>NW_024881280.1:9786149-14786149 GCF_018691265.1 Tyto alba
GTCCAGCCTACGAATGGGAGTAGACTTGGAAGACATTCCAGGACATATTTGGTACTGGCTGAGTTTACTGGGGACTGTCTAAAGTTTTTTGTAAGCCAAGTCTGCCATAAACTGAGAGTTGCCCAAGGGAGGGCACAAGCAGGTAAAAATCCTCTCCTAAAAGACATTCTGCACATCCAGCATAATTCTGTGCTTCAAAGTATTTTTATTTTTTTAATGGGTGAGCAACGTGTTCTTGGTTTGTAGGCTGTGCCCTGTGTGCTGTTTATGCATGTAGCTTTACTACCATGTTAATGCACAAAGAGAAAGCAGCCATGACATTCCTTGTATAAAATCTTTGGCATCTGTTTCAACTTGTCTGATTTTTTTTTTTTTACCCCCCTTGTCACAGCCAGAATTACTACTCAGTTAAAGAGAAAATATTGTCTAAATGTTTTTAGTATATATGCAGTCTTAGTAACTTAGTGACCTGTCAATATGCAGAGTCCATTTTTGATTGAATATCCTGGAGCTAAATCTTTTACGCTGTTGCTCACAAAGCAAAATCTTACATGGTGCTTCAACTGCAGCAGGCTTGGTGTTGCTCTTTCTGGGCAATGTTGAAAGGGTTATTTGGGTTCTTTGTTTTCCAAAATGAAAAAAATGTCTGTAAGGTTTGAGTTCATTGCTGTTTTCTATACAGAAGAGCTTTTATTTTTTTGGGTAGTATTGAGTGCTGGGAGTACAGAGAGTATAGAATATGGTTGTTAAATGGATTAGCTATTGGAAGGGGACAGACACATATTTTAGCAGAGCCCAGTGCTATTTGGTATTAACACATTAGGATTCAATTGGAAAAAGTGTCCAAAATGATGTCTGTGGATAGAAAGCTTTATAGGAAACTTAAATGAAGGAAATAGAAATCCTGGAAAAAAAAAAAAAAAATCACTAAAGCAAGTGACATGCGAGCATCTTGTGCTTGGGGTGGGACTGTCAGCCTGAAGACAAGGGTTAATCTTAGCAGTAGAAACCTGTGAGGGTTTTGTTTCTAAACTCTTGCGAGATGCTTCGCGTGCAGAGGTATTGGTAGCATCTAACCAGAGTGAGTCTTTGCAAAACCTGCCAGCAGTTAACGGCAACCTCGATGGAGCTCCACAAAAACCCAAACTGACTGTTTCATAATGGCAGTATGAGACACGTCTGACACTCTAATGCAACTCCTGTGTGAAAAAGTCATGTTTATTTACAAGGGCAGGGATAGGAGGGGACTGTTTTCCAGGAAATTTCTGAAAGATCGCTATGTGTGGTTTACTGAAGACAAATTAATTGCTTACCATGGAATGGCAGTTGGTCAAGTTGATGATGTGTCCTTTGGATCAATTGAAGTTCACTGTAATGTTAATATTTCAGTAGTTATAATGTTAATATTTCAGTAGTTATAATCAGCACACAGTCTCGGTAAGATAATGGCACGGTAAAAGCATGTTCTGAGTTACAGAATGAAGCTGACTCTTTGATGTAAATCTCGTGCCAGAAAAATGATATCAGATTGATTATTGGCAGATCAAGCAGCCTCTGCACCTCATCTGATTAGGAAATACTATGAAAAACATTGAGTAAAATAAGAATCATGTGAATTAATTGATGTGCAAAGATGTGCCCCACTGGAAAACTAATTCCTTGCCCAAAGTACCACCAAACAAGCCTAGATATGTAGAGGAAAATAGAGCAATCACATCAGACATTTTTCTGATGGATTTATTTCCATCGTGGGTACCTATGCCACTTCAGCATAAAGATTCACCTTCAACTAGGTGATGTGAGTTTTCCTCTCCTTCTGTGAAGCAGATCTATGGGAGCTTCACAGAGATGTGTGCACATTCAGTTAAACTCCCAACCCGAAACCTTTAGGCCAAGCTTGGCTTCAATGCATACCAGGTGCACACTGCACCTGAGACTTGGGGCTAGGGCAGCAGATGGCGGAACAGCGTGGCTGTGACACGTAGCTATTGCCAGGGCAGCAGCAGGCTCTAACATGTAGCTACTTGCACAAGAAAAACTGCTTTGTCTTTCACTTGCCTGCCCCCCCGTTGGTTTCCTGCTCGTTCATCCCCCTGCCCAGTTCCTCACGCGTGAAGTTGCACTCGCTGAAGTTGGCCACGGTATCCTGTGCATTCCTGTTGGTGTCACTTGGGAACTGGCTCTTTGGTTGTGTTCTGGAAAACATGACAACCCTCACTAGCTTTCGATGTCAACAAGACTTTATTTGTTGAAATAAACACCATCATTATGTTAGATCTGCCCTGCATTTATGCTGGGTGTCTGTCTGCTGTGGCTGTGCCGAGACGCTTACAAATGCCTCTGTTGTTTTGGGTAGCCTGAGCTTTAACCCTGCAGGACTCTGGCTTCCCAGCTGGTCATACAGACTGTGCTGCTCTTCATCTTTTTTGCATCCAGCATAACCAGCCCAATGAGGTTTAAGTACTACTATTGCACTCTATTTTGCAGCCTCTCGTTTTCAGGTTTCATTATCAACAGATGTCAGACACTGCAACTCTACATATTGTGGCATTGTCCTTGCATTTGATTTATTGCTGATAGCTGTAATATAATTTGGCACAAACAGATACGTTTTTGCCTGCCAGTAGTTCAAGAACAGAGAGTGATTTGGACAAGCAATAGAACTGTCTGGTTTTCATCATCTGTGTCCCACTCCCACCCCCTGCTTTAGTTGAGCATTCCTTCTTGGTAAAGCAATGTTGATATGTATATTCCGTGAGTCCCAGCAGAAAGTACATCATAAAATGTTTTCGTTAGCAGTACAGGCACATCAACAATGAAATCGTGGCAATGCCAAAATAAATAAAAACTTACTACGAGGACTTTCAAAATCAGTACTATAATGTGACAAAGACAAAGCTAAACTAGCGTGGCAGCTAGTCAGTTATCTGAAGCCAAAATTAAAGTGCATTCAGCTTTTTAACTTAATTTTTATTGGCTATAACTCCAGGAAAAAATAAAGCAATACAGATACAAGTTTTATACATATATATATGTAAAAAATCATCATCTAGGAAATGTCTCAATTGCAGCATTACAGAAATTTTAGTGTCGAGAATGCCTGGAGATTTTGAAACACTCTGATTTTTGACATTTTGAAAAGCTAGCTAAATTGTTCTGTTTAAAAGGCAGTTTTACAGCAGCACTGGAGAAAAGCAGTAGTGTATGTATGGCAATGTACAGGTGATGACTTGTCAGGAAGGCATCAGAGTGCTTCACAGCTACCATCATATTAATAGAACTGCAGCTAGGAAAGAAGTCGAACAAAAAAAGGCTGGTGATCTTGATTATATTTTCAGACACCACCTAAAATGGTTTATCAACTTGGTGCCTTGGCTTCCACATGAAGCTGATTCATAAAGTGCTTTAAACACTCCGATCGAGCGTCTTTCATCCCCCAGCCCCTCTCCCCAGAACCCCTGTCTAGAAAGTACTTTGGGTTGGTATTGACTGCTGGATACAGCTCGCAGGATATGTAGTATATACAAGCAGGCACTGCCAACTGAAGGTTTGGGGGCCAAAGCTGAGTTGTCCACTGCCAGATGATAACTGTTCTGAAAGCAGCTACTGGAAGGGGACATCTTGAGACTATGTATATGCTCGGGTTTGAATTCTCACTTCCTCACAACAAATTTTCTAGTACTGTTACAATAGGTCCCTATTAAGCTCAAAAATGTAAAAATGCCAATGTGAAATTATGACTAGCAAATTGATTATTTTAACAATAAATCAAAGCCAACACAAAGACATGACTGACCCCCCCCCCCCCCCCCCCCCCACCGCAAAAGACCCAAAAGCAAATACCCTCCCTGCTTTACACACAAAGTTAAAACTGTAGAAGTTGAAATTTCTACTGGTTATGTCTAAGAACCTTACGTGACCTGAAGTGTTTTATGTGGAAAGAGCCTTTTTAATCAGGGTTGAGAGATGACTGATAGGAGCAGGGTATATGGAACTGCTGAAGCAATGGCATTGGTGGGAGGGCCCTTTAGTCAGCCAGGAGAGCCTGGTGGTCCGCTCGGAGCCGTGCTCCAGTGAGCAAAAGTGACCAGATTGTGCCTGCTGGGTGAGGGTTGCTGCAACCTATGATGGAGCGCGGGTTTGACCTTTCTGAAGTTGCCTACTAGTTCAATACTTGCTGAGAAGCTGAGGCAATGAAATACAGTATTTTGCTACCATAGCAGAGGGGAAGAGTACTGCAGTTCCTTACTTTTTAAGTGCCTTAGGGTCATAGCTATTGCTGCATAATGAAATAGTTGATTTAATATGCTTTAGCCGCTGCCTGCAGGCTGCTTGCTGTTTGTCACTGGAGCCAAATTGCTTCTCTTCTTGCCCCCTTTCCCCTCTCCTTTCATAGTGCTCTTGCAGACATAATTAGAAGTATTTGCTGCAAAAGTGTTAGTTGGGCGAATGGGTTTACAGGGACATGTGTGTGCGTTTGGTTCCTGTAAGTAACAGAAAGCAAATGAGTGCCTTTTGTTTTATGAGTTCTCCCCAAAAGGGAACAAAGAAAAACTATCTTCAGTTATGTAAGATGCCTTTCTGCCACAATTCCTAGTTTGTGTTTCCCACGGTAACTGGGCATAATTGTTGCACGGTCTTGTTCTTGCAGAACGGGTGTTACTGGAGGTAAGAGCACTGAAAAAGTTTCAATTTTGGAATTAATTTTGATTTAAGGGAGTTCGTGATCCTTGTGGTTTGCTACCTGCAAGTGTTTGAACCACACTTTAACTAGCAAGAATATCAATATAAAGTAAGTTCCAACTCAACACTGAGTTTAATTATCAGATGTAACATTAGGAGTTTGCAGTGGGATGGGGTTAGCTGCATTTCTATTCCCTGAACAGATGCTTAGTTGCAGTAGGCATTATTAACTAAGTCAATGCAAATGCTTTTGAAAGTTGTGCCGCATGCATTAATCACTATGCATGCAACAGAGAATGTCTGAAATTAACATAACTAATCAAGACAAATTGCAGACTATTTTCTCACATTGAAAAGAAATCAAGCCAGGAATAAGATCTTATGGTTATCCAAAGGTAGTGGAGGGAACAGGAAGAGCCTGCAAGACTGACCCTCTGAGGAGAACAGGGGACCCCTGGTTTTACAAACAAGGTCTGTAGAAAGAAGAGACAGCACAGATTATGCTGTGAGCAGCATCTGCTCTGCCTTGTGTGAGAAAGGCGGCTCTGCAGAGGAACACTAAAGCCAGATGCATCGCAGGAGCCATAGCTGTAAGGAATTCACAGCTCAATCTGCCTATGGGGAAACAGGAGTTGGCTGTTAATGGGATACAAGAAAGATTTGGGGGTTTTGAGTGTATACTCAGACAGGGAAGAGACCATTCTGAGTATTTGCTGGGATTCATCTTTCATCTAGAGTACCTTTGCAACAGCAGTTTCATACAAAATATATTCACACTGTAAAGTTATTACACCACCCCGGAGAGTTTTCCTGCTCTGTTGTCTTCTATGTAGATTAAAGGGTAAGAGAAATACAAAGAAAGGAGAGGAGGTCACCACACAGAATCCTGGAGTGTGGTGAGCAGTAAGAGCTGCTGAGAAGAAACAGCTTCCTAGAACAGCATATTGCTTAGGCCTGAGGGTCAGGAGAGTGTGGAGCCCTGCAGGACTGAGAAGATTTTTATCAGGGCCCACCTGTATTTGAGTAATTCCTTCTTATCTAAAGTCACTTGAAAAATGAAAGGGAAGAGGAGTGCATTGGAAACAAACAAAACTCAGCAGGATATGCTCAGGTTTGCAGTGGCCTGTGAAGGGAATGAACTTGCAGTACAGGGCACTCACGATGCTTCTTTTGGAGGAAGCCCACCCAGAGACACTCACGAAGTGTGCCAGATGAGCTCAGGCCCCTAGCAGGGATGCAAAGGGATGATGAATTGGCTGCGACACCAAGTCCTCTATGAGCTCTAGAAACGCTTCTGCCACAACCTTGAGTGCCTCATCCCTGTTAACAGTGCTGTGCTCGTGCTGCAGCTCCCACTCTCCTTCTCTGGGAAAAAACATTTTGTAACTGAACAGTTTTGCACGCCAACTTGTTTAACTGCAGCTACTCCTGCTCAGTTACAGCCTAAGAGCTTTCCTCGCACAGGCCCCAGGGTGAGGTGGAGGGGAGCTGATGGACCATTATGATGGTAGTATGAAATCCCTCAATAAATAGGTTGCTCTGGCCAAAAGCTTTAAGTGCAAAAGAGTAGTATCTGATGAGAAATAAAAAAAGCTAGAAACCTTTGTAGCATGCCTAGGAGAGTAGTACTGAAGGTTGTCTCTGAGGGCAGGAACAGGATTGCTTGGTACCCTGCTGTGCCCCATTAAGCAACAGAGCACCCCTCCCCTCCTTTGGGCTGTAGCAGTACTGGAACAGCTCTTCAACAGACCTACAGTTACCCTTATCTAGCTCCTGCCTCTGCCTATACACAGAGAGCAGATACTCTGCTGGACTACTCCCGCTCTTCTGCTGGAAAAGGTGTTTCTGCTAGTTGCCGCCTTCCCTGCCCCTTTGAGCAGGCCAGGTGGCCCTGAACCCCAAAAGAGTTTCAGCGAGTGCACTCTGGGGGCAGGATGACACACAGCAAAGTCAGGAAGGGCCTTGGAAAACAAATGAATTATGCCTGCTCAAAAGATACGGTGGAACGAATAGGGTAAGCAGCTAGGAGACAGGCATCGAGCCCTGGATTTTATTCCTGGAATGCCATTTAGTGAAGTCAAAAAGCTCTGATGAGGACTTATAAGCCCGTTCCTTCCCAGGATGCTGAGCACTGTTGCACCCCTCTGCAGTGAAGACACAGATGGTATCGCAGGTGTGAGCGTGGTGCTGGGCGCTCCCAACTCCAGGTCACCAGCAACACTTATCGTTGTGCACGTGTGCAGCTTATACCCAATTTCAGCAGACACTTGGAACACCAACACTCATCCAGCCATCTCACTGAGCCAGCTGGACGCAGCCTCCATCCTACCCTGCTGTGCAGCCGGGGTGCGATCAGGACCTGTTTGCGTGCTCACTGGCCAACCTGGCCCCACTCCGTGGGAAGCGGCGTCTCTGCTGACCCAGCTGTACATCTGAATGCTCCAAGTGGATCCCAGGATGGAAAGGCAGTTCCTGCAATCCTTTTCTAAGAATTTTTGAAAACTTAAGTGCAGCATGTCTTCCCTGTGAAGCCCATTAGTAGCCCTACATAGTTCCTGAAGGTTCTTATCCTCTGTAGGCTCCTGATTGTGTCAGTACTTCCTACATTTACCAGCTGCAGGATGGCCTTGCCCAACCCAGACTGGTTACCAGGAAGGAGCTGGAGGTAATGAGGCTCCTTGGGATAATTGTTCTCAAATACAGATACAGCATCATCCAATTACTGTGAGCTGGTGCTACAATTTCACAGCTGAGGGACCAGCTGTACCTCTGTACAGAGAGGCCCTGGCTCTGCACAGGTGACCTCATATCCCAAAGATGTGGTCTGTCCAGACAGGGCTCGTCTCCTGCTACAGCTGCAGGAGCAAGCCTGCCATTCCAGACCGCTGACCACACTCTGGGTTTGGTGTGGGCTTGGTTAGGAAACACTATGATAAATTCACAGGGACATTCAGCCTTGCTACTGGACCAGGAAAGGGGCTTTGTTCTACACATGCTGCCTTTTAAAGGGAATGCTGGCAGAGCAGCCGCGTGCTACCCTCATCTCAAAATGACAAAGTTTAACACAGCCTAGCTCACAGGGCTGCCAGGGTGAGTGGGGAAATAGCTCTGCTCCTTGGACTGCTTCCAACCGGAGGCATAGCAGAGATGCTTGCTGCAGGGACCCAGACCAAAGCTACTGCAAACAAAGCCCCAGAACAGATACAGTCTCAGCTTCTCCACACTGGCTGCTTCGCTCTGCCAATCCACACTGCTGCACAGCCTCCTTGCTAAGGTAGGTGTAACCACAGCCAAGCGGTGGTGGTATGGCCAAACTAGGATTAAGGTAGAGCAGCCTTTTGGCAGCAAATTCAGCTAGCATGAGACAGGCCCTTGCTGAAAGTTACCTGCTTTTCAAAGCTTATAGCTAGATTTCAGAGGCTGAATATTGCCAAAGAAGTTAATCAGCATTCAGCTTTTATTTACAAGGTGTCTGAGATGTATACAGCAAGATTTGCTGAACCTGCTGAAGAAGGTTCAAAGTTTCATGGGCAAAGCAGGTGCAACAGCAGCACACAGTGACTCAACAGCATGGTGACTGGTGCAAACATTTTGAAGTCGTGTATAGGCCGGCAGCTTTGTAGACCAGGTCTGGGGAGAATACTGTGTCAGTTATAGGAGAAGTGGTAGAGATCCTGTTTGACAGCCATGAGTAAGCCAGGAACTCCTCGGCTACCCCCAAGTCTTGAAGAAAAGACCACACTGGGAATGGCATCTTTGGAGGATGGGTGGGGAGAAGGGATAGTTCTAAGCAGATGAGCATCTTGGAGACTCCAAATTCTGGTGTAGCAATCCTGACCAACTGGAAAGGAAAGGACACCAGAATTCAACATTACGCAAGAAGTACTTTACATAGCTCTGCAAGGTTATCATCACGAGAGCAGAAGGTCTACATGGAAAATACCCTGATCATTTCTACATATACCAGAGGCAAAGTGCTTATCAGTACTTTGCAAACTAGAAGTTCCGTACCAAATACTGCAAAAGTGGGAAAAATGTGCATTTCCTATCAGGCAATAAAAGGTATGATAAATCAGGAGAGTGTTTTCCTCATTGTCAAGCTCCCAAGCCAAAAAAAATGGAGAAAAAACTCACTGTCAAATTAGCAAGAATTCTTCTCATTATTCTGTCACTTAACAAATCCAAGGAGAGGAGGTCACTATGTTTACAGTGACAAGCATGGAAGTTGTCTATACTATGAGGATTTAGGAATTTTGCTTCATTTATTGTTACCTGTCCTTCCCCCAGCCCCAAATAAAATAAAAAAACCCCTCAGACTGTAGCCAAGTATATTAAAAATGAACCTCTGTGGTACAGACAGTTTACAAGGAGTTATGCTTACATGCCTAGTGCTTCAGTCCATCACCACACTACCCACTTAAGCACCAAACAAACATATACACAGTCTTCAGCCTCTATATAAAGTTATCACCAAGTCTCCCATTTACAAGTTTTTTCCCTGAATTTCAAAATGAAGTGTTTTCACAGCTCTACTCTCGAGACACACTGTGGAAAGGATAATGACTTTTGCAGGACACAGCAGATAAAGCTGTTAAGTGTTACACAGGAGTGATTATAGTAGCTGTGCATCCATAACATTGTTTCTTAATTTCCACAATATATTACACTATGTCTAAGGCTAAATTTCTTCTGAATTTTAAAGAATTAACAGCTTTAAAGCTTCCAACAGCTGTAGCTAAGAAACACTCCTTAGGTGTAAGAAAATCTCTGCCATGCACTCTACAGGTAGAGGTGAAAAAAGTCAACCCACCTGCTGTAAGAAGTCCTTCCTCCTCATTTACGTGCAAAGGGAGAACAGCATACTCGTTGTGATGACCTCTGTACTGTTTCACACACTTTGCTGCTCTCAGGTCCCACAGTTTTATCTGCAAATTGCAGTAATGGTTTGAAAGAGGATATATTATTAAAGCTGAGCGCACTTGATGGCTGGTAAGTAAGTGGATCAGGAAGACGACCCACAGACAGAACTACCACCGAGTTCCATACCCAAAGAACAGGCATCTGCGCTCAGGACTGGGAGAAGCACCTGTCAACGCCCAGATACTAAAAGGAGCAGAACATCCTAAATGCAGCAGACCCGTACCTTTCCAGCCATATCTGCTGCCATAAGGTAATGTTCAGCCTCAAGAAGGCGAATAGATGTAACTGCTGAGTCATGGAAGAGACGACTTGCTTTCCAGCTTTGGCCCTTTCGGTTGCGTTGACGCACATCAATGCTGAAAATCTCACCCGAACGGCAGCCGTTGTACAGCATGGGGGTCTGGAAGAATCCAAGAGAAAGAGGTATACTATGTAACATCTGAAAGGATCTTATACGCTGCGCAGACAGAATATGTCAAGCTTTTGAGCTTTCTGGTGCAGCTGTCAACTTATTTTAACAACACGGGCATTAAGAACCAGAACTGTCATTGCACACTGCAACATTTTTCAGCCAACTCATTAGTTACATTTGAATCCCAAATATTTACTGCAGCTGTAAAAGTTCAGCTAGGTAAGTAGGACCCTAGTTTAACGTAACAGCAAAACAGGAACTGGAAATCTCATATTCTGATTTCACCTTTCTCACTAAATCTCTGTGAACAAGTCCTTTAGTATTTTATAGGGGTTTTCTCCTTGATGGAGACAATCCACTGAATGTTAACAAAATGAGGTCATTTCCCAAAACCAAAACAATTTTACAACATGTTATTACTGTGCTCTTTGTACTTATTTCATTTTTGCCTCTGTACAATTAACAAAAATTACCCCTGTTGCCCCAGAGTTTGAAATCAGTTCATCTTTTCTGTTGCTATTCCATCATGCGCAAACATCAGACCACATCAGCTCTGTTGTGGAACAGCTATCCGACAGCAACGGTAATCACCACCTTACGTACAGCAGGATGAGTCCCATCACGACGAGAACAAAAAGCCCACCAGTGAGGCAGCGCTCCAAAAAACCGAAGGGCACGTGGTTGTTCTTACCTGTGTGGCAAACTGTTGTGCCAATACATCGCTACTGGTTCCAAATGTCTGTCGATGCCCTGTCACTACATTGGTCACAAGAACACGTCGTGTCAGGCCTAAGGAAGACAGATTATATTAATTTAGCTGAAATTTGCATAGCAGCTGGGATATTAACGCAAGAAGCCTCTCCCACTGAGACAGAAGGGGCTGCTAGCCTTGCAGATCACCTGTGCTGAAGCAGTTGTCTGCTTGGGGATTCAGGCACCAAGCACAGGACCAGGCAGTAGATATTTTGAAGCTGCACAGCATTCCAGGTCGATCTCCTAGGAGAGAGGAGCAACACATGAAATATCCATAAAACATTAGCACAGGATGGTAACTCAAAAAGCTTCTCTTCATTTCTATACTTCTTTCAACATTTCAATCTAAGGCAGAGAAAATGCTACCCAGTTAGCGCCCCTGTGCTACTCAAGACAGAGGAAACCGAAGTGGAACTTCATGACTAAGCTGAAGACTTACAGTCTATACAAATAGATGATTGTGAGACATTGTGAAACATATTCAGTAGTCAGAGGGCTGACCATGGCAGGGAAGAGAAAAATAATACTTGCCTTACAAGTTGAAAGTTAATTTTGCCTTACAACAAAACACCTTGTTTCAGACAGGTTAAGCTCTACTTTGTTTCCAGCATCTACTTAGCAAGGTTCCCTCAAACCAACAATTTAGTAGAGTAAAGTAAGTAAAGATACTTGGAACCAGCCAATAGAAAATACTAGACAGGAAGACTTTGGTGGAACTCAGGGCATCTGATTACGGTAAAGGGCTTAAAATGTTCTACAGAGCAGTTGGGCATGCTGGCCTAGTAGCTATCCATCTTCAGTGACTCTTCAAGTTCATGCTAACTTGATGCATATTTTTTTTTTTTAATAATAGCTGCATAAATAGCACAACAGGTCCATAATTCTTATCTATCACAGATTCCCTCTGTATAAACTTATCATGTCTGAATGGAAACCAGGTTGGAGGACTGTACTGTGTGACTTCAGTCAGCATGGTTCTGACATCTATCAAGAAAGTCCAATTAATAACATCCTGCCCCCAAGAACACTGAACAAATAAATTTATGAAGATACAGATACAGGCATCAGACTTTAGACACAGGATTCTCCAAATCAATCATGCTTACACACAATTGAGCATAAACTTGTAATAGAAGATACGGGCTGAGACATTTACCAGCTTTCCACCTTCGATTAATCCACTAAGCATACTTGAGTAGCTACTACAAGAAGGGATTCTGCAATGGTTGTAAATGGTCTATAAGGAAATCTGAGTATTTCTTGGGTGCAAGTATCCAAGTATTAGTTACAGGCCAAGCTATTCATGAAAAATCTCAGATGTTTACACGTGAGATGCCAAAGTCAAGTACCTACATCAGTAGCAGCTAAAAATAAACTAGTCCTTTGAATGTGGCTTGTTAATTAATTCTTAAAGTAAGTTCTTTCATCTATTCGCTTCTCAAACTGTTTCAGACTTTCTAGATTTTACAAGAATACAACAGTTTCACCAGCTACTGAAGAAAAGCGGGGAAATAACCTTTCCTTTGCTATCAAAGCTATCAAAAATTGGAGAAAAAACCCAAAACAACAAAAACACCCTACCTGGGTTAGTGCTGCTGAACAATGATGCTGGAAGCAGACTGGCACAGCCTGGTGTTTCTGCAATTCCCATGAGACACAGCTTGCTGAAGTGAGTTAAGGAAAAACAAAGATTCCTCCCTAGAATGCAACAGGCTGCCTAACATCCATAGCTGAGGAAAAGCAAGATGCTCTGACACAGCCAGAGCTCAACACTTTCCCTTTGAGACCCCTGATGTGCCTTAAGCGTTTACAATTAAGTCTTGACTTCCTTTCTTTCATAGGAAAGAGCTAGAAAGAACTCATTTTTGTTTGTGTATTTTCACTACCAGAAGGACAAGAGGAATACTAAGGCATCTTTCTAGTGCTAGAAAAAGAATGCATGGCCTACATGGATCATTCTTCTCACCTTTACATGCTGATGGCACTGCATTACTATAGATCTGTTTTCAGGGAGGTAAACTGGAAAAAGAGAAGCACGCATTGGGGAAGAAAGGAAGACTTACTTTAGTTTACATTAAAATACTTTCTAAAGATTATACTAGGTATAAATAGAATTTGAAAGCTGCATTGCAAGATCAATGGGGTAAACCTGACATGACTAGAGGAAAGCACGAAATAACCAAACCAAACAATCCCTAACTCCTAACCAGTTGTGAGCAAGCCTGATGAACTCCTGCCACCTTCTGGATCAGTCCTGAATTGCCTGGCTTTTCCCATGAGCCATTACACACATTTTTACACAATTTCCTCTCTTTTGGCACTTTAATGGCTCACCTGTTGCCTGCCATCTCCCATGTTAAAATCCCCTTTACTTCCTCTCTTCTGGGTTCTGCACTGTCTTCCTGTCTACTGCTTCCTCTACTATACCATCAAACCTCCTCTTCTCCCAAGACAGATCTGCAGGACATGCTTTGAAAGCTGCAGAGCACGATGCCAACAAATTGCTCCCATTCTCCTCTGGCCCCAATCAGTATGGGGATGGTTTACAACAGAAACTAACTGACCCACTTTCCACTTCAGAGAGGAAGTTGGTTGCCTTAGTCCTCTCGTTCTTTTGCACCAGCCAATTTCTAAACATCAGATCATTTTGGACATGGCATTGACATTATTAATGAAGTGGTAAGTCTCCAGGGCAGGAAACACAGTCTTCCACCTACAATTACAGTGGAACAATTCTACATATATCTATTACAGAAACATACATCTGTCTTACTAGCTCCAACATCTTTCAATTTTTATAACTTTCTCTGTTTTCCAAAAAACTTAATTTCCAGGGAAACTACATGAGGAGTCTTCCTGGAAGCTATTTATTCTGTGCACCATGATGCAGACTTGGGAAAGCTGAATTTTTGCTTTTTTTTTTTTTTTAAAAAGGATATAAAACATGAGAATCTGGATGAGTCAATGACGCCCAGCACACAGAATTCACCTTCAGACACAAGAAGACATACTTATTTTGTGATCTCTTAATCAATGAATAAAATGGTATTTCCACAAAAAAGTACATAAAACTATGTCCTGTGCACACTTCCCTAGCCTACTAAATAGTCCAGTAATGGGGCATGAGCATTTTAGCCTTATATTCCTCGTAAATGTCGGAGATAGAGCAGCATTGAGAAGTCTGTCCAAACGCAGACTGAGGCACCAACACCAAGCACATCGCGTTTAAGGGATCATGCTTAAAATACTCTGAGCACAAAGAGATTATGAAAGCCTGTTTTAAATATGCTTCATGTTCAAGAACAAACACATTTTCCCAAAACTATTAAGAAAGAAGCATGCAAATCTTAGTAGTTTCTGGCCCTCAACATCAGTTTTGTCAGATACAGCCAAGTGCAACTCTGAAGTAAGCCCTGTCCTGTGAAGCTGGTACTTCTATATAGTTGTCTGTTCCAACTGAAGCATAACTTTCCTGAGAACTAACACTGGTACTGAGAACTTTCAGAGATAAGTTTACTGTGCTTCTGCATTTATCCAAGCTTCACATTGCTCGATTCTTCCATTCTCTCCTCTTAACCCCTTCCCCAACCCTCATGCATTTCCACCTGTGCCTCCCAAGAACAGTGTTCTGGGAATGCAACAACCGAAGGAAGCAGGAACAGAGCACAGTACTTTGCGGTTTGTGAAGTAGAGGTTGTCATACATCTCCACAGTGAGAGACTCCTTCCCCAAACCACTGAGGTTGATGATACCATATTTACATCCTCCATGCTCTACATCGTTCACAGTGAATATCCGTTCACAAGCAACATCTGCCTGTAAAATAAAAGCTTACTGGTCATACGTACTGGAAACTTACAGGAGAAAACAGCTTGAGGGAACTGCATTAGGTCTAAAATGAAACAACACATTAATTGTGATCCCTTTAATGGAATTTGCTTTCCATTCATCTCTAAAAACAGTGGCCAACTCCTTTTTATATGCATGCACAGAAAAACACATGAGTAAGAAAGCAATTTAGTCCTTCAGTAATAATAGATACTCTTTGCAATTATATCAGTTCTAGACACTCTGGCTGATCAGTAAGCACTGACTGGTATTGGTGGAGGACTCAAAAATGTAACCCCTATCAAATGTGAATGTGAAATTCTCCTGCTGTTGGATCAAGCAAAAAGGCTGGTGCTACATTTCAACTTTTCTTTTATGACACTAAGTTTCTGACTCCCTTCTGGCTTCAGCTATCTATCTGTGCAGCGCTCTGTTTTAAGAGGCCAGGAGCTGGTCCTGAAGAGCTTCCTATATAGACTGGGAAAGATATTTGCCCCAGAGACCTCTCCTGCACATGCAGTACCATCAAAACCAGTAGAAACTGCTTTCAGATCATGAGATGTAAAATGATTACTGATGTTTACATAGGTCCACCAAACCACAGACTTTGCCACTCCCAAAATAATTCTCTTCCATTTTCTTCTTCTTTCTTGTAATCCTCTCCACTCTCCCTCCCAGCCTCACACTAATTATCCACTTAACACCTGTTTATTTCCGAGACAACATGTTGATCAGCTAAAAAAAAAAAAAAAAAATTTCACTTTCATATCTAGCCTTCTCATCATTTGCCTTTCTGGGAAAGGAACAGCCTCTTCCTTCCTGTTTAAAACTAACCAGCACAGTTTTTGAGAACTGACACAACAGGAATAATGCATCTTTGAAAGAAAAATTTGACCTGTGGGATTTCATTACAAGATCCTGAATTTTCATTGAAGATGGACTCTCTTTATCCTAAAGACTTAATAGTTCTCATAACATACCACAATTATTTTAAAATTGTTGGTTCCAGCAACCGAGGAATCTGGACTGTGAATTTCTATCTTCCTCCTCTGCATGCAGTTCACTTTTAGTTCATGGACCAGCCTGTAAAAGCAGGTGGGGGGGCAGAGGGAGAGAGAAGAATTCCGCTAAGCCTAGGTTTAACACCAATCAGAGTAGTTCTAGACAGGATACCCAGAACTGCCTCTCAGTCACAGCTGGTAAAATGCCTGCGCATCTAGCATGCTGAAATTTCACTTATATAACCCATGAACATGTGCATCTTCCACATTGTTGGAATTTCATCCTGTTATTTTGAACTCCAGCACATCTTCAGTAGCAGAAACAACAACACAGCGAGTCATTAACTTGCTTTCTGTGCTGCTACTGAATCTGAGCTATCTTATGGGGGGTGGGAAGGTGGGGGGGTGTAGGGGGAATGGCCACATCAGTTGGAAGAGCATTAATCCAAAGAAAAGCTGCATTGTATTCATAAAACACAATGTGGCAAAACAGCACATATAAGGAGTAAACAAAAAAAAAAAAGAATTTTTAGACTCCATTTATCTGAAATTGGGAAACCTCTTCATTTTAATTTTCATCAGTTTAGTAATCTGATTATAAAAGCATATAACTACTTTTTATTATAAGTAGTATGCTCTTCTGAAATGCAAAAAACCTGACAGGAACAGTTGCACTAACAGCAGAACTTGGTATCGCAAACAGAAGACAAATCAAACCATTGTACCTGCAATAACTTGTAGACCTGAGCAAACCCAGCTGCCTTTTCTGTAACAGCATTGATGAGTTCAGTCCAGCCCTTGTTGTTTTCTGGAAGAGAATAACATGAAAGTATACTCAGTTATTTGCTTGTTTATGATTCAAGCACGGCTGTGGGTCTTAGATGTTTGGGATATTTAGGTAACTTTTTCCTCTAGCTTACATATATTAAAATTTTAAGAACATCTATAAAACACATTACTACACCATCTCCCTGGCCTATTAGAGTAAGTAGACAAGAATATATTCCTAAGAGATGTGGCAAGAATATATTCCTAAGAGATGTGGCAAGAATATATTCCTAAGAGATGTGGCAAGAATATATTCCTAAGAGATGTGGCAAGAATATATTCCTAAGAGATGTGGGGTGCTTCTACATAAATACAAAAACTGGAGGGGAAAGAAAACAACCTATGAACAAAACAGCCATTGTTTTTGTTTGACATAACCAGCAGTACCACCCTGAGGTGTGACATCAGCTTCTGGCTTCACTATAACACTTTAAATTCTCATTATACAGCAAAATTTTCTGTCACAAGACTGCTATTAACTATGCAGTGTTATTGCTGCACTGAACTACTTTTCCATTCCTCGTTTTTTAAAATTTCATGCAAATGCTTTCTGGGGAGACCAAAGGATAGAGTACTTTGCAGAGCTATGGAGTAAGAAATCTTTTTGATAATGCTCAGATAAAGCAAAAATTTAAGAGTTAAAATGTTCTTATCTGGGAGCCTAATTCAGATGTCTGATTTAATAGCCAGATTTTGAGATGTTATACCCACATCTCCCATTAATGCAACATGGCCAGCAGCCTTTTTGTATCTATGAAACCTAAACTGCTCATGGAATCAGCTAAAACAACCAAAAAAAAAAAAAAAAAAAAAAAAAAAAGCAAAACCCAAGCCAACAGCAGTACTTTCAGAGTGAAGACTGAAGAGCTGAATAGCTGGTTGAAATGAGAAATTCACTACCTAAGGAGAAAAATACTGCTTGTTTCTTCCAAATGACAGCATATTTAAGCTGAGCTGTGATTTGTAAAGTTGTAAGACACAGCTTTCAGGTACTTAAAACACATCCTTCTTGGGTATTTTACCCAGATTACAGATATGTAGCATCAGCAATAATTGCTGCAACACTTTATTAAGAAACACATACAGGCTTTCCAGACAACCATAAGACCTACCTTGATTTTACCAGTCCAAACCAGTTCTTTGTAAAAAAGCTATTTCCATAAAATAACAGTATTATTATTCCTTCAGCATCCAGGAATATGATGAATACATTTATTAAACATGTGGAAAACTTAAAATCAAGACCCTATTTTGCCAATTCAAGGCAGGGATTTGAAACCTGGCATCCAATGTCCTGGTTTGAGTGTAACTGTTGGACAATCTGCAATTCTGAGCACAGTTCCTGTCTCTCTACAGTTTTTGTTTCTAACATCTTCTTTCATTCCTGTGTGGAACAGCCAAACAAAAGGCTTCAAGGACTATAAATTCACAGCAAAAAGAAATTTTCATTTCTTCAGACATCTTAGGGAACTCTATCACAGAATCGAAAGGCTTTAGCTTATAAACTGTCCTGGCCCACAGCACAATAAAGCCTAATTGCAATCTTTTGCAGAATGTACCTTCTTTTGTTTTCCTTCCTCTTCCAAGAGTCTCAGTCTTTTGCATTCCATTGCCTTGTACTGAATGCTCTCCTTGGTGAGTGGGTTGTAGTTATTATGTCCAGGCAGCAGGCGAAAATAGCGGTTCTTTTCTACGTCATAGTAAAAGCCTGGCAGTTCTTACGAGAAGAAAAAAAAACAAAAAAAAACAAGTGGCTAAAACCCAGGCAAAAATCAGATGGATAATTAAGTTTGTTTATTGCTCTTTGACATCCCACATCTTCATGGGAATGTCAGTCACAAGGCTCAAAGCTCTTGCTCCCAGTAGGTCCCAAGCATGATACACAGACTAGGAATAGGTACCAGACACTAAAAAAAAAAAAAAGGCTTATTTATAGTTTTCAAATGCAGTGCCATTACAAAGGTACAGAAAGGATGTCACTACTGACCACGCCTAAATTCAGACAGATCAGAGAAGCAGAGAGGAAAGGTTTTACTGCAGAACAAAAATTACTTTACTTCATAAATCAATCATGAGAGGACATTCTTAGTTAAAAGACTGGGTAGGGACATCCCAAACAAACAAAAAAAACACCTGACAACAAGGTATCACCCAGACCGAAATGAAGTGATTCAATTCCCACAAGCCACTCTTTCTTCAACACACAGGAGAGATTTAGATGCAATCAAGAGACACAGAGCCTCTGTCTGTTGTGCATTTGGACTACACACAGAGGCTCCTTCCAAAGATAAACTGGGATGAGAGAAACATTAAGTTTTAGTGCTTCACTGCCCAAGTAAGTTCATAGAGGCAGACTGGTAAAATACTTTGACATATCCCTAATGGTACATTGTCTCAAGACAAAGGATTTTATTCAGAAGAGGTGAGTGTTAACATTTAATTTTGAGTTTTTACTTAAACTTTTATCTACTACAAGAAATCTGAAGTCACATCTTTTTGCTGCTGCCTAAAATTCAGCTCCTTGTCAGCACCTTTTTGGGTTCAGCTTAGCAACAAGTGACCAAGATTTATTCAGGTCAACAAAAATATAGTTAGTGAATGAATCAGTAAGGTTCATGAAAGTACACTTAATTTAGTATCTAGAATCTAATTAGCAATAAACGTTTGCAGGGTACATCTCCTAACATGCTCACAACCTCTTATGCACAAGAGGGTGACACACAAAAAAGGTCTCTTTAAACTCTGGCTTTGCCTGCTGTTAAGAGGTTATAGAGTCAGGGCTGTTTCAGGACTACTGTGGAGAAATACATGTTCCCACACGCTTAGCTTTTGCTAGGGTTATTTAACGAGTGAGGAAACCTGAAAGCAAACCGGACATCTTCCTCAACAGCACTGCTACTGAATCAAGTCTGGTTTCACTGGTTGACTCCCTGATAATGAAACAAACATTTAGCCAGAGTGTTTTTCTTACAGATTACAAAATACACTGAAGGCATACAGAGAGGTGATCCCGCCGCCCCTAAGTGGTGGATCGTTGTGTCTTATAAAAAGATTGAATAACTGGATGCAAGTTATCATTTTTTTATATGCTCTCTTATTTTCTTTATTTAATGTTTCTATTGAAAGATGTATTTTATAACATCTTCAGCACATACGAGAAAAGAAACAAAGTTCATTTTCTTCCCAAAGCAACATTTCTGGAGGTAGAAACAGAATTCTATTTTTTTCAGTTCATATCAACTTAGCTAAGCACTTAAGTTTTCAAACGTGAGAAGTACCTGTGGGCCTGAAAGGGCATTTGGCCCTGCTCTCTAGATCCTTATTTACTGAATCTTTTTTATCAGCCAATGTTACTTTTCCCTATAAGCTTTACTGCTAATATCCTTCCTGTAACACCACACTATTAATGCTACTACTACTTTTTCATACAGTCAGCATATAGGCACTGGGTTTTGACCTGTAAATATGGTCTCTTACCTGGTACTACAGAGTTCTGTGTTAAACTGGACAAAGAAGGATCTCCACTACTGCTGGGGCCTGCATTCACTGGGGTCTCAGTTTCCTCCTGTTCCAACCTAGAAAAATAGCACTACCTTCAAGACA
This sequence comes from Tyto alba, assembly GCF_018691265.1. Lineage (NCBI taxonomy): Eukaryota > Metazoa > Chordata > Aves > Strigiformes > Tytonidae > Tyto > Tyto alba. The sequence continues at coordinate 9,806,178 of NW_024881280.1, forward strand.
GGTAAACAATTGTCCTACACATCATTCCCACAAAGAACCTACAAAGCAGCCTGTATTGATATTAATGGAGTGCAATTTTGCAGGGCTCTGATAAGCACACTGTGCATATCAATATACACCAAACTATGAAAATAAAACAGTGCAAATATTCGTCTTAAAAACCTCTCAAGAACATTAGAGATACCAACATCTTAAAAGCCTTAATTACTTGCTAAAATATCAGAGATAACTGCTGATTCTGCAGGTGCCTTTTCAGTGAAAGAGTAGTTCTGGACATTTTACCATATCCTTTAATAAAAGAAAAGCCCACCCTTGAAAGCATGTTAAGTTTCCACAGCATAAAGCAAGAGACAGTGTGGGTGAAACACTGATGTCAGGTCAAAACATTTTGCCATTCTCTTCATGGCAAGAATTTCCTTCATAAGGTTCAGAAACATGCAAAATAAACAGAAGTTTCATGAAAACTCCAAGAAAGAAAACTCTGCTTTTGTAATAAACATCACAGTCGACACGGTAACTGCAGCTTTCTTCTTTCTCAAGTAATTTAAATGGGCACATTCAGTCCTGATGAGCAAAATTCCACTGGGATGTTTCTGAATCACCCATAAAATTCTTGCTTTTTAAGACAGGTCTTACACCATGTCATCTTAAAAGCGTTAGGCCAAGATGTTTTGCAAGAGTCATAATTTACTGAAAACAAAATGAAAAGCTCTAGTCCTAGTACCAGGTCTATTGCTGTTTGATTATACGACTTTGAAAACAGTTCAGGAACATAACCTATCTAAAACGAGAAAAACACCTCACACTTCAATTTAAAGCTTGTTAATAAAACCCTTTAAAACCTATTTTCACTGAATTAGGGGCTATCTGAATTTTTAACTTTTCTTACACAAATACAAGTAATGGGGTAACTCATGTGTATGTACATGTCTCTTTCTCTAAAAATATACTTAAAAAAACACTCAGAGCATTAAAGCAAAGGATTGGCCTCTTTTATTCCTGCAAGAGGCCCTAAGGAAAGAAGACCAGAAACAGCCATAAAAATAACTCAAAGACAGGCAAGTATAAGTTCTAAAGTTGAAAATGTACTTTTCTGAAAGAATCAGTTTTCAGGACAGAGGATTATTTCTGGGACCTTGTTTCAGTTTCCTGGTCTGCTAGATGTGGTATTACCACCACATTATTTAATATGCTTGCATACTTTCAGAAAGATCCTTTAATGGTAGCTTTTACACTAGTAGACACCAAGACATAAAATAAATGGGTAGGTGGAATGAACTACTTACATTTTTCTTCCCTATCTTTACATATTGATGAAGAGTTTATGGACGATCGGGCACACCTGAAAGGGCCAGCTCTTGGAACCACTTTTCAGTTTAAATTGAATATACAGTTGCAAACATATGATAGATTTTCAGAAATTAATGCAACTGCACTCCCGCTAGTGATGACTCATATTCCAGAAGTACTGTCCACTAGATTTTTAGATGGCAACCCTCCTCGACAGCCACCCTTCTGCAAATGTGATTAGGTGTAACATCTAACAGCTTAACCCATGCTGAGCACAAGCTGCACACACTTACTTGCCTTTCAGCATAGTTACTGCGACCGGGTCTTCTGTACCGATGGGGTCGGTAGCTGTGCTTGCGGTTGCTCCATCCATGCTTTTCTTTGCTTCTCCAGAAATTTCTGTTCATTTCTACCTATAAAGCAAAACACGCGCACACACATCAACGCTACTTGCCTGGAAGGGTTCAGCATACGAGCCAGCCTTTTAACACGCCCTCTTTTCAACCAGTTTCAAGTAGCTTCGCAGTGGCCTAGAGACCAAAACCAAGGAGGCTCATTGAAGAAAATAATTTAAAGCGGAACGCTCTTAAGTCGGAACGGCATCAGGTCTGAAAGAAGAGAAAGGCACCAGGGGGGCCGAAAGACGCACAGTTGGGTGGCGGCCCCACCCGCACGCAGCGCTCAGCTCTCCCATGCGAACCCCGGCGCTCGCCCCCACCCACCAGCCCCCTCCCGGGCACCGGGGCTCTCAACACGGCCACGAACCCGAGCGACCGACGGCGGCCTGCCGGGCCCGCCTGCCCCCGGCCCAGGCGGGAGCAGCGGGCCAGTGGCCCCAGCCACGGCTTTATAAGCCACCCGGCCCGCTGACCGACCTCCCGCCCGCCCTACGAGCGCTTCCCCACGCCTGTCGGCTTCCCTACCGGGTCGGGCCCAGCTCCGCGGCTCGCCCCGCCGCGCTGAAGGTAAAACTAAAGCTAAAAGTCCCCGAAGGCGGAGGCGCGGCGGCCCCCGGGGCGGCCCGTCCCTCACCCCGCCGCCGCCAAAGCTCCACCCACCCCCCGATGGTCGCGCCTGATTGGCCCTCCTCCGCGCCTGCCTCTTGACCGACAGCCCGCTCACCAAACAGGAGAAGGCCAGGAGCCGGCGCGTGCGCCCCGCGGAAGGGCGGGGTCAGAGCGGTGGTAGGCGGGTCCCGAGCGGTGCGGGCGGGCCCGGCAAATAAAAGCAGAGTAGCGGAGGGCGTTTTTTTTTTTTTTTTTTTTTGTTTTTTACGTTTTTTTATTTTAGCAGAAAGGGGCTGTTTGGTGCGGTGGGGGGAGAAGCGGTAGCCCGCAGGTGGCTGAGGGGTGGGAGCCTGAGGGGAGCGAGCCTGAGGGGAGCTGCCCCTCAGCGCTTAAAGGCGCGTTTCTGTGTGCCCGTCAGTCTGTGGGGCGCCGGCGGCTGTGAGAGGTCCCCGGGGCGGGCTCCCCGCGCAGCGTGGGTGGGGTGGCGCGGTGGCGGGGATGGAGGGTGGGGCGGGTCAAGAGTGGAGTTCTGTGAGGGGAAAACACTTGCTACCTCCCCGGGCTGGGGGCTGGAGGTAGGGGGCTTACAGGGAAGGGGGCAGAGAGGTGTGTTTCTGCGGGGTGGGGTGACTAAAAGGGCGTCGTTGCTTTTTTCTCTGGGTCCCGTGTTGGGTAAAGGAGCGAGAGACTCTTACAAACCCTCTCAACGTCTTAAGGGTTTAGAAAAGAGAGCTGGTGGCTCTAAAGTGACCCTTCCAGCAGAGGCCTCTTGATGCTTAAATATTTTTTTGAGCCTTCTGCTGATAGGCAAGAAGCAGGTGGGGGATGTTGAGGCAGTAGTGCTAGGACAGCTTCGGGAAGCGTGCAGTGAAGGAATGAGGCGGGAGAAAAAACTCGGGGCTGCAGTAATCGGCAGCAGTGAGAGCTCAGCGCTCCTCAGGTGGTCAGCAGAAGCTGAAAGAGCAACAAAAGGATGTAGTGGTAACTGCCAGCTCTTTGCAGTCATTGTAAGAAATCCCTTCTCAACCTTTTACTAAAGGTGTCCTTAAGCTCATCTTATGCAGTGTTTTCCTCCTCCCCTTCCTGCTTATACAGCATGTAGGAGTTCAAAAATGAAAGCCAGTATGGTAAAAATAAATACATCACCCCTCCATTGTTCCTTAGCAATTGTCTAACCTCTTCTTAAAGACTTTTGGTTTGGTTTATCCTGATTATTTTATTGTATCTCTCACTGAAGGTTTTTCTGTGTTACCTGAATGCTTATTGCTGCAGTTTAAAAGCATTGCTGCTATTCCTTCTGTGGAAATAGAAAATTACTTGTTACCTTGTTCTCTGCAACCATACTCCCTATTTGAAAATTGGTAATGCTGTCCCACTTAAGTCTTTTTTCTAGATTAAAGGACTGTCTAAAGAATGCCAGTTAACTCGGTTATTACATATGCCAACTTGTAGCTTTGATCACTCTTGCTTCCTTTTTGGACCCTTTCCATGGGGAACACATCTTTCCTTGAAGTGTGTTCCCAAAAACTGGATCTACCACTATGCAGCTGAGGCTTTCCTTGTGCTGAGTGTCTTTTGCAGGCTGTATTCGTGTTTTAGCTGTGTGATGTTTTACAGCTGCACAGCAGTGTTTACTTTCATGAAGCTTATGGTCAAAAAGGATGAGGGAGTTTCAGTTGGAGAACTGATATGTGATCAGTTGTTTTCAGTCTGGGTTTGTGGAATTGCCTGTGCTTGGGCTGGTATCAACTGAATGCTGCTCTTCTCTAGGCTGGTTCTCGGACTGGTCAAGGCCACCCTGACCTGCAGAATGAACTCGGTCATCAAGTTGTGTCCTCCATTTGCTCTGGCTGTTTTTCTACAGGGATTGGTTTTATACCTGTGTAGTCCATTAAATACAGGCTAAATGTTCTGGTTATATTTATTTAATTTATTAGTTGAGTTTAAAATATAATTGTAAATTTAATTAAAACTTTCTGTAAAGTCCAAGCTTTGTTAATGACATTAGAATTTATGGTTTGGACGTAGGTTTAGGATTGCTGTAGTTTAGTGAGTTGCCTTTCATCTGAACTGCAGTACCTGAATCTGTGTTCATTCTTAGCAGTCACATATGAAAAATAAAAATAGTTTGCTTAAACTCTACTTGTGCTGAGGCTTAAGCTATGTATTTTATCTCATGTTTGTTGGGGGCTAAAACTGCATTCTGCCAGTTAAAGCTTAGCTTGCATAAGGTGAATTGCTAAGCTTTGGTAAATGGGAGGTGTACCTGGGCCCATGAATTACCCTTGGTTTGTGCAGGCTAATCAAAAGCAGGATTTTGTTTAATAGTAAAATTTATCTGTGTTCTAATGCCACTGAAAGCAAAGCAGTTGCATTAAGAGCCTATGTAACTTTGTATGTGTACTCTTTGCATTATGAGCTGCAAGAGTCCTGCAGTAATAATACCAAAGATTTTAGGTTTGAATGTGAAAGTTGCTGTTTGGCTTTTTATCTTGGTTCTCAAAATATTCTGCTGTCCCACAGGTTGGCTCTGCTGTTGATGCTGAAAATCACTTCTGGGTTCTTCTGCATCAGGTCATGGAGGAAGGAACAAACTGCTGTATCATTTAAGGTGATGAATTATCACAGTTCATATAACGATCAATAACTCGCTGCGTTTATTCTGTACTTATTGGCTTATTCTTAATTTTTTTTTGTCTTTAAGTCTGTAGCTCCCGAAGCGGTGCTGACGGTCTTGGCGGTGCTGCCTGGTGTAGTTGCGGCCGCAGATCTGATCCGCCCCAGGAGAGGGCAGCAGTGCACTTGCACAAAACCGCTGTCTCTTGGTTCTGTAGGGTATTTCTCCTGGATCTCTTTTGTACCAAGTATCGAATTCCTATAAAAATCAATTTAAAAAGGAGAAGTACACCAACGAATCCCTTTGCAACACTACTTAAAGTGTATTTATTTGTATTTATAGCTCTAAGGTCCAGGGGCACTGATGGCACATATTTTAACCAGACTTATCTCCAAGTAAGAAGGTGAAGAGTCTTTCTCCTGGTCTATCAGCTTTGTCTCCCCTGCAGGTCAAAGGTCATGAAAAGACACAGAAAAGTTGGCAAATGAAACTGAATTTTTACAGTTTGTATCATTGCATTAGCTAAGAGGTTTTCTAAAAATCCAATACTTCTGGCTGTTAATATAGCAAGGAGTGCTTGTGTGCTAAGTGACTCCTGGAAATTGTGGTAGGTTCTGCATATATCAGCTCTTATTATTTTATATGTATGCATATGTATTTTTTTTAAGTTAATCAGTTGATATAAATTCAAATTGTGCTCTGAGACTACATCTGCAGTCTTTTCCTGCCAAGTATCCTTAGCAGTGAGAAATATTCTGGTCAAACCTTGCCTTCTTTTCAGTGCTGTTGTTCTTGATGGAAGTGTTCAGATATAATTTACTTAATATTCTCCTGATCAAAGTTTGTTTGTTTGTTTTTACTGTGAGATCAAAAGGAATAAGATGTCTCAACAATTTGTATGTAAAACTTACCAGAATTAAGTCCCATTTTAAGATTATTTAGATGCTTAGGAAGGTTTCACTAAAAGACAGTAATGAAGACGTTTAGGTTATGCTTTTGCTGGTGATTATAATCAGAAGATTGACTGCAGAATATGCAGGCCTAAGTGAGTGCTGACAATTTATGTGGTTTGTATATTGGTAGAAATGGAGCTGCGGAGTTGTGGGTCTCATTAGATAGGCTGGCATGTTCCAGGAGATAGTCTCTGGTAAAAACTCATCTCTGAGACCTTCTACATGTCATCGTCTACTCCCTCCCATGGGAGGCACAGCTGCTTGGGCTGTCTTTGCTACCTCGGCGGCTGCATGCCACTTCCTGTGACTGCACTAGCCAGTGCAGGGCTGTGTTGCTGCTGCTGCTACTTGGAGCTGGCTGGAGGAAACAAAACAAATAAAATCCCCAAAACACAACAACAAAAAACCCCAAACCAGACTCCTATTGGATGTTAAGGGAACAGTTGCAGGGAGAGGACTGATCCATGTAGCTGCAACCTGGTGGGTGCGGAATGGCAGGTCTGGTGACTGTTGTTGCCAGTTTGTTAGAGAAATGCAAGTGTTTATCCCATGTGAGTATTTCCTGCTGTAGCTTCTATGGGGACTAGAACCCAAGAACCAAGCTATATTATTACTAGGCTGTTATACTTGTGTATACAATCAGGACGGGCACGGTCTTAGATATACAGAAAAGGTGTACCCATACTTGCTAATACCAACAGATTGACTCTGTTGTGCATAGTCCAGGTCAAGTGACTGAAGTGATGTGTCTGCTGAGTTACTTTCTAGAGTGAAAAAAGAGTCTAAGATTGGGAATTCAGAAGATAAGTTTCTCTACTGTGACAGTAACTCACTTCCATTGTGCAATGTGAATTTATATTTGAAATCTCTCTCCCTAGAAAGACAAGCTGAAATCCAGACTCTGGTGCTAGATTTTATGCAGATTACTCTGTATATCTTAAAGTAGCTCCTGGTGACTCTCATCCTGAAGGGATGTTAAAAATCCTTTAGCTTTTGCTGTAAAAAGAAGGGTTTGCTTTGCCGTTTTGGTTTAGACTTGCTATTCCTGTGATAGAGCACAGGCTTCTGTGCACCAGCTAGTTTTTGTGTCTGTTCCAGAAATGGCTGCACTTCAATACTATGTTTGTCTTTCAAAATAGCATACTGTCTTTGAGATGGCAAAGTGCTAAATATTCGTGAAGTACTTTTGAACATTTTTTTATGCTTTAGCTAAGTATCTTAAATATTATTTAGGTGCAGTATGAACAGTTACCTAACACTTCAAAATGTCTTTTGTTGTTTTTTGACTTCTGTCATTACTTGCGGGTTCAATCTAATAATTATTAAATAATGTAACAATATTCACTTCTCCTGCCGGTGGTGTAGGTATATGTAAGTTGTGTGGGGGTTTACACATATCTCAGTGTACAAAACCAGGACTTCATCACCACATATTTCTGTGTTTGAGTGGAGGGAATGATAATTTCAGTGCATGAGATTTGCAAATTATTTTGACCACAGAGGTGTCTGTGCTCTGCCATGTTTCCTGTGGTGCTGTAGGTCTGACATCAGACAGTTACAAAAAAAAAAAAACCTGGCCCCTTTCTTAATAATTCTAGTGCTTTTGTGAAATCTTATTTTGGTAAAAGATGATGTCTGCAGATGGTAAAATGACCTGTCAAGCAGGTAAGGATGGTAATGAGGCTTTATGCTGCTAGAACACAGAACTGGAACTGGGCCTTATATTCCTTGCAGAGCCATTGTAAAGTAGAATATTCTGATGGTGTGGTCTTTGAAGAAACCTGCACTGAATAATGCTGTCTTGCCTTTTTCTGGGGGGAAAACTTAGGATCTGCATGGGAAGGTTAAGTTCATGGTATACATAATGCTGTCTTTTGAGTAGTGGCAGCTGGCAGCTTTTTCACTTTTCCTCCAGACTCATTTGTTCAGCTTATGGGTCTCTAATACACTAAGTGCTTGGAGTTACAAGATTGATTTCTAGCCTCGTATTTAAAAATTGCCACTGAAAAAAACTGGTCAGCGTCTCCAAAAAAGTATTTTCTTTTGTGGTCAAAATCTTGTGTGCTGCTTCATATTCTCCCTTGTCTGCTTCGTATGTAAGGTTGTACTTTTATACAGAGAGAGGTGAACTGTTTTGCTTTTACACATCAATAGCGGATGTCAGGGCTCTGACAGTTGATTTCCCACTGGAAGAAAAATTGGTGACATAGACCATAGGAATCGCCTTTTTAGTAGATTTTTATATTAAATACAAAAGTCTTTGAACAGATCTAGAGACCAATGATAATGCAGGGAAAAAAAAACGTTCTCCAGAAACGTCAATCTGGAAACAGTGTTTTGCTTTCAGAAAGCAACACTTTATCTTTGAAGTTTATAGCAACTTAACTAAAGACACCGTGTCACAGGGCTACTAACACCTCATTTTTCAAAGTCTACGCCCTGCTCACATCCAAAGGAAAGTAATTGGTGAGACTTGTGTGCAGGAAGCATTATAATCATGTGAGTGTGGTTCTCAGAAATGCACAGAAATGTACACAGTGCTGTCTTGGAGCATGAGCTTCCTCAGTTATTTTTGCATGTGTTGTGTGCTGTAGATGCACCCTTTGTAAAAATACTGTTTGAATGATGCAGGAGTGACTTGCTTAGTCTCCCTCCCCTGCTGACCCCATTGTCTTTGAAGATGTGTGATGGAATTTCTTGTTTCAAGTGTTCTCTCTCTCTTTTTCTTTTTTTTTTTTTTTTTTTAAAAAAAAAAGAAAAGGGGATGAAAGTTTTATGAGATAAGAATTCTTCCTTCTGAATCTTCTCTCAGGGAGAACACTGCAGGAGGAGGAAGCTCAGCCCAGTGTATGCAGACTAGTGTGGGAGGCTTCCTGTTATTGAGGTATAAAGTATCAAGAGTAAGTTTCTTTTGAGGTCTTTCAGGAGCACATCCTGAAGGAATAAGGGTGGGAGGAGGGAAGGTTGCCATGGGAAAGCAATCTCCAAATATCAGTACATTCTGCAGAGGGTATGTGTGGGTTCTTTGATTTGTTTGATGGCGGAGGAAAGGTTTGAAGGGAAGTTAGAGATACCAATCTACAGATACCTAGTCTCATAATCATACTGTATATAATCTCCTTATGTTTTGATTACTATTTATATGCTGCTTCATATTCTGGATACTTCCAGATGTGTCTTTGTGGCCTCAGTCTTAAGTTTTATTCTTAAACTCCTGTGCCTTTGGTAATTCTAATTGCATGTGTATACTGATACTTGTGATTGACCTTGGCATTGCCTTCAATCTGCTGGAATGACTATTTCACATCTCATGGATGGCTCCATAGATGCTCTGCTTCAGGGAGCCCTTCTAGGACCTGGTTTTCAGGCTGCTTCTCTTCTGGGTGCTGAATAGAAGCCAGAGATAGTGAACTGTGGTCAGCCACAATTACCAGTATAGACATCAGCCTGTAGATTTCAGTATGTGTGTCTAATGCAGAAATCTGCTCATGGGAATAGCACTGCAGGATCTGTCCTGTATCTACAAACTGATAAAATTAATTTTCTGCACAGTTTATGATCTGTCATTTCTGTGTACAAAACTGAAATAAAAAGGTATTCTAGACCAAGACGTACAACACTCACATGAAAACAGTGGACTGTTTCTGGAAAGAAATATTGGATAAATGACTGAAGTGGAACAAAACTGCAGATAGGGTAGTCCTATTTTTAGCAGTATTTTATAAGAAGGTCTTCAAAAGTCTAAGGACAACTGAAACTGCTTGTGTACTTTGTGGAACTGAAGCAGTAATTGTTTCACATACAAGATGTAATATATCAGTTTGCAGTTCCAAAAAAAAAAAAAAAGCCCAAACCCCAACCAACAAAACTTTAGCTCTCAGCTTAATTGGATGGAAATCAAAAGAGGAGGTAGGATACAGAAGATGGTTTATGGGCTTTGTTGAGCTATCATTTCCCTGAGCAAAGCACTTTCTAATTGGGAGCTGGAAAGCTCTGCACGTCCCAAGGAAAGAAGAATAGCTAAAGTAACTGGCTATAGGATAATACAAATTCTGTAGTATAAGCTTGTGGGAAATCAGGAAGGATGACAGAACTCTGTGTGAAATAGTTAAGAGCTTCCACAGGCTTTAAGAGGCTACCAGACCACAGGGTTTAAGTATATTAATTACCCAGCAAGATGTAATTGTGTGTGGTGTGTAATTTTTTTTTTCTCTCTCTACCCAGGTAACAATTGAGTGTAAGTTGACTAATAGCATTTATTTGTTTTCTTTATAAAACATGCCTGCTTTCCTAAAGCTAATAGACAGTGCAATTATGTCAGCTGGTAGAGAGTCCTCACCTTGAATACTGGACATACTTTATCACCTTGGTTCAGAATGCTAAGTGTGAAAGAAAAGGAAAATACAGATGATCACCAAATGTGTGTAAGGTCAAGGTCTAAGAGAACTTCTACTAGAGAAGTAACATAAAGGATGAGTGTTGTGGTATGTTGATAAGTCAGTGAAGTAAAATTGTTCCCACAGGTCCTGGATAAAATTAAAATAGCAGATGAATGTCTTTATACAGTGTAGCTCTGAGTGTATATAATGTCCAAAAGAGAAGTACTACTGACTTGAGGAGGTTGTCCTCTAAAAATTTCTTTGAGGAATAATACAAGGAGTTAGTAACCTTTCTCACAGACAGTTGCATCCATTTATGGAGTCATCAGTCTCAGCCATGTGAAATGAGGGAGGATCCTTTTTGATATAAATGTTAAGAACTGTTTTGACAAATTTGTTTCTTTAAAAAAAGTTAAATGGAGATGAAAAAAATAGGGGAAAATATTTTGAGGGTCATCTATAATTTGTTTGGGAATTTTTTGACCTATATAGTATTAAATCCAAAGAGATTAGGCTATGGGGCAGCCTCACCAAGGTACTGTTCATTGGTAGTTGCACATGGGAAGTGCTTGCTGTGAAGGTGTATAACATGACAGGAGGCTAAAAAAGCTTATCGTGGGCAAATAACTGGAAGCAGGACTTAAGAGATAAAATAAACATTGCAATCAGGTGTCAACCTGTTAATTATTCCTTTTTGTTATTAAGGACAGCATATGTACTGTATGTATTTGGAAATCCATGGGTATAGACTGAGTAATGCAAATAGTGACTGTACTGAAGGATAATGCTAATGCCACCGAAGAAAATCAGAGGGCCTTAGAAACGGTACTAAATCAAAACCACAGTTGCCTATCTGGGGAGGGGGGAACCACAAAGCCCCCCACCAAAATCCATAGCCCCCCAAGCCAGTATGTGTCTATGGATCTTTTAATCTGAAGTAGCAGGGATTGGTTAAATCAGTATGTGGTGGGTTGCAAAGTAGACATTTGTCTCTGAAAAAGTCTTAGGTTCCAGAAATGAAATTAAAATTTTAAATTTATTGAAATTATGTCCCTTGCCTTGCAGTATAGAGTATAATGGTACTTAAGCATACAGCTGCATCTAGGCCAGTATGTTGTTTCTACCCATTACCAGTAACTGGGAGGACAGTGATGTTCTGAATGTAAACTGCTATCTTCTGTCTTATGCATCTAGTGGCCCAGGGTCTCATCTGGAAAGATTTAAAAATTTTTCATTCAGGAAGACTTAAAAAGTCACTCATGTATTTTTATTGCATGAATCTTTTATTTTTTTAGGGTGTGCACAGTTTTTGCAGGCACAGCACCTTCTGACAAGGAATTCCATAACTTAATTGTTAACTATGTGAAGAAATACCTCCTGTGTTAATTTTGAACCTGCCTTTTAGAAGTTTTGACACACAAAATACTTGTTTTAGGAGATATTGCAAATGCTATGCTCCTTCTGGCATTACAGGCTTCTAATATATCCCACCTCAGCCACCTCTTCCAGCCTGAGGAGTCAACATTTTTTTTAAAAACTTCTGTTTGTACAAATTTGCTGTAGAGAAATTGTTCTATACCTTTGACCCTCCTTGTCATCCTTTTTTGTGCCTTTTCTAGCTCTAACAAATTGTGCAGAGTATTGAGGAAGTAGGCACACTATAGGTTATTATGATGAGGCACAGTGCCCAGAGTGTGCTGTCTTTCACTTGTGGCTCAATAGTGAGCTGTTATCCAATAATTCCTGGGTATACCCCAAGATCTTGTTCTTGACTGATAATGAGTAGTTCAGAGAATGAAGCTGTACATGCAAGGTTAGGATTTTTTTAATATATGTGACTGTCACACATTTTACATGCCATTTAATGTCTTATGAGTCAGTTTCCCTCTCTCTCCCTTCCCTGACTGTTTTCCTCATCTTCTGAAAACCTCCAAAATAAAAAAAAAAGAGATGACTGCTACTGACTTCAGTTGTGTGGGAAGAATAAAGTTCTGTTCCCAAGGTTCTCTGCAAGTCAGTTGAAAATTGTCACTGAGACCCTCTACCACCTTACATTGCCCTTTCAGTAGGTGCACTGAGGAGAGCTTGTTTCAGGGGAGACCTTGGAGAAAATCCATTACTTCCAGGTTCCTAATCCTTGTGCGGATGAAATAACTTGGAATGCACTAGAAATGTAATGTGACTGGTATTAAATGGTTACAGGCTTTCTGAATTAGTACAGAATGGTTTGTTCCAAGAAAGTTTCCCTGGAAAGTGGTTACTAAGTGGTCCTTATTTTCTTCTGACTCTTGCTGGTAATGGCAAGCAGTGCTACAGGAACTGGAAAAGATGTTGTTAAAAGTTTTGTATGCAACACATCCACAAAGAATGTGGCTGTCCCTAAAGAGGATAAGAGCTTGGTGCTTGCATTAAAAATAATTTATTCAGGCTTAGCTAATGCTGCAGAATCTGGGGGTCTGTTATGCTGCTGGCCTGCGGTGAGCTGCAGTACGCGAGGTGTGGTGTGGAAGAAATGGATGGCTTTCCAATTGCTTGTTGAATGTGTGCCATGAAAACTTTCTATTAGTTGTGTTGTAGTAGATATAATCTAAGGCTATAAGCAATGCCATAAAGATATTGTTTTAACTAAACTATACTAGTCTTAACATGTTAGATGTATCCTTCCCATTAGGAGGAGTGAACTCGTACATGTTCCAATTTAAAGTCACCTCTGTAGTATTTCTTAAAACATCATTAGCAGGCTATGCTGGCTTGAGAGACCAACTGCTTCATCTTCCATTTTCTAAGTTCAGAGACGTGACCAGCATCTGTGTTGTGTTTGCGTGACAGCTTTGGGATGGCAGCAGCAGTGGAAGGGAAGCTGAGTCAGCATTAGCCTCTGGCTCCATAAGTAGCACTGCTATACCTGCATGGAACAGTGCCTGAAACAATAAATCCTGTTTGATGGCCCAGCAGCTCCTTTCTTGTGCCGAGTTATGTGCAGCTTTGTTCGCCTGTAAAGCCTACAGTAAGCATGACACTTGACTAGTACAGTTTGTTGTGGTAACTTGGCCCAGCTTGCTCAGCTGGCCAGCCAAACAAGCAGTAGACAGCTCCAGATTTGCTGTGCGTCATGGTGTAGCTAGCAAGTAGGCAAGACTGGCCGTGGAGTTGGAAGACACACCCTGATAGATCTGATGCAAAGCCTATTTAATTATCTAGAATTATTTTTATGGAATGTGGATTAGGTGCTGAATCCTGGAATGGCATTTAAAGGTTTGGTATCTAAGAAAATTCACATCTCCTGAGAGACACAAAGTGTACCTCTTCAGTTCATTTTTCTGAGCCAAAGCAAACCCATTGACTTAAAGCATCAACGTAAAATGCAAGTTTCAGTTTTTGGTAACTTGTAAGTATTCTGGGTCAGACTTGTGATGCGACCACGTAAATTAATCTGAGGGATGAATCAGGCACTGTCTTGTTATTTTTGGGCGTAGTAACTTGACTGTGTCCTTTAATATTCCCAACGTTAATGGACAAATTACAAGACTTCACTTATTTGGCTTTTCCACTGCATTTCGTTTCTACCAGCCACACCACCTGCTTTCCTGTAGGAGACTCTTTGCGTGCACATCCCTTTCCATGGATGGTTGTCTGGATTGGTTTCTGCTGCTGGCTTTTTGTCAGGCTGGGTGATGGGTAGGATGTCATCCTGCCCTGCCACTCCTCTGTGGCTGGCTGTGGTGTGAAGGGCTGGGTGGAAAAGCAGGAATTTGCTCTGTATTGGTGTGACAGCAGAAGTGTCCTGTGCATCTTCCAAAATGCTTGAGTAGTGCCCAGTGCATTAATGCCAAGGCCAATGACAGGTTGTTGAAACACAGTATCTTTTTCACAGGGCTGTCCTTCAAGCTGTGTCCACTTCAGTAGAAGTTAGGCTAAGTGGAAGGACTTGAGATGTTTAGACTGCTAAAGAATGATTTTTTTTTTTTTTTTTTCCTGGAGACAGTTGTTAGGGCTGAATGTTTTGTTTACCCTTTGTTCTTCCAGGAAGAGGGGGTTTGTAGTCTAGAGGGGAAAAAAAAAAGGCACTAAGTGTTGATGTTGTTTTTGTTGTGTTTTGGTTTTGTTTGTGGCTTCCCCGCCCGCTTTAAGGAAAGATCTGTCCATAATAATTTGGAAACAGTACCATAATGTATAGACACTTAAAATAAGAAATATCTGATCCTGAAATCATAAACTTGCATTTGTCAAGTGTTTTCACTGGCTGGTATTGTTGGTTTTGGCTTTTTTTGGGGGAGTGTTACAGACTGTGTGACACTTTCTCGTATTTGTGAAAGAAATCAGTTTAAATACTGTAGCTCGCTGCTTTGTAATATAAGACTTCAACTAAATAAATGTCTTGTACACTTCTTTGGCTCTATAGACTGTGACTTAACAAGTCCCATGTTACTTGAGAGACATATGTAGTAGATCCTGAGTGACCCTGACTATAGGTTGTTAATATTTCTTTAAAGATCATGGTATGGTGAAAAAATATTAAACTTTATAGAAACGTGTCATGCATGTTTTTCATCCTTCTCTTGCCTGATTTCTCCTGACTAAAAGTTTTGGCATGAGAATGTTACCTTCTGTGTAGGTGTTCTTCTGATCCTTCTGTTTTGTTCTTCACCTGAAAGCAGCATCATCACCTCTATAAAATCAGTTGGCTGCTCTACGAATAATTAGTGTTACAAACAGAACTATGATTTTAGTGAACAGAGCAAAAGCAGATAAACACTTTAAAAAGTGGCTTTCAAGCAGTATCTCTGTACTTGTACAGCGAAGTGAAAAGAAAAAATAATAATGCAGTGTATATACCATGATGATTGTTTTTTAAAAGTTGTTTTCAGATGTAGTTTTGAGATTGTCCCAAGGCTTCCAGCCTGACTTCAAAGGTTAAATGATACTCTGTAGATCTGTGTTCGTGCTTGCGTGTGCATGCCCAAATGTTGGAGAGGGACTGTGTGTGTGTATGTACAAAGAATGGTCAAAATAGAAGTCTTGAGGTATAACCTTTTTGTCCTAGTGCTAGTACGTGTGTTCTGTGTTCTGGGGAAAAGCAGAATGGTACACAATAGTCCACCACAGGTATATGTAGATATAATACCATATATATGGCATATTAAAAAATAAAAGTAGCATTAAGTTTGCAAGTTAAGTCTTCAGAAAGCTTAGGAGATGCCAGAACAAAGGTTTTCTTCAGAGTTTTAATTCAGCTCCTTTATGAGGATTGCATGATAATTACAGATTTTGGTTTCAGGGCTGAGTCCTTTCCCCTGCTCTCCTCCAGTGCCGCTGCCCTCGCACGCTGGCAGAGAGAACAGCGAGCAGAGTGCCGCTCTCCCCTCCTGCTGCCTGATCAGCAGGAACCGCAGGATGAGGGACAAATACTGCGGAAATACGGACGGAATCCTGGGGAGTTTAGTTGCCACATCCCAACAGGTTTCTGGTGGTATTTTTTTTTTATGGCATACTTTATGCCAAATTCACCAAGTTGCCTGGATTTCAAAGCCATGAAGACATAGTCACTCAACCTTGTTATTGTTAAATGTAAGATACTTTGTTTGCTCTCACTGTTGGAAATGCTTACATTGTTTAAATGCTGAAACTTTAAAAACTACTTTACCCTGTTTAAAGACAAAACAAACCCGAACACAACAAAAAACCCGCCGCAACCCCTTGCAACCCCCTCTAAGGGAAGCCTTTGGGCTAGAAAGTGTAGGACTAGGAAGTCGGGGCGCCCACGGCTGCTGGCAGTGCCGCCGAGGATCCCGGCACGCGTGGGCCGGGCGGTGGGGACAGAGGCAGGCTTCCCGCGGGCGGCCGTGCCCGCTACCGCCTAGGACGCAAGCTTTCCGTCGTGATAAACACGCGAGGGCGGGGGAGCTGCTGTGCCCCTGCCTGCTCCGGCGGCGAGGCAGCCCTGCCGTGCGGGCTGGGGGGTTCCCTCAGCCCCCGCTCCAGCCGGCGGCGCGGCCCCGCCGGCCGCCAGGGGGCGCCGCAGTGCCCGCCCCGCCCGGGCCAGGTGAGCCGCGGCCGCGGGGCCGGGAGGGCCCCGGGGGGGGGGGGGGGGGGGGACGGACGGGCCGCGACTTCCAACGCGTCACGCCCCAGGTAGTCCCTGTACGTAACCCACGTCGGGTTTTAATGCTGGCGCACCCACTCGCGCCGGGTATTCGGGGAGCTGGCGGAGAAATTCAGCTACTGCTGTGGAGTGAGACAGGAATTACGTGCGTGTTGCTGTTAGCCGATTTCTTTCGGATTATCTTTTTTTTTTTTTTTTTAAGATCGTGCTTTCATAAGGAAATACCACATACAGGCCCAATTCTGCATTTATGGATATAAAGAAATACTATTTTTGGGCCACGGCTTTTAACTCCTAACCCCGGCTTTAGATAGTACCAATTTCTCTGCTGGGTTAACTTTGAGAACTGTATAAGAAGATCTGCGCAGAAGACTTCAAGGGCAGCGTGCATATCTTTTAAAACTTCTCTATAAACATTAGACGATCTGCTTTAGTTTACACCACTGTACATGCAGAATAAATCTTACTGGCAGCATAAACCAGATTTGATTGTGACAATGTTGGACAGTCCTTCCTCCTGCTGAAGCCAACTTTGGTGGAACCAAGCCTTTAGGTTAGAATTGCATATTACAAATGGGGACAGAATCTGACTGGCAGGGATTTTTCTGTTTGTTTTTAACGTCTGTAGCCCAAACATTCAACCCTACAGAGACTAAAGCTAGGCCTCTGAATCCAATAACTCCCAGAGTTACGTAATAGGAAACACTAGAGTTGGGGACCCATATGGAATCTAGGCTATGTGAATCTAGGCTTACACAGCTATATTGCAGCACACAAAAATAATCCAGTCTGCTTTTTCAAGGTGTCCTATAGTTTGGGGCTCTTAGCCCTTAGTGACTCTACATTAGATATATAATCCTACTCTGATTCTAGATCCTTTCTTTATAATATCCAAGTCTCAGCAGCCATTGCTTCCTAAATTATTTTCCAGTCCTGTCTGACACCTGTGTTGCTTGTCTTTCCAGTCTTGTTACCGCAAGGTACTCGATAGTATAGCTCGCCTTTAGCAAATGAATGGTATCGATGATTATGCATCGAAAAATGTTTTAGTGCCTTTGCTGAACTAGGGTCTACCTTTTTTGGTATGATTTTTGAAAACAGCGTAGGGCTTCCATAAGCCTTTAAGCAGAGGCATTAGGATATTTGTGTAAGACTATGGCCTGGAAACAAAGCTTTACTGGTGGGTTAGACTATTTGTTGGGGGGGGGGGGGAGGAAATTAAATATGCAGTGAACTGCAAAATGAATGCCTATTGTCCCAGCATTCTTGATGCTCTGCTAACAAGTAGGCCTGACTTGGATGTCCCCAGCACTCCAGTTTGGAATAGCGCCCAGCTTTGGAATATAACATGCTTACGTTTGTATCTGGAATACAAGTGAGATTCTCATATTCAGTAATCAGAAGGAGGGAGTGTGAGTGAGGGAAACAGCTGCATGTCTCTGGCACTAGGCTTTGCATACTGACCCTTGTTGTGTAACCTCCGTGCTCCAGAAGTTTGAATCCATTTCAGGAGGTGGGCATTTATATAGCTGGGAAAAGTGTTAGCTAGTGAATTATTCCAAGTATATAAATAGAGTAAGGGAATCCATCACTTGTCTGATATGAGAATGATCTTAAGCAATAAGCACCTCTTACCCATAGCAAATGCAAGTACAGTTCAGACCATTCTATGCTATCCTTCTCCTTCTCCCTGAGTGGATTTTGCCAATGCCTACGTCTAGAAGAATGATAAGAGCGTGCGGTTGTGATTTCTGGGAGAAATTATTACTGTGTGGGGAGAGAAAAGGTTTTAACAGGAAGAACTGGCCAATGGCTAGGAAAGAGTAAGAAGCTGTGTCAGGGCCAAAGGGGAGTGGAAAAGAATGCAGTTCAGTTATGCTTGCTGAAACCCTTTCTGAAGAGTCGTAAACTGCATAAGGATCAATTATTAGGCTTTATTTTGTGGGCACTGGCTGCACAGGCTTCCTGAAAGCTGGACTCCAACTGCTTACATTTTGTAGTGAGATGCAGATGCTTGCAGGATCCAGGCATGGAGAATCTTCCCTAAGAAAATAATTTGGTAAGCTATTCTACTTTGTGTAAGCTGGATCATTGCAGCAGCAGCTGCAATATTGTTCTTTGTAGATGTTTTTATTCTATCAAAATTGTTCTAATGCCTTTAAATCATATTTCACAAGGGCTTTAGCTATAGACATCAGGTGGGAGGGAACATTCTGCTGTGTGTGAAATAGGCAAACCTTTTAGGTTTTGCAGGTGAGCGCAGAATTTAACACATAAAAGACACTGTCCTTAGTAGGTGACTGATCTTACACCTAGTTTTACTAAGTTTTGCTCAGTTTAAAAACTGTAGTGCTTGATCATTCCTGAGCATGATGGGTACCAAAACATTCTAAATGCTACAAGGTTTTCTCAGGTATGTTTGGTGGGATTTTTTCTGATGTTAAAGATGCCTGCGCCTTCTTTTTTTCAATTGTACAAGCTGGTATGCTCCCAGCTGGCTGTTGACCTTTAAAACAAACAAAAACATTGCAAGCCGGCACTGGAAGGAATAGTGAGGTAGGGAACTTGTATTTTCTGCATGTGGCACGGTTGACATGATGGAGAGAGTAAGCTTTATGTGACAGTGTTGTATTTAGTCTTGTATTCTGCTCTCAGCTCTTGGTTAGCAATCCTTTCTGTCCAGCTGGCCTGAGATCTGAATGATGGGTTAAATAGGTACTATACAGGAGTGCTACTTGTAGCGAGGTAAGGGAAAGTGTGTGTGTGGTTCATGGGGGTATGGGTTAGGAAGCTTGAGCCTCTATAGCCTGCTTGAGTTCACTGGTTACAGCTGTTAACTGTGGGTTTTGGAACGATGGCTGTGTAAATCTACTCTTATGGATATTGGGGTAAATAGTAGCAGTAGTGCTGCTAAAGCCAGTAGGCCCATATTTGTAATACACATGAAAGATGAGAATCTGGCCCTGTGTATATACGTGGTAAATCCTGCGCTTTAGGCAGTCTTACTCGGAATGGCACAAGGACTCTATGGGATAATCCTAGAAGGAGCCTAATAAGCAGCATCAGTGGTAGGGAAAATATGGTCCTTGCATCAGACAGTATCCCATCAGCCACTTTCTTTGCTTGGAATTTCATAATGAAGTTTGACAAGTTCTTCTTTACTGCTTTCTGTTGAGGCAGCACAGAGTAACAGTGTCAGCAAAGGCCTGTCAACTCAAGCAAAAGCCTGAGCTTTTGCAGATGACTTGACACAAGGGCTTAGATGTGTGAGAATGGCTGGGGCAAGACTTAGATGGCAGAGCTTCCTGCTGGAGAGGTGGCTTCTGCATCAGAAGGAGGTGTCCTGACAGCAAAGCTGCCGCACCTTTGTTTAAAAATAACAAACAGGAAAAAGAAAAACCCCCAACAAGTAACATACCACCCTCTGCAACACTGCTTTTATGCAAGGGATTTTACCAGTGTGGCTACCTCTGTTAAAAGGTTTCGGCGAAATTATTCTGAAGGGGAGAATTCTGGCCGGAGAGCCTGTTTGAACTGGGGAAATTTGTATCAGATTAGTTCCACGGGCACAAGTTGTTGGGGAGATTTGGGGACAAGTAAATCAGGACTGGTGCCACTGTGACACTAACTGCAATAACGTACTCTAATAGATTCCCAGGATCTGGTTTGTGTCATACCAGTACCACACGTGTCCACTGAAATTTGCAGTCGTCAGCTTCTAAAGTTAGGCTTGACCTAAACTGGTGTTTTATGCAGGTCAGTCCATACCTTTCTGTTGTTTCCCCTCCTCTACCAAAGTAAAGTTGGATGGGAAATGGAAAAACAACTTTGTGACACTTTTAAAGCTGTTTCTACTTAGCAGGATTTAAAGCATAGCTAAACAAAAGGAGTCTTATTTCCCCCTTACTTGCATTTTCCTCTGGTGTTTGGCCAATCAATGCAATAAAATGAGCTAGTGCCCTCTCATCCCCTCACTAATTCCAAACTGCTGTTTAAGTGGATGGTTTCCTTTCCACCTCAACCACCTCATCAGGTTTTATTTTTCTTACTCTGAACTTTTACAAAGTAGAAGATATTTTAAGTTACAGATTGTTTTGACAATAATGGAACAAAACAGAAGGAAAGAAAAACTTAAAAGCTGCAATACTGTAATTCTTTTGTAATTATATGGAAGAGGAGGTGAAACCATTGAATGTATTATTAAAAGAATTAAAAAATTGAAAATAAAAATATTTCCCAAATAATATGAAACTAAAAAAAAAAAAGTTATCAGGTGAGACATTTTCTGGCTAAATCTAATTTTTGTTGTAGTTAAAAAAAAAAAGACTGGTTTTATTGTAAGCTATATAACTCCTGTATGTGCTACAAAAGTAGCCTACTTATGATAGTGTTTGTTTCCTTAGCTTTATAAAAGCCCTAAATACACTTTATAAACAAGGAAGCTTGAGTATTGAAAGAAACCAAGTTGTTTTTTTCTTTGAGGTGGTCTCATCGGTAATGAAGGAAAAGTGAAGCTGTTCAAATCAACAGCAAAATTCAAAGCTAACACTCTCTTTGGATGAATGTGGCAGTTTGTTTTTCGCTGTTGTTAATTTTCTCAGATAGAGTGCCATTCATTATGCTCAATCCAAATGCTAAACCTTTCTTGGAATCATAATTACAGTGTGTGCTCTGTGCTTATTAGAGATAAGATTGATTAGCAAGGTATTACATTCTGTTTTTCTACTCATGGGCAAGAGGAAGTAATGTTGCAGCACTCTTAGGCCATATTTGGAATCTGTATTTCAAGGTGATTAAACCCCGAGGTAGGCAGAATCCCCAGACTCCATCCATAGTGGTGATGAGGAACTTGTTTGGAGGGTCAAATCTGTCCATGTAATTGTGCCCTAATCTATACAGTC
Organism: Tyto alba; assembly: GCF_018691265.1. Classification (NCBI taxonomy): domain Eukaryota; kingdom Metazoa; phylum Chordata; class Aves; order Strigiformes; family Tytonidae; genus Tyto; species Tyto alba. The sequence continues at coordinate 9,827,428 of NW_024881280.1, forward strand.
TGCTCCCTCCAAGGTTCAAGGCACCTTAGAAACTCCCTTTCAGCCCTGCACTAGGAATAGATGGAAACAAGAGACACGGCATTATCTCAGATGAATCAGGGTACCACCGCTGTATCCCATTGATGGATGTAGATGTAGAAATACTTTTCCCTACCCTTAATGCAGGGAAGAGTGAGAAGGAGTCCTAAAGGGTTCACTTTTTTTTTTTTTTTTTTTTGTCAGCTAGTTACTTAAGAAATAAGGCAGGCAGACCTGAACGTCTAAATCTTGTGCCTCATGATGGGAACTGTTTTGTCCTATCTAAATTGTGACAATGACTCCCCTCATGGAGAGGACAACCATATTTACTGTATGTGTGTCCTTCAGAGCATGTATCTTCATTATTAGATTCCTTTTCCTGCCATTATTACACAACTGCAGTGGCTACCATGAAGATTTGTATTCTCCTTTTGAGGCAGTTTGTTTGTAATGTTATTTTTCTATTGTTGGGGAAATTTAAGAACAATCCATGATAACATAAAGAATTTTCTAGCAACCACACTAAATAGGTTTTCAGCGGTTTGCCAAATTGGCAACAGACTTGAACTGGAATCTGGAACCTTAAAGAACTTCTGTCTCACCAAACTTTTAAAAACTTCAGATTGAGGCCTTAGTGTACTACTTAATAGTAGAGACTCCTCTTTGGTGTTAAAATATATTTATTTTATTGAAACATCCCATTAAAAAATAAAGGGGCTTGAGTCCATACCTCTGCATAAATGTAATTCAGGTGTAATGTGATAGAAAGCTAAATAGTGAATACAAAATTAAAACTTTGGGAAGTGAGAATCCATCCCGAAATCAAGATAACTCAGGGGCATCCAAAAAATGTTGCTACAATTATAGAGGGGAAATTTTGCTTAAAAATTAAATAAAAATAATTGAGGTCACCTTTTAAGAATGCAGTTCATGAAGTTGCAAAGAATTAATCATTGGCGCCAATTTTTACGCTGTGTAGCTCCATAGTTATCTTTGCTATGCTGACTGCGTAAAATTTTTGGTGATGTGTCTGTAGAGGGCTGGTGTTGAGTCTGTAACATTGACACTCTGATATCTTTCCCTCCTCTTTCAGCTAACCAACTATTGGTAAAGATCAAAGAAAGTGAGGTGGAGGGCTGACAAGAAACGGTGTATGAGATGCCTGCACAGCTTTAAATAAACAAAAAGGGGTTGAGACTTCAAGCCTGTTGCAGGCTATCTGTGCATGTGGGGCCCTGTTTTCTCTAACAAGGTACATTATAGCACGCAGAGCATGCTGTCATATTTAGACCTATACGAATCTGGTCTTTTGAATATTGATGTATTTAAAGAAGAAAAAGTTGTATATCACTGGAAACATCTGGGAATATTAAAGGTGAAAAAAACACGTGGCTTCTGGTAGACTAACAACGGTTCGTCTTTTATGTTTCCCTCCATAGCTAAATTAGATTTGTGGCTTTCAATGTCAGTGTCTAGGTTGTTTCACTTTCCAATTCACAGTGTGTAAGTAAGGGAATGTATAAGAACCTAACTTCTCTCCGTCTAGAAAAGAACAACTCTATATTAAAACACAACAAGATAAAAAGGAAAGCAGGGGACAATAAATACAGGGTAAAAACTCTTTCACAGTGAAAGATCGTCAGCTAAAATAAGGCTTTGCAGGGTGAGCAGGAGTATTTCTGACACCTTACAGAAAGTATCAATGCACTTGCATTATGTAAATAGTAAAAATGTTTGAAATAGAGGTGGATCAGGAGGGCAGCAGTATGATCTACGAGACATGACACTTCCCAATACTGTGAAAGGCAACGACACTGTTTTTCTTCTACTTGGGTAGAGACCAGCTGCAGGTCTGGATCTGGGGCTGGCGGTGAGGCAGTGGGTTCTGCCTTCTAAAGCCCTGCTCACTTTAACCCCATAGAGGCAGCCTGCTCAGGCCTTGTCTTAATGCTGTAGATTTTACCCCAATAGTTTTATGTCAAAACTTACCTTCCTTTTTAAAAATTAAATGTTGGCTGTCCAAACAGGTGGCAGTCTCTCATTAAAAATATGCCCACCTAGGGTTTTTATGCCAAATACTTGTAAAGTGTTTATATTTTCTTGCAGCCTCCTTGTTATGTTTCAGGTGTGTCTGAATAAAATGATCAGTGGCTAAGTGGGAATGTAAAAATCCTGAAGTTAGAACTTAGTGTATATATGTGTTTCAGATGTGTTGGTCTTGAAGGGTGTAAAACAACAGTAACACTATTGATTACTGACTTACAGTACCCTAAAATCAGAAGAAAAATTAATGTAAAGATTTAGTTCATAAGGGATCGGTTGATGATGGACTAATGTGTATGTGAAAACGAGGCAACTATGGTGTGGCATAAAAGTTTTATTAACATAGGTTTGTGATGATCCCCTTACTTGCAACTTGCAGGTAGTGAATATATGAATAAGTTATTTAGTTCATTACAAGTGAAAGCCACTTGGTGCTCCGTGCCTTTTTTTCCAGCTAAAATGGTAATCTAACTGTAGTGGAATTCTACATGAAACACGCTATAGGAAAACTGTACGGACACATGAGCAAAGGCTGGTGTCTTTGTTACCATGGGTGAGACTCTCTACTGCTCTGATATGGCAGCTCTGTCCTTGAGTGTCCTGGAGATTCCTCTGAGCGAGACAGTGTTGTTGACTGGTTTTCCTGGCCTGTAGCGTGGGGGCTGACTGGGAAAAGGGCTATCAACAATACAAGGTCCTCTGTGGATATTCTTACTGTTTGTTGCTGGTGCTGGTAGCTGATAAAGGCCCAACGTCTGAATAACAGGGAGCAGTAAGGGAAGCACATCTGTGGCTTAATCCCATTTTTGCAACACGGTCTCAGCCAAGCTGTGCCAAGAGCTCTTTGCCTGCAGAGCAGGAATGGGCCTATATATCCAACCAAACAGGACCAGAGGGAATCATTAAGCTCCTAAAAAATTACCTCAAACAGGTTTGTTTTTTTTTTTTTTTAATTTTAAATTCACTGAAAATGTCACCATTTTGCAGTAGAATATCTCAGGACTTTCTAGCTTGGCTGAATTTTGGTGCCTTCTCTCAGTAGCCTACAAACCTGCTTCCAGTTCTGCAGGGTAACATGGTCCTAGGCTTTTTTTTCTTTCTTGTGAAGCAAAGTCATTGTTATCCCAGAAATGACTGTTGCCCATCCTAGGGTAAATGCTAAAATTTCATTGATGTTTGCCATTAAGTGAATATCATTCCAGTAAGAAAAGTCAAGCCAGAAATCCTCATAATAGCAAGATGTGATATAGGTCACCAGTTCAGGTGCATGCTAAGCCGTTCATTTTTTTTTTTTTGCACAGTGTACATCAACTGTGTGCTTATGAAAAGTTGGCAGTTTGTGGTTAGCTTTTCCTGTGAACAGTGTGAGAGTACTGAACAGGAGGGTCTGAAGTCACGTTCAATGTCACCTGGGCTAGTACTATGTTAAATAACATAATGTAATACGATAATGGGAATATTCTTAAAGATGTCTTCCCAGCACTGTTTTGGTATAGATCTCGGCATCTTGGCCACTCTCCAGCTGACAGAAAGCTTATTTCTCCTCAGCAGTGCCTGTAACCAAATGGCATAGCTTGCTTTGATGGAGGAGAGGGTTGCCCCCGGGGACGCGCACTTGGCACAGTACCTACTCGCAGTACCCAGGGTGCCCTAGTAGCTGGAGCAGGCAATGTTTTGGAAAGAGGGGCCCTAGACACACCTTAGAAAGTTTAACTTTTTGCAGACTTCTGAGGAACCCTTAATGGATGGGAAACTGCTGTATTGCTCTCTTCTCCCCTCTTCACTGTGGGTAATCGTTTCTCTACCTTTCTGTTCTCCATCTCTCTCCCTTTTCTCTTCTGCCCCAGAATTAGAAAGTTTTATGTCGTCAAACAGTTGAGAGAGAGATTTTGGTTGTCTTTGCCTTTTAAAGTTCAGCCCACTAGCTCAGGAAGATTGCTATTTCTACTTCTGTTAACACCTGACTATCTCACAAACATTATCACTTCCATTCTTCTATTCATTAAGTTGCGAATCGAGTTGGTTCCGTAGTCTCCTCTCTCGTACTGTTTTTACATCAGTGCATTTTAACTGTGTTTAGTTGGGTTTCCTCTGGTTATATAAATGCAAAGAATAGAAGCAGGCTTGGGTTTTGTGGTGGTTGTGTTTTTTAAAGGGATAGAGGATGCCTGGAGGGAGGCAAGACCTTTGAGAGAGGGAGAAGTGTTAGATGTCTGATATTAACGTAGGCTTTGTCAGGAAGAAAACTTCTTGGTTTGATTCTGCTCTTGTTGACGCCTGATTTACACTGGTGTAATTTTGTGATCTTCAGTGGATTTACCTCTGAGAGTGAGATCAGGATTGGCACCTCTTAAATCACTTAGGTCATGCTCCGTAGTTCATTTGCAAGCTTCCTTTAATTAGTTGCAGGTAAGCCCAGACTTCCTGGAGTTCGCTGCCTCCCCGAATCGGGCTCCCCGGCCCCCGCCGCGGGGCTGCCCGGCCGGCGAGCCGCCGGTCGGGGCTTCCCCCCCGCCTCTCCCTGTGCCGAAAGCTGGGGGGGGGGCCGCCTGCCAGAAGTTGCTCTGCGGGAGAGCCGGTGCCGCTCGGTCGGTCTGTCCGGCCGCCGCGCGTTATGTAAGGGCGCAGGGGCTGCGGGCCGGGATGACTGACAGGGAGAGGGAAATTCCTGGGGGAGGGGGAGCGGGAGCGGCGCTGCCCTGGAGCCGCTGCCAGCGCCTGCGGCTCCTGGAGACCTGGCGGGGAGAGCGGCTCCGGAGCGAGGGAACCGGCCCGGGAAGGGCGCTACCGGGGGGGCGTGAGGAGCGAGCGGGGCGGCGCGGGCTTCTCTCCCCGGTGGGGCACGCCGCCCGGGAGACGAGGGGCAGCGGCGGCGGGGCGAGGAGCGAGCCGGGCTCTCCCTCTCCCGGCGCGTTAGAGCGGGGAGCCGGAGAGCTGCGGGCAAGCCTCCCGGCTGACCGCCCTCGCCCCCGCCGTCCCCCCCGGCGCGGCCGCGGCCCCGCCGGCGGGCGCTGCCCCTTTAAGACCTGCTCGCCGCCAGTTCCAGGGAGAGGGAGTGACCTCTGGGCTTTGACAGCTCCCCTAATAACTAGCAGAGCCCCGGCTCCGCCCGCGGCGCCGGATTGGTCGGCGGGCCGGTATGCCGCACTCTGATTGGCTGGCCGCTTCCCCTGAGCGAACCTTTAGAACTCCGAGACACAATATTCTGTTACATTGTAGCAAAATGGCGACTGTCATTCACAACCCCCTGAAAGCGTAAGTAGGAATCAAAAATGTACATATTCCGCGTGGTTTAAATATGAAAAAAGGCGCCTTTCCGGCGCCGGCTGCCAGCCTGAGCCGGGTGCCGGCAGCCTCCCGGCGGGTCCCTCCTCCCGCCCTCCTTTCTGCCCCAGCGCCTCGCTCGCTTTTTGTGCAACACATCCCCGCGGCTCGCGCCGAAATTAACGAGGAAAAAAAAAAAAAAAAAAAAAATTGCTCGGCTCGCGCGCCAGTTAATTGGCGCCCGGGCGCGGAGCCGGGGGGGAGGCAGGCGGCGGCGCTGGGGGGCTGCCCGCCCGCCGCTCCCGGAGCGCTGCGAGGGGGGAGACGGCAACGGCGGCGTCCCGCGGGGCCCCCGCGGGGGTGCGGGCACTTGACAGCGTCCTGCTCCCGCTGTCCGGGCCGGGCTTCGGCGGGGGAAGGACCGGCCCGGGGGAGCGGGGGAGGCGTGTGCGTGTGTGTGTGTGGGGTGGTGGTGGGGGGGCGCGGTGCCTCCGCGCTCCGGCCGCAGGTCGGAGTTGTCTCGGCAGGTCTTTGCGGAGTTGGGATGTCCTCTCCGAGGGGGAGCGGAACGGCCCCCGCGCTTCTCGGCTGAGGGGCCGGGGGGTGGCAGGGGCGGTGGGCAAGCGGGGCAGCGGGGGCCACCGCCGGCGCACCCCGGCGTCCGTGCGGGAGAGAGGGAGCGGAGAGGAGAAGGGAGGGAAGCGGGCTCGCGTGAAATGAATGACTCGCGACTGCCGGTCGTTGATTTGGGGCAGGAAGTCCGGAGATCTGTTTTGCATATGACAGGCTTTCGCTTTTCAAAGTGGCAAAGAGAGGGGATGGTGTTTCCATCTTGCGAGTGGGCACAAGCAGCCGTGGGCTGCTCGGGCGCGCTCTGCCCCGCGGCCGGTTCCGCGGCGGGGGTCCGCCGGGCTCCGGCTCCGGGAGCGAGGCCGGTTTAAGAGGGGGGACGGCGGGAGCCGGTTGTCGGTCTTCTGGATCGCGTCCTTTATTTTCCTTGTGGTCTGCAGCGCACGCCGTTAATCCCTGAAGGCATTAGGGAGAGTGGGATTTGGCACCGTGTGTGGGGAGAGGAGCTGTCTTAACCTTTTTGAAACGACTTCTCTGCTAACGGGGGCAGCGCTCTTGCTATTAAAGCGGGGAAGCAGAGTACCTGGCGGTGACGCTTCGTTTGCACTTTCTGGCTGCGCTGAGTGGGTGTTTTTATACCTTTGAGTTTTCAGAGATGAAATTAGGGCTGCGAGGTTTTGCTTTTTTTCTTTATTTCTTTTTTTTTTTTTTTTTTTTTTTTTTTTTTCTTCCCCCGACTGAAGTCTCTCTGGCTGGAGTTGGAAAAACGCTTGAAGGTTTTTTCCACGGGTTCCTCCCGCTGTCTCTCTGCGATCCGGAGGGAAAGGAAAGCCTCGAGCTGGGAAGGGGTGCTGACACGTTTATCGGCTCTCCGGCTCCGTCCTGGCAGAAAACCTTCGCTTTCATTTACCCGTCCTCTCGGGAGCACCTTCTAAAAACCCGCGGGGAGAGGGGAGCGCAGTTGTCGGGGAGTTAATCGCCGAAGTCCGATTATCCCCGTGGGGAGGTGGCGTGGGGTTGAACACGCTCCGAGAACCGCGCGGAAGGGACGGCGTGCCCCGCGATGGACGGCGGGCGCGATACTCGGGCGGCCGACAGCAACTTCTCCCCGCCGCGCAGCCCTTCACCTGGGCTGGGAAAAGCCACGGGCGTTTGTGCCCTTGGCGAGTATTTGCCGGTAGCCAGGGAGCCCGGGCTCCGGGGGAGCGGGGCCCCGCCGTGGCAGCGCACCGGGCGCTCCCCGCCCCGGCCGGCGGCCGGGACTTCGCCGCCTCCTCTCACACTTCGTGGCACCGCGGGGCTCCCTGCAGTCGCGGCGGGTCGCCGGAGAGGGCGGCTCCTGCCCCGGGGCCGAAATGAATCGGGGGCCCGATCCCCCTGCCGCGAAAGTCGGGGCGGGCAGGATTAGGCCATTTCTAATTAGCTCCCTTCTCCTCCCCTCGCCCCTGGGGGTGTGAGAGGAGGAAACAATAGACATCAAGTGCTGGGTTCGCTTTTCTCTGCGTGCCTTTTAAAGTACTAATGCTATGTGGAGGGAACAGAATTGGTGCTGGCTGGCTGACATCATCTGCATTTTTTATTAACAACTTCTTTAATAAAACATTTTATAATTTTCACTTATTCTTTAAAGTTGCTGATCGGGAAACAATACACATGTAAATAAATTATGCATGGGATAAATTAGGACAAAAGCAGTAGGACACATAATAGGGGAAGGGATGCAGTGCACAGTATTTTATCCTCATGTGTCCTTCCTGACAATGAAAGGGAGCTGAATGACATTTGCATTTCCTCTGTCTGCGTTTTGATTGTATCTCAAAACCCACAAACGCCCCCTACAGAAACTGGCCACACAAAGGTTTTGCTCTGAGATGGGGGACAATGTAGAGACTGAGAAATTCTAGCTCAGGTATCAGGCAGCTCCCTGTGTGTGCTTGTGCATTTAAGTGCATCCAATATTCAGTTTATCTCTGGCACTTGGACACATATGTGGCCTTGTTCATGCTAGACTAGTCTCTGGGGATAATATATGCCAGTGTACCTGAGCATCTGTGGGAATGCATTACATAGAGTAGCTCAGCGCGTAGTAGTCCCTTATTACTTACTGGCACCTCCTTACACTCAGCTTGCTTCTTTCTCCGTCTAGCGCTCTCTTCTCACTTTCTGGTTCTCTTCTGGTGCTTTCATCCCTTTGCTCTTCTCACCTTCACTTCCTCTGGTGATCCAATCAACCTAACATGACTGTATATTATTTCTGTCATTTTCTATCTTGTTGTTTACCAACATGGCGCTACAGGCAAAAATATCAGAGATCTAAGTTTAACAGATCTGCAAAGGAAAGGCAGCAGGTGTCTGGATAAACACAGCCTTCTTCATCTGTAGAAAAGGCAGTATTCAGATAGCTTTGATGGGACAGCAGTGGATTTGAAGTGCTGGGTTTGTTGGGTTGTTTTTTTCCACTAGTCTGTGTACCTACCGTCCGTACTTTTCCTTTCCATCTTCTCCTTTGGATATCTTAATATGGAGACATTTGAATGGTGCAGTAGAAGAAACAAGCGCAGTTAAAAAGTATTCTGAATTATTTCAAATGTCAGTCAGAAACCTCAGTGGACTTTGTAAACATTAATTAATTAAACCTCTTGACACCCTTGTGAAGAAAGGATTGTTGCCTTTGTTTTATGGATGGCTAAACTAGGACAGAGTGGTTCAGAAACTTCTGAATTTGAAGACCAAGTCTAGAATGCAGCCATTCCACTTCTAGTCTTAGCATCTAGTCCCGTTTCCTCCATCTCTGCCTTATTAGCGATGTGCATATGGTACCATAATGCATTTAATGTAATTAAGACCTTGTAATTTACAAAGTCTTATCTAGAAGCAGAGCTGGGTTCCCCCCGCCCCTTCTCCATCTTCACTCCTACAGCTGACTTTTATTTCAGGTTGTCAATTAAACATACTCACTGGAACATATGTTAGGCTATTTGCGTTTTCTGCATGTGAGCTTCCCTCATGCCGTATAGCTCTCTGCCTGGATGCTCACCAGAGGAGCTGTTGCCTTCCAGTGGTTTGGCCCCCGAGTGCCGGTGTTCTCCCTTTTGCTCAAGACAGCCTCTGGGACAAAAGAGGCTAACTGAGGCTCGACTGCCAGGCTAGGTCACTTGCATGCTGACTGTAGTGTTGAATAACATTGACATGCTTGGAGACACTTATTCCTCGCCAGGTGTTTGGGGACCAGATCATCACAGACTTGTGTGCACAGTGCTAGAGCTGACCTTCTAAACCCTCGCAGGCCTGCTCTGTCTCTGTGCTCCCGCTGCAAACACACAGCAGCGGTCAGTTTTACAATTGCTGTACCTTCTCAGATGAAATTGCCTTGACGGCGAGCTCCAACCCCTGGGCTGCCAAATGGCCATCATTGTGATGATGAATTCTGTGGCGTGAGACACCTGTGAAGGAATGGTCTGTGCTCACATCCTTGTTTCATGTCACCAACAGACCAGCATGGGTCTTGGGGTCTTGTATGGCAAGAATATTTCATTAGTGATAACTCTGGTTTGAATTCAAGCTGGGGACTCTTAACTGGAAGGTCCTATATCCCATTATGTGTCCCTCAAACAGCCCTGCATCCTGATTAAGTGCTGAAGACTGAGGGTTTGTTGCTTTTGCTTTTTTGTTGTTGTTGTTGTTGTTGTTTTTTGGTGTTGTTGTTTTTGGGGTTTTTTTTGTTTTTGTTTTTTTTAATGTTCTTGCACAAGCATGTGGTTGCTGATTTTTTAATATTAAAGTGAAAGTATAATGTGCAGTGCTGCTTTGAGCAGGTGGAAGCAATAAAATAGATGGACAGTTAGGTTGCTAGTTCAGTGTTTACAAGTGATGTGAAGGTGATTTTAATGTGGCTTTGCAGAAGAGAATTTTCTTCTGCTTGACAGAACAGGGTTGTTGGGCACATTAAATCACATACCAGAATCTCTACAGCATTTCCAATGTGGCTCTGGTGTCACTTAACAACATAAGTGAGCCCTAGTGTGACACATTTCAAACCAAAACTGTTGTCCACATGGAAACTGTATTTTCTCTATCTCAGCACCAGCTTTCATAGAAAATGAGGGATGAATGTTATTGTATTTACCCAAGGAAACATAAGCATAAAACCAAAATCATTGAGTGGGCAGAGAAAACAAGAAGACCTGAGGATGCACTGGTTTGAATATGAGAGAACCTGATAAATGGTATGTTACTAGTTACAGTGTTATGTCTGGTTCCATGAGTCGCTTGTGCATGATTAGTTGTTGCAGTGCTTTTGTAATTTTGTTTTGTTGGTGTTCCAGCCTTTCGCAGTCTGTCCAGTTGTGTGAATGGATGTGAAGTTGTATCACAAAACTGCTGCTGAAGAAAAAGCTTTTAAAACATACTATATGTGATGTGTGAAAGCAATATTGAACTATCTGGGTTGTTCTACAGAGGCCCAAAGGTATGATCTTTTGGAGGGTGTAATAATTTCAAGGTAAGCACACGTCCAGTGGGCTGGGTGCATAATACCTGTTAGGTAGGATTCACAGTGTCCGAGCAGGAATGGTTTACCCAGACTGTGCCGAAGTCCGGTACACAAAGCCAGGTGGGGCTTTGTCTGCAGTCTGAGTCACGGCGAAGGTAATGTAGCTCATCCTTTCTGTAGCCTAATGAAAATTGATTTCTTCCTCTGCTTTCCTAAAACTGGAAGTGTGGTATTTGGAGGTTGCTCTCAAGAGTGGACTTTGTCCATCTTGTATATCTGTCTCTGCAATTTATGACAGTTGACTGGACCTCTGCTTTCCTGAAATGAAGCATTCCAATGCCCCCATTGGCTGCGGATAAACCATCTTTTAGGGTTATCTTTTGCTGAGTGGTGTTTTCTCACTCTGGTTTGTCTTTCATGTCAGAGCTGAATTTCTTTGCTTGGTAGATCAATTTTACAATCTTGGTATTTATTTTGGGCTCATCACTGTGTTGTCTGTATGTGATGTTGCCTTGAGCAAGAACCATCCCTGTATTGTTTATCCCCGAGGACTTGTAGGAGTGGAATGAATCTGTTTCCAGAGTTGATGTTTTTCTCCCTTGGACAGACCGACCTCTGATCTGAGGAGTCCCTGTCTGGGGTGACATACTCCCACATGCAGAGAAGCAGCACCAAGGCAACGTTCTTAAGACCTGTTCCAAGGGCTTCATTAGAACTGAACTGCACTTGTGGCTTTGGCTGGCAGTTTTGCCCGGGATGCAGAGACTGAGATGTGTTAATCACTTCCTTAGTGCAGGTTCCAGTTTTAGCACTGGTTTGTATCTTTTAAGGGAACTTATCTCATCAATGCAATCTAAAAGAAAGTGTACTTTTAAAATACTTTTTTTTTTTTTTTTTTACATAATTTTGCAAATGGAAGTGCTTCTTTCTTGTCTTTAAAAACTCTACAGTTTGTGAAACAAACCCAAATATACTGGACTAGTGCGTGAGAAACAGAAAGTGGTTTTCCTTTTTTCTTATTTCAAAAGAAGGAACAGAACTGTCCAGTGTATTTTCACTGTCTAAACTGAGTGACATGTAACACAAATACCATAAATGAGTGCTTGAATACTGAATGTTTAAAATTCTTATTTATCTTTAACAGCCTAAATTATTAGAAGTACGATATTTCTTTTAAAATTGTTATATATGGTTTATTTCCCATCAGAGCATATTGTAACCACAGATTCCCAGCAGATGTCTCAGAGAAGAATAATGCAGTGTCTCAACGGCTGCTGGCAAATATCCTTCTCACACCCCATGCCCACCAGTATGGGAAGAGCAGGAGTATGTCAGCATGTGTCTCAGTTTTCAGGTTACCTGCCTGAGCCGGGTGCGGTCAGAGAGCTGCAATTCCAGCCGCGTGGAAGGTTTTACTGGCACCCCAGCAGTGTCTGAGGGGAGGATGCACAGGGAGGCAGTGGAGCAGTGAGAGCGGGGCAGGGACGGGTGCTGATGAGTGTGCACTAGGTGGCTGTGATCAGCAGTGTGTGCTTGCCAAATCCTGAGTCATTAATTTCACATTCTGCTGAGCTGTAGCTGGGAGAGAGTCCCCTGCTCAGGTGTTGATGGGGACACTGACTACATTAATGTTATTCTTCTGGTGAGAAAGGCTGGGAGTGATATTTAATATTGCAGTCCCTTTTGACAACTGATCCAGCCCAACGGAAGATCATCTCTCCATTCATACATCACCATGAGTTGTATCAGTCCGACATCTGATAATGCTGTCCTTGCTTTCTGATAATTTTTATAAATTAATATAACATGACAACTGTAATATGCATGAAATGTATGTATGAAAACTCAGTATGCAAAAGAAAGGAACCCCACATAATTTACAGTTTCTCTCCCTTGTTTCTTCTCAGATTCCCCCTTGTGATACAAGATACAAGGCCTCGGTGCTAAATTCTCTACAAACACGTGGCTTCATGCCTTCTGCCTTTTAGGTCTGGAAAATCTAAATAGGTTGGATGGTGCAAAGAAAATCAGGTGCAGCACAGTGAACTGAGGCCATGCCCTGAGTTGGTTAATTCCAGCCTGCCCTACCGCATCAGCTGGCAGGACTGATTTGATCTGATCAGATGTGGGCATGCTCCTGCTGCCAAAACACAAAGTACAGCGCTTATGCTGCTTTTATGCTTTGAGTTGGCTTCATGCTAGCCACAGGAAGATAGATGATGCCTGTTGGAACAAAATTTCCTCTTGAAAATGTTTTGGGTGCTTTTCATGTTTTGGAAGAGTAAGTGAACACCAGTTCAGTGCTTTGTGCTCTGAAATTTTTGGTCTGGTTCTAGGAACTCTGAAGTTTCTAGTGTTCCTGTGGATCCACAGCCTAATGGGATTAGTCACAGAGTTGGGAAAAAATTGAAATGGCCAGAGTTATAGCCCAGATAGTTGACTATCCAGTCAACAGTGCTATAAGGAAACTTATAACGGAGACACAAAGTTGGTATTATTTCTTCAAGGGAAATGTAATGTCCATATTTCCATTTTCTTCAAGAGCAGGGCTGAAGAAAGTAATCCATGGATTTATGACTGTTCAAGTATTTTGGTCTCAGTGTTGTTTCCTAAGAGACTTTGTTTAGTCAGTGATGGGGACAAATATATTTTATGTTTATGATTACTTTAACACCTATGCAATCTGAATAAAGAATAATGGAAACAGTGGTTCAGAAAGCTGTTTTACTGCTGAACTCCTTTGGTCTTGACTGTGAATAAAAACTCCATCTTATTTGAGGCTGCTATCCTCCTGAGTGTTCAGGTAAATCGCCAGTGTCCAATATTAGAAATTATAACATGAACCCGCTTGTATCTACAAGCTTAAGCTGAAGACTCTAGGTTTTTGTGTTTTCTGTGGATTCTTTATCCTTGAGGTTTTCAGTTCATTAGCATATACCTGTTGATGTGAAATATGGAATAAATCAGAAGCACAATTTTAATTCAGAGATCAGTACCTTTTATAGCTGGAGTAGTGGAGGCTAGGAGGCACATGAGATGTGATGGGTGAGGGCTGGTGATAGGAAGACTCCACAGTGAACTCTTTCTCCACAGGTGTGGAGAAACCCTCTCAGTTGCAGCACTGAGATACTACTTCTACTGCTTCACCACATCTGACTGACCCTTTAACTTTTAGGAGGTGCTTCTCCAAAAAAGATGTGCCTCTCTGTTAATTTTGGTGATGTTAGTCCTCAGTAATCAAATGGCATGTGGATGAATGCAATGTTAATACCTCCAAGTAGAATGGGGCCCCAAAGGCTTCTCGCTTCTTTCTTTCTCTTCTCCTGCACTGAGACAAATGAATGGGAACTTGGTCAGGTTAGCTGATGTTATGTTGATGGCAAACAGGCATTTCTGAGGTCAAAATCTAACCAAAAAATGTTGATGGGGGAAATATGTGGAAAACCCTTCTCAGTTTCCTGTCACCAGATCTGATTTGTTTTTGTCAATGGTCTCAGCTAAATGTTTTATCTTCTAGTTTTCCTCTCCCCTGCCTTCCAACCTCTTTCCCCCATTGACCTCTACCAGTGCAGTCCTAGCTGTTGATTTATCAGGGCAGGCTAGCTCAGCACTGTGTGGAGATTGCTTTTAATTAACTCTCTTCGTTTTTTCCAACCTTCAGGGAGCAGCAACCCTTTAATGATTTTAATATTTTATCTGGATTTATATCCACCTTATGTGTTGTTTGTTGCTCTGCTTCCTCACATGTTCTTTCTGAGTCATTTCCCAAAATGAAATGTTTGTTTCAGGCCCCTCATACAGGATGATGAGGAGAGTTTTTAATGGCTTCTGGACTGGGAGGATCGACTCTCTATGATCTTCCCTGGTGTTTCGGAGGAGGATGGGGACTATCTGGTGTTGTCTTGGAGCAAGACTTGTTATAGTGTTCTGCCACTGTGCACAGTGAGACAGCATTGTTTTGTGGTGGCAGCATGGCAGATCAGAGCCTACTGAATTAAATCTGACCCCTGACTTTTTGTATGTCATAGATAAATCATGAGATTATTTTAAGTCAGGTATGACTCTCATGCTAGTCAGGCTGTGTAGAGGAGGCACTAATGCTCTCAGGTACCTGTTGCTAAAATGTAGTTAACTTCCTGTGCGTGAATACAGGTCTAAAGGAGACTTTGCCTCCTGTGAGTAGCTCTACCAAGTGAGATTTCTTCAGACTGAGCAGAAAGCAGCTATTCAAAATTTCTCTCACCTGGAGTTTTCTCTTTATATATCCTACAAAGAGGATTTGGGGAGGTTCCAGCATGAAAGAATTAGGAAAAATATGTTATTTGTAATGTAAAATACGTGGCACTTTCATGCTAGAGCAGGAAAATGCTTTATAATCATGCTTAAAGTAAGTATCAGAGTCCCTTTTGTGGGATTATTTTCCCCGTTCTTCTGATGGGAGGAATGGCATGTACTGACTGGCTTGGTGATGGTCACACTAGTCACACTGTCAACTGCTGACGGAATTGGAGGCTTAGAAGCCACATTGCTTTGCTTTTGGTGTTGAGTGATAGACAGTATATGACTAATGTGTTGAAAGCGCACGGGAATCCTTCCTTGGTAGCACTTCTATGGCCAAGCTGAAATTAGGGGCATGGAGGAAGAGTGGAAAAGTGAGTAAAGACTGTCTGCCTGGTTCTGATGGAAGAAGTTCACAGATAAGTATCACTAAACCATCCTTAATGGCAGTGGTTTATGCCTGGAGCTGATAAAGGCACTGTTGGGGTGCAAAGATTTTACCATGGAAATGAACCAAGCAGCAAGCAGGTTTGTATTTCAAAATATACATACTGCCCACCAGACAATCTGTTCAGTACAATTCATGCGCTGAATTCAGAGTCATTGGTGCAAGAACAGTTAGACTCAATTTATTTTACAAGGCTACTTGTAAGTATGTGTATTTAAAGCCTCTTTGTTAAAATGGCAGAAGAAATTAAGAAGTTCCCAGATCTAGTCCTCCCTTACTGAGGAAAGTGACTCTGAGGCACTAGCTGCAAGGAACACGGTTATGGGTGCTACTTATCAAAATACTGGCAATGCATCACTGCGTAAGATCATCTGTGTCATCTGGTCTGTGATTTGTGTTTGTGTCTTTCCTATCTTCCTCTGAAGCCCGCTTTGCTTTAAAAAAATAATTGTTTGGGTGTATTTTTTTTCCAAGTTGTTGCTGGGATTCCACAGTAACTAACTCCTGGTATTCTCATCTGACCAGACTGCAAATGTGTCTGGTTCAGGTATTCATTCTGAGTAGATCTGAAAGCAAATTCCCTCCTATTCTGTTATTAGTGTTCTAGTTTTGTTTCCACAACTAACCTACCCACAAAGTTCTAGGGTTAGGAGAGGCTGTCTCTCCTGACATGTCTTCCGAATTCCTCACTGCTAAACACACACCATGCCAAGTCAAAACCTGGCTGGCCCTCAAATCGGGCAGTCTACTTCCCATGCTGCTGTTTCCAGCTACTTTCTCCTCCATGCACCCCTCGGAGGAGGAACAGATGAGGGGTGAGCACTCTGCCTTTGGGAAAGGCTCTGACCTGAAAATGGATTGCAATTCCAGCGGAATGGTTCCTTCCCTTGGTAACAGAATTGCACGCCTGGGCTCTGAGTATTTTGCATTAATTCCATCTCTGCTAAACTTTCCCAGTCAATTAACCATGTCCATCTCCTGCTCTAGCAGCCACATGTGCCTTTTCTGCTGCAGCAGGGTTTTGGAACAGTAACTCTCTGCAGCCTTTGCTGCAGCAGTTTTCCTCCAGCAGTTTTCCTCCAACAGCTCCCCCCAAGCATGGTTATCAATCAGGACCTGTCAGGTTTTTCCCTCCAACACATATATTTTCAGGGCTGCAGGACTTTGACCTTTTGCTTTTGCCTTTATAAGTACTATTTTTTGCCAATAGGGCCAGCTCAAATGCTGAGTGTTAGGTCTTTACACTGATACAAAAGTGGCATGAAAATTTCAGTCTTTAGTGTGAGGAGCTTCTGCTAAACCTGGGTATTTCTTTGGTTTCTGTCATTTTGCCTCCCTTGGGTTTTAATTTTGCTTGTTAAAAAGTCCTCATTAAGCTGGCCAGTAGTTCGTGTGTGTTCCAGGCAGCAACCGCAGTGCAGAGATCTTCTCTGAGTAGCTGGCTAACAGGACTGGATGAAAGAGTAGTGAGTTCTTGGAGGCTGAAGTGTCTGGGTGATGCTCACCCGTGGAGTTTGGTACAGACCACCTTTGAAGGGAATTCTGCACACCCCTCTGGAAGAACGGTTTGCATGCTAACACTAGTGGTCTCTTGGCAAAGCACTTAAGGGGCCATGACAGTGCCTTGAGCATGATTTTCTTGATGTTGTATACCATCAAAGGTCAAGCTGGGCTAGAGTGCCTATGAAGGCAAGAGGTGATGTTTAATATCTTGTCTTGAGTGTGTGGGTGAGCCTGGTCCTGTTTCTAGTGGGTAGGTACCTATATCATAAAGGCTGCCATCCCAGTTAGTACTAATTGATTCCTGTGTAGGTACTTTCAGATGAGAAGACAAAGACCAAATTGTCCACAGAGGCTCAATTAATAGAAGTGTAGGTTTAAAAAGAGGGTTCCTGGGTTTTATGTCCAGTCCCCTGGTACCATGTCAGATAATCCCTTTCATAAACTGAAAAGTCCTTGTCTTAAATCCCCACTTGGACTGTTTGTTCCCATTACTCCTCTTGGGAGGGTTCCAGAACCCACTGCTCTGATGGCTGGAAATAGCATTTTAATCCCTAGCCTAGTCCTACTTGTGACCAGTTTATATCCATCTGTTCTGGTGCCAGCATGGAGTTGTTAGTTTAAATACTACTGCTCCCTCCATGTCTTCCTCTCCACTATCATGCGTTTGTATGACACTGTTATAAGCCCTCTCAGACTTTGTTTTGATATACTAAACTGTCTATGCTATCTTTTCCTTTCCTTTGATCACTGGAGTATTTATTGTCCTTGCCTTTTCTACCTCAGCTTGGATTACTTACATCCAGCTTTCTAGAGTGTGAGTCGACAGAATTGTACTCTGTTCCAGGTGAGGTTTTGCCCTCTACGTTAATTTTATTTTTTACCTCTTCTGGGAGCACCTTGCTTTTGCATTTGTTTGTGGTTGTATTCTGCTGGTGGTTCATAGTCATCCTATGGTAGACTGACACTGTTATGTTTCTTATCCTGTCTTTTCAGTTGTTGTTGTTGAGATGATGATCTCCAGGGTATTAAGTGAAACTTACACTGAATTCACTCCATCTAATTCTTCTTGTCTGATATTCTTAATTTCCTTGATACTGAATAAGATCAGTCCCCAGGCCAATCTTTTCTAGAACTCCAGAAGTCACCTCCTGCCAGCCTGTTACTGTCTCTGTTGGGACTTCACCCGTGTCCAACCCTCTTTCAATGGTTTTTCAGTCATATCACCATTCTTGTACTAATCCTCGTCTTTTCCATTTTCAGTAATCTCTCATATAGTACCATATGAAATGTTTTTTGAAAGTCCAAATAGATAAGAAGATGTCTAGAATATCAGTATCTGACAAAAGCAAGGTGTCAGGTTACTCTGGCACAAGGTATGGATCTTGCATCTTAGTCATCTCCTTGTTCAAGAATGTCCTTAATAATTTTGCACTTAAAAAAGCTGTACGTGAGTAAATTCTGGCTCAGTTAGCCTTACTGCAATAATTTGCAAAGTTTGTGTTCTAAAACAATTAACATAGAGTATTTTATTTTGCTTGCTATGCTTCGGTAATATAGTAGTAACCATGATTTGCATTATCTGTTTAAAGAACTTCCTAGCAGATGTATGGTTGCAGTTCTTGGGCAGAGATTATTCAGAATTTATGCCTTGACTGCACAAATGTCTTTGTGGCTTCCACCTCAGTCATCCCACTGAAGCACAGCATTCCTTTAGTTCTTGGCCTGTACGTGCATTATATTTAATCTATGTACCATTCTAACTGCAAAACAGCTGAACTTTCTTTGACCACTTTTATTTTGATGTCTGAAGAATATTACTATTTTTTAATAGCTTTTGCAAGTTCTAACTCTTGACTTTGGCAATTCTCCCTATAGTTCCTGACCTTTAAGATCTAATTTTTTCTTCTGTTACTACTGTTTTCTGTTCCTGAAGGGTGTCTGTTCAGTTCTGATGGCCTTTTCCAAGGTACTTGTTCAGCCAGTAACTTCCACAGTCTTTCCATACAAGTTTCAAACGAATCTTGCATTTTTCTCTTAAAGAAACTCCCCAAGTTCTGTTGTATTCCACTCCTCCCATGCTTAAGGAGCAGGTTTGAAGCCATCAGGAACAGGTTTGAAGCACTTTATGATGGTGATGGGAATTACACAATTTTGTACCTGTTCTTGGACTGCAGAAGACATAGGCCATGCTGATCTAGGGCAAGAGGGGGCAATTCTGCTTAATATTAGGTTGTTTGACTTAATTAGATCATGTCTAAATGTGGCTTTTAAAAGTTCATCAATGTAAAAAAATGTTGCATCTTTCACCAGAATTGCAACAATTAAGTAAAAATCCAAATGAGCATAAAGTATACATAAAGTTGTTTTTTTTTTTCTCATATGTCCTTGTTTCATTGTTCTCTGATGTTATTGGTCTTAATCAGAGAAAACTGTGTGTATGCAAAATACATGTATATTTGTGTGCATGTATAATATAGGAAAGAAAGAATGTATTTACAGGTGATGTTTAGGAAAACATGGTATTGTTTGTTAACTGATGTCTTGGCATTTTAAACATGTCCATATACTTCTTACTGATCTATATCAGTATATGATTCAACTCTTTACTACTGGTCAGGTTCAAAAACTGATATAAATAGGAAAAAATGATACATACAGAAATTTTTTGTTTTCATACTAGAGGTCTCTGGGAACTTCTAAAATATTACAGCACTCTTTGGATCAATGCATATCCCAGCATCCCCTTGTATAAGTGACCTAAAATTGTGTGATCAAACCTCTTCTCCCCTCCCCATCCCTAGAGAGATATTTGTAATTAGATAAAATGAGGACAGAATATGCATAAGTATCTGTTATGCTGGGATCCCTGCCCAGAAAGGAAACTAATGGCCTGAGCTGGCCATAATCTTTTGCACCCTGTGTACTGTTGACAAGGCTACAGCTTGAGATGTTGGGAGTTCAGGAACAGATTTTTGCTGCTGTCTTATGGTAAGCTTTCTAAATTGACTGTTTTCCAAAACAAGTGGAATTACACAGCCTATATTTTACTCGTCATTCACTGTCGGGGACATTTTGCTTGTAAGAGCGGGCCTGATTCTTCAGTCTCATGCCTAATGCAGTGGAAGTGAGTGTAAATTACTGCTTCTGTGGTTTGGAAGTGTTTCACGTTCACTTTGCCCAGATGTAAATGACCACATGAAGTGCAAGACAGTGGAGAACTGGAAGTGGAGTTGGTGGTGGTTATTTTTTCCCATTTCATATAGCAATTACTGCTTGTCTGTTGTTCTTCAGAGGAAGGGACGGTGGGGTTCTGTGGGCAAATTCAGCGCTCTAATCAAACTAAGTAGCCCCTTTGAAGTCTGTGTGACAGGTTGTCTAGTACTGTGATACTACAGAATGCAAGAGGATCAGATAGGTGGCATTTCAGAAATCTAGAGGGTGATATATGTACTGTGGCCGTTTTCTTTTTTCTCCCAATGTGTATGGTAGGTGTTGGCTCACCCCTCATAAAATTCTAGATTTTAGACCTCTGCTAGATCTGCAGGTTTTGTCTTGTGACTTGGCAACAGTGAAACACAAATGCTGGGTGCTTATGAATCTGTCAGTCTTCCTCAGATATCTCAGTTGTTGGTAAATCTACTGATGAAAGGCTTTTCTTGGAGCAGGTGGGCAGTCTGCATGCTAATCTTCCTCTCTTGCTTTGCTTCAGTGTCCTTGGGGTAAATGTCAGTGAAAGTAAGAGAAGCGTTTTGATAAAAGGAAGGGCAAGGTCACGTAAAAAGCATGCCCTCCTGCACATTCCCGAGGAGGTTATCTATCCAGCATTTCCATTCCTCTTCTCAGTGTAGCTAAATCAGGAAGTAAGAGAGCCAAAGCCATGCTGAAATGTGATTCTTTTTTTTTTTTTTTTTTTTTTTTTGAAATTATGTCCAGTTTGGCATCTTTTTGAGCTGAGAAAGTTTGGCTTGCTCTCCTTCTCCACTCACAGTAATTTGGAGAGTGGAAGATTTAGGGTGAATCTCTGTTTTCTGTGCTTACAAGGCAGCAGGAGCTTCTATGGCTGGGCTGGAATGTGTTGTTTCAACACACTGAATGTGAAAAAAAAAACTTTAGCTTCATACAGACTGTGGTTTTTGTTTGTACTCAGTCAGTGTGATTTCACTGAAGTCCAAAAAGTTATGCCAGTGTGAGAGACAAACCAAGTCTCTGTTTTTTCAAGACAACTGTAGTACCAGAGAAAATTCCTTTTATTCCCCCCCCCCCCTTAAATTTTCAGAATCTCCTTCCACCTCAGATATTCACTAGCGCCCAGTGCTTTAATTTGGCAGCGAATGTTGACATCAGCAGCCACCTATGAGATTCTTAGCAGAAGTCTATAGCTTAATGTGCAGGACAGGCAGCAGATGTCTTCTTAGTAACAGGGATGGGTCAGAACAAAATCCTGGATCTCAGCACTTCTTGCAAGCTTCGAAAATTGAACCTGGGTCTGAAGTTAAATGTCTTTAATGGACAGGATCCAAACACCCACATGCTTTGGCAGAGCTCAGATCCAAATTTTGTCTACCTAAAGAATCAAGGTTTTGTTTTCATGTAGATTCTTCTACTAGAGAGAAGCAAGGGAAGGGATAAGACAGAAAATATGACACATTGGCAAAATTGTTTTTCAATACTATGTTTTTCAAAGTTTTTTCCATGAGGCGTCAGCAGCTCTTAAAAATCACAGGGAGAGCGTACAGTTGTCAATGAGCCAGAACGGTTAAATGCTCTTAAATATTTGAGTTGGGTTATTCCTTCACCTTTCTTTCTCACAAACATGTCTGGTAAAACTCCAGTAATGAAAACATTTGCTTGAGGAGGGGGATAAAATCCTTTTCAGCAAATAATGATGGTGACATTTTAATCGCATCATAACAACACTGTTAGCAATGGTTTAGGTTTGGCATTGAACATATACACAACATTTGTTCTTTTATACACTATTGGTATTACATAGTAAAAATAGCACAATTGCAAAACTCATTTGTTACCCTTGTGCCAACTTTGTTCAGCTGACAGTTGCTGTTTGAACTTTTAAAGCAGTGTTTCATCCATATGTTAATACCAACTGTACGATTAATTCTCCCTACTTTCAAATGATCCTTTTGTGCCCTGCAGCCCTGTATGGTAGTTACTTCCCAGTTTGACATACCTGCAAAACCACTTTTGTCAGATAAGCTGTGCTCATCCTCAGTGGTCCCATACTTCAAAATGGTAAAGAGCAGACACTGCTTTTAATTTTCCCAGTATCTTCCTGCACAGAAGTTTGTTATAGGCACTTCACTTCACTGAGCTATTTCAGGATGGTGCTATTCAGAAATTTTCATCTTTCTAGTGAGAGATTTTGGAGCTACTCTGCAATGTTTTGGGTGCCATATATTCTCTGATTATTTGCTGTCTGTGAAGCATTGCTTATTGTTTAATTTCTCAGGTTAGTTTAATAGTAGGGGTTTGATTAAAAAAAAAAAAAAAAAAAAAAAGAAAATCAAGAGGGCAAACTAAAGACCAATAGTATCCATAAATGAACACTACAAGTAGTAACAAGTGGGCAGCTGGCATGGAAGTCTCCACTGGATCACATTTGAACTAGTTTTGGATTAACAAAGCCAAAACATCCTGGCAAATGGGAAGGGGGAAGAACTCTCCCCAGGTGAAATGATACTCCCTTGGGTGGTTGGTAGCCAGGAACAGGCTGACATACAGGCTGACCTGCTGCTGCATCCCCCCCGAAGGTTAGAATTCAGCCGGAGAAGACACAAGTAGATTTTATTTTAAAACCTTTTGAATTCTTCCTTGTTCCTACTGTTACAGTTGTTTTCTGTATTTACTTAACAGTTTCTCAGGTGGGGAACTTAAAATGGGTAGGAAAGAATCAATATGCAAGAGTTTGTGTGTAGACTAGAACTTGATCCCAGAGGGGGGGAATCAATGGGCTTTCACACAGGTGGGGGCATCAGGGTGGATACACTTAGAGAGATCAGGGAGGAGCCAAAAGTGCTGTTGGTCCCTAAGAAGCACCACTTACCTAGGAGTTACATGGAGTGGTTTTGTTTTCTGACAGGCCTGCTCAGAGTTTCACTCAGTGCTTACTTTTATGTATTTATAAACATATAAAATATGCAGTGAACTTAACTGTTATGACTGATATTAGACCCAATCCTTATTAGCTCCATGATACCACTGAAGAGTCCTGAGGTTGGCAGACCTCTGCTTAGTTGGAGATTGTTTGAAGGGTGATGAAAGTTACTTCATAATAGAATTGTAGCTACACAGTAGGGCACAGCGCTTGTGTGAGACATTTGCTTTTCTGCTTTACATTGGCAGCACGCTTATGTAGCAATAATTCCTACAAAATCACTCTTCAAGCAAGCTTACACAGGCTATTACTTCTACTTGCACTGGTGCTCCCTGGGACTGCAGAGGTCGGTGCTCTAAAGAGACTTGGGGCTTCCTGGCAGTGCAGGCAAAGCTGCATTTTGCCTCTCCAAGGATGAAGGAACAAGGCCAGTGCAATTCTGGCTATGGTGAAGGAAGAAGTGGGATGAACTGGAACGGAGAACTGCAGGAGGACGAGGCCTGCTTCTCCTTTTCCTGCCGGGAAGGTAGGAGTGACGGGAATGGCACCTGCAGCTGGGGAGCAGAGCTTTCCTCCACTGGCAGCCACTCCTATTCAGATGCCACCTGGACACTAAGAAGTGTCTAGAAGTTGTAGAAGCTTTTAAAGCTTTGGGAAGTCCTCCAGAGGCACACAGTTGGTTAAAAACCCAGAATCACAGGCTAGGAACACCTGGTCAGGTCACCTGTGGAGGTCCAGCTGGATCAGTAATTGGGCCTGTGCTGTCTGATATTTGCAAATGATCTAGAAAAGAAAGTGGAGAGGGAGGTGGCAAACTTCTCTGATAAACTAAGTATATTCTAGGTGGTAAAAACACAAGGTTGCTGCAAAGTGTTGTAGAAGGACCTCACAAAACTGAATGATTTGACTTATTAAAATGGTTGATTATGTTCAGTTTAGATAAATGTAAATAAATGCATACGGGGAAAAATGATCCCAAATTAACCTATACAGTGATGGGGACAGAAATTGTTACTGATATTGAAGAGAAAAGTTTTGGAGTTCTAATAGATCTACCAAAATAGGAGTTTTGTGCTCAACAACAGGGAAAGATAAGGTAATAATAAGGAGATAGAAAGGAAGAGATGTAGGCAGAATGTTAGGACTTACTATGAAAGGAAAGACAACAAACGTCATTACTATGACACTACATAAATCCAAGATTTGCTGCATGTTGGACACTGTGAGCAGTTTGGTCTCCATGTCTTGAAAAGGATACAGTAAGTTCAAAGATGTAATGAGAAGGAAACAAGGATGATCAAAAGGAACAACTTCTGTATGAAGAATTACTAAATTGATTTGGGTTTTTCAGTCTGTGAAAAGATTTCTGACTCTGTGTATGAGAGGGGTTCATGAGATCATGGAGGCATCATGGAAGGGGCAAACGGGATGGATGTTCATTCTCTCTCTTGAAGCCAGAATTTAGGGCATCAAGTGAGATTATAAAGAGGCTGGTTCAAAAGGAACAAAAGGGAATACTTTTTCACTAAATATTAAATAAAGCTGTGGAACTCTTTACAATGGGATGTACAGGGTATTAAAGTTTACCTAGGTTCAAAAAGCGTCAGCTTCACAGAAGGAAAATCCTTCAGTGGCTGTTGACTACCAAGATATCTGAATCACAGTTTGCCAGAGGTTGAGAGGCTATACCAGTATATTTCCTGCAGAACATCACTATATCCTGTCCATATTTTGTGCGCCTCCTTAGGGATTCCTTACTGCCTGAAGTTTGAGACAGAGTCCTGGGTTAGATGGACCTTTGGTCTGACCTGGTATGGCCATTTTTATGTTTCAAGGGCTCTGGCAGTCACATAGTACTTAGCAGTGTTGCAAGGAAGGCCTTGAGAAGTTTCAAAATAAGAGACCCAGAAATGCAAGATGGAATTACGATTACTGGTGGAATAACCAGAGCTTTATTTTGTTCTTTGCAACGTTTGCTCCTTCATGTCAACCCTAGGGGGAAATCTGTGTGCCAGTTCACCCAGGTCTTGCAACAACCTGAGACAACCTGTTTATTAAACATATGCTTTGGCTGCTATACAGAGGAAATGGCATGATCCAGACTGGTAATGCAGAGACTTGCATTTAGTTTCTGCCTACACCGTTGACTTTCTGTATATTTCCAGCCAAGTCCTGTACCTTATTGTCCCTCTGTTTCCCTATGCAAAGAATAGATAAAATCCTTTATATGTTTCCTTGAAAAGCAGTTTGAGAGTAATGGTTGTAAAGTGCTAAATAAGTGCTAAAAGTTGTGAGCAAATGCAAAGTGTTTGATGCTGATTTGTTGAGTGGACAGTGCAGTTAAGAAATTTGCTATTTTCAATGTCTGTTCATAGGCCTCTTGTTCGGACTGGTTAAGAAGTAAAACCTATATTCAGATTCATTCTATAGGGAAAAAATCTGAATGAGTTGTTTCTGTACTTATTAGTTATTCATTGGTTTGGGGTGTATATGTCAGAACTGGCAGAGTTATCCCCTGGGAAATCTGCAGTGGTCTGGTCTGACTAGAGGACACGTTATTTTGTTTGTCCTTTCTGTCCTGTTGCAGTTTCTTTTTGGTTTTGTGCTCTCACTAGGTCACTATTTATGGGATGAATTTTCTAGTCATGTCTCAGATTCACAATCATAGGTGACCTTTGCTCTTGCATGTGGCTCTTTCTGCTCCTGTGGCCATTTGCAGACGTGTCTTATAAGTTATTATTTATCATGAAAGGCAGCTGATGGAACTTGCACGTAAGGTGGTTGTCCTCTCCTCATGCTGTGCAGTAGCATACCTGAATCCTGATGAGAAGACAAAGAGATGCTCTTGTTCAAAATTAAATGTATCAGAGGTCCCAGAGCTTGCTTTAACATTTGCTGCTGGGCTAGATGGTATCAAATTTCAGAGAGACATGAAACAAATTCTTGGTGTCCAGCTGTTGTATCCCAGGTACCTGCTACTTGCTTAAATCAAGTTTCATCAGGGAGGTATGTAGCCAGGAACATAAAAAATTCTGTTCCTAACCTTCTTTACACACATTATAAAAATTGAATGGATTATTCAAGGCTTTCCTTCCTTTGGACTAACTAACTAAAATCTGTCGGGAGAGGTGACTTTAATCTGCTTGATTTCCGAATTTGTGGGAAGTGGTTTGATTCCTGGCTCTCGTTGCTACTACATCTGATTGCTGTGGTCCTTATGCTGCTCAGGTGTAGTTGGGGTACATGGGTATTACAGCTCTGCCTTCTCTTTCCCCACTCACAAGCCCCATTTTGCTCCTTTTTCTAGGGCAGGAGGCCTTCTAATTTGCTGTGTTCCCACACTGGGGCTCCCCCACAGGAGACCTGTCTTTGCACAGGAGTGGCTGCTGCTGTAGGTCAGCAGAATGATTAACAGTTGCATATTAAGTACTTGATCAGGCATCTGTAGATGTTTCCAGGATACTGTACGCATTGGGTAAAAGACAAAAACATCCATCTTTTCCAGTGCACTAGCTAGGTATTAATACAGCTTTCTACAGTCAGGAGGAAGCTCTGATGTGCTCCTTTTATGTATCAGCGTTTGAGATCTTAGACATCATGTTTTTGAGAAATCATTGGAGATGAAACACAAACTTTGGCAGCACAACCAAGAAGACCTACACGACTGCCTGTACTACTGGGATTTCAGTGCTGGGATTGCATCAGTCCTCTGCCTCAGAGCTGTTATGGGTCAGGAAGTGTGGGAGAGGACCCAGGTGGTTGTGCAAACCTCTCAGTTTCACTAATAAACTTCGAGACACTTTTCAAATGAAATAGGTGGGACTGTGGGGTTCCTATAGAGAACCTTGCTGCAGCAAAAGAAATCAGCAGCTCTTGTTAACGTATCTGCTTGGTGCTTGTATGTGGAATAGTTATGTTGGGCACGGAGGTAGTCACAATGTGAATGCAAGTCTCCATCTCAAATGCGAAGGCAAAAGATGTGCAATTGCTTCTCGGTATTATCACGTTTCCCGTGCTCGCTGGTGGGTTCACAGGGCTGCTACAAGTGGCTGCTAGGAAGAGGTGTGTGGATTGTGAGGAGAGGCTGGCAGTAAAAGAAGTGGCATCCACCAGTTAGCACAGGACTGTCTGCAGGCATGACCTGTACAGCCATGGTGAGTCACGCAGCATGGAGCACAGTGCCACACTGAGTGGTGTTAATTGACAGTCCCTAAATGACATTCTTTGCCCCAGTAAACTCTGCCCATCCCCAAGTAATGCTCAAGTGAATTCAGCCACCGCTCTGCACTTAAGATTGCAGTAGTTAATCTGTCCAGATTTAATACAACACCCACCCCCATACCGTGTATTCCATGCTATTCAGCCTGGAAATTGTTTCCAGTTACACTCTAAGTCACTTGTATGCCTGTTACAGCTACATTTTGACTTGGAAAACAATGGTTATTTGAATGATGTCTCTCTGTTTTACGTAGTTTCCCCGTCCCCACATAATTTCTTCATGAAGGCCACCGTGCCCTCTTGCTCTTTGCGTAAGTGTAGAGAGGTACCTAAACACGACTTAGCAAACAGTTATTCTATGCTATGCAAACAGTGACTCTGTGCAAAGGACATTCACCCCAGCCTATGCTGCCAGTGATGATGCTCAGAGGGTGGTCTTGTCTCAGGCTTCCCTTGTTAACTTTATTTCTGATTGTCTGTGTACAATGCACTGCTGTACTATCTGCCTGGTGACCACAGGCATCCAGTTATGAAGTAGAATAATTGATTTTAAAAGAAAAATACACAAGAAAACACCCAGTCTAGTTTAAGGTATGCCACTTATTTGAGCAGAGTACGGAAGGGGGTACTGAACACTTGAAGTGTCCATGAGAATGGAGCAAAATATGTTAAATAGAAAAATGAACTGTAATTCAGTATTGATATTTCAGTTTATGTAAGTATGGTATTTTAGTTTCACTTTCTACCTTTCTCTGTGTGTAATCCCAGGTCTAGTTATAGTTAAAGGTTTTCTCTACCTTTTGGTTGTCTGAAAACTATCTTCTGGCAGTTTCAAGGTAGTTGGTAATATTGTGGAAGTGTTAACTTTAAGAGTTCCCTCCTGCAGTTTAACCCTTCTTTTTAAGGGGCCCAGGGACATTCTCCTTGCCAGTCTTCCAAGATAAATCCCACTTTTTGCTCCCCTGATGTTATTTTTAGGGGAGGAAAATCTAAGTATTTCTAGATGTTAGGATATTCTATTTCTTTAATTCCTGGAAAGGCCAAAGTAAGATGGGGGAAGTTAAGCGAACCCCCAACAAAGTGAAGGGATGAATTACCACTGTTGCAGGGGAAGAGGTCAGGAGTGAGAGAAGGATTGGAAAGAAAATGTGTGTGGGTGTGGGTGCGTGTGTACATGTGTGTGCTGCTTCACTTCGAGGACAAGTCGGAGGAGAAGACTGCAGGTATGAAGGCTTCCAATCCTTTAAAAGGTTTGCAGCATTTTGTTTTGAAGAAACTGGTATTCCCATGGGGTAGGGGGATGTATGAAGGTTTTTTTTTCTCACCAAACTTGGTTTCCCTGTAATTGTAATATGGACTCTTCCAAAATACAAGTTCATGTGTCAGTACTCTCCTCATGTACTAATGAAGAGTGCGGCAGTGGTGATGGGGACAATCTTTAAAGTCCTGTGAGGGGTGTGAAAGCAGATATAAGGCTGGCTACAAGGTGTGGTGACACAAGGAGACTCAGAGAGGACCACTGCCTGGATTCGAAGGCAGAAGTGTTTTACTGGAAGAGGGCTGATTTGGAAGGCTCTGCCTGGGGAAGTGACTGACAAAAGAACATTAGGGAATGAATAGGAAGTACGGTAGAGACATGGTAGGGTAGGAAAAGAGGTTTTGTAGGCCAGAAGGGAAATGAAGACACAAAAAGACAGACTGTACTACAAATTAAAGACATTTCTTTTAATTAATTCATTTTAAAATTACTATTAACTAGAAATCAGTATTGTAAGTAGTTCCCACTAGGCTGTGATTTCTTTGCACTAATTGAGTAGTTTCTGACCAAAAAAATTACAGCTGGCAGTTACCACTGGTCCTGGTCCCTGCTAAGTAACAGGATGGGTATACGTTAGCAAATTAAGAGCATGAGAGCAATTAGCAATTCACAGTGTTCCTCGGAGAGGATAGCTTGTGCGGCCTGGTGTGATACCCTTTGGCGTAATGTTGGGATTTTGGATGAGAAGGCTCAGATCTGGAAGAACATCAGCAAGACCTCTTTTTCCAGGCCCAATATGAAAAACTGGCAAGGGAGAGTTTGGGAAGGGTTGCAGTGGGAAGAGTGGGAGGGCAGTCACGGCAAAGGGGAGTAAAACACAGCTTCAGCAGTAGATGCCAAAGCTGGTGATAATTGTATTCCTGTTCCTGAGGGGAGGTGTGAGGCAGAGACCCTTCTGTGCATTTGGGTTTTTAGAGACTAAATGGGTACCACAGCTCAGGGAATCTGATCATTTTTCCTCCCACTGGTAGTGGAAGGAAATCTCTTGTCCTCCTCCTCCTTCCACTGAGGAGCGGAGGCAGGAAATGCAGCGGCAGCCTTGCTGGAAAGGGCAAGAGACAGTGTCAGGGATACCTCTGCACCAGTGCATTGCAACGTGGAAAAAAACTGCGTAACTGTCACACTGAAGCTTGTGGGTTACTGTTCTGGGAGGAAACAGAAGCAAGGATCCTTTTGCTCTGGCTCCGAGACTTAACCCTTGGGTTGCTAAGCAGGTTTTGGCATGACAGATCAGACCTGTTATCTGCCTCGTCCAGAGTCTTACTCTGGCAACAGTTTTTGAAGATGGATTTTTAGTGTCTTCTAGGGGTCCTCAGTGAAAGCTTTATCATGAGAGCCCAGCTGCTTATGCTAAAGAGACAGTGTATGCTGTCTTCAGATGTGCTGTTTTCTTCAACAGCTTCCCTCTCCAGTGCCATTCCCACTCCTTCTTCTTTCTCTTGGGAATCTGTAGGGACTAAGAAATGTAATCCCATTATTTATTTTCCTTATGGGTACAGAACAGATTCTGTGCCCACTGAATTTGGCAGGGAGATCCTGAGGGGAAGCCTGGGAGAGTAACTCTCTTGGGGCCTGCCTGCATGTGAGCGGCTAAACTCATCTGATCACCTTTTCTCCCTTCCTGCTCCGCTCGGACAGACTTTCTCTAAAAGTTCCTGCAGCCTTTGCATGACCTGAAAGCATTTAGTCGTACCTGCCCAACACCAGCTCTTAATGTACAGCATCACCAAATACAACAAAGGCAGTTTCCCACCCTTACCATCAGTCTATCTGTGCTATGGTATTTGAGTAGCTCCCTATTTTGTGCCTTTTTTTTTTTTTTTTTTTTTTTTTTTTAAATGGTCAGTATAGATGAGGACTTGGTAAGAGAGCTTCAGCCTCTGTTGTTTTCCTGATGTGGTGGTTTGTTCATCGAGAGAGCATGTAAAATACTTCAGTTTAAAACCTGTCACATTTTGACCAGGTGTTAACAACAGCACAAGGTGTGCCAGGAGGGGTGAGATGGGCCTTGGGCTCTGTTGGTATATAAAATATTGGCTTAAGAATTGACTCTTTCATGTTGTCCTAAATGACTGTTTCACTCTTGTGGTCTCATTTTTGCAGCAGTTAGTAGCACATACAAGGCAAACATATTCTTTTCTTTCACATCACAGATACGAGACAAAGGGATTCAAAAGCTCAGCCCATGACTCACAAGTGCATAGAAGTGGAGTGTACGCATCATGCTGTTCATCTTCAGGGGGGAAGAATAAAAGCAGTTCAGTGTCAGGAAAGGTTTTCTAGAAGGTCAGCATTTGCAGTTGGTGTTGCAGTCATCCTAAGGGCATCCTCTTCCAGTTATGGTTTGGAGTGGTTCTACAAGTAGTTTCATGTCGAAAGTTGGTGGATGACTTTACTGCCCTGCTTTGTTCTATCCCCTGTCCAGGACAGGGCTTCAAAACTGGCACTGGACATTGTGCTGAAGGCCAGGGCAGTTCTGCAGCAGGAGACCTCTGTATCCTGCATGATGTGCTTCAGAGACGCCTTCCTCTGCTGCCACTATCCTAACACACCTCCTTAGGAAAGGAACTACAACCTGCTCTATATTTTCTTCTGTTCTTTACAGACTTTGTGGTAAGAAAATACACCTCCTTACAGTCACTGCTTAAATACTACTGGGAGTTTCACTACATGCAGAGGAACTACGGGTGGGAGAGTAGTTTCACGAAAGCAGCTCTATTTTCAAGAACTGTGCTGAGGAATTTTGTGCAGCCAGTGAAGAGACTTACCAGGCTTTATACTGAATCCAGTGCATGCTGGACAGGATTTTGCATGTTTAATCACTGCTGTGTGACTGTACGTGTAGTGCAGAAATAGTCAAAAAAGCGTGTAATTATGACAGACCTCATTGTCCATTCTTCATGCCGTGAATTAAGGTCCTCAGAGTAGCAGTTCATATCTTCAAAGCACTGCACCAGTTCCAATACCAGAAATTCCTGTGATGGGGGCCAAGTGATGTTATTCCCATTTTTAAAATTAGGGAACTGAGAGACAGGGAGGGAGAGAGAGGTGAAGTCACAGGCCTGGGACTTCAGAAAGATTAAGTAACATTTAGGCGTTGCTGGCCCCCATACTTGTGTTAAGCATGACAAAACATGCCTCTGTCTGGATATTATGTAATCTTATATGTATATTACAATTGACTGTCAGTCATCTTGGAGAGAGGGCTTCTTAAGAGCCATGCTGAGGTGTTTGTGATACAGATTC
Source organism: Tyto alba (assembly GCF_018691265.1). NCBI lineage: Eukaryota > Metazoa > Chordata > Aves > Strigiformes > Tytonidae > Tyto > Tyto alba. The sequence goes on from NW_024881280.1 coordinate 9,858,938, forward strand.
CCCTGCTTGCATCATTTCGTCAGGCCCTCTCTGTGACCTTCGTCGCAGGTGGCTGTTCCCCCCTCAGGTGCAACCTAGGAAATACAAGAGTTTACCGTAGTCTGAAAAGTGGTGTTATTGACATCCCATCTCTTCAGCTTCTTTTACATAACAATGTTGAACACGAGAAACAATTAAAATAACTTTTTCTTAATGTTCTGAGAAATCCCAATCTAGTGTCATTGGATTGGAGTGGTGAAGCCCTTCTCCTGTGAGGAGAGGCTGAGGGAACTGGGTGAGTTCAGGTTGGAGAAGAGACAGCTTTGAAGGAACCTAACATCAGCCTTCAAACACTTAGAGGGCACCGGGGACTTGGAGCCAGGCTCTTTGCAGTGCTGCATGGTGGAAGGATGACAGACAATGAGTATATGTTGAAATGAGAGATTCTAAATAGGGGTGTAAGGAAAAGCTTTTTTACCCTGAGGACAGTCAAGCAGTGAGAGAGGCTGCCCAGAGAGGTTATGCAACCTATATCCTTTGAGTTTTTCAAGACTGAACTGGAGAAAGCTCTGAGGAACCTGGTCTGACCTCACAACTGACCCTGGTTTGAGCAGGAGGATGGACAGGAGACCTTTGGAGTTCTCGTCAACCTGAATTATCCTTGAATTATGGTGCAATACTTTGCCTCATGTGCTGCAAATCAGTGTATATGTTGAATTTCCGGAAGGTGATGTATGCTATGGAAAGGAAGCTTAATGGAACAAACATGATAGCATAGATGGTAGAGTAAAATGTTCCCCATTTCTGAGAAGTTTCTGGGTCTCTTCTGTTGTAATGGAGGTACACACAAGAACTTGATGTGGAACCTTGGTGACAGTCTTGTGTCCTGGAACTAGCAGTGTGAAGAGCTCCTTTCAGCTTTCCACAGCTATAAAGAAGTAATCTCTTCCAGGTGGTACACATAATTCCTGCAGACATTAAAGGGATGTAGCTCATTCTTCTCCCCTTCTTTCTCCTTCCCAAGAGAAGCATTGCCTTGGGGTGACTCTCTTTTACACTTCATGGATGGGAGAAGAGGTAGAGGAAAGTCCTCACAGCTCCTTTCTCTGGGTGGAGCACATCAGTGTTTACTTACAACCCGTTTTACCTCCAGTGACCATTGTTTGTGGTGTATGACATACCCATTTTCAAGAAATAATTTCTTTCCTAAACTGTGTTTTTGACTAGGGTAAATGAAGACTGTCTAGGCCACAAGTGTTTGGTTTGGGGAATTTATAATACACTCTGGAGAGAGATTTAATGGGAAAAATAATGGAGTTTTTGGAAATCTTACATTGTGGGAACAGACTAATATTAATCATTTAATACATTTTCCTTAGAAAGAACAAATGCAGTATGTTTAATTTTGTTATATTTCCTTTGCTCAAAACTGTGGACTCCACTTTTGTTGATTTATTGGCTCTATACTGTGTCAATAGAGCTACTTTAAGTGAGTGTTGGAAGCAGTAGGTTTTGCGTGGGATAGGATGCTGTATTTTTCATTTTTGATCATGTATTCTGAAGTGCCAAGACTTGAGTTTGAAACAGTTATCCTTGGAAAAACTGCACTGTATGGAGAAATAAAAAGTCATCATCTCAGAAAAACAATGCCAGAAAAAAAGGGTGCAGCTACAGAGTAATAGTAGTTGAGCTGAATACACTGTAGGTAGCAATACAATGATAATGGTTTCTGCCTGCAGCTCCTAATTTGAAAAGAACTTTATGAAGTCCTTACCACACTTCTCTTCACCCTTCCCTCTACCCCACTTGGTGTCACTTTTTGAACATGTTACCTAACTGTTCCCATTTTTGGTGAAAGCAAGGCTTTTAAACTGAAACAGAACCTCTCACCCTCTCACCCGATGCCTGATAAAGGTAGATAGCATGAGACTCTCCACTTACCACCTGAAGCTGTAAGAGGACACCTTTGCTAGGTAGAGGCTCTAGAAAGCTTAGCAACCTCTCTCTCTTTCTCCTTGAGCTCAAAGAATACCATTAGGACAAGAAAATCAAGGGTGAGATGTAAGTATATAAAAGAAGAGCCTCCTTCCTCTTCTCTGTCTAGTCAGGTTGGGCAGGAAAATCCTTCTGACAATTCAGATTATGTGCTTCCGGAAAATGTTAATGAACTCTGCAAGCTGTCTGGAGAAACTAGCATAAGAAGCATACCTAGCAGTTAGATTTCAGGCATAATGAATCAGAACACCCAACTTGTGTTTGTTGCATCCTTAGTGTCCTTGGACAGGTTGTTTAACTATTCAGCAACTCAGTTTCATTTCCTATATAAGGAGAACAATAAGCCTTACGCACACTAAAGGAGTGTTTAAGGGTTAATTGATGCATACTTGTAAAAAGCCTTAAAAGGGCCTATTGAGAGACAAAGTATAATTATCATGTGCATCATGATTACTTGAGATTGCTTCTCATGATTACCTGAGATGTGTACATGTACACATATGCACACAGTTGATTCAGGCACACAGTCTGCTGAAGATACCTGACCAGTAGCAGATTCAAAAAGGAGTTCTTATATTTGCAAGGTAGAGAAGTCTTCTGATAATGTTAAATTACTTGCTTCAGTGGGAATTGACATTTACTGAGGTATTAAATTTAGGCAAGGAGGGGGTGATGAAGGAGGAAAATAAGTACTCCTCCTTATATTATGGTGGGTGCAGGTTCTTTCCTTTATCTACAGCATGCTTACAGGCAAGATCTTACAAGACTCTACCTCATCTTGCCTTAAAAAGATCAAGGGATCCTTCATTCAAAGGAATAAGAAGATATTTTATCCTCCACAACCCTTTTAAGCCTATGGCTTCTCTCCAAGGGAGGTAATTCTAATGGTGTTTCTAGTGATGTGCCTGCTTGTCCACTGGAAACTAAATTAAAACACCTCTCCTCACCCAGTTCACAAATGTCGCACACACCATACATGTAAGAGGAGGTCACTGTCAAAGAGCTTTGTGGAAAAGGCAAAGATGAATTTTGGTGACTGTAGTTTTACAACAGATATTTACTAGAGATGTGTGGACTTTGCTTAAGTTCTGTGGTATTACTGATCTTGGATGGGAAGACAAGTAATACAAAGAAATGAAAGGTGTGGTTGGAGTCTTTTAGTAGGGCAGCTTCTTCTTTCTCTGGATTTCCTATTTTCTTGCTTCTGAGAACTTGAAAAGAAATGGAAGCTATATTTTTTAACTGAAATTTTTGGATATTTGCATGTCTATGATCAGAGAATGTCCCACATAAGACCCGTATAAATGCAGGACTGGCCCTTCTAACTGACAAAAGAGTTAACCTGAACTCTCTTTAAGTTGTTGCTCAAGAGCTAAATGCTGTGTGCTCAACTTGTGAGGTGGGTAGAAGGAGCAGGGAGTTTCTGGGGGCAATTATTTGAAAACTAGAGAAAACTGGGGATTTTTTTCACTGACTGTTTTAGAGTGAAGTATGCGGATTCATCAAAAACAATCCAGTTCACAGAACACAGGTGATTTTTTGATTAATTTCCTAAATCAAAGAATTGAAGTTGTTTTTTGGAACAGTTTTAGAACATGGAGGAACGTTCCATTTTGATATTTCCGAATTTATTTATTTTGAAGTGGAAATTACTTAATAATTCAAGAGGTCCCAAAGGTTAAAATCAAAGTGAAGCACTGTAATTGACTTAAAGACATTTTTAAATGTATTGTCAGTTTATGCACTTTTCTGATATTTTCAATTTTTGTACTGTTGTGGGAGAGGGCAACAAATCTTCAGATCACCAAAGGTGAGAAAACAATGTTGTGATGAGATTCAGTAAATGAGAGATGTGAATCCAAGAAGTTCTAATGATAGTTCTCTGAATGTCTATGCTGTGTTGAACATATCAGAAGCTTATACTACAGCTGGGACTATTGCTGCTTAGGCCCACTGTGTAGGGTTGCAGTATGGATAATCTGAAAATTGTGATGCAGACAGATACTTCTTTTCTCTTCAGGAAGGTTAATTTTTTTTTTTTTAATGGTGCCTTTTTGAATGCCTGTCTTTACATTTTGAGTTTTGAGTCTTTAGGGTACAAGTCCAAGGTCTTCTCTGCAAATCCAAGAGTCAGAAACACTCTTATACCTATGCAAGCTATCATTGCGTAAATTATATGGCTTTGGGGTTGAACTTTGAGGAAGAATACCACATTGCACGAAATGTGAAATCAATCCATGGGAACTGGTAAGAGCTGCTTTATACTTTTTGTGATATTGCAAATGAATTGAGAACTAGTGGCGGCTTCTTAGAATCAAGATAGGAACTTGACCGTTCCTGATTCCTGTTTATGGACTGACTGACTAAACAGCAGGAATGTGAAAATGGATTCTTGCTTATAAAGTTCCCTGAAGTTGCAAAGAGAATGTGATTTGTGCAGATTTTATTAGCTGGGCCTTTTTTTCCCTGTGATGACAGCCTATCTCAAACTGGAACAAAGTGAGGCTCTTTCTTGTTTGCCAGAATGTATTTAACTTTCCATAACTTATTCACCTGGTTTGGAAGCTAGTTTGTTTGTTTTTTCAGGAAAGGTGCCTGCTTTTGCCCCACTTCATGATGGGTAAACAAAAATTCAAGGAAGATGAGTGGCTGATACAAGGTCACCCACTGAATTATCTGCTTAGCTGAGTTTAGCACTGTAGACTAGTCTGACTCATGGTCAGGCAAATGAGATATTTATCCTCTTCTTCTTCCCTTTCCCCATTCCTCACAGGCAAATCAGTCCCCTCCATAGTCAGGTATCTCTTGCTTAGGTGCTGATGTTTTTCCCAGAAGTCACCAGAATGGGGGCATTAATTCATGGGGTGTTTTCCTGACATTTGTGGCAGGCCTACTTCCAAATCCAAATGAGTGAATGAACAAAAACTAGATTGAAGATGGTATGAGGGACAGAGAGTCAGTAGTACGGATACCATGCCTGGGCAGAGAACAACTGTCTTAAGCTAAATCGTTCATGAATCAACAAATCAGTTACATCTTCATCATGGGGTCTGGGCTCATTGAAGCTTTTCAGTAGTCATGGAAGTAAAGCCTTTAGATATGCTTGGCAGAACAGAGGGGGGACCTGTAGACATTCTGAAGGCATCTCTTTCCCTTTTTTACTGTTGTATCTAAACGCAAATGATTTAACATCCTTTTCCTGCTGACAGGGTTCTCCTAAAAACATATACACTCCATTGTCTGCAACTTAGTTTACAGAGTTGTTAAAGATTGAGTTCACTGTGGAGGCTGAGGTGGGGAACTGCTGTTGATGTAGAGTGAATAATGCCCCTGGGCCCTTTGGAGGGGCAACTTGGATCTCCTTACTTGGTGCTTTTGCAGTGTGCTGTTGGAATGGCAGCTGCCTGGCTGCTGCTCTCCTAGCCTGATCTCTGCTCCTCCAGCTAGGTCACCCTTTCAGCTGGTGTTTTCTGTTGGTCAGATCAAACAGTATCCTGTTTTATCTGCTGTGCTTTATCTCCTGTCATGAAAATCAATTCTCCTATACCTGTTTGGGAATACAGTATTCCCTTGTGAAATGCCTCATGTCTTTCTCCCTCAAACTCTTACTTAAACTTGTTTATGGTTTGACCAGGTAGTCTGTTATATTACCACATGTGGTTTATACAGCTGGGCTTCTGAGAGGGAAAGAGCCCACCCCAAGCCTGCAGCTTATGTATCTTTTTCTCCACCTCCTCTTCCTTCTCGCCTCCCTGGCCCCCACACTGGAAAAAAAAAATTCAACTAATCAACCGTTGCATCTATTAAAATATTAGTCTGTGGGATACTACATGCAAGAGCAAATCCTACAGAAACTTCTTGCACCTGCAGGGGAAATGTTCCATATACGGTATGGAGGCTGGCAGAGTCTTGATTCAGAATAAAATTTAAATGATTCTGGTCGTTTTGCCACATCCTGTTTCTCTCATATATGCATGCACTATTTTGATAACCAGCAAATAGTTCTCAGTTGGCTGGAGCTAAAGATAGCCTTGAATCGTAGCACTAGTATCCTGCTCCTGTAGAAGTGCTTGGGTTCTCTCCCCTGCAGAGATTGGGGCCAGCCTCGAAAACTGGGGCAAGCCTTAAATTTAATTTCTGGTGTTTCTTTAGGTTTAGCACGATTTCATAACTGCTTTTGAAGTGTTTCAAAGTAACCCAAACATGATAAGCTGCAGAGTTTCATTCTCTGGTTAGTCAAATGACCAGTATCATCTCTCTGTTTCTTAAGTTCCAGTCCTCTCTTTTGTGTGAGATAGGAAGTAGCAGGAGAAAAGCAGTTGGTATGCTTCAATTTCCTGACTCTGCCTGAGGGCTTTCCCTTGTTAACTCTGTTTGTAGCATTAGGGCTTTTCTGGCACACAAACTATTCTGTAGATCCATTGGCTGATGTCGGCACATCTTGTGTTTACATCGTGTTTTATTCCCCTCAGAGTATAGGTGTTTTAATACCAGACAGAAAACTTGATCTTAAGAACATTGTCAGTAGCCACAGGAGAAATCCCCATGTTGACACCTTGACTAACATGGCAGCTCTGCCACTTCCAGCAGTCTTCCAGCTGCTATCCCTGAGTGCAGTGGCTCGCTCTGTAGCAACCTGTGGTGGTTCAGGGTGCTCCTTCAACCTTTGGCCATGTTTGAATGGCCTTGTTGTCTCCTTCATGTCTTCTGCAGACTCCAGTGGTAGTTAGATTTAGAATTCAAAAAGCCAAGCCATGTCTGCAGGTTTGGGTAGATCCACCTACAACTTTTAAATTTGTAAGGAAGAAGGGACATGTCAAGAAGATGCACCAAGGCCCATTGATTGTATGTACTTTTATTTATTTGCCTTCCAAAATTGTTTGGTCTAAGTATATTTTGTACTGAAAAAGTGCATGCAGTCTGCTTTGGAAAAGCAATGGTGCTATCATCTGCATTGGAAAGAGTGATGCAGTTTTGCCTTCAGTTAGTAAACCTATGCAGAGCTCAAATATGAGGGAAAATCTTTGTGAAAATGTGTGGTTTTCTAGCCCATTAGCTGTTCGAGTGAAGTGGTGAGCGGAACTTACGAGTTTACCTTGATCTGATAATATGTGTTAACAGTGTAAATGCTTTGTATAGAGCTTTGCCTTGGAATAGTGTTTTCCTAATAAAGAAAAGAGGTAGAAGATTACAAACCCAGTTGAATAACTGGCAGGGATTAAAGTGGGGAATCGGTGGCTTAATGATGCTCCCTTGCTGGAGAATCCCAGTCTGGGCTCCACGCACCGTGCGGTTGGTGTGCGTGCTCAGGAGCTCACATGTGCTGTTGGACCCAGCCTTTGTGGAACAGGCCTTCTTCTGAAACAGAGATCTAGTTAAAATTAATATGCAGTTACTCTCAAATTTGAAGAATAACTAGGCGGGTGTTTTGTTCAGTTCCACTGCACTTTTTGAAAACAAAGTTCCTCGTGACATTTGACACTTTCTGGGCCTTTCGTGTAACGTATGTTAAGCTGAATCAGACTTTGGTCTATGCAGGCTGCTGTGCTTCCCGAGACAGATGGAAAAGATGTATATTTGAACTACATACTTACGGAAGATTGTCAGGGGACAAAAGTGATAAGCAGCTCTTTCTATAGGCTTGTAACTTCATGTTTCTTTTCCTTGGTCTATCTGAGATACTAACCATCCTAATATGCTACAGCCCTTTAAAATCGCATACAAAAATACTTGGCTGTCCAACAGCGCAGAATGCCGCAGCTCCCATGTGGCAGCTGGGAGCCCAGTACTGGGCACACCAACTGTTATCGTCAGCTATTTGCAGGTAAGTAGTGTCCAGAATAAGGATGAAGTCCGTGAGACTGCTCACATGAGCAAGACTAATATTCTGATGTGCCTCACTCTCATCAGCAATCCTGGAACTACTCAGCTAAGCAAGGCTAATAATATTTGGCTGTGTGTGTGGAGAGTTGTGTTCTTTCCATTAAACAAAACGTGACCTCTACAGGTTCTCCTTTTCTGGTGTAAACACGATGTCTACACCAACCGGGGAACCTCTGCATTAGTGTTGCTGATTCCAAATATAGCAATGGTGACAGAACCCTTCCTGGGAACTTACTCTGCCAAATTCATAATGCAGCAATGCAAGAAAATTAACTCATTGGACCAGATCCTCACAACTGTTGTAAATCTTGGTCACCTTACAGACTTTGCTGGAAGTGTGCCAGTGTACACCCGGAAACAAATGGGATTGTTCTCCTCCTTTATTCCCTACCGCCCATATGTATATTGTATTTTACTTTTAGTATTTGTACGCGATTGATGCTCACTCTTGGAGGAAATCCTTCGCTCGCCTATTTTTTTCCTCAGTGGTTCTGCTGACCTTCTGTGGGCAGTTCTGCAGGGTAGAGATGTGGTTTGTTACCAAGGTTCAGCACGCGTTGCCCACCCCTTCCCCTTCCCCCTCCTCTGTCACTTTGTGGAGCAGATGGTGCTAATTCCCATGGTGCCTCTTGATGCAGCTGAGATCTCTTCCCTGATGCCTCTACTGTATCATGGAAACTCCCTGTGGTCTTTTTGGAGAAGAGAACACACAGTTGATTATTGTCTTTTGTTTATGACTTTTAAGATCCTATTAGGATTATAGTTCTTTTTGCTTTTCTCTTCCACCTCCCCTTCCAACCTGTCCCAAAGATCTTCTGTCTGAAAATCTCTGCAACTTGGGGAATATTCCTTTTCATTACTGATGTTAGTTATATTAGTTTGCATTCCTACAGACACCCACCCACCATGTGTTTACCTTTGTAAACATTCTCCTATTTTGATTGTAGTTACATCTTTTTTCAAGCAGAAATGCTGTGTCTTTACATATAAAAAAGGTCATTCTATTGTTTTCTGTTTCAATTTAGAAGCTGAAGCATCACTAATTGCCATTTTGAATTAGCCCCTTCTTTAGTGCCCCTTTTCGCATGCTTTGGGCCTTCCCCTCTCTTGTATTATACAAGTACAACATGATGATATTGATGATTGCTAAAAAAATCTTCACTGGGCCACCGGTGTATCCTGCCCACACCCCTCAGAATCCCTGTGATGGGTTTTGGTCTCCTTATCTGATTCTAGCATCACATCCCTATTTAAATGTACTGCATTTCTCTCTCCATATCTTTCTGATTATTTTTGACCATATCCTTTCCTCTTTACAGTTAAGTCAGTGGTTTTATATTGGTGAAATCAGGAATAGCATTTCACCTCGTGTATCTGACTGCTTTATTTCTTGCGCCAGCTTTTCTCCTAGGTCAGCTTGCTGCGTTGCCCCAGTATTCTTCTGCCACAAATGTCTCTGTGCATTTTCACATATCATATAATGATGCCTCCCTGACCCTGTGCATTGTGCTACTCAACGTTCCCCCAAACCACTCACAAAATCCACTCCTTTTAGGCTAGCCTTCCTTTACTGTTCTCCACCCTTGCCTTTTACGCCAGATATGAAGCCAAATCCTGACGCTACTGAAGTAATTTGAAATGTTGCCATTTGCTTCACTGAGATGAAGACTGAGTTCACTGTCTACAGATTTAAATATTATGAATGGGGGGGAAGCGTGGAATGAAGTGCCATGAGAAAAAGAATCACTAAGTTCATTACACCCGCTGAACAGATCCTGTGAGCTCTCACTGTTGTGGTATGTGTCCTCCTGTGCCGCTGTTTTTTTGTCACCCTTGCTGTGCTGTGTTTAATTTAGATTGTAAATTCCTCACATCAGACTCTTTCTGTTTAATTTCTCCTTAAGGTGGCATGCCCACCCATGGCACTGTGCAAATGTAGTAACTCAAGAAGAGGTAGTCTTCTGAAAATTTTACCCAGGTTAAACAATTATAAATAAATAAATAAATCAATCACCTTTTCCTTGTACCAAACAGGAAACCTCTGAGCAGTGGTCAGGATCTCAGTGGAAAGTCTAACTTCACTGTGTGGCGGGACATGCAATGATCACAGTGTAAGGGGCAGGACAGAAGCCTGTGGAGGAACATTTTGTTCATGAGCTTTGTATCTGTGCCAGGCTGAGGGGTATAAATCCTTCAAATTCTTTGTATGGGCAGATGTAGTTTTCTTCTGAAAATATGCACACAGATACAACCTTGGTAGGGTCTTCAGCAAGTACTCGCCCTGGTTCTGTATTAGGAGAGAGGACGAGCAGTGGTTCTGTGTTTTTGTTTTTTTTTTTTTTTTTTTACGGTACTATGTACAGTCTCCTATATCCCATCGGCCTCTCAGGTGAATCCGTACAGGCCTGAGTTGGCCCAGTGACATAATGTTTTAGAGTAGCTGTTGTTTTGTAGAGAGCATTGGGTTTGGTCCAGGCAGTCCTAATGATGTGCTGAGTGGTGGTTATGTCCGAAATGAAACAGGCAAGAAGTGTGCTGTGCAGCTGGGGCTCGGGCTGCTGGGGCGCGGAGTGGGCTGCTCCCGGGGAGCTGCACAGCTCCACTTCTGACCCCCTTCTTCGTTAGTAAGTAGCTTGTGGCCTTCGTGACATCGAGAGGGATGTATTCCAGTTACATCAAACTCTGATACTGCCTGATAGCAGTGGCACAATGGAGTCAACTTTATTTTGCAGATATCACAAGCTAATTTCATTCTTACTGAAGTCACTGACTAAACAAAGCCAACATTCCTCTCTGATCTGTGCAAGGTTACTTTTTTCCCCTTTCCTTTTTCTTTTTCTGCTTAAGGTTCACTTTAAAACACAGAAGACCTGATTCTTCTCTTGCTCCTGGAATTCACTGTTTTAATTTCTACAACTTGCACAGTTCTCTTAGTTTATAGAGGTGATAAAAGGAAAAAAGAGTCTCTTTCATGTCATGTGACAAGCTAGCGGTGGCATGGTGCACTGGGAGAGAGCTGCGCTGAGCATCAGCTAGCAGGGAAGGTCTGTCTGTCTTGCTGCATCTGTTTCTTTGATATTTGAACAGGACTCTTCTGAGATAGTCTCTGTCACTCCTTAATTAGCCTGTCACTCCGGGGAGTGAAAAAAAACTCAACAAAAAAAAAACCTGGGATGGGAATCTAATCTGGCTTTCCTGGATGACAGGGCACAGCACAAAGCTGGCCAAAGAAATATGTATTTAAACAAATTGTTTCACATTTACACATTAACTCCTGAGAGAGTGTCTTGTCTTCCTTAAATAATTTACTTTGTGATTTACTAATTTCCCATCTTTTGATAAGGCAAATGAAGGAGCATATCTGGGAGAGTCTAATCAAGCATCTGTTTCTGCAATTATTCCTCCTATCCTGTCTTTTTTTTTGTGTTAGAAATCCTTCTGTATCCCACTACCAGACAAGTCTCTCAGAGTAAAAACCTTCTGTTCTGACCATTCTTAGTGTCCTATAGTCTAAGAAGTAATGGTGGGAAGTGGTTTCAGGCAGGAATCTCAGAACATCTCTTGTAAGCATGAAGATGTTCATGCCAATAGTGGGGAAGGGAGACTGGATGGGAATCTACAGCAGAAAGACCCTCTGCCTTATGTTGTCCTCTAAGGATACTGGTGAAAGCACTGGATGGCTGATTGGGAATTTGTGTGTCTGTACATGAGCATGCGTACCTGAGAAACAGCTTTACTCACTGTCCTTACAATCCCCACTGGAACAGAATTTATCACAGGAGCAAGTAAAAATTTTAAACCAGACTGGGATGTCCTGCTGTGTGGGAGACAAGAGTTTTAGCGAGAGCCAGTCACAAGCTCCAGAACATGTTTGAGCCAAGGATAAGAATGGCCATTGTGGGAATTAGAGCAAATGCAAAACAGGCTTGGTTATTGTTTCAGTCACGTCTGACCAGTCAGTAGTCTATTCATTTAACTCTTATGAACAGGTGTCTCTTTTTATGCAAGAGACAAGAATTCGTGTTCTCAAGTACATAGTTCTGTTATAGTGCTTTCACCTAGTATTTTTAGCTAGTACAATAAGTACAACTACTCTGATACTCTGCAAAACAAGTGCTGAAGTCTTAACATATACCTTGATTTTCTTCCTAAATTCAGCTGCCACTTTAATTTCTCTACAACCTTGATTTTCTTGCTAGAAAAGACACCTAGCAGTTACACTGTGTGAAATCTCTTTTTGTTTTTTTTCTGTAACATGGTGTTTTCTCCAAACAATATTTAACTAGAGAGTTCATTTTTGGCATAACTCTGACTCCACTGGTGTTACAACAGAAACAAATTTTGTCTCTGGAAACCAAGTAATGGATCAAAGATTTATAATTAGAATATCTTGTGCCCTGTGGTCCTGTAAACGTTTTCCACATCACAGGCAAGGTCTTCATTAGGATAAATGAGATAACACACTTTACTTCAGGCTTGTAGTAGCCATGTAGGCTTTTTTCTGTCCCCATTTAAATGGATTTAACTGAAGTTAGTTCTTGTTGCTGGATTTCCAGGTCTGTTGACTTAAATCTCCTTCCTGATGAGCCTGTCCAATATTGTCAGTAGGAATGGAAACTTTCCCACAGGCTGTCTTGCCAATCTGCACCAATACCAGGCCTTGAATATGGAGATAACTGGGTCCTTCTTATTCTTTCAGTTAGAAAGTAAATTGGTAAGCAGTTGATTTAAAAATCAATTTATTTTTAATAATTTAATAAACAATATATTACTTATCTAAAGCAAAATAAAGACATTGAGTTAAATACATACATGTTTTAACCAATGTAGTTAGTCCAGAAATGTACATCTTTTGATGCATGATGTTGCGATTATAACCTGCTTGTGACTTCCTTTCTTCCAGAAACTACTGCTGCCCCAGCCTCCTAGCAGAGCAGTTGGTGTGCACCTGCTTTCATTTCAGGTGAAATCAGTTGGTTTAGTTCTGACCACCAATTTAAGCTATTTAAGTTAACCCAGTTTGTTTTGCTTGATGCAAATTAGGAACCTTCTTCAACAAAACTGGGGCAGTAACTTCTGATATGGTGGTGCTGTATCCATTGCAGCTGAAGCTAGATGAGGAGTTATGTGCAGGGCAGAAACTGATACAATTTCCTTAGGTACCTTGCTCTTCAGAAATGTTTTTGGCACATGTGGTCCTGAAGAAATAGGCTCACTGTGGTACGGGTGCTCATGATATCATCATCTGACCACTACTGACAGGATTTAGATTCCTAAGAGACTATGTGAAGATGCAAATTGCATGAAATTCTCTCTTTCTCTCTGGTTTTCCCCCTGCCCTCTTTATTTCAAAGTGTGGCTGAAACCCACAAATTTTGTTAGTGTTCAGTACAGGTCTAAATGTCTCAGAACTGGCTGTTTTCATACTTCACAAGGATAGTGTTACTTGCCAGTAACTCTTTTTGTTGATGGATCTTCATAGTTATCTATGAACTACATAGAGAAAAATATAATGGTCAAGTTGTATGTTGACCTGTACCAGTTGATGGTACTCTAGCATCTAAAAGATGAAGTATAACTCTGCATTCACTCCTCGCTTATCCCACCAGTATGAAGAACAGAAGTTACATTTGGAGGCAGCTGTACAAATTCCCATTACTGTATTCTACATCAGGAGAACCCTTTGTAAGAATAGTACAAACATCAGTACAATAAGTTATACAATACTACAAACAGATTTAATAAGAAGCAACTTGAACCTTTACTGGAATTGAGACTTCTCAGATGGCAAATTTCTGAAAAGTAACAATTTCTTCCTCTATTGCTTTCACATTCCATCTTGCAAAAAGGAATAGAAAAGTCAAAATAGAGTGAAAGAGCTGTTGTGGGATAGCGAGCCTGCTGGGAAGGCAGACGTTTCTGCTGTCCCGGAGGAGGGCTGTGCTCAAGTGGAATCTTAGCTCAGTTGTGCCAGACCAGGCAGTTTGTGTCCAAATCACAACTGAACCGATTTGCTAGTAAGATTCCAAGGTGGCTGGCTAGAGAGCTGTAATAAAACTTCCAAAAGCAGTGAATTAGTCCTGAAGAAATTAGCCAGCATTGTGTGCCTGCCCCAAATGCAGGTGTTTAAGAGGAGGCTGTTTATTTTAGTTCATAGAGATGTCTATAGGCTAAAATTTAGTTATGGATTTCCTATATAGGGCTTATTCAAGTATAAGTATATGTCCATTATGAAATATTTATAAGGATAGTTACAACATGGAAACATGTTGTCTGTTTCTGGCTGTAGAAGTTTTGGAGGAAGAAGATGGAAAAGTACTCTGAAGTGAAGGAATTAAAGGGACTGCTAGCATGAAATTCAAATTCAGTAGAGGACGCAGACATTAGATTTGCCTCATAATCATTTTTAATTGTTTTTTGCATATACTTGTTTTTTCATCTGTTCTGTATGAGAGGTGTGAAAAGCAGCGGCATCCAAATATAAGCAAGGAATGGTCAAAACTGCAGTGTAGGCAAACAGAGGAGAATTAGCTTTTCTCTTTTTTTCCTGGTGTCTTCATTACAGTGACCTTCAGTATGACTTATGTTAACAGGAGGTTAAAAAACCTTCTGATAGGAATGTGACTTTGAAGTTGGTTGTGTTCCTTCTACTGAAAGCTTTGTTACAAGAGACCCCCAGCCTTCCCCACCCCACAATAGAGAGGCCTGGCGCTGCTGTACAATTTCTGTTGTGGGTGGAACAGAAGGTGAGTGCTTTTCCCAGGAGAGTTCATAGCCTAGTGTGAGTATTACAAATTCACCACACAACTCCTCTTTGTTCTCCCCATAGGGATAAGTTTGTCTTTTGTTTTCATGAGGTCAAATTCACTGCTGAATTTTAGTGCTGTGTGGTCTGCCCCTGGTGTGCATTTTACCGATATGATAAATTCTGTCGGAGCTCCAGCAATCATGGTGTGTCAGGACCTCCACCTCAGAGCTGATTTGGGCATCTGCACAGTGTTCCATTACCATCAGGTTTGGGCTTTGATTCAATAGTGACTCACTAAGGGCAGAGCGTTGCTTCATGAAGTACCAGCTATGCACTCTGTACTGCCTGGGGATTCAAACTAACTCATAGAAGCACAGCCCTCCTTTGAAATAGGTGCCCAAGTAGTTCATAATACAGCAGTGTAAGAAGGGCAAATATTGGGGATCAATAATCATACTGGCTATATCTTTTATAATTGTGGAGCATCCCAGGAGATTTATTTATGGAGTTGACAGGGCTTAGACAGGTACGAGCTTGTTCTGAGACCCCTCTCCTACCAGTGACATACTTGACATCACCCACAGTACTTGGTGGTTGTATTGGATGCAGTGTGAGCTGATCCAGAAGGAGCTAAGGTTCTGTATGTTTGTTTGTTTTAATGTATCACAGAAGATTGCTGAGGCTACCAAGAGCATTGGAGAGGAATATTTATTTATTTATAGACACATTGTTTACACATCATAGCTTGATGAAAGGCTGAACTCATTACACTTGAACTGAACATGTGACTCTGTAGTTATCTGCATCACGCTGGATGGCTCTAGGCCAAGGCAGTATATGTACGTACTCTGAGCAGCAGTTGTGCAGCTGAAGCAGTTGTTCTCTTGCAGCTTGTCTTTGCCTCTCTGCTGAAAGTTAACATCCCGTGGTGTGCCAGCTAAGCCTCTCCATTTAGATACTCTTTAAAAAATAATTTAGATTAGCATAAACATATAATTTAAGCAGTAGGTCTCTTTACTGGAGTTTATCTCAACTGGTGAAGGTTAGGGAATGCTTGCACAAGCCCCTTGACTAGCAGCAAGGGTGGTAACTTCTGGCTGAGGCCTTGGGGGTTAAGTGGGAAGTAGCAGGTTCTATGTACCATTGTGGCACTTAGAGGACATGGGACAAAGGCATTTCCCTTTACAGTTCTTTAAGTTCTGTTTTGTCTAAGTAGTCTCCACTGGCAACAACATTAATTGAAATGGAATACACTCTTTATAAAGGTTTCCTTCTGAATCACCACTGTGATTTAGAATAATAGAGTTCTGTAGTATGCGAAGAAGGAGAGAGGAGGTAAAAAGTCAAAGCAGATGCATTTCTGTTTCTAAGCAGAGTGAAGCTCCATCATATTCTGCTATGGTATATCCAGCGTGAATAATATCACAAGGGTTGTGCCTGCTGCTTATGAACGGTTCTTTTTGAAAGACAGACACTTCTCTGCTGATACGTTGACAAATGCACAAGAGTAACTATGCTCCCTGTTGACAGGGTGGCTTATGAGTAGCATGCAGACTATCCATTTGGAAAGAATTTCTGTGCTGTGTCTCAGGCGATGCTGTCTCACTAAACTCTGCCTCTTTCTTCTTTGGAGGCTTTTCTATTCGTGCACCTTCACAGTATCACCTAGGGGAACTGGGAACTACATTTGGACTTGTGTCAAGGGTAATCTCTTAATGAGAGATCTAGCCATGTTTTTTATTATCTTTGCGCTTGAAAGTACATTAATGACTGGCTTGCATACTGAGCAAAGAAACTGGACAGAGTGGATAGAAAGATGTATGGTTGGCAGTGCAGAATGAGAGAAGAAAGTGTTAGAGTAACAGTGCTGCAAGAAGAAATAGCAGGAAAGTTGAACTTTGTGGCCTTGTGGAAAGCCCAAGGTGTCAAGTACAGTAATATTGACTAGTCTGTCCCTGGGAAAACTGTCCCATCCTCCTCAGTGTCTGTATGATCACACTTAATTTGCAGCATGGATGGCAGAAACTTTGAAGATGCTAACAGAGTAAAATGAGACTGAAATAACAAGTTCATGATGTGTCAAGGTGAAGATCCTTCAGAGATGTTGAAACAACAGAGACAACTCCTATAACCTCCTTGCTTCCATCTCTTTCAAAATATAAAAAAAAAATGACTGGATCTGTGAAGGATGTACAGGCCTTGCTGACTGATGGTGTAGGCCTGTAATTGCTTTAAGTCAGTGCTGCAGTCTTGTCCTCCAGCTGTCCTTGACTGTATATCCCAACCCTGACACTACCTTTTCTTGTACCAGCCATGGAGTAGTTCAGGCTGGAGAACCAATTGCACTTAAAACTGTTTTTGTGTTTTGTTTTTTGTGTTTTGTTTGTTTGTTGGTTTTGGGTTTAGTTTGTTTGGGTTTTTTTTGTTTGTTTGTTTGTGGGTTTTTTTGCTTGTTTTTTTTTTTTTTTTTTTTTTTTTTTTTTACAGCATTGTTTTACGTTTAGTGATTATGTGAGAGCTTGTGCTGGCATAAGGGGGAGAACAGTGTGAGGGTGGGAACAGTGGCAAGAGAAGGATAGAGGACATTTATTTTAAGGTCAGTGCTAGCTATTGCTGGCTTAAACTGATTGTGGGACTGTGGCATAGAGTAGCCATGGAGTAGGTAGGGAAGGAGATAAAGCATGTCTGGTTGATTAAAATAGCGCAGGTGTTAAAGCTAATGTAGCAGGTCCTGTGCTTGGAGACGGTTCATGTCCTCCCTGTGCCTTTAGCTCCTCTATCAGCAAAAGTGCAGATAACTCCCTCAAGGGGCTCCTGTGGGGCTTAATTCAGTAAAACCCTCATGAGGGGAGGTTTATAGAGATAGGCAGTGTTTGTATATTGTAACCAGGTGCCCATGCTGACCAGGAAAGTGTTCAGCATTTACACTTGGCTGGGACTGTGCGAGTTTCTCTGGGCTGGTTCAGACCTTCCTTCAGCAAGGGGGATCCCAGATTTGTAACGCTGGGTTTGTGCTGCGTGGTCCGGCCTGCAGCCTTCAGTGATGAAAAATAGAGCTAAGGCAGTGTGTGTTCAGAGGGACGATGCTCGCAGGGAAGGAAGTGCCACCTTGTCCTCAGTGATGTTTGCTGGTTACAAATTTGTCCCTGTGTAAGTGGCGGAGCATCGACTTTCACTGAAGCTCTACCTTTAAGTAGATTATATCAGGTAGCACGTGCACTTGCATGATAGGGCAGATGGTTCAAAGCAATTGATCTAGCAGCCTCTCAGCTGGGAGAACAAGAGCAGGGTGTTGTTTGAAAGGTCTTTAGTAGTGAAATTTGCTACTGGTTGCTTCCTTTTAGTATATACCCCTAGCCCCTGTCTAGTCTCTAGATCCTCTAGAAGGGGAAGAGTAAGCCACACTGACAGCAGGGAAAATTTGTTGATGATGCTGGGGCATATGAAGAGGTGGTCTTTAAATTTATTTTGAATTGGGACTATTGTAACATTAATGAAAGTGCACAGTGGTCTGGAGAAGAGGCCTACCTGCTACTCACTTGCTTCCTTGTAGCTCTAAGCAGATATCTTTCTGATTACCCTTGGTTTTCCTCATGAAAAGTTCATATGCAATAATTTTGTTTAAATCTGTTTCTGTTAAAGAAGGCAAAGAAGGATAGACTATTAGGTCCCCTAGAACATACTAGGTTTAGAGCAAAAGCTGAGATCTTGGTTTTACAAGAAGATTGATGCGTCAGTTTGCTTCCTTGTATTTCCAACGCTACTGATCAGTTATATGCCTCAAGTTGTGTTATTTTACTATTTTAACATATTCTCAGGTCAAAAAGTGCTCTTGAATATAATGTTGATTGTCATAGAATCATAGACTCATTTAGATTGGAAAAGACCCTTGAGATCATCAAGTCCAACCGTTAACCTAGCACTGCCAAGTCCACCACTAAACCATGTCCCTAAGTGCAACATCTACATGTCTTTTAAATACCTCCAGGGATGATGACTCAACCACTTCCCTGGGCAGCCTGTTCTAATGGTTGACAGCCCTTTTGGTGAAGAAATTTTTCCTAATATTCAATCTAAATCTCCCCTGGTGCGATTTGAGGCCATTCCCTCTTGTCCCATCACTTGCTACTTGGGAAAAGAGACTGACACCATAAGCTAGCTTCCTCATGGAAGATTTCTTTTGTCTTCTTTTATCTATTAGACATATAACAGATACACTTGTACCTTCCCTTGATCAAGTAGATGCGCCATAACAGTATCACAAGTATGAAATTGTGTTACTTTGCAAAAGTGTCCCGCTCACTAGTGTAACTTGAGTGAGCTCTGGCTTTGTGTCTGATCTCTTTTGTTCTGGAGATGTTCCCGTCTTCCAGCACTACGCATGTGTGAGTGGAAGGGATGTCAAATACCATAGTATTTGGTGTACTTCTATTTCTGGCTCTTTTTTGACTCTACATTTTAGCACTTTTTCTTTGATGTCCTGATTCTTACAAGAACATCAAGTCATAGTTCTGTCTCAGAACAGCTTGTTACCACTATTTTAAAATAGTTCCTGAGATGGTCTTACCTCTGAAAAAATTATTTTAGTGTTTTCCCCCACAGGTTGTTAGCCTAACAGCATTTGACAGCACTTACTCTGATGGCATCCTTTGAGCAAGTTTTGAGTGTGTGCAGGAACAGTGGGCAAGAAGCAAATGTACAAAATTTCCTGCAAGAGGAGATGGGATGAGAAGTGTGGGGCATCCTGCATGAGGCAACTGCCCGGGGCTCTGCTGGACTCCCCGGGCCTTACCGTGCTTCTCAGCCAAACCTGCCTGGGCCACCGGTTCAGTAGAAGTGACGAGCAGTTGGTCAGCACTTTCTCCTGGAGGTTTTCCACATAACAAAGCCTGTGGTGTGTCTGGGTCAGCTCCCTCTCTGGTTCTCATCTGATTTAAATCAAAAAAAGATATAAGAACAGAGTGATTTCTGTTGAAAAAAATGGAAGGCATGAGAATAAACCTACCAGACATTGCTTTGACCAAAGCCAGAACAGGGACAAGAGGAAGGGAAACTACTACTTCTTCTAGGAAATCAGAAGACATTAATCAAAAGGCAGTCCTGTGTATCCACCTGGCAGGGACGCAGAAAGTTTATTTTTGTCCTGGGAAGCTGTTTTTGGATCTTTGAAATGTAACCCTTGTTATGGCAAGTTTGAGGAGTTTGCGGAGTATCAGACTGCTGAGGAATTTGCTTTGTTATATTTTTGTCTCCTTCCTTCTGCTCCTCCTCAAGGAAGACATCTTTTCAAGCTCCTGCCCGCGTCCCCTTCCTCCCCCCCCCCCAAATACCATAGTAACCCACCAACTTTGCCAGAAAATGCTTAGCACATTAGCGGGTTTAAGTGTCATAGCTGTAATCACTCAGAAGGCCACAGAACTGCATAGATTTCATTCCAGTATCCTTTCCAGCTGGTGGCTTTTTGACAACACTTGGTGGGCAGAGTTACAAACTCATGAAGCCTGTGGTACAGATGAAATATGAGTTGCTGCACTGCACAGAGAGGACAGTCGTATATGTGTGGATGTGGCAGAGGGAGGAGGGTTATGAGATCAGCTGGGTGTCTGTAGTGAGAGAAGTGTGAAATGGCAAGGGTGAGTTTTCCATTACATAGTGTCCAAATAAAAATGGTTGTTATTATTGAGGTTATCTATTTTAGAGTAAAAAAAAAAGGGTCAGCACTGCCCTATCCAGCATTCTCTGTAAATAAACTGTATTTATGCCCTGTTGTTTTGGCTGTCTTGGATGATTCCTGTCTCTTCTGTAATAGCCTGAGTGCCAGATTCTGCTCACAGCATCAGGAGCACGACATCAGGAACCATTCTTTCCCAGTCAATGGAGTTATACTGATTTTTTTCTTTCTAACCTGGTGCAACTGAGAGCACTTTGTGGTCACTGTATTAACACCTGTTAACAAGGACAGAAAGGCCCCCATGCTGCTGAATGGAGCCAGACAGCTGCTTATCTCTTGCAGATGTTCCTGCCTTTTTGTCTGCTTGGTGTGAGGAGGCATGATGGAGCACAGGAATGTGTCATATCCTTTCCATTCTCCTCCCTGCTGGTTTGGGGCAGCCAAAAGTGAGAGGGGACTAGGGACCCATTTAGCAAAGTGAGGGGAGAATGCTTAATAATCTCCTATTTTCTTGAGCATGGGATCTGACTTTTTGGCTGTGGCTGCAGGCAGGGCTGCAAGTGGCATTGTAAGCAAAAAGAATGTGTACCTCTACTTTCTTTTTTCAAAATTATGGTACTGCAGGCTTTTGGTGTGCAAAAGCTGCTTTCAGACTTCCTGCTGGGTTCAGGAAGAGCCCTACTCTCACCTTCCCCTCACAGGACCTTGCAGCAGGCTGGCTCAGAAGCTGCTACACGATTGCAAAGGCAGAGTGCTGATGATCACACAGCTGATGGGCACTACCTCACTTCTTCGGAGCCAGTGTCCCAGTCCCAAGCTGTTTCCATCCTGCAAGCTCCTCCCTTGAACAGGGCAAATCAAACTTTTTCCTCCATGCAAAACTGTCTCTTCCAGGTCCCTTTGCATTTTGAGCTCCACAGGAACCTGCATTCCTTCTCTCACGAAGGTGAGACACTGTTGATTATTTCCTGCACTCAGCAGTGCCATGTGTTTCCTGCTAAGTTTAGCACTCACCCCAGCCTGTAACTGGATTCTGGGCCTACACGAATTTTGCGACAGCTCTGAACTTTCCCACAGAGGTTAAACGCTGCCAACTGCTGATCAGAGGTATCCTGCTTCATGTGGAGTAGGCGCTCCTGGATTCCCTTTTCAACTCTGAACAGTAGATGAGGTCTAAATCCCATTAGGGAACAGTGGTTGGAGTGCTGGCCTGCAACGTAGCCTGTCACTACTGGCCTGTAAATACCTCTAGTAACTATTCACCGTGGCATTTCCTAGCTACAGAGCACAACTGGCTTGTAGCTCAGAGGAAGCACGTCCGACCATGTTGCAGGCAGGGCAGCTTTGCTAGGAACACTCAGGCTTGAGCACACCTGTACACCAGTGACGTGGCAAGATCCGGCAAGGGCTGATCTTTGGGTTGTTAGGAGGTTTTTTTTTAATCTTTGCTCATCGTTTGGAGACACAGTGTTCTGGAGTGGTTGGACATTCTCTTTGGAGGAAACAGGGCTCGATCAGTTGTGTCCACAGGGAGGAGCAGAGCCCACCTAGAACAAGCAAAGGAAGAGGTGTTTATGTTTGTCTGCTTTTTTGCATAATGCTACAGGGTTCACTCTGGGGGCCAAGTGATACCCTTGCTTATACCAGGTTGTCACAGTTACCTACTCTCAAAACAAAAATATCAAAGAGGAACATTCAGATTTTGCAGAACTGATAGGCTACTCCACGCTTTTTTTGCTACTTTGGGACAAGAGCAAAGTGTCTAATGCAACATACTGTCTCTTAAAAACATACAGAAGCAGCTAAAAACCGCAACTCCAAGTCTTCCAGTATTTCCCCAGCATTGCATAACACTACAAATGCAAGCAGCATGTTTTAAACAGGTGTAGAATTGTGCCTCGCTGCTTCCTGTATTTCAGTACCTGCTATCTGATTGGAATGAGAGTGTAGGTATTGAGTGCCTGTGAGCCCTGTGTCTTGGTAACACTTGATTATTCATTCAGTGAATCACCAGCCCCTTGCTTTTCTTTGTCCAGAGCTGGAGTACATCTCCATCCACCTTTCTCATCTCCCACTGCTTATACACATGGTGTAATCATGCCCTGGGCTGAGCTGCTTGCGCCAAATCCACCATGCTGTGGAAGAAGGATGTTACAGTGCTGGAACCAATTGCAGCATAAAGAAGCCAAGAAATGCATGAAAAAAGGAATTGTGTTTAAATCATCACATCAAATAAAAGAAAAACCCAAATAAATGTGAAGAGAACATGAAATTTCCTCTTTGATGTTCTGTGCTGGGAAGGTTTCAATCTCTTTTTAAAGCTCCTCCTCCACCCCCTTGCTTCTTATGGGATTGTATCCAATATTCCAATGTTCATGTAATGCCTTGACTTTGCTATCATTCTTCTCAGGATAATTATAGGTTAGTATAATGTACCTATTGTTCTGTTCTACAAAGCAGCACTGTCATACGGATGGCAGCGGTGGGGTGGGGGGGATCTCTGTGTGTTCTCCTGCATCCACACGCTGTCTTTAATTAGTGTTCTTCCTTGTCTTTCCTTTTTTATTTTAATTTTTTTTTTTCCTTCCGATGATGAATGCTGAACACTTCCCCTTTTCAGACTGTTGGTCTCTTTTTACAGTTACACTGGTGCCCTGTTTTTTTGTTTTGGCTGAGTTCATTCCCATCATAGCAGGTTTGCCTTTCAGATGAAAACGTGAAACCCAAGTAATGAGCTATTGGTATTTCCAGAGAAAGTGGATAAATGATTCTTTCCCAAACCTTATTGGTTGCATCTCTTATATTATCTTGCAAGATTTTTCCTAAATTCAGAAAGAAGAAGAAACCTACCCTGTGCCCAGGGGCTCCACTCTGCATTTGGGCCCTGCTGTGCAAGGCACCTCATAAACATGTACTAACACAGTCCCTGACTCTGAGTGCTCACAGGTTTTTCTGTAACAGCATTTGTCTTTGCCCTCCAGGTGCAGGTGTGGGAGACTGCTGTTGAGTGTTGTAAAGTGTTTTTGGTGCTGGGGCTTCACTTGTGTTTGCTAGACGAGGTGCTGAGTATGTTACTGGGTGCTTGAGAAATGTTAGGAAGGTCTGAAGAGCCTAGTTAAGTCTTCGCTGTTGTACACAGGAGATAAATGTTGGTTCATAATTGGTGGAGAAGCTGTGTAATCAGTTGCTCACTTTCTATTGTTGCCACCTCCAAGATAAATAATATTCAGAGTTAGGGCTGTATTTTAGCCAGTAAGGCTGTATAAGCAAATAGGTTCATCTTGATTAGCTGCTGTTTATTTCTCTGTAAACTACTTTTTGCCTTTGAGTCAAACAAGTGGTCTGGAGAAATGGTTCCTGACTAGTGCATCAAAGGAAAACAGTAGTGGGGTGTTTTTTTATTTTTCAGGACTTCACACAACTTCTTCCTCTTTGAATGTGGGTTTACCAGAATGATGAAATGGGAAACCTCCAAACTATTGCATTTTTAAAACCTATTGTTATAAAGGAGGGAATTACAGGTTTTGGAAGAATCGGGATTGAAACGTCTCTGCTAGCAATGAGGGTGCCTCAAGTGCATGCAACTTCCCTGCTATAAAAGTGGACAACAGCGTGTTCAGAGGTCAGAACTCTATTTCCTTTTCTGCAGTCCCTGAGCTTCCTCTTGCTCCTGATGTGCAAAGCCAAAACACACCGTTTTCAATTGAATGTCTCTTTCAACATGCCTTACATGAATCTTGGGAGAGATAGGAAGGTCCATCTAACACTGTCATTGCTAGGTTGTCCTGCCACAGGAAATGACTTCTTGTCTGAGGCCTTTAAAATCGTCAATGTCTCTGTACACCTTTGCAGATTTGCAAATCTGAAAAAGTGTAGTGTCCGTCTGTGGGTGTGTAGAATGGAGGAAGAGGGACTTGGTGGATGGAAATGGACTTCTTCCTGTGCCCTGAGAATGTGATCTTTTTAAAACAAAAATTAATCTCTTTCATAATGATAATCTGTAGAATTGTGTCTCCAAAACAAAAGAACCAACACAGATGCACAATTTGGCAAGCCACAAATATTAAACAGCCAACCTCTTTCTCCCTGGTGTAATTCCGTGGACTTCAAGGGAATTACACCAGTGGCAGTGAATCTGGCCTAAAATGCCTTTGACTAAAATTTGTTGGTTGATGTCTGGTGTCCTGAGTAATGCTGAATGAGATTCGATGTTTTAGAAATGGATGTAATCTCGTGTTCGGTGCAGCATGCTGAGAAGCACACCCACGTGTGAGCACACCCACGTCCGTGCAAGCGCACGCGTGTTGATTGCTTTCTGGGCATGTTCCCAGAACTGAGACGTGCTTGCCAGGTGTGTTTGCAAGCCAGGTCTGGCTGTGTTGTGTGTGTTGGGGAAGCACAGGGATGCTCCTCACAACAGCTCCTTGCCGTGTGCTTGCTTATTGTATTTCTTCTTTGTATCCTGAAGTGGAAACCGCAGGTTAATCCCAGTCAAATCCTGTAAATGATTGCCTCTGTTGGACCAGACCCAGAAAAATTCCTCCTGCTGGCTTAAGCGTATTTACATACCACAGGTCATTACAAGTTGGCGCTCACCTTTGTATTCATTCCCATGTGTCAAAGCAGAGATATTGGTTAATTTTTCTTTTTTTCTCCAGTATTTCTTCTATTTTCTAGGTTACCTTTTCTTGAAGAAATAAGAAAGCCAAAGGAGTGATCCCCATGGGTCCTGACATCTGCTGCAGTCATTCTTACTGACTCAAAGGAGACCTAGGGAAGGAGAGGGAACAGTCTGGCTGCAGTCTCTTATTGTTTCTCTTTCGTGGGCCCCCACCCTGCACCCTCCTGGGCCTGCAATCCACTAACTAGCTCCTCCTGACTCCAGCTGTCATTTTTCCTTTTTATCTACTCCTCTCTCAAAGAACCAAATGTCATCTCTTGTTGTTCCCTTAGCTGGGGTCAGAGACTCCTTTATGTGCTTTGCACTGATCAAGGATTTTTAACTGGGAATGAGAGCGATAATCAACTGCATGGTTGGAGAAGGGGAGAGATTAAATCTGAGAATTGCCAGTGATTGCCCCACGTGAAGAACAGCAGCTAGCAAAACACATGCTATCATTATGCTCTTACAATTATTTTATTCCCTTAGTGACAGTAAAATGCTATCTATAGTAGAAAGGTAGGACAAAGTCCATCCTTGTTTAGCCCTGTGGTATTCAATGGATTTTCAGTGGGGTAGAATTGGGAAAATTTAGAATAACAGTGAGGACTGACTTGTATTTTTAGACCCTCCCTCTGGGAGATTTCAGGAAAGAGAGAAGGCAAATCAAACACATGTTTGGGTTCTACATTGAGGACCCATTTTTGTTCAAAAAAGGACAGCCATTTTTATTTCTTGTCTTGACTCTAGCTATGGGGAAGTTATTGGAGGGTGTAGTGGGATGTGACTTCTGCAGTGTCCTGACACTTCAACTTCATCAGCCAGTTTTGGGGCATGCTGGCTGAATACAAGTGGGGACAGAGAATTCCTGGTGGTGCTTCAGATTCTGCCCATGGTTATTTTTCTGGATTATTTAAGACAGAATCAAGCTCCAGGGATCGCAACAGATTGCAATCTGTAAATTTCATAGTCAAAGCTAGGTAGGCAAAACAAACAGGCTAAATTATGAGAATTACCTCTGAATTGATTCGTTACTTTAATTTTAGTAGCCTAAACTGTCTCCTTCAATACGCCCTTATTAAAGTCCCATCAGTCCCTATAAAATGTCTTCTGTTGTTACAGAGCTATAGGAAGAATAGTACGAAGTGTCCTGCTTCTCCCTTTGCATAGATAGAGGTCAAAAGTACTCTGAAGTATGCAGGAACTGAGTCAGCCCTCTTCCAGAAAAGCGTTTTCTTCACAAGAGAAAAGCAGGCTGTATGGGGAGTTTGTTTAATTAAGGGAGCTCCAGCTGGTGGAGAAAGTGGTTTCACTGAACTTGAATTGCCAACTTTTGCCAAGATGTGTGTTAGGGACTAACACGCTGGTATTATTCTGTGTTTCTTCTCTAGGCATTTGACAGAGATTTTGTTAATGCTTTCAAAATCTGTTACTTTCTTAGCAACTCCAGCTCCTAGAAGCCAGAAACTGCATGGAAATTTCAGTTTTATACCTGAAATTTCTGGCTCTGCTAGCTGTAGAAATACCTACATCTAAAATAATCTACCAGTTCAGAAACAGGACCCAGCTCATGATTTTTTGAGTGGCTTGATTTGGAAAGACTGTAAGTACCAGGTGCAGGTGGTAGGTAGAATAATAAAAATGGGAATATCAGGATAAAAAAGACTTCTTTACCATAAGTCTGGGACTGGGCTTCTTGAACTTAGGATAAAAAAGACTTCTTTACCATAAGTACCAGGTGCAGGTGGTAGGTAGAATAATAAAAATGGGAATATCAGGATAAAAAAGACTTCTTTACCATAAGTCTGGGACTGGGCTTCTTGAACTTGGACTTCATCCCCTTCCTTCCTATTTTTCCAGTGAAAACAGGAGATGTGTCTGAATCTCAAGTTTAAGATGGAACCTATTGGTAAAGTTTCAGTCAACTACTACAGCATGAAGCTCCTGAATCTGGGGAAATGTGGAGTTGTGCCTGACTTTTCCTGCTTCCCTCTACCATGATGCTTCAGCTCTAGCATTTGGAATGGGCCTTTATATACTGTTTTTGAGGTCTGATCATCCCTTGTATGCATTGTGATATGAAAAGAAGGATGGATAGGAGTCCACAGTCCTAGAGATGCTTGTCATCTGTTTTCTTGGTCTCCTCCTTTGTTTTTCTCTGTAGCATGGGATATGGATCCCCTCCTGGGACCAAATAAGCACATTTATCCCGTGAATCCCTTGGAATTGTGCATGCCCTAGAACACTTGCGATGCTCCTTTTTCCCGGGGCAGATTATAGTACTTGAGAATCCTGGTCTTTTTTAATATAGATTTTAAGGTTTTTTAGAATACTGAGAATTTATACCCCTTTTTTGTGGACCTCTGTGTGCTAAATACCTTGTAAGTTATTTTCTCGGGTTGCTGGAGACTGGGCTCCATCTTTTAGTTTGTAATTTCCAGTCCTTTGTTGTTCAAAGACACACAGTCCCTGCTGTGTGCTGTTCTATTTACTGCTCCCTTTTCACTCTTTCCTTCCCATCTTTCCTTCCTTATTCAAATTTGTCATTCCCAATGGTATTGCTGTTTTGTTCAGTGGGAGCCATGATTGAGTTTCCCATTGGACTGATTTGGATTGACACCTGTCTTTTCAACCCACCAGTCTTTGAACAAATCCCTCAGTACATAGGCAAATACCAACACTGAAGCTGAGGCCTCGTTCTTCTTCCATCTTGTGCAGACTTTTACCATAGGAAGGTGAGTGTAAAATACTAGGAGAAATCAGAATGGAGTGCTCGGTCTGTGCAAGCTTTAACGACAGCCAAGTGTACAATCACATGTGGAAATGATGTTTCTGAAGTTCAGATTCAGGCCTTAAATCCAGACTGAAGTTAAAGTGTAATTTGTCATAATTTACCTGTCTCTGCAGTATTAAATGTTTTAGAAAGTCAAGTTGTATTTTTTATTGCTTCCACCTTTTTTTCTGTGCTGTTGCTATACTCAAATGTATCCACAGTTGCAATCCCATGGAAAGATACTACTACAGTAGCCAGTTTAGTCTTTCAGGACATAACATAAACAAGTTTCTCAAGTGACTGTAGAACATAAAACCCTGAAGGAAGCAGATAATTGTAGAAACAAAGTACTATATTTTTACTGCCATTTTTTGAACACTAACAACTCTCTAAAAAAGTGGATGTTGCTAGAACTTGGTCTTCTTCTTTCTGCAGAGCTGTGTGTTCTGGGATTCTTCTCCATTATTTTATCAAGATTTTCTCTTTTATGGAAGTAGAATTAACAGAAAACAGACAAGCAAACAAACCTGAGCAAAAGCATGCAGCATAAACGTTCTGAAAAGTGTCAGAATTTGGATATTAAAAACAATCTCAAAACCATGTCAGCCTATAGCAAATTATAACCATACCTACTATCACCTCAAATCCTCTAGGAATTTTTGCCACAGATGCTTGCCAGATGCTGCAGCACTTTCCAGCTGTTTCCCCACTTTTGGATACATGAGGCAAAATTGAGAAACCTCAACAGCTGATGGACAAACTTATGAAAGGTAAAATGGAGTAGGAGCTAGCTCCTTAGTGAGAACTGACAGAATTTCATCTAAAATGATGCTGACTGAAAACATAGATGCCAGCTGTTTATCAGCAGGCTTCATACTGAAGGTTAATTTTCCTATAGCATGCTCTGTATTTGTACTTCCCCTCTTCCTTCAGTCTTTTGGCTTGCTAGACCAAAAGAAGGAGTATAAGAGAGAGACCCATGAACTTATAATTCATATGTGTATCATTTTCTTACAATGGAACAGATGGAAAGCAAGAGAAGTGATCCCCCAGCTCTTCACTGCCCCCGCAACAGGAATGACCTGGAAGGGGTTGTATCTAAACACATAAAATGTCAAATAAACGCCAGGTATTTTTTGTATTCAAAAACCTATAGCTAGTTCCTATAGCTCCTCCAAAGTAAAATACTCAGTCATTCATGGCAGCCTTGTAAACAAGAATCAAGGTGACTAATGATTCATTTGTAAGTATATGCAATCTGTCTGTGTACAGGCAACACTATAGATCAGTGATAGTCAAACCTGAAAAGTTTGGTTCTTGAATGGACGGAGAGGAAGCGACATCATCACCAGGGTGTGGTAACCTGATGCTGTGGTGTGCTGTCTTTGATGCTTTGTCATCATTGTTGTTGTTGCATATGGATGGTAAGCTATGAGCAGATGCCTTAGTGCAGTGTCAGATCATCACACTGTGATTGACTTGTAGAACTCTGCAATTGTGTTTTCTTCCTGAATGCTGGTGAAAAGAATTGCTTCCCATCTCTCCATCTTTCTGCCTCTCTCTTTGATTACATCAAGGAGTAAAGAACAATTTCCAGTGCTGTGAAATATTGGCTAAGCCTTCTTTTTTGTAAAGAGAGGCTCTGATTAAGCCTACAGATTCCTCCAGAACTCACATGCGATGTTTTAAGGAAGTCAAGTTGAGCATTGTTGAGCTATGTAATACATTAGATTATTTTCTGACTTCTGCAAAAATGTCCTGTGTTTCACTGAGTGACATGGTGCTATCTCCTAGTCTTTCTCTTTATGCTGAGACAGATTCAGTGTGTAACTGGTTAGTGTACGCTACACAAAAACTCCAAAGAAGGAATATCTGAAGGGCTTTTCTCTCATAACTCTCAGTAAAGATGATGAGATTTCTTTTTTAATATTCACTGCATACGGCTTGTGGTTCTCTTTGGGGAGAAGAGGGGAGTGTGTACATTTGGGGAAAAAGGAGATAGTCATTCTGTTGTGCATATGGTAGAGCCAACAGTGTTGCTGTCAAATAATAGTGGTTCCTAAGCTAACCACGATGGAAGCCCCCCACTTGAGGACAGAGGAGACATTTACCTGCCTGTTTTGTGCTCAGTAGCAACTACACCAAGATGATTCAT
This sequence comes from Tyto alba, assembly GCF_018691265.1. Lineage (NCBI taxonomy): Eukaryota > Metazoa > Chordata > Aves > Strigiformes > Tytonidae > Tyto > Tyto alba. Next base: position 9,888,802 of record NW_024881280.1, read on the forward strand.
CTGTGTGTGATGGTCCTCAGAAGCAGAAGACTTTCATACCCTCCCTATGTTGTGACTTTTTTGCAGATCCTTCCATTTTATTCCCTTCTCAGCTCCTGCACATGGAGGGACTTTTCCCTTCCCCCCTCCATTGCCTTGGAGCTGTTTTCCTTCTCCTGATGAATTTCAAGTGCTTTGGGCCTGCAGCCCTACAGGGTGGGGGCTAAGACTTGGATTTACCCCTGAGACAGAGTGGAGCCAGCAAAGACGGGTTATTTTAAATTGTGTGGTGACAAGCCTTTTTTTTCCCTCCCTTTTTGTTCCCAGAGGATAACTGGGGAAGTTTGTTGTGCCAAATGCTTGGAATGTGGTTTTTCTCCTCTTCCTCCCCCTTCAAAACAGAAAGACTTTATGCTGTGAATTGTGTTAATTGGGGAACATAAATCCAAACTGTGGTGCAGCATTGCTGGGCCTAGGCACCTCTTGAAGTTTAATGAGGGAAAAGCAGCTCTCTCTTGCCCTCCCCTCTTATGCTCTCCCCACATCAAACTCTTTCTTGTGGTACAGTCCTGTTCAGATGGGAGTATGGGAATGCCAGGGAGAGCATGTGTGTTGGTCCAAAGTTCTCACGGGTCTGAAAGCAATATGTGACTCCCTTAAATAATGCAGCCAGAGTGAGGCATGGATGTTCTCTCAGGCCAAAGTTAGTTGTATAGCCAGTGTAGAGGGAGAGATTCTTCTGGGTACCTGTCTGAAGTGGCTGCAAGTCAATTTGAAGCAAATCCATGTTGCAACAGAGATTTGATGGTCCGTGTGCCCTGACCATGCGTTTCTGGACTGATGGCAGGATCCCATGTAGGATGCCATATGATTTTTTTTACTCCTTGTGTCCTGATACTTTCTCAGAACTTCATGATGAAGTATTATTTTATGATTACTGACTGGCCAAAGGGATGTCTCATTACATACAGAATAAAAGAGTCCATCTCCCTGTCCCAGCCATGGTACCGGGAATAAATTGGTGCCCATCAGCTTGTACGGGATATAATGTAGTCCCTTACACAAAAGGCCAACCTGGGAAGGCCTTGATCAGAGCATGAATGGGTGTATAATTACACTGAGTGTAATAACATGTACTTTTAGCAGAGATGGACAAGTTCGTCTGAAATGGCTCTTGAGTGAATGCCAAAAGCAAAAGCTTCCTTTTGGCAGTGATGTTTCAAGAAGAAAAGCAATTCACATAGTGGAAGAAAGGTAGATTGGGAGGGTAACAGGAAGAGAGCTTAAATAAAGGGCCCTGTGAGTCCAAAAATTTACTAAAACCGATGCTGACTGGCTCTGAGGTCTGCTGCAATAAAATAATAAAACTTACTCTCAGGTAAAAATGCTACTTATAGTGGTGAGAAACCAGTGTTCATCCTTCAGTTCTGGACAATATAACATTACTACAGGAGGTATTTTAACCTGATGGTAATATTTTACTGCTTTTGCCTACAAGCTCATCAATGTTTGTGTAGCATTAAGCATTAAAACTCTTGTTTTTATCAACTTCAACAGCCCTTGCTGATGCAGCACTGGAAGTTGGGGAAGAACCACTTGCTTTTGCTTTGAGAGATGGGATGAAAGGTTAGAGGGGGTGGATGGCGATTGCATGAGCAATGCAGGTCAGGTTACTGGTGGATTCCTCTTGCAAGATAAGTGAGAGCCCTCTGAAAGGTAATTATTGGAAAGCATAAATTCCTGAGATAACCTGTCCAGTAAGAAATACTGACAGGAGCAGAGGCCATGTGTTAAAGGCTAGCCATTACTCCAGGGCAATGGGCTAAGCTCTCTTTCTTGCTTTTTCTGTAACCTCTCCTTGCTCTGACAGTTGACTCCCTCAGTTCTTTTCCTTCAGTTACTTGTCAGTCTTTTCCTGGTCCTGTTTATAGACCACTTTGATGCTTGTCTCCATTCTGTACTAATTGGGGTGCAGACAAGTGGAGACTCAGTATGCAGTTTAATTCCATGTCCAAATTCTTGTTTAGTTATTGTCTTTGCTTGTCATTGTCACTGCAGTGTTCACATAGCTTTTATGGCATGTCTGGAAAAAAAGAAAGGTTGCTCTTGTGTTTCTTTAACTGATTTCTATATAGAAGAGCTTCAGCTAGCTTTCAGGGGTAACATGGGGGCAGTTTTGCCCCTGAATGAAGAAAATTGCTGGATTGCTGTTGGGTAAGGAAGTCTTAAAGGGTAAGAAGACAAATTTCAGAAGAAAAGATGGAGCAAAACTGGGAAATAAGTGCCTTCTCTTTCTCTGTGGCTTTGTTATGTAAACTCTCTGTGTCTCATCTGTAATGTAGAGATAATGATATCTACCTAGCTCCTATTTCCACTTGTTGATTGATTAATGCCTGTCTCATGATCCCTAGATTACACTTTTGTGACCTACAGCTTTAACTACTGCAGTGTATTACATCACAGAAAGAAGATGGAAGTAATGTGTTAGCTCTGGCTAGTTCCAGCTGCAAAAACATGATATACTGACCTGAACAGGCTTGCCCATGTGTACCTGCTTCTAAGACCTCATTCTAAAAGTGCACTGGAGCATGTGCTGTCTGTTCAGCTGCCATCTCTGTTCAGCAAGCCATTCAAGTGTCTGCCTAACTTTGAATTGAAGGGGACCTGCACACTCAGTGAGGTGCTTTGCTGAACTGGGGCCTGGTGCTTGGTAACAGGCAGAGTTTCATCATGAGTCGTTGAAGACCTCAGTGAGCACACAGAGGGCCAAAGATGGATCTGAGATCTGCCCTAGCATGATTGAGGTATGTGTTAAACAGCTGGAGTCTTGAAAAATAGTGAAACTTGCCAAAAGAGTAAGTTGTGTGAGCAGAAGAGAGGATCTTTACTGTGCAGTGATAATTGCAGCAGCACACTTCTGCAAGCTTTGCTAATTGATAAGTGAATTACAAGGCTTTTCTATTTGCTTTAACTGTTCTACAGTAATAACCACCTCAGTCTGATACTTGAGTTAAGGTGGTGCTGATAGCAGGCGGCAACCTGGAAGAAAAATGCGTGCAGGGAAAGTTGGTGTGTAGGGAAACTACCATCAGATATTTGAGTTTCTGAAAGCTAGTTGTGACAAGTGCTTTTTTTTGACTTTAATAAAGAGTTCCTCTCACATGCTGCATAAGTACCTACAGAAACAAGGGTACAGATGTTTGAAACATCACTCCTCAGAGTTAAAGCAATGTGTATATTTGCAATGATGGTTTTCTCTGCTCCCATGGGATGTGCTCCAGGTGCAGAAGATCTTGTGCCTGGACCTTTGAGTTAGTTCAAATGTGCTCTCAGTACAGGCATTCTTTATGCTGAGGGAACTGTGAGATGATGTGTTGGAGGACACAGTGCATCTGTTTCACCTCTTCTAACTTTTACTGTTCCTTTTTGAGGAGTAATAATGATACTTCAGCAGAGGAATGCCCGTAATCTGCCCTACTTCCATTTGTGGGTACAGCTGGGGGAAGGAGGTGAGAAAAGGAAATCTAATTCACAGTCCTCTTGGGAATTCCCCTATGCAGCATGAGTCAAGTATATCTATGCTGTACATCTGCTGAGGTCAGTAGTTTTATACAAGTGACAGAATGATTGTTCCTATGTATTCAAGACAAATAGTAACTCAAAGAAACATAACCTGAATTATCAAGGCTTAAGATGACTTTGCAGAGAACAGAAAATATGATTTCCCATTGTAAGTGGTTTGTGTGGTTAATGATTATTGACTGGGTAGAGTAGATTTTTGTGTTTTCTTATATGTGTATTTTATTTGCCATGCATATCGCGACTGAGGGACTGAAAGTGCTACCCATTCAAGATTAGTAACTTTATCTTTAAAGCATTGGCCACAGATCATTTTTTTTTCCCCACGACTGACCTCAGAAGCAAAGTAAACTCTAATAATTATGTGGTTTTATTCTAGATCTATATAAATCTCTGCTTTGCTACTTGTGTGATCATTTTCACCTGAGCAGAATGGATTGTTTCCTGTAGCGGGATTTCCTTTTCAACAGGAGATACAAGGTTCCTACAGAAGAGGCAAGTCAGCAGTAAAATGTGAGCTCACTAACTCTTTCTAGTCAAAGGACAGGAATTACCTAAAATATGAATGTAATTACAGTTCTGTGTGGTGGGGAAGCTTGCCTGCCATTTGGGAACGTTTCTACTACTCTTCTACTTGCATGTTCATTTCAATCTCTTCGGAATTCTGCCATCTGGATTGAATGGCACTGTATATTTGTCTACTAAATAACTGCACAAAGTGCAGGGGAAATCCCAGCCTAGGAACTTCCAAGATGGCTAACAGAGGTCATTCAGACCAGGACCATGCTGTAGAGTTTGGACAGTTGCGAATCTGACATGGCTAAAAGCATGCAAAACCCTCAGGCTCTTTCCTGGCATCTCACTGTCTGTTGAGATCTGATGGAGATATGTGGCTTCATGAAAAATGAGCTACATAGACACACATGAAAAGGAATTCTCATCAGCTTAACTGATGGCACTTGGGCTGATGATGTAACTGTGGTCATAGGGAAAAGCTTCCATTTGTATATGCTGTGTCTCCTAAGAGGGCTGTGCTGACTGAGTGACCTAGCTGTCACCACTGATGGTGCGGGCAGGCTTTTTTCCACTGCAAACAAACAAGTGTGCTACTTGAAGTTGGATGTACTGCCGGAGACTACCTCTGGTGGCAGAAGGGATTTTGTGAGCTTGCCCTCAGCTCCTCCAGGCCATGTCAGCTGGGTTTGCTCAAACAGATCAAATAGCCTTGCCTGAAGTAGATCAGGGAGCACTCACGCAAGTGTTGCTACTGGCGGGAGGTGCAGGAGCAGTAAGCTGTAGGAGACAAGCAGTAAAAAGCAGCAGGATAGGAGGGAACAGGTGATATTTTTAGCCAGCACAGCTAGAGCTAGGAGAGGATGTCTGTTTATGATCTGATCATCTTTGAGTATAGACAGTGCCTAAAGTAATGCACATGGTTTATTAGTGAGGCAAGTGTAGGGTGTTACCCATGTTCTGGAGGGGAACTTTTAAAGCTACAATGGAAGTTGCAGCAGTGTCATTTGTAGAAGTCTGGTTTGCTGGCTTTCCAATGCCAGCTTGGGTGATAGATTATGTTTTTTACTAATATACCTTTCTCCTGGATGTAGGAATGCAAAAGATAGGTCCGCTGTGGGAAATCAGGACTGAGGGAGTTGAATGGATAGACTTTGTCTTTGGCTACATCTGGCCCCTAAGGCTATGATTGCACTAAGCCAAACAGACTTCTGTGACCCTAAGCCCTAGCAGCTTGAGATGCTTTTTAAAATATATATATAAAAAAATCTCTTGGATGTTGTCATGTCCAATCTAATATTGTTGCCGAAGTTTTCATTAGTTCATTCTTTTAGTAATTGGAGAGAATTTTGACCTTTCAGGGGAGGTTAGGACCAAGCTGAATTCTGACTGCTGTCTTCAGATACAAAAGAGGTCTAGGTTACTACCTTTCACACCTGTTGTTCATTTAATTGGATGATGCTGCATCTCTTTAAAACAGAAACCCTTGCCTGCGAAAGAATGATGCTTTGAGACATCCCCAAGGAGTCTGCCTCTGAGATTAACCTAATTGGTCACTGTGCTGAGTCTAATGGAGATTGTATGCAATGCCTGTCTCTGGAAACACCTTAGGTAGCCTGGTGTATGGCATGGAAACTGCTGCTGTTACTTTTCTTCCATTTCCATGGAGAGGTAACAGGAGAAGTGGACAAATTACCACAAGCACCATAGTATAATTGTTCACAGTCCAGTATATATGAATGCGGCCAAGAAATTAATCTTCTGAAATACCTCATCTAGGCATACATCATCTTGTACCATACACAGATACCTGTTGTATCCAGCCAACAACTCTGTATGTTAACTGTTGAGTAAGATGGGCATAGCGATCCCACTTTTTTGGCTTTGAGGGCTGGGAATGTTGCAGGCCTTGCGTGAGGCCACGAGCAGCCGCAGGAAGAGGAACACCTCCAGCTCCGGTCCTTCTTCCTGCACAAAGATGCAGCAACTCTTGACCCTGAAAGGCAGACTTGGCCTGCAGGCTGCGGTCAGCAAAATACGCTGATGTACCCACACTCTTCTTGGCAGTGTTAACTTGAGCTGCTCTCTCCTTTCTTTAAATAGAAATGCTGGCGGAGCTCTCATACTTCCACAGTACTTGTGAGGATGGGGCTAATCAGATCAATTTTCCCCAAATTGTAAGCTATGCCTACCTTTTGTCTTTTTTCTTCCGAGAGAGATTTTCTGCATGAGATGATACCTGTAGTTTCACGCTGGATTAAATTACAGTCTAAGACTGTTTCCAGAGTAGTGAATTTAGCTCATTCTATGAGGCTGGGTTCTCTGTTATGATTCAGCATCACACCGTGACTCAAGCAGTGAGAAGCACGTCAAATCTGGCCACAGACAGCTAGTAGGGATTTCCAACCCACCAGGGAAAGTCTGCTGATAAATACCTGGCCAAAGGGGATTCCTTTGCCCTTCTATGCATAGCGGATGGGCTAATGCTGGGTGCTCAAAAGAGGGTGCTGGAAAATCTCACATTGCTTTTTCACTGATCTGGGATTCAACCTAGACTTGTAGCTCAGGGCATCTCCTTGACTGCTGTAATGTCTGGGCTGTGCCAGTGCTGACTCAGGAACTTGTCATCAGCTCTCTGATGGCTCCTAATCTCTTGCACCACATACAGTCTATGCACCTGGCATAGTACTTTTGAACAAGTGCTTGAAAGCTTGTCTGTTTTGACCCGGCTGTATGAATTCTTCCAATGAAAGGCATTAACTCTCCTTGTAAGCCTTTCCTTTCATTTACCCTTCGATCATTGCTGCTCCAGCAACACTGTCTCTGCTTGCAGCTGTGTACTGCTTTGTGGTCTGATTTGTGTGCTCTGTCTACTACTGAAACAGTTCTGCTAGCCATTTTTTTTTTTTTTTTCCTCTGACTCCCATGCTGGGGAGAGTTATACAGGCCTCTTTTTGTCCATCAGGTGAAATTATTCAATATGTATAGAAATGAAATAGATGTCTCAATGACTCTGGCTCTTGTAGAGTCTAAGATAGCTATGTGTTTGTGGGTCTTTACAAAGCTGCCAAGTTTATGTTAAAAAACTGACAGCCCAAAAAGTTTGAGCCTTCTGTAGCCCATCTGGAAATCTTGTTTTGCCTTTGCTCGTGTTCACACCCCTTACATCATTAGAAGATGTTGTGCAGGGACAGACACAACTGACCGTTATGAGAAAACTGAATCTGCACATTCCTGCACTTTCTGTCTTGCCCTTGGAGTTTGTGGCAGGATGTTGAGCAGTATGTTATGCTTCACCTAACATTAGGAAAGCCATTTTGTGTTCCTATTGAGTCTCGGTATCCTACCTCTCTGCAGTTGCAAAGGGTGCATGATTGTTGCATTTAGGAGCTGCATATAGACTAGAAGTTCCAGGGAGTACATCCGAATGAGGGACCCAGCCAGTCCTTTGTTGTTTAATGCTTAATAGTGGTCTGATACTCTTGAATATGTCATATTTTCTTTCGCTTGGATCTTTTGATGAATCTTGTGTTATCATCTTGCAATGTAATGTGAGGATGAGCAGAGCAGAACACTTTATCTCTTTCAGGAAAATGCTCTGGAGCTGGGGGTCTGCTGTCCAAAGGTGCTGCAGGAGTCTGGTGATACTGGGCTCTGGTTTCCAGTTATATCTGCTGTTCTGAGTCTAGAATGGAGAAGCAGCTGTCCAAGAGGCTTTAACTTAGCCCATTATGCCCTTTTTGAAAACCACTGGTGTTTCAGAGTGTGTCAGGAAAAGGCATGATGACAGGCTGGGGACTACTGGTCTCTTTGGCTTGTGTTGTGACAGTGTAGATACCACAATTTTGCAATTAGCTCTGTCACTTATCTAGTCTAAGGTAGAGAGTCATAGTAGGCCAGCCCAGATGTGAAAAACACACATGATCATGGCCAGACCACTGCTTGAAAAGAAAATTATGCGGATGAGAGAGAGAGAGAGAGAGAGGCCCTTTTGATGATTGTGTCTATTAATTGTCCACATTAGTTTCTGTCTTTGAATCCTAAACAATGGTAGCTCATAGTTTGTAACACTTCCCACTTCCAAACAGCCTCACTACGCTATCTCTTCTGACTTCAGCCTCTGCCAGCCATGCTACCCTTGCTTTCAACACAGAGATTTGGGAGAGTGCTGTCTGTATGAGAGGGGAAGATACGTAGAGCTGTGTGTCATCAGCGTAATGGCTGGCATTGCTGCCCATATATTCTGTCATATTCCCTGGAGGTTTTGCATAGATATTAAAGAGAAGTGGTGGAAGAATTGAGCCCTGTGGCATCCTTCATGTCAAGACTCATGGAGAGGAGGAGCAGCCGCCTGTCAGGGGCCTCTTGGGTTCTGCCGGAAAAGAGCAAGTGTAGCCAGCTCAGCACAGTTCTCCCAGCACTTGCCAGGACAGGCGGCTGGTCAAGCTGTACCTCTTGGCCTGCAGTGTCACAGGCAGCTGATAGCTCAGGTACTATCTGCATGATTTCTTAGTCTCCGTCCATCTTTGTGAGAAGGCCCAGGACCCAACTGGTGCTTCATTTACAGACTACGAATGTATCCAAAAGGAGAGTGCAAAGTTTTTTCTGAAGCTGTGTTGCATCACTTGTTTCTCACCACTTCTCAGATATTTCTCAGTTTGAAACTGGATGGCAGTGCTCCTGAAGAACAATTTCTGATTTAAAATGTCCTTTTCAGTTGTCCTCAGTGTTCCTCACAGTATCCAGTGATCTAAAATATGACTAGAGGCTAAACATATAGTAAATGAAAACTCCGTGGTCTTGAGGATGGTAAGTCCCACATTTTTGATCATGGCTGGGGAAGAAACTTCGGAAGGAAAAGTCTCTTACTATCTGTTACAAGTTTAGTCATTTCTTTCTGTGCTATCAGCTTTTTACTTGTCTAGTCATGTAGTGAGCATGGTTTTAGAGGGAAATGACTAGAAATAGGCCTCGCCTCAAAGAATTGGAGACAATCTGGATTCATACTCAAAGGATCTAGTGGAAATTTAAGAGCTATGCTTAAGGAGGACTGGTTCTTTGTTACACGAGTTTTCCAGGGGTGATGTGGACCTGTAATCATGGCTGAACTTGGCTGATTATGCCTTCAGTGGGTGCTCTCCTTCTCTGAATCCTAACCTGAAATGTGCCAGGCACTGCAGGAAGGATGTGCCAGATTCTGCCCATTGTGTAGCTTTTGTAAAAGGTGTCTCACACTTGAATAGCTGGGACTTTGCAGGATGAACTGGAAAGTAGTGGTGGAGAGCTGTTCCACTGCTTTCAGGGCCCATCAGGATCTCTTGTCAGCAGGGAAATGAACATCCTGAAGCAGCTGGAGAGAAGCCAGGTTTTTCTTGGTCTGTGTTTTTAACTTACGGGTTTATAAGCCAGGCCAGTTCTTGTGTATTTTTTTTTTGTTTTGTTTTTGTTTGTTTGTTTGTTTGTTTGTTTTGTGGTTTTTGTTTGTTTTGTTTGGGTTTGTTTGTTTGTTTGTTTTTTTCATTTAAGGCATGCCTAGACAGAGAAGTCATGACACTAGGTACTGTACAGAAAAGTAGTAAGTCAGAGCCTGCTCAGAAATCTTATGGTCTAGTTAGAGCAGGCAGACAAAAGCTGTGAGAAGGGGAGGGTTGTTCTTCCCTGACTTTGTTATTAGCTGACCTGATTCCATGATAGGAAACCTGTTTCTTAACACTTAAAAGGACAGCGACCTCGTGAAAGTCATAGGGTCTGATCCTCCAGTCCTGGTGCCTGCTCTCATGCCAGTGACTACCTGCAAGGCTGCATAGAATTCCACCAGCCTCACATTGCTGTCCCAGGACCCACGGGATCAGTGGTGCTTTCAGGGTGCTCACCTCCCTGTTCACACGGCGCTTCCGCTCTTCCAAGCCTGATGTTTCATTTCAGTCACGACCTTTTTTGCCAAAGAAGAGCCCGTAGCTCCTGCTAGATATATACCCCTCCTATGCAGCCTTGCAGAGGATTGTAATAGCATAGGTTTTTCTTTTCCAAGCCAGGGAGCTTTTATTAGCCAGCCAGAACTGGGTTATTTTAGTGTCCTCAGGCTGGAATATAAACACAAAGCCTGCACGTATGCCGGCAGTGTCACCAGCCTGCCTGTCCCAAGCATCTGGAGTTTCACCTGTGGCCCTGCACTGAGGGGCTGTGTGCTTTTTTCAGTGTGCTGAGAACTTTATTCTGTATTTCCAGTTGTGCTGCTTTCAGTATGATTTGCCTTCCTTGGCCAGCAGTTGTTCATGTTTGCTCCTTGATTTTTTTTTCCCCCAGCATCTTTGAAAGCTACACATATGCTGATGATTTTGTGTCATTAATATCAATCTAGACAAGTCTGTGTGACCTTTCACTTCAGTGTCCAATGGGAAGAATCGACCCTTGCAGTCAGTCACAGCACAGCACTGACTCATACATACTTTTCATAAAAATAATGCGAAAATTCCCCATAGTTTTTACAGATATTTTTTCAGGAGATGAAGTGTAAGTCTTCCATAGCAACACATCTTGGGAAAACTATGAAGCATGTAACATCAGATAATTAATCTTTCTGACATATGATACTTTTTTTATTATTAATATTGTCCATTTATTTTTTTCTCTTCATGTATCTCACTTTCTCAACCTCAGCTGATCTGTTTGAATGTCATTTGAGCTCATGTGCTCTCCAGTCTTATTCCCGCCCTTGTCTATTCTCCAGCTCCGTTGTAAACCTCCTGGGAGCGGGCTGGGATTTGTCCCACCTCCATCACTGCACAGTGATGAGCACAATAGTACTTTCCCTTTTTTGCCCCAATTCTAATAACACTTTCTGGTTTTCCTGCATAAGATAAAATGTACTGTGTTCAGATATGTGGCACTGAAAACAAAGGAAAAACTATCTCTAAGTTTAAAGTTCCTTAAAAAAAACTAACTGAAATTTGGAACGAGTCAGAGTCACTCCAGAAGTCACTCCAGGGTCACCTCAGAAGACTAATGGTAAAACAAAACCAACCAACCATCCACCAGTAATTTCAGGGAAGCTGTTTTCCACTGAGATATGACTGTTATAAGGAAATATTATTTCTTTACTTTCCTACATTTGATTATTTGTCACTTCTTAAAAATTCTATTTATAATAAAAGGAGAAGTTCTCAAGGTCCCAGTATCTGAATACCTTTCCAGTGAATACTTATAAGGAGTCTGTGGTTTTTGATCATGTTTGCTGTAGTGGAGCCAAGGCAAGCTTTCTTAAAGTATGGAGGTGACTAAATGCTTCTCATAAATTGATATTTTTCTTTAAGACAAAAGATGCATATTTAAAATCTTTAAAATAAATATAATGAAACAGCTAGACTACAAGATTGTGTCAAGAATGAATTTGACCCATTAACTTGGTAGCTTCTAAGCCATTAGGATCTCAAAAACCCTTTTTTCCCCCTTAGAAAAATTTGAAATTTAATCTTACACCCTACTTGACAGCATCATTTGAAGCCAAATATTTAACATTCTAAGATTTATAGTGATTGTCAGTCTTAGAAGAAGGTGGAAACTGAGGTCATCTCCAGCTAGGTCCTGTATCTGGGTGGTTGACACATACTGTTTTTGTTAATACGGATACTTTGTGGTGTGCATATTCTAATGACTGGAGTAATTTTTAGCATAAAGGAAGTCTATGCAGTGATGGCAGTTTGTTGTCACACAGCTGCGCTCTTCCTTCCAGTAAACTCCTTGGAGTTAGCCAGCATCCCTGGCTTAATGTAGGGGGAATCTGAAATAGCTCTGTGGAAGCTCAAGTGTTTGTGGAAAGAGCTGTTAATCTTTGATCAACTGGAGTCTCCTTGTTACTGACTTTGATTACACAAGTGTACAACTTTAATTACAGCTTTTAATAAGCTTTCATTTCTTCCTAGTCACATTCTTTGTATAACAGTGCAGCTTATCTTTTCTTTTCTCCTCTGCTCCCCTTCCCTCCCCCCCTGCCTTTTTATGGAAAAAAGGGGTTTGAGGTCACTGCAGGGGATTCAGTGTCCGGAGGGATCCCGCTGTGCACGCTCTGCCCACAGCTCTGCTCTCTTGTACAGTCCAGAGAGCTCTGTCCTTCAGCTGCCCTGCAAAATTCCCAGCACCGGCCGCTGCCCAGGAGCTGCTGGTCAGCAGGGGGGACGGGGCTGTGGAGCACTGCACTCACACAGATGTTCACTGCTGTGCGAAACCGCTGAGCAGCCCTCAGAAAGGCTCTGTAGCCAAAGGATGTGCTGACTCCTGGGTGCAATTCCTGCTTGTGGAGGACTGCCCCTTTCTCTCCCTTGGGGACACTGAAATGTGGCGGCTGAAGTCAGAGTGGCAGAGGGCAGCAGAAAGCTGGTGGGCTCCAGCATCCAGCCACAGTGCTCATTCCACATCCAGGGGCTCAGCGTGCGGGATACCCTCTGCTCATTAGAGAAGTGACCTGCTGGAAGCTTTGTGAGAGGCTTACAGACTTGCAATTGTGAATAGTTGGGATATGGGTTAAAACAAGCATAAGGAAATGCTTTTTTCGCATGAATTGTATTTCAGCTGTGGAACTCATCACCCCACAGTGTTTTAGGTATGAAAAAGATAAGTGGGTTGAAGAGTTGGTTGGATAAATTCATGGAAGAAAGTCTCATAAACATAATATCCTCACCATTGGGTGACCTGGGACTTGGGGAAATTCAGTTCTGATCATCAGAAGTGAGAACAGGGAACCACGGGTGCCTTCCTCTGAATTTGCCCTGCTCTTGTGTTCTTTCCTGAGCCTCTGCCATTGTCTCCAGTCAGCAGAAGGATGTTGGGCCAGAACTGCCGAGGGGGGAAGAGCATGACTCCCATGAAAGTCATAAAGCACAACTGAGGAGTGACTTAAAAGATGTGAGTCAGAAAACAGACACAGATGGTAATACAGAGTAATTTGCCCCAATTTGATATTCAGAGGTGTGCAAAAGGAGTGTACTTTTAAAATGCCATTTGTGCCTGTGGAAGAGAGTAGCAGGGAAAACTAATAGAACAGGAAAGGGAGCCTCTTTTATCTCTGTGCATGCACCCCTTTGGCTCCCTTGCTGTGCATGCTATACTCTTTTTGCACACTAATGAAGATCAGAGTCAGAGCAAGTTATGCTATATATCACTCTACTCCTATTTTCTAATGAACTTACCCCTAACGGGTAGCTTTCCTAGCTATTCGTGTCATGACTGAATTTCACCTTGACAGTAGATCCAGAATGAAGTTCAGCACTGTGGCCCACCTACTTTGCAGTGCTCCAGCATGACAGCTGCTTTGTGTCCTCAGGGTAGCTTTAATTTGATGCTTTTCCCTGTTTAGAAAAATTTGGAGGGAGGATTTTGGTAATCTCCAGCAGGCAGTTTTTAAACCTTTCTCAAGGGAAGATGAAGATTCTACAAGATTTTTGAACAAATAGTTATTTATGAGATAAGTGACATTGACTTTAGAACTGTTCCTCCCACTGGGCTCTAGAAGAAAGTAGCATTTGCCATACTGGATCTTACCAGTCACAGTTGTAGCCTGCTGCTGTTGGTGCCTCAGGCTTGACTGTGGAAACCTCTGGAAGGGTTATGACAAAATGTCTAGTCTGACCATTGCAGACATGGCCCTAGTTGTTAAGGGGTGTGTTTTCATGCTTCAGAAACACTCAATATGAGGACTATGTCCTTTGCTCTTATGGGCTCTCTGACACCAGAAATGCTGGAGTGAAGTTCTTCTAAACTCGGCTGGCTTTCTGGTTGCTCAAAATACACTGCGGGAGTTGCTGTAACATAGGATTGACATGACTGCTCTGCTGAATTGGCTGGACAAACTACAGGGGAAGAGAAACAATAGAATGAGTTCACCGTGGTGTATATGTTGCCTGACCCAGGGTCGTGGGCTAGTGTGGTTGCATCATTTGCTCATTCAGTAGCTAGGTCACTACTGAAAAGATCCGTGTCCAGTTCCTGAGAGTCTGATTTCTTGGTGGCACTTTCTGCATGATCTATTCCAGCAGTGTCTCGCGTCAGCAAGCTTTGCATGTGTTCAGGGAAAGTTTATCTGTTTGTCCATTTTAAAACTAACCCTATGTCCCCTGTTCCTGGTCTTGTTTGAGGGAGCAGCGCAATCCTTCTTACTCTCTGTCCTGTCTCTTTTGGCAGACTCGGGGACCAGTTCTACAAAGAAGCAATTGAACACTGTCGCAGCTACAACTCCCGGCTGTGTGCTGAGCGAAGCGTCCGCCTTCCCTTCCTGGATTCGCAAACTGGGGTAGCTCAGAACAACTGCTACATCTGGATGGAGAAGAGGCACAGGGGACCAGGTTGGTAGGATTGTGTCTGTGTATGCCTGTGCATGTATGGAGGGCTGGTCACTGAGCCCTCCTGGGGTTTAATTAATATGAGCTCAAACCTGCTACAGGCCACACAGAAGAGAAACTGCATAAACCTCTGTGCCTGCAGGGGATTTCCTTTGGTAACTGCAGAGAGCTCATACTAATTATTCTCTCTCTACCCAAAGAAGAGCCTGACATGGTAGTTTCTAAGGCCACATCATCGTAGCTCTTTTAATGCTATTGATCCCAGTCTGTAGCAGAATACACAATGCTCTTCTCTAAGCAGGACTGGGCTGATCTTCAGGTTGAAGAGGTGGAGGTGGGAATTTCTCAGATGAATGCTGAAAATAAGGATTTATATTCGGAAGGAGGTAAAATATAGGAGAGTCCAGTTATTGGAATGAATGTTGTTCTAATGGTTAGAAATATACCTGTAACTCCTAGTTCTGCTTTGGACAAGTTGTGTGGATATCAGTTCTGAAGCTGCAGTTTCCTGAGGTGCAGAAAGAAGTTGATATATGCCCTTGCATGGACCTTGCATGGTATATGCCTTCAGTAAGGGAAAATTGTGCCTGACAAATTTGGTGGCCTTCTACAATGGGGTTACAGCACTGGTGGGTAAGGGAAGAGCAACTGACGTCATCTGCATGGACTTGTGCAAAGCATTTGACACTGTCCCACATGACATCTTTGTCATTAAATTGGAGAGACATGGATTTGATGGATGGACCACTTGGTGGATAAGAAATTGGCTGGATGGTCAGACTCAAAGAGTTGTGGTCAACAGCTCTGTCCAAGTGGAGACCAGTGATGAGTGGCATTCCTCACAGGTCGGTGCTGGGGCCGGCGCTGTTTAACATCTTTGTTGGCGACATGGACAGTGGGACTGAGCACACCCTCAGCCAGTTTGCTGATGACACCAAGCTGTGTGGGGCAGTGACACACTGGAGGGCAGGGATGCCATCCGGAGGGACCTGAACCGCCTGGAGAGGTGGGCCTGTGCAAACCTCATGAAGTTTAACAAGGCCAAGTGCAAGGTTCTCACATGGGTCAGGGCAATCCCAAGGACAAATACAGGCTGGGTGCTGGGTGGATTGAGAGCGGCCCTGTGGAGAAGGACTTGAGGGCACTAGTGGATGGAAAATTGACTGTGGTCCAGCAATGTGCACTTGCAGCCCAGAAAGCCAACCACATCCTGGGCTGCATCAAGAGAAGCGTGGCCAGCAGGTCAAGGGAGAGGTTTCTCCCCCTCTACTCTGCTCTTGTGAGAGCCCACCTGGAGTAGTGTGTTCAGCTCTGGGGCCCCCAACATCAGAAGGATACAGACCTGCTCGAACAGGTCCAGAGGAGGCCACGAGGATGATCGGGGGGCTGGAGCACCTCTCCTGTGAGGCCAGGCTGCGAGAGTTGGGGGTGTTCAGCCTGGAGAAGAGAAGGCTCCAGGGAGTCCTTAGAGCAGCCTCCCAGAACTTAAAGGGGGCTACAGGAAAGGTGGGGAGTTACAAGGGTATATGTTCACAGGACAAAGGTTAATGACTTTAAACTGGAAGATGGTAGGTTTAGATTAGATACCAGGAAGAAATTCTTCACTGTGCGGGGGGTGAGGCGCTGGCCCAGGGTGCCCAGAGCAGCTGTGGCTGCCCCCTCCCTGGAAGGGCTCAAGGCCAGGTTGGACGGGGCTGGGAGCAACCTGGTCTGGTGGAAGTTGTCCCTGCTGTGACAGGGAAGGTGGGACTGGATGATCTTTAAGGTCCTTCCAACCCAAACCCTTCTGTGAATCTATGATGATTCTATGATTTTTAAAGAGCTTTGACTAACACCTGTTCCACAGCGCAGTGAAGCTCAAGGGAAAAGACCACTCTTATTTTTGTAGACTTTGGTTAGTCTTTCCTTTGTTAGAGTAAATCATCTGAAATTGTTCTTTGAAAGGCAAAGGACAGTCACCAGTTCAAAGACTGGAGATGTTACTCATACAGAAGTCCTCCTGAATCCCAGGGGGAATTTTGCTTTAGTATGGCTCAGTATCTGACCCACCATTAGCTCAGGGAACAGATTTTTTGATGGCACCTAACTGGGTTTCTATTTTTTTGTGTTTTCAGTGCAGACCAGAGAATCCAAGCAGGGAGGGGATTAGGGTGCATGGGCACCAGAAGCACGACATACACACATGTGCATATACGCATGCCAGTTCCTGTAAACCATACTGAAAAAAACCTGAAAAACTCCAGATCTGCAATTATGGGAAGCTGCAGCCAGCTCTTTCCTCTTCCACTGGCCAGTTTGCAGGAGGTGGAGTGGGAGGAACACATAGGATCTTTACCTCCCCTCCTGGGGCTAAGAAAGAAATTGTCTCTTCTGAAGAGTGCTTAGCTGAAATTTCCCTGTCCCTTTTGCTAGGATATGCTGAGGGAAGGATCCTTGCACTGCTCCTATTCCTAAAATATCCAAAGTAAATTTAGTATTGTCTTGCAGTACTGTTGGAAAACTCTTTCTGTAGTAAAATGCAGCCACTGGTGGTGCGGGAGACAACAGGTGTTTTATCAGCTTTAAAAATACCCTGAGAATGTTTCAGCTGCCAAAACTACTGGGGTAATCTGGGACCACTGAATGTGGTTTACAAACTGGGAGTTGTCTGAGGTTCTGGGCTAACTATTCTTTTGTAGGTTGCTTCATGACCACAGTTGTTTTTTTTTTTTTTTCAGCTGAAAATTCCCCATTCCTAAGGGATTATACTTTGTCAAAATGACCTTTCCTTTTTTTTTTTTTTTTTTTTTTGGATAATATGTTTACCCAAGGAATTTCTGTTCTTGTAGCATCAGGTTATGTGTAAGGTGCTGCTATTTTCATCCTTTTAAACACAGTCATAAGCAGGCATACATCCACTATATCCATAAATAATGTTTTGGCAAGAGCATATGCTACAAAAGTAGACACAGATAGTTTTGTATGGGTCTCATTGGTGTCTTGGTGTCTCTGCACTTACAGAAGAAATCATCATAACAGTGTTACAGCATAACACCAGGAACCAAGAGGTCTTAACGCTTTGCCTTTCTCAGCCACAAGCTCTCCGGAATACCTTGAGCAAATTCACTGTGCAAATCTTTCTTTCCTCACTTCTGATAGTGAACTGTTCAGCAGCTTACCCTGCAAAAGAGGATCTGTGGCATTTCTCTTGCAGGTATGCAGTGAAGACTAATGGTGGACCATTCTTCACAGGGAGTCTTAAGTGAAACAAGCCTCCTGCATCTGCGTTAGCCACCAAATCTGATGCCTTTGTTATTTTGAATTAGAATAATCAGTGTGAAATGAAGGATCCCTCCCCCCCATATTTGCTTTCCTCTTCCTTGATTTTTATTAGCCTGTTTAGTGCTCCCTTGAGTGTCTTTGCATCATCTATTTCTTGTAGTGTTATGGTGGGTCAAAGCATCCCTCTACAGTTTTAACATGCCTGTTTTCAGGCTGTATACAATGTGTTTGTGCCCATACTGAAGGGCTGTGAAAATTCTCTGCCAACCACCCTGATATCTGTCTTGTGTGCTGTGTTCACTGCCATTTACTATGCCTAACCTGAAAAACTGTATAAAGACAAATGGCAAAGCTCCAGGACCTCTTTTCAGTTACAGAGGGCTTGAAAAACAGAGAGGAGAGTCAGGATCTCAGCATATTAACCTGGTTTCTTGCTGTCCTCTTTGTTAAAAGAGTCAGAAAACTGCATCTCATGATAAACAGTTCAGGGTTAATTTCACACAATACTGCACATAACTCCCTCCTTTTCCCCTCCTCCTCCGGCCTTTCACACCACCTTTGAGTTATGGCTCTCCTACACTAATGAGATAAACAACATAACTCATTGCAGGTTCTGCTATTTCCTCTATAAGCAAATGTTTGGAACCTTCTCTGGTTGCCCTGTAAGGCTCCAGAGGGAGAGACAACAGAGCCAGAACTGAAGACAGTAAGACCTGTATGTGCATTATTTCCATATGCACTGCAAGATTGACTGTGGAGGGGCTAGATTTGAAGCGTTCAGAACTGACCCTTTCCTTGTTGCCTCTCCTTTTTGTAAGCAGTCAAAGGTCCACACTTCATGTGAGCCAGCACAGTGACAGATGGGGGTCAGGGTAGAGACCTGAAGATAGCATTTGATGGGTCTGGATCAAGTGAAGGTCTGCTATGTGTTTTAAGTTCATTGGATGGCTGTTATTAATGAGCAAGGGTATTGTGAATAGGAACAGAGAGCTTACTTCAAGGGGTACAGAGATGGGTGTTGGATCATCCATGTCTTGTTGATCTACCTGTCACCTGGAGTGGGCTGTAGGTCCTCTAGGGAAGAAGATTTCTTTTCAAGGATACCTGCTTTTTTTCTTGTTGAGCTTTCAGCATTTGTGGTTGGATTTCACTGTCCTGGCTGCATCCAGAACTGATATTTCATATAAGAGGACTCAATAACTGAACCCATGTTAACAGATACACCCCCAAAACAGCAGTAGATCCTTGCTCATGTCTGTCTGGGAGAAATGCTCAAAGCTGTGGTGCTTACTTAATTCAAATGACTCCTCTGCATTGCCAATGCAATGGAAGACTGAATCTCTGTCCTATTGCTTCGGTCTAGCAACTGCCATTTCAATGTTGTGAGCAAGTTCTTGCAGCAGACCTGATGTGAAAGGGTGAGGCTTCTTGCCTCCACCTCTTTAATGATTCACATCAGAGCCAGGCACAATCCACCTCATCATAATAGCAATTGTTTGCGGTGGTTAATGTTTGCAAAGTGCCATAAAGAAGTGTGTCCAAACACTGTAGAAGTGCTAGTTATTCACATTTTTATTCCCAAACTGGTCCTAAGCACCCCGCTCTGAAATGTGTCCTTCTTAGGGTGGGCATAATGCCCAGCAATCTGTGCAGCAATGAAAGACGGGTGTGAAAAGCCCGAGTTCATAGCATTCTGTGTCCTGGAACAGCGAGGATCTCTGTAAATACTCCGTCTCTCAGCCATACCCAGGCAGTGTGCTATAGGTACTCTGTTTATGCACCAAGACCTTGGAAATAGGTGGAAAGTGCTGGGGCCTGAACTGGCATTTCCAACAGTTGAAATATTTCAAACCAGGACCTCAGGCTTCACTTGCAGAATTTGATTAGCCCATTCCCATGAGGTGAATAATTTTGTTGTGTCTTTTCTTTTTTTTGTTCCCCAAGTAACAGGATATTGGTTTTTTTCATTATCCTCATTTGATTCAGTGAGTCAGTTTTCTTCCCAAGCTGGTACACTCTCCTGGCTGCTTCAGAGGGGATGTGAGAACTCTTGGGCCATCCTGATGCCCTTGAGCTGTTCTGCTTTACTGGCACCCCCCTGATGTTGCCCAGCTGTTCACTGTTAGTATAGTTTCAAATATGGTAACGTGACTCCTGGCCCCTCTCTTACATGCTCTTACCTGCTTTCTAAGGGGAATGAGTCTGGATTTGCAGTCATGCTCTGTAGCCCTTTCAAGACTAACAGCAGAAGGGTAGGAGAGCCAAAGCAGAATTGATGGATGGAGAGGGCAGGGAAAGCAGGTGAGAGAATGAAATTCTTTCAACATTTCTGTGTCTTGCTGGGTATTTCTGTGTGTCATGAGTATCTGGGGCAGTTGAGGATACTTTGAAGGACTTGGCAGTGTTCTAGTAGCCATGCTTTCAGGAAGCTCTGCTGTATTCTGAATACAAGAGAGCAAAGCATAGCTTGAACGTCAGTCAGGAGAGCCAGGGCAGCTCAGAAGCCAGCAATGCCAAATGTGATTCAATGGAGCATGCAGTAATATAAACATTACTGCTGTATCTCCTCCCTCATTCAGGATGTTGGCATGAGGAGGTAATAACCAGAATGAAGAATCTGTCCTCAAACAGAAGTCCAGAGTTTAAGCAAAAATACGGAGTCCAAATAGCCAGACCTCATGAATCTTGATTTGCTCCCATTTGGAAGACATGAATTTCCTGAGATGCTCTGTGCCTTATGATTTGCATGTTGGAACTTCATCTCTTCCCTCCCAATGGGCTTTTTTTGCCCATGGAGGAGGCATCGCCCCTGTGACCCAGGAGAGTCTGAAATTCTATTTACCCTGAAGAAATCACAAATTATTTATGTGCAGCTCTGGTTTCAGTAAGCTGAGTGAAGCGTCTTCAGTGAGACCTAGATTCTCTATAGGCCTGATCCCAGGAGGTGCTGAGGAGCCTCGAGAGCACTGGATGCCTTCAGTGCGTAGTTCTGCCTCGTGATTTGCAGGATTGAACCCTCCAACAAGGAGATGCTGGAAGGGCAAGAACAAAGATGATAGAGACAGTGCTTGTAGTTTACAAACTGAAATGTGATTGTATTTATTTTTTGTCTTTAATCTTCAGGCCTGGCCCCAGGACAGCTGTACACGTACCCAGCACGTTGCTGGCGCAAAAAGAGGCGTTTGCACCCCCCCGAGGATTCCAGGCTGAAGCTGTTGGAAATTAAACCTGGTAAGTATTTGTTTGCCTCTTTCTCTCTCCTGTGGTGCAGAGCAGCTGGCATACATGCAAACCTGGCATTTAGACCTTGGGCTTTATCTTTGCCTCTCTCCAACCATTTCTCTTTGCATCTGTTGCATCTTACTTGATTTGCTGTACAATAACCACCACCAAACCCTTTGCACGCAACTCATCCTTTACAGAAATGTGCACAACTTGTATTGAATACAATGGGAGTTTAATTTACCTTCTGTAGGGGTGAATCCTGGCCTCTATTAGCAAATTCATAAGGACGTAAAGGATCAATCATTTCCTCAGTGCGTTATTAATACAAAATCTCACTTTGGCATCTGCTGCCTAATCTTTGTGAAAAAGACCACTGTGTGTGTGGAACAGTACACTGATAGGATTTTTCATAATGGGGCTGGGGACCAGGGGTGTGACCAGATTATCAACAGCATATAACAAAAATTAGTGAGCATATGCCACACTTGTATATGTGTGTATGCCTGCATGTGTACCTTAGTTCATTCTTCTTTCATTGCTGTTGTCCTTGGTACACTTGCCCCCCAATTAAACTACGTGAAGTGATAAGCCTGGATGCTTGAATGAATGACTATAAAGCAGATGTGGAAGAGCTACATTTGTGTCAGGTAGAGCATAGTGTTGTGCATTCTTCCCTGCAGTTAGTAATAAAGGCTTGCTGTCTTTGGGGTCAGCTATTATGAGAAAGAGGGAACACACATTCTCACAGCTGTATGTGGTTTTTAAGAGGCGAGACACTGCCAGTATAAAAAGCACAGGAGAAAACCCCAAAATGTAAATTAAGAATATTTTAAAAACCTGTTTGACAGAAGAAGGTGTCTGGGAACTGAGCTATGCTCAGCAATACTGATGACTTTACTTCTATGCAGCAGCTGGTGAAGAGACAGAAAGGGGTGATAGGGACAAGTTCTAGACCCAATAAAACCAAGAGGTAAAATTCATGTTGATTTTGGTAGAAACAGTTTTTGAAGGCTCCCTACCTTCAATATAGGAAATGTCAGCAGACAGTTGGACAAGAGGAAGAGATGCTGTAATCACTCAGTTGGAGTTGAAACCAAGGGCAAAATCTCAGCCAGCAAATAGAATCAGACCTCACAGCAGAGCCACTCAGAAAGAACTGGCAAAATTAATCAGGTACACTGATGGAAACGAGACAGGACTCCAGGAGGAGGATGATGTTGGCCCATAGAAATGTCTATCTGAGATTTTGTGATGATGCAAACACTGCTGCACCTTGGTAATTTAGTAAGGTAAAGCAATAGTGTAGAGTTTGACTCTTCTTTGTTTTCATTATGCTTCTTTGCTGTACTCACTGAATGCCAAATTAGTGCATCCTACATGCCACAGGGCATGAAGGACAATTACCACAAAGTTATCAGATAAAGAGACCTCAGCATGTCTGTCTCTGTGTTGTTTTCTCTGCTATAAACATCTCTTCTGCATCTCAGGAGTGCCACTTTTGTTGCATTGCTGATGGCAGCCAAATAAAGCAAGTTACATTGCTCTGTCATTTAAATCTATTTTCCAACTAATTTCTATCTAGTGATTAACTTTCCTTATCGATTACACCACAAAATAATTTCAGTCCATCTGTGCATATCCAGAATAGACTCACTAGCCAAAAATGGGATTTTTTCCCTTCTCTGATTTGAAAGTATGAAACCTATGGAAAACATTTGCTCTCCCTTTGAAGGTAACTTTTGACATTTTGAGAAAAAGTGTAGTTCGTATTCAACATGGATGGCAGAAATTCTGTAGGTTTTGGAGGAGGACACTGTGGTAAAACCTGATGCTGAACCTAGGAAGCTACTTTTGCTGACCCTTTATTCCTCAGTTAAACACTAGGTGATTTTGTGGGGCAAAGATGTGGCAATTTAAGATTCCTTAAAAAGCACAGAGGTGACAACTGTAGGACATCTAAAATAAATTTGGAAGAAATCTAAACTAGATGTTCCATAGTTTCACTCCACCTAGGGCTTGGATAACCTCGTCATGTCTTAGAGCTGCTCTCAGCAGCTAGAGAGTGCTTGTGCTCAGTTAATACGTGAGCAGCTGATTTTTATAAAGGAGGCTGTTGAATTAGTTATATGTTATACAACATACACAAGCAATGCAATTCTACAACATCAAATCAGGGCTAAACTTTAATTTTATTATATTTTACATTTGTTAGCTGTTTAGAAGTACTTCTCGTAAGACTGACACTGTAACAAACACGGAAGGAGATCTGAGCTCCAAAAATTGCCAATCCAGCAGTCAATGGGAACGGCACTGGTGGTGTGAATACTTGCTTGGACTGCATCTGGGATTTTGGAGTGGCATTATAGTGATAAGTTGTATCCAGATGTTCAAAACTTCTACATAATTTAGGGGATAGGTAGACCTAGGATTTTTGTTTTGGTAAGTCATAGCTAGTCATCAGTTGGCCAGTAAGTAGAATCAAATTATTGTCTTGCTAGCAGCTCAAGGATATAATACATCATTTAGTAATAATATAGTATTTGTAGTTACAACCTATTTTTGCAGTGTTGGTACCTTGCAGGTTTAGGTAGTGCATAACACAACTCAGTGAGTGAGAGTTTCACATTTGGTAATACCAAAACCTAACGAAGAAAATAATCATGCTCCAGTGGTCTTATTTTTTTTTTTTTTTGTAAAATGCAATTGCACTATAATGTTTTTCTTGGGGTCAGTTGCTGCTTGCTTCTTAATAGAACACGGTGTTTTTATTGTCCTGGTCTGTTGCTTTTATTTGGTTTTAAGTGAAAGAGTTTGGTTTTAAGAATAGTTACAGTCAGAGTTATAAAGATCAGAACACTGGAATAGGTGTTGCTGATGCAGCCTTTAGATGTCTATTTTCCTCTGCCACTGTACTTGGGGTTATGGGCATGGATTGCCCTGGTAAAGTTGTCTGAATAAGGGTCTAACAATGTTTATGTTATTACTATTTCTAAGCATCCCATCCAGTAGCCTATCCAATAGATATGCTGTAGAAATAAAGTATTGCCAAAACTTATTGCTTCAGTGACAATACGGTCAATATTAGTACTGGATCTTTAAGAATTACACTAAGTGTCCCTGACATTCACTTTCACATGGACTGGTCTTCATCTTTCAGTGGTATATTCATATCATCAGAATCAAGCATTATGGCTCAAGTACAGCTGATTTTTCATTGTTGTAATGGACATGAGCTGTTACATGAGTCATTATAGTGTAGCAGTCAAGACTCCTGTGAACAGTGGTATAGATTTGAAACAAATCCCCAGTCATGGGCAATATATTGACATGTTAATACTGTGATTTCCTAGGTACAGAGAGCTAAAGTTATTAGGTGTTGATACTCTCATAATATTAATGAAACTGGACTTCTGTTCAACTGCATATGGGCAAATCTGATTTTCTGGAGAACTGGGCAGTGGTATTTGCATGGCACTTCAGCACGGAGCAGTGGGAGGGCTGGAAGCAGCTTGTGATTCCACGCTCACTCCTCAGCTGGCTTTTCTCCTGCCCAATAAAAGAGCAAAAGCAGAGCAGTGCTCCTGTGCATGGGAGGTCTGTGAGTCTGGTAATGGGAGAGTGAGAGGGTTGGGCTGGGCTGGGTAGCCTGTTCTTCCAGAGGAGTGGGAGAAGGAGGAGAATTCCAACTCTCCTACCACCACCTTGAACTGCAGGTGCCGCAAAGGCAAACAGTAGGGTTCTGGCTCTCAGTAATATCAGGGAAGCTGGAAAGATGAGGGTTAGAAATAGAAGAGAGATTCCTGATCACACCCAAGGCCCCTTGAAATCTTAATTGCCTCTTGTCCTATATACTTAGTGGTTTTGTGGCACTGGGTGGTACCATGATTCTGTGTTGGGTCAAGTATCAGTATTGTGGAAGTGGTGTTACCTACAGTAAACCCTGCTGACAGGTATTGCCAAGCTTTGTAACTATGCAGATGAGAACAGATAGGGTGTGTATGGCCAAAAACTTTGGTGGAATTTAAATCGGTAGTGTCCTACTTCAGTGTTACAAGATGGCTAAATATAGATACCTACATGCATGCACACAGAGCTTTTATTTCATGTGTTATGTAAATGTAAAGAATATGACTGGAAAACTTTTGTCTCCATTCACTGCTGTCCTTTGGTTTTGGACTGAAAGGCAACAGTGAAGTCTCCCAGCGGGCAGCCTTCCCACCCTCTTTGAGGTTGTGGAGTAGAGTTTTGGAGTGCTGCTACTGTGGTAAGAATGAGCTGGTGTCCTTTGCTAGTGTCTGTCCTGTTATGTATCTCTGGGCAATCTAGTGTTCAGCTGAACTACAGAAATGGCTTTTTTTTTTTTTTTTTTTACCAGCTGTTGAAGAGGTAAAAGTAAACAACAGTATTTTTCATTTGCTATTATGAACCATGGTGGAATTGTTTGAGGCAAGTATTGATAACAGATTTTTAGATGCCACTTAGACAATGCCTGATCTGTTTTTAATCTGACATGTGGGATTGTCCTGGTTTCAGCTGGGATAGAGTCAATTTTTCTTCTTAGTAGCTAGAAGAGTGCTGTGTTTTGGATTCAGTATGGGATTTGATATGAGAAGAACGCTGACAATACACTGATGTTTTCAGTTGTTGCTGAGAGATCAAGGACTCTCCAACTCCCCATGGCCTGCCCGTGCACAGGTGCACAAGAAGCAGGGAGGGAGCATGGCCAGGGCACCGAACCCAAATTGGCCAATTAAATATTCCATATCAAGTAATGTCATGCTCAGTATATAAAGAAGGGGTGGCAGGAAAGGAGGGCATTCTCTCTCGCTTCCGGGATTGCCATTACGGGATCTTGGTATTTCAGGTTCCCTAGCCAGGAATGGGCTGGGTATTGGTCCGTGGGTGGTGAGCAATCGCATTGTGCATTGCCCCTTTGTACTTTCTATTATTGTTATAATTTTATTATATTTCAATTATTAAACTGTTTTTGTCTCAACCTGTAAGCCTTCCTTTACCCCTCCAATTCCCTCTCCCATCCCCTGGGCAGGGGGAGCATGTGCAAGTGTCTAAGTGGTGTTTGGCTGCTGACTGGGTTTAAACCACAACAGGGATATACCTATGTGAGTGTGCTTGTGGATGAATGAATGGAATCCTTACAGATACTATTTTTTTTCAACTATCTCAATATACCTTGTAGAGGCTGTGTCTGATCGTTCCAGGTACTGTGTTTCTCCTGGGAAGTGATGAGTGCCCCCAACTCTTGTGGAAGATGCTCAGCATGTCTGTGGAGGTCCCCTGCTCTTTAAGGTGGGGCACTTCACCAAGATAAGATAGAATTAAAAAACAGAGAACAGAATTCACTTATGTGATAGACTCTAGAGACTCCAGCAGCACCTTAGATCATCATCCTGGGGGTCTTTGTAAAGGCTTCTTATACTCACTGCTATAGCCATATACTAGAGCAGATCTTATGGTCCAAATTCTCAAAATACAGTAAAGAAAGTACTTTGATTCCAAAATGGAGAAATGAGCAACAAAGATAATAAACTACTTCTGTGTAAGTTTGACCAGGGGTTTGTAGTAGATCTGGAAACTGAACCTGAGAACACAGAAAACGCTCAGTTCTCCTGAGTTCCATATTCTTTTTTTCTTTCCTGGTTGCTATGTCCAGTGTCACTCAAAGTTATTAGAGCCTAAAAATAAATCAAAACACTAATGAGAATTTCCTTTTATAATTTTTCTCAGATAGGCCAATTAATATTGACTAGTTTCACTTTCAATTTCAGCAATTTCTACACAATCACACATTGGTTCTTATTCAGTACTACAAAACAGCAGTGTTGTTTCACTATGGACACTGTAAAGAAAGGCACATTTTCTTAACAAAAAGTTTTTCTACTGTTTAACATATATGAAAACTTCCCTGTGATTAAAGTTCCTGTTATATTATAAAACTTGCTTGTGGCTACTCTTTAAGATCCATTAAGACTGTGGTAGAATCAAAACTGGCAGAATAATTATGGTGCCAAATAAGACAACATCTGTAAAATGCAGATGAATTGTATATGATATTCCTGAAGGCAGCTATAATATCAATGTTTCGATTGTTCAGACTTCTGACAGGTTTCTGTAGATGTGAATTTACCAAAGATACTTTTGTGTAAGCCTTTTATTTTTTTTTTTGTTAGTTATTCATGGCTTTTATAAACATTTGCTGTCTTGAAAACTAAATTTGGGGCAGATGTGACATGACAGCCAGCAGACAGAGGCAACTTTTGTTCTCTGATGACTTGGTCTAGATTCCTCATGAAAGATGGAGTTTAATAGTCTGTTATCAGCTTCTGTGACTTTTGCTGTCTGCCCTCCAAAATCTTGAAATTAAAATGTTTTTTAAAATCTGCTTTCTATTCAAGTACTCCTTCATTCTGAAGTACTTTGGCTTTTAGAGTAATTCTCCTCATCTTTTACGATATATTCTTCAGTACTTTAAAATATCACTGATTTTAGGATTTTTTTTTTTTTTTTTTTTTCCCTTTTCACATGCCTGATTCCAGCTGCCCGGACAGCTGCACAGGCTGGCGGGGCCAGCAGAGGGAGCAGTGAATAGTGTGTTTTTTTGCAAGGGCAGGGCCTGACTCTGGTTCACCCCAGCTGAAGTAAGTCAGGAGTTACCTCTGCGGAACTGAATGGAGCTCTGTGGGTGTAAAACTAGGGTAGGAGAAGGATTGAGCCTACTCCATGAGTCAACTTTTTAGCAGATTTTCTTCTGTGGCAGGAATAGCCTGTTTTTAAATTATTATTTGTTAGAAACAGGATTTGATTTTGGTAGGTGGTGCCAAAGCAACAGTCCAGCAGTGTATTTAGGTCAAGTGTTAAGCAAGTATTAGGTCAAATGTCAAATAACTCAACATCACAGAGTGTGGACGATGATGAGCTTCATATTTGAAGAGGCTGCATGACCCATGTCAAAGAATTTTACTGAGTGATTCCACATGGATCCTGGGGTTTCTGGTTGAGCTCAAGCAGATCTCATTTTCAACCATTCCCATCAGTCTTTATTTTCGGCACCACATGTAGAAGAAAAAAAAAAAAACAAAAACCCAAAAAAACTTGTTGTGACAGGGAGGGTGGATAATTTTCAGTTTTCATTTGATGTGTCATGGTGCCCATCTGCACACTGGCCATGCTGAATCCTGATGTTGGTCTATCATGTGCCTATATATGTAACATTTCTGTAACACCTCGGAATAAAATGAAGCTTTGTATTGTGAATCCAAATCTGGGAGCAGGGATGCTGGAAAGTTGTGGTTTTTTTTTTTTTTTTTTTTTTTGTTTTTTTTGTTTGTTTGTTTGTTTGTTTTTTTAAGGCTAGATAGGAAATTTCAATGCGTGAGAAAAAGGAAACATTCATCCTGGCTGTAGGAATCCCGAAACACCCCACCTATTTTTTTCCTATTATTTCTTTAGCAAATTGGGAACCTTTCATAAGAATGGGGGGAAAATTATTTTTTTTACCAGCTCTAGCTTTTATTTATACCAAAATAAATACTGACTTCTGGTGGGCCTTCCCTTTTGGGTGTTTTATCTAGTAAAGTACCTAAATATTGGCCTAAATTTAAGTAGGTGTTTATTCATCAGCTAAACCTGCAGCTTACAGATGAATCCATCAATGCTATGGAATCAAAACAGTAGGCTCCAATTCTCCACTAATCTTGCCTTCAGATTGTTCTCAGCAGGACATGGCACCACAGGCAAGAGCTGCTGTTCTATGGCACTTACACTTCCAGCTATGAGTCAGGTTAGAAAAAGTGACTTTCTGTCACCAGGAGAAAACTCATCAGTGTGGACCTACATGTGAAGCAGCTTCTTCCTTTTACACACGTGTTTAACCAGACTATTTCCATCTCATTCACTGCCTTTAAATTCTTCCTACAGTGGGGACCTTTGCTGGTCCAAATCTCTGGGCAGATAAAGTTTGCTTTCCTTTTCTTTCATGGCACTAAGAATACCAGAGAACCTGTTCCTTTCTGCCTGTATTCATGGACACTGGATCGTGATGTAGAAGTCCTGCAGTGAAGTATCTTTGTCCCATTGCCAGTCTGCAGCAGAGGTGCCAACCTCTGCATTCAGTGTCCTGCCCCACTATCACGTACTTGCATCACCTGTACCCCGTACAGGACTACACAGCACCAGGGGCAATGGAATATCTCATTAAAATGGAGGCACTAAAACACTGGTTCCATTTGTCCATCTCAGAGAAGTGTGTAACAGATAGTTAATAAATGTTCTGAGAGAGTTTGGGAGGGGTGGGGGAGACCTTTAAATAAGAAGGAATATATGAATAAAGCATGCCACCTGTCAAGCCTTTAAAGTGCCAGTATTAAACATTTTGGCCATCAGCATGAAGCCTTGAAAACTGGTATGAAAGTGTATCAAACTGATGCAAAACTGGTGCAAAACCTGGGCATATCTGTACCAACTGATGAAAACCAAGTTATTTGTTACACACCCATATATACAACTAAAGAGGTTCACCATAGGTGAATTATTGAGCCGGTTTTTGCAAGGCTGGCTGTGCAGTGTAAATGTTAGAAAGATATCTCAGGTTTTGCACAGCGTAACTCCTCTTGCTTCATTATGGCCACTGATGAGCTGGCCTTCTGCACATCATGGCTGCCAGGGCTGTGATAACTTCTTCAAATCACGCACTGTTCTTG
This sequence comes from Tyto alba, assembly GCF_018691265.1. NCBI lineage: Eukaryota > Metazoa > Chordata > Aves > Strigiformes > Tytonidae > Tyto > Tyto alba. Next base: position 9,918,410 of record NW_024881280.1, read on the forward strand.
CTGGGTATGTTACATGTGGTAAGGTGCAAATTCTTAGACTAATTCAGCTTAGTGAGTGTGAGTGAATATGTATCTTCCCCCAAATGGGGTTTCATGATTTTGGAGGTATGGAAATAAAACACACTCATTTCTAGAAAAGCAAATAATATTCTATAAATAGTCCAGACAAGAAAACAAAAACATTGTTTCTGCTGCTTAACTCTGCAGTCATGCTGCTAGAATTTACGGGATTAACTTTGTGTAAATAGTTTCTCTTTCATTTGTGGGATCTGGAACAGGTCACTACAAGTATTTTATATGCACAGTTTTACCAGGAGAACTGTGTTGGTTAGCTATAATTGCTTAAATGAATCACCTGGGATTACTCCTGGTTCTTGTGTGGCTCAGCCAGTTTGCATAATTAGGAGAAAGCTGCGTGAAGAAGCCACAGGGCTTTCAAACCTCTCTGGGTTTTGATCAAAAGCCCACTGAAGCCAGACCCCTCTGGCCCTAGTCACAGGCTGAGGCAGAAGTAGCAACTGAACGAGATAAGGCTATTCTGGAAACTGTTAAATCTCTATCTTTCTGAGCTCTATGGGTGTCATCCCTTAGAATGGGAATGTAATCTACATCTGCAGCAACCCACAGACACAAGGCTGTTGTAATTTCAGAAGCAGTGCAGCCACTTAGAGGTGATTTTTCCACCAGTGTGTAGTCTCAACTGTATTTAGTATATTTGTGAAAATAGAGTTATGATGACTTTGGAGCAAGGCCGTTTTGAAAAATGTTGTGGTCACTACAGTAGGCCATTAAACTGAAGGAATGTGTTGTGCTGATGAACTCCTCAGAGCCTCTACAGTGTGACTGGAGGTCATCTCTTGGGGCTCGATCTGCAGGATGTGAGGAAAGCTTGGAGGGCTCAGGCTGTTAGGATGGCATTGCCTTGAAATACCTGGGCTGCTTGAGCGCGAGCTTGCTTGTGGTGCTGCAACCCTTCCTGTGTTATCCAGCCCATTGTTTTGCTCCTTCACTTTTCTTGGCTACTGTGTGCTTGACCTACATCTGGCTGCTAGGACGCGTCTTTGGGAAGAGGTTTTTCAGCATGTGCCTCTTAAGCTGCCAAGGCCTGACTGTGAATGCCGTGTATCTAGGAGACACATTACTCCTACTGGAGAGTTAAAATGCTGTGGGATTTATCCCCTTACTATGAAGTTAACATGGATGTTTGTAACCATCAGGATTACTTATTTCTGAAATAAACAGATTTAACCTTGGAAAGAGGAGAGTGCAGGTGAGCTGAAGATGGGCTTTTCTTCTTAGAGAAAAGGTGGCTTTGAAAGAGTGTTTTGGCACTCCCTGAGCAGGGGTGGGGGGCCTAGGAGTGGGTTGCCCAAGCAGTTCCCTCCAGGCTTGTCAGGAGGAAGGGGTGTAGGAGCCCCTGGGGAAGCGCCAGGGGCTGGTACCTGGGGGAACGCTGGAACCCAGCAGATTTGTTTCCCGCAAAGCACAAATCCTCAGCTCTCCAGCAAAGGGGAGGGGCAGCTGGAAAGCCGTCTGCCCTGTAGGACTCTTGCAGCTAGAGCTGAACCTGAACAGCTTTGCAGGCACACCTCCTGGCACTGTTCTTAGTATAGCCGGTATGGATGCCTGAAAGAGTGAGCTGTATTGGCAAAAGGATTTTTGTGAAGCACAGGAAGTTTAGATGCAAGTACTGGACACAAGATCCTAGGAAATGGGTATCTTTTATCTAATTCACTATGTCTGTTTTGTATGTTCATGCGAGTAATCCTGGGTGTTCTCTGGTAATCACATGAAAAAGGGTTTATAGGATCAAGTCCCCAGGGCTTAGTCTTGTAAGATGCCAAGCTGTCTAACCCCAGACAAGGAAGGCACCCGAGCTTGGGCCTTAAGAACATGAGTGATCTTTTTGTAATTAATGGGACTTGTCACATGCTTAAAATTAAATCCACATGTAAAGTACTGGGTTGGACCAGACTTGCAGGTTTTGTACTCAGCATTCTACGAGATAGAGCCCAATAAAAAGTTACTGGGCTACTAGATCAACCATATAGTAGAACCTGTGCACTATTTTATAGAAGAACATGTTAACAAAAAATAGTAAAGAGGCTATGGAATATCATTACCTTCAAAATATGATTTTTAAAAAACTTGTATTCAATTTTATTGTTCTCCTGACACATAGCAAATGAAATTGTTTTGTAGTATGAAATATTATAAAATTTATAGCAGGTGATATTTTTCTGGTGCATAATATAAAGGAATGAGCAATAAATGTTAATATAAAGACCAGTTTGAAGTCTTACAAGCAAACTTTATAGATTTGCTGAGAGTAGAATGGAGAGTGTGATGGCTTCCCCTCCCACATCCCTGTACCTCCCACCACCTTCCTTGGTGGAAGTCTTCAGTCTGTCATTCCCATTCTCTGGAGTAATCATAATCATCTTGTACCTGAGAGATATTAGGTATGTTTTTACTAGATTACAATTCATTTCAATATTCCCTGCATTTTGCATTTGATTGCCTAATAGTTTATTACAGGTATGTTATGCTTCAGGATTCTGACACCGTAGGTGTTTGCCATGGCGTCCATTCCCAGTAATGAACTCCTTGGGGAAAGGAGGGTCGAGGAAATGTACATTTGGAGGGGAATTACGAGTAGAATAGATGGATATGGCTTCTCTGTTCAGTGTCTTCCAGACCAGAGATCTCACTTATGATGCACTTGGAGCATGGTTCCTCTTAAACAAACATGGTAATTTAGGGCCAAGACCTTAGATGCTGTAGGTAGATACAGTTCCATTAAGGACTACAGCAAGCAGCAATTTCTGTCAGCTAAAGCTGTGGTTCTTGATGTAGGAGAAAGGATGAAAACTTTACTCTTCTTGATGGAAATGATGCACTTCTGGATGCATGTGATTGCCTTTGGAAGGTATGGGGTTGATGTCTTAGGAACACATGTGGTCATGATTAATATCCTCTGCATGTCCTACAGAGCTGTAGTGAAACTCCTTTTATTGTTGGCCTCAAATAAACAGCATTGCAAGATGGGAATAAAAGACAAATTTTCAAAGCTGCCTTAGATAGTCAGAGTGCTAAAGCTACATTTAAACACTTTGAGCAAGTGACTCATTTCTTTGTGTTTTTGAGAGATGGTGAATGCTTTTATCTTCTCATGATTTCCTTGGTGCAATATCTGTGAATGACACCGTTATAGATATGTGCTACTCTGACAAAGTGAGGTTCATAGTTATAGGAATTTCTGGAGTGCTTCTGTATTTGTAAGTGATGCGGTGGGTACATCTGCCATGTAATGCTCATTGCCTAAGTGAGGTAGCAGCACAACAGGAGAACTGGAAACACAGAGGCTGTATCTGTGAGCAGTGAAATAGACCAGGATGGTATCAGCAAACAAAGACACTATTAACTAAATAGAAAGGAGTCAGGATTAAGTGCTTTGTGCCTCTGAAGCTGCTATACCAGGGTTGGCACTATAAATATACTTACAGTATATTCTTCCAGGGAGCTTTCTGATAATATCTGAATGGGCAAAATAAAAAAAATTAACCTCTCTCTGCTAAAGATGTTGCCCCAAGTACATCTGAACTCTCAGCAAGTGCTACAGATGGAATCAGAGTGCATCCAACTTTTTTGTTTTGCCTTTCAATCCTGAATCTTAATTAGTTCCCTACTGCTTTAGTACATGCACAACATTTTAATAGTCATAAGGACTTACTCCAATCCACGTTGCCATTTCCACAATTCACTCTTTCATACCAGTAGCAGTTCTGTGGCCCCGTCCCCCCCCGTCCCCCCGGCCCTGCTTTTAGGAATAGCGTAAAGAAAACTAAATAGCCAAGCGTGTAGCTGTAGATTGATGAGGTTGTCACACCATTCTCTTCACCGTTTTCTTCCGACCTGCACTGTGCTCTAATAGATGGATGATTGCTGGGGGAGGGAGAGAGTTAGCAAATCCCACAGCCAGATGTTCAGGGATGGACAGAGCGACCTTCTCAAGGAACCCAGAGGAGTATAACTGTGTCCTTCTGAGAGAGAAGGACACTCAGGTGCCTCCGGCTGCCTGTGTTTATCTCTCTTTTCAAAAGGAGCACAAATGGGCTCAGCATGGCTGCAAGGATGGATGTCTCTCAGTGCATCGCGGGAAATGACCAGTCATCCGTCTCTTCACTGTGGAGCCTGCCTGCAGCCATCAATCTTGTAGCCCAGCACGGCAGCTCCTTTGGCTTAGTTTGGCTCAACGTTAGAAGAACAAAGGGAAATGAAAGCTGAGCGGGGGAAAATGAGAGAAGAGCAACTATTCTCTTTTTCACTTTGTTTTCCCCTTGCATGGCTATCTTTCCCTCTTCCCCGTTATCATCTGTTTTCATGGTGTTTTGTAAGGTGCGGAAAGGGCCCAGACTGTTTATTTTCAGGATCTAGGAGTTTAAGGCATTTCTCTGCTAGCAGAGAGCAGAAAGGAGAGAGACATCGAAAAGGCATAATTCAAAGCCCAAACCTTCAATTTTTCAGACTTTTTTCTGGGGCAGTTTTCAGAACAAACCTGACATAGTTTAGCTGCAGTAGACAAGGAGAAAGAATACAATAGCTTTCCTCCATCTTGCTGGTTTTATCCCTTGTTCTTCGTGATTCCTTCCTCAATGCCACTTCAGTGTTTTCAGGTGTGTACTTCATCTCTCCATTCCTGTTCTGTTCAAAAAGCAATCAGCAGAGCCACATGGTGGGTCTTCTTGGAGAAAGGGATGTGCTGATGTCCAGAGCCATGATGGCAGCTCCTGTCAGCAATCGCAAGCTCTCCTGAGTCAAGCCTGCTTGGTGCAGCAGTGCTGGGCCTGCACAGGCTTTGCACAAGCCACCTGAGCTCATCCAGCACTCATGGTTCCTACTGGGAAACTGGAGGTCGTGGCAATATCTTTGTTGTAGTTGATATTCAGCCCATCAGAATAAAAATCATCCAGGTATGTCTGCTTGTACACTTAGCACAGAATTAACTGATTTCAGCACTGAACTTGGATGGGCTAGGTTTTACCTGAAATACTCACAGCTGAGGTACTTTGAGACAGGCTGGAAGGAAAAGAGGTGTGTGAATTCACTACCTGCTGGACTCACACAGCTAGGGTCTGCTTTTTTCCACGGTGAGCTGTATTGTGATTGCTTATTTTGCTTTCCCCTAGAATTGTTGCCTCTGGATATCACAGGAGAACATGTTTGGCTTATTTTGTAGAAGGCTTAGTTAGAGGTAGCATTGTTCCCCTTGGAACTGCCCCACTGTGCTGTTTGACTGATGTTTTAAAATACCCATGTGATCGCATTTACTTTTTAATTTTCCTGGTTGACCTCAATGGTGTAAGCATAAGGCCTAAAAGAGCCAGGCTCCACTGCAGAACTGTGGTAGGAGATTTCTCTCTCCCACCTTTTATTGTAAGCAAAAAACTGAGATCTCCCAGGCATACACAAAGCTTATTAGGAGATTAAAGGCCCAACTGAGCAGAGAGATAGAGCAAGGGAGCTCTGTGAAAGCAGGTATTGGACATAGTGATGTCTGAGGAATCTTTACCTGCTTTCAACCCAAATGTGCCATCTGGAGTGAATAGACTTATGCCAAGCTGGGGAAAATTTATACCATCATGGGTTTAAAGAGCTGCTTTGCAGTTTGTGCTGAGGTTCTTTTTTCTTTTTACCATAAACTGAAAGCATAAACCCTCAAGGAAAACATTTGTTTAGTGAAAACCAGTTTCTCCTCTCCCACACCTTGTGTGAGCAGGCTTTACAAGTGGGCACAAGACCTTTCTGAGTGGGGATATTCATGGATTTTTTTTTTTTTTTTTTTTTTTTTTTTTACAAAATATAGCATCCTTTTCCAACCTGTGCATTTAATTGTGCCCATTTTGAATGAATGGTCATATTTTCTGCCACTACCCATTTTGCCTCCCTGCAAATTTCGAAAAAGACAAATCTTGTTCATGTTGTCATGAGACAGACTACCCCAGATGGCACATCTGTGTCTTGGGATGCCCTCTGGCTGGCCTGTTGGCAGGCATTCCCGTGGCTTTGAAGGTCACCTTGTTTACACCTTGCCTTTTCCCCCCTCCCTGCTCAGAGTCTTGCTGAGCCTGCAGGCTGGGCTTCACCATCTGCATTTTCTCTGGTGCCATTAATCTTCCTGTTTACCATTCTGTTATTAATTCTAGAGTTCACCTTTTTGTCTAAACGCTTTATAGGCCTCTTGGAATTTCTTGCCTTTTTGTGGCAAGAGATCTGAGCATCTCAGTAGATGATTTGCTTTGTTCTTTCCCATTTCTGAAAGGATAGTTACTAGCATCTCATGCCATTTTTCTATTACAAGCCTTCCTTCTTATAATAACATTTTTCAATTATATAGCTTCATCTGTCAGATGTATCTTACTGTATGAGTAAATATTATCCTCATTCCTTGGAATTTTAAAACTGGCCACCGAAATCTGCTGTCTGTGGAAATGGTCTTGCTTTTTCAGTGCTTTTCTTGGCTGGTACAAAAACGTGCTTAAACCTGGCCTTGTGAGAACCTGTAAGAACACCTTGCATTTTTGGTGCATATTATTTGAATGACTGAATGCCTCTGAATATTAAACAAGCCCTACCAAACCCCAGAGGACAGATGAAGACTACCTCCATTTGACAGATGATGGAAAAGCAGAGGGTACCTTTGTTAGAGTTTGGCCCAAGACCACATGGTGAGACAGCAGCGATGCCTAGGGCAGTGTCTGGGGTGATTTTCCCTATCCCATCCTAAAATCACTGTCACTTTGCTGTGGCCTTTCTGTTCTTCAGTGGTTTACAGAAGTTTGCTATTTATTGAGCTGGGGTTGCTGGACTAGATCTGCTTGACGTGGCTGACTTCTTCAGACACCGCAGCATGCGAATGTGGCTCCTCTCCTCCTTCCCAAGCCTGCCCGGGTTGCAGAGCACTGTCTTCCTGCAGGTGGGAGCATTGCAGACAGAGATGCAGGATCAGGACCGGGACACCTGTAATCTGGCTGAGTGGTGCTAATAAGACCTGCTGCCTCCTCGCTGATGCCTTCAGAGCCGACTGGGTGTCTCTACCTGCTCCCCAGCACTTTGGGTTTGAGAAGGGCCTCGTTAACGGAGTTGACGCGGCATGTGGAGCCAGCCAGAGCTGAGCACCTCACTCAAGCAAATAACTCCCCCTCGGTCCGGAGCAGGAGAAAATGCGGAGCAGGCTCCCAAGAATCATTGCAGGACTCAGATTGGCTTTGGCAGGTTTATCAGCTCTGGCTTAGTGCCGGCTCTGCTAGGCCCAGACTGAATTAATTGGGATGCTTGTGCACTGCAGTTGAGAGATAACTGCATTACAGAGATTTATCTGTTACTAAAGGTATCCCCTCCACTGTCCTCGATAAGGAGGAGGAGAAGCTATGCAGAATCTCACAGAATTTGTAGCAAGGTTACAGCATGGCTGGTTTTATGCATGGTTTGTGTATGAGTTTGCATTGGGTACGTGTAGTTTTATTCAGTGCTGTCACATATTGAAATAGTACAGTTGATTGCAGTGGAGGTCCACTCCCTGTTACCATTTGCAGAGTGTGCAGTGTTGGGGTGCCTGGCCCAGCTCTGTGGTGTGGGGGTGAGTGGGGTTTGCTGGTAGCTGTCTGGTTACTGAACAATAATCAGATTCCGGTTCCTCTGATGCTGCAGAAGTCCCGGTCCAGTGTGAGCCCATCTAGAACGCAAATACAAGAGTGACCAGAACACAAATGAGTGATAGAATAATGTTATTGAATGGAGATATTCCTTTATGACTTAAGCCTTGGGGGTAGTTACCTGATCCAGAGCACTTACCCTGATATTGTAATTTGGCAGACTTTGAGAAGCAGGTACATAATGTTATATGTGACAATGATTTATATCTGTGCTGAGAAATAAATCTGTAAAGAACTTCCAAGAGACAACTGACAGGAGGGCTGTTTTTTTTTATTGAGAGATTTTATAGAGGCATTCTGTTCTGACAAAGAAATACAGCTGCTTGTAAAGTCCACGTTTTGATGATGGGTTAAACTAAACAATGCTTAACCTGATGTTTGAGGGCCTCTGCTGTTTTCTGCAGCCTTATTTCTCATTCTTGTTTTGCTGCAGCCTCTTGGGCTGTATTTTAGCTAGGGACTGATAGAAGCTTTCCATGGGATCGTCGTCTTAAAATTCAAAGTTGTCCTCCAATTTTTCTGCAGTTTACACCCAGGCTGAAGAGTGAAAGTGTGCAGTCCCCCCATATCCTAACTTCCTCTGTCTTCTTCCATCTCTTTGCTTTCTCCCTCTGCCCCCTGCTTCCCCTCAACCTCAGCATGAGACTAGCAGCTTTGCGGGAAACGGTGCTAGGGAGACATTGGGATTTTCCATTCTCCCAGTGTTCCCTAGAGCAAATCTCAGTAGTGCCTAAAATTTGCAACAAGTGTTTACTAAGATTCGTTTCAGAGCCTTATAGGATCCCATGACTCCAGCCTGAAGAGGAGTTTTCATTTAATGGTAGATAGTCCTCCGAACTATTATTTCCACACAACGTGTTTTGTTTCTGAGGAAACAAATACTCATCTTGTTTTCAAATAGCCTTGCCTCTAAAACCAGTTTATCATTCTCTTTGATTGGATTCTTGTTCTCACTATGGCCCTGTTTACCTTGAGAGTGCAATAATATACATGAGGTTTGAGGGTGGAATTGGCGGGGGAGACAAAGAGTTACTGGAGTAGCCTTACAAGCTCCAGTACAGCCATGGCTTTATTATGTCTGGCTTGAATTAAAAATAAAGTGGGTTTGATGTTTACTAGTTTCTAGGGGCATTTGTTTGGCTTTATGGACTCGTTGTGAGAGGCCCAGAGCTGGGCTGGTAGGAGGTCCTGTGGACCAGGGTTGGAGGGATTGTAAGTGTAGAACTGCACAGACAAGTTTGCTACAGATGGATGCTGAATTGCTATTGTGCTGGGGTAGCAGGGACTGTGGAAGGTCAGGATTAAAGTGTAACAGCAATAATGTGAGCATCTGCCCCTGGGACATCAGGAGACGGTGTGCTGAAAGAAGGATTTTGATGATCCAGATCTGTAGGAGGGGTGAAGATCTGTGCTGCACTATGCTGTCAGAGGCATGCTTACGAAAAGACTTGCAGGGCCCTGCCTTTACTACACCTGGTTCTGGTCACTGCCGCGAATGCATCAGTTCCAAGGACGGTAACAAATCACTGTACTGACCATGAATGTAAGAAGCAAGCGAGCAAACAAGCTAAGGAGAGTCTGGTTGTGCATGCATGGAAAAGCTACAAAATCCAGCCATTCACGTAAAGCATTGTCTCCTCTTTCTTTCTTAAGGGATTCCATCCCCCCTGCCCCCACCCTTTGCACTCTAACGCTATATTTGTGCCTTGGAGATGTGGAGATGAGCGTATGATGGATGGATGGATGCTGCTTGTCTGGGTTTTTCACCACCATTTCCCCTGGGGCACTCTGTCTGCTGGCAGAGAGCACCATCCCAAAAGATGGTATCTTTTGCAAACTCGACAGCTAACAGACAGCTTCTCTCTCTGCATATTTCCCCAAAGAAGAGCAGGCTTAATCTGGTTTTTATATGGCATATTTCATTATAATCTTTTTGACTTCCCATGTTCCCAATACGCCATCATAAATAAAACGCTGGGGGTGGGAACAGCAGAGATGCTGAGGCTTCACACTCTTGTGACACTGATAGGTTCTCATTTTAAATTGTCATGGGATTTAATTGCTTGCTGAGCCACTGCACTGCACTTTCAGACAGATCCTGCCACATCCTCTTAATGAGCTTAGTGGCTGCATTCACTCAGCAGTAGTTCTGTTTGCTGTGAATTAGGTGGCTTTTTTAGACCACCTATATGATATTAAAGAGGTAGTGGTTATTAAGGTAATATCCTTGGATTTATCCATCTTAAACAGCACTTCATGGACTCTTAATATATAGTTTCCTCTGGCACTTTTATGTTCCAAAAAACCAGCACCAAGAAACAAAAATGCAAGAATCTATGTGCAAAGTCAGTGTTTGTCTAAGAGGGTTTTTGGAAGCCGAATTGCTTTGGTTTGCATAGTAGCTGTCTCTGGCATGATAGATCATGCTGGAACTCACCCAATAAGTATCTCTGTTCCCAATTAGAACTGGAAATGGAGCTGCTTACGAGTGCACAGAGATGATGGCTTGGGTGGCAGCTGCTACTGTGGAGATGGAAATGATCCATTGTAAAACAAATACATTGCACTGTATAGAAAAAGAGATGGTTGTTTTTAATTTGTTTCAAAGAGACACTGAAAAGTTGCTTAGCTCCCAATACGTTGTAAACCAAACGTAGCATATTTAAGGACAGGAATTTGCAGCTATTTTGGTGAATCAAAACTTGAAAAAGCCCACCATTTTGTAGAATCTGTGAAAATGTGCTTCTTTTGGAGGCAGCAGTTCAGTAGAAAACAGATTCAGGAATGATGCTGGCATGGGTGCTTGTTCAGATTCTACCACCGCGGTCTAAGGACCTTGATAAATAGAGAGGTTGCTGCACAGAGCTGGTAAGCAGAAATAACCATGTTAATTTAATTACTATGAAAGGAACTCTGCCAAGTTAAGAAACATAAATTTTAATTATATGCACACACACATATTTGAATTATAATATATGCACAATATTTAGCTGTGACACCAATAATACTGTGGTTTATTAAAACAGGAAAAAGTCTTAAATAACATTTTATTTTTCATTGATGATTTTTGTTGACTTGACACTTCCATTTTGTATGGTTCTATTTCCTGTATCTCCTACACTAACCAGGTGCTATTGCATTTGCAATACTAATCAAAAGGAAATTTATGTACAAGCCTTCTTAAAATTTTTATGTACAAGAGTAAGCTTTTAGTTATAGTTCTTTTACTAGTAGTTATTACTTGTAATAAAGATTATGATCTCTGAAATTGCAATGTCTGAAGAAGAGCTTGTGATACAAACTGAGAGTTACAATAGAAAGAATTTAGAACAATTAGTGGGTAGCAAATGTTATTACCTATATTTGAAAAGGATTTGGATGTGATTCAAGGATTTAAAGACTCATAAATTCTACATGAACATTTGAGAAATTGATTGAAACAGTAATTAGGTATAAGCAGTAAAGCACCTGAGAAATGATGATATAGGAGGTTCTAACTGACTACTTTTTTTTTTTTTTTTTTCCTACCAAGGAAAAGCACTTTTCACTACTTTCTTATAATTCTTTACATTATATGTAAAGGACTAATAGACAAAGGGGTTGACAATTTACTTAGACTTTCTGAAGACCCTTGGTATGTAATAGGCCTCCAAAGAGAAACAAAGCATTTTCTTGGATCAAAACTTTCAGAATAAAAGATGAAACAAATAACAAAAGGAAACAAAGAACTTTCATTCTAGAAAAAGGCTAACAGCTGGTGCATCAACATTTGGTGTTTGGTCCAATGTTGTATAATACAGTCATGAACAAGCTGGAGAGAGGGAGTATCTTGTAAGATACAAAGATCGGCACAAAGTTACTTTTAGAGCGATTGTGGCCAGGGAGGTCTGTGCAGGTATCCCTGGGGAGATGTGGATGTGCTTGGTGAATGGGCAGCAGGATGGACACTTCAATTTGTTACCTGTGTGTTGGAATGTATTACTTATGGGAAGGTTTTGTCCCTGTTACAAGGTTCCTAATTCTGCTTAGTAAGCAGCTAGGACACTGCCTGAGGAGTAATATAAAGAACATTGTAATACATTTGTTTAAATGGAGGATGTGGTTTCACGTGAAAATATTGGATGCAGTATTGGTCTGTCTTGGGAAGATTACTGAGGAGTAAGAGGAAGTTCAGAGAGGTCTGACAGGACAAAGTCATAAGGAAACCTTCCCACAGCAGAATAATAGAAAAGATTGTGACTGTTTATCCTCAAAAGGAGAGGAATAAAAAGAAATAATAAAAAAGTTTTGTCAGGAACTTTGATTTCCCCCATCTCATAGCAAGAACAAGGAGGCAGGAAATAATTATCCATAGTTAGTTTCAAACTGTTGAACTCACTCAGGTGGGAAAACATCAAGGGCAAAAGTGCATCAAAATTCAGAAAGGGCTGGGCTGTTCTGTGTATTTCCAGAAGAGCCAGATTTAGGATAACTGGCAATGATACTACACTTATCCCTCAGGAGGGGCCTGTTAGAGATCAGGATGAAATGCAGTACTAGGGTAGCTTATTTTCTTCGCATTTGTCTCCTGACAGACCTTCTTCTGCAGCATCTGATGTGACTGCATAGTATAGCACAACAAGTATCAAAGCAAACAGTGGCCAGCGTGGGGTCATGGCTTAATTTCTCAAACCTAGAAGAGTCTCTCTCTAACCTTGTTTGAAGTTTCTGACACTGGCTGTTACCTTCATAAGCAGGACAGTATGTGGGACGGACCCCACCTTGCTTCCAGACAGCAGTTCCTGTGGTCTGGGGGAAGCTGTGATCTTTCACATGACAACTACGTTTCAGGCACTGAGTTGGCTTCTCAATTTTATTTAGGGCACAGGCATAGGAGAAAAAAAAAATACTTTTCTAGCTTTTGTGGGAAAATTCTGATGAGTTAAATAGGAAAGAGTAAATTTGGGATTTAGTGAAATTAATTTAATGGCCCCTGGTAGTGTTTAACTATGTCTCTACGTTAACTGAACTATCTTTTAGATTTTTGAAAACTTTTATCTCTGAGGATTCAAAAAGTGGTTTGGAAACGTGATTTCCTGTCTTCATTACTGTATCCTTTACAGACTGGCCATCTTCAAGGAAGTACTGAGTTCATTACAAAGATTGAATTAATTACTAAGAGGTTGTCTTTGGACCTCTGAAAGTTTCTATACTTTACATTCCAGACAAGATAGTGTCTGCCATTTCCCACTTTCTAGACCTACTTAGGAATGAAAGTGGACTTCTGGAAGCTACCAGGGGAGATGAGAATGAAGGAATTAAGTAGCAGTCAGCTTAGTGGGCAGATGGGAGGCAGCTGCCCTGAGTTTCTTTTCGCTGGATTTCCTGCTCACTAACTTAACTTCTTGGTGACTCAATCGCCCCATCAGTAAACTGGGAATAAAGTTATTACCTCACACAGCCTTGTCAGTGGGATGTTATATTTAATAATTAAAAAACGCTCTGAGAGTTTTGGATGAAATGTCTCCTGGAGTGTTGCTGGTGGGAGGTAGCAGCACCACACAAAACAAACATGCCTATTAAATACATCTGCTGGTTTTTGACCATAAAGCCTACCTTTCCCTCTGACTTAACGTTCAATATCTCTGGAACAAACAGCGAGTAGTTTTACTTTCATATACGTTCTACTTATCCCTCACCCCTTCCTTGCTCATTCCCTTTTCTAATGCATTCGTTTGCTGAGTGTATCAGTATCCAGAGACAGGCATAGCTTGTCACAGTGAAGACATGTTTGTTTCTGATGCCCTTGAGCTTGCTTGAAGCTTCTTTTCTTGCTGAATGTATGATGACCCCGTGGGTTTTGCAGTCCCACAAGGTTCTAAATACAGAGCAAATGCCCTTTTGCACCTAAGCACAGGACTTTGAAAGCAAGCCAAGCCCACAGACAGAGATTATTATGGAGGTTCTTTAGTGACTTTAGATTCAAGTGTTGGGATTTGCACATAAATCAAGTCTAAAATCCCTTCTTTCTATTGAAATGTCTGGATTTAGCATCCAGAGGGGGTACTAGGAGTTAATACAGGGAAATTCAATCTGTATGATTCTCTCTTGACTTCTCTGTCTTTTCTATAGCTCAAGTAGGAGAAAAGTTGGGGAAGGTGGCATAATGGGGTGGGTATGCAGAGCTTAATGCTTGAAAACAGAGGCCTGATTGAATAGACCTCCTTGTGATGAGAAGGGGGATCAATTCACAGTTGACCCCATCCCATTGTGTGGGTTGTCCTGGGAGTTTCCTTTGAAAATCCCAGTGGTTTGGGTTTTCTGCATGGTTTGTACTCAGCCTTTCCCTCCATGAATAGAATAGCTTTTGCTGGAATTTTTGCTGGATTTTCTGTGGTTATTGGCTGAGCAATGCTCACTTCAGAAGACTTGAGCAAGCATGTTGTGGAAGCACTGATCAGGGACCCTGAATCATTTGCTGGCTTAGAGTTTTTCATATATAGAACAAACATATTCCTGGGATGCAATTGCCCCCAAGAAACAGATTATACTTTACTGTCCCAGGTGGAGGTGTTCATTCATTATTTGGATTACAAGAGTGATTTGGGGCTTTATAAACACATGAATTTCTGCCCTGCATAGTTTACAACTCATGGTGATAGAAAGGCAGGAAGCTTCAGGCAGGCTGGGGAACACAACAGAGTCCTATCAGATGAGAAGAGGACAGAGCTGTGAAATAAGGATGCTGGATGCTGATTTGTGAGCATCAGTCCTGTACATTATTACTTTATAAATCTATTGGACTAGAGGAAGGAATTAATTTTAGAAGGGAGGGAGTACTTGAGAAATCCATACCTGGCATTGTCAGGTAGAGAGACATTCAGGATGTCTCCCTGCCATAGGGTTGCTCTGAATGAGCCCCTGCATGAGTGGGGTAGAGGTCAGGATCTGATCTACAAGGAAAACTGAATTCTCCCCTAGATGTATTTTAACATCTTGCTAAAATTCACATGCTGTATTTGCCTGTCTGCTGCACTGCCTCTAGAAGCGGCATTCAGAAGGGGAATAAGGCTCTGTTCCTTCACTTGTATGGTGAGTTGCATCAAGCTTCCTCCTAAACCCACCCTGTCTTTGGAGTCCTGTGCCCCAGGCCTTCCCCCGAGCCAGCCCTTGGCTCTTCCTGCTGCGACTGGGGATCATCCTGTTTTATGGGCTAGATTCTGCACTCAGAGCTGTGCTGACTGGCGTTTCTTCATTGGTGTAAGCCCATTTAAAACAAACTGAAGATTTAATCTAGTCAATATTACATGAAAATTCAAGACACATCCCTTTGTTTTTTTCAGTTTAAGTTCTCAGCATTGGCCCCACACACTAGCTTTCTGCTTCCCCACATGTGGAACATGCCCTGGTGTAGGAGAATGCTGCTTGAAGCTATGCTGTATAAACTGTGCCAGATGCTAAATTGCATTAAACTACTTTTCGACTTCAGGAGATCAGGTCTTATTTGTTCTGTCAGTATCTTAGAAAGTCCTGATTTTGTTCTTTATTTGAAGCATAGGGAGTTTACATAAAGGAGAAGGCTTTTTTTTCCCCATTTATTCCCTCCTGATACAATATGTCCAGCCTTTTTTTTCTGTAAGCAAATACAGCGATTGAAAAGATGCCAGGTTTTCAATAAGACAGAAATGAATCCTGTATGGAGATCCTTAGCAGTTAAAAGAAGTGCGTGAAGAACTCTCCTTCAAGATAGAAGCAAGCTTGAAAGTCTCTCAGTCTTCTGCTTGTCATGTCTGTCCTTCTGCTTGTTAGCTGTCTGGGGGAGACAAATATAGTCAGTGTGTTTTGTTTTTCAGAAGTTGATCTGCCTCTGAAAAAAGATGGGTTCACCTCAGAAAGTACAACTCTGGAAGCCTTGCTGCGTGGAGAGGGAATAGAGAAAAAAACAGACACTAAAGAGGAAGACACTATACAAGAAATCCAGGTAAAGGAGAGCCCCATGCTCTGACAGCAGGGCTGGATTTTACCATTTGTCTCTAAGCCTAGCAGATTTTGTCCTGTGGCAGAACAGTGCATCTGTTGATAGTTATGTCATTCTACTGTCAAAATGTTACCAAACCATTGTGCTACATACACTGTGATGCTCAAAATGAACTCAGGATCTCACACACTTCTCCTGTCACAAGGATCTCGGTTGTTTGGCTGTGTTCTGCACAGCTCCTCTGTTGGAATTTGTTTTGCAGCACTATGAGATGATTGCATATAAAACTGACAAGCAGAGATGGTTCCCAACCATGAACTGAATTTTAGTGCCTCATATTTAAAGTGAATTTGGACATGGATTTGAATTTGGATTCACAGCTGCTGACTGTAGACAAAAAAATACCATTGCCTTGCCTGTTGTTTTTTTTTTTTTTTTTATACTGAGAAGCCTTCAGGAGTATACAAGAAAAATAAATAATTAAACATATTCTAATCTTATTTATCTCAGTTATTATTAGTGATACAGGTATGAGAATTATTGCCTCTTCTCACACATTATGGTTTGAAAGTTATTTGTCAAGATTCCATTTCATCCTTTAACAATTAAAAGTAGAAACACATCTGTGAGTCTCATAGAAGGAATTCAGCTAATAAAATAAAGGGTTCTTATAAGTGCATGTCACTTTATAAATATATCTTACATTGCTGGGAAAGCGAGCCTGTCCCGGGGGAGCAGCAGCACATCTTTGGTGATGCTAAAACAGCACTGTGCTATGACTCTATTAGTGATTTTTAGTTAGAGACATTGGCAATGTGTCAAACTTGGTAATTTTGGCTGAGATACATGTTGCATCTATACCTAAAACTAGTAAAAATCTGAGTGGGCAGCCCCATGCCAAATGAAACAGAAGAGCATGGGCATCAAATCTATATTACTTGAAGCTCAGACCTATTGGTCTATTTGCTAGAAATTTCACACATGTAAGGGCAACAAAATTAGGTCTCACATTCCCAGTTACACAGGTAAAGGAGCAGCATCAAAGAGGAAGCATCCCATGCTCATAGAGTGGGGAAAAGTTTGGCATGAGGCCCTTCAGTAGTGTATCTGGGTCTATTAAACTGAGAGCCCTAAAGCTCTATTTATACCTACTTCCAAAGTCAGAATAAGTCATGGTGCAGCATCCTTATGAGGTCGACAAGTGTCTTTGGATGTTGCTGTGTGACCTGAGCTCCCAAATTATCCCCAGCAGCGGTCTGAGGAAAGAGACTATAGAGGCGATAGAACTGACACAAGTCTGGGCATTGCAGAGTAGGGAGGGGGTGCAAAAACATGCAAAAATTTTTCAGCTAAACTGCTGTAGCTGTGACCTGTCACCTGGATGCTAGTTTCATTAGAACAGATGCAAAAGGCATGTCTTGCTGTTGTTTCTTACGGAAGCACAGCTTATCTGGATTCAGTCTGTACACCAACGGTTGCTGAAGCATTTACTAGTAGCCAGCTTTCAGTGTGTACGTCAGCACCTGGCAGCTAGACTGTACCAGATCAAAATCACAATCAGTGCCTTTTATCCGTATGACAAATAAGAAAATGCAAATCTCTCTGTTGTTCCTTTGCACGCTCTTCTGTGCTTTGACTTGAAAGTGCCCAGCCTCGGTGGTGGTGATAGTGAGCAGGTGGGATAGACATAATTGTAATTCCTCAGTCCCAGATACTTACCTCAGGAGAAGACTTGGAGCTTAGCTGCACTGAGCTGGGAAACTGTTTTAGAAAGAATAGGGAAAGAAAAGTTACTTTGCTAAAAAGAGTAAGGGTTCCCCTGCTAAATAGATGCAGTCACTGGGACCTGTTGTACAGTTGGTATTTAACAGTGATGAGGATTTTGCCCTACAGTAAATTGGTATTGAATGTGTGTCTCCATCATTTGCTGGAGAAGGCTTAGAATAGTCTTTTGACGATGCATCAGAAAGGCTATGCCCCTTCTATCAAGGATTAAAGTCATTACACTGGCAGTGTCATCAAATTCACACTTGGTTACTTAAATTCATGCTGCAATTTTAAACATAGAAAGTGGTTTGTAGTATTTCTCCTAGCTGCTCTTGTGTAGTATTAGTGCTGTAAACTAGCTCCTTCCCCTCCCACATAAGATATGGTTACAGCCTTCTCTTTTTTTGGAGATATTGTAAGATATGAAGCAATGTGAAAATATAAACTCATATCAGTAAGTTTGCTTATTTTCTTACATATCACTAGTCTCCTCATGTACAACATTTTCCAAGTGCTTCAGTTTCTTAAGATGAAGTCAATTAATGTATGCAATTCCATGAATTTTGAAGATACATTTTATGTATATGGAACTGGAACTTGCTTAATTTTTACACCCTCTAGTATTTAGTACTCTAGTATTATGTGAAATTGTATTTCATGATGGTCTGACGTCATTAATAGCCTCCTGAGATTTAAAAATAAAAGGAGCAGAAACCATATGAAGACTTGATCCTCTACCATGTTCTAAAAGTTGTATGTACTTCTTAAAAGGGACGTTGTCCAATATTAGTCTTAAAAACTTAGCTGATAAAATAAGAATAAACTTATATAGTTGGTCTTCCAAATACAGGCTTTTTTACAAGTAAAATTTCTGTCATGTTCTTTCCCACAAATTCAGAATTTGGTGCTTGAGGTTTGTAGGGAGGAGAGAAACCAACTGTGATTTGCTCCTGTTCTCCCTCTGCTGGCTCTCAGATAGCTCTTAAATAGAAATTATAGGGAAGGGTCAAATATAGTAAGACTGAAAAATCTCCCCATCAGTTTAACGTCCCTGATTTGAATCTGCATCATGGCTGCATGTTGTAATTTAAATGAATGGTGGCATGGCAAAGATGAGTCAGTGATTCCAAATTAGTCCCTTATGAAATGGCACCACACCATGAATGGCAGGAGTGGCTGGGGCTGATTTCTGAATGTCTAGCACACATGCCAAGGGTTGAGGGGATTTCAGCGGGAGTTCTTTCCACATTGGTGGTATGATGGTTTGTCTTGCCTTTGTCCGTCTGATCTCCAACTTACGCATGTTCTCAGGGTAGCCAGCCTGTGTATGATTCTACAGGGGTTACATTTCAAAAGATCAAGATAAAAGGATTGAAATTCTCTGGCCTGGGCATCTCAGAGTTATGTGAGATGATGAATTATTGTTCCTATTGAATAATTAATTGAAGGAACTATTGCTGTTGTTCCTATTAACTTCAATGAGACCTCTACTTCCTCAGCATTCTCATGCAGCGACACCCCTGTTTCCAGATTAGAGTCGTACCTGTGGTGTAAGCCCTGAAAGATGTTACTTTCTGTAACCACTAAACACACTGGAATATATGGAGGAATTTTCTCTATTTTTGCTAAACAAAGAAAATTGTGAGCTGCCAAGGAGAAAACCACTGATTTTTATCGTGAAGTGCATTTTCAACATAAGAGGAAAACAAAACAATTTCAGGTGCAAGAAACCAAATTAAAAAAATCATGCAAACAATTTCCCAGACAGGGCCTGCAGTTATGCATACTAATACTTGTGTTGTCTTGGGATATCGGTGCTCAGTGGTGCCACTGTTATTTCTTAGGATGCTTTTTTTTGTAGTTGACTGATATCAGTGGTGTTTTTTAATAAGAACTCCCTGGGGAACTGAGGGTGGAAGGGAAAGCAAATTTTGCTTTAGTGGAAAGAAGTAGGGGTTCTGGGATCTGATTTGGCATTATATCGTTAATCAACTGTAATTTAATAACCTGCAGTCTCTGTGGTAAAGAGCAGCAGTTGGTTGTATGTGTCATCTTTTCTTCTAACCATTCCTGTTTATTGTTCAACCACAGAGGGTTTTAGAAAATGATGAAAATGCAGATGAAGTTAATGAGGAAGAGGATTTGGAAGAAGATATTCCAAAACGAAAGAACAGGCCTAGAGGACGGGTAGGTGGAGAGTTTACTGGAATGGAAAGGAAGGAAGCAAACCTCTGCTTTCTAGTGTATATTTGTCACATGCATTGTATATGCAAAGTGTATATCCATGGATGCATGATAATGGTAACATAGGTAATTTTTAGTCATATGGTCAAAGATTTTCAGTATTTTTTCAGTTTATTTTTGTGAATTACCAAGAAAAAAGACTATTTTGAGAGTAAAAGTTGGGGTAAATTTATTATAGAGTTGTATTTACAATTGCAATGTAAACTGTAATAATTATGATGACATCCTGCTATTACAATGTGCTTACTTTAAAATATTTACAAATTACAGAAAAGCAACAAACCCGGTCATGACAGCCAAAAAAAATAATTAATAAAAGTAACTTGAACTGTGTTAATACATTTTGCAGCTTTCTCCAAGGTAGCACTTTGTGGCTGACACTGTCCCTCTTGAGCCCATGGCAAATCTTCTATTTGCTTAAAATGGGCAATATTTTATCCTCAGGGGAGTCTGTGTCCCTTCTCTTACCTAAGATGTCTTTTCACAATTTCAGCAGGGTACCAGTTAAGTAATGCGACCAACATTTTAAAACTTAGAATCAACATTTTCAATTGTGGCCCCGTAAGCTAGGCATCTAAATAAACATGAACACAATTCTCAGCAGTTTCAAGCATTTTCATCTCTCTTTGGCTCCAGCGGATGCTGCAGGGGCACAGGAGCTCTAGAAGTACCTTTTGATGTGTTTGTAGGAATTAAGCAAGAGCAGCTACATTTTAGGCCAAATAAGCAGGATATAATAGCTTTTGAATAAGAGAGAGACATGAAACCACATTGAATACTTGCAATGTACTTATGCATCAGACCCTCTCTTTTGGTTTCTCCTGTTGTTGTGTTGTTTCAGTTTTCTGCTCCTCTTTATTTTGGAGCTTAAGTCCTTTAATATAAGATCAAAGCACTTTAATAATTGGATAAGTATATATTTCACCTTCCTTATTCTCAAAATCACCTGAACCAGTTTCTTTCTTTCTTTCTTTCTTAGCCAAAGACCCCCACCTGGAAAAAAATTTTCCAGAAAAATGTAAGTTTCAGAAAATTTGTATGAACCAGTAACCAAAACCAGGCGTTAGAATCGATACATGCACACAAGCTTGACTGGAGCGATCAACTAATATTCCAGGCTAACAACTCTTTTCTAATAAGTTGCTCTCACATAAATTGCACATGCTGGCTAGGGTGAGCGAAATTGAATGAATAGCTAATGGAGATATACTGCTCAGGAGAAGGGAAATTGCTGTATTCATATATCCCAGGCCTACACAAACAAAGTCCTGAAGTTACTGTTAAGTGCAAAGTTTTACCCCCTGTTCAGGAAACTGTTTCAGAATTACTCTATTACTTTTTCTCTGCTACTGTAGGGAAAGGAGTTAGAGGGTACTAGATGTCCCATTCATTTTGAAGCATAAATTTATGTCTCTATTTTCTGCCCTACAACCGGCCCCCTATTAAGTACAGGAGCAGCAGGGTCTCTTGCCTTTTTCTTGCAACTAACTCCTGCTCTGCTAGTGCCCTGGCTTCATTCAGTGCAAAAAAAGGGAAGTCTAAAGAGTGCCAAATACTTTGAGCAATTTTCGTTTTTATTTGATGGCATCGATAACCAAAGCAAAATGTGGTATAAATTAGGATTTCAAAATTAGGGCCAGATTCTCTAGCTGTTGAAAACTGGTAAGCCCAAATTGCGTCTGGTCACGAGTGTTTTGCCATTCTTTTCTAATGTAAGCCTGACCCAGTGTAGGGAATTGAGGTGAGGGATTTGAAATTATGGGACATGAAACCTGGGCAGCACTTTGTTTCTGGGAAGGAGTTGATTAGGGTATTTTTAGAGGGCAGAAGAGGAGGGGAGGACATGCCTAGGAAACTAGATCCTGCAGAGTGTGGCCTTTGGGGATTCAGAGAAGGAGTGAGAAGGGCTGACAGCATCAATGCAGGATTAACGCGACAGAATTACTGCTCTGGACTTTCCAAATTGCACATGCCCCTTCCTTTCCCTACAGCATGATTTTATTTCTAATCCCGGACTCTCCATCTGTCCCTCTGGCCACGCTCTCTGGCTGCTTCAGGGCAGCTTCAAGGCTGCTGTGCCATGGCTTCCAGGCCTCACGTGTCAAGTCTCATAGTCTTTGCTGCATCCCATCAGGGGAATGAAGGCAGTCATGGATGACTGAATTCAACAGACTGGAGTGCCGACAGCAAGTGTAGGGCACTCAATTTAGTGCCTCTGGGGCAGCTGCTCAGTTTGCTATCCCCTCAAGGCTAGCCCTGAAATTGTGGGAGCGTTAGGAAGGACAGTGAAGGCCGAAGAGATGGATTTACGGAAGGAGCTTTTTAGTATCTTTGCTGGGCAGGGAGAATGTGTTAGGAGCTGGGAAGGATAGTTTGCTAGGAGATATGAGAGGAATGCAGCTGCACCTGTACAGATTGTCTGCTCATCAGCTGGATATCCCATGGGACAATTTCAAAGGCACTAAAGACATTTCGGAACCCAAGTCCCATTGAAAGTCATTGACTTGAAAAATCTCCCCGTGTGTGTTCAGTGCATGAAAAAGTATATCTGACGTGTGGTCATGACATGAATGCTGTACCCTTGTGTTTCTGTAGAGAACAATTTGAAGGGAAACAGCTGGCTTGAAGACTAGTGAAACTCTGAGCAACAGACCTTAAATTGCCATCCTATTCTGAAAGATTCCTATGTAAAAATAGTACCTTCTTACTCAACAGATCCATTCTCAGTGTGTAAACAGAGTCAGACCTACTGACTAGTGACAAAAACAAGACTTTACAGCTTTTTCACAGCCCTGAAAAGCCAATGCAGCTGGTAGGATAGGGAAATTAGATCCTGATCCAGGTACAAGCAGGAATATATATTAAGGGCCAATCACTTGTCTTTATGAAGACTCTCTGATCAGCTGAGGGTTGTATAGGAACTGCCATGGACTGAAATGCAGCTTGCAGCACATTTTGCAGTAGTCAGGGAAGAAAAGAACAAGCCTGGGATTGATTTCATAGCCCAGAGGGGGTTTACAGAGCTGGCAGTCAGAGAGAAAATAACACAGACTAGTAAGATGATTTTATGTGATATGGTCAGTAAAGTAGCTTCCACCAAACAATTGTTGCTGGGGCCTTTTCCAGGGTGAAACTGCTTTTCAGTTCACCCTTACAAATCTCACTCTGCACGTGCATGCTGATCTGCACAGAGGTCTTTGCAGAAGACAGAGCTATACTTGTCACACCTAACAGTATTTACCCCATCCAGACAGCTGCAAATCCATGTGTCTCCTTCAGGACTGTGTTAAGAGTTAGACCTGGGCAATCCCAGGGAAATAATATGTGAAGCTTTTATAAATCCCCATTTTGACAGACTTTGGCAGGCCACTGTAAAACTGTTCCTTGTCTTTAGATGTCCGATGGAATGCAGCTCAAATAGTGCTAGTTCAGTCCCAAATCCATAGAAGAGGGACAGAGCTCCTATGACCCTCTTTGTGTCTGGGGTAGTAATATTCTCAGAATTTCTACATCTTCTCCAGCTTTACTTGACAAAGCTCTGTCCCTTTCTTATTTTCACATGCAAAATCTCGAAGGATTTGAGTCAGGCAGCCTTGTCCAGTGTGAGAAACATCAACAGTTTAATAAGAGGAGCCACAGAAACAGTTTTGTTGCTTCTACCCAGGAATAGAGTAGCTGGCATAATTAATAAAGGGCTGTCTAGCCATCCACCAGCAGATCACTTCCTCAAATAAGGATCAAGTCTAAAATTATTGTCATCTACATACTGTACATTAGTGAATGTGAAAGAATTGAAGGCCTTGGCTCCGTTCCCAGTTCCACATCACAACCTCCACCATTGGACAGATATGAGCTGTCCTCTTGTTGGCATCTCAGCTGAGAATGGTCAGGACCAAGTAGCTTTGATGATGAATTCCACTCTTACCCCTGGAGCTCAGGACAGAGCAGTCTGTGCTGTGGAGAAACAGAGCTTTTCAGTTTCCAGGGCTGCCAACTTGGTACGTCGTAGGAACACAGAACTACGGAGAGACCTTTCTGGGCAATTCCCGTTCTCTGTTATTGCAGGTAGCCACGTTACCTAATCTTTTCCACTAACTGACCAAAGCTCCATTTTCTAATTACCCGTGGTATCTTTGTCCTAGAAGGCCATTTCAAAACATTGCTTTTCAGCTAGAAAACAAAACAAAACAAACAACCCCCCCTTTGAAAATATTAAAGGAAATAATTTCACCTCTGTT
Source organism: Tyto alba (assembly GCF_018691265.1). Lineage (NCBI taxonomy): Eukaryota > Metazoa > Chordata > Aves > Strigiformes > Tytonidae > Tyto > Tyto alba. The sequence continues at coordinate 9,942,331 of NW_024881280.1, forward strand.
TTATTTGGGGCCTGTTTTCTGGCCGATTTTAATGGTTGTATTTATCCTCTAACACCTGTTCATCTATTCATTCATTCATATTCAGTTAAGCAAGGTATTTGAACATCTTCAGAAATGAATGTGTGATGATACTCGACTGAATATGTGCTGGCAGTGACCTACTGCTGTGGATGAACAGTTTGGGTTATCTCCACTGCATTACAAGGTCCATTAACATAGTGCATATTTTAGGAGATAAAGGGTCAAGCCCACCCTTGACAAACCTGTATGGAAGCTGAGGATTTGTTTAGTTTATATTGCACATTTTTCATAGGAGGGTGAGGGGCACAAGGAGACCTGAGAGGTGATGGAATAATGTTAACATTCCTTTTGTCCTTGCAGGCTCGGGGATCTGGAGGTGGCAGGAGACGGAATGATGCTGCCTCCCAGGATGATCATGACAAACCCTATGTTTGTGACAGTAAGTAGCACCTAGACAGCTGATTCTGCTTCCAGCCTGGTCCTACCAGCTCGGTGCACTCAGGGCTTCATCTTTTTCCTTCCAGCAAAATATTCGGCTGCTCTCTGACTTGCATGTTTGCCACCTGCTGCTGCTGCTGCTGCTCTTGGTGTTTTTGCATGAAGGAAACAAAATTAAGTCCTCGGCAAGACTCCACTTCCCTTTGCCCTATAATAAATCATCTCTTATATTTTCTTTCTCTTTCTCCTTGTCTTTTTCTGGCTTCTCTGCCTTTTGTCTTCCTTTCCCCCATGTAAGATTCACCCTCTATTTCTTTCTCTGTTTCAGATAGTTACAAACAAAAGCATAACTCAAAAATCTCCGACAAAGGTACTTCACCCTTGTTGTATCTCTTCATATATTTGGTGATTCTCTTTCCTTCAATCCTTTTAAAATCTCACTGGGCTAAATTTTGAAGGTCTTATTCTCATCCCTCACTCAGAAAATACTCTTGTGGCATCTTCAGGAGCTGAACCCTCCTAAGAAACAAACACTGCTGGAATGCTTTGTTTTGATACATATTCCCTTTGAACATGGCCATGCTGTTTGACATCTCGCAATACGACTGCAGGTGAAGTAAGGCATTGCCCCAGCTGAAAAATTATACCAGAACCCAATGCCCAAACTGAAGAAGGAAACCAGAGTCCTAGTATGAGGAAGGAGTCCAATATTTGATGCACGATATATTTTTTTTTATGGTCTAATCCTTGGTGCTTTCCTTCTTCTTTTGATACTCTTTTTTGCTTCACTGTGCCATTTCTGTGAAGGGCACTTATCTTACCCACATGCTTTTGAGGTCTTCCACCTTAAGACTTACTGTAGAGTGTACATGCAATAATAATTTGTGCTACTGGGTGCCTTCTATCCTATAAGATAATAAGCTAAGAAGAGTTAATAGAAGTAGGAGAATAGCAGGTGGTCTTCGCTTCCCTGATCCAAAAATGTTTTAGTGGTTTTAAGGACAATTAGAATCTCCCTTTCTCTACTATTTACCTATCTTGCAACATTACTAACCTTAAAAGACAAACTGTTACTATGTGAATCTATGGAGGCATTTCCTGCTTATTTTTAGAAACATAAAGAAATAAGGAGCATTCACGGTAAATAAGAACTATATTCCATGTGATCAAGTCATATTCTTTTTTGGTGAGACCAGGTGACTCTGCACAGTACAGTGATGGACATGTTGGGTATTTTTCTTCAGCAAGGTGAATATTCTAAGGGCAATGAGTAGAAGTGGAAAGACTTGCACATGGATAGGAGTGTCTGAACACATGATCAAGGAGGAAGAGCTCTTTAGGACAGGAAGAGTCAAGACATTTCTGCTGTGGTTAAATAGCTGTCCTTGTATGTTGGAAGAACTAAAATGTGTCTTCTAAGACTTCTCTGGGAGCCCAGTATGTATTTTGCTGAAATCCACAGTTTTCCTCTGCTGGTATATGCATAAGTGTCTTTATCTCTTTTCTGGAACATCCTTCTAAATCCAAGGACACTTGTCAGTTGTAGTAATTTTGAACCTAATGACTCTTTATTGTCTTATAATGCTTTGCTTTTGGATCTTACATAGAACTCACAATGTGCATAGTAGTGATTTGCACAACTAAGATATCAAAGCAGGCAGCAGAAATCTGGGCTGAAGTCAAGGCTCTGGTACATTGTTGTACTGATGGAATTTTGCCTTGGCTTACATTTTGGAGCATAAATTTCCTCTTTGGTTTTGGAAATATAAACTTTCCTATTTCATTTGGCTGATACCTTCATTTAAAAAAACCTTATAGTTAAAGAGTGAGTCATAAGGAGTTTTGGAATCCAGACTTTACGCAGTGACTTCTCCTTTTCCTTTGTAGATAGCTAAGCAGAGGGTTATGTGGTAGCAGAACTGTTTTACCTGACTGTGAACCAGAAGGAAAGAACTGTCTCAATCATAATCCCATCATCCTGAAGTAATATTCTGTCCTTGTTAACTTTCTGTAGAAATATTACATGCAATTAATTGTGGATAATTGGTTTAAGTTGAGGCCTCCTCCCTGCTTGTGTGGATTTCTAGAATTGATTTTTTCTTTGAAATCGCTTGCTGAATATTTTTATAGATAAATCTCAATCTAATCATGGTAGGTTAGAAATTAGTTTGTGATACTCCATGTGCAGATGTTTTGGGCAGATAGTTTTATTTTACATGGAAACATTCAGGTCAAAAATAGTGAATCTGTTTCCTATTTGGGAAAACATGATTCCCACAATCACATTATTGGTATAAATAATTACCTTAAGGGGTTGACTCTATTTTCTCTGTATATTATTTAATTTACCTCCAGGTTGCTGCTTCTGCTAGTGTTCTGATATTTAAGTTTGGAAAGCGACCACAAAGAAGAAAGCATGAACATCTCTAAACCAAATTAATTTTCCTATTTAACTGCATGGGCACAAAAAATGATTTGTAGTGAAGAACTACTCTGTTCTTTTTTCATAGTTACATGTACATATTTATGGGAAACAAGAATATATCACCAGGTTTCATCAGTAATAAAAAGATTATGGGAAAAACTAGTCTGTGTGTCACTAATATGATGCAAGAGCAGTACCCAACTGACACTGCCCTTTATGTTGGAAGATAGCAATGTTACTTCTGAAAAGGCTGCCTTTTTTGGAAGAGACATTCAGCTATATACCAGTGTTAAACTTAGTCCCAATATTAAAATCTGACTGGAAAAGTAGAATTTCTATATGGAGGAAGGTTTTCAAAGTTCAAAACGTTTTGTCATCCTATGTTTTTAAGAAAAAGTGGTTGGTTGCTTGTTTCATGGAATTAAATATTCTGAAATACTTCAGCTGATTTTATTGAGCCTATACTGTATCAGAAGTTCAGAATAAAATGTTTGACTATTCAGAGCATTGATAAAATTGCTCACATAATCATGAAATGCCTTGTTTCATCAAATCAGCAAGTGGAAAACTAGTTGGTCAGATATTCAACCAGTTGCATCGGATAGTGCTGTGCCTTGAGCTCCCTTGGGATAAACACTTGAATAGTGAAAGTGGCAGGGCAGCCTGGTGTGGGGTGGGTATAGGCTGGAAATGGTGACGTAGCCGAATGGGTCAGCTGCTGTACGAGAGCAGATCCAGACATGGCTTGAGTACCTGCCTAGGAGGTAGAGCAGGTGCCTTAAAGCGTAGGGAAAAGTAGGGCTTGAGGAGCAAAGCAAAGCCTCTGATGTCAAGCAAGAGAAGTGGAAGATATGCCACCACAGCTGTTCATGATAAACTGGGCATGTGATTTTTAAAGGAGGAACAGAGTGAATGAATGTATGAATACCTATGTATGTAATAAGAATTGATGTCATGTCGTTGTCAGATGATCAACTGGGGAACCATCAGTTCTACCACAGCAGTCATCTTAAAAATATTTCTTCTATTTCTGTATTGTTTATTATATATTGTTTACTATTAGGGAAAAAAAAAAAAAAAGAAAAAAGAAGAAAAAGAAAAGGGCTTCTCTGAAATTTTATCTCGAAACTTGTATTCTTGTTTAAAAGTTGCAAACAGTTGTAGCACCTGAGCTTTATGACTCCAGATATATATTCTTCCTTTCGGCAGAGCAGTTAGTTTGTGCTGAATCCCTGCAAGTTATTAACTTTCCTGCTGTCCATCCTCATTTGTCTGCTTTCATTCTCATCTTCCCATGGAGACTTACCTATGTATATAATTCCATCTTTGTTTTCTGTCCCTCTATCTATGGAAGATTTCCCTTGCCCATCTCTAAAAGGAGTTGTTTCTTTGTTTTCCTTTTACCAATATGTCCTTGTCTTCTTTTAGTATTATTCCAGTATAAACTGCTATTTTAGCATAACAACGTATGTTTTTATTGTATCCTTTATTCATAGTCCCTCCGAGGCTGAGATACGTATTCAGATCCATTCCTTGTGCAAAATGAGAATTGACTCAAACCTTCCTATGATCTCTGATGGATCAGTGACTAATGCAACCTTGCATGTGCCCAGAGACACTGATCCTATAGTGTTTTGTAGATGCTGATTCTTTTGTCAAAAACTTAATTTTCAGGTTTCTCTAGTTATTTAACCTGAATTTTATCTGCTGCAGTCTAAGAACAGCAGCTCTTGCTCTGTTCTTAGTGGATAACAATGTCTTCTTTCTATGTCTGTAAACAGTTACTGGGGCTTCTTTCATCTGTGTTTTCTTCAGCTCTTTACTAAGCTCGTTTTCTTTCTCTGAGAAGTCTCCAAAGGGTTTTATTTAAGTAGTGGTGGCCAGAACTAAGTTGAATGTGCAGTTCTGAGGATAGAATTAGTTCAGAAGATGAGTGGTTGATATGGTTACATGTAACTTACATTTACTTACAAAACTGGGATTTATGCAACTTGCTCTGTTATGTATGTATGAGAGGTACAGATATGGCTGACCAGATAGGTTGTTTAGCAAACCCTTTTCCAGTGCAAGATGCTTCTCTCCGGTGCTGTGTCATGTTTCAGTGGCAAAGGAGTTTTTATCCTTGTCCACCATGTGAGTTCATATTTAATAAATCATTTGCTGTAGCTTCTTGTTCCTTCGCTGTTCAGCCTGTTTCTACTCAGGCAGATTATCTGTTATCTTTAGTTTCCTCATTATATTGCTTTGTCCTGTTTATATTGTGTTTTATTTGTTTATACTAGATGTCATATTTACTAATTATGTTTCTGTTTGAAATAATTATTTGATTAATGAAGCTCATATGATATATTTTTATTATTATTCCAATATTTCCACCCACAGTCAGTTCTCTGCATGTTTGATTCTTTCACTCTCCATTCTACCTTCAGAATTAATGATAAAACCAGAGGTGAGCATTGTGCCCAAAATAGACTCTTTTGGGTGCTTGAAGATGCAGGAAGGTGCCTTGTGAAGTCTGCAAAACAATTAGGCTTCTAATTCTGACTAATTTTAACTGGAGGTAGGCTCCTAAACTGTTTTCCCTGAATATCCCACAATACAAACAGACAGACTAAGTGCCTGTCTGCTTGTATTGTGCCTACAGATCATATGAGGCTTGGTCTCTAAGCAGGCACTTTGAACTTGACTTTGAACTACTAATAATTATTCAGAACATGGTTTTGTTTTTAAAAATGCTTGACCCCATATCCAAGTCATTATAGCTTGAAACATCCTCCTGTTTTTTTCTGTAAGTTCATCATCCAGCAGGGCAATGAAATGTCATGATTTTGAGGTTAATTTTTTTCTTCCCTATTCCCTTTGTCCACTAAACATATTGTAAATTCTGCCAACAAAAGGTTGGAGTCTTCAGGTAGTTTAAATTGATTTAAGATTAACAGATTCCACTGAGTTTCAGTGAGTACCAAGGATGCCTCTTTTAGTTTCCTTAGAAAATCCCAGTTAAATGTTATATTGTTCTATCATGACTTGCCAAATGCAATTCCTTGAGGCCTATTCTTTAGGAACTATTTTATTGTATATGTTCACAAAGTGACAGCTCTAGTAATTACCTTACTAACTTCATCTGCCTCTGCCTTCTTTCTCATCTCCTTGAAATGGACCTGATCCTGTCATACTCATTTTAATAAATATCTCATTGATTCTCTGGAAGGATTGCTGGAATACAAAAGACTTACAAGATAAATCATTATTTATCTTGATTTTTACTAGTTCTTTGAGACTTAATCTGTTGTCTTAATTCTTACAGATAATGTGAATGAATCCAGCACTACTAACTGCTGCTTTTTAGGACAGACCTTAGGTTAAATACCACAATGACAGGCTAATTTGAAAATGCTTTGATTATAGCATTATGTTTTTACATGCTTCTCATAAATCTCCATCATGACTTCAGCTTCCCTTTAAACTATTAGCAGTTTAAGCCCTAAATCATCATCTGGTATTATCCTTTCTAGTGAATCCCTAAGTAGTTAATAAGCAATAAGATCTAGAACAAATGATTGTTCAGATGAGCCCAACAAACAACTCTCCTACCATAGCTGCCATACTTGGCATTCATTGACTACTTTATTGGTAAAAAAGCCAAGATTAGAGAGGCAAAGACATTTTTAAATTTTTTTTTTTTTTTTTTAAATACCGAATAGCACAGGTCTGGAGTAGAGCACGTGGTAGGAGGGGAATAGAGTTGGCTCCGATAGTTGAACGTTTCCTACTCATATAAGCTTCCTGTTTTCTCCTTTGTTCCTGCTAGAAATTAATTTATTGAAATGTGGACATATATATTGTTGACCTGTGCATGTTTTGTGCTGGAGTTCAGTGTTCCTGTGATCTTAATACAGCAGGTAGATTCTGGGACTTGTCCTCTGGGGGCACTAAAACAAGGACTATTTACTACCTACAGAAAATCCCTTAGGGAATGGGTTACTAAATAGCTGCTGTAATATTAGAAGTGTATAGCATGACAGTACTGATCAAAGAGGGACAAACATAATGCCTTTCCATCAGTGGAGGTCAGAATACACTGTTAGCGTTTGAGATCTCTAGATGTGCTAGAGTGTGGACATAACAGTACCAGGGAGATTATATTACCAAACCAGCGCAAAACAAGGAATGTTTTTTTTGGAGTGGAGAGAATGGTGGGACAGGAAGATAACTTTGAGGAATGACTGCCTGCCAGCAATTAACTTAAGATTTAGCATTTGACAGAGCCCAGCTGAGAAGAAAGAACAGGAGGCAAAAGAAAAAAAGCAAAAAAAGACAATGGAGGGGGGCAAAATCCAGTGACAAAAAACCCCCACCAATCATGTACTCCCCCAATTTCCTGCTTCCACTAAAAACATGAATTGTTTCCTTCTGTCTCATATTGGTGACAGATTGTGCAAAATGTATGTGGAGAGCTGGCTGGAACATAGCTCACAGACTGCCAAGGACCAAATGCGTAACAATTTCAAAATGACAGCAACATAGCCATTAAAAATTTGATGAGGAAGTCTTTTAAGTCATAGATTTCAAATCCCCTTTTAAAGCAGAGGAAGTATTTTATATTAATTTTACCCATTGAGAAACACAAACAGAGTGAGAATTTGCTTATCCAAAGAGTTGCAGGCTGTTACAGGCCAGAACTTAGAACAGAGCTCTCTTTTATGAAACACTCTATGCTTGTGATTAAACTGTCTGCAGATTATGTTTTTCCCCCATAACGCAGTTGTGTAACGTCTTCATTTCAGTCTTCAAATTGGAAGGAAAGTAAGGTTCATCATAGGAGAGTGTCGGATGGCCTAATAAAATCTCTCTCTCTTCCCCATTTGTGGCGTTTGATCTGCACTACAGTATTACCGCTTACTTAACCAGTTTGTTCCTAAGATGGCATTCACATCAGGTTATAGCAAAAATATATCCTTTGAATGCAGGATGAATTGGAGTGGGTTACGTTCTACAAACTCCTGCTGTTTTCATTGGGCTTGGCTACGTAATTAAAGATCAAGTCAACTTCCCAGTGTTGAGATTCAGAATGAAATCTACCACATGCAAGGATGATGAGCCTATCCAGCAAGGAAAATTAAAGATTAAGTGAGTCAAAACTGCTGCAAAAAAGGCAAGGCCACCCAGCAAAGTTTATGAAAGGCATATTCTCACTTACTGTGTGTGAGCTGCATAGTGTTAAGAAATAATCAGCAGCATACATTTCAGACTGGGAGAACCAGTTCTCATTATGCGTTTGTCAGCTCGGAGAATGAGAAAGATGTGGTGTAAGCATTGGTCTGGATGCTGGAACTCATGAATTCTGGTCCTGGTAATGACAAAAGATCGCTGTGTGGGCAAGTCACTTAACCCCTCTGTGGTTCTCTTTTTTCAGAAGTGAAATGAGAATAGTATTTCCCACTCAGGAATGTGGAGGAAGATTAATTAGTGTTTGAAAAGCCAGTCTTGCAGTGGGAAGAGTTATATAAGAGCTAAGTGTTTATTAATGATCGCCCTTTTATAGAAACTACTTCTTAGCACAGTGATATGGTAGATTAATAAAATGTGCTCTGTCTGGAAAATAAGAGATTAGAGTGAATTCAGGAAGATTCAATCTGTTGGAGAAACCATGAAGTTCTGACTTAGCTTTTATTCTAGCAAAATCTCACTGAAGCCAATGGTTCTTTTGCCTGACTAATATCATGATACCCTTTTCCCCCTACAAAAGTCTAATTTGCTTGGGGGATGGGAAATCTCTGCAGTTTCAACTCATGGCATTGCTTTGGACTTTTTCAATGACAGAACATGAAAGGTGGAAAAGTCTAGACATCAAGAAAAAAAGCTACTGGAAGATGCAAATCTTTGGTCCTACAAAGGATCTGCTGGGACTGTGTAAACAGAACTCTTTTGCCCCAGCTCTGGTTGTGAAGTCCTCCAAATTCCTTTTTAGGTAGGCATGTCTCAGCTTGCTGCCACCCTTGAAGGCCATCTGAAAGAGTTTTGGCAGTGGGGAAAGGCTCAGCTGCAGAATTACTACTGCCTCAGCTTGTATTTTCTTGGTGAGCTGATACTTTTTTGCTGGAGAAGGGCAAGTCTGCAGACCCATCCAGTTTCCTATGCCATCCTAAACTCCACAGCTAAAATCCCTGCAGGATCCTGTAGGGAATGGAGGCAAGGCCGCAGCCTGGGGACTTCCTGCAGGGAGTGCAAGTTTCCTTTTGTGCTTTGAGGGGAAAAGTCTCATGAGACCTATATTCAGGGACATGGTGCTTTTGTAAGGTAACAACGGTAGAGTTAGAATTGTGGGTATGTTTTCAGGTAGAGCTGAATTAAATGAAGTCTGGTAGAATTTCTAGAAATATTTTTGTTTCGAAATTTTAAACTCCCACTAATAGGTAAATGGGACAGGGTTTTAGAGCTTATCTCATTTTGCAGTTAGGTTAGCATTAATGCAGGATCAAGCTATATAAGAGCAAGATAGAGTTGGATAATATGTATCACAGCTCTGTTAACTCCAAGTGCCTCCTCCTTCGTTGGTACAGAACTGATCACCTGGTAGTGCTCTGAAAATAATTGAAGTAGAGGGAAGTTTTTGTGCAGTATCAGTAATTCATACCAGAAGAATTTTTTTTAACTTTCATCTTCAAATGCACACAGATAAGGGGGATAGAGTAGGATACTTAGTATGATACTCAAATAATCTGCCAGAAATGTAAATCTCTCCATTCTAAGAAATACTGTAGTATTTGTGTGATTAGAGGTGGTTGCCTTTTGGAAATAATTTAAACAGTAATTATTTTGTAGCTCTCTCTGTTTTCATGATTACTTTTGTGTTACACTTTTTCCACTATTGAAAAAGTGGAGACAAAGTCATACAGAACTGTGGATATCTTGTTGTTCGACTCAGTCAGCATCTCTTCCACTGCTTGTCCTTTGCTCTGTAGGACCACAGAGGAGGAGGAGTTTCCCTCTCCAGAATGCATTAGAATACATGGATGGTACTAGAAGAAGGGAGACTGAACTGACTTTTTTTGTGGAGAGCATGCATCTAACAACAGTCTACTTGTTCAAAATGTCTGGCAATAGAATTAGGTTTACATATGAAATGAGGGCAGATGCTTCAAAGAATAGATGTGCATATGTATCTGGGCATTTTATTTCTCCCCAGCTTTCCCCCCTCCATCCTGCAGGATTTCTCATTTCTAATTCAAGGGCATTCAAAGTCTTAAGAAAACTGGCTAAGGACGCATTACATTTGGAAAAAGCTTCTGTCCTCTTATGATGGCTGTGAGATCATCACCTTGCAGAATGGGGAAAACTGGGATAAAAGTATCTAATGTTCTGGATCGCTCATCTTATTCATATCATGAGGTTGTTTTACACGTTTCTTATAAGGCAAAGTATTTTCCTTGAGGGAGTCTGCAAATCAGCTAGAAGAGATGGAGAATGAAATATGCTACCATGCTAGGCTTCCATTTACAATTTTCTATAATCTGTTCCAGAATGTGGATCATCAATTGACTTTTTGTGAGTAGTAGCAGAAAAGTGTAATAATGGAAGTTTTATTTATATGTAAATGAATAATTGGGGTGGGTCTTTTTTTACTGTTTTTTGTTCTGATTTATGGAGCTTTATGACTTTCCCAGACTTGAGTGTCTGGGGAATGGGAAATAAGTATCTGTATACATTTCAGGATACATTTTCAGTATTGGGGCTGAGTGAAGTTTCTAGGAGTGGATGGTGACTTCCCCCTTGGAGAGGTTTTCAAGGAGTCTAAAAACAAGACAGAGAACTAGGGACTGCTGGGTTCTGTTCTCTCTTCTGGCACCACTTCCTTCGCCTTCTGAAGCAGGCTATGCAGGACATACTACTGGGCATGACATTTATTTCTGTGTGAAATCTTTGAGGTTAATGAAGCTAATAAAGTGAATGAAAATGTGGCTGGGAGTAAAAATTTGCAGGAAGGGCACTAAGCTTCTTTGCCTTTGTTTCCTGATCTTTTAAAATGGCAATAATTGTATTTGGTAGATGAAATAGCTGTATAAAAGAAAATGGGCATTCAGAAACTACTTTGAAGATAAAAAGAGATAACTTTTAGAGACAATAACATCAATTAAAAACTTTATAGAAGCTGAATTTGTATGTAATGAATCTTACGAAGCTTGCCCTTCTGGTGAGCTCCCTGTGAAAATGTAGACCTTTCATCACTCTGAATTGTTTGATCCTGTTCTTAATATCTGTTGACTTAATCCTAAAATAAACAGAAGTTCAGAAGGAGGATTCTCTGTCACACATTATATTATTTACTGGGATGCTGAATATGAAGTTTACCTGGGCAAATAAATATCACTACTGCATGTTCTTCTAGCAAGAAGCTGTGGATGATTTCCACCTCTGTGCCTTGACTAGGAATAAAGCGATCATTACCCTTTTACAGAAAACTTTTTTTTTTTTTGTAAATAAAAATAAAAATACCGTTTCCTTTTCTCAGAGCTCAGTAATGAAGAAAATAATGTCCTTTCTTTTCAGTCCAGTTCCCATTGCTGTGCGTGACGCAGCACCAACATCGGAACTGGTATTTCATTTAATTTTATGTGCAATCTTGTTAGTAACCTTAGCAGAGAGGATTAGGGGTGTATGAGCTGCAGAGACTGAATGTGCGTTTGCCTAGGCCTGTAGGAAGGACTGCTGGCAGCATGGTGGGAAGAAAGCTTGTTTTGGGACCTGCGGCTGCAGGGCTGCCCTCCTGTCACCTCTCACCAGTGTTGGTTGGAAGAGTTTCATTCGGGCCGGCGCATGGACCGTGTGGTGCTGCTCTCGGGGGAGAAGGGAGCGTTACTTGAGAGGACGCTGCCGTTGTTGCAGATCACACTGATGTTTCCATTCTCTCTTCCCCTCCCTCATATCTCCTTTCCCCCCAGTCTGTGGCAAGCGTTACAAGAACAGGCCTGGGCTGAGCTACCACTACGCTCACACTCACCTTGCCAGCGAAGAGGGTGATGAAGCCCGTGAGCAGGAGACCCGCTCTTCCCCTGTCCACAGAAACGAAAACCACAAACGTAAGTAGTATTTTCCCTCTGCCTTTGAGATCCATTTCAGGGATGTTGCCTCCACCCTGTCTTTGCCTTGCGGAGGCTGGCGTGATTGCCTGGCTCCGTTGTGAGTGATTGGGACCTGGATGCTTGGAGCTAATCAGCCGCAGCTCACACGGGTGCTGGCTCAGCTAGTCAGAAATTCATTTCAAACCCAGCATTATCTCTGCAGCAAGTCACTTTTCCATTACTGCTCCTGTGGGGAGGAGGTGGCAAGGAGAGGGGGGAAAAGAAGAGACGCCCAACCTGCCCGTCATCAAGCAGCCTCCCAGTGGCTGTTAGCAGGGACGTCAAGGAAATACACATCCAGTAGTTTGAGGGGCCTGCCTTTGTTTTGCCTTTGAAAAAGATATTTATCTATATCTCGGTTTTTTAGGTATGAAATTCACAGCATCTCTCCCCCTTATCCCTGCATCTCCTCCCAAATGGCTTACCCTCAACTTTACCAAAAGCTGCTTCTTACAGTTTGGGGAAATCTGTGAAAAAGCATCAGTACTGATCTGTGAGGAGGAGAGCTGGAATAGGAGAAGAGAGAAGAGTTATGTGCCTAGATTCCCCACATTTGTACAGGGCTGAAAGAAAGAAATCTTAGTGGTCCAGGTGGCCCTATTTGACTGTCCTTCCTCTGCTGCTTAGGCACAGAACTGGGTGTCAAGGAGACTGATTTTTGCAAGTCTCTAAGCCCCTGTTTCTCATTTTTCCAGTGTGCAATACTATGTGATGTTTGCTTTCACCTTGGGATTTGTCTAGCTCGCTTTGTTCACTTTCAGAAAGTCCTTTCAGATCACCATGTGAACTGTGTCCTTTTAGTTCAAAGTAATGAACAATGTGGACAAAGGAATAAAATGCTTATGGGGAGAAATATACAGGCAAACGCTTTCTAATACATTAAGAAGAACTGGAAGAAATATGGAAATAGGGCAACATTTTCTTTCTAAGCTGGATAATTGATAATTGTCCCCAGGGAAGTGTGGGAGGGGGTGTTCTTCCTCCAAAACATCTGCTACTAGCCACTGTCTCAGCTTGAAGGGCCGTTTAGTGTGATCCCATTTGGCAGTCCCTACGTTTCTGTCACTTTTATGCTCTACCTTTTAGTTATTCACATGTCTTGTAGGTTCACAGCAAAAGTAATTTTGACTCCTCCAGCTGTTGATAAACTTGAGCTGTCAATGCACCAAGAGCAACTGCTTGGGCAGGCTGAAGAATGTCAGTGTTCAGCCAATAGCTTTTGTTTACTTATAATTTACATCATCTCTGTTGTTTTTTGTTTGTTTTTTGTTTTTTTTTTTTTTTTCTCCTGTGCCTGCAGAAGTCACTAATAGTAGCATTTCTGAGAAGCATATTGCAAATCTGTATTGAATTAATATTGATAATGGCCTTTCACAGATGCCCATACAAAGAAGGGTAGCATCCCTTGCCCTTCACCTTGTCATAGAAACTGAAGACAGTCTCAATCTTCATGTTTCTGGTGCTTAGGAAATGATAGAAGTTAGCAAGAAGAGGAGCCAGAAAAGCTGTGGCATGGCTAGGAACAGCCAGCCTTGGCCCATGGAAAGAAGGGTGTGTTCTACACTATGGGAAAGGGTAGAGCGGGAGCTGCTCGGGCTTGGGTTCCCCCAGAGCTCCTGGGTGATGCATGTGGCAGAGGGAAGCTGCTGATGCACAGATCCCCAAACAGGCAGAAACTTAGAACCAGTGGTGTAAGCCACGCTGAGGTCCAGATTCCTGAGCAGAAAGAATCTGCTTAACAACCAGCCAGGAGCCAGTGAGGTACAGGCAACAGCCATGCAAATGTGAAGATGACCGCTGGGGAAAGTCCCAGATGCCGGAAGGTAACTCTCCCAAATGGCTTAGCTGTCGCAGTAGCAGTTTGTTCCTTTTTGCCTGTTTGTTTACAGCCTTGAGCTCAGATCTTGCATCTTTGCTCTTTCACTTGGTGATATTTAATTTATGCTGCCATTTATCTTCCATGTGAATGCTAATTGTCCACATTGCTAATGTGCAGTCATTAAATGGTCCCTTTGTACAGGGGGATGGTGAGGAGCCAGGGCATCAGATCCTTTCTCTCCCCTAAGAACTGCTAGGCATGTGTTATGAATTAGATTTGACAGGTCTGCAGTGTTGCAAGGCTGGGGCTTCCTCTCTGCATGGGCTTGGGGGGTGGGGGTGCGGGAGGGAGGAAGGGAGGGAACGCGGGGGGGATGTTAATCCAAACAGCTAATCCGCAACCTACTGAACAGGAGGACCAGAGATATAGTATAGAGCAGGGTCTGGTTGTTTGCTTAGCAGTGTGTCAGAGAGATATGAGCAGCCTGATTTAGAGAAGGCAAAGCAAATTCAAACCAGCCATTTGGAATTTGCCGTGCTGTGGGAGGTGAGCACTGGGTCACCAAAGTTCAGGCGGGCGGCTGCAGTATGAACTTCCTTCCTTTGTACCCGCGTCTCCTCTGCAGCCTCTGCTCCTTGCAATACCTGTGGTAACAGCAGCCGTGCTGATGCAGGAGGGAGCTTTCTGGGGCAGGGCTTCTGCAGGATTCAGCTATTGATGCTCTGACTGGTCCAGCTCAAGAACTGATGGCCTCTTGTCTTGCTGCACACCCAGTCCCCTTTATCTTTACTCTTCCCCTCATGCACAGAACAATTTGGGTAGTTCAGTAAATTATCCAGGGTCTGGAAAAGAGATGTAGATAGGAGGAACCTACCTGAAACTGAGAACCACTGAATAGATGTGTATCACAGGAACTGGTCCAAGCCCCAAGTCTTGCCTCCTTGGCACATTTCACCATCCTTGACTGTTGTAGGTTTGTTTATCTACATCTCTCTCCTTCTGTCCTTCTTCCTCACTTATAGATTACCCTTTGGTGATGGAAGATAGTTCAACAGTCTTCTCTGGCCTTTGCCTTTCCTAAAACATCTTAGCCTGTGTGTTAGTTGCTTTGTTTGTATGTCTTATCTAGCCCTTTGACACAGATAAATAGCCCTTCCTCAGTGCCTAGCCTTGCCTCTGTCTACACACACGTTTATTTTTTACCTACTCTCAGAATTTTTTCACCTGAGTATGGAACTGTGAAAAGGAAGTTATAGAAAACCCTTAAAAAAGTCAATTCCCCCCCTTCCCCAACTCCACGGATAAAAGGAAATGATCCCACACCACTCTCAGCCTTTTTTTCTGCTGACTTTTCCTCCACATGTTGGCACTGAGACCGTGAGATTTGTGAGCCCAGGGTGCATCCAAGCCTGCCACAAAACACCTGCTGTTTTATTCCATCTCACTCCATGGGTACCGGCCAGCTCTGGGGGCAGCTGGTGCTCACAAATTTTGAGACACTTCTGATATAGGAATTACATTAGACTTCTATCTATTGAAATGTCTGTGTGAATGAGTGTACCAGTATAAATGCTCTTCCTTAATTCCTGGGAGAATAGGATAGTGTGTCTACATGGAGAAAAACTTCCTCTCCCTTAAAGAAGAAGAGTTTTCAGTGGCATTTTGCTGTGCGAAACGTTGGTTACAGGCAGCTGTGCAGTAAACAGCAACTGAACAGATCTTATGCCCACAAGCACTTTGGCCAATGACAATCCTAAATAAAGCACATTGTGCAGGCTGTTGCTGGCCTAGCTGCTGTGTGCAGGTTGGTCCATCCTACAATACACGTAGTTAACGAGCATGCAGTCCTGTGCCCTCCTGTCACTATGCTAGCTTGTGCATCTGACCTGCAAAACCACCTGCATACGTGATTTTGTGGCATCATCCCTCTGTGCCCAGTTCCATTGCTGATTTTATGTTGTGGATAAATCTCTACTGGAGAGACCAGCCAAAGTTGTTTGTGTACTCTAAGCATAATTGGATACCCAGTCTCCAGAGATAAAAAATTAATGTGCTAACCTCAGTGTGCCTCCAAGCTGTCCTCCAGCTCCCCCACACAGTCATCTTTGAAACATTTTTATTTCCATCCAGGCAGGGGGCTGGCCATGAATAAATGACGAGAGTCAGCCCCTCAGTTGGAGGCGAGCTGTTTGTTCCTCTCCACAAGCAGCATCAATTTGAAAAGCTACATCAGGCCTACTTCTTCCCTGCCTCGGCACTGATCCTTGCTGGGGCCATGATGGGAGCTACTTCTGAATGCAAGAATGCATCAGTGCCCACCTTGCGACAAGATACCCTGCAGCAGGTGCCTTTTTGGTGAAAATATATACATTACCTTGAGTTGGCTTCTCATTAGTTTAATCTGTTTGTTTTTTTCTTTTCCAGAGCTTGTTTTCATAAGGAAAAAGAGTCAGACTACTAAAAGAAACAGTAGTGATTGCAGGGTTTGGAACTGTATAACAATTTCCACTCGGATCCTGTTTGCAGCTGTACATTTCTCAGACTTCTGTACCTGTGTTTCTGGATGAGGAAAAAAATAGATCAGTTGCTTAGAGTTTTAGAACAGTGGAAAATCCTAAGCTTATCTTTGATGTACAGGGACCCATAGGGGACTTTTTGTTGTTTTGTTTGGAGTTGTGGGGGGTTTTTTGGTAGCTTGAGTTTTTTTTGATATACTGCTTGGCCAGGACCTGAAATGTTGTTGTCAATGTGCAACTCTCATTGAAGGGAAGCACATATTGCTTCTCAGTGGTTTGTGGGAAAATGTTTCCAATTTGACTATTAAGTTTTTGAAAATTATGTGTTACTTCAATAACATGTCAGTTCTTGAGACAGAATATTATTTTTATATATATGTATTTTCTTCCTTTCTTGCTATCTCCTTGCTTTTTTCTCCTCTGTGTAGAATTTGAACCAAGTAAAAACCAGAAGTTTTTACTGAATTTGGATGTAGGAGCTCTGCCTTATCACACTCCTCCAGTGAGTAATTTCCAGATCCAAAGCCTGCAACATGTTTCAGGGACCCATTTCATGACATTGGCCATTCTTACCTGAATACTGTGGGATGCTGCTGGACAGGCCTGTATATTGGGCACTGTAATCCCTCCTTGAGTTCCCTGAGCTGATGGGAACTATGCATTTTAGTGGCCAGAGGCCGAGTCTCAGGAGAGGTACCCCTCAAAATCAGGAAATCTATATGTTAACCTGTCAGACTCTTTTGTCTGTCTTCCTATTCTGTATCTCCTACTGCTTATTGTCACGAGGCACTAGCCAGTTACAACGATTTACTGTGAGCACTGGGATTTTGGCCTATGCTTTAGGTGTTCCTGCAGAACACTCTCTAAGATCAGTACACAGACATTCCTATGAAGTGCTGCCTTATAGTGCAGAAATGCTGACTCTCCAAATCTACAAGATCTGATCAGTTGATGCTGTATTTTCCCGGCTGTACCTTTCACTGCCCACCTCCCAGCTCATTCATTAGCTGTTCAGTTTAAGGGCCATATTGATTCCTGTAAAAGACATGATCAAACGCTCTTCCTTTCCCCTCATTCAGAGGCTTCCTCTGACTGCTACGGATGTACATCCTTCTCATAGCACTTCTTGTAGCCTGTAGCACTCCTTGGCCGTGCCTCTCCATGAGCAGGGGCTGTAGGAAAGGGAAACCTGTCAGAGTTGCTAAAAACTGTGCAAAGGCAACAGCTTCTTCTATCCCCCACAGCGCCAGCTAACTCAAAGAGGAGATAAAATCGTTACCAGGGAGAACTGGCAATGCTTTGGGTGGGTGGTTTGCAGCACCTCTCTCAGAAGCACAGCCTGCTTCTCTGGAGGGCAGCAAAGGGCAGGCCCGTGCTGTGCGGGGGAGTGGGGCTCGGGGGGCCTGAGTGAGCGTGCAGGCTGATTAGCTTGACTCTGGGAACAGAACAGCAGCCGTTTCCCAGTGCTACACCCAAGTTCAGAGTTTGTTCGGTTGAATACTGTGCCACATAGACACAGATGTGTCGCTACCAACCTAAGCTGCGCTTACAGCTGGCGGGAGGGTCTCTGTATCGAGAGCACCAACACTTCCCAGTTTGGGGTTAGCCAACGTGCTTATCTCTGGTGCTAGCGACAGAGTAAACATGCCCAGAGAGACTGGCCATTTCCTCTCATTCAGTTTGATTTACATTTTTTTCCTGAAAAACTGTGAAGAAAAAACCCTGCACTTAGTGCCACAGAAATGACTGTGCACATCTCTGCCTGGCTGCGTACATGTGGGAGAGCAAGAGCCTTGAATGCATTCCAGCCGTACTTGGCCTGTTCCTCACCACACCAGGAGTTATATATATGTTTTTCTTTTATTGTTCCTTTCCAGGGCAGGGTCTAGCCCTGTGCACAGAAGCACCTCCACAACCCACTTCTCTGACCCCCACCATTGCTCATTACACCCCAGCAATGACCAGGTGCGTGCCCAGTCAGGCGTCTCCTTCCTCTTCCTTCAAGAAAAGCCACAGTCGAAGTGCCGCTTTTCTTTTCCCTTCTCCTTAAAGCCATTTTTTTTTGCTTTAATTATCACCTTGTAATTTCTCGCACGAGCCTGCCTATCCTCCATCAAAGCGTTTTGAGCCTCAAATGAAGGGGCAGCGTTGCGATTCCTTACACTTGAGAGATGAAGCAATAACAGGTGGCAAGGCTGAAGGCAGCCCGGGCCGGGCACCCCGGCCGCCATGGAGACAGGCCAGGCCTGCCCGGGGTGAGCACTTAGGATGTAGGTTGGGATTATATGCCACCAAGTCCTTCATGGGGCTTGACGACTGCAGGCTCAGGCTCTTGGCTGGTGTTTTGTTGCGCAGGCAGCCAAAGGTTGGACTTGCACTCTGACAGCGAGAAAAAGGGAGGAGTTGGAAAGGAAAACTGGGCCCCCATCTCAGAAAAAGAGTCATGTAGATTTAAAATAAAAAAACCAAACCAAAACAAAACAAAAAAACCCAAAACAACAACAACAAAACCCAAACAAACAAACCGAAACAAAACAAAAAATGAAAACCAAAACAAAAAAGCAAATCCACCCCTTTTCCTCCACTGCGAAGTGCATTGACTTGATTCAGGCCTACACGCTGGTTCCTGTGATCTCTGTTGTGCTCTGCAAATTTTTGTTGCAAACAGGGTAAATGGCCTAATTCAAAGCCTTTCACATTGAATTGAAAACCTCCAGTGGACTTTATTGGTTTTGGATCAAGCCCAGAAGAAACAGGTAAGAGCTGGACAAAATGTGCTAGGAAAAATCCCTTTGGGAGCACATATATGTCCAACTGTAGCCAATTCACCATAATCATTTAAACAAATGATGCACAGCCCCCAACCCCAACAGCAAGGCATGCACTCTTCATTCTCCACTGCATTTCCAGTAGTATGGATATGATAAAAAATAGGGATAAAATGCTATCAAACCTAGATGCACAGCTTAAACTACAGTTAAGTATTACACTTTATTACATACGGGCTGAAGAAATATATGTGATTGTGATTTGGTTCCAAGGAACAGAGAAACCAATTTTTCTTTTAAGCACTGATTCCAGCTCCAAGTTTTCAAAGATTGTGATCCAAATCATCAGAATAACTTCACTTAGAAAACTGAAAAACAACAAGGTCCCAGTTTTTGGGGGTTTTGTCTGTATGTATTTAAGGGTCACTTTTTCCAAGGAAAGCTGTCTAAAATATCTGTATTCTGAATTTTATCATTAAAAAACAGGGACAAGAATCGCTGCTTCTGAACTTGCTTTCTGTTGAAGATATTCTCTGCAGCCGTGAGAGCTAGGAAACTGAGATTCTTATTGAGTCACGTGGCTCCAGGAGATGATGTAGAAAAGAAAAATCCTAGTTTCTTCATGTCATTTCTCTAGAAGCAGTCTTTCTTTTATTATTAAACTGAAACCATAAGGAAGATAACTTCCAGGTTTTTTGATTACTTGTTAAGGGAAGAAGGGAAGCTAGAACTCTGATTAGAGGCCCTGCCTTCAAAATCAAGAAGGCACAGAAGTTACTTTAAATATATAAACTCAGTCAGTTTGTTTGGCTTTTTAGGTTTTGTCTACAGAATGAAGTTACTGTCTGATATAGTACAGAATTTATTTAATTTACAGTACTTATTTTGCAAGAAGACTCCTGTGAATGATGATACCATATTTTAAGTAGGTCTTTATTCTGCCTAGCTTGGTATAGTTTGAAATTAACTTGATTAGGCTAAGAAGAAAAAAAATATTTCAGAATAAATGCATACCAAAGTTATTTGGAAATATTGACTTCGTTCTCAGTCTGCATCCTGTTTTCACATGAATCACCTTTCAGGTACAGAGGAAGTATCATCTGAACTGTGCAGATCTTTCTGTTTCTCTCTGGGTCACCACAACCCAATGTGACGCTACAGGTTTGGGGAAGAGTGGCTGGAAAGCTGCCCGGTGGAAAAGGACCTGGGTGTGTTAGTTGACAGGCAGCTGAATATGAGCCAGCGGTGTGCCCAGGTGGCCAATAAGGCCAACAGCACCCTGGCTTGTATCAGCAATAGCGTGGCCAGCAGGACTGGGGAGTGATTGTCCCCCTGTACTCGGCACTGGTGAGGCTGCATCTCAAATACTGTGTTCAGTTTTGGGTCCCTCACTACAAGAAAGACACTGAGGTGCTGGAGCACATCCAGAGAAAGGCACTGAAGCTGGTGAAGGGTCCAGAGCACAAGTCTTGTGAGGAGAGGCTGAGGGAACTGGGGGTGTTTAGCCTGGAGAAAAGGAGGCTCAGGGGAGGCCTTATCATCGCTGTCTACAACTGCCTGAAAGGATGCTGGAGCAAGGTGGGGGTTGGTCTCTTCTCCCACGTAACAAGCAATGGCACAAGAGGAAACAGCCTCAAGTTGCCCCAGGAGAGGTTTCAATTGGATATTAGGAAAAAATTTCTTCACCAAGAGGGTTGTCAGACATTGGAACAGGCTGCCCAGGGAAGTGGTTGAGTCACCATTCCTGGAGGTATTTAAAAGACATGTAGATGTGGCTCTTAGGGACATGGTGTAGTGGTGGACTTGGCAGTGCTAGGTTAACGGTTGGACTCAATGATCTTAAAGGTCTTTTCCAACCTAAATGATTCTATGATTCTATGAATCTGCAATTCGCCTTAATCCATTAAAAAAAAAAAATTAAAAAATTGTATAATCTATTTATTTTGGGGCAGATGTAGATGAAGATAGGGCCTTTGATGAATCTAGGAAGAGACACTGAGTGGCAAGAGGCACTGATTTAAATACACCCCTATGAGCACACCTTTGCTTAGGCAGTACTCCTCAAAGCTCCTCAGAGCTTTTGATCTGTTGTTGCAGTTTGTAATGTAAAAGAAAATCAGAGGAGTTTCGAGTAAGTTAGGACAAGACCATGGCTGGTTTTCAAGGCTTTGCTTTAAAACAGTTTCTGATTCTGGGTGAACATTTTTGTAGACAGAATCCTTGGTTGTAGTCACCCCATCCAAATGATGGAGCACCCTACTAGTGAGTTACTTCTCATTAGCTGAATTGTCATCTGTCTTAAGTTAGCACCTTCTACTTTTTAACTAACATGTTCAAAGAGTGGATATCTAGTTAATTACTATATCTCAGGTAAAAAGCAGCAACATATCAGTCCCTAGTAATTTCATTGCTTTCACTTATGAATCCATTCCCATACTTGATTTTGTAAGTAATTTTATTAAGGAATGGGATTAGGGCTGGGCTTTTGGTTCCTGATACCGTTCTCATAAATATTGCACGTTATGTCTTGCTATCTTTGCTTTGTTTCTTAATTCCCTCATCATTTGTGAACTACAGTAAAATGGAACTAAAAACTCCAAGGACGTACAGAAAAAAAAAAAAATCCTTTGAAAGTAAGAAGCCTGCTTACTATTATCTGGAAATCTCTTTATTTTCAAACCTTCTGTGTTTTAGCCTGCTGCTTAATTCACTGTACAGTACTGATCAAGAAAATAAGCTTGAGTTGTTTGATTCTTGTTTCTTCACCTGTTAGAACAAAAAATCATTGAAGAGAATAACATTGCCTAGCTTATTTGGCTCTAGAGGTACATCATTTAAAATATCATTGATGTAACTTCAGGAACTTCTCATCTGTGTACGACTTTTCAGGCCTGATATCTCTATCACACTTGACTGAGCCAGGTCTGTATTTATGAGTGATGAGCAATAAATGAGCACATAGGCATTCATGTTAAAAATTAAATTAAATTGGAAGAAAAGAAAAGAAAAAAGAAAATAAAATAAGAGAAAAGAGAAAAGATCAGAACCCATGCTTATTCCCTTGCCAGTAGTCTAGGAGAATCCCTTCAGCTTCACTGCAGTCAGCGAATAACCTTCGCTTGTCCCACATACCACAGACAAATTGATCAGTAGATGCATTTTCACAAGGACCCCTGTCCCATTTCCAGTTTGTCAGTGGATCTTACAGTCATAAGGTGCACTGGAAAAATTTAAGTCTGTATATGCAGAGTATTAAATCAATTATACCAGTCTGAGTGGTGGTAGCAGCGGAGCTCTTTCCTAGGTTGGCAGGCCAGCACCTTGAATGCTTGTTTTTATTTGTGGCCTCACCACAGAATTGTTGTGTGTTCATGAGTAAGCCAATTCATCACTTTACCTCCAAGTCTTTCAGCTGTAAAACGCAGTGTGGCATCCTTACCACGGAACTTAATTAGGGCCCAGCAACACTTCGGTTAGAGTCAATGGCAAAAGAAGCTTTTGACCTCACTGAAGATTAATGTTAGGATCTTAGTATCTGTAAGGCACTTGTAAGAAACTTGGATGAAAGGTGAAGTAACATAATAAGGAACACAAAAAAAAAAATCACTGAATGCTGAGCTTGCTGAGTTTGCATTGCACATGGCCTGTCTGTAGATGCAGCACAATATAAAAAAGTAATTGCTTAACTTTTTCAGAATGGGGCTGTAGTGGGAAAAATAAGTGCTAGGGAGATCTGCTTTTTATACACAAGATATGTACAAGTAGCAACTTTATGATCATTTTGTTACAGCTCTTAAAATGAGCCAGTGAGCTAAGCTTCCACCTGGTTCCTGTTTTTTTGCTTATTTTGCATGCATGTATTAAATGCCTCTCTGCAAACAGGCAAAATGCTAGCCTAATGCTGGGAGCTTCTCTGTGGTTTTGGGAGAACTGGGGATCTGCTAACCGGGACCCTTTCAGAACAAAGTCCACTGTTTTGTAAATACTGTCAGGGACTCAGGGACCATGCAGGAAGATACTGATATATATGCAGCCTTAAGGGTTTTAATTTTTTTCTTAATTTCACCTCACCTTTCCGTTGCCAATCTCCAAAAAGCTTAGTTAATCAACAACTGGAAGCAAATGAATAGCTAAATGCACCCAAACCAGAAAAGCAGATTGAAATCAGAGGAAATTTTAATTTTAAGTGTATGTCTTGGACTGCTACCAGAAACCCTTTAGAATGTCATTGTTCTTTGGGGGAAATTTGGATGTGGACAAAAAGACCATTAATAAAGGCTGTCAAAACATCTGTTAAAAATCTGCAAGTTACAAAATATGCATTAAAAAGATAATTAAATGTAGATGGTATAGTTTAAAGGTCTTCATGTACTAGTTTGCAGAAATCTTCGTGGGGTGGGCTTAGGGCAGGTATACCCCTGGAATTCTGAAGTTAAAAAAGGAGAAACAAAGACAAATTCCCTCCACTCCCTTCTCCCTTCCCCAGTTCCTAGTTAGAGTATACAGGAACAAGAAGTTTTCCCTCTCTGGAGAGCGGAGGAGGAAAATGGCAGTTGTGAGTGAGAAAAAAAGCACACTGCTGTTCTGCTCAACTATGAGGAATGCAAAAGACCTCTGCCCTTCTCTCCTTTCTAGGGGAACTGCTGCCTCCTCTGCTTAAGACCCAGTGTGTGTGTGCTCCTTTCCAACTATTCCTAGCTGGAAAATAAGAATGTAATTTCCCTCCTTTTTTCTTGGCTGAAAGAGTTTTTAACTCTGCTGGCTGGGACGCCTGCCCCGGGCTGACTCTTGGCACCTGTGCTGGGTGCTGGGGCAGTGCCGGACCTGCTGCCCTCCCCGCTCCTCCCAGGGGACGTGCACTCTGCTGCGTGTAGCTTAACCCTTGGTCCAACGGTCCGTGAGTGGCTTTGCCTGTGAATATTCATGGGCATTTCAACTGACTTCTTGACTCAGGACTCCCTGCCACTTTGAGATATAATCACCCCCAAAACCTACTTGAAATAAAACCAGTTAGGGTACCTATCCCCCCATCTCCCTGCTGTTGGTTTTTGAGTTTCAGGGAATGTATTTTTCCTTTCTGTATTTGTATTTTGTGGGTTTACGATTATGACTGCTGTCTGAAAAACCAGACTTGGCTTATTGACAGTGTAGGTCTGATTCTGCATTAGGGAAATTTTCTATGCCTGTACGTGTTATGAAGTCCCCGAACCTGTGCAAGGGTTTCAGGCAGCAGGTCCTTGTGAGGGACAAGCCCGGCTGGCATTATAAAGGAAATGGTGAAGTGCATTTCAGGCAAAATAGATACAACACAGGGTGTACTTAAAAGGGAGGTGATCTATACAGTTCACTTCTTGTTCTGATTGACAATATTTGGAAGACTGTGGCCTGCAAACTCACCAAGCTAACATCGTATCAGGGAGAAGGGGGAAATGTCTGAACTGAATGCTCTTTAAGTAAATCTGATTTCTAACCCGACTGCAGCCCAGAAAGGACCAGATGGGGTCATCATTCCCAATAACTACTGTGACTTCTGCCTCGGAGGCTCCAATATGAACAAAAAAAGTGGCCGTCCTGAGGAACTTGTATCATGCTCAGACTGTGGGCGCTCTGGTAGGTGACTCCTTCTTGCATCTTTCTTGTACAAAAGCATTTGTGTGATTAATATTTCACTCCTTCTGAAGATTTTGAAGAAAGGCAGTGCATTTGGGAGGGGATAGAAGACGAAGTCTTACCTCTCGTCTGTGTTTGTGGGAAAGGATGACTGGGAAATTTTCTGTCATAAAACCCATTGTTGGATTCACATT
Organism: Tyto alba; assembly: GCF_018691265.1. Lineage (NCBI taxonomy): Eukaryota > Metazoa > Chordata > Aves > Strigiformes > Tytonidae > Tyto > Tyto alba. The sequence continues at coordinate 9,967,244 of NW_024881280.1, forward strand.
TTTAAGCTAATGGGGTCTTACAAAATAATAAAGTTTGAATGTATGTATTGGCATCTGTGAACGTTGGTACATGTATTAGTTGTTCTTCAGATGGAAGGAGAAAATCCTATGACAATGTTAAAGAATGGTCTCTGTCTTCAAATGCTGCAATTACAACTATAAATTACTTACAAGATTTATGAAAGTTGCATGACAAGCATTTCCATTGATTACACATTTCATGCATTTCTTCATCCAAAAAAGAAAGAGGGAGGAAATTACAGGGTAGGGATGGGGGTAGCTGTCAAGAATTATCCTCTTACAAGATGACTATCATTAATTTTGTTTAAAGAGGGTTTTATTTCTCTGTTTTCTTCCCTTCTCTCTTTTTAAATGTAGGCAATTGTGTCTTTCCCATTCTGAGTTGTCTTTATTTCTGGACTGTTGTTTTCTTCCTTCCTTTTTTTTTTTTTTTTTTTTTCTCCTTAGTATTTTTTTCTTTTTTCGGGAAATTTTATTCCAGCTGAGCAGTTATTTATAGCTCGCGTGGGAGGTGGTGGCAGTGGTAGAGGGAATGGGAGACCTTTAACAACAGCATATTCCAGCTTTGGTCCAAGTTTCCAGTTGTGATGTTTCTGGACAGTGGTGATACCAGTAGTGATAAGACCATCATATGGAAATCTGAAAACCAAAGAGACTTTGGAATTCAGTATTGTTGCTGCTCCTTTTGTACCGTAGTCACTGAAAGATGTCAGTTGTGTAATGGCTGAAATGTGATGTGGAGTGTTCCGTGCCAAGAGAATGGCCTTTTTATGCTCCTGCTGAAATTCATAGTAAGCCTCTTACCCCATTCAGTGGGTGCAGGACTAGACTTTCACTGATAAATTGCCTTCTGCAGTTGTTGTGACCTCTGAAGACATTCTGAAGTGATACTGACTGGTCACCAGAGGACCGATCGCATCCCCATTGGTTTTCTCCAGGGGCATCCTTATGAATGCTGTGCAGTCAGGGGCATGGACCTTTTACTGTATATGTGTTTGCATCTTAATAACTGAAGGGGGAAGCTCACGGGGTCTGTGGTGCCATCTTGGAAGATCATTGCCCTTCCCTTTGATTGTTATAGTTCAATATAACTCATTTCAGCATTGTCCTGATACAGCACAGTGAGGTGGATCCATATTTTTTTGCTATTTAAACATTGTTATGGTGATTATATCAGAGTGTAACACAAATACATTAATTCCCTTGATTCTTTAGTGTGATAGAACAAGTAGATCGGCATGTAACCTAAATTGTGCAATATCAGTTCCATTAAATGCTATCCTTGTACAAATTCTGACCCACCCGGGTTGTTCATAGCGCTCTGCAATGCTGTGACTGATGTGTGATGAAAGCAATTAAGGTACAACCACACACTAATCTCTGAACTAAAACAATGAAACCTCTTTGGTGGCTGCCATCTTTCTCTTTCTTGATAATGGAGAACATTTTCATTACACTGAAAGAGAGGTCATGGAAATTACATTGTTCCGTTCACAAAGTCAGTAAAATCACATCTCTACAAGGTGGTTCATCTGCCAATTATTTTGCTATATCCATTTTCTTTTTGTGAACAGGATTTAATTCTTCGTGTCTCAAGCAATGCAGTGTACTTGTTATATGGCTGATTCCTGTAGCTGGAGCGGGGACCAAAGAGTTGGTTACTTAATACCATGCTACTGTTTCTGAATAATAAAGTAGCTGTTCCCTAAAATCTCACACTTTCATTTTGCTGGGGCACAAGAGACATGTTTTTCTCTACCTTTCTTGAAGACGGAATTTGAAGGCTATACTATTAATCACATAAAATGTTTGATTGAGGGAGAAAATAAACCTCAGTTTCACATATTTCGGTATTTTACTTGTCTTTTTAAGAGTCTTATTTTTGTTGTTGTTGTTGCTGCTATTGATGTCCTGTGTGGAGAATTTCCTGTTCCATTTTGAAAGTTGGATTGACTCACACCCATTTGAATTTTTCAGTGTTTCCCAAGACAGCTCACTTCTTATCTTAGTTGTTTTAGCTATTGAACTGTATATATTTGGTTTGGGGTTTTTTATTTTTGAAGGAGATGCCATGAAATTGGAACAAAAGCACTTGTTTAGGTTACTTTCACTTAGTCTTCAAAATGTATTTAATTTTGTCTACAGAGGAGGCTATTTAGGATCAGGTGAAGGACAGGGATAAAAAGGAGTCCTGAGGTTGATGAGCTATCTAGTGGGTTACATTTCTATAGCAGTCTATTTGTGACAGTTGATGCCAGTCTGAAGGGCAGTCATTGTGCTTAGAGCTAACGGTGTCTAATTACTTATATGGTCTAAAAATCTTTTAAAATTTATCTAAGTAAACACGAGGAAATATTTTAATGTCTTTTGAAGAGAGGAAAACATGATTAACCCTTTCGCTGCCATAGCTATGGGCACCTGTGTTGTTTGTAGATTTTTTTCTTTGAAAAAGAAACTGATCCGATTTTATTTTTCTTACTGCAGTTCTACTGAGCTATGTTGTTGAGGTGCGCGGGCACATACCAGCACACACCTATGAGCTCGATAGTCTGAATTGTTTAATAATAATGCTGATTAAAAAAATTATGATGATGATGCCTGTTGCTTAACCCATGTGCTGATATATTCATCATACATGTCAGCTCATTTGGGAAGAGAAGGCAGGAGGGACGAAGCAGCGCCAGCACGCACTACGGAGGACTTGTTCGGTTCCACGTCAGAAAGCGACACCTCGACCTTTCATGGCTTTGACGAGGACGATGCAGAAGAGCCTCTCTCGAGCCGAGGAGGTGGCTGTGGTGGCAGCTCTCCCTCTGCAGACAAAAAGGGTGGCTGCTAAAATAACTAAAAGACACACAAACTCTGAGCGATTTGCTGTCCTTTTTACTACTAGGATTATTATTACCGTTTTCTTTTTTAAAATTTAGGTCCTTGGGTTTTTGGTTTTTTTTGGTTGTTATTTTTGTTATTGTTTTTCCTGTGGGGTGTACACTGAAAGCACAAGTGTTTAAAGCTGTTGACAACTGCTTTGAAGAGACAGAAGGTTTTGGTTTTCCTGTTATTTTTTTCATTTTAATTTGTTTTTCTCCCACCTCCCCCTCTTCTCTTTCTCTCTGGAAACATAAAAGGTGGATTTAATATTTTTTTTAATAGTGAGCAGAGTTGATTTTCTTGTCTTTTAATATATATATCGGCAAACCACGAAAAATACAGATGGGTTGGAGAGCAGAGAGCAAACCTAAATAGTTTTTTTTAATTATTATTATTTATATATTCTATATATTATTAGAAAAGCTACTTTTTAAATAAAAATAGAAAAAAAACCACAAAAAACAAAAAATCAATGGATGTCTACTTGATAATAGAACTGTGTCTAGAGAACCACTGTGGGCGGACTCTATCACAGGACAAGGAAACCCTTGATGTGATGGCTTTTGCGTTTTGAGATTTTGCACTTACTGTAGCATGTGGAGTTTGGCTCTTCTTGTACACCTGCTACACTTGTCTTTAACAGCCTGAAAATACAAGCAGCACCATTGAAGACCATGACCTTGGGGAACACATTTCCACCCCTTCTTTGGACACCTTTACACTCAGTAGATTTCTTCCTCCCTGCACCCTTTCATGTCTTCCTCACTCCGTTCTACTTTCTTTTTTTTTTCTTTTCCTTCACCTTTCACTTCATGGACACCAATTTCCAAGCATAGGGATGGAATATGAATGGCAAGTCATAGACGTCAAAGACAAAACAGATGGAGGAGCAGAAACATGGAAGAAATTATATGAAAAAATACCTCACCTATACTTTTCTTTCCATTTTTAAATTTTAATTCACAGCATTTTTTCCTGTGTCGCTCAGTTTTTTCTCTCTGTAGTGTCTTGTGAGACACTTTGTTTGATTTTCAATAGCTTCTCTTGAAATAAACCAAAGCAATACTCATTAAAGTTCCAAGGGCAATGGAGAAGAGAGTGACTCCCTTCCCAGCGACTTTCCCAGAAAGGAGGAAACATGCAGCAGGATTTGAAAGGTATGTCCAAGCTGAAATGTCTTTCACTCAATTGTGAAATCTCTATGCCCTGGATTTTCAACAGACCCATGACTGAGCTTTGTTCTAGGAGTAAGTCCTGTGGATTAAATTGTGTTATGAGTATGCGCCACATTCACACCCCTGCTGAAGCTAATGGAAGTTCTGTGGGAGGAGGATCCAGCCTCATGTACAGTCAGAAGTGATTCTGAAGGAGTCAGTGTGTAGGATGCATTTTGCTGTCCTAATATAGGCAAATATCTCCCTGGAGTGGGGGCAAAGTTAGGTTCTAAGGATATATTTTTACTGATGTGTAGAATGCCAAACAGGGTGAAATCATGACCTCATTTAAATCAGAGGCAAAATAGACATTTATCTGGGCAGTGCCTAATGCTTAAACTGGAGGACTGTGGTTCTGATACCAGAATAAAAATCTCAGCCTCACAATGAAGACTTTGGATATACGTTCTTCTAATGCTTGAATGAAGCCTATCCAAATGGGTTCTGTTTGTCCTATTCCTTTTGCTGGGGTAGTACAGTACTGTCTGTGAGAGCTCTTTCAACCCCTTTATAAACCTTAAAAAAACAAAAACAAAACAAAACAGAAAGGTTTCAGCTTCTAATTTTTTATTGTTCACTTTAGACATGGAATTAGCAGTGGCCAGATTCTGCTTTTAGGTACATGGGTGTAAATCCAGAATACATGCTAATTGATGTCTAGATTGCATTAATAATCTGCCTTCAGAATGATGTTACAAAATGTTACAAAATGCATCTGTGTGTTTATACCGTAAGACAGTGCATGCCAGACCAATGCACACCTGCAAGGAGAAAGACTTGTTTAAGGTTTCCCCATATTGATAATCCTTTTCTGTTGCTATTCTGTTCCTGCTGGTGTATTATAATCAATCGTCAAATCAATGATATTTTGACCTAAGGCTGTCAATGAGAAGTGTACTTTAACAGATAAAAACATTCATTCCTTCCACAGCCAGTCCTTTTTTTTTTTTCTCTAAAATAATGCAAGATGAATTTACAGTATTTTGCCACTCTCTTGTATTTACTAAAAGCTCAAAGTTCAGATGGTTTCCGGGCATGAGGCACAGGCATACAGGCATCTGCTTTTTCAAAATCCCTGAAAGAGTTAGGACTCAGTTTGCATATCCGTATAATTTTATATATATGTGTGTGTATAGGTAAACATATATAAGAAATATATGCACACAGACACATACACACATGTAGGTAATGCAGGCATTAAAATAAAGAGCAACGGAAGTCAAGATGAGAGACACTTCCCAACCAAGAATGGGTGGAACTACTTGTTCCATACTGACCTTACTGTTAGCAAAGAGTAATAGCAGTAAAGTCCAGTGGATTTTGTCGAAATTTATGATCATGTAACTGAGAGCAGAATCTGGTCCAGAAGTAGAGTTGTTCCCAGATCTGAAAGAAATTCCACAAACCTGAAGTGTTATAGATTAAAAAAAATTAAGTTCAAATTGATTTCTTCTGCTACTCCTGCCCTTCAATCCCTGCACTTAATGTTGTGGCATTAGTACTATATTCTCTCCCTTCTTTTTCTTTTTTTTTTTTTTTCCTTTTTCTTGCTACTCTGTGATGTGCCCATGTGAACAACAGGGGAAACAGAAAGGGAGCAAGTAGGCAGAAAGGCGCCAAATCCACACTAAACAAACAACATGATTTCTTGCATCCACCTTGCATCTACTTCTATGCACATAACAGTCATGGCATGCAGATTAGAGGGCTAAGAAAGAGTTTAAATTCTACCCAGTGTTCCTGAAAATGCAGTCAGAATATGCTTTGACAGGGAAAGGCTCACAGGAGTAATGAAGACATGAATTATCAAGGACTTGAAGAGAGCTCAGTTTTAATTTGTCTACCTTTTACTGCCCGGGAGGTGTAGTCTGGACACGCTTGGAACCAGCCAGGTGCACCTGGCCGCTGGCGCGGGGATGGCAGCACACAGCTCAGCATTTACAAAGCGCTGTATTTACCCAGCATCTGGCATGCTGCTGCAGCCCATCCCGAGCTCCGTGCTGCTGTGCTGACTATAGTCCTTGCAGCACCCGAGCTAGCTAGCTGAAACCTCCCCAGGTACGTCTTTCTGAAGAACTCCACTCACTGCATCAACTGCAGAATAGGCGTAGTCTAAATACAGTGTTTTCCAAGTGGAGTCCTCACCATTGTCTTTTGTGAACAATGCCTAACACATTCTGGACTCTTTTGGAATACAAACAATAATCAGATGCCCATCATTCATTAAGTCTTGATTTAGTTTCACAAATGCAGTTACTATAACAATGCATACAGTCTTAATCCTTTCGCAACCTAACCACCCATCTTTGTGACAACCAGGGAGCGCAGTACCCTCAGAGAGATGCCACAACAGCTCACACAGTGCATAAAAATTGCCAGCTGACATTTATTACAGATAGCATAGAAAAATATCCATCACCGTTATTTATACCATTGATGTGTATATGGATGGTCACTGGTTCAATCCAGTCCTGAGAGAAGAAGGAAGGTAAAATAAATTCATTGTTATGGAGAGCAGAGTAGTCCTCAGATTCCTCAAGATGTCTTATTAGACTGAGATAATGAACATGAATTTAGTCCAGCAGGCTGAGTGGTGTGCTACTGACCATAGGAAGGCATCGATCATAGCGAGGAAATGAAGATGTAGAGATGGAAGCTAAAAGAGTACTTGTTTAAGCTAGGTTGTAAAGTAGTGTTAATGGTGAATATTGAATGGAGTGTTGGTACGGAAATGAAATATTCTCAGGGCAGGTACTGCTGGAATGAAGGCTGGGAACAGGGAAAGAAGGTTGGTAGATCATAAGTTAAAGATGAAAGCAAAGCAAAGGGGCTGCTGCATGAGACCCTCTTAGGTGGATAGGTGGACAAGGGGAAGATGACAGTGTTAAGGTGAGTGCCATGAGGAAAAAAAAAAAAAAAAAGAGGAGCCTGATGCTGTCTTAGCCAGGGCAGAAATGAGGGAACTGCAGAGTGTCAGTTGTATCTTCAAGGACACATAATCCCCAAACCAAACTAGAAAGGCATAAAGAATGTTTTCAGTGTGAATTCTGGGTTGTACCTAAAAAATACAGTCATCTTCAAAATCAGAAAGGAATATGATGCTCTGTATTCCCCAGTGATTTCAGCAGTTCAGTGAGACCTGCTGTTCTGAGCTCCGTAAGAAGATCTTTGAAGGTGCAGTCCTTCAACTAATCACAAGCCTGGCTCTTCCAGTCCTCCTCCAAAGACATCCTTCTTATTAGAGGAATGTTAGCATGACCAAAGATCCTCCTAAAACATGTGGTCCCACTAAAACCATGTGCCAAAATAAGGCAGTTCCACTGTGAAATGTGAATAAAGGGATGTTTCATTCCGGGCCCTAATTTCAGGCTTTTCTGTGTTTAATCCTGTGAGCTGTCTCCTCAGGCACCTTTCTACTGCTCCATACTAAGGGATCTTAGAAAAGACACATAATTTCCTGAGCTATCCTCTGCAAACTTTGTTTAACAGTTGGGAGCAGGAGAAATAAGGAAGTGACATGCTACTTGAGCAGTGGATTAGGGGGACGTAGGCTACGTAGAGTGTGCACCAATCCTTAGCATATTTCCTTTTGTGGCACTTAATTATCTGACATTTTAGCAGGGATAGACCTCAGCTCTTGCATGAAAACAGTATAAAATTTTAAGTGTGATAATATATATTGAGAAAATGTTAAGAAAATACTGGATTCTGGCATAAGAGTTAAAAGGAGACCGTGAGGCATGTGCAGAACAGGGATGGAACTGAAAACTGCCTTGCTTCACTTTGCATCTCTGCCCTCCATCTGGGCGCCCCTCAGTTTTGTGGGTTGTATATGTATTTCTTCTATATGTGATGGTTCTTGGAATAACATTGTACATATGTGGTAAGGTCATAAATGATGATCCTAGTCTGCTGAAACAAGGTCCAGAGAGAACTTTGCCACTGACTTCAGAAGGATTAGCACTGGGCTTTCTTAGCTATTGCTTGTATTGAATGAAACCTCACTGTTAATACGCTTGGTAGTATGGTGTAGACAGGCTCCGAGATGGCCATTTGTTTCAGCAGAATGTGTTATTAGAATCCCCTCCCCGCATTGTTTTGCCTTTAAGCTTTTACATTAGTCATTCATTTTGAGTTCCAGTTTGCCATTTTACAGACCTCAGCTTAGGCTCTTGATTGAAGACAGAGACTCGGTTTGCTGCCTGCTGATGCACGGAGCAAATGAGAACTGCACCCAGAGAGTCGCTGAGCCCGGACTGTGCCGGGGCACCACTGCGTTCTCTCCTGCCTGCTTTGCCTTCCTTTGGTTAATTCTTGCCATGGTCTTTTGAGATGGGCCCTGAACTTACAATTCAAATACCAGCAAACTATGGAGCTTTCAAAGTCTGGCTCCTCATGCAATTTGCCTCGTCCCCGTGGCAAGTCGTTTCACTGAATGAATTCCTCAAGTGAACATTGTATTGACCCCACTGGGAGTCATCTTATAAAAACTGCAAGATCTGCCCAGTTTGTGCTGCAACATATGTAGATGTTTCCAATAAACACCCATTTCTTATTCTCCGTGATTTTTTCTTATTTATGTAAAATTTGTAGCTATGAGTATATGTAAAGTATGAGGCACATGCATGTGTTCATGCTGGCATGGGGTTGTTTTGACAAACCCTCACAGTGCAGGAATGTAGCCAGGCTGAATTTTTGCTGACTGAGCCATTGCAATAAACCCTACCAAGCTTTGTTCTCTTTGCCAGATATCTACCAAGGTTGAAAAAAACCCAACCTGTATAAATACCATAGAATACTGAAATGGGGTTGGAACAATTTTCATGTCCCTGTCTGTATTTCCATGAGTGTTAAGTTGCCAATTTCAGAGAAGACAAGTTGCAATAACATTTAGAAAAAAAATCCAGCTGCTCCAATTTCAAATTCTGATGACACCAGTTCATATCTTTGAGTTATTCTTTTGGTCACTGGCAGCTCCTAACGTTTTGGACCTTTGTGTCATCCAGAACTGATATGAGAGGTGTGGGGAAGACATGGGGGGGAGGCACTTGCATTTTGTGGAAATAAAGAGATTACTCTATTGGCTGTCTAATACTGCTCAGGAGCTTAACAGTATGTAATTTAGTCAATTCATGGATTAAATACAATGCAAAATGCAGTCTTTCCCTTATTTCCAGAAGTTATCACATTGCTGACACCCTATGTGTACCATTCAGACTTCCAAAAATGTCTTTTGTGCAGTGCTGCGTACACTCGTGGCTCTGTACAAATAATTAAGAGTATAGCAAGGTAATCAGAGCAGGATTTCATAAGCAAAAGCCTTAACCTCTAGCGAAGAAACAGCTATCTAATTTGAATGATGAAGGTTATTTAATGATGTTCACAGTAGGAAAGATTGACAGCGTTCGGTGCCTTTCTTTTGGATATGCTCCTTCATATCCTATTTGTTTGCTTTGTATCCACTTATGGCTCCCATGGTCAGTTGAAACTGAGTCTGTCAAGCTATGTTTGCAAAGAACTAGAATGCAAGCAGTGTTGGAAGGTTGGTTTGTGCTGCTTCTGTTTTTTTTTGAACACTTGCTTTTGTTGTCTGTTTGAGTTTGTTTAGTTTTACTTTGTATTGCCTTTCCCTCTGCAGTCAGCCCTGCCCTCATGGACTCCAGCGTCCTTCAAGCAAGACATTTCAGAAGAAAGCCAAGAGAAGCCAGGATGCTGTGATTCTTCTCCTGTCCTTGCCCTGACCCTTCCGTACCCGTGTTTCATCTAGCACAGGAGCCTGGACTGTGGGAAGTCTGCTGCCAACTGTTGAGCGAAGTTCTGGGGATGCCCTAAGCTGGTGCAATACAAAGAAGTTTTTTAAAGTCTTGATTTCACTTTCTTTTAAGCGTGTGTATAAACCCAGGTCAAACTGGAATTGATCTACAGTAGAACTGACTGAAAAACAAACAAACTGAAAAAAGACTTAACTATTTTATTTATTTCGATATTTAAGAGAGAAAAGAAGTGCTGAAGTTGCACAGTATTTTTGTTTGAAATACATTTTACTTCAAATTTTAAATGCAATTTTGTGAAGACATGAAATTTTAAAAAGCACTTAATGTAAAATAAAGACTGAATATTTACTTTAAGGAAAAACTTTTTTAAATAATGAAAATAAAGATCAACTCTGCTCTCTCTCTTACTTTAAAGAAGCCATTCATACATGTGCTGGGTATCTTTGTTTTTTGCAAATTGGATGTGGTAAGTGAAGATTGTTCTGGTTTACTTTCTCCTTAATAATATTATCCTATTAGATGCTTAAAACTTACTTTGCTGTACTGTGTTAGGCACAAAGCTGAACAAAACCTGTTGAAATAGCAAAGACCAGGCTCAGTGGCTGGATTTTTTTGTTACCAGATTTTGTGTCCAATTCAAAGGACTGTCTTCTCCCAGTAGGGTTGATGTGTCTTTTCTGCACAGTAAAAGAGGTTTGCTCTTGAGCATCTCTGTGAAATATTTCTGCTGAAAAAGGGGTTTAAAAAGGAAAACAACTCTGTTAATTTTAGTAATATTTTTTGCTTTGGTAATTCCACAGCGGATTGTGAGTTGGTTGTAAGGGAAGTATCTAAATGTTCAAGTGCTCTTGGCACAGAGCTTTCTGCTGGAGTCAAGGATGATGCCATGTGTAGAAACCTTGTGTACTTCAGCCCTTTTTTAAGTGGTAGTGGACTTTGGAAAGCGTACAGGTGCACCCGCATGCCAGCAGTAAGCAACAGGGGTTACTCAGCGGGAGAAGTATGTAAGTTCCTACAGCTATAAGCCTAAATTGTCCTGCGAGGCAGAGGTGAGGGACGTTCCCATCCCCAGTTCTAGGTTGTTAGCTATCTTCTCAGTGAAATAAGGTGTTCTGCTTTGTACAAGCACTGGAGGATTTTGTTGGCTGACAAATCTGCTCACAGTGGATAGGACTGTTCGCTGTCATGTGTGATGCAGTCTTGTAAGGATGCAGGGTAGCCTTGTGTCCTCGGAGGAGGGTATAGGACTTGGCTCTGAGATTAGCTTCTCTTCTGTAACAGGGGTGCCGGATGTACCTATTGGTATAGACCCAGATAGAAAAGGTGGTTTTGTTAATACGGCCTGTGCTGGCTTTTGGAGTGAAAAAAGCTATGGAGTGAAAAAAGCTATGTCTACAAAAAGCGCATCCTGACTAGGTGAAGCTGCCAGAGAGCCTGAACCTTCATTGTGTTTCTTGCACACCTAAAACTCAAACTCACCTCATTGAGAGGTTTCTGTGTGTCAATAGCAGCAGATTTTGTCTTCTTCTCCCTTCCCCTTCTCCTGCTCCTTCCCAGATTAACATATAGGGCCAAAAATAATCATGTAAGATGTCTGGTAGGCCCGAGTCCTGCTCCCACTAAGTTAAATGACAAAATTTATGTTCTAATCAGGCTCTTTAGCAGGATTGTTTTGTTTTGTTCATTTTGTTGGTTTCTAAACTTGCAGTGGTGAACTGCCTCTAGAGAAAAAAATAAATTAAATTTTATTTCATTAAAATATAACAAGACGCACAACTGTAATGAAGATTTACAAACTGTAGGGTCTGTGTTCAGTTTGTGTAATATTCCTTCCAAATAAAAGTTCTGCTTCCAACATCCCTACTGTATATTCCTCTGTAAATATTAGTTTATCAAACCAATTCCACAAGGTCTTTTTTAGTGCAAATAATCTTCCTTTAAAACGACATTGTTGAGTAACATACTTGTACATATACTTTTCTAAGCTCTCCATTGTTTATAATACTCTCTTTGAAGCTCAAAATAAAACTTCCTCCTCTATTGATTTTGTTTCCCATTTCCATTTTGTAAATTATGACACTTGTCCCTGGATTTTGTTTTGTATTTCTTAATGAAGCATGACGTTAACCAAGAATTCTCTTCCTTTTTCTTTTTTACTTTCTCTTCTCCATTCATTGGACAACAGAAACTGGTCCTGTTGCTTGCTATAGTGGAGGTAGGCAGGAAATAAAACACCGCTTTTGTGTAGGACTCATTCTAAGAGTGTTTCCTATCATTTATGATAATAGAGGATCTTCCTAAATGCGTTTTAATAACCTTCTCCATGAGATTAATAGAGTTGCATTAAGTCAATTTAGATTCAAAGGTGGAGTCTGAATTATATAAAAGCTTTCTGTATAGATTTTAGTGACACTGCTTTAAGGAGTCCTGACCCTACCTATGCCATTTCTAATCCAGTCAGTGGAGTAACTGGAAACTGTGGTTCCCTGTGCTGCATTGCACAGCGCAGGCATGAACCCTCCTTTCCCTTTACACACATTAGATTAATATTATGGTTGTATGGGATGGAAAGAGGAAATACTGTTTCAGATTAGATGCCATGCTTTTAGGAAACTGCGTGTCCTCTTCCCTGATAGGCCTGCTGTCATTTTTATGAAGCTCTGTTGCCTTTCCTCTGACTTCCTATCAGTTTCTCTGCTACCAGTAAAGGCTATAGATGGCCCTTTTTACTTTGGCAGCTGCTTGCAAAAATAGCAGCTGAGGTGTAGCTTTTAAGAGATCTTCTGGTGTGGGTACAGATCCTTTAGAGTAGTGAACTGCCCCCCCCCTCCCCCCCGCCATCAGGTTAAATGGCAAATAAGTCCTAAAGAACACATCAGAATGAATCCAGTCAGGCGATACAGGAACTGCACAGAATTGTACAGATGAGCTCCCACATGCCTCATTTTTAACAGTCGTGTGTGACAGAGTGTGTGTCTTTGCAGCAGAGAATTAACTATTGGTCTTCTTTTATAGCCTTTCCCTATAAAGTGTTATTTTTCACATGTGTAATTTTAATTTCCATCAGTGTTTTGTTTCTTCACTCTATCTTCTGGTGAATATGACCTGAAAACTTCACTGCTTGCCTTCAGACCTTATATTTACCTGTGCAAGGCCTTCGGCCAATTCATTGGAGGAAGGAGGAAACCAAAAGGCAGTTTCAGCTACCTTTGCTGTCCTCAGTCACTGTGGCTCTTGGGAGCCTGTTCGGGATCTGATAGAGCAGCTCATGGACTCCTTCCTGGGTTGTCCTCAGCTGTTCTGTGGCTAAAAAGGTCTTTCCTTATTTTTCACCTGTTGGGTTCTGGGGACCAGAGGCAGCTGAAAAGGTGGGGTAAGGTGCTAACCGTATTTCTGAGCTGTGCTGAGAAGGTAGCTATGATGTTTTCCTTAGAGCGCATACTGGGTGATAGGATTGGTGGTTTTAAAGCCCCTTCTAAACAACTTCCAATTTCCTTTCTGTGATTTTCTCTCAGATATCCTTACAATAATCTGAGTTGCAGGCCTACAAACCAGCTTTTGTATAGGGATTTCATGGGGGGCGACTAATCTTCTCCTGTCCCAAAGCAGAGAGGAGGGAGAGTATGTGATGACAGGTCCCGAGCCCCTGGCTATTGCTGCTTTTGTTGTTCTTCAACTAGTTCCTCTTGAGCTTTCTGCTGTGCTGCACAGGACAGAGAGACCCAGACGGAGGTTGGTCTGAGGGCAAAGCTGAATGCTGACAAATCAAAGAAAGGAAAGTTGAAGAAAAGGAAGGAAGGAAACTGCTTGTGGCATCAGGGCACTTTTCTTGTTCAATAGGTCATCTCCCATTCTGACTCAGTTGTCATTTTCATTGTCTCCAGTGTGATGGATGCAGAGAGCAGAGCTAGACATTTCTGCTAAGGTAACCAGGAGTGAAAGTGTACATTGAAATTGGCTGTTATGGATGTCTGTCAACACTCTGTTTAGATGAATGGGATCCTTCCCACCACAGCAGAACTATTGTTACAGGCTGTCAGAGTCCAGAGAACAACTCTGCATAAGTCTTATTACTTTGAACATTCTTGTGCCTTTTTTGGTTGGTTGAGTTTTTTTGTTGTTTTTTTTTTTTTTTTTTTTTTTTTTTTGTTTGTTTTGTTTTGTTTTTTTTTTTAATGAAGCCACAGGTCTGGAAATAGAAATGTTCTAAAGGAAAGTTTTAATTTTGCAGAAATTATCTGAATAGAAGAAAATACCACTGCTCTCTAAGCCCCAGAGCAGATTTACGTTGGCATGCTGGCTAGGAAGGTATCTTATTTTCCTGTCTGGAGAAGGGTTCTTGCTGGTGAGAGTCAGATGTGGCAGGAAGAGGGAGTAAAAATGTCTGCCAGCACTGCGGCAACTAATGGGTGCCCCCACAGCCACGTTTCCCTGAGCTGAAGGTTGGCAACGTTTAGGGCTGGAATCCCAGGTTCTCTGGGTGGGCTGAAAACAGCACTGGCTTCTTTGCTTTGACCTGAACTAGACTGTTGCACTGGTTTAAGGTTTATTCCCAACTTTTGCATGGAATCAGGAAAGAAAAATCTGGTTAAATTTGCATTCTGGATCTGTGAGACCTACTTGTAATCAGATCCATCAGCCTACAAATGATAAAAAACTTCATAATGCTTTCTCTCTACGATGAAACTTTTAATGCTCATTAGCAATGCCATAAACTTCTGTGTACCCTGTCCCATCCCTAGTGTTGAAGATGGCTGAGCAGGACCTCAGCGACGTAAAGCATACATAGCAAAGCACACAAGCAGTGACTACTCCCCTTAGCTTTGGCTGGGCTTGTCCAAATTGTGGCTTGATGTGTTTAAGATCTTCATTGTCACTTGGAAATTATTGTCAAACTGTATTCCCTGTGCTGCACCAAAGCTGGACATTTGCCACAGCTTGGTCCTGTCTTTGATTTTAATGACTTAAGATGAGAGCCATCCATCTGTGGCATTTTAATTTCACCAGTATATTTTTTAAGACCTAACTGCATTTTTTGCTGTTTCGACAAATGCTCTTGCTGTGTGTGTTAGAAACTTTTACCATATCATCTGTTGTTTGATGATGTTTTGTCCTTGCAGCATGTAATTCTTCATGATTCCATGGTGTGTGCACCATGGTGGGAGAAGGATGGCATTTACCTTTAAAAAAGCACAGATTTCTGGCGCAGAGTTTTGTGGCTAATATTGCCATCCAGGATATAATTAGAAACAGTTTGTTTCATGTTGCCCGGATAGCTGTGGTGGCTCGAAATGCCAGCGGTGGCACTGCTGTGGAAAAGGCAATACACTGAACGTTGAAGCTGGGCAGTGGGCAGAAGCTCTTGGAGCTATTGCTGCCTGCCTGGGAGAGGCAGCCGCTCCGGGGAGCGTGCAGAGGGGTGTTCCTTTGGGATCCCAGCTGATGGATGGGGCCTCTTGAGCAGGAACAGACATAACCTCCCTTCAATGTCTTTCGCTGGGTGGTTTTTTTTCAGAGTGGAGTTTAATTTCTCGGTGCTGTTTATCTTCCATAACCAATTCTCAATAAGACCTTCCAGTTTATCTCTAGGTATGCACAGGTGTTATGTGTAATTTTTTACTTGGACTGAAGCCCCTTCTCATGATGTTTCTTCAATCTTTGCTGTTAGTGTCCCGGTGTCGGTGGCTTCATTGTGGACTGCAGGAAGAGAATGAATGTGACCAAATCTTTCAGATACAGCTGTCTTTTTTTGAAAAATAGTAGATTTTTTTAAACAGTGCTGGAAAGAGTTTTGTCAAGTGTTGCCGAAGACAGCTTACTAATTTTGTATTTCTTTTATTAGCCAATAGCCAGTAAGTTCTTTACGTGATGATTTCAGGAGTCAGTATTGAGGCCAGCTCTCCAAGGTGAGAGGAAGTCATTGGAAATTGGTGAAGGCTGTGCTGTCACTAAAGGGGTACTTTTCTTTTAGTGTCAGATAGCCAGTCAGACATAGCTTTCAAATTCATGTAGCACTTTGTACAGTGGAGTTTACATGGGGTGGTTTTAACCCTATGTTTGAGAAATTAATTTTCCTATGTTGGTACAAATCATAGTTGCTTCATATCAGTGCTCTTCTGGGAGTGGCTTAAATGTTTTAAACATCACTTAAGTCTTTCCAGCTTTTTCCTCAGGATCAGCAACTTGTTTTATGGTGCAGTGGATTCTGCAGCTCGATCTTGGCTCAGAAGTCTCATCCACTGCTGGGATATCTGGGTTTGGGTTTCTTAAAGAACAGGTCCCAGCTCTTCTCAGGTCTTTCCACACCAACTGTTTCTCTGAATGTGTCCAGTAGCCTGGAGTCTTTGGAGAGTTTTTAACTATCCACAAACTCTCTCTAGGTTGAATTCAGATTGCTGTTGTGCTCTTCAGACATCCAGATGGTCAAGAGCTGGAGAAGAGGACCTTCCCTGGGTTAGGGAGCTTCATTTCTCTTGCAAGGCCAGGTCAGCCTCTTCATTAATAAGCTCTCCAAGACCCCTTCCTCACTTCCCTAATGGGTGAGATTTTACAAGTACTTAGTGATCTGAAAGAAAACCCCCAAAATTTCCTAAGGATGTCTGCACTCATTAGATTGTGACTGTTTACATATTTATGGGTCTGGCATTATGTGAAGAACTGGTCCCCATTAGGCTCAGCGCAGTTATCACTGAGAATCACCACATCTCGTGGGTGATGGGATCCCACCTAACAGTGAACGTCACAGGTGATGAACATCCTCAACAGCTGTTAAAGGTGAGAAGAGTTGGGATGCCCAGAACCTGGTGAGACCAGCCTGTAGGAGAGGACTTCCCAACCTCTTGGCCGTTAGCAGAACCACTGAGCAACAGTCCTGCTAGCCAAAGTATCAGCCAGCGATGAGCAGGGTCAGAAAACCCACAGATCCCTGTAATACCATGGAAGATAATTTTCTGGCATTAAATGTGATAATATTCGACTTTTGTATAGGCTCTCTTAAGCAATTCCTCTGGTGCTGAAAGGCAGCGGGACTAGTGAGCTGTTTAATGGGGGACATTTGTATCCACTGCTATAGAACTAGCTAGTTTCTTGTTTAATCTGATGTGATCTTTAGCTGCTATGAAGCATTGGGTGTGTAGGTTAAAGCAATGCTACTTACTTGTTACAGGTTAAGGAGTGGCCTGCACTTTGATTTGGCTAATCTGGGGTGGAAGGTCTGGTGAGCTCTGAGAAGACAACTCATGGATTTTAATCTGGTGTTTTTCCAGTGAAAAACAAACAAAAAACCCTACTGTTTTGGTGTCTCTGGGAGCATTTTGTTAGACAGTTACTCAAAAAAGCCGTTCCAACAACTGAAATCAAAAATGCCATGGTGTGGAGAAAAGATTTTGGTTTGATTTGAAATGAAACATGTTCTCTTTTTCTCAATGAAATGTCCCTTTCCCACTGCCAAGTGTGCACAGGTTTGAATGAAGCATTTCGTTTGTATTTTTTCCCTCTCTTAAAAACAAGGCCATCGAGCTCACTTTTGAAGCAAGGTACTGCTCCAAAATGAACGTCTGACTACTTCTTTGTGAAACACTGGCACAAAATGTCTCACCCTTTCTGAAAAATCAGTTTCTCCCTCTGCCACCTCTTAACCCTTTCTCCCTTCCCGCCTGCTTTCGACTGAAACTACTTCATTCAAATTCACTCCTTCACTCAGATGTTTAGATCACCCTGAAATTGCATTTTTTTAGAGAGTAAACTGAGACATTTTGCTCCCCCCTACCGAGTGCGTACTGATGCTCCGCAGGGTGCAGTTATAGCTCTTACTTCCCTCTCGATATTGATGTTGCTGGGACTTTGATGGGGAAGTGAAAACCGGTTGCCTTATTGATGAAATCTTGATTGGCACTTAGAAATTCCCAACCAAACAGGGGGTTTAACTAACAGAGAAAAGAAAAAATCAGTAGACGATGGGATTTTTCCAGCTTCTGGCACTGCATTACAAACAACGGAGAGCGTGCATGGAGAATACTGCCCATTCGGCAGCTGAAAGGGTTTCTTTAATTCAACGAGGGACTGAAGTAACTTGCTCCAAACTGGTTTTGTTTGTGTTTAGCTGAATGAGGCAGTTCTACTTATGTCTGAATATACAATCACATTAGCAACAGTGTAAATTATGCTTGCGTGGGAAAGTCAGACCTCTTACATATACAGTGTGTTTGCATCAGTTTTCAACCATTTACCCATCATGTGCTGAATTTCTTTACCTTGATGATACATGGTTACCTCATGTAACAGCAATGAGGTCACTGTCTATGCGGTGGCATGGTATCTTCTACGTAGTTAAGTTTATTTAATGTTAAAATGATTATATTTAAATAATTCCTCTGCAGTTTGCCATTTGATTTGAAATTTCTGGAGCTGTGCTGGCAGGGAATTAGTCTAGAGTCATTCCTTAATCTTTCTAGAAAGGAACTTTGTCCAGAGGTTAGTAATACTCTTTCCTTTTTCCCTTTCCTGTCCCCTAACGCTGGAAACGCTGGAGCCGGTCTTTTCGAGCGCTACCCTGATGACATGGGTACGCTGGGCACCCCGCAGGCGTGCTGCCGTCTGGCTGGCAGCGTCGGCAGGGCAGTTCAGCACCGGGAATATTGGGGAAGGACCAGGTATTTGGACAGCAGATGCGGGTTCAAGCAGGTAGCAGAGTCCTTGTTCAGGTTAAAGGGAGGGAAGGAGGGGCAGAGCTGGTATCTTTGTTTTATGGGGGGTTTTAACAAAGGTAACACTCTCGCGGAAGGCTATTCAGGCTGACGTTTCCCTAGCATTTTAAATACCACCCCACTCCTCTCATTATAGCTGGGGATTTTGGCTCTCCCAGGGGGGAGGAGATGTTCTAAATGGGCTGCCAGGGAGGTGGATTTAATGCACTAGGAAGAACTGGCTTCAACAAGTTAAAAAGCAAAACAAAACCCAATCCTCCATTCCTATTTTTAGTGTTTATGACCAAGTATTTTTGCTTGGTTGCTCATTTTGAAAGGGTTTAGTGAGCCTGCCAGTTGATTGAAAGCTGTGTGGTGTGTGAGCTGGCCTGGCTGGGGAGCCTGCAGTGCATAGCGACGAGGTCGGAGCTGCGCCGGAGGTTTTTTTCCACTGCAGTTTGTTGAAGGGTAACGAAAATGTCCCCCGGGCAAAGGGGATGTTGGCTTCCCAGGTTGTGGTGATTCATCTTGTCTGGATAAGCAGTCTTCCTCCCACTCCCGCATTTTCATCTCCATCTACCTCACCCCTACTTCACCGTGCAACCAAATGCAGAACCTGCCCTGCATTGCACGGGCGATATTGCTGGGGGGGTCTCACGCAGCTGACCCCCTGCGAGGCATACCTGCTGGGCAGCATTAGCATTCGGTGCCCGTCCTCCTCGCGCTCTACAAATGGGTTATTCTCGTTATTAGGAGCTATGTCCCTGGCATATGGAGTCCGTGCGGTGCCTGCAGGCAGGTTTCCTTCCTGTTGGTGTTGGTAAGCAGCCCAAGTGCCTCCTGGCAATTAGCAGATCGTTACCCATAATGCGGCGCGCAGCGATGCAGCCTGGTGGGTTTTCTGGAGGTCACTCTGACCTAATTCACCCCCAGGAATTGTACAGCGCTGGCATGACTTACCAGTGCATTAACAAGCTGATGCTTCAGTACGAGGTTATTTGAGTGCTTCCACATTATTTTTCTTAGGTAAGAAATAGCCATTTTGTCTAGCGGCCAAGAATGGCTAATGGGGGTCAGTCTGGAAGAGGCGGGAGCAGAGTGTTGGCTGATTTGGAGACGGGACATTGCGGGCGTGTGGCCTTTCCTTTGGCTTTAAGTTTGGGGACCGTTTCTGATCCCCCGGGGTTGCAGATGCGCAGAGCCCGGTTTGCCGCCCTGTTTCTGTGTCACCACAGCATCTCTGCAGTGTGTCAGGCCTGTGCCTGAGCCCCCGCTGCTCAGCCTCGGCGGGGAAGACAGAGGGGGGCAAGACTGTGCCCCAGATCTGCCCCAGCCCAAACCCCCGGGTGATATGAAATGGAGGTGCAGATTTCAGCCCGTCCCAGGCGGTTTTGGAGGGACAAGTGTGCCTGGCCAGAGGGGGACACCCAAACAGCAGCGAGCACCCTGGCAGGGCTCATCATCCTTCTGGCAAACCTGAGCCCAGAGCAGAGGGCCTGGCTGCAGCACCACCAGCCAAAATCAGGCTGTTCTTCCAAGGCGGTGATTTGTATACACCAAAGTTAATTGTCGGCAGTTTTTAGAGGCTTTCAAAATCTCTAACTTCTGGTTTTTATTTCTCCCTGCTAAGATATGCATGGCTGGACTGTACATGCTGAGGAAGGGGGCTACGCAGGGAAAGGCACAGACAAACCTATCACAGTAAAACCATTTTAAAACATTTCTCAAGTAGTTTTCCTGTAAGACTTGTGGCATCTGCTACCAAGGGGATGGTGTGCGGGGAGGGGGTGATTTGACTGATGACACATTAGGATGCCCAGAATAATTCGCCCCTGGCTTCTTTCTTTGCATGCTCTGGAGGTCACCCCCAAATCCCACCCAGCTCCTCCCGCCGCCCCATGCCAGACAGTTACTCTGTCTTGTCTGCGGCTGATCTCCCTGGGTGCATGTGAGTTTGTGTATGCACAGATCCTTCATTCTGTTTGTGCACTTTGAGCCGTGCACTGCTCTCAGTGTACCTTCTGTAGCCCAGGCTCTTTGTCCTAGATGATGCTCGTGATGCTTTAAAACATTTCAGAGGAAATTATGCAGCATTGTAGAGTCAAAGCTGGGAGCGAGTTTCCTCAGGCAACAAAATTTTCCAGGGAGTGCTTCAAGCTGAGAGGTGTTTTGGTCAGAGCTTGTTGCCCCCCTGTGCCCTTTGGTGTTTGCATGGCTAAAGCAACAGCAGGGTAGTACAGGAGGGTGAGCTGCAAGTGCCACCTTCCACACATCACCGTTTTATAACTTCCTTGAGATCTCCTGCTTTAATTACTTTCAAACACAGGTCTGTCCTGCTTTCAGTTCCCATTGACTCCAATTACACCTGCCTAACTGTGACTGGGACTGAACCACTGTCTTTTGCAGAACGGTTTTATTTGTCCCTTGGGTGAGCAATTAAAGCGGGCTCTCTTCTACTGGTGCCAAATATTTGAGCAATTGCTTGTAATTTATGTCTCTTTTTCCACTGGAACTGGCAGTACCAAGAAGCAAACCACCACCTCCGGAGTGCAGCTGGCTGCCAGTCCCGGGTGCTAATGCAGCAGAGTGCCCCTTCCCTTTCTGCGGGCTCGGTTTAAGTTCTGTCCGTGTTGGCCAGAATGACTATAGGGCCAGGAAATGAAATAATAGGAACTATAAGCTCTTCTACAGCTGAATGGTTTCAGAGCTCCATCAATTATTAAAGACGTTAATTCTTCCACAATTACTGGCACATTGCGGAATATTAGATTAGAGGAAAGTTGGTCTCTGACCAAATCAGACTGACCAGCCTATTCACCGAGGCCTCCGAGTCCTTTCGGAATCTCTTCTGCAGCAGAGGTGGTAGTGCTGGAACACAGAGCCTCAGGCACTGGGAAAAACAGCCAGGTTTTCTCATTTCCATCAGGACACAGAAATTCACGGTGGTGATATTTCCTCTTCTCTTCTGTCTAATAGCAATAAAACCCAATGGTGCCTATGAGTGAGACTTCCTTTTTTGTTTGTTTGTTTTTCTTAAGAAGCTGGATTCAGCAAGGCTCTGTGCCAAAGAGGGCGAGACAAGAATGCTTCACCTGCAGCCTCTGACACCCACCCCTGCCCTGGCCGCTGGGAAAGCTGTTGTATTTTTCAGTAATGAAAAACTTCCCTGTATCGCAGAGGTACTGTGGCAGGTGGTGCCTTGGGTCCTCTCTCCACAAACACTTTTGAAGGCTTCTGTTTCTGAGTACCTCCACTTCATCAGGCAGGCATACAGCCCTGTATCGTAATTTCTTGACGCTGCAAGATAGGAAGGGCCAGGAAAATGCCAAGAACTCCTCAACCTCATCCCTTAGTAATGTTTGGTCTTCTTTTGCGAGTTGCAGCTCCTCAAGCCCTGGGATTCTGCCAGAGCTAAGCCTTTTGGTGTGCTTGGATGGTTTGGGTATTTAAGGGCCCTTTCTAATCCATCTGTTGTTGACGCTACATATCTGTAAGCATGCCTCCTTAGACAGACAAATGAGGGCTAAATTTTTATATCATAACCATAAAATCATATCCCTTATTAGAATTACAAGTTACCTTTCCCTTCTTTTGTATGAATAATGATAACAATTCTGCCTAATGATGGCAGTGGTCACAGCAATCCTTATTCAATCTTAGCAGGAGGAAATTTTGCAGTTTCTTTGCATGTAAAACTTCCATTATTTGGATGGGGTTCCTGTGACATAGGTCATTATATCCGTAATATGTATTTATAGTTGTTTAAAGACCTGAATAGTTTATGGAATAAATTCTGATGCGATATAGCCAGGAGCTCTGTGGGTTTTCATTATGCTATTGATTAAAAAGCCCACAACTAGACAGTGAAGATAAGGGAAAGAACTGGAAACTGTGCGAAAATTCCTTTTACTCTGTATAAATAATTTCACATTTGTTTTAAAAAAGGAGTCTTTGCTTATTTTTTTTCCTCAAGATAATCTCTGTCTTTGTTTGAAAAAGGTTATTGATTGGATTGTTAACTTAAATAGTCTGTGGCGGGTGTGACAGAGCACATGGCTGCAATTAATCTTGTGATGCAGAATCCATTATTGAAGAAGCACTAATGAGCCGTTCTAAGGCCTTCACTGGTCACAGAGCGCCTGGGAGCAGCAGATTGCTCCTGCCCTTTAATGTCAGTTTTGGTCTTTAGTGCTATACAGCCTGTGTAAGCAGAAGAGATTTTTAGATTTTCTTTGGGTTTTTTTTTGTGGTTTTTTTTTGGTTTTGTTTTTTTTTTTTTTTGATATTTATGTCAAAATTCTCCTTACTGCCAGCCTGAAATTGCACCAGGTGTGAGAGACAAGAAATGGTCTCTGAATGTGCTCACCCCCTACTCCTCCGACCAGATGTCTGGTGGACATAGTGTACAATTAAAGTCAGTGGCATGTGAAACACGGGTGTCACTATAAAATATAGTCTCAGTTGCAGGGTTCAGATCCAGAGGAGAGTTTCGACAAAGATAAGGGAGCTTTCATACCTGATCTATACTTTAAAATATTGCTTTAAGACAAAGGGATGAGCTGTTGGAAACCTTCTCACTGCAAGTTTTATTGTCTATGTTGTTTATAGCTGTTGCGGCATAGCAAAAGTTTGGGCAGAGAATAGTTATGGTAGATTAGAAACTGTCGACGTTAACATATCACCTTCTCCTTCAACAGAACTGCTCCCGGGGTGTATTTTAGAGGTCTGTCTATTGACTTTGGTGACACCATAAATATGTGTTACTTCTTCCCCCTGTTAGATCTGTGGAGTTGATACAGACATGTGAGAGTGATACAGAGTTTGCCAGGGCTGAGCCACCACTTGAATTATTAACTGACTTCCAGCTGCAGACTCTTTGCTGCACACCTTTGCCATAGCAAATGCCATTTATCACAAGATTAGTGAAATAAGACTGTTTCTTCATCTTGACCACGTAAGTGATGAAATTAAGCAGAAAAGACTTTCAGCTCTCTGGCTTGTGCACTACCACAGTGTCTGTAACTTGAGCTACATTTCGGACTGCTCTTTGTGTAAAACAAAATTGTTTGTGGATTGAACTAGCATTTTTTTTTTTTAAGGAAATTTGAATATCCCTATAGTAGCTAGACATATGCAGCTACAGGGCTTTGTCTTCAGCTATTCTGCCACAGAGGGAATGCCAAGAAGTGCTGTGATATGGAGCAGGGGTGGTGTTCACTAACACCACTCCAGGAAGTCTTGGACGTGTGAATTTTCTCATCGGTCATGAAAAACACTGGGTTTTGAACCAAAGTAGCAGGAAAACAAGGAGATTGTGAAAAAGGAGAACAGTGAGGGCAGGAAAAAGAATTGTCATGTTTTGAGTATCTACTGACATGCTTGCCATAAGCTACAGTGCCTTATCATGCTGCTGGTGTAAGTAAAAATAGTCTTTCCAACGACATTAGGTTGGGGTCATGGTACCACAAGGCATGTTGTTTAATGTTAAAGAGGATCTGACTTAGAGGCTGAAGAAAGACATGTCCACGAGATACTCTTTTTCCATTAGACATGCCATAAGCCCTGGGCTAACATAGAGCAATCTGTGGCTATGCAGACATGGCTGTGGGCATTTGTTGGACTCTTTTGTAGTCACAGCATTTGGAGAGAGTGCCCAATGGAGTGAATAAATTGGTATGTTTTTGCAAAATATTTCTGCATTGCTACTAAGCATAAGCCACCATGGCCATCGCTCCACTATTACTGTTTTTTTAAGCAGTTGTCAGCCCGCAAGAGCCCATTTCTTTTAGGCTGCGGTGGGCGTGGTCCTTAAGAAGGGCTCCGCAAAATAGGATGGATCACTTCAAGGATGAGGCACCATCAATACGAGATGCAGCACAGAAAACCTGCAGAGGTGTTTCTGAGGCAAATGAGGAACGAGACAGTCAAGACTGATAGCTGGAAGAGAGCAGCAATGGCTGCGAAGGGACAGAGATAAAGTAGTGAACAGAACCTGACCTTCATGTCGTTTGAGAAAGGGAGAGCCTTTAGCTGGAGTCTCTGCAATGAGCAATGTCTGTACACAGGCAAGTAAGCACATGAATACATGTATGCATTTAGCTGTGATCTATTTCTGTAAGTTTAATTCCATTCTTTCTATTTCTTTTCAAATGGGACTGAAGCTATTTAACTCTCTGATTAACTCGCCTCCCTGTATGAGTTGTTTTCTGTGATATATTCTAGCACTGTACAATCTTTCTGAAAGCCAACTCTCTGCTGTTGGGATGAATTCCTCCCTGATGTGTAGTGTGGCACATTTGTTCTATTTACTGGTGTTGGAATGAGGTTCTGCATTTGCTGTAAATCAGATCTGGAGGAACATTTCAGTGTCATGTCAGGTTCTGCTAGTTTGGTAGTATCGGAAATTATATGAGGTCCTCTCAGCAAGAAAAGGTATCATGTCACATCTTCTGCACAGTTGCAGTTTCAAGGTCCCCAGAAATTTAGTTTGGACTTGGTCCACTGTAAATCTCAGTAAAATCTGACGCTTGTTTTGTGCTGACATTTCAAGGGCTCCAAACCCCAGTGATCTTCTTAGCCCATCTGAGCTCATCAGTACTGTCAAAACATTTCTTTGTTCAAAGGCTTAAGAGTGATATGAGCAATGTCACTGATCTCTCCTTCCTTAAATATCTCCTTTATTTTCTATTCAATTTCCTTAATAACTTATGTACACACATTTCTTTGCTGGACAGGCTTAGTTTTCGTATCACAACCATGCGAACATAACTGGAGAACAAAAATCCTTATTACAGCATTTGGTGGTATCATGGACACATAAAGAAAATATATTCCCTGCGGCATTATTGCCTTACCCAGAAACTCTCAGCAACTGTTTGCTTCACTGGCTGGAAAATACAAAAGCTTCTTTTAGGGTGGTGATGGGTGATGTGACAACACAGCAAAATACTGCTGGTAGGTTTGGTAATGAAGATAGCACATCTATGCTCACATCTACTGTAGCCTTGCCTTTTTTTTCTTACTGGAGAAGCAACCTTTCTTTCTTCAATCTTAAAAAGACACTTGAGGCTGGTGGAGGTGGAAGAGATTTTTTCATAGCCATTTGCTGTAGTCTAAGAACAGCAGATCGGCTAGAGGTGAAAAAACCCCGCGCACCTGATGGTGTAAATTTCTAGAAGTAGCATGCGGTAGTGCTGGATGCGTGTACCTGTATTTCTGTTTTTTCTACAGATGAGTAATTAGCTATCCCTGTCCCATGCCCCCCACCCCTGCCTACGCACAGTGTCAGTGCCTACGTGTTCAGGGAGGGATGCTCAGTACGGGGCTTTCTGAGAAGGCAAGCGGTAGCTTATTGCAGGTGACGTAGGGACTTCCTTGGCCTGATAGCCGTGGTTTGGGAGTACAGTACTTGATTTCAGCGGTATATTTTTCTTGTTTTGTTTTGCAGAAGGAACACTGATCCTACATTTGGTTTGTTTGTTTGTTTGTATTTTCCCCTCCAGAAAGCCCATTGCTGACCCTGCTACTGTGATACCGCTGTTTTGCAAAGCTGGAGTCAACACGCATGTAGGGGTGGGGGTTGTAACTCTGGCAATTTGTCCTTCCCGATTAGATGTGACTGTTCTGCTAGCTTTCCCTTCTTTATTCCTTTCATTTAGTTCATTGTGGGAATTGGCTTGGGGTTTTTTCCTTTTGGTTTCTTGTTTTGATCCTGGAAGGTTAGCTGTGCAATTTGGTTTCTTCTGTGCCAACCAACTTTAGTGGCAGAGCTCTTAAAAAAAGGAAAAGCTGTACCCTTCATCCTGTCTTGCTTCTTCTCTGTATGCTACTGCTTCCATTTAAGCAAAGTTTACAGAATTGCTCCACCCATTTGGACACCAGGAAGGGAACCTCTGAAATGGAGAATAACCTCATTTTCACCATGTCCTTCAGTCTGGTCAAAACAATGCTAATTGAAACTGTAGTTCAATTTCTGTTAAAATGGATGGGCGCTCTCTTTGGAATTGGGTTTGTTTCTGATTTCATCCTTTCTCTTGTTTTCTTTCAAAAAAAAGCCCCGCAAAAACCAAACCCAAAGACAAACCATTTTTAAGAGCTCTGAATAAAACTGCTTTGCCAATGGGGAAAGGGTGGGGATGACTCTGATTTTCTCTTGTGCCCGGCAGCGAAAGGGTTAATGCCTGCTTTCCTCTTTGGTATCTGTTAGTTGCAGCCCATGTTGTGATCAGTCCATGTCCATGTGCGTTTTGTTCCCAAATTTAACACCGGTTAATTAACGAGCAATAAGTGAGCCTTAACAATGACAGTTGTTTCCGATCTTCCTCAGGACACCCGACCTGCCTGCAGTTCACCACAAACATGACTGAGGCTGTTAAAACCTATCAGTGGCAGTGCATTGAGTGCAAATCCTGCAGCCTTTGTGGGACCTCTGAGAACGATGTGAGTTCTTTTACCTTTTTGTGCAAATAAGCGTCACTGCAAGCTACTGTCCTGTCTGCCCTTGAGGAGCACGTGGCAATGGTGTGGGTCATGGCTTTGCTGCTCCTTCCATACATCCCCGAGGAACAGCCACTCCTAAGAACAAGGATGGGCTTCTCCCCAGTGCCCCCGTTCAGCCATCTCTCTCTGCTGAAATTACCATGGGTATCACGTAGGGCCACTTGACGATACTTGTGGTTTGTATACTTACCCAATAGAAATTAGCTGGAGGCCGTGTCACAGGGACCTGCAAGAGAGTAATATTTCAATATGGTAGTCAGGAGTAGATGTGAATGGGTGATAACCTGAGAGGTGGCAGGCATGTTTCTTCTGTCCCTAATTTTGCTTACTTTCTCGGCATGATTTTTTAATCTTAGTAACAAGACTTGGGAAACAAGAAAGTATTTGACCTGGGATGGCCAGGCCTCTCTCTAGTTACCTCATCACCTGTCCTACTGATTTCTAAACCGTGATCCAGAGCCTGCAGCTGAGCAGTGTTCTCTCTGCGGGGTTTTCAGGTAAAATCTGGTGCTAAAGGTCCTTGGTAGTCTGTGAGAAACTTGGAGAATTGACAGTAGCTGGAGAGCTTTGGAGGCAATTAGCTAACACTGCATTCCCTATAGGAGAATAAATTTGAAGCCTGAGATTTTGTTTTGCTTTAGTAGTAAATAAGGAAATCTGAAAACACAGAGCTGTTCTGTGCTAGGAATCACAGGATACTTCAGCGCAGCTTTCCCCCCCCCCCCCCCCCCCCAGATACATGAAAGAGCTACAGACCACATGGTGGGATCGTGTAATTTCCATCTATTTCACAGAGCATTTACTCAGCTGAGTTTTGGAGAACTGGCTAAGTCCAGGCTTTTCACGAGACAGGTTTCCCTGAAGGGATGAGATCCAGCACACGGTCACATTGGAGCCCAGCAAGGCCTGTCCTCTTCTCTCAGTACAGCATATCCCCAGCCTCATGACTCCTGCATCATGAGGCCACCTTGGAGAGGAAGTCCTCCACCTCTCAGAGAGATCTTCCAGTTAGAAACTGAACTGCCTTCATGATGAGAAGAGGGCTCTCTGCAGCCTCTCAGAAATATGGTGGTCGACTGTGGATGCACAAATGTGATGCCTGTAGCCTTTTACTTTCCCAATAGTCTCTTAGTCTCTATGTTGGAGCTCTCTGTTCCTAGCTGAGCATTGCTGGTTACCATGCTTATGTTTTCATCTTGGCAAGAGACTAATTTACATCATTTTCTCTCTTCTCCTCTCCTTCTCTCCCTGTTTCCCTACTGTCTCCCCAACAACCCTGCCTCAGGACCAGCTGCTCTTCTGTGATGACTGTGACCGTGGCTATCACATGTATTGCTTGAATCCACCAGTCTTTGAGCCCCCAGAAGGTAACATATGTTGGAAGTCTCATTTGAAAATCACAATAAAGTCCTTGTGGAGAAGGGAAGAATTTCAGAAAGGTGGCCTGGGCCATTCAGGATTAAGGAAGCAGTAGCAAAGCAGAGGCAGGTAGCACCGGAAAGAAAGAAAATTAATAGACACGGAGGTCTAGTGTGATCTGAGATGTCCTGTTCAATCTTGCCTGGTCTCTACCTCCTTTTCCAGGACATGGCTCTTTTGTGGGTCATGGGTACCTTTGGATGTTCCAGATGGCATTGGACACCTCAGTTTAGTCAACTGAATTGAGCTTCTATGAACTGTGACTTTGGACTTTCTAAGAAGTCAAAGTCCCACAGAGAAAGCCCCAGACAGGGAGGTCCTTTCTGGAATAGCTGAGAGTCTGCTGTCAGGAGACTGGATTAAGAGGAATGACATTCCTTGTTCTCTGGTCTGTCTGTGCCTCAGAAGGATGAGAGTTTTCCGGTCTGTATTACATTTGGTATGTAGTTATGTCCTCTGCAGGAGATTCAATCTGGCTATAGTACAACTGGTTGTAGTTTGTCACTTGGTTGTGGAGCAGAGGAACTAGTCTTTTACCACTATTGATTCTCTGACTAAAATCTGCAGAGAGCAGTAGAATTGGAGAAGGAGACATGTGAGTGCAAATGACTGCTCTTTTACATGAGGGGTAAGACAAGAATAATTACAAATCAATCGTGCATTCAGGAACTAAATGTTTCTAACTTTGATAAAGAGGAAACTAAATCAGGAGGGGAAAATTTTGAAATGCAACTAATAGTTAGCTAAAGGTTTCTGTTTGATTGGGAAGTAGTGTATTGAAAGTATGAAAAAATAAAACACCTAGTGGCAATGCACACCCCGGCTGTGTTGTAACGTGTAGAAAGCTTATGTGCACACCACCAAGGGCAGCAGAGCCTGCTTCAGAGAAATACAGGCGATTCCAAAGTTAGGAATATATTATATCCTATTCAAACCAATCTTGACATAAACTCTGAGTGCCTGGATTTTATGTCATTCCTATAAGAAGGATTTCTTCATTTGCAGGGAGCTGGAGTTGTCATTTGTGCCGGGAGCTGCTCAGAGAGCGAGCATCAGCTTTTGGCTTCCAGGCCTGAGGAGCTCCAGCAGTCAAGAAACACTTTGTTCCTGGCGTTGCCATACCAGCACACAATTCCCATCCAGAACACAAAGACACAACCCACATCAAAACGAATGGACACTCAAATACAGGAAGAGGTATCTGTGGTATTCACTGTCACTAATGCCATACCTCCTGGGCTCTGCTGGAAGGATCATGTACTTTCCCGATGCTCCGGATGAAATCTCTTCACTGCTATGCATGGTTGCTGCTTACTGTTACAGGCTCACATGCATTATAGAAGGGGGAGGGTTATATCGACACAGAGAAATCAATTTTGTGTGGCCTTGTGCTTTCTGTTTAGTCTTCTTTTCAAAGAAGAAGTAGTAAAATATCTCCCAAGGAATTATTGGTGAATACTTGGGCTGAGAGCAGCACCAGTTGTTTCTCTTCACAGGCTTGACTGGAAATCTCTTTACTGCAACTACTCGGTATCTGTCGGGGGGCTTTGAGAATTTCATTAGTTCAATATTTCCCAGGTCATGAACAATGCGTTGTCACCGAGAGAAGCACTGATCAAAAATTTTGGGGGTGACAATTTCTCCCTTGGATCGAGTGCTTTGATTTGGCAGATCTTTAGAAATCTGGTTTTAGTACCTCTGAAGGAAGAACAGTACCAATGTGTGCACACATAGAGGCTTAGAAAAGCCTACTACTGTATTTGGTATTTCAGGATATTCAGGCCCACTGTCCCATTGCAATGCCAATGTCCAATCCAGACTCATCATTTTAGGTTTGTTCAGGAAATTGGGAATGGTTATATATTAAATGACTTGCTGCTTAGCTCAGAAAACTGAACAAAAGAAAAACATCATCTTAAGTTGATCATAGAAAGTAAAATTGTCAGTTTTCTGAGCAATCTAAAGTAAGCTGCAAAAATGAACAACTTTGGCTTAGGGTCAAATGAAGCACTTTTGATTATTTTTTTTTTAATTTCTAAACTAAAGTGTTCTGCAACTGAAAGTTGCATTTTATTCTGAGAATTGCCTAATCAGGACTTCCAGCGTTTCCAAAGTGCTGTTTTTTATCAAAGTCACTATCAAGATCTAGCTGAATTTTCAAATAATTTTGCCCCAAAATTCTCTGAATTATCTGCAACCGCATTTTTGGCAAACATGATAATTTGTCAGAAAACCTTCTCCAGCTCTAAAGAAGGGAATAATTTACTGAACCTAATATAAAAAGAAAGATTTTCATAATTATTTAAAAATTTAAATATAAATACTTGTACTTTATTTAAACAAACCTCTACATGTGAACTGAAGAAACACTAAGCAAGAGCATCAGTTGAAAAAATATTATTACAGTTGAGTCTCTTTGAATGATTTAAGACATCACTAGGAGGACAAGTGAGTACATCAAAAAATTTCTACCAGATACATCTTTAAGCTTAAAACCTGCAACTCCCCAAACTGCCAAGTAGCCCAGAATGACCATTTTCTTGGGTACGATATATATTACTTTCTATGCATAGATTTAAGTGGGTTTATAATATAAAATTATGAGAGTCCCAAGCAGCATGTGACTCGGGTTGCTTGTACAAGTAGGTAAGGACACTGAAGATTATATTTGGCATATTTATATTGGTTGAAACTTTTCTGCAAAATTAAATGTCCCTGAACACTTGAAAGGACATTGTGAAAGAATACTGGTGAGGTAATTTTTCTTCCTTCTGCTAATTACACTTAGTTAGAATGAGCTATACTGACCTAATGCACTTTCCCTCATTATTTAGATAGTTTCTTCACCTTTTGCATTTTGTTCAGCTTGCACACCGAAAGTAGCCGTGTCAGCTGCTGGATTCTCCCACATACTGTTTCAGCCTCTTCTCAGGCTGCAGCAGGAGTATTTTAACCTGTTAGAAAAAGATTTAGAAAGTATTTGTCCTAGTTGTACTGGACCAAATCTCTCCTGGAGCAGCTGCACTGGCTGCCTGTGAAATCCATTCACTACCTTAGTCTTTCCCTGTGACAGTGCCTCAGACAAGCCAAGGGTACAAAGAAATTTGAGCATCAGGTGTGGGGAGGGGAAAGCGGGAGCCTGTGGCCCTGCGTTAGGTGTCTGGTACCTGTTGGGTCAAAGCTCTAGAAAAAAATGTAAAATGAAGTGTCATGCTCCCAGTCTGGAAGTGCCCTGGCCCCGGGGAGCACGTGGGGGCCACAGCTTGCCCGCATGAGCCTTTGCACCCGTCTGCTGCTGTGGTTGAACCCTGCTGGCCTGGCACCTTGGGACCATCGCACGGTTCAAGCCGGTACAAATTCCTGTTGCTGCTGTGGCCAGGAGTGCAGGTATGTGTTCACCAGGAGCTGAGAAGTGTGTGCACTGGAGGAAAGTTTTACGGTGGTGCTGGCTGTGGGAGCAGCAGAGGTGGGTTAGGGCTTGGGTTGGTGCTCAGCTGACAAGCCTGCTGGGCTTGGGGAGCTCTGTCGTAAAAACGGCCATCACCTCCCAGCTTCCCGGTATTTGAATTGGCCTTGGAAGAGGAGTAGGACAATGGAGAGGAAAATGCATGTTGTTTTGGACAGTGTGTAAGGGAGACAAGGGTGGCTCATCACGTAAGTCTCGGGTAGTCCTGTTGGTGGGACCAGCTGGTACAGAAAATCAGTGCTCTCCATCCTGGTGACGGAGATGGTGCTAAATGGGCTGTGCTCTGCACACACACCTGCATTCCTATTTTGTGGTTTCGATCCGTAACACTGACTGTTTTCTCCTCCTACAACCATTCTGCAGTGAACAGTGTCTTTCGTGTTTGGAAATATTCCTCAGCTGCCACGCCGAAGTTTATTACTAATGAAATATAATGGAAGGAGAGATTGCTAGACCTTCAACTGCAAAATATTGTTTGCTGTTTGAGATTGGTGTAACAGGGTACTTGCTCCAGCTGCGTTTCATCTCCTTGGCTTTGTGCTGTGTTGCTGTGTAGCCAGACAGCTCCAGGTGACTTTGGCAGCAGATGAGATGCCAGCTCTCCCGTGCTGAGAACTTCCTCCAGCTACAGCCTCCCTTCTTCACCAGCTCAGTCTAAGATAAGGGGCTGGGACAAACCTCTCAGTGACATTTTTAGCAGGCATTCAGAGCCCTACGTCTTGGTGCACTTTAGAAATATTAATTTATGCACCAAGAGAACAATGCTGTACCTGCTCTACTGCAATGTGGAGAGGCTGTGGCACAGCCATGGGGGGTGAGGAAGAGGCATTTAGAACTTCTGATAATGGATTCCCTGTCACCTGGTACCCCCTGGGGACAGCCTTCCTGCATGGCTGCAGGGATGAACGACTGGGGTGACACCATCCGCTCTCTGGCAAATCTCGAGACCTCTTGTAGCAGCGGTCTGGTCTGGGCAGTAAACGCAAGGACTCTGGCACTGCATGCGTCTCTCTCTTGCTCTGGCAGGACATGCAAGTTTGCTGGCAGGCCCTGAGGTGGTCAGACTCTGGTGTGTTTCAGATCTCTTCTGTGCAGGCAAGGCAAGCAATATTTTAGCACAGATCAGGGCAAACTACCATGGGAGATGATAGATCCTGCATCCCTTGAAGTCTTCAAATCAGGAATGGGCAGCTTCCCAGAAGATGTATTTTAATTAAATGCAATCTTAGTTAATCACAGGAATGTCTGACTGAAAAAGGCTTGTGTTATAGAGGAAGTCAGGCTGGATGATGTAATTGTTCTTCCTGTCCTTATTATAAAAACAGATGTTTACTGTGGGAGGGGATGTATTTAAATACAAGCTGTGTCTGCATAATGGCCTTAAAGTATGTTAGTTAAACATACTCACGTGATCCTTCTCATTTTTAACCCGTTTTGGATAACCTAAAAAAGGTCGGTTATAGCAAGTTACCTTACTGATGCAGTAAATTGCTCATGACCTCCTTCATGCCCACGATGGCAGCTACGTTGGTGTTAGCTACCTCAGGCTGTGCCAGAGATTGAACAATCCAGACTGAATTGCGGTGAAACCATGTCTTGTTTCTGGCTTTCCCTTCATCGCATTTGTGTTGCCCAGTTTTCTGCCCCATGGTGGGAAGACTGGCTGAGGAAGGGAGCTGCTGCAGCAGCAGCCTCGGAAACCAGAGGGGTGGAGAAATGGTCATAAAAAGGGGGTGCACCCAAGTCGTGCCACTGAGGAGGTGAGCTCCTGTTATCATCGCAGAGCCCCCCCTGTAGCTCAGAAAAGGAGATACCTTTAAGAAATATGAGATAGGTCCCGTTCTGCCTCCTAACTGTACTTCCATAGACATGTATTTGGACTGAGTTTACAGCATTTCTGTAAATGTACCTTAGGCCAGTTCTTGAGCTAGGAAAGCCACTGTTCAGTGTGTTCTTTTGAAGCAAATATTGCTCTAAATAACTTTGCAATCAGCTTGCTTTAAAAGGAGCTTAGTAAATTCTGCCCCAAAGGAAGAATCTCCTGCACCGTGCAGTGTTATGGGGCTGTTGCCTGTTCTTTACACCTACAGCATGTGTTGTGACAGGGGTCATTTGGGAGGTGAGGAGTGGATGGGGGTAGAAAGGAATATTAATTAAGCTTGTCACTGCCGGAGGGATGCTTTGAATTGTGCGCAAGTAAATTCCAGGTAGAGCTGGGCATGACTTTTCTGCATGGAATAAATTTATTCTTAAAAAATGTGCTGTTCAGAGAACCACGATTATTCACATATCCAAGTTCAATCTGGAAAATTATTTCATACAAAAAATATGGAGGGAATATCGGAGGAGTTGAAAATGCTTGTTTCAATCTTTTTAGGCTGAATCACTTCAATATTTTAACTTCAAAGTTAATTTAATTTCAAAATAAAAAAATTAAATAGCCTTCATTTGACATAAAACATTTAATGTGGGACTCAAAAGTATTTCAGGTCTATCTGAATTGAAATTTTCCGAATTTTCCAATTTAGTGTCATATCCACCACTGTGTATCTGCTTGATTCAGTTACAGCATGTCAAGAAACTGCATTAGAGAAAACTTTACAGTATCTACTTAAAAGAAAGTTAGCAGCTATGGAGGAATAAGAATCTTCTATATGATGCAACTGGTTCATCTAAAAGTAAAAGAAGATAAACAAAATGGAGAAAAATGTAATTTTGAATGCTAGAAGCACTTTCTTAGAGTAAGACATCTTGGTTGATCTTACTTGTCTGTCTATCTAATCAGTTGGAAATGCCAACTGCTGGTCTACAAAACTGTCTTTCAGGGCAGAAGGGGAAAATGCTTTATGTTTTCCTGATATATAAAAAAACGGGACAGAGCAAATGAGACTATATTGGGAAAAATTTGGCACCAGTCTGGGAGGGCAGAAAATTCACATCTTCAGGAGGAGATGATTAAAAGATGGATTGTTTTGTCAATTTTGTTATGGGAGGCTGTGGGTTGGACAAGAGGAGGTCCTCACCTGAAATTTTAACAGTTGACCAGATCTACATTTTTGTGAAAATAAGTTCCGTAGAGAGGAGCAGGCAGACAGGATGGGAAAGCCCTCTTCTCTAGCCAGTTCTGGGTTTGTTACGGTCTTAGCATCTCATACTTTTGCTTGATATACTACATGGCAGGACGCAGGCAGTACGCGTTCATTTTCTCCAGGCAGCTGGGCAGGGTGACCACCACTGCTGGGGCAGGAGCAGGCACGTGCTGTCCCCCTCCTGCCCCGTCCCCCTCAGCATGGGGGGTCTGTAGGAACCACCTGCAGCCAAGGAGGCAGAGGTGCTCACGTGCTCATCGCCAAACTTAGGCCCCGGTTGACAGCAGCTGACCCGGGTGGGAGAGAGCCCATCCATCCATCCATCCATCCATCCATCCATCCATCCATCCATCCATCCATCCATCCATCCATCCATCCATCCATCCATCCATCCATCCATCCATCCATCCATCCATCCATCCATCCATCCATCCATCCATCCATCCATCCATCCATCCATCCATCCATCCATCCATCCATCCATCCATCCATCCATCCATCCATCCATCCATCCATCCATCCATCCATCCATCCATCCACCCACCCATCCATCCACCCACCCACCCATCCATCCATCCATCCATCCATCCATCCATCCATCCATCCATCCATCCATCCATCCATCCGCGCTGCGGGCTGTGCCAGCCTGTCCGCTGGAATGGGGAGTCAGAGCTGCCCTGAGCTTGTCTGGAAGCGTGACATTTCACCGCGCCTAACCGGGGCTTATTTCCACTTACAACAGGGACTGCGGCACCGCTATGGGCAGGTACCCAAACTGTCTGTGCCTCGCTTCTGGAGAAAAGGCAGGATGGCAATTCTTAGCTGTTTCTGTAAAGCACTTGGAGCCCACTAACCGCGTGCAAGCGCCGAGTGCTGCCATTTACTGCAGCGCTGCAGAGCCAGGCTGTGGCGGAGCGAGCAGAGCCAGCTCCCCCGCGCTGTTCCTTATGCCAGTTATTTCTGCCAGCCACGGGCCCTGACGCTGCCCCGGGGGAGATGGGAGCAGGTGACAAGCCAGGAGCTGGATGCTGAAGGTCCAAGACCCTGCAGAGGAAATGAAAAGTTTTAGTTACTGTGGCTGTGCTTCTCCTCTGGTCAAAGAGGGCAGGCGCTGGGACTGGCAGGCAGCCAAATCTATCTTCAGTGGTGATATAATTACTAACAACGACCTCCAGCCCTGGCAGTAGTTAAATGGTTTTTCAGGGCAGGCACCAAACCCGATCTGGTTTCCATAAGATAACCTCAGTTTTGCTGGAGGGGCAGGGCGAGGAGGGTGGGGGGATGTCTCTGGTCTGAAGGGGACTGATTTACAAGCGCAGCTGCCCAGCCCGCTCCCCGCTGTGTCGCCCCTGTCCGCACAGGCTCGGGCAGCCTCCCCCCGACCAGCGCCAGGGCCAGAGCATCGCATCCCTGCTCCCGGGGAGCGGTTTTGCAGGGAGGGTGCTGGGGCTGTGCCAGCCCTGTCCCCGGCGGTGCCGGACGGGGCGCAGGGTCTCCCCGTGCCGCGGACAAGGGCAAGGATGACCCACGCTGCCAGGCCGTGTCCCCGGCCCCCGGGGGGGACGGTGGCTCTCTTGGAGGAGCCAGGCTGCGAGACGTGCAAGCACAATTTGGCTGTCCCGATGGGCAGGTCTTAGCATGGGTCTGTTATGGTCCTGTCCCTCCAGCTGCACCGCGGGGGAGTTTGGCGAGTCCCCCCACCACTGGGCCTCGAGGCACTTAACTGGAGTGGGGGAAGGTAAACAACAGCAATTCTGGGGGACAGAAGGGTTTTTAGGCTTTACCCTCTTATTGCATAAATGCCAGTGAGAATGCCAGGCATTTTGCAGCTAGGGAATCAAGCCAGTAGTTTATTAATGTTTGGTGTGTGTTCCTGCCACGTTGGATGAAAACGTAAAGTATTATTACAGTATTCACCTGTGCATTTAGAATATACGTTTGTTAATGCTGTTTTGAAATGAGGAAACTACTATTTCCAGATCAGCTTACCTCCCTTTGCATTCATGAAGTTAACAATAAAACACTTCATATCTAAAAATTGCTGATTTTTCAGCTCTTGATATTTTCTTTCAGACTCCTGTCAGTCTAGTCATCCATCCGATTCAGTTCATTGTAACAAACTACAGGTTTCACCTCTACAGTGACTCAGGAAACGTTTCCTCTCTCCCCACTTTTCAGAAGCCAAGGAGAGAGAAGGGCAGGTTTTATTCTTTGTATTCTGGAGGAGTGATAAAGAATGACAAGTCCATTTCATGTTCATCTCCTTTCCATGTCTTGAAGGATTGAACTGGTTGGCTGGGAGAGGGCTCCTTTCTCTAGCAGTCTGACGGGTCTTTGCTAGCATGTCTCACCTGTGCATGAGATATCACAGTCTGGAGTTTTTTCCCCTTGGATAAGACTCTTCCTGCTGTTGCTGTATAAGACTTTGAAACTGCTAATTCTCATCAAGGACCCATGTGCCTACAGTCCAGAAAATCAAGATAAGGATTCCTCAAGATTCTCTGCCTGGAAGGCCAACCCCCTTGCTGCCCATGAACTCTGCTGGAGCACAGATCTGTTTCCAGCCCAAACATCTGCTGCTGCTGGACTCAGGACTGCATTTTGATGTCCACTATGCACTGCCAGTGCAAACTTTGCCAGAAACATTAAAAGGGAAGTATCTGATGAAAATCAAAGGACGAGACATGAATGTTATGCCTAATGTACTCTTCCTTCGTAACTCTCCCAGGAGTATAACACAAGAAGTGTGCCCCAGCATCCTTTTGGGAAGGCTATAGCAAGCACATGAGGAATTTCTAAGTGTCATCTCCTTTGAGCTTCATTACAGAATATCCTTCATTGTTCATTCTCATTTTTTTTTCTTCTCTTACAATATATTCACGGATTTCAGAGACAGTGTGTACCAAAGCTGATTTGAAGGGTCTAGAGCAATTTGGAAATAGAGAGAGGCCCAAACTGAACCATCAGCTTTTATCTCCCCCTTAGAAGTGTTCAACAAACCCTTGTTCATTGCAGGGAATCATACTCGTGTGCTGACTTAACCCCAAGTCAACATTAAGGTCACACAATTGTTCATATAGACTCTTTTGTAGTCATAAAATGTTCTTTAAAAATGCAGGGTGAAATGTTTCCTCTTTACCTTGATGGCTTTCCATTTTTTGTGCTGCAGCAGAGATCAACAGTCCTGTTTACTCTCACTTTTTTCCAGCACCTCAACCTGGGTCAGAAGTGATGGGGACAGGCCTGGGAATAATTTATTTAATTGAATTGCAGATGTAAATATAGGCTCAGGAGCATTCAAGTAAATTGTCATCTGTGGTAGACATCCAGATCTCCTAAGAAGCAGAATTTTGTGCACATGTTAAGTTATTGCTTCCCCTTTTCTTCATCTGCCATTTCAGACTGAGTGTGCTGTTGGTATACACATTTTCACTAGAAGTGGTTGCAGAGAAAAATGTCAACAACTAAAACTGGAGGTGGGGAAGACTGAGGTAGGATCTTTGCTGTTGATCCTTTATTTGGGACAACATTGTCCCCATTATTCAAAAGGGGAATAGAACAAGGATAAATCTGTGATATCACAGTGGATGTCTCAGATAAAAACTGTGATGTCATCAATTTACAAGTGCACTTTTAAAATGCTCCAGTAATGATCCCAAAATAGCGACATTCCCATTAATACATTGGTAGAGCCTTACTGTGTGATGCTGTAGTACTGAATTTTAATTAGAAGGAGACTTTAAGTTATATATACAAATATATATGTATTTGTATATCATATTAATGTTACTTACTGTAAATATTGCTCACATATCAGGAATAGATCTAGAGTCCTATAGCAAGTGTTACTTACCTTGATTGAGAAGGCAGAAAGATAAAATCTTGTTTTGCAAAGGTGTGTCAGCATTGTAACAAAATAAGGCAAAACATTATCCCTTACACCTTAATCTCAATCCTATTGAAGCATGATTTATTGGCACATGAAAAAGTACCAATACTCTAAAAGATAGGCCAGATTCTTAGCTGCTCTCAATCAACATTCCTCTGTTGACTTTAAGCCAAGAGGTTGGCCTGGTGTCTTAAAGACAAGAGGCCCAGTCTAAGTAGTTTTAGACTTCACTGTTTGTTAAAATATGCATACTTCTTAATAGTTGAGCACACCCATCACATGTAAGAATATAGGTATTTCTATCCCAGATGAGTCTGATCTGTTTACACTTGGTTCTGGTTCAGCCTGGTTCTGGTGATGCCATGTCACAGCCTCCAAAGGAAAATGAGACATCTCAGCAAGATAATGATGGAGCAGTCAGCAACCAGGGCAAATTTCACTCTAACGCCATGGAGTCTGGACTTGATTCATCAGTTTTCAGTGTATTGCCTTTTGATATTTTGTAAACAACCTTTTACTGCTCTATCAGGAGACAGTGGACAGCAGTGCGTGATTTTCCTCTTCTGTATCAGACCTCACTTTTACTAATCTCTAACCTTCTTTCTCTTACCCATTTCTAATCTGTTCTAGCCTTTTTGATCTCTCTGTCTCCTCACGTGGAACTCTTTTCCAGCCCTATTATTTTTAGCATCTATCCCTGGAGTCAGTCCACTTCAGCATCATTTGCTCTGAGAGAGGCTGAAGTGAAAGCTTGCATGACCGGGATATGCCATAGGTTTACTGGGTGGTGCTTAAACCTTCTAAGCTTTACCTCTCTCCCAAAGGTATGTCCTGACAGCGTCTTTGCTTTTTAGCCACCCCACGAGCGGGCACATAGTCACCTCTGAGGTATTTCTCCTTTGTGGTTACAGCTCACCTCGAAGGAGCCTGTTTTACAGGCAGTGAAGCCATGCAGCCTTGCTGCCGGCACACACTCTCCGCCTTCCCCCAGTGCTCCAGCTGGGGATGTGGTCAGGCTGCTGGCGCATGAGATCACATCCAGCACGGCTACTCCCTGGAAGCCAAAGTGTTGCTTAGTAACCCACTCATGGAAGTACCAGAAGCATTTTTCAATCTGTCACATTGGCGAAAAACACTGGCTTCTTGATTTAGAGGCATTCTGCTGTGCGTAGCAGGGCTGTGCTCCATTACCTTGCATCCAGCGCTATCTGCAAGTGAGGAAATGAACCTCCCATTTAATGGAGGGGCTTGGGGGGCCGGGGGGGCATGGAAGGAGGCAGATGAGGCACAGAAAATATTTGCCCAGGATTGCATGTGAAGCCTTTAGCTGGTTCTCCTGGCATCTAGTCCTCATCTTAACTCCCTTCCCATGGGAGATATTCCCTCCTTATGAAAGTGCACTCCAGGGTCCTATAGCAATTGGCCAAACAGGACCCTGCAGCACCTTCACCTATTATGAGACATTACTGCAATAAAACATGGTGTGTCATACCGAAACTGGATGAGGTATTGCAATATTTATGTTGTAAGCCTCAGTGTCATGGACAATTGCTACAGAATAATGTATGTCTTTTTTTAATGCAGTGGAGTCACAGCAGCTTCACAAGAGCACACAGAAGACAGACCATCTGGGATTACATGGCTTCCTCAGTCATTTTCAAATTATTCTGTTACAGAGAGTTAAATGAAAAACATCCTCTCATTTAAAAATAGACTGTAAAGGCTTTTAGGTTACTCCCTTCCCCTTTTAAGAATAATTCAATTTGGGAGCAAAACATCCAAGAACTGTGTTTTGACTTCCAAGGTTTGATACTTTATCTGGCACTTGTTTATCCCTAAAAATGTCTTCAAACAGTAACTTGAGGGCATTTATTTGAGGTACCTTATTGATTTTGCTATCAAATCTCCTCAGTTTGGAAGTGAAAAGGTATTTTAAACAATGTCTAGCTTGGAGATCTGGGGTCTAACTGGGCTCTTCCCATCATACTACTTCTTGTCATCAGAGAGAATAAAGCCACAGTCTGTGTCCAGCCACGGTATCAGCCATTTCTGTGACTTGCCT
This sequence comes from Tyto alba, assembly GCF_018691265.1. NCBI lineage: Eukaryota > Metazoa > Chordata > Aves > Strigiformes > Tytonidae > Tyto > Tyto alba. The sequence continues at coordinate 10,008,232 of NW_024881280.1, forward strand.
CTTGTTGTCAGGATGTGTCCTGAAAGCCCTCTGCAAAAAAAGTGAAGGGGTTTTATAAGGGTCATAGAAGGTCCAGAGTGGTCTGACAACAAGGTGGTTAGACAAGTGTTCCCGAGAGACTCTTTTGGTCTTCAGGGAGTTTCTTACCTGGGATGATGCTCAAGGCAGCGGTGATGAAATTAGCAAAGTTTGTTTCTTGTTCAAAGCCCCTTCAGTGGAAGGTCAGTGACACTCACAATGGCTGTGAGCTAAAGATTAACTCAGCATAAGGATGAAAAAACATCCCACAAAATGAGAAGCTCCTGACTTGATTTCTGAGGACTTTCTGAGGAATTTGGTACATCCCTGTGGTCCTTTCAAGTCTAATAGATAAGTTTGGGTATGGGATAAAGAGTCTTTCAATTATATTGGACGTAGTTGCATTTTTATCGCATGTAGTTTGAGACACACAGAAAGTGATCAAAAAATGTTTCTGATGCCTGGTGTGTGGCCAGTGTAAGAGCAATTGAGGACCCACTGTGAATCCAAGTGCAGGAGTGTCTACATCACACAAATACTCAGAATGAACTGGCTTTTCTAGGGGGCAGTGAGCACTTTTGGCAGGGGAGCAAATGACTGTGAAGGCCTGGTCTACATTTTAATTCTTAGAACTGGCTGTGCCAACTCAGGACTGATGGAAATCTTGCCCTTGTGATGCTTTCCTCTGTGGAAAGAGGATTCAGAGAAGCACTAAGTGTACAATGCATCGTCTGTTTTAGAAGTAACAGGGTATCTATTTCCAGACTTCTAATACATTAACCTTGAAGTTTGTTCGTAATTAAATAGTCTTGTCTTACCAGTTAGCCACAGTTAGCAAAAGAACTGTTGTTATAAAGAGAGTGGGCTAGGGAAGAACAGGTGGACTGGGTAACTTTTAGACAATACTGAGAAAGCACATCCGCTCCCTGAATTCACAGGGGAAGTGCATCTTTTTCTTCGCACGTTCTGCATGACAAAATTATTTTACCCGAGAGAGATTTTAGAGCAATTGAGTTAGCTACAGAGCAGGGGATATTCTAATAATGTTGATTCTTCTTGTTTAGTTTTTGAGGTTTCTATCTGCTCATGTACTCACAGCCTTCTTTTCAATATTGGGGGTGCTCTAGGTTATCTCTGTCTCACCTAACTGGGATCTGCCTGCCCTGATGAAAACAAAAGAATGTGGGTTAGAAGCTGCCCCACTTCCTGGCTTTACACACTCCTACCTATACATGATATATGTGTATGTTGAGTGACTGCATCATACTGGCTTTTGTAATGTAATAATTGTGGTGTCAACTGTGGTTGGAGAAAAGTAGGAATACTTAAAACTGAACATGAATAGAAAATCAAAGTCACTGAAAAGGCGATACAGCTGAAGAACTTTTCTTACGCTGAGCCACCACCATGTTTTCTACAATATGCCAACTTCTGTATCCCCTAAATAGCCTTTTATCCTCTTTGCAACAGAAGAGAACTAGACTTTTATGTCTTTACTCTGAGCTGGTGCCACTGATGTTCAGTCTTTTCAGAATGTGCTGATGAATGGGAAAGCTAACCTTGTCATGGGTTTGCCAACTTCCGTAGCTTCCCACCAAAATAATCTATTGCCAGTCAGTGAATAGCCTGGAGGAGTTTTGGGTGCTGCTGACTGAAGTGTGCCATTGAAATGTTGGTCTTCATGGCAATAGTGATAAGGAGGTTTTGTATTGATGCTTGTGAGAAAAACCCAGCAGTCTCAGATGAAACCGATTGTCCTGTTAGCCACATGGTAAGTAGAGAGGTGAGCCAGAACAACTGAGTGAGGGAAAAAAATAAGGACTCCTGCCTGAAGAATACCCCAGATATCACTCTCACTTCAGAGGAAAAACCCTTCTGCAACCAATTCTGGGGTGACAAGAAGGTGGGCTCACAAGGCTGAGGAGACATTTCACGGTAGTATGTTTGTCACCATGTCTTTGATTATGTAAATGAAACAGAATAGGAGAAAAATGCCTGTCATTTCTTTTATATTCCTTTTCAGCTATGTACACCACCTCCACGTTGCCTATCGCTAACTCCTTTGAGGCGTCCTTGGTATTCGTTTACTTTGGTGGCCACAGAATAAGGTTACAGGTTTGGGAACCAGTACATAATTGTAAAGACAGCTTCTTGTGTTATTTTTTCCCCCCCTTTCCCTCCTTTGTAAAGTGTGAACCTTTCTTTTGAACTCTGAAGTGACTGTATCGTTACAATGTGTGTATGTAGAGATTTGTTTTGACATGGCTTGTGTGGAGGACCTTTGCTCTTCTTGTCTCACACTCAGTTTTATTAAGTGCTTGATAGCTTTGCCAGCCTTTTGTGGGGGAGAAGAGTTGATGAGGTGGGTTCTTACACTTCAAACCTTGGCATTTTTTGAGGGAAATTTGACCAGCTTTACCTAGAGTGGCATGAGAATCTAGGGTGGTCCCGACTGTTCTTCAGTCGTCCCAATCTGATTTATTCCAGGAGAAAGAGATCGGTCTCGAAACCCTCAGAAAAATATGTTGCTTAATGCTATAAGCCACACTGACCAAGGCGGCCCATCAGTCTGTCATGCATGGAAAGGTGCATGATGTTTCACCCCCATCTGAAGGTGTCTATCAGAGCATGGAGTGAATCACACCCTTCGCTCACGACAACTGACGTTGCTCCGTGGACACTAATGGAGCTACGCAGCTTGCACCAGCCAAGGATCAGCCCTTCTGTGTTTTGGTGGTTAGGAAACCCGTGAGTGAAATCCTACAGGGGTTTGAGAGAAGAGGGCAGTGTGTGTTGGACACCTCTCAACTTTGCAGGATTTCTTTGGTATTCATACACATTTGCAAGAATGTATTCCAAGCATCTTGTACTGTTATTAGTAACTTGTACTGTAGTTTGTTAGCAGTGTTGACTACCTACGTAGCTAATATTCTGTTGCAACTTAGAAACAGTGTAAACGATTGCAGAAAACAGGAGTTTAGAACTTGTATGTACTTTTTTTTTTTTTTTTTTTTTTTATATTAAGCACTTCAATTAAAAGACAAGGAAAAATGCTCCTGTAGCCTTTGTTGTACATCCAAACAGATGTATGGAAAAGGAGGGGAGCGCTCTCTTCGTGAGAACTTCCCTACTTGCTTTGGTACTATCAAAAAGACATGGTCAAACTCTGGGAAAGGACTGCTGGATGTCAAAGTTTATTCGGCAGACAGAAGATATCAACCTAGTCCAGTATACATTAGAAACTAATGGTGTATGGCGTCCCTGCAACTGAACCCGGAACATCGGAAGGATTGTCGAGCCTTTGCTAAGTGGTGATTCACACAGACGTGAGTATCTACAAAAGGGCTGGTAACTGGGGAGAACTTAATGAATGAGTCCACTGTGTAATATGTTAGTTTTCCTTTATTTTTGTCACAAGTACCTCAGAGGTCACTGGGAGTCTGTTTATGTAAAAGTGGAGGAAAAGCATCCACAGTCTGGGGTTATTTCAGGAGTCCTGTAAAATTGTGGGTTTGGATACCAGAGGAAGGTACTGGAAAACACCAGCATGAACGGGCAACAAATGGTCCTCACCACACATCCCAGAAATTGCTTTCCACCAACCCCCCCCCCCCCCCCCCCCCCCGGCCCAAATGCGCATATCCAAATACTTTCCTGGATCACTTCACTGTGGGATCAGCATGCGTAAACAGACATCTCTAAAGCGGCTTGTGATTTGGTGATCTCAGCCCAGCTCTTAGTAGCCAGATGCCCATAATATGAAAACAACCATCAAAACTGTCTCTTTCGCTGGCACTGTTTAATCAAAGGGACAATGGGAGAGAATGGCAGTCTTATTTCTACAAAGAGCCCTTCAATGTCAAATTTGCCATACAGCAGAGTAGCATTCACCTCTGTGGCACAGACCACAGCCACTCCGGAGAGGAACAAAAGCTCTCAGACAGCACGCAATTAATCCAGCATCTATTAAACCAAGCACGGGTAATTTTGAAGGAACGTAACAGATTTCTGTTTTAAATTATTCTAAGCACTATTTTTTTAACTCTACACAGTACACACAGCTCAAAGTACAAAACAGAAGGCTGTTTCTGGCAGCTGTTATCTTCCCAGTAGCTGTTTTACAACCCCAGCATCTCATAATCCTGAGACAAAAATCAAGTAAAGCACAGCAGAGGAACAACATTAAAATGCCGCTGGCTTCCCTCTGCCCACAGCCATGATCAGGTGCCCAAAGCAGGAGCAAACAATTAGTTCCATGACCAAGGGAACTAATGAAATCTGGTTTCCTATGGATTTATGACAGTGCGTTGCCTTGGTGCCAGAGACTTGAGGAGTTAGTCTTTCTGCTAATATCTTGAATCCAGATGAGGATTTTATCAGCTATAGTCTCTGGAATGGCTTAATGAACTTTGAAGTGGTGATACATTTAGAAAAAAAGATATATTGCATGCCACATGCAGTGAGAGATGAAATTTAGTGGTGGGAATTTACAAGATAATTTAAAAACACAGATCAAAACAAATACAGCTTGTCTGCTAAGTCCTAAAAAAGGGACTGCTGCTGGTTTTACTTCTGTAATGTCTGTCTACACTTTTTCCAGTGCAACTCTGTTGAATGATAGTGTAATTGCCAATGGGGTAGTTCTAATAAAAGACATAGAATAGTTGCAGCAGTAGAGTTTAAAGGTATAAATGAACAACGTATTTTCACAGAGGAAGAAAATTATCCAGAGATCTAAAATGGATATGTATTTTTAAATTTATTTACAAATGGTTTGGAAAAAAAGATGAAAAGTCAAGAAGTTTACTGAGAATGAAAAACTGTTCTGGGCAGTCAAAACAGGAGTTGACTGTAAAGAGTTGCAGAAGTTTTTCATGATAACGAGGGACTGAATTGTAAAATGACAGATGAAATCTACTGTCAATAAATGCACAGTAATGTTTCTGGGGAAAAAAACCCACCCTAATTATACATGCATAATGAGGGGCTCTAAATCAGCCATCACTGCACAGGAAAATGATCTCAGCGTCGTTGCTAATTCTGAGAAAATGACAGGTCAAGGCTGAGCAGGTGTCAAAAAAGCAAGTAAAATGTTAGGAATTACTAGGAGGGGAGAAAAAGAGGAGAAAACAGAAAACATCATTATGTTCTCTTCATAAATTTGTGGTGTGATCCTGTGCTGGACAGTGTTTGCAGCTTCTCCATTCCTCCCGCTCTGCCAACCCCCCAGCCCAGCACATGTCCAAAAAGCCCGTAGGAGAGCCAGAAGCGGCACGGGGGACAGCGAGAAAGCACTGGTGCTACAGGGCAGCTTCCATGCAGAGAGAGAACAAATGCGCTGGGACTCATTGGCTGTCAAGGGAGATGGCAAACAAGAGACAGGTTTGCAGGCTTGCCAGGAACCAGCTGCCACAGCAAACGAGCTGCACCTCCAGCCCCCGACGTCCCGAAGCATCTTGCTCCTGCAGCTGAGCGGGCAGAGCCCAGCTGTGGGGTGCGCGCTCTATACACACCTTGCTTCTCATATTTTTGGCCCCCAAGCTTCCTTTAAAGGTCATTGTCAGGGAAAGTTATTTCCCCAGCCAGCCTGATACTTTGGTTCTCACATCTTCTACTAGCAGAGTTTATTTCTGTTTCTGGGTATGTTTTCCTACCACTTTAGTATGTGCCCATACTGGGGCAGGAAAATCTGACACTTTAACCGTAGTCCTTCTCAAGCAAGTTATGCTGTGCCTGCTTATTTCATTAGGTACAGTTGGTATAAGTTTATCAAACAGCTTGTTATTGAAGCTTTCAGCATTTTTCTGGAACAAAAACTGTATGAAACAGTAAGTCCAAACTCGGCAAACCACAGCTAAACTTAGGGGGTGCGAACCAAGCACCACATAAGGTGACGGCAAACATCCCGTCCACTCCTGTGGGACCAGGATTTCATCTGTAACTGTAGGAGCTTCCTAAGAAGTTACAATGGTGATCACAAAGATGAAAGGAGGCTTTTCACAACAGTAGAAATTGATTTAATGGCTTTTTATAATGTGTTCCCAAAAGGCCCTAGTGCAACTATCTGTTTTGATACCACAATAGCTTACTGCTGTGCAGCCTCTGTTTTAATGATTTTTTTTTACATGTCCACTTTATTCCTGGGTAATAAGAATCCATAGGAATTGAAAGAGCCTCCTCCCCAAGGCTGCCTGACTGTGCCAAACAGAAGAAAGACCCGTCAGTCTCCAGGAGAAGCTCCGGAGAGCAAAAGTACCTCCCCTGCAGCCTGACCTTAGCAAGGAGACAGGGGACTCAACATTCGCGACAGGCGGCAGCTCCTTTTAATAAATATTTCACGGCAGAGAACAGCAGACTTGGGGAGAAAATGGAGGGCAGGGTTCAGCCTGTGACGCAAGGTGATGTGACCGGACCTTGTCTAGCAGGGCTGGAGGCCACCTAATTGGCATTCCCGCGCCATGCTGACGAGGAGCATTCTGTAGTCCTCTGGGAACGCAAAAGTAATTAAAAGGCCCCTCAGCACGCAGTGTTGCTAATGGACTATTGCCTGCCATGTGATGTTTTTGTGCTCAATTAGAGCCAAGCAACACAGACTGCTAAAAATTCACGTCTCCCTCCAAGGAACACTTGGGTGGACCAAGCCTCCTTCTGCTTCACGGTGGCCCTTGTCATGCATCACCCTGCAGCGTTTGTGACAAGGAGCTGAAGGTAGAGGCGATGGCTTGGCTTTGTGCATCACTCTCTTTGCCGTGCTGCAGACTGTGCTCCGGCACTGGGAGCCTGAGCGAGCGAAGCTGGTGGGTTTAGAGCAGCCATCCTAGCACACCCAGGCACCTCCACGGTGACCTTGAGCTGCAGAATGACTGTGCATATGGTGTGAAGCAAAGGCCCTGGATCTCTTCCAGGCGAGAGCTCACCCGCGCATTGCATGTCTGCGTGGACTTCTGGCTTCTCCTAGCGCAGTGCAAGGCTTAGTCGGTGCCAGCTGCGGCTGCCTGGCAGAAGAATTCCTCCAATACCCCCCCGCCTTTCTCTGCGCAGATCCTGTACGAGATGATGCTGAGAGACCTATCAACACCTTTTGCATTTTCTCAGGAGTGATTTGGCCACCTCAAGGCAATTTCTCCCTGCAATCTCAGATTTGCCTTCTGTCCAGGCACCTCTTTTATTTACCAGCTCTGCTGTTGAGGCTGCCTTGCCAGGTCTGTGTGCCTAATGCCTTGTTTCTGATGCTCTCACAAGCCTTGATTTGCTTTGCAAGCCATCAGTGCTTCATTCAGGCCAAAACAACAATTCGTCTCCAAGGTATGGTCGGTTGAGTATTCATGGGCTAAACTTTAGGTAATTAGCATTGTTAATGTTCTCTGTGTGATATTACAGCAGTGGGCCTCATTAAAATGTTCTCCTGGGAGAAGCCAGGCGAAGAGTCAGGTGTCAGCTTTGCTTCATGTGGAAAAGCCTGGCTGTTATTCTGAGAGAATTATTTGTTTAAACAGAGGATTTACACATGACGGTGTATTTAATCCCTTGTGCTTCTGACAGTCTGAGAGGTGGGCTGAGCTGCTGGGCAGCATCTGGCGTGGCTCAGATGGCCAGCCCCTGGCAGCCCCTCTTCCAGGAGGATATCTGGCCAGAGGGAGGAACTCAGCAGCAAGGATCTCCATCTCCTCTGCCTGGGAAAGCCTCGTGCCTGTGGGATCCTCCCCAAAACACAGACAGCAGGCAGCAGGCAGCAGCCTGCAGGCTGGTCCCCCCCGGTGCCCACAGTCTCACCCCATCAGAAGGCCCTGTCAGGTCCTGCCCCAGCAGCTGCCCTGAGCAGCCAGAGACTAATGACTGCTTTTAAAAGAAAGGAGAAAGACAAAAGGCCACCGAGGAGATCAAGCTGATCTGAACCGAGGGAAGTGAGAAGAGAGGTAGAGGTTGCATTTAATTCTCTGGAGGAGATTTCCTGTTCTTGCTACCAAGGCGGCTCCGATGGGGAGACAGGAGAAGGTGGTAGTTCTTCCCACCATGGACTAACCTCCCTCGGCGTAAGGTTGCCATACGAGCCACCCTTGTGGCAAGTGCCATGGTGCTTCCTGGGGCAGCACCAGCCCCTGCTCCTTGGGGAGGGGATGGCATGGCCCAGGGCCACCTTCCTGTGGCACCACCAGGAGCAGTGCTGGTCACCCCAGCCTGCCTCTACATCTTACACAGGGAGTGGGAGAATTGAGCACGTTACCACACTGGGCAGAGGAGTTATGCCCCGGTAAGAGGCCTGGAGGAGTGCATATACCTCAGGTACTGGGCACGACATGTGTGCTCTGCAGGAGGCTCTGCATTCGCTCTGTGACCTTCCCAAGTCCTTTTCCCCAAGCCTGCCAGCAGCTGGCTAGGCAATTATTTATGAACAAGAGTTGAGCTTCTTCAGCTGAAGGTGGTAGCTGTGGACAGATGTCAGTGCAACACATGGGCACGTACCAGCTGTTCGCAGGCTCTGAGCACAGGCAGGCAGAGATGCCCATTAACAGAGACAGATACGTAGGGAGATGCGTGCTGGCTCCAGACCTGGCCAGCCAGTGACTGCACAGAATTTAAAGCATAAATGCTGGTACTGTTGTTATTTTTATAGTTTTTTTTTTTTGTTTTTTTTTTTTTTTTAAAGTTTCACCCAGTATGCCCCCAATATCGCTTACTGGCGAGCCTGCAGGGGAGCATGGACAGCTCTGCTTGTGCCTGGGGAGAATGGCCACCTATGTGGCCAGCTTGAGTGCTCATCCCCAGGCAGACCCTCGTGTTTTGAGATGCCACATGTGACTGTCATCTCGAGACCCTCTGAAACCAATGGCTTCAGCTTCTAGGTAAGTTTCTCCAGCAACACATTTTGTTGCTATCTCCCTTGGTGGTGTTTGTCAGGCTGCTCGGGTGGGTAATGACCGCGTCTGAAAGTCACTCCCTTCCTTTTCATTTTAGCTAGTTAGATGTCCTTGCTTCCCATGGATCTTCGTTCTGCCAGTAGGAGAGCTAGGCAGGTGGCTGGAAGAGCAAAGAGATGGAGAGATGCAATGGAGGTATCGGATTCCTGGTGTGAAGAGAAGCTGAGGGCCTGGGTGGGACTGCGGGATGGCGATAGGTGAGTAGGAGGAAGCCTAACAGGATGGAAAGGGGGAGGGAAGAGACTGCAGGATGGGGATGGGGATGGAAGATTACCTGCCTGCAGGGAGAGGATTTGTATAGTGGGATGATGTTTTGCATCAATTATGCAAATCACCTGGATGTTGTGCAATGTTTTCTTGGTTTTGCTGTTTTGGTAGAGGATGGCTGGCTGCTCCCCACACTGCTGCTCCAGCCACTAGCAAAGGAAACTATGTCCTTCCCACAGCTCTACTGACACCATCAGCTGTCAGCACCCAAACTCAGATGCAAATGAACAGATCCATCTTGATGTCTGCTGAGTTAAAAAAAAAATAATAAAACAAATGACAAAAAAAAAAATATGTGAGGGCAAAGGAGAAATTGGGCTTTATCTAGTGAAGTCCTGTAGTTCAAAACCTTTCCCCATCACCCCAGACAGTCCAGAGGCTCACCCTCTAACACATCATTTTCATGTTGCTGTGGGAGGGCAGAGTAAAAGCTAAGATCCCCATCTCTCTGGAAGCAAATGTGGTGATGGGGGTGTTAATGGCCATCTGTCTGTCTTACCAGTGTTATTTAATAACTTCTGTTGGATTTCCTGCCTGGTTTTATCCCAGCTTCCAAAGGAAAGAAGACTAAGGCTGTCATGAAATCATCTGCTTCCAGCTAATGCTTTTTAAATTCCTTGGTCATTTCAGCCAAGTGTGATAAAACCGTGTAGTTGTTAGGGTCTTATAAATTTTATGAAAATGTACAGATGAGCAGGGTAGGGAGAAGGAGTGTGAAACATCTTGTTAGTCCCTTCTGAAGGAAAGGACACAGTGTGACATTACACCATATTAAATACTAGGGAATGAGAGAGAAAGATTATGAATGCCCCAGCTGAATGGAAAATTGCAATTGGAGGCTGCATCTTAAAGGCATTGGAGAATCCCATACAAAGCAATAGAAAAACATAGAAAACAATGCATCGTTTCTTCTGCTGCTCATGGAGCATCATATCTCACGCTGTGGTTGAAAGATAAAAATGCCTGTTGGAAATTACACAGTGGACAGCAGCAGGCCAAGAGCACAGGAGGGTAAATGTAATTGCCTTGGTCAGCTCTTCTAGTAAACACATCAGCTGGTTCATACTGGAGTACCTCCACTGAGGCTGGTACGCTGTTTTACACCTGCCGAAAATCTGACCCATCAAATTTTGTGCTGAGGGAAGTGTTTAGTTCTTCTTTCACTAATAAATGTGTAATACATCAGCAAAATTACCTGTTATACCAGGCCTTACCTGCTCTTTTAGGAACATTTCTCCAAAGCTAAATCCAGTCAACATCCCTGTTGTTCTGGGCCTTCTCAGAGCTGGGAGGAACCTGGGGTGAAGGAATGACAAAGTGTAAAGCTTAAGAGGAGCTGTTTCTACTCTTGAGCCTGTCCAAACATCCATAGTCCCTCCATGCCCAAGCCTTCGGTGTTTCCAGAGGTGGCCTGCATTTCAGCAACAGGACTTGTGAAAAAAGGTGTCCTTCCTCGGGGCTGCCACACAAATGGCTCTTGGAAAAAATTGACTCTTTCTGTAGCCAGAGCATTCAGCCAAGTCAAACTGCAAAATTTGGGTCTACATTTTGGCTGGTGCCTGGTCAGGGTATTCAGAGTAGAGCTTTACTTTGCCTTATGGGTTGGAGGCAAATAGCTTGCTGCAAAGCCTGTGCCATACCCAGACCTTCATACATACCTGGAGCTGAAGCCATGGACAGAAATTCCATGTAAAAATGGGAATCACGTAAGAAAAACAGTTGTGTTTCAGGAGAATTCAGAGCAGGTTTTTATATGGTGGTAGAGGCCAGAACAGTGCGATATCAACTACTAACATCTTTACTAATAACACTAACTTTGGAGAATCGCTGGGCACAGGGATTTTATCCCATTTAAATGTAGCTCTCCTGCGCTTCCTTTGCTGTGAACTTGCGCAGATGAAAGGAAGAATAATAACTATCTCACAGGCAAGCAGTTCCACGTACCGGAGATTAGCAGAGGCACCGGCGAAGCGCGGGGCTCCTGCCGGGTGCTGACATTCCTGCGGCGCTGAGCAGAGCCTGCATTCAAATTATTCTGAGGATAGCTGGCTCTTCTGCAGGGGCAGCCCGGGGAATGCGTCAGGGACCGGGCCGAGGGGTGCTCGTTATTCACAGCTCCCCGAGCGCAGGAGCGTCCGCTCGTTATCTGCCCGACGGACTGGTGTGTGCATCCTTTCCTCATGCTCTGGTGCACGTGTGCGTTTCCGTGTGCATCTGTGTATCTGTTTCAGGGCTGACATGTTCATCTGATGATACATATTTAAATAATGTAAATAATTGACATGCAATAAGGAAATGCGCTTTATCAAATGAAGCGAGACCAGGCAAGGCCCAGCATCAATTCATATTCATACGCTGTGCATTTCCTCCCTGTTTAATCTGTGTTTTAAAGGAACCTATCCCTAGTGGGAATTCCACTGCCAGCCCTCACCGGCCTCGTTTTGCGCATGGCGTGCCTTCAAAACTAATCCATCCTCAAAGCCAGAGGCTCATGTCAGCTTCATTTTGAGAGTGAGCATTTAATTTCTGCTTGCTCCTGTCCCTTAAAAAACCCCCAACATTTAAGCTAATAAAGGGGAAAGACCAGGGAGGGAATAGAGAAACAGCAACCTGACTCTCCGTCCATCCATCACAGCTAAAGCCAGCATTTTATTATGAAGATGGATTTCTCCTTGCCCTCTCTCTACCCTGTGTTGACATTAGGACTCTGTGTAAGGCTTCCTAGGCCCATTTCTCCTGGGTTTAAATTCAATGCCCCTGCACTTCCTTCTCCTGTCTTTAAAAGTTTCTTCTCCCCTCCGCTTATTTTGTACTGGCAGCATAGAGTTTTGAATGACTGAACAGGGACTTAAATTTGTAGTGCCCAGTGATCCTGATGGCAAGCGCAGGGTGAACAGTTCAAATCTTCCCTAAATCCAGCTCACTTTTGATCCAGCCGTGCGTGTACCCTTTTCAGTCTCTGTGCCTCCAAACATTTGTGGTGTTCCTTCTTTGTTTTTGGGAATGTGTGGAGCGGCGCTTTTATTAATTGTGCACTGCAGCCTGCGAACAAATTAGCATGTGTGCACAAAGGTGCTTTCCTGGCCACCCTATCCATGCAGCTACGCTTAATTGGTGTGAGCATGGCAAGGGAGAAGCTGTCAGGCAGGCACTGCATTTAGCTTCGCTCTTTCTTCCCCTCTCACTCAGGAATTCAGCTACGTTATTTTTGAATTGGAGTCTCTAGGCATCTTAATTTATGCTGCAACTTTCTTATTGTCCCTGGAAATGCAATTGGAAAGAAAAAAAATCCGTGCAGAGGATCTTTAGGAGAGGGCAAGGGAAGCTGCCGATGATGATTATGCAGTGAGACAATCAGCATAAAGAGTGGCTAGTGCCTCTGAACAAAAAAGTTATTGGTAAAAAATGGCAGCTTTGATCAATTTGTGTTTTCATTTGCTTTTGTGCGAGGCTGTAACCCTTTAACTTCAAGTCTAGCCATTAAACTCAGTCTGCTCTTCCTTGAGAAAGGACTACAGAGGAAAAAACTCTCTTCCTTTCCACCTTCCTGTTTCAGGCATTTTGGATTAGCACAGCATCTCCGAGTTTATGCCTGATGTTTCTTCACCTCCTTCTGAGCCTGGGATTTTGTCTTTGGCCTGTGCTGCTTTCCTGTGCTTTGTCCTGTTTTCACTCACATACAGGCCATGAAGAAACTGCATGTCTTCAGTGTTTTCAAGCTGGGGGAGGGTGATGAATGCACTGCTGGCCAGGGAATATGCACCGAGGAAGCCATCTAAAGCAAGACCCGAGCTCCTCAAAACAGTGTGAAGAAGTGGTTTTGTGCACTTTTCCTGCAAAGCTGCAAACTGGAGGGAGAGCTTCTGCTGCTGCACCTGGAATGTCCCCCCCGGCCTTTACCTCCAGGGTTTGTACCTCTTGCGGGGCAAGGCGGGGGGAGCCTGCAGCCACTCCTCAGCCAGGGCGTCCCCCAACACGTCCCCAAAAGAAATCCTGCCACAGTGGGTGGTGCTGGCACCTCAACCCTCACAGGGGGTCAGCTGGTGGTAGCACAGCCCCTTCCGTTCTCAGCATCGCTGCTTCTACAGAGTCAGTGGCCCAGCAGCACTCGGTAGTCCATAGGGCTGCAGGAGAAAGGAGAAATTAGCATGCATGTCCCTGTGCCTCTTGGGCCCACAGCATCCAGGTCTCATAACTCTCCCTTTCTCTGTGCTGTCCTGATGCCTCTATTGTTTCTCATCAGCTCTCATTATGGTGATTTAACGTCTTCTGCCTTTCTGGGGCAGAAATAGCACTCGTCCTTCCCCTGCATCTTCAAGACAACGCTGTGCAGCTGCGGAGAGTCCTTGAGAGTGCATTAGTGGCAGCTCTGAGCCACACCATCTCTTACTTATCTGCTCCAGACAAGAGATTGAATTCCCTGGTCCTGCAGACTATAATGAAAAGATGAATGGGAGACCAGGGTCGTTACCTGGGTAGAGCAGAGCTGTCATGCTCTCCACAGAGGCACTGATTCAGCTCCCCCTCGGTGCTCCCACTCAGGTACGTTGATGACAATTAGGAGAGTTGGTTTTGGTACTGTCAGAACAGTGCCGGTTGCCTGTTTGGACCATGTGTAAATGAGGAGAACCTCCACAGGGCACAAAATCCCTGGGAGGTGCAAGACTTGACTTTTCCATGCTTCTTGCTTTTCTGTGTGTGTGCAAGGCAGGGTGTGCTGCCCAGACACTCAATGGAGAGAGAAACCGAGGCACACTATGGTGTGCCTCAAGACATGGTGCAGGGTTAGTTTGTGCTGAAATGACACAAACATGTGTCTGTCCCAAGGCCACACACTGCAACAGACGATTCATTTAACATAAAGCTTTGGCTCACTTGAAATAAAGGACTTGCTGGAAAACAGTCCCCAAAGTCACTGAAAGATACGGCTGGACTCAGCAGCTCAACACCTCCCGTAGAGTTGTTCAAAAAGCAACAAGAAGCTCATCTGAAATGTGGCCTGAGGCTTGCTTGGAAGCCAGCTCCGGGCTGAGAAGTCTGCTTTGCCCACCAACACCCTGGCCCAGTGCCGAATGCAGCCTGCCTCCACCTGAGCTGACACGCTCGGAGGGCTGCCCCAGGCTCCCTGAAAACCCAGGACCCCTGTGAAACATTCATCAGTCCTAGACAGCCTGCAGCTGAGCCCAAGCTTAGCTTTGTGTCTTGCACAAACTGAAAAGCCAAATAGATTTTCCTTGGTTTCACTGCACCTCCTGTTCCTACTCTTTGTCTCTCATATGCAATGCCACTGCTGTTTGTTTTCTCCTAGGGATGAGTCCAATTTGCAGTGGCATCTTGTCCTGCCATTTCTGAACACACGAAAGTCTTCAGTAATTTTTTTACAGAGGTGGACCCAGCTTCTCTGGTTTGCAGTTTTGTGCATCAGCTTCCCCTTCCCTCTCCCAATTCAGAGCAGCCTGAGCCAGGAGGGACAATTTTGTGTTGGTACTGGGAATCTGATGGGGAACCCAGTGTAGGAACTGGAAGCTGGATGTTTCTGGACTTTCCAGAAAGAGGCACCACTGGGAATTTTGTGAGTGCAGAAGGTTGGGCAGCCCGGGGCACTGGCCTCAGACAAGAACCACCCTGGTTCCCTGCAAGAAGCTCTTCCTCATCCCTCCCCTTTGGGTTTCTGCCTGATCAAGGAGACAGGTGAGTTGTGATCTTGAGGAACTGTCACGGGAAGAGAGACAGGGAGACCAAGGGCAAGCAGATGATGATGGGAGGTGTCATGGGAGTAGTGCAAACACAGGAGGACAGAGAAAAGAGGGAGGAAAATGCAGACTTAATTTTCTGCTGCAGTTTCCAGGGAAGACAACCTTATTCTCAGCAATGAAAAGGTTAATTCCCTTGACAACCTGCCCCCCTTCTTCCCAAAGTCTATCTCAGAAATAATCAAACTATTTAATTAATATTGCACTAGTCCAAATAAGTACGATCATCTTCCAGGAGTATATACATGTAGGGCTATAATTAGCAGCCTCCTTGGCACCAGCCCACATGAGCTGACAGGTCAGTTTCCATGACATACTACATTTTTCCATATCATTGCTCGGTCATGAGTGACTATGAAATGCATTAACCAGACTCAGCAGAGATGCGGGATTGGGTGAGCCATGGTGGGGACCAGAAGAGAAGCAAGTAATTTTTCTTGTTGGGAACTTGCTGAGAATCATAAACACCTCTGTTAAATGATTACCTCCTAAACTATATGTTTTTGAAGTATGGTTTTCAAGTAAACTGAGAAGTGAAATTTCAAAATTTCTGTATTTCCTAGTGATGGTGAACCATTTCTTCCCTGACTGAACTTCTTTCTCCTACTGAGGTGGAGGGTAGCACTTTGTCTATCCCACTGGAAGATGTCTCTTTTTCCAACAGAGGCAGATGGATGAAGGAGAGATGACACCTAAACCCCCCAAAATGTTCTTGAATGCCTTTTTCTCCCAGACCTTGCTGTTAGCCACTCAGGCATGACAGGACACGTAAGGAAACACAATTAAGTTTCAGACTGGAAATGAACTTCTGCCTGTGGAGGAAGGTTGGTTGGTTGTAACCAGAGCCTTTGGGAGGCTGAGTCCTTGAGCGTCGCGGTCCCCTCACTGCACTTCCTGAGATTTTCCAGCTTGTCATGTCCCATACTTTGCAGCTGTGTCCCACACATTGCAGCTGTGTCCCATACATTCCAGTCAGACAATGGCTAGGCTAACCAACTGGGAAGTAAGGGCAGAAATGAACCTTTACACAACTTAAATACAAGCACTCCCCTTGGCCTGACCCCATAAAACAAGGCTTAATTAACTTAAATAAATAACTTAAATAAATTAACTTAATTAAATTCTGCAACTGTAGTCAACCAGCTTCACAACATTGTTTTTTTCCCTCAGGAAAGACACCACCAGCATTACAGTGAAACTAGCTTAGGATTTTGTTTATCTTTTCAATAACCTATTGCCTTTTTTTTTTTTTTTTAATATTTCTGGAGGTTTTCCCTTATTTCAAGAAACTGTTGCTATAGATAATCTATATACATTTAAATAAGTAACAGCTTTTATGGAAATGCCTCATTATAAGTTGAAAAGCAAGCAGGTCATTAGAATAAATAAAGTTAAAATTTTCAGTGAGCAAGTGAGATAAACGAACATTTTGCTGCAGAAAGGGATTTTTTTCTTCTCAGAGAATGCTAATTCATCTAAACTGAAATTTTCCACAGAAAGATGACAATGCACTTGGTAGCAAACTCTCCTGAAAGGAACCAGTGAACAAATGAAAAAAAACCTGATTAAAAAAGCTATTTTGATTTGAAATGTTCAATTTTGACCATCTTTAATGTCACACTTTAAACAGCTTTCTCTTAATTATGTTAATGTCAAATTGAATTACATATTAAAATGTAAAGGTAGAATGAAATAATTTCCTTTTACCTAAGCCCAACACTTGGATCAAAATGAAAGTCAATTTTTTTCCTAACTTAATTCAGAATTACTAGGCATTTTCTGTTTCATTACATTCTGCAGCAGAAGAATGTTTAAACCATGAAAGTCTCACCCTCAAGTGAAAAAAAAATATTTTCTACATAGTTCTTGGGAGCAATGATAGCACCTAAAAGACTCCTTGTGAAAGCATGAGATCTTGGCCTTGTCCCTAGAGGCACCCGACTGGCATTTGACAGATTTGTGATGCTGCAGTAAAAGGTACAGGAAATCTGCTGAGGGCTGCAAGGTTTGATGATGGAAAAATATGGAGTATAGGAACAGAGGCATTCTTATTCTTATTAATATTATTATTATTATTATTATCATCATCATCATCACCATCATCATTATTGTTATTATTGTTATCATTAAAGTTATTAATAAATGTTCAAAATAGACACATGCATAAATCTAGAAAAAATATCAATGAGCAAATTCTCACCTTTTCTCTTGCAAAAATTTTAACATCCTTATTTTGTCACTTAGATATACATGTTGTGTTTTTGCAAGAGCAGTTGGGTGGGCAGAGGCCCAGTGAGGTAGGCACCCACACCAGAGTCCTCCAGTCTCCCTGGGTGCTTTTTGACTTCCTTGCTGGAAATTCAGCCCTACATAGTGTACAGCAATGGCTCTTGGTTTGGTACCATGTTGACTCATTATTTAACTGGGTTTCTGCTTGGCTGTGAGATCCGATGATGCCTTTTCTGCATTGCTCCTCACTGGCCCACTCAGAAGAAGACCCATGCTGCAGTTTGGGTGGGAACGCAGAAGTACTGTGTTTGAAGGGCGAGGAGGGAAAGGAAGGATGAAGTGTTTAGGGTGCGTGCAGGTTTCGAGCCGATGCCCTGCCTGGCTGCCAGGAGGAGACAGGAACATTAATGCTGGCCCCCACCTACAGCTGGACAAAGATGCTAACAAGGAAAAGTGCCTCCTTAGCCAAGAGAAAGCCAGTGGAGGAATGGCTGCTGTGATGGGTGAGGAAGCATAAATCAGATGTTTTTATAGTGAAGTTTTCCTGCTGAGCCTCTTGCCCAGGCCTCCCGCGATGCCTCACGCGTGGCTGCCACTGGTCCCCCCGTGCTGGCAGCCATGGATTGTCCTTCACGCCTCAGAGCATGCAGGGCTCTATTATGCACTCGCATGTCTCCCTCAAAATTGGCACCATCTGGACCACCACCTGAATGTCATTTTTTCCTGCACAGCTTCTCACATGATTTGCCAGCTTGTGTTTGTGATTTGGAGGAGGGGGGGTGTGAAAGGTGGTGAGGTCTGGCACGAGTCTTTTGCATAAGCAGTGCCGCTGACAGAACTTTTCTCTAGGATTTAATTGATCTCTGCACCTCTTTGGAAACCTGTGCCACTTATTCAGAGGAGCTCCCTAAATCTGTATCCCTCAGACTCCATCCAGCAGTAAGTGAAGTGCTGCAACCCCTCTAAAAGAATAAATACATTGACCAGCCTAAGGACTACCTCAGAAATAATAAGCAGATTTTTGTTTGCAGTGCTTCTACAGGGAAGGGAGAGCGTGTCGGGATGGGACTTGGAGGGGCCAGTCTGCGTTGGGTGGCTGGTGGCTCAGGTACCGTAGGCTTCTTTTCCCCAATCTTCTGTCACAATCTTCTTTTTTTTTTTTTTTTTTTTTTTTTTTTTTTTTTTTTTCCCCACAATCTTCTTTTTAGGAGTTTGCTGTATTCCAGGACACGGACTCTTAAATTATATTTTTATTTCATAAATCTGACAAATCTGGTCTGTTGGCCTGTTACTACAGGGTACATTCTTGTACCAGTTCTACCTTTGCTACCAGGCAGTTGCTGTATGAATGTCACAGGAATGTTATGCAAAGGCCACAACTCATATAGGCTATACTCAGATGGCAACTACACACACTGTCCAGTTATACACGATCCAGCTACAACATGTTTCTGGGATGAACATTGGGCCATAGGGAGTGAAATTATTTGCATACACCAATAAAACACAATCAGGGCAGACAATACAACATTTAATAATGAAACTCTTAAAATACTGAAATTTTAATAATAAAATAATAATAAATATACTACTTCTTAAAGGGAAGCTTGGAAAAGAAAGTTCAGTGTCTGCTGCCTTCACAAAGACCTTGAGGAAATGAGTTGGTTGTATTGCGATCAGTAAATTAACAAAATTTCTAGTTAAAACCTCTTTGAAATCATGCTACCTCACAGTGTATGTCAACCAAACAAGGGTTTTAAATGTTTTAGCATATGCCGACACACAGTCTTAACACTACTACATGTGCCATCACTAGTGAGCTAACCTGAGAGTCACATGTCTCTGCCTCCCCTGGTACAAAAGATTGTGCAGTTGCCACCATTGTGGAAGCTCTGCAAACACACAGATGTTTTCTAGGTAGCTGTGAGCACTGATCCTCAAGGCCAAGGAGGTCTAGCTATCACCACACCAACAGAGCTGATGGAGAGCCAGGAGCCACGGAGAGTGGCACCATCTCCAGGTGGGGACTAGTCACGTGGAGACGGGGTGACACCTTCACTGTTATTAAGAGGAGGGATTTGCCATTTTTGTTCTACCTCATGGTAAATTCATTAAAAAGAAGGGAGTGGCCAGTGTGGGCTCTTGCTCAAGGAAGGAGAAAGCAGGTGCCTTGCTGGGCACAGCTCATGAAAGTACCTAAAGAGGCTATACGTGTACTTGATAGAGATACCTCCCATTCATATTCTCACTGCAAAATGCAACCGCGGCAAGTCCTCCAACAAGCCCAGGGTAAGGGAAACTTCAGGATGACACATTGCCTCCACTGCTAAGGAAATTCTTTGCCATTCTTCACCATTAACTGTCATTTTATCTGCAGCCTAGCTTCTTTTTTTTTGTGTGAGGCTCTCACACTGCTGCGTCCCCACCTGCCAGGTCTGTCCTGAGAGATAGGGATCTGCTTACATAACTTTTGGTTTGGGGGAACTGATCACTCTAGGTTTACTGGCTCCTCTCATTTTACCAGCCAGTAAGGCTGTATCATCAGCTGTATCGTATCATCTGCATCCTCCACATTTATAAAAAAGCCAGATCCACCATGAGACAGCCATGTAGCTTGGTGGCCTTCTGGTGTAGTCTCTGTGAAAACTCTCCTAGTTTACAGCCAGAAAATATTTGTTTTAGAGACCAAGGCAAAGAACATACCCATTCTTAATTACAGGGTGGAGAAAGGCTGTTCACAGATGACTACAGGTAAGAGGGGTAGGGCTGTAGGGCTGTACTAACTAAAGGATTTTCCATATCTTTCTGGGAAAGAAGCAGGTCTATGTCAGCCAGCAGAAGGTCTGTCAGTGAAGGGCTGTGGGTCTCAGCCTTTTATTTGAAATTTAACTTCATTGCAATGTCAAGAACTCAGCTGCTGGTTCAGCACAACTCTAATTAAATCTGTATGTTATGTCCCTTTAATGAATGGTGTAACAAATGGCAGTAGGCATTGATCACATATCAAAAGTCAGTTAATTTTGGCTGTTCCAGTAAAACATGAGCAGTACTTGCACGTAGCTTCAGAATAGCTCTTAACCTGACACACAAATAGATTAAGACACAAACACAGAGTTAACACCAAGGAAACTTAAGGAAAAACATGCTTTTGATCAAAATGCTGGGAGAAGAGATCATTTTCCTCCTGAAGTGCCTGTGCGAAATTTGAGTAGAGGATGGATGGATGGATGGATGGATGGATGGATGGATGGATGGATGGAATAAGACAAAAGAAGTGCTTGAAATCACTGACATGTTGCTTGTTTTTAACAGAAGGAACTGGTTTGTTTGATTTTTTGTTTTTGTTATTTTTTGGTTGGTTTTTTGTTTTGTCTTTTTTGTTTGTTTGTTTGTTTGTTTGTTTGTTTAAATAATCAACTACATCTTCCATGAAGTCCAGGGGGCCAAGAATTGCTCTTTGCCTCCTAAAAATTGAGTCTTGGAGTGGTGCCAACTCTCAGAGAAATAAACTGCTAGCCAGTGGCAAGAAAATGTAATTTGATTTATTGTATACCTTTAAAGTGAGTGGTAGGCCTTTTCTATGTACATTAAAACCAGCATCCTTTTATTTATGGACTGGTTATTTCTAGTAGCCTTAAGATACAATTATTATCTGTCCAAATGAAAAACCACCTGGGTGGCAAGGCTGGAATACAGGCTTGCTGGTTTTGCCCAAACAAGGAGACTCTAACGACTTTCATGGAAGTTTTAGCTACATAAATAGTGCAGGCACCTACCCTGCTGCTGGATACAACTCTGTACATCCCCTGTGTTCGGAGCACAGCAGAGGACACTGACTACAGTTTTTCAGAAAATAAATAAACAATTATTTAGGTTTGGCTGTTTTCAAATCCCTTTTCTTTCCAGAGATGGTCCGAGTTAGAACTTAACTTAGAGGAATATTCCTGGAAACAGTCAAATGAAAACAAATACCAGAGAAAGGTTGAGCAAACCCAACTGTAACAGTTGTGTCCAAACTTTTGGGCGGCAGAGACAATACCAGATGACCTGCATGTCCAAGCAAAACTAAACAAAGCTCCTTGAATTTTAGCTATCCAATGCCAGTAGCAACCGCTTTGCGAATGAGCTGCAGATCAAGAATTTCTCCAGGAATAATTATCTGGCAAGTAAATATTTGGCAAGTATATTCAAATAGTGAATAAATCTTGGAGATACTGCAATCTACTTGCAGGCAATTTGTTAACACAAGAAGAGATGGAATTCGTCAAAGACATCTTTACCCAGGAATGACAGGCTCATAGGCTAATAGAAATTAATTTTCCATCTCTAATATTGGGCACTACTTCTGCTTGGTATCACAGACCTTGACACTCCTTTGGCATGTGATGTTGAAAACAGCCAGTTGCAATTTGTGCTTGCTTTTAAATTTACAGTTTAGCCGAAGGGGAGGAGAGAAATGCTTCCTGTTGGGAGCCAATTCACCCCTCTGCTGGGCCCACACAGAGTATGCACCATGCTTTGAAGTTCCCTGTAAAACCTCAAAGCAGCCTGTCTGTGAGGTGCAAGCTTGCATGGCCCCACCTGGCCCTGGAGGGAGGTGTGCCACCCAGTCTGTGACCTCTCTGAATGTGGCCGGGGCAGGGACAGGTTGCCTCAGCATGTGTGTTTGAGGTTAACACCTTGTGCTTTGCCTGCGCTTCTAAGTCTCCCATCATCGCTGTTGTGTAGTGGTAATGAGCCTAGTATGGATGATGATATCCCCCTCCATGACAATCATAAATTGCACCCCTGATGCAAGTGCTATCTTAAAGAAATGACCCTGTACCTCAAGCCATTATCCAAGCACGATGGAGAGGCAGGAGGTGATGGCCAAGTTTCACACACGCAGGAGCTCATCAGCCTCAGGGGAGCTGAGATGGTGGGAGGGCAGCAGGCCAGGAAGATCAAAGGAGTTTCTGAGTCGCGGACTTATCAACTGGGTCCTTGCCTCCAGGGATGGGGACAGAGAGGGTGGGAAGGGGGCTCGCTGGGACCTCTTTCTCAACCTCCCCTCCTGTGGGGACCTTCCATCAGCCTAAGTGGAGCCCCTGCTCCTGCCCCGCTGAGACAAAGCCGGTTGAATCAGGTGGAGCTCTGCCCCCTCCGCTGTACATATTGCCAGCGGGGACCCCGCCACAGCGGGTGCTTCTGTGGTCTTTCAGGGGAACAAGTAAATTGGATCATTTCAAGTGCGCGCCCACACAAATGCTCAGCTGGGATGAGTCACCGGAGGAGGCTGGTAATCTCAGCAATGCCTCATGCCCGGCTGCAGCCTGAGTACAGCACTGAGGGGAGCACACATTATCTCCAGATAAGAGCACCTGCAGGGTATACTATAGGAAAAAAACACGTTTGCCTTATTTTATGGAGAACTTGTTCAGAGAGAGCCCTACTTGACTTTGGAAATATCTGTTTGAACATATGTATGTATCGACCAAGCATGATGGTACAGTGTTGTATAAAGCTTTCTCTAACTTGACTGCAGGATGGTTGTATTACATGCAAATAAAAAAGCCCTGTGGGTATTATACAAGCCTATTCTACGGAAATAAATGATTCCAGGAGTGGCCTAGGCAGTTTTAACACATTTTATTGGAACTGTTTTCAAAAAGACCTTCACTTATTGCAGCCAGATGCATTAGTTTCCATGAGGACAAATGTACAGGGTTTTGAGAATGTCATGTGTGTCAATAATAGAATTATTTTCTAATCCTACAGATATTACAGTCTTAAAGCCTTTGACGATCTGCTCTTCCTGGACTGGGCACAACTGCTCATTCCTCTTGCAGTGTTGGGCACGACCCCTTTCTGATGGGAGTTAGCTCCCCTTTTCAGCTACTGTGACAGAATTGAAAATGTGCCCAACAGGAAAGCTGGAGCAGGTTTGGCATTGACTCTGTCTCCCCTTGGCACTCTTGCTAGGGTAAATTTGCAACTGAAATTCCAAATTTGGCAAGAAAAGGAGGAACCATTTTCCTGGCAGCCCTCCATAGGTACTCAGGAAAGTGGATGGGGGGTGGTAGCCACAGAACAGATGGCAGTGTGGGCTGAAGGTAGGTAAAGTGGTCAAAGATGTGCAATAAATAGATTTAACAAATATGTTACACCACAACATGTGTGACACATGCATGTAGTTTGCCACGAAGAGTATGATGCCAGAGCAATACCTCACTTACACAAATGACTGAGTAATTGTGCCGTATGGATGAGCAAAGCCCTTCTGTCTTCACGTTATTATGTTTTTCCTGAATGATCTTGTAAAGAAGGAGAAGGGCAGCAAAGTTGATAGCAATCTTTGAGAAACCGGCATAAGAGAAGAGCCTCAGCCGTTATAGTCTGAGGTGGGGATAAGGCTGAAAAGAGACATGATAGTCCACAAATATCTCTACTGTGTCACAGTGGAGAGTGGATGTTGATGCAAAATGCAGTAACTTAAGACAATGCAAAAAATACATTAAGGGAAATTCTTCGGGGGAAAAAATCTACAGTGCTGAACACCTTTGCTGTCTGCGGCCTACAGATGGCTCTCACTTTTTAAACTTACTGAAAGATGGCTTTTTATGTTGTACATCAGATGTTTGGGTTTTTTTTTTCCTTGCAGTAAGAATGCTTCAAGTATGGAAAAATGTGTTCCTGGGGGCATCTGCTAAGGTCCCATCCCTGGAGATTTCAGAGGCGTGCTAGATAAAGAAGCCTTGGTGAATATTCAGGAGGTAAAATCCTGCTGATTACAGGGAGCAATGCAAGATGAGCTGCCAGGTCTTTTATTATCTATGACTCCATGACTATTGGTAGTGAAGGGAATTCTTGCACAAAAGCCTTTACTGGCTTTATTTATGCCAAGGCTGCTTCCAGGAAGGGGGAATCCATCATATCAGAGATGAATGCAAACACAGAGCTCTCTCTCTTGCCCCCTCTCTGCTTTTGGACTGTCCTTTTAGCTGACACAGAGACTGTGGTGCTCTGTGTATACTCTGCAACTTGATTTGCTTAAGACTTCCCAGAAACAAAGAGACACTGAGGGCAGGATCACCTTAATATAGTAACTTGACTGTTTTCTGGGAACTTCTTGCTTGGTTAGAAGAGAAAATGAGGGAGGGAAGGCTGAGTCCCACGAGTGGGCTGCAGTGATGCCCTGACAGCCAGGCAGGGAGCCAAGAGAAGGACACTGATCCAGGTCCCTTCACCTGCAGCCAGGGCACATCATTCCTATGACCCATTAGAGACCTCAGAGCCCTGGCAGATGAGTCGAAAGGTCATACCCAAACCACTGTTACAGTGATGCAAAATTGCCACCATATCATCAGGTCAATAATACCCAGGGTGAGAAAGAGAAAGCCCACACAACCAATTTAATTTCCTACGCGGTGCAGGTAGCTCTAGCACTATTCTTGCCATTGCTTCCACATTTGAGAAGCCTGTGGTTTGCTGTGCTGCTTTCCAGAAGGCTCTGACAACTCTCTAATTAAAGGATGACAGAAGGCAGCTAAGCTCTGGCTTTGGCTGTGAGGGCTGTTTTGCAGAAGGGGAGGCAGGGCGCAGCAGAGGAGTTTGGCATCACGGCAGAACGGCTCTTTGTCCACAGGCAGGTCACCAGAGGAGGACTGGAATTTTGGGTAGGGTAGCTACCTACCCAAAATAAATGACATGCAGAAGCTCAGGAGTTTGGCTACAGAACAGCGCTTGCAGTTTGCAGGTGGCCCACAGCAGATGATCCATCACACTGAGCACAGAAAGAAGGTTTTCCCGTGGATTGGATGTGTGTGTGTATGAGCACGGCTGGCTGAGGGTCCTTTCTGGTACTGGCCAGACAAGCTTTTTCTAGACTATGGAAAGCTCTAGCTAGCTCGAACTGGCCAGACCATGCCCAAAATCTGTCTGTGCCCCAGCATGGAGGATCTAGCATCTGGTATCAGCCACCGACTGAGGGAAAGACTTGAGGCCTTCCCTGCTGCTGTCTGTATAAACAAATATGCAGCTGCACTGACAGACACACATATAGAAAACAGTGTCAGAGATTTCAGCTGCCCCAGAGGTAACAGAGTGGCCACAAGTTCCTGAATACAGTGTGTGGGCAAATGCTGCAAAATGGCTTTTGCCAAGGTGCTGTCACTGCCTGAGCTCCAGATGTGCCAGTCCTGCTCACAGGCCAAATTGTGCTGTGGGGGCTGAGATTCAAAGAAAGGTGAGTCCAAACCCCCCGTATGCATCCCCTCCCTCTGTTTTTGTAATTGCAGAGCAGATATAGAGCTCAGTAGCCTTGCACATGGCAGCCGTTGAGGAGCATTTTAGTGAAGAGACTTCAGCTTAAGGAGAGAAATGTCAGTTTGACAACCCCTTTGTGAGCTGCACAGACCAGCCTCTCTAAGAGGGGGGTCAGAGACAAGAGTGAAGAGTGACGAGGGGGAGAGGCAGCAGAGAACCGCAGGTGCTGAAGCAACGGGACACGGGGAAGATCCAGTGTAACAGTGATGCAGTGTGCCAGCAGCATGGCACACGGAGGAGCACTGGTGCTCTGATGAGCAGAGCTGCAGCATGGCTTGAAGGTAGATAAACAAAGCGATTAAATCTGTCCTGCAGGAGAAAGGACCGCACATGGCAATTCTGCCTGATTCTCAAGTCACTAAAGATGGACTCTCACGTGTGCTAAGCAGGGGGTCTAGTTGATGAAGGTATCAGTTTCCCTGCCCTGTACTGGTCCCTTGCTTCAAAACCAGCAAAGGTTACAAGTCCTGCAGAGGCAAATGGCACTCAGAAAACCGAGATGCTCTGAAGGACAAAAGTGTGTAACTGCTTTCAGCCCAGTGGCCCCCCGCTGCTGGGGGGGCTCACAGGCAGTTATGGGAAGTGGCACAGCCCTTGGAGTGGGGTTCCTGGCAGTTGTGCCTTGTAGCACTGCAGCTTCACTTGCATGGGCGTGCATGACCTTCTCCCGCCGAGGAGGAGAGCTTGGGCTGCAAACACCTCTCAGCTCTGGCACCTCTCAAACCCGAGTGCTGCGGTCAGCCACAGGTCTTGCTCTCCGGTGAGACAGCTCTCCCAGCTCGCTGGCTGGCCGCTTCCCAGCTCATCTGGAGGGAGCAGAGGGTGCTGGTGCCCGGGGAAGAGATGGGGGTCACACAGGCAAGCGCACTTGACAGCAGCACGGATGCGGGCTGCGGGCAACCAGGTGGCTTCAACACCCCCCCCCCCCCAGCATTTGACAGCGCTTTCAAGCTCAGAGCGAAGCCTTTGTCTGCCGTGTTTGTGAAAGCTGGGAGGTGCCTGGGCAGCATTAATTCCCCCCGTGGAGGCGGGAGGCCGGCGCGGGTGACGGCCGCGTCCTGGGTGCTCCCTGCAGCGGGCGCAGCTGTGCCTGGCCGTGGCCAGATGGCTCCTGGACCACGGGGCCAAAAATGCTCAGTGGCAGGAACACATTCCCACTGTGCCGGGAAGGCAGTCGACAGTGAGTTCATGCAAGGGGATGGTGATTCTTCCCACCTCCCCTGCCCTGGCTGTTTTACCGGCGCGCTACAGGGAGGCGTGCCTGGCTGATGCTTCGTGTCCCCCGCAGCAGGGATTCACAGAGCCCATCTACTTTCTAGGAGCTCACCGCCATCCACCTTTATGCTCCTTGTGCAACGGCCACCACAGCTCGCTGTGTCCCCCCGTGGGACTTCCCTCCAGCTGAACCCAGGGCTTGCCCTCTGCCAGCACTGGGGACACAGCCCTGAAGAGAAACGGCGAGGCTCTGGTGTTGCACAAGCCCCCACAGACAGAATTTGCTGCCTGGATGCCTTCAATCACACCATGAGGGTAGGACGCCCTTCAGATTTTTCTTCCTTGTAGAGAAAAATCCCACAGGGCCTAATTTTTCTGTGCTTGGCCCCAGACAACCTCTAAAGAGCAAGAGTGTGGCATTTCAGAATCCCAGATGCTTCTAGGGGAAATGATATGTTGTATAAAGCAGTGTTTGAATTTTTTATCTGGTGTGCCTTAATCCACGTGGCATCAGGCTCATGCTGAATTATGACAAGAATTGGACACCCACAGTGCTGGGCTATGAAGCATGTGGGAATAACCTGCACGTGGATAGACATGAGAAATCTTGACAAGGATCCAAAATAGAACAATCACTCCTGAAATCCCAGTCCAGATGAGGATTTCCTAGTCCGCCCATAGAAGGTGCTGCTTAGGGCTAGCTGTCGTCTACTATTTATGGAAGGATGGCATGGTTTAAGTCCCTGAAGATTAGAGAGAGAAGCTCAGTTTAGTATCTTTGCTGACAGATAGCAATATTCAGGGATCAAGGCCATTGCCCACAGTCAGTTGTCCTCTACCACATGAGATATTTCAGGGTATCTCCTGGGTCCCCAGGCAGGAATGCACCAGTAAACCCAGTGTCATTGCTGTCAACCTGTGTGGAGGACCTGGCACTTTTGACCAGCTCAAACAGCATTAGATTCCTTCATGTGCAACTCACTTGAGCCCCGAGCCTGCAAATTGCTCCCTAAATTCTGCCCCCTAACATCCACCCTCTGAGCGGGTGAATCCACAGATTCCTACTGCAAATGCAAGAGGGCAACCACGCTGACACTTGTGGCAATAGCCATAAATTCACATTAACAGGCTTCAAGTAATAGCATTGCTGTGTAAAGAGAGCCTTTGAAAAGCTTGTTTCCAAATGCTTAGCAGCAGGATTAGAAGGTTGCTGGCTCTCAGCTGCGAGCTTTGCAGATGCTAGGGGCTGGCAAAGCAAAATCTGTATCACATGAAAAAGTTGATCAGGTCTGACTCTCTCCTGCCATGAGATTACTTTTCTCACTACAAAGCATTTCTCCTCACCAGTAAGTTCAAAGTACGTATGGGCATGAAGATAGCGTATTGTTCACCAGCTCACTGTTCTGCTGAGCAGCCGCCTCGCTTGTTCTCCGTCTCAGGTTATAAACAGTGCCGAGAAGCTGCAAAATTGCTCCCAGTTTAAACGACGAAATCATGATAACCTAGCCTATTTTACCCTACTGTGAGCTCAACTTTAATAATCCTGCTTAATCGTTAAACCACAATGAGAGCAAGCCAAGGAGTTTAAGGCAAGAGCCAAGACAAGGTGTATCAGAGCACTGCTCAAAACTTGAGCTGAGCACAGTCAGCTAGAGACAGAGGTAGCCACAGAAAGGGACAGCAAAGCTGTTGTGCAAAGGGTCGGAAAGATGTGGCAGAAAATTCCTATCTGTTGGGACTGGCTGGAGGAGCCAGAGCCAGCTGTGAGCTGCTTCTGCCAGTCAGGAGTCTGCAGCGGTGCCCTATTTACATCCTTTTCCCAGGAGACCATCTTGTTATCTAGCACAGACACTCCATTCAAGCCTTGCTGTTGACATAGGTGCTTTGACTAAACCCCTATGCCTGATGATTATTGAATATAACAATGGTTTCTGGTTATTTTCCAGAATGCTTTACCCTCCACTGAAGGGTACAAAAACAGCAAAGGGACACACCTATTCTTTGCCCACCATGCTGCATATTGTCTTAAGGCAAACTGGCTTTTTTCTAAGGACTTTTCATACAGAGGTGAGGTTAAATAATAATAGTAATAAAGAAGAAAACAAACCAACCCAAAACCAACAGAAAATAAGGAAAGGAGATAATATTAGAAAATAAAACTTGAGAAGACACACTGCTTCTGTCACTCAGCTGGAGACACTGAGAACAGGGTTAGGCAAAGCCCTGCCCATGGACGCATCCAGGACTTGCACTGAATCCAGCAGAATTATTCACGTGCGCATGCGTGCATGATAGACAGAACAGATTTGGTCCTTATTGCTTTGACTTTTCCAGGATGCTCAATTTATTTGTGTATTTCAGGAAACAGACCAGTACAATCAGAGTTCTGTACCTGGGTTCCCCTTCCCCCACCCCGAAACAGAAATAATTGTAGGCTAAAAGCCTCACCCATGCCAGAAGATGAGAGAGCCAAATCCTTTCCAAGGCAAAGGACTCACCAAAATCACCGGGGTTTCACCTGAGTAAGGACTAACTGAAGAACTTCACCACAGTCTGTGACAATTTGCTGAAGAGACAATGAGCCAATTTTGTATTTTCAGACTAAAATAATAGACTGGATGGGGGAATGCTCTTGCCTCAGTTTCCTTGAAAGAGGGGAGTGATAGGATTGGTATTGCTGAGACCATTCCAGAATTTGGGTTACTGTGCAGAAAACTGACTCATGCTTTGCAGTCCAAAATGGGGCATATTTTGTCTTCATTGTCTTGCTACCACCTCTTGTAGGATTTGACTGCAGCATGGAAGCATCCTGATATAACTTTACAGTGCATCGTCTTGTTGTTACTGTAGTAACTTATTACTAGGACACCTTGTGTTATCTTTATTGCTGCAGTACCTGGTACAAATGTACCACTGTTTGTCCGCACACACGGTTATTACTGTCTTATTCCCCAAACTAATTTACTGCAGCATCCTGTTGTGTCTTATTGCTGCATTATCAAAATGCTACTTTACTGCAGTGGCCTGTGTTACCTTATTGCTACATTTATCCTGGTATTATTATGTCAGCTTACTGCCACTTTTTATGGCTGCCCTGCTACCATTTTATTACAGTACTCTATGGGATCTTAGCGCTGAGTTATACCTAGAGTACATTAATCCATTTGCTTTAGCCTAACGCTGTCTGCACAGGCTTGTCGAACCTTCCTAGTGCTTATCTTGGTGCCGTTTCACCACAATAGCCGTGAATGCTCTGGATACTCTATTATCCAAGTAACAGTGTACAGCCATATTTCACAGCCATAGCCCTGTAAGTATGGGAATCTTTGTAGCTAGCTTGCACAGCGTGGACATTGTAAAAGCTTTCCAGACTGCCTTTCCTTGAAACAATGCCATTTAGAACATAAATAGAGGTGGAAAGCTGATTTCCTAACTCATCTTCAGGACGATGAGGTAGTTGGAAGACATGAGACGCTTATAAAGCCGTGGATTACTGCTTGCAACACTCAGTGGGATACTGGTGAGTGTACAAGAGTAGCATCACTTGGAATAAGCAATGATATAATTAAAACGCGATAATTCAAGGATGCGGTTCATGTGGAAGTAGTTACATGTTAGTATCATCATATGTGAAGTAAAAGACATGTGAAGAGCAGTTCATACATGTTCCCAGGAGGAGGCCTTGTCTACTCTCATGTTTGTTTTGGAGAAATTTAGTCAGGAAATGAGGAGCAGAGCTTTTGTCTCTCCAGAGAATATGCAGCTCTGTCCGCTCAGCTAGCCATTACTGAGCAGATTAGCTTGCACGAGTGTGCATTTAAATGGCAAGCTGTTCAGCATCCAGGCCCCCTGATGTACGCCCATATGCATGCTCTCTGTGCCTGTAAAAATTCCCTCCATGCACTCAACTGTTCAAACACAGCATATTCCCCACAGGCGAAACACTGCAGCAGCCAAGACGACCATCCCGCAGGAATGGAGCAGGAAAAGCCGGAGCAGGGCGCTTTGCTCACGGGGCAATGGCACATCTCCAAGCTAAAGTCTGGCATTGCTGCTCGTTGCACACACCATAGCCCAAATTCCACCTGTCCCAGGCACCTGCCAGCATCCTCCATGCTGCAGGACACAGGAATACCTCCATGGAGCTACCCCACCCTTCCCCCAGGAGTCCTGTTCAGTGTCAGGAACTCGCAGCAAAGCAGAGACCCTCTGGTAATGCCATCTCTGCGCCTACCTACACACTGGAGTTCCCTGCTTTATGTGTACGTCCCGCTCAGGAATGCTCTGCAGACCAGTTTGAGGGTTCACAGGACAGACTCGCCTTGGGAAACGCCTTGGCCTAGAGGCTGGGCAGCCCTGGCAGTAGATTAGCTTGGGGTGTGAGAAGCTGTTGGTTTACAGAGCTCCAGTGATGCATGGCAATGGTGGGTTTGACACAGATAAAAACACTGTCAACAAGGCTCTGAGAAGAGCTAGCCTTTGCTTTTTCCTAGGGATGATGTAAGGGGACATGTACGAATGTGCATGAACGGACAACAAGGCCTGTTACACGAAGACCCACTATTACCCGAGGGGACGGTTTGGCTGGGTGGGCAACAGAGGATAAACGGGTCCTGCAAGGACAGCTAAGTGACAGTTTGGAGGGGACCAAGTGTCCCCTTCAGAGGGAGGACACCATGTGAACATACAGGCACATCCATGATGGTTCTGCGGTCCTGGAACTTGCTCGCATCATGTATGTGTAGGATGAATTTGGTCTGAAGACAGACAGCAGGCTTTATACAGGAATAGGCGTGTGTAAAGGACAAATATCATACTCAGTATTCTACTGTACATTCATGCAGGTGTAGAGGGTCCTATGGGCCTTAGATAAAATCAGTAATAGGGAGTTTTCTGGAGAAATAAAAAAAGATGTATCAAAATGAGAAATGGCGTGGGTAAAGAGGGAAGGTACTTTTTCTGACAGAAACTATGCTGGCCTGATTTTGTGCATACATAGGCCTTAGATATTAGAATAATACTTGCCTCAGAAGTGAATATTGTTGATAGCCAGCTGTCTAATTAGCTAGATGGTTTTGCCTAGGTAGGGATACAAACTTGTAGCCATATAGCAATTCTACCACCTGCACAAAAAGCCAATTTGCCTTGGCATGAGTGAAGAAGACCAAGAAATGTCTATTTTCATATATGCTTCAGATCTGAACTGCTTGCAAAATACAGGAGGTTTTGTGGCACTAAGTCAACTGAGTCTTGAAATTTTCCTATATAGGCAATATACTGTATGTGAATGCAGTCCATTTCCCTATCTGCAGCTAGGATACATGGGGTTTTTAATTAAAGTCACTTCAGTTCAGTGCTCATCCCAACCCTCATACTCCCAACAGTTTGAAGCAAGCTACTGGATCATTTCTTGCAGTTGTATTCATGAGCTGTAGGTCAGATGAGTTTTAGCAGAAGCTCATTTCCTCCAGTGGTACAATTTCACTCCTACAATGGTGCTTCTCAGCAGTCAGTGATCTGAGCATTATATCCCAGCTGGGTGTGCTGCTGCTTAGGAAGGGTTACCTGGCATCCAGCACCCTGCCATTCATACCCTGCTTCTGCCTGCCCCATCTCCATCAGTTCCCTCCTCACTGTAGACTAAATTTTGACACCTGCCCACACCAGAGTTGCCTTTCCCTGTATACAGTGAGCAGATTTTGGCCCTCTGCAATCAGAGTTGGAGTCCAATTCTACCTACTCAGAGTAAAGCTTGAACATCCGTCATTCAGTATGTATGCAAAACCTTAAATAAATAGAAAAATCAAATACAATATAAAACAGCTCACTTTTAAATACTGCATGTGTGTGTGTGTTTGGTGCGTTACACATCTAAAACATGACTTTGTGAGCATCAGGCAGGGTCTGACCACATTTGCACTACACGCACATGCAGAGCGATTCCGCCGCCATCAGAGGCTTTGCACTAGGATCAGAGTCTGACTCAATGGGACAGATCCTTAGGTGATGAAAGCCACTCGCCCTCCTGACTTCAGATGAGGATCTGGACACCATCTCTGGATCTCTGGACCTGCTACATGCTATTGAAAGGACACAAGTGATGAACTTAAATAGTGCCTTTTTTTTTTTTTTTTTCATTGCTTTAAAAGAGGAGAGACATAGGAAAGAAAAACAAAGTTAAAGTCAATGAATCTGCAGGAGAAATGCATTTGAGATTTTGTGAGAAGGAGAAGCAGCTTCCAGCAGGTATTTTATTGGATCCAGATGGCCACAAGAAAGGGAGCAAGTGAGATTGCGGTGCCATCTATTACAGCCATGTTTGTGCCAGGGAGAGAAGAGATGAAGGAAAAACACTGATCCCTCTCAGCTCTTCTTCCTCTAAGTTGCGGGGTCTGTTTCCTTAAATAACAAGACAGCAAGCCCTTGCCTTGTCGACCTTCTGCATACGGTGAAGTGCGCTCCTCCAAACCCCGGTCAGAAACAAAGTACCTGCACAGAGCTCGGCGTCCTTACAAAGCTGTGCAGGGAGGAAAGTATGGATGCAAACTGCGAAGAGAGGCGCTCCCCTGGTGCTCGGCTCTCCGCTTGCGCTCGCTCAGGCTCTCTCCCCCGTGGGGACCCGCTCTCCCCGAAATGCCCCGTCCCTGGCAGCGGTCCCAGGCGTCTCTCCCATGGGGCGGTGGGCTGAAGCCGTCAGGAGGACTGCATCAGGCCCGTGAGGCGCTTGCTCGCCAGAGACTTTCCCTGGAGGGAGGGACAGACAGACAGACAGAAGAGACCCAGAGGCGTGAGTGATACCGTGGGATTGCTTGGCTGCGAGTGAGGGGCGGGGGGGGGGCCTTCCCCCAGAGTGGGTCCACCCCAACCATGCCGATGGGCGATGGGGCTGAGCGTGCCCCCGGCACTTCGGGTGCCTGCAGTTTTGCCCTGGGCAGGTGGTTTGGCAAGGAGGTGTTGTGGCTAGTGATGTCCAGGTGGTTAGCGCTCAAGGTTGTGCCGTGGGACACTGTCTGGCGATGATGTTTCCTTTCTCCAGTTTCATGAGAACTGGTGAAAGCAAAGCCCTGCCCTGCCCTACGCTCGCTGCTGCCCGTCCTGCCTATCCCCGGGAACCATGCCCCAGGCTGGGAACAGCTGCAAAACCCAGGCTGCAGGGAAAGCTGGGATGTCCCTCCCACAGCCTGTGAATCAGCATCCCCTGCCCAGCGTCCATCAGAAACAGATATAGGAAAAAAAAGTGACTTCAGAAATAGCTTAGCCTGTCCCTGCCCTGCAGCCACCCAACTTTGCCCAATCCTTGGGCTCTTGTCTCCTTGGTCGCTGCTTGTCCCCTCCTGCCCGGCCTCCCTGCCTTCCCCCTGCTCCTCCCCAAGCCACCATGCAGGTGTGTGGCCATGGCAGCCTTGCTCATGCGCTGCTGGCAGCTGCTTGAGCTTTCCCAGTGACTGTTGTGACCAAGGACCATATCTGAATCCCTTCCCTGGTTTAGGCCACGCAGCCCCTGCTTTCAGCAGCGAGGGAGGACCTACAGCTGGTCTTCTCCATTTGCAAGGCAGCAGGAAGGGTATATCCCCACAGGGGATACTGATGGCTTTGCAATTACCGATGTAACAGTGAAAAATTGTGTCAGGTATTGCACCAGTTGCTGTGTTTCCTTGGTGAGCTTTCTTCTTGAAAAATGGTGTTTTTCTTAAAAGAAGAAAAAAAGTCTTGGTTGAAATAAACATCCAGGGAATACCAGAGAGATGTGGAATACCTAGCAGCTCTTAAACAACCTCCCCTACATTACTATATTTAACCAAGATTTCCTTTGCAATAGAAAGTCTTACTAATTGCTGTTTGAAAGGGTGAGCCACAAAAAGAGCAAGAAAAACAGATTATACAGTGAAGGCGAATATGTGCAAAATGTAGGAAAATTTGAAATGTAAAAATTTAGCAGTTTGTTTGAAATAAGCCTTGTTTAACAAGTTAGCACTCTAAGAAAAAAGGAACATCCACCCCCACCCCCTTTTAATTTCTCATCTCTTCCCATTTAGGGCTCTTCCAGGAGGATGTAGCAGTTCCCTACAGAAGCCTCATTTCGTTACTCAGATGTGTGCCTTTTACCAAATAATTTGCTCAGCTGCACAAACACACACGGCCTAATCTGGCCGGTTTCTGTACATCGGCAGTCGGCTGCTGGAAACACTGTCGTCATTCGGGCTGTCCTGCCCAGGACGAGAGCCACAGTGACGGCTCCGTGGCTCCTCCATCTCTACAACAGAGCTCGCACCCAGGGCACAGCCTGGGGAGGACCAGCTCCCTCCTGGAGCTCAGCAGATGTGCCAGCACCACTGCCATTTAAGGCATGTGTGCTTTCTTTCACTATAAATCAAATTTTTTATTATTCTTATTTTTAAATGCACTTCTGGGAAGCTTGGCTCAGTGCTATGCCAGGAGGTGCTCAAGTCTTCTGCGGGGCAACATGGCAGTGCCTGGGGGGGCTGTGACCCTGGCTGTCATTTTGCTGCTGTTAAGGAATACCAGAGAAAGAGTGCTAAGGAATTATCGGTTCCTGAATCCCATTTATAGGAAGAAGAAGGTAAAGATGTGGATGTTAATTTCTGGAAGAATAATATGGCTGGTTTTAGAAAAAAAAAATGTTAGTTTCCACCTATATTTGGATACTTCCTTAGGAAAAACAAACAAACAAACAAAAAAAAACCACCAAAAAATAAGCCTTGGGTTTGTATAATGACTATTCAGTTAGATTCTAACTAATCTGTGACAGGCAATTCCTCTTGTTATCTTCTCACAGGCAGGCGGCTTGGGGGTATGCCAGCTCCCTGCGTCAGGGTCCAGCGGGGTGAGGAGCAAACGCTGGTCCACATCCAGCCCCAATTTCAACATGCACGTGTTCAAAGAGGGAAGCTGGAAATGCTGGTGCTGGGCCGGGCCAAGAGGAGGGGGCAGCTGACAGAAAAGCTGCCCTGGAGAAGGTGGCTTGTCAGAAATGGAGCCGATGGCCGTCGTTTCCCCAGAGCAAAAGCTCGCTCATGGGTTTCTCGTTGAAGGCAAAGGCGGTGGGCTCCATCTGCAGCTCCCCCATCTCACGGGAAAGGTGTTAGCCCGGGAGCCCAGATCTGAAGGCTGGCTCTGCAGCAAGATTCCTGCGTGCCGGCTGGGATGGGTCCCCGGCGCAGAGCCCCGCTGCCCGGGAGGGTAACGGCGCCAGGGAAGTGTGAGATGCCGAACAGCCTCGCGCGCGGGGACATGCAAACAGATGGGTGCGAGAAGCTCTGTTTTAAGACAGCGAGAAGCAGGCAGCGATGTTGTCTGCTCAGCTGTTGTGTCCACCTCTGTGATAAGACAGATGGCAAAAGGATCCCTGGAATAGCACAGAGGGTGAAAATTTTGGCTAGAAGCAAGAGTGCTGGGATGTGTGACGTTCAGCTTCGTTACTGAAGTGGCCCCCAACTACAGGCATACTGATGGAGGGGATTTTGTTTCAACCCAATGCAGAGACAAGAGCCAGCCTCACAGCATGAGTTTGAGCAAGACAAACGTCTGAGGGCTGGGGGTGGGTGGGATGCAAGCATTCAGTTTGGGATTCTCTCATCTTAGACATCCTCATTAAAACAAAAATAAAGAGGTTCAGGAAAAAAAGGCATTTCATTAGGAAAACTGGCATCTGTTTCCTGTTACTAAAATGAACAACAAGGGAGCAAAATGTTGTGTCCCAGGTGGAAGTGCTGGAGCCACTTGCTGAGGTAAATGAACATGATTGAGTTGCTTTCACAGAACTGCTGCTGGTTTACACCAGTTGAGGGGCTG
The DNA here is from genome assembly GCF_018691265.1 of Tyto alba. Lineage (NCBI taxonomy): Eukaryota > Metazoa > Chordata > Aves > Strigiformes > Tytonidae > Tyto > Tyto alba. The sequence goes on from NW_024881280.1 coordinate 10,044,749, forward strand.
GTCCACAGCATCTCTGTTTCCCGTTTAGCCCTCCAGGGCTTTTTGGGCACGAAGCCCATCAGGAGACACAAAATGTTTGTGTTAGCCAACTGGTAAAAGCCAGCATGGGCGACAGCTCCTTTGGGATGGCGCAGTGGCTCCCTCCCAGCCAGCCAGGCGTCCCCCCCAGGACCCCCAGCCTGCTCGTCTACACCCGCCCGCCCCTGCTCGCCGGGAGCCCCTCCAAGGCCAGGCACCCCAGGATGACACCAACGTGCCTTGGTGTCATCGCTCTTCTGTGCCTGGAAAAGAGGTGGCCAGGTGGCCAGGCAAGGGTGGCCTGTGCCCGCCTGAGGCAGCAGAGGTGAGGTGCACCCTGGATTTTTTTGTGATCCTGCAACCCTTCCCCGAGCCTTGTGCGGAGTGGGTGCCTGTCTCAGGTGGAAGGCTGCTCTGAGAAGCTGGAGGTGGCTAAATCAGGTCACAGCTGGGTGCAATATATGCCAAAAATGTTCAGGCCCAAGAGGTCATGTTGGGTCTCATCTGACACTTGGCCTGGATTCCCCTGGGGAGATCTCTGACTGAGTGAGGACGTTTTGGATTATTAGGATGTGCAGGTTTGGCACAAAGGACACCTAGCTTCTGTAAAAAGGTTCAACCAAAACTGATTTTTTCTTTCCACATCTTTGTTTAGCATGAAACCAGTGCCTGCCCCCACATTTCTACATCTCCTTTCCTCAGTGAAGGAAACTGTCCACAACTCCTGCCTTATTTCCAGGAGAAATTTCATCTAGGCTGTGCTGTCAGGGAAATTGGAAAGCATATGATTTCAAGCAGAGCACAACTACAGTGCTTTTACTCTGTTGTATGCATATGCTGAATAATTTAAGGCAAGATTAGAGTGTATGTAAGGAGTAAACTTTTTACATGGGGTTTAAAGCTTATGAAGAAATCCCCAGTCCCTCTAGTTGCGAAATATTTGTCACTACTAATTAGGGTTATGACAATTAAAAACCCAGACTGTTGTCACTCAAACAGCATAGCACAAGCAGTAGGGCATATGTTGCAAAGCATATGTTGTGTGTCTTGTTGGATGCAGGAAGGCTTTCTTTTCTCTCATTCCCTGCAAGCAGCTGAGCTGTAACACAACTTTCAGGCAAGGATCATGTGCAGCTTCACGGCTTCTTGCTAAAGGTAACGTCCAGTTCTCTCCATGCAGCTGGATGAATGGGTTTTCTTTTATTCCCCTGACCCCTGGCATGACAGGAGCCTCAGTTTTCAGAGCCAGTGTAAATCTGAATTTGGAGTAACCGAAGGAAAATGTCAGTTAGTTCTTAATAAACCTTATGAAAGTGCTCCCCAGAATATGACTTGCAAGTATTTGGTCCATCCTACTGCTTGGCTACATGTCAGGCAGAGGACCAGACCTTGGTACTTGTGGACCATCAGGGCTTTCACTGAGGCTCAGTGAAGTGAAGATTAACCTGCAGGTCACAGGGGACACTTAGCATCTTTGATGGTTGAGCCTTTGCTGAGCAGCTACTAAACTAAGGTGTAAAATGCAATTAGCGATTATTTTAATGAAGCGGAATTCAGCAATTCAACATAGGCAAGAAGCCAAGTAACAGGGAAAAGAAATATGTCTGGGTTTTGACACAAAAAGGAGACAGCACTCCTTTCAAACCTCCTGTATGAGTTTCCCTCTTGTTCTTTGCTTTTATCTACCAAAACCAGCACTTTGCACAGGTAGGAGAGCAGGCAAAGGCTGTGAGCTATCTTTTTTCAAAAATTTTAAACAGAAAGTTTAGTTTTGTCCAGTACCTGTGGTTTCACACAATGTTAACGTGCTCTGCCCAGCACAGAGTGCAGTTCGTGTCTAGCATGCAGACATTCACCACCAGCAGCATGCACGAGCCAGCACTCCCATGCACACTGCCGACAACCTACCTGAACAGCCGGGAGGGATTTATCCCACGGGGAGCTTTGTAGCTGCAGCAACGGGGGAGAGGAAGCACGTGGGGAGCTTCTGGTGTGGCAGCACCGGCTCCCCTCTTTGCCATGTGAATACAGACCAAAGCGCTTTCATGCTGACTGGTCACCTCCGCACTCTCCACCCACCCCGCTCAGGACTTTGTCTGCTATAGCTGACTCCACTTCTTGCTTTCCACCCCTCTTTTGCGCTCAGGGCTGTCCTTTTCCCAGCCTGTTGCCCAAACTGCTCCAGCCAGGAGCATCACCTTCCTGGTGGAGAAGCCATTTGGGGAGCGGCGCTGCCCTGTCTCTCTGTGAGACCCCCAGCAGAGAACCGGGGTGCGTCTGCATCTCCACTGGAGATGAGCAAACCCTTCCATCAACTCGAACCTGAGTTTTTTCACATGGTGACAGGAACTGCTCAGATTTCCTCCATTTTAGCTAACACACTACAAGAACTTTGGCAGCGGGCAGACAACATCCTGCAACCAAACTTTACTTCTGAAGAAAGAGACTGCCAGGGCCCTAGCCCTGCCAGCACTGTTTGGCTTTCAATGTTATATTACACTGCAGATCTTGGGGAAATTTATTTTTGTGTCATTTTAAAAATATTCTTTTTATTAGATTTTTTTTTTTCATGAAAAGATACATTGCAAACGTAAAGTAACATAAATTAACGACGGTAAATATGAAACAGAGTTAAAAACATAAACAATAAAGGAAAATAACTTAGTTCAACACAAAATAAACACAGACATGTAAACTATGAACATATATAACATAAATTAGCACACAAATGTGGTGAGCAATACCACCAGTTACACACTGACACAGACTGAAAACAGGAGCTGCAAAGTGGCTGTAGAGGGTAAGCAGGGGAGCAGCTGCTCACCCATTCTCACCAGCACGGTCCCACGAGTTACCCCCAAACTCCTGCAGAGTGGGCCCCACTCCTCCTGTAAGGCTTGGCTGACAAGTTACTTGAACTTCTCACCATCACTGCCCATTGCAGCGAAGCTGAGCAACCACGGGTTAGGTTCCTACATTTGACACTGCTTTTTTTCTCTTCCAGCTTATATCACTATGGGAACAGATCAGAGCTCCAGTCCAATTAAAGCCAGTGTTGTCTGCACCCATTTTATTTTTTGAGGATTTCCTGCGTATCCTAAGCGAGGCATTGCACTTTGCTTTGAGCAATACCAGCACACCACTGCGTATGGCACAAACCAGAAGCTGACACCACTAGCCCTGTACTCACCCACTCCTAGAACAGTTTCACAACCGTTGGAGGACTTCTCTACCATCCTACCAGCACTGTGAGGAAGATCCTCTTCTGCTGTGGAGCATCCTGGGCTCCTTGTATCTGAGGATGTGTTAGAGCCAATTTTGGCATTAGTTGAAGCAGCCTACGGATGGCTTAAACTTGCCACACTGAAGAAGGGTCCTTCAGCACAGCCCTGCCAGGTCGGCAGCCTTGGGCTACAGATCCAGGGCCTGTTCCTCCCTCCAACAAAAAAGGGGAAGACAGAGGCACAGATGGATCACTGCAGCCAGTATACAACGCTTTATTAGAGTGTTTTTTCAAGCCATCTCAGAAAATGCCCTTACTGCATGTTGCTGCTCTAGCTGTTCTGTTCTTCCCTTTGTGTGCAATGGACTCTGTTTAACCACCTTCAGCGGGACTGGGAGCCAGGTGTGCAAATATCTTGCATGGTCAGAGGAAAACAGAAACACCACTGAAACACCAGACCCCTCTGGAGTATCAGAACAAGCTTGGCTGAAATTGCAGCAGGGATTAAGCCCACCTTCCCCCCAGGCACCTTGCTAAGGTCCTGGTTCGGTATCTGCAGCTAGCTGCTAGACCTGTCTGCAGTGGGAAGGTACCGACTTTTATCTTCCAGAGTTTGTACGTGGCTGGAATAAAAGACAATAAACGATTAGTAAGCGTACCCTGAGCTCCACAGAGTGCCTTTCATCCAGAAGGATCCCAAAGCACTTCACAAACCGTACACACAGGGATCACTCACCCACCGCTGGAAGGTAGCGACCTTGGGGACGAAAGGCAGCTGCCATTCTGCAGCACTACACAGCCGTGTTTGTAGGAAGGGAAGTGAAGAATAACTTACCCACTAGAAACAATGAATATTTATCCTTCCAAGGAGCCCCGGTGTACAAAGAGGCTATGCAGCACACATGCAACCCACCGGTTACCAAGCTGACGAGCGTGCAGCGTAAGCCTGGACAGCGCAGTCATTTTCCAGGGAAGGCAGTGTGCCGATGCCAGCAACAGACGTGGTGCATTCAAGCACGCAGCAGCCCAGGCGTACCTGCTCCACACAGGCCATGCGCCCGGTCCTCCGCAGCGTTGGGTGCTGACACTGACTAGTTATTGCACGTAAGAGAACAGACAACAGGTTGTGGATGTTGACTGGATCCCTTCACGTTTGGGGTACATTCTGATGCTTTCGATCACTTATGTACTGCAAGTGCTTTTTCCCAGTAAAAGCCAGTATTTGTTAATGACTGGAGTAGTGGAGAAAGCACATTTTCTTTTAGAATAAAGTATCTTCCAAAGATAAAAATAACCCTTTTTCCAGATATCTTTTACTGGTGCCAAATCTAAGAAACTTTGGCACCCATTCCTATATCCTTCCCTTCTAGATGTCTCTTTGGGTATCCACTTCACCAGCATCTCAGCATATCACCTTTTTATACTTTCCAGTTTTTCAACTGCTATTCTCTACCTGTAACAGCTTAAACCTTTGTCTTTATTACGCTGCAGACATATAACCTTTGTCTTTATTATATTGCATGTGAATACTTTCCATGCCCTCAAATGCTGTTATCTATTTATGCAAGCTGGTAGAGCTGGGAAAGTGAAAAAGTGGGAAAGCTGGTAGGTATATGACAGTTCTATCAGATTATCAAGGAACCAGTTAAAAAGAGAGCCCTGATGATATCAGGCAGCAATTCTTTCTCCAGTCTTATGCCTTCTTCACTGTGTTCATGGTTAGTATTTGTAATACATCACAGTGACACACAGCTGTGCAGAATACCAGACAGTTCACCTGAGAAAGATAAGATCCCATCAACACATTTCATGCGTGTGACACCATACTCATGAATTAAGAATAGGACCAGAACAGTTCGAGTGCGACTTGGACTCTGATCCAACAGCAGACAGACTGAGAGGACATAAAAACCAGCACGAGGCAGTAGCAGTGGCCAAGGGATGAAACTGAGGATCAGGAGGATGGGAAAGCAGCATCAGGGAAAAACAGGGGTAACAACATGGAGCTGGAAGACTTCTGACAGCGTGTAGGAAGAGACAGCCAGGCAGGCAGGGGAGACACTAAGGCTCTCATAGATGTATAATGAATAGACACACATGGAAATGAAACTAAAAGTGGGACTTTGGTTTTCACTGGGTACTGAACTGGGATGCACTTACAGTCCTGAGCCAAGGTTAGCTCAATCTGAAATAACCAAAGGATACCAGAAAACTAAAGCAGAGGAAATGCTACCATGACAATGCCCATTTGCACCACTGCAAGGAGAAGGAAGGTGTTCTAGGCTGCAGACAGAAAGCATCCTGGCCACTGAGCAGGACAACTGTATCAAATACAAGACCTTCGGCTCCATTCCTATTCCTGGAAAAGTCATACTTGCATGAGAAACCAAGGTGGGACACTGGCTCCACAGTCATTAAGGATGGAATGTGGGACTTTGCCTGCAATGCTTCTGGTTGAGCACACAAACCCACCCTGCTGCTGCTAATGCAAAGACTAGGGCAGCTCCTGCTTACCGGCTTCTGCCTTCTGCAGCTCTGCCTCCGATGGTTAATGAGGCTGGGCCAGTCTTTTTATTCCGTTATTCACCTGTGTCTGGGAACTGAGACAATCTTCAGTGCTCACTGACTTGCTGTCCTGTACAAAATGTTCCATCCATAAGTATATTCTTAATCTACAGTCTACTTCCCACGCAGCTTGAACACAGAACACCTCTTCCTTTACCTTATTCTCTTTCTGCACTGAGTTGAATTTACCACTTGGAAAAGCTCTCTGCTTCTTCATACCTGACTCCTCGATACATTTCACACCACATCTCTGTATCTGATGTCTTCTACTGTGCTGACTGTAAAATAAATCTCCCAAGTCCTTCAGTGTCACTACATACTCACATTTCCTCTAGGACTTAACGGGAGGGCTCCTTTTCCCATTAAGTATTACACTCTTTACCAACTGTAACGATGCAAGATAGAGTACAGCCTGCAGAGCATCACCTGCAAGCGCAGGCTGTCGGCAGCCACGGCAGGCGGGCGCACCTCACACCTCCGCACGCACTGCGCTGGGCCGCTGCGGATTAGGAAGGGGGCAGGGGAAACACAGCGAAAGGGATTTCCCACAGATTCCAGCATCCAGACCAAAGCCTGGCATTTGCATCTCTGCCCCCCCACCCCCAGTCCCGTGCAGCCCTCTCTGGCAGAGGCTGTTCAGTTGGCCTGGAGCTGCCGGGTCCTGCCATCGCTTGGGCTGAGTTTCAAAAGGGGCCCTGGCCAGCAAACGCCTCTCGCTTCTCCCAGGTCGTGCAGCTCTTCTTTCTGTCCGCAGTCAGTGGAAGAGATGCACAAGAGCTTCTTTACCTTCTTCAGGTAAAGAGATTTTTCAGTCCGAGAGCATAACAACTAACAGTGTGCAACGTCAGTTGGTTCAGACAGAAGTTGTAAAAATTCTGAATAAACAATGTACCACTGCTCTGACCACTCTCTTGTCCTTTAAAGCACAAAGATTGAGAACTCTGATCCTCTCAAAAGCTGTACATGTGTGTGAATCTTTTGTTCTTCAAGAAATGTCAGCCGGGAATAAAATGCAGAGATCTTCTCAGCATTGGGTCACCACCTTGATACTGTGTCAGAAAACTGAACACCAGTTTCCTTATAGGGAAAATTCCTTCCTTGGAGTATAGCCATTTTAGGAAAGTTTGAATTCAAGTCTGTGTATCATGGCCCAAGCTTACCTAAGCTACCTGCCGAGGCTGGTATCCGTAGGTTTAATCCCTGTTATTGCAGGAGTAACCATTGCTGCTTTTAGAAATAATACTCAAGATGCTGCAAGACACAACAAAGGAACCCTCTCCTGTTTCCCCCTTTATTAAATATAAATGGCCACCAGCACAAGTTAGGCAGAGACTTGGTGGCTCCCTTTGCAAGACAAAAACAGCAGTGGTTTCCCTAAATGTACTCATTAAAATACATTTTCCTTCTACTCCTGGCTCTGAAGGATCATCTCAGCTTATGAGAACTAAGCTTCTGTCTATCTGATTATTAAGTCATTTCTAAAGCAGATGGGAAACTACAGTGGTTTAAACAGCTAGGCTGAGACTGCATGGCTAAAAATAGTATAGAAAGGTCCTTTTAATTAGTAAGATGATCAAATATGACAGAAGAGAGAGATGTAGATATATGGATTTGTGTGTATGTGTGTCTTTAAAATTAAGTTATTACCTCAATACCAGGTATTATTTATAACATATATGATACATGATGTCTGATTTTTATGATGCCATTTATCTTCACTTGGGAGAGAAGACAGGCTAACTCTGCTTTCATAATGTCGATTCTTGCTGTATTCAAAAGGAAAATTGTAATAAGATAAACCTGCCACCATGCGCAGTGCCATCATTTTTTAAATGAGGTGGATTAGTAAGTGCTCCAATGCAATAGACTGTCAGATCTGCAACTCCCTGAGATCGACCCTTCCTCCGGGCCCCCGTGGAGAGCACGGGAGAGCCAGTCTAGCTTTATACCTGTGATTTCAGGGCACAGGAGCCCAGCAGAGGCCCACAGGGGTCGGGGACTGTGATGTCTATCCTACCACTGTGATGATCACATATTTTTGAGGACTTCAAAACCTGAACAAGGGAGGAAAGAGATCAGCTGTCCCTCTGCTCCAGCAGCGCTGGGCGACGTATGCCCTGTAGTGATCTGCTCCGTCACACAGAGGTGGCCCTTTGGTGTTCACCGGATGACTGAGGACCGTGACATTTGGTCCTGGGACCACACAGCTGCTGCCCAGACTGTGGTGGGGGGCTGCCACAGGGCACACACGGACACCGCAGCTGCAGGCTTCAGGCAGGTGAGCTGAGGAGGTTGCGGATGTCCGGCACGCAAGGCGCTGGGTCAGACTGGTGTGCCCCTGTTCTCAGGGGAACCCAGACAGGTGGGCACTGCAAACTCTGCCCTTTGCTACAGGAGGACCTGACCAGCGGTGGGTGCAACCCCCTTCTTGGCCATTGCACAAAGGTATCAGCTGATACTTTGAAAGGACCTGGAAGTAAAAGATGAACCCTCACTGCAGTGAAAATTCTCCTGCCAAAATCTTGCTGTCAGTGTTTGGCTTAATGCGGATTGGAGAGCACCCGGCTTCCAGAAAGATATGGTGCGAAAACTCGGTGCATTCATTACTTGTGAGCTGCCTTCTCCTGGTCAAAAGTACCAAGCCAAGGAAGATAAGACAGTGGGCCTTGTAGGAATTAAGAGCGACACGCAAAATTAAAAAAATCCATAAACCTCTGTTCTTTCTTATTCCCCACTGATCCCCTTGAAGGTGGCTGGTGGGGCTCCATGGTGTCTTTCTCAAGGATGTCAAATGGTCTGGAGTTAATCTCTGTCTCCTGGGTTGTGACTCTGAGATGAGCAGGAGCACTGTGGGTAAAATTTCTTCCTCTTTCTCTGTGTCTGCTCTCCCAAAGCCAAGCTGTACAGCTTTCCACCCAGTGCAGGAGAACAATTTGGAAGCACTGAAAGATTTTTCTGGAGAGGGATTTAACCCAAGTAAGAGACAAAAAGTCTGCAATATTGTTTGCAATTAGTCAACAAAGCTTTACAGTTTCTTTTTCTGAAGTGTTGTATTTTTTCCCTGTCTTTCTCAAACAAGAGATGGAGAGATCCAAGCAATTAGAATAGGCAAACCTAGAGAGTCTGACTTTTTTCACTCAAGTGAAGACTCACTGTCTAAGAAGCCTGGCATGTCTGGCATTCTGGCTACAAACAAGCCTTCTCTGGTATGGAAAGCATCCCTGTAAGTACAGCATCACGAGGAAGGAAGGGATCATGAACCTCCACCTTCACGCTCCTGCTCTGGCTCTATGTCACATTGTTAATGGAACCAGGTTCCCCAAATTTGAGTACAGTGATGCAAAAGGAAACCATAACATCACTAGATATGTTTTCCCTGTGTTGCTTATCACAGCTGAAAAGTTACAGCAAATTTAATCAATAGTAACTGCTTTATTTGAAGAAACAATGAGCTAAAAATGATTGGGGGGAGGTTCTCCATAGGCCTGAAGTGCCAGGATACGATAGGAAACATATATGATGCTGTGAGAGAATTTGCAATGCATTTTAAAACACACTTTAAATATTCTTATGACCTTACTAACCATGGTGATGCAGAAAGAACAAACACAGCCAGGTCACTTTATTCCCCACTGTGTTTTTAAGCTGTTCCCCAACTAATAATTTTCCTAATGTTTTTGCTGAAGGACATATGTCTTTAGTCAAATTATGTGCTTGAAATCTGCATTTAAATCTTGAAATTCAAATGCAATTTACCTTAAAATTAATGTTTTTATCCAAACCCAAAGTTCTGGAGTGCTGCCCCAAGTTTTGCATCATGTTTCCACTCCCTGTGGCTCTGGGAGGGCTTCCCCCTGGGTGAGTGGGAAGGCTGCCGGGCGTATCTGTCTGGGGCTGGAGCATGGGCTGCTGTGGCTAGACTTCAATGACCTCAATTCAATCATTTCCCAAAATGCTGGGTCACACGCCACAGCCAAATCTGAAAATTTCCCCAGGGTTCTCCTGTGCCCTCCCAACGCCAAACAGAGCAGCACAGTCTGGAGGTGGCCCAGGTCTAGAGGCAGTTTATAGGAGCCACTACTTCATGTCAGCCTTGGCTCTCTAAGGCAAATAAACTTCTAGCCCTGGTTGTTTTGGACGCTCCTCTTAGAGCCACCACTAGAAACGTGACCTCTTACTATTCTGTTTGCAAAATAGGCTTAGGGCTCCCCCCTTGAAGAGAGCCAAGCATCAGAGCTCTGTTCCAGTCAAACCTTAAGCATATGCTTAAGTTCAGTGCGCCTGTGCAGGGTCAGCTTGAATATGTGATCCTGTAATGAGCAATCACTAAAGCAGAGTGGAGCTCTGGGAACGGGAGCCGCTGTATTGCTCCACTCCTACACAGTCGGGGAGCTGCAGTGCAATTTGGAGAACTAGAGCATGCAGAATTAACTTCATCTTAATTTAGTCCCCTGAGTAGGCCATAAAGTTACCACTTTGGTAATGCTGTCCTCTGAGGACATTATGACATGCCAACATAGCGACTATTTTCTCATCTGATGGTAGTGACAAACTGCCATAACGCAAAGTATAAAAAATTCAGACCCTTCCTAGTTCTGGTAGCTACCATGCCATCAGAGGACAACATTTTATATCTGTATTAAGAAAAATGAAAGAAAATGTTTACAGTATGCTAGCCAGTAAGAGAAAAATGAACTAAAGTGCCAATCAATCTACAACAATTTTCTTTACAGGTACTTACATGATAATTCTACCATCCCAAACTGAGCTTGTCAAGTTACCGTTCAAATCAAATGTAAGAGAAAAATCTGTCCTTGGTTGTGTTACTATAAACCCAGTCAGTCTAGTAAAGTGAGAGTTACTCTTCCATGTATTTGGCAAATCTGGGAGCAGAATTTACCGCTTGGTGTAAATATTTCTGCATAGTTTGTTTTAAAAAAGTCTTGCCTATTCGTCTTTCTGGCAGACTCTTAGAAAGTAGTAAATATGCAGATGGGCATAGTGATATATTTTGTATCAACATATTTTAAATGTGTGCATATGCATTAGCTATATAAATACATTCCCCAGGAAGTCTGCCAGTGGATATACTACAAAGCTCCGCGTGTTACATTTGGGTTTGCTTGTGCAGAAGCATGGCAGCATCAGAAAGAACCCCTCTAGTCTTATTTGCTCTACGACAGCTCACACTTACCTGTGCAGTTTCCCCTTTTCTCTCTACATGTACAAATGTTTTATATTTATATGCCATGTGTATGTATATGGTGTATATATAAGTATACATACATACACACACCAATGTAAGCACATGTACTGTATATACACATAGTCCAATGCCTTCATTATAAAGCTGTTATAAAGACATAAGAAGGTCTATGAACTTTCCATGAGATATTGTTCTGTACAGTAGCTTCTACAGGCATCAACTGCTCGACGGCTCTCTGCTGTCCCAGTATCACCTCACAACTAACGATGGCCGGTACATGAAGACCCCATAGCAGTATGCCAAAACCACACGACGTATCAAGTCAAAGTGTACTCGATACTGAACAACACAAGAGTCATTCCCCACTGACCCAGTTGCCACATTTTCAGCTCTAGCCCTGTGCTTGCTCTGTGCCACCCCACGCACACGGCCTGTCTCCCGCTGTGCTGCCCGGTATCCCTGCTCCTCCACCCCACTTGCAGCACCTGCCTCTGGCCCTGCTCCTTCTCCCTGCTCTTCCCCATCTCTAGAAAATCTGCTGCACACGTGGATCCCTGAAAGCAAGTGCGGTGAGTGGGTCTTGCCCAAGCTCTGAGGTCCTGCCCTGGGGGCTGGAGAGAAGCAGCCCCAGCCGGTGCCCAACGCTGCCCTGTGCTGTAGCATCCCTCCACAGCCCGACCAGCTTCCCCCACCTGGAAGGGCTGGCTGGAGGTTGGAGACTGGTGAAGGACAAGAGAGGATAGGACATTTGTCTGCTGCCCTTGAGATCCCACCATCCCCTTACCTAAAAGGTTTAACAGGGTTATGTTTCTTGCTGTTACTGCGCTCCTTTTCCGGTATCAATATCATGAACGAGTCAAAGGGTATCACCCATCACTATTTACATGAGCACTGACAGACAGGGGCAATGGAAGAAGCAGCTGCAGTGCTGTGGGTGGATATGTATGTGTATATATATACGGTATCATTAACCATGCACTATATAACCACATGGATATTGTTGCAGTGGTGCTATGAGAACCATGCTCTTCTACTTCATTGCGCAAGGAAAAGCCACAACAAATACTGCGGTGGGAACACAGCAAAAAGACAACCTTGCGTTTAATTCTGGACAAAAATCAATTTGCTTTTGCGGTGATGATAAGCTAGAATGAGCATTATGGAATTCTGCTTCCCGCCTCCCCCCTTCTTTAGAGTTACTATTTGGATGAGCTGCAGTATTAAAAGAGAAGCTGCAAAGATGCTAGCTGCAAAAATAAAGGATGAAATAAAAAGTCAAGCGTCCACATTCCCCCCAATTAAAAATGAAGTTCTGAGGAAAGGGAGGAGGGAAAAGAAAAGGAACTTACCACACTGCGAGTGAACTTTTCTAGAGAAGTTCTACGACCTTGCTCATTCTCTGGCTTAACAGGGAAAAAAGTGGGGAGAAAAAAATACAGAAAAAATCCCTTCAGCTTAAATGCAGTTTTTCAAACCAGCAGCAAAATATAAGGAAGCAGCAAGGGGTAGAAGTTGTTAAAAAATGTAAAAAGCAGAAATCAATGTTTGCAATGGCAAACATAAGAAACTAAAACCCCTTAAAGAATGAGAGACATCACTACTTTTACTCTTGGAGAATGTCACCTTTTCTCCTGTGAGTTTTTTGAACAGTTCAAACAGGTCTGTGCATTGCTGTGTCTCACAGCTATTGGTATTGATTTCTTGTTCATTGGATTTTCCTTCTGTGGCTGTTTGAGCTGGGACCTCTGATTCTGGTTAACATCTGCCAAACAGCTGATTGGAGGCTCCCATCTACTTGCTTAGCAAGATGAAAAAAACCACAGTAACTTTTACAATATTGAAAAGCAATGTGTGAGTGAATACAGCGCTGGAAGAAAACCACCACTGAACTCATTGCCAGGGAACTTACGCTCCTCTATCTTTCCAGAGGATTGAAGCACATTTCCAGTAAGTTTGGCTACATCAAAACACAAGACAGCACATGTATGTCTGTGCAAGGCCATGGAAAGATACAGGCAGATTTGGGGCACTGGTATTTTTGTATCTGGAGCACAGGACTATTCATACGAAAGAAGACATTCAACTTCACTGTGAGAAGACTAGAGTTTGCATCACGGCTTTATTAACGTATCCCTGAGAAGGCTGCTCACTGCAGCACTTCATTCATTTGGCACAAGGGAGATCTAATTGTCACTAACAAGGAAGAACTAAATAATTGATTGGCATGCTTGCTGGAATATCTAAGAGAAAAAAATGTTACGGAGAAGAGAAGAAACTCAATAATATGAAGGAAAGCTCAATGCAGTCAGAAAGCTACGGGCACTGCTGATTTCCAGGAGAGAAACTTCTCTTGATGTGGTAAGCCAGCGAAATGGTAAGATGGAAGCAAAACTGCAGTGAAGGTTATAAGGAGCTACATATAAGGGAAAGCCACAGTGATGCTGGTGCATGACAGTGCACTGGAAACAAGCATTGCACTAGAGGGGCTCATCAGAGGTGCCTACCTGCCACATATGCCACAGATTCAGCTGCAGTAACAACCCCCAGGGCAGACCACCCATTCAAAAACCATATACAGAAAATGTAAGGAAGTCAAAAGCATATCAGATAAGTTGGATGAGAACTTCTGTAGGTGAGTCTAGGCAAAGCCTTTTGATACTTCTGCATGTTCATCACAGCTGCCATAATGATATCTACAGGGCTAGTCTGAAGCATCCCAGGCAGAGATGGGGCTGATCCTTCCTTGCTGCATTGCCAGAGGTGAGACCAGAACATCAGGCCCTTTTAAAACAAGCAATATTCTCTGTCCAGAAGAAAGAGACAAGTAACCTCCCCATTATAACCAGTTGAGGAAGCCACACCACCAACTCTGATGTCCCAAAAGTGGCATCAGAAGCACAAGCTAGAGGCACGCTGTTTTAGCAACGCCAAGGATGGCACCAAGGCCTCAGAGCATGTACCAAGCAACAAAGCTGACTTCCTGGCCGGCAGGGAGGCAGTAATGTACCCAGTCCAATGCTTCCCAAAGGGGTATTTAACATGCACTAACCCAGGGGTTAGCTGCCTCTCCCTGCACGTGAGAGGAGAGGGAAGGGAAAGCAAGCATCAGCCTCACTTTTCTGCTGATTGTAACAGCAGTGCAAGTGCTCAGAGCATCGCAGATCCCCTCCTTGAAGGAGCCTCAGAGGTGTCCCCGCACCCCGCGGCAGCAGAGGTGACAGAGGGAGGCTGCAGTCCTGCCTCCGGGGCTGAGCACGTCGTGAGGAATGGGACCGAGGACAACGGTGCGCAGCCACGCACTGGCCTCCGCGCCTGTCTCCTGCACAGGTGGCAAGACCCACTGGCAGCCGAATTAAAGACACACATTCACTCAGGAGGAGAAATACCTAGACAAAAGACAGTGTTCTGCAAGGCTCCCTAGGGGAGCAAGGCACTTGGAGTCTGCAGCATCGCATTGTTGCAGGCTGGAAAATCAGTGTCTCACCCAACTGCATTTTAAAGCGGAGCTTTGGTGTGCACTGGGGGCAAAGGAGAGCAAGCTGCTGAAAACAGGCCATGCTGCATCCCTGCACTTGCTGACAAACTTTAGCATCTCTGTTTTTGCTACCAGCAAGGTGATGCAGCTTCCCACCCAGCCGGAAGGCAGGACGGCGGTCTCCAAAGACAATGAGTGCCTTGTTGCGGTGCTGAGAGCTCGTCTAGCACAGGGGGCCACACACAAGGCTGCTTCCCTACCGTGGCTGAAGACACGCGTGGGGAAGCAGGCACGGAGAGCACCGATGGTGTCGACCAAAGTGCCTTGCAAGCACAGGCTGCAGCAACCCTCCACGTTTGGCATGGGGACGGCAGGCTGGGACCAGCTGGATGCGTGGAAAGCTCATCCCCATAGCATCCAGCTCTGAGTCAAAGCCTGACATTTTCTAGTAAAATAAAAAGCAGCTGAGGCAGGCTGGCTGCAGAGTGATGAGGCCGCTTGAGCATTTTTAATGGCAGTGGGTGTGGGTGCTGGCTGCAGGGCCCTCCGGCTCTTCCCGCCCGCTTGCCTGCAGCCCGTGCGGCTGGCAGCCTGCTGTGGAGGTAACCGCCTGCCTGCATCCCTCCAGCACGGCACGGAGGTGTGGAGGCTGCTTTGCACAGCAGAGGAAGGAAATTTAAAAACAACCAAGGGGGGGAAAAAAAAAAAAAAAAAAAAAAAGAAAAGGAAAAAGAAGAAAGAAAAAAGATGGAGTCAGACCTTTCTCGGTCCTGTGAACAGATCTGGGGGCCTGCGCAGGAGCATCTGAGAAGGCTGCGGAGCCTGGAGCTGTGCCTGCTGCAGCACCGCAGCAGCGTTTGCACAAATACACACGGCGAGTGCAAAGGGTAAAGGCAGAGAAGCACATGTGCATGCCAGGTCAAGCAGCCCTCCTAGGTGCAAAATAGGACGTATTTGCCAGTAAATAACACCAACAGACTCTACCAGCTCATGGCAAAGGACATGTGCATTTGGATAAAATATGGAACAACCACCCCCGCTGCAGATGAAAACCTCTAAGCCCAGGTAGGTGCAGAAAAATAGACCTCATCACTTAGGAGCCATTCACTAATTATTGACTGTCTCCTCCAAATTTTTTTTTTTTTTTTCATGATTATTTACCCAGCCATCCCAATTTTAAGTTCTTTTGTGTAGATTCTGCTGGCACAAAACAGTGTAAGTAGAAAAAAACTTATGAAAACCAGCTGACACTGATTATTAAAAGTAATTATGAGAAAATTTCTCAGCATCTTTACAACATTCAAGCCAAGCCCTGCCACTGAATCAAATCGGCCATGTGTGCCCTGATGGGATCGGGAGGGGGACAGAATCTGCAGTAGGAACCTTCCTGGTCAGTACTGAGCAGTCAGGACAAGGGGCCTGGATAAAAGCAATGCTTCAAAAGGTGTGTGCTGAAAATGGAGCCTGTTCCTCATGGCATGAAGCTCCTAGCCATTGCCTTGCTGATACTTTTTGCCAGGGATCTGAAAAGGGGTAGGGAAATATATCCAAAAGCTTGGGCTTCTGAACTGCAGGTCTCCAAACACCTCTCCCTCCCTCCCTCCCTCCCTCCCTCTCTCCATCCTAGGATTCATTTTGTTGGCTACTGAATCCGTTTTTTGGCACGAGACTTTGGGGCTTAGGGTGGGGTGGGGTTTTTTTAAACTTTAACTTGATGAAAACCATGTGTTCCAGAGGGAATGGCGTCAAGGCAAAAATAAAGGACAATCCCTTCCCTGACCCTGGCCCAGGACAAGCCCAGGAGCAGGTCCCAGCCTTCTCAAGCATTCATGTCCACCTGTCCAAAGTGAGAACGCAAAGGCCGTGTACAGTGCTACCGAATGGCTGGAACAGTATTTAGCATCTGTTTTGTGTCCATTTGTGCAGGACCACAGGGAACTCGCCCTTCTCTGAACCAGCTGGAGAGGAAACGAATGCTCTAAATCAAACAAATACCAACCTGCTCTTGCCCCGGTTCGATGGGGCTCACTGCCGTGGCTTCGCAGCCCGTCTGTGCTGCAGCCAGAGCCACCTTTCCGGGACGCTTCCCGGACGGCAGGAGGCCACCCCGTGCCGGGCTGATGGGAATGTCAGTGCCGCGACAGCTCGGCTGCTGTTTCAGCTAACGCAGAGATGCCCACCGGTATTATTGTTTCACCTTTACAGGGAGTAACAGAAAGTGCCCTGAGGCCTTTTCTGTTCTTTTCTCTCCCTTCTCCTCAAAAATAACTAGCAGAGCATGTGCCTGGCTGCTCCTTCACCCTTAACAAACCTTCTGTGCTCCCCCATCCCCTTCCATGGTGCACTAACTCATCTGTGCTGCTCTCTTGCCAGGGAATAAACCCCAGCTCCGCAGCCAAGTCATCCATCCCAAACACCTCCCTGCCTTGAGCCAGGAGGTTTGTCATGGCACTCGTTCTGACACGAGGCTTGCTGCCATTTGAGGACACCCAGTCACCATTTTGGCTGCGGTGGCGGCAGGCTGGGGGGCAGTGCGGTGCTGATTACCTGCTGTGAAGTAGCCTGTAGTAATGTGCCTATCAGCAGAAACAGGAGCAGGTCGACGCTTGTCTCTGCACAGCACGAGTGGGGCATGTTGTGTAGACACACAAATAAAATGCGATGAGTCGGTCGGAGATCTCAGCACCATCCAGCCCTTCGCCGCTGAGCCGGCCGCTTTCAGCAGCCCCGTGATTTCTACCTGCTGCAGGGGGGAGGCTGAGCATGGAGGCACAGAGCTTGGATCGGGCCAGGCATACGGCCATTCCTCCCGAGGACAGGGCTCTGCCCTCGTCCCTCCTCTTCTCCAGCCTGGCAGGGGAGGAGGACTTCTGTGCGAGGCGGGGAGCTACACCCAGCTTTCCCCTGCTGCAGCTCACTGCTTCCAATCACGCCCTTGCTGGAGGCCAACCTCATGTTCCCCGCTGAGTACCATGAATCTGCAGGATTGAGGCCAATAATACTGTGGTTATTTGTAATAATGACACTGGGAAGAAGGGAGGAAAAAAATCTAAAATGGATTAACGAAGTATGTATGCCTGGACTGTACATAGCCTATGTCCACTGTCTTGCATCAGTTAGTGGTGTGAACAGTATGTTCCTTTTATCCTCCCTGGTACCCCCCCCATAATTCTGTTATTGTATCTCAGTCCCATTCCACAACTTCTCCTCCCTCCATTCCTGCACTCCCAGAGCAGGGAGGGGAAGCTCCCACATCTGTGGTTATTGTATGGTGTGAAAAAAAGTAACTCTTCAAACTTACAGTATCTTATAAATCTCAAAAATGTCAAGTATGTTTTGAGGCACTAATCAAGCCTCTCCACTGAGCAGGTTGCTATTATTATACCCATTTCACAGAGAAGAGGATATGAGGCAGGCAAAGTTGAGCCTTCTTTTCACTGAGGTCACATAAGAAAGTGGGGGAGCCAGGGGAAGCGCATGGATTTTGTGGCTCCCAGTCCTATGCTCTAGCCACACAGTCAACCCTTCCCTTTCTCCTGCCCTTTCAGCTTGCCAGAATCCAGTGCTGGAGGGCAAAAGATCCTGAATGACATAAACTTATCCACAAAATATTCATGTATGAATCTCAAGCCATAGAGACGTTCATTTGCTTTGTGCGAGCAACTCTTTTAGCCCAAGTCCATCATGCTGTGCTTCTGACAGAACTTATTTTCAGTAATAAAAGTAAGGCTATGTCATAGCAGTGTGGTATACAGGCAACATTAGGATAATGTCTTGGGGCAAGACATAATCATGCCCCAGAGAGACGTACTCATCAAGTCTTAAACAACTGCTGTGAACTTCTACTCTCATCAGTGAATCCAGGACTTTGTATGCAGGCTCTAAACCAAGTCCTCCATCCACGTGGGCTCTGATATGTCACTGGGTTTCTCTTTTCCTTCCCTCTGCTTTCTAGCTATTCAGAGGAATTTTAAAGGGATGCCTCTCAAAGCTGCACCAAAGATCTTACTGCGTGGTTTAGCGTACAGAAACTTCATGTTCTTTCTGACAGCATCGTTGTACCTACGCTGTTTCAGGAACACTTATTTGCCCAACACCATGCAACGTGACTGCAAAGAGTTTTACAGATTCTGGAGCAACATCAACTCCCCTCCCGCATTGTGTGAAGCTGGTGAACAACGCATCTGCACAGATCTACTCCTGCCTTTTTTGTGCCTTGCTATGTTTACTCATGCACCCACAGTTCTTTCTAAAAGAAACTCGATTCTTACTTCCACAGCTGCGTTAACATGACACCACAACCTGCTCCTCTGGCAGTGTGCAGGGGGATAAGGATGTCATGCTGACATATCCAGGGCTTGATCTGACAGTAAACAAGCATTGCAAAAAAACCCCAACTCACCTCCAGTTTGAATGGGCTCAGCTGGGAGGAGAAAACTCTCCTGCTTTCAAGCACACAAACCCTCACGTGTTCAGTGGAGACTTTGGAAGGGGGGAACCATAAGCTGATAGGAGTAGGAAGATGGCAAAGGTTTTTATCCATCATACCATCAGAAGACTTTGCCTTGCACCTCCTTCTTTCCCCACAGCCTCCAAACTCTAAGTCAGGTCTAACCTTTCCAAATGTAAGCAGTACTGCTTTATGCTGTCTCAAACCAGACATTTTGAAACATAAGGCCAACTGCTGCCCTTCATTACCTTCCCCTAATCCACCTGCCAGTAGTCCCAGGCACAGCAGACAGAGGGGTTTGTCTCCTTTTGTCACCATATGCATGCTTTTAGGACACACAATGACAATCAGGACAAAAATACCACTGGGATTTCATTGTATTGTGCTGATGCAATGTAATTTGGCAGCACACGGAGAATGCAGCAGAAAAACAGCAGGGAAGATGGTGATGGGAAACCACACACTCAGGCTGCAGGAGTCAGAAGTCAGTTTATGTACGGTCCTGGAAGCCAAATGTAAGTGGAACACGTACATGTGTACATGCATGCACATGCACACAGGCAAACATGTAGACTTAAGGGAGCAAGTCAGGAGGTGCAGGAAATATTTGAACACAGCCACAAACACAGAGATCAGTAGCTTACCTCCCAGCCCCCTCAAAATGAAGGGACACTTAGCCAGGAGCTGCCATAACTCTACGTAATCGCTCCTTTGCTACCGTGAACTGGGGGTTCTTGGCAGAAACCTGGTGCTGGCAGAGCACACGCAGACACCAAAAAGGCTGAGAAGAGCTCAAGCCCAGTTCTTCTGTGAGACAGTGTGGCTGCAATTCCTGATTACTGCATGGGTTTCAATTATTTCTCATCTCCAAGGAAAAGAAAACATCTCTGGGGTGCCAAAAGCAAGGGAAAGGGATAGAAGGAGCATGGGCATCACTGCAGGGGGGTCTACAGGTAAGGCATCCAAAGGGAAGATCACATGGTGAGGCTAGGGAGGTGAAAACCAGAATGGGTGAGATTTGCACCAGTAATGAATAGATTGATGGGTTCTGCTTCTCATACCAGACACCATCTTTGCCATGAGGAAGAGGCGATACAATTGCCTGCACTGACTTTGGGTGACAGCTGTGCAAGACAAACACTTTTCCATATTATTTTTACCTTGTGTCACCATGTTTTCCCCAAAACACATGTTGAGGCTGTGCATACGGATGCCATACCCTGTGTCCCCAGTGAAGAAAACAAAAGTGCTCATTCCTTTTATAAATGAAGGAAAAAAAAGGAAACAATATTTTCATTTTCACACTAGCAGCAAGCAGCAGGCGAGAATCAAGAGGTGCTAAGAGATGCAAGCACGTCCTTTCCAACAAATACCTTCTTCTTCGCCAGTAATAAGTCCTGGTAAGCATTCGAACGGAGGAAGCGCGCGTAGCTGTCACTCTTCATCAGCTTGTAAATGTGCTCCTGTGGGACGGGAGGAAATGAGAGACAGAGAATTGTTATCAAACCTCATTTAGACATCACAGGGATTTAAAACACAGCGAATTAGGAGGAAGAGAGACTGATCAAAGTTCTAATTAAGTCTGCCATTATTGATTATCTGTGCTGTGGTAGCGTACAGGAGGTCCATCCTGGGGCAGGACCCTGCTGTGCCTGGGGTTGTACGAACACAAAACGAAGAGATGGCCCTCACCCCAAAGGCTGGTACACATTATTCAGTAATCAGTGTTATTCTGAAAAGACTGCAACTCTCTGAAGTCCCCAGATTATACGCAGGTATCTAGCCAGGCTGAAACTACTTGGATGACTTAAGAAGGAAGAAATAAACACCAGAAATTGTCCCATAGATTACATTTCATTTTACCACTCATAGATACTTGACCTATCACCCAGCACTCCCCTCCTGTTCATGGAGGGGAGCTGATACTTGGACACACTTCATCTCCACTTAAGACACATACTTAAAGCAAGCCAACTTGTTAACATCCTGAAAAAGCCAGTATCCCTGGTGACTATGAAGGGAAGTTATATGACTAGATCAGATGTGGATGGCTACATCATATACATGAAGTTATGTCTAATGAGACCCTCTCATAGGGTCTTTTTTCTCCTAGCAAGTCAAACTACTGTTACCAGTTTGCTCTGAGAGCACCTACTACGTGCATCTTCAAACTTTGAAAGTGGTGTTTCATTGCAGCAGAACTGAACGCCTACCCTTTCCCAGTTTCCTTGCTTAGTTTTACTTTCGTGCTGAGAATCCCTTAACACAGTCAGCTCTTCTTCTCTTAATTATCCCTGGATTTGTAATAGATATTATCCCAAACACCAAGAAAATAAAATCCAAATACTTTGACCAAATAAAGACTGCGAACACACTAAAGGAACTCAAGAGAAAAACAGGCACCCTGGACATTTCTCTTAGACTTTGCCCAAGGAAGCACTTTTATAGAGTTAATGAGCAATTTTATCTATACTGATTTATACAACGTGAAATATTCTCTCCTGCCCTAAAGCCATTGTATATGAAACTTTAGAAGAGCCAAACCAGACTGAAGTCACATAGCTTATTTCAGGGTGTTAACAAGCCAAGCAGAATTCCCTTATCTTCAACATCATGGGTAATTAGTGATGACCTGTCTATACACAGAAGAACTGCTTAATTCAGCTTTCTTACACTATTCAGTGTAGTCCTAAGAGGGGCATAACTGCCACTGGTTTTCCTATGACACAGCATAAACTTAACCTTTGCGCTGCAACCTGGCGTGGAACGATTTTTATTGGTTAATTTCCATACTTGCTTTTAGATCTGACAAATCCTCATTTGTGTAGCACTATCTATCTGAAGGATAGCACAGGATTTTGCAATAGAAATGCTCCTATAAAGCCATTTAGCAACTGTCACCCTTCCTTGCTGCAGAAAAACACAAGGGAGGGCACAGCTTCGTACTTCTCACCTACAGCACTGCCATGAGATTTCACATCCAGCTGTAGGACATTTGTTCTATTTATTCAGGACAGAATGAGCCAAGTACGCACTAAGACAAGAAGAGGGAAAATAACGCACGTCATGGATATGGTCATCAAAAGGTTTCTATCTCTCTGGTGTGAACAAGGATTTTCAACATCAGCCCTCTCTCAAATACTTCAACTAGCAGAAACTCAGGATGCAGTTGATTTAAACCCAACAATATTGCAATCAGTTCACCTGTATTGTTACCTCTTAAGGTTTCTCAAAGGAGACTCCACATCCTCCTAATGAGTTCTTCATAATTACCTGGGAAAAAAACACACCTACCTATATACCTAAAAGTCTTTTTCCTTCCTATTCTAAGACCATGAGGAGACTGATGAGTAAGTGAGGCAGCCACCCTGTAGCCCATCAACAGTAAAGGGCCTGAGGGGTCTCCAGAACCTCCCTTCTCTTAGTGGTCCTCCCTTGCAGCACCATGCAGGGTGCTGGTGGGAGGGGATGCTGAGGCAGGCGGGAAGGTGCTGTGGGGCTGAGGTAAAGTGGTGGGTAACAAGGGTATTCTGATTAACATTTTGATAGACATGTGATTTTTTTTTTTTTTTACTGCCTTTGGACTCCAAATGGTTTCTTTACCTGTTTTCAGGCAACTGGGTCTGCTCTGAAAAACAACAATAACATTTTTTGAAAATAACATTCAGTTTTCATTGCAGTGCAGACAGACCACATGAGCTGTTTGCAGGCAAAGGAGAACACACCAGGCTGGCCATATAACCCTCCAGCTTGCCAGCAACAACCATCATTCTTGCTCATGTCAAGACGACTTCATGCATTTGACCTTAAAACAGTATAAACTCAATATCCAACTCAATTCCAGGCAGGACTCAGACTCCCAGCTCCCTGCTCTAGCCTTAAAACAGCAATCCTTTAGGGAGTCACATTGTAAAAACAAAAATTTAAAACAGTATCTGGCTGTGAAAAGGGGGAAAAATTACTTTGATCCTGAGATGAAATAAACCACAAGCCAACTTCTTAACTGAAGCCCTTCCCTGAAAAGCAGGACTATTGCATGCCCAACAACAACTGCCATCACAGTTAGCTAATTGGTATGAAGCACTTTCTCTGCTTTTCACATCTTGGAATCACTGAACAGCAACACTGCTACCTTTCAGCTGTTCACCAAAGATCTAATCAAACAGGGAATAACTATTCCTAGGCTTTGAATGCTAATGAAGAAAGAAGGCTGGGCATAGGGGAAGGTAGGGACACGCATAGCTTCAGAAGCAAACTCTACTGTTTAATTGCAAGAATTCAAAGGGCTTGCTTTGAAGAAGCTCTGCACTGGAGGCACGACTGATACACTGATCTTTTTTTTTTTTTTACAGCACTGCATTTCTGAAGCTCCTACTGGAAGTCTGAACCAGTTGCTCAGGTCAGCAAAGACTGCCTTCTATTCTGCAACAGTACAGGACAGCTTACATAGCTGCAGCCAAAATCCCCGCTGAGACTGCACCAGGAAGGTTCCTGTTAAAATTGTGGCTGCAGTGTGTGTTCAGCCCGGTTACACAACAAATCTATCTGCAGGACAGGAAACGCCAGTGGCTAGGACATTTGTTTTGATCTTTAGCCTGCTCTGTTCTTTGCCATCAAGCTATTTTCTGCTATACTTTGTAGAATCTGCAACTTTCTAGGGAGAATTTACAGGTAGCGTTCAGCAGCTCCTCATTTCATAAATACAGTGGAAGCTATTGGAGGTCCAGCAACTGAGTATTTTCTTCTGCAGAAGCCTGAGCAACAGGCATATCAACACAGGCGTGTGCACGGATTTAGCTGTTCTGTGCAATTTGTGCGAATTGGCTTGTCCCCTCCTATCATGGATTTTTAACTCACTTTGGATCATTGCAACCCACTGGTCTCTCACTTCTTGAGCAGCTGCTTTTGTTCCTCCTCTTCATCCCATGGTGGAGAGGGAGCACAACCTCACCAAAGACCGAAATCTCCAACTGCAGACAGCAGTGCTGCACTTTATACACGTGCACGCTCCCTGACATACCTGACACTGCTGGCAAGAAATCTGAGCCTTCCCATCCTTACGTGGAGAGAACTCTGCATTTTGTAAAGCTGTTTATTATAGGGTAATGAGCTCATTACTACTAGCTCCCTGACACAAAGCAAATGCGCTACTTGTGTAATTTTTAACAGCACAGCTGCAGCTCTGGACATTATAGTCTCTTGCACTGCAAGCAGTCTGGCCAGAATTATCATTGTGACATTTCTTTGCAAGTGCCATGGGAAGGTCCTGTGCCACATCTGCACAACGGCAGGAGAAACATTTCATCTAGGCAGTGTAGCACCACCCAGTCATCGCTGGGTACCACTTCCCAGCTATGGCTCAGACTCCCAGCTCCCTGCTCTAGCCTTAAGACAACAATCACATTGCAAAACCAAAAATTTAAAGCAATCATCTAACAAAATTGCCCAAGAGATCTACTGAACCATTAAACAAGGTAGCACCCTGCTTTTAAAGCCAGATAGAAAGCAGGAAAAAAAAAAAAAAAAAAAGTCTTTCAGTATTTAGCCAGGAGTTGACAGGCATCACACATCCCACTGGTCTTCCCTGCAGCCTTGCCAGCTATCTCTGAGCACCAAGCCGTCATCGCAGGTCACGGCAGTGGCAGCTGTGAGTGGAGACAGGGGCTGACTCGACATGTGTGAGCAAGCCCTGGCGAGCTGGCTTTTTGAGCTGACTGGTCACTTTGTCCCTCACACAGCGTGCTGTTGATGAGTGCTGGCTGTACTGATGCTCCCCTGCGAGGATGGATGCACATTTGGAAATGTCAGTCTAGCATGGAAGGTAACAGAATAACCTGCTTTTGTAATTACGGTGGTTTTAATCTTCAGGAAGTAAACAATTCCCTTACAAAACTCCTGCAAGCAGAGCAGGTTTGCTGTCAAACACCCCCAGAACCTGAACCAAGGCAACAGAGGCAATGGGGTCTGTGTGCATCTCTTCTTGAGAAAAAGGCAGACCCCCTTTTGTGTTTCGTGGACCCGAATCACATCTCCTCCATGGTGGGAAGAACTACGCAGTAGTCCTGAGGGCTATCCAGCTCCACTGAGCATCTTCGTTGTACCTAGGCTCCTATCACAAGAGTTACACTTCAGGCAGCATAACCATTCCACTTGCCATTGTATGATATAAAGGAGAACAAACAGCAAATTTTAAAGGGGGAAATGTTATCACTTCTGTGAAGTAGAAAACAAAGGAACCAGCCAGGTAAATCACAAAAAAATTATTTTCTACAGTTACGTGAAACCAAGAGGAAATCCCGCCCCTGACAGCTGACAGCTTAAGTGCAGGGAAATAAACCCTGATAAGGTTCAGCATCTCTCGGCTGTTTTCCTTCCACAAGCTCTATCTTTGGAAAGAGATGAAGGACAAGCTCTGTAAATTTTCTTGACAAGAGGGGAAAGGGGGGAGGAAAAAAAAGAAAAAGTTTGCAATCCAGACGGGAATGTGGGAGGTGGTTGAGATAGCAGAAACTGCCTCAAAGCTGCACCTGCTTCAAATCAATGTGCTGCAATGTGATCTCGGGTCTCTCTCCCCCCTTGCAGGCAAAGAGCAGTGACCCTGAGGAGGGCATGGGTGGCGGCCAAGCAGGACCTTGGGAACACCGGAGAAATATGTGGGGAAAAATCTGAAAGATAAAAAAAATAACAACAACACCTGACTTATACAAAGCACCTGGCAGACCTCAGGAATTGTGTCCTCTGTCAAGAACCTCTCTTTTTAGCTGAAAATCTTGCTTCTTTTCTCTGAATTGTGTATATGAGACAACAGTACTGTTGATGGTTAAACATCCATTTCTAATCCCACCTGTATCTTACCCACTATTATATTTTGTGTCAGGCTTAAGACTTTTTGGGGGTTGTGAAGGCCAAGCACAATGTTCTCATGACCTTTGAACACTGCTTAGATTCCAGAAAGCCCTTAAATTTTAAATTGCTGATAGAAAGCTTTCCCTGTTTGTGCCTAAACACAGCTGTAAGCTTTAGATGACAGGGGGGAATAGAGGGAAATTGCAAATTCTTTGCTCGTTTCAAGCGCATCTAGCACATTTCTAGCCCATTCTGGGGGGCTTACACTAAGACTAGATAGCTGCTGAGATTCACTTGATCCCCAAGGGCCCACTTTGCCCTTTGTAAACTGGTCAGAAACCTTCTTGCTGCAGCTATCCCACTAACATCTTTTGGATTGTTTTGGAGCACCCCTTCACCCCATCACCAGCACTTGGTATTAAACTAGAGAGAGCTGATTTGGAGAGCCCTTTGTATTGTAAACATGCAAACACCAGCAGGCTCCCCTCTGGTCAAATGCAAGGGAGATTTGCAGAATGTCAGACAAATCCATTAGAAGAAAAGCCCACAAGCAACGTAAAGCAGTAGATTAAACAACTAAATAAATAACAGCAAACCACAATGAATTTTAATGTTCGTTCTACCTGTATGCTGGGCACTGGGGAGGAATTTACTGCAGATTCACACAGGAGAGAGCAGTGCCTCAGTGAACGCCTTGTGGCCTTCGCTGGAAGGATGATAACAGGCACCAGCTGAGGACCTGCCCGAAGTTCGCTTTTGGAAGAGCTGTCTCTATAGCACAAAGAGGATGTGGGAAGGAGAGAGCAGGGAGATGCTTTTCTGAGCACACCGTGTGTGACTGCTGCACCTTCCAATTAGACTTGGCAGCAGCCTAATGTCTTTCTGTCGGCACTTCCACTCTGCACGGACACCTGTGGCAGAGGAGGTGAGGTTAACCCCTGTGCCAGCACCCTGCAGCCAGCAAAACCTGCTATCTGGGGGCTGTTGGAGACGTGTCCTATTTTCACTCTGTTGTACTCTTCCCAGCCCATCCTCAGGAATCCCACCTGATCAGCACGACCTCCTAACCATACCACCACCAGGATCTTTCAAAAACCCAAGGAAAGGAAAGAAGACCTACTCTTTAGCAGTTACTTGTGCCACTACTGAATGCAACAGTTTTTAGGAGCAATTATGATCAATTGCCATTCAGTCTGAATGACGGTGCTGAAAAGTACTTTGGAGAAAGCAGAAAAAAATGCTGCAACAGCTTTGGAAGCTGAAGTAGTTGGTAGCAGGCACAACTGAGATGAGGCAAGCAGTGAAGAAGCTGCAGAAGAAAAGACCTTCACACTTGCCCTGACTGAACCTGTCAGGGAAAACACCAGTGGTGGTGGGGAGGAGGCAGAGAAACACGGTGGTTTTATTCCAATTCCCCTTAATGTCTCCAAATCCCCACTAAGAACGCCTCTGGATCTGCTTATTCTGGTCCCTGCATTTAGGATTTTACTCTTCATAAAAATACTGTACTGCCTGTTTTGAGCTGTCTGCACGCATTAAGCAGGGAGAGCCCCCCCCTCCCGAAGCCTCACTGGTACCTGGCAGCACTGCCATCTAGCAGGGCGAGGGGTAAATGGGTGCTCTGGCTGCTGTGGGAGTGCTAGGCTTCCCCTGATTTATAGTTTAGAAAAGGAATGTTTCAGGTTGGTAAATGGCACATAAGGGTCTTGGCCTGAGCGTGAATTGCTCTGGAAAATCTGAGCAATATCTTTTTGGCCACTCTCAAGTTATTTAAGTGACACAGTAATTTACACCCACAGTTTTAGCTGGTGCATTTTCTTCACACTCAACCAAGTTTTTTGTGCTACTAAGGAAAAAGATGAATAATTATACCGTAATATAGACTAACCTCCCTTCTAAACTGAAAAGCATAAAACCTCTTTTCAGGCCACAAATGAAATTACACTGGGCTGAAGGCACAGGAATGTAAGAAAGAGCTTTAGCAGGAGGGATAACTGTAAGCAATGAGAGCTCATTTTGAGTAATACACAGAAATCCTTTGTTTAGCCCTGTAGATACATAGTTTGAAACAGAATGTAAATCTTTTGTGGGAAAGTGCATTGATAAAAGTAACACATGAATTTAGCTTTGGCTCCTCTGTAAATTAATGAGACAACTGTTTTGCTTCATACCTTCAAACATACAAACAGGAAGGCAGAGCTGCCAGGGGTCCATGGCAGACGCAGTGTGGAGGACTACAGAGGCAAAGGGTTGTCGAGTGCTGCGCAGTTAAGGGCTCAGCCTGGTACTGCAGAGGATTTAGTCCTAAATATAGCAAGGGCTATCCTGGGAGAAAAGAGTGGGCTGCCGGGAGTCTAACGCCATATGAGCAGCTTTTGGTTTCAAGAACAATGATCGTGGCTAAGAGGCTGATTCTCTCAATATGGGCCAAATCCTGGTTACTGGCAAAAAGCCCAAGTGAACAGGTTGTGCCTGGGAGGAGGGGACAACCTTGTGTAGAATTTGGGAGACTGGCATCTCTTTTCCAAACAATACAATATCTAGGATTTGCAGCAATGAAGATGGTGTTTTCCACTTCTATACATGCTGTGGTATAGCTATGAGATGTAACTACTTAACTTTTTGACCAAGAGCCTGACACTTGCAGGGCTGTTTGTAGCTTCCTCTCTGGAGAAAATCCTGCCAAAAAGCTGAGTTGTGCCATGGCAAGGAAGATGCAGAATCCCTCACAGAGCAGGAAGAAAATTCTGTGGCACTGGGACAGTCCGTGACCCATAGGAGATTGTGACAGAGCGGGATGCAACCCTACAGAAACAAGCAGCATACAGCTTGTGAGTAAACGTGGCTATGCTTGGACAGGGACCACCAGCCCTGCTTGGATGTCTACCTAGAGAATATGTGCTGGATACATAAACAGCCTTCCATGCCTCATCAACATTTTTGCTGTAAGATATCTACTACTGTATCACCTTGGACTGCCTTTAAGTGATTGACCTCAAGCTCTTGGGAGTCCATGCTACAAATCCATATTGAAATCTTACAACTGTTTGCCAACAAACCCCATCCCAACAGCACACAACATTCATGCCTGCTGTGGCTGAGAAGGGGAGATGTGAAATGCATTGTTGATAAATCTCTAATTCTTTAATTAGAAGGGTGAACACTTTAAGAGATAACAAACCCTTAGAAAAATTAAAGACTGCAGTGTTCCTGCAGCACGTGGGTTTGGCAGCTGTGGAACTGAGTCATCTGCAAGAACATTCACCCATTGTCCATGAGAAATGGACTCCTGGAGTTCTGGCTTCTGGGGCAGAAAGGGATGCACTTGCAAGCACTTTCACACCCTGCTTGGGAGAAACAGAACAG
This sequence comes from Tyto alba, assembly GCF_018691265.1. Taxonomy (NCBI): domain Eukaryota; kingdom Metazoa; phylum Chordata; class Aves; order Strigiformes; family Tytonidae; genus Tyto; species Tyto alba. The sequence goes on from NW_024881280.1 coordinate 10,073,898, forward strand.
CATCAGCTACTTCCTGACCTTCACACTAAGAGGAAATGTTCTTGCTCTGGATTTGACAAACAGTTGTTTCTTGCATTCAAGAAGTACAACGCACACTACAGGCACAAGAGTCCCAGAGTCTGAGTGCTGAATGCAATTTTTAAGCAAGCTAGAGACTTTCCCATGTAATCCATGTAATCCATGTAAAGGTATTTTTTTGAGTTAGGAAATGTCTGGTACGTGAAGCACTGTTATTGCTTGTGCGTGTAGTTCTAAACCAGCTTGGCAGGATCAACACCCCAAATAACAGGCAGACTACTGTCCTGTGGCAACATGCTGACTGTTCTTGTCACCCCATGCCCATGATCTTTCACTTGGAGAGATCGGCTGTCTTCTGTCACTGTGTGTGCAAGGAGAGCTCACGCATGACTTTCTCCTATCCCCTTTTCTGCCCATGTGTAACAGACGGCCATTAGCTTATACAGTAGTTTGATCCCTGATGCCTTCAGAGACAAGAAAGGCAACAGCAAGACAAAGGCTGGATGTTAGATGTTTTTCGTGTAACGTGACTACTAAACCACAAATTAAAATGAAAGGTAAAGGATAAAAAAAGTACTTTCGTATGTGTGGTGTATATGTACATTTTGAAAAAAGACCCTGGAAAAGTAATGACATTGAATAACCGCTCCTATGTAGACCTCGCTTCAAGTCTTTTGTTTCCTGCTTTGTGCAGCATCAGGCACACCTCCATCAGGCATGAGCCTCCACCATCAGTTTCCTATTTTTGCTCCAGACACCTAATTGCTCTTCTGGGTGTATTTGTGGGGCTCTTGGTTTTAGATTCTCTTTGGTTATAGGCTGTTTCGTGAAATCCACAAGGGAAGGAGCTTGCATTTTTGTTTATGTATGTAACAAATACACAGCAACAGTTAGGCTTTGCATGAAGGCTGTTTCTACAGTCACTGTAACCCACATATGGGGAAGGCAACTGGAGTGCAGTGTAAAGAAAGATTTTTTCCTCCAGTCCCACAGAATCAGAACCAAAGGAGGAGAAGAGAATACAGGTCAAGTCCTCATGCGGTCTGGGCCTGAGCACCATCCACGTATACGTATGCAGTGCTGCAGTGCTTTCAATTCTTTGCAGCGCAAGCGCTGGGTCTCTGAGCAGGACTAACTCAGGTGGACTTGGGCCCCTCTTTGAGGCAGAGCACCTGGGTCTGCCCCACACGCCCTTGCTGACTGCTCTCACTGCCAGCCAGAGCTGCTTTGCTGTTACCTTGGCTCTCCATCCTTAGTCACTGTCCTTTACATGCTTGTGCGTACCTGGGGTGACTGGGTGAAACTTCAGGAATAATGTTTCTTCAAGTTCTTACATGAAAGATGATAAAGATGCACAATGAATGATTATTTTCAGGTTTTCCTTCCATGCTGTGATTTTGCTCAAGACCTACAAAAGGAGATCTGTATGCCCACTGAATGGGCACCAGGCATACACTCCTCCATATGCTTGCTTTCACATCCCATGTGTGCTTGAAAAGACAAAGTCAGTAGAAGCAAGGTCACCCTTCATTTTCCCTTCTTGGTAGAAAATGACATTGCACTTCCAAGAGAGCCTTGCTTACACTTGGAGTTTGGCTTTTAATTCAACAGGATCCTGTCGAGCCCTGTCAATGTTTGCAGCTTCCCGATGGGACCAGAATGCAAGCTAGGAACTGATCACCGATGAATCCTGCAAGGGCTCGTATCTCTATCACAGCCCAGACCAAACTGAACCAACACCTGGGACAGCTGAGAGCATGCACTGGGCTCAACTCTTAAATCTCAGACTAGATTTAAGGAAGAAATTCTTCACAATGAGGGTGGTGAAACACTGGAACAGCTGTCTAGAGAGGTGGTAAATGGCCCATCCCTCGAAACATTCAAAGTAGGGTTGGACGGGGCTCTGAGCAACCTGATCTAGCTGAAGACGTCCCTGCCCATGGCAGGGGGGTTGGATTAGATGACCTTTAGAGGTCCCTTCCAACCTGAACTGTTCTATGATTCAAATCTGGGCTAGGTGCAGTTCTGGTTTGCGCAGACAGGAGTTTGGCATTCTGGTCTAAATCTGCTCTGGAATTAGCCAAGGATCTGCACAGTACAGTTAAAATCCCTAACTGAGCCCAGATTAGAACTGGATTTCCCTGAATCATCTTCACAGAAAAAAATTGCCAATTAGTTCAGGTAAAGGAATGTCAATCTAAAACTCTATTTATTAAAGAAGAATAAACAAAGCAAACAGGAAAATAATTCCAAAGCTAACTATGTGGCTTACCTTACTATAATATACCTGGCACTGAAGCCTACCAGTAAATGCCCCTACAAGCACCATTACTATCAGGTGATACTAGTTCCCAATGCCAAGGGACTGAAGAAGGAATTAAAGACCTTCTGAAGGCAGAAAGACATTTCAGGAGAGGCAAGGAGATGCTTGAAGGTGTGTGTGTGTGTGATGTTTAAAAACTAATAACATATTGTAGAGATAAGCCATAATTGTCACACTCACAGCTCTGGGTTCCCATGTTAAAGATGAATTACTCTGGCTGTCAGCAGCTTCATTAGCCAAAAGAGGCCATTCAGATGGACCCAAACCTATTTACTTTCCAGAGCCGGCTGTGCCTGCTTCATATTGCAGGGCCCCACACTGGTTGTTCAATGATGCTGATAACTCCTCTGGGAGCTTGCATCCTGCTAAGCAGTTCACTGTTTAATTGAACTGACCTTTCCTGACGGTGCCCCTTGTATTAAAAGCTGCTTTACTCCCCAGTGAAAATGGTTTGATAATCATAATATTTTACTCAGTGGACAGTTGTTTAAGAGCCGAAAATAATCAGCTAAATTGGTAGGCTCTCCTCTGGAGGGGCCCAGCTCTAAAATGACAAAAGGTGCTGCAGATCAAGATAGCTGGCAGAGCTGAGGAGCAGGACAGAGCTCGGAGCAGGAGCTGTGCCGCTCAAGGATGGGGGATGCCAGCAAACTGGGTGGCTGGGGGAGGCGAGCACAGGCTGAGCTGGCACAGCAGGCTCTGCTCGGGGCAGGGGGTGGGCAAGGGCACACGCAGGAGACACGGCAAGAGAAGGCAGCTCTGTGCAAGTGGAGCAGTGCAGGACTGCAGAGCGCAGCAGCAGCGAGGGACACACAACAGGGCAAATATCTTAAGCTGGGATGGGGAAATGGCAAAACACTTGCTCCTGTAATACAGGAATCCATCTTAGAGAGAGGTCTGTCTGAAACAGTAAATGTACACCAAATTCAGGTTTGGATTAGGAGCCCTTTGAGGATGTTTGGAACTGAGATTTTCAGTGTCACTGTTCTTAAATAGAGGAAGCATTTGCCTTCAAGAGTGCAAGTGGCCTTGGGACAAAGAGGTCTTAAGTGAGAGGCATGTTTGTCAGGAGTCCTCCTTTCTCCTTCTAGGCCAGTTGTCTTACCAGATGGTCATGCAGCAGTTGGGAGAGCTCTTTGGGGCTGGGAGCCAAGGATGTGCAAAGAAGCACATCCATGTACACTGTAAAGCACCTGGTAACAGACGATGCTTTGCTTCTGACTTACGGTTATAACCCATTCACCAGCCTGAAGTATAGCGTGCTCTGCTATGCCTTCCCCTTCCCAAGTACGGCAATGTGCTTGTTCCAGCACTTCTACGGAACTGGCATTTTGCATGTCTCCCAGGTCAGCATGGAGGCTAGAGTGCCACATCACTTTCTCCTATTTTTCCAATACAGTAGCAGCAATTTCATTTTCTCAGTTCAGCCAATCCTTTTCTTTCCTCTCAGACTTAGTATTTCAGAGCGCCAGGCATTCAAAGAATGTGCTGTTCAGTAAACTAAATTTCTTCTTGTTCTTTAATCACAAGGACATTTCAGTTGTTTTCCTCTTTGTGCTAAAGCTACACAGGACAGGACAACACTCATATTTTCCCTCCCACAGTGGGGTGTTTTGACTGGTTGTGTTTGGTTGAGTCCCTAGGAATGCGGGATGTGTGGGAGCTCTCATAGGCTCCCAGTGCCAGGGTGCCGAGACAAGGCAGCTGGGCTACCACCTGCTGCAGACTCATGGACAGCAGAGCCCTTGAGGTGGCAGGGCTGACCTGGGGGAGATGCCAGGGCAGTACCTGGGAGATTCAGAGTACACTGGGGGGGACCCACATTCTCTCCTGTGAAGCGGATGTGCAAACAAAAATGTTGCCTCTCCAGGACAAGCCAGTAAAAGCCAACATTGCTCCAGCTCTGCCATGGCACTATGCCCCTAAACAGTGTCCCGTTTCTCCCTGCTTTTGTTAGACAGCCTTCCTAGCTACCTTGTCAAGCAGTCAGAAGCAGCTTTCTTGGAGAGCTACCAGAAGTCCACTGCACAAGAAGGTAACTGGGTTCACCTTCCACATTGCCCTGTTGTCACTTGTCACAGTATTCAGTCTCCAAGAGGACCATAGCTGGGCCTGAAGTTCTACCTTTGCCTCATACTTCTGTGTCTGTGAACCAAAACAGATGAATTGAGGACATCTGTCAGCATAAAAATCCTCTGAAATAAAATTAACCCAAGGACCTAAAATTGCAGTCTAACTGCAAGAGCTCCAGCTTGATTTCATCAACTCTTCTTTGAATGGCAATTACATTGTGAACTGATCAGTCCAAACCTAAATCCTCCCTGTCTTCTTCTGATTAAATACCCATTGTCTAAACATCCATCTTATTCTCAGTACTTCTACTTATCAATTTAATCAATTCCCCCATTATTCACCTATCTGCTTTAGCCTGCATTTTGCCATCATAATTTTTTTTCAGGTGATGCAAATTTGCAGTTCTTGTTCACTGTAACTGCAAAGCAAAAAACACATCTTAGCCAGAATGTCTTCATACTCCTGTGTTTCTCAGCTTTAAAAAGAACATTTAAGTTGCCTGATATTCACAGGGGATTGCCTTGAAACTTTGCGTACATTCCTTCTATGCTTGCCCCAAGGAGCAAGATTGAATTCAGGAAAATACCATATTTGATGCTGGTTTGAAAAATTCATTGCCTAACCTTGTATAAGTGGTCCACAACATCTCCCCTGAGATGGAAATATTTTGTTAGTGGAGTATTTTGAAGAACTGCCTTTGAACGCCAATTTAAAGAAAATACAAGAACAAGAATTCTTTTCATTTGCTGTTGGTTTTACTACATGCCTTTGATAAAAATGATTACGAGAAGGAGATCTTTTAATTGTGTCCCTGGTAATATTTGCCAAATGATCCCTTCTTCCTTTTTATTTTTTAGCCTTCACAAAATGATGTTTTCACTTTCTCAGAAGGTTATGCAGCTTTATCCTTGCTTGTAGCAGTCTTTCTCAAATTATCTGTTTTCCTATAGGCATTTTCTGTGTACAGTTTATCTGTAAAATTTCCCTGATAAATCTGGGGCCCTTAGGAGGGAAGGATTAAGCTCACTGCATTGCCTACTGTCCTATCATTATTCTAAGGTAATGTCTGGTGGGCAAGTTTCTAGCTGCGTTGGAGGGAGCTGCTGCATTTGCAGTTTGGCCACGGGGGGCGGGGGGGTGAAATTAGCTATAAAAAATAAATTATAAAAAACATGTATTAACCAGGATTTTGATATGATTATCAGCCATTCTTTAAATACTCCAGACTGTGGTGACAGGGAGTACAGAGAGCCAAACTGAACTTTATAGCACTCTTTCATCTTTGCTTTCTCTGAGACATAGCTCCAGTTCGCTGCGCCTTGCAGACTTGTAAATTTTGGAACATTTGTTCCCAGAGGAGCATTAGCCTGTTATAACTGATAGATTCAAAGAAAATATCATTTACCCAGCTTGAATAGATATCCTCAAAGTCACTTCCAACTGTGCATCTCCTTTTTCTTACAAGTGAGCAGTGACAATGTGATAGTAGAATATCACAGTAAAACTGAGAGTTTTATTAGCAGTAGTTCCACAAAATCAAAACCAAACCTGTGCATCTTCATATGTATATCTCCCTGGGTCTTTGACATTTTGGCTCGTTTTCTCATAGCTATGGGAATCCAGGTTGATAGCACTTTGGGCCCCAGGAGCTAGAAACTCTTGCCAGATTTCTTCCACTCTGGTGGTTACGTCCTGTAGAGGTTGTTTCTTGAGATCTTGGACAGCCAACCAAAACCTGTACTAGGCAAAAATTAAAAGGGGAGAAAAGAGAAAAAGAGAGAAATCTAGATAAGACTTTGTGGATAAGCCTGGGCAGAGTCCCAAAACACAGACATAGAGTCTAACCTCACATATAGCTGTACTCACTGAAGACTCTCCACTTAGCATGATTTCAGGGGAGGGTATGGTATACTTTACATCAAAACCTTACACCATGGCTAAGATCAGAACAGTGACTTTAAGAAGTAATATGTCCTTACTCAGACTGCCCCTGCAGAAGCGGGACGTTAGGCATGCAAACAGGAAACCTCCAGAGCCGGCGCGGGGGAGCGGGCTCTGCCTCCCACAGCCCCGCTGCAATCCACTGGTCATTCCTGCCTGCAGGATCGGTCATCCGCAGGGAATGCAAAATGCTGAACAAACTTAATATTCATATCATTTCTAGGGTGAAGTTGTAGCAATGGCACTTAGAGTAATTCTTTTCCTTTTTTTTTTTTTTTTTGACTTGTAAACTGACCAGCATTCAGATGGATGACCATGGGAAGAAATTAATCTTGTCATGGTCATACTATAATTTCACAGGGATATTTTCCAGACTGGACCACACTTACGGACTAAAATAAGTTCATAAACTTTGAGAAGATAATCTCTTTGACAGCTAAGGGCATAATCCACATCTTGCTCTGTAAAACCAAAGGCCATGAAATACTTTTGCAAGAGTGACATGCATTATCTTTTACCCTAGGAAAAAAAAAAAAAAAAAGGTATTTTGTTGTGGTGCTGGTTTTTATTTATTTATTTATTTATTTATTGTTGACAGAAATATGATCTTTCAGGTGATTAATTCAGAAGATGCACAGTCCCCAGTAGCCTTCTGGTTCGGTCAACTCTACCTTCTAGCAAGAAGATATCTCCCGAGGCCTCTGCTCTGGGTACCCAGGTCCTGCAACCTGGCTGAATGGATACAACAACAGTGCTGAGGGCTACAAGGCGAACAGGTACAGAGGGGACCTTTGCAGCCGCCTGCAAGCTCTTTCCTACCCCGTGGCAAAGGAGCCCACTGCCCAGAGACGACAAGGAGGCTTGACTTGGCCGTCCCTGCCCCGCACGCTTAACTCTGCTCAGTAGACTGTGCAGTTGGGACAGGGTTTGTCTGTGTCACTGTTTGTTCAGAGGATCGGCAAGAGCTGCACAACTCAGAAAAATCCTGTGTCCCCCCTTGTTATAGGAGACTACTAAACAAACGAGCTGAACTTTAGCTGAAAGCCTGATTTCCCACCCTGAATGATCCAATGGTGCCAGCGTGCTATCACTAAGGTAGATGTTCCCCCATGGAGGAAGAAGGAAGATACAGTCTCTCCCAAACCAAAATCCTGTTGGCAGCCACTGTGGGTGGAGGAACCAGCAGCCTGGTGACTCCTGCACTGTTTCTGACCCTCGCTTCCCTACCGTCCGCAGGCAGTACCTAACCACCCCAGAAACACTGGGGTTATCATAATCAAATGAGGCCACTAACCCATTTAGCCTGGTCCTGTACCTGCAATGGAGGGAAACAGCCAATTTGGGGAAAAAAAGACATCTGCACTGTAGGTAAGGCTAGGCTAAATCCTCCTTGCCTGTCCCCTGCTCCTCCCATACCAGGAGGGGACCTAATGCTACAGCCCTCACTCACCCGAGACACTGATCGTATTCCTTCATATGGTTTTCCCTGCTCCCTGGCAGGCTGTCAGTAAAACGGGTCGGGGTACACTCAGACACCACAGCAGTACCTGTGGATTCACGTACCGGTGGTGCTCACACAGTGACATTTGGTTTTATAAACTGAAATAGAGTAATTGGGGCTGGCGCAAGGGAGTATACAGTCGGTCCTTTTCCACCTTTGAGACGTTAAGTGAGCCTGATGTTCTGCCTTGTTATTTGAACCATAAGTGACACCCTCACTTATCACATCCACACAGAGAGTAAAGGGTGGCACTCACAGTGCAACAATCTGATGCCATATGTGGCTTTCTTTACTTCGAAAATATTTTATCATTCAATTTCAGCTGCGATGGGAACATGTGAATGCAGAAAAGGGATAGAGAGAGAAGATGCTAATCGTTCCAGAGGAGCTGGGACACTTCAGCCAAACACTTGGCTAGAGAGAATGTTTTCTGCTGGCTTATCTTCTGCCCTTGGAACCGGGGAGGCGGGCTGGGAAAGCATGCTCATGAGACAACTGGGTGCGCTGTGAAGTGACAGCTTGCCAGAACAAGAGCACCATCCATTTTAATAACCATTTGGCTCAATCTGAAAACCAACCAACCAGACCAACCTGACACTAACAAGAACAAGCTCTTTTTACTGAAAGCAATTGTGAATTCATGCCCAAGGCTGGATGTCCTCTTCAAGGCAAAGGGGAGTTTTGTCTTGGTAAAAATTTCAAAGCTATTCACTGTAGCTGGTATCTGAAAATTGAGGAACATCAAAGAGGGGTACCCAGCCCTGCAGCCTCGACTCCAAGGCAAATTCTCTGCCATGAGGAATCATCCTGAAGCCAATGCATAAGCAGGACTGCCTATGGGATTTATACAGCATTTGCAAGAGAGAAGGTATTTCTGCCCAGGAAATGAGCAGACACGCGATGGCTGCACTGGAATTTGTGCTTAATTATAAAGTGCAAACGCACTAAGTCAGTCCCACAAATTCTGAAGCGCAAGCCCAGCCTCAAGTTCACAAGCAGTCAGGAGCAGGTCCCGCATTGTCTCCTCCCTTTCTCAGGGAGGCAGATCTCCAGTGGACACTTCTTGCACAGGGCAGGGGAGGAGGGAGATGTCCTCCTGTGTCCTCTCTGCAGGTGCCCTATAAGCTGAGCAGGACTGGCACAGGGACTGTCTGCACAGAGGGAACAGCAGCACTGATCACAGGTTCTTTGCCCTTTATAAAACAGCATGTAAGATCTGGAGAAGGCTGATAATACAGTGCCCTAAACTGTTGTCAAAGGCATAAACCATTCCAGCCTCATCCAGCTTGTAATTAAGCTGCTGTCACTTGCAGGAGATATCCTGTACTGGCAATTTATCCTATGCAGCCCCCTCAGGGCACCAAGAGCTCCTGGGCCTCAGCGTGCCTGCTCTGGCTCCCCACAGGGCACTGCGGAGGTGCTCAGTCACTGCGGGCTGCTGTTTGCAGATGCCCCTTAGTGAAAAGACTGCTGAGGAAGGACAGGGCTTTGCTTCTGAGGTGTACTGTAAAACAAAAATTAATTTTAAAACCAGATCAGGAGCCAAAATATGGAAGACTTAAGAGACAAAGGAACAACTGTCAACGTAAGGACAGTGTTGTATCCCCATCTTGGAGGGGGACATGCTGCCCCTGGCTTGACAGTGAAATCACCAAGTGACTATCTGAAATCGGAATATGAGTGTACTCCTCTCCTTGCCTCAGCAGCTCCATGTAAGGATCAGGTGCACCCCCCGTCTCACATCACTCACCATTCGCAGTCTTGTTCTCACTTCCCTTCACCGAGAAATACCATTTTAACATCGCAGGTGGGAGGGGAAATGAATTAAAGTAATAGGTATAAATCAACGTGCAACTCAGGCAGAGGAAATATGTACATCTTTGTGTTGCTCAGCAGCGAGATCCGTGGGACGGTGAGCCTGGCGGGGCTCCGACCAGCAGCACCCTGTCCTCCGTGGGGCACGTCGGGGACGGGCACCCGCGGCGGGGCTGAGGGCACAGGCCTTCCCCAGCGCCCTGCCGCGTTTCCAGGGAGGCCTCAGTGCCGGAGCGAGCGAGGGCAAGCTTCCCGCCGGCCTCCCCCTCCCTCCTCTCTAAACCCGCCAGCAAACATGATGCCCGTTTGTTCGCGAATATGACAGCCGGGCACGGAGAGACGCCGGCACCTCACTCCTGGAGGCGCAGGGCAGCCTGCCGGCCGGGCCGAGACCCCGCACACCGCCCCGGGGCCCTGCTCGCCGCCCGTCCCGCCCGGGCCGCGGCCCCACGGGCCCGGTGCCCGCAGCCCCCTCAGGCGCGGCGCTGCCCTGCCCCCTGCTGGCCAGGCGGGGACACGCACGGCTGCCGGCCGCCCCCACAGCGGGACCCCCCCGGCACCGCCCCTTCCACGGCACGCGCGGGAAAACCCCCATGGCACTGCCCCTTCCACGGCACGCGCGGGAAAAACCCCCTCAGCCCTTTCCAACGGCACACCCGGGATAACCCCCTCCCGGCACTGCCCCCTCCACGAGACACCCGTGACCAAGCCCTAAAGGCCCTGTGCTGGGCCTGCCGGTTCCGTGGCTTCGGGCGTGGTTAGAAACTTCCTGTGAAAATGCTTTTTATTTAGGAAACAAGGGGCTTGGGTGGGTTGTACTTTATACATGTGCTCTCCGCAATGCCCCAACTTTTCCTTTCCTGACAAAAACGTTAAAAAAAAAAAAAAAATTGGCAACAAGTTTCAGCCATTAGAGGTCATGAGAGATATAAACACTTTCTGCAGGTAAAATTATTTTCTGAATAACTCGATTTTCAACATATGTTCACAATAATGCACAAAATGCCTGCATTCGTGCATCACAAGCTCCACAGTGCATTCCTATAAAGTGCCATGTGCTCTCTATTTAGGTCTATAAACAGGTGTGCAGTCTCCTTCCCCTTCGGGTAAAATTCCCATGTCCCATATTTCCACTTAGTTGTTTCTCTTTCCAGCTGACACTCTTTGAAGTTGGGAAAAAAAAAAATAAATCAATCCACCAGTTAGATGAACATCTCAGCAATCTCAAGATGTCTCAGGAGATTTCCAGGTCATAAAAAATGTATAACAACTCCCTGCTGGCCTTTTTTTTTTTTTTTTTTAATTGAAGCTTGGCATTTTGTCTGCTGTATTTTGGGTACTTCAAAAATCAACATAGTCAAAACAAATTGTAGATGAAAGATAGCAACAGAGAGGAGAAATAAAAAAGAGCAAGAAAAAGAGTTAAAATAAAAACAGAGAGAAAAATACCCAACTGACTGGCTTTCCTGCTCTCACATAAATAATGGACAGCCAGTAAATAAATAAGTTACAGGGCTCGGCTGAGCCCAGGAGACTGGTGGACATGATCCTGCAAGTTTATTAGAACACAGAAACACAGCTGGAAGGAGACCCGGGAGGTCACCGAGTCTAGTCTGCTGCTATCTCTGGCACTGCCTCACTCGAGACCCCCACTGGGACCAATTTTTCTCAGCCAGGAAGATATGAAAATACCCCACACCACAGACAACCCTGTGATTTGGGACTTGCACCACTGGGTGTAAGAGAAGAATTTGGTACCCTTGCCATATCACTCAATTACATTAATTTAAAAGCATTCTCAAGTGCACACTCCATGAAATCTTTTCTAACACTACCAGGAATTTCTAGGTTTTCCAGCAGTCACTTTCTCAGATCTGCCTTGAGGACAACACAAGGGCCTACAGGACTCCCATCAGTGTTAATGAAGATCCTACAGAGATTCCCAAGAGAGAATACATCCCTATCCCTCCTGCAACAGTTCCCAGATCTCTGGGAGGAGAGTCCTTAAAAGATAACTGTGAATGTAATTTTTCTAGCAAGGTGCCAGATACTGTGCCCTTGGAATGTTCCTTGCAGCTTCCCAGGGCTTGGGTGGGGTGCATCTCACTTAACTGTAGATGTCTACCATGCAGACACTTATTTGAATCAGTCTCTCCAGGCTTATAGATGGTGTAGAGAGACAGGTGCTTTACAGTGTCATTTAGGTGCTTTTAGTTTTGTTTCCACTTAAGGTTTAAACAAATCCTTCCCAGGCAATTCACTGACTTCAGTTTCTCTTCTCTCACTCTAAGGGGAGCCTGGATGATATGGGAGAAAGCACTTGCTTCCAAGCTGCCAAATTAGGTGAGGCAGATCCCAATCTCACTGTTGGGTGTAACTTAGATTTTGCTTGCACGTTTAAGCATCCAGCAGCTGCTTTCCTTTCTACCACACACTCTTAATGAGAAGTCAGGAGCTTTCTCTGCCACACCTGAACTCTAGAGAGCCTCCTGCTCTCTAGCACCATGGCTAACAATCCAACCTATTCCAGCTTTCTTCATTAATATTTCTACCTTTATGTCCTATTGTTATTTAAAGCTTTAAGCAGGCTTGCTAATACTGATATAATATTAGATAGTAATGATACCATGTAAGCCAATACCATAATAATGATAGCAATGTTCCCATATTAACTAATAAAGATACCAGTGCCTTCCAAAAAGGATGTGGCATTTAACCTCTCTCTCCCAGCCCACTGACTTGCTGCCTCCCTTTGCTACAAGCCATCTCAAACCCAAAGAGAACACACATCAGCAGGAGGAGCAGCTCTGACCGACCGAGGAAGGTACATGCTTGCCTTCTCATAATGAAACATTTGTTTGAGTAGGATGAACGTGGGGGACACCCACTAGCCATAAAACCTGCTGGATTTCATTAATGCAACTGCAGATGTATTTCAGAAAACCCATTTGAGGAGTATTTCAATACAGTATATGAATCTTGCACTTCATCACTATAATTCAATCGCAAATGAACACTACTGTACATAAGTGCAGTAAGCACATACAAGTTCAGTACCTGTTCAGCAATAAAATTTTAAGCTCATTTATGTAATTTAGTAACACTCCCTTGTTTATCTTACAAAGTAACTTTGAGGTTTTTAAAAATAGCAAACATAAAAGTGTGTTGATTTTTCACCCTTTTGCTGCTGGCATGCTTTCTGTATTTCTCCTCAAACAGGCAAATCTGATAAATACGCTGGTCAGTTCCAATGTCTCTTAAAGTCACTTTCTGGGGAATTTCCCTTTCAGATCTCTCAGGCTATCAGACTGCACTGAAGTTGCAATTGTTCACATGCTTTACTAGTGTATTTGATTTTCTAAGTGAAGCAAATTAACAAAACACAAACTTAAAGGCTGCACAATGGAGTTCCTAGTTGGTGTAAACTAAGAACGACATCAATCCCACTCACTACCAGCAAAGACCAAACCCCGACGGACTGACTGCACGCTCAGTTGACAGCAGATTTCCTCATCCCAGGAGCAGGCACAGTTCTCCCAGTGAAATGGCAAGCTCTCTGGCTGTCTCTGCCAATGATCACTGGGCCTACTGGAACAGGACTGCCCCAAAGAAACTATGTGCTGAGATGGCACCGAAACACCACAACAAAGTCTCTGCAGTGCAATTCAGACTCTGTAAAAAAAGTGTTTTCTACTGGATACTGCCATGTCTAGGACAGTCAGATTACACTACTACTGGATCCTTCTGTGTCTCCAGGACCAACCAGAGGAAGGAGCCAGTAAGGATCATTGCAGATACCTGTGAAGTGCCTCTGACCTTCTGTACCTCAGTTAAGGAGCAAGGTTAAGGATCCCACACAGAAGAGTACGAGAGCACAGACTGGCACCCTGACACCAACTTAAACCCTCGCCTTCAGCACAAGCTGGTGGCTGCAGCCTGCCCTGCTGCCAACCACAGGTTATCCGCCCTGCTGCTAACCACCATCTTCCTGCTTCTGCACAAATGCATGAACGTGGCGGTAGGTTTGGCTGTTTGTCCTATGCAGGAGAGAGTCTGAACCATAACCTCAGCCACTGAGTACCAACCTCTACCTGTTCAGGCTGCCTCTCCAGCTGACATGAGCCCTCTCCCATTTTCTTTGGACTTTGATGCACCAAGCAGTGAAGCCAGCATTTAAATGCCTGCATTCCTAAACACTAATCCCAGTGTTTGCCCCATCTTTGTTTCAAACATAACCCTGGGAACCCCTCTTTCTCAGAGCTCACTGTAGTATATTTGCTTTGCTTCTATGGGACCTGTTGTGATTTCGTTCTATCTGCAGGATACAACAATACACCAGCTCTTACATGGACCTCATCCTCTCCACATCAGGAAAGCTGCTTTCCCTAAAACAAATTTCAGGGTTAGGGTTGGAATTAGAGTTAAGATTCAAGGCAAGTATGATAAAACCTGTGGCTATATCCTGATTAACGCTACGACAAGCAGGGGACTCATATTCTTGCTATGTAGGCAGGGTTGTGGGTTTAGCTTAGGGTCTATGGGGAATATCTAGCTAGACCTCTCTTTTTCTGTCAGTGTGAGAAACTATCTGCTATCAGTAAGGGAAGATGGCTTAATACGTTAGTTCTGGGGTACATAGGGGTGACTAATGAATCCTAAGGCGCTGAGTTTAGCACTTCGTTTTGCAGCGGGAAAGCCTGAAGAGATAGGCATATTGTTTGATGGATGGATACCTCAGAACGAGGCATGCTGTTGGCACTTCCAATTTCTTTTAATCAATTCTGCGATGGGACTGTATCTTGCAGTAACATGCTAGGGCCAGAGATTGGGTTTAGAACAGGGCTACAGACAAGACCAGAGAGACTGGGTCTTCTAAGAAAGGTTTTGTCTTCATCTAGTGTTGACTCACCGAAAAAAATGGCAACTTATTACTGCAGCCTGTTCCTGCTGTAGTTGAAGTAGCAGAATTGTGTGCACCAGATTTATAGACTCCCAGTCTGATGTAGGATCACGTGGGTGTCTACATAATGTTTCATAATAGAAGTTTTGTCATCTTCACAACATGAGAAGCCAGGTACTCAGAATCCCCTCATAGGAGAGTGCTATTAAGGTGAGAGTCAAGCTCTCAGATAGTTAGGAGGTGCCAGAATTAAAAGTAGCTGTTGCAAACTTGATTTGGTGAGTGCCAGTACTGCAACAGTTTTTAGCCACATGATCACCATACCATTTCCCACACACAACCCCTGCCACAAATACACATGTAAATCCTATACACTGTTAAGGATCTTAATAGCAATATGCCATGCCTCATCACATTATCACAACTTTGCAAGCCTTTGCATATGATACATGACAACACTGGCTCTGCCAAACGCTGTTCCTGAGATTACTTACACAGTTCTAGTATAGGCACCCGTAGAAGTGCTGTGGGCCAAATCCTGCCACTCTTAACTTTATTCAAATGGGTGCTTTTAGCAGTTCAAGACAGACCAAACATTGCATTTCACCTGTTCAGGAGTGTAGGATTGGTCCCATTCATTTAGTTCAAGTCAAAAAATGTTTCACCTGAGGTTTTCTGAGCTGAATTCTGATTCCAGGAAACGAAGGAACTGGTCTCGTCCGACTGGGTCCTTCAGCACCTCATCCATGGAGAAACCCCATCTTTTCACACGCTGCTGACTAGGTTCTTTGCTGTTTGGAGAGAGAAGGGAAAAAACAGATGGAATGTGCATTTCTGCCTGCTGTCTGAGCAGCTGCTGCTGTTTCTGCTAAGCAGCAAAGGAAGAAAGATTATCAGACAAGGAGATGGTGGTTTTTTTCTCAAGGTTTTGCAGAAATACAAGTTAGCAAATAAAATACAAAAAGAAGTTATAAAGACCAGGGTCATCATTAAAACAACTGTACTATCTGGGTGCTATGTACATGGCAAAAAGAGAGACAGTGAATGACATGATTTTCAGAGTAATTTCTGGTAGGTTTCATGTAAAGAACAGCATACCACACTTGAATGATTATCCATTATGCACTTCTTATATATCTCCTCAAATGTACCTTGGGATTTCTTATATGTCAAGGCAGAAATTTGCCAGCAGTGTTCCCTGAGCCGCTGGTGAGCTCCAGTGCATCTCCTTGTGTCCCACACAGTGCTGACTGGTCACTTGGAACTGGCTTCAGATTTTCAGTTCCACATTTGCATTAAAAAAGCAGTTTCACTAAGAAGCAGTGCAGACAAAATTTCTAAAAATGATTACTGGATTGCGGTCTTTTATTTTTCAGTGATTCTGATTTTTGGATGCCTAAATCTTGGAAGACTAAAAAGCATCTCCCTCCTGCCCTCCATGATAATCAGACTCTTATTTTGTGTCTCAGCTGGGACACTGAGATGCAGAGGCACCCCAAATTACTAACAATCTTTCTGCTAAATTATTTCTAAATACAACCCCACTTACATAAGCTGTTGTTTGAATTACCAGGCATGTTGCAGAGATGCCTATGGAGAGAGGCAGTGCCTGGGAATCACGAGGATCCTATGAGACAGTCTGTGCATGAGAGCGTAATCTGGGCTCACAAAGTGTTTGAAAGCTTCTGGTATGATGGCATCATACTATGAGATAACCATTAAAATACAGCTCAGCTGCTCATGTTTGTGACAGTAGAGCCACCGTTAACAGTATATATCTATTAAACTACGCATCTCGTCATGTCCACCGCGATTCCTAATCCTGGAGCCCTAAGGGACAGTGGCGATCTGTGCTGAAGACCAGTAAGACCAAGGGGTAAATAAAATGCCCGCTTTGATTTCCTCTTGGTGTAAAGACTAAGCAAAGCTGGTGGGCATGTCCTCACTCGAAGTGCAGAGCACTCAGGGCTCCTCCTGCGCTCACCCAGGGGCCAGCAGCGCTGAGGACGAGGGCGCAGATGCCAGCCTACCTGCTAAGGGAGCCAGCTGGGACGTGGGGGCATAAAAGCCATGTTTGTGCAGAGCTCTGCACGAGCTCAGCTCAGGGAATTTCCTGCTGAACCCAGAGATCTGTAGCTACTCTTCTTGCCGCTGCACAATGTTCTAGCACAGATGAAAAGGCCAAAGTGCTCTCTAAAATTGAAGGCTTTCTGTGGCATTTCCTGAGTCCTGAGTGCCATGAAGGATGAACTGCAGTGGCACAGGGCTGTCCGTGTCTGGCAACTGGCCCTTACCATTAGAAGTGAGAGGCTCTGTTTTCCTGAGCAAAGGCTCCGCTCTCCTAGCTGAGGAAACAGCTTTGCAGGCAACACATGGACTACCGCAGCTCTCAGGGATCATTTAATTATTCATGCAAGTTGCAACTAAATGCAGATGCAGTGAGTTCTCTTACAATAGAGAATAAAATGGAAATACAGAGCTGTTTGTTCTTCCATCTCCCAATAATACAACTTTCTCTTTTTCATCAGCAGGAGAATCACCTTCCTTAACTCTGAAATCACAGCAGAAGCCAAGCATTTATTTTCAATTCCTATAAAGGCCGTGACATCAGGTTAATTGTATTCAAGAACACAGACACCTTTTCTGGGATTTGCAACTACCTCAACAGATGCAGAAATAATGGATGCCTGGATTACCTTGTGGGTGGGGGTTCCTCCAGATAAGTATTTTGTATCTGGTTCTAGCTCTGCTAGGGAGGATAGAGAAAATGACAGAAACTGACTAAAAAGGAAATCCAAAATATTAAAATTATGTGAAGAGGGGCAGAGATTCCAGAGAAGCAGGTGAAAAAATCTTTTACAACCCGACCACATGGTTTTTAAACAGGGAAAAAAACTGGCCTTTTCCTGAACACCGATTCGCTATGAAATGACTTTGTTAGGCTGGTACCATCTTAAACTTTACATTATTATTCAAGAACAGACAGGATTAGGTTTGGCATTCTCTTTTCAAAGATTTGCTAAAGTGAACTCCCAGTTCAGCTTTGGTGCCAAACAGCAGAAGCTAAACACCAGGAGAAGCTGCTGAGCACTTGCAGTAGTTGGTCATAGGATGCGAGCAAGTATCGAAGGTGATCCATGGCCTGGGGATGCCATTCAATCCTGCTGCAACAGCTGCTAGGTGTAGAGGCAGGCAGGAGAACTCTAGCCCCACCACAAGGGCTGTGGATAGCCTGTGATGGCAAGAGATGTAGACACCGGCCAGACTTCCCTTGCACCAGCATCACATGGGCAAAAGACAATCTAAATTGCAGGGCTGTGCTTGGTTTTTTTGGAGAAAGTCGCTGAGGTGCAAGGCATTGGAGGTCCTGCAGTCATTCCTCCTCCTTTTCACCTGTTAGACACCGTAACAGAGACAAGCCAGCTTGTTCACAGAGAGGTGAGGCCCAACTCACTTCGTTAATCTATTATAATTCTCACCTGCTAAGTCTCACACATGTGGGCTACACTCTTCTGGTTCCTGTGCCAAATCTACCTCTGCACAGAAGGAATGGCCACTGCCATGTAACCCATGCTATTCTGCCAGCAGCATCTTTCATGCAATCCCAAGGCAGGAGCAGGGCTGGAACACTGCAGCTGGGGGAGAACCAGAGAGCAGGCTCTCAAGGGTCGAAGGAGATGTGCCGAAACAAGTATCTCTTACCAGTACCCTAATCTGGAATCTCAGACCTGAGTCTGTGCATGTCCTTGACAGGCATGAGAACATCCGTTACCTGACTTACAGAGTACCACACATCAAGTCATACGCCAGTGGAAGGGCTGAATAATTCACAGAAGAAGTGATAAAGCATAAGCCCCTGCTTAAACTCGAGTTATATACTTGTGTCTTGTAAAGTTAGACAACCTGCTTCCTATCCAAACAGGGCAATGGGAAGAGTATACAAGCAAAATGGCAAGACAACTCTAACATTACTTAAAGCCACAAATTCTTACCTCATTTCAATGTCCCACAATGCTGTGTCATCACTTATCCAGGGATTGGAAGGCTCAGCAGGAGTTATAAAGGGGTCATATTCCACATACTGCTCTGTGTAGGCTATTAAACTGACAAATGTAAAAAAGAAAAAAAAAAAAAAAAAGAAAAAAAAAAGAATCAGGGCCTTTATGCCCAGTCACATGTCAGAGAGGTAGAGCTTTTCTTTTTTTGTGTGCTTCTTTTTATTTTTATAGGTATTAATCAGTTTCTCAGCAACCACAGGAACCCCTTTTCCCAGGGACGGTGCATGTAAGGGTTTCCCTGCAAACACCCACCCGTTCGCTGCAGTATTTTCCTCAAGTTCATCTGTCACGATGCCCACAAAAAGTCCGATGAGGCAGCATCAGGATTGCTACGGTGGGACTTCCCCCAGAGAGCCATGGGATGGCTATGAAGTGCATGTGCTCCTCTTCATTCATTACATGTTGCTACTGCCTCTCGCCCTTTTGGTTTTTGCAGGCTTTTGCACCCACTGAGCTTTATGCATTAAGAGTAACTCATCTAAATAGGGTCATGTGCTGTAGCTAAGAATATACTTAAATCTTTGGAGGATCCTGAGCATCAAAGCTTC
This sequence comes from Tyto alba, assembly GCF_018691265.1. Taxonomy (NCBI): domain Eukaryota; kingdom Metazoa; phylum Chordata; class Aves; order Strigiformes; family Tytonidae; genus Tyto; species Tyto alba. The sequence goes on from NW_024881280.1 coordinate 10,093,075, forward strand.
AGGCTATAGATAATTTTTTTGTTATGCTGGTACACCATTTCATCTAATAGCACTATTATAAAATACTTCAGTAGTAGTTTGTAATAATTAACTTAGACTGTAAGTAAATTATATGCATGTTGGAAAAACACCTGGCCTTTATAATGGTTTGCTTCATGATGGGTCAGATAAGACATATAGGCTCTAATCCTCACTAGGATGACATTCAAAGAGCTTCCTGGGAAAAGGACTGTGTCTGCTTGCATAAGTGATTCAGGAATTCCACTGGGATCAGGGCTAGGGACACGTTTTTACAAAAGAAAGACAGCATATATGAAATAAATCAAAAGAAATTTGTCCTAGTCTATATTGGAAATACTCTAAGGTACTTTTTAAATTTTTTGCCTAGGTTTGCCAAGTAATTAACTAAGTTAATTGAGCCTCATCATACTGAACAACTAATCTACTTGCACTGTGACTGTCCATGCTAAACTTTATCTCTGGTGTTCCACATCTCAAAAAGGCAGGAGAATGAAAAGACCCTGCGAAACAAAGGGTCACAGAAGGCAGAAAGTTTCCCTGACCTGCTCTACAGTAATTATTTCTTTTTGTTTGTCCTAGCTCTTATCATGAGGCATTAAAATCATACACTTTTGTAACCACAGCAGGTTCCCATTGCCCCTCAGGGCACTCAGGGCTGTCTCATCTCATTTCATTAATTACATTTCATGACTGCTGTGGGTCAAGGGTTGGAGGAGGGAGCAGCGTCCAATTTCAGAGAGCAGCAGCAATCTCTGAGACATCAATGAGAAAGAGGGTTGGTTAAAAAAAAAAGCCACAACAAAAAGGATCAATCAGGAGATATCTGCTGTGAAACTTGAATTGCTCCTAATAAAAAAATAAGAAGGCATCAGAGGTGCTGGTACAAGTATAAGCAAAAATAAAAGGGGAAAAAAACTAAATTAAATGAAACAAAGGGGAATTGCTAAACACATTTTGCCGGTTCAGTAAAATGACAGCAGTGGAATCGTTGCCTCATTATCTAAAGGAGGCTACAGGCAGGGGACTCTGAAGGGAAAGCATTTCTGTCAAAATGCAAACCTGGACTTTTGGCCTTTCAGGTGATGCACTGTAATTCTGTTAGAAGAGGTGGTGGGAAGCATTCACTGGAGGGTGCAGAGCTTGCCTTGAGAACCCAACTGTCTCGCAGTCAGGGGGCCCTGCTGAGACTTCACAGTAACTTTGAGGAGCTGAGAGGATAGCACAGATTTTCATCTAGGGAGCTGAGACTGCTTCTGGTAAGAAGATGCTCCGGTTTTCCCCAGCCACTTCTGTGATGCCACATGTAATGGGATTGCACTAACACTGCACGATGCAGGCAGGGAAAACAGTATGTAGAATACATTGATAGTTCATCTTGACAATTCTCAAATCCCATTGCCAAATCCTAAATCTGACAGTATGCAGGTCCCAAGTGAGGAGAAAGGATGTGGAACAAAGGAGAAGAAAACTGTTTCCAAGGTGCCTGGAACAGCTGAGGGATGACTGCTTGCACAGTTGGTGCAGATCTACTCCTGGAAGGGGAAGAGGGAGGAGGGACAAGAAAATATTTAGTAGTGGGCATTTATTTCATGAGAACTGGGGATAACCTTTTAAGAACCTTTCCATTCCTCTTCTGCTGTACAAGGGCTATCACACAGCATAGCATGCATTCACAGAAAATGCACGTGATTGGTCTACTAAAATAATTTATATCTTATTCCTGTAACAGTTTAAAGAGCAGCTTGTTTCCCCCACTGTCCCCTGCCTTATTTGTTCCTCGGTACTTCCCTTGTCCTGCCTTCGTGCTGTGCTGAAAAAATGGCAGGCAGTGCCACTGTCAGGCTTGGCTGTCAAAAGGAGCGTGCCAAGAAGTTGTCTCCTGCACCCCGACCTGCCACACTGTCACTTAAACTAGTCCCTGCCTGAAAAGTGACTTGCTGATAAGGGCAGCAGGTTTGTTGCTGGCATTTGTATTCAGCGTTTTACATCGGGCTTTCAGGTCGCACACGTTTTTATTTCAGGCAGTCGTTCAACTCAGGTCACCCACATTAATGCCTCCTCACCTATGCCCACCCCTGCCAAGGCACCGGGCACATCAGCCCCGCTACTCCCCCCCAGCCTGCCCCGGCTGCACTTCCCACCACCCTCTGCACCAGCAACGCTGCCACCCAAAAGCCATCACATAACTGAACGCTTCTTCACAAGATATAAATATCACAACCATGATTTTAATTCTTTATAATTTCCAAATGAAACTCTCAAAACAGGAGAAAATAATTTTTTGATTGTTCTCATTTTATTTACTTTTCTCCTGGTTATTGATTTGCACAGGTTTTGATAGCAACATTTTCTTGTCCAATTTGGGACCAATTAAAAAAAAAAAAAAAAAAGCCCAAAGCCCTTTCAAACCAGAAAACTCTTCTGCCCAGTTTTACTGAAAACTAATAGTTTGTTGTTTTTTTTTTTTTTTTTTTCTGGCACTGACAATGTTACATTTATAATGTCAGTAGCTCCTTATGAACAACAGGTGTCTTATGTGGACAGAATTTGATGTTCACAAGTGAATGAGTTTTACTGAGTCTATCTTATTGAATAAATACCTACCTAGAAAAAATTGAAGCAAACCAGATCTGCTTGCTTGTATATTACCAGCCTGGAAATTATTACTGTCTCAATATATTAAGGTCATTGTAAGTAAAATAAATACAAAATGACATTTTTTGGTAAAGCACAAATGTATCTTCTTAATAAAAAAGAACCAGGAAGCTCAAAACATAGATATGAATGTGCTAATTTCAATTGTACAACATGGTGTATGCAGGATGTCAGGGAGCCTCTGAATATTTTCTATTTAACTGGATAAATTTTAATTTTAATTGTTAAACTTTATGAGTCAATAGGAACTTACTTCGGGGCTCTCACCTTTTAATTTGCCTAGTTTAGTACACACATGATAATTACAGGTGCAGGCACTGCAAAGCACATTTCATAGGGTAATCTGTTTTTAATTTGCTTAAATAAAAATTCCTCTATTATTTCTCTACAAGGCACCAGCCCTTATCACATCCCCCCCAGTCAACACAGTTTTGGTCCAAAATTGATGTTACTGAAGAGCATGCCGATCCTTGCATCTGTCTCAGTGATTCCCCTGCAAATGTGCATAACTTACAAGTATCTAAGTAAAGGAGCTGTCATTCTCAATTAAACTCGAGCTTGTTCTTTACCTGTTGATGACACTGTCCTACCAGAACTAAATATTTTGCAAGTCAAATTGTGCCTTGATTTGCCTCTGTGAGAAATCCACCTCTTAAAACACTGCCTTGAGTAGTCCAGGTACAACCCCAGTACTTCCCATAGGGTTTCCTGTGTAAGAGTGGGAACAGAAACTGGCCCTGCCACTCCAGTATGAACACAGACACAAATATCACAAGAGATAAGCACTGAGAATTAACCCACAAAAGAAAAAAGGTTATTTTCAAACTGAAACAGGAATGACTTTTCTGTAAATAAACTCTAAGGTCGTGAAGGGATGGGAAACAGAAGTACTGCAAGGATTCTTTCTTTTGTGAATAGTGTTTCTTTTGCTTTTACAGTACGACAACATCCTCATATTTCACCTACTTGTTCTCAGTGGCAGAAGAGCGAGCACAGAAGTGTCAGTGGTGAGCAGGCAGGCAGCGTGGCCGGCCAAGGAGGGGGGAGCACAGAAAGGGGACCAGCCTTTGCGCATTCCTGCCCGCTCTCTGTTTCTGGAAACGCCAAACTGGAGATGAGGAAAGAATGGGAAATCATGCAAACAGGGCACTCACCTTTCTGCTACTTTGGACATCTTTAAACAGTGCCTCTCTATCTGCACATTCAGAAAAGTTATCTGAGGAGAGAGATGACAAGGACATTAACAATCCAGGAGCTCTACAGCATGCATTGATCATATCCCAACACGCTATTGATTTCTCTTTCCAAACAGCTTGAAAGTAACTCAGAAGGAAATGGGACCCTTCCCTAGGTATTAGAAGAAACGTATTAACTTCTTCCAACAGGAGTCTCATTTCCTATGGCAAAGCCCCGGGGGAAGCTTCAGAAGACATAATTAAAGTAGGAAAGGCACATATTTGGGGCCGAGGTTTCTAGACCACTCAGGGTGCAATGTGATCCCCTTTTCACACCACACTCTTCTCTTCCATTTCTCTAACTGACTGGCATCACAAGACCAATAACCGTTTTACAGCATATTTGCACTCAGCTATGAACTACTTCACAGTTCTCTGCAGCCTGTGTTGCCTGTGATGGAAAAAGCTCAAGAAATTTAGCATTCAGATTTGGTTCAGAAGACCACTCTAAAACTGGCTGCCTAAGATCGATTTTTAAAGCTGCCTTTAGTAAAATGTTGACCTAATGATTCCTGCCTGTTCTTCAGTGAGTGCTGCTTGTTGCAGGAAAGTAATTTTGATGGAGAGCTCCCTGTGCTGGGTCAAGTCCGCTAGCCATTCCTTGGGGTGATTGGGCAAATAACTTTTTCCCAGTTTCCTAGAAGCTTTGACTGTACAGTCTAACAGTCATGCATCAAATGATCCTTTTCCCCACTGCCCATCCCCAGCCTGCACCCTAGTACACTGGCTTCTTCCCTAGCTTTTGACACAGCCCACTTTTCAGATATCCTCAGTGATCTGGAAATTAATCTGTCTAATAGCCCACAGAGAGAGTAATACTTGATTCAAAGGTCAGTATTACCCATAAGACTTATCATCATACAATTGCAGTGCTCAATTAATACATGTATCTTTAAATACTTACTACCTTTTATATAAAGTATGTGAGGATCAAGGACAGATAATGCATACAATTGGTTTTGCTGATATTTCCATAAATTTATATGCTTTTTTTTTGCAGGTAACATTTCTCAGAAAGGTCGCTGTATAGCCATCTACTTACTTGTTTCCGGAAATCCTCTTTTGTTGTTTTGCGTACAGGTTGGGAGGGTACATGTACAGGACTCTGGGGCTGAGACTCCTCTGTAATCCCATATACTGACTGTGAGGAACCAATAGAAGAGATTATGGCATTTTTCTCTTTCACACAATGAGGAAAAGTGGAATATTCAAAACAGTAAGGTAAAAAGCCAGCAATTTCCTACTGTTTATATCCACACAAGTCAATAATTATTCAGCCTGAAACAAAATTTACAGATCCGACTACGCTTGCAGGTGCCTGCACTTGGAAGATCTGCAAGCACATTAATAAAAGGGTTTATTTTAAATGTTAAAATGCAGCTGCTAATTTTTAGGAGCTCTGTGCATCAATGCTTGCAGGATGAACACTGGGAATGGTCACTGTGTTGAACCAAGTGGAGAAAGAAAAGGTGAGAACCTAATCCTATGCCAGAGGGAGCTGGACAGGCTGGAGAGGTGGGCCCATGCAAACCTCATGAAGTTCAACAAGGCCACGTGCCAGGTCCTGCACATGGGTCGGGGCAATCCCAAGCACAAATACAGGCTGGGAGATGAGTGGACTGAGAGCAGCCCTGCGGAGAAGGATTTGGGGGTATGAGTGGATGGAAAGCTGACTGTGAGCCAGCAACATGTGCTCACAGCCCAGAAAGCCAACCGTGCCCTGGGCTGCATCAAGAGCAGTGTGGCCAGCAGGTCGAGGGAGGGTGTTCTCCCCCTCTGCTCCGCTCTGGGGAGACCCCCCTGCAGTGCTGGGTCCAGCTCGGGGGCCCCCAACAGCAGAAGGACACGGAGCTGCTCGAGCGGGGCCAGAGGAGGCCACGGAGATGCTGGGGGGGCTGGAGCAGCTCCCCTGGGAGGCCGGGCTGAGAGAGTTGGGGGGGTTCAGCCTGGAGAAGAGAAGGCTCCGGGGAGCCCTTCGAGCGGCCTCCCAGGGCTTAAAGGGGGGACAGGAAAGGTGGGGAGGGACTCTGGATCAGGGGGGTGGGGATAACAGGACAAGGGGTCAGTTTTAAACTGAAAAAGGGCAGATTTAGATTAGATATAAGGGAGAAATCCTTCCCTGTGCGGGGGGTGAGGCGCTGGCCCAGGGTGCCCAGAGCAGCTGTGGCTGCCCCCTCCCTGGAAGGGTTCAAGGCCAGGTTGGACGGGGCTGGGAGCACCCTGGGCTGGGGGAAGGGGGCCCTGCCCGGGGCAGGGGGGTTGGGACTAGGTGATCTTTAAGGTCCCTTCCAACCCAAACCATTCTATGGTTCTGTGAACTACACATTGAAGAAGGAGCTCAACAAGATGTCAATGAGCCAAGTTCAAATGAACTTCTCAAAATAAAAACCTGCAGATTGACTTGTAGCCATTAATTTTTAGGACAGAGACCTGCACTGAAGGCAATATTAGTTACTTTTTCATGTAGTGCTTTTGCTTTTTATTTAACATTCGCAAGAGACATGTGAATAGCTCTGCTGCAATTTAACTTCCAGTGGAATTTCAGGAGTCTGGTGTCACCTCCAAAACTAATATGAACACAGAAGAGTTAAAACTTACTGGAAGTCAAAGGCACCCAAGTTGCTAATGATCCAGCCTTTGAAAAGATTAAGGCAAGTAAACAGCTCTGAAAAATCTGTGCCCAAATAATTTCTGAAAATGGAACATAGGCACTTTTGCCAATTGCTTTTAATTTTATGGGAGTGTGGAGCCAGCAGACATCTGGGACACAGAGCTCCTTAATGCCCTTCTCAGCTACACTAGTCACCCAGCCTGTACCACTCTGCTGGTAAAATGGGAATAGTAAATTCACAGATTAGAACAATACAGGACTGGTATTTGCAAAACACTTTTTTGGTTCCTACTGGGAAGCTCTTACAGATGTCAATTGTGACTTGCATGTAAAAAAAAAAAAAAAAAAAAAAACCTAAACAAAAAAACAGAAACTCAAACTGACCTTTTTCACCTTCTGTGGGTTTTTCATACGACGACACTTTCTAATGTCCATTTCTGTGGTGTTCACACAGCCCGGCTGAAAAGAGCGGTAATCATATTACTCCTCTGTTTACAATCCACATGTTACTTTACCTTTTTAAAATATACTATTAGATCTTGTCCAAAATTCCTCCCTGAAGTCTGTGTCCCATAAATTATGCTTGTTAAACAAGATAGTGCATATACCCAAAGTAGGCATGTCAGCATCAAATACATTTACTCATAACTTTGTCACCAAAAGGAAATTTCTCAGCTAAGAGGAGAGCTTTTTCTAGAAAGTCTGAGCCAAACTGGGTAAGCTGCTTTTCTTTTGTAGGCACACTAATCAAAACATCGCATTTATCATATATTTCTGTATTGGGTCTGGCTGAGATGGAGTTAATTTTCCCCATAGCAGCCCTCGTAGTGCTGTGCTTTGTACTGGTAGCTAGAAGGGTGCTGGTAACACCCCAGCGTTCTGGCCGCTGCTGAGCAGTGCTGGCACAGCACCAGGGCTGTCTCTCCAGCATTGTCCCCTCACCAGTGGGCTGGAGGGGGCAAGATCTTGAGAGGGGCACGGCAGGACGGCTGACCCAAACTGACCAAAGGGATATTCCATACCATGTGATGTCTGCTCATCAATAAAAGCTCAGAGAAAGGAGGAGGGGGGGGCATTCCTTATTACGGTGTTTGTCTTCTGGAGCAACTGCTACACCTACTGAAGCCCTACTTCCTGGGAAGTGGCTGGACATCGCCTGCTGATGGGAAGTAGAGAATAAATCTTTTGTTTTCCTTTGCTTCCATGCATAGCTTTTGCTTTATTAAACTGCCTTTATCTTGACACATGAGATTTTTTTCTCTCTTATTTTCTCCCCACTGCCGCTGAGGAGGGGACTGATAGAGCAACTTGGTGGGCACCTGGTGTCCGGCCAAGGTCAACCCACCACAATTTCCAAATCAATACTTCTATGCATGCACAAGCCTAGAATGTCTAAAATAATCTTGTAGACATTTGGCTTGTTTTGAACTGTGAGAAAAATCCATGTGTTGACTTTCAAGGTGATGTCTTTGTGCAATGCATGGCACAGCATTTACTAGTATTAAAACTTTCCTGTCAAAACCTGGAAAGTCTCATAATTCAAAAGAGCTTTACCACGGGCCTGTGCACATCCCAGAATGCTCTTTCCTGGCTGTCCAAAATCTTTCTTTCTGTTTTATCTTTTTTCCTGTCGATTCTGAAAACAAAAGCATAAGCATATGAGTCAACACACAGGTAATGCTTTCTTCTTTGTTACAGTTCTTCGCTTGGGTTTTAACCCCATGACCAAAAAATTCAGAAATCCATTTTTTCATCCAGAAACGTCACACTCCTGTTTGCAAGGCCATGTGCCGTGAACAAAATATCACTGATGTTTGCTCCATTATGTGTCAAAAGAGATTTTGGTGGAAAATTTATTTTAATATCTGCTTTTTCACCTGGTAAGGAAAAACACCTTTCCCGATACTCTGTTCCCAAACCCTGATTTGGCAGGCTGGGGAAGTTCATGTTTGGCTTTGGTTCTGTCAGAAGACACATTGGGACCTTCTTTCCTTCAGGTGAAGCTCTCGGCCAGTGCTGGACAGAGGTCCATGTTGGGACGTCCTGTTGCACGCTGGTGCCTCAGCAGCACCAGTGCTACGACCACAGATTGCAGAAGCTATCCCAGGCATTTCCAGCAGACACAGCACAGGCAGCTCTTGGGGCCACCCTCCATAGGGCTCTGCCTGCCTTCCCTGGTGTTGGCAGAGCGAGGGGTGGCAGCACAGGTGACGGCAGCTGAGCTTGCTGCACGGCCGCCCGCAAGCCAGTGCTCACCCAAGAGACCTGCAACTGGGCCAACACAACGGCAACTCAACAATTTCAGCCCTGATGCAGCCAGTGCATCGACTCACTCAAAGCACAGGGGTCAAAGGGCCCTGAAGGTTGCTCAAAGCAACTGTTCTATCTCGGCAGCACTGAGCAATGTGTATCTGGTGCCCCGCTCCTGTGCTCAGCTCTACACGTGAGCACAGCAAAGTCACCACTGGTTTGCAAGATCTACTTGCAGAGACACTGGATGAGGCACAGGAATGGAGGAACTGCTTTTGCTTTCCGAGCGGGACTGAAAAGCTGACAGTGTCTCTGTGCTGGGTTCCCACACTGCTGCCACCCGGGCAAATCAAAGCAGTGAGGGAAAAAAACATGTGAGCTGGGATTTCTGACCATCAGGTTCTCCCCTCTCCTGTTTCTTCTTTTGGGGGAGCAGTGATCCTTGGCTAAGTCTGTGCTAGAAATGCACCAAGGTGACAGAAAACCAGGGACTGAAACTGAAGTTTCTGAACATCCCTCCCCACAAAAAAACAGAGTCCTCCAAAGTTCAGTATCACCCTCTGACCATCCCCACTGCAAGGCTGAGGTGAGGAATGAGCTCTGCACAGGCCCTGTTCCCACTGCCAGACAGTAGGCACTGAATTGCACTGAGGAACAAACACACACACCCAGCCCAAAACCTCTTTTCCAAGCGAGCCCTTCATACCCGGCCAAACAGAAGGTGAAGTCTTCTGCCAACCTCACACCACACTGCACACAGACTGGAGGGACTCTTTGGAGGCTCCATGAATTGTCTACATGGGTGCTTTGTGCTGAACCCAGGTTCTCGGCTCAAATCCCCAAACTTCCTGATAATTCAGTATTTCACATTTTAATCGATGAAGACACAACATAATTAGATGCTCTGTGGCTGCAGTTTTTGAGCAATGTAGGTACAGCAATGGAAATCCTGTGTGCAAATGAAGACATGGAAGGCAGAGCAGAACTTGATAAGCAGGAGGAATGTTTTCAGGTATTTTTGGTTTGTTTTCCCTTTTAGTTAATTCAGGGCTGTGAATTACACTGTGAATACCAGAGATGCCTTGTTGGAAACCTGAAGACTGAACTATCACATGAACTGGGAACTGAGAATCTGAAACTAGTCAGCAAAAAACAGTTGATAGTGGTCAGTCCATGGTTACATTACAAACAAAACAGAATGGAAAAAAGATGAATAAGTAACAGTGATCATGTCAAGAATCTGATATTTACATTTCTTAGGTAGTAATTGTATGCTGTGGACAGAATGCAGAATTTTGTTTTGACTTTGATTTTTTTTTTTTTTTTCATCATGGCAATAAACCTTTCAGTAACTGAAAGTACAGTTGTTATCTTAACTTCTAATTTTCTCTTCCAAACAGAACACTGGTATTCTGGTTGGAAAAAAATCCCTTCATTACCTTGTAAATTAAAGGATAATTACCATATACTTAAATAGTGCATAATTACAATGTTATTAAGTAAAGAATTAATATAAATTCCAAAGAGCTAATCAGTGATAGAGACCTCAGCCACACCCTCGAGAAATGATGTTTCTTAACTTTCTAGCATCTAATACTGAAAGTGCAAATTCCTTCTAATGGTATGAAGTGTCAGTACTGTTGTTCTCATGTGCCATCCTCACCAACCTTTCCATTTTATAGGTGACAACTACATGCACAAAACAGACATGGAGGGTTTTAGGCACTAATCTGTAGACACTAGTCTTCAAACCCTGGACAGTACCTATTTTGCAGCAATAATGAAAACATGCTCAAAACATTGAGAGGCTTCAAACCATTTTCACAAGGGAAGATGAGAAAAGAAACAAAGGTTTCAATTATGAGCAAAGGATAGGAAAACCCCAAATACTACATCTGAGTAAGTTTCATGTAAGTGGTACTCAATTCTCCACACTAATTTAGTAGCACAAGTCAGACTGCAGAGAGTAGAGGTACAATGGGGTCAACTGGGGATTGGTATAAATGAGAAAAGCAAATCCAGTCTGCTGTGACCCTTATAATCACTTTGAAGTGGTAGTATTTTTAAACTCAGAAATACTTTATGAGCATAGAGTAACACAGACAGATGACAAAGTTCTGTTCTTTCCATTTATACAAAACAAAAATACTACACAAAAGTAGAAGCAGAATGGGCAAGCAAATTGCCCAAGCTCCCATGGTGAATCCAGGCTCAGGAGCTCCTGACCGACATTTCCATGTACAAATAAATAAACCCATCTTTCAGATTCTGGCACAAACCTTCAGAACGGGCTCTCTATTGTTTCCAGTCTGCTGGTGATTAGAATTCACCAACACCTTCTGAGCTTAGTTGCAGTAAAGACTTTGACAGGGAAGTCTTATCTGTACAGAATCCCCTTCCCTTCACAGCTCTAAATACTGGTACAGTTCAGTGCTCCAGGATTACTCACTTCACTTGGGCCTCAGCTTGCATGAAGATGAATTCCCACTTTCTTGCAAATGCTCTCTGAAGTCTTGCTAAGTTTTCCTGACAAAAGATGGAAACAGTAAGAACAATTAATCCCTGCAATTATAACAACTGCTTAAGAGCACAGTTAGCATGGCAGGTGTTTATTCAATTTTTTTTTTTTTTTTTTAAGCTGGAAAACTCAGGACACAGAAATCAGTGTTGGTTTCAGGCAAACTATCTTACAGGCAAAGAGAGGCTGTAACACATCCTTTCAGGCTGCAGCCCCATAGCTGCAGTCAAGAGGGCCCCGTCAGGGAGAAGTAATGGAGTGTGATGAAGACAGCCTGAGCTCTACTATGAAAATAATGATGGACTTGTTCCCAAAAGATAACCCTGGGAAGCTTTGTGAAGCTGACAACTTCCATTTCTGATAGCAGATGGCTGCCACCTGCACGTTTCCCTCCCATCTCCACTCTCCCTTCCTCCCCACACTGCTCTCTTCTCTGCAGGCTTTTGCTAAGGTGCAAAGCCTGAGCATCCCTTGCTGTGCTCACCCCGAGAGCCGCTGAGAGCATTATGCAGCTGCACAGCACTGAAGGCTGGGGATTGCCAGGATGATTCATAAAAGGAAATAGCTTGTTTGTCTGAACAATGAACATTGCTAACTGCAAAGACAGGGCCCAGATGCAGCCTTGCTCTACATCTGAAGTAAGAGTTCAGGTCCAGCCCCATTACAGAGAGTGTCGTGATCTGATCATTCAGAGGTGGATGTGACTTCATCACAGCTCAAGGTCAAACTCGGGACACGGCCAGAATTTCAGGCTCAAATGGCACCCCAAAGTCACATACCCACACCCACCCCGACAAGGAGGCCTATGAGACTATTAACTTGATGCTCTTCACCATTACAGCTGGTTAAACTGTTGCAAATTTTCATTGACAACGAACACTATTAGTTCTACTGCTGTCCTTTTTATACCTATTCCCTTTATTTCAAGACAGTGCTTAAGTGCATGAATTTCAACACTAGAAGAAATCTTCCCATTATTTACTTCAAAGTCTTGTATAACACAAGGCATTAAGCTTAGCCCTGTTACCAAGTCCATGTAAGAATTTCAGTCCATATACACGGAGGAAAACAGTTAAGCAAATGATTTACAGCTGTGCTGATTTCCTTAACTGTGGCTACAAGGAAGAACTACTTCTAATTATCTGCAAAACCAATTTTTTGTGGGTTTCTTTTTTTCTTTTTTTTTTATTTTATTTTGTTTTAAATTATGTTCACATGTGCCCTCTGGAGTAAATATGCTGAAGCCAATGAAACAACACCAATTGAAGCAACATTTGAATCATGCTTATGTTTGACCAATTATAAACAAAATTGAATTCAATTATGCAAACTTAATCATATCATCAAGACCCCTGTTCTACCAGGATAAATGGGGGATGGGGGTTGTATATGGATGCTGCAAGCACAACCTAAAAATGAGATGTCCCCTGAGATGTTTTGTAGAGATTCTCTTTGGAAACTCCAGGTTAGTGCTGATGTCTATGGAGAAGTATTCTCATACTACATCTCCAAAAATGCGTACTAAATGTACAAGACTCCTTCCCACTCCTATAAGCCTGTTTCTCTCGCTATTGCTCAGCTTACATCTCCATTGCTGGATCTGCTTCAGCTCCCATAATGACTAGGAAGAGTCGGTGCCATTCTTATCTGATTGTCTCTAATTAAGAGAGCAAAGTTTGAATGCAGAAGTAATCTCTAATTGTGCAATGCAATATTCACAAGAAAAATGAGAGACTGCCAAGATCTAATTATTTGCCATCACTGGAGCGTTGCTACTCTCAGTAGACAACCATGTGCAAAAGTACTTAGCCATAGCCTCCCTGTATGTGTGTGGGAGTGTGTGTGCTGCTGAACAGCCTTTTGTTGCTTTATGATAGATCTTTAAAGTACTTACAGTTAATTGGTTGGCTGTGAGCAATTTTAATGGTTTTAATAATGAAATCAGCAATATGCAGAAGAGAAAACTCAGCAAAAGGATGTGTAAGTGCCTGTAGATTATTATATTCTTTCCTTTTTGCCTGTACTTCAAGATTAGAACTCTTGGGAACTCTGGATACATTTCGAGGGTGGACTAGGTAAGTGGCAATTCTTGCATGCTCTTCACTGAAAGGACCAAATGGCACGTATACATATATCCATGTGCACAAAAGTCACAAAATATAGAAGGTAAAGAAGAAGTAAAGAGTCCATTCTTGGAAAAAACCCCTAAAATATATGCAATACAAATGTTTTCATTTTAATAAACATGAACACAGAGGTACACTAGAACCAGCTTTGTAAACAGACCCTCCAAAGAAAAACTCCACATTTGTAATTCGGCTGCTAAATAAAAAACAGTCAATATGATAGAAAGAAAAATTCAGCTGGACAGAGAGTTACACTTCTGGTATTCAAAGAAACTCACACCAGCCCTGCCCCTCCTGGCTCCATCTTCTCACTCCTCTCCACCCAAACCCTGCACAATCTGAAGCCAAGGTTGGGGATATTTTTATGGATAATAATTTCATAACAGAAAACACGCCCTGAATAAGCTTGAGTAATAGTTTTTTATATGGCATATTGAAAACAGTCCAAGTCTAATATCTGAAAACTTTCGTAACTAGATAGGCCATCAGCAATTTAATTGCCCAATAATGCACCTGAAAATCCATCATTCCTGTGTGTTAACATCTGCTATATAAACCAGGAGCTCTTAAATGGAAACAGGGAACCAGTGTAAACTTCTGTGTAATTTGCCCCAATCTTGGAGGGCTGGCTATACAGCAGATGCTTTAATTTGGGATGTTGCAAAGCCAGGGACATTCCCCAATCATATTCCTCATGTTGTCTTCAGATCAACCTTCACACAATTCTGACAATTAAAAAAAGACATGGTAAAAGGTGACCCCAAAGCACAAAACGGCAGCATTCAATCAGCAAGCAAAGCCCTCCCTGCACCCCCCCAGCTTTAAACTCTAGCAGCAGTGTACCTACGGCTTCATAATCCGCCAGCTCCAGCCTAGCTTTGTTCTGCATGGTCCGTTTGCAAAGATAGATGGCTAAAGGGAGAAACAGAACGGAAAACAATTACAGACAGATTATTAGGACTAGATCTTAAAAGAGAAAAAAGTGGTCCGTGCACTGTTCATTCTCGTCAGAAAGCAATGTGAGCCAAGGAATGAGAGGGCTGAATACCCAGCTGACATTACCCACTAGTAATCTCAGAGGCCTTAAACATCTGGGACATCTCATTTAAAAGTGCTGAGAGTAGATGCCAGGACCTAACAAGATGTCTGAGAAAGGAACAATTGCTTCTGGGACTGGTAAAAGATTTAGCATTAGCAACCTGTTCCCCTCAGCGCTTTGGGAACGTGCCTGCCAAAGTGAGCAGCTCTGCACTTCTTTCCCCCTTTTGTTTAAAATAAATAAATAAAAAATCAGAAATACAGGCCAGATCTTAAAGGTATGATCCCAGCATTTTTTCATAAGCTCCATCAACTTATTCTACACATTTCCAGTGGTTAGGAGAAGTCTTCTCACATTTCACCATAAGCAGAAACTGATGTGGTTTAGGGTTCTGAGGGTCAGGATGAGCCCGGTGCACAACACCAAACCAGTCCCAGGCTGCCTTCTGGGAAAGCCTCAGCTGGGCCTGCTAGCTCACCCCACTTCCACTACAGGCTGAAACACAAGGTCCCAGCGCACCCTGGGTATACAGTCAGGTCTGAACTACATAACGGAGATCCAGCGCTCTTGGTTTGGGATGAATCTAGATGTGAATTTTATAGCTTCCTTGTGTTTTGCCCTCTCTCATGCTGCAGGGCCAGGTACTTATTGTCCAACAGCGTACCAAACCGGGCAGGGCAGAAGGCATAACATCACCTACAGAAAACTGCAACAAATCTTTTTCAGAAAATTTCAGGTTTTCTTTGTAAACCACGGGGTTTTGGTTTGCTGGTAAATACAATTTTCTGACACCTTTATCAATGTTTCTAATTGGAAACCTATTTTTCTACTGAAAATATATTTAAAAAAAACCCCAAACACTTCTACTTATGTAATTCTATTCTATGCTGTTCCGATAATTCTAATGTTCATATAACAAGCCAATATTATGCATGGTAACTAGAGCTGATCAGTTAATGGATATTTTTACATCTCGAGGGCAGTTTCCTCTGTAAGACATTTACAGCACCAAATAAAGTGAGAGTCAGGCATCTCACAGCATTTCTTCATGCTAGGCAGTGACTTGCCATTAGTAAGTTAGTTCCTGTCCTGTGAGTGGATCCATACAAATAAAAAAAGTATGAAGTGCTGGGATTTCAGTTTTATTTGGGTCTACTGCTAGCTTGGGATTAATTCCTGGGAAGACTCCATCTGTACAGACCTCTGATATGCAAAGACTGATTATAAGCATATGTTAGAGATTTCTGGGACAGATGAAAATCTGTCACTACAGGGCTCAGAGCTAATGCAGTTGCAGCTTGTCCAGCTGTGGGTCAGCTCATATAGGGCTTTATTTTGAGGTGTACTGCTCCACTCAATGCCCCTGCAGCACAACAGTCTGACTGTGAAACCAGTCATTTATCAGGTACTACAGGAAAAAAACAGAACTTCCCTCTTCAGGTTGCTATTCTGTTACTTACAGAATACATATCTGGCACAGTTCAGACAGTTATATAGGGTGACTGTAATATCTGGACATTATTTTGCATATAATGAACAGCATCATGTTTTCTCCTGAGGAGTTCCCTCACCGGGATAAACACAGAAGAGCTAGCTTCCCTGCAGATGAGGACTGCAAATGAATTGTCAGATGACAGACCCCACTGCAGGCTACTTCTCTACCTCAGCAAATGGTTTTCAGAATCCATAATGATGAGTAATTATTGCCTGGGAAAGAAAGAAGCAAAACCTGATTATTCAGGAAGGAGTTCTAAACTGATCTCGGATTATGAGATATTTCAAAAGAAGGACTTCCAGAAGCTCCTGTTTTATGAGCGCACACATGGATTCACTTCCTTTTCCAATGTCGCACCAGGATGCAACAATTGATTTTATCATTTAACTGTGAAAGAAGTGCAGTTCTGGAAGGGACAGCAATATTGCATGCAGACAGCTAAAGATAACAACACTGACATATTTTCTTTATGTATTATCACTGTCTGCAGGCACTCACATGTTTAACACACCATGTTGCAGTTTATTAGCTCATAAACCACGCTCAGTCTTCTCTTTTTTTACCAACTATCATCTGGTAATCTTAAAAAAATGGATAAAATAAGTCTGATGTCATTTATCAGAGGACTTTAACTATGGGTGCCATCAGTTATATACTGGTTTACTGATCAGCCAGATGAGTGCCCAGATGAGGTAACATTTTATTGATCAACATATCGGATTCAGCTACAGATCAGAGTATGCTCTCCCACAAAAGCAATATTGGTATTATTTAAGATTCCCAAGGATCTGTATTCTGTGCACCATGAATCCTGTCGAAACTAACAGAGCTATGGGAGAAGGAAGGTAACGGCAGATAAAACCCTGGCCCCACTGAACTCCACGGCTACAGCTCCATGGACTTGAGACACCCCGGGATTTCACTTCATGTATTCGAGATGGGCACGTCTGCCTCTGATGCTGCAGCCTGACAAGAAACTCTGCTGATGAAGGGTTTAGATAGCCAACAGTAATTATTTTAAGGACAATTTTTTCCATCACAAACTTTCCTTACTAACTTTCTACAATGAAATAATTACACTCTCACCATAATCTGTGTTTTCTGGTTCCCAGCAGTTTGAAGGCCAAAAGTAGGGTGCCTAAGAAACAACATAGGCATTTTTGTAATTTAAGAGATGAAAAACAGTTCAGATGCAGAAAAACATTGCAAGTACAAGAAGAAGAATCACAAAGTCTACGGCCCAGTTTCTGCCCTCAGGGGCAACACTGCTACAGATCTCAGTAAGAGTGAGGATGCTTTTCCAGGAAGGTATCACCTTTAACATTCCTCACTGCAGGGAAATAGAGATGCTGTAATACAAGCATCTCTTGAGGACGATGTCCATTATCCCAATTATATTTTAGACACTGTTGCCAGCTCATCTGAATGTGGACCTCTTACCCTCTGTCCCCAGAACCTCCTCTTTCCCTGGCAATTCACAGGCACCCTGAATCTTTTTTTTTTTTTTTTTTTTTTTGAGCATGAGAAACTTCATGGCCTTTTATATATGTTACACACCACTTGCTTTTTTGGAGCAGTTAGCAGTGTGGTTGGCAGCCTACAAAACAATTTACTTTTTAAATATAACAGATGGCAGAGGTCAAAACTCAGCTGATTAGAGTCATTCTGAAAGCAGAAGTCCTGCTAATCTTACTGCTTTTATTTTCTTTCCAGGTCTGCATATTGCAGTTGCTACAATTAATTACAAGATATTGCTATGTGTGGATGTATTTCAGTTTTAACATGAATGAAAAATAATGTCTCTGTGATCACAGAAATTACAGAACACTGTTTTGCATTACTGGTGTAATGCCACAAATGGGTGTTGGACGTTACATGCAGACTATTCCTTGCATCAAAGTAGAGTGAGAAAACATGAAGTGATCAAACAATACAGGGTTCAATGTTCCTCACTTATATGTATCTTATGAACTTCACAAAATGATAAGCTACTGTTAAAGGAAGGACTGATGCTGAGGCAGAAAGTGGCAAGAAGAGAGTAAACATGACTATCAGGTTGTTTTTTTTTCAGAATTGTTGCAGGAAATGACAACAGGCAAAGAATAAGCACAAATTGTAGGAAAAGATAAGGAAAAGAAAAGTCAATAAACAGTCAAGACAATTTGATGATGTGGTCTACACAGGCTTAGAATAAGGAAAAGAAATTAAATAATACTGAAATCTAGCTCCTGAGAGCTGCACAGGACTTCTTATGGTGAAATTCTTTTAAAATAGAGAAAAATACAACTAAATGGGCAACCAGTATTACCCCTGCTTTTGTAAAGTCTTACATGACAGGAGGAGCAGGACTTTCAGAAAAGCAAGGGAGCTGTAATGAAAAATCTTAGTCTGAGAGATGCCAGGTAATCAGAAGGTGGTGTGAGATAAGGGGAGGTCTTTGATCTCCTGGGCTGCTTTGTTCACCATGCCATTGGTCTCATGATAACACAATACAACATCATCAGTGGGACAGTGAGCATGAGCAACAGCAACATCAGATGTAAAGAGAACATGTTTTCAAATAAAAACTAAAAAAGAGAAAAAAAAAATGTAGATGAACCGGAGGGTGAACAGAAGAGGGGCCGCAGGAAAGATGAGGGAGCTGGCTAGGATCATGCAACAGAGAAACACAAACTCAGCCAGCAGGATTAGGCAGTAGGACTCCAGGTTTGAATTTATTGCTTCTTTTAAATTTGTACAATCTGTCCAAACGGAGTTGTTGCAGCACAAGCACTCAGTTATCTGGGAAGTTGACAGTAGCAGATTTTGGTCAGGGCATGAAACTCAAGTGCAGGATGCTTTAAAAATTCAACAGACCTGGAGGTACAGGTACACTGACAGATAGAGATGTCCCAGTTTAGGTTGCTGACAAGTTTACACATCCTTTGTAAAAAAGCCAAAGCCTGAAGCTTGCCCCCTCCCACATCAATCTGTAACCAAGAGAGGATAAAAATTTGAATTTTCTGCTGTGCCAGAGCTCAAATGTCCAACCTCAAAGTTTGCCCTGGTCCATTTTGCACAGGAGGGTGGCTACTCAATTCTGTGCTAGGATTAGAACCTGAAAGCCATTTTCTTTCTCCTTGTTTAGTTCAAATCTGAGTACAACAGCCTTGAAATCTCGTATCAGAAATAATCACATGGCATATCTGTTCATTTATGTAAAAACTGTGGGTCAGAAAGTAGAACAGAGTAATTTGGGATTCTAAAGCAGGTATTTTTAAAGGGTCTTCATAATTTTCTAAGGCCTCTACCAAGATAGTCTCAATCCCTGGTTTCACAGGCTTAATGGGCGCTTAGGGATAAGGAGCAGGTGATTTCAGCAGTATTGCAGGGACAGTAGAAGGGCCCACAAGGGAGGCAGAGGGCTCACCAACCTGAAAACGATAGAATGTCCCATCATCTTTCAGGGTAAGGACATGATCTGAGATCGGAAAGACATAACCCTGTGCAGCGATAAGACTTCCCAAATGTATTGCTTCCCCTGGGAAAGAGAGAAAACAGAAGGGATGTGTCAGGAAGACGCGCACTGCACATTCCTCTGCCTTCAGCAGCGGCTCTGGCAATGACTCACATGAAGATCTGGAGTGCAGATGCCTCTCTGTACCCACACCACATCCTTATGCCTTCCACCCAAACCGTGCAAAGCAGAAATTAGCCTTACAATACAGATGAAACACTGCTCAAATGTTTAACCTGCTGGTTTTGTGATTACAAAATGTCACATACCAGTTCAGCTCTAGAGTCTGAAATTCAATCCAAAGCACATTATCCACCACAGGTGACAGCTGACAAGAAGCCTGTTCCATCAGTGAACCCTACTGCATCTACCAAATCTGACAAACACCTGCAACACCAGGTCATTAGCAGCATGTTTATTCATAAACACAAATCCTGACGCTGTAGCATTGTCATTTGTTAGAGGAAATGGTACAGAGGCAAAGGGGAGTAACACATCCCAGCACTGCCAGGGCAACATTCACCAGCGCAGAGGCACATCTGCATAGAGTTTCAACCCATGTCAGCTGTCAAAAGCTGCATCAACTTTCTCAGAGTTTCAAAATACACATCAGCTGTTCATGCACCACCAGGTAGATGAAAAAGCTATTGTCTGCAGCTGAAATTCAGATCTGGCACTTGACTGGACTCATGAGAAAGGATTTTTGTATAAGGATGCCCTGGGTGAGACAACAACTGCCTCTACCTCTGCTTTTCCATGGTGGCAGTAGGCAGCAGAAACAAACTGGGAGGTGGCATGCTGTATTTTTTCCCTTTCCAGAAAAGGAAAAGAAACTTCTGGACTTGCAGATCTTTTCTTCCTTATTTCTCCAATAATTCTTAACTGTGCCAAAACAACGTTGGTTTCTCTGAAGAGTGAACTATTCAGACTGTGCCCACGCACTGATCATTGTTTATGGCTAATCATCCATTTATCTATCTACTGAGATAAATTAGCTGCCATTATCTGATCTCATGATGGTGTCTGTGTCACCCTTGGCCAGTATGTCCTGTCAGTCACAGTTACCTGTTTCCATACCATGAAAACCTGCCACTGCATTTGCCTGCTTAACCACACACATCCACCAACTTCCTTTCCAAGTCTGGGAACAATCTTAAAATCAGTCAGTCTTTCTTAGGTAGCAACAATTTCACAGACAGGCTGAGACTCAGTGCTTTGTGTGTGTTACAGTGTAAGGCATTAGGACTTAATTAAGATGTTGATTCTTATCTCCTCTCCTTTTTCCCTCCAATGCTTAAATCAACCTTGTTGTTCTACTAGTATTTTAGACTGCAGTAAATTAGTATCTCCTGTCTAATGGCACACACAATACAGGTGGAGTATCTGCTCCTCCCCAGCTTTGGTCACCTTACCTGGATCCTCAATGCTAAGGTTCTTCATAAGCCACTGCACGATATCAGCACCTTCAAAAAAAAAAAAAAGGTGAATAAAGCATTAAACACTGAGACCACAGTGTTTGAGAGCTCAAGAGAGAGATAACATTGAGATAGATACAATAAAACCCACATGAATTTTATTCCATTTTCCTTTTTATCTCCACTGAGGTTTCAGAATGTTTCTTCCTTCTTGTGACACACTATAATTATATAGTTATTGACAGGTACTAAGTCCCAAGAAGTATTCTGTGTGATAGGAGACTCGATATATTTTATTACTCTAATGGTTCCATGTAACTTGTTCTCTCCCAGTTGCTTCTCTCCCACCTTAGCATACAGGGAGTTACATTTCTGCAAGCACTAGCTAGCAAGGAGACAAAAGAGCATTTGGTTAGCTGTAATGTCAGAAGCAATAATCTAAAAGTACAGAACTGAGTTATGAGTCAAAAAAAAAGACAGAGGAAAGTCTCGCTTATGTCAAAGACAAGCAATGTCTTGGAGAAGGAAATGGTATTCAGTGTGCCTGTAACCAAGCCCCTGCTGAGCTGTCCCCTGCTAGTGACTGTACGAGCAGGATGGTGGCCAGGAGCAGAGAAGTGAGTTTTTAAGGCCCATTAGGGAGTTTTTTAGGTTTTCAGAGGACATCAAGTAGTACAAAGGTCGTTGCTATCTTATAGGCAGCACAAAGATCTGTAGGAGTGATTCTCTGCATGTACAGAACCTCTCATGGAAATCATAAAAGTGGAAAATGTGTCACTGTTCAGTAAAAGCTAAGGCCTTTTATCAAAATACAACATGATAGGACAGCAAAACTTATTTAAACTCCATACTCAGAAAGTTAAGCTGAAAATTAAATATAACAGTGTGTACAAGTCAGCTAACTTGACTTGTCCAAAGTCAAAGGCAATCAGCAGAGGCACTTGGAGGCAATTTAGCAAACCCAGGCCAAGTTACAGCAGTGTGCAGCACAACCTAACGATGCCATGTCTGGATGCAGACATTAACACCAAGCCCTGCTCAGTGTACAGTCAATTTGTTGAGAAATATTTGCATTCATTTACAGCAGGCTAATAACCTACTGTAATACTTTGTGCTATTCTTTGTGATTTATGAGTTGAAAATAGCATACAAAAAGGAACTGATCAACCATATGGTTCAGGCTTACTAAACAAACCCCAGAGGATCTTATCTGCATGGAGCACTTCTGAGTTCAGACATGGTGGGTACTTCAAGAAACAGCATAACCCATGTGATGCCTGTCCCAGAAAAGTCTGAAGGACATTTGGCTTTCCACAAGCCCAGATGTCGTGGGTTGAGTGACTGGTGGAGTTTTTTTGGTGGCAGGGGACTATAGGGGCGGCCCCCTGTGAAAAGCTTCTCAAAGCTCCCCCAGCTCCAAGTCAGCTCCACCTCTGTTTGGAAACTGAGCCAATCAGCTGCGCCTCTGCGATAACGTATTTAAGAAGGGACGTGGTGACGGGCAGTGGGACTGGTGAGGAGGAGTTGCTGCAGCTGCGTGAACACCAAGGTCAGTGGAGGAACGGAGGAAGAAAGGAGGGGGGAGGTGTGCCGGAGCAGAGACCCCCCCGTATCCTGTGGGGAGACGGCAGGGCGGCCCCCCCCGCCACCCATGGATATCTACGGTGGAGCAGACATTGATTTATGGCCTGTGGCCTCCACCTGATTGATCAAGGTGCTGTGCCCAAAGAAGGCCGGGGTCTTGTGTGAAAAGGTAGCCCTCGCTGTTGTAGTTCAGAGCTGGGAGGATTGCAGCATGCGGGGGTGTCCCACGCCGGAGCAGCTCGGGAAGGGCTGCAGCCGTGGGAGGGAATCCAGTCGGAGAAAGTTGGTGACCCATGATGGAGCAGTGTGGGGAATGCTGCGGCCCGTAGGAGGGACTCACATCGGAGAAAGTTTGTGGAGGACTGTCTCCTGTGAGAGGGGCACCACGATAGAGCAGGGGAAAAAAGTTCCAGAAGCTCCCCCCACTGAAGATGGAGGAAGTGGCAGCACTGACTGCACCCCCCATTTCCCTGCCCCTGCACCTCTGGGGGAGGAGGTAGAGATATCGGGAGCAGAGCTGAGCCCGGGAAGAAGGGAGGGGTGGGGGGAAGGTGTTCTCAAGATGTGGCAATGCTTTTCACTGCCCTACTCTGTTAAGTGTTGTTAGTGTCTGCAATAAACGTATGTTCTTTTTTCCTTCCCCTAATGAGTCTGCCTTTTGCTCATGCCCATAAAGGGGGATTTTCTCCCCATCCCAGTCCTTTCTCGAACCCCAAGCCTGGCTCTCTGTCCCTTCTTATTGCCGGAAGAGAAGGGAGAGAGAGTGGCTGTGTGGTGGTTGGCTGCCGACCAGGCCCAAACCACGACAGCAGAGCACCCTCACACCCTCAGCAAACCTTAAATACAAAAAAGTCCAGGAGTCACAATTACAATGTGTCACAGAGAGAAAAAAAAGGCACTGCTAGTCTCCCAGGTCCCTGCAACACCTGCAGGTCTGAGTGACTCTCCCATACAGGTGAAAATCCCACTAGAAATGTGGACTTCCACTTCCCCTGACAATGCAAGTTGGCCCATGACTCCACAAGAAGCACCAGTAAACTCTCATCAGTCTGGCTTTGGCAGCAAGCAGGTCTATGGACCTGACCTCGCTCATCCCCCACCCAAGGCAATCAGCAGAGCTCCTGAAGATCAGGGAAGCATCTGCTTTCACTTAAATATGGGGCAAACGGATGTGACCAACAAATATCAGCTGTACATTATCTCAGTCTGCCTCAGAGGTATCAACAAACCAGTGTCCTGGGTTGAGTGAGTGGTGGGGTTTTTTTGGCGGCAGGGGAGGGGGCTACAGGGGTGGCCCCCTGTGAGGGGGGCCATGACAACCACGACAACCAGACACTAAAGAACCCATGTCACAGGCTTGTATTCTTAGCTCTGTGGTCACTCTCCATACTTCCCAACACCACCTAGGAGCAATTTAAGTTTCCACTATCCTATCTGGAAAGCTATTCCAGAACGCTTTTTTTTTTTTTTTTTTTTTTTTTTTTATGGATGGATGGAATTCTTGTAACTTCCTAAACTAAGTTTATTTATATGCAATTTACATGCATTGGATACCATGTCTATATTATTATTTAACGGAAAGAATTATTCTTCTTCCTTGATAGTGTTTCTTCAGAGGGCTGACACATTGCCTCCCTACCTCCATTTCACTAAACCAACCAAACTCTTTTAATGTCCTCTTAAGATGGTCTCTCTCTACATCACCATTCAGTAACTTTTCAAATTTAAGTTCTGTTTTTTTGCACTGGGGGCACCAGAACTGCAGGCAGTACCTTGCAGAATGTCTAACCAATGCCTCTGGCAATGCTGCCAGCACTTTCCTGTTTCTACTGAAAGCAGCTTGCCACGTGTATCCTAGTCACATCCTTTTTTGTGAATATTAAATGTATTCAGAAAAAGATGTCTGAGGGGGTCCAAAAGTACCTGCTAGATAAGAACACATCTAGTGAACAGCAGTAGCTGAATAACATTTGAGTAAAACGTTGAGAGTCAGTAACTGTTGTTTTGAGAAGTTTGTTAACAAAATATTTTGTTTTATAAATATGGATGTTCCCTTCCGCCTTTTACAAAACAAAAATAACCTAGAGATACAACAAAACAGTTGGGGTTAGAAAACTACTTCAAGAAGACTCAAACTGAAGTGCTTCTGTATTGTTAGAAACAAAACCAAACCTCACAAAATGGTTCAAGCTAAACCAGAACATTTCTTGTTTTGTCTGTTCATCACCCCAAACTAAAAAGTCCACTATTTCTTCTCATTTTGGTCTCAGATTACATGCTTGCAGTGATCTCTTAGGCAACTTATTGCCAACTGATGTGACAGCTGATATCTGAAAATCACCTAGAGGAGTGCATTGCTTTGCTCAAGGAAGGTGAAGTGCATTGCTTTGCTCAAGGAAGGTGAAGTGCATTCTGCATGATCCCTTTCCAGATATACAGGAGTGCTTAATGCAGGATTAAGCCCCATGCTGTTTTTACATAGAATGATCATGTCCCCCCCTCTAAGCCTCTTTTGAGGAATCTATTCAATTTTCATCAAACTACAATGAAAAATTCAAGTAATGCTGAAAGCTGGTGTCCCAGTCTTTCTTCCTCCTGCTATTAAGATTTAAAAAGAAAGCCTTAGAGAGCCAAGTAAACTGAAGGCACCAATTCAACCACAACTCCTGTGATCAGCCACTTCGGAATATAAGCAGCACTTGAGATCAGGGATTTTAATTTGTCTCTGTTAAAAACATTAAGTCATTCCTGATTGTTGCCAAGAGCCTGGAAGATGTTATAGCTGTTCCACAGTTGTCCTGAGGCAGACATATTATCTTTCTGCTGAGTTTGCTGAACCATTATTTATCACCTGCCAAGACTGATTACTCACCCTCCGGACAATGACAAATCTTTCCTTCCTCTGTTAATTACTGTCATCATTAATAGCCATGTCACTAATTAATATTCAATCATAATGAAAACTCTTTATTACTATCTCCCATAACACCTTCAATTTTTAGGGTTACCCTCACACACTGGCTTTGCTTCTGCTTACAGCTTTTTCTATCACTGCAATCTAATTTTGCCCACCTAGAAACAGTACTTATGCCCTTCTTCAAATGAGAAAATTCAGATTTATCTTTATAAGAGACAGTGAAGACTTGAGTGAATCCTTTACAAGACTCTCCTCTGTCAGACCAAGACACAGATTCCTTTGTCTGTAGGTTCTCCAGAAAACTCCATCCTAATGTCTCCTCTAGGTTAAGCCCAACAGACAGTCCCTCACATAACTCACCTTCCCAAAACGATCTCTTCTGGCTGATTTTCAGACTCCACATTTCACAAGCTCTTTCAGAGGACACCTGAGGGAAACCCTTGACCCTGACGTGTTTCCAGTAAATATTAACATGGCATATGAGATCTTCTGAAAACAAGTAGTTGGACAAGTTTTCATAATAGAAAGTGTTGCTGGATCCAGGTAGAGGAATGGGCCCCATCTCCTCAGTGCTCCTCTCCATATATCCACATGTCCTCTGAGTCAGTATGCTCAGTTCAAGGATAGTCAACAGCCTGTGAATATCTACTTCCTCCTTTTCCTCCTCACCTATAATGAAATAGATCTTTTTCCTTTAGGCTCTTATTTGAAGCTGAAGTAGATAAAGTTGCTTAATACCAACAGAATAGTTGTATTTCTATGCACAGACTTGCAATGACCATTTATCCAGCTACCTGGTTTAGAGACAGACTAGCAGTTTTATATTTCTTGCTATTTTCTCCATTTTCTGTTCAGCCTCAGTGATCCCATAATAGTAGCTAGTGTTCTCAGAAGGCCATTGCCTGTCAACATGACAAATGAGTGGTCAGCCATGAAAAGATAAATAAAAAAAAGTTCACAAGGTGTGAGGCCATCGGCAAGATGCAGTTAATGAGGTGAGTCACCACCACTGTATTTGATGCCTTTTCTACTCAACCTAAGTTGTTCTACCTCTTCCAGAAAATCCAGGACTTACTTGGAAAATGTCGAGCCATCTATAATCAGATTCGCCCATCTTCCACACACTGTGTGAAATGGCAAAGGCAAAGAGAACAACGTACCCTCCTCCAGCAATTTCTAAACATCTGCTGCCCGGTGTGGAGCCTGTGCTCTGGTTCTGGGCAAAGGATCCCAAACCACCAGGGTCTGCTTGCCATCCAATGGACTGGGCATGTCCCTGACAAAGCATACACATATACGTATAAAAATAAAAAATACAAGAGTATTCCTGAAACTTCAGCAAACACGTGCAACTTTGTGTTTCTTTTTAGGCCTGATAAGACAACTGCATTTTTCGGATGAGTGTCCTGAGATGGCAGAGCTGGCAAATACTGACAAGTAGAGCTCCACAGTGACATGGGACATCTCATGTTGCCCAGGTTTGGCATCAGTGACCAAGGACTAAAAACTGTCCTTTCTCGTGGGATTTGCTAAGCTGAGCCCTGATCACAGGATGTCATCCAGCAACTACAGCTGATGAGGTGGGATGCTTTGGATCTCAGATCGTGCACAGCCTCATACTGCACTGACAAATACTAACACTGAAGAAAGTGAGGTCTTAAAAAACCCCCACAAACAAAACTGTCTGATCATGTTATGAAAGCATTTGTCATATATACATGTCTACAGGAAGAGACATAAGATTGCTTGGTTATTTCCTGTCTTTTTCCAGTGTTAGTATAACCCTAATATTCTCTGAATATATTTTAATTATTTAAAAAATAATATTAAGTATTTTTACATAGTAGTGTGGGGTTTGTTGTTTTTTTTTTTTTTTTAATTGTACAAAAGGAGTACAAAAAAACATGAAATATTCAGTTCCTTCCTAGACCTTATCTACACACTCCATGACACATTCTATGGGCAAAAAAGCTACCTGCCTAGCTTCTGTTGTCAGTCACCTCCAAACTCAAGGTCCAGACAGTCTTGATGCAAGGGTGAAAATGTGTTCTCCTTCCTGTCACTTCATTCTTGGAAACAAATGAACCCATTTTAGCACCAAATTTTCCAAGCAATTTGCTCCTGAACTCAGACCAATCTTTAAATATTTCCATCAGGAAAGCAAGACTGGAAAAAAAAATTACAAGCAATCAAAACGACATAAGAATACATGCATAGGTGTATGAGCAACCTCTCAAGCTGCTTTTTACTCTGTCAATCATGGCAATCATACTATTACACGGAAATAACATGTTTTGGTCCTTCCCCAAACAGCACTGGGTGCTTGGTAAATCTAGGACAAAAAGATTAATTAATTATCCACACTTTTACCATCAGGCTTGAAAAATAAACAAATAAACATCACCTGTGATAAATGGCAAAGCCATTTCATACAAAATTTCTCAAGGCCTCCAGAACTTTCTGATACTATTTTTCTTACGCAGAGCCCACCACTGAGTCTGACAGTGATTTCAGCTAAGTTGGAAGTATAGACTCCTGCTCACAGTAGGGATTTAATGCAAAGCAATGATTTTTTATTGTAAGGAAAGGAAAAGAAAAAAAAAAAAAAAAAAAAAAAAAAGAGAAATAAAGATCTAGGTCTCTCCCTAGTATTCTGTTGCAAATATTGGGGAAGTACTTTCTAGAATTTCCCTACAATAAGCACATAAATAAACACCAATGCCAACTAAAAAAATATCTCAGCAGTTGACTCAGAAAATGTGGTAATTGCAGCTCTCTTCCATCAGCATGTGGTAATTGCACCACTCAGTGTCAGCAAGGAGCATCATCAAAGCTACAACAGCTTAGAGCTTCTAGCAACAGCAATTTTCCTTTACGTCATGTTCACTCTAAATCTTGTTTGTGAATTATTAACAATCATTAGTGGCAGGAGTGTTACCCTTTTTTGACCAAAGCAGCCAAAGTTGCTTTTTTGTTCATTGTAACTTTTGAGTGCTTGAATTTGCAACTTTTCTTGTAATAAAAAAATTTAAAATATAATACTTTGTGCAATGTAAGAATGATGCTTGGTGGGAAGGTGGAAAACAGCACATGGAGCAAAGTTGCATGTTAACATTCCAGGATGATAAAACAATGACAATGACAGAATATTTGTAAATTTAACAGGTTCAAAATCCCTGATCCTCTACCTTTTTCTGACAACAGTGTGGGTTATTTATCACAGTGTTTGGGCTGATAGGACATTCCAAATATTTCTTCATCCGTCCTCTATCTCCTTTACTGTTATCTACAGAAGGCTGTTCAGTATGCTTGTCTGCTTATACCAAATGCTGGTATTTCAGAGATGAGTCCCACGTAAATACTAAACACTGGGTTTTGTATGTTGTTTGTGAACTTAGGAAGCACTCTGCACCTCTGTTGCATGAGTGTCTGTACCTGTGTAAACAAAACCATGAGAATCAGATCACAGATTTATTGAAAGCCTATTAAAATTAACAACTCTGATGTTTGACTTGTGCACGTTCTTGTCCCTGACACCAGGCCCTGAAGCAAAATTAACAGCAAGTCTATTAATAAATTCTTTCACAACAGGGAGTTGTGACCCAGACTCACAGCCGCACTGCAAGGTGTTGATGGACACTTGTGGTGTTGGGAGAGTGACAGAAGATAACCTTCCAAAGAGAGAGAAAATGCCACGGGCCCCTGTAGTCATGGTGGGGAAAGAAGACGAGGAGCTGAGGGAATCAGCTCAGGGAATGAGATCAGGCAGAGGGCAACACACCAGAGTCGCAGAGCTCCTTGTGTGCTCTAACTAGGAATTGAACAGGAGTTTCTAGCAACCGAGTGCTAGCACACTTTGAAACAGCTTACAAAGTAATGGGCTGCAAAGTCACAATTTAACCATCAGCACTTCAGTGTAAATTTGTCCCCAATACCTATTTTACATGTAACACAGATGCACACACAATCTCTCCTGCTTGCATTTTAAATACAGATGGATATGAAAGAGATTTGAAAAATCCAAATTCCTTGTGTACTTTCACCCTGTTAATAGCTCCTTCTTCTGAACTGCTATTTGGAGGGACTTTTGCCTTCTCATCGTATCAGGCAGGCTACCAAAGTGCAGGTACCTGCTACGATGCAGACCTGTAGAGGGAGATTTTCACTAGGCAGGAATCAATAAGTGATCAGACATTACAGCGCAGAGCTCTGTGTGGACTAATTTACCCGGGTAACAAAGATAAATTAGATCTTAAGGTCTCAGAGATATCATGGCCAGACTGCTTTCGTTACAGCGCTGCCCATCTAAAAATAGTTCAGGTAGCTTTACAAGGTGTGAAATCAAGTGACAGATGACATACCCGAAGAGAGGCTTCTGGCTTGCAATACTCTCCCATCAACAACACTTAAAAGCAGGCAGCTAGTGCCGAGGAGCAGGAGGATGCCACTAGCTGAGCACCCTGGATTTAAAGTGATTGCTCTACAGTGGTATTAGTAAGGCTGAGTTAGCAAACCTCCTAATGGACACACAGTTAATCCCAGTGAGAGGTCTGCCAGGACAGCTTAAACCAGGTCCTCAACTGGAAAAAAAGCGATACTAGCAAAAGGTCTTTTTCCATCTGACCTGAACCAATATAAAGAGTTCGGTGCTCCGCCAGCCTCAGCCTTGTTCTCACTCCATTTCGACAAAGTTGTGTCACGTCGGCCCAGCCCTCACACCCCACACTCAGCACCTTTGACTGCGTTTGCTTGCACGGAGAGATGCCGAGCAGCAGCCTTACCACAGGAGCAGCCACACTGATGCACTGGTGCTAAACATTCCTCACCTGCCTTGGAAATCCTGAGCTGCTATCAGGCCTGTGTTATCTACAGACAGTCCTGGCATCAATAAACATGCTGACAGACCCAAACACATGCATCCTCCAGAACCCAGAATATATCACAACCCCAGCGCAATTCCCTCCATCATTGCTTCGCATGGCTAGAATTTGGCTCTACATTAGAGACATACTGTGTGACCAGTGCCCAAATCTTGCTCTCTCCCCAAATGCAACTCTGAGCAAATTGCTCTTACTACAAGAGGAAATTGCAAAACAAAACAAAACAGAAAACAATTCCCCACTTCGTGTCATTCAAACCTGTACCTGTTTCTCCTCTAACACCCACGAAAGATAAGCACATTGCCTTGAGAGCCATTATGGAGATATACAAGAGGCAGGAAAATTGTACCTTGCAGTCCCAACCTCCCAGCAGCAACAGTAACAGTATTTCATAGTAGCATCAGAAGTTACATCCTTTTACAAATTGCTAAGAACTGAGGATGTCTCAAGATGTACCTTTACACCTACAATTGATCATAAATTTACAGTTGCTTTTCAGGCTGCTCTGCCTTTGCATTACTCAGACTACTGAAGTGGCTCTTATAGCTTAGTAGTTTGGCTCTCTGCCATATAGTAGTGTTTAGACGCTGTTCCTCACGCTGTCAAAATGATTCAGCAGCAAAACAGCAAGGGAAGCAACTCTGAACACTGCTGGAATCGGGGCTTTTGCAGATTCCCGTGTCAGATCTTGTTAGGGCTGAAACATTTTTACTGCTATGCAATTCACGCACACAACCTCTAAATCAAAGGCAATCCTTCTGTCTTTTCCATCATATCTTAGTATTTTTAATAGCAAATTTTCTTCTCCAGGAAAGAGGAAGATCAATAAAATGTAAAAGGCGACTGGTGTATTTCAGCATGTGACTATCAGGTCACTTCACACTGCGTCCTCATTCACAAAGCGGGTTTCAAAGGCTATCACATCAAGGTCCTCCTTGCCTTCACCCGTGTTATAACAGTTTCCCTGCAAAGGTGTAAATGTCACTGACTGGTGGAAGACAGTAAAGTGCTTTGAAAACTGCAGCATTTTAATGATTTTGGCACAATATTTATTTACTAGGAGGTCTGACCCTGTAGTCCTCGCCTACACTGGGTTCCTATGAATTTCCACAGCAATTCTGTTTGCAGAAGCTCAATTTTTAAACCTTCTAAAGAGCTCTGGCCACAACAGGTCTCTCTTTCACAAAATCACATGCTTCCATGTTAAGCAACAACATTACTGTCCGTGCTCTCTGATGCTAATGATAATTAGCATCACCAAATTCTCTAAGAAACCAACTTCATCTTGACACGTTGCTACTCTTTTCCCTCTTGCTCTTCAGGAGAGGTTGAGGACCACATGCAGGGTTTGCAGTGATGCAGTAGCAGTCACATTACCTGCAAAATGAAATAATCTGACAGCTGTAACTCTCTTCCCTCCAGGAGTTCATTGTCCTGAAAATGAAATAATTGGCTTTTTCCCCCCTTTCCCTGCTAAGCCTTTCAATCACATATAACACAGGGTGCATTGGAGTGCAGTTGGCCTCACTGGAGCTCTGTACTGGTGCAACAGTCAATCAGGGACAATTCACCTGCAGGATTAAGGTTGTACATAAAATTTCTTTTAGTCAAGGGTAACACCAGATGAATTATGATCATCTATTAATTGCTGACAATTTATTTACTGCCATGCTAAACAAAGAGACAGTACTGGCACTAACGTTAGAAGCCATATTTTAAACAGGATTCCTTAAACCACATGTTAAAGGTGCTTATGCTGACATGGAGCAGCTGATTTTGCTGACAATGACTTGTTCCTGCACTTCAAATTTGGGCAGAGACATATATATCAATGGGAATTACAAATGTGCAGAATTATTTAATGATAACACTGAAACAATTGACAAGGGCAATTCTGTTAGTACTCATAATTAAGTAACAAGTTCAAAATAGGTAAATTATTTCTTCTTTCTTACATTTGATGGATTTCACAGATCTGCGCATAATAATAGAAGCAGTGAAAACAACAATCAGCTTCTCTTAAATACCTATATTTTAAAATTGTGTTCCCTGTCTGGTAAGTCCTTCAAGTTTATTTTACCAAATAACATCTGAAAATAAGCATTTTGAAAAGCTGAAAGCTGCACTAAACAAGTACCATTCAGTTTAAATAATGAAATCTGCTGTCAAAACACCATGTAGCTTAGAACTGCAAAATATCTGTCTATGAATTTCAGGTGGCATTTTTGTTTCCATACTAAGAGGGAATCTAGCAAAATATTTTCCTTCCCATCTTTTTTTTTTTTTCCCCCCTCCAAGAATTTGAAGACCAGTATTTTATTTAACACTTTTTTATGTAAGCATGGGTTTGGATCTAAAAAAGCTGACGGGCTGCTCTGAAGCAGCAATGATTTGAGATAGCAACAGGCCCTGAACGTAGGATGGGCTCAGAGCAGCCACAGCTGCGGTTGTTAGCCGAGCAGGAGCACAAAGCGCAGCCTTCGTAAAGCCATGCATCGTGCAGTGAGGATCAGTCTCATGCAAAGTAGCTCTCTTGTTTGAGAGCTTCATGGTGCAACATCCGACAGCAGTGGCACAAACCAGGCAGTGCTGCTGCTTTCCTATTTCCATCCCACAACGCCTCGGTCTGAGGCCCAGCAGCTTCACCCGCTTCTGTCTGGGAGCCTCACGGGGGTGAGGGTTACTTGTCAACTGTCACCGCTGACTCCTGACAAAACCCCCACTCTCTAGAAATACACCACGGGGCACGTCAGCTGTGCTGCACGCTCCAAACTCAGCTGTGTCCTGGCAAGCATGGCAGGAGCCACCTCGGACCTCACAACGTTTCTCAGCGAGCACGGTTTGCCTGGGCACATTGGCACAAAACAGCCTTATAAATGCAGCAAAACACATTCCGGCACTTTTAGCTTCCACACAGGTAAAACTCAAAATCCTCCCTATGCAAAGCAAAAGGTGTTTTTCAAGTCAGCAGCACTGTAAGGTCTCAAGAAGTATTTTAATTCACCAGAAGTTTAGGGAGAGAAGTCTTAAAATATCTTCAGAGAACAGAGTTTCACAAGTGACTGGGGAAACTAGAACTATGTAAATACTTTAACAAAATATCTTCCTGTAAGTATTAAGATTTAAAAAAAAAAAAATACATATCATTTGTGCTCACAAGACATTTATATTTGATTTCCATTAGTAACAACTGTTTCATATTTATACTGTAATATCCTGAGAGTCCCACCAGTAGGCGCTGGGCAAATACAGTTAGTCCTGCCTCTGAATTTCATGATACAGTAAACTGACTGACAGGTATGTCGGAGCAACAGTTACATTTCAACAAGCAGTGATGGAAAGCAAATGCTGGTTTTGTAGACGTGAGCATACCTGCTGAAAACCTATTTTAGAAAGTCCCAGGCACCCACCACTGAACAGGGATCACATCATGCGGATTTTATGGGAAACGAACATTTATTACAACGCAACCAAATCTTTCCTGGGCTTACAAATATTCTTCAAATACTTTCAGATTGCGTTCTCATTTAAAATGCATATTGTTCCTTCTGTCGTTTCACCTCTTGCCCAGTCTCACTCCTCTTTGGTTCAAACCTCTGGGGTGCAGCTGGGAGGTTGAGCTCATCGCCCTGATGGAGTCTCTGATGAGAGACAACCTGGGCGCAGCAAGGCCGGGCCAGGCCGGGTGCAGCAAGGCCGGGCGCAGCAAGGCCGGGCCAGGCCGGGCGCAGCAAGGCCGGGCGCAGCAAGGCCGGGCGCAGCAAGGCCGGGCGCAGCAAGGCCGGGCGCAGCAAGGCCGGGCGCAGCAAGGCCGGGCGCAGCAAGGCCGGGCGCAGCAAGGCCGGGCCGGGCGCGCAGCCGCCCGGCGCGGCCGGGAGGTGGTGATGTTGCCCAGGGAATGGCAGGCGGCGTGGCAGCGGCTCTCCCCGCCTCAGCCCTTATCCCTGTCCCTGTCCCTGCCCGGCGGATCCTTGGCAGCCGCGGTGACCGTCCCGCCTGGGGGTACAGCCCAGCGCCCTTCCCCGGTGCTCACCCGGACCCCCCCCCACCCCCTCAGCTTACCGGGAGGCAAGACTGAGGGAAAGCACAGGGAGCCCCCACCCGATCTTAAGACGTAACCAATTTTGCAGATAACGACAGTAAACACAGACTCCGGGCGGAAAGGAGTAGGTAGGGTCCTCTCCCTGTCCCGGGAGAAACCCGCCAAGAGAGACACGCCGTCTCCGCTGAAGCCACTCGCAGGGTACAAGAGGAGCGAGACAAAAAGGTCCCAGAAAATCAACATGCAGGATTACAAAGTTGCGGTAAGATACAACCGATCGCCCCATCGGGTTGTGTCTGAGAACAGGCGTGGAAAGGCGGAGCGAAGAAAGGCTTTGCTCGTCTTCGGTTTATTTTTCACTTTCGCCTCAGGACCACGCGTTCGCGCGGCGCAGGCTCGGCTGCGCGATGCTCCTCTTTTTCCTCAGTGAGTCACCAGCATCTCGCACCCACAGTCCCCAAGAGATGGCAAGAGAGCGGACACGGCGGTCCCGTCAGTGGCCCCGGCGAGCTGCCCAGCAGCAGCTGCGGCCCAGCCCAGCACGGCCAGCTCACGGGCCCGCTCCCAGAGTGAAGTTAGGGACGTACGGAAATATCTGTGAGACCTAGGGGGAATGCCAAGCTTTTTACTGTGCTGTAGACCTTGCCTTTTATAAATGTATTAGCTTCTGTTTCAGGGGGGAGGTAAGGGGACATCATTGTTTCTGTGGATCTCAAGAGGCACAAGTCCTCCTGGAGTCAAGAGGGAAACTCATACGACTCAACATCTGTAACCTGAACTACTTCTGTCCTCCCAGAGGAAAATAAACCACTCAAAAATGAATGGCTTAAATCTACGGCCTTATGAATTAAACTGAATCACAAGAGGAGAAATGTAAGCAGCAGAAGATACTGAATGGATGGAGAGGAACATAAGTTTGAGAGAAAAAAAAAAAAGAAGTTTTGAAAGTACTACAGCAAATTTCTCTAAAGAACAGCACAACAGAAACAAGTAAAGAAAGTCAGTTCCCAAATAAATCATGTTAAACCCATGGGAAAAAACGAGACAAAAGTCACTTCTGACTAAGAAAATGTTCCATCACAGAGAGGTAGGCACTAAAAAAGAGATAAAAATACAGGAATCCATGGCTTTGTTTCCATATGCTCATACAATCCCTCCTCAGGAGGACAGGTCTGAGAGTAATTTGCTCGATTGCTCATTGTATGGTCCACACTTCAAGAACAAGCATGAAGGTCATGTCTGGAAGATGTGGGATCTGAAATCCCACTGTCCAAAAGCAAGGTAACTCAGCGATGGTTAATCATGACACCTGATTAAGTATAACAATACTGAATACATGTATTAATGTTATAAACAGCACAGAGATCTCAATACAAAAATACTCTTCCAAAGGCCACATAACAAAATCACAAATCTAATCAGCTCTGACATAGCAAAGACATCTCAAGTAGCCCTGTATTTTCTATGAAAAAGTACAATTACTAAGTCCCAAACCAAGAGTTACATTGGAAAATAAATGTCTTTTATGGACTACTGCAAAGCCTTTCCTGGATCTCTCCTCTTAGGACTCCCAGGCTAGATATCTCGACCACAAGAAATTCCAAAATGAAGTATCATCAAGAAACCATGCAGGCTCTTGTGCTACTTCTAAAACTCAGCTGGTATTGATCATTCTCCCCTTACTCTTTTTCCCATCAGCTGCGCATTTTATTATCAATATTTACTGACAAAAAGGGTGAGGGAGAATACCTATGCTTCAGCTAAAAGCAAAGTACAGGTGGGAACCATGTAAAGCTTCTCCCAGATTACCCCTATGCCAAAATTCCCTGGAGGCACCTTGCAGAGATTGTGAGGGTTACTACTTATTCCTCCTCCTGGCCACCTGGCATTACCAAGGAGAGTGCCAACAATTGCCATTTTTTGTGATGTAAATGTTTTTCCATAAGGAGTTAAATTGCAAGCCATAGATCAGTGTACACACAAGCAATTCTGAGAGGAAATCTTGAGAAAAGCAATTCTGAGATAAAATATTCTAGAAAGGTCAGTTGCTTTTATTCTTTCTTTCCTCCTCCTCCCCCCAGTGATATGTGTAGAATGACCCTGTGGCCATACTTTGTGTTCCTTGGTCAAAAACTGCAAACAAAGTTTCTTCAGCCAATTGCAATCACGCCGCCCCACCAGTGCTGGCTGTGCCTTCTTCTCCCTTGCCACGGCGAGCATTTTGGGGTTTGTACTGACAGCACTGCTAATGGCACTGTCACAACTCTGCTGAAGCCAGTCAAAAGCATGGCTGGTCACTAT
Source organism: Tyto alba (assembly GCF_018691265.1). Classification (NCBI taxonomy): domain Eukaryota; kingdom Metazoa; phylum Chordata; class Aves; order Strigiformes; family Tytonidae; genus Tyto; species Tyto alba. The sequence goes on from NW_024881280.1 coordinate 10,129,660, forward strand.
TTACAACCGTGGTTTCTCACAAGCTCAGCAGATTCTGCCCAACATAGTGATTTATTCCAAATAAACTTTTCAGCCTGTTCACACTCTGATTACCAGTAGCTTATGCTGCATGAAGGCAAGTGCAGATGTGCCGAGCTGCACACCCTCCTCCACCAGGCTCAGGTTTGTTCCTCCCTTGCAGTTAGAAGGGAAAAAGTGCAGGAGTGGAGAAACAAGGAGCAAGAGGGTAAGCCTGTAAAAACCAGTCTGAAGGAATAAGAACATAAATGTTGACAACAACAGTAGGTATGCAGAAATGAATTACACTTACAAAACTGAAATGGTCCAAATGCTACTCTGAAACATTTTAACATACTTTCCACTGAAGCCTACGAGAGTCTCTCTACATATACCTGAATGCAAATCAGAAATACAAAAGATGACAAAGTCCTTTGCTGCTACGCATTGTATCTGCACTTCATCTAGTACATGGGAGCTTGGCATCAGGGATGTCCAAGCTTCAGTTCTGGAATGTTGCTGTATGGCTTTGGAAAGGGCATGTAATGTTCCTGAAGGGTAATTGTATCACTGAAAAAAAAAGTCATAATAATAGTTAGGTGTCTGTCAGCAGGGTCGTAAAGATTAATGAATTGATGTTTACCTAACCCTTTGAAAACATAAAACACCATACAACTTCATAGTGTGTTGAACATTAATATTAATTTCTGACAATGGAGTTCCCCAGTCCTACTCTTCTGTGCAGTCCCTCCTCTGTAAACGCTCATTTCTGGTTTTACTTTCATAGACTGAAACCTGTCAGTGCTTTGCAAATTTTGCTAGCATTATGCCCAGAGCAAACTACAGTCGGTCTCAAGGCAGGTAACTCAGACTAACATTTCCAACCTGACAGAACAAATTGCAAGGGCAACATTTACATTCTCTTGCCAGTTTAGTCAGAGACTGACTTGTGTAAACATGATCAGTCTATGACAAGACTGCAAATTTGAAACCAAGATCCTGATCAAGTAACTTTACTGTTACAAGATACTACTCAGTATTTGTTTGGTACTGTCTAGTACTGGGCTGGTCCCTTTTGGAGGGCCCAAAGATATTAAGCTCATTCAACCAAGGATCATGTCCTTTACTGGACTCCATTCTTCTTAAAACGTTGCACAGCTTCAAGGCTCCAGTCTCAGACAATGAACTCACACAGCTTCACTCCGTGACTGTGACTACACGCGCTGCAAACTTTAAGCAAAGGCTGCCAGATTATGGCTAAACCAGCAATTTGCTGCCAGGAGCTGGTCTGGTGAGAGGAGATGAGACGAGACTAAAGCAAGAGTTGATACTTGTTTCTGAAAGTCATGATGGTCTTCTATGCATTTAAACTTGGAAACACACTGAGAAGCATGTCACAGATGAGAGGATAGTTTTACAATGAAGTGCAGAACAGCATGACAAATTATTGACTCACTCCTTAAAGAAACATCTCATCTTCCTTCAACACACCCTTCCAGTATCTAACATGGCAAGCCAGAGTCAGCATCTCCACCTTTCCCTCTACATACCATTAAAAATAAAAAACTTCAGATTACACCTATAAAACCCCAGAACACTGCTCTAGCCAAATAACTATGTTTCTACCAGAGATGATTTTGATGTTGTGACTTTAACTCTCATTAAATTTAGACCTGCACTCACAAATACCTGACTTAACAAGAACAGCTGGTCTTCTGAGGCTCCCCTGAGGATATCAGTTCCCAGTAAACAACAAGCACTTAGATACATCAGTCAAAACTGGTATCACAGAACCCTCCAGAAGAATATAGTAAAGGCCAACAGACTTGTGGCTTTACGAGTAGACCATAAACAGATCAAAAAATCACTAACAATTTAAACAGTGCAAGATACTTATTTGAACATGGTTAAACTGTTCTCCTGCTCTTCCTCCTGGCCACAGGAAACAGAACTGTGGACCCTAATCTAGTCAGGCAAGCCAAGGGAGACTAGATTTACCCCTTGTTTAAAACACAAACACAAAACAGTAAGGATGTGTTTATTTCACCAGTATTTCAGACGTAAGTTTGCAGAAAACTGGCTGATTCAGGATATGCAATCAAGTCCAGGAAGCAGAGCAGTGACAGCAAAGCAAAAAAGCATACAGCAGGCTTACTGTGGGCAACAAAAAAGCAGTTTTCAGACACCTGCAGATGCTCAGGAGCTAGACAGTTGTTGGTAATGCCCATCTGAAGCATTACTTGCAGGGATGGTCAGCTTATGCCTTTTGGGCCACAGAGCACTCATGAGGGGTTCAAGTGAGGTTCCGACCCTGGGGAACTCCCTTGCACAGGAGCTTCCAGGTCACCCAAATCCCTGGCTGCAGGAGAACGAGTGCCTGCACCACTGGATTGCCATCAGATCCAGCACGAGGAGGTGGGTACCATGGCAGGCCATTGTTCTTCCAACTCTTACACTTCTGAGGTTTATAAAACGGGGTCAGGAAGTCGGCTGCCTCCAGTCTTTTGGCATGATCCTGTCTACCCACACCGTAGCACCAGAGCTGCCTAGCTAGCGCAGTGAACGCTTTGACCTGTCACCACATTAAGCTGTCCTGGCTGGGCAACAGCTGGTTGGGTTAAGTTCTGGTATTAGGGAAGAATATAACTACCCATAAATACAGACCAGTTTGACCACTAATTAATCCTCCCTGAGAAGGAGGAACCCACAACACCCCCTGCCAAAGCACACTCTAATGAAACGGCCACACTGTTGATCGGGCTTAATTGTTTTGTTAGTATTAAAATGATGTAAGAGAAGTTGATCTATAGCAACAACAAACAGGGGCTTTTATCCTTTCTGCAGGAAGGATAATCAGTGGCTATCAGGAATGGAGATAAGTAGGTCCCCAGCTGGCTTAGATTCAACTACTTTTTTTCCATGAAAATATTTTTCAATTTTATCATGTGGTTATTAAATGCACATTTTTGTCTTAAACCTATTTTGAGTAATTATATGGATTATGCTGGTTTAGAATACTCTCTTTTATGAAACTAAATTGTTGGGTATTTGCATGCTGTCTGTAATTTGGTATTCTAAAGTAGTAATTCTGAGAGCAAAACAACGCACCTCCTTGCCTGTTTTTCCTTTACTTTCTAGTTGCTTGCATCCTTTTGCCTCTCTGAAAACAGAGACATGGACATTTCCCTTGGATTGCTGCTGGGCAATGGCAGCCAAACAACCATTCATGCTTTTGAGAACTTCCCCTAGATAGATTTGTTACATCTTTTAGCTATAAACAATGTTATCCTCAAACAAAATACCAACACAACAAAAGGGTGTCCTACAGACAACCTTTCTGTATTTTTAAAACATACAAGTTTCAAAAAACACCAAAGTGACCTAGACTTCTTTGTTCCATTTTCAGAACTGAAAGGCCCTCAGGACCCTACATCCTATTGGCTTTCAACAAAGTTGTACTGGCATAATAGTTAGAGCCATTTTTTGACATCAGATTTACTTTTTCAAAGACGCTTCAAATGTTTCACCTAGCCACATAGATATTGGAAGAGCCTACTCCTGATTTCAAGCATTCAGCTCTTGCTTGAGCTGGCATATAGTCCCAGACTAAATTCCATAATTCATTAGGTTATTTCTTTTTGCTTTACAATTCAGCAGTCAGCATTTTGTAAAACCAATTAAGATTTCTGGGAAAACCTTGTCATATTTTTTTTTTCTCATTGTGCTTTTATATGCAATTACAAATTAAAAAACCCAAACATCCACAACATGTAAACAGTTCAGTTCTTACATAGTAGAATTAAGAGCTATGTAATTCGCATCAGTCTTCCAGTACTGCAAAGATTTCTTCTAAAATGACCAATGATACATATCAAAATTGTCCCTTAAGGGTAAACGGATAATTTATTGGATCAAAATACTCACTAATGCAACATTAAATGGACAAAGCACTCTGTAGTTCACATATTTGATTAACTGTAAGCCACACACTTTAGACCCTGGTGGATGTTTGGTTTTTTTTGTACATTTCAGGTATATCTATAAATCCAAAATCTAAAAAAACCCAGAACAAACAAGTTTTGCATCAAAATGCCACCATTCAGCACGATCACAAGCAAGCATAAAAGGCTAAAGCTGTGTCACTTAAGCACAGTCCAGAGATGAGAAGAGAAAATAGGGGTGATGGCAAATGGGAAACAAGGTTAGTACAGCAGAATGGATTGAGCGTGTCCAGGTGGGATGTGTTGGGATAAGGAAGGGAGAATCACTTCCTTGAACTACAGGAGAAGATGAAACCCTGAAGCGTGTCTGCACACTGAGGGTGAGATATCCTGGCTGCTGAACGTAACCAGTGCAGGATCTTTCCGCATGGAGCAGTGGTTCTCCATGGCACAAGCAGTACCTCCAGCTACAAAAGAATGTTCTCAGCCAGCCTCTTCATCTTCAACTGAATAACTGAGACTGTTACGTGACTAGAATAGAATATTTCCATTGGAAGGGAACTACAACGATCATCTAGTCCAACTACCACTTTTATATTAGTCAGGTTGGAAGCAAAGGACTGCTTTAAGTACCTACATGTTAACCTGAATGTTCTTTCACAGTCAAACACTAAAATCCAGCTCTGAGAGTACACTTTTGTGTCTGTCACATACACAAGGTAAAAAGTACATTATGTGTACATTTACAGGATTTTACATATGCCAATGTAAAATGTTGAATAAATGATAATCATAGAATAGCTTGAGTTGGAAGGGAACTTATAAATCAACTTATAGTTCCAACCCCGCTTCCACAGGCAGGGACACTTTCCCCCCAGCCCAGGTTGCTCCCAGCCCCGTCCAACCTGGCCTTGAACCCTTCCAGGGAGGGGGCAGCCACAGCTGCTCTGGGCACCCTGGGCCAGCGCCTCACCACCCTCACAGTAATTTCATTGTATTCCTAACTATTTCGTAGAAGGCTTTTTTATCTTTACTGTGAGGTAAAAACATTTGTTCTGCATTTCTGAAAAATTAAAACACAATCATAATCCAAACAGAATGGCAAAACATCTGTGTCCCCCACCAAGTCTCTCCTAGCAGACAGCTAGAGACCAAGGAATATATACATTACTTTTTTTCTTACATACTACCCTAGATCCACTACAGGATCCATGGCCAGACAGAATATTGGTGGGCATTGGTTTGACTCAGAGTGGGAGTTCTTACTACATCCCTTAGAGCCTACCTTTTGCAGTTCATACCTGCTAACTTCCTCCACATTAGTTAAGAGTCTCACCTCAGTGAAACCTTCTGTACGCTCATGTCTTATTAGGTGACGAGACATCTTCAGCATCTGCTGATTATGAGGAAAAAAGCAGAAAGGGAGGAAAAAGGAGGGAAAGGACACGGCTGAAAAGGACATGCCTTATCTTCTGTCCCTCTCAGCGCCTACAGGGATCTTGCAAAGGTATTGTCTTCACCATAATGGTTCCAAGGGCAGCTGCTTGCATGGATGTGCAGAGCAGCCTAGCTTCACTGGAAGCTACCCTTTTAGAAAACTAGTATCCCAACACCAGCAGAGATCCTGCAGAGTCTCTGTCGTGACTGTCCTGCAGAAACCCTCCTCAGAAGAGAGCACTTGAAGTGAATTCCCTAATCGGATACAGTATGGCCCCTCTAGACTCCAGAGCCCCTTCAGCAAGTTCTCACCCAAAATATGGTATTATGCACTATCATCACTACTACAGCCCTATCTGGCAGTTGATTATTTGAAGAGAGTAGGTTGTATATTATCCTATGCCCCCATGACATACTATGAAATTACCATCTTCAACACCAAAAGCTTAACCCATAAAACTCAGTAGTAAAAAAAGCAGTAGCCATTCATGTTAATGTTCAAGTCTCTATAGGTTTTCACTAGAGGTAGGACAGTGGAATTAACAATACCCCTCCAGAAATAGTGTGCTATGGAACCAGACAAGACACGATGAACTCTGTGAGTGACTCCCTCCCTTAGCAAAGAGAGGCAGAAACTGGCTCACAAACTCTGTCGGGCTGATCAGGCACTGCCAGGCAGCACAGCTGAAGAGCAGATGCTACCTTCCTTTAATTTAGCAAAACCTGCAAGGTGGCTCAGCAGACCCATGCAGACATGATGCAAAACAGCTGCAGGTTTTACCTCTCACTGCGGCAGCGTGTTAATCCAACTCTCTCAGTATCACCCACGAAGGACACCCCTCCTGTTCTACAGGGCAAACCTCTAGGTTCATATTAATAATCACTGCTACTCAGAGGTACCCTGAAGTGAAAATCTGTAATTGCAGGTGACCATAATAATCAAGATGTGCTGGCTTTTCAGCCTCTTCTCCCCCGCCCCAAGCTCCCTTTCCTGTGTGCTGCCTCACCACACATGAGAGCACATCTGCTCTTATCCCTGAAAAATGTGGACTATTTTAATCTGCCTCTGCCCAGGATCCTGCTTGCCATGTCTCCATCCTTCTCGCATCCATAGCAAGGAAAGGGATGGTCTTGTACCTAGGCTTCCATGTTCACCTAAGCTACAGCCTTCATGTCTAACACCAGGCAAGTCACTCTTATCTTCTCTCCTTGCGTGAATTAATATAATAAAACCTCAGAAGGGTGCTTTCAAGATGCACAGTTTAATATAAGAGACAGAAAACCTATATGAAACCACAGACAAGGAGCTCAGCTGCTTGTGTCTGAGCTGTCTTAATTTCTTCATTGGTGCGTTAGTATGGTTAATACAGGTTTTCATTGCTGAAAAATGAAAGGCACTCAAAACACGCACAGACTTTCTGAAAGCACCACTTTGATAATCATCAATGTACCTGACATGCAGGTTGTAAGAGGCTGCTCCAAGCACGCTACGTGGCAGAGAAGAAAGTGTGAACCTGGGAGAAGAAAGATGACACCAGAAAGTGGTGGTGGTTAATGGTACCATGTGTAGAATTAAATAATTGTGGGCTGGAAGCAAACCACACTGGGTGAGGCTGCATATAACCTGCTAGTTGGGGGAGGCACCACACACAAAAGCCAAAAGAGCAGATGGGAACTAAAGACTGAACTAAGAGGAGGAGCAGGATTACTTAATTTAAAAGGAAAAAAAAAAAAAAAAAAAAAAAGCCATTTTTAAAAGGTGCTCATAAGGCACCTACTGCACTACACAGATGCAAATCTCTAACAAACTGTCCCTAAAATAGGCCACCCCTTTTCCAAGAACACACTAGCCCAGGAACCCCAGGAAGAGGACTGGGTGGTGACAAAACCAGATGTCTTTTTTTCAGATCTTTGCTTTTTACAGCATGGGCCCTACACAGAGTGAACCCTACTTTAGCAACAATTGTCACAGACTGATAAATCTCCAGCCTGACACTGCACATGCAAAGCTTTTTTTCTTAGTCTGGTACTCTACACCCCAGCCTGACTTTTCCAATGCTCTTACAATCTGCTTCTACAGTTTCGGTACTATTTTAACTCGCATAATATGAATCTCTTTTTCAGAAAGTGCTTCATGGCCTGAGAATATGTCAAAGAAAAGTCATGCAACTCATGCCTGAATCTATCCAAACTGGTAACAAATCCTTTGACTGCTGAAGAGAGGTAATGAAAGGGAATTTAATCTTGACATTTCTGGATTAAACAGTTGACAGGCAAGGACTGGAGGACTCGGTGGCACAGAGGACAGCTGTTTCCAGAGATGTGCCTAAATTGATAAGAGTGTAGATGTTATGAATGAGAGCTTGGCAGCGCCAGAAAAGCTTGTCACAGCAGAGGTGAGAATCCAGATTTTAATGATTCAATTAAAGAGCGCCAAGGCTGGTGGAAAACAGTGAGTTATTTCTACCTATGTGACCCTATGACTGCCCTCATGCTACTGTAGGCATAATTACGTAAAATGCACAACCATTTAAATGGAAGATGGAATTATTTAAAGAAAACAGCTGGCAAATTTAGAGCTAAGTAGGAGCACAGAAACGTCAGTGCTGAACCAAGAGCGTGTCAAACATGACCCAGATACCCAATTAGAAGATATGCTCAAATCTGACTTGCACAGGGCTCAAGAAACAGCCTGGCTGAATACAGTAGAGAGGTATATTGAGCTTTAGCACGCTGATTGCATTAGATACCATTCCAATCTGTCCACTCTTCCCCAACTTCAATGCCACAACCCTGACAAATTTGCCAGGAAAGGGGAAGGGAGAGCAGCATTACAGAATAATGATGCAAAGAGCCTCATCTGTGAGCTTTGAGGGGGCTGTCAAGGCTGGCAGAGAGGTGGGAGCTCAAGGCTTTGTGTCTGTCCCCAGCCGACCCACATTGGGCCAGTGGGGCACTGGGGAGAGGGGGGGATGTTCTTCCTCTCTGATGCTGGCTATGGTTACCCTTCTGCCTTGAGCACCTCAGCTTAATAGGCCCCTACATCCCCAGAAAGTACTCAAGGAAAGAAAACTCGGGAATGGGAAGGAATCTGCAAAATCTGACCACCAGTCTATCTTGAGTTTGCTTATGTTCACACACAGAACAAGTATCTGCAGCTGAGTCCCAAGACACCAAAAGGATTAACAATATAAAGTAACACATTAATTAAGAACGACTCTAGGACAGCTAACTATAATCAGTCAAAATATTATTTTCTTAAAATGTAGCACTCTGCAAGAAGAAAGCTCTGTCTATGTTTATTTTAATTTTTTCTTATGCTATTCTCCACCAGAGCAGAAAAATATGTTCCTTTCTGTTTTGAAATAAAAGTATCCAAATACAGGGGAATACACCCATGTATGTCTGCTCAGCCGTCCTGTACAAAAATCAGGGGAACCCACAGAGCTCTTCAGTTATCTGAATGAGTGATATGGACCCAATGGGACAGCCTATACAAGTGAGTGGGGAAGAACAGTCTGCAAAGAAAGACTGTAATGTGCCAGTGTGCTCTCTTATTGGAGTCAAGACATGAAATAATGTTTGTAGACTAGGTACGTTTCTTAACTTGATGCTGAAGGATCCTTGCTGACAACAGGAGCAAAAAGCTGAATAAGGAACAAATAAGCAGCAAGTCACTGACAGAGATGGTGCTGAGATATGCCAACATACTACATAAAAAGCAGGAACTCATTAATTTGCTTAGGTACCATGGATAAAATAACAAAGGGAACAGAGTGCTTACCAGACCCCTTCTTGATGGGCATCTTCCTGTTGGGGATTTGCACCCAGTAGGCAAATGGGTAAAATGAGCTCTCAGGTACGGGGCTCAACGTCTGAGGGGGAAGGTGGTTGTGGAGCAGGACCAGAGAGGTTACATGACCCCCATACTTGGCACTAGTGCAGCAGTTAATGGAAAACTTCAGACGGTTCTGGTGCTCACTGTTCAACAAGGGTATTAAAAACTTGGGAAAGGGTCCAGGGGAGAAGCACAAGAGGAACTAAAGGCCTGGGAAAAGTGCTTTGTAGTCAGACACGCTTACAGGGACACAATTTATTAAAAACTTCACAAAGTGAAATAACTATTTCACTGCAGTGATTAAGTATCTTTCTGGGGAGAACAGATGTCTTCATTGTCATCCACAGCACCAGCTTCAGTACCAGAAGGTGATCTGGACAAAGTCAGACCAGAAACAAGGAACAACTTTTGGATATATTACTTCTTTTTTAAGGGCGACAGTAACTTTTTTAAAGGTTAGAACAGATTTTTTTTTTTTATGCCAGGCATTTTAAAAATTCAATACCTTCCTTTAAGATGCAGAGTTGTAAAGAGGATTTGAGGCAAGAAAGCTGTATGTAGGCAGATTGCACCAAAAGACCACCACAACCTCTTGCTGCACAGGTCAGCACAACAGGCAAAGGTCTCCACCCCACGGTCAGCCTCTGGGAACACACACTGCCCTTACAACAGTTCAAGGACATACAAGACAACTTGTGAGCCTTCACACCCACGTTATTTACTGCTGGGCACACGGCTGCAGTGTCTAAGCTCCTGTCAGCTCCCACTGGGCACAGCATGGTGACCAGGCACACCAAACTTCTGGCAAAGCAAGTTTCTGAAATTAGTAAACAAAGGCACACTGACAATCTCATTTTGAAAGGTTTTTTGTTGGATTTTTTTTTTTTTGTTGGGTTTCTTTAGACTTTCAAGTTGTGTCTTTCCAACTTCTAAGCATGTGTCATCTCCAAGTACATCTCACAGCTCTCCAAGGAAGCTACTCACTGTATCAACTTTTCCTACTTAAAAAAAATATCTGCAATGTAATATCCATGTAGCAATGATGTAAATGATGTATGAACGATGCTACAATGCAGACTAATAAGTCACCTTTTGAAAGATCTAGTCTTCTGACTCTGTTTTCTACTTGACAAAAGAAATAAACTTTGATGAATATGCCACTGTCCAATTCATTAGTTTCAGCAACCACAGCCTTGAATAGCTTTGTGATTAAAATTTAATCAGAATACAGTAACCTTTATTTCTCTTCCATGGCTACTACAGTTCCCTTAGAATGCTCACCTGTCACTATGTCTCTGGTAGGAGAAAAATTTAGACAGCATTCAACAAAATAACATTGGACATCTGGCAAATATCTCATCTGCTACAAAGTGTGGTTTTCAATCAGTTTAATCTATTCAGGAAATAGGAATGAAATTTACTGAATACTTAGGGCAAAGGTAAAATATCAAAAAAGAAAAACCTATCAGAATTTATTCACTCAAGTGAATTTGACAATGATTTTGGCATCAATCAGTAAACAATCACATTTTAAAATAAAAAACAACAAAAAAAAAACAAAAAAAAAAAAGGAAGAAGAAAAAAAAAGAAATCCTATCCACATTAAAAATAGGTATAAAAAAAAAATAATCACTGAATAAGACTTTCTATGCAGTACAACACAAAACCCTACAAAAATTGGATGTAAAACCTTCCACTGCTACAGACATACATAACTTTTCCTGTCAGTCTACATTAAGTTGGGTTTTGGGTTGTTTTTTTTTTTTTTTTGTCTTTCAATGTGAATATAATTAGCTTTTTACATTAACCAACTTACCAAAGTTTCTTGCATGTTTTATTACTCATTTCTGGGTAAGAGTTAATCTGCAATCCTGACCACAGTGTGGAAGTATCTGCATGGAGAAAATTTTTATTGTGCAAGGGACCTCAGAATGGAAGGCAGAATCCTGATATTCTCTTCTTGCAAAGCATGCAGCCATCATGTAGGAATTAACTGAATGAAGACCTAATTGCTTAGTTTTATTTCTCTGCAGGACCAAAATATAATTTTCTTCCCTGCATGTGGTAGTGAATCATACATCAAAAATATCCAAGCTCATCAATTCACACCGTACTCAAAACAAATCCATGGGAAACCAGCATGCAATTTTGAGAGATTTATCCCCACAGAAAAAAAAAAAAAAAAAAAAGTTGTAAGAAAACATGCAAATGGGTATTATTTATAATGATGGATATATAGAGAAAGCCTGAGAGCTTCTTCATTTTCCTGTTTGCCATTTCTGATGGAAGGCTCTAAAGCCATAGCTATGGCACTCTCAGGTGCTATGTAGTACAAATATATAACAGACCAAAGAGGTGAGTATTTCTAGTGCAATAGGCAGAATAAAACAAGCTATTCATCAGCTGTTCGGGTAACACAGCGCATCCACTCTAGCACTATGCCAACCCCCTTCAGCTGCAGCATCTCCTGGGGACATGTTCTAACTGTCCCCTGTGTGGCTTTTAGCAACAGTGATTTCTGACTGGTACGCTATTTGTGGCTCAAAAAAAGCTTTTGCACTATGTAATTCTTTCTACTATTTAAAGTAAAAAAACGAACCCAACCCTTCCTTTTCACCCTGCCCCCAACAGTTACATTAATGGTAACTTCAATTTTGTAACCGAGATATATCATACATAGAAGACCCATTCACTTACCAAATCTAATATATGTGTAAAAGCATAGAAAATGATTAATGAGACTGAATTTACAGTTACTAAAATTAACTTCTGCATTTCATTAGAACAACACACCGATTAAAGTCAGGAAATTTAAACTCCAGAATAAACTGTTGTGTTTTGCAATATAAGCCCTTTAATTAAAATGCAAGTAAAAATCCGCTCAATAAATAATACCCTGAAAATTACTTTCCCTAAAGCAGCCAAAGGATGACAGATAAGGATGAACAGAATATATGCACGCAACAACAAGGCAGATGTATTTGCCAAATAATGAGAGGGATTTATTTTTCTAATGGCTGGAATGTCACCAAATTAAAGCAACAGGTCCAAAGTAAGGGTTGTCAAATGACACCGAAAGATTTGCTCCTTCGCGTTGCTACTGATGACCATCGGGCACTTACATATCGCTGCTTTTGCAGTACCTCAAGGTAAAACCAGTTTGTCTAAGGCTCAGATCTCGACATACGCCTCGGTGGGTGCGGAGCAAAGTTGCTCGGCTGTGTATTAGATGCTTAGCAGCCCACAGAAATGTTGGAGGCAGGGCAGAAACAAAGCAAGAGGTGTGAAAAAACAAAACTGTGTTGGTAGAGCCTTCACCACGCAACTCCCAGGTTGCTGTGAAGTGAAGACAGGAGAGGTGAAGTATTGCAGCTTGAGTGCAGTCTGCCCAGCGCACACATACAGAAATCAAAGCCATGCAGTACTTATAATTAATCTCTGCTCTTTTGCTGTGTCATTCAGATCTGGAAACAAACTTTTGTAACAATGCAGCGCTTTTGAAGATAGCAAGATGAATGCAAAAAAGCATTAATCATTCATTCCCATGAATTTCTACAGGCATTGAAATATTGTTGACTTTTCTTTTTAATGCTTTATTCATTAGCCACAATATTCCATCAGCTAAATGCTGTGTTTCAGAATAAAACTGCAGTCAGCAACAAGAATGCTCTTAACATGTAACGTTTTTTGTTATTGCGGCTGAATTAGCAATTCATCTAAATGCCGGAGTTCAGCAGGTAATTTATCATCAAATCTGCATCTATTCCAGCTTTTAGTCTCTACTGAAAGACTGAAAAGGGCCTAAAAGCAATTCTTGAAAAAAAAACAAACAAACAAACATTTTCTAATAGACCTGCTTGTTCCAGGCCCACTGCTTTCATTTGATGCCTTCCAGCCCAGTAATTTTTATGCTCATATTCTTCAGTAAAAGAAATTATAATTTTGTGTTGTTCTAACTTCTGCCCAGCTGGCTGGAAGGTCGTCTTTGTTTTATTTTCCCTTTTAACAACATCTCTGGTGACTAGGAAGAACAGCCAAGTCACTGCAGAAAGAGAAAGTTGGACCATTTGGTGATTTTGCTGATTTTTCACTGTATTTTGATTGTACACAGGAATATCCACATTAGCAGATTATTTAAGTTTCTGATTATTTAAGATTCTGATCTTCGCTTGATAGATGCACAGATTCAAATCCAGCAAGGACAAGTAGGACCAGGAAGGACCTTCACAAGTCTAAACTAAGGAAGTTACAGGCCTCATGATATCCAGGGCTTTTAGATAGCACCCAAGAGACCATTTTATTGACTGAATACTAAAGCCTCAGGATGTGTTTCATAAGCATTCTGCGGTGGCTTAAGCCAAATTTTAATGTGTCCACTGCTGTGATGTGCTTTTTCTCTACTGTTTTTCACCTCAGGTATGACTACTTTCAAATGCTGTCACGTGAAAGTACATGGTTACGTAAAATGTCCGATTTTGGTAATTTTAAAAGTGATGCTTAATTTCTTTTAATCGTTTAGGGTTTACTCCATAAGGCGTGCACACGCTGTTCCGTGATGCCTGAGCTTCACGTGATGTACGAGCACGCTTAAGCAGAGATGAGTAGTCCAGAAGGGAACGGAGAACTATGTGCTTGACCCGCCGAAGTGGCGCCGGCAGCCAGCTACGAACACCAGCCTTCCCCTGGGGGCCGAGAGCGGCGGTGGGGTCGCACACACCGCGGTATTTGGGCTGGGGTTCATGCCACGTGGCGGGGGAGGACCACACGCAGCACGCACCCCACGGACTGCCCCCGAGCTGGGAGAGCTCGGTACGAAGCCAGCGCGGCTCGCGATGGCGGCAAAGCTGCGTGAGCTGAACTCTGGCGTGGCTGCGGCACACGGACACTGGCAGCCCTCGCTCTGCAGGGCACCTAGAAACGCAGAAGCCTGCCCTTGTTTCCTTCTAGCACACAACACTTACCACTCTTAGGTTTATTCTTAAGAAAAACTGCACGCTCTTTGTGCGTATTTAAGTGTACGTATGTGCAGATGCACAGATAGATGTATTTAATATGAAATGAAAAAAAATTTTCATTTAAAATATTAATTCTGGGTGCTTTCTCTTATTCCTTTGACAACCATATCTTAATTCAATTGATCTAACTACCCCCCTTGTCCTCTGAATATCAAATCCTTTAAATTTTTGCTTCAGAAGGCATTGACTTGCATCTTAACAACAGGCAAAGAACTGCTTCTGTTCAGAGAGCTGATTTTTGTCTTTCCCTCCCCGCATGCTTCTCACCCTTTGAAAGGTAGGAAGCTGGATACAGTTAAGAGAAAAAGGGAGGGAGGAGGGAGCTGTGGATGAAGGCAGCATAACTCTTCAACTGGGTTAATTTGTCTCCTGGCATGGGAATAGAGAGCTTAAGAGAAAGCTACAGGAAAAAAAATAGGCAAGGCATGTGCCACTTGCATAATAACTGACATGTCTAATGCTATGCGATTCACAGCAGCTTTGAAATACTAGATTAAAAGGTCTAACAACCTCCTTATTGAGGGATGGATGGATTACATTTCCACTGGGTGTGATTTGAAGAAGACATGGATAAAAGAAGAAAATCTAAGTTGTGATGAAGAAGCCCAGTCTTGACTTGAATTACTTTAAATGCAACTTGATCAGAGCAACTGATTTTTTATGAGAAATAAATGGATTTATATGCTCGACCAGTGTTTGCAAGCTAGTTTCCACCACACAATTGCGTAACTGTCAGATTTACTGTGTAGCATCTGCTGTACACAAATGTGGAAACCCATCAGGAATTATACATTTATATGCATATATAAATAGATATCAATTCTAACCCATGAGCATGCTTCTTTGTATCATTTATAAATCAGTAAACACCCAAAATTAGTTCTAATCTTGATTTAAGTTTCGGCGAAGTTTTTTTGCCATCTTGTTTTAACTAAATAGGCTCATTCATGTTTAGCAAAAGACTGAAAACTTGGTTTAGATTTGGGACTATCTACACATACTAACTTTGCCTGAAACTGAGTCAGTATCACATTTCAAGTCTCCTGTTCTCAAAGCAAAACTGCAGAGTAAAGACAAAACTTAAAAAAAATATCAATCTGGGCTAGAGGTTCAGACCCACTCATTTTGACAAATGTTTCAGCTGTTCAGGTTCGGAGACTGGTGCTGTCCCAGACCTAGGCCTGAGTGGTCTAGATCTAGAGTGAAACTACCCAGATGTTCTGGGCGATCTGTATCAGGCTCAGACATCCAGTTAAACCCCCGGGGTGAGGTGAGGCAAGCAGCCGGACAGACAGCCCAGGGGAAGCCAAATCCATTTGCAGCCAGCTTATGGAGGTTTTTGGTCCCAATGAAAACAGTTTCTGCAAGGCACTAAGGCAAGTTCTAGGCAAGTTCTACCCCTGAACAAAAGCATTAAGAAAGCGAACATTGTGGCAAAGCACCCAGCCTTGCACCCTGATCAGCACTGCCAGGCCTGGTCCTGCTCCCCACACCACGACCTCTTTCCTTGTACAGTTCCTCTGAACAGGAACCTTTCAAACCCTGCAGACAAGGAACTCTCTCTGCTCCCTTGTGCCTCTGGCTGCCACATCTGGACGAGAGATGTGTTTGAGCTCCTCTGAAGGGGAAAGGCAATGAAGACCCTCAGACCGGCACCACGGGAGCTCATTTCACAATGGGGGTATGAAGTTCTCCAGCAGAACTTGTCTGTCCTGAATTATGCTGTCAGGGAACACTATCAATAATAGTCTCTCTTTCTCAACACTATGGGATTTCCATACTCCAGCCAAACGCATTTTCTTTGAGCGAGTGACATTCTGATGTTTTATGGGACAACTCCATAGGCATTTGCCAAGACACATGCTGGCTTCTTCAGACAGAGACACATGGCAGTTTAAACTTGGTTTAGATCATGAGTCTCAAGTAACGACAGGCCATCTGGCACATTTCAGTAATACTGGCGCTTTCTGCTCGGAGAGGTCTGGGACTTAAATAAGACAGACATAGGAGGTCAGGAGTGAAATGCATTGGCAGGGCTGCGTGCATGAAGCTTCGGTGGCAGCACTTAACCCAAGCCAGTACAGCCGGGACATCACCCATCAATCTGTTCACAGCCACGCAGGCAGAGCAGAGCAAGAGGACAAGCGAGTGTTGGGGTGAGGGTGGGGAGCAGTGTGCGAGAGGTGCCAGCCAGGGGACAGCTGCTGGAAGGAGGCGGCATCGCTCAAAACGGAGCTGTGGGGACAGGGCTGCTTGAAGTCAAGGGGCTAGGGGTCAGCATGGAGCTGTATCAAAACCTCTCGGGAGGGGGGCAGAACGGTGCAAGGCTTGTAACACTGCACATCTCCCTTGGGTTGCAGCAGCAAAGATGCTGGTACAGAGGAGGATCAGACAGTACACAGGACCAGGAGAAATCTGGAATGAAGTTGGGGGCGGGGGGAAGATTGGGAAGCATGGAGGAGGCTTTTTGCACTGGAAAGCTTAGCTGTTGCAACACTGACTTCTTTTGGCAACATTGTGCAGGGCCAAGTCTGAAGCACTGGGAGAAGAAAGTATACACATTTGGTCCTCCTACCAAACAGGAGTTTTAAGATGCAATTGTATGGAAATCAAAAAGAGGATTAGAAAGACAGTTTTGTTGCTGGTTAGTATAACGAGATGTTCTTACAACAGTCTGATGACTGGGGAAATAGAGAATTGCTGGTTTTGTTTCATTTGCAGAAACAAAATCATTACTGAAGAAATTGTTTTCTCACTAAAAAAAAAAAAAGAAAACGTGCAACTCCATTTATTGCAGCAACTGCCATCATGTGCACTGGCTGACGATCCAGTCTGGGCATGGATCACAGCACTACTCAATAACTGCCCTCAGACAGTTTTTCATTCCATACTCTAAACTTGCCATTGGACAATGTCAGATACATGCACACAGATGCCACACACACTTTCGTCTGACTTTCATTTTCTGTGGCTTGCCCATAAAAGCAAAGACTTAACCAATAAGATAATGGTATGTTATGCCCTTCTCTGACTGACCTACTTTGAGCCAAAATCCAGGGAAGAGGATACACAAATCTACTTCTAATGCAGATTAAAACCTGCCTTTGGCACAACATCCCCACACAGACTCATCATACCTTCAAAAAAAAGGTTTTTTCCATCCTTTTCCCAGATTCCTGTTGTTGAGAGAGGACCATTAATGATAACTCCCCAAGGCTCCTTCTCCTCATGTTACACAATGTCTCATTCACAACTTGGGCATGAGCACAGATGAAAGCAAAACAGAGATGAGTGGTTCTTTCCCTGGTATTCAAACTTTCAATCAAGCACCCACTTTGCTGTACTATAAACAGAGCTGCCTGTTTAGAGCACAAAGGCACTGCTGTAATGTTTCTTTTTCTTTAAGATTTTACATTTCTCCTGTGAGAAACAATTACAATAGAAGTGTCAAGCAAAAATAAACCCTTGTTAATCACAGTCACTGAGAGTCTGCCAAGTAAATCACATCTCTCAGTGTTACTGTTCCATTTTTCAGGTAGAAATAAAAAGTGTGTGAGAATGCCAGAATCTAGAAATTAAGCTCTTCCCAAGAGGGGCTACAAAGTTTTTGAAAATGCAAGAGTTCTCATGTTTGTGACACAGAGTGGAATTAGACAAGCACTAAACTTGAGTATCTGATGACCATAAGAATAATTCAGGTTGGAAGGATTCTCTAGAGGTCATCTAGCTGAACCTTCTTCCAAAACAAGGCCAAATGCACAGTTAGGTCAGACTGCTCAGTTCAGCTGGGCTCAGGGGTTTCTGAACACCTCCAAAATGCTGGTTCCATAGCCTCTCCAGGCCACCGGGCCCACACTCAGCTCCTCTGACCATAAACAACTTTCTTCCTAAATCTAGTTGGGATTTCTTTTCCTGCAACTTGTGTACACTGTCTTTTGTGCTTCCACCATGCATTCCTGAGAAAGGGTCTGACCCTGGCTTCTCTATAGCCGCTCACTCCCTTCAGCCTTCCCTTCTCCAGACTGAACAAGCCCTGTGTCCTCAGCCTCTGCTCAAACATAGATGCTCCTGGATCTTCAAGTGCTCCAGTTCTTTACCCATCTATCACAAGTACTCAAATAATACATAAATTTATTTTGATTTTGGTCTAAAAATGGACAAGTCTATGCATCTGAAAGTAGAGATGAGAAATGGAGAAAACTTTGGGATCTCATCTGAGCCATTATTTTTTCATACTTTTCAAACTCAGAGGTTTCATGCACTGCCTGGTGCATCACAAGGGAGCCACCTTCAAATCACCTGAAGGGAATGGTACCGAGCTTGTTCTCCAAATCTAAGGATTTTCTGTGAGCTTTCCCTGCGTTGTGAAAAGCCAGCCATTTCAAGGCAATGCAATTGCAGCTGCTGTTTCAGAACAGCAGAATGCATTGAAGCAGTTTCCATTGTGCCAGTGAACTGCCAACCAGGGTAGTACCTAAGGATAAGTATAATCAGCTTAAAGATGCTGTAAAGTGTCCCATTTCTTGTTTCTTTTGAGTAACAGGTGGTGACTTGACAACTAGATCAACTGATTAATCAATGCTATGAATATTAACAGGAATATCAGAAACCTGTTTTAGCTGAGACAACCTTAAGACATCCGGTCTGTATATTGCAGACTTCAGCTTATGGACTGAGTTTTCAAATCAGATAAATGGTTATTTTCCCCAGGAACCTTCAAGAACAGTTAGCTCATACCTGATCCAGCCATAACCTGAAATTTAGTAATGCAATTTTCACATCTCATTCTAGATTAGTGTTTCTTTTCTACTGTAAAACCCTAATCCTGCAACTGCCAGTTACACCGAGTCACCCCTCTGAAATCAATGAAGAGCCTGTTGCTCTATAAAAAGGGATTAACTGGCCTGAATCTCATTTAAGTAAGAACTTCATTCCAACTTCCATATTCCTTGCCTATCCCCAAGAACCCTATAGATTCGTATTCCATTCCTGTAGCTTAAGTTAGACATTTTTTCTGAGACAAAGATATCAAATCATGCTCCTGAATCAATCAACACAACCTCAAACTGCTCAATCCAACCATTTTCACAGTAAAGATACTTCTGAAGTGCTTCAGCTCGGATATGCTCCACTGCAGGGAACATTCTTTGCAATGGCTTGACACCAGCTGCATTGCCAGCATCCCTTTTGACAGGAGCTATTTCCCCATTATTTTACAACAGTATGAAGACCCCAAAAGCAAGAAAGGCCTCTTTGAACTGCCAGTCTTCTCTCAGTTATTGGTAGTGCTGTCTATGTGCAAGAATGCAACTTTTGCATTTTTAGTGATCAGCTGAGCTTTACTGCAACAAAGTCATCGCTGCAGGGAATGAAGCCCTTCACTTTTTAGAACAGGAGGAGAAACTTCCCTAAATAGACTTACCAGTGTGTGTATCTGGTCTAATTTGGAAAGAGACTCTGCAGGACAGAAAATCTTAATTACTTCACAGAGATACCCAACTACTGTGACTTATAATTTATGATGTTGTGTATCTCATAGGACAACAGTCTACTGGTAGAGAGAGGGAAAACAGTAGTTTTGTGCCAGTGTTGTGAATACTACTATTGAGTTAGTGAAAACAGGTACCAGAAACCCAAACTCATCATCTATGCATAAAGGGTACTTTACATTCTTCTATCTGCGATTGTACGTCTAATAGGAGCATCTGGGTATGAGTGAGAAAACAGCTTCAACCTTCTTTCCTGAGCTCTTCCCCATCATCCTACCCCATCATAGTGAATGACTCTGATACTGCAATAGCCAAAAAAGCTATGTAATATTTTTTAATAACTCATCCCAAAGAAATATAAATGCTTGTTTACTTAAACAGAAATAAGAAATCTTGCTTCAATACTTCACCCCATAACAACAATATGCAGCAAAAATGGGCAGAGGGGGCATTTTTTTCTTACATTACTTCTTTTTTGTGACTTTAATAGTGTGCTTGTTTAGAGCCACGAAGTACCAGCTCACACTCTCCTCCCTGCTAACAGGGGTCCTTACCAGTGACGACGCTGGGAATTTTGGACAGAAAGCTCTTGACAGTGCGGATGGGAACTCCACCTGTTTTGTCATCCTGCATTCTTGTAATGATGTCTTCAATCTGTCAAAAGGAAGGAAAGACTGAGTGGTTTATGCAAAATGGTGACCGTAACATTTATATACCATGAGTGCTTTGGAGCCCTGCTGGTAGGACGGGCTTTGAATATACTATGTGTATTACTGCACAAACACAGACCTAGAACACAGCTACTGCCTCCCAAATTTAAACCCTGAGACTAGAAACCACAAGACAACATAGACCAGCTTGGAAGATGGTGGTCAGATACTGACCATCCAACAGCAACTGTGCTTTCTTGGCTGACCAAGGGCAACAGGGAGCTGGTGTTTTGTCCACATGTGAATTGGGTTAGACTCTATACTGCAACCAGCGTAAGGAGCTTCCCATCCAGCCCGTTCTCCCCCCTTCTCCCACATTCGGTTGAATACTGTGACCTTGGGAGAGCTTTTATCTTCCAAAGGGTCCCAGACAGTCACCAACAGCCTATGACTTGAGAAGAACATGAGACAGAACAACTGCAGGACGATTTCCCTTGCCTCATGCTGCATGTTGGGATGGTACATGTCCATGGTCATCATACAAAGCAATCAACCAGAAGTAAAATGATCATTGGGTAAAACTTGTTAGATTTTCACAGCCAAGTTGACTTTTACTTCATGGGCACATACACAATCCATCACATACAGCAAAATATACAATCATCTTCAAAAACCATGGCAATCAGAGGATCTGGTTACTGGGGGAAAGAGCTTAATCCTCCTCCTGTTTACTCTAAAACAGGAAGGGATTTTTGCTCCTTTTGAGGCTACTCCTCCTGCATCTACTTGAAGGCAACGCCAGGGAGAACAAAACACTGAACATAAGCACAGTGCAGAAATTCAGTACCTCCAAAAAACTCTCTTCAAATTAATAAGGTCTCAGAAGCCCAACAAAAATAAACCTGAAGCCGTTGGCTCTGTTAGCTTGAGCAGTTGACAGCACAGTCCTGCCTGCTGCTTCTGAGAAGGGACTGAGGCCGACGGCAGCCAGACAGGGAGCACAGCTCTGATTTTATCTAAAGATTTTCTCCTCACACATGCTACAAAATGCAACCTCAGCAGAGAGGGTACGTGGTGGGAGCACAGCCCCTCTATCTCCTAAAGGTAGCCTGAGAGCTCAACCAGCTCTCTTCAAAGTCTGGAAAGAGGGCTTCATTTAGATGCACAAGTGAGTTTCTTTCACAGACTTAACACCTACATTTCAAAACAAGCTTAATTTCAAGTCTTCCCGAGGCGTTAAGACAACCTCCCTGCCAACTTCAGACACTGAATTTGATAACTGTGTTTTTAACCTCAGGCTATCACTTAACTGAACTGTTCACACCTTGTTTATATATTATTTTTAAGTTAACACATGCCCTGAACAAATTCTCAGAGGGAATGAAGTCACGAAGATAAAAATATCCTGAGATATTCAATAGATTATAGGAGAGTTTAGTACCTACAGTCAATTTGCGATAGAATAATGCTACTTTTCCCCCAACCCAAACACTATGAAAATTAATACCTCTTTCTGCCCTTTACCTGAACTTTATGCAAGGTTATTTGCTGGATAAAACAGTTTCTTCCAGTCCAAGGATACCCGGAGGAGTAATTGCTTCTCTCAGGCTGGACAAGAAGCATTTCACAGCACCCTGTGGTGTTGAGAGGAGCCTGACAGCATTGCTCATCGCCAGCCCAGACCTCCAAGGCTACACCACTCCCACACCAGACCTGCCAGGCGGACAGGACAGCTTGGTCACCTGCAAAGGGTGGGCCAAGAAAGGCATCCAGCTTAAGACCCACTTCAACAAGGCAGTCAAAAAAGCCCCTCTGTGACCAGCTAGTAACTTGCCTTTATCTGTATGCACTCATAGCTGGCATCAGAGAAAGTTTTTTCCCATGTGTATTAGGAGGAAAATACTCTGGAATGTGGTATGGGTCCCATGTTGCCAGGAGCACTTAAGGGCTTTAAAAACCGCAAGCATAATTTTTGTTAAAACTGTTTTCTCTTTTTCTATTTTAATGAAAGGTTCAGAATGAAAAACAAGCTAAAATAATTGTTTTGATGCAGGAAAATAAACTTATTACTCTTTTGCTCACTGTAAGCTAAAGGAACACCAGGCATGATTTATGTCATTATCACCCCAAGAGAAGTTCCATTTCAAGCAAAATAAACCTTCAATTATCTTAAAAGCAAAATACATTGTTTTTACCTAAACTATCCCCATTTCAAGCAATCAGGCAGGCACTGGTGTCTCAAACGGGGCCATTAATTTGGGTTGCAGTCACAATTACAAAAGCCTACTGCAATTTTAAATCAAAATAAACAAAACTGCCCTAGAGAGAACTCCTTCCCTAAAGGCTTCTTCTTCCTCTTGTCTTCCAGCCTGACTGCTTGCACTTTCTGCTTTCCTTATTTCTGAACGCTGGATCTTTCTTCTTCCCTTTCTATTCACATGCCACAACTCCTTCCTTCCTTTTCCTCTCATCTGATCCAGACAGTACATCATCCTCCTAAAACATGCCAGCATTTGCAGTCTGCTGCCCAAGAGCCCGCAGGGTTATAGCATCTGATTGTACATAGTCTTTCCATTCCCAACATACCCTCCTTGTGCTCTCAAGCAAATTTCTGCACTGCTCAAAGGGGACAGCACAGCCTACTCAAAAAACTCTTAAAGTTAGAATCAAGTTTTAAATAAAATATTATAAAACTATATTTAGCAACATATGTCAAGTTTTTGTTCAGTTCATCGCACAGAGAAGATGTGACCCTTTGTACCAGCCTTTGTGTTTTGCATCCACCCAACATTTGCAGATATTAACACCCTGGGCCCAAATTCCTGCCTAGCTATGGAAATGTTTCATGAAATAAGTGATACTGTGACAAAGTGGAAAAAAGTCATTATTAGAACTTCAAGTGTGAAGAAAAGCAAAGAGGGAACATCAAGCATGAAGGTCACTTTCATTGAAGCTTTTCATCTTAACTTTTAAGAGAGCTACCTAGACACTTCACTGCTAATGATTCTCCCTTCAGTTTCTGCATGTCATTAAATATCCTTTAGGTTTCGCTATGTGGCAGACAGGGAATTAGAGTCCTTTGATAGTTCATTTTATCACGCTAGGAGGCACAAACTAGTAATACTAAGCATTCTCCACATTTATGACTCCTAAATGAGCAAGTTTCAGTGAACTAGCTTCTGTCCAACAGAAGTCATGGTATGAACAGGCAATGTCATGTCGGTTTTTGCTTTGTTTTGTTTTTTGTTTGGTTGTTTTTTTGTGTGTGTGTGTTTGGGGGTTTTTTGTTTGTTTGTTTTGTTTTGTTTTTTTCTATTCCGGGGCCCACTGCTATTTCAATCTGGTCTGATTCTGCATCAGTAAAGGGAACCGTTACTCTTCCATCCGAGTGGATTCTGGGTCAGTATCTCCCTGAGACAAGCCAGAGCAATTTAAGTATCTGCTGTCACTGTTAGCTACACACTGCAATGTATGCCTAACAAATTAGATCTGCCTTTCCTCCTGACTGGTTGCTGACAACTCTGCTCCCTACATTTGTCTAGAATGATTTTATTTCACATTACCCCACTTTCAACGCATTGGAAAAGGCTTTTGGCTTCAGGAACACATTATTAACGGAGACAGGACTCTACAGCCACTAGTTTATTAGAGTTTACCAACATATTCTGTTACACAGAATGTGTTGGGGATCTAATGCACGTGGGATTTGCTGGCATTCATTAGACCTTCTTTTCCACTATCAGCACTTCTGCTGGCCTAAGGAGGGTGAAGGCATGAAGTAGAAGGCCTTGAATTTCTGTCAGAGCTGAGATGTCTGTCACTAGGAGATGAGAAGTCCATTCTCTGGGGCAGGGGAAAATAAAATATTACATTTGTTGATGTGTTATAAAAGTCAGTCGTAGTACAACAACAAATGTAATGATCACAGCCTGGCAGCTTTGGGTCAGTGTCACACAACATTACCAGTGTTACTATTGTAAGGGGGAAAACAACTCTCAACTTTGCAGTAGCTTCTCTTTCTCCCAGCACCAAAATAAAGCAGGAACCCAGAGCACAGCACATCAGCCTGCACAGCCTTGATGAAGGCCTGAAAGCACCCTGCACAGTCAAGGCTGACCTGAGAGATGACACACTGAGGGAAGGGCAAGTAACACACAAAAAAGAAAAGCCAACAGCTCCCACTTCCCACGACCCCATGCCTGTGCACCAACAGCTTTGTGGAACACCCAGCTGAACCTGCTCAACTGCAACGGAGTGATGACTACATAACGATGTCAGAGGCCATCACAGTCCCATTTTGCCAGCTCATTTTTGTGAGCTAGTGAGGGAAATGGTGCCCTTTTCACATTGTAGCCTGTGAGTTAGCTGCACATACTCTCAGACCCTGTATGGAAGGTCCTGCTGCCTGTTGCTGAATGTTTTGGTAGGCATCAGGTTCCTGACTGATTACACGCAGCAGGTACCCTACTCCTGGGGATTTCTGTCACCAGGTAACCTGTGGCTAGGGAGTCTCTGAGCATTGCTCATCAGCGCCAACATGAAATGTATAGGGTTGGACAGACACCTCTGTGCAATGCCAAATATCCTCTTCACTCTGGTAGATGAGAGCTCTCATGAATATTGGTGGAGATGGATGATACATGGAGGAAAGAATCAGTCTGTTGTCAGCTAGCGTAATGGCAACAATTATAAATACATTTGATCTTTTACTCTTGACTGAAATCTGAACTAAAATAGACCATTTCTCACATTGCCAAACCCTACACGTCCCATAAGCACCTCTGACCATCTCTGACACTACCGGCATGCTTGTGCCTTCTGTACCCGCTGACTCCTGCCACACAGCCCCACAGACAAAGAAAGTTAATTTGAAAAGATGCCTGAAGCCAGCTTGTTTCACCAGTCTGGACAATTTCACTCTGCTCAAACACAGGAACAGGCGTCTGGGGAAAGAAAAAAAAAAAAAAAAAAAAAAAAAAAGGCTAATACCTCTCCCTTCAGCACCCTTGAGGGAGAAAGGACAACCTTGCCTCTGAGACAGCACTGGAAAGCAGCAGAGCAGCACCGCCAGAGAATTGCTGTGTGACCTTCAGCAAACAGCTTCATCTGTCTCTGCCCAAGTCTCCCCTCCTGTATAACGGAGATAATACTGAACCGCACAGGGGCAGTGAAACTTAATTCACAGATGTCAGAGAAGGACTCTGAGTGCCTGGGATAGCGGATGCTACGTGACTGTGAAAGATACGCTCCCCATCTCTGACAACCTTTCACAACCCCAACAACAGCAACAAAACCAAAGAATGCCAGAGCCCACGGGGCTGTTGGGCTGCTTCCCACATGACTAGCTTCTGATGATGGCTGAGGGCAGGGACATTGATGGAACTTGCCCTCTTCCCAGTGGAGCTTTTATCTCTGCTGATTTTTAAATTTCAGAGCTTATTTCAAATAAAGGCAGAGTATACCGCATAGCTCCCTCACGCTTGAGTGTCTTTCAGGGTAGAAAGAGAGTAACTATGTTCTTCACATGTTTACTGGGAGGGTGAAACAGAGCTAATAACGTCACCTTGAAACTGGCAACATGCTTGAGCATCTATCTATCTATCTCTTCTGTGAGTAAGAGGGTACCAGTGAATGAACAACTACCAGGGCACTTGTCATGATTATTTGTATACTGCTGCTAATCTAGCTAGAGCTTCACAAAGTATCTACTCAGCATGTCATCAAATAGAGGGACAGGTTTCACCACATCAATTCAATTAACCAAAACAATGCTTAGGGAAAAAACGGTGACACTTGTTATTCAGCAGCTGAGCTGCAACACGAGTCTGGAGAGTTCCAGGGAGCAGCTTTTTGATCAGATCATGCCTCCCCCTAACACAGCCTACGGCATCAGCTCTGCACAGCACCCCTGGCTTGGGCCTGGGCTGCACTGCAGGAAAACGTAGTCACAGAAAATAAGAGCTGGAGCTATTCCCCTCAGGCAGTATATGCACAGTTGGAAAACAAGGTTTAATACTCCGCAGAAAAACAAAGCTTAGCAAATTAATTCAACAAACAGATTCTCCAAATGAGACGAACTAATGCTATTTTCTCTCTCTCCAAAATCGAGCTTTTTAGACCATCAGTGTCAACAGTTAGAAACAAAAGACATCAATGTGCCAGTGTTATGCAAACTCAATTTTTCATTAAAAGCATTTTGACAGACAACTCTCGATGAGCTCAAATTCTACATGAGCTATAATTGCTTAAAGGAGGAAGCTATTTTGGCATGTTAGAAAGCTGTGTAAAATACTAAAAGTGAATTCTTATTTACTGATTGTGCAACTGTAATTACGGTAGCAAATGCTTGGGACTCTGTTGCATTTTAGAGCATAACAGAAACTTCTCGTGAACAGTGGTGAATTTCCCAATGTTTTCTACAGCTTTGGTAAAGATGTCACATATATGCATGTAATCAGCATCAGAGATCTTACACCACTTAGAGTATGGCCACTCTAACTAAAAACCTTCTCATGTTAGCTGCAAAGTAAACCAAATATTTGCTTTCATCCATAAGGAGCAATGTTAAGCCTTTTATGACTGTAGTAAAGTATCACAAATATCCAGTGAAGACAACGTGAATTTTAAAATAAAGCACTCCAGCGGAGACCAAATAGCTGTAGAAGTATCACTGAGGTGTGCTGCAAGTCACATTTTGGTGAAAGAAATTATACCGTTACTGCCACACAGTACGTACTGCATCAGGGTGGCTTTTGTGTGGCTTATGAACTATGCAAACACATGCAAACCTACGCACAGATACACACATAAATGCACAGATTGTTTCAGTCAGGAAAACTGTAGAGTGGAATCATCTGTAAACTCTCTCAGTGTGAAATCTGAATTGGAAGAACCACTTTGGGGGAAAAAAGGAAGAAGTTCAGTCCCTCTGTCCCCTAAACAGTGCTGCTACTGGGAGCCACTGGTACTGACAGTACCTGGGCTGTTTGTATCTGTCAGCTAGTGCCAGCACTGAGCCTCCCAGACCATTTTACATAGGCCATCAGTCACCTAGTACAATAACTACTTCTGACCATGCCATCCTCAGCAAAATTTGAACCGATAATCCTCAAGTGCTCCACAATGTCTATCTTCAGATAGAAGACTGAATCAAAACAAAGCAGAAGCATGGGTTGAAATATGAAGGAATAAAGCTACTGTAGGAAATCTAGGGCTGCACTTATGGTAGTATATTCACCACAGTCCCCTTACGTCAGTAACCAAGAGGAGCTTGGGGGGAGCATGAGAGCATGTGCTTTCTTTTGACAAGCTTTTGCTGAAGCCACCGACTCCAGGAACCGACTTGCTCTAGCCAGGGTCCAACGCACAAGTTGCTGTGGAAACAGTAGAGATTTTATTTTCTGTTGCATCACTGCATCGAGTGTAAAACCATGCAGGTCTCCAGATTGCTCATATGGTGATGAATGAGGTGTGGAGCAGACATGCCTACCACAGCCTGCACAGGGACTACTGTAAAAGGAGCAAACCCCATACAGGACATGGCCAAGCCCCTTTGCGTGCCCGCTCCCATGCGGGCATGCACATTTGGGCCCCTTGACACTCCCACCACAGGCAGGGCACCATGGTGAAGCCCATTATCCCAACCTCAGGAACGCCTAGAAGCAAAGCTGTGACCCAGCTGCCATCTAAAATAACACTGCACAAACTACTTGAATCAGCAAGTGCCTAAAGTAAGAGTGTTTAGTTCAATAGCTTCGATTTTGCAAGGGCTTCTTTTAGGGGTTAGCTCCCATGCCCCGAGTTTGACTGAGTTCTGGTCATCAACTCATCATTCTCACACAAGACAAAATTATGGTGAAACCTGTTCTTGTGCTGGAACAACTGAGAAAGCTCCAGGAATCTTAAATCCTCCAACAACTCTGAGCTGAGTCTCCAATTTGTAACACTATTTGAGGCCAGTTTTTCATGCCTGTTTAGAAGTAGCACAGAAGAGTTTTAGTATTACACCAGATTACCTGAAATAATCAATAATCCTAGCCTGTGGTGGTCAATGAGTGACCTGGTATGAGAAAGCAGCACCCCTCTCTCCCCCATGATGCTGAACAGCCGTTTAAGAAACACAGTACCTGCAGACGAAGTTCACTTTTCTCAGGAGCATCAAATATAAGGCACTTCCAGACAGAAAAATGCCAGACTTTGGTGGGTCACCAATCTTTCCCACACAGGAACTTGCAGCTCTCTAAATCTTGGTAAAATTAAAGATCTGGTTATGAGCTGCATCCTAGGCCACCTCAAACCAAATCCACAAACCCAAGCAGACTCCCATTTGCAGCTTCCCAAAGCTGGGAATTGGACAATATTTTCAAGGCTCATGATCCTTCTCCAGAGCTGGAAACACAGAGCTGCCACCTCCCACCCCACCTGCCTTCAACGCCAGGCTGGGGAGGAAAGGGCTACCCAGCCACCCCCTCCACAGCACCACTGTCATGTGAAAATGAGCCTTCCCCTGCAACAGGGTGGAAAAGGCCATTCCTGGGTCTGGCCGAAAATAAGTTACTTTCAACAATGCTGATCACGTGTAAAAAGAGAAGTTATTCCTCATGAGTGACTTCCCCCAGTCCCCCTCACTCCAGTAGAAAATGCAGTAACTTCTACATGATTAATCTGAAGTATTTCATTAAATATGTTACTTATTGAAATGGAGACACGCAAATATTAAGCAGATAAAAAGTGGGGATGGAGTTGGTGGATGCCCGATCAGGGTTTTGAGATTCCTACTGATATCTTTAAAAATCTGAGTAATGATGAGCACGGAATGTCATTGTACCACCTCTGACACCCAGAGAAGACTGTGCCATTCTCCAGTTCTCACATTTTTAATGCAAAACAGATTTTCTACCCCACTAACAGATCTTCAACAGGGAGCAAACTCTGCAGTTGGGGTGGGGAAAGCTGCTGCGTTCCTGACCATATTCTGCATACAGAGGAAGAAAACACAAAGTAACTCCCACTTAAAGTGACTATGTTCGGTCTAAAACTGTAAGGCCTAAATTTGCACGTGGATTTAGGCCCCACACCTGAGGGAAGATTTCTGTCCATACCTTCCTGAAAGTTGCACTGAAAACAAGGACACATGAAGCACAAGACAAGACTTTTACACTGCAGACTTCTTGTTTCAATCTGAGCTTCAACAAAGCACTATTAGCTGCAGGCAAAATTAGATGAAAGTATGGAGTACAAGCTTGAGAACATTATGATTTAATAAGAAATGCAGCGTACCATCGCTTTCTATTAATTTTGCTAAGCTTCATAAACACGTTCCTGACTTCTCCCAAAGTAATGAAGCTACTTGGAGCCATTCAGAAAATAGTCCATAAACTATTTCTAGTATAAAATGCAAAAGTTTGGTTTTGTTGTTCCCTGCAGGAAAGCTGTATCACAGGCACCAAATCTCCACTGCTACCTTCCCTAATGAATTGGTGAGGGAAACTATCCAGCACATCCTCTCTTTCTATTTTGGTAGTTGATGGGCTCCTGTGGCTTAGCTAAAATAAATTATGCAGAAATATATATACACACACCAAATGTTTCTCTTCAAAACAACAGAAAAAGTGGGGCTCCGGGAATTATTTTTTCTGCCTTTTTTTTTTTTTTAATCATTCCTCTGTGTATATAATACCGTGGCACATAATACAGTGTGACAGGTCATTTAACGCATCATTTAACTCTTTGCACTACAAAGTGCCATACCACAATAAAGACTAGGTACCCCTCCCAATGCTGTGAAGTAGATACAAAGCAGAGAAGTTCATAAATCACAAGAAAAAGAGGACACTATTCACCATCACAAAAAGGTTGTATTTTGTTTCTCTCTCTCTCCACCTGATAGTGTCACCTTGAATTTTTTTTTTTTTTTTGTTACACAAAACTCAAAAGTTACTTAAAATTATAAAAGCAAGGACAGAGAAAAACACTCCAAATTCCCACCCAGGATTTAAAGGCATCACTACAAAAGTAAATGGTATTTTCATTTGAATTTCAGATCAGAAAAAAAGGAAGAGGCTTTGAGAAGATTTGTTTGTTGGGGAGTGAAACAATACAGATTTGGATTTTTTTTTTTCCATACCTCTATGAACTATGTCTCCATACTGCTTTTTAATGCTTTTTAAATACTTATATTAAAAAAAATTACAGTTTTATGACCACAAAAATATATAAGATTACCAGTATTGGAAACTGAAGGCCTTAGTTTAGCCCATGAAGCGACAAAGCTGAAGTGTTTAGCACTGTAAGACTTTCTGTATGAGAACCAGAAAAGAGTTCCAGACAAAAGGCAGTGATGGGAAGGGCCAGTGTGTCCACCAATACCATATCTAAACACTCTGCAAAGTACAGATGCCATTTTTTTAGTGAGGTGACAAGGGCTGAGCATTTGGCAATTACTGAAAAAAACATTTTTCAAGTGCTCTACTTCACTTTCTGACATGTTAGTGAGCAGCAGTAAAATGATAATTAGAGAAAATTTATATCTGAGCATGAATCAAACCAGACCCAATACTGTCTGACAAAAGTAATCTTAATTTAGGAATTAGTTTATTCAAATACACTGAATTACGCTGACAGGCCAATTTGCAAAACATAGGGGTCCCAGAGCCACTTTAACTGAGCCACTCAGTTGCTTTGGCCCTTGAATTTGACAGCAGCTATTGCTAGAATGAAAAAATCCAAACCTCACAGGTTGCTAAATAGAAGGCAAGAATTAAAAATGTACATATGATCCTTGTAAAATGATCATCATTACTGGATTCATTAACATTTTCATGCACTGCAACTACCATTTATTACTCTAAGACTATTCTATTCCTTTTGGCAAAGCAAATGTTGCAAATCAAACAGTAGATATAAGTTCTCCTGCGACTCAACGATGGTCCTCATAATGGGTGAAGTTATTTACTTCAACACTGATTTTATGATTTATTCAGTTCTACTACTGTTATCTCTGTCCTTTGGTAGCAATTACATTGCCAATCTACTAAGAGGAATACTTAAACAAAACAATTTATATTAACACTCCAGAAAGAAACAGTTTTCTTGTTAATATAAAAAGAAATGTCAAATTCTTTTTTGCCCAACAAAGTTTCCCTTCTGCTAGTAATGAATCAAGGAACACACCACTGGCAGTAAACTTGTGGCAGATAATATAAATGATGCCACGTCTGCTTTGATTTCAAATCTCTGAATCAAACTGCTGTTCCATTCAACTCCGGCATTTAATGTGTCTGATGCCCAACTGGGGCTTGACTGTTCCTTTTAACCCTCTATTTTACAATATATAAAAAAAGTTAGACGTGCCCCCACCCTGCAGAACACAAGTGCACTTTAGTTGAGCAGAAACAGGTACAACTTCTGTGAACCATGCTGGAGACACCCGTTTTAAAGTTTCTACCTCTTTACACCTAACCAGTATTTTTCTTAATTCGGGGCAGTTAGAAACCCTACACAGAAAGATACCGTTTACTTTGGGTAGCTTATTGCTATCTGTGTAAGAGACAGCTGAGAACGCCGCTCACACTGCGGAATCTCCTGGGTAGAGCCTGCGACTCTCCCGCCTGCTGCTCCTGCCAGTGGGCAACCCCGAGCCCGCCTCTGGCCCTTCGGATGGCTAAAGCGCTGGTTTAGTCACCGAGAAGGGACAGAGCGGAACAGAAGGAGCAGACACTGCATCCTGTGGCTACAGCTTAGTGGCTGTTTCAACACGTGAGCATACCGACTGAGCTATCTCCAGAGCATGAAATGGCTACTCCTGTCCATTTTTTGGTGTCACTTGTGATAATCTGGATCCATACAGAGGTTGTTTTGTTTTTCATTTAAATGCAGAAAGTATTAGCTCCAAAACATAAATAGTAAATAACCCTTTTGCATGACTCAGGTAATTTTTTCTCATGGATTTCATGTTCAGTTAACTGTGTTCATAGTGTGGAAGGAGAACATCTAGCACATCTAGCTACCCAAAACCCCCACCACTCAAACCCAGGACAGTAATACCATAAACATCTTAAATCTTATTACACATAAACAACTAGTTGTACAATATGGTCTTGACTTCCACTCTACCCACTTTCCAAAGCGATGGTTTCTGCACTAGTATAATTTTGCTTGTAGAATACGGTTTGATTTTTAAAAATAATTAAATGCCTATACATCCTAGATATCTAAATCTGCAGGAATGGTCAGCCAGAACATCTTTTTCACTACTGTCTTGGCTGCTTGATGCTGAAAGATGTAATTGTTAAATACACAACTATGTTGCAAGAGTAGATTTTTCTTAATTGTGTAATATCAGCTGAGACACAGATAAGCATTTGGTTATAGGTCCAATCCATCTAATGTACCGAAACAGTGTAAATACTAAGTAGCACACATGAGTTTTATATTTTAACTTCTGTGTTGAAATCAAAGACCACATTAAAATGATTTACCTTACTTCTTCCAAGACAGAACAAAAGCAACTCTACACACAGATGGGAAACACGTTTTATGGTTTTAGAAATACACCGGGTTCACTGGTTTATGATGTTTTAAATTGTTTTCCTGTTCCAACTTTTTATAAACACACTTACGACCCTCAGACATATGACTTTGACTTTTAGATACAAAGGAGTTTCATATTAGCAGGCCTGTCTTATACCTCTATGCTGTTAAATCTTACTAGTGCTCAAGTCTAACACTAGTACTTAATGGTAAATTACTAACAAAAGAGTGTAAAGGGATTTCACTTTGCTATGAAATCATCATCCTGCCAGCTAAGGTCATTACTAAAGTCACTGAAAGATTGAAAGATTTGCTACTGAGGTAGATTCAGAGTCTCTCTGTTCCATAATTTTCTTTTTCTATTTAATTATCTCTTAAGTTTCATCTCTGACTGCAAAGCGATGTAACTATCTCTAAAACAGAATTAAGGGATATTTAACACACTTTCCAGCATCTTTCAGTGGGCCCTGTGTAGTAATATAGCTATAGGTCTATCTATAAATGGACTGAAACAAAAGTATGATAATCATTCTTGTTGGTAAGAACACACCTTGCACAAAAAGAAATTTCTTTAGAGCTTCCTCATCTCACCAAGGATAATATATTTTTAGCTCTAAATTCTACCCTAAAGTAAAACTATGTAGTTCTGTAGCAGTGGAAAAAAACCTGAACAACAACTCAAGAAAACTTACTCCAGAGCATTTTCTCTTCATGTTCCTCCCTCCTTGGCAGCCTCTTGTGCCCCTTGCCCACCTTGGCTTGCTCCTCCATCCAGCTGCCAGCTCCCGCAACTCTAAAGGGATAGTGTTGTATCTATTGAAATATGGTGCCACAGTTAAATCTCACTGTCTTCATCTTTCCGCACATCAGAACCAGACAAGCGGCTCAGCAACCTTTGCTATGAAACCTTTGCTAGGAAAGGAGAGGAGCACAGTAACCGTAACCCCTTTTAGACTGAGCGCCAAATGTGGTAGCTCACACCAGAGCTGCTGTGGATGGCCGCTCCCTCCTGGATTGCTAACGCTCAGGTTGAAGATGGTGCTATGACAGTAAATGGGGGCTAAAACATTTCCCCAGAGCCGAAGGTGCAGGCGCTTGACCATCGGTTACCAGGCAGGAGAGGAGTCTCAGACTGCCCGTGTCCATCTGTGCAGTGCCTGGGCTCTGAGCTCCATGTTGCCATACAAACTCTGTTTATTAGGTTTGCGACGCTTATGATGCTATTAGTCTTTGTCAATTAGCAGAGGAGATCAGCACAGAGAAATAATCAAAAACTTATCTTAGTGCTTCTCCCTTACGTTAGCTGAACACCATAATTAGATGCTTGCTGTTAAAATATCCTAACAATAGACTTCTGGGGACTTTGGTTTTTAACCTACTAGCAGAGAGCAGATGAAGATGTTTAAGCTAAAACCTAGCTTTGATGAACATTTTTCATTGTGACCAGCTCCTGAACCTAAAAATGTATTCATATTTTTCAGGTAGTTTGAGTAACAAGCTTTGCAATAAGCTTCAGTAGCAATTCAGTAACTTTTTTTGCCACTTACTTTGTACAGTCTATGAGTGGTTTCTTGTTCTGACATGGTGTCACTTTTCCTGTAAGACATGGAAAGACCAAATGTGGATCCTTCTATTAATGTGTGAATATTGCAACTTGCATAAATTTAAGAATACTTATTTGAAGTAAAACGCTTCTCTAAAGACAGATGCACATAATTCTCACCTGTGTGAATGTGCTTGGCTAAAATATAGACATGTGCATATGCATATACTGTAAAAAAAAAAAAATCAAACTTCAAATATGAATGAGTGCAAGTGAACTGAAATCGTTTTTAGACTCAACCTTGTTTAAACACTGTGTTGATTCACATTTTCACAACCATGATTAAATGCAAAGGGCATACAGTGAATTTCTATTTCTTTTCTTTATGATTTCTAATACAGAGCATTCCTTTAAAAGTGACATTTTACATCCTATATAAATGTGACTAAATGAGAAACTTAAGAAACCTCTGAACTAAGCAGTACTGATAGATTTTTCTCTACTAATCTTACTGCAAGTCAAACAAAAGTGAGTGAGGAGGATTTTATACTTAATGCAAGTAACTTCACCAAACCCCCACCTTGCCCCCCAAATACCACTACTGGTGGAAAATCAACAGGAATCAGACACTTAACCACCATCTAACAAGTCTTACAACACCAGTTATCTGAAGTGCAAAGGCAGGAAACATAAGACTGCCTAAATCTGTTACTTAAACAGGGTGGTGGGGGACAGCAGTGGAATATCCTTACACCTGCAGTCAACTCAGCAAGACACAGCTCTGCATTTCGTAACCAGATGATCAGCAAGATATTAAAAATAGAATGACTAATGACTGAGTAACTGGGTAAAGAAAAACAAACAAAAAAAAAAGATTCTCTACAAGTTCTCTTCAGTTTCTGTGCCAGTATCAAGTGGTCCCTATTAGTGCTAGGAAGTATGCATGAAAAGAAACAAGACCTGACAGCCTGGAGATCAGCAGCTCAGGCTCCACGCTGGCCTCGGCACCTGCCTTGGCTCAGCGGTGCACAAGAGCTCCACAGGAGCAGGGCGAGCGAGGACGGTGGAAGCCCATCAATAATACATGTCTGATCAGCCAGAGAGAAGGAGGGAACCGCACGCTGCATGGTGATTTGAAAGCTGGCATTCTTTAGAGCGTTCAAGGCCATTTCTGTGAGCATGGCTACCCTGTATTTACCAGTGTCTTCCACCACATAAACGAGCTGCTGGAAGGGGCTTACTCTAAACTGCATCCCATACCCAAGCAGTTCAACATGCTTGCAGAGAGATGGGACAGTCTCTACCAGAAATTCAACACCAGTTCTTCCCCTTTCATATTCAGGACTTGAGTTCATATGCAGGGAGGTCTGACTGCCTTCTCACTGTTATCAGAATTGAGCTCCTGATATATAGGCTACTAACAGGTTTGCAGATCAGGCAACTAAAGTTGCAAAAGCTTTCTAAAAATCCGTAAGTCTCTATTCTCTCATAGCCCTTTTTCAGACAAAAGACTCACCATCAGCTTCCACATGTCATTTGTCTAGGCATTTCTGTTGCTATCCTGCATCCTGATGTATTGTTCCTTGGAGTCAGCAGCAGCCTTTTTGATTTTCCTGGGACACACGTCAACATACCTGAGTGCAAAATTTTGTAGCACACAATCACAGTACTGCCAGCCTCTGAAGTCCAAGTAAGCCCGAGGGTTTAATGGTC
This sequence comes from Tyto alba, assembly GCF_018691265.1. Classification (NCBI taxonomy): domain Eukaryota; kingdom Metazoa; phylum Chordata; class Aves; order Strigiformes; family Tytonidae; genus Tyto; species Tyto alba. Next base: position 10,165,814 of record NW_024881280.1, read on the forward strand.
ATTTTCCTGGTATTTGATATTTCCTATCCTGTCTAGATTTCTGTCCTTCACATTAGCCTGCTGTTAGCAACAGGTGACTGCCCACAAGCATTTTGACCTTGCTTCCAGATGTACTAAGAGAGTAATTTGGATCCTCTTTCTTCAGGACATGCAGCTCTTCCTCATTGGTTCCCTGGGCTTCAGGAAAGGTTACTTCCCACCCTTTTGCATCTTTAGCTCTGAGCGCCTCAGTCTCCTCCTCTACTTTGTCATCCTGCTCCCTAACACCTATGTGTTCCTCTGAAAGTATGAGACCTTGTCACTCCCCAGTCCCCAGCTTGGAGAGCTCTCTGGGGGGTACCACACATGCACAGGAGGGAGACAGCTCCAAAAACTCAGCTTATTCAGTCTTGTTGACTACATATTTGATTCTCTCTCTGAAACTCTCAGTTTCTACAACTTCAACCCACTGGCCCACATTTGGTGGGGAAGGGAGATACCAGATACAACTACAATTCTACAGTTTCTACAAAAACAAGTGATTAACATTAGAGACAGTTCGTCTTTCACATCAGTGTCAGGGCGTCAGGAATTCCTGAAGTGAACACTCACACTCCTTTGCCTTGAGGCAACCCTCACACAACTGAGACCTTACATATGACCCAGCTATATGGGAAGAGCTCCTGCTAAAACTTGCAGTCAACTTGGAGATGCAAACCTGAGAAGAGTTGTGTTTCTGTTACTCACCAAACTATGTAACAGGCCTGCCCTTCCCATCTCAGCAGTCCTTGGCCACAACCAGTTCAAGACCAGCACCAGTTACACTCCTCCATTCCAATTCGGGGCCATTTGTTCTTGCCCCTGCACTGGAGCATGCTGCCCTTGCCAAGGTTCCAATACAACTAGTTGTGAATCAAGACACAGAGAAAACTCTACCTAGTTGTAGTGCACAAAGTTGGAAGGCAACTACTTCTAAACGTATAGTGTGGGGGGGGTGGAGGACAAATTCTTGAAAAGAAAGGCAAACAGTCTAGAGTTTGTTGTTTAAAACGCATGTGGTTACCTATGAAGAAAATCACAGGAAGCTTGTTCTCAATTTCAGACAGTAGCAAAAATTATGTTGTTTTCAACAAGAACAATAAACTTTTCATATTGCAATTGTACAAAAAAAATCACCAACAAAAAAAGTACTATTATCATCTTGGTAGGTAGGTACCACTTGGTACCACCAAGTTAATAATGTTGGCTTATCATTAAGCACATTGTACTTAAAACTTCAAACACTGCAGGAATCCATGTTTGTAGTTTTACTAATTATCTACTGAAACATCCATTTGCATATTATAAACACAGGTGTACCCCTCCCTGGCTTTCCACACCATTTCTTAGGGGAGATTTAAGAACAAGTGACACTAAGTTTTTTGACATCTCCAAATAACATCAACAGAAATTACTGTTCCTCCCTGGTTTTAGAAATTAAACTGCTCTGTTACCATGTAGTATCTTTCAGTGGTTCCCTTTCTAATTCTGTGTGGGTGTTCATGTTCACGGGAGTTTCAGTAGAAATATGGCCATGAAGTTTTTCTCTATGAAATACCATAAAATATTTTATGAAATGATTCCTTTATTATTAAAAAAAATAACTCTTAATGATGACAATCTCAGATTTTCCATATCTTTTTACATTCACAGCTGCAAATAATTATTTTCTGATATTTTTCATGGACAAGCTTATTAAAGTATGTTTATACGCATTTCTATTAAAGTGTAATAACTCATACCACGGGAGTTGTGTGCACAGTTTGTTCACTCCTCCCAGCTCTGTTCTTACATAACATCAATCTTATGCATATAGCAAAACACGAATCACTTCTGTATCAATTTATCGATAACATACTGACAAACTATTAGGTAGACATTAGGGTATGTTGAGTATTACCCAGCTGAATAGAACAGTTTAAAGGACCTGTGATGAGACAGTGATACATTCACACAAAACCACTGAACTAGACTGGTTGCCACTGCCAACAGCTATGCTTTGGCTGTTAAAAGTCTTTGAGACAACTATTGCTATATGCTTTGCACATGCAAATACAGAAATGAATTATCCGTAAGTAGCCAAAAGCAATTCAGAGTAATGCCATTTCTTTATTACAGCCTTCCCCAGATCCCCTGTGTTATTTAAAAATATTTTAATGACGTTTCACTCATTTGAAAATGCTACGTGTAACCTGGTGCACTTGCTTCAACTGAATGATGCTGAAGGCAACTCTTGGCATGCCCTAGTTGCTGAGCTCAAAACAAACAAGTCTTTTAGCGATGTACGCATGAACAGAGGTTCATTGCTGTGTAGTTCTCATAAGTGGAAATACCAGAAAAGCCACAAGAAAACCCAATCTTTTTAGATAGGGTCCTCTGTTTTGTTCCTCTAGTAACCAAAAACTAGACTAGCATAAAATATCCTTCTCCTCTCCTTTGAGGTCCCGGTACAACACCTGGGCAGCAGCTGCAGATGTAGGCAGAGTTGAGGAGTGTGTTGCCTAGGGGGGAACACTGGAAGAGACCCTGCTTCACAGAAATCTGAGCCAATATTTTTAAAAAGCCTGCACTTAGTCTCCGATACCTGTAGTCCTATCCTTGTTGCTGCTTTAATCTGCTAATTCTTTATCAGAATTTCCTCCTGCAAAGAGAAAAATGAGAAACCCCTCCCTTTCCTGCAGTTTATTCCACCAACCAGCCTGGGTAGATGAGGTCAAGCGGGGACAGAGCCTCAGCTCCTCTGCCAGCCCTCTCCCATGGCCTGCTTTGCCCTCCAAAGCAGGGCTGTCCAAGCAGCATCTGGACTTGAGATGCTGTCTCAAAGCGTGCTGTTGAGGGATCAATCTTATGCTCCATTTTCCTGCACAAGGTCAGGTCACAATCTGGTCTCTTAAGCCAGTTGTTTTTATCTTTTTAAACAAAAAGAAATTCAGGAAAAGTCAATGTTCTGTCTTTTCAGCTTTGTCTGCATAATTTTTAAAGTAACTTGTGACTACACAAGTTACAGGATGCTGTTTTATACAAATTTCTGCTGCTTACATTGCACTAAATTACACTTAGGAACTGGGTCTGTCATCACTAAGGCATAAGCAAGCTACAAATACAAAAGCAACTGCTGTTACTATAAGCACTGGGACTCCAAAACTTGGTCCAGGGACTTAATTGCAATTGACACGAACCTTGGATTTTTCGCTCTAATTGAATGAGAAACGAGCATAAAACTGTATTTTGGTAGAGGAGAGTGGCCTTACAAACCTGTTGCCAGATAAGTAAGAAATAGTGACCTTCACAGCTGGGTGAGGAGTTATGGAAAAGCAAACCCCAAGAAGATACAGAGACCCACTGACTCAGACACAGGCTGGGGAATTTAACCTGCTGTTTGATCCAAGTCACAGACAGCAATCGGAGATGAAGAGGAGAATTGCTTGCTCATCTTTCTCTTGGATTTTAAAGACATTTCCCTAACACAATTAAAACAGAATGGCCAAACATCTCTTGAGCAAACAAGTAAGAGCTGGAGCAGGCCCCAGGCTCTCACCATCCCTGCTCCTCCCTTGCCCCAGCCTGCCTCGGGGAGGACAGGCTGCCACTGCTCCAGCAGCTCCTCGAGACTGGTGGCTTTTGCCAGTGAGTGTTTCCAGTCTCATCACAAAAAGCAAAGCGCACACATTTCTGGGTGAGGGCAAGGCAGCCCCTGATTCTTGCCACAGGCAAACGGGGACAGGCTGTGCCCCCTCCTCAGCCCTGTTCAGACCTACTGCATGGGTCAAGGTGGACAAATCAAGTTAGAGTCACCTGTGCACGTGGGACAGCTAAAGGAAATGGATGCAGCCTCCCACACAGACACAGCAAGTAAAATGGCTTTTACCTAGCCAAGCAAAGTATCTTTAATTAGAAATACACCTTCATGAGAGTCTTTAAAAAGAAAATTCAATTTGCACCTAGCTTGAAGGCTTTTTACATTGCTTAATTAGTAGCAACTATCCTAGCTAATGAAAACTAAATACCTTCTTTGCATGCTGTTACTTGGGAGGTCATGACATGCAGCTGCACACGCAATCAAGCTTTCACAAGAGCACTCTGGAGACAGAAACAGTGAGGAAACCTGGAGTTTGCTAAGGGCTGATGCTACCACAGCAGCAGCTTCTTGTAGGGTGCCCGGCCAAGACCTCTGCGCAGCAAATCTCTAGAGGACTTTGCTCCCCACAGCTCCTTTAACAGACTCTTCCAAGAAGTGAAGAAATGGCACTTCTCATGCAAGAAATGTCCCAGCTGTAAGAGGCAGGTTGCCCTGAGCACAATGACATGCCTCAAAGGGAAAGCTGTTGCATTTCCCTGCCCTGTCTCCATCCTGCCATACTGAGCAGCAGCTCAGTATTTCCAAGCTCCTGATCTTCCCTGAGTAGAGAGGAACATTCACCTATAGTGTGGAGTTTGCTACCACAGATACTCTTGCACAGCTCCTGAAATCCTGCTCACAGTTTCCAGGAGTCTTAACTCCTTTCAGAAATGCCAATGGGCACAACATCATGGTTCAACATCATGGTTCAGGGACTGAAAGTTCACAGGAGGATTATACCCGGTGTCTGTTGTACACACAGGGTGCTTCCACACACACTTGCTGAATGAACCACTGCAGCAGTTTAGGATATTGGTGCCCCCAGCTGTTTGTGAGATAAGAGTTGCAAATTCCCCACAGCAAAGTCAGCAGAAGCAAATCTATACTTACAGTGCAGTTCACACGCCAATGTCTTAGTGCAAATGCCATTTCAAAATAGCTTTAAGGTATTATGCTGGACTGTGAATGTGGCCTGAGCCTTAGCTGTACCCTTATTCTTTCCAGTCTCTTGTACAGAGGGTACCATTCAGAGTAATAATACCTGAAGCCACTCTAGCAAGGTTCCCCTCAAGCTCTTCTCTAGCACCCTCACCTTGTCATAGCCTGCAGTCGATACTTGCAAACACAGTAATTTGTTTATGTATCTTCTGTTCCTCTTCTAGATCTGACCTCCAGCAACACACTGGATAAGTGCTTCTGAGGATATCAGTTTACCAGCTAAACTCTTATCTCTCCTCTTTTCAAGCTGTTAACCACTTGCAACCAGACTGTAACAGATATGACTGTTAGCACATCTCTTATTGTGCAGGTGACTTTGGAAACACCAGCCTGTAAGCAGTGAGTCACATCAGTCAGTTAACTTTGGTTCCCGAGAGGCATAAACCCCAAATTTAGTTACCTGAAAGCCCCAGAAATCTAGGTAGATCAAAGCATAGCAAGCGTGCCTGAAGTGTGGGACCCTTCACCTCTCTTCTCCCTCAGGAGAAAGCCCACCAGCTGAGAGAAGGCTCACAAAAACCCCAAACCATGGCACATGCCAAGGACCTTATCTCACATGTGGTACGTCCCTTCTGCACAGTGCTGGGAAGCACAAATGCCTCTCTGCTCTCAGTGTCTCAGCCTCCTTTAGAGCTTTCAGCCACCTGAACTTCCTCTGAGCTACTCAACTTCAGCAGTTTTCTTTTAAATCTTTAATTGAGAGAGAATCTGTCCAGTTCAACAAAAAAGACTGCACTAGCAAAAAAATCAAGCGTTTCACACAGAGATCCCCATTTCAGAGGATTTGCATGTTTTCTTTAGCTGCATATTTTGTGGGGGATGTACGTACCACCTTTGGTAAAGGTCTGGCAGCATTGCAGAGTCTTTGGCAGTGTTCTGAGAAGCAACTTATTAACTGATTGCAGCAAGACTGCAATGTGCTGGTCACATCAATTCCCTGACAGCCCAGGGGGTGAAAAAGATGTTGCATTTTGTTCTTGTTACACTTTGGTTTCCCCTTGTTTTTATTTTTATTGCCACTACTCCATACCTGTCAGCTTCTTCCCACTCAAAACAGTTGTAAGTACTCTTTTACAAAAGTGAGAGCAAAGGAAATAATTAAATATGCATATGCATTATATTACCCTGAACACTCTTGTTTTATTCAACACCTAGATAATAGGCATTTCCTTATTCAAAGGAGCATCTGAAAATTGCATACTTATTTTAAATGTGACCTCAAACTACTTAGATGTACAACAAAGCATCAAAGGCTACTGTAAAACTCTAGTCCATTTGACAATAGCATGTATTTAAACTACTTAAAAGCTTAATGCAAAATTGTACAGTTAGAAAAATATCTTTTAAGTACAATACACATTTCCATAAAAATACTGACAATTAAAACAGCTCACGCTCCTGTGGCAGCAGTGATCTAAGCATATTTGTTGGATCTGTTACTACTGGAAATATTCAGTACGGCAGAGCAAAACAAAGTAAAAATCCAGGTCTTGCTCTCTGCTGGAATTTCACCCAGTGTGTTTCTCAGCAAGACTTGGAAAGCCTAAAGCCAGCCCATGCTTTTGCTGGCAGGTGAAAGCCAGCTGGGTCCACAAGGATTTCTATTTGCCCTACAGTTACGGCAACTGAATCATTAGTACATAACAGGGATTTCTCAAAGTTTCAGAGCACAAGACAAAAATCACACCAAATTTACTCTGGACTGTTCAATAGCGCATTCTTCTTCCTTGGCACTGTTTTACCCGTAAATGGTCAATGTATCACTCTCTTACATTTTCAGTGCTACAGTCACTGCTCATAAGTAACAGAACAAACACAAGTACACAATTCAAGGAGTGTTGCATTGCTTCATTTTATCAGCATAAATTTCAGCATTGCATTTTTCCTGGATACCTCTTATCACAAGTACAGTGCCCTGACATTCCTGATTATAATTCTGTAACAACTTGAAGAGATATGTGTACATTTAAACTAATAAAACCAGGTTATATCCCCTTTTCCTCTTCATGTTAATCTACATTGTGTCCTCTGCCACAGTACTGCAGACCTGGACCTCAGCAGAGCGATTTACGACTAGCAGTAAGCTGTGCTGCAGATCAGACCGGAGTTATGTTGGCAGATCAGTCTGGAAGCCTGAATGGAATAAAAATGTGGCACAAGGGAGGCACACTGTCAGATCTGTGCACACGTATGCATCTGTTTATGTGTCTGGTGATGACCACAGTGGGGAGCAGGTCCAAGACTGAAATAGCACGACGAATTGCTAAAAATCAGGATTAAGATGCATTGGCAGAGCCATGCAGGAAACTTTGCACATAGGCTGCCTGCCTACAGTGTCTTACTCAGAGCTCTGTCACACTTGTATGAATAACATTCATCAAACACTCAAATGCAAGTGTTTGTGGAACAGTATTGCTGTGACAGGGCCAGTTCAAACAGGGCAAGCAACTCTCCCCCTCTGCTGCCCTGGGAGCCCACCACCGTGGCTTCAGGCAAGGCTGCAGGCAGCTAGGGAGCAGAGGTGGGAGCCCAGGCTCTCAACGGGGTGAGGGACAGGAGATGCTGGAGATGGGGTGTGGGCCTCAAGACTGAACCATCAGTCCCAATAATCACCCAAACTCATTAATGGAGCTGTTGAGACTTTGTTCCCACGCGCCGCTTTGGAGGCAAGCTCTCTAAGTGCAAATCACTGTTACATTTTTTAGTCAAGGATCAGACTCTTCAGGTAAACATCGCTCAAGCCTGGTGACTTATCATGCACAACCCCATCCGCCTTGGCTCCTCCAAATTTCTACCTCTGACAAAACCTTATCTTCTTTTCTCTGAAAGGTAACCCCAAGGCAGGAGACTCCTCCTCACCTTTAAAATAGACAACTTGTCAAATCCCCCAGTCTCGCAGTTACTGTCTGCTATGAATCTAAAATGCCAGCTTTGCTCTGCCCCACACATAAACATGAATACCTGACACAAGATTTTTGTTTCATTTTTAACCATACACCGGGATTCAGCTTGGCTCTGCAGGATCTTAGCAGGGAGTAATGGGAGGACAAGCAAGTGTCTGAAAAGCTTATACCTGCAATCTTTTAATGATGACAGCACTCATCTGCATAGCTTATTTAAGTAATAACAACCAAGATATTTTATAATAGCTACTGTACAAGATGATTCCAGGGGACACAGCTACTATGGAGTAATCAATCCCATAGGATTAGAAGCAGTCTGCTGAGCCTAATGCCTTAACATCTGAGAATTATTCATCATCTCACAATAACCATATTTTCTCTAATGTATTATTACTTATATGTTAATGACACCCTTACAGCATTTAAAAGCCTGTCATGCCCAGCACCACACTGCCGTTTATTTCCTGTATATATACCACTTGCTGTCATCAATGTCTCTTCTCAAGCCTTTTTAGCTGTTGACCCAATTTAATGCCTTGCTGGAGATTGTCTTCCCAGCTGTAATTACAGTAAAAAAAAGACTTCACAATAAATGCATTCCTCCAGCACCCATAGCATCTGTTAACTCTTTTCTCAGTGTATGTGCTTGCCTGCAAGACACGTTCCAAGAAGATACACATTTGGTAGCATAAATTCTGTGTCTTCCCAGTATAATTCACCTCAGAATAAATATTTAGATCCTAGTAATGAAAACCCAGCTAATGCTTTATCTGGCATTTTGCAGTACTGTACATGCTTAGGAAAGAACCGGGATATTACAGCACAATCCAGTTTTACCTCAGTGGTGATTACAGCACAGCCATCAGTCAGTTTAACCTAACTTGGTTGCTCTTTCCCTGGCAGCTTGACACTAAGATTGCAACAAGCCTTATCTACAACATTATAGTTAGCAACACACATTAGAATAAAACAGCTCACACACTACACTCATTAGATTAAGATTACTTTAGCTTAAGGACCTTCAGGTATGACCCTTCTAATTTTATGAAGTAATATATGGTCAGGGTTTATTTGAATTTTCCTGTGATTTCCCAGGATTCTTCCCTTTCTGCAACTGCAACCTACGTTAAAAATACATAATAATGCTGATAACTTGCTGGATGATCCTGGTAAGCGATCATTTATAGTATCAGATCAGGCACCCCCAAATATAAAAAACCCAAACAAACAGGCCACTACTGTCTCTATTTCCCACCACTGCCTACAGAAGAAATACATTTTGAGGGGGAAATTAAATTGTGTGGAAGGTACGCTTGTGGATCTTCTCTTCTTGAGCTCTGTGGGTATGTAGGAGGGACATCATCCGTGCTTTGCCTCTCTCCAATGAAAAGTATTTCCCTGCCCAAGTGAGCTCAGAAAACAATTTGTCCTCACAGTAAGCCTTAGGATTTCCAAAGCTGGGGCACAGAGCTGATGGGGCCATGCTGCCTTGTGCAAATAACAGACACCAGCTTTGAATGTGAGTGTGTCCAGCTAGGCTTACGCATCTTGGGTAGGTACAGGCTCATCTCACGCACAAGAAGGCAACTGAGAGACATGTGTCAATCCCAATGGCAGGTGAAGGTATCCTTTGACAGGACACCCAGAACGGAAGGATGCAGAGCCTCCTACACATCCATATTTGTTAATCAGATCTCAATATGTAACACTCAGGAAAGTTTACTCCTTCCTAACTTGAGAGAGATGGAAGAAAGGGAACAGGGCTAGATGCCAGCAAGGAGGAATGAGAACAAGTCAGCCATACCAGTCTCCGCAGTATGTGTGACACTAGAAAGCAAAGCTTAGACTGAAGTGTTCTCTGCTGTTTATTAACTAACACCTTTTTTAGAATGGGGATGCAAAGTGATGAAGCACTGTCAAGTAAGGAACAAATAGTACAAATGAAAATTCACTAAAAGTCAGGAAGCTTATTCCAGTCTTGCACTAGCTGTTACATTTATGCCAAACTCAAACAGAAAATCTTCTCTACCAGATAATTAATAAGGAAAGTGCTTACAACAATACAGTCCCATTAGAATCAGTAGGGAAAAAAAACCAACCAACCAACCAAACAAAAACAAAACCACCCAAACAACAAAAACACACAAAAAAACACTAAAAAAATCTACCAGTCATAGGTAGGGAAACGGCTTGATGCTGTCACAATCTTTGTTAATACTAACAACTGTTAAGTCTGAAGCAAGAACCATTTGTTCTCTTTGTAGGTAGTACCCGGGGTCTCCAGCCATGCTTGCCATGTGCATGGGGAGGTATCAATACCATCTTAGCAACTGAGCAAGTGCAGCTCATCAAGGGTCCATCGACCTCCCATCCAGACACAGCTTTGTGATGTGACATTTTGTGATGTATAGCATTAGACTGACAAAATACAACCTGAAAAGGAGTATTGTTCAAATGAACTTAGTTTCCTCACATTTGACAGGGGTAGAAAATACTCATTGTGCCCTTCTTACTCTTTCCCATGAGGAAAACGGACTCGGGGAAACAAATGTTCAAAAATTAAAATTAAAAGATAGAATCCTTGAAGTAAATTAATACTGTATCTCTCTACAACTTCATCTCATCCTAAGGTCTTATTTTTCTTTTAAATGCTTGTATTGTTTTGTTTTGTTTTTTTTTTTGAAGTTGAGCCGTAACCTTATTGGGTCAAGTACAATCTTATTCTGACTAAATCAGTGGACACAATATTCTATAAAGCATAATTCAGTTTCTTGAAGCTGGTGAATTCAATATAGCAGGTTGCTGCATCTGGAGATGTAGTAATCCTATGTGACAGTGATGAGCAATCATAGTAGGCTCTCCTGAAGACTACTCATTTGGTACATGCTCCTGTTTAAATATTACATGTAATACACCATAATACACAAAGGATTGATTGAAAAGCACTCCATGGTAAAAATCCAAGACTACACAGGAAACACCTTCTTAGAAGAGAGCTACAAAGATGCTTCTCACTCTTCTTTTGAGGAAAAAATAATCCTACAAGAAATGAGAGGGAAGAGGGAAAGGGAAAAAGACCCTTCAGTAATCAACAAAGTTGGGGCAGAAACCAGAGATGGTCTCCACTTATTAGCTTGTGGAAAGAGAGAACAGTGGTTGCCTTACAGCTTATGATGTAGTGTTGTCCTTTGTGATTACCTGAGAGCTACTATGCATGGTCAAAACATCGTGGTTGTGTCTCTCCAGCACCACAACCCCAGGATTTAGCAGTTCACCAGGTCACTAGTAGGAAGTATTAAGCTGCATTCTAGCACTACAGAAAGTGATTCCCACTATTCCATAAAATTTGCATCTCTGCAATCTTATACAATGGGACAGGTTATTCTAATATCATGCTTCAAGGCATAATATGATTGCCTACAGGATGAAGAAAGCACTTCTTGCCCACAGTGTTTTACAAACAGTTGTTCTTATCTTTCTCCAAAACAGGAAGAGAAATGGGTTTTACAGATACCACCAAATCACACAAATTATGAGAAATCACATGTAGGACGCTAATTTCCACAAGAAAAATCATCAGAATCTTTTTATTACTTCTACTTGCTTCTTTTTTAAGAAAAGGAAATAGTTGGAAAAGGCTGAAGTTCTATGAATTATTAACAGAAAATTGGTAGAAAAATGTTCTAGTCTCTGCCATCGCTATTTTTAACATACACTTAACCCGAGTTCATTCACAGCCTGTTGATTAAAACTATTTACATGCTGGTTTTGTTTCACCTCACATTAGAAGATTATTTGTAGCTATGGCACAGCTAGAAAATACCCTCCTCTGTTAAATGAACAAGTAGAAAACACACCACTATAATAAAGTTATTTTAAGCAGATATTTCCCTTGAACTGAGGCAGTATTGGCTAACTTTCACTTATGATCTCCCTCCTACCCCCAGTGGCTAGGCTAGATTTTTTTCTTTTTTAATCTATACCTTTTTGTGACAGGCCTTGCCCTGTAGGCATGTCCTGTGCAGGGTGGGGAAAAGGTTAAAGTTACATTCAAGCTGTAAAGTCAGCCTCTCAGAAATTACAGAATTCCAGAAAACAAGAACGTAATTAATAACTATATGGTTCGAGCAATTTGCTCACCACCCTGTAGGAACTCTGTGGCAGAGCCAGAAAGCAGCAACATGGGCTGCCATCGCCCTGCCGTCTCCTCCTGCCCGTTAACCTCATCCTCTCCACATCTGCTGCCTTCTACAGTGAGTCAGGCAGGGCCTTGGGGGGAACTGCCAAGTTGTGAGGAACTCCACGGAACCGGGACACATGTGCTAAAAGAGCTACTACTGCTGGCAGAGGTACGACGACTGTGGAGATGGAGACATTCAACATCCAAGAGCTTGGGAGGAAAGCACCAAGGTGAAAAGACATCAAGCTCTTCAGGAAAAACATGAAGTTGAAAGACCACAGCTGAGCAACACAGAGGGCCAGCCCCTTCCAGGGGGCTGCAGAGCCCATCCTGTCCCCACCTGCTGACAACTGCCCAGCTCATCACATGCCTTGCTAGGACTGCTTTGCTCAGTAGATCCCCCATTCTACCCATCTACCATGTATATTGCCCAACAGACAACTGCTTTATGCCTTCATGTTGTGAATAACCTGCTTGCAGAGGCTGTGCACAGCAAAACGTACCTCAACAAGCTGATCCAGAGAGGAAGCTTTACAGAGTATATTTAAGCCTGGGAAGTATGGGAACTGTTCCCACAATACCATCTCCACACACAAACTGTGAGTAAATATCTATTTTTTTCAAATCTGTTTGTAGAGGAAAGAGTAGAACAATCTAAATTTACAAGGATTGATTCTGAAGATTTATCAGATTCCCATAACAGTTAACAGATGAAATCCATATGGGAAACATTCCCTGAATAATGAATTTTACTTCTCAAACATATTATGAATAATACATGACATGAAAGTGGGGCAGAAAAATAAACCTGTTTTTTCATTATGGCAATATCACTGCACAGATGACAAGGAGCTCTTACTAACCACAGTAACAATATTCCATCATTTACACAATAATCTAAAACTCTAAGAGCAAGATGTTAATGCCAACACTGTGCAACTATCCACAGTTTTTGCCTAAATTGCCAGACAATCTGTAACTTTATCACTTGAGTTTTGCAGGAAAAAAACAAAACAAAACCAAACAAAAAACACAACCAAAAAAACCAAACCAAACCAAAACAACAACAACAAAAAAAAAAACCAAAAAACAAAACAAAACAAAACAAAACCCATCCAGACATGGTGGAGAATACAAACTGGATAGAGTTGTTTCAGGCTGTTTACTAGCATCATGCCATATAAACTGTCGAAAGGTTTGGATGGATAAATCAAAGTTATGACCAGTGATGAAATTCTCAGGAAAAAAAGCCAAGAATAACTTGTCAAATTAGCTTAAAGGATGTTCACAGTGGGATGCTAAGGTTCTGGTGTTCTCCAGTCCCTCTCCATTCACTGATCTCAGTGACAAAAAGGTTTGGGGAAAATAGTTCTCATGAATACCTGACTTTTGCTTGTATTCTGACCAAAACAGAAAAGTTTCCTGTGCTAAGTACAAGGAGCTAATATAATAGTTTGGGTGGGGTTTTTTTTTTTTTTTTTGGTTTTTTTTTTTTAAAACTGTAGATAATTTGGGACCCGACTCTGCAAGACTCTCAGGCAGGGAGTGATCAATTGCAGAGTAACATTGTAATTGCAAAGAGGATGGGAGAACATATGAAAGCAATTCACGGCCACTTCAAAGCCTCACCCCAGAACAAGAGGTGTATGGGACCTTTGCAGGTACTGTAACCATGTCCAGTGGCTGCTATTAGATGGATGCAGAAGGACACAGAAGAAAAGTGTAAGGTTACATTTAGGATTGGCTCAGGAATCATGGTTAACCTCCCATGGATCAACTCTGGGTGCTACCATGTTTTGCTCAAAAAAACCCTGCTGAGCATTATCACAAACTGACCTGAATTGAAGCTCACATTTGGTTCCAAACATTCATCTGACCATTTTACCTTCTATCCATTTTTAGTGGAATGACTAAAAATGTGGAGCTTTAACTGTTAAAATGAAGTGAAAAACAATAATTAAGCTGTCTTCTCATTCCTTCCATAAACAGAGGGCAATCGTGGAAAATAATGTAAGAAAAACTATTACTGTTAACATATTATTTCTTGCCTAGAAGGAAGATAATATGCTTTTTCCAACACATGGATTTTTTTTTTCCACCCCCTCAAAATGCATTTAAAGCAGATTTTAATTTGAAACACCGAGGTAAAACCCCTGGTGACCTTTCACATTAATAAAAAGGCAAGTGTAATGATTGATGCAAGTCCCTTCCATCATCCTCTTCATTTTTCTAAACATAGTATAAAATGCAATTGAGTTACTTTCAGTTGCAACCCTAGTACACAGTTCTAGGAAGCTAAAGTTCAGAGTTCCTTCCTCTGTGGATATAAAGGAAGTTTTTCCATTTAAATTCTTTCACTTTTTCCCCCAAAAAAAGGTGCAGAACTGGCAGCGGAGTACATTTTTAAAAGTCTGTCAATACTGAAGCCTGAGAGAGAAACGTTCAGTTTTTTTTTTTACTTTCTGTAGAGCATGTACTTCTAAGAATTCCTTCTTTACCTGTTGAAGCTCCCAGATCACATCTCCTGGGGACAGCTGGCATTTTAAGGCTCTTTTTCTTCAGAGTTTCCAAAATGAGGTCATTCTTTTTACTACTGTCACCTTTTAGCAGAGTGAAGTTTCTTTTATCAGAATCTTATCTTCTCACAACGCACTTCAGAGAAAACTTTCCATCAACTTTTCTTCATTTTGAATTTTGTAGGTAAACTTGCAAAACTACCGAAAAATTTTCCAAATATAGACTCTATATTAAAATAATCCATTATCTGAGTTACTGTGCTTTGAATCAACATATTTTTCTTTTAGAGCTCAACATTTCAAAAAACGTACCTAGCAGAGCAAGCTCCTCACACAATCTGCACCATCCTCAGACTTAGCTGATACCACATTTCAAAAAGCTGATGAAATAGTAGGGATGATTCAGACCATTCATGGCACAACACCAGTATTTTCTTTACTTCACCAAACTTGTACCAGCATAGATAAGCTAAAACTCAGGGCACATGCACCAAACAGAAACAGGGATATCAGAGCTTATTCTGCACTGAGATTTCTGGGATTTTTATCCGAAGTCAGCTGTGTGTGAACCCATGGCACTATGCCCTGCTGAAAAGGAGTAACCCCTGCAATGCTGCACCGTGTCCTGCTGCCCCAGCGCCCTGCTTCTGGGAGGATGCTTGAACCTGGCTCCATTAGGTACTTGGAGACATTCCCCCTCAATCCACTGTCCCTGTACTGATCAAATATCACAGGAGCAGAGTCAGCAGCACAGGAATCCTATTTCTTGTTGATCGAATCTTGTTGATTTTATTGGAATTAGTTTAGGTTTGGACAAGCCTAAGGCAGCGATGAATCAGACAACAGTGCTTCTGAACTCTTATTCTGCAAAAGACTGAGCTCTACCATCCCTTGTTCTCAAATTTTTTAAGATGATTTTCAGTTCTTTACAACTGAAAGACTTAATTATTCTGCTGGCTAAATTAGGAACACGTACTGGTTTGCCTCCTGCATAATCCCTTTAAAGAACTCCAAAATACTTTCTAGTCCTTCGAAACAAGTGAGCAATTTCAAAATGTCAAGTTGAATTTGGCATGAGAATAAAATCCAGAAATTGCCTTTTAACTGTATCATTGTACCAATGATTCATACTGCAAATATTTTTCCCAAATCAAAAAACAGGTGATGCAAAAGCACCTGGTAGTTCTTCTTTTGTGTAACTGAAGGTTACTCCCAGAGGATAATTTTCCAGCTGGCCTGCCTGTACCCTTTTCCTCCCATTAATCCCAGTTTAAGTTTAGAGATACTAGGGCTGAGCAGGACATGGCTGCTACACTGATGAGATCTTCCAGTTCCCAGCTGATGGATGGGAACCCACCATGGCACAGCACCGGCCAGCACACGCTGTCCCACCACTGCCAAGGCAAGGCCAGGCATCACGACAGGAGAGCTTGAGGGAGAAACACAGGACTTCTGCACTGTGCAGCTCTGCAGGGAGACCACACTCTGATCTAAGTGAGCAGCAACAGAAAAGTAAACTTCTTCATCTGCAAATTGTGTATCGTTCACATTTTGCAGTTCTTGGCCGTCTCCACAAAACCCTGCTCTGACTTTGCAGGGATGCGAAGAGGAGTAAGTTAGGCTGTTAGGACTTAGGACCAAATGTACTAGGAGGCAGATGCCTGGTTAGATTCTATATATGATTTCAGAGACTTTCGGATGGAATTATGCCCTGTATCTTGCACATGGTAGGCTGAACTATGCAAAAATGTTTACAGCTATACCACTAGCCATGAGAAATTAACACAGTTATTTTTGAGTTGTGACACTTGCCAACACTTAACTAAAGAGCAGGAACTTTTTCACGGAAATGGTGCCTGTTTCAGGTGAGCACAGCAAAGCATGGCTTGGGAGCAGCATCACTCTGCTCTGGATCAGCTCTAAAAAGGAGCTGGGAGCTTTCAAAACCAGAGATCAGGCCATAAATATGCCCATATGTTATTTGGTCTAATTCTTCTAGAATAAAAGCAACCATGTAAGTGACATCAGGGACCAGATTACCTTCTCCACCTGTTTCCTGCAGATGAAGAAAGAGGCAAAAGCAGAGTCCAGAGATTCTATTAAATGCTCACTGTGCAACATTTAAGCAGCTGGGAACCACATCAGGTGCGGCCGGCGACAGGGCTGGGAGCCAAGCGCTGCCTCCTCCCTCTGGGCAGGGATGCAAGACTGCCACAGCCCACGGGCTCTTCCCCATTTTGGGCTTTGATGACGAAGGAGGACTCATGGAGGATTTCTCCCTTTTAAGCAATACAGCACAAAATGCAAGGACACAAAAGCAGTAGTGCTGAGTCAGACCAGAAATCCACCTACTCCTGCATCCTGCCTACAACACCGGTCAATAGCACATATCTAGAGAAAAGTGCAAGGCCTAGGCAATTGCAAAGATGATACTTCTAAATCTCTTTCTGTGCACTAACTGCCTCCTGGACATTTTGTTTTTTACTCAGGCTTGAGGGTTTTTTTGTTTTTTGTTTTTTTAAAAAGAGTTCTCCTTTCCACTGACTGCAGAGCATCATCTTTACAGGTATGGGCTTTACAGAGTAAGTATCATCCTTGCTCCAACTGCCCCTTGTAATGCAATAGTGTTGCAGCTGATATTTCATGCCACTTCATAATTAAGGTATGCCTTTCAGCACTCCAATGAGTTCATAAAGCTACTTTGACAAATGAAAAAAACAAGCTGAGGAGCAAGTGAATCACCTGCCCACGGCTATGAGAGAAATTAGCGAGAAAGTTAAAAGCAAGTCCATAGCTCCAGAGTTTTGATTCTGCTTTAAAACCAGAGTCTATCCTTACTTTTACAGTTCACTAATGAAGCCTTCAAAAAAAGCTAGAGAAACTAAAGACCGTTATTGTTTTCACATTATGCCTGAAAGTGCCATTTTTGTGACTGTATAGACAATGACATTACAGATGATGACAAAAATCAAGATAATAGTTTCTAAAGTGTTGCGAGTTCAGCCTGTTTAGCTGTCTAGTGACAAAGTCATCATTAAGGTCTTAATTCAGAAAAGCATGGAAGCACATACCTACATTACTCGTATTAAGTAGAGCATTTAAGTGTGTACTTTAAGCACCTGCTTAAATTCTGAATCACTTATTTTGGGAGTCAGGTGTACACTTACTGCCCGTTCAAAGACAGATGGTTTGCTGATGTGTTAACTACCTAAGACCATAAAATGTAATCACAAGGGAAATGAATTCAGGGACTTGCAGGAATAATACCATCCCACTGCAGAACCAACTTGGGCAGGGCCTTAAGCTGAACCAGCAGAGGGAACCCAAACACCACGCACTCTGGCCACCACCCCGTAACACGACTCAGGGGCACCCAGGACACGACTGCTCCCTGCTTCCAGCGGCACCATGCCTGCTTCTGCCACAGCCACCAAGAAAGACCCACTGTTCTCAGCTGCCTCATGGCCTACCACGGATATATGGACATTTTGGTCTACACGCACTGAATTTCTTAAATTAATTTTTAAAGGACAAGTATATTAAATGTAGTGCTTATATAGCCTAAACTAGCTGATTTGTATTGTCCAACTTTACTCCATTTATATTACACCTCTCTGATATTACACCATATTATCTAATGTTCACAATATGCATAATGAACACTACCTGAAAGACAGGCAGGCATGTAAAGACCCCATCCCCAACTTCACCACCTTAATTTTTCATATATATATATGTTTGGTAGCACAATTGTACTGTTTTATCACTGTATATATTGGCCTGGGGGTAGGGGTTGTTGCCATTGATACAGGTTTTTCCGGCACAAAAAGCTCACAAGTGGGAGTTTCTCCCACACTGCCTGAGAATTTCTTCTGCTTAAATGTTTTGGAAAGCTACAGTGGGTTTCCCATGAGTTTTCTGGCAGCCTACATGAATCCCTTTTCAGCATCTCAAACTGAATTTGCATGTGAAAACAGATTACCCTAAGACAATTACAATGTCAACTGGTTAAGAAACTCCTGCACTGTCTAGGGTTGCGGAATTTATTTTAAAAGGACAATGAGGACTTTGTGGACAAGTGAACACACTTGAAAGACTTTAGGAAGCTTGAAAATTTCTTTTTTCTTATAGCAATTCTGTGGGAGTAATTCTAATAGCAACATTCTGTGGGAGAGCGCTATTGGCTTCTCCATAAGTTAAATTCACTCAACCACACACCATTTCTTTCCTGTTGAACTGTCCACAGCAAAGTTTCACACACTCTTTCAATGAGAACGCATCTGTCCCTGCTCCTCCCGAGGATGTGAGCACTCAGTAGATACTCCACGGAGTGATAATGGCAGCAGAGCCATGTGAAAAGACTGCATGGAGTCAGAAGAACCCTCCAACAGGTCAGACCAATGCAGATCTAAATAGTAACTCTATACTCACTTCATCCACTGCCTTCATGACTGTAAAACATGATCAACTCTCCTTCAGCCTTCTCTCCAAACTGAGAAGTCTCAGCCATTTCAGCATCTCCCCATAAGACAGTTGCTCTATGTCCTTGATGATTCAAGTTGCCCTTCTCCATGCATTCTTGAACTCCACCATGTCCTCCTTGAGATGTGGACACCAGAAACATTAGCTTGTGTTGACTTCATATGAGGAGTAAAAGTATTTTCTGGCTTCCCTAATGTCATCTCTGTCAAAAATCTGTAATTGCCCTACAGCCACATTTCCTCTACGAAGATAATCTGCTGCTGACGTGTTGTCAGTAGTGAGGGTAGTTTAACAGGGGGAGAACATAATGTAGTGAAAATACTCAAGGCCACATTGCATGCAGTTGGATTTCAGAAACTGCAAATGGGTTATATCCTTCCCCACCCCCAGAAAAATAAAAGAAACATAAAAGAAACACTGGAAAAATAAAGATTTTTGCATAGATGCAATCCCAGCAAATTTGCCACAGATGTTACTTGAACAGCTTCCTGATTTGCCTTTAGACAAAGGATGAACTCAAGGGGTTGGGAACCATGAATTGGGAATTTCATTCTACTAATGTTTACATGGAGGAAAAAAAAAGTAAAACCCTCTTGTATTTTTAGACCAGAAACATGAGACCATAAATCATTATGTCAAGCACTAATGTAGGTTTGGGGAAGAAAAAAAAATGGGTTCTGGCTTAATTTGGAAGCACATTGGATGAATCCAAAAGCAGGTCTGTGCT
Organism: Tyto alba; assembly: GCF_018691265.1. NCBI lineage: Eukaryota > Metazoa > Chordata > Aves > Strigiformes > Tytonidae > Tyto > Tyto alba. Next base: position 10,185,477 of record NW_024881280.1, read on the forward strand.
GCTATGATTTATAATAGGATATTGTAATAGCTGGATAGAAGTAGATTTATATCGCCTGGATGTAATTTAGATCCAAGAAGAGAGGCAGCCACTTATAATGAGACTTCGCTGTGAGGTATGTCCCCCATTCTCTTGCTTGCCAAGGCATTTCAATTATCTCCCTTGTACTTCGTTATAAATAAAGCTGCAAGGAGATGTTCTAACCCAGGCTAGCTGGAAAAACCGAGGGCTCAAAGGAGCCAAGATTCATTCTTATAATAACTGGGTTTCAACTCAGAACTACTGGAATCAGTGATCATATTCATATAGAAAAAAACCAAAGTGTTTTACTACCACAGATGTGCAGTTGTATTTATCCCACCAGGGATACTCAACAGTTGTCACCACCTCGATTTGAAAGGTAAAAAACTCCAAGGCACATGCAACATGCACTTCTGAAATTCCCAGTTTTCAATAACTAGATTTTTGGCCAAGGAAAGTTCAGCCTTACACTCAAAATCAGGTAATTTCTGACAATGACAACCACGCTACTATATGAATTACAAGACAGTTATACCAACATTGACCAACTTCATTCTATAACCTTTCTCCTTCCTTCAGCTCCTCTCCATAGTTTGTCCTGCCCAGTCACATTCAACATTTCTCTCATTTCAGAAGTCTACTATATGAATAAAAAGTTGTATAACATCAATAGTATAGAATATACCTATTTTATACTTCATTTAATACTGTACATACACATGATAGCACTACTTATATACTACCAAGTTAAATGGACTGTTTTGTTGCTTTGTAAATATATTTCCTGGCAAGCCAAGAGCTTTTTACAGAAAAGGTTACTTTCCTGAATATTAAATTCAACCTACACTAACAGAAACATTCTCCAGTTCTTCCTCACATACCCACTTCCAGGCAGCCTTTACTAAGGCTATCTTTGGCTTGTTAAAATTCTTCTTAGCTTTAATAAGCTACAGCTTCAAAATATTAACTATAAAATATAGAGTTTGAAAATCAATTCTTGAACTGAGAAGACTACTGATGTTTTCACCTGCACATCCATCCAGACCACTGAGATCCCAAAAACTGCAACTCAGAAGATCAGCTTATGCACAGAGGATGCCTAAAAACAGGAAGAAGAATGAGTGGAGGTCCATAACTACCTGATCTTAACCACACCCAGAACAGGGCAGCCTCACTTACCTGCATTGATTTCACCTGGGCAGTTGCTTGCCAGGAGCTTTCCTAGAGATGAGATCTGTAAGCAGCCAACCAAGAACCACAGATAATTTTAAACTGGGCAGACAGCCACCTCTACCTGTAAAATGTAATCCTGAAAGGTACAACGCAATTTTACATTACCAGAAGACCTTTTCTGTTTTCACCTGTCCTGGTTCGGGCTGGAATAGAGTTCCTGTTTGTTTTAGTAGCTGGAGGAGCTGCAGCACAGAGACCCCAGGGGCTCCCCAGGCCCCAGTGCCCTCACCTGTGCGCGGGGGCGGGGGGAGCACAGCTGGAGGGCTGGGCCCCGATTGGCCGATAGTCCATGTCATGTGACATTATGCTCACCATATAAAGGCAGGAGAGGGCTGGGAGAGGGGCCACTTCTGGGAGTGTGGCTGGGGGGCCTTTGTGTTTGGGATTGCCAGCCAGGAGCAGGCGGGTGGTGAGCAGCTGTATTGTACATTACCTGCTAATATTGCTGTCAGTGTATTATTCTGTTACTGTTATTAAACTGTTTTTATCTCAACCCGCGAGTCTCCCTTTGCTGTGCCGATTCCCTCCCCATTCCCAAGTGGGGGGAGGGTGGGTGAGCGGCTGTGGGGCGTTTAGCTGCTGAGTAGGCTCAAACCACAACATCACCTCTTGAAATTCAAAGAGCTAATTAACAATGTTTTGTTCTTCTGTGTCTGTAGGGCAGGTTAATTTTAACCTAATTCCTCTGCCACAGAAAGTGACAGCATTTAAAGGCACCAACATCATCATTTTCTTGCTCTCTGTTACTTATGCTTCTGCACTTAAAACCTACTGGTAGTATAAATAAGCACATGCTGCTTCACTACCAATTTGTTTCAAATTTAAACTAGGAATTAAATCCCCCATGGTAGCCTCAAACATCACACAACACTTTACCAAATACATATCTTCCCAACAAGGAGACAATACTCAGATCTGCTCTGTACTTTTCACCTGACATTGCTGTGTTTACAAAATTTAATTACCCTTCCATACAAGATGGGAACTGCTATGTTAATAACTTCTACTGCTCTGGTAATGTGTCTTCAGGACCACAATAATGGCCTGGCCAGTTTGTATTTTTGCACCCTGGGAGTGGTTAAGCACTAGAGGAGGATGTTCCCACAAACCTGAGAATTATCTAGCCAAAGGGTGTCCTGAAGTGGCAAGCAGCCAAGCTAAGGCCAAGCCAGGTCCCTAAAAAAGGGCTTTTTAGAAAACGGTCTCCTTAGAATGACTGCGTAAGTGTTAGTAAATACCTCACTAGAAGGGTGCAACCTCTTTTGTAGCTGTAAAAACATTTTTCAAGAGTTCTACTGTTCTCAGAAATTATACTTTCCCTTAAAAAGGCTGCTGAACCACTGGTTATTATTGGCACTCAATACATAACATAAATAATAACTACCATGGAAGTCACCTGGAATTACCATTTCATTAACTATGCTGGTAACCTGTCTCCTAAATTGGCTGCTAAGCAAAAAAACATAACTTCAGTCCTGTACAGTATTTATACATGTAGCTAATACTGCTAATTGTGTGATTGCCCTGCTAGAAGAGAGAGGAAAATGGAGCTCCCGCATACTTTTTTGAGTTTGGAGTACACTTTGGAGTTGTGCCAAACTATGAAAGAACAGGGACAGCGAAAGGATGTGAAAGAATTGGTTGTACTTGCAGGGCATCTCCTGGAATGCACCATCTACTTCCCAGCTAAGCAGAGGTGATGAGCAAACACATACATACACACACATCACCCTCCCAAGAAGGAATATATATGCATTTTATAAGGATGAAGGTGTGCCCCTCTTTAAAGAATGCTTTGCAAGGAGGGTGGGAAGCAGAGGGTTTGCCATTCTATTTTAAAGCATCTGCCTAAAAAAATTTTAATTGCTTACTGGCTACAAATAAATGTATTGCAAGCGGACATAAATATAGATTCATTCTGAGGCAATTGGCATGATTACTTTCCTTAAGTGATGAAAATTACTATGTAAACCAAAGTCATAAACTGAGTGAAATGACTGACTCCCAAACCACCATCCAAGCATTAAAATCTCCAAATTGGTAGTAAAACACTTTTATGTTCAAGTAAATATTTCTTCTTTCTATTGATGCTTAAACCTAGGAATTCTTTGTGGGAATTGTTACCACTGGATGTTTTTATCAACAGAAATAATAATGAAAACAAAAGCAAAACCCAGCTGCTAATGATTATGCTATAAATTTAATTAACAGCAATGAAAAAAGTGACATTTTCATTGACTTAAGTGTCATACGCAAGTGTAATACAGGACAGTCAAGCAACCATGGGACTATATTAATCCCTGTGATAATAGAAAAATAGTAAGTGGGAGGGTAAGGGAAGACATATTCTTTTGCAAATCATACAAATACCAATAATATGATCTACATTATTACTAATTTTTATGTGGTTACTCTAAAAACCTGAAGGCAAGTTCAAGTTTGATCAGGTGCTGGGAAGACAGGTACAGAAAATACTTCATAAAAGTATAGAAAGTACAGAAGTAATCTGAAAGATGCTGTAACCTCCCCAAACAAACTTATCCTGAAAGAGAAGCAGCGTGAACTGTAGGAGCAAAGAGTCACACATGGTAGAAGTTGTTAGTGCTATTAAAACTGTATTTACGTAATTTAAAAGATTCAGAAAATTAGTGCAGAAGAAATACAAGTGAGCGTGAGGAAAGGATTTCTGTCTTTAATAAATGTAGAGAGAATGCATTTGCCCAGAGAGAAGTCAGGAGGACAAAGCAGCCCTGCAGTACAAAATGGGAGCTTCCCAATCCACAACCAGTTTAGCTACTGGCGGAGTGGGGGAGGAGCATCTTTCAGCACTACCTAGAACTTTCATTTTACTGTTTTAGATTTTTCTTTCATATCACCGACTCTAGCTCTGCATGCAAGAATAGGAACCACTTTGCTAGATTAAATCTGATTTTTTAAGCTTGTTTGATGGTATTATTGCTCCCAGGTAATTTGCAATATTCTGGGAGTAATATATCTCCATAATAAAGAACTAAGAATTCAGCAGCATGTCTTCTGCTGCAGTCTGATTTTACATAGTGCTTACCATGGCACAGAATTGCCAGTGTCATTATTTTTTAAATGTTCAAGTTTTGCATAAATTAGACTTTAAGACGGTGTCATACATTGCCATGCTGCAGCGGTGGCACAGCTTGAGGCATAGCCTTGGCCTCAGTGCTGCAAGCTGGGGTGCCACGCTTAGTTCTAACCCCCAGGAGCACTGCCCCCAGAGAACCTCCCCGAAGGCAGCGCAGAGCAGCAGGAGCCCCCTAAGCTTTTTGGGGTCCCTGCGATGGCTGCAGCACACGTGGCACCACACTCCCTCCTTCACATGGTGACTCTGTTGGTGTGGGAACCCCGCGCTTGCTCTTCTCTGCTTTCTCCTGCCTCCACCGGTCCAGCCTGGACTCGACAGGCTTCACAGAGGAAAAATGCAGAGACCAACTCAGGATGGGTTTCTAAGTAGGAGTATGGAAAGACAAGGCTATGAGGGAAATGAACACAAAACACAACCTGAGCATCCCCTGAGGAAGAGGCTGCTCCCCGGCCAGTTCCACCACCCATGTCCAGGAGCTCCCCCATCGCCCCAAGCCCCGCTGACCTGCATCGCGGAGCGCGGCCGCGCCTCTCCCGAGCTCTGCCTCCACCTCTCCCTCCTCACACCCCTCCGGAGGTGAAGTTTGGATACAAGTGCGAGTGCCTGGGGCTGCTCTGCCCGGGACTCGGCAGCTGGGGTTGGTGTGGGGATGTCCCCTGACCAGGGACGTGTGCTGCATAGATGCCAGGGATAAGCCTTTATCCGGGGTCCTCACTCAGGCTGCTGCTCCACCCCCTCACCAGTGCTCCTTCTGTTAAGGACCATCAATACATTTATAGTAAATACAACACAATGCTTGGTTATGCAAACTTTCCGCAAAACTCAGGATTTTGGGTTTGCTACCAGACTGCTGGCAGATCCTGCTACCAGAGATCCCTCAGACCAGGGGCTGGGTGCCAGGTTACTCCCACTGTCTTGTCCGGAGAAGAAAGCCCTGCTGCCTTCTGCCTTGTGAGGCAGGAAGTTTTTGCTCGGGTTCCTCTGTCACGCTTATCATCTGGATTTCTTTTTTGTGAATCCTCAACTGCCTAATTAAAAGGAATCTAGTAATTACAGAATTAAAGCTTAAACCCTTGAATTATTTCTTGATAGTGGTTTATTCATTTTCTTATTTAAACCAGGTGCCTGGTGTGTGCCTCCCAGCTACCCAGCAACCCAGAGGTATGTAGTAAGAATCCTGTCTTGCAGTGCTGAAGAAAGGGACCTGTTTTGAGGGTTTTTTACCCTGTGATATTCTAAATCATCATGCCACCATTTCTGGGTGAACAGGTAGCTGTTTATCTCCTTGATGCAAAATAGAGTCGATTACTGTATGTCTGCATGAAGCAGGCTCAGATAAGAGTTTTTTTCTGGGTTCCCTTTCTAGGGGTTGGACGTGTTGCCCACGCATTCCAAAAACCATCAAGTACCCATAAATATCTGTGAGACAGAGCTAAGTGAGCCACTATGAACACTGAGCAAGCATTTGTCAATTTTATACTTCCAGTATTAGAAAGATTCTGACGTTTTGATACAAAGGGGTATCTGACTGAAGAATAACTGTTCTCACAACAGTTTGAACCCTTATACACTCTATTTTGCTAAAATATTATTATACCTCTGACATAATACTACATTTCAGCATGTTTGGTGGTAGAGCACACTACTTCACCAAACACAAGCACTGCATCAGAGGGAAAAGTAAGCTATTAGACTTGTGTTTATATCTCTTTTAATGTAACTATGGACACTAAGACACTTCAGGCAGAATCCCATGGGGGCAAAGAAACCTAAAACCAAAAATGACTGAAGCATGACTAGGTGTATACAGTGGAGAGAAAATATTGCATATAAACACAATATGCTCAGATAGCTTTCCTGTTACTTGAAACAATTTGCATTATATTTGTAAGGATGCAATAGTGAAGATGAGCAAGCTTATCAGATACAGTTTCTGTGATATAACATTTTAGAATAATTAGTATTTTAATTTTACTTAGTTAAAAAAAAAAATCTCTTGAAGCAGACCAAAAAGAAAGCTACATATCAGTTGGCTGAAACAATATTTTAAACTTTCTCTGATTTCCAGAAGAGAGTTTCCACACAATTAAAATAAAAGAAAGAAAACATTCACAGTTAAATTCCAACACCAGAAAATGTGAGGCTGTTAGATGATTCTTTCTTTTGCTACCAAACGTAAGTAAACAATGCTTTGAAATTAGCAAGTCAATGTTTGGATCAAAATTGCAAAAATTTGTTCTAGTGTGAAGACATTAACAAACAAACAAAAAAAAAGTATTGTTGTTCTCAGTCATTTGTTAAACTAGTGTTTCCCAAACAGAAGATAAATTTAGTTGGAGGACAACTTAGTAGCCCTTTTATTCAGAATTCCAGCAGACTCACTGAGTTTGCCTTGACAGGATCCATGCAAACATCTCCCAGCACTCTCCTCAGCTTTGCTCTGTGGTCTCCTGTCTCCTCTCATCTGCATTTTCTTTGAATCCTGGGATTCAAGAAATTCCAAATCTGAATGCAAGAGTCTGCCATGGACTTTGTCACATCAGCTTTTTTTCCATGTCAACATCCGATCACACTCATGCTCTGTGAGTTTGATGCAAACAGTGCAAGCCTAGATAGTTCTAAAGATGTTCACTCTACAAATGACCACTTTGGGTAGAGAAGGTCTGAGTTAGGCAGGCCATGACATCCATAGATTGATAACTAATGAGTGGTCATGATGACACAGCCCTCCAGTCCCCAACCCCCTGATAACACTCAGTTGCTCTCAGGTTTCTGTTCAAACACCTAAATCCAAACACCCCACTCAACTGCTGCTCAGTTTCGTTACATAAACTCAAACCAGGATTCAATACATCAGACTCCAGACCTCAGGACTTGGACACTGTATATATTTCTAGAAACAGCGAGAGGTGAAACGTCAATGAATCTACCTTCCTCCAGTAATCAGAAAACCTATTTCTTGATGAATATATCTGCCTTTCAAACCACCTGATTTAGCTGAACTATGTTCCTGTCCCACTCTGTGTAAAGCTACTGGTGTGTAGATCAGGCTCACCCGCAATGGCAGCCCTGCATGATGCCCTTGCAGGTGGTTGGTAAATAGCCCACCAGGCACAGCAGCTACTTGTACCTGGCCAGTGCGCTCATCTATAATTTATTCACATGTATATGTATGTAGATAAAAACCTGACAGTGTGCACAGGCAGAAATACTGGGAATAGTTCATGTGTTCTGTGGGAGCACAAATGTTAATGGCACCAACCACCCGTGACACAGTTCTGAGTGGAGTCAGCACCCCTGCTCTTGCTCCCCCGGCCACGGAGATGTGAAGCACAGGGAACCACAGTGAACCCGCGCTCCTCACAAGAGCAGACTGCGTGCAGGTGGCACTGCCTGCTACAACTGCTTTGGTTTTTTGTCAGCCTACCGCTGCAATTCTTGGATTCTGCATTTTAGAAGGTTCTTCTAAGCAAGAAGAAACAACATAAAGGACAGTGTTTGGGGTTTTGAAATGGTTAGTCACTACTGTCCTCAGAAAAATGATTGTGAACATGCCAAGCTGCTGAACACAGGCTGGCCACTGCAGGCTTCAGGCTTGTTATTTCTGTTATGGCGGTCTCTCATGGGAAGGCAGGAGAAATACTCTCAAGTAATGTGCTTCCCCCCATGTTTCTGATGTATTTCTGTTGCTTAGACAATAAGAAATGGGGTAGGATCTGTGTGTGAGGCAGTAGCCAGCTACCACCAAAAGCCCAAGCAGTATGAGTCTGACACAGACACCTCTGTCTTCCTCTACTACCAGTGCCACCAGGTGTTGGTGGTGCTCGGCTGTGGCTCACGGAAAGTTTTGCAAATATTTCTTGCTTTAAGTATTAGCTGCCCTCATTGCACTTCCCCTTCATTTCCCTGAGCAGGCTGAGTATCCTCTTCAAGTACACAAGAGCATTACGGGTTGATACACAACACGAGGACATCTGAATAGAATTTTTCAAAAATCTCCACTGCTCGAGCCTATTACTCTCACAGGGCTGTCCCCCACCTGTACCCCATTCTTCCATTTCATCCACCACAGAAAACAGAAAAAGCAACAAACACTCCCATACCATCTTGAAAATAATAAGCCCTATCTAAACTGATCACACAGTCCTAACGCAGTAATTAACATTTTCTAGCAGAAAGAAAATCTTCTGGCTAATAGCCATATACCAATAGTTTTCACGGTATAGCAGATCAGGAAAAAAAACAAAACAAAACAAAACCAAAACCATCTCGCTATACAGACTTCCCCTTCAAAGCTGGGAAAAATACACGCTGATTATAAAAATGTACAAGGAAATGCTCCTTGTATGTACAAGGAAATGTGCAAGCAAATAACTTACTGAACTGCTGTGGTTCTCTTGTGTTACACTTATTTAGTGGTCAGGTGTGGCTTCTGGGTTTGGAAGACTCAAGGAGAAAGGAAAATTTATGCTACAAAATACACATGGACATGAACCTAAATCATGGAACATGCTCAGTGGAATTTCCCTTTCATAAGTATCACTTATTACTTATAGCAATAATTTAACCTTTAGAACAAAATATTAGTCTCTCAAGGTTATTTCTTAGTTGCAGTTATGATCTCAATCAGAAGCCCAGAGCTTTGCCTGGAAGATAACTAGAGGCGAGGGGACCAACAAAGCCACATTACTTATGTGAACTGCTGAAATGTGAAGCACAAGAGATTTTTGCTTCTATTCATACTTCTTGTTTAGCACTTTTGCTTTTCTATACCTCTAGAATCAGTGATTACGTAGGCATAACAATTCAGACAAGATTTTTCTAAGCTGACCTTTACAACACAAGTTTAGCAAGACTGCATTATTTTAAACATTGTTCTTTATATATGTCATCTGGCCTCCAAAAAGCTTTGCAGATAACAAGCTAGAGGAAATTTTTTCCTCCCATTCAGTTTCTCACTTGATATATTAAAATATAAAACCTGAGCTAGAGTGTAAAGATAAAGAAGCAACTTTCTAAAGCATGGGAGGAATTTAAATAAACTCATTACACAAATCATTGTATTAGGCTTACAGGGGCCAATCTTTTGTTTAAAGGAAATGAGATTTATATTTAGTGAGTGGTGAAGGCACAGAAGTGGAAAAGATTTGCTGTTACAGACAACATACCAAGTTATTAGACAAATGGCAATTGTGCAAAAAGCTGCAATGAAAGCCATCAGCCTTCATGTCCAGAAGTACAGCAATCCCACACCGAAGCTAAAAGCTTCTGGAGCCCAAATCAGCAGGCCTGGCCTCATCCTCTCTTCTGCCTCTCTCTGGCTGGGAGACACAAAGCTGATCCCTGCTGTGTTTCCCCAGGGAAGCTGGTGGGTCTCTCCAGCACCTGAAGAGACTCTGAGACCATTGCTAGATCCATTTCTCTCCCTTATACCCTGTAATTTATCTACATGCAGATGTACACGGGTCCCCCCTGCAGCCAGCCGTACACACGAGGATGCCGCGGCAGTGCCGGCTCTGCCTGCGGGAGCCAGCCTCCTGCTCCTGGCCTGAACAGGCTGAAAGGCTGAACTGATAAGCTAACTGCTGAAACAGGGACAGAAGGTTCTGTGAATTGGGGGAAATGATAATGGTATTTTTATTCATGCACATCTAAAAGCTATCATTAACGTGGGACTCTGAGCACTGGTAGATGTCAGCTTCCCCCCACACCAGTGGACCTTTCCCTTGTTCCTCCTCTCATGTCATGAGAACAAAGGAGAGAAATCACTCACCTACCAAGCCCACCAAATTTGACACTCAGCTCAGAGCTGTTTTCAAGCTTGTAATTTCTTGCACTCTCCTGCAACCAAACCATTCTTATTTATAGCAGATGTTAATTACTGTTTCCTTATCATCAGGGTTACATGCAATCCGATTTGCGCGTCCGTAAGCCTCGTGTTGGTATCTGTTTCTTCGTTTGTTAGTGACTAATTTCAAATGTTTCATTAAGCCTGAAAGAAAAGAATTGAGGCAGGAGGTTAAACCATCACCACAGGATTCCTCCACTCTCTGACACTGTTTGTATTTGAAGAGGACAGAAAATCCTTTGGACGCTGCAGATGTAGTCAGACAGCCCAGCCTCTCCCCCACGCTGAACTTACACCTTCCAGTTGGAGCCCCTACAGTTTAACATTCCTTCAATTCCTTTGTATGACGGAACTGCCGTGTATGGCTCAGGCAATGCTCTTCAAAAGCAAGCTATGTATCCCTGTTCAATACAACAGAACATACTACGTTATCTTCTGTCTGAGCAGGGCCACATGCTGGCTCTACGCACGGACCGTCTCAGCTAAAACCAACACTGAAGCTAGATGGGGTTTGTTTGCAAGGAACAACATGGCTTCAGCATCTTATATCCTTCAGAAATCTAGATCATTTCATAGGCACCATCTCCCAGGCACCCTTGAGACATGGCTCTCATGTTACCTAACCCAGATGCTTCATCTGCATACTCTACTCAGAAAAGCTTTTCTATAGCTTTCATTTTATATATCTACAAACTTTCATCTTCTGTGCAAGTGCATTTATGTGAGTACAGGTGCACGGAAAGATGGCAGGAGATCCTCCCTCTGTTGCTGAGTGACCTGTTGTTTACTAAGTAACCTTTTCTTTTGGGGAAGGGGTGGGCAAGGAGTCATGCTAAGGGGGAGACGGACTTCCCTCTTCTCATTATTATTTTGTTTCTGGGTTACGGCAAGGAAAGTACTGGTCCTGATAAGGTTCTGTCTGCTGCTTGCTGAAGTGCTAAAGATGTGACCAGAAACCATACAGTCTTTAAAAAATCTGCCCCCTTTGTCAGTCTGCTATTTGGCACCTATTTCAGGTTGTCGAAGAGTATCCCCCATGGTGGGTTTGCAGTGGCTGCTGCCATGGGCCCCACATACATAGTGTACTAAATATACCACCAAGGGTACCTGTGGCAATGCATTTGTCTGAGTGTCTGTCTGTTAGCTTTAGCGCTGGTCATTCCTCTTTCTTTTTCTTTCTCTCTCTCTCATTTTTTTTTTTTTTTTTCCTAAAACAGTACCTCTTCTCTCCAGGAATAGGCATCAAATTCCACAACCGTGCATCTGGAAAATGAATATTTAACAAAACTTAATGAAAACTTCCTGCTCTAAAAAGCATTTCCAAACCCAATAAGCTACATTACCCATTAGTTTCAACCCATGCAGATGTCCAAGTAATCAGACAAGGGCCTACAGAGTGGTATTAAAATGCTGATATCAAATGAGTCACAGTTGCTTTCCACTTACAACGTTCTCTATAAATTACATGTTTTCTTATGTTTTCTCGAGAAGTATCACATGCAACTAGATCTAGTAAATCCGAATTTTATTGTTAACTGAGTATTGGGATTCGAATTTCAGATTAAGCAGTCCAAGCACACTTGCCCTATAAAGACGTTTTCTTTTTCCAATCTCTAGATAGATACCAAGCTATGGGAAAAGACTTACACACCTCAAAGGCATTAGGTTTCTTTGATTCAGCACGTGTTCCTTTTTGAAAAGGAAGGACTATAAATTAACAGACATTAGTATTTTCTACCAAAGTACATACTTAAATTTGCCACAAAGAGAAACTGTAACTAACAGAAATCCTGACTATGGCAGAATTGCCTATCAAAAGTGGTTAGGATTTTGTTGTTCTCTTCTTTTGCCTGTTGCTGTCTTGCTTAGAAATCAGCAACATCTCCATATTACTACAGTGTGTTCTGTAACTTTCCAATTTAAAAAAGCTGAAAAATCTAAAGAATAACTGTAAATGTTCTTTTCTGAAATTGGCTGTCATATTTATGATCCACTATTAGTGCAGTTATTTGTAAGCACTTCCTCTAGCTCATCAGAACAATAACAGAAAAAAGGTTTTTGTTGGAGGCAAAGATTTTTCTCCTAGAAATCCATTATCTGGCCTGTTTCTTGTCATTTACCTTTTTCCACAGCACTGCAGTGCTGTGGAATCTGAATGTTCATACAGATTGCCAATATTTTCACCATTTTTAACAAGTCATAAGGTCAACTTCTTTCAGAAGAGATAGGAGGAAGGCAGAAAAAACTTGAAAATGTCTTCACCTACTTCACATTGGTTAGTACTCTCTTTTTCTTCTGCTTGGACTATCTGAAAATAAAATTTTAGACAGAGATAACCTATTTTCAAATGTTTAAAAATAAATGTTAATGCAAGAAAGTTTAATACAATGAAACCAAATGATTTCTGCAAAAACAACAGGACCTATCCTGAGAAGTCATGACTTAGTGCCACTCAAATTTTCACAGAATTCTCCCATCTCCACTCATGATGAACTCGGCAATGAGAGCAATCTCATTTGCTGGCATTATAATTTGGTATGGTGTTAGCGCAAGATTCACCTGCCTCTACTAATGTCAATGTGCCTTTTTCCTAGACTCTGCATAAGACCCTCCATGAACCTGGAGCCCCCACTGATGGAAGGACAGTGGCCAGGCTGGTGGAACAAGGTGAACCCAAGTTATAAATGCTACCTGGTGTTGGTCTGTTAATCTCAAAAGCACCTCTAAACACCTACTTGTAGGGTTTCCAGGAGACACCTCAGCAAAGGGAGCGACAAGAGGTCAAAGTCAATGAAGAACTTGGGAGGAAAATACTTTTTGCCTTCCTGCCCCTCCTCAGATGTGCAGGATAGATGAAACTCCCACAGGAGACTGCTCCCACAGACTTTCCTCCAGCTAAGAACTGCTCTTTTGAAGAGAGTGATTCAAGACAGAGTATTTAAGCCTGGTTATACAGCATACATTGTACATGGATGTGCACTGCTTTCTAGCCGCCTTCTTTCACAAAATGCAACAGAACAGCAACAAAAGAATAAAATATTTATGAAATAGGAAAGCTTAAATTAGTGTTTCTTTAAGGGAAGCAAAATGTGAAAACTCTTATCTGCTGGTTTGCCAACAACACTGAACTTGATCTCCCTTCCAGATCTTTTGTACCAAGGTTAATACATGTTTTCAATAGAAATACTGTTGATTTCTACCCTCAGGACAGTAGAATCAGCCCTACTGAGGGACCAGCCTCAGTGATGACCTTGATCTGTCGCCAACCTTGACTCTCAAGCTGGGAGCAGTACAGACAAATGCTGAAGCCAGCAACTGGCATTACAGATGAGGAAATTGAAGTGCTTTATTTGTTTCCTGTCCCTGTTAATTTTAAGTGAGCAGAGGAAGGGAATTTATGCTACCATGACAGGACAAGAGATGCAGTTCCAACAACACTGAGTTGGTTTTTTAATTAATATGATTAAAATGCATTTTCTATCTATAAAGAAATAGAATATTCAGAGTTTAATAACTGGAAGATGTCAAAAGGAGAATGCATGCTCTAAAAGCCTTCCTGGAAGCCCTTGACAGGAAGCTAGTTTCCTTAAAAAATACTTCCTTGCTCTTACTAGTATTGTTATGCCATGGTATGGGTTCCATGCAGATGGACTTTGCCTTACCCTACCTCTACCTGATGCTTCTTTCTCATCCAGATGTTAGCTTTCTGTGGAGCCATGATTCCTGTGCAATATTGCTTGCAGTTGATGAAAAACCAACTCTGGTGGCCCTTATAAGGTACAAAACGTATTTAAAGATTAAACAGTGTCAGGGATTTCCCATCTTCAGAATAAGATATAGAAGCCATTTTTCTTTGAATTACCCGTATCTGAAGTCGCAGTTTATCTCACACACACACACTCTCATACAAACACACACCATTCACACACACACACACACACACACACATTCATACAAACACACACCATTAAGGATTTTTTTTTTCCCTTGAAGGCAGCGAAAAGCACAAAGGGAAGCCAGCAGGCACTGTTATGACTGGCAGTAGCAACACTGCAGCATTAACGTAGGTAGTTGCTATTCCACCCTTTTCTTGGTCTTTAGAAAAAGGAAGATAATGACTAACAGTTTCTTTTTAAATACGTGCAAGGTAATTCAGCCACAACCATAGCAAATTCTATATGCAGAGATAGAGTTCTTAGCATCCCCGTAGTACATGCCTTTTGCTATTGCCACGGGGCACAGATGAATTAAGTGCTTTACCCATCCTCACAGAGGGAATCAGTGTCACGGGTAAGAGTAAAGAACCAAGAATACACTGGCCTGTACCTATAATCACTGAGAGTACTTCCGTTTCTTTGTTTCCTGCATCTCCGCTGTGCTTTCATATTCAGAAGTCCTCTCATTTCACCACCACCACCTACCCCTCTAACAGTGACACCACCTAAATCAATAGCAAATGATTAAAAAATATTCTCACTGACTCATTGTCTTTAATGAGACAATCAGTCTTATTCAGAGCAGTACACCCAAACTAAATAAATAAACAGACACTTATTGACTGCAGCCAAATCATGGTATACATCGTGAACAGATTTATTTCCTTCCAGATTCATCTTATAAATAAAAAAGCAGTTGTCACTTTTCTTGATCAGGTATGACTGCCTCTGTCACTGTGTTTTGCTGCATGACGCACATGGAGATACTGTTTTCACTGCCCTCATTAAGATGCTCGCAGGTAAGCCCGGTTGATAACTCCGTCAGCCCTTACAGCGACTGAGTGGTTTTTCAGCTTCCTGAGAATGTTTCTTAATCTATGTGACCCACCACACAGTGGAAACTGCGTTTATGCAGAGCGAAAATATAACTCTCCACCTCAGGAAGCAATTTCATGACAGCAAAGAGGCATCCCTTGGAGAGCAGAAAATTCATTAAGCAGTTCAGATTTTAAAACAAGATTACAACTCATCATGGCAAGTTTTCTTGGGGGTGGCATCCTTTGGCAGGGAAGAGAGAAGAAACTGGGAGGTCACGTAAGACCATATATTGTTCAGCTAAACCAAGGAACGTGATCTACTGGGCAACTTACAGTTCATGTTCAGATTAATGCTAATTATACCTAGTATTTTACTAGCTCCAGGTACAGAGTGGGGCAGGAGGAATACCTGGCACCTGTTTCCCAGCCATGTAGCGGGAGGTGTGCCGAAGAATGGGTACTGTGCTGTGCCATTCTGGAAGTCAGCATCTGTTTTAGAGGATTCTTAATCCTTGAAAAAGGGCAAGGAGATGGTTTTTCACGTTGCTCAGGCCTCTCAGCACAACAATTACCCTAAACAGAGTGGTACAAAACTAAGGACTGGAAACAACAAGGACCTTTCCCCAAAGCCAAGCTTAGGCACTTAGTCATGCCTCAGCACCAGTGATGTGATTCACTCCCCTGGGGAGTCTCTGCACGTGAGCAGGGAGCTTCCCACCAAGGAACTTCAGTGGCTGTGGAAATGGCAAATACGGAGTTAATCCTGACTGGCAAACTGTAAGACTTCACCTAACCGAAGTCTGGGAAAGCCTGAGCTCTCCTTACGCTTTCCCTATTGTAACAGGACCATATGGACAGAAGAGTTCTTTTCTAATTCCCCCTAATTTCATCTCAACACATCCTTCCCCAACAAGCATTCTTCCTCTTTTGATCCTGCTGTGTCTTCAAACCTGCAGGATCGTTCTGCCCCTCATACTTTTAGGTAAAAGTAAATTAAGCCCAAATGATACTTTGTGCTGTACAGCAGGTACCCTGCAAGAGCAGTAGCTGCGTGTTAAAGAAAGACAGCATCCTGCATGAACTATATTCCTATGGACCAGTTTGGGCAAGTTTATGAAGTACTTCATAAAAGACACAGACATGGGATGAAAGCCATTCATGAGCCAGATCACAACCTGCTCAGAGCAAGTGAGCCAGGCAGGGATCAGGAAGTGACAATGTATCTTTTTTTAAAGGAAAGCATGTGAGGAAAATATAAGATACCTCCCAAATGAAGCACCTAACTCGTCATCGCTAGGTGACATGATGCCATACCCCACCTTCTCAGTCCGGACTGCACACTGCGGTGTCAAGGTGAAGACCACACACCTCAGGAATTTCAGCTGTGAAACATCCAATTTTCACATGATGATGATGAGAGGATATTTACCTTTCTACGGCATTTGAAATCCACAATACTGTATGGTGCAGCTGGGACCTGCATCCTAGACTCTTGAGGGAAAACATGCAGTGAAATGAAGTCCTGTGACCTATCCACCTGCTTCGATGGACTGAATTCAGATCATCAGCTATTTTGAGCAAGACTCTCTTATAACTCTTGATAATAACAGGTTACCTAGCAAACTAGAGTAACTATATGAGACACAGATGTTTAGGTTTCATCCTGATGGCAATTCTGAGAGCTAAGAGAGATGATAAAGTAAGTATTCATGTAGTTTCAGATGCTATGGAAAAGGTAAGCCTAGCCCTCAGAGGCTGGCACCAGTAGTGCACAGGGACTGTGAGAACGGGCATCACTGTGCTTTGGCCTCTGGTGTCATGAGCGGTTGGACTGAAATAATTCACAGAGCTACAGATGATTCGTGCCCACATGCCAAGGATTATTTCTTTTGGTAGGAGGCATTTGTTTAACATCAGGCTGATGAGCCTGTTCTGTAATTTGCCACACAGAAGAGGAAATCCCTAATTCATTGATTTCCAATTTTTCATTTCCTGCACACCATGGGCTTCCCTCATTAGGATGAAGGTACCGAATCTCTGCTACAGGTGGGGAAAGCTGAACAAGCTATTCTGCTTTTCAGTGAATCAAAGATATTGAATTGCCTAATTGAAGTAGCATTAACAATACAGTAGCACTTTCCACTTCCAGAGCACTTTATTGCTGCAGAAATCAAAACAGTTCATGAAGATGTAGGTTACAAAATTCCTGTATGAGCCTGGGAATAAATTAGCATATTTCTGATCAAATGCTCTTGTGTTTTTAGGTTGACTTTCACTGGTCTGTGCCATTTGAAAAATTGTAGCTCACAGCTATAGTGAGAACACCTTACTTTTGCTTTTCTGACCTCTGAGTAAAAGGGGTCTTTATTTATTTTACTCAAGTCAGGGGAATGCAGTGTATTAATGGAGCATGAATTACCTAGAAATTTCCTGGTAAAGTGTGGTAATGAGCTCAGGCATCTCTGATACCCCAAGTATACTATGTATGAGTGACATTTAGAGTTAGTCACATACTGGTAGTGTAAAGATGACCCATTGGCTCATGAGAAAGAGGGTAAGACTGGCAAGAACAACACTGACAGTGTGGATTAGAATCACAGAGCCACTAAACAGCCCAGGTTGGAATAGATATGGAAAGATCATCCACTCTGCAGGTTTTAAAGACCAATTCAGACAAGCTGCTTTCAAAACCTGTTGAGCTGATTTGATTTTGGAGTTTGGTATGTCTTGGTGACCTTCCCCTTCCTCAATTTCCTACATTCCAGGAAAAGGAAGCGAAATGAAGCAGGGGAGTAGTAACAAGAAAGTATAAAGAGGGAGATGCTCCTGCAGCTACTAATTGGTGGAGAACAGCATCAATGGCCACATTTCCCTGCACCACGGCTTGGGTCAAGCACCAGCTTTTGCTCTGTGTTTGTGCTGCGCTTAGCACCATGGGCTCCTAGTCCACTGCTGCTCTCCTCAGCAGTACGCGAGCTCAGATTTCAAGACAACACACTCTTCTGATTTTCCCTTTTTTTCTCCCTACTCCCCCAGACCCCTCTTCTGTCTCCCACCCCATAACAGAGTTGTACTGATTCCTTACTACATTTCTTTGCTTGCGTGTTTTATACGTAGCTCCCTACCCTTCAGATGCTTGCACCTTTGAATCATAAAGTCTGCAACTCATGGATTTGTGCAAAGTTCTCAGTACAGTCAAGCCACAGTGTTAAATAGGATCTTTAAAGGCTATCATAATTTTTATTCCTGTCATTACTAACTTATAATTAAATGGAATGGATTATTTCTCATTCGTCCCTGACAATTCATTTACATGCACACTGCTTCTGACAATTACAAAATAAGAAAAATAGTTCTGCCTTATCATTACAAAGCACTTCTCTTGTACCAAAACCTCAAAAGGAGAAAACAGTGGGCTTACAACTCAGTGGTAATTCCTTCCACAAAAGAATAAAGGAGTATGAAGAGAGAATAAAACTGTTCATCCTTAGTCTTCACTTCTGCAGAACATGTGCATGTTTGAGCAACGCAGTTATTATACCTGCACAAAGAGTTACTTTGGCCAGAGTTCTTCGATGTTGCATGTTCTTTACACATACCAAGAGAAAGGATGAAACTTAAGATTCTGATTGTTTTGAGTGACAATGGCAAATGCAATAGAACAGTAATTGTATACGGAAATTTTAAAGGTGCCAATTACAGTATACTGGAACACCACCTTTAAAAACCAAAACACACTGGATGTACAACATCCATATTTTGAGCCAATTCCTCCCTAGTATATTGTAAACAAAGAAGTCTAATCTGGTACGGTAGATCAGCAAGTCCTGCAATCACACCTGGAAATGCGTGGGCAGCACTCACCCCAGAGAAGCAGCACAGTAGCTGGGGAGATTCCTCATGGTTCTCAAAAGGCATCTTCCAAAGTGCTCAGATGGCAAGACCCCCAGGCTCTGCCGCTGCCTCCCAAGGGGAGCAGCAGAAGCCCGTTACATGATGCATTCAGGATGAGACCACAGAAAATACAGGGAAACAAGACCGCAGGGAACAAAACAGACGGACTTGAGGGGACTTGGTAAGATGGCTTAGTGGATTTGTCTCGTTTTTAATTTCTGGGATTCTGAACCACTGCGTGACTGTATACAGAAGCTTTGCTTTTCATGTCCTGCAGCACTATCTACAGTACAAAAAATCATAGCATGCCTGATTAGAGTGGCTTACGGCATACATTATTAAATGCTTCCACAGCAGACCAGTATTTCTTTTCACATCAACCTATCACCATAAAAGTGATCCAGGAAAGGTCCAACATATTGCTGTGTAGTTTTTATTCTAGCCAAATGGAGAATCTGAGAACAAAAGCAACACAATTTAAAGAGAAAATGAGAGAGAGCCCAGAATACACAGATAAATGGCCACTCAGTTGGCAGATGGTAGTAATGAACAGTGAAGCACCGGAGTTTGTAATTTCCCTTTCAATTAGCAAAAGGAGTGAGTGCCATCACAAGCAGCTCTCTACTCCCAGCCTCATTTCCAGTGGCCTGAGCTGTACAATGTTTCACCGAACAACCCAGTGCTCCTACACAACTAAGGCATCCAAATGCTTCACTGGGGATGGCTTCACAATATTTGAAGTAAAAGCCTATCTTCCTCATCAGGGCTGCATCTGCACCCCGAGGGATTACACACATGATGGCTATCGCAGTGTCCTCCCCACTGACTGAACTCATGCCTGTGAAGTGTTGGTTATCTTTGACATTTCCATCTCTTCAGGTGTTCATTAATTTAAAAACCACTTCTGCTTATGCAGCTATTTCTGCTTCACCCTCCACCAATCTTGGATCTACATCAAGAAAAAAATTCTTCCACTTAATAGAAAAACAAATGGAAAATGATTCAAAAATATTGATGGAACTAAGATTTTTTTTTTTTTAATTCATACCTGGATAAAACTAGAGATGGGCTAATTTAAGAACCAAAAAGAAAGAGGCAAGCAACTGAGTAAGTTACTCCATTCATTTCATATTCAATTTGCTTCATTTTTGACATTCAAACTTAAAACCTCCCAAACCCCAAACCCAGTCAGAACAAAAAGGTGTAGCACATCTTCCATCAGACTGATTGCTTTTGCCTGATGCATACCTGTCAATCAAAGTGCATGGATTACCACCCAGAACTGATGTCAAACGATTCTTTGAACTCATTCACCTTCCTTCTCCAACTCACAAAACATTCCTATTCCTTTTTTCTTGCTACCAACCATGGAAATTTTTTTGACAAAAGGATGAAAATTAAAGGTATGGGGCCTAATTCATCTTTCCACTGCATCAGTTTTCAGTACTGTAATTGCACGGACCTTGAGCAGATATCCCACCTTTTGAACACAGTCATTAAAACAGGCCCATAAATTCTGTTGCTATCTTGCTGTTGCATTATGCTATTTGCCTTAAACAAGGAACTGGTAGGAATGTCACTATGGAAAGAAGAGAAGGGAGCACAGACCAGCGACAGTAACAGACAGCAATAGCTTAGGCATTTTTAACGTTAACAGCACTCAACTAATACGCAAGAGTAAGTGTGACAAAAGTCTGTATGTTTTATGTTCTGCTGTTAGGAAGGAAGGAAGGAATGAGAATTCCCCATAAAACACAGAGTTCCTACCTTCTGCTAGTGATACCCCGTTTTCCAAGCAAGTCTCATTTGTAGATGTGTATATATACACACACACACAAAAGTACACATAATTTTCCTTCTTTCTTCATACATTTCCAATTATTTTATCTTCTGCTGTGTCTTCTTGGGGAGCAGTGACCAAAATACTGTATTTTTAGTCTTCATATTTCTCCTCCACTGTATTTCCTCAAGCAATAGCTATTTCTTAAGTGACACCTTTTACTTTTATCACCCCAAGGGTTCAGGTGTAGCCTTATAGCATACAGGTCCGATCATATGCAATTTGGCTAAGCTTGGCTGAGAATTCTCTTCCAAAATCTGAACATACAGGGAGTCCCACAATACTTAATATTTTGCATAAAGAACAGAATAAGGTTTCTCTAGCTTAATTTTAGGCATGTGAAGAAACACATGGCACCTGAACTAAGTGAGGACTCCTAGACCTGTACATAAGCACAATGCTGATGGCCAATGGCCATGAAAATTGGAGTATTGTACCTTTTGTAACTAAGGGACAAAATATTATGGAGGTAATTCAATTACTGACAATAATACGCACTTAAAAAAAATTTAAAAAAAGGCAACTCAGTTTCATTTCCAGATCCCAGGCTGAATATGAGAATCTGACAGGTAAAAACATTATCTTATGGATGGGCACACTGATAAGAAAATATTGAGGGGGGGAAAAAAAAAAAAAGATAAAATCATGCTGTGTCATTTTTTAATGTTTAATTTAACACATAGAAGGAGCAGATCTGAAGGCACTTATGTCGATTGAGGAAAACATACAGGCTCTAAGACCTACCCTAGTTGCAGACTGAGAACTATCATAGTATAGGGCTTGCCCCCCTACCCTTTCCTTTTTCCTTGCTATTACTGAATTGTATTGTTTCTCAGATAAAATGGGTTTCAAGCCAAATCCTTCCATCTTCTCTTTAACAAAACTGCTTGCACAACCTTACTTTCTTTGACTGCTCATTGCTCTCCTGCAGCACCTACTACTGCCAGCTGGGTTGCTCCCTGCATCTCAGCAGTCCCTGTTAGTAAGTGACCCCTTGAGATAAAGGGTATTTTTCTGACTCAGGCTAGAAGGGACAGGCTACCACAGTGTATCCCTGGGGCACAGTGAAGGCATACACCTGGGATGGTGGAGAGTAGTGAACAAATGATGGCAGGCTGGGAGAAATACCTCTTGGCTTTGCCATGGCAGCCTTTCCCACGAGCCCTCAGCCATGACACTTAAAAGGGATGGAGAGACACACAAACTGTCACCCAGTATGAACAGTGATGGGGGACCACACTGCTGGATGACAACATCTTACCAGTATTTATGCACTAGAACATGGGAAAGAGGTGCATATAAATGTGCCCAATTTTACAGGTAAGTATTTAATGAAATAAGGAGGAATCCATGATCTTAATTTTGAAGCCCTACTATCCCCTGTCTACTCCCCATCATTTATCTAATGTTTTGTCTAAACACTTCAATAAGCATGGGGATTTACCTGTTATGAACAGAACTTTAATCTGAGCCACTGTCCAGATGCTTGTAAAATAAGTACATGCATGGATCAGTAATAAATGCTCACCTCCAACCCCACATCACTGGAATGGAGCTCGCTCTTTCCCCCTTCATGCAGAAGGACTCCCCAGAGAAATGTGAAAATGCATCACCTCCATCTTTATTTCCATCTCAGAATCAAGAACTAGGATATGGAGCAACATCAGACATATCTTATTGTTATGATTCGGA
The DNA here is from genome assembly GCF_018691265.1 of Tyto alba. Taxonomy (NCBI): domain Eukaryota; kingdom Metazoa; phylum Chordata; class Aves; order Strigiformes; family Tytonidae; genus Tyto; species Tyto alba. Next base: position 10,207,873 of record NW_024881280.1, read on the forward strand.
TTGGGGAAAATCAGATATAAGGTGAAATATGGGTGTTCAGCTCTTCTGGCAACTATTGGTACCATTAAGAGGAAAAGCTTTTCTGCTTGCTAACTGCTAGGTAGCTGGGTAGGCTAAATAAACACTGACACTATGACAGACTTCACTGAGTAGCTCTGGCAAATGCATGAAATTACATCTGTATTTAAACCTGAGTGCAAACTGAAACATTGCTATTACCAGGAAAACAAAAAGCCCAAACGCGATGATAATACCCCAGACTTGGTAAATGGAAACAGGGACAGATGGATTTTTCTATTTACTTGGCAAGTGGACATTATACTTTTTGACACTGGCTATAAACCAAGTGAAAAAAATAATAATTGGATAAGCAGCGATTTTAAGCAAGACTGCTGCATTAAAGGACACATGTTGAGCAAGTGATGGATTTCACTGCTAAAAAGATTGGAGGCTCCTAATGGATTGTTAAAATGCTATTACAAAAATGGTTTAGAAGCCTAACCTCTAGAGAGTTGTAAGGGCATTACTTCCTACACACCAATTTGATCCTCACGGGTGTGCATACATGTGCATATAGTACTTTAATATGGTGGTGATTTGCTGAGGTGAACAGAGGGTATGTCCACTAAAAAGCAATAAAAGCCTTTTCAGTACCTCACGTGAAATCAGTTGGTACTCTCAGACATCTTTAAAGTTACACCTACATGGATGTGACTTTAAATAAATGAGATTCATTTCAGTCTTGGAATGGGATCACACATCACAAAACTATGTTCAAACCTGATATCCTGCCTTGCATGGTGCCATGAGGCTTTCTAATGCTAACAATCCACTTTCTTTTCCATCTTCTATCCCTACAGTAAAGCACTGGCAGGCCTTGCTGATGGGCCTTCCTGATGATCTTTTAGAACAGAAAATATTACACAGATGTATAAAATTTAAAGATAAGAAACCTCTGGAAAAAAAATAATGTGCCTTTACTACCTGCGTGATTGGGAGCTGCTCAGTGCCAGGCGTCTGTTTTTGGCTGCTAGCCCATATTCCCAAAGGGTTTGGTCACAAATGCCAGATGCAAGACATCAGACTACTTCTTGTGGATGCATGTTATTTTTAGTAGCACTTTAAAGTTCAAGAACAGTGATATATTTCTGAATCTGTCTCCATGTTTGGTATTCTGACTGTCAGCCTCTGCAGGGTGGTGAAATATGGAGTGGTCTAAACATACATCTCCTCTGCCACCCCTTGAAGTAGTCACAGTCAAGTAACAAAGGAAGGACAGCTTGGGGGAAGCTGGTATCAGGCTGGTGGTATTGTCAGCAAAACAGTGAATTTATTTCCCCATTAAGCTCTTCAGACCTTGCACTACTCAAAATTGATTTTTTTTCCCCAACACTAAGATTTGTTCCAGTTTCATTTTTTCTGTCACCCTCATTATTAGAAGTCTCCCATTCCAAAAGGAGATTCCTCCACTGGCTGCGCTTCTAGTGAGTCAGGACAGGACATCATCTTTTTTCATATCATCTCAAATGTGTTAAAATTATCATGGAGGTACGTAATCTGCATAGTTATGACTAAATTTTTCCTGAAGAATCAATCCTTATGTGGTAGTATGGTCTATGCATTGGTCTATGTTTGTCTGCCTTCCAGACCTCTTGCTTTTCAAGCAGTTGGCCAGTTTCAACCTAGTTAAGCAGAGTGGTAAGAGTCCAAAAATGTCAAGCTCATAGATTTGTTTGGAAAATAGAAGTGACCAGGTGCAAGAGTTTGGAAACCCCTTTAGTGGCACACTAAGGGAAAGGCAGGGAGGGGAATGCAAAACTTAGCATCATTGGACAATTACCATCAAAGTAGGTTTTATGCGTTTTGTCTCACAGAACTATTTCTTAATCATCCTCTTTAAAGAAGAATCATAATTTCAATTATTACAGGAAAATCTAACCACAATCACAGGTAATCAACTGTCGTGGTTTAGGCCTGATTGGCAGCCAACCACAATGCAGCAGCTCTCTCTCCCTTCCCCTCCGGCAATGAGAAGGGACAGAGAGCCAGGCTTGGGGTTTGAGATAGGACTGGGATGGGGGAAAATCCCCCTTTTATGATCACGAGCAAAAGGCAGACTCGTTAGGGGAAGAAAAAAAAAAACCCATACATTTATTACAGACACTAACAACACATAACAGAGTAAGACAGTGAGAAGCATTGCCACATCTTGAGAACACCTTCCCCCCACTCCTCCCTTCCTCCTGGGCTCAGCTCTGCTCCCGATATCTCTACCTCCTCCCCCAGTGGCGCAGGGGCAGGGAATGGGGGGTGCAGTCAGTGCTGCCACTTCCTTCATCTTCGGTGAGGGGAGTGTCCAGAACTTGTTCCCCCCTACTCCATTGTGGTCCCTCTCTCACAGGAGACAGTCCTCCACAAACTTTCTCTGACTTGAATTCCTCCCATGGGCCGCAGCGTTCCCCACACTGCTCCGTCATGGGTCACTTAACTTCCTTCCGACTGGATTCCCTCCCACGGCTGCAGCCCTTCCCGAGCTGCTCCGGCGTGGGACTCCCCCGCATGCTGCAATCCTCCCAGCACTGAATTACAGCAGCGGGGCTACCTTTTCCCATGAGACCCCGGCCTTCTTCGGGCACAGAACCTTGGTCAGCTGAGCAGGAACGACAGGCCACAAATCAATGTCTGCTCCACCGTAGATCTTCATGGGTGGCAGGAGGGGGCCGCCCTGCCGTCTCACCACAGGATACAGGGGGGTCTCTGCTCCGGCACACCTGCCCCCCTCCTTTCTTGCCTCCGTTCCTCCACTGACCTTGGTGTTCACGCAGCTGCAGCAACTCCTCCTCACAAGTCCCACTGCCCGTCACCACGTCCCTTCTTAAATACGTTATCACAGAGGTGCAGCTGATGGGCTCAATTTCCCAAACAGAAGTGGAGCTGACTTGGAGCTGGGGGAGCTTCGAGAAGCTTCTCACAGGCGACTGCCCCGACAGCCCCCTCCCCTGCCATCAAAAAACTCCACCACTCACTCAACCCAGGACATCAACCCAACTAGTGATAACTGATAACATTTTTCCTTTTTCCCTACCGCAGTAAAGTGTTGTTTTCCTACTACCCACACAGCATCCACCTTAATCTGAGTCTTAACAGCTCCATCTCATCAATGACACAGGAATTATGTAAAGCTGCACAAGAATAAAATTAGATCCCACCTGTGCAATAGAAGACATCTGAAAGCCAACACCTTGAAAAAAACAAATATTCTAGCGACAGAAATGTGTAATGTCAGTAACATTAAACATAAAAGTAAAATTTGCTGTTTATTTTTCCTCTGTCCTAAAGGTGGAAGGTAAAAAAAAAAAAAACAATTGTGCCATTTGCCAAAGCTAGTCCTAATTTCCCAAGGCTGCCCTGTGGTCCCTAACTTGTCAGTGAAGAGGGAGTGATTTGCAACAAGAACCAGCATCAGCAGGCTCTCCATCCGGCAAAGCCCAGCCACGGTGGCTGTCTGCAGGCGGGGATTACAGGAAGCAGGGGCTGCGCTGCCGGCCTGGCAGCTTCACCTAACACTTCCTGAGAGCAGACTTACCCCCTCTGCCAAGCTCTGCAGAAACAGGGTGCTGGGAGTGTGGAGAGCAAGGTCACAAAACAAAAGAGCAAAACAAAACCAGCTGTCTTCAGTTGCTGCTCTGGTTCTTTGTAGTTTCATCCTCCCATGACATTGCTTCAGCAAGCCTTCCGCTTCAAAGAAATATACATTTCAAAGTATATATTTAAATACCACCACTTTTATTAATCTGGCAATTATAGTCATGCTTGTTTAAAAGATGAGAGTTTCAAAATTCACAGGAATTTTCAGTTCAGAAACTTCACAATTCACAACTGCCAAACTTTATACCACAGGGTATTATCACAAACTGGGAATGCTAAGTTGTACTGTAAGAGCCAAACTTGAAATTTCATGAAACAGTTTTCTTTCAAAAGATACTAGTCAAAAGTATTTGCCCAAAACATGGGTAATTCAATAGACAGATACAATTTCAAACTAAATGAAAGAGTATTTGTTCCTGTTTCTTAATTTTTCTTCACCTCTAACATCTTATTTTTTTTTAGTATTTTAGACTTCCATGTGTTTGAAACTTACTATACAGTGGTTCAAAACCTGTATCATAGAAGATATCTTATACAATCCTAGCAGACATTAGGAGAGATTTAACAAATAAAAGGATCTTACATTTATGGGCTGTACAAAAATGTTATACCTAAGTTCCAGTAATAACTTTTAGTTATTTTACTAAATTGCAAGGAAATCTAAGATGAAAATAAAATCTTGTGTATTTCTGTGCTGAGAACACAGCTTAACCTCTGGTATTAAAATAATATAACAGGCCAAATCAAAAGAATTTATATAATTACACGCAAAATTATTTTAACCATGACATGTAAAATTACTCTAATAGTCTAAGACTGAATGCTAATGATTTGTGTATCCAAAATACCCACAGGATCTGTGATTTGTCTGCACTGCAACTGAAAGTTCCATATTTTGGCTCTTTAGGAAGGGCAGGCAGGGGAGAGGAGGAGGGGGGTCACCCACTATGTCAGTGACCAGCTGGAGTGCGTGGAGCCCTGCCTGGGGGTGGGTGAGGAGCCGACCCAGAGCTTATAGGTCAGGATTAAAGAGAGGGCAGGGACTGGGTGACATTATAGTGGGGGCCTGATGCAGGCCACCTGATCAGGAAGACCAGGTGGACGAGGCCTTCTATAGACAGATAGGAGCAGCCTCATGTTCACAAGTCCTGGCCCTTGTGGGGGACTTCAACAACCCTGCTATCTGCTGGAGGGACAACACAGCAGGGCAAAAGCAATCCAGAAGGTTCTTGGAATGTGTTGATAATAAATTCCTTCTTCAAGTCATGGAGAAGGCAATGAAGAGAGGTGCTATGCTTGGACCTTGGTCTCACCAACAAGGAGGGGCTAGTGGGGAGCATGAAGCTCAAGGGCAGCCTTGGCTGCAGTGACCATGAAAATGTGGAGTTCAAGGTCCTTAGGGCAGTGATGAGGGCACACAGCAAGCTCACTACCCTGGACTCCAGGAGAGCAGACTTTGGCCTCTTCAGGGACCTGCTTGGCAGAGTAGCATGGGATGAGGCCCTGGAGGGAAGAAGGGTCCCAAGAAAGCTGGTTAATATTCATGGATCACCTCTTCCAAGCCCAGGAGTGATGCATCCCAACAAAGAATAAGTCAGGTAAGAATGCCAGGAGGCCTGTAAGGATGAACAAGGAGCTCCTGGACAAGCTCAAACACAAAAAGGAAGCCTACAGAGGGTGGAAGCAAGGACAGGTAGCCTGGGAGGAATACAGAGAAATTGTCTGAGCAGCCAGGGATCAGGTTAGGAAAGCTAAAGCTGACAGAATTAAATCTGGCCAGGGACATCAAGGGCAACAAGAAAAGCTTCAATAGGTACATCAGTGCTAAAAGGAAGACTAGGGAAAATGTGGGCCCTCTCTGGAAGGAAATGGGAGACCTGGTCACCCAGGATATGGAGAAGGCTGAGGTACTCAACAACTGTTTTGCCTCAGTCTTCACCAGCTAGGGCTCCAGCCACACCACCCAAGATGAAGGCAAAGGCAGAGACTGAGAGAATGAAGAGCCACCCACAGTAGGAGAAGATCAGATTTGAGACCATATAAAAAATCTGAAGGTTCACAAGTCCATGGGACCTGATGAGATGCATCTGCGGTCCTGAGGGAACTGGTGGATGAAGTGGCTAAGCCACTATCCATCAAATTTGAGAAGTCATGGCAGTCCAATGAAGTTCCCGCTGACTGGAAAAGGGAAAAGATAACCCCCATTTTTAAAAAAGGGGAGAAAAGAAAACCTAGATAACTACAGGCCAGTCTGTCTCACCTTTATGCCCAGGAAGATTATGGAGCAGATCCTCCTGGAAACTATGCTAGGGCACATGGAAAATAAGAAGGTGATTTATGACATGGCTTCACTATGGGCAAATCGTGCCTCACAAATTTGGTGGCCTTCTACAATGGTGTTACAGCATTGGTAGATAAAGAAGAGCAACTGATGCCATCTATCTGGACTTGTGCAAAGCATTTGACACAGTCCCACAGGACATCCTTGTCTCTAAATTGGAGAGACATGGATTTGACAGATGGACCACTCAATTGAATAAGGAACAGGCTGGATGGTCACACTCAAAGAGTTGTGGTCAACAGTTCTATGTCCAAGTGGAGACCAGTGATGAGTGGTGCTCCTCACAGGTCAGTGTTGGGACCAACGCTGTTTAACATCTTTGTCGGGACAGTGGGATCGAGTGCACCCTCAGCAAGTTTGCCGATGACACCAAGCTGTGCAGTGCAGCTGACATGCTGGCAGGGCAGGGATGCCATCCAGAGGGACCTGGACAGGCTGGAGAAGTGGGACCGTGCAAACCTCATGAAGTTCAACAAGGCCAAGTGCCAGGTCCTGCACACAGGTCGAGGCAATCCCAAGCACAAATACAGGCTTGGCCACGAGTGGATTGAGAGCAGCCCTGCGGAAAAGGACTTAGGGGTATAAGTGGACAGAAAACTGACTATGAGCCAGCAACATGTGCTCGCATCCCAGAAAGCCAACCATGTCCTGGGCTGAATCAAATGTGATTCTCCCACTCTACTCCAGTCTGCTGAGATTCCACTTGCAGTGCTGTCTGTGTCCAGCTCTGGGGCGTCCAACTTAAGAAGGACATGGATCTGCTCACATGGGGCCAGAGGAGGACATGAAGATGATCAGGGGGCTGGAGCAAATCCCCTGTGAGGACAGGCTGAGAGAGTTGGGGTTGTTCAGCCTGGAGAAGAGAAGACTCTGGGGAGACCTTATAGCAGCCTTCCAGTACTTAAAGGGGGCTACAGGAAAGGTGGGGACGGACTCTTTATCAGGAGGTGTAGGAATAGGATGAGGGATAATGGTTTGAAACTGAAAGAGGGTAGATTTAGATTAGATATAAGGAAGAAATTCTTTCCTGTGAGGGTGATGAGGCACTGGCACAGGGTGCCCGGAGAAGCTGTGGCTGCCCCCTCCCTGGAAGGGTTCAAGGCCAGGTTGGATGGGTCTTTGAGCAACCTGGTCTAGTGGAAGGTGTCCTTGCCTGTGGCAGGGGGGTTGGAACTAGGTGACATTTAAGGTCCCTTCCAACCCAAATCATTCTATGATTCTATGAAAGTATTTGTCAATACATGCAGGATACTTTTGAGTTAAAGGGATAAACAACCATAAAATTAATGTCAGCAAAGATTAAGCATACTGTATAAGTACAAATCATTCACTCTTGGTCAGTTGTTTCTACATGTTTTTCTGAAATGAAGATACTGCAGTACTTGTCAACAAAATCAGAATAGCCTCAATCTCTGCTCCTCTTATGCTTCCAGAACTGCCTTGCTTTTGTTCCATAAAAAACACTGCCATAAAAATAAGCACAGGTTTGACTTGTGGCCTCCAGCCCACTACAAACATCCTGAGATGTTGCAGAAACCAACTGATACTCAGATGACTCTGCTTTTTCTAAGATTATATACAGACTGACACCTGGAAACACCACAATTTGCTGAATCTGGTCCTCCTCATCTGCACATACAGTTGTTTTAAGGGTGCAGAGACAGAACCAGGGAAGAAGAGAAACTGAGGGCACTCGAGCAACTGTTCAATGAGCTCAAAAAAGGGAGAAAATCAAAATTCAGGGGTGGACTTTGTAACTTAATATAAAGTTCAAAGATCCTAGCTGCAAACTTTGAACTCTTACTGGGTTTTATATATGATCCTCCCACAAGGAGGAGAATGCAGGCTGAAAAAACACAGGGCTGATCTCACACTGAAAAGGTGGGATGCCCTTGAGAAATTTAGGTAGTTAGCAAAGATTACAAAGTCATGCTCAGGACACCTTTGTTAGGAGTGACCCAGTCAACTGGCCAAATCTTTGGTATATGAGACAATGAATCAGGAGAAAATAGAAAGTAGGCACAAAATATCCATTTAGTTTTAGTCTATAAATATTAACATAATAATTTTGTGGTTTTAATTTAAGCAAAATATTTTGTATATTTCAATACACTGTCGACATACCTAATTTTAGATCCACATTATACAATATTGCTATGCTTTTTTTTTTTTTTCCCTACAAATACATGACTCATTTTATATTCCATGGACATACAAATGGAAATTGCCTTCTATCACAACAGCTAGTAGACTTTTGTAAAGGAAATAATAGAGCATGTTTTCAGATTAATACATCCACAGAACTGATCCTTCTCACTCCAACCACGCTACCGCCTGGGTTCCCTGTTAATACTCAGTGTGCTAGAGCTGTTTAATGGCTTCAGAAATAACTGTTAGTATTATACCCTAGCTGAGGCACAGAAGAAGATGGTATTGATGGGTGGAAAAGGTGTCTCCCACTCCCTTCTTGTTAGCCTTCATTCACCTAGAGCTAGAAATGCCTGTGTTCCCAGTGAAGGTCCTCAAATTATCACTGCTTCTCAAGTGCCACAAACGAGCTGGAGCATTGTGCATGGGTCAGGAAAGGTCCCCATGGAATGCACAGGGAGCACAGGGACATCTTTCTGAGTGGCGCGGAAGAGCATGAACTGTGTTCCCATCTCATGTCCAGTATTGGGCAAGGTACAAATACACCCTGTGCACCAGAATTCCTTCCAGGCACCATCTTCTGCCCAAACACAGCTCTGATCCCAAGTCAAGGCACATAACAATCATACACGGGGTCACACTGGCACATTTTCTTGCTCATTAAAGTTTTCTGTCTGTGATCATCACCAGGTTCTTTGGAGGAAGGAGCGAAACTCCCCCAAATGGAGTGCTATACAGAAGCAGCTCTAAACAAGAAGGGATGGATGCTTCACTGCATGTTTGGTTAAAAGCCTAGTCTAGGAAATAAAAAGCAGACCTGCCTCTTCTGTTGTACAGCACTGTACAGCAGCCATTGAGATGATCACAAAAAACTTCTAACTGACAGTGTAGACTTCCTCTCTTACTTTAGGGATCTTCAAATGAGCATATATACATATGCACTGGTATGTGTATTCATACACATGTGCACAGATACATAAATACAGCCATATGCAAATGTTTCGATCTCAGTGAGGTTGAAATACTGTTTTCAAATATTTTATGATTAAAAGGTCTCTGGATGTTTACCATCCAATTCTGTTGACAGGCAAGTGGGTTTGCCCAGTTATTTGTGCTGTTTCACTTATGTCACGTCCTACCCCCTATTCTTGCAGAAGAGAAAGCTGAAAGCAGAGATCTGCAATGGTCCCAGGACTGTCTGTTCCTCAGACTGCAAACTTGTTAGCACTTCTTCTGAGAAATATTTTGCTGATACGCATTTAAACAAAATGTGTATGAAATGAGAGCCCCTTAGGGACTCACATGGCTTCCCAAAAGGACCATTATGAGGAAATGGAAATTTGTGCTGATCTGCATGTGGAAAGGAGGACAGATGCTTTGTGAGGCATTACAAAAAGCAGTAAGGCTTCATTTCCATGTCAGCCCAAAACTGATGGCTATGACTTCATTAACATCTTATTCATGAAAAGCATTCAGCAGCATATGCAGGACATGGTATGTAATGCTGGCCTCATTTTGAGATCTGTGTTATGAAAGATTATCTCCTTATGTCCCTTCACTACGATACGAACTGTTAGCAGATTTGCAGTGAACTTTTGCTGCTATCTCAAAGCAAGACACAGTGGCTCTTCTTTTATCTCTCAAAGGACATTTAGGTTTACTAATTGCTTTTCAAAAGGCCAGTTTGCTCCTGAACAAAATTGCTAATGGAAAAGGACATAATCATGCTCTACTTCCATCATGATCATCTCACTAATGTTACCATCTCGCTAATTTTATTCACCAAATACAAAATATAAGCAGTTTATGCACCTATGCAACTTTGATTTTCTGTAAAGAGAAGTGTCAGTCTGTTTCCATCACCAACAACCTGTATATGTTGTGTAGATTTCTAAGCTGCCTTGTTCACTTTTCTCATTTGCTTATATTAAGGGAGCTGCTTTGTGCACAAGCTTTCAGCTTTAGAGAAATTTCTGGAAGAACAAAAATTATTTAAAGGCATGAGAAGGATCACCTGGAAAGGACAGATTAAAAATTAATAAGAGAAGTTTGACCCAACATGTCCTGAAAACAGGAGTCAACGTAATGGACCACCGCTTAAGAGGAAAACAAATGGTTCATAAACGCAGAATTGAAAACATTGAAATAGAATTGAAACAAGGAAAACTAGAACAATTCAGGAAATCTTCGTAATGGTGGGGTCTGTTAGCTCCCAAAGTCTGTTCCAATGGGATGCTTGATAAATGGGGTTTGATGGTGACAAAAACATGTTTTTTTCCATTTCTCTGTTTTGAACACAAAAGTTAGCAATCTACCTTCACCCTAAATGCTTTCCCAAAAATTCTCACTGCAGGGTTAACTCCAGCTACTGCTAAAATCCATTATAGCAACTTCCCTTGCTTGACTTTAGGAAATCATCACAGACCAAATCACTATGTCCTGCCAACTGAAGAGTACAAATCATGGAAGTTGTGAATGCGTAAACTACTTCCAGCGTTAAAAGTCAGTCCTCAGCTCTTCTCCACCAATACGATGCTGTTCCTCGGACCAACACACTAATTTCCATAGGGATGATACAAAGAGAGTTGCTATTAATATAACTAAGGATCAGTTCTGCAAGTGTTTCTGTGTATGTGATGGCAAAAAATTTTGAAACATTGCAACTGAATTGCAAGGATCAAAAGTCCCTAAGCTTGCTTTTCTAAGATGATGTAGAATGCAATTGATACACAGTTTTACTGAAGTTGCAGTTTTGAGCTGTTCTATGAGTTAGAGAAATTTTGTGATTTATGAACATTATGCAATCTCTTCCTAAGCAACCATTCTCATGTTGTTTTAATTTACTTTGAAGAACTTAAAAGAATTACAGGAAAATTCAGGTTGGAAGGGAACTCAGGCAGTCTCTAGCACAATCTCCTCCTCAAGCCAGGCGTAGCTGTGAGGTGAGACCATGTTACTTAGGGCTTTGTCCCATAGGGTCTCAAAAACCTCCAAAGATGGGCAGGGCACGATCTCTCTGGGCAACCTCTTCCCTGCTCGCCTGTCCTCAAAGGGAAAAAAATTTTAGCAAAGGTCTGAGAAATACCATTTCTTGTATGAAACCTGTATCAGAAGGCATTTGTGTAGATTTGCTTCATGATAGCTGGGTTTCTCTTTATTTCCCCACTAGCTGCTCTCCACAGTGTAGTTTCACTACTATGCAGCTCTGCCAGGTTAAAATAAGGTCAGGCTCTGACAAACACATGGCTGAAATGGTTATGCACTCCAGTCAAAAATGGGTCATCTCAGAACACCTCCCCATTTTCAGCTCAGCTAAAATGAAACAAAAGTTGTCCAGCATTTCAAAGGCTGAATTTTACTGAGCATATTGTAAAGACAGTAGCATAAGCTGGCAAGCAGGGCAGGAAAGAGGCAGTTAAAATTAAATTTGAGCCAAACTTTTCCCAGTGAGATGCTGGCCTGTGCTGGCTGTGAAATCCACACTCCTTCTGGAATGAGAGAGATCAGAACCTGGTGGTTCAGGAGTACCTATTTGTTCAGACACCAAACAGGCTTAACTCCACATGCTAGTTTTAAGTTGCATGTGGTAATGACTGTAGTCAACTGATGGTTTCCTTTTTTCCTCCACTGAACACCAGAGCACAGACCTGTGCCAAGATGAGTGAACGCATCATGCAACAGAGCTTAACATTTGTTCAGAGGACAGGGACTTCAACCATCACCACTACAGTAGGCTTAACATTCCCATCCTGTTCCTCTTTCCAGACAGCCCATAAAGTAAAACTTTAGCCCAAACACTTGATCAGTTATGGTTGCTATGTTCATACTCCACAGTTTAGGAAAAAGTTACCCTATTTGTAATCCAGGACTTTACCAGGTATTGTTCTTTTAATGTAATTTCATAGAAATGTGTCTAAAAAATGACTTGGACTTAAACTGGGGTGCATCACTGAATATATCAGCATTTAAATGATCCAGCAGTTCAGAGAAAGGCCTTTTACTGTAGTGAATATTATCCTTGATTATTACTGAGTGCCAGCATATCCTCTCAAACATCAGACTGGCACCAATCATGCAGTCTGATGAAACAGTATCTCCATGTTAGGCATCACTACCACTCAACTGCAAGACACAGGGCATTAGTTAATCCAGTTTCTGGTATTCTTGCACTTACTTGTTCAGGAGCAAAATGTGACCCAAATGGCATCTGCTCCCTCTCTTTCTGGGTAAGGTTAGAAACAAGCATTTGTGTCAATGGAAGGGCAAAGGGAAACAAATGATCCTGTAGATTATTCCCTCTGTCAGCACTTGTGCTACGGGTATTGGGGAATTTACCAGAGACAACGTCCTGGTGCAAGCCAGCAACTTTTTCTTCCCCCAAGAGAGCACGTGTTGGCATCTACAGCATTTATGACTTCAGCAGGTCGTGGTGGGGATAACCTAAGGCTTTTCTGTGACAGAAAAGAAGGCATAAATTTTCTATGGGAGTTGCTTCCTACACCAGTAGCACTGTGCATTTGTCTCAGTAATAGCTAAAGAGAGGGCTGGAGGGGCAAGAACTGACTCCTTACAGCACAGGGGTTTTTGTTTTGTTTGTTTGTTTGTTTTGTTTTGTTTTGTTTTAATTAAAAAAAGCACAGATTAATGTTTAATTAATAACATCTTATATAAAATGTATTCATTATCTTGTTTCTCACTATTGACACTGTAGTTACATGTTCAGCAAACTGATAATAAAGTCTATAGTTTCAGAAGTACAAAACTTGGCCATAAACAACAGCTTCCCAGCTCCTATTTTTATAGACAGGCCATTAACTTGGTAACAAGTTAAAACATTTCCTTTTTAAATTTGACCATGTTTTGGCAAAATGCATGAATATTGTAAGCTCTTTTGTTCTGCATATCATAAAAGCATGTATAAAAGCCTTTTACTTTTACGCTTATAATCAGCTCGTCAGTCATTACTCTGTAACGTGGTGAGTGCTCCTGGGAGGGCAGGGGGTATAAAATCAATCAGAATTCTTCACAGTGCCTGTAGTGAAAATTCCTGACATCTCTATGAACTCCCCAAGCTTTTACTTTTCTTTGTTGTGTCTTTTGGAAATCATTATATACTTTACAAAGGCAAAGAACTGAAACACGCAGAGCTTACACCTAGGCAGAGTGGGGGTGAAGAAGGAAGGAGCGCGCCCTCCGCATCAGTGCAAAGGCTGTACATTTCAGACTGTTTATTGCTGTTATGCTCTGGTTTTATTTTTAATTGCTTTAATCTTTCATTAGATTACTCATAGCCTTTAAACTACCTTTTTCCCTACAATATTATAAATTGACATACTATTTACATGTCAATGGTGAACTGCATATTGTGCCTTTGGCAGGAACCGTACTTAGAAATTTTTCTTCAATAAATGATTGATAAAACACTGCTGTTACTGAATAACATAAAAATTCAGTTTATTACCAGCCTTACTGCCTGCAATTATTCCTGTTAGTAGTGTAATGGTAATTTAAAGACCTGTGATGCCAGTTATAGGCCAGATCACTGGCCCACTAATAAGCCAAATATACATGAAAGTCCATAGATTGTTATGACTTCATACTTTGATCTAGATTAGACATAAATGCACAGTTCAGACATGTAAGATGAGACAGTTTTGAGGGCAGAAGCAATTCAGATAGGTCCAGACACCAAAATAAATGCACATAAGGAAACATCAGAGATAGTGCAAATACTGCCATAGTACATTTTCATTTGCATATTTTATACTTGATGGTATTAACATCATAACTTTTAATTTCAAATGTTCAATGCTTTCTCATATATAACTTTGTTTCTGTGCTTCTGCTTATGTGCATGAACAAATGTCAGAGGATGGATGGGGGGATTCACTCATCTTCATCTCCCTGATCTAGTCTAACATGACTACAGGAAATGCAGCCGTAGCCTTGGCCTTTACACTCCTATGCAAACATTTTGACAGTCCCACAGATGTTAGATGACAACTTCCATTAGGTTGATATGGCATTTGGTTGCTTTGCACATACCTATTTGTTTCAAAACTCCAGGTTTTCTGACTAAGATGAGCAAACAGCCACCTCAAAAGGGGAGGGAGAGGGCTGAGACCACTGCTCCATTCAGTGCCTGCACCGGTCAAGCAGGGCAGCTCCACTGGAAAACATCATAAACTTTCAAATTATGTGGGTGATTACCTTTAGCCTCCATTATGACTTCTGAAGACAGAGAGATACAGATTACTTGAAAGGTAAACTGAAAAATTCCTAGTGGTCCTGACAACACAAAAGACCACTATATTTTTCCTTCTCTTTATGCTTGCAACTCTACATGCAACAGCACCTCCTCAGGTTTCGGACTTCACCTTTACCAACATCTTCCTTTCCTCTCTTGATTACAGCTCCCTTTTCAGATTTCAGCCTGCTGCATGCATAAACAGCCATTACTCTCATTCTTCCTTTTGCACAGAAGCACAACCATGTTGCACAACTCTCAAAAAAATTCCAAGTCACACACTGATTTCAAGCCGTAGCTCAAGACAATTTGTGCATTCAGCATCTCCAGTCTCTCTACTCTCCATTTTGATTTAACATTTTGTTCTTGTTGGCCCATTCAGTTAATCTTGTTGCTGTTAAATACAGTAGCCTTTCTCTCTGCAAATCCTGCCATCTGGAACAGTCTTCTATGTACGTTTCAGTAAATCACTTGCTTTTAAAAATCTGGAAGCATATCTTGTCTCCCCTTGCTCAAAACTAAATTCCTTTCCTTATCACTGACAAAGTGATACCACTGCACATAGGGCTGATTTGTCCCTTACACCTAAATGTACTCCTGAACTGCTGTCATGAACCACCCTCTTCAAAATTACAGATACACAAAGCAAAACTCAGATCTTTCAGATTGGGTTCACCTCTTTTTTTTTTTTTTTTAAACATACCATATGATAAAACCATGAGGCATCTGGGGATACAGTTTGCATAAAAGCTTTTACACAAAATAAAGCTGTCTTACTCTCATAAACTGGCCAGTATTGTGTGTTCTTGGAATTACTTGTGACGAAACAAATAGCGTTCAAATAAACAGCAAAAGTCAGTTATTTGTGTCATTTACTTTGAAAATATTTGCTTGAAATAGAGCAATTAGTAATTTGTCAAACAAATGATGACAGCTGATAACTGCTGCTGATATACTGCCTGGCATTACTCTCATGTTTCAGAATCAAAAAATAGACACTAATGTACATATATTTCAACACTTTCTGCATTACTAACTATCTCTTTCAAGACTCAATATGTTATCAGAATTTTAACTGAACAGCCCTCACTTTTTTAATACCATTATTCTGTAAACATGGCATTATACTAATTCAGCTAGCCCTGGCTGTTGGCTAGATAACAACATAACCTCAGAATGGCAACAAAGGTACAGACGAAGGTCTATGGTCAGGATTCTCAAGTGATGAAGCCTCTGTGCATCAGGCCAAAGATTTGGACCCATAGTCATAAGCTGAAGAGCTCATTTCAAAGAGAGTATCCACTGCCCTGATGAGTAAGGAACTGAGAACCATAGAACATGTTTGATACAGGTATGACCAGCTGTCAAAGGAAAACTACAGCAGCTTTAAGGCAGCAATGGAAAAGTACGGGGTACTAAGCCCTTCCCCTGAATCCCGGAGAAAAGGCTTTTATCGTACACTGTTGTTCACTGGTTGATCTGGCCTTCAGCTGGGGTGACTTCAAATCATTGCCATGGAGATAGGTCTGTGTGTGAGTTATCAGACTGCACAGCTCCAGTGACACAAAAAGAAACAACGGTAGTAAGAGAAAAGTGATGGTACCACCTCCTGTCCCAGGTGCTGAGGTGCACGGCACAGTCAGCAGTCAGGTTTTTTTCTGGAGAGCTGCTCCAGCCTGGCTGGCCTTGCTTGGTGACCTCTGTCAAGGGTGAGGACCTCGTGCCAGCATGCGTGGCTCTGGCTGAGATCTGATGCAGTACTGCAGAAGCCTTCCAGCTCTTTTCATGGGGTCTTCAGGGCAGGCTGAATTCGTTTTTATCTTCTGTGCTTTTAAAAGCTGCGTTCATTTTATGAAGTTAAAATATTAACTCAATTTCCCTTGCAGTTATGGTACCATAACAATGGCTGAGTCACTATATTAAGAGATGTATTTTCTACTTCAGTTTTTCTTATTTTCCTACATTTTTATCTTATCTCTGTAAATCACAGAATGTATGAATTACTTGGCAGAATATGTGACTATCTCCAGTCTCAGGCACAGGAACTAGAAGTAGGAAAATAAAACTCAAGATTTCTTTTCTGCTATGGATTTGAGACTTAATGTAGGAGAATGCCATTGTAATAAAGCTGCTACTTTTACCCTTCAGGCACACAAAACGAATCATTAAAACTTACAATTAGAGGAAGGATCTGAAAGTGCTATAGGTTTTAAAGTGGAAGATTCTTTGTGGGACAAATGGAAAAAAACATAAATCAGTTTAAAGCTAATCACAGCCTCAGATCTGACAGAGAGAGACAGACCAGTACATAGGAGGGCAGCAAAGTAATTGAAGAGTCCTTCTACAGGACTCTTGTACATGTCCAGGACAATACGGTAAGTTATATTAATGCCTGACCTAGAGCACTGCCTATAGGATATGTGAACATCTATACTGCAGCAGATACTTTTTGCGTAGGGGTGTAACTCAGTGCAATCAATCATCTTTTGAAATCTCAGCCTGGAACAAGGTACAAAATGCAAACATTAAGCCTTCTCTAGAAATCTTTGTACAAGGTATGTGCAAACAGTATTACACATATTTTGCCTTGATTCTACATTTCTTTGACATCACAAGGAGATTTCTTCTCCTCAGGATCTGGAAATTATAGCTTAATGTTTGGCGTGCTTGTATTTGCTTTAGAAATTAACCTGAAAAATACAATTCCAGGTCCTTTTTACAAAGAAACTTTTACATAGCTGTTTATAGATAAAATGTTGCCACTAGCTGAGACTCAGAAACTATCCTTTCACTTGCTTGTCAGTGCTATCCTGACCCATTACACAGCTATTCTTCATAAAGAAGGAAATCCCAGCTCCTCAACTCCATCTCTACGTTGGAAGTAGCAGTCCTTAATCAGGTGTGAAATGGGCAAAGGAATTAATTAATGTCACTCGAACAGCACAGAACAAGAGAAATGAATTAACATGATGAGTATTTGCTGCTCTCAAGGCAGCAAATTGCAGACTGGCTGAATACAAATAAAGAGACAAGGCATTACAAAAGATGGCTGATTGGTTATTCTTGATTGCCAAAAAGCTGTTCAGGATGCACGGAGAGAAAATTTCTGCAGCCAGAAAAAATTATTTCTGATGCTGATAAGAAGAAAGGGAAGGAATCACTCCCTCCCCCCTGAAGCTTAAAATTACCTAAAGGATCTGGTGTTAAAAACAAAGAAGAAATCACACTGAATCCAATTAAAGACAGATTAAATTAGTCATGTACTTATTGATGAAAAAGATGCTGTTTGGTGACTTGTGAATTACTTTAAAATGCATATTTTAAAATACCTTGGTTGGACTTTCTGGTATTCTTGCTTATGCTTCTTCCCAAAGACCAGAATAATACAGTTTAAGTTTTGGTGTTTGTACATGTCCTGCATATAAAAGGTTATTTCAATAACCTCATTGAAAGGACACTGCAGCCTTTCTGTTAGGAACACATCTGAGGAAAGCAATTTCTTTTATTTTAGCCAAAGATAGTGTCTTAAGTCATCCTTTTTTATCTATTTGGAAGAAACACCATCAATTTTACTGGAAACTTCTATCTGCAGTGCAGTATTAGAAGCTGCCTGACAGTGGCTCTACACTGGTCTTTGAAAACTTTGTATGTGGGGAAGAAGTCAAGAAGAAAATGAGAAGAATACTGTATTTCCAGAAATGGCTAGAAATTCTGGGTTTAAACCTCGCATTCACTCCTACTAAAGCCTGAAGAAAACCACAAATATATACTTTAAGCCTTGTTATTTCTGGGCTTCTTTTTATAAAGAGACGTGGAAATATTTAGTCAGTCACATAACTTTAGGACACCAACATACTTTATGCAGGGCACTTCCACTGCACAAGCATGTTCTTGGCAAGCTCAGCAGTGATGGTAACACTTGGTGATTAAACGGAGTTGGCCAGCGCGATCCCAAGCAGTGCCAACCCACTTGGGCTAAGTGCAGCATGATGGTGCCCAGACCCATCGTGGCTCAGGGCAGAACAGTGAACTCAGCCTTGCAGCAATCTGATTCTGACAAACAATGTCTTCAAAGCACATAAATAAACTTTGCTAATAATAATACATGCACTTACAATGCACCCTCCTTCCTCCAGGAATCACACAGCGCTTTGCGAATATTAATGCATTCTCTGTAACAGACTTCTTGTTTAGAAATCCCAGGATTTATATCTCAGTACAATTGGCAAACAACATTTCACTTGAATGAGAGGTACTTCAGTGGCATCATCACTTGCTGGTTTAACATAACTACTCTGTCTTCCTTCAAACTAGCATTTAGACACAATCCCTGTGCTATTTGAAAGAATAAAACAGCTGAAGTCTCATCTCTGGCTTAAAGGCTGTTGGCTAGGTTGAATGAAAAGGCTATTTCACTAGAATTGATAACAGCTGGGAATAAGAGTTACCTCACAGTAACATCTGGGAATACATGAATACCCTGGATTTCATCCTCTTCTTTCAGTGGTAAAATTCAGCTGAAGCTGTAAGGCTATAAATCCAAGTAGAATAATTGGACTCTATTGCCAAGCATGTTTATTCTCTTAAGGCCACCTCAGCTTTAAAGCTAAAGGGACATTTGCATCATGATTTACTGAACTCACAGTTCATTTCAGCAGAGTGATTAAGACTCCAGAACTACTTGGACACTAGGTTGGTTGATACTGGCCATTTATATACCCAGAAGATGCAATTTGCCCTCAATTACTTTTCCTCATGCCCAAAGAGTGTCTGACCTAAGCAAAGTGATTTTTTTCCATCATCTCATTTACTGGTGTGTTTTCTAGCCAGCCAACCACACGCAGAAAAGCCAACATTTTCTTTATGACCAACACTTGATGACCTTGAAAAAACCTGCAACAGCAGCCTGTGGGAATTCTGGAGAGATCAAAGAAACAATTCAAGTTTGTATTCATCTGAGTGCCGTCCTATGCCTAGCGCTGTCTGCGGTGCTGCTACAAGAACTGCATATTACTGTTATGCTCAGCAAGCACAGTAGCAGAGCTGCAGAGGCCAGTAAACAAAAAGCACTGAGCTGCACTGAATGCTCTATCTCTGTAAGCAAATTGCCAGAAATCCCAGAGAACAAAAATTATACTGTGTACCACAACCGCAAATGATCTAAAAACATTATATCAATGCACATTTGAGATAGACTGGGTGTGGGGGGGAGGTGTACCACTTCACCTATCAATCAAAATAAATTATGTCCAGGGTGGTACTACATGGAGTGCTGTTATGCAGCTGCTTAAACATCAGATTTGGAGAACACCCTAAGTCATTTAAAGTGCCAGGAGATTTTAGGAAATTCATAGGAAACTGAAGTCAGGTCCACCTGTATATTTAAAACTTTCTTATTTACAAAGCTTCTTTAATGAGAGCTGGTATTCAAGACCTCAGCTTTATGTTTCACATAGAAGATTCTGCCTTTGCAACAAAAGGCTATGGCCCAGGTAGGATAACCTATCTGGAGAGATGAGGAAAGAGAAGCCAGGCACGTTGATACATCTCAACACTGACTGCTTTAGGAAGTTAGTTATCAATAATGAATAACTAACTATCTAGCATTTATATTGCTCAGGGGATTTTTAAGTATTTGTCTACTCTCACCTCCTCACACAGGACAGCAGACAAGCACCAAGGCGAACAGCAGGAAGCTGGGGAGGACCCCTGGGATGAAACTCAGAATTACACGGGTCCTCTAATGGAAAATAACTAAAATCCATGACTGGGAGTAAGGAAGTCCAGACAAAAGCATCCATTCACTAGTGAAGACACAGGGAGGTTGCACTTTGCTTAGTGCAACCAGTTTTTTAACAGTCTTCAAAAGCAAATCTGGAAAGATTCCCAGATTGTACATTTGATCCTTGAATTTAAACCTCTGAGAACAAGGGCAGCCACAGAAGCAATGAGAGAATTAAAGGACTGGTGTCCTTCTCCCTCTCCAGCACCATTAGAAGAGGGTGAGTCACGTACATCTTAATCACTGAGCTACAACCCACCTTCTCCCTTTTTATTCTCCCACCTCCCTAAATCTCCCCTCCCAAACCTGCCTGCTACTACCAGGCAAATACAAGACCAGCCCTTCCTGTGATGGATGTGTACAACTGTCAGTACATGGCAGTAAATAAGCTGCAGTTTCCATTTTCCATGACGGATCCTATAACTTTCTGTGCTAGGTAGTTACATAACTCAGTACCCTTCCTGGAAAGGAAGTTAATTTACCCAATTAAAGCAGGACGTGAATCAACGATGCCGTTATCACAACTGAAACATGGCCAAGATACCAAAATGAGCATCCTTACTGTCATACTGAAGGGATGTCTGTGTTGTTTCTCATGTTCAGGACACAAGGATGCATTCACAATAACTTCGGTTAATTTGCCAGCTCCTTCTCTTGTTACTGGAGAGAGAGGCTGCTCCGAGGGGAAATTCAGAACAACAAAAGTTAATCTCTTCCTCTGAACTGCCCTTTCTAGGAATCCTATGTGTCCTTGCTGACAGGCAAAGTAATAACCATCACCCAAGACCCAAGGTATCCCTTACACATATTCCTTGGAAAAAGGCTATAACATTTCTGATTTTCTATGTAACACCCAGAGGAGCTTCTTTTGCCATATTTCAGGCCACTCAAAATACTAAAAGCCTATTTTAACCCTTTGTGGTTTTCAAACTATTCATGCTATAATTTCCAAAATAGTCTGCAGATTCACTGGATGTTTTTCAGTGTAAGAAGATAAAAAATATTAAAAATCGATATTTGAAAGCCTGAGGGTTATAAAATAATCAAGCCTTTAAAAACAGGGTGCACAAGACAGAATAAGAAGTTCACTGTCAAGCATGCTTGACCAAAAGTGCGCATGATCTTGTAGTTATTACGGGTAAAATAGTTGTTTAGATGGTGACTTTCTGGGATCCTCGGGAGCCGAATACACATTCTGCAGCTCCCCAAAGCTTCTTCCTAGCAAAATCAAACCGGTAAGTCAGTTACCGTCAGAGAAAAGCAATGCGGTGCATCCCATCCAGCACAGGTAGCTGATATGCTTCCTAATAGGTTAAAAAGTACTTGTAAATATTCTGATGTCTCCAGAAACAAGTGTCCCAATACTCCAAGCAAGATTATCCTGATGTATTTAAAACATGCCCACATATGGATATGTCAGCAAATCCAGACTCCTTGGCCTCCTCGTTTTCAGCACCATGTCAATTTTAAATGATTCTGGCTGAGTGAGATGGCAGGTTGCTGAAAACACTGTCAGCAACTGGCAGGCTGACTCCATTAAAGTATTCAATATTGCTAACATTGGTTCAACGGGACTTAAAAATGCCTCCTATATGAAATCAAATTCATACAGTTCTCCCTCATGCTGCCCACAGTGTGAATAGCTCACACATTTCAATCCACACAAGCTCAGGGCTTAAGTGGTCCCCTGACCATGGGTCACTTTTCAT
Organism: Tyto alba; assembly: GCF_018691265.1. Classification (NCBI taxonomy): domain Eukaryota; kingdom Metazoa; phylum Chordata; class Aves; order Strigiformes; family Tytonidae; genus Tyto; species Tyto alba. The sequence goes on from NW_024881280.1 coordinate 10,229,748, forward strand.
TCAGGGTTCACACAAAAATAAAATTGCAAATGGAAAAATGACTGGAACCACAGAGAATATAATTTTGACCGTTAATCAAAAATCTGCCTAAGCTCATGCAAAACACAAGGTGATTCAGACACCAGCTTTGTAATGATATCCACGGTGAAGCTGTGGGTGGGGAGGGTGGGAAGGGGGGTTCCAGGTTTTAATGAAAGGTCTTTGCTGAGCTATGGCAGTGTCAGACTTTCATGCATAAAAAGCAGTTTTAAAGCTTAGAATTGCACTGCCAACTCCACAGACGGCTGAAGGAGATTATGCCACCCAGAGACTGGGGTCTGTGTTCGAACGTATTTAATCACCGAATTTCATTTGGCTTCAAAGTACAAAAATGTTTTCCTGATGCTGGTAAAAACCCACCAAAAAACATGTATTTTGTAAAAACAATAATTCTGAAATTAACAGCTGCAAGTATTTAAGAACATCTTATCCCATCTTCAAAGCCAGAAAGGCTTCACCATGAGTGGCCTTGGAAGAGTCCATGAAGGCGCAGAGGTGGACTGCTGAACTACTCCTGCCTCAACCGCCACTTCCAAATACCCTCTGAGACCAAATGAAATCACAAATCCTCTACCTGGTTCCACTGCATGAAGCTTTATAGCGTGTGACATGTACAAGCTGGAACAATGTTAATGGTCCAGCCTTTAAACCTACTTATTTGAGCTTGAAAACCGTGCAAGGCAAACATTTCCTGCATCTCACAGGGCATGTGACTTTGGGCTCACTGAACCCCTTGGAGGCGGCATCCTCTCTGCTTGTGCCAGCTGCAGTAACATATTGTCTCATTTATCTCTGTATTGTTACATCCATAATGTTAGCAACCTACATCAAGCAAACCTGGCTGTAGCTTGGTAAGAGTTCAAGCTTACACTGCCTTTCTTCATCCAAAACATTTTGCATTCTGCTGGTGTTGAGGCTAGACTCAAAGACTGAGCTCTTCAGTGGGATTGCTCTAATTCTGCGTGATAAGAGCTCCTTGAAGAAGGAATTAACCTCTATGGAATCTGCAGAATGTATAAATCTTCCATACCTTCCTTCTGAATTTATGTACACGAGTTGTAAATGGCCAAGTCACAACAAGAACCTTATGAGGAAGGTGACTTCTTCTTTTTTCCAGAATTAATCTGTTCAGTATGTATGTGAATACCTGAATAGGGTCTCATCAGACAGCAAAGAGAACAAACACGGTATATGTCATTTAGTATCAATACATGCTACAGAGAATGAATAAAATTAACCTGCAAAATGCAGGTCATCCACATAGTATCTCACCTGAAAATTTCCAGCTTTGGAAGGCTGGAACTTTTTTCCCTTACTTTTTCAAGATTTTGACAGCATGACCACTTTGACAATGAATGAATCGTTCTGTAAACATTCCATCCTAATTTACTTGCTGGAGGGCGGATCCAATTATGCAAGAAATAATCCCATTTTCTTGGGAATCTGTTTTTTTGAGCAAATATCTATGGTAGGTAGGGGATACTTCAGAAAAGTTTAGTTTATAATTTTGGGGACAAATCTATAAATGCCCTTCTAGATTCATGTGGACACTAAAGGACATATAGATTTACTGGATTAAGTCAAGCCTATCTGCAGTACTGATAAAAACAAGCTGTACAGCAGCACAATGTCAATACACAGGAGAACTGAAATGATAATGGCTCAGCTATCAACATCCCCATCTAAGAGAACAGACCACTGAAGCAAAACCTCTGTGATGAGTAAACAAGCTCTATCCATCTTCACACTCGAGTATGAATAATTTCCCAAGCAATGCTGAGATGTTAAGTCACTGCTGTTCCATCATACCTACCATCATTTCCCAATGGTCTCCTTGTAACCAGAGGGAAAAAAGGCCCTGCAGTTAGCATCCCAGTTTTTCTTCATCCATAACATCTTCTCAACCTGCCATTTTGCTCAAAAACAAGAAACTTCTGACTAGTGTTGTAAAAAGAAAGATATTTCATTCTGGAACAGATAAAGAAGTCTCATTACACATTTCTGAAGCAGAGCTAGAGTTGTCCTATCTTTATGACCTTTAAAACAAATCCCAAGAAAGATTTGCTTATTTAGAAGCTGTCCTGAATTCCATGAATACCTATAATGAATAAGAGACAGGAAACATTTATGTGAATTACAGTTTTACTAATTTATGGGTTTATACAAGCTCTTAGTAGTTTACTAGTTAATAGCAAGAAGGTAGCTACTCACTACTGATGTAGCTCTATGTACACGATCCTGCCTCAAAACAGCATCCCACCTTGCAGTGCCCACTTACTACCTAGTTACTCCCTCCCCAAAGCCTCCATCATCTCATCTCTTTGGTCCCCAAAATATCTATCATACCCTGCCGAACTCTCTGGGCCTATATGGGCTTCTCAACCCAGCACCCCCATCCCTTAAAGCCATTTAGCCCCCAAAATACTTCCTAACCCAGACACTTGAGCTTTTGCCTCAGACAATCCTACACCTCCAGTGTTCTCTCATCTCTCTCCATCCCTGGTCTCCTGCAGCTGGCCCATGTGGCCAGATAATCCCATCCCCTTTTTGACCTTCTCTGCAGTGGCTTTAGGGGTGGTCCAAAAAGCCAGAGCCAGGACACTGATATGAAAGAGCCACCGAGGCACAACTTGGAGAGCAGATAAACAGAACATGCCTGGGAGAAAGCCCGGACTGCACAGGAGCCCCATCTGAGCAGCAGTCTCCACTGATCTGTGCCACTGCAGCCGGGAGAGCCAGGCCAGGAATGAAGATGATGCACAGCAGCAGATATAACAGGAGACATTACACCTGCAAGACCAGCAGCTGGAATGTGACTAATGTGTCTAAGAAAGTTGATGCGTGGCCTGAAGGCAGTTTATATTCTATTCTACCCCTCAAGCAAAAGAGTAGGCAGCACAGGGAAGGAATGATCATAGACACCTGCTCTCCTTTATCCTGACAGACGCTTTTATTTCCGTAGGGTACTTTTGCCAGCACAAGTCTCACCCTGCTCTATAGCCTGAGGATTAGAGAGCAGCCAGGCAGTTTACACAAATGCCTTAATTTGACAGTAAGACTCCTTAGTTTCAGCATCTTTTACTACCTTTGGGGTTTTTTCTTTCTTTCTTTCTTTCTCTTCAGTTCTGCTGAATTCTTTTCTTAATGGCAATCAGCAAAGAAATAAAAGTAATTATTAGAAGATAAAGAAGAACATCTGGAAAGAGGTGTGCATCATACTAAACAAGCTTTACAACAGATTTCTGAATTACTCATCTTGATTTATTTGGATATAGTTGATCAGACAATTATATTTTATTCTGTATCTAGGCCAAAGTTTTAACATGATATACTGAGATAGTTAGCTAGCTAGGTGCTCATCAAACCTCAAAAATAAAATTGGTGAAATCATGCCAAATGCAATTGAGTCAGATGAGGCTAGAACAAAAAACTGCAGTGGCAGAGTACTGTTCATATTCTTCTGAGTCACACATCACAAAAGGTATTTAAAATATAATGAGACTTTATGCATTTGGAAGACGGAAGACAGTCAGTTTTTTAAAATTATGCCAGATTTGTAATAGAGATGCAATGAAAATAGACTGTGTTTCCTGACCAGTGAACTTTCTGTCTCAGTAATTAAAGCCTCTTGTGTTCATTGTAAAACAAATATGATCCGGTTTCAGGAGCTTTCAAAAGCAGTTGGTTGAGTTTACAGGATGAAGCATATAGTAGATATATAGAAACCCTCTTTCATGATCAATACGCCCAAAAATCTGGAGCGCCTGTGGAGATGTGTATGGAGAGACTGTAGTGGCAATAGTATCTGGAGGTAAATGGCTGGACCTACTGAAAGCAAAACAATAAATGCAAACACATTTCTCTCTCCCTCTGAGACCAAAGGAAGATTTAGCATTTCACAGAGGCAGTTCCTTCATTCCTGTTGCTGAAGCTCTGCCAGGGGGCACTTTGGAAGAGATGTGCCAAAGGGGGATGTCTGAGTGCACTGCACTTGCCAAGCTCACCACCTCCCGCGGCCCCTGCGGCCGCCTCTCCTCCAAAGCCCCTCTTCCCCCAAGCACTGCCCCTCGGGCACACCACTGCCCATACCACCCTGTCCTCACAGCCAGTCTGCGCAAACCAGCCAATACCCCAGGACACTCACCTGGAGGTAGCGTCAGAAACAGATTTTTAACTAGAATCATAGGTCTAGCCAGCCTCTAGATCAACAAGAGAATTGTAATCTGACATATCACTTTATAATAGTGGTAGTAAAATAGAGTTATCTGTTCACCAGCTGAGAATTTTGATGAGAAGCACTGAAGTGCCTACCCTTTTGGCCTTCTGGATACTGCAGTCTGTACACTTGTTTGGACTAAAATGTCAATAAGTTGATCTCTCCAGAAGAAATCAGAAAATTAGTTTTATCCCCAAACAAATATCCTGATACATGACAGGCACCGTTAGAGACTCACACCAGCAGAGAATTTAAAAAAAAAAATCATCATCACCATTTCTCATCCTCTGTTCAGTGAAAAATTGCCACAATTAGAACAGCTTGAAATAAAACTCTTGAGGGAGTTGCAGTGTTTTAACCACCCTAATTCTCTGGTGCCCCACACTTCTCCATCTTGCGAGATGTGACTCGCATACCTCTGCATTTGGAAAGTGAAACACTACTCAGTTCCCCAAGTATGCATAATTTTTCTTGGGTAAGACAGCCGTAGAGGTTTAGATGCAGAAGGTTTACAAAGTAATGAAATGTAATGCTACCAAACCCTTCCTGCTACTGTTGGGAGGCCTCTCTGTTAGCTGTAGCCAGCTCCGCTAGCCGTCAGGTAAACACTTCTGATTGAGTTTAGGAGAAAGTTTCAGATCATCTTCCTTTTTGCTGTTGATTGTGATTGTCTTCCCAGAGTAACCCATCACTCGCGGCCCAGTAGTACTCTCATCAGGAGAAGCAGGCTTGACAACTTGAAGTCTCAGGGAAAAGAAATCTCCCTGTCAGTAAATAAGTGCTGCCATTTTCCATACGTTGCTCTGCTCCGCTCTAATTATGGCTCTCCTGTGCAAGAGACCTGGGTGAATTCTGAGGAACAGACAAATAAAACCCAAGCAAGCACTGCTTACTAATATTTACTCAGCACTAATAGCAACTTCCCTTCATGCAATTTGCTTCCCAGTGATCGCGTGTTGCACAGATGCAACTACAGAACCAAATTTGCAGAAACACGCTTCCAAGTGCAGGTAGATCAGAGTCTGACTGCACGACACAGCCTGATCTCCACAGGCTGCTTCTGCATCCGTGATGTTACCAACAGACATGCCCAGTAGAAACCCTGCCCATCTCACACAGCACAGCCCTTCTTGTCCCATCAAGGTGACACACAGAAAGAACATCCACTAAATTCCCCTCGCAATGACTCTGATCCATGGGCCAGACTCAGGCCAGCCAGCCAGCCTGCCTGTTCTATATTCGGGTGGTGAGCCACACCTACATGAAAAAAACAGACCTCACACTTCAAGTCACACTCTTTCAGTTAGCACTGTCTTATTTTTTAATAATATTTTTAAGAAACAGATATGTGTTTTTGATCTAAGACATAGATTTTTCAGGCATGGGTCTGGTCAGGTCAGTAGATCTGCCCTAATTTTAAACTAAGCACATGCTTTTCTCCTCTAGAGAGACTTTAGAATATTTCCTTGCTATTACATCAGTGCTTATTTGACACAAAGGCTTTGCTTTACTACTTCTGTGAACAATTGCTGAAAATTGGTGAAATTTTCTATTTCTGACTCATATACAACTTCACCATGAAATAAACTGTAACTTTTATAGTAATTAATCATCTAACTTTAGGATTACATATTATTTTTTAGGATTTAATTATTTTTTGTATTCCATTTTGCATCTTTACTTCACGACTGTGCTACCTGCTACATACGTGCAGGAACAGAAGCTAATGACTAGAAGCATACAGGTCACCTTTCTTGTGAAGGAAAAATGTCAGAAACTGGAAATATTTTAAGGCTCTGCACACACAATTCATGAAATAATTAAACAGATGCGTTCTTTCATTCAGAAATTCCTACCCCATTTCAGTCCTCAGTTCCCAAGGAGCGACTCTGTGTTAATGGTTGAGTCTGACTGGAGGCTGCGGCGGGCCCTGAGCCTTCCTCCAAACCCTTCCCCTCACAGCAGGCATGCTATAAGTAGCTACAAGTTGTGAATCCTCTTCAAAAACCCAACTTCCCCCCAAGAGATGGAAAGCAACTTGGCGCGCCACACCAGAACAAGCTGGTGATTCTCGGCATGCCACGCTGTGCCATGCTGGTGGCCACAGGTGCTGACTGAGTTCCCCCAATTGATGCAAGAGGTCAGAGAACGGAAGGAAATGGATTAACAGGACATTTAGATCTAAGATCCTAAACAATCTGAACCCCCTCAAATTAAAAAAAAAAAAAAAAAAAAAAAAAAAAAAGATTAAAAAAATAAAGAGCCTGGGCGGACCCTGGTCAATTTTATACTCTCTTTTGACTGGTTTGGATTTTTAAAGCATCTTCTAGGCCTGTAGTTTTTTCTTCAGGTTTCCAGCCTAATACACTCAAGGAACTAAAAGTGATTAACAAAATGAACTGCTTTCCATCACCAATTTTTAGGTGAACAAAAACTTTTTAAATCAAGGTGAGCTAAGTAAGATTTTCCTTTCTAAGTGGGAAACAGAGCAGTGATTTATTCACAGAAGTCAAGGCAGGGAGACGGTCCTGCACTGGTCAAGCCTGTCTCCATACCTAAGTGGGAGATAATCAACAAACTTCTGAGGACATTCCAAGCACAAGCTAAAATTTGCCCTCAACAGAAGTATTTAAATAAAATTTATAGAGGCAGGCAGTGAAATGAATCTGTGAAGGAAGCTAGCTCACTAACTATTCTAAAATAAAAAACAGAGCCTGTCTTCTCTTACAGCACACCCAATATTTCACAAGCCTCCAACACTGTTTGATGGAGCCTCTGGAACAGCACTGTTTTATTTACTATGGCAGGGAAAGCATAAACAAACTCTGCCTGTAAATCACTTTCAGCAAAATTACATGTTTTATTCTAAAATATGGAGCTTGATTCCCTGTGGCCTTGGATCTTCTACAGTCATTTACATCAGCATGAAGCATATCGATGGTCTAAGGAACCACTTCTTTGATGCAACAGCATTTTACCTACATGACATAGTCATCTGCAGTGCTGCAAATGTCTCAAATGTTACAAGCCTTTTGTGCTTTGGAAGAATCAGTACAATCTATCTGTTGGACAATGCACAGGTGTACATATATTTTAAAAACTCCAAACAAACCACTGATGTTAAAAATCTGCCTATATATTGAAAAGGAAGTTAGGATGGGAAGAAGACATCTAGAGTGGACAGTCTTTATTAATACTATTTTATAAAGTTCACAAATATATCTTTCCCATGGAAACACTATTAAAAGAATCCTACATTATAAGATCATGCAAGTTTCAAGATTGCATTTTAAAGCTTTAAAGATATGTCAGAATTACAATCGCTTCAGCAGTCTTAATCCAGCTATCAAACATGCTTTGGAATAAAAAATTTAAATGCTCATATGGGTTTTTTCTACAGGGCCCTTCCCTCAATCAGTGCATAGAAACTATAGTTCCTATAGCTACTAGACAACTAATAAGTATGACTGCTTTCTCATCATACTTCTACATTTAGCTGCAGGTCTTGCATACTGCGCACTATTCACATTCTGCTCAGGATCCTGAAGTATTAATTTCCTGCTGGCCATGCCTGTGTTACCATCACAACTGAACGCAAATGCTTCACAAACATTAGTTATTTTTTGCACTGTATAATCCATGTTTTACATATTTGTAACTGATTTACAGAGATAGCAAGGTCAAAAATATATCCACTGACTTTCAGGAACCCCAGCCAAGAAGCATAGGACATGGTCTTCTCTCTAGTTTAGGTATAACTTCATTCATGGTTGTGGTGCTTGACCTTTCTGCAAACCAAAACCCAAGTCTCATCCAGTAAAAAAGGATCTTACCGTTACTAACAAGAACTTCAGTTTAAGCCACTTCAAGAAAATGCTACAACAGGCAGAAACAGCATGCAGCTCCCTAGGGCAGCTCTCACTTGCCTTTAACTGTATCAGCTCTTCCTGCAGCCTCCTGCTTCAGTTGCTGTGCACTTTTCAGCTGCTGAAGCAAATAAACGAAGTGCAACAGCCTCTGTTCTGTGCTATAAACGAGATCAAAGTATTATAGAAAACTCAGAGTGCAATCATCCAGTTAGAAAGAATATATCACAATTTAGAAATAACAGAGAGAAAAGCAGGGCCATGGAGATACACTTTCTTCTAGCATTTCAGTGTCTTGTGAGCACTGGCCTTCATAGCCAGAAGAACATTATTTGGAGCCACCTTGTTACCTGCGTAACAGTCCAGGAAGTTCTGTGTTTTTTTAATAGAGTAATATTTTTAAAATCCCAAAGATTCTATCACGTGGCATAAAATCAATACCCAATTCTGTTTTAAATTTTGTGGTATCTGCAACTGAGTTAGCCTTTTCCTAGACACTGCATGAGAACTCAGGGAATTTAGGAATGAAGCAGGCTTCATCCTCAGTTTTTGTTTTAGAGCGAGACTTGGCACTGGAGCCCAGGGCTGCAGAATTACGTACAGTAACAGTCAGTCTAGTGAAATCTTAGTTATTAAATTCAAAGAATTTAAGCCATACTGTACGTAACCATATGTAGGTGCATACCACATAGGTAATTCCGACCAAAACCTTAGCTGAAAGTCATATTTTTGCTTCAAAGCGTAGAATTGCTAGAGTTCTTCAAAGGAAAGTTCATGAAAAACATTTACATGGGGAAAGAGAAGATATTCTTTAATTATATTTCAGAAATGAGCTGTCTGTTCAGACTGATGTGGTTTGAACCTGGTCGGCAGCCAACCACCACACAGCCACTCTCTCTCCCTTCTCTTCCGGCAATAAGAAGGGACAGAGAGCCAGGCTTGGGGTTTGAGATAGGACTGGGATGGGGAAAAAATCACCCTTTATGGGCACAAGCAAAAGGCAGACTTGTTAGGGGAAGAAAAAAAGAACATGCATTTTTTACAGACACTAACAACACTTAACAGAGTAGGGCAGTGAGAAGCATTGCCACATCTTGAGAACACCTTCCCCCTACCCCTCCCTTCTTCCCGGGCTCAGCTCTGCTCCCGATATCTCTACCTCCTCCACCAGAGGTGCAGGGGCAGGGAAATGGGGAGTGCAGTCAGTGCTGCCACTTTCTCCATCTTCAGTGGGGGGAGATTCTGGAACTTCTTCTCCCTGCCCCATCATGGTGCCCCCCTCACAGGAGACAGTCCTCCACAAACTTTTTCCAACATGAGTTCTTCCCACAGGCTGCAGCATTCCCCACACTGCTCCGTCATGGGTCACCAACTTTCTCCGACTGGATTCCCTCCCACGGCTGCAGCCCTTCCCGAGCTGCTCCGGCGTGGGACTCCCCCGCATGCTGCAATCCTCCCAGCGCTGAATTACAACAGCGAGGGCTGCCTTTTCCCACAAGACCCCGGCCTTCTTTGGGCACAGCACCTTGATCAATCAGGCGGAAGCCACAGGCCATAAATCAGTGTCTGCTCCACCGTAGATATCCATGGGTGGCAGGGGGGGGGCCGCCCTGCCGTCTCCCCACAGGATACAGGGGGGTCTCTGCTCCGGCACACCTCCCCCCTCCTTTCTTCCTCCATTCCTCCACTGACCTTGGTGTTCACGCAGCTGCAGCAACTCCTCCTCACAAGTCCCACTGCCCGTCACCACGTCCCTTCTTAAATACGTTATCGCAGAGGCGCAGCTGATTGGCTCAGTTTCCAAACAGAGGTGGAGCTGACTTGGAGTTGGGGGAGCTTCAAGAAGCTTCTCATTGGGGGCCACCCCTATAGCCCCCTCCCCTGCCACCAAAACAACCCCACCACTCACTCAACCCAGGACAAGATCCATAATCATTAGCAGAGAAAACTTCAGCGTAAACACTTCAAGTGTAACAAAAATTATAAGCACCTGAAAACAGAGTCTTAATAACTAGGCACCAGAGATTGGTAGTATATTAATGTTTTCCAGTCCTTGATGTGTTTATATGCTGTTGTTTCTTCAGCCACTTCTAGTATATCTGATCTAACTACACTAGTCCTGCTCTGAGCAGGAAATTGGACTAGACTTCTGGAGGTCCATTCCAAATTTACAAGGAGAGTTTTTGATATAGGTTCTTTTCAGGTAGAGACCAATCCTGCTTTTTTCATAAGACCAAGTGACATCAGCACAAACTCAAATATTACAAGCAGTAACTCCAAACTCTCAGCATGGGAAGTCACCAAGTAAAACACTGACAGTCTTGAGCTCATTGATGGCATCCATTTTCCAAAACCCGTCTTCAAGACAGGAAACTCTGTGTTCATTTCTTAGGTACCACCTTGTTAGCCAGTAACTATGTAACTCATCAAGCTCTTATGATCACTCTGTGCCTTGAATTACTGTCTGAGAAAAAACAAACTATCTAGGATCTCAATCAATTTATTCAAAAGAAAAAACAGTCCAGGTGGTACCAGATTTCCTATTTCAGTGTTGTTTTCCTAAATCCACTGAAGCTGCAGTAAGGTTTGCCAATTTGTCATTTGGTTTGCTGTGTACTTGGGGGCAAAGTGCATTTATTCTGTATGTAACTGCACCCTTATACTTGACTGAAATGTGCTTTTCAACTGACACCCTGCAGAGAATTTGAACTTAGTTGCTTTCATCAATACAAGCGCCTATGCAGTTAGAATTTCAGAACAAGCCCCTTTAGCATTAGGAATCATTATTCTCTCCTCAGGCTTGCTATAAACAAGCAGATCATGAGGAAAAGGAGGATGGAAGGAAGAGGGATGGAATAGAAGGGGAGGAGGAGTTAATTTAAATATGCCTTCCCCATATAAAAAGGCCTTGCTGCACTCTAAAGTGTGTTGCCAGATCTAGAGTTTATCTACAGTGTGAGCTGGACTCTTGAAGTTATTTGCAGAACATTAAGTATATTTAAAAATCCTGATTTTTAGCTTTGAGGATACAGTACGTTTTCTGTAAATCAGTAAGATAACAGAGCAAGCGAAGCAACGCTCTTCCAACCAACAATAATTCTCTTCAGTTTTAAGAGATAGATTTCTTGGTATTATATATATTGATGAGGGGAACTTAGGTACAGAGGTAGGACGACAGTGAGGGCGGACTCTGAATAAGTGCATTTTGAATCAAGGTTGCTGCTCGCCTCACTCACTTGTACTGGCAAGAGTGAAATGGACTACAGCTCTAATATTTGGAGTACCATGGACTGCATGCTTCCTCAATGCTATTAACTCTTTCCAAACAGAAGAATATTTAATTACAGCAATGGAAGCAATAGAGTGGGAGAGAGAAGAGAATATCCAATTAGGAAAAAATTTGAGATGACGAATGAAGAGCAAAATAGCACACTGAGGAAACACATTTCAAAAGACAGGCTGCACATGCCGAAGGCAGGATGCTCTTCAGAAGACAAGTTCAAATGAAGAAAGTGGATCTGAAATGAGGGACTGACAAGCATGATGGCATATGAAAGCAACAGGATTTGGCTTAACACAAAAATGCTGAGTCCTGAGTGCTATTATGTATTAAATGTAACTCTTGAAGAAGGAAAGCACAGTCAGTGCTAAGCGAAGGAGAAGATGCAAGGGAAGAGTGAAGAATGCTTTGCAAAAAAGACACACACATACCATAAGAACAACAAAGGATGATGACATGCTAAACAGCAGCTCTCAGTAATCTAGCAAGGCTTTTCCAGGTTAGGGCAGGAAAAGGAAAAAATATCCTAAAATCACCTGTATTTCAAAACAAAACAACACAACAGAGAAGCCATGCCCAGATCTAACCTCTCTGTTTGCCTAAGGAATAATGCTCTGGGCCTTATCATAATGAATTTATCTGTTTAACATTAGAAGAAAGCTTGTCTGTCTTTGATTCTTTACCACTGTTGCATGAGTAATACTTTCAAGCACTGCTAAAATAAGCTACAGGACACGCATCCTTTCTGCTTCTTCTTCATACCCCTTGTGCAATGGGTACTGTTCTCATTGGGAAGTTGGGTTTTAGACGGTGTTTGAATTGACCATAAGTGTCCAGTGTGCAGTATGTGCAGCATGCAGGATTTACACAAAAAGCACTTGCACTCCCATGTTTCTCTATTCACACAACTGAAGCAACAACTGCTGCACTTCTCTATCATTCCTCTTACTCACAACTCCGCATCTTCCCTCAATCCCATCCCAAAGGCACAGAAAGCACTACAGAAATAATATTCCCCAGCTAGAAGTTGTACCTTTCTGCATTACCCCATTTTCTCTCCCTGCTATCTGAAAAGTTCAAGGACACCCAAAATAAGTATAAGGGTGCCAGTGGGTGTGTTAAAGGAGGGGTGACTGGTAAATGCAATACAAAGAATTGGAGAATGTGGCTCCACTTTGCACCGCAGCCCCACTGCTGGGAGAAGCAACCCACCACACAGTCAGTCACAGTTTCTCCCTTCAGGCACTCCAAGCAACATGCATTCCTGGATATCACTCATTATTCACATGAATGCACAAGCCTTCTGTTTCTCTTCTCCACCCTTCTCCCCCTCATCCAGATATTGCTTCTTAGTAAAAGTCTTGCTTCTTTAATTTTGTAGACTTACTTCCCTGCAAGTGACAGGGACTGACTGTAGTGCCTCTGGTGATATGGCCAGATTAACCCAGCTAGTCACTGGCTCCTCCATGACATATGAGTGTAGGAAGCCTTGGCTGCATGTTCAAGTTGTCCCGTCTTTGGTCTCACTCAGAAGAGAGCTTGCTTAGAAAGACTGATGAAAGGGAGAATTTAGTCAAGTGTCCCTTGCTCTGGAGTAACAGCAATTGATCATAAATCTGCAACCCAGATTAGTAAATTATCAAGAATTTAATAGCATCTGGTGGCAAACTCTAGAAATACAGCTCTGTGAGAGAGGGTAACATAGGATAGGATCTTCCTTCAGAGCTACCTGCCGCAGCATAGGAGGCACCTACTCAGCTTCCCAGCTAGCAAGAGGTGGCTGGGGTGGGGTGGCTGGGAGGGATGGAGCTGCCAGGCGATGGTTGCAGCTGGGCAGCGGGGTGCCGAAAGCAGAGCGGTAAGGCTGCCGGCATGCTGCAGCAGTGGCAGGGCATGCCTGCTGCCTCCTCTCTTGTCCCAGTGCTCTGGGCTCTCCAACTTTACTGCTTTATGTTGAAGGAGAAATGAAGCAGCAGAGCTGGGGAGAAAAAAGCATCAGAAGGTGTTGGAGACAACTGATGTTCCTTCCTCTCTATGGGGAGGCTGTCTTCCAGTTTGGAAAGATGAAAGGCAATGGAAGAGGCCAGTGTCAAAGGGGACCACAGTTGCCAATTTCTTTGTGTGAAGCCTGGCAGATGTTTATGCTTGCTTGGAGGTCAGTGACAACTGTGCTTTACTTCAGATGTCTTCAGGAAATAGACTGAATAAATGAAACTGACCATCTATAAACTATCACACATCTCAATTCTCAGCTTTTGCCCATGCAAGGGAAAAAACAAAACAAAACAAAACAAAAAAACAAAACAAAAAAAAAAAAAAACAACAAAAAAAAACCACCCACATTTAAAGTTGGCCTGGACTAGCTGTGCTGTAACATGGTGGGTTTTGTACCCACAAGAACCCGTATGAAGAGTGAACAATGCCACAGCATTTTAAATGAACCAAAAACATAAGCCTGGAACGAAAAAACATGGTTCGCAAGAGTAGATGCTGCCATTCAGCCATAGCACATGCCATGGGCAACACGCAGCCTTGCTGTGTTTTATTAACTGTTTTAATTACTACATTTGTATTACTATAGACATGAAAACCACTGCATTCAGTGTCCCACTGGCTGTAAAATCCTCTGCTATGCAGCAAGGTCTTGAAGTCAGGATCTCTGCCTGGTATTTGCAGATCTGTCAAATCCCATGCCTCTGACGCAAGACAGAGCGCTGGCTCCCCTCCCATCCGTCTGCAGCACAGCCTGGACCTCATGCAATTAAATCCTGTCTCCTGCTCCAAGGCCCCACGCCACAGTCAATCACATACCCATGGCTCAGGGGGCAACGCATTACCTTGGCAGAAAGATGCCAGGTCTGCATTTGCACAGCACCTTATGCAGGGGTCAGCACTAGGGAAGGCTCTTAAGGGTAAAGAAATGATCAGGGGACATAAGATTGCAAAACAAGTGCACACCAGAGCCCCACTCTGTCCCTTCTTCCAGCAAATACCTACCTGCAACAATGGGGAAGCCATCAGAAAAGACTTATTTTAGAAATGGTGCTCAAGTACTTGTACCATTAGCCCAGCAGGTTGCAACTTTTACTGTTTCTCTCATCTTAGCAGGATTCACACAGCTGATCTCTTGAAAGCAATTAATCAGTGTCCTAAATTCCACCCACCAATGAGCCCTTGTGTACAGTTCTTAAGAGGAAAAAATTAAACTTTTTAATTAAGTTTTTCCATCAAAAATCCAGTCCTGCTGATAACGGTCAGGAAGGTATGCAAAAGTAATTACTCACACAATCTGTTTTTCACACACTTTCCACTCTCTTCTGGGGCATCTAGCCTTCCTCTTCCAATTCATTAGCATCCCTGCCCTGCCCACAGTGCCTCAGGAGCAGCATGCCCCTCTTTTCCTTCTCTCGGATTAAACGCTTCGGTACATTCACAGGTCAAGAATTTGGATGCCTTCCCCCTTGCCATGACTGCATAAATAAACCTACATTTGTTGACTGACTGCAGGAGTCTGAGAGCAAAGGAGGAATACAAGTCACTCACTTCCCTGGTGAGCTTAATTAGCATGTCAGACAAAAAACAGGGGGAAGAAAATTTATTAAGAAGCTATTTTCAAAATTGCAGCCACCTGCTAGACAGAGGAACTCTTTAGCCCTTCCTCAAACAAGAAGGAATTGCTGGGCTTAGAGTAATTTTCACCTCTCCTTTGCCAAAGGTACAGCACCAGTCAGTGCTAACTCAAACATGGAGTTTTGTGACTTAAGGGAAAAAACCCAAAGGCAACGTGACTATCTACACCACAGTTACATGTCTTCCAGACCCTTTAGGGGAGACAAAAACAATCGATAACAACTCTCACATTTTCTGATGACCATTTACCTTTCAGTATTTCCTACAGCAGATGATGGTCATCTCAGTTTATTATTTTTGCCAGAAAACACTATACTGTATGCTTCACTGTATAACCTGTGTTGTTCAGCACTGTCGAAAGAAAGTTAAATCATGAGGACAATCTATTTACATCTCAGCTTGTTTGACTTCACTGCTTTCAATTAAACCATTTCCCATCAGGGAAATGGTAAGCAGGGTGCTCAGGCCTTCCCTTCACTGCTCTGCATACAGACTTTGCACATTTTTGCAGGGAGAAGTGATATCATGTCAACCCATCTGTGAAATAAAAACCCTATAGCCTTCTCTTGGGAGGAGAGGCTTCCATAGGAAGTCTGCTGTAGGAAATCTTCAGCCCTTTAGCCAATCTCTGATCTCCTTTATATCGAAAAGACTGTGTCAGGAAGCAGTAACTTAGGCAGCAAGGTATGAGTTCTCACAAATAAATCCAAGGCATACAATCACTCTGGTTATCAATACCTGCACTGAAACAATCCTTCACCAACTGAAAACCGAAGCGCTCACCTGTCAGTCTGAATTTGCTTATCTTTCTTATTCCACAAGCATCCCACAGGATCAAACTGGTGGCACTGCAAGGCTGCTTGTGTATGTATCATGCAAAGGTAACTCAGAGAACAACAGCAGATCCTGCTTATGGAATCATGGCTGTAAGAGCTCCAGCAATGCTCCTACCCAGCGATTCAAGCCAGGCAGCCAGAGCAATACTGTTAAATAAGGACAACATTTTTGATACATTCAAAGAATGGGAAGAGCAATCGCAAAGTGGCTTTGGACTTCTCAAACATGAGAGGAAACATGCAAGTTGTAAGAAGGATGGGAGCAAATTGTTTTCCCCTTAAATCCTTTCTGCCCTTTCTTGAACAATCCCAATATCCTGCTTCACTAGACCTGTACAAAGCACCTGAAAGACGACCAGAAATCCTACCACAGTGTTTTTTGCTTTGAACTTAGAAGAAAGTTTCTCAACAGAAAATACCAAAAACCTCAATTTCCCCAGATGTTGCTTCTGCTGTCAAAGCTGGGCACTGTCTCCACAAACGTACCTTAACTCCAGCAAACTGGCCCCCACTGTGACAGCTGGTGCTGTGTTACACCTCAGCAGCGAAAGAGGAGGCGATGGGAGGCAATGTAACCTGCTACCACCCAGAGGAGACTCCACAGGTCCTCCTGTTTTCAGTGTCTGGAGTCTGCAGCTTCCTGCAATGAAACCTGTTTCTGGAAACCTATGTAAACAGTCCTATTCCAGGGGAAAACCAAGTGGTACCTGTTCAAAGCCAATTCCAGTAGAAAGCCTTCAACCAGTACCTGTAAGAAAAGTCAGGCTATTCATTCAATCGCCTGACTTTGGGCATTGACATTTGAAAATCTGGTCTTAACATTTATGAAATATGACCTTTATGGCCGAAATCATAAAAACAGGATGGAGTAGCTACAGCTAGGGTTGCCAAGCCAAAGTTTCATCCTGTCTGTATTTCATGTACTGAAAAAATTGAGTGTTTTACTCAAATCTCATATTCAAAATTTGCGTTTAAGGGAGCTTGGAGGTTCCGTATTCATTGTCTGTTTTGTTTAAGCTTTCAGAATTCCTGGCATTGGAGGAGAATCTGCAAATTTGAGGTCCATAAGGTGGCTATTAATACATTATTAATGTTGCGTTAATGATTCAGAATTCATCTGCTGCATATACTTCTCTAACCACAAAGACTGAGATTAAATGCTGCTTGTATAAATGCTACAGTTTCCTACATAAAATATTCTGTAGATTACAGGTCTGCATGCACTGCTTGATTTGAAATAAGATTAATCCCTTTAGGGTAAAAGTAAAGGAATAATGAAAATCTTCTGACCTACTTTTTCCTTCTAAACTTGAAAGCAGTATTTTTACAGTACCCTTATCTTTCTCTTCCCAAAACACACAGAAAATATTACAACCTTGACTGTGTCACTTGATTTTAAAAATATAGCTGACTTTGCATCTTTGACTAGAGTTACTTTCAGGAAATCCTGGTTCACTAATTATTTTTATTTTATAGACTCTGGATATGTTCCCTGACCCTTATATCCCCCAGTACCTTTGTGACTCACCAAATAGGTTTATTCCACAAACTCATAAATCCATCCATAGACAAGCAACATCAAGACCATCTTTTGTTTGGTTTCTCTCATGTGATTTTTGCCCTTTCTGCCTAATTTAAACCATTTCCTAAATGTTTATGTTTCCCTTTGACATGGCTTCACCCTTGTTTGCTACATGTCACTTTTTATATGTTGATAATGTTTTATACATTGCCTTTCTTGGATAACTCAGAAGCAGTAAGTTTTCAAATTCCAAATTCAAACAATTAAGGATACCTAAGTGCTCAGCAGTCTCATAAGCACAATTCTGCCACAAGTTGTTGCTATTTAATGAACTGCTGATTAGAGAGTACTCTTTCCCTCTGCCTCTGTCTTTAATAGTCCCTGGATGGCCTTTATATACAATTTCCTTTCCAGTCATTCAAAGCAGATGGTCAGGCACCACTACACTGCGAGCATGTGTGAGCATACATATACACATGTATTTGTGTGAAGAGAGATCAAAGGTACATATAAATAAAAATTAATGTAAATCAAAGATAGGGGAGACCCTAGATATGTAGGCCTCTGATGAGACAACAGTGCCGCAAGAAGAAACAAGATGATTGTTTACAGCTATCCAGGTATCCAAAGAGCAAAAAATGAACAAAAGCACTAATGGACATAAGAGAGCATTCTGGGGCTCCACCATCTGTACGTAGTAAAGGATGCTCTATTTTCATCCCTACTACTTTCGTATTACCCAGACGTATCCTCCATCTCCCAAATTAAGTGATTAAACACAACGACACCACTTGGGAGGGAAGGAGGAAGGAAGCACTACCACAAAGCCACCAGTCCATGTCAGGATCACTACGAGTGCTCCATGTCCCCTAACATCTCTGGACGTTTCTTACGCCCCAGGGCAGCGCTCTGGCCGGTGGCAGGCATGGCTGCGAGCGGGGGCAGAGGCTCACGCCTCGGCCGCTCACCCACGCACCTCCTGCAGGGAGCAAAACGGGGTCAGACAGAGCACCCCTTAAATGTGTGTCTCTCCCTCCGTTGACTATACAGGAACACAAGATAAACAGTAAAAGTATTAAATAAAAGCAGGAGTGTTCAAACACCTGCCACACAGATGCTTGAAGTCAGATAGAACCTTGTGTGTAGGGATCCCTCCGCCTCTAACAGAGCACTTATTTGTACACTGGGGAAGTACGACAAGTCTTTTGAAGCCCCCTGATGGCAGAACAGCTTGTTTAGGGCACTAACTTTTCCTGGTGCATTCAGTGTAGTGCGTGTTGCCTTAGAGCCATTTGCCTTCAACCTTTCCCCAGGAATGGATCATCACAAGCCATCTCAGCTAACGCCTGTGTGGTTCTGGGCAGGCTTCTGCACCACTTCCAGCCAGCGGCTCTCCAGATAACCAACTCTTTCCCAGTTGTCTGAATCATTTTATGACCAGGTCAGATGTATGCAATTTTCTTTATTCTACAGATGTACAGAAAACTGTTGCACTTTCATTCAAGACCTTTCATTTGCCAAGCTCAAAAATGCTTAATTAGCATCTTCAGTGGATGAGGGGAAGAGGAATAGAAAATTAAAAACATGGAGCGTAAATAGGTATTTTCATCATTGCTGTTCATCAGGAAAACAAAATTTTCCTGTTGTGACCCGATTCAAGGGATTTAATTCATCAGGAAATATTCCACCTCCTGCACAGAGTAGCAGGAGCCTGAGTGACAGCTCTGTGTAGCTCTGCAGACATTATACCCACCCACTCCACTTGCTGCCAAATTCAAGTCTCTTTCCTTAGGCAAGGATATTTCTCATCAAATGGTAAATCAAACACCAACTCTGCACTGACAGAATTGAAAGGCAGCAACTTTGAAAACGGATAAAAACACAGTACTCCTCAGGAGAGCTGAGGGTTAACCAGGGGAATTCACTGCCAGAGGAAATCATTCAGGCAAATACATCAGAGGGATTTAAGTGGTGTGAACATTTGTAAGAACATGACTAACATCTGCATTTGAATTGTAGTGGACTCTATTTAAAACATCAACTTTTAAATCACTGAAACTTTAAACCGTACCCACGTGGCTTTACTGAAAAGCAGAGCATGCAGCCACGGGGAAAGGACCCACTTCATGAGACATGGGATGCAGCCCTGCACCATCACCTGGCTGTGCCGCGTAGCCACCGGCGGTGGCAGCAGAATCGTACGTACGTGAATGCCATCAGATATACCCTACTCTGCTCCAGTATTGCAAAACACAGAGTATTTCAGTTTCAGAGACTTAATTGTTTTTATGTGACTACATGAATTAAGAGTATTTCAGTTTCAGAAACTTAATTGTTTTTATGTGATTACATGAATCACTGTGCTGAGCTGTGTATACTTCCACATTCAGCATCTTAGTATAAGAACATGCAAAATAGGAATGCAGAGTAGAAGACGCTTTTATTTTTTATTTCCCTGTCTGTATAGTAGGGATAACAATCTTCTATCCTATGACACAGCATATGAATTTATCTGTATTTATAAATTGTTTTGAGAATTCACCTGCAAAAGACAGCCTGGTGAGAGGGTATTCAGCTCCTCTTGGCAAAGCAAGAACGGACAAGTTTAAAACTAGCAAAAATAACTCCACAGAGAAACCCCAATAGTAGCAATACTGCATGCCTTGATTGCCCTCTCCAGAGAAACCAGAGCTACAGGCAGGACACCAACCTAGCTAGATCCTACCAATAACCATTCTGAACATGGCTCGGAGAGGCTTTGCAAGGACAGCACACTCACACAGCAGAGTAAAAGTGCAATTCAGTTCAACAAGAAGCAAACGCTGAATTTTTTAAGATCCTGGATGTTAATCATGGATTTTAAATAGTTTTATGAAAACAAAGCGATTTAGCTGAGCCTATGTCCTCTTATTTAGCCCCTGAAGCCACTGTGGCTGTCTTCCTGAGCAAAGCTGGAAGCCTTCCCTGAAGAGCAGAGCCCAGGAGACCTGCATCTCTGTGCCCTGGTACTGCAGCAACGCAGAGACCTCAAGCAAAAGACCTACAAGTCAACAGTTCAGCTGTTGTTTAATATCTCATATTCTGCTCAGCTATTCGGCAGTCCCACCGCCAGAAATGTCTGTGCACACGTGATCTTGTGCAGACAGACAATAGCCTTTTGAATCCTTCCCAGGGCTGAGTGCTGCAAGTCTACTGAGCTTATTATGGAAGTGAGGGAACTAGCACCACAGCCACACAGCTACATGTTGCTATCCATGTTATGCTATAGTTTAGCAATCTCAGCATAGCTCCTCTACTCCCAACAAAATTTTTGGCACACAAAAGTCTCCTGTACCCATGTACTAAGAAAGACTTGCGGAGGTAGGTGCTTTCTGGATGGTTCACTTCCCATTATTATTTGGAGACTTGTGTGTGTTTTAGAGGACACATGAGACACAGAACAAATATTAGAACAAGCACACCTGTGCAGAAGGCTTTTTCTTTGATTTGTATTTCCTTTCTAATAAGCAAACAAAAAACTCAAGTGAACAAAAACTAACAACAACAAAAGAAACATTTACTTGGACCATTACTTTTTCTAGGCTTGAATGACCAAGGAACTCACTCAGGGAAAGCAGCAGGGCAGGCCAGACTGGCACAGCGAACTGGGAAGTGAATTTTGGCACAGCAGCTCCCTCCCTGCACACAGAAGCCCTGCACGCCCTGGAGTGCGGGTTCTGATAGGGGAGCTGGAGGCTGCAGCTCCAATTCTCCTCCTGAGTTCATGTCCTTCCGTGCCAAACCGTTCCACTTCCACCACTATTAGGCACATACAGAAAGAAACCAAAATGCACCCTTCTTGTTTCTTTATGGAACTCTGATACAAGCAATAGAAGAAACAAACCTGAATAGAGATATTGATGAGACACTGACATACGCAACTTAGAAACAACCTAAATATTTTTTCTTTAATCCTTTATAGTTAGAGTTGTCCTAGCTACCTTTAATAATTTTTTAAAAATGTAGGTGAAATTTCAAAATAAAAGAGTCATTTTACTATAATTGCTTTCCCCCGCCTCTCCTTATTTACCCTCCCCTCCTTTTATTTCTTCCCACTTCTATTTGTAAAATGAGTCTGAGAGGCCCCCAGGTACCAAGACTGGTCAAATCCGATTTTTAACATTTTGCAATCCAGCTATTCATCAGAATCAATGAGATTTTTTTTTTTTTTTAATAAAAGAAACCCACAGGTTTTTTTGCTAGTTAGTTCGAATTCCTTCCTTTTTTAAAATCTTGAAGTGAAAAAACCAATGCCAGTTTAACATGGTAAATGTTTGCTTACAGTTCATAGCAGTTCTGCAGTAGAAGAAACTTCGAAGGCTCAGCAGGAAAGCAAACATACATTGATCTGTCTGAAAACCACCAGCCCAGCACAATGACATTTGTGTCATTGAGAAGTGAAATCCCATTCTCCTCCCTTATCAATTTTCAAGTCAGTCAATCATTTGTGTAAAACTCAGAAATGTCAAATATAAAGAACCAAAACTGTATCTCGGGCAATCTCTCACAGACTCAGCATCTTTCCAGAGAGTGAGAGGAAAGGTTGTATCAAAACACTGAAATACAGGAGTGGTCACGGTCACACATGGTGAAAGCAGGTCTCTCAGCCCAATACTGGTCCTCTAACACTAGACAGAAGCAAACATCTGTGGAAGAGTGAAAAAGCCAGGACTAGCATACCACAATACTTTGATGGAACATTCTCCCAGTCTCAAACAATCTGTCATTAGATTTGTTTTATGTTTGATGGGGTTGGAAATGAAGATCAGGATTCATAGAAAAATGTTCACTTCAATAAACAGAATAATTTAAAAAGACAAAAATCAAGATTAAATAGGTTTTCTTAAAAAAGATTAATTTCCTGTATCGGAACAACTAAGAGGCAGTACGGTTTACAAAACATCTAGCGTAAAACCCTCAAATGAGAGAATAGCACATGTGCTTCTTAGTTTAATGCAACCTATATATAGAAG
Source organism: Tyto alba (assembly GCF_018691265.1). NCBI lineage: Eukaryota > Metazoa > Chordata > Aves > Strigiformes > Tytonidae > Tyto > Tyto alba. The sequence goes on from NW_024881280.1 coordinate 10,252,149, forward strand.
GGAGTGGGAGTATTAAGACATAGTAACACTAGGAGATATTACCATGCAAATATCCTCCTTCCCTCCTGAATAACACAGCTGACTCTGTGTCAATTATAATTCTGTCTGAACATTAACTGAGTTTTCACTAACATAATGTTATTATAATACATTGTTAGGTGGTAGAAAGAGGAGAGGGAGTAAAAATTTCCAACTAGTAGGATTAAAGAGCCCAGATCAGGCAATAAAGACTATGCAGCTGATACCAAATCATTGAGGAAAGACCCACTAGCATTTCTTTACACAATGTACAGCATGAAACCCTACTTGGTAGTCAGAATTTCCCCACCATCCCCCTATCAAAAATAAGCAAGCTCCTGCAAATGCTGATAGGTGTTAAGCGAGAGTATTTCACTGAAAGCACTGCCCTGGGACAGGGTATAAAGCATCCCTGAAGTGATGTGATTCATATCAGGTACCTCAAATGGACCATGTTTTGAGTGTATCTACAGCTAAAGCCTTTATCTACTATGGATAAAAAACAAAGCATTGCAGAGCATCATGTCTCTTGCCGCTGAGGGAGAACTGGAAAGAAACCAACCCCAAACTGCAACACTGGGACAGAGGAAAAGAGAAAGAAAAACGGGGGTAGGACTATCTGACCTTTAAAGGTCCCTTCCTACCCAAAACATTTTATGATTCTTGAATTCATTACACATGCCTAGAACCGCATCTCTGTAATGGATTACTGTATCATGGTTACCTGCTAGACCCCAGTGCTCTCTGCTTGGGTAGAAAAGTTGTCTTGGGGTTCCTAATAATGAGTTTCTAAAGCTGGAGGTGAAATGTTTTATCTAAAGTACCTGTATATACCCGTACACTTGAAATGCATGAAAACAGTACTGCTCCATTTTAATTACTTCAATATTTCCATTTAGAATGACACCGTATTTTTCCACCACCCACTTAACACAGGAGATACAAGAATAAACAGTTACCAGAACAGCTACTGAACAATATTAATTGCGAAACTGTATTTAAAGAAAAAAACAAATAGAAACTAGCAGGCAGTCAAGAGCTTCAGATCCCAGAAGGGCATAATTAATCCAGAAGGACACGCGTGCTGTAGGAGCACTGAGTGCACTGATGCTCTGGAGGGGCTCACCAGGCTGCTGGTGCTGCAGCGTGGGCCCCCGCGCCGCTCGGCCCCGGGGCAGGAGGAACTCCTCTGCAGACGGGTGCTGCAAATGTCCACGGGAGGGAATGTGCTGTTGCTGTCTCTTGTTTTCAGCTGTGAATTTGGGGTGTCACTGGTGCAACAGACATGACACCACACCGGCCACTGGAGCGCCTCTGTTTGCAGCATTTGCTTGGGGGCACAGCAGAGAAGGAAACGAGGAATGGGATGATTAGAGTGGCAGGATGAAATACCTTTATTAACATTCTTAATCTGACCTTGATTCAATACTGCATTGGGATTATACACATTATTTCTCCCTGAACACTTACAGCACCCTTCCAGCAGAGACGCAGATTTTCTACTTAAAATGTACTACTAAGATTGTAGAATACGCGCAAACACCTGCCAGCAAACTCCACCTTTTCTCCTCCTGTCTGCCCAGCACAGGCCTCCACAGCCACCCATCCAGGAGAGTCAGCTGGCTCAGAAACACAGCGTTGTTTCCATAGACCCCAAATATTGATTACAAAAGGCATTTACTGCAATAAGCATTGAGACAGTGGACTGTTCTGGTTTGCTCAGGATGCTTATGAGAGATTACTGGCTGCAGATGCAGTGACCTAAACTGGAGATAAGCAGGCAGAGAGATGCTCAACACATGAGCTGCTTCCACTAGGTACATGCTTAAGGGCATGCACGTACCTCCATCTGCACCTAGGCCGAAACACTGAGGTGAGCAATACAGCTTGAATCAACATAAAATCTCAAACACATGAGGAATAAAACAGATAGGAAAATCATAGGAGAACTCCCAGAGAATACAGTTTGGAAGTAAAAACTGTTGTAAAAATATTACTTTCAAAACAGACCAAAAAAAAGCATGACAATGTTGAAGAGTTGGAGGAGGAATATTTGTAAGCCATAAAATATTAACTATCCCTTAAGAATTATTCCGAAAAAAATACATATTTGGCAACAACATCACTTTTAAGCTTGAAAACGAGATCAGCCATTTTAGATATTTTTAAATTTTACTTGTAAACATTCTGTGACTTCCAAGCTATAGATAAAATTATGAAAAAAAACCCCACCCAAACCCATAAAGAACGGTAAAAGCTGTTAGCTGTTTCACTAGCATTAGTATTCCTCTAGAGAAGCACCTCAAGCAAATTAAAATAATCCCCAGGATTATTTTTCAAGAGACATGAACAGTAATCTTGGCTGTATTTCTTAACATTAGGAGACATGAAGTGACAGAAACATACACAGCGAGACACCTCATCCCTGGGTGATGATCTTGCCAAACACTACTTCAGGTATTACTGAGACACTATGATAAAAAACAACATAAGAGAAAGAAAATGCAGTTTCTTTCTACACTGCCCTTCTTTCCTACACTTGGTAGTTCTATTAGTAGCTTGCATGTATGCAAATGCATTTGTGATCATAAACATCATATTGTGTTCTTCATTTAATTCTCCTTTACAGTAATAGAGCACATAATGTACATATTTACTGGGGTGAGAAAAAAGTTAAGATGACCCTGGATTTAAAAAAAAAATATATACATACTTTTTTATGTTTTCAAACATAATATTATCCCAATTCTTCTGCTGTTCTGTTTGCACATGAGAAGTATTATTCTGTTATATAAATTGTACCAGACACAGAAATCTGCTTTGTTATTTCATTTGATTTATCAAAAGTGAACATTAGTTATTCAGCCCATATAATTAACTCCCAACAGAGACAATATTCTACATGCAGGAAGACTCTGCTTTGGGCAACTGAATTGAGTTAAGCAGTTCCACTTGAGCAACTTACCAAATAATTCAAACCAGGAGCAGGTATAGGAAAGCAGGCAAGACACCAAAGACTTCCCTCGTTGCACTTAAGCTGTGCATCATTGGGGCACTCCGTCGTTTTATGTCCTTCCTTTCCATGTGCCCTCCTTTCGTTCCTGCTCACTCCACACACCACGGACACATCCTCTTTCCTTCCTCCCCCACCTCCAGGCATGCCCCCATCCAGCCCATGGCCTTCTGGCTCTCACCCCTGCCATACCCTTCCTCCGTCCCCCCCGAGACTGGGTGGAGCGAGCAGACGCTGAACAGGGCACCACAGATTCAAGCAAGACATTACAAAACTTTCTAACAGAAGGTACACTACAAGATTGGTGTACGTTGCTCAGGATATATGCATCTGTGGAGATAAGGAGGTTAAACAAAAGTACATCAGGAATGATGTAGATGTAGTTGACCCTGCTTTGAATGCTAGACCAGAAGAACTCTCATTTTCCTTCCAGCCCTATATCTGCTATTATTATCTGCGCTACGTTTTATATGGTTAGGTTTACATAGGCAGGCAAATTCTATTAGAATAGGGTGTGTATACAGTATCTATGCATGCATGTGCGTGTGTATGGACAAAGACAGAGTATCACTTTTGGGGACTTTTTTTCCCCCCCCCCCTAAATTTTAGACTAACTCAATTATTAAAAACCGTTATGTACAGAAATAAGATTAATTCTACAACACCATATCTGCACTTTAAAAGCTTCCTGAGTTTAGCAAGCTCCAGAAACCCATGAATGATGCTTAGACCTATTCAGAAAACATTATGTCTGCACATATAGATGCAAGGCTGAGTGAGAAACAACAAAATTAAACAGTGAGTCTGGCTGGCTCTGCTCTTCCCTCCAACGATTTTATTTAGAATCTCTCTAATGAGGCATATCCGTAATCCCCTTCGAGTCTAGGTATGTTTTATTTTTCCAGACTTTAACAGTCAATCTTTCTTCCCAAGCCCTGAATTTAGAGCAGTAGAAGCTCACTTTACAACAGTGAGAGTTGACACTGAATTTGGAAGTTTTCAGACCACTTTTAGTTGAGCTTCTTCAAAAAGCTGTTAAGTTTCAGCAGGTATTTGAGAAATATTATCCCTTAATCTGGAGATAAAAAAGCTAAAGTACAAAGCAGAAACAGAACTTATCCAAAGTTATTATCTGTACTGGTAAGACCTCAGTTTTCCTCAGCTGCATTTCCAAAACCTAACCCACTTGCAACATGTGCTATATTATCTTCCAGAGATGAAGACAGCTTTGATTTTATTCATATTTTTCAGAACTCCCCCATCCTTGATTTAAATCACTGGCTGAAAATGCTTTTGTCTACCATGACATTTACTTTTTTTCACTCATCCTGTGAACATAATTTACATCTCTTATTAAGGATACAAAGCACAAACAGTAATTCTTGCAAAAAGCTGAAACACAGTATAGAGGATTTTGAATATAGATGGCTGGAGAGAAGGAAGAGCACAGAGGATTGACGCAATTCACCACATGGATCAGATTCAAATTCAGCTGTAGGTCACAACTGAAAGGAAACATGAATAACAGTATAATGAGCTCAGTCTACACGTCACTAAGATGAGAAGAATCAATTTGACACTATGGGTCCTCTCTTAGTGGACTAAAAGAACAGCTTATGTTAGAGTTCAGCAAAGAGACAAGCTAGAGGATGGGAGCATAGATTGTGTTAGCAGATAGTTTCCATGCACCAGGCAATGAAAAAATTTCTCACTTCAAGATTGCTATGTTTACTCACAAGTTCTCAAAACATAGAATTCAGAAAATCAGAAAGAAAACCCATGAAATAAAATCTTTAAAATACATTTTAAAAGGCATAGCAGCAAAAGTAAAATGTTTAATCTCAACAGCTCTCTAATGAAAGATAAAGTGTTTGTAAATTATGGAAGAAAAAAAATTTAATTATTCTACTCATTTCTTTTCAGGCTTACTGAATAAACACTATTTCATATAATTCATCACTTTTGCTAGGACAGCGATGTAAAAGAATTTTTTCTTCATAATTTACATCTCTTCCAGAAAATGTCTTATATAAATTTCTAGCCCCAACATTTGATTTATCCCCTAGATGAAACCGGAATGCTGCTGTTCTCTTATTTTTTTATCATCATCATCTGCTTTGACCAGGACCTTTCAAGTATCACCTTTCAGGAAACTACCCAAGCCTAATTAAAAGACTTCTTTAGCATATAGTTTTAAATAACCATAACATTGTTGCTACTTCAGCCTTCATTAAACACATTACTTGATTTTTTTTTTTTACAGTCCATAAGTGAAAATACCACCTGCATTTGCTCTCAAAACTGGTCCTTGACAAGTTTTGTTAGTAGCCTTCCTCCTAGCAAGTACTTCTTTCAAACGAATATTATCCTTTTAGGTGATAAATTTCTTATCCACCTTCTAATTCTCATACTAATCTCCATCCTCTCCAGCGCATCTCCATTTCAAATGCTTTAATGAAGTCCACAAAGATAAACACTACTACAATTCTCTCCACAGAAAATTATTTATTCTCAAAGAAATCTATAAGGAGTTTGGAAGAATCTTCCAAATGCCACTTTTCACTTGGCTTTATGTCTTTAATTAATCTTCCCTTCAGAAGTGAATCAGGAGCCTCACATTGCGGAGGAACTCATGCAGCCACCATGGGTCTGCAGAAACTGCGCCGAGGAGGCAACTTCTGTGCCTGACAGTCACTGCCACACACCGCCAAGACAGCGTATGCATAAGAGGTGCAAAAGGACGAGGGGCTCTTGGGGCGTAAAAAAAAGGACAAACGTGCAGTAACAGCAAGCTATGGAACAGATTCCCTAAAGAATATTATCTTTGCTGTTTAGGAAAATCAGGGAACACCTCCTAATTTCCTGCTGTCTTATCTCGTTTCTCTTCTGTGGTTTATCTTCCGTAAAAATCACAGAACAGTTGTCAAACTGCTGGTGTAGTTCCCTTGCTTGTGTCAGCAACACATTCAATAAGCTTCATTTGAATGTAACGATTTCAATATCAATAGCGAGCAAGCATGACACTCCTCCATACTCTCAGCCAGAGTAGCAGCAGCATGGAAAAGCTCTTTCTTTAGCACCTGGATAAACAGCAAAACTGCCTTTGATGTTTTGCTTTGAAGTCAAGGCAGAATTAGCTTTTTAGTAGCATTAAGAGTGACTCATTCACTCTGGATGCCAACTAGGATACTCTGACATTTTTACTTTTTTAATCTTTGTGCTGTCAGGGAAGAGACAGCTCTGCTGCTAACTCCTCCAGGAGTAATGATAATTATCTTAAGGACTCTGCATCCACCTAAAACTTGCTGATCCTACCTTAAAAGGGTGGAAAGAATCCCCCCAAGCCCATGCATTAGAATTCACTCTAAATCCAAATATAGATTGACCAGACTATTCCCAACAGTTAGACCTCAACAGCATGAGAGGAGGTCCCCAAGTGCGGTGCTGACAGCACCGCCAAAAACTCTGTGCTGTGGTAGCCCACTTCTCAAATCCAAAGAGTAAAAGGAGGCACGTGCAGAGAAATGATCACCAGCAACACCTCTGTATTTCAGAGACCAATTCATCTACACTTGCTATTCTGATAGAGGTAGGGAGGGATTTAGGACCCTATAAATTGCATTTACATCCATGGCCCCTTCTGTTCTCCCAGTGTGCAGAAACATGAATCACTGGTGTGGGAGTTTAAAGATCTGCCAACATTTCTTCAGGGGTGACCATCCGTATGACATGCAGACGTCCAGTCAACATTTGCCCATACCCACTTGAAACACTACCAGCCATCAAGACCAGCATTTCTGCATGAAGAGGTAAAACAACTTCTTCTGATCCAGACATATGCTCCCACATACCCACAGATACATTGTCTTGTACAAATAGGGCCATTAATGATGTTAGTGCAGGTTAATTAGTGGGTCATGGGAAACAGCTGTTCTTTGCAGCAAATGGCAAGGGCCCCCACCCATCGTTAAACCAGGACCAGATCCTCACCATAATTGCCATGCTCTACTTTGCCTGAAAGACTCCTTTAAAGACTGGCATTTCTTCTGCTGCAGAAAGACCAAAAGCCCCTGCTGTTCTTTTCCTCCAACAATAGCTGATAAAGAACCAGATTAGAGAAAGACAGTAATCCCAGGAAACACGGGATTTCTCATCCATGAAGGACAAGTATAGTGGCTTCTTTCATAAAGAATTTATGAGCCACTGTAGTAAAGTCTTCTTAGAAAGTGAATAAAATATTTTTCTCTCTACAGTGAAGAAATACTATTACCCTTCACGCCTGAGGTATTTTTCCTGCTCCACTAGATTAATTTCAAATTAAAACTCCTGTCTTTAAACACAGCTGGCACCTAGAGAAAATGAAACAGGGTGGGAAAAAAAAAAAATCTATGGATTTTCCTAATTAAAAAAGGAGAATGTCTGAAACCATTGCTTTGTTCTTGATTTTTTAATTTATAACATTTAGGTTTGTTTGGGGAAGGAGGCAGGAGTGCTAATGCACATTTTGTTTGTTTTTTTTTCACCTGGAAAGAAAGATCCAATGATACATCTGACTGGAATTAAGCAAGAACAAAACTTTCACCCTACCACTTCATGAATGCGCTCTCTTTGCAGCTTGCATCCTTGAGCCTGTCCTACCTGGCAGATGTTACACCTGCCACAAATTCAGCTTTTTTTTGTCAGGTCGGTGTATGAGGTCAGTTCCTACCCTGGCTTACACTCCCATATACTCTACTGATGTCAGAAGGGTCCCAGGTTGTGCAATAAAGTTGTGCAGTGCTGGTAAGTGCCAAGCAAGCAGGTGAAGATCAGGCCCAACACACCTACTGTTTAATCAGAACAAATGTTTGAAGCTTTGACCTTTACCATTCACATGGTATAGCTTCCTTTTGTACATTTACCGCAGTTACTTTTCAGCATACAGAGAATGGTTCAAGAGTAAAATTTCTTTAAGACTCAGATTCAGGAATCCCACTGAAAGGTTTTGGACATCTTAGGTGGGATAGCCTAACCACTAAAGTGGTTTTAAAACAGAAGACTACTTTAAAAAGCAACACAACAAAAAAAAAACACATTTAGAAAATTTAAACGTGTTTTGCATTGACCAAGTTCATAAAATACACCAATAGCAGACAAAGTTGCACTGCATCAGGACAATTTGGCCAGAAAATGTCACTACAAAGCTGGCTGTAATTTTCAGATCAGCATCTACTTTGATACTCTACCAATTAAAGAGATGGGCAGTTGCTACTGCAAGCAGACAGTCCACCTGATCACCATCTTAAAATTGAGAGCCAAGATTTACAACCTGTAGGAGGGCTCCTCTGCCCTACACATCATTGGTTAAAGAGACAGTGGAAGACTTCTCAGAGATTCCAAAAACTTCAGCTATTTTTTTTAAAGTCCACAAGGGAAAATGAAATACCTTTCTGAATAACTGTAATTTCTAAGTTTAATACTATGAATCAATTGCAAAAAGAATATGAGTTATCACAACAGGACAGTATGAATGAAAACTGTATGGTTCAGACTGACAAATGGCAATGCACTGGATACTAAAAATACATGCAATGCAACAAAACCGTAAATCACGCATATATTCAGAGTAGGCCTATACGGAGAAAACTGATTATGATAGTAGGAAGGCGATCAGAGCCAAGACTGAAATCTAATACAGGGTGAGAACAGAAAGTTTGGGGCATTTGGTTAACCAACAGCTATAGGAGAAAATAAATTACTTGATTGTGAAAAATCAACACTATTGCCAAGCTGTCAGAGAATCAGGGGGCAAACCAACATGAAGTAATTAAACAACTTCAGAATTAATTTAAATGAAAGAAGCATCATCACAAATATATTTCCAGATTCTGAAATAAGTTGGCAAACAGGGCTAAAATTCTGAGTCTAGTTTATTCATGGTTTTTAATAAAACCTGAGGATGTCTCTAAATAGAGATGTCACTCAAACAAGAAACACATCTTCATATAATACAGAAAAGTATAAGCAGAGCTCTACAACATTTACATCTAAAATGAATGCAAAGTCATAGAGTTGCTAAGCATCCCCACTGGGTAAAAACATGAGAAAATAAGCCATATTGGGCAGACTTCCACAATGCCTAAAAATAACCCACACAGAGAGAGAACACTGGAACCAGCATCCCTCCTGTGCAGGATGGCAACATTTAAACCACAAAGTAATTCTGATTTCACCTTGAAAGATGAAAAATTAGTATCTTCACAAAATTCCCATTGTCAGTAAACACTCTATTTTTTCTTGGCACACCTGAATATTAAATTTCCCCTGGCACAGGACTGATTTCCACAGTACCTCTAAGGCAGACACAGGCTTCAGTGCCCTGTTGTCCACACATGCCCAAGGAACTGCTGCTGCTGTTGCATCCCGCAGACGGGGCTGTGAGAACAACTGCTTCCGAAAGGAGGGGAGCCCTGTTTTCAGTTTCTCAGCCACAAAAGCCTTAGAGCCTGTAAACTGGGGCTGACTTACAAGCAGCCACTTCTACCACACCATCACCGTGCTACCGCGCTACTCTGTTTGGTAAGCCTCGGTGATGACTCTCACAGGTGGTACAAGAGCAGCAGCGAACAGAACACTAACTACACGCAGTTTCCAGGAGACAAAAAATATGCCCTGCCACGTTCCATACAGCTCTAAGACAGCTCCAGACCACACCTTTTAGTGTGCAGTATCTGAAAGGTTCCCAAATGTCAAGAGGAATGGTTAGACACCTGGGGTGTAACATCTCTGAAGCTCTGGAGTCCTTCCTTCCAGAATGAAGGAGTACACACATCTCATGCAAACTTGGATGTACCCTAAACCACAGGTTTACAAGGTCTTTCAGAAGAAAGAGCCTCACATAATCATCTATGCTAATCCAAAAGTCTACTATTTTCCTCCTCACCTCTCTCACAACAGTAGGAAATATGGCTGCAAATCTGGTTGAGGACAAACCAGTGTACAGAAGAGTGAGGTCAAAGGCTGTGGACTACATGGGACAGAATATGCATTTGGACAGGAGTCTGCTACATCCTAGCAGATTCCTAATTTGCAGATTATTCTGCAGTTAAAGTACTTTTACAGGAGGTCACAGGTTTGTCTCAGTTCAATGCCTAGGAAGGTATTTCATTCCAGATTTCAAAATCTTATGCAAAAGAAGCAATGCATCCTTATGAAGAGTCTCATTTTCAACGAACCAGCATTTTGAACAAAACTCTTTTCCCAACCTCTAAGCTAAGCCTTCATAGAAACAACCATGTTTTCTTGCAGACCTCAGAGCCTTTACTGTATAAGCCAGAATCAAAATTTGTCACTAAATCATCTGATTAGGCTGGTCAAACATTTTCTGACTACAATGGAAAAGGATCTCTGTAGGCAATGAAAGTCACTAACAGAGAGGGACAACCAGCAATTTATCATATTTTAGTTCCTAGTCAACCTCAAATTATAAAATGAAGCAAAGATTGCCCTTGGAAGTAAGCATTCAGAAGTTCAATATTTTCATCTCAATGATGCTGCATGGCTTCTCCATTTCTACATATTTTATGTATATGGTAGAAAAATGTGAGCACACAGAAGCAGTTAAATGATGACTAGTACAACTAGCTATAAGCTTGCCAGCAAGACAATGTTTTTCTTGTCTACTGCTAAATGCAATTTTATTTTAATTAGAAACTGCAAGTTACACAGGCATGATGAAGTCAAGATTGTCTGTTCCCCTGATAACATAGTATGTCTGACAAAAGCCTTCATGGCCAATTTCTCTCATCTTGTTCAAGTGTATAGAGATGATTTCAACTGATTTCTCTCTCTACTTCTGGTGCAAAAATTCTAAAATTACAAATACTCAGGCCAGAAGTTGTAGCTTTATAGCTCTGGACTCCTTCATCTGGTTTTCTCTGAGTTTCTTCCCACAACAGCAGGGCAGGAATTACATTACTTTAATTTTTTCATTGAAGGATGCCAAGCTGGTAAAACACGAATTGCTGTGGGAAAAGTAGAAAATGGAGAGGATGTGATTAACTGAATACAAAATGAGTTGCATATATTTTTCCAACACATAATCCTCTAACTAAAGCTAAACAGAGGTTCTCAATCAAATACAGAGATTGCTCAACAGCTACTATGTATTTTTAGGGACAGAAAACCATAAGAAACCTCACAAGTCTATTCATTCAATCCTGTGCTTTTGCAGACTATCTCTTGTAAGGGGAGTTACAGATTCCATGTTCTACCTACTGGAAAGCTCTTAAGCAGTTCACACCTTCAAAATATCCTCAAAGGTCTAGCCCCAATTCTCTTACATCTATTCCTTTCCAGATAGCCACACTTTCTACTAAATTGAAAGGTTGTTCTGTGTGTTTACCAGCTCTCAACACGTGGACTTCCCAGTTGCCTGCTCCTTGCCTTTCCTGCAAGCCCTCTTCCACATCACCTCCAGCTTTAGTATAACGGTTTTGATTCAATATGCACTGGCTTGCACCCTGGACCAGTTAGTTCCATAGATTTTTTTTTTTTTACTGCTCCAATCCTTAGGCTCATCCAGCTCTTTACAGAGCATCCCTCAATCCCTTCCCATACTGACTATAGCTGTTAGCATTGCACCATCTGAGCATTTTGTACTCAGGTTGTCAGGGAAAACACTGAACAAGCTTGTTCTTCAGAACCTATCTATTAGTCTTTTATTTCGTAACTTTTTTTTTTTTTCATGTTTATCTACTTGCAAATACTGTTGTGTTTGGGAAGTAGTGTGCCCAAAGGAAAAAGTGTGCAGCTCTGCAGCCACAGCAGAGCAAAGCAGGAACACTGGGATTGTAACATTGGAGAATTACTTCCCAGAGCAGACATGCAGAAAAGCAAAACACTGGATAAGGAGACTAGAAAGGCTTTCTGGAACACACAGAGTTAATATTAAGCTTTAAAAAAAAAAAAAAAAAAAAAAAAAAAGAAAAAGAAAATGTAGATTAATTTGCACTGATCAATATTTATTATTCTTGTATCTGCCCTCGAACAGGAACTGCAATGATTTCGATAGATGTCTAGTCAGGTCATCTCGTTTCACTGCAGTTTCTGGAGACACTTGGTAGGATCTCCTGGGAATGCTATTTTGAAAATTCCAACTGTAATCTCAGCAGCTTTATCTCCCTCTGCAGTGTGTGTCAGAATTTGGTCTGGTCTGAGAGGTCTTGCACGGAAACCTAAAATGCATACAATTTACGTCCAAAATGTATCTCTTCAACTTTTACTTCATTCAAATCCAAAATGCACGCAACATGACAACCAAGTGCAAACTGAGGTAGCAAAACAGACCAAGAAAATTTTTCTTTAATCTTATTTTTTAAATTAAATTTATTATCATTAATTATTAAATTATTGTTTTTAAAATAATTTAAGGTCTTATTTAATCAGGCAACAGAAAATCACTGGAGCCAGGAATGGAAATGAAGAGTTTTGAGTTTGTGATAATAACAGCTAATATGTTGCAGCCACCAAGTGAGCTTCTGCTACAGACAGTAAAGTTTTGGCAAAACAAATTTGGTACTGATTTGTCAGACCGGGAACATACCTGTCTACAGCAAAAGTTTCAAGACAGAGATTGGTTGTGCACCTCTATCCATGAGTATTTGCCACTGCTGGAAACATCCTTTTCTAGTCCAGACTAGGTTATTTACTTTCATGGAAATGTTAGAAGGCTTGGTTGTTTTTTGGGTTTTGTTTTTCGTTTTTGTGTTTTGGTTTTTTTTTTTGGTTTGGTTTGTTTTTTTAAGGTTTCTGCTGCAGCTGGGCAGTGACACAGTCTGAGGGAAAAGGAAAAAGTTTACAGTTTTTAGGGGATGCCCTGAGGTATGCTGCTGGGGGCAGGTGGTAGGGAACTCATTCAGCCTACTCTTACCCTACGGTAAATGCCAGATTCGAAGCAGAGTAAGCTACCTCCTACTTACCATGCAGTAAGTAGACATAGAGAAAAGTAGGAAATGCCGTGTAATCAGTGAGCTGTGAATCCATGGCACAGATTTCTTATTACTTGCACGTACAGCCATACTATAGACAATATCTCATGCCTAAAATACTATTTTAAATAACTAATGCTATTTGAACAAACTGCAGACACAGTGTTTGACTGAGGCATATTCCATCTCACCAAGTCTAGAGCTGCATATGAACAGCACCATGTGAATGTTAACTAATAGAGGCAAAATTTTTTCAGATGCCAAACCAGCACTAAAGAATGAGACACGACAAGCAATTGTTTCACTGATTTAAAAGTAAGAAACTGAAAAACTGCAAAAAACCACATTGATCCTTTTTTCTTAAGTACGTTGTTTCTACAGAGGAATCACAAGTAGAGCTAAATGAACCCTGCAGTATTCAAGTCATGAGATGCTTGCACTTGCACCCCAAGGATTCTGCCTGCAAGGTCTGTACATGAAAGCTTCCAGTTTTGGAAAAAACTGAAAGCTCAGTTTTGTACTCCTGTTGCCACATGAATTTATTGCCTCCCAACCCTGACTTGGCCTGAGCTTTGAGGTGGAAATGCTAAAGACTTCTCTAGCATGAACTTCCCACAGTAGGACAGAATCTAGAGCTTAAAAAAAAAAAAAAAAAAAAAAACCAAAACAGAAAATCTTGCATTTATAGTGATTAAAATCCCAAAACATGCATTTTAAATCAACTCAACACAACTAGGGAAGATGGAAAATAAATGAAAAGTTTGTGCAAAATTCTTCCCCAAACCTTTGTGAGAAACAAGCCCACATATGTATAAAAAAAAGGTTATATTGGGGACAAAGTCAGTGGGGCAAAGAACACAGCGCTGGGCACAATGGCGCGCACCCTGGAGCCAAAGGGGCTCCCTTTTATTGTATAAAAGGTTACATATTCATCTACTCTCATACATATGCATCACTATGCCAAGGATAGGGAGGGAATATTACAATTAGTTCTGAGAAATCATTAACATATCCCCCCACCCCAAATTCCTCCCGCGCTTGCGCAGTGCTCCCTGGTGGTCATGGGCAGGGGTCTGCAGATGAAGGCTCGTAGTCTTCTTCACTGTGTTCACTAGCTGACCCTTACTTCTGCGCAAACTCAGTCCTGTGGTCACATACACCTTGTCCTTTGAGTCTGGGCAAATTTGAAGCTCCTTTGTCTTTATGGCTCAGTGGTTTCAGTTCCTCTCTTATCTCAAGGACAAGGGATACCAGAGATGGCCCATTCTGTTCTTTCTCATTCCATTGCAAAGGAGTTACCACCCTTTGATATGGACCATCCGGTGAGCATCCCAAGAGGGGGGGGGAGCTGTTGGGTTAGTGTTTCCTCAGATCAATTCCCCCCTTTTCTTTTCCCAGTAGTAAATTATTTTACTTTTCTTAAAATTTGGATCCTTGTACTAATAATAGATTAAGCCTAACTCAATAAAAGTAATTGTTTAATTACTTTTAGCAAAAGCAAAATTCTGCTATTATTTATCACACCTTGAAGCCCTTAAAGGCATTTCCTTGCTTTTATGCTCAGCTGCTATTAATTCAGTGGCAGTTGACAAATAATTCTGTGTAGTCAAACTGATTGTCTTTCAAAAAAAAAAAAAAAAACCCAAACAGAAAAATTGCCTTTTTCTTTATTCACTCTTACTTATTCTTCACAAAACATCCTGTTCTTACACGTCCTTCAGACAGTACAAGCAGGATTTGATTTGAATATACGCTGGAGTATGAAAGGGGAGATGTAGGGCTTCTTTCTTTCCCAGTCTAGTTTCTTGCTGGAACTCTCACTGCAGTAGGCGATGCTTTCCCCACACCTCTGTCTCGTGGCCTTTGCATAACCGCATACACTGTCTCAGCTCGGACAACTCAAGGAAGCACAGCCTGTGACTGCAGTGTTCGTATCCCTACAAACTGTTCCACAGCTTCAAAAAGCAAGCATTGATTATGGCAGCAAAATAAAAAACAACTGTTACTAAACAATACAAGAATCTCTTTCTCCAACTGGAAACAAAAACGTTAGAATAAGAGTCAGAACAAAATCCATGATCCAGAGCACAATCTGCTACCAAATCAGCCTAAAATATAAGAAAACACTTCCGAATTTAAAAACCCTAAAAAAGATTAGATAAAAAGGCCATCCTAAAAAAGCAATGCACCTCCACAGAAGGTCTCAGGAAAAGCAGAAAGGAGAAGTTAGGAACCAGCGGACCTGCACGTACCAGAGCTCACAGACCGATGTGAACATGATGAATAGCCGCACACCGGCTGCTAACCCACACCTGACATCCTCCGCCGCACGACAACTGCGGTAGCTGCCGGGAGCTCATTACCTCCCCATAATAGTTAGCTCTTGCCCACAGTGGAAGGAAATGAATTTTGAACTGAAAAATGAAGTGTTCCCGAGCAGATGTATCATTCCACAGCCGACAATTTCCTGCCCAAAGGCACAAGCCCACATTAACTTCACAGCGCAGAAGGGAAAAGATGCTCGGGCTGGGCTGGGCCCTGCAGGAACCCACGGCACAGATCAAAGTTTCTAACTACCCTTACTTCTGTAATAACAATCTTGTTCAACTTGAATGGCCATATTTTTAAGGTTTTAAGTACCTGAAAATATAGGGAGATACCCCTCATGGAGGTTTTAAAAGTGCTACAGAAAACAAGCACTAACCCCCTAAAGAAAGAGATGTTCAACTGTCACGTGTTTTAGAAGTATGCCCACATAGGTACCCTTGAGATTTCTAAGTAATCCTAAAACCTAAACCCCACATGCAATCTTTCACATACTTTAGGTACTGATAGGCTTGGTTTTGCAAGGCCAGAACTACTCGAGGCTCACACTGCCTTATCCACAAAGTGTTGCACTGGTGTCAAATAAGCCTCCACCATTCCAGACTCAAAACTTGTACTTCTACATCCGAGGATTTTGTTTTGCTGAGCACTGGAGGTCCTGGACAGAAGGCACTGGGATTCCTCCACAAAACACACATTGCGAATGGTGCTTCCCTGTCAATCTAGTGAGTCATGCAGGTAGTTGAAAAACACTGCCATTTCAAAGCAATCCCACGGAAGATGAAGGTGACGCTGCCAATGGCTGCAACGCTGATAGTCACAAACGCAAACAGGCTGCAGTGCTGGCAGCGGTGCAGCGACTCACCTGGGAGAACTTCTGCAGACACTTTTCTCCGAGCACTGTCATTCGATGAGCTGTCACTTCCAGATTCAGCCAGACGGCAAGGGCGGGAAGGGCAGCAGATCCCCCCCAGCCGCTTTTGGAGTGCTGGGAAGGCGCTGCTGAGACTGCTCTGGTTGTATCCATCCACAGCAGCATCTGCATGCCAGAGCTCCTCCAAAACACCTCCTTTCAGGGTGGCTTTGCTGATCTTCCATTATATGGGCAACTCAGACATAATAAATTCACAGTGACAGTTTTAGCCTTAATAAAACCTCTTTCAAGATTTCATAAATAGCCTAATTAACAGGTGGGAAGAAATGATTACCTGAGAAATGTTATCCTCTGAAACCGTATTTGAAAGGGCCCGTTTATTAACAAGCTTTACACAGAATCACTTCTTCTGTCCTCTTCCTGTGTTTAATCTCCTGAGTATGGAATGAGTTAGTCTAATTTAGGTATTAATATAAGAAAGTAATTTTGTAAAACACATTTGCCTGTCATACACAGGTGGTCAAATCAGCTCACCTCACAGCCCTTTCTAGTCTTAAAGTGTAAGAAATTATCTATTTACTGAAATTACCACAAAAATATGCCAAATTTTGGAACAAGTCAGTAAATAACTTAGATTGCCACTGTATTTAAAATGTTAGTAAGTGGTAAAAACAGAGGAAGTCTCAAAGCAAAGTTATCCTCTGCTCAATACAATTTGCTCTTTTGAGGACTTCTTTGCTTGGTTTTGCAGTATCAGAAATCAAATGTGTAAGCCATTGTAAGATGTACAATTTCAGTATGTCATTTTAACTATTTCAATAACATCACTATATGTTTAGGAAGAATCTTAATTTAAAAAGGGTGCTCAGTCTCAACCTGGGTTATGGCAGAAGGTATAGGTATACTCTTTCCCTGCACAGGAAAAGATCTGCTCACTTTCCAGGCAGCTCTACTCTACCAACTATTTGCTTATGTCTTGATACACTATTACTCTAATTAGGCTGATGGTGTAGAAATGGATGATAAAATCTTACTTTAAGGAGATAAACATCAGGCAGAAGCCTTCTAGAGGGTCTAGTACAGTCTCATTCCAGTAAGCAAGCTAAGAAACTCTACGGAGTGCATGGGGTTGGGAGAGGAATAAAATGCCAGATGGGAAAGAAAACCCCCTGCAGCTGATCAAATGTTTCTTATCTGGTGCTGTGACTCACTGCAAAGAAGTACTCAACTTTATATAACAACAAGAACTACAAGCTTCAGAGTGGGCTGTGTGGTACCCAAGAAAGAGCTGTAAGTGTGCTCAATTAAAAGCTCATTGGGTCCCCAACGTAGGCACCAGTGTGTGAAACTGCTCATAATCTGTTAAAAGATCTAGGAAGGTGAATGAAATGAACAGGAAGGGGAATGAGTGAAAGCAATATGCAAAAGTTCCCAATAGATGAAACTAAATATTTGAAATTTAGGCATCTAGTCAAAACAAAAACACCACCATCATGACCCATATTATCCTCCATCTTTTTCCCTTTTGGGGTTAGAGGACCTAAAAAAACCTTTTGATTACTAAACCATTTTATAAGTCTGCATACTTCAACAACGAGAACAATTTGCTTCCATACGCCTTGGGTAAATTAGATTCAAAGAGTGATCAGTTCTATCCCTGAATACTCCCTACTCCATGATGGGTTTCTGTAGTTGAGAGACTACATTCCTACAGCAGAGCTTTGCACAGTACTTGAGGAGTTCAAAACCCAGCAATTCCTGAAGATCAAAGGCCCATTGTGCTATTGGCACCACTGCCCCTGTTAAAAATAATCTCCAAAATGAGGATTACTTTAATGTTCTGTCATCACCGTTGCTATGACAAAAAAAATTGGGTTAGCCAGACAGAGAGTGTCACTGTAATTCCCACTTTTTCCTGTTTCAGTTCAGGAAACAAAGTATTAAGGACACTCCACTAGTATTAATGAATCACGCCTGTAATTGCATCCAGCTATGATGAGCTATTCATACCTGGCTGATGCATCATAAAAGCATTCCAAGGATGTTCAAAATGAAAAATATTCTGTAGAAAATGCAAAATGATTGCAGAGCCTTAAAAAGCGGTAGCCCTCCTCGTTCTCTCAATTTGTACTGAACCATTGTGCAATCATGAGACAAGTTCCATCAGGTATACTAAAAGCCAGAGCTTACTCACTAACAGAAGCCTTCTCCAGTTCCCCAAATCAAAGCACCAGAGGGTTTGAAGTTATAGAAACAGCAGTGAGAAATAACAGTATTCCCCCCACCACCCCTGCCACCAGAGGAGAGCAGAGGAGGCTCAAATTTAGCAAAACACCAGTTAGGTTGATATGAACTATGGTACCACCTAAACAGGAAATCACACATTTATTACTCCTGCCCACAGAAAGTAAAGGTTGCAGGACTGAATTCTTGAATTGATACGGCTCTGGATATTGAGAACCTCTCATCACACCTCCTGCACCAGTCCTCCTCAAATGATCCTCCAGTATTCAGAGCAGCCACTGGATCATTTATCAAACCAGGAACATGATAAATGGGGATGAACATAATTGGATGGCAGAAAGGGATGAACATTCCCAAAAAAAGGACACCTTTCCCCAGGTCAGTTGAAATGCAGCTTTAATCATAAAAACACAAGGTCTCATTTGTCACAGCATAATGTATAGCTGTTTCTACAAGTGAAAAAGCTTTAAAAAAATTAAAAATTCAATTGCTATGAGAGTACTGAAGCTACTCCAGCAATCATGTTACCAAACATCTTAAACTGAAGCTGTGCACCACTCAATGTTCCCCTTTTGAGGGTCATCCTCTGCCTAACCACGTGGTCACATACTGTATCGGAAATACCACCATACATCCGCTCCATTTTGACAGCTATCCTTCATAAGTATCATGGATTTCAGTATGGTGAATGTGGAACTGTGTAAAAAGGATTGTAGAACTTTTAAAACTGAGAAATCAAGCATTTTCCTAGTAAAAGTGCAAATTTAATGTACTGTAACTTATTAAGACTTAATACCAGACATTTTTCCCCATGTTAAGAAATATCAGTTTCATAGGCAGGCAAGGACCAAACTTTAAAAGATTCAACCTGTAAAGAAAGTTTTTGAATTTTTAAATGTATATTTTATAAACCCACCAGCCCTTACAGTCTCACCCAAGACAAATGCAAAGAAAAAGCAATACAAGCACTCAAAAAAAGGGATAAAAGTTGTTGCAGTTTACTTTTTTCTTGCCCCTCTCCATATAACATGAATAATGTTTGCAGAGCTGGAATACAGTAACAACCAACAGGTTTTGTAATTATCAAGTGTCTAAGCTTCACTGTACATTTAATTACCTGCAAAGACCATTCACTGCCTCATATACTCCTCCACTGTGAACATTATCCTATAATTAAGCAAGATGAACATAAACAATGTCATAAGAACATGAATCTCATTTTATGCAGTGCAGTCTTAAAAAAAGAAAAATGACTGAAAGAAAATCCAAAATGTGTCATCCCACACATTCAAAGATGGCAACATGGCCAAGTGAGGTATCTAGAGAAAAAGTAAAGTGTTCATAATGTAAAATGCCAACACTTGGTAAACTTATGGTATTCATACTGCAAGTTGGATTACAGACTTTTTAATAAATAAATAAATAATCTATAATAGATGTCTGCTGTAGGCACAGCTTTGGGTGTCCCCAAGCTTAACTGATGCAGTATCTTCTCCCTGTAATTGTTTGAGTTAATGATACAGAAATGCAAGTGTTCAGTCTTTGTTCATTTTGAATTCTGAGTATGCCATTACTTATTAATCCCTCTATATTTCTTTTATGAAGTGCTTTTCTTAATGACTCTATGCTATATTGGGAATGATAGCATATAAGGAAAATGAAGATATAAAAGCATACTCACAAAAATAGCTCAAAACTTTACAGATTCACGTAGCCACATATTTACTGAGATGAACTACCTACATAAAGGAAGGCAATTGTATAAAGCTATAAAGATACACAGCAGCTCTCAGCATATAATATGAATGTACATTTTTGATCTGAGGTTTCGTTACCTGAAACAGTAGAGTGACTTTGACTGCATCACTCTAATTTCAGTATTTGTCTGGCAGCTGTTGATGTATCTGTTAAGAACAGCACACCAAAATTACACAAAAAAACAGTAGGCAACTGGCTGGTCATAAAGATGACCTCTAGTTAAACCTTATGATAGCCAGCCACACTGATCCCCACCATATTTTTGGGACAGAGAAATTAACATCCAATGCTACAACTCTGCTTCTGAAGACTAAGCAGTTGTTTCTGCACCTTTCACCCAAGCCATCACACAGAGATGCTCAGTGTGAAAACAGAACCCATGCTGTCTGCCCACCTGACATGATCTTCTGGTTCTGGTACACCAAAGAGGCACTACCATGCAAGACCTGGTGAGGCCCCACCTGAAATACTTTTTAATCAGGTCACTCCTGTTCAAAAAAGAAGTATGCAAACTGGAAAAGGTGCAAAGAAAGGATTTGAGGATAATCAGGGAAGTGAAGAGCACATTTCTCCTAGAGATTACAAGCTTGACTTGTTTAGTCCTGTGGACTGAAAGCCAAGAAAAGCCAGGATTTCTCTTCCAGCATAACCATGGGGGAGGGAGGAAGCATGATTAAGTCAAAGGACAGTGACAGCAGTGGAGTAAATGGGGGTAAACTTGCCCATTAAGAAGCTTAGACTGGAAATGTGAAGGGGATTTCCAAACAGGCTTAAACTTGAGATGACTTTATGAAAGGCATTATAGGAGATGCAAAAGCAAGGACTGTCATCAGAAGCCCTTACGTTCTCACCCTTTGCTGATTGTAAGCAGTTCAGATTGGGGCTTCCTCCTCTCTCCCCACTGGGGCAAGAGGCAGAAAGGCATCCTCAGGGCTCCTGCCTCCTCTAGGCAGCTCAGCCCACCCCGCAGTCCTGGCTGCTCGAGGACCCCAGCTGCCACCTGAGCCTCAGCTCCTGACTTGTGACTTCTGCCCAGCTCCTGAGGAGGGCAGCCTGTGCTGCCCTCTAAACCACCCAAGGCTCTGTTCAGGCCCTTGCAAAAATTGAGTTCCTCAGTAGCCTGGAAAAACATTTAGCATCAGTACAGCACACTTCAGAGTCTGTAATGCCACAAGGTAAGCTTACACCTTCACACTTTGCTTCAGACTTCTTGCAGTCTGAATGCTAAAGCATTTTCCAGATTGTACACATTTTCAAGTTGGTTTTTTTTTTTTCCAACAGCATAAGGAACAATTAAGCAAAAAAAAAAAAAAAAAAAAAGAACTGAAAATTCAGAGCACAGTTCTGCAACACAGGATGCACTCTGCATCTCAAGGTCAGTCCAAAACCACAGGATTACTTGGATCCTGCTATCTTTTTCATGTAAAAGGACACAGCTTGGATAATATAACTTAATTAACTGGGTAGCTCTATGAAATTGGGGAATACATGTCATCCTCTTGCATCCAAGACCAAGCACGTAGCACCAGGTGCTGCAATCAGAATGTTATTTGACTGTGATTATTTTTAATCTTCCAATAGTGAACAAAAGCTGATCTCATTAAAAGAGAAACAGGATTAGATGACTGCTTGAGTTAAAGGAAGAAACAAAACTAAAGAAAATAGAGACCATCAGTGTTTCTGGCAAAGTACCACCGCTCTTCAAAGTCAGCACTTGTGTACTGAACACTGCTTAAACAAGACAGAGCTAATGTATACCATCCTAATGTCTTCACTGGTTTTCTCAGACCCAGGGGAGCTGGGATTGCTGAGTAAGGGAGCTAAATTATTCCTACGGCTTATTAGTAAGCAGCCCAATAAACCCCAAAAGGAGAAAGAGTTTCTAGTCATGAGGAGGATCTTCACAGATGATGTGCAAGAGATAGCCGTGCCAGCAGCTATGCCAGGAAAACTAGGGGAAGACTGCGTTTAAAACTGCCATAGGTAAAATATAAAACTGTGGACTATCACATCTGGTAAAGGCAGCAGCTCAGGAAAGCTGGAGAGCAGCAAGTCTTGCCCAGGGCCTTCAATCATCATGAGGCCACACAAGTCATAGGACACAGCCAATGCAGGAGCTGTAACTCCCCCATCCAGCGCACTGCAAGGATAGTTGGTTGTGAGACACTACAGAAGTAAACGTTATCACTAAAAAAAAAAATCTCACTGAATTTGCATCATATAGCTGTATTATTACACTCAAATTTCTGAACAGAAAAGCGTATCGGTTACTATTTTCTAAACGAAACCTTCCTCAGCCCTTTACACAAGCCCCAAACTAATGAGCCACGCTGGTCCTTTTGTGCAGGAGCTGACCCACTGCCTCTGACTCCCAGAGAGGTTATTCAGGAATGTGCATCAAGTATGGGATGCAAGTGGCTCAAGAGCCATACTGTGGATGCTCTGTAACGAGAGCAGTGTGTCACTGTGCGACAGAGAGAACAGCTGTGACTCATTTCATAGTCTACTGAACATGAAATGAGTTTGTTTCCATCTGTGATAAAACTGTGCTACCACTTGTGATAGATATTAGGCATTGCTGCTATCATGTCTTCTAATACCAGGGTAAAAATTAAAGACTAAGCAGCAGTAAGTTCTCTGGTTTCTGCTGCATGAGACTGACATAGTTTTGGCTACCACTGGTCTCACTTTTAGGGTCGATGATCAGCCCTGTGAAAACAGCTGAGGGCCAAGTGTTGGTCCATTGTCTGTCAAAATGCCCCATTCACACTGCTACCAAAGGCCTGCTCACTGTTCACTGCAAATCCCCAGCAAGGACACTGAGAGGGACACACATTTCCAATGATTAGGAAAAAAAAAAAAACAAAAAACAAAAAACAACAACATTATAATAGTTACTCTTAATGTGCATCATTTTTCTAGAACCAGATCATGAGACTCAATAGCTTGTCATTACCCAATCCTTCTTTCCAAGGGACTGTGGTAAATCTTGCAGTCCCAGCAGCAGAAATACAAGAACCCCAAGAGCATTTAAAAGTCAAACGTGGCTCCCTTGTCATGCTCTTCTACTCACTCCTATACAGGCTAGAAATGATACATCCTCTACATCCTCACAAGCACCCTTAGCTATCTTCCTACCACATGGACCCAGCGTGGCACCAGGCCCCATGGCAAGGAAAGCTGCCCAAGCCACCATCCGTGTCATATGGACGGTGACCAAAGAGACACCCTCGTATCTTCATTCATCAGGTCAGACATCTCCACGGGGTTGATCTGCCGTTTGAGAGTAAAAATGGGATGGCATGTAAAAATCTAATGAATATCTATGGATTTCAGCAAATATTTAATGACATGGCATCCAAATTAATCATTAAATGATATCGTGAAACTAAATATTTTGACAGTCAAACAGTTGGCTTCATTACCACTGTTACCCTTCTTGTGACATACACAATTATTATGTCATTTTATGTCATGACAGTCAAAACAAGTTTCTGTGTTAGGACACAAACAGAGAACAGGCTGCTTTTCTTTCCAATTCTGGATGAAAAAACCTGAAATACTGTAATTTCCAGTAGAGTGCAAATTTCAGTTTATGGCTAACTCAAACTTGAATCTTGGCAAATCAGTACATTATCTACCTTCTCCTCAAGAAGATTTCTGTTAGCAGAAATTAGATGTGCTTTTAATGAAGAAATAAAGCTTCAAGAGAAATTCTCAGCAAGGTATCAAAGTTCTGTGTATTTGTAGTGTCAGTAGTATACCTGCTTTATTCTCATAGCAATAGAAAAATATCAAAATTAAAGAAAATAAAATTAATTTTTCTCCTGACCAGTACATTTAATGGGCCTCAGAGACACAAACTTTATTTTTACCTTCACTCTTTGATTGAATGCCAAAGATGTGACAGATGCAGTATAGCCGTAGGATGTTCCCAAACTGTGGTACAGTTGTACCACAATCTACCTCAAAGTGGTACCCAAACACTGCCTCAACAGCTTAACATCTCTTCCCGAGAACAAGCATGGCTAGGCACAGAGCCAGGAGCCACTGCTGCTGACAACAGTAGCATCTTTGCAAATTTAATTCAGGAAAGACAATTTTTTAGCATGGGACTGGAAGTCACAAGGTTCTGAAGTTTAATTGCAATCTAAAAATGATTCCCTGAGCATCCTCAGGTACATCACTGTCTTTCACCCTTACTTTTCCTCATAATTTCATCCTGGTGACTTTTACAACTAGCCATAAAGCAACATTTCTGAGAACCAAAACCAAACACCGTCACCATAACAAGTGTTGTGCTTCACACATCTTTTTAAAGAAGTGAACAGACATCAGACAAAGTGTGCATCCTGCTTTTGCATCACACTGCACTGGTTTCTCAGGAATCAGAAGGGCTTAATTTCACAGAGTGTTGCTAAAAGTAATTTTAAAAGGAAAAACAAGTAAGCAAAATGCAGGGGTCAAATATTGTGGAAGCTTTTAGACATTTAAGAAAACCTTTGCTCTTGGAGGCAGAAGAAAAAAACAAAACAAAACAAAACATCCACAACCAACTAACCAACACCAATGTGCAGCCCAAGGATCAAAATGGGAGTCTCCAAGAGCACTACACCTCAACCCAGGTGCAGTTTCCTGCTGGAGGACCGGGACATGGCAGCACTTGCCATGAGAAGCAAAAGGAGAAACAAAACCCCAGGAAACCCACTTCTTTGTTTCCCCATTTAAGTAGGCTAGACCCTAACAGATGGTGAGAGTGATGAAGAGTACCTTTAAATTTTTGGTATGTTACTAGGACCATTTTTACTCTGAAACTTGTTAGATACACAAAGTAAAGGTGTTCAAGCTTGGATAAGCGGAAGTAGGGTGAAGCCCTGTGCTTGAGAAGGAGCGCCTTCCCTTGGGGAAATCCTGCTGTAGCTTCGCCTATTTCAGAGGCCAAAAATTTTCTCTGGAGAAATTATTTTTATGAGCCACTGATGATTCATCATTGGCAGAGTGATTTAACTTTAGTCAGCAAAGCTGAACTCTAGCAAGAGGAGGAAAATCACCCTGGTCTTTCTGTCGTTTTGATGGCAGAACTGAATAGCTTCTTGTTAGCAAGTCCCCTCCAGAGCATTGCTTGATGCAAGGAATGCTACAAATACAATTTACCAAGGATGCACTAATGCTGGCAGTAAGAAGCTCATTAAGGGGAGTAGCTATCATCATTAGACAGGTAATCCCACCTCCAGGATTTTCTGCAGCACAAAGCTCCTACTACTCAGCTTGTCTCCAAGGGTATAATTACCTACTGGAAATGAAGTGTGGTCGTATGGGGGAAACTTCTCGGAAAGATTCAGTTTCATACCAATCAGTTAAACGCTGAAAGCTTTACGGGTGCTAAAAGGCTTTAGAAGACCATGCCATTTTGTCAGTGGGCTGTTTAGCAGCAAATGTTTGCTATATAAAAATGATTATCTGATTTACTCTTTTATTAGCTTTGTCACCACTCCAGATAAATGAGATAAACAAATACCATCACAGTTACTGTTTTACAAACATACAATATATGCTCAAAATTAGCAAACACCTTCATAAGACCAGGTCTGTTCTGACTTTGGCAAAAATCATTAGAAGAAATCTGAAGGCACGGTAAGCATCTCAGTTTTAGTTCAGCTAAAATAATATAAATATAGAAAAATCCTTTGCTGAGAAGGACTAGCAGTGCTAAAGACAGCATGTCAAAGATAATGACTTGCGCAGCTAATCCTTGTGCATCACACTGCATATTTACCCTTGATATAATAAGATCTGTGTTTCTCTAAATAAGAATTCATCAACACTAATATCATTGGCAGAAAGAGGACAGAGAATGTAAATCTTGTAAATAGGCTTTATAAATAATATCAGTAATGTTTTTTTTCTTTCCATCTAGCTTCCATTCCAAAGCCTATTCATCACAATTCAGTGACACAGTAATGCTGGCAATCTGCAGCACAGGTGATACTTAAAAAACACCACCACCTCTAAACTAGAAGACACATGCCTGAGGAAGCCCGTTCATCACTGCAACCTCCTTCCTAATCTCAGATATCTTGGGGAACCTCAATATCCCTAGGAGAGGCATGGCCTTCCCAAATCCCAAACCAGACTTCCAAAGATCTCTAGTGGGTGCACAATTATCATGTGTCTATAGAGATGCTGATCTACAGCTCCCAGATCCAAGCTGGCTCAGTGGCAGCCCACAAGCAGCCTGCATTCAGGTCAGCACACACCAACACACAGCTCACTCTCCAGATAAAGCTCTCTCCAAAACTTTATGCTTCCCAGCACGTTCTCCTGCTATAATCCACTTGGAGGATATAAACCAGAAGACCTCATATTTTCACTTAGAATTGAAGGATCAATCTCAAGCGTTTAGTGGTGAAATAAGGACCGATACCTTCCTTCCTCCTCCCTCATCATCTTTGCTTGGGCTTGCAAAGCCCCCTCTCTCCTTCTGGGGGAGAGGGAGAAGCGGATGACATCCCTATAGAAGTTCTCCTAGCATGATGGCATCCACACCTGCTGTGTGGGCAAGGACAGGTCTGCATGGTTGCTTCAGGAGCCCCTTTCACAGTGAGTCTGGTGCAGCCCAAAAATATTAGCAGGCCCACGTGTCCAGTGGCCACCTGCACAGTATGCATGGGGAATGTCAGGCAGTAACCCGGGAGTACAGAACAGGAGGCAAGGGTGTTCGGGTGGCCAAGGGCAGACAGGTTTCTGTCAGAGGTTCCCCATCCTTGCTCTAGAGCTCCTCGTAACAGCACCGTACTTCTGTGCGCTGCATGAATCGCAATCCATTTATCCTTCTTCCTAACGGAAATTACAGACCTGTTCAAATAATATCAATAAAGGGAAATAAACTGCTGAGGTTAAGGAAATGAGCTGGAAGACAGCTGAGCAAGTTGAAACATTTGCTAACACTAATATTTCAGATGATGTAGATAGTCCTATTAGAGTAGTACCACCCTGTGGCTTAAGGTAATTTGAAATAAACTGAAGAAGTTTCAAATATAACATAAAAATGAGACTATTATCAGAGCAGCACAGATCTTGGAATTTGTGCCCCTCAGACTATCAGAGAAACCTGTCGTACAGTCTTCTTTAATGTAGTCATTTAATTCCTTAAACCCAAGACATACAGAATGGTCTAATTCTGTAAGCATTTTGGAAAACAGTAAGGGTGGGTTTTGATATAGCAACAGTCCAAACCCAAGTAATTTGTGTATATATTTCACTGTGATTCATTATGATTTTCTAGAACTCAACTTTAATTCCATTGCTCAATTGCTTTAAGGTAAGGACTGCCAATCTTATGAAAACCCACAGGATGGGTCTTCTATAAAATAATTTTTAACTTCAGAGGGAAGGTGGGAGCTTTCAACCCACTGTACGTACCACAAAAATCATTTTACCTGTTTACAGTCTTCTACTCTTACCTCATGCCAACTCATCTCTCTGCCATAGCACGAACCAACAAATGGAAACTAATCCAAATGATCTATAATCACCTCCAAATGATCTATAATCCACCACTTATTAACTCAGGAATGGCTCTGCCAACTCAAAACACCAAAGGATCTGGCCCCAAATACTCCATGGCATGATAAGGAGTGAAAAGATACTTAAGTCACATTTTCCACTTCAGAACTTAAAAAAACATAATATCTTATATTGCTTAAAGCTTCAAATTTCATGTAGTCATCTAAGCCTCCCATCCCCCAAAAAGGAAGGGAGGGGAGGGAATGATGTTTCTCTTGCTATAAATTATCACAGAACTGGTATATCCTGGCAAAACATCTTCCAGTATAAACTGATTTTAAACTACTGTACTTTCAGAAGTAGACTACTCTGTATCATGTCCAAAAGCAAATATAAACATCAGAAAAAAAAACTTACAAGACTACTAAAGTTAAATTTAAGTTAAATATTTATTTTTCTCTTTTCCCTTCAACCTTTAGTTCTTTTAACTGCTTTATTTCTATTTTTGAGGGGCCACAGCAAGAAAAGCATTTGCAAAGGAGCTTGAAATTGCATTTCATGATGTTTTAGTTTTTTCTGGCAATGGAATTACTTCTTTCACTAACTCCATACCTGAGTTACTGACAGCCCGTTCTCAGCATCCTGATTTACTGCTAATGATGACACAGTGGATGAGACTGTTCCTAAACACTAACTAAATAATCAGCAGAAGAGCTTCATTCAAAACATCGGTTCCTTGTTACTGTATAATTTTTTCACCTTTTTTTTTTCTTTAAAAGCAACACATCATTGGTTTAAACCCCCCCAAAAAAATTAAAAGAACAAACTCACTTCTACTTCAGGCTCCCTCCCACCTTTGCTGCATTTAGCACAGCAGTCAACAGCACACCAAAGCCTTTGTGAAATCATTGTTCAGGACAGCAACAGATAAAGACATTATCATTTATAAATATAGCCCTCTAGATATAAAAAATTAAACAACAGTTATATAGAATTATTATTAGTATGCATTTCCTTACAAATCAATACTTACTTTGCACCAGAAAAATAGCTGTAAAATTATATAGTTAATGAAAGAGTTTCTGGTAAGTGGGTATTTTAATCCACATCAGGACGCTGGAAAATGTACCTTTTGAAAGGTGAGAAAACTCCAAGTCATGAAATGGAGCCAATCTGTGTCACACTTAGCGGACATTGCTGAGAAAAATAAACACTTGCCAGTTATTAGCCCACACTTACCACACATCTCTTCTACTCTATGGCTAAATGGAGACCACATTGTTATTAGGCAGGAGCTATTATTTAGCTCCTACATTTCAAATTAGTTTAAAATGTCATCATAGACATTGAGGCCTGTACAAATACTACAACTATTAGTTGATGTGGATTTCTTCATCATTGTTTCCTGCATGTAAGGGAATCTCCAGTGAAGGGACAGCAAAGGATCCACCAAAGGATGGATCCAAGCTAAACGGTGATATGATTTGTGACCTTTACAAAGTACAAGAATGACTTATGAGCAGAACTGAAGGCCCCCAGTCAACTGATGAGGGATGGTCTCCTATAAATTTCACTGCTTATATAGCATTACATGTGTCTCATTTTCATTAAAAAAATAATGAAGAGCTTTTATGTTGGTGCTGGTTGACAGGAGATGCTCACACTCAAAGCTGTGGTTCAGCAACAACAACCACTTGCCTATTACATCTCGGGCACGGGGACGAAGGGCAAGCAAAGATGGGTAAAACATGCCCTGGCGCTGGCCAAGCTTTACCCTGGGGTACAGTGCAATGGCTCTGAACCAGCAACACACAGGTAGCCCTGGCCTCCTGGAGTCCTAACAGACATCGATCTTCTGTATCTGCAAAGGTTGCCCAGCTGTTCCCCACCCTGTAAGTGCTAAATAGCAACATCCACTCCTCCCTGTGAAGCATGGTGGAAAAGAGAAAACCAGAAATCCCGATCTACCTCCAGAAGGACACCTGCGGCAGCGTGACAGCACCTACACGCACCGAGAGACCACATCTGAAACTTCTGAACCAGCCAAAGTCTGAGACTGGCCCAGCACATACAAAACTGGGACGTTTTGGGATCTTTTTTACCCCCTGCCCAGTGTTTGTCTTCTCATCCTACTTGTGGTTTCATCAGGTGAAAGAAACCTCTGACGCTCCTGCTCTCAGTGCTGCTCAGTGGGGAGATTTGGCTGCCTGGAACTGGCATGTACCCACCAGCTCAGTGACAGCAGGCTCAACACAAACAAAACAACAACAACAACAAAAAGGCTTTTAAATGAGTCTGCACCAAAACCTTTCAAGAAGCTTCTTTCCTGAAGGTTTTAAAATCAATAGAGCAGTGCTCTTGCTGTAATTACTCATTGTTAGTACAGGACAGAAGTGCAATGGGAAGAGAGGCAGAAGGCCAAATTCATTCCTGATGTAAGCAAAGAGGCCATACAGAGGACAGCAAAAACCATAACTTCTATACTTATGTATCTGAATCTGACCCACAGTGCTCAAAGATCACTGCTGCTGATCACTCAGACAAGAGCATGGTAAGATTCAGGCATCTAAACGAAACAATAAAGATAAAGAAAACCTGAAATGCACCATTTATTCACTTTGTGATTTAATTATTCTTTTAAAGAATAGTTGCAGCCTTAATGGGATATTTTCAATTAGTTCAAATGGTTTCTGAATTTCCTGCATATTGTCCATTTTTCTGATATAACTCATTTACAGCTAAGGGAAGCCTCCACTTATGAGGCTATAACTTTCCTCTTTGTCAGAGTTAATAGCAATTCCTACCGCCAACATTCAAGCTGTCAGTCAGACAGACGTTTGCTATAAACATCTTAATTTCCTTTTATTTCTGCAGACACCTTTAAACAGCACCACCTCTCAATTCATAAGCCATGTTAGTGCTGTTACTGTAGTGCAACATCTCCCTAGACACTCTCACATAAAATTAAAGGCTCAGTTAGCAGCTTACAAACCTTATAGCAGTTGGTTTTATTTTCCCTCTTTATTGTAACAGAGCAAGCAAGAACAGCAGACTATTACAGCATCATGTAACATGGCTTCTCAATCAGCCCAGTGGCATAAAATTAAATGACTATCTGAGAGATGAAGTAAAACACACATATCTGACAGTTTTGTGAGACTACCAGGCAAATAACTGCTGCAGACAGATTTCTAAAATCAGGACAGCTCAACTTGCCAAGGGTTAAGTTGGTCACGCACCAGGGCCTAAGCCTTTCTCTTGCTTAAGGACTGTTTAATTATGCATACCAAGTGCAATAGCTCCAGCAGGAAAGATTAAAACAGACTCTCACAGCCTAGTACAAGGATATTTAACCAGAACATTGCAAGGCTATGGACCAATGTCTTCCACATTCATATGAGTATCATAAGAATCAGGGTAGGAATTTAATTTCCCAAGAAAATAAATTAAAAAATAAAACTGAAGGGTCTCAGTTACACACTGAAGTGAGGTTTGAAAACAGGTTTCACATCAAACAGGATTATCTGCTCCTGAGTGTCTCATGAAGTGCTTAAAAAGTGCTCAGATACTTTTGAAGTACCAAATAGAGTATGCAGCGTGTACATCAAGTGATATTTTTCACTTGCATGGAAATAATAAGGTCCTTTAACTTAAAATTGATTTTCACGGGGAACAAAAGCCCTCAGAGCCAACCATTTAGGATGCTTCATGGCACCCCTCATCATTTATTCTATCAGCAGTTTGTCCTCAATACATAATGATTAAGAATACTTTTTGAAACACTCTCAGCATAACCCACGAGTGATGAAGGACATCCTTATATTACATATTTTTATTTCTGCAGTATAATCCACATTTAGCACATTATTTAGCACATTCCTCTGACTAAATCACCCAAATCCTGTCCACCTTGTCTAGCCCGATCAGAACTGGTTTACCATTCAAAGTTTCTGAGCAGTTTGATAAGTTAATATGTATGGAAGTAGCTGGGGGGGGGGGAGAAACCTCAAAACAACAAAACTCAAACCCACCACCTTTAGTTGTTTGTTTGGGTTTTTTTTTTTTAAGGAAAAAAACAAAAAAGTCACAAGAGAACACACAACTCATTTCTAGCAGAAAGCCCACACCAGTGTACTCCTAACATAGACAAACACAACCTGGGGGGGGATGCACAGCAGCGGCAGGAGTGCTGGCAGCCCACAGAAGGAACATGCTCCCTCTTCATCCTCAGAGAGGACCAAGACCTCCCAGAGCCTCTAAAGAAAAGAAGAGTTACCCTGAACTCAGCGTATGGGGCTACCATGGTCTGGCTGATGCCAGGAAATCAGCAATAACATGGCACAGCTTTTCTCACTTGTGCTGCTCTTCCTCTGTCTGACTACTGTAGAATTTTCTTTTACAAGTACTGTGGCAACACATTTGCTCCAAGCTGAAACAATGATGCATATGAATGTGTGGTTCTCCACAGAAGATACTAAAATTATTTCTGGACTGTTTTCTTATTTCAGACAAAATTTAGTTAAAGAAAATGAAATTTTCTATAAATTAATGGAAAGCAAAAAGGAATTTATATGGTGGTACAATCAGATCATGGAAAAAAAAACCCAAAATACTGTAACAAAATCAAAAAGCAAAACAGATACATAAAGGAAAGCCACTTTTCCATGTCCCTTTTACCACCTCCCAGCAGAGAAGCCAAGAAGCTCTAGATAAAGACCTCCTTTTTCTCCACCCTTTTTACTCTTCACATTCAATTTCAGAGAGAGAGGAAGCATCTACAATTTTATTTTACAAGCCCTCTGGAAAAATAAGATAGATTTTTTTTCTCGATCAACAGAAACTCTTTCATATCTTTTCTCTCGCAACAGATGTCTTCAGGGAGGCCCCCTCCCCTTTCCCCTCACCCTCCTTTTCAAGCCCAAGTACTGATTTTAAAAAATCAGGAACTATGGGCTGACAAGCAGCAGATTCTCTGAAGTCCAGGGTATATTAACATGGAGCTCTCCAGCAAGGTTTCAGAACTTTCCAGCCCAGTTTTATTTCCTGTAATTTAAGGTGAAACTGTTACAACTAAAACTCATGCGCTAAGTGGAGGGTAACCTGCACTGGGAGCAACCTCCTCTATACTCTGTTAGCTCCGTACTGTAAGGTACATTTTCCAAACTCTGTTTACTGCAGGGATTTGATTAAAAATTAAAACAACAAAGATATAAAGTGTTGCACAAAGTCAGTGTAAAAATTACAGTACTAGAGCACGTGCGCTCATTTAGTGTAACTTTTTAATAAACATTAAACAAATTCTAAAGAGCAGACTACTAGCAAAGTAGTGAAATACTCGCATGGACCCTCTCCATACCACACTGCAGTTTACTGCATTCTGGCTGATTCCTCTTTGAGCCCCATTCTAACCATTCAACAGAAACATGGAGCTGACCAAGCACCACGGTTCCCTCAACACATTCATTTCAAGTGCAGTTCTCTTCTTCCAAACGTTCAAGCACTGTAGGCTGCTGGCATTTGCATTCAAAGAAGGAAAAAGTCAGAGATATATGCATCAAAAGTTACTGAAATTACAGCTGGGCTTGATTTGTGGCTCACCATAGACTGGAAATGATGTCACTGGACCGCACCAGCTCCTCACAGCTGGGTGCTCAATCTCACATCTGCCTGCACACAGAGAGCCCATATGGTAGAGTACGTTCCCATCAGTGAGCATGTTATCACCGTGAGCTGCTCGCTGATCCCTAGCTAGCAAATATTTAGAGAGCTCTGGGCAACCTAGTTTTCTGTCAAGCAGAAAACGTGCCAAGCTTAGCCAGCACTGAGCGCTCTGTCATTAGAGGCGTACCTTACTCAAGAGATTTAGAAGTGCTAACTGCTGCAGTCCAAAGAAGAACAGAGTGCCATTTATTCAGAGTATAGCTCACTTCTGAGCACATTAATAAATGCCAGCAATTTTAATTTATATCTAATATAGAAGTATCTAGCTGGGGTGTCAAAAATGAAGGTTTCTATTGTTTCCTAAGAACATAACTATGTTACTTGCAATATAAATCCATTTCTACACTCGCTTCATCTTTTTGTGCTCAGATCTGTATCTGAATTCAATAGGTCAGCTCTGGAAAGTAGTGACAAGTCACTGTTCATGTTTATTCTTATTCAAAACATAGCATGCTTGAGCATTCCCTTCTAAGGACCTGGCTCTCACAATGATGAATGCTGTGGCAATTCAGTAGAAGAGCAAATGGTAAGATGAATAATACATAAAACCAGTTCTCAATAGTGAATATCTCATGACATTTTATACTTACTCTATGAGCAAAGGAAACAGAAGGAAAATAGGTGAAATCACTTCCTAAAGATGTCTCAGCTGGTCAGTAGCAGAGCCAGCAACAATAAAAATTTACTTCTGCTGACTCTTCTTCCAGCATTCAAATGACCATGTTTGTGCATAATAAGCACTACTGTCAGCTCTCTCTTCTTTATCCCTTTTTCCACAGCCAACATAAGCCAAACAAACCTGAAAAGTTCAGGTTAAAGGACAACAGTAAGTCAAGAGTAAAGTGGATTTGTATAGCAGACTGATTATTTTTTTCCAATACAGAAGAGCACTTAACTGCATCAACTTATAAAAGATGTCCTCAGGAATGCGGTGCATCACAACTTCTGGAAAAGATGTGAACACAAATGAGAACAAAAATAAATGGAAAACTGAAAGGTTTTAACTAAGGTCTTGAGCTGTGTCGGGTTGTTTTTTTTTTTTTTTTTAAGAGAGACCCTTCTCTTGTAAAGAACCCTCGACAGTGAGAAAGCCTCTCGGGTCTTTTCTCTGCACTGGCTTACAG
Organism: Tyto alba; assembly: GCF_018691265.1. Taxonomy (NCBI): domain Eukaryota; kingdom Metazoa; phylum Chordata; class Aves; order Strigiformes; family Tytonidae; genus Tyto; species Tyto alba. The sequence goes on from NW_024881280.1 coordinate 10,286,700, forward strand.
GACAAAACATGAAAACTGTGAAATATGTAATTTTGTAAGCTTGAGCTGGCATCAGTTTCATCTGACAGTGCATCCACTTGTTTACATGTCACTTCTGTGAGTCCCCACTAAAGCCCTTCCACAAGATAAGGTCCAAAGAATCTCGGCTCATCACAGAAAGGGCACTTCCAACATGTAAGCAGGCCCTGCTGCAGTTTCCGATGAGCAACAGTCCAGTTAAAAGGATCTTAAAGGATAATAAGCAGAGGCTGATCAGCCCCCCAGTAAAGGTTCACCATTTCTAGACAAGGACAAAGCAGAGAGAAGACAAATTAGATGTGAGTTAGCAAGTCTTGCGACATGATAGACACTTTCCTCAACATTTCATCACTGAAGTGTGGCTATCAGACCATGTCAGATGCCTCACCTTAAAATTTGGGGTTATTATACCCTTATTATAACACGAGTGTTCCTAAGACTTCACAAGACTTCACAGGCCAAAGCCCTGCATAAATATTTTGCAGATCAGGATAATGTGTTGTTATCATTGCAAAAGCATTCTATTTCCTGGACAAGAACAGGAAAATCAGGAAATTTTTATCTAAAAGTTTGGAACTCAAATATTAAATTAAAGATAGTGAATATAGCAAAATGCTTACATGCATTTTTTCAGCCATTTATGGTATGCAAAAGCTGTTTTATTTACTCAGTTACGATATATAATAGGCAAATTGCCAAATTCATTCTTATGCTTGTCCTTTCAATTCTTCCATCAGTATGGATAGGACTAAACTACATATTATCTGTTCAGATCTTCATCAGGAACCACGGGTCAGCCCTTTTAGCCTCTCTTACGTAGCACCACAAATGCAATCACCTTAGTGTGGAATTTTCCCCAGCATAGAGGGGAAGCACTTTGACACTGTCACCATTCTATTACATAGCTCTTGGTTTTGAGTCCAAGTTTGAGAAGTAATAACAACAGATGGAATTTGAACTTTATGTCAACACTGATAAAATCTTAGCCCTCTCAACTGCCCATTCACCCCTAGTTTCTATTTCTCAGACTACTTCCATGTAGATGTACAATGAGTTGAATGATGATCCTGTTAGGTATGCAGTTGCATTTATAAACCCTAGCACTGCCCCAGAAACAGAGGAAAGCATGTAGCCTTGTTACAACATGAAAATAACCATCTATTTTTATATATATATTTATATATGGTCAAATCATAGGTAAACACTGGATGGACAGGAGGGCATAAAATCAGCACTGCTTATATACAGTGCTGCTTTTGTAACAAGTTTGAGCCATTGTATATAAAATTGAATTTTAAAACATTTTTTTTCTGTATTCATAGCTATGAATATGACTTAGAAACATACATTATGCTTCAAATACCGCAGCAGAGTCATGCTTAGCAATCCCAAGCCAAGCCTGTGATAACAGTGAACGATGCAATCCATCCTGACAAAGCACTGAAACATACAGGTAATTCACATTTTCCCAGCACTTCTCCACTGCTTTGGGGGACATATAGGCAAGGCACACTGGGCAGTAATGACACCTGGACATCCTCTCAGACCAAGTGGCTCCTAGATGTATTCCTCAGGAGAGCAGCAACAGTGCCCTTGAAAAAAGAGCACTTTCCACCAGAAAAATCCAGTTTTCCTTTGAGGCAGACATAAATTGTAAACACAGTAAATAGCAGCTGAATAAGAAATAAGAGCATGGAAAGAGCACAGTATATTAGAGTTTTGCACTTAGTATCACAGGTGGGTTTCCTCCTGACTAATCATTTTAATACTCTTTTCAGTACAGATTTGCAAGATATCTGTAACAAAACTTCTAATCTGCATTACCTGCGTACTACTGCATCCAGCTCCAGTTTGATGCATAATACAAACGGCTCTGTTTGCTGCAGAAAGAATCAAACCACTGAATTTTAGATACCTTAATCCTACAAATGTCCATTTAAACCTTTCCACCTATACCCATTACTGATTCAAATGCACCACAGTTAATCTTATTTTTCATTTCCGAACCAACTTTATGATATAAAAAAAGTCAACGAATATAATCGGGGGGCTGTAGCACCTCCCCTGTGAGGACAGGCTGAGAGTTGGGGTTGTTCAGTGCGGAGAAGAGAAGGCTCCCAGGAGACCTTCTAGCAGCTTCATCAGGGAGGGTAGGGATAACAGGACAAGGGGTAATGGTTTTAAACTGAAAGAGGGTAGATTTAGATAAGATATAAGGAAGAAATTCTTCTCTGTGAGGGTGGTGAGGCCCTGGCCCAGGGTGCCCAGAGCAGCTGTGGCTGCCCCCTCCCTGGAAGGGTCCAAGGTCAGGTTGGACGGGGCTGGGAGCACCCTCGGCTGGTGGGAGGTGTCCCTGCCTGTGGCAGGGGGGTTGGAACTAGATGATCTTTAAGGTGCCTTCCAAACCAAGCCATTCTACAATTCTTTGAATCTATTATATAAATTATTTTTATTATTTCTATATTTTTGTTCTATCAACTATAGCACCAATTGCCACTGCAGTTTGAAAAAAAAAGTAAAATAACCATTATGCCTGATCATGTAATACAAAGATAAAAAATGGTAAAAACTGAAATTAAGTATGCTAGTGTTGTTAAAAGGAGATATTACGTCATGTTCAAAGTAAAACACTGTAGAACCAATGTGAAAGGAAACAAATTCCCAAACTCTTTTTTAATGTGAAGCAGAATTGCCAGTTCTCCAGCATTTATGGGATGGCTGGCCACCTTCAGCTTTCTCCACAAGGAAAACCAGAGGTAAATGTACCATCCAGGAAAGCAGAAAGCAAAGTTGCCCTTTAGTTACTGAACGTTGTATTAAGAAGATGAAGATAACCATAAACACCCAATTAAGTAATCCAAGTCTATAAACTGTTAGATTTCTGCTGTTCAATATAAACAAAATCTTTGAAAGCCTCATGCAAATAACTGGTATGGGGAGCTTTCAGGAACAGTATTTCAGATAAAACATTCCTGGCTGCCTGGAGGCAGTATGTATGTGTTTTATCCAGAGCCAGTTAAACATGTGAAACAAAATGTCCCAAACAATAGGCCTCAAACCAAAGTTGACTTCTGAGTGAATTCCCCGACCAGCAACCAGCATCTTATCAGCGTGAAATGCAACCCTGGGAACAATCCCTGAAAACTATAAGTAAACAACAGGAAGTAACTATAAATCCCCAAAGTAAAGAAAAACGGAAACTCCTCAGACAGGCCTGGATCCTGGCCAGATCCAGGCACGCCTGAGTGAGGCGTGTCAATCTACCAGCTATCTCCCGTGCATTCTGTATAGATTTGTTTGTTAAACTGTATAAAAGCCGGGCCCTCTCACAGCACAGACGCAGACCTCACCTACGAGCGGACGCCCTGCGTGGGACTTCCCAGCTGCCGGGACAGGCTCTCCGACCCTTCGCTGTGACGGGGCTCCCCAGCTGATGCACGGGTCGGGGGGATGGTAAAGTCTGAGGGCAGTTGGTGATGTATCTTTCTTAATCACTATAGCTAGCTTTATGTAGTGATGACTAGGTACATTACCTTGCTTATTCTTTCTGCTGCTTTAAACTAAAGTAAAATAAGCCTATTTCTTTAGCTTGGTGTCTGTGTCCTTTGTGTTAACCCCGTCAATTGGCAAAACAACATGGTATGAAGGCTAATGAGAATAAAGAGCAACTTGGACCAAAAGGCTCAAAGGTGGTTGAGTCAATTTGTAGTTACTGAATTTTTCTTTTCAAGAAAGTTTTACAGGCTTAAAGAACTGCATTCAGTGGCAAATTAGAATTCATAAAAGTATCTGAGCACCTATTTAACATCAACAATCTCATTAACAACATCAGAGTAGTGTAATTTCTGAAAACAACAAATGTCACTGATCCATTCTCAAAAAATGTTGCACATATTTGTAGACAGTTCTGACATAAGCTTTATTGGCCTCAGTCTCATCCAAAAAATGGGACAGGGGAAAAGAAAAAAAAAAAAAAATGGTTCCAACTGATTCAAATAGGTGGGCAGCTTAGGTAAACACAGGCCTGGTACCTGCTTCAGAACTTTACCCAGTATATAACAGAAGTCAGAGTTTTCAGATCTTCACACCAAGGAGAGTGGAAAGGACTACAGATGAGCTGGGCGATAGCTGCTGCCTAACCTCTGCCCTGTGGGAAAGCACTGCACTGGATACTCCCTAAGAGAGCCACTCTCTGCTCAAGAGAAATAAAACATGTTAAAAAATTATTAAGCAGAATGAAGAAAGAAAGGGAAAGAAGAAATGCCTTCAAACACTAAACTGTCCTCCTTAATAATCAAATGGAGAGACTCAATAAGGGCTGATGGTTTGACCTGTAAGATCCCTCCCAGTGCCTCAGATACTGCACCCTTCTCAAACAGCCCATGCACACGTGGTGGGGCCTGAAGACATGGTAAGGCAGTGAATGACAGGCTGAGGAGCAACTTCACAGCTCTCTGGCTTTTCTTCACCAGTTCCCAAAGATACTCATAGATGAATATATACTTTCAAAAAATGAAATAAATCAGCATGTTCACAAAGGCCCTTTCCACACAACCCCTGGAAATGCAGCTAAGGCTCTATAAGCTCGCAGATCACCACACCACCACTGGGCATTACCTTGCCTGGGCAGACAACCCAAAGCACCAAGATCGAATAGCACCACAGCATACAGGAAAGGAGTTATTAAATAAAAATGTGCTATCTTTTCTTATGGAAGCTTATTTGCACGGTAAAGACATTCTTGTGAGAGCCATCATATCAAGCTGTTGATACAGATCAGCTAGATACAATTGCAACAGCCCAGAAATAGCTCCTCTTACTTCCATTCCATCTAACTCAGCTCCAGGGTAAGCACAGGTATGAAAAGGTATAAACATGATGTTTCATAGGTATTAAGTTTCAGGCATTTTTATGGTCTCCACCATAAGGACAAAGGAGCGAAGTAGGAACAATGTCTTCATCCTTTTTAAAGTAGAAAAAAAATCTCAAAAAGTTCTCCACAGTGATCTCAACATATCTCCAATATTAACAGTAAGCAACAAGTAACAGAAAAGAGATACTAATTCTGTGACAACTCAAATTCCTTTAAGTCTCAACAACAACCAGTGTATGTCAGCTGTATAGGAAGTTACGTGCCCCATATCCCACTTTCTGACAGTCCAAAGAGTGAAAGGTTTATCACCTACCCAACCAACTCGCAAATAAGAAAGTGCCATCATGCCAAAGACAAACAAGGGATACACACGTCTTTTCAAGAAACCATGGATAACGCATATTGTAGTCAATAAACACAAATAAGCATAGAAATATGTTGATTTGCGCATATATATATATATATGCATAAGCCTGGTATTCAGGGATATATACATGTCAGAGTAATTAGATCAAGGGAAAAGGAAGTGTAACAAGATCTTTAGGTTTCCTCATTAGCTAGATTGCATCTCTACAAAACACGTTCTTGAGAAATCCACTATCAACTTAAACACATTTCTGAATAAACTAAGTACTGTTAACTTTGCAGTAGTCAAAAGCATCTAAACCTGAACGTTGCTTGCACAGATTTCACAGGGAAATTAGCCTACATTTGAAGCATAAGTAATAAGTAAATCTTGCAACTTACTAAGCATGACTATTTCATCCTCAGCAGGTTATGGGGAGGTCAGCAGACACTGGCAGCGCATCTTCGGTATTACAGGAAAACCATCAGTTATTTCTCTCTGAACAGATGACAGCTTCACGACAGACATCAGTCACCAAAGAAGTCACCCATAAGGTTTGACTGGCAGTTAGCAGGCAGAGCCCAGCACTTGACATAATGCCAATGAACCCGACTACTGCATCCGATAAAAATTTGATGTTATCTACAGTCAATCTACTCACACCCTTTATGGGAGCAATCCGGCCCCAAACTGTCCCCTTGAGAAATACGTGTTTCTGATATATCTGCTTCTACCCATAATACTACCAACAATATCCATGGTGGTTAAGACAAAAAAAACTTTAACATGCTAATACACAGTTGCTGAAGAGAAAACATACAGGTAAGACATGTCTTGCACCACTACATCTGATGGCTTGAAATATGTCACTTTTCTCTTGGTAAAAGTAACTAAGATGATGCTTCAAAATAGTATATTGATACCACCAGATTAATAAAGCCACTGCCAATGTACACCACTCTTCTGTTGTGCTGATGGCTGAGCTTAATTCTTTGGTGCAATGCAAACGTAAGAACAGAAAGTGTTTCACAGAATTTCATGTATGGAATATTCATACTTTGAGACCATTATATTTCTCTTTTCATATTTCATACATGTGTTTTGTATGAAGTGGAAAGAAGTTTTCAAGAAAAGTCTAAGAACTTACCTACCTAGGAAAAAAAAAATCCAGAAAATTTGTTTTCAAATGATGATCCTTTTCATACTGACATTCTTGTTCCACACTAACTTCTTCACCTAAGATGAGTTTATCCAATTTGAAATTGAATTATATGAAATTACAGAAAGTGCACATTATATCTAGCTTGGGAATAATCATAAAATAGCCACCACAATTTAAATTCTCAACACTCAGATTTCTTAATATCTTTGCTACCCCTTTAATGTGAAGACAAGATTCCTTAGTTTTAGAATTCTTAATATTGTGAAAAAATAAAATATCTTCTTTGGAATCATTTTTTCTAGAGTTGAGAGAAGACTGATGGGAGCACTTCTGATGAAGAGAGTAGGCTGCAAAATGTTCTATAGCACTATACACAAGGAGTGACAGACCCCTATTTACACATGCACCCACACCAGACAAAAGTAAATGAGAATGGGGACATTTCTGATTTAGAACCAACTGAACTTTACAAAAGTTAGGACCATCCAGAAGTTGTCCTCTCCAAGTAGTATACATGCTTTACAGAGCTTTACTGTCCTGAAAACCACAATGGGTATGATCCCTACCTCCAAGCTGTTTAAAGCTGTCAAACAGTGAAGCTATTAGAGTCCTTATCAAGGATATCTGCATTTTAGATAATCACTCAAGCAGTAGCACCATGTTAATGCAACCCAAGGCACTGAACAAATCATTCAGGTCCCAGGAAACATACTCATTTATGGTGCCACCTGCTAAGGGTCAAACAACAGGGAAACACCTATAAAGAAAGTGGATCTTCACAGACAAGCAAACAGCATAGGCTGACATGAACATCAGGCGTTGTACTGAGCCACAACACTGAAACTTCTTCAGACTCTGTATTTCCACTATAAGAGCTTTAATTATCATAAATTAATCACATCCCTGAGGCATTACAAGGCAGCAGGCAATTGCGGATGGCTCTAATCCCTCTAGAGTGTAATTATTTCATAACCACTACACTTCAGGGTTACCTGATTGCCATTATGGAAAATTTTATTCTCTCTCCTTTCCCAACCCAAGTCTTTTAAAATTAAATACATCTCTGACCTATTTCACACAATCTCCATTCTTTCCCTTAACATGCAGTGTAGGTCTTTGTTCTTTTCTTTAGACAGTAGAGGAAGGCTAATCTTTTTTTTTTGCTTCCTCACTTCATGACACATCCAGCACATCATAAACTACTTGGAGGCAATAATTTCAAAGGTGACAGACTGGATTTGAACAGAGATTTATTCACTGCTTGATTTAGGAAGGATTATGATACTCAGCTTCACAATGAAAAGTTTATAAGACTTGTTGCTGTAAGAAATCAGGGTCAAATACATGCGGACATGTTTTCAGCTACAGCTTGCCACCTTTCTGGTGGAAGGGATTTTTGATGTGATGACTTGTTCCTTTCAAGTTGGTTACATATAATAAGATAAAACAGGATGTGGATAAACATGAACCTTTTTTTTTTTTTTTTTGATTATGGAGCCCTCTTTGCTTTGTCTATCTCCAATCTCAAAATCCTGAAGACTCATCAAAAGAGATATAAGCAAAGAAATCTTGCTTAAGGAACAGACCTCTTTCTATTTTTAGAGACTGCCAATGACAGATGAAAATTCCATTTTCCTCACCATGAAAGACCAGGTTGCGAGTATAAGGAATTTTAGAAAATACAAGAGAAACGAATCATCCTTTCCTCATTCAGGCCCTGTGAGTGTACCCCAACAACTTCCCATATTGCACACAGGCCTCCAAATGGGAACAACCAGGCCAAAGTCAGGGCTTTCAGACCAGGGCATTGCCATTTCTAGGTCTTTTCAGTAACTGTCTATGCACCTCCAGCAAAATCTGCAAACCAAAAAATTGCAATGACAGAGTTCCCACACTGACATACATACTAGAGCAATAACCGGCAGCGGTCTCAGGGCCTTGGTGGGACGGACATCAGACTGTTCAGATGCCAGCAGAGGAGAATGAACTAGCCCATGTTTGACCTGATGACGGAAGTCTTGGAATATGCTAATAATATCATTCTTCCTCTTCAGGTTTAGAGATCTCAAAAGCTGTTAATATTTCAGGCATTCCTCTCCCTATTTAACATGTTTGAGGTCCTTATGCATTTGTTTTGTTGAGCTCCCACAGGAGTTTAGGGCAAAGAATTAATAATGGAAGTAAAGGGGCAAAATAAAAGGCGGAAAAGTACCTTTTAAACTGAGTCTATTCTCTCAGCAAGAACCCAAGCAAGAACACTGCTGCTATTTGGCAGAAGCAATAAAATAATCAATATAACTGAAAGACGTCATCAAGCACCTTAGCCAAATCCTGTGGTATTCACAATCCGATCTTGCATCCTGACATTTCTCTCTCTCTCTCTCTAAAGTACACTTTTAGAGTGGGACTCTGAACAAATGCTTTCCCTTGCACAATTCAGCAATAATGCACTGACATTTTAAACTATGCAAGAGTCCAAACAGCTGACAACAACTGTCTCTTGCTAGCACTGTAACTATTTGGCATGGTAGCAAAGAGATTTATCCAGCATATTTTATTTATGTCATATGCCAACTGGATGTTTACAAATAGTGTTTTTATTTGCATCTGCCAATTTTAAAGTATTTAGTTAGACACTGGGGAAATATTAAGCATTTAGGACCTTAAGAGCTCTGATTTTCGAAAACGACACCCCAGAGTTTCCTTTCTAAACTCATGGAGGGCTCCAAGGCATCCCATCTTTACAATACCAGATATCTAAGTAAAAGCTTAACGGCTGAGTTTTTCAGAGTGGTGTTCTAAATTCTGGCTACAGGATAAACCTTCTTCTCTACTGCTGGTTTAAGTTGCCACCCAAAGTGTTTAAAGTAAGCTCTGCAGTTCAGATGCCAAGCTCTCTTCCCTAAGGACAACTGAAGCAAGACAAGAGGGAAACAGTTGCTGGGAAAGTAATTTGCTTGCACCAATTCTCCTGAGATAAACTCAAACTCATTAGATAGAAGCAAATAAAAAATTGTCTGTAGTTCATTGTTTTCTTTAAGGTATTGTTAATAAATCTCCTACAGATTTCCTACAATTAGATTTCAGATAAATTAGGACAATAGAGATAAAGATGTCAATATCTCAAAAATAACCATCTAGCCCATGTAACATGGACTATGAAGCAGGAATCTTTACTAAGCTGTGTGAAAGTTTGGAAAGGGATCTGTCAATGACTTTTAAAAGTCCTTCCATTTTCTGCTCTCCAGTTACTTCTTGATGTATTTCTATAAGCATTAAAACAAAGTCCTGATCTCCTTGATAATGGAAACATTTTCTTTTAAGATTAATGACCAAAACACAGGGAAGTGCTTCAGTTCACTAACTTGCAAGTGTATACCAAAGTACAGTTAATGTTGTTTCATTAATTGGTTAAAACATCATGGGAGGGGGCCACTTTTAGCTATTTAAACATGTATTAACTTGGTATTCCAGAAAAACTGCAGCACTGATAGTTTTCCAAATCATGAAAACTGAAAATCTTATCTTTCAAATGGTTCCGGCTCCCATAGAATTACAAATACCACTCTAGAAGTCTGAAAATAGCACTTTATCAGGCTGTGGGTTTTTTATCTTCTCTGATTTAGTTATTTGACACTGTTTCTTTCTCCTCAAATGGAGGATAAATGAAGACAGCTAATCTGGACGGAGAGAGCTCAACACACCGGTAAAAATAAACAGCTCAACACATTTATATGTACAGCCTTCAACCTCTATATAATTGGTTTGAATCTGAGAGGATAAATATCCATATCCTGGGCTGCATCAAGAGAAGTGTGGCCAGCAGGACAAGGGAGAGGATTCTCCCCCTCTACTCCGCACTCATGAGACCCCCCTGGAGTGCTGTGTCCAGCTCTGGGGCCCGCAGCATAAGAAGGACATGGACCTGCTCAAGAGGGTTCAGATGAGGACATGAACATGTCCAGGGGGCTGGAGCACCTCCCCTGTGAGGCCAGGCTGAGAGAGTTGGGGTTGTTCAGTCTGGAGAAGGCTCCCAGGAGACCTTCTAACGGCCTCTCAGTGCTTAAAGGGGGCGACAGGAAAGGTGGGGAGGGACTCATTATCAGGGAGGGTAGGGATAACAGGACAAGGGGTAATGGTTTTAAACTGAAAGTGGGAAGATTTAGATTAGACATAAGGAAGACATTCTTCCCTGTGAGGGTGGTGAGGCACTAGCACAGATTGCCCAGAGCAGCTGTGGCTGCCCCCTCCCTGGAAGGGTTCAAGGCCAGGTTGGACGGGGCTGGGAGCACCCTGGGCTGGGGGAAGGGGGCCCTGCCCGGGGCAGGGGGGTTGGGACTAGGTGATCTTATAACGTCCCTTCCAACCCAAACCATAGTATGAAATAGGTAAAAAGGTATTTCATTTTCATTAAGCAAGCGCCAACCAAGCCATTCAGATTTGGTGGGGTTGCCACTGTGTACCTGAGAGGCAGCTGTAACACCACCACTGTAACACCTTACCATGAGAATTGCTATCTCTGGCAGTCTCGGGGGAGAGTGACAAACTGGGAAGAAATGGAGATTTTTAACCATCTATTGTAAAGTACATGCAAACATGGAGGGGAACCTCAACAGAAGAACTCACAGAAGTTTGACCAGAGGACTTTGAGTTCAAACACTGTCACGGTAGAAACTTCCACCAATACTTCAATACTTCGAGGGGGAAAGAAATAAAAATCCAGAAAGCATCTGTTAGAACTCAGTATCATCTCCTTTTTCTGTCTGCACACCTTAAGACATTTATTAGTTTTTCCTAGACCACAAGTTCTCATTTAGGAATATAAAGTGTTGATTATCTGCCACTGAAGAGCAAGGACTCAGCAGTTAAGAATATTTAAGACCTGGTGGAATACATATGCCTGCTGGCTGCTAAGCACTAGGGAGTATGACAAAGAGGAGATAGCTGGTAGAGGTCAGTTTCACAAGACAAAATGCTGGTTCAGAAATACAGTCAATTAATCCCAGTAAGCTGCAACCATTTGGCCCACTGACTTTACACTGAAATTCCACAAACCTTAGTTATTCAAACCACAAAGTCACTTAAATATTCATGTTTCTGTCACCATTAGACAGGAGACAGATGGACAAATTACCCATGTTTAAAATTTGTGTAGCAAAAAGAATATAAGCTATTTTGTTAAACAAGATTTCAGTTACTCTTTCATTTGGTTTCTAGTTCTAAAGGAATACAATAATGCTTTGTTTTTCTTTAAAATTGTATCTACATGATAAACCATACGTGCATCTCAAGAAATAAAAGTTACAACCCATCAGGAGGTGAACGCTACTCTGATTTTACAAGACAGCTGTAATTAAAGTATTATAAGCATCTCCCCAGACAGGGATGTGGCTCCTTCTCTGCCCAACTCAAAACCTGGACTGAGTTCAACTCATGGGCCATTAGGCTAAGTGCTGCACAGGCACACGGAGGAAGGACATTCTTCTTCTAAAGAATAGGTAGAAAATGTGCCCACAGGATGCTAGAGGGGATGTAATGCTAACAGACTTCTGCAGAGCTACCTTTTTTAAAAAAAAAAAAAAAATATATATATATATACTTTAGAAGTTAAGGCTTTTAACCTAAGTAAGGCAGTGCAAAAAGAACTATCAAATGGAAGAAAACAAAGATAAGTGGTCATTGATGAGAGGCTGTAGAAGGAGAAAAATATTTGTATGCACAGCAGGAACTGACTAGTTTAGCTAATGACAGAGCAAAACAATAGGTTAAAGGCTAGACTTAGTCTGCTTAGATGCAGGAAGATACAAATATAGTGAGTGATATCTTCAACTTATTAATGTAAATTTATATTGGTCGTTAAAGAACAAAGAAGGGGCTGTGCCGAGGGGCAGAACTTCTCTGGCAGTGCTGACCCTGGGGTCCCCCCCAAGGTGCCTGCCTGCAGGGACAGCAGAACCCATGCCTGGGACTTGAGGCGAGCTTTAGCCAGGATGACATGCTCACCTAGTAAGCTAGCTGGTACTTCAAAACTTAAAGAACTTAATTATTACTGTAAGTTTATAAGATTGCACTACTTAAGTGCAGAAACACTTTCATGCAATACAATTATGACTTTATTTTAATTCCAGGATAGTATCTCTAGAGGAGCATCTTCATCTCATTTTTGGTATTTTCACAAGTCCCTCTCGCCTGTTTTCAGAAGTGCACCTAGAGAACCAGGTTGACCAGGAGGGAGCACAGGAGGGCCTTCTAGCCACAGTCCCCTCCAGAACAGGCTTCCATGGTCAGAAAACCTCCTCAGACAATCAGGTCCTGCCCCTCTGGTAACACAGTCAGTGCAGCACTGCCATCCTAGCAAAATTTTCTCTCCCTAGCACACAACCCGAGATTCCCAAGCTGGAATTCATGGCCCATGTCCTTTGCTATATCATCTGGCATTACCAAGAAGTGCTTGGTTCCATCAGCTTTGCGATTACTCTTCAACCTCTGTAGGTTGCTATTGGATTTCCTCTCTGCCAGGCTCAACAAGCCCAGCTCCTGCAGCTTGACTCCAGAACACGTGCTCTAGGCTCCTGGTCATCCGGGTAGCCCGTACTGTTTGGACATGAAGTTGTCCACTGAACAAGCTTTACTTTCACTGCTACCTGTCACAGAGGTGGCAGATCTCAGTTTTTAACAATCATATTGTCCTAACTTTAAAAATCACACAAGAATATGCTGGTTTCTAACACACCTGAGCTGGCCTCTCAGTAAAAATAGACTTTTTCACTTTACCTGAGCTTCTTTTCATTCACAGCTGACACTCAAGGATAAATATAGCTCAGCAAACATAAAAGTATACGTACACACACACACAGATATGCTTTTCTTCATTTACAAGAAAATTATTTAGGGCAAAATCCAGCAACCTTTTTAATTTGTACCAGCACAATTCCTGATCAAAAGCTTGCTGAAGGCAAGGGGAGCATATCCAGTGACTTTAACAGGTTTTGGGTTAAGCCATTAACAATCTTAAAGACAGCCAAATCTGAATTAGAATTTTTGCAAGGAAAAGTCCAGTTAGTAAGTGGGAGAACTCCAAAGTAGATGTGGTGTGCTTCAGAAGCTGTGCTGGTCATACACTGGGTAAGATCAAATCCCTTGCTTGGTATGGTACTAAGGCAGCTCTCGGTCTTTAATGTCAGCTACTGGCTGAACACTTATTTTTGCTAACGATAGTAAAGGTATCAGTCTCAGCATCTGGGACAAAATTCAATTTGAGTCATTGCATTTTGATCCAGCCAAATCTTTCTACAGTATCTTTGCATACAGAACACTTTTTCAGCTCTCAATTAAGCAGCTTTCAGCTTTGAACTCTATACTTATTCTGCCAAGAGTGGTTGCATTTCAGTAGTCTATGAAATTATTACGTACAGTAAAATCTCTAGAAACATTATGAGTATTTATTTCATTTTAATTTGAACCCATTAGTTAGAAATAAGCCCCATTCTACAGAGGCACATCCAATTCAGCGAATTTAGCTTTGATTTTTTAACATTATTACCACTAAATTACTTTCCTCCAGAATTATAATGGTTGAAGCAAGATACTAATTTTGTCTCAGTCTAAACTATGTACTGAAAGCTACTGGCCACTTTAATTAGTTCAGCACTCCCCAACCCATTAAAATTTTAAAAAGAAGAGGAAACTAAGAATAAGCTGCATGACACACACTTAATTTCCTCTGTAGCTTCATATTGCAAGTTTGATGTCAAAGACGCTAGTTCAATCAGCAGTAACAAGGTATTCAAGCATGCAGCTTTTGCAGAAACAGACAATCCAAAACCATGAATAAAGACACAGTAACTTAAAAGGTAGGTGACAGAACAGAGGGAGCAGTGCTACCTATAGGGAAAAAAAGCACAGATGATATGGAAGGTGGCAGGACAGTTTATTTACCCCATAACAGCTCAAAATATCAAACCTCCCTCCCCATTCCCAATATTACAAAGCCTTTGTCTCCAGCATCACCATGATGTCAAACACCTCAACTGACCTTCAACGTGTTCACTACCCAGAGACTGTAACACAAGCCTTTTGCATTTATTTCTTTGAAGCTTTGCTCTCAAAGGCTCTGTTGATAGTGCCAGACAGATTACCAGGATCACTGGCACTGTCCGTATTACTGATGATTCAGCTGCATTCAACTACTTCTCACACACTTCCCTCAGCTGCCCGCCCCGGGGAGAGCACTTGCTGCAGCCATGAAGTAACCCAAGGAGCAGAGCAAGTTGTCCACTGTACCCCTGCAGTCCATCTGCACGTGCCTCCTTTCCCCCCGTGCCCCCGTGCTCATTTACAGAGAGCATCACTACTTCACCAGGCTTCAAAGCATTAAGATCCACTGGGAGGCGGGTGGCTCTGTCATACGCTCAAATGCTACTACACAACAGCTACCTTACCTCACACTGCCCGCCCAGCCAGTCATAATAAATGAAAAAGAATGACCTACAACATTTTCCTCATATTTAAAATTGGCTTTACGGGTCCTATTAACCTGTGCCATTATCCTGTCACCTTGCTTCTCCACAGAACAAGATGTAATCCTTGTGTTTCCGTAAATTATCATGATGAGGTATATCATGAGAGGTTTCATTTTAGCTCTGCAGATACACTGCTTCCAAAAGACATATTTTGTCCATTATCACTTAACTACTAGCACCACTGCTAGTAGATTTGTGGTCTTTATTTGATGTGTCCATCCTGCTGCATGGAGCTCAGTAGGTGGAATCTGACATATGTCAATTTCATCAGATGCAATTTTTTATTTTTTTTCCCCTCCTTTTGAAGTCTGCACTACCCATTCAAACAAAAGAAATAATTAGATTACACACTGTTTAGATGCTGCAAACTCATGACAGTTTCTCATTCATTCAGAGGAGACACTAAGGTGGTTGACTCAAAGGGAACTGCTAAACCACAAAGAAAGTCAAGAGTAACAGATGCAAGGCAGGTTAGAGGTAACATTTGGATTACAGCACTGAAAAACAACTTTACGAACATAGCTGAGCCAAGTAGCTCTACAGCAGCACTGATGAGGTACATCAATTCACTGCTGCCACTCCAACACAGCCAGAACAAATATTCTGACCCACTTCACCGGAGGGCCTCCTCTTTACATAAGAGATTTGATGCTAGCAACTATCTCCCCTTTAAGAACAAGCAACTCTAGGATGCTATTTAATCAGGCCACCATCTATCCTGTGCATTCCCAAATGCATCAAAACCAGCAAATTATTATTTTCTCTCTGCTTCAAATACAAGGGGAAAAAAACACAATGAAAACACTACCAAAAGCCATTAAAGTAAGGGACAACTGATTTTGTCATCAGGTTCTTTATACATTGGACACAGATCCTGGAAAACAGTACAAAAGCACTACCTATCTGGGATTTCCAATGCCTTTAAGAACCCTAGATTTAACTATTTTGAGATGCACTTTAGCAACCACAACAAAACCCCCAAAATGTCAGATGCATAAATTGAGACTACTGTATCCCAAATGATTAAACCAAAGTGATCTAATATTCATACTTTCCCCAGAGTATGTCTCTTTGTTTTTGAGTGCCGTCTTGAGACTCCTTGGCAGAGAGGAAGACTATGAAGTGCAGCTGAGCAGTTCTCTCGCCTGAACTGCTCTCAAGACAGCACTTTGAAACGGGAAGAGGCAGGACTCAGGAGAACATATAAATATCTTATAAGGTGCTGGAACACTCAGTAATTAATTTTTCAGCAAGAAGAAGCTTTTATTTCAGCAATGTGTAAAAAATAAATTTTGAATTCCATACCCACTGCCTGGCTACTCATGCTCTGACCCAAAGTAATAGCAGAAATGGAAGAGTCATTATTAAGGAACCTGCATAAAACAGGCCAATAGCCCCTGCTTTTACTTAACCCAGTTTCCACGGCAGTATAGGAGAGCTACATTTCCATTACAGAACTCTGTGGAAAATTTTGTTTTCTTTCTGTATGAACCTAAGAGAAAAAGAGCACTGTGGCTTTAATTAGGACAAGAAGCAGGGGTGAAAGATCCTGAAAGCTTTACCTCCTCCAGCACAAAAATGTTCTTCTTGTTCTGATGTCTGGGGTAGGTTAGAAAAGCACAAAAGCATTAGCCACACCAAACAGGAATGTTTGATTTTTATGGGACCATTACCTTAAAAGTTATGGTGAGCCAGATTCAACACATGATCTGATGGAGAAAAGAGTGCGTCTCAATCCTTCCTCTCCTTCCTGAGCGTTAATTTTGCCTGGGGCTCTTCCTACACAAATTTAAACCATCCCTCCTCCATATATTGCTCTTCCAACATGTGGGACCATTTGCCCTGTTCCACATTCCCTCACTAGTTGACCTGCTATGTCAGCCAAGATTTGTAGGACAGCTTCAGATGTGCACTTAAATGGTTTGCTACACATTTCCACCTTCAGCCAGGAAGCCACAGAGAAGAGAAACCATTTCTTGTGATGTTTCTGTAAAAATTTCCAAGATCAAGAAGTCATCAGGCTGAAATATGGATACAAAGAATGTTAAATTCCCCGGTCCCTTGACCTCACTGTAAGGAAGAGAGAAAATAAGTTCCTATACCACTGCTGAATCCCACCACTGATAAACAAGATCACTTTTCTGAAAAATGTAATGGTTTTGACATATTGTTTCATTCCACAAAACAGAAAAGGTATTTGGGGGGAAAAAAAAAAAAAAAAGTAATGGGAGGAAGGAAAAAAGCCAACAGAAGTCAGTAGTCCAGCTGTGACAACACACACCTGACGCCATGGGATCAGGTTCAAATACCTGCCCTCAGTGAAGCAGCAAAAGAATTGAAATCAATGCAATGTGTTGGGTGGATGCCCTGCACTTGATCTAGTCTGGGTCTTCATCTCTCAATTTGATAAATACACTACCAGGAACCCAATAAAAATCCCTACTGATACCTCGTACACAAGTTTTCATAAACAGTTTATTTAAATAAGAAAATTATCACCCTGATATCCCCGAACAAATGTACCTCACACCATTTGGTTCCTCTGCGAATTGTAGAGCCATTTTATGATGAGTCAACTATTTGTCCAGCTGCCTGAAAAACTTACTGAGCTAACAATGAACAACAACACTTATTAAATATTTCAGATGCTTCTTTCAAAGGTCTCATCCTTAGGAATCCAGGAAGATAATACTGATTTCCATTAGACAAACATTTTGTCAGCAGTAATTCAAGTTTTGTACACTAAGCATTCCACAGAGATAAAAAGACTCCAATTTCTGATTTCTTAGATCAGATTCCAGCATTAGCAATGAATGCTTAAGATCTAAGGCAGCAATGTTTGAGGGGAAAAAAACAACACCACACAAACCCCAAACTTAGTAAATACATATGGACACAGACAGTGAGGTCACTGAGTTACCAAAGACACAATACCATAAAACAGATGAAATATTCAGTGCTTCAGGTAAAAGCAGCCACACTGACTGCCACTTTGTTGCTCTTAGCAGCTACAAACTGCTCACTATAAGCAGGAGAAAAGTCCTTTTCCAGAAATACCAATCAATTGATTAGGCACTTATCACCATACTCACCACCAGCTTCATTCTGCTCAGCTGTTGGTGGTGGTTTCCTCTGGATTTTGGGTTTGGGGGTGTTTTTTGTTGGTTTTGTTTGTTTGTTTGTTGGTTGGTATATTTGTTTGCTTGTTTTTTTAACATCAGAGGCAGAGAGTGCTTAATGAAGTTTTGACTTCGTGGACAGCAACACCACAGACAATGAGGGGTTCCTTGTGCACCTTACAGGCACTCTCCAGCTTCAATCTAGGGCTGGGTTTTGGCATTTCCAAGAGCTCTTGTCAAGTTTTGCTGAAGTGACATTCAAAGATAACTGAAGATCTGGGTGTGTTTTTTATCCAAACTGCTGAGCACCAGGGGGACAAACAGAAAAACATCTGAGAAGCTCCTTCAGGAGTCAACCCTAGTGAGGTGCAGGGGTGCCTAGGGAGCCTAAGGGCTTCCTTTGTGCTGAAGCTGCTGCCTTCCCTTCTAAGCTGCTAATTTCCCACTGGATCAAACTGTCAGGTCCTGTTGATACAGAACCCAAAACCATCAGAGCTTAGATGGACAGGCTGGTATTTTCTGGACATCTCAATTCATACTACTTCAGTGTCTCCGGGATAATTTCTTTTGCAAGGGGTGTCTGGTGGCTACAAAATCAACCAGAACGAAATCATCTCCAACAAACGATCACCACAAATTGGTGGCAAATTGTAATTGTTTTCTTACACTTTGGATTCAAGTCTGGCTGCAAGATGTAAGCCCAGAAGCTAAAACAGCTGCCTTCTCTCCCATTACAATCTCCCCCCATTAACCAGTTTCCCAGCCCAAGCATTTTGCTTGCCCTATTCAAAATAGTCTTGGAGTGGCACAGCTGCCACAGAGAAAGCTGATCAACTGCAGTAGTAAGTATGCAAAAAATTAAGACACTGGGGAGAAAAGAAAGAGTAATGGAATCATTTTACCCATTCCTGAATGTTTTTATAATTCATTTAAGAAGAAGCATCTTAGCTGCTTGTCCTTGAATGCCCCAGGAAGCTCTCTGCAACTTGACATATTTAAATGTTTTTTCTGGTCATCGACTCTTTTTCCCAGCACTTCAAATGCAAAATCAGGGGAGTAAAGCTGGGTCCACCATGGGGTATACACCCCAGCACATGACCATGTATCCCTTTTATTACTGTCCCTCAGCCTGACAGATGAACTCAATGTTATTGAGACAACATTGGCCTAAAGAGCAACCTTCAGTTCATTTCTACCAACTTGAAATAGCTACACTGTGAGAATGGTAAAACTGTAAAATGAAACATTTGGGGGGGGGGGGGGGGGGGCGGTGTTGATGTTAAAAAAAAAAAAAAAAGATTAAAAAAAAATCAGGAAACTAAAATGGGGGAGGAACACGTAGCTTCAGTGTGCCTTCATCTGCATCTCAGAGGTGACTCAGGGCCTCATTCTATGGCCAAATGTTTCTCAAATAAATCTAGTTTATGCAATTAAAGACAACAATGATAGCAACAGATTACAATTAGAGCTTGCATGCAGCCCACAAGTGAAATCAGATACTTTTAAGACTGCTGAAGAACTGCTTTAAGTACTTCTAAATATCTCTTGTAATTCTAAGTCAGAAAATGCTGGTTTTTTAAAAGGAATCTTGAGTCTTAACTCTGCAAAATGCATCACCCTTCCAGTTCACTTACCCTTTCTGCCTACATTTGGTACATTCTCCTTCAATCCTCTATATTTCCTTCAAACACTATTACCCACAAATGTCAGGCACACACACAAAATGAACATTTTAGCAAAGACAGAACCTGAGCATAGTCCACAGCCACAAAACTTTTAGCCTGTCACAATTTCATGCTAGCTTGGGTCAAGGTCTTTCCTATACCCCCTGAAACTCTTAGACATCTCAAGTGGGAAGAAGAGAGCACCACTGATGCTAAATACACTATGAACAACATAAACATAATTTTTATTGTTGAAAAAGAAAACAGGGATTTCTTTCTTGCATGCAGAAAGGAAAACTTGTTCTAACTCAACATGTTTTAAGTGCTTTCCAGTAAAAAATTCTTTAAAAAAAACAAACAAACAAACCAACCCACTACCAAAGTAGGTCACTTTTCCTGGTAAGAGGACCAAGAAAAAAAAAGCACTTAGGCTCTCTGTTTCCAAAGAACAGATGCTTTTATGTTATTAAAAGACTGTGGGTTTAGTCACTGTTTCTTCCACAGAGAACTTTCCCCATACAAGCCAGTGGTTGGACTACCTTCAGCATACAAACAGACAACAGTAGTGCCATCACTGCAGGTCTGCTTTACCATCCATAGAAAAAAATATAATTAACTCTAGCTAATTTTACTTTACTTTATAGTTAATTCTAGTTAATTTTACTATTAAGAGCCCAGCAGGGAACAGCAAAAGTGACAGGAACCCTGTGCTGCCAAGGTTTATGTGACATTTTGTACAAGTTATTGAATGAGCTAATTTGTACATAGCTACAAACCACGTTTAACAAAATTGTGTGGATTTACTGGTGGGGAAAGTCATCTAATTATAGCATCAGTGAATTAAATATTCTCTTTATCTGGGTCACCACCAAAACAGGTCCTGCAGACATGGTCATCCCCACAAGCAGAGTAGAATTGTGCTCACAATTACAGAGGTTATTAAATAGCCTCCACAGACCCCCAGTTCCAGGTCTCCTCGCTAAAACTGCCAAATAATGCAAGACATAAGGAAAAAAATATGTGAAATGGCAACAGAGCCAGAGAGGAAAATTCTTAATATGCAATGGCCGCCAAACCTGTTTTCATCAAATGGGGGAAAAATACAACTCAAAATAGCTGGTAGAGGAGGAGTGACACCTGCAGCACTATACTCTGAGAAGACTGGTACACAAAACCATTTCCGCTGAGGTCTTAAAAATATAACCACAAAACCATTTCTATTTGACTTCAATCTCACAGAAACCCTTTTTACAAAATTGAAATATTAAGAAAATTGGAGATGATCTGCTTTCTCTCTCAACCAAGAAATAGATCTGAATAATTCATTAACGTGTTCCTTGATTAAATTCTTCTTCCTACCTATTCCACTCATTCTACTCTCAATTAAAGCATTAGAAAAATAGAATTAATATTTTGTCATTTCTTCTTGTGTATGCCACAAATAAGTATCACTTTACCTTCAGAAGCACTGAATTGTTGGTCCAAAGTATAATTTCCAAACACTTCAATGCAAGGTAATATTAATGAGCTCCACTAACATCAAAGAAACGCAAAGCAGGGAGACATCTTATATAAATGAACACCTCTGCTCATTTCCTCTCCTCTCCCCAAAAACATACAGCCTTTGAACTAAAATATCAAACTCAAGAATGAGAATACAATTTTTTGTTAAGCAGACGTGCACTTCAGCATCTGGTTAACTGGTTACTTTTCATTTTCTTCAATTCATTAAACTTTGGAGAGACAATGAATAAGAAGATACAGGACAACAGCAGCAGCGATAAAGAAAAAATAATAAAAGCAATTGCTTCCCCTTGAGTATGGTATGACAGCTTCTCATGAAAAAAATAAAGCATGCTTCAAAATGTCTTAGGATGCAAAACATGAGTTTTTAAATGGAACTTCATTTACATATTTTCATGGTCCCGCACATATAATTCTATTTATTGAAATGAATCCTCCCACTCTATCGCATAGCTTTATGAACTTTTCTCATGAAAGAAGCTGATAACCCTCTGGAGTGATATTTTATTAATCAGAATAGAATAAGGGTTTAGCTGAAGTTCTATTACAAAACAAAACAAAAAAAAAAAAAAAGTGATTTTATGTGCATTCTACTCAATTCCATCCAAACTCTCTTCCCTTTCATCTCAATAATAGGGTTCAAGGCTACACTTGAAATAGCAAGGAGCTGCTTCCTGGAACGAGTCAGGCTGGCAGCTCACTACTACTTCACTATTTCATTTTGGTTTGTTTTTAATAAATGAAACAATCCCATGGCTAAAATAAAGCTTTAAGCAGAAAGACAAACCACTCACATTCAGTCTCTTGCCCAAACCAACATGAAACAGTAAATCAACAAACCTAGTGAAAATACCCCAAGACTGTAACTTAAAATGCTGACAACAACAAATACACAGAGAATGACATGAAAAAGATGCTGGGGGAATAAGAGAGAAACGTTTCCAAAAATGCAAGGCACTAAATGCTACAGCTAGAATAGCATAATCTTACCCTCTAGCCGGACCTTCCCTTTTTATCTCTATATTCTAAATTTGCACTGGTTGCTTTGCTAAAAATATACTTTGAAGTTGTCATAGCCATTGGTCCCGGATAATCTTTTTTCTGCCTCTGAGAACAGCTAAAGTAATAGATCACTGTAATTAGACTTTTATGGGTGAAAGAGACAGTTTGTTTCAGTTACAAGCGGGAACAGAGAAAAGATGAGCCAGAAAGGAAAGAAAACTAAATAAATTTAAATAAGACAACTGCTTCTGAATACAGAGAAAATACAAACAAACAAAAAGATAACTATAGATTTATCACCAAAATCTCTAACTACAAAAAGGGATACAATACACGAGAGGTAAGGTCATCTTTACACAAGGGTTAAGGCCACCTCTTCCAAGAACAGAAAGACAGATCTGTATGTGCAAAACGCAAACTAATTATTCTGTGCATGCATTATTTGAATGGAAAGATTTAAGGCATATAGGATATATAAGACCATGTATCATACATACATATATAAATCTTATATATGTTCTAAGAATGTACCTCCTATATTAGGCTAAATAATATAGCCAGGAAAAACAGAAGTTATTTGTTCATCCTCATTACTTCAAAGGTAAGTATGTGTGTGTATATATACACGTATGTATTTATATATCTAAAAAGAGAAAAAGAGAAACAAGAAAAAAGTTATTTGAGCGACCATATACCTACGACATTGCATGCATTTCGCTAGTTGCAATGTTGTACATCACCTACTAATCCGAATCTTTAACCTCAGCTAAGTCTTAACTATTACTTCAAGACAAACAATGGAAAGAAATAACAAATCAGTGTCCAAAAGACCTTCCTGCAGATGGATCACCTCCATCTGACTCTAACAACATGTTCCTGCTGCTTGTATGACAGCTTTATTTGCATCTAAACAACAATGTAAATCAGCTTCTGAAGTCCTCTGGTCAGTAACTTCTTGGAATTTTACACCAGTGCCTTAGATCATTCATACACATATTAACAGATGCAGCAATCAAACCCACAGTCCGCAGCTTTACCACAAGATTCCCCTGACAACTACAGTCAAGGTCAGTGGCATTAGCTTTGTTCAAGGACACCGACATGTGTCAAGCTTCATCAGTACAAATTGTTTGCAACTGCATGAATAAAGAATGTTTGCAGGTATTTCAGGCAGTCCCTATGCAAGGTAATCTGAAGAAGGTATAAACATAAAGCTAGAAAGACTTCTCGGCTCATTGTGACCCTTCTCTACTTTTGCAAGAAATGACATCATGCAAGCCTCTTCAAAAACATGCCTACACCTATGCTAAAACCAGCTAGCTTCCTTGGCCACAATACTGCATGCGGTGGCTGCTCCAGAACTCCACTTTTCTGAGAATTAGGAACCACCTCCTAATTCACAGATTGCATTTATTCATCAGAAATTTATAAAAAATTGCGTGCACATCAGTACCATCCTCAGCTTAGCAAGGTCTTCCCCCTGCCTGACATATATCCCTTAGAGCTCTCTTGCAGAGTAATTACATCTCTCCTACCTCATTTTGTTTTGCTCAACTAAATAAGCCACTTGTTTCTAGTCCATCCTGTGTAACCAGGTCATGTTTTCTGAAGACAGGAGATGACAACAAAGATGACTGCACCATGACCTAGATGAGGCCCTATCACTGGCCCTTCGCATAATACTATTGACACCTATCACTCCCCTGGAAATATTTCTCCAAGACCTTCTGGGATGATATTTGTGGCTTTCACTGCCATTGCACAATACTGGACCGTGACTGTCCTATGACTTACCAGTGTACTTAGGGCTCTGTTCTCTCTTGGATAAAGAAATTAGCAACGTTTCAATAAATGGTCAACTTTTGTTTACAGCCAAGGCACGTGAGTATTTGCAGTGACAAATTAACTGAATCCTCCTTTTCAATGTGCAATACAGAAGCATAGAGTTAAAGTTGTCGTGCTGTCTAACCTGTAAGTTAACATATCCTGGTAACAAGATTGGGTTTAAATTTATTTTAACAACATTAAGAATGCTAGTTTGGGTGTTACTTATCAAAAATCATGCATGTTTCAATTCCTGAAGTACCTATATGTACTCTCAAATTCAGTCCTAGTTTAATCCTGAGTTACTGCTTTTAGTCTGGAAACAGAGTAAGAATCAAAAAATGTCAGGAGCAGCATGGCTTAAAATGCCATAAAGTAATCTCTAATGACAGCACAGAAAAATCTTCGGGTAAAATCTGAAGCCTGTATGTCTACAGTGTTATAAATTCATTCATTATCATCATAATTTTATAATTTTTTGTTAAAGAACCAGTTGCAAAACAGAAGCAATTGTGTGAGAATCTCAGATTTCATGTACAAAAATAAGGTTCAAGGCCTTTACATGCAGAATCCAAAAATGTAAATCAAGAGACAAATAAAAAGAATGCCAAAAGTATTCAACAGTTTAAATGCATTTTAAGTTCTTCTGCTTCTCACGACAGCAGCATAAATCCTCGAAAGGCCCTCAAAAAATATGCAAACTGCTTTCATTTAATAAAGTGTAAAAGTTCTATGCATGAAATCTGTCTCATTTTAACACACCACAGCTTTTTCTTTCGTTGCAACAAGTCATCATTTGGACTATACCCTTACAGGTTTTGTCTGCTTTTGGTTGCTTGGACAGTATCCTATTGAGATTGATTTTCATGTGCTATTTAGCACAATCGAAAAGTAAGCAAATAATAGTTTTGGTCTTCTGACTAGCTTCCAATACCAGCATTATATATGGGGTTTTTTTTATATATGAACAGCTACTTTTAACAACAGTCTCTTCCCCAATCTTCCTGCTTTGTGGTCCATACAGTTTTTTCATGCATACATCTGTCTACACAACTGCTTATTCTCCCATTTCCCACCCTATCACCATCTTGGTCCACGGCTGACAGCAACACTATTTGCCACAACTGGAACCCTGGAATCTGCTTGGAGAAAAGCTGCTAACGTAAGGTTGTCTTTTTTTTTTTTTTTTTTTTTAAAAAAAAAAAATGATTTCAATTCAGATCTTAAACCAGCATTTAAAAAAAAGAGTAAGGCTGCCAAGTACTGAAGGTAGCAAACAACTCAGATTTTTCTGAAAGCATCTTGTGGCAGCTGCAAGTTTGTATTACATTTACTTAGAACAGTAATTGCCTTTGGAAATTAGATTTTCCTGCTTGTTCAAAAGATTTATGATGAGTAACCATAAAAATTCTAAATTTAACTCATTAAGTGCCAATGTTAGCAGGCAGATATTGAAGATATGTCTGGCCAAATTCAGCAGAGATAGAAATGTATCATCAGATAATCCAGGTCATTTCTTTTACAATACCCTTTGGTATCCCTCAGAGCATGCATGCTCACAGTGGTTCTAAACATCTCTAATAGTACAGTTTGTAAATTCTTCCCCATCCTAAGAGATCTCTCTCAGGACAAAGTACACCTTGCTATCCTGTCTAGATTTTCATTTCTGTGTTTTCATCCTTCTCGTTACAATCCCCAGGTACTTCTAAACAATTCTTCCTTATCACTATTTTCAGTTCTTATTTAAGCAAGCCCTAAATATTTTGATGTTTCTTTTCTTTCAGTGAAATGACAATTTTCCACTATCCTTTCTGTAAGAAGATTTGATTTGCCAAATTATTTGGTAATACGTCACCTAATAGGTCTGGTGCCAGAAGGTGTTCACGAACCATTCGTCTTTCAATACGGTCTGCAGAAAGTGAACTTGCAGACCTGAATTATTGGAACGATAAGCCAAAGAGCCCCTGGGACATAATAACCAGCACTTGGAAGCCAGAAAGGCAATGAAGGGTAGCTGGATTTCAAGGGAATGTGACAGGCATTTATAATCAATCGGTATTTTCTGTTACTGTTTGCTCGGAGTGTGTTTTTCTCCTCTCGCTGTCTTTTTATTGCATTTTTTCTTCTTTCCATCCTGTAGCACCCACACAACACTCACAGACTGAAGTGAGGACTGGAATGTCACTCACTTCCACAGAAGCCCTTGTGTATTGACATTACCTGCTCCCACGAAAAGAAGGGTAGCGCATTTCAAACAGTCTTTTTAAGCACCGCGTACCACTCTTCCAGTAGTAATCTCAATGAAAAAATACATCCGCATCTGCTCCAGATGTGGCCAGACCGATTAAAGAAACCATAGTTACTACATTTTACTCACAGAGCAGTACTTAAATGGCAATGCAATTTTTGCAGCACCCTTCAATTTTTCATTGGATATCACTATGCCACACAAGATAAATGACAGCACATCCTTACTGCGGCACTACTGGTAGCCCTATAACCAGTCCAGGGCTAAGTACTGAGACATACAGAGGGATGAGAGGAAGCACAGATCCTAGAAGTGGGATGCAGCTTGCTTAATTACAGATGTCTACCATGTGACATAAGTACCTGACAGCTAGGTGTCGAGGCACCCATGATAGTCAGCAGAGACCTAATCAATACAGCTCCTGTAGTTTAGGGTACAATTAATTTTAACAAGTGTATTGTGAGGCAAATCACACCCTAAACACTACTTACTCTAACAAGTGCATCTGCGCTACCTAATTCACACAAAGATATCTTCCAGAACAGTAGGGCAACATTGAACATTTTGGATTTAAAAAATAACATGCCTCGCAATTTGATAAATATCAGCCCCCAAAAGGTTAACCCCCAAAGGTAGAAAATAAGTCTTATCTCATTGACACCATCTGCTGTAGCAATCAAAGCAGTTAGAATTTATTTGCTTGCAGGAGTCCATAGAGAATATTACAAACTAATTGGAGTCCAAATAAATTAGTTTATTTTGTTCTGCATGGCCAAAATCCATGCCACTTAGTTTTACCTACCTAAGTAAAGAGAATAGCCTGTTCTAGGCTTTCCTCCGTAAACAAAACAGCAGAGGTTGCTCCAAAGGGACACTCAGCACCACCTAAGATCTGATTTGTCCTTTAGATGTGTGTATCCCTTGCTAGTGATTATAAAGAAGAACAGGCTACCACAACCACTCTCTTGGCTTATGAGCTTCAAATAGATCTCAGTGAATATCAGTAAAGAAAGCATGAACAGTCTGAGGTTGTACTTGTATGGCTTTCATCTCTCAAAACCCACAAATGTGACTGTTACAACAAGCAACAAAATAGTTCACACAGCAGGAATTACTGTGGTCCCATTAATGAAGCCCACCCTTATTTCTTCTTCCTTAAGCGGATCGGCAATTGCATCTCAGGATCCCTGCTGTGAGAAGCAAACCTATTTTTTTTTTTACTGTGACAGAACACCAGCCCTGAACTGTACAGTATGCTGGCAGATTGTGTTCTGTATTTCAGGAGTCCAGTGCAGTGTTCTTCTCATTCATTACTGGCAATCAAGCCATTTGAAAGGAAATGAGAGATGAAGAGCTAAACACTCATTTGGAGAGAGGAGAGATAATCAAGAGAATAAAAGTCTTGTCTCAGATTTTGCATATGATTTCTCAACACTAAGGAACATATAATTGATGTGTAATACATATAAATAATATCAAACAGTAAATCTGTTTCAATCACCAATGAAAATTAGCTTTGAAGAACAGGTAATATTAACTCTATTCATAAAAGCAACAAAAACCTTCAACAAAAACACCTGACAGACGTGCATTAGCTTATTATTGACAATATAGAATACAGTATTACTGAACAATGCATGGGGCATGCTCTTCTAAAAGAGAACTATGTATTTTGACAGATGATGTATTATGAAGGGCTGAGGAACACCAGCAAAGAGAGATGAATCAAATGGTATGAGTACGTTCTCCATTGATATTGCAGAACTTGCAAGCCTTCTACAGTGACAATAATGAAACACTTAAAGGTTAAGAAATGGAGAAATCCTTAAGTAGAAATGCCATGAGATGAACAGAAAGGGAGGTACCTTCAAATAAAACATAATATTTTCAAGAAGAGGTAACTGGTTTCTCTGTAGAGTCACAGATTTAATGCCCTAATCATCCAGATCATGAAACCAGAAACTTCTTTCATATCCCGTATCTGCTTCAACCTGCTGGGGTGTTGGACCTCTCAGCAAACAGGTTCTAAAAAGATAATCTGACTAACTGACTACTGTTACTTCCAAATTAGCAGCCAAAGTGTGTTCATAACACATTCAAAACAAACAAGCCTACACATTACCCAGAAAATTTTCCCATGTTAACAATTCCAGATTCCAAACCAAACATGTAACAACTAAACCAAAGTTACGGTTATCAAAAAGTAACACTTTAAACAACTTACGCTCTATACAAAACCCAAATTATTTTCTCAGCATATGAAAGTCATCAAGATTGCAGTCATGCAAGCAGACAACAGTACCATGTACACCCAACACATTTTAGTTATTTATAGCTATTTTGTAAGGTGTAAAAAGGAGTGAAAATATAAATTTTACCCAGGATTGTACTATACAAGGAAATTTGATTTGAGCTAGCAAATTTATTTTTGTCAGAACCATACAGAACTTTCGCATGCTACGTAAGAAACATTTTGCAGGCTAAATAAAACGTATTTACATGATTTCATTAAATTACAAAAAGACTCAATTTCATAACTAACAGTTACACCTACCCCAGAGTAAAACAATGCCTTAGCAAATGGGTCAATAGGTTGCTTTCCTTCATCTTTTATACCACCTCCAAAGTACTTCAGAATAAGACATTTCATCATGGTGAAAGAATGTTCTTTGACATCATGTGTTGCTGTTATTTTACCCTTCTCTAATTCATTTTTCACTAGCACTTCAGAGGTTTTTCTTTTTTAATTTAAGCAATGCAATAGGAATTATTAACAAGTACCTGCAGAGAATCAAACTCTAAATTATGCAAAAAACCCCACAAAATGGAAATAGAAAAAAATGTACTGAAAGATTATTGTGTGCCAGCTGCTTTATGCTTAGTGTGATAAAACTTGGGAGGTACGTAACATTATTTTAGCTAGACTTAATAAACTTGAACAATTGGCTAAAGTCACATCACAACTATGCACAAGTTTCAAGTTAATAGTTTGTCATCAAATATTTCATTTTAGCAGGTTTAAATGCTTCCACTGAACAGAATAAGACTTCCAAGCTCTCAAACGTTAGAGTTTTAAATACCTACTTTCCTTAAAACTATTTTGGCTATGCATCAAAGCAGCCAGAAACATACCTTTGACTTCAAAAGGGGCATGGGATCCTTTTACAAGCCAACCATGTAAGAAGAGATTTTTGTGAACAGCTCCAAATCCTTACCTTTCTGTAGACTATCATATTTGGAGAACTGTCCTCTGGGTCAGCAGTTTCCACATTACTTGGATCAGCCGGCGCTTGGGCCATGTTTGCCTCTCGTCGCTCAGACTGCAAGGACAGAGGCAAAAGTCAGCATCGCTCCAGGCCGAGGGGAGCAGGGCAAGGGCACGCAACTACCTCCAAGGCAGACAGACAAGGATGTTAGAGGGAACCATGCTCCAGGCTTCACCTCGTCCAGGATTTTATTACACCGTGTCAGACAGTTAAAAGCTTCACACTGATTTGTCTAAAGCACGATGCCCCAAGCGCAAGGACTGCCAAAGTAGCATGCAGCTGCAGTTTGGGTCATCACACACACACATTTCTTCCCCCTTTCTGATCTTTTATCATAAGCTCCTGTTCAATAAAAGACCAATTAATACTTTGCACACTTCCTTTCCTTGATATGAAGCACAAACAGCTTAGACTTTTCTATGAGCTTTTGAGGTACCCCCAAACAAAAAGCCAAGGATAAAAAGCTTACTATGAGACAGAGTGAAGCCCCTGTCAGCCACACTGCCAGTTCTTGCCTGCGGACACTCAGAGCTGCCTCCGGCTCTCCCCAACCCCAGCGCAGCAGCTGGGAACTGGGGAGGCACTGCTGCTTGCTCAGAGTAAGCAGCTTCCCCCTCCTCTTCTCATGGTACAGCAGGGAAGAGGCAGCTGGACACGGGCACACAACTGTGCAATAGTATACCTTAACCCAAACTATATTCTAGAAGCACAGAAGTGCTGCCTTATCTCTTCCAGGGCATGCCAGGCATGAGGCAAAAACATTAGTTTAAAAAAAAAAAAAAAAAAGTCCTGATGCAGGAAGGAAAATTTACACTCTAAGTCAAATGCTATATTTTAAATTTTTCTTCCATCAGCACGTTTGACAAGTTACATCTTAAATTAAATGCCGCTGTGGAGCCATGCGGTGACCCTTCCTAGCCTAAGAGGTAACTTTGCCTTTTACAGACACTGGCATTAAAGCTGTTTGACAAGCTCGATTTCTTTAACATGGTAAGTATTGAAATATCAGACATCAACATTTTAAAATTATAGCACTTTGAGTGATTTACACTAATGTGCATTTTCACAGCACTTTTTAGTCATGATTTCAAGGCACTGAAGAATTAGGCTCTAGGGATCATCACTCAATTGAATGGAGCAGGAACCAGGTAGAGATTTTATGTAACTTTCTGAAAAAAAAAGCAGATTTGAAAGCGTATGTCAAGTCACTCAAGTTTTAGCTTCACCCGGAGTATATAAAGACCACGTTCACGACTTAGATAATATCTGAGATTATATACGCATACTTTAAAAGAAAACAATCACAATTAACTTCTAATTGAGCAATGCTCCTTTAAAGAAGAAATTTCCAATTTCTAATCAAAAAGCCCACTGCAGCATTACTTAGCTGCACTTCACTCATTGCATTATTCACTTTGAACATCTGCATTTACAAATTCTGTTGTTCTTGTTATACTGTCAGCTCACTTAATCTTTTCTGATACTTCAGGATTTTCCCCCATAGGACATCTTGAAGCCTTTCATCTACTCTGGTGCAACAAGACAAAAATATCTTGCACAATATGCAGTAGTAGCTGTCATGCTCTTCATGGTGACATCAAGGGGGCCACAGAGAAAACAAGACAGTGATACGACACGGGCATGCTGTTGGCTTATCAAGGTGAGAGCATGGCAGTGCTGGATCCCCATGGATCCCATCACACCTGCGTATTTTAACATATGGGAGTTGAGTGGAGCTCAGCACCCAGTGATGCCAGACTGCTTCCCTGGTTTCAAGCCAGTTCACAAACAGGGCATTCTCAGGAGCCTGAGGATTGTGGCACTGACTTAACACCCGATGGACGCAGACAAACCGCTGGCTACACGGCAGCAACACTTCTGGCCGAGAGGCAATGTCAGCATAGCCCCAGGGGAGCAGCGCTCCACCTCTGCCTGGGGACAGACCACTGGGGAGAAGGGCAGAGAGCCCAGAGCCACGGCTCCGGCGATGCGGGCTACCTGCGGCAAACACAAATGAGGCTGCTCACATTCAAAGTGCTGGTTTTTTACCCTGACACTACGTTAACATGCTGCATTTGCAACCCTTTAATTAATATAATGGTATGTGAAAGCCCACATCTGACTTACATAGTTCTCTGTTAAAAAACAAACCAACAAAACCTCATAGCCTGGCATGAAAGAATCACAGGACTAATTTTTCAAGGGATCCTATTGAAATCTGTTCTTTCTATACAATTTTTTCCTCACTACCAGCCCAGTCTACTCAAGATGCAAGCAGAAAGTCAACTCTACGTCACTACACAGGTTAAAAACAGAGGCTGTCCTCTGAACCCTTCTCTAAGCACATGTTTGCAATGCATCAGCCAGAAGAGAATCCAGCTCAGTCTTATACAGACATTTCAGCTACGCAGGGCTGAGAAGGGGAAAAAACAAACATTTCATTTAGGTTTTAAAAAAAAAAGTACTCATGTACAGCCTCCAGTTAAGAGCCTCACCAATTTCTACCTGAAGAGTACTATCAGCAACTTACTCCTACAGACAGTTACTACATTACCAGTGGCTAACTCATACCAACCTGCACCTACACACCAGCAATTTAAATCCAAACGCATATCTTCCAAAAATAAATGGTCCCTAAATTCCAACTTTTAGGTTCAAAAGATGCTGTTTTCCTGACAATAGCCATGCCTGCAGTAATCCAGACTTCTCAGCAGCATAAGTAGGAGAAATTGAAAACCATTTGCACTAATCATTCTCTACCCTCTGCCACACACAAGGAGCAAATCAGCAATCTTCCACTTCTTGTTTATGGATAAGATGGCCTATTAAGCCTTTAAAAAAATACTCCCAAAAAATACGCTAAAAAGAGAGGATGCATTTGCCTCTCACTGATTTTCTCCTTTTTATATTTTATTCTTTGTTATAGAACAGTTCTGCTTTTTCCTGAGAAACATAAGCACACTGGGCCAGATAGGAAAATGCTGACAAAATTCACTGAATCACGGTGAGAGTTTTATCCCTCTTATCTGATCAGGCTTCTCAAAATCTTCCCAAAACTCAAAAGCTGCAAAGAGATATGGCTCACATATATTACAAAAGGATCCTTTAAACTGGAATAACCAATTAGAAAAATGCTCGAAAAAGTATTAAAAACATTTTTTTTTCCACAGCTGACCTCTTTAGAGTTTCTGATACAGAAGTTTAATAATAAAATTTCAAAGACAACAACCTTTACATTTTCATTCATAAATACTGTCAGTATTTAATCTCTGTGTATATGTAAATTCAATTAAAACAGCTAAGATGTAAATCGAGAGATTCCCATTGGTGTTCTCAAATACCTTGACTACTATAAGAAAAGACTACTTGTACTAAGAGTACGAAGTTAGAAATTATGCAAAAGAAACTATTTCTTGAAAATATCACCTGGATTTAACAACCCAAAACAATGTTATATTTGAACTCTTAACTTGCAATTTAATAAGTAAGTTGTCAATAAGCAAAATTTGCAGTGCAAAACATTTCTTGCACATCTGAGATTAAATGAGAGAGTTTGTTATAATATGCAAAAACTTAATACCAAAAAGCAGAATCTACTACATGAATCCCCATGTAGATATCAATCAGTACCACTCAGCTGAAATCCAATTTTTGGTGACATTAAGTGGAAATTACCTTTATGCTATGTAATTAATATATTTCAAGGGCAGCTTATAATTGACATGTAGTGCTAATGTCAAATCATGAGAGATTTAGAGCTTTAGCACACAATCATAGAGTAAAATATAATTTCATGTCATTAATACCTAGTCATTTTTTTTCGAATTAGTGAAATACGTCTAGACTACATGACTTTTCACATGCCTGAGAAATCATACAACCACATGCCCTGCTGAACTGATAATTACCTAATAAGAAAAATCCCTATCTGGTCTGCTAGAGTATTTAGATCGAATAGATCATGTTATTAAGGTGACAGGAGGGAAGAGACAGGGTGGGAGGGAGGAGGTGAAATCAGTAACTCTGAATTCAATTAGTCGCCATTAATATTAAGTTGATCTTTCATATCCATTACAAAAGTCTCTCTAGAATTGCACTGGAAAGAAAGGAAGTTATCTTCATGTTCCTCTCCTGGTTAACTATTACCTCATTTAACTAAGCCTTAGGCATGCCAAGCAAGGTGTGTATACTGAAGGCCAACACACAGCATATTGTAGAAGCCATCCTGTTTATCAAGGCAAATAGACCAACCAGAGGATCCCCAGGTCTATACCCCAGTATAGAGCAGGGCTATACTCTACTTTTAACTGGTGTAGCTCAGTCGAAGCACTGCACAATTCACCTCTACTCTTCCTTCAGAAGTAAACCTGTATGACTAGTGAAATAACTTTCCAAAGAGGAACTGACACAACATCCACCTGAACGGGCAATAGCTGGGAAAACTGGAGGCAAGATCAAAACTCCACCATCTCTTCCAGTATCCTTACCGGTGAGGAGGGGGAAACACTGTATTACACGCAGCACTGCTGACCACCACGCTCAGCAGAACAAGACACTGCAAGCACGTTCCTCTCCTGAGCCAGGTGAGGGGGACAGAGGGGCTAGTGAAACAGGGGCTGGGCATCCCCGCGTCGGGAGCCACACCACAGGGCTTTGTGCCACTCTGGATACCACAGCGCTGCTCCCCTGCACGGGGCAG
This sequence comes from Tyto alba, assembly GCF_018691265.1. Taxonomy (NCBI): domain Eukaryota; kingdom Metazoa; phylum Chordata; class Aves; order Strigiformes; family Tytonidae; genus Tyto; species Tyto alba. Next base: position 10,320,967 of record NW_024881280.1, read on the forward strand.
CAGCAAAGGGAGCCTGCTTTTGCTCAGTGGAGTACAGCTCCCAAAGCACCTAAAAATCCTTCCAACGACTGTTTCGGACGTCAAATTGTAACTGAAGTTACTCTGAAAATAATTCCCCATTAGAAGATCATCCCAGACCTCCTGTCCCTCTTGCAAGTGCTGAGGACTGCAGTATTATCAACAGTATTCAGTCTGTTGCCTTTTTTAAGGAGCAAAGCATAAACACTTCCAGCAACTGCACTTAATGTTCAAATTTTTGCCAAACAAATTCCTCTTTGTTTGTGAGAAAGACATTTTGTTTATACTGGGAGAATTCATGGATTCTAAAAGACCCCGTTCCTTCTCTTTCTGAGGTACCAGCTCACAGGGAACCCTGTGCTGAAGCACCAGAGCTCAATTCCTCTCTTGCTCTGCAACCAGCAGGACAAGACACACATCTATGCATGAAAACAGCTGAGACTCCTCTGCCTCACACTGCCAGAGCAGGAAGAAAGGACCCAATTCCGGGACATTTCCTTTTTCTTCTCTTTAAGGAAACTGGGATCCTAATGAAGACTGGGATTTCAAATTTCTACTACTATTACAGACATTTCCTAAAGGTGCAGTCCTCTTCCATACATATAACTAACTGCTTCCTATGAAAAACTTGCCTCAAAACATCCTACAGGTATGTCTACATTTCCACACAGTACTAAGGGCAAGGAGCAAGCTCTAGGCTCCTGATCACCCACACTGCTTAACTGCCAGTTTTCTTCCAGGTTCTCTTTTGTAGAGCTCCAAACCAGTATGTGGACACTGGTCTGGGAAGACAGTGCTCTCCCATCACCACGTGCTCCCAAGAGTCAGCATGGATGACCTTACACAGGTTTTGGTTCCCTACTTCTTATCCATTCTTCCAGCAGTCTCCCAATAGTTTCTGCAATCCCATACAGCCTCCCAACATGTCCCAAGTTATGCAATGCATAACCTCATCCTTCTGGTGGACTGCAGGACATTCTGCCATTTTTTAAACATTGTACCCTCTGGCCAAGGATATGCACTATGGACACAGCCATCTTTTAGACAGAACTAGGTCTCAGACATGAGGCAATCTGAGCCACTTGGCTTCCTGCAGACAGACACAGTCTACAAGTTTAAACTCAGCCCACTGCATTATCTAATGTGAGCAGCTGGTTTCTGTAGGTACTCCTCTCCAATCACTTGCTATTCCCAGTTATGTATGTTCTTTAATAAAAGGAGTAAAAGTTCATGGTGTGGTTGTCCAAGTAGAACATTGCTAACCAGGGATCATCAAGGTCTTGTACCACCTCCAAAAAAGGGCACGCTCTGTGGTCCTGAGTAACTTGCTCTCCATCTGTGGTAACTGTGGCAGTAGTCACCCTGTCACAGAACTGTACAACAGACGACACTAAGGACGGGCAGTTCCAATTGTTCCAGTTGTATTAGCCACAAGTGACCTGTCTCAGTCACCTGGCAGATGATTAGGCTGCTTCTTGATAAAACATGGAAGTTGATTACCTTCCTCCCCTTTCCCCAGGGAGCCACACCCCATTCTGATTCTATATATGTCTGAATCTGCAGATACTTGTAGCTATTTTAGAATCTTGAAAATACTGTCTATTACTGGATGTTACATCCAGGAAACCTACTGGTGGAAGCCAAGACAAAGTAACTTTTTTGGCATCTGACACTGACTAGGTCCTGAGTTCCTTGACACCCAATTAGAAGCTTTTTTTTTTTTTTTTTTTTTTTTTATATTAATAGAGAAATACACACTACCTGTTTTCTGGTCTGTACACCCAAGGTTTGTCGGAAGTACTGCTGACTTAAAGGAAGACCTTTCCCACTTTCAGAGTTGTCAGTCTATTGTTTGACAGACACATAAGCAAGGAAAGCAAGACAACCAAAAGGAAAAATGGAATGGGAATGGGTGGTAGTGAATATTGACACGTGAATTGCTTATTAACAAAGGCAAATTTTCCCCTTCATGAAATCAATTGTGAAAATGGGCACTTGCGTACTCCATTTACTTTTAACGGACCAGAATGATGTTATACCAAGGAAGAAACTGCCTCCAATACATCTGTCCTTCTTCCAAAGAGTTCAGAACAAAATGCAGTATCCACCTGTAATCAATCTACCTTCCAATAACATAATACTGCTGTGAGCACATGGGCTCATGGTAGGGCTCCGAGCCAACATACTGTTACCGAGGATAGCTATGGAGAATATAACACCAACTATATGCTGAATATTTAACTGAAACAAGCGTCAATGCTACACAAATTCAAAAATGCGAAGAGATAGATATAGTCCAACTTTGAACTCCATCTGAATTGGTGATTCCAAACTACTGCAGTATTTATAAAGTGCTATCAGTCTGCAAGGAGCAGTTGCAAAGGAGAGAGCTGAAGCTGTATTTTGTTGTTTTGCAACAATGCCAACTTATTGGCCAGAATCATTCCCCGTGGAAAATGAGTAACTGCACTGATAATACAGAGCTTGAGGGTAGACTTCTAATCCCTTCTCCAACATAAATCCTTCTTTGAAAAAATCATCTTCCTTGGATCAGTTAAGGTGTGCTAAGAGCATCCTGTCCATGAAGTTGGTCCATCAAAAACCCCATCTCTGAAAGTGCCTTGTACTTCATGCTCCAGAGGAAACACTACTTGCAACTACAGTAAACTACTTCTGGGGGATGTACTGCATTTTCTATTCTACACTGTATCCAGTAAGTTGAGAACAATTGAAGAAAATTGATTCAAAGAGAAAACTGAATGAGAAGCAGCACAAATTAATGGATGTTCTAATATAGGCTGACAAGAAAATCAAAATATTAAAATAGAAATATATAGGCCTCATTACCTGTTAGATTCCAAATTCAGAATTACTCCACCTCAATTCCCTGTTCCAAACAGATCTTGCTAAAATAAAGCTCCCTTCAAGTAGTCTAATGCAAGTTGATGTAACAACCAATCCACCCCTGCATTGATCAGTGACTGCACAATCTCATTTAAAACACCCCAAAGTGCTGAGAGTTCTTGCTGGTTGTTCATTCTCAATAGGATGGAAAATTGCAAGTACCCTGCAATCAAATAAAATGGGAAATTTGTTACCCAAAAGCACGGGTGCTTTTGAAGATGTGGTACCATGTGGTACCCTGGGTGCAAATGAACACACCCGGTTGCATCCCCTGTACTTCACGGACATGATGCAATATACCATGATTTAGCTGCCCTGATGTTTATCACAACACCACACAGCCTTTTCAGATGCAAATTACATCCAAATCACTTCAGTAATTGCTATGTAAAAAGTATCTAAACCACTCCTGAATTAGCTAGCTCAAGTTCACACCCCCACACAGTTCAGCAGAGTACAAATCCCACTGCAGTGGTTCATCTACCCTGAACTCACTCCACAATGCCATCACTGGTCTAAACGCCAATATATGCTATGTGCATTATAAATACTAATATACTTTACTACTACTGTTGTTATACTAAAATAAGCTTATAAAGACAGTTCCTTTAATTGATCTAATACATGTCTACACCCAACTGCTGTTACACCAGTGAAGGCATAATCTAAACCAAGTTGCTCATCTGTGACAGAGGCAAATATTATTTTCCTTTATAAAATTATAAACTAAATCACAATAAAATTAAGTGACTTCCCACACTCATATAATGGATGTCAGAGCAATAAATTGAACATATAAGCCCTGACTTTCAAACCATTAGTTATCATTTGCTCAACACACATCCCCATACCATAGTAGGTCTGTAGTAATCAATCTGAGGAGCTTTTAACTACCCTGTGAACCTTTCACCGCTCACGCCAGGTTCTATAAGCACATTGAAAAAGAAGAAATACTGGCCTTTTCCATTGGGATGGTGTTTATAACATATAATTGAAGATTCCTGGCAAAAATACAGCACTAATTCCTCTTCACTGCCTAACTACCTCATGGTCCTCACCACCCCCATGTAGGCGAAGTGCAGTACCTGTACCTTACTCTGCTGCTGCTGAGTCTAGGAACAGAGAGCTGCTTCCAGCATGACAATGCAGAGCTCCTGGGACGTCAAAATGTCAGAACCTTATTGCTCGCTGAAATTTTAATCTACCTCTCTCTCCACATTCTTCGCCACCAGCTACAGAGACGCTAAAAAATAGTACGAGATCTGATACAACACAAGTGGGTAGCAGCAGTCTCTCTTGACTCCACAATCTTTCCAGAGCTTGACAACCAATGAGGAAAATACAAATTAGCTCCTCTTTCTTGCTCCTCTTCATAGATAGAGCACAACAGCAGAAATTCGCTCATTCCCCAGCCACCACAATACACTTACTCCAGCTGGAAACACTAACTGAAATCATGAAAAAGTCTTTTCATGGTAAAATTTATATAGATACGAAAACACACTGTATTCACTAGCATTATCATCCTGTAAAAACTTTAAATGCCACTGCCTCACTGCAGGAAAATTGTGATCAAACACAGCTTAGAACTCCCCGTGATACATCTGTTATTATCTTTTCAAGGTTATAAATACACGCCAAATTTTTCAAAGACCGTGTGCACTCTAGTCACCTCTAGACCCCCACAAATCCACCACCACCACAACGCAAGCAGTGCTTTCACAGCCACTATGCAGAACGTTAAGAGATGAAGAGTAGAGGTAGAACTTTTCAGGAAAAAGATGTTAGAGATGTAGGAACCTAATAATCTAGTTCAGAATATGATGACAGACGTTCAGCTACACATAAGCGCTCAAAGATGCAAAAAGGAAGTTTTGCTGCCTGATGAAGTCCGATGTGTAACTCTACAGGAACCAGGCGACTGACTTCTCCACATGCTTCCCCAAACCCAAAGTGGTGCCCCTCACCACCTACAGGCACCTCAGTGTTTCTGAAAGGTGCTTGACCAGCATAGCTCTGGTCAGCTTTTCTCTCATACGCAGACAGAGCTGCAAGTGTTCAGGGTTAAAAGTACTACTACACCTTCCGTAAGAACACAGGACCACGATACCTCGCTTACATCTCATGTGATACTTCAGATGGCAGAGTGCTGTCTTGTGCCACGTTGGTGACAGCAGTTCAGAGACTGACATGAAGAAACACCCTTCCAAATCATCAGCATAATATTCTTATTGTACCCCAGTTTTCTTTGTAATTACAATACCATGGTATGAATTGACATAGATAATAATGCAGTTGTGTAGAAGCTGAGAAGAGTCCCATGAGTAACCAGGAGCATTTCGGTTCTGACAACTAGATGTAATATTTGTACTTTGAACAGCCTGGAGCTACTCGGTGAAGTGGACCTGTTTGTTCATACACTCTCCCCCCTAGAGAGCCCAGGTGTGCTTGCAGAAACACAACCTAAGCTCCAGGTAATGAGCACACACAACACAATAACCAATCGTAAGGGCAAAACTGCACTCTTGTAACACTAGGCATGGGAAGAGCAGCTCGCTCTTGTTCTGCTGCCACTTTAAAACTGCAGGGTTTTATTTAGATACCAAAAGTATCTCCAGCCAGAGCCTCTGGGTCAGTTACCCCTCATTCTTGAAAAGCTGGCAACACACATTGTTGTCGAGGACAGCATAAAAATAATCGCCCTGCAGCACCCTCGTATTTCCATTAGGAAGCCTGAGCCACAGCACTGCAAGATTCAAAGTTTCAGCACAGACTAACATCACATCCTAACATACTGTGTTAAGATGACACACTGCAGCTATTTTGCCTTCCTGCTACTCTACATACAGCAGCTTCTTTTCTTTGCCTGCCATCTGCTAGTTTGCTGCAGTCTGCTGGGACAGGACAACCCTCCCCTTTTCTCCCCTTCTTGGCTGCTTGAAGGGACGACGGCAGATCCTAGCATTCCACTCTCTGCTTTCCCCCAGCTGCCTCAAAAACATTAACCAACGCAGAGTTACTCCTGTGAATGAACAGTGCTCTGCTTACCACTACTGTACCAGCATGCTCCACTATAATTACATGCTAGACTCTGAAACACCTTGTAAATGGTTAGCAAAGAGGTAACTGCTGCTTTAAAAGGACACACCTTTTCCTCTTATCCTCAGGTGTCATTGATTAAAACAGATTATCTGCACTACCCACATCACAGGATCCATCAGAGAGAAACCAAGACATGCAGTGTTGATGACTAGATGCAGGTTCTCCTTATGTCTTTTCTTAAAAGTAGTAAGAAGAAACCAGAAAAATCAGTCAGGTAAGTGAACAGCGATCTTCAAACATCTATTACTATAAATTTCAGTGTAAGATGTGTAGCAAACAACTATTTCTCCTTCTGAACACTACTGCAGTTCAAAATGGAAAAAATAAGGGCTATCCAAACTCCACCACACTAGTTAGGAAAGAAATTGAAATGTTTGCCATTAATTAGTCTATTAGTCAGGTTGTTAGAAAAAGGAACAGCTCCGCTAAAAATAAAGTCAATATTGGCTGAGTCCAAACAGTTTCTTCAGCATTTAACACACACACACACACACTCAAGCAATGAACACTATTATTCTGTGCTTGTAACCATAAGCCCCCAAGTCAGTAACTGCTCTTCAACATCTGACCTCTTTTTAAAGCAGATTTACAAGGAAAAGTATTCCCAGTCAGCTGTTGAGAAAGTATTATGGATCATAATCACACAGCAAACAATTGCTAGTTCTTCGGATCTGCAAGATTAGGATAAATCTGACATTAAAAAAAAAAAAAAACAAACAAAAAAACCCCAACATTCACACTCAAAAACAAACATACAGCACCTCAAAAAAATAAGTACATGGGTGAGAGAAGATATACAAAATATACACAACCTTCCATTTCAAAATAAAACCAAATTGACCTTTGAGAATAGTTATGATATCAAATGCCTTAAATCCCCAAAGCTTTGAACTACAGTTAAGCTCTTTCACTCTGTTCTTCAGCAAGCAATTACAAATAACACTGTACCTTTATAAAATGCTTTTCACACTCACAGCTCAAAGCACTTTCCACAGAAACACACAAACACAAATGAAACGCAGCTCTCTCTGGGGTGGGAAGCCACCAATATACAGCGTAACACACCAACACAAAGGTGAGTTTTGCAGTATGGCTTTATTTATCAAAGACAGATTTTCCTGCTTTCCGAACTGTGCGCACTGGCAGTCAGCAAATAAAAAACAATCAAGAGCAACCATGCATACCCACAACCTTTAATTTCAGGGACGCGTTGGGAAGTGTCACGCCGCTCCGCAGCGCGGAGCCTACAACCGGGGTGCCGTTCTGGCCACCCCCTCGCAGGTCAGCTGGCGTGAGCCCCGACTTACCCAGGCTGTCCCGGCGAGGGCCGTGTCCGGCAGCAAGAGCAGACGGGACGCCAAGATCAGAGCCACAGGCGTAGTCAGCTCCTTGGAGCAGCAGCCCTGACTGTTATTATGTCTGCGCCGTGCAAGCAGCAGCGTGCCGGTTTCTACACAAAAATGTGCATCTTCCTCGGAAAAATACACTTGAAGCTCCTTGCCAGCCCCGCAACCTATTCCTCTATTTATGCCGTCGCAGCCAGTGACTAAGAAGATGCTTTTAGTGTCACAGGAGATTAAGGCTCTGGGAAGAGAGTGCCTGGCAGCTTTACTCTCACACACCGATCTGTCTTCATGCAAACACACTTTGTCAGCAGATGAAAGTATATTATTGCCCTACATTGCCGAGGCGAAACAGTTTCCCGGTTTTCGCACTGGGCGCCACCTCCTCCTTCAAGCCGTACCCCGGCGCTTGCTCCCCCCCGTCCTTCTCCGCGACCTCCCCCCGAAAAGCTCCGCACTGCCAGGGCACCGCAACTCGCCCTGGGTCCCCGGGCACAGCCCCTGGACCCGCCTCTCCCGAACCCCGAGGGGAGAGGGCACCCCCGCACCGCCTGGACAGAGACGAGGAGCCTCCAGCAAGCCCCGGGCCGTGACCCGAGGCCGAGCCCCCTTCCCCGGGAGAGCGAACCGCGGCCGCCGGTGCGCTGGGGTGCGTGTGGGGGGGTGCCCGCGCAGCCCGGGAACGGGCACACCGCGCGGGTCAGTGTATACATCCACCCCTACACGCGCCCATAGGTAACACACGCACCGCCTCGCGCTTGTCCGCTACCAACTCGGAGCAAACTCCCCCCCCCCCCCCCCCAGCCCGCCCCGCCTGAGGGCCGCCCGGGCAGCCCGCTCCCGCCGGGCCAGGGCTCGGAGCTCCGCGGCGACGCCGGGACGGAGACCCCGTCGTGGGGGGGAGTGGGGGGGGGGGGGGACACACACACAGATCCGAGCAGCAACCGCTCTGCCGAACAAGCGCGGATAAAGAGGAAAACCGCGGCGACGAGCGCAGCCCACTCCCATTACCTTAGCAACCGCGCCGCCGCACCCCCCCCTCCCTCCTCAGGGACGGCGGGGGGCTCGCACCACGGCGTGAGCCTGCGGGCGGGGCCGGCGGGTTCCCCGGGGCTCCTCTTCCCAACAACAACAACAACAACAACAACAGAAAACCCTCGGTCTCTCCTCAGCGCCCCTCAGGCTGCACGCGGGGAGGGCGGCGCGGGCGGCGCTGCCGCCGGGGAGCGGCGGGCACACCGCGCCCCCTCACCCCCCGCCTCGGCCGGCCCCTCTCGCTGCCGCCGGGCGGGGGCGGTGGCCCGGGCGGGACCGCGGGGGCGGTGACGGGCCCGGCCCAGGCCCCGGCCCCGGCCCCGGCCCCGGCGCAGCAGCGCCCGCTGCGGGCAGCCCGCGCCCGCCTCCGGCGCCCTCAGACGCCGCTTTCCCAGCCGAAGGGGATGGGGCCCGCCGCCCTTCGCCGGTGAGGCGGGGAAACCTCGGCCCCCGCCAGCTTCTGGGAGGCTCGGCGCAGCTCTGACGGAAGCTGAAGACAAGGCCTTGTATGTATCTTGCGCTTTTATTTATGTGTGGGATCGTACGATTAAAGCGTCAGGCAAAATTCTTCCCTGTTATAACCATGAAAGCCTCCTCTTTGGGGTCACGCTCCTCAAACACCCAGGATTTCTCAGCTAAAGCCTGGGGTCACAGGGAGCCCGGGACTCAGCACGCCATCATCGAGCATAACAGGCATCACGGCTTTGAGTAAAACCGCTGAGAGACCCAGCTCTTTTAAGCAAACCTGGCACATGAGCAAAAACCCTTGCTGTTGGCCACAATGAGCTTCCATCCATTAGGTACACACACATTAGGTGTGCAAAGCAGCTGGCATAATTCCTACAGATATTCTCCACCGTCTTCTCTATTGGACGGGATAACAATTTTAATTCCTTGCCTTTTCCTCCAGAAGCAAAGGTAAGCCCACCTTGCCCAAAATTGACCCTCAGATCTGAGAGCACTGTGCTGGAAAGCACGAGGCCAAACCCTTGACAGCAGGCGTCGTCACCCGTCTCTGTGCCAAATTTTCTGCATTTCCAAGGTTTGGTTTCCACACGTCAGACTTGTTAGTGCAGTTGAAACTCTCCACTCTAAGGCTGTCAGCTCCACAGAAGAAAGGCTACTTTACCAACCTCTATGCCCCATCTTAAAAGCCCTTGTGTGGTGTCCCCGTTCCTCCCTTTCCTACCATCCTGAATGTTATCATAAACCAGGCTGATACTTGATAAGCCTACTGATTGACACCAAAAGCTATCTTCTGCAGGGATGTCCTCGTATGTTATGGTTGTGATGTGCCTAGCACATTGACGTTCTGGTGATATCTGGTACATGAAACTGCTGCAATAATTCAAATGAGAAATTCTGAAGAAAAAATTATTTCTGGTACAACTCTGCATCACCTCCATTTCTACTATATCTATATCTCCATCTTTACCATTCTTGGTTACTCCTTCCTTAGTCCTGCAAATGTCAGGTCCCAGCCTGCACAGTTTGCCCATGCTCACTTCTTCTACAAGGTCCTTCATCTTCACAGACTATGCATTTCTTCCCTTGCCACACTCAAAACTGCATCTTGGTGGCAAAATTCTGCAGCTGTGTCTCACATGAGCTCATTGACTCTTGCTGGACATCACAGGTTGTTGATTCAATTGATTTGGTTCAGATTTCAGCTGTGGATATTCAACACCTTCTGCAGCAGGTTAAAACGTTCTGATCTTGGTGGACCTTCCCTGATTTTTTTGTTCAAAGAGATTGCACTTCTGAAACATCACAGGATATTTTTGGGATACTTTTTTGAAATATAATGAATGTAAAAATATTTCCATTTATATCAAATTTGAATTTAAACTACTTGTCATTCCCTTCAGATAAACCTAAGTGTGTTATACACTATTTGCCACACAAAGTTTTCTGGCAAAGGGAGGAAAGAGAGAGTGGCTACCAATGAAACACAGATTTTTTTTTTTTTTTCCCTGAGATTTTCTCAGCAAAACATTTCAAATCAGTAATTATATCAAGTTATGCTGGAATATGACTTCATAAAACATTAAGGATGAAATATTTCAGTGTCTTATATTCAGGAAAAACTGTTTCACCTCTGTACTACACGGTCTTTATTCTCCCAGCTCCCTCAAAGGAGTGTACACACAGTAGTTAACAGGTGCTTAAATCTATCAGGTTAACTCAGACTAAAATGCAAGTTCTGTAGAAATGCCATTTTCAAAATACAGGCTTGATAAAAATATTTCACATGTGTATTAACAGTGCAATTCAAAGAAATTATGAATATGTTTCCTGGCAGTGTTTCCAGGCCGAGTATTACCGCACTACGGCAGCACATGATGCTGAGAAAGAAAGCTGACTGGAAACATTAAAGCAAAAGTGACCACTGTGCTTTTTTAAATCGCGCTCAACAGAAGAAATTGTAACCAAAATGAACAAATCAAATGAAAGGCAAATGATAAATAAAAATAGTTTAAATGGTATTTCAGTTTTGGATAATATTTCATGTCTTATTTCCACAGTCTTTGTCTAGTGGGTTCTCTCAAGTAACAACTGTTCTTTGGTCCCTTGAAGTAATAACTGTTATAAAGAAAAATGGCACAGCAACATTTTTTTAATTTCATGCATTAATTACTAAAATAAATGATACATAATTAAAAGAAACCAAGCTAGGTTTGTATTTGCATTGATCCTTATGCTGAAAACAATGTACTCAGACTTGGTTCATCACAGAGATCATTTCTCAGTTTAACCTCTTTCCCAGTGGGAGAGTCCAGTGGTTTGATGAGTATGATTAGAGATGCAGGAATGGTTCCATTTAGATCAGTGGGACATCTCAAGTTGATGTATAACTAAGCACATACAGAAATGTTTGCGGAAAAAGACCTTGCATCTGAAATGTTTTGTTGTGCTCAGTCAGTACTGGGGAAGAATGCGAGGGACTGTTACTTACTTTTCCAGACAGGAGGACAGAGTTTTGTTGTCTCCTCTCCGCTGTACTTTGTGGTGAGATCTTAAAGTCAGAAGAGACCACCATGGTCCACACCAGGTACAGAACATCACCTGTTAGTAATGACACATCATTAAAACCAAAAGAAGCCGATCTAGATTTTAATTTTCGCTAACATTCACACTGAAAATATTTGGTCAGTTTTACTTTATCACAGAGTCTGATTTCAACAACCAAAACATACCTTTTGTAAAGTTAGCCTATGTTTTACTGAAGACTGCAGCAGTAGAAAACTTCCCCCCTCACCTATTAATACTCTCCTAAAGTTGCATTGTCGTCATTGCTGTGAAGAGGTCATTTTATCAGCTTCAAAAGGTACAACTTCCAACTGCTGCATATAGTGGCTATGACACTAGTTACACATGTTCACAGGGCCTGTGCTACCTCTCTTACTCACAGCTCAACAGTGGGAGTCTCTAGGGTATTTCAAGAGCTTCTTCACATGGTGAAGAGAGTTGCAGCACAGCATGTTCCCCAGTGATTGTCTGAAAAAAGGAGGAGCAGGTATGGCTAGCTTTCTGCCTGTAGCATCTCCTGGTGCTTGAGGGAAACTGAAAAGCAGAAGCCGGTATTGATGCAGTGGTGGCAGTGCTCCGAGGTAGGGCCAGTGCTTTCCTTTCAGTTTGCAAACCAACAGCGTTGTTGATCTGATGAGTAAGTGTTACCCCGTGGCACTTGCTTCATAAATATTCAATAGTTGTTAATTACAAGAAAAAAATGGAGCTGCTGGCTTGGGGGTGGGTGCCGAGACATCACTAAACCGGTGCTTTTTCCCATGAAGGCAGTAAAGCGGAGTAAGTGCCTTTCTCTGGCTGAGTGCATGAAAAAAAGCAAAGAGGTTTTTCAGAGTCATTCAAGGTAGGTCCTGTTTTTCATAAAATGTTTAATTTAACAGTGACCTAGTTTTACAACAGCTTTCAGTGTCTTGGCTTTTCTTATCTCCCGTGTCTTAGCCTACATCATTAGAACAACAGAGCAATAGGCTTTACAGACTTTGTTAAAGCAAACTAAATAAGAACTTAGCTGGTGGATTAATTTTTCTCTCCTGATTTGTTCCAGGCAGTCATTATGACACAGTTTCTTTGTAGTTTTAAAGAGATTTAAGGCACATCTTTTATGGCACATACTGTAGATTTTTTGAAAAATGTCAGCTCGAAGCCCTTTGCTTACTTCATGGTACATTTCTGAGTATCAGGATGTAGCAGCAGTCTTGAATTCCTCAGCCTTTTTACAGAAGGATCCTTTGTTTTGTAAACATTCAATTAACTGTGTGGAATTGGTGGCTAGATTGACTAGCAAATTTGGAAGTTTACAAGGAGTACAGACTCACACTAGCATTCAGCACAAGCAAGTTATGGAATGTCGTTAATTTTGCTTGCCTTATTTCACCTACCAGAAGGAAAAATTCTTCTGCATCTTGTCATTGTGACGAATAACTGGCAGGTCAAGTGATGTTTGCCCTCTCCTTTGCTGTACGCTACATACAGTACTCTCAACTACTGTTTCATGGTAGCCCTCTGATTCCTAGCTTGTCTTTATGGAAGTATACTTTAAAAACTCCTAATACACTATTGTGTGTGCTATGCTCCATATGGATTCAGCAGAAAAAAAAAGGAGCAATTAGAAAAATGGTTGATTTCAACCATGCAGCCCCAAAACACAGTAGGTCTGCAGAAAGATGGCTCTTCCTGCAACCTCTGTCTCAGAGACGCTCAGGAAATTTTATCACTGGAGAGTCAAGTATGGGGAGCCTCGCTGTGCTGAGTCCTTCCTGCACACCCTTCTGTGGAGGGAAAGCCAGCACAGGAGATGCTGCTGCATCTGCCAGGCTTATATGAGTGTGAGTGCTTTCTCTAGAGGGAGAATTCTCCCATGGGGATCTCAGCTCACCAGAGGTTTCCATTGATCCACATTAACATGTTTTGCAGAAATTGAATGTGTCAGGCTGAAGAACACAGGTAATGTATACTGGCAGTTTCTGAGCCGTGATTTAAACAGCATCAAGACAAATGTATACTTCTACATCTTCAAGGATCATGAAAACTAAGAGAGCAAAGACAACTTAATAGGAACCATTCAGAGCCAGCATCTACTGGCCTTGTTGAGCTTCACTGAACTCCTCCTTTTGTGCAAAGGGATTTCAGCTGTCTTTGCAAACAAGAAATTTGTGTCAGCTCTAATGCTTCTTAAATTTTGCGTGACTTCTGACAAACTTCTCAGCGACTTGTTATCCTCAGAAAAGAAAACACAGTGATGAATTTCAGGCATGGAGGAACTTGTGCCTCGAATCTAAGGAAATCACAAACCCAAAAGTATTGAGAATAATTTTTCTGTATAAAGCTAAAAATATCAGAACAGCATTAGTAACAGCCCCTCTGTTCAATTTTACCAACAAAGAGCACTGTGGGAAAGCAAAATTCACAGTCTTTGCAAATACACCTGGGGCAGTCTAGAAGACCTTGTTTGCTGAAAGTATTAAACAGAGGTTTGTGTGAGAAGCTTTGCCTCATATTGTCTTACCTGGAGTCCCAAAATGGACCAAGAGCAATACAGCTAATCAGGAGGGGAAGGATTCCGTTTCCTCAGTATTCTGGTTCTTGCTCAAGCATAGCAGCTGCATCCTTTTCTCTCCTGCCTTGGAAATCTCATATCTGAACAAATCAGAGCACTGACTGAATGAGGAGATTAGCACAGTCTCATTCTTTCCAGTGTTAAAGGCTGGTCTTTAGAGGGGATTTTAGCTTTTTCTCTAACAGCTAGGAATCTGCTAAGATCTCTCCACCTGTTCTTTCAGTTCATCAGGAGATCGGTTCCTTAACATCTAACAATGTTTCTTCTTTTCTGTCCTTTAGTCAAGAACAGCCTTCTGCCTAGATTCCATACATCTGATCTGAACTTGTAGATTTTTCCCAGACCAAGTAGAGCCTCCACTTCTGCCATGTTGAGTGCCTAAATATTATGAACGCTCGCAGCACTGAGTGGCAGAAGTGTGTGAATTCCCATAGAATTAATTCTTTCTCCAGTCGGTCTTTACCTGCTGGACTGGAAAAGGTGCACAAGGAATACTTTCTTTGAATAAATCACAACATCCTTGGCTGTTTTCTTCTGCAATACTGCAAAAGTTTCCTTTGGGCTTTTTTCTGTTTGAAATAGGTTTTATGATGATTAATTACATAAGCTGTGATGGGAGCTGCTGCGCAGTGGGAATGAGGAGCCTGAAGTGTGGAGGAAGGCATGAAACGTGTTTAAAAAAACCCTTTCAACTAGCAAGATACAGTATGTGCCTTTCATAGCCCTCATCATGCTGTCTGTATGCTATATCCCCCTCTCACTACTATTTATCTGTGTCTTATTAAACTGTGCCTTTGTCACAGCAGAAACTATATCATCTCCTGCTTTTGAAAAAGTATTTAACATATGGAAGAAACTGCAAACATCACCATAAAACATGTTTCTTTTCTGTACTTGGATGATTTATAGTACCCACCAACACAGTTCAAGTATCGAAACGCATGTCTGTGTCTTTGTGTATCTATATATATTCACTTTGTGTACACACACATTTTTATGTATAAAATCTTTTCTCTAATAGTTACAAAAAATTTGCAGGGTGTTGATAATTTATCTAAATCACATGGTGCCATTCCTCCCTCTTTGGCTAATTTATGTAGCTAAACATCACAGTGCATTTTCTGGTTTTGGCAGGGGAGTTTAACATTTGACATTTGCTTTTGGTGAATATTCAGTTACTTAATTTTGGTTTTTGTTTTTTTCTACAAGCAGCAGTAAAGCCTGAGCAGTCAAACGTTTCTACATTTTCAATAAGAAGAGTCCTTAAAACTCACTTTCAAATTTAAGTAACTATTAATGGATTACTTTTCAATTATTGTTCCAGCTTGTCTGCTGCTGAGAAAGTACTGCACATGGAGGAGATCTGGCTGAGTGGGGGTCAGCTGTGCAGCAATCACTAAAATGAGTGGGAAGTGGGAGGCAGAAGGACTCAAAAAACAGTTATTAGCCTAGGAAACCTGATTTTTCTAGGCTCTCACTAAAGATGGTGGGTAGAGACAGCTGGAGATTCAAAGCTGGAGCATAACCTCAGATGCTCAGAGCTGTGCCAGAAGGAATCTTTCTTTCTCTGACCTAGTGCAAGAAGACCATAAGAAGGTTTGCCTCACTGGACTGCAGTCAACCTTCTCCAGCTTTGTGAATCCCCCTTGCCTACAATGCCAGGAATCCAGATGCCAGTTTTCCAAATCTCAGCAGAGTGAAATGTGAGATGGGTCCCAGGGCTCAGTTTTGGTCTTGTCTTCCACCTCTCCAGCCAGAAGAACTCCACCAGCAGTCATCTCCTTGAAACACACTCCTTCCTTCAATACTCAGCCTGCTAAGCTATGACAATGAAGGGACTGATACAGCCCGATTCATTTACAACACATTTCAAACTGTTCTGCTCTCTTAAACTAGAATGTGAGAACAACACTCTTGTACAATGCATAATTCAAGATAACGCATAGGGCCTATTTTAAAAAGCATGGGTTTAATTTTTTTTTTCCCCTAATTATCCAAGAAACTGCTTCAAGTCTGCATCACCTTTAACAACTCCGCAAATCTTTTAAAGATATAATACACTTAATGTCAGGATCTCAAAGAGCATTATAAGTGCTAATGAAGCAGTGATCCCTCAAATTCACTTGCAGGTAAGTAACTATGACAGGTGTAGTTGAAATTCTGCCATTTTTCAACTGCTTGGGCTGAAACATTTAATTTTATGTATCAGCACAAGGCTGGCTTCTTAGTTTCTATCTTTTTTTTTTTTTTTTACTGTTTTGGCAAAATCAGTTTAACTGGCTCCAAGGAGATTTGGTGAAAAAAGGCTTCTGCCCATGTTAAATATATTCATATAACTGAATATGCCCATGTTTTGAGGCTATTGTTAAAAATGTATCTGGGAGATGGGCCTTGGTGACAAGGATATGCCATTCTGTGAAAATCTGCCCAAATTTTGACAAGTTACAAATTCTGAAATTTTCAACTTGTTCCTGCTTACATTCTTAGAGATTGAAGGCTAAATTCCCCAGAATCTGATTGCAGTGATGCATATTCAGAGTAGTATAGTTAATTTTAACTAAACATGTAAATTACTGGGGGGGGGGGGGGGGGGAGGAAGGAAGGGGGGTCTGCTTCTTGTTATCAAATTGTAGCACAGAAGACTGAAAATCACTGAGTCTGGCCCTCTGCTCAAGGTAGGCTCAGCTATGCCTAAACTAATCCTGACAAATTCTTAAAGACATTCAGTGCTAGAGATGCCATAGACGTTCCATGAAATTTATTCTAGTGTTTAGTGAAACACTATCTGTACAAAGTTTCACCCTAATATTGAAGATGAATCTCTCTTGTTAAAATTGGAACCCATGATTTCTTGTCCTCCATCACAGATGTAGAAAGCAGATTATCACTGTTCTCTTTGGAGCAGAATTTCATGGGTTTTAACACTTTTAGCCATTTTTCTGTATGGGATTAGACATCATCAATTTTCTTTCCTTACAGCTTGTTTTTTCAATGTCTCACCATTCTGACTGCCCTCTTCAGGACTATCTCCAGCGGCTCCACATTTTTCTTGTGTCCACACCTCTCTCGCTGCTGCCTTACCAGTGCCCAGCAGAGCACTCTGTGCCTGCGCACACAGCCCAGGGTGGCATTCCCTTTTTTTGCACCAGCCCAGCATTGTTGCCTCCTGTTCAATTTGCGGTCTAGGACGCCTGCTAAATATTTTCCCACAGAATTGCTGTGAGAACAGCTCTTTGCTGTCCTGTGTTTCTGCAGTTCCTCATTCCTGTCTAAATGTAGCTCTTACTCATATTGAATGCTACCCACATTTTTCAGATCATATCTGCAATTTATCAAGATCACTGAATTTTAATCCTGGCTTCTAACGTACTTGCGGTCCCTTGCTGCTTGAAATTATCTGCAAATTTAATAATGATTCTCCTTGTGTCATCATCCAGCTCATTAATGAATTTAATGAATACTACCAGACCTAGAACAATCCTCTGTGGAACTTCATGAAACTCATCCTTACATTTTGACAATGAAATATCCATAACTGCTGTTAGAGTATGGTCTGCTAATTCAACTCAACGTCATGTTTTCAGCACAAATGTTTACAAGTCCACAACTTACCTTCTACAAAATAGTTGTTTAAAACTCATTCTTTTTTTTTTTTTTCTTTTTGCCAGGAAATTATTTTATTAAGATATTAATGAGACTCAGACCTCAAAGGGGATTGAGCAGAGGTGAAGCAAATTTCATGTTTCATTCAAATACTTAATTGTGGGAAATATCTTGATGTGCACTTTTATTAGCATTCAGGAAAGGCAGTCACTCTTTAGATATTGCCTGTCTGTCACTGTCCTCCCTTCCAAAAGTTTCCCAGATTTTAGCTCAGCAGCTCATGTCAATAACGCACAGGAAAGCATAAATACTGAAACATGGAGAAAGGAAGTCCTTAATACTCAATTGGACCACCTCGCTTTGAGTAAAATGTTCGCATTTGCACTGACTTAGAGACCTTACGCTACAGTTTTCCTCCTTTGAACCCCATATTGTGCAAAGGAATAATACCCTCCGTGACAGTTAGAACATATTTAGAAAAGGCCCACAGATCAGCTCATGTGGCTGTGAGCTATAATCTACCCACACATGCTAAAAAAACAGAGCTCTTTTCACTCTGTTATAATCAGCTGGTCCTCCTCATCCTTTCAGAACATGAAGCAAAGTGTCTCTTCCTAGATCCGCAACTATTCAGTTTTTGGAATGATCAGGAAAACACAAAAGTAATTCCAGAGTCTCTCCCTCTCAGGTGGGCTAAATCTTCCTTTTTTCTGCATGTCTGATGTGTGGACTTTCCAAAAATGAATAGTTCTAAGTAAAATACCAAGAATCAAAAGTGTACCAACCACCTTTGAAGATCTAGCCTAGCTGGGAGCTCAAACATCACCTTGAAATGACAGCCAAGCTTCTGTTCTTTATTAGATCTCATGTTTTTGGTTTGCTTTGTAGCTCTGAAAGCTCTCAATGAAGAGGAAACTTCTACTGTTCTGTCCACATCTTCAAGGAGCTGCCTGTTCACCCAGTGCCACCCTTGTATATGTAGCCTCCAACAACCAGTCCAGCCCACCAGTCCGCTGGGGTGAGGAGCACAAGGTCAGTATACAACTGATCTAACAGGTACCTCCTATCAAAATGCTCTCTCTTCACCCAGGTCCTGGCCACACATTCCCCACACTTCCATAAGATCAATCCGGTGGCCACAGGACAGGTTGATTTGGCTGGCAGATCTAATGGAAAACAAAGGCAACAAATGAAGCCTACTCTGCAGCTGGAACTGGGGAGCAAGACTGCCTGTTTCAAAGGCTATTAGTTTTTAAGTTAATTTTAGATGCAACAGAAAGCGTTACTTCCACCTGCTCTCTGCAATTTATCTCCTTCCCACCCTCTAGCCTCCATGCATAAGCCCCTGTTCGCATGTTTTTTGTTATCTGTTTTTAATTATTTTCAGCATCTTTCATTTTTAATCTATGATTTAAAATCCTATGCTCCATTGCAAAACCCAGCCACAGCTCTTCCCTAACTGCATCTTTTTAAAAACAGATGCACTTTTTTGGTCTTTGCTAGACCAGTGTGTATGTTAATCTTCCAGTCAATTTCACAGTAATTTAGATTATCAAAATTAATTCCAAACAAAGCTAAAAATACTCTGCTTATTCTCCAGCTCAGCCTTGAAGAACCATGTTATCTGATGGGGATGGTGCAAGGACACAGGCAGTAAGATTGCTCTCCTACACTAAGTGACTGATTCACCTTATGACCTCTGCCAGGCAAAAAGGTAGGTCCTCCTCCAAGACGGTGTCCCAGACTTCCTCTGTAGTCACCAAGGGGCAAGTAATTTGTTTTCGGTACAGGTTTGATGATGGGATATGTTGCCCTCTAGAGTTGTCACCCTCTCTTCTCTCCTTTGGGGAGAGCCAGGACAACCAGCTCAGACCAGCTGTTAAAGGGTGGGAGCTGGGGGAGAGGAAACTCAGCTAATGGATTTTAGTCAGAAGGCACCAGTTTCTGCAAAGCACTTTGAACTCTTGTGGAAGTTTTGGACAAACCATTAGCCTCCAGGATTGTTTCCTAAACCCGAGGAGAAACCAAGTGTAAAAAAAGTGGACTGAACCATGACACACTTAATTTTGCAGGGGGCTTAATGATTCTTTCTGACATTGAATGACCTAGCTTTTTATGTATTTTTAAAGCAAAAATGCAAAACTAGCCTATTATTGCAACATCCTTATAGATGGCATGTATGAGATCTGAGGAAATCCAAGGTTTCTAGCTTTGCAGCCACAGTTGAAATGAGATCATGAGACCAGCAATTCAATGCATAACAGTTTTCATACACAGCAACGCAAACTACTACACTAGGAAAAAATAGGACCAGCTTCAAAGATGCTTTTTACACACAGCATTGGCTGCAGGAATAGCAGGCTTAGCCCATCAGTAATATTAAGCAATTTTTCTCTGTGACTGACCCTGCAGTGTCTGTTCGTAGAATCATAGAATATCTCAAGTTGGAAGGGATCCATAAGGATTGTCGAGTCCAGCTCCCTGCTCCTTGCAGGACTGCCTAAAACTGAACCATATGGTTAAGAGCATCGTCCAGACACTTCTTGAGCTCTGACAGGTTTGGTGCCATGACCACTGCCTGGAGGAGCCTGCTCCAGTGACTGACCACCCTCTCTCTTTGAAGAACCTTTTCCTGATGTCCAACCTGAACTTCCCCTGATGCAGCTTCATGCCATTGCCTCGTGTCCTGTTGCTGTTCACCAGAGAGAAGATCTCTACCTCCCCCTTCCTCTGCCCCTCTTAGGGAAGTTGTAGTCTGCCATGAGGTCACCCCTCAGCCTTCTCTTCTCCAAGCTGAACAAACCAAGTGATCTCAGCCCCTTCTCATAAGTCTTGCTCTTGAGATCTTTCACTATCTTGGTCACCCTACTCCAGACACACTCCAGTAGTTTGATGTCCTCCTTAGATTGAGGCACCCAAAAGCTCACACAGTACTCAAGGTGTCATTGCTGGCCACAACAGCTCAACTGTCAGGAAAAACTCCCAAAAAGGAAACTGACAACCATAAAGAAAAAGTGAGAGATGAAAATGCAAGTGAGTGAGACTAGTTAAACACCTGGTCTTTATATTCCTGACCCCTTGACTTGCTGCTTTAGACCATCCTATCAGGGTCATGATACAACCCACTGTAGGGAGACATCTTCCTAGTATTCACCCGATTGTTTCAAAGCTGTGGGGTTTTTTTCCACACTGGAGTGTTACAAAAACATTTCCTATGCAGGTATTCAAGTTTCAGCTGCTGCAGATTAAGAAGAAAACTTCGGCAAAATTTTAACAGGCTGCCCTATCTGGGAGTTTCACATAGCTGGAAATTATCTGGTTTTAATATATCAGCTAGACCCATCTTCACATTGAAAGCATTTTTGGTCCAAGCCAGATTAAGGTTCTGGGTAGCCTTAGACAGGGAAAAAAAAATCATGGAAGGGTAGAGAGGCCATGGGAATGTCCTATAGTCTTAAGATGCCCATTGTCTATCCCACAACTTTATTTACACAAAATATCCAGAGCCAGTGAAAAAGAATGGAGAGTAAAATCCTCTTTTCAGAAGCGTTGCGCTATCTGGTTGTTACCATACATGTAAATACTACCCTTTTACAAAAACCCCCCAGCACATTGCAGGTTTTACTCAGTCTCTTCTTCCTTCAATGTTTCTGCCTTAATTTTAACAGTACTACAGATTCTGAGAATATATATATGTAGGCTATCAGCACCTTGGGTTTGCCCAACCTCATCATTAAGAAGAAAATTGCAATGTCCCCTCTGTAAGAAGTACACTTCCCTACTTAAACCTGTGCTTTCACAGACCTGGGACACTGCATGTAGGCTGCTGTTTACTGCAATGAACAGTCTCTGGAAATAAAGACCACGAATAATTTTGTGTTCCAACAAGATTCCTATTTCTCATTCTCTCTTTATTTGGGAAGAAAATGCAATGCTGTTCACAACAATTTTTCCTTACCTTTTATTTTTGGAAAGCAGGTAGTTCTGTTCTTAATTAATTCTCTTAATTGAAACCCAGTCTGAAGGGCACCATTCATGAATTCATTCATTCATTCTTCATTCATTCTCTGCTGCCATGATATGCCTGCTCTCCTCAGATGTTACTCTGTCCATGTATGCCCTCCTCCACTACTCCCCACCACCAAGGGTCATCTCTGACCCTCCGTCCCTGTACAAAAGCATGGTCTCCCGTTTCTTTTTGCCTACACGGCATGTCAGAATTTCAGATGGAGCGTAGGAAGGTGGCCTGGCCCAGCCCTTCGCTTTCTGCTCATCACAGGCCATAATGAATGTGGAAAAGTTCAGGTAAAAGAGGATCCCTGAACACTTCTGTTGTTTTATCTCTATAAGCAGTGTCCCATTTTCCAGCCAGCTTGCATATTCTCATACTTGCTGTGACTGTGGCACCCATGTCCTATAAGATATTTCTTCCATAGTGTCAACATGGAATTATGCATTTCTCTGAAAAGAAATGGGGAGACTTGCATCAAGTTTACAGGAAAACTGCTAACTCTGCTCATGCTAGAGCAACAAAACAGCATGTGTCTCAAGTCTGGCACCAGAAACACTTACACATTCATTTTCTTTACTGTCCAGAAGTTATAACAGCATTCCTAAACACAGATTTGGGTCTAGCTTTGCAGAACTCATATTCTGAATTCAGAAGACATAGTTCATATATGAACTATGGTTCATAAATACAGAGTACATAAATACAGTTCATAAACACAGAATTCATAGCTCATATTCCCTCCACCAAATTATTACCTTCTTTCTGCAATGCTCAGCTGTACAGATCTTTGTTATTCCTGCTTTCATTGGTGCCATCATTTCTTCAGGACCCAATGAACATAAAATAATACTGCGATGCATCAGGGAAGGAAAAATGGAGTGTTAGAAGCTCTTGTTAAACATTTATATTATCAGACATAGACTGACCAGGACTAGGCACTGTTATGACAGGCATTTTTTAACAAAGATAAACAATCCTCGCTCCGCATTGCTTACAGCCCTCCGGCCCTCCCAGGCATACAAGCCCAAGTGTACCTGGCACAGCTGCCTTGTTTGCCCCAAGCAGGGAAGACAAATACATTAGGCGCTTACCCAGCTCTTTGGACAAATGTGGTAACTCAGTTCCTGAAGTCTTTGGTGGTCTGGCTACCCAGCTACAAACAGTACTGCGTGGGCATGTCCAGAACATACTCAGATAAATCTAAACCTCTTGTCTTTCCACAGTATAAACTAAACCCTTACAGCATATACCGCTTTTCAGGATATAAGCAAGTCAGTATATCCTCTCCTACCACCACCATTTCCTCTCCCCTTGCTTTTGACAGAAAAATATCTGGATTGTAATCTGAGATGACATGTTGTTACAAATCAGGGTTATAATGGAATTCAGCCGAAGAAAATCTCGAAAACTCTTTCCTGTAATAAAAACAGAGAAAGAAGGGGTAGCAAAATCCTCCCATGACTCTTTTCTCATCTTCTCCCCTCCTATATTCTGGAAACGTGCTTTTACCTGTCTATAAATGGGGATGGAGAGAGGACTCCAAGCCCCATGATGCAGGAGGGCTCTGTGAACTGTGGAGAATGTTATGTGCTGTAGCACAGAGTACCTGAAATGCTGTAGAATACAGACATGGAGTTTGGGCATTCAGTTTTAGTTCAGTTCAGAAATGCTTCTCCTCTGAGTCCCTTCTATGGCGGGGATGGAGAGCCTCAGCACATAGCCTCAGCTCTTATCAGCTACCAAAAAAAGAACTGCTGAGAGGTACTGATTTTGGAATGCTGTACAGGCTTTGGACTCTGAGGGGACAAACACTGGGATATCTCAAGTTGATAAAGTATTAGAGATGAAGATTCTTTCCTGGAGAGTGGCAGCCTCTCAGCCTCTTTGGAAAGATGAGTGTGACCACCGGAAGCATCCGCTAAGCTGATCCTCCTCTCCTGTCTGTCTGCAGAGAGCTGCTCACTGAAGCACATCCTAAAGCAACAAATTAGTGATTGGAAAACCCTCAAACCTCCTGTGTGTTGTCACAGCTAACTTGGAATCCAGACCTGAAGCCTCCCAAACTCTTGGCATCCTGTGAATAGCAAGAGAAGGGAAAATATTTCAGCAGTCCTCATGTCACCTAGCACGCTGTTTAAGAACACTTCCCAAGGCTTTCAAGGAGGATAGGTCCTGATACAGCCTTGCTTGTCACAGCATTATTTGTGGTCATGCTAAATTACCACAAGGAAAGTAATTTGGACTGTGTAAGTGACTGCTGGTCTTAAATTTCACAAACTTCCTGAAGAACATCTCATGGCAAGAATTTCCATTTGTTAGTTATGAAATCAATGACAGTACCCCTTCTCTCTTTTTTTTCCATTTGTGTCCTCCCTTTTCTTTCAGCACTTCCCTGTTACTGCACTTGGGAAGCTTGGACAGGACCCACATGTACTTTCTCTGTATTACTTAGCATTGTGCAAATGTAACTGTAACTCATCTTCTCAGTAAAATATGCAGGCTTCACCTTCTCCATCTGTTCTCATATGGAGATCTTGACATTTTCTAAATTATTTTATTACCTGTTTTGAGGCCATTCTACGTTTCATGGATTTTTTCTAGTGGGTAGCTAGAAGTGAGGGCTGCATCCTGGGAGAAAATGAGGGTTTTTTTTCCAGAGGCAGCTGTATTTGCTATTCTTTGCTCTCCCAGGAGCAATGGCTGTATATTTTCTGCTAGTTCATATTCCAGAACTCTTTCAGAACACAGTTTTCTCTCTGGTTCCCAACTCCTGGCTTCTTGGACCTAGTGAGTTTTCCATACCAGGTATGGGGAAAAGCCTGGGATCAGCTAAGACGGAGCCAGAAGGAAAAGGGACTTCAGAGCCAGGAGCGGCAGTGCCACGTCACCTCCTCGCTGTGCTGCATCTCCTCCAGTGATGCCACAGCCCTGGGACATTGGCCAAAACAGCACTTAACTTGCGGAGACTGGCAAACCCCACACATTTCCTGACCTAACGGGGAACGGCAGCAGCTCTGCCTGCCCAAATGCAACGTGCGTGTTTGCGGCTGGTGCTGCGAGCTTGTGTCCCCTACAGAAACCAAATCTCTGCGGCCTGAACACTGCAGACAAGCGTGGGGCTCTTCCTGTCTAAAGGGAACGTGTTTAAATGATTGCTAATTGCAGAGATACACTGGCAGTCTCCTCATTAACCATTTTTGGGGTGGGGGAACACAACCACTCCCAGAAAACTGTAATTAACTATTTCTGAGACTAATTCCCTGCTTTGTATCTCAACGGGAAATGAAGCTTTCTGTCCTTGATATGATTAGGTGAGCATTCTGGCTTGTTATGTCACAGAAAGACATGTCTTAGGATAAAACTTCTGCATTCCCTGCTGTGCAAGACTTGTGGGGAAATAAATTTTTAAAAGAACTTTTCACACTTTCCTTTCATAATGGGTGGGAATATTTCTTTAATACTTCAGTGACTGGGAAGAAGAAAACCCTATCATTCTTTTCCTCTCAAAGTCCCCCTAGTCACCTCCAAAAAAGGTAAATATAAAACCACCAGAAATAATGATCCATTTTCTAATATACTTTATTACTTTTAGGGACAGACCCAGTTATCTTTCTTTTGGATTTATTTATTAATTAAACATAACCTGTATTAGATGTTACATCTCTGAACATCTTTCTTGTCACTCTGCTAGAGGAGCTAAAAACTGGAATACACATGTATTATTGTTCTGCTCATTTTTTGACAACATATCATAAAATAGAGTCTCAGGGAGAGTAGGAAGACCTAAAAGACTGGATGATCTTTTCCCAAGGTTCAGGTTTCTTACAGGAGCTTGCAAAAGCTGTCTCACGGAACGCTCATCCAGCAGGCAGACTGGGAATCTGCCATCACTCTTACTCTAGACAAATCACTGCTTTGACATTTTGCGAAACTTTGAGCTGAAAGAAACTAAAATTGCTTTTTTGCTTGCTAAAGGAGATGTATCAACAGTTCATTGTCATAGTAAACTACGGATAAGAAATGGCTGTATTCTTATCTTGCAGACATCATTCATCCTGAATATATTTCCATCTTCTTGAAGTGCAAGAATGCACTTTAGAACACCAAGCAGGAGAAAAAACAGGACATAAAATAACCTGATTTAAAACTTAGCATCTTAACACAGCTTCAGCCGAAGCAGAGTTCAGCCCCATGGCCCAAAGAAATGCAGCAGCAGCAGCAGCTGAGAGGCAACAGGGACACTTCAGCTGAAGCAGCATGTGACGGCTGGGCAAGGAAATGCAAGTTGACAACTGCCCTAATATGCACCACCTTGTCCAAATGAAAGGCTCATTAACCCAAACAAGAAATAACTGCAGCTTTTTAATTTACTCAAAACGTACATGTCAGAGCAGTGACTCGAGAACTTGGTTTGTTTGATTTTTCACTCAGCTGTCAAGACAGACACATGTATAGGCAATTGTTATGGTTGGTAACTACTAATTTTGATTTGCGCAAAGACGTAAAAATCTGTGCTCCAGGGAAACAACTTTGCCTTCTGCTGCTGCTAGTGGACAGAGCTGCGGGGCCTCATCCTGCTCACAGCACCTCGGGCCCATGAAACCAGGCACAGCAGGTACACCTAGTGCAACACCTCCCCAGAGCCATCTCTGCAACCTCCGATGCAGATACATACAGGCACACACCCTGTCCACTGGGTTGTCCTATTCAGGGACTGCATCAGTCATGATGCAAAAGCACTCAGTAAATACTTAATAATAGTAATAAAGCTGCTCTATCAGGTAAAATCTGAACCACAACATTGGTGATAACTTCTCTCCAAATCTTGAACTCTAAAGAAAAAAGTAGGTAAGTGTCACTGACCAAAGTCCCCATAGCTTGGTGACAGAGCTTTGTAAGGAATGTGACAGGCAAGTTTTTAAATGTCAACCTTATGCAAGGTGAGCTTGGTGCCAAACAGCACTGTGTGGAGAATGGGTGCACCAGGGTTGCCAGTGGTTTTGACCATCCCTGTTAAAAGCAGAACTGGTAATTTAGACAGTCCTGTGTTTCCTTCTAACATTGTTTTAGCAGCTGAAGCCCTTCAGAAGCTAATTAATGTTTATATAGCCACTTATGAGATCAATTAGTCAGTTCCTCAGAAACACCATTAACTTGATTTTTTTGCCTCTGTGCATTGTAACCAGTTATGAACCCAAGATTCACAGCTACTAGATTCATCTAGAAATTCAGAAGTTGCCAATACATGAATTGTAGTTTAATAAAGAAAGAAGAAAAGATGGACAAATTAATTCAGACAGAATAAGAAGTGGTCCATTTCTTTGCTGAAGTATTTAAAATAACACAATTAGAGTTAGGGATGTCTGAGTCAATCCCTTAAGTAGTTTTTACCCCATTCAGTCTGACTTGGTACATCCACTTTATTCCATGGAAAAATCACCGTGACTCCAAAGTGCAGATGGACTGTATTTTAACTATACACTGCACACTTTAGACTGCATAGATCATGTAAAGCATGGCAGTTCTGGATCTATGTTCTCCTGTTATCTCCTGGAACCCAAATTACTAATAGTAACAATTCAAGCACTGGATCACAGAAAACATGGCGGGGAGGTCAATAAATCCTGGAGTGTCTGTCCTGAATAAGAGATAGAAATGTGCAAGGAAGAGCATGCATAGAACTGTCATTTGTTTTTTTCTTAAACTGAAGTCACTATGCATGCTGTATGATTTCAGAAAATGCTCTACCTATGCTAATAATTCTTCCTCTGTTAAGATTTCCTGGTAACATATGACAACAGCAACACTGAAGGCCAGATCCTCTGTTTCCATGTTCTAGCTGTGCAATGAGTTGATCTATGCCTGCTTCCAGTTTAGGATCACACTTGGTGTTTTCACTACCTTCAGACATAAGTAATACGCTCTAAATTGTGTTTTTAAGGTATATAATTGACTCACCAGTGCTTACTGGAGAGGGTTGTGTTTGTTTTCCAAGGTGCCTCCTTTGCTTTTTCCCATAGTATAGTCTGACAGTTCAATATTGTGGGTTTCAGTTGTTTTCACTGTGGTGAACATCAGGAGGTCTGGGTGATTTCAAGTTTTCTATTCTTGGTAACAATGAAGAGAGGCTCATCCACAAACTGCAGGACATGAATCAATCTACAGGGATCAGTTTGGACAGTTTCAACAGATTTTTAGGTAATTCTGTGCCATGAACCTGACTCAGTTTTCTTACACATTCCTCTCTAGGGTTCCATCGGGAGTTCATTTCCCCAAGTCACTCATAATGGCCACTTGAATGCAAATCATTAATGAGGGAGTTGATGGCTATAGAATTAGCATATCCATTCCAAAAATCCATCTGTGTCACAATACTGGAGATCCAGAGGTCAGCTGGACTAGTGGTGGCACCAAATGAGACCAGTATAGTGATACACTACTTCTTTACACTGCAATAAAAAGCCGAAGCCTTTTCCCTACAAAAACCAGGACAGAGTGGGAGGTAGGGACTTGGAGAGAGAAAGAGAGTGGGAGAGAGATTAAACAGCCTCTGGTATTAAATGCCTGTGGATGACAGTTTCAGAAATATTTCCAGGGATATACTTGGCAGGCGCTTGCCTGCGATTTCCTTCTAGATACATGTAAACAGCAAAAGCACACAAACGGCCTCTTAATAGAAGAGATATAATTATCTTAATTTTCATACATGTACAAAGACAATTTACAAGCTGGCTAGGGCACAGCTCCCACCACTGTCTCCTCCTTCCTCCCTCCAGCCCAGGGCAATGGCAACCTGCCCTTCCAGCAGCTGGTACTCACCAAACAGAAAGGCAAGAATTGAGCCCAGGCCTTTGGCATGACAAACTGAAGTAGTTTGTGTTCCCCTGTTCCCTTTCACAGCACCTGCCATCACAAGGTTTCTGACAGAGTCCTGGAGTCCTGGGAGACTTAGGGGTTGAGTTCCCAATCCTTCTTAAAGAGGTATGATTGTCTCTGTACTCCAAGTTCCTCTGAAAATCCTGCAGTCACAGACCCACAAAGAAATATAAACCAAGTGACAACAATTTCCTCCAGTGTGCAGAGACAGTTTGTCTCTGGGTTTGAAATCTAATTCCCCAGGAGAAAAATATTAGGTTATAAAGAAGAGCACAGATAGATGAATGGAGGATTGGGAAGTAGAAGAAGAAAATTACAAGAGGTGAGGATGGAATGAACAGAAACAGGGGGACAAGGAGGAGAAGGGGGAGTTATCAAAAGGGGGAAAGTAGGAATAAAAGCTGGAAAGGACTCTTTCACTGTCTTTCTGTTGCTTCCTACTTGGTTCCTGTACCTTTTTCCCCATTTCTTGTTTTGTTTTGCTTTTTCTTTGACTGAAAAGTCTACAAAACCTTTATAGAGAATCAAGGGAGAAGGAATGGAGAAGGCTGAGGCGAAATGGGTACAACCTATTTCTGCCTGCTCTATCGTCCCATGTTGGCTGTGCAGGAGCTGTGCACAGCCACCCCATCCTTCTGATCTGTGCTGGACACCCAGCTCAGGACACTGTGGGGAGCAGAGAGGGCCAGGGGTAAGGGGAGAGAAGAAGGAATAGCAAAGGAAAGGGAGAGCAAGGTGCACAGGGCTTTGGAAGGAGGTCCTGGCACGGGGGAAGGTAGTCAAGCAGATGACAAGCATAGAGGAGGAGGCTCGCTGGCCTGGCCATGCTCCAGGCTGGCGGAGGAAGCTCTTCAGCAATGTATGGCAGACCTTCACTGCTGGCCGAGCTGCTGCTGCTGGTTCCAGCCAGCAACGTTATGTGGGGATAACGAACAAAGACAGGAGAGGAGGGGAAGGAAGGAAGGAAGCAGGGAGCTGCCTCCTGCCACCTTCTAACATCAAATGGCTGCAGGACTTCAGCCTGGGAACCCTTTGAAGTGTGACTGATCCTCATAAGCTACTGAAGTGGGCGAAACCCTTTTATATAAAACAAAAAATGTTACATCAAACTAATGTCACCACTGGGAATGCAAAGCCATAATCCCTGAGTGGAAGGCAAGCCCTGCTGAATCCAGCAGAAGGATACCCATGGCTTTACAGAAGGGGCAGGAAGGAGGACAGCAATGACTTTTCTCCTGATCCCAAGGATTTTCCGTGCATCATGAGCCCTGCCAATCATTTGAAATGTAGGCAGCCCTTGATCACCTCTAAAGCAGCACACATAAACCAGGGAGGCTTGTAAAAACAAGAGTCAACCTCACTGCCCTTCTTAAACTCTTTGGAGTACCTGCATGTTTCAGCAGGGCAGGGATTTCAGGTAGGACTGATAAGTGTGCATTATCAATCTGGATATTGATTTAACTTTTTAGATTGTCCTGACATACTACTGCCACACAAAAAAATACCTTATATTTATAAACAGGCTGAAATTAATCATGATCTTAGCAAAATACAAATAACTGGCATAGAGTGAACCCTCAAATAGATGTGTAAAAAGTACCATTGTAATTAAAATGTGAGATAATAACTCAAAAAACAGACTGATAAGTAATTTGTTCACTGAATTAACTAACCTCCTAGCTACATGAATGAATGGTAATTACTGATATCATGAAACACAGTCAGACAGTGTAACTGCGCTGTATGAAAGCACTATGTATCTTTCCTGCATGAAAGTGTGACCCTGGTATTAAAGAGAAATTAAAAAGCAGAAGAAAAATCCCAGCTCAGGATCCAAGCGGGTGGAACAAAGCCACAATGATACCTATTCAGTTGCTTTTACTGCCTTACTGTCTCCCTTCCAGAGTTATGTTCCACCCGTCTCTGGAGTGACAGTGCTGGTGTGTATATCAGTACCAGGATTACACGCATGTTGCTCTGCCTTATTATCATCCCTGGAATTGCTACTCTGTGCCATTACCAGTGACAGGCAAACTCCATAACAAGAGTAAACTGTCAGCTGCACAAATGCTGTATTTTCCCTGCAGTATATTCGGTTCTAGCAGGCTTAATGTTAAATGCCCATGTACTGGGCTGATGTCAGTGCACTCTCCCCATCCTGGTTTTTCTGCCTAAAGCTAAAGAACTGGAAGGAGGAGGGGAGATTGGTTTTGTTTGGTTTATGGTTGTTGGGTTTTGATATATTGCTTTTGCAGTGGCAAAGCTTGCTCATTAACTCTGTGACCTTTCCAGTGCCCAGTCAGCTCAGAAGAGTCATGGGAAACACCCTAGTACACACTAAGAAAAAGAGAGCTGGGGGGAAAGAACGCATGGGAAAGTAGGCCCCAAAGAAAAGAGACAGGATGGGAGAAGAAAATTATAGGAATCTGGTCAGAAGAGCAACAAGTACATCACGATAGGACTTACAGATACCCCCCTCTCTGAAAAACACACCTTTCCAGTCACAGGCATGGCCTGATTTGTCTTTGTTCCCAAACCTGGAAGAAAGAAAACCTAGCTGAACTTGTGTAACACTGCCATCCAGTGCTGCCAGCGGGCCCCAGGCTGCAGCCCTGACCTACCCCATCCCAGAGCAAGGCCACCGTCCCAGCAGGGCCCAGTTATCACCATCCTCAGGGCAATCTCCCGAGCCGTATTCCCTGACCCGTGGAAGTCCTGGCCGGGCTCTAGCCTATGGGGGGTGGAGAGGATTGGAGGGTGCAGCTGTCCTCAGTCACTGGGATGCTTGGAGCATTGGAGGTCACATCATCTCAAAAAGTAAGGCCATCTACATATTTTCTCCCCTATTCTCCAGTTTTTAACAGCTCTAGAAGGAAGATTTCTTCTTTGCTAAATACAATGACAATTAATTGCTTGCTCTTGAGCTTGAGAACTGATATGGTAACTGATGTTGTCCTTCCTGGAAGGGAGACGTTCATCCCACAAGGGAGACGGAGTCACAGACCACTCATGAGGATGCTGGTTAGGTTTTGCTCTAATGGTCATCACAGTTAAATTTAATGAGAGGCAAATTTCCCATGTTTTAAAAAAAATTGAAAGTTTCTCCTTCAAGCAGCCAGAAAGGATATTCTTAGACATTTTTCAGCCTTGCCCCGATTTTTTTCTTTGAACTGGCTAAAACCATCAGACTAATATTTTGAGACCCTTTTCAAGGCCTGTCTCATAATAAATACCATACCAAATAACTTAAATGCAAAAGCCTTAACATATGCAAAAGACAGCCTTTGTCCTTCTCTGGCTTCAAAGCAGAGCTTTTCTCTTTTGTGACACTAGTTCAGAGCTGTGTGCAAGTCTCTCCCAGGCCAGCTCAGTCCCTTTCGTAGAGAAACAGTTTTTTTCTGGATCCATTTATCAACCTCCATCAGAGAGTTGTCTGGAACTTTTTCACTACTAACTAAATTGATAAATTTGTTACTGAATAATTACAAAAATAGCTTCCTTCAACTGAACAGCAGCAGAATGGACTGCATTGAATCACAAAAATAGATCTGTTGGCTTTTGAACATGCTTCAGCAAGAAAAGTGCAGCTGAATTTCATAAAATACAGCCACTTTCTCTGCTGACTGGCATAGTCAGGAGAAACTGCCTTTCAAATCAGGTGAATTTGAAAGGAAATCTTTGATGTAACACACAGAATAATGTCCTGCATAGCTGAGGGAGTATAAACAAACAAATGCTTCTTCTTTATTTTACTGTAGCTATATTTAGTTAATATTGAATGGATGATTGGAAAATGTCATTTAAGGATTAATAGTGGGGATTGTATTTTAATTCTTGATCTGCAGGGATACATTATTAATTAAAGCACATACTGTACCTGCTGAAACCAACTAGATAGCACATAGTATTTTCCATTGCTTTATGCTAAGGTTTTTCAACCAAATTTCTGGAACATGCAGAATAATAACACTGTTTCTGAAAAAAAAAAAAAAAATCTAACTACAGTTTGATGTAGATGGAAAGATATAATTATTATTATTTTTACCTAGGAAAGAAACCCCAGAATTTTGGTTTTGGTTGCGTGCTGCTTCTGAGCATTAATTTTGGTTTACTCCATGGAAGAGTGTTAAACTCCAGCAATCTTTTCAGGTGAAAGATTTCAATCAGAAGCTATCAGGAAGGGACCTGAGTTCAGTTTTCAGTCTTTTCTCAGCCTCCAGGCTTTTCTTCATCTACTTATGTTGTTTCCACCTGCTCAGATAATCTTCAGCCATTATTTCCCATTTCCGATAATTAGAGTTTTTATTAGAGGCTGGTGTTTGAGAGCAAGGCAGCACAGCACTGACCATCACCCGCGATGTCCTTCCAGCACCAACCTCATCTTGGACGCACAGACTATGCTCTCTGTGCTTCACCAGTCCCAGACACTTTCAGTGGAGGATAATAAATGCCAGAATCAAAAGGCTGTTATGAGAATCATGTGCAGTCCGTTAGAAAAAACATCAAGCTTTTCAAATGCAGTTCATTACTAGCAGCATGCCAGAGGGTCACTGTCCTAGTTTTCCTAGTTTCCAACTTGGAAGAGCATCTCCATTTGGGCACAGTGACCTCTGCCGCTTCGTAACTACAAAAAAAGCAACATGGGAGAACTGCAGATCGTCCACGCAAATGTGTACGATGTGCCAAGCACAGTAATGACAAGGTGAAAATCCTCACTCTCAGAGAGCTCACCTTTAAGGACTGAAATGGAAACTGTGTGCGTGTTTGTATAGAAGAGGGTTGCTGGTCCCTGTTAGTACCAGCCTATTACAGCACTGCTGTCAGTGTGGGCACTGAAACCTGCTGGCTCGGTTTCCACCATCGCTGACTTCCTTATCCCTGCTGGCAAATGTGACGGAGAAATATTTTGTCTTAAATGTGAAGGTGGGCCCTTCTGTTTTTAAGTTCCCAACATCAGTGCCTAGGCAGGTCCTGATTAACAGAAGGAGTGCCTCTCCAAAAAATCTGGTATGTGAAACAGCTCAGCTGGGCAACAAGCGGTCAGAGGTCCCAAAGACTGACCTGAGATGGAGGTGAAGTCGGGCATTTGCTCAGGGCAACACACATGCATGAGGGATACATCCTGAAGGCTCACAGGAGCTGGAGGGTGCCAGTCCAGTGGCAGGACCACTTCCCAGGCAGCAGGACACCAAGACCAAACAAGCCCCCTTTGACCTCTCCGGCTGCTCACCCTGCTTTGCCTGTCCTTGCACCTCTGCCGGGTAAATCAGCTGGATACATTAGTCCTCTACCACAGCAAAGCTGAGCCTTGTCCAGATCACTGAGACACATTGAGCCGGCCCTGATCATGGGTATCACTAATGGGAACTAACCGGTATTTTATCTCCTTTAGCCCCCTTTTCATAAAAAACTTACTAAAATTTAAATTTTGGACCTCAGCCAGCTGGGGGTACTCCAAATGCATCATAAAAATGAGTCTTTCACATACATCTTTTTTTGACATCCTCCAAAGACTATTGGTTGGTCTTCCCACCACTTTCTGTTCCCAGGATAGCACTATATTCCACAGTTATCTCCTACAAGAATCCAGACTTTCATACTCCATTCTTATGTTAGCCCTTAAAGTCTTTTGGTGCTAGAAATAATCCTAGTTCAATAATGCAATTACGTTGAAAGACATAGGAATAAAGAAAAGCAATTAAGTTTTTGTGAAGCGGAATCAATTTGCAGCAGATTTATGTATTTCAACTACATGTAATACTTACCTTGTATCCAGACCCAGAGTCATAGAGGGTCATGATGGGAAGTCCTGTTCATTTCCATCAGTCAGTTCTCTGAGGTCTAGGGGAGGAATGCTACCCACAGTGCATCTTGGAGGACTTTGTCTCATGCCTTTCTAAATTAAACAGTCTTCAGCTATTGAACAATAACTCTGACAGACAGAAGAGGAGCACTGAGGGGAATTTTAGGCTTCACTTTGCTCATACAATTAATACTACAATGCTGGTTCCCCGTTGCCTCTCATCCAGCATAGTTATGCAGGCTAAATCTACAGAGAGATTTTTTCTTTCATTCAAAATGCAAATCCTCAGAGCCCCCTTTTCAGCTGTTGCCTAACTTTGGAGCTGGCTGAATCCCCATGGCACCTAAGATCCCATCAGTAAAGCTCTCTGGTTGCTTAAATTTCTGCCTCTGGGCCTGCCCAAATATACTCAAGTCCTGACAGCACTGAATAACTCAATATTTCAGTCCCACGGGGATTCACAGATAAGGTGTTCCTCTTCTAGCAGCTCTGTCTGCTAGCTGGGATCCTGCAGGAATTTCGACAACCCAGAGCTAGCACAGACCATAGCTGTAGGAAGGGGATGGTGAGGTAGTATAAGCTGCCACTGCTATAATGAGGAAGAGGAGGGGAGAAAGAGGGGCAAAGTATTTCCGAAGAGCTAGTTGTGGTGTGTTTCTGTCACTCCTGGATGTACCAGCAAATCCCTAGGCTAAATTTTGCATAAGGAGGATTTCACTCATCCAGTGAATATTATGGATACAACTGGGCCAGCCACCTAGGTAATCAATGCCTTGGATGAGCAGCATGAATGAAAGGAGGTGCTCCCATCATTTGAAATTAAACATGTGGCTCCTGCTCCTCTCTTGGCATTTGTTGCTGACCATCTCAGAAAGTCCCTGACTCTGCATGGCAGCTTTTGTAGCTCTAATTAGGCAGCCAGGCTGTTCATTTCATTGGGCATCAGGGTACCTAAGAACTAAGCACTGAAACACTATAATCAAGTTCTCTGCATGACTTGACCTCTACTTTGCAAGTAAGCTAAGTAAGCTTTGTCTGGGAATCTCATTTTTTTCCCTCAGATGATAAAAAGCTTGCAAAGCAGCAAATTAGCCTTCTGGACTTAATTATGCATATGCATTAGTAATGGGAGAAATTGAACTATCTCAGTCACATTGCACAGTGTGCTTACTTGAAACCAAGTTGAAGAAATATCACTGGCAGCTACAGGAAGACAGACCAGATAAGAGGACACCAGGAACAGTGAGGCTACAAGATTGTCATCTCACCTGCTCTGGTAATTAAAGGCCACATCTCTCACCATGCAGATCACGATTCTCCCTGTCACTCCCTTCTGATGAAGGGTTGCTATCAGATTGTCATCCCTCTGCAAGACATCCTCTTGTATGAAAGATAAAGAGTTGCAGGAGAAAGTTGATCTCCTTACTGTATATTCACTAATAGCCTCAAATTACCTGACTGCTTCCTTGGAGCTGCCTACGGAACGGGGACATGCACTGGGTATTCACGGTCTTAAGCTGAAACAACCCGGGGCTCGTGCCTGCACTGCTAGTCCTGTGCTGCTGTGCAAACCAAAAACCAAATATGCAGAGAAAAATTCCCCCTCATCCACCAAGAAGTCCCTGAACACAACCTTCGTCCTGCACAAAGCCCAGCAACGTATTACTCAGAGCAACACAGGGCCCCAGCTGCCTGTTCACTCAACAAATTATTTAAGTTGAACTGAATGTGCAAGGCAAACCAGAAGGGTTCCCCGTGGCACTGTGTAGTGTTACAAAGTACTGGAGTTGGTTTGTGTGTGTGTGACTAGCCCAGGCTTAGAAAGGGAAGCTCAGTTTAGTCTGAATTTGTAGAGAAGCCTCTTTTTTTCCTTCTGGGTGCAAACACTTGCTAAGGCAGAGCACTCTGCATCAAATGCAGTTTTGCCCTCAAACTCTCTCGGTCCTCTGTGGTCTCTCCCAGAACAGTCGGCACTGCTGCTCT
Organism: Tyto alba; assembly: GCF_018691265.1. NCBI lineage: Eukaryota > Metazoa > Chordata > Aves > Strigiformes > Tytonidae > Tyto > Tyto alba. Next base: position 10,357,230 of record NW_024881280.1, read on the forward strand.
GTTTCAGAATAGTCACTTACCTCCCATGTCCTTCTCCTTTCTGAAAGCCTGCAAGTGTATTTCAGCCTCTTTGACACCACGCCAGGTTTTAATTCCTTGATCTCAGCAGTAGACTTGGAGATCTCCAAATGCATCCAGTGTCCTCCAAGCTCCCCCCTTTTCCTGTCTATGATTTTGTAATTAGTAACTCAGAAAATAGCAAATAATAGAAATTTGGCAGTCATCCCATCATTTGCCTTCATCAGATACAGTCAAGTTTAAAGATCTATAACAAATTACTGAAGAAACATGTCTTCAGATGACACAAAAATACCACACTGAGAGAGGGATGTGTAATGGCACTTGAGAATGAAAAAAGTAGACCCTATACTTCTGAAATGAAAATGTTACTGTCGACTTGAGGTTTTATTTAAAATGATAAGTGAAATAGCGAAATTTTAGGAGTTTAATTTTGTGCAGTATTGACAACACAGAAGAGAAATTCTTGGGCAGGCCACAACTCTACCACCATGTTCAAAGTTAGCCGTTTGCTGGCAAAAGGGAAGATGGGTTTTGGAGTGTGTGCATATAAGTGTGTATGGTGATCTGGAAAAAACACCAACCCTTTTGGTAAAAATGGCATGTTTGTCACAAAGCATAGGTAGGTTTCATGAGGTGAGGTGCTGATAGTAAGGGCTGACTGATCAACAGATCTAAAAGCATGAGGGGGAAATTGTACCAATTCTAAGGGTAGCAAGCACATCACATGCTTCAGCTGCGGGGTGTGTTGTGCATGGGTGGCAGGGTAATAAAATGACTTGACAGAAGCTGTTTAATGCAAAAAGTTTTTACTATCTGATTCTCCATCATCTTTTGTGTTATGCTAACATTTGGCATAGAGGGTTCAAAATGAGTGCAGGATATGACCCTCACCAACCGTGAGTGGAAAATTCTGAATAGGTATATATGTGCTCAAAACCTACTTTCCATCTGTGTAAGCCAATATAAAGAAGACATGACAAAGAAGAGTCGGTGCATTTGTGTATGAAGTTTGAGTGAGTGACACCAAACCAAGAACAAAAAATATCAAAGTGCCACTCTGCATACACACATGCTAACTGGGAAAAATATGTCATGTTTATACTCAACAAACATTCTAGAGCTGTGTATTTCAAGTAAAACCATATGCTACTGGATAAAACGTGCTCCTGTCACTTTTTCCTTCTATCTGTCCTGTAGAGCCAGGACAGCCAGAAGATGATTTATCTGCATCAACTTAAACACCTTTGGCCAAGACACTGGAACTAACAGAGGGGATTCTTGAGGAGTACAAAATCTGTTCTCCATTTACCTAAAACACATCCCTACAGTCATAACTGTGGAATGAGATAACGCCATTCAGCAAGCTGACTGATCACGCAGAGTCTGGCATTTCTCTTTGGGCATTAAAGCAGAGACAAAAAAATGCATACACAACTCAAGATCTGAATAATGGAAGGGACTTTCAGCACAGTTAATTAAAGCATTGAGGTTGTTATCTGCCAACGTCCACCCATCACAGTAGGAAATACTGTCCTTCTTTCAAAGGTCCCAAATTACACAGAACAAAAATGCATTCCTTCCTCCTCCTTTCCTCTCCTCCATTCTACCCTTTGCTGCCAAGCTTTATTTTTCTTCTGAGAAAATCAACATCTATTTCACCATCCACTTTTAAATATTTAGTATTCTTTAGTGTTCCAGCTTCCCTCATCGTTATACCAGAGCACATTAATCCTGATTAGTGAAGACTAAGAAAATGTTGTGATTTTTTTTTTCAACCCTTGCTCAAATTGATGTGATATAAACAGTGGCCACAGCCGGTGAGGCCTGTAGTTCTTCATCAACACAAAGAGCAAACACAGCCAGAACTTACTGGCCTGTGGGAAGCTCTGGCTGAAACGGTGGTAAACTTCTGCTGCTGCCCTCGGCAGCCCTTGAAGAGGGCAAATATACATACATGCATACATATCCATGTGTATATGTATGCACACACATAATAAAAGAAGGGAGACAGGTGAATTTGCAAACTGATGGCTTTCCCTTCAGAGAATTCTCCAAATAGCCAAACCACCACGGGAGAGCTCCGTAAAGCTGAAGGCAGTGCTGGCCAGAGGGACAAGGCTGGTGGGGCCCCTTCTGAAGCAAGTTCACTGCAGACGTAAGAAGCCACTATCCGGGAGCGAGGCAACACGTAGGGTGAAATAGCTGGGCAGAGATGGGCAGAGCAGGCACATGCTGCCCCCAGACTGGTTCCCTGCACCCCCCTACTGAACTTGTTCCTGACACTTGAGAGCTACCACTGCTATTGCCAGGGCTGGAAAGAGGGCAGAGCCTGCTCCCAGTGAGCGGGGAGAAGATAACCGCCTTTGGGGACTGCAGGGCTAAGCAGCACATGGAGGGGGAAAAAATGTCCAGCCGTCGTTTTGCAGTTGGAAACACCTGTGAGCTCTCCTAAAAGGTGACCTAAAGATAATTTATTCCGTATTATGCTTTTATTAAGCATTAATGCCCTAATTAAAATGATTCACAGTCCTTTTTCAGTTTTGTTTCTGTTATCCCAGCTGGTGGTGGCAAATGGGATGAAGAAGGGAATTTAATGTCCCCTTATATGTCTGACAAGAGACAGATTATCTGCTCTAGCCTGTCCCAAGGGTCCTGTCCAGCTTTCAGTTCTGCTGCCACTGCTGGCACATCAAATGCCCTTGGCTTTTAGCGTCAGACTTCCTTTGAGGGGTGGAAAAGATGACGAAGGACAAAGAGAACTTTCTCCCTCTCAGCCACGTGCTGTCAGGCAGCTCCAGCCTACCAGCACCAAGTTGCTGCCCGGTTAGCCCTGGTGTCAGCATCGCTTCTCGAGGCGCTGCCGAAAAGGACCCAGCTGGTGGTGACCCAGCTGTCCTGCAGTGAAAGAGTGAAAGGGTGGCCCCACCGTGATGCTATGCCCCAGCCAGGCCTGCCACCCCCATCCTCTGCCCTGAGGCCAAGTTATTTTCTTTGCATGAGACAGTGCAGTTGGAGTCATAGGCAAATACTGCTGGAGGTAACAAATACTAAAGCACCCTAATTAAACATTATCAGACCTTGGAAACTACATGCCTGTTGCTAACGTGACATCTCAGGATGGAGAATTTGGGGTTTTCCTCTAGGTGAAATGAAAATTCAAGATCTAGATCTTGACCCCTAAGGGAGCCCAGACCTTCTTGCAGAGACAGCCTACATCACTACTACAGTGAAAAAAAGCAGTGGTGTCATGGGTTTTATTAGCTAGTTCAAAGCCCTGTATTTTGCCTCAGATTGCTGAAGTGCTCTTTCAAAGCTTTAGTGAACTATTGAGTGGCTGATGTATAGTTTGACCTCAAAATCAGTCCAGATTTGAAATGAGTTTCAAAAAAATTTCAGGCAAAACAAACCTGTATGGCTATATGTCTAGGAAAGGGCCACTTACAATTTTCAGAACAAATCCCTGGGGCTTTCTACAGCTTTTATCCAAACAATGGGAAAATACTGCAGTTGTTTGATATAGAATCTCTGGTATTCATCCTCCACCACCCCTTTAACACATACCCTTGAAATACAGTTTTCAGAATGGATCCAGAAAGATTATAAATATATGAGGTAGCAAATATACTGACTGAAGTACTAACTGAAGTCCAAAGCCTAAGGGTATTTAAGTTCACAACAAAATCAGTAACACTCATATAAAATAAACTAGATGAAAAAGGGAAGAAATAATTATACAAAGGAGATGAGAGTAAACCACAAAGGTTGGGAAGAGGAATGCTAGTGTGGAGTTTAAGAACTCTGCAGAGCTTAGTTTGTGTGGTGTCCTGGGATCTATGTTCAGATGGAGCCACGTGTACATCTTGCTCTGTCTACAAGGAGCAGCAAAATCTCTGCTGTCACCAGCCATATCTATTTTGGGGCTCAGTGCAAACAGACTTTGTGAAGGAGCAACGAGGAAGGGAGCAAGAGTAAAGGCTATCACCTCCAAAATCTACATGCATTCAAGTGGGAGTTACTGCAGTAAGAACACAAGCAATGCAAAACCCAACAGAAATCCTGTGAGTTCTTCTTACAAGTGTCCCTTAACCTGATTCTCTGCTCCACCTCCTCCCTACCCAGGCAATATTTAGCAATAATCTTGTAGTGTTGGATCACAGAAGGTCCTCACAGAGAATTTTCCACACAGGAGAAACACCTGCTGATAGTGCATAGGTTCATAGGGGATTGTCCCGTGTTCCTACAGGGAGCTTCACTGAAGCAACAAAGTCAGTGGGACAACACTATCAATGACCCAGCTTACATTTAAGAAATCAGCAGGGACCATCACTGCCAACATTGCTCAGGAAAATTCAGTGTTAACAGGATACTTGCTAGTAATAAAATGATGTGTTGCACCCACGAACTGTGGTGTATGGCACCTCTAACTGCCTTCTGGTATCTTTATTAAGAAATTACACGGTGTGACCAGATTCAGGAAAGAGGTTTAAGATCTTGGTGACACAAATAAGCAGCAGCAAGATGAGCTGTAGAATGGGTAATAACTTACACTGTAGATGATAATCATCTCCTGTCTATTATAGCCACAGTAGAGTGTTTGTTACCAAGAGAAGATGAAAAAAATTGATATCTAATTGAGTCACAGGGCAATGACTTATTTTGCTACAGTGGTCAATTTGAATTACAATGAGCATAGAGCATAAATTATAACAGACAGTCTATGCTGTTGTCACTGTATTTTTAGGAAGCACCATTTCCATCAAGTTTCTTGGCCATACAGGAAAATCTTTCAGGTTACTCATTAAAGAAAAGGATAAGCACAAAGGCAGCCAGTAAATTACAAGTGCATATCAGAGTCCAGACACTTGTATAAAGGAATTTTACACTAACTCTGTCAAGAGGATGAAAACAACCTGTGTTCTGAACACTTCAGAGGGGTCCCAAGTGATGGCAAATCAGTCAGGAGTGAGGCGGTGCCACGCACCCAGGAGTCCCTGCGATGGAGCTGTGGCAGCAGCTGGTCCTGCGTGGGGACATCTCCGTGTGGCAGTGCCCAGCTCTGCGGCTGCCTTAGGGAGAGGCAGCAGGATGTCTCTGAGCTGGTTTAATTCAGAGCAAATAATCACCAGAACAGGGATGTGGCCGCAAGGGTATGGTGCCTGTGCCTTAATCCATCCCTCGCCATTCCTGGGGGTGACCTGCAAGTGTGAAACGATTCGCTGGTTTAGCCAGCAGTAAGTAAAATGCTCTAAGGCTGTTCACCATGGCTCAGCCGCGGCAGGAACCTGTGCTAGCAACTGGCTCAGGCAAATAGTTATTCCCCCATCTTGGCAGGGGCAGAACTCTGCCAGGATTTTTTGGAAGCCTTTGTGGTTTCTACAGTCATTGGACTGTGTCATGAATAGGTCTGCATTTAATGTCAGCCCTGTGATGCTCTCAGCCCTCTCCTTGAACACAAGGCTTTCTGTTGCCTTTCCAAAAAGTAGAGTTGCTAAGCAAGGAAATTACTGGCAAGGCTTCCATAAGTACTTCTAAATCCTGGGGAAATCACAGCAATCAGTCTAAAAGAGAAATTTAAGAGAAACTTCCTAGTAACTTTGTTGCGCTAACTGCACACTACTGGGATTACTCACAGTAATTTGGCCTTGCTATCAGCCATCTCACCTGAACACCCTGGATTTTCTGCTGCCTGCCTTGCTTCTCTGTCATTAGCTGACACAAGGCTCAGCCGTTCTGTCCTTATCCCACTTGCCACACAGCTCCAGAGGTGAGGAGCAGAGCCAGCAGAGAGAGGGAGGGCATTAGCAAAGCACAATTCCTAGAGAAAGCAGATTGGGAGCTTCATTTATTAATTTCTCTGCTACAGTAATACATATAAATATAAACCTGATTTACTGCCAGTGGGCAAACGCTGCATGCCAAATCTGCTGGCAACACATCAAACCCCCCGAAATAGGAGAGACCAGGGAAGAGTTTCTGGAGCCACACATGGGCAGAATGGACAAGCTGCAAACTGGCACTGGTTCTTCAAAGGGAGTGCTGCCAGTCCTGTAGCTCAAGATCAGCACAGGGGAAGGTAGGCTGGTGAAGCAACACCATGTCTAGCCCACAGCTCACAAGCTAATAAGAAAAGATTGAAGTAGGATGGAAATCCTACACAGATGAAATGCTAATGAAACAGTTTGCTTTTGCATAAAAGAAAAAAAAAAAAAAAAAGAGACCTTGAAGAATTACATTAATTCCCTTAGGATTCACTTAATGTGTATGTTACAGCAGAGGCACTTACTATTAAGTACAAGCCATTTACTAAGTTTTTTAACATTACTGTAATTTCCTCTTTTTAATGGCTTTGCTTTATTGGAAAGCTTTCCTACTGAAGTTGATTGTTATAAGTCACGCTTCTTGTGTAGAAAAAAAGACAGTCAAGTATGCAAGGTGAGAGGATTAGAATATCCCGAAGTTAAACACATGCTTAAAGCGCTTTGGTGGATGGCTAAAGCCTTAACCAATTTACTGGGTCTGAGCCTTGACCACAGGAAAACTTCCCATTCATCCTTAGGGGGAGCTCAGTCACATATTTCGGTGACAGTGTCTGTCACACAGTTCAAACTTCTCAGCAGCAAGAGGTGCCAAGGTTGAGATTATAAAACTGATTCATGCTTAGGTCCTCAGGAAACCCACAAGTCCTTAAGAAGCCAATACCAGCATCGAAAGGCTTCAGTTAACAGTGATGATCAAAAGGAAACTTTACCTTTGTTTTTCTTTTTTCCTTGGCATTCTTTTCTAAAACTGGCAGGTGGATGTGGAGTCAGTTTCATCTGATGGATGCTGTAAATGTTTTGCTCCCTGTAGAGGCGTATGATATAGTAGCTACTGCACTGATGCTCCCAAAGTGAAAGAGAGTGATGCAGGAATCAGGTACTGACAGCTGAGGTCATCTTGTGGTTGTACTGCTCTCCCAGCTTGCTAGTACTACGTGTCGCCCAGCTGCGTGTGCTGCTCCCATCTCCAGATAGGGGGAAAGATGGATGGAATCAGGAAGGTGTCTGCTGGAAGAGTCATCAAAGGTTGGCATCGGTGCCCACCATGACCAACCTGGGACCTGCTGCTGATGGGGCAGCTGGAACCTTCAGACCTTTTCCCATTCATTGTTTAAACAGGACAGTACGGCACAGGCTAATGGACTGGACTGCTCTTGTAATAGGATGGTTTTGCTATACCATGCTGTTAATGCTGAATTTATTTGTAAACTCTGGGTTGGTCTCTGGTATATAGCAACTGTTTTGCATGTACGTAAGCATATGACTTGCTAAAAATAGGTACGAGATTAAGTCAATACTATCACAGTGTAGTCAAACCCATTGTTTGGCAGCATGTAGCACAGCTCCCCTGCCAATTTCAATAGCTGGGGCAGGGAGGTGAGGTGGACTCTGCACTGCTGACCTCCACACATGGTTACAAGTGCCCTTCCAACATGCTTAATGATTAGAACTTAATCTGGACTAGGCACCGAAGGAAAAAACACTAAATGTGATTGTGCCATTTCAATGAGCCTAATTAGCTAATAAAGGTCAGTCTCATTAGAAGCTCTTCAGGGAAGGATCCACAGAAAGAAATTAAACAGCAAAAGAACTTTAACAAGCTGTCCTCCCTCGCCTGCACCAGACATTTCAAGAAAGACTCGAGAAACCAAATTTCTCAAACAAGTGATGAAGGAAGGTGTTGATACACAGGCATTTTGTGGCAATAAAAATGCATTTCTTAACTGCCAGAAAACCATTCAGCATCATGTGGAGGGACTCTGCTTACTCTCTGCACAGGAGATATTGGCTGCCCTGAATCCATAAGGCAAGCTTGCCCCTGAACTATATCTCCTATTTGCCTCTCTACTCCCCAGCACCCAAAATCCCATCTCCCTCCCTGTCCTGGACAGTCGGGCTCCTACAGAGCACCCTGATATGCCATTTCCTTTGGTTTCAGCACATTCTGCCTCCTTCAGCTGTGCGTTACTAAAAGTTGTCTACTCACAGGTCTGTCATCCTACTGCTGGGATAACTCCATTCACATATTCATTCACTCCAGTAAAGACCACTCATGAGATTTGTCTACCTCCTACTTCCCTCCTCAGGGAAATCTACCTCTAGGAGTTCACGATGTGTCGCAGTACAAACATGTGCAACAAAGTTACACCAAGTATTTTTTCAAAGAATAGAATGGATCTTTGCCATGGTCTGCACATTGGTCACCCCAACTAAAAAGAAGCTTTCTGCTTTTCACCTGTTCTGAAGAGGTTTAGCTCAAAGCTGTAGGTGAGTTGGATTTCCTCCTGTGTTGCTAGAACTTCCTACAGCATAAAAGGGAGGGGAAACAGGTCAGGCCACTTTGGAAGCTGGAAGTTTAACTGTGGGAGGGACTGACAGCTCTCTGACTTGCACTGGTCACTGAAAAAAAAAAAAAAAATGCAATGGTGAAGGAAGAGAAAATGATTCTCTGCTTTTTCCATTACAAGGCCAGAAGGATCCAGCAGCAGCATTCCTGATGTTAAAGTATGTTCTAGTTCCAGCTCTCCTCTCATCTTCTATTGTCCTTTTGCCATAGCAGATTCCAGAAACATAGGGATTCGGGGGAATAATGGGGAGACAGCTGTTGCTTTGGACCCAGAATGTGCGCTGGTGTTAATAAAGACTCATAGCACCTCAGAGTCTTTGATAGCTGTACCTTTGTAATGAGACATGAAGATATTTTTTAGTTGAGCCAAGTTCATGGGCTCCTGTAGGAAGAGCTTTACTGTATCTTCTTGCCTGAGACCAGAGAAATTTGACATAGTCCTCAAAGAAACAACCATCTCCTTGGGGCTGGGCTGACGCAGAGACTGATTTTGCATGTCGACAGTGATAGGATCACACTCACCTTATCAGCCTGTCTGTCTTACAGACATCCACTGCAGGTCCCTGGGTGATGCAGGCGTCTCTTGGCAAAGCAGAGTAATAAATGTATAGGAAAAGTGTGGGTTCAGTGAACCCTCACTTCCAGTGGGGAGCAGAGTAAATTAGGATAGGCTTTCTCCCACAGGGTTGTTGTCCTTCCTGTGGCTAGCTCTGCTTCAGCAGAAAGTTCTGGAAGAAGAAATGACTGGTCCAAGAGATCTATACATATGAGATGTGTAGCTGTTACCCAGACAAAGAAAGGGGTAAGGGGAGTGTCATTTCTTTACCAACAGTGAAGATGAACTTCTGTACCACCCATCCTGCAGTGCTCAGCAGGCCCTGGGGATCCTGAGTCACGCTTTTCTGTTTCTCTGCTGGATACCTTCCCCATGGGATGGAGCTGGTGGTAGCTGCAGCATCATTTGCTCCCGTTAGGCTCTTCTCTAGATGCTTCATGCAACTCCAGGGGAAAAGAAAGAAAAGAGACTGTAAAAACCTCCTGATCATCCTTTAAATGCTGCTGTCTGTGGCAGGATGCATGTGGAGGTGTCTTCCTTCCCCTACCGTGGAAAGAAAAAATGTTTTGAATTTGTTCATTCTTTTGTGGTAACCACAATAAAGACAAACAAAACATATTCAAGTGGATTTTTTTTTCATGTAGCCAACATTTAAAAAAATTCCCTGCAATCTTCTTCCTTTAATGGAGAATAAGTGGAGGAATCAGGGGGTTAATCAAGCAAATAAATGAAGCAACACCCCTACATTCATATTTTTAAACTACTTCCTGTCAGATTTTCTTTTGTTTACTTTTTAATTTGTTACTAAAATAAAAATGTAGCCTCCCCCTAAATAGTCACTATAATAACCAAATTTTACAGAAAATTATTTGGATTAAACTATCTTAACTAGCTCTTTTCACAACCAGGGAACCCTTTCTGTCTGATGCTGCGCCTTAGTGCTACAGCACTAAGTTACTGCTACAGCACTAAGTTACTGCTGTCACAAGTTTTACAAAAGTAACATTTGGGAAGACACTGGCTTTTATACTTGCTTGCTTGTTTTTAAAGACAGATTTTAAGGGATTCTGAGGCCCTGATGAGGCCCCTTCACTCCTGATTAAGCGCTAGCTGTTCATGAAGACTGTTTTGCCCCACCTTGATTTTATACAGAGACATTTGCTAGACTTTTTTTCTGGCAAAATTCAGCTTTGTCCCTAGCTGGCCAGAAGCAGCTCTTCATTCAGTGTTGGCTTGCCCCTTCCTTCCCTATCTCTGCTTTCTTCGTGATTTTTTGGACCTCAACCTTTAAGAACAGGGAAGCACAGCCAGCCAGGAATAAGCAGGGAGCTGCTCCACCCAGTGGGCGCAAGCAGCAGGCACCACACGGGCTTCCTTAGCAGAAAAGTGTAGAAAATCCAGAGTGGAGGAGTTTGAGTGAAGGATGCATACCCTTGTCCTTCAGGGGGAGATCACATCCCATCACATCTCATCTTCCAGCTGCTCCGACTGCAAGTGGCATGATGCAGGTGGGAAATCAGCTCTGAACCCACAGAAGAGCTGTACCCAGTACAGTGTGTTACTTGTAATGCTGAAGCTGGATGCTGGTTTGTTGCCTTGGGCCGGTTGCATGGAATCTGCCCTAGCAAGCCAAGAAAAGCCAGGGTCCCTGGGCTGACACCAGTGGGTCGAGAGTCCTGCTCATCTGGCCCAACTGGGAGCACGTGGGGCACACAGCCCTGGCAATGGGATGATGGGGCTCATTACATCAGAAGTAGCACAGTGCAAACATACTAGTGCTAGTCTGATCCCACAAAACCTGACTGCAAATAAAAGCAGTCCTTACTTCTAGTAGCCCGGTCTATCAAAGCTTGTGTGTTGAACATACATCCCGGCAAAGCGTAACTACAATATCTTGACAGACGGGAGCTAGTAAAAACCACTTCCTGGCCCATGTCCTGGCCTTTCCCTCCTGTGCACTTACACCAGGCACCGTCAGGCAGGCTTTTGTGTCGGTCACTACAGGCAGCTCTGCAGATGGATGACGTGAAGCCCGGGCAGAAGCACTCCTGCTCTGCTGACTCACCCGGGCAGGCAGTCCAGGTCAGCCCCATTAATGTCAGCTCTGAAATGTTAGCAGCCAAGTCCTTTGGGAGGAAGATAATAACTCAAAGGAGAAACAAGGCCAGGGCATATCCAGTATAGAGAAATACTTTAAGGTTGAAACTGTAAGTACAGTGCTATTTTGGAAGGAGGTAAGCTCAGATGATAAACCTCTGAGTGCTAGAAGCTACTGAAAAATAGTTGTAGAGCTGGATTTCTGCCTGTGCCTCTCTGCAAAGGGATAAGCAAAAGGGAGATTAAAAACACATATTGTGACACAGGCAGCCCTGGATAGAAAGAGAAGAATTCTGTGCTCCTCACATAAACTGGCACGTTAAGACTTGACCCTCAGATGTACTTTGCAGAAGGCTAGAATGACTCCAGACCACCCCAAGCCAAAACGGCTCTTAGTTCATGAACTAATCCTCATACTTTTGGGCAAGTCTGCAACATTACTCTGTTTCCTGTGAGACAGCAGAGTGCTGCTGCTATTATTATTTCATAGGTACATACTGCTAAAGCTGTGAGAGCATCAGGAAAGTTCATCTGAATTGTGCAAGGTGCCACACAGATTTATAATTGATGGTGTCCCCTTGAAGCATCTCCAGCGCCTTACAGCAGGCTGAACAAGGGCTTGCAGCAGGTGGTTCAGGTCGGTGCATAACAAAGCATGCCAGGCACCATTCTCTGCTGACCAGAAATAGAGATCGAAGCTCTCTGATGTCTTTCTCCCTCAGGCTTGGGTACCTGGAGTGCCTTGCAACATCAGGCAACTTCTCTGCTCTCACTGTTGCTCCCGTTTGTCTCCCCCATGCTGCTGGGAAGGTGCTGAACACACCACTGCAGAGGTCTGGGGGAGCGCTTGGGGCCTGGGATCACTTGGGGTTGGGCTTTCACAGAGGACAGGCTTCTCACCCATGAGAGGACCTCAGCCAGAGGGAGAAGCTAAGAAGTCAGGGGAACCTATCCCAAGCATGCCTTCACTACAGCATTAAAGCGAGATTTTAAACAGGGGCAGTCTCCATGTCTTCCCTCTCCACATTCACATCAGATTTTAAGAGTGTTTCCAACCAGAGCTAGCTGGCCTGGTGTGGACCGCACACTCAAGATACCTGCTGGTTTTGCATAACTAATAATCTACTCAGCTTCTAATGAGGATGCAGGCAAAACACATTTATTTCAGATCTACGGTATTAGGTTTTATGAAACTCCATAGCTACTGCCCGGAAGAATAGAATGTTTGTAGGAAGGTGAAAAACTTCCCTATTAAAATTACACACACATTTGTTCTCTGCTCCGTAATACTGCACAGTGCTGGCTATGCACTGACTGTGAAGTACTTGTGGGACTGATGAACGTTTTCAGCCTGAATTCAAATGCCAAGAGCTCTGTGAGGCAGAGGAATGTGATCTGTCAGAGGTGGCCAAAGAGGCCATTCTGATCTGAAGGATGAGCCCAGCAGGAAGATGAGATAATGTGTGTCGAGCTGTCCCCTTGAATGTCAGTGTGATCTCTGGACCAGCCTTGCTGACTGCATCACCTTCAGCCTCCTGACAGACCCTTGGGTGCATCATGGTGCAGCTGATGGGCTCCCCAAGAAGGTGTTTAACTACCTTGCATCCTCCTTGCTGGGCTGCAGCATTTGCAAACATTATGTAGGATAAGGAACAACCTCATGTCATCATGGCAGTAGTGATGGTGCAAAATGCTGCAGCTGTCAGGACGACAGGCAGAACTCTGCATGCATTGCTACCGTTAAGTTATTATACTGCCTCTTCCCCACCACAGCATTAGCAGGACTTCAGGGAATCTCATTGCTCACTAGGCATTGAGTGCAAGAATTAGATTCTCAAAATATGTCTTACAAGCAGAAATACAGTGAGGGTGAAGGAAGCAAAGTTCATCAGAGAAAGACACTAGCTTGGCAGGCTACCTCTTGGCATTCACTCACCTACATTTTGAAGGTAGGAGTAGAGTCAGGTTTTGGTGGTACCTCCAGCTTTGCTGATCCACATTTCCTTTTAGCAGAAGCGAGACAGGTGCAGGAGAAGGCTGAGCTCCAGCAGCAGGTGGATACAGTTTTCTCTCTGATTCTTGCTGCTTGCTGCACGGAAGACTAGAGCATGCTACATACAACCTCATTACTAAATCCAGCGTCTTGGCTTTACTCCTCTTTCCCTGGGGAAATCGTTGAGATAGACTGCTCTTCAGCCAAAACTGTAAGGACAAATTTTTCACCACTCAACAAACCATTTATTCTTTTTCAGTTTGCTCAGCTGAATACAGCTGAGCACGTCAGCTCTGAGTCTGCTGGAAGGCTCAGAGAAGGGCTGGAAGAATCTGATAGTGATGGATATGGACATACACAGGAGGAAGAACAGGCTGGCCTTCAGGATTTTGTTGGATCACAGGATACACCTTCTCCTGTTGCCCTTTAACATGCTTGATGTGCTGCAAATTTGTGGTCCCAGGCAGTGGTAGCAGCATCCCACAGAACGCAGCTGCTCCTTGGGTCCAGTGAGCTGCCAGCTGCCCCTAGAAAAGAACCTCCTATATGTGGCAAAAGCTCTGTTTTATAAACCCAGTGAGCAAACCAAGCTTCCAGCTGTTCCTATACAGACCATACATTCCAACATTGTTTTCATGCTTACATAACTTTACTGGAAGCATCAAAAAAACAGTCAGCAGTTTTCTTCTAGCTGAGGAACACTTGCAGCAGCAATTTTACAGATGATGCTTATAGGTTAAACTGACCTCACCACCACCTGACGCCCAGCTGAACGACCGAAAACTTCATCCCAAGAAACACTAAAGCACAGCCGGGGTATGTTCTGCATCTGCTGCTGCTTTAAGATTAGCGACCACATCCATTAGCCCACAACAGCGGATATGAAAAGCAGGAACTGCACATTTCTTATCACTTGACAGCTGATTCTTCCCGCTGAGAAGGTCTGCTGTCTACAGCCTTGATTCAACACAGCGGGAGGAAAATGGCCTATGACAACCACACTACACATCTAAAATGCTTTACAATCATGAAAAGGTAGGAGGAGAAACAAGGATTGAGCAGAGCTGCCACTTATTAAAAGTTAAAGGAGCATTCTTGAGAAGAGAGTGGCTTTTGCAAGAAAACAAGGATGTGCAATTCTTTTCATCTCCAGCTTGCATCTGTGGAAGATGTGAAGCAAGAGGAAAATAGAGAAATCTTGCAATAAGAGCATTACATGCTTTCTTTTACCAGGGAACTTCTGACAGACTACCAGCATGCTTTCTTCTTTATCAGGACAGCAATGTAATATTAATAGTATTTGCTAGTGAGAAACAGTTACCCCTCAGAAACACAGCTGCAGAACCAAAGATAAATCAGCCCTGATTTCTTAAAGAAACAAATTGCAACTTTTATGCTTGAAATAACATGTGGACACATAGATTAGAAACTATAATTGTACGCAACAGGATCTTTTTCCCAGCAGAAAACATTGAGGCCCACAAAGGAGAACAGTTTGTTACAATAAACTGGACTTCAACACAGCACCCAAGCGTGTGGCTGCCCCATCTCTTTCCATGAGGCTAGCAACAGCACTGTTCCTACGCAAGGTTTTCATTAGCAGAGAGCTCTGTTCCTATACACATTTTTTTATAAGCAGATGTCAAAACACTTCACAAGGAAAGTGGAACCCCTTTGTCCATTCTCCCTGGGAGCCTGAGACAGAGACATGAAATGACTTGAACAGGATTATTCCCCCCCAAAATGACCACACTGCTGAGAAAAAAAGCACAAATCTCCAGAATAACTGCCTGTCCCTGTACCCAAGGGGCCAAGCTCTACACCTAGCTGCGACGTGGCGGGGCTGTGTCCAGCTCTGCAGGCTGAAGAGAGGGCAGATAATAGCATTTTTCTTGCCCATAAGGAACAAACAGCCTCCTGGATGCTAAAAGTGGATGACAGCTTTTGGAGAGGGGAGATTATTAGAAACTGCTCACAAGAGCATCACAGTTGGTGCCGCCAGCATAGCCCTGAGGTTGGGGGTTCACCCTTTGGTTTGAAATAAGATGCAAATGCCACAAATGAGAGTAGAGGTGTCCAGCCGGTGTCTGTTCTTCACACAGGGACCGGGGAGAAAGGGAGTGACAGTAGCAGAGTGGGGAAAGCAAATAAAGAAACCGACCAAAGGGAGAAGGCAGCGACAGGAGATGAAGGAACCGCGGGGTGTGGGACGGCCTGGCTCCAGAGAGCGGTCCTGCCGCGGGTCCCTCGGCAGCACCTCACGCCTCAGCTCTGCCTGCCCTGCAGCGGGGGAGGCCGGCGGGGCCGGGGCGAGCCGGTCCCGGCGCTGCCTTGCGGGCTCGGCGGCTTTTCCGCAGGGCGGCGGGGCCGAATCCGGGCGCCCGTCCCCGGGCCGCGGCCTGCTGCCGCTGGCGGCCGGCACCGGCAGAGGGCGCCCCGGCCCTTCCCGCCTCACGCGGGGCTCCTCGGGCGGGCGGGGAGGCAGCGCCCCTCGGGTGAGGAGCCAGAGCCCCTCAGGTGAGGAGGCAGAGCCCCTCGGGCGGGGAGGCAGCGCCCCTCGGGCGGGGAGGCAGAGCCCCTCGGGTGAGGAGGCAGCGATCCTCGGGCGGGCGGGGAGGCAGCGCCCCACAGGTGGGGAGGCAGAGCCCCTCGGGCGGGCGGGGAGGCAGAGCCCCTCGGGTGAGGAGGCAGAGCCCTTCAGGTGAGGAGGCAGCGCCCCTCGGGCGGGCGGGGAGGCAGAGCCCCTCGGGCGGGGAGGCAGCGCCCCTCGGGTGGGGAGGGAGGCAGCTCCCCTCACACTGCACAGTAAAGCTGGGTCAGTCCCTCTCCCTGGAAAGCTGGGACAAACCCTCTGCTTGCCCAGGTGTCTCCGTGACAAGCGCTCAGCCTTCAGCCTGAGCGAAGAATATCTTGCCTGAGAGGAGAGAATGGTCAGGGCTGACCTGGGGGTGACGGTGATTCAGGAGGTCCCACGCTATGACTGCTGCTCCCTCAGCGCTGGTGCAGCTCAGCCCCCCGCACCACCGGGCTGCGTACTGCCTGATCCTGGGTTGCATGGCTGTAGTCTCTCTGGACGGAGGCACTTTGCACAGGGAATAGAGCCCATCCTGCAGGTAAAGGGTCTCTCAGACTGAGTCCTACAGGTCTGTTATCACTGATCAAACTGAGCACAGCAGAGTTAATCACCCCCAGAATCATAGGGTCAGTGTAGGAGCCTCCCTCCCTTTTATTTAATTTTACTTCACAGGAGGGGAAAAAAAAATATCCTCCATGTGGCTTATCAGGGTATTTCTCCTCTGCAGCTAAGCAGCCCCGCACGTCTTCCCAACCGGGCCTCTCCATGCTGCTCACTTGAGATGCTCTCTGACCCACAGGGAGAGGAGCCACTCCGCCTGCCACCAAAGGGTTGTCACACGCAGGGAGGAAAGGACTGCCTACCTGATCCAGCAGGGAGTCAGCTTCCCAGTGAAGCATTGCACATCTCTTTCAGACAAATTTACGTGTGGATGCAGACCCAGACTTTTGATTACCTGTGACAGGTAAGAGGACAGAATGCCTTGCAAGGCCAGCTAGAAAAGCCTTCAGAGGTGCCTAAACCTCTAGCGTGGCTGAATTAGCAGCAACCAAAAGTAGCCTGTTTTAGAGCAACTGTCCCACTTAAAAACAACATCTGTGAGGTACAGCAGATGTGTTCTGGTTAAACTATGGGAAGTGCACTTATATAGAAGACTCATAGATAGACCTGGACTGATTTCTTGTGGTCAAGGTCAAACAGCCTGTCTTCAGTGGACCGGTGGACTTTGGCTAAAAGGGACCCTTAACCAAGCTGCCATAGGAATGGAGAACAAGTGACATCCTGTGTGTTGGTCCAGAGCGTCCATTGCCACTTCTTGAAATCAGGGCAAGCACTTACAGAAAATCTAGCATTTCTAGCAAAGTTTCTGCCTCCTCCTAAACCCTAGATACACAAAAACTGCTGTGCAAAGGTGAGGCATTTATCAGGTGTTACATTCTCCATCTTTCCAATGGAATTTTTTTTTTCAGACCCTGGTCAGAAAAACATGTTAAGACAAGGCTAGTATTTTGTGGCTCTTACCCACCTCCCTTTTCATCAATACAGAAATTGGTGTTCTCAACCATGTCTGATCCCTCCTACTTCATGAGGCTACCTCCCAGCTGCCTGGCAGGCCACAATCTGCTCTTCTTCTCCCACTTCCTGTCTGCCACTGAAGGCACATATCGTCACAAGCTGACAGCCATGCAAGCTGCCAAAATCCTACCCAATGTGAGCCAGCACATCCCGAATTCAGAGCAGATATTCCTATTAGCTTCAGCTAGCATGGATCAGAAACCCTCTCTGCTGCTGAAAGTCCTTTCCAAGTCAAGGGGCTTTTGCCCCCATCTGAGCAGCTCCCAGCCATCACGAGGCTGTTCAGTAGGTGCAGTGACGGGGGAGTTAAGCAGAAGCAGCCCTGTGGCACTCAGAAAGCCACTTGGACCAGGCAGTTTCCCAGAGGGTTGTGTACATCTGAAGAAATCACAGCAGCGACAGGAGAACTGGTTAGGTCCAAATTAGCATCTGAAGCCAAATGGAGTAAAAGTGTCCTGAAGTCAAGTTCCTGGCTTTGTCTCAGCAATAGCTTAATGCTCTCTTCTGCCGCCTTAAAAACACAGAGGAAAGCTGCCATGCACAAACATTTTTATCATTGTCTCTCAATACCTGAAGTACCTGACACAGCAAGAAGAAATGTATCCACGGAGACCACACAGTCCTGAAGAACATTTTGGAAATAGCTGTCAGGCCTCATGAATAAAAAGTGAATTACAAAGTGCATTAGAGTATCACTGTGTCAGCTAATACCCTAGTAAAGGTTTCTGGCTTTATCACAGCTATCAGATATAAAATATATCTTATTAGGCCTAGCTCATCCTTAGGGCACACAGCAGGATTAGTCTCTGTAGGATAAGTGCAAATGCTATGTTTTACCTGGGCAGGAGAGCACTGTGATTTCCCATCCGCAAGGTCCTAAAGCAAGTGCTGAAGAGCTGAGCTGGGCAAGTGCTCCTCTGCTCCTGGCCACAGCTTTACATCATTACTGCAAGCCCAAAGGGAAAACAGTTGCTTGCTGATCAACTGTCATTTGACTTAATTATAATCCTCCTATACCTACCTGGTTTCAGTCACATCCTCTTTTCCCCCTCACCTGACAATGTTCATCCCGGCTTTCCCTACCTCTGCTAGGGAGTTGTGAATATCCACACTGTGCTTGCTCAGAGCAGTGACATCCACAAGAAAGACAGATGCTCTGAATAGCTAACCCAGGCACTGATCCCTAGCCAAAAGTGGGGCTGAAAACTGGCTTGCAGCTTGTCAGAGCACTGAGAGGCCTCAAACATGGCGAGACATGGTTTGTGAGGGGGCTCCCAAGATTTCACACCAGCTAGGGACTCATGTCCTTCAACATACCCTCGTTACCTATTCTTCTGCCTGCTATCCTGTTCTTCATTCCAGGGATTACTTGCGGGTCCTTCCCCCATGACAGCTGTGTGTGCCCCAAACCTGACTCCTCCCCATCCTGTTTCCTTTTACTGGGTTTTCCAACTTCTCCTCCAAGTGCAGTGCAGGATTTGATAATCCTCCCTGTTTCTGGGGTCTCTCCTTCCAACTTGCCTTCTAGATGTTAGGTCCCCATTCCTTTCCCCATCGTAGGAGTTCTGGGCACACACATCCCTGCATTGCTCTCACTTCCAGTGGTTCTGTCCCCAACTTTTTCTCCATGTGCACCATTCCTCAAAGTGTCTGAAAACAGAGCAAGAATGTTTGATAAATTAAGGTGTTTTCTGGGAGGAAAAGGAGCAGGTGGGTGATGGAGGCCGGACTTCATTGTGAAGAAGGTAGTTGAGGTCTCTACTTGGAAGTGCTGCAAAAGCCAGCCCTAATCTTTTCAGATCTGAATCTCTCACCCTCTTAATCAAACACTGTCCTGGGTTTGAGTGAGTGGTGGGGTTTTTTGGTAGCAGGGCTGTACGCAATTCTGTCAGTCATTTTCATTGCCATTGGTTTCCCTTTCAACTGGAGGAACCAAATATTCCCTGAAAGAGTAATGGATAAAAAGGAACTTATGTGACATTCACCAGGCTAAAAATTCCCATTCCTGCATCAATGTATATTTCAAGCCAAACAAAAGAGATCTAGCAAGAAAATCTGGGAGAAA
Source organism: Tyto alba (assembly GCF_018691265.1). Classification (NCBI taxonomy): domain Eukaryota; kingdom Metazoa; phylum Chordata; class Aves; order Strigiformes; family Tytonidae; genus Tyto; species Tyto alba. The sequence continues at coordinate 10,376,497 of NW_024881280.1, forward strand.
ATACAAGTTAAGCAAATAGTCTGGTAGTGAGGATGCTTCCCTGGGACGTGCAATATCAAATCCCCTTAGAAAAAGGAGGCAATGAAGCAGAGACTTTCAGCATCTTGGCAAACTCTAAACACACTGAGCCTTTTGGTAGAAGGGAGATAATACTGGCATTCTGACCATCTCTCTCCCTTTCCACCTCCCACGTTGTCATCTTGCTGAAAACTCTATTAGAGGTCTTTGAAGCAGCCATCAAGTACGTCGACAAGAAAGACTCAGTGCATAAAGCACCTTGTTATCCTACTGAAGGGCCTTGAAGCAACCTTCTTCCCCAAGGGTTCTCTGTGAATATGAACTCTCATGGGATAAGGAGTGGATGAATGATTAAAGGAGGGGGAAAAAAAAGGTGGAAATAAGCAGCAATCTTTCACAGTGCAGGAAGTTCACCAAGGCAGTATCAGAGGTATGAGTGTTGAAGGCTGCATTGTTTGATGGACTTGGTAAATTACGTGGAAAATGAGTGGGTAATTAATGTGACAAACCTCCCGGTGGCATGAGGATGCACTGAGTAAAAACAGAAGGGTTACCTGTGAAGGGTTGCAAAACAACCATATGCTACCAAGTGACAAGGTGAGAAAACAGCAGAAGAACTGAAACCTAGACATTCAAAATAATGGACATGGGAAAAGCAGTGCTGACCTCATTACATCAAGATGGGCTCTTAAGCTGATTTTTAGAAATAACATCATCTTAATTTATGTTCAGTAGCAGTTAGAAATTAAGTGTTAGGAATATTTTGGGAAGGGGTAGAGAACAGAATGGAGAATGTCAGGATAATACGGTGGTGCATGTGCATCCCAAGGACTGTGTGCACTTCTGGTCCTGCCATCTGCAAAAGGACTTGGCAGAACATAAAGGGCTTGGAGAAGAGCAACAGGAAAGATTTGAAAGTGCTTCCATACAGAAAATAAGATTAAGGCCACACTAAGATTAGAAAAGAGACAACTGAAGAACGATACAATAAAGGTATTTTAAATGAGTGGTTTGGGGACAGTAAATAGGGAGTGACTGTTTGCTGTCCCATCCTTGCATAAACTGAGGAGATTCAGGTGAACTAGTGAGTGGAAACTCAGAATAAGCTAACAGGGGGTTATCTGCAGAGCTTCTGTGGGACAGATCCAGGAAATTTACACAGGGTCTGAAAAACAAATGTTAATGGAACAAAATCCACTGATGGCTTTTGCATACAGTCATGACCCCTCTGGTCAGGAAGTCCCTAAACCAAATTGCTTCAGGTATATTCCAGAGGAATAACCCTGTACATCTGCCCTGTTCTTGTATCAGTAGCTAGATGCCCAGCGCTGAACACCAAGCCAGACTGGCTTCCAGCTCACCCAATGCTACCAACCTGCTGAGCTTGCATGTACCCCAGATGGGGAGTACTGCTTCAGATCAAGTAGAATAATTGCCTTATGTCAAATAAATAAAAAAATATGTTCTTGGTATTTATTCATATGCAGATGAGGATAACTAAAACATATTTCAGTTTAATAAGAACTAATTTATCAATATATCTGGTCTCATAAATTAAACCAAAACTAGCTTACAGCATAGACATGGTAGCAGAAAAAACTTTCAGCTGCCATTAGAAAGGCATTAAATAGCTAGCTACACACAGGCCAGAAGTGTAACATCCCATGTCACTACATTTAGATTTTTTTTTTAAATTTCAGGATCAGCCTGGTTCTCTCTGTCATGCTACATCATTCCCTAAAAATGTGAAAACAAATGGATTTGGCACTAATGTATTTTTCCATGGCAGGCAAATGCAAACATGCTATTATGATTTAAGAAGTCTCTGCGAGACTAGTTGATAAATACCATTACAAGCACTGAATAGTTTGATTGCCAAAGCCTTGTATGAACAAATAATTAATGGATTACTGTACATCCCACAATTAGCTCTTGGTGTGTGTTATAAGGCCAAGCCTGCAGACAACTTGGAGGAAGGTGGATGGCACTGAGATTAAGATACCGTCAAATGTTGCTTCTAATTTTGAATGCCTTAATTTGTAAATTCATTGTAGGAAGTGATTTTTGGTTGTGCCTTACATAGGAGGCTCTGACCTCACGAATACACAGTAGCAGTTAAGTGATGAGTGCTGGTGCCCTGAAGATTGGGTGTGCAAAACTACCAAGTACTTTGGCAGGGAACCTTTGCCACGTCCCCTCCGGTCTCATGTCAGGGCACGACAGATCTGGGAAGCGAGTGTTTCAGCCCGCTCTCCAGTCATTGCCCCCAACACTGCTCACGTGTAAATTCAGCTTCTGATCCTACAATTTTAAAATAATGCCAGCATAGACCAGTACATATGAAACATGCTATAGTCTGCTAACAGTATTGAAATCACATGGAAATAATTCCAGCAGGACAATTTTTACCGACACTTGAAAAAATGGGTAATCCAGTGAACTGATGGGAACTGCTCACTAAGAACTGGGAATCAACGTTTGCTGAAGCTCTACAGTCTCACTGACAGGCACCCTTCCTGTGGGTGCAAACAATATACTCCTCATTTCAGTTTTCCAATTAGTGCAATGCAGGGATCAGCTCATTCAAAGCCGAGAAACCAATGGGAAACTAAAGAAGGGAGGCTTCCCCCTGCTTTTTCTAATCTAGGTTAAAAAATGAGACTTAGTAATTTCAAAAGTTATGGGGACAGGGGGACCTGGATCCACAGTTTTACTTAACTAACCAAAAATTATTCATATTTGTTATAAGCAGAAGGTAAGGTCTAGTAAACTTACTTGGTTTTCTATTATATCTTATTTAATGTTATTCTTTTTAGCTGATAAAATTTCCTCTTTTGTTGTACTAAGTTTCAGTTTCCATCCAAATGGACACGTCAGGCATGTAAATTAATCAAATTAAAAAACTGAAGGCATCATCCATCATTTTCTGACATAAGAATGTGGACATCAGAAATGTGACTTGTTAAAATACATACAGCAATCTGTTTTTCAGTAATTAATGTATCCCCTGATTAATATACTGTAATTACAATACAAAGGGTCATGTTTAGTTGCAAACCAGCATGCTTCAGTGTTATGAGACACACTGAGAATCAACACGTCTTTCTTCAGCAAAACATCTGAAAAGTCTAGGCAACAGGACAGAATAAAAAAGCAAAACCAAGCCCTATAATGGATTTGCATGTGCCCAACAGCATTTATGTTCAACTGTTTAAATAAGTTGCTGTCCTCATTTATTTATCACTGCAACAGAACCAAACCAGAAACGTTCACCCAAATCTTTCAGTACAGGGTGCAGCTAAGATAGAAGTCAGAGCCACACTGCAGCGGCTGGTAGACCTGCAGGGAACAAATCCTCCGCTGAGGAGCGTTTGCTCAGCGAGCACGAGGCCTCCCGCCTCATCGTTGCTTACAAAGGAGCACGGTGCCTGGCTTCCCCAAGCCTGGCTGAGCGAGCAGTAGCCCAGCCCGCCGGCTCTGGAGCACAGGATCCATCACGCTGGCTCAGACCTGGGGGTGAGGACCCCTAACCCTCCTGTGACAGAGTCTGCAAAAGCTCTCGCGCACCCAGAGCGGTGCACACAGGGGAAGCTCGTTAGTGGCTACGGAGGGGATCAGCTTACTCCCTCAAGCCTGAAGACTGATTATGCTTGGCTTAACAACCATAACTCCAAATGCATTAGTCTAGAAAGCGGGCCAGCCAGTCTTTTCTGAGCTCAGCCTGGAGCCTCAGGACCCAGCACAGAGCTGCCCTCTGCTCCTGGCAGGCGTACCCGGGCTTGCTGCTGGCTGGGCACCTCACCTGCTCAGGCCCTTCGGGACGGCCCACTCGGACTCTGTCGGCCCTGTTGTGCCTCTGAGATACCTGGCCCTGTTTTCTTGCTTTCCAACCATTCTCCAGGTCTCTCTGTAGTCTTCCAGAAGGACTCAAGTTCTTCTGCTTTCTTCCCTGACCCAAAGAACATTCTTCTGGAAGTTTGACCCTCCCCTTCAAGCCTCCTGTTTTCAGCTGATCATGGCTACGAAGCCCAAAAGTATAAAGCTATGTAAAGGGGAAACCTTGCTGTTTTTCACCCCCTCAGAAAGGGACAGAGGCAAAGTTCAGGAGCCAGAAGAAATCCATCATTTCACCCACTTCAACACCTTGTGAAACTGATACAGACTCTATCTGTGTATTTAGATACTGCCACTTAACCTTTTAAAATCTGCCCTGTATAAACCCACTAAAGTACAGTCTTTTAAAATAAACTAGACTGCAAGCAGACAGTACGCCTTAAAAAAACAAAACACCTCCCATCCCCCCGCAAAAACTCACGAAGCTGAAGGAAAATTTTGTCTGTGTTCCCAAAAACATGCTCCAAGAGTACTCTGTTGCTTCTCACTTGGGAAACTTCAGCAAAAGAAACCGGTGTGTGCTTACATGCAGGGTTTCACTCTGCCTCTCCCTCTTGCCATGAAATGGTTGGTGTCTCAGAGAGCAGCCCTGGTTTTTCCTGTTCTGCTGGCCACTAGGTTGCTGCGAAAACACCTCAAGAACTCTTGTCCAGGCTGGCTGTGACTCCTCTATCGACTGTTTTATGAAGAACTTGTCTGCTGTTTCTTGACCTCAGACGGGGATGTTTTTGCCCATCAGCACCTTTCTGTGAGGCACATCCCATAACTTCTGGCCGCTCCAGCCACAAAGATGATGTGACGCAGGTAGCATGCCTGAAACTCGCAGGAGTGGCAGGACCCGAGACCCACACTACATCCTCTGAGTGTGATGAGTCTCCTCTGTAGGCTGAGATGTGACCCATATTTTGACTGGCTAATAAAGATGACTCAGTTAAACAAATCTGACTAAAAACCACAGGTTTTTAGTGGAGAACGTCGGCTGAGATCTAACTGGGAAATCAGGGCAAACAAATCAGAGCTGTGGAACTAATGCTAGTTTCAGTGCTGCCTTTAGGCCATGGAAGCCTTGAAAGAGAAATCACAGAAAGTAGGGAGATTCATGTTTTCCATGCTATAGGTGCAACTTCATCAAGCTTCTCATCAAGAATAGGAGATGATTTCTTGCTTGGTGCTCGAACAGTTAGCAGAATATGGTGCAGCGCTCAGGTGTTTGACCTCTGTGAGGGACTTCTAGGTCAGCTGTATGACAGAACACAGGCAAGCCTCAACATTAAGAGGCAAATATTCAGTAGGCAAGAAGCTTTGTATCTCCTCTCTCTGCCCCTTCTTTTTTTCCTGGGCTGTGTGCTGAGCATGAGCTAAGGAAGAATATAAAGCACAGAAGGTCACAAAACAACCTGCCAATCAAGAATACTAATAGGACTTGCAGGTTGTGGGGACTGACCAGTCCACCAGTGTGAAACATTCACAAGGAAGCATGGCATTTGTCAAATGCTTGTGCACAGCCTGAAAAAAACCTAATCTCTTCAAAAAAAAAAAAAAAAGTGCTAAAAGTGCTGCAGAGAATTTTGGAAGCAAATAAATGTGTATTTATATTATCCCACTACTATGATCAAATGTGATGGGTCAGGGAGGAAACAAGAGACTGAAACCTCCCCGCACTGCCATCTGTGCTATGCCTGCAGCAGAAGTTGGGACAGCAGAGCTCTGGGCTGCTCCTCTGTGCAGAGCTGGACTGAGCCGAAACCCCGGAGCGATGAAGCGCCAGGCAAGCACCTACTGGTTGTTTCTGCTGTGTGTGGGTAGACACATCCCAGGCGTTATCTCCAGCACATAGCTCTTTGGGCATGGTACGGCTTGTTCCTTCCACACAGGTAAGTTATCACTGAGCCTCCCAGCTCCAGCGAAGCAAACTCCATTTTGGGTGTGAGATGCAAAGAAGATGCAAATGCACCTCCACCCCTTTCACAAAAACAAGGGATCAGCCAAGCTCTTTTGCTCAGCCGAGTGCTTCAATTGCTCAGCTCAGCTTCTCCTTTCTGCTCAGCCACAGCTTCCCTGCCAGGATCGGCGCAGCAGTCACCCTTGCTGCACCGCATCCTGGGCGGCAGAGCACCACTCGCCAGCCATCAGACAGCACGAACAAACTCTGCTGGAAGAGAAGTGCAGGAGGGGAGGTGAGGAAGCAAGGGGAAAGAACAGGAATGGAGTTTAAAACAGCACCGGGACATGTCCCTGTTTTTTCACCCCTGTGGCATGAAACCTCTTTTCTGTTAGTAGTTGGTGGCATTTGCCACCATCACAACATGAGGTTAGGAAGCCCACGTTCAGTCCGAGTCCTCGAACACACCGCAGTTTCAGTCTTTGACTTCTTTGTGTGCCAAAAGCTGACGGGCCGCCTCCAGCTGCCAGGAGCATCATCTGCCCAGCAGCTGTGCCTTCCCGCCGGGCAGCACGTGCCGCCTCCTCGCAGGCAGTGCAGAGCGAAGCAGAACCAGGAGGCTCAATCCAGGCCTTGGTTAAAGCATGAATAAGTGGTACTGAGCAGAGAAATAAGAGATCTCTAGAACAAAAATCAGAACTGTACAGTAGGAAGTTGATTAGCGGAGCAATCATAGCTCAGCACACACCAAGCTGCAGGGCCTCCTTCCTGCCAGGCTCAACAGAGGGAAAACAAATGTGGGTGCTCTGCTGCTGGCCCCAGGCAGGGCACAGCTGTGAGGGAGCTCCTGGAGGAACGTAGGCAAAATGTAGCCTACGACTGCTACTGAGGTTACACACTTATAATCCTGGTGAAAAAACCCAAACTTTTTCACGATGAGGACAGTCATACATTGCCTAGAGAGGCTCTGCAATTTCCATCCTTGGAGGTTGATTTTTTTTGAGACTCAACTGGATAAAGACCTGAGCAACCTGGTCTGATCTCAGAACTGACCCTGCTTTCATTGGAAGCTGGACAGGAAGCTTTCTGATAATCCTTCCAACCTGAGCTACCTTGTGATGGACGATAAATTCTGCAGCCCCCAGCCCTGCAGTTCAGGAAGGACGTGCAGCTTGCTGCAGCACCCGTTTTACTCCCTGTAAGAGCTCCCACTTGAGCTGGCCACACTTTGCCCTGCCACAAACAGTCCAGCCTGCTTTAAATCACTCACAAACCAAACATCTGGGAGAAACAAAAGCTGGTTGTGACACACTGAAATCACCTTCTGGAGGGAGACAGGTCCATGCAAGCTCAGGGGAAGCTGGAGAGCAACTCGCCTGCTGTGACCTTGCATACGGAGGGGGGACAAAACTCTGCAGAGGCTCTGGCAGCCAGCTGTGCCTCCCCAAAGCTGAGCGTGACTCCTGCAGGCTGCTGCAGTGGGCAGTGGAAAAGCATCTGCTTTTCCTGGACAGTGGCTGCAGCCAAGCTTCATTGCAACAGCAGCAGGGGGGAAGTAGCTGCCATCAGCCACCGCCTGCCTTGAGGAAATGGGGCTCCAAAGCCAGACCTTGGCCTCCAACAAGTGCGACTCACACAAACTCTTCAGCCTCGCTCCCCTCACGCCCAGCTGAAGCTGAAATCTCTGCTAGGGGAAGGGGCTTCCTACTGCAGAGCTCTGAAATAAATATATCTATGAGCTTTTTTCCCCTCCAGCATTGCCTAAAACTGCACAGCAAGTGCTTCCTCACCACAGCTAGTATCAGGAAGAGGTGAAGGCATCTGTACAAGCCTCATCATCTCACTGCCCAGCTCCTGCCTGTTAACAACTGCCTCAGCAAAGCCCACATCTCTGCTCCAGCTGCAGTGGTGGTGGAGGGACAGTATCACCTCTCCTCCAGGGAATCCAATTTTGGATGCCATACCAGCTGGTAAACAGCAACCGCCTCTGTTGCCCTGCTGTCTGGCAGCAAAGCAGGTTGCTCACGTACAGGGCTAACACCATACTAAAATGTCTGCTAGAAGACGACCGACTGCTTTAAAAGAGGATTTAACAGTCAAAAAAAAAAAAAAAAGGCGGCACTAGGAGGTGAAAGAAGAATTATGTAAAGATTTTAAAAACAGACAAGACAACCCTCCCAAGTTGTGCCTGGTTCATGGGGACCTTTCTCACAAAAGGAAAAGGCTTCCTCACTATATCCATTCATTGGGCTGGGAGCGAGCACAGCTTCCTACAGAAAAAGCAGGCTATCATACAGCAACCACGCTTTTAGAGGTGTAACACCTGGACGTGTCACCTTCCATAGCCACACCGCCTCTCCCTTAACCCCGTAACTAGCTCCTCAGGCCCTTTCCCACCAGCCTCTCCCCTCACAATCCCACCTCCTGTGTGCCTTACAGCTCATCTCTTACTGCAGCCCGATACCCTCCAACCTGTTACCTACACCCTGCTCCACGTCTAAGGGAGTATTATTGATCACACAAGTTGTAGTCCTCCCGTAGTGACATCCCCCCCCAAATTTGGAGAGAAGGCAGCCTTCTGCTGCTGTACCAGCCACATCTGGCTATCCAAAAACACTGTCCCAGGGAGAACAGCACCTTTGCACTGAAACGTAGACAAGAAATACAGAACTGTTCCCAAGAATGTAAAACATCACTTTCTTGGGAGAAACGGGTGAACTAGGACTGCAGCCCCTCTGACTCGCACTCCTCTCCCAGCCACCTGCCTTCTGCTTAGGCCTATACCTGCTCAGGCTGTGAGGAGATGTCTGCAAGTTGGATCTTGCCCTGGTCGAGGCTGACCTGGCAGTGTGAATGGTGGAGCATGGGAACCTCTGGTGTCAATTCATTACGAGCACGGGCAGGGCAACTCCTTGACCTGCAGGAAACCTCCTGCTTCGACTCAATTACCAGTATCCAATTACAAATGGTAAGGCAGCATCTAGTTTTATTTCCAAGATTCAACCCTTGTTTTTCAATGAGATGCTTCTATTTGCTCTTGCTGCTTCAGAGCTCTCTTGGTCAGGTACTTCACTGCTAGCAAGAGATGGATTTTCTTTCCCCACCTGCCTTTTAAGGATCCATTCAGTGAACCTGGAAGACGCTTTCCTGCACACTGACCCAGCTCCACATTTTTGAGCCATGCAGAATGGTGATCCACTGGGCCAAAAAAAATGGTCTATTAAAAACATGTCCAAGGCCATCTCCCAAGTCAAAGGAGGAGATCTGGAAAACAAAACAAAGCTAACACCTAATGTTGCACACTCACAGGCTTGGCTCTGGGATGCTGAAAGCTGTGTGTGCCCTTGGGCAGATGTGCCAAGCAAGTTTGCTTTTGACCTAAATAGGCTTCAGTTTTTCCATTAAGTTAGAAAATCCTCATAAACGATAAAAAAATCACTGCCCCTCCTTTACCATATCAGCTTGGTGAAGCTCAGTCTCACTGCTAAAGGTAGCAAAACCTTGTAAGCAGGGGAAGAAAATACACTTGTGCAGTAATACAAGTAAAAAGTCAAGGGATGCAGTGCATGTATACACATAACAAGTACTGGCCTTCAAAGGGATAAAAAGTAGAAATCTGACAGAATGAAACTCTTCTATTGCTAAGCACTCAGAGAAGTGGTACAAGAAAAAAGCAGGAAGAAATGGACACTCTGGAAAGTCTTGAACAACAAACCCAATAAAATCAGAAGAAAATGGTTTAGAAGAGCCTTTAAAATGAGTTTTATTGTCAGAATTTTACAAGTAGCCTTCAGCGGCATCATACAAGAACTCTGTTGCAAAACTCTAATAAATAGTCTGCCCCAAGTCCCAAAATATTTTTTGAAATAAAATAAAAACCAAACTTAAAAATAAAAGAGAATAAAAGCAAGACTTCAGGATGCTTAGAGATGTTAGCAATATTTCCCATTTACAAATAATATCAGGCATTATATAAATCTCCTTCATACAAGTCATTAAAAAACCCGAGACATTCTAAACCTTTACAAAAGCACTCCAGAAATAGTTGCAAAGAGATCCATTTCCATGACAAAACATTAGAGAAGGACTCAATGGGGATTAGCATCACAAATGTTTGAGGTTGAAGTATAGTGTGTACTTGTGTGGTGCAAGATTAAAGAGCGTGACAAAAGGATTTGAAAAGAGCGTGGAAGTTTCTGTGGCAAGACTGTGTCCAATGATTTTAATCTGTCTATTTGAGACTGTGGTGAAGGGGAGGGAGTGGATGCTCCTGAAATTAACCCCCAAATATACTGCACTTTATTGCAAGGCAATGGTTATTAAGGTAGCGACTGTATCATCAGAAGGGAACAGAAAAGGTTTCTCAGCACACTGCCCAGTTTGATGCCTGTGCAGACTGCAGTGCTTGAAGTCACATTCTGACACCTAAAAGGTATTTTCTGGAGAGGTAACGTGTTGTGGCAAGTTAGCTGTTCCTTCAAAGAACAAGAAATGAACTTTCCCGGCATGAGGCAGTTTGGGAAGTCTCATGCTACACAGTTTCAGCTGGGGATTTCAGAGCTCCAATCCTATCCCACTACTTTGAAAAACACACTTCTCTAATTCACCTTCACATATTCCTCTGCCTATCATAGTAAAAGATTTATAAGAGCTCTCATGTAATAAAACACAAGTCGAATAAACATTTCTCAAATCTGTCATGATTTGAGAAGTCCAGAGAAATGGAATGGGAGGGCGGGTGCGCGGGGATGGTTTATGTGGATTTTCATGGAAACAGGTCAGGGGAAAGAAATCTTAATCTCTTTACAACTTCAGCTTAAGTCTTCTGCACATATGCACATAACAGATTCCCCTGGAAGGGAAGGGGACTGCACTGAAGCGGTACAGCAACAGTACTCAGTATCTCTCAGCCTGCCTGATACAGTATGAACTGCAGCATGCCTCGTGTTGCTGTTTGTGAAGTTACTTGCAGCCATTGTTTCCACGGGAAGCAAAGGCTGCCAGAAATGCTAATGCAATAGATGTGTGTAATATGCCTCACCCACGGCTCACGTCTCTAGTCTCTCTCCAAATGTTATGAGGCTGGTTGTACTGTACCATACACTATGGATACGCGTTCTCTGTAATGTATGGGAAGGTAGCACTAGCAATCAAGCGCAAATTGCTAAGGAGACACCTAAAACATTGCATTACATCCCCTTGTCTGTGGCATACTTCAGAAAACAATGTAAGAAGAGCAGTAAAATAAACATTTCTTTCTAATTTTCTAGATGTCATAATACTTGCCAAAGCTGCAAGGAAAAGCAGATTACCTGGAACAGAGAGAAAGGAGTTAATGGAAAAAGAGGCAGGTGGAACAGCAAGCCTGATCCTGCCTCCAAATCGTTTTGTACATAACAGATAAAGAGACAATGTGCAAAAAATAGACATTCACATTTTAGCAGTTAAACTTTTATTTTACCTTTTTAAAATTATTTACTTTGTTTTTTCTACAAAAGGCAGACATTGATTGTTGATCTGCAATTGTTCTGAGTGCGCGCAGAGATGCAAAAAAGGGTTATTGGAGGATGAAGGACAGGGAAGTGCTCTGACTATACTTTCACATGTCATGATTAAGGTGGCATTAAAGCTTAAGTCCCAGTAATAATATTCATAACAGATAGTTTCCTTCCCCATACACTGTTCTCAGTTCATATCAATTGTGTTGAAAACCCATTCAGTGAATTTCTTCAGTTTCTCGGTTGCGTTCTGGGATTCCTCCTGTAACCTCAAGTTGTCTTCCCGCAAATGCTGCACTTCAGCCTGAAGACTGGCCTTGTCCTCTTTTTCCTTAGGCGTGAGGAAAAATACAGATCTTAGTGGAAATTTTAGGTCGGGCTTCCTACCTACATAGAGGCGTGCAAATCTCCTGAAGAGAGCATGAGTCTTGTTCTTTATAAAGATTTTATGTGCAGTAGCACACTGTTTTACAGCTAAGGGACCTTTGTGACATTTCATGCCTCGTTTTTAGCTTGAATGAGCAGGATTTCTCTGTATTAAATTCTAATACAGAAGCTGCCTCCCTAAGTGGTGAAATAAAATTGGGCATGCCCCTTTATGTACAGCGTATGTATGTACAACTGCTGATGGTTAACTAAATAAGGGATAGGAAATATTCCTGCAAATTATTTCCCTAGCTAAGAGACTTTTCATCTGACCACAGCAGATCCTTCTCGGACCAAGCAGGCAGTAACACAACACAGGAAGTTTCCACAGTAGAAATTATATGTTTAGATAATACTCTCGCTTTTCACCATCAGGAGGATATATTTACATGGACTACCTTCAAGCCTTTTGCAGTGTCACCTGAATTAGGAGTGGAGGTACTCTGAGTCACCCTCCCAATTTAAGAAGAGGAATCAGATGCCTACAACTTTAGACACTCCACCCTAGCCTTGCCTAATTAGAAGTATGGCCTGAGAAAAGTAGTAAAGAAATGTCTTTTTCTCATATAACGATGAGACTGTCACAGGCTCAGGCACGGCGAAGCAGGATTACACTGTTGTTAGCATCACCTAACCTATCAGCACTAAATATACGTCTTACAGATTTTCTGTAGATGAAATGTTTACCTTCCTTAGATCCTCTTGCAGCATCTTCAGCAAACCTTCCAGTTGGTCCACTTTAGAGGCAAGAGTTGGAGGAGACTCTTTACTGTTGAAAGCAGGAAGCAAGAATAGACATTGATATGATTTACTGTCTTCACATAGGGTAGCTACCAGCCTTGTCTATACCGAGTGGCTTCAGGTGCACGAAGAATTCACAAAATGAACAAAAAGAACCTAGCATGGAACACATGCAGCACATGAATCAACAGAACAAATTTAACTCATGATTAATTGGGGCCATCCCATCACTTGACTTCTCTCTGCTTCTACTCATTATATGTGCCTTGAATTACCAATGCTTTGGACACGGTCACGAACATCTCAGACAAGAAAGAACCTGCAACACAGTTCAGCTGTGCTTACGACTCTTCTGTTTCCACTTCCCACCACCATCTTCATGAGAACTTGTGAAGAGTTCTGCGAAGCCTGGAGACGGCTTCCAAATAAAGATTTACTTACCCTGTATAAGGCTTTAGCTGTGCAGTAAGCTGGTCCTCAGCCTGATCACTACTGGAGGCAGCGCTCACAGGTCTGTGATTTTCATCAGCAGCAGCAAAGAATGAAGCTCGCTGAACTGAGAAGGCAAACAGACAATGGAAAACAACAGCAGCAGTAATGATTATCTGTGCACAGCACAACAGCTATACTGCAGGATCTCAAAGCAATCTAAGAAGTCTGTCTCAAGCAAGATAAGGTGATGATATGACATACCAATATCCACTCGACAGAAGCAAACTGGCATTGCAAGTGTTTGCACCAGGTTCTCCACTGTACTGGATTCAACAGGCAAGTATTAGCTCTGGCACAGCACTGCATGCTCACACAGATCACGCGTCGCCCTCAGGCTAAGCAGCTCTGCAGGAGGGAGATGCTAGAGAGCACAAAGCAGAGCCGTGCCGCTCGCTCCAAGAGTCCACCCAAGGCCAGTTCCAAGAGAGGCAAAAAGCCAAGCTGGAACAGCAAGAACTGTGCCGAACTTCCCGTGTGACACTACCCAATAACTCAGGAACTATATTTAGCTTCCTTCACTCCATAAAGGAGCCCTTTATCTTGAGGAAAGAAAAGCTCAATGTGGGCAATTTGCATGTGGAAAGTAAAATGACCAATACAATTCTTCAGAACCCCAAATGTTTTCTTTATGCCTTAGAAAACATCTTCAGATTGAAATGTGAAATCTCTTTTCTGCATTGTGTCTACACGTTTTTGTCCTGTAACTGCTCAGATGTTTTAACACATCTCTAAATCACTATCATATGTGGTGTGACTGTAAACTACCAGCTGCCCTTACCTCTGGAGTTTCCTAGTACAAACAGTAACATAAACACTTTTATTTTAAGAAATTAATGTCTCTCTTCCTCAGCAGCTGCTGGTCTCTCACTGGAAATAGAACAGTACTGTCTTTTCCAGCTTGGCAAATTTTTATAAAACAAGGCTAAAATTAATGTGCCTTGGTATTTGATGGAATTTTTCCTGCTCCTCTCTCTTCCTTTGAATGAAAATACCGAAGGTTGGTGTAGCTCAGGAATCCAGGCAGCTTTTGTTTCAGTTGGTTGCAGATAACACTATTTGTAACGGTGGGGGCTTGTGCTGAAAACACCAACAATGTAGGAGAGAGGTGTCCAGAATTGTAAATCAGAATTTGGGCAGCTTGGTACCTGTCAATCCCTCCTGGCACCTGGCAGAGACTACAGACTGGGATTATATTGACATCAGACAGTTGTTCCCCCTCCAAGTTGAATCTGAACATATTTATACAGTGGCGAGATGAAGGTGCCAGCCAACACATCACCCCAGCTTTTCTTCATGTGCACTGTCAGTTTGTTACCTTCACCACACTGACTTTGCTCATACTTCTAAGAGAAACACAAGTGACTCTGGGGCCTATGGTGAGGGATTCAGGTTAATGAGGACAGTCAAATAAATCTAACCAAAAAAAGGGATCTTTTAAACAGAAATTGCCAACCATAGTAAAATGCATTAAACCCTGGGTTTCATCCCTATGTGGTGGTGAAATAACCATCAGTACAAATCCACTTCCCCCGGAGGAGCGTGGCTAAGTTTGAATACTCTTTCCCAAGACTGCACAGCAGCAATGAGATGTGCTGATCCTACAGCTCCTATGGCAATAGAGCTGAGCACACACGTACGCCTTGAACACCGGCTTAGACATGCATTGCCTTAGTGATGTATGCAGCTACTACCAGAGTATAGCCAAGAAAAGCAGATTACTTTACAGCCTTCTCCAACCATGCAGAATAATGTCTAAAAGATTCAGGATCAGAGAAAACACTTTTATGAAGGTGGGACAGCATTTATGCAGAGATTAGGAAAAGGCACTTCTGTTTAAAGCACCTAAAAGACTTTTCCATCGGATTGCAGTAACTGTAAGGTAAACTCCCTTTGGGCTCAAGTGTATTTAATTTTAAATTCAAATAAATCTAGGCAGCTTACAGTTCTCTTCAGTTTACTAAGTGTCAAGGAGATGGAAAGTGCCATAGGATGAAACAACACTTATGTGCAAGTCTGTGTATTCAGAATATGTGAAGGGAAGAACGGCCATGGAAAAGCATATACCAACAAGGCATATTTCCCAAATTACCTTGGCAGCGCACTTCACAAACTTCTTGCTAGTGCAGTAAGCAAGCAATCATTAGTGTGCTCATATGCTTTTCCCCTGCTATTTGGACTTTTGTACTTTCCTGCCAGATGTCTTTTCCACCCTAGCTGTAATGTCTGCAATTGCTCTAAATGAAATGAAAAGTAGCCAGTTTCACAAAGATTTGGCCAAACCATAGCACAGAGGAATTCCAGTATGAAGAAATGGTATCTGAGTATTACATACAAAGTTTTTGGCTGTTAAGACTCGATTTGCTATTTTAAATGAGCTTAAGTTTCAGACTAAGTAGAAACAGTAACAACAACAAAAGCAAGAGTCAAGATTAAAAAAATCTCACAAACCCAGTCCTTAGTGAAACATGCACAAAGACCAACTTCCTAAGTTCTGGAAACTTACCTTCAAAGGCTTTGGCAGCATCTACCAAGTTTGACCAGTCCAGATCAGAGGCAGAATCAGGCAATGGCATAAGACCAGGGTCTGGCATGGGCTGCCGTCTTTGCTCCTGGATATCTGTGAGAGAGCTGTCTGATGCGGAAAACTCTCCTAGAGTAATGCAGAACAAATTATAAACTCCATTAAAAAAAAAAAAGAAAATTCCTTTTTAAATACTAAGGCATCCCTATTTTTAATTTTTCTGGGGTAGCACCTGTGGAACCAGAACTCAGTAGAATGTTTGATTAACTGCAGTTGACCAGATACAGCATGTTACAAGTCAGTTTTCTGAGAGGGTGCTTCTTGCCAGGACATTCAGCTCCTTTCTAACCTGACAATCTTTGCAGTTTAGCACTTCAAAAACCAATCTCTGCCTCCCTCCCCCCAGCACTCTTCTACCCAACGATTCCTGCCTCTGCACACACTGAAGATACTTTGGAGGGCTCTGCAGCTTGCTGGGGCTTCTAAGCTCCCTGGCGCTTATTTGCTTCTGTAAAAATACAAATTTGTGGGTTTTTTTCCTTCTCTCTCTACCATCTTGTAAACCAGTGGAAGCAGACTTAGGCCTGCCACGATGAATTAGGACAAGAAAACCCTTAAAATGACTTCCAAAACATTTCATATCTCTCAGCAGTTTAGTGAAACCTCTTGATCTTTACTAAAAAATACACACACCCACCCGTAAGTTGGTACATGGCCTGCTATGGAAAAAACACTGGCAAGCTTGATAGGAAAGTGTAAAGCCCCTGTAACTTTTGTGCAAACTGGTGCCTAGCAAAGTGAAACACTTGAATTATTGCCACGAATTAGGGAAAGACCAAATTGCAAACCAACAATTATCTACTTTATTTCAGTTTACTGGCTGGACAATCAAACAAATGTGCTACGCCTGTCAGTCAGCACATCCGTAAGCTCAGAAGCAGCAACAGCCTGCTTCCTCATGCCCTCTGTCAGGGTATGAAGAAAGTTTTGAAAAATCTGTAGGTGGTAGAACACAAGAGATGTGGGGGTGAGAAGATGGACTGGGCACCTGGGAAGAAGCTGCCGAGAGGAAGGGTACAGTGAAGAATCCATCTGGACCACAGAGACCAGAAAGACAGCGTGGTGGGCAGGATACAAGTCCGTTGGAAGAGAAATGCCACTAGCTGTGTTGCTTATTTCTGTCCCACCACTTTTTTTGATAGTCTAATAGCTATATAATTCCAATAACTTTCTGATAGCTTTAGCTAAATCATATTGCTGTCTGGGAAACAACGACTACTCTGCACGCACTCCTTTGCTCAAAAATCCTTAATTTTTTTTTTTTTTGGTCTCTGTATGTGTTTACTGTTTATAAAAGTAAGTTCAGCTCACTATTGACATTGAGGATTCTTGTATTATCTCTCTAAAAGAGGGCAGTTATTTGATAAGTTCTTAACGTGAAAATATTTACAATCAGTGAAAAGGTACACAGAATTAGAAGAAAAAAACAACTTTGAAAAACTACTTGTTTTAAAAGTGTGAGCTTGATTGTTAATTAAGCAGATGAGTAAATAAGATTATTTTTAGCTCACTGTTTTCCTTCTTCAAAACAAATGAAGGTGCTCTGGAATGGCTCTTATTTGTTATTAAGATCTTTGAATTAAAAGAATTTTGAATAGCTGGAAGCCAACAAATACTTGTGGTATTAAATATCCAGCTCAACTTAATTCTTCTCTCAAAGGCAAGTGTGTGTGTGTGTGTGTGTGTCTGTGTGTGTGGGGAAGACAATCTGTGTGCCACTCAAAAATAGCTGGTACGTTTATCATGCAGGCCCTACATTTTATAGAAGATGGAAAAATCTTGTTTTGTTGACAGAAGTAGAAAGCTTATGTGCTAGGAGGAGTAATCGGTTTGGTGTGGAAGAGAACATGCCAATGAAAAAAGGTTTTGTGGTTTTCTTTTCGGAAAATACAGTCTCTTTTTGTTTAGATGCCTAAGTGCTGCTTCCCACTTCTACTCAGATGGCTTCACTAATCTTCTGACCCCAAGCACTCAGAAGCCAAATCCACCAGTCAGTTACAAGTGTAACCAAGTCTGCAAAGCTACCTTAGTGCATATAAAAAGCAGAAGTGAAGAGAGCTCAGTTTCCTAACTCTTACGCAATAAACATGTGATACAGAAACAACAGCTCATGAAAATGTCAGGTTCAACACTGAAGACTGATGCCTGGTGATCACAGACAGATGAAAAGAATTTAAAATAGATTTCTTCAGCAGCCTTCACTGTCAAATGTATCCTGTGTATCTAAATACAGACTGTGCTTAGGGCTCACTATAGTGAGTTGAATCTATTGATAGCTTTGCGTTTTCCGCTTGAAACATACTAAAACATGAATAAATCAGAGCAGATATGTACTTCTTCAGAAAACATTGCAGAATCCTACACTGTGAGATCGAGCTCTATTTCTGGAAAACACATTTAGGACACGTTTAGTTATGAGGTACAGCGGGAACCTGTGAAAATTCCCTTTCTCACCAACTGAGACATTCACATGCAGCAACACACAACTGAGCAGATAATCCTACTGAGAATTTTCAGTAAACTCCTGGGGGAAAGCTGAGTGCCTTCCTGACAGAAGTTTACCAAGTAACTTTTTCTAGTTAGCTGTCAATACGTGACTAAAATAAGTAACTCAAGTCCTGTAAAATGAATAGGACAAGGGAGTGAATCTAAAAACAGGTGGTGCAATAAAAGCTGTATCTGGCGTAGTTGTACATCCAAATGCCCACTAGTATTTATTCACTTTCATGACATTATTTTCCTAATAGTATTTTCTTCCCATAATCCCACACTGAAGGAACCGACACCTGAAGTTGCCACTGGCTGATAACCAGGCAGACGTTATTTGCCCATTGCTTTAACTGGTGCAGATGATTCCTGGAAGAAAAGGTGAAAGCTTACAGCTCAAGGCAAATTTTTGCGGTCCCTCCACAAGGTAACTGCATGACCAGTCATGCAGTCTTATACCCACTGAAGTGAGGAAAAAAAAAACAACTTCCCATCCTATTTTATATTTTCAGGCAGGTAACTTGACTCTCCTCATTTTAGCAAAATCAAGATGGAAGTACTAGTTGCTGTAACATTTTCCCTCAATATGACTCAAACGATTCCTTTGAAAGTAGAATAATGAGAGATACACTTACCATGTAGTGATTTCATTCCCAAAGTATATGATGGTCTCCGTAATGGCAGCGACTTTGGGAGAGAAGGGTACGTGCTGGTGAATAGGACATCATTTGGCATGGCTTGGTCCAAGAGCGAGGCCCGTGAGGTGAAGAAGTGGTCCCTTTGACCACTGTAAATACTCTCATCTGACAAAGTCCTTTGCAAGGCACGCCTTGTGGTAGGAGTGCTGGGAAAGGGAGACTGACAGGACAGAGTGTGTGACTATACATTCATAAGAACAAATAAAAAGAAATGAGAAAAAAAAAATCAATACAGAAACTTTTGAAGTCTATGTTGACATAATCTTTAAAAGAATTTTCTTTAAACAAGAAACATTATATTTTTTCAGAGTGGATAGGAAAAAGAACTAAAGGAATCTGCTTTGAGGAGATTATAACTAGGTAACATATATAGGTCTTTTCTGGCCTATTTCACATTCTACCTTTTAAATACCCTTCAAACTTCTCCTGAAGTGGAAATCTTGAGCAGCCCTCACGGATTCTAGAGCTGACGTGATGCACTGATCCTGTTTACAGTAACAGACTGAATGCTGCATAAACCCAAGTTCTCCCTCCTGCCCGGGGGAGGCTGCCTTCCTGCAGGCAGAGCACCAGCAAATGCCAACTAATTAAAAGTCTCGTATTACCGAACAACTAGGAATGCCCACCACCGCTTTGATTCTTCAGAAGGATTTGAATCGCAATTAAGTGAACAGTCTCATGAGTAAGAGATCTTGTGCCTTACCCCCACCATCATCCCAGCTTCCTCCACACTCCACGCAGGAGAAAGCACAGCTGTGGCTAGCCCGGAGCTACGGACTCTGGCCAGTGCCACCGAGCTACTACCAAAGAACACATAACCATTCCCATCAGCAGAGACACTGATTTTCAGGAAACCTGTAGCAACATAACTATCTCTAAGACATAAATTTTCTTTACAGTTTGGTTGAAATTTGTTCCAAAGTCTTTCATGGAGAAAAGGAAGACCTCACCACCCTCACTTGCTTTGTAAGCAAGTTTCAACACAAAAAGGAGATAATACCATTTCTGGAAAGAGTGATTAAGCATTACAAAGAGTTGCTCATTTGCAAATAAAAATCGTTTTCTCTTCTCAGAAAGAATAAAAAAAAAATGCTTAAACAGACGGTATGCTATTCCTGTGATCAAAATCCCACACTACAAGGTGGGAGAAGAGCATGGAGGAGGGACTATTGGTACTGTACAGTGGAAGGCAATCTGCCAGGTTTTTTTTTTTTAGGCAAAAACGTTACACATTCTCATATTAAGAGACTGCTGCACGTTTTGGTTTTATGATTCAGAAACAATATTACTTTGAGAAAACTGCTGTCATCAAAAGACAAAGAAGGAAGGAGAAGCCATGTCCCATATCCATTACGTCCAATTCTCCCTTCTGCCTTGCCTCCCTCAGGACATGCCCATCACAGTATGAACCTCGCATATACAGTTAACGTTACAGAAATGAGAACTGGTACACAGCTGTCACTATGTTACATTGAGGATCAAGCTTTTTTATTCTGAAATTTAAAAGCTCAAACAGCAGGTTCATGTTATGAACCACAGAAATCTCCCAGTACTTGCCCTGAAGTGGCAAAAGAAAAGAGCAAGCTGCTAAGCCAAGCAGCATGCACTTGAGGGTAGTACAGTTCACTCAGTCTTAAGCAATTAGGAGCTGGAACCACCAGTTAATATCAGACGTTGAGACTAAAAGGTTGCACAGATAGGAACATCTGATGAAGTCAGAACAGAGGCAATATGAGTAGGAATTGTCTTCTGGTAATCGAGCAGAGGGAAGGGAAAAAGAAGCGTGACTTGTCTGAGAAGATATAATGCCTAAGTAGCAGGTAAGGAGATAAGGAAGTCTGGGAAGATAATGACGCACAAGACACATAACGTCACAGCTTAAGGACAAGTTCTACTAGCGAATAAAGCCTTTGGCAGCCAACAGTCAGGAAGGAGGAGGATTTCTGGTCTTTGTGAAGTGAACTAATGGAGGCCATTAGAATTTTTTTTTTTTAAACTGTCAAAAAAATGTTATGCTGTAAGAGCAACTTTTTTGTAAGATGAAATATAAATCAAACCATGCAGTGGACAGAAATGACAGTTACTTTTAAAATGGAAAAGTTTTAATTTAATGGTGTGATAGACTGTTATTAACTTGCTGAAATTTATCAAAAGCACAACCTGAGTTAACACACTTGTTAGAGTCACCAGGAAATAAAGATCAGGGTAAGAACTGATTCACTAAGCCAAAAGCAGAAAAAACTCAAACTTGGGAACATACACACTTCTCATGGTCTTCAGGCCACCTCTTTAAACAGAATGGAATTCCTTAGAATGAGAACAATCCCCTTGCTCAAAACAACCAACAGGAGATGCTCGCATCGTCCATGTCCCACTCCCCTCAGAAGCATCCCAAACCCAAGAAAAAGATCCCTTGCCATTGGCAAGTCTTTTTTTATCTCCAACCTCAAAGGTAGCATCTGAAATAATCTGTGGACAGAACCTAGCACTTGCAAGTTTTCATAAGCCACTTTGGGTTTTTACAAGCAAAGAGAGAGGTTGCAGCTCTCTCTCCTGCATGGTTGCTGTAGAAACCACTTGGGCTCTAGGTGATGAGCCTGAGCTGTTAAGCAGACTGTACATGGAGACTGTAGAAATCAAGACATTCTCTTCAAAATGATGGATTTATGAAATTAATATATGCACTTTTGTGTTATTATACACAGTTTGAAACGCATCAGGAAATGTTCCCAACTATTAATTTTGTATAAATATTTGATTTAGGGAACATTCTTGGTCCTTGTACATTAACAGGATTAGAGAAGCATAAAAGTGTGCTTTTTGCAAGGAGTTTCAATACTGTTAACAAGTCACTGTCTAGTGATGCAATCAGAGAAGAACAATTCAAATGTGTAAGACAACCCCACAGGATTTGCCATGACCCAGCAGTCCTAAATGCTCTTCACAATTTGGCATAGTAGTCTCTTTAAATTTGCACAGAAAACTCTAATAATATTGCAGTGACTGTAATAATGAAACTGTTCCCCAAATGTATTTCTCTGGTAGCCAAGTCTGTGACAAACGGATGACTTTCTGTCCATGACGAGAATTCAGGGAATGCTTTATGTTTTATTTTCCTGTTATGGGTGAGAATAGAAAAGATCCTTTCTGAGAAACACTTGAGTCCAATGCAAAGTCCAACTGAGTAAGCTCTGTATGAATGAAGGCTTCAGCTTTGACTGCTTTGAGAACACTCAGCGTTTTCTACATACAAGTCTTAAAGCTTCACAGCCTTCATACTTTTCCAAACCGTGAAGCATTTGCTGTATTAGTTGATACGCCTAGGCAGCAATGAACTCAATCATCAAATCCTGACAAAGTGTAACTACATGTGTCTGTTCTGTACCAACAAAACTATGACTTGGATCAGAAGAGGGCCTGTGCGCTGCTCTTCAGGTATTCTCAGATTTCACTTAACTGTGACAAGAGATATCCAGGTGACAGACTCTCTCTTTAACATACCTTAAAATTCTTCTGGGATTCAGGTGTTGGGCTATCAAGATCTATCAATTTCTTCAGGTCTTCTTCAACGGTGGACTTGGATGCTCGCTTCGGTGACGCTCGTAGATCTCTTGCTGAAGCACGCAGCCGAGGGTGGGCCATTTCATTGCCATCACTCTGGTGGCGTCTTAAATGAAATGGAACAGACACATTCAGGTCTCAAAGCCCTGGGGCAGGAGGCATGAATGAAACAAGAATTATAGCATCCTTAAGATTTTCGAAGAAAAAACCTAGGTAGGGGGCACAGAGAATGGAAGGAGTTTCGCTAATACAGCAGAGCCTCATCTTAATGAATACCTGTTGAAGTAATAAACTTATTTTAAAACATCAACTAGCAATACACTTAAAGGTTATAATAATACATTTTCCCAATAAGGGACTGAATCTATTAAAACAATGTGTATTCTGTACAAAGCTAAAAAATATGAATGCCTTCAAAGTGCCCAAAAGCAGCAAATCACTATGTTTCTCTAATCTTTTAACTGGCTTTTTATAATGCAGTTATCACAAAGTTTCACCATCTCTTTTGGACAGCCAGTTACTGGTATCATCCAAGGATACTGTGCTTGACCCAACTGAAGTCAAGAAGGGTTGAATAAATGACTTTGAAATGGGCTTTGTGAACCACCTGCTTTCTAAGTCATACTAGATTTAAAGGAAAAATGTTTTCACTAGTAAGTTGTTTCTCAAGTTCTCTTCCAAAAAAGGTGGTTGGGCATTGTAACGCAGAGATCTTGGCTTGCTTTAAGCCAGCTAGACTGGGTACTGGCAGCAACATTAACCAGGCAGCACGGAGTGCCACAAAGCTAATGCACAGCATGCATGGTACTGCTGCATGGAGAAGAGGCTTAAGGAAAATTCAGGCTCTATGTTAGGAGGATTTTTAGTATTTGCTCAAGTAGCGTTTTGAGTCACATTTCAGAAGTCCCAAGGACAGATAAGCTTTACTGGCACTGAAATCCATACAGCTCTAGAAATCTGGTTTTATCTAGAAATGATAAAAAAAAAAAAAATCTTTTACAAGTTAACAGGGAATGAGATTAGCTCACTACCAAATAATAAAGGCTAACTGCAGAACCCTAGATTAGAGATTAAGTTCTACAGAAGACTAAGCATTCTATTGAATAGTCTTGAGCTTTTCTTCTATACAGAGAAGTGTCACGGATCTCAATGCTTCTTTACAATTAAAGCAAATAACCAAACAAGAGAACCAAACCCCAAGTCTTACTTTCTTGAATCCATAAACCCCACTGAGTTTATTGTCCCTTCTGGCTTCTTCCAGCCGATCAGGTACTTGCTAGTCGCACCCTGCCGAGGGTAGAAAGTCCTAGGACCAGATGAGGAGGAAGAGGAGGAGGAGAAAGAAGGTGCGAGCTGGGGAGAAGTAGCAGAATGAAGCTCTTCTTTAGGTGAGCTTCTGGCACTGGTGAAAACAACTGGGCTGGCAGAGTGTCGTGAGCTCATGGTACTAGGAGAAAAACAGAATAAAGACAAAATTTGCCTCAGATGTATATATATGCACCTTGTTTAACTATTTTTAAAGCAAAACTCTGGGCACATGATGTTATTCTTATCAATAGCGTATGGATGGAGTAGCAAAACCAGTTTGTAGTTCTTAAGGGCCTTCCACCAGTGTTTCATTAAAACAATCTTGCACAGTAATGAAAAATTTTGTAAGCAACCTTCAAGGATGCACTGTCCCACCATCCTCTCATTCCCCTTCACAAAGGGAAATCCAGGTTTTGCGGTCATTAGGCAGAATAAAAGAGATTGTAGCTGAATCAGCAAACAATGAACGCAAGTCAATTCCTGCTGGAATTCCTGGCTGTGGAAGAAAACATATTTTAAAGGAACTTAAGCAATAGGAAACATCTCTAAGACCCCACAACAAGCCAAAGAAGAAACCCATACACCTTCAAACCAGGTCTTCCCTGGATTTTGCCTGAAAAGCAGTTATCGTTTGCAAAAAAGATAACTCTTCAACTGAGAAGTTTGAGCAGGTCTCTAACATATATCACAATTTGTCTAGACGGAAAAAAAGAGCTGGGATGACCAGCTGCAGCTTATTGTCGGAAGGAGGACAGGGGCTTTAGTTGGGAGCTACTCTTTAGTTCTGCTGATATTCGAATCTGATGCAGCTAGTGTAACATCAGGAGCACCAAGGCTGAAGACAATATTTACTGTAACACCCTGAAAAGGTCAGGCATTTCTAAGTACAGTTAAGGGAAAACTTTCTGTACAGCCTTAGCACTGAAATAGCACTATATATTTGGAGACCAGTTTTCTATCAGCTCTCTACACAACTTAGCCACATTTTCATCCCTGTATCCAACACTGCAAGGAAGGAATTTGAAACAGATGGCCCCATGGTAAAGAACAGTTTCTGACTGAGAAATAAAAATTAGCTGGAAGGCTGAATAAAGTCACTGACTAATCTCTTCCTTTTTAGCCTAACAGAATATTCTTCAGCACTCTCTTCACATCTTGATAAAACAATGCATTTTCACATCTTGCTTACTGAAAGAGGAAACAAGAATTTAAGGTTAAATTTGTGTTGTCACCTACATTTAGCCTTATCAAAGCCAGTTATCTAATCTACGCCACTTGTCTGGCTCCTGCTGTAGTCAATGGAGAAATCCTTAGGAGCTGATTCTCCTCATCTTAATTTAGATGAGTCTCAGATACACACAGAGAATGAATGCCTTGGAGTTCCTCCTCTGTCTCCATTGACAACAGATGGAGTCTAAAAAAAACAAAATCACCTTCAGCTATGTTTTATTTTCATATGGCTCACGTTAAACACCGCGAGTCCCAACAGTTAAGTGCTGTGGATTTAATGAGGAGTCTGACTGGACTGTAGCCTTCCCACCTCCAACAGCACCGGCTGCTGCAGCTCACGCTTCCATCTAATGGACACGGGGATGGCTGTGAAGTCCCTCACATCAGTGGCAAGATGCATCTCCCCATATATATTCAAATCAAAAGACACTAATACAGATTTTGTATTACAGAACTATTTTTTCTCTTCCCTCCCTCTGTCCATTTGAAAGGCCTATACAAAAGATGTCAGATTGGGAAAATAAAGGAAGGTATTTTTCTGTCCATCAAGCCCATATATTTGGTGCTGCACATCACAACCTTCGCATTTGTAACAGATATAAGTAAACATAATTCATAGCAAGAAAGCAGAGAAAATTAAGAGCTAGGGGCAGAGGCAGTAAATTTCCCTTCATTCCCTGTTGTCTCTTCTTTTCAGATACTGAGAGTTCTTATACATGCTGAGTAAGTCAGCCCATCTGTGAGACATCACCACTGCAAAATTAAACCACCAAGATCTGGGGAAGATGCACATCTTTAAAGAAAATATATGGGGCTTTTTTTTTTTTTTTTTTTTCTATTTTTACCCCCTTCTATATACACTCATGAAGTGGAAAAGTCTTGTGCTTCAGTGTAGGAAAAGGGAAGTTCAGAGCACATTTAAGAACTCTTTAATCCATCAGGTACTCTCAAAGAAATGCTAGTTGTGAGAAAACATTTCTTGATAAAAACCAGTAACAACTCCTAGCTAGGCCAGTGGTGTTGGTCCTTAATACTACTAGGCAAAGAGTGTGAAAAATGATGTTAAGTATGCTCTACGTAAAGCATATATATAAAATGCATATGTATATATACATGGTATATTTTAAGTATTATTACTTTAATATTTATTACAATATGTATCATATAATAGATGCCAAGAGCAGCCTGGCAAATAAGGAAGAAAATTACCATACAGTTTTAAATACACTCTTCTTGGAAGTATATTGCATATTGTGAGCTGTGGTTTTACAACAGAGTATTTTGGGAGGATATTCTGCTTCAGGAACTATGCACAGAACCGTGGCTGTGACTGAAGCTTTTTACCCTACAAGTAAACACAGGCAGGCCGACGGAACACTGACAGACAGACACACACCCCTGTTAACTGAGAGCATATTTGGAGAGCAAAAGGCACTGGATAAACTCTGGAAAAACTAATTTGGAGCTGGAACACTAGGGTCATGATGGGAAGTTATTAGAGTATTCAACATCAGGAAACAGGCAGAGGATTCTTCATACTGTAACAGTCACCTGGTCCAGCTTGATTATATCTGGAAGAAATTCAGTCCTCATTCTCAGGACACAGAGATAGTCACTGTTGGTCCCCCACCTCCCACCTCAATTACTGAGACATCAAGGGTTAAAAATTAAGGAAAAATTCAAATACTACACGACAATCTGAAAGAATAGCAGGTGAGCGATTCATAAAAGTATTCTACAATCATTAAATAATATTTTAAGTATCTTAACATTATTAGAAGTAATGAAGAAGATACTCGATTAGAACTAGCTATGATTTTCTTCTTAGTTTTGGTAAGGGAACCGTAAGAAACCATATAGTTTAGGTGGAAATGAAAGTTTGATTTTATTTTTTTCTTAGGGAATTCATGCCATCAGTGCATATGGCTTCATTTAATGACATACAGCTATAATGATTCTGTATAATTACTGGCCTACATAATGCAATTCTCTTGGGATGCTATGAGAAATTTGCACAATCATCAGGAAGGACTTTGGGAATGGGGGTGGAGAAGAAAAATAAAACCCAGCTTGAAGCTCTGCTGTAAAAGTTAATCACTGTAATTTACATTTTGCCACCAATTCTCAGGTACAAGTTCTTTTATGCACCATCAAATGATCTGAACACTAATTATCGCTCCTGTCTTCTACAGACACAAACACTCTAATTTGTGGTTATTTTCTTTTCGTTTGTCACCGAGTTCTTTTTAGGGCCAAATTTCCTTTCTTCTTGCTCAGAAACCTGACTCTAAAGATGTTACAGACGTTCTGGCATCCACAAGCAAAAGGTAAAAAAGTGAAAAGCCACAAAGGATAACAATTTAGGAACTGATAGAGAAACACACCAATTAGGCTGTTCACTTCTCACGAATGCAGCCTGTTCAGAATGATCCTTCAGCCTCCCCCTCCCTCCCCCCCGAAGCAGGCAGCTGGGGTTATGCTTTGTTAGTGCCAGTTTAACAAGGCCCCAGCCCCGAGCTGCTCTGCCTCCCCAGGAGGAAGGAGCTGTGGGGGAACTGGGAGCGAGCAGCTGGGCCTCAGGGTTTCCTTGGGTCAGCGCTGCCGCTGCCTGCAACCACCAGCTGAGGATGCCACCAAAAACAAAATGAAAGCTTTTTAGCCCAGGCTGTGCCTTTGCTTTATGGCGAGGCAAACACATGTTCTAGTCTTCAGAAATGAGAATTAATAAAAGAGGAACCCAAGGCCGTCTGTTTTTTCTCCACCAAAATAAACGATGCGGGTGCAAGGACTGCAGTATTTCTCAAGTATCATGCCCTGCGTGTTCTACAAATTGCTACTCCTCCTCTTTGCAAAGAGCTGCATTTTTAACATCTGATTTTTAAATGAAACCGGGCAAAAAATCCCAACGGTTGTCTTTAGCATAAAGCTTAGGGAACCTTTATCCGGAAACTTAGTAACAACCCAAAGAAACCATGTAGAGATTCCTTTCAGTATCGTCAGAGAAACATCATGTAAATTAATCCAAATCAGCCAGAGAAAATACCATGTTTGGAGACACAATGCTATCATATAATAAATAACAAGACAACACCCTAGACTTGTTTGCAATCAAGCTGTAAAGTATATTCACGGAAGACAAAGATGAGAGCTCTCAGGTATGCCTGCCCTGCAAAGATATGTTTCCTTCTATTCAATTTTCTTGCCTTTTCTACTGAACTAACCCTATTTGGTGCTCAAAGAAGAGGAAACCAGAACCTCAGATGTACAAAGATGCCATTCCCATTACACACACCTTTCACAAAGCTTCCAAGTCACACACAGAAGTTTTCCAGGCTGCTTTGACTAACTTCTGAAAAAGTCCTTCCAAATGGAAATGTTACTGACAACTTTATTACAATCAGTATTTAGTGTGAGCATCTCACATTTAATGCTACTGCTAATTACACTGCGACAAGTACCACAGGGCGCGTGGTTAGTTCTATATGCAATTTTTAAACATTCATTAAACATGCTTGTCTTAAAACAAAAGGTGTACAACTGTAGATAACCACCATATAGATTTTCACCTTCAAGGAAGAGGCACGTGCTAACATTGCCCAAAATCTAAGTAAATCCCTCTGCACAGTGTTTTCGACAGACTCGCTCAAGTCCTTCATGCATGCACAGCTCCTGGAAAGAGCAGTCTCAAAGACCTGGGTGGGATTTATACCAACTGAATATGAGCTTTAGTGCCCAAAATGGCCAACCAGAGCAGGGCCACCATTAATAGATCACTTAATCAAAATTACTGTGACAAAGTACATGGAGACCATTCGCTACATTACAGCCTCAATGACAACCCTCTACTTGCAGCTACTGGATGAGGAGATGTTAAACCGTCTGATAAACATCTAGCCTTGCATAAATGTACCTTTGCTTAAAATGATCAGCAAAAATTGCCTCAGACTTCCAGTCTGTAGGAGCTGCACTCAAAAGAGAGGCACCTTAGGAATAAAAATGCAACAGTCAAGCTCCACAGGCCAACAAATTATAATGATCACACATCTTCCTTGAAAGACCTATGTTTTTTTCTTGTTGCTAATATGACACAGTATGAGTATTTTTCAAAAAGCACACCCAGTACTTCCTGTGAAATGGGTTCGGAAAACGGTCTAAAATATTTTGTGCCTCTAGCAGCTCTGATTAACTTGTAAAGTGGGTATCTTCCATCTGAGGTGTTCAAGCACATTATACGTGTACTTGATATTGCCAATTTTTCAAGTGTCAAAAGGAAGGGAGAGAGGGAAGGTGACTGTTATGTGTCATATCCACATGCTTGCAGCAGAATGAGATTAAAATCTACATGCTAGCACGCCCAAGCAACTTGCTCTCAGGATCGATCATACTGACTGCAAGCAGATTTCTAAATGAAAAGACTGGGAAACTAAAGCAAAACATCTGGAATGTGTACTTGCAAGACTAAAAAAGAACCCCGGATTAAATTGTTCATTAATAAAATGGACTGATCTCCTTTCTGCTCCACATATGAACTGCAGTTGTTGCAAGACATTCCCTATGAACACATCAGACACGTGCCTGTCTTGCATTGGTGTAGTAGCAGCGGTATGGAACATGCTCTCAAAGACATTCTTTAGTGTTATAAGCAGTAGCAGACGCAAAGACTAAAGGTGGTCTTAATTTTCAAGCATCCTGCACAGCGAGATCCTTCAAAACACTGGTCAACCTAAGTAGAAACCCCTCTCCAACATCCACTTCTGACTTTTGTTAGGTTAGAGAGTAAGAATGGGAAAACGAGCGTGAAGGGGTCAGTCTTGTAAGAGATGAAAATTACCTGGTATGCGAGACGGCATCACTAAGACTATAAGCACTGTTCTCCCTCGTCAGCGGGTTGGAGGCTGGTTGACTCTTGCTGTGAATATCCAGGCTCAGCGAGGACTCGGTCTTTCGGTCCATGTGGCTCTCTTTTTCTAGCGTCCTGTCCGCCATGGAGACCACCTCGCTGGAGCTATGCCACAGGGGTGCCACCTTCTCCTTTGCTAGCCCTGTGCGGGGCGATGTGGCTGCTCCCAGGGAGGCAGTGCTGCCATGGCTGGGTCCGTAGGAAGTCGTGTCTATGCCACTGTCGGCAGAGGTCCCTTGAAGGTAGTTGTAGCTGTTCAGCTCGGACTCGGTGCGCTCTCCACTGTCATACCACTTCTCATCGCTGTGAGCACTGGAGGCATTGCTGGAGAGAGTATTGCTGCTGGAATGGCTGGAGTAGTGGCTGTCAGACTACAGAAGAGACAACAATCCCAAAAACCAGTGTATGTAGGTTTATTTCAGAATTACGGCAATAAAGAGAAGAAGGAAGTAAACAGTTACAAAAGTCACCACTGCACAATAGGAGCTCTTCCACCTTGAGGTACTGGATAGATAAACTGAGGAGACTAATCAACTCTAAAAATTTAATTCCAACACAACGCATCTGCTCTGTTCTGGGTGCACATAAAAAGCTTTCATATGGATTGGGAAGCCACGTCTTGACTATTCAGGGAAAGCCAGAGTTGTTCGTGTTCTGTCCCAAAATACTTCACACTGTTTCATTTCAACAGAGTTATGGTCAGGCCACTCTAATGCAACTGGATGAGCTGCATATACTTTAACTTGGCTTAGAACTACTATAATTAAAAATATTCAAATTTTAAGACTCCAGCGTTTTAGAATATGAAACATAACCAATCCACGGAAAGTGCACATTATTTTAATAATCCACTTGCCTATCAAAACATTAAAGTAGGGCAAAAACCCACTGCTCTTCCTACCCCTTTGTAGCTGGGTCTATTTCCTCAGCAGGAGTGTCCTTTGCAAACGATCACTGAAATGTCATTTAACTAATCTGAAATTGTTTTCCAAAAGGCAGAATTACAAGATAGGAAGCTTTAATGCAATACTTTTAAATTGTCCCACCAGGACACGCCAGTGTCTGGCTGGTTTGTGTGTTCTGACCTTGGTCGCAGCCAGCTGGCAGCGAACAAACTGAATGCCCTCAAGTCCATAGTGGGTATTGGCAGAATATCCCATTAGAGGAAGAATTTCTTGCCATACACTCATCATTGCTGAGCAGCTCACCTACCTCTGCGGTATTTATATCCACCTGAATTCCTTAATTTTAGTTTCCATGTACAGAATTTATCTATGTTCTGATCACCTATATAATCAGAACTGAAGCAGTTTTTCAGCAGGCAACGGGCTTGTTTGGTGACTAGATGGCCTCCAGTAAGAGAAGGGATGGAAAGGAGACTTAGAACCACCTTTCCTATTTGTCTGCCCCAGCAGTTTTACCAAACAGGTATGAGCAGAGATCCCAGCCAAATATAAAAAAATTAAATACTGTTTCTGTTTTCACTGGAAAAGAGGGAAAATAGAAAATGGATGTATACTGAGAGCAAGATATCTCTGCATCCACATTTCTTACTATAGTAAAGCAAGAATTTGACAGAAAACCAGGAGGAATATTAAGTAAGTTGATCTGGACTCCTAGTTATCTCCAATTAAAGTTACTGCTCTTCATTAGGAACTGCATCACTCCCCCATCCATCTGTCCACATAATAAAGATTAAACTCAACAATAACTAAATGAGAAGAATGCAAGCATTACTAATTCCGATGCTGCACTTTGCAGGCAAGCTAATGAGTTATGTATTGCATCATTATACAGTCAAATCTCATGGAAAACAGGTCAATCTAAATATAAAAGACAGTTTGTGCTCCTAAAAATATGAAGACAGATATGTTGTTGGGGTTTTTTCCATGTTTTTTTTTGTTTGGTTGGTTGGGGTTTTTTTGTCATTGTTGTACTCCGTTAGATAATAGAGATGTGTTGTTATGAATTAATAACCTAAAAGCAACGCTGCCAATTGTATTGAAAGAAGAATGCTGGTAAGCAGGAGCAAAACACAGGAACCGATTATGACTTTCTCACACCTAACTAAATGCAACTAATACTTTCAGTGTAATCATGCAACACAGCTCTGTATTTCAGCTAAGTGTACAAATAATTAATAAAAGTGAAATGGCTTATTGGGTAATTTAAAGTTTAAAGGATTTTTTTTTTTTATTCTAGTGACTCAAATAATTTTTAAGACGTTTATGAACATTACTGCATTTATCTATCTCTGTATGTAAATCAGGAAGTGACAGTCTCCAAGCAGGTGTGAGTATCTAACTCTGTGCAGACAGAAAGACAGAATTTACCATTTAGACCTTAAACATGAATAAAAGAAGAAAGATCTTTGTCAGCAGGATTCCAGCAGACCTCTCAGACAAAGTCTTCCAACAGTGTGCAAGGTAGGTTATGGAAAGCAAGTAATAGTTATACTAGATGAGGAAAACGAAGAAAATACAAAACCAAAAGCAGGATTACTATTCTGTTTCAAAGTGGCAGCTTTCTGAGCGTTGCATTATAAAAATATTAGTAAACTTTTAAGTCTCACATGTGAGGCCCAGGAATAGCTTTGTAAACTCCTACAAATCCTCTACTTAGCACAATATAACAGACAACAAGTTGCTGTTCAACAGGCAACAAACTTTATTAAGTAATAAATATTTCAGTAGGCTATGCTTAGCTTCTGTAGGATTCAGGACACAACAGGTCTGCTCTACCCCTTCCTCCATGTTCTAGTAGGGAACAGGGCTTGAGGATTTTTATTTATTTGTTTATTTAAACTAACACTCTAAATGTAACTTTGAACAACACTTTTGGTATCAAGCGCTTGTAGAGCAAAAGCAATATATTAAATAATTCCTTTTTTAGGATAACTTACATGACCCTGCTTATTTGGAGACAAGTGAACCACAGGATCCTGTCTCATCAGTCTTCCACTGGGGCTTTCTCTGAAGGATGGCAGTACTTTTGACACTGCTGGGAGATGGCATGTTGGCTCTGCAACACAGCACACAATGATCTACTGAAGAGCACGTGCACTGCAACAAACTAAGAAAATGTGTAATCTATTTTTACACTGCAGTTTTTCCAATACTACCATTAGCCAAAAACTTTGGATACCTAATGTGAAATTCATTCCAAATAAATACATATTGTGACAAAACAGAGGTGCGTAAGTGAGGGCCCAATTCCTGCCTGGTATAACTCATAAGATCACAAAAAAACAGCAGCCACCATCCTGGCTTTTGTTAGAACCACCTGAATGATGTCACCCCCCCCATTGTCCAACAGCACTACATCAGAGCATTAAAGCAGCAAGATATTCATTTCCACAGTGTATTGACATTGTATCTCTATATGCACATTGCCTGTGGATGAGAGTAAAAAAACCTGAAGATCCACATTTCCTTAAATTGTATTCTACACAAGGCAGGACAGTATCAAAAGTCCACAATGATCACTTAAATAAACACATTTTCTCCAATACAACTACTACGCATATTTCTTGCCAAAGTTAAGGTGAGCTAAATAAACATTTTCTAATTGAAGAGATAGCAAAAATTTGTTGAAATTACAGTATTTCATTAAAAATTGATGGCTGTGAATGTGGAAACTGCACAGATATACAAAAGGGATACTTATTAAACTAAACCTGACAGAAGCAGACGGAATTCAAATCACTCATTTTACATGGACGCTCACAAGAGTGCTCTTTGCCAATTAAACTACTTTTTTCCCAGGCGATAACTATGGAGGTCTAGAAGGTGTTCAGACACAGCCTGTCAGGTAGGTAATCGCCTTCTCAGAGCCCAAGGTCACTGTTTTAAAAGAAACTCTCAGTTGTGACTTTTTACATGTATCTCGTCTCATGTGGTCATACAACATTCTGCACCTCTAAAAATGCTACTTTTAAGTAGCATATGTGCTTATGAACATCAAGTACTTAACAATACCCACGGTGGTAATTCACAGTGCTTTCCTCAACACAGCTACAGTTTGATCATCTTGATCTGCAGCATTACCAGCTTTTCTATAAACATATGATAGGGGGGGTTTCTCCTTAACATACAAAAACCCCCAGTAATAATAATAATAATTAAAAAAAAAAAAAAAAAAATCAAACTTGATTCTCCCAGCAAGTGGTAGCAAGCAGTACTGGTGCACAAAGAACAAAGGTCTTCTGTAGGTGAGAAGGGGCCAGGCAGGAGTGAGTGTGTGGGTTCACTGCACCTAATGCCTTATTTACCTTGAGACAGATTATCCCAAGGAGAAATGTGCTTATTTGTCCTAGAACCAAACTTTCGCCTTGATTCACCAGACTAGCAATAAAGTCTCCAGTCAGAGATGCAGCTTCCCACTGCGGCTCTATGGATGCAGGACAATACACAAGAGACAAAATACCAGGAATATATGTCAGTGTGCAAATATTCAGCCTTTGCCAAATGCTGGAGCCTTCTCTTCTGCCACACATTTTTTTCCTGTTCTTTTTGGCCTCATTTATTTATTTTGCTAATATGGTGACACCTGACATTGTAGAACAGAACTTGCTGGCAGCTCGACTCAGTGCCAGCACCAACACCCAACTGCTGGTCTGCAAGATTAATGCCGAGCAAAAGATCAGTTTTACATGTGTCGTTACCATCGCACAGTATCAAAACATATGCGATTAAAAATCATTCTGTCAAAATGAGAGCTGCAGATGAGTATAATCACAGCTTTCTGGTGAGAAGTATGGGGGGAGTTGTGAGGGAGGGACTGACAGATGGCTTCCGTAACAAGGCACAGCTCACTGAGGTTGTGAAGGTATGTGAACAGAGTACAACTCCAGAACTTGAGGTTGGCATTTGCCTTAAAACTCCTGCTGATCTCACTGAACCTTCTTCTGTGTTCACCACTAGTCCATTTATATAGAACAAAAGCTGTGAGACAGTCAAATGATGATCTATTTGTGCAACAGGAAAAGTATGGAGTTGTTTAATCTATGGTAACAAAGTTAGAACAAAACAAACTAGCAATTTTGACCATGGTCATCATGTTGGATCAACGCTGTTTGTAGACAGGACATTTCCATTGGTGTCAAACTCACTGGTATTCACTCGGGTCAAGCCATAGCTGTAGCAAAAGGTCTGTGTACAAAAACTTCAAATGAAGGCTTAACAATGAAAATTCTCAATACCCAGCTGTTTTATGTAGTTAATACGTTCCCTCAGCTGACAGCTTAATTGCCAAGTGCAATGAAAATGTATACACCGGTGGAAGGCAATTACCAAGCCATAGATTTACTTCGCTATTTAAACTTTAATTGCATTTTTTCCATTTTGTACATGGTATTTTTATAGCTTCAATGATCAAACAATCAATTTGCATTTATACAGCACCGTTTGAAAAGGAGCATCACAAGCACTTTAGACAAACTAAGCAAAAATTAAACTAAGCCAAGCCACTCGGGAGTGCAGGTGAGGTCAAACAACTCCTCAACGGCAAGACAAATTAATAAGTGTGTCTACCCAACTGCTTCTAAAAGGACAGAGTGTTTCAGGATAAGAGCATTAAGGTAGATTTAGTCCTACAATCAAATGAAGAACTGAAATCAGTTCTTCTTGAGGTGATACTCATAGGTCTCAAGGAAACAGACTGCAGCAGCTAGTACATGCTCCAGACCTAATTATTCATCCTAACGAACAAGGTTAATTTTCAAAGACACTGAAAACACAGTGCTTAAGAGGGTTCTCTCTCTGCACGGAAAGGTATTGCCAGTCACCTTGTTGTTAGAACCACTTGCTCATTGTAAAGAATTAGTTACCTACCCATCTGGTCAGCGATACTATCCTCACTTCTTTGCCAGCTGGGTGTGGATTTGCCGCTACCACCCGTATCTGATTGCGTGTTCTGCCTGTCAATGGAAGCAGGGGATCTACGGCTAATTCCAAACCTGTTGTAACACCCCAAAAAACAAAGCAGATAATGATTTTAAATATGCATGAATCTCATGTAAAGGGAAAAGAGCACTTGTAAGAAGTTAGTGTCAACCAATAGGGCAGAGCAATGCATAGCACAACTGCTTGAGGGATTTATAATGCTTTTCCATTTAATTTTTGTGGCAGCTCTCAGGACCCATTTAGCACCTATAATGCATGAGAGTACAGTACACATTAATTTATTGAACATCTTTGATCAAGAATATCTGATTACAGTGCATACAATTAAAAAACAGACCAAAACATCCAGAAATAATATTTTTAGTTGTCATTTACATAGATGCTTACATGGAAAGGTGACCAGACCATTACATGGTTACAGAAAATTGACCACAACAAGTAAAACTTAAAAGCTTGGATAAAAGCCACATAGTTCGGAAATGAGGTGTGTTCATTGGGAAAAGGTAGCAAGGACAGATCCTTTTAACTGGGAAAGCACTACCTCAAACTAGTCAAAGTGAACATCAGAAAGTTTGCTGGGACAATCCCATGGATCTCAGCCACTTTCCTGGGTTCTATGCAAAAGACTAGTAAGGTCATACCTAGGTAATGCAGACATATGCAACAGCATAGATTCGTTTGGAACAATATTACACTGCCAAATACTTAATTAAAATGTCTATAAAGTTTACTGTACTGTTTATTGATTCCCAAAACCTGGGGATTATAAATTCTGTAAATTATTACGTTAGCAGATCCTAAAATAATTTGAGTGGACTAGAGTAAACTGAATACAGCTGTCAGAAAGCAGTGAGACGTATACCCATTGCTGTAGAAGAAATCGTACGGAGCAAGAGGAAAACTGTTCAATGGACTCTGCAAACCCTGCTAGATGGGTTTCAGAAAGCTTAAGAAAGATACAGTAAACTCAAGGAGAACAATCTAATGACAAAGGAGACATGTCTCTGTGACATAAAAAAAAGTCTACATCCCTTTGCCTAAAAGCCTGTAAGGACTTAATCTGTAATTCTGTATTACTTATAAATCACTTGCAAGTCTATAAGAATTATAGCTGGGTTCAGAATTAGCAGATCGATCATTAAGAATTCATAAAGAATAATGCACTTCTGAGGTGTTTTTTTTTTTTTAATCAGACATATCCTGAAGGAAAAAAAATTCCCAAGATTCTACAGGCAGAGTAACACCCAAAATAATTACAAAAAGCTGATATATTCTCTATATATCAAGGAATTTCTCTAGCTTTAAGTGACTAACATAACAACAGTAAATAAAATACCCAAACCATGCTTACTTCTCACTCTAGTAGCTACAGACTGCCCCACACCACCTCCAGTGTAAAACAGACACCTGCCCAACTGCCAGAATAAGCTCAGTGGGGCTCTCCCATCTGAAAGCTCACGTACCTGTTAACCCAAATGAACCCACCAAAGGAACACTGTATGATCCAGAACAACAAAACCCCACTCCCACCCTTAAAGACAATCAGCTGGAACATGCCCATACATGCAGCACAGCTCCAAAATGTCACATTTTGAAATCTGGGCCTTCTGCATTTTACCCAAACGTGACCCAACTTCCCCTTTTGTTCACTGCTCCCTGGTATAGTCAACATACACAGTTTGATGAATAAAAATAAAGAAGAAAACCTGGGTATATCTGCCTTCTGAATATAAATTATTTAAACTGAAATTGCATTGAGTAGTGCTTTCCCTTTTCTCTTCACACAGACTAGCTATGATTTCACTTAATCAAATACCTAAATTAAACATGATTAATGCAATACCAATTCAACAGATGCACAAAAAGGTCCAAACACAGTATTTCAAAAAGCTGATTGATTCTTTGAACACTGATCTGAGGTGATTTTCAAACTTAAGACTTGTAAAGTGTTTTGGGAAGAACATATTTTCATCATAAAATAACTCAAATGTGCTATTTAAAAGAAAAAGCCAAAACCCCAAGAAACCTTGCTGAGATGAAGTTGCGCTGCATCAATATTTTACTTTCTATGTGTTGTCCTCTTACCTAAACCCCATAATGTTCATATGTATAAAAGCAGTCAGTTTTGCATTTGCCATATTTTATGATGTGGGATCTTTTTTTCAAGATTAGAGTGATACAAAGCCACCATGTTTCTAATTTTATTCCATTAAATTCACTGCTCTACTAATTTGAACAGCAAGAAATGTCTTTAGATACCATTTTTTTTTACATGAAGTAGGCTATTTAAAAGGAGGAGTAATAAATGCAGGTGGTGCTATATTCTATGCTGCTTAAACATATAACCTCATTAGGGTATGTAGGAATGAACCCAAAAAACTCAAAGGAGAAATCAATCTGGACTAAAAGAACAGTGAAATTGTTTAAATATAGATTTTATATATATGTCATAAGAAGATATTAATTATTTCAGCATTTTTGAATTTCATTTTTACATTCTACAATCATTTATTACATGTATGTACCTTCAGGTAAACACAGGATACGTATACGAAACACACATATATACATCAAGACCAATTTGGATATTCTTGAAGACAGTGAGGCCTTTGCCTATACTCAGCACAGGATATGGACCAATAACCTAGAAAAGGCAGCAGTTACTGCCCTTACTGCTGTCTGACAGAGGTTGGACTCACACCCACGCTTCCAGTCATTTAAGTTTCACAAACTTTCCAAATCTGTCATATCATGCAACAAGAAAGAAATGTATACATCAATTCTGTGGTTGAGATTTCCTGCACTGGGACTGGCATACCGAGGGCACACTGGAGCCTCACCCCGGGAAGATCACCTTTAGGACACGGTGCCCCTCCACTCTGTACCTGCTCCAGCCCACCCTCCTTGCCCGCAGCTTAACAACTGAATGCTACAACCCCTCTCCCCTGCTTTAACAACGTCTGTGGGCTAATCGCTGAGCAGCTCTACCTGCTACATCACTACAGCGCTGCCCTGAATCTGGTGTCTCAGACAAATCTCAGCAGAAGATGCACGTGGAACTGCAATGATTTGTAGTAATGCGACAGATGTTACTGTACTTATTGAGGCAAGGTAAAGTTTCCTTCATAATTACATTTTGCATGCTTTCTATTTAGCCTGGCAGAAAATGTTTGGCAAGTCCTGAGTAAATATGATTCGTGTGTAAAAGGAGGGCATGGGAGGCAAAGTACTTTTCCTGTAAGAGTAGAACATAATAGTCAAAATAACTGGAGTTTAATAAGTAAGTTTTCTTTTTTAAAAAAGCATCCAGTAAGGAACGTGTGAAGTTCATATATTAATTATTTCTTTCATTATTCCATTTAAACAGTGTTTCCTTGCACCAAATTAAAACTTCAAAACCAAGATGAATGTATACACAAGGTTTCTAGGACACATCTCTGCTGAACTTGCAAAATGCTTAAAGAATGCTGTAGTGAACATATGTGTATAATTAACTTAAAAGACAAAAGAGGGTTGGGATGGGTGCTGGTGTGCTGAGGCCAATTCAAAACAAAACCCAGTATGCCTGAAAATCCCTTCCTGCTCAAGCAGTTATGGTTGTGATGGTCCGAGGATATATGGCAGCAATATCTTGTTTGTAGAGCAAATGACGTAGTTGGAAAAGAGCAGACAAGACACTGGGAGCACAAGCTACTCTTCAGAATTCAGGGCAACCCAGAAGTGCTGCTGGCATGAATAAGCGTGTAAAGAGGTTAAGTGCCTCTTCCAGCTGCAGAGCTCTGGACACACTTCTCTTCAGTTTCCTGACAGTGAAGTTTAATGGGTTTAGAGCAAGTCTCCTAATGTCAGTAGGACTTAAGCAGAAACTTAAATGATGACCTGAAGAGGCCTGGGAGTCTCATGAATCAAAGTGTTCATGAAGGTGGGCAGCAGAGAAGAGATGGCCTCTCCCCAAAACCTCAAACTGAGCTGCAAGGACAAGGACAGGGAGGAGAAACCTTCAGTGCTCTGGAGCAAGAAGCAGCGCTTGTTCAAACACGTGCTCCCAACAGCATTCTCCGGACTAACCCTGAGCAGTGTCCCCTTACATGCACCTCAACAGGCAAAAGTCAGTGCCTTGTGCTAAGCACTTCCTGACAACGGTGCTTAATCTTAGTAATAATGTATATTTTAAAAGAGAAAGAAAGATACTTCTACTTTATAAAGACCCAAACCAGAATGAATTACACACAATGACCTGCAATGTACCCAGGAAGACTTCAGAGGGAAGCTCTGCAATGTGAGCTATCAGCAGTTTTGCCCCTTTATCTTCTCTATAGGAAGTAATTTGGAACATGGTAGATGGCTCTCCGGCTGCCAATTACTTTTTTCTCTTACTTGGCGATGCCTGATTTATTGCTCCTTTCAGTGCTCTCTAAAAATGATACAAATTTAATTTCTTCCTCTGCAAGTTGCCCCTTCCATTGACATTGGATGACTTCACAGAGTTTGAGAATGTCTGGCAAGTTGGAAGAGCGCGCCTTAAAACAGGATGACTGTGAATATGTGAAAAAGATGTTAGCTGTGGATTCCTTAGCACTTTCATGCCTACACATCTAAAGTCTTAGTTGCACTCAACACTACTTTGCTTCAACTATTAGCACAGACTGCAAAGTCCCAAACCTATTACTTATTTTATTTTAGAGTCTAAACCTGTGAAATGAAGCAATCTGCAACATGAAACCAGTACCTTTAATGAAGATTTTAAAATACATTAAGGTCCCTTTGTACAGTAACCTGAGCAGCTGTAGACTAGGATCAGAGAGAGAGGTCGCAAAGGGAAGAGGTAGAAGCTAGGGATATTTAAAACTGACTTTTTCAAGAAGCATGACAGTGATATTTGAAAACAAACATGTTTTAATGTGTGTAGACAACAACTGACAGGAGGCTGTGTAAGCACTCCTATAGTTTAATATACATTACAACAAATGGAACAGAGAACAAACAACCTGCCTAAAAAGAATATGAAAAAAGTCTGGTGCCTACCCTTCTGGCATAGATTTTTGTCTGTATGTGCCCCCACCAGAGCCAGTCTCACTTGAGGATGATAAGTTGCTTGGAGAATTACGGCACTGTTGCGATCTTGCTAAGGCAATAGATGAAACTGTGACGTAGACATCAGAACCAGGAGACAACCTGTTCAGAGCAAACGAACCAGTCGAATCAGCAATACTGAGGAGCAATATCATAGTGCAAAGCATGACAGACAAGATCATGCAAACTGACACGCCAGCAAAGACCAGGGCATGATGGAGGCAGCAGAAATTAAGTCAGTTGAGGGATCAGACATTTTCTGCTTATTAATCTATTGGAAACCATGGAAAATCAGCTGTAAAAAGCTGGATGCATGGGAGTAAACGAAGAGAGGCAAATGCAGGAGGAAAATGCCAGCACACACTAGAAAAAGATCCCAGCTTCTGAAGTCTTGCTTTGTTTTTACAGATCGCTTGTAAGGAATAATGAAGCATGATATTCGTCACCCAAATACCGAACAGAACGAAATATTTCTGATTCTCAAAGCAAACTCTTGCCTGGAGTTTAAACTAACTGTAGTGAGCTGTCTATACAAACTGTTCCAAGAGTATCAAGCTTCTCTCCATGTCACCAAACTTGTCCAAATTAAATCATAAGGACTAAAAAAATATGATGTTATTTATGAATACCTTAAAATTCTCCCTAAAAACTTAACGATCTAATACAAAACTATCTCAACATATCAGACCTCTGTTTGAAAATACAGACCTGAGTCATATGAAGTCTTCTGTTGGCATAGCCATGCAGCAAATAAATGGGCTAGAATTACAACACATGCACCTGGGCAGAATGGCTGGAAGCAGCAGGCTTATACTGCTCAACTTGTATATCCTGTTTTGTAGTTGAAGGCTTTTTTAGAACGTTTTCTGCTTTGTGCATTTTGCTCCCCAAAGCCCAACCAAATTCACTGCTGATAGCAAGTTCTTTGTTCTACTCAGTGGTGACTGAAGGCATTTAGAGCTTCTGCAGTGATTTAAGTGGAGTTTGAATTACACCATCCATGAATATCAAAATCCTACTGTGAATGCAAACCTTTACTCATTTTAACTAGAAAAAAAATATTAAACTTACACAAGTTAAATAGAAATTTAACTTTTAACATTTAAAAAATGCATATTCACTTCAGTGAAACACACAGATAGTTGCCTCAGTAACACCTTGGGCCGGGGGACCTACAAGATCTTAGCCTAGCCACTTAATTCATAGTTGTAAAGGAGTGTCAGATTTTAATCGGCTCTCACCACACCACTGTAAGAACTTCTGAAGTTCAAAAACTCTTTTGAAAATGAAAAAAACATTGCACTGATCAATGTTACTCATGTATGTGTATATATCCAAAGAGAGTGTGCGTGTATATATATATCTAGATCAAACGTGCTTTTGCCTCTCTCAGTACTTTGCAAAAAAGCAGTAAACTAACAAAATCTTGAAATGGAAAGAGCAGTAGGACTGGTCCAAACATCTTGACCATCTGGAATTTCATAAAGTACATATGACTAATACTAACTCTTTTTCCCAGACAAGAAAGCAATGATCTAATGCCTGACAGTCACAAGTACCATACCAAAGCCAGTAATTCCCTTCCAGTGTATCAAACTGAATATAACTTATCTCACATTTATCAAGCAACAATTCTGAAATATTTGATCGCAAAGAACACAGTTCAAGAGTTGGAAACTTGGGGAGTGGTGAGCCAAACAGTTAATTTTC
The DNA here is from genome assembly GCF_018691265.1 of Tyto alba. Taxonomy (NCBI): domain Eukaryota; kingdom Metazoa; phylum Chordata; class Aves; order Strigiformes; family Tytonidae; genus Tyto; species Tyto alba. The sequence goes on from NW_024881280.1 coordinate 10,418,899, forward strand.
CCAGTGGCACTCTTACAAAGAGAAAAAAATAAAGTTCGGCCAACAAAAATACGTGCTCTCATTAGCATTCATGCATCTGTATGGGCACACGCATTTAAACACAGTTATGCTTGCAGAGTAATACACAGTTTAGAAGTATGATCTTTTTTCCCAGTACTAAATTAGAATTTATGGCAAGGAAACAAATTATTTCTTGAATAATTTCTGTAAAATTATTTCCTGTTGGAAAATGCTTACATTTTCACTTCAGACTGAGCTATGCCTTTTCTTTACTTCCTATGCCTTACCCAAAAGAGACAGCGCTGTTCAGAAGGAATGTCAAGATTCAGAACTGTGTCATGGAGATGTAACTCATTTACAAAGATGAAAGACCTTGAGGGCCAACAAAATTGTATTATAAATGTGGTCTGAACAACAGCAGTGAACAGCCAGTCAGGTAGGACATCCTATTATTTAAAGCAGCAATACATTTTGTTGGTACGGTTCACAACAGCATTAAAACACATTAATAGTGAAAGACATTTCATTTTGTGTGAAACATATAAATAAGACAAAAGAACTTTAAAGTAAATTAGTTCAAATTGACTTTTTGAGCTGCTTTGAGATCTCCTGATGAAAGGCACTTCCCAAAACAAAAGGAGTATTGTGTTAGCAGTAAGTCCCTATAGTTAAGATATTCTGTGCTTGTCTTTTATTTATAATGAAAAACCAAAGTAAAACAAGCTATTATCTATTTCAAAAGACAGCTTTAAGAAGAAATTCCAAAATGGTTAAGTGCATAAATCCCATAATTGAATTTAAAAATAGGCCAAGCATCCATTGCATTAAACAGATACAATTACATTGCAGTCAATTGAACTGGGATTATACTATGCATGATTTACTTCTAACAGATCTAGTTCATCCTGAAAAGACTGGTTGAGTCTTGCCAAATATGGGAAGAAAATAATCTTTTGTGAAGGCAGTGAGTGGGATGTGCGTACGTTTATTTTGTTTAGTATGACAAACGAAAGCATCCATCTTGCTCTTAATAAATTAATTTCTGGGTCATTACCTGTAATTTTCCCCACATCTTCAGTATGCATAGGTATGTAATGTAGACATCATAAGAAAAATGTCTGCCTAGCATGCTTTGTGCCCGAGGCCTAAGGCACTCTGTAGTTGTATCATCGTACACAGGTGCCTTCTCCCTTAGGACCTCTGCCCCACGCAGTTTTATTTTGTGCTACAACTTCTCCTGCAAGAGCTGTGCAGCTCAGAAGTCGAGGTGGCGCAGGCTGGCAGAGGAGAAAAGATGGCCTTTGAGTCAAGGCACTTCAGTGCTGACTTAGCAAACTGAATTCTTATCTTGCACTTGCTGCAGCACTCCAATATGACCACTGGCACATTTGTTAAAGAAAATTTTTCATTCATTGTCACTAATTGCAAGTTTCTCAAAGGCCTTATTTGATTTCAAGGCCTGATTTACTTCTGAGCTGAAAACTTACCAAAGCAGCTGAAGTCAACTGAAGCTGTAATTTGAATATATAAAATATTAACAATGCTGGGCACACTTCCAAATATGAGATGCCCAAAATAAGACACAGCAAATGGTTAGAATGTAATTTCCCTCTCTACCTTTGTTCTTAAGCTGAAGAGGGCCAAAGTCATCTCTTCTCACACAAGAGTTTGAAATTAAGTTTAATTAATACCCGTGAAGCATTCAGAAACTACAGTAATGGGTGACACTGTAAAGCTTAGAGGGGAATTAGTAATTGCATCTTTACAGCAGGATTTGAATGCCATCCAGTAAATAAGGGATGGAGTAATGAAGAGGAAAATAAAATATTAAATAGCTCTTCTTTAATGAGCTGCATCCACTGTGTGAACTGAATGAGGCAGATGTCCTCTGTTAAAAGAAATTCTCGTAATTTAATCAAAGGAAGTATCAGAAAATATGGTTACACAAGAGTTCTGAATAAAATTGCACAGCAAATCTCTAATTCTGGCATGCTTACCTTCCATGTGTTTGATTTTTCCAATCCTAATAATACTGCAAGATGTGACAGTTCTCTGAAAACAGTGACTCAATGCTCTCATGTTAAAAAGGAAACCAAACCATTCAAAAAGAAGAAAAGAACATCAGCAATTTTGGGGAAGGTACAGTGAATGAAACAGAAAATGCAATTATGCTGTCATATTGCACTTTCCCACACCACACTGTATACCTTATCGAATATTTTTCTTCAATTTGATCATCGCATTTCAGAAAACATGTATTATAAGAAGAAAAGAGAGAGAGGTAGGCAATGGGACAACTAGAGGTACAGAGTGGCTTCCATATGAATAAGCACCAAATAGGCTATGCAGCTCCAGGGATTATACAGAACTTCATATCTGCTTCAGTCTGTCTGTATGTGGATTATATTGGATCAAGCAAACAATGATTATTTGTTATCCCTCAGGACAAAAGCAGCAGCAGGAGACCTGGAACTATCACGAGAGCCACGAGCAGGCACCTGGGTGAGGAGGGGCCACCCATGGCTGGCAGACACAGCGGGGCAGGAGCATCAGCGCTGGGCCAGACCAAAGAGCAGCCAGCCAGGAGCCTGCCTCTGTACCCGTCAGCATTTCTCACACTTTTCCCTGGTCCCTGCTGTTTGACAGTGGCCATCAAGAGACATCAACTCTTGACATGACACAGAGCAGCTCTTCTCAGATGTTTCCGGAATGCAAGAGTTTGGCCATCTAGCCAGGTGTGCCTACAAACCTTTGATTTTTCCATTGCTACGTCCAGCTCTAGGTCCTGGTACCAGTAAGAAACACATAATACATAATCTCATGTTAGTACACATTTTAATTTGAATAATGTTATGAAAACTAAAATAACAAATCCTCAGAGCCTGTGACACAGGCAGCTCTCACTCACAATGCTGTAATGCTCACTTGACAAGTGGCAAGAGGAGCACAGACACCTGCTTGTTTATGCTACGAAAAACATCACTGATCCAAGCTAAGCAGCAGCAGATTAGGATTTTCATATAACATGGGAACAGTTTAAACCAGAATCTATCTGCAGGAATTAACCTATAAGCTTCTACTGGCACAGTTACTGACTACACCTAGCCATCTTTCAAAGTATGAAGTTGTTGGGCAAGACTGTGCTCCAAAGTCCTCAATAAGACTCAAAACCAGTCTTAATATTGTTCTAAGACTTCCATACTGTGGAATTTTACAGCCAGTACTTGGCTGCAGTCATGTCGTAATTCAGTTTTTCATTTGGTTTAGAATACTGACTGTGCTCAAGAAATCGTCTAGTTAGAGCCTTGAGCTTCCATCCAGAACAGTACTGAGCTGCACACCAAAGTCCAGCAGCATGCTCTGCTCACTGGTTTTCACACTTTTCAAGCATTTGCTAAATCAAGTTTTAGTTAAGACTGGTTCCAGTTTATGGTAAGTTATTTAAAAAGAGATGATCATCTAACACTGTCTCACCTCCTTTCCTGGCACACTTTTTTCTTAATAAAGTCTGGATATTAAGTGTACAAAATAAAAATTGAAAATTGTGAGGGGGTAGGGGGAGGGAACCCAAGTTCTAAAATTACGACATCTCCAATAAGGTCTGGCATACTTTACATATATTTGGTTTATTGTTCTTTTCCTTATTGTATCACTCTGATATTTATTCTGGATTATAGGCTATACAGTGTCCTCTGTGGACTAATTAATGTCGTGAAAGAAGCTGTGACCTTGAAATTACTGCATTTATATTATTAGATTTTCCAGTCTTAACGTTGCAGTAACATTAGAGTTTTAAAGTTCATGAAGTTTTGGGTTATTTTTCCTGACCACAAATACGCACATCCATCATGAATACATTCAAGAACCCATGATACTATGAAGAACAGAGAGTTTAAGTATAAGCTAGTGAGTTGGCATTTGCCTGCCTTCTCAGAATCAGGGACTGGCCAGCAAGCTGCCCTCCCACCTACAACTGCAGTCTCCATGGGGAGGCTTTTACGTGTATGAAATGAAATCCTCCTGTTCTCAGGACTGGTAACGCAGCTTTTATTTATTTTTACTACAGTTAAAAGGACTAAAGTAAAAATATCAGCAAGCGTTTAAAAAAAAATATTTAATTCAGTATGCATATTTAGAGATTATGGCTATATGAAGTGATCAAATGCCACTAGTAGGTAATTCAAAACGAGTTACACCTGTACTCAGAGGGAAACACTTGTCTGTTAGGCTGTTTTTGTTTAAATCTCTCAAATCTTTAGTTTTTTTTTCTCAAAATTAATGTAAGTCATGTTACCATTAAAATGAGTACCACGTCAGGTCTGATACATCAAAAATATTATAATGCCTCTACTTCATTCTGTGAAATCCAACCTGCTGGAGCTGCGGCTAATGAAGGTACCAACCTTCTATGGTCTGTGTTATCAGCACTAGTTCCAAAAAATCATCTCAGATGCAGAGCTCCAAGAGCCATATGGATCAATTTACTATGGGTTTCTCAGCTGCCACATCCCTTAAAATAAAGATCATAAACTATAAATCACTGTTTCTTTGTGGCAGATGAAATCTGTCATCACTGTCCTGAGCCCGGCTCAATAAACCAAGAACATGCAACCAAAAGGCAGGAGCAGAGGCATAAATGCCAGCTCCAGTCTCAAAACAACTAAGTATTAAGATCAAACAAACATCAGCAAGTCTGAACTGCAGCTCAGCACTGCAGAAACAAGTGATAACTAGTGATATCTAGACCACAACCTAAGATCAAAATTGAGGTTACAGCTATAATTTAATACTGAAATTACTTACTGATGCTGATCTTCATAGGTGTTTCCAGCCCCACTGACACTTAGGCAGTACCCTCCTTTTTGAAAGTGAAGCTCTACTGGTAGTAAGCAAATCTAGGTTATCTGCACTGCTTTATTAATGAGCCATAGTGAGGGGTGCTTTTTTTCTAAAACCCCTTAAAATTTCTCTCTAGAACGTAACTACTATAGAGAGAGAGACACTGAAGCAGCCAGTGGGGTCACATTTATGGTCATGTTAGTTAGAGGGCCCTTTCTGGATCAGAAGGACCACCAGTATAGACCCTGGTACCCATGTATCTGGGTTACCTTTGGTCCTCCATTTCTCAAATCAGCCGAGAGCTGAGCAAAGAATAAATCGTAGAGAGCAAAGCACAGTGGAGCTTCGTTGCCCCTACCTGCACCAGAAACACGCACAGACTCCAGCACCTCCCAATGGGCAACCTTTATGATCTGGAAGGTATGAAAGTTAGTGGTGAAAAATTAAATGAGGCAGTAGTTAAGAGGGCTATGAAATTCCCATCGTTGTTGATTTTAAAGATTTTACACAGTAAGAGTAGAAATATCTGAGCTTCTCCAAAGGCAAAGCTTTCCTTGATCATGCAGAGAAAAGGCAAGTGAGTCTTGGAGTGAGCTTACTACCTTTTTTTTCCTCCTGTATTAAGACAAAAACTTATTTTTTTTTCACTTTATCTGGAAACACATTAACCTTATGCAGCTGCTGTTATATTTAAACTTCATCCAGCCAAGACTAACATGTTAAGCAGACCAGAAAGATAAGAGAGAAGACATTTTTCAGGCATCCAAAAAAATTCCCAGCCAAACTTAAAAGCTACTTTGATAATCTACTTTTAAGGATTAAAAGATCCAGTAGAACCCTTTTTTGAAGAATAATTAATACAAAAGAATGTCTAGAGAAGAAAAACCCCAGCCGTATGCCTTGAAGGAAATGGAAAGTCAAAGTTTCACTTTCTGAAAACAAATACTGAATGTATGGAAATGTAATTTTCACTTCGCAAACATCTGTCAGGCCAAAACCGCCCTCTAGAAGCATCCAGCGACTGGATAAATCTGGGATGCTTTAGGAGTGGGATGTTGCCCACAGAGGTTTTCATGCACAAGAAAAACACAGTTAATAATACACTGTCTTTCAGCACAGCCAAAGGCTCACTCTCCTCGGCACAAGTTGTGGAACAGCCAACTCAAGACTCCAGACAAAATTCTGGTTATGTGTTGGGTTTGCATGGCAAGGTTGGGGCAGTGGGGGGTGCCGCAGGGGTGAATTCTGTGAGAAGGTGATAGAGGCTTCCCCCGTGTCTGACAGAGCTAATGCCAGTCGGCTCCAAGATGGACCTGCTGCTGGGCAAGGCCGAGCCCGTCGGTGACAGTGGCAGCGCCTCTGCGATAACATTCACAAGGGGAAAACACATCCCTGTGCAACGGCAACTGCCGCTGGAAAGAGCGAGAATATGTGAGAGCAACAACCCTGCAGCCACCCAGGTCAGTGAGGGAGGAGGGAAGGAGGTGCTCCAGGCGTGGGGGCAGAGGTTCCCCTGCAGCCCCCAGCGGAGCCCACGGTGAGGCAGGCTGTGCCCTGCAGCCCCCGGTGAGAGCGTGGGCTGTCCCCCCGTGCCCACGGGGCTCCGTGATGGAGCAGATGCCCACCCGCAGCCCGTGGACGACCCCACGCCAGAGCAGGTGGATGTGCCCAAAGGAGGCCGTGATCCTGTGGGAAGCCCACGCTGGAGCAGGCTCCTGGCAGGACCTGTGGCCCCGTGGTGGACCCACGCTGGAGCAGTTCATGAAGGACTGTCTCCCGTGGGAGGGACCCCACGCTGGAGCAGGGGAAGAGTGTGAGGAGTCCTCCCCCTGAGGAGGAAGGAGCAGCAGAGACAACTGGTGATGAACTGACCGCAGCACCCATTCCCTGCCTTCTGTGCCACTGGGAGAGAGGAGGTAGCGAAACTGGAAGTAAAGTTAAGCCCAGGAAGAAGGGAAGGGGCCAGGGGAAGGTGTTTTAAGATTTAATTTTTATTTGTCATTATCCTACTCTGATTTGATTGGTAATAAATTAAGCTAGTTTCCCCAAGTTGAATCTGCTTTGCCCATGAGGGTTAATTGGTGAGTGATCTTATCTTGTCCTTATCTCAACCCATGAGCCTTCCATTGTATTTTTCTCTCCCCTGTCCAGCTGAGGCAGGGAGTGAGAGTGGCTTTCGTGGGCACCTGGTGTCCAGCTGGGGCCAATCCACCCCAAGTTAATAACACAAAGAGAAGGAAGTGTCTGAAGAAAATAGCAACTCAACTGATTGTGAGCTTCTGCCACTGCCTTAAAATTTGCCCAGGTATTACTGTGCCTTCCATAATTACAGAGTGAGATTCTACAGCACTGGAGAGAGCAAAAAAACCCAACACCCTAACTCTTATTCTTTCAAATTCAGCATCTGCCTGTCTTCAGCTGTAACAGGCATATATGGCCTGAAGCCATGCAATTGTTATGTTGGGCCAAATATACCATTAGAGAGCCAAGTCCAAAGTCTCACTGGCTTCTGCAAACTTTTTCACAGGTAACATGGTAAGTTATTATTAGTGCTTTCTGTGTTGCAAATTTTCTTTTGCAACTCACACTGATGGGAGCGTTATGTATACATGTCTTCAACTTACATAAAGCTACAACTGGGGAGGCACTCTCTAATCAGTTTGAGTGCAGAGGTATGATAAGAGTCTAATGAAAAAGAAAGTAAGAAAATGAAGTCCGTACCAACTATTATCATTTCTTAACAAGGTGTCCTACACAGAAGTTTCAATTTCACCTTGGTAGTTTCTTGGTTGTACCATCTCCGTAAATTACATTTTTAATCCCATTCTTCAGGATGTAAAGAAATGCTTTAAGTGAATTTGTTAGAACCTTCTTTAAATTTTCTACAATACGCATCTTATTTCCACTGCTTTATATTTTTCAGCAATGTAAAGCATGACTAGAATCTGTCTACAGCTTTTTTTTTAAAGGAATTGTCCAAAAGAAGAAATACAAGCTACTAGCTTATTTCCCTCAACAGATCTCTTCATAAGTGCAGAGACAGTGACAGATTTGTATAGATAATCGAAACAATGGCAGTTCATTTGAGTATTATCAAGTACATCTTTTTCTGTGAAAGAATGAAAATACTGTGACAGGATGTGCCTGATACCTTAATCTTTATAATAATCTCTTTCTCATTAAAAAAAAAAAAAACAAAAAACAAAAAAAACAAACCCCAAACCACCCCAGAGAAATGCAAACTTAAAAGCAATCTCTTCTCTAGCCTAAAAAGTTTGAAAACTTCCCAATCAGATAAATTTGCTTCTTGTGTTGCTCAGAATTCCCCTGCTAAACACTCTGTTAGATGCTCTTTCTGCCTTGGGTGTTTTCAGTGATTCCAATAAGCCTATAAAACAAGCTAAAATTTGTATTTACTACTTCAAAATGCAGAGTTCAAGAACACTTAGGTCTAAAACTTCGATTGTAACTCATTTAAAACTTAAATAACAATACAGCAGTTCTAAAATACCATCCAACACAGGGAAACAGCCTACCAATCCAATAACACTTCATTTTATGGTTAATCATGCTAGGAAAGGTATTTTCTTCTGGCTAATGTTTCGCTCATATTCATGTTGCCTTTTGACTAACCAAACCCAAGATTAAAAGCAGTTTTCAGATAATTAGATAAATCTATTGAGCTTTTTCCAGACAAGATTCTGAGAAGTAATGACAAGCCATCTGTGAAGAAGACACATACCTCCGGCTCTCCAACGGGCGCCCATCACTGGAGATGCTTCGAGGGATGTTGGCTGCTCGTTCTGGGGGTGGCATTTTCCCTTCTCCTTTCCCAGAGCCAATCCTAGATGTTACTGGACTTTGTATCTGGGATGGTACCTGAGCCACGTGAGGTCCCTGTCCTTTGCTTGCATTTCGTTGCCATTTGTTATTATTTCTGAAGGGAAATTTGAATTCATACGACATTCCTTCATTCACTTTGTATTCCATCACTGGCATACGGTAGTTTTCTGAAGAACTCCTGGAAATGAAGACATTTAACATGCTGCTATAAAAAAATAAATTAATTATATTCTGCTCACAAGGACAGAAATCTGAAGACAGCTGAATCACTTCTATGAAACAATAAATGTAAGATTTTGCTTTTTAGACACATATATTTAACAAATTTTGATACTCTTTATCTGATTACTGGGTTATAAAAAGAGAAAAGATCTGCTAGAAGGGTATCTCCCCTTCCTAATTTAAAAAAGCCATGGGTTTTAGAACTTACCTGCACCCAGAAAAATAACATCTCAAATGTTTGTTCTTTTTGAGATAAATCTTTCTGATGCACAGACATCCAAAAAAAGACAAGATTCTCATGAAATAATGCATTACACTTCATTTTCAAACATCTTTGGCTTTGGAGTACATCAGTTGGTAAATTTGGACATTATGAAAAACAAAACACTTGCTAAAATTTGTAGATGCCAAGCCCAAAAGATGCCCATTGCTTCCTGAGGATGTACAAGAACAGGACACCATAAAAATTAAGAGTAAAGCAGGACATAAGCTAATGCAGTCCACACAAGATGCAGGGTGAACTTCTGCATACATTTAAAATGCGAGATTTGTAAGTAGATGTGACCTTCTGCTTCAGTGAGGTTAATTTAACAAATGTATATACCTCTAAGTGATTTTTCTATTGTGATTACTTTGTTTATCTACACACATCGTTATCTAATGGGAAGGACAAACCGTGCAAAATTTTCTACTTCTAGCTCTTCATCTAAGTGATTACTCCATTAGTACTGAGAAATATCAGTAACTCTTCCCAGATAAAATACAGACCAAACCAGGTAACTTGTTACCTGGCTATGCTGCCATTAGCAAGTTGTGCAGTCTAATATCAGTAGACAAAGTGAAACAGGCAGTGCTGAGGTCTTGCTGTCCACAACATATACATTCTGTGGTTTTACTCTGGCCCACCCTATAGTCTTGACCTACAAATTAAATTTGCAGCTGGAAGGCACGAGGTGTGCTTCAGAAGCACAGGTAGTTCAGCTTCATCTGAAAGGAAATGTTTGTGTGCTCCCAGACCGCCCTGTGATGTGAACCACTGCATGGTAGATGGGGATGATCAGAAGATTTGTTTTCAAAGTCCACTCACAACCTAACTAGAATCTTGATACCCTTGGTTTTAATTTTCTCTTAATATTTTATGTCTCTGCTATTCTTTCCCTAGTGATTATATACTTCAGTAGTTTGGGTTTCTCTTTTTTTTGCAGACATAGTTAGTTTAAGCAGCAAGAATACACAACTTCCTCTTGCTGCTGTGTCCTTAACTGGAAGGTCAGCAGTCAGTCCATTAAATGAGTTCAGTAGCAGTGTTTAATGACCATCTTTCAGTAGAGATACAGCCATAACAAGGCCCGCCCCCTGTGTAGGACATCAGATTGTGAACCAGGGTACTTGGATATATTTTTATCTGCTACTGACCTTGTACATGTGCCTGTTGGCAAGTCATCTTATCTAACTGCATCCGTGCTCTTCATCTAACTTCATGTCAATCAATTTGTTAGGACAGGGACTGCTTCTCATACAAATGTACTATACCAAGCAGAACTGATCTTCACTTTAGTTACAGTTTGTAGAAGTCACTGTAGTAGAAATACTAAATGACCGCCAGAGGACACAACAAAAGGACTCCAATTTTGGAAAACTGACTGCCAAATGAGAAATTGCTTTGTGCAAAGATTTAAGGCAAGTCCGTAGTAACACATGTAGGATAGGTACAAATTCAAGACACGGTTCCTAAACCGTAATGATTTTGGATTCAGAAAGCAGGATAAAGAGTTGCTTTCTGAAATTTTGTAACTAGGCAATAATCCACCATAAACATTTGCTCACTACAAGACAACAACAAAACTCACTGATGCTGAGTAGAGTATTTCAAAAAGTGCAGTAATTTCTCTTCCTGCTATGGGTTTGGATACACTAAAGCTAAGCCTACTTTTGGCTGTACTTAATTTAGTTCAGGAATAATAGGATCTGTGCTTTCCACATAGATTTTTCTGCTCTAATCCTTCTGCTATGATTGCAGCTGAACTTTCCATTTGCTTGGGCTGCTACATACTGTACAAAAGCTTTCCAAATACCTCATGAGTGACCTTATGCCACTGCTCATTTTAATCCCTGACATGTATTCAATTTTCCACTGACAACTAAAGGACAAATAAAACTCCATTTCTCTCTACTCCTGTTTTGCTACCAGTTACAAAAGAAGTTACTATGGCTCGCAGTAAAAACAAACATGAATAATTCTTTTATGCAAGTATAAGGTCTTTGCTCAGAGTCACAATTTCATATCAGTTAAACAAATATGCATTTAAGTCCAGCCCTAACTTTAAGTATACCAAGATTTAGCATCCACTCCTACAAAAATATTGTCTGATTAGAAAACAGCAGTGCAAAATCCTCTCTCAGACTCACTGCAAGGAACACACTGAACTCTGATAACTGTACTTGCTGCTTCTTAGCAAATCTAGCATAAACCTTAAACTAGCCTCCAGGCAAATTTAGTCTATTAAAGATCACTTCATTTTAATCATATAGCATTTGCAAGATATTAATACAAGATGTCAGGAACATGGGAATCAGATTTAGTGATGTGGCTTAATGCTACAGACAACTGCAGGGAGTTCAGGTGGGAGCAGTAAAACTTCAGAGAGCTTTAGTATGAGTTCAGGAAAAATGGAGGGACTTACATGTCCAATTTAGAAAAAAAAAAAGCATGTATTACTGCTTATTTCTGATCAAGCAACATTTTAAAACTATAAAAGCAAGAATATAGTTGACACAAGCCTCAGGCTTAACACAGATGGAAAGTGAGAGAGATTCAGCAAGATCTACTACTAAGTAAAGGAGAACTACAATTTGCAGCAATTTCTCTGGCCAGGTTCATAGCTTTGATAAACTCTCATAATTTACAGACTTTCCTATTTGTGAAAGTAGAATAACGTAAGTCTCTTACAGCTTTCAAGAATTATAGCCACAGACACTGCAACTACCAACAAATGGGAAAGGGGGAGGGAAATGTACAATTAATTTTGATGTATCAAACACACAATTGTCAACAAACAGTTGTTTGATTTCCATGTTAAATTCCATGGAATTTAAAGGATTTTATTAAACTGTGGTATTCAATTAATATTCTGTGGGGCCTGGAGTTTGAATATTGGCAGGTTTTCCTGCTTTCCTCTTTCACCTTACAATACTGGATGCTATGATATCCTTATATCACGGTTTCTGGAGATTAACACTTATTCTGTGGTGTTTCTTCCCCCATCAACCCCACAAATCAAGATACAATTTCAGACCAAGGGTAGCTACGATACGATACCTGCGCGGTGTGCAGTCCTCATACGGCGGGACGATGACGACCTTCACTGTCACTGATGTTCTGAGAAGATCAATCATTTGCTCGTGGCTCAGAGTGGCTACAGCCACCTTGCAGATTTCCACCAGCCGGCTGCCCTGCCGCAGTCCTGCCTGCCACGCGTAGCCGTAGGGCTCAACGTCCGCCACAATGCCTTCATAGTTGACGTGGAAACCAAGCTGACCCAGACCATTCCTACGCAGAGTCATCTCCACTGTTTCACAGCCCTTAGTCACAAGCTGTGAAGTGAAACGAAGACAGAATTTAATGCACGGAGAGACCTTCCATGCTAATCGAGGTTTAAGGGCAACATTTTTGTACAACCAACCAACTTTCAAAACAATGGTGGGACACGATCAAGGAATATATGTGACAGTCCTGGGTACGTAATCAGCTGAAATGGGTCTTGTCACCCAAGCTACTAATTTCAGTAGAGTCTCGCTATCCAAGGTCTGCCTTGAAATTTTTACCGAAACCACAGGAATTTTAGAAGATACACAGCAGCACACAACAGAAAAACTCATGGAGTTACACAAACATCTCTACTTTATCTTTTACACTTAAGTAACCAAACAGCCTCTCTACATTTCTAACTGTTTCAGTAAACTGTAAGATTACTTTCAGTCATCATGTGGTGGCATGCAGCTATTAAGCTCAATAAACTGGGGTCTATACCCACTCTTCTATGTATCATGAGCATGAATACCATCAAGACCAATTTAACAGGGCCTGGTTTTCCCTTTTCCCTGGTCATTATACAACTACAGTTGTGAAATTACAGGCAAGACAGTGAAACACAACACATTCTTTCATAACTTGGATAAAAAATGAGCATAGACAGATGTTTTATAGACAGATACCATGATTCACCGCATTTTTAGTTTATCACATGAATTCAGAGACTATCTGAAGGTTGCAATTGGGATTGGGACTGCACCCTGCTAGCAACATAACAAATCAGTGTCAAAGATATTACAGCTTCATTTCAAACAAGATATAACAAGCCTACAACACAGAAAAAGGGAAGGAAAACAAGGAAAAGAAATAAGGTGACACGTCTCTATTTATTGTGTGGGAGCAATTTATGCATCTGAAGGGCCTGGTCCGTTGGGTTTTTGTTTTGTTGGTTTGTTTTTTGTTTTTTTTTTTTTTTTTTGCTTGTTTGTTTTTAATATATTGAGACATTTTTGACACACACAAAACCAGCTGAAGTTGGCCAATATCTGAGAAAAGTGAAAGCAATATTGGGTTTCAAAAAATAAAAGCAGGACAGTCCTTAATAGATATAACGATAAGTAGAAGAGTTTTAGCCATCCCAAGCATTATTTAAATGGAAGCCTTACTTGGCAGCAGCGCAAGAGAAGAAAGCAAAGAAGGGGAACCAAACAAGAGAACACATTCTAACCTCCAGCCTTTTGACGATCTCTTTGATATCATCAATGTTGCTGATGAAGCTCTCCAAAGAAACACATTCACCCCTCTCATAGAATATTTTGATATTTGTGTCCGTTGAAGTCCACCCTATCACATCTCGACAGGAGCAATTGAACACCACGCTTTTTGTGTCCTGTTCAATGAGGACTACAAACTCATTAGAGATGCCTAGGAGACAGTCTATTTCCATACCCTTGCTGTAGTCTTTTGCATGGACACTCCATACAATAGCACCAGAACTATAGATCTCGGCTCCTGGATAAGGCTTGGACTTTTCTTTCTTTTTTGAAGCAAGCGAGATGAAGGGGAACTTGCCAGAGGGGTCAATAGGAGTGTTGGTGACATTCTTCTCTGCCAAGTCCTTCAAGTACTCTTGACGGGTCCTGGTGGCCATCGCACGAAACTTTTCTGATTTATGAGCAGCATTCTCTGCATTAATGACTTTGGCTAGTAAGAAGTCCCTGAACACATTTGACTTCGGAAATGTGACGCCTTTTGGAATAGGTGGTCCAAAGGATGGTACATCTCTGGATCTTGTCACAGCAACACTAAAAGAAATAAAAGAATAAGGAAGAAGCAAAGTATTTCACTGCATGCAAATTCATCAGTTTTTTAGTACAAAAATACATTTCCTTTTTTCCTTAAGCTCTCAAATTTTCTCTAATTTTCTCAGCAATATGGCTGTATTTACATTTTAATGTTGATAATGTGGAGATTATGTCCCCCTTACTGTATAAACAGAAGGTCACTTGTTTTTGCTTTTAGGCATTTTTGAGTCATCCTCAGTACCAAAGCCTGAAGAGAGTTTCCAGTGCAAAACTGTGCTTTTTTGATAAAGTAATCATTCATGTATGGTAGTTCTGAATTTTGTTTATTTTTACCATAAAAAAAAACTTCTGAATATGCACTGTCACAAAGGCTAACTTATGATTTAGCTACCTAAAGGTGAAAGGCTCATCTGAAAGCAATGTGAAGTGTATGATCAATAGCAGAAGTACAGCTAAAATGGACACATTAAAAAGATAAAGACAAAGTCACCTCACAATGACAATTTCACTTTGAGAATCATCTTCAGGTAACTGAATGCGTATATATATACACATCACACTACTGATGATGTTTTAAATTTCTGTATCAAAAGCTGATATCACATGTTAGTGATAGAAGCAGGCCCCAAAAATACTAGAAATAAAAAAATTTTTTAGAAGGTTGGAGACATATATTAGAAATAGATGCTTTCTTTTTCAACTCCTTTTAGTTTCTGTACCAAGTGATGGACTGACAGTAAGATGGCCTTAGGCAGTGCTGACAAGCTTAGCTCTTCTCCCTGGTCAATTCTCTTTTGATACAGAGTGGATGAGAGTGTTTTGGCACCACTGAAGATCTGCCGTTCCAGTCCAGTATCATTTACTTGGCAGTCGGTCCTAAGAAGAGACTGATAACTGTATTGGAACAGTTTTGTGCCAAGAAATGCTTCAACTGTTTGAATATGATTTGCCACGTATCTGCAACTAGATTTGAAAAAGCATTAACTGATTTTGGCCAAAATAGGATGGAACTTGAACACACTAGATATGTATGTGGTGTTTCATTTGGAAGACTGGCTGGTATTATTTTCACAATTAGTTCTAACTTATCTGAAGCCTTAAACATAATCAAAGAAATCCGCCCCCCCTTGATCACTAACTGAGATTGCAGAAATACTAGTAAAGCTTTTTTTTTTTTTTTTCCCTTGGGGGGGGCACGGTGGGGCACACAGGAACACCAAAAATAAAGTCACCCAAACTTTAACCATATCTTCTGGTTTTCGGTGATGGGGTGTTTTCTTTGTTTCTGTTGGTTTTGTTTTTTTAAATTGTATTTTCTGGCAACTGATATTGAAATATGTCATTGACTGTCATATTTCCTTCAAATGTATGCCAATATATCTAACAGTATGCAACAGAGGTGCTCATAATGCAACCATCTGACTCTTGGTCATCTTCAGTACCTGTTTCCACAGGGATAGAGTTAATTTTCTTCCTAGTAGCTGGAACACTGCTGTGTTTTGGATTTTTTGTGAGAATAATGTTGATAACACACTGATGTTTTAGTTGTTGGTAAGTAGCACTTAGAGTAAGTCAAGGATTTTTCAGCTTTTGGGACAGGGGAAGAGTGAGAGAGCAGCTGTGTGGTACTTAGTTGCCAGCTGTGGTTAAACCGCAACATGGTCCTAAAGGGCCTGTTATTAAGAGATAGAAGCCTACGCGTCAAACACAATTACTGGATGGAATGAAAAACTACCAGCGACATTTTGTTTGATTAGGTTTTCAACATCATGAATCACAGGCATAAGAATTTAATCTTTAACATATGCCAGAGAATTTTTAAAAGTGAATGATGCCGACAGAGAAGCCAGAGTTTTGCAGTATTGTTTATCTTAGTTGGGAGGGAGAATCACTGGCCAAGTGCTTGATGTTATTCCTTTTATGCAGTTTTTAATATAAATTCCAGTACATTTTTATGCTATATGGCTTCCTGTTTTGTCTAGAATTAGGAATCTATGAAACTGTTCCAAATAATTCAGTGAAAAAGAGCTCAAACTTATTCTGAAAAGTTTCCTAGAAAAACTTTTCACAATGGAATTCTATAAGTTACATCAAGTGTTTGCACTGAGAGAACAAACAAAAAAAAAGAAAGTATTTTAATCTTAAAGACAGTGCACAGAACATACAGTGCTCTGGTGGTCTCCTCTATCAAAATGAACACTGACACAATTTTTTTTCCTACCTGCTCCCCCTCCCTTTAAAATTTAAGCCTGTAGCACCACTGAAATTCTCAAATTTTATTCGCTAATAGTAACCAGTAAGGTTTCAGCCCTTGTAGTTGTGAGCACCTGACAAATGAAAGCAATTCAGAAGTCCAAAGCTCAGAATTAGAACCCTGAGACATGTAAATCTGCTACAGTGTAACAAGCATAAATCTTTCCCAAGCCTTTTAAAAGAAAGAAAATACGCAGTCATATTATTTAGAATAATAACCAAAAGCTGATCATTCTCTGTGTTTTTAAAACCCAATTAAAATGGAAAATGCATCTATACCCCTTGTGGATGTATGTCTGTCTTTACTTCAAAATCGGTTTCTGTACAGAATAAGAACTGAAACATATGGCTAACAATTTAAGAAAAAGCTATGTCCACATAAACCACGTAGTTGTAGAATTTTTCAATAAGCTATCTTAAAACGAGTATCAACATGAACATGCCTACTTGAAGCGAGTTTAATATATGTAAAAGTTCAGCACCAGTTCCAGAAGTGTTGTGTGAGCTTTATGAAAAACTTATGAAGAGGGAAAAGCCTTTAAATCCTACTATGCTTACTTGAAAAACAGGAGTACACCATATCTGACACTGCAGTCCTAACTCTTCTTCTAAGTAAGCACCTGACTGAACGAAACACTTAGATGAACATTTGTATTTCAGTAAAGATGAGTTTATTCTAAGGCTACCTCATTTCAAGATAACTACTCTAGATCCATTGCTCTTGACATTTCATATTTTAAGTAAAGAAGCTTTAGAAGCGTTTGCTGAGATCAGTCAACATTCAAAAATAAAAGTACATCAAGAGTTCCGGATATAACAAAGGTAAAAAGTTTCAATGATTGTAAGTAGAAGTGTTACTCAAACCCATTATTTCTATATGCTTTTAATTTAGTTAAAAAATTTTTGCTAAACAGAAATCTCATCTTGAAATTCTTTATTATATGTTACTATCAATTACCGTTTTCTATTTTAATCATACTGACTTTTAGGTTACACTAAGATTTTTTTTTTCTGCATAATTTTCTGAAATTTCTTTGTTGGACTAAAATGAGATAAAAAATGAAAGTATTTCAGAGAGCTTAGTCATACTTTTTCGCTGTCTTAATTTCAAAAACAGAACATAAGCCCAGATGTCCAAATCATCTGAACAAAACTTAAATCATAAGAATCAATATAGAAATACTCTTCTAGCTTATTCTTAATGAAGAGAATAAAAAGGAAGTGAGAATGGAATTTTAAAATCATTCCCAAATACTGAAGATATATGGGTGTGTGTACAGACATACTGACAGCATTAATTTCCTCATTAGGTCTGCTTTCTTTACATACTCATGTGTGTCTATCTGCTTCTTAAAAAGTGTTCTAAATTCACATGACCCAAAATCTCCTTGATCCCTATCCTTCATTATGTTTCCCTACTGAGAATTTAAAAGAGGAATGACACCTCCCTCTGCACACAAGTTCCCTGTTTTCAGTGAAACCAGCAAAAAATAGCTACCTGTAACAAACGCTGTCAGTGCAGGGACCGTGCACTCTCACAATGACAAAGACGTGCTGGAAGTGGGATCGAATGTTCTTTGGGCTGAATGGTTGTGCTCCAGGCTCCTGGAAAACTATTGTCACAATATCATTTCCAATATGTCGTTTCCTCAGAAGCTTTAATGAAAAAAAAAAAAAAAAAAAAAAAAAAAAAAAAAAGCATAAATTAGAACACAGGCTTTTTCACAATTTTCAATTTTTTTATTTCTCATTATTATAAATTACTGTTGTTCAATCTTTTTTATTCCAACTGATACTTCAAACTGAAAACTGAAACAGTTGAGGATTTATATGACAAGTACCAGAATGTGAATTATTCATCTAATAAATTTCTGGCATGGGCATATTAATTTTTCTAACAAATTAGTTTCTACATGTAACATACAGGAAGATCTTGTTAGGGAAGATTTCAAGCTAAATGAAGAGGAAAAACAACAATAAAACCTGCTACTATCAAGAGTAACCAGTGATACATGGAAGCTGGAAAACATTCCCCACTTTACACATTTTTGCAGACCAGAAGTAGGTTCTATTTCAAGTTGAAAATAGTCATCATTGTCCTTAAGACATGTTATAATAATTTTCTCATAGGCTTCCGTAAATCCAAGACTACAGTAAAAGAGAAAGGTAAACTACAAAGTAGTACAGTATTAAGTGTACCACAGCAAGCTAAGCAGAATGCTGTGCTAACTTTTATTTTTAAAGGACATTTCTATTTTATTTGCAGAAAAACAAACTAACATTGTTTCTAATCTAAAATGCATACACATCACACACAACAAGATGGCCTAGTATTTAACAAGACTAGGTACTTCAGAGTAACAAAGCAGGTCAGCCTATGTAGCTCTCCAGTATAATAAAAAAAAAAATTAAAAAAGGATTTTGTCTCATGTCTTCTCGTGTAGTGTGCTGGACCACTTCTCACCTCTGACTGTGCATATTACAATTTGCTGAACATAATCCTTAAAGTGCAATGGACTTTGCTACAGAAGCTTGAAAATCATGTCAAGTACACTGCAGTCTTTTTGACATAAGATATGAACTCTTTTTTATGTAGCACAGATATGCTACTGACATGGTTGTATAATATTTACATCAAATTTCAGTAAACAATGCATAATTAAATAGAAAACAGTCCTATAGAGAAAAATCTACTTATGATGTACCTCCAATGGTCTGCTTTGCACATCTCCCTGAGAGATGGCCAGTTTTACTTTTGATTCTTCAAGTGTTCTCTTTTCTAGTAACAAATGAAAGTCCTCATAAATATTCAACAGTTCAGCTACTTTAGAGATAGAGGAAAAATTAATTCTAAATAGGCATGGGCCATCTTACCTGTTGCTTGTTGTTTGGAGTATATGGCAACATAGTAGAAACATGGAACATGATTTCATAGTCCTTGTATGTTGTGTATAGAGAGTGTGTACCCGTTGAATCAGCTTCAGTTAAAGAAAAAAGAGAAAATAAAAGCATTATCTTAAAAAAATTTAAAAACAAAGTTTCATTATTATAAAAGAAAAACATCTGGCAAGACAAAAATTGCTATTCATCCTTGATCCTAGACGAAATGTCAGCAAGTAAAAACTTACCCAGAGTTTATTCACCTGCCAAAACAAATGAGACACAGAGATGGCACGTATAATTTTGCGTACTTTTCCCAATGACGAACTTGTTAGGAATAGGAAATTTATACCAGAAAACCCTGAAGAAAGCCTATTTAAGCATGAAAAGTGGTAACAAAGTCTGAAATAATTTTCAGACACCACCCAACATCCCAGGCTAATCAGAATGAAACTGAACTGTAAGGAATGTGAAAAGGACTTCAAAAAGCAAGGTAGACAGACACTGCAAATGAATACCATGATCTCATGCATAATTAACTATCAGTGGATAAATAACCCACAATATATGAATGAACTGAGTGGGTACTTTTAAACATAAATATCAGGACTCTAAATAAACTGTAATGAAGTCAGATAAAACCTTCACTAAAACAGGTGCTTTATGGACAGGAGCAGTCAAAAACCCAAACAGGATGCTAGCATGCTTAGAGCTGATGATGGAAAAAGCCCACAACAATGACATAATGATGCTGGTATATTAATCAAAGGTACTCTCACCTGTTTTGGGTTCTGGCCACCCTATTTTAAAAGTTATAGAAGAAAGAGAAGGGATCCAGAAACAGGCCACAAAAATAATTATACGTGGATGGAGAGACTTCCATGTGGAGAGAAAATGATAAAAACTAGGATTATGAAGTTTAGAAAGAAAAAACAGAAGAGGGGATATTATTAAAGTTTACAAAGTGTTGGTTGAAGACAACACTTGATTACAGACAAATTGGGAACTTCTCTTTTTACTTTTTCTTTCTCTCTCTCTCAAAAAAAAAAACCCTTGAAAAATGTTTCATTAATTTTAGTAGTAACACATTTCAAGCTGAAATAGTGAATATATTCTACTAAATATAACTGCTGTCCACTGTGCAAAAAGCCCGTTTTCAAACAGAGTTTTTAAAATAACTGGATTTATATATGGAAAAAAGCATCCTGGTTATTTGAAGTTACATAAACATGCTACTGTATTATATAATCCCAGCTATTTGCAGCAATGTATTTTAAAAACCTGTTAAATACTACACTTTGGAATTCTTTATTAGCAGAGAGATGATGTTACTAAGGAGATAATAGCTCTGAAATTTGTGAGGCATTTACAGTAACATAAATATACATTCTATTTACCCAGATTTTGGGTATACGCCTTGACAAGTAGTTTTTGTTTTCTGTCAAATTTGGAACAATAAAACAGAAGTAGCTTTGCAGTAAATGAAAAAACGCAACATCATCTATAAAATGAAATGGAAAGTTTTCTACATTATAGCTGCATAGAGAATTTGCATTTCCAAATCATCTATATAGAATAAAATGGGAATAAGAAAAAAAGATTCCTAGAATCTTATATATAAAAAAAAAAAATCTCAGTTAATGTTTCAAGCAGATTGGGCTCCTTTCCTAACATTCAATATTACCATTACGAAAAACTAGCTAACTGCTAGATAGTTCCTTTTACTGCTAATTACAACAGCACAACAGCTGAAAGGGAATCTTTTCATCTTGCACTCAGTTCACAGCAGCCTCTATCCTCTGCCTGATCATTACAATGCACACTGAAGGAGGCAGATGCACCTGAAAGTCACCTAAACATCAAAATAACCCCTTACTGGCTTTATTTGGTCTAACTGCAAATATGCTAATTTGTGCATCATCTTTCATACACAGAGCACACAAAAATATTACAAAGAACTGGAAAGCGGGAGCAGGTGCAAAAAGAAAGGGAAGTGGGTAAGCAGACAGACAGGGGCCCAAAAGGGGTTGGGGAAAAGAGGAAAAGAATACAGCAATTCTGAGAAACAGTATGCTAGAACAACACCAATGCATTTAAGTCAAACTTCCAACTTTACTGGATGGACTTCATTTCAGGCACAAAAGGGCTTTCGTTCTCAGAACAGCACTGGTTCTGCAAACTAAGTAATAAGGCTACTGCTGAAATTATACATTTAAATATTCCAATTCCTTCCAAGTACTTCACAGCTTAAATCCCTGTTGTTCAAATCCAACTAAAACCACAAGCCCATATCCACTACAGACTGTGCATCTTTCTCACTGTTCAGATTTCTTCTGTATTACAAGTACAGAATACTTTTTCTTAAGTACAACACAATAATTACAGATGCTTGCTTTAAATCAAATCACTGCCATTGCAGTAAAATCCAAGACTACGCATAGGAATGAAGTACTGACCTTGGAATGATGGATACTAAGCCAGCACTGCAATCTACTTTGATTTCCTTGTACTTAACAGAGGCTCAAAGGATCTATAAATTCATTAGCACCTTTTTACACTGAGGACACTCCCTCCTGCCATCAGTTTATGGCATACCTATTGATGCTGCATTCTCAGTCTTGTCCCATTACTGGGATGGGTTACTTAGCTGAGGACTTATCTGATGATCTTTTCCTTCCATCGTTACTCACCTTTAAAAATCCACCTTACTCTTCTGTCTTAACAGTCTCCCACTTAAGTGTTTTTTCCAAACACCGAAAGTGCTCAAAACTGTGATTGACACCAACAGCATACTGCTGATAAATTCACCTCACTGAAGCCACAGGACTCTGTCAGTCTTGCTTCTACAGCAGCTTCTAAAACCTCTGCATTAGAAAACTGTATAAAGCCCAGTACCAGTAGAAAATCTAACTCACTGTTTCAAAGGAAAACATGTTGCAAGCAATCGTAGGAAAACAAAAGATAAACAACAGTGATGAGTCAAGGAAAAGAACAGCCCACTGCTAGAAAATGCAGCAGTGCTCACAACTAAAGGCACAAGAACAAGAAGTTTCAGAGCTTAATTTTGTTCTTATCTACCTTTGCTGTTAAAAAGCTCTGCTTTGTTTCCAGTTTCCCCTAGCAATTTGTCCAAATTCAGCATCTGTCAAACCTGCTCTCCTTTCTGTTATACACAGGGATTACACCAAGCACTCATGTTCAACCTCTGTAATATCCAAGTCCTTTTCAGACACTATATTCTGAAGACAGAATCCTGTATTTTCTAACATACAAAAGTGTATGTGTAACACAAACACAGAGAAATGCTGATGGACTTCCCCCCCATCCTTGTTTCTGCTTCTTAAGCAATTCAGGAACCTGTGACCTCCTTTGGCTACTGGTCTCCCAGTGAATGTCTCAGATCCAACAGTAAGTCCATTCTTACTTCCATGTGGTTGAAAAGATATTAAACAGTACAAGTTAAGAAGGTAATCTATCTGTATTATTTCATTAGAAACATTAGGGTTTACTGACAACCTCTAAATCAAATGTCAACTTGAAGTCCATTTATTCCCTAGAGTTTTAATCTATTTAATATCTTTTGTGCTGTTTTTATATTCTTCTCACGTATTATCAATAACATCATGCAGTATAAGCCTCTCATACACAAACCTACCATTATTAGCTAAATTTATCATCTCATCAAATAGATAATTCCTAAACTCCTACAACTCACATTCACCAATCTCCCGCACCAACTACGGCACCACTGCTGGACACACACGCCAGGTTACCAGGCCTAGCATTATCCAGCTGATCTCATTTACCACCCTAAAATATTAAGAAATAAGACTAAGTGAGGGGGACAGAAATAAAGCATGGATTAGACCTAGAAAATAAAGTAAAATGACTGACATTATAATTTGAATGATTACAGTGATGTTTGTTGCTTTAAAGGGATGCCCATAAACTTGCTAGCAACTGTGGGATAGATGACATTTTCAAACTCTATTTCCTATCCAAAGTCTGCAGGCTGCCAGGAGATAGACTGCTTCCCCTCTGGTAATGCTAGAAATATACAAACAAAACTTTAAAAGTAGCAGCTCTGTTTCACAGTGGCACTGGCAGAGATCCAAAGCTAAAGCCCTTGAGGGATCCAATATACTTAAATAGGCTTTCAGTTAATAGGATGCATGAGATTCCTCCTTTTAAAAATTGGCTCTGTTATGGATACTTACCAATTAGGCCCCTAATTCTAAAAATTTCTAAGAACAACAACTGTTCTGAAACTGCCTTTTACTAAAGCAACTGTAGTTTTCTAAATCTGCACAAATTAAAAACATCTTGTGAAAATTTCCAGAGCACATATACAATTCAGCTTCCCTCCACACTAAAAAAAATCTTTCATCATGTCTTACATCATGCACGTGCTTTTCATAGGTTGCAAAATATTGTCAAAGGTATAGGAACTAGCAAAGTAGCCTACATAGCTCTGAACTTTCTTGCAAGTTAATGAACAGACATTTGTTTTTAAGGGTATCTTTGCAATCAACTGTGCTGACATTAAACAGAATTTTTATGCAGGAAAATTTCCCGAGTAATGAGATTGCAAGAAGTATTTCATGACTGAGATTTCTAGCTACAGAAGAGCACAGAGCTTGAAAAGGGAGAAGCTTGCTTTCTGCCTGTAGATCTAGCTATTTCAACAAAACTGTATAATCTAAGTCATGGTAGAAACCACAAGCTCCCCCTTTGTAGGCCTTTCTGTGTTAGGGCCAAGGCAGAAAAGACTGATTGATTACTTAGGGTAGCTAGCGAAGATGCACTGCCTGTCTGTATTCTGCTGTTCAAATATTCCCCACACCTCAGATGCAGCTCTTGAGACCATCCCTGGTCTTTAACATTTTGTCTACCAAAAGGTGGCTTTTTTTTTTTTTCCCCTCCACCCATGCAGAATATGCAGTACGGGTTTCTGAATGTAGCTATCCAAAGAGCTTAGTGCTGTGCCCCAAAATGCCATCTTCTCTTCCACCACTTCCACTGGCAGAAAGGAAAACCTAGCACCACCAAGATCAATTACAAAAGTTCATTGTCATTCTTAACATTTCCTGCTGTCTAAACCTGCTCGTTAAGAACTCATGTATGCTGTGTAGTCGTGTGTTTCCTCAGTGAGCCTGCAGACAACATGACCCAAAAGATTTTAGACAATTCAGGAGCTCCTAAGCAGTTCTAGCTGATGAGATCCCACACATGTGAGCTTGTAAACCTTGACTGAAAGAAAATGTAGGAGACCCTTCATGAAAGCAGAAGTTTCCACTCACAGCATCCCCCTGCCTCTCTGATCACTGTGAAGTGTTCATGTAAACCTTTTATTTATTTTTAGATACACAATGGAGCTGGTGGGTCTATTGGGCAACCTGAAAAGGACATGTCAGCTCTCAACATGGAGTAGAAACCTTCATTACAAGAAGACAACTCTTAAAACCAGGAGAAATTCAGCCAACTAAAAGATTACATACATGTCCATTCAAGAGGTGCTAGACCACAGTACATAAAATGAAAACCTGACAAAATTCTTTCCTTGAGTCAGAAGCAACAAGGAACTCAAACACTACTGGAAAATTCTGCTGTTTAGAAGAAAAATTCAAACAAGTACTTAAGACTTCGTTAACAGCTTTCATGGGTATATCTGAGCAGATGAATCAACTCTTAATCATACAGCATTTACATGTACTAGAAATCAGTGTATGGACTGACACCAAAAAAGGGTGAGTTTTTTTCATATGTCTTAAATAAATCAGAAGAAATGGAAGACAGAATTTTACTTTAACTACTGAAAGTAACAAGGAAGTCACAATAGAAAACCAGAAGCTATGAAATAAGAAGTATTTTCTCTGGTTTCCATACCCATTTGATTTTTGACCTGGTTTATTTTTATAACTGATAAAATAACACTTCAGAGCTGCAGAAAAGGAAAAACCCAGCCTGAAAATTATTGTATAATATGTTTCCAGTAAAGGCAAGAAAATATTACAGCAAGAAACTGCCTGGATGTCATCTGAAATCGTGTATATTATCCTAGTCACTAAAAGACTGAATTCAAACTTGGATGAGTGCAGAGGAAGATTATCAGGTAATACTGCATGGGGGTGGGGGGGAAAGCAGAAAAATCTATGCCTCCCACACCAATAAGACAGACTTGGCTTATTAAAGGCAACATCACAAAAGCACAGAGGAGACAACTGCAATGTGTAAATGCACTCAAGGGACTAAATACAACTGTGGGAATGTAAGTATTGCAACTAAAAGAAAGCAGGCTCAATGTTAAATGTATGTGAAATAGGCATTAATTTAGGTTTGAAGCCACAGAAAGCTGTATAATGCTCTGAGGAGTGATGATTAGGCTGATCAAGAACAGCCTGAGGAGACAGCAACGTGATGCCTGTAAGAATTAAGGACACAAGGCAGAATGGTGGAGCACTGAAGCACAGCAAGTTACTGTATTTGTGACAGGAGACCCATGACAAGAGCACAGTTTTGCTGCAGCGAAGTTGATGAATGCTTTTCAGCTTTCACAAAGCAACTCCTTATTTAATTTCCTTTGCTGCAAGTGAGCAAAATAGCAGAAGATTTCCATAGGAACTAGTTAGTTCAAATACTCGAAGGAAAACAGGCCAAAATTTTCCCCCGAGTATTTTTAAATAGATTTATAAATTGAATATAGCATGCTCTGGCTGATAAACAGGTATTGCACAAGCTTGATTCCAAATGTAGCGTGTTTCTTTTATAGATACTGTCACACAAGATTATCTTTCCACTGCATTTTTGTTGCAATATGTTTTATACTTAAAGCTCATCATACAACTGCCAAATCCAGTTTAATTTCCATAACTCAAAAGAAAATTCACAGAGGGAGGAACACATTTGATAGCAGGAGTAAGACAAAACTGCCTAGAAGAAAAAGTACACACAACAGACACAGTAGAAAAGCAATAGATCAACTTGTCAAGGTGAAGTTACATAGATGGGCTCTCAAAACGTTTGTGGTGACAGTCTATTAGAATATCATTAAAAAAAAATTATGGCATACAAACTGTATTGATTACTCTTTAGACAGCACACTGATGATGGATTTGCAATGCCAATAAAGGTTCCACAGTTACTGGTTTCTTGTTGTAGCTTTAGTGATACTTTCATATCAAATTAGTACAAAAATCCAATCATTATCTGAGTTGAAAGACCATACGGATACGGGTTGAATTACATACACTTCCTCTGCTTTCATTTCTAATACTGAGCAACTGTCTTCCTATAGCAAAGAGGTTATTTTTAAGAACTCTATAAAAAGTCAGCAACCATATGATGTATTTTGTTCACTTAAGGGCAAAAAATGAAAAAGCCTTACTCTTTGTATCCAGCTGAGCACGATACTTTTCAAATCCCTTGAGTCGAACTCGTTCTCCCAAGAGCTGAAGAAACTCTTCAAATGCTGGGCCTGCTGACTCATTATTATACATTTCCTCTTCTGTGCTCTGCCCAGCTTTGCAGTACATGATACCCACCTTAAGCTGGTAACTTAACTGCAAAGGGAAGAAGAGTAAAATCTTTTTTGTATACCAAGTGATGGAGCAACTTATTTGTTGAATTCACTTCACATTTTTTTTAATAAACCCATAATTCACAAAGAAGAAATACTTAATTATCAGTCTAATTTCAAATGTTAGTCTCATTCCAAATGCTCTCATTCTTTTCCATGGTAACTGTCTCAGTGATAGCATATTTCATTGGAAGATGTCAAAATGCTTTCTGAAGTGAAACAAAAATTAATGTTCCTTATTTTCAGGACAACAACACCGCAGCTTGCAAATGGTGAATGTCTTACATTGAGCCACATGGAAAGCGCTGGCTGAGTAATGCCAGTAACTTGACTCTTACTTTTAGGCTGGTACCATGGTAACTATCCTATGATAACCCTTTCATGCAGAAGGGTAGGGCACAGCATGTGCTCATTAGTATAAGAAGTGACAAAATTAACATTCTCTCACTTCAAAGAGAAGATAAGAATTATTCAGCTACTAGTGCATTCACCTGTCAGCAATGCTGAAAGAGTCCATGGCATTCAGTTGGCCTTTTCTGACTTAAAAATGCAGTAACAAAGAAAACAGCTAAATTAAGAAATGTGGTAATACTTTAAAGATACTATTTACTAGCATAGACCTTAAAATATATTTGTGCTTTTTAGTTCCACTTTTTCCTCTAATTTGGTGTTTGATGTTCCTAATACAGCAGAAACTGAAGATGTGAATAAAGTAATTTTTTACCCAATCGTAATTGTGATTCTTCAAAGCAAACTGTTCCCACCAATACCAAATTGATCCACACAAAAGAAAGACCACATCTGTGCCCTTCATGTCTGGACTACAGAAATGGAAGTTACAGAAGAAAAGAAAGCAGCACCCACAGCCATTTACTGTCACCTAAAACCCAACTTCAGGAAACCTGACTGGCAGAACACAAAGGAAAGCTTTGGAGTTTATGCATGTAATTCATCTTGTAAAAATGCATACTTATTGCAGGGTAAATCATCCTTCCTCCCACACAGGAATTTCTGCAGAGGCTCCATTTTAAATAAATACCAAGCAGATCTACCAGAGCAAAATCACAAGAAAGTCTATCGGAACTGGCATGAGATTTACAAGTTTGGGCTACAGATTAGCAGGAAGTGAAAACAGTTATTTGCAAGAGCAGTGGAAGCAAAGTCATCTGAATATACTGTGATTTGCTCTCAAGGCTTCTATCACAGGTCTGAGACTGAATGTTTTAGAACTTGCTGGGATGATGTGGACATACATACTTAAATTGAAATTAATTAAACTTCCCATATTTACAGTGGGATAATCTAAAAGGCCCCAGAAGTGGTCATTCTCTCTAATTAAAAAAAATTTTGAAATTAAAAAACTCAGAAAATCGCAACTTTACTGTATTCTTCTTTTACTACCAAGGATGAATTGTGACAGGGATTAAGTATTAGCAGTAGGAAAATAAGGAGGGCAAAAAAGAAGCATAAAGATCATCCTGGCTTGATTACTCCTGTTGAAAAATTTAAGCATATTCTAGGCTGTTTCTTTTTTCCCCTACAGAATGCCCCTTATTTTATCATTTGACAGAATGACTATCTGACTTGCATCTTCTAAGCATGTCCAAATTTCTTATGATAAAATAGGACTACAGCACAGAATCATAGAACAAGTCTGGGTTGGAAGGGACCTTAAAGATCACCTAGTCCCAACCCCCCTGCCCCGGGCAGGGCCCCCTTCCCCCAGCCCAGGTTGCTCCCAGCCCCGTCCAACCTGGCCTTGAACCCTTCCAGGGAGGGGGCAGCCACAGCTGCTCTGGGCACCCTGGGCCAGCGCCTCACCACCTCACCCTCACAGTAGAGAATTTCTTCCCTGTATCTAACCTAGATCTACCCTCTTTCAGTTTAAAACTGTTACCCCTTGTCCTGTTATCCCTACGCCCCTGATAAAGAGCCCCTCCCCAGCTTTCCTGTCACCACCCTTAAGCACTGGAAGGACACCAGAAGGTGTCCCTGGAGTGTTCTCTTCTCCAGACTGAACAACCCCAACTCTCAGCCTGTCCTTATCTCAGTCTATTTCTTATGAAAGAAACATTCACAGGCCCACTTCCAAAGTTGCAACTGAAAGGGGAAAAAAATAAAATCAATTTTGTGCCGTGAAGGAATGTTTCTATTTCTTTTTCTCTCATTGTTAACTATTTTAAATGCTTTCTGTGTAACTATAAAGGAAATATGCTCTTTCAGTAGTAGAGTCCCAACCAAAACCATCTGCCTTTAAGAATGAAGACTGCATATTTTTAACACTGAAGTGATAAGACTTGAAGCAAAGACATTAATTGGTAAAACAAATACCAAGTAAATGCAAATTAATGTTACAATCTATTATCATGATTATTTATTTCTACTCCCTACTCACTTAAATACATAAATTCAAAACAACCAGTGTATACAATGCTCAAAATCCAGATACAGATAGACGGCATGCATTTGTAAAACATTCTGCATGATGACTGTTTGATTAAGATTTTAATTTCCTCAGGAATCACGGGAGCTAGACGAGGTTTGCTGGTGCATTTCTATGATCTCTGCTTAGCTAGCAAGCTCCACGACCCCAGTCACTGCAGCCACACTTAGTGCCTTTGCTGGCAGGGCTCTGTGCTCTCACAGGGAGCCTGGACCAGCCACTGCTGACATGCGGGAAGGGAGGAGAGGGGAAGGGTGGTGAGAGGTGGCACTGCTGTCGCTGCTGCCAGGACAACCACCATCACTTCCCATATTATCAGTAGCAGGTCCCGTCTTGCACTGTTCAGCCAACGTTTGCTGCTCACATGTGCTCTCCGTCTGCTCCCAGAGAAATACGATGGAGGGAAGTGTTTCACGGGACCACAATGCCTTAGCTGTGCTGATAATTACAATAGCTTCTAGTAATTTTACTTAAGCAAGTTAGGACAAAGAAAATCATTCTCATCAAGCACAGCCACACCACTTAAGCTTCAACTCCAGGTGAATGAAGTCTTTTCAGGGGCATAAACATAAATGACGTCTGCAGCATCCATGAGCAACCAAACAACTTGGTTGTCCTTTATTGCTTTGAAAGTGGCTGCCTAAGAAACTACATAAGGATTATGCAAAGAGCAGGATATGGCTTCTAGCTGTGTTCTTAAATTTGTTGAATTACAAAAAAAAAAAAAAAAAAAAAAAAAAAAGTTTTGTAAGGACAATACAAGCTTGTATTTCTGTATCAAAAGTGAATCTGGGGGAAGAAAGGCATGCAGTCCCCACTACTATACCTCCTTCTGACAAATCTATGGTCCTTAGAAGTGTATTAACTCCAAGTAAGAGTTGAAGGATGAATTCTGCTGTGGTAAAACTCCTAAAGTAGCAGCTCCATTTTAATAACCTGAAAGTACTTACATATTTATTTATGTGGAAAAAGTGCACTTCGAGTATGTGTCTAGCACCCAGTGAGAGACAGCAGAAAGCGCATCTTGGATTTAACCAGTCAGCGAATTTATAATATAAACACGGAATTATGTTAAAAAACGACTGACATTTTGTAGTATTTCTGTGAATAAGGAATTGCCATAAAGATAAACTCCTACTGGAATAAGTCAGTAAATGCCCTGATATTCAAATTTGTAAATCATATTTGGAAATAAACCTAAAATTACCATGAACTCTGCATTCAAGGCAAAGATTAGTAGATGGTAATTAGCCAGGAAGCTCGTGCAGCCTTATGGAACAATTGGATTACTTTTTTACACAGAACCATTCAAACGAATGCATTTTAGTAAAGCCAAGAAAAGAACAGCTAGATGACAGGCAATGGGGGCCATACGTACTGAACAGCAGATGTTATCATGACTAGCAATCTAAGAGGAAGTAAGAAACATGCTACTTGACATACAATACCAATACAAAATCAGGGCAAGAAGAATATTCCCATTCTCACACTGGATACAGATATTTAAAGAGTAGAAGACACAAAGCTCAGCCATAAAAGTGATATGAAATTCAGGGAAAATATGTTGCAGTGAAAGACTTGAAAAGTGCAATCTGTTTAGTTTATCATAAACAAGACCAACAGATGATTTAATCACTGCATACAAAAACCTTTGCTAGAAAAAAAATCTCACACTTAAAATGTAGCAGAGAAAGATATCAGAAGTCTGGAAGCCGAAAGCAGATAAATTCAAATAAAGAACTACAAATTCTTAAATATGAAAACAACCAACTGCTTTAAAACCCTACTCAAATATAAAAGAAGATAGCCTATCTTAATCAAACCTGGTGTGTGTGAATTTGGCTCAGTGAAGGGGTTACTGGGTGAAATTTCATGGCTAAGGTCACTTTATAGTCTTAACTCAAATTTACAAAACGTCTTACTTGCTATATCAAACAGGCACCTGTTCATGCTATAATGAAACAGTGCAACACTCAGCAAGAAGTGATAAACATTCTGTGTACCTAATTAGTGGAACAGCTGTTACCCAAATTTTTCTGTTAGCTTGGAATTTATAAAAATACAGCTTCTAATTAGTACAGAGTGTGCTTATCTTTTTCTGTTAGAAGTGTCAAACTGTTTCATTACCACAAAACCAGAAAATACTTTGATGTAGATAATACAATTTTAACTATCACTTGTCCTTAATGATTTTCAAAAGTTTAACAGAAAACCATACTATACACCATATTGTGGGAGCTTAATGACATGTAGGATATGAAATAAGGATAATTTAATCTCACACTTTTTTAGATATAGCCAACTTCTGAAGCAAATTATGCTAAATTACTTTTCAAATTAGGTATTTACTAGAAATAATTTTTGCATTTCTTTTTTTAAATAGAACTTTCTGCTAGATTTTTTTTTTTCTTTGTGAAAGTGTTCTCACCAACACTGTTGAGATTGCAGGTTCTTGATGAGCATATCTGGAAGGTACAGATCCTTGAATCCAAAGGCTCATTTATGGAGCCATATTGAATTAAATTCCATTTTCTCCACTGCTGAAACAGAAAACTTTGGAAAGGGACTGAAACATATCCTTGAGTCTTCAAGTGCCTGACAAACTTGATTCTGGATGAAGGGCAGATTATGACTTTTTACGTGAGTGTAAAACTAAATGTTGAATATGTGCATATTTGGAGTCACTGCTCTAATTGTCTAAGGAAAACATTCAGGCCTCCAATTTATTCGGATCTCATTATGTGAAAGGGAATAGTTATATTGAGCAGCACAAGCATCTAAAGATTCTGTCCTTCTTTTAGAAAACTATATGGTAAACCCACCCCCTCTCAACCTTACGTGTTTGCTGGCTCATTGCAGTGCTGTTCTCTGCAGGAGCCAATAAGCACATGCAGGAGATACAGCTGATACAGACCGTACTTGAATTTCCAAGAGACTTTCAAGAAAGCTTTTTCTTCAAAAAGTCTTGAAACCCCTAAATAGCCAGGGTACAGAAAAAGTTACCCACTTAGATACATAACTGGCTAAAAGACAAAAAGGAGCTCAAGAAAATGATCAGAAGAGTAAGGCAGGGATCTGAACTTGGACATACAGTATTCAATGCACACTTTAGCATTCTGATAGAGGTGATGAATATTAAGGTAACTAAGTTTGCTAACATTACTGAGTTATTACTCTATGGTATAGGAGTTGAAGACTGGCTGTGATTGCTACCAAAGGAACTTCTGATAATGGGTACTGGGCAGAAGAACGGCAGACGAACCTCTGTGCAAGTAAAGCTTGAACTGATCCATGTGGTATGAAGATACCCAACTTTGTATCTACAGCAATGAGCTCTGACTTAGAGTCCCAAGGAACAGGATCTTAGGCGTTCATGAAAAGATATTTCCTGTGATCAGTAGCAGCCATAAAGCAGATAAAATCTCAGTAATTATCAGAGAGGGAAGAGATAAGAAAGCATACTAAACTAAAATTTTCCCCCATTTTCAGAACTGCACTCTTCTAAAATAGATGTGGGAGAGGAAGAGGGAAACTGGAAAAGCTCCAAAGAGAGGCAAAAGCATGATCAGAAGTACAGAACAACTTCTACATGAGAAATTACTAACTAAACTAGAACTCATCAAACTGGTAAAGCAGAGGGGTAGGACAGAGAGCCCTATAAAAGCCTACTAGCTATCAGGAGCTAGGAAAGTATCACTCCACGCTTGTCCTGTTCCCATATTCTTAGCCAGGCACTCACTGTTGGTCATGGTCAGTGACAATACTGGGCTGTACACACCTTGGGCTGACCACACATAACCACTCCTGTGCTAGTCTGGCTGCTCTGTGATAGCCACAGCTACCCATTTCTTCATCCTCTTGGATGGTGGTCTTAGTGACATGCACGAGGTTCTGACACTAACTAGAGGACAAAGTATTTTGTGCCAGTTTTGCTTCTGGTAGGTATTTATTTGGGGATTCTCCATCTTGCCCATTTTAATAACCAAACCACAAGGAGGCTGACAAAATCTTCATGACAGTCATTTATAAAGCTGTTTGGAACAGCTA
Organism: Tyto alba; assembly: GCF_018691265.1. Lineage (NCBI taxonomy): Eukaryota > Metazoa > Chordata > Aves > Strigiformes > Tytonidae > Tyto > Tyto alba. The sequence goes on from NW_024881280.1 coordinate 10,452,339, forward strand.
TATTCTCTCCCTTGTGGGGCAGATAATGATTAGACCTTTTTCAATGTTATGATGGCAATGGTAGTCTGGCAGCGGAAACACTAACAGAGATGTTAATTCTGTCCAGGAAAGGCTGATCACGAGAAGCAGAAAGGACCAGGAGAAAGAGACAGTCTCTACTCAGAACTGCTAAATGTCACTGTTGAATTATAATAGAATTCACTTTAGTCATAGTCTTTCATTTAGCTAAGTCTAAGCTATATAGCTAATGAGACTCTGTTTCATCTTTAAGGGACCAGGGGACTATCGCCTAATTGAAAACCACTTGTATAAAGAATAGGCTTAGAATATTTTGCCATGTAGTTTGTTTCAGGGGAAAAAGAAATAAAAAATTGAAAAAAGCCAGGCAGCATGCTGGTAAGGATTGTGCCAATACAATATTACAACACATTTAGTAACAGGGGAGATTTCTATTCTCATTATAACAGCAATTAGACAAGCAGAACAGAATGCCCTCCTCCCCACAGTCTTTGAAAAATAATTAGTCTCTTTTCAAGTAAATTAAAATGGACAATTGCCATAACATTAATCTAAAACTTCAGACTACTCAGAGCAATGAACCTGATTTCATACATACAAGTATTCTGCAAGATTTTGGGGAAAGACATGCAACAGAACGCTCCCTACAGATGACAAGTTTAAGTTTAAATAAGGCATTTTAACAGATTGACTCTAATCACTTAAAGTGAAAAGGTAATTTTGCAGTTCATGGCAGTAATCTGACAGTTTAAGACAATTTGTCTCATTCTATAACTGCACTCACCCCTTGTTCATCCAGCTTCATCAGCTGTTCTGTGACTTTTGGAGTGTTGAAGGCCAGCCTTAGGCAATGGATATTCAGCTCAGGAACCACATACTCCAGCACTTCTTTTAGAGGAAGACCCCTGGCTGTGCAATGCTTTGCAGTTGAAGGGATAGCATCTTCCAGCACAGAGCCTCTTAATGTCATAAGCTAAGCATACAAAACAAAAAATAGATTATATATTGAATTATGAACTGAGAAAAGGTTGATTAGCAATAGCAGTGGAGCAAAATGTACTATTTTTCCAATTCTCAACAGAGATTGAGGACATTAAGTAACTTACGTTGTGCTGATGTACACAAAACATCACTCACACTGACAGCTAACAGCGTATCTCAAATGATTCAACAGATTTAAGTTTTACAGGAAACTAATACTTGGAAAAGGTTAGTGGTAGTATTTCTAGCAGAGCATAAAAGTATGCTTCTCAAGTCTACCCACTGCCACATATAAAAGTGAAGTAATTTCCCTCCTCTTCTCTTGCTTCTAGCTAATACAGCTCCTCTAAGTTTCTCAAGCTTTAACCAAAACAACCTTCACAGTTTCCTCTGCACTGGCTATTACAGAGCAACTCACTCACTGAAACAATTGTATTCTGTGTAATATTAAACGTGCAGCATATCTTTGTCAGGAGATTCCTGGATTACATGTATGTAGAGGAGACAGAAATATATTATCAACACTAAAAAGCACGTAAACCCCCTACATCCCTCCTAGCTTTGCCTCCTCACTTCCAGCTTCTTTTACTATCATTCATGAACTGCTTACCTCACTGGTTCTGAATATGATCCGGTAGTTGTATTGAGGTCCATTTTCTTTGATTTCCTCTGGCTTTTCTCTTCTTATACTCACAGCTACTGGACCCAGGTTTTCATCTGCCCCAAAATAGTTCCAGTGTTCTTGCATACATTAAAAAAAAAGAAAAAAAAAATCCACCTTACTTCTTACACTTCAACTATATTTTCATGCTTAGTTGTTATACTGGAAATTGCCAGCTCCACTGGAGTCAGTAAGAGCATGTCTTCAGTGGTACCAGGATTTCATTCTCATGCTTCAGTTTTCTGATGAGCTCTGTTTATACAAGAAGGCTGAAATTCAACATTGCATCTCTGCTTAAACAGCCCTAAAATAGGGTACACCTCTTACATTGGCTCTTATACTGAAATCTGTTGCATCCCCATTGAGCTAAATAAGTACAACCAATTTCCCCCCCTCAAAAATAAAACCAAGGAAGCCAAATGTACCGAAGTGGGAAACTCACCATTCTATGTTAAAATGGTGGTGGTAAACAACTGTACTTAGCAAAGAAAGTAACATTTATTTTTGTATGAAAAAGCAAATTACAGTCAAACAAGTTACAGAATAAAAGAGGAAATTGTGATGAAGCTGAAAAATCCTTGTTCACAGTGATAAAATCAAAGCTTAGTACCATAGAAAAATGGAATAAAGCGCAAGAAACAAAGTGACTAGCATAAATATGTAACAGTGAAATGTCCAACAACCCTGAAAGTAAATTTAAAGTGCTAAGAGTTGAGTCTAAAACAAGCCTAGTTGGGAAGGTAGCAGAGAGGAGAATACAGGGCTGGAAAAAATGCTTAGTAGCTGAACAGTAGATTATCTGAGATACATTTTTATATTCATTTAATTGTACACATGTAAGGCCAAGGTTAACATGAAGAAAGTATTAGAAAAGTGCATTTGCAAAAACTAAAGCTCAACAATTTAAGAGATTATTGAAGGCTCTTCTATTGAGCCTTCTGAGTGTTATGAACTATCTTGACTGATGACAGAGGTACATCACTATGAATACAACAACATATAAACGAATTAGCACATAAGTGACAACAACTGAATTGAAACATAAAGCACCTGAAAGGAAAATTTAAGAGAAACTGTCAAAAAACAGAAGTCAAACACTGTACGAGAAAACTAAGTCCCATGTCATCACTTTCCATATGCTGCATATCTGCATATATGAATTTATACATGCTCAAAAATAGAACGTTAGAGCTCTCTGAAAATTCAACAATTCAAACATGAAATGTGAAATTCAGTGGAATGAAATAAAGATGTAACCACCCTGAAAGGAAATGTAACCATACTGCCTGAACTACTATATACAGATTACTTGTTATTCTTAAAGCAACCAGAACTTTAAAATAAGAACTTTAAGAGCAGTCTAATAAGAGTTGTGCTGCTATAGGGATAAAATGTAAAATATTTTAATATCACCATCGAGAACTACATCTTTAAAGATACTAAAAATAGATATTGAAATACACTCCATCCAAACTGAATGGCAGTCATTTTTCCAATGAATAATCACTTAGGGTGTTAAAAATGAGTGCCTCATTTTTTATTCTATTTCTTTTTAAAATTATACTTATTGCTTCTTGCTATACTTTCCTCCAACACACTAAATGCTTTTCAAGCAGGTGCCCTCTCCTTATGAACTTACTCGTGCCCTAGAATTACACCTTTGTCCTCACACAGCTGTCCACCCCTTTAAGCCCTCAGGGGGATCTGTTTTCCAGTCTGGTATTTTATAACCATTTCCTCAATGTTTTCCATTTAAGACTTCAGAGCATGCACAACATAAAGGAAACAGGCTCACAGAATTGTAAGCTTGCTTTCTACCAAATTCCTCTGCAAGTCATCAAAAGTCAATACTCTGCACAGAGGTAATTAAGATTCAAAATTATTTTAGTGTTTTGTGGAATATCCTGTAAATACTGGTGTAAGTTCTGGGTGACTGAATTAGTCATGAGTGGGGAAATTATGAATAAATTAGACCATCCACATAAGCCTAATTAAATCTTTATTCTACTCCACTGATATGAGTCCTGTAAATGCCAGAGAGCTTCTGTTGTTTAGAAACCCAAACCGTCTTATTAGCACTCTAGCTTTTTTTCTTCTTCCATTAACTAACTTGCTTTTTTAAGGATGTTTATAGTTCAACAGTTTATGGCAGGGATGGCGAAGGCAGAAAAAGCACAGTCACTGAGAACGTGAGATCAGTTTTCTATCAGCATATTACACAGTTTCCAAAACTTGAGATAGCTTGGCTATCTCCAACACTAAACTGCTTAGCGTCTTAAAAACACTGATGTACCTTTTTAAAGATTTTTTTAAAATAAAAACCCCAAACATATGTTGGTAATACATATTAGAAGGGTCCAAAAATTACATTGGTTTTCAGTACTGATAAATGCACAGTGATAAAATTTGTATTTCTTGTAACCAGTCTAGTCTGCAATTCAGATAACGAAAGTTTTCTCAGAATAAATTATTCTACATCTTGAAAACACATTTGGCAAGGTTGGTAACAGGAACGTTTGAAGATCCATGAAAATACACATACAATTCTGTATCATTTGATTAAGCTTTTTATTTAGCTCCTATTTATTTGGAAAAATGCACAAGGTAGTGTGGAATTCTACACTTCTCTGCTAAAAGGAAGTGTCTTTTAACCTCTTTCCCTTCAACTCTATACTGGTCAGATGTTTTTCTCACTCTGCTATGCATCTCAGTCCTCTCTTCTATTCACGCTGTCCTTGCCTCTATTCACATTTACTACAGGGTCATTCATTCTTTACCTTCATCTTTATCCTCCTTCTCCTCTACCCTGCCTCTTTATTCATTCTGCAAGCCACACTATATACCTACGTATCTGACTGCTTTTCCCCATGCTACAGAGTTTCTTGCACCTGATTTTCAACTACATCCTGAATTTCCTCGCATCCAACCATGTTCCCTTTCCCGTAGCAGGAGAAGTAGTTAGCACAACTTAAGGGCACAAAGTTTAATATCCAATCCAAAGGTAGTTAATTAGGAGTTTATTGTAGAAGCAAGGGCTACTTTACAACTATAATTCAAGAACAGTATGCCAAACAAGAATAGCATAGAAGACAGCTTTTTCCTCTACCACATCGAACCTCATTGAAAGCAACACTTCAAGCTTGATATTTCTTCATTTAAAACACTGTTGAAAAATTATTTTAATTAAAGACAATCAGGGGACAACTAGCAACAGCCATAAATTAATTCATAAATCCATACCAAAAAAAGAAAAAATTAACTGCTTGTACCTGATCATTAAAACAGATTATACCTACTTTAAAAAAATAGTTAAATGTTTATCATCTAATCGAAAAGACACATCCAGTTAAAGAACCTAAATGAAAATACTCATTTTCCTGACAGATATTTGCAAGTTTCCCTTGCAAAGGAAATTAAACCAAAAACACTTAGAAGAGGTTCTTTCGTGTTTTTATCATATTTACCACTGGATAACATGTACAACTGATGTATTTTGTGTAATAAGACTAGAAGTAAAAATCCCAAACATTTCACTTCAGAATGAAACTCTGCATCAAGCATTTTCCTCTGATCCTACTGTAGCATTTACAGTACTGGAAAACTCTGCTCAGCAGTGCTCTGGAAACAAGAGGGCACCATTTTTACAGTTCAGTCCTATAATGTCTTCAGACTCTTGCTCATGACAGTCTATGCACATACCTGAAAGGGACTGTCCTGGGGATTGGAATATTCTGCAATTTACAGCATCAGAGCAAAGGATTTCTTCACTGGCTGCCAACAGTTAAAGGAAAGCTGACCAACAGCCCAGTCATGCTAAAACCAGCTCAGGAAACTATTTACTTCTCAGTCAAGTCTTTCACTCCAAGCCAGTAACTCAAATTTCTCCTACATGTTAACGTTGTTAGCGACCACTGCCTGATGGTGATTGAAGCTAAATGGATGCTCTTCGTTATTCCACGAGATCCATGTTTCCCAGACGGGGGACAGAGAGGGCAGACTGCTTTTCCAGAGCGATATGCTCTCTTTTCTAAGCAACACTTAGACAAGCTGATGGAAACAAATTTTTCCATTCCCATGGTTTTATTACTGATAATAAATAAGCCTTTAATATCAAGCTACAGATAGGCTAATAAGCATGGCTCTCCTTGAAAAATACTTGATTGCTTATAATTAACCCATTATCTAAATGTACAAACATTTACGAGACTTCATCCAGAATACATACACAAAGCTTTTACCCATGTATGGGAAAGAAATTCAAGCCTCAACGATAAGTTACAGTCAGACATTCAGAATTTCTAAGCAGAAAACATTATACTACTTTGTTGTGTCTCAAATACTGTCCCCTGATCTCAACTGGAAACGGTTCAGAGAAGGGCAACAAAACACGACTGATGGGAATAATATGGTTGAGGCTTACAAAATAACACATAGCAAGGAAAGGTAGAAAAGCAAACTTTTTCACCTAGCAGTGAGATTGTTTAATCTGATACCACTAGTTTTCATTCTGGAAGCCAGTAGGCGAAGCCAGTAAAAATAGTTCTTCATGACCAGTGCAGTCAAGCTGCCGAACTCCTTGCTGCTGCAGGAGTACTGTGAATGCTCAAAGTTTATTTGGGGTAACAGACAATAGGATAAATGACTGGAGGATAAATCCAAAGACTACTAAATACAAATGATACTATCACTATGTTAAGAAGTCCATTATCTATGCATCTCCAGAGGCTGGCAAAGTATACCTGGAAAGTATCACTATGCTTTTGCCCTGTTCTTACTCTTCAGTATCTGTTGTTGGCCTTTGCCAGAAAATAGGACTAGAAGTTTTGGGTTGATCTAAGATAACTCGTCCCTTCTCTGGGAACTGTAATTTTATGTCCAGAAGCAGCAAGTTCAAGGGTTCTGCTTCTCTCTCTTTTTTTTTTATATAAACTGAAGCATTGTGGTCAATAGTATAAAATAAATTGGGCGTGGGGGGTGGTGTAGAAAGTTATGTATTTAAGTAAGCATCTCACTTCCTCATACAAAATGCCATACTTCTTACATTTCAGTAAGAAGGCCTGAACAATTTATTTCTCCTTTCTGTCAAAAAAATATACTTTTAATCAAAACTGAAGTTTATCAGCTGTCTCATCATGAGTTTTCTTAGAAGATTAGTTGCAAGGTTTTATACTCATTACAATCATAGGACAAACAGAAATGTTAGAATGCTCTACAAGACAAAAATAGTCCAGAAAGTAGCCCCAAAACAACTGGAAGGTAGCTTCTTGAAATCTTCCCTCCTCCTGGCCTTACTTTTGGTGCCAGTGTAGAAAAGGAAAAAAAAAAAAAAACAAAACACAAAAACAAACAACCCCAACCTGTTTTCCTTCTGATTAATTCTAAAAGCACCACATTTAGAGAGAAAATCTTTTATTTCAATAATGAGATTTTTAAAATTTTGCCTAATACCAGCAGACATTGAAACTTTTTTGTTATTATTAATGATCTCATTTGTGTATTTCAGGCAGTATTGTGATTTCACTCCAGAGGGTCCAGATTACAAAGTTGCCCTTGGACACAGAGAAGCCGCAAGAGCTGAAAGCACACACACATCATGGCACAGTGAGAGAGCACGCCGATACTGAATTGAAGCCAGCCTTACTCTGTCCAGCTACCTACTACATCTGTACAAACAGTAAACCCCGCTAACAAAGAGGCATTTTAGAAGAAGGGACTCTATCAGATTAATAAACAGAGATGCCAGAAAAGACCCTGTTATCTTAACAAGTCAGAAATTGTCTTCTCAGGCACTGAATTTAAGAGAAGGGAAAATGTCATACAAAACCAAGACTGCCATGTAAAGTTCAAACAACAAACAACTTCCTTTAATAAGTTTTTCCCATGGACAGTTATCCTTTTTGTTCAAAGCTTAACCTCATTTCAAGGCCAAATTTGTGAAACTTTCACCAATCTGTTCTTGTGTTGGCTCACCAATATCCTTAGGACTAGGTTGTGTCAATTTCATCTAATTCATCTTAATTATGACTAGAAAGAAAGGGACATATAATGGTGATTGGCATTGTAGGAGCATGAGGGTGTGTTTTCCCTTAAAAATAAGACAAACAAATAAATTGTTCTACCTTAAGGGCTGCAATCCCACTCACACCTCCCTCTTCTGTTGTTCACTCTTATTGCTTATGGGGCACTAAGCTTTGCCACTTCTCTGACTGCAAGGAAAAATGATCTGACTTACTAAAACTGGAGAGATATAACCAAGCAATAAAAAGCAAATTTACTGTGATGGGGCAAGATTTCTGCTTGGTTAGTAAACTGAACTGGTTTACCAAGTTTTCAGAAAACAAGAGAACTGATACAAGGAAGGGGGAGGAATAAAGTCCTCCCCTTTCAATGCTGAAATTCTGTTAAATCAGGTCAGCTGTAACATGAAACTGGACCTTTAGTTGCTGATCACAAAACTCACAAGAATGATAAGGAATCAAATTGTTCCTGAGAGAGGCAGATAGGAAGGTAATCACAGGCAAAGGTCTAATCTCAGGCTCTCTCCTCCAAACATACCTCATCCTCTATTGCGCATCTGGCTTACTGTTCTCAGGAAAACTGTATTTTTTCCCTCACTCCTTTCTCTTCAAAGGATATGCATCAGCACTCAAAAACCATGCAGCAAAGGCTACCTCTCAGTCCTGCAGAAAGAGGAGACTACGGGAAGCGTGAAAAGAGCCACCCATCCAAGGGACAGTGCAGGGAAGAAGAGGCAAGAGACGGACACATTTTGAAGCAAGGGAAAAGTGGCAGACAGTATTATTAGCGGTAACACACAGTTAGTAAGTTACTTTGATCACCCACTCATTCTAACCAGGAATCCCTGTTGCTTTAATCTGCAGGAAACAAGCTCTTTTGAGCTGCTTTCACTAAAGAGATGAAACCCAATCCTAATCATTGGTACCTAAGGAACAAGTGCTCTTCAGGTAGGTCATTAGACCAATTCTATCTATCAGGAGATACCGCAGTAAGGCACCCAATCCCGCAGACAGAACTCTTTTAAACGTTAAAGGACTTCATTCCGCATGCCTTTTTGATTATTTTCAGATTCAGGAAGAATAGACAGCAAGATCTACATCTCACAGTGCCAGCATCATTTTGGGAGGGGGCTATCTGAGTAACATTTGGGTTTTGCTTGTTTCTATAGGTCAGAAAGCTTTGATTGGATTTTTTTTTTTCCTGCATACCTCCAATGGAAATTACTATCCTTGGTTTCTGTAGAACCATCTGATAAAAGAATTGTACTTTTTTTTGTACTTTTTTTCAGATACATTGTTGTTATTGCAAAACATACATATATAGTTATGTATATACAGTCATAGTTTGTTTCTGCAAAATCTGACAAATTACAACTTTGTCTAGAATGATGGCTATAATGAAAATAGGGAGAGAGGAAAACAGGTTTTTATCTTTATTTATATTAACTTAAAATAAATATATTGCCCACATTTTAAAATGGATGATTAAGATATTAAAATGTCCAAAGATTATTGTAAATGCTAACTTCCCAAGCTGCACATTCCAGTAAATCCTCAGTATATCAAGTCTTGACACGGAGGGAAGTAAGTTCTCACATTTTAGGATTTTATTCTATTTTCAAATCTTTCAAGTACCAACCCGTGCCCACTCCCATCGATACCAAAGTTGTGTTTCAAGACATTTCTGATTTGTAGCCATTGCGAGCTGTTCTGTATATCAGTACTAAAATCAACATTTTTTTACTCCAACACTGTGACTCGATTAGATATAGCATGCACTGATCAGTAAAATATACGTTTAAGCATGGATGATTAAAAAAATACATAATTCTTGCAAATAGTGTCATACATCAGCTGAATTTTATATGTTGGTAAACCAAAAAATTATTAATAAAACACAAGGAGAAATAAAACTTGCCTACCTTTCTGATAGAAGAATTTTCGATAATAATATGCACCAAGGTCTACATGTTCAACGATATATCTTTTCACTCTGTCCAGATGTAAAATCAGATTCTCCTTGGGAACTTCCAGGACTGCTACTCCGGCATTTGTGCAATGAGAACTCAGAGTTGACTCAAACGAGGCACTTTCACATCCACTGAAGGAACCTGAATTAGATTTGGAAAGGCTGATCTTCCTCTCCCCTTCCCCACCAATCTCATTACGAAAATAGGGACAACTCATCACAAGTTCATTGCTTTTATCATCCCCCTGGTCCATATTGAGACTTCCTTTTGAATTCAGGTCTTCAGTGCTGCCCATTGGAGAATTGAAACTTGCAGAATGGGACAAGGGTCCAGAGACGAGTGATGCTACAGCAGCAGCAGATGCACCTGTGGTTGTGTTCCTTCTTTTAATAACATTATGCCTGTTGATTGCCGCTTCATTTAAATCAAATAAAATACTTTGTACATCATAATGAGCAAAACACTTTGGACAAGTCCAAGGCTTGACACTATCTTCTGACCTGTTATCTTCAAGATCTGAAGACTTGCCAAGCTCCCCTTCACCTTTGGCATTGCGCAGCTTACGAAAAATGGATGAATCGCCTGTCTCTGATTTTGAGCGTCTCTTGAGTGGCTTCTCCCTTTCCTTAAAGAGTCTCAGGTTTTCCCTTTGTGTAATAGGTCCATCTATCACATCTAAAGAGAATCCTGAACCCTTGCTCCCACTGGCAATCAGGAGTTCACTGAGCTTAGTTGTCGCTGGGCTTCTCTGATCAGACTTTTCATCTTTATAGCCCTTCAGTAAGTCAAAAAAACTTTCCCCTGAAGTTCCCTGCTTATCTATTGAAGATGTGCTGCCGTACTCCCTGTGCAGAGATGGTCCAGATTTAAAAGTAGGTGAAATACATTCATCAAAGCTATCCACATCAAGCTCACTTATGGTAATGTCGCTGTTGCTGCGCTGTCTTATTCTGCGAAGAGCTTTCCTTGGGGAACTGGGATAGCCATCAGGTGTAAGAAACCTGGAGTCTAGATTTTCAGATTGTCTAGTCTTGTTTTTAAGTGTGCTCTGGATGCTCTTTAACATGACAGAATCACTAGTATTCAGGTTAACAGAGCTTCCCTGACTCCCAGGACTGCTTTTAGAAGACATGCTGTCAAGGCAACTTGATGTTTCAATATCTTGACTAGATCTGCTTGTTTCCTTGATGTTCTCCTTCCTCGGGGGCCAATCAGCAATCCTTGCCCTGACCCCCATTTTAGGGACTCCAGGGGTAGAGGTAACGTGATGGGAACTTTCATTGCGAGGAGGTCCAACTGGCGCCATGACTGCAGATCCTAAGCTGCCATTCTGGGACCTAAAGCGCCTCATATAAAAGTCATCCGAGTGGACTTTTGAGGTGCCATCTGTTCCGACTGATACCCCAGTGGCAACAGCCCTTTCGGTCTGGGACCGCTTCAAGCTGGTCATGATCTTTCGGTATGTTCAACCTTAGTAAGTTCCAAGAGAAAGCACAGTCATTTCTGCTTTCTAAAGGGACAGTTCTCTTTTGGAGAATAGTCTCCAAAATATACAATGGTTGCATGAGATCTTAATCATGGACATTTAAGGACACAGTTAAATGCAGGATGTCTAGAAAGTTCAGATATTCAGTAGGTTTTGATATGCAGTAATTTCCTTTAACTTTTGCATTTTAAGAAGTAGCCATGCCCCAATACATTCAGATTGTCTTAACATCACTTGTGCTCCAAAATGTCAGCTGTAATCCAATCACTTATGCTTCATTTAAGCCTAGAACAGAGAAAAGGGGAGATAAAAGCATTAATAATTTCATATATAACTTTTTCTATTACTGAAACTATCAATGTAATTATTACACAGAATTAATATTTCTAACAAAAGTGCTTTTAAATCTTGTCGGTCATAACCTCAGATATACAGAGTCCTGTAATATGGAGGTGAAGAGTTTTCTGGATATTGTTGGTTTGCCTTCTGAAAAAATACTTTTTAGTTGGATTAGTAGACAGTTTTAAAAAGTACAAGTAGGGTCCTAATTTCCCTAGCTGAAGGACACCTACAGCATACATTTCCTGCAGAAACTGTAGAGGAGCCAGATAAGGAATCCGAAGTTTGTTTATAAACATTTTAAAGAATTTCTCATTTACAAGTCACACATCCTTGGTTGCAACTGGGTATTAACAATACCTATTCAAACTTTTCCATTAATGTAAATAACTAATGCTAACAAAAAAAAAAAAAAGGAAGGAAGCTAATTAGCAAAAAGATTACAAAATTATAATAGAGAGAATGGCAACCAGTAACATTTCTTCTGTGTTTTGCACAGCCTTATTTGAAGATTAGCTGGGTAGTCCAGAAAGCATGTATTACCTCTGCCCAGATTTCACAATATATAAAAAGAATAAAGCTAAATAGAAACACATATTTTTAAATAACTTGATACGAAAAGTTCCATTTATTTCCCTGGCTAACAAAATATTGTCTGCCACAGCTCCTATATAATCCAGCTTTACAAAGCTGTGGAAATTAAATGCTTTCCCATAGTTCATCAGTATTGAAGTGATTACAAAGCATTTAGTACACTACCCTTTGAGGAGCTAAAAAAAAAATAAATCCACAAACACATCCTTGCTGGTAGAAGACAAATCATGAGATTGTCAAGATAAAATCTTGCATTGCTATGTACATCCTTTAACACAAAGAACTTAATAATTATCAAAGGCTGAACCAATTACACAAAATGTAGTGTTTAAATATTTGTCAAATGTGTGCGGAGAGATGCTGCTGAGCCAGCACTGCGTTGACAATGCGGTATTGTCTACAAACCAAGGCTTTCCGATGCTTTCAGGGAAACCAGTAATTTCTGCAGTCTCTTCTCAAAACTATGGAGTACTTTGATCCACACTAATTAAATATCAAGCCAGGGCATTCTCTGCCTCCAAAGGTGGCATGTTTTATCTTCACTTGCCATAGACAGCACCTCTTTGAAATAGCTTCTATTTATATAAAGTTGAACACATAAGGAATACTTAAATGCAAGCTGACTGCATCATACATAACAAGAACAGTACAAGTGATCTAGGGTATTACTGTATTTGCACAGCCATTTACATAAACATGGTTACTTTCCTTGTAATCCTGCCACAGTGAAACTGCTGAAACCGTAGGTTTTTTCTACCCATATAATCAGAATAACTTTAGAAAGGCAAACTATCCATGCCTTTCTCCAGTCTGAGAAGTGGTCAAGCTGGTGAAATAACTTCATGCACAAATCAGATCAAGGAAGGAAAAATGTAAACACTGTGCGCCAGCACATAGCCTGAAGTTCTGACTGCTTTTCAATGGTGCCATAGCAAATATAATTTATGCAATAAGCTCTATGAAATGGGAACACTGCATAGTTCTTTGTAAAGAGTTATATGGGCTTGATTTATAGGCAGAACAGAAGGAAATTGGAATGAAAACTGGTAAGGATTTAGGGCAGGAGGAAGACAGGCTAAAAGTGATAGCGAAGGAAGATTCAAGATGAGGGTGCAACTTGAAACAGGCAGAAGTACAAGTGTCTACTACCACACGCTCCTCTTCAGAGACTGCAATGAAACTCAAGACTTTTGTCCCTCATCATTCCCCTTCCACCATCAACACCTCTGAAAGCAAAGTCTACATCTCCTCCCCATTATGTGCTGGTCCTTACAGAAACAGATAACCTACTAGTACGAGGTTCTCATTAACTTAGGGGCAGAAGTTCACCGAGCAGCTCTAAAAATTCCCAGTCTTGATGTTATCCATGTAAGCAGCCAAATGCTACCAGTTTCCCCCACCACACAGATTATGTTTGTTTGTTGTGTTTTTTTTTTTTTTTTTTTTTTTTTTTTTCCCATTTTGTTTGTTTTTCTTTTAAAAGTTTCCAGGACAACAATACTAAATAATTAAGGATATGTACATAAACAGATATAAAACCATATATGAAAAAATGTAACTAAGTGGTCTGTGGAATTTATTCTTGACCTGCAGTATGTACGGAACAGTCATTAGTTACAGGACACAGTACCTTTTCCAAAGGAAATACTTTCTCTGTTCCTAACTCAGCATTAAGGATGTTTCACTCTGCAGACCAGATGTTTCATGGTCTGCAGGTTTGTGCAACTGTCCTACTTCAGCTTCTGTGGCAGCTGGAATACAGGCAACAAATGATTAAGGTAGTAGTTGATATCATATTCTGAAGAACTGAACTCTACCCCTTGCCTGTATCTATCGTCATATGAATTAAATCACTTAAGTCAAATTTTTTGGAGACTGTAACTACCTGTCCATGGTTGTTTCCCTACACCTTCCTATCCTGGTGTCTAATTTGAGACCTAACAGTCTGATCTAAAAGGTTCAATTAGCTCCAATCAAAATAAAGTGAAAACATTACATCTGGTAACATTAAAAACTCCTAAAGCACAGGTCATGGGTACACTGGTCATCAGAGATTCAATGGAACAGGAACAGTAATGGTAATCTGTACTTTAACATGTTGTCGCATTCATTGATTGCAAAACCTGACAGCATCAAAGACAAGGTGATTCACACTTGATTTAAATGACCATCAGTTACCAATAACCAGATGATATTATGAACTGGAAAACCTGCAGGAAGTTAAATATTAAGTAGCAGAATTGCTAACGCAAAATATGTAATCTATTAAAACTAGTTACAACTGCAAGATAGACAGTATGGTACCTACCTCTAAAGACACGAGCAGTAATCATGAAGAGTAACAAGTCCTATTTTGTTACTATTTCAATATAGAAATAAATATAATTCCAGGTAGAGCTATGAGTATCTATGTGAACAGAATATGGTGAGGACAAACTAGTATAACCAAGACGACGTATACTTCTCCACTTCATCTGAAATTACTGAGGATGCCAACAAATACTCAGATGAACAGCTATATATAAAAAGCTGTAAATGAAAACCATATGCAAAAACTACAAAAAGAGGTACATGAAAATTTAGAACTAATTATATCAGTTAAAAAACAGTTAAGAAAACAGGCTTGGAAAACCAATGATCTGCTTATCAGACTGCATGCAGTAACTAGTAAAGCAGTTCAAGGATCTGTTCAAATGGGTCTTAAATCTGTAACACAAAGTTTATTTGTTGCTTTTTACCAGCACCAGAGGACTGTCTATTGTCAACTCAAAATGAGCTAAAACCCTGTTTTTATTCTTTCCCTGTCTATTTATACCTCTCATCACTTTGCTCCCTTCTCCAAAACTGGGGTTTCAGGGGTAGGACAAAGGACAACTGATCAAACTTAAAAGGTCCTTGCAGATGAATCCCAAGATAGTTTTGCAGTCCTATGTCATTCTTAAAAGGCAGGTAGGTCAAGAAATTGTGATTTCTTCCTCCTCATGACTGAAGTTAGTCACCAGGAAAAGGAAGACCTAGAAGTCAGGATTTCATCCAGAGGCCTCTGGATTACAAAGAAGCAAACAGAAGCAGCTGATTAAGAAGAAATGTCTCACTCCAATCAGCTCAGGATAGTAAAAAAAACCCAAAACTACAGCACACTAATCAGTTTCTATCTTGGATTCAGGTAGCCAAATAAGATAATTCAAGATCTACTTGTTCAGATGAATGGAAAAAAGGAGGTCAAGCCTGACTCATCAATTCAGAGACCTTCTATTACAGTTTTTCCTAGACATAGTTTATGTAAGACTGTGACCCTTTTCATTAGTGACTTTACCCACAACCAAGTCATACTTGAAAATATTTAATAATTACTCTGTTACCTGATGGGAACATGCTGAGACTTCAGATTGTAGGATCATGGATGCTAATGATCTTAATATTCTGATGTTGACAGAGATAAATTTGGGGGCACCAAATTATTTATGATTCATAATGTTCCAGAGGAAAGACTTCATACTTCACCATCAGCCCTCATTAAAAAGTGGCATTTTATAATTAAAATTTGGGAATGAAGGAATCAGTCTTAAAATTCTAGAAAAAGTCTCTTTTGCGAAGCCTCCATACCAGTCCCCGGCCCCACCCCGAAAAACATAATAGAGGGTGGTAAGTGCAACGTTATTACTAGCAATATTTTAAAATACTGAAAACTGTATGTTAAGGAGTCCAGATCAGTGCTTTACAGGAAAATAGTTTTTAAAAATGTAAATGAAATCTCTATTCCACAGAGTTTACTAAAATTTAGCCAACTTAGGAAATGCAGTGCAACACACACACGTTACTGGCAGTAACCCTTGTTAACACTTAGTGGAAAAGAACTGGCATTTCCATAAAACCTGAAAACAAGCGGCTCCTCCAAAACCAGAAAAAGAAGTGAGAACAATGAATAGTATTTTATATGTGAACACTTATCTATTTGTGTCAGATATTCTTACCTGAATTATAACACAGATCAAATCCCAGGGGGGAAAATACTCATTTATCAGTCAATTAAGTTATTATATGTACAAAATAATTCTTAATTTCATAAAATTAATTCCTCAGAGGAGAAAAATTCAATTTAATCTTTAGAAATACTTGGCTTCATGTGGTTACCTATTATTAACTTTATTCTTTTCTTCCCAGGATTACTTTCATCATTATAATTGAAGGAAAGTTAAAAGGTTCATCTTTCAAAGGAAGGTTTTTATCAACTGAAAAGGTATTTGAAGAATAGTGTTTAGTATTTTACTACCTTATTGCTTTTATTTTTGGTACACTTAGAAGAATTCCTGATTTTGTGTTAACTGAATTTGTAACAATTGTCAGCTCCGTATAGGATGAAAGATAGATTCCCTTAACTTTTCTTCCTTCTCCCCCCATCTCCCCAATTTATGTTACTTACAAAATTTGCCACTAATCTACATGTCAGCAAGTCTGTGTTTCTGCCTTTTTCTCTGAATGTTTCCTTGCTCCTTAACCCTCAGAAAAAAAGCTTCACTCTAGGGAAGCTTAGTGCCATCTGTTGCCATATAAACAACGATCACCTGCACTGATCTGCTGAGATTTAATAGTGCTATATTCTTAATTTAATTCTCTGCTGAAGTAGCTCATGATAAAACATATGAACTCAGGCAAGGTTACATTAATTACTATTACATCTTAAAATCAATGGGAATTACTACCACCAGTTTCTGTGCTCTTGCAGTATGCCTTTCTACAGGCAAACACAAGCTGGTTCTGTCACATGGTGAAACAACTGGAGGGTGTGTGGTCCCTACAGAAGGCTGCTGGGGTTGAGTTCACATGCTGTGCCACTCGGCAGAACTTGCTCCCCCGTATTTTGAGCCCTGCTAACCAGTTGTAAACCATCCGTCGGCTCAGAGCACGCCGAACCAGCTGGCCTCCCTGTGCAGAAGACCACAGTCGCATTCAGTAATCATACTCGCTTGCAATCAGTGGCAAAATGTTCATGACATAACAGGATGGTAAATGAAGCATAATAAAAGCTATCAAATTGAGATAGATAGATAGATAGATAGATAGATAGATAGATAGATAGATAGATAGATAGATAGATAGATAGATAGATAGATAGATAGATAGATAGATAGATAGATAGATAGATAGATAGAGGAACACAGGGGACAGTAATCCCCTACCTGTGCATTTCAGCACATTTTTCTCCATAACGAGCTCTCACTCATTCTCCATGTAAACACTACAATATCTCAAGCCAGAATTGTGTCCTCTCTGTTCACAATAATTTTGTAGCCATTAATCAAGACAAGGATATCACAATACTCAAGTGTAGAAGTATCTGTTGCTGAAGCAAACCCTTTAAAACTCCTTTTAACTGAGACAGGGTGGGAGAGAGAGAAAAGGTACTGCATGTGGTCACTGCTACTTCAACACACATGTTCCAATTTGGTACCAGTGTCACTCATTTAGTTAATTAAATGCAGAATCCCTTTCCTGGAAGCTAACTAATAGGATCTGAAAAAACAGATGCTGACAAGTCTTACTGTATCCTTTTCCTGGAACGAGACTGTTAACAGCAATAGTTTATTTTTGATAGCAGCACTTGCTTTCTAGGAAGCAACTCTAAACCAGTGACAAAATCCAAGAGCAAAATATTCTAGCTCCCAGGTATCATCTCTTAAGAAAGTAAATTTTCAGCAACTACAAAAGAGTTCCACTTACATTCCCTCACCCCTTCCTTTTTTTGAAGAGATGTTTCTCTTCTGTGTTTCTTTTTCAGTTTCTAGCCTTTTCAGTTTCTAACTGCATCCTGAGGTAAGAGTTCCAGAAACAGACTGGTCTCTCTGGTGTACAGACTCTTGTATATGTTACGTATCTGCAAAGTGCCCAAGTTAATCAGTGACTAACTTCTGATACTGCAACACTCTGACCTATGAACACTCACAAACCAAAACCAAACACAAAAAAAAAACCCAGACCAAGGAACACACCCCAAAGGAAATGGGCTGATACTTGCTGGTGTGGGTACAGTTCAGCATAATTGCTGTATATTACGGTAAGTACCACGGACGCACTTCCCTGAGGTTTGCATCCTCGCTCACACTTCCATAGCACCAAGGCTCGTACGTCACCCTCCTCTCCTCCAGCCTGGCCACAAGCTTGTTCCCGGCATCACTTCGGTACCAACACAGAGATCGGGCTCAGCCTGCAGTCTCTGTGCTGCGCTGTCCGTTACGTTCCTGCCAGCCACACTTGCCACGCCAGTGCTGGCAGTCATCGCCACATCTCTCGTGACAACCCGCAAACGTCAGAGCTGAGTGAGGGGACCTCAGTCTGGAAGAGGGGGAAAGAGGGTGTTTAACCTAATACCTTTAAACTTCCAGATGCTTTAAGTAGTTTTGAGTGCAACTCAAAGCTAATTTTTTTTTTTTATGACAGGTGTTAGACTGTGTCACTAATTTGATAACAGGATTACTAAAAAATATAAACCCATCGTTTTGATAGTGTTTGAAATATTTTCCCCAACACCATTTTACTACTTTGCTCTATCACTGCAGTTGCTTCTCCAATGACGTGGCAAAAGAATTGCAAGGAGCTGTTCTGCTGTCTTCATGAAAGCCATCCAGCTCCCAAACCTCCAGAACACTGTCTCTCCACAGGATGGTTGATTACACAGTCATGTGGGAGAAACAAAAGCAGCCTTTCAGAAGTGAAAGTTAAATTTTACCTAAAATTAATAGGACTTATTCCCAGCAACCCCCGTATTAACCATCTAGAGAGTGTTTCATATTCACCCACATTCCTGAACACGCTCCTGCAACTATTGCTTCTGCTTCAAAAGTGCTGCTGCGGCGCTAGAAAGGAGGAACTGGGAGCAGGGAGATGATTACTCCGTGCCCACATGAGCTGTTCCCAATTCCTGCATGGCTATCACTCCTTCACCTGTGCCCCAGGCCTCCTCAGCAGCCCTTTTCACTCCAAGCCCAGCTGCTGGCATGCTCAGCTACTGCCCTCTACAATTCTTCTTCTCAACCCAGGGACCCCTCTGCCACGCAGCAGCCCCCAGCAGAGTGGAACAGACACCCTCGATTTGAAGTTCAGACCACTCTTTCCTCCCTCAACAAAAATTCACTCAGAAGACAGCTGAGCATCTCATCAAGCAAACGATCATTTCTTCAAGCTTCCAAGTAACTAATAGCTGTTCAATGCATTTTGCTGCTCTATCTGGTGGCCTGAAAACACAGAGCAGATTATTACTCAAGTCTATTACAGATTCTGCATATTGGAAAAAAAAACAGAAAGCAATTAGAAGTTATACAGATAAAAATCAAGCACTATGTCTGTAAAGCGAAAAAACAAGTTCAAACTACCACTGAAATACAGTATTTTGAACGCACACAGCTAAAAAAAGGGTTTTCCCCCACCCCCCATATAACCTCTTAAAAATTTCCCTTGGTCTATCTAAATGGTATTCTTTTGTGATAGCATACACAAAGTTATTTTCCCCTTAAAGGGTGTTCTGCTTTTGTGTGTAGGTATATATACCTTGTATATTTTTGTACACATATAGCTACATATATTTACACATAAGTTGTTAATGCTATCTTTTGAAAGCAAATTTGAGTGTACTATAGACAAAAGTACATAGATATAACATAAGCAAACATTGCAATTAATCCTGATGTCATTTAAACAATTGTTCCCACAACTACTAATAGATTACACAATCAATCTGCATTTACTACTGTTTATATGAAGAAAAGCAAATAAATTCATACCTAAAGCCGCTGAATATTCATCATATGTTTCTACACGAAATTTTGGATTACAGAACCTAATAACCTGGGATAGGCTCCACAGCAGAAATGTATTAGGTATTCAGATCATTCAGACTTTGGTCAAGTACTCACAGCATAAAAATGAAGATACTGACAATCACAGTCCAGACTATAAAGTCATACAAGGGCTACGGAGAATAAGTGAGAGATCTTTTTAACAGTTCCCATGTCTGAACAGATAGGGAAGCATGTAATCCTCAAATGATCCTTGCAAGAAGTACACTGGCTTCTGCTTCAAGAGACTGCCACACACTCAAGTGCAACACCAAGAAAGGAAGTAAATTAAAAATCTTAAAGGAACATGCAGATTTGTAAGCAAAAACTTGGACAATATTTTGGATTTTTTTATTTTACAGTTATGGAACTCTGGAACATACAAATTGAAATGCACTCAGCTGAACCCTCCACAGCCTTCCACTATAAATCCTTTCGGAAAAAAAACTGAAAACTTACTAGTAGTCTTTTCAACAATATAATAATTTACACTTTTTTTTTAAATTACGAGCTTAGTATTACTATACTTTTAAGCCCTCAAGAGATTAATAGTATATCAGTGTAAAGAACTTGTAGGTTAGAAGAAAGGGTTTAAAGAAAAAACCAAAGCTATAACTGTGTTGTTATTTAGATTCTGATCTTAGAAGATAAAACAAAAAACTTCGTAAGCAACAGATTTTATATGAAAGCAAGAATAATCTCCAGCAACTCTTCACTTTCTCTTGTTTTCCATTCTTTTAATATTTTCTTAGACTATCAGCTTCATACTTTCCCTGCAATCGATTAACTTGCAAACATGCAATCCCATTTACAATCCAGACTCTGGTGTCCTTTCACTGGAACACAAACAGGCTTAAAAATCAGTTATGTATTAATTTTCCAAGGATTCTAAATTACTACCACTAGCAAACATCTCGACCAGTATTTTACTGGTGTTAATGGATTACTCTACGCTGAATTTAGCCAATATACTCCACCCTAAAGGGGGATACTGAACATTGGGTGCAAACTTTTTTCTAGAACCATGTTTTGGGTTTTCTGAAGCCTACTTAATGCATACACACAAATAAAAACTATAACCAAATGAAACATTTCTCTTCAGACAATTACATTGTTCACGTAGAAGGCATGGCAACTGATTCTGTAAGGCACTACATATTCTCTAAGCGGTGCTTACAGCAACCCCTCTCAGCCCTTCAATATCATGGATATCCCTAAACTAAAAAGTTTGCAAACTCTGGCCAAAGAATATATTTACTATGTTTGGTTTAATTCAAAACTATGCATGGGGATCACCCCACAGACCCAGAAGGAACACCATCTTAGGTTACCATATGACACATATGCTGTATATACATAAACTTACGAGGCACCATAAATCCACCAGAAAAAAAAGCTTTTAAGCTTTTAGCTCTTATATAACATAAGCAGGCATGACACCGGCGGCCCCTGGGGATAATTCACTTCACTATTTTTTAGAAAATACGTATAAGAAGCTTTTTATCCTTTGACAACCACATTATCACACATTTGTTTTCCAATATACCATCTTTACGGCTATAAAGGAATAAACAGTTCAACCTCAACATAGGACTCTATACAGCTTTTTTGGTCAATTTTTCTTTCATTACTTCCAACATCCTTTAAAATTAAAAGAAACACTGTCTTAAGCAAGCATTCATCAATTTTTTGGGTATGAAAATCTATCAGAAAAATACAGATGGGATCTGTAAACAACTGAAATTAATTTCTGAGCACTACGCATCTGGTGATAAAGATGTGTCATATCCATTAATGATATCACCTTAAAAACTGAAGGGTATGTCTGAAGCTTTCAGTGCGAAATGCAAAAGACTGATGGATAAATCAGTGAACAGTACTAAAAACCTATCAGGGAACAAAGGACAACTACTCAAACCTCCTACTTTGCTAAACGAATGAATATTCCAATGGCACTTTCATTTTGCATATGGGAATGTATATGAGAACACAAAGACAGAAGCCAGACTGGTTGTACCTAAAATCTACATCTAGAATCTTTCAAGTCCTATTAAGGGTGAATAAAACAATGTGGAAAGAGAAAAAAAAAAAAATAACCTGCCAAAATATGCAGTTACTCAGCAGAAAACTGCATGCCGCATGACTGCAACTTTTATGGTTTAGAAAATAATAAAGCTAGATATAAATATTTTGCTTGATTCATTTCTTGTGAGCAGTGTGCTATGAGTGGGTGTTCAGGTTGGATTTCAGAAGACTTAAATAGAAGAACAACTCCACATGCAGAAAACCGAAAAAGGGTTTTCATCATTTAGAAATCCTCTCGTGTAGATTCTTCAGCAGTGACCAACATGTAGACGACACCCTTTGGTTTGATGATGTAGGTACGCAATGTTCTACAGTTCTAACATACACTATGTAATAAAAGCAACTGAAAACATCCAAACAGGCAGTACTTAAATTTTACAGATAGATATATGAGTCATCCGCTGAAGGCACAGTTATTTTCAGTAACTACAAAGGGAAAATAATACCTAGCTGGCTATACATGCTCTCAAGGAGTGACTGTGAAAATTTGTGCACAGCCCATTGTATAAAGCAACCTACACCACACTGCAATGCCAGGGAGAAGCAACATAAGCAATTCTGGTCACGAATCCAGACAGCCAAGCTGGCAAAGCAGGATACAAACTGAAAAGAGCAAGCAAGGTGGCACTGACACCTAAAAAACACACTTTGCAATTTAAATAAGAATCAGTCTACTACAAGTACACATATGCCAGAAGTACTGGCACTTCATCCAGACATCTTTAAATATAAGAGGCAAATTTAGGTGGATGGTTGGATGTTCCTAGTTATCTCAAAGCCTAAGTAAACCTGTATGTGCCTGACCTGCCCAGCCGTCCATGCAGGTACACCTCATGTTTCACAACACTACAGATGTCTTTTACCAACAGCCCTTCCAGCCCAAAACCAGTGAATTTATTCTTTAGAAGATTTATTGTCTTTCCTGTAGTTGGGCTACAGTATCTGGCAGAAACAAGAAAAATAAACCTACCTCTTTCTAACTGAATCCCAAGCATAGCCCAGGTGTGTCTACTTGAGGTTTTTGCATTAAAAAATGAGGAAGCACAATGCAAAAGCCTTTTTGCCTACGTGATTTTTTTTTTTTCCCCCCAGGCATGGTCAGTAAAAGGAAATATCTACATCTGTTCCTGGTTTACATGCATGCAGAACATTTTATAAAATGAAAACAGATTTGAAATCGTTTAGATTCCAATACTAAACCTTCAAAAGCAAATTACCTACAGAAAGTACATGTGTGGGTGTATTCCTGTTTCACTGCATCAACAGCCTTAATCAGCCTTGCATACTATTTCTGATTATGGTTCATTATATAAAATCACGTTGATAACAGTTCAGCAAGAATGTTTCTTAACCCTTTCTGAAAAAGAGAAATACTGAAAAAGTGAAAAAGAGAATTGCAACAGTTTTCACCCTTGAGGTGTGCATGCAGTGGGGTGGCTTTCCCCAGCCATGCATGACTTTCTAAAAGCCTTAACAGCCAACTTTAAACCACAGGAATTGGCTTGAGCTACCCATCAGTATAAGGGCTGCAGCTTGTTCCTGTGCCGAGTATGGTGACACCTGTAGAATCCTGCTCGGCTCCGCTCACCTCCGCAACCCCCAGGCCCCTGCAGAGCCACTCCAGAAGTCAGACTCTGAAGGCTGACACACCTCCCCACTCGCATGGAGTGGAGGTGATTCCCTCTGCACCAGCAGAGCCGCATCTCCAGTTCACAAGCTGAAGGCCCTGATAGGATTTCTCAGGAGTTTTTAGTAACACTAACAGCATTTGGAAGTCAAATGTGACTTCTTCAATTTGCAGGGCTGCATTTTCTTAAGCACGCACACTTTTTTTTTGTTTTTGTTTTTATATACTCTTCTACTACTCTGAAAGAGAAATTTTATCAATATCACATTTTAGGCAGATCAATATCTGAAAAGTACCTGAAAACATCAGCAACTGTGAAGCATCACAAGTAATTTCTTCACAGGACTTCTAATCAGAAAGGGATTGTGGCTTCACAATCTGCTTGTTACATTCCAAAATAAATTAGGTCTTGATTTCACCCTGTAAAGATTAAATGATTTTATACCTCCTTCCATTAAGAAAACCTTGCTCAGTGATACCATCACTGTTGAAAGTAACTCATCATTCTGTACTGGAACACAGTTTTTTCTGGGGATGAACTTTAAGAAAAATGTTTGTCTCTTATGACAATTTCAGTAGCTGATTCAGTAACCAGTGTGATGTTAGCACTTCTAAGTTTTCATCATAAAGCAAAATCTCCCCTTGGTTACGATAGCAGCAGATATTTTGACATGCATCCCTTGGCAAAACCTGCCCCCAAAACACAGGGTTTGAACACAGGTAAACATAGATGTAGTGACGTCACACTTAAATCAGTGCTTTGCAAGTGCACAGAGACAGTGACAACACCAGCAGACTTCTAAAATTCAGATCCTACATAATTTAAGAACTCTGTTATGTTACCATTATTTCACTAGTAAGCCACAGCCTTTGAATCTAAGCCACAGCCTTTGAATCTAAGCAGAAACATGAGAGGTGTCCCATGAGATGAGACTGAACAAAAGCCCTGCGCTGCCAGCAAGAGCAATTTCTGAATTTCCACAGGCCTGTTGAGAAGGGAGATTTCCAACAGACAACGAACCTATGCAGATAGGGAAACCAGAGCTCCCAAAACATAATTTTTCACTGAAGGAAATCGTCTTCAATACCTACAGAAGTCTAAGTCTTTGGGATTTTACACAAAGATGTCAGTGTAACTAAGCTGACTTATGTGCACATATGTGTTTGGGGGAGAAGGGAAAAAAAAAAAAAAAAATCAGATCCCATCTGCTCAATTTGGGTTCTAACCCTCACTAAATCTCTAATCCTCAAACCTACCATAAGCACAGCAATGAGATTACAGCAGACAAATCTATCTGGAGTAAGTCATATGCAGAAAAAAATTGTTACACCTGAAAACACTGTATGGTTAATTCTACAGATACTTTTTTCTTTTTCCTTCATCCTAACCACCCAGTCATTTAGCAAATTCAGTGAACCAAAAAATTGGGTTTTGAGTAGTGAGAGATGGCTCAAAATAAACACAGTTTTAAAACTGCTTGGTGAGCACGGAGTCCTAAGATCACAGGAGTGCTTCAAAATACTAACTTTTATAATGAAAATGTTTTTCTTCAAATCAAAGCTTTCAGATAAATTTCTGCTCACCTGTATTTTAATACAGACTTACCAGAAGTTCCACTGAGGATGAACGATCATTCCAGTTGCAAATTTCAAACATATAAACTATGAGGAATGAATAAGTAATCTCTCTCTGAAATTAAACAGATGAAATTTCTGATACTCTTGAGCGGTTCATTGCCACAGAAGAGGGAGTGCAGTTGTATTTTTTTTCTTAATACGACTAAAAAAATACAACTACTGGAAGGCAGAAATTCTGCAGTGGAACAAACCAGATTTTTGAGTCTTCAGACTTCTTCACATACATAATTAAGTGTCTGTTCTTTGTAAACTGTTGCTGTGAAAATACCACCAGAGAATTTTTACAGCTAGACAAAATGTTTCCAATTCATTTCAATCTTTATTAAAGATGCAGCAACTGCTCAGGGCAACTCACCCTACTGTATTTGGTTCACAGGCCAACAGTTGAAAGTCATCCTTTCTTACAGGCTAATAGGAATGACAAACAGCTTAAGAAGAACTCATAGTCCTGAGAATTTGACTGTTTACATAGAGTTCATACTCCTTTATACTGCAATGATAAGATTCATCAAGAAAGCAACTGAAAATACTAACGCTTCAGAATATAATATAACACTGGTTAAGATTTCTCACAAGACATTCATATTGCCCAGGATGTTCTTGACTGGTCAAAATTTGTTGCAAGTCTCCTCTGGGATCATTAAACTAAACATAACAAAAATAAGTACAATAATTAATTTTGCCAAAATTAGTAGATCAAAACTGAATGATGTAATCAGAATAGAAGTCCTGCCTTGCAGATCTATCACAATTCTTTCGATGTATCATCCAGTGTGAGACATCTGTTTCATATGGGACTGATTTTCTAAATACTCTAGAAGATAAACTTGCTAAAGACTATGAAAGAAAAAAGGACTGTTAGAAGATGAAAGGGGAAGTCCTCATGAATGACTAAATGAATAAGGACAGGATATAAGGGAAAGGACTTTCACATGATCGCTTCCACAGAGGAGAGGTTACCAACACTGGGGAATGTACAGTTCAACACTATTGTGTACAATCTGGAAAAGACAGCAAGACACCAAAATCCAATGATGATGTAGGATTATTTGAGCTGGTAGGAAAAGATTCAACAGTGAAGAGATTCAGCGACAGCCACAATGCAAAGAGTTGCATTATCTCATGATAATGACTGAACTGCACATATCCCTTTATTGCTGCTTCAGTGTTGATAAATACACAGAGGAGAAAGAGACATTCTCTAACTATACATAAGGAATGGTAAGCCCTAATCAGTTTTTTGTGACTGAAGAAAACATTTGCAGATATTGCAGACGTATCTCCAAAAACCTTAGGTTCAATGCTCCTGGACACCAAAATGCATAAAGAACTGGGGGGGGGGGGGGGGGGGGGGGGCAAGGTATGTGCTACAAAGTCATGGTGTCTACAGAAATATTACAAGCAGTTCTGTTACCCTAGAAACAGAAAATTTCTCTAAAGCAAGTAACAAGTATGCATAATTCCACTATGAATTTCATAACCAGGACTTACGGATGACAAATCTTAGAGGAAAAAGCAGTCAGATAAATTCACGTAAGAAAAATCTCATCAAGGGCTTCGAGTGCAAATAGTGCATGCAGTTGAGTAAGTTCTTCAGTCGATTTCTAGAAACTAGGAAGACATACCACGAGATGTGTAACTATTTGCTTGCTCCCAGCTTTTTCTTCCACACAAAGAGATATATCAATTGTCTGATTCAGAACAGCTATTTTTATGCTCTTACCTAAGATTTACTAAGCTATCAAGTTTTATTAATATGAGAAACTAGCTTAAAGGAATAGATGCTATTTATATTACCATCTCAGATGAAAAGCAGTAGTAAAGCCCTTAAAGACTGTTACACTTGCATTGGTTATCAACTGGAATTAAGAACCTGGCTATTATTTCTGTCTTGCAAATTTATCTCCTCAAATCAACATGCTACTCTACTGAAATGGCTTCAAAAAATAGGGCCACTAGGTCAGAGCAGCAAATAAACTGAGGAAGGGAAAAAAACCAAACAAACAAAAAAAAACAAGGTAAGGAGCATACTAGGAAAGGATCGCAACAGTAGGTCTGGGAGGTATAGACTAATGTTGCTTCTGGAAACTAAATTAGTTTCAGAACTAAAGCTGACTTTGAAATACTCATTTAAGACCTATTGCTCAAATGTCACCTATTCACAAGACTGCCTGTCAAATCACAAAAAATAAGCATTTTCACTTTGTGGCAATTTGCAAGTATATTTAATCACCGTAAGAGGACTATATCTAACAGGGTATTTTAAAAGCAAGTTTGAGGATTTTTCCTATCACAGCAACTGCTCTAACAAAAAGCTCTTTCCCTGAAAGCCTTGTCTGTCTTTGCCCTATTGAAACTAAAACATGAGCATCAAAGTCAGGTCTTCTCTGAATCACCTCCTAAAGGAGACATTGGCTCTCCCCTCACTGATTATAGATGAAGTCTACAAAACCACACTCACCAGGCTAACATCAGCCAGTGTGAGTGGCACCCTCCATCCACAGCTCCTCAACAGAAAACCTTTTGGCAAAGCTGTGTGAGATAACAGCAAGATGTAAATCAAAAACAAAACAGTAGAGAAGTGCAAGATTACTTTAACAGTCTGAGAAGATCTGGATGCTAAAAAAATAAAAAGAGGACAAAAAGGATGTACCAGGGGAAGACAGAAACATAACAGCTTTTTTTTTTTTCTTAATGTTATTTATTCCATCCATTCATTCATCACAGCTAATGGTGAAGCTACTACAAAGATTTCTTTCTAAAACAGAAGTGAAAGCTTTTATTTCAAGGTGAAAAGCACAGTATATACCAAGCTACATCAAGAGTACCTATCTTAAATTGAAAAATGTGCATATGCTAGGAGACATTATAGAGCTGTGCACTGCTACTATGGCACAGTACTGTAATGTTGACATGTTATAAATGAACAGTGCAAACTGGGAACAGACCAATACTGCCACTTTTCAAACCACATTGTTTTAGAATTGATATCATATCTTCCCACTCTCACAAAGTCACTGCATTAACCCCCACTAACTCTATTTTACTTAACTTCAAGGAGAAAAGTCATCAGCTCCAATTATGGCATAAGAAAATATTTTAGTCCTAAGTATATCTGGAATGCGAGCAAAAGAAGTGCAGTGAGAAAAAAAAAAGCAGAATGTAAGCTGGATGAAAGACACATGGAAAGAAACTGGGATGCTGCACTAATGCTAACACACATGGAAATAAAGTCAGTGGATCTCCTGCCACTGCTCCTGCAAACGATCACTGAGAGATTACAGCATCTGGGAATCATGGAAGAACATCCCCTTGAATATATGCAGTAATCTCAGTTACATGATGCTAAAATTTTTCTGTTCATTACATTTTATAGACTGAATAGCATGATTATTGCTCCTGTGAGAATTAAGTTTTATTCAGCTTGGTTACATCTAAAATCTTTGTGAAAACCATCCATGTTCCTAGTACAGATTAAAGCAATTTTTTTTTTGAGAAATGGAAAATACTTTAATTCTTCATCTTAGCACCGTGTTTTCACCTAAATTACATATCCAAAGTAAATTAAGGGAATCCTATTTGTAGAAGGGATCAAATTAATTTTGTTTTATTTTAATGCTTATTTTAGAGTACAGTGTCCTGGGTTGAGTGAGTCGTGGGGTTTTTTGGTAGCAGGGGAGGGGGCTAGAAGGGCGGCCTCCTGTGAGAAGCTTCTCGAAGCTCCCCCAGCTCCAAGTCAGCTCCACCTCTGCACCAAAACTCAGCCAACTGGCTATGCCTCTGAGATAACGTATTTAAGAAGGGACGTGGTGACGAGCAGTCGGACTTGTGAGGAGGAGTTGCTGCAGCTGCATGAACACCAAGGTCAGTGGAGGAACGGAGCAAGAAAGGAGGGGGGAGGTGTGCCGGAGCAGAGACCCCCCTGTATCCTGTGGTGAGACGGCAGGGCAACACCCCCCCCCGAAGATCTACAGTGGAGCAGATATTGATTTATGGCCTGTGGCTTCCGCCTGATTTATCAAGGTGCTGTGCCCAAAGAAGGCCGGGGTCTTGTGGGAAAAGGTAGCCCCGCTGCTGTAGTTCAGAGCTGGGAGGATTGCAGCATGTGGGGGTGTCCCACGCCGGAGCAGCTCGGGAAGGGCTGCAGCCGTGGGAGGGAATCCAGTCGGAGAAAGTTGGTGACCCATGACGGAGCAGTGTGGGGAATGCTGCGGCCCGTAGGAGGGACTCACATCGGAGAAAGTTTGTGGAGGACTGTCTCCTGTGAGAGGGGCACCACGATGGAGCAGGGGGAACAAGTTCCAGAAGCTCCCCCCACCGAAGATAAAGAAGTGGCAGCACTGACTGCACCCCCCATTTCCCTGCCCCTGCGCCACTGGGGGAGGAGGTAGAGATATCGGGAGCAGAACTGAGCCCGGGAAGAAGGGAGGGGTGGGGGGAAGGTGTGCTCAAGATGTGGCAATGCTTCTCACTGTCCTACTCTGTTACGTGTTGTTAGTGTCTGTAATACAAGTATATTCTTTTTTACTTCCCCTAACAAGTCTGCCTTTTGGTTGTGCCCATAAAGGGTGATTTTTTTCCCCATCCCAGTCCTATCTCGAACCCCAAGCCTGGCTCTCTGTCCCTTCTTACTGCCGGAAGAGAAGGGAGAGAGAGTGGCTGCATGGTGGTTGGCTGCTGATCAGGCTCAAACCGCAACATACAGTAATTCAAAAGTTTCATTTATTTCCATTATTTGGACACTATTTTCACTTGGATACATTTTCTGCTGCAGTACATTAACTCACAGAGGTAGTGATACATGAACCCAACTCACATCCACAATAACACATCCATCCCTACCTCACACGTGACCTCTGAAACAAGCGGCCAGAGCTTCTTCAGATCTATCCACAGAAGAAAACAAAAGCATCAAGAACACAGACCAGAGACCTAAAACTGAACTTTACAAACCTGGAAGGCAACCCACAGCATGGAGATAAGTCTGAGAAACAGAAACGATGAGAACTATCTGTAAAGCAGTATGAGTACATTCAGAAAGACTAGCTTCCACTTTTCAAATCTAGCATGAACAGTTAAGTTCCTGAATAGAAAACTATTTAAAATATTAATAAATAAGAAAACTATTTCTTAACAGAAATAGTTGTGTATCAGCACAGCAGCTAAAGCATATGTACTTAAAATACCATAAAAACATACTTTTATCATCATCTTGACATAGGAATTCCTATATAGACTGGTCAAAAAAATGACACCTGCATTTCTAAGAAATGGAATCAGTGAAAAACAGAATTTTTTTTTGAGTTGCTAGTAATATATAGTGGTGTAACAGTCCGTTAAGTAGTATCAACAGATGATGACTTATAATGAGAAGAAGTGGCAGCTGTAAGGTGCTGTATTTCTAGGTTATTGATCCTAACAAATATTATTTTAGATCAACAGCCTAACTTCCAACAGAGAGGCTGTATTAGCACATAATTCCTGCAGCTAATGATCAATAGTTAATCAGCAGAGGAGAAAATGAGCAGAGAGAAGCCTTTGGTGCATAGAGAGAATAACCAGCCATCTTGAAATACTTGTGCAAAATAAAATGTGTTGGCAAGAAGAGTGGGTAAGAAAACAACTCTTTAGTAAAAAACAGAGTATTTTTATGCATGAACTGACAACATAAATAATTTATTATTATCCATATCACTATTCAAACCAGAACACAAACAGACAGTACAGTAATGCAATATTTTGCAGTTAAAATCAGCTCACATACAGTGGAAACTCTTGAGAAGACTTCTCTACACGCTTATAATCTCCGAGAAATTGTTTAAATCTTTTTCAAACACTCCTGTGCTGACAGGTAAAAGGATTATGACTGCACAACTGATGCAAAAATGCTGTTCCTACAAGTGGCTTTAAAAGCCTTGATTTGGGTAAGAAGAGGAAAGGATACAAAGAAACTTTTTTTTTTCTTCTGGTTATACTCGTAACTGTGTTATGACTTAGTGATCCTTTTAAACAACCTCATTTATCACACACTGCCAACAACTAGGAATGTCTTTTTTGAGAGCATATCATCATGACAAGCAGCTAGGAACTAACAGGTAAAGAAGTCCAAATCAAACTTCTGGCTCATAAGCACTTGACTTTAAAAGAGTGGATTCATTTGTTTTCAACCCATGCTCACTGTACTCCTTCTGTATTAAAAAAGACTTATTGTTAGAACTTGAATTAATATAAATCATCATCTAACTTGTTACACCTTTAAAATATACATGTCAGGACAGGATGAAGATGACAGGTGTCCTACCATTAAAAAAAATGTTTTAAGTTTTTTTTTTTTTTTTTGTAAAACAAAGATGACCTTTAAGTCAAATAATTACTTGAAATAACCACTTTGTACACAATCAAGCCAAGCAGTACGCCGGGCTGTGCCACAGAAATGCGATAGGTTGTAAATTCTTTAAGCAAATGGAAAAAAAGTTCATCACTAAGGAGCTCCTGTTATCAACAGGCTATGTTTCTGGTCAGAGAACACACTACTGTGGTATGCAGCATGCTATGGTTTGCTTCTCTGATGAAGTCATTAACCAAAATAAAAACACACTTCTTTACAATATGGATTTATCTTCAAGATAAGGGTCCCTTCTGTATCTTTTTACTTTATAAATAGGAAGAAAGTAAGGCAGAGTCAACCATTAACGCAAGTCTCAGAAAAATCTAGCATGAAATGATTCACAAGTTCATCTTCCATCTAAAAGCCAACATGAAGGTATATTCAATGTAATTATATACCTTTGTTTTCAACAGTCTTCCCATTACCTCAAAACCACACTGTTACTCCCTATTTCTCCAAAATCAAGGGCTAAAGGTGATTTCTATATGCATAAAATTTTACAGATTTAGTTGTAATACTCAGTAGAAAACACAAAACAATCAAGCCCTAAAAATGCAAATGGCATATACAAGTGTGCACACAGCATTAATAAATCAAGAATACTACCAGGTTTTTTGTGAAGTAGAGACTGAAACTTAAGTCAGTGGCTCTGACTATCTGCACAGCAAATGGTTTTCTTTCCATGCTCCTTCCTAAGGATTCACACTGGAACGTATCAAAGCTTTTCACAACAGACAAGAGAATGACTGACTCACTTATCAAGCAAAAAAACACAATAAAAACATGACAACCATGTATTTGAAAGATGGAGTAATGAGTTGCAAATGTAATCTCCTCTATTACTACCAAATTATGAGATTGATTTTTTTATTCTAACAAATAAGGCACTAGAATTAACTAGAAATAAAAACAGAAAGAAAACATTGGTTTGTCCTGTTACTAAACCATCTAAAGAAACCTCAAGAATCAGGTATGTCTTGCACTGTGAAATTGGGTATTTTGGTATATTGCAATAGGTAAACAAGCATCATCAATATTAGTATCTCTGCCTGATTACTCACATTATTTGACAAATCTGACAGGGTTCAAAACCAAACTGTAACCTGTTTCAGAAAAAAAAAAATCCAAGTGAAATGTCCAGTTTCAACTTTAATGTGTCATTAGAACTACATAAAAATTATATAAAAATCCTGTTACAGCAATAGGGGCATTAATCCTCCTACATATCATGTCACTTGCATTTTTAAGTTCGATTCTTAGTAGCCCTGCACTGTTTTCATCACCAAGCATCCACTATTTCAGTGGCAGGAGACAAGAAAGTTCTTAAAAGACAGTGGCATTTCAAACATCTATGGCTACATGGATGAAGAACTTAAAGTAAGAGGAAAAAACCCCACTGAAACGGAAGAACAGCACAAAACTGAAATTTTTCTCTGCCTTTTGCAGAATTGTGTCATTTGCACTGGTTTAGTATCCGAGAGAGAATTTGCTACA
This sequence comes from Tyto alba, assembly GCF_018691265.1. Classification (NCBI taxonomy): domain Eukaryota; kingdom Metazoa; phylum Chordata; class Aves; order Strigiformes; family Tytonidae; genus Tyto; species Tyto alba. The sequence continues at coordinate 10,485,469 of NW_024881280.1, forward strand.
GAGATTCAGGAGATTTAAGCGCAAGTCCCATGCACTGTTAAAATCCTACTCAGAACACTCGTGTGAAATCTCAGTAATGCACAGAACTTGTGCTGGCCATCTGATTAATATCCAAGTTTACAACACAGTGACAGCTTTATCAACCACATTGTTACTGGATACCCATAGGTCTGACAACCAAATGGGGGGAGTAAGTGGGGGTGGGGTGTGGAAAGTAGTAACATTACCTACACTTCCAGAATTTTCCAAACTAATTGTTTCTGTGACTCCTTACAAAAAGGGAATTTACAGAATTTCATAATTTGCAAGGTCCTGGAGCTGGCTCTGCAGGCCAATTATTTAACAAATGTTTATGGTGCTTTAACAGCTGCTTTTCATTTACAGAAGTCGAGGCAGTTATGTGATCTGAAGGAGAGCATTAATCCTAATTAGTTCCAATCGCCTCTCCAAGAAGAACTGGATCATCACTCCGCAAAAGATTTCTCAACTTAGTGCTTGATTAAGAGCTTCCCTGATGGGAACTGTGTTTATTCTGAGTTGTTGTCTTGTGCTGCCATGAGCTTCCCGAATATCCAGATGTGTGTAACAAGCTGCTCAGTGAAGGTAGGAATAAAGGAATCATTAAAGTTACAGAAGTCTCCTGACAAATACAATTGGTCATGATTGCAGTACTCATGAAAGAAGGAGCGTTTTGGGTAAATCACAGGTCTAGGTGTAGGTATACGCAAAGCAAGGAGCCTGCATTCTCCTTTGTACAATCATTTCCTATCTTACCTTTTTTAAACTCAGAGAGATTTATGTTGTGGGTTGGTTTGTTTGTTTGTTGTTTTTTTTTGTTTGTTTGTTTGTTTTTTAAATTGGACTCCAACAATGGTAAATCAAAGGTAACTAGAGGAGTTTCAATGCAACCACAGCTTTGTTCTGTTTTAACAAAGCTATAGGCTCCAACTTTCAAGATAATTGAAGGAACAAACTCCTCAAACACCACTGGCTTCAGAAGAGAAAAGCAGACTGAAAAAGATGGACAAAGCAAGCACTGGTATGAACAGAACATGCAAGATGGAAAGGAACTAACCCATCACCTCCCTACCCCCGGAACCGACTCACATCATCAATGGTTGCAGAGACCAACAGACCCCATTTATTTGTACTGTCCTAGTGCTCTCCCCTCCCCAGTTCATATATCCATATATCCTTTCTGTACCATGAAACACCATAGCTATAAATAAGCAAGCCTGCAGATGCACAGTGCTTGGCAAAGCAAGGGGCAGCAGCACATGTGGCCTCCCAGGATAGGTATGGTCTAGATTTTTCCTGACTGTTTCTCAGTGAATGTTTGGACTTCTCTAGTTAACCGCCAGTTTTCACAACAATTTATTGTGAGAGTCTCACACCTCGGTCACAGATGGAAATCAGCAGCCAGTTAACACCCAAGATGTTAGTAGATTTTTTTTTTTTTTTGCTTTTGCTTTTGGAGTGAGAGAGAAGGGGTAAAAGAAAGGGATTGATGGATGGGCAAGTCTAGTCACAAAAGCCTCGCTTCCTTACCAAACTCAGGCTAAACACAGTCCCCTACAAAAAAATCCCCTTTAAAAAATTAAATGAAAGACTAGGGAATTACTTACATGGTACAAATTCTTGTATGCTGACAAAGAACAGAAATTTTGAAAAGAATACTTGTCAAAAGACCCAATCTAACAATGCTGAGAAAGGAAAGCTTGGAGATCTTTGCATGACAGGGCTGTTTTTCACATGTCTTTAAAATGTGAAGCCACTAGTTGCTAATTGATGAGAGAGGGAGATCCCACCCAACACCTGCTACAGCAATTCGGTTTAATAGCAGTCCTTCACCAGCTTTGACAATTACTCCCACACTCCCCTGTGAGAGACTAATGGCTTGCTAAAAATAAAATGGAGATTAGCGTCTGCAGCAAGCTGCCCCAGAGATACGCTACTTGACAGAAGGCAATATTAATCAACTTTGTGGTGTGCTGATGTCCAGACTTCACTTCAAAGGAGTTCATCTTATATCTAAAGATCGGGGTGTCTGGTTAAAATGGCAGCATGCAATATTACTTTTTGTTCATTTTATTATTTTCTACAGTTTGCATCTTAGCATGCACTAATAAAGTTCATACTTATGTAGCGGGGAATAATTCAGTACCAACATCAATTTGTGTACAGCAGCTGCAAAAAGCTGAAGTCGTCAAGAAACACGAGATGACAAAGCAGAACACAACCCCCTCTCCCCCAAACGTACCAGCAGTTCATGACATTTTCCCTAGTATGTGAAGCTTGCCCTTAGCAAGCAGATCAAGACTTATCAAGTCAGGGTGGGAGGTAAGGCTGGAGAAAAGAGCAGAAAATAACCATATTCAGAAAAATTTTTAAGAAGTATCAAAAACATCACTTAATAGATTGTATGTAGGATGCAATTAACTAAAGACAGTGTCAGTCTTCCAAAAGGACTGTTCTTACCTGTTTCAAATTTAAGCTGAATAGTGTTTAAGTAACAGACCATAAAAGCAACCAATATATAAGATAAAGTATTTTAAAAAACAATGTATTAATTAGCTCTGTAAGAAAAAAGTCTAAGTTGATAAAAATCATACAGATTTTCTTAAGTTTTGCCTTATGTTAAATACTAAGAAAAGTAAGTTTACAGTGGGATAACTCACCTTTTCTCAAATACAGAGGAAAAAAAAAAAGGAAGGGGCTCCATATGATGATTCAGATACAGTATACAAAAAAAACCAACCCACCCAAAACCCACAAACAAGCATGTGCTTGTTTCCTGGAGGCAAGCCAAATGATCCCCATGCTTCAGATCTACAAGATAGCTGACCTATGTCACACAGAAGCAGCACTTCACATTAATTGCAGCTGCTCTTAAAAGAGAATGGCCATCATACAAAATGATTGGCCAAGTGTGTTAGGACCAAGAAAAGATACCAAGAACTACAGTTCTGGATTTCTCCCTCATAGAGGATACCAAGGAAATTTCTGTTTGCCTAGGAAGATAAAAGCCAGGCAAAACTTCATTTGTTACTCAGCTGTATGAAAAACTTCTATTTTAAAAAGGAAAGGAGACATCATGTCTGAGACCACTGGCAACAAATACATCTTCCTGTACAACTACTAATACCACTGGATCATAGCTGCTGTTCTCAGAAGGTGAGATCAGACAGAAGACCTAAAGAAAATATGGGCAACTCCGTAAGAAAAGAGGTTTGGTGGTGGTTAAGAGGCAAGAGAACTGCAGCCTAAAAGCTGCCTCAACTCAGGCTTACTTCTGCCACACATTTACCTCCAATGGGTCATACAGGCTATGTGAGTGGTACTACAGCATTTCACAGTTCTTCCACTACCAGCCCTGAGATGTGATGACCAACATCAAATAGACTGGAAGAACTTTCCTCACTATATCATACCCCTATTGGATTTAATCATCATTGCCTGTCAAAAATACCCATTTTCAGGTCACGTTTTCTCTAGTGCCTTTTATTTAGTCTCATAGGTGGCAAATACTTACAAAACAGAAAACTTAAAAATTATCAGAAACAAGTCAATTAATATTTAACAATAATGCATGTTAGAGAGAGGATCTTTCATTATGGGCAAGCTTCAATTGAAAGATAAAAGTATCACATGATAAGGATATTTAACCTATGTAGGTCTCAATCCCACAGAAACTATTAGGTTATTTATTTATACCTCAGCATTTACACTTTGGCAAGATCCACCAAATAAACTGCATTAACATGATGCTAATACCTCCTGGCAGTGAGCCATATATTGATCTCTCCAGCCTCCAGTAAAATATCACTGAAGAAGCCACAGTTGAAAATATGAACCACAGATAACACACAATTCTTGTGTAAACTTGGTGGTAAACTGAAGAGGAAAACCAATCAAGTTTAAGCTACATTTTGCTTCATGATTTTCCTCTTCAAATACTTTCTATTAGAAGGACAGAGATTAAAGAAAAAAAAAAAAAAAGGAACACACCAGAACAACAGAAAAACATGGCTTAGATGGCCTGCAAGACTAACAGTCATCTCTCTATAAAAGGATTCTGTATAGAATAACCATGTAATCCCTATTGGCACAAACTACATTTTACTGGAGAGGAAGAAATAATTTAAGACCAAATCGGCAAATGTCACTTACTGCAGAAATTTCTTTTCAGAATTATATGAAGAAAAATATTACCAGCTTGTTCACAATTAAGGTCTCCCACATGATTATTTAGCACACATGAAAAGTAATTTGTTGATTCTAAAACTTGTACTGATTCCAGATAATCTGCTCTGACACATAAAATATTGATGATATGTGCAAAGAAATCCCCTTTATTGTATTTTACGACCATCCAAAGAGGTGTCCCCAATTTCTATTTTACAAAGAAAAGCAAATGGCTACAGAATATTCCAGTTTATATTGAATTTTGTATACACTATCACATTTCATTTTAATCAACTAGGATTCATTCTAGTATCTAAAAGAGTGGAAAAATGTTTTTATTTCAAACTTAGTTGCAAAATTACGGAGCAACAGGGATAAGCTTTTGATGCAAACATTGGATGAGTCAATCAAGGTCAATGTGCAGCTGGATCTGATGTTCACAAACGAGGAAGACCTAGCTGGGGAGGTGATGCCCAACGGCAGCCTTGGCTGCAGTTACCACAACAGAGGTGATTAAGAGCCTGAGGGGAGTGAGGAAGAAGAGTAGCAGAGCACATAACCTGAACTTAGGAAGAGCTGAATTCACTTTACTCAGGTGGTGAACTAGTAGGTGGGACCCCACAGGAAAGAGAGACTAGCTTGGCTAAACAGCAAAGTCTGAACTGAGCTCCAGGGCAAAACAAGGCAGTACACAGGAGAACAAAGCAGGTAGAGCCTAGCAGGCAAGAATTTGGAAACACTTCCCAGGCACATATGCAGCATCAGGAAATTCATATATGGTACCACCACCGCATGGAACCGTCAGTAATTTAGGACATCTAAATAACTTGAGATGAAAACAGAACCACTGTAGTAAGTGAAATAAGAAATAAATCAAAACATCAACAGAGCCAAAAGAGTTTAACAGCAAGCTTATATCTTGATTTTTATAGCTAGAATTTCCTCCAGATTCTTTCCCCTCCCCCCGCCTCCCCCATATTTGTTTTGTTCTTAAAAACTGTGATAGAAACACAACAAACCACTTCCTACACTGAAGGATCCAAATCTCAATCCACCGAATTATCTTCCCTTGTTTCCCTTGGCCACAAAGATTTCTAGAGTATTCTATATATCTGACATCACGCTGTAAGTGTTCCTCTAACACACCCTGATGTACAAAGATACTATATAATCCATTTGAGAAGCAGCAGACAAATAGGAATCATACCTCATAGAATAAGGCTCAGAGAAACATGTTTTCCCCCTCACTTCACAAACTGATTATCCAGTCACTTAGTCACAAGGGTATATCTTATTTCAGGCAAGAGAATCAAACACCCAAAAACTTGGTTCTACTTTATATTACAGAACTGTAGTAAAATATGAATGTTTAATGAAATACATTTGTATAAAATGCTAATAAAAAAAAATCCCAGAATGAAAATAAAAAAAATCCACATGACTGTTTATCCTAAAAGTGACTGTAACTGACACAAAAAGAAAATGTTCATTTGGACTTTGATGAGCTGGAATTAGCTATTACTCAAGCTTGCTAAGAGGAAAAGCCTAAACTTCATAACAAACTGGCACAGTAACTCAAAGTAAAGGTGACATTGTGGTTGCTTAAATGCATTTTGTTAGCAAGTTGCTAGAAAAATTATGTACACTTTTCTCTCATAAAAAGAAAAACAAAACCCAAACAAAAACAGAAAAGCCAGCCAAAACTGTTGCAATTACACTGGCAAATATGGCATAACTAAGTTTTCAGAGTGGGCTGGCAGCAATGAAAAACTTTATGTACAGCAGATTAATTTTCATTTTTTGAAGCTGAAGATTACATGACTCAGCCTGTACTCATCATCTCTATGAAGGCATCACTCCTCTGCTGAAATGTCAGCTCCTCAGCTTCAGCACCCAGCAGAAATTGAAGCGCAACGTTTGCTTTCTTTCATAACTTAGCATTTTGGCTTGAATACTCAATAGCTATGTCCTTTCTGGAAGTTTGAAGTTAAGCCAACGCAGCACTCTACCCACTACCAAGTCACACAAAGAAGAGCAGATGTATTTCCTACCATCACATTCTGCTCCACTCAGCTACACAGTGGATCATTCTATCTATTGTTGAGTTTGGTGACCAGTTGTGCTCCCTTCACCTTCACACACCAGTGTCAGAGTTCAGCATATAAACACAAGCATTTCCTCACCAGCAACAATATGCTCACTGTTGTTAAAGACAGTTTCTACCCTAACACACTGAAAGACACAGCCAGCCAGCATGCATCGGAAACCAGAATAAATCTAGAAATCCACTCCATCGCTTTTTATGGATAGGTATTTCAGACGTGCAGTTTTCACCACTAGATGAAAAGCAGACAGGGAGATAAGTATACGAGTTGCAATATACCACAGTGCTATCTTGAGTAAACTCTAGTAACATCTCAGATGGATTAAGACTTTACTTTAGACATTAATAAACACTACACCACAGGTTAATTTCAAAGTATAAAAAACATGGTGCCATTCCTAAATATTTCATCATGTTTATCAATACAATATTTTAGTTTCAGAATAAAAGCCATTAAGAGAACTATCATATTGCTCCTGAGTGACTAAGGAGGTTTTATTCTATATGTAATATATTTTCAAACATAAGCAGCAAAAGAAACTAAAGTAAAAAAAAAATCCCTCAGCATGCATTTAACAATTACCTTGTGTTGTTATGGTAACTAAGTGTCTCTGAAGAAGGAAGAACAAAGAGAAAAAATCCCACTGCAAATCCTCCTGTAAGTTCTGTGTATATGTATCTTCTCTATCGTAGATTCACATGAATGCAGTTCAGTATTGCTCTAAGCACCACATCCCCCCCCCGAGATGTAGGTAAACATTTTAAAATGCTAATGGAAATACCAAAGCATGAAGCTGAGGCAAAATTTGATTCCTCTACAAGGAGTGTGGCTGTTCAAATCAGCTGTTCCATGAGACCATTAAATTCCCAAATCCAAGTATCCTCCTCTAAGAAGCTCCCAAGAAATCTCAACATCCAACTTCCCTGGAGCCCATAGCTGGAAAATGCCAGAAAACATAAGTATGGTTAAAAGAGGGCAAAACTATTTGCTTACAGGATACTACACAGAAGAAAGAGGGACAAGCAAAGACCTCTCCTTACACCCTCTGCGTCCCTGCTTGCTAAAGTTTTGGTGAAGTTATCCTGATTCAACCAATATTCAAGAAAACAGAAAACCTAAAGAACAACATACAAAGCAAATCAAATGTCTGCTTTGCAAGAATCAAGATGAAGCATCAAGGATATTTATTTGGAAAAAAAAAAAAAAATATATATATATATATATATCAACAGTTTATAGAAGGGGACAGGAATTTATGGTTTTAGGTGACAACCGTAGACCCAAATGTTCACTTTAGCCAACACGGAATCATTCTGAGAGATTAAGAGGGTTGAGTGGGCTGTCCTTTTCTGGAATTAGGAGTCTTCTCTTTTAAGTTCAGTATCTCTAAAGCAAGTATCAGAAAGTTTTTCACTACAGAATTATTAGTGAACATACCCGCATGACTACACATGAGGGAAGGTGCCTGGTTTTCCTGCAGACAGGAAATCAGGCTAATAGTACAGTCAATAGTAGGAATCAAAGAGAGAATCTGTACATACTGTACCTGTTGACATATTGTTTCAATTTTCAAGAGTCTCTTTGTGTAAATGCAAACCATTTTTTTAAGACTTACAAACATTATCACTTTCTGGAAAAATTTCACTGAGGAAAAGTGAAAAAAGTCACACCACTTGCAGGACCTTCCTACTTCAGATTCAAAGAACAGCACATACATTTTATTAAAATTACACACAAACCCCAACCCCCAAAACCCTGAAAATTATTCTTGGAAGTTGCTGAATCACATTTAAAGTGAGTTGAAACACTTAAGGGACCGCAATCAAGCACTCAGAGTGGGAACTCTCAAATAAGTATCATGGCAAAAACCAATGTTACTAACCTTGTCAAAAATGCGATAGTAAATAATTTGTACGGTCTAACAAGTGCTGTTTTAACTGCTTAACCTAGTACCTAGCATGTGCTTTACAAACTGGCAATAGAATTCATAAGTGAGGGGAAAAAAAAAAAAAAAGGTACTGTTTTTAACATTTGCAGCATGTACCATCATCCAATCTACCCAAGATTTTAGGAAGGTTACAACATTTTTGCAACTTGCGCATTTCATGCTGTCACTCAATGAACTGACTATAGAGTCATCATTTTAGGTATAATTTCAGTCAACTTTTTCCAAAACAATATAGTATAATATGCACTGTAGATAAAGTATGCCATAGAAAGCGTATTTAAACAATTAAAAAGGTAAGACAGCATCCCCAGTTATGACCCTTAAGATACTTCAGCAACTGCAGCTTAGACAGAAAAATGCTAATGACAAATATAACCGTGAAACAGGAGAGTAAGAGACAACTATTAATAGAGAGCTAAAGTCTCACTTTACATAATACACAAAATTGCAGTAAAGTCAAAGTTCAGAAACATCAACAATGTACTTCAGAGCTCCATCTAGGCTAATTATGATAAGCATGGAACATTTTCAGAATTTTTAAAGCATTTTGTATCTAGAAGAGTTAATTCTTAAGGCCCTTGACAAGCATTTAATGACAATTTGACAGTATCAAAGAGAGGTTTCTCCTGACCATTCTTGAAACAACTATAATTTGCCTCAATCTTCCTCTCTTCCTGAAGACCACAGTGAAAATGTAAACCTGGTGTCTTTGTGGCAGGAATATGTAACCTGAATCCTAACCAAAATATACAAATTCTGGGGAACAGCCATTTTGCAAAACTCACCAAGATTACAAATACAGTCACACTTTACATTCACTATGACACTAATTATTTTTCAAGGGGATGCTTCAGAAAAAGGATAGTGATTGAGGTGTGAGTAATAGCAGAGGTGCTGAGAGCAACGTTTATGAATACATTTATAAATATTTTTCAATTTTTTTAGTCTTTTGGACAAGATGTGTTACTGGACCCAGAACTTAAAGACAGAAAGCAACAGACATTCTCCATCCCTGGGGCTCACAAGATGACAAACACTGCCTCAGCTGTAAAGCGAGACATACTCTTTCACCATTGACATGTACCAATTTAATGTCAGCATTTCTCTCAAATTTTCATAAAATCTACAAGTTCGGCGGAGTTCTGGAAATCCTTTTAGATCTGCTAGATAGGGCCTTCTATGCCTTTTAAAAGCTAGCATTTTCATTTTTTCAGGTAGCACAGCCAGATTTCAAAAGGCATATTAAGTGAAGGATGGAGGGAAGATAGTGTTTAACTTGACACCAGTTTGGTGGTCCAGGAAATTATACTCAGATGAAATCACACAGGATAAATTAAGCAAAGCTCACTGATTAGTAAAGATTTAACTCAATCTATTAAACGGCTACACAGTAACCTTAATATTCTTTCAAATTACTACTACTGACCCAAGCTCCCCAAAGGCACAATCTTACAAAGCAATTATTTTCAGAGAACTAAGGTGGTTCTTTAAGCTCTCAGAAATCAGTATACCAAGAAATGACACCAAGCATTAGAATGGTTTCTGCCCATCACTGAACCATGGAAGATACAATCCTGCCTGTCTGCTTACAGTCAGTGCAGTTTCATATTACATTCAAATATTTTACTATTTCCCCTATCATTTGGAAAGGGATCAGATTTTTCATTTAATCACATTTCAAACATGAGCTCTTTATTCTGATCATTTAATTCTTTTTCTTCAGCAAAACATATATGGTAAAGACTGTAATAAAAAATAAAAGTGATATAACAGTTTCATCACTATTACCTACTTCTCAATACAACCAACCATTGGCAAAAAAGGGTTAAACCATTTAAACTCTGAATTGCACCATACAGTTTTTCCCAAATCACTGTAGTTGGATTGAAAATTGAAACAGTGCTAACCTCAGTGAAACTTACTTTATCCCATTAAGTGATCAAGAAACCAAGACAACTCTAAAAAGATCATGAAAATCACAACAGAGCATACAACTCAAGGTTATAAACAGATTTTTGTCCAGGAAAAAAGTACTTAGTAAAACCCATAAGGACTCCTGTATCAGATTAGGAGAGTCCCTTCAGCCACAACTCCCATGTAACTCTTGAATTTTCTTAATTTGCTCAAGTACTTTCATACAAATTTGAAGAATGCTGTCAGTTGCCTGATGCAATGGAAGCTGGAAAAAGCCATGAAGTTCAGCCACACTTGTTAGTCAACCATTAGCATTGAATTTGCTAAATAGAAATCAGCAACAATTTCTGCTTTTTTGTCAAAAATGTAAAAGCTGGAACTACTCATCAATTTTTACTGACTCTAGTAATTTCCCCAGTGATCAGAAAAAACAGTATGTTATTTTAATTCATGCACATTAAACAGCCTGGCTGATTTACTTTGCTATCAGAATAGATCAGGAGGATCTTCTCCAAGGAAAGCCAAACCTTATAAATGGAGAATGAAGTCTCTGCTGAATGACAAAAACTGATTTCCTGTGACAGACAAATCTTATCTAGGCATGTCATTTAATTTCTCTTCATGAAATATTGGAAGGGTTATTACCTATGATGATCAAATAAAGATATGTTTCCAAGAACATTAATGTCTCACATTTTTTAAGGAGATCAAACAACAGATATTCTAAAGCTGGATTAATAAAGCAATAGTTGCATAACCAAGTTGGACACAGCTGGGCAGAAATGTAGGATACAAGTCAGCTTAGAGTATATCAAAAAGATGAGAGAAAAATCCTTGGGAGATAGAAAGAAGGTGAAATTTCCTCTGATTCATTTGAGGGACAGAAAATTTCTTCAAACTACAAAACAAGAATCCAATGAGCCTTTGTAAACTTGAAGTCATCCTTCTGAATTAAAACCAGTCTCATTAATCCAGCAGTCCTGAAGCAATACCTCCAGACCAACTAGAAAAGAACAAAAACTAGAAGGATGTTTCAGCCAGAGTTGTGCAACTACACTGTCATCCTATGATGCGCTGGAGAAGCTATGACAGCTTCTATCCTACAAAAATAAAGTTCCAAGGAGAGGAGGAGACAGGCCAAACACCTTCCGTCAGCATCAGGAGGAAGAGTGGAGCCACACAGTTCCCAGGAAATTTCTGAGACTTTCACCTACTGGAATACCAGATCAAAACCAGAAACTTCAACAAACACCAACTCAGAGGACTCTGAAGCGCAACAGAGACAAAAATGGGCTGATGCATGTAAAAATATTCATAAAGGATCTCTTCTTCAGACATTAAGGGCAGTAACAGCCCTGTTTAGAAAACTCAGTTCTGACTCTGCTCTATGCCCTTTTGGTCATCTCAAAGACCTGACAACCCAGATCACACAGAATTCCTGCATCAAACTGGTAGATTTGGGAATATTTTTATCTGATACAGTCTTGGACAGGAACGAGTGGATTCACTGAGATTGGAAGAAAATCGTAACAGAAACCAGCCAAGTGAACTGTTACGAAAACCCTACAAAAATACAGAAATTATGACCAAAAAAAGGCCTGAGTGATGAAGCTAGCTCAGATAACTTCTCTCATACTCTTTCCCCTCCCAAGCACTTCAGACATTCGGTATGGAGATTTCTATTCAAGTCTGGTCTTTTTTTCCTGATGTCAAATGATATGCAAGGAAACACAGGAAAGTAACATGCTAAAAATGGTGTACACTTGAGATGCACTGTCAAGCTTTTAGCAGTTCACTAGATTTACGACTGTCCTGATTAAAACTGTAACACCATAGACTGGGTGCGTATGGTTGTATGTTTATGCAGCCCATAGTTCTGTTAATGGCAGCAGCAGCACGAAGTGACAACGCTGAGGGGAATCACGTACTCCAGCTGAGGAAGGATCGAGGCTGACCGGAGTCCTCTGTCCCCCTCCTCTGTCCTGAGACAGGGCACGCTGCTGCACCTTCGGGACCAAAGCTCCAAGGGCAGGTCTGTTTACCTGTGTTAGGGTACTGTTTCCTAGATGGATGCAGAACTCCAGGCTACAGACAGGACCCCAAAGGTCATTTTCAGACACAAAGTAGGGATCACAGTTTGAAGATCAAATTACTGCACTGAGTCCAAAATGAATGGCATCCTCTTTGCCAACAAGCAACTACAAAGACAAAACTACAGGATTTTTAGTGTAGAAAAAAGACAATCTGTATTTTTAGAATAATGATCATGTTTAGCACAGCAAGGTAGAAATAGAAATTGCTTTTAAATCCAGCAGTACAAATGTTTATTCTAACAGATGCCAGATTACCAACAGTTTCTATCAGCAGAAGAACTAACTTAAAAAAAAAAATCTCAGCACAGAACAAAAACTATATAACCTACAATTGAAATTTAACAGCATACCATTCACTAGTTTACTGATTTTCAAAACATACACAGTACAATACTTTTTAGAAAAGTCATCACAGACCAGCTCAGACAGCTGATGTTCCAAGTGAGCAGCTGAACCCATTCAAACAGCAAGTACATATTACATATCGGGGTGAGTAACTCCACACTCTCCAGAAGCACTGAGCAGCAGCAACAGACAAAGCACGAAAAGCAGAGAAGCAAGAAATGCAGAAAGCCATAGTAAGGACACACGAGATGGACATGGAACACAGAGAACAGGGCAAAAGTGCATCCAAAGCAGCAGACTTAACCAGGGGTACTCACTGCTCTAGGTGGTATAGCTATCACGCAGCAGAAAATGATAAATGAGCTGGGTGGCTATTTATTTAGCAGATACGGCATTACTGTCATGCCACCATGAAACACTTCACCCTGTCTGTAGCTGCCTTCCAGGGTTTTTCTGTGCAATATGAGCTATACTGAAAAAACTCGTATGCATCAGAAAGAGCGGCAATGGGACTCAAAGTGAGACACATTCAATTTAATTGCGAAGCTCTGCAAGTGATTAGTACAGCAGAAAAGAAAATCAGGTAGATGGGTTAAAGTATAGTTGTTTTCAGCCCCTGAATATCAAAACCATAAAATCCATTTGATCAAGGAAGTTAACTCTTTGAAGTAACCAAAACTTCTAATATGCTCTACTTTCTGAACCAGAAGAATCTTAGTTTTAAAAGTCCAAGAGCGTGAAATGTTGGCATGCCCATCTAGCCTTGTAAACTGCCAAACATATCAATATTTTAAAAAAGGATAAATCATTTTAAGGATACCTCATCATGAAAGATATTCTGAAAAACACATTTGCAGCATTAAAAGCTGGAGTATCAAAAATATCTATCACAAAGACTGTCAAAACCTTTTATTACAGAACCTAATTTTAGTTGACTACAACTTCCAATCTGAGCAGGTGTACTTGTAAATTCTGGTTCATTAAAGAACGTAACATAGTAATGCCAGTTAAAAAAATTATTCTCTATATATTCCTGTCATTTCCCATCTTCCTGCACACCAGATGCTGACATTTATTGCAACTCCTGGGAAACAAGCAGGCAGGTGAGAAACAAACCTAATAATTGAAGATGTCAATTCAAGAAGCTTTGGAAAAAAATTCAAGATATTTATATTATACCTATGAAGTCTATAATATGCACAACTATATTTCTGCACAGATATATCAAAGTAGATACATACATATAGATTATATATATATATATATAGTTTAGGACAGATTAGCTATCTACATACAGGTAGATATCCTACATAGCTCACTGTATACCTAAAAAAATTTTGTCAAGGAAGATGGCCTTAGACAAACACCACTGTGCAGCAATAGTTCTACATCAATTTCAGTACAGTATAGTACTGGCAAAATCGCCACAAAAAGTAATGAATAATATATTGCCAAAGGGGAAAAAAGGTGGCAGATTTTACCAATTATAAAATCATGTGCACAAAATGAATTTAAAAACCTCTCTAATAAATATATATAATATATATTTTAAAACCCCATAGCTTTGTACATATATTAACATATACTTTAGATATTTAAGTAAAAGGAAAAATCGAAAATTCTGGGTAAGCATCTTTAAATTCAGCCTTCTGCAGAAGTGTTGTTTCAGGGAGAAGGGTATGCGATCAATCCATGCATTTAACTAAAAGTCTTAGTAATTTCATTCATATTCACCTTCACTTTGGTAGTATGTCAGGATAATGATTAATAGTTATGTATAAAAAGACCAATTAAAAGTTCTGGCATGGTTCATATTTTTTTATTATGTAATTTACACTGGAACAAGCAACTGTCACTTTTCATTCTTCCACTGTGCTATGAATATTATTTGCATAATGAATGCTGAAAAAGACCAAGTTATAGCACTGGTACTACTGAACTGAATTTCCTCACAAAAAGACTGCCTACACAGTATTATCATTAAAGCCATCACTGAATTTATCATTAAACTGCATTATCTTCGGGGATTCACCTATTACTCCACCACTCCCCACAACTGTCAATGAGAAAGATAGTAAGAGAGAACCATGACACTGATTTTTTTTAAAGACACCTTTGTATTAAACTAACAGCTCACTGGATATTAAAAGAATTAGCAAAATACATCACAACAGAACATCAACATCAGTAAAAAGCTTTAGTAGAGAATAGTGTTTAAAATAAAAGCAAAAAGGGGCGAGGGGGGGGATATTTTATTTTGTAGAAAACTTTTTTGAATGCTCTAAGTTCCACAAAGAAACTGCACATGCACAATCCTGAAGACATTAACTGCTTTTGTGATTTGTTTTTAGAATACAGAGGAACCATGTCAGAAAAAGGATTATCCCACAAGAAGATGTGTCAGAAGAAATTGTGTAGTAGATCAAAAATAAATGGATGTACTTCTTGATTGTTACTATTCTTTTTCTTCTAATGTGACCATTTAATTGAAAAATGGAGTCAGACCAAACCATTTCAAAGTGATACAGCCCAGCAAGAAATATCAAATTCTTTTTTTAGTCCACGATGCCTAAAATATCCCAAAGTCCACCTTCCCTATTACCGAAAATGCTTTCCAAGCAATTTGGGTGTGAAGCATAAGGGAAGCAGCAGCTGGAGGCTAGGAGACAGCTGAGCATCTGCTGGAATCAATTTCTGTAACACGGTGACTTAACTTGTGCCATCCATTACAAAGATTATTCACTTTATAAAATTAGTGCATTTTGTTAGCTAGACTCCACAGTTTCAAATGCTGAAAACCCTTGTGGATGAAGCATGCAGTAACATTGGGTAAAAAAAAAACAAAACAAAAACACCCACAAACAGAAAAAAAACACCAAACCTGAAATATGTTCTCAAATATCTTCTCTAAGATGCACTAAAAAGTTCTGCAAGCACACTTTCACCAGAGCAACCTACAGGGATAACCGTGAGTAATCATTACAGCAGCATGACACTGAGCTAAAAGCAGAAAATAAAAATGCCATTTCCCTATGGAAAAATAACAGTCTTTTTTTTTTTTTTTTTAATCTTCATGAAATGTAGACAGATCTTAACACTTCTCTACAGGTAAAGCAAGGAATACATGTAGAACAAGGGAGATGCTTTCTCCACTGTCTGTTCCTATTAACAGCTGAATGATGCCATACCGAATGGGACACTGATGACAAACAAGACAAGGGTGAAGGTTAAATAGCCAAGGGAGATGTTTTAGAGAAAAAAAAAAAATCTTGTTTTTTGTTCAGTAACATTTTGTTGAAAGATTTGTTTTGAGGAATTAGGCAAGACTCAGTCAAATACTTCCCTAATTTTATTGCAAAGATGAGCCAAAAAGTGCAAGAATCATATGTGGCATGCCTCTTGTACATCATAAAGCAGCTAAAATTAGCCTTTGTAGGTTAAACAGCTGTAAAAAGTCCTAGGCATCTGATTAACTTAACAGGAAACAGACCACTGGAACTAGTGCACAAATACTACAAGGCTCTAGAAGCCCCATCCATACACCCTAGTCCTGATCTGCATACAGTCACCTTCTGGAATTGGCATTACTGATTAACTTACTTTCACCTCCCAGATCTACCAAAGGTCTATACTACTAGAATACTCATTTTCTTCTTATCACCACATTATTAGGAAACTGTTGAACAGTTTTCAGGTGCCGTCATTTTTTTTTCCTTAAATCTGTGGGTGACAGCACTAGTAAGAAAATACATTAACCAGACTTCTTAAAAAACACATTAAAGATCCATTTTAAAGCTGTATAAAATGCTTACAAATATTCTTGTTAAAAGCCTAAACTGCACATTTCGTTTAGCCATTAAAAAAAAGCAAATAGTATTTATTATACATTAAGCACTACTATGCCCTAAGGTTTCTGCTTAGAGATCTCACAGGTAAATAAATGCAACTGATAAAATGGATATGACTTGTTAGCCAAGGCAGAAGTAGTGATTAGGGAAATGTTTCATCCTCTCTGGGATGCAGCACAGTATTGTGCTTCTGCCATTTCTGCTTACAGATAATTGGTTCCTGGGAGGATGACGTTTAATTAGCTCCAGACATCCACGAGATACTTGTTTCACAAACTCAGTAATAATGCAAACAGCACAGGTAATGCTATATATACATGGAGCGCCATAAAGGTGACTTCTTCACTGTACAGTAATGGAAAGCCTCAAGAATGGAAAGGAAAAAAGGCAGATGTAGATGCTGTGCCACTACAGTTAGAGCCAAATTCAAGATTTTGAGGGGACAATGTCCTATTACTTAAGCAAGCAATGTTGCTTCACCAGCATTTTTATATGCATTGACTCACACCACTGCATTTTCAATCTTTTGTGTGTTATTCTATCATACTACTCATATGACATATTTTTGTCCTAACAGGTATGTTTCCCTCCTCCTTTCTTATAATCCATTGGCATTTTCTTTTTAAAGCCAGTGAAGTCCACATTAAAGATGGTTTCACTGGCAATGGGAAAGTTTATCAAGTGCCTCAACTAAATATTTCTCTTCCTTAGTGACAACCTCATGCACTGTAACACATATCAAATAGCCAAACTGTCAGTCCCTCCAAAATGGACTTCTCCAAGAGGGAAAACAATTCCCTCAGTGCCTTCTCTATCAGAGCCAGAGGTGCACACACTCAGCCATCAGACAGACTTGGGTTACATTTTTGCTTGTAAACACATGAAAAATCACATCAGACACCAAGAAAGCAAAACCAGGATTGATATTTTGTTCTTAGCCTGCCTTTGGCCCTTCCTCGTAGTTCTTGCTCCTCCAAATAAAAAAAGGAAGTATAAGTAGCAAGTGGTTTTTGTAAACAATTACTTTGTCTGTGGACTATGCGCAATACATCAAGATTCATGTGGAAAGGACAGCAGCAAAGGAAAAGAACAGAAGAGGACACTAACTACACATCACACTACATAACATTTTTCAAAAAAGGAGCATTATTCACTCACATTTCTACAGTTGACAAGAATTTAGAAAAAAACACTGGTCCCAAGTAAAGAGCAAGATACTGCTGCAGTAAGTTTACAATAATTAAGAAGGAAAAAGGAGTTTCACTGATAGAAAGCAGAGTAAGAGAACGATCACCACTTGCACAACCGTAATGCCCAAATTCTAGTAAAGTGAGATGAAGCAAAAAAGTATGCTTTTCTTCAAATACACCATTTTTTTTACTTTTTAAAGTTATATCTACAAAGGCTCTGAAAGGTGACTAGACATTGACAAACTCAGAGCTGCTTTAAGTTTACCAGTGTCTCGGCTGGCCTTCAGTGCTAGCAATCCTGCTTGGCCCAGCAAAACTCCTTTCGCCAGAACCAAAGTACCAAAGAGTGTATGCTATACCTGCTTAACAGTTGCCACTAACAGCTCCACGGGACACAGTGATCTGTGGACAACCCTCTTCCAAATTCCCGGGATACGACAGCACTGTGTTTCCTCAGCCGCCGTGAGGGAGGCAACATGGCGCCGGTGTGCTGCCGCCCCACAAGCCCCTCAAACCGGCACGGCCCAGCGCTACCACCAAAAGCAGCAGGCAAATAATAGGCCCCCTCTTCTCTACTGTCAGCCATACATACAGGCAACTGGAGTGAAGAACTGATCCACATTTCAAGTATGCACCTAATTAACGGCTTTATGAAGATGAATTTGAGCTCATTTTTTACCCACCTCAACTAACCACCGGCAGCACTTCAGGGGAGAAGACAGAGCTGGAGGCAAGAAGTGACTGTACAAGTGCAACAGCCACATTGCAGCTCTGAAACCCACCTGGAAGTACAACCATGAAACAAAAGTCCCTGTGTAAAATATAAAATGTAATTATCTGGAAAATATGCTGCTTTCCCTCTTGTCTCAGCTGAAAACAAAGATGAAACTTTGTTTTGCAGAGGTACACAGTATCTTCTGCAAAAGACAGATGGGAAAAGCATTAAGTCTAAGCTGTTACTGACACTGTGCATGTTAAAAATACCATTTATAAACCAACCTTCTTTCTGCTCTGTTTTACTGGGAGGGAGTGGGGGGGTGGTGTGGGTGGAAAACCACCTTCCTAAGCTCACGGGTTCAACATGTACTTGAAAATTCCATGGCATTCCCTGAACTGGCTGGGACACATTTCTGGCCCCAGCTGGCAGGCAGGCATGCATGGGGGGAACAACAGTGCCAAGGACAGGAACCAGCAGATTTGGGGGCAGCTGAGACGCTACTACACAAGTAGCATTCATTATTCAGAGTACCAGTTTTCATTCTCCTATATGACATTTGCATGCAGGCAAGAGCGGAAATCTCTCTCATATCAGAGAAAAAAAAAAAGCGTGTCAGAAGATTTGCCTGACACACACACTTTGTGGGGACCACAGCATTTTCTGTAGCCTAGCAATTCATACTGCAATCCACCTCCAGTTCTCTCCAAACCAAATGATCAAGTAAAACTTCTAAAACATCACAACCAAAAAATGAGTCTGGAAAAGCTGCTGCATTGTTATGTAGACAAATTTTTCTTTCATCTACGTAGATTATTACTATGCAAATGCTCAATTAATTCTTCAGATAGACACTTTTTGCTGAAAGAATCTCTACCTCATTGATTCCTATAGCAAATGAAAGCATTTGACAGAATTATATTTACTATTTAATTACTAAATCTAACCCAGACAGTAGTTCTCCTAACTTTGTATCAAAGTAAATACGGCAATCACAACCAGTCCTTGGACAAGATGCGTACTGAGATACTCTAAGCCCTGGTCATCAAGGATAAATTACAGAACTACATTTAGGAAGGGATATCCCCATATGCTAAATGTTCACACCAGTAAACCATACTTACGATGAAACTATGTCAGGTTTATATGGGAGATCACTATAGAGAAAAGAACTCATCACCTCTGCAAAAAATTGTGTTTATTTCTCCTTTAGCACAAAACTGATTTTCAGAAAAAGCTTGTATTTTCTTTCAGAAAAGTTTTAAATACAAAGTAGACATTAACCAACTGCAATCATGTACAGTTATGTATGCAGGGGAAAAAAATAAAAATCATGTAACACATTCATATTCATTTAGCTGGCCACAAGCATTTTGTACAGTTTTCTGTACTGAATAGCAGCCAATGAATCTTTCCTGACAGATGATCATTTTACTTTCATTTTGAAATTCCTCTCAGCTTTGAGGTTTCACTGGAACCTCATTTACTTTTTAAAAAAAAAAAAAAAAAAAAATATCTGCACTTTGCTGTCTACAGTCAAGTTGGGAAAGCATGTCTGCACAACTTGGAAGTGCTGACTGAAACTCTCTTTGTACTAGGTAACTCAGGTGCCAAAACCAACAGAAAAAAAGATATTCTTCTCAACAGTTTGCTTCTATATGATTTCCCCCATACGCTTTTACCATTTCTACATATATAAAGCCAAATTCATGAGAAACAACTCAATAATTACCCCTATACACCAGGTAATGTAGCCTTCAGTATTATTTAATTGTTACTATTTCCCAAAGCTTTTGCATTTTCAATCCTTTTTTGAAGTTACTCAAGCTTTTTTCTACTACCTTGGTCTCAAAAGTCATACTATTCAAGAAAAGACTAAACTCACATCATTATTTTTGCAGTTCAGAGGCCTGATACTTTAAGAAATCAATGTTAAAGTGAAAACGGCAATCAGAGATAACTGGTGAAGATGTCCTTTTTTCTGCATCAGTAAAATACCCTTTAGCCATTTCATATTCTTCTGCAATTCACTATGTTCCATGATTTCCCAACAACAACAACAGTATTTTCAAATATGATACTACAAATATTATACTAGAAATATTTTCATTCATGAAAGCAAATAAGTATTCAGCTTGGCTGTTTACATCAATGTTCAAACATCTTAACGGGTGACAGGATGAAATTAAGGTTTGACACATTACAAAGTACATGTAGGTGAATCCTTCTTCCTAGAATGTTCAGTAAAACAACATCTAAATCTTAACAGTAAAAATCAGCACGAAACCACCATGAAGAGATATGCCAACTAAAAGTATTTTACAGAATATAGATTTTAAACTTATAAAAAGGTAGGACTCTTCTACCAAAAAGCTTAAGACGGTGCTTTGCATTTTGGTTTTTCTTACATAGTGATGTTCTAAAAATACATTTTGGTGTTTTTTGTTTGTTTGTTTTTTGTTTGTTTGTTTGTTTGTTTGTTTGTTTTTTAAATAAGTCAGGCATTCTACATATCTTTAAAAGTCACATTACCTGCTCGAAATGAAAACCCTTGTTAAACAATGGAATAAACAAAAAGCAGACTATGACAGTTAGGGATCCAACAATGCCAGGGGTTGATGGCTCCCCTAAACAAGTAGTACTGAGGAAGACTAATTTCCAAAAGACATATCGTTTCAGTAATTTACTATGTTAATTATACTTAAATTGGAGCCAACATTTTCCCTGTGTCCATCAAAACTCTTTTTTCCCCACCAGAGTCCCTACTGCAATTGCCACAGGCTTTCAGCTCAAATTCTAACCCACGTGGCAGCATTTTTATTTTTCACTTACCCTTCTTCTGAGTTTTCAGAGAGATTCATAATGAATCTCCCAATGATTTCCTGCTACATGCCCTACTTGTCCACCCAACCTGCCAGCCATACAAGAGGTGCACAAATATTACTGTAACCACAGTGATAAAGACACTGATTAGCCCATTCAGTGATAGCTTAGGTGCAAAAGCAAAACCACAGAAGAATTAAAATAAACATATGAAATAGAAATACAGCCAGGAGAACCACAACAAATCTACAGCAATCTATGAATAGAATAAATCTTAAGTCCAAACAGGCCGCACAGCAGCAAATACGTAATTAGCACAATGTAAGCAGAGATGCTACTCATTCTCTCCTTTCGTTGGTATGTCTGCTGTAGACTCATTTATCTAACCTTAACAATGCTGCACTAAAATATTCTATAACACAAAAATTGTGATGCCACCACCGATACAGAAGTCTACCTCTTGATTATTAATTCATGAGGTCTTTCACAAAACATGGAGCGTGTTCACAATTAGCAAAACTGGCCCAACTCTTCCAGCAGCTTCACAGGACTCGCTGCAACTACACAGAACTCCTAAGCATAAGCCTGCATCTGAGTACTGATGGCATACAAAACATAATAGCATGCAACACACATGCTGTTGTCAACTGAAAATTTCCAGTTTCCTAAAGAAGTTGACTTAAGCACTTCATATAGTCTTAATGTAGCTCTTAACGTCCTAGACATGGAACATTCCTGGGTTGCTCAATCTGCAAGATCTATTCATTAAACACTCTCAACCCAAACAGCTAGCTCAAGAATTAGATCTCCAGCATTTTTAAACAAACTTCATTACTTGCTAACATTTTAGGGTTTTTGATCCCAAGTAAAGAATCCTTGCAGACTTTGGAATAAACAGTATCTATTACTGGGCACTTAATCTCCCCTCTAAGCAGTTAAAAATGAAAGGAATGTTGTTTATCATCCTAAAATAGCTCAGTTAAACACTAATCATTACCACTGGTGAAAAAGACAATTTCAGTCGTATGACATTTAAGTTCTACCCTTAAAATACTGAGTATTACAGGTCCTCCCTGTCATCGTATTTTGTGGTTTGACATGCATTTTAAAATCCCTCTTCCCATGATTTCTCCATTTCACAAAAATATCTCGCATCTCCTTGGAAACCCGAACACAACACAACAAAGACTGCTGGCTCTAATGCTTAGAAGTAGGTTAGAAAAAGAACTGCATTCCCTTGCTAGTTAGGATAGGGTTCAACACTTCATTTCTCTTTACTAATGTATCTAACAAGAATTTGTCTCACTCCCCCATTAATTTTCTCACTTGCCTTAACAGCCGTTCGCTCAAAGCCTACCAATTCCTTCACTACTAACTTGCACTCACCTTGAGGTTTAATGAATTTTCTAGACATCTATGTAGAAAAAGGTAAGCAATTTAAGGAGGCTGGCAATACCCAAGCAATACTTCACCAAGAAATAAGCCTCACCCTACAAAACTGTCAAGAATTAAGAGAACTAAGACCCCTTTTGTAGAAATATTTAAAACAACAATCTTAATTACATCAGTTGGTTTTTATACCGATTGCTCTTGATCAGCACAGGATACCAAAAACCAAACTATTTTGGGTTCCGTGCCCATCTGTAGCTGCCATAACCCCTAGTTTGGGAATTGCTGTTTTGATATTAATGTTGCTGCTACTACCGGCAACCAGTATTTGCCCCCCAGTTCATAAATCCTTTAAATACCACTCTAGTTGCAGTAAGAAAAAAAAAAAGTGCTGCTTCTCATTCCGGATGTAGGACTGCCAAGGGAAGAAGAGACAGCCCTCTTCCCCCAAAAAGGACTGTCTCCCCCCAGCTTTTAAGTCCTGTGCCACATTTTGCTCAGAGCAGCACTTTGCTGCAGCACTGCTGCAGGTTTAGCCAACATTCCCCTTGCAAAGCCACCTTCAGCATTACAACAAAGCACATATACCTCAACTAAAAGCTAAAATTCTGAAGGTATTTTCTACGAATTGTACATATTTGGTGGCATGAGAAAATTCTTTCTCAAGGGAATCAACTGTGTTTTCTCAACTGAAACACGGTGGGAAATTTGATCATCCAGTTATTGCAGTTTAGTTGAAAGCCTCGCAGAGACCAAGAGTAACAAACAGCATGGAAATACCAACATGAAGGAGAAAAATCAGAAATAATAAGATTCTCCTCTTCCACCCTCCCCCTTCCAGCTCCCCCCCCACCTCCCCCAAAAAAGGACAGAAAATGGCACACAAAAGGCAGTGGAGGAATTTATTTCCCAGAACACTACAAGAGCAAAAGAAAGCGTTCAACTAAATTGAAAGCAGACAAGTTCACCATCAACAAAAAGGGATGCTTCTTCATACCTCTGTGTAAGGAATGCACTGCTGAGGGATACAGGATCACAAAGCCAAAAGCTCAGCAACATTAAAGGGGAGAACAAAAGATAAAATTGCACTGCAATAGAAAATATTTTAAAATGAAGAGCTGGAAAAGATACAAATGTCTTCGAGTTTTATGACACAAGCCAAACTAACAGGATCCCAGAGAAATACACCCTGGAGTATGTTATTGTCATAACTGCCTATTGTAGTTTTCTTTTTTTTTGCATCATCATCCCAAGCATCTGTTACTACTCCTAATTAAAGAACAGATGGTCTGACCTAATATGGCAATTCCTATGACCCTACATTTATCAGCAGGTGGGAAAATTAAGTTTTGAGGTCTCAAGCAAGCAAAGCAAGATTAACAAAAACATATAGCTAAATAGGTCTCAAAGCCATCTGGTATATGACATTTACTGAAAATAATATTCTTGAAGATTACATACGATGTGTTTTCCACGGTCTCTGTACCAAGAAAACAGCCTTCCATAAACTCCACCAGATGTAAATATGACCTGACTCCAGAAGCACAAAGATTATCAAGCTAATAAATGATTCCTTTTTCATGTTAAAACTAGCGAAGCGCAGCTATTCCAGCTGTACAGTGAAATTTGTAGGAAGTGGAACAAGTCAACATGTTCAGATAAAAGCTAGAGGTCATTTTGAGTAAAAACTTCTGATAAAGTCATCACACACCAGTAAAAGAAACAAAGAAAGCAAAATAGGCAAAGGAAATAAAAAGCATAAGAAGGTATACTTTTTCCTGTATGTTTAAAGTTCAGGTTGAAAACATGCAGGTGCACTGTGCAAAGCTGCATTCCCAGATCTGATAATGGCTGGAGAACACAGCTTGAAATAATTAATCCGCAGAAGAAGAGAATCTGAGTAAAACAGGTATTAACCTATAAGGCAGTAGTACCATATGAAAGACAGTTCACTTCTTTAATTGAGTAAAGTCCCTCCTTCTTCAAGAAAGGATCTTTCACGCTTTACTAGTAAAAAGGGCACTTCTGGCAGCATACACCTGTATGGATATTTTTTTAAGAAAAAAAATAATTAGAAGTTAAAATGGATAAGAAGTTACATGTTCATGAATCATGGGAGCTTTGTTCTGAAAATGTGCATACCAACCTCATTAAGTTGCCAGGAAATATTATTATTGTAAGAAAATAAATAAAAATTGCTCTTTCCACTTAGAAATAGTCTCAGGGAATGAGTTAATACACATGCTCTCCAATTAAGGATCACCTGAAGGAGACCAAAGCAACAATGAGGCTGGTTACTAGGACATTCTCTATGAAGACACCAGGAAGATGCTCTTCAGCTTAACTCAGAAGCAGCATTCATCTGGTACCAGCAACAGCAGACAACTAGTGAAAATAAGAGAACCTCCCTCCTGTACATGCCAGCATGCATCTCTTCTATGGTTAATACACTTTCACGATAGCATTACCAAGGAGAGTGAAGTCCTCTGAGCATTCCACACAAATGTTAGTACTTTTCTCTAAATACATCAGATCGATGAGCTGATTTCACATTTCACACATTCATATACCAGTGAAGGATAACATTTTTAACTGTAGAAGTTAAAAACCCCAAACCTAACAAAAATTCATTCCACCATATGAAGCTAAGTGTCCTCTTTGTGCTCATGTGATGGGGTGTGCACACACAGGGGGAGGAACGGAACAGAAATAATTACATTTGGCTTGAATCCATTATTTAATTTCATTCATTGAAAAATATTCAAAGATACTCTAAAACATGGGAAAATTGACATAGAAAAAAACAGATCAAATGACTACCCAAAAGTACCTTGACGGAAAGTGAGTTCAACATGTACAAATGACAGTAACTGAATATGTGAAGTCACACTGTACTGACTTTGTTAAACCAATGCCATCCCTATGCATGAATTCTCTTACATAAGGTTAAGCACATTTTAAAATTTATCTTGTTATTTACCAGGAATATTTTTACTTCAGGACTGCTCTCATCTTTTTTATATTGTAGGAGAAAAAGACACTAGACATTCCTATGTATTATCTTCAGTGGATTTATGATTTGATGTTCCACAGTATGGACACAGAATTAATTAACTGTGCACCTACTGTATGAGCTGAAGAAAATACTTTGTAGAAGAGAACTGGTTGCCTACAGATTGCTCTATCAATCTAAATATAACTGCATTAAGTATTGAATTATTGGATGATATTAGAACAGCAGCTCTGATAATGCCATGTTTCTGAAATAATGAAAAGAATTCTTTATTTTTACGGTTCTTTCCAGTGAGTTTAAAAATAGAAAGTAAACAAGCTTAATGCATCCATAACTGAAGTGTTACTGAAACTTGTAAAAAGGGCACTATTGTGAAAAAGCAAAAGCTGTGATTGCACATTCCAGGCAGTCTGGTGCAGAGAGTTGTAGAGAAAATAAGGAGATTTGCCATCATCACAGACTCCCCTCGAACCCAGGCACCTTTTGGATAGCAGACTACATTCTCACCCCATAATAAGGGTTTTCAAACTGACACTGTACATGCTGATAACTCAGTGCTGCACTGTGGTCAAGTTCTGAGGACACTACACCACCTGCAACATCTTCACCACCTGCTCTCTCCCTTGATGAAGTCAATAAAAAGAAAAACAGAGCAATACACAAGTCATCAAAAGAACTAGAAGACAGACTTTGGAAAAGAGGAGGTTTAACAATTCTTAAGTTATTTCGGACACAGGAAAGCCCTTTGGATGTAATCAAGGAAAATAAACATTTGCAAAAGGGAAAAAAAACAGAAAGTCTACAGCATGCTCTTTAAGGCAGTGTTTAAGAGTGTTAAAATTAAAATATGAATCCATAAGGCAAAACCAAACTAATAAAATGCAACACCAGCCTCATTTATAAGTCTTCAATGCATTATATGAGTCACTGTGGCCCACCCCTTCTGTTCTTTTCTTACAGCTTTCTTAGGTCCTCTTCTTGTACACAGTGAATACATACTCTCAGTTAAAATGCACTATTATGTTGATGCAGAAATTATGCTATAAAACTTGCATTTGAAAATTCTTATTGTTTCTCAATTTTTATTAGCCCCCAAAGGTAAATTCTATATATGTTTCATAGCACAGTAAAATACATATATTGTGACTTGATGCCCAGGTGAATTAAGTTCACATTTCTGATTTAGCCTACATCTTACTGCATTTGCTATTTTTAAGGAGGGAGCAATTTATGTGTACATTTTTACCCATAAAAATTTAAAAGGACATTCTCCAATTAAAATATTTTCCCTACAGTAACTTTTAATATGCACACATGAAAAGAGCTATGGTGATACCGTGACAGGCATCTGAAAGACACTGACAGCCATCAGAGCTTTATAAAGAAAATAAAATATTTTACAGTGATGAAAAAAATGAAAATACCCATACAACAGGAGTTTTTGGTTATACCCAGTTACATTCAGAATCACTGTAAACTTGACTGTCATAACACAATGCTGAAACTTCTTTCATTTTCCATAACAGTTTAAAAATCCTGCTGCTAAGCACCCAAGAGATGCTTGAGGTGTAAATGTTCTTACTGAACCTTGCTTTGAGGGTTTGAAATAAACTGGTCATACCCAACTTCTGTAAACATTAAGCATGTCTGTAAGCACTGAAAATTTAATGACAGGTAAAACAGATCCACTCCATAGTTTCTGAAAAGCTTCAAGAATTAACAGGAGGCTGACCAAGAAACATCAAAATAACCTTTACAATATCAATTTGCACCGGCTACTGTTTCTGATGGATATCTGTATAGTATCTATTATAGAAAAACCTTCAAATTCCTACATTCCAATCAGAACACATTTGTTACCATAATCTTAAACACACAGCAATTTTAAGTATCCTTGACATCTATTTGATGTCTCAGCTAACACTAACTGGAAAGCAGAATTACCAATATCTGTGATTCATACTAATATTTTAAAAAGCCTCTCCTGTATCTTTATATGCAAGACAGTTTCCGTTAAGGCATATGGGAGCTTAGCAAAAAGAGAGGTCTTCTCAGGATTTTTAAGAACTGTAAAAGTAAAATGCTCTTCACTCAGCCACTAAATTCCCAAAAAAAGTGTTTTACTGTCAGAAACTTCAGGTGGTGAGGTCTCTCCTCCCCAGGAAAATTCTGGGAGGACACAGGTAGTTTGCATCAGCTCATGAAAAAGTACCTACCTTCTTTCAAGATCATTCTTCTATGAAGCCCCAGTGCAACATCCTTGGCCTCATTAATCAGACACATGTGTGCAAGGGCAGAGCTCTGAAAAGCATCATGGAGACATGAGCTGCTGAGGTGGAGGGGAACATGCACAACCCTCTGCACCTCCCACAACCAGCACTCTATACAACATGATGCAAAAATATAGACAAGGAAGGAGGCTGATGACTGAAGTTAAATGGGGGCAGCCCCACTGATCAGAAGTCAGAGAGATCAACTGTCATCCCTGCCTACTCTAGGAACCACCAAGAAGACTATCAGATGCTTCTAAGTTGACCTCAGGTCTTCTATTTTCTTTGCTTTTGTTTATTTCATTCAGCATTTTGTAAGACGCATTGAATTATTCCTATCCTATTGCTCAATTGCATGGTTATCAAAAATATTTTGGTGTACAGATGATGGACAGGCTCCAAATTATGCTGCTGGTTCACACACCACAACCTGAGAACAAACACTGGTAAACCATATGAAAGTAATAGATTTTCTTTAATGATTTCTTTTTAAGTAAATTTTTGGGGTGTAATCCATCAAACTGACAAGCTGTTGGCTGCCCTTGCTCATCTTCAAGTTGCTCCAGCTAAGCTCATTACTAACCCACCAAATAATTTGCTTATTTCCTCATATCTCCAGTTATTTTAAACTGAAATGCAACAGCACAGGCTCTTGGCCATTCCCCTCTTATTCGATACTTCGCACTGTTTGTGGCCATTCCCCAGTCACTGGCTTACTCCTTTGATGTCTTCAAGTTCGTAAGTCCAAACTTCTAAAAATAAATTTTGTGTATTTTTTAAAAACTAAGAGTAACACTCGATGATTAAATGAAATTGCAGGTAAGAATTATACTTGAGAAACCGAAATAGTTTTGGTACAAGTACAGAGCATTTACATAAAGTTTACATAAAGCAGGTGGAAGAAGAAGGAAGCTCTGTAGTTTTTGTTGGATGTGCTGAAATCAAACCTTTTGTCAAATCCCCTCCTAGTTGAAGTTCCTCACAATTTATTTCCTAAACTTTTACATCTGAAAACCAGATCACTTGAAATACTATGAAATCCTTTTATATAAATTATGAGCAATTAAGCCAATAACTAAGGCTTCAACTTTTTTTTTTTTGTCAATAATGGCATGGGAGAAAAGGTCAAAAATTTCCGTGTTGGAGGTTTCAATAATCTCAATATTATTTGCCGGTTTTACCATTGAAAGGTTTATGCAGTAAGCCATCTGTATTTGTCATTCATTCTGTATACCAAAAGGTCTGATGAGAATTTTAAAATTTTAATTACATAGAAAGCAACAGAGGTCACAACTGGCATTTTTATGGTACAACTACTATGACTACTAAATTCATACACCTGCTTTCATAATCACTGGCTAGCTCCCTCTAAAAAGACAGCTAGTACAGATAGTACTTCCTCCCCCATTTTGAGTAGTCTACAAAGTGATTCTGATTTTGAGAGAGGAGTCCTATTCCTTAACTATTCTCTAGGCCACTGGATGCCATTTTCAGCTATGGGTGTTGCACAGACTGTTCAGTTTAATTATTTTTGTTATTTACATTATAGTAGATGAAAATATTTCCTATTAACAGATGAATACAAGGGCCTGTTTTTAGTACAAGACAAACAAACACTCTTCCATTCTTTTTCTACATGCAACTTAGTATAAAGAACAGCCATTACTCACTTAAAGAAAAACTTGTTCACACAATTCTTTCCAAATATTAGCACATGTACAAAAACACAATTGGGTAGAAGTTGTTAGTGAAATGTAGGAACAAAAACAGAGTACAAAACCACAGATGTTTCAATGCAAGTAAGAAGCAGCACAACATCAATCCATTACCACCACAGTTCCCAGGACCTTCACATTCAGACCCATCTTCCCTTTCACACCGTAGATGATGAGGAAGCATGGCTGTTTCTGGCTCGCCTCAAACCTTTGCAGCCCCCAGCCACGCAGTCCCCCCAATTTAACAAGCCTATCAGCCTTCTGCACCCCTTTTTACTCTCCCACCCCGATTCCTGTAACTCCAACTGAAGCAGCTCTGGTTCTGTCTAATTCAATTCCCCCCTTCCAAGCTTTGGCCCTACTGTCTCCTGCTCCCCTTGGCTCAGCATCATTTTTCTGGTTTCCAGAAATGAGAAAACTAAGGGCTGAAGAGGACAGAAGGGAAAACCCTTCTCCAGTCCATGCTGCATGTCCTCAGTAGGCCCATCCTATCATAAAATAAAAATGCTGTTTTATCAGATAAACATTGTATTATTTTCAAGAGACCACAATGAGGTCCCAACAAGAAGCCTCTTCCATGAGCGTACAGAAGCTGGGGGAACATGAGATACCTACATCACAACACATGCACACAAGAGGAAATAATTATGGTAGCACAAGCAGTCTTTACTTTTAGTAGCCATGATTCCAGAGAATTCTGTGTTTCATCTGAACAATCTCCTAAAATGTTCTGCAGCACAGGATTTCTGAGAATTATTTTACAGTGAGAAAGTACCCTGCTGCATTCTCCTAGACTTTTATATTTTTCTGCACTGCGAAACAATGTCAATGGTATGTGTGCACAGTCTCGAGCTACCTAAATACCACCTCACCGATCTGCCCAACCTGTGCTAGGGATAAAACAGATAAGATTCTGACACCTATGAGGCATGCAGGGCCTGAGCTGGGGGCCCACACCGAGCCTGGACAGCTTCAGCCCAGTTGATGGACTGCCACTGCCAGGAACTGGGAGACCAAACCCTCCCTTATCCTCTGTTCTTCCCTTCTCTATTTCTGGCCTACAGTCATCTCCTCACAGTAGACAGTCAGCTTCTAATCCAGCAGAAAACTAACCCAGTAACAAAAACTAAATCAGTCTCTTCTTGCTGAGATGATGCAGCAGATCAACTTATGGTAAGTGTGAGAAGTAGGGAGAGGAACAGAAGAAACAAGACTTCAATCTTTCAGGGTACTGCTTAACTGTAATGCAAAACCACCAGCCATAATTTAAGTCCACAGACATTTTCAATAAACTTTAGTATATCCTAAAGATTTTAAGATCATGTGTATGCCTTCCATATTAGGGGAGAAAAAGCAAAATATAGCACATGTATAGAGAAAACTCATGGCTCAACTAAAATGAAATTAGCCCACATTACAGCACTCAAAGGAATGTCTCCTTGTGAGGGCAAAATACATCTAACAGTCAACTTACCCCACAAATTCCTATTGCATAGCTACTTGTGAAGCTGCTTCTTTCCCTGAAAATCTATGTTTCTAAACTACGGAGAAGAGAAAACTCTCAGGACCTCTTACTCAAACTGAAGCAAGCTTTGCTATAAGCATGCATAGCCCTTTATCCATACTGTACAATATACTACAAACACCAACTCAGTAACCACTGACTACTGCTCACCTTACAATGTGAGTTACAGAACACAGTTAAGACAAAACACAATGTTTAAGGAACTGATTAACATATACAGTGTGTCCAGAGTGTAAAAATCAGCATTTCCAGAAGACAGAAGCTTTGAAGACTGGCCTTCACATTATTCCTATCTAAAGCAGCAAATAACACAGTTCTTCAGCAACCCCAGCAAACCCCTTCTTCCACAATTCAAGGTTAATAATGGATTTAAGTGCAAATGAAGCTCTCGCTGGGTGCTTGTCTTCATAAACCTAGATACTTGCACAAATCTGGTTAGCCATACTCCTGTGATATCTAACTAGTTCTGGGACTGCTGGCAAACCAAGTTAAGTAGGCAGCTCAAGTCCCTCCCTTTTCCTCCTGCTCAAAATTTCTAAACCAGAAATGTAAATTGATCCCTTAACTCTTCTTCAATATGGTTCTTACAATCCAGAATGGAGCTTTTGGCTTTCATTCCAGTACTTATTCCCAAAACACAGCTGTAAAGTATAAAAATCAATTAATAATGTTTTGATATAAGACAGCTCACCCAGACACTACGCAGGACAGATTCACTATTCTCATCATTAAATAATCAGAAATCTCCAGAGACTTGTTTTTCAAATGTTGACGGAGAGAAGTACTGCTTTTATTTTCACTATCTAAGCTTATAATAGAAATATACTATTCATGTGACCAAAGCCAAAAAAAAAAGGAGCTTCCCCTGAGCATTGATCATTATTCTCAATTATAAATCGTGAAAACTATATTATGTACTAAAACTATCCAGTTTTTAAACTGTTCAGACCCACAGTCCTACTAATGCACTCAACTAATCCGTATTATGAATTTCATAGAAAATACCTCCACTCACAGAAAGATGGTTCCTCTTGGAAACATCACAGACATTTGAAGAAGGGCACAGGAAATGTCTCTTCAAAGATGCAGCAGTTGGTAGAATAGAC
Source organism: Tyto alba (assembly GCF_018691265.1). Taxonomy (NCBI): domain Eukaryota; kingdom Metazoa; phylum Chordata; class Aves; order Strigiformes; family Tytonidae; genus Tyto; species Tyto alba. The sequence continues at coordinate 10,517,653 of NW_024881280.1, forward strand.
ACAAAGCTAAACAAAAAATACAGATAAAGTATTCTTGTTCAGAGTAACTAATTCAAGATCTAGATAGCCAGTGAGTTGGAGAACAATACTGCTGAAAAAAAGAACCTTCCACTGAGAGCATCTGCCACAAAATCTCAGCAGTATCAAACAGCACTACTTTCACAGAATAATGGTCCATGACACCCAGGGCTTTTTAAACCCAAACAAGTAATTATCTGCAGTTTCCCTGTACTCAGAACCTCCTTTTGTTACTCATTTCTGCTCATTGCTTATAAATCAGCTCTTCCCACCATTCCTTGTTCTGCTCCCTCCCTCCTCTTTTTTTCCCCTTTTTTATTTTGACCAGTCCCTGGCTCTTACAGCATTTCCTTCCTCCCCTCAGAGTGCCCCGTGCTCTGTCTCCCAGCCTAGCATCTTCTTCCTTTCTGTTCCTCAGCCCTCTGGTATTTGAATCACAATCGTTTCCTCCCTCTGCTCTGCACTAGATGCCAACACAGACAGCACTACCAGTACTGAACAGATTGTCCCTGCCCTCTCATTTCGGAGACCCACGGCTCACGGAGGCCGATATTGCAGAGGAAGGTGATGCAAGGAGAAGACACGCTCAGGCATTGCAACTGCACACCCTGTGAAGTCCGGCCAGCATTACCAACACTGAGCGAAGTAAAGTGAGGATCCTTCAGCAAGCTTAGCTGCCAGAACAGTAAACCTAAACTGAGTGTGAAATCTGTCCAAGCTAAAAGCCTTTGACAAAGCGGGTTTAAATTGGTACAGCTCTTTCACAGTACAACTGTCCCTCTCTCTAAATTCAAAGAGATGGAACAAGCTAGAGCTACTCATCTAGACAACTGTACATTAAGCAGGTTAAGCTAAACAACACACTTTTTTTTTTTTTTCCTGCACTGCAAGTCCCAGAGCTCTGACTGATGAGTCAAGACAGCACTAACATTTCCAGAATGGCATTTAAGGCAAACCATAACCGATGCAGACTTGCCTTACGACTCCAGGCTGCACACCTCGGCAGATTAAGAACTGACTGATGAGCAACTGCACCTCCTGTTCAGCAAGGCGGGACAGGCACACAGCTGTAGGCAGCCAACTCAAGATGTGCCACCCTCATTCATCAGGCAGAGTCACTTGGAAAAGAACAATTTTTAAGTAGTAAAAAAATCTCAAGCAAACACCAACACAACAGTTTCAGGAAAAAACTATGCAGCTTCATACTGCATGGGACAGTTTTATCCAGGTTCATCAGAACCTGTGCTGCAACACAACCCACCACGAAATATTTGATTAACTGAATCAATAAGCAAGACATCTAAGAGATGCCCCCTGCGCTTAACAAGGTAATACAAGCACATGTGCTGCACTGGATTTCAGCCTTCACACACCCATCCTCTTGCTATTCCTGGGTGAAAGACCCTCACACAACCATCAAATCAACAGATGGGAGAAGCCAGGACCACATCTTCCAAAGGGGGCACCAGCTTAAAAGCATTCAGTGAATTAACATGTAGGCCAAACTCAAGAATGTTCAGTTTAACTCAGTTTTTTCCATTTGCAACTTCTATTGTGCCTACTTTATCCTCTGACAGCTTTACCAGCTGAAGTTTTTGGGTTTGCTTCTTAAATCTGCTTGGGACTTTTAAGCAAACAGAATAGCTATGACTATGATTTGAGAAGCAGCATGTATTATTTCAACAGTTGTTCACAAGTGAGATTAATTCCACCAATGATGAAGAAAAGAACATAAACAGAAAAGAAAAATCAACCTTCACTCAGAAGTATAACATTTTTCTAAGGTCATTAATGTAATTCTTCTGGTTTAGGTCTTGCAATTTTTATTTTTAGCAAAACATCCTTAAATTTTCTTTCCAGCTAAAAAAGGCAAACTGATGTAAAACTCTGCTGTACAACTACATTTTCAGTCCTCCAGCCATTTGGAATTATTTTCTACTTGTGTTGCACTTAAAATGCCTTCCCAGACATAACAGATTAAACAGAAGCCCATGCGTCAAGTAGAAGCTATCAGAAAACCTACATGGAAAAAAACACTAAACCAGATTGAAATTGCATCTGCTTGTCTTCTGTTGCTCTTTAATGTCTCTTCAGGATCTTCTCGAAGTAAGGGTTTTTAGTGTGTTGTTTGAGTGGTGTAACTGGCAGCACCAGCAATGCATGTTCAATACTGGTTCAGTAATTCACAGAAGAAATTTGTCAAACAGCAACCATTTCAGAGAATGAAATCTCTATTAGAGATTTCTGGATAGTCTCCAGTCACCATGGCTTCAGCTTTCAGCACATGTAGCTCTGTTATGGCTATTTGAGCACATTTTTTTGAACCACTGTCCTAAGTAGCACTCCAAGTCATCACAAGGGGAGACCTATCAGCCAGACAGTCCCAGGATCTATATTACAACATACATTTATAAGATACCTAGCAGTACTGTATGTTGCTGAAGTTACAGCAAGTCTGCTCAAACGACAGATATAGTACAACAAAAATAGTCACATAGGCCACTCATTTGTCTGTTTTTTTATATCTTTGCAAGCCAAGAACCTCCTTCTCTGAGCTCTTTTATACTGTTCTGACTCAGGCAAGGCAACCTTTAAGTCAGTCTTAGTCTTGCCCAGATAGGAACTGCAGAAAAACATCATATAAGCAAGTAGGTGGTTAGCAATACCAACACAGGATTATTCCCTCCAAGTCTTCCTGAGAGAAATACCAGACCAGCAAAGCACTGCAAGATAGTTCTGGGGGTCGTGGGCTACAAATCACTCACATAGAATGAAAAATGAGGAGCGTTATCTTTTTAATTTTTAAAAATACCAACACTGTTCTCAAATTCATTAAGAATGAGTTATTTAATGGTGTCTCTTCAATAGCATGCTGGCTTGGACAGCCCACATGGTTTCTGGATCTCACCCAGGCCATCAAAGCCTACAGAGACAACTAAACTTGTGGCGGCACGTAGCATTGCCAGCCAATTTTAGAATCTGGTCTAGATAATGAGGGGCCCCGATACTCTAGGGCTCCCCAAGGAAGCATCAAGAAAGTTAGCAGAACTAACACTCAAAATATGTTCTCCTTAAAAAAGAAAATGGCTGATCTTTAAATTCGAAAAATTAACACACAGTTTAATCCAGCTACTTTACAATAATGTGTACTATAGAAATAACTAGTCTAAATAATTTCTAAACTATTATTGAATTTGCTTTGAGAACTAGTAAAATGGGAGATCCCAGAGCAATATGAATCAGGGTACATGTCCCTTAACAATAGTGAAGCTGTGGGAAATGACTTAAGTGGTAAGACCAACAATCTACTTCTGATGTTTTGAAAGATTTGAATATACTTGGATTTACTGGAAAAAAAGAAGAGGGGTAAAAAAATCAATTTAAGTTAGAGGAGACAGATAACTTACAGTCAGGAATCCACATACAGCCAACATAACGTACCCCCCCTTGGGTAAACGTCTTAGTGAAGTATTAGGTGTAGTTTACGTAAATGATGCTTCTGACACAGCTCAACATTACCTGGAGACCACAGATCCAAAATAATCAGTGTAGATAAGCAGAACTACTGCAAAATTTGCTTTCAGAGAACTAAAGCAGTGGCTCAGTATAAACAGCAGAAAGCATTTCAGGTCAGTCCAGCTAAAACTTGACCTGCAGCAAGCTTTGCTTTGTATTTTTATTTTTGAGTGACCAAACAGAGGTCCCCTTGAAGAATCCACAAATGTCATCAAACTGGGGGGGAAGCAGTTGCAAGTAATACGGAAGAGACAATCTTGATTCCACATGAGCTTGGGAAATCAGGGATTCTAAAGCCAACCAGATAGAAGTCCATGCAGGTGAAAGCAAAACAAAATTCCTTAAATCCGAAAAAGATAAAGTAATTAAAAAACCCCAAACCATACACACACAGAATTAGCCATCTAAAGAGTAATAAAGCAGAAAAGAACTCGGGGAGCTGTACTGGATCAGACTGAATAAGCATCATAAACATGATATTGTTCCCAAAAGTCAAATATTCTGGAAGGTGTTAAGACTACTGAGCATAAGAAGTTAAAGTAATTATTTCAAGTCTGCTGAACACCATTGTCCTATCTTTGAAATACCATGTAGGTCATTCTCATGTATTCTAAGGAACAGATCCCAAAATCTGGTTTTAAGGTTACTAAAACCAGATTGACAGCAACTGAAAACAAAACCTGTTCTTCTTATTACAGCTATGTAAATTTGGTTTTCCAAGGGATGTTTATAGTAAATGAAGAAAATATAAAAAGTGGTTTTTATGCATAAACTCATTTTTGTCTTATTTTAAGTGACAATGCACATGAACAGATTTCTCTTCCCCTTCACCTCCCCTCCTCCAACAGAAAAACTCCTTCCAACTAGTCTTCTCTTCTCTTGGTCTTCTTGAGAAAGTAACATGAAATACTTTAAATAATCAGTGCAGTTACCAAAAAAATTACACACACTACACTAATGCTGATATCCATACTAATTCTACTGCTTTTTCACATCTGGCAATTCATCTCTAACCAGTTGCAATTTTAAACCAAGTTTCAATGTGAGAGTTTTTTCCTTCTAGAAAGTAGTTATATTTTGACTCCCTCTGATGTCATACGCTGTTTACACCTTTCATATAAAACAATTTAGACCTCATCTATAGTTGTGTATGCACACATTTATTTTAGCTTTGATCACATGTACATTTTAGCTCTGATTTTGTTTTTCAGCTTTCCTGTGAAATAGCAATAATATTCCAACTCATACTTCACCAAAACCCGGCATGTTTTTACATCAGTACAGACAGACTCAGAGCATCTATCAGAGCTGAAGTGTCAACAGCACATTCCGAAGTATGACGCCACCTTTCAGTCTTTAAAAGAACTCAGACTTTAAGCAACTCTTGTTTAGATTTTACACCACCACCACCCCAATTCCTTCATCAACATCCCTTTCTGTCAGAAATTTAGTAATAGTAAGTTATTCACTTACACGAGATAGTTTCTATGAACTGGCAGATTGACACAAAGTGGCAAACACACACACTTATAAAGGCCGTAAAACTAGAAGCAGGCAGCATTCCCATTTTCCTTTAAAAATACGTATGTGTATTTACTAGTTGAGAGATCTAAAAGCCAGAACAACATAAGAAAGCAGTCTGAAAACCCAAGACTCCTTATATATCTTGTGAAAATGCTTGCTGAAGGACAGAACGAGACTTTGATTACATCTCCAGGACTATTCTAAATCATCTGTGAAACTAGACCACGACGTCTGGGTCGAACAGACACACACAAGAAGGAATGCAAAACTCCTCCACTTACAGGAAATGTACCTGCAGTACTGAAGGAGGAAAGAAGGTAACCACTGGCATATGTACCAAAAAAGTGCTATTTCTCTAATACTATGAACAGAATGCAGTGTTTTCAGAAGCACCAGCACCCGTTTTCAGAAACAGGACTCAGAACACCCAAATTATTTATTTGATGTGCATGGTAGATTTTGTAAAGTTTTAAAGACAAACCTTCTTATCAATCTTTTGCTTTACATCTGCATTAAAGAGAAAATATCAGGAATCTTACAAACGAGTTGGAGGAAAACATAAAAGTATGCGGTAAAAGAAAACAAGTCACCACATCCACCTGAAACAGGGCAGCACCATTACACCTGAAGGGAGATAAAATGCCATGGAGAATAGGGAATAGGGATGATGTTATTTCCCTACAGAAGGCTGATCTCTCTCCTAACATACCATTTGCCATCATGTCCTGGGGCTTGAGCCCAGAGAGCAACTGAGCAACATCCAGTCTTTCAATCACCCCTTCCCCATCAGGAGTGGGAAGGAGAAAATAAAGTAAAAGGCTCAGGAATCCAGATAAGGACAGGGAGTGGTGCTCACTCCTTACCATCACAGGCAAAAGACAGACTCCTTGGGGGAAGAAGAAAACAACATAACTAATTCCAACACTAACAAAGACAACACTTAACAGACAAGGTGGGACAGTGAGAAACACCACCACATCCAAAAACACCTCCCCTCACCTCTCCCTTCTTCCCCAGTCTCAGCTCTGCTCCCTATCTCTCTGCCTCCTCCCCCAGCAGCGCAGGGGCAGGGGATTGGGGTTACAAATCAGCTCACTGCTCCTTTCTTCTCAGGAGGTGGCGTGAATGCCACACATTCCTACCGTGCCACACGTAGCTCCTCTCTCTCAGGAGAGACAGTTCTCCATGAACCATCTCTGGCCTGAGTCCTCCCCACGGGAGGAAGACATTCCGAGCTGCCCCAGCGTGGGTCACTCCCATGTGTTGCAGTCCTCCCAGCACCGAACTACAACAGCAGGGACTGCTTCTCCCCTCGGAGTCCCGGCTTCCTTTAAGCACAGACTCCTGCTCCAGTGGGGGCTCCTCCACAGGCTTCGGGTCAGCCTCTGCTCCACCATGGACCTCCATGGGTGGCAGGGGGGCCGCCCTGCCATCTCACCATGGGATACAGAGGGGTCTCTGCTCCGGCACACCTTCCCCCTTCCTTCCACTGACCTGAATGTCTGTACAGGTGTCCTTCTCATCACCCCTCCTCACAAGTCCCCCAGACCCCTCCCCCAGGTTCCTCTTCTTAAATACATTATCACAGAGGCGCAGCCACCATCGCTAATTGACTTGGCCCTGGCCAGAGGTGGGTCCGACTTGGAGCTGGGGGAGCTTTCAAGAAGCTTCTCACAGGGGCCACCACTGTAGACCCCTGTCCTGCTAACAAAAACCCTGTTACTCAAACAAAGCACACATCAGAAAACAATGCTCAAGGTATTTGTCTCCTATATTTTGTTATTGTTTGGGAACCTGTGAGACTGAACAAACAGTGGTGAGATCTTCAATATCGCAACACCAATATTATTCACCAGCAAGTCTTCACAACCAACTCCCAAGCATGAGAAAGAAATCTGTGATGCCTCAACGCCTCTAAAAGGCAAAAACCCACTGTATATGGAGAGACTGGTGATTAAAAGAGAAAATAGTAATATTAATCTCAGGCAAATCAGCAGTGAAATTTCAAACTCATGGCTCCTGGTCCAACATTTCAATTTTTTGACAAGTTTGTCTACATATCAGGTAAATCTAAGAATCAACTCTCTTAACCACAAAACACAAGGAAAAAAAAAGATGACATTAAAAGTATAAACAGCTGTCTAAATATCTACTGAAGTCCAGAAAAGCAGTCCTACCTCGTTGTAAAGGATTTCAGTCTTGAAAAGATTAGCCAGAGGCCTCACAGTATCATCAGTGAGATTCCCTAGGATTGGGATTTGCTTTTTGTTTTGGGGATGGGGATATGGGTAGTTAAGCTTCTTTCTCAAAGTATTTTGTCAGGATAAAGATGATTTTACATTAAAGCCTATTCTGGCAAATAAAAGTTAGTTTATTATGGGATTTAGAAGTCTGTACCTGTCCAAGTGCAAAAAAGCACCATCTGGTTTATATGAAAAACACAAAGTATCGGCCTACATGTTACATTTTATATTGATAATAGTGTTAGGATAAAGGTAAGCAATGCTGAGGTTTCTCCTGTTCTTGCCTATGACATCTACCATTACCTCATATACTCTATTCAGTATAATTCATGCGCTAACACACGCACTGCAAAAACTCTCAGACTGATAAAAGGGACTTTAGAAAATACTTACTAAATCTAGCTGATAATACAAAATACTTTCTCTGACTGACAAAGGAATTTACAGCACTACCTAACACTCAGGGTCATCTTTGATTCATGTAAACTCACAACATAGTGTTACTGCTAAAGATGACAGATTAAACTGTTGCTTTTGTTTAAAAAGCACCAGATCTGCCTAACATGGAGAGGTGGATAAGGCATTTAGATACCTTTCTAAATATTCTCTAAATTTCTCTACGACCTGACACATCTATAGCCTCTGTGTCTCCAACACAATTTGCAATTTCTTTTTATGTGTTTTTATTCAAATCAACATCCAATCTGACTCTTGTCCCCAAAATTTGAGGGAACTATTTATCTGTTGTTAAAAAGTATCCTATATAATCAAAGCACCTCCAAGATCATCCAGATGCACATTTGCCACTAATAAAAACACAGATTACACAGCTATCCTAGAGCAATGCTAGATTACAAGCAGATCCAGATTATTTGGTGAACGTGGGACAAAAGTAAAAGGAGGGTAACAAGTCTATCACGACTAACAAAGACTAGCAAAACTCAGTTTCTTACTGATTTGTGCCCTGCACTCTGAAGCATTTTCCATCTCCACAACTTAATACTTTTAGCTCCATTCCCTGAGAACTGCTCACACTGCGCATCCCATCAGGGCAACACATGGGATTTCTCTCCTGTCAAGCTACCGCTCCACACAAACCATTTGGAACTTAATATCATTGAGACTGGTATCTATCCATCAAACTGACGGAAATCAGCAGGTTCAAAAGCTGTTAGGAAAGCCCAGATAACATTAAAGCAGATTTAAAAAATAGCACATACATACAAAGTAAGCGTATTTCTACCCAGCATAGAATTAGGGGTTTTGTTTGTTTTAAACTTCCCCTATCAAAAGTATCTCAGCCAAATAAGCGAACTGATTTGTTCTCCTTTGTGACAATGTACTCCCAAAACCTGAAGCTACAAAAGGAAGCATCTTCCAATTATTTTTAATTCCAATTTGAATTGTCTGTATTTACAAAGTCAAATAACATATACCGGACAGTCATCCTGAACATTCACTAGGATGACTAGTGTATGAAATGTAGCAGACACATTTTTATGTGTACAGTAAGCTGCTTTGCAGGACAACACATTTTACAGAATTACTTTCTCATAAATTCTTAAGTGGCTGTAAGTGTTGGATTAGAGATACACAGAAGTCAGTAGCATGGCAAGTGGGGCAACTTTCATGATAGAGAGCCACGTGAAAAAATGCAGGAATGCAAGGCTATTGTTTCCCTGACCATACAAATGAAGAGCTACTGTGCAACTATGAGACAGTGTGCAAATTTATCATTCTGCAAAGCAAAGACTGAAACAGCAAGCTGTGCCTGGCAGTAACTGTACTGCATCAGCAAAGAAGTTCTAACAGTAGTACGGATTTTCACAAACACTGGCACCTCTGCACTATGGCACTGTAACCAACACTGAAAAGACATCACCACCACACAACGCAACACCTGCCACGTTCCTTTTTAAGCAGCACCTCGTAAAACAAATCTCTATTTTTTTTTTCCACTTAAAATAGTTGGCTTTTTTTCCCCCACCTCCCTTTCAGAAACACTGCCTTGTCAGAAGGAATTCTTTCTAAAAATAGTTGATTCAGAAAGAAAAACAAACAAACGAACAAAAGGCAAACAAACCACAGGAACAAAAGCTCCAGACTCAAAATCTACAATAAATACTATAAATAAACAAGCTTAAACTTACCTAGCGGTACATTACCTCCAGTACTTCCATCATTATTTTAAAATGCTAGGAGATTTCCTTACTTGTGAACATCAAATTAAAAAAAGGGGTGTGTGGGGGAAGGAATTTGAGATATCAGCTGCTCCAATGAGGAACAAGATTTCTTATAAAACCACCTTCTTATGTAATATGAAATTAAGTATTTTACAGAAAATACAAGGTAACACCTCTGTGCCCTCTATGCTTTAATATACTCTACATTTTGGTACTCTAAAACTGAAAAGAAACCCTATTTACTCATGTATGCTCCTGTACCATGAAGTGCAAAAACATTTTGATGTAGCTGTTTGATTTTTGACAACGCTTGCTACTAAAAACATTTCAATGTATTTCTTCAATTCCTTGTCAGAAGAATTTGCTGTACAAACACTATTTTTCAAACACTAAATCTGAAATTGAAGGTCTGACACACTTGTGCTAGAAATAACTGAATACTGTAAATCAGAAATCTAAACTGTAAAAACCAAGAAAATACGGATTAAATAAGAAAAAGATGAAAACTATGTTTCATGCCTAGACAGATCAGCTGAAAAAAGCATGAAAGAAGGATATCTTTAAATTCACGTTGACCAAGATTAGGATGATCCTGAGCTACACGGACAATCCAAATGCCACTCAAGAGGTACCGTTTCAAGGCCTCACAGGTCAATTTAGAACTGGAGCCTAATTACTGCATAGAATAAAATTGTTTTATAGGTAAGTTGTATTTGCAGTTGAGATAACAGGACAGGCAAGCAATCTCTGTAGTAGACTCATATCTGGGGCACCAAACCCAAACCTTGGCCTCAAGGGTTGGTTCTATTTGAAAAAGATAACAGAAAGGTGTCAGTTCTCTATGTCTTACCAAAGGCACAAGGAAGAAAACTTCTCATATTTTTGCCATACTAGAATTAAGACCAAAAAAGAGTCTGTCAGGAAAAAACAAAACCAGTAACTGAAGTCCTTTGGTTATAAAAGACTAAGCAGCTTTTGTAGCACTTTAACATACTGTCTGGTGGTGATGTTTGTGGACACCTTCCACACCAGAGTTCCAAAGCATGTATTATAACACCCTTGCAATTTCCCCCATACATGGTAAAGGTCTAAGGGTCTCAAAAGGTTTCTTACACTGATTTGCTTCAGAATTTACTTATTGAAGGGAAAGGCTAAATCCATTTTCATTTAATAGGCAAAATAAAAAAAAAAAAAAACAAAACAGTTTCAATCCTGATTATATAAAAACATTAGAAGGTCAGCCACAATGCTCTTTGCTGTGTAGATGAACAATGCCAGAAATGTCCTTAGAGTACCAAGACCATTTTGTTCATTGTCTGGGGGCCCCTACAGACTGAAGGCATGTAACTGTGTAGCTATCCTTGAAAAATTAAAAGCCATATTATTTGCTGAACATGGAATAACAGTAAAAATAAGTAATAAAAATGCAGTGGACATGTCGGTAGGGATATTATCCATCTGGCGTAAGCGCAGAGAAGTTTAAGCCCTAACCATGAGTACAGGGGCCCAAACTCTGGAAAATTTTACATGCTGCAATGATTCACAGCTCCAAAGCACCCACTGACGTTAGGTGACTGTACCACACAGATAATCAAATATGACAAGCAGACCCATTACCAATACTACCTGGCATTTCCCAATTCCTTGCAGAATTCATTACACTGAAGACTATGAAGATATCTGTAGCCATCAATTTATGCTCCAACACACACACAAAAAAGCGCATAACACCACCACCCACCCATAGACAGCATTAGGAATTATTCTGCAAAGAACACTGGTCCTTCATCATACTACTGTTGAAAATTTCTACCTTCAGTACCAAATGCAATTCTGCTCTTCCCAATTAAAAAAAAAGCTATTGCAGAATTAGAAAGGATAAAAGGAATGCAACAAAGAGCAAAAGGTACTGGATTTCCTCATTCAAAAAGTCCTGAGCTAGAACTCACCAGACATTAAGTAAGCCTACAGCTACAAACCTGTCCTATATTCATCCATTTACATCTATATCTGTGCTTCATCAGAGGCAGCACCACTAGGCTACAGGGAACTTGGACTTAACCAAATACAGTAAGCTAACGCTGGTTTTCTGGATGAAAGACAACAGTTAAGACTCAAAAGTATGAGAAAATGCATCCAACTTACCCAAATAATTAACCTGCTCTTTTGAATATCTCTCCAGTATCTATGATGATGGTCATGAGCCTCAACATTCCTTTCTACATCCAAGTCATTTTAATAAAAGCAAAGCTAAAAAAAGCAGGTTAGACTTCACTACTGAAGAAATGACAGCTGCTTTGCAGAATAATCCAAGAGAGAGCACTTGACCCACAACTTCATTTCACAGCAAAAATATTAAATAACTACGGCCTTTACCTGCTCTTCTCTCTCAAGTTTTCAGTCTTGTCAAATATACCTCTGCTTCCCTTTTATAGTCAAGGACAGATGCAAGAGGCAAAGATTTGCAAGGAACATGTCTGTCCCTTTCCATTCTCCCACAGCCCAGCATGTAAATGTTTAAAAAATGCTATAAACTTCTAATTCTAAATTAATCCCAGCTGGGAAGGTGCTCAGGCCCCAGTTATTTTGCAGCTCCTCCTCTTTCCAAACACTCTTCTCCTGACAGCCACTTGTTTCCAGAAAAGAAAGGCTAAAGCAGCAGTTACCCCTTCTCAGATGAAGGAAGGGTGCGCTGGTTCTCGAGGTCAACCTTTCTCTTCAGCCAACCTCTGCAAAGAGCTCTAGTGTGGGTGTCAGGAGGGAGGAAAAGAGGAATAAAACGAAAAAGTTATGCTGAAGAAAATAAATGCCTAAAAGCATTAGAGAAAATAAAGGAAAAAAGAACAGCGTAAGAAAATAAAAGAAAGAGCCCAAGCAAAAAAATAAAACTGGAGTTTAAACAATGATTTTTTCACTGCTTCCTCACATCCTGAAAATTCTATGCTACTACAGATACATACATGCACTTACTGTGCCTCTGGGCTACGGGCTTCACAAACATATTAGTAGAGTAGAGCAGCATGAGCAAACGGTAACAGCAGTAGCTGTTTCCCTAAGGTACAGACTGTCACACAAAGAAATCAAGGTCTTCAGGAGCTATGCTACACCAATCCTGACAAGGCTGGTTAAAAAAAAAAAAAAAAAAAACCTAAGCCAAAACAAACATAAAGACTTAAAGAAAAACATATTGCCTTCTCCAGCATTTCTTGTGGCACAGCTCTACGCCCAGGAGCTTCCAAACAATTCCAAGTGTACAGGACCACATAAACAGGTTGGCCCAACAACCAGATGAGGAAGCAGATTTCCTGCCTTTATTTTGTGTGCATAGGGAATGGAGGAACTAAAGGCACTAAAGGTTTGCCATGCCAAAGCTTGGAACAGTTGACATGACCAGACACTCAGCCTCATAAAAAACAGGGCACCGATGGGGTTGAAGGAGGGGACCGTCCTCACACAATCTGGGAAGGTTTGCACACACACAAAACACCCAACAGCAATAAAACCAAAAAATCCACCATAACACATCCCAATTTAATTCTGTCCGACTGATTTCTCAACTTTAAAATACTTTGTCACCCTGGACTTCCCAGTTTAGAGAAAATTCTTCTCTTGTGTATTTTCTGATATACACAGATGCAAACATTTAACTTAATGAGAGAACTCAATCCTCCCACTTTCTATTTCTATTGGAGATGGACAGGCATGTGAGATGTTGCAGCTTGAACACGTTAAGACATTCACCTTACTTCTGTAAAGATACCATACATAAAGCCAAAGCTGAGTCTTCAACTACCCTGATGAGTTAAAAAATTGTTTGCAACTTCTGCAAATTATAAACTTCCTTTGTTTATAAAACGGTATGAATATTTATGTAAGCTGAAAAAGAGTCTGTGAAATGAAATGAAATATTAGAGGCATTAAAGGCCAATATAATCAATAGTATAGCTTCAAGGTACTGAAGAACTGCATATTAGTACCCAGCCTTCATATATGGAAATGATGGAATGAACGAGTGACTGATGACAAATCATGTAACAGCATATACAAGGCATAAGACTAAAGCAACAAACATGCTAAAAAAAAAAAAATCTATACAAATTAACAGAAAGCACTGTTTATTAACTGCATTACTACTAATGCTATAAAGAAGATGGAGACTGCGTTTTTACAAGGAATCACTGGAAAAGACGAGGGGTGATGTGTACCAGTTACTCCTGAGGAGGTGCCAATTGGACACAAGAGGAATATTTTTTGCAATGAGAACAATCAGCCACTGGAATAATCTCCCCAGGGAAGTGGCAATTCCCCAACACTGAACACTTTCAAGACTCAGCTAGAGAGGGTGCTGGGCCATCTCATCTAGACTGTGCTTTTCCTAACACAGGTTGGATCAGATGATCCTTGAGGTCCCTTCCAACCTGGTATTCTATGATAATGCGAAAGCTATACAGCTTCATTCACGTCATGATGTGTATATACATATGTGCTATGTTACATACATAAAAAGACATGACTAATGCCTCATGCTGATGGGATCTGTAAAGCTAGCATCACACCAGCTAGCAGACACTGATCTCTGTCTTTCATCAAATGGAGCAGAGTTAAGTTGTGGTATTGCATTATGCATAAACAGTGAATACAATTAAACTGAAAGCAAGCCAATCATCTCTGATCTCAAGTGGAAAGTGTAAACTCTGATCTTCACAGGTGACAGCACTGTACATTACTCCAATTTACTAAGTTAGCTTCCTTGAATCTGTAGTACGCAATAGAAAACTTGCAACACATAGTTGTGGCTAATCTTATGCAATCCACTAATGTTTAAGAACAAGAAATAATATCAAATAAGAGAGCAAAGCAGTTATGTTATTTTGTCTGGCACAGCGAAACTGAGAACTTGATTTTACAGTTCAAGAAGGATGCTGAAAAACTGGAAGAAAAAAAGTAAAAAGACTATAGAAAGAACACAGAGAGCAAGAGAAGGAAGTAATCTGATGTCTCAACAAGCAGATATACAGAACCACCAGTGACTGGAAGATACATCTGAACAAATTCAGGCTAGAAATGAGGCTTCTTTTGTTTTCAGATAGATGGAATCATTTAAGAACTGCTCATTTCCAAATTCCCAGAAACTTCTTCATTGAAACTGGATGCTTTCCAAATAAATGCTGTATTTCACCTTGGTGTATCTGTTCTGAAGCATAAATTTAGGAAATCTAATGGTCAATGCAGCTGTAGCAGTAGCAGTTGCATATGTTCTCAAAACACTACAAAGGAACCAAGCATTTTCCCTCTACAGGTAAAAAACAAATAACAATAATGGTCAAGGGCAGCACAGGAATGAAGTTTGCAGTTTTAATTCCAGTTTTACTACTCTATGGCCCCTTTTGTTGGGTTTTTGTGGTTTTGGGGGGAGTTTGGGGCTCTGGGTTTTTTGGGGGTTCGTGCATTTCTTTTTTATTGGTTTGTTTTGGCTTTTTTTTTTTTTTTTATTTGTTTTCTCTTAATTCAGCCCATGAACTTACTTTTTTTTTCCCCCCTGCTTCACAAATTCCACTTCTCTTTCAGTCTCAGATTCAATTGCCAATTCTTATTACTAACCTGCAACAAAGAAAAATATTTTAACTGCAGAAATCTGTTGCTACTGAAGTTTAAGTAGCACAGCACATTGTACTTTAGCAATATGCAAGCTGAGCCATGCAGACAATCAAAATACCAGGCTTGCTCATTTTTTACCAGCCAGTCTCACAAAATATTAATATGGCAGGATCAACTACAGAAATAATCTTGTTTGTTAATCAGGGTACATTTGTAGTCACACATAGTCTTAAGTACATAGTTACTAGTTCTAAGTTACACTACATTCCTCATTTTAAAGGTAAAACTAGGAAAAAGTCATTCATAGAATAATATATGTCTTTAATCTACCAACAGCTCTCCACATTTATGCAAGCTACAGAACTCAATAATTTGAGTTTTACAAAAGCCACTGAATTTCCAAGGCATAGGATTGCAGTGATTAAGCACCCAGACTCCCTGATGGTCTCAAACAGGGTGTGCTGTTAAAATTGCAGCAATCTTTTTAAATCCAGACTAGCTAGATTAAAGTTAACTTGGGTGTGGCTAGCCACTCTGAAATTTGGAAATTAGAAGATACAGCATATGTACCCTCATTCTTGGCCTGCCTAGTCAACAGGTACCCATAACAGAAAAAAGTATGGATCATTATAATCCATACCACTAAGTCTTCCATCATTCTAGACTAAGAAAACAGCAGTCAAAGCATAAAACCCTCGCCAGTTTACAGGTAGCCAAAAATGAACAGAATCCAAGCTTTTCTATTTTCGTTCTCTCATATACACATAGTTTCTGAATATGCAATTCTTTCAGTCTGTTACACAATGAAACATAGGTGAGACTTTTCTCATGAAGACCCATTTCCCATTATAACAGAAATATTTAGCTATTAGGAACATTATCCAGTTTTGTTGAATGGTCCCATTGCAACTCTCCAGTTCTAGAGTACATTTAAAAAAAAAAAAATCTCTCAACTATCACATGCCAACTTCTGGTAATTCACCGCACTGTTTTTAAACATAAAAGAAGGTTAAAATATACTAAGCACTTTCAATTTCTTTTCCATTTAAAGATAATAACTGTAGTTATCATTGCACTACCACATCACAAAAGCATTACAAAAGGCAAACACTAATTTGGGAACGTACATCTTTCAATGAGAGCATCTAATATCCCTAATCCCTTTGTGTCTCAGATGCATGTGTGCACAGATACATGCATGCATATGAAATACATACATATACTCTTCAAGAAACACCCTTTCTTACTTTATCAGCAAGCCAAGACTGTAAGCACTAATTGCAGGGGGTTTTCCTAGCTTCCTTCAGACTCCTCAGGGCACCAGCTTGAAGTACAGACCTACACAGTTCTAATAACAGAAACCCTTTGTACAATCACCAACTAAACCTTGGGGAAATTTCTGGGAGAAATGAAAACCTGCAAAATGTAAGAAAGGAACACAACTCTGTACATCTCCTCCTGGCCATTCAGAGAAACAGTAGCCATAGAGCTGCCATCTCCACTACAGGGAACACAGCACTACCTACTCTCAAACAAGTCCCTGTGACAGAGCAAGGGTCACTGAGGCAAAACCTTTCCCACCCCAGCCCCACCACATGCAACCAGGCCTTATTACCAGTGATAAATGAAGCCATAGGGCTTCAACCTGTCAACAGGAAAAGAATAGTACAGATAAAACCAGCAGCTTTAAACGCTATCCTATGAAATACAACTTCAGCCACTTAAGCACAGTGACCATCTCTTCCTCTTCCCTCCCCCAGTCCTCCTCTTTGCTTAGTTCTCCTTGACTTGCACTTAAAATAGTCTCAGATTAAGTTGCATGTAGGATTTTAGAACTTTTATTCTGTCAATATTAACATAAGAATGTGGGGAATCTAACAAAACCAAGTTTATGCTGCTGAATGTTTTACACCTAAGTAACTTTACAAATCCAATTAGATTCTGTATTTGAAACATAAGCAAAAAAAACCAGCTTTATTGGAGCATGTAACTATTTCTAAAAAAGCTACCTGTTAACATTGATATGCTTTACTAAAACATTTAACTCCCCACTGTAAAACCTCTTCATGAATTTCAGTGAACAAGACTGAGTCTATAAGACCATGAACTTACAAACAGAACTGTTACTAGTGAAACAGATCAATTTTTAAATACAAATTTGTGTAAATAAATTTGTTACAAGCTAGAATTTAAAGGTTTTAAAAATTCCCCTGGCAAAGAATTTCCATTAGCGAACAAAAATTGTATGTGTATAATAAAAAGGAACTTACCACCTTCAGTAAGTACTTCAGTGGCATAACATGGTGACACCATCAATGGCAAAATTAGTTTAATTAATTGAACATTCTTTATGGAAAATACATGACAAAAAAAACCCAGTCTGTGGAATCTAAACATAGCAGGGGGAAAAAAAAAACGTTCATTTACTTTCCACTTGTAAACTGAATGAATAGCTAAGAGACTGCTTTTACTTCATCATGCAAGACAGCCCTTTTTCATTGTCCATGCCCCACTATACAGTGTTTAGGAACAAAATATGTCTCTTGGGACCACAAACTTCAAAAACAAAACAAACTTTTGTATGGTGTGGTAGGAAGAGATGGACTCAACATTTTCTCCTCTCTCTGTAACTGAGAACTACATATCAAAGAAAATCACAATAATGACTACATGTAAAAATCAACACTAAAGATGATGCCAAGCAAAAAGGTAAGATGAATCAAGGGGAAAGATAAAATAATTAAAACACAGTCTTTTGCAAGGGCTCCTCTAGATCCACGAACAAATATGCTTGTTTCCAATATATGTCCCCTGAAGGAAATGTTTTGTTGTTATAATAAATCAAACCTCAGAGGCTAAGCAGTCCTCTGTCAACACAATGCAGCTTTGCTGATAATATTTCAGAAGAACAGGTTTAAATTCACACTTTCAATACAACATCGTCCAAAACAACTACAACAACAACTACAGGGCAGATTCTCTCAAATAAGAAGTCTGTTTGTTTCTTCAGACATCCCACAGACTGAGGAGCTGATGTTACAAGGCAGGGTTTGTTCTTTAGTAGCAATGTTTATTATACTACTTGTCACTTCCAGACTGGACTTCCTCTGTATACCCTACATCTATAGCTTTCAACAGTTGTTCATAAACAGATCATTCAAACCTGTTCAGAGGAGGGGGCTGTGTTTTTACTGACTGGTTGCAAATCAGCTTAAACTGATCGCAGTTCAGCTCTTAGTGCTGTTCTTCCTGCAGTCCCTAGAAAGTATCCTGGTCACTTCCCTTCAAGCAGCACTACGGCTTGCCCAGCACATTAAGTTCGTTCAGGAAGCCAATCTGTCTGAAAACAAATCCACCCCTGCCCATCTTCGCAAAGCCAACACCACTGTTCCCCATCCTTCCCCTCTCCCAACCCCCCAAAACCACACACTGCAGTTTTCCAACCTTCCTGACATGCCACCTTGAACCAGGTTAGTAGACACCCGCAAAGCACTTGCATTTGACACGAGACAGAGGGCAAGACTGTATGTGCAGAACTGCAACATCTCATGCTTACAGCATCCTTTTTTTTCTTTCCACAAACTCCTTAATCATATATTTCTCTGCGAAAGGACAAATCACGTACTAAAACCCAGTCCTTTTCAAGAAAGAGGCGCAGTGAGAATAATCATCCCTTTCTTCCATACAACACAAGTTTAGTTTCACAAGTAGATTAAAAGAAACCACCTACAAGAACTACTGTGTTTTAGAAAATGTGACAAAATGAGGCATTCTGTCACAGCCTGAACAGAGTCCAACCTGCTTTTACAAACGCTTCTACAAATACCTAGTAGAAAGCGGGGAGGGAGTAGCCATCTAGTTCCCTTGCTTCTCCCTCCTGAAAAAAGCTCTCACGTATAGAGGATGCATTCAGCGACAGACTGGGATACAGTCTGGCACGCGGCGGCAGCCAGCCTACCCGGGTAAACCACCGTGCTGCAGACCACCCCTTCTGTATTGTATGAAACACTACGTGCTATCAGCAGTCACAAAAGCCAACAGTGATTCTGTGACAACTATCACTACTCCAGAGGGTGACTGTCAGATGGTGCAGAAAGAGGAGCATTCACTCTTACCTACCCGAATTCCTGAGAAGGCAGGCACATGCAGCTTTAGCAAAAACTCCTGGTGGCTGTCACGCCAGGCTTCAGATGAACCATGGCACAGCGAAAGCTAGAAGCAGAAAGACCGTGGGTATGAACAAAATTTGAATGGAAAACGAACAGGTGAAATCTTTTTAAAGAGGTGAAGAGCATTGTGAAAACTGTGCTTTTAAGAAGCCGGAAGCAAAAAATGAAGACTTATAAAACAGAGAACCTATTAAGATTTTGCAGCTAACTTATTCACCTCAGAGAGTCTGCATGAGATACTGCATGAGAACAATCCCAACCTTCCTTTTATCACCCCTCCTCTGAACAAAGTTACTTTCTTCCAGAACACATTCTGCCAGGCACTTGGAGATTAAACAAACATTTGGTTATACGTGAAAGAAAGGGGACATTTAGCAGTGCTGTGGCCCACTTTTTTCCCCACTACTCAACATAAGGCCTATCACACATCTCAAACACACACGAGAGCAAGAGGGAGTTTCTCATCACCAACTGTAGTCCTCTAAGTCTCAGGGTAGCAAGGAAAAAAAGTTTCAAAAGTGGCCCTTCCTATGTACCAGCTCCTGTAATAAAATATGAATTGTTTCAGCATTAGCCTTAATATCTGATCTGTCTATTGCTAACAAAAGGCTTGCATCTGTAGCTGATGGGAGCCCTCTAAAATTAGACTGGGCAAACAGATGTAACCATGGAGATTTATGCTGCAGTCCTGGAACTCCCCAGAGGCACAAGCTGGACGTAGAGCACATACCACCAATGAATTTTTGTCCTCCTCTACTCCCACCAAGTTCACACATTACAGGAGATACGCAGTGAATCATTATCAAAGAGCTTGAAAGCCAACTCTAAGTAAGGAGACTGGAGAAGACCTAGACCTCTTCTCCATCCTGGTTTTCCCCAGTCCAGTTCACTGCAAGTCTACAGAAGCACTTGTACTGACATGAGACAGAATAAGCAGACAAGGATGGCTGCTTTAAGCTGCAATGCCAGCGTAAGCTGCACATATAAAACCATGGTAACAAGCACTATTTATTTTATCCTAATGATCTCCGAAATTTGCTAAGTAAATAATTTTAAGTCATCCATCACTACTCTCTCAACAGTATTTCTAGACAGAGTTGAATAAAGTTTCAATACTTGGTAGCAAGAACATAAGCATTAACCAAAATTCAAGTGTCAGACAGTATTACCAACAGAGCTCAAGAAAGTCATTATTGCTATCTTCCCTTATGCAATTAAAAATACTGCTTTCAGAGTTGTTTTTTTTGTTGTTGTTGTTTTTTAATTGCAAGTTAGGTTTAGGCTTATTTACAAAATATTTGTGAAATTAAGACCTTGAAAAATTGAGAAGCATCATCAAAAAAGCTGCAGTACACAAAAAAAAAAAATTCCCCAATGAACCAAAAGCAGTTTCCAAAAGGTAGGTAGAATTAAACTTATGTTTAAAATAAGGTAGCATTCCAGAAAGAACTTCATTTTAACTTTCATATTACCAAACTGAGCCTGTCCTTCAGGTAGAATCATATTCTTGATTTTGGGGTAAAAAAGTTCAATTATAACTCAGTGTAATGAAGCAAGTAAAAGGTTTAAAATCTATCTGCTTCTGATTGCTACTGACATTTTGGCAAGTCATTTGGGCAGCAGGTAAATAAATAATTTCCACAGGTGGTGGCCTTCTGGTCAAGAAAAAATTTCCTTGTTTTCTTTAGGGTGAAATTCTTCACCTATTCAAGCATTACTAAGATGCATCATAATTCTAACCCAGAACTCTCCATTTTCTTTGGTGTTAAATTATAGACCTGCTGTGTAAAGACTTTTTTTTTTTTTGTAAAAGATTGCCTGTGAAGCTCAATTGTGATTGGGAAGGCCGCCTACACAGCAGAAAGAGTGAGAAAAAACACACTTGCAGAGCTGAAAAAACATTGGTGTAGGCGTACGTAAGGAGGGAGGGAAGAAAGAACTTAGTTCTACTCAAAAAGGCTATTTTCTTACATCACCCTCAAAAGAACTAAAATGTGTTACTTGAAGAGAATTCAAAGGATTGTTTGCTACATTCCAGATGTCAAAATGCAGTACTACAAGCAAGATGAGGAATCCTTGCAGATTCTTCCCCTGGTTTCAGAATCTGCCACCTACCCAAGGAACATTTCACTTCCCCCACTGCTCTGCTGCATCTTGCAAAAGCTGTTTGCATGGAGCGCCAAGCCACCTGCAGAACAGCAGGTCATTGCTTTAGAAGCATTATATAATTAATAACATTAGGACGTACTGAAACTGTAGCCATAGAGTTTTCAAAAAAAAGAAGCGGAAAGAGAATGCTTTCTAGAAACACTAGGAATAACTAGTGTTTATTCTCAGCAGAATCTAATAGTACTTGAAACTGCTGAAAAAATAGCTACAAGAAGTTCAGATGTTTCTTTCTCATACGGACTTAAAAACAAAAACATTTTCCTCCCTAGCCTACACAGCCTTCAGTCCATGCATCTCCAAAGAAAAATGAGCAGGCCTTTCTGGATGTCCTATTAACTAATCCAGATTTTCATAAGAAAGGACGAAAAAGCATCAGTGGAAAATATCCTTCTCTGTTTTCTTTAGGAAGGCACAACCTATATGCATCACAATTTCTAAATAAAGAAGTCTACATAAAGTGTTCTTGTGCCATCATAAACCTATGAGAATATTTTAAATAGGTCTGTCTTTCCCTTCATAATAAAAGCAAAAGGTTTTTGACATGCCTGTGTTATCTGATTATTACTGTAATTACTACTAGAAGAATGAAGACACCCAGAACAAATTTCACCAATGAACTTCAATAAACATGAGACCATACACTGCAGCAAAAAAGGTGCTGTTGCTCCCATGGCGTTGGACACCAGTCGGCAACCTACTTTGTAAACCCTAGTCACTGGAAGATAGGAGTTCAGCACCTAATTCCCTTGAGTGTTTGTTTGGGCTAGTATTTTCAAAGTCCTGTGCCTAGCAAATGACTGAAATCCAGCAGCCGCAGAGCACAGCCTACAGAGCAGTGCTCCTGAAAGGCCACCTCCAAGCTAAGCTTTCACAGGGCTCTAAATTTCATCTCCAGGCAAACATATGTTGTCACTGAAGATGCTGAAGGCCAGAAACTGATACATAACTTTACTCCAAAGTAGACTGCATTTTCATACATCTTTTCAACTATATGACTGTTAAGCACTAATGGCTGTTACTCATGCACATCAGAAACACAGCTAAGACAGGATTTTGAAAAGCACCAAGCCTGCTGACTAGAACAAACCTATACAGCAAGCAAAAGCAGCACACTCAGAAGTCACAGCTAAGCTCTTAAAATTACTCTTAAAACAGAAGACAGTTGCTCCTGAAGCTCACTGAGGCACAAATTCTGGGTCAGAAAGGCAGGCAGGGATGAAATGTCAAAGGGAGGTATAAAACTCATCAGCAGTAGAACCTCCAGAAAAAAAGAGGATCTGAAACAACATGAAATGGTGAAAAACACATAAGCAAGAAAAGAAGGTGATATAAAAACAAGTACAAAAAAAATAAAGGTGTCTAAAAAGTCATAAGAATTGAAATCCCTTATTCTAGGAAAATTAGAGTTGTGTATTATAGAGGAAGGTATATAAACTCCTACTAAACTTTGAAATTATAGCCATCTTGGTGAATAGAGAAATACTATTTCTGACACATTAATAAAGCCTCTCTACATACTAATACACATATAATTCTAATAAACCAAAAGTGCATGAAAATGTTACTCAACAAATAAATCACATACACAGAACTTGCATCCTAATAAAGCATATCCTTTCATGCTTGACTTGTCAAGCTAAAGAACATTTGCTTCAAGAGTCACTGCCAGAATAATCTGTTCTCTCATATTCTTCCATGAATTTCACTTTTAGGTAAAATTAAGGTTTAAGTATTCTTAGTGAGAACAGAACAGCTCAAGGTAGTTTGGAAGGCTGCCTTTTACCTTCAGGCTTTAAGATCTCCAGTCAGACACAGGCCACTAGGAAAGAAAAAACACTAGAAGAGAACAGAGGGCTGTCAGGGGATTCTCTGCTGCTGCTGACATCAAAACTCAGAGAGAATATTTACCTTTTGCTTTTCAGACACTAAGACCTTTAGGAATTTCTCAGAGATATGCTACTAACAGGGAAGGAAGCTGAATTAGTGAAACTCTTCTTTTACTTTCTCATACATTTTTTGTAAAATACCAGTACAGAAAAAGAGATTAGAAATTGAATTATACTTCAATTTTTGAATGAAGGGAGATTCAGCTCAGGTTGGGGGGCCATGTCTGGGTTTTCTCATTTTGTGTGTTGGTTTCTTCCTCTCAAAGGTAAAGTACAAGTCTGATGCAGATTTACAGCCTGATACAAATTCAAATGCTTTTGACATCGTAATTATACAGTATCAATCAAAATTAGAAACATTGCATTTAATTCATTAACGACTTTGCTGCCCTGTCAACAGGAGTCAATTACTGTAATTCTTAGCATTCTTCTCAAAAGGGGTGATGGAACAAAATTTCTCTGAAGTTTGCTTAGCCTGAAAAGGCTTCTTCTGATATTCACATCATTTTAGTACAGTAAGTCATAACTTTTCCTGGTTATTCACTACCACCATGGCTTACACACTTTCACACGGAGGCCAGTTTTTCTAACCACATGGTGTAAGACTTTTAATAGCATATAAATGGCTTTATGTTTACCTTTAAAATAACTGTACATCCTACAAGTTAAATACCCACACCAAGAAAATACTGCCAAGCTGAAAGAGCTTCTCATCTATGAACTAATGCTTTTGACCAGTCCTGAACTAACTACAGTGAAACATCAAGGAATTTACAGAGCACAACCATGAACAGATGAACTTAAGAGTTTTTCCTGACAACAGCGAGCACTTTAAAAGGAATACCAATACTTCAGTTTGAAATGGAGATAATCAACAAGTGCAGAGTCTACTTTTTCCCCCCTTACACGAAGTACTGACCCACCCTTTTTGCTGTCCAATATTCTCTCTTTAAAAGTTAGGCCTTCTGTTCAGACAAGTTGTCCTATTGCTTGTTTTTCAGTCTAGATTTCTGTCACATCTAAACTGTAAGAGAAGGATGGGATTTTCCACTGCAGAAGCAGTTACTGCCAAGCAAAGAACTAATAATCTGTCTATGGCAGAAAACACTGGAGGAGCAAGAATAAAGGGCAAATTCAGCACAGAATTTGCAAATTCACAATTTGAAAGACTGAGTTGGCATCTCAACTGACTTCTGTATTTGGAATTTTAAAGCTGTTAGTCAACAAAAACAGAGGAAGCACCACAGAGAATGTACCAGTGTTAGGAAGCTTTCCACAGATAAGGGACCAAAGAGCTTTGCAGATAAGGTAAATATCACTAAATCAAATACAAAGAAAGGGAAATCAAGGCAAGAAGAAGAAAAGGAGTTGTTCAAGGTCCTCCAGCAGCCAAAAGGAAGTCTGAAATATTCGTCTTCCAACTTCCAGCACCTATGGCAAAGGACCATCACGACTTCCCTTTGTACGAAGGATCTCATCAGCACTCTGAGGAACTGATAATACACATAATGTAAGCAACAATACATTAACTAGACAAATTAGATGCCCAAAACAAGGAGGAAGAGAATTAACAGCAAGCAATCTAAAAGCCATGAAGCACCATTACTGAACAGCCTCTGCACATGCCCAGCAAGCTTCTATTGGCAACAAAACAAAACATGAAATCCTGTTTCCTCAATCTTTCATGATATACCAGCATACTGCAGAAACTCCACTGCTCTACCCTTTGCCACAAGTGTTTAAACCAGGAATATCCAAATGTAGATTAGCGTATGTGCTGTGAGCACCACTTTTATAAGCCTCCAGTCCCCTTCACAGCACACCAGAAACATACACCATGCATATTCTACAGAAGGAAGCTTCACAATAAAAGTTGCATAGATGTATACTGCCCATAAAATTAATTAAAAGAGGCATTAACTACATCACTATAGTTTCAAAATATCCAAGAGAATAATAAAAACTCCACTCTGTTGAGCAGCATTCATTCAGTCTTCAAAAGCCTTGAAACTATGTCAAACTGAAAATCCTAGTAATCTCCAAGAAGTTTCACACTCCATAAATCATATCTTCTTCTATCCCTAATTCAAAATTCAACTACAATAAAAAGGCTATTCTTTATCTAGAAATTTTTTTGCACATGTAACTAAACTTCTGCTTTCCTATGCTGCAAGCCTTCCTTCAAGGAAAAGAAAACCTTCAGCTACATCACTTTTGAGGTAAAGCAGAACTCGTTATTTCCATCCTACTGAATGAGACAGAAGTAATTCAAAATATTCTCCTGCCACACCCAAGGTTTCCATTTTCAGTGGAGAATCCTCTTTTACACTTGTATTTCATGGGAACTGATAATCTGTTATTCCACAAAACACAAGCACCTTACGTCTCCATCCCCATCTGGTTTGCCTGGCAGACCTCATAATTTCAATTAGAGTGGGGATTTCTCTACCTGTTCAAGGATCTTCATGTTTTTTGCCAGGTTAAGATAAAATTTAAAAGGGCTCTTCGCCCATTTTCCCAGGAAAATTACAAGCTATTTTGTACACAGTAAATAGCTTATTTATTTGTATTTCAAGATATTCCACTACATAAACAATCTTTCACAGTCATTGTCATGGTCAAACAACTGTCCAGGAAACAAAAAAAGTATTCCTCTGTCTGCTTAGACAGCATCAATATTATTACAGCTTATATAAAAAAAGTTTTGTAAAGAATTTATTGAAAACAGGCACAGTCTAGCAATTTGACCATGTCTAAGAGCTCTGCATAATTCTAACAAGCAATTTTACTTGTCTGTTCTGTAATTTTCCCATTAATGAAAATAATATTTACTTCACAGGGGTCCGAACGATTAATTTCCATGAAAAGCTTGAATCTAAAACAGAGGGTAATTTGATAGATCTCTGAGGAGAGAGGGTGAAGGAAAAACAAATTAGATTTTATATTAGTTTTCAAATGAAAATATATCTGAGTTGCAGCAGAACCATCTACTTTTGCATTTCCAAGAATATTAGCAAAATTACACACAATATAGAAAAACTCAATGTTAATATAATTTCTCTCAAACTGCATGTCCAGTCATGAACAGCAGCAGATTCTTCAACACCAGATTTTTATGTGGACAGGTTTCAGAACCTGCCTTGATTCCTGTCCATTCCGAAGTTGCTTCAATTTCACTAACAAAATAAGATGTAGCATTTTAGAACTTAGTGCTCATTTATCCATGGGAAGTAAAGGAAGAGAGTTGCAGAACACTCCATACATATTACTTTTAATAAAACTAAACCAAAAGAAAAATGTAAGAAAGTACCCCGTGATTCCAGGGACTATTAATTTATCTAACTATTAAGGATTCACTAAAGTCTATTCCCAGCTTCAACTGTCAGCTGGAAGCCAGAAGAATTACCCAGTCCACATCAATATGCTACATAATTATTCAAATACTATTCTTAAGATGGTCTCACTTTTACAGAACCTTTTGCACCCAGACTGAGCTGAGAATCTAGTCCATACTTTTTCTTCTTTTGTTAAAAATAAAGTGAGTTTGAATGTCTGGTTCTCAACATGGCATTCTCTTATTTGACAGTAAATAAAGCAAAGTACGAATTCACAAATACATACTTTTCCTGCTTTTTTTCAGTACACAAAGCACTAAGAAACCAGTCTACTTCAGGTAGATTAATTTGGGTATTTTGAATTCATTTCTGGAGTATGTTTGATAGAGACTAAAGAGTCTTAATAAAAATTGTCTTTCTCAAAGTAAGTATCTGATGCATTGATGGGCAGCATATTGTACAGTACCTACCACACTGACACAGGCTCTGACTCTAGATACATCATCTTTAAAAGTATGGTCTGAAGGAAAATGACTAATTACAAGATATAAGATTGAACCCAAGTAAGGAAATGGAGATATAAGGAAGTCAGGAATGTTTTTCTTTTATTTTTGCCAGGAAGAGGGGGCTAAAATAACATATTTGTTTATCTACAAATGCTGCAGTTGAAACATCATGTAACTAACAGTCTTGGTTACAGAGAAAAATACACTGTTGAACAATGATTTTAATAAGAATACCAAAAAACTAGATATCCTTGTTTCTAAAACTGCAATTGTAGGAAAGAAACTAGAGTAAGAAAATTGCTTATATGGGAAATTAGATTATGAAGAAACAATGCAGAAAGATTATCCATTCTTAATGAAATATGTGAGACATTTCCATGTTGCCACAAACTGAGATTCTACACTTCAGTAACTACTCATTAGCGCTGGGGAAAAATCACAACCTAAAAGTGCAAGAGTAGAAAAAATGTTACTTAATCTAATGCCGTAGCATAAAAAGTGATGATATAGATTTTGTTGGGGTTTTTTTGTTTGTTTAGATGCAGAAAACTGAGTTTACTTTTACTTTACAAAAAGATACTCTCTAAGGAAAGGTTCACAAATGTTAGTAACTGCAAACCTGCAGCACCAGACTAATGTAATCAAATTACAGAGGTTGCAGAAGTTACAAATGTTGAAGAACATAAAACTAAAAAGGGTGTGGGGAGCATAACATCGGCAATTAGAAAGGCCAGTAAATAATGTATTTTTTTTTTCCCCCAAGCCACAGAACCACAGTGGAGGAGGCACAACACCTCCACCAGCAGCAGCACTCCTCCAGAAGGCAGCCACAGTGTTTTCGGCAGCTCAGCTCAGTCACGGTCACAGCAGAAGCACCCACTATCCACATCCGTTTCTTAATCAAATATATCCTGTACACCAGAGATTTCCATTAGAGGAGAAAATTCTCAATTCTTATGCCAAGCTAAGAAGTTAAAATGTAAAAGGAGAATCAATAACAGAAGCACAAGACCCAAGCGCATTGCAAACCAACATTTCTTAAGTGATTTCACAACCCAAATAGCATCTTCTGCTCTGCTCCATTTGAGTCATTGTCCATCACAGTCAAGAATACACAGAACAAATCAATTCTTCACCTGCTTCCCTATATCCTTTAAGGCAGAACATGACTACCCTTCTAACTAAAAGCCTTGAGAAAAACCTGTTCCAGTGACTCATTCAAATAAACATACCAGCAAAAGTTTACATTCCAACAGTTGAATGTAAAAATAGTGACTCTAAACCTTGAGGAAAAAAATTAACACATTGCTCTTCAGTTATTCATAAAAATATTTGTCCATTCATACCAGATAATCAAAATGTTGCACAGCTCAGTGAGCTATACTAACAGAAGAGCCAGAAATTAGCACTATTCGGTGGAAGCTATGGACTCCATATGACATGTCATTCCTCTGAATATGTAGGTGTAGGAACATGTCTTTAGCAAGATAAAAAAAGGTTATTCTCTTACATTAAATAAAAACAAGCAAACCCGCTAAAAAGTAATCATTCAGAGACTGTCCACATTGTTCCTATCTAAAAAAGCTTGCCTGCATGCCTGCAGTGAAACTCAGTAAGCCTTATTTAAAATTTTTCAATTTCAAGATTAGATTTAAAATGCAGTCTTGAGAACCCACAGACAAAGCTTCAAACTGTTTCATTAATAGAAAAATACTTCACAGGAAAGACCATGTCAGCTGTATTGTGGCCATTTTAATTACCTAACAGCAGATTTTTTTTTTTCCCCATACATTTGGGGATACATTTTGAAAATCTATAGGGTTATTATATGATGTCACTGACAGCGTCTACAAAGAGCCTAAAGGCAGACCTTTAATTATTTTTATCCAATCCTAACAATATGACAGTGTCAATATTACACATGCTTGACAGTTAGCTTCTGACTGGGATCAGAAAAAGCATGGGAAAGAAAACATTAGTACTGCATCACAGAATTCAAGCGATCAAGAACACAAATATGGGGCACGAGCACAACTTTGGCAAATTCTGCTTATAAAAAACCCAGACATATCATAAGTGGCAGCTGATTTAAGAAACATCCTATTAAGGCTGTACAGGGCCAATTAAACCCACTATAAAGCATGTATGTGCTGCTGGTGGGGGAGAGCTCTCCTCCCCTATTCTTTGGAAGTGTTGGCTTTCAGCAGGATTGATCCCTCGCTTCAGCCCACCCTGCAGCTGCACACATCTGTAAGGGGAGGAAGTAGGAAGGAGCAGCCAAGCTGGAGCAGGGGGAGGACAAGAGCAAGATGTGCCCTTGCAAGGGCTACATGGACTCATGCCAGGCTGGCATCGCTGCACGCCCGCACCCTGAGCTTCCAAGGAGACAAATTCTCAGTTTTAATAGGAAAATACAGATCCCATCCCATACTGCTACAACAGAAGTTACCAAGAGAGAAGGCTGAGCTTCGAGACACTCTGAGATGCCCATTTCATTTTCTGAATGAAAAATCTCATCCCATTGGCTTTACTAGTTACCCCACACAACTATTCATTGCTTTGAGGAAAAAAAACCCACCTGAACTTTAGCTAAAATACTAATTTTATCAGGTACATGCAAGCTTAAAATCTGTCAGTACACTCCAAAGTTAGGTTCAGATGTATTATGACTCTCATTCAAAGAGATTCAGCAGAAGCATTTGAAAAAAAACGCAGCAGCTGTAGTTACCACACATAGCAGAGTTTCCCTTTTTAGCATGACTAATGTAAGGGGAATTGACAATGAGCTTCCACAGTCCTGATGTCCCATAGATGGGAGACAAATCAAATAAGGCCAGACTGGTGCACTCTGTTAATGGATCTTCTCCTGACCTGTGGCAAGTAATCTCATCATCTATATGTAAAACTGCTCTAATGAACTAATTTTTAAGAAAGGTCACAAATGGTTATATAGCAATTACGCACAAGAACAATTTGCTGCCCTGTTTCAAATACTTGGAGAACACAGTATTATTGGCATGTTATACCAAAAGGGGCTTGAAATCCAGAATAGAGATCCACCATCCCATAAATCACTTGAGTGTTTGGGTACAGATAATTAGCAGTTGTAGTTTTGATGTAGTAAAGGTCTTTCTTGACAAAGGAATATTTCCAAATCTAAGGACATGCATTTTTATGCTATTTTAGAGGGTACCACATGCTTTGTGGGATAAGGACTCCACCATCACCAGGTTCTCGACCACCACAGCCACATGAAGCTGAAGTGTTAAGAAAACAGCACACTCTTGCACAGGGAAGACACAATATGTCAAACCCATAATCAGCACAGGATTACAATCACCGTGTTCATATAGCACTGTAAGAGGCACAGAGATACTCTAGAAAAGCTGTCAATAACAACACAAAGTTTACTCCAAAGGAGGGACTCCTATCACACTGCTCACTCAATTCTTTCCTTACAATGCAACAGGATCTCGAGTTACAGTCTCCGGTTGCTTTCAAACACAAAAATACCTTGATCGTAAGTATTCCTCACACTTCCCTGGCTTTCTGAAATATTTTGGTATCAGTGAAGCACAAGCAAAGGTTCTTTTCTCTCTATCTAGACTCAACACATGAAAAACTCTCCTATCACCAACCTCGCGCAAAAACCCACGTTACTTAAGTGCACTTCTCCAGAGGGATGCATTTGATTTTACCCTGAAGAATGTTCCTTGTGATCCCTGCACCAGTCACCAGGATGCAAACACGGTTTCGCTGAGGAGAGGATGGGAATATCAACACTGCACAAGGGTTTGAAGGAAAACTACCTTCGCCAAACCATGCCGCCAGGATCATGTGCACTCACAGATTCGGTGCTTTGCTGCTCTTCTCACTCAAGCACATCACTTAGTTTTGTGTTATACAAGTTACAACAAGTAAATCTTGAATCAAATCTTAAATAACTGTGCATGGTAATTAGAGGAAAACTATTAGAGCCCATACGAAAGGACCATTTCATGGAAAACAAATACCTGTAATCACGAACATCAGACATAAATAAAAAACATTGAAGTAACTAAAACAAAATACCCCTTCAAAACAAAGGTAACTTAACAACAAAAATCTTTCCAGATGTGGGTGTCACTGCTCAGCACAAGTCCCTAAACTCTTCCATCCTGTGCCAGGTGGGAGGGCAAGTGCCAGACACACCTGTGAGGCTCTGGGCTGACCTAACCCTCTAGGCAAAACCAAAGTAAACTCTATTCCAACACAGTTCACACCAAGAAAAAACATGCTAAGTGTAATGGAAGACTAATGTGGCTGTATGCTAATGAACACAAAATAAATTAGCTATTGAGAAAATATTATAGGAACTCTTCTCTTAGAAATTGTCTATCAGCATGGATGTGCTGTGTTTACACTTAATTTCCACCATTTCAAATTTTGATTCATATTCACTAATTTGTCAACAGTTGTACCTAGACCTGAAAGGAAAGGGGAAGAAATGGGAGAAGACCAAGCTGTCAAACCCTTTACTTGAAGAAATTACTGGCTAAAGCCAGTCTTTTTAAAAACTTTTTGTGGACTTCGAAAAGTTTATAAATACGTCCTTATATTTGAGAAATATAACCTAAGGCTTTCAAACAATTTACCTTTAACTACAGTTGTTAATATTTTCTTAATCATGCTTATATTCACGGCACAAATACCACACTGCAGGACGCAGATTTTTTTTTTTTTTTTTTTAAGCTGTATTTTTGTTAGGTTCATTTCACAAACCATCTGTTTCTCAATAAAACACATACATAATGGGATATCTGCCTTAAAACATGCTCTCAAGTAAGAGGTTCTACCTTCCTTCTCCTTCCTTTCAGGCCTTAGATGGCAGATGGTCAAGAGGATGTTTATAGAAATAGAGGATGTTTATTAACCACCCTTCATAGGTTGAAGAGGCTGGTGCCTTAATAAAAACATTTGACAATGCCTTTTAGCAATCAAAACACTGAACATGTAAGGCATTCAAATAATTCTGTTAAAAAATACTTGGAAAATACTGATCCTGAATTCACATCTGCAAAGCTGCCTTCTTACACCTCAATGGGTCTAAATCTCCCAAATACAACCGTCACTCAACCTCTGCCATATTTAAGCATTACTTTAATTCAGAGTAAGTCTCAACAACACTCATGGAGTAAACAGTCCTCAAGGACTGCCAGGATTAAGAATTAAATAGTTAGGAATTCCTGGTTTTCTTCATATTGCAATTTTAATTAAACATCCTTCTTCTTTTGAAGAAAGAAAGTGAAAGTTTGGTAAACTTATTAACCAGGTCACAGTCAGACTTGCATAAACTTTACCATGCTAATCACAGAAAAAGAAAAGCTATAGTAGCAGACTGAATTTGGCTGGGTTACAGAACACGCTGTTCAACATTACAGGCCGGGATTAATCCATATTCTGCGTATATCTTCTTTACTTCAATTACTCCTCCTTAGCTCTCTTTTTGTGAAACAAGAATTATGCCATTCCAGAGACACATAACCAAGGCAGGCAGGCTGAGGGTCAGAGGGTCTCTCGTCGGGCAGTCAGCCCCCTCAGGGACCGCCCGAGGCAGCCAACCCACAGCCCCAAACCATACACTTCCATACATGAGAGCTAACTGTCACTGCTATGGAATCATACTCCATTTTGTGTTACTGCATTTTAACAAGATTTCAGCTAGTCCTCCAATTGCTCACTACTGGAAAGGGATGATCTTTTAAAAGAAACCCAAATGAACCCAAAAAAACAAAACCAACCCATCGCAAACTAAGGTCTGACTGCCCATGAGAAGAGACTTGCTTAAGAAAGCACTTGGACACATCTGTCCAAGTGACACACCAAATCTGACTTTTGCCCTTCAGAGTTAAACTGTCAGAGGGTAATGCCATGCTTATGTCAGTCTGGAGAAAGCAGGAGCTGCAGAAGACAGCAGTCCTGGCTTTTCCCACCTTCTCAGCCCTTTCACATGCTCTCACCAACAGCCAGCTGGTGATGTGGTGAACCAGATCAAGAGAGTCAACTCAACCGGAACCTGGAATGTCTTCTTTAGCAGGTTAGCTTTAAACACAAAGCAATATCCAGTCGAGTTTGATGAATGGTTACCAGAATGCCCATGCTAGCAAAAGGCTACATGGGAAAGTTCAGAGCAGCAAAAGACCACAGTTTTTGGCAGTAACTGAGTCAATTCAGGCTGGATTAAAATTGCCTAGGGAACTACAATATTAATCATCTACATTTCAACAAGTCATTTTCCAAAGCTTCTGTTCCTGTTGAGAATTTTTATTATCTTCTGCCCAGCAACACCTAAACCAGGAAATGGGATCTAGGTCTTCAAACAAGGTCATCTTCCATCACACCACCAGGTACACCAGGGTCCAATCCAGCACATTCAACACACAGCCATTAAACTAGAGCCTAAAAAAACTACATCTCACACAGACTAAGGGGAAGTGTGATCCACATGAAACAATACAGACACTGATAGTCAAAATTCAGAAGGGGCGGTGGCAGTACTGGTTATAAAGGATAAGTAAGCATTTTTCAGATTTGAGACAGTGCAGTTTCTTTCTCCCGCCATGTACTTTGTTTTTCTTCAGATCAGCAGATCCAAGTCCTGTAATATATGAAGTAAGATTTGCTGTGCATCAGTCTGACCATTCACAGAATGACTGCTCACAAAACTGTCTAAAGACTTACACCTTTAAAAGATGTTAAAATATATTTTAGCTCCTAAGAACACCCCCAATATTAATTTATAAAATACTTTTGTACATTTTTGTATGAATTAAATATACATATAAAAAGAAACATCTGAATAACTTCTAAACTTAATATACTTCTAAAAGAAAAATACCATATATAGAAAGCTATGAAATAATGATACAGGTGATGTGCTCAGCAACTTTCAAATTGGATTATAAGCACAATTGTCACATGTATATGGCATACTAATTGTAAATATCTAATATATTTTGCTCTAGGGAACAAATTCATGTTTTTAAAACAAGGGAAATCAAAAGAGTATTAAGGATTCTTAATTGCCTGTGACCTAGCAAGGATAACTAGTATACTTCTCACTGGGTATCATTCTTACAGATTGAAATACCAGTAATTTCCCTGTAGACCAAAGCAGATCTTATCAAATGACTAGTATGCCCTGAAGAGGCCATAAATTAATAATGGTATGCAGTGACTTGATACTGTATGGGGGGAGGAAGAAGGTGGAAAAAGAAAACACATGATCTCAACGAATTGCAATTTGCTCCTGAACAGTATGCTATCACCAGTTTCACCAGCAGTAGACAGATGAAACAGGTAAATGACTTGCAGGCTCCCGTGTGAAGATACACAGCTCTTAAATGAAAGCTTCCATGCAAGTCGCATCATGTCAACACCCTAGTACCTAGAAGACATCATTAGCTCAGAAGTTAGTGACAGCAGGTTGCATCTTTTAAAGAGTGACTTGGCTTTACAAAGGGAAGCAAATTATTCTGCAAATTTTAAGCCTTGAAACATGAAGAACTGAGAGCATAGCTGCTGCAGTAGCAAAGATACAGAATGCCACCTAAGCAGCAGATGTACTTTACCAGGGAACCAGAAATCTGAAATCTGTTCCATGGATCAAAACACCTGTACAGTTCTATACTCATCTGTGATCCTAAAGAGAACACTAGATGAAGACAGACAAAATCAGGTATGCAGATAACAAAACAAAGAGAACAGCAAAAAAGCAATTTTTTCATATTTCAAAGTTATAGCAGTACAGGATTAAGTTTTACATGTATTTGAAAACATTCTGTAACTACACTCAGTAGAGTACAGAAGGAACTTGACTGTCATGTGTACGGAAAGGGAGTATAATAGGTTTAGTTAAGTGAATTATTGGTGCTTTGAAAGAACTAGACATACCAGGACATCACAAACACTATGCATGTGAAGAAAATGCCGTATTTCTTAATTAGATGCAGTCACAGGGAAAGACTTGGAAGCATAGTTTGGAAGCATAGTTTACATGGAGAAGAGCCTCCCAAAGAATAAGTTATCATGCAAGCTAAGAGGTCTCAGAAAAAACCTTCAAACTCCTGTACTACCTTACCCAGTGTTAGGTGCTGAGAGCATCTTATTCCAGCAGATCTGGCCAGAACAAAGGACTGGATTGAAGGAAACAGTAAGTGATCGTACATCATTCAAACAGAAGGGGTACTTTGGGGACTGTTAAAGAATAGTCTAAAGAAGTGATCTATGTAGAAAAAGGTCATTAAAGATAGTAAAAAAAACCTCACCATTGTGATAGAAGTTACAATTCCAGAGTGATCAAGAAAAAAAAAAAAATAAAGGTTTCTTCTGGGTGCAAAGACTATAGCATACATAAAATAAATTGAAACTCAGATCTTTAAGTTTTTCCTATTTTGTCATTTATACTTTCAACACCTTTTTCCAAATGTTGTCATTTGTATTCAGATTTTTCCAATGTACCCAGTGCTTGATGATGAAAGAGCATTGGCTTTGTTCTCTTTTAAGAGCAACAAATGCAGGGAGCTAGCATTAAGCACCTGTACAGAAGACAAGAAGGTACCAGATAAACTTTGTAAACTCAAACACGAACTCTGTCAGAGAGATCCATGTACAATATGCTGGTCACAGGCTGTTGGCACGAAGGCTGCTTGGCCTTCACGGCTAGGCAGAAGCTGCAGCTCAGCTGTGGTCCCAGTTCTCGCTGGAGGTAAAGCGCTGAGTACATCTTGTAGGAAGAGCACTATCTAATTTCACTCTTCTGGAACAACGATGTTTCTTTCCAACACCTTTTGCTTACATTTGTAAACCCACATATAAATATATTCATGCACAAGACGCTGACAAGTCAGTCCATAAGTGGTGGATATCTGCATTTCAGATGGCCTAGACCTTTCAGTCAGAGCTCTCATTTGCACCCTACTGCATTC
Organism: Tyto alba; assembly: GCF_018691265.1. Taxonomy (NCBI): domain Eukaryota; kingdom Metazoa; phylum Chordata; class Aves; order Strigiformes; family Tytonidae; genus Tyto; species Tyto alba. The sequence continues at coordinate 10,553,766 of NW_024881280.1, forward strand.
CACGTGGCCACTGCTACCTGAGTCACTTATAGCAACCAAGCTATTCCCACCACCTTTCAAACTATGGGTAGGTCAACTATCAATCAGTTCACCACTGACAAAATCAAGTTTCTTTCTACATTATTCTGTTTCTCACATCCAAAGAAATTATTTCTAAATAAAGGGCCTTTTCTTTTTCCCCATATAACCAAATCTACATTACATTGCCTTAAACCCATGCTCATTTCTAGTTTTACCAGATATTTTCAAATGTAAATAAAATGCACACTGCCATCTTCCTTTTTACTCACAGAATGTTTCTATTTTATTCTGTAAGTGATTTTTGGAGGACATTGCAGGACACTGCTGCAACTCACTTATAGTGACTTTTTCCTTTTGAGGAGGTGAAAGAAGGGATTATTTGAATTCTCATGCAATCAGATTGGTTTTATCTATGTGCATTAATACAGGCATTACTCTCACAGGAAGGAAAAAGGCTAAATAGCAACAAAAAGTTACATCACAAGATTATTTTAGCATCAGGCTGATAGGATCAGTATAACCTTTAATCAGAAATCTAAAAATTATATAAATTCAAAATACATCCTTCTGCCATGCAGATAAAACAGATAATATTCCTATCCCCAAGCTCCAAACAAAAAGGCATTAGAGTAGCTGGTGATCATGGTCTTGTCTTCCACACGCTAAGCAGAAAAAATCCTACAACTAAAACAAAATATTAGAATCACAGCAGCAAATACTGGATTTAGTGGACTTTGCAAGTGCCATAGCTCGATGTCAGATCAAGAGACTACAAGAACTATATGTATAAGGTATGAATACATTAAAGCCCACAGGAATCTGACAAAGAAAGCAAATAAATGTATTGCTTCTGATAATGCAGAGATAGTTGGGGAATTCCAGTAGATATCAGTAGTTTAAAAGTAAAGTTACAAGCAACTGTACAAATACTTTATTTAGTTTAACTAGAATCCCGTGTTACCAGGCATGCCACCCTGACTGGCTTAACACATCTGCAGCAAGGCAAAGGTCACTTTTACCAAAATTACTGCTAATTGTGTAACACTGATATCCAAGCTGCTGAAGCTTGATGCCTAGCAAGTGCTGATCTTGCCATTACCAACCAAGCCACTGGTGGCAATAATGCATTGCAAGCCAAGCAGGAATTTGGAAACACAAACATATAACAGAGGAAAGAGTCAAGAAGTACACAGTAAGAGTTCTACAAACCAAGCTCAAGGAAAAAACTCTTATCCAGTCTCAAGGGGAATGCCAGAGTTTAGAGATTATGTATTTATACATTGAAATGTTTCTACAAATACCATTCTTTTGATCTCAGAGACTGATCTTTCTTTCCTTCCAGTTTCTAACATGCTACATACTGTCACTTTAAGAGGTACTCTGAGCTCAGAGAAAAGAGGACAAGACTATAAAAAGCTGGTTTAATTGAAGCAAGTTGGGAAACTGTACATGGAGACAGCTACTCACTACAGAAGTGTGAGGACTAAATCACAGGTAAGCCCCCCTGCTTTTAAGAAAGTGCTCATAAGAGGTATGCCTCAAGAAACATTCACCACTTTAACACGTGACCTTTATAAAAGTTTAGATTTCCAGGTCTCGTGAAAAAGGGATAAAGCTTTGCACTGAACTTCTGAAACAGGCAAACAACAAGAATTACACAGTGTTCATGTGTGAATATGAATTAAAGGCTGTTGCAGGTTTTTGGCTTTTGTGGCTGGAAGAACTGGTCACTCAGCTTATGCCAGATTGAAATGAAGTGAAAGCTTCAGGTACAGGTAACTTCCTTGCTTTGCAATAAAGGAAGCCAGTGTCCCGAGAGGCTTGCCAATTTTTCTTCACTGTCTCAATGACTCAAAACCAGGAGAGAACACAAGGTACTCAGTGCTCAAACTGGCTCAAACAGTACTCAGACTGGCTTCCAGAAACAAGACAAATTCAGGTTATATTTTAACTCTGAAACCTTAGGGAACAATGATACTTAACCCTTGCCAAACTACTACTTTAAAACATAATAAAAATCAGATTAAAAAAAAAAAAAAAATCATCACAGCAAAAACAGACCCCTGCAACACTCATGAGTAATTTTACTTATGGGAATATTCTTGCTGAAGTGAACAAATTAAGCGCCCTCATGATCTCACAATTAGGAACTAACATTATTGTCAAGGCAAAAAAAGTTCATTTTTTATCAAATAAAAGTAACTTCTCCATGATCTTAAAATGAAACAGTTGGGGAAAAAATCCCACAACAACAACAACAACAAAAGAATCAAAAATGAAACAAATTCTTGCAGCATTCATCTGCTCATCCATTTGTCTGGCATAAGTTGGCTCATTCATTCTAAGCAAATATTAAAGGTGATCATAAAATTATCGTTTCGGGGTTTGAACATGTAAGTATGCACTAAATAAAAAACAGCCCAAACCCCTCCCAAAAAAATACCTGTAAATCAATAGACAATAAACAAAAGGATGCATGCATACCTGACTTGAGAAAACTCTAATGAAGTTTTATTTTGCAAACGTCATCACCAATGTTGTCTGGAGTACTTTAACACATTCACTTACTCCTAATACATTGTACTAGTTATTCCTTACTTTTAATTCTAGTTAAGCTTTGCTGCTGGTTGTTAAGGTAAAATAAGATTTCTGCTACTGTATAAAATGCAAAATGCTTTAGAACACAGTAATTTACTTCCTTTCTGTTTCGTCAAAGGAAAGCATCTTTGCTTTGGGTCAGCCCTAGATAATTAGAATATTATAGAATATTAGGAATTTAGAATGACTTCTAGACACTATGGCTCAGAAAATTCTGCCTATTCTCAGAGAAAAAAGGTTGCTCTTTCATAACTAGAAATCCAATACATTCAAGGTAAGTTTTTCTTCTTTCTCCAACGTTGCTTACATTGTTGTAACGCAATGGTATTTACCTGACAAGAGGTAGGATCAGAGATGCAGTCAGAAGTGTATTTGCAGGACAGAGAAAGTCACATTCACAAAATTAACTATTTCAGGTAAATTGCAATGCATAAACAGGGGTGTGCAAGGAATGAAAGATACTTATCAGCAACTGCACTGCAATGTTGCCTCTGCACTACCACTATCATGGAATATACAATCACCCATTCCTCAGTACTAATGAACTCTATAGAATACATACAAAATATTCCCAGGATGTGCAATCTCTGTCTGCATACAGAATTGGGACAAGTTGCCTATAGAAATGTGAATGTTCTCTAGGTGGATTCAAACCAGTGAATCTCCTGGAAAACATCATCTCTAAGAAGATACTTTGAGCATAAAACCTGCTTTTCATTTTTTTTTACACTGTTTCTTTAAACCTAGAACAGGAATGCAAAATCTCATTTTATTTGAAGGTGTATTTTCAACATAATCTGCCTCCAAGTTTGAAATACTGAAGAAGAAATGCAATACACTGATTTTAGCTACTTCAAATAAAACAGTAGTACAAAATCCTGTCCCAATCCTACTTCTTAATTAAAAAGAAAAAAAAAAAAAAAAAGGACAAAAGAAAACAAAAGCCTGTCTTGGGCATATTACCTAGTTTTTCCTTTATGAGGTTTGGGGAAAAAAATATTAGTAAGTAAACAAATTGCAAATGAAAAGTTTACAATGCAGTCCAAGGAAAATATCACCCTGTCTAAAAAGCAGCATATGGTAGGTCTCTTATGAGAGGCTGAAATCTTCTAACTTGTTTTGCCAATATAACAGACCTCTTATAACTGTTAACTGACAAACGAAGCAAGGAACATCTCTTCACTTCTCCATCCAAATTTCTCCTGGTTGACCTGAGAAATCCACTAGCTATACCAGGCCAAATGAGCAGCACTTTTTATTGCTTGAAAGAAACTTTCACACGCCTCTCAAGTAAGATTAAATTTATCAATAAAAAGCTCATTTTCAGTGATGCCATGCTGCTATTGGTCCCAAGTGTACGCTCAGAGGTAAGTATAGGTCCGCTAGTATGGCCTAAGAAGGGCTAATGCAGGGTAATCCCCAGCAGGATCCCTGGGGCACCTATTTGCTCTGGCTCACATATACACTGCTGCACCTCTCCCTCTTCTCTCCTGGCTGGCAGCTACACCCAGCCCTGTATAAATAAGATTCAGCTGAATGCCACTGTAGTTAATATTTTCAAGTTTGGGTTAGCCTTCCCCCCCCCCCAATAACTGATTCCAGATTTTGCATTTGTCGAAGATAGCTGCAGTTTCCTTTTCAGTGTCATGGTCCAGGCAGCTAAGGGTAAAAACAGATGAACTAGGAGATATTCTTCTATTCTAAAATAAACTAATGAAACATCATGAGTAGGAGTTATAAACCCCTGATACTCCCGCAGCATACACCCTGGGTGTGTCCATTACATCAGTCAGACTTGGCACTCCCTATGGTTGCAGTTCTGATCTGAAATTCAAGAGCAAATTGTTGTGGTTGGACAGAAATGAGGCACCAGAGACTGCCATGTTCCCTTTTTCTCACCTCACCCTTAGAAGATTTTGGAGCAATGACGAAGCTATGGCAAGTGTGCATGAGTGCTCCTAATTGCACCAGGGGAAGTTCCCTGTAGTGCATCCCTCAAGTGGAACATGTAAGGCATGCTCAGACAGATCTCACATTAATTGTTTTTGTATATTCAGGACTTGATTTTCAAATAGCCAGAATTTCATTCAAGTCATACCCTGTCAGTAAGCATGGAACCTAAAAACAGCATGTTTTAGAGTAAACAGATCAGTCACCAAAATCATCATGTTCCTTGAGATGGTCATGCATTTCAAATTCCCTTCCTGTTCGTAAGCAAAAGCAAACGGGTTAGGGAGATGAATAAATATAACTGTTTGACCACAAATAAACCCATGCCCAGATATCAAGTGCCTGTATTTCACTCTCCTTTTAAAAAGGCAACAGATCTCTCTCACAATGGAGATTTAAATACATATTAAAAGATTGCTGTTGTGATCCTAACAATATTCACATAACAATTCTAGTGATCAAACTACAAAAATGCAGATAAGGAAAATAAGACAATACATTTGGACTGTGACACCCCAAGAAGTGGGCTACTTAATGCAGAAAACTAGCTTGAAGCCTCCAGCAACTTCAGAGTCTTTCTACGCACCGTCATACTACGGATGATTTTAACTCTGGTATTATTTATAACTTTGTCCCTAATTCAGAGAAATCCTGCTCTTCTCCATTTAGGAGTAACCCAGAATGTGACCTTATTTTGTTCACGCTCACGTTACTATGACTATTCTGCTGTCCTATTGTAGACTGATGCCTTCTGCATGCATTTCTGCATCCCTCTGAAGAAGCCTTACAGAGCAATCTCTATTCCCACATATGCTACTGCATTGTTGTATCCCTTATAACAAATAGTAAGAACACACATCTGGAGAAAAAAGCACATGTAAACTGCAGAGGAAGCAACAACAAGATATGCTTTTCATCATAAAGAAGGCAAATGCTTAAAAGTGACAGAACTCATTTAGAAAAGGAGCTACAATAAAGCCAACTTCTATGGCATATAGACAAACTGGATTTGGAGATACTAAAGAAAAGGGAGTTTTTCTGTTTTGGTCTTGAAGACCTTCAAACAACTAAAGCCACATAGTGTTTGATCAGATACTTCACAAAATTGTCAGTGAACCAACAGATCGGTCTAGCCCCCAACCCCAGCACATATCTAAATGTCTCAGTGTTTCAATGGAGTTACCAAACTTTAGCCCACAAATAAATAATCTTCAGACCAAACATACAGCTCATCCATAATAAAAACAAGACAAAAAATTTTGAAATGCAAGTGTACAAAGATGCATTTCCATAAGAGACAGACATTCTGTAATGTCAGGGGCTGCCCAGTGGTATTGACAAGAGACCTAAAATTTTAATTTGCAACTGCTTCCAATTGCACTTTGAAACCTGAAGATTTATGAATATTTCCTAGAAAGAAGTTTTATCAATATGGGAAATCCAACACAATGGCTTTATTTTAAGGTGCATCTCAATCAAAAACTGACAAGAACACCCTGAAACTAACATACATTTTCTTAAGGAGGAAAAAAAGATAAAATTGCACATTTCTTTTTCAGTGGCATATCTGACACTAACATGAAGGACTGCAAGAAGTCTTGACAGTAAGAACCTCACTGAAAAGAGCAAAGAATCAACAGTTTGAGAACTGTCACAGTTGGAAAATGACAGAAAACACCTCTTACGGAAGAAAAAAAAAATAAGAAAAAAATCAAAATGAGGATTATTTTAAATATCAGACATCCTGTTTTTATGAAAAGAGGTATTGTATCAAACAGTTTTACCTACTACATGATGAATTAACATTTAAAGATTGAATTACAAGCGAAAACTCTTTAAAATTATTGTCTGCATCTCTGGCTTCCAAAGTTATATGAATAGTTGGGAACACAAAGTCCAGGATTACAAGCTTAACACGTATCCACAAATTTGTAAAATCTGGATTATGGAAACTTTTCCAATACTGGAGTTAAACAGAATACTTCAGAGCTTTGCCTCAGTCACCTGTAAAAGACAGGCTCCAGAAATGATTATGATTAAACCTTCTCAGTTACAGACAAGACAGGTTCTTTCATCTTGTAACGAAGGTCTGAATCCATGCTTGGACACCCACATCTGGTCACACAGATGATGTGCTCTTTCTTATTACTTAAAAGTTTCAAAGCCCCATGTTTCCTGGACTACAGGTTTTTTCCCCCCCACAATATTAGCTAATAGCTCCCTAGAAATACCAGCATAAAATTTACTGCCAAATTAAATATTGTTCTCCAGCTTAATAGCTTCCTTTCTCTTGGAATATCTCTTGGCAGTTACAGCTGACATGGTCACATTTACACACCTCTGGAAACTAGACAGTCTTCACCGTCCCCATCTGCTGTAAAGGGTAACGAGAGCAAGGGCTCCAGTTTACACACTGGAGACAGCAACATAAATCAAAGATCCAGATGGGAGTTGTGGCATTAGGATAAGGTTAAGAATGGATTTTTTGATGGGCAGTCTCAACACGATTACTGTAAAAATCATACAAGTGGATGCATGTCAAGTAACAGAGGGATTCTACAATTTATTACAGGTCCTTTTTCTAATCAACAGACAGTCCAAGATGGGCAGGAACATCCAGTCTAGTCACTCAACAACAAAGTACAACCCAAAGAAAGAAGCACATCATACTGAAATTTGTCTAAACGGATCATTTTGCCAGGACACAAGAAGAAAGCCAGTTACTGGGGGTTCACAGCTAGAGTGCTATGGTTTTCCACATTGATGGTGTCAGGGAATGTACAAACAAGCCCAGACCACCAACCCAGCACAAACTTAGCAACTTACTACTGCTCAAGAGTCCCTTTTACATAAAGGGAAGCATACTACTACTAAATCAAGACAGAAATAGATTTTCTTTTTTTATTTTTATTACTTTAAATAGTAGGCATCCCTGTCCTCCTGCAACTACTAAATTATCAAATGCTGGGAGCAGTCATCCAGGGAGTAGCATGGTATTAGGACAACATTTTCCAGATAAGTATGTGTAGAACAAAGTTGAGGAAACATTTGGTGAATAAGTAAGAATATGATTTTTGACACATGCAGTCTTAATTTTGATTAGCTGCTCCATCACTTCATACTAAGAAGAGAGCCAAGCATCCAGGAAAGTTTCTAGATATAGTCAGGTGTTAAGTATCAAAGTAAAGGGGGAGTAAACTGGATAACTATGAATAAAACAAAACATGTAGCCTGCATTTTCATATAATAATTATTGCATATGACTTGCCCTACCAAAAGTAAGGACAATATGAGGTCATAAAGAATTAAATGAGTGGTTCAGCTGAAGTGGAAAAAACGCTAAAGCACAAGCAATCCTTAACCCTGTTAAGTCATTTCACAGGTAATCAAAAGTCACTTATTTCAGTTCTCCACTGGGTCTTTACTTCTGTGCATTGCTTTGTAGATAAATTATCTGCTGTGACTTTCATTCCCAGCAGTGACAAATGAACTCTGAAGTTTGGTCCCAGGTACCTTCCCCACAACTACAGTGGATCCAAAGGTCTTCCAAACCTGCATAGCAACAAGAAATACCACAGAGGTCCAGTGCTAGTGAGTTCTTTTAGACCCCAAGAATCCAGACGCCTTTGTTACTCACTCAGAAACATCATGCCAAAATTAATACAGAACAACTTGTTTACTGGACAGGACAGGAACACTGAACACACTGCTACAGGCTGCCTAGTTTGTAGAAACTCCATCCTTGGAAATAGTCAATACCTATCCGGAAAAAAAGTCCTGGACAACCTAGATTAAGTTCATCCCATCACTGGACTACATGTGGCCCCTTCAAACCATTATTCTTTTAACATCTTAAACATACTCAATTTTGAATGTCCACATGACAGAAATGTGTTTCCATCAACCCAGATTTTTCTTTATACTAGCCAGACTATTAGTAAACTTGCATGTAACTACATTTGTATGGTTTTTTCTGTCAACACTTTAAAAATGCAAAGTAGACTACAGCAATCAAAAGAGTCCTGAGTTGTTCACTACAATCATTGTGGGTTATGAGTGTTATCATACCGATGGATTTTCCTAGTTTGAGCTTACTGCCTTACTAACTGATACTTTCTTCATTAGACAGCACCAGTATACATCAGAAAGGCAAGAGCAGTATCAGATCCAACTAAACTAATATAGAGTGTTGGACAAGAGATGAGCAGACGAGAAGAAAATCTATATCCAAGACTTCTCATTTTCAGGCTCAAGTCTTCCAATTTCCATCATAACCAATTAGAAAAGCAACCATTCATAATTAATTTTCTCCACATTCATGTATTATAATTTTTTGTTACCAATGAAGCACGCATTTTGTAACATCCAAAAAAGAAAACGACCCCAAAGCAGTTCTGGAAATATGACTTATGCACTTAAGTTGTATGCCAAATGTGTACTTTACTTCAGTGCCAAATCACAATGCTATTTCAAGATGCAAATAAGAATAAAACTCTCTTTGCCTTGAGGTGTCACATTTACTATGACAACACACTTCAGTTTTAAGCCACACAAAATTACATTCAAACTGCAAATTCATGGGAATAGCCCATCCCAGAAGGAAAAGATGTTTTGTCAGTACTTGCTCTTCCTCTTAGATCAGACCAGTTTAGTTGCTGTCAAACCTGAAATAATCTTACAGCAGCAGGAGAGCACTGACCAGTTTCCCTAATCCTAGCAACAGGAAGAAACACTGTCTATGTTCCAGCTTGTATAAGTTTCCTACAAGCAATTAAAATTTTAATTTAACTTTAGTACCACTGAGAAGGCCCATTCACTGTTGCACAAAAACTATATCATTACCTTGAGTTTTACACTTAAAATCAAGCACAGCTCATATAAACCAAGACAGACCTAGCCTAGCCTTTTTAAACAACCACATTAACGAAACCTTTACTAGCATAACTGACCTGTATCTAGGTAGGTGCATAATTTCTGATTTATTTTATTTTACTTTCATAATATATATAATAATCAAGTGTGCGTGCATACATATATCTAGCTATCTCACAGAAGAAAAAAAAAAAAAAAAATATATATATATATATCCTCCTACCCCCAGATTCAAAGCTTTACTCACTAGAACAGCAAACACAGCTGGGGAGAGTCAGGCAAGGCTTTTAAGTTAGGCAGAAGTATTTTGATCTCTAAAAAGAAAACAACAGAAAATGAAGCCACCTGAGATTTTGAAGAGTATCCGTTCTGAGGATGCTAAAAGCACAATTATGATGTTCCTTCTCTAAGCAGGAAGGGAACACCAGGAGAGAGACAGGACCAACATAATAAAGATTTAGGAATAACAAAAGTTTCGGAAGTGGGAAGGTAGATGGGTGATTCTGGAGAAAGTCTGAAGAGAAAATGTTCCCCATCTGTGATTCCTAGCACGTTAGGCTTTCGGTATGCCTTTTTATTTCTAGTGTCTCTTCACAACAGGCGGCCTGAGGACTAGGCTCTCTGGGCTTTACAAAACAGAAATAAAAAGTACTCTACTAGCGGTCCTCCTATATACCCAGAGAATAGCACAGCCATCCTAAAGCACAAAATCCACAGTATAATTGATGTTTCCAGCCACTGGGAACGGCACAGAATTTAACCTTCATGTATCAGCTTCCTGTGTCTATTACCTCTTCCACTTTCCAAGGCATAACCATTTATGGCCTGAATGTTGGGCACATATGTATTTAAAGACACACACGTGCTCTTGGGAAAAATGTTTATATTATGCCTCTAAGTATGATATCACTTCTTCGAGTACCAAATTAATATGACTAGTTCCCCTATTAAAAATATATACTGTTATTTTCCAATTTCAAATGAATTAGTGAAAACAATTAATCTCTTATTTGAAAAAAGTTACATTAATTTTACTGTATAAAATCCTAGAGAAAAATACATTGAACGGCCATTTCATTCAGCATTTCTACCTTCACTTTGACCATTAAATCACAGAATAGAAGGAGCAAGGATAACACATATTTTGCAAGGAAACTTTTTATGGAGCTTTTGGTTCAAGGTAGGATTTCCTTCATGCATTCTATTTTTAAAAATCCATGAAATAGGGCTGAAGAGCCAGCTAATCTTATTTCTTTCAGATGTCAGTTCAGAAATAAGAGGAAAGATTTGCTTTCAACTTTGAGCAGCTTAGCTTGCAGGTCCCTCCCTGAGAGAGGCTTGGCTATTACTCAAATCCATCCAGCTGCAAGGAAGTGCCCAACTCCCCCTCCACATGCTGATGAAACCCAAGAAATGCATTGTATAATCACACTGGCAAACACCAGAAGAAGGATGTGTGCATGCATAAATACAGCACATCATGATTCTCTCTTCTTGTGAGCTACAAAATCTCATGGAACAAGTTATCCCACCTAACTGTCTGAAGGCAGTTTGTTTTCAGCCAGTCAGATGGTAAATTAATGCTTTGACATGCAATACCATACAGATTTCTACAAAAAAAAAAAAAAAAAAAAAAAAAACAAAAAAACCACCACCCTCAGGATTATTTAGACAGCAAAACATACAAGAGTTATGTCTAAATAGTCACAGAGCAATTAAGGAATGTGAACACCAAACTCAGGAACAGCAGCTACATGGAATACAGGGTGCAGCATAAAGGTGTTTAATTTTATTGTGAACCATACTACTTAGATTTTGAGAATAAAAGTATCAAAATGTTCCTCAAAGGACATAAAAATTTCCCTGTGATTGTGATTTTAAAGCATATGTAATAAGAATTAAACACTACTAAATACTTCTATTACCACAGTGCATAACAAACTAAATCAAAAGAGGGCCTGCTTTGTATTAGGTGCAGCAAAAACAAAGCCAGTTCCTGAGATAATTACCTAAACTACTTGTCTCTACCATGAGCATCAGGCAATTAATATTGGAACTGTGCTGTCTCCGCCAGAGGGAAAGATGCCATATAGTTAAAGATGTACAAGTACATTTTCTATTGTGCAATGCCTTGTTTGGATTGCTTGTTTCTATCCAATTTGCATAAATTCCGTAAAGTTATCATTTAATTATGCAGTACGCAAATCCCTATGTTTCAGTTGGTTTAAGCTGTTGCAGTCAGAGCACAGGAATTCAGCGTCTCCCTAGTAACACACACCTGATTCAGAAAAGACTCGGACTCAGGCACTGCAACGCAGGCAGGCAAAAGCAATTTCTGGAAGTGACTTTAAAAAAAACCTTACCCACCCCTGAAGGAAATCTGCTCCAAAAGACTAAATTCACAGCCTCAGGCTTTTGAGGCCCCTCCACTCCAGCAATGTTCAGAACTGTTTTCCACCAACCTAAGCCAAACTACTAAACCCATCCTTGCTTGATGATGGTAAAATCCAAAGCGACTTTGTAATCCCCACCACGAGCAGTGTTAAAAAGGAAGGCAATGGGGCTAGCTTAAGGCACCCGAGAGCTACCTCACCACACTGGGAGCTGGTGGTCCTCAAGCACCACCGCCTGAACAGGCCACGCTGTAGGACCTGGCCGCCCTTGCCCTGGCTGTTAAGCATCATTGCAGCCCCAGCTCACAGCCCAATTCCCCTATCAGCAGCAGTCGCTGATCTTATCTTCCCCTTGAGGACAACCCCCTGGATAAATGCCAACCAATACGGCTGCTAACATGAAGGCACAACATTAATGTCCTTAATGTGTCCTGACTACATCTAAAGTTAATTAGGGGAGGAGGGGTACAGAGAGAAGAAAATCAATCCAGGATCATCATAAAATCAAATGCCATGCAACTCCTCATGCTGCCTGAAGGTGAACTTCTTCAAATCTGACATTTGCTCAGAAAAGAACACACACAGCAGGACCACGATACATTCAACACATCCAACAGTCCTCTCAGTTGGCAGCACCTATGTCTGCATACGTAGTTTGAAAAAGAATGGGAACAATACAGAAAACGTTCAGATGGTTCTGCTTTGTTGCTGGGAAGCATCATGCTCGAGCACCACAGACTCCTAAACTTCCTAGCAAAACAGATGCTGCTAAGGTTTTATATATGTATAAATATTTCACCTTTCATCAGTTGCAACAGATCTTCTAATCAAACTCTGTTCTAATACTCAAATTTTGAGCCTTATTTTCAAGAAACAAGAAAGCTGTTCTTTCCTCATCCCGCCAATTAGCAGAAATGTACTTCTTTCTTCAAAAGGCAAGAAAGAAATTATTTTTTTCCTAACAACTGGTATACAATTTCTCAGCAAGGCTTCCTCAATTCAACTCTATTATTCTGACTCAGGTGTGGGGTTCTTCCCCCCAAAAAGGATGCAGCAGAGTAGCTGTGAAAGGCAAGATATTGATTACGACCACCATTCACAATGTGAAAAATTAACTGTCAGGAGAACATTTAATGAATTAGTTCTGCAAACACATGAAAAATGCTCTTTCGACTCCAATACTCTGAGTATTTACAACCCCCTAAAATTATCCCAAGGGCCAAATTCTTTACAAAATTAATTAGTGAAAAATCTCAGTGAACCAATTTTTAAATGTATGCAAGAATTATAAAGCACATTTTTTCCCTTCTGCTATAAGTAGCAGCTGTCCTATTTATCTTTCAGGCTTTTCACTCCACACTGAGACTGTTTACACACAAACTTTGACAGAAGTGGGAAAATGTATTTTTAAGAGGCTTCAAAAAAAAAAAAACAACACCACCAAAACCAACCAGACTATGTGCTTCAACAGCTTAAGATAAGCATCCGAAAATAACCCTTAAAAAGAGCTATATAATTTTCATATTATTTTGAGCTCACCCCCATGAACACTGTTGGGCTAATCCCATTTAACTAGAGAAAACCAGGTTAACCTCCAGGAAAAAGACCAGATTAGCCTATGCGTACAAAAAGTGATTCTCTGAACTTTTAAATATATATATTTCACCTCCAAAAATACTTCCTCTTCGCATCGCCAACTCCCACACAGCCCCCCTCTAAGTCTCTATTGCTTGACAAATAAGACACAAAAATAATGCCCAGCTGGCAGTCAACTGGCAGAGTGATAGCGAATGAAACAACTGGCAGTCAAAATACTAGTTTAATGGTTATGCTGCTGCAGCACAGTTTTCACACGCCATCTCAGAGTTACACAAAATATTCTGCTGGCCCTGGTGCCATTTCCTTGAAGTTATGGCATATAAACCAGCAAGATTTAGCAACATTCAGACACTGTAACAATAGAAGCAAATAAAGGTAAGACCGGATCCCTGAGTTTTCAAGCTCCTGTCACGACAGAGAAGCGCTCATGGTGTCTTCAGCACTCACTTCTACCACCTCCTCTTGAAGAACATTAAAAAAAAAAAAAAAAACAATCCAAATGAAATATCATCAGTTAAATACACACACCCACCCCCCGAAATGGATGAAGTCTGATTAATTCAAGCCACATTACCTAACAGTTCGCTACTGTCACAAGCCATAACCTGACAGACTATTTATCTCCCCTCCACACCCCATCCTTCTGGGTTACCTCTCTACGAGCTTAGCTGACCAGCACAGTGTTGAATCACACACAGGCCAGCATTATGAGAAGGGAGGAATGGGGAAAGATGAGGTACTGGAGAAGTATTTACAGAGGAGGTTTCTAATTCTCTCATAATCGGGTTTGTTACTTAGAGACAGTAGTTACTGGCCTCTCTGGTAACACAAGTAAAATCTGGCAGACTCCACAAAGCACATAACCCATAAAGAAAAAGGGAACCCACACATTCAATGCTCACACACACACTGGGTTAAAAAATGGCTTTATAAAGAAGCGAGTAGCAATGGTTTTCAAAGCAGAAAGTTAAAGTAGCACAAGACCTATCAACCTATGGAATCTGGGCATCTTTAAAAATCAGGTTTCTGACTTACTTTCAAAGGGCACAAACAGAGTGTTTCCCAGACTCTGCTAAGTCTCAGGCTTTTGCGCTGATAGTAGCTTCAACTGACTAGCACTCAGGGCTTGGAGTTTAATAAAATGAGATTTTTTTTATTTTTTTTTTTTTAAATATGACAGTATTAGTATTACCTTCCACTGACAAAAAATGGCAGAAGACTCTATAACAAAATAAAAAGAACTAATTTTCCAAGTGGGCCCAAGAAAGTTTCTAACAGTGAAGAGGAAAATTGGCGCATTAAAATTGTATCAATGCTACCCATGTTGCTTACAAGGAAAAGCCTATTTGGCATTATTTGGTACACATGAATTTTGGCCTATGAAACTGCTCAAGTTTACAAGGAAGCACACTTTTCAGTATTAACAATTCAGTTTTAAAACCTTGTGACTTTTTATCATTACATAAGAAGTGTTAAACCATCTGTTGCATCTTACTGGTTTTGTTGTCTAGTCACATAACATTGCTCCAAGCCATCACTACTGCCCAAACAGAAGTCTGTCGTCTTTTACCAAGTAGCTGATGAACACAGCTAATTTTCAACTACTATTTTATCAAATAAATTGCATATGTTGAACTCCATGAAGAGAAAAAAGTGCAAATATTCCAAAGCAAATTTCACCTTAAAGTTGTTAAGACTGTGAATAATTTTCATGAGATATTGTATTTTCTGTCCATTGTCTTATTCCTGCTTAACCTGGACTTATCCCATATGAAAATTGCAACTCATTTGTTTTTAGTGTGGCACACAATCATTTTGTTAGCTAACATCAGCTAAACTTAAGCAATATTGACTACGTTAATTGCTGAAACTCAACACTTACATTACAGTACTATGTCTCTGTTCGTTAACTAACTAAAGCTTTTATGAAAATTTTAATTTTTTCCCAGAAAAGGAAAAAGGCATGGAGCAAGGAAGCCAAGAAATACAATGGAAATTGTATTTTAATTTCATGTAATTTATTAGTTACAGTTTAAAAAATTGCAAGAGTCGGGAAGAAGGTAGAAAGCTAACCCAATGAAATGGTAAGTGGTAAACTTCTAATTGCCTCTTGGCCACCAGCCTCTGCACTTTGGCACCACTGACAATTGTACAAGGACTTGAAATATGAGTTAGTAATTGCTGTTGGTCCTTGTATACAACAATTCCAACATATCAGCCGAATCTTTCATTGAGAATGAATATGCCTTTTGTTTTCTGTAATTACTGTAAACATTGTCCTACAACTAGCCAGGATTTCCTTACTATAGAAAACCTATATATTTGCACAATGATTGTACTCTGCTTTTCAATTCCACCAGGAGTAGATGGAGTCCACCACAGCCGAGTGTACTGATCATTAAGAAAAAGCAGTCCATGTCCTACTGCAACAAAGAATACATTTTGAATGGATTAAAATTTGAATCTATCCTGGAATCCTTTTTCACCTCCACCTGCGAGAAACCTACAACCTTCTCAGCCTGATAACCATGCAGGCAGTAAGAATGATAGCATAGCAGAAACAGCAGGTCTTGGCACTCTGTTACCAACATAATGGACCGGTTTTACGGAAAATTTGAAGTTCAAGAGAAAAAACCCTGTTGCTGCTGTTTCCCTGTTGTCACAACCTGAAAGAGATTCTGAAGATAAAGATTTCTTTACAACTGTTCAAGCCATACCTTTACTGCCTAGCTTACCTCCACTTTCCTCACACTTCACCTTTTTGTTGCACTTTCCATTTAATTTTTTGCATTTACTGGAAAAGTCTTGTTTCACCACTCATTTTCCTTGTTAAGAGAAATGTTTATTCCACATTCTAAGTATTAGAACTTACATATTCCAAACAAGAGGAAAGGTGTCTTGCATCTTTTTCATACCATAAAGGCCTGCAGAAATATTGCCAGATACATAAAATATAATGGAGTCTCTTCCAGCTAAATGGTGTCTCTAACATGCCAAATTAATTTAACAGTTTTAAGTGCTATTAACACTCTGAAGAAAGAACGCAGACAAAGCTAAAGCGCTAATGAAACATTTTCATGCATGTACATAAATCTAATCCTGTAATTCAGGTATTTGTGAACTACATCACACGGCCAAAATACAATCTACAACTGCCTACTGGCCTCCACTTCAACTGCTATACATTTTTAGATTGCAGCATTTCTACCCTTACCCAAACCTCCTGAGAAGCAGTCTATGAAACTGCCACTGTAATGGAGCTGAATGTTTATCAACTAAACCAAAATGCATTTCACTTTGAACAAAATTTTAATGTGCTATGGAAGAAGGTGAATGGTTTGGGTTTGTTTTTCTTTTTTTTTTTTCCCAAGATGTTCACATACCTGAGCTGCTTGATTTCTTCACCCACTACATAGGCATTGTTTAAATACAGTACAAAAAATAATATTGTTGTGTTTCTCAAAAACACAAAGGCAAATTTCTTGGAGAAAGCAAGGATTCATCTTTTGGTGGCACCAGCTTTCAATTTAAAAATACTGAAAACAAGACCTTTGGGGAATAAATTAGTATTTCTGCAAAAGCAATCTGTTACTTCTCTCAAACTACACTGATGACAAAACTGTAGATGGAAGCCTCCTGTTTGTCACAATCCTCCCACAGATAAATTCCCATAAAAGTGATGGTTCTCCAGTATTACTGTTTTTCATTATATTCCAGCATTACTACTGACAAAAAATTCTAGCATGCGTGTTAAATGCTTGCTAGACACCTACACTCTGCTGGCACACCAGATGTTAGCTCTCCGGCAGAACTCTTGCCAAGGGAAGCACTCCACGGTCAGCACCTTGGTAGGTAAGTTTCTAGCTTCTCCCACAGGCTTCTGCCTCCAGTCTATTATTTGCACCTACTGGGTTCCCTTTTTTTTTTTTTAAATACCAAAAAGTTAGAAACAAAAGCTCTTCAAGAAGAATTCCATCTAGTGCTCTGATTTCAGATGGCACATTTAATAAACCCACTTCAGTGCCCTGTGGCACGTGATGGATGCACCATCTCCATCTGTCTGCTGCTTTTCTGCCAGCAAGCTTCCGCAGTGCATTGCCCTTGGCCCCCCCCAAGCCAGTCTTTCCACTACACCCCCAAGAAGTTTCCTACCAAATCCCAGCCCAGGTTGTGTCATCCACAGCTGCCAGAGACACATCCTCAGCCGAGCCTGCTGCTCAGGAACTCCTTTTCTGCTGCAAAAAAGCTGGGTGCATGTTAAAGGCAAAAGTGACTAAAAATCTCCATCCAACAGGTTACAATTGCAAATTAAGATCAGAAAAAAAACGGGGCGTGGGGGAAATCACTGTCTGCGGTTCAAAACCAATATCCACTCAATTTTACACTTAGAGGGGCAGAGTGTTGTTCTACAGTTGTATGAAGTTAAGCATCTGGTATTGAAAAGCCTGCAAACAAATTTCACCAGTTACTGATGCCTTTAAAAAAGAAAGAAAAAAATAAAAAACAGTAACTTTTTTGAGTTGTTATATATAAATTGCAAATGTAAGTAGAACATGGCAAGCAGTTTAAATATATCTTAAAAAAAACAAAACTACCTAAAACTGCATTCAGACAGCCCCACACTTTTTCTTCCTCTTTTTTTTAAAGGTAGATATGCTTCTTTCTTGTTATTGTTTTGGAGGAGCTAAAGATTAGGGGAAAGGAGCAGAAGAAATGATGTCTAAATGTAAAGACAGCATTTGCAAAAGAACAAAGCCTTAAGTTTTCACAATGCTGAGAGAATTACATTGCCAATTTTTCTCCTCCTACCCTCTATTATTCTGTGTGATATAATCACATATTGCATACAGTCGTTAATCAAAAGCTTCTCAAAGCTTTTTGCAAACATCTAGTTAGGCCTTATAAAAGAAATAGTAGTTTTCCATCTTCCCAAACAAAGAAGACTCACGGACAGGGACCTGATCCAAGACAACATCGTGTCTCAACCAGAACCTGTGTATCTGTTTCTCACTGCGGTGCTGCCTGGCACTCACCTGGGTGCTCTTTCTGGTCTCCCTCAGAGCTCTAAAAACATGTACTATATACATTTAAACATACACTTTCAAACTATTTACCAGATCAACCTATCTGCAGAGAAGCTGTTCTTCAAATAAGCTGCAAGGTTTTATTTGTATTAGGACCAAAGCATATTACACAAACCATTCTAATTACATTTGAACAGTGCTGTTAAAAACCAGTCCGGCTAAAACAAGCTCTTGATCCCAGCAACACATGTTAATATTTGTCAGAACTGAACTTGCCACAAAGTACATGAGCTTCATTTTAAAAGAAAGTTAAGATTTTAGCCCCTTCCTTTCCTTGAAAGCATAACACAATGAAAACATGCCTGTACAACAAACATAAACCCAGGCTCCATTTCAGCAATATTCTGATGAATATTTGGGACCTTTAAAGGTCCCTTCCAACCCAGACCATTCTATGAACCATTCTAATATAAATCAATTAATACTACATAAAATGAATAATTGGGAACATAAAATCCATCTGCTGTATGTGAAAGAGATAGAAGACAAAGGTTGTATTTTGAAAACAAGGCACTTTGCTTCTTCCTTAGACATGCTACTGTCACCTCTGCATACAATAAAAGCGCCTTGGTTGTCATGTGGTGGCATTTGAAGAAGGAACCTGCTCAAGGCAGAAAAGAAGAAGAAAAACCTAATCAAACCTCACTGTGCAAATCTCAGTCCCAGGCAAACTTTTGTACACGGTCAGTTTAGCTGAAGATATAGTAATATCCCAAACCGCTTGCTTACAGCCAAGGATGATGTGAGTGAGATCTAACTCAACTAAGGGCAAAATCAGCCAGGTAGGTTAGGCAAAGAGCTAAGCCAGCCTATCTTCAATAGACAGCACTCACACAATCCCGGCGGCTGAAACCGGGAAGATGGGGAGGGGGAACTATTTGGTGGTGGGATAAGCACAGGGCCTTTTTCAAAGACACCTTCGGTCTGTCTCAGCATGCTGCTTTTCTCGGAGGATTTGAGAAGTCATACAGCGACGGCATGCACCAACAGGTGTAGACATTTTTCCCACCTGCACAAAGGTATAAGATGAAGAATTGTAGGGTAATGCTAGTAAGTATCCAACACTTTAAACCACTTCACATCATCCCTCTCACCTTCATAAAATTTTCTCAAGACAGGCAGAAAGCAGTCCCTAATAAAGCTTCACATAGACAAACTCTCCTTTTCACTGTTCTGTAATATTTTATACTTTAAAAAGAACCACATGCCTAAAAGTAATTTACAAGATATTAAACTTAAAATTAAAAGACAACACCCTTTTCTTTATGGTCACCTGACAAAGAAGATGAACAAATTAATAAAACTTCAAAAAACACACAATAAAATTTACAGCTTTCATTACACTATAGTCCAAGCTATTATTAAATAGCTAGCACTGCAGCTAAAGACACAACATGCCAAGTTAGAGTTTAGAAATGCTTTTTATAATAAATTGAAACGTAGTTAAAGCATGATAAGACATGAGAAATCCAAGGAAACAAGAAATGTTTATGAACACAAGCAATTAGGAACAAGTCTAAACATCCAATCCTTATTTCACTCCCCACTGCTCCTTCTCTATTTACAGGTAGAGTCTCAGAATACCTGAAGAAAATACAAACATTCAATTATGAGAGCTACTATGCAAAGGCAAACCTCTTGCCTCCAGTTCCAAAACAGGCAGTAGCTCTGCCAGCAAACTGTCTGTTATGAATGCTTGGGGTGGTGGGGGAGGAAGCAAAAAAAAAAAAAAAAAACAAACCTCAAGCCCTTCCACACCAAAAGAGGCCAGATAACCCTGGACACAGACCTCTGTCCCACACAATCCAGAAAGTCACTTTAGTCTTTTTAGCTCCATAACAAACTAAAGGTCTGGATTCTCATAAACAGAGACAAAACTATGAGTACCTAATGCAACAGTGCATTCAACACCAGTGACTGAGCACATTTCATTGTCATTTTTTTAAATAGGGTAACATCACATCATGTTCAATAATCCAATTATGAGCATCTGCACTATCTTCACAGTAGCACTCATGCCTACACTCTGTAAAATTGCTTTTAGCATATTAATTTTGAAATCTTCCCTATCTTTTCTATTTCACAGCCCGATAATGTGCTATTATGTATCAACCACAAGATTTGGTTATGTAAAGGGCTGGACAAACAAACTTTTGCAATTTACTTTAGAAAAAGCAATTTTATGTTTTTTAAATGAATAGGAACATTAAGGGAGACTAAGTCAAGTTCCACTTCATAATTACTCATTTCTATGAACATGTGTTGACATTTTTCAGCATATGGCCATTTTTTCTAAAGCAGAATCTCAAGTTAAGTTTCACTTAAGTGACTTCAACTGTTTCCCAGAACTCAGACTTTACTCTTATCTCTACCAGATACAAGACTGCAAAATACCCTGATAATCACGCACTTGGAAGCAAGGGACAGAGAAGACTTCACAAACCCAGAGACCTTTTGCCATTCTTACTTTCCAAATGAGCATATACTTGGTGCCTAAAAGAAGCCCTCCTAAAGAGCCCAATCACTTTTTTTTTGGTTTTTTAAAAGAGTACAAACAGGAGAGGAAGGTGCACATCCAGTATTACCACAACACTGTTACACCTCCTTGTCCCAGTCACACAGGTTCCCTACACAAGACACTCCCTTCCTTAACAATACTTACACGGTTTGTCTGCTTTACACCTTTCTTTCCTCAGCCCATGCAGGCCCATTCTAACACCCTCCCAGTCTAACACACTACTCATTTGAGAAATATCTTCTAACTTCACATTTACTTCTAGTTTTAGTCTAACTCTCATTTCAAACCACCTGTAGTAGGGAACTGCCCAATAACTCATTACCATCAAAACTTTTTATCATGAGATAAAAAGCATGAGACTATTAAAATGCAATGGTATTCACAAAATTGACAAGAAAGCATGGCAATCCACAAATGAAAACAAATACAGGACATCCTTTCCATAAGGAAGCCAAGGAACAAACAAGTTACACAATGCATTTTATAAAAAGCAACCTTTAGTGTTTAGTGAAGGCGCAATACAGTAATCTTTTATGGAGATATAGCAAGCAAAACAAAATACCAAACAGGAATATAAAGAAAATAATGAATTAAATACACAGATGTTATATGCCTTTCAAAAGCAATTATGATTTTGATACAATTCTTTTACACAATTTTTACTTGAATACATTCTTGCAAAACTACACTGTAATCAGCACAAAATAATAGTTCTTTCATGCTGATAGGCTATCCTCATCACTAGTTTAAAATGAAAACCAAAACTTTTAACTTTTTTACTTGAATTGCACAGACCCTATCAGCCAATACAGTGTTTCCTTGTCTTACAAATTTCTTAAAGTCAAAAAAATACACCAACCTATCACAATTCTCTGCTTTCTGGAAATAACAATCAGATACAGAAAGGAAGTTCATCCAACAAAACTGTAGAAAATAGTTCAGATTGTTTTTATAAAGGAGAAAGAGGAAGGAAGGAAAAAAGCTATTCAGAATTTGGAAGCTTTTCCAAAAGGATTTCAGAACACTGTTAAACTAATTAGGCTTAGTTTTTATATACCCAGATTGTATTATATTATATTAAGAAGATATGCAAAAACAGATTTCTATGACACCATAAGCAGTAAAATACTGAAGTTTCACAACTGCATTAGGACCATCCAACACTGCATTGGCTGGCAGAAGATGCAGTGTCTCAAGCACACAATCTCAATCCTCCCTTGTGTTCACACTAGTGTGTAGCAATCAGCAAGTTGGATAGCATTGCTGCTCTGGGTGAGAATAAAAAAAAAAAAAAAGGAAAATAAAAATCCCAAAAGTCAAAAAAAAGAAAGTCTGTGCAGATCCATGAGCTGATGTGATTCACTTCCTATATGGCAGTCTATTAGTACTACTGCAAGAAAGGTAAGTAAAATGCTTCAGCAGAAAGAAATTATGTAACAGCAGTGCGATTTTAGGTTGCCTCCATCACAAAGCCTCACCTTACATATGGGATCCTGCTTCACCTTTGGCTGAAACCAAAAACTACACTTGACGTTCTCCAACTGTACAGACTGTGGGAGGGAGTTACCTTCTGAACACAGTGCACATTTAGAGAAGGTCTGAAACCAGGTAGTTCTGTAACCTACCACAAAGATCAAACCTCATTTTCAATGCCAGTTTTAAACCTAATTTTAGGACTCTGACAAATTTTAGCTAAATTACTTCTTTGCTTGTGGTTTCAGAACAATGCATTTCCACTAGGGAAATCAGAATCTGTATTAAAAAGCTATGTAGAAGGAAATGGGATATTTAACGAAAACATTATATTCTTACATACTTCAAATCCCACTGCATTCATCAAATAACTTACTGATTTGCCCTTCACACCCTGTCTTTTGTGCTCACAACCTCTAAGTGCCTTATACAACTATCACAAAACTTCAGGTCAAGGAACACAATGACTTTAGTGATTATTGCCCCTTGAGGTAGCAAATCAAATGCTCAACTGCAAACATTCCAATAACTCAAATTCTACTTAAAGACAGTAGCCAAAGAACTTAATAGAAGTAGATAACATTCACTTTCAAAATTTCCTGCTTACTCAGCACACTACTAAAATACTTAATCTTGTTTTATTTCTGAAAGAAATCGCTCACAAATTCCAAAATGTTTTGGAAAAGGTTAACGTGTCTAAATGTGAAGAAACATCAAGCAACTGTTGGTTTTTATTTTTCAGCATTTCTATATTGAAAGACTAAATTATTTAATTATATATATATATTTTTTAATAACAGACTCAGTATTGTTGTATTTTTCTTCCACTTTTAGTAGCTTAATCCTGGCATCAAAAAATTTCATCCAAAGGATGGCATTCATGCTGCCAACCCACATAAACTTTTTGGCAGGCTACAAAGAAGTCAGTAGTCCTCACAAAGCAGCTCTGTGCTGTGTGGTGACTGATACCAGTAAAATATTACTCCAAAGCGAAGCCTAGTATATAATATGTATGCAAGCATCAGAATCCATACTCTAAAAATTCATTTGTCTTGATGAGTAACAAAGTCTTCAAAGGCCTTGTAACTCAAAGGAGAAAGTTCACAGAGTTTCTGTCACCCCACACTTCATTTTTTTTACTGGGAAAAAACACTAAAGAATGGAGAAAATACAAAAACCACTCATGGAGAGCATGGGCAAAAATAGACTGAAGATTCCAATGCAAGATATTTCTCTCTCACATGCCTTTAAGTAATTATTGCTTCCAAAAGTCTATGTCTATGCTTTGACATTGGAAACAGATGAGGAATTGTATCTTGAGCAGAAAGAAAGGTTCATAAAAAGGATGAAAATAACAGCACCAGAGGTCTGTGCATTAATTTTTTTTCCCCTTATAAATGCATAGTAGGTGATAAAAGTTTTTCTGCTCAGCTCATCTTTTGCTGAGTAACATACTTTTGATAGGACCATTAGTAGCAGGATATAGTAACATTAAACGAAACACAGTAAGAGACACACCATCTTCTATGCCCCAGTTCCTCAAAAGCTGATTCCCTGAAATACAGTACTTCCACGCAGCTGCAAGTTTAATTCATAGCTCAAGCAATATATTAGATGGACTTTGCTACTCAGATTTCTATGAGCAGATACTATTTTCAGGAACCAACAGACTTGTCTCATGAATTAGACTCATTAACCAGACATGAGAGTAAATAACTTTTATAGATACAATATACAGCAACTTTTTTCTAGAGTATGAAGTCCGTAAGCACTCTGAAATATACATATATATAAAATATATAGTTATGTATGCTTAAAATAATATACAGTTATATTAATGTAGAAGCTGGTCTTGGTGGAATAGCAGTTTAGCACATGAACCAAGGTCTCCCATTGCTTTGCATTAGTTCTTGTTCCTATCATTTTTCTGGAAACTGGTAGAAAAACCCACCACATTCTCTTTGTTAATTAACCTTTGCTGCTTTAAATTCATACCTGGTTTTTACACACCTATAAGCTAACTGAATCTGCAAACTATTTGGCTGTAAAAGATAATATACCCAATTTACTCAACACTGTGAAGTAAAAAAAGAAATATATATGTATACACCTTGCAAAATATAGGACCATGTTCCCCAGAAAGAGAAGGCAGGCAGTTATAAACTAGGGCAATAAATAAAAGCTCAAAGCATAAGACTGTGGTGACCACAAACATGTGGCACATTAAAACAGTCTTCTGCTCATTATCCACATAGAACTCTCATCAACTCAAAACTTCCTTGTGTAAGTATCTGTATATTTGCATTCAGTTACACCATGGCAACAAATGGACTTAAAAGGTCCTAACATTCTTTTTTGTGATATCAGCTTTCTGCTTACAGGTTATATTTTGTAAAAAAAGTAGTGAGAAGACATTTTTAACAAAAGGCAACAACAAAATAACTTTTATTTTGCCAAATACAAGTTAAGACATTAGCCAGACCAAATGTACAATTGTAAATAAAAATCTCCACAACAAATCATTCAACTATTTGCATACACAAGGCTAAAAGAAAGAAAATTCTGCCTCAGAAAGAAGAAGAAAAACTTTTTGTGAGGCTGTTAGTTAAAATCATTTCAAAGTTTCAAATAAAAAACTCACCTACCCTAGAAATGCAAAGTCTGAAAAATTAAACAAGTCTAAAATTGGAATTCTTATGACCAGTACTAATCTCAACATAAATTTTTATGGACTATAACAAAAGTAACAACAGAAATAATCTTTGGCAGTATTGCACTGTACATTACTGGGTTATGGCAACAAAGTTTTCCTTTTAAATTCATGTGATAATGAAAACCTTCCAGAAACCTGAGAATACAATGCTGCTTTTCTTAGGAACTCAGGAGCTTTAAGACAGTATACAGATGAGATCTTGAAACATCAAACAGACCTGTTCCTAATTATCAGTGGAGATGAAGAGTCATATATGCTTAGCAGCCTTCTAGTTTTATATTTTTTACATGTTTGTAATTGTTTATAAGTGCACTACTTCAAAAATGTCTTCGGAAGAAACACTATTTTCTGTTTTAACAAATTCCCAATTTCAGAGTCTTACAAGCTATCCCTAAAATTTAATATGCAGTTTTAGAAGACAAAAATCCTTATATTAAATCTTTCAACCTCACTAGCCAACTGCAACTTGCCAAAAGAAGTTCAGAAATAGAACCATTCATTAAATAAAACACTGTTCTGCACCAGGCAGTCCACAGAGACTCAACTCCAATGCTAAAACCCACATAGCATCAACTGCCATGATCACATATCCAGTGAGGTTTAATCGCATTCACATTTAAAATGTACATACATTATATTTATTTGTTTTCCTGAATGTGTCATGGATGCCTCAGACTACCAGAATTCATTTCAAAATATTTCTATTGCCAAATCCATTAACTAATGTCTTCCTCATCTACAGAAAGCTTGCTAGAATTTCTTTATTGGCACATAAAACGCCAAATGCTACAAAAACTCTTCTTGAATATAGTTTCAAAATTAGAATTTTGTTTTATTATTATATAGCCCATTACACAGTAACATGACATACTAAGATAACATTGCTTCTGTTTTTAAAACTCAGATTATTGTAGAAGTGCAACAGAAATGTAATTACTTACCTTAAGCTAATTACAAAGAGAAATACATTTAAGTTGTTCTTTTATCAGTGAAGAACCACTACACAGCTATGGTTTTAATTATTTTTAATGTAGGTTACTCATATCACACTCTCTACTTCCTCCCACAACATTTAAAAAGAAATAAATAGCTGAAAGTAGTACTGCTCTTTATAACATGCAAGAAGGTGGGGGATTTTTTTGCATATGAAAATACATTAAATACTCATCAACGATAGTAGGGCTTTCCTCAAAAAACAGGAATAGCACGTAACTTCCTAACTTTTGTATTCTCTCAGATTACTCAAAGTCACTCTGTGTGAAGAAATAATTACAGCCAGGTAATTTGGAGGGACCATTTTGCCTCCCAAAACTTCCCGGCTCATGTAATTAGTTCAGGTTATTTTCAGCTCCTTACAGTAGTTAATTCATAGATTATTTTCAGTTCCTTATGGTCAGCTTGCAGTTTATGGTCAGCCTGTGGTTTACATGTCACCTCCATATTCTCAAGTTGTCATGACTAACAACTGACAGTTGAGCAAGTCAGTGGCACATCTGGCAATAAGCATCTTAAGAACCTTATAAGCATCCATTTTAAAATAAAAGATAAATATAAGAGAGCTAATATTTAATTATGGAAATTTACCTGTAGAAGGGTTGGGGGGGGGGGTGTCTTCCCCACTTTCATAATACTGAAATATTTAATATCATAGTTAAATTTGGCATTTACCTGCAGACCACCTCATCTATGAAAACTGAGTCAGATTCTCAGAACTACTGTTGAATTACAGTAGAGTCCTAAGACCTACTTGGGTATGGAATATCAAAAGTAGTAAAGGACAAGCAGTAATCAAAACATAAAGCAGGTAAAGTTAAGGCATTCAAATGTGCAGAAGAACAGCATGTCTAGTTACAACAGTTTCCTATCCTCTTCAGGCTTCAGACTGAACTATATTGGGTCACTCCACACCAGTTCTACGAGCTGGCATGTTTTCATGGACAACCATCATTTTGTGTTTTAGCACTTGAGCTGCCATCAAAAAAAAGTTTGACTGATCTCTTAAAGCAGCAAAAAAAAAATCTCAAAAATAGAATTGTATGCTTGCTGACTATCTGCAAACGTGATTTGGAATACAGGAATTTATTTCAAGGTAACAGGATTGGTAAAAAATACCATGGGAACATACAGAACAAAAGAAGCAGCATTATATTACAAAGATATCTTTATTACTGAGCAATAATTATGATTGGGAGCACATCTTGAGAGAACAACACTTATGTATTTTCTCCATCAGGTGCTATTTTCTAACTATAAAAGCACCAAGAAACAAAAAACTAGATGCTTTGGTAGAAAACAATGTAGCCATTGACCAACAAAACAAAACAAAAAAATCATCATTCTTTGGGTACAACTAAAAGCAGTAAGTGTTCCTGTAATTCCATGATATCATGTCCAAGAACAGGTCAGAAAAGAGGATTTTCTCTTTGTTAATACCAACATGAAACTTTGGAGGATGTGTTTGACTTGTAGTCATGTAATTTTTCTTCTGCAATACAAAAGAACAGACTTATCTCAGAAGTATCACAGAGCATCCTTCTGTACTTGCAATTAATTTCCAAAGGCAAAATGAATTTGCACAAAGATTATCATCCATGAAACACTAATTACATTAGGATTATTATGTGATTTTTTCAGAATATCATTCTACAATTAACATATATCACTTGAGACACTATCAGAAACAACTTCATTCATGTACTACTTCACAAGTATCCTATTTGGCATTTTGCAACCCCAGAGCCCAGCCAACAGATATTTCATTTTTTTGTACATTATCTAGAAGTCTCAGAGAAATACTTCTAAAGGCAAATGGACCAGAACTATTCTGAGCATCTTCCCCTTCCTATCTGAAGTGTAACATGATGCCACTCAGATACCCTCAAAATCTAGTGCAAATGATTATTTCACATTACTACAGCAGCTCTCAAAACACACATGCTAGCCACCTCTCTACAGTGTACAGCTCTGACCATCAGCCAGCTACCGGGATACAGAGAGGTGTAGAATACACATGCATACACGCAGCATACTGATTTACCCAGGCAGGGAGGGGGTGAGGAGGAAGGTTCAGGGAAGGCGGCACCCTGGGCCACCTCCCCACCGTCGGAGCAGGGAACAGGCACCAAGAGCTGCCTCAGCTGTACCACAGTACTACGTACACAGCTAAACTTAATTCCAGTCTCACATTTAATTCAACAGTTTAAAGTGTTCAAGCAAAAGAACCTGTTAAGTAAAGCTGAGATTTACAGTACTTGTTCCTTTTCAAAAACTTCATTAAATCACCTTCTTATTACACAACAACTATGAGGATCTGTTTACAATATTAAAAATGCACCTTCATAGGTGTAGCAAACAAGTCAGGGTGTGGTTACCTTGCAATTGGCAGGGAACTTGTGTCTTTCAAATATTTCCAGTTCTGCTGTGCAGCAGCTTGGGTTTAAGGCAGCATAATGCAACAGGTTAAAACGCATTCAGAGTTATCTCATGACATTGCCACAACTACAAGGTGTGCCTTTTGGCTCTGCTAGAGATACTCTTTATTATCCATCCTACTCCACTTGCCTCTTCAAAGAAAAACATCATAATTTCTTTACAATAAGGAATATAATAAAGCACCCCGATTTCCACAAAGAGAAGTCCAACCATTTAGGATTTGCTGAAGGAAACAAGTGTATAAAAACTATTCAATGTAATACATCCAAAAAGTTCAAGAATATACATGGAAGTTTAGGAGAACAGCAAGCGCCCTCACTGAAGGGTCTTATAGAAGACAAATTCTCAGTATGAGCATGAAACAAATTACCTAGAAATTATAACCGATCAACAAATATGAAGTGGAAGATAAGCAGATGCAATAAGCTTTTTTAAATGGCGACCAAGGGAGGAAAAAAAGGGAAAAGCATGACAGTTTGACCTGGAGTCATGAACATGGAGTAAGCTGAGAGATACAGAAGTGTTTGTAAACCTTGCAAAGCTAAAAAGGTAGAGGTTCAGATTCAGAACTAGTCAGAATAATATTGTCTGAAAGTCACTGTGGATAGCTATAGACGGCTTGCACAGTGACGGCCTGATTGTGAAATAAAATGTTAGATGACATCCACTATCAATAAATGCAATCAGAAGGGAAAAATAACCTCAAGTGAATCTACATATTAACAGGCTTCACATTTGTCATTAACCCTTCAGAAAGACTTGAAGTCACTATGGATAATTCACTGAAAATATCAGCTTTACACCATCAAAAGGCAAGTGAAAAGAATGGGTATATTTTAGAAAGAAAAACAAAACAGAAATAATCACCACATACAATCTGCTAAAGTTGTTCTTGACTACTGTTTGTCACTCACGTTGTCCAAAAAGATAGAGGGCCTGGAGAAAAATTGTCAAACAATGAGAAATACAACACAGCTTCCTTACAAACAAAAATTCTGGACTATTACGGCCTTGGAGGGATTAAAAGAAGACACAGCTAAAATCACAAACAAAACCAGGAAATAGCTATACATGGTATACAAGGATTGGTGAAATCTCAGTAAGATAAAGATCTTGTTAAACTCTGATTAAGAGCAATTCTTTTCTCCTCAATATGTAATTGTGACCACAGGACAACATCAAGGTCAGAATTACAGTTTGATTCAAGAAGTAAAACCACTGAAGATCAGGCACTTTTTAATACGATGCCCCAAATCTGTCATCTCCAGCACTGGCGGTCCTAAAGCTAGAACACTGTAAAAATAACTGCTCGGAATATACTGTTTCTTACATTTGTTCCCTCATATTAAAAATAAATAAATAAATAAGGGGGGAGCTGTTAGGTATAGTTTTAGCAGTATTTGAAGCTTACCTTTATCAGTCCTCAAAACTGATACATATAAAACAGTTTTGATTAATAATCATCTAAGTCACTCTCAGATTATCAAGAGAAGTGGTGTTCTCTTATTTTTCAGTACATATGTTATTCAGCATTTCCTGAACGCTACCAGAACTTTCTCTTATTGAATCAAAGTTTTCTAGCCACCATTTGGGGCAAGGGAGGGAATGTCATAAGGTCACAAATGAGTCACCTGAAACTACAGACTAGCAACCAAAGTTGAACAACATGCTTCTTTACGGAGTCCCTATAAAACCCGAAACAAATCCCACAAATTCCTTTATCACCAGAAGATTCATATTACATTAAACTATTCATGTAATGAAAAAAAAAAGTTTTTAAAGTAAAGCCTGGGATAATGACAAGAAGTTAGATTTTCTTACACACCAAGTTTTCAACTGCTCAAGGGTTGCATTCAATTCTTATAAACATCTCTTATTTGTGAAGCACATAATTTAAAAT
This sequence comes from Tyto alba, assembly GCF_018691265.1. Lineage (NCBI taxonomy): Eukaryota > Metazoa > Chordata > Aves > Strigiformes > Tytonidae > Tyto > Tyto alba. Next base: position 10,584,319 of record NW_024881280.1, read on the forward strand.
TATGCAACTGCATTATGGCTGCCCCAAAACATTATGTGCTGAAAGCACCGAAGTGTTTACAGATGAAGCTTGCCAAACAGTCATTCCATCAAAACCACAACTCAACCACTACTTGAGCTAAACGTGTTTGAACTAGACTGAAATACAGATGTAAAGCATTATGTTCATACTAACTTGCAAAATAAATGCCAGGAAAACAAAAACAACACACCTGTTGGAATGCATCACAGAAGCAAGCTGCTATGCACAGAGCTGGCAGTGACAGCCAGGCCACTGTAATACAGGTTTGAAAGAGCAGAGAGAAAAAAAAAAAAAAGAGCAGTAAGTTCCATTGCACAAACACACAGAAAATTCATAAATACCTCAGATCATTGATGCTGTTTAGGTGGGTTGTTCCCCACCTCCCTACCCCCCTCCCCACATGAAAGGAGTGACACACTCCCAACAGGAGGGGAAAAGAGAAAGGGATTGTGGAGGGAAACAATGAAGGAATCTGTCACATACAAATTTCAAGTACAGCTTAAAACATAACTAGATTATTCTCATCCAACAGCTGTGTATTATGTAAAGAAAGAGACCTTGTCTCATTCCAGTTTCTATTGTACAAAATGACCCACAGCAGCCTCAGTTAACATCTTCGCTGCAGAAGGATATCAAAACAAAAGAATTACAGAAGAATTGTTGTGGCTGTGAATTCTCTCAGAATGAGACAGCAGGTGCACGATACTCACAAAGTTGCATTTGTTACAACCTACGTTATTTTGGGTTTATAAATAAAAGTTATACCAGCTTTCAGGTTTTCAGATAAGCAATTTCTTTCTCCAGTTTGATTCACTGCTCTTTAAAAATGTATTTTCTAGCTTTGCTGGTCTTCAGAGAAGGCAACACAAAGACCCAGAAACACCTAAAGTTACCACACTATTTTTAGGATGTGGTTGATGAGCAAATCTTTTGTTGCAGGTTCTTGCCTCTCATGCCTTCTCAATTGTGCAAGCATGTACAAGGCGGAGGAGGACAGAGCGCAAAATGACTCAATGACTTGTGCAGCAGTGACGTAGCTGGGAGGGAGGCTCAGAAGCAACATCTAGCAGTAGAAGAGGCCAGTCATAACACAGATTCAGGTGTAGATCCAACACATAAGACATCCTAGTTCATCATTAAGTATATTAAGTTGCTAGTTCCTTTCCCAGGCTGTCAAAACAGATTTGGGAGACCCATCTCTCAATACCAAAACTGCAAAGGAGAGGAAGTGAAATCCTGGCCTCTAAAACCTGCACTTAGGCACATTTCAGCCTTAGGTTCTTATATAAGATTAGAGCTTTCAAATAAAATAAAATTAAAACCCCTATACTCTATCTTAATCATGCATTGTTTCTTTGTGCACATAAGACTGGCTCACTAACATTCATAAAAGAGGGCCATTTGGCACACAATAGATTAACAAGGGATATCTCCATATAGCTTAGCTTAGGTAGCAATTATCAAAGATGTTTTGAAACATTCACAGAATACCATTCTATGAAAAACAGCCCAAACTCCAATTAACAACAAAATATAAACCATTTTAGGGAAAAATAATTGATCTCATTGTACTGAAGAGCCTAAGTACTCCTCAAAAGAAGGCACTGTTATTAACATGTTCAGTAATTTTCTATTCTGCAAGGAGCAAATAGGACCGAAACTACTGTTACCTTATCTGTAACACCACAGTGTATGTTAAAACCACCTTTACTCTTCTCTCAGCTGTCCTTGTTTTAGGAAACATGAAAAAATCCACCTGTACACAGGCAAATTACTTTCTCCTGCTCCATCGTGTCAAGCACAGAAAGTCTTCATGTTTAAAAAGAAAAGTTAAGCCAAATCCATATTAGCATTGCAGGAATTACATTTTCTTTTGTAGAAATAAAAAGAGCTTCGAAGTGTAAAGTTACTGTATTAAGTCAATTTTGCCACAGGATGATCCTTCCTGTCCATCAAGACCTTTCTAAATTCCTACAGTATATTTTTTAAAAAGCTATTCTACTTTTGAGTCGATTAACAACATTGAGCCCACAAGAATAAAAGGTCAGAAACTGCTACAGTGAATTGCCTATAGCTATGAAGCTAAAGAAGTCAAGAGAAATAACACTGAAAAATACAGATACGGTTTAACTATACATTGTGGAATAGATCTTCAAAAGAAACAGGAGGTTTCGTTCTCAGCTCACTTCTGTTCAAGCTTCTTCACAATATGAGTTTTCTACTGCATGCCAGAAAATTATCAGGCAAAAATTTAGTATCTGACAAGAAATAAAAACTTTTCAAATTCAAATTAAATGTATTTCAGCATATTTCAAACCCAAAGCAACTCCCTGAAGTTACTGCTCAGTAATGACCTCTGTATACTAAAACCACTTTAAAAAATGCTCTGCTTCCCCCAGGTTTCATAGCCAACATGGCACTTCACTTTATTCTTACATCTCAAATAAGCAGACATCAAAAAAATTCACCTCCTTTCGCTCAACAAACAGTGTTTTGCCACCATGTATCTGTACTGTGGAAAGCACTTCCTATCTGCCAATGCCGTTTTCCAGATTTAAGTATTCAGAATGATGATATCTTGCCTTATGCTGGAATGGAGAAAGATTGAACTTGACTGCTATCTTTACCCTTCATAATTTCCTTTGTCCTTTCCAGTTACATAGCAAGAAGTGGCACACTCTGTATTACAGTAGTCAAATATCCACAAAATTAAGGTTTATGCAAAATAAGTGTATTCTTACCTTGCTCGTCAATTCTTTTAGATAGCTGTAAGTTCACTAAAATCTTCAGATTTTCATTCCTGTCAGTTAATATGTGGTCAAGTCCAAAGAATGGTTTTCACCTAAAACATATCAAAGGTGAGAGATTTGATTTTATGGCAACAGCATCATCACATACACACACCAAAAAAAAAAAAAAAAAAAGAAAGAAAAAAAAAATCCCTTTTTTCTCCAAAGTAAGTATTTTAAACTTATTCTCTTTTTTTGTAAAAACCTTATCAATAAAAAATTTTACCCACAGTTGTAACCATGTAAGCAATTCACAGAGGAAAGTGATAAGCTGTATAAGACTACATGGCAAGTTCAATTATGGATGCACCATATGTTTCAATATTCCTATAGGTATACAAAAGGAACCAATTTGTGCAATTTTTTTAAAATATAAAAAGGCCCTTTTGGCAAGATTGTCCTTTAGCTGAACCATCAGTTTGAACACCTGACTCCTGAAAACATCACTCATTCACATCCCATAGTAATAACAGTAACTGAAACAAGAACAGGCTCTGACCCACTTGGTTCTGCTCAAGGAATGGATACCTTAAGATGGCAGAACCTGCCAGGATCCATATGCTTCTTAGCAGAAATAACTAGTGTTTTTGTGCTTGGTTGGTTGTTTTCTTTTTCTCCTAATTAACCTTCCTCTGATATCTAAGGTGACCTTTACCAAAGTCTCTCAGCAGTGGTACAGCAGTAGCCTTAGATGTAGAGAGATACTTCAAGTTTTGTAACTCAATTTCTCTCTTATTTTACACATGACTAGAATTGCAAATCAGTAAATTCTAAAAACTAAATATCTACACTCCAGCAAATGTATACAGCCATGAAGCTTCTTACACACAAGTTAACTGGAAGCCACTATCACAATAAAATATGAAAATTTCAAGCATTAATAATGTTTGTTATTAGCCTCAATTTAAAAATATAGAAATGTAATTATACCTGGAACACATGTTCTAATATCAGTTTCTAATACTTTTTGCAGGCTGAAGTTAAGGCTTACCTTTCTGGAGACACAGTGATCAATACAGTCACACTATAAAGCAGTATGCCAAATCAGTAGCATTTTTTTTTTCTTAGCAAAGCCTCTCAACCAAGACTGATACAGGTCTAGAGATCAACAGCAGTACACCCCTCCTGTCCATTAATTTCTCTCCTCTTCCAGTGGTCATTAGCCAATGGTTCAATAAATTACTGTTTGGTCTACTTGCTTAATGTGGCTGCAATTATGCAAAGTGGAATTTAGCTTTTAAGAACAGTCTCTTTTACCTGCTAGAACACATGAAAAGAAAGAGACTAATCAAGCTAGTACTCTGTAACATGTATTCTCCCACCAGTGAAAACGGAAAGAATTGTCAAAAAACGATGAAACTCATTAATTGAAGCAATTCCTGCACAACTTCTCAAAAGCATCAGCTTAAAAAAAATTAAAATGCATCAGCAATGCTGACTACCTGCCCACAGAACCATATGTTGCCTTTGCAAAAAAAAATACTAGTGCCCCGCTAGTGCCTTCTGCTCCTCAGCACTAAACAAACTCCCCTATTTGCTCAAGCAGTTTTAGATCAATGATGAAATCACAAGCAACTAAGAATACGAATTTATGATCAAGTGTAAGACACTTTAAACACAGGCATCCCTTACAGTTTCACACATGATGTACAGGGAAAGCATCCAGTTCAAGCCAGGCTGATGCACGACGTTTTGCAAAAGGCACGTGGCAGCCGGGGAGCCCCCGTCCCCCCGGCGTGCCCTGGTAAGAGCCTCGCAGATGCTGCACCTTCCACAAGCACAGGGGGCTCAAGAAGAGCAGCACTACCACTCGGTACGACTGCCAAGATATAGAAGGCGTTTTACCAGGAATTTCTTTATTCACCATCAGCTTTTTGGGAGTGAAGGTGGCATTTCAGGGGTTTTGAGGCTTTTTTTTTTTTTTTTGAGGATGTGGGAATCAAAAACTGAAGCACCTTTACATTTCCTAGATTATGTCTTTGAATTCACCAGTTGAGAAGCTAGGGACTAAAGAGAAAAAGGACTGCATTCACCTTGGCTGCAGTTGCTTTAAAGCAGGTTTAGTTTCCATAATTAAACCTGTATTTGGTATATACCGAAATGCAAATACAGCCAGCAAGATTTTCAGATCCAACCTTCTTACAAAAAAAAAAAAAGAGCCAATTTAATAATTCACATAGCCCAGTCAAGACACACCCTAAATGTTTATCTGGTGTAGACCACTGTCCTGGAAGAAAACTATGACAGAAAACAGTTTCAGAATAATTCCGCACGTATGAAAACTTCCCTTTCCAGCTAAGGGTTGGCTTAAGCTTCAATATTTCTAGCTATTCTAACATTTTGCCACTAAGAATATCCAGTTTTTAACAGAAAAAAAAATATGTTTTATAATACACTCAGTGGCAAAGAAAGAAAAATTAAGTCAGGTTTACCACACTGCAATTTTTTTCAGCTTATCCATCCTACAAGCAATCCCACATACAGAACAGTTCACACATAAACGAAACTCCAGTCTGAAGTAACAACAGTCTTATTTCCCTTCCTCTTATTTTTACCTCCCTGTTCCTCAGTCTTCAAAATACAAATATCATTTGTACTTCAATATATCCAGGACACCAGACAGACCTTCACCCAGAAACAGTAACATCTCTACAGCTTCCCATATAAAAGCCACCCCTATGTCATATAAATTTAGGCAGACACTCCCCAACCCAAAATGCAGCCTTGCTTTCTCCTGAAACATTCATGAATTACACATATAAACCAAAAAGTTGATTGCTACAAGTTTAGTGAGTTTTAGTTGACCCACATCTGCTATAAATATTATTTCAACAGTCAGGTTAGGAATCTGAGCAACAAAAATTAAATCCATTAAAGAGAAGCAGAATGTACAACCATTAGCTATATTAATATCTTAGCTGATAAGCCTTTTTGCTTCCAGTTTTACTTCAGAAGCTTCTGAACAGTGAAGTTTCTGGAAGAAATGCATTTAATGGTCTCAAACTTTAAAAAGTTTCTAAGCATGGTCACTGTGGATGTTCTTTTTCTTCAGGTGACATGAAAAGAGCAAGGGGGCACAGGAAGAAGTCAGTGTTCACCTGAAGCTGATATGAAAGCAGACTAAGAAAAAAAAAAAAAAGAAAGTAGCCAGTACTCTCAGGTTTTTTTTTTTTAAAAAAAAAAAAATGGCCTGGACAATGCTTTGTATTTTTAACACAAACCAGTCTCTCCTGGACAGTGCACACATTTACAAGTTATTTTAAAATAACAAATAGTAGTTTAGAAAACCCATGGCTGACTACAGAAAGCAAGTGACAGGCACATGACAAAAATAAGTTTGTTCTATACAGGTGATAAAAAAAATAAACCCTCCTCATGGGGAAAAAAATAAACTCTAAGAAGTAGGAAACTGGAGTTAGTTCAAACTGCACATGACAACCCACATAATTTCATGGCAGATTAAAAGAATCATCTAAATAATCCAAGAAGCATGAAACCATTCAAATAGGCACTGTTTACATTTTTATCTCATCTGCGGCCACTGATCAAATTAACAGAAAGAAGTAACACTGGCAAGATAGCAAGAGTGGCTCAATTAGACATAATTATGCCTGATACATCTTTTCCCATGAGGTGAAAGGCAAGACAGCTGTGACAAGCACAGACTGCAAGCTGATTTGTCCTTATGTCCTGAAACACTACATGGTATCTTATAAACAAAGCTAGTGATCCAACCTGCCGACAGCCCATGGCACAAGTGCTGCAGTTGCCAAAAAAATAATGTTGTGCAGGTCTCAGCAGGTTTTAGCTAAAGTTAGTCTTTGGCAAAAATCAAAGTCCTGTGACTGAAAACATTACCATAGGAGAGGGTCTGAACCTAAGCCAAGGGTCTGGATTCTGGATGACCCAGACTCTGCACCAAGTTGGCTTCTATTGCAGCCAGCTCCTGCTCTGGCAGCACCCCACAGACTGCTAGATATCACAGGATAATAAGGTAAAAGATACAAGTGGCAAGGGCAAAGTGGCTTTTTTCACTGCTTCACGTGGAAAATTGATCCACACTGGACTGAAACACAGTCACTGTCTTCTCTCCATTCCCCACCACCACTTCATTCCCTTATTCACTCTTTCCGAGAATGCCCGCTTTCACATTTCTCCCCTAATCATTTATTCTGGCATGACTTTTATTGATTTTAGCTATGACATTAAAATATGGTGCAAAGCACATCCCTGCATGCAGATCAAACAGACAGAAATTTATAAACTGAAAGCTGACACTAAGAATAAAGCAGGCAGAAAACTATTTTTTCCACTCAAAGTCAAACAACCACAACAGTTTGTTTGATGGCTGGCTTGAAGAAATACAATATAAACCAATATAACATGCCATACAAGGCAAAATACATCAGTAGGGTAACTAAAATGATGTGCGACTATCCAGTTCAATTTAGACATTAAAAAAACTTCAGAGCAGAGAAATATATTGATTAAATCTAAAGGTCTGTAAAACAAGTTTGGCTACAAATTAGAAAGTCTACTTCGAGCTACACAATGTAAATAACCCTTTCTGTAAACAGTGATATGGTGAAAAAATATTTAATCTAAGGTTCCTCATGTGTTTAGGAATAAATATAGATGTTTCTGAAAATGCACAATCTCTAGCTGCAGGTGAGATTAAGTCAACAATACTTGCCTTGTAATGCTTGTCAGTGCTCTGTCTAAGCCTAGTAAGTGCCATTCATTGTTACTCAGCACTAGTGAGATCTCTGCTGATCGAGTGTGCCCAGTACGAGAAAGATTGACTGAAGCCAGTTCAGCAGAGAGACCATAACTTGGTCAGAGGGCTGAAGTGCCTGAGGAACAAGGATGGGCTGAGACACCTGGGTTTGTTACCTTGGAGAACGCTTCGGGGATCATCTTACTTTCTACACCCACCTAAAGGGAGATTATAGCAAAGACTAACCTTACTATCACTGTACACCACCAATTTACACTGGCCATGCTTTCAGTGGGCCAGGTTGGACCAGGTGACCTCCAGAGGCCCCTTTCAGCCTAAATCAGTCTGAAACTCAGACCACCCATCAAAGTTTTCTTCCCAGTTTTCAATGCTGCTTTCTGATTACTCAAGTTATTGAATTACTGCCGGGCAACAGAGATAGCTACTGACTTTTTGGACACCTCATTCATTCCACGCAATCACCTGTGCAGCATCATATTTGATACAAAACAACCGTCACCTAAAAATAAGCAGTAATTTTGCTGCAAATCCAAGCTCTGCTTTAGCTACCCTTAGAAGTGTGGTAAATAGATGAATGAACAAGCAAGACACACAAAACACCAGTTTCCCTGAAGAAGTACAGTTCAGACTATGGTACCAAGCTTTTCTGGAGGTACAGAGATGAAGCAGTAAACTGCCTTCTATGCATTTTTCCCTCATTTTCATACAAAAAAAAAAGATGCTGCATTTCCAGAAAAGAGAAAAACAGACCTCTAGCAGGCTGACTCACATGTATGCATCAAAACTAACTCTTTAAATGCAAGTTTCAGATCTAAAGCATGTGTGTGTCAACCTTCCACAAAGACTGAACACTTCTGTGCATACCTGCAGAAGGACTATGTCACCTGTTTCTCCAGGCCAGCAATACACCAACAGTACGGATGATGTTCTTTAAAAGCTTTTCAGAAAGCATAACACATTAGCTAAGAGTTGTATCAGACTAGCAGATCAAAAAGTGAATTTGTCATTCTGTTCCTTATCTAGTGGAGAGATCCAATTAATAGCTCTAGCTTGCAGTTGCTATGTAGTTCACAAACAGAAAGAGAAAATAAATCAAACAATGAAACACAGTTTCTGAATAGTACCCTAGAGAATCTTTTCCTTGACTCCTGACAGGCACTGTACTGAGGCAGTGTTCAGAAATACAACTGCAACATGTTATATATCAGAAACATCCTGTGAACATAAAAAAAATTTAAGAGCAACTCAACAATGGATCGGGTCACACAGAGACTACAGAGTTTCCATCCTCAGAGATGTTCAGAACTCAGCTGGACAATGTCCTGAGAAACCTGGCCTAGCTGACCCTGCTTTGAGCAGAGGCTCTCCAGAGATCCCTGCCAACCAAGAACACAGAATCATTAAGGTAACTGCAGAGTCAGTGAAGTTTAGCCTCTGTAAAAACAGGAGGGTCTGTATACACACATCCATCTACAGAGTACGAGCTATATTTGCATAGTATTTCTTGTATTTTGTTTGATGCCTCTAGACATGATCATACCATAAACATAAGTTACTGAAATACAATAATCAAGCCAAGGAAAGACTCTTGAGCTTGTAGAAGTTGTAAACAGAAGACACTCCTGTTTCGCTGCACAAGAAAAAACACTAAAAGGAACAGAAATATCTCTCTTTCTAAATATTGCTGATAAATGCCACTATTGTGAAAAAAAAAAAGAAAATTTAAATGGAATGCTTTTGAAAATAATTGGAAATTTTTAAAACCTGCCGTAGATCAAAAAAAAAAAAAAAAAAAAATCTGAAGCCACGTCTTTAACAAGCATTCTCAAGAGTTTCCCACCATTATAATAGCTGAATCTCCTCACCCTGCACTTTTTGACACCACAGATTCAGACATGTTCTGTAGCACCCATGATGCTACTTACAAACCTCAGCAACTCCTACTCTGTAAAAAAATGTCCCCAGAATCTATGTGAATTTTTTTGAGTTTAAAAAAAAAAAAAAATACACTTAGTCACAAACCCTAGAAGAGTATATTTCCCCCTCTTCCAAAGAAAGATAACGTCAAAAGACGTTAAAAGACAAGACCCACTCAGGTCTTGAAACGTAAGTAGCAACTCATAGTAGAATCAGGTCAGTTACTGAGAACATTGAATATGTAAATGCCTTCAGAAGGAGATTCAATTTCCAAGCCATGTCTAATAAGAAAGATCCAAATAGAACATTTATAATCCCGTTAAAATCTTTTCCTTTAACATCCCCTTCTTCTTTTTCTTCACTAGGAATGGGTTTTTTTCCCCTTTTACAAAATTAGAAATAGACCTCGGTATTGGCAAAGCATTAAGAATGGATGATGAACAAAATAAAGATAAATGTAATGAAGATTATTGTTTACCACATCTGAAAGCATCCTTACATAACTTCAGACAATATTGGTTGCACAATGCATGCAAAGATCATCCCTTCTTTGAAAAATAAACTTTCTCAAACATTTGCAGACATAAAGTTGTCAGGAAGTTACAGGAGATTAAATACTGGTTTCCCAACCATTAAGAGCACATCTCTGCACTATCATATTACTATGATCCAAATGAGACTTAAGCATGTAATCAAATTTTATCAAGTGTGCCAGAACATATCAAATTGGTATCAATGGCAAGAAAAAGTACGTAATATCTAATCCAGTATAAAATCATAGTGGTCTAAACAAATAATGCTTAATATAAAATCAATCATGCTGTTACCTGGTATGTATTTTATTTTTGCTTTAATTAAAGCAAACAGAATAATCTGAGATTGATACTTTACATATGACCACTATACTTTTGACCCAGTATTGGGAGTCCTAAAGCCCTGCTCACAGCATTGTTCAATTAGTGTTCTGACTTTGTAACCTTAAAATAAGTTTGGATATATTATTACATACTCTTCCCACCAGCTAACATAGCCTTCTGTGCTACTTTCCTCTCCCCTTTTTACCAAGAGGAAAGTTAAAAAAGCAAATGGTGTTGCAGCAGCTCTGCAGCCCAACACTCCAGTGCTGACTGATGCTGAATAACCAGAAAAGGTTCAGATTTTGACAGACTACTGTTATCTAAAGTGCAAAACTGTGTTATCATGGCAGGAAAAAAAAGAAAAAAAAAAAAAAAGAAAAAAAAAAAATCAACAACAACGCAATAGAGAAGTTATCCTAGAAGATTTGTGAATCATTGTGGCCTAGTATTAGGCCTTGCAAATAGTGCAGGTGAAGAAACCAGTATCCTCCTCAACTCCTGAAAGGAAGATCATCAAAGATCTCCACTCTCAGTAGTGCTGAGAAGGAAAGTGAGAGTTTACTAAGACCAGTCTGCACATCATATGGCAGTTGCTGAGATCAAGAGGCAGAAAGAAGAGTCTGGCCCAGTTAGTGCTTCACATGGTACCACTGTCACAGACAACCAAAGTCAATATGCAGCTTATTCAAAGACCTTCCCCTCTCAGATGGATATAAACACTTTGTTTTTCCTCTCTAAAAAGGGACAGATCTCACATTGCAAACCTACTGTGTAATCAATCTCAAGTTTAAAAATAAATCATTATAAATCCTGCTTTACCTACAGCCTTCCTGGCCACCATTCAAAAGCATTACAAGTAGAGAAGATACAACCTTTCCTCAACGTCAGGATGTCCTCCTCAGATGGTCTCCCCTACCACCTATCTATTAAGACTCGGAAAAATTAGCCTCTGCGTTCCTTGACTAGGTTCCAAATAAACCTGTCTGGCTTCTCAAACAGAACAGGAAGAATTTGAACAAGAAAAATTCTTACATTTTAACAGATCAGAAAAGCAAAAGCAAGAACAACACAATCTTTCACACTCATCACACCACCTCCTTTCAATAAAGCCTTACAACACACTTGCCAGTAAGCACCAGGCATCTGAGAGAAAGCCAGGAGTGTCTGGTGACAGTGAAGTGGCAGGACAGTGAAAGAGCAAGATCCCATTTGGTTGTGCTTCTCTGATGTATCCCCAGGTGTTTGCAGAAGTTTGCAGGACTAACCCAGCCTTAAAACATACCTCTCAGTAACACATGGAGAAGATTCTCTTTGAGAAGAGCTAGTACAAGCTCTTGGTAACCAATATTCTACTTTTCAACAATAACACCATTACACTTTGGGGGGAAAAGAAGAAAGCAGTTTCCCTGATACAAAGTGATTTCCTCTACCAAAAAAAACCACAGAAAAGCTGCTCATACAGTGTCAGTGTTAGCAATTCTGGAGAGAGGGGGAAAAAAAAGAGAAAGGAAGCTCATGGGACACTTAGTGGCAGAAACTATTAAGCAACCTAAATACAGATATCACTACAGGTTCCCACTACATTTTGTCTTTTGCATATTTTTTTTTTTTTTGGAAGGAAGACCTGACAGAGGTCTATACAGAACCAGTAGTTACATGAACTAACAAAGCCTGGTACCTTCAAATCTCTCTCCTATTTGACCAGAGTTGATATATAAAAAAACATATATTCCAGATGAGGTTTCTCCCATGCAACTGTGTTAATCACAGAGCCTCTCTGGTGACTAACATCCTTGTGCATGCTGCAGCTCTTGCCACCACTGGCACTCAATCTCATTCACCCAGTAGTCTGCTTTTACAAAGCCTGTTGGACTCAAGGTGCATGCAAGGGGCTAGAACAAAAGCCAAATTCAAAATATTTAGGAAGTTGGGGAGAAGTGTTAGAGAAAAGAGAGGCAAACAGGTAGGCACACGCAGAGCATAACCACACAAGCCGGTTTCCATAGGAAACCAAAAACTTTCGAAGGCAACCTTGCTTCAAACCTGTTATCAGAAATCTAGGATACCGCAACTGCAACCTCAGCAGTGACTACCACGCAGCACAGATACTCAAGCTAGCGCTGAGCTAAAGAATGCTATCCATGCATTGGCTAGAACTAGATTAAAAGTAAAATAGAAAAACTGCAAGAGTGATGATGTGAGGTATATTGGCCAACTCTCACAGGGCACGGTGTCAGCAGAGACACTCTCTGAAGCACGGCCAAGCAGTACTTCACATGAGCTTTTGAACACAATTCTTCCTGAACACAACTTTAGAGGGCACACCAGATATTAACACAGATTTAAAGCAATACTTTAAAATGTTTTAATGGCCTCACATTTGACAATTTCTACATGTTTCATTTACTTGTTTTGTGTGCAGTCTGTTTTATTCTTTTTGTAATTTTATAGACTATCTCATTCTCTATTGCTAGAGGTCAGGATGAGTAAGAGTTCAGTAAGATAGGCATGTCTAGCAAGCAATTAAAATCATAAGCTATCTATTCCAGTATTACTTTAATTTCTAGCATGCCAGCTCTTACGCTGGTGCACTGATCTACTGATCTTAGAGCTAAAACCACTGGACTAACACCAGAACCAGAAACCCAACAGCCACGTTAGCACCATGCTGTCCCCCAAGCTTGGTGAGCCCCACTGAAGAGGAAGGCCAGCCAGCTCACAGGCACTGCCATGCTACTGCGATTAAACACCATCCAGATGCAAGCTACAAACTACACAGTGTTGCACTGTGCCATGTAGGTACTGTGAGCTAAAGCAATAGTAATAAATAAAATAATGCCAGGGCACAGATTTGAGCACTAACCCATAACCGTCATGGGTTTGTTCAGGTTTACCAACACACATTGATGTACAGGAGATCCCATGAGGCTAGGGACTGTTCCCAGTAAACAACAGGGGTTTGAGCGGTACAGAGCCACCCTTGGGAGCAGAATGCAGGCTACACACAAGCGCGGACAGAGCCTCTGGATTCCTCAGAGCTGGCTCAAGAGTCTCCAGCACAGCTTTACAGCTAGTTATGAAAAAATTAATCCAAAGTAAGATGAAATTTAAAGCCCAAGGCAGCTTCTGCTCTGAACACTATTACAGATTTCTCATGTGCATGTTAAAATGACTTCCTCAAGGGCATCTACATTTACTTATTTCTCAAAGTCAATGAGGTAAACTAATGAATGAATACAAGGGACTGATATTACAGTAATGTCGCATCAAAATACAATCTCATTAGTACCCATAAACGAGTGAAGTCGAGTGCACTCAATGCAGAGCAGCACAATTACCATGCAACTATGCTGCACTTCATTAGCTATGTAGATGATTCCATGCTTTGCCTAAAATGTCACATTAGGGCTCCGGCCCTTTCCAGCCCATGAAAGTACAGACAAGTACAAAATAAATATTGTCAATGTTGTAATTATCCTGCTTGATTCCCTTCCCACCCCCCCTTTTTTTTTTTTTTTTTTAAATCAAGTCAGGTAGTATTGTCTAAAACTTAGCTGAGGGTGTAAGGAAATCAAACTTCATCCCAGAAGTAATTGTTTCTGACACCAGTAGAAAGAGTTTACAGAACCTTCCCCACACGTACCCTTTCTTCCCCAGCAACCTTTCAGATGCAGGAGCAGATCAGATCATATTAACTTTACCAGGAGCAATAGCCTACTCCTCTCATGTAATTGTGAGATTGAGACAACTGGTTTTTGTTCACAAGACAAGGCCCTGAGAAGAGAGTACTCTCAAAGCTGTATACTGCTATTAGAATAGTCCCTCCCCCTGCAGCCAGGACTCTGACCACCTAGCATCTCAGAGAGAAGAGGTGACTAAGATCTGTTCCCAAGGGACATATTGTAAATCCTTCTCAATTACCTTTCTTCTGGGGAAGAAGCAAGCAACTTTTCAGTACAACAAATCAATGAGATGACAATGGCTCAATTTCACAAGTAGTTTTATTAATATTGCATATGTTCATCTTAATGACATTCAGCACTAATTAACATGGTTATAAACTGAACAGCAGTGGCACTTCAATAGTATCCTCAGCCTTCAGTTCCCAATTTTGAGCACAGGAATAATCTAACACATTGCCTTGTGACACATGGTGCCAGCATTCAAGTAACTAACCTATCTAAAGTTTCCATACATTTCAAGAGCTTTTGGTATCTCAGCTAAGTACTAAAGTGATAACAAAGAAGGATTACAGCAAACAAGATAGCTACTAATATTACCGATTTAAGTCAGAAACTCAGTGCAAACAGAACATCCACTCACCACTAACACAATACCCAAAAAGAGAAAACCCACCACCTTTAGAAAGATGATTTTTATACCTGACACAGTCGCTCCAAACCTCTGACACGGAAAGGCTTTTCAACCTCCTTTATCAGCAACAAAAAAACAGTGTAATGCAGAAACCAACCGCTATTTAAGGGTATTTTGCATTATACTACACATGGCATTACTTCATTTTCAAAAGTACTATTAAACAACTTTACCTGCAAGCAAATAATACCCACATACTATCACAGACCCAAGAGTTTTTATTGCCACTGAAATAGAGCAGCAATGTTCCACAAGCCCTTTTCTTTCCCCATGTAAAAAAGTGAATATGGAAGACCACACAACCACGTAACAACGTATATGCTGTCCTCACATAACTTACCCATTACCAGAAATAACATTGTAATTTCTAGCTAAGTTTCAAGTAAGAATTAATTCTATCCATGTTTTCTGACAATACTGGGAAAAATAGTCATTCTGCAGGAAAGCAGGAGTCACAGTTTTAAGCATTTCGCTTCATCTTTATAGAGTTGTGATGATTCTTCCGCCTCCCTACAAAAAGATCTTCAATCCTTCTCTCACTTTTAAAGCTAGAAAACCACAGATATCTTTGGGCCCTTCTTTTCTAAACAGTAACACTCAGGAAAAAAAAGAGGGAGGGAGAAGGAGAAACAGAAGATACAACTCACTTGTTCATACAGTTTCAGCTGCAATATTTAAACACAATTCAAAAAAATACATTTTCAGTACTGTTGTCTACCAAAAAGTGTCAGTCATACTTATTCTGGATGCTTTAACACCATGTCAAATGGAAACTCATTGTTCTGCCAAAAATCTTTTATTCCTCCATACTGGAAAAACTGAAAACTGTAAGGCAAGCAACACTACAATCATCTACAATTCCTTCTCATCTGTACCCAACTTTTTCTGTCTAAAAAGTCAATGATCTAACAATTCTTATTGCTATTACCCTACCCAGTTTCCCTAATATTCACAGCACCACCTTCAAAATGCTCCAAACAAACAAGTGATGAAAGTGCTACTTTATTTTAAATCTGCCCACTAGCTCTGCATTTCATCAATTTTTCTTCAAGTTTGACCCTTGTTAATTCTAATTACCTCTTCCTATTATACATAAGTGAAAGATGAAATGAGAATTTTATCTATAAATTCCTTCAACTGCTCCTTAATTTCTCGTCTTGTATCCGTTTGCGAGGCCTTTCTTACTTAGCCCCAAGTCACTTAATGCCCTGCCTCAAGAAGCTGAAGAAACCTGTCACCTAAAGTTAGACTGTATCATACTTGGCAGTATTGGCAACTACTATAATAGCTTTGGGTTTTTTCTTTTTAAGCAAAGTGCAGGTTTACAAAAGATAGGGAACAGCCGAAGTCTCTCCTCTCCCCCAGCACTTCAGACATTTTCCATCTCTGGCCATTTTGTACTTTTACAAGAGGTGATGTTTACCTTGCATATGATTATTTTTCATGTGGCCAGCTCTGCACAACTGCTAAACTGTTCTGAATTAAACTGACTGTTCCCCTCCACCCCAATTTTCAGAAGAGATGCATTATATCACTTAGTTAAAGAGCACATTCACAACATTTGCACTCTTGCCCTTGGCAGGCATGAAGTTGTTGGCAGTTTGAGGTAAGTCATTACACTTAAGATCCAAGAACAAAAAGATACTTCAGCGATGCAAGAATGGAAAACCTCAGTTCAGCTGCTCAGGTATGTAAGCCCTGACATACATACTAAAAAATTGAGATTTAATGATGCCAGCAATCAGCAGATAGTGACTAACTTCTGTTAAAATAACAGTAGTGAACACCCTTCGCAACATTTAATTACTGCTTATTATCATACCTTTGTTTTATTGGAGATGTGCTCTAAATTACCAACAAATTTGAAAGTCTTCACAGCATCAACACTACATATACGAGTGATTAAATCTGGAATGTACAGCACCCTGGTGCATGTTCACACCCAATTCCAATGCTGCTGTTTGGAGAGAGAATAACCTCTTCTGTTCTCGAACATTATCTAGCATATTCATTAACCTCAAGAATTTTCTGCCTGAAATAAAAGTACAGTAGTACAGGATTAAAACAAAGAATCCTGACAATTTTAATACATGATAAAAACACCTGTGTAGCCCTGCAGATCTTGTGGCTTTCCCTAGATAGGGAGGTAATTATATAAGAAGGCAAGAATTATGGCTCTCAAATTATTCCACAGAGCTTATCCCACAGTTTGAATAGCAGAGTGGAAGTGTCCGTGGCAGGCAGTACTCCAGAGCATCATGACCATTCTCTTCACTGCACAGACATACCCTAAAAACCCACAGAACTTAGAATCCCCAAAAGGCCTTTTCAGTTTCAAATTAATGGCATGTTTTAAGATTATATTAGCATTTTCTTTTTGCTTGTGCTAACAAAGGCATCCTACCAAAGATTGTCCTACCACCTCTTTGTATGGCAATGCAATAAGCAATACTAGATTTGGGACACCATAAGAATTTCTAGAGTTATGCCAAGTACGAGTCAATGACTACCCTGCAAGATGCTGCAGAAGTCAACTGCAGGGAATGTTAAAAAAAAAAAACCCTGCCTTTCTGTCAACACTGACTTCTTCAAAGACTGCAAAAGAAGGGCAAAAGAAGAGAGTCAAGAAAAAAAAATCCAAGGAAAGGACAAACTATGCAAATAGTTTTTACATAAGTATCTCCTTTCTTTATGTTTGCTTTAGCAAAAGCTGGGGAAAAGCATCAAGTTTCACTCTCTATTCCAGCTGCTGTATAATCAATACAGTGCAGTCTATTGAACTATTTTATTATGATTCATGCAACAAGCTGTTAAATATATTCGCAAAGTAGGAGATCATTGCCAGTATCATGTCATTCATAAGGATATGTTTATTTTCAAGGCATGAGAACGTTAAACCATAACTTTCTTCTGCACAATTATGCAGTCCTTCTGCATGGGCTGAAAGCATAAAATCCAATTTCAGCACTTCGAATTTAAAAAAGAATATAGTGGTAGCAATCTCGACTGCATCCAGCAGAAGCAGGGAAACCCCTGTAAGACTGATGGGGTCTAGTATTGTCTTCTAATTGACACATGCAACAATATGCCCAAAATAGTATCACACATTTTAGTTGTTAAAGCATTTTCTAAAAAATCAGATTAATTCAGAAAGAGAGAAGCCTTGTCCACAAAAAAAAAAAAAAAAAGAAAATGAGATCTTTAAATAGTTCAGAGATAAGAACTGTAATGACTTTTGTGTAACAGTAACACGTTTAAGCCTGCAGTTTGAGTTTCACCACCCATTGTCTTTCTTTTTAAAACATGTAGACAAAGTCATGTTATACTTCAAGAACATGGAAAAAAAAGTCTGATTTTTGCCACAGTTTCTTCAGCATGGGCAAATTTGTGCACTGGCCCTGCCAAAATGCAAACGTTCAAGATGCATACGTTTCCTCTTACATCGGCCTCCTGAAGGACAATAAATAAATACCCCCCCCTCTTTCTTGCATGCACACAGATAAAGGAAATGGGGTTTCCTGTTGCAGGTTTGCAACCTGAGAGCCAGCACTAGGAAGCCGTGATAAACTGACACCAGCAGAAGACATGAAATGGGCTGGATATCAAAGTAAAACTGTTTCACATTAGTTTTAAAAATCAAGACCATCCTGGTAGTGATTTTTTTTTTCCCCAAAAAAAAGTTGTTTAAACTGTGTCTACATCAGCATTTCAAACAGTAGTGCCCTTTGAGAAGGCCCTCCAGCTATCACTGGCTAGCAGTCTGCAGAGCCCAGGGCGGTTTCATCCAGGAGTCCAACCTCCTGCTCCCAGCAGAGCTGATTTCCACATTGCAAGAAGTTGCTCATGGCTCTGTCAAGCTTTCAGTCTCCAAGGATGAAGATTCACCACTCTGGGGTGGTCTGTTCAATGCTTAACCACCCTCATAATGATTTACTTTAATTTTTATTGTCATTTTGGTGTGCATGAACTGGATTTATCCTAGAGTAAATTAAGCTAAAAATGCCTCCCCAGAAGTTCACCAAACATGGCCCAACCTTTAGTAGTCATAACAGTCCAAATCGACAAACCACATCTGTGTTGGGGACATCCAGTTTAGGAGACCAGACTAAATTCTGTCTGCAGTAAAATTACTGAAATAGAATAGTGTCCATGTGGGAGACTTGCCACCCCCACCTTCAGCCAGAAATTCACTTCTACTCTACCAAATTATTTGCTAGTGTAAGACTAGATAGTAATTTTGAAATTAGATGAAGGAAATAATCACTCTTTGAACCAAAAAGAAAGGAGAAAAAAAATTACAATCTCTCTTGTAAACACCAATCATCATGGATCTGCACCAAATACTTCATATGACAGTGTGAAGTACAGTTATGATTTTGATTGAGCGTGAAGTAAGAGCAGTAGCTTATTGTAAGACCAAAAAAACACCCAAGCAATAAAAAATACAATTTCAATCATTTCAACAAGTTCCAAGAACAATGCAAAAAACGTTCTTGAGGCTATGAAACTTTTAGTCAAATCAACAAATGTATGTCTTTAAAAATGCTTGTTAACTCTTTAGAGAGAGCTGTCTGTATTATCATCAACAAGAAAACCCAAGATATCTACCGGAGCTGCTGACGTGAACAACTGGCATACAGAAAGTTCTCCTGCAACAGCAGTTGCTGTACAGATATTATCTGCCGCTATTAAAAAAAGTTCTGTATTAATCCTATTTCACATCACATCAGCATACAATAAGCCTGTCATCCGAATTCAAAAGTCAGAAGACAATTGATTTAGCTGATGGTGCTTTAAAATGCATCATGACGAGAAATTCAGAGAGCAGAGCTGTGCTACAAAAGCAGCCCTTGGCACCTCCTGGAACCCCACCATCTGCTGCACAGAGGCAGCAGCAAAGCAGGCTACAAAGCAAAGGAAGATGCTTGGCAAATTCCCCCACCCAGAAAAGAAAGTATGAAAACTCACAAAACAATACCAGTCAAGTCTATTAAACATAACTGAGTCTCACAAGCAGACTCAACAGGCAACTTTTCTCTGAGTTATGCTTAACATCTGACCTGTGCTTTCTAGCAGCCTAGAATAAGAGCTTGTTTTCTGAGATTTTGACCAGTCAAGGTTTTTAATCCACTGTAACATCATTAATTCAGAAAAGTAAGATATGTTTCAGGGTCAACTTGAAATGCTTTCACTAAGATAAAAGTCCCCCTTAATGTACAAGTTCAACATTAGCATGTTTCTTTCACAGCTGCAGTAAAAACCGATTTCTCCAAGGTCTAAAGGAGTATTTTGAAGTAAAAAAAAAAAAAAAAAAAAAAGAAATGTTACTTCAAAACATAAACAAACAACACTTAAATTTAAATAAACACCACCAAAAGGTTTCTGAGCACTGAAGGTAAGCCATAAGGAATCATGAAGAACAATCCAACTTTAAAACAACTATGTGCTATATGCCAGTAGTTTATTTAAATTTTGACAACTCATGAAACAAAATTTGGTCTTCAAAAAGCACTTCACTAATCTTTAATAACACCCATCTGAAGAAAGCATTCTCCCCTTTCTACAGATCCCAAGACCAAAGGCAGAAAGAGTATGAAAACATCAATAAAAAATTCCAAGTGCCTCTCAGACCTAAGCATGAACCACTGTTCCCAGTTACAACTCTTTCTTCTGTATTATGGTTTTAAATAACTCACGTTCAGAAAGTTGTTCTATACAGTGGTGCATGTCAGGAACTTGAATCTCTCCAAAACAGACATCCATCCACTGTTTAGGGAAAAAGAGCTACTACTATTTCATTGCAGCATCTGACACAAGATTAAGTAGTACACAGAGATGAAGCCACGATTGATTCTGATCCTACTAACCAAACACAGGTTTGCAAGAGAGGATCCACTCACAGACTCAGACCTGGAAACAACACTGACAAATACTCGATCACACAGTTCACCAGCTATCAGGATTATGAGAAGTGTTATGTCGCCACATTCAAATGAAGTGCTCTTTAAGACACGCTTCCATAAAGAAAACAGAGACTTGTAAATGCTTTGTCTCACTTCACATAAAAGACATGTGGCACAATCTAAATCAAACAACCCATCCAGCAAACTGGTGCCACAGAATTCAAAATTAAAGAGACTGAAACAATTGCATATGTAAAGCTACATTATGTAAAGACAGACATCTAAAACCATTTTATCTGCTGATTCATGTTCAAAACCACAGTTAAATAACCAAGCAATTCTAGGGTCTCTGCAACTCCTAACAGGTTTCCCAAAGTTCAGACTGCAAAACTACTATCAAAGCTAATATCAAAACTGCTACAGGCTCTGTTAGTCTTGCACTGTCAGCTGCGTAAGAATTAAAAATCAGTTAGTCAAACCCACGAAATTATTGTCACTCAGCCTCACCAATGGCCATATTCTGCAGGTTTACAACTATATCTTCAGTTAACCCTTGCAGGTAAGATTCCAATACCAGAAAACATGGACTGACTTTCATTAAATAAGAGAATATCTCAACTCTCACAGACCTATAAAATCCCACTTCATAAACCTCCAGTTTGAGTGCTCACTCCAATGTTCAGCTTAACTCACTAAAATATAAAGTTTAGACTATTTTGAAGTTACTATTTAGAGGGATATACTTGAAATAAAGTCATCAAAGTCATATCTTCCTGGAAATATACGACAAAGAACAATATAACACCTTCCCCCCACCCCCAACACTTCACTCACAGGAAGATACTTAACATACGATTAATTTTACATGCCTGATCAACAAAAGCCTCACCTGGCAGGTTTTAGAATGTATGTATTTACACCGATAAAATAAGTAAGTAAATGCACTCACTACTGCTATATTTCTGTCAGAATTTATTAACAAGCAGCTAAAGAAATGGGTTTCAGAATAAATGAATAACACAAAAGTCTAAAGTATGGATAATGAAGTAAACAAAGCAAAGATATAAAAAGATATTAACAGATAATTAAATCCTGACTTATGACTTTTGTAAATATTTATATTAAGGAGCTGTTGAGGAATAAAAGGAATCTGCCTAAAGCTAAGAAAGCCAAGAAAAGAATAGATCAAAACTGTTTGCCAACTAGCCAACATCTAGGGTCAATGAGAATAAATATAAACCTCTGAAAGCGTCGTCATTAGGGAAACCAACTTGTGTGGCTGAAATCAATGAAGGCAGACGTTCCGTGTCTTTACCCCAGCAGGGTATCCAGGATTTCTAACCAGTAGCAGTAAGAACTCAATAGCTTGCAGCAACCCCCTTGCTGAAGGGATTCAACTACTGATATGAGGAAAACTGCTCCTTTTTCTTGTCTACAACAGACAAGCTATGGGACAATACAGATAAAGAAATAGAAAAAAAAAAAAAATCAACTGGGCCTCAACCCTTTCTCTTACTAGCCTACCTCCCATTTTCCCAATATACCTCCAAAATTACCCTCCTTAACTGGAAGGACATGACTTTACTAAAACTCAAAACAACTATTTGGAATATTTTATGTTCTTAAGTTTTGCTCTCCTGTATTAGATATAAAAATTGTGATCATAGTAACAGAGCTAATAATTCCGAAATAGACATTTTAAAAGATATATGAGACACATTTACAAACCTGAGATGACAAAAAGAGCTATATAATAATAAAACGCTCTTGAGGCAGCAGCGGAATGCTTATAAGCATGATAAAAAGAACCTCCTTGAAAACCTGTGGGTGGGTAAGAAGCCACACTTGGGTGTGGTTTTTAAA
Organism: Tyto alba; assembly: GCF_018691265.1. Classification (NCBI taxonomy): domain Eukaryota; kingdom Metazoa; phylum Chordata; class Aves; order Strigiformes; family Tytonidae; genus Tyto; species Tyto alba. The sequence continues at coordinate 10,606,781 of NW_024881280.1, forward strand.
ACAACAGCTATCCAAAAATTAATCCCCAACCTTAAAGTAGCATTTTGGATAAACATGAAAGCTCTTTAAACCTAGAACCAATCATTCATCAGTGAAATGACAGTCATATGTTTCATTATAGAAAAAAATAGATTATTTGTCCCCATATTAAGTTTTTATTCCCAACTGCAGCTCCACTTTTCACAGTTCTGTGTCACTGCCTACCTCTACACCTGCTAGCCTTTTCAGTCCAGCAACTTTTTGCAGCCCTACAACAGTCAGAGCTGACATCCCATTTTTCTTCTGACTTCACGATCTAAGAGGTGCTGCAAACCACAACTGAAAGCTAAGTATGCCTATCCCAGAAAGCAGGGTTAAAATGAAACATTTTATTAGCATCAGTAATACCTTCCTAATACACTGCTGAGCAACTAAGTATACATCCTTTAATCAACTGGCCATAAATAAACCCTATTAAAACCGGGAGGGGGGGGGAAACCAACCTTCTCTCCCTAGTTACCTATCAATAATCAGGAGACACAGTATTTACATAAAACAATCATTAAACTTTTATTTTTAGCTTTATCTAAACAGAACACATCTGGTTTTACAACTAAGAAAAAAATAAATCTGAAGTTCCCATACTGTTTCTGGATTAATAACTGGTATGGCATCTGATGGCCTAAAGCATAAAGGCTTTTACAACAAAACACAACTTGCAGATTTCTCTCCATGATTACAACTGCCACAAACTTCTACCTTAGTACTTTCACCTGTCTCCCACCACTCCAGCTGAAGGGGAACGGAGACCAGCCCAGTAATACCTTCCAAATAAATAACAACCAAACTCTCCACCAGAAAAAAAAGAGATGCTTATTATCCAGTCTGTACTTGCAGTGACAACAAGCAAAAACTCAGGAGGGGGCCAGAGGAAAAAGTGTTCTCCCTTTTACAAAACTGCCTTATGTCGTAAATTAGAGGAAGCTAATGCTTAATTCCCATAGTTAATGAGTAAAAAAAAAAAAACCCTCAATCAATTCCACCATGAAAGGACTGCTTTATAAAGAAAATGCCAATCTTGGTTCATCCGTACAGATCTGGAACCTAATGAAATCTGACACCTTTACTCTGGAAACAAATTTGCATTGTATTGTCAACTAAAGCTCCGTGCTCACAGATGCACTTCATTCAGCAGGCAGTAAAGGGTTCATTAAAGCTGCATCGCTAAAATTTTTAAAAGCAATTTTGCAGGCAAAATTTTTAAAAAGTGATTTTGGTAAGCGATATTATCCAAAAAAATGCCTCTGTATTCTCCTTTGGTTAAAAATATGCCTCCTCCATCTAAAACATGCAGATGTTGTGGCCAAGGTTATACAAGGAGATCTTCATTAAGTTGAGCAATTTCCATTCTGTATCACTGCTTTACCAGACACAAACGGGTGAATTCCTTATTAAACTAACCGAAGCTGCATCGCAGTTATTTTTAAATATAGCACGAGCACGTTAATATCAAGACTTCACGCACCACAGAACGAGGGAAGAGCAAACTCAGATAGGAAGGTTATCCCATTCTCTCCTACCCTTCTCTGCTTCTCCACCACCATCTCCTCCCTCTCAGTAAGAGCCAGTTTAAGGCATGCCCCGTTTTTCTACTTTTCCAGGCTCCCAGTGAAGAAATCAACCATCCGCAAATATTTTGTTCCTCCACCCCCTCTCTCAGGAGCCGCGCTTTCAGCACATCCCCACCGGCACTGCCTCCAAATTGCCTAATTGTTATCATTATTGTGGTCTCAGCACCGGTTCAGAACAAAAACCAGCACGACTACACCCTCGCTGACTACTAAAAGTGAAGAAAAGGGGCGGGGGAGGGGAAAGATTCAAAAAAAAAAAAAAAAAAAAAGATTGAAGTACAACTTACAGCGCAGAACAAGAGATAAGTTATTTACCGAGCCCTGGGGGCGAGCAGCGAGCCGCGTCCGGGCCCGCGGGGCAGCGCGGCCCCCGGCGCCGGCCGCCCCTCGCAGGGGCCGGGCAGCGCGGGCAGCCGCGGAGGGGCGCGGAACGCAACGCAGCGCAACGCCGCCACTCACCGCCGCCTCCGTCCGCCGGGGCGCCGGCCGCGCTCGCTCCCGCTCGGGGCTGCCTTTTCTGAGAAGAAAAAGACACAAATCTGGGAAACAGCACCCGGCTCGGCTCGCTCCGGCGGGACCCGCGCACGATCCGCCCCCGCTCCCGGCTGCTGGCAAGGCGGCGGGGGGGGGGGGGGCCGCCCGCAGCTGCGGCTCGGCGGGCTCCCGCCGCCCCGGGGGCGCACGGAGCGGATCCCACCCCCCCCCCCGCCTCGCCCCGCGGAGGAGCGGGGCTCCGGTGGCCGCTTTCTCCTCACCAACTGCGGGGCTGCGGCTGTAGGGCAGGGGGACCGCTCCCCTCACTCACACCCGCCTCGGTCAGCGGCACGGCGGCTGCCTGCGCCCGGCTCCGCGGCTGGAAAGGAGCGGGGACAGCGCGCAGCAGCGGCGCTCGCAACTCACCCAACAAAGTTGCCGCGACAGCGGCTGCCGGGCCGGGCTGGGCTCGCCTGGGCTCTGCGCGGCGCTCCCCGCCCGCGCCCGGGATGAGCTCACCCCGCCGCCCGCTCCGCTCCGCGCCGCGCCGCTCCGCCCGCCGCCGCAGCTCTCGCGAGAGAGGGGCAGCCCCGCCGCCCGCGCTCCGCCGGCGAGAGGCGGGGGCGAGCGGCCCCGCGCGCGTTCCTATAGCAACGGCCAAGCGCCGGGCCTAGCGGGCGGGCGAGGCCTGCGCCGGGCACGGCCTTTCCCTCCCCGCTGCACTCGCCGGGCGCCGGTTTCTAACCGGGAGGCTGGGGACTGAGGCGGGGCCGCTGCCCCGGGGGGCCGGCGGCGGCGGGGCTGCGCTCAAGGAGCCTCCCGCTGGCTGGAGGCGGCCCGGGGCCGCCCGCCTCGTGGGCCGGGGCCGACGGCGGGTACAGGGCCACGGTCGCTCCTAACAGCGACCTGGATGCGGGGGTCGGTAGCTGGACGCCGTGGGGCATGCGCAGTACACTTTACTGTTGCACCTCTCAGAACTTTCTGCATTAAAATGCTATTTTATCTTTTTTTTTTTTTTTTTTTTTTTTATCGTTACATCACATTCCAGCCTCCTGGACACCTGTAGGGAGAAGGTCACTGTAGTTTCTGACACACAGGCAAAACCTCCCAGTACTATACAGATATCATACATCATGAGTTCTCTCTCTAGATATCCACCATAGATAACAAATGACACTGGTAGGCACATGAGAAAAAGGAGCGCGCTTCAACATCACCCCTTGTTCTGCTGGAATAAGGTTTTCAAATAGCCAAAATTTTGAACAAAATCGGCTGCAGGTAACCCGTTCTAGGTACTCTGCTGGTTGTCATTATTGTCCCTGGCTTGACGGAACGCTAACAATCTCAGTTAAACCAATCTAAGTGACGCATTCCCTGAGCTCTCTCTGAAATTAGGGCACTCCAGAAAACCTCTCCGATTTGGGCTGGCGATGATCCAGCAGCGTGCGGCATGGTGATAGCTAGAGCAAGCGAGCTGTGGTGAGCAGCTGCTCCACTGCCGACATGTCAGCTTCACCCCCCATTCACTTTCCAGGAATGTCTGGACAGCAAAGGCCAACATGACTTACATACGGATCCAAACGGCTTGCCATCTTCTGAAGATGTTCCTAATGGATCTTTAGTACCGACGATTAAACACCACGGTATTCAGCATGTGAAAATACTTGGGTGGATTTCCAGAGAGCAATCATTCGCTTAGGGGTTCCCCAGCTTGAGGTCATGACTCCCGCAGGTGTTATGGGGTCACAAAAACACTCCCTATCTCATCTTTCTGAGTAGAAGGAATGTTCTGGGTGGATGAAGAACTGATCCCAGTGCTGCTCTGGCATGGAAAAAAAAAAAAAAAAAAGTATTGTCAATCCAGAACAAATAGCAACATTTTAGGTATTTAAATACATTTATCTTCTGTCACCCACCTGAAAATCTCAGTGTAAATGAAAAGTTTTTTATGGGCAGCTGTAGCCCCACCTTACAAAAGGAAGTCCAAAGAGGCTTACAGTCCCCAGGTATATACACACCCGAATGCTGGATGTGACTGCAGCATCAGGAGCTGCAGTATGCAATTACTGTATTTGCCTTCATCAGAAGAATTTAGATAGTGATGCTGTGGCTTGCAAGCACTTTAATGAGGTTAATGAGGCTAGCGCATTCCCAAACCGTTTCTATGATCTTCTGTCACGCACTGCTGATGTGTCAGATCGTAAGACACAGGAGATATTCTGAAGGGTCACGTAGGGAGGGAGAGGCTCTGACACCAAGCACCAGCCCAGCCTACATGCTATCTGAGATGAGGCTGCCGTGGAGGCACACGCCCGTGGCTGCCGTCCAGCACCAGAGCTGCCTCCCGCTCCCAGGCCCCCACAGTCTCTTCCCAAATCCCAGGTCTAAGAGGTCAACATCTGGTAGAGGAGGGGTCCTGGCATGGGGGCTGCTGGCGAGAGACACAGTGCATGGCATCTAGAACTGCAGTTAGGCAGGCCGCAGCACTCAGGAGCAGCGCATTTTCTCACAGGTCTCAGGATATCCAGAGGTCATTTATCTTCTTTATGTGGAACTACAAACATTTTTGTGCCTTTATAATTAAGCAATAATTAACTAGGTTGGGGCAGGGGAGAGAAGACAAGAATTTAGAGTTTACCTCCTGCCTATATAAGGAAGTCATCAGAATAGCTGATCTAGAATAAGAGGGGTTTTATTCCAAAATAATTACCTTGCCTCAATAATGCACAATTAATGCCAGAACAAAAGGATTCTTTGCTTTGATAGAGCACTCACACATCAGCCTCTGCTTGACTAGCTGTTACAGAATGAAGCACGCACAGTTGTCATTCCAGTCAGTTTCCCTGTATAGACAAGCCCCAAGAACCCCAATAATTTCTGAATGCCAACCCTTCTTCTGCCATTAATTTGCTGTGTTACTGTAGGCAAGTCACTTCATTTCTGTTTTAGTATTCTCCTTTAAACAGAAGGGGAAAATGATACAGTTATTTACCTCAGAGGAGTGAGGTGAGAGTAAATTAATTAACATTTATGTTGCTCTCTGAAGGTTTGGCTTTATGAAAGGGTAAGTAGTAGGACTGTTTCTGATTAGGGCTGGCTGGAGCTACTGGAAGCACAGGGAAAATTTGACTAAGAATCTGAACCACTCTGAAGCAGAGTGTGTAATTTATTTATTGATGAACAGTGAACATGTGAAAGTTTGTATGCAGCACACCCTTCCAAGAAGCATTACAATTTGGATATACAACGCACCAGAAAAATCAGTGAAGTAATTCACATAGAGATGATCTGCTAGAGCCCAAGATCAGTGAGTTTCAAGATATGGAAGAGGTCCCTACTCTCCTTCATGTTCCCAGGAAGTCAGTATGTGTGGGGAAGGTTTTAGGGTCTTTAGAGTATTTTCTACCATTACTGGCTTGGAGGTTTTAGAGGATTCCCTTTAATATGGATCATTTGAGCAATCCAGTTTATAGCACATAAGCAGTTACACTGCTGTAAGAAAAGGCCAGTTTTGCTTGGGGGCACTGGGGTCAGGAATAAGAGGCAATTTCTTCAGCCAGCTTTGGCAGGAAAGGCAGTGTCTTGTGAACTGTAACTTCTGTGATCTTTTTTTCACTCACCAACAGGCCTTTTCTGACATGAAGTAGATATAAACACACACTGACTTCACCAGTGATAACTCTGCAAGTTGTATGGTCATCTCTGAACTCTCTAAGGAACTTCACAGGCATTTTAAAGCAATCCCCTCTGCAGCTTACAAGAATTCACCCTGAAGTAAATCTGTTCCATTTAATTAGCATGAGTAATTACTAATTGGGCATAAAGTATCTGAAGTCATTAAAACTCAAGATGAGAAATACACATTAGTTAGAAGAGGGGAAAATGTATTTCTTAATAAATGCAAATAAATGTTTCTGACTTTGGTATATTTGATTTAGTAGAAATATTGAAGAATTTATCTCAAAATGGATTTGAAAAGAAAGAAGGGATGCAGGAGCATTTGCAACAAAGCAGCAGCATGGAAGAAAGTGTGCGGGTGAGCCTGAAGGGCGATGCGAAGGGATTGTCTAGCAGAAAGTACAAAATGAAATGATCAGTGTCAAGTCTGACAGGCCAGAATTGTGACCTCTCAGCTGTACATGGACTCACAGAAGCAGCCATCCACATTGCAGTTTTCTCCTGCCAAGCCTGTCTGTCCTGCTTTGCAGTCAGTAGGCTCTTTCTCATAATTTGCAAGGATCTGCATTGTTCTTTTGCATTTCGGTGGACTGCCAAACCACTGGGATAGAGAAGAGAGGCGCAGAAACTGTACTAATGGGAGCCACTTAGTACCTAGATGGCTTAGTAAAACACACACTCAGAACGTGTCTCAAGTCTGCATTTATAGAAGTACCAATGCACGTAGACATTAACTTTATGAATCAAGGCCTTTCAATACTGAATACACAGTTAATAACCCTAACTAATTAAAAAAAAAAAAAACAACACAATATTTTATTTGGATGCACATCAGAGTACTTAAGAATATTATTCTGGTGTTACCTTTTGATTTTAATTCAGTACCTAGAACAAGGACATATCTGGTTAGACCAATGCTAATTATACATAATGCATCAAGTGGTCACGGTACTACAGGCTTAGGACAAAGTGCAAGAAGAAAGAAGGAAAATTACAAATTTTCCTTGTCTGACAAGAAGGCAATGCAAAAGGGACATTTGTGGAGAGGTGGTTCTTTTGTTTCAAATTTTCAAGTGATATGATACAATGTCAGTCATCAAATCATACTATGCAAGTAGTTTAAAACAACGTAAGCAGAATTCCAAATGTTTTTGTAGACTGTATTTAACACAAAACTCCCCTGCTATGCATTAAAAGATTAAGGGTAAAAAGTCAAACACTCAAATGCCAAATGCTATCTGCTTATACCTTTATTTCAGATTTCTTGGGCAGGGCACACACACTCTATAATACAAATTGCAATTACATGACTATACAACTTTCTCCACAGTTTCTCTGGAGCCTGGGGGATCAGAGCACAGCTCCGTACCTTCCTTTCTGCACACTGTTGTCCCCTAGCTTTGAAGACTAGCAGATGCGTTGCCACCGAGGTCAATCTAGAGCATTCATCGGAACAGATTGTTTCACGAACAGCAACAAATGCATTTTTATCCCTTTCCTGTAAGTTGGCATTATTATCCCCACTTTACAGATCAAAGAGCTAGCACCTGCTTTTCCAATACGCTTAGCAAAGACTTTCTTTTCAAGGAAGCACATCTCCCCAGGAATTCACTCATGATTGTGAACGCTTCCGCAAATCAAACCCTGGGCACTCTGGAGTGAGGCTCGCGGTTTGTGCGACGCTTCAGGGCAGCATGCACGGGCACTGCTAATGGAAGAAGCCGATCTGCCTACTCCACACCCTGCCTGGTCCTGCCCCTGCGCGGCCCCAACCTTTGTGCTGCACAGATGTCCGTGGGACTCTGCGGGCAGCTGACTCAGAGGACTGCTTTAGAAACTAACCCAGCAGGAAAAATGCCACTAGCTTGCAGCCAGATGAGTTTCCTGATCCAGTTTAGCGTGTGGCCTCATAAATGCTTGTCTTGGTGCAAGAGAGGACACGATGCAGGAGCAGCCAGCCAGGAGGGCAGGTAGGTAAGATTCCTTTGCTCAATGGTAGTGTCAGCTTACTCTGGACGAAAGTGTTTGTTGAACTTCAGCACGAGGGACACAAACACATTAGTTTTGTTCAAGGACTAGACTTACAGAGAAAGACAGCTGGAATAGAACATGGTAAGAGTGGAAAGGACACACTACCAGCTCAGCTGCCCTTTTACCTGGAGACTACTGAACTCTGTCCAACTCTTCCTTTCTTAACTGCCTATTTCCCTTGAGTCCTCCTTCTCTGTGCTTCTCTGGGACTGTTCTTCACTAATGGACTTGCACATTGAGTTCACATGTAACATCTAAACTGACATTCATCTTCATAGCTTTCCCGAGCACCTTATATCTAGAGGAGGAGGTCCATTTTATTCTGTAAATGAGCATACTATTTAAGACAAGTCAGCTGGAAGGAGGAAATGTGTTTTGGTTCTTGCTCGAAGGGTTGTTTCCATCTTTTATGAAGAGCACATTCTGGATGATATTCAGAAACAGTCCAAAGAAAGGACTGACTTTTATGTTCTTTCCCTGGCACCAGAAATTCTGTCTTCCTTTCTAGGAGATGGCAAAATTTCAGCAGAAGCCATGGAGAACATTCCCTCCAAGAACAGTTCACAACAGCATGCTTACAGCGTGTGCCTGGGAAGTGGGAGATGTAGCTGGAGATTCATCTAGTCCAGAGAGAAACAAAACCCCAATGTCCCGTATTCAGGGCAAGTTTTGTCCAGGTAGAAAAGACCAGCACCCCTTCTGCAGGCAATGTCTCAAAATGAATGAGTAATTTCTTCTTTCTACTTGCAATAAGCATTTATCTTCAGCAAAGAATTCCAGGCTCTGAATATTAAGGAACAGAGGTATCTCCTAGTCTTATCATGGACTTTAATAGTAGAGTCATTTAAAAAGAGTGGAAAATGAATATCCTTAGCAATGTCTAGTAAGTTTGAGCAGAATCCTTAAACAAACTTGAATGATTCATTCTAAAGAAAATATAAAATAAAAAGCCTTCAGATACATTTCATTTTTGTATGTCCATAATTCAAGGTGACTATTTTCTAAACCATTTTATACACAATTAGCCTGAAATATGGTTTTCTAGCTCTCAGTTTTCTGAGCAAAATATAAAATGACACAGTTATTAACCTTTGGGAAACCTCTCCTACACACAACAGAATTAAATTCTACATAAAACTGAATAGCATTGGGAGAAATTCCAAATGACTTACCACTCATTTGTTTGATGGATAGTTGGGCTAGCTATCGCTTTTTGCGGAGCTGCCAATCACTGGGAGTTCTGGGATATATTCCGAGAACTCTCTTAGAATCACAAATTGCAGTTGCAGGCTTCCGTGGCTTAAATTGTTATGGAAGAAACAATTTGCAGAGAAGGAGATGGTACTGTTACCAAGAGTGGGTAATGTTGTGATATCAGTGGCTTTGACTTTTCAGCAGAGTAAGTTGCTTCTTCTAATATGACATTTAAAGAGATGTTATCAGTTTGGAAATCTGTTCTGTCTGAGGATTTCTGTCCTGATGTTGAAACTCCAACTGAGATCACCATAACAGATAGAGAGGGGGAAATTGTTATATCAGTTTGTTTACTCTGCATTTGGCAACTCTCTGAATACTCAGTTTCATTCTTTCCATAGCAAAGGGTGTTAGTCATTCTGTTGTTCATCTGAGGATTTCATATAGCAGGAGGAAGAGGGAAAAACACTGTGATTCTTGAAATCCAAAAACTGACAAAAAGATTCTGGAGCATGGCTAAAATGTGAAATTATTTTCCACACTTTTTTGAAAGAGCTAAGCCACCTATGGTTACTATGCATATTATAAAAGTATATTTATACTCACAGAGTCCATTAAAGCAAGTTATGCTAAGTAGCTATATTATTCAGCTGCTCATGGCTCATCCTAGATTGCCATGGGTCACCAGATTTTTCTGTAGGTCTCAGGCTTTAGTCTCACCTTTTCTGTTGGGGAAAAGACCTTTTCATCTTGTGTCCACTCTGCCAACAAAAAGATGTGGGGAAGGGGGGGAAATTAGAATTTCCTCTCTCCCAATATCCATTCCATAGGGTTTCCACAAACTGGGTGACTTTGCTCCAGCCACCACCCTTGCATCCTTGGGTTCCAGTTGGCCTTCCTGCCTTCACAGGGTCTGAAAATCTTATTGCAGGATTTAGAAAGCTACCTGGAAGAGACTCATAAATTAAGATCTTGTAAAATCACTTCGTGCAGTCCAAAACTCAGTATTCACTTTCCTCTTCTCTTGAAGTCATCTTTCAGATATTTTGCCAAAGAAGCCTCCACTGAAAAAAGAGCACATTAGAACTGCAATTGCAATTCAATTTACAACTGCAATTGGAATTCAATTTAGGAGCAAGTAGGAAATTGAAGTAATCTTTAAAGGACAAGTGCAGGGATCTGTAAAGGAAAAGGGCCAGGTATATACACAGCACTTTTTTCCCTTTTGCAGTTTATATTTCATATGAAATACATGAAAGAGGAAAAATAGCAGTTTTGTCTTGTGCCATAGAATTTCTTCACCATACGAGTCTTCAACATGCTGTGAGGTTACAAATATGTGTTGCAAGCTTTTTATTAATTAGTTATTTTGTAATAACACCTATGTTAACCTCTACCTATAGCCATCAAAATTGCAGAAAATAAGGAGTTATTTAAAGTAAATCAATGAGCATGTAAGAATGATGTATTACTTTTCAGTAATATAAGTGCACCAATATAGATTTATTTTTGCTGCTAAGGAAGAAATCAGAAGGGTCCAGCCTAGCCCAGAGCTCCTCCAGGTCTGCTGAATCATGGAAGCTTTGAAAGTATTCTATGGCCTGAAAACAATATTCTCTAGAGAGATCCTCTTGCTACTTTATAAACCTTTTCTTCTCAGGGGTCGAATATGCAGTCTTGCCTATTTGTCCTTGTTCAAGTTTCACGGAAGTTTCACAAGCAGAAACAATAAATATTTTTTTGTTTTATTGTACATTGTGGTCTCAGAGTACAGAAATCTGGTTTCTTGATACAAATGTTCATTCACTGATGAATGGTTTTTAAATTAGCTCATACAATCACACAAAAATTATTTACAGGAGGAAGACCAAGTGTATTTGCGTAAACCTTAGCTAGATGTGGCTACAGAGCTTGTGGAGTATAAATACCAGGCTTTGAGAGGCTGAGATACTGACAACATTTTAAGACTATCAAATCCTGGTGGTATTAGAACCTCAGAAAAAAAATTAGACAGGAGCTTGTAAAATGGGGCCTCTGGCAATTATCTGGAGGAAGGAGCTGAGAAAAAAAATTTCCCGGAGACCTTGTTATAAGAAAAAAAATCTTCTGCAATTGTCAGGGGACTAATGAACTATATATCAGAATGCCAGCTAAAGCCCTGATGCCAAAATGTGCATTTCATTTTGGTGAAAGCAGGGAAGAAACGTATCTCCATCTTTTCCATTTTCAAAACTGGAAAGCAATGGATTTTAAGAGAAGTTTTTTAAACAGAAGAAAATGCTAGCTTTAATCTTCATTCAAGAAAAGCTATAAGCCTTACATAATGCCTTACAAAGCCTATTCAGAAATTAATGGGGCTCTTGTACCTGTATGTATATATTCCCCTCAATTAAAACTTGGAGGAAGAGTTCATGATATTCTTAGCAGTTCTTGTCTGGAGCAGCTGCCACACTTGTACTTCAGGCTGTTGTCATAACTGTAGAATTCTCTGTCCCAGTTTCTGGTGAATAATTCCTTATGTTTCTTTCTCAGGTTTCTGAAAGCCCTCCTGGGATTAAAATCTAAGACCGTATGTTTTAATGGACAATTTAGTGACATCATTGCACCCGCCCCATCTCCAGACTCACTTTACATTTCCCCTCACTTTGAATAGCCTGAAACACCTAATATTTTCAGCACTGGCTTTATAGGCGTTTTGAGTTTCAACAAAATATTATCCTTCTTTTCCAAATTTCAAGCTTTTGTGTTTTAAAAAAACCCCAGTATTTCACATGCCATTTATAGAAGAATAATATATGTTATTTCAGTTCAGTGTCCTTTAAGTCACCTAATGACACAGATGGGTCTGCTGATCTGTTTATGAGGCACATGGATTGCAGGACTTCCTGTCTTGACATGTTCCTTACAAGTTTTACAATTTTTGCCTTTTTCCCCCCACTATTTCAATTTTATATGGTTCATTTCTGTACTGGGCATAGACAAAGAGCTTCCATTCTCACCCTGCTAAGCAGATATTTCAGTTAAATTTGGAGAGGTTGCTCTTCTATGTTGTGTGGTGGAGTTAATTTATTTTCTCTAAAAAAAAAAATAACCTAGTTGAATCACAGTATCTATGACTCATTAATCTGAGACATCTGTTGATAACCCCTGAAGTCACTGTATTTCAACACTGCAACAATTCATAACCCTTGCACGAAATGAACAGGGAACATTAATGGATTAGTAACTTTTATATTCTTGTCTCCTGTGATCTCTAGACTCAATAGAAGTGTAAGTGTATTGTAAAAATGAGGTAAGCATTAGTTGTCTAGACATCCTGTATGTGGCCATTCTCTGTGGTAGTTGCCTAGGTTAGTCATTAGAAAAGCTTTACTTAAACAGATTAAAGTTCCTTGTAAGTGGTGATGTTGGCAATGCCCTCCAAATTGAAGGCGATGGTTATAAATGCAGCAGGGCATTTTTCCTAGTTTGTATTTATTGCCTAAATACTTAAATGGCCTTTACTGCAATTGCACTTTCAAAATTACAAGAAATTAGTTTTGTGTACAAATACTTTTTGTCCCCTTTTCTAATTTGCTTTCCCTTCTTTATTTCTTATCTTTATGTCCTCTTCATTATAATTTATTGACAAATAGCATAAAAATTCATTATTTTTCTACTGAGTCACTACTTGAAAATTTGCATATATTAATAATTTTAAGCCTCAATGAAACAAATATAACAATTACGTAAGGAACAAATAACACTACATGTATTTTTGCAAGTGATCAAATAGTTTATGATTGTACCTGATCACTGTAACTGAAAATGTACATGCAGTAATTTTGTAGGTTTTTCTTGCTGCAAATCCTCCAGCATTCTTTTTCTTCTATCTTTATTGCTTCTAAGAAATGGGGGGACAAATGTTGTTCAGTGAAATCCATCACCAATATAAAATTTGGTTGATTGGGGTTTTTGAGATTTATGCTGGTTTAATAGAAATCAGACTCCTCTAACATCAGAGAAACACATTTGGTTAGAAGAAAGATATGGTTGCTGGTGGAGGATTCTTTTCAGTCTGCTTTTAGATAGGTCCCTGCTGTCCTTTTAAAAATGTAAACACACAATTAGTGCAAGCACAGAGAGTAAAACATTCCTGACATTATCTTCCAGGTGAGAGCTTTACCTCTGTAGTACTGCGTTCCGTGTGGGTATTAAACTTCCCATAACACCTCTGACTGTTTTCAGTATCTGCACTAATGTCTTTGTCTCAAATTTCCTCTCTTACATTGTATAATATTGGTTCCCTATCAGGCTATACCCTTCGTTTTGCAAGTGGCTGTATTGATCTAGGCCTTTTTGTGTCAATATGCACATCCTGTCACAGCTTAGTGCACATGGCAGCTCACTTCAGCAGAAGTCACTACTCATCTGAGTCCTGGCAGGGATGGGATCAGGTTTGTACAGTGCTTTGTGGCTCTTGGCACACCTTTACCAGTTACAGTAATTTCTTATTGACAGGAGAAGGATTTCTAGGGAATGTGGTAAAACTATACGATACAAGTAACCTTGCAGTTGAACCAACCCAGAAACCAGTCTTGACTCTGTCAGAATATTCTGTATAAACTATATGTAAAACTTTAGGGTTTAGTGCTTGCCAGTCACTCCAACATCAAAGCCCAGGACCAGGCAAGAACAAGACACTCTATCTGCTATTTTTTAAGACTATTATTATCTTCTACGGCTGGTAGTTTGAAAAATCACGTTCAAAAAAAAAAATCAAATATTGTCATTAACTGTACTTTATGGATCGGCCTCATGGTCTGCGGATAGCATTCCGCGCAGCTACTGCAAAATTCAGTTTCAGTTATTTGATTTTAAGAATGCTACCTGAAGAGCAGCTACTTTGTAGCTACTTCTGTTGGCTGATCAAATATGGGTTCTCGTGATAGGATATCATCTCCCATCTCTTTCCCCAGAGTACAGACACGTGCTTAACTTTAATCATGAACAGTCCCACAGAATTTAATATTTGTCCTACAACTCATGCACTCAGGGTTCAAGTCACTATATGCAGCTGAAATGGGAAGGCTCATCTTAAGGATTGCTGAAAGACACATGTGAAGGAGCAGCAATTTGTATAATAATTTACTTGAACAGACAAAAAAAGCAAACCAAAACCACTTACAAACAAGGTAAACCAAGTAATGCTTACTCTAGGTGATCTTTAGAGGTCTAAGAGCATTACAAGCAGGAATCAGCCTCTTTTCCAATAGACACCATCACAGCAGACTTTTTGCTAGGTGGCCTGGTTGATTGTGTAATCTCCTCTACAGATCCTCTCAATGCTGCTTTAGCAATCAGCTAGCTGCAGGCACTTACCATGAAGGGCCATGTTAAATCACTTGTCTTCCCTGATGAGCCTGGCTTCCCACCACTCTGAAACTCAGTCTCCCCAACATCCTGCCTTCCTGCCTGGCAACCCAAAATACTGCTGATGTGACACTAGGTGAGCCAATATTTGCTCATTCTGTTTAATGTTTTTTCTGCTATCATACTCCTAAAAACACAGATGTAGCCAAAAGGATCTCATAGTTGGATTTATGGGGCCTGATTGTTGCTTACACAAAGATGCTTCGTTGGCTCTGACAGCCTGAAAAGTGGGAATAAATGACATTACCAGAGTGCTGTAAAAGGGGCAGTTCAGTGTTTATAAGGAATCATGTCCATAATGTGCATCTGATGCCATGGCTTAAAACAATATGGGAAAGCAGGAAAGGGAGCAGTGGGATTTGAAAATTTTGTGAAACGTAATCAGACAAAAAAAAAATCTTTGAAGCGAGAAGCAAGACTAGCAGGTGGCCAATTATCACAATAAAAGATGTCGACAAGCAAATATCAAAGTAGTAAACCTTAATAAACAGGGTTTTGAAACAGTATATTACAACCTGGTGACAGTAAAATTTATCCAGCGATTATTCATTTGGCATCTTTGTCATGTACTATGCCACCAGCAAATGAGATATTCTGTCACATCAAGTTGGATTAACAGAAATCCCCTTCGTCTTGAAGAAAACCCTCTTGTGGGCATTACATTCTGAAGAGTGGAGCCATTGGCCACAGAGGATTGTTATAAACTATTGGAACAGGCATCTGTGTAATGTATTAGTGGAGGCTTTAAACATATCTCAGCAGGTTCTCTAGAGGAGATAGTATTTCATTTCCTGTGCTGTTTGAATCTTCACAACTAGTGCGAGTGAAAATCCCTCATTAGATGTTTATGCAGGGCATCTTTAAAATCTTCCTCAGCGTCATGCATTTCAGCAACAACTGAAGTACACAAGCACCTCTTTGCTATGTGCTCCGTATTACGAACTTTAGCCATGGGTATGAAGTTACATGGCTGTTAGCTAGCTGGGAGCCCTGGTACGGAGCCCACCGTCACATAAAGATTTGAGAGTAGTGTCTGGGCTCCTCGTTCTTCTACAAAGATGGAGCCCCGTTTACCACAATCTCCACACCTGGCCTTGCTGTAGACTACTTTACAGTATACTGTCCTTTGTCATACTACAGGAACCGCAACAGAAATAGGAAACTGGAGCTCTTTGTTCAGAAACAGTCTTGCTCTCATTGCAGCGTACAGGAAGGAGGCAGGAATGAATGTTTGCCAGTAGCTCAGTTTATTCCACAACACATCTGAAATGCTCTCCTATATCAATACCACTGAGTGAATTACTGTTGTGAAATCAGCTTTGTGCCAATTCTTTCTGCATACCTGCTTAATTCCCTTGAAACCTCTGCAGCTCAGTTCTACCTATTGTACCACTGAGCATTTCTTTTACAGCAGACAGTCCCATTGATTTTCTTAGGACATCTCCTGGGATCAAACCCTCCCTGGTTTAAGTAAGAATGGCAGACGCTGTCTCTAAACATCTGCTGGCTGCTGGAATGGCTCTCTGATTACAAGCAAGCAATGCCAATGAATGTAAAATTACTTATCAGACAAAAAAAAAATATTTGAAGAGAGTTACAGTAGTGTTGAGGGAAGGATGGGAAGGCATTTTGGAGAGATCACAAAGACAACATTGTCAAAAATTGATTTGGCTTATTCAAAGCACTAAGATGTGATTGTGAGGAATTGTAAGATTTCAATTCCCCTATTCAGCTTACAGTTTCTTTAGATTCTAATTACCACAGTTTAGAAGAAAAGAAAGCAACTAACAGAGAAAAAATGACCTTTTACGGAATCTTAGCACTTAAATCCAGTAAGGTTTGAGAGCATTATTATAAGGGTTTGTTATATAAAATAATATTACTAGTATTTTATATTAAGCAATTAGGAGAAAATTCTCTTAATTGTGTCAACGGATGTCATCACTGAACCACCTATGACCTACAGGGCCACTTGTGATCTCGGGAAGATGTGTGTTTTCAACTGAAGAAATATTACACTCTTATTACAAAACCACAACATGTCCTTGGACTTTGTGCTGAAGGTTTTGAAATGCATGATTTAACCAGCCTTGTCACCCCATCGACGTGCAGAGGATGTGAAGCCCCTCACAAAGGGATCGGATGAAACCCAGTGGTGCTGCAGGCTGGCGTTACCTGGTTTTTGCTGCAGCAGGTTCCTAGTGTCCCCGCAGGCTGCTTTGCATGTCTCCAGGGGAGTAGAGACAGTAGTGATGGATCACTCAGCTGGTTGCTTCCCGTACAATGTAAGAAGGTCTTACAAAAAGCGACACGGAAACTCAATTGGTTCATCCAGCAGCGAGGGAAACGGTTTTCCCACAGAACCACCAAGAAAAGGAGCAAGGGAGAGCAAAGAGAAGCTGATTTCCCACTGCAGACCTGGCCCAGCGTGGGTGATTTGCACTGAGCTCATCCACTCTGGTTCTCACAGGGCTGTGCACTAACCAGAGCTGGTGTAAAACACAGCAGGGATGCTGTCAGGAGCACAGCATGCACAAGCCAGTCCTTTTCTTCACCCCCTGCCCGGGAGGGGCAGGAAAATGGGGACGGTTGCAAGAATTGGCTGTACAAGTTCGCCGCTGTGCCCTGAGGATGCTATCACAGCGATTTTGTAGGTGGTTTCTCCCATCTGTGTGTTCAAACAAGTGCCCCTAAAAGGACGGGAATGAGAGGAGCAATCTGACCCACAGTATTGACCTTGCGGCCTTTTCATCAGCCCAGGGCTTTGTTGCCACATAGAGGTGTTTTTTCACCCTAACGCCCAGCCAGAGTAAAGGCTCCTTCAATGCCTGGCGGGATCCCGGCCCGCAGTTGTCGCACACCAAAGGGCTCCTCAGCCCTCGCGCCACAGGACGGAGATTTCAAAGGGTATTAAAGTGTAGTTTGCCCCCTCGCATACAGAGGAACTAGCTCGTCAACAAGTACTTGCAAAGACATGCTAACCTCTGGCCAGAAGGCAATTTTATTGCCATTCGAGATGAGGCTTTTTCCCCCACTGTGTGTTATGTGACTGGATTACTGCCTCTGTTGTGGCGTCTGCAAAGTTTGGTATTTTCCCCAATAAGAAGGACCGACAGTTCTGGAGACTTCACCTCTAAACCCCTCCAACACTTCAAACACCAACCACATACCCATATCAGCATAATGAAAATGGCCTCTCTCATTGTATTAACATTTGAAATTCACATCCAGATTCTATGGCTTCAACACATCTTGAGTTATAATGTGTAACATAATAGGCTAACATGTACTGCCCTGTCTTTCCTTTGATAAAACAACAACAAAAAAGTTAAAGAATACCTGATTGAATCAGGCGTGAGCTTCCCACAGGAGAAAATTAAACAGCATCCTGGTAGTCCTGTGAAAGAAGATGCATCAGTTACCATTGCAATGATTTAATCATGCAACATTGGAAAAAGGATCAGCAGCATGTATGCCACAGCTATATTAACAGAAAACCCAAAGCTTAGAAATACAAGATTTTTGGTTAAACGAAGAAGAATTCACCTTTCCCTTTCTGTATGATCTTAGAGATTTCTTTTTGACAAGAGAGTTTTATCTTTTTTTGGTAATAGAAGTTGATGAGGTACAAGAAGTTAAAAGGAAAATCTCACTGTTTCCATTCCTTCAGCAAAGCCCTGCATTAACTAAGAAATCAGCCTGTTACTTCTCCTTCTCCTATCATCCGTTTGCAGAAGTTCATTACTTAATTCCCATTCATATCACCTCTGTGGAGAATAACAGGCTGATGACATTTCAGTTAATCATAATCTTCTCCTTCTGTGACAACCTGCCAGCAGCCTTTTTGAAAATAAACTTGCAGAATGAAATTTTTAAAAAGGATTTTTTTCTCACCCTCATGGAGATGGGAAAACTGACAAGACGAATACGTGAGAATATTTCACAAATGAAAAAAAAAAATCTTCTGGATTTATTACATTTCCCTCTCAACATTTTATGTGCTATTTCATTGCCTGACAAATTGTTATTGACATAACTTTACATTTTTGCCTATATCCCCTTTAGAGTATAGGACCCCTATTGCCTCTGTAATGCTCTTACTGGCAAGAAGCATACCTTAAGTTTCCATGGACTGACTTGATTATCAGGCAGCTATAGAAGTGCAAATAAAATCATGCCTTTGTGTGTGTGTGTACGTAGAGAAAAGTCCTGTGTAGGGTAAGAAAACAGGAAACTTTAACATCTCAAGCCAATACTGCTAGCCAGCAGACTAATCAATATGGCCACTTTAAGCCAGTTAATATATCAATAAAGGAACGGGAAATGGAAGAGTGAATTGGAAAGAACATGGGGAGGGTTCGCTGGCAACAATGAGCTTGCAGAAGCCATCACCAGCAGTTGAACTTAGGTCACGTCAGGTGTAAGACTTGGGTGGAGGCCACTGAAACCCAAGGAAATACTGTAAGCTGGAGGCAAAACCACAAGCAGGCATCACTGACAAACAAAGAAAAGTCAAAGGCAGACTCATCTACAGTGACAGCTTTTGTGAAATCTCAATCAAAGCTGCAAAAATGTCAGCACCATTTGTTCATGGCAACAAAAGACAGGCTATTTCCAGGTAGATCAACATCCTGTCTTGTAAACAGCTGCAATGTCATCAAGAAGAAGAAATTCAGGTTTCTACCAGCAACTGCATACTGCCAGCTTAAAGTCAGCAAGAGTATCCATGAGTAGGCAAAGTGAACAGCTCTTTCATTAACACAGTTATTTAAACTATGGTGTCTGAGCAAAAAGTGCTTGGCTCCTTCCTGAAGTCCAGTCTGTGGTTGATCTTTACAAAGGTAAAAACCACACCTCTGGAGGCAGGCTAATTTTTAAGGGAAGCTCTCCCCAAAGGGATGGTAACATACTCAGTGGTAATTCAAACTCATTGCGTCTCTTATAGATCTAGTCAACGTCCAACTCCAAAAGCTCCCATGAGCGTACAAATAAAATTGAGACTGGCTACTGCAACAGAAGTAGGTGGGGAGAGAGATGGGTTAAGTGGGAGGGGGCATCGCAGTACAGAGGCAGGAGAGACCACATCAATCCAGAAGCCACTGCAGAATCTGTCCCTGCCTTCTCCCAGAAGTGCCTGGCAAGGCAGCACCTCCTGCCTCCACAGGGCTGGTGGGCAACGCCAAAGAGTCCTGACTGAGCTTTCGTGTCTGTACAGTCTCAGATGCATGGCAGCAGTACCCTCACCCAGAGAAGCAGCAGACCTCTGTCATCAAAGCAGAGCCAGCTGTTTATTATGTAGGACAATAAGAACCAATAAGGAAAATGGTACCTATTCCCGTGGTCTTGGACCAATTAGGCTGAGAAACAGTGAAAGAAAGAAGGGCAGTTGTTGCATAACGGGTAGAAAGACACGTATGCCAGCTTATCTCTGATGCTGGTGCAGTGCCACATCACAGCTAAAGATTCCAGGGACTGAGATCCTGAGCTCTTTGTAGTAATTCCACTCCTGGAGGCCCTGCAGATGCACTTACAGCAATATTAGGAAATGCAACAGAGTTGTGAGGAAATTCACTGTAGCCTTTCTCTAAGGGACAATTTCCATACAAAGACCCAACCACTCTGGTCTCCTGGTCCTGCAGCATGCACCGTAGTACCCAAAGGTCTTGTAGTGCTGACTGCAGAAAAATTCAGTCTTCTACACTACAGTGAAGGAATACCTGGTCGTTGCTAACACATAGTTACAGATAGTAACTGTTTAACTGATGGATGGCTGTTATACCACAGATTTTATATGTCTCATTGCTGGGGGTCAACTGCACTTATCAGTAGATAGGTAATTCCTTTGGGCACATTGCTTAGTACCTTTTCTGTATGAGAAAAGCTTTCTAATTGGGTCTTTTGGAGAGACACAGCTGATCAAACCGAAAGTGGGTTTTGGTGAGGGAAGGAACGTGCAAGAAAACAAGGTTATGTAGGTCCACAGATAACCTCTTCTAATGTCTATTTTTTCCCTCCAGTGTTTAGTTAATATAAGAAGATACTGTAAGTTAGGGGAACTACTTATTTAGCCTCAATGGCAGGGCAAACATACACAGTACCAGCTCCATTAAGGTCGCTGTACTATCAAATGCATAAAAAGGTCAATTTGCATTAATTGCAAGGGTAATCAGTTATTTGGGCATATCTCCTTTGCGACATTCCTTACTTCTAAGGAGGGGGAAAAAAAAGAAAAAATAGAAAAGTCAAAGACAGTTGCTTTACAAAAGCTTAGGCACTATTAGCATTGATATGTATTTCTTCTGGAGAACTTGCATTCCAGCTCCTGCAGTGGGTAGGAAATTCACACCCACTGCACACCCCCAAGGTCTATCTGACTTCTTCACACAATGTGCAGTATAATCACTGTACTTCCACTACAGAAGGTGGCCAACCACGTGATTGGTAACCATAGCAGCTGCAATAACCAAAAAAAATTCCAGTGCTGAATGTATGCACAAGTCTGTTGCTTTAGCATCACTTTATTTGCCATGAACAGCATCAATGGGTATGCCTCAAAATGTCGCAGTGTTTGATGAGGAAAGAGATGCGCTATTCATCACCACATGGAAAACAGCATGTCTCATGCAGAGTCTCTTGACTTCTGTAACGTCTAGAGATATTTTTCTGGAGCTGTAATCTCAGGCATTCAAGCTAGGATTTCTATTTCTTGTATGGGAAAGATTGGTCCTGGAGATATTCCATGTTGGAATCGCTGGTCTTTTTCCTGTCATGTGCTGAGTGTTGCCTGCCAGGGACTGAGAAGTAATGACACGCAATAACATCCGATTCTTTCCCAGTAAAAATGCCAAAACTCAGTATCACAATACCACTAGCTCTCTCAATGCTATTAACTCTTTCAGACAGAATCCGTGAACTTTCCACAGGTAGTCTACGTGGGTAGAAAATGTCTCCCTTTCCTCTCCCTGATGGTCTCTTTCCAGCTGATCGGAACCCTGGGAGAACTTCACCCCTTGGAGAAGGCTGCAGCAGGATGGGGCTCTCCTCCTAGACCATCCCACCTTATGGGATCTACCTCTCCAAGGACCTACAGACCCTTGTTGACCTGATACACGCATCAGTGTGCCTGCTTCTCTCTCCATTACTGGGGTGAGGACATCATGGATATGAAAGCACACCAGTGCTATAGAGCAAAGTGAAGGAGGAAGCAGAGTAAAGGCAAGAGCAAAATGAAGCCAAGTAGCGTCACTGCAGGCAGTGCAGCGGGGAGCTAAGGCTGTTGTAGATATTTTGACAGAATATCCTCTTAGTTTTGGTAACAAATTTACTACCATGGACATTTAGAAGCCGGTTAATACTGTGGTGCTGGTATACCATCCACTATCAAAAGCATTCAGTTCCCAACAGTATGTCACACTTGGACGTAATCCAAAGCCAGTGATAGTCTAAGACCTGTGAATTATAAAGCTAATCCCTGCATGCTTATTTATATTAGAAAGCTCACATTTCAACCCAAAGACTGAAAGCAAGATATACCTCAACATGCAACAAATTACAGATGACTCATGAAATCGGAGTTGAAGTCTTCTGGACTCCAGCACAAAAAGGTACTGCCTAAGCAGCTGCTTGGCTAGAGATTTCCTTTCTCCTACATTTCTTTGAAAAGCAGTGCCCTTAACAATATCAGGAGCCTCAGAAAATTCAGTCTTGTTATTTTCAATATATTTTGTTTAAACAGAGGAAACACAGCAAGTATGGATTACTTCACAAGTAATCTAAAACAAAATTTAATGCTGCAAATATGGTCTTGGCAGAAATCCAGAGTGCTCAGGTAACACCTTTACAGGACAGACTTGGTTTGCTTTCTTATAAAAAGACAGGGGAGACACGTAAGGATATTTGGCCAACACAGAGAACAGCTGATCCACACGCCTCCAGAAATAAAAGCATGAGTTACTACAGTTTTGGTCAAGGTGCTATAGCTATTAGTTGTGATAAATATTAATCTTTGCAGACTAGCACAGAAAAAGCTTACCAGTCACACCCTCTGCTTTGATTTGAAGAATCCTCCACCAGTGTGAGACATAACTTGCTCTCAGGAGACCAAGACAGAAGCGCTCAGGAGAACATAAGGACAATAGCTGCCTCCTTCCTTCACAAGGACAGAGGAAGGGCAGGCTCCCTGCAAACCTCCTTCCCTGTTAAGCAGAACATTGCAGACAACAGTGAACCAGAAATAGCAATCCAGAAGAAGCTACTGGAAGAGCCCAACACTCAGGTTCCACAGGCACCTCATTATTTAACCCCCTTCCTGGAGTGATCAGCTGAGGAGTGGTTACACCTGTGGCTCATACTGGGAGCTCCCTCAGAGCCTCACCTGAGCAACTCATGAATTTCAAACTTTTCAAAAGATCTCTGTTTTAGGCAGAGTACTAGACGTGCCACAGCCTATCTAGTTTGTTAAAGCAGTTGGGGTGATGACAACTCATGCTGCTATGGATAAAAAATACATTTTATTGTTAACATATATTTTTCATTATTTCCATAGCATAATAATGGAACTGTAAATACCAGTGTTTTTATATGACTACAATTAACTATAGACAAACAAAAGATTGCTTACCTTAACTTATTACATGTTTCCATGACTTTCTTGTGTAAGTGCTTCTGTTCTCACAGAACAACAGTCTCTCAGTCAGTTTTTAATTTTGGGGAAACAATTAACCTAGAATACCATCTTTTCTAAGAAATCTAGCCAAACCCAAGGTCTTTATTAAAATTAGATTTCCAGTCAAGAGAATTATAATTATGTCTCTTCTACCCAGACATTTTCTATTAAGGCATGACTCCCTTTATTCTGCTGTCTTCCACACAGAGCAATAATTATTGGGACAATAAAAAAAAAATAGGTAGCTTTAAGTTTTGCTTTTTATTGAAAAAGTTTATTACTATACTGATACCTCTTCAAGAGGAAACTTACCTTGTAAAATTTCAGAGATTTAAAATATTTGTCAGTATAAGTGGTGTCACTACACAGTTTGCATGTAGTTAGACAAAGTTGGTAACAGATGTGCTTACGTCAGCTCTGATAACATTCATAAATTCATCTAACAAGAGACTTCATAATGTCTGCAAAATGATATTCAAAAGTAATTACTTCCCTTGCAGTATTCAGTCTGTCTCGCTGTTGAATATAATCTCCACATATTAGTATATTACACATTTGGAGAGGAATTAGTGAAGTAATTGCAAGTACAGTGAGGAGTGATCATAATTCATCTTACACTACAGCCTTGCTTTAAAAGCCTGGATTTTAAAAGAACTAGCCAAAAAAAGATAACCTACATGTTAAAAAATGTGCGAGAGATTCAGATATTTTATCATTTGGTCGGTTATGAATAATGAGTAGGTTTTCTATTTGTAACACAGTATACACAGCTATGGGAAATTATGGCACCATGCCTTCCTTTAATTTGATGTTGCTGGGAAAGGCTGTGGAAGTTGGCTTAGCATCGATTTTTTAACACTCCAAAGATTCAATAGATACAGATGCACTTTTTAGAAAAGCCGCGGGAAATGCCTGACTCTTCATGTGCTTGCTGCCATTGCGAGAGGAAGCCGCGACAGCACAAAGCGGAGGAGCACCGCACCTGGCAACGAGTGCGGAAGATCGGAGCCTCCCTCAGACGCTGTGGTCACTAAGCTGCTCTTTTACCTGCGTATGTCTCTTCCCACACATGCTCCGTAACACGGTGTAGCAGGCTGTTAAGGATGAAGAGCAGTGGAAGCAATGCTTGCCCTTTCATTTGTAATCAGGATAAACCATTTGTAACTGTAACCCGCCTGGCGATGCAGTGACTCACACGGATCGTTCTGTTGCGTTTGACTCAACCACCACGTAAGACAAGCAGGCTGGAGCCCCTTTCTTTGAAGGGGAGAACAGGGTGCGGAAACAAAACTCTCATTGTCCAAGCACATAGCAACAACCAGCCTAAACTCTCCTGCGATGCCTGTTCAGTACAGCTCCTCACGAGCAGGCTGTGGAGGCTTCCATGACCTTGGCAGGATTGCAGAGGTTGCCCGTTCGTTTAAATAAAGCACCACCTGGGAATGGGGAGTGAGAGGAAGCTTTACAACGGCTGTAAAAGCATCGTAGCCTGTATAAAACATTTAATAAGATTTCAGATGTCTTTTTTTTTTTTTGATTTATGAACCCTTAGGAAAAAAAATCAAAAATTTCTGGTTTAGCTCTGGCTCCAGTTCCCACATATGAAGGTTAGAAAGTTGAATTCTCCTCAGCATTCTCCCCCACCCCTTCTTCTTGCATTGCAGGAAGATTTGCACATTGTTAATATTATTTTTATCACATTTTTCCTTGTTCCCATTTTAAAATCATTTTTTGCTACACAGAAAATATTTTACAAGCTGACCAGACTAAGCTGTAGTCCTCGTTCCCAGACCATTACTCTCATTACCCTAATACCATTCCCTTCGCCTAGAGCAATGAGGAGGGTAGAGCTGGCGGTCAAGCAGAGGTTCCTAGAGGCTTTCTTCATCTCTCAGCTGTGCAGGATGGTTTAGAGGCCCTGAGGGCAGTACGTGCAGCCGCCTTCCTTGGGGCTGCTCCAAGAAGGAGCAGTACAGTCCCCCCCATCCCTGTTGCTGCACGCCAGCAAGAAAGGAGGATGAGCAGGAAGCTGAATAACCTCTCCCGAGCCAGGGAGAGGCTCAACGACCACCTCTCCAACAGCGGGATGTTTAACCACAGCCCCAGCTGGCCTTGCTGTGGGTGGGGTGTAGAGCTCAGAAAATTTAAGGTGTCTTCTTCCTAGTCTCTGTGTTCACATACAGAAAGGCAGGATGGAGCCCACAGAAGGACTCAACTCTGTTTTCACTGTACAAGGACATAACACACTGGCCTGGGTTTCTCAGTAGGCAAATATTTGCTTGGTGGGCTGTCTCCAAAGCTGCGTCCAGCAGCCAGGCTAGACTGCTTCCTGCAGCCCCAGAGCTCCGCTCCTCCCCTCGCCCATCTCTCCTCTCACACAACGAGCCAGGGAGTATTTAAACATCCACACAGAACCTCATGTTTGAGATTTCATCCAAAATACACCCTCCTACCACCCACTCAGAGGAAACTCATTTTATTTGTCTAACAGGAACAAAGGGCCGAGCAAGTTAACTCTGCCAAGCTTACAGCCAGGAATCCAGACTTTCACATCCCATTTATAACACCCGAACCCACCCATTTGGCTAATCCTTACACAATCATGGTAAATCATCCTGTGTCAGAGGCATCTCAGGAGCCATTACTTCAACCAACTTCAAAAAAAAAAAGGAAAGAAGGAAAAACAGCCAGTGAAGAGAGGCAGACCCCCCTTTCCTTCCTTGCATTCTGAAAAGGTGTATTCCAGCAGGTGCAGGAGATGTATAGAGTAGGATTGATAAACACACGCCCTCTCTATATTACTAATTACATAGCCAACGCATTCCAATTTAAGGAATAAAAATAATAAAGGGATGTCTTTTGTGCTGTTAACTCAGAAAAAAAAAAAAATCCTTTCGGAGATGTGTGAAAGAAAATGCCAGGCAAACTAGAGTTTAAGTCAGACATAACAGTCACATGTGCACTGTAATGCCATTTAAATAATTATCCTGAAGTTGGCAAACCAGTATATCCCTGAGATTTCAAGCCCAGTGTGAGAATCATTGCAATGGAGGAAGAACTGTGGAGAGCAGCTTTGAGGGGGCTGGCGGGCCTGCCATCAGCACGCTGCCCGCTGCTCCGTGGGTAGCTGTCCTCACTCAGATCACTAAATCTCCCCATAGAAAGACTGAGTAAAAATACTGCCAGTTCATCTATCTATTTAGACACTGCGCCTACAAGTATCCCCAAACTCTGTTAATCTCCTGAACTTTTAAGAACGGGTAACACTCACACACACATCGGTTGATGTAGGCAGCTCAGTGCTCACACTAGGGCTCTCTAGAGTAATGGCTTCCAATTGCAAAGGGAAAAACATGTACTTCCAGACCGGGTGATTTATTGCAGATTAACAAAAAAATTAAAGAATGGAGAGAGAAGTAAAATACAAATCTGGACAGGAATGACCAGTGCCTCCATCTTGAATCAGCTCGCAGCCCCGTTGCTCCACAGACAGGCACACAGGCTTTTTATTTCAAGGCTGCTACACAGAGAGCATACTCCATTCCCACACAAAGATGACTAAGGCCTTGACTGTTCAATTTACCAAGCCCCTCAAATAGTCCTAAGTAAATACACTGCTTTCCAGAATCCCCTCAAGGTCAAGAATTTCACAAAGCTTCCCTCGTTGGCCTACTGCTAGCTGATTTCCTTCCAGAAGAAAGCTTGTAGCCACTCCAATAATTTTTTATCCAGCTGATCCTAAAACTTCAAAGAAGTAACTAATATTTATGCGTTCCTGGGATCAGTTCCCTGACTAGTACATTTTAGCTATGATTTTTCCATGTGTACAGTATTTTAAATGCACAGAAATTGTTTACAGCAGTAAAGATGGGTGATAAGAAGAGACTTTGCAAACATGCTACAACTGACAGTCTTTTCCGGCCTTCTTCTTTTGTTTGGGTGAGTGGATGGGTGACAAATATTAAGGAAAAATAAAATAGCTTGCAGGTTTTTCAGCCGCTGAAGTCCATGCTGTTACAGCTACTCTGCTACCAGCACTTGCTGTGTTAGCCTGTGCTGTGCCTGCACTTCCAACGGCACTCCTGCTATGCCCTTTCTTTAATCACTTTGCTCTTTGCAGCAAATTGGTTTCAAATCCACATCTTTCAATTGTACACACAAAAATGTGAGACTAGTTCTCATTCCTGAACCGCTGATTGCTTCCAGCTCCCTGCCCATCTGCTTGGCTTCTGGCCCAAGTAGGTTAAAGCACAGCCTGTGCCTGCCGGTCCTTTCTTTATCCCCAGATGCACCACAGCTATAAGATTCTGCTGTAGTAATGATCCCTTTTTTGTCACCAGACAGGTTTGCAAACACGTCGGGTCACAGGGGACCCCGGGTTCAAAGCTGGGAAGCAGATCCTCATGAAGAAAGCCTCCCGGCATCACATTCCCACCACAGGATGGATGCTAGCATGGAAGCCTGAATTTAAAGCCAACCTGAACTTTCCTGGTGTTTAGGGATGCTTGCAGATGGGATTTTGGCATAGTCCATCAGGGAGACAGGATGCATTTTCTTACAAAGAAGAAAACATCCTGAGAGCCTAATCAGCAGGAGCACAAGGTTGTCTTAAAATTTATGGTAAATTCATTTTGGTGCTGGAAAAAATACACAAACTCAACTCTCCTGAAGGAAAATATCTGTTAGGATTGCACATTTAGTTCTTACGCTCTCTCCCATGGGAGGAAATGCGGTGTTTCTTTTTTCCCCTCATCCTGAGGATATCTTCATTATGTTCTACTAAGAGCTCAGCATTACATGATGACGTTGCTAATGAATGCCTCTAGGCTTCAAAGGGCAGAGTCTCAAGAGCTCTGTGATTAAATATAATAATTTGCAGTTCTGCAGTACCTTCCATCTGAACATCTCAACTGTTTGTAACATATTCCTGTGAATTAAGCTCACTCTCTCACAAGCAAGATATGTCTGATAAATACCAAATACCTTGGTAGCAAGGACACTTTCCCAAGAGGTCAGAGTCAGAGTTTTGAGCGCTTCTGACTGGGGTGAGCATTGACCCCAGGAGCCCCATATTCTGGGAAGGTCTCCTCCTCAGCAGTGTGTGCTGATAGGGGAAAGGAGATACCCCACATCGCCTTCTGGCAGTTTGGAAAAGAAAAGGGTAACCTCTTCTCAACTCTTCAAGAGAAGTCTGTACACAATAGATCCCAAACATATGAATATGCCTCCTGGAAGACTCCCAGGGGGGCTGGATTTAAGGCTTATGTGTCCTTGGCATTTCCCAGATGGTTCATGGCTAGTTCATCAAAAGCTGAATACAGGAAGCTCCATCCTATGGTTTGTTTGAATCCCATTAGAAACTAAATTTAACTCTGTCCTTGTATTGTATTTAGGACACTGATGCCCAACACAGGGCTCTAGATTTTATGCAGTCCATTTGATATCATCCTCCATGCTTAAATAACTCAAGAAACGTTACAGAATGGCCTGACAAGGCATGTTTTTTCTTTCTTTCTTTTTTCTTCTGTTCCAATCACTGCTTCTCCACTGTTCCAAATGTGATTATTGGCAAAATATTTCCAGATGAGAATGAACACACTTCTATTCTATTTAATGTGACAAGTAAAAGCTGATATGTTAAAAAAAAAAAAAAAAAAAAAAAAAAAAAGTAATCTTTGATTATTCTAGCTGTCTTTGTTTCAGGAGGCAAAACTGAGAATAAGTTTAGAACTCACATCCTAGAAGTAGTAGTATGAAATGCCGCTATACCATTAGACTGAAGGTTTCACTCCCAAATGTCTTAATTAAAAATTTAAAGCCCTCTACATCAAGTAGACTTCTCATGCAAGTTTTTGTTAGTATGATGTTTTTAGTAGCAGTGAGGTCATGTGTCAAGTGGATGGATGTTCAAGTTGCCAAGTTAAGATCCCTGTTTGTTCAGAGTTTTAACTGTTCTAGTTTTGGCTGTTTTGAACAGGAAATCCCACTGATCTGCAGGTTGTGGAAAAGCCCAGAGAAGCAGAATCACACTAATTAGTGGGTTAGCTTTAATTAACAGTGTGGTGTTAATACACTGAATCAATAAAATGGACATGACTCTTGAAGGCTTTTTCTGCATTCTTTCTAGTACCATTGATATATGCTAGAGGCAAAATAACAAAATTTCTTTCAACAAGATGGGAAGAGAAACACATGGTCGAGGCAGGGCAGCTGCCAGAGGGGGAGGTCTGAGATACGTCCACATCCAGGCAGCTGGAGGAAAATACATTCACCCAGCCAATGAGAAAGACTGTCCAAAGGTCAGGGGGTAGCTAAGCAACAGAAATGAAAAAATCTCCATCACTTCCAGCTGGAAATAAAGCAAAAAAAAAAATATATTCCTGGGATTTAATGGCAGTATTGTCCAGTGGGTAGGCAGCAAAGCTATGGGAGCAGGCAGTGCCAGCTTTACTCTGTTTGCACAGTTGCTATGTGACATTAGGCAAATGAACTATTTTGTGCCTCGGTTTCCCCACCTAAAAATGTATATGGTATGCCTCAATGCATGTGATACCTTACCACCATAGCAGGCTGGGAAGTCTCCATTTCTACACTGCTTTAAGACCCTCAGGTACAAGAAGCTGCAGAAGTTAAGACTAATATAGTTATTTTCTGTTTATTTCTAATAGGTAGACACACAGTAGGAACCATTTTGACATGTGTTAGTGTAGGTGGGAATGACTCATTTGGCTGCACTGGAAGCTAGCTGCTGTAGACTGGCTGCTGCTACAGTCCTAAATAAATCCCATAAAACAGATCTTGAAAAATACAGTGAATCTTGCTGCTCTGTTACTAATTAACTTAATATGTTTAACATGTGTACATACAAGCATGTCTTAACTTATACACATGTGAACATACAGACACTCCCTATATTGTATCCATTCTTTAAATTACTTGTATAATGAACAACTAATGTCAAAGAGGGACCCAATGTTTATTTCCCTACTGTACTTACGAATATCATAAGACGACCTAGAAAATACCATACAGATATTTCCTGAACATCGCCTACGTGCTTTTTAAGAGACCTGCTATATCGAAAGGGGGTTTTAGCAATGAATGTATTGTAACAGTGTGGACAAAAATGTAAAAGTGACAAAACTAAGGCTCAGACTAAGACCAGGAAAGCTAACGAATTAAGATCAGAATTTAATTCCCAGTTCCATCAGGGATTCTCTGGCTTCCCAAGGAAGACAGCAGGGCTACAAACCACTGCTGGGACAGGTCCCAGCTGGGGTGAGCTCCTGCGAATGGCGGTACCCAGCAAAAAGATCCTGCCAGCTGCTCCTCAGGGCATCTCCTCTTCCTTACCTCTGCACAGTGTTCATGTGTACACCGTGCAAAGTAGCTATCCACTACTTTCCAGCTTAATTTGTATCCTCAGACCTGACTCTTTGTCTTTAGGGTAGGGATGCATCTTCACCTCTAGGGTAGAGGGTGCCAACTGTCTTCTCAGGCAAAGATGGGCAAGTACTGAGCTGTAGTCACCATTTCTTTCCATGACAATAGGGATGTGCGTCACAATTTCAAAAAAATGGATGTAAGCTACCCACAACATTTCCTTCTGGCCTTGACAGCACTCAGCCAGCACAGCACCATCAGAGAGATACAACACAGAGCAGTACACAGCTCTTACAGGCCACCTCTGCGGGGCTCCATCCATGTTCCCAGCCCCGGGGCTCCCTGGAGAGGTCTGGGCACAGTCTGCCCGTGTGCCCCTGACTGAGAAGGGGACACTGGCCCCCAGCAAAGTTGGGGCACCCCCAGCCCCTCCAGCTGGGTGAGCGGGGGCTCCCGCCCACCTTGGGGAACAAACTGGAAAGGGCACGTTGGCCTGCTTGCTTTCTGTTCACATCCCAGGCACACGTCTTCTCTTGCCTGCTCCCACATGCCAGGATGCAGATATTAAAGCAACTGCTAAGAGGCAGCTAGTCAGAGATCCACTGATTTATATCACACTTAATGTTGGCAAAAGCAAACTTGGAGGTGGAGGCAAGAATGCTTCAGTGGCAGCATTTCAATGCCAGATTTAAAAATCAGGGCTTAATGTTTCTGTAAGTTAAAACGACCTAATTAGTCAATAGGCTAAGAGAGTTTTCCGTCTAGGAAAGCTGACAATGTGCACAAATCTCCCCTGCTAGTGGGTTAAAATACTGAGGAGTGTCTGCAGATAAAGCTGCTAAACCCCGCTCCAAGCTACCTCCTGCCAAAAATCCCAGTGCAGTTCACTAAACAGACCTTCTGCAATTGTCCTTGCCGGGAAGGAAAATGAATACTCCTAACTGTAAGTCTACAATTATTTTATCTGTTTCACACTCACCCACTTCCACAGTTGTTCATGCCTCCCGTCAGAGATTCACCTGCCTTGGGAAGGATCTCAGAAAAGCTCCCAAGATACATGGCTGGGATTATGTTCATATTTTGAATTTACCATGAATATTTTTGTAGTTTCGGGCCCCATATTTTCTAGAGGTCACTTATTCAGCATGCCTAGAAACACAGGGCACAAAGTAACGTTTTCAGAGGCACCCAATTTCCAGCTAAATCAATGGAAAGCACTAATTTCTTTAACACTTTCTTACAAAAAAAAATCTTGCTGTAAATTTTCAAATCCCAAATAGCCTAGGAGGAGAGGAATGGATGCACAAAATGGGTGTCTGAGACCCACCCTTAAAGGCAAGGGTGTAATAGCAAAAACCAAAGCCAACCATAGAGTTTGAATGCTCCATGAACTGAAGAACCACCCCACAGAAAGCCTGTGACGGACTGTTCTGCATAACTACATTCTCAAATACTTTCTGTAGCCAACAGGTCACTCCTGTTCTGGCACGTGAAGTAATCTGACACACCCTGAGTTGTACGAGTGGGGGGCAGCTGGGCATGTAAGTGTGTGACTTGCTAAAATAAGACATAAGCCCTTGAAAACAGCTTAATATAATCTTTCAGGGAGTTGGTCAAACCTAGCGAGAGAACCCTATTTTTCCCTTGCATCTGGCCAGAACTGTTCTATTACTAATGATAAAAAAAGATCCCTTCCTTCATTGATTTGTCCTTGTAGTAAGCATCCAGACAGATGAGATTTCAGGCAGTGGCACTGTTTCCCCAGCCTACATCTGCTTTTTCTTCTCCAGGAAGATACATGAGGAGGATCAGGGAGGAGAAAGTGCTTTTCACTTCAATGATCTGGGAGAGATAAAGACAGAAACAATTTAGAAACAAAACTATCCCCAGCTGGAAAGCAGAGGTTTGTCCTGAGAAAAGGCAATGTGAAGAGAAATTGCTAAACTTCTGCTGCAAATAACGAAAAACACCTGCAATGTGGCTCCCTAAGGAGGCTAATTAAGTGAGAAAGATTGGTGCTTATTTGAACTAACAAACTCTCAGCAAAATTTGAAGTATTACCTCTCACGTGGCTTATTTGCTTGCTATTTTAGGGAAACATATTTTTTCCTTTGTTATACTGATTAGATGACAAGATTGATTGACTTCCTACATTACTTTGAGTGACTCACATATATCTATACCCTCCAAAATAGGTATGTGCTGAATTATTTACAACTTCTGCACATCAGTGCCCAAAAAGCCCATTCCTGTGTTCAGCTGTGTGTCCAGCCTGCCACAGGAGAAGGACTGTGTGCTCACAGAGAGCCTTTTTTTCTTGTACAGAGAAGAAATGTGCAATCATTATAACCTTTTTTTTTTTTTTTTTAAATTAAGCCCCATACTTTAACTTTTCCCTCATCTAAAATGGTGGTATTTACATATTTCACCAGTAATAATAATTTCAAATAATGTTCAAATAATTTCAAGAATATGCAGGATGCTTTGAAAATACAGAAAAGGACAGTCCCAACCCAGAGGGATGTAATATAGAAAGAATTAAAACACGTAATGAAGAACAGAAAAAGGACAAATGCACAAGCAAGCAGAGTATTCACACTGCTAAGGCATACCTGAATGACTTGATCTGTAATGTCTGCAACATTTAGTTGGCAATACTTTTTTTCAGTTCACTGTACTACTGTATTAGCTGATGTTTTCCTTGCCGCTGTAATCCATAACAATGCACCTAGAACATGCGGTACATGATGAATGAGACTGGTTGGTGTCATGGTTAGAGGTAGATGAACAATAAGCTGCATGAATAGATACTGTCCCAATCTGTGTCACAGATTTTGTATGTGACGTTAGTTAAGTCATTCAGACTTTTCAGAGATAGTCAGTAGTTACATGTTCATTATTTTCCAGTTGCCTGACTTGAGGCTTTGAAATTGCAGGAGGGACTGAAGAACTAAAGGCAAAGCAAGCTGGAGCTAGAGCATGCAAAGTGCTGTGAGTCACCGCGTGCTGTGAAACATGAAGTCCCACTCTAATACGGACACTTGAAATCGGTGACTTCTGTTCACCTTCTGCTCTCCGCTCCTCAGCTCTGTATTCATGAAATACAGGTAGTGCCCTGCCACCTCCGAGGGGAAGAGAGAAAACAGATGAGTTAGTATTTGTGAGGCACAGTTACTATAGCAATAAGCAGCACAGAAAAACTCATGAGGAAAGTAATTGCCTTCAACGTGGATAGTATGCAGTCAATAAGGCATGGAGACACACTCCGAACAACGAAGGGAAAAAACACTGAGCAGCTGCTCATGAAGTGAGCACCATCCATCTTGTGCACTGGGTGAGGCAAGGGTCCCATGGAGTGCTGTGTGATCATCAAATTAACAGTGGTCCTTTAGCACACACACACACGCACACAGACATACACACAGAGTCATTCTTAACCCTGGCACTTCCAACTTTTGAAAGCCTGACTTTGAAATCTTTCTGGTGAGGACAGAGAGAGTGCAGTATATAGTTACCCAGGTTATAAAAGTAGAAATTCCATGTTGTAGCATCAAGCTGGGACACGTAGGTCCCCTATGCAGACCTCTTACCCAGACCAAGGAAATGACTGCAATAACAATCCCTCATCCTTGCGATGTGGAGTGATGGGAAGGTACAGAAATCATGGCTTTCTTGGGGGAAGGTGATTACTTACAGGAAAAGATTCTCCACTCAGCTGTTTTTTTTCTCTCTGCCCTTTTTTTCCAAACTGTTTGTGCTCGTCCTCCTCTCCATCTCCTTGCCCAGATTTCCCTCTGACTTTATGTGTGTTCCTGTTGTCAGCTTCACCCCCATGTTCTGGCTAATGCCCAGTTTCCCATCTAGGGCACCCTGTACAATTTTATTAGTCATCCCAGCCAGTTTCTCACTCGGCTCACCTAAACAATGGGAACTCTGCCTCTGAATCTTGGCTTCTTGTAAGCTCTGTCTTCCTAGCTCCTAATACTTATTATCTTTGCCAAGTCAGCTTTGGATTCCTCTTCCCCATCTCCTCCTCTGATTCAATTTTCATGACCACCCATTAGTTTCTATTTTCAGAAAATGGAGATTCTCCTAGGAAGCCAATTGTAGCAATTCTGGCTAACAAAAATACATGGTATTGAGAGATGAACTAAAAGTCACATGTGCTGACAGAACTGCAAACTTTGACAAACTTATTTTTACATGCTAAAAATACACAAATAAGTCCCGAGATCAACTCTTGTCACAGAGTGTTGTTGCAAGTGCTTCATTATGGCAGTTTTCTGTGATTTTTGTAGGATTTGCATATTCTGAGTGTGAGGAAAATCACTGCAGGCACTCAAGTAATTAGCTCTATGTGGCTTTCCTTAAACACAGTTTCAGGGAAGAAAAGAAGAGCGCTTTACTAAAAACTGCAAACTACATAGCTACATTTGTTTTCATGTTTCCTGACAGTGTTTCCTAACACTCTCTGACTTGGCTCCTAAGAGCATGCTGGTAGCGAGGTGAAAGGGGAAAAATTGTCCTTGTGACCCAAGCCTTCCTTCCAACCTTCAGGATAAAGACCTAAGAAGGTGAGGGTAGCCAGACAGGGTGCCAGAAAAGGCCAGTCTCTCACAGCAAATAAGGGATGCTTAGCAAAGGGCAAGCACAGGGTTATTCTGTCCCCAGGATACTGTCTAGCAAGCTGCAGCTTAAGGACTTCTTGAACTTTGCTGTGCCTGCATCCACTGAACTGCCCTTGACAGACCTTTCTACCACAAATATAGCCAAGAAGTTGGTTTTTTGTTTGTGGGGGTGGTTTTTTTTTCTCCCTTTTGTTTTTAAATATGCATATTCTTCTAGCATCCGGGTGAAACCAGAACTCACAGCCACAAATTAATGTGCTATGGGAGAAAGCACTGCCCTCTGCACTTTTTGAATGTGCAGACTGGCTGGGCTTGATGCATCTGTGTGCATGTTAAGTGAATATGAAATTGTAAACACTCGAGAGGATTGAGGGAAGAGGCATGCAGGGACCATGAACTCACCCTGCTCTCCTGTACTGTCACTGACATTCTGCTACCAACAGATAGGCAACAAGTCCTGGGTCTTCTAGCCCCAGGCCTATCACCATTGTGCTGGGAATTACTAATTCTCAGGGTGTTGTTTCTAGTCTGTGACTCTTGGCTTTGTGCAGTCTCCAGGTCTTCCTCTGTCCTGATTCCCCTGTGATCTTATATTGATCTTTCTTTCCCAGTTCCAGAAGCATTACAGTTGCTGACTGGACACTGACCTGAAGAACAATGAGGATGCCCACCATAATGACTGAGTAGTTCTTTACAGCACAATAACAGAGAAAAAGGGTTCTTGTGAATACAGAAACAATCTTCTGTGAATGCTTCCAGCTTTGTTTACATCCAGCACATCCAATCTGATGCCCTAGTCAGGGTGTTGGAGAAGCAACCCCTAGAGTTTCACGTAACCGTTTCAGCTGCCAAATTCATTTTTGCAGTTTACAGCTAACAATCAATCATACACTACTCAGTTGTTAACTTCTTTTGTTTAGATCATTTTGATAATTAAAGTACCACAAATTCCATGGTGTCAGCGGGTCTCAAACAGACCTCCTGCTGGCTCTGCAATCTCTTTCAGAGATCAGAAAATAAAACAATGAATAATGTTGAAGGAGCCCAAGTAACTCATATTTTATGTTTTCTGTTTTCCTAATGACAAGGTCATATAGTCAGCAGTGTGATCAATGCAAATACAATATGCCTTTGGAAAAGGGCCAATGTCTGCCTGTGGAAAGGGCAATCAAGGGAACTGTTTCATAATAATGCACTTTATGGGTAGACAGCAGAGATCCCAAAGCTCTTTACCAAAAAGAGCAAAAGACCAGCGACTCAAGTTTCCAAGTTAAAAAAATGAGTCAATGGCAAGTCCCTGGATATGTGTACATGGGCATGATGTCCTGTCCTTTGAATGCACATCTCTCATGCATACTACATTTGTGTCAGCCTAATTTTGCTACGGCTCAGAAAGCCTATCCTCAGCAAATATCCAGAGCTAACAACTGTTCTGCATTTAGTTGACATGCACATGGCTGTGGTAAGCCTGGCCAATCATTGCTATCTCTGCTAAGACACAGGCAAAACAAAATAAAAATCCACAGATGTTAAATTGTGTCAGCTTGCCTAACCATTTGAAGTAATTAATTCTGTAGACTATTTTTGACTAAGTCTACAAAAACTACATCATTCCTTCTTGTTACTTGTTCTTTGCTGATTGTGTAGATAGTATCTTTCAAAACCACAGACTGCACAAATGCTGCAGCACACGACACCCTCAGCAAGCAAAATCCTTGCTTTTCTTAGTCCCTTCTGTGGCTTTTCATCATTATGAGAATGAATAAGACGCTTCTTTTTGTCATCAGGAGTCTGTCCATGTGAAGAAGGTTTTGAAAGGAGATAAGATTCACTTTTTCAAAATGTAGATAAAGTGAAAACAGTTGATGACAAAGGTAAAGCTGGGGAAGGATAAAGCAAGGCTTTAGTGAAAAGTAATGAGCTAGAGAATGATGGACTGCAAAGTCCAGCATAGCTCTGGGAAGCCTCTGGATGCAAATTATGAGTTTCTGATCATTTATAAGTCTGAGAAAAGGGACATTGGTGGAATAGGTTGTTTTTTTCTTTTAATTTTGGGTTGTCTTTAATGAGAATACACAAGCTCAGTATGTGGCTCTTTTTTTTTCTGTCCTTATGGTACACAACACCCACAGAGAATACAAGGAAGCAGGAGCACTGCCCCCACACTCCAGTGGGATAGAGCTCAAGTTGGACATGCTCTGTTGACCTTAAAATAGGGCTTCAATATAAAGGCATGGTAGAGTTTGTGAGTCAGTGCAACTGTCCATGTAGACAATATTTGTAATCACATCTGCATGCTCCTGGCTCTACCGCTGACCACAGGCCACTGGAGTGCAATCACACGTTTGCATGCTACAGCAATCGATATGCTTGCTTTCTAAGGGTAAGCCCAAAAGTCCAACATTTTTACAGCCTTGCTGGCCTCAGGGCCAACCAGCTGCGTGCCTGTGCAACGCAGGTACCCAGGGGCTCTGGGTCAAGCTGACCCCAGCTCCCAGCCTCAGCAGCTACCGCTGCTCTTGCTACAGGCAGCCGGCATCAAGCAGCTGGGACAGCATCTCTTGCCAGATCTCCAACCATGTGGGGCTCCTGGGGAGGGCTTAGCTTCTCCTCTTCATGTATCCACCTGCAAAATCAGGCACTGAGGTGCCTTGGACCATTTTCACATCACCGTCGCTCAGCTGTGGGCAGGTTGCTCACCAGTCGTTCCGTCTCCTCTCAGGACTTCAGTGCTAGAGGTTGTCACCAAAAAAGCATTATGTGATGCTTGCAGTGCCTCACTAGTGCTTCCACAAGACACTATGGTCTGCTCTTTGTAGCTACCAAGTAATAAAGTAGTTGTGGGCATCTACAAGCAACAGGTAAAGCTGTTAGAGACCTCTGGAAGGAAGCTGGGGATCAGAGAGAGAGCAACCACTGGTGTTTTGTATTGTCATTTTAAGGTGATCTCTGGAGTCATGTGGTTTTCGTTGGGTTAAACATAAAATCTGCATTCTTTGCCCTCACAGTTGTGAGGGCAGACTAGGTAGTGTGAATTCTAAAAGCATGAGCTTTTAGATGCAGAAATTAAATGCAGATAATTCCCCTCTCTCTCCAAAGTCTGTCTTTTTTTTTTTTTTTTCTGTCTTCTTTTTTTAAATGTTTGGATTTGCCACTGCTGTAACTTTTGTTCACTGGACATTTCCCCTAAATGCCGGAAGGCTAAACTAACCACCCAGTGAGCTGGAAATGGATGCAAAGGCCATAACTAATGCCAGAAAGGTAAATCACTATGACAGTAATAGTTTGTGGTCAAGATGCAGTGCTCAACTTGAAAAGAGAGGAGGCAAAAAAGCTCTTCCTTTGATTAAGTGCTGGGTTAAAAAGCTTGGAATTAACGAAGAGTTGATTTTAAATATGAAAACCTGAAGTTTGAGTTCAATTTCTGTTTGATTTTCTTCACTGTTTTTTCTGGAAAGCTAATTTCCAGTCTTTAGTTCCAACATTACTGGTTGCTTTTTTCCTGCATTATATGCTCTTTCGTATGATTTCTTTTTCATATGGCTATCTTCCTTCAGCTGTCTACAAGCTACAAAGCTGCTGACCCTGATCCTCCCATCCCCATGCACAGTGCAAGGCTCATATGCATCTCATAAAGCAATATTGTAAGTTTGCATCGTTCACTTTGGACTGGTATAGAAAGAAGACAGTAGGAGAGGATGAGATGGACTGTACCAGTCTAAAGTATATTTATACATGTTTATAAATGTCTAAGGGAAACATGGGAATGCCTTTGACCAGACAACCATTAAGAGGCAGAAAAGCACCAAGAGAAAGGTCTGTGTATGAAAATGCTGTACACCATTGAACGCAAAGGTTAAATAGCCAGTGCTGATCCTTCCTGGCCAACAGAAAAACTAAGAGCTCAACAAAAATACCCTGGGTCTAATAACTGTATCCCATCTTTTGTTATCAATGGGGACCTATCAAGAAAGTGAAATAGGAGAAACTTTGAGACACATGTAACTTTGCAGAACTAAAAAAACCCCAAACAACTCCTATTTTCCTTGTGTAGCATGAAGGTCACCCTCCAAAGACAGAGGGGTTCCATGATGTTAGTGCACATTCTCACTGTGAATGACTAATGTATGGAGTATTACATTCACTGGTCTCTAGCAGATTGCCATGCAGAGCCCAGTCCAGCAGGAATTCCTTCCTTCCATCCATCCATCTGTCCATCCAACCACCCACCCATCCTTTGTGTGGAGAAAAGCCATGTGAAACCTTGCAAATTCCATACCTGCAGTAAACAAGACAGAGGCATTATACACACCTGGGATGTAAAACCTGGACTGTAAGAACTAGTCCACGTATACATAAGGAGGTTGCAAAGTGAGGAGTGCTCAGATTAGCTCCATAGCTAGGCAAAAAGCAGAACATGCGTGCTTACATGCACTGCATAGAGGCACTGGCATGCAAGACCAGAGATGCAAGCCTAGGGCTTGCAGAAGTTGCTGGTATCCTTGGAGTGGCAGATTTTTAATTTTCTCTGGGGGACATTAGAAAGGACATGAATTTTTGAAGAGTTCCCACCACCGTAAAGTATTAAATATTTATTTGGTTGGAGCTGTCAGCATCAGGAAAGAACAATTCAGTCAGGGTGTTTGACACATAATGCATGAAGCAGCTGATAACCTTGAAACTGGTCCCAGAGGCAGCCAGGCCTTGAGAATTAAAGCGTTCCCACAGGGTGGAGATGGGATTAAGCAGAGGGAGGAGGGTTGGGAGCATTACCAAGGAGTAGGGTAAAAAAGCTCAGGCAGGGCAAAGCAAGGCTTTGCAGGGAGTAACTGCAGAAGGCAGGGATTTAGAGCCCCATAGGTAGCCCTTCCCACGGCTGTGTCCTCTGCAAGGGGGTTTTGTACATGGGTGGAAAATGCTAATGCCCTTCCAGTCTTACAGACTGTGGGCCTGTGAGGCAAGAGGCTTGTCTTGCTGTCACTCGCTCCCACTCTGCCTTTATAAGTCGTGTGGAGGAGTGAGGAGCAGGCACCGCGCTTGCCTTCAGGTGCCTTCACGGGCTGCCTGAGCCAGCCCTGCTCATCGCTGCTGCGAGAGACGCAGCGGAGCAGCAAACACACCGTGCCCTCTGAAATAGCTCAGCCAAACCTCCTCCTCCATGCGACTTACAAAGCACAAACGGCACCTCGCGCTCGCGACCGGCCGTGCCCGCTCAGCCCGAGCTGGGGAGTCCTTGGGAGCTCATCGCCGCTCGAGGGCACGGGACGAGGGAGCGGGGTCTGCATTAAGGAGAGACCGGGCAAAAATGAGTTCATGCAGGTTCAGCCGTGCAGCTGCTAATGTTACAGGAAGTTTAGTGAGCAACGTGGTTGAAATTCAATGCTGAATTGGCACTGTTTGTGCCTCTGACCTGGGTGTTTCTTGTAGCAGTTGGCCACGCTTCTGCCCTATCAAGCCTTCCCTCCGTGTGCCCGCGTGGAACAGAGCAGCTTTTCCTCCTGTGGGTTTCACAGGAAGCCTCGTGCAGAGAGAGCTCTTCTCTGGGCATGCTGAACCTCAAGTTACTGCCACTAGGCCAAAGTATCCTTTTTTTGATGGAAAAATCCAATGGAAAGAGCCAGGAAAACTGTGTGGTTTCTGCAATGTCTTTCTGTCTCACAGTTTTGAACCATTCTCCCTCTCCTGAGGCTCACAAGCCAGGTTTTCAGCAGAGCAGGATTGCCACGAGTTCTGCTTCTGGCTGCTACCTTTTTGGAGGATCATTTTAAGAGGAAAAATAAGGAGGTATTAATTTGAAGCAGATTCCCAGCTGGTGTCCACAAACAGGAGCCCACAGTTAGGTCCCCAGTCACCACGGCTTCTTTCTTTATCTGGATCCCTTATGCTGTCCAGAGGGGCAAGGAAAGGAAAAGAGAGCTGCAGGAAGGTGACCGAAGTCCAGGTCTGAGAGACTTAAAAATTCCTCCTTTCAAATTGCGCCTAGCAATTTTGCATCAATTCAGAGTTTGGGGCTTTCCTGGTGAGTGTTATTTTTCCACAATGCAGAAAAAAATGCATGACATTGTGAAAGAGCTTCAGGCAGGTTTTCAAGTTCTGAGGTTTTGGTTTGGTTTGTTTTGTTTTGTTTTTTTTTTTTTTTTTCCCTTTACACCATTTGAAAAACAGCAGTCACCAGAATTTAATGGCTAATTCTGTCTTCAGGAGCATCCATACATCTTCTGATAGATTTTTCAGGGAATGTTGTGCTGTTTTGATAGGCAAATGGCTGCAGTTTTGTGCTATTAGTCCTGACGTATATATAGCAATACAGACACCCACTATGCACCATGAAGATGCTTCTGTCTCATCGGGAAGATGGCTGAGATCAAGGCCGAAGGTGCCGTTTTGCAGCTCTATAATATAAAAATGGTGCACCTGCAGCAGCCAGGTGAAGCTCAGGTCTCCACATCTCAGAAAGGATGAAGCAGGGTCAGAGAAGGGCAACTAAAACAGCTCAGAAGATGGAGAAACTTACTTATGAAAAGAGATTAAAAAGACTAATACTGCCCTGTTTGGAGAGAAGACCGAGGCTGAATATGATCAAGGTTTATAAAACCATGGAGACAGTAGGTGAAACAAGAACATGGAAATGTTCACAAAACCCCACCATACAAGAAGTTGAGGGTGAGAGCACTAGATGAATCTAGTAGATCCACTTAAAACACATTTTTAAAATTTCACCTTTACACAGAGGGTAACTTCTGGGCCTTCTTGCCATAAGCAGGTGTGTAGTCAGAGAGCATCAGCAGGTTCAGAAAGGTATGAGACAAATTCATGGACAACCGGTTCACACATGGATACCAAAATGTATATGCAGGTATATACCCTCCAACACCCCAAATGTAACAGCTGTGATTGCTGGGAAAGTTCAAAGGGGAGTGAAGTGCAGAAAGTGGCCAGGTTCATACTCTCTCCCTGAACAGGTTCTCCTGCCATTGCCAGAGACTGGGCAGTGGGCTAGATGGGTCACTGATCTGACCCAGTGGGGCATTTATCATGTCTTAGGTTTCCCTGGGGAAAAAAAAAACAAACAAAAAAACAAACAAACAAACAAACAAACAAAAAAAACACAAAAAAACCCCAAAACAAACACAAACAAACAAACAAAAACAACAACAACAAAAAAAAACACCTAAAAAACCCCCTATATAAATATATACTGTGTACCACAGAATTTTCATACTATCCAGTCACTGGCCTGCCCATTGAGAGTGTCACCAGAAAGGACAAATGTAACCTTGATTTCAGTCCTTCTGGAACGGGAATAAGACAATTTAATAACAAATAAATAAGTGCCACAACCAAGGCTACCTGAATTTTGACAGGTGTCCTGTAAATGAAATTAGATATTTTATTGCCACTCCCCTTAAGGCTTTTAAGCTTCTACCTCACAGAAATTTGTTTTGAATTATTTTCCAACAAGTAGCTACATTAATAGATTTTAGCAGATGCCTCAACTAGTCTTTGTTCTCAATGGGAAAATTACATGAATTAAAAATCAAGGCTTTTATAGTTAGGGAAAGATGTAAGTGATACTGGGTTGCTGAGTAAAAAGGGATCCTTCAGCAGTTAGACCTCAGCTGAAATCCTGCAATTATGCAAGGTGGGGCTCTTCTGAAAGGTCTCAGAGGAAGATGTGCCATTCTCACCATGAAAATATGCTTCCAGCAAACAAATTAGAGCCTCTGTGCTGCTGTTGCTGCACAGAAAGGGAAATAAGTGGAAGTCCTTTGGGGGTATTGGTGAGAAAAATAATAATAAAAAAAAAAAGAACACCAAAGCAGATGCCCTTGGAGAGGCTTGTAGACCAAACCCACAATCTCTATGAAAGAGCAAAATGAAAAACAGGAAGGAGTGAATCAGCAAGCCCCTGGGCCCATTGCTCTGCTGTTGAAGCAGCAGCTAACCATGCAGACTGTACAGCTGCAGTGTATCCTCACTGACTGACACATCTCCAGTCTGTACATTTCTTAGAGTTTACTGCAACCTTTCTA
This sequence comes from Tyto alba, assembly GCF_018691265.1. Taxonomy (NCBI): domain Eukaryota; kingdom Metazoa; phylum Chordata; class Aves; order Strigiformes; family Tytonidae; genus Tyto; species Tyto alba. The sequence continues at coordinate 10,649,889 of NW_024881280.1, forward strand.
ATTACCTTCACAGCAGAAATGTGGTTTCTGTGTTGCTCTTACTCACTTGAGACATGCCACTGCCTTGGGAGGGTATAGGCTGGCCCTTCCAACTGCATGCTGCAGGGCAGGAGCTTGTCATTACTACTTGTCTATAAGATGTCGTTCTTTGTTGTTGTCATGGTATTTTACCAGTTGTACAAGTAATTAGCTCCCTGTAGACATGGTATTGCCAGCCCCAGCAATCTTTAACGGCTTAATTATCAGTGTCTTAAAACAAGAAGCATTGCATTCTTTGCTGTCTGAGCCATTGTATTTCACCTTCACTGTTGTCCACCTTCAAACAAACTTGGAAACAAGCAATTGAGCTGAGGGGCTTACCACACCAGTTCTCTGCAGAACTGCAGCTTTAAGGAAAACCATCAAACACTATGCATCTTGATACGTATCTTAACAAGAGAAATGGTCATTATAAGCATGGATTCAGCCATCTCCTCCAAAATTTACTTATGGTCAGCCTATTTGTAGCTGATAGGAGCCTCCCTTTATTCCTCTGTGATTTCTCTCCCACAGTTTGGTCCTAAGATTGAGATCAGATCTTAAAGGGTATAAACAGTCTTGTCCAGATCCTCTTGTAGGGACACAGATTTTGCCCTAAATCTTTTGGGAAACACAGTAAGATTTAGAAGCCTGAATTTTACTTGCAGTGTAACTGGCATCCAAACCATCTGAGAGCCTCTGAAATATAATTTGCTCGTAATATTTCTAAAGACTAAGCTTTCTTTTTCCTAAGTAAAAAGCAAGATGATTGCAATTATTTTTGATACGGGTTTTACGTTGCAAGTCACATTAAGCCTTTAATGACACTAGATCTTGAACAACAAAGGGCCAGTTATGAAATGTATCATTATCAAGTGATAAGCTGTGGCAGGTTTAATGGAAATAGAGAAGAATGTAAACTGTAAACTTTTGGATCAAAATCAGAAAGAAGCATCCGTACATCCTCTATCTCACAAACAAACAATGCTTTCAAAAATACAGACTATATCCAGTTCTTTATTGCTGCCTTCCTAGATAATAAACAACTGCATACTTAGTGAGGGTTTACTGTGACATATCTATATGTTTTGTTGTTATAGAGACTTCTGTAAAATACTCCCCCAAAATTATTTTTAGCTTGCTATCAGCATGTTCATTACAAGCACATTGGAACATGGCCACCCACCTCATAAACAAATCAAAACAAAGAAAGGGAGAAAAAAACAAACCCTGAGTCATACCCTTGTCTTCCTGACAGCACTGAATCCAATGATATGCACTACTGCCTTAGTAAGGGGTAAAAGTAGTTAATCTGTCTTTGGACTAGGTAGCATGACATTGAATTGGTGGCCAGTTTATTCACAGCTCAGCAGAGAATCAGCTGCAGGTAAAACGAACAGACCCCTCACCTCCCTAATAAGCTCAAATGTCTGCTATCTATTCCAGATAATTCATCTTTGTCTGCTCTAAAGTACACATCACCTGTACCCCACTCAGGAACAGTAAACACTTACTCATTGTAATGAAGAGGACTGCCTCTGGCAGATTAATTGCTCTGACTCCCCTCCTCTGTAAGTAAAACACAGTCTCTCATTTCTTTTTGGATATGTTATTTTAGGAGTTCATCTAAACGCTTGGCAGAGGGGCAGGTGCCCTAGACACTCCTTAAAACTCCAAGACCAAGCTCCTCATTTTATTTAGTATCTTTGTAGGCTCGGGTTAAAGTGCTTTACAGAGCTACCGTTTCAAGGAATCCTCTCTGTGATTTGTTTTGTTTTGTTTTAATGATTTTGATTAAATTCATCCTTTTTTTGTGTGTGTTTTTTTGTTTGCTTCTTTTTGTTAAAACAGTTTGTGTTACATAACTTTTCATGAAGATATTCTTGTTCTTGGCTGCTGAACTTTTGTGAAGTCCTCCCAGCAGAGACAACCCAAGTTACCTACGGTCATATCACCAACCTTGAGTGAGCCTGGCACCCATGACAGCAGAAACACTGCATGCCCATACCAGCCCCGAGCTTACTTCCATGCGACACCAGGACAAGCGTGAATCGCAGCTGTGTAGTAGGCCGAAATGCATCATCAGCTTTTCATAGCACTGTGAGAGAACTTGCTTATTTCTGGACACTTGGCAGAGAATTCTGGGAAGGCCATGGAGGACCTCAGGTGGTCCATGGCAGTAGCCTGCAAACACTCTACAAAGCACTGTAGTATGCCCACTTGACCATCTAAGCCAACCGATCCCAGCTACAGAAGGGTTTTGTGTGCAGATGGCAGCTAAAGTAGGGCAACACCTGTGCTCCAGCTCAAGTTAATATTGCAAAGAGAAATGCTTTTGAATTAATAGCTAAAGGAAGCTTGAGAAGCCATATGGTCAAATGATGACAAAGGAACTGCATGGTGGCATGGGGATTAATTATCACCAGCCCCAAATGGGACGTGCTTCGTTGAGTTACAGGTGAGCATCCATACTTTAGTGACCTGCAGAATTGTGCTGTCACATTTGTTTGTCTTGCAGAGGAATCAGGGAAGGCTAATTCAGAAATGCAGGATTTGTAAACCTGCCTGTCTGAAACCTTTGGGTGGAAGGTGGCTGTTGCATGTGCAATGTTTGTTTCCCGATCTCAATATTGCCAGCACATATGCATCGGTAGCTTCAACTGATGGTGCTTTCTGCTTACTCTGCAGTGACAAATGTCAGTTCTACTTCATCGGTACAGGATGCTGGCATCATCTGTAACACAAATCCTCTTCCTAGTCCACGTACCTTGGCATGGTGGGGCAGGCTCCAACATGAGAAGCAAAGCAATCCTTTGCCTCTGGTCCCTCACACCAGCACAGCCACGGAGTCTATTGCCTAAGCAGTGGGAGTCTGAAAGATGGAACCACCCACTGAGATACACCACTCTTCCATGGCACATGAGATTGGAAAGAGAAGCTGGGGTCTTTGCTGGTTGTACAGACAACCTCAGGAGATGGGGTAGCACTTATCCCTACCCTATTCTCTTACAAAAATGAGCAACACTCATTTTGTTACCAGCTTGTCTTTGCTACTTGTCTGACTTTTTGTTTTCATGATGGTTTGTAGCCATCTCCTGGGGAGATGGTCTGTAGCCCCTGAGCTTCCTGAGACTCAGCAGAGCAGCTCAGTGTTCCTACTCAGAGCAGCAGAATTGGTCCCTGCTGCAGCAAGGTGGACCCCTTTTTGACAGAAGGCACAAGCCTGCCATGTACAGTGCAGAAAGCTGGCTGTGCTCACAGAGCACATCTTGTCCCTGTAGGCAGTGGAAGGATGTCTCAGACATCTCTGTACAAGGCACCTTCTGCATAGCCCAACAGCAGTATATTTTTTGCCAGTGATGTGAATCATCACTATATAGTGAGCAAAGGAATTAGTAAGGACAACTCTCATGCCTGAAAGGGTACAAGGAAATTGGCTCATGCTATAGGAAAACGTGAAACAAAGAGGCTGTCGGACATGTAGGACAATAGGATTCAACCCCCTTGGCTGGTCTGTACATAGCCCTGTGCTGTCTGTCAGCACAGACATTCCTCTCCTCTTGACAAAGAAACAGACATGGCTGCCAAAACAGTTGAGGAAAAAGAGAATTTTTTTTTTTTTTTTTAATATTGCTTCGAGGTCTGAGTACCACAGGATCACTTTGAGAAGATTCTGCCCCAGGGGTGGTTGGTCTCTGTGGGGTTTCCTACCAGTCCTCCCCAGGACCACTTGTGGCACAGGGAGTGCTGCTCTCTGGGCAACTCAACTTCAAAATCTTAGTGGCAGACCAAGGAGTAGCAATGTTGTCTCACAAATGCTGAATCCAAACACCAGTTGGGGATTCTAGGCTGTGGACGATGACACCTTATGGAAGCAGGCAAGCTTCCTATGAACTTCTGAATGTTAAAAATCCTCTTATAAAAAGAAACAGGCTTTGGAGAAAGCCCAAGGGCATATTTCAGAGCACTCTGGATTTTAGCCTGTTTCAGACTCTACTGCCAGCTATCCATCTGTCCTGCTAACGTACTTCGTTTTGCAGCTAGGTAATGAGCCTCCAGCTCCTTTACTGGTGGGATTATAATTGTGAGGGGATAGGGAGACAAACTTGTTATGTGGGACTCAGGGGGGAAGGACCATAGGGGGATTTTCTCATTTTTCATTCAGCACAGTTAGAGTACATATCATTCCAATGAAGTTATCCCCATTAGTAAGAAATATGTCCCTCTTCCTTGCCAGGGGGAAGCTAAGCCCTGGTTGAAAGGACTTGCCACAGGGGCTCTCAGAGGTGATGTTTCACTGACATGAAGTGGTGTCTCTGGATCTGGCCATGCTGCCTCAACAGAGCATGGGAGTGGGCAGACCGATCAGGGCAAGAGGAACATGCTTTTTCTATTACGTTTTTCCTGCACATTAATAGGCAGAGATTTTAGATACAGAGCTCAGAAATGCTCCAACTCCAGCAGTCACGGCTTGCCTTTTGTTCGTGCCTGGAAACTACTCAGCTGGCACGAGTGACTTCTTAATGTCCAGCCAGCCTGGACGGGATACGGCAGGACCAAGCTTTGGCCAAGTGCCTGCTCCTCTGCGGCTCCCACTGCTCCTCTTGCTGCCTGAAGAGATCCCTGCCAGTCCCATTTACACAGGCCAACCTCTCCTGGGAGGCTTTGGGAATCTCCCCTTTTGCAAAGGGATGATAGCAGGAGATACATACATCCCTTATCAACCGTTACCATCCTCTACAATGGGTAGAAACTGATCTTTGTGGTGGTTTATGGCTTTAAAAGCTATTGTGCTTTCAGTTAATTATTTGATTTTAGCTGCCTGAGTCACTGATGACCTGACTGTTTTGATTTTAGCGGCTTTTATTTTGTCTTCCTTGGAATGGCATTGCCCAGTGGTAGGCAGTTTACCATCTGAATGGGCTAAATATAAAAGGGTTGGTTATATCTTGCAGTCACGGTGGGGAAAGAGGATTTGTTTTATTTTGATGAGTAGTCTAAATATTTTTGTATTGTATTTTGGCATTTTGAAAGCAGAAAGGTCTGCCTTTGAACTCCACTTAGCTACTGAGAAATAGCACTTCTGCTTTATGTCACAGAGGCATCACCTTCTATAGATTCCTAATAAGGTTTCTATCTGCCCTATTGTGAAATCTCAGTGTCAGAGTAAGTTGACTGTTTTCGTTTCTCATGAAAGTGCTTGCCTTAGTTTAAAAATAATAGCTAAGCTGATATTTTAGTAAATTTATATTTCTCTTTGATTATGAGTTTTTTGTGATTACAAAAGTCAACTGTAATATAGTAATGGGAGCACAATTATACAAAGCTGGTGTAGCCAAAAATTAAAAAAAAAAAAAAAAAAAAGGATTATACACATGCTGTATTTCTGGAAGCAGACAAGAATAATAGAAGCTGAAAATTGTCAGCAGCTTCGACAACAGAAATCAGAGCCTTCAGGAGAAGCACGCAAATACTGACACTTCCAAAATCAGAGGTTACTCAGAAAAGAGCTTGATCCCAGTGCTTTTCTCCAGGGCACATGCAGGCTGACCCCATGGGCAGCTCAGGTCTCCTGACAGTCAGAAGCACTCCAGTTTCAAGGTAAGAGTCTCTTTCTCTTACACTGTGGTGCTTCAAATGGAATTGAGTTTCCTCTAAGCTTTATGCTTGGTGGAGCGAAATAATGTCCTAATTGTTGAAAGATTGGCTATTGGCCACAGTAACTTTAAAAAAAAAAAAAAAAAAAAAAAAAAGGGTCTGAATTATAAAATAGACAAAAAAGCTTATACTTGGGCTGGCTTTAATGCCACCAAGCAGATTTAGTGTTAACTGTTGCTCTGCCTTTAAATATCAGCTTGTATCCAGCACCATCAAAGAAATACCCCCCTCAGAGAGCCCAGTTCTCCAGCAGGACCACTCTGCTGGGAAAAATGTTGAAGAACAATACTCGGGCAGAAATAAAAGGCCAAACTGCTGCAGCTGCATCGCTTGAAAAGGAGAAGCCCACACTGAAAGAACAAGGGCTTCCTTGGACTGTTCAGACAGCCAATACCATGCCGATAGCAGAGGCAAAGACAAGGTGTGATTCTGCCGTCAGCTACCCAGTGTAGTAGATTACAGCTGTGACCACATTACTGAAGACGTATTTATGATTTTCCATCAGGATAAATACCTAATTTTGTTCATTTCTGAGAAACTAATGATGTTTCTTGGTTAATTGGGTTAATAAAAAAATGTCGCATGCCATGTATATGAATGTTTTATCTCATTAACTCACCATAAGCCTTTTGAACCTAGTTGTCTCCTCATCCTTTGTACACAACAAATCTTATGTCTAATGACCATCACTCTTCAAGCAGATCTTAAATATCATGCCTCGCCCATGATGAATGGTGACACAGACACCCACATACCCTGCATTTACACCCAGAAAGTCCCATCTCCCTTTCACCCTGGCTTGTGAAGCCTCAGAAACCAGAGACAGGTTGTTGACATCCCTGGGAGGTACCTCAGGTACGGCAGCATCTCTGCTTTCCCAGGATGGCCTAGTATTACGAAGGGTTTGGGGGGCCCTACCCAGCAGGACAGCAGCTCACACACACACTCGCCCAACCCCTTTTGCAATTGCTGTGCAAATTATTTCTCACCTGACTGGGGCTTTGTGTGTGTTTCAACAAGCATTTCACAGCTTTGGTAGTCTTTACACATTAAGAGAGGACATCCTGGAAGAATGAAGTTTGGGACTCTAAGCTTTTGGATTTTCTTTTACATTTTCAGGCTCATTTTTCATAGGAAGAGTGAAAGACGCCCACACTCGTTTTCCCCTTGTTTTTCCCTCAGATCAGGTTGTCCTTTGTCCTGTCAAAGCTAGAAATAGAATTACTGAACATGCTGGAGCAAGTTCCACCACTGTTTCCTTAATCTAATCAAGCAGAATTTAGTCCTACTGAGAATTACTCCAGCCAAACTGCTTCAGACCTGTGCCGAAGGCACTGATCGCTCGCAGACAAAGCAGGAATCTGCTCAGTGCCAGCACTGCTGAAGTCCAATCTGCCACAGATTTGCATCCTCTATCCTTTAGCCTTCCCCACAATTTCCCCTGCATCCCATGTCTGACCCTTCCTGGTCTTTTCCGCACCCTCCAGTCAGGCCAGAGAGGGTGAGTCCCAGCAAGGGCAGGTGTTAAGGATTGGGGCTGGGTTATCACTGCCTACCTGCCAGCACCAGGCTCACGAGCAGGGTAGAAGGGTGCATGTCTCTCCCCTACCCCCCGTACCAGTGTCGTGAGTTACCCTCCACAGCTCTGAGACCTCTGTGCCCTCTCAAATTTGTTTAAAATTAGCATAGGGATTTAAAAGCTATGAGCACTTGCGTGTGAGGGGCAGGGAGGGCAGGGCTGCAGAGACGTAGTTGTGTAAGCATAATTCACTTAGGAAAATAGGCTAAAAATAATAAAGCTACATCATCACATTCTTTCACAATGCTTCAGGAGAACTGGAGTGGTGCTTACAGCTGCGATGAATCCCTATTAAAACTGAAGGGAAGTAGGTGAGGATGGAAAAGCAACCTCTCTGATCTGCTCATTCTGCCAGGCAACACCGGACCAGGGTGCTGGAACCCCTCGCCCCATCCCACGCCACACAACCCCACTTACACACAAGGCTGCAGCACTGGTGCTGAGCAGAATCCTGGCCTCATCACTCTGCTCCAGATTAGCATGCAGAGACCTTGTTAAAACCTCCTCTCACCTGAAGGGCTCCCTTGCCTCCTAAACAGGTTTTTGAAGACAGCTCATCAGCAGGGATGAAGCCAGGTGTTAATCTGTGTTCCCCCCAAGCATGCTGACTAATTAACTAAGTTCACAGGGTGGTTCTCTGGGAGCTTTCCTTGCATTCGGATGAAGGAGGAATATGATCCTTCAGGAAAAGAAAGACTGTAGGAATAGTAGGATTAGTCAGACAAAAGCTTTGCTGAAGCTTAGGGTAGCTGGATACAAAATTGTGTGCATATTCACCTGTAGTTTTGGCTTTTAAAAATACTGCTGCCATAGGATAACTATTCACATTATTGCTAACTTCTAGTATTTTGTGGTTCAAGAAGCCTTTGCCAATGGAGGTGGTTGGCATGTACAAGGAAGGCTCCTGCTGCAAACAGCTGACACACTGAGGATAAGATAGGAAGAAAATAAAGATACAGATAAGACAGACCACAATGAACTGCTGAGACCGTACCTGTCAGTACAGCAGGCAGTGGTCTCAGCACATCAGGAGCTGAAGCACTGCAAAACACTGTGTAATAGAGTGTAGATACTCTACTCTGACGCAGTAGAGTGAAGAAGCAGCTGCTTCTTCAGCAGAGCCTGCAGAAAGAGAGGAGAGAGGCTTTGGCCGTGGGGACCTGGGAAAGCCTCATAGCAGAAAGCGCTTGGCTGAAAAAACCTAGAGGACAATGGCCAACGGCACTGTGAGCAGTTCAGAGGCGGGGGTCAAGGTCTCTGTGAGCGATGAGCAGGACAGGAAGGCCACTTGTTTCTCTGCCCCCATTTTCTGCCCCTTCCCGCAGGCGGAACTGCCCTAGCAGTGCCGAAGGGATGGGAGCGGGGCCGTGGCTGAGCAGCTCCAGCACCGCCTGTGGCTCTTGTGCTTCGGGACTTTGTGTTCCCTGCGGAACGGTTGCTGTACCTAAGATGGGTAGGCAATTTTAGGATATGTTACAGTTAATTCCTTTTCTGAAGCTATGTTTTTCTGTGGAGACACTCGGCTGGTTTCATCCCCTAAGCAGTAAGGGGACACTTATGTACCTCATTTATATCCATCTCCTGGGGGTGTCATTACAGCAGGTTGGTTGGTGCAAAGGAATTGAACACCACGCTGGGTGCCTGTGCTACATGGGACCTAAAGGAAAACAAGACAGATGCTTTCTGGTAAAGAGAGGAAGAAAAGGCTGACAACTCATGTGGTGCAATGCTGTGAGGGCTGCAATAAAAAAAGGAATCAACACTTCTTTTTGACGGAGCCACATTCCAATGACTAAACAGGCTTTATAGTCAAGAAAAAGCCACATTTACACTGCAGTAGAAAATAGTGAGTGTATACTTTTATTATCTCATTAACACCCTCTCCCCCGATCCCCAGGATCATTTGGCTCCAAGTCTGGCAGCAGGGTACAATAATGTTCCCAGCAGAAACAGCTGGTATGGAGACAGGATATTGTTTGAAATGGCCTTAGAGATGTCATCACCAGGTGGCATTTATCAGCTATATGCAAACCCTGTGCTTGAGTAAGGCGGTCTAAGAAAGGGTATATATCCAAAAAAATAAAAGTGAAGTACAACTTAGCAAACAGGATTTGTAGCTGAAACCTCCTTTTCAGTATAGATGGAAGGGGAGGGAGTAATAAACAGCCCTGTTAAGTTAGTCTGTTGGCTTTAAACCAAGGTAATGAGGCATGCGGGTGCTTTGACAAGGAGCCAGAAACTGCATTTTGCCACCGATTTGACTTCTACCTTTTTTGTCTCTCTTAAGCTGACAATAAATTCCTCACAGTCCACTGAGCATATCAAAATGGAGCTCAGGCTAGGTCTAATGCCTTTTAAAGTACTACTAGGAAAATAATTCACTTAATTAAATATTTCCAGTTGTAGAAACCGCCCTCTAGGCAATTTGCACCACCTCTTCCCCTTTTGTGCGCACAAAATGTAGAATAAAAATGGATATGCTCATTCTTTTCCTGCACGCAGTGTTTCCCCCAATCACTCCTCCTCAGCTGTCCTTCCTAGGGATACTTCGACAGGAGGGAAGATTACTGTAGTGACTGGGTCAGAGAAGTGGGAGGGTGAGCTCCTGGCTCTGCTGCCCAGTTGTTTTGCAGCCCTGGACAAATTTCTTAACCCCTCTTTTTGACACCTTCTGCATCCATATGGCCTGGAGACAAGCAGTGACCTACCACCACATCACTCTGCTCATTGAGTAAGTGTCCAAGGAGCAGCTTAGACTTCCTTTGGTAGGAGATGTTAGACAGAAGAGGATTAAATGTTTGTTCAGGCCAGAGCCCTGCTGGTCTGCTCCTTGGATAAGATATTTATCAGCTCTCAAAACCTTGTCTTTGGGGAACTGCAAGCAGCAGGGCCTGACTGAAGGTCCTTGGCCATACCAGAGAGCCACTGGTGGCATGAATTGGCAGAGTCTGTTTAGGACACAGGAAAATAGACCCAGTCATTTTGTACAGATCTGCCTGACACTTCAGAGAATCTCACCGTGAAAGAAAACTTGGGGTTTGTACAGAGGCAAACCTCCTGAAAGGAGAGCATCAAATCTTAAACCCTCTTGCAGAAGTACTTTTTTTCTCCAGATGCAAATACCATCACAGCCAGATTGAAAACGTCACCACTGGGCTTCTGGATCCCTTTCATCAGATGAATGCAAAGTTTCTACCGGAGAACAAAACGTGTTAGTGATCTTTTAACAACCACCTTTAACTAACTTGCAGTACTTGTCCTGCAGTAGATAGGCTCTTTATATCTGAAAGGTGCCCTGCAGTGAAAAGATTGAATCAAAACATACCTGTGCCTTTGTGCACAGTTGCTGTTCAGTGTATAACCCGTACCAGGTTCCCAAACAGTTCCTAGTGACTGTATTTTGTCCAAGGGCACATCTATGCTACCACTGGTACCTGGTAATGTTTCCTCCTCATGACTGGAAAAAATTTCCCCATCACTGTGCATTTCTTCTGCCTCCTGCTAGGGACCACCACAAATATTTAAAAATGATGGCTTTTAAGTGAGGAAGGCACAAGTCACGCATTAGATTTGCTTGTACCGCTCGCAGACTTGTTAACTTGCTGGCTCCTGCAAACCCTCCAAAGCCTGGGAGCCGCTGCCTCCAGCATCCTGCGCCATAGCAGCACGGGAGGCAGGCGATGGGAGCCCGGGTTGGGCTCGGGGCATCAAATGCACGGTGCTGCTCCGGGGGCTGCTGCGCATGCCAGGTCGGAAGGAACCACCAAAGGCACTTTGGGCCATCCGGAGCTGCCAAAGGATGGTGTTCCTGAGCTGGCAGGAGATGCTCGCCTTGCAGTTCGCTCACTCCTCACAGTGAGAGAGCTGGCCAGCTGCAACACAGAAACTGCATTTCAAACTGCTTCCTCAAAACCAAGGAAGAAAGGGATGAGGTTTTTTTGGCCTGCAGTGAAACGAAGGGGAAGTGGGGAAGCCACGCTTATGATTTGGGTAGAAATTTTACTACCCACTCCAACAGGAAGGGTGTTTTCTGACAGGCTCTTCGGGACACCTGTTTTTCGCTGCAGCACACCTCCCAGCAGTGCCGGCTCTTTCGCTCGCTGGTGTGTTTTGACAAGGAGCTGTGTTTCTTCTGACATTATAAACTCAGAAGACGCCAAGGTAATCTTCTCGTCCGACCTCCTGCCTCACGCAGGCCACAGAAGAGCCTGAGCTCATTTATATCTGAATTTATTCTACATGAAAATTAGTCTGGAATAACCACCACAAAATTTATCTTTAACAGCCCCCAGAAATCAAAAACCCTCAGAAAGACAATGTTCTGCTGTCTGGGTGTAGCAGTAATTATTTGATTGTATGGGCCATTTCAGACCCTTTCGTATGCTGCTGTTACGAGTTGTCCTACCTGTGCTTGTTTCTGGGTGAGTTTTAAGTATATTAATTGCTGCCACATGCTGCCTCCGTAAGGAATATGTGAGCCATTTATTTGGCAGATCATGTGAAGCCAGTTGGTGGGCCTCAGCCCGAGCTGACATGTCAAGATGTCAACATCACAGGGCACTTCCGAGCATCTGTCCCACAGCCTAAATGGCTGAGGACCCCCCATGTTAAAGAAGACCCTCATTACAGAGGACATCTGGACAGATGCCTCTGGTCTCTGGCCTTGTCAGGGTGATACCTTTCCCTGGCAATGAGCTGGAGCTATTTTTAGGATTCAGTGGGGAAACAAACCTTCCAGTGGTCTCATTGCTTAATTGCTCTCTATTGCCTTAAAGTACAATGGCTAACAGCTAAAATGGACTTTGGGGTGTTGCCTACAGAGCTCTGTAATGGTTTCCTGCTTTTTCTTTCTATTTGCAAGCTATTTTAAGTTGTTCTACCTTTCCTGAACTGCCCAAGAGGAGCTGTGTTGTGCACTTTCATCAGCTGATTCTGGGAAATGTCAGTTTTGCTGTTCTTCTGTTAGTAATACATTTCTTGAACGATTTAAAAATAGCACCGTATGAAACCTTTCCATCTTCTCTCTTCTGGAGGAGAACTGAGGGGGAGTTAACTCTTTTCTGCTTCACTGGAGCAAGAAGTCGCACAGCGTTCAGGTGCTCTGGGGCTGGAACCAGCTACCGGAGCCAGCAGAGGCAACGTGCCGGGGGCAGCCGGGGCTAGAGGAGGCTCCCGCCGCTGTCGGAGCCCCCGGCAGTCCCAGCACGTGTGGCAGCAATGTCAGTGCCAGGACTGAGCACCCCAGCCCTCAGCCACCTCTCTGGTGCTTTTACAGCTTGCTCAGAGGGCTTCCCAGCCAGCGCCCCTATGGCCCGCTGGCGCTGGGCATGGGAGAGCTCCTCTCTGTGACCTGCTCCAACATACGCTAACCCTAGAGTCTAAACCTAAGCTGGGAACTACATCTCCCAGACATCCACATCAGTCCTGTAGTACCATCCCATTTTTAACCACTGTTGGAGCACCTCATCACTGGCTGTTTGGTCTGTGCCTTGTGTTCTTGGGTGCCTCCTTCCTCAGCCGTTCAGTTTCTTGTTAACCTCCCCTCCCGTTATATTTTGATCTCCCATCATCTTTTTCCTAACTTTTTTGGTCCTCCTCCCTGGCTTGTTCCTTTTTGCTTCTCCATCTCTGACATTTCCACCAAGGACACCCTCTCCCATGCTCCCCATCTGAAGGCAGCTTGAAAGACAGTTATCTACAGTGCTGTCCCAGGCAGATGCTTGGCAGCAGCCTGCTGCAATAAACCCATATCTACATATGTTAGAGGCAGAGAGAGAAGAACGATCCTTTTATTACCCAAGCAGCAGAAGCATATCTTCATCAGACACAGCTTCCCCTGTCCGTTTGCACTTGCCATGCACTTTTCCTTGGTCTGTGGGGCCTTTGGGACTACTCTGGTAACCACAAGGTTGGGAAATACTATTTCAACCACAAAAGCATATTCCTCTTTCAGATGACAATTAACTTTTCCCTGGTGCCTGTGGACTGCCTATAAATATTTAAACAACAAGTGGGCTTGGCCTGCCTGTGTAAGCACCTCCAACATGCCTGTGCGTTCGCTCAGGTCTTTTCCACGGTGGCTTTACCCAGATACTTTTCTTCTCCAGACCTTCCCTGCTGAGCACAACCCCCTCCAAATTTGCCTCCCGCTCGGTGGGACCCAGGTTTTCTCAGTGCAAGCAGTCAGTGCAGCCACACAGATGCAGGTAGCCCACATCATCTGGAGTTGGAGGAACAGTGGAGGTCAGTAAGAGTTTACTGGCACATCTTGGTGGCGAAAGGGCGAAGAGGAGAAACGGTGATGCAGTTAATTGCAGATGCAGCTAATTACTGATGGCTTGTCCTGGTTCTGGCTGAGCTTTAGTGCTGCCTTTGCTCTGTGCCACAGGAAGGGTTACACAGGAGAGTGTTTGCTTTGGAGCCCAACCTCATTGAAAATAATACAAATATCCCCACCAGCCTCATGAGTCTGGGGCTATGGGGCATCTCTTTTCAGAAAGGTATCTAGAGGCACACTGGGGCTTCACACTGCTCCCAGAACAGTGCTATCTCATTTTGTCTTCTTTCTTTTTTCATGGGCAAGTATTACTTGTGGTAGGCCACCCTCACTTTCTCTGCCTGCCCATAACTGCTTTAAAGCACTGATTAGATGGTTATAAATCACAAGGGAACTATGGTATTTTGAATCACTCTGAACTTTGGCTTTATAGCTGAGGTCTTGAATGCACTCTCCAGCAAATCCACTCAATATTGGTTTCTGTTTATTCAGCAGTGATGTCATATCAAACTTTCTGGAGCACTCTGATGGAGACTTAAGTTTATTAAAAGAAGTCTGGATAGCAGAGCCAAGTTTAGCTGCAGCCAAGTTATTCAGTAAGACAGCCAGTTGTGTAGCAAATCAGAAGGATAGCTCTCGCCTATGTGCTGATGTCTGGCTTAATAACCTGCATCTGCTCTGTCTGCAAATGCTGCCATGTGCAAGGGTCCATCTTGAACAGGAATTATCTGCACCCACAGTGACCCAGGGTTTCAACCTTAGCTCATGCTAAGAAGATATGTGCTTTATTTGTCTCCACTTGAAAATAACGCTGGCCAAGATGTATTTTCCACCAAATAAAGTCCCTACAGATATGAGGAGAAACAGTAGTAAATTTTGCAAGAAAATATTTTCCAGTGTAAAAATACTGTGTTGCTAATATCTCTCAGAAAGAACTTATTTACCATGAATTTTCAAACAACATGAAGGAAGGTTTCAAAGTTGCTCAGCAAGCAGCATTGCATCAGTACCGCGCATGGATTTTTCCACAAGTTTCCTTGCTCCTCACAAACCCACCAATATTTGCCACACTTCCCCAGCCGCTCCCTGAGAGAGATGCAATAGCTGGGAACGCAGGGCTTTTACACTCCCTGATAAAGTATTTCCTGGGAGATACGGACTCGGGAAGCCCTTGACAACTGCTGACTAAAACCAGCATGGTCCTTGTCATCCCCACCACTCTTTACAGCTGAGTATCTGCACTCAAACCTCTCCAATAAAACGGCAAAGATCGCATCACTTCAAAGCAGCAGCTACCCCAAGTCTCTGAAGCATGCTTCAACAATGGGGGAAAGAAAAAAAAAAACCCTAGCTATGTCTGCAGTACAAATTTCCCGTGTTTTCTGTTCCCTGGGCAAGTCTGGAAAAGAACATTTTCATTTAAGCATTGGAACAAAACCAAGAATGAGGGCTTCATACAAACAGTAAGCCCCAAGTTTTGAGCAGCCCTGCCACGCTTGATGCCTCCGCACAGCCAGGCTGGGGGGGTTCTTCTCAATCCAGCTGAAACACTAGCACTTCTTGAGGGGTGTGGGAAGTACATGAAAAGGGGTAAAAGTGAAGTATTTTTCATGGCTTTTTGTAAGGCACCTAAAGCAAAGTTATCAGGACTAGCTGCAGCCACGGCTTTCTACGAGCACAGTTTTGTTTCCCCAGTAGCAGCAAGCTGTGCTGCTCTAGCAAGTTGAAGTATGTTTTAAAGTGCTTCATACCTCTTCAAAATCCCCTGAGAATGCCATGTGCTGGTGGCTGTTCTGAGTGGCTGGGAGGGGACCCGTGGCTGCTGGGGGCCCTTCTGTCCACAGTTTGCTGCACAGCCTTAGCCAAAGCACTTAGATGCTGCCTGCCAGGCTCTCAGGCAGTATATTAGCAATAGCACAAGCTGCCTCATGCAGGGAAGTCCAGCAAAATTCAATGTTTATAAAGTACAAGCAGAACATTCCAGGGCAGCATAAAATGTTACTTTTTTTTTGCTTTATTGACACTCACAGGAATAGTTAATGCTCGGTTTGGATAGAGCTGATGACTCTGCTGTTGTTCATCGTTTATCATCTCTGGATTACTATGGTTGCAAATCATTTGGCTGATTTCTCTTTTTTTCCATTTCACAGATGGCAGTGTCCATGAAGCATGACACCCTTGCAGGCATCTGACTTACTGCGAGGCAGGAAGCTTGAGGACCTTGGGGGATAATATGACCCTCAATATTAATTGACCTCTAATGTTCATGGACTGATGTGCTGTGATTTACATGGTCCTCCCAAGTACAAACTCTGGGTCTCTGCTTGAAGACTGTGCTGCATCCGAGAGGAGCCTGTGCTGGTGATGGGCCAGCACACATAAGAGTGTAATTTTATTGCTGTGCTTCTTAATGTTCATACTTCAGTTCTAGTTCAACCTCTTCCAGGGTGCGGCTCTAATGCACTTAAACTGTAGCTGGACTAAGGCAGCATGGAAGAAGCCCACCACCGTAACTTTACGTGAAAGGAAACGTGCAGAAGCTGCACTTCTCCAGCTGATGTCCTGTTTTTTCCGGGGTGGACAGCTAGCAGAGCTGAGCAGCTTCTGCAGCTGCAAACAGAGGGTGTTTCCAGCCCCAAGACACACTGAATCAGTCAACGAGCTGTTCTCCTCTGCCTTATTAGCAGCTAAAAACTAAGACAACATAATGTCTTCCCCAAACATCTGCCTCCTTTGCCTTCCTCTCAGCATAGCAACAGCCCCCACCACAGACTAGCCCTCATTATGGGAGCCTGGGGGGAAGCATAGGTCAAATTCTTCTCGCATAACGAGCTGCAGCCTGTGATCTTTAATAGGATTATACAGGGGGAAAAGGGCAGGACTCAGCCTTGTGATTGCAGAGCAACTTATGATTCATGGAGATCAGTGTACTATCTGGGGACATCCTGGACACTGCTGCCTCCTCCTCCTCCCATTAAAATCCCTTTGTGTAGAGACACAGGGTTTGTTCAGCTGTCCCTGACCTCAGTCCCTGACCCTATGCAGCCAGCACTGTCCCAGGGCCGAGGGCTGGGCTGAGTCCAGAGCAGGATGGAGCGACCTGGTGAGCAACGGAACTGACCACGCATGCTCTCCTGGGGGGGCTGACTGGCTTTTGAACCAAATCATAGTACAATTCGGTCTGATCTCCTCCTATCCCTATGAAATACAGCTCCTTTTTGCCTTACAGCTCTCCCCTCAAAGAGTACTTTGGTGGCAACATGCAGGCTGGCTTGTGTTGCAGCACTGGTGGCTCTCGGAGGCAAACCTGGGAATGATGCCTATTTTTGAGGTCCCTTTAATCAGATTTGGTGGAAACTGGCTAACAGGCTCAAACATACAGGTGACAAAATGGGTAGCCCACAAGATCACATGAAAACTCCTAGCATAGGAAACTGGACTAAAGCATAGCTAGAACTAGGAGGAGTGCAATGCGTTAGGAGGTGGGGCAGATTTACAGGGTAGAGCCACAGCACATGCCGAGGCACTTGCCCCTCTCCTGAGAGCATCCGTCTGGACCACCCTCACAGCCAAATAGCCCATTCCCATCCTCAGTTGAAAGCTCTTTCCTCCGCATATGATGGGCCTGTGCTAAAGGGTAAAGACCTAGGCAACACTGAATCATGAATTTGCCACCTCCCACCACCACTAATGCACCGTACACCACTTCGGAACACAGGTTCAGGGTTTCTAGAAATAGAGTGAAATAAAATATCATGTCATCTGCCTGAAGATTTAGCAGCCCACGTGTTCTCCCACACACGCTGCTGTGAAGGTACCATGCCGGTGCTTTGGGTAGTCCTCGGGCTGGTCCCGCGGTAACAGATTAGGTTCAAGCTCCGACTCCTGAGCAGAAGCATGCTTCAGAGACAAGCGCTCACATCAGCAGCATTTACAAGGGGCAGTGGTCTCCTCTGCACCGGGGTGAAGCGTGCATGAGCTCAGGACAGAGCAGCATCACCAGCACTCTTATCAGTACAGCCTCCATTTTTCTTTCGCAGGAGTGTGATGATCTTACTGTAACCAAGCCTGAATGCAAGCCCCTGTCTTCTCAATTTAGCCCACCTCTTCACTGCAAAATACAGAAGTTGGTAAATAAAATCCCTAACATATCCTAGTAGGGAGCAGAGTTTCTCCAGAAAGCATCTATTTATATAATCTCTGCAGCGCTTAGATACCATGGAAATCAGTAAAGAATAATATCTTGGCAAGTCTGTTGCATTGCAGTTTTATGTATCATTCACTGTTCTTTACCAAGCTTAAGCCTCTTTCAGCATTTCTGCCTCCAGGCTTGCCCCAGTGAGTAGCTATATTTTGGGATCACATTGTATTTTCCACAAATTTCACCATATTATTTCTAGCCATGTTTCCTTTCTCTGAGCCCACAGCTCCTCCCTTACCAGTACTCTCTAAGTGATGCTTATTCCTCCACCTGGCTCCTGCATAGAGATATTTCTGAATCTAGATTGCAGACTGTTTAACATTGCACATCTCAATACCACCCCACAATTCTCTTGTGCTCTCCACTGATAGCTTGCCACCGGCTATTCTTTATTAGCAGTTTTTAAAATTGCTAAGCCTTTGTCAGAGCCAAGGCAATTTGAATGATTTTTGAGGAACGCTTTTTAAATATTTTACTGATACCCAAATATATTCCACCTTATCTCATGCCCCCCAAATCTACTAAGCTTACAATTCTAGCTGGTAGATTAATTTAAAATTAACTTTGCTGGGGCATATGTACATTTGTTAGAGCGCTTATCCCATATTCTGAGGCAACTGCCTTTTAGGCAAGCCTGCATTGCTGGGACCAGAGTCTAAAAGGGTTTAGTTCACATCCAGCCCCTGCAGTGGTTTGCTCATTAAGAGAGATTTCATCTCTGTCTGCAAACTTCATGCTGCCTTCTGCTGGGTCAGGGGCTTGTTAGAGACTTCTGTCTTCTGCTCATTTTACGTGATCGATTGTAATTGCAAGCTCCAAACCCTGATCCTCCCCTTGCCATAGTCCTGCAGGGATATCTGATTTCTCCCTGGCCCTGTGATTGCTGTGGGGCTCACAGCAGCTCAAGTCAGGCAGATGGGCAGCATCCCAGGGACCTGCCTTGGGGGATAAAGACTAGGCTACAGCTTTACATGGATGGTTTACCAACATGTTTATCTGATGCCAGAGAGATCTTACCTCTTTTTCGTTAAGTATCGGGGGCAGTAGGAAAAAAGCTTTGGACTCTCTGTAAATATGTACAAAATATGAATTATTCATCATTGCTGAAGATAGTGCTGTTATTCAGGGAGCAGCCCAATTCAAAAAGCTCTCCAGGTGAAAGAAATACCAGAGTAGAGAGGAATAATGCGTGGCTTATGGCTATAAACAGCCACTGGTCCTAGCCCTGGGCTTGCTGGCCTACTGGCTGTGGGCACATGCATGTTGAATTGTCATCTGCACACCCTGTGAGGAGAGAGGGATGTGTTTGCCTTGCACATCCCAAGTGACACCATTGCGCTTGAATCCCAACCCTTGTAACTTAATCCCTGTGCCAGTATCCACATTTCCAGATTTTCCTGGAGCAGGTATCTTGACACCCAGCAAGCTCACGGTTCGTCAGGCATGCAGGTGTCCCAGTTAGGAAGTGCTAGAGACCCAAAGGACTGCAGAAGGGAAGGCATTTTGTTAGTAGACAAGAGTAGGTCACAAAATACTTGAATCCTGAACACAGAAAGGGCGAGCAATTAGCAGCAAAAGGAATCTGCCACCATGCAGACAGCGGTTTTGAGGTACTACAATCAGTTGTGGAAGATTACCACTTAAATACCCCAAGTCCTCTGTCTGTTCTTTCCCTACAGCAGTTTGGGGGCTTCTGTTTGGGTAAGCAACTTTGTGGGGAAAGACCAACTCTCCCAGGCAGCTGCTTCTGCGAGCGGTTAACAGGGTGGCCCCGGCCTCTGCACCCCAGCAGGCTTCGTGCCTGCCCCCGGGAACGAGCCCCCTTCGGCACTGCAGGGACCCGACCTTCCACACCTGCCAGATGCATCTCCTCGCAGCATTTACAGCGATCTGTTGTGGCTTCTCGAACAATAAAAATTTAAAAGAAACCTTTCATGCCGTAGGCAACTGCAAATGCTAGATCATTTGGGCTATTAACCTTCTTACTTGCAGATACTGCAAACATTTAAAGATCTGCCTGGCTAAGCACCCTTTCATTATTAGCTCATGTAGCTGGAAGTTAGTGGAGATATTTGAACAAAGTAAACAGAATGCAGTGAATGACTGCAAAGAATATCTAGGATGACTGCTGAAAACAAAGCAGATTAATTTTGTAACTTCTAATCAGAACCAACATTTTGATTAGAAATTTATGTACGCATTAATTGAATGTATTATTCCTCAAAGGGAAGCAAATTGCTCTATTCATGCTGACTTTTTTTTTTTTTTTTTTTTTTTTTAAAAAAAACAGTGAATCAATTTCCACAACTCTGCCTACAAGGAACATTTGAAGATTTGCAATGTTGCCTCCTAAGTCAATGGCAAAATTTGAATCACCTGTACAGAAAAAGACCACAGCTCAAAGAGTTAATGCTTGTAGCACAGTCAAGTGATGACAGGAAAGACCTGAGAGGTTTTAAATACTATGAAGAGCAAGCAGACAATTAGCAGAATGGACCAGGATAGAATTAACATTCAGGGGTAAAGATATGAAAGGAAAATGTGGAGTATCAGGAAGGACTTTGTGGCAGCAAGATATGCAAAATTATCTCCCAAGAGTAAAGTGACAGAAGCTCCACTGCTTGGTACATTTAAAATTAAGTTGCACCAAGCGATAGTGAGTGAATGCAAGATAACAGTTCTGCTTCAGCAGGAAGATGGGCTCAAGCTATTTTCATCTTCAACTCCTTGGAGCTGGCTGTTAGCATGATTGTTTCTAAGCAGGAAACTAAAAGTGTTCGCACGATAGCAGGTAACAGAAAGCTACGCCTGTACCTACTACTAGCTCTAGCAGTTTTGAAACATTTTGCCAGACAAATCTATGAAGAATAGGCAAAACCATGAGGGCTGAAACTGCTTTTCAACTGCTAAATCAAGACAAATCCAAAACCAAACAAAATTCTAAAATAAATAGTATGAGAGAAAAATTTAGAAGTAGATGGAAAAGAAAAAATAGGATATATACACACACAGAGTGATATAATTAGTTTACTACATAATAGACAGTAATTATAGCATCCTAACTAGAATTCACACCTTTGGACTATTGATGACATTCCCCTAGTTTGCCTTGCAAAAGAGATGTGTCATCGATATTTTCTAGTCCCAGACTAAATTAGGCTTTTTTTTAAAGGTAATGTTGCAAAAAAGCCTCTCTCCTGTGAGAACGGGGGAGTTGGGGCTGGGCTGTGACAGGTTCTACCACTGATTTCCTTCACGACCCGAAATCGGTTCCTCCACCTTCCCCAAGGTAACCCTGACAACATGACAGTGGAAGAGGCTGCTTACCAAGTGTGCTTCACCTTACATCACTTGCTCAAATCCTTCTGAAGACAAAATTCTCCCAGCTGTGACTAAATATTAGTCACGCACAGAAAGAAGGACTTCAGTGAAGCGCGGTTAGGCAACATCATGGCCTACTACAGTGAGAATTTAATAAGAGTATTTAAACTCCCAAAGGTTAGAACAGCTGCCTTGCAAGGCGACTGAGCCGGGTGCTGGTTGCAGGCACCCTTACCACGGAGATGAGCCCAGAGGCTGGGTGGGAGGCAGTTTTCTGCAACCACCCCTTGCAAGGCACCAAGCGATACGCTGCTGATCTGGCTCTCTATCTGTTTGCAGGTTTGGTGGAAGGGCTCTAGGACCCCTGATCCAGCATTGCAAGAGAGACGCACAACCCTTTGTGTGGGGGGGGGGAAAGGCAAATTGTGGAAAAATCCCGTTATCGCTCACAAAGGCAGAAGAGAGCTTTGAACTGGCACAGATCCTATGTAATAAAAGCAACCTACTCATTTAATGCATTTCTTTCAACAACAGCTGGGAACTATATTGCCCAGCTATGCAGCACAACACATCATCATACAGATGAGTGAATACCCATAGATCTGACTTGAGCAAATTAAGCAATCCTTTTACTGCCTATTTCTGCTACTACTGAGCATGGGTAGTATATAAGGGGAGAGCAAAGACACAGTGAGTTAGATTTATGCTGCTGCTAGTGTCTGTTATCACTGCAGAGAGGAGCATTGCTTAGATACTAGTCTGGGTCTTGAGATCTTGGCCAGAATCATCCCAAAGCTACAGAATAACTTCAATCAGCAGCAGATCCCAGGGCCAGCAAGGCTGACAGAATCACCAGCTGTACAGGGGAAGGACTGGCCAGATGGAAACCAAGCCTGATATATTTTTTTGCTTGGCAAATGTCACTATTAACAGCGATTGTGACCACTTTTTCCTCAATCCATACTTTCAAGGCTCAGACTCACATTGATATCTGGTTAATGCTCAGAAGGGAGAACCAGTCACACATGCGCACCCCTCTGTGTTTTTCTGGGACAAGTCACAAGGTTATAACAGGAAAAATGGGGCAGAACTGAAACACTTATCTGCTGCAAGCTCTGGCTGAGCAGGGAGAACTGTTAAACCGTGGACAGTTCTCAGGCAGAAAAGACACAGCCCAGTCCTATGCTTTATTCAAAACTAGGCTACCAAAAGCATTGAGGAGTACACCGTAGGCAACAATCTTGCAGGGAGTCCAGAGGACAAGCAAACAGAAACTCAAGAATTAGCCATAAAAAAACTCCCCTATTTCAATTTCCTAAAAACTCCACAAAACCATGCACAAGGTAGAGACAATTTTGTCCATACCATGTCTGTGCCTGTTGTCCTGGAGGACCATCTGGAAGCAGCTTGTACTATATTCTCCACTGGGCTTTCATGGCTGAAAGATTAGAAATACATATTTGTCACATATATTGACATTCTTATTACCTCTGCCATTAATCTCATTACCTCTCTGAGCTAAGCTATTGCTCTCTTAAGCAGCTAACTGTACCCAATTAAGGAGTAAGCTGTATATATCAAATCACATAGGTCGAACTTTCCTTCCTTCTCCCAGGAAAGGTGATTTTAAACAAAAGTTTCTATTAAGTGAGGTTGAAAAGAAATTCATCCTGGCTTTTATCTTAATGGTCTTTTGAATGTCACCTTTCCATTTAGATCCTCTTGTGATAATCAGGGGCTTCCCACTGACACACAAAGGCTTTGGCAGCTCTTTTCATAATACCTGTCCCTTCAGGCAGCGCTCTAATTCAGGGAACTTGAGTGTCTATAGAAAGAAAAGCAGTGCTTATTAAAAAGAGCACACAAACTTCATCCACTCTGAGCCTCATACATTATTCCCTGATGAAAAGGATTTCCAGTTCCTCTTTATGAAAGTGGAGACTCATGAATACAGAAAGCTCAGTGGATCAGTCTGTTAGTCATGCCATGTCCCCTAGCTTTCCTCTAAGATAACAGCAAGCCTCAATTAGGTGCAAAAAGAATTAGTAAATTATCAGCAAAAAACAATCAGATGTCAGATATCTATGTGAGACTTGACAATGAAGCACAAAGCATTTATTTTGGTCTAGAAGGGTGTATCTGTTATGACTACATGGCATTGCCAGCCCTGCCTGAAATACCCTCGCTGGACCTTTACAAGCTCTACATTTAAATCCCTCTTGAAAGTAATTTTCTTCCTGTCCCTTATGCAATGAGAAAACAGCAGGTACTGGAATTTTCTTTTTATATGTGTATTTTAATATATCTGCTAAAAGACTCATTAAAACTATATCCTCACATATCTTTATCATGTCTTAAGGCTCCTCTTCATCATCATCATTTTCTGACTACTGGACAAGCAGGCAAGGGGAGACAGACAGCAAATCTTCTCACAGCTCTTATCCAACTTTCTGCCATTATAAAAATAAGTCTCCAGAGAGGAGCGCTTACCCCAAAGAGCTCAGTGAAGCACCTGAAGAGGCACACATTGGTCATGCAAGCAATGGTGCAATCTTTCTGGCTTCCCCCTATTTCTCTTCACAGCCTCACCTGAGAGTGATTTCTTTGATCATTGCAAGTGCTGTGGGCAATTAATCTATCAGTGGTCTGTTTTTTGCAGCATTGTGAAGAAGGCTGCCTTTGCAGGGCCCTTCACCAGGCATAAACTGATGTAGCTCAGTTGCGATGCTATGGTTTGGCCTAACGCAAATTAAAAAGTAAGCGTAGCTGCATGTTGAATGGAAAGATCAAGCTGAATTGCAATGTAATCCTCATCTAATACTAACACAGAGGCACAGTCACTGCCTAACAGGGTACAGACAACCAAGAGCGCAGAGTTGCTGATCAAACAAATAGAACAGCTCTGATGAGCAGAGAAATGCCGAATGCTTCCATCAGCAATTCATTTAGGCAAGCTCTCAGAGCACAAGTAAACAGATGCCAGATGCCCCCCAGAGCTGTGCAATGATATCAAGAAAAATTCAGCTGATGGATGGGTATCTAAAGCGTTAAAAAAAAATCTATTTCCTTGCACCACTTTAGAGCAATAAAAAAAGTATATCTGACACAAAAACTGGCCAGCAACACTGGAAATGTTGCACTTCTGCCTGCTTTCTGCCCACTTCAGTTCATCAGCAAGATTTTCATGAAGGTCAACACATTTTAATAATGTCATCCTGGCCAGAGAACAAACAGTTTCCATATTAGAGCAATTACTTTGGAAAAATTCAGGCTAGCATTCCCATCCATTCACAAATTTGTCATTGTGTGGGAGAACCTTAAATTGGCCAGGATGCTAAATGATACGCTTACGATAAGAATTCATTGGACCCTACCCTCAACAAGGAAAGCATTGCTCTTTGCAAGGAGAACAGAGCATTTTCTGCCATTCCCGCACAAAACAAAGCAGGGGGCGAAGCTGGCCCTGCGGCAGGGCAGCCATACACTGCTGCTCTCACCTGGTGCCCCGCAGCTCCCGGGTGCCCCATCCCAGGCTGTGCTACCACGGTTCCAGCTCATCTCTGCCACGCTGGCAGGCCGGCCCTGTGGGGCAATGAATACCTGGGGTTTGGTCTTGCACTTCTCCCTGCAGTCTGTGGCATAAATTATGCCAGCATGTTGCCACCTCTCCCTATATAGCCATGCCATGTCCTTTCCCAAAATGTTTATTGCCCAAGACTTTCCTTTTCTTAGTATTAACATCCATTTCTCAGAAAGCGGCGGTGGCGTTCAGTCCAACCTCATGTGCACCATTACCATCCTGCCCTTCATGGCAGTGCCTCTCTAAGAGACCTGGACTGAATATTCAGCCTGACAAGTTATTATTCTGGAGGTTTGAAAGGATTTTTGTATGATTCTAGATATAAACCCCACAGGTACGTGTGGTTTCATCATCTCACCCACAAGTGACATAACTACTTCAGGTAACAGTGAGAAAAAGCAGTCTCAGTTAGCAAACCCAGGAATTTCACAGGTGGAAATAAATCATCCCTTTCCAACCTCAGCTCTCGGGAGAGAACAGCTGTGAAATGCCACCTTCAGCATTTATCCGTATGGAAGACATTAGCCCAGCTTTCCGAACTAGCTGTCACCTTGGAGCGAGAGAAAGAAAAAGCTCTCACACCCGGACTAACAGACATTCAAACTTATTCATTAAAGGTACTGATACCTGACATGGCAAAATAGCCTCTGTTTTACTTACTCGCTGATATTTTGTTTTATTACAAAGCACAAAAACAAGGATAAAAGACCTTTTTTCCCCCTCGTGCCTGGACCAAAGCCATTTGAACAGCCTTTCATCTTCCCATCAGGTGAAACAAATGCACGCTCGCATAAGTCCCATTTACCGCCCAGTTTGAGGGAACAGGAGTCCTCATTCTTTTGTTGTACAGCTTGCATTATGCTTACATTGTGTTTGAGTTAGCCTCATAAAGCCTGATGACTTCAACTATAAGGTATTAGACATAGTCTTTAACTTAAATTGTTTACAAAATGCACATAGATTATTCACAAATCCTAATACGACTGCGTGTCCAAACTCATGCAAATCTACTTTCTCCATTAGCAGAATGATATGATGTCCTGGTTCAGGCTGGAATAGAGTTCCTGTTTGTTTTAGTAGCAGGAGGAGCTGCAGCACAGAGACCCCAGGGGCTCCCCAGGCCCCAGTGCCCTCACCTGTGTGCGGGGGCGGGGGGAGCACAGCTGGAGGGCTGGGCCCCGATTGGCTGATATTCCATGTCATGTGACACTGTGCTCACCATATAAAGGCAGGAGAGGGCTGGGAGAGGGGCCACTTCTGGGAGTGTGGCTGGGGGGCCTTTGTGTTTGGGATTGCCAGCCAGGAGCAGGCGGGTGTCGGTAGGTCAGCAGGTGGTGAGCAGCTGTATTGTATGTTACCTGTTTATACTGTCACTGTATTATTGTGTTACTGTTATTAAACTGTTTTTATTTCAACCCGCAAGTCTCCCTTTGCCCCTCCGATTCCCTCCCAGTTCCCAAGTGGGGGGAGGGTGGGTGAGCGGCTGCAGGGCATTTAGCTGCTGACTAGGGTCAAACCACGACATATGAGTAATCTCAATCACAGGAACGTTTTTTTCCAACCTTTGCCTTGCAATATAAGCACCTTATGCAATATATATGCATATGCATGTGTATATGCACATGCACCATGCTATGGCATAGCTGTTAGAGGTTAGTTAACAGAAGGTGCATGCATCTGAAAATTGCACGGCGACTAATTGACAGTTTTCTGTGTTGCCATAATTCTTTCTCCTAGTGTGTGTCTCACGGACTCTTAATGAAGCATAAATTTAATAGAAAAAAAAAAAAAAGTCTTTAACCGTGTCATTAAAAAGGTGATGTCTTGGTTCACAGACAACATGTCTAATCCAGTCCTATCAGCTATTCAGCCTGAACTAACACCATGCGCCTTGTCAGAGAAGCCATGTTACCCAACAGCCAACAGCAGCTCTCTCCGAGAGAAGGAGCTGTTGGAGGATGGTCGTGGGAACTGTCTGCATCGCTGCCTGCCGATGCTGAAGGCTGTCAGGATGCAGAGCAGGTCCCTCAAATTGGCTCTCAGAAGGCTGCTGAGTAGGGCTCTGGCTGATGAAGTTGCTCATCTTGACAAGCTTTGTGTTCAGCATTGAGCTCATGGTGGGTGAGGGTTCGAGAACCCAGTGCTGTGCTAATCCAGAGAGAGGAGAGTTTTCACAATTGCATTAGGAAGCCCCTGGTTTTCCCTGCCAGCATGTGCAGCATTTGCTTTAGGGAGGACGTTTGCCTACCCTCAGGAAGCACATCTGGTTATTGCTTTTGTAGGCTACCATACTTTTTCTAAGTTATGCAAAGAAAAGCAAGGAAATAGTTAACAAGCTCAGTCTACCAAAGTGGAATTGTGTGGAGCTGGTGAGGGCTTGTTCATCCTTCCACAGCACAGCTGGGACCTTCCCAAAGAGAAAAAAAAATCACAAGAAAGATTTGTACCAAAAGTGAAGGCACCCT
The DNA here is from genome assembly GCF_018691265.1 of Tyto alba. Taxonomy (NCBI): domain Eukaryota; kingdom Metazoa; phylum Chordata; class Aves; order Strigiformes; family Tytonidae; genus Tyto; species Tyto alba. Next base: position 10,676,988 of record NW_024881280.1, read on the forward strand.
GAGCACAGAGGCTGTTAGAAGACTGAACACTCATCCTCTTATATTCAGCTTTGTTAAAGCTTGCTTACAGGCCAACAAATAAAAAAGTTAAAGTATGTTACAGCACTACACCAAGGAAATACTGGGCATATTCCAGAAGTGCTAAAAGGTTGTGGCAGCAAAGCACATGGTGTTCAGCAGGCACAGGTCCCTCTAACACACACCTGTGGGAAGGCAGATGATGATGCCTGAGGGATGGGATGCCACCCAGAGGGACCTGGACAAGCTTGAGAAGTGGGCCCATGTGAACCTCATGAAATTCAACAAGGCCAAGTGCAAGGTCCTGCACGTGGGTTGGGGAAAACACCAGTATCAATACAGGCTGGGGGATAAAGGGATTGAGAGCAGCCCTGCAGAGAAGGACCTGGGGGTACTAGTGGATGAAAAGCTGGACATGATGGACAATAGTGGGGCCAGCAGCATTAGGGAAGTGATTGTCCCCCTGTACCCAGCACTGGTGAGGCCACACCTTGAATATTGTGTTCAGCTTTGAGTCCCTCACTACGTTGAGGTGCTGGAGCGTGTCCAAAGAAGGGCAACAAAACTGGTGAAGGGCCTCAAGCACAGGTCTTATGAGGAGTGGCTGAGGGAACTGGGGTTGTATAGTCTGGAGGAGGCTGAGAGGAGACCTTATGGCTCTCTACAACTACCTAAAAGGAGGTTGTAGAGAGGTTAGTGTTGGTCCCTCCTCACAAGCAACAAGTGACAGGGCAAGAGGAAACAGCCTCAAGTTGTGCCAAGTTCAGATTGGATATTAGGAAAAATTATTCACTGAAAGCATTATCAAGCATTGGAACAGGCTGCCCAGGGAAGTGGTTGAGTCACCATTACTAGAGGTATTTAAAAGATCTGTAAATGTGGTGCTTAGGGACATGGTTTAGTGGTGGACTTGGCAGTGTTAGGTTTACAGTTGGACTCGGTGATCTTAAGGGTCTTTTCCAACCCAAATGATTCTAGGATTCAATGAGCTGGTAATGTGCACTCGCAGCCCAGAAAGCCAACCGTATCCTGAGCTGCATCAAGAGAAGTGCAGTCAGCAAGTCCAGGGAGGGGATTCTCCCCCTCTACTCCACTCTGGTGAGACACCCCCCCGCCGGAGTGCTGAGTCCAGCTCCAGGGTCCTCAGCACAGGAAAGATGTGGACTTATTGGAGCAGGTCCAGAAGAGGCCCCAGCAGTGATCGGGGGGCTGGAGCACCTCTCCTGTGAGGCCAGGCTGAGAGAGCTGGGAGTGTTCAGCCTGGAGAAGAGAAGGCTTCGGGGAGACCTGATTGCAGCCTTTCAATACTTAAAGGAGGCTTGTAAGAAAGATCGGGACAGACTTTTTAGTAGGGCCTGTTGTGATAGGACAAGGGGTAACCGTTTTAAATAAAAGAGAGTAGAATTAAGCTAGGTATAAGGAAGACATTTTTTATGATAAGGGTGCTGAAACACTGGACCAGGCTGCCCAGAGAGGTGGCAGATGGCCCATCACTGGAAACATTCAAGGCCAGGCTGGACGGGGCTCTGAGCAACGTGATCTAGTGGAAGATGTCCCTGCTCATTGCAGGGGGGTTGGACTAGGTGACCTTTAAGGGCCCCTTCCATGATTCTATGACTCTATGACTCTGCTCTGCTTATCTCCCTCCACTGACCATAGACAGATCCTGCAGGACTACGGATCACTGCTCATTGCAGCAATCTAGTGGCTCATGCTGAGCTTGGAGCCCTTCTGGTAACCAGATAACCAGCTACTGCTAACCAGAAAGAAGGTGTTTGGTACCCGCAGTGTGCGGGGGGAGATGGGATGATATGTCCCTCTCATGCGACCGGAGGAAAGAGACAGAGACTGTAGTATTCGATGTAGTTGCACGCTTTCCTCCAAAGGTTTGGGTTTTGAAAGCCTTCTGTAGCTGTCCCTTCCTTGGGGAGGGAGGGGGTCCAGTGAGAAACAACCCCTTGGTGAGCAGGATTGTTTGCTCTTCATCAGTCTCTGGGGCTGCACAAGAAGCCCTGTGGGCAAACAGTTTCCTCATCCAGGGTAGGATGTGGTAAGCAGGGAAGTTCATTTTGCAGGGACTTTATTTTGTCCAGAAGTGGGTTTGTGTGTTGTAGCTCGGGCAGTCAATTAAGAACGGAGAGCAGTTTTCCCGGGGCAACGTGCCTGTTGGATAAAGACCTTCTTTAGAGAGGGTGGTTGGTATTATTTATGGCTTGAGCTGATCTAACAGCTTGCTGCCAAGGAAAGGAAATGTCCCACTTCTCCCTCCCTGCATTGACACCAGCGCTGGCAGCTCTCGGAGCTGGCAGAGGCAACCTCCTCACGTCCCAGGGGAGCAGAAACCGGGAGCAGGAGGAGCCCTCGGCTGGGAGCTGCGGCAGGGGGAAGGGAGCAGGGAGCTGTTAGATCACGCCAGCGGCAAGGCGCAAGTTCCCCTTTGCTGCTAAACAGGGGTGAGATGAAATCTGCTTGGAACACCTTCATCTGGCTTCTCGGCATGCACAAATAACAGTAGAAGCTGATTATAGCAGTATTTTCCTGCAGGACACCTGCCTCATTCAGTAGGACACTCTGATTCATTCACTGCACAACATCCAGCGTGTCTGGCAAGAAACACATGCCAAAGAGACGTGTAGTTACGTAATGAAGCAGCTTTGTAACAAAAAGGCACTGGGTGACAAAGGAGGGAAGCACAACTTTATTTCTGTAAAAGACTTAATGCCAAGTGCTTCCACTGGGAAATGTGCCCTTTTACATGTAGCTTTTAGCATAAGACTTCCTATATTTTTTAATGATAAAGAAACTGTATCCGACAGAATGATGTACTAAACCGAAGTAATGCCCAGTTGTGCATGAGCTTATTTGAGAGCGTGTCGCCACGGCCCTCGCTGTCCTCAGAAAACAGTTGGGTCTTTTAGCTAATTGATCTTGTGCCGCTTGGACCATTTTAGGGGGAAAGAGTGCTGCCAGCATTTCTTGTAGCTCTGGTTAATGGGCTAGAGCTCATTCATGTTTGTCATCTCAGTACAGGTCTTGACGATGGAAACTTTGGACTGAAGCACCTGTAGTGACCAGTAGCATTTTCTGAGTACTTTTGTAGACTAGATTTCAGCTCCAGTAAGTGCTGAATTAACCTATTTCTGTGACCTAGAAATTATATTTTTTCTGCATACACAGCATTGCTGAGTCTCAAGTTTTATTGTGTTTCTCTGAATGTTTTGTATTTTTCTTAAATCTCTTGCCGGTGAAGAATGTGAAAAATCTTACATTCCATCAAAAAGGAAACAGTTTTGATTATTCTGCTTGAAAAGAAGAACTCGTAGCCCGGGCACAGCCTGTAGATGCAGCGGAAGGCAAAGCTTGCCAGGGCTGCTCAGCTGCAGGCATCATTCCCTGCGCCCGCTCTCCCTCTTCAGCCACTTGCCTCAGTACAAAATGAAAAAAAAAAAAAAAAATTTGGTTTTAACACCTCTGCACTCAATTCAGGATTTTACAGGCGAGAACTCAGATGACGATGTGAAGTACAGCTTCGGGCAAGCCCACGGTGGCATGAGAGCGTCAGGCAGAAGGCGGGAGTTTGGGGGGAATGGTCAGCTGGCGAGTGGCCCAGTGACACGAGTGGGACCCCGCACGGCCCCCATCCCACGGCCGCACCCTGAGGAGCCGCCCTTGGGGAAGGCCCCCCCCCCCATCGCCCCAGTCGGGCAGGACCCGCAGGGGTTGGGCGCTGGCGAGCTGGGCACCGAAAAGCCGCTACGGGCCCTCCCTGGCTGCAGGCTGTGCCCCGGGTCGAAGCTCCACGCGGCTCGGGGGGGGCTGCAACTGGGGTACGGTGGGGGGGTCTGGGGCGAACGCACGTGCCGGCACACGCCTCCGCCGGGGCTGCTGCCGCACCGGCTGCGAGCGGCGTTCCAGCTTCATCCCACCACCACGCACTGCACTGCTGCTAGAAAACTACTTAAAGCGTGACGCTGTATAAAAATTTTACGGACATCACCTGTGATTTGACGGCATTTGTGATTAGAAAAGCCGGGTAACTGAGGAATCGTGGGTTTGCTTGTGATCCTGATTTCTTGCTGCAGCCGTGCTGTGACTTGAGTCTGGGGTCAGCGGTCAGAGACCCTCCGAGAGGACCCTGCCTGCCCTCCAAAGTTTCTGTCTACCTCCTTGGCTGCGCTGGCTTTCAACCAGCAGTGACAATACACGTCGCTGGTTTTTAACACAAATGGAGTATTTATAGTGTAGGGCTTTTGTACTCTCTTCCATAGCTTAATTAGCGATATAATTTCCTGTAGATCTCCCTGTACTTGTGGGAATGGAGGAGAATGGCAATTACTGTGGAAAGCCAGGGGCAGGGAGGGGGAAGAGGAAGAAAGACACAGACATACACACAGAGCCATTTCTCTGCAAGTGGCATAATGAGGAGATGGCACTGAGCTAATGCCGGCGGAGGGGACTGTCTGCGGCGGGTTTATAAGGGAGTAATGACTCATTTTGTGTTCGACTTCAGGAAGGTTCCCCTAGTGCATCGGAAGAAGTCTCATACATATTGAAAAAAACTGGCTTCAGTCTGCATTACCAGCACAGCCTGCATTAGAGATACTTTCGCATTCGAAGAAAAAGGGTCTAAACAATATTATAACTGTGCCCAGAAAATCTGAACAGCTGCCCATGCCCTAAAATAATGGTGTTATAATAAGCGCTCAAAGGCCATATTGTCTAAGGAGCTGCACAAATATAAAAGACCAGATCTGTCTGCTGGATCCAGCTTATGGCAAGGTACGACGAGGGGGATGAAGGGAAAAATGAGAAGCAGTCATATGAGGAAGGAGGTCCAGAGCAAAGAGTTTCTGAGACACACTGCTCCCATGGTGAAACCAGCCTAAGCAGATCCCCTTCCCCTGGGCAGGTATTTCTCACAGAAAACACTTTTCTGGCCTCCAGCCATGTCATGGGCAACTGGACTTAAGCTGGTTCGTGGTGTGTTTCCATCACGCCGAAGGATTTTCTCCTGAGCCCCGTGAAGTGCAGCAGCTGCAGAGAAACCCCCTCAGAGCTGTGGCTCTGGCTGTTGCAGGGGAAGGGGCTACGGCTGCAAAATTCAAGGCTGCAAGTTCGGATTTCCAACACCCCTGAGCACGGCAGCGCACACAGAGCTGGGCTGCTCTTGGCTGGCTTTGAGCTCTGTGTCCAGTGGATTGATTCAGAAACCTTACCTCCCCCACAAATGAGAAAATCCGAAGCTCACATCTACATCAGTATTACAAAATCCTTTATAGCATGACATATATATATAGAAATTGCTTCCCACAACATTTCTCTCCCATGAGGTGGATAAAACTGCTTTCACCTATGAGAAGGTATGAAAAGGGAGGTGGAAAGAATTAAAATGATCCAAAAGTCACCATAGCAGCAGTTTTGACTGCAGTCGAGGTCTCCGTGCCTTGCTGCTCAGCTTTAACCTCTGCACAGACACCTTCTCCCACGGCATCCTTGGCTCCTGGTACAGCAGCTGCCAGCTGACTCAGAATTCATATTTTAAGCAGTTCTCACTCAAGCAATTATGTATTTTACATGACTGTTTTGTAATTATGTGCACAACAGAGGCACAGTTCCCTTCACTGCCACCCTTCACATCCTCCCAGGCGTCATTTAAAACCAGCGAGGAAAACATTTAGAGAAGAGTTAGGAAAGGTGAGCATCTGCATGTTTATGAATGAGAGCACAAGCAGGTAAAGCCATACTTGTCCCCAGGAATTGCTTATAAATCATTTGCAGGATGAAAAGGAAAACGCAGTTGTGGCCGCAGATGCGAGCACCCTGTAGCAAATCCCCGAGCTGGGCTAAGGCAGGAATGCTGAGCTGCAGCTACAATTTTCTCCAAGCTTCCAGCTCAAACGACCCACGCACTTTCTGCCTAAATCCTCATGTGATGCCTGCTTTGTTGCAGACATCCCAGGACACAGCTCTGTAAGTCAGCCTTTATTTCAGAAGCTAGTGTGTATATACATATATATACACATACCCATAAAATAATACGTCTTGGGATCTCTTTAGCAAACCAGGGACGACTCCTGCACTACCCTGAAGGGCCCAGAGACAAGTCACAAGGCTGAACCATTCCTCACCCTACCTGAACATCTTCTGCAGTCACATGGGTGCAGGCTCTCAGCCCAAATGCTCTGTCCAGTTCATGCTTTGCATGGTGCCTAGAACCGCCCCCACTCCTCTTCCTCTGTCCCCCCACCCCTGACCATGAAAACACCTCGGGTAGGGACACACCAGAGCTAGAAAAGCAGCTTCCCAGGGCACAGCCAGTGTCCAATGCACCTTGGGCACAGAGCTGGCACTGGAGCGTCTTTAAGCAACAACACTGGGGCTGCTGGAGCCTTCGGGGGGACAGCTGGGCCCTGAGCAACCCACACACCTGGGGGAGGGCAGGGGGTGCTGGGGGCGAGGGTGGGCGGTGTTTTCACCGTCCTTCAAGGCACGCTTTATATAGCTGGTTACATAAAGCTGTACAATTTGGCTCCTGTTGGGAGAGAAATGCAGGCGTAGGAGTACTGGTACACCAAACCCGACTGTAAAAGTCATCTGTTCGGTTTGGTTTTTTTTTCCTATCATTCACCACTAATCTCTAGAACAGTCACTGCTAAGTATTTAATAAAACAGAAAATAACTTAGCAGTAAGTCATGGCATGCCTCTAAACCCCGAGCTGGCAGGCAGAGGATGGCCCTTGTACAGTTTTCCAGCCGTGCCCGTGCCAAGGCTTCCCGGGGGCAGCGCCACAGTGTTTGCCCCCTTACTGCCATGGGGGGACCAGGGGCAGCGAGGGGTGATGGGGAGCTCAGGGGGGGCCCATCTGCTCCCCCTTCAGGGAAGCTGCTGTATCCAGGGCTGAGAGAGTCGAGGGGGTGCTCCCCTCCTGCCATCCCCCCAGTGCTGACAGCTCCTTGGCCCGAGGGAAGGGTGAGCACGTGATTTTGGGCTTGGCAGAGGAGTGGAAAAAGCACTGCTCCCCCCAGACTTGACAGTTATCCCTGTTTACGCGGTGCGTTTTGTGCCCGAGACGAAGCCCAGCGCCGCCGTGCAGCACCGCTGCCATCTCCTTCTGGGAACGTATTTTCCATAATGAAAACCAATTGTGTTGAAAAGAGTTCGGGAGCCGTGCAGCGTAACATCACGTACAGATGAACGCGCAGTCGCGGCCAGCGCTGCGCTCCAAGCAATTTATTCATTTCACAGGTCACTTCCACCCATTATTATGTGTGAGTGGGGTTTTACAGCATGGGGCACGGGAAGGGAGCGGCTGGCTGGGGCTCCAGAGGCCTCCAACTTCTGCTGCAATGGCAAAGCTGGACCAGGGGTAAGGCCCAGGCAGAAATGTACGGGGCATCCATCTCATCACCCCCTGGGCTGGTCCTGCATGGTTGTTTTATGTCAATCCTAGTAGTTTATCATCTTTGCAGCAGGGAACAGTGCTGGCTGGAGCTCCCAACTTCTCACACCCAGCAGGTACTCCGTCTTTTGGTATATAAAGGGGGGTTCTAAGAAAGACAGAGACATTTTACCAGGGCCTGTAGTGACAGAAGAGGGGGCAACAGTTTTAAACTGAAAGAGAGTGGGTCTAGATTAGATGTAAGGAAGTTCTTTACGCTGAGAGTGGTGAGGCGCTGGCCCAGGTTGCCCAGAGCAGCTGTGGCTGCCCCCTCCCTGGAAGGGTTCAAGGCCAGGTTGGAAGTAGCTGGGAGCACCCTGGGCTGGGGGAAGGTGTCCCTGCCTGTGGCAGGGGGGTGGGAACTAAGTGATCCAGTCCAAACCATGCTGTGATGCTACCCCACGCAAATACTCATCCAACACGCCTGTCATCCAGGCACAAGCTCCCAGGTGGCAGCTCATCTTTACCTGGGCTGGAGGGTTTGCACAGCAGGTGAAAGACCCCCCATGCACAGGGTGCCCACTTGGCTCTGAGATCGCAAGCAGTAGCACTTTCATGTGATAATAGGGCTGTTGCTTCTCACAGGTGCTGGCTTCCCCGAGTCCTAAAACACTTTGCATTGTGTGGAACATCAAAAAAAAAAAAAAGGGGGGGGGGGGATGGAAAAGGCAAATCAGCTTGGAGAGCGCAGCCGTGGCTCCTTGTGAGCTGGCAGCAGGCAAAGGGGCTGGCAGGCACGGTGGTGGGGGCTGCTGGTGGGCAATACAGAGGGGACAGGGGTGGCCCAGGGGACCCTTACCCAGGTACTCCCCTGACAGCAACAGACTAACCTAGCTTGAAGTATAAGGCATTGTTCAAACAGAGTTTTTTTTCTAAAGCAGGTAAGGAGCCCATAAAGCGGATCACCCCAGCCAGGAATCATTTTCAGGGATCATTCTCACAGGCTCAGTGACCAAAGACAAGGCTGCTGGAGGAAGTTACAGCTCAGAGGTTTCCAAGCCTTTGGAAAAGGTTGGTAAAGAGCATTAAAACCGGAATGCAGCAAGCAGGTTACCTTGCTGTTCATAGAAAAGCTCCTGAGAAGCCAAGAAATACAAGCTGCTGGGCTCTGCCATGGCCCAGCAAGAGAGCCCAGGCGGGGCCGGGCCATCGGTTATTGCTGGCCCCACCAGGCTAACATCTACACAGCTCCAGGAGATGAAGCAGCCCCAGTCCCACTATAGATGTATACAGTATACATTGACGGAACAAAACACTCATTAATAGCAAACAAGAATGACAAGAAGAGGGGAGGCTGTAGTTTGTAATGGCTCCTGCTATATCAGAGCCCTCATTCTTCCAGAGAGAGCTGCCATCTTGTAACCTGCAGAGGGATGAGCTGCCACTGATTTTGCTCTCCACACAACCAAACAATGGGGCTTACGACTGCGCCAGCAAGGAGAGACGTTGCAAAGGGCCTTGGCTTTGTGTCCCAGCGGGTGTCAGGCAACACCGAGGGCTGATCGCTCAAAGTGCTGGTAAACATGAAGCGCACATGAGAGGAAAAAAAATCAATGTACCGTGGCGGGTCACAGCGCAGGGGAGGGGGAGCCGGTGTGCTCCAAACCCCTGATGTTCCCACAGTGAAAAAGTAGGGCTGGAAGAGTTCCTGTTGCTGGAGAACATTGCTACAGCCTCTGCGTCCCCAGCAGCCACTGCTGGGACGTGTAAGACATGCTCCACCAACAAAGGAGGAAATTGTTTTGTAAAAAAAGACAGTGTTGACTTACCAGCAACAATCTCACGCCTGCATTTTCTGGCACCGCAGCAGATGGAGCAGGTAGGCTTGCAGAAGAGATTCACAAGGGCGCAGGTCCCAAGGATTTCTTTCCACAGCAGGACTGAAAAAGAGTTATTGAACTCAGGGACAGGTTCAGGGTACACCTCTCCGAGCCGCGCTGTGAGGCCTGCCACGCCAGCTGGAAGGATGAGGGGTCCGAACAAGCAGCAGGGGCAGCTCAGACCCCCGTCAGCCCGCATTTCGGGCAACTGCAGTACAGATACGTGTTTGGGTTGCAGGAGGTAGTGTGCATTTCCAAGAACTGCATGCAGAAAGAGCAGTATTTCATTCCCAGCATTGCAGAGGAGCAGGAACACTCTGCTCTTAAACCAAGGTTTAATCTGCAATTTCACATGACACTGATAATGCATCATAAAATACACAGAATGTTGCAGTGAAGAAAGTGGCCTATTATGACCTTTTTTTCAGTAGTTTCCAAGGCTGGTGTTTACTAAATCAGAATTGTATTCAAAACTAATTTGCACTTTTGAGGAATTCACCTCTGCTTCACTTAAACACAGGGCAATTACTGGAAAGAGGCTGAGAAATTATATTGCAGCTGCCCACTTAATCTCTTGCAGTTTCCAGAAAGATGAAGGTAGCCTTTCTCTTTCTTCACATGCCCTTTCCCCAATACATTCATCTTCCTTTTTCTTGCTGTTTGTTCTTCTCTTCTACTTTGTTCCCTGGCCACAGATCACTGACAGTTAAAGAAAATTACTGGTTGGGTGGAATGTCTTCCTTTCGTTTTGACATCTGAGAGGATGTTATAAAACAATGCCAAAAAAACACCCAAAAAACAACTGAATTAATTCATCCCTGCCCTGGTGCACAGAGGGAAGGACAGGGACCCAAGCAAAGCCAGCTGGCAGCAGAGCCGAGGGGGGCGAAGGGCTCCTGGAAAACACCCCGAAAACCACCCCGAGCTCAGGCCAGGGCTGCGGCAGCGCTGGGGCCCACGCTGCCATCACTCTCGGCGTGCCCGATGAGCCGTGGGTCCGGGGCCGGCCCCAGCCGCCTCGGTACGTCCCAGGGGTGCGGGACGGAGGGCAGAGATGCACCGTAGCCCGGATGGCGGGTACGGGCTGCTCTGCTCCCACACCTCGTCAAGACTTTCTCAGCATTTTTCACCCATGGGTGTGGAAAGCTAGGTAAAATGAGTATCTGGTGGCCTTGTTTCAGGCACCTCATTTCAGACTGTGGGGTCCCTCAATTAAGCGTTCAGCCTCCGGCCTGGCTGCAGGGACGGCTGCTCGGCCCTCTGCTCGGCCCTGCCCCTTGGCACGGTCCCGTTGCAGGGCTCCTGGTGCCAGGCTGGGATTCCCACCCGGAGGTAGGGAGGAAAGGCTTACATTTTTAAAGCAGGGTCAGTTCCCTGACGAGTTAGGGTGAGAGGCGGCAGCCCCAGCACAAGGGCAGGATCTAGCAGGGGGTTTCTGACCCCGGCACTCCGGCCCCTCTCCACACGGGATTAACGGAGCAGCGCGGCACTAACCTATTGCGTGTGAATGCTGCTGCCGGCTTTGCTGCTTGGTTTAGCAGAAACATCTGGATGCTCGGGTAGGGGGTGGAGATGAAAATGGCATCGCTGAAAGAAAAACAAACCCCAAAGGCTCGCCAGAAGAGATGAGCAAGCAGAAAGCCAGGTGGGGATTTCAAACCCCGCTCCCTGCAATCACACACATTGTGATTCCCCGCGTCCTCTCCGGCAGCCGCTGGGGAGCACTGGGGCTGGCGGGCACCGAGAGAGCTGCCCCGAGCCCCCTGCTCGCCCGCTTCCCGCCGAGGGGGTCCTTCCCGGTGCCAGCGCCGGGGCTCGGCCCTGCCCGGCCCCGCCGGGGCTCGAACCCGCGGCCGCCCCGGGTGCTGGGCGGGCTCCGGCCGCCCCCTGCCGGCCGCCCCCGGCCTCCCAGTTGAGGCCCTCAGGCCTTGCACCACCGCGGGAAAGACACTCCTGAGAGAAGAGAGGGCCCTCCACCCCTTTTCCCTTTCTCTCTTTAACACTGCAGGAATCAAAAACTGTTTTTTCTGTCCCCCCCTCCTCAGTATCATCACTTTAAGAGTCCCACCAGCCTGCTCAGTCACTGAGAAAACCCAAAAACCTAGCCCTCACTAGGACCTGCTGCTCTACCCATTTCAGACTGGGCACACAGAACGTCTTAACACCTTTTTGGTAGACAAAAGAAGGCCCAAAATAGTCCGACTTTTCAGTGACACCTGTTCACCCAAAGTTTTCCCTTGTTTTCCACCGCAGCAGAACCTGGTGCTCTGTTTATATAGCAAAGCCCAGAAGGCTGAATCGCCAGGAAAAAACTGAAACAAACCTCCTGCACAAGCAGTGGATGGACGTGAGCTCATTTGTTAAGTACCTTTTCACCCAAAGCATGTCTGAACCCTGCACCAGCAGCGCTACACGCTATTATGTGCTGCATAGGAAAAAAACACAAACCAGAACCTGAGCAAAATCCATTTAGGCTGCTCCAACCTTAAGGGAAAACTCTCTTAAGAGATGCTCAAATGTAAGCGTGGCCTTGGTCTGCTGGAACCCAAGTACCCTCTTTCTACACAAGAGTTATTTTCCAGGGAAAGGCTTATTAAAAACATGAAACAGGAGCATCTTCGGCATTCACAGGAAGCCATGGGATAGGCATGACACTTGCACAGACTAGGCGTATGTTTTTGAAGCAAAGGTTCTGTTCTCAGGTCACGGACCCTGGCTCACACAGATAAGCAGTCTTGCAGGATGTGAATTGTGATGCCTTGCAGGCAAAACCAAACCAGTAAATAGATTCCAACCACTAACTGGGACTACAGTCCCCCCCTTTTTACAGGTTGCAGTCCTTAGGCTGACACCAACAGCAAGAAACTCTGGACTACAGCATAAATCCATCTTCTCCTTTGCCACCCCTAAAGCATGCTGGAACGGCTGCTCAAGTTCAGTTGGTTTTGATTTAGTTGTTTTTTGTTTTGGTTTGGTTTTTTTCCTCCCCTATATTGTCACTGCTAAAAATATAGATGGAACCTCAGCTGCATTTTGTAAGCACATCAGTTACAGACCTTCTGGATCTTTCCAATGAGACTCACCAGCTATTATTAAAAATTACTTGTTTTCCTTAACTACACCTGTTTTATTTGTACTCTCCGCTTTCATTCAAAAATTTAGGCCTGAAGCAGCTGTTGGTAAAGTCACCTTGTCTAGTACAGGCAAACATAAGCAAGTTCCAGGATATGGATAATGTTTTGATTTAAAAAACCAAACAAACAAACAAAAAAAAAAAAAAAAACAACAAAAAAAAACAGAAAACCAAAACAACCCCAGAAACATCCAATATTAAATTTGAAACAGAGATGCCCAATGAATACATCACCATCACTTTTACATTTAAAAACTAACTTCTAACTCAGAAGGACAGGATTCTCTGTACTGGTGTGAAGAAATTTGAAGCAGAGGGTAGCTGAGTATTTTTAAGTCAGTATCACTGTATCAACAAGTGGCTCATGTAAGCGTAGCATTCATCTGGACTTTACACAATACTGCACTTGGATATCAGATCAAGGACGGCAGAAAGTTAGAAATCACCAATTAAACCAGACTAAGTAAAATATTTCCCTGGGAAGTATGAAGAATGGAAAGTTACTGAGCAGAGACAATACAATAGCATTCTGGGCTTTGAAAAAGATTCAGGGAAGGGAAATTATAATACTGCTTCAACAAGAGAAAAACATTTTAACTGTAGAAGAGAGCACATAGCACTCGTATTTATGTAAAAGCATGAAAACAAGTATGATGCTGGCAGTAAAGTAAGAATAGCTGAGATCCTCCTTTCGACTGCTACAGCTACATAAAAGAAAAGATTCTAAAATAAGAGAATCTTTCATTAAAGGGTGATTTTAATAAACTTAAAATAGTCCCTACAGGGAATCTGTGAGAATGTTAACTTACGAGAATGTAATGGTGCAATAAATGACAACAAGTGAAAAAAGTTTTTTTTATTTCTCAGTGTTTCTCCACTGTCAATACTGTCCTTTTGCTGCAACATGTTGCAAAAAAACTCTCTGTCTTTTCCATTTTAAACAGCTACAATATTTACAGGCTGTTTCCAATAACACACGCAGACACATACACGCTCACAGACACGCAGATACATATATCCCTATCCCTGGCAAGGTGTCCGTTTGCTGGTAGAGGCAATATATATTTTCATTGTCCATTAAAAACCGAAGCCATCCTCTATCATTTATGCTCTGCTTCCCTCTCCCTCCATTTCCTAGCCAGCAGCTTAACATCAAGCTTTTGGGGGTGTCTGCGTAACAAGTGAACACATCCAACTATTTGATCACCATCTTTCAGAGTTGTGAACTGGGTGTACTGGGATTATCTATTCAAACTGTACATACCAGAAGTCATAGAAATTGCTCATATTCAGATGTTCGTGACTGAGTGATGTATGTATACTCCCGAAATCTTTTGGAGCAGCCATCTTAATCACCTTTTTGGAAATAAGCGTATCATGCTGGGGTGAAACAAGCCATGTATTTTACTTTCCACCAAGGTATTATGTACCCACTTTTTTACTAAGGCACCAGTAATCACCAGTATAATTTCTGAAAGAGTCCAGCACCACTGAATGTACTGCATTAGATTATCAAATAGCAAGCCAGACAAGAATAGATGCCTATATAATAGGTATAAAATTCCTTAATAAAAATCAAGTACATAAAACCTGTGGTGGTTTAACCTCAAATCCAATGTAAGTTGACTAATATTTGAGTAATATTAATGGCAAGAAATGCAATCTATCTGCTTCCATTTTCTGGATGGATAGTTCTGTGATTGAGAAAGATCTTTAAAGCAGTGTCTCTGTATCTACACTCCTAGGTCATATGGTGGTATGCGCATTATCAGAGAAACGATCTGAAGGTGAATCCAACTGTAAAACATGTCTTCTCCCATCTTGCCCCTCACCCTGGTCCAGACCAAGCTTTATGGCCATTTGCCAAACAGCCAAGAACATGGACCTGTGCCACAAGTCTTCATCTTCCACCTCACCAGTCATCCAGGCTTCTCCTGAGAGTTCTTCAGTTCCCATAGGGGCAAGGAATACCCAATGACCAACTACACAGCTGACCAGAAAAACTGAGATCACCACTCAGAAACGTGCCACATATCCCAGGCAAAGTGGCTGTAGGACCATTCAACCTACATGGAATTACCTTAAAAACTAATCATCATCACAATCTTTCCCCTTGCTCTCCCCTCAATTCTGAAATAATTTCATAAACACTGAATCACGAGAGAGATCCCCTGAATTCATCAGAAGTATCACCCAGTGCAAGTGGCACAGAAGTCTAGGTGTCATCCGTGGTGCCACATATACGTTTTAGGGTTTTCTTTGTTTTAATCAGAACAATTTAAAAAATTCCACAAGGAGGTGAAGTGAGGTTTCAAAAAAATTAACTAGCAGCCATTTTTACTAATTAACATAATCTGATTAGTGCGGGTTTCAAGCACTTTTCTGTAATTGAGTATTTGTTTTAGGGAGCAGTAAGCCTGTATGTATGTACACATAGATACCACCTTTCACAAAATCTGAGAGAAACAAAACAGACTGGGATCCACCTGGAAGCTAAGACAACAGGACTCTACTGGAATGTTCTTATGACAAAAAGAGTATCACACAATGCAAGTGGACAGAGTTAAAGCACTCATCCATAATAGGCTTTCATTAAAACTTAGAAAGATCTAAAAAACAAAACAAAAACCAAACCTGCCCTATGCTGAGCTCAATCTGGACTGACAGGACTAATTTGAAAATACCCATCTTTTCCATACTCACAACAGGAGAAAAATATTACGCATCAAGACAAAGGCCAAAGAAAAGATAACAAAAGATGAAATTATCTCCATCTGGAACAGATGTTTCCATGGACAGATCTATCCTGTGGGGAGTTAGAAGAAAATAAACATGGTTTTGTCACTTGCACAGCGGAAATCAAGACAAACTTTGCACAAACCAACATAAAATCACATCTGAATCTTAATAGTTCCTACTGCAGGGAAACTTTTTTAAAAAAAGTTAACTTTCCAAAGCCTTACGGAACAGTAAAATTCAACTAGGTGGCTTCTGTTGAGCAGATCTGGAATAGGTACGATCAGTATGTGAATGGTTTTTGCAACAGGTGTTTCCTCAGTATCTGAAAGAAGGTATTAATCTATTAACTGGACACATTAAAATATTGAAATCCATCTCCTGAAGGCAACACACCAAAAGCCTTAAGGTTAAAAAAAAAAAAAGAAAAAAAAAAGGAAGATCCATCAATTCTCCTTGCCCCATTAAAAAAAAAAAAAGCAGCTCTTCTTTTTTCCATCTGCTGTTTGCTGATCTAATTCCAGGCAGTTACATATTATCTAGAATTTTTATGTTAACAAGCCAATAATTCCCATCATGTCTGTTACTAGCAATGGACATTATCAGTATCTTGCCCTGAAGAGAGTGAAAGAGATTGTTCTGAGACAGGGTTAACATACTAAAAGTTGCTTCAGTTAGGTTAAAAAAACTAAACAAAAAAACACTCCATCTTTTGTTTTTTAGTCATTTGTTTACCTCAAGTCTTCAGTACAGGAAAAAAAAAAACCTTGTGCAACTAGTATCAAATGGGGGCCTATTTTCAAAAAAATTCCTCTCAGATGAAGCAATATTCCTAGTGATAGAGGAAACCCTGTAACTACCTGAAGGACACAGAATAAAACCTTAACACCTCCAATTCAAAACTTACACATTTTCTTCTTTCCCAACAGCAACATAGCCAGACTGCTGAAGAAGGTTCGTCTACTGTACATTTTCAGGTATGCAGGAGATGAATTCAACTACACTATAATGTGCACATATGATAAACTACGTGGAACAGCAAAATTATTTCCATGGTGGCAGATCCAGAACTGTGCATTTAATCGTGGTATAAATTGGACTGCATATGCATAAACCAAATAGTAATATGCAACTGTAAGATGCACAGTACTTGGAGTACAAGTTTGCATAGCATATGATGTAAGCAAGGTCCCGGTATAATTCACTACGAACAGTATCAAGAACTGACTAGCCCAAGCACACAGACTTACCCTTTCATGGCTAGATGGCATACGGTGACTGGAGTCGGAATACCAGTATTTCTTAGGTAGCTGTTTCTTCCTTTGGTTTTTCTCATCCCATATAAGTTTACACTTACATTAGGTACATAATGGACAAGGTTTCTCTGATGTCAGAGAAATAATTTCAATAACCTCTGTGGTGTATCAGAAGCCTCTTCTGGTTACGTTACATATAAAGAAGCGGAGGTGACTGGGAAGAAGATGGCTGCTCCCAAAAGCTAGGACTGTGTGCAGTTTCCCCACAGAGTCCTACATAATTACAGGTCAGAAACAGGAAACAATCACAACAGGTACATTTTTTCCTTATGGATTAAGAGAAGTGAGTCATAGGAACTGCAAGTCAAGAACAAACCAGTTTCCCTCTCACACTCCCATGATAGTTCTGAGTTACTTGTTTCCCTGAATACACACTTTTTAAAAAAATACAATAAAACCTAGGATATATAACACATGAATAATTCAACTTCACAGTTATAAATACTCAAATTACACTTACATAGAATATATAATCACAGAAAATAAAATTCAAGTCATAGAAAAGAATGAAGACTAAAGGGAAAGAAAAGGCAAGGTGGTAAAAGTGATACAAGTTTAGGGCTGTGCCTTCTATAAAAGCTCTTTAAAAGTTGAAGTCAAGTTTTTCCTTTTTTTTTTTTTCCCTCTCTTTTTTTTTTGGGGGGGGGGGGGGTGTGTGGGGGGGTGTTTGTTGTTGCTATTTCTTCTTTGTAAATTGGATGGAATCAGAAAAACCTTCAAGCATCCATGAAATAATCACGGACCTGCACCTCCCCCCTACAAAACTCAAACAACTGTCTCTGCCAGAGAAGAGCCAATGAAACAACCTAGCAAGCTCTGGGTGTAAAGAAGCAAAGTAGCCATGGCTAGTGAAGGGAGGACAGATGAAAGGTAGTATATTTGGGTCTACTTTAAAGCTAGACATGTTGTACAGATTTGAGGTACCACTGCCACCACAATAGAGTCTGATGTAGTACAGGGATACTCAGGTGCTTTGCTATATATTTGTTATTTTACCATTTATTGTGAAGAGGATGCAGCAAATGCACTTGTACGAAATACAGAACATAGAACCAAACCCATGGCACAGCCCTTACCATCAACATGTATAGGGAGAGGGAGGGGATTAATCCCAAAGGCAATTTAAATAATGGTATTTTATATACTTATATTTATATATATAAATAAATGTTCTCAGCAATCTCAGGGTTGTTTTTAGTGCATTGCTGTAAAAAAATTAGTGCAGTTCTCATTAATGTTTAGCTCATAAGGAATAAGAATCTATACATCTGTTCAGTCTCTTCTTGCCACACCTGACACCCTTACACTGTTTCACCAAACTGAAGGTTTGTAGTCAATTTCTTTAAAATAAGGTGGATGAATTCCACACACTCTGTGACAAGACATGGCAATTTTTGGCAAAACAATTAGAAAAATATGAGGTGCTCTGATCTTAGAACTGAAAAGTTTGTTGATTTAAAGCATTACGCAATGCATAAACAAAATTTATAAACAAAAAGATATGTCTCAACAAATCTATCCTTCATGCAAATGTTTCTTCAGCAGCTAACAACTTAAAAAAAAATTTCTTACACTTGTTTATTTGGGGAAAGGGACTTAGACAAATCTGTGTTTCAAGTCCTTCCCTACAACTGGACCGAAGTTTCATGTCCTGGGAACTGCTTCTTCTGGACCCTTCTCTCTTCTGAACCATTGCAGAAGGGGAAGTTTCAGTCTCAAAGAGATTTACACTTCAGCCCCAAGTTCAAGGACTCCAGTTTCAACAACAGCAACATATTTATCTTCAATTTGAACCAGCAGGATGGTTTTATCTATATGGGATCGACTACTTGGATCTCTGCTGCAAGGCACCCAGCGGTGAATCACCTGAGGGGGGAGAAAAAAAGTATAATAAAACATAAATTTCATAAGGAAAGCTGCCACATCAAAGTTGTGGCTGATAATTCAAGACCCTTACAGGGCAAAAAGAACAATCATGTAAGTGCTATACTGACTTAGTTGCTCATTTTTCAGTGACAGCATACCCACAGATAAGCTACTCGTTGAAGTCTTGATGGAGATCTGCAGCTTATCTGAGAACAGCCAGCCTTTGATTTGAATTTCAGCAGGAACAAACAACTTGACCCGAATCAGAACCAAGCAGTTCATGCAAAGTGAGTAACAATTGAAAAAAAGCGTACATCTATGGATTTGGGATATTTTGATGCTCTAGCTGATATAGTCTTAAATTTTCTCAGTGTTGTGCAGCACATAATAGCACAGAACTGTAGTTACTCCCTCGGATCTACAGAATTCAAATACACTGATCTGCCTCGCCCAAGGATCCCACCTGGTATTGACCATCAGAAGAAGGTCCCTTTTCTATACAGGCCTTTGTATGACCTTGTATGTCTCTGCTCAGCTGCCTCCATAAAAATAGATCCCTTAGTTCTGAGTGTTCCAAAGAACCACAAGTATGCCCCAGTAACGTGTTTTCATTATTGCAAACTCCATAGAAGTAGAATTACCCAAAAATTTGCCAATTGTGAGAAAAGAACCTTAAATTCAAGACAAGGTAAGGTAAAAAGCAAATAAAGTTAATTTTTACAAGATCCAAAACTGTACAGTTTTCAGGTGGATAAAAAAAGGACAACACCCCCCAAGTAACCTACATCTTCCAGGATCAAATCCGAGAGACCCCTTAATTCTCACCACACGCAGCCGACTAACACTGGGTGAAGAAGATTCCGCTTTGTCCACTGCATGAGAGCTACAGTGCATCCACAGGGAGAGCACTTCAGCCAGGGGAACATGGCATCTTTAGTACCCCTTTGTTTGATGCTACAGCATGATATTTAAGTGGTCTGTTCAAGTCTGACTTCAAAGTCTGCCCAAATAAACTTTTTATGCTGCTGTATAGAGTGAGGAATATTCTCTCCCCAGACACATAAAACATTTCCCAATAAAGTCCAAGTACTACATCCTTGTTGCCCAACTTAAAACTGGTACCTTCAAGGTAGCTAAGGGCTGACTCCAAGGGCATCAATATCACTGCTCCTTAAAAACTATACGTGCAGAAGTTGCACATAGGTTATAACTCACTGCAACCACCCCCACACACTCTGTTTTACCATCTCTTCTATCATGATTGGAATTTATTTGATGTCCATAAATGACTGATAGTATGCTAAATGATGTCACTAGATAGTGAAGAGGTGATAAGAATTTTGGAGAGGGGGAGGCACGAAGGGTTCTTCTGCATGCCAGTGTCTGGTATCATAGAAAGATAATGCAGAATATACCTTAATCTCAAAGTCCTGGAAAAAGCAACTGCAATACAAAGAAGATTGCCAAATTTCATTTCCTTGAAGAAACACTATAATGTCTTTGTGTATTATATACACTGTACTGTATACTCAGCAAAATAAAAAGCAAAGTTAGGAAAAATGCTGAACTTCATACTGAGAGCATTGACATAAGGCTTTGGCTGGTAAACTGCTTGATGAGCAGCATCTCAGCAGGTAAGAATCATTTCTGCCTGTTTGCAGAAAGGAGCACAGTGGCAGGATCAGAAAGGGAACACTGTCCTAAGAGCTATTGGCTTTACTGATACTAATATGTTTAACCCACAGGCACCTGAAGCAGGCAGTGGAAACTATGTCATCAAGTTAAATCCTCTTCTAATCACACACAGGGTAACCTGGTGCTTTCCCCCTTTCTCCTTAGGTTAGAAGATGCTCCTCTGAAAAATCTGCCAGTATGCTG
Organism: Tyto alba; assembly: GCF_018691265.1. Classification (NCBI taxonomy): domain Eukaryota; kingdom Metazoa; phylum Chordata; class Aves; order Strigiformes; family Tytonidae; genus Tyto; species Tyto alba. The sequence continues at coordinate 10,697,194 of NW_024881280.1, forward strand.
CACCAAAACCAGATGAGAAGCATTCAGAACAGTAGCTTACTCTGACCTTCAAATCCTTGGTTTAATCTTTGTGTAACATCAATCACTGCACATGCTGCAATTTGCAAAACACACTCAAACCCCTGAAAAAAAAATTTCCAATGATACCAAGAAACAGGACATGTTTTGATACAACCCTTTACATTCACCATCTTTACATTATTATTGATTTGCAATAGCTAACAAGGAAATGCCAAAAGTAAAATGTCTAAACCCAACACAACCATGATAATTTACAAGAGCATTCTACTCCTAGGTGCTACCTACAAGGTAACCCTACTATCTTAAGACTGGACTGTCAACTACGATACAATTATTTGTGGAAGGCGTTTATTTCCAGGGCCCTTCCCTCATGTGCATGCAACACCAAGGTAGTTTTGGCGCAGACTGTGTTATCAGCATATTGCCATTTCTTACCTGGGGTTTGCACATACATCCACACTGGTGTGGATGTGGACTTTCAGACAGCAAAATCCAGCCCCTGAATACAATTCATAAATAACGCCTCCAATTGAGGCAAGCAGTCAGTCAAAGCAGATTCTTACAAATTATCAGAACTGACATATTCAATATAAAAGTCAGTTATATCAATGAACCAATGCAGACACAATGTCAGTGACCCTTTCCTTTTACTACTTACCACTGAAAGAACAGTCACTGGAGCATCTTTTTAGACACAAAGGTCAAAAAAAGCATTCCTTGGTAAAAACCAAAACTCAAACACAGAGCTAGATGTTCCTCCTGAAGAGAGCCTAAATTGAGTAGTAAGTTTTCTAACCAATGCAGTGAATTTTCATAAAATGCAGATATAACACTCCTAGGGTAAGTGAGACTGACTTTCCTCATAGGCTTTTGTAAGTTTTAGTTGCAGCAGACTTCCTTCTTAAAGGAAAGTAAACACCTATCACGTACCTATCATATAATAAAGACACATCTAAAGACGATCTTACTTGGCTCTATTTTCATCAGAATAATTTAAAAGCAAATACTGTTAACCATCCAGTTAAGGACGGCTTGGTAAACTGATGTTCTGTATTTGCTCAAGGATTGACAGCTTAAGGGAAGGAAAATGAAGGTCGGATGAATGAGCGCAATGCCTGAGAGTTCATGACGAGCTGGAAGAAGGCAAGGAAGGAGAGGTGGTTGACAACATTTGAATTATCATCCTGCATCTTTTGGATAAAGTTGCAGATATAGCCCTCTGCTTCAAATTAGGATTCTAGACCTGCTCTGATCCAGCTTACTACTACATGTATCTTTGGCCTTGACATCTAGGCAGACTGCCACAGAATCAAGACACTGCCTTTTTTAGAAGTAGCTTGTCAACTTCTAAGCAAAACTTACATGGCCTTCCATGCCTTCCTGAGGACTCCAGTCTTTCCAGCTGTTTCTTCCAGCTTTTAGCCGTATCACCTCATCTGGCCACTGCAGCTCTTTCCTTTTTGACACGTTGATCCCTTCCAGTACTTGACTGGGATCCATTAACTATAAGTAGGAATTGAGTTTTGACTGTTAGTTCAGCCAAAATTTAAAAGAAACAGATAAACTGCAACCTTCTGCATACTTCCAGAACTGACTAAAACCCACAGAAATCGATTCCTGACCAATTTCAATGTTGGAAGCTCAAGCTCCAGGCTAGGAAAAAGCCTGAGCAGCACAGAATCTGGATATTACACTGTGGTTTCAGACACAGCTGATGACATACCAGTTCACTGCTGTCTGAAGCAGCAGCTCTGGCTCCCTTTCCCACCCCTTCCTTTCAGTTGTTACACTGGCTCATGGCAGGGTCTGAGGAGCTCGCACAACACAAGCAGTGGCAGCACACGGTCGAGTAGCAGGGAAGAGTTAAGTGACAATGAGCCGTTAAAACTGGCTCATCACTTCTTACAGAGTATCTAAGAAACATGGTCTTGGAGAATTTAGTGTTAGGCTAAGAACTACTTATCTACTAGCATGGTTAGTTGAGACCCACCCCGTGTTTTGAAGTAAACTGGCCTTTCCACAGGGGCAGCAGGAGAAAACTCCTGAAAACTTCTTCCTATTTAAGGACAGAGAGAATGCATAATGTCCACTATTCAAGGGCACATACCAACTTTGCCTGAATCCTCCTCACACAGAGGGATTAAACAGTTTCATAAAAGGGCCCTTGCCTGCAAACAAAAGCTACTAAGCACAGACCTGCAAAATTAATTTGTTAACTTTTCCCACTATAACGCACTTTACTAAGTTTCCTTAGGATGACTCTAAAATGAGGTGGTATCAGCAATGAAATCATGTTTGTTACAGTCTCTCTTATTAAATATATTTCTTGATGTTTCCCACCAAGCTACTGTCAAATACATGTAATGTGGGGCTAATAACAGCTAGAAGAGCAAGAATACAAATACCTGGGTTTCCACAAAATTAGTAAGGCTGCCATAATTAACTTAGTCAATGGTGTACTGTTTGCTGCTTAGTAAACCCAGACTTGTGTCAATAACCAAAGAGTAAATACATATGAAAATGAATAAATACATATGAGAGTTGAGTATTTTTACACTTACTTTTGTGGAAAATCTACTTGGTTTAAAAGAAAAAGAGGTAGTTGCTTCCTGCCCTGCAAATTAAGCTGTTAAGCTTTACACGTTGCAGTGAATGAAGGCAAACTAAATATGAAGTGGAACCGAGTTCGGCTGACATTCTCAAAGCTGCACTGCAGCAAAACATGTAAGTAATGTAAACAAGGATGTCTAAGCATGCAGGAAAGCTGATTGTCCAGAAAACCTTTTCCTCACATTAGTTCTCCAAATATAACTGCACAACAGTTGTATACTGAGACATTCCAGACTGCGTGTGTATTCAAAAGTAGTGATTTCAACAACATACAAGGTAACACTAACAAAAGCACGTGGCAGCATACTTTAACTTGTTTTTCTGGACTATTCACCTGGATTCTGTAAATAACGTCATCCTTTTTGGCTTGCATTTGATTTGCAGGGCTTGCATTACCACCTGACTGAGTTTCAGTTGCATTACTCCCTCCTTCTGTCCCTAGAAAGCCCACAAGGGCATGCTGTTTACAGGCTGGGATGCTTTGGCTGGAGCTGCTAGAAGAGGGCAGTCCATGCTGCGCGCTGACCCCAGTCTGGCCAGTAGGTTCCATTTGGTTCACCATAGATAGGCGGGACTGGATGGATGATGGGAGGTTACGAAGGGATATCTGACTGGTGGAAGAGCGCCGACAAGGCACAAAGCCTGTTGTGGATGTGCGAAGAGATGAATGACGACTGCCGTAGCAATAAGATGAATGGCTAGCTACTGAGGCACGGGCAGGGGAATGTCTGACAAGGCTTGACTGCACAGAGTGAGAGCTGTGACTGGTGCCTAAAAGTAAAAGATACAGAATCAGGAGTTTGATAAAGCCTCCCACACATTGCTGACACACAAATGTTTTAGCACTTAGATAACAAAACTGATGGGTCTAATCAACAACATCTGAAACAGCTGCATTGCAGAAGATCTCTGTTGCATTTCATATAGCAGAGCATTCGAATACATTCCATTCATCTCATCTTGGAATTTCATATTCTGTTCAATTCACAATCCCTGCAAGACAAGTAGCTCGGAAAATGCTTCAGCCTTCTCTTCTCACATTAGCTATTTGTTTCTTACTGTTAACACTTAAGTTTCACATGGTTAAGGCATTAAGGCAGGTAGAGATGTCCATGCTTCAAAATACGAAATATTCTTTCTTAATATGCTTGACTGGATGTTCAACGAGTCAGGAAAATTTGTTAGAGCAAAAACTGTTTTTAAACAAGGTCAGATATACTTAATACGCTTAAAGTGAAAAACAAGAATTGCAGTTTATGAGCAACGGTGTCATTGCTTTTCCTATACTAAGTACTTCTAGACAGACCTAACTATGTTGCATAAAAATTAAAGTTCGTTCAACTACATACACTTTTATATTCTTTGTCAGTAAAGGCAGTGTTCGGAAAGTTTTTTCTCAGCTTTATTGTTTATCAGCTCCCCTAAGTACAGATCACTATGGATTGGATTCTTGGATAGGATTCAGCTAAAATACTATGGAAATAGAGAATCTATTCCACTATAAAGAAAAATACATTAACAAAAAATGATGTTTAGCATTTGCAGACAATATAACAGAAGTAGAAAGATCCAATCTGTAGAGGTGTGTTATAAAAAGTTATTTAATCTATTTTGCCAGCACCACTATACCCCTATTGCTCAAATCTCTGTTTGGGAACCTTGCACTGCATAAAACAGCACTGTAGTTTTGAGATGAATCCAGCAGGTGTTAACACTACATAATCAAGTCACTTCTGTTTACTCTTTAACTTAGGCCTGATCCAAAGAGCTGAAAGGCCAGTTCGGGCTATAGGATTGTACTTGTATAAAATTGTTGCTTTGTTTTATTTTAACTTTACCCAGAGTGGAAGGATGAGTTGGTGGATGAGCTGCAGGAAGAGTTGGTGGATGAGCTGCAACAGGAGGGTGCTGTACTGCTCCAGGTCCCTGCCCTGTAGTTGCATTCCCTCCTCCTTGTGACATGCTGCTCTGTGACTCATTGATAGTTGGATTGTTACTTGTGCAAGAAGCTCCACCTCCAGCATCTGAATCTTCAATATTCCCACCGCTATTGCAGCCAGCTCCACAGCCTTTCCTTAGTCTGAAAACATAATGCAATTGAAACATTAAGTCAGGTCTCCTAACCATTGGGATTTTAAGAAATGCCATATGACGACAGGCGGAAGGCTTTACTCGGCAAAATCCACAGCATTCCCTAAAGTCAGATAAAACCTGACTTTATATTCCCAGAATATGTTTTGCAAGTATAAATGCTGCTTTCTGAGAGACTGCAATTTTCTTCATGACCAGTTTGCAAGTAAGTTATTTATGATAAGCCAAATGGTCATCCAAAATTGCTTTTGAAAAATCATGCCACCTCTGAAGTACAATAAAGCGATACAATTCTAAACACAAAATGCTGGTAGAACATACTGGTTATTGTTTAACAGTTTAGTAAATTTCACACTTCTTAACACACCAGTCATACCTGTATTCTTACACTGGAAAATCTCTCTCTATTCAGATGAGCAGGAAAATGTTTGTTGGGCTTTTTGCTTGATTTGTTTTTAATGTATTTGGTTTCTTGTTACCTTCAGTGATGTACTCAGTTGTTTGAAGCACATATTGCAATTACTTGAATCACAAATTCTAGTGTGAATTTTGAACATTCAGACAGTGAAGTTAGCCAACATTTTCCAGTGTATATTACCACAGAAAATTTTCACCACATTGTTTGCGTTAAACTTGGACACAAAAGCCACAACACATTGCTCCTCCCTTCAATTCCTACTTTTTATTATTCTTTTTCTTCTGTTGCACTCGAATATACTGAGCACTCCTTTCCTATTTTATTTGTCCCTAGGATCCAGAATGCTGAAGCATACACAGCTTGGATCCAAATACTGTTCTGTGTCATACTTTCACCTGCTATTCCATCCACGTGTCGGACAAGCAAATGGCGACAGAAAACAAACACCACAGTCTGGACTAAGTGTGGCAATATTCTGGGGTGAAGCAGCACATTCTGTTTTGATGTGCTGTAGATGTCTACGTGTAAATATGACCATCAGAACAGTTAGAGGACTGTTCCAGCTATGGCACCAGCTCCTGGAACTAGTAAGAAGTGGGATGTACGCTTCTGGACGCCACACAGAGCTGCCACTGTTGCTTACGCAGCCACAGTCCTAAAGGGACAGAAGTGCAGTAAAAGTTCTCATGGTAGATTACTGAGGGGCCGTGTGGAAGAAGGATTATATTATTATCACTCCAGTTACTTGTTCTGGCTCTGACATAGAGAATATTTATAAGCACTCATGAAATTCTGAACAACAGCTAAAGACTGTGTTACTATGTATGAACATACCCTAACAGCATGCTAAATATTTGCCAAACGGGAACCTTGCAACCCTACCCTAATTCTGTAAAGATGGCATTATAGACTACAAAAGTGATGGTACTGAAAAAAATACAGAAGTTGCATTGTCTCTCATTGTCAGACCTGACATTAGAACTGGAGTTGTAGCTCTTGCATGTAGACTTTTTGTCTTGTTTCTTCTGAGCTCTTGTTTACATAGTTTGTGGCATATTACTTATATGGCTTAAAGATTAATCCTGTACCAAAGCAGTTGCCATACGCTACAGATGTACCTGAAATAAAAGTCAAGGCTTATTTATTTTTATATGACTGTGTATTTTAAGTTATGCTCTGTTGGGCATGCACAAGATTAGATAATGGGCTATGAGAGCATGAACACATACTAATGAGAACTCATTTCCTCAGCTCACCTGTGCCATGTAGACACTATGAAGTTTCTGATGTTCCCTAGGCTGATAGCTCCCCCAAGAATCTCCTTCAGCTGTTCATGACTATCTGAATAGGAAGTAGTCAAAGGTGAGACGTAGATGGGGTATCCAATTGGCTGGTCACAGGAAGAGTTGATCATGTTCCTCAGAGCCTGTTTTGCATTTTGGATACTTCCCCTTTCTGGATTACGATTACGCAGGAAGACAAGCTCCTGCTGCTGTCCTGCCCACAGGCCACGCACGCACTCTTTATTCACCTGCAAAAGCCAAGTAGAAAGGCTATGTCAAAGTGAAGCAGAGTATGTGATGACTGCTTTGCTATAGCTAGGCCTTCATGAGTGCATGCAATACTGCAGTGCAGAACTACAAGCATTCATATTCACTTCTTTAAAAGGCTGAACTTAGGCACACGTGCTGCAACAGTGAGAACAAAGCAAATCAAGAATGAGATGAGAACTGATTTTCTGATTAAATACTTCCACTATGTAAGAAGAAGCAGCCCTAGCAATGACAGATCAGAGACAAAAAATAACAATTTCAGTTGAAGTAGCAGTTTGGTATAGTTATTAACATACACCACAACGTATTGTGCACATTCCACAGTGTGACAGAAGTTTACCTTAATGACCCTGAAACTGAGATACCGCTTATTCAGCATAATGATTTTATATTCATTGGTGCCATCATCCATCACGTGACGCAGAGCAAGGAGGGAGGGAGAATTAGAAAGAACTGCACTCCGCCAAGCAGGGTCTCCTTCGTGTGCTATAACTAGATTTTCTTCATGGGTTGTTATGGCTTCATAAAGGACAGAAGGATCATCATATTCATCTGGAGAAGTGAAGTGATCCTGTTTCCAAGAACACATGTTCAGTAAGATATGATTAACATTTCAGATGTAACTACAAATAAAAATCTAACATTTTACACCTCAAACTCTTGAAAGGCTCAGTGCATTATACAGACGTCAAAAATATCAGATACCTACTAAACAACATTGTTAAAGACAAGCACTTTTCCAACAGATCAGTTGTTTGCTTGTGTTTGCCTCCTTTTTTAACTTAAAACCAAAATGATTGGAAGGACCTGCCTATTATTGATTCGAGTAAATTTCTAGTTGACTTTTAGACTAATTTATATCTAAAGCAGAAGCATTTTAGTTTTAGATTCTTTGCTTATTCACAGGTCTCCAACTGTAAAACACGCTCAAGTAAAGCATTTATTATTCACTAAGATTGTATTACATGAAAATAGCAACAGGAAAAAACCCAAGATTTATCTGTACTTTCTATTAAAAAGTTCACATTAGTACTTGATGACAGACTATTTCAGGATCAGATACTATCAGACAACTTACATTACTGCTAGTCATATAAACACAAAATTTGCAAGTTCAATTCAGTATTGGGTCACATCCCTTTCTGGTTAAAAAAGGATAGTGGTTAATAGCTAAATTTCCAACACTGGCTGAACTCTTGATATGCTATTGCACTGCAAGTGAATAGTCACCCTTTATAGATTAATACAGTAATGTTAAGAAAAACAAATTTTTTTATTGTTAGAGATCTGTAGTTTTGTCACTTTTCATTCTTCGACTTAATTCAAGCCCATTCTGCACAGTAACCGAAATATACTGAGAACACTTCAGAGCTGTTGAAGTGGTACTTCTGCTGGTTTCAACAATGATTTTGTAATTACTCTGCTTTGGTACATGTACTCCTAACACATGCATTCTGCTAAATTCAGGGAGTTTGTGTTACATGAAGGAGTTGATTCAATCACTGCTAGCTTTGAGGGACTTCTAGACTCTGCAATGAAGGCAAAACAGAAACTCTATTATCCAAACAGTGTAACTAAGATTTGCCTACTTAATGATTTTCACGCAATCTGTTCTTCTAGAGTACTAACACTTCCCCCTCCTTCCCCTGTCCTGAGTGCTTGTAACTCAGTATGTGCTTTCTTGTACTTGCTGAGTTTAGTTAACAGACACACTGGACAGAATTTGAGATTGTCTGTCTTCACCCCCTCTTCACCATAAAAACCAACCCCAATTTCAACTTATTGAAAGGCAACTTTCTCATTCCCACTTAAAACCTTACATTAATCATTGATGGGATCAATGATTAATGCCAAAAGTGTCTGTTATTACAATACTGCAAAGAAGGCAAAAAAAAAAAAAAAAAAAGAAAAAATCCCCATTGGAGGAGAGGGTTGTGCAGCTTTGAAAGACATGATAACCTTTTAAGCCAATTACATATATATAGGGAGGAGAAGAGGGAAGGAAAATATCAGAGAGGATGCACATAAGGAAATTATCTCTAGATGGATATGAAACAGGGCTTGACATGTTCTCTGATCTACAGGTGATGTGATTTTCAAGCTCTGAGCATAAACTGCATTCCCTTTTCCTCTATATCACCTTCCACATGAGCTATAATAAAACAAAGGATAACACATGATATTCCCTCATTTTCAGCTGTCCATCTCTATCACATGGCCTTTTATCCTCTTCCTCTTTTTGCTCTTTCCCAGCCACTTAAAAGAATGAATGCACAGAAACAGGAAGATCTGGACATATCTTCCTGTGTAATCTCTCACCTGATGTAGCTTGAGTGACATCCGTATTCCAGGAACCACTACTTTCCTCAGCAATTCCATGTCAGCAAAGATCCATTCATCTCTAATGGAAGATATACGGAAGTCGCCCTTAAATAGGGCATGCAGGCCATACAAGAAGGATTCCAGATTACTGGTGAGGGGGAAAAAAATTGAAGAGCCCAAATATTAAACATAAACACATCCACAATTATCATCACTGGCAAGAGCAGAAAAACAATGAGCTGTACACAATGGCACACAACTCTTCTCTATTAAGATAACTTACAGGATAAGACAGGGAGAAGAGAACATATGAGTAACGATGTGTGTGTAAGCAAAGCTTGGACACCAGATGTCTATGTGCTCTGAACAGGTAATGAATAAACCATACATGCAGCAGATTATTTACACAGACTAAAGTAAACAGGAAGACTGTGAGGAATGCCTGACATTATTCTCTTTAATAATCTCCAGAATTCTTTTCAGGGAATTTAACACTACAATGGACCAGTTAAGGAAGATATGTCGTTTCAGCTGTGCATGCTTGAGTACAGAATAAAAATCTTGACAACTTCCTCACACTTAAAGGCATTGTTTCCTTTTACTAAGCTAACTTAAGAGCAAGAAATCAAATATGTTCTGATCATTCTTGCAACTGCATATCTGCAAGACCTTCTAGGGGCAATTGGCTGGCACTTAGAAGAATTGGTCAACTACTTCCCTGCACCTGAAGTAGAACAGGTTTTTACAGTCAGCACTCAGCTGACCAATAGCTTCCACATCTCATTATGCTTCTCTTTATTTTATTTTTAAACAATCACCTTGTGATTTCCTGAGCTATACAACTATATTTTACATTGGCTTTCTAAAAGAAGTTGAGGCTGCCAGCCTGGGAGAAAGAGGTTGCCATATGATGACAGTGTTGAGCTGAAGGAGATTTGTACAAAACAACTGCTTGCCAGAGCCAGTTTAACTATGAAAACTATCATAACAGTCTGATCTAACTTCCATCAAGACATGTATATTCTTCATTTTCAGAAGCTATCCTCCTCTTCCCCTATATCCATATAGGGCACATGTTTAGAGTAGGAAATGTAGCTTACTTTTAGAACTCAACCAGTTCTTGTCCTTATCAGAATTCTCACCTTGCATTAGTTCGATAAAACAAAACCCTCAAATTCAAGTTCTCCCTCACTTGATGTTCTTCGGTTACGTTTCACTGGTTGTTACAGCAAAGACAAGTTACACAGCATATATGTGCAGTTTAAGGAGAGATTACATTAAATTCCTGTTTCTTTTATGAAGAGGTACTCATCTAATGCCTAATCTAGTACACTCAGAGGTATTATGAGGAAGGGAAGTGAACAACAACAATATTTTACTACCTCGACATATGATGTGAAGCTGTTCCCAACGCTCTCCGCCCCAGAACACACAGTCCGTAACACAACGTCACCAGGGGTGAATCTTTACTTGAATCCAGTGGCTTGTAGTAAGAAAAAAAGAATAGTCAGGTGAACAGACCAAAGAAACTGCCACAGAAAAACCATTCTGCCAGAAGTAGTAAAAAGACCCAAACACATACACAAGTACGCCAACTCAAGCATGTGTACGTACCTACCACACCGGTTACCTTTGCTCAAACTCTGAATAGGATTTCTTTTTAAATTGTAAGTACATAGAATACCTGCAAAGGTAGACACACACGTGCTATATCTGAAGTAAGACAAATTGTAAGCTGAACAGATGCCTGCAACACTGTATCTTGTATGCAAACTGCTGATTAGTAAAAATAATGGGTTAAGAGAAAAATATTTTTAGTGATTAAAGTGGATTCTCACTTACTGGTCAGGAGTATATAATTCTGAGTTAATTGGAAACTTCCCTGGACTAAAGTTTTATTCAGTGGAAACTCACTCTCAGCTCAAAGCCAGTAGTAGCTGCACAGGGTATATAAAGCCCTAGATAACAGTATCATTCATTCAAGTGATTAAACCTGATTTTCAATACCTACATAAAATATTTCACAAGATTGTGACTTGGAGAGAATCAATTTTCTTTGGCTGTTGTTTGTCATTTGACTGCAGAACACTAAATCTTACACCTGTTAAAATTAGTTTCTAATTAATCTTCTCCCTCTGAAGTAAAACAGAACTCTGAAGTGTCAGATCCTTCATTAAACACATAAATTTCAATTATAAATTCACATCTCATGAACAGAAGATCAAACCCAGTAAACTATAAATTAGTATTTCAATTATAAACCTTTATTTTAAAAATCAGTGTTAAACCAGCCTCTAAGTCAAATCAACACAAAAAAACTGCGACCATCCTAGAATAACGAATGGCTTTGCTTGCATGTTCATACTTACCTTTTCTCTTCGAGAGCAGCAATATTCTATCCAGTTCAAATATATCATACAGAAGCTCTCTCTTGAGATCCCTGCTAGACGGTGGTCATAATCCTCATCAATATTGGGGTTAAATGTTGGGTCCACATCAACATAGTTGCGGTCTGTGCATAACCGCAGTCCTTCCTGCATTGTCTCATTAGCTAACCATTCCTCTAGCTTGGGGGATGTTGTGACATAATAGATGATTCCCTGAAACATTAGTAGTTAAAAACGAGTCAGTATCACAACAAAAAAAAAAGTCAATCTCAATTGTTTCAACTCATTTGCATTATTTTTCTGATAACGAACAAAACTGACACACAGTGGCATTTATTTGGCTCACAGAAGCAACAACTTTGCACAGAAATCACAATACAGGTTTGTATACAGGCATATTTTTTGAAGACTTAAGATTTCTGAAGCATATACTGCAGGAATAAGGGAAGGAAAAAAGTATGGGACAGGACTCTCACTGTAATCTTGCAGAAAAACAAATACACAGGAATTTTTAACTCGTTAGCATGGAAGCTTAGATATTGAATTTCTAAAGACTTAAATGCAAAATAAAAAACAATTTAACACCCTTGTGTTTGGAGGGTGGGGGGGAAGATAAACACACAGCAACTTGTGTGTGTGTGAATAAGTATCTTGGACATATTTCAACCTGAAAATTTTCAGCTCTCTAAACGAAGGTAGCTTATGAAAGATGTCAATTAGCAAACTGATTATCTGAAGGGATCTGAGGCCTACAGTCCTCTTATAACTGAAGCGGGGCAGGGCTTTTTCTTTTTTTTCTTTTTTCTTTTTTTTTTTTTTTTTTTCTAAGAACAAAGATGGGTTTGGACAGCTTTTAAAGACTGAAGCATCTTGACCTTCTCCAAGTGAAACACACTATTTAACTTTTCATTTACAAGACAGCTATTATATCTGGGTGACATCTTTCAAGTTTCTACTACAGCTTCAGCTAGAAAGTATCCTCTCTGTTCTAGACTACAGGGTCTTTGCCCTGCTTATGCAAAAGAGCATCACCTCATCATCAGTACAGCAAACTGTTCTCCTTTGATGGATGTGTTCACACATCTATAATTTGTATCACAGGCTATGATCCTCATATGAAAAGCATTAGACATTGAAGACATTAAGCAGCTCCCATATGTAATCCAGCCTACCTCCCCACAAGGGTCATACTGATCTGAATCATACCTTCACATAGTAAGTGGTGAGAATTTTCCGGAGATCGAAGACTTGAAGCATGGAAGCTGCACTGTTGTCAGTGATACTATAACCCTCTAGAACATACTTTGTCACAAGCACTTCCCAAGCCAGCCAACGTTGCCCAAAGGCAGCGTTAAAGGAAAGCATGTGAGGAAGGTGCCCTGGTTCACAGCAACAAAAACCTTCATCTTCCTCTACACCTTCAGTGATGGCCTCTACTTCTCGTTGCTGGCAATAAGTTCCTTAGGAGAAAACAGAGAGAAGAAGAAAAAGTTGAACACTTTATATGACTGCTTTAATGTTGACTTGTGTTTAAAAGCATTTAGAATCCAATCCATCTCCAATTACATTTCTGTAATGCCAAGTGAACTATCTGCCAGTGAACACAAAAGATATGGACAGCTTAATTTACCACTCTAGGATCACATTTTAGGTAGGTGTCTGTAAGAATCAGTTATGATAACCATGTTACACTAAAATGGAAAGAAAGACTTAGCATCAACTCTGCTAGAACAAGCCAGTTTTCTTCCCAAGTGGTGGGGGGCATAAAGAGGCCCTTCAGCCTATTTTCAAAGTAATTAATTTACAGGATGGAACTTAAAATAACTTAAGTTCTCAAAGCAGAAGTCCACTTTTTAATAGTCAGTTAAGGAAGTGTAAACACACTCACCTCTGAATTCAAGCCCCCTCAGCTGGAAGGTAACCAAGCCATTTCCTATCTCTATAAGGTGTACAAGTGCATTGAGGTAGTCAGAGGCTAGGATGAAGCAGTCCCCGGTACTATAGTTGCCCCACCGACCCAGCAACAAGTCTCCACATAGGCTGTGCTGAAGGGAACGGGTTAAATGTTCATAGAAGATTGAATTCAGGTTGTTATCATCTGAACCTGCAGGAAGATTGGATTTAAGTTATTATCTGAATCTGCAGAAAAACATCAAGCTTGAATGTCAATTATCACTTCACCTTGAATGCTACACTTTTCTTAACAGCAACCTTGTTTCAAGGTCATTCTCCACGCCCCCTCTCCCCTCTTCTTAAGGGACAACTGCTCCAAATGTATGCTAGGTGATACTTAGTGTTTTTTATCAACTTTTTTCCCCGCTTAGTCACTCGTCCATTTTCCAAATTACTCCTTCAGTTCCACTCATGCATCTTCCACCAATCTATTCCAGATAATAAAGTGCAAAAGCAAATGAGCATAGAAGTATCCCAGTAATGACTGTTGTACTGGTCTCATCACCATGACATTGAGACACCCTCACGTATTTTTGTTACTTAAGAATAACAAAAAGCAAAACCGCTTAATGCATACTACGATTATAAAGTGGTATAGCACACACATAAAGGGGAAAAAATGAAAAATTTATAGGACAGTCTAAAGAATAAAGCAAGAGAGAGATGATGGAGGAGAAAATAACAGTAGACAAAACAGAAAGGTTGGGGAGGGTTGAAGAACATCAGAGGGCAAACTGATCATGAATCTTATAAAAGCCATTTAAATTTGACAAAGCCACCACTACTCAAAAAACCCCAACCTTACACACCAAAACACCAAAATCACACCCATCCACCCGAAAAAAAATCCAAACCAACCCAAAACCAATCCCACCCACACAAAAAAACCCCCAAACAAACGCCAAACAAAACCACCTATGTCAGACTATGAAAGCTACCTGGATTTCGATCAAGCTGTGACGCCAGTCTTGTATTTGAATGATCCACACGCTTTGTGCTGAAAATAATAAAATAAAGCATACTTAACATGAAATTTATTACTGTAAGAAAGTTTAAGGGAAGAAAACTACTAACAGAATACAAACTGTTAAAAAAAAATATTCTTACTGAAAGTCTCAAAACGTTATTTTAAGAATCATTTTATATGCAAATTTGCTGCTCTTATCATACGTAAAAGTATTTTCTGCCTATAATAGCATTATGATCCAATACCTAATAAAGTTTGTCCACAGTAGGTAGCCATAGAATAATCTTTAGCTTTAGATATAAACGTATATATTTTCTTAGATAGACATCAAAGCTCTAGATGTGACAAAAACAATTAAATCAGCACAGATAACATTCCAGTAGACTTAACTGAAAGAGAAATTTTCAGAAAGTTATTATTTCACTGACTGAAGTTACAACCTTACTTCTTTAATGTAAGATTTGGAATATTGTTTTTAAACTGTTCTGGTGTTAGAAGAGAAACAAGCAATAAAGCAGTGAAATGAAAAATTAATTCTCCATAAATACCAGAACTATCCGCTCATCTTACCCTATGTTGTTTATCTAACATTTCACTGGTCTGACACTCCATTAACAATAGTGGACTTCTCAGAAATAAAGCACAGGGAGGTATAATCTGACAAGAATAATCTTTTACTACTGATCCCACATTGATCAAGAAAGATTTACTTTGAAGATTTTTATATTGAAGTTAGCCAGTTTTATGTGAAATGAACAATAGTGACACAGGACAAATACAGTTATGAACTGCCCCCACCACCACCTTTTTGTACATAAATTCACCTTCTGATTAAAATTGCACTTGACAATACTGTAATTTTTATCTTTAAAAAAATTACTAAAATGGCATACCTCTAAGCAGAAGTTACTTAGGCTAAAGCAAATGTTGCCAGTGTAAGAAAACAGATGCTACAGTATTTCATAAGCAAGTTCAATGAAAACTTTCAGCATTATAAACTAGTATTACTTTGGGGGGGGAAGCAGTACTTGGAGGGAAGAAAAAACCACTCCAACAAAAAAAACAAACCAATACATTTAGCCATAGTTACATTATTAAAAACAAAGGACACAGACTTTAAAGGTCTTATTTCACCTACTTGTAGTCTCTTTCCCAGAATTTGACAGGCCTGGCATATGAAGTGATGAATATTGCACTTCCCAGAAAAGGATTCAGTGGAGTAGAGAAGAAAGCTGACACAGCTGCTTGGACAAACAACATTGCAGAATCTGTAGGATAACAGAATTAAGGAAAGCAAAGCAACAACTACATTTTCAGGCTTCTGTGAGAAGCCCTGAAATAGAGAGCAACACTAATGAGGAACAAATCAATATCTCTATGAATTTTTATGCAGCAAAATATCTTTGCAGTATCTCCAGCAATAAGGGGATTTTTTGTTTGTAAAACCAGAAATAAGTGAAAATTTGGCACTAGACACGGTGGTCATTCCTTTTCTCACAATTCTACAGAGAATATTAACTCAACACTCCATTCAAGCCAGTCTACAGAAGTTTGAAATGCAGAACTCAATAACTAAAACCAGTCGGTGACTCTTGTTAGAAGGAATGACTGTCAGAAGAAAAGCTCTGTCATTTTCAGAATGAAACAACTCCTGCTCCATGTTTCTTCTATGTCAGAATTTTATTCCTACTGTGTAATCTGTAGCATTGTAGCAAGGCAGAAAGTGTGCACAGTTTTTCAAAAATACTCACTAGACAAACCTGTTCATTTAGTAGATTTAGCCTGTAATCCATAATCCATTATAACGCAACATTCTGAAGTAAAAAATACATGACTTCATGAAAAAGTCTGCATTTTCAAAGGATACGTGGCACAGCAAAGGGCTGGGCAAAAGCATGGAAGGCAGATCCCCATGTGATCTGCCAAGGAGCAATGTAGGTATATACAAATCTCAATTTATAAAAGAGTTCCCAAAGCTACAGGAGAAAAAAAAAAAAAAAAGAGAAACAAAAACTTTAGTGATTTGGCTAAGAATCAACATGCTTTGCAGTACACAAATATCCTGAGGAATTTACTGGTCACCCTGGAGTTCCTATTGGTCTACCAGAAGCTTTGAGACTTATAAAAAGGATGTAATAATTGAAGTGATACAATATGCACTTCATTGTTCTGCTAACAGAAACTTATGAGATGTTTAAGAAGTCACACATGCTTTCTCAAGCAAATGTGTTTTGGGAAGCAGAAATCTTAGCTATCTTATCACATTGATTACAGCACCAGTAGGACTGATGATCTAGAAAATTATCTATCAGTTAGGACTATCTATTTTCCTTTTTGGATGACCTAAAGCACCTTGAAATAGAAAGTTAAAAGTTACCTTGCTGAAGAGTATGGACATGAAGAAGAGATCTAGCAGCATGGTCTCAGTAAAACTTTTGTAATCAAAAGTAAAGAAGAGCACTGTGAAAATAACAGTGACATACTGGCACGTTGGGCTACTGAATGATGAACGCAGTAACTTCAAGCCAGCTATTGTGATCATTAAAGCACCCAACCTGTATAAAAAATTCACACAAAACAGTTACTTATCTGCTGTCCGAAAAGGGTTTAAAGACCACCTAAATTGTTACTGTCATGCAATGCAAATCTCTTCAAACTCAAGATTTGGATCTGGGACTGCTTTTGGAGTTCAGAGGTATAAGACTTGTGTTTGGTTTGTTGTTTTTTTTTGAAGACAACTTAATTTTTTTTTTTTAAGGGTTACTATCTCAGTCTTTTGATCAGTATTCTCAAGCCAATCAATGTTCAAGGTTTAGCATTATTTGTAAGAGTCTCACTAAAAAAATTTAAAAAAAAATAAAAAAAATAAAAAAATAAAAAAATCAGGTGAAAGATCCTTGTACTCCAAACAGAAACCTGGTCTTCAATTTAGGTTATGAATATTGAGATGCAAAAATGCTAGAAGTGCTCTAGATTACTCAGAAAGAACATGTTAATGAACACTAGATTAGCATTATTTCCTGCATGACTATACTGCTCTAACCTATATTGAGGGAACAGCAACTTATTCAATAACTTAGTGATATTCTTTTTCAGACATAGTAACTGACAGATCAAAAGATTATAAAAACAGCACTAATGTAATGGCAATATTCCTCCCAAAGGTGTTGTAGAGGTAAGAATAATTAACCCAAAGCAAGAATTTACTAGATACAGGGATTACTGAACTTAAAATAACCCAAACCCATGCCCCCAAAATCTATCATCCTTCCCTCACCCCCACATCACATTTTGTTCTAACATTTATTTTCTCTACAATGCCTCTGTTCTAAATCAATAGAAACTCAAATCCGAAAAAGCCACCTGGTCACTGTTATTGGAGTGAAAAGATGCAGGGCCTATGACTGAACTCTCATTTGCTGAGACAGTCAGATAAGATACACTGCTTGATGGATATAACTGAGGCACCATTTAAGAGGCAGTGTGCCATTCCATTTGGATACAGATTATACTTAGGGGCTGGAAGGCACAGGGAATTCCTTCATGAGAGCAGAAAGCTGTAGAGGGGCTGCAAGTTGGTACACCAACTCAGGGAACATGACACAAGTCTTAAATGGACACCTGACAAAATACCAGAGCATATTGCCACCATCTTGAACTTGCAGTCCAGATAATCATATTATAGACTCTGAAGATCAACAAGGAAATTCTGATTATCACAGTACTAGATAATTCTGCAACCTGCAATCTTTATAGTATATGCTATGAACTGAATGACTGATCTTCATGTGGGTTCCTAGTTAACACTGTAATATTCCATTTAGTTGAAGTCAGCAAGGTGTCTTGGTTCTGTAACAGCTTTCAAATAAAGAAAAACTTTATTTGTTCCCTGCCTTCGTTTTAAGGCAATAGCATTAATTGTTCTTACCCCATAAGTTCTGGCCCATGGAGGCCAGAACTTACTATTTAACTTCCCACCACAGCAGACCTACTCAGAGTACCCAATAGCCTTTTCTACTTACTCAGTATCCAGTTTCTTTGGACTAGCAATATTCTTAGCGCTGCTACTAAGCTCATTGAGGACTATCAGTGGATAGATAATATTCTTCTCTACAAAAAGGAGCCAAATGTGAAGTTTCTCAAACCACATAACATGTGCAGCATCTATCAAGATATATTAAAAAGAAGAAATCAGATTGCACTATCAAACTCAGCTATCAGAATAAAGATTCTTGATCTAAGTGAATTGTGGAGCCAAACACTAACTATATTCTCATAGTGGACTTTCACAGTTTTATCTAACTGAAATAAAGAGAAGCTCCTTCTAAGCTACCGTCAGTAGTCCCAGTACAGTTCTTGCACTGTTATACGTCTACACATAATGTATTACAATAAACAGTTTGCAAGCTATTTGCTTACTACCCATGGCAGGAAAACTGAGTTGCCACCTCTTTGATAAATTCAACATTGATACTGATGAAGCTGTTCAACATTATGTATTTTACCTCATGCAAAAGGATGTTTTCCAACCACATTCAAAATAAAAGAATTTTGTTTTATGATTCTACAACATAGAGGAGCATACGTAACCTGCCAACACAAGTATCTGAGACTTAAGAACTTCTTTTAAACTTCTACAGTAATTGCAAAATATATAACTGGATTTCTACATTTCAAATTAAAGATAATGAGAATATTTATTTTACAAGGCAGTACAAATACAGGCTGGAGAAACCTATGTCAAAAGTTATGTTCAACACCGTTGCATACATAAAGGGTAAATGTATACTTCAAACAGGCTAGAAAAAGCCCCACTCCTGTTCATTGGTATGAATGACTGCACATGCCTAGATGAGTCCCAGCAAAAACTTAAGTTACTTTTCTACACCAGAAGCCATAAGGACAATTAATTGTTGACATGGCATGGATTCTCTTTAAGTTACAGGGACCAAACTGGGAGATGGTATGTAACATTACTGGATAAGACTTTCACCTTTCCTGAAAACACTACTACATATGGAGATACTGAAGTTGGGTATCAGCAAAAGCACACCAACTGTTGATTCTCCAGCTTCATAGATTAAAAATTTAAAGGCATATAATTGTGCTTCCATTTTTTCTTCCAAACAGAGTTTGGCATCGTATTATAATTACTATTCATATTTATCCATCTTTATGCCCAATCACTGAAAAAGACTCCACAATTTAGACACCAATGAAAAGACTGCACTGCACAGCTGCTACAAAAGGTAGGGAGTTTGCAAATCAATTCTGATAATTCTCTACTCTTGAAAGCAGCAGAATGCTCGCTTCCTTTTTTTTACTGTCGTACCTTGAAAACTAACTGAAGAGAGAAAACAAGGTAGTGTCAGTTGTTTCTAGGCTATTTTTGATAGAAATTTATTGAGTCTGCTGTTTACAATAGAAATGTTCCAACAGTGGAGACCCCACAATCTACCACTGCATTTATCCATACTTAAAAACAGATCAGAAGCATAACTAACTTCATATTTTCTGCAGCCTCCAGGGAAAGATTTCATGGAAACTTTAGACTTTAACAGCAGGTGCAAGTGCGTGTCTAATGCAGATCAACTAGCAAGACTGGTCCCTTTGTGTGTTTTTCCATTACTAGGTCACTTCCTGTTATTAAACATTTCAACAATACCATTAAGAATCAAATCCATACCAAAATGAAATCTCCAACAGTGTTCACTATACCTAATCCTCAAACATTTGAAAACTTAGTATCCTGAAAAATACTTAGTGAAACACACTCCACCTTTATAAAAAAATTAAGGCAGTGATTAGCACACACTTAGCAACTTAAGATTTTGAAGACTTTGCTTTAATGGAACTGCTCTGAGATAATGTTAGCACATGTAATATATTATCATCATCAGTGAAGAGATACTTAAAATATAATGGAATCAAAGCATGAGGAACTGGGAAAGTAAGACATTTCTAGATTAGATGTCATTAAATACTCCAGTGGTGAGAATAATGAAGAGATTAAGTGCATCGGTAGCTAATGCACAAGCTGGTCAGCAATTACAGCAAGTTCTAAACAAGTGCCATGAATGATACTTACTTCGGACTTCAAACTGATAGTATTCCTTGGTTTTCAGCAGCGGGTGAGAAAAGCAATGCCAAGGAAGTTGCTTTCGGAGTTGAGGCAGAACATAATGGGTCACAAATCCTACTGTACCCACCAATGCATAGAGAACATAACTTAAAATAGGCTAAAAAGGAAAATTGAAAAAATTAAGGTTTGTGTTTTATAAAAAAAAAAATCATACAGTAATAATGTAATACCTTTTCCAGCATCTAGGCAGCTGCTCCTATAATAGTAAGTTGGGAATGTATTTCTTCATGAGAAGCTATACTACCAAATTTAAGAACAAACAAGAAATGCCTGTGACAGAACAAACCACCTATCTTTAAAATATTTCTAAACTTAGTGAAAAGTTGTTAAAGGAAAAATAGTATACCAATTTTCCTTCATAGCCCACTGCTTCTGACCCATCTGTTTTTCACTTTATAAATTACAAAGCTATTATCCTTTATAGGCTGAACCCAATTTACATTTTCATCTGCTAGACAGAAGGTATAAGCATAAGGAAAAACAAATCATTAATCTTATTTTCTCTTGGGAAGGTGAGTCACAAGCCTCCCACCAAGACCAAACTATTACACAGAAGTCACAAAATACTACTTTTAATAACATGGTATGAAGACTGGATTTCACAGTAATGCTTTCTATCTATTAAAATTTACTCTAAGTTTCTAGATATGTCATAGCAAAGTTCGGATTGTATTACCTTGTTATAAGCTCGTGATTCCGAAATTCTGTTAAGTCTAAGCCTACTGAACTATACAACTAGTGAAGAGCATATAGCCAAGTTTCTCAAATGCAGAGGAAAGAAACATTCAGGAGTGCTGAGGTCCAGCCATACAACAGAAGAGATATTGTCCTTAGAAAAAACTAGTACAGCTGCTTAAGAAGGACACTTCGACCTGAAAACCTGAAGCTACCTAAACACATATGCTTTTTAAAACTAGATTCTTACTTTAACTATATGCAGCAGCAGAACAGTAAAACCCTTCCAAAATACATACAAGAAACTTGTTAATTTGCCTTACATAAGGCTGTTTATAAACTACTCAATGGTTTAATTACAGTAATAACAAAAAATTCGGTAACTTCGACTCTTTTGGCAAATGTCTTAAATTCAAGCACAGGATCTGGTCCTATATTATCATCAACAAGTAGAAATCATATACACATTAAAAGTATACAAAGCAGTAATATAAGCTAGAGTGACAAGTAAAAAACTTGGAACTCAAAGCCTCCTTGAAGTCCTGTAAATAACCATTCCAGTAAAGGGGTACTCCCCTATACTACAGTCTACAAACAGCCACGCTAGCATGCAATTGCTGAGTCAAGGTTCAGATCCTCAATCTTTAAGAATCAAACCCTTTAAACTTTATTTTTTTTAAAGTTTCATTTTTCCTTATTCCAGAATGATCCTGATACTACTTAACTGAGATAGATGAAGCAAAAGAGGACATCTTGTGTCAGAGACTATAATAAAAGTCCAGAACACAAGAAGAAACTAGGGAAGAACAATGGGAAGAAGAGTTTTTGAGCCCCTAAAACTGGAATGTGAAGATCTTCAGTCATGTACTTGTCACACTATAAAAGAATATCTAAAACAAGTCAGGAGACCTGGTGCACTACTAGAATGAGCGCTACATGACATTAGATTATTTGTATATAGAAGACAAATAGCAGACACGATGGAACACCTTACCTGTAAAACTGTAAATACTGTACTGACGTGAATTGCAAAATAGAGTACACCAATGACTATACACACAATCAGGTCAGACTGCAATCGTTCACTCTGGGGAGTCAAAACAAAATAATTTTAGAAAACACCAGCTTTGGTTGTCCTCTTCAGATTCTTAATGCCCATCAGCAGTAATGCTGAAACTGATTAAAGACTTTCAAATTAAGTCAGTGTTAATTACTTCTATTGAAGTTATCAGAAATTTCACAAAATAAATAATAACTTATTTGAATTAATGCTCTTAGCCTTAAGTGGAAAGACGCATACTGTAAGTGGGGTAGGAGAAATTCATATATTCAGTATTTTCTCTCTCTTGTTCCAGACTGTGAAGTGGTATAAGGACTCCCCTACAGCACTGACGGAAGAGCTGCAAGGGCTAACCAAATTTCCCATTTATGATCTAAAAACTGCTTAGACTATGGAGCAAGTAAGAGCTCCAGAAGACATCTGCCTAGACAGAGATAATGAATAGGTGGAACAACTAAGCTCTTCAACCCTTTTTTCCCCCCTCCTTCGCAGAAGGGTAAAGGATAGTTTTGGAAAGATCCCAAGGAATTAAATTTGAACTTAAAAGTGAAGACAAACTGTTGATAACGGGCAAAACAATACCCCAACAAAACGAGTAATGCCAGACTCCGTCACAAGGGGGCAATACGTACTTAAGGCCACTACAACTCTGGAGTCTCCAAGTTTAGACCTGTTCCCGCTCTCTAAATACAGCATTAATATTTTCAGTCCAGAAAATCATTAAAGAACTAACTACTCCAAAATCGGCCAAATAATTACACACAGCAATTATTGCTGCAAGATCTTAACTTCTTGGGATACTGATTTTGAAAAAGAAGTTCTAAGTCCCGATTTAAAAAACACTGAAAGAAAGAACACATCATAATCCTTGGCTCCACTGCCCCTTGGTGACTAACACCACAGTTTGAGTTAAGCATTAAAAGGTTTGCAAGTAAATATTTAGAGCAGAGAAACTGCAGTTTCCACACACTACACACCTTGTCGCACTCGTGCCTGCTGTACTAGGCGAAACCCATCTATACTGTTACTCCCCTACAGCCAAGACCTACACAAGGTTAAATGAATGTTCATCCTTTTGCACAAATTAAATGTACCAAGCTTAAGTATTTTACTTATTGCTCCACTGTATGAAAAAGAGTAATGTCTAAATAGTACTAAGTATGTACTGAAGCAAATGGAACAGGTTACATCTGCTCTTTAAAAAACAAACCAGAAACGACAAAAAACCCCACCAACAGTTTCCACCTTTTTTATCTTCTGCTTCTGGAACAGCACACACAAAGCTCTTTCTCACAATTACGAGAAATACTGAGTTAATGTAGTTTTGCCACCATTAATTCTTTCCCACTAACTTCTACATAAAAGCAAGTATCTGTTACTGTCAGTATGAGCTAAAAGAAAATCCTTGATACTTCACTGAATTCACACTAGGGAATTCCAGTACTTTTACATGCTCCCTTTAAGTAACTTAAATTGCAGTGCAAACTTTATACTCAGTATAGTACATTGGTTCACCTGCAAGTTTAAAGGAAATGCTCTGATACAAATTCTGTTCAACACCATAGTAATTAACAAGTGTTGTGAGTTAAGTAAGACACAGATTGATGCTATACAAACCAACATCAAGTAAATGATTAGGCTGAATTAAAAAAAAAAAAAATTAAAAAGCCTACTTACCACAGAATTTCTAAGCTTTTCAGGTAAAGGATCTTTTACTTCAGACAGAGGATCCTCAGGGTTTTTGTCTTCAGAATTAGGAAAAAATTTTGATTGCACTAAAGAGCTTTAAAGAAAGACAAAAAAAGAACCCATTGAAAAGCATGTATTGTTCTATGTGGTTTTAGAAGAATAACAAAGTCAGAAGTTCTATTACACACTGATTACAAGAAAAAGAAAATATAGCATATTAGTTCCTTCACATGGTTCAGCAAAGTTATACAGATGAGATCCCAACATTATAGAAGAATTAGTTCTCTGGTTGCACACAATGACCACCATTAAAGATGAGTAGTCAGATGCTGTTCAAACAGCAGCTTCTCCAGTACCAACAGGAATAACTGAACACATACTGAATTTTAAGTGGAGTTCTTAGTATTCATAAAAGAAGAAAACTTTAGTTCGTAAGTAACTGAACAGAAATGTAACTTGGTGCAAAGTTTAGACGCAGTCTATTTGTCAACACCAATTAAAAAAAACAAGAATTTCTTGATTTAATTCAAACTTCAACAGCAACAAAAAACCTCCCATCTATACTACCCTGATTAATTAATGAATTAGCCATACTGACCAAACAACTAAATTTTTAGCAGACCTTGCTGGTACTGAAGCCCAAAAACCTTATACCTAAGCTTCTGGAAGACCATATGCAGCACTGCTAGCCACAGCCAAGCGTCTCACAGGCCTGCAATGTGATTTTTCTTACAATACCCTACATGGTACAGAAATACACATTATTGCATTTTATGGACAAAAAGCTCACTACAAAATGACCTTAGATCTTCAAAGGCAATTACATATTGTAATTAAATGTGCCACATCTGGCTAAACAGGTGAGCCTGCAGGTCAAACATAAGCGTCCAGGCTGGAGTACTTGGAAAAAACAAAACAACAGGTATCTAGGGCCAAGGACCTCATACCGAGTAAAGTCATATGAACTAAGAGTAACAGGACAAGGTTTAGCTGTCACCTGAAAGATACGAATTTTCCTTCTGTGTGAACACTCATGAATCATTAATCTTCCTGTTAATAGAAGAGGCCCCTCACTATCTACCCTAGGCTGCTGCTTATCAAATTCATCCAACATTATGGCTAAATATAAATCCAAGTTCAAGCTCTGTCTAACCCATGTAGTATGGGACTGAGCCTCTATTGGCTATTCTGTGGGAGGTGTTTCTCCTACTGGAACTATTTCATTTTACACACATAATTATTAACCAAATCGGAAATACTCTCATCATCAGATCAATACTCCAACTCAGAATAGCAACACGGGTACATGTTTCCCCATGCTAGATGGGAATAAGGATCTGTTTTCATGATGAGCATTGTTTTGCATCTGAGATGAAATGATTTGAACAAGTGCTGTGAGTGTATACTCAAGATAAAAACACCGTAATAAATTAAGCAAGAGAAATGGTTCAAAAAACCCACATGTGGGCTTTGGCTTAAACTACTCCTTTGAGCACCTCTTCAAACACAGAATGGGTACAGGTTGATCAGTACAAACACATCAGCAGAAAGATGGCACCCGACTGTCACGTTGGAGAACATCAGCAGGCAGTTATATCAGATCTTGGAATATAAGTGATTCGGCAGAAGTCACAAAGAAAGGTTGTTGTTAGAGAAGGAACCAGGTGCAAAATTTGAGAATTTCTCTAACTATTGAACCAATATAATACTGGTTTTGGTAATGCTAGTGACTACCAGTTCAAAGAGTACTCCTATCTAGCATTATTTATAACTTTCCCTTGTGACTTGTTTCATCCTTGGTGAAGGGACACAAACTGCGTCACTTACAAAAGTACAGAAGGGTCACTACTTTGTCTGCTGAGATGATACGATATTGCCACTAACAAACCACAAAATATGGAGAAGAGAACTGGAATATGCTGCCCATCCCAAGAATCCTGGAAACAGAAATTAATTATTAATAAAAAGGAGACAACATATATAACTTATCTGACATACAAGTATTATGTACATCGTATTAAGAAAACAGAAAAATTGACTGCAATTCCACAAAAATGAAACAGGACTTTTAGTTCAATATTGTTCAATATTTACCTACATCTAACTATAGATCAGAAACTAACATTGTGTACATCCCTTAAGCCTATACCATCTTAATCATTGAACAGTCATCAGTTTTCATGATCCTTACGAAGAACTTCCTGCATTCCTTGAGACCACAGGTTCTTAGAGTTGCACAGTCACCTCTGAATTTTGAAAGTTACATATGTTTTGATTCAGATTCATTTTTTCTAATGTGCTGAATTCAGATCAAACCAGTGGTTTATTTTTGTTTTCATAATCTGTACTAGATCTGTAAAGATGAGACAGTGATTCTTTGCTAAAGCTTGTTTATCTTGAACTGCTGTGCTTGCAAAAGGCTAATGAGACAAAAATACAAAGTCACAGAAAAGCTCATGATGTTCTGCGGGTGATAGCATCATGGGAGTACTTCCTCCAGCAACTTTTTATTCTCTGTGACAGAATGGAAAAAAGCCAGGCAACTCTGAGTGGGAAGGTGCACATGCTACAATTAATTCTGAACTGAGAGCATTTTATTATTGACACACACCTGAAAACTACAAACAAAACCAACACAACATTGTTTTCAAAATAGAATGACATTTCAAGGAAAGAAAAGCTGTTGGGTTTGGGGTGGGGTTTTCCCCTCCTTTGCCAGCTAACTATACCTTTTAGATAAACATATATCTTCACTTGGACACTACAAACTATTTCCTGGTTTCTTTTCAAGTAAAGATTAATTTGAGAAGACCATTTCTGGTTTGCAGAACTGAAAAAAGTACTCACAGGAGCCATTTTGAGATGTTAACAGACCAATACATCAAGACTGTGCTAGAAATAAGCAGCTTGATTCTTTTTTTTTTTTTTTTTTTTTCAAGAGCCAATGTAGACTGGAACTGGCAGTAAATGTCACGTGTTTTCGGCAAAAAAAAAAATAGCCTGTTAGTGCAGGCACAAATCATATACCTTTTAAAAACAAAACATCTGCTTTGTTCCTGCATTGCATCTACTTTATTGACATCACAGCTGAGCAAGTATGAAACCCTACCAAATCAGACTAATATTTCTAATTCACTTTTTGCATATTAAAGTATCTAAGATATAAGGAAGCAGAGAACAAAACTCAAAACATTAAAGTATGCTGCATCTAAAATTTTGCTTACCTTCAGGGCACCATAGCACAGTCCATACAACAATGCTACTGCCACAATACTACAGATAAAACTGTAAAGTGCTGCAAGCAGGCTTGTGGTAGCTAAACATGATAGAAAGGAAAGAAAAATTAAGCAGTGCTATGTAATTAGGTTACAATACAAAATACTTCAGATTGTTTAAGAAAGGTATCAGCCCCTAGTTGCAACACCCCTCTGATTAAAAAAAAAAAAAAAAAAATTCCAACACACAGCAACTACTTGCATTTTCCCCTACAAATTGGGGTTTTTTTAATGAGCAATTCATGTGGCTTTATTGACCTCCTCATTTATTCAACAGCATTACCATGGGAATGGTTAACAACTGCAACAGAAACCAGTCAAGGAAAAAGGTGTATTTTTGACAGACTTACTAAGACAGTACTTCTATCTCTCAATAATCAATCAGAAGACTTTCAGCCTTTTCAAGAATACAGCTAGTATTCTATGTTTAGGGGGCAGGAATAAAAATAGTGCAATCACTAAATTTTTTAACTAGCCTACTAATCTGATGGCTGCTCCTAATCTAATGCTTTTGACTCTGACATAAACAACACTCACCATTGCCACCGAAGACATGAATATCCAGCTGTTCACAGAGATACATCACAAATGTATTCACCTGAGGCAGGAGACCAATGAAGAATACTATAGGGAAACATAGTGTAAACACTACGAAGGAAAGAAATAGTTGAAAAAGTGGTGAATATGAAAAATATAGTATGGTAATGTACTCTTCAGCTTAAATTCTACAGTATCACACACACTATTTAACTCATCACCACTGAAGTACTACTTTTCTAAGGAAAACATCCATTATGTAATTCTCTAATGACTCAGAAATGACTGAATATAGAAGTTATAGACCAATAGAAGATTTCTCGTACTTCCATTTTAATTGCTGTAGAAATGGACACAGGTCAACTCAGGCCTGCTTATTTAGCAAAAATCAGCCAAGAATGTTTACAGATTAGGATTGTAAATCTTCATTCATTGTAGAAGAGGCTTATCTGAGCCTAACTACTTGTGTGGTGTTACAGGGGCAAGCTAACAGCAGCCGCACCGACGTAAGAGACCCCAAGCATTTCACCTCTGGGTTTTCTGCCACTAATGTTTGACTACTATACTCATTCTCCCACACCAGTTCTGAAAAGTTCCGATCCTAAATGGCTTTTTTTTTTTTAAAGAAAATGGGTAACTGTATGAACCATTAACACCTCTCAAATTACAGGACTTAAGAATGCAAAGGTAAACAAATGCCACAATTTTAATACAAAGAATGTTATGTCCCAACCTTTGCATATCATTTACATTCCATCTTAAGGAATAAAAGATGCATAAATGCTGTTCAGTAGTTCAGATATCACTCACAAGCAGCATATCGTTAAGTTCTAGATTCTGAGGGACAGAAGGATCAAACCATGAAAAAAACCCTAGCAGACAAAAATCTGACAGTTTAGGGAAGACTTTCTAAAACTTATAGATTTGTAGCTTCAGTGACCAAAAGAAGAAACCAATTTTGAAGTATCCTGCAAAGTATCACAAGTCTCAATTTTAAGCTTCTAACTTTATGAATGGTTGGATACTAAAAGATATCACATTAGAAATATCTACAATGAGATAGGTACTGAGAATCTGATATTTTATTTTGTTTATTTCCTACTCCTTGGTAAAAATAAATAATAAAGGTTGTTTAAAAACATGTAGGTACAGGGCTTGGGAAAAACATGGGAGATCTGCATCTTCTTAGTGATACAAATTAGCAAATACAAGACTAAGGACTCAAGACCTGAAGAAAATATTTTTCAGAATTCTCAAGTCAAAACTTTATCTCAATTCATTACTCAAGAAAGCCTACATAGGAGGCTAACAATGAAGTGCTCTCTCTCTGACAGGTTAAAAACTAGTCAGTTGTTGTGAAGGCCTGTAAGCTAAACTGTCTTGGGTCTACTGAAAACAAAATTACAAAATAGATCTGTGGACAGAAAAAGAGCAATCCAGCAAAAAGCCAACATGGCTTTTAAACACCATAAAATAATTGCTCTCTAGGAGAAAACAGAAACTAATTGTTACAAATGTGAAGCAGATTTAGACCTATTGATAAAGTCCAATATGTGGGACAAATTAAGTAAATAAAAAATTTATACCGGTCCTCACTTGTCTGTTGGCAAGGACACAGCAATTACATTATCTAAACACAAAGTTTGCCTTGCCAGCACCTGTGTTGTTCTAGAAGCCTGGGAATGGGAAAAAATGGCAGCCAAGCTTTTTACTTTGAGTTAACAAAGTATGTTTGCTAACAGTCAGCTTGCCTTGGAATAGAAAGCTTTTTGAAACAGTGCTTCAGCAACATTAAGAATTACTCCAAAGGCAAGGGTGACCATGTGTGGGGGGGTAGGGTGTAGCTTCTTATTTTGGTTTATTTTTTAAGCGAAAGCTGTTCTGGCAATCTGATTTTTTATTAGTAGAACTACTAAGAAATATAAACCACATAAACTGATGCAAGATACTCGAAACGAGTAGAACATAAAGATCAAAAAGCATTCAAGACTCTTGAACTAAGAAGGTTTAAAAGCTAATCCCAAAATGGACACAGCTTGGTGAAAATGCCAGTATGTCTTTAAAACTGGAAAAGACTCAAGTACTTTTAAAATAAGTAGGTCACTTTCACAATACAACACACTATCTACATATACCTTCATGTATTATGTTAGGGGGATATAGGTATACATTAATGGCCATGGGTCAAGGTGATAGAAAAGGGGATAACAGACTTCTGAAATCAACAGAGCATAGCCAAGGGGCAGTGAAGCTACTTTTATATCTTGAATGAGTCAAAAGTATTTGCTGTCTTAACTTCTTTCTCCATCACATACACAGAATTAAGTATGCCACTGCATTAATAGATCCACAGAATCCGTAGAAAAGCACCTTTGGAAATGCCTGGGCAATACTCTGTTCATAAATGAGTGGCTTAGACCTCTTCCTTCTGGGCATTTAAATTTAAAAATAGGTTTACTTTCAGAAAGTCAAAGAAGGAAGAGAGTATGAGGTATGAAATTCAGGATGTTCCTAAAATCAAGTAATAAAAATTAATTCCCAAAAAGTCAAAAATAAAATAAAATTAACAAAAAAAAAAAAAAAAAAAAAAAAACAACCCAAAAAAACCACACACAAGCCCAAGTATTAGTTTTTCTTGGAGAGAAGACTGTCCAAGTACTGGAGGCATGCAGTCATAACATTTAAGTGCTGTAGTCTTTCATTGCAAAGTATCTGTGCATAACTGAAGATCAAGTGTGTTCAATTTTGATTAATTCTCAACAGATTTTATTCCCTCTCCAGAGAGGATCACCCAAATAACTTTGGTCCATTAACGTATATGCACAACGACTTATCCCATGATAAGATAGTCTTCAAACATATATGTACTTTTTCTCTCCTCTCTATGGACTCCACCTGAGATTACATAGCTATTACTGTTTTCAATAAGTTTTGTAATTAGACAGGGGAAAACTTTGCTAGTTTTGTGTTTTATTTTTGTTGGGGTTTGGGTTTGTTTTTTTTTTTTTTTTTTTTTGAGGGGGGGAAGGGGGTGTGTGGGGGTGGTGTGTGTTAAATGCCAGCAATATTGTGAATGCACTGTGCTGCTCAGAAAACAAAGTACTTCACGGTCCAAAACTGTATTTTTGGTACTGCTGATAAGACTGTTCTGAGAAGGGACACATTAAATAAGATTTAATCTCCCTATAATGCTTTTAAAAATTGTTTCTGTACTGTTCTACCTGTCCAACACAACTAACCTGATTTAAGAAATCTCCTACTCATTTGCCACAAGCCACTTTAGAGAGTACAAAACAGTCCATATCAAAAAGTTTCTTTAACTACTGAGCAGCTAGGTCCAAGCACAGGGTAGCATATCCAGGTCCAAGTTAAGAAGAAAGAATACAAGGTTCACGCACGAGGACTAAGATACAAGATAATTAAAAAGCTAAAAATACTAGTTTTTTTCCTATGACAAAATATTAGTTGACATCTCTGCAGTTTGTTTCAGAAAAGCTACAGAAGAGGGAACTCTTCCATAAATTCAGCTAAACTAAAACTGCTCTTTCCAAAGGAAACTAGATGAACTGCATTTAGAATGTGATGATGCAACAGTGTCTTAACAAGATGCAGAGTGGATTAAAAAAAAAGATTTCTACTGTAGTAAAGTAAAAATTCAAATCTATGGAAGAGCCACTCACCTATAACTAAGTCCCTGGCTGACAGCAGCAGCAATGGGTTGGTGAAAGCCATTCCATACAACCTGAATCTTGTTGTAGATATGTGTCTGCTGCCATAATCCAACAGCCAAATAAGACCACAACATAAACAGAAATATACAGGCCTACTATAGGCTATGATACGATTATGACCCTGTTTAAAAAAAACAAGAACAAAACCAAAACACATGTTTCATTATTAGCAAAAAAAGTAACTGCAACTCTTCTGTTACAGATAATTTCAGAACCAAAATTAATCATTGTTCATCAGTTAACATACAGTCACCTCAGCACATCCTTAAGTTTTGTTCATAAAATACTTAATGCACTGCCTTGCAGTGATGAGTCTTTTTTTTTATGTCCTTGATATAACAAGGACACAACAGTTAGATTAAGTCAGAGTAAACTATATTTACTCTTATTCTCCACTAAGTTTTAAAGTATGCTTCTTGCAATACTAAATGCCAGAGAAACTCTGACTAGGCTTCATAAGCAAAAGAGAGTATGTTAATTTTGAAGAAGTAGCAATTGAATTTTATTACTCAGATACTGCTCCTGCTGGAATAAAAAAATTATAATCTCTATTTGCGTGTTCATTAAAACATACAATATATTACCTAAAATAATATGAATGACTTGCTTCAGAGGAACAATGCTTTTTCATTCCTTATTTAGGAGATAGAAATATTTTGTCTTGGCAATCTAGCAGATGCACAATATAAACATATTGTGCAACACTAGCACATTAACATTTCCATGCTCAAATGTTAATGCTCACTAGAGCATTGCATACTCAGCTTAATAGAGTGAAAAAAATAAGGCCGTGCACACATTCGGACAACTGAATGATCAACAAGACCAGAATAGAACATCAAAGCTGTGTCAGTTCATACCAGTATAGCAAATTATAGGATTAATAATACCTCTCAGTATAATTGCTTGAATACTGAAGATTCAACAAAAAACCTATAATGATACAGCTCTGCAGCAAAAGCTAGGCTTCAGACAGAGAAGACATGATTTGCCAAATACAAACAAAGCCTACTGGAGGAAACAAATAGTACCGGTTCCCTTCCCACACGAAGACAACATAAGCCTCTTGTGCCTTATGAGAAAACACCTAATAAAAATGCTGAAAAGATCAAAGCAAAAAGATCAAGTGTCTGTGGAAGTTCTACATCTGCAGAGTTAGTACAGTTGTACATGCCCATGACTTACGTGTCGAGGGGAAGAAGAATCTGGCTGAACGCTCTGAAACCAAAGTGGAAAAAGGAAAAGTTACTCAATATACAGGTAAGTGAGTTTACCTCCCCACACACACCCTTTCTTGATTCAAGTTCTTTGGTAATATCTACAATTAATTTTACAACTGGCAAACCACTCTACAGCCTTTAAATAGCACAATATATTGAATCATAAAATCTGTTCAAAGAATTTATGTCTACAGGCAAAGGTGGGTTTTTTAAATAATTTTTAGAACTTTTACCTTTTTTAAACACAAAATGTGTACGCACTAATTTTGAATCCAATTTCCACCTTATTAGTCTAATCATAAGGAAATAAGCAGACATTCTTAAAATACAGAAATACCATTAACAATTGCCTAATAAAAACTAAGATTCTGATTAAAAATATGTTTAGGTATAATTGCTTAACATGAATGATTTGAGGTGTATCCACTAGGAAAAAAAAAGCCAACCCCAAAACAATAAAACTTCAGGTTTAGTTTGTAGGCTGTTTTCAACCAGTGAGAATGTGCTCCTCTTTGGGAAGAGAAAAAGTGCATGAGAACAACAAATAAAGGGTTAACAAACATACACAGAACCATTCTAGTGAAGTGACCTTGTATGACCATCTATCAAAATTCCCATGAAGCTGAAGTTTACTCATTTGTTTTTAAATTATAAACATGGTTTTTTTTCCCCTTAAAGCTCTAACCAATCTGCAACACTGAACCGAAGTTATTTCTATTGTTTACAGAAAGTGAAGATATAAATTAAAATACCTTCAACAGCGAGTACTGACAACTGGCTATTACCAGGCAGAACTGGAAGACCCAAATATCCTTGAAAAAGCCCTCTATAAGAAGCACAGAGCCCAGAAATGCAACTAGAATAGCTAGGATGACAGCTAACACGTTTTCAAGGATCTCACGATTCCTGTATCAGAGGGAGAGAAAAAAAAAAAAAAAAAGAGAGATAATTAAAAGCTAACTGTCTAAAAAAAGCTGCAAGGGAACAATTAGGGTCAGAAGTTCACAACAGTTATGCTACTGGTAGCAATTTAGTTAAGATTTGAACTTGCACAGATTATACTAGCACACTGTCTTTTAGCAAAACTAGGAGCTACCAGGATTTCAACGGTAGCTGAAAGAAATAATAATGGAATTGAACTTTAAACAGCAGAAGATAACTTCAGAAATAATTCAAATGCTCAACCAGAAGCATGGTCTGTAACACAGATCTATATTCAAGGCCCACACAGGATAATTACATGACTGTAAGAAAAACACATGCATGATAGCTTATCTGCATATAATCTGTCATTTGTGATTTTGTAATGAATAAACTAAAAATACTCTCACTTGGCTAAGATATGCCAAGTGGAATAAAGAGAATTTCAAGGTATTGGTAGTGCTTAGGAACAGAATTAATAGTACTTCTGGCTGGACAGAATCATTACTATATAATTTATCTCAAGGAAGTTCATTACCAAAATTTAAATACTCTATATATTCCAAAAGCTGGAAACTGTGCTAAATTACCTTCATTTTATTCCAC
This sequence comes from Tyto alba, assembly GCF_018691265.1. Taxonomy (NCBI): domain Eukaryota; kingdom Metazoa; phylum Chordata; class Aves; order Strigiformes; family Tytonidae; genus Tyto; species Tyto alba. The sequence goes on from NW_024881280.1 coordinate 10,731,372, forward strand.
TAAATTAATGCAGGAGAGACAACAGGTTACAACAGGTATTAGATGACCCTTTGGGAAAATGCTTTGGAACAGCAGGTAAATTTTCTCTACTTGCTGAAATAATGTAAGTGTATGCCAGGTTCTAGATCCTTTCTATTAGTTTTCTAGAGAAGTTATTTTCTAGCTTTAAAGATCAGCAACCAATCTCTCTTCAACCATTTAAATATGTTATCACCTCACTCACGCAAAATGAGGGTTGTATTTTTTTCTTTTTAGCACTGCTGGAGAAAAATGGAGAGTAGCCTTCATCGTTTCAGAAACACTGCATTTTGTATTATTCTATCATCCTTCAGAGAACAGTAAATAAGTATAATCCTCTGAGGATAGATTTATCTGTAGTACAGTTTAGTTAGTTTTTCAATCTGTACTTTCTGAGGTCTAGTAATATATGAGGATCTCACCTATCAAATAAAGCCAGAAGAGTTAATCTATCAAAATTGATGCTAATCCAAAGTTTAGGCAAGATCCAAAAGCGATAGTACTGCTTGACTTTTTGAGCTGCTTCCTCTTGAGGTTGCATGTGGTCCTGAAGGTCAGGGCTCAGGTCAATATCTTGCTGCTCCAGCAGATCTGTATCCATGGTCAGCAGCCTGTTTAACCTGATCTGAGGAAGAGAAAGCTAAAAGAAAGTCAGTATTAACAAAAGCTTATTTTTTATTACATGACTGTATTCTACTGAAAATGGCTTTGGAAAAGATTGCTAGAATTATTTAGTTTCACTTCTGAGAAGCTCTATGTTGAACACTAAGTTCTCAGGCTTCTGCTTACTTTTCCTGTCCTAATAACAACTTGCATACAACACAACTATTTGGCATTTTAACATATGCCTTATTTCAGATGAAGTATGCGTGTGTCTTCCAAGCACATTATCCCATTTACTCTGGAAGCTTCAAATTTGAAGACAAGTAAACTGATATGTGAACAAGAATAAGGTATACTACAAGAATAATTCAACTGTGAATTTAAATTAATTACAACAGTTTCCTTATTGTCAGCTAATCTGCATGCACATCCATGCCGAATGGTTGTTTTTGCATGACAAAGCAACATATGCATGCATCAGTGGTCAAATTCAAACTCACTACATTAAGAATACACTCGGTAACAAATTACAAAAAAAGCTCTGTCCTAACTAGTCAAGTACTATTTAGGACTGGCTATATCTCCCACTTCTTTTGTAGTTTATTATTCTAGAGTTCTCTTGAAATCACAGTAATACTAACAACCATAAAAGACATTTAAGGAGAGGACTCAGAAGGTTCAAAGTTACTCCAGTATATATGTGTCATTTAACCTGCTTTATACATTCCATTAACAGGACAAAAACCATCTTAATGCACTGACCTTTATTCTCAAACAATATAATTGTTAAAGTATCATTTAATGAAAAATCTTCGCAGTCTTTAAGGCAAAGAGTAACATTTAAATACTCATGTCACCTTTAAGTGTCAAAATTATGTATTTTTTTGTTTGGGTTTTGGTTTAATTTATGATAATTTTTTTTTTACAATTACCCGAAAATTTAACATTTTATTTTTTGTTTTTGAAATGTTTTTTCATGACTCCTTAATGCATCAGTGTACTGTAACTATGCTCAGCCAGCTTTTCCTTCCTAGAAAAATACTAATAAAGACAACAAGCAGGAGCACTCCCTTTCTAAAGGCATTTCAAAAATACAAAATCTACTACCTACGATAAGCTGTGTCAGAAATCAGTTGCTTTTTGGGCAGCTTTTTAAGAACTTGGTTTCTTAAAAGGTAGAATCACCATAATATAACATTTGTCTCACTAATATGCTGTTTCAGTGGAAATTTCCATTTAGGGACATGGGCTAAGCTTTTACAAACACAAGTTTCCCCTTACACAGAATCCTTCCCTCAAATGGGACCACGCTGGCAAACCAACGACACGTAACAGGTAACGCAGCCTCTTCTTTAAAGAGGTTGCTTTTTTGAGGGGGATGGTGAAAAGCAGAGGAAGTTTCTCTAGCAGACACCAGGTTTGAAGAGCATATTCTTGATCAAAAGCATGGTCAGGCAAATGGAGGTCTCTTGCTCCTCTGCCAGATGCTGAATCCGTATTTCATCTCTGCTTCTCGATTAGGTCATTGGGTACTTCAATAAATGTTACTTTGGCTTCCTAGCTTCAGAATCATGACCTTAAGAATCATGAACACTTGCACTGTTTTCATGACAGAGCAATATCAGACTTCAAAATTAAGAATACAGATATGTCTGGACTTCACAACAATATAAAAGGTTTGAGATCACAAGACTAAGCAATTCTAAAGCTATTTGTAATATGAAACAGTGTAAGCCTCTGCCTTTTTTCCCAGTCACTCCTTACATATGAACTAAAATTTTGTACAACAGATTCCAATGATAAATTTTTAAATTCCTTTCAGGGAAATGACTGAAGTTTCTCTTGGTCAGAGCTCGAAATTTATTCTTTCTGTGGCCTGCTAATCTTAGTCATGTACAGAAGGAAAACTGACCAAGTTGTCCAGTCATCTCCACAAACCTATACGAGGTATCTCAGAACATCCAATTTCCATGCGGTTTAGAAAATCACTATGCTTTAGATCACAGGAAACCATTTATATTTGAGTCTTCAAATGCTATGCAGTATGATTAATTTGTATGTATATATGAAGTCACTGTAACAATAAATAAATAAATACTTTATCTTCATTTAAACCCAGGCAAAAATCCTTCTTAAGAGCAAATAATTACCACATAGGATGATTAATCAGTGCTATAAAATCGGAAAGTCTTCTGATTTTTTGCATGCTTTAAAAATAAATGAGAAAAACTTACTAGATCATGTGGATAAAAGCGAACTGAGGTAGAACTCGATACGTGAGAGTCCGTGTCACTATAAGAACAGGGGAAAGACTTCAGATTATAAAACTACATTTTACTTCAACAGGCCCCTCTAATTTTCTAGTGTCCCAAATTAATTTTGACTCCTTGCAAATTTTATCTAAAAGTCTTTAAGTTTTTCTATCAACCACATATTTTAAATACAAGTATACATTCAGTCGTGTGTGTTGTAATGAATTCTGTAGTTATAGTACATCACGAGACTCTTTACCCTTACTCTTGGTATAATTTCCTCAACACCTAGTCCTTAAATTGTCTAACAAGATCATGATAGTAATTATTCCACTTGAAAAAAAAAAACAAAAATGTTTTATAATCTGTTAGCTACTGGTGTGTAAACACACATCTCTAAAGGAGTGCAGAGTCCACTACGTGCTCCCACAGAGTTTTTGTTAATTCTATACTGTTTTACCAAGGTCCCAAATCTGCCAAAAATAATACATACGTAACACAAGTATACTGAGTTACTTGATCTTACATTGTTTTTGAAAAACTTTACTTTAAATTAATAAACCTCTGGTAAGAAGAGCAAAATTACTTTGTAATTTCCATTCATTAGAGATGAGGAGAAATTTCTCTTACTGTATGAGAGTCCATATCCAACCATTGCTTTTTCCCCAATTTTGGATAGCTTTTGATGTTTGTTTTCCATGTAAATCACATGGCTGTAAGACTTGTATCAAATTTATGCAACTTTCCTTCAGTTCCTTGCCTTAAGATAAAAACATTCTTTGTTATCAATTTTACTTCACTGCAACTCAAGTATTCTTTAAAGCTGAGATCCGATTATTTGGATGTGGCCAGTTTGTTCCTTTCACTAGCACATATAACTTTGTAACAGCAGCCATCAGCAAAGCCATTGCATCTGGAACATGCAAGCAGTAGAGGCAGGCACTGGCAGCTTTGTGCAAGGAAACAGAACTTTTTCTCAAAGTTCAAGTCTACAAAAGGCACTTGCACACTTTCACGAGAAAGATTAGAAGATGGGAGCTTTTAGATTCATTAATCCATAATTCCAGTAGTTATTCCACCTACAGGTGATGGGAATTTGTAGCATTCGGCATGACATAATAGCTTCAGAGCCATTATGAAGTAGATTGGGGAGTGGGGGTCACGGGAGGTTTTTGGTTGTTTTTCTTCTGCCTCCTGTCCCTTCAGAGAAAGAAAGTGCATCTTTCCCACAGCAGATGAACTCTCCAGTATGTAGCTGGCTATTTCAACTGTAAATCAAATTTTAAACTCAGGCATGTTAACATTTCCATGTATTGTTTCATGCCATCTATGAACTTGAGAACAAATTTATCAGTTTACATTTGCTTCACAATTGGAAGTTCATTTGTAAATAAGTTAATAGACATTATAGTCAACAGCCACCTACTTACCCAAAACCTGGGTTAAAAAGACTTTCTATAAGCCAATCAAAAATGCATTTGTCAAGTTCTCAGTTTGAAAATTTATTGCTTAAGTTAGTAGCAGTCTTCATTTTTAGAGATCTATTGAAGTGGAGAAGATTATTTATGCAGTTAGTGTCATTTTCTAGTAAAAATCACTTAGGTTTCTAAAGTATATGGATAATATTTTATATTGATTTCTCTGTAGTCCATACTAAATAATCTTTTAAAAATAAAATCAAAGATTTGGTTGCAGTAACACAAAAATCATCACTATTGACTGGCCTTCACACACACCAGATGTTGGATGCTCTTCTTGCAGCTGGCTCAAAGTTCACAAGCGACATGTCGCAGCCCCCTGTCTCGTAGAGCGTAGAACTGAACTTACCTATTAAAGAAAAGGTCAAAAGCAGGTCAGAATTTCATGTTTCATCCTAATGGTAGTACTTTCTATTTAACTTACTACTGAGATCAATTTAGATATCTAAATTTACATCAGTGTCAAAATATAAAATGTGAGTACATATTAACGTGTCATCAGTGTAGACAAGACATTAGCTACTCAGTCTTCTTTCATACCATTTTATATGACATACATACAGTAAATTGCAATACTGAATTAAAGAGTTTGTATTTACAAGATGTCACCATTAACACAACAGGAGCACAACATAAGCCTTTTCTTCCCCCCTTAGAGAATAACCAGGCAAACAACTTGCAACAACCAGCTTCTTCAGTTCTTCCCCACTCCCAGTAGAACAATCAGTAAATCATTTGCTATCAGCATTTAAGAACCATGGCATTTAGCTAAGGCAGAGATTTGTCAAGGGTCCTGAATAAAATTCCTTTTGAGGGGCACATGTTTCTTTTCAAAGAAACACAAAGAGTGAAAGAAGGGGCCAGTGATGATGCTTAAGTTATATGTCTATCAAAGCTAAAAAAGAATGTCAGGCAGAGATTTAGTCTGCAAGCCAGAAGTAAATGCTGCAGTGTAAAAACAGAAGACTGCAAACTAACTTCTCAGGTAAACCATCTGGAGTTACTGAACTCCATTAAACATAACCTCCTATATTTGTTATTAAAAACTTTTTGAATGATCAATATCAAGTTATTCCTAAATACAGAGTTAACAAAGTAGCCTGAGATTACAACTCAAATGATTAACTACCTTACTCACAATATGATGTTTTTACAGTGCCCTTCCCCCACAATAGTCTGATCAGAGAGATAAGCATTGTAATTTCCCCTGAAGGCCAGGTTCAATACATTTCAGCTCTGAATGCAAGAAGCTGATTTTGAAATCGTGAACTCATATGAAGTGTACTGCCAACTTCTCCATTGCTTCTAGCTCAAAACCCTTCTTAAGGCATGGTATATTGGAAATATCTTCATAAAGCTTTCTACCCTCAGAGGGAGGCACTTCAGACCAGCTAGACACATACTGCAACCATGCTAAGGACCAGCCATTCTGACAAGACAGTCGGCTCCATAATTCAGGAGTCATGTGCAGCATGTCAGAGCTCAGTAACGCAACAGCTCTCTCAGAGTATTTAATTACATCTATAGGGAAATACATGTAGAAAGTTCACTTGCTCAGGTTTTTTCCTCAGTGGTTAAGATTATAATGAAGTGCTTCCATTAAATATCCTCTGATTTTTAATGCCTAGTGTAGTAAACAGTTGTTACTTTAGTTTAAAATTTAAACCAGCACAAAACATTAGGCATCCTCCTTCTCACAACTAATAAATAAACTTATTACACAGGTCTATTTCCAAACGTGAAGGTATCAGGTAATATACTTCAGATTTTAGTCAGCAAAGTTACGCATAACTTATGGAAAAATCTTATAGGCAATCATTCCTTAAGAGAGACAAAAAGTTGGGGTTAAATTCCTGATGTTTTTGCACTACTGAATTGAGAGTCTGGAAATTAGACTTTCTGATTTTTACATTAATGAAATTCTCATCACAGAAATTAGAATATACTACTTGCAAGATATAACTTCCCATTCTCTTAGGCTCAGGTAATACATCAGATACATTTGTTTCAGAATTTTACTGAACTTTTACACTCATGTGAAATGTCGAAAAAGGGCCTCAAACTATGAAAAAAATTCAGCATAAACCATTTCATAATTGAAAGTATCTACAGTTCCATCACATCCAACTCATCTTTGAATCCATCAAAATCTACTGCGTTTGTATATTGCTGCTTTAACTACTGCATGGAAGTGGTGGGATAAAAAAAACATGGTCAGAGAAGTAACAGACAGACACTTCCTTCCAGTTGTTTACACACAAACTACAAAGCAGCCTCAGGCTTGGCCATACTTGCAATTCACTCTGCTTATTTATATAGGCTTCCTATTGAAAGTCAGATCTCTCAAGAAAAGCATGGCTTCTCAATAAAACAAAGTTGTCTGCCCTATTTTTTGTTTTTCTTTTCGTTTTTCTTTTGTTGGGGGTTTTTTGTTTAGTTGCCTTCAATCAAAAGGCTCTCCAGAAAAGCCTCAACTCATCGGAAGTGGAAAAGATGACAGGACTATTCCATGTTGTTGAGGTCACAAACTCTAAGGTATGACTGGAGATTCTATGGCTAAGCTCCAAAGTCCCACCAATTAAATACTTCTGTAAACTCTGTGAGATAACAGCAGCTTCCTCACAGCACTCTACAACTCTAATGAAGGATCCCAGTGCTCACCCGATTCAATATATACGGATATACCTACTATTATTACTTAGCCTAGTAATTTTCTCTCCCTCCCATTCCGAGCTCTCCCACAGCATTCTCTGGAATATTTTAATAGCATCACACTGGAGAAAGAAAAAACTTTAAGCCAAGTGCTGTAGTTTTATCAAGTTGTGAACAAATGGCAGACTCAAAAGCTTATTTTACAAATCAAGAAATACAGCCAATAGCATGTCTGTCCACTAAACAGAAATGCTTGTAAATTTTCCCCCACCCCTCAAAGGGAGAGTTGTGATTTCTTAGCAAATTAAAGTCACCCAAACAATATTCTATTTGGACCAGGTTACAAAAATAACAAAACCAATTCATTGATACGCAGGCATACAAATCCAAAATACATCTCAGTTCTGACACTGAGAGGAAAAGATGAATGCACTCCCTTTGAAACAAGATTCCTTGTTTCAAAAGACAAAAATATCTCATCACCAAGTCCAGAGACAACCACTTAACAGTTCACGCTGTACAAACTGGTGTTCCCACAGTTACAGGAATCAATAACAAGAACAGTGATGAGCTTACACAGATGAAACCTGAAAGACTGAAGTTGCTCAGAATCCAACTAAAACGGTGCTCCAGTAGTTTCTTCAGCTAAGTTATTTTCAGCACATTTCCCAGTTTTCCATCTAATAAATAATTACTTTGTTCCAAACCTCTCACACTAGTTCTGAACTTTGCTGACATTTTTTGACATGTTGAAGTCTACATCACTGTTACATCAAGATACATTCATCTACTACCTGTGACAGTATTTTTTAAAACCTAGTCAGCAAAACCAAACCCATCAGAATTTTAACACTCTGTAGTGTGCAAGGAATTACCATTTCCAAAGGTCAAAATTTTACCTTCAGCTGTAGTATGAAGACTTAGAAGTTTTCAATAAGAACACTTCAAAGCAGTTAATTTATTTCTATATGAAGTTTGTCAAAAGAGTAACTTACCTATTATGCAGATTTCCACAGACTACAACAGGGATATTTTCAATAGGAACAATGGGAAGTGAATATTTATTTTCTACCTGTACCTTTGAAAATATTCCTCATCCTTCCCAAATAAATTACATCTACTAAAATATAAAAAGGTAGTGAGGAACGGATTCTAAATTGGTTTTAATCCAATAAGCAATCTGTATATACATTCCTCTTTAGAAAAAAGTTTTTATCTACAAGAGCATCCAACTGCCTTCATAAATTAAAATACTTCAATAAATCTGAAATATTATCACTTGCATATTAGTGATACAACTGAAGTCCCACATAGCAGTGTAATTGTATTGTAAAGCTCCAGATGACCAGTTCTCTTCTAAAACTAAAGCAATACTCTTTAACAAAAGGAAATCATGTAGTGAAGGACAAGAAGCTGTTATTTCACCCCAGTTTCAGAAACTGGACACCTGTTCTAGGAATCCAAGTACTGTGTTACTAACTACTTCACATATTGTAATGCCTACAGCCTTCTCTGCAAGGACTGAATAGTTCCACCCATCACCTGCATGTCTCAAGAATTAGACATTAATGAGAATAAAAGGCATTAGTACTGCCATGCTGTGATCTAAAAACTGTCATTCACTTAAGCCATGGTGTTTTGTTGCTTTCTAGATTTGTATTGTGCCTATAATCATGACATTAGATCTGCCACCTTTCCTTTCTGGCCTGCACTCCTCCTATTATTTATTTCATGTTTATTGCTCCACATAAAGCTCTTTTTCCATCCTTTCATATTCTTTCCCTTACTATCCTCATGAAGCAACATAACTGATAAAAATCCTTCTACTTTGAAGCTGGCAGACTATACACAGTACCTCAAAATCTCTTGCCTTACTCTCTGGATAATGTCCAGTTAAAAGATGACTATAGTCACCAGAGTGGATGCAGGCTAAGTATAACACAGTAAGGTTCATCCTTCATAAAATAAGCCACAAGAATCAAGTTAACAAACCCAAATATTTAAAGCAAAGAAAAACTGTGTATTGTTAAGAGCTGCAGCTTGACATCAACACATACATGGAAAAAATGTAGAAGCAGATACTGCATTGGTGCACAAAAACTGGAGTCCTAAATGTGGGGGCTTTTCATGTAGATTAACACATGATCTGTTTGTCTTCCAAAGGAGTTAGAATATGTTAATAGAACTTCAGTAAGAAAATTAATTCTTATATGCATTGTACAGAGACATATAACCACATCTACTACATGTCATTTTTATTTCCAGCTCATGTAAATCAGGTTTTGTTTCTGTGTCTTTTCCCCAGCCTCTATTTTCAGTACTACTTCTGCCCTGGGCAGTCACCGCAATTTTCACAGTGACAAAGAATTGGTCGTATCTCCTGCATTGCTCTGACCAGCATCAAAATAAAACTTAAGGAAAAACCAACTACTACCCTCTTTTACCCACAAACCACACACAATCTAAAGTAACAGGGTCATCTTTCACTCTAAGGTATCTTGGGACAATACAGGAAAACCAACCGCCTTAGACTTAAAGTAAACAGAGCAGTAGTGTTACTTCAAACCTGACTGAGTACAAAACAAAAACAACAACAGAAAAAAAAATGTGACAAACCACGTACCAGTTATAAGGAAAGATACTCTCATCAGGGCTGATAAAGGAATCTGGCATGTGAGAGCTTGCACCATTTTGCCAACTATTTTACTCTTTCAGAAGACAGTAACCGTCACAAAGCCTGCTATACAAACTGAAGAATTTGATTTTCCCAAAATAATAAAAACACATCTTTACCAATAATACCTACTTTCACTCATAGGAGGTTTTCAAAGAGATGCTCATAGCTTCAAATCAGGAATAAATCCCTGTTATACATCGGATTTTTAACTGAGATGATCCTGGAAGTTTTGTGCCTCCCAAAGGCAACATGCTGCCCCATACAACTATAAGCACAGTACAGACAATTTCAGAAGAATTTAGTCATATAAATTTCTGAAGACTCCAATACATGCCAAGTGCAATGAATATGCCTTTTTAGAGAGCCTGAATGTAATGCTGAATTTCTTAAATGATCCACTTACATTACTATGTTTTAGAAAATCAACGTTCTTGAATAACTCAGAATTACCCAGGTTGTGCATTAAATCTCAAGTTCTATAAAACTTGATTGTATTATTTTGGGTAAAATGAACCAAATCCTTCAGATACAACAATGGTGGCTTTAAGAACAGATCTCAACATCAGCCTTGGAGAGATATAGCCAGCATCACTGAAGTTCAGAGTTATATTGCAGTATTTTTTCAAACAAGAAATACGAGTCCAAATTAAATAGAGAAATCTGTAGTTTCATGTGATAAGATTTCATGGTTCATAGACACAGACAAGCAGGGATACAGAAGTCTTGCTTTTTCTGTCTAGAAACTAGTAGAGCCACAGAATCTAAACCAAAAATTATCAGAGAAGTAGATTATGTGTTAAGTTTTGTAAAACATCTCAGAGAACGTCAGGATTGTTTTCACTTTTGCTTATATTAAAATTTTCCTTTTATTGCAGCTAAATGATGCAGAAGATTAGCAACTTGTTAGGTAAACCCATATTTGAAGGTGTACCACAGCCTGGCAACTCATCAGGTCCTCTCCAGTAGTGGAATAAGATGACAATCCACTTATCTTTTAGTACTGGGTTACAGTAAAGTCTGAAAGAAGTGTTCTGTCAGTGTTCTGAGCTAACCTGTACTTTTAGGTTATTACAGCTGACAGTTGCTCAAAATAATGTCACTAATAATTGTCAGTTCTAAAGATGTCCATTTTAATATTTCAAGGAAGAATTCCCTATTAATGTGAAGTCATCAGTAATTCAGGCCATGTATAGATAGCTGCCAAGATCCCTGCCAGGAACTTTTCCACATCTGCTCCTGCATTACTGTGTGACAGGAGATCACTCACTAAGACCATCTTAGCCTCCTTCTCCCTAGTAAATTTATTAGCTGCAGAGAAGTGAACAAATAGTTAAGAATATTACATAAAGTGTATTAAAATACAGTAGACCATGAAGAACTAAGGGGCACTGTAAGGCTCCATGAAATGATATGAAATTTGATAGAGTCCATCTATGTGGACCATCATATGACGTAAGAAAAGAGTCCAGATTTTCTTCCCATCTCAAGCTCCTAAATTAAGGTGTACATGAAAAGTAAAGCACTCATTTACACAAGGATTTATCTTTTGAACAGCAGCTAAGCAAGGCTCAGTTAAAAAAACGTGGATAAAGAATTCCTAAGGACCGTAACAAATACTTTTTTCAGGAACCAGCATATCCCCAAGTTGGTCTCAACCTCTGCACAACTGCCTGTGACGATGCAAGAAAATTTATGCATTACAAGTGTAACATTATTCAAGTCATGAAAGCTCTCACACCATCACTACTGTATCTATGCATCCTTAGAGCGTGTTTCCCATTGTGCTATTTGTTAGAGAAAGTGCCTGGGAAGGCAACTGCAAAAGGCAAGGAAGTTATGAGCAATATGGCCTTCCAGGAAATGCACCTCCAAGATTCAGAAACAATGCTACGGTTAGCTTATTTTCACCGCATTATTACCGATATATCTGCCGTATTAAAAACTTCCATGTCACCAAGGTTACATAAGGCCTGCATACCAAGTTCATCGTGCAAACTGCTACCGCCTACAGCAGATGCAGTGGCATGTGATGCTTCTAAGTGGACACTCCCAGTTCTCACCAGCAAGGAGGCGCCAGCGCCGAGCACGGCTGCCTGGGAAGGGGGGCGGGACTGCACTCTGACCTGGGAGGAGGGCTGCTGGCCTGGCTGACCATCTTGAAGGCTACGAGAAAACACGGATTGGGGACACATTACCAGGAAGAAGAGGAAAATCGCTAGAAGTGAAGCAAAACAAGACTTTTTAGTTTAAAGAGGAAAACTTAAGAATATAGCATTAAGAAGCCACTTTTCAGGGTTAAGGTAACCCAGGAGTTCTGTGTAACAATGTATTTACTAGTTATGTCAGTAACCTAGAGATAGTGTTCCTGCCCCACCTCTTAAAAGTAGTATTGCTTTCTAACATCTCCCCAAGTCACTCTTAAGTACATTCTCAGAAGTCTTAATTTGTGGGTGCAAGAGCAAATTACCAGTGGTTAGTCTAATTGTAGACTAACCTGAGTTATCACCAACATACAGTAGTGACTATTCCAGTCTTCTCACAACAGTTAGGGCCATTTTTTTTGCTCATTGCAGTACAACTTTATCCACTGTTTAGTTGGCCATTCGGGGTTTTTTGGTCACAATAACATCACTGTTCTTGTTCTTAATCTACTAGAAAAGATTTCCCAGTAGCTTTGTTAGTAGCCATATGCTACCATAGACCTTTTAGATAACTGTAGTTAAATGTTTGGATACAGAATTTTTTCAAAGCATATTAAGAATGCTCATAAATTATTAATTGGCAAAAGTTTTAAGTCTATTTTGACAGCACAGCAAAAATTTTATTACTCAATATTATTACATTACTACTGCAAAGAAATTCTTTTATACCAAATACGCCTGCACAAAAAAATGGGGTTTAAAAGTCAACTTGGGCTCCAAATAAATTTTTAAGTTTACAGCCATGAGTAGACAATGCTTGAAAATGTTAGTTCTGCTCTTCACAGCCTTCTCATTGCAAAACTATTTTATAAAGCTATTTAACAAAGTTAGGTATTTTTAATAGCTTGTTTAATATTAAACATGGCAGTGTCAGAATACATGATGTTTATACTTGTGTATCACATCTACTTCAAAGATTAGTGTTTTTATCATCTTATTTTGTGCATTTAAAGAAGTTACATGTCACAGTCATTAGCTGTGAGATGTGATGAAATTAAATTTTTTGACAGATGTAAATTTATATTTTGAAGGCTACAGAAAATATCTTAAACATTGTCTTTTGAAAAAACAATCTATCACCTGTTGCTTTTAACATTTCATTGTTTACAGTGTGATGCTACAGCTGGCAAGTGAGGCAACTGAAAAAGCAAGATCTTACTAAGAGTTAAGGGGTTATATCTAATGTACTTGCTTTTAACAGTATTTTCTAGAACATCTGCTTTTCAGTTCTTTTGTTAGAGCACCACTGGAAAACAAAAAATGGATATAACTATAAGAACAGGTGTTAAGAAAAGCTCATGCAAAATAAAGCAGACATGCGCACAGCTCGTGAGGTAAAAAGCTGCAAATCACTTATTGTATTCTGACATATTTTAATCTAAACTTTAAATTTAGTCATTTGCTGTTGTATACAAGGCTTTCAGTGAGCTACATGGCCAACAAAAGCCCTAGGGAAGCTCACCGATGTGCCAGCTTTCGTTGTCTCCCTTAAGTATTATCAGCAACACCAAAACAACGCTAAACAGTACTGCTTTCCCTTAAATAGTAGCTATGTATCAAAGGTATATACAAAGTTGCCCTTTCAGTGGTTATCCCTATCTGTCGCAATATAAAAAAAAGAACAAAACTCAAAACATTGACATTAACAGACTGTACAGATATGCAAAAGATACATTTATTCTCTGACTTAATTATAAAAATAAAATTCTGCTTCATAACAGTCACTTACATTCTCTTATCAGACACACAGGCATACACCATTGACTAAACATAACTATGCACTGGCATCCTATGTAAAGTGCCCAAAACACTGTTTACATTTAGGCAGGACAAAAGCAGGAGTGGTTGGTTGTTTTGTGCTTTTGACTTGTGTTAAGTTACTAGGCAAAGTACTCTAGCAGAATTTACTAGACTGGATTTTACTTAAGTGTCCACCGTTGCCAGACACACACATATATAATGCCATTGTCTCTTTTACTAAACATTTCACAGTGGAAGTGAAAAGTAATTGCAATAATGATAGGAAATTAAAAGAAAAAACATCAGGTTGAATTCAACAGGTTTTAAGGGAACATCCCCACAACATACAATTTTATGCCAGAGTTAAAAGGTTAGATTACAGTTTTGCTGGCAAGTATACGTGAGAAGTAATATCAGGATAACTAAATATTAGTAAATCTGTTAGATGTTTAACATCTGAAGTCATATGGATTAGCAATATCAGGAACTAGACTGAGGCAGCTCACCAATAGCATATACAAGTCACACCAGTACAGACGCAGTGATATTTTGAAAAGAACTTGGTGGTAACTGGCTAAAAAAAAAAAAAAATCTCTGTATTTCTTCCTAATGCACGATTGTTTTTTAATCTTTCTTAAGGGTTTCTTCTTTCAGCAACACATAGAATTTACAATAAAATGACACTACCCATGCAAAAGAAAGCTTCTTCAGACTATTCATCTAGAAATCAGAACAGTAATAAATACAACTTTTAAGACACATTCCATAGCTGGTAGTTCAAATGGAATTTATGTCAAACAAATCTAAAAGCACTCGTGTTTGGTTGAACTAAAGCAATTTAACTCTACTTCGAGGGACAGCCATTTAACATCACAAACAATGCCTTGAGCAAAGTAACCTCACTAAGTATTCAATTCTGAACATGTGTTTATAATAAATGCATTTTTGATGATGTGTGTCATTATGCCAGAGAAAGTACAGAGTTTTGTGGGTTTGGGTTTGGTTTTTTTTTTTTTTTTTACTTATAAAGGAACAAATTTAGTTAACTGGAAGATGCATAGAGGAAATTTAAGGCTAAAATATTTGATTAGCTTTTTCACCCTTGAACACCTTGTCTGATTAAAAAGTTACTTGCACCAACTTCAGTTTTCTCATGATCTCTCACTGAAGTCCAGCTGAAGCCATGGGAACCTTAATAACTGCAGTAGCATGCGAAAATGCAGCAGCTGTCACCCCCGGTTTAAAACAAAGTCATTTATTTGCCCTAGTTTCTACCTGTCTGAGAGAAAGAAAACTCAATTTCCTGGCTAATGCACAGTTAAGGAGCTCTGATCAGCCTACACAGTCTCTTATGAACCCATACACAAAACTACACTACCTTTCTTTCAAAAAAAAATAAGAAAAAAAGAAAAAGAAAAAAGGAGAACACACCAAAAAAAATACCAGAAGCAGGTGAAAGTAATGGAGTGTAGAGCAAAAGTGATCTAAGAATGCAAAGTTTTAGCATCCCTCACTATGAAGTAAATCACTAAAAGTTGAATGAGCTATGGTCAGGAAGACCAGAAGCTCAACAAAAAAAATTATCTGAAATTACGTGATTATTGCTACATACTGCTCTAGCCACTAAAACCACATCTAACTAGCTTCAGTCCTTGACGTGACAGAAGTCAATCCTTCATTTGTTAGATTTTAGGTACCATTCTTGCAATCCTCCTGCCTGAGGAAAATTTACCAACTTAGTCCTGGGTTATTTCAGTGGTGCCACAAAGATGGTAATTCCTCCCCCATCGTTTATTGCGAAGTATTTTCTTTTTATTTGCTCAGTTTCTATACTTTTTCCAGTTAAAAAAATTACACAAATATTCCTGAAACGCAAAAGCAGACTGCTCCTATTATTAAAAGATAGCTTAGCATATGAAGGTAGATCATTAAGAATATACAACATAAACAATTATTCCTGCATATTTATCATTTAACTGGAGGAAGAATTACTTTGATGTGTATGGGGGAATGTTCCTTCCTCTACAGGCAATGTTCTGCTTGCCAGATACTCCAACATCATAAGCAACCACAGGACTGAAAGATTTAAAAAGCAAGTTTAAAGACTTATTGAAGTTGCTGCTTCTACTGTTCCAAATTGACAGACCAGAGTAGTTGTATGTAATGTATCACTAGGCTCAGTATTGTTAACAAATGGGCCAGTAAAGACCGGGGACTCCTGGGATACACGTATATAGTGTATTTTAAACATTGCCAAGGCATGCAAAGTGCCATACAATCAGATTTAATACTGAGCAATACTGTGCATTCTGTACCGAAAGCATCGTTATTGCTTCATTATTTCTCCTTTGCTGTAAAAAGCTGCAGGATGGTCATGCAATGGTTTATCTGTATTTTAGATGTGAAACCTTTGCATGTACGATCCAACTCTCTATAACGTTCTGCCATTTTGTTATTGTGCTTATCTCTCACTATCTACAGACATGAAAACTGATTACAGTTCTAGTCCCTAACACTTACTTTCTTAAAGGAAAGAAAACCAAAATGAGGAGTGCTAAGTATTTTCTTGGGTTTTTCCTCCTTGCTTGAAAGTAAAAGTTTCTAAAGTTTTGATAAAAAACACTGAGTCTAAGTCTGTTAGCGTTAGTTCATTTTGTTATCGATTTGAAATCAGCTATAACATGTTAGAGACTGGCTATCCTGATCATTTTGAAAATAGTGCCACATATACATGCACAATTCAACAAGCCCACAGTGACATGCAGTGACAGTTCAAGGAGGTTATGGTGGGGAAGGAAGTAAAAAGTGCTTTTCTGGCAACACTGGTGGGTGTGGGGAGAAGTGGTCTGCTGCATGCATGCTAAATATGGTGGAACATTTAGATACCCTACCTGAGGGGTGATCCGATGAGCAATGTAGGAGGGGTAGGGTTACTCCCTGCATTGTGCCGGCGTCGTACTGCCTGACGCCTAAATGTGCTGCGTTCACGACGAAATGTGACAGTCTCCTCGCTGGCTTGTGCTGCTGCATCAAGACAGACTTTAGGTCAAATAAGAACCCATCCTAGTTACGTACACAGTAACTTAAGACTCCTTTCTTCCCCCTGACCCTCCCCAAGTTAACGAACTTGACTTGCAACAACAAAAATAGCTTATGCACTGACTGTTCAAATAACCTGTCTCAAAATAGGATCACAACACACAATTATTAGTAAAAATTTGGGTGGTTGGGGGATAGTGTGTGTGTGTGTGTTCTTGAACATACAGCTTGCCTGCCTTTATTTTCAACCCAAGGTCCATGTAGTCAGGTTGCAAAAAGTTGCATATCCCAAATCTCTTTCATTTACACAGGGCAGGAAGACACAAGACTGATCTTACTCTTTATCTCATTTAATAGATAAAGGAGAAGCCTAAAAGAGAACCTAGAAAGGTTGCCTGCCACTCCTCACCATAATATTCTCATCTCAGTTTCATAATTTCTGCCAAACAAGTAAGGTTGAGGTTAACCTCATCACACCTCCTCAGGGGAAAAAATAGAGTTGCTTTTTTCCTTTTTCTTCATAAGCACCAAAGCATACATGCTGCTCATTTTAGACTAGTTACACTATGATTTGGAGGAGTAGGGGGTTAAGATTAAGTGAGAGAATAACTTCTTCGTAAAGATGGGTGGTTTTGTTGTTTCAACTCCCCAAACAAAAACAAATAAACAAAAGGTTTGGTCCACTTGTATACAGCAACACTGTAAAAACAGTTTGTATGTACTCAAGGGAGTCTAAGATTTTTCCACAAATTACCCTGAAAAATCCACTTGTGCTCCCTAAGCTTCACAGTCTGAACAATTTCAGATTTGGACTGCTTCATGGTGTGTCTACAGCCTCAGAGTCTTCCTCCTGAACCAAGGAATCTACTAACCAATTTGAATGCCAAGCACTAGAGTGCTCAAATGAATGGGTCACAGAGAAAATAGGTTTTGGCAGGCAAGTGAAAGAGGAGAAAACCAAACCAAAACAAAACAAAAAAACAAACAACAAACTTGACATGAAGTCAATGCAAGAGGAGAATCACTATCTTGAAGGGGAAGTCACAACTTGGTAGACAAGAAGCCTGTTACTAAAGTGAGAAAACCAAGGATCGTGTCAAGCCAAAACAAAAAAAGAAAACACTAGGGGAGCAAGGTTTTTTTACAGCAGAAAAATCACAGGCAGACTAGTCCATGTACACTTAAACACATTTCAAGTTACAAAAATCCTGTCAATTAAGCTTTCTAAAACTTACCAACAAAGACTCTAATACTGATCTACAGGGAGTAGCAACCTATAGCAACCTATTACTGCTGCTATGTATAACTGCCATGGCATAAGCAATGAAAACTGCATGGAAGAGTCTTAATTCCACCCATGAACCACAGGTTATCAAGTGAATACTGTACATGAAACTTCAATCTGTAGTTTACTTTAAAAAACTAAGAAGCTACATGAAGAGATACACTTTAAGACTCACATTAAAGTTACAAGCACTTCATTACCAAAATGTCAGAAGTTCAGAACATTATTGATTCAGTCCTTTCCTATATTTTCAGGAGAACTGTGGGATTGCTCAATCTCTCCTCACTTCTCCACAACTGTGTTTATTATTCTAATCATTAATAGATGATTCCTTCTCAGTGTTTCAGCAAGAATTCAATACATTTCTCTTGTGGTTTAATATACAGCTTCATGCTTGGTTTTAATACACAGGCTAATTTCTTCAAGGATTTCTTTATAGCTCTCATATTTGAAGGATTGGGAAAGTGAAACACACTAAACAAGATAGCATGAATCCTGACTTTCTTCCGGTAGATTAAGTTAACACACAAGAGGTCAAAACTGTTCACTGATTTTGGGTGTCAATTCGTAAAGCTCCATTTTCCCACTGTATATATCCGCATATAAAAACTCATACATCCACAAGGCAGCTTCCACTGAGTTCAGATGCAAAAGCAATTCCACATGTTTCTGCTAATCAGGCCATAGTTAAGCACCACAAAATAAAGAACAGTGACTAGTCTTAACTGAAATGTAAACAGTCTAATTACCATTAGGATGGTAAACATCAGCATTACATCTTAATTACCATTTGCAACTACTTAGCAAAAGCAGCATTCAAGTGCAATTCTTCAAGGCAGCATACTTATCACTGACAACATCTGTTTTTCTTTTCATATCCTTTATTCAGTAAACATCACCTTCTGTAATAACTGCAGCCCAGATTATGGAAACACTAGAGGTCCTTCCTACATAGCTCCAATTTGTCACTAAAGCAAATCTACCTCAAGCACTCACTGAGGCAATGCCCTGTGAGGAAAACAGAGAGATATAAACATGTTTGAAGATGAAAAGAAATTTAAAAATCAAAATTCCTGTGTACTTGGGGATTGAATTCAAAGCCGCACAGATAGTTCTGGCACTTGTTAACTTTTTATTATTTCACTTTAGCCTTTAAAAATCAAAGTAGATTTTGGTGTAGCTTTCTACCTAATCTATCAAGGCATTTTTGATTTATCTTGAAACTTATTCAATGCACATCATCTATATACACTCTTCCTGAATGTAGGCGGTGACATTCAGGGCCACTAAAGCAAGACTATAAGTTCTTTTGAAAAGACAGCAGAGCTTTTCAAAAAGCCCACAAGCTCCAAGTCTGCCAGTGTTATGCAACAGCTCAAGCAGCTACATGTTGAAACAGTGACTAAGAAAGTAAAAAGCCAGTTGAGAAGGAAGGATTACAGTTTGTCTGAAGTAAGGAAAGCCAAACTGAGCGAAGTTGTGTTTTGTTTTTTTGAAAAAATAAAAACAAACACACACAAACCCCTCATTTTAAAGTACACACAGGATTAAAAAAATATATATCAGCACAGAAAACTACTTATGTTAATACGTATTATTTGTGTTGCTACTTATCTTTAATGAGAAGCAGTACAGCTGCTGATGAGTTCACCAGTAGGATGTACGATAAAGCTCCTAAATTATCCTCTATCATGCTCTGACAGCAGTTTAATCATGAGGGAAATAGCTTTGTTTTAACATAAATAAGCTTCCTTTAATATTTACACAGTAACATAATGCTTTGATATTTAAAAACAAAAACTAAACAAATAAAAGTATCCCTGTAGGACAGCTTTTTTTTTTTTTTGGATACATCTTTAGACCATCACTCACACTTATCCAATGCTGCTATTTACAACCACTTACTCTAGTCTCCAGAAAGCTATGATCCAACACCTACACCCATGTACAAAATCTAGATCTAATAGAGAGAGATAACATAGGTTATACTTTAACAGTTCCTGCTTACTTTAAAGTAACTCAGTAAAGGAAGACAAGTCTTTCAGTTCAGAGTGTTTTTTGTTGAAGTCTGTTCTATTTTTCCGTTTAGAATAAAATTTTTATGTTGAAACAATATACTTCATTAATGTCAAGAAATTTAAGTAGAAATTTCTTCTGCAAGTTGTCATATGAATTTGAGCCCCCAACATTATCTGTTCTCAAGAACAGAAAAATCAAGTTTGAAGTCCAAAGTGCATAAGTTAGAAATGCAAACCTACATCCCAAAGATCAATAAAGTAACAGGTGGAGACCTAATGAGAATTTTGTAGCGAACCTAATCCTCCCACACCTATCCCCAACTACAACACATCTAATTTCAGAGGAAATAATTTGACTTTTGTAATTATTAATGCAACTGTGCACATGAACGTGTATTTATTAATCATTTTTCTCCCCCTTTCATTACACTTCAGGTTAGAAAAAAGCCAAATTAGCAGTTATACACTTAGAAAGTCATGAAGGTATCATTCCATTATCATGTTTGTAAAGATATTTTCCCAATAAAAAGGACTAAAATTTATTGTAGAGAAAACTGTAGAATAACAAATAATTCACATCCGTTTGCCAAAACATCTGAATATAGGTTGAACTATTCTGCTGATAGGTTATGCCTTTCCAAAATTACTCTTTCTATACTACACGTTTTTGATGTAAACCTCTGCAGTTCCTCAAAGTTTTAAACATAATTGAAGACTCAGAGTTTCACACAACTACACAATTGTTGTACAATACAACTAGCTTTAAGAAACATAAAAAGCAAATATTCTCTTTCAAACAGGAACATTCACACATACAGGTCAAAACATTTACAACATCACCCTGCATTTATGTACCACTGCTTCTAACCCCAACTTAGAAGATGGAAACTGAAGAAGTACGAGATGAAAAAACAGCATTTCCCAATTTTATTGCATCAAGAAGTCCCATTTCATTTTTGCTAGGCAAAAAAAAAAAAAGCTCAACCCAGTACCTTAGATAAACTCTGAAATACAGATAAATTCTTCCCAAGTAATAGGACTCCTGGAAAGATATGGTCCGGAGGTAAAGGATCCATGTGGACACAGAGTTCTCAGGATAAAAACTGCAAACATCAGTTAGACTGGCAAGAAAACAAAAAGCAAAAATCCCACACACAATGGAAACAGTGTCCCTCAGTCTTCTCAAGAAAGATAAAAATAATACAGGACTTGAAGCCTACATGGTTTTGAACTTTAGTCCGGTTAAGCATAGTTAAATGTGTGCATGGAACCTGAGTGATGCTTGGACATGTAATTTCTCTCCCTATCAAACAGGTAACTGTGATCTATTTTCAACCACTTGTAATGACCAACCCTACAAATTCTCAGTGTGAGCTGAAATGAAGTTTATCACTCATGCATTCACGTAAGCAGTGAAGTCTGTCTTCTAACACTGAACATACTCTGCCAAACCAAAAAGCTGAAATGTTGCTCTTCTGCATCTCATTTGTGTTCAAAACCTAAGAGCCCTATTTCTCAACGTGCATTTATGGGTTAATGCATTCATAGTTTATTCTCGTGTGCCCTAACACTATTTTAAAAACCATACTTGTAAGATGCTGAAGTAGAAAGGAGTTGGTTCAGTCTGTGTCTTCAGCATACAGTTATTAATCACCATGAATTATGCACCATTTTAAGTTCTACAATTGCAGAGATTTCTTACACTTCTCAGACGAAAAATCAAAAGTGTTGGCTTATAGTATTATTAACTTACTGTGGACATTTAATGAAGAACATTGCCACTGTCAATTTCTTAAGAATGGAGATGTGGGCAGTAAAGGAGAAACAATGAAGAACAGCAGGACATCTCTAAGATACAAACTTTTGCTACAAAATAGGGATGAGAAAAAACACCACAGAATTTAGGAAGGAAAGCTTATCACACACACACCAAAAAAAAAAAAAAAAAAAAAAAACAAACAGAAAATTTAATGAGAAACAAGGGAAGTAAAGCCCAAGACTTCAGTGTTGTAGTTGGACGTATTAAAAAAAAAAAAAGTTTAATATTAGGCCAGAGGAATATCTACAATTACATCAAATCAGTCACTACAACAATCTGAAAAGCAAAACACTGTCAAGCAGGGAGTAACCAGGACAATAAAATCATCTGTTTTGAATACTGGACCAACCATATTTACAGACCAGCTTGATAGACAGATTTCTATATTAATGCCAAAGATAAAACTAAGAGTCTCAGCTATTTTATTTCACTGTACTTCCCACTGGAATTACTCTATTTTTAAAACCATTAGCTGTTACTCACACATACTTCTTGAATAGCATATTGATGGACTTGGGGGTCAAAGAGCTAAAGCTATGACCTAATCTGATCCCCTGCCCAGTAGAGTCCCTATATCCAGGGATCTGGGTATCAATAGCTACAATAGCTAGCAGTACATTCATGCAGCAGATAAATGTTCATAACTTACATTGACCTTTATGAAACTTAATTACAACTCTGTATTTGGATTTATTCACCGTAAGGAAAAGATGCTTTAAATCTTTAGAACACACAGCCCTTCCAGCATAAGTGCTGTTCTGTATTTGTCATACACAGAAAGTCATGTTCGCTTTGAACAGGTTTCTATTAACTATAACACCGAATGTTAAGTAGTAACTAACTGTAATATATCCTGGAATTACATCTCATAGCTACATTTGGCAGCAATGTGAGCATTTTTGTTACAGTTTAGAGAACTTTTGGAACTTTCTCAGCTGTATGCATAACAATAAATCCAGTTACATCTATAAACAAGCATGAAAAAAAAAGTGGCTAATAAACCTAAGTTAGTAGGTGCATCTTTGTTTATACTAAGTATCAAAAATCTTTATTCAACTCCTGTTTGAGATGAATACTTGGCAAATTTATGAACAACACATGCTATTTGTCAACAAAATGGAACCATTCTTTCCAAATCAAGTAAAAATTATTGTGAGAAGTAGTTGCCCAAACACTACTAATCTAAGACATTTAAATAACTCATTTCCACAGCAATGCAAAAGTATTTTAAAAGAACTACTACTTCTGATTTCTTTGGGAGGCTTGAGAAAATTTAACCAGGGTCAAATTTTATAAACAATACTCCCAGGGAATACAAACAAACAAACAAATCATATGAAGCATATTTTGCTTCATTTTTAACTTCTGGTAATGCTGTGGCATGCATTTCTCATCAAGTATCCGGAATTTCTCTTATGCAGCCCCACAGAACTTTAGGCAGAATATCTACTACTCTGTAGATGACACACTAAAGTGACAGGAAGTCTCAGCAGTAGTACTCTGGGCTTTTGCCAAGGCGTTACACACCTTCCTGGCTCTCAACAACCACTGCTGCAAGTTGGACAAAACCTGACATCTGCATGCGTGCATTTGCTCCCCATCACCACTTTTATGGAACCACAAAGTATCAGGAAGATGGTAGTTATTTTGGTCATAAGTAACTCAAAGTCCCTTCCTATCCATAAACACCAGAAAGGGGACTAAAGAGTCAGGACAGAGTCCCTACTAAACCAGCATTTTGTTTTAGTAGGTAGTGATTAAGAATTTGTAGATGCAAGATTCATTCCAAGTGTTATTTCATTGTTAAGTTCCAAAACTGCAGAGCTCCATTTCAGCCTCACGCATTACTCCTAATGCGGTTTCCATCTTTAAGCACCGAACAGTAACACCTCACCTCTACTGGGATGACAGGATATCCAAAATTAGAGGTAACTCTAAACTCAACCTTCACACACAAAAGCTGTGACAGAACAACATTATGTTTTCAAAGTCAGGTAGTGGAAAGGGCTAACATTAAAATTTCTGTCATGCTTAAACCAAATACTGTGTACATTCAGACACTGATGGTTGATGTCTAAAAATCAAGTAATGGAATTCAGTCTTTCGGTTCCAATGAAGAACCTCATACAGAAGAGCCCTATCTACCGGCTAATCTGCTTAATTTGATCCAGTTACAGGAGGGCTCCTGCTGAACACATGAATGGAGCTAGCTAACGTACACACAACCAGATTACAATAACTTTATATGTTTTTCAGTTTCTACCATTTCTGAACTCTTTCAGAGTTTGATTTCTTATGCAAAACTGTTTTGTTTAGCAGTCTGAATATGAACTGATAAACTCCCAGAAAACAGACCAGAAGCCCCATCTTCTGTAACTGTATTGATTGTACCTGCAAAAAATGTATCAAACTAAAGCCATCAGAAGCATGAAACAGCTCTACAACATAGGCAAAATAAGTAATGACTGTAGACCACATGCAATGTAAGCATTGTAGGAAAAAGTGATGTATTGGTAACAGCTAATATCATCACTGGCTGCGTAGCAGAGCACTGAATTGTACTTTTAACTTTGGAAAGGATACTGTCTCATGATTACAGGCAGATACACTAAACATATAAGTACAAATACACACAGACTGAAAAGATGAACAGGTTTCCATATGCCATATGAAATGTAAGATTCTAACCCAAACTCACAAAATCCTATTTTGCCTGCCTGTAGACATGTACTGCAGACCACAGAACAACAGTATGAGCTGTTACTTCAATATGGCTATGCAATGCACAGAAGGAAAAACACATTACATGCAGTTTTATTTACAAAAAGGTATGTAACTCAATAACTTTAATCTTAAATCACAGCAAACTGTAAGAGAGAATAGTAACTTAAAGGGTGAATCTTTTACAGATGTTAATACAAAACTGGGAAAGAACACTTGACTTTTCAGGTCAGCTCCAGTTTTACAAAACATCACTGTGTCATATACAGCGTTATGTTGGCTCTTTAAACCTTTACAAACAGCAATCCAGAAATAGCACATATCTGACAAACCAGGCACAGGAGAGTATCAAGGTGGTGTTTCCAAACTATCATTAAGACATCTATACAAACTTTTAGACATCTAAATAACTTCATCTAATCCATAATCCATCAATTCACTAACCACTTTTAGAGGCTGAGTATTTAAACAAAGTTAACTATTATAAGACATCTTCCATTTTTTTGTTATATATCCACCATGTGTATTTAATTACACAATTTTCAAATGTTGTTTGTCTCCATTTTAATGAACTGCAATTTTTATTCAAATGTACTTTTTACAAGGTAACTTGAGTCATTCACCACTTCCTGGCATAAGATAGAAACGAAACTGCTAAATCGCACCTGTTGAAGCTTAAAATGTACAAGTTGTATAGCATCCCGCTTAGTGAAAGATTAGTACTAAAGGCCCTATCCATTATGAAGCATGTTTTAGCAGTTACACAAACAAGTAAGAACGTACTTTTTAATTTACTCCCTAAAGACAAAATGAAGTTACTACTGATTTAAGTCGTATTTGAAAATAGGAACTGAAAGCTGTTGACTGAGAGAAGGCAGTATTAATATCAGTCTTTTTATTATTCCAGCATGCATCTGTTATTTGTTTCAGGAAGTTATTATAAGCAATCACAGAAATTACAGAAATATTTATATAAAATTGTAAAATAATCCTTTAGCAGAAGGTTGGACCAGACAAACACTAGAAGTCCCATCCAACCAGTATCTTCTGATCTTATGAAAATCTGAACCAAGCTTATTCTACAATTCATTGGCTACATGTAAATAAAATAACTTCTTTATTTTCTCAAATCATTTCTATACACATAACAAATTCCTATACAAAGAATGGTAAATTTGCTACCATTTCTTAAAACTCTCTGTCTTGATCTAAAATAAAATTTTATGAATCATTTGTGTGCTTAGCTAACAAGATCCACATTATCTGGTAGGTATTCCCCTCAAACAATCTTGAAAGTCAGACTGAGATAATTAGCAATCCCACACTGCTCTGAAAATGTGTTTTAAACCCACTTATCTTCCACGAGACAAAAGCCTCCTAGTTAATGCAGTCAATATGGCTAACCAAGAAAAGAGACTGAAACATCATAAGAAGTGGGAAACAAAAATCTATTAAGAGCTCCAAAAAAAATTTTTTTTAGGACCCTATTAATCTATATTAATACGATTTACTACAGGTGAGCTTAGTACTCAGACTATGCTACACCAAGCACAGCAATAGTTACAGAAAATAAGAAGAAACTACATTGCTCTCTCCAGCACAGGAAGGTTATTGTGTTGTCATAATGAGGGGGAAAAAAAAAGAAAACAACTAACAGAACCAAAGTAAACAACACTGTCTAGCCAACAATGGCAAGGCTAAGCAAAATCAAATCCCTGGGAGAATTCAGCTTAGTAACTAGACCACTGTAAGAATGCACAATTCAAGGCAGCATGGTAAAGGTTGTTTGGGGGGTTTTTTATACCACCTCAAGCCATGCCAGACAGTTCATTTAAGAGGCAGCAGTAACTATAATCACTTCCATGTTTCCAATTTTCTAAACTGCACAATTTTTCAAAGACAAAAATAGTCTCTCTCATTGCTAACTTTTAAAATAATACACCTAATTTGAAGCTTGAGTAATACAATGGAGCAGGTCTGATCTGATCACAAATAATTTTAAGATACAGCTCTGGTTAACAAAGACAGCCAGTTACAAACCCGTAACAACTCTACCTATAGATTTCATAACATTTGATTGAATTCAACTCCCATTTCTGTAGATCTTCCAAGAGATTATGAAGGATATGCTCTGTCATGAAGAATGAATGAAGAAACAGGAAGACATTTAAGTACAGTTGTAACTTAAGTCACAGATACCAGACTCATTAACAAAATACAGCAAGATACTTCTGGTTGGTTATTTACTTACCTCCACTTGCTGATTCTTGCTCTTCCCCTTCAGGGAATGTAGCCTGGCTTGGTAAGCTATTCCTAGAACGAGTGACTGACTCTAAGTGTGAAGCCCTTCCCAACAGAGATAGCTCATCTAGCACCTCTCCTTCTTTGGCTTCCAAATCAGATTTTGAAGTGGTTAACTGTTTTATGTTACCTGGTGCCATTAAACTATTTGGGTCATTCAAACAAGCTACAGTACCACTGTCCAGGCTTAACACTCTGGCACGATTCTTGGCACTGTTTGTGCTAGAAGTCCGACGTGTAGATCGTTTTTTGCTAATTCCTTCAGAGCTTACGTGGGTTTTGTGAGCATTTTCAGGGTCTGCGCCCCCACGTTCTTTAGAAACGTATTTGGTCTTTAAAGCACTGTACTTTCCCTCAGGAGACTGGCATGAATGGGAAGTGGTGCTGGAAGAGCTATCACTGCTGAACTGGTGAGCTGACTGCATACTTGATGTCCTGCTCAAGTCACTTTGATCACTGGAGTCCTCATCGTGACAAAACACAGCACTGTGAGGTTTAGTACCAGATACACCTCGGAAGGAAACATATTCCCTGTGCCGACTTGAATCAAAACTACTAGCCCGCTTTTTTCCTGTCCTTCTCCGACTGGTCTTGTGGGTAGAGGCTGTTCGATGTATTAAACTAGAGGATTTTGGTCGAACATCTCCTTCTTTTTGTTTTCCACTCGTTTCTTTAGGAGCTCTTGAGTCGACTAGCACAGCTAGTTTCTCACTCTGCTCATCTCTTTGTTCAGCAGCCTTCCCAGGCGGCCTGTCAGCTTGCGTAGTCAATTCATTGGCATGTGGGTTCTTATTGGCCTCTTCTGAAGCAGAGGCACCAAGACCTTTCTGACTGTGCATCTCGTCAGACACGTTAGAACCCTTTACCTCTTGAACACCACTGTTGGTGCTCACTTCCACAGCAGTCCTTTCGCTACTAGTCCTTTTGTCAGTAGTAGAGCTACTGTCATCCTCTGAGTCAACACCACAGTCCTTTTTCTTATCATCCTTTTTTTCTTCTCTAGGAGACTCCTCCTCGTGCTCAGACAACACACTTTCTATATGCGTTGAGCTGGTATGTTCACTTTTATAGCTACTGATGGTACTGTTAGTGTCGCGATCAGTCCCACTGCAGTAGCTTTCTGTTGAACCACTGCTTCTAGTACTCAGGCTTCTCAGACTGTCCACACTTTTGTCTGCTTTCAAGGATTTGCTCTTCCCACTCTTAACCAATGGTTGAGGGCTGCTACTTTTCAGAATGTCATCTAATTGAAAAACTCCTGAAATGCAAGAGTTCTCAGCCAAGGACTCTCTGGATCCAGAAGGGGGCTTGGAAGCTTCTAACTCACTGACAGGATCTAGTCCTCGTTTTTGCTGATAGAGAGGGAAGTCATTTAGTGAAGCATCTGGAAAAGCGACAGCAGAGCTAGAAGTCCTTGGTACACCTCGTGGTCTATGATCCTTCCTATAGGAGTGAGAATGCAGAGTTACAAGCGAAGCTACTTCCGTGTCACATGCGCTGGTTTTAGACTGGTCCACAAGCTGGTTGTTCGAGAGGCACACTTTGTCACTGTTGTCTCTTGGCAAATCCTGTCCAGAGGATAATGAAGGTTGGATGGAGACAAAGGAATCATTCGACACCAGACGAAAAAGCTTCCGATCAGTTGCCAAATCTGTGTAAGTACATATTTAAAAAATATTCATGTAGGATGTTCATGTAAGTTATACAATCTGCTTTACAACTGCTTGTTTATGTCAGATAAAGTAAATAAACTGACAAATCCATTTGCAAGTACTATGTCATTTAAAGTGCAAGTACATTATCATTTAAGAGCTTTCTGAGCATCTGCGCAAACCTGACACTTTTTTTTTTTAATAAAAGAGAAACTATCAACACCTGATTAATCTTAGTAGCTAATAAAAATAACACTATTCTGACAAGTCCCCAGCCTCCTCTATTGTTCAAGTGTCTCAGACCATGTTTTTATGTACAAAGTTCCTTAATTATAATAGGGTACCTTGCCTTTTGTTTTATTTCCTACTTGCAGTAAACTGTTTCATATAAACTTAAAAATTGTTAAAGAAAACAGAGTAAACCCATTAACATTCAAGACACAAAATAAACAAGAAAAAACACATTTCCTACTAGATACCAAGTAAGCTCACAGTTAGCAAGGATTCAGGCACTATCACAAGTAGGTTGATACTACAATGAAACTCCCCATGAAGTTACTGAGCTTTACTACCTCTAAAACTGGTGTTGTTAAAGAAAATCATAAGGATTTGCTGTTAGATCTTGGTCAGAACAATTGTTTCTGTTACCCATCAGAAATGCTCTCTTATAAAAGTGTCGCCCCTGCAGGCAATATTGAAAGTCAGGCTACTTTCCTTTTTGATACTATCACTAAAAATAGAAGATCTGGAGGCCAAGTTAAGTTACGACAATTACTAAATTTGTGGAGTGTATTTGCATATGTGTAACTTAAGAGACTTCACAAATAGTTCCATTACTCAGTTGAAAGCAGTAGAACCCTGATGCCTATTACAACAGCACAGCCACCTGTAATCCTCTATTTTAAACATACTTCCTGCACCGAATCACACAGTACTGACTGTAAAGAACCCATTAGACTGATTAGACTGTCCAAAAAGAAACACAGTATTCCCGAAGTTAACTTCCTGCTAATCACTACATACTTAAAATACAGTAAACAAGAGATTTCCCTATAGTTTTATGTGTTTTAGTCTGAGCAGACTTTTTCCTGGCAATAAACCTAAAGGAAAAATGAGATCTGAAACAAAATTGGACAACTGAAGATTACAAGCTAACAGTTTCCTTACATACTAGAAACAAAACAATTACAAAACTCTGATAGCTTGCATATAAGAAGCAGTCTGTAGCTCCAAAAACACAGAACTCTGCGTGAGATTATCTACTTTACAGAAAAGCATGCCTGATTAAAAAAAAAAAAAAAAAAAAAAAAATCATTTGGCTGTACTGGAAAGCAAATCAAATTAGTCTTGAATGAAGACCATGAAACCCAGGCCACTTTCAGTATGACAGATCATCTACAGACACGTAAGCTGGCTATCTTTCAGCAGTAAGGAGACAATAAATATTTATTACCTGCTGGAAGATGCCAGGACAAGAAACATGCAGCCAAAGAATAAAGTTAAAAGTATTCAAGCTATGCATCCCAGGAACTCAGAATAATTAAAAAAGGAAACTGAGAGCTTCAAGATACCCTTTCTCAAAGTCTATCAACAAATTGCATGAATTTATTTAGCATGTTAAGCAAAGGGTCTTTGGTAACAAAATACCATGTTTAATATGCAGAAGAAGAAATTTTACCTTGTTCTTCACTCCCTTCTTTACATAGGCTAGAACTCTGGCCAAGACTTAAACTGATATCATCAGAGGTCTTGGCAGTGTCAGTATCTCCTGTAAATTTTAAGAAAGAAGAGTACTAGTGCTCAAAGTATTACCACACACATCAACATAAACTGCAGATTTATCACCTGTCATGAAAGACTGTTGCTTTTATTTCTTCATTTGAAGATAAATAACAATAATTACAAGTATACAAGATTTCTCTTATATTTAGAGATAAATATTGTCTACTCTGTTTCTTTTATTATGTATATAAGAAAGTTTTCATTCAACTACACAGATCTGGATGAAGAATTGAAAAAGTATCTTACACAGAACTCGGTGAAAATAAAGATATCTATTTGAATATTCCTTTTTGCCTGGATGCCAATAAAAATGAGAGGTAGATTGTAACAAAATACTTGTAAAGAGAGATAAGGAAAAATCAGGAAGGTGACAATAATTCACATTTCGTTTTCCTTTGTCTTATTATTGGCTTAATAACTTTACAAGATAGCAGCTTTGCATATTACAAATAATTTATCTTTTTATCTCAGAGGGGTCCACAAGGGCTGTCCTGGACGATACTTTCACTAGATACCAAGCAACTAGCAATAATCAAGTCATTGTAAATACAATACCAGAAGGGCAACTGGTTGCACACAACACAAAATAGTAGGGAAAAGTCCACTCAAACCAACCCCTTGCCTCTGCATTTTCAAGCAAAAGAAAAACCTGTTGTAACATGGAAAACAGAGCAGGATTCCAGAATATTCTGCCCTAGTGTTTTAGGCACGTAATTTGCAACTCCAAGGAAGATTTCTTCCAAATAGTAAATGCTGTACATAGTTCACAAAAAAAGTTCTAAAGATGAACAAGGTAGACAGTATTTGGAAACAACTTCGTAAACAATAGTGATTTGAAGTACTACTGCAGGGTGATTTTAAGAAGTAGCCAAAATCTCACCTTTGATGGTTGCTGCTGTTCCCAGACGAGATAACCCAGATCCAACCTAGAAATAGGGAATTATGTAGAAAGACGTAAATTTTCAGGAATTACCCAACTGTTGTTTACTATTACTGCAATGCATGCATTTGCCAATATACCTAGGAGAGGTTTTCAAAGTCACAAAAGCATCCAACAGCACAGTGCTGCAAAATCCTTTCTGACTCAAGAGTGTTTCCACTGCAAACAGAGATGACAAGGCATCTAATTATGCTTCCAACTATAACACTGCATTATTCTGTTTTATAGCCAACGCATTTGGAGATTTTACTATGCTGATTTTAAAAAGAGTTTCTAACCTAGGATTCCTCCTTGAAAATACTTAATGTGGAAACAAACTACTAGTGTGGTGGTACACGAATAACTGCTGTTGTAAAGCTGAATGTTTAATGCAGTGACCATGGTTGCCTAAAATGCCTAAAGAAAACACCATGTTAATATAAAACTTATCTGTTCAACATAGTAAACACCAAGCTAAATCCAGAAACTGCTCCCATTGGAAAAGATACCTATTTTTAGCAGGGTTAGTTTTCAGATCTGTCAGAGTTGATCCAATGACCAGGTAATCACAAGAACCCAGCTGTTGGTACACGGAAAGTGACAGCAGCATCATGAGGGGATATGGCAGGATGATCCCTCCTGGCAGCTGAATAAACTTAAATCAATTTAACCTAATCATTTTACTGTATCTTATTCCTTCCTCTCATTCCTGCAAATGCAGGAGAGTTTTTTTATGAGAGTTTGAGTACACAGATTACAGTTACCTCAAAGCAAGTAAACTGGTTAGTGGAAGACGGCAAGATTCCTTGATCTATCCTTGGATACTAGTTAAGAATCACATTTCAAATGTATAGTATCTGCTTTTCAGCCACGTCAAATAGCCAACCAGCAGGCATGTACTTCCTCACATATAAACAAGCTAGCCATTTAGCTTTGCAGTCTGTCTTTTTACATAGGTCCTCTATGTAGCAGATTATTTTGCAGAGGTGCTAAAAAGATTTTGGTCTTTCCTTCAATAATATTTCCAACAACACCT
Organism: Tyto alba; assembly: GCF_018691265.1. NCBI lineage: Eukaryota > Metazoa > Chordata > Aves > Strigiformes > Tytonidae > Tyto > Tyto alba. The sequence continues at coordinate 10,763,565 of NW_024881280.1, forward strand.
CTCCCAAAGAGCTTTGACTAGCATGCAAAAAATGCATGTGTCAATTAAACCACTCGGAAACAAGACAGGAGAAAAGCACTCAACGGCAAAATCTGAACCTAAAACACAAAAATGATGGCAATTTGACTTCACTGTATACTTACTGGGATGCTGTTTTTCAAAAATCCCTAGTTCAAATTATTATGAGCATAATTCTACTAATTCTTCTCTGTAAGCAAAGCAAATTTAAGGTAATCTGAAGATGTGTGCAGATTTTATTCAGTAATGCTACAGAACAATGGCTTTTCTATATGTAATGCAAAAAAAAGCAGCCGCAGCTTGTTTAACACATTTTCTTTACTACACTGTCATGTACACTTTTAGTTAGCAATTTTGTCATGTTTCAACCTTTTTTTCCCCTTCAGTAACATGCCTTACTGAATGCTGTAGCTGCATGCAAATGCATCTGTATAGGGAAGCTGTTTCACACAAAAATATGAACAGAACTCAGATGCTTACTGTTCAGACACCCTTTTGATGCTGCAAATTCAATTAAAGGGGACTAGTGAGCACTAATTTTATCAGCCTAAACACATTTTCAACACTATACTACCTTTCACAGTAGGTTTAACTGTGTATTATAGTGTCAGCTTTAAAGCACACAGGAAAAAACACAAGAGCTTCTTTACATGCTTTAACATTAAAACTGTTATGTTTGGAATATTTTTTTTCCAGACCAGTTCAAAAAACATGATCCTCAGCCTAGTTCGGTCTTCCTACATGGACCATTGCTTCCTATTCCTTTGAACACTACCAAATACCTACTCTTTTCAAAGAAGAAAATCTCTTACAGTATTTACGCTGTGTAACAGAGCATTATTCAGATAAAGCAGCAACATCAGCATAACACTGCAGTACATCATATACTGCTTGCTCAGAGAGCTAATTAGAAGAACTTGATATTGTAATACAATAACAAGGATTTCCACATCATTTAAAAATAGCTTCTGTATCTTTAATATTATGCTGCATTGCTCTTTGTCAACATAACCATACAGTATGGCTACTCAATCTACTTGTCCTCATCAGGAGTTGGTAAAAGATGCCACAACTGGCTAAATGTCACAAGCCAAACAGAACAGCACATGCAGCACTGAAATCTCGCAGACATAGTAAGGAAATAGAACAACTTCCCCAGTAAAATTACAATGCAACCAGAAGTTGCATTAAAATCTAATAAAGCCAAGTTCTTTAGCACTTGCCTTCGGTGCCCAGCAGCCCCTATTTATTAGGTCAAAATAGTGAAGATTTTGCTGAGGTCATCCAAAAATAAACAGTTTTAATCTTTCCATTTCTACCAGTTTGCCTTCCTTTGTACTTTAGCAAATTAATGTTTTTGACTGCAGTCTGAACTGTAACTTTCAGAAAGCCATTTAGCATTGTAAAATATAATCATCAGCAAGTATGTTCTAAGATTGAACAGAAGCCTCCTCAAATTCAGGACAACTGAAGTTTGCCAGTTAAGCATCTATATGACAGATCAAATAGAAGTAAGGGAAGAAAACAAAGTTAGAACATAAGGATGAAGTTATAACTTCAGCTGTCCAATGGCTCACTCATACCAAAAGGAAGAGAGAAGTCCATCACAGTGGGTCTTAGTATTTATCTGACCATGCTCTGAGCCACTTTGATTTACTAAATCAGAAGACAACAAATTAAGCAACAGGGAATACTTTCTGATGGGACAGTAGGTTGCCTAAAAATTCAAACATTCCTAAAGTGAAGACAGGATGGGAGGAGCAAGAGCTATGCAGCAAGGAGAGTGCAATGCCACCCTAATAAAGCAGTTAAGAAGCAGAGAAAGGTAAGTTGTTTATCCTAATACAATAAAAAAATAGTAAAATAATAAGAAAAAAAAAATCAGCAAAGATTACTCTACAGACTGCAAAGCCAGCACTATTGAAGCAACAACTGCAGTAGCTTAATTCTTACCTGGTTGTTTGGATCCACCCCAGCATAAGAATTGCGTGAACTGCATCCAACAGGAGGCGTTGCTTCTCGTATGAACTCTGACATCTCAATCCCTCCACCAGGGTCACTGAGAGAAACATAAAAAACAACAGAAACAAAACAAACCAAAATATTAACCTACCAGTTAAACAGAAGTTTGTCTGTCTACACTGAGCTCAGATTCAAAACAGTTTTTCCCTTTTCAAGTATCAGGGGCTCAAGTATATCCCAGTATCTCAGATTAATACTGTCCATGTGACACAGGAATCTCAGCTGGAGCTGGAGCACCCTATATACTGTCACAGGAGCTGCTGCTTTGTAAAGCCCACTGTCACCAGCCAACACAAACCCTGAAGACTTAGGAGCTACAAGGCATTCCGAAATGCTGACATATGAAATTCTCTGTGTATGCACACACATGTAACTTTCAGTTCATCTGTTCAACCATAATCAACAGAAAGTACTAAATAGAACTCTTTCAAAGAGCAGGGAAAGGACTACAGATCTTTCCCTTAGCCTGGATCTAGGAGCAAGACTAAGGATGGGTTAACCAAGAAAGCCACACACTGTCTGTAAAAGTTACTGAAAAGGCAGAGACCTAGAGGGACATGGTATCTCTCCCACAGAGATGCAAACCAATTCTTTCTGCCAGAAAATCACTTCCCATCAGATAATTTACAGGCCTTGCCAAGAAGTATTTTGAGCTACAATATATATATTATTATGTCCTAGTGCTTTCACCCTTTCAAGATTATTAAGTATTGGTTTGAAAGTATTTTCTAGATCAACATCAAGTTATAATTCAACATAATTCAGCTTGTCAAAGGCAGATAATTATGAAACAAAAGCAAGCTGGACCTGTCCGTTAAGACAACAGGATGTGAAATGAGTTTGGGACTACAACTCAAGAGATCCAACCTAGAACTGTTTGTTCATTGCTATGATGGAGAAGTGGAGGCATCCTTTCTCCTCTCCCAGTACAGTTCTCTCCAACCATCTTGACCCAGGAGACTTCTGAACAGAAGTGACTGCAGTGTAATTTGACACTGACCCTCTCTCTGCTCCTTCCCAAAGATCAACAACTGTCTCGCAACAACCAATGATTCAGAGCTGTGGCAAGCCCACTTCAACATTTTGCTGAAGAAAGATCACAGGCACAACCCTTCTCCAGCTGGACTAAACGAACTGAAGATGAAGCCCCTCTGGAGAACAGGACAGAAATGGACAGAAGCACTGCAGGACTTAAGACAGCTAGTCTCACAGAAAAGTCTCAGGCAATAAGACCAGCACCTAATAATGTTTGTAATATATGAACATTGATCTAGGATATTATAAACAAACTGCCTGTAGACTAAAGGACCTGAAACATCATTCATTCTGCAGCATAACATTTCAAGCTCTTGTCATCTCAGAGACGTGTAAAGGTACAGCCTTAGGAACCATTCTAGATCTTAAGAGGCCCCTGAACTGTCCTACATCAAAGAGATGACAAAAAAAGACAGTTTAAAGTTAAGAATATTACTTCAGTAAAAGTAAGCTAACTTAAGAGACAAATCAGTCATGAGTTAGCAAAACACTTATGGTCCAACTCCAGCAAATGGAAAAAAGAAGTGAAAAGCCACCATTTTGGTACGGCAGTGACATATAAGCATGCTCTTATTGATGGCTGTTTACAGATCCTTCTCTGACATGATAATATCAATTGTAAGGCAGAATCAGGTAAGGAGAAGAAAAAAATAAAAATCAGCTTCAATAATTTCCACCAGCTTTAGCCAAACAAAGTATTCCTTATGTAAGCATTTTAAGAACACATAAGGACAAAAAATAAAGTTAAATACTTACCTGAAAAACTCTCACTTCAGCACACATTATGATAACAACTGAAGATATAACAAAGAATGCTTTTCACAAAGACAAAATTCCTTTCCTCTTTGAATAACTCATTGAGAAACACTGCATATGATTAAAGAATGTCCCATGAAGTAGAAAATAAGCCAATGCAAATAAAATCTCATGCATAGAACTGGGTAGTTAGCCACGGTGGAAGATGGAGCTGACTTTGTCTAAAAGCGAACCAACAGATAGCAACATAAGCAACAATAAAACCCAACACCACCACTCTAAGAGCTGCTATATTCTGTGACAGCACACACAAACTAATGGACTAACAGAAGCTAGTAACAAACAGCAGCAAATAAAGTCTGCAGGAACAAGCAGGAAGTACAGATTTCTAGGATTAATCATTGTATGCATGAGGATCTGGACTACAACTGCATGTAGAATCCCTTAGGAGCTGTTTTCTGCTAGTGTTGTGGCCGTTCCTTTCTGCTATTAAGCTCTACAACCAGTTTCTTTCAGTTTGCTGACTTCATACCTTAGAGCAAGTGCTACGCTTCCCGATTTGCAAGCAAAACAACTGAAGTTACTATACAAATTGCGAAGACTGAATTAATTATGTCCAGCCATCTGCAATGGAGTTTGCTGTGGAAGAGGCAGAGACTATGCAAAACCAATTAAAACTAGTATTTCTAATTTTTATTAGTAGCTCTGCTATCTAAAATTACTGTCTGCAGCTATATTACATTAGCACATCAGAGACAAACCAAAAGTCTGAAGAGGCTGTAAGTCTACATGAAATTAGAAGTTTAAAACTTGACCTAGGCTGACTGACTAAAGAAATCTGATACTCAGTCTAGAACTTCCAGAGAAAATTGGGAATGAGCAATTTTGATGTCAGGACAAAGTAGACAAAGTGTTTTATTCTTTTCTTTTGAATACCTTCTTCTGTCTTTAATTTCTAACTAAAATAGCAAAATAACTATTCAGGAGGCTGCTCTCAAAACAAAGAACCACCACAACACATACTGCAAATACTACACCATGACAATTTCAAGTATTAAGAGAAGTTTTCTTCAAAGCCTGAATCACTAATTATAGAGTCAAACAGGCAAAACAACTCCCAAGCTCAAGAACACATCTGCCAGCCCCAGAAAACTGCAAGGAGAAGAAACAGCAAATGCAGGGCAAGAGTTGTAGAGTTTACTTTTTTTTTTTTCATTTCTCTTGCTCATACTTGTTTCAGTAGACTGCATATAACTCAAAGACGCAACATTCTCCAGCTGTCAGCTTTATTTTGTAGAAGTATATGTGAAATTCATGTAGCATCATGATTACAGCTCCCCCATGCTGATGGAGATCAGGGACAGCAGTGTCACCACGTTAATCCTTTACAATACTTCAAACCATAATTGTCACCAACACAAGAAAAAAGACATATTCATATCCCCAAAAGCAAGACTGACTTAAGTGTTTTAAGGTATCTATGTGGGTCCACTGATACCCAACAAAGATAACACTTGTACTGTTCCTTCTACCTTTTACATGAGATTAGGAGCCTGTATCCCTATCGCTTGTTTTCATGAAAACTCACAGAAGAATTACTAACGTCACAGCCTTAAGTATGAAAGCAGCAATATGACTAGAAGCTACAGAAGAAAACTCACATTGCTATCTCTAAATTAAGAATAGCTTCTTTCAAAAATATAAACTAAAGAATTTCAGCTTTATAAAGAGTACGAGAAAAAAATAAACAAGGTATTTCTTAGGGAGCAGTAAGTTGTTCCGCATTTAAGCATGCCAAAATCTTATGAAATAATTACAAACCCTTAGAGTTTGATCCTACTCACAAACCAACGTGAACCGAAGATAAATGAGCAGTTCATGTAAACCCACAAATGTCAGCACATAACTTTTGTCTGATACCTAAAGCACTGCTTCACAGATAAACATCTTCAGAAAGGAAGAGCAGTTCTCAGAACCTAAACAGAATCCTGAACATAACTTCTGAACAGAAACTAGACTATTGCTTAATCCTTCAAAAATATTAGTATTCATATCTAAAGTGGTCTCAGAGAGGGTGTGTGTGGCAGGGTGAAAACTCTAAGACAGCTCTGCACACTATACTATATATTTATTTGGTAGCACATGCTGTAGCCTAAGCTATCAATAGATCTCCCCTATATCCACCTTATGCTAGGGGACCAGAGTTTAGAGAAAAAAAAAAAAAAAAAAGAAAACCTTACATACTCATTTTCTTCTGAAACAGTTTTTTTCTTTTAATTAGTGTTCCAATTTAGCTTACTAAGGTGACAGCTTAATATTAAACACTCACTCTACATCCCCTCTACTGGTTTGAATGTTACCCCAGAGTTCTTGTAAGCTTCCACGTAAAGATTAGTATATACTGTATATCCCACTTACCAAAAAGTAACTCCGTAATTTCTGCATTGACCTTGTTCCCAGTTCTAGTTAAGAGACCTGAAAGTGGGAACAAGGATCATATAAAAGTTAATAAAACTTCAGTTGGCAAGCAGGACACACAGCATCAAACTAACCTCTACTTCTGAGCTCACGAATGTTTATAAGGTAGTAACTTGTCCCATATCAGCTGCTCCTTAGAGAAAACAGGACTTCTGAAACATCCGTAAGTAATTCACAATACCAGTAGAAAGAAGTCCCTTGCCAAGTCTTGGCCCCTGTTTTGGAAGCAAAAGCTACATGGCTTAAAAAAAAAAAAAAAAAAAAAACAAAAACAAAAAACCAACCAACCAAAACAAAATATCTAAGAATCACAACTAAAACAGGCATTAGCAAGCTTGCATTGAAACAGAACAGACCACTAGTTTACTTCCATGAATTTTATTAAGCAGAACAAGCATTAATATACATGTAGGCAAGCATTCTGCCAAAATCATTTAATACAGTTTTAGTAAGGTATATGGTGATCTAAAAGGAATCACAATTAAAACCGGCAGGTTCAGTTACCAAACACGACACGGAAAAAGGGTCAAGGTTATAAAAGATTGATACGAGAAGGTACTGTATATCAACTTTAAAGGAATCTAAGACACTGTTTTTACTAACAATACCTGAGCTGAGAGCAGATATAGAAGAACTTAAGACCTATCTCAGGAGAAGCTACCCAATATGCACAATGAAGTCCTTTTACTTCCAGGCTGAGCATTTTAAAGAGCATCACTTTAACACTTCCTTTCTTTTAGCATCCTGATAAACAGACTTAAGAGGCTTCTTTCAACTACGTTTCCTTACAGCACGTGTGTCCATGTAAAAGTTTCAGTTTGGGTTCTTTTTTTTAGTAAGACACACACAACGTTTTAAGTCAGGACAGCATATTAATTGCCTCCCTTCAAAAATTCTTCATGGCTACCAGTACCAGAAACTCACAGCCAAGAGAAGTGTCTTCTGTAAAATCTAACAATTCATAGTTGATTAATTTCATCCAGTCTAACTCTTAAGAGGGCCTCCATTATCTGGAGCCAGGCAGAGGCTCTGATAATAGAGCTGGTATCACATCCACAGCCTGACCAGACTGGTTAGGCTGGCCCTGTTGATTAGTCATCTTTTGCTCTTTCTCCAAATAGTCTGGTCAGAGGAGGAAAACCTCTAGGGTTTTTTATGCTAGTGACAGCAAAGGAGATCTGTGGAACTGAATCACCTCCTATTGACAGTACTTCAGAATCATCACTTTCATTACTGAGCTGAGCAATCCCAGAATTTCCAAAGTCACAGAACAGTGTTCTCCTGAAGTAAGACTATGACTAGAGTCAAGCATTGTATTTGACTCCTGCTTTTGCAAAACTATCTTTTGGGGGGGGGGGCAAACTCTCCTTTTAGTGGTAAAAGACTTAGCATGTAGAATGTGGTCTTTGACAGCTGACTTTTTAAGACTAAGTCTACTGCTGAAATAAGACTACTTGTACTGGTTGTGTTCATTAAGTATTTAGTGACCTAATCAGCACACATTTTCCATGCTATTGTTTCAGTGCTTCCAGCATTTTCAATATTGTTCTGGAACTCCACTGGGGGAGGAACCAGGAAATTAACATGAATCCATCATTTCAAACCAATACATAAGTAAGTCTGCTTTTAAAGACCAGACTGGAACAGTCTTTCAGCACAACAGAGGTCTGCATCTATATTCTTCACTGTTTATTTCAAGCACCATTCCAGTTACACATCTGATGAAGACAAGACTGTTTATCATTTGAAACAGTACACAAACACCAGTAGACACCTTACCTGGGTCCATTGCTGTCTTTCCTCTTGGCTGAAACACTGCTTTGTTCTGGTTTTGCACCTCTGTCCATATGCTCACTGGCATTCCTCTCCACAATTTCTCCCTCATCCAGTGCCCTGTGCAAACGGTAATTCACCATCTTCAAAACGATAAAGAGAGCTGCTATCACCGGGCAGTAGACAGCTACTATCATCATGGAAGAAGGAAGAGCCTTTCAAAAAAAAGTAAGAAAGAGTTAATGAACACAAGGTCAAATGTCCAAAGAATACATAAAGCCATCTAGAGTTCAAACAGTTTCTTTCATGCAGAAAATATTGATCATTCTGAAAATGAAGGTTAAACACACATCCCCTACAGTGAAACTTTGTGTGGAAGTCTGGCAACATAGAAAAAAGGAACAATTGGACTACAAGATAGCAAAGCACTGCAGCAGCATGCTAAGTAGAACTATCACTGGAGCCTGAGAACCAAATTCAGTTCTTGTTCTCCTTTTCCAGGCTATCAGAATGCAAGATCTAGACTAGGAAACCTAGAGCTAGCATGATTTTGCGTGTCACACACAAAATTTTTGTTAAGTTGCTATGGATAAAAAAGATGGGAATATTTTAAGCAACCTGAAAACTAAACCAAGCACAGTGTATGACCTTATTTCAGGACTAGTACACAACACCAAGTCCATCTGGAAAAACTGACTCGAGTTTGACAGCATGGTAGATGGGAGAAAACCTGCTCATCTACCCAACATGGAAGCTGTCAAGTCAAGGCATCTAACAGCTACTTTTGAATGACAAGATACTGATCAGTCACAAAAGCCAAACTCTTCCCTACTTGCATACCAAAAAAAAAGGTTGTTTACATTTCTGGCTCTCACACTGGAGCAGAGTCCACAATAACCTGCAAGACCACATGTTGCAAAGATTATTTGTGCTAGACCATTACATGCACATGGAAAGGCAGCCAGAGCAGATGTTCTAAGGAGAATTTGTCATCTGTGTCAAACATGTCCAGAAATCACATGAAAAACTTCAGTCCTGAATTCAATGTTTTAAATTCCACTCAGACTTATAACTTCTCATGCAACTTTAGCTGATACCCATGAGGCTTTTACAGATCAATCACTTCAGCAACAGATATTAAGTGCAGCCTAGTAGCTATTTAAAAGAAATGTTCGGAATACTAGTTAAACTTTATATTTCACTTCAAGGCTTTCATCCTTCTAATTCACATTTTATTAATATGTATAATTTTGCCATTTTCCTAGGTAGTCACTAAACAAGGTAAGATACTAACTATTCGTCTTCATCCACAAACAGACCACTTCCCTTAAAAAAAGCAACAAGAGTTAGTGTTCTCAAGTATTATGCTGCATCACTATCCTTTAACCCACTGATAGTATAGTTTGATATAAAATTCCAACAGCCATATATATACACACACACAGACACATATGACAATCAGAACTAAACAGCATTTGTTACCCAGCACAAAACATCAATTTAGTAGATGAGAAGAACAAATCAACTGTCTTTTTAGACCACTTAGACTAAGGAGAATTCCAGCTTATTTTGTACACCTAGTCTCCCCCCTCCCCATACAGACCATCGCAAGAGCCTCTATGGTGTTCAAAGCACAATGCTCATCTTGCAGAATCAGAAAGGAAACATGATCTGAGAATAAGACAGAGGGCCCTCTCTATTCTTCACATAAAGCTAATTTTAGTCATTTAAGAGATCCAATTACAACATTAATATTTCTACATATTTAAGATCTTATTAGTCCTAGAAGAGCTGGCAGTGCTTGTCACGTAATTTAAACCATGGGTTTAGCAAAAACAGTGTTTGAAGATATATCCAAATACAAAATATTGTACTATCAAGGGACATAAAAGAATAAATATTTTTAAATATTGTATTGACTGTTGACTTCGGAACAAAAACAATCCTTAATGTGGCTGCTTGCTTTCTGGCAGTAAGCAAAAACAAATAATCAATATAACACTGCTAAAGCCGAAATAGTATAAATAATTGAGTCTGGAATCAATCAAGAGGCAGGTTACTTATTAGGATTCTTTTCTTAAATAGATCCAGTTTAACCTACCTTTTCCTCTGAAACAAGTTAAGTCAACACCTAACATAACATCTGAAGTAGGGCAGGCAAACTAAGTTGAAGTATGCTAATGTAGATTTTGCATGCTGAGCTGGACAAGACCCTAAAGGACAGGAAAATTCACTTACCAAGCACCACCTCAGGAGGAGAAAGAGGAAACCAAACTATTTAAAAACAGCATCAGTAAGCAACCAGGAGCCACAACAATGCTAATGGCCTCCATACATCCCCTGGAGTAATGCTACAAGCGTTTCCTCAAGAAGTATGTGCTTCCACTTTCCAGAGCTTCAGAGGCAGCTAGGTCCCTGCAGGCAAGGGCAAGCCCGATAACTCTGGCAAAATGTGTGAGGGTCCTGTACCTGCTAAGCAGTCTGCTACCCAATTGCAAACACAACTTCGACTATCCTCTCCTTCACAAGTACCTACTGTTCAGAAGCCATTACCAACACAGACAGTTTAACACTAGATGACAAAAGCTAGAGTTAGTCTATAAAAGACATGCCTATACTTTTCTGTCTGGAAAGCTCTTCAAGTTCTCCCCTCCATTCCATCAGCAGTGAGGTTACACAGGGTATCCAGTTTATCTTGTGGAATGCTCAATCTACACATCCTGTTCTGCAAAGGGAGGCTTTGAGAACAAGTCAGGAAAAAGCAAAACACCTCGTGTAACTTGCAGCAAACCCAATAAAGAATTAAAAGGGTGCTTTTTCCTCACATCCTGTTTCCACGGGATTGCAGAGAGCTAAAACTAAGTTAATTCACTTTTTATTCCCCATACTCATTAGTAATTACTCCACTCTGAATAGGGCATATACCCTGGGAATAGAAGAAATCTTAGCATGTCTGGCATACTCTGCTGTTTGATCATACTTTAAGTTTCATGCTGTGGTACAGCAGTATTACCCATCGTACCAGCAATTCATCTGCAATCCAGTCTCAAGAGGAAGAGTTACTGTAACCTAACCTAAACCACTGGTGCCTTCTCTATTTTCCTTTGCCAAACTTAGCAGCATTCAACTTCCATTTGGGGTCTTCTCTCCACAAGCCAGGGCAAGTTAAAGTGAGACTAGTAATTTAAACTGTGCTTGACATTTTACCACATTTAAGGAGAGATAGGTCTCTCACCAGAGTAACTGAGCATCCTATACAATAACATGTTCAAGACTGGAATACAAATCTAAGTCCTACAAATTCGCAGCTGGATCTCATTTCAGTTCTTTTCACAAGTACAAAAGCATTTTTATTGGGCACAACAAATCAAAAACCTCAGGTTAGAGCTTGTTAGCAGACATCAGATGGCTACAAGTCTGTAGCTGCAACAGCGTTTCAGAGAACATCCCATTTAACTGCACATCTCCAGTCACTTCCATTAGCGCCAAAAGAAAACACACGGAACAGCAGTAGTCACAACCGAAGCTCTTGTAGGAGAAGAAAGGGCTAGACATGACCGTACAAAAACTGCCTGCTTTAATTACCTTCTGTTGAAAACTATAGTTATCTAATGGCTGAACAAACCAATCATTAGATAAACTCCTAGCTAAAAGTACTTCCCTAAACCTTAAAGTGAAGTTAAGGAGTACTCTCAGAGATGGAGGGGGAGGACATTGATTTTCTACCACCTTTCCCTCAGGAGTTACTTTCCAAATTTAAATCCTTCAAGACAACTTCTGAAATCAATACTATACATATGAACAAAAGTAAAATGTACAAAAGCACAGCTGAGGAGCATGACTGTGCCTTCAGAAAGTTGCTGGCTGTTAGGTCAGCTTGGCTGGATCACAGCACCTCTTTTGTGAAAGAGTGGGTAGAAGACGCCATAAGCACTCCTAGATTCCAGTGGTCAACCCAGAACAGAAAAGAAACCTCAGACCACTAGTTACAAGACTAAAATATTCCCATTTGAACTACAAAGGTCACTGTATCTTGATTCAACATTTCATATACTTCGGTGCCAGGAACCAGAGGGAATTTCATTGATGACTGGCTGTGCTGTATACTTATGAAGAAGTAAAGGCTCTACGGATCTTACCTAATCAAATCTAGCTTTAGCTAGATACTACAGATGCAGTGAAGTTTCCAGATTCTTTTCAAAAAGAGATGTGTAGGTGTTACCTGTTGAGAACATTCATAGGAAAGTCTCTCAACCCAAAACAGATTACAAGTCCTTACGTAAAAGTGGTATCAATCAAACATTCATTAAGCAGTTACAGTTGTCTTGTAAAACTATTTCAAGTTTAAGCATTTTGAGGCCAGTATTTTATAGAAACATACATACTGGAGAAGAGGAAAGATCAAGAAACAGCAGATGTAGTTTTGTCACCATTTTTTGTTTATGAACAGCTAGAGCCCTTAAGAACTGGTGTTATCAGGAAGCATGTTTGGTTACAAGTTATCTAGTTTTTGAATAAAACCTCAAGGTGTACAAATGAAACTTGAGTAGCCAAGAAACTAGATGTGGCTTAGACAATGTGGGATACCAGGGATTCTCATCACACATCCAGCTTCAAGCACTTAAACTCTGTTTAAGAAACAGCACCTATTTCAGACACCTCACTGGAAAAAGACTTTCACATGAAGCTGGATTTATATGACCTACTTCTATAACTATGTACAGAAGTCAGGAAATCAAGTGCCTATTAAATGAACTGTTGTCTAAATGAGCTTGACTTTGACAGACAAGTTCTGTAGGTACATACAAGCCCATCACCCCAAGCAAGGTACAGTCCTGGCTCCTCTTCAGTCACTGGCAAAGTTCCCCGAGCGCCGGAGCCAAGACTTCACCCCCTCCTGCGCGCATGGTGGGGCTGAAACAGCATTCCGACCAGGGGAAGTGCTTTGGCAGCCTCTCTTTTCCCCTCCCCCTTGCAACAATGATGCATAACATTGGCCTCTGCATTTAGGGTATTTTTTCCAACTCTACCACTATATTTTACAACCTAGTTGTACAGTTTCCCTGTATTTTAGCATATTTTCTTCTCACAACTTCAGTTTTGGATTAAAGTAAAAACAGGGATCAGCTCTTACGACAGATATGCAGATCAAGAAGCACAGTTGAGTCTGTTACTGAATACAAATATCCAAACAGGATACATTTAACTAGTCTAGAAAGCAGTATTTTTGTATGCATGCTGCCAAACCACAGATCCAACAGCATAGACTCAAGCAGCTTCACTCAGGCAGATACTTCTCTTCCTCTAGACCCCAATTCCTTCATTATCTACACTCTTTGCCATACTTCCAACAAGGACAGGTTAAGTGTATAAATACACCAAAAAAAAAAAAAAAAAAGACAAGTATCTGGATCTGTAATAGAGATACATTTATATATACCTCTCTCTTCTCCGTCACATAGGGTACAGACTTCGCTTTCACGCGCTTAAACTCAGAGGGCAGATGAGAGACCAAGGAAGAAAAGCTAGCTGAATTCTACTGTTCATTTCTTCAGTTGGTTTGCAGCATGCCTTAAATGCACCAACCCTAACAACACTGGCAAAGAAACACACAGATTTATGGTATTACTTGCTGACCACAACCACTACCAGATGCCAATCTGAAAATACAGGATCAATAGAAGGAATGCACAGACAAAAGATTAGCAACATTGGGTGCAATAAACCAACTCTTTAAGCAATAAGAGCACCTAAATTACCATATCTAAAAGAGATTAAGTGTTCCATTCCCGTTGGAGGTTAAATAACATTTGAAAAAAGTGGTTAGTTTACTGCAAAATGCATTCAGCCTTTAGAGCCAGCTACAAGCGAAGTTCTTGAGGGATCCTTTTACCTTTGTTGCTACAGCACAATTTAGGAAAAACTGCAGTTATTGCTGCCCCAATGCAAAGCAACACTATGATCTTGGAAATCTTTATGTGAGGAAGTTTTAAGTAATATAAAACCTGACAGCATTCTAAGTCTTTCTACATACCTTGTTTTTTTAAACACACAGGGTTGTCTGCCAGCAACAAGTCATTTGAAGCTAGCTTAGAAACTCCCTCCTACACAGCAGTGAGCCACACTCAGAATTCAGATTACGATTACCTAAGGCTTTTTAAGCAAGTTCTGCTTATTTATGTATGGTCTACAGTAATGCAACATTTACTGCTTTTTATTCCGAAAAAGAGCTGAAGAGATGCTAAAGAGCTAAGATGACCATCGTGGTTCTGGCTGTTTAGTTTATGTCTAGACAACACTTAAACTGCAGAGGGTGGAAAGAGGGAAAACAGCCAAATATGATTCAATCTGCTTTAACTTGTGACTAATCTCCCTACTTATTCTCAGGGAAGCTGGCACTTGTTGTGGCATCTTTAACGTGTCCAGAGCTATGAAGCAAGAGAATCCCTGTGACCTCAACAAAACCCGAAGCAGCTTGCTTTTGACCGTCCTTTCCCTTTGCACAGAAAAGGAAAAAAAGTTCAAGCAACACTGAAGTTTACCCCATAGTATGGGAAACTGAAGCTTAATTGCTGCTTTAAGTGCAGCAGGAGACTCAAATGCTGGTCCAGACTCATCAGTTGTCAAAAGACCTATGCACACTATAGACCAGCCCCCCTTCATCTGCACATGCAGAGATACAGCTCACCACACCTTTATGAACAGCTTTCTCAGCAAGGAGATACTAATTAAATAGACTATTCTGTCAAAGGACAAAGACCAGTACTTACAAAAAAAAAAAAAAAGCTATATTTGCGACCAAAAGGATTCTCTTCTTCCCATATTCAGTGGAACTCCAAGTAGAAGCAGATTCACAGCTTTTACATGGAGGATCTGCTTAGTTCAAAGTTTTATCTAGTTGTTGTCACATTAACTTTGGTTTTAAAAGAAGCTTGTCTCAGCCTGTGGTTTTCTTGCCAGCAGTCTAAAGTTTTCAAACAAAAAGCCTTGGAGCTACCTTTTCCAAGACACAGTAATATAAATTAAAAACTAACCATACAGGGCTGTAACCTCCTCTTCCACATTACCTATTTCTTAGTATGAAGTGTCTCATAGGGCAATCTTACAAATTGTTTTTTAACAAAGCAAATACCTGAGCCCAGAGCTCTCAATCTCTGCAACTGCACTCACATAGAGTTTTTTCTCCAACATTTCATTCACTAACTCACATTTTTTTCAGAAGGCAGTTTCTACTTTTAGTTGTCACAGCATCTAGACCTGGCAAACTTGAAAATTACATTTTACCTCATACGCTCAAAACTGGGCAGAACACACCTAGTATGACCACACTTTTCTGAGAAATCTTAAGAGAAATAGTATTTCATAAATTACACACGAGTTAAATAGAAAGAAAAAGCAATGGCCAACAAGAAATTGCCCCCTTCTCTCATAACTGATCATACCCCTCCTATACTTGTTTCCAAGTCCAAATGTCAAAAAAGTTTCTAGGTTTAAAGGTTAATACTTTAACAGCTTTGATTAAAATGCTGGATACAAAGCTATATTCAACACGAATTCTCCCAAACCAAGTATACTAAGACTGGACACAGGCAAAAAAGCCTAAATAACTTCTTGTAAATAACACACAGCCCGGATACAGTGCCAGCCAGCACACAATACACCACACTATGGCCAAATAAATTTCTAGGTTACGGACCACGAAGCACATCCCTCCCCCAGTCTCAAAAGTCACAACAGAAAGCGACAGAATTGCCAGGCAAAAACACTAGCCAAATCTGACAGCTTCTACATAATCTGTACGTTTTCCCGGACTACCGGTAGAGCTGCGGCGGAAGCTAGGAGAGTTGTGCCCAATTTCGAAGGAAAGCAAACAGAAAAACGAAGGCAAAGTGCCAGCGATCGAAACCCCCCCGCCCCCCCCCCACACACACACAAAACCTTTTCCCGGTAACAGGTCGGTGGTTTCCGACACGCCGCAGCCCCCGGGCGTGCCCCGGGGGGGCGGGGGGGTTCCCCTGCCCGGGACAGCGCGGCGGGCAGAGGGCGCGCGTCTGCGGCGGCTCCGCGGCCCTTCCCGCCCCCCCCCCCCCCGCCGCCGCTGAGGCGGGCGGCCCCCCGCAAGGCCCGCCCGGCCGCCCCAAGGCCCAGGCCGCCCCCCGCTTTTCTCCCGGTCTCGGCGGCGGCCCCGCGCTCACCATGTAGAGGGTGAAGGGGAAGCCGAGCAAGAAGAGCCACAGGTAGAGGTGCAGCGCGTTGACCCCAGCGCCCTGGTGCGGGTCCTGGTACCAGCCGCCGCTCAGCGCCGCCCACACGCCCTGGCGCAGGATCTGCAGCACCTGGGAGCCCATGGCGGCCCCGCTCTCCACCGAGCCGGCCCCGCTCTATCCGCCCTGCGAGCCCGGGCAGAGCCGCGCGCCGCCGGCGCTCCGCGACAGCCCGCACGGCCGCAACCGCCGCCGCCGCCTCCCCAGCAACGCCGCCGCCATCTTATGTCCGGGCCCCGGGCCGGCCGCCCGCCCCCGCGCCGCCGACAGACCGGCAGCCCTTGCGGCAGGGGACGCCCGCCCCGCGCTCTGTCGCCGGGGAGGGGGACGCCCGCTACTACGCTTGCGCGCGGTTTCCCCGCTTCCCCCCCCTCCGCCGCCCCTAGCGCCCCCTGGCGGGGCGGAGGAGGGCGAGCCGGGCTAGCTGGGCGGCGGCCCCGCTCGCCACCCCGGGCCCAAACCCCTCTGAACCCCTCCTGGGTCCGCCCGGAGTAACGGCGACGGGGTGGGGGGTGTGGTGGGAACGTGTCCCCCCCAGTCACCGAGGCGGGCTTGCGCCTGCGGCCTGGCCGGCGCGGCTCTCGGGACTCGTGCCGTGTCAGGATACACCTAGAAAATGGAGGGAGGCTGAAGCCTCGCAGCCAGCTGCCGCTTCCCCTCTCTCAGGGCCTTGCTTCTGGCGAGGCGGAGTGTGCTCTTCTTGGGGCAAGGCAGGAGGACATTGGCCCCTCAGGCCCTTTAATTATTTAAAATTAAAGCAAGATAACAACCTCGCTGGTCTTAGGAGTCCTTCCATTTACTGTTAAAACATGATTTTACCGAAACCCAAACCAAAACCCTTGCATGCCTGTCCCTGCCCCAGGCTTGTTGCTTTCAACACCTAGAAAGGCAGGATCGTTTGTATTTATTAGGAGAACGCAAGACTCACAAATTCAAGGCTCAACTTCCATGTTCACCTGTTTTTACAGGAAGTCACCAGTTCTCATCAAGTCCCAGCTGTTCAAGCTTTCCCCTTCAGCAAGCACATCCCAGGAGTCACACACCGGATAGAAAGGGGTGGATGAGGGAAAGAGTCCCAAGAGTGCTGCCAAGCAGGGGAGAGGGGAGGTCTCCTCCTTCAAACCCTGTGAATGAGTAACACAGGATCCCTCATTAAATTACCTGACTCCCCCATCATATTTGGGAAAAAGTAGCTTTGAGCGCACGTGATGATACTGTCACCATGGTGGCAGAAGGATTCCACGTAGGTTCTGTCCTGAAACCAAGTTAACTGTCCCACTCCAGCAGATACGAGAAGGGGGGCACAGAACCTTCTGGGTCTCTGCTGAGGAGGAATTGCGGAAATAAAATAACCCAAGCGCTCCGTCATGACTCATGATGAACATGCATTTGGGTTGGTCGTGTCAAGAGGCTGCATTAATGCCACAGTCTCCACAGTGTTTTTCTCCCTGACGGTTTGCAAACCAGCGGCATCATTTGGCTATTCTTGGAAAAACAGAACACAGAAGTGATTGACTCAAAGCAGATGTAGATGATCAATTTTTTGTTTCCCCAGTGGGAAAGTTAGGAGAACGGATGGACACAAAACCCCAACCATGATGGCTCTGTCCCCCCAGTATAAACAAATAAAGCATTTTTAACTTAATTGTTTCAGACAGTGCATTTTCAAATACAAGACTGTTAGCAATATTTTGCAAAGGAGCATTTTTTCACTCCGTCAAGGAAGGAAAAAAGGAAGATGGGGAGGAGGGAAAACAAAAACAGAGAAAACCTACAGAGGATTATCATAGATAAGGAGGGGGAATACCCTTTATCCTTTTGGGATAAAGCCAAGCGTGACAAGCCTCACCAGTTACAGTAGGCTCAGAAAAAAATGAAACTGTTAAGCCCATTTCAACCACGTAATTTGCCAAAATACCATTAAAAACTAAAATTACAAGTACAGCTGTTTAAGTTGAAGTTCTTAGGATATGTTATCCACAGATACACTATGATACCGTAACGATCAAGATTATGAAGCATTAGTTCTTCCAGCAGCTGTTTGATGAATGTTACATAAAAGCTGTTTACCTTCTCCACAAAAAGGAAGCAAGAGGGATAACATTCGTAAATAGCATGTCTGAAGAGTGCAGTAAATGCTTTAAAAACCCTTATGCTTCTGTTTAGGAGCCACTGATTAAATCTGGACAGATCAGCCTCAGCCTCATAGTAATGATTCACAATAAACAGTGTCCCTGTGCGAGAGGCTGGATGCTGTGGAAGCTTATGGCTGCTTCCCCAGCCCTCTCCTAGAAGTCACTGGACCAGCCACAAAGTGATAGAGGCTTGGTGGGGCTGTGGGGAGGGCAATTAAAGCAAAAAAACAGAGGAAACAAAGCATGAATATTACAGGCTCAACCCTGATCCAAATCAGCGTAACCTAGTTGAGCACAGATAGCCCTGTTTAAGAGCACTTCATCATGGCGATGATCTAGTCTG
Source organism: Tyto alba (assembly GCF_018691265.1). NCBI lineage: Eukaryota > Metazoa > Chordata > Aves > Strigiformes > Tytonidae > Tyto > Tyto alba. The sequence goes on from NW_024881280.1 coordinate 10,782,389, forward strand.
TGTCCACTAAAATAAGCAAGTGAATACCACGTGCTTGAGAGGACAATTAATTTTCATTGTTTAGCTATTTAAATGCTGATAGGCTGAAAACATTAGGAGACAAGATAGGGAAATAATGTTATTGGAATCCATCCATGCCTGAAGGTAAAACTGATAACAAGCCCAGTCATAGGTATCATTAACAAAGTAAGAAAAAAAAAAGAATAATCATTTTTAGCTTTTAAGGGAAACAAACGAACAATCCATATCTGGATAGAAAGTAACAGCAATCTAGGCATCAAACCTCTGCAATCCAACAATTAACTATCTTATATTCGGCACTCTACTTTAGCCTTACAACACTTCTTTAGGATAGGGATTATTCTCTATAAAGGAAAAGAGTGTGCTCTGGGAAGAATAGAGCATGACATCTGTGAAGACTGAACAATTTTAAATTGGAATATTAAAGGGAGGGGGCATTAAATCAAATGATTGGGGATCACCCTATTTTTCTCCAGCATTTCTCTTGCAATTTACTATGCCAAGATTAAGGCAAATAAGTCATTTGCCACATAAGCTAGCATTACACAGGAGGAGACGAAATCAAAACTTTAACTTATTTCAGCCAGACAATACTTCAATTCCATTTTTCCTCATGTTCTTTATCTATGTACACAGTCGAGTGCCTTCCTTACAACTGCAGGCTATTGGGTAAACTTCTGCAGCAAATTAGTATTACTGCCTCTCTTAGGTATGCCATCATGTTAAAGATGGGGCTGTTTTGACTTGGACTTGGCCAAGGCAGAATTATCTTGTCATCACACACAGCCACATTTTTCTTTGCTTCATGCAACACTCCAGTGGGTTGCAAGCGCATTTGCAAAATCAGGGCAGTGCTACCTGTGGTACACAGTAGCACGTAGTTCATACTAAATACTCAGGTGGTTAAACTAATCACAATTTTTTGACCTGCCTTATGAGCGCACTTTTTCTAATATGCGATACTACAAGAACAGGAAGTTAATCAAAACAGTAACAAAACACTGAAACCTGCCACAAAAACGCTTCAGCATGTTACTAATATTACAGCATGCTTTCCACCATTAGTAGTACTTTAGTCTCTCTTACCTTCTCATTCAACGGAATGAAGTTCTACACTTTCCCTCCAGACATCTTCTGTGGAATACCCCAAATTATAATTTTTTAATTAGTTATCAAGAGAATGCCTAAGTTTTATGAGAACATAACTTAGATAATTAGGACAAGAAACGAAACAAAAGTTAAAAATAATATTATCCCTAAATTGGGTGAAATTTATTATGTCCAGAAACAACCTTATGATTGGCACTTCCTTGTAATTTTTCATTATAGTAATCACAGTATGATACCAAGCTGTAAATAGCTAATAAAACAATCAGCAGAAAACAAGAAAAACACTGATTTACTCACCTGACAATTATGAGGGTTAGCACTTCTCTCTCCATGCTGGATACAGTGTTTGTTTTCAGATGATTGACAAACTAGGCCTTGGTGGCTCACTACCAACTTGTATTTACTTCTTCCTATTGATTACCTGTCTCTGTATCTATAATTAGACAGCAGCAGTTCAGCCCCAATTTTTGGATCCTGCTGACATATACTACTTACTGTGGATTGGATACAGTACCAAAAGCAGCAACTTTGGCTCCAAAAAGAAAGAAAGAAAAAGACAAAAGTAAATTTTCTATATAACTGATCAGCCTAGGAGAGAAGTATACCTATCTTTTGATTTCCTGAAGAAGTAATAGGTAAAATATATACTTGCTACTTGGGCAGTAAAAATCTTTGCAGAATTTAAATCTTGACTTTTTTCATCACCATTCCCCTCTAATCACAACCTGGTTAAAAAATGGTTTATCTGAATTCAGAACATTGTCATAAATGGTGATAAATGTGTTTTATTCTCTCATTATCTCCTATGAGAATTAAGAAGTAGGCTTATTTACAAGGGTGATAGAAAGAAGAAAGTCATTCTACAATAATATTTGTTAGCCTAGTTTTACTGTAAGATAACTAATTTTCTTATAAAACCTATCAGGAGGTTGATCTAGACTTGCTTTTAATTACAGTAGCATGGGGTTTGACAACTGCAGGACTGTACTGAACACATTGCCATCACATTAGCATCTGATAGCACCTTATCTGCTACTTGCACATTTTTTAAACAAACTTCTGAATAAGATCCAGATCCTTTTACAGACCACGCTCCCTTTCTAGTGGGGATTTCACATCAGATTCAGCCTCACACACTAAGATTGTTATGAAGTTACTCTGTGAAACTCTGCCATTTATATTACTGCACTCCGAATTGGAACACAGCAGCTAGAAACAACAAGGGAGAAAAAAAAAAAAAAGGCAACAACAAAACCAACAAACTGTTCTCTAGTGTTTCAGTATAGACCAGGCACTAACTTGCCAGCAGGAAATGTTATGTGGCAAAAGACCTCCTGTCCTTGCTGCACTAGCAGACTTAACCACTCACAGCACATGATGCAACCCCAGCTGCACCAAAGTACAGCCTGCACCCACCTTTATCACTGCCAGGGCACCCAACACACTCCCAGATCCACCTGCCCTTTTGGGATACACCCTGCCCAGCAGCTTGTGGGGCAAGCCAAACCCTTCCCTCACTCTCTCGGTGTGGCAGAACACAGTTCTTGCCCTCACAAACAAAGAAAGGGGGAAGAAAGGCTTGGGGTTTGGTTGTGGGTTTTAATTTTTTTTTTTTTTTCAACTATCCCTATGACTAATACAGCCCTTCACATATAGTACTTCACAGTGCTACTTAGGCAGAGATCAATGCACTGGGTGGAGGATGCTAATTACTGATCTGGAAACAGCTGAACCATGAAGCTCAACAGTCCCATTAATCCTTGCTTCACTGTTTGTCTCAGTTGCCTGCTGCACCTTTTGAGTATGTAAACTCTTTTCATATTATTCTCTGAGCCCTGTGGTTTTCTTGAGGCAAAATAAGCAGACCAAAACAAGATTCTCCCTGAAGAAGAGCACTTACATAAGTTTCTTATTATCAGGGAGTGCTGAAAGGGGAAAACTGTTTAAAATAGATCCACACAGACAAAGAATTCCCATGACAACTAAGAAAAAAGAATTCTTACCAACTTGTTGATAGCAACCTCCTGTAGGTCGCCACTAGAACAACAGCATTTTACACTCCACTCCCTTTCTTTGTTGTCTAGAAATTGTCTCTATACAGCTTTCTGCTGTACATTTTTAGCAGCAATGTGGGCCCCAGTCTCTCTTCCTGCATCTGCTTCAGCATGGCTGAAAGATCAGCTGGAATAGCTTAATGCTCCCATTGCTGGAGACAGAGTGCAGTCTAAAGATGAACTTTCCTCCTAAAGATGGTTCTGGTAGTGTTTCTTGCAAGAAAATGGTGACGGCATCATCCACTTTCCTATTTGTAATTGACCTAATTGTGTGAACGTGTCCATACAGAAATCACACAGAGAAGCATCATCAGTGTCCCAGTGACCAAAAGGTCTCTGTGAAAAAGAGGAATTTTCTAGCACTGCTGGTTCAAGAATTGCCTAAAAACACCATGGAGATGAAACATAATAAACAAGGCTAAAATTAGAATATCCAAACACTGAGCTGACAGTATTTTAGCAGCATTTATACCACATTCTTTAAAGTACAGAACAGTGGTGCCTCACTGTAAGAAATTTCTACCAAACAATGATTCACAGTGCCACTGGGATAAACTCATTTAAGATCTTTGTTCAGAGTTAAAACTCTCTGTCTGAAGTACAAAGCTCCCATAACATGTGAATGAGTCCCCAGGACCATCTTCTCCATTTTAAGGGATCTCCTCTCTATTGTGGCTCTTTTTAGCCATTTTTTCTAAGAAATTTTAGTCTTTTGAATTGGTCCGTCCCTGCCCATGAGAGAGTTCCAGTCTCAAGTACATTGTCAGCGGCAGAATTTAAATATTAAATGCCTCTCGGTTTCAGGGTAATGAAAAGAGGCCAACATTAGGATTCCCAAAGGGGAAATGTGAGCAGAATCTGGAGAATAGTCTTAAACTGGCTGACTTATCAATAGGGATGTGATTTCATATTATCCAGAGTATGGACCATGTCTTGCACAGTTAGCAGGCCAAAAATGAGTAGACAGGGAACATGGGTTGAGGACATTATTGCAGGGAACTATGGAGGAAGCTATAACATTGTGGTGACGGCCTGAGAACAAGGTGAGAGTAATGTGCATTCCTCCTAAAGATGGTTCTTGTGGTGTTTCTTGCAAGAAGATTGTGACGCCATCATTTCCACAGCGGGGACTGTGGCAATCTGTGGAATTGCAAGACAGCAATGTTGTAGGGGATATAAGTCACAATTTCATGCGACTGGATTTCATACAAGCATAAGAGTCCACTTGGGCAGACTAGCTGAGAGGCCCTGCAGGCCTTGGTAGTTTCCTATGATCTTTCTTGGATTTCAGGTTCTTTCTGAATAAACAGAAAACTAACTTTATATTTCTGTCTGATTTCAACTCCTTTGCTAACTGTTCATGTAAGACTCCTCACTGAATACAGCCTTGTCTGAAGTGGAATATGGCAGTGACTGTGTGCTTTAGTAGGAGGTGTGAAGAATAATTTTGACATTCAAGACTATGGGAAACAGTATGTAATTCATTGCCTTGAGATGGAATGTGGCCATAGTTAACAACCTGAATTTGAGAAAAGAACTGCAGCATGTCAGTTTTAAATCCCTTTTGGAAGGTAGCATCTCCAGTCATACACTGCTTCCGCACCAATATAGGTCGGTCGCAGCAGAAGCAGTGCTATTTTTTAAACAACCAAGGTTTGAATTCCCAGAGATGTTGTATGATTTATACTAGCAAGAAATCTCAGCTGCCTCACAAGATCTGCCCCTTCCTGTATTCTTCCTTCTGTTCTCTGGAGGTCTCCCAGATAAATACTGAGCAGGTCAGACCTGCTTAGTGTAGAAGATCTGATGAAATCATGCCCTGAGGTGTTGTAACTACTATTTCTGTATTTGCTTGAATTGGCAGTGCCTGAAGGTACAGTTGACAGATTTCAGAATGTGAAAATGATTAATCTGGGGGGGAGTGCCCTGAAACACTGCCACTTTATGGCAGATCTAAAGTAACTTGGATTCCAGCAACCCTTTAAAGAGCTATTTAAAAAGAAAACCCATATGAGCTACCCAGTGAGTAACATTCCAGGAATCACTGAGGCACAGACCCAGGCTGTCCCAGACAATCTTTCCTTTTTCTCTAGGCCATGTTTTCTCTAAGCGCTAGCTTAAGGAAGCCATCATCCTACAGCTGTACAACTGCATAAACCAAATGAAATCAGGCATAAGTACAGCAGAATGAGGGAAGCCTGAAGGAGGTGTGATGAGAGCTTTATTATAGAGGACATATGGTTTTTAAAGAAAGGGTCTTTGGCAGCCAGCTGGAGGTGGCATAATTATTCATCAGGAAAACAGCAGCAGCTACAAAGATCTTCTCTCTCCCCTGCTGGCTGAATAGATTTGTTGCAGCCATTCAGTGGGCAACTGATTTCAACCTACCCTCCATAAACAGTATTTCATATTAAGCTGATTCAGGAGGAAGCTCTTACTGTAAAATAAACCCATAGCTATATGGAAACACATACACACATTCAACTCAGCCTCTCCTTGCAGCCCCTTCTTTCATCTAGGTCTTAGCTATAACCCAGTCAGACAGTCCCTGTGAACACAGAGCACACGTACGCATATATACAGATCCATGTGTTCATGCACATATATAGATACACCACAGGCACTGAAACAGCATCATTTTTCATGCAAATGTTCTTTCAGCTGCATTAGCTGATGGTCTTCAGCCTGTTTTACATCAGACTGCTTTTCACTTATTACATTTATCCATGTGTCTATTATGTCTGTCATCAGAATTCTTTGCCCTCCTCTGTACAGGTAAGGCCTGATGGTCCTCATCGACTGCAGGGGCATGGTGGCACCATATTGAGTAAGGGAACTATGCACAGCCAAGAAAAGTGGACTTAAAAATAGATTCACTTTTTGCAACTCCATGTTATCTGTTAAGTATGTGCATGTGTTAGATATAGGGGTTTTTTATCTGTAGATGAAAGCAACTTGCAAAGGAGGTATCCTTAATTCCTTTGTACAGGTGTTAAAGCTGTTGCAAATTGAGTGATTTGCTCTGGTTCACGACATAAACCACTGACAAAGCCAGGACCCAGATCTTCCAGGTCCTGATTCATTAAATGCAGTGATGTTTAACATGAAGAACATCTGTACAAACTGTCACGGCTTCTGCAGAGTGAGTACTAGACAAGTGAGCTTTTCTCGGTTCAAAGACAAGGCAGTGGGATGAAACTAAAGCTATTCATTCCTCTGTATTTATTTATCACATGAGATTCTTCCCTACTTCATATCAAGAGCAGACACTGAACAGCACAGTAGTGGTGGAGTTCACAGATCAGAGAACTGCAGGCAGATTCATTCCAACTCTCAGCCAGCCTAAAGGTTTTTCTACAAACTCTGCTTGTTGGTCCCTGCCTTCTGTGGAAAAACCCACAGGAGATGCTCTTAGACGGTGGATGCATGAGCAGCCCTTTGCAGAGTTTCTTCCTGATCTTTTCCTCAGGAATGAGGCATTTTGTCCACCATGGAGCGGCCTGTAAATCCCTCATGGCAGATTCTTAGGGATCTTCAGGCATCCAGAGGCATCTGTGTTTCCCAAGGCCACTTGCATGGGTGCCTTGTGCAGCTGCTAGGTTCTTGGCCCCAGGTTCGGCTCCAGAGCAATGTCCATATTAATAACATTAGTCTATTTATTTCATTGGCACATTATTTATCAGCCTGAAGCATGGAAAGATATATTCAGCCCCTTGGGAAATCTTTGATGGATTAAGCAATGAAAATGAACAGGGAGAAAACTGTTAAAGAGCAAAGGAATTAGATATAGGTCTACGATGCTGATGACAGTCATATATTTCTGACCACATCTGCCAGAGAAACACATAATCTTCACCTTTTCATAGGCCTTCCCAGAACAGTGATGACTGCAAAATGGCCTGGAAACGCTTTTCTGAAGATAAACAATGGAAATGATCTAACATTAAAAATAACCCTAAAGGCAAAAAATCAGAAACAACTGCAAAACAAAGGAAGGGTGGAGCAAGCAACCCTTTTGGAGAGATTTATACTCTGCTTCGTGCTGCTTATAGAACTCAGAAATGCCTGTGAAGGTTGCATCCGAAATCTGCAAGCTATGTGCCTATAGCTGTTACATAGAACATTCTAAACGTTATAGAAATTAGTAAACCTATTAAAAAATTTGCAGCAGTTAAAATTAGATTTGGAGTGATTTATCTTTTTGCCATTGTTTCAACATGTGACATGACATGACATGAAAAGAGGAGGTTTTGTTGCAAACAGTATTTTAACCACAAAAAGCTATTTTGCAGTAGGAAATGTACTTCCAAGATTTAATTCAATACTGAGTATTACACAAATCATATGAAAAACAGTCTTGCTGTGGTAACAGCAGAATTAAGCACAGGTGGCCAAAGTATTCTGACTCTTGGACTGAATTTTGAATTTTTGGTACAAACTGCTGCTTCACAGTTACGTTGGTAGCAATGTAGCTAAATGCTTTCTGGTAAATCTTTAAATGACATATGATGGAAAACAAACAAAATACTTAAAATTTAAAAAACCCGAGACATAAGTCAAAGCTTCAGGCATAATTTTGCAACCTATATATTGTAAAGTGTCTTTACTCACAACCATTACTTCTATGACATCAAGAAAACTGCACACAACTTGATATTTGTTTTCAGAACAGAAAATCTGTAGGATCTGAGTCTTACAAGCACACAGTTCAGAGGTTATACTAATCCAACTTTTCACTAGCCTCCCTTCTGCCTTACTCCTTACAACAGATCTAAACAATACATACTTTCTCAAAAAGACTTCTTTGTGATTAGCAGGCCTGGTAGGAGCTTCTGTCAGATGCTATTCTCACTAGCTAATTGCATCTCCTGGTTCTGTGAACTTCATCATCTTATAAACTTTGAGACAAGTTCTTAAATCGTCATATTTGCTCATAAATACAACAGAGAAATTATGAGGGACAGAGTTTAATGGAGTGATGGAAGAACATCAGCTCTGGGCTAGAAGTGTTTAGTAGCAGTGGAACTGATGTCTCCAGAAAATCCATCAAATTCAGTTAGCTAGAATGAACTTCAAGGAAATTCAGTAGGAGGTGACCACACAGGCAGTGTGTGTGGCCTTGTGTTGTCTACAGGAAAAAGAGAGATTTCATTACTTGAAACTTATCCTTCATAATAACACCTTGTCTTCTTCCCACCAAGAATATAGGAACAGCCATTGTATTTGTGATCTGTATTTCTTTCTAACAGTCTCTACTCAAAATAAGGGTAGAAGTGTGCTGAGAGTTAGTCAATTTCACTGGGTACAAACCTGGAAACTGTCATGTTCTCTGAATTGGTTGGTAACAGAGCTGAGGAAAAAGCTGGGAGTCCTAGATGTGCATGTACAGCTACATTTGAATTAAGACTAATTCAAACTTTAAGTGAAAATTAATTAATCTGCCTCACCCTACTGCACAGTTTTTAAGAAAGATTAAATCCAAAAAGCATGTGTTTCTTTTTTCCCCCCTCTTACAGCACCCACAGGAATTGTAATGGCACATGTAAGTCCCACAAAAGATTAACAAGGGTAAACTGGAGGGCTAACAGGAAATAACTGAAATCAACCCGAGTTTCAGAAGGTAAAAGCAGTTGTTCTGAGGGATAAGCTGGAAGAAAAGTACGGTAAGAGTAGTATGAAGCATGGACCATGAGAAGGGGTCTTCCAATGAGAAACTGGCTGTTTAGGGGAGCCCATGGACCTGTCTTCCAGTCCTCCCTGTGGTCCTAGATGAGGCTGGGACCAGTGGCATCCTTCATAATAAAATGTAGGTAAAGAGAGTTTATACTTCTTCTGAGGGCAACCGTGAGACTGCTTCTCATATATGCTCAGAGATGACTAGATACAGTTCTATTTTGGGTGCTATACCCTGGCCAAGCTTACTGGCTGTGGGATGTAAGCGGGGCCTGGCAAACTCCCTCCCGGGTGGGTGAGAACTCGACCAGATGCAGTGCTCATCAGGGAGATGACTCACCTTATCTCATTCCTTCACTATTACACAACTTGCTTTTTTTTCCCAGAGTAAGGTTTTCTTCCACATTCTTTCTGTGATTTTTTGGTTTTGCTTTGTTCACCAGAAGTGGCTGCCTTTGTCATGATTTCACCCTGAAACAGGCAGGGAATTCAATAATGCAACCTGGCAGGGTATCAAAGGTCCATTTTCTCAAGGGGAACAGGAAAAGGTAATAATGGTTTGAGAAACTGGAAAACAAATATGTCCTCCGTCGACTGTAATTGTTTCATCTAAGTGAATTAAAAACAATGAGCTTTGAGCCCTGAGGAAACAGTGTGCGGCTCCAGCGGGAGCAAAAATAGCCAGGGTGCGAACATCTTCATTGTTAACCGCAGCGCGGAAAAACAGGCCGGCTGCCTTTGCAAGGGCAAGGCGTGGGGAGGCTCGGCGGTGCCGCCGGGCGGGCAGGGCCCCGGGCAGGGCCCCGGGCAGGGCCCCGGGCCGGCGGAGGGCAGGGCCCCGGGCAGGGCCCCGGGCCGGCGGAGGGCAGGGCCCCGGGCAGGCCCCGGTCTCCCGGCGCCGCAGGCCCCGGCGCCCCCCGGCGGCACCCAGGGACGCGGCGGGGCCCCGCCCGCCGCCGCCGCCGCATCCCCCCGGGGCCTTCAACGCCTGAGGGAGGCGGGATTTTTACCCGCCTCCAGCCAAAGGTTTCACCCTTCTGCTTTGTTAATTGAGACCGATGGGAGTATCGGTGGCCGTTAGTTACGGCTCCTGCTCGTGAGAGGGTCTCGATTCTCCTTCACCGATAATGACCAAAAATAAGTGCTGGAAGGTTACTGTAAATGTCATGTTATGGCTTACAGCTCCAGGGCAGGTCTGAGGGAGAAGAAAGGCTGCCCAGGCACTGCCATGGCAGCTCCTCAGCCTGGGTGGCATTCCCCTGGCACACCCACGGTGAGACCTGCCTCTTCAGGCATTCACCTCCCCAGACAGCTCCGGAGTTTGTTAACCTTTCCTTTTTATTACCCACATAAAGAAATTCTGGTGCAGTATCGACAGTTTAAAGATGAGTATCTTCAACCTGGGTTAAGTAGGCAAAACAATTCGAACACTAAAATTGGATAGAAAGGAAGCGTATTTCTTTGCTGGTAGCAAAGTGGCTACACTATACTAGAAAGGATAACTGTGTGAAAATAGGGAAACAAACTTTTTGTAGCCATCAGAATAGTTTAACATATTTTACATATGCATTCAAAATAATATAGGCAAATAGCATTCTAGGTTTTCCCAAAGCTTACTATAAAATGGTGGGTTCTGTTCAGTGTTTCAATCCCCCTGGGTACCTGTTTGCAGCTCCAGGGAGGTGCTTGCTTGTGTTACAGGCTTCAGCCTTTTTTGAGTCCCATAGGAGCACCCTGGAGTCTAAGGAGAGTAGGTACTGTGGTGGAGAAAGGGAAGGGCTCTGCTGGCATTAATTTGAGGTGAAGGCTTAACGAGCATTAAAGCTGTGAATGAATTATGTAGCTCATTCTATTGACCGCTGGTTCATTGTTAATCTGTTCCCCATTAGCTTGACCCAAGTTACAAAAAAATAGGTATAAAAACCCCCCTGAGTATTCAAAACCGTTTATTGCAAGTCTTTTTTCAAATCCTCTCTTCCTGTAAAGCCAAGTGTTTTACTTGTTTTGAATACAAGGGTCAAAGCTGACTTCAAGAAAGATCCGATTATTACTTGTCTGTCCATAAATATTGTAGTTAGAATCTTACCTGAGACCTTTTGGGATTGAAGCTGAGACTCTCCACTTGCCAGTGATACAAAATTTCAGATTCTACCAGCAGCGGCTCATGAAGACTTATGCTTAAGCAATACATATGAGCAGAAAGTCTGTCATTTGTACACTAACAAATCTTACTCTTACAGGCCCTTTGAGTGGCAGAATATGGAGGGAAAATTCCACACCATGAGAAAGGAGGCATGTATCATTCAGAAGTTAATTATGTTTAAAGTTATATTTGAAAACTACTCAGGTACCAATTAGAGTTAAAGACGCGTGTAAGGGAAAGAAAGAATGTTATTTTGGAAGAACAAGTCTGATAAAGGAGGAGTGATTCACACCTACCCTGTGGCCAGAAAATAAGGGGTCCTTTTGTTAACTGTGATGACCCAGTACTTGGAACTAGTTTTAGGTGGATGGAGATACCAAAAGGCTTGGGGAACCTGAACTTTTGAACTTTTCATCTTAGTACGCTTGCATGATGAGCTCATGTATATTGAACTTCTCTGCCCTGGAGAGAGCCAAGGTTCATTTCCATGAACATGCGACGTATGAACACATACATGAAGAGGCGTGTCGGTAGGCGGTTCAGGAAGTCTGTACACCCTGTAGTACTCAATCAATGAGGAATCAGGGAAGGGAATTTGTGGTCTGGAGACAGGGATATAAACCATTGCACGACGGCCACTAGGCACATCCACCTGGTGGGGCGCCCAGTCTTGCAAGAACGTAATAAAAAGTGCTTCACAACGCATCCTGTCTGAGCCGCTGATCATTGGCAATTGAGCATTTCCTCACACAAACAGTCTGTAGTCTGGGACTGATCTGTGTAGGCTCACTCTGTGAATCATGCTGCTCTCATTTCACAAGAGCTTCAGCTGCACAGTGAATGTGCAGTGCCTTGACGGCGTGCAGGACCAGAGTCCATTAAGATTGCCAATTAGGGAAAGAAAAAGTAAATGGATAATTCAAATTAATTCTGGAGTGTAAAGGCAGACTCTTTGAGGTGGTTGCATCAGTGTAACATGAAATCCCTGCTCAATGGGTTGATGTTTCTGGCTGCCTATGGATCCAGTGCTGCCAGTACTGAGAGATGGCATCACAATAAAAACAGGATGTGTCTCTCTGCCCACACTTAACTAAAAGATCAAAACAGAGTTAGGTCCATTTCCATCTAAAGACAAGGAAATCCCCTTCCAGTTGCCTTATGAAATATCAAGTGAATACCGTATCATACTTGAGCTTAGTCACCAGGCATAGGGTAGACGCTGTATGGGAAAATCAAGACATAAAATTTTCCAGTAGAGGGTTGTACATTTTTTGAAAGAGGCTCCTCTAACTAATTCTGTTAAGGATTTAAACTTTGATTGCAAATAAGAGGAGACAGCAGGCAAATGTTGCCTATTCCCTCAAGACAACATGGAAGAAAACAATTATTACTGACCTTGTTGGTCATATTTTAGATTGAGGTTTATTATTCTGAATAGTAAGTTAACTTACTAAATACAAATGAGATAAAAAAGACATCAGCCTCAATCAACAAAAGGATTATTTTAGTCCAAATGAAAAGGCTATTTTATGTCCATAACTTTGTAATGACAGATTTAGGAGAGTTATGATTCAGGTATATAGCTATGATGTGGATATGAATGCTGGTATCTAATGGATGTTGTATGTCTCTGTATGTTGTAGAAATACAGTTTGCATCCATCTGCTATGGTTTGAGTTCAGATGCAGGATTCTTCATTTTTGTGTCGTGTTCCTGAAACTATTCAAGGGTGGCTTCATCGACCTGAAAACTGGCCCAAAGGTTTTGTTTGACAAAATTAAAACATAAACAAACCCACAGATTAGCTATTACCTTGTTTTCCACCTTTTTTTTTTTTGTTATTTCCAAACAAAACCTCATTGCCCTCACAAACTAGAGAGACTTGGTCATTCCTTGGGCAGCAGGCCTCGAATGGGAGCTGAGATGCTGCAGGCAGTGAGGAACGCTGGACCACATGCTGGCTGTGGCACCGAGGCGTACTGTGCTGCTGCTTCACTTTTCACCTGACACATAAAAAGGAAGATCGAGGCCACCAGCACCTATAAAGATTTCAGGAACCCCCAAGGTTTGCTGTAGTGTCTTTGGTGAACTCCGGTGGGAGCATTTGCATTGCACTAACCTCAGTTTCTCTACTCAAATAAGTTAAATTTTTGTTGCATGCACTTGCAAAACTGTGGCACAGTGTTGCCAGCATGGCAGTGAGGTTCTGGCATTCCTCTACAGGAGCAGCAACTCAACCAGTGACAAATTAAACAAGAACTATAAATGTGGCTTGGATTGGGATAATATACATTATGCAAATGGTAGTCATTACTAAGCCAAAGTTAAACATTCTTTGTGTTAGCTGTGTATCTTTTAGTGTAGGCAGAAATCTCATTTGAAAGTCTTCCTTTGTTTTATTTTTCTTATAGGGATGCTGATAAACGTATGAATGCTTCATGTTACCTGTGAAACTATACTGTGACCTGTAATAGTAGTCATGTAATCATTGCTATATTTTATTATAAAAACAAATTCAAACTAAATTTAGAAGCCAAGTCTGTCTGTAAAATCTACTGGAAGCTCTGAGAATTTGGCCCAGAATTTCCACTTTCCAATGTTTTTAGTCTTCTTTTATTTTCCAGGTCATCTGTTCTATGGAGAAAGAAGATATAGCCATCTGGGAGATTAGCATATATATTTTATGAAGCAGAGTAGAGCTCTCTCTTTCACCGACTCAGATGCTAAAGACCCAGATTCGCAGCCTGCCTCCTAGCTAGCACAGCACAGTTCATAAAGCTTCTGTTGCCAGTGGCTTACCTTTCTCCCCTGCCTGAAGAACAAACCTACACTGAAGTGGTGTTGGCAAAGCAGTACTGTTCTAAAGTGGGGAAAAAAAAACACAGTCCAGCTTTACATCCATGCAGAGAGGCAATTTATAATGACAGAAGAATCAATTTTTCAGTGAAGCTTACATTGTTTGAGGAGAGATTATCAGAAACTGATCAAATAAATCTGTCTACTGGCATGAGATACCTCTCCAAAGTGGTGTATATGGTTATATCTGTGGATATAACCATGGAACCCAGCTGAGATATATCCTCTGAAATGTATAAAAGCCAAATGAGAGCATTAGTGCTGGGTTAATTTAAGATGCAATATAAATTGTCACAGGATGTAAAAGGAGGGAGCTGCACTAAGCAGATGTGCCAAGGAGCATCTCCTTAATCTTTTATACTTTCTTGCTGTGCTGGTAGAGATGTGCTTTCGTTGTAGCTATAGTTTTAAGTACAGTGCTTTTCTAGTACTGTGGTGTAGTTGGATTGCGCTGGTACTTTTTGTTCTTTCTGGACATTCTTCTTACTTTTTTTTTTTTTTTTGGTAGCATTCTTTTTTTTTCCCCTCCCAGAGCAGAGAGAGTAGGAGCCTAGAGTGCCAACATTTTGATATCCAGTACAGATTTATAATTATGGACTGGCACAGCAGTAACATGTTATTATAGAGCTGCTAAATCCAGTGCAGAGAGAGGAAAGGCGTCCATCGAAAAAGAGAGTACTAGTTTAGTAGTCTGCACAAACATCTAGAAAAGACAGGGCGGAATATGAGATGATTCTCCTAAATTTATACAAATAATAGAATTGAATAAGCAGAGTACTTTCCATAGCTTTTTAAAACAAGGGCTGGGAATAGACTAGCCTTTTTGTTTATCATCTTATAATTTGTTGGGGTTTTAAAAATGTAGATGCAAAAATGAACGTGAATTAAAATCCTTGGTCCAAGGTTCCCACTTTGGAGGAAGTTTGAACTACAGAGTATCATCTGCATTTTGTAGATTAGACTATCCTTTTTAAACATATTATAAAAAAATCTGTATCCAAACTTTGAGAAGCACTGAGTCTGTATTCAAATACAGACTTTGAGAACTGCATCTGTTATATCTAGAATCTAATTCCCATTACTCAGATCTTCTGAATAATAATGGGAACATATACAGTCCTATTAGAAAATTCATAAGAAAAAAACCTCCAGTGTAGCATTTAGGTTATATGTTCACCAGAAAGGCATGTACCATTTCAAAAATCTTTCTGTATCTTGCAAACACTAAAATGTTGTCTTTCACAGACTGCATGCAGACAGTCTTTAATGTTGTTTCCTTCTGCCTTTTGCCAGTCACTGAAATACAAACTTAACATTTACTGACTCTTCCATTTACCTTGACCCTAAGAACAGCCTTCCCAACCTGGCCAAATCTTTTCATTCAGAAGCCAGTCTCTGACATGGCCGGTAAAAGATGCCAAGAGAAGTCTGTGAGAATGGGAAAATCCTACCATGGCTCTTCAGAACATTTTCCTGGACACTCTCCCAGCTCAGGGCACTGGCTGCTCTGGGCTTCCTGAGGCAGCCACACCGTCTCTGTAGAAACAAATACATCATGGGTGACAAAAAAAAAGGGGGAAGAGAGAAAAAAAAAAAAAGCAGCAAGATGTCTTTGAGAAGCAAAGCTGACTCTGCACTTCAATATCAAGGCATTCCACAAGATGGCAGGGTGCTGTCTTGGCAGGTCACTGCAGCAGGCAACGGGAGCCTCTACAGAAGTCATTGTTCTCCTAGAATAGTTTTCAGCATCAGTAATATAACTCTCTACTTTAAACCTACTGATGCTCTATAGCAGCGATCAAAATAAGTGTCAAACAACTGAAAGATAGGAAGCCTCTATTATGTCTTGTTCAAAATTTTATATTACAACTTTTAAAGCACAATATTCACAGAAAGCATAATAATTCCCCACTGTGTGAATTAAAGAAACCATTTTTTTCCTAAACAAAATTGGACAGAAAAGTATTGCATGCAACTGAGGCTGTTTTAACTAGGGACATTAACATCACTCATTCAGATTCCATCTCGGTCATCTATTATTTGAACTCCAAAAATCATGAACAGAGCTGTTTGTTACCCCCTGGCTTCATGATCAAGACAAGGTAACCTAACTGTGTGCTGCTGCTGAAAGACCAGGGTCTGCTGTCCCTTTTACCTGTCCTGTCCTGCTTCCTCACACTGTGCTGGCTTTAACAGCCGTGCGTACAGTCCTATCAGAAGTCAGAACAACCCAGAAAGCTGGTTGAAAACTAGCTGTTTTTACTTGATGGCTTAGCTTTCAGTTGGATAAATGAACTGAAATGACTCTACGGCCTTGCAGTCACTACTGCTGCAATCAGGAAAGTGGATCAAGCACGTGAGAAGGGGCAGGAAAGTCCCTTTCAGCAAGAAAGTAATACTAGATAAGCTTATTCTAATTGAGAAAACACATCCTTAAGTAACAAAACAGTAGTGGAGAGGATGCATCCTCAGCTCTGCCCTCACTGGCAAGAGGAGATGGAGATACAGGAGAAAATCTAAAGCTCATTTCTTAGACAAGTTCAGTTGAAAACTAGTACTGCAGCACACCTGAATCTTGCAAGTGTCACATAGAAATGTTAGTTCCAACCTTTACTAGATGTATTTTGCTCTTTATTTGTAAAATAAGGATATTAATATACCAGCTCTTTCTAGGCAAGGTATTTTTTGTTTCTGTCAGAAATAAAGGCTGTAAAGTTTGTGGAAAAAAGGAACTAGAAAAATTTCAGTTCCCTGCAAGGTTCTCTGAGATACTTGTTACTAAGTTTCAGTAGGGCAGAGGTGCTTTCCTGGAAAAGAGACAAATTCAAATATTTTACAACGATAAGGACCTTCAAGGACCTCTTTAACTTGGAGCATGCTCTTCTTAAGATCTTCATCATTCTTTTTAAAGCCTAAACCCTGGTTCTTCCTAAGCACAGCATCATAGTGCTAACACAAGGGTAAATAAATACACAAAGCCCCACTGCACAAAATTTAAGAACTACTAGTAGTTACTGTGTACAGAAAACAAAACAACCGCCTCACTAGGGAATAGAGAATTTAAAAGAAAATTTGTCTTGCAGAGAAGAATTTTATAACTCCATTCACAAAAGACTGAAGAAAAAGTAAGCCCGAGATTTTATGTAAGTGGGAAGACATCGCCTGCAGAGTACCTAGAATTCTCATTCAGCATCAGTGAGCTTGGTTATGATGAAGCATGAACAGAGACGTCTCATTTCCAGTTTTACCACTGAAAATCAAATTAAGATTTTAAAGAGTGGATTAAAATGGAAATAAAATTTCCCTTTTGTGTCAGTAAGTATGAACAGATACTGTTCACAAGATCTGGTACCTTCACAAGCTGTAAAAATGTTGGTAGCAGGGTGAAGGATTTTTTTTTTTCAGGACCAAGCTCTACACCAACTGCAAGAGTGAAAAATAAATCCTGTGGTTTAATTTTTAAGAGGCACTCAGCAGGGATGCAGCCGTATTAACCTTGTACAAAAATCGTGGAACACCTGTGCTTTAGCACAGCATGTGTATGTAAGAATGTGGAGTAACTGAAAACAAAGACTTCTCCGGTCCCTGCTTCGGTTTGGTGTCTGGCCTAAGCCCCCGTTCCAGGCGGCTGCCCCGGAGCTATGCCGGCCCCTCAGGCTGCAGGAGCGCCAAGGCCGCCAGCCCTGCCTACCCGCGGCCATCACCCGAAACCCCAGCCCCCGGCGCCCCGCGGGGAGGCCCGGGCGGGAACCGGGCGAGACCCCGGCAGGCGAGGGCAGGGTGTCGGCAGGCGACGGGGCGGCCCTTAACGCGCGGAAGCGCCCATGCTTTAGGAAAGCGAGCCGCTCCGCGCCGCGGGGCCCGGGCCGGGCCCGGCCGCCTTCCCTCAGGTGCGGCCGCCCCAGCGCAGCGAGGAGCTCCGCCCCGCCCACCCCGTCTCCCCACCCTCTCCCGTGTCATGCCCCCTTTTTCCCGCCAATGAGAAGCGGCGCGGATAGGCGGAGCTCGGACGCGCTTATTGACAAGGGCCGCGACGCCCAATGGGAAGCGAAAGCTGACGAGGCGGCGGCCAATTGGTGTGTGCGCGGGGCGGGACACACACCGGTGAGTGCGAGGGTGCGAGACGCCGCGGGCGGGGGGAGGGGGGCGTGGTCGAGGCGGCGGGGGCCCTCAATCAGGTGCGGGGCGCCGTTGACGGGCGGTAGCAGCGGCCAATGGCGGCGAGGAGGCGGAGCCTTCCCCCCCGCCCCGTTCCCCCCCCCTCCCGCCGCCGAAGCTGCCAGAGAGTCAGGTGGCTCCGGGATGCGCGGCCGCGGCGGCAGGCGGAGGCGGGCGAGGAGGAGGCGGGGGGGGATGCGGCGGCGGCTCGGCGGCACGCGCTGCCTGCCCGCGCCTCTTCCCGCGCTGCGCTGAGGCGGCCCCGCGCCGGGCACCCCCCCCCCCCCCCCCCCGGCGGCGGCACCTGCTGCCGGCAGGCGCCGGGCCGCATGAACAATAGGCGGCGGTACCGGCCCCGCCGTCCCCCGCAGCGCCCGGCTGCCGCGGGCGCCTCCCCCTATGGAGCAGCCTCGCCATGGAGCCCCTCACAGAGCTCAGCCAGGAGGGCGCGGGCGGCGGGGAGCCGCCGGGCGGCGCGCCGCTCTGGACCGCCGTCTTCGAGTACGAGGCGTGCGGCGAGGACGAGCTGAGCCTGCGGCCGGGGGACGTGGTGCAGGTGCTGTCCCGGGACTCGCACGTGTCCGGCGACGAGGGCTGGTGGACGGGCAAGATCGACCAGCGCGTCGGCATCTTCCCCAGCAACTACGTGAGCAGCGGCGTGCAGGGGGGCGGCCCGGAGCTGCGGGCCCGCTACCCGCCGCCCCCCGCCATACAGCGTAAGGGCGGCCCGGGCCTGGCGCGGGGGTCTCGGCGCGGTCCCTCGCCGCCACACGGCGGGAGGGAACCGGGGGGGCGAGGGGCCGAGGCCCGGTCCTGCCCCTCCTGTGAGCCTGGAGGCGGGGAGAGGGGGGCGGGGGGGTGCGGCCCTTCCGCCGGCCCGGCGCGGCGGGGGAAGGCCCGGTGCGGGGAGGCCGCGGCGGAGGGGGCAGGGGCGGGTGTTCCCCGCGATGGCCCCGTGGCGGGGGAGCGGAGGGCAGCGGCGGCTCGGCCCCTCACGCCCTGCCCGGGGCTGCCCCGGCCCTGCGCGCCCCCCCCCCCCCCCCCCCCCCACCCGTTCCCTTCCCCACCCGCAGCCGCGTCCCTGCCGCGCCGGTGCCTCTCCGCCTTCCAGGCCGAAGCCAGCTTGGCGTGTTCGCGTTTCACTGGCGCCGGGAGCAGTTTTTCCTGTTGGAAAGCCCCGTGGTTCCAGGGGCTGATAAATTTTCACCAAACGGCTGAGGCTTAGTGGCCGGGCAGCGGTGGAGTCACCGGGGGCTCTGACTCTCCCCTTGAGAGTAGCCTTAAGGAGAGGTTGCTGGTTAAGAAGCAGTTGCTTTCTGCAGTATTGATCCACTGCTAATACTTCAACATATTCTTTTATCCTAACCAAAAGCTTATTATTTCTGACTTAAAAATTCCTAAGTTGACTCGTGTTGCCATGTTTCTCCTTAGCCCTTGGTCTTTTTATGAATTCTGTTTGAAAATATCTGTGAATGAGTTTTGTCCAAGTTTGGATACCTGGGCCTACCTGAAGGTTGCTTGGCTAGGTTGTGATGCCGAAGGCACGAAGGGATTGGTTTGTTTCTGTGAACTTTAGTGCAGTTTTGAATCCTTTGTTGGAGCTAGAGAATAGGGCCATTTCATCTCTACTTTTTTTTTTTTTAGCCACTACATGCAATTGCAGAAAGAGAAACTGTGGAATGACTGTTTCTAGATCCTGTTTATCTCTTGCTATTGACAATTCAGGCAAGAATAAAGCTTTTTTTGGAGGGGCAGAGAAAAATCTCAAGACTAGTAGGCTTTTCTGGAAAGTAAAAGGAGTAAAAAGAGTAAAAAGATGTTTTGTCCTATCTAGGACGTATCTCCAAGGAATACAACTAATAGCTTGTTTCTTATTCTGTGTTCTGCTTGAAAGCATTTAGATAAAAACTCAGTAATTCATAACATTGCCCTTGGGATTGTGAAGGGACTAGGTGGAGCAGTGGGGGTGTTTTTTTTCATGCTGTAACAGTATAGAATTTTATTTTTTTCCCCACGTGCAGAAAATACCGTGAGCGCTTATTAGTTTTTGCCTTTGAGATAGTTGGGAGAACCATTTCTACATAACTTCTTGAGGTCTCAGGTCTCTTCCCGTTTTGTCTGTTCAAGTGCAGGCTTTGTAACTGTGGAGTCTCCTGCCGTATTCCCATTTTGTGGAGATGCACCTTCCCTCTTTATCCTTGTCTTACCCTTCTAGTGCCACAACAGGACTACGCTACTTCTGTTCTCTCAAGTCATCAACCATATGCTCATGACAGAGTAGGATTTGTTGCCCTCCACTAAGTTTTTAATATGCTGAAGGGGTATGTTTCTTTTATTTTTTTTTTTTTTTTAAAAGAAGCAATGCAATTTGGACAGGTGGTAGAGTCGATTGCTGGTGAATTGGATTTTCAAGTTTATTGTTAGAAATCCGTTTGCAAGGAATGATACCCACTTTTAGAGCTGGTGATGTTAGTTTGGTAGCTAGTTCGAATAATAGTCTGCTGCTAACTTATTGGACTATGAGGTATGGAATTTCTGCGGGAGTAACACGAGGCGTTGTTCCAGATGTGCACCTCTGCACAAAAGCTATTTTTAGTTGCTTTCCTAAAGTTTATCTTCGTGTTTGATGATGGTTTTGGAGCACAAGTCCTAGAAGTTCTGCTTCCACTGAGAGTTGTAGTAGTAGAGCTAGTAATTGCATGCTGTCTTGCAGCCATCCCCGTGGCATGCTTGAATCTTACCTCAGTGGGGGGTACCATTGATGGTAAAAGCAGCTTTTTGAGGCTTTCAGCAGTGGGCTGGCTTGAAGGACCCTCATCTGCGCTATGGGCTCTTACACACTACGGATGAAATTAAACATCTTAATCGTGTGGTATCATAAATGCTGATTAAATAGCAACTACTTTGCAGTTGTCAACATGGCTACTGGTTCATGGTGTACAGGCTCTGTAATTCCTTATTGGTCCCCAGAGGACTTGTTACACTTCAGTTCTTCAATTCTAAGGCAAAAAATGCATATTAAACATTCCTGTTGCCCTTACAGTCCAGTACAGCATGTCTGCCAAATTAAACAGGAGTTTAGAAAAGGGGTTAGTGTGCTTAGAAAGGTGAAGAAAAATAAGCATTTTGTGCACTAAGGTAGTTGTATAGCTAAGTCTGTGAAAATGAACAAGCTGATTCAGCACAAAATACCTTTTTAAAAACAAACAAAACTTTTCTAAAGATGAGGTTTTTTGTTTTTTCTAATAAAGTTACCCATGAGGGTGAGCTGGCCAGTCTGCATTAAGGAAACATACATTTGCAAAGTAAAACTAAGGTCATACTTGCAAATAAAAGAAAACTTTCTTTACAGAATGGCTTGCAGCATAACACATTAAATCCCGGCTGGAAGCATGAATCTCCCAGTTTTACCTCCCAGTTCATTTATGCATCCACCTGGGTTTGGTTTTTTTTTGTTTGTCTTTCTGGTTTTTGTTTGGTTTTGTGTTTTTTTTTGGGGGGGTTTGTGTGTGTGGTTTTTTTGTTGTTGTTGTTGCTTTGTTTTTTTTTTTTTTTTTTTTTTTTGTTTTGTTTTTTTTCCCTGAAGGGAAATGGGTGACAGCATCCAGAAAGTTTTGCCTTCCGTGTCTTCGCTTCTCCTTTGCCCGCCCCGTTCTTCTCCCTGCCGCCCTCCTTCCCTGTCCCGCCGGGGGCCGGGGGCGGGGCCGGGGCGGGGCCGGGCGGGCGCCGCGGGAGCTGTCCCTTCAGCACCACCGGCGCCGCCCCGGCCCCGGCAGCTGCGGCCCGGCGGGCAGCGCTCACTCAGCGTCTCCCTCAATGCCCCCGAGGTGCCCGAGGAAAAGGCCGGTTGGGAATAACACGGGAATGCTGCCGGTCTTGCTTTGTGCCTTACGGGTTGTTTCGTTTTCAGTCTTTTAATTGACCTTGGCTCTAGGAGCGGCTTTAAGTGAGCATCCTACTGACTGAAGGTGGTAGGACTCAGCACCTGATTTCTTTGGCTCTTTCATCAGTGAGAAATACCAGAGTAGCTCTTGTGCATTCTCAATGACTGGGTAGTCTCATATCTGGAGTTATTTTCACTACAGTTTTGTTCTAAAATTTCATTGTTTCTGGTTAGAATCTACTCCATCTTTTCTGATAATCTGTAGCTCGAGCATTTGAACACCAGGGCTGCTACTGTAGCAGTGAAACCTTCTTTGTTATGTAAATCCTTGAAGTTCAGAGCATTACTCAAAGCAAGTACTCAGTTACAGACAAATAAATTATTTTTGTGTCCTAGACTGGAAAGAGCCTTTCCTCGTTTTGGAAGACTTTCCTATCTTGCTTTCCATTAATCTTTTGTTCATGGAACACTGGTAAAAAGAGCACAGGCATACTTACTACATTAGCTGAGGATTCAGATCTATTGGCTGTACTGCATAGGATGACTGATGATATAATCCGTATATGCAGTCAACTCCTAGTTCATAGGTTTGACCAACTTAAAGTTAAGCTGGACTTTTAAAAATCATGTTCAGGGAAGATGGAGCTCAGTCAAAAGAAAAAAAAAAAGTCTGTAGCTATGGTCAACAGTTCATATCAACTCCATGCAATTTTGTCACAAAGGTCTTGTACTATAGGCTTGTATTTAGGAAAGACATTTGATGGGAATGAGTCAAGTATTTTACTTAAGTGGGATCTAACCCGTTACCTTGCCTTGTATGGCTACGTAATTTCTTTCAACAACAGTGGAGACCTTTGTATACAATCAGTAACTACAAAAAACAATAATTTAATACAGTACTCGGAATTAATAGCTACATCAGTTAAGTCCATTACAGACTTAACTTCCTTTCTACTAGACAAAGCAGGGGAACCATGTCAGATTTGGTGTTTCGCATGCAGAAAAGTATTAAAAGTCTCGGTGACTTTCTGCTTAAATTCTTGCATTACGGTATTTGTCCCCTAAAACTTTTAAAAATTCATCTGGCTGTAATTGGTAACCACCAAAATATCAGGCATAACATCAACGGTGTATCTCACCAGTGGCCTACCACTGCTGTAAATTCAGCCGTGTCAGCACATGGGTTTTCTGTTCTATGTTAGTCAGTATTGGATGGGTTCTTTTGGCCATCTGTGAGCATGAACTGTGTTTAGTGTGCAATTGTACAGGATACATTTTTCTCACGGCTTTTGCTCCAGATGCAATTTATATGCTGAATTAAGACATCTACATCCATATATTTTACTATACAATGCCAGATAGCCACCAGCTACTGTATAGTATAACTGAGTGTGGGGGAATGGAAAATGGTGATTCTGTTATTTTATATAGTTTCTGTAATAAAAATGCAGTATGCATTAATCAAAAAGCGTTTTTCTTATTGCTAGCTCTGCATATTCAGTATGTGATCTTATCCATCTGTTTGTCACACTATCATCAGTAGTGTCAGAATTGGTTAACAGATCTCTTGGGGTGAACGAATCTGCAAAGCTTGTAGAGGTGTGGAAGAATAAGCGTGATTTGGGAAGGACTAGAAGATTGGTAGTGGCAGTTGAATAAGAGACATTCAAATAAGGGACAAATGCAGAAGCAGATGTGTTTTGTGTTGAATTTTAGTTATGTCATGTGCAATACTGTATAGTGAAGTCAATGAAGATTAGCCTGTGGGTTTTCTTTTTTGGAATCTTGTACTGTCATTGAGGGCAGGAAATGAAGGTTTAGCCTTAAGGGAGTGTCAGTGTTATAAGGGTTTAAGTGTGTTAAGAGGAGGCTATTTTAAGTGTGTCATTCACCACCATTACTTCAAATTCATCACCGTTCACAGTGAGTACTTCATACAGGTTTTATGATACTGCAAGATCTGTTTTACCCCACACTATTTGGCAAAGAAAGATTGTCAGAAGGGACGATTGCTTTCATTTGTATTGTTTTGGAGTGAAATATGGTCCTTCCTCCAAGGGGCAAGGGTGTTGTTGGGCAACATGGACCTTCAGTTGATGTACCGGCTGTGTAGTTGCTAAACATTTACATCTTTTTTTTCCTCTTTCCCTAGTCCTGGAGATCGACTTCTCAGAGCTTGTTCTGGAGGAGATCATTGGCATAGGGGGCTTCGGAAAAGTGTATCGAGCTGTATGGATAGGAGATGAGGTTGCTGTCAAGGCAGCTCGCTATGACCCTGATGAGGACATCAGCCAGACCATTGAGAATGTCCGCCAAGAGGCCAAGCTCTTTGCAATGTTAAAGCACCCCAACATCATTGCCCTCAGGGGTGTGTGTTTGAAGGAACCTAATCTTTGCTTGATCATGGAGTTTGCCCGTGGAGGATCGCTAAATAGAGTGTTGTCTGGTAAAAGGATACCTCCTGACATACTAGTGAACTGGGCAGTACAGATTGCAAGGGGAATGAACTACCTGCACGAGGAAGCAATTGTTCCCATAATTCACCGTGACCTGAAGTCCAGCAACAGTAAGTGCTACACAGTGAACAGACAGGGTGCTGGGATACAGTTTTGGAAAGAAATCGTACAAAGAAAAGAGGGGAATACTGTTACCTTAGCGATACTTTCTTGTGAACCACTGTATCCTCTAATTCAATCCCAGAGGGGTTTATTGTGCTACAGACCACAGGGAACATGTAGATGCTTTCACTTTGTAAAAGTAACTTTAAAGATTGGATGCAAAAGCAATTGTAAACAGAGCATGCTTCTCTAGTAGTTCATATATATATATACACACATAGTGTCTCAGTTTTATTGGCATTTCAGCAGACTCCTGTAGGTTGGAAAGTCTTGCAGAACTTAAAATGTGTATTCTCCTTCTACCTTTTTGGAAGGATAAGTGCTCCTTTGAAAAGATAAATGCTCTTAGGCTTTCATTTTACTTGCTAGATTTTGCTGTATAGATGAGATGCAAGCCTGTTTTCCTTACGGGAGGTTTAACCCATCCCAGCTGAATTGGATCTTCTCCATCTCTCATAGAGCTGGTGTTGACAGAAACATTAACTCGGGTAAATGAAATGTCCCAGTGGGTGCCCTTGCACACCCAGGACTTCATCTGATGTTTGTGGTGCTTTACGTGGGCTGCAGCTGACCCATTAGAGCATGAGGACTGAACTTTGGTAGTTACATTTCTGGAAATCATGGTGAATAGCTAGCAACTCTGTAATACTAATAGCGTTGCTGTCTGCCACTTGGGTGTTGTTTTTGTAGTGTGTCTATTTTCCTGAACTTAAAATTGCCTTGAAGTCAAATGCATGCATAGAACTTTATTTATGAGTGTGGGAGCAAACTGCTTCAGTGGTTTAAAGATCATCATCTCCTTTCCTGATGCCTGCATGCAACTGTTTAGCCTTTCTTTCTGCTTGTCTAGGCCTAGATGGCAAGAGCAAACGCGTACCTGCATGTTGGCTGCAGTGGTTTAGGTAGGTGTGTTAGTATGAACTCATTTTCATTTATAGCCTGAATTAGAGTGCTATGAACTGGGTGGCTGGATGCAGGCAAATGTTCTCTTTTGCTTTGAGGGCAGTAACATCTAGCAAAGAGGTCTGACATGAAAATTTTAGTATCTTAAATAGATTCACTAGAGCTAGCATTAACCATTACGGTGCTGTAAAATTCTAGGCCTTGCAAAATCTTCCTACATTTTTTGGCCTCATCTCTTGTGTCAGTGAGCTTGCATAGTTTGTTGTGAAGTACAAATTAAAAAAGTATTATTAACTCTTGTTAGTGAGTTTGAAAATAGGAACTATGAGAACTTTCAAATTAGCTTCTATAATACTATTCTTATACAATTTAAGTTTCCCTTTTTGTTAGAGTAAGGCAATCTTAATGTCTATAAAAATTTCCTAATATCTAAACGTGTCCCTTACAGCTGGCAGTATATATGGGCATACTGATAAATGCTGTAAAACGAAGGATTGATTGGCTTGGTTAATGGATGACTTGCTGCCTCTGTGAATAAGAAATAGTTGCCTTTAAGTATTGCACCTTTACTCCTTACCTAAGAAAATATTTACTTGTTTATTTTGCTAACAGGTTATTAAGGCTCTATTGCTTAATGCTATCTGAAACTTTTTGAGGTCTAGAATGAAAGTTAGTTCTATGATAGAAGACTGGTGTTTCATGGTTTTATTCAGACTAGAGACTTCTAGTTGAAAAGGGAAACCTATCAACCAGAGAACCAGCTCAACTAGAGAGACACCAGTGCACAGTGTCACCAACCACACAGATGTGGATGCTAGGAAACCTCTGTACTATCAGCAGCAAGAGTAAATGCCTCTTGTCAGAGTGAATCAGCAGTACATAATTGTGCTGCACTGTAAATCATCAGTGAGAAGTTGAGGGTTTCACTGTGTGTATTACTAGAATTTTCTTCATTTGGGAGGAAGCGATAGTAAAGGAAGAGGAATAATGAGCGGGAATGCCTGTGGGAGGATTCAAAGACATCCCATGTTTGGAGAGGAGAGGTAGAGAATTTACGTGGTGGTCTTGACCAAGGGTACCATCAGATCTAGTACAGAAATGATGGGTATAGGAAAATTCTTGCCTAGATAAGTCTGCAGAAAGCAGTATTACATATGGGAAACCAGATAAATGTAAGAGCTGGTACTGGAGGGAAGGGCTTCAGATATTTTAAGGAAGAATCATTGATTTGTAATTCTGTTTTCAAATAAGATGAATTAGTAACCTCAGGTATTGGCTGAAACTTCATAGCTAAACAGCTGTTTACCTTAGTTTGGCAATATAAATCCTCATTCTGTGCTGTGTGGTGGAAGAGAAATTTTAAAAAAATGTATAATATTCTAAACATTTGAAGATATATGTTCTTTTCTGAGCGTATCTATAAAGCAAATGTCATAAATACTAGATTATGACAATGGTGAAGCGTTTTTGTGGGGGAAAGGGACTATTGGTCTTGTGTTGGTTTGGTTTGTTTTTTATTCCCCAAAAAAGTGTATATTACCTCTACATGCAGGCAGACTTAACTCGTGGTTATCTGTAGGATAAACAACTTGGAACTGCCCAAGTCATGTCTTTCCTAAACACACTGTCAATTCACTGCTGAAATCCCTTTTCCATTATATGTAACAAGCATCTTGGATATTTCTCTGCTCTGTTTTCTATGGAATGCTTTTTGTAAGTTTTGTAAAGATTAGTGGACTATGTATGTTACTGAATCCTGATTTATTGTGCTTTCTGTGTTTTTCTGATGTACTTTTCTCTATTACTGTGGATAATAGAGAACAGGTTATGTTGTTAGCTTTGACTGTAGAATTACAAGCTTGTAGTGTTTTCTTTGCACAAGTTGCCACCTACCAACTCATAGGCAGTAATGTGTCTCTGGAGAAGGAACAGCTTCTGCTTGCAAGAACTTGAAAAAGATTCTTGCAAACACGTTTCTTTCATGTACTGAACATCTACAAGTACTGTGGAGCTGTCATAGGAGCATCAGCTGTATCGATCTGCTGATTGATATTGCCTACATCTAGTAATAGACAGTGATTCTCATACATCTCATCTTGCCTTCAGGCACCAGCTGGGACCTGCACTAGCCATCTGAAGCTGCAGGCTGAGTTAGTCTGGGAGTTAAGGAACAAGATGGGAGTGTGAGAAAGAACAGAGTTGCCTTATTTAAAATAAAATTTTCTACTAGAATAGAAGAAAATCAAAGTATGCCTTGCTTTCAGATGTCTGCCCATTTTTAGGAAGGTACAGAATGCATGAGGACAATACTTCATGATGAACCTTTTCAGAAGGTCATGTTGCATTTTGAACAGTAAAATAAGTCAAGTGGGCACCTTGATACAAGTCTGAGATGTTACCTCATTATATATGTACATGGGTTTGAAAAAAAACCACAACATTTTAATCTAAACTATTGCAGCTTTTTGGACTCAAGTAGTAGTTACAAAACCAATGCTCGGAATAGTTATCAACATTTCTGATGGCACAGTAAAGAACATAAAGTTTTGATTGCTTTGGGAGGTAACTTCTTGTTGTACAGGGGCTGAACTTCAGAGGATTAAGAAGATTCCAGGAGGCCTCTGTTGAGATTTTCCTCGTCAAAAAGCACTCTCCAAACCAATTGTCTGTCTTCCTTCTTTTAACCATAAAGGTGGACGTTTTTTCTGTTCCATCATTTCTCTTAATTTTTTTTTTTTCCATTTCATTGTCATAACTTCAGGTTTAATGGTAATACATTTAGAGTGTAGGAAAAGTGCCCTGTATATTTTAAGTACCGTGTTCATTTGAGGCAGACTTTCATTGTAAATCTTCTGAGGTTATGAGGGCTGCCTATTTCATTGCTTTGGGGATGCTATCAGGAAAGGAGTATGTAAGATAGTTACAGAACAAATTACACACCTGTGATTTATTTTTAGAGACCCTGAAATTCTTCTGCTGAGTGTCAGTTCACTTGGCAGTGAGTCTGGTAGACGAGTGTTCCAGTGACATTACCAACTCATGTGTTAGTCGTATAACTACACAAGAGAAAGAAGATAACCCAGAAATGCTATTTTGTTCTGCTGTGTGAGGCGATTAGTATTCCTCTTTTTTTGACATTTGATTCGAGAGATTCAGTTTATTCCATGTGAAAATTAATCTGACACAATCCTCTCTGGCTTCTCTTAATCTGTTGATATTGCTAACCTTTCCTTTTCACCTGCATGTTGCTACTCCACTGAGCGTATGTCACAGAATTGGTAGTAGGCCTCTCCCAATATGAAGGCTTCTAAATAATCTAAATGCTGAGTTATAGAAAAAAAGCAACTAGGAGTGCCCACTGAAGTCAGCATCACTGAGTTTAGCACAGCTCTTAGCTTCCCTTTCTCTTACTTGTGATTTGAGTCACTTTTCTGGCCAGAGGAAGGGGCTTGGCATATAATACTTAGGATCAAAAAGGGCAGTCTGGCTGGTTTTAGTGAAGTATTGTAAATAATGAAGCTGGACCTGTTTGTTTCTATTTGTCTGGCAATGTCAGATATGCCAGCATTGCTATAGGAATAATGCCAGTTAACTAATGCTGCAGAGAACTAGCAAAAGCATATTTGCTCTTTTTTTTGACTGGCTCAGCAAAATACGTTTGTTATTTGCACTACACTGAAAGATTTTGCTGAGGGTGTTCATGCCAGTTAGCAAAGTGCTTTACAAAAGTCACTATGTTTGTGTTCCACAAAGTGGCACAGAAGATTAACAGCAAAGTGACATGGCCAAGGCCAAAGAAAGAGGTAAGGACAGAGCTCAAAATAAACCCCAACAATTCTGATTCATTCAAGTTAGTAGTTATTCTCTTCTAGTTCTCGGAAGGTGTTCACCTCTCCCACTTTTTGGACCACTAAGCAAAGCTTGTGATACCCTGAGATTCCAAGCTCTAGCTTTCTAAAAAATTCCAAACTCTGCTGTAGCTTTGCTTATTTATTTTATGCAGTTGTTTAAGCCTTTTTCTGTTCATAAAGAAGCTAACAGAACTGCTTTCCACATGGTCTGTGAACAGTTATCCCTAGAATTAACAATATTCCTTCCTCTTTTTTTGTAAAGTACAGACAGAATTTAGAAGCAGGGATTCCTTGCAACTAGTTCAAATCCAACCCAAGGACAACAGGACTTGAATGTTACATATCAGTCTTTATAACATGTGATTAATTATCTCATTCTTTGTTGCAGTATTCACATCCTAATCAATTCATAATTGACACTCTTCTGTGGGTCTTAGAGAAGGAAAAGTACTGAATGTAAACCTCTTCCTCTGTCTGTCGGTGTCGGAGAGAAGAGCTCTTCCAGGGTCTGCTTAAAGTGTGTTGGCAGAGCAGTTTGGAAGTCTGCACTGTTATTGCTGCTTCTGGTACTTCTGTAATTTGCTGACTAACTCTCCAATGTTGTACCTTCTATCAGAATGGATTTCCTTTGTCAGTGCAATTAAATGTGTGAGTAATGCTTCATGTAAAGTATAGTGAAACTATTTCAATGGCATTTGAACACTTTATACTGGGTGAATTGATCTGGTCTTAGTTAGGTGGTCCCTTACCCAGTAAGAGTAAAGTGATAAAAATGTGAGATGGAGGAGGGCAGCATGACACACAACAGCTGGGAGATTAGTTTTATGCAGATGGTCTCTGGTTCAGTTCAGAGAGCAAAATGCAGTAAGTGTCTTCTTAAACCAAAACAAACAAAGGAACAAAAAGTGTGTGTAGTAGAAGTCAATCCTTTCAAACAGCCTGAATATAGTCCTAAGAGGGTGATTAAAGATGACTTTTCAGGCTCTGCCCTTAAGCAATTATCTGATTCTATGGACATGCTATATGATATTGCTAATGGTGCATAACTCCCCAGTTCTGGTTACACTGCTTGTTTCTCTGTCGCCCCAGAGTATCATTTTTTGTGCTGATAGCCTGGTCACTTGTATTGTGGTTAAAAAATTCCAAGTAACTATAATTTTTTGCATGTGGTAATATGACAATGCCATTCATGCGAGTAATACTACAACTTTTTCTTGAACAAAATGAAAAAAATACTTTAATTTCATGTGTTATTAGTTCAGAAGTTGTCAATTATACCTGAAAGTAATGCTAATTTTCAAGCTGTTGAGACAGGAGGAATTCACAGAAGTAGGGTGACAGTTTACTTTGGGTTGATTTGTTTGTTTGTTTGTTTTCTTTAGCTTGTCTAAATTAGTGCAACTACTTTCCTCTCTGAGAAATTTGACAGATGCTTTTATGTTGCAGTTTTATTTTCAGTATGTTTCAGTACATTTCTGAGAGTTCCAAAGTGAAAATACATCTCCTGTAAATGATTTGACTTGAATATTAATTGATGTCTTCACTATTAATTGCAAGTAAAAAATAGAAGGACTTAATGGAATAAGCTTGGTGTCCACAAGAACACTTTGGTATTCTCCTGTCCACACCAAGTAGCAAAAAGGTAATTTCACAAATGAAATCCCATATCTTTGTGGACAAGAATGTGAAGAGGGAAAGAGTTCCTCTCATTTTTTAAGACTTGACATTGTGTCTGTTTCTTTTAAAAACCTAGCTGATACCCTTTTCATATCTGTGCCCCACTGCATATATTTTTCTACAGGGTTCTTTCTGTTCCTAAGAAAAAAAGTTCCGATGCTAATCACTTTCTCCAAACTGGGCATATGGAACCATAGAACAGATACGAGCGGACCTGAGCACCATCGTGCAGGAGGTGAACATGGGCGTCTCTGTGCTGCTCCCATAAATTTGCTGTCTGACCAGCTGTGACAGAGTTAGCATAAATCTGTATTTTTCTGAAATTTCGCAGTAGTAAGTCAAGACTGAGAACAGCCTTGTTGTGGCATTCCCAATAATTTCCTAGAATAACTTTCACATCTACTTTTTCTTTAATGTTGCTCCCATGTCAATAAACTTAATTTTAATTTTGAGAGATTTCTGTCAGCAGCTTCACTTTTGCTTTCCTTGTTAAACAGTTCCTTTCAGAATTTCAGCATATCCGAAGCAAACAAACTCGCTCTTGAAGCATCAGAAGTTAAGCAGTCTTGCTCTTCGAACTGATTATTCATCACCCAAAATGATTCCTTATTTTTAAGTAATACTCCATTTTTGAAGGTGGCGCATATTCCCTTATGACAAGGCAAGGAAAGCCTCAAGCTGTTGCAAAGAGTATAGGATATAGCACGTGTTTTTAAGTAGGTGCTTTTTGGTACATGTCTACTTTCTCTATTCTGGGATAGTTTAAGTTAGATAGGTGTGACTTCGATTTCTGAGATGTTGCCAAAGTTGACTGGCATATCTCATAATTGCTTTTTAATTGTCCAGTTGCTAATGGAAAGGCAAATTCAGCCTTCCTCAGGCCTGAACTTTTTCCAAATATGAAACAGAAATAGTAACAGAACCTCCTGCACTAAGAGGAGAAACTATTACAGTGTGTTAGGGTTTATAATCATGTTTTATCGGTGTTTTTTAAGATCTGGGAGAACAGGACCCACATAATAGTAAACCTTTGGGTCCCAGCCTGCAGAAGAGTTGTTAGGGTGGTAACGGCAGCATGGTGCAGCATCGTTTAGGGTTCTCTTCAGAAGGAAGTAGCCAGAGGATAGACAGCCCTCCTATCAGCCGTTTGTGTCACTACCACACACAGCCCTACCACTCTGCTTTCTAAAAGCATTTATTAAAACACCATTTTTTATTAAAAACAAAAATACCTGCCAAAACACCAAACTCGATCTAATGCACATATAGATTCCAAATAATCTGTGAAATCCTGTATGTGCTTTGAATGCCGTATTAAAGTCCTGGATCATTGTTGGAGCTACAAGCCAAGCTCCTACTTAGCTGTACAACATCTTCCTCTGATGCTTCATCAAACAGGCTTCTGGAATTTGCTTTGGCTGTTGAGAAATGTAAAGATTTGCTGTTTGTATTAGAACTGGAAACCTTAATTTAAAATGTGAGCATGGCTTCAACCTTGCTGATTTATAGACTTACTGTTTAGATGTGTAGCAAATGATAGTGAGCCAGTAGCTCCATTTACTGGTAACAGGCAAATATTTCTGCTACTAAGACTTTGCTTATTGTAACAACTGTGGTGCTTCAACTGGGGATTCCTGGGGGGTTCTTGGGGTACTATAAAGAAGTGCTAGTATGGATAATTGCTGTGAAGATGGTATGTGTAAGGGCAGTGGGATATATGTGAACCAGGTCATGTGGTCCACCTGCCACAAAAGTATTATAGGATTTCCTATTGTTTCTCCTATTTGAATAGGGACCTAGGAAAAGATGTTAGAGAGAAATGTCTTTTGTTCTTTTTGACTTTGCACTGTCCAAGGATCCTGAAAATAAGAAAAATCCCATAACTGATTGATAGAATTCAGTATGCCTAATTCTGCTTGTTGAAGTGTTGTCAATCTTGTTCTTGGATTTATTGATTTATTTTTTTCTTTGATGTAATCAGTCACATAGTACCTGGCTTTGATATGATTATGGTGATCTGGTAACTTGGAGATATTCCTAATGCTTCATCAGGGTACTATGTAATCACTTCTACTCTTTGATTACAGGGTAAGCTGGGTCAGAAAACTAACACATTAAAAATTGAACAGCTTTCTCATAGCTTTACTGCATGAGCTGTTATCTTGCATAGACTCTGATGTGCAACAATGCAGGACTACCCTCTTAGCAGCTGGCAATTTGTTCTGCTTACCTTAAAGTAAAACTGCAGTATTCAAGCAAGTATGAATTTCACTGTTGTCAGCTGTAGCTTGGTGTTGATTGTGCATCTCTGAGGCTTTTAACATTTGTTCTGATGTAAATATACCCCCCTTGCTTAAGGCTTTTTAAATTAAATCTGATTTAAGAAAAAAACCAACCCACAGACAAACCACCAAAAAAACCCCCAGCTTCTGGTGTGGTTTGTGCTATTGCCTGTGAAGTTTTTGTCTTGCCTTCTAGATTGTGGTGTACTAGCCTGTTCCAGGAATGAATAGTACTTGATGTTATTGACTGTTTCATAGAGATGTCTTAATTAAAGCCAAAGCAAAACAGTCCCGTGCTACATTTTTCATCATGTTTCATGTTTCTGTTTGCCTGAAAATGGCTTCCACTGAACCAGCATTATTATTAAATCTCTTTTCAGTCTCTTGAGCGACAATTAATGAATGTCGTTCATGTGATTCTACTCTTCCCTCTTCTTTTTTTGTTGTTGCCTAATACAGTCCTTGATTTTTTTTTTGCAAGCTTTCAAACTGATATAATTTGGCAAAGCACTGTGTTGGGTACAGATGTAATTATTTTTTTTTCCTTGGAGCATTTAACTGATTATAAAGAGCACAGTAATCCACGCCTGAGCTAGGTGGTTGTTCCAGTGTAAGCAGTATGGTGGGATTTATTCTGAAACCAGAGCTGAAGGGCTCCATTTTTCCAGGAAACTCACCTGAGTGTTCTCCAGGAGCTTTCAGTGTTTTGTACCAGGTCACTAAAGCGATAAGATGTTTTTCATCTTGGCTAGGTGAAAGGATCGATTCTAAATATATCATGGCTCTGGAGGCCTTTCCTATCCCCTCCCCCGTTATGCATTAGCTCTTTAGAGTTACTGTACTGCATGGCTTAAAATCCAAGAACTGCTGTGCTGTCACATCCGTCACCTCCTCTGGGTTGATAGAAGAGGACAGTCAGCCAGCTTTATGGATTTGCTGAACCCTCACGCGTACCCAATAATTAAAAAGCTTTTGCTTCCAAGGCATAAATGTTTTTTTTTAAATGTGTCGTTGCTGGATGATTAGTAATAAAATAAAGAAAATAATTGATAATTACTAGAGACAGTATTTGTATTCTTTGTTTTTCCTTCTAAGATGTGAAATTTTGAATGAGTCTTAAATTCTGTGCTCTACAGGATCTTATGCAACACTTAGCCTTCTGCACCACAAACAAATATTAGAATAAAGATGCAGTCCTACTGAAATGAACGGCAGAGTACCCAACAGAAGGTAGGTAAAGGCTGCATGCGGAAGGCCGGGGCTCAGTCCATGTGCAGATCTGTTAATCACTTTAAGTACTTTGAATGCAGGATCAAGAGCAGATTGCTCGTTATCTGGATACTTGTGAAGCAAAGCTGTGCAAGCTGATGACGGAAGGTAAAACTAAAATTGTAAATTAGATTTTGGCAAACCGCTATGATACAAGGTCTCATTTTGGAGCAAGTTTTTGAAATCCTTTCCCAAAAGCTTAGTTCTGTCCTCAAGGCAGTATGCCAGTGTACTGCCAGTAGGATTTAATAATTAAAAAAAAAAGGAATACCTGGCAAGCTCAGTCCCTTGTCCCCTTTGCAATAAGGCTTTTTTGACTTGTTAGGCAAACTGCAGACTTACTAGCTAGCTTCTGGCTCTCTGACAGCTCTCAGACAGTGCAGCAGCATGCAGCAATATTAAGGCTATCATTTTATCTAATATCCATTATTTCCCATCACCACCATGTGAGCTGAAATGTATCTTGGGAAGTTTTGCTTATTCATGGGAGGGGAAAATGGGATTTGTGCAATCATAGTAAGTTTAGTGAAGCCATCTTTTATGCAAGAACATTTTTGTTTGATCTGTGGATACTCTTCTCCTTCAAATAAGGACTATTCAAAAACTATAGGTCTATGGCTAATATATGCTATTACTGTAGTACCTTCTAAATAAGAAACCTGAAGATTTCAAAATGTATTGTGTTTCTTCAGCGTACAGTGGGAGTTTTTAGTCATTTTTCAGATAAAAGAAAGTATAAAAAGTAGTAATTGGCCCATGCAAGAGACAAAGATGCATATCGCATTCTTCTGAATTAGTCTCAGCTTAAAAAAATAAACCCACATTTGCACTAATTTCATAGTCTTCTAGTAGTTGAAAGTGTTTGGGCTGGTAATAGATCTAGAAGGCAGTCAAAGGGATTTGGACAAAGCAAAGATTATACTTCAATTGTGGGGAGATGAGTACAAAAAAATACTGTAAACTGAAATTGGCTGTTCCAGTTGTGCAATTCCAGGGGCTGTGTGTCAGGGAAGAAATTAAAGTGTAGTATTGATATATTTCAGTGTTCATGGACCTTCTGGCTAGGAGTAGAAGTTCTCAGAAAGTGCCTTCAGAGCCGTCCTATCTTGATAACTTTATTCTGTGGTCTGAAAAACAAACCCTTATAAAACATACGGGGTTGAGTGAGGAGATTCTTTGTTCAAGACAGGGTTTTCTGTAACAGATTGGCTCAGTTTTGGACATGTTCTGCCATGGGTGGGTGGGAGAGTCTGGATCCTGTGATATTAATCAGACTTCTTTCCTCTCTGGCACACCTTCAGCTTCAGTAAGCCTTTAGCAGACTTCTGAAACTTGTGTAAAGCAACTTTTTTGATAAATTTGGAATTGTTTGGAAATGGAAATATTATGTTTCCTTCAACTTTTGCACTTGAGATTTCTGCTATATTGCTGGCAGGGAGAAGTTTAATGGTCCTATAGCACCTCCTCATACGAGTCTGGATTGCTTGTAAATCCTACTGTGAAAAGACTTGCAGCTTTTAGAACTGCAAACTCTGCTCATGTTTTGCATTTAAGGGTCTCAGATTGAAAAAGCATTGGTTTCCATAAAGGTTTTACTCTGTTCTTTTCTTTCTGTAAAGCTCTTGCACCTGGGATGTGATGGACTCTGTATCTGATGAATCTCCTTACAGTACTTGAATTATCTAAATGGAGGAAGTGGATGGGCTGATGCCTATCCACTATCTGACAAAATTTTGCCACTTTGTGTTTTGGTAAGTGAAGCCACAGTAAGCTGTTATGTTTGCAGGATGGAGGAAGAAATGAAATGTGTCCGATATTTTCACCCGCAATGAGTGCTCAGTTGCAGCAGTGGTCTTTCACACTCCGGCTATGGCAGGGTAAGCATTAGTTCCTCTCTTCGTAGCTGCCTGTTGACTTTACTGCTGTTGAAAACAGTGATTTTTTGCAGTAACAGGTGAGCAAATGCCTATGGGAAAACAAATGTGGTACTAGGCTGTTTCATCTGTAGGTGGTTGAGTTGCTCTGGAGAGATCTGCAAAAACACTCAGCTGCAGCAAAAATGTGTGGTGTTATTCTGGGAAAGAAAAGATAAGCTAGATAGTGTCATACCATGTGAGTTTGAGTTCCTTTGCCATTTTTCATCCTTTGAGGTCTTAAGTAGTGGTCTTCTCACTTATTTTCAATCTAACAAAATAAGAATAGATACGGTGAAGCATTGGGACTAAAGGAGAAATCTAGTTGAGAGTTCAGATAAGAATATGGGAGACTTAGTAGGAAACTTGATCAAGTCTGTGCAGATAGTTGGATGACCACTTAATGATTTAAATATTAGAATGAAATGTTTCTACACCAAGTGAAATAACAAACATCACATTTATCCTATTTATAGCCTTTCCACTTGTCACTGTCACCCACCCATCGCTGTTGTTGCCATCTAGGTCTTGGACTGTGTAACCAGCTCGTGTGGCTCTGAGCAGACAGAGTACAATACAAACTGAGTAGGGGCTCTTGGGAATGGGTGTGAGTGTGATGTGCCGGCAGGCTGGAGTTTTTCTTCATGTCTTGATATGACTGCTTTCCTCATTCCTGGAGTCCTGGATGGCAAAGCATTCAACTCACAGCAGTGCTAATGTTGGTGCAGACTGAAACAGAACTACTGAAGTGTACTGACAGTTACAGGTATTCAGATATTTCCACTACCTTTGAGTTTTTCAGGCCTTCTCAACTCTACATCATCAAGTTGCTGTGTCTGGCTGGTAGCTGGCAGTCAGGGCCTCACCTGGGACCTCCACCGCTGCCTCTGTCTCAAGGTCTGGGAGCTCCCTTTAAGATCAGGCTAACTTGAAGTACCATCATAATCAGATTTTCTTACACTTGTGGCAAACAAGCTTCTGGTACTTTCTTCAGATTGTTCTCCCGACCTGTTCCATAGCACCACTGTCCACCCTAGCATGCTAGAAACACTGTTAATGATAGGCATCTCTGTGAAGACTTGATAAAACTTCAAATATAACAATAGAACACATGAGTTAATGTTGCGTTTTTGCTAGCTGGTAGCCCTGTTGTTTCATGGTCTGCCTAGAACTGTAGTATTTAAGGAAAAGAATGGCAGGTATTCTGGCACTAAAATACTGGATGTATTGTCTCAGTTGGGGAGAGGTTGTATGGAAGTTACATGTGAAGCCAGCAATCATCCATCAATTCAGAGAGACATCCTGGTTTACCACAGACAACAAATCCAGCTTTTTTACCCTACGGTAGGGATCCTTGTCTTCCTGCCTGCTGCTTTCTGTATTTCTTCGTGTATGCTCTCAGTACTCAATGCTTCTCTTAGTTCTTTTTTATTTCTCCCTTCACTTAATAATTGTAACCACTTCCATCAGGCTTAATGTTCATTAGCTAATAGATTTCTGTTCCTGTGTGCCAGGCTTACTGAGTAGCATCATGCAAAGGTAAATGACTCGGCGTGAACTGTAAGCTGGACCATACAGGAGACTGTCTTGGATTTTTTTGCAGTTTCTGTTGTGTTTCTTAATACACATACACTCTGGACTGGGAAAGGGAGCATGGTGTTGCAGATATAGCTGTTGTCATGAAATATAGGCACAATGGGCAGTTTGGTGGTTAACTATTGTGGTGGTATTGCAAGGTAATCCTGCTTTCCTTGGTATTCTGTCATTATCAGTCTAATAATTCACTATAAAAAGTTTTTTAGTTTCTTGGTGTGCTGTGCGCTAAATAAATTGGGAATACAACAGCACAGTAGTTGAAGAAGCTGAAGCCAGTACAGCCAGGAAACTTTCATATACCTGGCTATTCATACTATTGTGTGCAGTAGACAGCAGCCCCTTTCCTCTACCTTCATATGTAAAAATGGGCTATTTTTGCTGTGGGTGGTCACACTGTAGTAGTTCCTCCCTGAATGTTGTTCTGCTTCTGAAGTGATGAGTCAGCTTTTAGCACAAGCAAAGCAAAGGAGTTCAACACTACACTACACAGAGAAAGCTAATCCTTTCTCTAGGCTGAGAAACCAGAAAAAGGCAACTATATGACTGTATTTTGCTGCCTTGTCACTTAATTTTGACAGTGAGTTGAAATGAGGAGCCACTTCCTACTATTCTTTGATGTTATTAGCAACTGTGTCAGCATGGGCTGAAGTGTTCGTTTTTCTCTGCTTTCTCTTAGCCACTACTTTGGCCTGGCGGAGATTAAGAATGCTATCCTAACTATCCAAAAGTGTAGCTGAAAACTAAAATAACCCTCCTAAATGAAACAGGCAAAAAATCTGACAGTGTTACTGCCTTCCAGGGAAAGTTTGTGTTTGAGAGATTATAATAACAAGTTTTTGGCTCTGCTGGTGTAATACAGAACAGAGGGTTAAAACAGCAGCTGTTAATTTTGTTGCAAAATATATTTTTCTTGATTTATATTGTGAAAACTTTCTGTGAAAGTACTTTACCTCTTTAAATTATCTTTTCATGCATACTGAAGGTAGTATAGTGCTGGATAGAAAATAGGAGGTATATTACTGAGGCTTTATGAAGTGACCAACTTAAAACCTAAGTAAAGCTTTATCATGTTTGTTTTAGTGATCAGACTGAAAGATTCAGTGCAGATGGTTTACCTGTTTGTAGGGTAGAGGAGTGTGTTTGGGAGAAGAGTAGATGGGTTTGAGAAGGAGAAAATTAAAGGAAAGGGATGGAAATGTGTATATTCTGGCAGAAGGAAAGAGATCCAGACCAATTAATGTTTCTAGCATAATTGAAAAGAGTTAAAAACAAGTTGTATTAGAAATAAATTGGATTAAGCAGAATGAAAAATATATCAACACTGCAGTTATTTGCATTGGAACATGATAATAAAGTTGAGAATATTCCCAAAATAAAATTTGTTCAGCAGTTTTAAACTTCTTAGTGCAATGGCTAAGAAGCAGGAGTGATACTGATGTATTAGATGTGGTTTACCCAGCCCTCTTAGAGTTTATGTGAATACAAGTAGATCAAAGGATATACAGCTTTATAGCCCTATCTTTACCTTGTCGTGGTATATTTATATATCTGATCTCACATCTTTCTGGTAGATGCATGAATAATGAAAATACAGCTGTTCAGTATCTGCAAACGAGGTCCTTCTTGCAGTAGGGCTTTGTGTGTTGGACAGATGTTCACTGATGATTTCAATTGATTTAGTGATCATTAAGGTGAGTGGTGCAAGATGCAATGAATTGTCACCTCCAGCTGCCTTTGTGGGCCAATGGACAGTTTTATTTAAGACTGATTTCACAGTGGTACCAGTTGGACTTACATTAGCTGTCCTACAAATAGAACAATATATTTCTGAAAACTTCATTTAAAAAAATTTCAGAACACAGAGATAATCTTGCAACTATGAGTAAATTGGTTTTTACCAGATGGCTCTCAAACATCAGGTGTGTCGGGGAATGTCTTTGAATTTACTTATTTAAACCAGACCACAGAGATTAATGTGGTCTGAGTTTGGGCACTTAGCACAAATGTGCCTCTAGTCAAGAGAGGCTTCTGTGGAGAGTAACTCAGAGCATGTGGATTAGACTTATGCTTGAAATCTCCTTCTGGAGAGGCTTTGTCTTTTCTGACTACGTTCAGAGCCTAGGAAGACTGCCTTCTGAGATGCTGTGAGTTTGTTTCATCCAAGCCAGCTTTCACTGTAATGATCCATAAGAATGGAGGATGGGGAAGGGGAAGAAATTCACCTTTGAACATGTGAAGCTGTGGTAGGTATGCATATACTTTGTGCATGCAAGACAGAATTTAATCTCTGTAGAAATGTTTATCGTCACCTGCCTCCAAGGCATCCCATGTGTAATTTTATCTTATAGTTTATTATGGAATTGAAACCTGGCTAGTATTTAATCTGTTAAATTTTTTTAACTCCAGTCTGTATTCTGTTGGACTTCATTTGATCTTCTGTTCTGTCTGCTTGGAACTAAGGAGTGGTTTTGGGTACTAGTACAGGATGTTTGCAGTAACAAAATCGTAAAGCTGCAGGTTTCAGTGTTTTCACTGCAGAGATTTTTTTCCTTCTGAAGGGCATAATATAGCCCTAGATACATATAGTCCCAATCCTAAACATGCTAGTGCAAGTTCATGAGTTACTAGTGAAAGTTCAATGTTGTAACATGAAGCTCCACCTTTGGAACCATCCTGAAATGTCTCATTAGACCAACAGCAGCCTTAATTATGTGCTTTTATTAAATAATACTGCACTGTCTAGTGCCCCACAGAGCAGGCATCTCTGTAATGACTTGTGATGACAAGACAGAACTGAAGATCCAGTAGTAGCAGCTGCATGAAGGCTGAAGGATATGATGATATCTTGGAAATCTTAATCGAGTTGCTTTTTGTCTTGCTTTGAATACTAAGGCAGATGTTTTTGTCTTTCTAGTAAAGCATAATAATGTGGAAAGGGGTCGAGCAGGAGGAAGAGCTGACTTTGTCAGATACCGTTGTGTCAGTCATACTTCAGTGTGTCTGTTTCTGTGAGGTCTATTTTCAGTACAAATCTTTGTTTAAACAGCAAAATCATCTTGAGTTGGACCTGGCTCTAGAAAAAAACCCTCATTCTTCTTGATGTCACTGGTATACAACTGTGACTCATGAAATTGAGAATCATCCTCTTTGGGATCTGTTATCACTGGAATCTGTGACCTCTAAAGACTTGATTACTTTTAGTAAGACTAATGTTGGATTCTGTCAAAAGCCTGATAGCTATTAATTACACACACAGAATGATACTTAAACTGGTGAGGGTCAGCTGGC
Organism: Tyto alba; assembly: GCF_018691265.1. Classification (NCBI taxonomy): domain Eukaryota; kingdom Metazoa; phylum Chordata; class Aves; order Strigiformes; family Tytonidae; genus Tyto; species Tyto alba. The sequence goes on from NW_024881280.1 coordinate 10,823,684, forward strand.
TTCACCTGACCTCAAGAAGTTGATTTCCACCACTTTCAACTGCTAGAAAAGCTGCTAGCTCAAATCACAAACAAGGATAAGAGGATTTTGGGGTACATCAATTCTTTCTGCCTTGCTTACTAAGAAACCATATTTAAATGGTACCAGCATTGGCTGAGTTAACTCACAATCACTCTTTGTGCAAGTTGAGACTGGAATGAGAAACTCCAGGTGTATCAGGGAAGTCTTTAATGCTATTTCTGTTTCGGCATTTGGTGTTGCCTACTAACTGAGGAGTATTAGACCTGATGAAAGATCTGGTTAATGGCCAGCATTCAGTATCTGCAAAATGTACTGAAGATGCTCTTTGTAAACTTTATCAGTCTGCTTTCACTCTGGCCTCTTAACTATTGCTTCAGTAGTCAAAACAACTAAATCAAACTGTATCTTAAGCAACTGGACTTGTTCTTGTAGAAATTATACTCTTCCACGTTACTGTGATTCTGAAAAGGTAAATGCCAGGACTTGATGACTGAGGATGATTCTCTGATAATATGGATCTTGATTGCTGAGTTCACTCATGGCAACAAAAACAAATTAAAGAAAGGCTGCTTAGTAGCTGGGATGGTCCTACAGGCCTGGGTGCTGCAGTTAGTACTGTGAGCCTGATGGTTATTGTCCATGAAGTATCAGTCCTAAGTGTACAGGATCCTAAATCTTTGGCAAGTAGGCTACCAGTCACCACCTATAGCTCTAAACTACTCAGAGATGACTGCAAATGCTGTAAAGTTAGTGATGAAAGCAAGCTATGCAGTCCTGCCTTTCCTTTTCACGACTGCAATTTGTTTTGTCCTGAGCAGAAGCCAAAGCATTGCCTAGATGCAAACCTGTGTTAAAAAGCATCAAAAATATAATGATGACAAGTTTTCTCATCTCTAGCAATACACAGTTGCTCGATTCCTTGCTGTAACGTCGGACAGTATAACTAAGGACTGCACCAGACTGAGTCTTGTCAAATGACTTTTGAATTCTGACTTACCCTGTTCTGCTAGTTAGTCGGTCTCATCATCAAACCAGTAAATGTTGGCTTATTGCTTTTGGTTGCCTAACCCACCCCTTTGTTTATTATGGTGCTGCCTACTTTCTCTGTATTTCAGGAAACTGTCTCACAAGAGTGTGATATGAAAATGTTCTTGATAATTCTTGTAAGGCACCAAAGATGTTCTCAAAGAATATGGAGGAATATGGACACTTTAATTTCAAATTAAAAAGACTGGTCTTCACCATAACCTGGATAAGAGGAGGCCCAGTGTTTAATTTCTACCTTTATAGCTCTGTAAGCTCAGACCTAACATGTCTCTATTGACTGTTGTCTTTCAGCACTTGCAGTCTGCCTGGTTCTCAAGAAATTAAGCAGTTGAATCATTACCAGTAATTATTCTTGAGAGTCCTCGTGGTAATAAATTTCTTAATAAATTTTTAGTTGTTGAAATTACACATCTAAATCGTATGTACCTGTATCTGGATGACTGACTGAGGCAGGGAAGGTCTTGTTAGGAGATACAAAGGCCTATTTGGATCATATTCCTTTCTTGTTGTCTCAGCTGGGATACCTTGAGATATGGAAGAGCTGTCTTGCTGGGAAGAATTTGTCTGAGCTGTAATTAATTTCTCATTGTCAAATGCAGTCTTCCAGAGGACAAGTTGCAAGTCTTTCAGGAATATATGAAAATGTATGTGAGCATTTCTGGATTATATCTTCTGTAAGCACAGATGTTCATTATATACCCTTCACTTAAAGTTGCTAACAATTTTTAATGGTAATTTAAGGCACCATGCTTTGCTTTGTACTTGTAGAATGCAAAGAACATGGTATTGGTGATTTGCTATATTAAGTTGTTTGGCTGAGCAGCTGGATCTCAAAGCTGTCTGAATGTACTTGTAATACCTACTTCGCTTCACCGCTCCCTTTTGCACACTGCCAGTTGGTTCCTACCCATGCTACTTAAGATTAGCTTTTAGCCTGTGTGACAGAGGAAGAAGATGGTTTTGAGTTGTTCCGGGCAGTAGTCCATAGCATACTTTAATCTACAACTTGGCTGGCTCTGCGCATGTACCCAGGAAGAGATTTCTTGCATGGGCCATGCTGGAACGGGAAACGGTGATCCACCACAAACAAGCTGACACATACTCTGCGTGCTCCTGCTGATTTGGCTCTTTCTTCCCTGGTTGCCTGAGACAATTAGGCCCAGTGTCTTTGCTGCCAAACAATTTCTCTTTCTAAGCCTGGGAATAGGAAATATTTTAAATTTTCTGCCTTTTTTTACAAAGAATGAGAAGATTGACTGTCTTGGTAGATAAGCTGTATTTTTGGTGTAGGTGCTCTATGTTTGTGTCTGAATTATATTTTTTTCTTTTTTTTTGTTAGGCTGATCATCTTGCCACTGTTAGCTCTGTCCTGAGTGGTGAAAATTACTCAAAAATGGAAAGATATGTTAACTCTGTAAGTGTAGGAAGTATGATGCTTATTTGTGTTTTGTGTTGTAGTAGATGAATACAAGTGCAGAAGGAGCAGTACTTGCAGAAGAGAACTTGACCTAATAGTATTAAACAAGAGGCAATAACTGGTTGTAGATAAAGCTCACAAGTAAATGAGACCATATTGATTAGCATGGGTAAAATGCATTTGCAGTGTCCTAGCAACCTGACTTCTGTTCTCCCTAAGAGATTTTTAAGGAGAAAACTGAAAGGAATTCATATTTCACCTATTTATAAGATTATTCATTGAAATCCAAGCAAGCACAAGAGGGACAGTCAAGGTTTTTGGTTTGAAAATCTGACAGATGGGTTAGGGAGACTCCTGGCTGTTACAGGTGAGCTTGTTGATACTGACCGAGGTAAGGAGAACTGAAACATGCTGGAGAGAGATATGATTCTTAAAATTAATTTTTACAATTCTGGGTTGTAGGATTATTATCCCAAGCATTTATTACAAGGAAATGGGAGGGGAGGCAAAGATGTAACTAAGGAATTAAGGACTTGCAATAAATTCAGTTCTTTCATTGTCCTTTTCTGTGGTCTTTTGTCATGGTAATTTATCTTACTTAGCCTACATCTGACAGAAGAACAAGTTCATGGATACAAAAGATCTGTGTAAGTACTAATTATTTTGTTAGAACCTAATATAAATCAAGGTTAATATATTTAGTATATTTAAATAACCTCTTGCCAGGAAGGTATGTGCAACCCAACTGTGATATCTGGCTCTCTGTCCTGATGTTGAGCTCACTGAGATAGAATATGACCTACCTTGTGAATAACAAATTCGTTTGTTGCTTGCTGTGCTTATGGAGGGAAGCAAAAAAAAAAAACAAAAACAAACAACAACAACAAAAAAAAAAACCAAACAAAAAAAAACAAAAACCCAAACCCACGCTTTCTCATTTCAGAATTTTACTTTACCTTTACAACTTCTCTGTATATTACTGCATTTAAACTTAAAATTAGATTTTATTTTTCTGCCAGTTCTTTAGGCAGAGTGGGTACATGCTAGAAGAAGAAACTTAGTACATATGTTCTAGAAAGCTTTTCACTCTTGCAGTCAATGAGTGACGTGTTAGCAATTTCTCTTAGCAGTTCTTCATCTGCTAGAAAGAAGGAAAAAAGGTAGCCTTACCAGGGTACACAAAGGAAGCCTCTTCTGTACCTTTGTTTCTTGTGGTGGTTCTGTTCTACACTGAAGTGTGGCTCTAAAAATACATATGCTTCTGCCCAAATGAAGAGAATAGTAAATCTAGACCCTAAAATCCTTCCTCTGCAATTAGGAAAATGGAGCATTCAGTAATGTTAGAAAGAAATTTTGCAAAAGAAGCAAGAACCAAGAGCTTAAACTTAAGTCTAGTTTATTTACAACTTGAGTTGGCCCACAAAAATCTTCAATGAAATAGTATTTTGTGAATTCTGAAGCCTTGTAGAAAGTGTAGCTGATTATTTTTTTTGTCTCTCTTCAGGGAACAGTTTGGTTTTAACTTCAATAAAAGTAAATGCAGTATTTTAACATTTATATGTGTATTTCTTACGGTGCAGAAGGGTTCAAATAACACTTTTGGGTTTTATTTCATGGGAAATCCCATTTTGAGTATTGGAGGGAGGCATGGGAATAAATGTAAAGGCTCTTTTTACTTGTTTTCCCAAAAGAACTGTGTTAGCCTGAGGCTGATACTTGAGTCTTTTCATGGACTGCTAACAATGGTCCGGAGGATGATTTTTTTATACATATTGTAATTTTTGCAGTACTTTTTGCCTTTTATAGGTTTTGCTATTAGTTTTGTTTTTTGTGTTTGTTTTTTTTTTTTTCATTCATATACATACGTAGAAAGGGGGAAAAAAACCCCTCTTGTTTTCTGAGGACCTGTAATGACATGAAAAACAGTAGCTGAATAATGATGGTGTATTAGTGACTTGATGCCTTTTGCTGCGAAGTCATTGGACTAATTGTGATACAGATATTTTTTTCTTTGTGGCCCTTTACAAAGTGGTTGAAAATCATTTCACAGGCTTATGGCTACGTTAGTTATGGAAATTTAGTGGCCTGTATATTACACTGCTTGATGTTACATTGCTGATGCAACTTGTGTGGTCACATTAAGATAAAGGGATAATGAGGTGCTGCTAAATCAGAACATGGATACTTCTGGCCTTTGGTTTACACTCATTTCACAATGGTGTGGCAGTACAGCTTTATGGGTAGAGAATAATATGTGCCTTTATACCAAAATGATCTTGAGTTCTGCCTCAAGGACTTTTTAAAAGTTCTTGGGTATAGACTCCTTTGCCACTGAAACATGATAAAAACTTTGGCAGCTTAACTAAAACCAACAGTTTCATAATGATGGGGGAAGGAACCTATAACATGGTGGTGTATGTGAAGTCTTGAATTGGACATGTTATTACTGATCATCAATTTTTTTTTAATTGTGACTTAAAAAAAAAAACAAAACTCCATACATTGAGCTTCCATTCCTAATACATGTACATGAAGGGTATACCCAGCCTGTGTGTATCTGGATTTAAAAAAAAAAAAAAAAAAATCCTCGAAGCATTTCAGGAAAAAGATGCTATTACTGGCTTGCTGAGAGAAGATTAATTAGGAATTTTTTCCCCTTATCTGGATTTCTAGAAGTTACAGTGGTTCACTTCCTTTTAGCAAACAATTATTATAGAGAATGACACTAGGCACTATATTAAGTAATTAAGTTATTATCTGTTTGTTCTCTAGGGCTTGGTACTTTGGTTAAAATTGAAGTCATTTACTAGACAGCTGTTCACTTGTCAGATGAAGGGATCAGCCTGAAATAACTTTTAATGGAGTGTGCTGTGTTTGAATAACTAAAGTCAGAGAGAACCTTGAAATATGAGAGATCTCCAGGAGTATTTTTTTTTCATAAATACTAGCTTTACTCTGCATACCTTTTATTCCCTCCCCCTCCCTTTTCTCCAGTACTGATACTCGAAAAGGTGGAAAATGGAGATCTGAGCAACAAGATATTGAAGATCACGGATTTCGGCTTGGCCAGGGAATGGCATAAAACTACCAAAATGAGCGCAGCTGGGACATATGCCTGGATGGCTCCTGAGGTCATCCGCTCCTCCATGTTCTCCAAAGGCAGCGATGTGTGGAGGTATTGATTTGGCATTGAGTGATTGGGATACTAAAGAGTAACTAGACCTGCCAGGAAACCTCTTATGTTTAAAAATGAGTAACGGTGAACCAAACATTAAAATTCAGGTCTTAAGGAAACTTTATCCACTAGCTTTCCATCTCTCAGGCACTCAGACTACTTTGTATTAATGGTAAACTTTTTTTTTTATTGTAGGAAGTGGTGGACCAGCTCCTGCATGCCTCTAAATTTTTGTCGTTCTGTAAATTTACATTCAGATTATCCTAGGATTCATAGTCCCAATTCCCTCTGCTTTATCTGAAACAAATTTTTGTGCTTATTTGGCTATTGCCTAACATAGTCAAAGGCCATAAAACAGTCTGTGAAGTACTTAAAATTGCTACTTTTTTACCAACAGTGAGATCACTTTGTGTTTTGGTGGTAATCTGTCACTGATGGATATGTACACAAGCACACTGTACCTAGTGGAATTCCCCATGCAGTTTCAGCTTGAATACAATGTTTTCCACTTTCATAATAATGTTATGAATTCTTTCTACCCTTCTAGTCTTTCACATAAACTAGTAATTCTGTTATGTAGATCCATCTGAATATGTAACCCATAAGTAGTAATTTGCATGTATATATTGTCTTTTCCATTCATGCACTGGGATTTCTGAGAGTAGGAGCTACTTAGGTGGGGATGAGTGTAAGGGTCAGCCCATAGACTTCCAGAAATCGAGTTGTAATATGACTGTTTAGTGAATTGGTAAATCCAGAATTCAGTAAATAGCTCTAGGACAGTGACTTTTCTGGATATTGTGTGACATAGAGTTAGTACCGAACATCTGAAAACAGATGAAGTAGATGGAATTTTGTTTTTCCTGTGAGGAAAGAGTTACTGAAATGTCAGGTTGACTTTGTCTTTAGTACAGTAAGATTCTGTTGCTGGCCAGTAACATTCCCACAGAAGCATGTGCATGTTGTGAAATCAGTTAGGAATCCCAGCTGGCAGATTTGTCTGGCTCTTATGGCAGAGATTTGGTGTGGGGATTTTAATTTTCCTTATCCAGTTTTGCTGAATAGATAATGTATTGCTTTGTGATAAGTCTGTGAACTTGTATTTTGCACACTAATACTGTGGATAAAATTCTGACTCTGTAATTAAATGTGGTAGCTTCTGTAGTTAATCTGAGATGAAATGAGCAAGACCCAGGCTTTTATTCTGAGTGACGTCTGGCAGAAATGAAAACCTCAAGGCTGTGCACCTTTTCTGTGCCCATGATGACAGTATGGCTTGTATGCAGGTTGTCAAGCTCAAACCTCAATTTGCTCTTCTCTGAAACAGTGCCATGAATGGCCTTTAAGAGTAACCTGGGGGAAGCAATTTCTCTGTGATTGTAACTTTATCCTGTGAACAGGTCCATAGATGTTCTGTACCAGTATGACCTCATTTAAACAAATATAAAACTTAATAGCTCAGTTGGTGATTTTCGTGAAGGTTGCTCAGGTGCCTCAATACCTGTGCAAAAATACCAGTTTGGTCATTGACTTAAGGACTGTGAATCACTTCAGGACTTAAGGATTGTAAATAAATTACTTGATAGTTTTTCAGAATACTGTATTTCTATTTTTAAGATACCTTCAACACTTTCTCTTTTTATAGTTAACAGTCTTTCCTCAAAAGCAGATTTGGTTCCTTTCAGTGCTCTTCCTTAAACAGAAGGTCGTCACCATTAAGAGAGCTGTTATACTGTCTGAATAAGCCTTCTCTCTCTGGTGGTCAAAACCTTGAGTCATAGTTAAGATAGTTCACAAGAAGCTGAAAAGAACATGGTGTTTGAGTGATGTATGCAGGGGACAAGGATTTGCCAATGTGGTCATACTCATGTGTCAATGATTGTAAACACTGAATTTTACAAAAGCAGTCATGGCTGGGTAATAAATCCTGTCCCCACCCAAGGATGCAACTTCAAATTCTTAACAGGATGAACTTTTTTATCCTGTCAGACTTGCTCCTCCTCTTGTCCACTTCAACCTCTTGGTTAATCCCTGGAGTTGAGGGAGTTTTTTGCCTGACAACTGTCCAGTTAGTCTGTGCAGCATCAACAAAATTGGCTGTCTCTGTTTCAAACACTCACAAACCCTTTTATTTCAACACTTACTCTTTAAAATTTATTGGATTAATACTGCTGGCTGAATTGTTGCCCAGCCTTTTAACAAGAGTCTTGTTCTGCTTGTGTTCTCACTGCACAAACAGGTAAAGAAGATGCTGAAGAAGATGCCTGCCAGGACTGAAATTTCCTGACTCAGTTTTACCTCATCATAAGTAACTGCTTCATGCAGTTCCTTTCAAAACATCTATCAACGTCCATTTAAAAAAATTCAATTTTTTTTTTTTCGTTGTGCCACTCTAAAGGAGGGTTGACAAAGAACTTAGAAGGGTGAGGAATGCTCCCACACACTGGTGTCTATCACCAGAGTCTGGGCCACTGTGAAGCTTGTTGGTAATAACAGTACTTAGCACATCTTGCTAGTGAAAATTTGTTGCTATGAATTTTGCTGTCCTGCATCCACAACTTTTAGATACGCAGTATCAACCTTGTGCTTAAATTGCACAGAGGACAAAGAAGCTATGGTTTTATTTAAATATGTCCATTCTTGATCTATTTATGTGTTTGAGAGGAGAGTTGGGTATTTGCTTTGGATTTACAGGGGTGAAGTTGAAGAACAGATATTGTAGCTTATGCAGTTCTGTACAGCAAGCTAATGTTAATAGGCATATAATTCACATTTTCCTATAATTTTAACTGCTTAAGTGTATTTCTTGTTTGCTGCACACTTCATTTTTGACTTCGCTGCTTAAAAGACAATCATATTGTCAATAAGATTGGGATTGGTATATGGAATATAAAGCCAGCATACAACCTTTATTTGAGTTCCCTGTGTTCCTCAATTTAGATGCTTTTAAGATGTATCTACAATGAGACCAGTGAAATAAATGAAAATTAAATTCCTGATTAGGAATGGAATACCAGGACTACCTAAACCCATCAGATTAGCAGATCAGGATGTTTCAGGCATTCAGTGGTGGGTGTAGGAACTTCAGTCATTAGAATATTTAATTTGAATCAAGTGTTGGCAAGCAGTTCCATACACAAATGACTGCTTGCAGACTTCTGTAGTCATCTGTGTGTAATGAAGCACTGGCAAGACTTCAGTACCTGGCAGATAAGTGTTGACTAGCATTATTGGTAGAAGCTCATGTGGGAGAAGTGTGTGCAACTGACTGCTGTGAAATAAGTGGGAAATGTCATCTCTGGAACTACCAGTCTGATAACATCCAAAAAGCTAACTGTGAATAGCCATTAAAATGTAATGAAGGTTTTTTTCCTTAACAAAAGTAATATTTTAGTTTCTGTTGCTGGGATCTCCTTGTTGGGCTGATAGTTCCAGTAACAGTGAGAAGAAATACTGTGTTTTTTGGTTGTGGTTTTTTTTTTTTTTCCCCCCCCTAAGTTCACAGACTTACAAGAGTGGTGTCAAAATCACATGTGAAATCCTGCAGACCTCCAGCCTCCCTGAAAATCTAGTGTGTGGGATTGAACCTGATGTTAAATGGTGTAAGGGATTACTGAATCACTGGGAGATGATGAATTATTAATACAAGTGTCAGTTGACTTAGACCCAGGGTCTGTATCACATGGTTCATTTTGTAATTAAAGTCCAAAAATTACTACTGGATGCTGGAAAAATAAATGAGCTTGAACAGTTTTTCTTTCTCCCTGTTGAGAATGAGGAGGGGCCCTTGATTCTTTCTTCTGATGCCTTTTTTGTATAAATCTTGAGAGTTAATGGACAACGCTCTGTTCAGCATCATTCTTACTGTCTAATCACTTGGGATGGTGGTTGTTCAGATGCCACAAAGCAGTGTTTCCCTAGTTCTGTGGAAGCAGTATTCTCAGCAATGAGCTGTAAGTACATGAGGAAGAGGTGGCATTCATTTTTGTCAGAATCAAAGCCATCTTTCCTGCAATATATACTTCTAATGTCACGTTAGGAGAAACACCAATCTGTCTGTTCCTTTGTATTTTAGAAATTATTCTGTAGAAGAAATGCTTTGAGCACATCAGTAGTGCTTTCCTAACCATTCCATTAAGAGAAATACCTAATACATGCTTTATCCAGTACTAGTGGTAGAGTAATAACAACTTGGTGTTTTTTTTCTAACTTTTGATACCAAGACTCGCATCCAAACTGAAGAGTAACATGAACAATCAATCCGATTCAGACAGGCCAAATATATATTCAGTCCAGTATTAATTTTATTTGAGTGTCTTATGAACCCTAGGAGTCCAAAAAGAAAACGGGAAATCCTTAAACTCATGTTTGTTTTTTCAAATGTAGCTCTTGAGACAGTAAGAAATTGAGAACCTTGATGGAAAGAAATAATCAATTATAATTATCACTATATCAACAGTCTGGATTACATAGGAAAAACACATTAGGTGAAAAAATATGATACTTTGCTTAATAAAGTAAGCTAGCTCTGTTAGCAGCAAAGGTGGTGGAACCTCTAGTGACTGAAATTGCATATCTGAATAGGAAAAGTAGTATTAAGGCTGTCCAACTAAGGTGTCAACAGTTACAATGAATGTTAAAGACTTGGTGGGGTCAGAGGGAGTTTGCAAGAGCACAGGTTGTAATAACGAAAATTTTGATTACTCCCAGATGGATAGAGCAATTTTTGCTTTGAAACAAGAAGAGATTAATCTTTTAGCCTTAAAAATTACTGTTTCATGGAGCAGCTATTCTGGGAGCTTTTAGGAGGAGAAGCAGATTTCCATTTGGTCTTCAGGTGTTCTTAGGAGGCCTTCAAAGTTGTACGATATGACCATGGTCAAAATATATGTATACTTGGGTTCAGTATCTTTGCAAGAGTAATGAAGAAAAATTAGTCCATTACAGTAGTGTTTAATCTCAAGGAGGTTAATGATAACATTGGGGAATTTAGTGTAAAAACAGCAAAAGGGGAAATGCGCAACACGGATATCTTTTAAGGACACTATGTTGCAGCTCAGTGAATGCATAGGAGTGAATGAAAAAGTGGATGTTGAAGAAACTGCTGGAAGAAATCCTTCAAAAATTTGAACCTGTATCCAAATGAGGAAAATTAGGCATGAGTTTAAGTGCTGGGAAGTTGAATGTAAAGCAATCAAGAGGATTAAAAGAGTTTTGAGGAGAATCTTTTGAAAAGCATAAAAACAAATAAATTGCTTTCAGATGCAGCACAGGCGAGAACCCTGCAGGAGAATACATGGCCCAGAGGTGACCAAGATGTAAGAGTGCAAAGAAAAGGCTATTGCAGGAAAAGCTTAGTGACTTGCGTGTGCTAGAACGGGGCAGAGAGGGGCTGAAAATTCTCTTTAAGGGAGCCGAGCTGGTGGACAGCTCATACTGAAGAGGTGTTAAAACTGACTGGTAAGGTGAACAGTTACAAATTTCTGGGATTTACAGTGACACCCAAAATTTCTACAGGAGCATGAGAGAGCCAACTGAGTTAATAGCTGTGCTATGTAACCTGTTGCTTAAAGCTGCCTTAATACCCAAGACATGGAAGGCAGCAAACATGATGGCAGGTCTTAAAAGAGCTTCCTAAGGATCAGCAAGTCTGATTTTCAGTTCTACTAAGTGGTAGAATGAGCACTAAAGAGCAGCAACTGGTGGACATATGAGTATATCTGGGGAAGTGTCAGCTTTTGTAGAAGGAAATAATACCTTGTGAAAAAATGAAAATTCTTGAAGGAGTTACTGAGTATGTGGACAAATGGTAAGATTGTTTATACCATATTTGGATTTATAAAAGCTTTCAAAAAATCTTATGTCAAAAGCATTTAAAAAAAGTAAATTGATATGGAAAAAGAGGGCAAGTCTGTTTCCTATCACTTAGTCAATTCTTAATTTTTAAAGGAATAAATTGCTTTTCTTGGTGGGGAGTGACTTGAAAAAAGCAATAAATGGTTAGGTAACATTTGTTGATGATACCAAGTTATTCAGGATAAGAAAAATTAATCTACTGCAGAGAGCTGAGGAAAAGTTTTACTATACTGAACGATAAAAAAGATGGAATGGTAATAAATACAAAGTAGTACCCATGGGAGAATTTCACATGTACAATGATGGGCTCTAAATTTTATTGTTATGAATCAGTTAAAAGGTATTGGAGTTACTGTGGGTCATCTAGCTCATTTTGTAAGGAGTCAGAAAGGCAAGTGGCAAATTAAAATTTAATAAGAAAGAAATAAAGAAGAAAAGAGGAAATACTGTGCCTCTCCATATCTTTAAAGCTATGTGATTTTGGTCATTCCAACATAAAAGTTTAACTTGAATGACATGGTGCAGAAGCTGACAAGGTTAATGAAAAATATGAAATAGCTTCCGTTCAAGAGAGTAACTAGATTAGGGTTTAGCTAGTTTAGGATTTTGGGGACTGAAAAGATGATTTAGGCAGGGTATAGTGGGAGCCTACAAAATGATGAATGGCATGGAAGGAGCTAGTAGGGAATATATGTTCACTCTTCCTTGTATTGAAAGAACTACAGGGAAGCAAATGAAATTACCAAGTGACAAGCTCAAAACAAACACATGGAAATATTTTTTGGCAATGCACCATTAAATTTGTGGAGTTTGCTACCACAGAACATAGTGGACGGTAAATGGGTTCAGAAGACATCAAAAACAGATCAGCGGAAGAAAAAACTGTTAGCTCACTAAGTATGAAGAAGCTGTCTCTTATTCAGGTTTCCTAGAAGTAGAGCAGATATTCTGAGGAAATGTTTTTTGTCGTAAACCTGGGGGAGAACAGTCCTGAAACTATAACTTCAAAGTTAATATTTCATATAACATTTTAAGAACAATTTAATTCTGAAAAAGTATTTTTCACTTATTTTTAAATATCACAACCCACCAAACAACCCTCCATCGCATTTTTGAGAGTTTCACTGGGTTCTGGTTTGAAACTTGCTAAATCAGTTTGAAGGTTAATGTTAATGTTTCTTGGATTGTTTGCAGATTCCAGAGAGAAAATTATTTTTGCCTAAAAGGTGAAAATGGCATCTTATTTCAGTTTTATTAACAGAAGCAGGTAAAATATGGCACTTCACCAGCTTGGCAGCCATGATGAGCTTGTCCAAAAAACTGCAGTTTCTTCAGTGTACCAGACTCACCCTGACAGGTTCAGGTAGTTTCTTCTTGCTTAACAAAGAATGCGTTAAACAACTATCCTCTTTTCTGTTTTCTTCCTGGTAGTTACGGTGTGCTGCTTTGGGAACTGCTAACAGGAGAAGTACCATTCCGAGGAATTGATGGTCTTGCAGTAGCATATGGTGTTGCCATGAATAAACTTGCCCTTCCAATCCCTTCCACGTGTCCAGAGCCTTTTGCCAAACTCATGGAAGGTAAGTCAGCTGTGGTGTGTGAGTATGGTTTGTGCTGTTTCTAGAGTGCTGTTGAGCATTGATGCCTTGTGTTGGTTTTGGTACCTAAGAGCACAGATTTCTCAAATGGCTTTATTCAGTGGTGCAAGTCATTATGGGAGCTAGGCTTGGCTGTTAGTTTGCTATGACAGTTATTCTATTATAAGAATAGTATGCGAAAGAAATTTCTCTGCCATTTTTTATCAACTGGCCTTACAGGAAAATGAGGGCTATTTTTGTCACAATCTAGCTTGTTTTCTAGGAGTGAAGACTCACCAACACCAAAAACTTCACATATTTTGGTCTAGCTTGAAGTCTTCAACTTGTTTTGAAATTCATAGCTTGAATGTCTTGCTAGGCAGCGTCAGATTGATTTGGAATGAAACTTTATCCTACTAACATTTCAGGGAGAGGCTTTAAATGTGGCTTCAGCATTTGAAAACAACTCAAATTTTCAGTCAGAATGATGTGATTTTCTGCTTTGTGTGTGTTCATGCCCAAGGTGGGCTATATATAGGTAGGTGAAAGAAATACAGGAGTTCGTCATCAGAGCTGCTGTAGTTATTAAAAAGGATTCTGTGAGGTAGCTTTTGGGGTGTACCTATGTGACCTGCTCTGAATGGTTATTGCAGTTGTTTATTTATCTTCTGAACTTCAGTTATTCTTTCTTCCCTTCTTCCTTCCCTTCCTCCCACAGTATCACTTTCTGTGCTTTTTTCAGTGCCCCTCTTCCCCAGGATTTTCAAGTGTTTATATGTAATAAACATTTTTATACCTACCTAGCAGAAAGAAAAACTGAGGTGAAGAGAAAACAAACATGTTTTATAGTCTTAGTGAGCAAAGAATTGAGTCTGAACATAGAACTGATACTCTCTGGCCTCTGGGGGTGTTTTTAGCTCCAAGAAAGGAGTTTGATTAATGCAAGAAAATTTGTGATGGATTTTCCTGCTTTTAGAATACTTCTGCATTTCCCTGGTCTTTTCTGTAGGTTATGAGCTTCAGTTAAGTTAAAGTAGAAAATTTCATTTACTGTTGTGTGAAAAAAGTGTATTCTACTGGATAGTAAACAACAGAATTGCAGGTATAGTAGCTTGGAAGCAATGTAAAGCAAGAAACTTAATCTGAAAGAGTTACTGGAACTACCAGCTCAGAGTTGTGCCAAGGAGGTTTATTTTGTCATGATTCCCTAAAGCAAGGACCCTGGACTTTTTTATAAAGTGATGTGTCTGCTGCTGGGGTTAAAGCAGAATGCCCTCTGTTGGGAAAGTCAGATAGAGGCATATGGCCTGTGCTTGAACTCAGCAGCACAGGGGTGAGCACCCACATGGCTTTGGAATGCTTGGCTTCACCATGTGCAGGGCGAAGAAGGGAGCAAGGAAACAATTACTTTCTGCCCCTTCACCAAAACTGTTTTCCATCAAACAGGCTGTTTTCCATCTCGGATGAACTCTTATTCCCCTAATGCTGCTTGTACCTTTGAATTACTGCCCCGGTGGTCTTCACTGAGACAACAAAGCTGAACTTTCCCTCTTCACAGAAAAGATTTGTATGTTACAACTGTCCTCATTAGTGCAAATAATGGCAGATCTAGGCCTGGGAAAATAAAAGCCACGGGGCACCTGCATAGTTATCCTGTTCATTCATTCACGCATTTGGCTGGCAGCAGCGTTTTGTTTTACTTTGGGTCATGTTTACTTTGCCATGCTTAAAACCTGGGGTAAAGAGGCAGGGATTATGGCCCTGACAGTCCAGCTGTATCACCCATTGCTACTAATTGGTCAGCAGCAGGGAACCTCCAGAGCACTCTTTAACATCCTCAGTTCTCTATTTTGATAAGCAATTTGAAATCCATGAACGCAAATGTGTTCCGGTTTATGCTTCCTGGAACCTGAGCAGATGCTTAAATACCATCACGTTGATACCAGCAGCTTTGAAACCAAAGCTCCCAGATGCAGAATCTCAGCAACACTAAAATCAAAGACAAGACCTGCAAAACCAAGCTTCAGCAGTTGCACAGGTTTTTTGTGAAGTGTTATTTATTTTTAATTAAAGTTCCTCCTTGGTGTATTTCAATCCACAAAACTGATGAATTGTCTTTTAGGACATCACCAGCATTTTTTAGGAATGTTTCCTTTTTTCCAACTGTAAGGACTAGGAAACTTTAGAACGTTTTTGTAACTCTTGCCTCGTGCTGCAGTAACATGTGTCTTGAATCCAGTGACCATTTAGAACAGTAATAGTATGAGCATAATCAGAAAGATCTGTGTGTTAGTTTCTTCCATTCATGCACAAAAGCTGTGTTCCCTAGAAATACACTTGAATGCTAGGTTTTTCTGTTTGGGTCTTCTCACATTTTGGCATGTGGGAATTTAGCAGTTCTAAAGAGGATTGTTGGACAATAAACTGCATAAGTGGCAGTACAAAACAATATAGAATGAGAAAGCGATGTTTTCCGCAGGAGTAGAAATAAGGATGAAGTGAAAAGGAGGACTGAATGAGTAAGAATTTCCTATTCAGAAATGTTGTTAAATCAAACATTTTGACTCAGTGGATTTTTAAAAACATGTTCTTAATGATTTTGTAGCTTGAGATGTTACTTCATACCATTTTCTATTTCTGTTTCTCTTTTTCAATGTTCAATTCCCATCACTGTAAAAGCAGTACCTTTTGTACTCTTGCTAGTTGAGTTGCCTCGTCTGGTAAGATGGGTACCTTAAATTCTGCATTTTTAGAGGGCTGCAGTTGCGTAAGTCATTGCATTAGATTGTAAACGAAAAAAATTGTGTATCTGTGGTTTCCCTTAAAAGCAAAAGGAAGAAGCCTGATCAAACAATTTTCTCTCAATTAATAAAATGGAACCCTTAAAAATAAGAAAACTCTAAATGCGCTATTTGATGTAATAATTTACTTGAATCTCCTATCCCTCAAGTTATGCCCAGTCTGCTTTGCATGAGACATTTTCAGTTCTGTGGAAGAGATTCATAATGACTCAGCTTAGTATTGGAGTTTGGCATTAAAAAGAACTCTGATAGCTATCTTTCTGCAGTACGGCTGTTAACTCTGCAGTATAAGTGTGGTAACAGAACTGTTTGCAAGAGACTTGCATAGTATCTCCATGCTGTGAGGACATACGACTTAAAGCAAAATATTTAGTGAAATTAGTTATGATTTTTAAATATATGCTTGAAAATGTAACTTTCTATAAAGTAAGTAAACTCCTATTTTACTTGTCGTGTTATTGCAATAGAACCTAGAGACCAGGTAGTTCAAGATCTTAAGTGATGTTGGATATTGCATAAGCGTGAAAGTGTTAATTCCATACTTGACTTATGATCAGACAACAGTCAAAAGCAAGTGAGAAATGGGAACGGTGGTGTAAGTGTGCATGCCACTCTTAGCCACTGGGGATCAGTGAAGTACTACTCATCCTCTCAAACCTCCATACTAAGAGATGCTTAACGGTTGCTTGTCTTTGTCCTATTGTAGATTGTTGGAACCCTGACCCGCACTCACGACCTTCCTTTACCAGTATCCTAGACCATCTCACCGCCATAGAAGAGTCTGGTTTCTTTGAAATGCCCAAAGATTCCTTCCACTCCCTGCAAGAAGACTGGAAACAAGAGATCCAAGAGATGTTCGATCAGCTCAGAGCCAAAGAAAAGGTAAATAGAGAAAAACACTCCATGCCTATGCTCTCTGGATTATAATTTTCCCATTTCATAATTCAAACAGGGATCATTGTTTAGTGCATCCCAGAGTTAATTTTGAATGTACTTTACTGAATCTTGTAGTAAGTCCTGAATCAGGTTATGATGCACAGAAGGGAAGAATCAAGAGTAAAATAAGTATCTGCATTCTGAGCTGCTACTCTTTCTGATATTGTAATGATCTTCCATTGTACGCTGTGCAAACTGCTATAATGAGTTGTCTTCATTGTTTAATGCATCTGATGACTATTTCACTATTAGCATCTTTATTGAGAAGCCCAATGATAAATGTTAACAGTAAAAGTAGGAGGGGTAGTTTCAGCATATGTGCTCTAGCAAACATTACAGCTTTGGTTCTGTCAGGTTTGTGTTTTCCAGGTTTTGAGCAGAGCTGAAATGGATGGACTATAATAAACACGAATGCTACCAGGAGAATGGTCCAGTAACTGTTATAAATGAAGTCCTTCTGGGTAAACAGCAGGAGACAAAAATTCTATCAGGAATAAAAGGAATCATGACCATCTGCCTCAAATAGTAGAAGTGAAAAAGCTGAAGTTTTCTTCAAGCATACTTGCAGAAAGCACAGCTTGCTGCATCTATGTTAAGGTCCTTATATAGACTGTCTTTACAGTTGTTGATATGAAATACTGCAGTGAAATCACTAAAATAATAATATTTTTCAAACTTCACTGTCTCTTGCCTAAAAATAAACTCCTAATAAGCAGCCAACTTGATTTGGGCTCAGAAATTGAATTTAGGGGGGCAGAGAGAAAGAAAAGGAGACCTTACGTTGGGGAAGAGAAATCCTACAACAATACTTAGAACATATCTGTTTAAATATTACAGTAACTTTTGGGAAAAATAAAATAGCTAATAGGCATTTCCCTGCTGCTGTTGTCTCGTGTCATAACTGTGTGTGTTTGAAAACCAGAAGCTTCAACAGACAAACAGAAGACCAAACAGTAGTAGCTAGACTGCCGTCAGGTTTTGAGTACTGTATTCCTCTGTAGCAACGGGGAAAGAGAGTTTTATATTCTATTTGCCTCATGAGTAAAATGTACCAAAGCTCCATGGTGTGATGGGACAGGTGGTAAGGATATTATTAAAAAAAAAAAAATTAAAATGTAAACGAAAATCTATATGATAATACATCTGAAGTTTAACCTGGTTTATTCAGTTTTCACCTTCTGCAGTGGGATTACCCAGCTGGAGATAATTATTCTGAGTGCTGAATTCTTTTGTCCTTGTGGTGAGAGGAATGAGAAGACATTTTGAGATCTCAAGGACAATTTCAGTTGATTCATTTTGTCAACAAGGGAAGGATTGAAAAGTTTGCCTTATTCATCTTTATGCCTAAGGAGCAGCCATGCTTGGTGAAAAATGATGGGAATGACCTCCTGATGATGTTCTCTTCATTCATTTTTGTTAGAGCTGTGGTTTTTGCTATTTTATGATGTATTAGATGGCAAGGTTATTTTTAAACTGCTTAAGTCACTACTGAAGTTAACATAAGTACTTACTGAATGGAAAAGCAAGGATTGATTCTTTTCAGTGTTATGAATAAATCTTCCAAAATGGGTTCCCATATACACGGTGCTCTCCAATGGCTCTTGTAAACGTGTTCATGTCAGATATCCAGCATATTTTCTTATGACACTGAATTTAGGATTCAGTCCTTTTTCATAGAAGCAGAATGGTTTAAGTTGGAGGGACCTCTGGAGGTCACCTGGGCCAAGCCCCCTGCTCCAGCAGGGCCACCCAGAGCTGGTTGCCCAGGACCGTGTCAGGACGGCTTTTGTGTATCTCCAAGGTGGGAGACTCCACAACCTCCCTGGGCACCCTGTGCCGGTGCTCAGTAATGCTCACAGTACAAAAGTGCTCAGAGGGAATCTCCTGTGTTCCAGTGTGTGCCCATCGCCTCCAGCCCTGTCACTGGGCATCACTGAAAAGAGCCTGGCTCCATCCTCTTTGCACCCTTCCTTCAGGTTTTTATACACCCTGATAAGATTCCCCTTCCGCCCACCCAATCCTTCTCTAGGATAAAGAGCCCCATCTCTCTCAGCCCTTCCTCATAGGAGAGATGTTGCGGTCTCTTTAATCATCTTCATGGCCCTTTGTTGGACTCATTCCAGTATGTCTGTGTCTTTCTCGTACTGAAGAGCCCAGAACTGGATACAGGATTCCAGGTGTGGCCCTCACAAGTGCTCATGTCCAAATTTTAATGCTGATATGAAGGGCCTTGAGTGGCAAGCATAGAAGCTCTTGAGGATTGTTTTAGGTTTTCGGCTTTCAGCTGAGCCTTTAAACAGTGGCACTAGCAGTGCTGTGAGCACAAGTCATTGCTGCTCTACCTTCAGAATAGGTCACGTTAGCCTTAACCCCCAGGTCATACGATAGATTTTCATTACTCCTTCCTTAACTCCCTGCAGGAGCTGCGCACATGGGAAGAAGAGCTGACTCGTGCTGCTGTTGAACAGAAGAACCATGAGGAGTTGCTACGAAGGCGGGAACAGGAGTTGGCAGAACGTGAGATTGATATCCTGGAAAGGGAGCTCAACATCATCATCCACCAGCTGTGTCAAGAGAAGCCTCGGGTGAAGAAACGCATGGGGAAGTTCAAGAGGAACCGGCTGAAGTTAAAAGATGGCAATCATATCAGCCTGCCTTCAGGTTGGTGACATGTTAGGCTGTGTCAGCTGGAATGGGAAGAACAGGTGAACCTGTAGATTTGGTAGCTCCTTTCTACTGATACTTATGCATTAGAAAGTATTGGATGTATTTTGGGAAAAACATGCCTCTTTGGGATCAAAGAACTCAATTTAATTCTCTTGTGGCTAGCAGTCCCCAAAGTTCCAAGTATGAAGGCCAGAAGTAAGTTTGAGATGTTACATTTGATAGTCAATGGCTGTGTAGAGTTCACAGTAAAAATGTTGGTGTTGCAGTTTAACATGTAATTATTCAAAGTGATCAGTTTAATAAAGGATGTATGTAAAAAATTATGGAAATTCTTGCACTGGGAATATTTTACATAATGCTGCAACAGAAACCATAATTACTGGATTTCTTGGCGCAGGAATCTAGAAATTACCAATAATCTATTGATAGCTGTGAGACTACAGCCCTAAATTGCTAATTTATATGTGAACTCATATTAGACAAGTAACCTCTAATACCACCTTTCTGGAAGAAATGTTAAGATTGGTGAGGTGTGAGGGAAGTCACACTTAAGAGTGGAGATAGTGATTTTCAGAAATAGGGATTCCTTATCATATGGAGGTTCAAATCTGTAAAAGAATGAAAGCGTGGGTTTTGTAAGTCACCCAAGGCTCATAATTGCCTCCAGGATGACAGCTTACACTATAGCCTTTGTTTTCTGAGAAAGATTGGCTGTTCAGAAGAGCAATGATGATAAAATGTGCATGTTAACTATCCTTTTCTTTAGGTCTGTAAGCATCTATTGCTGGTGGTTTTGCTTAGCTTAAGAAACTGAGATATAAGGTTAAAGGAATTTATACAGGGATATACTTTGGCATAATGTCAGTCAACACATGGGGGATGTATGTGTATCTATCATACACTAAGAAGATATATCTTCATGAGTATGAGTGCATGTCTTTGTGCTGAAGAAACTGCTTGTATGACAGAGGGATTAGCAATTACCTGTAAAACTTAATTTCTACATAGATCCTGTAAATTCTGCTCTTTGAAAGTTACCATAAATGATTATTTCTTTTTTCTTATATTAAAAAACCCCAGACTTTTAACTCTGTCTTTCTACTTTTGTTTTGATTTTTTTTTTTTCTTTTGGTAAACAGATTTCCAGCATAAATTCACTGTGCAGGCTTCTCCAACGATGGATAAAAGGAAAAGTTTGATCAGTAGCTGCGCCAGCCCTCCTGCAAGTCCTACCATTATTCCCAGACTCAGGGCCATACAGTGTAAGGAGCTCAGTGTAGTATTGAATTTGGGAAATGTGCAGTCTGTCAGCGTGGTAAGATGCAAAGATTCCATATCTAGGGCAGGACTTGGAAAAAAAAAAAAAAAAGAAAAAGAAAAAGAAAAAAAAAGTTCCTAAAATGTTTGCCTTGTGCCCTGGATATATGCATGTAGAGAGAAAATTGGAGTGTGTTGGTGATGGGGGACAGTATCACCTTCTTTGGAGTCCAAGCCTTACTTAACCAAGTTACTTGAAATACTGGTGCTTGACTGTATAAAAAATACATTTCTTATGTGTACAGGTTAACTTTTAAAAATACCGATTTGCAGAATAGCTCTGTGAGACATGATTGAAATGAATTAGGTTACTGTTGGAGGGAAATTAAAACAAGGGCACTTGTCATGAAAATAGCATTCCTGTAATAAAGCAGAATTAGTCAGGCAAGCATATATTAGAAGTATGAAAGGACTGTTAATTAATGTGTAGTGTTTGTATTGGATATCATGACACTTGTGTGTCTGGTACCAAACTGGTGGATCTAAAAGAGAAACCAGTGATGGAACAAATCTGTAAAGCCTATCTGTACTAATTTTGAAGGGATCTGATGGTTAGATCAGTTGTTGATAAATGGTCAGAATTATAGGAAAGAAGTCTGCATGGGTGGTTTGATTACTATTCCTGTCTAGCCTATGTTTTATTCTTTCTGCGGCTGTGGAACCAATTCTTTAATTTGTGTATCTGTTTTTTCTTTTTTTCATTTTCCTCTATTCTTACCACTTGTTAAGTGACTCCTGCTGAAAGCAGCAAAACATGGGGACGAAGCTCAGTCCTTCCAAAGGAGGAAGGCGAGGAAGAAGAGAAGAGAGGCCAGAAGAAAAAGGGACGCACCTGGGGACCAAGCTCACTTTGTCACAAGGAGCTAGGTGCAGGAGAAGATGGGTAAGAGGAGGCCTGGAACCAGAGTGGTTTCCAGGTTCTCAAGCTGGTTATGAGCTGGCTCACAGGAGATTTGCCTATCCTCTTGCAAACACTTCTGCTTCTAAACTTATTTCCTGTACCAGAGATGTTAAAGAATCAGAACAGTCTACAAAACTGCATTGCATTCAGTCCCTTCCTAGAGGTCCAGCACTGACTGATGCTTTCACTGTCTGTTAGTACCTTCTCATGTGTATTTGTAAGTAGTAGAACTTCTTTGCTCTGTAAAACTGTTTCTCTAGTAGCTTTTCTTTATTTTCAGGCTCAACTTTCTGTAGTGTTATATCCTATCTAAAACTACTTTTAAAATTCTTATCTATGCTTTTTCTTGTCTGAAAGGCTTTTATTTAAAAAGTCTCTGGTAAAGCCAGGTAAATATCTTCAGGCTTTTGGAAAGGACACGTAGCTTGAGTACATCCTGAAAGTGATTTTTGCAGAGATACAGGTTGTATCTCTATTTCTAGAGATTCTTGTTCTGTGTTGTATTTTTTTTTGGGGGGGGTGTGTGTGAATTATTTATACTAGGATTCTAATGGATCATTGCCAAAATGCTGCTTTAAACATAGGAGTATTTTGATCTTCTAAGAGGTTTGAATGCCTTGTGATTTTTAGGGGAGTTTGAAGCTTTTTCCCCTGCTAAATTCATAGTTTGATTCACCATCTTTTTTTTAGGAGGGAAAACAACCGGTCTTTAGTATTCTCTGCTCAGGTGTGAAATTCCTGGAAAATAGACGTTGACATAATGCATCAGTATTTCAGTCCTCTGCAAGAGGGTCTGGATTTAAGTGTTCTAATGATGTTAATATATGTTCTCCCTCAAAGGTACTCTTGATATGTTAACAGGGCAATGCGGAGGAAGCTTCTTCAGCTGCTGCATATGCTTCAACTATTCTATATATGAAGTATAGCATTGTACAGAATTAAAACAGATGTCACACTTTACAATCATTAATCATATACAAGGTCAGAAGATAAATGAAACTGGTAGAAAAACACGTCCACCTTGAAATCATAGGCTTAGAATTTGGGGAATAAAGCTCTTCATTTTTCTGTTCATTACTGTACGGTCTGAAGTACCAAATTTCTTTTGGGCACAGACAGCTGGAAAGGAGTTGCTTGCTAACCATGGCTGCTCTCAAAACTATCCTGTTCTCTCTACAAATTACATGTGCTATAGTATTCGTCGCCTTTTCTGGGGAGACTCTATGCCACTACGGCATTTTGCAGAGCATCTAAAACATGATAGTGTTGCTGAGAGGGTAGGCAGTATGGTTAACATACAGTGAACTACTGCTTCTTGCCGAGATCATGCCAGACTGCAGACTTGAATTTAAAGGGAGCAGAGTTGCAATAAATGTTAGTGACTTAAAAGATAGTGCTTGCTATTTTTAATATTTTTAAATTATAATTTTAGAGGGTAGTGGGATAAAAATTGGGATAAAATGAAGAGCTGAATTTGTCATAGAAAAGACCAGTTCACGTCTTCTCCATGACACTATTCTCGTAGCAGCAGTGCTGCTATTCCAGCTGCTTATGCAACTCTGATCAGGGGAACATGAATCTTCTACCACTTTCCACGTGTTCTCCACGGGAGGTAATTCCAAGTTTATGCAAGGATTACATTGTGGGAATTGCAGTGAAATTCTCTAGTGTAACTAAACTGACCTATAATTAATGTCAAGTAAAGGAAGTCATGAAAAGATTATACAGTGATTATTCACCCTTCTGCATTTATATTTGAACATGAGGAATATGCACAGCAGCAGAAGGTTGCTGTGCTGAATTTCGGAGACTAGATGAAGCTTTATGTAGGGACTAGTGGTGTGACAGTTTAGTTGTCATCTTATGGTATGTTTTCAAGGATATGTGGTGAAGTCTTATTTGTCATTATCGTTGATTAGTCTCAGACTGTTACTATGGCATGGGTGGACTTTACCCTGTTTTAAGTTTTCGCACTGGTGGTGTTACTGATTTTATGGAAAGTGACACTGGATGTAGGGTAGTCATAGTCCTCCTTGCAAGCTAAATAGGGGTGAGCCTGGGGACAGACACTTCTTGTTCATGACAGTATTGTATTAATGCCTTAACATGGTGTTTACAGAATGGTATTAAGACACCAGAGGTGCTATCTTACAGTTGTAGGGAAGTTTTTTACAATTTGCTGAGCAGATGAGCCTTGTTACCTGACTCCTAGAGAGAGGTGCTTCTAACTTCCTAATAGAAAAAGGCAACAGAGAAGTAACTCAACCATAATATAATGGAGTAATAACCTTCCTGTTATGTAGTCTAAATAGATTACAGGTAAAAAGTCTTTAGGTTCCTGAATTGTCATGATGATGACTGAAATAGCTTGCTGCTAGTCCTTTCAAATCATTCCAGTTGCTCTTTCTGTGTAGTAGTAACAGATAATACTGCTGTAGTAGGAATGTACTCTAAATCAGCATGTCTTGATTTGTCTTCAAATGCACATTACTCTAGTTAAGAGGATGTGCAGCTATCCTTTGCACAGGTCTTCGGGTTCTGCTTATAATTTGGGGGGGAGAGAGACAGGAACGAAAAATAAAAGGGAAGGATGACGATTTTATAACCTTGAGGCAAATGTAGCAGGCCTTGAAATTATTCTGGTAGCTATTTATCTTTCTGTTCAGATTGAGCTGTGCTTTGTCAGTAACAGCAAATCTGTTTTTTGCAAGGGAAGCTTGCTCTGGGAAGTCATAAAGAAGCAAACTAAGTTGGTGTGTCCTGCTGTACAATAACAGGCAATTCCCAAGACCCTTTAGGCAATTGTGTAAAGTGAAGGCTAAACTGAAGATTACTGCTGCCTATCACTTAAGACGTTGCTATCTCTACATATAGAGAACAGAGTGTGTGTTTTCCCAGCTCCATGGAAATCTCTTCCTCAATAGTTGTCTACCCATATTGTAAGAGCTTTCATATTTACTTTTGGAGGTGATCACACTGCTAACATGGTTTGTTTTTACTGACCAGCTTTCCCTTAACATACTGCTCTATTTATAGTATTTATCCTAACTGCGCATGTTGTACATGTGGATAATTTAGATATAACATAGATTATTTGGTGGGTTGTGTTATGTAGCTGAGTATAGCATGGAGGGAGTAAATCAGAACAAATCCACACATTGAATTGCATCCGTGTTGTAAAACCATGTGGTTGCCTGTCTTGACAAGTAGGATTCTGCACCGTGGTATCTGGATTCAAGTTCATAGCAGGGTACTGCATGTGCCAGGATCGTTAATGGGGGGAAAATGATTGACTTCAAGACAGTTGAGAACCCCACAGGATACTTTGTGTAATGCCTAGAGCACAGTCATCAACCAACTGAACGTGTGCTGAATCAAGTTTAGATCTTGTAACCTTGCTATAGCAATATAGTTTGGTGACAAGTAGGGCATCTCAGTTATGTTGAGAGTAGAGGAAAAATACATAACAAGGCAAAAAACCCCGATATAATAAAACTGAAATCCTGCAGTGGAAGCCATCTTAGAAATGCAGAGTGATTTTGGTGGAAAATAAGAATCGAGAGATGATTTCTATATGCTTATATCATTTCTCTGTAAGGGAACAATTGTAATGAATTATGTGTCATATCAAAGAACAATGCAAGTTAGTTGGAGAAGGTCTCGTCTCCGAAGTTTTCTGTTCTTTGAATAACAAGTCGATGCTGTTCTGTGTCCAGATGAGATCATTCAGAGCATCCACAGATCTTTTAACTTCTTTCATTCAATTTCTGTCTATCTTAAGAGTATGTTAGCTTTTCACCAGCACTAGGGTGTGTTTCATGTTGGAGTTTGGAGAAAGACACCAGAAATCTCGCAGTTCAGACTATACTGATAAATGAACAATAAAACTTTGCTGAGTATTGGTATGTCAGAAAGCTGTGCTGCTTACTAAAGCTTTCGGATGTCATGGAAGTGCTGCAGGGAACAAATAGAATGGTGGTAATGAATACCTGTGAACAGGGACTACTGATAAGCTCAGGTGCCTAGTGACATACCTTTAAATGCAGGTGACATGAAAGTAGGGATTTGGTTTGGGGTTTTTCACTTGTTTGTTTTTGTGGGATTTGGTGGTTTTTTTGTCTGTCAGTAAGAGAAACAATTACATGATTTATTATTTTAGTTACCTATTGTTCCATAATCTAGAACTTATGTTTTTAACTGTCTGTACCTAAATGCAGTGTGTTTTTTAGAGGACAAATATTGGGGTTTATAATACAGAGGCATGACTTTATTGTTGCAATTACTTTAGCATATTATTGTTCCAGTGAATGATCTTTGCCTTTCATTGTTTGTCTGTATTTCACATGGAAATATTTTTTGAGATACTTTTCCTTTCCTCCTGCTGAGCACTTTATTTTTTTTACCTGGCATGGTGGATTTGCCTTAGTTTAAAATGAAAATGTTTCACCTAATTTTTATAGTGGCGCACTCTGTTATTCTGGATGCACAGCTGTCGGTTAGCAGCAGAGGTCTCTTGCTTGCCATGGTGTAACAAATGAGGGTGGGACTTTTTGATTTCTTTTGTATTTAAGGTGCTGTAAGGATGTTGCAAAATGTCTTGCTATGGGAAGGCTTCAAATCTATGTAACTAAGAGAGATACATGCATACCCTGGGTAGAGCAATAGAGAATATAGAAGTGGGGAATTAAAATTGTTTGTGAGCATGGTACATTTTGTCCCATCTTTCTACTGTTTCAGTCTGAAAGCTCTGGTAGAAGGATACAAACAGTGGTCATCCAGTGCACCGAACCTTGGAAAGATCCAGAGAACTGCACCTGCTTTTCCGGGATTCACCAGCTTAGCAGAGATGGGTAAAGGAATTCCCTGGACTTTATATTCTCTTCTCCTCTTCCATTCACATTTGAATGAACCTCTCCTTTCCGGACCTTCACCTAGTGCCTTACAGCAATGTTTTCATTTTTGTGGTATCCATTTTTCTTTTATTCTTTGTGGCAAAAAAATCCTACTCTCTCCGTCTGGATTTCCTTTTTGTTCACCTCTATGCTTGTGCTTCTTACTTGTCAAGCTAACAAGCTTCTCTTAATTCCCCTTTAGCCCCTTGCTACCTCTTGGCTCTTTTCCTGCTAATGATATTTTGATGTGCAGCATGGTTACACCTTCCCTTGCAAGGAGATCCTTGTAATTTTCCTACCTTTTGCTCCTCATTCTCAAATATATAAATTTACTCTAGAAGTGTCTGAGGTATAGATTGCTTCTGAAATGCTGTTTTGCAATTGATCCCAACTAGACTAATGTGTCGCTAATTTCTTCCACTTCGATAGTGTTTCCAGTTACTTGTCTCAGCCTATCTGCTTTGGAGACAATAGCCTGTGAGTATTTGGCAGTTGGTGAACGATGCTTGCGATATGGACAGTTGCATCTTCTGAGGAGAAGCTGGTTTTATGTATATTTCTAAGACAGTGAAATTTGCCAGTGGAAATGTTAGATCCATGCAAAGTCTGTTTTAATTTGCTTTCCAGATGATGAAGACAGTGAATGTCTTAACGGAGAGGGCAAAGTGCACCCTTCACCTGGGCACAATCAGTCATACCTCTGCATCCCATTTCAGAAGAATGAAGACTGGGATGGCCCTTCTAGTGATGCCAACGAGGAGTCCACCCCTGTGAACTCTGCTACGAGTACGCCGCAGCTGACACCCACCAACAGCCTCAAACGTAGCGGCTCCCACCACAAGCGGTGTGAGATTGCATTGCTTGGCTGTGGAGCAGTGCTGGCTGCTGCAGGCCTGGGCTTTGATCTGTTAGAAGCAGGGAAGTGTCAACTGCTGATTGAGGAGGAGCCAGAGGCACCCAAGGAAGAGAAAAAGAAGCGCGACAGCATTTTCCAGCGAGCTGGACGCCCACGCAGGAGCACTAGTCCACCTTCCAGAAAGATCTTCAAGAAAGATGATCCTATGTTGTTGCTAGGCGAGCCATCCACATCCCTCACCCTTCTTTCCCTGTCTTCCATTTCCGAATGTAATTCCACCCGGTCTCTGCTGCGCTCAGACAGTGACGAGATTGTGGTGTATGAAATGCCTGTCAGCCCAGTGACAGTCAAGGCTCCCTTGCCAGCCATTACCAACCCACTAGTCAATGTCCAGATTGAGAGGTTCAAACAAGACCCCAACCAGTCCCTGACTCCCACACACGTGACGGTCTCTTCCCACACCCAGCAAAGTGGGCACAGGCGCACACCATCTGATGGGGCCATCAAAGGGAGCGGACTAGTTGTCAATGGGTGCCCAACCAGTGGATGCCCTTCCAGTAGCTGTTTAACTGGAGCACTGGGAGCAGGTAGGTTTTCAGCCATCTTCCTTTTCCTCTTCAGAATAAAGAGCCAAACAATGTAATTACTCATTAGGAAGTACAGATGTTGCTTATACAGCGTCCATTGTGATGGCCAGCCCACAAGAAGAGCTTATGGATGCTATCTTTATACAAATAATTAACAGAATAATGCAGTAATGGTCTCTGTTCCAGCATCTCTGAGCTAAGGAACTCTCTCTGCTCCCTTGTGCTGTGAGGCAGAGCGCAGTATTATTTCTTAGATGAAGATGGTACTAGAATACAAATGTTGCACATATTTTAGCAGTTCCTTGGGATGCCGTCTCCTTTCCATTGCTTTTATACCCTTGTTTGTATAGCTGCTACATTTCAAAGTAAATTATGATCCTTAAGGCAGTGAAAACTGGATCTCTAAAGCAGTTTGGGGCTGTGGCACTGTTGCTTTTATTCCTTTGCAAGCAAGAGGGATCTTCTGGATGTGTAGTGTTGCAGTCTTTAGGAGTGGCTGTGACTTGATAACTTGAAAAATGCTTTTCTGCTTTCTTGCCCTAGTAATTCAGAGGGGGAAAAAAAAGGACTAGAATAATAAATCAAAATCTAATTTAATTAGGCTTTTCCTAGTGGTAAAACAAAATGCGAGGTTGTCTGTTGAATGGCAGTCTGCGGTAAAATGTGGGTTAATGCAGCTGAGAACACTCATTAAAATGACATTCATGAAAATTTAAAAGTTATGTTGTGTTTATAAAAACCAACCAACCAACCAAAAAAAAAAAATCAACCAAACAGCAAACACGGTCCTCCATCCCTAATGAAAACAAACCAGGAAGCATCCGCAGTAGGTGGTGTTAAATGGCTCTTCCAGGAGTCGGCCCTGCTCGCTGCAAACAGGTGTCTCGCATCCTTCTGTGCAAGTGTCTTCCCAGTCCATTCAAGCTGTTAAGGGGTAATGTGCTCTTCAAAGGACTTGGAGAGTCCTTACCTCTGGTAGGAGCTCAAATCCATGCTCTCCAGTCCGAAAATTGAAGAAAGCAAATGAGAGAATGAGCAAAACTTGCTGCTTGTGCTTGGTCAGTGAAACAGCTGTCTTGCAATGTGTTGAGAACAGTGTAGGGATAAAGAAGCCAGTTATTCACTTCAGATTGGTGTAATCTTGAAGATACAGAGTTTGTAGATTCTGAGTGGAGGCTTTCTGCTTTGAAAATATTTTCACAGTGTACATAAAATAAACTAAGATCTGTTGGAACCATTTAGCAGTGACATCTAACATGTTTCCCTCTTCTCTTACATCCTCTGTTTTGGATAGGTGTATTAAAAACACCTAGTCCAAGTAGAGATCCCAATGAGGTCCCTCGCCTGCCAGACCCCAACCTTGTTTTTCCTCCAACCCCAAGACGATGGAATGCACAGCAGGACCCCACACTGGAAAGACCCAAGACATTGGAGTTCCTGCCCCGGCCACGTCCTGCAGCCAGTCGGCAGCGGCTTGATCCCTGGTGGTTTGTGTCGCCCAGCAATGCCAAGGGTGAATCTTCTGCCAACAGTTCAAGTACTGATACTCCAAGCAATCTGGACTCTTGTTTTGCTAGTAGCAGCAGCACTGTAGAAGAGAGACCTGGACTGCCTGCACTGCTTCCTTTCCAGGTGGGTGTTCCCGTAGAGGAGCGGACACTGTTGGACATAGATGCTGAGGGGCAGAGTCAGGACAGCACCATTCCGCTATGCAGAAGTGAACTTAACACACATAAAGCTGCAGCATATGAACTCAAGCAAGAATTCTGGTCTTAGTATGAAATCCACTGGGGATAGTGAGCCCCTCTAAATTCAATCCTACTTTTTGCACTGAGAATGCACTTTGAAGACAGATGAGATGGAGGGATGCTACAGAGGTGCTGCCTCTGCTGAAGATGTGGTGTTCGACTGCCTGATTTTTGTCTGCAGCTTGATGAAACTTGGCAACTGAGCTGCTGACTTTTGCTGTGGGGTTTTCTGTAGTCTTCCCTGCCCTCAAATTGCAGTTTGAATCTGCAATGAGCTAAAATTATCATATCAAAGTCTTTGTTACTGACCTTGTAGGATTTGGCACTTGCAGTAAATAGACTGGTATCTATCCTGGTATTAATCAGTATTTTCACAGCTCAGATATTATACTACAGCAGACACCAGTGTTTGATGTTTTCCCAAGGAATCCAGGACAGAAACAAGTAAATATCTGGAGACTATCTTCTGTGAAATGTATTCAGATCATTAGATAGGCCTGGGAATCATGGTACCCCCCACTGAAGGAGCAGAAGTAGCTATCTTAGACTCGCTTGTCCTCTTTTGCTCATGTGATAGTGCAAGGTGGAACAGATTGCAGAGGAAGGGCATGGCATCTCCACTGATGGAGGTCTTTGAGAACAGACTAACTGGACTTTTGGGAATGAGTAGGTGTAGTTGATCCTGGCTTCAAGGCAGGTTGGATGGACTTCAGTGATCTCTTGAGGTCCCTCTCAGCCCTATTTTTCTATGACCCTGTTCTTTCAAACAGATGAAGGCTTATGGCTGTTTACTCTAGCTTGTTTTTTTTTGTTTCAAGCTTTGGTTCCATCAGCCTCCTTTTCCCACCCACTGTATCCCAGGCTCATAGTCAAGCTGCCTCAGCTTTGGGAAGGGAATTAGCAGGAATTCTTTCTTTAAAGCTGTGTTGGCTTGCAGAAGTTATGTGTTTCCTCACTCTTCCCCCCCCACTTCCTGTTTTTCCTCCTTTCTTACACTTTTTAGGAGTGGCCCTTAAAACCCAAGACTGTTCTCATGCACACTGATAGTTGCTTAAGGCTATTTTGAAACTGAGGCTTGTTAGTAGTTGGATTGTGCAAACAGGAATCAGAACTTACAGATTCTGTTTTATTTTGTCACTGACTCACTGTGTGACCTTGGGTGAATAATGTAACCTCTGTGCCTGAATTTCCCCATCTGTAAATAACAGGAATAATACCTACCTCACAGGGGGAGGGGTTGGGACATATCTAATAGGTGTAACGTTCTTTGAGATCTTTGAGTAAAAGGCACTGTAGACATGTAAAACTTCATTCTTGTTCAAATATGTAAAAACTCCTAACTCTGGAGCGAGAACAGACCCCTGTCTTGAAGGAGGAAGTCACACAAATAGGGTGTGCCTATGCTCACGGTTTGCTGTGCAGAGACTTTGCGCTTCTGCAGGTATATTTTATTGGCTTTAATAAGAGCTTCTCTTCCCCAGTTTTGGCATTATAACTAAGGGATGTGGCCTTTATATGAGTGTAATAGCGTAGTCTGCTTTTTTGCAGGGTACAGCATCTCTGTTCACTCTTTTTGTACAGATCTGTGCTCATTTTGCTGATCTACTGACCATTTGGTTACAAATAACTGATTTGACAGTACTGCCAATGCAGTGCTCAACCTCTTAGGGCAGTCCAGTCCTGTTGAGAAGGCAGTGTAGCCGAATACTTTCTCACAGCTGTCAGCACACAGAACCTGTGTGTTTGGATGTTTATAACCTGATGTTAAAAACCAGCACGTGGGGGGAAGTACTGTACTTAAGGTTTTTTCTAATTCTGTTTGAGGGCTAAAACCAGCATGTTGCCATTAGTCAAGTGCACCCTTTTTTCCAAGCAATTACATTATGTTTTTGTGTAGAAAGGTCACACATTTCTTGTTTATCACATTCCATGAAAGGCGTTTAATGGCAGAATTACTTTGAATACTCCATAGCTATCCTTAATGGTGCTACACTAGCTGCTGAAGCTGGATAGACTGTTGACTGTGTAGGCAAGGTATTCTGATGGTGGTGCTGAGATACTTTAAAAAAGAAAACTTATGTTTCTGACACTTCTGTTAATGCAGACCTTTAGCATTATTGATTTTTTTTAAAACATACATGCTTTTGCTTCCCATTTCTGAAAACTGTTTGTGATCCAGGGACTGAAAAAAAAGGCAGAACCCACCCAAACAAGTGGTTAATTTCAGTTGTGCTATTGAAACAAACTCAAGGAGAGCCCAGTCAGAGGGACTAAAAAGCAGGAGATTAAAACTATCTATTTTTCATAGTCTCCTTACCATTTTAAAAAGTCTGAAGCAGAACTGGATCAACTGTTCTGAAATGTAATGCCAATAAATATCATTATAGATGTCATAGGAAGCATCATCTGCTCTACACAGACATCACCGGGAATAGTTCCATTCGAACAGAAATCTTTAAAGTCCACTTACTTGCATGGAATGGGAGGTTACCTTTCTAGGTCACATTGGTTTAACTCAGCCCACTGAACTTTCTGATACTTGGCCAATTGCTTTCACCAAGTGAACCATAAGGTTTCTGTCAAGCGCCCAGCAGGCAAGACAGCTGTAAAACCAAGTTGTTCTGCCACCACTCTTGCTTAGAAAAGTTGAGGATGGAGTATCAGAAACCCTTCCCCCTCTTTCCCTTGGTGGAACTGGTATGTAGCTGACCTGTTAGAAGTATTTTGCTCCAAAGAGCAAAATGGACATTGCTATATCAAAGGAACTGGGTAGGATAGATGACAAGGAGTCAAGGATCCGGATTAGGGTTTCCAACCTAGATGTTCTCTATTATAAAGCTGCCAGAAAGACTAGGTAGAAGCATAATGTTTGGTGTTTGTTTCTTTTTTGAACACTCCTTGGATGCAGTTATCTTCACTGACTCTAGCATATGAAATAATAAAATAAGATAGTATTTGTGCATCAACCCATAACTGTCTTCCAGTTGGGAGCCCTGTGTCTAACCTGAGGTATTGGGCAAGAGGTGTCTGTTGTAGAAACAAAGCTACTGCCTTTAGCGAGTGGTGGGGTATTCTCTGATGGGCAGAGGGAGCCTCAAGGCAAAGAATTGTTGTGTGTTTCATCTTATGCACCCCAAAAGCTATTGCAGCTGGTGTCTTGAGGCCCAGAGGCCACGTGCGTGTTTAAGCTAGCTCAACCTCTCCCTGTATGGGTCTATCCCATCTGGCTTGATTTCTCTCTGTACTTAATCTGCTGGGATTTTTCCTTCTCAGCTGTGGAAGCTGAGGTGCTCCAAATCCGCAAAGGATTGTTTCACTGTAGTCCACTAGATACTGAGAAGATATAAGACCATCAGCTCACAAATCTTTCTACTTGTTACTACTATTCCTATTTGTCAGGGAGACAAAAGTTTCAGAATATTGTTGATTAACATACCTTTCTAGCAGTGTTCTTGAAGAAGATGGTGAAAATCTTGCTATAAAAAAATTCTAATAAATGTATCACTTCCTAAATATCCAAATAAGTTGCACTTTTTTTTTTTTTTCCCCTGAGAAAATGAGAAGAAGATAACATGAGAGCACAAAATCACCGAGCAGTCTGAAAAAGTGATGAGAAAAGAATTGGGTGAAATATGTTAGCATAATTGCAGGGCTCACAAAGAGGAAGTGACAAATTTTTTAACTGATAGTAATAGTAGTAAGATTGTTGCAGAGAGAAATTTTGCTGGTCAGGAAACATGTATATGTTGTGGGGTTTTTTAAAATAGTTAGCTGGCATTATGTATCACTAATGTAACTCGTGCTAATTTTGGAAATAGAAGAAAGTTTGCCAGCCCTTCAAAGTGTGTTAACCTGTTTCTTTTTTCCTGTAAAACTGGGGGGAAAGCACAGACAGAGCAACCAGTGAAAAAAATGGTAAATTTCTTGATACATTTCTATTGGTTTCACAGAAATTATGTGGGACAGGTAGAGAGAAGAAAGCTTTTGTGTCAAAACTAAAGTGGTAATAGTTAGTGATTCTTTTTTTCTAATATTGTTGCTTCCTATGGACTGCACAGTGCTCTCTTTTGCCAGCAAGTAGGTCTTACCTCATTTCAATCCTTTCCAGAGGTGCAAATGTAACTTTTTATAGGTATTTTGTTTCCTTCAAATTATTGTTGCAAGGGGTTGATATTCAGTATGGGGCAGGGAACCTCAGTGAAAATACTCTTTTTGTAATGTTTTTCTAACAAAATCAGTATTTTCAAAGTGAATTTTTCATTACTGATGCGGACATACGTGTTCTGGTTTGGCAAGCTTTTGTGATGAAGTATTTTTCTGTACCTCTAGGAATGGGAGTAGTTGCCTTCCTCTTCATAGCATGCTGTTGTCTTAAGACTTTATGGACAATACTGCATAGAGATGTTACTTCGATTTGTCATGAAACCGGATACCTCTCATTCTGTCGAAGGTGAGGCAGTAATGGTCAAATAAAGAAAGGTCTTTGCCATCTGGAGTGTTCTGTTAAGTAGAAAATGACAGGAAACCTCCCATCTTGAGTCACCTTTCTATCTGGAGCTTAACTTTTATTTCAAACTTAATTCATCTCTGTGGGATGAATATGGGAGCTGGAGTCCCATTAGATGTATGGAACCAAACCTAATACTGTATCCCAAAAATCAGTTATAACCTGTTACTTTTGTCAATAATTTTAAGCTAATATTAATGGGTTTGTTTCTTTGGGGTTTTTGAAACCTTTCTTCTTGGGAGATGTGCTAGTTGCTTTCTAACCTTTTCTATGTGTTTTGGAAGTATTCTCAAGAACTCTTACCAACTCTGGGAAATAAGGAGGCTTATACCTTGCACAGTGATACAGGTCCTCCTTTTGGCTTCACTTTTTTCAGTACAAAATAAGGACACCTGTATTTGGAGAGGAACATTTCTGATCCTTATCCTGTTGCTGCAGAACAGTTTCTTAGCTTCCATATTTATAACTCACTCAAGGCTACATTTAGGTAAAACTGGACATTAACAGTAAGGGGTAGGCATGTGTTAAAATGTATTAGCAAACAAGCAATAAATACAGCATGTGCAAAGAGAACCAAAACATACTTATGCTGTGACAGAGGATAACTTTTAGACTTAATAAACCTTTGGTTGAACATATAATTAAGATATCTTCAGGCAAGAATGCATTCCTTTATTTTTCTGTTAAGTTTCTTAGTGTAAGCTTAGAATATGGTGGTTTGCACAGCCGGGGATACTGTAGCTAGCTGGACAGAAATGATCTTTAACCAAATCTTTATCTCCTTTTTTTCTCTATTTCCAATCCAGTTTGTGGTTTACATTTTTCCTTTTTTTGTCGTTAACAAACAAAGGAGTCTTAAGAAGAACTTATGTTTATTGTTTCCTCATCCCTAATTCCAGTTTCTCAAGGCAGTATGGAAATGCATTTATGGCTTATTCCGCTGCTCCCTCTATTGAATGTGCTAGTATAAAGTCACGTGCTGCAGTTAAAATGTACATTTGCTTTTGTTTTTTCTCATGCTCATATTTTTTAAGCAGCTTTGCCATTGGTTGAAGATGATTACAGCTTCTGAAATGACCTACATCAGCTTTATTTTTGCATGCTAAAAATAGTCTTTTCCAGGCTAAGAGGTGTGTGTGCTTGATTAAAAGGTAATTTGCCACTGGTGACTGGGTGGTGGGTCTGATGCAGCTACCAGAATTACTATTGTTCCTCTCTAACAAGGATCTCCCTTTTCTTGCAACTGGAGAGTCTTCAGCATTTCATCAATGTTTGTATGAAAGAAACACATTTTATTTCCTTCTGTACATGAGTGAAGAATCTTTTTTATTTTGGTAGTAAATGACCAGGAACATAATTTTCCAACTGAGAATAGCTTCTTGGACTGTTTAGGTTTTGTTTTGTTCTGTTTTTTCTTAAACCTGTGAAATACATACATGTGTGTTAGGTGCATCCTGTATTCCTAGGTGCCTTCTATCTCGCATGCCTCCTTGCTAGGGCCTGACATTGTTTTTTGGAGGGAACTCCTGGTTGTAGCTTTCAGCACTGTCGTGTTCATCACACACCGGGTCAAATATACCAGCACAGTAAACATTTCATGTCCTTCCATTTCCTGATGTGTGTACACACCTGTGGAAAGAAGTGTGCTACCACTGGTTCTCCTTATCTATTGATTAGAATTCTGCCCCTATCCCATCTTTATTGGTTATCAATTATTGTTACAGTGGTATTTGGGGGCCTAAGACAGAAATAAGTACATGTTTTAGGTGTGCTTTGACCTAAAATGTTTCCAAACTAGAAGCATAAGACACAGCTGGGAGAAGTGAAAGCAGGGGTTGGCAGGAAATAGCGAATAAGAAGTAAAATTATCCTTCTTAATGTAATAAGCAGTCAGAGGACAGAGGGACACCAGCTGCCTGGTAGTCTCTTGGCATTGCAGATAAGTTGAGTCCTAAAGAAGAATCTGAGGAATGTGTATTTACTTACTTTCTGGTTGTTTTCATTTTACCCTGAGCTACCTCACTTGTAGAGATGGAATGGGAAGAAAGAGTAAGTTTTGGTAAGAATTGTTCTAGGTAGGCAGTTGAGGCTAGAATGATGGGAGGACAGAGGCAAACACTTGTATTTGGCTCTTTAACATGCAAATTCCTGATGGAAAAATAAAACCAGCAATTCAGTTTAAGATTGTATTTGCGTTTACTATGTATGTCTCCGAAATAAACAATAAATGACAAGGCAGGGCATTTTTCTTGGCAGTTTCCAACCTGTAGGAGAGCTGATTGTCCACAGACCAAAAGGTGGTGATTTCATTTTGATCACTATTGCTTTTAAAAGTGAAGTTCTGTTTTTTGAAAGTAGTTTTGATATTTTTTTAAAAAATAATCTCGGGTGCTTTTGAAGTGGACCTACACATAATCCAGATTGTTTCTATGTATCTATGTATTTGCAGATTGTTTCCCTAACATATCAGATCCTAATATAGTCTATATGATATCTGAATGCTAATAATGTGCAGACAGCCCAATATAGCTAATATTAAGAAACCATGACACATTTTTAGTGTTTAGTGTAGCGGATTTATAAGATCAGTTTGAAATGGGCTACTGTTTGGTCTGTAGTGATGGGTCAGATGGATGAACAGCTAGCAAAAGGGGGCTTAGAACAAATCTGCAGGAGGAATGTTAAAGTTTTATTTGCTTCAAATAAATTATTTGAAAAATAATCATGGGGGAGGGGGCCCCACAGGGAAGGCCCTTCATTATTCAGAAATACTTTTCTAGGATCTCAAATTTTATCTTCCAGGATAGTTAGTGAGAACCTACATTGTGTTCAAAATATGTTGACTGAAACCCCAAAGTAAGACCAGAATAATGCATTTTATATATGCTATTTCAGAGTGATTGACAATGTCTCCCTGTTCTACCTTGATTGTTCCAATTTAGCATTTTCACAAGAGCAGATGTTGAGGTCAGACAAAGCTAACCTCCTTGTCTTGGAGAGACATACAGGTCTGAGAAAGAAGAAACATTGTTCTAGCCACATCCTGTTGCTTTTGTGTCTCTTTCTCTTAGCAGCAGAGGTTATAATGGAGCAGGAAGACATGCTGGTGTTTTTTCCAAGCTTCATTGGTAAGAATGCTGCTAACAGAAGTTTTCAGTATATACATGGACAAGTTCTTTGGGAATCCTTGTACTTGGTTTCTCCTCACTGAATTTCTGAACAAACCTGGTTCTGATTACTGTTTGGCATAGCTCAGTTGCACACTGAGCTGCTTCAGTTTAACTACATCTGGAGGAGAACTGAGCTTCTGCCTTGGGTTCTTCTGGAATTTGTGGATGTGGCCACTTCTCAGCTTGGGTAATGCGTTTTCTCCCAGGCCCAGTCAGTGTTGCAAAATGAGTTGTCACCCTCAACTGATTGCCCAGATACTCACAGTAGGATTGTTCTTCTGTCTTGCATGCTTTAGTGAGCAGCTCTTACAATGTCAACAGGGTTAGCATTTATACCTGAATAGGGCAGCTAATGCCTCTGAGCTGACTTTTCACACTGCATCTCAAGCACATGTTACTGTATCAGTTCTGCCATTGCTCTGTTGTCAAGGTTATCTTGACAACTGTAACATCCAGAAGTCCTAGACACTAAAGAATAAAGCCACAGTAAAAAAAAAAAAAAAAAAAGGGGGTGGGGGTGGGGGAGTTGGGAAATAAAAAAGAAAGCATACAGGTGTTTGCCAGTTGAATGGTTGAGTGGCCAGTGTTCTCTGCAGAGAGTAAACTCCATTCTTCTGCAACATAGGTCTCTTTGGGGGATGGCTAAATCCGAAGTGGAGAATATACCTAGATCCACTTTAATTCAGTAGGCAGTAGTGCCTCTCATATTTGGCATTAATAATGGAAAACTACATAAAGCCAAGAACATCTAGTAGTAAAGGCTCGTATTTAGGGTAATTAACTTTCAATTTAAAAGGGAAGAGGCCTCAATTCAAGGAAGCTCTTCGTCACATACTTAAACATCACTGAAGTCACTGGAATGTATCTGTGTGTCAGAATGCCCAAGACCCCAATTCAGCAAAGCTCTTTAAATTGGGGGATTGTCCTGTAGAAAGAAATGGTGAAGGACCAGGCTCTGTACTTTGATTGTCAGAGGAAAGAGTCAGTTTACCTGAAGAAAGAGTTTGTTCCTTCACAAGCCTCTGGGTAAATGCTGGTTTGATTACTGACTCTTGTGGCCTTTCCATGACTGCACATGCCATGCCCATTTGCTAAGTCTTACCATAAACAGGGTGAGCTTTGGGTATGTTTTCTGATCCAGGAAGAAAGAGCAACGATTTCTTCATTAGCAGATTGCTAGCTGCAAAGGGGCAGTAAGCAGTGCATGGAGGTTGTATGTGCAAGTGTCAGTTTAACCTGAGGCCTTTTCTCAGGTGTTTTTTCTCATTTTAAAAATGCATCCCTCCAGGCTGGTGGACAGACCTGACAAATTCAGCAGTGATCAACATCCACCACTGTTACTAGAGTTTCTAAGGTTCTTGTTTGTCGGCCTTTGGCACAGTACTTTGTGCTGGTATATGTGATTTCTTTGTCATAAATTCAGGACAAGCTGGAAATATCTGAGATATTTTGCCTGACTGAAGTTGAGAGGCTTATATGGAGTGGGCAGGGCAACAGTGGTGGAAAATCAGGGAAAATACCTGTGCTTTTAACAATGTCTCTTCTGTGGCTTTGAAAGTCCAAGAATTTCTCAGCCAGAGAATGTATTTCCTCCCTCTTTTTATAAGCTACTCCTTTCTTTTGCCTTATTAATTGTGGATCTGCTCCTGCTTCTATTTAAAGCCAGATGCAAAAATCAGTGACCTGACTTTCCTAGGTACAATGTTGTAAATCTGAAGAACCAGGTGAGTAGATTACTCTAGTGTAAGATCATGCCCCCATGTCTGTTCTTTTGAGATATGGGATAATTCCTGCTTGTGTTGAAATCACTGTGGAGGATGTTGGGTACTTCATAAGGAACTCCAAGCTCTGCGGGACTGGAATTCATCTTACAGCTTAAGTATTTCAGTCTGTTTTTGGAGACCTCTGTCTTCTCTTCTGTTCATGGTGTTCAAAAGTCTGTTGCTATGGAAGTAACACCTGAAAGTATGTTTTGCCCGAAGAACCTGCAATGAAAGCAGTTACATTAGCAAATGGTAACGTACCCCAGAGTTGAGTAAAATAACGGAGGCCACCAAGTTCTTCTTGTTTGTGTGATGAAATGTTGTCAAATTAAGTGATTTGTTGGAGCCTTCCTTTAACTTCTGTACAGCAGTAAGCTTAGAGGAAAAGAAGATTGCATTATTTTTTGAAAAGCTTTATTTGTGACCCGGACTTGTTGCCTCTGACCCTCTTGGGCTTAAATAGTTAAATTATATTAATGTCCAGTTTGTTTCACTGTAGGTAACACATCAACTGAATACTCTTGTGCATAATCTACTGTATCTTTCCTCTGTTCTGTGTCAATGTATTATGTGTATTTGGATTACAATTCTTTTTTGTATTAAATTATTTTATGTTATAGAACAATATTTAAGCAAAGCAAAGAGCTAATGAAAGTTGTTGGCGTTTTGGGATTTCTTTTCTCTTTGCTCTTTTTTTGGATGTACTGTAAATTGTAAACCAAGGATGCCAAGCAGGCTTGGTTCAATGGCTAAAATTATTGTATTACAGTGTAATGCTGATCTAGGCCTTGTCTCAACACTAGAGCACACAGACTTGAATAAAACTGTTATAAAAGTCATTGTCTTTAGGCCTTGAGTTCTTGGTTTTGTGCTTCAGATAATTTTGAGCAGGTACCTAGAATAGCAGTGGCATTGCCTTGCTCTGAGGAATTCAGAATTTTTCCCCGGTGCCATGAGAAGTTTATTTTTCTTTGCTAGGTATCTTGGTCCTGATCAGCTGTTCCAGCCCTGGGTCTTCCATAGGGGTTTTGAAATCTGTTTTTGCAAAACCCTGGACAGCAGACACGTGTCTGCTCAGCCCCTTTTGGTTTTTCTTTGACCAGGGCGATTAATTGCATATCACTTTAATTAAGATTAATATTTCTGTTCTGTTAGCTTAAGATTTTTCTACTCTTTATTTAGTATCCCAACCAGAATGTGAATCTGAACGTCTGGATCTGAAGCTATTGCAGTAACACGTTTTGTGCATGATGACATTTAACAGATGGTTTAGATTCACTTCTGATGCTGTGCCTTTGTCCCTGCCACATCATTCAATGAGACACAGTTGCTTGAACAAGGCACTTCACAGCAGCCGTGGATGAAAGGCAGCTTGGAAAAAGCCAGAGCAACATGGGTTTGATTCCTAAGTTGTGCCTTTGCTCTTCTCTGCCACCAAGCCATCACTTCACATTTCTCTGCTTTAGGAAATGTAGCTGCAATGGTGAAGGACTGCGCGCTACAAGAACTTAAATTTTGTAATCTCTTTTGAAAAGAGGTTTTTCTCTAATGTGGATATATGAAAAAAAATTCTACAACCTTCCAGCAGATATAGAGACTGAACAATGCATAGGTAGACTACCTTTAGTCATATATTCCATTCAAACTGCTGTAATGATGTTTTTTGTGATAAGCTGGGAGGAGAGTGGACAGGCAGTAAATTAAGTTTAGTTAGAAAAATAGCATGCAAAATTAATTGCCTTTTCACTTGTTTTAACAAAAGGTGTCTTGCAGTGTTTTATCTTTCAAACTGTCTTTCCCCTTCTCCCCAAATCTCAGTTG
Source organism: Tyto alba (assembly GCF_018691265.1). Lineage (NCBI taxonomy): Eukaryota > Metazoa > Chordata > Aves > Strigiformes > Tytonidae > Tyto > Tyto alba. The sequence continues at coordinate 10,864,743 of NW_024881280.1, forward strand.
CCTCAAACTAAAGCAAGTATTTCTACCTTCTGTAATGTTTTATCCTAAAAGAATCAGATTTTCTAGCTGAATTTACTCACCTGTCACAACCACAACGTTACCATAATGCTCAACCTGGCCTCATTAGGAACAAAAATTTAGTTGCATCATGGCAGATAAATTTCTGCCAGCAAATGTAGCCTCTGCAGAAAACTGCAGGAACACGAACACTGGGGCAGAACATAAAAATAAAACTAGCAGTGTTCTAAGCAGAGAAATCTAATCACTTCTAGCAGAGAGGGAGGATCCTAAATGAAAGTTGCCAGGGTTATCATGGATGCAGAATGAACGCACCAGCAGATGCTTTAGTCTGAGTAACTTTAGTTTTTGTTTTGTGGTTGTGTAGGCAAGAGTTGCACAAACAAATTCTACAGCACAAATCTTATGTAGGCCTTTAGCTGTAAATACACTCAAGTGAGGAAATCATGATGCATTATGTTCCTTGAATGCCACATGCTGGAACAGTGCATGTAAGTGGTGCTCTGAAAGCCCATTGCATACCTTGATGAAACTTCTCAGTAGCCTTCCAAGCAAGGCTAAGCAGATTAAGGGGAAAGAGGGCAGGCTTTCCTATACTATGCAGCTGCAGCTCATCTGATAAATTAACCTGCTGTTTCCAGTGGAATTTTGACATGCTTGGCGGTTCTTACGTGAAAGAAAAGGGAAAGGCTGTCCTGCTAAAGCTAGGCTTAACAAGAACCTAATTAATTGTAACATGAAGAGTTTGCAGGCATATTGGTATCAGGCTCAAGCAGACTAGATGTTGGAAAAAATGGAGCGAAAATGGCAACAACAAACATCTGGGTTAAGCTTCAAGCTTGGAAACGATGCTACAGTTCACTCTGGCAGGGGAAGAGGAAACAGTTCTGACTGAGTATGAGCAAAGCTCTGGGGCTTTTAAGTAGACTTCAACATGCTTTGTGGCTCTTTACTGCTTAATCTAAAATCTTACTAACTGACATGTGATTTACTTTGTTAAGTCCTCATTAATTTAACAAAGAACAAATGCAAGTGGAATGAAAAGAGGCAGGATCAACTGATAGCACTCTAGCATAAAGTAGAACAAAACCATAATCACTTTACTAAATATAACCAAAGCCTGTACACTTCATGCCTGCAAAATTTGCTCTGAAATTTAATCCTTTCTCCCAAAATCATGCTCTAGCATCTTAACTTTAATAATAAAACATGAGTTTGAATATTCAAAAAAAACACAAAAAAATAATTTAAAAAATATGAATGGAGGTTACCTGGAATGTCTTATGCCATCATGTTCTCCAAGGGGACCCTGAGCCAGTAGTCAGACAGCTGGTCATTGTACAAAGAGTTCACTCTCTGTGCAGCAGTCTGGCTTTTTTCGTTTTGGTGATTTTCCTGCAGTTGTATCTGGCTTTCTGTTGTTTTATTTACAGATACCGCCAGATCTCGCAGGATCCAGTCAGAGGTAAGAGGATCTGCTAAACTGGTGTGTGTTCTAAAGGAGAATTGTTCTTGAAAGGGCTTATAGTGATGATTTGTGACTGAAGAAGCTGGGGCAAAGGAAGAGGTCTCTGATTCGGAGGGAAGGAAGGAGGCGAAAGGCAGATTTCTTTTTTCTTGCTTGTCTGCAGATGGGAAGGGATGGGTGGAACAGGAACCAGCCCTGAGGAGAATAATGTGGGTCAGAGCTTTGCTGGGATGCTACAGGAAATAAGCTAAAACCAACAGAGTTGCTATAGAAGAGGAAATACCCTGGCTGATACCTGATCATTCAGCTGTCTTCCACCAGCAAAACAGAACTTGGGGTCCCAACTTCCAGTTGTGCTTGTCCTGAAGATCTCCACGTTCAGCACAGTCTCCTTTTCCTCAGACAGAGCCCTTGCTCTTCACAGATGCTGCTTCTCTGACCTTCTCCAGGACTACCCTCACTCACTCAGTTGAAATTTCCTATCTTCTACCTTCTCCAAAGCTTCTATTCCCAGAGCTCTCCTAAACAGGCCTTCTACCTCCCTCACCTTAAAGCCTCTGTATGTGCCTCTTGCTGTGCCACCCTCTCCTCATGGATGACTGGTAACTGCTCTGATGTTAATGTGTTGCAGCATCTGTGGAGGAGAATCCACTTCCCGCTCTTCTGGAGCAGAAAAGCAAGCCAACCCTGAAATACTGATCTGGTCAGGGTGATTTTGGAGCCAGAGAAGGGAGGTTTGCAAGAAAGACCAAACCTAGGGTTTTCACACCCTATCTGGTGCGAAATAGAGTGGTAGAATTCACACTTCTCTCTTTTGAGGGTAGAAAGAACAGGGTGAATGACTAGAGTGACGAGAAGCAAGTACAGCAGCAAAGAGATGCCCCATCAGCAGCTTCAGGCCTCTGTCTCTGTCAAACTGAGTGCGAGCCTTGTCTCTTTAGGCCCAATTATCTCACTGCATCTTCTTCCAACCAGGCAAATGTCAGTGGTGTCTCTGGGCAGGAAGAGCCTTTCAGGCAGCTGTAATGTGCCGCTTCTGCATTTGTTATTTCTGGAGTGGTTTCGGGACTACCTCAGATCAGCACTGACAGGATTTTAAATTCAGACATGGCCAAGGCAAAAACAAATGCCCTCCTTCAGAGGTATTGCACCAGTTATGTTGCTAACTCATGAGCAAAACTTCCAGGTATACATGTATAGCTTTATTAATTTAAAAACTTTATTCTAGTCATCTAGTAAAACCATCCATATAGTCCCACAGCAAGTGAAGGTTTTCTGGAGAGCCTGTCTCTGCCATTGCTGCTGGTGGACTGTCGTCAAGAAAATGTGGCTACCTAGTGAGGGGGGGAGGCTGTGATGAGATTTCTCACAGCTCTCGTCCCAGCAGCAGTGTCCCAGGCCACACAGCTCGCTCTTTCTGAGCTGGCCTTGAGCCCAAGCAGCCAAACCTGTAGAAGAGGGAAAAAAAGCCATTGGGTAGTCAGGGGGGCAGACACCTGTTCAATGACAAGTCCATTGTAGTTCATAATTGTCTTGGTTTCTGTTTCTCTGGTTCTGTGGTTCATCACTGTAACTGGGTGCAGTTAGAGGGACAGAGAAGGGCCAGGACCCAGGAGCTTTCACTACTGCTCTGGGTTTCAGACCTCAGCTTTGGCCGAGTCTGATGGAAGCAGCAGCTCCTGCAGCCTTAGTGCATAGTGTATCCAGTACAAAGAGCTGAGATTAAAAATCATTCTCTGCCAGTTTTCTCTTCCTCTGTGTGATTTTCTGTCTTTATAATCCAAGCTCCTTTTCTGCACTCAGATAGCTTTCTCTGGAGCAGTCTGTCGTGGCTGTGTTTGCCAGCTGATTTCTCACCTGCATGCAATTCTGACAGTAGGACCACACTTTTCCTGCAGCCACATGTCAGCTCTCCTGGGTTAGCCTGAAGTACTTTTCCCTTCACAAATTATATGCAAGGTAGGACAGCCACTTTTTTTCTCCCTGATTATACACATACCTTCGAGCAGTTCTATTTCAAGCAATGTCCATCACTCTGCTTCTGCCTAGAGACATGGATGAGAAATCAACATTATCTATTCTTAATTCTGAAATGGCATCGAAACAACTTTAGTCTTCACAGTTCCTCAACTTAAACAGCCATCACAAAAACTGTTGCCTACCTCCTGATCACAAAGTCTTTCCCATCCAACTAAACATGGAATAGATTTTTTTAAAAATGTTGTACAGTGCAAAACTGAAAGTATATGGAGAGCCTAGAAATTTGCTGTAACAACCTGCTGCTTATGCAAGTCCTTTCTGGACTTGTACCTACACAGTCTTTGGGATGTAAGTGCTATCTGATATCTCTCCAGAACAGCAGGGCTTTTGGGACTAAGGAGGGTTAAGACAGAAGCTGCCATGAGAGCCTTTAAGCACCAATAATGTTAAGTGCTGTATGAGCAACCACTAAAGGTGTTAAAAAAGGTTTTAATTTCCTCATCTAAACTGTGCAGTGGTTGGGTAGCAGTTGGCAAGCTTGCCCATGAGCTTTCTAGAATAAGATCAGAGCTTTGGGACCATGTGGCTAAGGAAATCCAAGGGTCTGACCAGCTCTGTACAGCTCCTGTTTTGTCCCATCCAACAGAAGATTGTCCTGAGGGCTGTATGGCATGTCTGAACCTCCTCATTTTGATGCTGTTCTTACCACGTGGGGCCTCATCTCAGACTGGCAGTCTTAACTTTGTGGCAGATCCTTTGTAAACTTATTCTTCTCCAAAGGTTTTGGCATGCATCAGGGTGTTGCCTGTATATATTCTAAACAAAACCAGCCAAGAGCAAGGCATGCTGGTCAGCAACATCCCCATCAGGCTCTCTTTTGTGACTGAAGCATTATGCAAACCGTCGGTAAGTGCCACAGACCTAATCCTATAACTCGTACAGCCATTTTCTTTGCCAGTGGGTCTGCTTCAGTTTGCTAGTGTTAACTGAAAAACATAAGCTGGGAAATCACTCTGAAGCCCACACCTGGGCCTCGGGGAGGGGGGGGGAGCTGGCTACCTAGCCACAGGTGAATCAGAAGTGCACAAATTCTTCTTGGTATTCTGTTCTCTGTCAGTCTGACACCAGCCTCCTATCCCTCAAAGACCTCATTCATCCTCGCTTACACGTGGGTCCCTACCTTTGGCTTTTAATACAGGTCAGTGACTCTGCCACATATTTGTTCCATGATAGGATCGAACAAGGCACTCATCTAGATCCTGGCATCAGGCTAGAGTTTGAGGGATGTGTATTAAATTTAGAATTAAAGGGACAGGCAAAATACGTGGATTTGAACACACAAGGTGTATAGGATTCTTCACTGGCTGTGCTAAATTGTTGATTAATTTTATCCTTGCGACACCCCGGGAAGGAGTCAACACTTGATCTCCCTGAAAGTCACCATACGGCCTGGCTAGTTTTCTTCCTTTCTAGAAGGAAGGGTTTTGGCAAACACAGTGCTGCAGCAGCTGGGAACAGTGCTTAAAATAACACTGAGGCACCAGCTCAGATTGGTAGCCTCTGGCAGCTGCACTGTGGATTGCCAGGAAGAAACTGTTTGCATCCTCAAACCGTAGGGGATGTTCCTACCAGTGCAGAAATATTATTTTCTAAATGCTTTGTGCCATGACAGGCTGGTAAGGAGGTGGATTTACTGTAAAATGGCAACCCGGGGTATAGACAGCAAGTTTGTGGTGCTGTGAGGCTGGATGACTCAGGCTGTGATGGTCTGTGTCCTGCTTAAGAACTTGAAGGACAAAATTTGCTGCAATGACTGTCTCATTTCAGCACTTTAATGCCCAAGAAAATTTACCACATCTGCATCTCAGTGCTATGCTGTGTCAGTGACAGGCCAAAAATGAAGTGGTTTCTTTTATTGGATGGGCATTAATGACAAAGAAGCCTTGCTCAGGCAGGTCATTGGATTGAATTTGCTTCAGGCTGGGGATTGCCAGCAGCCATTTTTAGGCACCAAGCAGTGGGTAGCTCTGTGTGTATAGATTTTGGTTCCCCTAATCAGTCACAACACAGAAACCTCTACCCCATTCCAGACTTGTACACCTGAAGGGTGTTTTATCTGGGCGTTGCAGACAGGGCATTGCACAGCCCTGCTCCCAGCCCAGCCAGGCAGCTTCTTGGTCACCCTTTGTTAACACGCGTGACCTGCAGTTTTCCTACCTGCAAGAAAAGGGCTCCTGCTTCCTTCCAGGAGGGTTATGAGGACAGAGGCTTCTCTGTGGGGGCAGGGGACATCTTGTCTGAAACCTTTCCCTTTGCTGGTAGGTGTGATGGTGGTGCTGGGTTTTAATTACAGCAGATTACACGATCTTTTTACTGCTAGTTGCCTCACACCCAGGCAGAACTGAAGGACACTGCCCAGACAGGCTGAGGGCTTCTGTCCCAGGGCTGAAAGCTCCTTATCTTCAGGACTATGCAGCAGCTCTGAACAGCAGCAGACAGAGAATGTGCATGTCATAGTGCTCATCTTGCATAAACTTTCTGGAGCTCGTGTTGGAAGACCCTGGGAACATGTGTGTATTTTCTTTCCCATTTGATGTTTCCAGTTACACTTCTTGCTCCAGTCCCTCATCTTTCAGAGTACTCAGCCTTTGTTTAAAAATAGATTAAGGGTTTCTTGCATGATTATTATCCAGGAAGCAGTCTTTGATGTGGCTCACTTGGTGCTGGTTCGGTGCAGATGAAGGGGAAGGGGGAAGAACCACACTAGCAGGTGACAAGTCACAAGGGGCCCCATGGGTGTGGGGTTTCCATTCAACACCCATCTGAGATGGTTGCCGGAGGGGCAGGGCTGTTCCCAGGGTGTTAGGCCAGGCAGCGGTCTCGCAGCAGGGACCCTCACCCTGGACATAGCACGGGGTGAGGGAGCAGCTCGGGCTCTTCAAAGGGTCACACAGCTGCATACGGGCAGATAAGGGCTGGGAACAGGAGTGAGGTTTAAACATGCCTGTGTCCCTGATGTCTCTGGCTGATAGAGAGACTTGCTGATTGTTTTCCTGTCAGGATCCACATGCCTCTTTGGCAGCTGAAAGATAAAAGGGCTTCTGTGGATACAAAGGAAAACATCCAGAGCTCCCATCTGGGTTCTGCAGCCTCAACCGCACCAGAGCAGGGCTCCACAGAGAAGAGATGATGCTATAAAAAAAAATCTGTGGGAGAAATTGGCTGGGCTCTGGCCTGTGGGACCCGGGCAGGGTGGGGAGCTGCGGGTTGGCAGGGAGCGGGTGCTTGCTCAGCCCCTGCGCCTCGCTGCCCTCTCGTCGTGTGACTTGCGCGGAACTTGCATTTCACCGAGGGCTTGAATTTTACAGCAGGCGTTTGGTGACTCGCCAGCATGCAGCTAGTGCCTTCAAGAGCTGCAAAACACTGGCTTTGACAGCCCGGTGGCACCTGAAAGTGTTCCCTGCAAAGCAGCCTTACTCAAGAGTGAGCGGTCAGACGGAAGGATTGCAGCACGTCCCCGTCTGGGGGCTGAGCACCATGAAACCCAAAGTCCCGTTGCTAACTCCAGGAGTGATGGGCTCCCCATGTGCTCCCTAAATAACCTTCTTTTCCTCCCCTTGCTTCCGTGTGTACCCATTCAGTTTCCCAATTCCCACCTGACCTTTTTGGATGTGTTTCCAGAGCCTCATCTGGTAGCACTCAGTCTTGCAGCTTATGTAGCTGTTCCTTTTTCTGTATTTTTGAGCGGATGAGATACTAATTGGTGTAGATCACATTTATTTCCAGCTGAGCTGACTTTCTGTATTTATAGTCGCCAATCACAGGCTGGTAACTGGGTACAAAATAATAACTAAGGTGAGTGTACGACCATCACAGAACTTCGCTTTGCTTTGCTCTTGCAGCTGTTTTTGATTCTGTAATGGCTTTTCAGATTTTTTTTCCTTCTGTTTATCAAGGCTCAGCCTTTTGTCAGTTTTTTCACAGGCACAGGCTAAGGCTTGTGCTGATTTTGTCTGGCAGTGAGCATCGTGATTCAAATGCAAAATTATGTGCAAATTATGTGTTTTCAGCTCCCCAAAATGTCTTCCTGGACCTTCTGGTTTCTGTAAGCTGTACACTGGCTGCATTACCTCTGTGAGCTGTGAGTTGTGTTTTGGCTACCCTTCCACATCTTTGAGGTGGTTAAAGCCGTAACACGTCTCAAACCCACCAACTTCTACTTTCTCTAGATTCAAGGAGGGAGCCAGATAAGTGCAGATCGCTGAAATGAGTTGGGTTCCTCCAAGGCCGGGAGCTGCACGCACACATCTGCACGAGGATGGAGCCTCTGACCTGGCAAGGCCGTGCAGCGTGTCGTCGCTCCCGGCCTCGGGTGCGGGAGCCAGTGGAGGCAAAGCCAAGCTGCCGGATGAAGGACGAGAGGTAAGCGGCATACACTGCAGGCTGGAAGGCTGAGGGATGGCAGCGCAGCGACTCCGGCAGTAAGGACGTGACACCATGGCAGTGGGCTGCCGTGACACCATGGCAGTGGGCTGCCGTGACACCATGGCAGTGGGCTGCCATGACCTCCTGTCCAGCCGTGTGGCCTGAGGATCAGGAGCACTTGGCAACTACACAGAGTGATTGTGGGGCAGGCATTTCTACGTGCTCTTTTCCTTCCCTTTGAATACGTGATAGGGAAAATGATCATCACATCGGTATCTTTCCTGTTCTAATTGCTTTCGTAACATCCAGTAGAAATGTCTCTGGCTGCAATTTAAATAACCAAAAAGGAAGAAAAACTCATAAGAAGAAAAAATTGAGGATGGAGGGTGAGAGAAGGAAATGGGTAGAATCGCCATTTTGGGATGAAAGTGTTGTGATTGAGGGGCATAGGAAGTGCAGACCAAACTTTTTGTGTGTGCACTTAGCATCTTAAATCCAGGATCTTTGCAAATGTGCTAATATTCCAAACAAGCCTCGTCCATGGGTCATTCTACAGTTCAGAAACTGAGGCAAAAGGAGGTTAAAAAGTCTTTCCCAAGGTGCAAGATCTAAGCAGAACTGAAAGCAGAGCCTGAGAGTCCTGCCTCTTAATTCCCTTCTCTGGCCGCAGTGCTCTTCTTCGATTTTCTACAAGTGTTTTTCACTTGAGTTATACATTAGCTTGCTCTCTTAGACAATTGCATTCGGTTTTTAGCGAGGATAATGATATTAAAATAAAACAGCTGGATATCTCTAGAGGTCTACAGGTAAGTGCAGAATGCTCCAGTAAGAGCAGCACTACCAGGAAAGTGATGAATGCTATAGCTAGCTACTGAGTAACATAGCACAAGAACGAGCCTTTTAATGGCCCATTAAGAAGAAAAATGACATACAGAAGTTGAGGCTATTTTGGGGTTTTGATAATTGTTTCCTAAGAAAACATTGCATTCTACCCAGAGGATCAGTCACATGTTTTGAGTATTGTGGGCTTTAGCTAATGAAAGGGGAAGTTACTGACAGGTGTGTGAGTGCAGAATGATAAAGCTTTTCTTTCTTTTGGTCAAAGCATAAACTATCCAGCGAGTGTCAGTGTCCCTCAGCAGAGCTGTACGTTACACGTGGCATCGCTGAAGCGGCGTGCCGAGCCCACGTACTGCCAGCCCTGGGTCCCCTTCCGCACGCCGCCGGCGATGCTCTCTGGGCAGTGCTTACCGTCCCACACCGTGGTGGGGGTGGTGGGGTGTCCCAGCCCCGCAGAGAAGTGCATCGGGCCTCCTGAGCCCGCCGGCCCCGGGGGTGCAGCCGGGTGCTGGATATCTGTGGCAGATGGTGGTTGTCTGCCACGCAATCTGGTGGGCAGGGCGAGCGACCTGTCCTTCACATCAGTGAGACCTGAGGGGACCTAAATTATTTTGGGATCAGAGTACGTGGGGTGTGTGCTTCTGGTTTTCACTGCCTGTGCTAATACGTTTTAATCCTTGTTCTCACACACTGTGGTCATATAAAAACAACCCAATCTTAATGCCAGAGAGTCTTCTTCCCATTTTTCCCTCTATTTTGCTCACATGGCAGGGGGACAATCCTCGGCATGCAGGAGATGCCTCTGGAAAAGTCAGTATTGGTGCCTCTGCATCAGTGTTTGTGGTGACAGGGAATCAGGGGCTGGGAGGTTGCCGTAGGATGTATAGGAAGAGGATATATATAGATCTGAAGCTTTGCTGGGGAAGAACCATCATTTTTCCTTTCAGTGCCCTCCAGGAGGCCACCTATATGCTTTTCATCCTCTTCCTACTACAGTTTGGCTATTTGCCTGATGTCACTGACCTGGGAAGACTAGAGAAGTCTGGGCTTAAAGTGACCTTTTCAGAGCAGGTGTTAGTCCTTCAGTGTACTGTACTGGTACTTCTTACAGTAGTATGTTACACACCAGTGCTGATATCCTAGGGTTGATGCTTAGAACCTCTTCTAAATAAGCAATATTTCAGTTAAATTAGGTGGAACTAATGAGATTGGATATAGTGGGAGGTAGAGAGCTATCTAGCTGGGCATTTCAAATGCCTATTGCAAATACAGGCTTGTCGCATATTTTAATTGAGAGCATCTTCCTTCCTCAGGATTTCATGCAGCTGTAATCAGACCTGCATAAAGGACAAAGCTGGGTAACACCAGCATTTGTGGGGAGAGGCAGGTAGGAAATCTATGAGCTGCAGAAAAGTTAAGGAACCAATAACATGAGGTTTAATGAAACAAATATAGTCTGATTGAACATTTTCACTCCATACAATATTTACTGCTTGCAGTAATTTGTCCCAGATACAGGCCACGATCTGGAGCTATTCAGAGGCATTTGAGGATATGGTTTCTATGAAATATGCCACCCTAAAAAAAGCTGTATTGATTCAAAGGAAAGGAATAAGCTTTACAGACATGAAAGGAGCAGGGAAAGGCTGGCTGAGAAGCAGAACCTCAGAACAGGATCTGAGGCTGGAAATTGAGTTGCCTGTGGATTAATGTTGAATGCTATCATAAAAGAGAAAATAGCAAAATACCTTTTGGTGTAGAAAGGGAAAGGGCTCTCCTCAAAACCTGGGAAAGAAAAGTCCCAGTCTGCTTGACACCACTTAGGACCCAGCAGAGCAGCTAAAGGAGGTGAATGATACAGGAAAGATGGACAAAAGTTGCAAGCTGTCATTGTAAGTTAATGTGTCCTCCACTGATGGGGAAACGACTGATGGGACGGGAGCCCAGGGAACTAAATGTGCTTTTGCCTTTGCATGTAGTATATCCTGGAACTGCCCTTACCCTGGAAGCTGGTCTTCGATGCTCTTCTGCATGTTGGCTTTCACTTCATGAAGTACCAGGTATTCTGAGAGCTACTTGGTGCTGATTTCTAGGTCTTGATCACATTTAATGCCCCTCTGATTGGCATTATGGGGTGAATACATCCTGCTCATACCCAGTATTTTTTGCTGTTTTATCTCCAGTGGGGGACAAGGAGAGAAAAATAATTTTTGGCCTCCCCTAACAGGTAGTTGGTCGGTATGCTAGATAAGATACTCTCCTATATAGATAAGAAAGAGCGAGGCAAATCAAGACCCTGACACAACTTTAAATTAAAGGTGAGGAGAGGATTATCTCACCTTGAATGACAAGGGGAGGAAAAGCTCCTCTATTTTTCTGGGCATGTCCTTCTCTCCCTATGCCCTTGCCCTCTCCTTAGCTATATGTGCTCAGCAAACACAGATGATATTCCGGGCATCACTCCAGTAAACCTCTTTCTATCAAAGAACAACAAAATGTAAAAGATTTGGGACTCCAGTCATGTTGCCTAGGGGTAAGACTGAGGGCAGGATGGGAATAGCTGAGCTGATGAAAAATGGCTGAGGAGAGATGTGATTCTCTGAGATGGAGAGCAGGAGCCATGCTAGAGACTGGGGATCTATTGGTGTCATTGGGTCCCCCAGGCCAAAACAAAAATTGATGAACTTACTCTGCATGAAGGGAAGTCTGATGCAGAATTAAAATCAGTTTAAGTAAGGGAGCAAATCGCCAAGGAAAGCCTGGAATAACTATGCACTGAACTTCAGAGGCCAGGATTCAACAATCTCCTTTTGCAGATGGGATAAGGTTGAGGGAAATATAATTTACTTGTAAAGTGTGTATGTGCCTGTGCATTTATGTCCTTTCCTGCACATGCACCCAAGTGTGTGTGTGCTGGGGGAGACATGTGCACCCAGGTCAGAACAGCACGTCCATTCTTTATAGTTTCCAAGAGGGAGTTATAGCTGGTGTCGCAGCAGCCTCTAGAGAACAACCCAGAACAACTCTGGTACACTTCTCAGCATCACAGAATCATGAATTAAAACCAAAACAAAATTCTTTCCTCACTCCTAATGATATTAGCACTTCTAGTAACACTTGCATATTATAGAATGCAATTCTAAAAAAGGCAGTTTATGTTTGCTGATTTTTTTACACTTCTAGGGAATATCTGTTTTCAGGCTGTAAGTCTTGATTTAGATTAAATGTGATGACAAATGGAAAAATAGAAGTAAAGCATTTAGCTGTTTTCTGGATCATGGTGCGGTAGTTTGCGTTCATAAAATGGCGGGTGCTCCTACAGCTAAAAAAGTGCAGTGCAGGGATGAAATAAATTAAGATGAATTCACCACATCTCCCCCACTCCTGATAAGTCAGTAGGGTTCAGAATGAACTCTGGAAGTAAAAAATGCTGTCTATTTTTGTAATCGATTGTGGATATATACTACAGAGCATGAAATCGGGGGAGGAGGTTATAAACCTGACAGAAAGCCCAAGGTACCCCTGTAGGAAGTACTCCAACAATGGAAGGAGAGCTTGAAGACTTTTGCCCCAGGAAGAGAAGGGCTCTGGCACTGTAGGCAAAATGTGCAAGGGGACCAAAACATTTCTGTATGAATGAGGGCTGCTCTCAGAAGGAAGTTGTCATGCTTTCTGCCCTCGAGGCTGTGGGCTGCCGCATTTCAGTAAGCACAGCCAAGCTATAATCAAACATATTCTTTTTATTGCAACAGATGACAAGACAGTTTTTCAACAGACGTTCAATTATTGCATGAAATAGATGGTTGAGCATAAGGGGAAAGTTCTCTTTTTAGATAAAGCTACTTCACTTGGGGCTCCTGTAATCAGAAAATGTATTTGTAGCTGATTGATACTCCTGCCTCTGCAAGCTTTTTGGGTCTACATCAGAATTTCAAAGCTACAGGCTTCTTAAAATATCTCTGAGATACTGGACTCTAATGTCAGACTGAAGTATGTAACGTACTGCAGTGTAGGTAAATAATAAATAGCGCCTTTCCAATGCTGTCACCTTCTTAATAGGAACAGTAAAAAAAAAATGGTGTTCCTTTTCTGCTAAATTTATCATCTGTCAGTGACTGCCGGGTGAAATCCACCGGTTACACAAGGAGTGAGAATTTACACTCCCACCGTCCCTTCCTCCTCGCCCTCCGCCTCCCCGGCAGTCACTGCCAGCTTGCCCGTTCGCCCTCTTAAAATTTGGCAGTGGCTCTTCCTGCCACGCTGAAGTTGTCTCTGCTTCAGCGAGCGATGTTCCCATGCTTTGAAGGCCACATTGGGATTGCCTGCCCACGCTGTTCCAAGCAGATACCCAGCTCACCTGCTAACTGTCCTCTGCCCCGGGTAGAAGGTTCCTTACTGTCAGGGAATGAAAGGATTAACCCCTTCTTGGTCATTTGTTTTTGTGCACCTTCCTTTCCTCACATATGTTTGGGAGACAGGGGATGACCAAAGCCTCCAGGTCCTAAATAGCATTCCATTATCTTCTCTGCAAACCTGCCAGGGAAATGGCAAACCCACAACTAAGTGCAAGTGTGGATCGGGATGAACAAGTACAGTGTCAATGCTGATCAAGGTAGATCAATATTGATCCAAGAAAGCAAGCCACCTGCAAGCTTCCTATATTAAATAGTGAGGTGTTTTAAGTAAAAAATCTCCAAAAATAAGTACATGAAAGAAAACTAATGAGAAATCTTTCCAGTGATGGAAAATACAGAGGTTCTGGAATTCCCTCTATTGTTTGTGTGATTCAGCAGTAGAAACTGGTGTAGAGTTTGCACGGAATTGGATTAGCTGTTTAAGGTATCTCCTTCAAGCTGAATCAAACCAGATTATTCATCGTAGTTATGCTGCAAGTGTATATATATGTGTGCGTGCTTATCCTGGAATATACTGAAAATTTCTGAGATGTTAACAAAAAAATTCTCACTGCAAAGTCACTGTTTATGTTCAACCTGAAATATTTTGCTCACTGGTAGAGCCAACTCATGTTGAGTAGTCAATTCTTCATCCTCTACCCCATGTCAGCATGGCTTCAGTAGTGCCACAACACAGGTATAAAACCACTCTGTCTCATCTGCAGGCACCCTGAAAGACAGGTCAGGGAGTTATGGCTTCAAGTGTCAAGGAAATTAAATTATCACAGTGTTTCCTGAGGGGATATTACAGGTAATGTTGTGATGAGCCACTGTAAAAAGTGGCATCAGAGGATTTCTGGTTTATTCTTTCTCAGTGTCGCTTCCCAGTCAGATGTGTTCAGCCTGCAAGTAAACATTGCTTTGTATCTCAGTGACAGGAAGGCACCTCAGAAAGTGAAGTCTTGTTCAACCTGTCTCTCACTGCTATCAGCAATACAATTTCTACCGTTAATGCTTAGGTGACCAGACTATGGAGTTAAATCAGGGTGTTGAAAAGCTGAGAGCCGGTTTGCTGCATTGCTGAGTCTACCTCTGTTTATTGCTGCTGTGTTCATTCCTCCATGCAGAATCTTGTGGAGAGTTCTTTGGATACTTTCCTATTTCAATACATATGCAGGTAGGAGTAAATGGATGGATTTTCATCCTGCAGAGCAAACCCATGCCTGCTGAAGGGCCTTTTCTTTTCTCTGATATCTAATCCTTTCCTTTGGCAAAATAAATAATGAGACACTTCTACAGATCTGATTAAGCTCCAAGTCCCTTTTTAAATGACAGAAGATCAATACTATTACTAAATCCATTAAACAGTTCTTCACACTTCAGTTGAGCTCTCTCTAGGATATATGAGAAAGAACAGAAGGGTATTTTGGCTATTATAAAGAAAATCATGATAAAGCCTCTTCTCATGTTCCACTTCCTCTCCCTGGCTCCAAGCCACTCATGTCTTCCAGGATCCCCATCCCTTGAATATGGCTCACAGGCCAGAATTAGCCCAAGACCTGGGATGTAAGAGGGACTTTTGTCTTTCAGTTTCTTAAGCCAGGCTTGAATCTGTCAGTAGTATCTGAACGTTCTGGTTTTTGTTTAACTCTGATGACAAGTGAGCTGAAGTACGTCTCAGTTCCTGGTTTCGTTTCTGCTTTAGTGCCTGTTTTTCGCTGGGATGCTGAAAGCTTTCATAGTCCCTGAACAAGAACCAAGGCACCGCAGCTCTGTGCACATAAATGACAATACAGTTTTGCAGCAGATTTTAGGGTCTTGTATCCATTTTCAAGCCAATGGTTGACCATGTGTGAGCAAAGGATGTAGCCTTAGAGACAGGAATGGGTTTTCTTCCCAAGCTGGAGCAGAGGGAAAGGGAGGTTTTCCTGTGTGATTTGATGAAGAACAGACTTGGCTTGAGAGCTCCCATACCGCAGGCTGGGCTCTGTGAGTGCTGGTATCTTTTTTCAAGCAGCTCTCTGAGGTAGGGAGTCTCCTTCCCATTTTTAAAAGCTGTCACAGAAAGTTGTGGTGTCCACAACACTGCACATTTGTGGGGAATGAGCAGCTCTGCCCATTCCTTCTGTCAACAACAAGAGTATTGATGTGATGGGACAGTACCTCCCAGCCAGCATGAGTTACTGCTTCCATCAACTTACCAGAAAGGTCAAGTACCAAAACAGCTGGAGATCCCGAATCCGCTTTCTCCACCAGAGATGGGCCCTCCAGATCAGGTAGTCCTTGGATATCTCAAAGGTTAAAGGCAAAGTGTTACAATAACTCAGAAGATGAAGTATGCAACCTGACACACATCCATGCTTGTCCGTGGCCTGACGTCACCACCAGCCAACCTGAGAGCTCCATCTGTATCCTGCTCCCTGTAACCACTCGGTAATTATGTCTCATTGTACGGCATTTTTGTTCAACAACTCGCTGGCTGTTTTTCACATCAGATGAATTATTCAGCAGCAGACCATGTTCTTGTTTCTAACAGCAGCAGCAACAATGCTTTATGCTCAAAAATTCCATTCAAAAGTGTGCTGGAAACATTATTTGCTGAATTCTTCCATATTCAGCGATAGAAGATGGGGCTAGTTCAATGAAGTGAGAAATGAGGCTCAGCCCAGTATTATGACATGGGACAAATAAAACAGAGAGCTGCAGAATGAGAAGTCCAGCTTCTAATCCTCTACACAACTTCTCTTCCCCTCTAAGCTACTTCTCAGCAATGTAGCCATGTGCCAGATCCTCAGCTACTTTAATCAGCATTATTTCCTTCAATGCCTTGGGGAGATGCTGGCATTTGTCTGGATCCATCCCACCTTCTCAGGCTAAATTCCCATGGATACTTAACATTTTTTTAGATGCCTTTAGCTCACTGCTGCCATCAACAATAGTGAGTGTTTGGATTATTTCCTTTCTGGTCCGAAGCTGAACCCCACCAAGTTGGGTTATAAGGACAGGCTGAGTTTGTATGTACAACAAACTATTCATTGAAGGTGGATGCTGCATGTTTGTGCCTGGCTATTTTACCTGCACTACAGAGGTACACCTGGAACCTGTGCTTGCCCGAAGATCTCACATAGCAGCACACATCACAGGCTTTATGCCATCACAGACAGTCTTAGAGAGTCAGGGGTTTATCTGCCCTGCAAATAATGATCTGTTCTCAGCAACTAACACGTTTTAACATGAGCCTGGGCATGGAGTCCACAGTGGGTAGGGAGTTCTAGCAGCATCCTACAACCTGGTTTGATGCAACCAAGCAGCTGTGGATTTGACTCTGCTCTTGCCACAGGTCACCCACAGAGTATCAGATCCAATTCAAAGCTGGATTTGCCTTGGAATTAGATGTTCAGTGATGTTAGGAGATTACTAACAACACTTCAAGGTTTTCAGAAACTCACACTGCTTGCAACTTGCGTGGGGCATGTTTCTTCAGTATTTGTTAAAGAAGGAAACCCTGGAATGTGTACATTCAAATCCCATGGCCTACCAAACCAAGCCCTCTGTTGCACACCTTTTCTCCTGCTGGGAGCAAGTCAGGCATCCAGAATGTCTTTCTGGAAGACACTGAGCTACTCACTACCTGTAAGTATATGATGAAATTCTATGAAGAAGAGAATCCAAACCAGAATCTTCACTGGAATCTGGATAAACATTGATTAACATTTTTCCTATTTTTTTGTTTTTAATCTCTCATCCTTAATTTTAATTTCTCATCCTTAATTTTAATTTCTGCTGATCATCTTCTGGTTTTCTGCTTATGGTCAGGTGCATGAACTGCTAAAAAAACAAGACACCCCGGAGAGCTGGGAATTCAAATCTATGGGCTGCACTGCCTGTGACCTCTGCTTAGGTGGTTTTGAAAGAAACACATATCTTCTGTCTAACTGGGGGATGCTGGGGAAAGAACTTGCAGGTTGTGATGGACAACAGTGTCCCCATCTTTCTCAGGCAAGATTAATCCTACTTGTTTTGGATGATCTGAATGTGTCTGACTCTGCAGTGTAATCTAAAAGAGCAGAAGGAGTTGCTTTGCCTGATGAAAGACAACTGTGAGTGATGCTCCAAACAGACTGTGACTCTCAGCTGTCAAGTAGTGTTTTTCTTAGCTGCTAAAGCACTGCAGAGCTTCTGCAGCTGTAGAACTTGTTAACAATACTACAAAAGTGGAACAGGTATATTGATTTTCCTCCACCCAAAAGCTGTTACTTTATGCCAAATCTTACTTTTGCTTTGTCTTGGAATTTGGACACGTGTATCTATTAAAAAGCAGAGAGATGCAGATCTGTTCTTTCTGTGGAAAAAAAATTGTGAAGTCTGATTTCCTGGAATCTAATTGTTTATTTATCAAATAGGATGCAACTCAGTAAGGTGTGTTGGCTGCACAGATACAAAAGGACCTTATGCCAACAGAGCAGAAGAAAAACTGGGATGAGACAAAGCATTCTGGGGCAAGACTTGATCATGAGCCAATAATGTCTTGGTAGTGCAAAGAATATGTAAGTAGGCCTATTGTATATAGGACTTCTGAAATAATGCTTCTGCTCTATCTGGCGCTGGAAGGCCACACCTGGAGAACTGTCCTGCTTTCAGCATTGCAATCTAATAAAGATGTTAACCACCTGGAGGAAATCCAGAGGAGAGTGAGGAGAACAAGCAAGGAACCAGAAAACTTGCTGAGTTGCAGAAATGTTGATGGAAGATGAAAGATCAGAGTCCTAGAGAAGAACCTTTCACAAAGATCAGGAATTGATGCAAAATAATTTTTTGGTCATATCTACTGTAGCTGAAATAAGAAGTAATTGTTTTAAAGCACTGTAAATGATACTTAGTTTAAGCTTTAGTAAAAAGTCTCTTAGCTTTCCATCTACGAAGGCAGTGGTATTCTGTCACAGGAGGCTTTTAAGAATAGGTTAGATAAACACCTCACAGAAGCAGTTTAACTCAATCTGACCTAATTGCCTCAAGGCAATGGGGTGATATAGATGTTCTCTTGAGGATCTTTTCCAGGCCTATTTTCAGAGTTGGTACTTCCTCAGATTTATGGCATGGCATGGCATGGCATGGCATGGCATGGCATGGCATGGCATGGCATGGCTTGCTCATCATGAACAGAACTGTGAAGTCCCTGGAGGGAAACTGTATTTATACTGGTGATGAGTGAAAAGGAGAGATCCCATCCTTTATTAGACATCCATCTTTCATTAATTGAGTCCATCTAATATTGAATCAGAGAGATATAAACACCTGGGATCCCTGGAGCTCCACATCAGTCTCTAGACTAGTAACAGGTGGAGTGGGTGTTGTGGTTTAACCCCAGCCAGCAATTAAGCACCACGCAGCTGCTCGCTCCCTCCTCCCAGTGGGATGGGGAGGAGAATCAGAAAAAACAAAAAACCAAACCAAACCAAACCAAACCAAACCAAAACAAAAAAACTCTCATGGGTTGAGATAAGAACAGTTTAATAACTAAACTAAAATAGCAACAGTAATAATAATAAAATATAGTAATAATAATTGTAATGAAAATGAATATAAAAATAATAAATAAAAAAAAAAGAGACCCCAAGAAAAGACAAGCGATGTGCAACGCAGTTGCTCACCACCCGCTGACCGATGCCTGAGCAGTGATCCACCCTCCAGCCAACTCCACCATATCTACACTGAGCATGACACTCTATGGTATGGAATATCCCTGTGGCTAGCTTGGGTCAGATCTCCTGGCCATGCTCCTTCCCGGCTTCTTGTCCACCTGCTCACTGGCAGAGCACAGGAAACTGAAAAATCCCTAACTTAGGGTAAGTGCTACTTAGCAACAACTAAAACATCAGTGTGTTATCAACATTATTCTCATATTGAAGCCACAACACAGCACTGTACCAGCTACTGGGAAGAAAATTAGCTCTATCCCATCCAAAACCAGGACAGTGGGAAATGGCTGTCCCAGAACACTGAAACTAAGAGAGATGTCTCTCAGCAACTGCATGTGTCTTAGAAGAAGAAAAATTGAGCCATTTTACAAGGGAAACCCGTACTAATGAGACTGTGGGGTTCCTCGTTTTTCTGTTGATTTGAATTCTGACTGTGTAGGCTATAAATGATAGGACTATATATTGTGTAAACTATAACTGACAGTTTTGTATTCCTAGCCACTGATCTGAGAGTCAAACTGCAGTTACCTGTAATCTGCAGATTCAGACCCTATTCCTGTGTATAGCTTTTCATCTTCTTCTCTCATATGGAAATAATTTTCCAGAAGTCAATTAGATCTCCCACACTGACACCCTTAAGTCAGCTGAACAGCAGCTTGAGCTTGCCAGGTTGAGGTGAACACTTAAGTTTAGGGTGCTGCTGTGATTTGTTGGTTTGGTGATGTTCAAGGCAGCCTTTTCTCTTGCTCAGCCCTTCCATTTTGCTGGGCCACTGACTAAGTAACTATTTTTCTGTGCTTATCTGAAAGCCCAGGCCTGTGTGATAAATCAGCAGGCAGCATTGTCTGCCACAAACATTAAGTGATGAGCTGAGCCCCTCTGAATCATGAGAGCTCAAAAAAACTCATGGATTTTTTTGTCTGCCTGTTGATGTTTAGGGTCCTTACTACTCAGGTTTTAAAGGGCTTTTAGAAACAGGGACCTACCTCTACCTCAGGATGACAGGGCAGTCCCAGCACCAAAGACTGGGAGAGTTAAAAGCCACAAGAGTTGTTAGCAGTGGGGATATGCCAGTCAGAGGCCAGCCCTGGCTTCAGGAGCCACCCCTGCAGCTGGTGAGAGAGCCTGGCCTCACACATCTGTGTGACTCTGGTGTGTCACACATCTGTTCTGCCCGGCCGATGCTGAGACCTGGCTTTTGGTGAGCATCCTGGCTCAGCCCCCACATCTCGCTCAGGCAGAGGCCGTCTCCAGGACCCGGTGAAAGGGCTTGTGTCTTGGCTTGCTAAGCTTACTTCAGGGAATGGGCTTATGTGCTCTCCCTGAGTCAATGCTCAGAGCTTGCCAACAGGCAGCCGAGCCTCAAAGGTAGCCTACTGAATTCAGCAAGCTGTTGGTTGGATCTAATTCAGTCCCAGCAAGATGCAGCAGACCAGCTCTGACTGAAGGAATATGCCATTAGCATGTGGCCATTTTTCTAACCAGAAGTTTGTAGGAGGTAATATAAAACAGCTGGGTTTTATCTGATGCCAAAAGATTTTCTGTAACCCAGCACTGTTGCTGTGTGAAGTGGAGGAAGTCTGCAGCTCTATCACCAGCCCTTTTCAGGGAGCTGATACCACAGTTCATCCAGCACGTGACTTTCCCCTGAGGCTGTTCCAGGCCATACTAAGCTGCTTTCTTCGGGCTGCCCTCATGAAATGAGAATAACACTGGCAGTGAGACTGGCTGAAAACCATCTATTGTTGGTTAAGAAAATTAAAGTCCTTGTGTTTCTAACTGTAAATCCCCCCCAGCTGTCTTTGCTAAGCAAAATTAGAAATACTTAGTCCATCTGTTTCATTCTGGGTGATCTGAATACGTACTTTTTTTTTTCCCTAGTGGCCACAAAAATACATTTTAATTGTAGTATCACATGCTCAGCTACAGTTTCTGTCTAGAACAAGAGCTACTGCAGGAGGAACAAGGTGCAACTGAATCTGAGTTTGAATCACTGCTGAAGCAGAGGCATTGATGGTAAAAGCTCCCCCACACCAAACTGGAAGAGCAACCTGCTTTATGGACAATTTTGGCAGAAGGGCTGTAATCTGAAGTCATCAAGGAAATCAAACTCCCTTATCAGCCTTGGAAAAAAGCTCTCATTTGCTTTGTGTCAGGTCTCAAAATAACTCTGTCCCCAAAACACATAATGAAGGTGGGTTACCATTTCTAGCTAATACAAGTCTTAAAGTGACGACCCTATGCATTGTTGTCCCCGTCCCTGCTGCCCTGATGCTGCTGTCATGTGTTGAAAACTACATTAAGGCAAGGCAGTTGATCTGACCCTTGGTTCACCATATGGAAAGCAACACAAAGGCAAAAGAAAAGGATCAGCATTTGAAGGTCCAGCATTCAGCCACTGCCTGAGGTCTCTTCCTTGTGTCCTCAGGAAGATATTGGTCTCACTCTTTCTCCCTCCATCTCCAGGGTCAGAGCTATGGTAGGGTCTGGTCACCCTGATGCCCAAGTCCTACTTGGCATGAGTCCTATTTGTGTCATGGATGGGAAGACTTGCTACCAGCTCCATCTTTTAATTTTTCTACCATATTCTATTTCTCTGTTTCCTCTTTCTCTTGTGTTTCACTCCTTGTTGTGTCTCTCATTCCCAAACCCCTCCTCTGCCCTGGAGTCAGAGCTCCTGCCAGGCCCTTCAGACTTTCAGCTATGGGTATCTGTGTCTCTTTCTCCTCTGTTCCTTTTCTAACCTGAACTGTCCTTTGAGATACTCTCATTCTCCTTTCTCGCCCAGACAGGATCCCAGGCTGTGAATTGGATCTGCTTTGATTGATTTGTTGTGAGACTTTTCACTCAGGCTGGTTTTCACATTTACGAAGCTCTCACTTCCCTTTGGATATCTTCTCCCTTCTCTCCCTCTATGAGGAGCATGTGTAAGCAGTTATGTTCACTGCAGATTCATGGCCAGATGAAACCCTGCAGAACTGGGAACTCTTAAAAGCAGTAATCAGTAACCAAACATTTGCCCAGCTCTCATTTCAAGAGAGTCAAGTAGTCAGTAAAAATGTGTCAGGACTGGTTGAGCTAGATCAGGCTCTGCTCTGGGATGGACTGGACAGCAGGACCAGGACTGGTCCAGCTCTGTCTTGTACATTTCTGCCCTCAGGGCTGCACCCCACAGGCACCTCATGCACACCCGCCCCCCCCTGCCATGCACACTCACACATGCATAGACTGAGGAATGTCTCCATAAATGCTGGAAACAAAGTCACTGGTCAGGATGATTTAATATTAAATCTGTGATTAGTAACCAGGTCTTTTTCCTTTCAGTGATTTTTTTTTTCCTTCTTGGCAGAGTTCTTTACAGAAAGCTTTTCTGTCATCTTCAGTGCTCATATTTTGCATTTTGGATGTCAGTATTTCACACTAGTCAACACCAAACCTCTACAGCACTGAGGTAAGCTGGGGTCTAATACATAAAATGTACAGTTTCAGATTAGTCACAGTTTTGATTTGTAGGTCTGACAATAGACGAGAGAACATATGCTCATATGCTTCTGTTAGCTTGGGTCTGGGGAGAAAATAGTATAACGAAGACAGTCCACCTTCCTCTGAGCTAATCTCCCATCGCATCTGTAGGCTGTGGTGAGCAAAAGGGAGCTCTCCTGAGCACCGTGTATAGCAGGAGTCGGGGCACGTGCAAGCACTGCAGAACTGGTGGCAGTACTTGTATGAGGATCTGCGTTGGCCCCAAAGCCCCAGCCAAATTCTTCGTATTCCCTAACGCCCTTGCCAGTTCCACCTGGCTACGTTATAGGTTATTTCCTCACCAGTGATGGGGAGTTGCCAGAGGTAGCTATGAGCTGGCACAGGTTCACACTCCCTGGCAGGCAAACTGGAGTGAAGGGGAGCCCTCTGGAAGGAAACAAAATTGTGGAAGTTAGTTTTGCAGAGCTCTTGCTATTTATAAAATATGGCTGGCAATAAAGGAAAGAGAAAGGCTGTGGGTAGGGCCTGTAAAGTCAGCTTCTCTTGGAGAGCAGCTTCGTTTGCCACTGCCATGGTTGAGTGGTGCCATACATGCCCCCTTATCTGTCCATGTAATACAACAGATGCTTTCCATAGGATAAGGGGTGAGCATGAAAGTAGGGTAACAAGGTCATTTCCTGGCCACTACACAGGCTATTTATTTCCGCATTCACCACCCCACCCTCTACGGGAAACAGTTGCTGTAGGCTCAGCTCTTTGGGCTGAACAGAGTTAGACTTGGCCCCTTGCTGTGACAGAGGGAGCATCTGTTTCTGCGAAGCAAAAGAGAGGGTTTTTTCCCACTCCCTACATCTGTGGGACCACTTACACCCCCTTCTACTTCAGAGGCTGCTAAATACCTCAGTCACATATTGCCAGAGGTGTCCTCTCATGTTCTTATCTAGTATCCATGAATTTTCCTTTCTTCAGTTGTAGCTGTGAGGGGAGCCAGGATGGTATCTTGTCTTTTCATCACCTTCACTGTGGCAGCGTCAAGGCTGTTGTTAGTGTGGTAGTATAGCTTGCAGCACTTAGTAACTGAGGTAACTCCTAAGATCAACTCAGAACAGTCTCTGGAAGCCACCTCATACCAGCTGCAGTGATACAAAGTCCTACTAATTGGTTATACGAACCCATAGATAGAATTAAGGAACTGCATAATTTATTGCACCCTCCCAAGCACTGCATCTGGGTGGCACAATGGCCCAGCACTGTTCCTCCTTCTTTAAGTAACTCCCTGCCCAAGCCTCTAAAGTACTGTGCAGAGCAAGGAGTTTTGCAGTAGAAACTTGGGAGGAACATCAGTGTGCTTCAGGGTACAGAAGGAAAGGTGAATAAATGAGCATAGAAGAGGGGTAGTCAGCAAGTCCTGTATGAATTTGGTTTTATTTCCCCTTTTCCTGGTGCATACCCTCCCCCTTCCCTTCTCTTGCCACTTGGAAAAAGAAAAGAGAAAGGATAGCATCAAAGGACTAAGCACAAAGAAAATAATGCAGGCAAAACTTCTGGAGATCTCATGTGAAGCACCATGAGAACACAGCCGCTCCTGGGCCTGCTGGGCTGTAGTTTGGGGAAAACATTCACATAGATGAAACTTGCAGAGAAATTCAGGGAAGGCAAAATGGAGATGCATGGCTAAGGGGGTTGTTCTGCACTTAAGATCCTCTCATCTTACGGGCTCCTGGGTTCACTAGCAAGCAAGAATAGCCAGATCTTTGCCTTCCTGTCAGTTCTGGAAACCAGTCATACCCTCGTCTTAAACAAAGACTTCTCCACCCTGCCCAGGTCCCTTTTACCAGCTGCAACGGTTAATACACATTTGGGAAAATTTCTGTAGCCAGCATATGTTTGTCTTCTCCTCACACTTTCAAAAATGATTGTGCTGGAGGAAGGAAGCCTCCTCCTTCTTTTCCCCTCTCCAGCTGGAAAATCACCTCTAATCTTACTGCCTTTTTTTCCTGCTGTGTATCCTGCCAATTAAAACTGGGTCTTGTTATGAACTGCAAATAATGTGGCTAAGCCTTTGGTCAGTCTTTTTCTATTTCCATTCTCATTCTGTTCATGAACCTGGGTTTGGCTTGTATTTTGCATCCCATGATCAGCTCATCCCTCTCTCATTTCAGCCTCTGTTCCCACTTGCTGTCCTACTGCTCTGCCTGGTGTCCACCATTTTGTTCCTGCTGTTTTCACGTGTGATGGGTGGATGGGCCCACTTCCCATGGCACTGGAGACATTTTAGCCCTGTTCAGTATGTGGAGGGGCCTGTGTTCATTCCCCCATATATCGCATGTTGAGGGCATACGCATATACCACCTGGCTAAGCTAAAG
Organism: Tyto alba; assembly: GCF_018691265.1. Lineage (NCBI taxonomy): Eukaryota > Metazoa > Chordata > Aves > Strigiformes > Tytonidae > Tyto > Tyto alba. The sequence continues at coordinate 10,889,417 of NW_024881280.1, forward strand.
CCTTATTTGCTTGTTCTGGTCTCCAGGATGTGTATTCTCACATTGCCATTTGATTGCTCCACATAAAAGTACCATCAACTTGTAGTGGAAATGACCACCTCCAACAGAGTGTCCTTCTCTGTCTTTCTAACTACCTACAGCAATGGCAGGGCAACTTGGGTGGGATTGGGTGCCCTCTGCCTACACCTCCACATCTCACTGTTAAGGACCAATCACTGGAAAAGGTGTGTAACTCTATTTAACCGTGGACTCTGGAGGGTTTTGTTGTATGCGTAGACCTCTTTCTTGAGGACTTGATACTAGAATCTCCCCTTTACAGCTAATCCTTATTCCACTTTTCTGTTTCCAGTTCTTGGACAAAACCACAAGTTTCTCCCTTGGGTATTCTAAAATTCAGCAGTGGACAGGAGATAAACTTGCCCATGGTCTTTTAGGGCCTTGCTCCTCTAGAGCTGAAGAGCCCCTTGATGTGCTGGATGTCAAATATGCCTTCTCTTTCTTTCTACAGAAGATAAAGCCTTTTAGGAAGTCTCCAAGGTTCTTCCCAACTCCCTTGACACATGCAGTAGAAGTGGTGATGCATCTGCACATCTTTTCAGCTAGACTGCAAACTCTACTGGGATGTTTGATACTGCAAGGCAGAGCTGGCTACTATGGGGAGAGCACAGTGCACAGGAACTCTGTTGGCTTTGGTGGCATTGCTGCTGCCTCTCTCCTTTACTCCCCTGTTTGGAGTTTGGTCCATGTTTCTCTTAAGCTCCGTGTCACTGTGGAAACATGAAGGTGCTACACAGCTGGAAAAACAGCCCCTGACTCTGTTTTGCCTTTGGTGACTTCCTTCTTCCAGCTCCTGGTGTGAGTGTGCACTGCTTGCAGGTACTCTGAGCATTTAGGTACATAAGGACAACTATTTTCTGCAGAAAGTAGGTTGTTGTGTAACATCTGGAGGCTCTCTGAGATCCTTTTCATATGCAGTCACAAACTTCCCTCCTTCCCTCAACACTTTGCAGTGCTCCTGGAGGGAAAGAGGCTGAGAACTGAGGAGACTGTACTTTGGAGTCTGTTGTGCCCTTTTTATACTCATGTATGCATGGGACTGATGCAGTGACAGTACGTCACTGAAGACATTACAAGGGCTAAAATTGTTTCCAGACAAAGTGACAGTCCATGGATCTACATCTCCAGCGATTGGAAAGTGCCCTTTCTCTTACATTAAAGTCGTGAGTAACAAGTCTGCCACTACTTGCCTGAACTTTCCCGGGGCAGAGACTGTGTAGGTGGGGTCCTCTCTTCCTGCATGGCCTGCAGGATGAATTCTGATTTCAATCCTAGTGAAGAGACACGTGTAGCTGTGGGATGAACTGTCATGAGCAATATGAAGTAGGGGTGGAGTTATCTCTATTTGAATTTGCTGCGTGATGCAAGTTATTTAGTACATGGAGGACTGCATGCAGCCCAGAACTGGAACCTCATTAGCTCTGTGTTTTACATAGTACCAGGCACACCTTACATGCAGCCACACACACCTACCTCTGCCTAACCTTTTTTTCTGGTCTAGTTAACAATCACCTACAGAATTTCCCTCATCTGTCTTTTAACTCGGTCGTTGTCCTAGCAGCAGCTGTAGCCTTGTTTATTGCTTAGATGTGCGTAGTGGTGAGCAGAGGTGCTTGCTATTTCTGGTATGGATGTGTCTGTGGGCCACAGGTGGCACCATGGGTCATCTGAAGGTGACTGTGCTGCTTCCAGGACACAGCCCTTTCCTTCACAGTAGTTTCAGAGTGTGTTCCCAACTTAGGGAAGCAGCTGCTTTCCTCCACTCACCTGAGGAACATGAACTTCTGGTTCCATCTCAGGTAATATAAGTTTCACACAACTGATGTAAGTCCACCTTATCTCAGAGGCTTATATGCCACTTTAAGATGGTATCTTCCCCACCCATAATGTGGTTTGGATGTGTCTCTGGACTAAAGAATATGACTTCAGTTTTTTCAGAGATAATGATAGAGATGTGCCTTGTCTCTTGATGTTTCTATCAAGTCTTTCAAATTTAGGTTAGAGAAAAATGTGGTGAGATACCACAGCTTGAATGTGGGATGCCACAGCCAACTGTCTGCAGACACCATGTCCGCTGGGACCAAAGCACACAGAACTTGGTTGAACTTTGTCTGTTCAGCTTTCTGTGTTTCAATTTCCATGTTTCAGCTGAGGGACAAGTGAAATATCTCTGGGTACACTCACTTCACACTCACCACCATGGGATGAGACCACTCACGTACATCCCTGCAACTGGGATCCAGTCCCTGTGAGCCACTGATGGGGCAGTCACCCTGGAAATGTGTTTGTGGCACTTACTGATCCCATTACTGGCCGTTTGAGAAAAGGACCCTTGAGCCAAGGAGCCTGAGCTCTTAGAAGTGATCAGACTGCTGGAGGAGGTCTAAACAGGCCCTATGGGCTGCTGAAATAAGCTCCAAAGCTGTCGGTCCTGCCCTGTTTGTCAACACCATGTTCTCCTACAAAAGAAAAAACAGGACAAAGGAAGCACCAACACGAGGTGGGAGAATCAAGACCTCGATCCAATGTACTAATAATACTTAGCACTGTACATCACTGTACTGTTACTTACAAACATTAACTAATACATCCTCACAACACCCCTGCGAGGTAGGGAAATAGTATTATCCCCAGTGTACAGATGGGGAAATGGAGGCACAGAGAGGCTGACTTGCCCAAGATCACACAGCAAGGCATTGGCAGAGCCAAGATAAGAATGGAGACATCCCTTGTTCCCAACCCCATGCTGCCCCCCACTAGACGATGTTGTCTGGACACGGGGAACCCAAGAGGTCCCTTCGAAAAGCAATGCCTGGACTTGTTGCCTATTAATAATTTTTATTTGCCTTTAATGAATTATTTCACAGTTTTTCCCTCACACTGTACACCACGCTTTCACAGTCCGTTCAGCGTTCTGTGGTAGCCCACAGCCTTCTCCTCTGGCACCGGGACAGCTCTGTGGGGGCGGGGGTGGGGGGGTTGTAGGGTGCTCTGTGCTTTCATTAAGAGGATGTTTAGAAACAGTTTTCACTGGCATTAGACTGGGAGCATGTGAGCTCTCACTGGAGACTGGTAACACACACTGGAGAAGCAGGCAGAGGGAACTGATGGTAAAAAGGCATTTGCTATCCCCTGCGAAATGACCAGCGGCTCTCTTGGTTTCTTAGCTCTTCCAAGCTCTAGTGATCACTCAGAGCAGAAACTGTTTGTCTCCAACTTGCCTGGTCAGGAAGTTGTTGTTCTGGGGGTTGCTTCCCTAATGGGCAATAAGCAGTCAGCTCAGGACCAGAGAGGTCCGCCAGCATTGCCTACTCCAGGTGTGTGACACTGTCTTGGAACAAGGCTGGCTGTAGCTGTTGTGCTCTCCTGTCACGGGGAAGGGGTATTACCACGGTTGGCAAGCAGCCATATCCAGCGTCTAAGTCTCTTTTTTTTTTTTTTTTTTTTTTCAAAACTTGGGATTCAATGAAGAGCAAGGGAGAGTGGATGGATGAGGAGGTGAGGATGAGGCAGAGCAAACAGGAAAATCCACCAAATGAGCTTCTAGGAAGGAAATGTTCCCCCTTGGGCACTTCAGCTGAAGTGGCTTCATTTTCACAAGGCTTCTTTCTCTCTCTGGGAACATCTGCTGAGCTTCATCTCTGTCAGCTGGATATATCGTATGACATTGGTATCTGCAGGGAAAGAGCACACACATATATGTACGGTGGTTACAACTCCCTGTGGAAGACAGACACACTGCACCTTCATCCTTGGTGCCTCACCTGGGGAGCAACATGGCTCCAGTGCTGCCTGCAGGAACAGCATCAGTTGGAAGGGGCTCTGAACCAAACCCTGCAGCTTTGGTTTTGGAGAACCTGGTCTGATTTGTGCTCGCCATCCCTGTTGCTCATCATCTTGCCTCAGCTAGTTTTTAACCTTCTCTCTGATTACTCTTGGTCAGTACAATTGAATTTGCACAGTTGAAACTATGCAGGCCATCCTTGCCTGGTCTTGTGGAACGCCACCTCCATTGACTTCCTTTCTCCTGGTGCCTGCATGCAAGACCCTAAAGGCATTTGTGTACAGTTATGCTCTGCCTTTTCATTTTACAGTCTGTTTCACTCTTCTCACATTTTCCTATGATGACTTGAATTGGGAAGAGAATCCTTCACATTCTCTTTGTACCCTCGCTCGCCTTAAATTTCACATTTGTAAGTCCTTCCACCATGACACTGTCTGCATTTTTGTCATGTGCTTTATGCTGCATACTGCCTTGTCCATCCTGCCTAATGAAGCTCCTAGGGGCAGAGAACCACCAATTCATCCCTGGAGAGAGATCCCAGCACTATGCAGGTGGTAAGCCGAGCCCTCTTTTTCCTTCTAGTATTTCAGTGCACCAGCATAGCACATGGAACACAGGAGTTTTGTTTTACCTCCTGGCCTCAGCAATGAGGTTCTGTTCATCCTGAAGCACAGGTTGATCTAAATGACTGTCTCCAGATAGACCCCATGATTCTGCAGTCATGGTGAATCTTTTCTCAAATCATGTTGATTTACTATTGTGAGGGTGACTTCACATACACATGGCACCCACGTAGTGGCAAAAGCCATGTGGTATGAGAAACACGCAAGCAAAAAAATAGCCACTTTCACTTATGTATCAACTGAAAAATGGTTCTTTGCTCACAAACTTACTCAGTCAACAAGGGCCAACTTAGTCCACTTAAGTTATTAGATCCTCAGAAACCAATCTGAAGTGCACTGCAGTCCACAGTCAGAGGGCAATCTTGTCTCCTCATCATCCAAACAGCAATGTGCTCCACACCAGCCAGGGAAATGAGAAGTGCTTGAGCTTTCAAAGAACACTAGCAAGTGTGGGATTTGCACCCACCAAAGCAGTTGTGGGTGCAAAGATACCTTGAAACAGGAGAAGGGGACATCTCTGGTGTGCCGGGTGGGTTTCCCTTCACACAGAGCTCTCCTCAAACACGCCATGGGGTAGCACTGGGCTGTGGGGATGCTGTTGTGACTTCTCAGCCTCTCTCTGGGGAGGTGGGTCTCCCTGCTGGGTCTTCTGCAGGTTCAGCTGCATCATCCTAGTCAGTCCAGAGGGTGGGATTCAGTGATTAAGTTACTTGCCCCATTTGGGTCATTCTTAATGAGCCAACAAGTTCTGCTGTTGCTTGTGTTAGATAAGGTGCACCAGCACCCTGGGCTGTTCATGCATTAGCATTTCCTACCAGGCCAGCAAATTTTAAAACAGCTTCTTAAGAAACAGAATTGGTTTTAGTTGCACAGCCTGATGGCGTGAAGAAATTCAGTTGAGGCAGTAGCCCTGAATTTTAGGCCTAAAATAAACCCAGTGCACATGGTAGGCAGGTGGCTAACAAACACCCAGCAGCGTAAAGGTGCTGTGAAGGCCTGTCCCGGGGCAGGAGGTAACTGCGTGGGCATGTTAGGGAAGCACAGCTGCCTGGCCGAGGGGCTTCGGTGCACCCCTGGGCCGTGAAGGGCTGCCAGCCCCCTTCGGCTTGCTGGGAAGGTAGCTGGCTGCTGATGGCACAGCCCCACGCACCTGGGAAGCCAGGGGCAAACTAAGGTGTGGCCTGATGGAGGGCGGGAGATGCTCCCCTTGCAAGGTAGTTATAAATCTCCAGGGCAGGTTTTGGCATGTTTTGCTTCCCTTTTGAGGGCCACTAATAATGAGAACAGCACTCTGTTTAGATTAGTGGAGCCCTGTCTTTGTCAAGCCTTCTCCAGCAAACACTATTGCACCATACTAGTTCTGCCTGCAGAAGTATTTCAAAGCTCCATGTAAATGTTAATGAAGAGAAGACTCTCGCAGTGAGGAAGAAGTGATCCCCTTCAGCTGATGTGGAAATCACAGGTAAGGACAACTCAGATGAGGGGTCAGACCCATACAAAGAGACTCTGGCAAAGCTGCAGTGGGAACATGCCTCCTGGCTCTTAGGATCATCGCTGTGTCCTTGTGCAAAGTGTCTGCCTGCCATCATAAAGATCATTTCAGCTTCTCCCTGTAGCTGCAGAGCCCAGGGTGCTGTGCAGACACCATGGCCTGGGTTTTGTTCCCAGGACTTCTGAGGCCAGCTGATGGCCTGGGCTCAATCCCAGTCAGTACCTACCTCGATGGTGTGGCCCCACCAGTGGGAAATTGCTAAGCAAGGACTGAAGGTCCGGGGTACGTTTGGCTGCCCGTGCTGTGCCAGCCTCGGGACGCAGAGTTCACGGAGGGCTGCATGTGTGCTTTGCACAACTTAACAGCGGCTTCCCTCTCCCTTAGTAAGGAGGGTTATACGATTATCTTGTGTTATTTCCATCTGCTTTTGTGAGTTCTGTTTGGAGGTAGCATAAGAAATCAGGCCAAATCCAACCTTCACCCTCGACAGACAGTAGATAGCCATAAGGGATTTGCTGTGCTGAGAGCCCTTTAGAGCAGTAGACCCCTTTGCTAGCTAATTCCTCTTTACTATTTAAAATCTCCCCCACCAAAGAGAATAACTGCCAGTGATTTGTACCAAAACCATTTCTTATTAGAACAACAAGAACACACAGAACATGACTGTAATAATAACCAAGTGCTTTTACCAGTGAGCCTAGTGAAATATCAGATAAAGGAAAAAAATCAGATTTTGCAGGTGGAGACACTGAAAGTGGAGACGCTGACTTATTCCAGGTCACGTAATAATTCTTGATAGTGTTACTTGATTCCTACTACTGTGTTTTAACAGCCACATCCTTTCTTACTGTATGTATTCACTTCTTTCCCCCTGAATACCCTTTAGGTTTTCCACAGTCATAAATAAAACAGTTCAACACTGGCCTTGAATGGTCTAACAATAACAGGGAAGAGTCTCTGATGCAAAGCTGAAGGCCAGAACTGTTTTTTGTATACATTAAGGGCCTCTGGGGACACTTTCTGGTATGTTTTTGCAGCAAGCTGTGGTATTTGAAGCTGTTGCTGCTGAATAAATTAGTGTTTATTTCAAGAAGCAATGAGGGATACCAAATAAATAGTATCACGAGGGGTGTGGGGGAGCAAAGAAATACATATTTAAAAAATGGAAGCAAAGTGGCTCATCTAAGAAGACTTTTTCACATCTGAGTTTAGTCAGAACTCCAAGGTTAGGATAACTTATTTTCCGCTGACGATTTTTCTCTTGCACAGCCGTCTCCATTTCTTTGTTCTGGCAAGGGCTGAAAGCAGAAGGGCACACTGTAAACCAAAATAGGCTCAACTGTGCTTTTAAGCACATTTGCTCAAGGAGTGTGGGGCACACAGCTGTGCAGTCAGACTGCCCACAGCCCATGGCCAAGCGCAGCAGATGGGACCAGCACCCTTACGGGAGGTGGGTGAGGAAGGAGCCTGGCACACACCTAAGCACACCCTCCCTGGTGCTCCTCCAGGGCAAAGCCACCGCAGGAGCCCTGCAGGGCCAATGCCTGTAGGACATCAAGCACAACCAGCTCCGACAGCCTCCCCGGCCTCCTCTAGTTCACTGAACATCAGCTCCACCGTGCTCTGCCAGGCCCCAGGCTCACTCCTGTTTCATAACCAGTTTTTGCTCTTCCCTCTCAGGTTCAGGTGGAAGAGCTGCTCCGTGGGGTTTTCTTTGCACATGGCTTCTGTTTTGCTTTCTTTTGATCCTTTAATTTAACTTTCAGCATTACAAAATTCCTTTTTTTTTAACAGAAATGGTTTAAAGCATAGTGTGGTCTTTCCTCCCTATTGCTATTTGAAATATAAAAGCACCATCTCTGCCTCATGGAGATGCATTCTACCCACCCTCTGATGTTGGGTAGGTTAGCATAAAGGTGGTTGCTCTGGCAAGGCCAAGTTGTTTGAATATATAATTTCTTTGCTGTCCCAAAATGAATTGTTGGGTTTTAACACGTGGATAACAGATACTTGAATAGGCAAGTGGCTGATTTCAGAGCAAAAGGTGAAACATCCTGATGAATGCTTTGTGAGTAAACATCTGTCTCTTTGATCAAAAAAGAATACTTTTTTAACCTTTACTGAGATGGTGGAGAGCATGATTATTGAGAATTATAAATAGTCTCCTGGCTTTGCTAAGGGGAAAAAGCTGCTTCTCAAAGAGTCAGAAAATGTACTGGTCACGATACACTCTTCCTCATCCTGATTTCTTCTTTGAAAATAAACTGGGGAGGGAAAGAGAGGCAGGATCCCCTCCACACAGATGGCATTCCAGCAATACTGTCATCTTCCAGGTTGTGCTGCAGCCTCGGCAGTGGTTAATCTTTGGGGACTGCAACCCCGCTACACTATGAGAGGGTGCTTGAAGGGGTATACAGCTAAGGGCACACTGACTCATGCTCATCCCTATGGAAATCAATGCAGTGGAGCCAGGGACAGACTTAAGTCTCGTGAAAAGAAATGCAGAAGCTCTCAGTGCAAAGCCACATCCCCACTGCCCCCCGTACCTGTCGGTTGGCGGGATCTTGCCTCTTTCAGGTAGTAGAGGGCCTTGTTGAAGTCACCCAGGTGGTAAAACGCCACTCCCGATCGATAGAGCGCCTTGAAGTTCTCGCCTTCTTTCTGAAGCACTTTGAGGCAGTACTCCTTGACTCGCTCGTAATTCACCAGTTCGGCCTGGAGCAGGCAGGCTGCAGGGGATGGGGATGATGGGGAGACAGACAGACGGAAGAATATTAGTGATGTATTTCTCCCTGCTCCTGCAATCTGCACCGGGGAAGAGCAGTTTAGGTGAGGGAAATGACTCAGCCCCATGATTCAGAAAGGGTGCAGTCATACGGATTGTTTGCCAAACCCAATTGTTCGCAATTTGAATACCAACACATCTATTTTTGGCATTGCAAAAAGTGAAGGGATTGTGTTTGCTCCAGGGTGCGGGTGTAGGTGGGGTCGGGGGGCAGGGAGTGGAGAGCGAGAACAAAAACATCCCTACATCCCTCCCCAGAGCGGGAATGCTGTGGGGTCTCATGGCAGGTCCCTGGCTTCATTTGTGGTCAAATGGCTTCTCAGACTGAGGGCTGGAGCTCTGGAAAGTACAAAAAAGCAGTCAAACAGTTATCTAACAAGCCAAAAATGGGCTAAATTGGATCAAATTTTGTATTTGGCTTAATCCAAAGCTGTTAGGTTTACAAGTAATATGTAATTGCCTTTTTTCCAGAAGGTCCTGTATGGAGTTTTGCTATCAGAAATAAGAAGGGGCTCTCCTCTGTTGGGGTGTGCTGCTAGCAAACCAGAGACACCTGGAGTTGTAGTACAGGGAGCAAGTGTGCTACACTGTGTTGCTTGTATTGCAACACAAATTCATGCCAAGAGGTCTGTTCTGCTGACTTCCTAAAGGAAAAGGTAAGCACTGTGAAGAAACAGCACGCTGAGGACTCTGTGTGCTGAAGGACAATTGCTGCATAAAGGTCAAGGAGTTGTTGAAAATCCTCGCAGTGAGCTTCCCATGACTAGGACTGAAATAAAGAGGAAAGGGGGAGATCCTTGAGGCATGCTTTACAGCCCTCTTCGTGGCTTACTGTAGTGCTCTAGTCTGGCAAGTTAACTTCATTAGGCATACTGGGCATTAAGAATGGTTTGGGCAACACTGACAAGAATAGGACAGGGTGCAGTCACAGTCTTTAGGGAAATGAAGAAAGCTGTGCTGTCCACAAGCCCGCCTGGTGCTGCAACCTAAGGCAACTTTGGGAATGACACAATTTGGGGAAGGAAGGCAGGATCAGCTCAGAGGCTGGCAGTGTTAAGTGCCAGGGCATGGAGAGAAATTTCCCATGGCAGGTGGTGTTACTCAGCATGTCTCTGGAAAGGAGAGGACTCCCTGCTCCTGGAAATCCAAGTTATCACAGTTCAGGTGTCACCAATGAACAGCCAGACTTCATTTTTTGCATGGTAACTGCAGCCCACAGCTGAGAGGATACAGTGGATATAGTTCTTGATCCCCTTCACCCTCTCTGTATCTCACTTCACATTTCATGTGAAGGAGGTTGGCTAGATGACATCCAGAGAGTCCTTCCAACCTAAATTAGTCCTAGTCTATGATCAGTTAACACGGACAGAATACATTCCTAACCCTAGTACACCTTTAAAGCTTAAATAGCTAACTAGGAACAATCATAAACAGGCTTTTACCAGTAGGGAACTGATGATACAGATATGTTGAGCAAGGACTGCAGAACTAGCCCCACTGCTGGTACGTTTGGTTGAGTGATGCAGTAATTACTAAGAAGAGCTTTGTCCCATTTGCTTTAATGATAGACTCTCAATATATTTTAACAGCTCCTGCCATTAAAGTGCATAGGCATTTCAAAGGCATCCGCTTACTCGCTATTTGATTGCCAGTTAAAAAACACATATGTTTCTAAAAGCTTAGCAGCATTTCCTCATGCAGAATTTGCCCCTTTCTATTTGTCAAGTGCTGATTTTTCTCACTTTGTTTCTAATGGAGCTTGAAATGACTGTGCCTTGTTTTCCTTTATTTTTCAAAGCTATTAAAAAGATGGCTGTGCAAATTTACTGCTGGCTTCACAGCCCTGGAAACAGGATTTCTTTGTTTATATGCTGACCAGTAGCATGTACAGCAGTGGCAGTAGCTTTCTTGCACACTGCCAATCTGATCCAGCCTTTCACGTTCTGTGAAACTGCCTTTCAGAGCAACTGGGGGGGGTGGATTTCAGTCACACTGTTCATTTACTACTTGGTATTTCCAGTCAGAGTCATAGAAATGACTCTGTGAGAAATGACAGGCAGACTATTCATGTATATTAACTCAGTAATTCCGTATTGGACTTGCTTCACGGACTGGTTTAAAGAAAAGAGTAAGTCTCCCACATCCTGCTAATTCATAAACTCAGATGGGTTTCCAGATACCCAGCTGGGTTCTTTCTGTGACTCACACTCACAGCAAAGACCCTGCGGGGCATCCCCACTAACCATGCACGCAGCAGAGGGAAGTCAGTACCGCATGGCTAGTGGGAAAGACGCGTGTTTATCCGAACAAAGCGAGCAGATGGATGTGCAGGAAACAGTTCTGCTGGAAGAGTTGGCCATTTGGAGAGCCAGCGTTGGAAGTGGCTGTTGGAAATGAACCTGCAGGGAGTATCTCTCTTATAAATATTTAGAAGTGCGTGCTTTCAGTTCTTGGTGGACTGAAATGATCTTAATGGACTGTGATTCAATGCAAATATTGAGGCTGTTAGTAATTCAGCTTTCAGAAAGGGAAGAGACATGGAATCCTTGTCCTTCCTACCTAATTCAGTCAGAGGAGAATTGTTTTGAAAACGTGTTGTTTTCCTAAACAGACATGTGCATCTCTGTCTGGGAGTGTTTGTTTACCACATCAAACACCTCATCACCCTCCTTCTCGGTTCATAATAGGCCTCCAGTGAATCCTTCTGAGGTGTAGAGCTCCCGCAAAGTGACCAAACCGAGAGTTTTATCCAGCTCCTCCTGCTTTCTTGAAACTGCATGGGCTTGATCCTGCACAGCACCATCTCTAGTAGCTCTCTGGTGATTAGAAGGATGCTCTTTACTTGCAGATGCAAACTATAGTTTCATTCCTTGCATGCCTTCTTGTCATTGTAATACAGCATCTGGTGGCTACATCTCTCCAGCTCAATGTAGGGTGTCCTGCTTCCCTGCAGTGTGCGATGGCTATCCATCATACTTAGCTATCATTCTCAATTTGGCAGCTGATTTATTGTGTCAGCTTAAGCAATAAGTAACTCCTAATTTTTAAAGCCATGTGTGTCACATGGTGATGAAGAGTCCCTGTCTGCTGTAAAATATGCCGTATTGAAACTACTGGCTGAAATGTGCCATGGGGAGTGGGGGAAGGTTAATGCTATTAGCTCTGATAGAGGAGCCCTATCCATCACGCTTCCCAACTGACTGTTGATGTTTAAGCAAGAAAATGGGAAGTTTGGCTGTTTTTCTTCATAAAAGGAGTGTTAAGCCTAGATTTCTAAATTTTAATTTGTGGACTCAATCTATGCCAGCCAGTGTCATGCGCTGCAGTACAGATCTGGTACCAGTAGATAACCATACCGTTAGAGTTAATTTGTGTGGCCCTGCTCAGCACAAGGTTAGGCAAAACAAAGATTAAAGCACCTGTAGAGCCAAAATACATCTACACCTGTAACCTTTAACAGTAGCTGTGGTTAGCAATGGTGGGAGGTTGTAACTAAAATCCCAGCAGTTGAGGGGTTTGGATTCTGCTTTATTGCACCCTGAATTAATTTTGAATTCCAGAGTGTTTTTCAGGAAGATATCTAGGTCTGACAGGTGCCAGTGAGAAAGGATCCATGACAGCCCTTTTCTCCAAAAGGTTAAATACTTTAATTGTTTAAGAAATGTTACTACTTTTTTATACTGCTTTTTTTTTTTTTGCTTAGTTGCAATTACTAGCCACTGATACAATCACTAGCCACACCTTTGCTACCCTGAAAAGCTTGTGTTTTCTTGTTGCACTGGCACTCTGTGACTGATCAAGTCACTCCATCTTCTCTTTAACAGCGTGCATAAAGAAACGCCTAGCAACTCTTACTAAAAAACGCTGTGTTTTTCAGCTTTCCTCAATTTTATAGCTGTTCTCTGAGCCCTCAAAATGAAGTTCAACTGAAAGTGCTGTCAGCATCTTACCAGAGAAACCTCTTCTGTGTGAATACCTCTGCAGGTTATGCAAATAGCTCAGTTTGGCCCAAACAGGCTTCTAATTTTGGAGGAGCGAAGTCTGGAAGTAGGATGTACGGGTTTTAACATGGGGATTTTGAGCAACATTATCAAGAGCCTTGTCTACCTGGTAATTTTCACCAAAGGCTAAATCTGCATGCCAGAACAATCCTCCAGACACAGTTTATACCAGTGGCTAAATTCCCACTGTAGGCAAGGCTTAAGACCTATCCATGTTACAGAACACTTAAGAGAGTGAGCCAAATTACTGTGCAAACAATGTTAGTGTATCCCTACCCCCTGGCATGTTCCTTGGGCTCAGCACACTGTGTTAGTCATAACAGGAATTCCCTTGCTGTTGTTCTGGGAGATGAAAATGCCCTTGCCCTACAGGAATATCCTGGGTTGCAAGTTCATATTTCACAAACTCCTGTCTTGTCTGCAGTTTGCTATCACCTAGGTAAGCTGGTAGCACTGCCTATTTTTAAGAGTGCCTTGTGCCTTCCACTGTTGGAGTCAGCTGCTGATAACTTTGTTGGTCTTGTAAGGTATTGGACTAAAATATTCCATGTGCGATGTTTGCCTTTGATGTCTCCTTTTGGAAAATGTCAGCCAAGACTGTTCAGGTATTTTTGAAAAACAGGCTAGGGAAACATATTTTTCCCTTGTTAAAGATCTCTGGTGATCGTCTCTTTGAATTTGTCTCATGCCCTCTCATGGTTTGGCTTTGCAAACTGAAATCTGGCAGATATCATTTATGTCAAGCAGGTGCCTTCTGTTACCCCTAGGGTAATCTATAGCTGGCCAACTGATAACCTTCTGAAAATAAAAGCAGTATAGTACTGTGTATAGTACTCTGTAGAGATGCTTTAGAATTTGGTACCCAAATCCACTGAATATTCAGTCCACCCTGGGCACAATCTGATCTCGGAAAAAGCAGGGGTTTGGAAACTTGGCAAAAGAATTCTCTTATTGGCTCACTGGTCACAGGAAGAAAGAAGAGCAGAAACTGGAAACCAAGCTGAGAGGGGCTGTCTTGGTTATGACAGAAAGACAGGGACACAGATGCTTGCAAGGGGAGGAGATCAGGGCTGAGAGCCCTGTGGAGTGTGGGGACTGAGGCCCAGAACTGTTGGGGTGGTGAAAGGGGTGTATGAGTGGGGAGTTGAGGTCTACTGAGGAGGCAAAGTCTGGGGAGAGAAGTGGAGTGGAGGGTTTGGGACAAGGTGCTAAGGACATAGAGGCACCGTGCAGCCAGCCTGGGGATGAAGAGGAGCGTTTATAGCTGTGAAATCCCAAGCAGAGGAAACTAGTCTCCCTCAGTGTGTATGGTAGCAGCTCCTCTAGCAGATCACTTAACCACAGCCGCATTCCTGCTCTGAATCACCTTTTCCTCTCCTGGGTATACTCACCAAGGGATATGAACCTGCAATGTTGAAAGCTAACCCTTGCAAATACACCCTGGAGACTGGAGCAGGTGTCCTATGCAAGAGTTAATAGCAAGTCATGTGGCTGAACCACTCTTGTATACCCATGCAAAAGGGCCTGAATCCAAATAACCTTTGTTTTATACCCCTTAGACTGGAGGGGAAAAAAAAAACAACAACAACAAAAAAACCCCAAACAAACAAAAAAAACAAACAACAAAAAACCACAGCCTGTATTGATTTGTTTGGTTGCAAAGCAGAGAAGTAGCTAAACCCATTACTGCTTAAACCTGAAGTGGACATTCCCTCTTTACTGTACTTATTCTTGACCCTGCAACTCGAGTTTAACAGCCTATGTGGATTATTACTCCTTAGTAAGTGCTAGGTACTCCAACCACTACAAACTCAACATGTATTTCAAAAACTGACATTGTCATTCCCAGAAATAACCACAACTAAATTCTGCAAATACTTTGCTTTCTGATATTATCTTGCCCTAAGCACAGCAGCCAGCAGCTTGCTTAAAATCTGTTTCCATTGCAGGAACATGGTGCATATTCTTGCTGTGGTTCTACTCTAGAAAATATATGATTGATGCTTTGGTGTAACTGCTTCAGGATTTTATTCAGACATTTGATTAAGACCTTCACTACTGGGCTGAGACACTAATTAGGGTCTACAGTTTCCAAACAATCTCTTCCATGAAATATTTCTCTTCTTTCTCTATAGTCCAAGCTTGCAAACAAAGAGGATTTTCTGGCTTCTCACCAATAAAAAGCTAATTATAGACAGCTTGATAATGTCTGGCAATAATCTGATCAGCTGACTCCTAGTTCCTGGACAAGCTTAATGGGATGAAAAGGGAATATCGGAATGACCGTACAAGTTTCCAGCCAGTGGCTCTCATTTATTCCTCTCCAGGTACCAAAAAGGCCTAAACATGCCCGTATGTTTCTGCTTGCAGGGAAATGTGTGGAAAATTAAAATTCAAACTGTATGACAGGTTGCCTCTCTCCATAGGGAGGGATTAATGCTAAATGAGGTGTGGATCTACAAATGTTTGGAGAGCCTCAAGACAGCCACCTCTTCCAAGCTGCCTTCCCCTTCTTCTCAGCCTGCCTCTCAACTTGTAGACAGATACGAACTGTTCCTCCCCATCCTTCCTTCTTGGCCATGCTTTCCTTCCAATGGTCTCCTTCGGTTCTCTGTTGCTCCCAAGTCCTTCACACCTCTTCCAGAAGAGAGATCCTGACCTCACTGTTTCAATTAGCTTTTCTAGGAGAGAGAGAGAGAGTAGTAATGACTGAAGTATGCTGATGCTTCCACCATTATGCACATTAAGAGATACCTAGTTCTCAAAGGAACTGCTGAGCCTGTGTGTCAGGCTTTTTCTGGCTGGCAGCCCACCCTAGGGCTCTGCCTATTGCCATCCCTTGGAGTGCACAGGGCTGGTAACAAGGAGATAAGTACCAGCTAATGTGAGCTGTCAGAGCAAATCAATTTAACTTTATTTTGCCATAGGGTTATCAATCTTGAAGATAAAGGAGAAACAGTAGATGTTACATATCTTGGCTTTTACGCTAGTCAAATTACAAATTTTAGTGACATCTTCTTAAGCAAATTGAAGGAGCATGGTCTGAATGAATAGACTTAACTCTGTTAAATTGAAAGACAATATGAAGTAGGGTGCTGCACTGATCTGTCCTAGGCCCCTGGTATTCGGTATTGTCAATAAAGACCTAAGTGACAGACTGCCTCTAGTCAATTTGCAGATTAACATCATGATGTGAGGAGCCAGTGTAGGCTGGAAGACAGGAGCAGAATTCCAAAGGATCCCCACAAACTGCTGGTGTCCTGATAAAAATAGGATGCAATTTGACAGGAGCAAGTTAAAAGACCTGCAGTTAGGCAGGAAAACCCCCACTGTGTAAGTACAGCAGGGGAACGGTTGGTTGGGTAGCAGTTCTCCTGAAAAGGATCTGGGGAGTGAAGTGGATCGCCAGCTAAAGTCAACAAGGCTATCCTCTTAATGAAGAAAAATGCACACCAGCATGTATGAAAAGAAGCAGTTTGCAAGTCATGTGACAGTACGGTGTCTCATTCTGGATGCCAATCTTGAAAGAAAATGTGGATGTAATCCACAGGAGGACCCTGACACTAACAAGTGGTCCAGAGAAGACAGAATATAAGAATTAAAGAAGACAGTGAGGGAAGACAGGCTAACACTGTTCATATATTTAAAAACTAAAAAACAAACAAACAAAAAACCAAACAAACAAAAAACCAAACAAAACAAACAAACCCAACCTGTAATGCAAAGAAGGGTATAATCAAGATACAATCTGTTCTTATTGTACAAGGGAAGTAAGAAGAGGGCTTACATTTCAGCTAGGAAGAACTTTCTAGCAGTGAAGAGTGAAACATTGAAAGAGACTGCTTGGGGAAGTTGTGAAGGATCCTAGCTTTGCAAATGTTTAAGAACAGCTTAAGCAAACATTGCCTGGGATATGTCTTATTTGTACACTTGTACCATGCATGGGTATGGATAGAAGACTCTTGAATTGCTGTTCAGCTCTGCAGTCCCGTTACTGATTGTCCTGTAACACTCAGAGCATGAATGGTCCTCAGTTTTCCTTGACAGCTGCCATTCAGTGCTAATTCCTATCAGAAGGTCCTGTTGGCGGATGACAGAGCAACAGCCTAGCCAGACATGTGAATATGTGAGCACTTAAGTAACAGCAGGCATGAATGATATCTGCCTTTGCTGTGTGTTTATGTTCCCATATTTCAGACTTTTCCAATTATCAAGAGTGCAGTTCTTTAGAAGTGTTCATTATTTTAAAATTATTCTTAGGCTACTTTAAGGCAAGTTTGTGGTTATTTATTCTTCCTTTTTGTCATAAATCCAGTGATATAATACTGTAGTTTTCCGTCAAAGGGCCAAGCTTTGA
This sequence comes from Tyto alba, assembly GCF_018691265.1. Classification (NCBI taxonomy): domain Eukaryota; kingdom Metazoa; phylum Chordata; class Aves; order Strigiformes; family Tytonidae; genus Tyto; species Tyto alba. Next base: position 10,906,516 of record NW_024881280.1, read on the forward strand.
GAAGCAAGGAATTTCAGCAAACTTTTCACGTGATCCCCATAGATTCTGTTTTGAAAGAGTATTTTGACCTATAGTTCCTATAGTTACTGGTCAAAACCAGAGGCTTACTGAAAATGCTTAGCTATGGTAATATTAAAGAAGTGGTTAAAAACTAGATGTCAAGCAAATGAGAATTGTTTTCTGAAGTCAAAATCTGCCGCCAGCTGTGTACCAGCAAATCTTTCTTCTAACAAAATAAAGACCTTAGGGTGGAGATGATCTCCATACTGCGTCTGCTAATCTCCATGCCTTTGATTTTCCCAGCCAGGAGAGGTAGGAGCAAAGTCCTAGCAAAGCACAGGTAGAGCAAGAGCTTCAGAGAGCTTTTAACTACTAGATCATTTTGAGTCTATATTATCCATAAACACTAGCTGCTCCTACAGCCATGTTAGAAGCGATGGAAGTCCCTTCTGTTTGTTTTTGCCAAGGCTGTTATTGTTGATCTGCCAGGTTAAATCCCCTGGAGGTTTCTTCCCCTCTGACTTTATACTCATCTAGTAATCTGTAACCTGTCTTTATCTTTTAAAATTAGTACTTTAGTCCAGTCAATATGACTTTAGATATGTTTGGCCTTCAGATCTACTGTTCCAGTTGCTGTTTATTCCACCGCCTCTTTCTTGCTGTTTGCTTTTGTTCACCTTGTGTTGCTTTACTCTCTCACTGTGGCACCTTCTCTACATCATACCCTTTCCTCCTCTGGCCTCCTGTTGCTACTGACACCCACTGGAGGAATCTGGTCTCTTGAGTCATTTTCACAAGGGAAAAGTACATAGAATTTTATTGGAGATCAGCAACATCAGATGGTGACAACCATCTAGTAATTGCCTGGAGTTCAACAGCAGTCCAACTCTAACAAGTGCTATCAAATATTTTGTGATTCTTACCAGAGTATATTAAACAGTGAAACTAAGGTCTTAATGGAATGATGGTTTGGTTTTAGTTGTTTTTTGTTTTTGTTTTTTTTGTTTGTTTGTGGTTTTTTTGTTTTGTTTTGTTTTGTTTTTTTTGTGGCTTGTGTTTTTCTCCAAACCCATGTGAGAGAAGGCAATTTCTCTAAGTTGGGGAACACTTTGGAGGAAGTGACGGATTTCAAGCTGCCTTCTCTGCTAAAGTGTAAAGCATCCTTTGCTCATAGTGGTTCAAACAACTGACAGCGGTACTGTGAAACGCAGCTGGAACAGCTTGAAGGCTCTCCAGTGAAGTCACTGACAGTTGTGCATGCCACAGTTGCCTCAAGCCTGGCTTACTGCAGCATGTTCCATTTGGGATGAAAGCTAGCACTTTATCCTGTACCACAAGCAAGGCAGGGTGACGTGGCTGCGTGACATCTGTGTGCTGTGCCCTGTGGTGGCTCACAGTTCACCTCCCAGGACATGTGGAAGAGCTGACAATTGCAGAGGCTGCTAAGGGGTGGCGAGCAGGCTGTCTCTGGGGCCACCTCCTTGTGTATTCATACCATGTATAATTGATAGGGACTGAAATGTTTTTGGTTTTTCCTTGAACTCTCCCTAGCTGAAAAAACGCATCTAGCAAGATGGGAAAGTCAAATGGGGAGGAACACTTCCTTCATCAAAATAATAACCCATTCATGTGCTTTATCCAGGTCCAGTGTAGCCCAATGCCTTTCCATTTAAATGATGTTTTGAAACTGAGAGAAACCTTTATGGTCTCAGTGGGAGGGATGGAGAGGAGAACTGGCAGAATCAAAGAGGCACAGGATGCCCAAGTCAACTGTTTTCTAACTAACTGAAGAGAGAGAGGTATAAAACAAAGCTCTCAACCTTATCTTCCTTAAAAATGCACTAAAACTTAGACAAGAGCGTTTTTTCAGCAACAGAGCCAACTAACTCTGGCTGTGTCAGGCTGTGTTACCTGGCTGAACTTTGACAGATAACACAAAGTGAGCTTAAGCATCACCCTTCTATGTAGTTGGGCCTCTAGTGATCTTGACTCTTCCCTGCCCTCCATTTATACCACATAAACTTACTATCATTAAGACTTCTGTCTCTCCATCATATCTAGTTGGCCAACAGGTTTGAAAGTTATCGAGGGGGGACTGACAGGCATACCACAGAAAACACACGTGCTTTATGACTCATTTCCTTTGGAAATCAGATTGAAAACAGATAAACTAAAGACCAGAGGAATGATTCAGTATATTATTTACTTGAAAAAAACAGGGTTTGAACTGTGCAGGAGCATAAGACAATCCTCTAATAAGATGTCTTCTCTTTAATATAAGTTGTTGCAAAGTGCTTCAGGAAAAGATCTTGGATCGTTCCCAAACCCTTCATAAACCATGTCTGTGTAGAGTGTTGCTGGCAGTGGAAGAACAAGGTAGGAGTGGGTGTCTGATCTGGAGCACATGGAGGGTAACTTCCACCCCAAGAGGAGATCTTGTTTTCAGGCACCGGGAACACCGGGATCATTGTACAGAATCAGGCCAATAATCCAATTCTCTGTCTTGACTGTGCCTTTCTGGTTACAACAGGAAAGGTGAAGATATAGTATAAGAATTATGTGGTGGCTACAGAGGCTGAAATGGGTTCTGCTGACAAGCATATTGATCACTAGTAGAATACCTCAGGACTTAATTTCAGAATTGAGCTTGTTTAGTGTTTTGTTAATACCCCCATGTAAAAGTAGGAGTGCCCTACTGACTGTGAAATTGGAAGGTATTGTCAAAAGGGATGAGGACCACAATGTGATATAAAAAGAACTACATGACCTGGTACACAGCAATAAGTTTATTTGGGATGGAAGTTGGTGATACAGAATTAAAGACCGTGCTCTTTGGGACTACTAAGAATTTTTGCTAGAATTTGTGAGCTCGTGAGCTGGAAACAACCAAAGAGGAAAAGGATGTGAATATGCTAGCTGATCACAGGATGACTGTGTCATTTATGTGACATGGCTGTGGACAGGAAAATTAAAGTCTAAGAGAAGTTTATTCATAAATCCAAACCAGTTAGCAGTGGTTCTCAAGCATGAAAATGTAATATTTGCTTTACAGATTTTATCCTATCTAATACAGCAGTGAATGTTCTGATTAGTTATGTGCCTAAGCCTTCTTTTCTAACCTTATTAGGTTCTTTAACTCCATGATACCTTCTGGCACTGTACTCCAAGTTAATCAGCCCTGGGTTTTAAAAATTATTTTGTATTAATCTATTAATTGAATTTACCACCCCCACCCCATGAGCAAAGCTCCTGAGCTGCCTCAGTTTGAGCTCCATCGCAGCAGTTAAAGAATGTATAAAGGAAAATTAATACTTTTTTTTTTTTGTACTTCCAATATAGGTGAGGATCTTATACTGCTCTGGTTTCCTTGCAACACAAATGCACTACTGTGTCTTAAGCAATTAATCACTGCAAAGCATTTAAGAGGATAGCAATCTAGGATTTGAATTATGCTAGTATTAAAATTATGGTCAGTAAAGGAGTTGAGGCTTAAATTTGTACCATGCTGGTTGATGAGAGAATCATTGCTACAGGCACAGGGCAGAGATTCTGATTTGATTCTTTTTGAAGCACCAGACAAGAAAAAAGGTGTCTCTGCAGAACAACGGCTAGGGCTGACTTATGATGGTTTTCCAGATCATCATAACAGACCCCTTCCCTCACTGTTTGGCTTCTGCAAGACCAACTGGGTGGGGTGATGACTTCCCCAGGCAGGTCCTGTTTGGTAGAGGCTATGGCCATTCCATGGATCTATTCTATGAAAGTGTGGGTGAGACATTATCTTTCTGCCCTCTCCCTCTCTGGGAGCAGGAGTGGGGCTAAGGAATGTGAATCCTTGCAGCTTCTTCCCTGCAGTTGGTTGAAAGATCATTCTTTATATTACAAAGATGCTTTTTCGTATCAGGGTGAATTTGTGCATTAGATGGTGACTGTAGGGATAGCACAGCACACTGGAGGTAGACGTTTGTTAGTCACATCAGCCCAGGAATAGCCAAATGAAGCACTAAAGGTCTGACGTAAATTTTCAAGTCCCAGACACTTCCTCTGCTTTTAGTTTGCTTCCAGAAGTAAATTTCCTCTCCCATACACTGCACTGGGGGATGTGCATGGCAAGGATGCCCCACTGCTTGCTTTGTATTCTCCTCTCCATCTGCTTCAGGTAGCAGTAAACAGCTCTGCTGCCTGGAGTCAAGAGTTAAGTCTTTCAAGTTGGAATAGACCTAAGATAAGCAGCATCCAACTACACTGATCTGAAACCAGTCTTTGCATGTTAGGCTAAGCATTACAGACACATCAGATTGGTAGTGAATTTCCACCACTGCCTGATTACGTTCTACCAAGAAGGCCCGGAACCATCCTGCTTTACTGAATAAGGAGACTGATAACAAGCTAGATACCTCACTTGAGTTTCCTCAAGAAGGAAATGAGCTGTTTAGATGTCCCTGATGTGGCCAGGCCAGAGTAACACTAGAGGCATGAAAATGGACAGTTGTAATCAGGGCATCACAAGAGCTTTGGAATCAAAATTTGAGGAACACTAGTTTGGTGGCTCTTTGCTGGCTGACCCAGCTGCTCCTTCCCAGCAGCTCCCAGGCGGCAACCAGATTGACAGCTGGATTAGCAGAGTTTTGCTGCCTGCCACTCTGATAAGAAAGTAGTTGCCGTTGCCATTGATGCAGAACAATCTACATGACAGCCCCCTAAACTGGCAGCAAGTAAATGCAGTGGGCAGTGCTCCTACTGAAGGCAGAAAGAGAATACCGAGCAGTGGCTAGAAAAGTATTTGCTTTAGTAGGGCAGAGATTTGACCTGCCAAACATGGATGTATTGGAGAAGGAAAAATGCGGTAGTGTCCTGCGTCCTGAAAGGCTTGTGCAGCAATGTAGGGGTGGTTGTTCTCTCCACCTGTGGACACGTACAGAGTTGCAGTTCCTGTCTTGTTGGTGGTACGTATGAGTGAACAGCACTGAGATGTCAGGAGCTTGGGACACAGGACTTGTCAGGTGGTTCCAGGTTCTTTGGCAAACAGATCCATAACTGCTAGAGGTACAAACAGCATGAGATTGCTTTTTTCCCCCTGATTCTTGTTAGCAGGCCATTGCAGAATGGTTCAGGGGTGGTGACTTACATAGCCTAAGGCTTTCAAGATGAGTATGTGCTGCTGTGATGGGCGAAGTTGTAATCATGGTTACCCAGGACAAGCATGACCCTGATCAGAAGAGTTGGTGATTTTATCAAGGTGAAAGACAAAGGGTGTGAAGATACAGAATATAGTCACATGCTTGCACGTGTACACAATGTTGTAGAGAGGTGCTCCTCCTTGTTATATATAAATAGGTAACCAGCACCAACCGACTGGCTTCCTGCAGGTGTCACAGCAGAGATGGGCCTTGAGGAGAGCCAGGAAGGGAGAGAAGGTCCAACCTGCACTAATATACCACAGGCAAAATCAGTGCAAAGGAATCAGGTGCAACAAGGTGCTGTGTGGCAGAGTATGATAACAAAGGGGGATGAGAGGACCTCACTGGCAGAACAGACATGAGAGAAGCCTAGGAAGGGAAAAAACTGTCTGGCAGGTCAAAATGTCTGACACAGCTGCATTGCAACTGCAAGAGCTAGCAGAGGAATTCAAAGGGTAAAGGCACAGAGGGCATGAGCAGCCCCAACTCCTGAGCTGAGAAACACGATGGGAGGACTGGGTACACAGGACAAAGCCAAGGAGAAGCAGATGGTGCTATCCAGCCTATGAGCCTCAAGGCACTGGTGTGTCAAGAATTTTGGAGAGTGGGGAGAATGGCGTGGATCTTGAAGTAAAGATCATGACATTAGCTATTGCCTATGGACAGTAACAGAGGAGCTCTGGCACGTCGAGCTGACAGCTAAGGATCGTCGCTCCCAGCTGTCGCTTCTGCCATGGGTTATCTTAGAGAGAAAACGTGACTGTGCCTAATTCATTTCCATTAATTGTCTTCATATTGTTTCCAGCAGTGTGCTAAACTCGGAATGGCTGTACTGAGACGGACTTGTTTACTCCAGCCCCACCTTCAGTGGTTGCCATTCACAGCTGCCTAGGCAAGCCTTTAGTAACAGGACAAGCTACGGTGTCCAGCTACCACCTCCCAGCCTCGCCCAAGTGATTGTGCCCCAGCTGAAGTTACCTTCAGCAAGTCTAGCAAAGCTTCCAGAAACTGCACTGACTCTACCACCTTTGTTGAAGAGAACAGAACAGTAATGCTCCATGCCACCACAAGAAGATTTACCTGCATTCATCCATCAATGTCCTAAGATTACTGTTTACCATCCAAGATGCAGTGCAGGAGTGAACAAAGGGAGGCAGATTCCTGAGCAGCCATTAGTAACAACTTTCTAGTTAATGACAGTTAATATTGACTCTTTTTCAAATAATTTCTAACCCTCAGTATTAGTCACTGGGTATGGTTGCCTGAATAAGCCAATAACAAGATTAATAAACAACTATCTTCCTTCTATATCAGTTTCTTATCCATTAAGTGAGAGAAAAAAGAAGAAAATAAATAGAGAGTAAACTTCTTAAAACTTCATTATGTATTTTCTCCCTTTTTAGATTTTATTTCCTCAGTTTCATAGTCTTTTGTATGTTATTTTCTGTGAGATGGCACAATTTCAAGGAGAAACTGGGACCTGGCAACATTTAGACCTCCCCTTTTATTTATACTTCTACTGTCCCTTTCCTCACAGCAGCTCCTTTATCAGCTGTGCATTAGATCTCATCCTAAAATACTAATGTGAAAATTTCTGATGTCCCTCAGTTCTTGGAGCATCCACTGTACTGCTCAGAGGACACTGAGGAACTGGGGCTGTGCTGCTGAACGGATATGTGGTTTTAGGAGAAATGCTGGAGAAACAGGTCTGGAGTTGGGTTAGAAATTTCTGGGCCTGAGCCCAAGTGCAGAGGAAGAAGAGAAGGATGCTCCACCTGCTGAACCATGCAGAGGTGGCCCAACTCAGAAAAGGAGTTAACCATGGAGCTCATGGGTGCATTTAGCAATAGACTGGGAACCAGCTTTGAGTTTGACAATAGGTTTTATCGACTCAGCTGAGCCATCTTCAGCACAGCACTGATGGAAACCTGTGGAGGTGTAAGAGGCTGTGACTCATTGTGGGACTTTAGCTGGAAGAAACTCTAGGACAGCATTCCAGAAGAGGATGGAGTAAAGCTGGCAGGATATGCTACTACTGAACTTTCAAAAAACATACCGGTGTTCTCAAGGTGGAGAACAACCAGTACTCTTTAGGTAAAGAAATAAAGCACTGCTCTGCTCTTGAAGAAGCTTTGTTATTTTTGGTATCTCCTGCTTCATCTCCCATAGTAAAGTGTAGCTGGACTTGGATGGATCTCAGCTCACCAAGACTGCAGCTCCTCTGGGCAGTCTGGCCAGGGGATCTGTACCTTCTCGGTACTGTTTCAGGCAAATGGTGACAAGATCAGCTGGGACAGGCTTTTCCTCATGTGAAGGGAATTAAACATGTGGTAGAAGTGGCTGTAAAAAAAACCAACCCACCAGAGCCTCAAGTTTTGAAAAGGCTTGGGAAGAATAGTGACATATACAGAGGAAAATGCGTCTCCTGCTTCAGCAAGAGAGATGCTGTCAGACGTGTACCACTTAAACCAAGTTTGGTGGCAGCTTGCCATCCTTCCTCTTCCTCCCTCCCACCCCACTGACATCTGGATATATTTCCATCCCATCTTCTCAATACACAAGAAACTCTCTGAACAGGGAGAATTTTGTTCTCCAAAATCAAACGGAATAGGTAAATACTGGGTATTTCTAAAGAATAATGAATAACAATGACTTCAAATCCCACTTCTTTCTTAAATACATGTCAGGGTTTGGGTCTATCACTAAAAAACCACACATAGTCACCTGTGTTTCTTCTCTGCTGCAGTTGCACCTATCTGGAGCAGTAATTACGTCAGGCCTGTAAAACAAGATATTTCAACCCACTCTGGCTGGGTAGGGGTATCTAAACCAGGAGCACTGGAAAACTCCCCCCTCAATCTGTGAAAGTGCAGACCACACCTGGCTCTGTTTGCTGCTGTCTCTTTCCCACTGCATGGCATCCTTACAGAGGGTGTTTCTTGTTGATGCAGCACATTAAAAAAAACCCTTCACATCAAGAAACAATCCAAGGCTGCTTTAACACCCACAGCACCATGTGTCCTGGTAGAGTCTGTACTTGTTAACAGCTATATACTGGGATGGGATTTTAGCAGAGACTCCTTGTGAGGAGTCCTAGTGGGTGGTCAGTGGAGACAAGTTTTACCAGCTTTTCTCATGTTTAGTTATATTTTTACTTGGATTAAGTATTACAAGTATTTTTACTTGGATTTCTCAGCGGGACCACTCACCAAAGTCTGTGCAACTGGTAACAGTTGGGAGTACACCCCAGCTCAGAGCCTGAGGGTGCTGGGAGGTTCCTATGCCGCTGGAAGTGCCATCTTTTGTGGGACTATTGCTATGAGCTTTGCATAGTCACGAATGGTACCAGTGCACGTTTCTGATCGTGTAGGGGGCCAAACCTCATTATCCAGGTTGAGATGTATCTTGGATGGCTACGTGTTGTAATACTCTGTGCAGGTACGTGTGCCCTCCTGCCAAGGCTCCTATAGTAAACTAAACATACCTGAACGGGGATATAAACATGTTACATTTAATTTACATTCGTGTAATTAAAGCCTTGCAGTACTCCCAAGCGTTCATAAACACAGATGGATAAACTGAGGTTCAAAGAATGGGAAGATCTGATGAAAATAATACAACTGGTTAGTGCAGAGAGGGAGGATTAGAAACCCAGATCCCCCAGTGCCACTCCTTGTCCCCAGTTCTTTCCCTGGTTCCGTTTCTCCCGCCAGGATTAGCTCTAGCATTTCTGTGTGCTTAGGAAAATCAACAAAGGTTTGCTTATCGCACTGCCATGTTCCCTCACCAGAAAAGCTTAAAACTATGCTTATCCTTAGCATTTTGATGCTTTGGAACAACTAGGACTTGTTTCTCTATGCAGAGCAAACATAAGTCCTTTTGATCCTGTAAACTTTTAGGCAGTAACGCCTAAAATAAAATAATCACTGCATTTAATGAGAGTAATGATTGCATTTGTAGTAGGTAAACGATCCCTACCTGCATGCAGTACATAAAGCGTTTAAGCTTCTTCTATATCAAAGATGTTGTAGGAGTGGAAAGGAAACAAAGACCTGAGGGTTATTGGGCCAGTTTGCTTTTCCACAGTCATATCTTCATACATTCATCTTTTTTTTTAACAGAAGACACAAACTACTGACTTGGGGGAAACTCAGCTGCGTGCACCATCAGGATGAGATTGTGGTCCCTGCTCTTTATTTTTCAGTAGGGCTGAGAGAGGCAAAAAGGGGTCAAGTGACTTCCTCAAGGTCAGAGACCGTCAGTGAGTCATAAAGGAGGGCCTGTTTGCCTTACAGCCCCGCATTCATTCCGCAAGGCGCTCTGCTGCTGGTAGGCTTTTTCTTTGCCTACCCCAGCAATTTCTGGGAGCCTTGGCCATGCTGCTGCTCTTGCCTCTGGTGACATTTATCAGAGAGATTTGTGGTAAAATGAAGGGGTATCGGCAGGTCTGTGTAAGAACACGGCAGCACTGGATTCTGCATATGTGAGGGGGAGTCCCTTTAAGGCAAAACTCTTGGAGCTTAAACTGAAACCCAGCTAGTAGCTTAGTGAAAGAAATGTCAGCAGCACTGCCAATGGCAAGTGGTGAAAATCCTATGCTGATTTAAAAAAAAAAAAAAAAAAATCACAATAATTTAAAAAACAGATTTGGGAATCCTTTGAAATGGACTAAATAGTTCAGGTTGTGGTGATGCCACGCAGTTCCACAACAGGGGACCATAGAAAACACACCAAATATTGTGGGGATCTAATTAAATACAAGAGCTGGCCACCCCACCTCACGGTGTGAGAATTGCCCTTTGAACAGTGCTCTACAAAAGCAGTGGAGCTAAACAAGAATTTTTGTGCATGATTGTGCCTAAATTTACATTCTGCAAGGCAACACAGGCACTGACGACAGTTTAGTGTTTGCCCACATGTTCTTACTCATGTAATCAAGTCAGATTAAAAAAAAAACAACAACAAAACAAATGAAAACCAAACAACCCACCCCAGCCTTCACCCATGAGATTGCCCCAAATCCCCTTTGGGTGTATATTTCTCACCTACTTATTTGGCTGAGTGCATCTCTACCTGTTGTTGATGCTCTCCTCTGACTGGTATGCTGCATCTAAACAAGTAATTGTGTGTGTGTTTATCTATATTTGTGATGCAAAACAGCTCTGACAGGTGGATGTGTGGTGGCCACATGAAAAATGACAGTGCAGAAGCAAGGTGGGCTTCTTAAATGCTAAGCTTAGAGAGTAAGCGGAGGTGCTAAAAGAACTTGATAAGAGGGATGGTCTGATGACAGCTGCTAATGCTATCGGGTATACATCAGAGCTAAGTGAAAAAACGCTTTCTCTAGAGCTAATATCTATTGCTGTTATGCTCTCGGCGTGATGCAGTTTTATTTATTTAAAAAACAGCTCTAGGAACCCCTTCAGTGCTCATAAGCAAAACTCCCTCCATCTCCCCTCCTCCCCATGCCAAACAACACTGACTTCAACTCTTAACAGTATGCACGGGTGCCTCTGCTAGAGCTTGCTGTGTAAAGAACCTGGTGGCTTCTGCTGCACCACACTTAGAAAATAAAGTCCCACTGCTGCACCTCCTGAAGTTGCTATTAGAAAGGCATACTAATTATTATGACAGTTCTGGGGAAACTCCCCCCCGTTCCTTCCCTTTCCCCTTCCCTTTCCCCTTCCCTTTCCCCTTCCCTTTCCCCTTCCCCCACTAAGTCACAGATCCTCCTGCCTAGAATGGGAGCTCTGAGACTGGGCTAGGAGTAACAACACTGTAATTCCAGTTAACTGCATGGTCCCCTCTCCAACATCATGCAGGGCATTTATTTGAAATTGCTTGCAGACAGCCCAGCAGACACACACAAAGCTAGGCATTTCCGAGACAAATGCTGTTCTCTGCTCTGTGCGTGCCATCTACTGAAAACATGTGACAACCATCTGTGCGAAATGACAGCTTGACCTGCTGTGAGGTTATCCCAGGAAAAGCACTGCTTGCAACTCCAGGGTTAATTATACTCATCTCCTCCTGTGTTCGCACTGGTTAAATTTAGGAAAAAATCTGTTCAAATCTAGGTTAAAGATGGAGCACGTTTCTCTCACTGTCCGATTGCCACTGCTGACAAGATTAGACACGACCAACTGTGAAAAAAATTCCCCACACAAACCCAAAATGGTAAATGAGCTGGACAATGACCATTACGAAGGACAACTCCGTCAGCAGGAGCGGACACAATTCTAGCAAGTGGAACTTGTATACTCAGCAGAAAGTGCCACAGAAGCAAATCCCATCCCTCCCTCCCACTATATCTACCCTCTACCTACCACGTCTCATTTCTATCTACCAGAGATACTGCCTGCGAGTACTTTTCTGAGCCCAGGAACTCGCCAAACTATATTATTCATAGTATTCTGGGCTCTTTGTATAACCCTGCCAATCTAAACGATCCTTGCCAAATACAATGGATTTTAATAAACCTGTGAACAGAAATTTGGAGAGACACACAATCACAGCTACGCAATTATGGTATCGCTCTGGAATCTCACCTGCCTCTCCCTCTATACGATTTTAACAGGCTTTTGAAGGGAGAGTATTTGAAAATATGATGAAAGAGGGCTAAATTGTGCCCCCATTACAGCCCAAAAAGCATGTTGAGTGTAACAGATTGGCATGGTTTAAGACAAGAGAAGATGCTGGCTTGGTGTTTCAAACTATTCGCTTTATTGTGTGTCTTTTTTAGCACTAGACAACAGGAAAGAAAGCTAACCAACTCTGTCTAGAAACCCCAAATCCAAGTGATGGTGACAGCTGACACACTAATGTCCTGATTTTCGCCACTTTTCCCCCCCAAGGATATAAAGGGTAATGAGTGACCCTTCATCCTTCTGGAAAACAGCAGAGCTTTATTGCTGTTGTCATTTTGTGCACCTTGTCCAGGTTATGAACACTTTCTTCCCTGTACATACCTAGGCACAAGTTTTTGTTTTAGAGATGTTTTCAGTCTTAGAAAGAAAAAAATCCCTGTGCTGCTAGGGACCAAAAATAACCCCTGATCCCGCAGTTCCTGCTTGAGTAAAGCTCCTTGAAGTCAACAGGAGTTCTGTCTCTGTAAGGACTTCCGAATCAGACTACAAAGTAGTTAACCCCCCCCCCCCCAGCCCTCCCCTCCATCTTCCTGCAGCACTTCTAAACAGATTGCAGGGAGCAAAGGGAGTGATGGTCAAAAGCCTACTGTCCACAGCGGGGACTGGCAGCGCAAAGCCAGGACTGTATCTGCTTTCAACTTTCATTGCCAAGAGGCCAAAAAAATCCTTTTTCTATCTAGTACTATTTGGAGCTATTGCAGCAGCCTCCAAACCCTTCCCCTTCCTTACATCAAGCGTGGTGGAAGGAGTCTCTCCTCTGCGATACCGTTAATTACAGGCACCAGAACCGGAGCTGCGGCGAAGGGACTTGAAGGACACCTCGGGCTGAGGGAAAAACCCAGCCTGCGAGCTCGGCCGGTTCGCGAGCCACGGTTTCGCCGGGTCCGAGCATCCCACGGACGCGCCGCCGCCGTGTCGCCTGTCTCGCGGGGGCAGAGGCCGCCGGGGTTACCGGGCGGCGGCGGCGGCGGCAGCCCCGGGGAGGGTCCCCGGCGCCCCCTCCCCAGCGCTGCCCGGGGCACCGGCAACGCTGCCGTGCCGAACGGGAGAGCAGAAATAAAAATGGAAGACAACGGAAGGGGGGGGGGGGGGGGGGGTGCGGGGTGTGGGGTGTGAAATGAGCCGAGGAGCGAGGCAGCGCTATTCCGCGGAGGGGAAGAAGGGAGGTGTGTGCGCGGCGGCGGAGGCGGGGGGACCCCGCCGCCCCACTGACCTGCCAGGCTGTTGTAGCAGTCAACCTCGATGGCCTCCACCGCCTGCCGCTGCTCCTCGCTGAGCCCGGCGGCGGCGGCGGCGGCGGCGGGAGGGCGCTGCCCGGCCGGCTCCTGGCTCAGCAGCAGCAGCAGCGCCTTCAGCTCCAGCAAGGCGCGGTGGTACTTGCCGATGGCCTCCCGGAATTTCTTGTCCTTGTAGCACTGCGCCCCTTCGCTCTTGAAATCCAGCGCCCGCCCGATCAGCTCGCCCGGCTCCGCGCCGCAAGCGGCGGCCGCCGCCGCCCGCGGCTGGGCTCCCCCCGCCGGGCCGTGCCCATCGCCCGCCCCGCGGCCGCCGGCGTTCAGCTTCCCCGCCGCCGGGCTCGCCCTCTCCATGGCCGCGGCGCCGCCCGCCCTTCCGCGCCGCCCTACGCGGGCGATGCCGCGCCGCTGCCGGCCTTGCCACCCCCCCACCCCCCCTCGCCGCTCACCCGGCTCCGCCGCCCGCTCCCATCCTCCGGCGGCCGCCGCTCCTCCTCCTCCTCCTCCCCCCCCCCACCCGCGGACACCGCCAACCCACGCCCCGCACCGCCGTGACCCCCCCGCCCCCCCCCGGCGCCGCGCAGCGTGGGGCGGTGGGGGCGAGGTTGAAGCGTGGGAGTGCAAGGGGCGAGTGCGTGCCCGACCCCTCTGCTCCCCAAGCCGGGCTGCCCCGCGGGGCTCCCCCCGGCCCCCTGTGCCGTGCCCTCCGGCACCTGGGGCTCTGTGTCCCTGCCCGCAGGCCGGGCATCCCACCCCCTCCTCACCCCAGTTTCCCCTCGCCTCTCGCGGATCCCACCAGTGCCCACCCACCACCTACACCCACTCGTGGTCCCTCAAGGTGCTGTGGTGTGGGTACGCCGTGGCGCCGGGCGAACAAACAAGCCTGCAGTGTCCTCTGCATCAGGGCAGCAAAAGCAAAAGCCCCTTCAGCTGCCCCGGCACCGGCTGCTCGGGGACTTTGATTTTCCTGAATCAGGTTTCCCCACGTGCTGCTGGAAAATGGGTCGATGCTCACCGGTGCCAGGAACGTTGCCTGGTTTGGGGGTACCAGTGGGGAGTGGCTCTCCTCATGCGGACAAACAGTAGAAGAATTGCTCTCGGCGCCAGACTTTGCTTTGTTAGGCCAAACACCGGGTCTGCATTGTGTGTTAGAGCAGTTTGATGTATTTTGGGTGCATTGTTGCGCCAAGGTATTTTGTAGGTCGTACCTCATGCTTAAAAATGAGAGGATGGATGAAAATATAGTGAGATTTTTTTTTCTCAACAATATATTGGGAAGCTCATTTTCATTATCCATGTAGCTTTTACATGGTAAAGCTGCAGCCGTGGTACAATGTGTTCAAGCTTCCCTCTGCAACCAGGAGGACATTTTGAAATGGAGACTTAAGTTTCTCTTTGAGATCTATCCAGGCTAGAGCGATGGCATGTGGTGGTGCAGTGCTGGGCAAACTGGGATAGCTGTGCAGCGCAGTGCCGTGTAAAGGTATTAATGCAGGTCAGGAACCGGTACCTGGATAATTCCTTGTTAGCAGGGCTAATAAGTTGGGCTTTATGCACTGGTAACGTGAGTCTGCTGCTGCTAGGTTTCTGAACCTTGCCGAGGTTGTGGTCACAGCATGGTACAGACATACATCTACTCACTTGACTCCAAGAGCCAGAGCCTTAGGGAGAAGCAAATGACATCATACCTGTGATAAAAGTATACTTTTGAAAATACTTGTATGAGAGAAATTAGAGCTAAGATATTCAGCAATGATGGCGCGATTTCAAGTGCTTTGATTTCCAGGTGCCCTACCAGACACATCTTCACGAAATCTTAGTTTATGAAAATGCATGCTCAGCATTTTCAGGTACTTCAAGCCAAGAATAAGATAAGTTACAAATCTTGCTCAAAGTATGCGTGATCTAGAATCTGGAAATCATGGGGGGCGGGTGTGGTGGTGGTGGGTATTAATCACAGTAGCTGGAGTGGAACTGATGTGTGGAACCTAAAGAAGGAAAATTCCTGCTGGGTCATTTTCAAATATGTCTGCAAGTCATATTGCACAAAGTAAGTTTAAATAACTTCAGAGGTTTTGTTTTTTCTGTTATTGATTGTCATTCAGGAGAATTCACAAGGACAATGTACGTCTCTTGTGCTGGAACACTGACTTTGCCAGGGGAAAGGAGATTGCTACAGAGGTTTAATTTCTCAGATCTGAGCAGCTGCAGAGGCAATCGAAGAAGGGACTGGTTTCTTGGAGGGTGGTATGGCAAAGTGACATTGGGAGTTGGTGTTGCTGCCCTCTTTCAGAGTTTGCCTGAGCCCATGGACGTACGTGGTATAGGGGGCACTGAGACATAGGTGACTTTTCCTGCTCTCCCCTCCACGTACTAGCCTTAAGGAAATCTCTGAGATTTCTTTCTTTGGTTACTGGACAACCATGGATGCCTGAAACAAGCTATGCAAAACTGGAGTTTTCTTGCAGAAGAGTCTGGCAGTGGTCGCTGCCAATATGGGTGCAGATGCGGTCAGAAAAGATCACAAAATATTGACAAATCTTGCTGCTCCTCTCATTAGGAACTATACCGAACATACCAAACTGTGGCTTAGTCCCAAATGTTGCCCAGATGAGTCTTCCATCTTGTAGTTCTTCCAGAAATGCCCAAGCTCTCTTCCTGACAGATTGCTGGTGAATATGAAGAGGAATGTCACAACTGTGTAGATCCCAAAATAGATGATAACAGAAGTGTCTGAGCGACTGCTGTTGTTGGCCATCTTAGACTCTGTTGGTACCAAACAGTATCCCTCAGCTGAGAGCTGGATCTCTCAGCCAGAGAATTTAAAGCTGCCGTAAGATTTGTGCAGGATGGCTGGCAAAGGTCAATTTAGTCCATCAGCTTCTTCCTCCTAGAGAGTAGCTAAGTAGTGTGTTGGCTGCACTAAAATATTTAGGAAACATCACAACGTCAGTCATAGGGACACCACATTGACCATTCTTATAAGGAACCAGTTTTATTTGTTTCTTTTTCAAGGGGAACATGGTGCTTGAGGGAGAACACGAGAAGCTATTGCCTATCCAAGTCAGACAAGATTTGTACTTGAGAGATACCTCACATTTAACATATGACATGACGTCCAGATCTAGATTTCAGCTGCCTGAGGCCCACTACAGCCTTGCAGATGGTCAACATCTTTCAAGATATCCAGCTTGAAAACCTGACAGGAACCTGAAAGCATCAGAAAGAGTAAGTTTATATATTATATAGGTAAACTGGACTATGAAATAAGGGATACATTCAGATAAAATGAAGCTAGTTTGCAGTCGTTATCTGTATATGGGGTGCTAAGGTCATGGTCAGTATTAGCTGTCATGCCTGTCTTCTGTCCAATGGTGGGGGGTTTTTTCTCCGTAAAAGCAGAACATGCTTATCTGTCTCATTCTGTAATAGATGGGGTGTGCCTGTCTGTCTGGATGCCCCTAGGTACTGTGAGTGTCTAAAACTGCCAGGGTGTGCCTATCTCTCCTCCTCCACACTGAGATTTCCTTAGCACGTTCCAAAAGCGTACACTTGCATTGCTCTATTATTATTTTTATTATTATTAATAATATTATTATTATTATGCAGTGGTCACATGCTTCGTAGGGTGTTTTAGGAAGTGTGACTCACTAAATCATAATTATGTACTCACAGTTTACCTGAAGAAAATTTCCTTTGTGGGGTCCTGTTTGTGGTTGGGAGATGTGTTATTGGGTGAAACTGTAAATATTGATAAAGATACTGGCCATGTACCTGTGAGATCTTCAGACCTTCCTCTAGCTGCAATTTTTTCTGTCTGCCTAATAAGATGATTAATTTACAGGTAGGTGTAAAACAAATTTCTCCCATTTCAGGGCAGTGCTGTAAGGAAACTGGAAAGGCTTCTGAGGAGAGCTAAGGAGGCTGGGCACCTGGGCTCTGGTGATCCATTCTTCTAGCTGGATGTGAATTTGCTGCAGAATTTATGATTTTGTGTGAGATTTTTATAAATTGAAACTTTAAGGGCCGCTCTGAGGACTCAAGTCTATATACATTTAAAACCAGATATCAATTTGGAAAGCAGCGTAGCCTGTAGGGCCTCAGTCCAGTTCTCCTTTGCATTCACTGGCATTGATGGGACTGTTGGCCATCTGGGAATTGTTTCATCAAGTCCTTCATGAATACTTGTAGGGGTGAACCACAAGCCTCACCCCGTTCTGAATGGGCCAAAACCAGATTGTGAGGAAAATGGTGTCAAGCCCTTGTGAACGGGAGATCCCTCACTGCCTCCGTTCAGCTGCAGAATTCCCAAGCTGCAGCGAACTTCCAGCATACACAGCTCCTGCTGCTACAGTCTGTCACCAGCTTAGTCAATCATCCATTATTTATTTCCAAGCATGTAAGGCTCTGCACCATAGACTTTCGTCCATGTACAGGGAAAAGAAGAGGCAGAGCTTCTGAAAGACCTGGGAAAACAAAAGCAGAGAAGCCTCTGAAATCCTTTGCTTGGGAGATTGTCTTACGTAGTTATATCCAAGGAAGAGAGGAAAAGGAAATAAAATCATATGCAACAAAATGTTGCAAACTTGGTACAAATTCCTTTGATCTCTCCATATCATTTCTTGCAGTCAGCAATTCCTTTTGGCACAAGAGATCCTTTGTTTACAAGTGTTCATCAAAAGCAACACACTTAACTTAAAGAGTATTGTGCGTGTGTTTTCTTCCTCGCTCTGGGTTGTGTGATCGGTCAGTTGGTCCTGCGGGGCTGTTTGATGCCTGCTGATTGCCTGGTTGAGAATGGTTAATCAGGACTACAGTGAATTTCCCAGGAATAGTATACAATCAAGGAAGAACAGTCAACAGAAATATTTGCAGGCAAATAAGAGTGTCCCTGTGACTAGTCATTCCTTGGGCATGTATATGAGCAGCATCTTTGTCACAGGAACGTTTGCTGATAAAGAATATTAAGAGGTAGATGGTTAACCAGAAGAGCTGTTCAGAATTAAAATGACTGTTCCAAATTCTGTTTTTAACATACTGGATTCTTTCTTTCTTTTTCTTAAAGACGGTAACAAATTGCTAAATCAGAGGCTTAGCCATGGTGGCTAAAGGACCCAGGATGGGTGCAAATCAAAACCATTTATCATCATTCCCAGTGTTTCTTTTTGCACTTTAATTAAAAATTAGTATTCTGATTTGCAGGCTGGTTGCACTGGAAGGGTGTGCTGTCAACAAAGTTAGAGAAACGCTTTTAAAGAAACATTCTTCAAATCAGGTGTTGACAGCCCATCTGCAGGCTGCAGCTATAATCTCTCAAGTGACCCCCTCTTCTGGGAGAGCTCTTGCACTTTACTCAGGCTGGACTGAAGAGCAGTGAGGTTGATTCCTCTCTTGTGTGTGGAAAGAGTGTATTTGGACAAAACCCCACCCGCATCTTGCTTATCAGACGGATATTGAGAATTGCAAAGTAGACACTCCTCTATCTTTCAGCCCTCATTTTCCCTCTATCTTATCTACCAGCATCCAAGGCTGTCCTAATTCTGAAGGCACATCTATGCCAGGCGAAGGAGCACGGTGTGAGGTTTTTGAGTTAGCAGTGACCTAGATCTGACTTGAGAACAATGCTTTCACCGAGGCCGGGAGGAAGCAGACCCTGGCTCCATCCTCCCGGTTACGACCGCCCCAGGGAGCCCTGCAGAGCTGCGTAGCACTGCGCCACCGCAGCGCGGGCTCGAGTGGCTGTGCATCGGCTGCTCCACCACCTCTGGCAGGGTGCCTGCTCTGACCCTTCGTGAAGGTGAAGACACGCATTACTGCAACGCCGAAAGACTGCATATCGTGCAGCATTGGTGGGGAATAAGGGGCTGCACAGAAGCAGTTACTGCGGGGCTGCTCCTGTCCGGCATCCTCTTACTGCCCAGGTAAATGGCAAGTTGTTCAAGGTTAGTAAAGATCACTTAACTCCAAGAGGTGGACCAGGTGATACTTGCCGTTCAGATCGGTGGAGTAAGTTACCTGTATTTCAGTCTAAACAGAGAGTATGAGAGTGTAACTGGAAATTGAATTACTCAACAACATTGAAAGAATCCTAAAATTCACTGACTTGCCATAAATCTTGAATTGCTGGCACGCAGAGGAGAAATGCTATCGAGTGACCTCCAGCAGTAAAGCCTGCTCAATTTATGTGACCACACTAGGACTGCTACCTAGTCTTTACGTCGTGCTTACACCTTCAGGAACAAGCACTGATGGCAACTGCACTCCAGGATAAGTGTATATTTATCACTACTTGCCCATTACCTACATAATTAACACCAGCACCTCTGGGCTGAACTCACACATATGGCTGTCACTGTCATTCAGCTGAATTCTTCCATGGTAACATATAGACACACATCAAATGTGCATCTAACCACCCCTAAGCTTGAAAAAATAAGTGTCTCTCTCAGTTTTGTGGCTCAATCTCTGTTTATGAGATTAAAAATGAAGCGTGGGAGCAAATGGGGACGCTTGTGCTTCTAATTGCTTGCTTTGTGTGACAGCCAGAGAGTGCGAGGCACAGCTATTCCCAACCCTTCTTACAGCTGAACTGCAAGAGGAAAACTGTGAGCACTAATTTTACAGAGCAAGCAGACCCGCTGGAGAAGCGGCTGCCTTTTTAATATCTGTTCCAGTGACGTGTGAATGAGTTAAGATCTCACAACAAGCAGAGTTGTCTAGAAAGTTCCTAGTTTGGCGAGGTCTTTGAAAACCAGGGCTTACATGAATTGTCTCACACATGGCATCCGTTTTTATTGTCTTCTGTCATCAGGCAACCTTTTCTAAGGTGAAGATTCAACGCCTACCAGCTTTGTCATTCCTGATGGGTACCAAACTCTGGCTTCTGGGAAGGCTCTTGCTGTGCTAGACATACCTGGCTGGGCTGATGTCAAAGGGAAGGTTTCTACTGTTTTCCTGTCTGGTCTCAAAAGTCCCCACAAGTTATAGATGGTGAACAGATGAGTGGCCTCCAAGGAGAAACAGGCTATTTCAAGAGGTGTGGCTGATGATGCAGTAAATGCTACTCTCCCCTAAGAGAGTACTTAGCCACTCTGTCGGCAGACTGGCAGGCCCTGCAGCTCAGTTAGCTGTGCTATCTTTGGAAGAGAGGTGAGATGAAGGTGTTTTATGCTCCTGACCTTTAATACGCTTGTGCTGTTATTGAGTTTGAAGTGTAAGCTGCACGGCCTGGGTCAAATTTCAGTGTAAATGCATTTGCACTTGCTTTTCCAGTTGGATATAGTTATTTTGCTTGCTTTTCTCTCTCTCCTAGCCTGCTGACGGTGCTGCAGTGCACAGTTAAGCAGATGGCTCACTTCATCCTAGAGACAGATCCGTTTCTGAGCACGGGGATTCTTGTATCTAAAGAAGTACTTGAATGAAACCACTTGAGTGAAAGCTGCAGTGGAAACCAGAGGTCTTTAAGGTCATTTAGCACATGTATGGGTGATCTGCTCACAGGAAAGCAAGAAAAGGGAGAAAAGCTCTGAAAGAGGAATGCTTCTTACTGTATCCCCAACATTCATCATCCTGAAACATGCGGGATTTTCCTGAGGACAAGCAATCCCAGATTTGCTAGAAACAAATTTGTGAGGTCTGGTGAGCACAAAGCCCCAGGCAGCATGGTCACAGGCTTACCATCTGTGTGTGATCCTGGTAGCATCAGGCCTGCAGTTTGCATGTGAGGTTCTCAGCTTTCTTCTTTTGTTGCAAAAATGGTTCTGTTCCCCATCCAGGCAGCTTTCCAGGCCAGACCTCATCTCCCAGGACACTGCAGTGATGGAAGGTGGCCAGTACGGTGTGGTAGCCGTATAGCTCTGCACATACCAGGAGCTTAAGTGAACCTTAAGTGAGGAAGCATCATTGCTTCATCCCACAAAGAGAAGAGAAATTCTAATGGACCTTGATCTATGAAAGCTTTCAAACTCATTTTGAGGGGCCACGTGATATTGCAAATGTAAAGTCCCAAGTGTGGACACATAGAGATTAGCACTATTACTATTTAATTGAAGCTCACTGAGGATTTCACTGCAGAAAATTTATTTAGTGGTTCCTGCAACACACTGTTGTATTGTTGTCCTCTTCGAAAAGGTATTTCTTTCCCTGTAAGCTGTTGTGCACAGCGTATGTTAACAAGATTGCCCTGAGGAGAGTCCAAAGAACAGTCTTTATGGCCCTACTTGCCTGTGCACGGCTGTTACAGTAATTTCTTAGCCCTGAGCAGGACTGTCCTGGCAGCTCAGGAAAGGAAAGCTTCCTCATGTGGAGGAGATTCTGGTTGCTCTTTTGGCATTTGAATTTTGTCTAATGGTTCGAGATTTTTTTCTTGTTGCTTCTTGCCTTGGGCATCTTGTGCCTTTTCTATGATTTCCTAATTAATTTCTGCATTTTGTGTAACAGTGAAATGTTCCTTGGCCTGGTGGTTTGGTTCTCAGACATCACTGACAGGCAAGATATAAAGGCTTTTGATGAAATGTCCTCGGTGAATGTGAAAATGCATGTTCTGCACACGTATATGTGTATGTGTACTAACATACACAGGAATGAGTCTTCTTAGCTAAATCAGCAGCAATGGAAATACAATCCAAAGACACTTGTTCTTAAAACTAACAGTTGTCATTATAAAGTATAATTTTCAGCATTAGTCTCATGCAACTCTATTTGGGGTATTTCTAAATTAGGCCATATAAAATGCGGGCAAGCTGTAACATGGGTCAGTTTTGCCCCAGAGAAAGTATCTTGTACAAGTTGTGTCCCTCAGGTGGTATAAGGTTAAATGACACAAAGTTTGAAATACTTTCTGCATGACTGTTAGGGCAATATGAAATACATTTAATCAGAATACACCAGGTAAAAAGAGGTAATTTCAATACAGTGTTTCCAAATTTCTCGAAAAGAGAGCCATCACAAGCTATATTCATGATCCTCTTTCCCTACCCTGCATTTGCCTTAGAGGATCAGAGTATGAAAATCATTAAAAAATAAAGCACATCTCGTCAGAGAACTATGGGAAATTGCTGCTCTGAGCATCTGAAGCTGGATATTCCTTTGACTTGAATGGCAGCTATGAGCTTCCTGTCTTGATAAATCAGTAAGATCTTTCCTCCTTCATAA
Organism: Tyto alba; assembly: GCF_018691265.1. Taxonomy (NCBI): domain Eukaryota; kingdom Metazoa; phylum Chordata; class Aves; order Strigiformes; family Tytonidae; genus Tyto; species Tyto alba. The sequence goes on from NW_024881280.1 coordinate 10,928,731, forward strand.
GGTCTTATTTAAAAAGTTTAGTATATACAACATACATTATTCACTAGAAACAGAGATATAGTCCTGATTAACGTTGGATGTGGAGGCTGGAAGTAATTTTTTATTCCAATACAAAGTTTCTGTAAAATACTGTGTGGTTTCAAGGCAGAGAGCAGTTAAATACTAGCTAGGGAAAGGGGAAAATATATTTTTAGCAGGGATATGAAAATGGACAATCAGTGGTCTGGAGAGCATCAGATGGATACTCCAGAGAAAGAGCTGAATGGGAGCTTTGAAATCAGAGGTGGTGAGAATATGAGAGAACAGAGACATAGTGGAAAGAGGAAAAGATGAACCAAAAGATTGTTGTGGATGAGGAAGAAAATGGAAAACACTACAATAAAAACAGTACCTTTGCACTTCAGTGAGAAGCAATGGATGTTTGTAGGTGGAGCTGGTGCAACTTCTTGAAAGGTGAGCTGGTGGCTGGAACACCTGTACGAATTAGGGTTTCTAGAGCAGGGACAAACAGAAACCGCAGCAGTGCAGGAGTGAAGAAACAAAGCTAAATGTTGGTGGCAGTGAAAAATCCATGTTAAGGCATAAAAAGCCAAAATGTTCAAAACCCTTTTTTCTGTCATTGCTCTACAGGTTGCATTTGGTATCCAGATAACTGTTCTCTGGAGAAGCCAATTTAATCCTAAATTAATTTTAAAAATGGCCAGCCTTTTTTTAGTAATCCCTGTGACAGGAATAGCAAGCAGAATTTGTCTGAGCCCTGACTCACTGTTTTCTTCAGACAAATCTGTGAAGTGACATTCATTGAATGTTTTCTAGATTATACCAGAGGTGGATTGTAGTCAAGATTCCAAAGGCGTGGGTCTCTACAAATAAAAAAAGGAGATACTGTATATTCCCAAATGTGTAACCAGACTTATAAGATGGGCACAGTAAAGAAAGGTGGTTAAGGACAAAACTAATTTTCTAAAGAGGAAAAAAAAGTTGTAGAGGCTTGATCTGGTCCAGCTAAAGTCCATCAGACACCCCTTCTACAAAAGGTGGACTTGCAAAATCCCTGTTGCATAAATTCAGAAGTCTGTGCATGTACCAGTGAAATACATGGGCATATGGGACAGACTTTCTCAAAGCCTGTCTGCAAACCTGCCTGATCTACAGTAGATACCAGACTTTGCAGCTGTCTATGATGTTCTTATGCTGAGGTCAGGTGGGTACAGTGTATGAGGAATTCATCTGTAACCAGGCTTTTCTTGCCCTCATTATTCTCATATTTATATTAGCCAAATCTACACTGACTGTACAGAAAGAAAATAGACACTTTTCCTCTAAAATTAAAATATCTGTGTTAATAGAAATTTATGAAATTACTCATTGACCATGCCTCTCTGCTTCTCTGATCGCATCCCCCATCAACTACCCACTGACTTCAGTATCCAGATTTCATCTAATTTTGAGTCCATTGGTTTTCAATTAAGCATGGTTTGCTCACGAGGATCAGCCTAGAAAAATCTCTCACTGGGCTGTTGCCTTCCTTTATGGAGTTGCACAATTATTTGACTGTTCTCATCAAAGTGCTAGGCTTAGAAATACTGGTACTGAAAAATGCAGAGCAGTTAGAAGAATAAGCTATGTTTGACCTTATTAGCAAGATTGCTCATTCTGTATTGGGAAGCTTTGGGGATGGTGGGAATTGGGCCAGTCCACTGGGAGTAATGGGGCATGTTGCAATTGTCCTCATGTTGTTTACTTGCTAACCCATTTAGTATTTGGTTTAGTTCATTGATTATTCTTTTTTCTTTGTGTTTAAGGCTTCTTCCTACAGTACATCATATACATATCTTGCATTACCAAATGTGAAGGGCTCTGTGCAAGCCACGCAGTTTATTCAAATTGTTTTTCGTTGATGCCCTCTGTCTATAGGTACCCATGAGAACAGGAGACACTGCCACAAACCCATCAGCTGATAATGCAAAGAGGGTGACCACACACTCATGAGCAGCACAGATCTCTCAAAGCTGATGACTTCAGAGGCTGACCCCCGTGGCAGACTAGGGCATCAGCCTTTGGGAGTGTGATCCAGGACAGGTGACAGGGGCCAGAGGTTAAAGTCCGACTCTTAGCAACACCTTTGTGCATCTCAGATGAATTACCTCCCCATCTCTCTCCCCTGAGCCTCTCCCACTTCTCCCAGTGCCCCAGTCCCTCTGACATGTCCTGCACCATCACATCCAGGGATGGAGCCTCTTAGCTGCATCCCTTACAGGAGTTTGGAGATTAGGGCTGATGTCAGTGTGTGTATGAAGCCACCTTATAAATGTATGATGTGTTTTTAGCATTTTCCTAGTGAGTGAGGGAATGACAGGCATGGACAAAATACTTAGAAACTTGCTTCTAAATATTTTCTATGTGCATTAAGAGTGCTTGAAAATTAGGATGGGTGCTCAAATGAGATATCTGAGCTGCATTAAGGATATAGGAATTTATATAATCACTTAGTGTCATGCTCAAGTTACAAATCAGATCATTGTATAACACACAGTCTTGTATAGATTAAAAGCAAGAAGGTCACTTTTATATCACAGCAAATATTTTATTAAAAGGTTGATTTCTGTAGGCAAACTGAATAAGTGGCAACATCTTTGTAGCTTCATTGATGATTTTTGTCTTCTCTTTGAGAGGGAATATTCTGACATACCCTTGCACTCATAAATCCAGTGTTTATCTGCTTGATGCACTGAAGTCTCAGGGTTACAGAAATGAGAAACACAGCTTCTAAAAAGAACTAGATTCTGGATGTCATTGAGACAAGCTGTTGCATTGAAAATTGTTATGGGAGATGATATAGTTATGATCTGGAAAACAAATGCTGTATATTGTCTCTTCCACTCCATCAGCAGTGAAAGGCACTCAGGCTTCAGAAACATAGAATTCACAAATGGGAAAGTCAAAGTCTTCAGACCTGAAGGGTCTGAGATCTTTGTGGTGAAACCCAAGAATTTACAACATTTAATATGTCTTTATTTTTCCTGTAGACAGACTGAAAGAGATTGTAAAATGTACTGATAAACATGATAAATAATGATTATAATACATAGGTAGACATAAGAATTTTAACAAATGAGACTTATACAGAGAGAGAAATATGTGATGAATTCATCTTTCCATGTCAACTTTTATAAATGTTTAAAGACAGGAGACATTTGATCTGCCATAAAAGCCACTGTGAATGAGAAAATAGAAAACCCATGAGCAATACAAAAATTCAGGCTACAGCTTCTGTATCCTTGATACTCACCTGAGATATAGTTTGAAATGATTGGTTATTCTGTCCAGAATGGAGTCTAAGGTTTCATCTCAAACACTAATAAGTCATAAGCCATAAAATGTTCCACTCACCTTTGCCTTTTAGGAAGGAACAACTGCAGTGAGTTGCATAGATAGATAATATGAATGGAAAAGATACTCCAGTCAACCTGGAGCCTAAGCCTGAAGGATATTGCTTTTGCCACAGCTCTGATAGTGGATTTACAAAGGCAAGGAAACTCATTTAACCCAACCTTTCTTAAATCCAAATATTGTTATAATTTGGAATGATAAAAAAAAAAATAACATGATTGAGAGATTTGGTAAAGCAGCAGAGACTAAACAAGGGCTAATTTGGGACTGGGTGAACAAGACCATATAGCTTGATAAGGCTCATGATGCCCTTGTTCAGTATGGAGCCCAGGCTGACTACATAAGGGCATTTTCTGCTGAGCAGAAATGCAACATCTTACAGGTGCGATGCTCTATATGTGAATGAAACATTTTGCTGCTGCTTTGTCCCATATTGGGGAAGCCTGTCCTGGAGAAACAACCCAATTGATGGAGGGTGCTCATTGCCCTGCCCTGTCTTTTGTTCCCTCAGACAACAGTCTACACTTCATGGCACTGAATCAAGCTATGAAGGTCAGTCATGTGCTGTACTGCTGATGGTAAATGTTAATTTTTGACAGATTTGTAGGACATATAGCTTGTCTGTATTAATCTCCTGATGTTCCTATTATCATTATTTATCACTGGATCGTGATAGCTTCTGAGTCCCAGTGGAACCCCACTGTGCTAAGTACTATAGAAACACATGCCTGGCTTTGCTGTTTTGGCTTCACTCCAGTAGATCAGCTCTATTCGTGTATCTCCTGCCATCCTGTTCTGTTTTTTTCCTGTTCAACAAAGGGGATATTTAAAACACTTGGGAGAGGGAGGAATGATCAAGTAAGATCTTTTGCTTGATACTCCATAAGTGTCCTTGCTCCGCTCTCCAGTGCCTTGATAGAAAAACCTGACTAGTTCTTTGCTGGTTGTGCAACTATCCCAGTGCATTCCATAAGTTGCCACATACCTGCTGGCTTCAGTATGATCTGCAAAGCAGAGAGATGCTGTGGTGCTTTCGGTTAAACAGGAGAAGCTTTGATATCACTGCAGGTTTGCAACTTATTTGGAGCACATGCTGAATCTCTGTGATGTAAGCTTAAATTGATTTAACCTAGTTTTTCCCATCAAAGTCTGGTGTAAAATACTCACTACTGGACTACTCTTGGCTGATGTGGTTAAGAGAATATCCCCAGATGGAGTTTTCTCTCATGTGCAGAATGTACTGGACAGTGTCCTTCTGCTAAGCTAGATTGTTTCCAGCTCTGTACATTGTGAGGGCAGGGTCACAAGTACAGCCTCTTTAAGTTCTGTGAAATAACATAGCAAGACTAATGTTGGTCTGTGATGATGGAGAGTGCAGCACCAGCATGGTGGGCTGATACTGTTCTGATACCCAAAGGATGAACCTTGCTTCTTTGGGACCATACTGCAGCCAAAGATGAGATAATCTGTATTTGGGGAGGAAAACCCATCATTTTTTAATGGAGCCTGTGATAGGAATTTTGCTACTCCTGCATGAGAAGGGATGTATGCTTCTGAGAATGGGATTGCTCTGCAAATTTCAGTCCAGAGCTATTTGAGCAGATTTATGCCCCTGTATTAGTTCCCAGAGCCCATACTGAGCACTGATTCACTAGTAGTTTCCTACCACAGACAGGACCTTGTAGCTTAGAGGCTATAGGGCAACCAGGTGAAGCCTATAGTGATGATCTCTGCAACAGCTTCTGAATGTAAAGGAAGAGGAGCCCATACCTTCTCAGACTCATTTTCAGTGATTGAGTAAATCCCCTCTCTGAAAATACCTTGTGCAGACTAAGCAGGAAGAAGCCCCGTGTGGCTGTTGAGCTGAAAGGCCCCATAAATTCATGCCACCTCTACCAAAATGGAACTTTCCTCTCCCCAAAACAGTGTCCTATTACCTCATAAATAACCTTTGATAATTCAGTATTACCTGGCGGAGAAGGAACACTTTGCTATAGCTCATTTTTCACAGGCCTGGCAAATGGGCAAAATTGCCCACCTTAGGCTAGCTCAGTCATTAGTGTTAGTTCATTCTCTCTCTCTGGGCCAGGGGATGAGCAGCCCTGGCTATGCAGAGATAGCTAGCCTGGGGACAAAGCTTGGGTGGCTTGTCTGCCTTCAACATTGCATGGTGTGGAGTCATAGATGAAGGAGGAACATAACAGTTGGGATGGACAGAATGTTTTCTTGTCAGGACCTGTTGGGAGGAAACATGTAATATTCATGGGAAGGAAGCAGAAGTGTTAGGGTTGCCAAGCTGCCAACACCAGTAGAAAATAATGTGAAAGGAGAGCAGAGAAGAAGGGATCCAGTCAAGGACCTGCCTGGCCAATTAAGTGCCTGAGACAGTGGTGAAGAGAGCACACTAAGATTTCATAGTAGGTGAAGAAATCTGTTTTAGGTAGACAGAAGATGCAGGAAAAAAAGCTTATGTGACTAAATGGACAGAGTACATATGAAAAGTATTTACTGAAATGGTATAAACCCCTTTATTTTAAGCATTATAAGGCTTGGGGTTGTTCAAGCAGAGATTTTTAGGGGTTTCATTCATGTTCTGCCACCAATGCTGCTTGCTGGATTTTGCAGCTCTCTCCAGTCTTGAAACACTGAAATTAAGCATTTCTTTTCACTTCCTGATCTGGTCAGGCTGTCCACGTTTTGCATCCTCCCACTGGGTAGCACAGGGCTCACTGCCAAACCAAAGCCCTGTTTTTTAATAGCAAATACAATAAATGAGGAAAACAAATCCTGATTTTGTTCATCAGGCTGGAGAGACTCTTTATTTTATTAAAACCTTCTTTCAGATCAGCCAAGTGCCTGACTGAGCATGAAGGCCACAAAAATCAAGGCCTTCACAATTTAGCCATAATAGGGTTTATAAAACACGGTAAAACGATGGCATTCAAGGCTTACCAAAAGGTATTCTACAAATGCTAGTTCTGTAGTGCTGTCTGGGGATTGAGATTATTAGATTATTGGGAGTGCGCAATACAGAGTATTCATGGGGAGGCAATTGCTTTGCTTTTCTCCCCTTCCTTCTCCCGGGCGAGCCTTGGCTGTCAGGGGTCACTCACCGCCTGCTCGTCGGCAGCGAGCGGGGCCAGGGCTCTGCTCCACAGCCCTGATCTGCCCTTTGGAAACCGGGTGTAAATAAAACACCAGTTGGCTCCCAGTCCAGCAAACAAACACAGATGAGTAGAGCCATGCGGGATGGAGGCTGTGCCCCGGGGTTACCCGACAGCTCGATCTTCTGCCTCTTCTTGGACATCGGTCTGTGTCCGACCCGCGCAGCTCTTGGGACACGGGGCAGCTTCTGTTTCTCCCACCAGTCCCCTCTGGGTGATCCAACACCTGCAGACCGGATTTGTTGCATCTTTCTCTGTCGTGGGGTTTTGCAGTGATGATGCCAGTGCAGCAGCAGAGATGCTAAGGTCAGAGGTGCCTGCCGCAACACAAAAGCCAGCTCCCGGAGCTTCGGTGTGGTTTTAATGTGTGACCACGCGCGAGGTGGCATAGCTGGTGCTGCTTTGCTTGGGAGCTCATTTGCTCCCCTTCCTGAAGTTGTTAGCAGCCATGTGGCATCCTGACATTTCATCTTTATTGACTTCTTGACAGATAGCCTTTTGGGGTTTATTGGGAGATTAATTGTTTTCAGGAAGCTCTTTGACTGTTACCAAGGTTTTAGCTTTTTTTCCCCATCCCTCCAAACAGGTGACTCTAACAAAGCACTATGAGATGTATTAAAATGCTCTGAGGAGGCCAGGAGCACCACTCTTCTCCCCTTTTCCCAGCTTCTCTACTCTTTGAGGCCCAGAGCTGAGAGCAATGAGAAGGGACCCAGTTTCGAAGAGGGCACCAGCTGCAGCCATCGCTGCAGCCACTTTAGTTAGATATTCCCTGTGGCATTTTTCCAGGAGAAAAAAAGAGCACACAAGCCTGGCTATTTTTTTCTATAGTCAATGCATGTGATTAGCGGTATTTATAAAAACTGTGCAGAAAACAGCATCTCAGGAAAAGGAAAAGTACAGGCAGATGCACTGAACTAAAGGGGAAATTAGCAGATTTTGTAGTCAGCAAAAGTGCCTGATTAAGGATTTAAAAAACAGAATTTTGCAATTTGGCCATTTTATGGGTTTCTAAAGCATGATTCAGTGATGGCTTTTGAGGCCTACTGGAAGCTATTCTGTAAATCACTGCATGTGTAGTGCCATCTGAAGATACTAGTAACATTGTCGTTGTTTTCAGAGTGGAAAGAAGGAAACTTCACCAGCAAAAATGTTAAAATGAAATAAGGGGGATGAACTCATAGTAGCCCACTCAAACCTTCCCTTGCCCTCCCTTTAAAATTTTGTGATTTCAGCATTTTCCTTTCATTGCTTATAATTTTCTATCACTGGTTTGTTAATTTTTGGATGTCTTTCCCCAAAGCAGAAGATAAGCATTTAAAAGAACATTTCCCCGTTCCTATTTACTATAAAACCAGTAGCAAATTTCTCATTTCATAACCAATTCAAGCCCAGCAATTTTGCATTAGCATAGGAATTTAAATGTCCCTTGTGCTTCTCTGCAGAACTAGATTTGCCCAGAACACCAAATGGGACTTGGAGCTTTTCACTATTAATCTGCGAGGTCAAACGCAGGTTGGCAGAATCCAAAGCGCTGTGGTGATCTCCTTGTTCAGCAGCCTGGAATATGTTTTGGAAACTGCCCAGAGTATAATGATGAGGCTATATGCACAATACTTTTCACCTGATGGCATATAGCTAGTTTATTTGTTCTATCTCTGTGGACTGCTAGAGATGTGCACAGAGATGGTTTTCCTTCCATTTGTAGATGTAGTCCTCTCAATTTAGCTGTGTTTATTTGAGATTATAAAGGGAGTCCTTGGTAGTGTCCCCCCTGTATCCATAATGTGATTGGAGTGCTCAGGGCTACCAATTCTGCGTCCACTGGAGATAATGAATATTGTAAATTAGGGGCAGTCTCTTTTGGTATATGGATGTGTAGTGCTCAGCAGAGCAGGGCATAGTAGGATGAGATTCCTCATTAGCTCTGATCAGAGAAATACATAAAAAGAATTCCACTGGGGGGAGGGTGACACTAGATGACGTCCAAACACCAGGACATGAAAAGGTGCCAGTTTCTAGCCAAGTATTTTATGCATTTTTAAAACACACAAAAGGACTTTATATATATAAATATCCACTGCTTAAGATGCCTTTCTTTGACATTAAAAGTAGTGTGTATAAATTCCTCGTTTTACCTGATAGCTTTCATTAGCTCTCCATCTGTAATCCACACCTCCTGCTAACAAGGACAGAACCACAGTACTCATTAGGACTCTCCCTTGAGAAGAAGCCGAGTGAAAAAGCCCTGGACTTGTATGCTGCAGTAGAGGGTGAAGATGTTACCAGATGAAGAATTCTTTCCAGCAGTGCTTCAGCTAGTCTCACCATGTAACTGAAGGTTTATTGTAAGCCATCACACCCCATTATTTCCCATCCAAGAGTCTGCTTTTCAGCCCCTCACTCATCTGAAGATGTACTTGCTGAGGAGAGGTGCAGAGTCAGCAGGGAAGATGGACAACATGAATAATTGAAATGGAGGTTGAGTTTCCATTTGCAACTGAAGAGAAATGATTTGCACAAAAATAGAATGAGACAGGGCGTCAGAGATGCTCCAGAAGGGTGGCTGTTACCTCTGTTGGCATTTCTGCTCTCCAGGAGGACTGTTCATGACAGGCATATTTAAATATTGGGTTTAGAATGACAACCTATCATAATATTTGGAAACACTCTGCTGCGGCTAACGCTAGAGAGATGTGTTTGGCAAAGGTAGAAACTGCTAACAAGTAGCAGCTAACTAATGAACAGGGATCTGCAGTGTGCACACATGTGAATTACCCAGTGGAAAAGTGTTTTACACAGAATATTACCTCCATAACAGAGACAAGCACTCAGAAATGAGAAAATTGAAAAATGAATGTTAGCTCTGATTTTTAATGTAGTTGTATCATTAAAGACTATCAAGTGCCATGTTCTCATAGCTTTCTTCTGTATTCAGTGTTAAGGATGGAGAGTGGTCATCTGTTCAGTACTTTGTTTTCTTCCACTGTTCAATCTTTTTTGCTTATTTTTTGCACGTTAAGCAAATCCTTTTTTGAAGAGGGGATTATTAATTTCCTCGTGACACTAACCACCCCAGCATCATCATATTTTTTCAGAGATTATTACATTTATTTTAATATACCACTCAGGCTTAAGGGACTTGTTAACACCCCCCTTTTAGAGATACAGCTTTGAGGCACAGAGATTACAAAAATCTTATTTTGGGTGCTTAAAACAAGAGAGATTTCAGAGAACTTGTCTTCTCAGAGTGCAGGGAATTATAAAATACACAAAGCATGACCGCCATAACTTTACTTGCAGCAAGGGCTCAGCACACCAATAAATCGAATCCCTGGTGTCAGTCTCCAACAAATGAGGAATTGAAATTACTGGACAGCTATGAAATGTTAGGTTGAAAAAAGCTTCACTGATACAATGAATTACTATATCACTGGCAAGAAGAGAGTCCGGTTCTCCAAAGCAGCATTCTTCTGCCTGAACTATTTGATGTTGTCGCTTTCTGCAACCTTCACTTGGTACTTTGACATCTTTCAATACCTGAAACATATAAAGCAAGCGTTCTGCAGGCAGCTCTCCTTAACAGAAAACAAACCCAGTATATCAGCAAGTCATATCGTGACTCCAACATACTGAGCAAGACAGGGATCCTGGGGAAGGAAAAAAAAGAGTATGTGGTTATGCAATTAAAGTCTGTTTCCTAATGCACTGGAGCAAGAGGACTAAATAAAGAGCAAATAGGCAGCATCAGCTCTGGTTTGTCCTAACTTTTTGATTGCTGTGGTACAATAACAATATCCCTTTCCTGTACTTTATACACACTATGCACGTCTCTAGCAGAAGAGGGAAGAAATCCCATCAGCAGTTACCACCCCGACGTGCCAGCAGCGAGGTGATAACCGCCAGGCTCACCTCAGAGCCCCTGCTGCTCCCAGCGCAGGCACGGCTGACCTGGGCAGATCTGGGGGGGATTGGGCGCTCTGCACAGCGGGTTGGTGGGTTGTGGTTGTCAGTCTAGATAAAAACCTTGTTAATCTTCAGTGTATGTATGTTCCTCCACCCACTCAATGTTGTTCTTCACCCTATAAATGACAGGTAGTATCCCTTAAGAGTCAAAATGCCAAGGACCGAGACTCAGGACAGGAACCATGCAGTGTTCTGATGGTGTGAGCTCAAACATCCCATAAGCTTCCCACACAGCAATCTGAGTCTGGGCTACCCCAGTCAACTCGACCAGGATGGGTGATGCTCAGCAGGAACCTGCAGCCCACTTCTCTTTCACTTTGAAAGTGACTGGCAATTGCCAGAGGGCCAAGATGAGGTGAAAAAGATTGTAAGATGACTGTATCTCTGTTTTTGAACAAACAGCTCATAATTAGCATTAAAAATGCATTTAGTTTTCATCACTAATGCCGTTGTTCTGGTTATTCATCACTGATGGGTGAAGAGCAGCTTCCCTTGCAGTTGTGGTGGGAGGCTGGGGCAGCACAACCCTTTGTTTCTCACTGCTGTTTCTCTGGCCAGCGACTGCGTGTTGGGATGAGGGACGTTCTCCCACCCCACCCCACTCCACCCCACCACATACCATCCCACCCTACCCTACCCTATCCCATCCCACTCCACTCCTGCCCCATCCCACCCTACCCCTATCCCATCCCATCGCATCCCACCGCTCCCCACCCCAATCCCATCCCACCAGACCCCATCCCATCCTACTCACCCCACTCCACCCGTATCACACCCCATCCCACCCCACCCCTATCCCATCCCACCCTATCCCATCGCATTGCATCCCATCCTACCGCACTGCACCCCTATCCCACCCCACCCCATTGCACCCCATCCCACTCACCCCACTCCACCCCACCACACTCCTGTCCCATCCCACCCCACTCCACACCACTGCACCCTACCCCAATCCTATCCCACCACACTCCATCCCATCCCACTCACGCCACCGCAGACCCCATCCCATGCCATCACACCCCACCCCTATCCCATCCCATCCCACCCTATCCTATCCCATCGCATCCCACTGCATCTATATCCCACCCCACCCCATTGCACCCCTTCCCATCCCACTCACCCCACCCCACTCCTATCCCACTCCACCCCTATCTCATCCCACCCCATCCCATCCCACCGCACCCCTATCCCACCCCACTGCACCCCATCTCATCCCACTCCATCCCGCTCACCCCCCCCCCACCGCACCCTATCCAATCCCATCCCACTCACCCCACCCCCACCCCACCGCACCCCACGGCCGGGCTGCCCCACCGCGGGCTCCCCCGGCTGGCCCCGCCCCGCACCCGGAGGCCCCGCCCCTCGCCCCCGCCCCGCCGGGCGTGGCGCCGCTCTCGTCCCCCGTCTCTGTCGCCGGCGCCGCTCTATCCCGCTTCCGCCAGGGCGCCGGGCGGAAGCGCGCGGAGCGGCCATGGCGGCCGTGGACATCCGAGGTAGGGCCGGGCCGGGCCGGGCCGGGCCTGGGCGCTCGGGGCTCCCCGGGCGGCGATGTGGGTGTGCGGGGCAGCGTCCGGGCGGGCCGGGGGCTGGTAGCCCTCGCCCCGGGGAGGGCCCGGGTTACCGGCCGGTGGGGTGCGAGGCTGACAGGGCTGCCGGGTCTGTTGGCGCTCCGCAGGGGCAAGGGAGCTGCCGAGTGGGTTTGCGTGTCTTTGAAGACTGTGCCCGGGAGAGTTGAGTAGCATTGCTCGTGTCTCCGCGTCATGAGAAGGAACTGGGAGGAAAAACTGTCCAAAAAGCAGTTTTCTTGGATGTGAGGCAGGCTGGGAGGGTGTGTTCAGGGCCGCCTGGGAAAACCCGGCCTCGGTTCTGGTGCGATTCTGCCTTTTCAGGTGAGGAAAGGAGGTCCTGGTGTGAGACTGTAACGCAAGGGGACAGCTGAAAAAAAAAAAAAAAAGAGTTTTATCTCGGAAGCGTGGAGGAAAGTGGGAAACACTGGGACATGTGGGACTTGTGTGAGACCAAAGCAGCGAGTTAGGCTGGTAATCTTACCAGCACTTGGGGTGGATGTGATGAGGCAGGTTAGGTGTTGGGAAAACCAGAGAGAAAGCTGGAGAAACTGAGAACATGAACAGTGAGGGTGAGAATTCAGGGATGTGACTAGAAAGTGTGTTTTGAAGAAGAAGGGGTGATATTTGAGTGAAGTGTTAATAAGGTTTACATTGTAAACAAAGCATAGGTTAAATTACTGTGAAGTGTTTGAACTTTGAGAGAGAAAGAAGGGGTTGAGGGGGCATAAGAAAGGAAATTATTTTTATCCATAAGGGTGTCTGAGTGGAAACACACTGAAAGCCTGTGTGGTGGAGTCACAGAGCATGGCCAAGAAGAGATGTTTAGGGAGAGCTCATGGGGGGTTAGTTTTGATAAAATGCAATAGAGGGTTTTTCCTCTTTTTTTCTTCAGTCTTACTTAATGATGGCTGCAGTCCTGTTTGATTTTCTGACTGCCTTGCTTCAGATTGCAGCAAGAAGCTATGTGGACAATTAATGGAGGAGTGCTGTATTAAGTTATTAGCTGGTGTGAGAACCTTCTGTTTTAATCCAGATCATTTAAGCTCCCTCAAAGTCTTTTATTTAATATGGTTCAATATGTTAAGTAGATTTTTGAGGCATACTTCTATTTTTAAGCTAACAAACTATTTTTCTCTTCCTCTCGGTTTGTCAAAACCTAGTGTTGGGTTCTCCAGCCAGCAAGGCCAAGTACAGCAAACTGTGTGAATTGCTCTCCTCTTATTTTTATCATGGTTTGCTGGATTGTCTCCCAAATTGTTTTGACATTCATGGCAGATTGGCAGTATTGTCACAAACACTTTACTTCTGCATCTGTGATGCAAATTTTGCAAAAAATGCTTTGAACAAGATGTCCCATTTTTTAAAGGAACGGGGAAGCAGGAACACCATCTTTTATCATACCCAAAAAACTCAGAAGTACTCCCTCCCTAACAGGAGTAACAGGCGTGTCAGGTTCATGGTTGGTTTTGTTCTTCCTCCCCTTTTTTTCCAAGAATAGTTTAAGAGAATAATCTTGCTAGTTATGAAGGCAATTATAAATATTGGCACTAAGCAGCTATGGACGATCGAGCCCATCTTTAGATGCAATTTTAAGGTACATTTATCAGTCTATATAAAGCATTATAGCTATATGCATATATATGAAGCTTGCCTGACATTCCACTTGAGAAATGTAGTTATTGTTAATCATAAAAGCAAGAAAAGTTTGCAAGCACTTAAGATTTTGGTTTTGTTGGGAAAGAAAGCTTGTATGTTGGTTTTGAAAGGCATTTAGGATAGTCAATGCTACCACAACTTAAGTGCTTAATAGTGGATCTTAGTGCTGTGTTCCTGAGATTCCCTTTTTTACAGTGAGGAAAGTGAATAGCGTATGTGAAATAACATTCATGCCTCTAGACTTCCCCTCCCCATTCTATGAAAGAGTTAAAGCTGGCAATTCTGAGATTAACAAGACAAAATGATTTACGCATGATTATTTATGCTGCATTTTTCCTGGTTTGCTGGGCAGCTAGTGTTACTTTATTAACTGTTCCACAGAGAAACTGCTAATAGTATATGAGCTGACATTTTTGGAACTGATCCAGTCATCCTTGAGCATGCAGAGTTGTTGCAGAAGTAAGATATTCACAGTGGAATGATAAGTGCGAGTTCTGGGTATGTATATAATGTGTGAACATAAGGAAATGGTTCCTGCAAGAAGGGAATTTCAGTTCTTTGGTCTTCAGTGACTTCTCATCACTTACGTTTTTTAATTCGAAACAATGACTTTCTTTGTTTTGTCTTGGAAATTCTATTTGCTCCTGCTGCAATTTCAAATGGATGAATTTCAGAGTGCTTTTCAGGGAGCCTCATGGATCTTAAATGTTGGTAGATTTGTTGACTGTGGAACCAATTGTTGACACTGGTTTCTTTGGTCTGCTTGAGGAACTTCATTTTGCTGCAGTGAAGTAATGAAGTCCATTCAAATGTCCCCAGATCTGTAGGAACTTAACTGGCATATAATGATTTGCAGGTTACAGAGTATGTTTCACTTAAAGCTTGCTTTTTTTATATAATTAATATTCTGTAGTTAGATTTACGTAATATCCACTGAGTTATGGAATAAGTAATTTGCTGCAGATGGTTTGGCAGATTAATTGTAGAGTCGGGAATAGAATTTCTTGTTCAAGACTACTGGGAAACATCTCCTCAAAGATAGCATCTTTGTGTCTGCTGTTTTGGGTTATTTTGTTTATTATAGATTTCACCCGTATAAAAATAATAATCTTCGAAACATAACAGTATCAGCTGCTGTGATATCAGTGATACGTATTTTTAGTAACAGAACGTCTTAGAAGTGTTACCAATGCCAGTATTTTGTTTCACTCAGTAGTTTATTCATTGGTTTTAGCAGAAGAAAACTCTTGGTTTCATAGGTGTCTGTAGAGTTTTACCTATTTTTCAGCATCATAGTTTACAGCTTGGAAGCTATTTTTGTAAGAAATAAACTGTTTTAAACACGACCATGATCAGATTTAGTGTAGGGTGTATCACTTCCCCCTTGGCCCCATAACTGATTCTAACTTCGTTTAGTAAATTCAACTTACCCGAGACCTAGCTTCCAAAAGGAACCATGCTTTGGATTGTCTTTCTACTCAGCTAATGCTGCGGTTCATAAAATGAACTGTATATAATACTACTGAATAGATGTAGTATGATAATGATATTATATATAGTATCAGAGCTAACTAACTCCCACCAACACGACACACACATGTGCACACAGACCCTACTCACATTCTTGAGACATAAAGGTATACCAGCAGCTAATGGTCAAGGAAAGAAAAGTGTGATAATAAAAAAAGACTATATTTCTACTGTGTGTGTACAACAGAACTGCAGAAGGTTAAACTTTATGAAACGCATTTTTAATTAGAACTTGTTTCTGTGAGGCTGTGTTCCACCTGCTGCCCCTGCTATAATCATTAACTGGTAGCAACTTACTCTTGGAGGTATTTGTAGTTTTTCAGGCTGCTTTGGTACTCAGTGTAAACTTCTCTTCCCAGATAATCTCTTGGGAATTTCCTGGGTTGACAGCTCCTGGATTCCAATATTAAACAATGGGAGTGTGTTGGACTATTTCTCAGAGCGAAGCAACCCATTCTATGACCGAACGTGTAACAATGAAGTCGTCAAAATGCAGCGGATGACCTTGGACCATCTGAAGTAAGTTATAGTTTGGAACTGCCTCCTGTGCAGTGTCCTCTGTCCCTCCACCCAGAGGCTTTGATGGCTGAGTGGAAGCATGCTGGAAACCTCCCTCTGTTCTGTGCTTTTTAATCCCACTGCTTGCCAGGGAGCCCAGCTTTTTTTGTATTTGGATGTCTTCTACTTCCTCTTATGCCATTTCAAGGAGGTGTTAAGCATGAAGGATTCTATGTATGTTCTGAGATTCCAGTAAATCAGCTTTTAGAAATTTCTCTGAATTAGAAAACTATCTTCTCTCATCCTCCCATCTCAACAGAACCTGAGTGATGGTAATGTAGCTAAACATTTTTCTACTGTGAATAGGGTTTATGTTAGGGGACACTTTGAGTTCATTAGTGGTTTGTGTTTCCATATCCCACTGGCGATGTGCCATAATTAGTATATAATTCCTCCAGAGAGCTGGCTTTTTAGTATGGATAATAAAAGTAGTGAGTGTTGTAAATAAACTGATCACAGATGGTTGTGTAATGAGATTGCAGCATGCGCAAGTTAACTTTCTTTGCAGTTCCCCATCTGCTACACTGAGCACAAGTGAGATGTTGGAGAACTATTTAAAGACTCCACAATATGATAGATAGGGAGTGTGTAAGCTGAGCTGAAAGTTCAATGGTAAAGTCACTTGTGCTCAGATGTGTGTGCAGAGAGGCTTTCACATCAAGCACATGGATGGTCACATCATACACTGGTCCTTTGTTTCTGTGTTTAAATGACATCTCTGTGATGATAGGTTATCTTTTTCGCTATTTATTTGTTTGCTAACATGCTCTACTTAGACGTTGTGTCAGGTGGTTGTAGCTCCCTTTGCTTATGCAGCTAGGTTTTAATAGCTAGCTCAGGAAATCCTATGCTTTTGTTTATTGCACATTACGTAGAAGAGGTTCCAAAGCATCAGAACTTCATCCCTTTACAGCCAGGCCCTATGGTGGCTCTTCACATCCTACAGGTTTTTACTTTGAGGAAGATACTTACTCTGGTTGCTTTTTTTTCAGCCAGATGGTTGGGGTGGAGTACATCCTTCTTCATGCTCAAGAGCCCATTCTCTTCATTATCAGGAAGCAGCAAAGGCAATCTCCAACGCAAGGTAAGGTCACTCAGTTCTGTGCACTGTTGAGAAAGCCAATCATTCAGTCGCCTTTTTCTGGTCCTAATTTGTGTTTAAGCACTTCTGATTGCCCTCTTCTGTCTTGATCTTTAAATAAAAGGGTATTAGGTTCTGTGGTGGGGTGGAGATACTTTGTCTAGCAGAGTGACCTCTAGTGTGCTAATAGCAGGGATTGCCATCTTGTGGTGAAATGTGAAGCGTGCAGTGAGAAAGTGCTGCCCTGTGCTATATTTTGCCATGGGAAATTGGTAGTAGTGTTTATGCCACGTCGTATTTATCTGTTAGGCTATGCAAGATTTTTCATTTTAATTATTTTAATTTAAGGCTAGCGATATTCTTGCTTGGTGCTGATGAGCTTAGTTTAATTTGAGCTAATCGTCTAAAGTGGCTAGTATGTGATTGATTGCTTTATTTTGGAGAACCATGATTCCATTAGTTAGGGAGAGGGATCATTCATGCTTCTATTTGTGTCACATCACTCTTATTCTGCACAATTTCCACCTTCAACTGTGGACTGGTTATACTGCTGAGTAGGATCTTGTCAGTAGAAGACAAGGACCCATGTAAAAAATGACCCTGAGATACCATAAATGCTGCTTGTTCTGGTTATTCTCCCGAGAATGGAGTACTTTGGAATCACGAGTGAATCTTCTGACAACAGCACCACTCCTTCTTAGTGTCGTTGATGAAGTTTACAAGTTTTACATTAAATACCTTAGCTTTTTTTTCCCATTTGCATGCAACTGGCTTCATTATTCCTTTTTAAACTTAAATTTGTTTGTGCATGTGTGATTGACTAAAAAAGTAGCCACATAGTTATTGGACTGTCTTCTGTGTTTACTGCGTGTATATTTAAAATAATTCAGGTTATTTTGGAGTAAGCTTTATGAAAAAGAAATGTAAAAAGAGGTTAATGCTAGTTATTTTTTTAACTTTTTTTTAAGCAACTTAGGCTCTGCAGATACATTTTAGTTTTGTATAGGACTTTGCTTTGTCCAGCAATGCTTATTATTTGCTTATATCGTGTAGTGGCCTCTTTATATTGCAGTTCCATACTGAAAAAGAACTTATGTGATTCCTTCTTTAATAAATTTTTACAAGTTGTTTCTTTAATAAAGGTTTTGAATCTAGCTTTCAAAAAGTGAGTATGGCAATATCATGCAGCCCTTAATTTCCTGTTCTGACTATTTTTAGATCAAAAGCAGAGTTGGGGCTTCCACAATATTTGTGTTCAGACTTGCTGTAATGCAAATATATCTTTGGTGGAACTTAACTGGGACTTGTTTGGTAACATTTTTCCCATTGTGACTGTACAGTTTATGCTAGATACCTTGATTGAATTGCATAGTTCCCTAGCTCAAATGTTATCCATGTGTTTCATTTTATCATAGGACAAATACTGTTGTATTTGAGATGTGAGAATGGGGATGAAATACTAAAATTTAATGAGTTCACAGCTAGTGTCAGAGCTGGTACAGGCCCGTCTTACGACTTCTTTGTGTTTTTCTGTTTGTGTTTTTTTGTTTGTTTGTTTTTTGTTTTTAAAAGTATTTATATTTAAAATTCTTTAAGCCAAGTTTTTGCCTGCTTGAAGGGATTTTGGAAAATCTTTAGATCCAATGATTAGGGAGAGTTACCTGTATAGGAAAGCAGGCTGCTCTGGTATAGAGCTGTGAGACAGTAAAGCGGTTGGTCTGTGTCTTGCTCCACTTCTAAGGAAATGCTGAGAATCCTCTTTCTTTTGAGGAGAAGTGCTGTACTGGCTGTAATATGCACCCAGCTGTCTTGGTCTGTTAATTTAGGCAGCTGTCCAAGCTTCATAAAATGCAAGTACTGGATGAATTGGGTCCTGTCAGTAAAAAGGTTCAGACAGAATGTGTTAATACAGATGGAGGAGATGGGACAAATGTGCACACAGGTAAGAGCCTTAGGAATGCGAAGCGATGGCATCGCTGTGATTTCTGAATTGAAGAATGTTTGTCAGGGTATTATGGAGGCAACTGTGATGTTCCTCTGCAGTGCAGCTCTAATGAAAAAGAATTTTTGAGTAGTCAGTAGGGGTTCCAAATCTGATTTAGCAAATGCCTTTGGAAGGTAATATTTTCTTTGCAGAATGTTATTAATTTAGAAAGGCATGCTCTGCGTGTGCTTAGCTGCCATTTGGTCTGGGAAATCTAGCTAAGAGGACTGTACAAGTTGGAGAAAGCTGACGCCAGAAGAATGAGATCTTATGCTGTTGTGGGTTTCTAGCAATAGCAAGGGCAAGTGGAACTAATTCCAGTGCGGTTCACTTGACTCCTCTTGTGTAGATCTGAAAACACCAACTTCTGTAAGGTCAATTATTTGTTTGCAGTAGGACAGGACTTAAAGCTGATGCTTTTCTATCTGTAAAGCAGACCTTGCTTTTTTTTTTTGCCCCCTTATCAGCCTGTGGCTAAGGTGCAAATAAAGCACCTTGAAGGAAAAGATTAAAAGGAGAAAATTTGGTAATGAGATGAGTATTGCAATTTCTGCTGTTACTACTGAAATTCAGCAACAAATACACAGTCTTCAGCCAGAACTTTAAATTGATTCTGCCTTTTTTTTTCTCCTCCCCACAGTTATTCCATTGGCTGACTACTATATTATTGCTGGAGTGATTTATCAGGCACCGGACTTAGGGTCTGTCATTAACTCCAGAGTTGTAAGTGTTCTGTGCATTTGATGCATACTGGTTTGTATCTGCTTTTACTTTTGGTTGTTCCCCAAGCTGTTTAAATCCCTCCCTCGCTGTTTTGAGGAAAGATCTTGTGTAGTATACAGTAACTTAAAACAAACCCCACTGGTTAATATGCTGTGCATCCCACATGGAAATGAAAGATCCTGGGAGAGTGCGGTATGGTCCAAAAAGTAGGATACATTGTTTAAGGATGAAGAATCGGAATAACTGAAGCTACACAGTTGGTGGAACAGCATGAGGTTTGAATAATAAAAGAAAAATTACGTGACAAATACATATGAAATAATAATTAAATGCATATTCAGTGAAGCTTGCTTTGGAATGTTAATGTTAAGGTAATGTAATATTTCTCTTTAAATGAGTCTTATGTTTTTAAGATGATGTGATATTTCTTTTTAAATTGGATACTCAGGTTTGTTTTGATTTCTTCTGTTCTAGTAAGCTACTGCTTTTGCAAGCTTTTCTCTGTCAGTTTAGAAAAACATTTCAGAAAAGGTCTTGTGAGAACCCGTTAAAGAGATTACATCTTGGTCCAAAGCTAAGCGTCCCAAGTTCCCTTCACAGAGCAAAATGAATATCGAATACTAATTTTAAAATCCCTGCTTTCAAAAATGTATGCTGTATTTTCTCCTTAAATTCTGAACACTGCCTTATGTTCTTGTTCTGAAAGCTCACTGCAGTGCATGGAATTCAGTCTGCGTTTGAAGAAGCTATGTCCTACTGTCGCTATCACCCATCCAAAGGCTACTGGTGGCATTTCAAAGATCAAGAAGAACGAGGTATGATTTATGGTTGCTCCTGTGTACTTTGGGAGAGGGAAGGTAATGTAGGGAAGAGCTTGAGACAGTGCACGGTGATGGCGTAAAGATAAGGTTAAGTGGCTGTCTTTTGGAAGGGTAAGTTAGTGATCTCTAAGGAGTATTGCTCTTCTGTGCTGGTGGGCATGAACATTGAGGCATGGGTGGGAGATGAAAATGGTGAGCTGTGTGTCAACAAAGTGTGCAACTCTTCAACCCACTGGAGACCAAAGCACGTTTTCAGAAGCCAAACCAGTTTGTCAGGAAGTAAGAAGGAGGTTCATCAGGAGGTCCTTAATATGTCTTCCACACAAAAAATAACTGATGTCAAAGGGAAAATGTAGATGATATTTGGAGATGAATACCAACTTGTCAAACAACAAAGAGCTGCTAAGAGAACAGAACTTTTAACACATCTTTCTCTTACATTTCTGTAACTTGCAGAGAAAGCTAAACCAAAAGCCAAGAAGAAAGAAGAACCAAGTTCTATTTTCCAAAGGCAACGGGTAGATGCTTTGCTTTTAGACCTAAGACAAAAGTTTCCACCCAGATTTGTTCAGGTATGACGCTTATAAGCCATAGTATTACTGTAACTTACTTAGAACTTAAGGCAGTCATAAATACTTGACCAGCTGAAGCTGAATTGGAATTTTGTGTGCTTTCTGCAATGGTAATGTGGATTAGATAATAAATTTTAAATGGAAGGCTCTGATTGCAGTGTAGGATTTCCCTTTGTAATTGTGGGAGTCATTAAGACCTTGGCAAAACTTTGAGGGGGAATTTTATTATACAGATTCCTTATCTAATCACAGAGGGTCTGTTCTTGTCAGCTATCAGATTTTGCTGCTGCTTCCAGTTTCCTGCTTTGTGAACTCAATTGAGCCCCTACAGCTATTTTGTTTTAGTTACTCCATTGTTCTGGAGGCTCATTAATTAACGTGGAAATTCTTGACATTCTGTGAAGTTGTGATTACCTCTGGTGAAACAAATGGCTGCTAGAGACAAGCAGGTCTTCTGCTTGGGAGCAAAGGAAATTATGTTCAGCATCTCACAAAACTGTTTACTCCTTAGATGTAGGAAAAAACGGCTAACTGCTTATTCTTTTGTTTTAGTGCTTTCCAGTTGTCAGAGGAAAAACTGGATGTTAAAATAGTTGCATTTTGTTTAAAGTGTATTTAGTGATCTTACGTATGACAGTTCATTGTTTGGTTTATGTTCCAAATGAATAGTAGGAAGGGTTAAGAACTATGTCTTCGGTTTCATTGATTTTTTTTTTTTTTTTTTCCTTCCCCACAGCAAAAGCCTGGAGAAAAGCCTATCCCAGGTAAAACTCTAATCTTCTCACATGACTTAAAAAATATGCTATATATAGTAGAGTCTTCCAGTTGCCATATAAGCTCCTTGCTGCTGCCACTGAGGTGATTAGGAGTTCTGGCATTGCCTAATTGTGCAAAGGACTAGGTAAGAGCAAAGTACTAGATAAGAGTTCTCTGTGACAGCCAGAGTGAAATTGAAAAAATGTGTGTTTACTCTCCTGCCCTTTCTATCTGCAAAACTGAAGGTCCAAATGCAAGGAAATGGCCTTTGAAAGCAGGAGTTGGGTGAAGGGGTGAATGAGGGAACAGTTTAGCCAGTCCAGCATCTTAGTGATTTTGCATGGTGCTGCAAGCTCAAGGAAGCATATGAAGGCTTTGAGTTGATCATAAGCAACCTCAAAACAGGAAAAGCGTGAACTGTATCTCTTCAATCTGTTCCACTTTTTCACCTGTATAGGTATGAATTTAGACCTTAGTTATTCTTGTACCTTTGAACTTAATTTTGCCCCTTAGAAAATACTGTTGATGTCAAAGTACTCTGAACAGTATTTTAGGAATAAAAATTGGAGCTTTAACTTTGTTTTGCTGTTACTTCTTAAGTGGATCAAATCAAGAAGGAACCAGAACCAGCCCCTGAAGCTGTCAAGCCAGAGGAAAAAGAGACTGTAAAGAATGCTCAGCAGAGTGCTGGTGCTAAAGGACCACCTGAAAAACGGATGAGACTCCAGTGATGGGAGAAGTTGTTACACATCTGGATTAGTCAGTACCTGGAAAACAGGAGATTCTTAGTCTCCTTTCTTTATATTTAAGATCTTCCACTGAGACTGACAATGCAGGGACTGAAGTAGTCACCAGACCAGCTTTTTCTGTAGAAACCTGTCACGCAAATGTTAATGTCAAGATGTGAGCTGCCTCAAAGAAGGTGTTTTCAGTCTTCTTGTTTTGAATGTTGGCTTCTGAGAATGGCTTTTACATGGACATATTTTGCAGCCTCCTGAAATCTTTACAAACTCTTGCATCCCTTGTGTCTTGGTTTTCTACATAAAAAAAAAAAAAACAACTTTTCTATAAAAAAAAAAACCTGAATTCTTGGCAAATAAAAAACTCATGGCTGCTGGAATGCCTTTCTTAAATGCTTACTTTGTTAGCAGCAAATATGCTGTATGTGCTGGCAGCATTTTTTTTGCTTGGATATTGGAATATACTGTGTGCTATTTTGAGAAAGAAAAGTTCAACTAAAGGATTTAGGCTGCCTGCTATAAATTCCTGTGCCTTCAGTATGCTTGGGATACAGATAAAAGATTTGATAACTGGAGGCTCAAATCCATGTAATTAGATATCAGACTGCTCTCAGTCTCCAAATGTTCTTGGGCACTTATTTTATTTAATGGTTAAGCTGGTCTTTCATAATAAAAAAGCTGGTGTTCTGTGAGAGATTTATGACAACATAAAACAGGCCAGAATGTTTTGCTATTGCATACTCGGTGAAGCTGTTTATATTTCTTCTTTTTTCACTGTAACTCAAATATATCAATTACATCTCTTTTTCAGTGCTTCTAGCACTTTCTTGCTGCATCTGATCACCTTGTTTAGTCGTCGGCCTTCTAGACTTGAGGAGGCAGGGCAGTGGAAGAGAAACATCACTGACAGCTATACACTCTGCTATTTAAGCATGTTGCCTACACAAACAATTTTTTTTTTTTTTCCAAAAAATTAGAAGTCATCCATTGCAAAGAAATTACTATTTATTTGGGTTTGTTTTTTCACTGAAATAATGGAGCAATCCTTGAAATAGCTTGTTTTCTTTTCATGACTTACCTGCTTTCTTTTCTTACCACAGTAAGCAAGAAAAAGGTCTGTACATAGCAAACAAAATGTAAATAGGAAGGAAGGCTAAGATGTGCTTAGATAGCTGCGTCAAATTTATTTTGAGGTTATAAGAGACTATTTATGTTTCAGTAACTAATAAACAGCTCTGACTAGGTAGCTATGGAATGATGCAAAGACCTATGTAATTTTTGTCTTGTAATCCAAAGTTACAACTTTAGAGAGGTAGATACAGACGTAAAATTCATATATTGCTGTACTTAAGGGTCATGTTTGAACAGCTATTTCTCCAGATGTTGATAGAAGTAGGTAATAAGCTAATGTGAACTCTTATATCAAGTGAAGATACAGAAAGCAGTTATTCTGGGATACTCAAAACAAGACAGAGCTAATTATTCAGAATTGAATAATTACAAGGTAGTGTGAATACACTTAGAACAAAAGGGTGTTGATTCTTTCTTGTATTAAATTCCTCTGAAAGCAAGGAGCTCAAGAAGCACCAAAGCCATCATCTTACCCATCCCATGATGGAAAGGGGGATCTCCAGAAATGAGACATGAGTGATGAGGAACCTCAAGAGTCCTTGCTGGATTTTTGATGTCCAGAATAAAGTCCTTGAAAATGGCCATTAAAGGAGCTGAATTTCTCTATAGTTATTTGTATTACTGAGAACCTGTATGTCATTTGGAAAAAAATAAGCAAGAAAGATGACTAGAGTGCACTGTAATGAAGATCTAGGGTGTTTTGTGGTTTGTTTGGGTCTTTTTTTGAGGGAGAAAAATTTACTTAGACACCAAGGAAAGGTTTAACGTTACTAGCAGAAGAAAGGTATCCTGCTTATTGCTGAAGGCACATACATCTTTGTCAAAAATGGATGCTAGAACACATAGTAGGAGAAAGTATTCTATCAGTCACTGGACTTTACCTGAAATAGTGTGTAGTACAGCTCAATGTCTGAAAAAAAAAATTATCCTAAAGTAGAGGGGTTTGAAGAAGGGTGATAAAATGAATAGGAGAAAGTTTCTCATATGAAGCCACTTGGAGGATAAAGACTTTAGTTCCTTAGGGAAAAAAAGGCAAATACTGAGTCTTTATAAAACTGAGTACTGCAAAGCAAGTAGGAAAGCAGAGAACTCTTGTTCTGTCTCAGTACAAAAATAGAGGGACAAGCTAATGAAGCTGAACCGGAGTTACATTTAGACTGAGTTGTTATATTCCATGCTCAGAATTAGGGCTGGCTCAGAGATGAGGGTGGAACTTGAAGGGGCAGACTGTTCTCACGTCTGCATCTCTTAACAGCCTTTTTGCTTTCTGTGGAAATGGTGGCTGGTGTCAGAGAGCATTAAAAAGGATGGACTTCTGATCTGATCCATCTGAGCTAAAGTGCCAGCATCTAAGCTACTGAGAGGATAGAAAATGGCTTCCATGCATGAAACAATGCATTCGAATGTGATAAGCCTCTTCAGGGGAATGATCTTCCTGAGAGAACTGTATAATAAAGCAGTAAAGGATATTACTAATGCGTGCATTAATTTCTTAGTACCTGTCCTTCAATGCTGAAGGTTTACCATATGAGGGACTGAAATATCTTCTGATCCTGTTACTTGCTGAGACGATACTCTAAAATAATTTTATCAGTTAAGTGAGCCTTGATATTAACTTATTTTAGTGATATTATG
This sequence comes from Tyto alba, assembly GCF_018691265.1. Classification (NCBI taxonomy): domain Eukaryota; kingdom Metazoa; phylum Chordata; class Aves; order Strigiformes; family Tytonidae; genus Tyto; species Tyto alba. Next base: position 10,954,009 of record NW_024881280.1, read on the forward strand.
TCAGATATTACTGTGGAAACTCTAAGTAATTTACTATCGAAAAGCTGTTAAGCATCTATCTTCTAGTCAGTAACGTTTTTCAGGATATGAGAATCTAGGCCTTTTCTCTCTGATGTTTATACACTGTCTCTTGGTTTGGAGAATGAGCTCCAAAGTCCTTCAAAGGACCTTCAGAATTTGTAAAGCTTACAGAACTGCTTGTTTATTTCACTTTCATCTGAAATTTGCCCTGTGTGTCACTTTTGCATAAAGGAGAGATTTGCTTGGACGGGAGAGCTATCTGTACTTTTTGCTCTTAGATAATAACCATTCAGACTTCAAAAGGGCTTTTCTTGGCCTAAATCACGGGGTAGCAGGAGCTAAAAGTGACTTAGAACTCTAATAGAAACATTCTTCTGAGAGCTTGAAAGTACATATAAATGTGTGTATACACATGAACAGATATATATACATGTATATATACACATACATGCAAAAATCTATCCAGACTGTAGGAAGAGGGGCAGTCTAGCTACCTCAATTCACTGTGTAAAGCTACTGGTGTCTCACAGCAGAAATACTGGTTTTTTTCATCTTTTCACTATGTAAGATCTGACCAGGTGATGTGTGCTATTCTTGCCCATTCCTCTCTGCTGCCTCTGCCCCCATACTTAGTATTTTGGTAACCTTTTCATAGCAATGAAAGATGCCGTTTGGGCGGTCTGTATGTGTTGTTTGCCAAAGCAAGCTGTACTTGGAGCAAGGTTAGAAGGGTATGGGGAACAGGAGAGACAAAGCAAAGGGGAGAGATTAGCTTTATTTTGAGACATGGTGGTTCCCTGTGAGAAAAGTGGTGAAGAATTGTTACGCAAATAGACTGTGGCTTCTCTGAACTAACAGATGGCTTCTGAACAAAAGCTGATGTGATACACTTTTTCAATTTTCCTCAATATTTTTTTCAATGGCAAAACAAATGATGATAACTGGGCATTCAAGGTTCAAGACAATTTTTTTTTTTTTGAGAGGAAGGTGAATTTTTGTTAAAGTGTTGCTTTGGTCCTATAACCATGCACAGAACAAATGGATGGTTACTTATATGACAAGTGTCCTTCTGTAGCCTAATGTGGATCATAGATGGGTGAGGAGAAATTTTCCCAGTGGGATGAGTTATGATGTATTATTGATCTCTCAACAATCAGAAGGCTTAATTTCTTTCTGCCAGGACAGTGGATTTCAACCTGTGGTCCCCAAGGCTGCTGGAGTTTTGTGATCTGTGCCTAAAGACTCCACAGAAGGTAAGCGAGAAAAGTAAACCTCTTGCTGGTAGGATTCAATTCCATAGCAGCTTGCACCTTTACTGGAAACTTCAGGGGGCTACAAGATTGAAAAAAAAATGTGAAAACCACTGATGAATTGTGAGAAAGCCAGTTACACCTGCCAAACAAATGTTTCTGCAGTTGAAGTAGCTACAGATTGCTGCAGTATTTTTTCCCTGCTCTACTGTTAAGGTCAGTAATTTTTTTCTTCCAACCTGTTCATTGTCATGTAATGGGAATCTTTCCTTCCCTCCCCTTTGATCTTTACCTGATCCTAGTACAGCAATGCAAGGCTGTGGTAATCTGAACACAACAGTCATGCCTTTTTATGTAAGCTCAGTGCTGAAGGGCTTGCTTAGGTGCTCACCGAGGTGTTGCAACATTATGTTGATACTTCCCCCTAAGAATAACCTGCCATGAGTTCAATGCTGGAACCAGAGTACTTTCTAATCATAACTATATAATTACATTTATATTAAAAGAGAAAGTAAGTAGTAAGCAACTTCTGGGGCAGGGTAAGACATGTCTCTAGGAAGTTGGCAGAGTGATTTAGTAGGGCCTTTTCTATAACTTAAGGAGTGATCACACAGCAGAAGTATGCATTTAAAAATAGTGCCACAGACACTGCACACAAAGATTATGTAACAGGATTTTTCTATTATAGTTACTGTGGTCTGAGTTATATTTGTTTCAAAAGACATAATCTGACATAATTCACAGCCTTGGAATGCAAAACTGATACTTGAAAAACAGTGGACAATTATTCAGCAACTTAACTGCCCAGAAAAGACTTCACAGAAAATAGTCTCTGTAATTTTAAAATTCAAACCAGTAAGAAAATAAATCTAAGGTAATGGGTCATGAGTAAGCTCTCTTTTCCGAGTGTTCTGCAAGCACAAACCTTTAGAAAGGCCCTGATGTGGGAAAACAGCTGTTGCATCAGGGATGACTGTAATTAAGGCACATCGCTGTAGGTATGTAGCAGCTGTGGTGTAGATAGGCTTTATGCTTTTATACTCGGTGCGGTTAGTTTTTCTGTATATTATTGAATATAGTAGAAGTGAATTTCTCCCTGGTTCTACCTTTTATTTATTTTTTTTTTCTTGGGGGAGGTGTGTGTATAGCTGTAGTAAGGTACATGCAAAGAAAGGGCACAAGGGAGTGCTATGTCCTAGTAACCAGCTAGGACACTAGTATTTCTGTACTTTTTCATGTCAGACTCTAAGCTTTTCCATATATTCGACTTGAAATAGTCTGTTCCTGATCTCCAGTCGCAAATAATCCTTTAATTAAAAAAAAAAAAAAGTGAACAAAGCAAAAGCCAGCCTTTGAGCTATTAAAACAGATTTTTCCTCCTTGGGGTCTAACCAAATGATCCTTTTGCTCAACACAAACATCCATGAGAAGGAGTATGAAGCTGAGCTGGGCCCCTCCTTGCTTTAGTCTGCTCAGGAGAAACGCCCATTAATTTGAAAATGAAGACTATAAAAAGCTGGGCACGTGCTTGTGGTAGGGTAATTTATTTGTTTCTTGCCACAAGAGCCTCCATACACGCTCAGAGAGCAGGGGCTGGATGTCCGGAGCCCCCCGAGATGTACCCACAGGCAGCAGGGCGCCGTTTCCTTGGGGGGGGGGGGGGAGGCAAAGGGGGGCCGCGATGCCGCTGCTCCTCCCCGCCGAGGGGCAGTTGGAGGCCTCGGGGTGGTTGTTCTGACCCCCCACTGCCGGGCAGGGCCCTTCCAGGCGCCATCCCCTCACAGAGCGGGGCGTGGGGCGGCGGCCATGGGGGCACTGCTGGGGCTGCTGGCGCTGCTGGGCCTGGCGGGGTGCCCTGCCGCCCCCCGGGACGCGCCGGGGGAGCTGCGTGTCGCGGCCACCTGGGTGACGGTGCCGCGGCAGTTGAGCCCCCGGGCCGACACCAGCCCCCCGGCCGTGTCCTACTGGCTGGAGGTAGCGGGGCGGCCGCGGGTGCTGCGCCTGCGGCCCAGGAGGGGCCTGGTCTCCCGCCCCTTCACCTTGGTCACCTACGGCAAGGACGGGGCCCGCTGGGAGGAGCACCCCTTCGTGCAGGACAACTGCTTCTACCAGGGCGAGGTGCAGGGGAGCCCCGGCTCCTTGGTGGCCCTCGGCACCTGCGGCAGGGGCCTCCACGGCGTGTTCTGGGTGGAGGATGGCACCTACGAGATCGAGCCCATCCCCGACGATCCGGCCTTCCGGCACATCCTCTACCGCATGGAGGAAGCCGGCAACCCCGCTGGCCCCACCTGCGGGCTGACCCCGGAGGAGCTGCAGCACCAAAGGGCTTTGCTGCCTTGGTTCGAGGTCCCCCGGGTGGAGGACGGGGAGAAGATGCTGAATGACTGGTGGACGCATGTCAGGTACGTGAAGATAGTCGTGGTCGTGGACAACGTGCGGTTCGTGAAGTCAGGCAGGAACGAATCCGAAGTCTTGAGACAAGTCATAGAAATCATCAACATTGGGGACTCTCTGTACGAACAGCTTTCTGTTCGGCTCTTTCTCGTGGGGCTGGAGATCTGGACCAAAAGCAACCTTATAAACATTACTAACTCTGTCAACAACGCACTTGACGACTTTAACAAATGGCGGAAGTCAGACCTGTCTCCACGGATGCGCCACGATACCGCTCACTTATTTGCATTTCAGAGCTTTGGAAATAGCCTGGGATTGGCATTTCTAGGGTCTGTGTGTAATAAGCACTGGTCAGCAGCAGTTGCTTCCTTCACTGATAGGAGGCTGTCCTCATTTATTACGACCTTTGTGCATGAGCTGGGCCATACTCTTGGGATGCGCCATGATGGAAAGGGCTGTAAATGCAGACGAAAGAGATGCATTATGTACGAAAGTGCTGTTGACACTGATGCGTTCAGCGACTGCAGTTACAAAGACTACTTTGACCTGCTTGGGCGTGGTGCCACCTGCATTAGTCAACCGCCAGCACCGGGCACCTTCTATACTATGAAGCGTGAATACTGTGGGAATAAGATAGTAGAAAGCGGAGAGCAGTGTGACTGTGGTTCAGACTCAAACTGCAGAAAGGATCCTTGTTGTCACCCGAACTGTACATTTACTGCAGGTTCAGTCTGTGCTTCTGGAAAATGCTGCAAGAGCTGTCAGGTCCTGCCAGCAGGAACGCTCTGCAGAGCAAGTACTGGTGACTGTGACCTGCCAGAGTACTGCAATGGGACTTCCCCTCGGTGCCCGCTGGATGTGTACGTACAAGATGGAACCCCTTGCAAAGACAGTGCTTATTGCTATCGAGGAAAATGTCCTTCCCACAGGAAACTCTGCCAGCATCTCTTTGGCAAACAAGCCAGGGCTGCTCCTTTAGAATGCTTCAAAGCCGTGAATACTCGAGGTGACCGGTTTGGGAATTGTGGTATTCGTAACAATATCCATTTTACAAAATGCAGGATTGAGAATGTCTTATGTGGTAGGATCCAGTGTGAAAACATACACAAGTTGCCTTTCTTGCAGAACCACGTAACTCTAGTCCAAACCCCTGTTGGAGATAAAAAGTGTTGGGGTTTCGACTACCATGTAGGGATACCAGTAGCTGATGTAGGAGCTGTGGAAGAAGGCACGCCATGTGGTAGTGATATGCTTTGTATCAACAAGACATGTACCAGCGTATCACTGCTGAACTATGACTGTAACATGACAAAGTGTCATGACAGAGGAGTGTGTAACAATCGTAAGAACTGTCACTGCAGGTATGGCTGGGCTCCTCCGTATTGTGAATGGGAAGGATTTGGAGGTAGCGTTGACAGTGGACCCCCTCCACCTAGGAAGATTTTTCAGACAGCAAAAATAGGACTAGCAATATTTAGTCTTCTCTTTCTCTGTATCCTTGGAGTAACCGTTATCGTACGTTATAAACGTGAAATAGTGGGATGGCTTAGGAGGAAAAAGGCCCATTTATGCAGAAGAAGATAGCAGTTGTTTCAAATACGAGAAGGGCCAGCAGTTCCTGAAGGAGATCACCTGCTAGTGAGTGAAAATCTACCACAAAGCACTTGCAGAAGACCAACAAGCAGTAACTCTGGATGCTCCTGAGGAAATCTTCCGAGCAGAGCCAGCTGATAACTCATCAGAATGATTCAACACATTCTGAATAGTTCTAATCTCATGTGATATTGTTAAACGCAGAGTAAATGTTATCTTTGTTTATTTTAAGTTAATAAATGCAGGCAGTACGGCATGCTGTTCTTTGCACCTTGAGCTCTTAAGCTGAAGTAGTTAGGTAAACTGTAGGTATGGCTTTTATGCTTCATATCAACAGTTTACAAATGTAAACATCTTGAAACAGGTGTAAATACATTATTTTCTCCAATTTACTCCTTCATCTAATGCTTTCTTCAATTCAGGGAGAGAGATGGTAAGTGAACATCTTGCTTCTGTCATTCATTAATAACCAAAGAGAAAGAATTGCTCTTGCAGTCTCCATTTGATTCACATTGGTGACACACAAGCAGGCAAGAGACCCATACTGCAGTGAGATGCGGGTGTCTGTGGCATAAGCCCTTGCAACTGTTTCCAGGGTGTATCCCTTCAGGAGGGAGGCAGATCAGAGGGAACAGAGTCTTCATTTTGTGGGACAGTGGAGAAGTATTACCCGGATCACACCTGTAAGCATTACATTTCTGAACCATCAGAATGTCAATGTAGTGACACCAAACCTGACATCTCACAAGAATAACTTGTCTTTTTTTTCTGGAAACTTTGCAGTGCCTTGACTGCTGTGTTCTTCTGAGGAGTGCAGTGTATTTTATTGTCACTAAGAGGAGCTACCTGTGAGGTTGCACAAGTTAACCGAATTTCTAAAATACTTGGAACTATTCTGCAAGTCTCTCACCACCCTGAAATCCTGCAATATTTGATAGATGGTTTATTTAACTATCTCAGGGGAGTTCTCTTGGTTTAGTATGTGATTGCTTCTTAAGCTGAATGCGTCCTTGCAGCTCTACAGAGTGCCACACAGAAACATTGCATTTTTAATTTTTTAGTATGAGATAAAATATGTCTAACATGAAAAAATACAAGGGATGTGGAAATACCATTCAGTAAGTTTTATTATTTATATTATAGTAGTGACTAGGTCTTTCAACCAGAGGAGTCTGTAGTGTAGGTTCACAGTGAAAACTTTAAAGGACTGGTGTTTCTAGATTAAGGGATACAATGCACTTGTCTGCTTCCAAAAGAATTATTTGTATTTGGAAAGCAAAGACCACATTTTTAGCAAACATTCTTTAAAGATAGGGTGAGTACCCCAACACTTGTAACATTTGGGGAGATGGATGTTGGTCACTCTATAAATGACAACAGTAAAACTTTTGCTGCCTCCCAAGTATCACATTTATTTTTTTAGAATACACATTTTCCTGTACTTTTTGGGGTTTTTTAAATGATTGTGTTCTGCATCCACAAAGGGCTGGTTATGTTATGGTTGGATGTGAAATACAAAGACTGGGATTCACAGTTCTTCATGCCTTTTTGTCTAAAGCAAAAGGGTCCTTAAATTATCTGTATTTATCTGGGGAAAGGAGTCTTGATGCAACATGGATGGTTTTCATTACATGAAGAAAACTTAATCCTGTGTTTACGTCAAGACAGCTGCCCCTTGACTAACACCACAAATTTATTCCTTATAACCAGAGGCCTTTTTTTGGTGGTGTTGGGGAAGAGGGTTTTTGTTTTGTTTTTGTTTGTTATTTCTCTGAGGGGGAAAAAAAAATTTTAATTCAGGTATGAGAAGCAAAGGATATGTGACCAAGGGGGATGTGGATCAGGTGAAAGATGGAGATAAAAAGTAACACAAGCACTACACCCAGCACCTTCCAAGTAACTATGCACAACTGATAAGCATTGGTAGACTTTTTTTATTTTGCTTTTTAAATACATAAGCATCAATGGCAGAAGTCTCAGGCCGCCAGCTTGATGGCCTGCTGTTGTTGATTGATAGTATCCCATAAATTGCTGATCTGCTGAGACCAGAGAAACACTTACAGAATCAGAGAGTTCTTATTTACAGACCTGCATACTGAAGAGAGGTATAAATGAAAGCACAGTTTAGGTTAGAAAGCTTACTTGCAAATGCAGTTTTGGAAGAACAGTAAAATGCTGTAGCTTCCATTTTTCTCTGTGCTTAAAGATAGATCTAAAAAAACCCATGACTTTTAATTGGGAGGAGGGTTTCAGCAAGCTTTAGACAGGAGTATTTCTATATGCTTCTGTTTAGGCCACGTGAGGAAGACAAACATGATTCCCAACAAACCTAGTGTAAGTTTTATAAAATATGTGAGCTCCCTTGACAAGGTTTTTTCCTTGAAAATACTGTTCCTGATTTCACCACAGCAGCAAATAACTTGCTATTTCTGGTGGTTTGTGAGAAATGTCTCACTACTCTGTTGTGGTATGAAGGTGCAAGTCTAAGTTAAGTCCTAATCTTTCTGGTTCCACCCCCCTCTTTTTTTTTTCTCCTAGTTTTAATTGCCTTTTTAAATCTTTTAAATGGATACAAGAACTTGGCTAATGTATAAGGCACTCGAATGTGGAAAAGGCAGCCTCCAAATGCTGCTGCAGCGTCTCCCAAAAGATGCAGATCAGTCTAGTACTGGAAATAGTGCTTGAGGGAAGTGACTGAAGACATGTGAAATGGTCTGTGCCAGTGCAGCAAGGTGTCAAGTCTTAGGAAGCTGTTAACAGGTGGGTGGAGCTGCCTAGGAGTAATCTACAACAATGATTTACATGTTTCTTGTTTGAAATCTCTTCCTGGCTAAACAAGACTTCTAACTGTGGTATTAAGAGTTTTTTGTTTTTTTTTTAATCTCAGACAAATATAAAATTGTTTCTGTTCTAAGCCAAGACTCATCTGTAAAATGCATTAAAACTGCTGCTAAGGAACGCTATTTATCTTCAGGGAGTTTGCCAAGTACTGTATTAGCAGAACCTGAGTTTGGAGGAAAAATAATTGATAGCCATTTGTGAAAGTTTTGCTTTCTAGTCTTCTTAATCATTGGCAAAAAAATAAGTACAGGTATCCAGGGCAACATAAGTGGGAACTGGACTGAAACAGGTGTGAAACTGAATGCTGTGCTTAATGGTTTAAGAGGTCCTGTGATAGACAAGTCATGGTTTTGCTCATCGCTGCAGGTGTAACTGGGCCTTGAATACCTGTTTCCCACCTCTGGAGCAAGTGTTCTAACACTCAGTTTAGCAGTAAGCATTAATGTTGTAGCATTAAGGTGTGTGGCAGGCTCATTCTCTAATCCAGAGGTCCAGCACCCAGACTGCCTCTCCCTCTTAAATTCAGGAATCCAAAAGTGCAGATAATCTTGGAATGAGTGCAGTCAAAAATACTTGTTATCTGTACTGCAGTACTGAACTGACAACTTGGTAGTCTAACAGTGAAGACTGGTCCTGGTCCTCGTTTTCATCAGAAAAACTCCTACAGTGTGTAGATGTTACTGTCTTAATAGTGCCAAGCAGTTAGGTGATTAAATTGCACCGGGCCCTGTTAATTGTTCCCTGTTGTCATTATCTGTATTATCACACTTGCAGCATGTGCCGAGATACATAAGGATAAAGTTTAATAAGGAAACAAACAGGGATAAAATTTGCCTTGCTTTTTCCCAATAATCTGTCGGTTCAAGAACTCCATGAGGTAGAAGAGTCCCAGGTTCAAGTGGCTCCCCTGTTAAGACAGAAAGCTGAACTACTTTGCCTTTTATTGCTAGGTAATTATCTGCTCAGTAGAGTTTTGAGGAAATTTCCCAAATCCCCAAACCGAACACCTCCTACAGGACAGAGTAAAGTATTTACTGTTCCCAGCGGCGGTGGCCGGCACAGCGGTTCTCTCTGTGCTCGCTAGCTGTGGTTCTGAACCAAAGGCTACCGCCGTGTTGTATCGCAGGGTAACAAGGCGTCGGCACGGCCGCTCCCTGCATCGGGCGTTTGCTTCTGCCCGCCCGTCTCTGACCTGCTGTTCAGTTTGGTGCGCGGCCGGCTGAACGGGCGGGGAGAGGGTCACACATCCCACCCTTTTACTGCTACGCCCCCCCCAGCAAACTCTCACCCGCTCCTTCACCTTCACGAGAAACACGCCTGCTGCCTGGGGAGGGAGCGAAGCGGGGCCAGGCAGAGGCGCTGGGCCGGGGCCGGGCAGGAGGACGCGGTGTTGTGCCCCCCAGGCCCCCCGCTCCCCCTCCGCCCCTGCGGCCAGAGCCCGCTCGGGGGGGCGGCCGGCGGGAGAAGCCCCTCTCAGCTCAGCCCCAGCGCCGTCCCGCTCCGCGGGCGCAGCGCTCCCCAGGGCACGGCCGCGGCGAGGGCAGAGGCCGGCGCCGGGCCCCGCCGCTGCTCCCCAGGCCCGGGTGCCCGCGGCGAGCCGATCCGGCGGCGGGGCCCCGGCCCCGGGCGGCGCGGCGCGGCCGCCGACTACAACTCCCAGCGCTCCGCGGCGCGGCCCTGCGGCGGCCGAGGAAACGAAAGCGGGCTGTCCCGGCAGCCGACTTCACCTTCAGGCCGCAGCATGAACGGCAGCGTGGCGGGCGGCGGCGGCGGCTTTTCCGAGGAGGTGATCAGCCTCACCCGCAGACCCTCCGGTAAGGCGGCGGCGGCCGCCCCTCGCCGGGCCCGGGGCGCCTCCCGGGCCGCGGCTGCCGCGCCGAGGCCTGCGGGGGGTGGGGTGGGGGGGGCGGGAGGGTCCCGGCGGCGAGCGCAGGGCCCGCTCCCGGCCCCCACGGCCGCGGCGGGTAACGCTGCTGCGGGAAATGCGCGTGAGCTGCGTGGGGGAGAGCAGGCTGGGCCAGGCTTTGTCTGCGGTGGGAGCCGCGGCTGCGGCTGGTGTCTGGGGTGGAACACCCCGCGTCCGGTTTCCCCAGGGTTCGCCGTTGCCGGCGCGGCTCCTCTTGCTTTGCAGCCAGGTGGCAGGTGCTCACCCCTCAGCCGCGTTGGATACCCCGAATTAGGGGGCTCTTTCTGAAAAATGTTAGTCGGAGTGACCGTACCCTGGACTGTCAAATTCGTGTCAACTGTTCGGGGTAGCACCAGATTGGGCTTTGGGGTTACGAGTGGGAGCAGCACAGGCTGGGAGGGTGGGGGAGCAGGGCAGCCAGCGGGGCACTTGTTTGGCTTTGCTTGTCCTGCCACAGCAGCGTGTGCTCTCGTGGAGGCCTGCAGATGCCTGTCCACCCTCATACTGTTACGGGATTTATGGTGCCATTCAAATCGCGCTGTCAGAAGCGCGGCAAGTGAGCACCAAATGTACGGCTCTGGAGCAAAATACCGGCTCCGAGGAACCGCGGGCTCTAGAGAGGTTTTGGAGCTAGGGCTGTACTTTGGGCTGCGAGGCCTTCTCTTTAATTAAAACAAGCACGAAGGAAAATGTCGCAGCCCTTCTGTCCGCACAACTGCTGGGTGCGGCTGCTGGCTGGCCTTGGCTACGTCCCCGTCCCCCCCCCAGGACCTGCAGCACCCACGTTGTTGGCATATGTGCCATTTTCCTTTCTCCAGGGTGAAGGTTGTGCCTGTGCGGGGCTGGGGTCAGTCCTGGCCCCCATGCCAGCTACTGCAACCTGAAGGGCGAGCCCTCTGCTCCCTCACTTGCCGGAGTGGCCACTGCTCTGAAACCTGCGTAGCCCTGCCTGCACAGCCACCAGCTCAAACTAATGAAGCCATGCTTGTCAGTGACAGTTGCTTGCTAAATGAGGCTGTTTCTGATGGGAAAGCTGTTTCCATACATTTGGGAACCTGAAATTTTGAGGCAGGTGGAGGGGGATGTTGAGAGGTCTTGAATGTGGCCACAGCAGTTTAAATCAGATTACCATGAGCAATATTTGTCCCATTGTTAAGATGGGCTGTGTATTTTTAGAGTCGTTTGACTTGAAGGTCCTATAGCCCCTTATGACCTTGATGCATTTACCATGTGAATTATTATTCATTTTTGTGGAAGGAACAAAATGCTGTTATCTGTAAAGTACAGTGTAATCCCTTAATCTCTCTAATCAGAGTTTTGACTGCAATTTTTTAAAATAGGTCTGATGCTGTACATCTCTGGCAAAAGTTTGCTAAGGAGGTGAATGTATTTACAGTGGCAAAACAGTGTGTGTATATCTTCTTTTTCAAATTTTCTTCTGAAGTACTAGGCTGAAATTAGGCAGAAAAATCTGGTTTTATGGAAAAGTAAGTAACTTAATTGTTTCAATTTGCAATATTGTTCAATCTCTCTTTTCCCAATCATGATTTTTTTAAAATGCCTTTTTGAGTGACTTTTCAAGTTTCAGGAGGGTAAATGAGGCATAGGGAGGGTCAGAAGTTTAGCCTCGAGCCTACTCTTAAAGCTCTGTCATTCCACTTCTGGTCTCTTCTAGACAAGGGATTTAGTGCCATGTGCTCTCTCCTCCTTGCTGCTTTTCTCCCAGTTGTGCTGTATCTCTTTCTATGGCTGCATGAACTGGATGCAGGGAGAATAGCAGAGAGCTCCAGGGATAGTAGGGAAGATATTTTTAGCCAGAGTGGAAGTTTTAAGTGCTGGGGAGGAAAGACATGGTGAAAGAGCCGTGTGAATACTTAACTTTGTGTAGCTGCTTCTTTTTGTCACGAAGATCTGTTCCTATCTCAAGTTGCCTCTGCTGCTGAAAGCTGTGACTTCTGATTATTTTTCCAATCATTGGTGAAAACTTGCAAAATGGATCCTTTTTTTTCATATATATATTTGGGGTTTTTTAAATGTGTGAGAGAGAATAAATGTATTCTGAAACTCTGATTCTTCTTCCTGTTTTTTTTTAATAAGTGTTGATTAAACCTTATACTTTCTGTAGGATTGTTTCCCCCTGTTCCCAGGTTATTGGCTTCATGGCAAATAATTTGTAGGTTTGTGGATTATTTTTTTTATTTTTTAATTTTTTTTTTAGTTCCCATAGAACGGTGTGTTACCATGCACAACTGTCCGTTCTTGGAATAGATATTAGTCTAGGTGAAATGTCAGTGTTTCTTCAGTCTGTTGCTGCTTCCATTTTCTTCCTCATTTCTCTAAATCTGCCAGGAAGGGGAAAGAAAAAAAATAGGCGTGGCGCGACTGCTGTTAATATTTCTTTTCTTCCCAGCTATAGATGCACACTTAAAATAGCATGACTCATCTTGTATATCCTTTGATCTCCTATGACTGATTCAAAATGCTGCTTCCCAGCAGGCACAAAGTGGTTTTACTTTCATTTGCAACTCTCCTTCTCAGTTTCTAGTCCCAACTTTGAGAGCAGGTAAGAAAGAAACAGAAAATAAACCAGACTGGCTGAACGTGGGGAGAATTTGCCTTCAGTTGTTCTTGACAGTAGGTTTTGGATGATTGGTTTATGTCAGAAAAAAAAGGTTTTGTTTTTCTCTATTTACTTTGATTGTATATTTTTATTATTATTATTATTATTATTGATTTTTTTTTTTTTGCATTACAATCCTCTTCTTAGGAAGTCTTTCCCATCCTATGTCACATATTATTATTGACAGAGAAACTTAGCTGCATGTGCAGTGGGGAATGTGCTCTCATAACCTATGGTTTTACAGATTTTGAATTCAGTCTGTTCTTCTGCATTTCTGTGAAACAAGAAGTCTTAATCTTTAACTGAACTTTAATCCAGCAGCTGGTTCCAGCTAGAGATCTGTAATCAAGGCTTACTTTAAAAAACAATATGAAACATAACAAAAATGTGAAGTGGACGTCAGTTCTGTTTAATGTATGTGTATTCCTTCTTGTTTTCCTTTCAATCTGAGAACTTTTGTCTTTGTTTCCTGTTGTGTTTTGAATTCCTGAAACAGAACAAAGTGATTACATACAATATGAAGTAGCTGCCTTGAAGCTTATCTTATTTTTGGAGGTGAAGGATGCCTGTTCCAGCTCCCGAGATGTGGAAGGGGAGCCTTCTGAGCTCTGGGTGCCCTCCAGCTGGTGACACAGCTCTGCTTGCCTGTTTCCTCATCTGTAGACAGGGTCCAATGCTCCTTGCCTTTCCTCACTCTGTTTCCCAGCTCTTGATATGCTTGTCAGGCATGATTTCTTGTTGCTCAAAGGTAATGATTTACCCTAGCCTCCTGTGAAAAGCAGAATGCTTTCCTTTCGTGCTGTGCTGAAGAGGCGTATTCCTGCTGAGGACTGAATCAGCATCTCAGAAATGATGGCCTGTCCCTCAGTATTCCCCAACACCCCCCTGAAAACAGCTCATGGATGCTTTAGGAAATGAAACATCTGGGCCCTCAGGCATTCATTGTCTCTCCTCTGCTTTCAAGGCCAGTTTCATGAGAATAACTTTTCTAGACAGTGATGGTTGGAAAGGATGATGCAGTTTTGTGTGCTGTGAGTTTTAGTATGGTGGAGAAAACAGGACAACGTGGGAGGGTACACTCCCCAACAACAGCAAGAGCGCCTGGAGCTTTGAGCTTTTTCTCATCAGCTTTCTCTTTGGCTTACCTTAGGGCTGGGCTTCAACATTGTTGGTGGGACAGATCAGCAGTACATTTCCAATGACAGCAGCATCTATGTCAGCCGGATCAAAAAGGATGGGGCAGCTTACCTTGATGGCCGATTACAAGAAGGAGATAAAATTTTAGCGGTAAGCCCTTTCTTCTGTCGCCCCGTGTGTTCTTGAAATGCTGTGATCAGCGATGTGATAGAAGATGTAGGTTGGCCATTGCAGTGCACAGAGAGGAAGGATGTGATGAATGCAAATAGATGATGCTGAGCAGATGCCATGGAGGAGCTGCCTTGGGGGTCTGGGGAGAGCTTTGAGCACCAGGGAGATGAGTGCCTCGGTACGTGGGCCCATCTCTTCTGCCTTGATTTGTTTCAGAAGTGCTCCTTGGTGCTGCGGTTGTATTTCCTCAGTGACTTGCTTCCCTAAGGTTTCAGAATCCATCAGACCTTTTCTTGCTCACAGTGGATCATCATTTACACACGTGCAAATAAAGGTCTTCCATCTCCTAAGTTTTCAGTTTTTGACTGATAGTCTGTGATTACTGATCCTTTTGCTCAGGGGCATTTTTTGGCTATAGTACTCCTAGGCCATAAAACTATTTCCATTCACCAGGAACAATACAGGCTGTTTCTCCTTTTTAGAAGAGTGTTTTAAAGTGTCCAAGGTTCAATCTCACTGGTTCTTCAGACAGCTGGCAATCATACAAGACAATACGCTTTACAAAGTGATGAGGGAGGAAGTAGCATCTCCTAGTGTGATATGTGATCTTTTAATACTCCTTGATTTTATTTTATACTTGCTTATTATGTTTCACATGTAATCTTTTTAGCCTCCATAGAGTGCCTTGCACTAGTTGGAGGCTATTATTGATCCAGAAAATGATACTAAGTCAAACGGAGAATATTATTCTCTCTTTTCTTGACAGTTTAATATTTATGTACTTGTGTTTGGGCAGGCTAAATATCAAGAGAAGGGGAAGCACTGGATGTGATCTCAGGGGATACAATTAGGGGTAATGGGAATAAAAAAGAAAAATTAGGATAAATATCATCAGTTAGTGAATGAAATCAAGTAAGTTATAAAAGCTTCTGCCATGAGATAGTATTTCAAATTAAGAAAAATCCTAGCACTTTCAAGTGGATGCCAATGTATATGTAAGTGTTTTGTTTTATTACATCAGTGTGCTTTTAAAGATGTTACAACACTCCTCTTTCAAACAGAAAGGTTTCAGAGGTAGACCAACAGATGGAACAATGTGGGAAAGAGACTCATAATAGTAATTTTGCTGTAGCTGCTCTTTTATTTTCATTAGCTGTCAGAATTACAGCTTTGATTTGTTTCCAGTAAAGCAACAGTGTAAGAAGCTGCTGTTGACACAACTGTCATTTTATATTCTGATTTTGCTTCTAGGTAGTTTTTTTCAGTACCTCTGTGTTTTGGCTTGGAGTTTTTCATGTTATCTATCAACATATGAAAATACATCTGTAGTATGAATGGATGAATATGGATCTTGCTGATTATAATATCAGGCCCCAAATGCAGGATTTTGTGCAAGAAGAAGATCTGTATTGCCTATCTTTCCTATGTTAGTCTGCACCATTGAAAATTTGCCTTTTGCCCTTCAGCAACTGTTTCTCCTTTTCCTTTTTCACTAGGTCAATGGCAGAGACTTGAAGGATCTGCGGCACAAGGATGCTGTGGAACTCTTCAGGAATGCAGGCTATGATGTATCTCTGAAGATTCAGCGCAGGGTATGTTTTACCTGTTTCTTAGGGTTATTTCTGGCTCAGTTTAGACTGGTTTCCATGATTGATAGCTCTCTATTTCATGAGGCAGAAAAATACCATGTTGGGGTAGTTAGTGTGAATTATGCATATAAAGATTTTATTTGAACTATGTCCTTCTCTACTTGACCACAGCTGTAATCATCTGTACATTACTTGTCTGTAACAGCATCAGTGAAGAGGTGAGTTTGGGGAAGTTCCCACATCTCTCTTTTGCTGGACTGTGATGTGTTTTCTCACAGATCTCCATCCTCAGAGGCAAAGGTTTGTCTCTGAAGACAGAATCTCAGGTTCTCCAGTTTTGATTCAGAAGCCAGAATCTTACTGAAGACAAAACTTCCCTCTTGTTTCAGAGGATATCACTCATGTTATCACTGAGATGTGTGTGCAGCCCACTACTGCAAGAAAGACATTGAGGTGCTGGATCGTGTCCAAAGAAGGGCAACGAAGCTGGTGAAGGGTCTAGAGCACAGGTCTTATGAGGAGCAGCTGAGGGAACTGGGGGTGTTTAGCCTGGAGAAAAGGAGGCTGAGGGGAGACCTTATTACTCTCTACAGCAACCAGAAAGGAGGTTGTAGTGAGGTGAGTGTTGGTCTGTTCTCCCAAGTAACAAGTGATAGGACAAGAAGAAATGGCTTCAGGTTGAACCAGGGGAGGTTTAGATTGGACATCAGGAAAAATTTCTTCACCAGAAGGGTTGTCAGGCATTGGAACAGGCTGTCCAGGGAAGCGGTTGAGTCACCATCCCTGGAGGTATTTAAAAAGTGTGTAGATGTGATGCTTAGGGACATGGTGTAGTGGTGGACTTGGCAGTGCTAGGTTTACGGTTGGACTCAATGATCTTAAAGGTAATTTCCAACCTAAACAATTCTACAAATATCTGAAATTTGGGCTGCTGTACTTTAAATTTACTGGCCCCATTTTGAATACAGAAAGAGAGGAATCTGTAATGCGCTGTTGTAATTCGAACGTCCCTGGCTAGCACTGAAGTTGACAAAGGAAATACTGATCAGCCTGCTGGTGGGGAGAGGTCAGTTGAGGCCCCTTTTCTACACCCTTACAAAAGGAGTAAATCTTCTGAACCAGTGTACAGGGCAGGTAAGAAAAACAGAATTAGTGATGCCCTTTTCCTGATAAAGACACCAAGAAATAGCGTGGTTGGAAGTGCCTCAAGGCATGACTGGGTATGTGTGTGTCATTGCTTCTGCTGTATGAGATGTACCCAGCGCCAGCTGTTAGAGTCCTAGATTACAAAGTGTTAGAGGAATGTGAAGGTGCCTGGTAGTGACTGGGTACCCTGCAGTTAAAGCTCAGTCCATCCACAGCTGTTCTAACCCTTCCATGTGTGGAGTGTACAGGTACCTGGGAAACCATCTTGCACAGCCTTACAGAGCCACCAGGTCCTCACACGGAACGGGGGGCTCTCCTGTGATGGGCTCTGACACAAATACTTTTTTTTTTCCTTGTAGTTGCAGCCACAAAATGGCCCTGTGGGTCATCAAGGCGATGGAGAATCAGGTGGGCTTCCTCTAGCAGCCATTCTTGTGCCAGGCCTGGCGCTTGCTGCAGCAGCGGTCTGGATCTTGCTGAGGTATCGACAGCGGATGTGAAGAGTTCACGTTCTGGATATCACTGCGTATTTTACACAGCTATGATGTAATTTAAAGATAGAGAATCAACGATCTTATCACAGACTGATGTCAGAAAGGATCATTGCCTATCATAAAGCTGCTGCTGATGTTCTTTATGTATTGATTTTGTTGTAGGGTGGATGGAAGCAGAGAGGAAAAGGGGAAGGGAGGTGACTGTTCTCATGTATAAAGTGGGATAGCTGTTATCTTGACTAATCGGAGGAGGTTTTGCCATCCTCCTTTATTTTGCACCAGGAACTTTCAAACACACTCAACTATTCTATGTTTTAAGATGTGACTTTTGGTTAAAGGGAGTGGGGGCTGGGGTAGTTTAAAATCAAAAACATTTACTAAAGGCTTTGCCTTATTTCCACTGAATTTTTCTTGAAATTAATGATCCCTGTCTAAACCATGAATAAAGAGAAGCAATGTGGAGGGTATATTATTTTTTCCATTGAATTTTTGTTGGTGGTTGATAATTAAATGCCTTAAGAAAAATGTATAAAATGCAATCTGTGGTTTTGCAGGTAAAATCATCAGTGTAGCTGCTGATCTAACAGTAATATGCAGTACTGGTGAGGTATTCTACTAGTTCTGGAAAGACAGAAGATAATCTGTTGCTAGAAAAAGACTTTGTCAGAATGACTGTTCATTCTTGGGTCGGAATTGTAAGAGAAAGCTTTACACAAAATGCTAGCATACCAGAGAGAGACAGGCAGACAATTGAAACACAAGGATGAGCAGTGGCAAGAGATCTGGGCATGCTGAAGCTGCAGAAGAGTCTTTAAATCAGTAAAGAAGCAATTGTCCCTCCATTTGTCAAGTGGGTTGAAGTCTGTGTCTCTCAGGTTAAAGGTCTGTTTTGGGGTTTATTTTTTGTGTGGGGAATACTATAGATAAAGTTTTCTGTAGCAGCTAACTTGCTCTCTGCAATCAGAAAATCTTACGATGATTGAAAGGGAGAAGCCAAGAGCAGGCTGGGGTTGTCCTGGCTAGTGCTTGTTTGTGAAGACTGATGTGATGTTCAGGAGATAGACTGGCGGGTGCAAGGCAGGGTAAGGCTTAGCCAGTAAAACCAAAGGGAGAGACGCTGGCTCTGGAAAGCATGTTGCTGAATTTACCTGCAGGGTCTCATCTCCTCACTGTGATTTGAATAGTTTTAAATGCCCCAGCTGACATGAGCTCTGTGGGGTAAGACCTGTTTCTCTTGTCTCCAAGAAATCAATGTGTTTTGTTTTTTTTTGTAAAAGAAAAGCAAAATTCATGGTCTGGTCTGTATGATGCCAAAAAAAATCACATATGCAATATATGTATTCAAACAAAGAAAAACTGATGTCTGGACGCTTTACTTATCTATATTCTTTGTTATTCTAGTTGAACACTGCTGATGTATTTGGAATTGTTGTGTGTTTGCTCAGGGCTGTGTTCCTGCTGTCTGCTGGAGATAGAAGTGGTATGCTGTTACACGTGACGTTCCTAAATCACAACGGAGTTTCAGAGCACTGAGACCACATGAAATCTTGCTTTGGCCTATACACTGCTCTAGTGTAAGGGGAAGAGGACACAGCAGGAATTTTGCTCAGTGTTCTTAGGGGACTTTGGGAAGAGACTTGAGGTTTGGTGAATGGGTACTGGTGTTGGATGGCTTGGGCTGATGCACGCAGTGACTTGCCTCGGCCTGCAAACCAGTTACACCTGATGGCAGAAGGGCTGCTGATCGGAGAGATCTTTGCAGATGCAGCATGAACCATCTTGCTTGGCTGTGACCTGCTCTGAGTATCTGGCTGTGGTGTCCACGTGGAGTGTATTAAGATGGATTATGAGAAGTTGATGCCGTTGTATCACAGCCATCAGAATAAAAATGCAGACAGTAAATAAAAGGTCTGTCTGGGACAAACCTCTTGTTAGCCCTTGCCTGAGTCGAGTTTCAGTGAGAGGGAGTATGTGGAACAGGCTAGGAGGATGAGGATTTGGGGGAGTGGTTAGTTTTACTCATTTCCCGTTGAAGTAAGCAGAGAAAGCAAAACCTTTGGTTTTGTTTTTTTGTTTTTTTTTTTCTTTTGGTGGTGTTTTTATCTTTCAGCTTTGGGATTTTGATACAGTTCAGACATGATTGCCACCTGTATTGCAGGCATTTTATTATGGGGGGAGGGTTATATCCAAAGTCCAAATAATTGATGTGACTTACTGAGCAAGAAAAGGCCCTTATGATGCATAGCGTTCCTCTTTTCACAATTACTGAATAATTTTAATACCACAGCATTAATCCAGTGGTTTTTCCAGAAATCTGAATAGTAGTTTTTACTGAGAATTTAAACCATCCAGTGTAACCTTCAGGAACACCTTTCTGTGTCTGCCACCTCCAAACCTCAGTGCCTGAGGAGTAGCAAACAATCCCTTTTCTAGTCCCCAACTGCCTCTTGTCCCATTTATTGACAAAATCCTTGTGGAAAATACACCTGAACCTCAAACTCTCCTATGAGCTGTGGCTCATATTACTTTCTCTCAGGAGCTGGACTGTCTCACCTAATAAACTTTGTGTGTTTTCCAAAGTCTTTTCCACTGTGTGGTTTCTATAGCCTTGAGTTTCATTTTTTACACCAAATGCTGTATATGTCTTTTCTGTCATTGCAGAAGTAGTGAATTAAAAAAACATCTAATGAGGACAGCTTCTAACTGCAAGTGATCAGAGAAAGTTTTAGCTTTTGTTACAACTTAAATGTCTGGGTTTTGAAAAAAAGATAAGCTGAAGTCTCGAAGACAAACATAAAAAAATTCAAACTTACAAATTAAAGTTAGGATGCTTTTTATAAGAACTCGTTTTCCATTAATACTGAGGACAGCTGAAACTCTTAAACCCTCATGTTTCTCTCTCGTTCTCATCTGTTCCCTCAACCTTATTGTGAACTTGCAGACCTGATGAAGCCTGGATTTTCATATCCCTAGTTTAAAGACAAATACATCTAGTTTGACTTCCTGTATATTCTAGGCATATATGTCTCACAGAGTCTCCTGAACTGTATGTGCTAATAACATTTATTTGATTTAGGCATAACAGAGAGAAAGAGCAGCCAGACTTGATCGGAAGATAGGAAGATGCACTACTTTTGGCACTTTTTAATTAAAATAAAAAACTAGAAAGGTGCGTGTGGGAGGGAAAGGTGCCTTGCTTTCAGTTTGCCTTTAGGTTCCAACAACTGGTTTGTTAGGTTGGTCTGTGCTAGATTAAAGAGGCCTCTAATAACTGATAGTCCCTCCCTGTGAGAGGATTTCTGTGTTGTAATTGCCTTCTGTCTCACGTTATTTTAAAGAAATGAAGCCACCTGAACCCTTTAAGATTCTCAGTGTAAGATACTTTCTCTCTTGGAGTAGTTTCTATGGCTTTCTGCACCATTTCCAGTGTTTCTGTATTGCTTTGTAAAACCCAGACACCCCAGCCACATACAGAGTCTCACTACTGAGAATGCCAATGCCGTATACTAGGAGATTTCCATATAATTTTTATCTGAAAACCCTTAAAATTTTTTTGGTGAGGATGCAGACACGTGCAAAGCAAATTTAAGCCAACTTCTAAGTGCTGGCTTTTCTTAAATAACTTACAAGTCTCTTAGAAGTGGTATACAGCTTCCCCCTTCTTCATTTGCTTTCTAAAGCGCCCTAAGGAATCTATAAAACCACAGAGTAAACACCATTGCCACATGAGAGGTAAATTCTCTTATTTCCAGTTTGTAGATCAAAAGAACAATCCTTTTTGGTCATAGTGTGACACCAGAAGCGAGTGTTAAGCGCCTATATATTCTGGCTTCTAAATGCTTGTCCATACCCAATGTGACCTTCATAGTGTGAGTGAAAGCGTCTTGAGTTTGCATGTTGTTGAATGACTGCATCTCCTGTTTGTATTGGCTATGTGCACTGGTTACTCTGCCATGTCTGCTGTATTATCTACCAGTCTGCTATCTCTAGCAGTGCTGGTTTTATCTTCTGCCAGATCATTGGTAAAAATACTGAATGGGGTTTAGTACAGAAACAACTTCCCCCCATGGTTATGATTTTTCAGTAACTGTTGGTATCTCCTGATTATTGGATTATTTTGTCTGTTTAACAGGTGCCTTTTGATAGTGTATAGCATTGATTTTTTTTTTAAAAAACAGGTGTATCAGCATGTTGCACAGCACTAAGTAGATTACATCTGAGTGGTCAGTAAGCTTCATCTGTTCTCTTGCTGGCAGAAGCTGATACAAGGGTAATAATCAGGCCAGGTGAGCTTTATGAGCCAGTCTTCCTCTCATCCTCTTTCCTAATATATTAATGTGGGATGGAAGTAGTTTTCCTCTACTTGGGTTGAAGGAAAGAGCAGATAACTTACTAATGGGACAGTGTCCCACAGCTTGGGGGCCCAAGAGAAGAGTATATGGAGAAGTCTGAAGGAGGGCCATAGCGATACCCTTGTCCTAAGGGTTTTCCTCATTCCTAGCTTTAGGCATCCGTGCTGCTGTGCTCGGTATGTGTCCTGTCTGGAGCTCTGCACTATCTCTCTCCATGTGCAGCTGAGGAGGACTCCAGGCTTTTCAAAGCCTCCTTGAAGAAGGATCCATGCATAATGAGAATATACGCAGGTTTAAATGAAGAGCAATGTTGTGCAGACGCAAAAAGGCTTTCCTTGTCAAGTCTGAAAGCTTTTATCCTTGCTGCTGCAGCTGTGACTGATCACAGGCAAACTTCACTGTAGAGTCTCTTACCTGGCTGCCAAAACCAACTTTCCTAGGCTGGCACTCTTAGTAAAGAAGAGTAATTGTGCTAAGTATGCAGGGTAATTATTCAAAGTGGCATGTGAATGATTTGAGATCGTTCACCAAGCTTTCACACTTGTGTTTGCATTCAAGTCTTCCAGCTGTTTCCCTTTGGTAAAGTTCTCTTCCCTCTCATTCCTCTTCACCACCTCTCAGCAGCCTAGCATTTGTGCCTGGCTTGCATTTTTTGCTGTGACACAAAGGCAATTGTCATAGAAAAATTACTGCTTTTGCTCTGGGTCGGTTGGTACTGATGTTTGTTAATTCAACTGTGTCCCCCTAGTTGCTTTGAACTAGCTATCGGACTTGGTGTTACTTACTCCTTTTCTCTTCCCTTCGGAAATTAATGTTGGCACTTAGTTCTGTGACTGCCCTCCTTCTGGCTGGCTTGCCCAGGTGTCGGATGGCAGATCACCAGAACACCAAGCACAAGCCTCTTCTCTCTCAGGTAGCGGAGACTGTACAGTCAGGGCAGTGAGGGGCTCGGATCAGCTCTGAACTGAGCCCAGAAAGCCCTTAGAGCTTCTCTCTGATTAGGTGGGCACTAGAAGCTCTTGCTGAGTATCAGTACTTTAAGCAGGATGGTCCAGTCTCTACAGCAATAAGGGCTGGATTCCAGTTTTGCGAATGCCTCTGAGGACCCGTGTTGATGTCATGACAACTCCCAGCTCCAGGCTTGTTCTTTTTGCCCTTAAGATGTGTCTGTCTCACCTTTTCAGGTTCCTGATCATGGTGATGCTGGACAAAGAGATGTTTCCAGTTGTTAGAGCGTGGCAATTCACATTAGACCTGTAACCCATCTCTGGCTGTGGGTGGCATGAGCAGGATTGGCAGATCTTAGGGCTCACCAGCCAGACGACTATGTATCCACAACTTGGGAAAGTGCAGCAGAAGTGCAGTTTATGCAAAGCATGTCATTCTTCTGCTGGGACAGAGTTTTTCCAGAGAAAGAAGATAGAAAGTCTAGCAAAGGCAAGCATAGTTTTGGAAAGACAGCTGCGCTTGTGCATAAGAGCAGGGTTGTGTATATATCCGTGGCTAACAACATCTATGGGAAAAGTTTCTGGGAGAGACTTAGAGTGGATGAGAAAAGAAGGGCTGAAGAAGACTTGTTTGTTCTTATTCATAGTGAGAGTGAGTGTGTGAGGGAAGCGTGCTCCTAAAGAAAAGGAAATGAGATTTAAAGGAGATGTGGGCTGGACCTGGTGCAGTAGGACTGCTTGGGCTGCGGTGGAGGAAGTTGGGGAACACAGCTGGGGCTGGCTGATTTAAACACAGCGTTTTGGGGAATGAAGAAGTAGCAGAGTAAGGTATAAGCCATGCTGTTTATTCATCTTTGACACTGCCACCTGCTTCAGCTACTTTAGTCAAACTAGTAAGAAGCACTTGATGAACCATTAGAGTCTACTCTGGATGTTAATAATGTTCATGCGAATAGACTAGAAGCTGTTTCTCTGAATCACTTAAAATGTAGAGTTCATAGATAGTTTTCAAGGTAGATTGCCGACATTAATTGAAGGACGTTACTGTTAAATGGGAAATAGTCTAAATTAGACAGTTCTGGGATTATTTACCATTCATTAGTGCAGGAAAATGATTGGGTTCTTGAAGGTGTTTTTAAGTTTAGAATGATTAAGATACTAGCAATCTGGTGCTAAAAGTTGTTAGCATGGGGATTCCCAAGTGGAACTGGAGACAGTATGAAAGAAATTACTTGATTAACTGGTGGAATATTTGCTGTCTCACTTAAGTACATAGGCTGTATGGGAGTCCAAGCGGAACACATGAAACAATGAGTCTGCAGTCACCCCAAATGGTCTTTTGCATTCATTGCTCCTCAGCATGTTTTAGTAAACTTCTAAATCACTGAAACAAAAAAACATTGAAGGAAAGGGGATAAAAGAATTGTAATATTCAGGGCTTCTTGAACTTCCTTCTTTCTAAATATAGCAAGTATATTACAAAGTTTGGAAAAATAGTTCAGAAATTTAATTTTAAAAGGTGAATAATAATCCATGATTATGTGGATTTTTTTTTTTTCCTTTCATTGTGTAAATAATACTCTTCAGAAGGGTTTCTAGCGAATTTATAGAAGACTTTATGCAGTTCTGCTTATGCTCCCCGACAGGCTGTTGTCAGTCAATGCACAAAAAGGCACGTTGGTCACACACTGGCAGAGATAATACCTTTGGCTGTAAAGTGCTCCTGTACAGGGGAAGCATTCATGTGTCCTAGGCTTTGCCTTGCTGGGGTCGCATGGGAAAGGAGCAGAAGTGAGGCAGCAAGTAAGGCCAGAAGAGGCACAGAGGTTCTGCGGAAGCAGGGTGGGTATCAGTGGGACGTGTGGCAGAGATGCAGCCTGCCTGGCACAGCTGTCCTCCTCTACCCTGGGAGCTCCCCGGCCCCTTCTTCCGAGTCCCTGCAGCGGTGTGGGGCTTCTGAGCCCCAGCGGGGCTGTCACATGCCACGTGGCTGAGCTGCAGCAAGAGTGCTGCAAAACGCCGGTTCATCTGCCTGCCCAGCACTTGAAGATCTCAGTTCAGCAAAGAAATTTCAGTGTCAGGTCCTTTTTGTTAAATTGCTTGATTTTTTTTTTTCCCTAGCAGTGATACCAGTTTTGCTGGTTAACTATAAATCACTGAGTAAGTGTTGCATAGACACTGTCAAGGAATCTGATCAAACTATTAACTTTCTTGTAATGGTAATTAAGAGGGAGTGTTTGAATTTGTACCAAAATTAGACAGTGCAGTGGTTTATGGGCTCCAATGCGTTTCACTCAGAGATTGAAACAGGACTTCAAATGTTCTTGTGTGAACATTTAGACACACTGGGATGAGGACGAAAAAACCTTCCCCACTCTGTATTCAAGTTCTCCCTGCTTGGCAAGCTTTAATTAATCGTTCCTTGAACTGCTGGTATGTACCGTTTTGGCTACTGAATTTGTTTGTAGTGTATAAATACTTACAAAAACTCTGAACAGAGGATGTAAGAGCACTGAGCAGCAAAATGAGAACACATGCTTCTGAAGCTGTGGTATGAAGCTGTAAAATAAAACCAAACACAATCCTGCACATGAACTTCTGTGGCTGTGGTTAAAATAAACAAAAAAAAAAGTAGTCGAAATGCTACTTCAGGGAAACCACTGTACTCTGCTACTGCTGTCTCTAAGTGCTATTTTGAATGCTGGCATAAGAACATGTGTGCAGCTGTTCAAGGTGAGGTATGGAGGTGTGGGCTGGATGTGAAAGGCACTGATTATAAAAGATTGGCTGGAGAGGGAGAAGGGTTTGGATAATCCAGAGGACTCAACAGTTGTCACTGAAGGACAGGGATTGGGCCACCCTGTGGCACTGTTTGTGTGTGCCTCAGTCAATGTCTGATGAGTATCTGTGCTGAAGCAGGCTCTACCTTCCCAAAATGCAGGCTTATATTTTGCATAGAGCCAACATGCCCTTGATTTTGAAGGGGTTAAAGTTAAAGGGATTTGCTCTCAGTGGCTTCAAGTGACTGAAATTAGTTCTGACAGTCGTGATATTTAACATTTTAGAGGTGAGATTGTAGACTGCCCTTTAATAGGGGCAACCACTTCTGATTCAGAGCTTAACAACAGGGGATACAGAAGGTGAATCCCTTGCTTTGAGAAAAGAAAAGCAATGTTAGGCTGGTGTTCCTGCCACGCTTCTCCTGGCAGTGGGGGCAGGTGGGAGGAGGAGGAGGATGGCGGAGAGTTGTCTCTCTCGCCTGTCAAATGCTGATCTATTTTAAGAGCACCAAACTGGAAACTGTTCTCTTTAGACTTTGCTTTGCTATGGCCTTCTAGTGATTTTTTTTCGATGCCTGAAATATACTGCTTTATTGCTGGGCTGTAAGCAAAACATGTGACCTTTCTTTGTCTAATTCTGAAAGTTTTCTGCCTGTCACCAACTCTTCCATGCACGGGAGGGACACAAGAACTTTTTCAAGCCTGAAGTGGAAACCACAAACTTGAGGCTAAAATACAGGCTGGTGCATTTTCTCTGAGTTTAACTTTATTATGCTAATGAGATAGAGAACTTCACAGGGAAACTTCACAGGAAAAAAACACTTTTCTCTCTGGAGGAGAGATCACTCTTTGCCCTTACTGAAAGGCAGAGAGGTAATTATCAGTGGTGGAACACGGATGGGTTACCAGGAGTGAAATCCTAGTGTGCCCCAAAACTGTCCTCTTGAGATTCTGATTCAGAGATGAATTCAAATTGCTTGACTTTCCTTTTGAAGGTATTCTGTACATTTCCTGTATGGATTAAATCTAAGGTATTGAAAGTAGGATGCTTGTTTTGTGAAACCATCAGTAATGGCATATTTCTGTCATCTAACATGCCCTGGTAAATTCTTTCTGATGCATAGTATTTGTGTGGTTTAGGCCCCATACTTTTCATGAGGGCACTTGATTTACTTTCTCTATCTGAACATATTTTTAAGCATGTAGCAGAGCAGGGATGAAAAAAATATGAAGTAATACTGTGTACACACAGAAATGACCCATCTATACAATCACTGCCTGTTGAAGATATAATTACTGAGCATTAGTGATTCACTAGCAATTCTCAATTCATTGGTTCCCAAGCTGGCAATATCAAATCAGTGCCGTGTTCTTGGTTATGATCAGTGGCTCATCTAAATACCCATGTTGATGGTGGTTGTTTTATGGGGAAGGGTCAGACAAATGTTCCTGCTGGTTGGGAAGCATGAATGCTAAGGAGAATGTGGAGCAAGGAAAATGAGGGATTAATGCAAATGACATGTTGTTACAGATGGTGAAAGAGATGAGTCAGACTTGGATGTGCTAATAGCTGTTATTGATGAAGGAACTATTTTTCAAACAGTTGTTAGTATAGTTTAAGCTTATCATTTGGGGGCCTGAGTGTTTATCCCCAGGCTTTAACAACACAGACTGTTCAAGAGCTGATGCTCATAGCCACTTGTTCACAGCTGCTTGCACACATGGCTGCATGGAGACGGTCTCCAGCAAGATGATCTGTGCCAGAATCAGTGACTGGCTGTATTGTGTTCCCTTGGCTAAGAGGATACGTGTTGATTATTGAAACAATCTTAAAAGAGCAGGAAGAGAGCAGAAGAATTGAGAGCTTTAATATTTTACCTAGCACATAGAAGTGTCTAGTTATACACACCGTGAGGAAAATAAGCCCATCAGTGGAGTTACCTATGTCAAAGAGAGAGGCTGTTCTTCTTGCCTTTCACTACTTTCACTGTCTAAACTGCAGTGCCCCCCGAAAGAAGAGGCTGCATTGATTGTGCTTCTTTCAGGGTAATAATAATGAAGTTTTCCATAGGAGGGACAACTCCAAACTAGGGAACTGCATCCAAATGTCATACAAATTCAAATAGACATAGCTGGACCAAATGTTTGTTCACAGTGGAGACTTTGAAAAGTGGACAGTGCCAGAGCTCTCTAAGCAATAGACATCAACTACATTCTAGGGTTCTGGTCTTTATCCAAATCCCTGCTGTTTTTTTGATTTGCAGAGCTTCTTTTGAAGTCTTGCTCTGTCTCTGAATAGAGGGGACCTTCACACAGATAGTTTCGCCTCTGGTCAGCTATTGCAAAAGGTGCCTCAGATGCTTATAGAGCTCAGAGAAAGACACAACTGCCCTGCAGCAATGAAAATCTGCTCTCAAGTGCAGAGATTTGGCTGTGTCCCTTAGCATATGCATCTGACCACAAATCCTGCTACAACAGTACCCCTAGAATACTGAATTCACAGAAGAGTCATCATATGAAGTATATTTAGATGCTCTCTTGCCCATTAGTAGAATAAACTATAAAAACACACCATGAAGATTAGAGCTTTTGGTGTCTTCTAAAGCCAAATTCTTGCCTAGAAGACAAGACAAACTCTATCTTAGTACCCCTTTCATGAAGCTGTACTTTTCTGGCTATAGAGGAGTAAATTTTTGTCTGGAATAGAAACAAAATTTAGCTACTAGCTTTCCTAACAGGGACGTGTTGCAGGAAGAAGTATAGTTGGCTTCCAAACGGTTCTTGGTTACAACCCTTGCTATTAACAACATAAAGTTGCTTTGTGCTTTCTGGATGGTAATGAGAAAGCCTGATCAAACCCCTTGGACATTTGAACAGCAGTTTCTCAACAGGGAGAGCTAGTGGTTGAACTGACTATGTGATACTTTCTACTAGACTAGAGGCTTAGCAGAAGGGAAAATTAAGCCATTAACTAGAAAACCTGCTAACTGGCTTTTATATTTTAAGCTTGTATTCAGCATGAGCTGAGTATATTTTAAAGTCCCAATTATCACTTCTTGCTGTGCTTTTACCTGTGCTGCATTTAAAGTTAACTGATTGCTTAATAAATAAATGAACTGAATTTCTGAGTTGTGTGAATTCCTCTTGCAGGTGAGGTATGCAGGATATGATTTGTTTTTCTACTAAGGGATGGATGCCTGTTTTGAACCCTGAGTACTACTTCTATTAATGGCAAAAGAAATGTAGTAGTAGAGGCACGTGGGTAAAATCATCTTTTTATAAGGTGGTATTAAAAAAGTTTGTTAGAAGAAGAGTCAGTGATGATCTAAGTAGAGTGTGTATCATGAAAGTAATAGGGATAGAAGCACTGCTGCACTGGAACAGTTCAGAGATCCTTCCAGTTTGGTCCTGATTCTAGTTCCAGCCTGTGTCTGGGACCAGTATTGGCTGTTTCAGGTGAAGATGCAGTGGACCGCATAGGAGGCATTGAGGAGATGGTCTTTTTTATAAACCTCTGTAATTAGTCATTACCTTACGTTTTGAAGCATCAAGGTCCTTCTGAAAATCCTCCTCCTAAATACTGTTGCTAGTAGTACTGTTATAAACATCTTTATCTACAGATACAAATACAGCAAGTTTCATGGCAAGATGTTGTTATCCTTTTATCCGATCAGCGAGTAGAATTGAAAACAGCCAGGCAGGTTTGAGGAGAGTTAGCATGCCTAGATGCTGGCTGTTTTCTACCAGCTATATACATTAGTCAAATAAAAGGTATCACCTCCCTGTATAAAATTTGCTTTTCTGTGTAATGGTATCACTTGAAATTACTGCTATCGTATTGCTTGTCTTCTCTTCCAGTTCACTAGCACGTATTTTAAACAAAATACATCCAGGTGTTGACAGTTGATGGATCCTATTCTTGACCTCTGTCATTGAGGAAAATTGTTCCTTTATTCCCATTTTGCTGCCCTTACTCATAGATCAGAATGCTCAAATTGTACTTCTTGCAGCTCAATCAATGATTATTCATTACTGCACCATGAGGAGTTTGCTAGATGCCTTCCAAAAATAGAACTTGGTCACTAGTTCTCTCTTGCTAATTGTTTTATTGGCACAATCAAAGAATTACAATAGAGGATGCTTTGCACTGTAATCATGCAGGGGTGTCTTTAGGATTCTGCTTTCTAGGAGCTATACAGCTGATTTATTAAGAAGGTGAGCAAGGTCTAACTCACCTATATTACTATCTGAGCCTTTTAAAATTAGGTAAACCAAACTTGTTTTCCAGTTCTCTGGAAGAGATGCTGATCTTAATAAGGCTGCATCTTTTTACTGTGTATCTAGTCACTTGGAAGTTCAACATCTAGGCCTCATTCTTTGCTGCTTACAGTCCAAATCCCTTTGGGTTGTTTATACTAAAGAAATTGATGGTAGAATTAGGAATCTTTGATGTTAGCTTACAGTTTGCAAATATATTGAAGGTCCTTTTCTCATCTCCTACAGCAGGTAGTGTCTGTGCTCTCTTGTCTCTTTCAAGGAGATAACCAGATCTCACCCCCAAACTCCCTTGCTGAATTGTTCAAGCCATGTTCTGTTTGTTCTGTCAGATTTTTTGCTTTCTTCTCCTACTCAGTGCTGGTTCCTGTGACGTTTCTCCTGACTCCTCTCTTACTCTATTACAACTGTGTATGTGCAGCCCTCTACCAAAAGCAATGTTCACGTTAGCTCCTTTTCGAGAGTTCCTGGGCAGCCTCAGAAATGCTTTTGTTTTGGTCAGTGACATACGCTCATGCTTGGAGTGGAGACTGCTAAACTCTTTCAGATAGCATCTTAAATAATAAGTCCTAGTTTTTCTACTAGTTTCAGTACATGTTATGTTGATTATGATAGGTTCTAACCTTTATTATCAAGCTTCAATTCAGCTAAACTTTCACACATGGAGATACGCTTCAGGGTTCTGACGTGGCTCGAAATGTGTCATTGAATGCAAAGATTGTTCCAAGGAGAGAGCTCCGGTCTCTCCTCCTGCAGGTGAGCTCTGGATAGAGATTCATAGTTGCTTCGCTCCTCCATGAACTTCAGTTTTTCCTCTTCTCTCACCGCTCAGATTTATCAGGAGGAAAAGTAAGACTCACTCTGCTTACAGTTTTCCAGATTCCTCCCTGTGACTTTCTGGAACATCATACAGTGTTTTCTACGTTCCTGTCCTGCGGAACAGAAGTTGATCTTAAGAGATAGCATGATTTTTCTTTGAGATGCCAAGGGAAAGCTGCACTAACTCTAGTGTTTTTGCTGAAGTTTTGCAGGTCAGAAGACTGCCAACCCAAAAGACTCCCTCTGGAAGGCACTGTGTTTCTTTTTAAGGGATTCTTCTGGGTAGCTGTCAGTGCTCAGCTCATCAAAAAGTCACTGGGTTTTTTGACTCCCACAGGCTCTGAAATTGTATAGCAGTCAAAACCAACCCTTTACAGATCACAGCACCCAGAAAGATTCAGGAAGGAGTGGTCTAATAATACTGTAGTGAAGCAAGTGGAAGAGCTCCCAACAGGTAGTGCTTTCTCTTCTGGGACAACTGAATAAACCTCTAGTGACCCTGTACAGTTGGGGGAGTAATACATGCATCCCTTAGAGGTCATTACCTTATTGCTTTGGAGAACCAAGTCATTAGTGGTGTTCTAACAGCTCCTTTCCATTTCCAGATTGTTCCACTCTTGTGTCTTGTTCTGAATTTGAGATCACTTAAGAATATTTGCAGATAGGGTTCTTCTACCCACAAAATGCCCTCTCCTTTTCTTGTCTTTATCTTTCCCTCTTTCAAACATCAACAGTTATGGCAACAGGAACATTGGAGGAAAATAAGCAGCTGGCAGTTTTGCTAATAGGCAGAAACACAGGCTGGAGTCTCTCCTGAATGCAGCAGCACAGTGGTGGAATCACAGCAGCATTGCTAACAGTGACACGGAGTGCATTTTGAGCTCTCAGGGTAGTTGGATTTAATGAGGTGAAATATTGCTCATGCTAAACCTTGTACCAGAGCTGAACAACGTGATGCATACAAATGCAGAAAATGTGGTCCAAGGTTTTAAAATGGCTTTCCTTATTTATATGTTTATTTTCCAGAACAAAACGGTAAGAGATGGTCTGGGTTGCAAAACTAGGACTGCAAGAGCTGCTTAGTTGCTGATTCCAGATTACTTCAAGAAGAAAAAAAAGAGGGACATCATGGTTGCCTCTTTTATCTGGCATTAATGCAATGCCCTTCTTTTTGACTAGCAAGTTTTCCACAAATGAGAGTGAGTGAGAGGGGAAAAAAAGTAGATTTGAGAACTATGGAGTTAGATACTAGTGTTCCAGGGTTTGACTGCCAATATACTTATATCTATAACTCCTCCTGCCGCTGGTGTTTTCTGTTGGCCACTCACTCTGCAGACTGCTTTTCTGAAATACCTATATTATGCTTCTTTTTTTTTTTTGTCTGCTGAGAGTCTTCTTAGCTCAGACTGTTCCCAGTTTTAGAATAAAAAGAGATACTTTACAGTAGATGTGCCAATAAGGTGAAAATGTTTGTTAACTGTTATCTTTATTTGGTCCCAGATTTAAAGTGTGCAAATTCACCAGATCTAATGGGACAGATTAATTCCTGATGTGATTGAAAGGCTGAATATGTCCTTAGTTATATGTGAATGGAGGTGAGTATTCCAAGTTTCAGATCTCAGTGCTACTGTCCTGAACTTTAAAGAAGTTTTGATTGGAGTTTCCATCCAAATTCCATTGCTTGGCTTTATCTGCCTACTGGTGCGAAATGAATCCAGAGTTGAAACACCCTCCATGCTTCAGGGCAGTTCAAATCTGAATTCCAAGGGTGGGGAGGATCAGGATAGAGGGAGGAGGGAAGCCAGTGGGGTTCCCTAATTACTAGTAATGTGTTAATTAAGTGGAATAGAGCTACGTGAGTTTGATAATCTGAGTTGCTCTTTAAATATTGCTGTCTACTAGGAAATACCTGCACTTGAAGTGGTTCCTTCTCATAGCACCACAGTTGTGTAAGAGCCATTTTATACTGTCATTTTTAATGAAAGTTAAACCAGGAGTGATAGTATTTGAGGGCTGTCACTTCTGGCTGACAACTACCTCATCTCCATTTTCATGCACTCAGCTTTATATTTATAAGCATCCCCTGCAAAGGTGCAGTTTAAATATACGGACTTCTGCATGCCTCTACAATAGATGGCCTACCTACAAAATCCATTTGCCTGAGAACAATTTGAAAGTCCGTGTTTAGATGTGCAAGGTTTGAGAGTGTGTGCCTGTGTCTGCGTTTGGTGACAGACTTTGGATTTAATCCTAAAATACCTCCCAGGTTGCAGCTATAAACATGACTGTTGTAAGCAGTAGAGGGTACGGCCAGCTCAGAATGTGTCAAGTTGTATGGTGGCATGTGTCAAGAAAACAATTCTACCATTACAACTATTTTCAGTGCTGGGGCATCCCAGAATACTGCAGCTGTGGCTGCCTGCACTGGGATGCTAAGGGCTTTACTTTGGCCCCTGTTAGCTTACCCAGCCATCTGGAGAGCAGAGCAGAAGGAATCAGAGCCTTTACAGGGCTCTGGGCTTGGAAGAGCAGAGGAAGCAGAGACTGGGGCTGTCTGGACCTGTGCGCCAGTGAAATTTTACTGAACGGACTTTCTGCAGTTCTCAGATCAAGCTGTCATTGTGCTCCAGGTTTTCAGGACATGAAAAGGAATTACAGTCTTTATGAGCTCACCTAAAAAGTGTAGTAGTGCTGTTCACTTACAGCCTGTGACTGGGAGCCTCACAGGGAGCATGTTTGCAGTTTGGGGATCAGTAGAGGCACTGTCAGGGATCCCCTCTACGTAGCAGAGCGTGCATGGTGATGCAGTCTGTGTTGCATGACAGAGGGGCTGCTGCCCAGGGCCTATTCTGTCCTGCCACCCAGAATCATGGCCACATCCAGCCTCTGCTACTGTCTATAAACAACACGGCGAGTTCAGCTAGGCTGAGTGGGCATCAGACAGTGGGCATATGCTGAAAACTGTGAGAAAACCCAGTAGCGGGGAGAATAGGGATATTCTTTCTTCTTTTCTGGGGGGAATCATTTGCAATTCCTTTTTAAGAACATCGTATTACAAGGGGAATTTAGGGTTCAAGTGACCAGAGACTTGGCACCACAAGATGTTCTCATCGCTGTCTGAGTGGCCCTCAGCACCTTGCAGAATTGGACTGCACCTCATCACCCACATGAGACTGGTACATGGGCTCTTCCTTCTTTCCTTACACCTTGCATTGCTCTCTGAGTGTGGTAGGATGCTTCCTCTTTCCCCCATGCCATGATTCCCAGGCCTGTGAAATCGCTGCTGTTTCTCAGCACTAAAATCTGTTCTGCTCCCTGTGTCTTTTGGGTCTGCTTTTGCTTCTGAATTCATCAGGGCTTCTGTCCATAGTTTCAGTATATTAGGAGAGGGATGTTGTTTTTAAAAAGCAGAGCAAACAACATGAATTCTGAGCAGGAAAGCACTTTTAAGGTGTAATGCATTTTATGGCAAAGTGCTTTAGAGCTGTGTACAAAATAAACAAAAATCCTACAAAAAAAAAATCCTTCAACTATACAGAGCAAAACAAACTTGATGCATTAAATAATGTGTTAATAAGCATCTATGAAATAGATGATGATTTCAATCTGATTTATTTTTCAGTCCTGTGAAGACAGCTGATGAATCATACATGGTTATGGCACTTGTGAATTGTGAGTCTCCTCACGACTGAGGGTAAATGTCAAAGACACCATGTGTTAGAACAAGGTATTTTGCTTGGCAGGTGTGGCTTATTCAGGAAATAGGCTTCTGTTTTATACATACATGCTTTACATTGCTCAACTGAGTGTATTAGTTCCTTGAGCACACATCCTGTAGCTGTCTTGTGAGGTTGAATACCTCCTCATTTAGGTAAATAGCACTTTCTTTGGTCGTGGAGAAGGGAGAGGGTATGCTCAGTGAATCCTTTCTCTTTGGCGCTCTTCTGGTAAGCAATAAGCAGAACACAGCTGTCACCTGTGCAGTTTGGAGGCACAACATGAGCCGGGTTAGAACTGAGTTGCTGAAGGCAAAACGTCTGTGGCCATGTCCTCTGATCTTGCTGACTTGGACTTCCTACCTGAGTGGGAGCGAGTTTCTCCTGTCAGTGCTCAGAACACTGGCCTGGCCTTTTTCCAGCAAACAGAAGAGGCTTCAGACATTCAGGCTGAGCAAAGGATATCTGATGCTAAGCTTTTATCTCCTGACCTTCCAGGGCTTCTCTGAGAGAGGCAAAAGCTTTCCTAGAGGACTTGGCTCTGAAATGGTTCCCTGGAGAGTTTTCACATCTGGTCTCTTTTAGCTTCTCACTGCTATCAACACAGAGCTTATTCTGGGGATAAATCCAACAGCCTCAGTGCTGACTTTTGAGAGAACATCAGAGAGAAGTGCCCCCACCTCATTTTGGGCAGTGACAGTTGCAGTCTAAAAACTGCTCAGGAGCAAGCACTGCACTTGTCAGGCAGAGTCAGTGTGAATGTGAGCCAGTCAATGGGGAAATGGGAGGGACAGTGGGAAATGGCATCATGCTTGCAGCACTGCTAGTGAAGCACCTTCCAGAGAATATGCTGTATCCGCCAGAAACACAGCACAATGTTTCTTGCTGAGCCTACGCATTTTCTCTCTTCACCTGAGAAACCAGTGTAACTCAATGAAATTGAGAGACTCCAGGTACATGGACCATTGTAACTCTAAGACCTGTGTATTGCTGGTGTTTTACTGGCTCTGTATGAAAGAACAAAGTATGCTTTGGGCCAGGCACAATGGAAAGATGGGATTGGTATGGATGAGAGAGAGGGTCTTGGTTTCCTTATAGCTTGGCCTCAGCAAGTCAGACATTGGATAGGGTATGACACTTGAGTACATCTGAAGATGAGATTACTAGAGTACTTTGACTCTGTAACTGTTCCAGTAGAATACACAGCAAGGAAAAGTTGGACTTTCAAGATATGGCAAGCATCTGTACAAAGATGTGTCCTTAGTAGTCCTGAGTGGATGGTGGTACCTTTGTGCACACAAGAAACATGCCTCTGATGGTTGCACCTTAATACCTGTAGCTCTGTATTCTGCCTCTTTCTCCTAGATCCTCACCTCTTGCCTATCTGCTCTACTTAGATATCGATTGCCACTGCTCTGCTGCCATGTACCACAAAGAGGCTGTGGTCCTGAGCCAGTCTCTGTAACCCCGGGCACTCTCCTGGAAGGTGGTTTTGAACTTTCTTCTTTCTGAATGCTGCCTCCCTCACAGATTCCTGCAGCTGTGATGAGGCAACACAGGGCAGTGTATCAGGAACTCTTCCGATTATATTCTGTGGTGGATTCTTCAGTTCTTGTAGAACTGATTGGTATCTTCTTGCATTGTCATCCCAGGGGAGGTAAACTCATCTTTGGCCAGTGATGAGTAACACAGTAGGTACAAGGGAGGTGGGGATGTAGCCCTGATGAAAACCTTGTTGGAGTGGAAGGTAGGGTTATTCCTGTGCTGTTATACACCCTACGCGTATCTAAAAAGGCCTTGTACATGAAAGTCTCCTTACTGCTAGGAGCAAGTTTCATAGATGGAAAATTCAGGTGTTCTGAGTTGTTACAGGTGTATCTTGGCAGAAACATAGCTGAAGTGGTGCAAAGGATATTGTTGACTGTGTCTCTGCTGCTGGGGTCAGGATACATTTCTGGGTTGGATGAATTTAATTGAGTGGCAGAGACAGGGGGTGTCACTAGGCAGATTTAAAGAAATTTCCTTTAAGCCAACATTTTTTGGAATCTGGCATCTGAATCTCTTCTCGTACTATGTACAAAAGATGTGATTAGCAGAGAGATTTCAAAAGCAATGCAGTTCAGTATAATGGAAAACACCTGACCTGTATCTGATTCCATTTGGGATCTCAGTAACAGCTGCAAATGAGGCCAAGCTGAATTCCACCACCACAGAGAGATCTCAAGAGCCCCTTTGGAGTGTGCCCAGAATACAAAATACAGTTAACCCCCTTGCATTTATTAGCATGACAGCTCCCTGAGTAGGAGAGAGAGGGATGCGTATGTGTGTGACTTGGTAGCTAAAGGTGGAGTCGTGCTGCTTGAATTTCTAAGGATGAATTAATTGAGGCCTTGATGCTTGATGAGGTTGGGATGCTTTTAAGCTGGGGAAGGAGAAAGGTTGAGTACCTGCTGGGATTCCATTTTGCAAGTAGTTCCTTCCTTTATAATGACAGGAGTTGTTCTGCTGTAATGTGTTTTTAGTGAAAACTGGCTTTTTCATCCAAGTGGTTATGTCTTTTGTTGGGTGTTTTTTTGTTGTGGTTTTTTGTTTTTGTTTTTGTTTTTTTGTTTTTTTTTTTTTTTTCAGGAAACATTGATTTCCCACTCTGTCTCAGTGTAATTTACCAAAAGAAGCAAATTCCTCTTTTTCTCTGATGTCCATGGAGAGACTCTGGGGACTGGGTAAGGGGTTTTTGGAAAGTGAGAATAATAGTGCATTGAACTCTTGACAAGAGTTGAGGTTTTTATATGTATGTGAATCTATGTGTACATATGAATATATGCCCACATGCATACATATATATATATGTATGTATACATATAATGATATATAATGAAACCCTAAACACCTTTGTGGAAAAATGTCCATGCCAGTATTTTCAGTT
The DNA here is from genome assembly GCF_018691265.1 of Tyto alba. Lineage (NCBI taxonomy): Eukaryota > Metazoa > Chordata > Aves > Strigiformes > Tytonidae > Tyto > Tyto alba. The sequence continues at coordinate 10,990,986 of NW_024881280.1, forward strand.
TCATCAGACTTTCTTTTTCAATTTTAATAATACATGTTCCTTTGAGGATGGTCAAAATCTGCACCTGTGACTTTACCCTTCAGTTGGCTTCCATCTCTGTGTTGGATCAAGCCCATTCATTGTCTAGCTCCCCTCTCCCTTGTTCTCTGATGCTTTGTTTGGCCTACAGCCTCTGCATCCTGTGTGCTAAAATTGGTAGTCTCCGGCATCCCAGAGGGGCTTCCAGAATGTTACAAATGGTCATTCTGGGGCAGGATGGAGAAGCCTGATGAATTCAAATCACGTGCTTCTCCTTCATTACCCTCAACCCACCCAGTTCAACACAGCAGATCTTCCCATTGTATCTTTTAATATTATTTTTCTTTTTTTTTTTTTTTCTGCCTATTTAGGCTGTACCCTTGGCTTAGTCAGTCTGTAGTGCTTTCAATGTCAGCAGCATGTCCTTGTGTTAGAGCAGAGCCTTGCATGGCTTAGCTCTGCTGCTTTGGCACTGGGAGAACTGTCTCTGCTTTTTCACCCAGATAGCAACATTTCCCCTTGGTATAAATACATTAATTGCAGTCTTTGTTGGTTCCAACTTAGAGTCGTGTCCCAGGCACTAGCAGGCTGGGGTGTCTGCAAGCCAGGGCTCTGCTGGTAGTGCTAAGGTGGCATAATTCTCATCTGCAACATCTTAGCCAACAAAGGGTTTGTGCTGGTCTGTTACTGCCTGCCAGCCATTTTCATCTGAATTATTTAATGATGAGCAGGAAATTATACAGGACACACCATTTGGGTCTATGTATCCCATAAGGCTTTATTTTCATGAAGAATACAGGTGGTGCAGCAGTGCTATAACTGAGCTTTGTAGCTGTTGAAGAGTACCAGAAGTGGTTGCCGTTTCCACAGCTACTTCGACATGGTTTGGTTTCTAGATCAGCAAGGGCTGCCTATTCAACTCCATTGATTTGCAACCCAATTGATTTCTTTTACTACCATTTTTAAATCACATATAAAAATAAAAATAAATTCTGCCAACAGCCAGATTAGTTCCCTGCCCTTCATCAAATAATAGATAACAAGAACTAGAGTTCTTAGTGGAAATCAAGGGAGAGGTTGGGAATAGATGAGAATCTAAGCCTGGTGTCTCCTCACCTCCAAAAATTTGAGACAGAAGTGTGCAAAGACACTGGTAGGATAATGCTCAAAAAGGGTCAGTTTTCAGCTGCTTCCTCCCCCTTTTTCCCTCCCCTTCCCCTTTTCCTACCAGGTTCTCTGTAAATCATCTCTCTCTTCTGGCTGTTCCAGGATTACAGAAGCAGAGGGGCTGCCCTCTGTCCTTGCAGAGGAGCTGTTGAGATCTGTTCCATGTCAGTGTGAGCTCCCTGGCCAGGATCTCCTCTTGGACTTAAAGGAAAGATGACTCCTATGGCAAGAGGAACCTGGGAGGAAAATGGATAAGACTAGAGATCAGAAGAGCTGAAGGATGTTGTCATCTTGCGTGAGTGAGAAAGGACAGTGGTGCTGGTTGCAGGGTAGGGGTGATATGTAGAGGCTGTTTCTTCCTGCACACTTCTTACCCCAGAACTCTGTTACAGACCCTGCGGGAGCCACATCAATCTGTCTCCTACTCAGCAAATTCTGCCCAAGAAGAGGGTTTTGCTCATCTCCTTTTCTCCTGCCACAGCACTGTCACTTTTTTTCTGCCATTCCCCACATCTGGTGAGTGAGATTAGGAGTTAGAAGGGAAGAGAGGTGATAGTCTGGGAATTCACAGCCCTGTGGTAGGAGAAAGGGAGAGGGCTGAGGTGGGGTTAAGACCCTTCTGCTCCAGTAAATCCACAGCCATATGAAGTGCATGAGTGCAGTCTGGGTATCATGGTATCACTGGAGCCTTAGTGTGAGGACAACCATTTTGTCTCTTAAGTGCAATGATGCTAAGGTTTTTCTATATATTCTGGAGTGCTGGTGTCACCACAACAAAAGTGCATGCAAAATCAAGGTAGCAGGTGTGATGTGCTTTAGGGATCACAGGGTGAATCTATTGGAGTGTATGAAAGAGCAGGTGGCATAATTTAAGTCCACAGATTCTTTAGACAAGATCTGTTAGGGACTGAAAGGTACAATCCTCATATCATTGTAAGGCGTTTCATAATCTCAGATTTAACACATGGCAATCAAAATGTAAGTCATAAAGTGTGGAAGAAAAATTATGCTATACAAATAGGAATGTCAAATTTGAGAAGCTGGAAGATTTTGCTACCTCAATCTATTGTTGTCCTCTCAAGCGCTATACCCTGCTTCTGTTAGAATACTGCTAAAACTGTATTTTGCTTTTCAATAAGGAGTAATTTTCTAAGTAATAATCAAGCAGGAGTTATTATTCTAGAAGTGCCTGTCCTTCAAACTAACATCTTCACGCTAAATCAGAGCTGGAGATCCTTCCTTGCAGTTATTTTATACATGAGAATTACTGTTACAGAAGGTGACTGCTGTGCAAAGATACAAGTAAGGGCAAGGCAGGCACTATGTATTTTTTCCAGACACACAAAAAGGTAAATGAAATCTCTGTGGAATAAAATAACTGGAGACAGTGGGAGTGATCAACAGGCAGTAGACTCTAAGATGGGGCCTGAGCAAGGCTAAAGCATGTGGTCTGGGAGCATCTGAAAATGCAGAGAACTAAAGATGCACACACACATGTGTGTGGAGGGGTACGAGACTGAGAGAAGTGTCAGGAATTACACTGATGGAGCAGGGCACAGAGGTCACTGGGAGGAGCAAGCCTACTATGGGTTTTTGCTTTGGCAGAAATAGGACCTTGTGTATATTTTTGTGAGTCAGCAGGACTGTACCTGCGTAACATCTTTATTGTTATCATAATTTTTTCCTAATAGGAATATATATAGGCCTCAGATACTGGCATATTGCTTAGGCAGAGTAGGCAACACAGGAAGAATGATATTTTATTTTATTTTATTTTATTTTATTTTATTTTATTTTATTTTATTTTATTTTATTTTATTTTATTTTATTTTATTTTATTTTATTTTATTTTATTTTATTTTATTTTATTATTTTATTTTTAACTTTATTTCAGGGCTTCAGAAAGGAGCAGATATCACTGTCTCTGCTAGGCTAGGTTATGGCTGTAGGTGGGAACGTGTGTGCTTTAGTGTTCATGACACCTGCAGTGAGGAACTGGCAGAACAGGCAAACTCTGATATATGTCTGAAGCAATGCTGACATTTTTATATACTTACTTCATTACTTCAAGCAAAGTTATGAGGATGAGCAGTACTTCAGGAAAAGTGGGCTCCTATTGACTATTCATTCCAGGACTGACCTTGCAAAATTATGTACTTAGGCCTGTTGCCTTCAATTTTTCAGTGATTGAGGCTTGAAGAAATCTGTATTAGCTATGGAGCTTGTTGATAAGGTCACCAAATTCACTTAATTAATTTCTACAATAATAAGCTAGTCCATTAGCCTGCAGTGCCACCTAGCCTCCTCATCCTCTGGTGAGCAGGAAGTATGGCGTGACTATTTAGAAAGTTAAAAATTACTTGGGAAACATTCATGTAATAATCTTTCCTCCTCCCCCCCCCCCCCTTTGTTTAAAGGTACAATAACACAATCTCATCAGAAGACTTTCAGCAGCAGCCTGAAAATTGTTGCCCTGGTATTAGCCAGTGGGGGGAAAAAAAAAGGGGAGAAATAGAGGTTATTTTTCTTCAAAATGTTAGTTCCTTGTTCAATGCAAGTATTACTCATAATTTGTAAGGTCTGAGCTTGGTAAGAAAGCAGCCAAGCTGGTGCATGACTATTAAATATTTTAACAGTCTGATTCATCTCAAAGTGATTCAGAGACTATTGATAGTAGTTCTGTCAGGAGTTGCCATCTCTGTGGTGAAGTTGGAGCGGTTAGTGACATACCACTAGTGTTTTGTGGCATTTCACAGCATTAAAAGTAGTTCATAGTTAAAAATATGTGGGGAAATGAAGGCAGCAAATGGAGTTCTGCTGCAATGCTGATATTAGCACCTCTGCTACCTGAAGAAGTCAGGCAGAATTGGTTTCTGTCCCAGGGCAGACTGCTGAGGGGAAAAATGGCCCTGGGAAAGAGGAACCAAGGCTCTGCTGCCTACCCTGCCCATGCATGCCTGGGGAAGCCAGGTCTGCTGCTCTCCCTTTTCTCCTCCTTCCCTGATTCATTATTGAATGAGAGGAAGTTGATGTACTTGGGTTTGGAGAGTAGCTACCGCAGGATAGCCTTTTGGCTGTGTTTCATGGAGAGCCATGGTCCTGGAATTGGAGGAAGAGATTGAGTCATTAGCAAGGATGCAGGGTAGGAACAGCATCCCCAAATCAGGTTGGATGAAGGTTTTCGAAGAGTAAGAAGCACATTCTTACATTCTTACATCTTTGAACTCCACCAACTTTGCAAGAGGTCTTTGTGCCTTTCACAGCCTCTCTGCCCTATCTTCCAGTTCAACCTTCTCCATCACTGTTGCAAGGCAGATTTGATTTTTCCTCGATTCACATTTTTTGCTTGCTGTTCAGATGACGATCTGACATCTGTGTTACAGGATTGTTAATAAGTGATGGGGAAAATAAAATCAGATAATCCATTTCTGACCAGTACACTTCCAGAACATCTGTGATAGCTTCTGCCTTCCTAAATAACAAATGTATTTAATCTGAAGCTTTGGGATTCAGTAGCTCTGTAGAAACAAACACACAGCTTTTTGCTTTGGCACCGTTAACCAGAATCTCCCTGCATTTAGACTTGAAAGAGATTAGCACATAGGTCCTTTGTGAAAGACTGCAAATGCTGACTCAACCTGGGGCAACTTCCATGTGTCAACAAAAATAGGCAGAAAATGGAACACGTGCAGTGCCACAGGCTGCCTTTGTGCAGTGGGCTCTTTCAATTAGCTTGTCATTGCCAAGACTGACTTCAAACTAAGCTGAACGAATGTGGGTGGGATGGGACGGTTACTGGTTTTCTTTGGTATGGATTTCAGCATACATTATAGCAGTATTCAAAAGCTTTGGTAGCCAGATTATGCCATGCATACCACAGCAGGGCTGGGGAGTTAGAGAGCTACCATCTTTGCTTAGACATAGATCAATATCTCACTCTTTAAAATGAAGAGAGGGTTTTGAGTGACAGGGGTTAAAACTAGTAAAAAAAAAAATGAACCAACTAAAGCTGGCATGGTGATACCTGTAGGTGGTGCTGGTCAGTAGAGCAGAGTAGTTTTGAACCTATCAGAAGGCACTTGTGGAAGCACCTACTGTCAAATGTGGTGTTTGATGTGTTACTCTAGAAGCTAAAAGGTTCCTTGTGTTGTCTGGATGCTATAATAGCCCCAGAAAACCACAGCATGCTATTTTATCTGCTGGCTAATCATCTAATATGAATAGCAAGTAAAGTAAGAACAGGGAATTAAATGTTAGTGTTCTGAAAAAAAAAAAAAAAACAACCACCAACCGCAGTGATCTGTAAAGAAATTAATACAATCAAAGTAAAGACAGTGGAGCACTTGTAGTTACTAACCACTGTTACCAAGCTGTAAGAAATAGCTTGCAAGTTGCATTTTACCCTACTTTGCACATACAGTTAAAATCTCAGTGGCAAAGTTAAAAATTAGGACCAGTTTTGAGACACCTTTCAATATTTTTGTGATTTCTTAATTTCCTTTATGTTCAGGTTCTATGAAAGGACTGCAAAGAGAGGCTAAGGTATAGAATAAGAAATACCTAAACTCTATGAATAAGTTTTGATGCATATATGCATCTCTTTAATCAATATCCTCTACCCCTAGCTTTGGTAACTTTTCTAGAATGACTGGAATGTAGCTATGATGCAGCTGCCGAATATGATACTTGGCTTGACTGAAAAAGAGACCTAATACCTGGGCATCAAATGCCTGGATGCTAATCAATAGGCAGCTTGAGGGTGCTGGAACAGTGTAGCATCGTAGCTAGGGAATCTGTGTAGGAACAAGAGCTGGAGCTCCCATCTCCTTTTCTGTGGATTGTCTTCACCCAATGTCAAATGCATAAATTGCTTTGGGAATGAAGCCCAGGGCTCTTGCATCCTTTGCTGTGTGGTGAGCAAGAAGGATGTAAGATACCTACACCACCTCTGTAATCTGAGGGTTTGTGTGCTCTTCATGGTGGGGTGAGCTTTAAATGTGCAGGAATAAGAGAGCCCAGGTTTCCAGTTCCCTGTAATCTAACGAACAGGTGATTATACCAAAAGCAGTCAGTGGACCCACCAGTGTGTTTTTGAAGGAGCTTGGTCTTTTCTTCGGGATCCTGTGTTTAGCTGCCAACATGTGGTAGGAGGGATCAGAGCACATCAGGCAGACCAAGTTATCTGGGGGTATGATGTGCCACCATGCTGATTTTGTGGGTCTCTGTCAGACTGCAACAGGAGCGAAGAACGACAGTGCCTTGGCTGGGGTAGTTTGGGGCATGCTCAGCAGGGGAACAAAGATTGTCCTGGCCCAAGAGGGAGGCAGCCTTGATGTAGTCAGGATTAAACATTGGCTTTTTGGATCACAGCCTATGTCAGTTCCTGTCTCCTTCTTTACAAGTGTGGCATTGCACCTCGCTTCAGTTCTCTTTGGTCCTGACTGTACAGCAGATTCGCTGTTTGGTTGAAGTCTGGTTGCTTTGCTTCCCCACACCTCTGTGACACGGGGTTGATGATGTATCTTTTCTCTTGCCACTCACCTGTACCATCTCTTTAAATTGCCACTTTTCCTTGAGTAGGTGCAGTCACCTCCTGTGCGTTCATAGAGTGTGCAATAACATGGGTCCCTGCTCCCCCCTGCAGCTTCTAAAACTTATTATAACATAATGCAAATAAATAATCTGAAGATGCTGCTGATGGAAAACCCCTCTGAAACTAAAAACCTGCTTAGATCCTCAGACATACAACACAAATTACTCTTAATGTGTACTATCCCTTTTAACTGCATGCATTGGCTGCTCTTGAGCCATTATTGTGTGTGCTGTGAATTTGCAATAATAATAATAATGATAATAATGAAACTATTTGCCTAAACATTAGCATCAGAATGAACATGAATGTTCAGCATTTCCATCCCAGTTTCCAGGTTGGAAGTATTTATGTACATTGCTTGGCTATCAGTTGACAGTATTGCTTTATGTAAACTGAGGTGATAGGGCCCTATACTCGCCTGGGGCCTGCCCATGGCCCAGGAGCACCATTTCAGCCCAGCCTGGGGCCATAAATCCTTGCCCCAGTGATGCCTGCCTCAGTGACATAGGTAGGATGCTGGTCCCCAGCTCTGCCCTGCTGGGCCTGACCCATGGACTGATGTTCCAGCTTGACTTTAGACCTGCCTTATCCTTATGAACTTACCTGATGATCTGGACTCTTGGCTGAATGTGGTGGCCACCTCCAGGCCTGCCCGGCGCATCTGGCTCATGGGCTGTGGGACAGGGCCCTGGACAGTGAAGTCCCTGCCCTGCCAGCCATGTTATTGCACTCAGGTCCCCTTCCCTTTAGGAGCCGCCAGCCTTCATTGCTCCCTGACAAACAACTTTATAGTATTAAGTTGGGAAGTGTAGCTGCAATGAGAAGGGAGACAAAATGCAAAATCAAGAGTGACTCGATGAGGAATTCAATGCAAATATTAACTTTGTTTCCCCCAGTTACTAACAAGCACCTTGCTTTCAGCTACAGATCCCCACAGTCTTGGATAAAATCTTTAAAATGTTTGAAATCATCCAATTTGACTGTTGTACTTTCCCTCTGTGGTGAAATCTGAAGTTAAATATTTCCCATATTGCCTTCCATAGGGCAAAGCCCAAGCCCTGTGCCATTGCTGGCATCCTGTGCTGATTTTATCTCCCCATTTTTCCCATATCCCGCACTCAAGTCAGACCAGACTCAGTCAGCTCCTTGGTATCTACAAATGTCTCGGACAAAAGTGAGATAAAACTCTTTCAGTCAAAATACCTCCTCTGACACTCCTGGAATAAGTCTACGAAGCTCTAGCACCTACCCAGGTGGTGATTTATTGTTGTAGATGGAATAAGGGCAATGGAACTCTCTTTACATTCTCAAATACCCTCCACCATTCTCAGGGACCTAAAAAAAAAGTCTCTAGTTTTGAAAAGGCCATTTTATACTTCCTTTAAAAAGAATTGTCTTGGCTAATGTACTCAGAATGGGATAATAATGACAACTTGACATGGGCAAAAGCACTATATACAATCCAAAATGACAAGTTGTCAAAAAGTATAATGGACAGCCAGGGGTGGTGTACCTGATGTGGAGATGAGACCATTAAGTGTCTTGAAGTGTAAACTGAGCAGCCCTGCTGTGAAGCATGCTTGAAAGCCCCATTGTCTACTGGGTTGCTAAGGAGACTTTGAAAGTGCATGAGGGTAAATTAAGGAAAGGTGTTAATTTAAACTAGAGTTCCTTAATAGCAACACAAGTAGACAGACCCTCAGATACAACCATCATCTCTAATACATCCATTAGTTCCCTCTTGCACTGCTGTTCTTTTGTTCTTGTCCCCAGTGGAATGCCACAGCACTGTTTTCATTGCCCACCACTGCCACTTTCATGACTGGGACCTGGAGGAGGTGGCTGAAGCTCTCAGCTACTGCCTTGGTTAATGTACCAGGTAATTACTAAAGGCTGTACTTGATTCTTGTGTTTCTAAGCAATGCTGAATGGTGACATTATTTTCCTTTTAACCCTTTTCACCTCTTAATCTAAGAACACATGTTAAGACCACATTGCCTGCTTTAGACAGTGATCATTGTAGGTGCATGCTTACACATGCCATGAATAGTAAGTGTGGATGACCCCCGTTCAAATACATGAATCCCTTTGAAGGAAGTGTGAGGGATGTGAAGAATCTGAGAAAATAAGCCCTTGCAACAGGCTGCTTAAATGTGGGTGAAGGTGTTGTCCAGCTTTAGGCATATGGATGGGAAAAATGTGTGTTTCTGCTATGTCCTAAAAGTAGCATAAGTGGTTAAAAGATGATCCTGAAGCTCTAATTCCAGCTGCTCTAACCAGTAATAAGAATAATCTTCCTTTTCCTCTCTATTTACAACTCATTTAAATTTTAATGCTTTTACAAGGCAAAACTTGGGCTCTGGTGCCTGTTGACAGTGGGGCTGTCTGCAAGATTGTACTCCCACACCTGAAATAGAACAATTCTGTTTCTTGACTGGTATCAGCCTGAGCTGTTGATGAAACACTTCAACACAGCCCAGAGCAAGCTGAGCCTTGTAAAATGTTTATGTGTCTGTTAAAAAGCTTATATTAATGTTAGGACATTTGTACTCAGACTGGTCTCTTCTATCTGGAGTTAGAATAAGTTGCTTAGAACAGAATGGGGTAGAAAAAGGAACTTTCAAAGCATCACTGAAACACTGATGAGGTTGTCACCTTGTGGAACAACTTCTTTCCATGAAGGGAAAGAAAAGGGAGCCCAGAGACCTTGGGTTTAATTTAGCAAGTAAGCAGCTGCTTTTCTTTTCCATTTATGTCAGTCAGACTAATATCAACTATTCCCTCTCCTTTCAAGTCTCCTTAAAACATCACCATCATCAGAGCAGGACACGTACCCAAAAGTGACAATCTCAGGGTATCTTTGATAGTTAAGCAGGAGCCCTGTGGGATTCAGTAGGAGGTTTCTTTTATACATTAGGGCACGAATGATGGTGTTTAGCCCCTTGCAGAGGGAGCTTTTCATTGCTTCATAGTCTTTAAAAAGATGATGGGGGCTCAGTCTCTCTTCTGAGTGGTATCTGGACTCTGAGATGGTAGGGAGGAGGAGGAGGAGGCACCTTTTCCCACCTGCACAAACTACTCCTGCAGGTTCAGGATGCTGAGCCAGATGGTTAATGGTACCTAACAGTGAAGTTGGGCTTGAAGGGCTGAGGGGGGCAGCTGGGGTTGCTGGCCCAGCCCCAGTGCCATGTGCGTGGAATTGCCTAGCCCACCCATGGAATGACTAGCTTGGATGAAATTACTGTGCTGGAATCCCTGCCATATTGCATGCCATCATGCCCAGGCCTGAGCCGTGGCTTTGCTCTTCAAAATGCAAATGCATACTGTTAGGGCAAAGCAGTTCTTGGGTCTCCTTTGGCACTGGCTGAGGAAAAAAGTTTTATGTCTAACTGTTGGGCTGGCACTTAGCTCTGCAGGATGTGGACTCTCCTTCTGTGATTCCTGTCTTCACTACAAATCCTCCTGCACGCTGTGTAACAAGTCATTTACAAGGCTGCAGCTCTGTGGTCTTGTCCTCCTGCTCCTGACAAAGGGAGGTGAGCCCATCTCCCGGACAGGATGGTTCCCATGCGGCTGCAGACAGTATTGGGAAGGGCTGGGGCATGCTGGGCTTTGCTGATGTAACGGGCTTCCTGCAATTTTCATTCAGATCTGGTTGGCTGTGAGCTGGCAGAGAGCCTCAGATACGCCTCCAACTCAGATGAGGTCATCCCTGCTTTTTTTTTTTTTGGGGGGGGGGGGGGGGGGGGTTGGGGGGAGGATAGAGGGCCCCCTCTGCTTCAGAGTCTGCGATGTCGGAACGTTTAAGGTCAGCATGCTCAGTCCCACATCACTGCAAATCTCTGGGTGCAGAAGCCTCTTTCTCCCCCCGCCTCCCTCGGCTGCACCCTTTCCCAGCACCGTCACAGACCCTGCTCTCCCTTTAAAGAGAGAGGAGGAGCAAAAGGAAGATGAATTTACCGCAGTGGATTTTATAATTGACACTCGCAACCAGGTCGGAAGGGAGTGTGTACTGGCAAGACATTGCAGAGCTGCCCGAGCCTAACACGAGTGTAAAGTAGCTCCAGGACGGAAGAAACTCCAGACCCTGCCGCTGCCAGAAGTGAAACTACTCGCCCTGCCCAGTCGCTTCGTCCCTTCCCCGCCCTCCCACCGTGTGCCATGCAGAGATGCATCCAGCCGGTAGAGGACGGGGCAGGTCCCCCCGGCTGTCAGTCGGCAGGGGCTGCCCGGCTCGGGACGAGCTGATCCCGAAATAAGGAGTGACCCTGGCGGAGAGCAGAGCACGCATTGCCGGGGGTGCCCAGCGCCGGCCCCGCACCGTGCCTGGAAGCATCGCCCACTCGGCATCTTCCTCCCTCCAGCCCCGGCGCCCGGTAATCCCGCGCTATCTCTCGCGGAGAACAGCCCACTCTAACTTCGGCGCCGGCGCCAGGTCTGCCCGCACGGCTGTGGGAAGGATGGGGGTTGCAGCATCCCCCCTCTGCCCGGGGGGCTGCCAGCCCCTTCCTCTTCCTCCTCCCACGGCCGAACCCCGCGCTGGAACTCCTCCGGCACAGCCTCTTCGCCATGTCCTGCCCGGGGCGGAGAGCCCTCCCCGGAGCGCCTGAGCTCCGGCCGAGCCTCAGCACCGCGGACAGCGCCCGGCGCTCAGCACCGCGGACAGCGCCCGGCGCTCAGCACCGCGGACAGCGCCCCGGCGGCCCGCGCCTCTGGGCGGGAGGCTCCGCGGTGCCCGGCTCCGCGCCCGCGCCGCGCTTCGCTGCCCCGGCTTCTTGCGTCTTGCTGGCAGCCCTCTGCCCGTGGTAGCACGCCGCCCTGCCGAGAAGGACGCCGAGAGATCCCCCCCCCGCCTCTCTCCCGGTGCCAGGAGAGGGCTTGTCTTTGGGCTCGGAGTCTGTGTATCTTCTGCAGATCGGGATTTATGAGCTTGGACGATGCCTGGTTATAGTGGTGTATGAGTCTACAGACCCCGAGGTGCACTACAGAGTTAGAAAGAAACCTCGGATCTGTCGCGCTGTGGAGGGGTAAAATAAACCCTGTACAACCAGCAAACCCAGCCCAAGCCTTTCTGCCTCCCTGAAACCAACTTTACCCAGCCCAACCGTGAGAATTCCCTCCTTTCCTCCTCCCTCCACGCTCCTTCCTTCAGAGACTGTAGGATGAGGCATTTCCTTCTATCTGGCTCAGGGTAAAAGCATACCCTGGGGGCAGCAACACACATCTGGCAGGGACTGAAAGGTTTTAATCCAGCCTCTACTGCAATCAACAATGGCAAATGAACCAGTGATTCTGAATGTTTATGACATGGTGAGTATGGAACAGTACTGCTTGGGGGGCGGCGGCAGTGGGGCTGGGTGGGAGTTTGTGCTTGGAGGCAGGCATTGTATGAAGAGGAGCCAAGCACAGATCCCCAGAGAGGCTAATCCCTCCCCCCCCCCCCCCCCCCCCGCAGACTCCTCATCCAAGCATATCATGTTCTGGCTGTCAGGGATGATGCTGACCCCAGCTTTTTTTCTTTGAAATATTTAGCATATTGGGCCACATTACACGTAAAACTGTGTCTGATTTTCTGCAGGATCTTTCAGGAGCAACACTGGGTGAGGGGGGGACTTTTTAATTTCCAGTGTCCCAGTTAAGGAAGAAGATGTGATCACCTCTCTCTTTGTTGCAGATAATTGTTCTTTAATTTTGAGTCAGCAAGCACTGCCAGGCTGTGGGGAAGGAGTCAGGATTTCATCCAGGGAGGAGAAACAACTGTAGAATTGCAGTAAGGACATAGTTTCTAGGCTAATAATCTGGACCAGGCCCTAATATGCCTACACTTGCGGTTAATCATTTTCTCTGAAGGTTAATTGCAACAACAGGAGTAAGAAATTGAACTGATGAAGTTTCAGCACAGGGAGGAGCACAGGGACATGCTGCTCAGCAATGTTTCCTGAAATTTCAGTGTAGCAAGTGGCTTTCCTTGCCCTCCTCTTGCAAGAGGGAATGTGAGTGGGAATCATCTGTGCTACCAAATCAGAAGATCCAAATCCTAGCCTAGGCATGAGCCACCGACAAGAAGAAGGCTTGGCACAACCTGTTTGCTTTTTGGTCTGACAGAAGCTTAGGAGAGGCATGTTCAGATGAGGAACATTTTGATGACGATGTATTTGCCCTCCAGTTTTTGTTTATTCACTAATGATTAAAAAAAAGTAGTTTTCAGATCTTCCAAAAATGTAGTGAACTTTGCTGGGGAAAATACAACCTTATGAAGCTAAGCTGCTGACTGGGCTCTAAATGTCTATCTCCAGACCTTTAAGATTATGGCATACATTTGCTTTTTGTCATCAGGCAGTGACAAGTTTCAACAGGAAGCCCACAGAATAGTGTGGGTTTCCCTGCTGGGGAATCCAGAGAATAGACACCGAAAAGATAAGGAATGGGTTGCTGTAAATGTCAAACCTCTTCTTATTACACAGATTAAGTGATCTTTTATTGACTAAAAAAGCTGGGTTGTTTTCTGAGGGAAGAGGGAGTGGTAAGGACTATTTAGGTAGGACTGTATCTGTGTTGAAGGACCGTCTGAAAAGCACAACTACAGTGGCTTGAAGCTGCCTCTTCCAGAGCTGTTATTGGTAAAATTGAGCAAGTTGGTATAAAATCCTTCCCTAGACTTTGGTCCTGAGTGTTTAATGGTCAGTAGTTCAGCAGCCTGAACTGTGAGCTCCCCCAGGCTGTTCTTCAACCAGCAGGTCTGGCAACCCAAGCAGGTGGTAGCTAGTGCTTGGTCACAAGGGACTGTGATGCAATGCACACACAAGTTTCTCATTAATACTTTCAGGAGGATAAAGGAGTTGTGTTGCCCTATTGTTATATCCACTGTCTTCCTTACAGTTTTTTTAGTTTGTTCTGCAGCAGGCTCTGGTCTGAACTTTCCTCTCACAGCCCCAGTTGAGCTGTCTCAGATCAGTGAATATTTTGCTACTGAGCTGAAGAGATCTGAATACTGGATGGACATGGTGTTTGCCTTTTTTTTCATGTGATTGACACCAAAGATGAAGCCCAAAGGAATTATGGGAGAAGAGACTTGCTGTTCATGGTTGCTGTGTTCTGAGATGGACACCCAGGCATGATGCACTGAATTGAGGTCATTAGTTTAATTCAGACTGAGTAATTTTTGCTGCTTAGCAAGCCGTGGAAACCTTCATGTGTGAGTACTAACTCCATGGGTTAACCACTCTGTACATAGAAACCGTTCTATTTTCATATAGCATCTGTTTGACTACCACTGAGTCACCTCTAGTTCAAGTCCTAGATTATGATTATTGAGGCTACAAGCTTTTCCATTGCTGCTATAATTTTAACACCACAGAGTTTGGAATGTAGCCATGTGAAATCTGCACTTTGTTACACTGTGGTGGGGAATTGCGGGGGAACTGGGAAATGAGCACATTTGCTTGAATGACTGTTGGAAAACTAGCCTCAACAAAAAAAAAAAAAAAAAAAGACAGCTGGTGATAACAATTAACTGGATATAAAGCTCTGCTTTCCTGACAAGGAACATGACCCCTGTATGGCATCTGGAAGCACTTGTACTGCAGGAAAACTTGCCCCCAGGGCAGAAGTTCAATTATGGACTTGGTGCAGCTATGAAATACCCTGTCTGTGTAGTCTTGTGAATTTGAAGATTATAGCCATTTATCCTTTTACCCATTGGATATGTACCAGGTTTATCTGCGAAAAAAATGCTTCTATTTAATGAGATGTTTTGCACAAATAGCTGAAGCATGTAGATCTATTTGTAGACTTATTTTCTTCAGCATAAAAGAATTGACCAAAAATCCCTGGGTATTCCAAGTGTTGAGAACATCATCATCAAAAGCAATTTCTCTCACCCCCAGCATGCAGTGTGGTTATATCCTGTTTTATCTGTTGCTAAAGAGCTTGTATACACCTGTACATTTGCAAAACAGACAGGCCAGGAGGACTTTGCTTTTCAACCAGGACATTTTAAAGAGTGAGTATGTAGGATACTGAACTCTGATTTCAAGTGTAAGTGTGAACCCAGAAAAACAAGATGGATCAGGGGTTTGATCATGGATGAATCTCTTTCCCAATCTGAATCCAGCCCTCAGATGGACTTACTATAAGTCAACAGCTGTTGAGAGACCTGCATGAAATAACTGGGTCTATAAAATCCATGACAGAGTTTGCTCTGATCAGTCAGTTATCACTTTGCCATCAGAGGGATAAATCAAATTCCCCTTCAGAACTTGCAGCTCTCTTCCCTCCACTCTGCATTAATAAGCTGTTTATCATGGATCAGATCTTACTTAGATCACCGGGCTGACTTTATTCAGCCAGGATATCATCTTGTTTCCTCATCGCTTTAAGTCTTTGTGGCTTACTTTGGAATAGTTGATTTAATCACTGTACATTAATAAATGTTGCCTGCTTAAGTCAGACAGAAGAGTAACTGCAATTATTGCCTAGGTTTGAATCTCTAACAAGCAAGCTAAACACATTCCACTAAAAATAGTTTACTTGGCCGAGATTCAAGTTGGGGGCTCTCATAATATTTTCAGCTTACTGCATAGCACATTCATGCTATCAAATTAAAAGCAAAGATATTCTTATCACTGCTGTCCCTCTTTTATTACAGATATGGTTGTCCTGAATTTCCACTGTCTTTGCAGCTGATAACATACAAAACTGTCATTTTGATCTGCTGGTATTTTTGCTTACTCCTTATGTTGGGGAAGATGAGCCCCTGAGATGTGCTGCAAAGGAGAATGAGAGCCCTGGTCATCAGGGAGCCAGGCAGCAATGACATAGGGTCTGTTTGGACGAGAGGGGTGAGTCTCTTTCTCAGCCTTGTTCCACTGTTATTCCATTGATTCCACTGGCATTACTTGTCACCCTCTCTGGAGTGAATGAGAGGGAAATAAGATTCAGGTCACTGAAGATGCGCTAGCTCTGAGATTTTTCCCTGTGACTTCCAACTTCAGAGAGGTTGCCAAAATATAATTATTTATAATGGTCCTCCCATATTCTTTCAGTTCTTTCTATAATTTATATAATTTGCCAACTAAACAGCTGAAGGCCAGTGGCTGGTGGCAAAGGATGGCCCTACAGGTGACTGCCTGGGGTCTCTCCTGCTTCGCTGATCTGTGGGTGATGGTGTCATTGATTTGATTTCTTCGTCACATCACTGAGTGGATCATCCAAGTGGCCCTGACAAAAACCCAATCACAATAGCATTCTTGTCTCCGCAGCAGTGATAAAGGCCCCTGTTTCATGTTTGTGATATTACAGCAAGCAGTCTGTGTTTAAGTAGGGGTGACATTTTGTGTTGAGGATGTAAAAGCTTTTAGTCATGCATATAGTTTCTACAAGTTCCAGGAACATGAATCTCACTCCTGATTTTTATTGGTGCAGTGGAACATCCTGGGAGGCTGCATCTGCACAAAGGGCAGCATTTCTGGGGAGGGAGAGAAGGGGGAAGGTGGTGTTACAAATCATAAGGGTTTGTAATGAGTTTATCTTCCTCTATGGGAGAGAAGAATTAGTTTCAGCTGTACCACCAAGAAACACTGACCATGCTCTATGTAGCCAATGAGCTTGTGGTTTCCCAGCAGAGGCTGATCAGAGGCTGATCACAGCCAGTGAGTGGATTAGGTGGTGAGAAGACCTCTGATGAGGTTGTTTCCATCTGGCTCTACAAATGCCCGTCATCTTACAGTTGCTTCTACATAGAGTTGGGTTCAGGGACTGAAGGAGGATGCTGGGTCAAGAAGGAGAAGTTGCAAGAAGCAGTCTGGCTTTCCTGTCAATCCCAGGAGGGAGGGAGGAGTTTTGGACAAGCAGTTGTGGTGTGGGACTTCGCAGCAGAGCCTGGGACAGGGCGAAGGTTGGGTTTTGTTTATGTGCTCTGTGAAGAGGATTGTGAGAGCATCTCTGCATGAAGAGGGCACACTAGCTATCCATGAAGAAAGGTGTAAAGCTAGAGGGTCCCTATGGCCACAGAATAAGCACGTAAAACTTTAGTGCTTTAAGCCAGCTTCTCTGATACAAAATAGTTTTAGGGAGGTGGGAGTTAATTTTCTTCTTTCCCTTTCAGCTCTGTCATTTTCAGCATGTTGGTTTAATATCCATTGCTTGCATGTGATTTGGAGGTGATGACCTGTGTGTACCACTGAAAACCAGCACAGACTTACCAATCTAGCATCCCTTCTTTGATTTCTATGCAAGTGGAGAGAGTGAAACTCTCAGCCTCTAAAATTAAATGCTTTGTGACTGAAAGAATGGAGGTGCTTTGTATCTCTGGCTTCAGTGCATAAGGAGCCTTTGAGTCTATTTTAGAAGCAGCAACAGGATTGCAAACAGAGCACTTAATTCTGTGAAGTGATTGTTTTAAGCACTGACTAGATCATGGAACATTTTATTATCTCTCTGGAGGAAAGAATAAGTCTAGTTACTCAGAAAAATGTCAACATTTTTTGTGATTACTGTTAGTAGAGGTCTCAGATGCTCTCAGCTCACTTAGGCAGAAGAGTGAGAAATCCTCTTGCAGGTGGTGGTCCCATCTCTGCACTATTCATTAGTTGTTTGTGGGCCATCATATGTGGAGAAGTGCAGCATTGCCTGACTCTATTTGGTATTCCAGGAAGCCACATGGAAACCCAGGGGACTTTTTTGTCAAGTAGGTTGATAGCCGCAGAGTTTCTTGCTGCGATGAACTGGAGAGATGCTCTAAGTCAATAGAGCAACTTGTGACCTTGGAAAATTAAATGATGGAGAGTCACTAGGATCTCTTTGTTATTTTTCCTCTTTCATATGTTGGCCAAACTGAATGTATTTAACAAATGGAGAGCAAAATGTAAAATATTGCCTTTGAGAGACTTTAATTAAATTCTGGCAACTCCTAATATATATATATATAAAGTTGTTCTGAAACAAAATCACTAATTTTTAAGACTCATTAAATGAAATGTTTTGACTCTTACTTAAAATATTCACCAGTCATCTCTGGCCAAAACTATTTGCCAAATCTGAATCATTTCAATTTTCCAAAACACATTGTTCGCTCAAAAGTTTGCCATGTTCTTGGAAGGTCTTGGTAGGTGTATCATTCTTATTTATTCTGTGGCCACTCTCAAAGCTCATAAGAATTTCCTCTTCTATGAATAAGTCCTGGCTAAGGAAAATCTAGGATGTTTTATCTTCTTCACAGGCTTGTTGTGGGGGTAAGGTCAAAGGTAAATCCTTAAATTCCTGAAGGAAAAGGGGAAGATTTTGGCCTTAGAATTTTACTTTATAATTGATTCTTCATTTATCCAGAGCCTTATTAATTCTAATGTCTTCAAAGCATATCAAGTACAGCATACTGGGTAACAAAACAGAATGGTGAGATAGGAGGTGCCTGGTGTCTAGTAATAGGTTCCTCACAGTGCTGTAACATGTCCTATGTAAGTGCTAAACTGTTGTTGTTTCTAAGAGTAGTTGAACATAGTGGTAGTCACAGGCAGTAGTGTGAGGCATCAGATAGATCTCAGATGCTTGTTTTCTGTGCCTTTCTAGAGCTTTTACTGGGCCTTCTGTGCTGGGTTGGTGGTTTTTTTTGTTTGTTAGTTTGCTTGGGGTTTTCTTGGTAGGTCTGAGTTTAGACTGCTTATGCTGCGTAATGGGTCTGGGGTTCATAATCACTCAAGTAAAGTAATGGTCCCACTGCAAAATCTGTAACAGTAATGTCATACTCTGATACTTGTTATTATGGGCCCCAAAACTCTCTGGGAAGACTCTGGGTTAGAGGCCAGAGAGACCAGATAGACCACTGCTGCGAATGAGATCGGAGACAGAGTAAGCTGCTCTCACTGGATGTCAGGGCTATCCAGACTGCTGCACTTTTCTTGGATGCAACTTTTCCCAGTGCAAGTGCTCTTGACTTTGGGGAGGAGGGGGAAGGTGTTATGGCAAATCTGATGGCAGTACAGTAGAATGTTTCAAAAAAATCAGGCTGAGCAGCCTGACAGTGTGTTCAGGTGAGGAAGACTAGGCTTTGTTTCTGCTTCTCTTTTCCTTCTAGACTACATCAATTTAATTTGAGTGACAACAGGCTGACCTCAGGCAGGCTGGTCCGTAGAGTGGGATTGCTGCCTTGCCCTGCTTGAACTTGGGAGCAGAGGGAAAAGGAAAGCAGTTTGGTGATGCAGAGCACTGTGTTGTAGTCAGTGCCTGGTTCAAGCCTGTGAGAAAATGAAATGCAGCGAGACATCCCTTCTATCTTGTATCTTGGGAGAGAGGAAATCAATTGGAGGAAGAAAAGATGAAAAACCTAATACACTGAGCTGCAGCTGAGTCCATTCCTTCAAGAAGAAGGCATCTGATCTAAACCAATTAAGAAGCTAAAGAGCAAGTGGCATGGCCTGGGTTAATAAGTCCAGTGATGAAGTGTGCCCATTTATGCATAATAAATAGACTTTTGTTGTCTTAGCAACAGCCTGGAGATGTGTTATCTACCAGGGGAACAGGCTGTTTTGATGTTGTCAGGGTGACAAGCTGGCTACCTGTCCATGTTACTGCTGATCTCCAGCACTGCGGTTCTTTAGCTGACTACTCTATGCTTATGTATGAGATGTTTTAAGAGCTGTCTCTTGGCTGTACACAGAGCATTGCTATCTCCAGTTACGGCATCCATCCCATCAGCAAGCTCATTGAACCAGTGCTCTGTTGCCCAGTGGACTGACTTGAACTGACTCATCCAGGGCAACATGGGAGTTCTCACTTCTGCTAGTCCTGCATTCATTAGGAAAACTGCTCCACAACATGTCCTTCTTTGCATCAGCAAATATAAGAAACCCTTATAAGTAAGGAGAACCTAGGAAAGCTAACACAGTGTTAAAAAATGTGTGAACTCTGCTTCTGAAGCAAAGCTTCACAGGTCCTGTCATTAGCCCAGTTCCCACATCGGTGCTCTTGGTCGGTTCCTGCAGATGACAATCTGACTTAGTGTCTCTGAAGTACTTCATTCCAAGGCAGCCTGAACTCTTACAAGGTAGGAATCCTATGGGCAGGATTTCAGGTGTAAGCCCAGGGGTTCAAGATAAGGTCAGCTCTAATCTAGAGATATGGAAAACTTTTGCTGTTACTGGAAGTTGTCCTTTAACCCCATCTACAGGCAAAGTCACAATCCCCTGGCCTGTCTTTGAGCAATTCTGAGAGAAATGATTGTTTCCTTTTGAAATCATATGGAAGCTGGTTTACAGTGGATATTCTTCAGTGCTTTTTTGGGTTTCCCCAAATGGCAAGGCAGACTCCTTTTAGAACATGGCACTTCTGTCAGCAAGGTTTAGCCTCTGGCTCATTAGGCTGTCAAGGTTCCTAATGTCACTTGGCTATTCTTTAAAACAAACAAACAAACCTCTCTTAGTAATGATGAAAGTTGATGTGTTGACAGTACTGGGGACTGTCACTCTCCTACGAAATAAATTTACGCTGGCAGTAGCAAAGCAGACCCTTCTGCCTTTTGTACCTCATCCCTGGTTTACAGGGTGAGCTGCTCTGGTGTCATGGCTCAGCTGGTCATCCAGCTTCCTACTGAGGCAGCCCACAGGGACCAGTTCTATGTGTGGTGAGAGCTTCTGCTGGGGAGAGCTGAGCATTAGTGATAGAAAGAGAGCTACTAAGTTGGAACAGCTGTCAGAGCCATTTCTAAGTATGGTGATGGGCACGTATATAGTTGTTCATTAGTGCAATGAAAATGTAAATGGGTGTCCTAGAGCCAAAAGCTATGTTAGTGACCTGGGTTGCCCTTACTCTAATCATCTGTTTGTTTTGGTCCCTCTTGTTCCTGTCATTATGCCAAGATGACATAGCTGAAGCTGGGGAGGGAGGCAGAGATCAATCAATACATAAAATCTATATTTCTGCTGGGGAAGAAAAGAAGCAAAATTCACAAATCTGATTATTCTTTCTCTAGCAAATGGACTCAAACTGTTAGGAAAGAAAAAAGTTTGATACTGTTCTAGGTAAACACTGGATGTCTTGAGTATGAAAGATCTAGAGGAGTGAAAGTAGATCTCTCCTTACTTCAGAGCTTTATCTAATCAGCAGATGAATCTGTGAGATTTCTCATCTCCTAGCAAAATATGAAGCTATGTCCTAAGAGTGGAAAATTGGTTTAATTGGTAACTTAGTTTTTCAGCAATGAATCTTAAGGTGTCTGGAAAAGCAATGATAAGAGAAGAAATGCTGTGGGTTACAAATGATCTCTGATAGGTAGGAGTGCTTATCTACAGAAGCAAGTGCCAGATGCTGGAAATGCTGAAAGTATTTCAGCCTGTTTAGTAAGTGCCTTCATCATGTGGGTCAACACATGGGTTGAATGCCATGTGACTGCTCAGAGATCCATATCTCTGGGAGATGGAGGACCTGGCACAGCATAAGCTCTATTGATAACATAGTTTGCTGAACCTTCAACCATGTATCTGTTACTGTGCCTTCCATGCGGTCTTACAACCACAAGGAACTATTGACCCCTTTGCTGCTCTCTTCAATACTTTCTGCTAGTGATTGATTTATACTGTGTACTGATGCAACAGAAAAAAGCTTTTTAGGTGCTGATTACTGCCTCAATCAGAGATATAGAGTGCATGAGGAGCCCAATGTTGCCTTCTAGAGTGAATTACAGGCTTTGCCATAGGTTAACTTTCCCTAGGTACATGATGTTCTTTGAGACAATCTGTTCTTGGCTCGTTTGTGTGTCTTGCTCTGTGTGGGACTTGGAGCAGATGATTTTATAATTTCCTTGTATTTGACATTTCCCCCAGCTCTGGACTACCCAGGTGAATGTGAGAAGTGACAGAAAGTGAGGACCAAGAAGTTAAGCATGGGACTAATCTGAGAAGTCATTACCTGTATCATTAACCTGCACTCTTGGGCAGTACCTGGGGCAAGAGCCTCAGCAAGCTTCTCCTAGTTGCATGGGAAGAGGCCTAGGTTGTAGGTATTTCCAGGCAGGACCAGAGGTGCTTTCTTAGCAAATCACTTATCTAGGAAATGAAAGGCTCCATTCAGCTGCCTAAGCACAGACATCAAGGACCACTTTAGAATATCCATCTGACCTCTGGTGCTCTCTCAGGAAAGGTCCTGGTCTCTTCCTTCATGGATGCTGTTTCATAGCTATTAATTTTGTAGATATGTCCTGAAAGCTTTAGGGCAATTGAGATGCCATGATATGCCTGGAGGTTCTGACATGAGTGCTACTTATGTGCTGGGGGAGGATCAGTAGTAGTTCTGCATTTGACTTCTACCATCTAGTGTGCTGATTTGTCCGGAGTGACAGATACCTGGTTAAAAGCCCTGAGGGACTTGAACACAACTGCCCCTTCACCCAGGTCTGCCATAGAAGCAGACAGCAGGAAACACTGGATTTGGTTGTTCTGGGTCTCTTGTATCAAAACATTTAGATTTTGTTTGAAATACTCAGCAAGAAGAGCAAAGGTTTCCAGTGGATCCTAGCTATTCCAGGAGGGTGTCTGGACTATAGTGTTACTCACACATTCAGTGGGCCAGGGAGCAAGTGTATTTTATATGAAAGGAACCTGTACTTTATATAAAAGAAAACTGCTTCACCGCGAAGGACTGAGAAGGCCTGACTCCAGATACACTATGAGAGGGTGACCATGCTGCTTCCCTCTGAGGCATGTGGAGAGCCAAATCCTTTCTGGCAGGCTGAGATAGAAAGTTGGTCTGTACCCCCTCCTGAAGAAGTGTTTGGACTCCTGGTTATCAGGTACAAGCAGAAAGCACTTGCTCCTCCTGGTAAATAGAGGCCAACCTTGCTTTTCCCTCCTCCTATTACTTTGTTTCCATTCGGAGCATTTTTAGACAGATGTTAGGCTTTGCCCTGAGATCTCTTCTGCCCTTCCCTCCTTACCTGGCTACCTAACCTGGAGAGTTAATTACTTGTGCAGTCCTTTTCCTGTGTGTTCCAGCACTAAGAATACATGGGCGAGTACATCTTTAGAGTACCCCTGCGATAGAGCCATTGTGGAAAGGTGTGAAGGCAGTGGTCGAGGTTTCCAAATCTGCAGAGGCCAGAGCTAAAAATGCATGTCCTGAGCTGAAATCCACCCACCATCTGTTTTCAGTTCAAACATTCATTGTTCTTGATTGCAATGCCATTTGCTGTGCCCTTGTTCACTCTAATTTTTATGGCTGCTTGTTATCCAAGACAGCTGGCTATCTTCTCTTTGGCAGTTCTTTGGGATGTGGAATAGACCTCTTCTATTTTCTGCTGCTGGAGCACTGTGTCTCGTGCACTGGCTACTGCGAGAATATTGAGAGCCAATGTATTGAGGAATGGGTTGTACTGAACTGAAACAGAACAGATTAATTCCAGTGTAAGCCAAGAAGAAATAGGGACAAACTAAATGGGTCCATTTCAGTCTCAGGTCTTCTTGGGACCAGAAGAAAGGAAGTACTACAGATCTTTTCTTTCCCCTATGGGTCTCATAATATAAGCAAAAGAGCTATGACTTCTGCTGAGCAAA
This sequence comes from Tyto alba, assembly GCF_018691265.1. Lineage (NCBI taxonomy): Eukaryota > Metazoa > Chordata > Aves > Strigiformes > Tytonidae > Tyto > Tyto alba. Next base: position 11,014,302 of record NW_024881280.1, read on the forward strand.
AGCCTCTGGAAGGATAAGCAAATGCAAACCACAAGGATCCATGAAAATTTCAGTTGTTTTTATTGTCTGGGTCAAATCCTGTCTCCTCCCTTGGGCAGAGTGCTGCTGGCAGGAGACGTTCTGCATCACGGTAGGCAGAGGCCTTGGCAAAGCCAGGCAAGCAGGCAGGACATCCCCCTGGGGGGGGGGGGACAAGGGAGGACAGAACAGGGTTCATCCCAGCACCCTGTTAATTGGATTGGTCATACATCCCCCTGGCTGCTGAGTATATTCTTCTATCCCCTGTATTCCAGCAGAACTAATGGGAGGGAACACCTCGTCTGAGAGCTGCATTGGGAGGCAAGAGACTGAATGGGGAGAGAGAGACTCCTTATACTTCTCTCTTCCACAGTCTTCAACCCCACAGGATCAACCAGAACTTGAACTTTTTCAACACTCTAAAACACCTTCTAACTCCAAAAGAAAGTCAAGGAAGCAGGAAGCAAGCTGGAGTAAAAGTGTCATCCTGTCTTCCAAACCCATCTCTGCGGTAGAGTAATGCTAGGAGACTCACAGGTCCATCTGTGGCTTTTTAAGTGCTGTTTGTATTAAATTGAAATGCTTCACGGATTCCCTTTGTAATATGAAATTACTCTGAGATATACAGTTCAGTGCCTACTGCAGCTGCTGTTTTGGATAATCTTGATATAGTTAAAGCTGTGGCTGGATCAAACAAATTTATGCAGGTGGAGATTTTAAATTTAGTGTAAAGAACAATTTAATAGTCTCTAACACATCAGGAGCTTAAAAATCCTGTACTTGGTACCTCTGAACTTGAATTCTACTTCTCATACCCACAGGACTTTGAAGCATGTTTCCAGCTGTCTGTTACCTCTCCTGAGGTCTCAGAGGTGTCTCATTAAAGCTGATGTTAAAGCCTATTAAATACACGAATGTAACTCCTAATGATGCATCTCATTTAGGTGAGTTGTCACAAGGAATTGGCAGGGATCATGGCTGCCCTGGTCCCCCAGTGGCTAGAATAGTGAAAGCCACCTGGGGAAGTGCAGGATAATACCTTCTTCCATCTTGGGAGTCAAGAGGCAAAGTGTCTCAAAGGCTGCTGACTTCCAGGGGCACACCAACCTTGTCACCTTCTCGCCCTCCCAGCTCCGCGCTCTCCCTCCTTCCTGCAAAGTGCAGCCTCAGCTCCCAGAGCCTGCAGATGAGAGAGGCATCTGTCCTTGGGCTCTCAGTGTCTCCAGCCAGTTAATTATTAATCATCACAATATCCCTTATGTCAAGCGTCTGAACTGCCCACAAAGCACAGAGAACTGTTTAATCAGTAGAGTCAGAAAAGTTTTAGTGCCCTGCCACTCAGTATTTGTAAAGTTGTTCTGTCAAAGAACTTAAGCACCCAGAAGTGATAGTTACCTCATCAGAGCCCCACACCAGATAATCTGCTGCTAGCAGGGGCCATAAATGTGTGAACTGGGAAACCAGAAGAGAAAGTTAAGCTTGTATCATGGATCCTGCAACAGAACTGGTGCTGTACCATTAGACATATTTAGAACTCTAATGCTACCACAGTATAGGTGTATTGCCCATTATGAGCACCTGTGAGGAAAACACCTAAGTATTTAGCTGCCTTCAAAGATACCTTGGGGGCTCTTAAATTCTGGGGCCACAACTAATTTCCTGTGACTGTTGTCTGGCTGGTTGTTTTGCCTCTCTTTGGGATGCTGCTGCTTATCATTGCTCTAGAAACAGTGAGATGCTTGAGCTTGTGTGGGGCTCTAGGACTTGCCTGCTCTCTGTGTTCAGCTTGTATGCTAGTGTAAAAGAGAGAGACCGAGCAGAGACAGACCAGAGAGTAGGCATGAAAGAAGAAGAAAATCACTCAGCTTGTATCAAGGCACTTCTTACCGCTGGGAGTATTCAGACATGAGAACCTGACCCCTAGCTCCTTCTAGCTGGGACTATTTTAGTGGAAATGGAATAGCACTGGGACTTTATTTATGATTTAGTTTTGATAACATACATTGAAGCTAGATCTGAAAATAAACTAAAATTCTGGCTACTTTCCATTCATCTGTAGGGCAGTTTTTACAAGGAATACATTTATTTCCTTCTGCCTATCTGCAGAAGCAGCATTTTAAATCATGTCATACTCTCAGGATCACCCAAATAAAAAGAGAGGTCCTGAAGTCTCTCTTAGCAATGTGGCACAAGATACTGTCCCTAAACTACCTCATGAAGCCTGCAGCTGGCACTTGTCACAGTGGTAGCTCTCACTAAATGCTGCCAGCCTCTGTGCCCTTTGCAAAAGCTTTCTGGGTTACTCTGAAGGTGCTCTTCAGTAAGAGCATATTTCTAATAAGTTGCTGAAGCTGACAACTGGAGGCAATATTACATTTTCCTACCATCATTTAAAATTCTACTGTGGGAAATCTTGAGCAATGCAGGTAAGGGAAGCCATTAAAACAGGATCATACATGTGACTTAAACTGTGCTCTTTAGTGACCCCATGACATGATTAGGTCCCCAGGTATTTCCATGTTCTCCATCTTCCTTCTATCCCAGGATGCCTTTATGCAGGGTGAAAGAAATGACGGTGGATCTGACAGGATGCTTTTTTGTTTCAGTAAATTGATGATAGATCATCACTAATTAGCACAGCTAGGGCCAAGCTCACTCTTATTTCATTCTCTACTATGATAGCATGATTGTAGGAGACAAACTCTTATTTCTATGTAATAATAGATAAAGATGTTTTTTTCCTCCTTTCAGTTCAAACATAACATCGTGTTCAATGACACCACAATGTTTTGTGAAAAGTACAAGTGCTTTCAACATGTGGGAGTCAAAAAGCTCTAAACAGATTGTGTGATGCTGCCAACAAAGCATGTCCTTGGACCCTAGCCGAGAACAACCAAATCTTCATTTCAAGTAAAGCACTGGATGTTGAGAAAAAGAAATACCAAAGCTTTAGTCCTAGTTCCCACCTCAATCGCCCTTCTAGCAAGTCACTTCAATCTCTTTGCCTTGGGTTGTCCCGCTTGTATGAAGGGAAAGAGTGCTCTTGTTGGGGGAGATACTTGTGAGATGCTGGGGAGGTTAAAACCCTACCTGCTTTTTGGCATCTGAGATGTAGCTGCCTGGGTTGATGTGACTCCCGTAGGGATGGGAGGCAGCAGCAGGGTTTCTGGGCGGTGGGCTGAGGGGCAGCTGCCCTGCATCCTGCTGGCAGCGCCCTCCTGACCTGTGCCCCTGAGCACATGCCCTGTTGTGGCCACACTCCTGCCTTGGTGGCAGTCCCTGGCCTTCCTGTGGACCAGGAGGTGGTGGGCCCCCTTCCTTCCCCACCAGAGCCTGCCTGGGGAGCGTGGGGAGGTTCTGGAAGCAGTCACCCCCAGACCTGCTCCTGGCCTTGGCTTTTACTACCCTTTCACTGCATGTAGCAGATGAAGCATTTAGAGGCAGCTGCTATTTCTGTCATTAGCACCCAGACTTCCTAGGAGAAAACTGCTGGCTTTGTGACAGCTGAAATCTGATTCAGACAAAGCTTTTTACTTCAGCATGTATAAAAGCAAGGGGAGAGTGAAGTAAGGGTGAGGGAAAGACAGCACTCAATTTGCTATTCATTTATTTCTGTCGGGAAAGCCCAAGCAACTCGAGATGATGGTGTGCAAAATGCAGACATGTAAGTTGTAGCACGGTGGATATTGTTCAAGGGGTTGAGGATGCAGAAACGGTGGGTAAAGAAACAATGCGGTACAAGGGGGCTGTGTGCTGTGCTTCTTGCCAGGATACATTAGCTCCCACTGAGCAGTTCTGTGCCCTGGAGCGTGCTGATGGTACTTGCCAGTTTAAAGCAAACGTGAGTATCTCCATGTTGTGCTGCCATTGTAGGCGCTGGAACAGGAGGGTACCCAAGAGATCTGCTCAGCCTTCTCCACAGTGGCGCATGGTCCTTTCTCAGTCTTCTCTAGCGTACTTCCCAGTATTTCTCTGGAGAAAGAAAAGGCTGTTTTTTCCACTCTGCAGTGGAGACACTGGCATGCAGAGAGGCTGACTCGTTTGACTTTATAACACGAGGCAATGGAATGAAGGTGCATCAGAGAAAGTTCAGATTTGACATTAGGAAAAAATTCTTCCGTGAGAGGGTGGTCAGTCATTGGAACAGGCTTGCCAGGGAAGTGGTCACGGCACCAAGCCTGTCAGAGTTCAAGGAGTGTTTGGATGACACTCTTGGTCATTATGGTTCAGTTTTATGTAGTCCTGCAAGGAGCAGGGAGTTGGACCGAATGATTCTTCCAACTTGAGATACTCTATGATTAGGTACCTTGTTGCTGTACCGTCTCTTGTGTTTTGATGTAGAGTTATGTTTGTGAGACTGTTCTTCCTCTTCTCCAGCTGTGGCTGCTGAAAATGCTCTGGTTTCTTTTTAAGGACTGTGATAGATGTTTCAAGGCAAAGCATTTTATTGAGGCTCCCCAGTTTACCTGTGCTCCCCTTTGATGGAGTTCACATAACTTCCAGCACTGGAGGGAACTGCGGGTCAGATGCACTCTTCCAGTGCTCAGTCTTTTTAAAATTGAAGTACAGGCTTTCTGTTGCTATCTTGATTTCCAGTTTGAAAGAAAACTCCTAGAATTTCATGTCATACTGTGATGCCAACAGGATCAGACATGGTTCTTCCCAAACCAATTAATTTACAGAGCAGCTCTGGTAATAGAGTTCAAGAGGCTTTCTGAAAAGATGTCACTTAGTAAGCAGGGGTAGATGAACCAGAGCATGAAAGATTGATGCCCCCCTTCATTTCCCATGGCTCTGTACAAGCCTTGGACTGAGACAGGCAGAGGTAAGGGCAAACAGTCAGTCCTAGTTCTGCCCAATGACTCAACAACAGGATTGCATGCATGTTAATCTACCAAAATTTATCCTCTGCTAAAATGATTGCTCTGGTCCAGCCTGAAGTCTTTATGCTGGCCAGTTCACACAGGTTATCATTTAATTTGGCCAATAGATTTGAAAATCTTCTTGTGTTTTATTTGGGACTTGTCAAAATAAAATGCTACCTAGGACTGGGGGCGGCGGGGAGCTGGGGATAGGAACACAGTTACATGACATGCTAGAGTCTCTAGAGTTACAGGAGGTGATGTGGTTAAACACTGCATGAACATACGTGTTCTGGGGACAGCTTGACAGACTGCAGGCTTTTGGAAAGAACTAGTCTAGCAAAGAGGGGGGGGGGGGGGAAAGCATCTGCCAGTAAATAGATGGATAAAGGTGCTCTTTGCTTCTTTTAAGAAGCACCAATCATGTTTATAACTTTGGCAGGTGGCAATGGGACAGGAGGGGAGGAAGAGATTCAGAGAATGGTGTGGGTGGTGAAGAAATTAATCCTAATGAATTGGAAGAGCAAATCCACAGTGGGCAAAAAGCTTTGGATTTCTGCCCTGCTGGATATGGATAAATGCAAGAGAATCCCTTTTGCACGCAAGAGCTAACGGGGCAATTACAATGTAATCTCAAAACCTCTGCTTAAATTGTATCCTGACTATCAAAGTGTGAGGCAGATTCTCTTCCAGTGGTTCATAAGGCTTGCCCAGAGTCATCAGATGGGTGTTTGAAATAGCTCCCCTCTTTGTCTTTCTCTTTCTTCTGGGACATAAAACATCTCTGTTACACATTTTTTTTTTTTTTTTAAATCACTGTACTATGATGGGAGAACTTGTTTCCAAGGCTTCCTTCCAATGTTTTCATTCTTCTTCACACAGAAGAACACATGAACATAAGAATGGCCAAACTGGCTCAGACCAGGGGTCCATCTAGTCCAATACTGTTATTCTTTCCTCAGTGCCTGCTTGTGGCCACTACAGGAGACAGAGCAGCATAAGCATGTATGACATTTCCTTCTAACACTTTCACAGCTTCCAGACATTTTTGGCTCTGGGGCTTCTCTGAGATTGACCTCGTTCTCTTTCCTAATCCTCGATGGCTCTTTCTTCCTTTCAGTTCTCCTGAACAAAAGTAACCTTTTGTGCCAACATCCCTTGCCAAGGAGTTTGCAGATCCATTACCTGGTCACCTAGTGGTGAAAAGCCAAATCCATTTTTTTTGTGGTTGATTTTTTTTTTTTAATGGATTCCTTTTGATACATTTTTATTTCATAGAATGGTTTGGGTTGGAAGGGACTTGAAACATCATCTAGTTCCAACCCCCTGTCACGGCAGGGACACCTTCCCCCAGCCCAGGGTGCTCCAAGCCCCATCCAACCTGGCCTTGAACCCTTCCAGGGAGGGGGCAGCCACAGCTGCTCTGGGCACCCTGTGCCAGTGCCTCACCACCCTCACAGTGTAGAATTTCTTCCTTATATCTAATCTAAATCTGCCCTTTTTCAGTTTAAAACTGTTATCCCTTGTCCTATCCCTACACCCCTGATCTAGAGTCCCTCCCCACCTTTCCTGTTGCCCCCTTTAAGTACTGCCCTCACAGGGCAGGTGCTGCAGCTCCCTGATCATCATCATGGGCTCCTCTGGACCCAGTCGAGCAGGTCTATGTTCTTCTTATGTTGGGAGCCCCAGAGCTGGACACAGCACTGCAGGTGGGGTCTCACGAGAGCAGAGTAGAGGGGGAGAATATCCCTCCTCAACCTGCTGGTCACGCTTCTCTTGGTGAAGCCCAGGATGCACTTGACTTTCTGGGCTGCAAGCACATGTTGCTGGCTCATAGTTTTCCATCCACTAATATCCTCAAGTCCTTCTCTTCAGGGCTGCTCTCAATCCACTCGTGGCTGAGCCTGTATTTGTGCTTGGGGTTGCCCTGATCTATGTGCAGGACCTTGCACTTGGCCTTGTTGAACTTCATGAGGTTTGCACGGTCCCACCTCTCCAGCCTGTCCAGCTCCCTCTGGATGGCATCCCTGCCCTCCAGCGTGTCACCGCCCCACACAGCTTGGTGTCAGTGGCAAACTGGCTGAGGGTGCGCTCGGTCCCACTGTCTGTGTCACCGACAAAGATGTTAAACAGCGCTGGCCCCAACACTGACCCCCGAGGAACACCACTTGTCACTGGTCTTCACTTGGACATCGAGCCATTGACCACAACTCTTTGAGTGTGACCATCCAGACAATTCCTTATGCACCAAGTGGTCCATCCATCAAATCTATGTCTCTTCAATTTAGAGACAAGGATATTGTGTGGGACTGTGTCAGATGCTTTGCACAAGTCCAGGCAGATGACATCAGTTGCTTCTCCCTTACCCACCAATGCTGTAACACTGTCATAGAAAGCCATCAGATTTGTCAGGCACGATTTTCCCTTAGTGAAGCCATGCTGGCTGTCACAAATCACCTCCTTATGGTCCATGTGCCCTAACATATTTTCCAGGAGGATCTCCTCCATGATCTTGCCGGGCACAGAGGTGAGACTGACTGGCCTGTTGTTGCCCAGGTTCTCTTTTTTTCCTCTTTTTAAAAATGCGAGTTATGTTTTCCCTTTTTCCTGTCAGTGGGAAATTCAACGGACTGGCACGACTTCTCCAATATGATGGACAGTGGCTTAGCCACTTTATCCACCAGTTCCCTCAGGACCTGTGGATGCATCTCCTCAGGTCTCATGGACCTTCAGGTTCCTTAGATGGTCTTGAGCTTTATCTTCTCCTACAGTGGGCAGTTCTTCATTCTCCCAGTACCTGCCTTTGCCTTCTGTGTCTTGGGTGGTGTGGCTGGAGGCCTCACTGGTGAGGACTGAAGCAAAACAGTCATTGAGTACCTCAGCCTTCTCCATATCCTGGGTAATCAAGTCTCTGTTTTCTTCTGGAGAGGGCTCACATTTTCCCTACTCTTCCTTTTATCACTAATGTACCTATAGCAACTTTTCTTGTTGCCCAGAGAAGTTGTGGCTGCCCCCCTGGAAGGGTTCAAGGCCAAGTTGGATGGGGCTTTGAGCGACCTGGTCTAGTGGAAGGTGTTCCTGCCCATGGCAGGGGAGTTGGAATCTTTAAGGTCCCTTCCAGCCCAAACTATTCTATGATATAAAATGTATTGAAATGAAGCCATTAAAAAAAACCCCAAACCAGAATAGTCAATTCCTCTCTACTTTTTTCCATGCCATCTGCAAACCCCTACCACATCTCATTGTCTCAGGACTAGTTACATTCTTAAAGACATCTTCTGAAGAATGTAATCAAAACCATTTTTTAAGTAAGTTAACTATGTCAATGAGATCACTGATTTCTCCAAAGAATACCAAGAGGTAGGTATTACATGACCTCCCCTTGCAGAAGTCATGTTGACCCTTGCCCAAAAGATCATGTCTATTTTCCATTAATGCTATCTTTTGTTATCACTTCTACTAATAAATGCAGCCTAGATTACAGGTTTGCAGACTTGCAATTCCCTGTCACGTGGACCTCTGTTTGAAAATGAGCATTACAGTTGCTACCTTCTGGTGCTCAGGTCCTAGGGACATTTTACATGACAGGCTGCCCATGATCATTAGTGATTCAGCTATTCTGTCCCTGTGATTACTCTGTTACTCTTGGATAACTGTTGTTCTGTCCCTGGTATCCTCCAGGGCCAATTCTCTCTGTATCAGGCACTCATCCATGTCAACTTTAAACAGACCTTCTTCCGATTTCCTCGCTCTTCCTACTCCTTCTACAAAATAAAAGTGGGAGGTTCAGGCATGGGAATCTCACCAGTTTTCTTTTGGTAGAAACAAGAAAGCTCTTATACAAAGATTTAACTTATTGTCTCTGCAACAGCCGTGTCAGGTCTGAGTTCTCTTACAGCTTTTCTATCACTTGGCTCTACAGACTTTTCTGGCCTGTTGGAGAAAGGATTGAAGAAATAGCTAAATGTTACTGGAGAGGCTAGCCTTATCTTTTTTGGGTCTATCTAGGGGCTAAAAGTGGTAATGTTTTCATCTGTGTTTGAAAATACAGGGCCCTGAGACAGTTTGGATGAATGATCAGTGAGGGCTCTGTCTGCAGTGGTCTCTTCTGGATATCTTGGAGTTTTTCCACCCCTAATTTGTGGGTTCACATTGTCTAAATCTTTTATGTGACTGCGCTTGAACTAAGGTTTGAGTGCTACAATGCCAAGCAGTTCCACACCCCAAAGAAATGGAGCATCTGGGTGCTTCCAAGAGCTTGGGTATTCTTAAGGCTTTAAAACTCAAGACTAATTCCTGTTTACTTCAACCATCTTCCAAGGGCTCACTTGTGACATGAAGCATGTTATTATTCTCAGTCCCATCTCTCTGATGAACCTCGCTGGTATTCTTTCTCTTGGAGGGAGTGTTTTTCTTTAGAATTGGCACCAACACAGCGATTCAGCATCAGGCTGGTCTTGCTCACATCCGTTGTGTATTGCCATCTGATCAAACAGATGAAGAAGAGCCTATGCCTTAACAGGGCCGAGTTGGAAGGGAAAGCAAAGAAGGTATGTGCAAGCACGGGTGCACAAACCCCAGTGGTATTAGTGTTCAAGTGAGGTAGAAACCATGACTACACAATTACACAAAATAGAAATGAAGCTGATATCACAGTGTGTGGTCTTTTTTTACAAAGAAAGAGGTGCATCAATGGCTAGTGTTTATCTATCCAGCACTGTTTTCATGCTTGGTTACCCAGAAGTTGCTGCTGCTGAAGGGTAGCAAACCAAGCTGTGTATTTACTCTAGTTGTTCACAATGTACAAGTTCACCTTGGAGGACATAGTAAGCCAGAAGAGGGTTAAAAAATTTGCATCTTCTGAAATTTACTTGCTGAAGGACGCTGTCTTCTGAACAGGCTAACTATTGCCACAGAAAGCATAGGCGTTTCTAGGGATTCCACAGCGCTCCTTTGCAAGTGACTGTTCTGGAAGAGGATGGTTGGGAGAAAATTGTTCCCATAAGGAGACTTGCCAAGGACAAATCAATAGTGCTGCACCTTTGGTGCAATACTGGGCCTGTTTCGAGGCTTGATGATGAAAATGGCATGTGTGAAAGGAGGCTGATCGTCAGTCTATCCGTGGTTGGCTTTGTACACACTCTTGGGCATGTTTGTTTATTGCTAGCAGGATATCTCGTGTAAACCAGAGAGTTAAAACGCTGCTGTTCTCTAAGACTTCATTGTATACATACAGGCTGTATTTATGTTTGCATATGTAATGCATGAACAAATATATCCTATTTGCTTGTGCAAATTTTATCTATGTCCTCCTGTGGAATGAGGCAACACTCTCCTGCTTACAGCATGCTGGTATTTGCTTTGTCCTGCTGTTAATAAATTTTTGTGATACCAACTATGAGCCCCAGCCATGAACTGGGATTCCACCATATTTCATGAAGATACTGTATAAATGGGAATGAGAGAGTGAGTTCTGGCTCCAAAGAGATTACGAGCTACTTTTCATCTAGATCTGATAGGATGCATGCCAATGGAAATTGCTTTATTGACTCCACCTGGTGACCATAAGCCCTTCCAAGATGAGATCTCCTGCTCATGCAAACATTCCTTTTGTCATAATACCCAGTCAAATACAACTTTGTTCCCTCTACGAAGTTTTATGCTATTTTTTTTTTTTAAATCCCTTTTTGGACTCTCCCAGTAAGAGAGGCTGAACAAGATTTCTGAGGTGTTAAAGGAAAGCACAGTAAAATGAATTGTATAAGTGCTACCAAACTCATACTTCATAGAGCAAACAGAAGTTTCACGTAAGATGAAATGTATCAGGCTGGGCTGCTGATATTATGTTTGATGAATCTGTTTACCTCTTGCATGCATCCATCTAACTTGGGAGAAGGGAGATATATGGAGTGGGAACTGAATGGTCTCAGACCCATCCATTTATCACTTGCACGATGCATCACTTGCATGGCTTTCATTGCTGGAGTGTCCAGACACTTCCCTGTTACGTAGGAATAGAAATTCTTATTTTCTCTTGGTCTGCAGGATAATTAGCTTAATTTATAGGCTTATGACCATTTATTTTCCCTAGCTTGCATGAATGAACATAAAGAAAAGCATCTCAGGGGAACTGAGATCCACATCCATCGTACAATGTCTTGTTTCTGTTTCTACAACAGAAGTACAGTCTGTTGTACTTCATCTCTTGTGGGAGTCATGTCCATATCTAAGCTGTGCCCAATTGCATGGAGTTCTGTTCTTGTTCTCCTGCCCTTTGAATCACTCTGGAAAGAGTGGTGATTTTTTTTAGGTCTCTGGTTCTCTGGGAAGCATTTTTTGGTAAATATGGAATAAAACTTATTTGTGTAGTATCCTGTTAAGAGCACAGGCTCTTATTTTTGTAATAATCAAAATGGAGGTGTGCTCAGAGTGTGCTGCTTCATTCCTAGAAATGAGTTACAATCTGCTTTTGAGAAAACTTGTGGGCCGTTGCCAGATAGAGCTGAATAAGGCCCTGTTTTCCTACAATAGATATCTGGGCATCTAGAAGGTTCTTAAACGGGCCAAACTAGGGCAATAGTTTAATCTGAGAACAGATGTCTTTGACATTAGAGGATGTTGTGAGCTAGATGAGACATTTACAGTGCTTACCTCTTTCTCCTACATTAGCCTGGCCACAGTTCAGATTAGATGTCTACTCTGCATGCAGGAGAATTTTTTGGCAGGTCTCCGAGGGATCTGGCAGACAATACCATTTTCATGCCATGGTACAAATATACAACCATTTCTCTTTTCACTAAAATAAATAGGAGCCAATATATAGTTGCAGTATCTAACGGGTTTTAATAGAAATAAATACAAATGGGGGGGAGGAAGAGGAATTAATATTCCCAGTGAAACCTGCTACATAATGCAAATTCTCCTCCTTGATCTTACTGATGTATTTCGTTATCTTCCCTCCTCCCCTTCAATCCCTGATCTCACTGGGCACATTTCAGATGTGGAGATACCATGAGATGCGTGTCCATGAAGAAACCAGTTGGCTGAATCACTAGGGTCATTTCAGGTCTGTTTCTAGATATATGCAACAGTGGACTAGCATGGAAGATTTGCTTTAGCACAGTTGTGAAATTGTTACTGTGCCAAGCAGAAGAGAAGTCTTTAGGGCAGTCTGAATGCTATTCAACACTGGTCTCATACATGCTGTGCTGTTTAGGGGGTGGGGTCAAGGAGAAGAAAGGATAGCTTAATGTTTTCCAAAGAAGCTGCACTGGCGTGTTTGGGCCTCTCCCTGTGGAAGGGGGCTCTTGGGAGAAGCAATCACAGAAGCTGTCCCTTTGAAGGGGCAAACACCCAAGTTTTAATCTGAAATGATTTTCACTCAAAACAGTATTTTCATAGTACTAAACGCTGATGATTTGTTGCCAGGCACTGCTGCTAACCATCATCTCTGTCTTCCAGGAAGGGATGGCTATTAAATGATATTGCAGAGCTGCATGTCCAATGCTGCTTATTAAATAAAGTCAGTGGGAATCCTTAGGTTAAAAAAAAATAATAATCCCCTCTAGCCCCTAAACAAACCAGAGCAGTGTGCATTACATCAAAGTCATTAAGATACTCCCACAGCTTTTCAATTTTTTCCCAGCTATCATGGCATGCTGCACATATTAATCATTCTGTTGCATCTTCATATGGGGGGGGTGGGGCGGGGTGTGGAAGTATTCTTAAAGCAGTTTTTCAGCATCCAATAACTAAATGCCAAAAATCAGAAATGATTACTCATTTCCAAAACTATTAGTGGTTAGTATCTTTGGTCGTTTTAAACAGTGCTAAAATCACTCAGCATTGAAGCCCTTGGGTCATGCATTATAAATGACTTTCTATCTGAACTTCCTTGATCACTGTTTTTATATCAATTTTGCACGTTGCAGAAGATGATTATTTCAACAACCCAGTTTGTCAGTCGGCTAGGTTATACAGCTACCCCTTCTTGGGACCATTCCCCCTTCACAAAGAAATGCTCCTTGCTCTATTTTTTTTTTTTTTGTCTTCAGACCAGCAGAAACTGAGTTTTGGGGGGAAGGTATATTTAAATCTCCACGGCACAACAGCATTTTATCATTGTTATATTCAGGTTACTTGCTTTCTGTTTTATCCCCTAAATTCTGATCTGAAGACATCACTGCAATGTGAATCTTTGGTAATTCTGTTGGCACAGCAGAGAGAGAGTGTAGGATTATGGCAAAAATGCACCCATATCTTTTTCCTTGTAGGAAAAGATAATGCAGAGAGATGAGACACTGTATGAAATATGCACTGTATTTGAAGAGTTTTATCCAAGACAGGACAAAGCACTGTAGGGAAAAAGGACACGTCACTAGCTGCGGGGATCTGTATTTCTCAGTATTTTTCTAAGCTAAGACTGTTAGGCACACTGCCAGCCAGGCATGGCCCCTGGAACCTCTCCAGGAAAAAAATCCCAGCTCATATTGTGAAAGGGTTTCCCCTATCCGTGCTGGAGAAGAGACTCCCTTCTCAGAAGCTTAGAGATATTGATTTTTTTTTGCAATAGCAAACTAATGTTAATGGCATGCAGTCAATTTCTGTCATGGGCACCATGAGGTATTCTGAACATGTGCCACTAAAGCTGGCATGGAGTATAGATTCCTTAGGTGCAAACAGTCCCCAGCCTGCTCTTTCCCGATGCTGCCGCTGTTGGCTCACAGGACAGGCACAACTGTTTATGGCAAGTGGGAATGAGACAAGGAGTGAGAATTTACATACCTATATGATATGTAAGTGCTGGACTGGATTTTGGCCTTGCATAGCATATGCATGGAGAAGAGTTCTAGGGAGCGTTACTTCCTTTTTTATTTTCTGTAGGGACCTCGATTTGCTTGTGGTAGATTTAACTCCTGACTATGAGGTGCTATTACTGCCGTTAGGAACCCCAGGGTGAGGTCTATGTCCATGGGCTTCCAGCAGCAAACAGTGTTGGAAAGGAGAGCTGGGATCCCCATCTCTATTGGGCATTCTCATTATCTGAGTGTGGAGCCCACCTGTTTTATGTGTAGTGAAATGGGAAGGTCTTCCATTCAGATTGCTGATACTGATGGTGTTAAACATTTCAGGGTGAGAATTTGAAGAAGAATTTTGAGGATCAGAGTTTTGAATTTGAATGTAGTATCATGCTTATGAAATTTTAGTTTTGACCTGGTCCAAAGTAAATCTGTAGTATGTCCATAACAGAGCAGGGAATATGAACCTCTCAAGTCCTTGTTTGACATTCTAGCTATGGGATTGTCCTTTGTCAGTTTGTCTATAGATGTTCAAACCGGCTTCCACCTCCTGTTTGAACCCAAGATTTTTTCTCTGCTTTTTTTTGGGGCAGTAATTTTCTTTCCTTTAACATATGTGTGCCTCTCATTTTTAATTTCTTTTTTTCTCTACCGGAGATGTCAGCTTTTGTCTAATAAATGCAAGCCTGCCAGCCTGCAGATTCCTTTGAAGTACTTTGCTGTCTCCCTTGGGTCTCTGCACAACAGGTTGAAAAAAATATTATTGTTCTCTGCATTAATGGTATGGATCAAAAGGAACTATTTATGTCATTGCCTATGGTATTCTTGGTCCTTCTGTGACATCATAAAGGGACTTCTTATTCCTCTGTGATGGCTGTAATGACCATGACTTTGTTGTTACCTCAAACTTCTCCAAGTAGTTATCCATGTGGCAACTTGGCAGAAATCAGCAGTTGTTTTAACTACTTTCTTACACTTGCTTGGTATAAAGAGAGTAGATGTCCCTGCCTTTTGTATCTAGGAAGCTGTTGTCCTCGGTGAAAGCATTAATGACTTGGGTTGCAATGCAAATATTGACAACACTGTACTCGTAAGAGGTTGACTTTTAAGGCTAGAACTCCTCAGGAGACCGTTCAAGCTGAAAAATCACAGCTGAAACTTTTCAAAACCCTTCTCCATACTATTCTTCTCTAATTCTGTTTGTCAAATAGGATGCTATTTTTTTCAGTAGGTTATAATTTCTTTGGCAAAGGAAGCCACTGTGATACCCCTTTTCAGAAGAGGAGCTGTGGTCAATCAGCCTCACTCCTTTCCACTTCAGCAAACCTTGTGACAGTCTTGTAGATTACTTATTTTTGGTGGACAGTATGGAAGTGTTGTTAGATTGTTAACCTTTGAGCCAGGATGTTGAGCTCATCTCTGCTCATGATTTTCTGTGTCTTCATAGTCATAGCACAAACTACATGCTTGTGTTTGCTTCCCTTACCTCTAAAAGGAAGAATGTCTTCCCGCTTCACACAAATGCTGTGAGGCTTAACAATTTAATGCTTGTGAAGTATTTTGAAATTATAGGAAGAATTGCAAAGTAGAAAAGCAGAGTGTGGTTGAATTACCTGACCCAAGACCATAAAGTAAACAAAAAAACCTTTGAGTATATATTTAAATTTATAGAAAGTGTATACCTCAACAGTTGCCTTCTCAGCCAGGCATAGAAACAATAGAAACAATTCAGCCTCATGGTTTCCAGAGTAGAAATTCGTGAGTGACTTTCCCCTCTAGTTTACATCAGATAGATTTACTTCTCTAGGGATAGGCAAAGATCCAGATGATCATGAACCTGTGTGTGCTCTCTCTCTGCCCACCCTCCTTGCGCACCCACCCCCCCCCCCTTCCCGCCTTGCTTTTTTCTTTTTGGTTTTTAATCCTTTCATCTTTACAGAAATCTCCAGCTCTGAGTCAAGCTTGATTCCTAATTCCTTCTACATGATAGTCATCTCTGAGAGTTTTTCTCCCCGCTCCTGTTTTACCTAGGCACAGTATATCTTCAGATGGCAGCACTTAAGTGAATGTTCTTGCCAAAATAAAGTTGAAAGTGACCTGCATGCAGCTGATCAAAATTTTCAAGGTCATATGTCTGACAGTAGGGCTTCATTGTTAATCTGTTGCACCCCATCCCTTCAGGATGGTCACAGCCTGGAACTTTGGAGATGAGTCTCCCTTCCCCTACCACTGACTAGATATGCTTTGGAGAAAAGGCATGCTGATCTTTGTAGGTAAGCAAGCCTTATGATATGAAACGAGGATTCAGTATGTATGTCTGGGTCACCTGGCACGTCTCAGTAACTTTCAGAGGATAACTGAAGGAAACACCATTCAGGAAGAAGAGCAGATGCTCCAGTGCACCAAGCCATGGATCTCTGCTCCTTGTTAACAGGACAAGCAGACAGACTTTTTTGGTCATAGGTATTAATTTTCTCCACTAAAGGCACTGATGACTGTACCTGTGAATTGGATCCTGCTGAGCAATACTTAATTCCTGAATTATTTATGAATGGAGACAGCCTAGTGGAGGGTGTTTCAAACTATGCCGTACCTTGAAAGACATTAGTGTTCTGGATGTTGTCATTAGAAATCTGAAAAGAGGTCCCAAGAAATCTGCCTTATGTAGTCAGGCATGAACTGTTAGTGTGCCTGAGCTAACACACCAACAAAATACCTACAAAAGTAGGTGTTTGTGTTTGACCAAGCAGGAACAATTCAAGAGAGAGCAAGCTAATGAGGAAGAATCAGTGTCATATTAGCATTTTGCTACTACGGAAGAGAAATTCAGGAACCTGAGCAGGTATCTAGATGTGCCCTTGGTAGAAAAGTCTTAAATACCAGTTTATTTGGTGGCATGGATCTCTTGATCTCTTCTGCTGGAGCTGTTTACATGTGCATGCATCACTTTGATGGATAAGCTATAGCTGGTGATTAGATTGTTCATCTTAGATATGAAAGACTGAAGTTGAAATCCCTGCTCCCAATCTGCCAAAGCGGAGAGATGAACTGTGCTCTTCAGTGCTTCAGGGACATGGTACGGCTGTTAGACAATCAGTTGTTCTGTGGAGGGCCTAAGGTGTGTGTTCCCTGAAGCCTGACTCTCTGAAAAAAGGCAGATGCTTTGGCATAGGCAAGATTGATATGTAGACTGGAATGCATTTTCAAAGGATGCACTGAATGTCTGGTTTCCCTCTGTAATGCTGGACATTGGGACAGGGCTAGTCTATTCTTTGGAGAGAAAGACTGGAAAAGGTCCACAAAAGGCAGCAAGGATCCTTACCAACAAGGAGGAGGTGTTAATGTTTCTTGGTCTGAGAAGGCCCTAGCCACAGAATTACTCCACATCTGAGAAATCATTTGACAGCCCTACTTATTACTACAGTTCTCAGTTACATCTTTCCTGCAAGATGGACCGAGCACCCTGGGGCCATATTGCTTCCTCTAACATGCATGTCAGGGCCAAGTTAGTTCCAGAGCCAAAGCATCTGCACTGTGCTTCAGATATCTCATGGTGAACTGGGGTGCAGGGTATTTATTTCCCTATGTTTTTTTTCAAGTCACCTGAATCCTCTTTGATGGGAAGCCTACTTCCTGACACACTCTGAAGACTTGGCTGATGGCTTACAATGCACGCAGGTGTGCAAGGTCTGAAATATGCTCAACTGAGGATGTTAACAGCCTCCTAGACATTAGCAGAAGAAAACATTTTGGACCATTCAATACTCTGTCCTTAACAGGCACACTAAGGCTTTCTTGATAACTGGCTTTCATTCATACAAATGGTTTTTTGTGTTTTCTTACTGCCAGCAAACTTCTGAACACTTAGCAAAGTCTCTTCTTTATTAGTTGAGTATGTTACTCCTACTTGAATCCTTTTGTATCATTCTTAAGAAGTCTTCTCCCATAATTCATGTCAGACTTCAAATGTTTGCAAATTTGTCATCTGTAGACATTGCTTCACCAAGCTACTAACTCTTCTGAATTAATTCTCTTACAAATCAATCTTGCCATTTCCCTGATCATTTTGCTGCTGTTTTTTTTTTTTTTTTGAATACCTCTCAATTTGTCATTGTGAATGTATCTAAGGCAAAAGTATTATCACTTCGCTAAGTTTGTAATGCATCCAAGTTTCTCAGGCACATTCCCTGAGTAAATACACTTCAGTGTAATCCTGCAAATTGATGCTTCTTTTTATGGCTTCATATACTTGAGATTAAGAATGTACATGAAAGTTGTCAAAACTAAGAAGATGCAGCATGTGAAGTGGTGTGCAATAGCATGGATGGTCCTTCTGCAGGGCTGCTTATGAGATCACTGTCTAGGAGAGGCTCTTGGCACTGGCACATGCTGCACTCAATCCCCACTCAGTGATTTCTGTTTGATGCCCCCAGTCCCACTCCAGCCTCATCAGCTGACTTCTTCAGGCACAGACAAGACTGAGGTTAAGTGGAGCAGGCGGAAGTTGTGAAAATGACATATTGCTTCTCATATGGCACAATCTACTACAAATACCATGTTGTGTACACAGACACCCAACCTTGACCATCAGTGTCATGACTGGTGTGACAAGCCCTTGGGCTGGTAGATTAACTTCTGCTGGCTTCTGCGTGAACTTGCAAACAGAAGAGACAGGCATGTTCATTCTGCAGGGACAGAAAATAGTTGCTTAATTTAGCCAGCTAGTTGCCCTATCTTTCCATTGGTAAGGCAGGTTCCCACTCAAGCTCTGAAACATAGGTTGTACGAGTGTTCACTGTCCCAACAAGAGTCAACTGTATTTAATACAGAGCATGCTGGATCAGCTACCTTCTGAATGGCAGGCTACAAATGTGTATGGCTTGAGGCAAAAGATACACAGCAATAAACTACCACCTAGATGTGGCCACAGGAAGGAAGCTCTGCTCAGGAAAATGCTTGCCATCAATGCAACAGGGTGGAAAGTGGAACAGTAATGGAGAAAGCAGAAAATTATAAGAGACTTCAAGTAATACCAGTATATTGAGCCAGGACTGCGCTTGCACTTTTTGTCGGATGAGGCTGTAAAAGGAAACGCTGAAGGTATCCCATCCTCCCAGCTAAATCTTATTTATGATATTTAAGTAAAAGTATTCTGAATACACCCAAAAGTTAATTGCTGAAATGCATAGTTTCCTTTCCACAGGATGATTAATGTTTTCTTCTGCCCTGCTATTCTTCCAGTAAAATTGCATTGCGTCACACTGAAGCATAAGTAGATTTTCAACTCTGCCTCGGCAGCAGCATCAGTTTTTAATCCACATACAGCATTTTAGAAGCCACTGAAATAAGCTCTTTATGTTTCATGATTGCAAAGATTTTAGTGTTGGCTTATGCATCAGGCAATTCGGAAGCATATTATAATGTCTGAAAAGCTGCGCCAACCTCCAAAGAAATTTCTCCTGAAGAGACAGCTAAGGAATGCATTTAGCTCAGCCTGAGAGGAAAAGATCCTTTGTAGAGCAGAACCTGGCTGAAATAGAAGAGCTGCTGAGACAGAGTTGCCTGTTGCAGCCCTGCGGAAGCTTGGCCTGTTGTTCCTCTCAGGGTCCAGTTGAGCATCTTGCTTTGTGTCTCTTAGCATTTGTGGGTTTACGAGAGGCAATATGTTTAGCAGTATAAATTGTAAGTTTCAGGCTGTTACTTCCCAGGAAATTCCCAGTCTATTAGAGTGTATTAACCTGAAGGGTGGAGAACTGTCCTTGGCAGAAGCTCCTTTCATCCAAAATGCAGCAAAGCAGAGTCAGTTGCATGCCAAGGGATGCCTTGCCTTTTTCTTCTTTCTGTAATGTGACTCTGCTCCTCAGATGTCTATTCTCCAGCCAGTTCTCTTGTCCTGGTTCAAGTCTGAAGTGTCCCAGTCTGAGTCTGAAGTGAGGTCCTTGTATAACACCGTATCCCTGCTTCATCAGAGCTATATCAAGCTCTCTGGCTGCATTGAAGCTGCAGATTTTTCAGTACTTGGATGTTGTCCTGGAAGAAAACCTGTAGTTCCTCAGCTTCGATCAGTTCTGTCAGTTGGGTTGTCTGAAAACAGGCCAACGCCCACAATCTGAGAACCGTTTCTCTTGAGACTTGCAAGTTATTGCCTATTGCAAGTGGAGTCTTGAGCCTGTTTGTAAACAGAGACCTGCTTACTGCAGTATTTTGTTTCTTTAACATTATCTGGAATTTTAAGTGAAAGTTAGGATACCTGACTAAAGCAGGCACTTTTGGCTAATTGGATTTGGAGTGACCTGATGGGCTGTCACACCCTAGTTCGTGACCTGCAGATTGATAGCTTTTGCCAACAGTGAAGAAGACCTGACATAGGTGATCCTCCAGTGAGGAAGAGTCATGTTCTGCATGTGCTGGAGTGAGGACCCACCCATATAGCTTTTCCCAGGTATGAAGTACCAAACACAGGCCTGTGTCATCACTCCTCAATACTCTGTTAAGCGTCTTTTTTAGTTGTTGTTCTGCCCACATGCATATAAATGCTTTCCTGCTTTATCTGTATTCATAGTATATTAGGAAAATAGCATTTTAGTCTTGGTGAATATACAAGCCTTGGACCTCTGGAGAACTGAGTGTAAGACACTGAAATGAGCTTGGGTTTCATCCAATTGCTAAAGAATTACTAATAGCAGCCATGTTGTATAATTTGATGCAATCCCATATGATAGTGGTTTTTACCAGAGCTCCAGGCCAAAAGGGGTGAACAGCAGAACTGAGACATATTGGCAAACTTTGTGTGTGTCTAGGGCCATGGAATATAAGTGAGCACTACTGCAATATGATGGAAGTGCCTTGGCAAAGATCTGTGGGAAGCCCCTTGTCCTTCATGTCTGTAGTTGAGGTAATGCTTCCTTCACCCCTGCAAGCACCACTCAGGGAATAAAGCCTGTGATCTATTTTAGGCTCTCTCCTTCCATCTCTGTGGGCCCAAGATTCTGGATCCTGGTTTAGAAAAATGTATTGGGGGAAACTAAAACTCTCTTGAAGTTGCTGACCATATAGGGCTGGGATTTTACTAGCTGATTTCCCAAAGTGATGTTCTTTAGCTTTCCCCTCTAGTTTTGTCTTTTGTGCTCTCATATTTCACATCTGGATCAATGCATCACAGAAAATAATGCTGAGATATTACTTTGATGTTCATTGGCTGGTCTCCTGCATTTATCTGATGTTGCCTTTAATACTGGCTTTTATGTTGAGCTTTAACATCGCAGAGGATTCTTCTGGTGTTTGAGATATGAACGATCAGTGCATTTATTAGTACATACATTCTGCATGTTTTCATGAGGCTGCCTAGGTAAGTTGACTGCAGGAGCCAAGCACTGCTAAGCCTAGGACAAAGCCTCTTGGAAAAGACTTTACACAGTGTGTAAAGGCAGAGTTATGAAGAAATGCCCCTTGCCCGTCTGACTCCTTTCATGGAGCACACTGGTTACCAGCTAGAGCCCTGGATGTCCTCCACTTGGATGTGTTGAGCCAAGAGTCTCTTCTGCAGTGATCCAGCTCCCCCATCCTACAGAGAGGAGACATCTCTGCAAAGGAGAGCTTGGTGTTACAGTGTATGACTTTGCCCTCAAAGAGGAAAGGATTAAAATCAAGCCCAGGTGGTAGGGCAGACAGTCCGTTATTCGACTTGTGTTGGCAGCAGTGCTTCATGAAGAAGGGTGAGGAGATTTGGCCATTTCCTTCAGTCCCTTAGCATGCTCCTTGCTCACCAGCAATGTCAGAATACCATCTGTATCTCTTGTCCTCCTTTACTGTTTTTTCCTTCCTCCTAGAAGCAAAGCTTTGCCAGTGGATTCAAAGTGAAAAAGAAGTAATTCTGCTGAATTATATGAAGATAGTGTTTTGAGAGGAGATATGGTTAAGTTAGTTACTGGCTCGTCATCTATACCCATCCTTGGTAAAGGTGTCTTGTTCATAGTAGTGTGTGGTCATACATGGACATCAGAGCAACCACGCTAGGTCAGAGTAAAGCTCTATCTAGCCTGGTATCCTGGCTCAAACTATGATTTCTTGTGATACCTAGTGAAGAGTAGAACACCACCACAAATATCTATGACACGGAGTACTCAGAGCTTACAACTATTTGCTGAAACTAGATTTATTTAGCAACTCCCAGTGGATTTCTTTTCTATATGTTCATACAGATAATAAGAAAGGATGAGTTAGTACCTGTTCAGTAGTGGATGGAACTGGTGGAGTGGAATATGCAGTCTGTTCTGTGGTGATAAATGGAATATTGCTTAGTGTGTTGGCTGCTCAGAGAAAGTAATATCTGAGATACTCATAGAGGTGGTCTTGTCTCCAGCCTCTAGGAGGCTGGTTAATTAAGATGCTCAGCACAGTGATGCAGGAACGATTTTGGTGACATACCATGGAAAACAATGATCTGAAGTAGGGAGGTAAAGAGAAAGTTAGTGATGGAAACTTTGATGTTATAGTATGATATTAGTTGATGGTAGAAGTTAATGGTTAGATGGATAGGCCTCTTCAATATAAAAATCTATGTTTCTGGTAAAAGTTCCCAGGAATTCCTGCTCTGAGAAGTCCCAGAATGACAGAATCTGGTAGTATCATGCCATCTGCTTCTCCATCCTAGACCTACCAGAAGAATATCAATATAATGAAGCTTTTTAGTTTCTTTCCTTTCTAGAAAGTTAGGGCATGGTTCACTGTCCCGTTGAGACTTTCACTTCTGCCTCTGTGTGAAAGATGGATAAATGAAGGGAATAACACGACTGACTCGGAGTATTTCCCAGAATCTAAACTATCTCACTAGCTATTCTGATCTCTGAACCAAACCAACCAGGAAATCAGGGAAGATTTGAATAAAAACTGCAAAATTTCAAATTCTACTTCATCAGGGACCTGCATTAAAAGCTCTTAACTGATACACTACAAACTGTAAATGCAAAGAGGTCTATCTCTGGTTTGAATTTGGAGTCCTGGGCTATTTGCAGCTTTTGTGAGGCAGCTATAGTCTGGTTAGCTTTCCTCCCTGCCTCTCTTAGCTTCTGAGCTGTTCTCTGTTTCGTTGAAGATGGAGCATTCTGTCTCATTTCCAAGTCCCTCTGTGTGGAGTTTACAGCATGATTTTGCAGGCAGTATGTGATGCAGGCATGAATCACAACTCCCTTTAAAGTACTGCTGTATTCAATTCCCTGGCTCTTTCATCTGACTCAAACAGACTGCAGATTTTTGTTTTTAATCTAAGCAGTAGCCAATTTACTCCAGAGATGAGAATTTGCTGACTGTTGCTGCTGTTCTTATGCTCAGAATTGCAAACCCGTTGGAAAATGAGGCCAGCTCATGCATGTGTGTACAAACCTGGTTTCAAATCTGGCTTGGATTCTCTCTTCCAGCTCAGCAAGTGACTGACATGTTCACTTTAGCACAGCTTCCTCCCGAGACAAGCCGTGGGCTGTGCCAAAGTGCCGTGAGGTGTTCGCTGCGTGTTCAGTTGTACACCGGAGGCAGATTCTGCAGCACCCTGGAGACAGGGGTGAGATGAGGACAGTAGCAGCCATGATTCAGAGCTGCTTTGCATTTTGGTCTTGCTAATAGATCATACTGAAAATTTTTATTTGCAGTGAGCCAAGATGCAAATCAGATCCCAATTCAATAACACCCTTCCGTTATTGAAGTTATGTGAATGAAACTACTAAACCAGTATAGCTTCTGCTCAGTTCAAATTCAGGTATGGCTGAGGTTGTTGCAGTTCAGTCCATAATAGTTTATTAAAAAAATTCATACTGAAAAATACACCATTTAAATACAGAAATGTCCATGTGACAGTTGTAATCTTGCAACACCTGGCATCAGCCAGAGAAACACTTTTGCTCCTCTCTCCTTTTTTTCCAGTGGAGCCTCCTCATCACTTGTTTCCAGAGCTGTCCCACAGCCTGGCTCTTGGCTTCCAGCATTGGGCAGGGTAGATTTCAGGGGCTGTGGCTCTGTGCTGGGAACAAGAGTGGCTTTGGGAGAGGGCAGGCTTGTGATCTGACAGTGCTTTGTACATATGAGGTGATCAGGTCTCAGTGCATTACTCTAACATGTTAATGAAAGAGAGGGTTTTGTTTTCTTTTTTTTTTTTTTTTTTCCTGCTTGTTTGCTCTTTAGTTGTTTGGATCCAACATAAACTTTAACATGGAAGAAGAAAAAGCTGTAGCTGAATGTGACTTTCAGTTTAACTTGTCTGAAATACAAAGTCTGATGCAGACCAGCCTCTGCAGGTAGCCCTGACTTTGGTAACTGGCAAGAGCATTTCTAATTTAAAAAGCCTCCCTTCTCTTCCTGTTAGTTACTCCTCTGAGCAAAGCAGCTGGCATGACCTGGGCATGTTGTGCTTGTATTATTGCTGTGAGACAATAGCTCAGCCTGAGGGAAGAAGATAACCTACTTACTGTACCTTCTGGGAGTTGTTACAGTGGTACTCTAGAAACCAGTGTTTCTCTGAAGCTTGCTGAGACTATCTGAAGAGTTAACTCATAAGGTCTGGGAGATCAAAGGACCGAACTGAGGGCTATGTGTCCATGGGAGACAGGCTTTGGTCTCCTCAGCAGATGTGGCTCGTGTCATGTGGACTCCCGTTTGCAGCCTCCACCTCTGTATCTTCTTCCCCAGTCAGAACAGGGATATTCCTGCTGCAGAGGACAGGGCAACAGAGCACTGTAGAGGAGGGAAGCAGAAGGAAAGGACACATGTTCCTAAATACCAGGCATGGTGTTCAACAGCGGGTTCACTGCTAATGCGCTGTCTCAGCT
This sequence comes from Tyto alba, assembly GCF_018691265.1. NCBI lineage: Eukaryota > Metazoa > Chordata > Aves > Strigiformes > Tytonidae > Tyto > Tyto alba. Next base: position 11,038,797 of record NW_024881280.1, read on the forward strand.
GGCAGAGGTTGAGAGCTACCTGACCTAGCTCCAGCCCAGTGCTCTGATGTATCCTAAAAACAAGAGTATGCATAATTCAAGTGAAGAGGTAAATGGAGGTTATACAAGGTCTGAAGAGAGCAGTGGGCAGGGGTCCAGCTGGGGTCAGGTGGTTTGTTGCCCTCCTGCAGTAATACATCATTTGTGATATCAAAACTCTCAAAGAACAAGAAGCATTACAGCATTTTCTGTAGGGAAGGGTGACTGCTGTACTTTGAGGCAAGCATTTTGGGGACAGAGTTTAAGGTATCAAGACTGGCCATGCATTAAGTCAGGCTTGAGACTGCACTTTTCATATCAAAGCAACTATGTTTTGGCACAGTAGCAGTGGTCTTGCAGAAAGCATTTCCAGAGCTTTTTACAGATTTACAGAGCTACTGCCATCATGAAAAATACATAAGCAAGCAGTGTGAGGAAAGCAGATGGAGTATGCCAGACCTCTGGTTACCTGACAGCAGAGGGATTCTTACTAATACCATCGCAGCTCAGTGACACCAGACACCAGGGAAGGTGCAGTTTATTCTGGCTCCACCAGAAACAGCTATCAGACCCAAAAGAGAATTTTAGCTTAATGAACCTGTCATGTCCTTGTACAGGGACAAGTGAACAACATTCACTTTCCTTGCTGTGCTTGAGTAAAATAAGAGTTTAGTTGCTCTGAGTTACTAGAAATGCATCTTCACCACACAGTAGCTGTAAGTGAATTGTAAATATACCAGGCATGGGCAGTTCCCACGCAGTGCCTGAAAACATAATTTCTGTAGCAGCACAGTTCTGCAGCTAACCTAATAAATACTGGTGTTAAGCAGGGCTAATTATCTCCACTGCAGCACTGCCCTGGCATGGCTGTATGGCTTCTCGCTCCAGAAATTAGCTTAGCTGGGGCTTGTTTGGGTGTCTGCAGTCCTTCACGCTATGGTGAACACAGACCCTGAGCAATGCTTGGTGGAGGAGCATCTCATGCATGCACTGGACTGCAGTACTACTCTGCTCTTAATGTGATGGAGAAGTGCTGGACTCCAAAGCAATGAAGTCACTTTACAGCTCCTCTTGAAAATTTGTCTTTGAGTTGGGTGAAGTTGTGGTCACCTTAGACCTAATTTTGGAACAGTGAGTCCTCATCTCTTCTGAAAACAGTGCTTGATAGTATATGGTGCCTCTGAGTAAAATGTTGACCAGCATGGTCCAAGTTGTTGTTGTTGTTTTTTCTATAAAGCAGTTACCAATGTCATATGATGATTACCTTCCCTGACCTACAGGGGAAACAGACTTCTGTCTCTCTGCTTTCATTGCCTAAACCCAACTTAATAAAAAGTAGACGTTGGAAGGTGATGTAAAAAGGTGTGTGGAAAATATTTGGGGATTCTGTAACTCAAGATTTTGAAGATCAGATAAGTAAATTGGTAAAACTGGCTCAGTGTCAGCTATTTAAGTGAGAACATAGATAAATAATCACACATCTTGTATCAGCTGGGTTTGTGCAGGTTCAAGTCCAGTTATATCTTAATACAGGTTAATACATTATGTGGAAAGGATTAGATGAGTGTTTTTTGGAGACCTAATCCCAGTCAGCGGTATAAACACAGTGCCCACTTCTGTTGGTCTGTAAGGAGTCTCAATTTGTTTGTCTCAAGATAATTTCAAGATCACTCTTGTTCTTAAGAGAAGTTGCCCTGAGGACGGGAGATGGGGGATATACCCTAGACCAAGGTAGTGCGTTTCTTTTCCACTAATGCTTCCAAATGTGGCTTTTTTCTTACTGTAGTACTGGATAAATGAATACACCTCCACCTTGGGGATTGGTGTCTTCCACTCTGGCATCGAGATCTACGGCAGAGGTATGAAGTATTTCCTTTACACTACCTGCAGAACATGGGGACAACTGTATGGCTAGGCTGATATGGAAAAGCACCCAAACATAGAACTTTTGGCAAGGAATCTTTAAAGTAATGAAAAACCCAACCAGTTCTCTTTTTAGAGGCCATTGTGGAATCCAGCAGGAACTCGTGCAGCTCTGTCATGAACCATGTAGCCCTTCTTATTTTCAGCCTGTAACTGCAACCTCTATAGCTTGTGCAGGTGTGGGGCGGGATGACAGATAGGAGGGACCAAGCCATGTTGGAAAGCCGTTCTGCAGTGAAGGAGGGGGAGAGAGACTGGGAGAAATGGGGGAGGGGGAAGAGTTGGATCAGCAGCTGTCTTGAGACCTGCATATGCGTGTTTGTGCTAATCCTCTGTCAGGGTAAATCTGTTTTGCAGTAATTCTTTATGAATGTCTGTGGTCTAGAAATCTTGGAATCTGGATTTCCAGGTCTTGGAAACCGTGCACACATTGCAAAAGGTGCAGTCAAGGGATGTGGGAAAACAGCTGTAGCGCAGTGAAGGACAGACTAGCATCACAGACTTTCTGTTTCCTTCTTCAGCATTAAATGGGAATGACTTGGGCTGCTCCCTCATGGTATTTTTAGTCAGTGCCATGCAGTAGACAAACCCCTTGGGGTGCCATGTTCCATCTGGAGCACAGAAGCTTTCACAGGCCATGCAAGATGGCCTGTATGACACGGAGGGGACCTTCTGGCTTGACCTGTGTGCTGAGGCAGTGGAGGGCAATCAGCTTGGTTTTCTGCAAAGAATTCCCACTTGCTGCCTCTGGAAGATGTGATTTCTCCCTACTCTAGAAAAGACTTCTTCCAGCTCAGTACCACCACTGACAGCCTCTCATAGTTTATCCAGATGCCTCTACCACAGAACTTTCCACTGAGAGGAAGCTACCTGGATGGGCACAGAGACAGGCTTGGAGAGTTTTCCCGGCGTTGTGTAAAAGCAGTAGTGTTAGCATGGAGGGAGGCTCTGAGGGCATTCTCAGGATGACAGACAACCGGACAGTGAAAATGGCTTTCAGAGTCTGGCTAAAATGCACTTTGACAATAGCCCTGCCTGTGGTGCTGATGCTGAGCTGTGCAGACAGCTGCCATAGTCTTTTTCCTAACATTGCGTTCATTCAACTACTCACGGTCTGTTTCTTTCCTTGTCAGAGTTTGCCTATGGAGGGCATCCCTACCCTTTCAGTGGGATTTTCGAGATCACACCTGGCAGTGCGGTAGAACTTGGCGAGACCTTTAAATTCAAGTAAGGGCCCTTCTCTACATCTTCTCCTCTGCCCCCCATAGCCACCAGTGTAGGGGGAGCAGGGAAGTCCAGTCCTCTGGGTTCCCCCTTCTCCTCTCTTCATAAGTGCCCTCACTGCATCCTTTATGTGATCCTGGTTCAAAGGCAGCCCTGCAGGCATTTTGGAGGTGAATAATAGAGCGTGTGCACCAAACACGGAACAGTGCCGAACTGTGTTTGTCAGGGTTTAAAAGCATAGTTACAAATGAATGCAGTTCTCTTTTCCTACGTTCTTTCTTTTCTGTGCTCCCAGTTTCACCTGCCAGCAAGAATAGGAGTAACTGTGTTACACAGAGCCAATGCACAGGGGAGAAAACAAAACCTGGTCATTTTATGAGTATCACCTATTTGTGGATACTGCACAGAGTACCAGAAGTCATCCCCTGTGTTTCTTGCTACTCTGTCACAAGGGACAGACCAGCTGCTAGAGGAGCCTGAGAGGATGCTGCATTAATGTGTTGTTCAAGGTTGTGGGGCTGCGGGTCAAAGAACTGCCCATGGCAGGTGGGGCTTGGCCTTCCCAGACTGCCAGTTTAAGTTGCGTGTTGTTGGAGACTTCTTAGAAGAACAGGCGCTATTGAGTGAATATTAGGAGAAGCAATAGGTTTCTGATTAAAACTTTTAGTCTGCTCCTTCCTGGCCCACCCCACGGAAACCCAATCAATTATGAAAAAAGCATCCCCTCTGTCCTACTGGAAATTTCTACTGCGGGACAATGGGCAGAGTGGGAGCTGAGACTTCTCTGGTGGTGAGCAGGAAGCTCTCAGGGCTGTTGCCTGTGATGTAACCTGCTTTGTGGACAAGCTGGGGATATTACTGTGCCATTTTGTTAGTGAGAGCCTCTGATAGACCCAGTTATGACTCTCCATGTTTTAAGCCTATCCTTCTTGGCAACGTCTGATCATTTCCTTCTCCTTGGGGATGTATCACTCTCCTCACTCTATCTTTCCATGTTTCCTGTTGTGTGTTTTGTTTTTTAACTAGAGAATCCATTGCCTTGGGCACCACAGACTTCACAGAAGAGGACGTGGATAAGATTATGGAAGAGCTGGGAAAGGAGTACAAAGGAAATGCGTACCACCTGATGCACAAGAACTGTAATCATTTCTCTGCTGCTTTGGCTGAGGTGGGCATATATATATATATATATATATATTTTTTTTTTTTTTTTTTTTTTTTATTTTTTGCTACTTCAGATCCATACTAGTGCTCACTGAAAGGGAACTGGGGTCAGCACAGCCTGCCAGGCCAGAGCCCATAGCCAAATTTCTCATCTCTGCCCTTAATATTTTTGGAAGCCCTTTGCCATGGAAAGGGATGGGATCAGGAGGTGGAGATGCAGCAGGTTTATCATGCATTTGGTCTATACTGTGTGGGAATTTAGGAGTGCCTGCATTTTGTTTCACAGAATAGATGCTGAGCAGGAATTAGAAGGACAGACCTGGCTAGCATGCAAATGTGCATCATTTTAATAACAAACACAAATAACCTTACATGATCTGCAAAGGAATAAAAATGGCTTATCAGTGTTTTGCAAACAAAAATTTTCAGCATTCAGGAAACGGGTGTCCCTTTTTCTTATTTAATATGCACCATCCAAAATGCATTTAAAAAAGTATTGATTTTCTCACAGACATCTTTGGTGCTTATTCCCTGTCGTGTTCACAAAAACACTGTGAATTATAACACAGCTGTTATTTCTCTTCAGAGAACTGAAGCACAGAAAAGCACAAATTTATCCCAACTATCTGATAATTTGGGATATTTGATTTTCCCGAAGATCTGATTATTTTGGGGGGAAGCTGCCTTCTTCCTCACCCCCCAGATAAGATGTCTAAGTGTGTTTCAATTAAGGTGTAAGTATTCAGCACTTGTGTAAAACTGAATTCAGGATCTTGGCCCAGTGCCAGAAAAGGATGAGAAAAGTAGAAAATGGAAGTGACCTTCCATAAAAACTGTTTCTGTGCTTCCATAGGTGTTTTATGGAAAACACAAGGAGACAATATCATTCTTCACAATAGAGTTCAACTGCTTTAACAGTGAAACTTTAATTTCTCTTTCTGGAGTCCTCATGCCACGTCTCTCCACTTTCTTCATCATATGGGGAAAAAGTCCTATGTCAATAACCTCTTTTGTCACACATGCCTATTGATCCCCAAACAGGCCCCTCACGGATCCCAAGTGACACTTTTTTCTGTAGAAAAAAATACTGCACAATTTTGTAAGAAAATCCCTAGTGAATCCAAGAACCAGCAATTCATTTACAAGGGACCTGCTTAGGCTCTTAGGAAAACCAGTTTCCTATTGGCTTAATCCTTGCTAACCAGACAAAGAAAAAATGACTGAGTCCTTTCTGTAAATGTTAGCAAATAAAAATAAACAGGAAGGAATTGTATTGGTACAAACAGAGAATGAAGTTTCAAACAGTACAGTAATCAAATCAATGTTAGCCACACTACTGTTTTGAAGTCAAATAATCAAATTACTTCAACAGAAAATGGTAACTTTAAAAATTGTGAAGGAAACCCAGGAGAAACTTGTGTGATTATCAGCAAGAGTTTAAAAATTGCTCTACCTGCATCAGTGAAAGAAAGTCATTGCTTATTACATACTTTGGTATGTAAAATTTCTGTCTCATGTCCAAGCCATAAGCTCAATGCCATTCTTCCTTGATTCTGCTGCTACATATCAGTGAACCCTTCACTGCCACTTCCTTGTCCAACCTTCCAAAGACAAGTTAAATAAGAGATCTTAATAAAAAACTACTAGGGTATTTTAAATTTTGCTTTCAATATGCCTGCAGCAAACATCTTTACAGGAGTGGAATTTAGGGTTAAGTTTTCCTGCAAGAGCTTTCTTGATGGATTCTGTGTACTCATTCACCGCCCTATAACCTGTCCAGATAAAAAACCAAAAGCCTAAATGGCTCGTTCTGACACTTCTGCCCCCAATAGCAGAACTGACTCAGGATTTAGGTCAGTTTAAATAAACCTTTCGCAGGGAAGCAGGACTTTTTGTTGCTGTTGCTCTTCATACATGCCTGTGTTTATCGCCCCTCTCTAAAGTATTACAAATGGAGAAACAGAGGAGATGCACTTCAGGCCTAGGAGCAGAAGGCCCTGGATAGTCTCTAGCATCAAGATATAGAAAATGGGAGCTGAAAATCTTAAAGAAATAGCTGGTGTAAAGACACTAAGGAAAAGTCCAAGCCATTCAATACGCCTCAGTCAGCAACATGAAAAATACATGTGAGTGCCTTATGACAGATGTCTCCATCCTTTCTGGTAAACAGTAATTTGGCAATCACCGTGTTTCAGAACTGGGTGAGAAGTAGCATAGCTTATCTTGGGATACCTATGACCCCTTGGAGGAAAGACTGCTTGAAATTTGTTGAGACAGAACCTGCTTCAACTGAAAGCAATCAAAGTTTCAATTCTCATTTCCCAACATCTGAATGCTTGCTTAACTTTATAGCCTTGGTGCTTTTTTTTTTTTTTTTTTTTTAATTATTTTACTTTTTTTTTCCCCTTCTTGTAGTTCCCATTAAAACTAAACAAAACAAAAATTGCCACATTAGGAAGCTCCAGGGCCTACCATGTAGATCTATACTGTGCAGCCTTATAGTGCACAGAATGTGCTGGCTATATGAAGAGTGGCTCTCAAGGCTGTGTAGACATGTGTCACCATAGAGGGCATAAAACAGAACTGATATTTGTGCCCTAAAACCAATTCTGAGAAGAGTCTGTTTAGTGTTTGTACTACCCTTTCCTTCAGACTCTTCACCTGTGAAGCAGCAATAATAATATTAATAATAATGAGCTTCTATTTATGCAAAGCCACGTTATATGGCAGTTAAACACAGGAAACTGGAAAAAGTATTCAAAGATTTAGAAGATATAGAATTTTTTTCCAACAGAATAAAATGGCTCAGTAGAACTGGGATTTAACTCCAACCACACAAAAGGCAGCCAAGCATTTTGAGTATAAATTCTTGGTGTCTCTGCTCCTGTAGCCCAGCTGAAAGGTGGTGCTCTCAGTACTGCAATGCCCTTTCACCACAGACAGGGATGGGGGTGGAGGCTAATTTTTAGCATGGAGGAGGGAATGAGGAGCTCTGCTCCCTGCAGCCCTGGAGGCCTTTCTGCCCAGGAGGTAAACAGTGTGGCGAGTTCAGGAGATTGTTGTTCTGAGCCTCCCGGGTAATGCCAGGCAAGTCACATCCCTGCCTGTGCCCAAGCATCACTCCTTGTATGCTGGGTTATTTCCTTCCTTTGAAAAGGGGACTGAAATATTTTGATGACAGCTCTCTTATCTGCCCAGGTTAATTAGCTGGTTTATGACTTGTATTGTTCTGTATCAGCACACAAAACCAGAGCTAGAGCTTTATAGCTGTGTGGTGGTGTATGAGTTAATGTGTGTTTACACAGATCTGTCTGGCAGGCCTTGATGTGCTAGGTAGCTCTATTTGGCTACCTTAATTTCCTCACCTGGCTGTGGGCTTGCTAATTAGTATGGGTACAGATGTCACAGGGTGGCTGGGCCATGGGTTGGGAGGACACCATCTGCTCGTACGGACTGAGGGCAGATGCGGCCACGGGTCCTGCTGGCTGAGGTCATGGTTCTGCAGAGGGAATGGGAAGAAGGTGTAAGGATGGGTCTCCCCCCAGATCAGCTTTCTCGGGGTTACACCATGAGACAACAGCCACCTGTCTGGTTGCCAGGACCTGTAAGCCAGGTTCCCCATCCCCAGAAGGACTGCTGAAGCCACAGGAGTCTGGCTTTATTTTCAAATTTTTGTTTTCTTGTCCTTTACCAGTGTTTTCTCAGCAGACAGAACATCCATTCAGAAATCTTCCGTCTACACCTGTCTATGAATGATTTTTCTGTCAAATTCCTATTTAATACAATGATACCTCAGGTCCCACCATGATAACTGGTAACTGTTATATTTAACAGTTACGCAGGCTGACTGCTAATGGTTAGCGGCATGTCCAGACCTACGTTCATGACTCTGCCATTTGGCTATGCATTTTGAAAAATCCCTGGACAAGTCCAGCAAAAGCAGATAAGCTCTACTTAACCACCTGGCATGCCTTAGGCCTGCTATCTATCTCTGGAAAAACTCTGCAGTGCAATTGCAGCTTAATTGCATGCTGCTGTGGCATTGAGCCTCTCCCTACAATACCATGTATCTCTTCTGAGCCTTCTGATCTTGCTGCCCCCACTCACTTGTATAAGCTGCGAGGGACTTTGTTACTCCCTCATTGGCACTTAGATCTGAGTTTTCCTTACTCCCTCCTGCAGACCGCCAAGCATATTCATACTTGCTCAAGACTTAGATCTCTCCCCACTTTGCCAGTTCCCTATGGACTTCTAACAAGCAGCTACTGGATCAAAGAGGCATGGCTGGGTCTACTCACAAAGCAGCTCCTGTGGAAAGAAAACAGAGAATGCCCTGGTTTCAGCAGCAGCAGTTCAGACATCTTCTCCAATGGCATTTTATGGCAGCCTTCTCAGTAAGTGATTCAGTGAACATGCTGCATGATCAGGAGTCTCTTCCTGTGGATTTCTTGAGAAATTCTTCATCAGGGAACTTTGGGTTATTTAAGATGTGAAGAACTACCAGAGAGCAGAAGTATTGGCCTAGTAAGTGCCACACACCATCTTAATTAGTTGTGAAGAAAGTTCTGATGTAAAGCAGGGCAGAATTTCCTAGTGGATAGTCTTCAGAAAGAAATCAGATGCACTCCCTCTGCATTTGCCCAGCTTCAGTTTAAGGTCGCTGGTACACATAACACTTTAAGGTCTCCCTTTACTCTCACATCTCACATCAGTGTGGGAAGATGAGAGGAACTTGATCTAAGCTGTGAAAATCTAGATAGGGTTCCCTCAGTCACTCTGACTCCTGCAACATGGTCCCATGGTACCTATATTTATCAACCACTCAAGCAAATTGTGGGTTAAAATGAAGAGGTTAATCAAACTGGGATTAGCATTTTGCCTACAAGAAGCTTATTCCTTTCATGTTGCTTATGTTGACAGTCCCCCAAATCAAGTAGTATCAGTACCACTGAAGAAACTGTTCAGGAGGATGAGCAATCCCTTTGGGGGACTTATGCTTGCAATTTCTGCAAGGAAGATTAAGTCAGGCCATCGGCAGCAGGGCCCAAACTTCCCATCCTGTTCTGAGCTTTTGTGCCTTTTGTGCTTTTTGTTGGTACTCCAGGCGGGTAATGCTGCTGGCACACATCAGGGATTCTAGCATTCTAATGAGGTTGTACATGTGTGGGTAATTCAGTTAGGACCATGTCAATATTGGGTAAAGCCCTTCTGTTTGATCATCTGTTGTTAAGTCACTATGTTCCCAACAATCACCCATGTACACTTACAGCAACATGTTCAAATGGCCATTCAAGGAACTGTGAAATATTTATGTTCTTTATGAGTTGTCTTGGCTGATGGAAAAGGCTATTTAAACTCCACCAGATGGAAAAAAATACCATCTTTTGAACACTAGAGAAACTTTTCAAAACAAAAAGGCTAAAATAATTAGCTCTTTCTTTAAATGTGATGTGTTGAATTTCCTGATTTTTCAGAAGATGTGAGATAGCAAAAGAACAGAAGTTACAAATTGCTGTAAAGCAGACATAAAGGGAGAGGAATACATTTGTGCTTTTAGGAAAAAGCCAAACTCAGAGTGAATCCTGGGCTGTAGGTTCCCCTGCAAGGACCTGCAGGTTTGATGTCCCAGCCATGCCATTGCTTTGCAGGAGCACTTGTCACTGCAGCAGTGGGCAACAAGGAAGTATGCTGTGAGGTGCCACAAAAAACATGCAGCTACACACTCTTTGTCACCAAGACTGTTCTTTGGGCATAGATAAGGGTAAGTGCATGCCGATACAGGGAACTGTGAAATTGCTGTCAGAGGGCTCTTTTCAATGCGAGAGCATGGCTCGTGATTGCCCTGCAAGTCTACAATACAATTTGGGCTTGCGTAAGACAGATACCAGGCAAGGCAGGAGAAAACTTGGCACAGCTTATAGCCCCAAATGTGTGCAAAGGAGAAAGGTTGACTGCCAAGGGTTCAAATATGGGCATGGAATAATATGAGCTCTGCTGATGTGTAGGTGTATGGTGATTATACAGTGCCTGAGGACATCATCTTTATAGAAGATAGCTGTAACTAGAGGATCAGAGGGAGGACGAAGGTTTTCTGCTTCTGGGTTCTTCTCCAGTCTGGTGATATTCCTTGGTATTGAGTATAATGATCACACCATGTCACTGCAGCTTAAAGACTCTGAAAAAGCTTTTGCTGCTTAGCCCATTCACAAACAGAAGATGACTCATTTGACTTCCCACCAGCAGTTTTCCATGCTTCTGAAGTTTCCTGTCTAAGATAAGCTATGAGCTATGTTCTTACCGGAGTGATGACAGTTGCTACAGCATGTCTCAGAAAAGGGCAAGCCACCACGGGAAGGGAGAAAAACACCTTTGAAGCAGCACCGGAACTGGAATGACTTAAGGAAACTACTTCTGCCTTCATCAGTGTGATTACTGCCAAGCAACTGGAATGATCCCTATTTAAAGAAACTCTTTAGCACCTTGCTATAGGACACACAACACAATTATTGAAACAGTGTGGCTTCTGAGCACCAGGGAAGATAGCCTCTCTTATTCCTCAGTAGCCTTACCAGTGGTGGAATAGCAATGAAGTCTGTAGGTCTTATAAGCCCTTTTGATAAGATATGAAGCTGATGCTCATCATAATTAGGAAATTAATTGAGAGGCACTGATTTGATTCACCTTAAAAATTGTTGATGTTGGAACTTTACCTGAGGACAGCACTGACAGAAGGTTTTACTCTTTTATTATGTCTTTCCTCCCTCTCACTCTTCTTGAAAGGGGAATGATTTATTTCTGATTTGAATGTGTAATTTATCTTAAGTAGCAGAAAAGGTCAAAATCCCTCTGTATTTTGTAGCAGTTTCCCAGCCTGGAGTTATTTATCTACCTTGCAGCTGGTCTAAAACTACCCTACTTGTTTTTTTTTTTTTTTTCTTAAAAAAAAGGCAGGCAGACAGGAGAAGGCTGAGTCTATGTTAGTAGGACCCACTTGTATCTTTAAGAGTATGGTCAGAGAATCTGTGGTAGCCCCTGGGACAAATCCAGCTTGGAAACACCTGAGTGATCTGGTACGAATTCCCCCAGAGTCAATGAAAGCAGAATTTGGCCACATGACTGAGGGATGGTGAAGCACATTTAAACATCCCTATTTGCTTCCTAAATGATCACGACTTTGTCTTATACCCAGAGAAATCTATTTAAAAAAGACTAGAACCAACTCAGAGGTTAGGGTGCATGGTTCACATCCTCCACATGTGATCATTCTTCAGCAGGCTCTTTAAGGTCATTTGGATTTGAGGGATTAAAAACCCTTCAGGAAAAGAGATTGGTATCTCATTATCCAGCTTCCTTTTGTACTGTGATCCTTTTCACCTCTTCATTCCTTTAAATATTAAAGGGCCTGTTTCCTTATTGCTCAGCATTTCTTTATCCAGCGAATTGGATCCAGGGGACAGTGCTCTGAGATGCCATCTGGGTAAATGGCTAAAATTTGAACCAATTATTAGAGCTGAACTAGGATTTTCAGAGTCAACCAAGTCATCAAAAGCATAGCCTTTTAGAGGGGTCTGACAGTTTTAATAAAAATTTTTCTAGGACGTTTTGTGAATTCAGATAGAACTAGCTGGTGAGACATACTCATTCTCAAGTAACTGAGAGTTTCCTGGATAGAGAGAAGCTTGACGGGATGTGGGAGATCAAGGTGGACTAGTGATTTACTTACCTTTTCTCCTCCATTTCAGTGAAAATTCTCCTGAGTATCAGTCATAAGATGTTCTGGAGCAGGGATTCCCTCAGTCTCTCCTGTGGGAACTGTCCTACTTTAATTATTTACACAAACTGAGAGAAAACATGTTTCAGCAGGAGAAAAGAGAGTCCTAAATTGGAATTTGTGTGCTTGTGGTTTTAAAAGCTCATTTTGAAGTTGTAGGATTTGCAGGAATTTCCAGAGAAAGAAAAATATTTGGGGGGACTGGGGGTCTTGTGTTTGGGCTGAAGGGGCCTTGGAAAATAGGCTTGAGGGTTAATGAAGTGAGCTTGGCCCATTCTTTGTTGACACAGGAGGGGAAAAGAGGCTCCTAGGCATCTGGGGTGGTTTAGGTCAGCCCTGGAAAACTCTTTAGCATCCTAGATGAGGCTGGCTCCTACAGGGCAGGGATCACGGACCCTGTCACAGTCAAATGCTTTGCAGGCAGAGTTTTAGAGCTGCAGCACTGCAATGCTCAACCTGGGAGCTAAGTAGCTCCCAGTCTCCTGAAGTCAGCAGAACTCCTTCAAATCTGCCTGAAAGGATGGTCTCCAATAGGAGATACCTTGCAGATTAACAGATGGAGTCTCCACAGTGAATCCTAAAACCTGATGGTTACAGAAGACTGAAGTAGGCATCTAGCATACCCACTACTGATGCTGACACTGCTGTGATATTAAACCTGCGTGCCAGATTAGACAGAAATGCTTGGTGAAGCCAAACACTCTGAATTTCCTTGGGAGGCAAGGGATGATCTTGGTGCAGTCAGGCTTGCTTGAGTGTGGACCTAGGCTGGATGCTAGGGCTTCTTTCCCCTTTTCTTTGTATTATTAGTAAAGACCTGTCCTATTGACAGTAGCAGAGAGAAGCTTTGTCATTGTCTATCAGTGTGATAGCAGGAAATACACACCTCCTAACTGAAGCACAGCATAAGATATCTCTGATTGGCTTCAGGGCTATGTCTGATGTATACTTCCCTGATGGTATGGCTGTCTTGGTTGTCCTTTGTCAACGTGGTTGGAGCTTTGGTAGAACAGAGGGATCTTACTTTATTGGTAGGGGGTGTGCAGCTGTGCTGAAATGACAGAAGATGGTGACTAGTGCATATTCTTCTCTCTCTGGCTATTCACCTGTTCTTTTTCAGCCAAGGCAAAGCTGACAGCATATAACAAACTTACATCAGAATCCTGCTTTGCTTAGAGGAGCCTGACTTTCAGTAAACTCTCTGAAGAAGGCAGGTTTGCTGAATCAAGGACTGAATGAGGGCACTTTTTAATCATCAGTGAATAATTCAAGTCTAAAGCTTTTCAGGTTCACCCCCAGGCACATATGAGTTCTCATTATAATGTTATTAGAAACTATGGAAGCTCTCCTTACCCTGAAAGCTATCGGAGAGAAAGGATTAAACACCAGAGAAGGGAGCTTCAGGTGGCATCTGAGTCACAGCTAAAAGTGGCAGAAGCTTTTATAAACTGGTCTTCAGCTGATCCTAAGTAGACAAGTAATACCCGTGTTTTCCTTGGTCAACAATTGCTTTTCAGTTGCCTCTGTTGTAGAGGAGGAGATAGGTGCTTTGTTGTGTGAAAGCCTACATGCGATTTTTGTTAATGGCAGGGGACACAATGCTCCCAACAAACAGAAATGAGAGAAGGAAATGAAAAAACAAACACAAAAACAGCCACAGGGCATGAAAGAACCTTAGGAAAGCTTTATTTTCTGGTGCCTGAGCCAGTCCTCACTGAAGCTAATGAAAACACTTGCTTCATTGCAGCAGCCTGTGAAGGTTGTTAGCTCTATAGGGAACAGGTTGTGTTAGTTTTCTGGTTTTTAGCTGCCACATACATTTAGAAGCAGCTTATTAATAAAGAGATCCTGCACCCATAAATTATCCTTGCAGTTTCAGATGAATGTAACATTTTCTCTTGTTTCTGCCTGTAAGTATATACAATTTTGATTGTGTGCAGTTAATGAACTGCTATATTGTGTTCCAGATGTGGCTTCTTTGCTGTGGCAAAATGAGATTTCTAGGTGTAGTTTGTGTATTAGTTAAAATTTGAAGTATTTTGGAAGTCCTTTGAACAAAGGCTGCTCTAAAAATATAAATGTCTTTTTCCCATCATTAACCTTTCTAGCTATCCTTGTTATTCTGAATGCGTCTTAGCGCCCAACAAAAACGATCAGTGGAATATCTCATGGATCTTTCAGCTCTCTCAGTCCATCCTTTTTTCCCTATCTATCTACATGTGCAGGGGAATAGTACGAGGTGCAAATCATTTGAAACAGGAATCCCCCTGGGGCAAGTTTTTAGCCCATAATTTCATATTTTTTTTCAATGGTCTGATTTTGCCACTTGTGCCTCTGCAGCTATTTTAGGTTTTCTCCTTAAAGTGATCCATCTAGCTGAAAAGATTAATTGTGAAGATATTTTAAGAGTGAATTTGAAAAAATCCCACCTCATCTCAAGCTCTTTGGGGCTGGTGTATATGTGGGTGTTTTGCACCATTTATTTTATGAGCTCTTTGCATCTGCATTCTCAAACCAAAAGCCCCCTTTCCTTACCTGTTATAAATAAACATAATACCTGGAGCTAAGTTAATTTGTACTATCTGAGGAATTCATCTCTAGTCACACCATCATGGAGCCTTTGAGCCTCTGTGTGTGCAAATGCCTGAGAACAGATGCCTCCTTTCCAGGAATGAAGATGGCAAGGTAACACCCTGTCCTTTTCACCAGCTGCCTGTTGATAAATTAAAAGTGTCAGGAGCGTAAATGAACTGTCTAAGTGTGTTGATAGGCTTTAGGGACCGAACCTTTTTGCTTAGGAATCCTGCCAACACTGTATTCTCTCTTCTCATTGTATCTCCATCCATAGTAACCCGCTGCTCCTTAATGTTAGGAAACGAGACTTGAGACTGAAACACAGGATTTTCTGGTTAGTGATATAGGAAAAAATCAATATTCTTGATGTGCATTCCTCTATGCAGCTGGGTTGGCCTGGTCACGGTCAGCATCTCCGTAATGCTGGAAAGGACAGCCCAACTAGGCAACAGTCGTTCTCAGCCACCGGTCTCGAAACAGCACCTGCTAGGAGAAGGCAGTTCCTCTTCACGTCATCATGATAATATGAAAGAATTGTGGTTGCTCATTCATTTGGTGGGAGAGTCATCACTTTAAATGTCACTAACAAGCTCAGACTTAATTATGCTTAGTATTCCCCAAATGGTCATCTGTTAGGAGGCCACTTGCTGCCTACCTTGTCATCCTGCAGCTTCTGGCTGTACGTGTTACTGCTGGTTACAAGGAACTTTGTGCTCAAAGAGCTTATTGCCATACTCCAGTGTTGGTACATAACTAATCAGTGATGCCGCTCCGAATGTGGCTCATCGAGATGTCACATTTACAGCCACTGTGCCTCTCCACTGGCGCCCTGGCCAGTGAAGCTGAAATAGTGCTGTGAGCACTGAGATGCTATAAGCCAGCTGTCTTGTTTGACCCAGAGCTATTTACTCCATCATTTATGTTCTTGGCATATCTCTGCATGCAAACTCCTGCACAGAGGCAGCTCTGTCCTTCCGCCACTGACCACAGAGGTGACTGACACATTCACACTAGCATCACAAGGGGAGCAAGACTGTGAGTATTAGTCCCTCCTTTCAGTGCTTTCCCTTTTGCTCACTCCTGGCTGGTGTCAGGGAGATGGTGCAGATGCTTCTTTTGCTTTACATGTCAGAAATGCCTGCAGTCCTGGCGCGGACCTGTAGGAGTGGCAGTGCCCTGCCTGCTGTGAAACAAAAAGGGATTGCATAGGAGAATGGGGGCATTTTAGACACTTGCTTATATTAATTTACAAGGTTTTTCCCTTCCTGCCTTTGACTTGAGAAGCTACCTCCCAGAGCGCAGCCTCATTACTGAGCCCATTCAGCCTCATCTACAGTTTCTCAGATGTACCCCTTCTCTTGCAAGACGTAGGCCATTCCTGGCTCTGCTTAATGTGTGCTGCATGCAGCTTCGTGGCCCGGGGAAGTGCCCCCCTTTGTTTTCTGTTGATGCCCACAAGCTAGTTATATTCCCTAGAGTAGAAATTGTCACTTTTACACAGTAACTATACAATTGTCTCAAGCAATTGATGCTAGCATGCCAACTCCGCCAAGGTGAGACTGCTTTCGGGTGTGTTGCGAAGGCTGTATGTCTCTTCTTTTTCAGGAGTGTTATTTCGAGCCTATACACCATGTGCAGCAGCTCAGGAGTGCAGAGCTAGAGGTATGTTCCTCGCTGATGCACTCAGACTCCCTCATCTCTGCCAGTACTGGGCAGTTATACTATTGGTTCAGTTTTTGCAAGGTGGTAGAAATAGATGATGGTTTATTCCAGATGTGTCTGAGTACTAATTTCATCACATTGCTGTGCTTCTCTTTCTACATATGGTTTTTGGCTCCCCCTAGCACAGCCTGCAAGCTTTGCCTGGGCAGATGTGCTGGTTTGTATCTAATGGCCTCATTCTGAAATTCTGATAAGCATCATCTATGCTATATTGTCTAGGCCTTGTAGGAACCAATTCATGCAAACATGAAAGATTCCCCTCGGGCTCTAAAGGCTTTGCTCTTGAAGTGCTCTGGGGTTTGTGTTAGACTCTTCAGGCGCTGATAAAAGCCCTTTGCATTCTCTAAGACACACCAAGGGGAATACTGTACAGTAGCTCAAATGGATGCATGCCCCGTGTGGATGCCACCTCATTTTTAGCACGGCAGCTAAGTGGAAGTGGCAGTGGGTGGTTCAGCAGATGCTCAGAGCTGAACTCTCCGAGCCTCAGTTTGAAGAGAAGAATTGAAGTAATTATCATGTATTGTTTGAGAAATGTTATGTTGCCTCTGCTCATCTTGATTTTCATGGATCAGAGCACTACATGGTGCCTTTGGGAAGGCTTACTTAAAAAAAATTCTTCAGTGCCTTGAGTTTTACTTCTGTGCATGACCTGAATTGCCCCAGTTGTACCAGCCAGCACACTGCAGTACCTATTGCATTCAAGATCTACAACTAATCAGCCCTTTATTTTGAAAGGGGCTCAGCCTAGCCTGTTAGACTATCTCAGATGATGTCTAGCATATGCCCATAGACCCAAAGCCCTCACAAAATGCAGCAGATTGATAGTGTTGTCCTCTAAAAGGTAGAAGACTCATCTTCTTCCATTGTGGCTTTCCATTTAAACTCATGTTTCCCAGCTGCTAGGCTGCTCCCCTGCGTAGAGTAAAGCTTTGCAGGGAGCCTTAAGGCCTTGCTGAGCAATAAAGCCTAGTTCTTAGGGCACTTAGGGGAGGGAAGAGTGATGGAGTGCAGTCCTCACTTCCAGGACAGTTTGTACATTTTAACCAGTGACTGGTTAGTATAAAATGACACATATTAAGATGCTCAGAGGATCTTTGTGTATCCCAAATTAGTTATTTCTTGATTAGTTGAAATCCTGGTGTGGATTTGACAGCCGCCCAGAAATAGCACCCAAACTGTCATGTCCCATTTCTCCCTCACATTTGGCTTCATTCATGGATGACTGAATTGCTCTTTCCACTTGACTCTGCAGATGCCAGCTGGGTCATTTGCAGCTCTTAGGCAGAGTCCCCAGAAGAAGCTGTAGCTATGGGAGACTTGGCTTTCTATCATGAGGTGCCGCTCAGTGGAAGCTGCAAGTACATGCAGCCTCTGCCGAAGTTTCTGCCTGAAACCGGGACAGGTCCCTTGGTGGGCAATCACTAGCTGCACTTGCTATCCAAAATACAGGAATTCAGTCTGTGGCAGGGAGTGGCTGCCCCTGTGGGGTGAAAATAACTCACCCCTTCAGGGCCCTGAGGGTGACAGAAAGATGAGGAAGAGCTATGCTTCACGGTGATAGCTGGACACTACCCACGGGAGGTTTGCAAAGCTTAGGGAAGCCCTGCTTGGGCTGAGCTGTTCCAGGCTTTGCTGCTTTGTCCCAAACACTTTCCTGCCTCAGAGAAGCTATAACTAAACCCAGAGCTACCTTTCAGATCTCACATAGGCTTAGCCTTTCTGTGACTCTGTTCATTTCTTTAAAGTTCCTTCTCCAGTCAGCTTAAGAGGCTCAGCTGCTTTCTTGTCAAGTGTCACGCTCAGGCTCCACTACAGGTATGTTAAGTTTCCTGAAGGGATGGTAGCAGGATGATCTGATATGATGGTCAGGACCAGTGATTTCCAGCCCATAAGAGCTTATCTGCTAAGTCTGACAGCACAAGTACACGACCTAGCACAAAAAAGTTTACCTCCTTCAAAAGAGAAAGCCCCACTTGTTTGGCAAACAAGAAAAAAAAAATCCTAAAATCCTAAACTCTAAAAATCTCTAAAAAAGAGTTCTGCTGGTAGTAAGTGATGGATGGTAACACGCTTTGATGAGTTTATTATTCCAGTGTGAGGTTTTCAGTTGAGAATTGCCCTGAAGAGCTGCAGTAGGTAGATTTTTCTGTGTCTTCATATACAATTGGAAAACACCCAATTCATCTTGCTTGTGCTGTTTTATTTAAACTCAGTTGGCTTAATCCCACTGCAGTCAGGTTTATTTGATGTTTCTCCATTAGCTAAATACTGCTGGATGCTCCAGCACAATATGCTTTATGGCAAGGTGTGAAAAACATGGGAGCAGGCTGCTACATTAGTGGCATTCCCTGCCATTGCCCTTTGGCTCCTGTTGAGCGTTGTTTTGCTGTGGAATAGTAACTAGGCTTCTCTGACAAGAGTCAAGGACAAGCAAGACTGAGGAAAGGGAAAACACTTTGACTTCATCATTATCCTTAAGCCCCTCAAACTGCCATTTGCTGGTTGATGGACTGATGCCCACAGATCTCCGTTCTTTTTCTGGCTCTTCCTTGCCTCACTGATTCATTCTGAAAAAGCTCCCAGAAACAAAAGGTAAACAACTCAGCATTGCTTCCACATTGTGAAGTGCTATTTCAGTTACTAGGGGATCTGCTTAGAAAAGAAAGCCAACTCTTAAAAAAGAGTATTTATTTTTCAGGCAGTCTTACCTTGTGCTGTACTGTTGTTTCAGCTAATTTTCCAAAGAATCATACTCTGGTTTTGTTTTCCTATTAATATATGGGGGGAAGTCTTTATTAAGACTTACAACTGCTTGAGAACTAAACTCACATGCACGCACACCTCACAAGGAGCCTAAACTGAGTCACTTTCTACACTGGCAATATGTTGCGTAAGTTCCTGGAGAGGAAGAAAGAGAAATGCTATACAATCTAGAGGCAATTGTGCTGCATATTTTGGCTTTGGATCAGGTTCAATGTTCAAGTAGAAAATATTGAATACAATTTTAAGAATTCAGCAGTATTCTTGTGGAAACTGTCAGACATGTCTGGTGACAAAATCAAATCAGCAAATTTCTATGAATGATTCTTAAAAGCGGGTGGAGAGGTCATCTGCTTACACACTTAGGCAACAGTTCTAGCAATGGAAACCAAGGCTCTGGATGGAGATAAAGAATTGCTAATAAAGTAATTGTGCCCAGATTAAAATTTCAAGACTGCAGATTCATATAGCTGTATCTGAGGTTAAATAGAATGCAGCACTGGTAAGAACTGAAATAAAAGTCCTTGGGGTGTATTAGGTAAAGAACAGTCTATGCTTGCAAGTAATTTTAGCAGCTAAATGGCTCTACTCATTCTCTGAAGCCTAATGATAATGTCTTCAATTTCACACATTGATTTTTAAACAATGCACATCAAAATAAAGTGAGTTCCTTAGACAAATTAGTACGGTCATAGGTTCGCAGCCTTCTTCACACCTCACTGGAAACTCCACACTGTTGGAGCAAGCTAATCCCCTTACCTTCAAGATGACTGTTGGAGTGGGGCTTAGATCATTCTGCCCGGGCCATACTCATGAAGGACCAGCTGGCCATCAGCCATAACAACTACAGTGCACCACAGCCCATCCTCGAGTAACTGTTCCAGTCGTGTTCCCCAAGAATCTCTTGAAACCTTCAAGTACTGACTTTCCAATGTCAATAACAAGCATCTTGCCAAATAATCTCCTTAGTGGGTCACAGACAAGCACCCTCACAGTTTTTACAGTAATTAGTATTAAGTATAGCTTTAGACAGGAAGAGGGTGGAGGAAGAGCAAAGGAATTTAGTATTGGCAGAGGGTGCAGTATGGACAACCCTGGAACCACTAGCCCATGTAGATTGTGGGACAGAGTCTGTGGCGTGGAGTTTCCTCCCTGCCTGTCTTGCTCCATGGGAGACAGCACTTGGAGGGAAGGAGAATGTGGGTATTATGACTACTGTACTTGCCACAGACTTCAGGCTTTAGTATACCGGTGTTGGACCACACAAGCACTATATTTACTAAAGACAGGCTCTTGAGGCACCCCGGCGGATCAGTCCCACGTGCCTCCTCCATGTCTGGTAAGGGAAACGGTAAAACGTAAAGGGAAATTTTCCTTATGTGGCCTAAGCCAGATACAGCTACTAAAATCTGTCACCTGTGTGGTCAAATGCTACAGAAGAAAGGAGCTGCCATATGCAGCAGGTCATTTCATTGTGCTGAATATGAGATGACCTTGAAAACCAATATCTGTGCTAGCAGAGCGTAACTCAAACCAGTGCCAGGATCATCTATGATGAAACACAGGCTTAGTGAGAAGCTAGTATTTTTCTGTTTGTTGCTTGCTTTCCCACATTTAGGAAATACTGTATGAGGAGAAATTAAAGGATGATGTGCTAAGATAGGAAAAGAACCCCCAGATACTGTAACTTGACTGAGCTGGTGTGTCAGCCTGAGGAATAAAAGCGAGTAGTGAGAACAGTTTCACATGCATCTCCATCTACCTAGTCAGGCTCAGCTCTTGGGCTCATCAGGGTCTGGCCAGCAACAGCCTAAATATTTTTTCCAAAATTTTTGAGCTACTTGGAAGGTGAGTGTCTTTGTCTTGGTTGAGAAGCACCAGCAGGCCTGTCCTTTCACCCATGGACTGCCTGGAGGACAGAGTGGCTGAAGCCATTGAGGGCCATGAACCACTTTCCCCAGTCTCTGCCACGATGCTGACAAGGGCTATGGCTGGCAGGGATCTCTGTGCGTGTCAAGCAGTTGTGTTGTCATCTGCATTTATAGCTGTTCCGGACTGCGGGAGATGCTCCCTACGTTTCAAACAGCTCTCTTCTGAGCAACAGGGAATTCACCCTGTTGAGGTGGTGGTGCAGATGGGGATGACGTTGCCACCATGCACGTGTTTTGGTACTATTAACCATGTTCCTTTTTGGTTTGCTCCACAGATACTATGTGGGAAAGAGATCCCCCGCTGGGTGAACCGCCTGGCCTACTTCAGCTCGTGCATCCCCTTCCTCCAGAGCTGCCTCCCCAAGGAGTGGCTGACCCCAGCAGCCCTGCAGAGCCACATCAGCCTTGGCCTCCACAAGGAGGAGCAAGGGGACACAACGGATGAGGAGGCCCCCTCCACCTCCACAGCCCCCTCAGCCTCAGGCACATCGCGAACCTGTAGACATACCCGGGTCTAAACTGTGCCCAGTACCCCCTCAAACAACATCCCCCTCTCTCTTGTACTATTTCTTTCTTGCACCCTTTAGCACATTTTGGTTTCTCTCTTCTTTTCTATGGACAATAGAGGGGAGGGAAGACCCTATCTACTAAGGAGGTGAAGCTTCAGTCCCTGTTCCGAGGACTGCCACTACAGTTGCTCGGCAAAATGACTGTGAACCCTAACGCTGAACTGAGGAGTGTGATGACTAAACTGGATTCTCCTCCCAGGGTCCCCATGCTCCTCAATCCATGGAGAACTGCTGGCTCTCTCGGGCATGAGAGCATGTGTAGGGGCAGGGGGGGCACTGTACTGTGATGTTCCTTCTCTGGAATTGTTTTATCTTTTTATCTCTTCCCCCACCCATTTGAGCCCGGCAGCCTCCTCTCTGTTTTGGCTGGGTTTGCCATTCCCCTGTGTCAAATCTCCTGCCCATACCCAGTGAAGGAAACAGAGCCAGAACAGAACCTTCTCATCTCTTAGACCAGCAACAAGCTCCACTCAGCCCCATCCCTTTTGTAATTATCAGGTTTCTAACTCGTGTGAAGGACAAATGAAAGGTGCTGCTGTTCTACAACCACCAGTTTTCAGTACTCAAATTTAAGAGCTCGAATGACTGTCCTGCTCTTGAAAATAATAACAAAGAACCTAGAAAATGAATGTGTTACCGTGGCTTTTCTTTGGGGTCAAAAAGAGGATGGAGCTAGTGCTTAGAGGCAGCTACTAAGTAGGTGCAGAGATGACTGTTGACCATATTGGTGCTTTTTGGCACAGATCCCTCTCAGTTCCCCTAATTCTAGGCAGTGTTCCTGGTTTCCTTTTTACCCAGATTCCCTGGGGAATCTCTCTCCTAGCTGAAATTTGTTGGCTGTCTTTTGGGGAACAGCATTCCTGATCACAAGGAGGAGGAGAGAGAATCTGTTGGGAAGGTCAGCACTTCCTTCAGCTTTTCCTCCTACACTCACAGACCTAAACTGTGGCTCCAGAGCCACCCTTCCCCAGCCTATTTTTGAGCCAACCTAAGAAGGTAAAAAATAAGTGGTGAACCCAAAGAATGTCAACTTGTTTCCTTCTCCTCCCTTTTTGGAGGTGGAGGGGGAAACTTAGGGCCACACCTGGAAAGCATGGATGACCCTTCAAATGCATGGGCCACCATGGTGCCTTCTGTTGTGTGCGCTACTTCAGTGGCATCAAAAATGGGCACAGCTGGATCACTGGCTTCTCCGGCCTTGCTCTTGACAAGAATCTGGTCCTTGGATGTATTTACACTCATTCTGACAGCTGATGAGAAAGCAGATGTGGAGGAAAGGACAAGTACACCAATTCTTCCACTCAATTACCTCACTAGGAGTTCTAGTCAGAAGGTGTAGGAGAGAATCAAAGGGGAAATCCAGGCCCCCTGCAGATCCTCTTGGCTACACAAAGGAGGATGAAAAAGGAACAGGTACAGTGTTGAGAGGGTGTTGTCGTTTTAGAAATGCTGTTCTCAACAGCTACTACCAAGTCAGAACTTCCACCCTCCATCCTGAAAGAATTACAAGCCCATAAGATGTATGGTTGTTTCATTTTATTGGTCGCAATAGCATGCTAAGTCCAACCAGCTGTTTCTTTAGCTCAGGTATACAGAAGTGTGTGCTTTCTCGGCTGAAGGTCTTGGCTATGATGTACATCATGTCTGCACAGACAGGGCTTAATGACTTGTTACATGTGCATGCTCTTAGTGAAGCAGTAAGCTTTCGGGAGGTCTATTGGATGGAAATATAACTCGCAGGATGGCCTCACTCCACCACCTCCTGATGTGATGCATGTTTGGGCAACAAAATCTTCACAACACGCCTCTCATTTTCAGCCTATGAACAAATTGCTGCAAGTTCTGTACTGAACCAATGTTATATTCCTTATTAACCTTGGCTACTAGCAGCCAATACTGCATTGTGAGCAATTCTGCAGCTCCTGGTATCCAGTCCAGCACCAATTTTTGATCACTCTGGCTTGTCCAGGGATGTTTAATAAGTTTTCCATCCTGTCCTCCATCCCGCTGCCCAAAAAACACATTACACAATGTACTGTTGCACTCTCTATTCCCCTGCAGTCATGGTCATTGCAGCCTAAACCAGCAGCACAAGCTTCATTTGTCTCAAGTTCCCAGGGTGCCTGCCAATAGCCAGCAGCACATTATGTGCAGTGAATTTTAAAATCTCTTTTTATGTCCTTTTCTGGAGGTAAGTGAGAAGAGGCTTCCCCAGAGCTTTTGTCTAGGCCAGGGAAACCGCAGTCAGAAACACCTAGTTCCTGATGTGACAAAAGCCAGTCAGCCATCACCCTCGTGTTTCTGCTCTGCACCCAAGCTCCAGATGCAGCACCATGTATACATCTAGAAGAGAATTAGGGCTCCAGGGGCATGTTTCACATGGAAAAACCTCTCACAGTATTTCACAAAGCAAAAAATGCTTAACTGGCTGTAGGGTAACCTGGACAAGAAAGCTACACTCAGCCTCCTTGGGAACATGAATATGTGCTTGAAGTATTGGGAACAACACTTGGGGTGAGCTGTCAATGTCATAAAACCCAGATGTTTGTTTATCTACTTTTATGTTTGTCCATCTGTTTATGGCATTAGGGGTCACATCAAGGAGGCATCAAACCTCTGTTGTAAATCAAAACCAGAATATGTTCCAATCTTCAAAAGCTTTTCTCCCTACCCCTCTCTGTTCAGGGTGACCAACCAATGATGACAAGAACAAAGGGACACTGTGGAAATAAAATATATATTGATGATAGCTTTACCTCTGTAATTTAACAGCATTTTAGATTATTAAATATGAAGACATTTTAAAAGTCAAATTTACTGTTCATCTCTGGCACAGCATGTTTGTTTTAGGCACTTTTCTTATCCTTCCAATTATTACAAAATTAATGTTGTTATATCATATTTGTATTGAGTCACACATTTGCTTTCTCTTGCTGTTTTAGAGCATAGCACCATGGGAAAATTTTAGATACCAACAGTTACCAATGAAAACAAGGGAGCAGCTTATGAATCTTAACAAGAGCACCCCATGGCACTGGCACAATCTCTTAACCCTCCTTCTTACTGCCAGGACTTTTGGTGCCCTTTTAAAATCTGGAATGACAGCGCACCAACTCTGCACATGGGCAGCAGCAGCTGTGGACTACCTCCACTGAGTTCTTGATGTGATTAATGGAGAAGACCAAAGGAAGTAATCACCGGTGTTTCATTTTCAAATGGTTTTAAATTACTCTTTGAGTTGAGACAGCAGGTGCCCTGTTCCACTTTGTCCCTGCGGTGCTTGCCATCAAGCAATGATTTGGGTTGTGGAAAGGCTGTGTGGTGACTCAGGAAGTATTTAAAAGAGGAGCTTTCATTCTGCCATCTCCTCTCTGCCATTGCCCCAGGCTACCAGAACATGGCAGAGCCTTTGGCAACAGTAATATGTGAAAACATTGCAGCCTGTGCCTGGTGAATACGTGCTCCTATCTTCTAACAGGTCAGCACTCCACCGTTGTGCATGTGGCTGTAGCTGAGAGGTGTCTGAGTGTGTGGCACGGCACATTTAATTACTAGTGGAAAGGAATGATTAAGAGCTCTAAATCTCAGAGTAAGACTGTCCATCAGCACTGCTGTAGCCAGCTTTGTTTTGAAAAGGCTATAAAAGTTTTGGGGCGTCCAGTGTGACTGGGATAAGGGAAAACAATGCAGGAAAAAAGACAGTATGATCATAGCAATCTTCTTTCCTTAGAAAACCAGGCTACAGAATGAAAGACATGCCTAGTTGCCAGGCCTTCACAATAGCTTTTATCAATGAGCTTTGATGGAAAGTTTGAAATGACAGAAGGTAGCCCTCAGTAAAGTTGTGTGTTCACCTACAAAAGCTCGTCAGGACCACATGTGCAGCTTAACACTGCTGAGCTGGCTTGTCTCTTGTTACAAGTAAAGGTTCAGCTGGCTCAGTTCTGGTCATCCACTGGGTAAATACTAACACAGCCTTCAGCTCTCACTGGGGACAGCAGAGGCTGCGTGTGTTTCTCTCTGGTGGTGCTCTCCATGCTTACCAGTCTTGAATGTCAATGTTTCCTGCTATTTCAGCCCTGCTTTCCCTCCCACCCTGCCAAGGTATCCCAGGCGCAAGCTGCTGAAGCTCTTAGTCTCTCCGTGACACTTGCTTTCCTGAAATGTCCCTAACCTCAGTTCTGCAGGGCTGGCTTTTCCCATGTGTGGAGGGTGGTGAAATCCCTAGCCCTGTTGAGATTCAGTGAGCTAGTCAGTCATTTGAATCAGTCATCATTAGAATGTGATTTTGCAAAGTGGCAGATTTTTGCCTTTAAGGTCCACTTTACCCAAGCCAAGTCCTTTTAACAAATATCCCACAGAAGCACAAAAGGAAGTTCAGAACACAGAAAAGTGTCAGGAATCTGAGTCAAGTCCTCTCAGTTGAAAGTTTTTCTAAGTGTTCAAGACAAAACAGATTGGTATGCTGAGGGAGGCTAGTAACTCTACATATGTGGAGTATATCTCTATTGCTGCAAGTCCTTACAAAGTAGGTATATGCAGTGCTAAATCTTCTTTAGGATCCAGGCTTGCAGAACCTAGAGCTCCTCAAGCAAGCAAAGGCAATTCTTGCCTTGCTGACAGGTGAAACAGCATTCTCTTCACTGCTGGGAATGCTGTGGCAGCTACTGATGCTCAGGTGGATTTTTCTTCATTATACAGAGCATGAGCTTTCATTTCTTACCAATCTATTCACTGCAGGCTTCTCCTCTGTCTGCTGGAATGGATTTGTCTGGGCAAACATGTTCTTCTTTCAGCTTCGAGGTTCTAGAAGAGAACTTTTCCTGAGGGACTTCCTGTGGCAAACCACCCAGCCACATGGTAGCACTGAGCTCCTCATCAGCCTCAGGGTTATCTTGGGAGTCTTCGCTGTAGTCTTTTGTTGTTGTTTTCTCATTTCTGTGGCTTCAAATGTGGCTTTACTGAAGGTGAATTCCTCTTCCCCATACACATCTAAAGGGAATTTTATCTTAGTAGGAGAAATCTGGGTCAGGCCTGGGTTACTGCAGTTTTGTGGACTCTGCTTTCATCTCACTGTTAGGGACTATGCTGTAGTGATTAACTTTGAACTTTTAGTCCTGGAATACAGACAGACTAAACTGTCACTCATGGATGTAATTACCTTACTACAATAGCACAATATACGTGTACGTTTTGTGATATTAGTGAGCGGGCATTCACAGGTACCAAAAGTAACCTGCAGCAAGAATAACAACATAATATGCAGGAGCCCTAATCAAAAAATGAGAATGCCACTGTGCTCAGTGTGGCCTAAGCACCTAACAAAAATAACACGTGTGCACAAAAAGCCTCCAGGAGAACTAATGGGTGGGGAGATTTCATTCCACATCCCATAGGCGGCAGATGAAGGGCAGCAACCTCAGAGGAGCTTCAGGCCAGGCCAGGTTTGGCAGCGGTGGAGCCTGACCGTCTTAAGCCTCGATTCCCCTCTCAGCGTACATGTGCCATCACCAGCACCCCTTGCCCTTAAATCCCAGCTGCGTATTCGTGCAGGTGACAGCGTGGCCCCAGCCCCTCTCCTTTTCTTCCCACAGATACAGTGGAAGCTACATAAAACCTCAGCAATTTAGCTACAGCTGGCATAGGACGTGTCCAACGCACGGCCCACAAACATTTCTCCTCAGGAAAGCCAGTGGAGCGGATGAAACCATTCACGGGCCAGAACACCGGTTTTGTGCGCTCAACAAATGTTAATTCAAAGAGTTTTTGTGGTGCCTGCGCACACGCCTGTGCGTACAAGCTCGAAGGACCCTGTGGCTTTACAGCCGGTAACTCGCCAACGCGCCCGCCCCGCCCAGCGAGCCTGGCCGCCCGCTTTCGCGTGGATTGCTTCCGCGGAGGATCCGCTGCGGCGGGAGGAAGGCGGGCGAGAGCCGGGCAGCCAGCCAGGGCGGAACGCGGCTGCCCCGGGCGCGGTGCCGCGGCGGAGGGGGCGGCTGCGGCCGGCGGACCGCGCCCCGCCGGAAGCGCGGGGGGCGGGCCGGGGCCCTGCGGGGCGGGCGATGGAGCGGCTGCGGAGGCTGTGGCGGGGTCACACGATGACCGTCGGGGTGCCCCTGTTGGTGAGCCCCGCGGCGGGTGCGGGGGGGGCGCTGGCCCGCGGTCCCGCCGCTGCCCGAGGGACGGGGGGGTCCGGCCTCCTGAGGGCACGGGCCAGGCCGCGGGGAGGCCCGTGGTGGTGCCGGGGTGGTGAGGGGGGACGGCGGTTTGGCTTCTGTCTCCCACGCGTGTCAGGACCTGCGGGGGAGCTGGTGTGGGCCCGGAGAGGAGGCGAAGGGAGGGCGTGAGCCCTGTGCTCCGGTTCAGTGGTGGCCTTGGGGGGCCGGGGGAAAGGGGTTTGCAGCATACTCTGAGAGGTCTTCCTGGCTGAAATGTGAGGAAGATGCATCTGGGTGGGTTTTTTTTTTGTTTGTTTGTTTGTTTGTGGTTTTTTTTTTTTTTTTCTTTCTTTCCTTTAAAGCACTGCTTATGTGTTCGTCTAACTTCCTTTAGCTTTTCAGTGGGTTTTAAACTGCAACGGCAGTGTTGGTCTGATAATTTGGTACGTTTAAATGAACTGAAAGAATTTGAGTTCAGTGAGTTGATAGGTAACTGTTGTGGTTCTGCTCAAGGGGATAGGTGAGGCGTAACTATTTAGAATAGTAGAGATCAGAAAAGATCAATAAGGTCAAAGGAATAAAAGAAATTTCTAGGATGGACAGCATAACAGATTGTGCTGGCCTATCCTAAGTCCCTGTGTGCATTAGAGGAAAAATTAAACAACTCATTTGCACTTACGGATAAAAACTCAGGAAGGAAGACAAAAGCAGTAGCCAGGACAGGGAGGTTTCTCTTTATGCAATTTGCATCTCATTTTTCATAGGTACAATTGGTTTAGAAAAAGTAATCAAATTCCTAGGTGGATAAAGAGTAGGGCAAAGGATATTTCCAACATTTTTATAATACTATGAGAGAAATTAGTGTTATCCTCCTATATCTTCAGCAGCATGCCTCAGAAAAATGGAGTGGTCCAAAGAAGGACAATGACACTTGTTAGAGTTAGAAAAGTTTAAGGCCATTTATTTTAAAGTGACAATATGGAGGTTCTAGAGTAAGGACTTTAAGTGGAAATATTAATGCAATTGAATGCACTGAAGTATCTTTTCTCAAAATATTGATGAAGTCATTTGTAAGGAATGAAAATAGATTAAAAAAAAAAAAAAGCCAACAAACTAGTGT
This sequence comes from Tyto alba, assembly GCF_018691265.1. Taxonomy (NCBI): domain Eukaryota; kingdom Metazoa; phylum Chordata; class Aves; order Strigiformes; family Tytonidae; genus Tyto; species Tyto alba. The sequence continues at coordinate 11,067,734 of NW_024881280.1, forward strand.
GATAATACTGCAACTGTATGAAACATTTGTGTCAGCAAGTCCAATCCCCAATGCTGCAGACAATCTCTTCATGTAACACCTTGCATAAAGTGATCAAGCATAGTGTTGCAGCTGTTTAGATATCCTGCTGCATGCATGTATACCTAAAAGGCTGTCCAGGACTTTGCTGCTTTCGTGCTTGGAATTTATTTTGCTTTCTAATTTTTTACATAATTTTTTGAGTGCTCTGACATTATTCTTTAGTTTAATAACACTTTTCTTAGTTGTTTAAGGTTGGATATAGTTTTTGGTCACCGTCCTATAGTTTATGTAGCTGTTTTCAACCCCTCTTTCAAAATGAGGGGAACACAGGCAGTTTTGTACTCTCCTGCTCAATTTTAACTCCATAAAAGGTTTTGGGAAAATGTTACATGATTAAATTGTAGATACTTAGAGGTGGTGACCTAGAGGAGAAAAAAGTCACCATAGCTTTCCAGTAATAAATATATCAGATTATTTGATAGATTAACTGATATAGTAGGTGAGGAGATGCAACTGATACACAAGATCTTGACCTTAATAAAGCTTTTTACATTACCTTCCCTGTGAAAATTGCACATTAGAGAAAGTATGGCAACGATACACTTCTTGGTGTTCTAAAGGGATTGAAAAAATACTAAAAAATGTAGTTATCAGATGCCTTCCAAACTGAAAGGTATCTTAGATGGGGTGGGTCCTGCAGAAATAATGTGGGCTATAATATTGTGAAAAAACAGAAGTAGCACTATAAGGTGTAGAAACTTGTCAAAAATAAAGTAAAACATAGAACAGGACTCTTCCAGTCTACTCAAAGTCCTTAGCTGGAGTAATTTGTGATGCCATTGTGGAGATGATGAAGACAAACTAAAGTCTAGAGGATAGCAACATAAAAGATACAGCAGACATTCCACTGTTAAGGAATGCTTGAAGGAACCGACTTAGTTTATTTTAGAAAAGTCTCAGAAGTTCCGTACATCATATATTGAGAGTGTTATTGATTGCTTTTGCATATATGCTTTTGCATATATTGATAGCTTTTCATAGCTTGGGAAAGAAGTACCAAAATAAACGAGCTTTAGATCAGATGTTAGGAAAATATTACTCTTTGTTAAGATAGAGCTCCTAGGGTTTTTAAGGAGAGGTCGAACAACCATCTGGCAGTGATGGTGTAAATTTTCTCAGTTCTGCTTCAGTGCTGGAGGTAGGACTTCAATTTCCCAGGCCAAGATAGACCTGTGGTTGTCCTTTTGGCCCTTCAAGTGTTTTTGCATGATTTGCCATAGGTCATAGCAGACATTTTTGAGACTGATTTCTTTGACTTTGTACTACCCGATTTCCTTCCATTTCTGTTACTGCAGAACTCTTTCCTCCAGAGACAATATTATATAGAGAAATATTCTATTATATTTCTTCCCAGGGCTTCATGCCTCCCTGCCTTAAAATTGTTCTCCCCTGTGAATAGTTCAGAAAGTTTCTGTGTTGCTGCCTACAGTCTTCCCAAGGAGTAAAAAAAAAAAAAAAAAAAAAAAAAAAAGAAAAAAGTCATGCAGTTCTTGTCAGTTCCCCAGCTGTCTGTTGAACTCCGAAAGCATCTCTGAATCTGAACAGAATTCTGCTAAAAGATCAATTGCTGCAAAACAGACAGTGAATCTGTGCACAAAATCAGAAGGAACATGCCTTTGTAACCCTTCAAATTTTGCTGAATTTGTTGATAATACTGAAACCAAAGGTTTCTGTTAGATTCTCGCATTCTGTACATAATTTACTTTCACTAGACAGGTGCAGAACTTTATTCTTCAGTACTGCTGGACTTTTCATCAGTACCATCTTTGCTTTTTTTATGGGGAAAATAACCCCAAACACTTTTCATATCTTGCTTTCTTACACTGCATATTTGAATGAAAAATCCCTGTGCCACTTTTTCTAAGGGCTCCAAGGTTAAAGAGATCATAATTCAAAGACAGATGAGTGTCTTATTATACACATGCATGTACAAATATATATTGCAAATATTTCTTTTAAATTACCTTGATCCTTTGTTCTTCTGGGCTCGGGGCTGTTAGAATATTTCAGTGCAGAAGGAATTTTCTTGGTTGATCTTTAAACCTCAAACTGACAGCAGCTTTCAGAGTAAGATGTGTAAATTACAGTTTTCAGTCACACTTTCTCAGAAGATAAGTGTTTCTTTGTGAGCACCAAAAAGACTGGAGGGGGAAGGAATTAATCCTGCAGGAAACCTTGATTTGTGAATGTTTCCTTTAACTCTGTAAATTTTGCAGATAAGAGATCTCTGCATGGCGTAAAAAAGTCAGAGTGCAGGAGAGAGGGATGTAGCCTGGCATGGAATATCTTAACAGTCGCAGTGCTACAGGATGAGTAGTCCTAAAGCATTGGTAAAGATGGTCACATCTGTGCAGGTGTTGGGATGAACTCCGGTGACCTTACAGATTTTGCTGTTATGATAGAGGGCTGTGCCACCTCAGTGCTAACTTAAAACATCTCTGTCAGCGATATTGACATCTCTTGTTTCCTGTCACGGCAACGGGAACTCTATTACATAAAGCTTAACTTCTAAATCTTCAGGATACTCGGTTCTGTTATAGAAGTGCTTCAGTCACTGCTGCTTTATATGCCACAGTCAACTCTACCTGATCAAAAGAGATGCGTCTATCAATGTGCTATTGCTGCTGTGATGTTTCTGTAAGACCTTGAGGGAGCAAGGCTCTTGGGTGTTACAGCTACTGGGTCCAGTCTCATACCTTTCTTATGAGACACTGAACATGTAAGGCTACTTCTCTAGCACAGTTAGGATGTTTGCAGGTTGCTGGAAGTTACTTTTTCAGACAAGTCTAAATGGTGGTTCTAGTCATTGAGGAAACATGTTTGGATTTTAAAATTGCAAAGCACTAACAGTTTTAAAACACATTAAAAAAAATTATTTTATATGCTCACATCACTTTCCAAAACTTGTGGTTTTGGTTCTGTCTCTCTCTGATTCTAGACAAGGATCTTTCATACTCTCTAAGTTGTAAAATGAAGGTATAGATGCAGCTCCATTTCTGCTGTCTGTCACAAGGGAAGAATTAAGTTCTGAGGATCTGAAGTGGCATCTTAGCAGACAGAAAATATAGTCTGTGGCTCATTTGGTGATTTTTATTGCACACCTAAAATAAATATATTGACTATATATGTAGTTCTACAAGTTTCAAATCTGCGGTATGTTGCAACATTATCCATATCTTTAGATTTTGACTTATTTTAATTTTTCTTTTTCCCTCCTGGAATGACTCTACAAGTGCTTTGCTTCTCCTTCTGGATCTTGTCTTTGGTGTTTCACACGCTGTGCCTAGTGTTGGTAGAAGAGAAGATGAGGGTAGCTTGGAACAGCAAAATATTTTTCTGTGAATAAACATGTTTCTAAAATACATTTCCATCAGTGTTTATGCACACAGACTGTACTACAATGCCACCTACATTGCTGCCTTGAACAGTGCAAGTTTACTTTGATAAACACTTCATCAAGAGACAGCAAGAATGCATGTCATGTACAGGACAAGAAAAAAGGTCAGATTAGAGTGAGTCCCTAACAATGCTGCAGCATTGTGGTCAGTGCTTCCAGGCATCATTAGAGAAGGTCAGTGGCATCTCAGCCCTTGTTAATGAACCAGCTGTCTCTCAACCTTTTTGGCAAGCAAACCAGACCAAAACACTTTCCCCAGACATCAGGACATGAAATTACATGTCTGTGGATTAGTTTGTTCACTGGTGAAATCAGGGTCATCTAGAAGCCATGACTGATGCTCAGAAATGTTTTGTAAATATTGGGAAATGGAATTTTATTGTGCTGTGGGTCACTAAAAGTGAAAGTTTTACAGGGCTAGTGGGTAGGGAAACTTTTTATCATTTAAATGTATTTAAATAAGTAAGTTTTTAAAGTTTTCTTTAAATACAACATTCTGAATTAATTTCCTAAAAAGTTGCTGAATTCTGAGTCCTGGGGTATGCTGAATATAAGGCACACTTTTTCCTATAGGTTCCGGAGTATCTGCCCATAAAAGATTCTGTGAATGCTGAGAAATATGGAAAATACTGTCTGAATGGGCTACTCTGGCACGCAGGGAAACTGAGGTTCTGTGTTGAGCCTCAGAACAGGAACATAAATACAGACTTGCCTGTTTTCATTGTGTGTGACTAGTCCTGCTCTAGGTCTCCACCTTCTTTGAGGGTTGGTCAAGATAAAGATGTAGGATTAGTATTTACTATAGAGTATATTTCATCTTCATCCCTTATCCAACGTTGTCAGTGGGGAAATATTACTTGACTAGTAGTGGTTCTTTTTATGTTCTTTACTGCAGGTTTCAGTTTATTGGTGTTTTGAGCTGGGCCTAACATATCGCAAGAACGGGTGGCCATGAGGTATAAAGAGTTTCTCATTGTAGTGTACCTTTGCTAGATTTGAACCAGTGAGTAATGGGGATGACAATTTTAGTAAGGAATTGAAATTTTGACTTTTAGAAGCTTATGAAGAAAGAGAAGGTGGTGTTCAGAAACTGCAGCTTGACCACCATGGCAGCCTTGGTTTTCAAACAGCTGCAGCTGCTGAGTACAATTCACTTGCCATCTGACCAGCCCAAGCAATGTGTGTAATGCAAAAAGACAATGCTGTGGCTGAAAATACACTTTTTTGCTAACACTCATGCTGAGGGACGTAGGGGTTTCTATTGCTTCTGCATTGTTCTTCGATTGGTTTCTATTAAATGTATTTTCTGTGCTTTCCAACCTGTTATGAAATGGACATTTTAATAAACAGAGGTTTTGTTTTCTTCCTAAGACAGAATAGTAGCATTGAAAGGATGTGGAAAGTTTTTGTGAGTACTTTGGCCTGTAGCCATTCATATTTTCAATCTTCAGAATCACTGCTTTGGACATAATCTACATTGAGCCGGTTAGCCTGATACATTGAGTCAAGTTTGATACTCTGCACAGAGTTAGTTGTACATGTTGTGAAAACTCGCTCTTCTGCTTTATCAGTCAGTTACGATTGGCTTCAGTTTATACCAGCTGCTGTCCTGGGGTTGCCAGCATGTTATCCATGTGGTCACGTACTGTCATATTTTATCCATTTTTTAATGTAATGCAGTTCAGTCTTTCTGCAATTTGTGAATTCTAGTATACATATTAAGTCAATGCATTCTCTTACTTCATCATGCTTTTGAATGGAATAACTACTAAGGGGTGTATAGTTTTGGGTTTTGTTTTCCCCCAAAGGAGGCCTCTGAGCTGAACTAATTTCCATTTGTTACAGACAGGAGGAAAAGGTAGATCCTCTTGTCCTCCCGTCAAGTGTGGGGAAAGAATTTAGGAGGTTTCTGAGAAGACTTTGCACTGTTTTTCTCTCTCCTCAGCAGTTTCAGCGTCAGAGCCAGGTGATGAAATGGCTGTGGAAAATAAACTCTTGAGAATTAGAGCTGGCAGAGGGGGGCGCTTCAGGTTAAGATGACTTGCCTGGGTCTTTTCTGGGACTGGCAGTTTGCCCTTCTACTTTATTTAGGGAACAAAAAAAGAGACTTCAGTCTTCTGGGCTGTCAAATTGCCATCTTTCACCAGTCTTGCACTGCATGTATGACAGTTCTTCAAAGAGGAAACCCCAAAACCCTTTTTACCATGATCACTGCAAACTAAAATAAAATAATTCATATGACTGTTGTAGTTTTGAAACTCCTGATGAATAGGTGGAGGGTTTTGCAGCAGCAGTCTTGAAGAAGAGGTTAGAAAATTATCATGTCCCTTCTCCAGTGATATGTATAATAACATTTTCCACCACTGCATATGCCAGCTCTCTAAATATTATGATTTGGTTAATTTAAGGATTTATGACATGTAATTTTGTCATCTGGCTTTCACATTTGGTACTATAGCAGGAATGGCTTTCTCTAACAACAAGGACGCCTGTACTATGCAAATTGCTGGTGCTGCCAGAGAAATAGTTACTTGTTATTTTGTTAACCCAACGAACTGAAGATGGCTGCTTTAGATTATGTAGGAAACTGAAAAAGTAGGGATCTGCCGTAAGCCCCAAGCTCTTCTGTTGTTACGAGTCCTCAGTGACCATCTCACTGTAGTTGGTGACAAATACAAGTATTTCTCATCCTAAAATGATGTTCAAGGGATAAGCCTGATGCCATCCATAACTGATTGTATAACATACTTCCCAGTGGAGAAATGAACAAATAGAATTTTAAAAAGAATGTTATTAAAGAGAATTTTATGTCATTTTTTAACATAAAACATTTATTGAGGTTGCTGAGTGTATGTGACAGATGGTGCTCTTATGTCACATCCTATCTTTCATTTTGTTTTGGAACATGCAAGTCTTCCATGCATGCATAATTGCATTACAACGTTGTAGGTTTTTTTTTTTTTGTCTACTCACTGAAACATAAAGGAATAATCCAATGTGAGATCTTTAAGGGGGGGGGGGGGGGGGGTTGTGCTAGCAGTGATGTTAATCTGTTTGCTTTGGTGTTAAGTGCTGGCTAATTAGTATGTTTTATGATTTTTGCCTTAAAGTAAACTTCAGGTATAAAGGAAAAAGTCAGAAGTTACTTCATCAGTCTGCTGAATGCATTCAAGTAACTAGATAGATGATATCTACTACATAATAACATTTTTTGCTCTATGTTCTGAAGCATATAATATTAAGTTCCCTCACAATGGACTAATGCAGGTATATTTGAACTTTCCAGCTTGAGTACTCTTCAGATGCCAATGTGTTAATATTTTATGATATAAGTTAAATATCTGTATGATTCTAAAATTGGAATGAAGAAAAATATATCTTAATTTTCATTATATGTGGCATTACTTTTCCCCTTTCACTTAACTGGAGAGTGAACTTGAGCCTGACTTCATTAGAATGTTGTCAACCTAACCTTTATTTATATGGCAGCCTGAATAGCTTCTACTGTCTCTCTTATGTCTGGACTAGTGGATGGAACATACCGGACTTTGCTGTTGCCCTTGGCTTACATTGAGCAAATTCGTCTACTGTAGTGCTATTTTAACTGAAGAGTGTTTTGCAAGGAATGTAGAGATTATCTCTGTTTTACAAATTGGGAAACTAGAAATGTATGTGAGCCATACAGAATACACAAAGCCAACAAGATGATAATGTTGCTAGAATTACTAACTTGAGTCTTATCTCACTTCTAATAATTTTGACTGGTGACTCTTGATGCTTCGTTGTTGTTTGTATGCATGCATTCTTCCCTTCAAGTACAGTTAAGACAGTGAGGACATCTTCCTTCATAATGCAAAAACAGAGACAGGAAACACTTAAACCAAGATTAATATTTCCACTCAATGCATTCTCAGTCACTGAGTCCTCTACTACCTTTAATGCTATTATAGGTGCATAAATCCATTTATACCTTCTTTTATTGGCTTTTGAACACAGTTTTCAAAAGTCTAATTGAATGAGTATCTGTCCATTGCTGCTCTGGCTTGTGTGGATCAAGGCAATTCATGCTCAGGGCTGTCAGCTAACTGTATTGAGATGCTGTTGGTTGATTGAATAAGTGCTGAATATGACTGATTCTAGTCTGGTTTTGCAATGAAGTCTTAGACAGCATCTTTGGTTCTCTAGAACACTGGTAATGTAAACCTGTAAACATACTATTTATATTTTTGTGTGTATTCTGTGCTTCTGAAAATGATCTAATCTTAATCCTAACCTTCATGCATTACACTGTATAATATTTCAGTGGCATTTATAATTTCTTACCGCATCAATGTGCTTTGACTCTGTTGCAGCCTAACTGATGTTTCACCATAAGATAAATCAACCATTTCAGTATTGGAAGTGTAAAGGCAACTATACTGGTGATGCCTGAGTAGTGAAGTGTCCCAGTTTGCCAGGGTAGTTACGCTCTTTATGCTGTATGAAGAGAAAAGTATATCAGAAACCAAGTGGGTTTCTCCCCTTTAGTAGTATAAAGGTGATGTGAGTAAAATTAGCGTATCAGGACAAAACCTGTCTAAAGGAACTGAGAGGTATGTGTGTAACAAGTTCTTTATTGTGTGTATAGCTCCAAATGTAAAATGCATTTGATAGATGGTTGCTGTCAAACAAGTGATAGGATGTGGTAAGACAAAATGAGTAGCATATGACATGTCATGCAACAACCTTCTATTTGATTTTTCTTAGTTACAGTGTACATTACATAGTTTTAAATGATCAAAGCTAAAGAATGTAATAGTTCATTTTCAGCTTGGAGCATGGCTTTGTAAGCCACAGTGTACCTCTTCATTATGTTAAATGATAGTTAGGTTATAAGGCGCAGGCCTGCTAAAGGTCTTCCGCTTGTTCACATCGCATCTCATAACGGAATGTGCTTCATGCAAGTTTGTGTTGGGCAAACTAATTTTTAATTGATGTCACAAGTAATTGCTACTTTCTGCCTGCTTTAACAACTGTGTACCAAGCCATTTCTGGTGCAGTTGCTTTTGCCCTGCCATAGCCACTGTTTGACAACATACTAATACACACAAAGGCAATAAACTGTGGTTTGTAACAGCCGTAAACTTGTCTATAGTGTCTCTGATTTCTGTTCATTAAGACTTGAAGTTTAAGTTAGTTCATTAGCTGTTAATTAACATAATACTTGTTAGGAGTTAAAGAAGATCAGCTAATGAAAATTTATGCTGAGGTATTAACCATATTGAAATTGAATTATAAGTCTGATCCTCGAGACTTTCAGCATTATGTGTTACCATATCTTCAGCTGCTTTAGTTGAATTAGTCTTGAACAGTGTCCAGGTTCTTTTTAATCATTTTGAATACTTTGCTTTCACCTTCCTGTTATTCTTTCTTAGCAAAATGCTGACACATGAGGAAGACTATTTTTTTTTTCTCCTTTATACAAATACCTTTTTTTCTGTTGTGTATGTTGATTATTGAATACTTGCAAGACCATCATTAGTTTCTTGAACGGTTACGATACAAGTATGGTGCTGTCCAATTTTTGGTAGGTCACATTTCTAGTCAGTGAAAGTTAGCTTGCCACCATATGATTTTCTGATTGGCTTTCTGAAATCAGAGTTCTGTGGCCTACCAGCTGGATGTTCATATCACAAAATTTTGGTCTATTTGTTTCTAATTTTCAGATAGATTCTTAGGCTTATTGAAAGGGCCAGGCCAGGAAGAGACTGTGGTGTCTTCCCTGGATATGGGTGAAGGGTTCCCTGTTCTGTGAAAAGACCACTTTAGGTCCTGGGTACCAGTCTGTAACTTACCAGCATCTATACGTGTGTGGGGAGTGCGTTCACATGGTTAGTGAGTAGTTTTACCTTCTTAATGGGAAATCACGTAGTCCTGCAACTTTTAGAAGGAATAAATGTAGAAGACTTTTTAAAATTGAATTAACATGGCTTTGTGGCCTCTGTGACCTGAACTTCAGATAGCATACTTTTTGGAAAGAGTGTACATTTTGACTACCTGTGCAGCATAATTACAACAATTCTTGGACACAGGCCATTGCTGCAAGCCTAATATGTAGCAAGAAATCAGTCAGCATGCTGGAGAAAACAGTTACCAGTGCAGCAACAGCCTGTAATGAAGGACTGTAACAGAAATGCAGTGTGATAAAGTAGGTTGGTGTTGGGGTTTGGTGTTTTGGTTTTTTAATTTGCTCAGTTCCTTAGAGCTTCCTCATGCTTCCACCTTCCTTAGATGTAAATCTCTAGATGCTGCAGCCTTTTGGCCTCCTGTGAATCTGCCTTAACAGAGAACAGCAGACAGAGTCTGTCAGGTCAGAGCAGGAGCCAAAGGCCTGATTCTTCCACAAAGTAGCTAGATTTCTAAGCTAATTTTCATGTCCTTAATGGTGTTTGTTAGCAATACTTGATCTTTTGTCTGGTCTGTCCTTTTTTTAGTGGTAAAAATACGTAGGCAGTTTTATGATATCCCTCTGTCATAAGAAACAGTAATTGAATGATTTCTTTATGTGGATATGAAGGGGTTTTTTTCCCCCTCACTCTTCCCTATATTATTCATATGCTTAACAATTGTGGAGGTAATTGCAAGACAACTAAGGAGGCAATAATAGAAGTGCAGGTGTGCTGGATATGTTTTCTTAGCCTCTGTGTTAATGTATCATTGAACCACAGCTCCAATCAGCTGATCTGTTCAGAAGCTTAATTAGATCTCTTGCACACAGACATCAGACTAAGTCAGTGTGGCATTGTTACTTCCCCATAGAGTTTGAAAATTATGAGAATAAATCCTGTGGCGGTGGGGTAAATGTTCCTTTTCTGCAGTTATGTCAGGAAGCCATATGGGGAGGGAAAAGAAGGGGTAAGAGGAGAGGAAGTCCCTAGAAAATGTGAGTCACGAAGTAGCTGTCTTTGTACAAAAGAGGAAGTCTGTGAAAACCAGACCCCGAGTGTGGAAGAAGGCTCTGACTTTACATATACTCCCTCTTCTCCTATATGTGTCTTCCAATTGATTATTTTCTTCAGTTCCTGATGTTTCTGTTGGAAGAATAGTAGGGTCTCTTGGTAAATGAATTGGGTCAGTATGCAAAGTGTTCTCTGTAAGTGTGCAAAGTGTTCTTTTTTTATAATAGTCCTAACATGTCTGTTTTCATTTTGTTGTTTTTCAGCTGTATCTTGTTGGAGGATCTTTTGGACTCCGTGAATTTGCTCAAATAAGATATGATGTCCACAAACTACATGGCAAGGTAGTTGAAATGGTTTTTTTCACTTTTCATTTAATTTTACGTATATACTGACTTCTGAAGGATTGCTAGGACAAGCAAACTATTGGTATTGGGGATTTGCCTTTCACCACTGGGCCCTGGACTACAGCTGAGGCTCTTAGGCAGTGAGTAGTGTAGGTAACTAACAGGGCTGACATGATAATGAATCCTTTTACTGTCTCTGAAATTGATCAACATAAATAATAGAAAAATTTTATTCCTTTGGTTGATTATAAGTGACAATTCTGAAGCCTAAGAAACAAGTGTAGCACATCTGGAAGGAGGTTATTACAAATACACTGTATCTGATTTAGACTGAGGAAACAGATATTTTAAAAGGTTCTGTTTTCAAACAATACTTGGCATTGACTATATAATATTAGATGGTTTAGGGGGCTTGGCTTTGCATTGACTGAGATAAGCAGATACCTTTAACATTGTGCTACATCCTGTTCTTCAAGCTCTGTGAAAGAAACAGGAGCTAGTCTTTACTCAGTATATCAGAATGTACTATATGGATGAAGCCTTTCTTTAAACAAATTGGAAACCTTGTGAATGAAGGAAATGCTTGCTTACTGGTGCTACTTACACCCCAAAGTGTAACACTAGTTCCAAGTTGTGTATGAACTGATCTGAAAGGAGCATGTCAGTTCAGAAGAAAATAATATTGGCTTGCTTTCCCTAACTTTGTAATATGCAGGTCTGCCATTGCAATGCAGAGAGGCTTTCTGGTCTCAGTGTTGTTGGCTTGCAGGTGGCATGAAGCTTTTTTTAAAGACTCCAAGGCACATTGTTCCTTGTGTTGTGTACCTAGCTGCGGCCTTTGAAGCACCATGTGGCACACTCCTGCTCAGTCCTGTATTTGACATAGCCCATAGACAGGGGAGAGTGACCTTACAAATCTTTCCTCCAGTGCTGTGTTATGGGTAAGTATTTTCTATCAGTCCTGAGCTTTTAGGATCAGCTATAGCCTTTAAGTTTTTCTCCAGCCGGATGGGGGGATCACATCAGGGGCAAGAATTTGCCTGTTGTGTTTCTGTCAGTTTTTTGGTCAGATTCATACTCAGTGAATTACATTTGGCCTTCATGATCTGCACTGTGACCGCAGCCCAGGGAAAAAACGCAATAATAGGTGTGCTCATTCAGATCTGTGAGGCTTCTTGTCCCAGCATCTATAATTAGACAGTAGTACATGAAAGCTCTGAGGGAAAGTTACTACACCCTGGAGTTCTTAAGCTCTGAAAAGCTAAAAGAAGACATCTGGATTCTGCTCTAACTGGTATTACTTAAGGCTGCAGCATCTCTTTTGTGTTTTCTTTTTCTTTTCATTACTTTTAATTTTATTTAGGAGTAGATGAAATTTAAATAAAGAACAATGTAGTGTTGTCTGAGAACTAGGAACACCAGCTTTGTACTCATTTGTAGACAGACAAATAACAGCAATGTGTTCCATTAGTTTCTGTTTCTCTGCCCATAAATATAGAATTAAGAACCGTTCAAATTCATAAAATAAAAGAGCAAAAGAGACTAGAATGTATTTTATCTGATAAAGAGTTTAAAATGTACGTGAAACTCAGGAAAAGGACGTTAATCTTAAGCAGTTTAAAAACATTATTAAAAAATCCTGATGGTCATAACATCTGTTTAATTTGTCACTGGTTAAAACGTTCTTGTGTTGGAGTAGAATATGCTTTTCTCATATAACACGCTTTGACTAGCGTAAGTACTTATCAGAAGAGGGACAAGTGTTCCATTTTGGGGATTGGGCAGTTACATGCAAATTGCAAGAGACAATAAAATAAATACAAATTTTTTGTTAGAGTTGCTCCTTTGGAATAATAACAATGTTTAATTAAATAACACTTTTCATACAAGGAGCTCAGAAGACTTTCACAGAATTTAAATGAATTAAGCTTCATAGCCTTACTGTTAGAAAAGGTAGGATTATTATTTCCATTTTACTGCTGAAAAAATGGAGGTTGCAAAAAGTTAAGCAACCCATCCAAAGGTAGAACAGGATTTGTAATATCTGAGTGCCTATCTTTTTTGATCATGTTTTAAGGATGTGAAAATTATAGTATGCTCCCTTTTGTAAGCATGACTCCTAAACTTGTTTTCTTGCTAATTCAACTGCTAGATAGACAGACAATTCTTTTGTGGTATATCTTTACTGCATTTCAAATGATAAACTATGATCCCTTGCCTTCAAAAGTATTCGTCCTTTTCCTTTTTCAGTCTAACCATTCTCATTGTGCTGGGAGGGGAAACCACATTAGTAGGCAAGTTCTCAGTTGACAGTGATATTGCAAATGATGTGTTACAGTAAAACTAGTGTCTGTATTTCAGTGACTAAGGGGTTAACTGCCACTTTGTGTTCTGGTGGCTTAATGAGCAAAAGCTGATAATGCCTATGTTATTAATGCCAAACTGGCTTTTAAAGAACATTCCTTGATACAGGAATTAAAATTTGAGAGAAGATGGTGGTTTGGATTTTTGAGGGAGTATGGTTTGGTGGTGATGCATTGGGCTTGGGTGAGGACTAGGGCTGGGAGAGAGACAGAGCCTAGAGCTGGGGCTGGGAAGAGGCTGGAAAAGGGCTTTCTCGTCTTGTTCATTTGAGCCATGGCTTGGGATCTTGGGCTGTGCCTCAGCTGGTGCGTGGGATAGGGAGACAGAGCCTAGAGCTGCAGTTGAAGAGAGTCTGTTAGCATCTCAAGAACAGATATTTTATCCATTTAGTGTATCTTTGGATATCAGGGTTTTGTGTATGCCCATCTCTTGTAAAAGCAAAAGCAACATTTTTGGGTACACCTTAATTTCCTCAGGTCAGTCAGTCATATTCCCACAGCACAGTGAATGTTCTGCATTTAAAGCAAACTTATGCTGAGACTCTTATTGATGTAAATGCTTGTTTATGCTAGTCAGAATTCTCCTGAAACTAATCAAGGGTTTCTCTGTTATCTGTTGTTGCCAAAATGTCCATTAATGGAAAATTCATTAGGTTAGGTAATTGTTTCTTTTCTGGGAAGATTTTATGCAAATCAAAATTGGTTATAGAAAACCAAGTATGCTTACGGGAAAATCATGTGGAATTAGTGGAGAAGAAATGAGTAGGTTTGTATAGGTGTCATTTTAAACACCTTTATTCTCAAATGAAAAACTAGGCCCTTTCTGTGTCTTACTTCTCGTTGTGTATGTAATTGAATAGAGATACTTATTTAAGGAGTTTTTCAGAAAATGTGACTTCTGTTAAATATATAGAAGATGTTTCCTTTCAACCATATAATAATAAATTATTTTTATTTACTGTGTGTCCATTGTTGTCATTCAAGGCATTGTAGAAACTGGCTGATTCAGATCTAAATTTGGATATAAGAACCTTAGACATGTGGAGTGGTCTGTACTATTGGCTGATAGTTACTGTAGAGGGTTGAAGAGGAGCAACATATTAACTACCTGGGAAAATCTAGGCTTTCAGCTCATCAGCAAACCATTCAGACTAATAAAATAGAGTGTTTAAGCTCCAAAACTGCTTTGTTGAAAAAGTCTTATTGTGAGACAGGTTCTCAGAGTATGGGGAGGGGATACGACTGAGCAAGTTCCTCCAGGGTAACATGCGGTGGAAGCACTTCCTGAAAACTAGAATCTCTAGGTCATTTTGTCAGGGGACAACGCATCAGTTAGCCTTTGAAGTCTGCAAATAGTTCCTGCTGTGGATTATGTATGACAGTGTTAGTATACTGACCTCTTTGGTGTTTACAGGCTATGTAGATCCCGTTCACTTTTCCTTTGCCTTATGCAAAGTGAGTGTACCCCAAAAGTAGAATGATAAGATATGAGAATAATAATGTTTTCTGTCTTACTGAGGCAGAATGTAGAGTCAGTGAAGAGTCAAAATGACACAAGTTCAGTCTTTTCTCCTACATGAGTTTTGCCCTTGAATGAGCTGTTGTGCATTAAAATATGTATGACTGTTGTGTGGCACTCCAGGAGTTAAAATCCAAGTGAAAATGAAAATACCTGACCTCTTCTTTCAGAGTGCCATCCTCTATGAGCAATAAAACTATAAACCCAGAAAGAGTATAAAGGAAGAGATGGTGGTGCTGGTGTGAAGCATACTCATTACTAACTGTTAAGAACGTAAAGCTTTCTTTATGCAGACTGAGCAGATTGCCTTTAAAATTTCTATAAAGGGAATGGCAATGTTTTGAGCTCCTTAGCTAATCTTTTTGACCAATTGACTGGCATGTAATTACACATGAGACATTGCTTAGTCACCTGCATGGTGTTAGTGTTGCCATTGTCAGTTCTCATTTATTGCATTTACTTGGTGTCTGGAAGTCCTAACTCATGAAATAATGTAACTGTGAGGATCTCAGCTTTCATTTTGTAATCCTAGACCTTGGAGTTGGGAAGAAGAGCACATAGGATGCATAGAGGATTATCCTAGAAGACTTGTCATTTCAAAAAGAAAAGAATGAGGAGTGGAAGAGAAAAGAAGGCTAATATGATCACTTACAACACTCTCACATTTTATTGGTTTACAGCTGTTCTCATAATTGGGCTTGATAGTGATTTAAGTGTGTTGACTGTCTGGTTGGTTATACTCAGTATTAACAGTTTTAGAATATTGTCGGTATGTCCCTGGTGTTGTCCTTTAACATTGTGTCTTGAAGCTCATGAATGGGTGTCAGGGGACACACAGTGGCATGTGATTTAAATATCTTCCACTGATCTCATTGGAAATTTTATTTCCATCTTATTCGGGTTCTTGCTTCAGTTCCCTCCTCTACCACGGAGCTCCTCTTTGCCTATGGCCAAGTCACTGAATTGTAAGGAGCTTCACTTTCTCAGTCTGTGAAGGGCAGCTAATTAATGCTGCTCTACATTACGTAGGGAACAGGAAAGTTAATTAATTCAAACAGAAGGAATTATTTAAATTCAGGTGAGTAGTTAAAAAACATTTCTTCAGGTGAGATCTATTAATTCAAGTGTTTGGGGTCAGGGTGAAATAGTTTAAGAGGAAATGGGAGCAGAGAACTGACTGGTTTCCATGAGGTGCATTTATCAGGGGAGAACATAACTGGCATTTGTCTCAGGAAAGTCCAGGAAATCAGTCCAGCATTTTTTCATTACTGTGCGTAGATAGTTGAGAAGTAACTGGTATCTGCCGATCTGAATGCTTTTGTGTTGCATTTGGAACATAACTCTGGTTCACAGACATATACTGCATTTTGTTTCAAACTGTTGAGATGGTGACAACTGCAGCAGCAGTGTTTAAATGAGGTTGCAACATCCACCCAAAAGGGAGATAAATTTGTGAGTGACTGGACAAGACTGTGCTGTGTTGCTGTCTGGCACATTCCTATTGCTGCCATTATGTAAACTAGCTCAGGTGTCTACAGGAGTTGCACATATAGGCATACCCCAAAGTATTACAACTAAAATTGTCTATTGCTTATTGCTTCTATTTTACATGCCTATGAACTCCACCTGAATTGGATTTCTGTGCCCCAGCAGAAGTTTGGTTTGTTTTTTGGTTTGTTGTGGGGGTGTTTTTCAGAAGAAAAAAAAAAAAAAAAAAGGCATTTCAGAATTAAATGTAATTTAAAAGGTTACCGTAAAGTTAGTATGGTTTCTGAACAATCTGTCATGTTTCCATATGTCACATAATTTTATTCCTTTAAGTAATGTATTTCATATGAGATGAAGATTTTAAAACGAAATCACCTAAACCTCTCAATATGTCTGTAGCATTTAAAATTACACAAATAATGCTGTTTTTTACTTATAGTTGTGGAATATCAGTAGATTGTCCCCATCATTAAACGTATTGTGAGCTCCTAGTGCTAGCCAGAGCTGCTTTACTGCAGGCTGTCTTGTTTATCTTATTTGAGGACCTGCTTCTGTGTTAGAAAACAGTATTTGCTTATTTACAAAGTTATCAAAGATACTAAGAATTTAACTGAGGTGGCAAACAGTATTGTAGCAGGGTGTAAAGGTGTGGTTTTTACTTTCTTCCCCCAAATTGTTCAACTGACTGAAAATTGCAAGGTGGTTTTATTGCAGTTCTTAATGGGTAAGCATTCATGCTTGAAATCATATTACACCATTTGGTGTTCCCAAAGATTTTAAGTCTGACCAAAACTTGACTGGCTGCACCATTTCAAGGAGTAATCTGGGTAGGCCGAGTCATTGTGTTTGGACTGGACTGGCAAAGCCCATGGTGGGGTTGTTCGTTCTAATGACAACTAAAGGACTCAATGCTATTGCTGCCAGCCCAGGCCATTCCATGCACTCAGTTATCTTCTGTGTCCTGCAGGCTTTCTGCTTGATTTTGTTCCAGGTGAATTTAGACTCATCCTCTAGACTTCTCAGTGTGCCCACACCCCGTACCAATGCTAAGGTAAATTTAAATTAACACTTTTAGTACTCAAAGTACTCCAAATGGATTATTTGTATTATTAGAGTTAGGGAAATAGAATTTAAACACTCAGTATCTGCTCAGCTAAATTGGAATGTATGTTTATGGTACTGTGCACTGTCAGAGATGCATCTTGCTCATGTTTCCATTGTCTTAAGTGAAATGCCTATTTTGAGATGGCTATCTAGGTAGCCCGTAGAGATGGTCTAAGAGAGAAATGGCCCCATAATACGCTTCATTCAATTTTAAAATAGATGCTTGAGAAATATGCTGTTCTCTTTTGACCAGTGGAGAAGTAGAGATTGAGCTCAACACTTTATTATTACCACATTACAGGAAGATGAGTACCATCCTTAGTGTATGAATATATTTATTTTTAATTTGACCAGTGAATGGTAGGTGAGATAAGCCTGTCTAACTTCAGGTGCAGATGAGTTAGGTTTTGGACACATATGTTAAAGTGGGATTTATTTTCTCTAGAAATGCCCGTCTCTATTCAGCTGACTGTAGGAGGAACCTAAATAGAGACTCTGTGCTTCAAGTCAAAAGTTTAGATGGATAAAATTAGGTGATGTGAAGCATACCCTGAATGTTCTTTCCCTGAAGCTTCATTGGCAAACTAGCAGATGGCTTGAAGGTAGCGGAACTATTATTTAACCCACTGTTTGTGTCTGAGACATTCTGTGCTTCTGGAGGGTTTCCTCCATGATTTCGTAAGAGGTTGTATTAAAAACATCCTGTTTTATTTGAGTGTGAACAAAATCAGAATATCTTTATTTGGTCTGGTGGAAATTTTGCATGGGAAAGGTGGTATCTTTTCTAAACTTGTCATCAAGGGAGCGTGGAATCTTTTTAGCGTTTTAGAATAATTAAGTCTTCTCATCTAGCATTTTAGTATTTATTTATAAATGCATCTTCATGTGTTTAATTGTTTTCAGTAAACTAATTGCACAAGTACAGTGTGGCAAGGGATTGATGTTGGTGATTATTGTTTTCTTCTTCTTTTTTTTTACTTAAGCAGGTCAGGTTGGCCCGAGTCACAAGTCTAATGAAGACAAACTTTGGCTAATTTCCTTGTGTAAATAGATTTAGACAATTTTCAAAAACTAAGTTCGTTAATGAACTTGGCCCGAGGTCCTTCAAAAATTAAGAAAATAATACAGTAAAATGTTGGTTGGTGCCTTAGAGAACGTGAGAGGCATACATTTATGATTGCTTATAGCAGAAAAAAAAAAGATATCAGTCATTTATGTAATGAAGCGCATTTTGCTAAATTAAAGCCGACTTTGCTTTCGATCATGGCCTGCTTAGTGGAGGGTTTTAGAATTGGATGTTAAGTGAGGCAGCCTGACTCCTGATTGATGGCTAAGCAGGTGCCTTTATAGTGTCTTTGTTTCTGTCGGCAGGAGGAATTTGGAACTTGTTGTGTCTTTTGACCATGGTTCAGAATCATCCAAGGTAGTAATTTCAGTCCTGCAATATGGAACAGAAATGAAAGGGTAGCAGAGCTTTTTATACCCTGTATTGTGGTGGTAGCAGATGTTCAGATGTCAAGTTTTCTTTCCTGTTTCAGTTCAGTCCAGAGGGATTGTATGGAAATGAGCTCTTTATTCTTGAAAGATTTTGAGGTTCAGCTGCTAGTGTTGTGTTCATGTTTTTGCATTGATTTCAGCAAAAATTAATCCATTTTGTTTGAGCTCGGATACTTCCTCACTTTGTCTCTAAACAGCTGTTTACAGAATTTGCTGTGATACTAGCCAGAGGTATAAGTTTTCATTTTTCAGATGCCCTTTCAGTTTAGCATATTAACCACCATTTTTCTGTAAAAGGCAAATACAGAGTCAGTGTTGTGGTTTGAGCCTGGTCAGCAGCCAAACACCCTGCAGCCGCTCACCCACCCTCCCCCCCTACCTGGGAATGGAGGAGGGAATTGGAGGGGTAAAGGGAGACTTGCAGGGTGAGGTAGAAACAGTTTAATAATGGTAATAAAAATGAAAGGAATGACAGCAATAGAAAATATAAATGGGCAATGCACAATGCAATTGCTCACCACCCGCTGACCAATACCCAGCCCGTTCCCAGCCAGTGATTCCGAAATACCAAGATCCCACAATCACAATCCCAGAAGCGAGAGAGATCCCCTTCCCAACCACCCCTCCTCTATATAGTGAGCATGATAAGAATATTTCCTTGGCCAGTTTGGGTCTGGTGCTCTGGCCGTGCTCCCTCCCTGCTTCTTGTGCACTTGTGCATGGGCAGGACACGGGGAGTTGGAGAGTCCTTGAAATCTCAGCAGCAGCCGAAAGCATCAGTGTGCTATCAGCATTCTTCTCATACGAAATTCAATGCTGAATGCACAGCACTATTCTAGTTACCAAAAAGAAACATTAACTATTCCAGCCCAAACCAGGACAGTCAGTCTGGCATTAAGTAAGATTTTTTTTTTTTGCCCCATTCTGAGGCTGACACTGTGTGTATGCTTTTGAATGGTTTCCAGTGATTGGATCTACCTAGACCCACTGCTTATTGTCACCACAAACAGTTTAAAGCATTATAGGACAACCTGGAGATAAGGTATTGCCCATACCTGCCCTTTCATACCATCCTGTATCAAGTTGAAAAAAATTGAGACTAGGGCCATCTAGTCTGTTCTGATGAAACCAGGAGACTTGTCAATACCAGAAGACTTTTACTAATAACCTGCAGCAGGTAGGGGCTCTCAAAATAATAGTAATACAGAGATTATTTTAGTAATATGTGTGTTCAGTGATGAAGAATTAAATCTGTATTAATTTTTAACTTTGAAATATCTGTTTTTTTTAATGAAACTTTAGTTTCAATCTTGTAATATTGTGCCAGCATAATTTTTTGGCAGTAAATATGAAAATATATTGTTAATGATACTGTGTTTGACCAGAGACCCTAAACAATAATTTTCAGGGTTACCATGGTAAAGTGTTTCACTGAATCTTTGTCAAGCTTTTTAGATAAGATTTTTAATGAAGAAAAGTCCTTGCCTATCAGTTTCCATGTATGCAGTGGTTACTACTACTGCAGAAATCACAGGGGTTTTCTGCCATGCATCTAGGATGTCATGCCATATCCTATGTGTAAGGATACACTAATAAACATAATTTAATCAAAAATGACATGTCTCTGAGAGGCAGAGAGATCTTGTGCCTTTTATTAAGCCTCTGAAACTCTAGGTCAGTTTTTCTAGTTTTTATATCTGTCCAGATCTATAGTTTTGATTCTTAAAAATTCCATTCTGCAGCTCCTGGATGTGTATTGCTTTTAGACTGAAGATCCTTTGCATAATTAAAAACCTGCTTTTGGCTAAGCTGTGTAGTATCATAGTTTTCATGGTGCTGTGTAGTTTGGCACCTATTAAATGTATAGAAAATCTTACAGGCTCCATTAAGGAGATGTTCCTCAACCTGTGTTAAGCTGAGATGTGAGTGCTACTGAGTGAGCTGTTGAGTACAACTTGTGAGGCTTCACACAAAATGGCTGTAGATGTAAGGATGCTGCTTCCTGTGATCTGCTGGCTCAGCCACAGGGCAGGTACCCAGGATGTGGATGAGAGTTTCAAGGCACATCTCCTTTCTCTGGGAAACATGCAGTAACTGTAAATTTGTGGATTGCCTGGAGCTACAGGCTGCATCGGCTTTCCTTTTAAAAACTCATCTCTGTATAGAATAGTTAAGAAATCGGTAGAATGAGGGAGAAAGTATGATTGTTACCTAGTGGTTAGATGACATATTTGAGGTAGGGGAAATCTGTTTTTTAATTCCTATGTCATTTAGAATTTATGTATTTTTAGCAACCAAGTATTTGATATTTTGTATCTTGAAGCTGGGCCCCCGTTTTGTCAGGGCATTGTTCTCTCTCTGAAATGAGAGATTTGTTGTCTTTAAAACAAACAAAACTTGGTCCACCTCAGTCTGAAATGGCTAAAGACTATGAATCCTAGCTGAAAGGAGAAATCTTCTCAAATCTCAGGATAAGTTGTCTAGCACTTCCAAACTCTTCAGCCTTTCCTTTTCTCTGTATGTAGCTACTACTGCTTTAATTGCTGCCCAGTGTGCATCTCCTTTCTAAGCATCTAAGTCTTCTCTTGCTTTTTTTTTTTTTTTTTAAGATTCCAGAAGTCTAATTCAGGCTGTGGATTTAGCTACACAATTAGGTTCTAGGTTCCTGTAAATCTAGTTCTGAATCTTCAGATGTGTGTACTAACACATATGTGCCCATTGCTAGTTACCTATCTTGAACTAGTAAATCCCTTGGTGACCCCTCTGCATTGTTCCAGCTTTCTCATATGCATATGCAAGTTGTGGATGCACTTAGAAGATTGCCTTAGACTGAGTGCTTCATGTGAGGGCTCTTGTATTTATGTCCAGGAAGTTCAGGACTGAATTTGGATTCTATCTGGCATGTTTTACTTGGGAGTACTCAATAAAGGGAGCATGCTAGGTATGTTCTGCAAACAAGGTGACTGTTTAGATGCACGAAAATCCTGGTGGATATACATTGTCCAGGATTTCCAAGCATCAGGCATCCACATTGGAGCCACTACCTGACTATGCTGCCCACAATCTGGAAATTCCAGGAAATTTGTATTTTTTTTTTTTTTTTTTTTTTTTTTTTTTTGCCAGGACAGAATTTCTTTGTGGAAAAAAGGGCTGTGTCTGGAAAAACCTGGACATCTGGCAGCTTTACCACAGATTATTGAGCTTCTTTATGATGAAATAGAAAATAGAGTGCAAGTATTAAGAGTTCCTTGTTTTAAACAGAAGCTATTTTTCCATTTCATAATTCTTGATGGTGTTTCTGTTGTCAAGATTAGATTCAGATGCAGAGAAGGTTATTAACTAGGGAAACTCATTCTGATGCTATTGCAAGTGGAACTAATTTCAGTACATAAAATGTTGATAGCTTTCAGATTTTTACATTTCATATACTACCAAGAATTTTGTTTGGTTGTTTTAAATCCTGTCACATTGCCACAATTAATTACTAGTATTTTTGCCTTGCAATTGAAGTGATTACAAGTGTGTAATTTAGCTTCAGGCAGCTTTTAGCCAAAACATAATTTAATATTCATCTGTTTTTCCCCTCACCTCTTTCAAGCACCAGAAAACATCTAGCTTTCCAGACTTGTCTTGTGAAGTCAATAGCCATGGTGTCAGCAGACTGAAGCTCAAACAGAAATACAGGGGTCCCAGTCCCTAGATCAGGTTTTTCTGCACTTCTGGAGTTGTAGATCACTACAGTTTTTTCCAATAAATTGTTGAAAACCCTTTGCCCAGGAATGTTTCTGTGTTAAGTTCAATCTCTGTCTAAATGGACCTTCCCTTTCCTTCTCCTTTGTGTTTTGAGGTTAGAAAGACAAGTCAGTTGGTTCTGTTGCAAACTGCAGCTGTGCAGCAGTCTGAAAAAGCAGAGCTCAAACTCATATCTGGAGTACAACCACTAACGAGAAGGGGAAATGCATAATCTGTCTTCAGATATCTGTCACTGCAAAAAGCATTTATAGGTTTGCCTGTGATTCAGTAGGTGATACATTTTCCCCAGAGTCAGCACCCAACCTCCTGTAAGTTGTGTCAGGCAGTGCTTAACTGCTTTTCTTTTTTTGATGAGGCATAAAAATGAGACTTTGCCTTAATGAGTGCTGAAATTAATGTTGTAGCTGGTGCAACATCATGTCTTGCCTCCCTGGAGCGCAGCTCCAGGAGAGTAGAAGGTATCTGAGATTGTATGTTGTCCCTGTTCGAGTAGACAGGCAGCTATGGGGTCACGAAATTCTCAAGCTGTCGCTTAAAGTCCCGCTTCTGCACCCTAAAAGACTATGTGTGCTGTTCATAAAGCTCACCAAGTGTAAGCTCTGTGGTGGTTCAGAGCAGAGGACTACTTTAAGTATTCCCAGAGGAACCTCTCTTTCTTCACTGATTACAGAGAGACTGTGGGGATACAAGCTTTCTGGATACTGCACTGAGAATATAGATGACTTGTCTTATTAATGTCTAAATTGTATGAATTAAAATCTTCTGCATTCATTATCTCCACTGAATTTAGTAGAATTGTTTTGTTAATGTTGGATGTTTAGCCCTCATAAGTACATCTGGCATAATAGAAAAACAGTAACTTTGCAAATCATGTTTTAAATCTAATTACACCAGATCTTATCATTATAACTTTCTCTAATGTACTCGTCAGCATGTCTGAGCTTCTGGCAGGTAGATGTGTTATTTATTAAAAAGAGTGGCAAAATATCTTTCAGAAGAAAATAGTGCGGGATGTACAAACGTGCTACAAATTTCTGCAATCTAAAATATAGGTAATTTAGAAGACGAGAAGCTTTCTGTAAGTGCAAAGTATGTGAACAGGCTTTCTTTTTACTGTAAAACTTCACTAGATGTCAGTGTGGAAAGTATTTTTACTGTGAACTGCAGAATAAGTGTTAATTCCTTTAACACATGCATATTTAGGATGGCAGTTATCAGAATTTGGTACTCAAGGGATTTTTCAATATGTAATTTATTTGTAGAAATGCATTTTCAGAACAATGAAAGCAATTTTTATAAGTTCACACTGAATTCTGAAAACTGTTTCTGCTCAAAGAGACATAAGGTCAAAATTTGTTTCAGTATTTACAGAAAGTTTTTTTGAGATTTATATTATAAATCACAGTGATGTTTAAAAACCTAATTACAAACAATTATTAAGGTTCAAAAAACAGCAGTCTTTTTTATTTTGTTACATATTGTTGATTATTTTGAGTCACCAAAACTTTTAACATTTTCTTGCTGTCAGTTTGTGAAAACGAAACTTGTTTGTACAAAGGTAGCAAGTATATTTTCACATGGCTCAAGACAGGGCTTAGGCATTCATTTACACATTTGGAAATTAATAAAAAGAATATATTTTTGTACATGTTTAAGTTTGGTTAAGGAAATAATTTCTAATCTGTAAGTGTGCTTGTGCATTCTTTTAACTGTATTATGTGTTTATATGACATTCGAAGAATCAGCATATCACTTCCTACATTAGAAGGTTGGTGGTTTGGGGTTTTTTGGGCGCTTTTTGTTGTTCTATTGAAACTCCGGTACTTTTGTGAAATCTTTAAGATTTGGTTTCCTATGATATAGTTAGACTTTTCTCTTTAAATAAACTCCTTTGTGTTTCTGAACTGATACACCAAGCAAAAGATAGTGGTTTAGATACTGCATGGTCCCTTTGATTTTGTATTGTTAAAGCAAGCTGCTACCCAGACTAGTTTACCAGGGCGAGCCTAACTGAACAGTCAGTGAACACCTGAACATAGGTGTTTCTGCTGAAGTACTGAACTAAAGAGGACACCCTCTCCAATCCTTTTCTGTCTGCTATTACAGCAGAGATTAAGAGAGGAACACGGTCTGCCTGCATACTAGCTTCAACTGCCAATTCATGATTTCTCTCTTGAAGTCACTTGCTTTTAACAGAAATTTAAGTGACCTTTCTGTTTTTCAGAGTTACCACAAAGAAGTTGAGCCTGTTCAGTTAGTATATGACTAAGGGAGCAATAAGGAAAAGCTTAAGCTATATTTGCACTGATTTTCTAGCTTTAACTTGCATAGTAGGTACATAGCCATTAAAAAGCAATCTTTTAAAAATATGATAAAAAATGTTGACTCTGCAGCAGTTGCATCCAAAAGTTGTATTTTGTCTTTATTATTTCTAGCTATTAAATATCTTCCATTTAGAGGCAAAAAGGAGTTTTTTGACTAAATATTGGCATCACAAACTCATACTCTATGCGAGTCCTTATATATACCTTAGGGGCGCTTTCAGTAGTGTGTCCATTACTCTTGGAAAGTTGGCACAGATGGAACCAGTTAACCCTATAATTTGGATACAGAAAATCATTCTTTAGTAAATATTCACAAACTGTTATTAAAATTCCTTTTGTGCTTGTGCAACTTTTATTCAAAGTAAAAGCTTTTGCTTTTGCCAAAAAAATCACATGATTCTGAATGCTGGAGTTTGGCACTTCATATTAGAACTGGACTTTCCTTTTGCATACATTGGTTAATGCTGTGCTAATAGTAACTAAATAACATGGTGATGGGTTAACTGAAATATGCAGAAAGCACATTTGAAAATGTAAATGTCAAATATATATATATGTATATATAAACAGCAGATGCATTGTAAGGAATTTTGAGAGGTATGTTAAAATATTGCAAAGAGCTTGCTTGTAAGTTAAGGTATGATGAAACTGATATTTAAGAACTTAACATATTTTAGTGGATTTCATTAATTTTTCATATATTATACCCCCACATTGAGGAGAAGAAAAGGAATTTTTAAAGTGCTGCTTTATGTAACATTTCTTTTTTCCAAACTGATACCTTAAGAATATTTAGTTTATGTCCTGTACTTCACAATGTTTAAGTGGCTGTAGCAGGACAGGTATGGCATACTAAAGAGACTTTACAAAGGCACCTTGAGAAGTTGTCTTTTAATGTTTTTAAAATAGGTGACTCGCTGTTTTCTCTTGCCAATGTTTTGTGATGTCTGACTCAGCAAATTCTGCAACTGTTTTTCCAGGCTAAAAATCTTTTTTTTTTGTGACCAGTGGTCCACATTTTGTCATACAGTAAAAAACATGCTGTTGCCTTTTCAGCCCTTTCTGTGAAGATAAATAAATGCATTAAATCCTCTCATAGTAAATCAGGCTGAACCACTCTTGCCTTTCTTGCATATTTTACACCATGAACCTTCAGCATGTTCTCGCCATTTTACCTGGGAGGTCTTACACTTTTCTTTCATGTTTGGAAGAATGTAAAAAAGAAATTTGGGAAAAACTGCACACAACATTGAGCAAGTCCCTCCCTCTGTACAATAGGGTTGCAGGGAAACCCAGATGTAGCAAAGCCCAGGAATGCTAGCTTTGAAAGCCTGTATTGGAGAGCTTTGCCATTCTGACTTAAAGCTGAGAGGTGTGGTTTGGTATATACTTAGACCTGTTTCATCTTTATGCATGCAGCAAAATTTACTTTTCCTTGCAGGGGCCTTTCAGAAGCACCAAGGATCTTACTGTTAGTTCCAGACTTGTGGGTTTTCTTCTCTATTGGAACATTTTATTTCATACTGGAATGAACAGTTTTTACACTGAATTTTACTGTGAAATGAAATTTATGCTAGCATACTCAGAGCCAAGATTTAAGGCACTAATTTATATTTTATAAATCAAATAAATAAATGTGCACCTGCAAATCAAGCTGTATGCAAAAGCATACAAATCATTGATTAAATCCTTGAGTACTTTCTTCTGAGAACTGAAAGCTATAGAACTCCTGTTAGTTTCGATGACCTTATACATGAGAAATCTAGATACGCTTAAGTGCTTGCTGAAGTATGGGATGATTTGATCATTATATTAGCATTTAACTTAATTGTGTTTCCCATGCATTATCATGTGAAAATATATGGTCCCGAGTTTGGGATTGTAGGTCTTTTTTTTGATCCATCTGGAAGCAAGTAGAAGTTCTGGATTTTGAGAGATCACTGATGCACCATATACTGTAACTCTGGGAACCACTACTTTATTAAGATTTTGTATTGCTCCTTTGGAAATATCTTCATTGATTTCTGTCCGAGGCAGGAAGAAATTTTTTTTTTGTTTAACTGTCTGTATTCTGTGCAGATCTTAGGAAAGAGTCAGACACAAAACCAGGTTTTGCATCTAGTCTCAGCTATCTTCCCAGTGTTCAGAAGTATTTCTATCCAAGTGTATGCAGTAGCCTTACTAAAGTGTTTTTCATATATTAAATATTATAAATAACGTAGTTAAAGGTTGTTGTGAATGAAGTTGCACAGAACTGTATGTTTTGCTTTACCCTTCTCTGTTACCAAAGATTGTATGCCAAAGAGTTTGGCATAAGTACAACCTTTGTTGTATTTTACAACCTTTACAATCTTTGCAAGCATTGTTCCTTTAATTCCCTAAGTAGAACAACACTCAGCTTGCTGTAGTTTACACTGCACTTCCTGAGTCCTGGGATTTATCCTCTCTTGTCTACAGCTTCTCACTCTGCTCATAAACCACAGTTTGGAATATTTATGACATAGACTTTTGTACCAATTTATTGGAGTCTTTTGTTCTCACAGAAGATTAAAGTTGACTGATCCATGCATGATTGCTGATTTTCCATTTAGAGGAGTTAGGCATATGATAAATGTTTTCAAAGAAGATACTTTATTGGGAGAGCTACAACTGGTGGTTCTGGTTTACTCTTAAGTTTAAAAAAATGGGTGGGGAGAACAAAGTGGAGAATTTCATATAAACAGTCATTTTCTGGACTCTGTGTTGTGGATACTGCAGGAGAATTATGTCCCATCTATTTATGCTGGTGTGAGCTGACGGGGAAAAAAAAAAAAAAAAGCTTAATTCATGTTCATTACATTCAAGCCATCTTCCTTTCCCCCCATTTCCAAGGTAAAAACTGGAATCTTTCTCAGTGGGGTGTTATTTTGTGGAGGATAGGGTAGGAAAGGATGCTCATGTTTTAATAAAAATAACAAACTAGGGTAGAAACATCTTCTTCTGCCTTCTGGAAATGCTTGCTAGGGAGAAGGTTTCGAGAGACTTTGACGTACAAATATTTGGTCAGTACATTCCAGTCTGTGGACACAAGTATGCAACTTACTGTACTGACTTATGTGAGAGGAGAGTGTTAAAAGCACAGTCCTCTTCTCATTACATGGTTGTCTCCTGACACTTTCCTTGTGTAGTAAATTAACCCATAATTTTAGAAGATGTAATATATTCAAGACTTGGTTTGTGCTAAAGCCCGTGGCCAGAAATAGTAAGTGGACAAATAAATAATAATGGTTATGGCTGAGAGAGAGTCTGTTTGTAAAAGTGGACTTTTTAACAGATCCAGGCATATGTGTATTGTGGGTGTCTGAGCTGTTACCCTGAAAGTTAGAATGTGAATCAACTTGCTCCTCCTCTGTGAATGCTGAACAGGAGCGATACTGCTAATCTGCTTTGTATTTCTGTGTTTCATAGAATCATAGGATGGTTTGGGTTGGAAGAGACCCTTAAAGGTCATCTAGTCCAACCCCCCTGCAAAGAGCAGAGACATCTTCAACTAGATCGGGTTGCTCAGAGCCCCGTCCAGCCTGACCTTGAATGTTTCCAGTGATGGGCCATCTGCCACCTCTCTGGGCAGCCTGGTTCTGTATTTCACTGCCCTTATTGTAAAAAATTTCTTTATTTTATCTAGGCTAAATCTACTCTCTTTTAGTTTAAAACCATTGCCCCTTGTCCTATTGCAATAGGACCTACTAAAATGTCTGTCCCCATCTTTCTTACAAAGTCCCCTTTAAGTACTGAAAGGCTGCAATCAGGTCTCCCCAGAACCTTCTCTTCCTCAGGCTGAACAACCCCAACTCTCTCAACCTATCCTCATAGGAGAGGTGTTCCATCCCACAGAACATCAAAAGGGAATAATGATGGTATTCTTTGAGTTCCTTTGTGGAAGAGCTATCCTTTCCATATCCTGGAGGTAAGGTTAGTGAGATTCACAAATTTCACAGCCATTCTCTGTGTATTATTTGCTTCTAAACCAAAATGAACTGTGGTCACTGAGGATCAGTGCAAAATTGTTAGCTAGAGAATGCTTTCAGTAGCAGCATCTTTAGGTTTATAACTGTACCAGAAATATTTGTGTCACAAACAAAAATTTCCTTTTGCTGAAAAGAATGTAGACACACCAACAGTTTATCACAGTGCTCTGCAGGAGTCACTGGTTTGATAGGGGCTGCAAGCACCAGGTATTCCTGCTTTGCTTTGAAATTATGCCCTTTGCACCCCGAGGTGCAGCTTTTTTTTTTTTTCACCCAGAAATTCTGTCCAGGTTCTCATTGGAAATCTGAAATGTCAGCCTTAATATGAGAAATGGCAGCCAGATTGTAGAAGGATTTTAGGTATTTGCAGCCCCAAATAGCTACCTGTGAAGATTTCTAAGAATAATTTTGTGCTTAACCTCTATTACTTTTAGCCATCTAAGAATATTTTTTAAGTCTTTATCTTTGGGAACCTTTTGAAGCTTAGTAAGGGTAAATCTGAAGGAACAGTGAAGTATGAAATGGGACAAAATTTTAATTTGAAAAGTTTGCTCTTAAACCTTTTTTGAGGTTTGTCTAGATACCTGCCCTTGCACTTTGAATTGATGTAATATGAAATAAGCCTGTATAGTGCAAAGTACTCTGAGAATGTTTCATTAATTTTTGCTGCAAGTGCTACATAGGAAAAAAAACAAAACAAAACAACACACCAGAATAAAAAACAGTAAGGCCTTGAAAAATGATATTTACAGTATTGGTTGTGAAGCCTTACAGACAGCTTCTCATGAAAGCTGTCTGAATACTCACATCAAGTATTTAAATAGTTTTTCAGTAACAATTTAATGTGAAGTTATGCTGTAATTAGAAGTCCACACACCTCTGAATTCCATATTTAGAGACAAAGCATGAACTTAAATGGATCTTAAATCTGAGATTTTGCCTGACAAGGAGGAGTCCTCTGGTGTAAAAGGATATTGTGTTCTGTTCCTTCCTGCCTCCTAAATAATGGTGCGAAGGGCACTGCCAGGCTGTTACGGCATTTGGGCTTTGTCTGCTTCCCCCATCATATTTACTAATAGGGATTAGTATTCATAATTTAGCTGATGATTCATTTGCTAGTACATAGCTGAACACTTTCAGCTCATTTGGCAGTATGTGTGTTGGCACAGCAGTCATCATGGAAGCAAAATGTATGTGTTTGTATTCGGATCTTGTGGCAGATGTGTAATATAAAGGAGCTACCACTTTGGCAAGGCCACTTTCATGGCTCTGCCCACATTTTAAGTGTTCAGTTGTTATGATCTGTGATCGTGGCTCATACTGATATTTATTTGCCTCTTCAGAATGAAAATAGCACCGTCCTGTTTTCCTTTTTTGGTTCTTGTGATGTTGCAAAGATAGTGCAGCATGGTACAAATGCTGTGGAAACAGAACTTTATAATGTACTTTTTCTCAACTGCCGTATTGGTTCTGAAAACAATTTGTAACCTGTCTGTCTCCATTTGGCAATCGAAAAGCAAGGGCTTGTAACCAAAGCTTTAAAACCTGCAGGTGACTCAATTTCTGCATACAGTCAAGTACGTTTAAATAATTCTATGTGGATAAGTATGTAAGGAACAAAAAAGGTCAAGATAAGAGGAAATACATACTTACTCTCTCTTTTTTTTTTTTTTTTTGTAAAACTTTGAGCAAAAAAACATGTTTTGCAGAGTGAACTTAAGTCTTTCATGTGCCTGTATGTTAAATACTAAGAGCTTGCCAAGATGTCTGTATAGTTTGCTCCCAATACAGGGTTTAACTATTCTTCTTTGGTAAGTTAATATGCTGAATGAAATTCCTGTTTCTAAAGGACTTTCTCTTAATTTCTCATTTAGAGGATAACTTTTTTTCTGAGAAAATTCAACTAGCCTGCTTAATTTCTGGATTTTTGTCAATATTAAAGCTATGGCATCAAACAGTTATGATTATTGGGATACTGTGTCTCAGTTTTAGCTAGTCGTCTCCCTTTGTGCAGGTAGAGGAGAATGAATACCTAAGGAAGTCTGAGGACGGAAGGACCTGGAAGGGAGAAGAAACAGCAGTAACTTCACTACTTGTTTCCCTTTACACTACACAAACATGCCATGCAAACACCACACGTTAAAAAAACCACAATAAAAATTGCTAAAATAAAACTTGACAATGGGGATATTGAACTGTCTTTGTAAGTTAAATTCTGGTTGTGGTTAATTAAGTAAAAATGCTGCTCCAACCACGCTATCTTGGGTGCCCTATTATTAAATGAATGGAAAATATAGGAGGAAATAAAACTCTTGCTTCTTTACTTGCTGGAGCGTTTATTTCCCTTTGTCCATATGTGTCTTGCGAGAACACCAAGCATAACAAGTAGTGTTTGCATTTAGTTCTGAATACGGTGAGGTCCATGAACACTCTTATCTCTGGGAAAGCAAGCTCCAAAGCCTGTCTGGCAGCCCAGAGAGTTCACATTTTTGCATGTTTGATGGATGGGTTCATTGTTCTAGTGAAGCATGGCTGTTGTTGGAGGTTGTGGTCACAGGAGGAGAGAGGCAATCCATCTGTAATGAGGGGCAGTTCGATGGAGGCCTTGAATGCCAAGGCAGAGATGTAGCGTTTTGTTTTTTATTTGAAGTAGAGGGCCAGTGAAGAGACAGTACCTTGTTTTACAAGGGTTGTTTTTTTTTTTTATATATATTACAGAGAAGGTGGGAGCTGTATCCTGTACAAACTTTAATCGTTTTAGATGTTTTGGCTTAGTTCCCAAGTGTAATGAGTCTGGAGGTTGCAAGTGCACGTATTTCTATAGCCAGATCTCTGATCAGATAGGGAAATCAAACCTCTGGCCATTCACAGGTGGCGTTAGACTTGCCTGCCTGAGCATCCTTAGGAGGAGGTTTCACAGGCTGCATACTAGCTAGCAGGCAGTGTCTGCCATCACTGGAAACATTGTGGCCTAGGGAAACTCCTCAGAGCAGTTCCCATCAGTACAGATAGTGGGTGTGTATTTTAAGTACCTCTGAGGATCAGGAGCTTGTGTTGGGGCAGAATCTTAAGGTAGATCTCATCAACCACGCAAATTCTATAACTTGTGTTCCCTCCTTTTTCTTTTCTAGACTGGTTATAGGTATTTGAGGTTAGTTGTGATAAGGGTAACTGAGCCATTTTCAGATCAAGAGGCAGCAAATTAAGAATAGCAACTTTTCTTCATGGAACTAGTCATAGTTGTACTAGTGTACCATGGATGTAAAACTAAACATACTACCAGTCTCCTTACACATCTTGTTTATTTAACACTGGTTGTATTTAAGAACAAAAAATGAGAATGCTTTCTGAGGGTAGATTGATATGATACTGTAATTGATTAGCTTAAAGACTGTGTCTGAATACTGCATATGTGGCTGATGTCTCTTTGAGGAGAACATAAAAAGCTTTCTGTAAGTGTGAAGAATGCTAACTATCTTTTCCTCCTTTTCTTCTACTTTTAGGCCTGTGGGAGACATGCAAAGGGAGGAATGAACAAAACTTCTTAAGGGCTGAGAAGAAGTTAAAATGTGGAACACATCTGCTGTGGTTCACTGACATTTCTGTTCTTAGATTTGTTCTTTGAACAAACTTCTCTGAAAGGTGGCAGGAATCACCAGCATTGTTAATATAGAATCAAAACTGTGAAAGAGCCCTGTGTTCACTAGAAAATTGGAAGTTTGACTCATCCTTAGACTTTGAAAATCAGAATATATTGTAAATTGTATACCTATTCACTGAACACAACATTCAGGAGTAAAATACATAATGTGATCACAATTTTCACTTTCTTAGTCTTGTTTCATTTGCTTAAGGCTTTGTTTGACAATTTCAAACTAAACAATAACAGATTTAAGTATCTAAGGTAATGCAAGTGTAGGGCTAGTTACAAATGTGTTTCTTTTTTGATTTGAAAAGTTTGGCTGTTGACCTGTCTCTTTTCAGCTCAATTCTTGTACTTTGTTCATTGTCCTGGTATTGGAACAAACAGCACATAAACTTATTTAGAGGAGAGGAGGGTTTGTGTGCACCAATATTTAGTTTATTTTAGGTTAAGTTTCTTTAAAAAAAAATATTCTTAAATGCAAACATTTTTTGCTGTATTTTTGTCTTGCAGGTTGATCCAGCTTTTAAAGAAAAATTGAAACAGAACACTGTGACACTGGAATCTGAATATGAGGTAAAATAAATTTGTTGCTCGGGGCTCATAACCTTGGCTACCCTTGATTACCCTGGCCACTGGTGGGTCGTATTTGTCCCTAACTAAAATTAGATCAGCCATCTGCCTTTGACTCACTGATGTCCAATAAAAATAAGGTTTTATGTAAAGAAAGGTTTTTGAACATGCAGTGCTTCTTTCTGAACACAGTTTTACTTTGATGTCCAGGTGCTGAGTACAGTGGTACAAATAAATTCCACTATTTCTGTAATCAGCTTAGTCTATGAATGTAGAGCTGATGTTGGCCTTAAAATGTGTATATGTGTATGTCAACATTTCTACTGTGTGAGTTTTGATGATCTTTAGACCAAATTACAGAACAATGTGTTTGATGTACTTTCTGTTATTTCTTGCTTCTGAAAATTAGGTGTATTTTTCAATCAACGCCTGTTCCTTTTT
Organism: Tyto alba; assembly: GCF_018691265.1. NCBI lineage: Eukaryota > Metazoa > Chordata > Aves > Strigiformes > Tytonidae > Tyto > Tyto alba. The sequence continues at coordinate 11,101,206 of NW_024881280.1, forward strand.
CACTATTTCAGAAAATTTTATAAGTATTTCACTCTTTCCTCAGCAATGCATTTTCTAAAAACATCACTGAGCTGCAAGATGGCTGTTTTGGCCAAATTAATATCCAGAGTTTTGTAAGTCTTCAGATTTAAACGCCATGTTAGAAAAACTGGAAAAAGCTCCCCTGGATCCAGAAAAAAAGGATAAAGCTATTTAAGATAATTTTAAATGTTTTTAAATTACTTGGACCAAATGTGCAGCTGACACTATCTCTATGGTCTTTATGCTGAACATGGGTTTTCTTTTTCTTCCCATACCACATTCTTCTTACAAGCCTTTGAAGAGCTTGACTGCACCCATAGCTCTTGTACTCAGGTGTCCAAATGACAGTACATGTCTTGCTAATAAAGCCTTTCTATTTTACATTACTTTTTTGTGATTTGTTTGAAATACAAATGGTCAGTTTTGTCTTTATTTTTACATGCCTGATTTCCCAGAACACCAGCCTACCTGCAGGTTTGTGGTAGTGTTTTGCCATTATTGCAAACAGTTTTGGGCTGCCCCCTTTCTACAAAGAACTGTTTTATGGTGTAGGGAATTAAAAGATTTGATCCCTGCGTACATATGGAAAGCTCCAATGGAGACTCAAAACCTACAAATTTGTTAAGTTTTGATTGCCTCTGGGATTGTTGTGTCTCCCACTTTCTATAGACTATACTGTAAAGTTGCTCTGATTTATTTATGTGGAAGAACCACAAGCAGTAAAAAGAACCACATCTTTCTGTTTAACTCACTACCTCACCTCAAAATCAACTGATCTGTATTCAGATATGCCTTGCTTTCTCTCCAGAAGATAAGTAAATAGTTGAAAGATAATATTTAAATGACCATCACTGCATTAACTTTATGGCTAAATCAATGGTAATAAAATACAACTGGCATAACAACATATTACAAGCCTACTTGGGTATTGGGGCTCCTTCCTGATGGACGGGAGTGACAGAAGCAATCTTACTTTTTTGTTTATCTAAACTGCAGAGAGTTCCCAGGCAGAAATTCTTACACAGTAGTGTGGGTGTTATAGAGGGCAGACCAGTTCAACAAAACAAATGGATTTGCATTTCCACATAATGAAAATAGATTCAGATTATTGTTTTGAACTCTAATCTCAGTATATACTTTACTATGGGCACCAACTTGCAAGCACTAGCCATATTAATTTCTTGCTTCAGTGAAACCTGTGGAACTACCGGCAGCCATGCCAAATACTTCGCAGGCTCCACACTGAGTGTGTGACAGTTTTAGTCAATGTTACCTCTATATTCTGGTGGACAAAATCTAACCAATCACTGTGTTACAGCTGACATTTAGGAGAGTAGTGTTCTGTTGGCCTGGTGTGTTCCAGGCTAGGAGGTTTTAGGTGAGTTTTTTCCCCTTTATTTTTTTAACTTGCCCAAAATACAGCTCTTAAGAACATCTAATTCTATACAGAGGTCACATTGGAGGATTACACTAGTGGCTGTTACTAAATATGGTATGATAAGAGATCAAGGGCAGTTAAAAAAAAAATGCTGTTTTGATATGTAAAGCCTTATTTTACAATATTATTAGCTTTATATCTGCAGCTGTTACTGAGGATACCAAGCCAGCTCTTTTGAAGCATGGTTGCCTGATGCATGCAAATGTCCATTGGCCCTCCCTAAGACTTTAAAAAATATCTTATTGTCCTTATAGAAATGTACATATTGAATACATACTGAAATCTTTTAGAATGTCATAATTTCTGGTATATGCATACACCTTTATGGGCATATTGCAAAAGATAAAGACATTTCTGATATTTCAGACGTTGAAGTCCACATTTTGTTTCTGATGTGGTGGTGGTGATGAAGAAAGTTGTAATCACAGATTTAATCAATTTACTGTGAGGAAATGAACATAAAGGCATTTTCTCACTTTCTTATTTAGTAAATGATACCTTCTCAAGCTATACAAAATTGACTTTATTTCGTATAGGAGTATCTCTGGCCAGGATACTACTTTGAGGAAGAAAGAATCTGCATGTGTAATTCGTACTGCATTTCTTATGTCTCAGTTCTGTTAATAATGCCATTTATCTTGTGCCTTGGGGCATGCCAGAGGAGCAAGCTACCTTTGCATGCATTCTCCGTTGTTTATGCATTCCTCTCACAAGCTTATGTGTCCTCATATGGCTAATTAGTCCTTGCTGCTCCCTTTTGCGTAATAAATCATAGTTCTGTCCACTAGTGACTACAGAATGTAGTTCTGCTGCTGAGCTGGGCCTTGTAGAACACACTGTAAAAAATGACAAGTGTTTGACCTGTGACAAAAGCTTACAGTATTTTATTTGAAAGCACAGAAATATTGTTTGAAAGCAGGGGATTAAAAGCTGATTAATGTGATGAGTGAAAAACATTCTTGAGTATGTTTAACAATCGCAGTCCATTCCTTTTCATTGGTTTAAATGCGATCTCAAAATAACATTCCTTATGCTAGCACTTGGTTTCTGTACTTCTGTGAAATTAATGGTCTAGTATACACTAAAAAATCTGGCCTCAGTCAGTTACATCAGACCCCAAAATAAGGAATTGTTGTTTAGGGTTTTTCAAGCAAATAAAAACATCTTTAAGAAGAATTTATTAACATTTTACAATGGAAAATGAGTTTAGCTTGAGTCAAATCTGTGGTATCCAATGGGAACCAATGGCAATTGAAGGCAGAGGAGAAAAATATCTAAATAAATAAAAAATGTGAAGGATTGCTATGGAAACGGTAAATGAGAAGTTATAAAGCAGAGAAGATTGAAAAAAAGACACTAAGGACATCAGAGAGTTGTCTGATAAATAAGCTGACAAGGATCTGCATAAGAGGATGGTGTTGCAGCAAACTAAGAATAAAATTATGAGGATGTAAAATCATGAATAACCACGTTGGCAAAGTAGTACTGTTCAAAAAAATGTATGTGTATTTTTTTTTAGAGAAAAGAGTCCTTTCTATTTAAATCAGAAGAGACAAGGGATGTACTTCCAAGCCTCTTAATAACCAAAGAAATTGTTATTTGGTATCTGTTAGGCTCTGATGGTTTATAGCTGAGTTCCAAGAAAACGCTTGGGAGACTTCAATGGCTCCTGAAAATCTCAGTCTGGGAATGATGGTTCTTTGGGAATCATCACTGAGCAGGAAGGTGATATTTTTAAGTGTTCTGTGAGATTTGGGACACATTTGGGCAATACTCAGTACCTTTCTTCAATGATACGGAAGAAACTATAAAATCATTACTGATGTTCAAGTGACAAGAAAGTATTGAAACAGTAAAAGTATGGCAAGTCAGGGACAGAGAGCTATTCACATTACTTGGTAAGCTGGGCCCATTAAATGAGCAAAGTACCTTTTAAAGTAGCTAAAGTTACTTTTTTAAAAAACTGGAAATGCAGGCCAGAGTAGACTGCATTATGGGAAAGCAGCAACTCTGGAAAAGATTTAGGAGTTAGTAAATAAACAATTCAGATTGATCTTCTACTGTGATGCTGTGGCACGAAGAGCCAGTTCAGTCTTTATGAATATAAACAGGAATGGCAGATGGTAGGAACAGGTGATTTTACTTCTGAGTGTGGCACTGATGAGGCTAGTGCTGAAATACTGAATCTACTTCTGGTGTCCAAATTTTGAACAGGGCTTTAAAAATGGGATAGGTTGCAAAACAGGCTTATAATATTAGTTTAGTGCTTGAGAAAATGCCTTAAAATAAACTTAAAGATTTAAATCTTTTTAAAGGTACCGAAAAGAATGTTATATATACCTACCTTCAGAAGAAGTAAGCGCTAACTATTGAAGTTTTTTTTTTTTATTGCAGCAAAGATACTAAAATTAGAAATAGTCTGTTATTAACATATGGGAACATGATTTGAACACAACAGCAAGAAAATGGGTTCTCTGTCTTTCAGAATATCAAAACTGTAAAACTTCTAAGTTTTCCTTCAACTGGTTGCAAGCTATTGGACTCACCGTGGTGTAAGTGAGGGAACATGCTGGTCTGTGAAAAGTCAGTCTAGAGTACACTGCTTCCTTTACTTGAAGTATATGAATGCTGAGCAGTTTTTGTTCCTTATAATTTGGTAAATCACAAAAGGTCAACATTAGCTCTGGACAGAAGTTGTGTAACGGTTTATCCTGAGAATTACAGCAAAAGTGTTGTAACTGCAGTATTAAAATGTTTATTCAGGATAGTTCAAAAAGTAAAATCAGGTATATGGAGAGGTGGCTTGGCAATATAACCTATTTACTGTCTTAAGAGTAAAAGAAGAATTTGAATAATCTCTTCTAAAAAGATTCAAGCCACTTAATAATGTTCATTTGACTTCGGGGATTGTAGTGCCAGCAGAATGGATGAAGCATTTTTTTCAGGAAGGGACAGTGTAGTAACATAGCAATTTATAGTATTAAATAGATGCATCAAAGTGTGTGGACATGAGGACTACTCCAGAAGGAAGGTAATTCCTGAATGGCAGTAGTTGAAATCTGCAAGTATCTTCTTGCTACTGTTATCAGCACTGGAGGATTACCGATTTTGTTGTTTAAGAATGAACAGATTAGCGTATTGAATTGATTTACTTCAGTGTCTGTGAAGATTCTAATGGCTAAATTCCTTGAGCTGTTTGAGAGATTGCAAAGATGTCAGGAAAAAATCCCTCCTCAGTGACTGTTGTGACACTAAATGAGGTTGAGATATTGTTCTTTCCGCCCTCAATCACTCCGTCCCTTCCATACTCTTTTCTTTGTCAGTGCTCTGTCCAGCCTAGGCACTATATTTTGACTCGTCCAGGCTGTGGCTGGGATGAGTGGAGTTTCTTGCATTTCAGTTTATTCACATGTGAAATGGTCTTGAGAGTTTTTATTTCACTGAGTCTTCATCACTCAATGTTTTGTAGAGAAGGACAAAGTGGTGTTAGTTTATCATTAATTGAAACTGCCTTGGGAAAGGGTTTTAGTTGAAATAGTTTGTGCTAGGCACTTTATTCTGAGTGGATGGACAGTCCATAGCCAAGCTATAGTTTGCTTCTTTTCTTCTTGACATCTCAAAAGTCTTGTGTGCCACAGTTCAAAATGTGATCAGAGAAACGCAAGAAGGTGGGATTTGGTGGTGGGTATGGCATAGGAAGAGTTCTGGGGAGAAGCCTTCTTGCAGGAAGACAGACACTTAGCCTCCAGAGAAGATTTCACAGGGTATCACTTTTTACTGTTCCTGTTTCTGGAATTCACCTCTATTAAATAGTCCTGTAAATTATTTCCTGGTCATGTTTCTGACATATCTCTTTGCACAGGATTTTCCTTAACTGTGAGCTGTTTCTTTCATGTGTGTTGCATTTGCACTTTTCCTATCCCTTAAGAAGACAGTGATTTCTCATAGGTGGAAAACAAAGTGAGGCAGTTGCCAGTGCAATCGGATACAAAACATGGTCAGGACATACAAATGCTTGTTATAAATAATCTTTTCTCCTCGCTCTTTCTCCTCTCTCCAAAATAGAATCCTTTGTACCTGCTTAATTTCCCTCTATGCCTTTTTTTTTTTTTTAATCTCAGAGAAACTGGCCAACTCTTATCATGTTAGGGCCAATACTGTGTGTTGTCTTAGTCCCCCCAAAAAACGTTTGAGTAGGGAAAGTGCCATCCACACAGCATGGCTGAATTCTTTCATTTATTGTCCTAAGGGATGCTGCTAGCTTCTACCAAGCAGTGTTGGGAACATTTTCTTATGCAGCTGACTAGGTGGAAATGTTAAGCAATTCTGTCATACTAACAGGCCCCCAGTGGTGAATTACTAGATCTTTGGTATGAAATCTCTCTGAAGTAACTTTAGTATAGTGTATGGGAATTTAGCTACATAGCTGAGGCTATATACGTTCCTCTCGTTGACTGGCCCTGAAGAGAATACAGCAAACCAGATAGTTTTGAAGGAAACGCTTGTCTCAGCAACCAGGCAAAGTGGCTTTTTGCAAGAATATCCTCCTGTTTGCTTTGCTTAGCTTTTTTTTTTCTTTTTGGCCAATTTAATAAACACTATCTGGAATATTCTGTGACTGCAAGCATACTTCCAGGTGATGCCCACATGGAGACTCAGACGAAATTTGAAATACTTTAGAAGTTTGTTATACGATGCCTGCATGTTCTTTGCTTCTCAAATTATTGTTACCCATCTTTATTTAATGCTCAAACTATACTGTACAAACGTATTCCGCAGTAGCAAGTTACTGTCAGAGAATGGGTCACTGTCTGTCCTAAGGGGCTTACTGATCAAGTGGAAAAATGAGATATGAGATGATGGTGGAGACTGACCATGGAGTTTGCACATTTTTAAAGTAAATAATAAAACTTTTAAAAATTTAATGGAAAAGTTCTCTATTTCAACCCCTGACTTCATCATACATCTGGTAAGAGTTGAGTTTTGCCCAAGTATAGCTGGGAGGCATCACTGACAAGTTCAGAGGCTGAGGGAAATGCTGTTGGCAGTTCGATATGTCATAGCATCTTCCCAGCAAGTCATTGGGGAGCCAGTGTCCCTCTGTGCCATCTTACAACTCTAACATGAAAATAAAGAGTCTTTAAGCACTATGCAATTCAAAACCAAAATACCTTCCAACCATAGAATGACCCCAGACTTTACCTTCTAAAAATTCCTCTTCAGTCTTGTAAAAATTTAGATAGATGCCTTGATCTTTTTCAGGTAGAAGTCTTTCTGATTTGATTTTGTAGACCTGTTGGTTCTGATACAATGAAAGGTAGGTTTATTCAGAAGTTATTTGTGTACTGTACATTCAACAGTATTGCTGAGAAGTAGCTTTACTGTCAATGACAATATAGCGGGGGACTAACACTCATATTACTGTCCTCATCACATAGACAGGGGTTGTTAGCCACAGAGAAGCAGCAGGGGGGATTTTTTTTTTTTTTCCTTTGAGAAATTTGCCCAACAGCATAAATGAAACAGTAGCCATTGATGTCGCTGAAAAAAACTATTTATGGCTAAGAGGATTGAAGTTGCTCTGTTACCGTTTAGCCAAAAGCATGGCTTCTATTCAGAGAAAAACATTTGGTTTCAGCATATAAATTGACAAGCGACTTCTGGAAGAGAGGTGAGTGGAAAATCAGCAGGAAAGTGTAGGGAAGAAACAAAAGTCCTACACACTAACTCTGTATCAATGTTACCTGAACTAACTGAGGCCACAATAGAGGAGCAGCATGTGAGAGGCAGAAGATTTAACTCACCAATTCAGGAGAGTTGACCACTTAATATGGTTGATTGCTGATTTGAAGGAACGTAGTGACTTTGAGGTAGTTATTTAATAGCCTGGATTTAAGCTTGACATTACTGTTGTAAACCTTCTTTAGTTGTTTCTTTTCTTATGCCCACACACTACTGTTAGTAGTTTCATCGTAGCAACTGATCATTCCTTGTTGTGGTAATCTCTTAGCTCTTTGCTGTGATATTCATCACAGCTTTTTCCTCTCACATAAGAAACCTGTAAAAGCTTATGTTACAGATCATTTCAGAGGGAAAGACACTATGTGTGACTCATGGGTCTAATATATTTTGATCCTCATACATATCTTTCTTTTTTGATTACAGTATCTTTTTATCATTATTAGAACGACATATTGTGCCAAATTTTATATACATTTTATAGACAGATTTTCTGTAAGTAAAAAAATTGTCCACACTTCCAAGTATTCAGAGTCCTAGCAAGATGTTTGAAATAAACCTCTGTGGTGTCAAGAGGCTTTTGTGAGCTCCAGACAGCAACATGATGTGGGAGTCCATATACTCTTTCAGCCAGCCACAGAACTGTCATTTTTTGCTCTTACTGAACTCCTGCACTATAAAAGATCACATATCCCCTTCAGCCAAGCTCACCTTTGTATATTTGAAAAACCTCCTGCAAACATCCCAAAAGTCTATCCCTGGCTGCTCCTCTTTGAGAGGGTTGTGCTGCAGTAACTAGGACGTATCTTTACAAAATTTAATATGATGCAAAGTTGGCAAGATTAGGCACTCAGAGTTCGCAAATTCCTTGGTCCTATTAACTCAGCTAAGTTTCCCAAACTGTAAATTCAGAGATAAACCTTAATAAGCAGCACTTCTCTTTCTGGGGCACATTAACCATAACTTGATAAAACTTCCATATACAAGGGAAATGAAAACTATCCTAAATGTACTTTATTGCTTAATTAAAAATGGAATTTGCTGAATTTTGAATGTTTAATTTTGAAGGTGTACTACTGCATTCATGCTATTCTATATGTTGGATATTTCAGAGTTTCATTTTTGCTCAAGAGAAGGAGAGAAGCTGAAAATAAATGACCCATGCATGAGTTCGCTTGACTTTACCCATTGAGCTTGTGAATCCTTGGGACTGCGGTCTATCTTGGATGATCTGCATGTTTAATGTATAAATGACACTGGGTTATACTCTGAGATTTAATGTGGTTTTTAAAACGTTCTTCATTTTAAGAAGGGAAACTGCTTGTCAGGAGAAAATCATGGCAAACCCTAATTCCTAGATGGAAGTCTATCTGCCTGATGTTATTTTCTGTTATTTTAAAAATTCAAGGCTGTGTAATCATGTAGTTTTAACCGAGTGCTATAATTGTTTGGTTTACTGAGTAATTTATATCACTATAGCATCTTCACACAAAACTATAAGAGCACTCTGCGTACATTAATTAAACTATGTGACACCTCTGTGATAGAGCCAAGTCTTGTTCTCATTCTTCAAATTGGGAAAACGATGCACAGAAAAATTGCTGATGCAGTTCCTTGATATGCATCTTTTACAACATAGTCACTTAAAGATGTTTCTGTTCTCTCTCCACTCAGTGATTCCTTCAGCTGTGCCAGTTCAAGTGTTTGCATACTCATGTGCTTAAATAGGGTTAATTCATAAACGGTATGCATTTCCTAATCTATTTCATTTTTCTGATTGGAGCACAGCCCCACATCATGCTGTATTGGCATAATTAAAGGAAAAATAACCTATGGGGAAAGAATCTCTTAAACCAGTTCACCACAGGTTAGTTAATTGTGCCATAGATTAATGGTATTGGATCCCGCTGCAGTAAGCAACTAAACTGCTGTTGGTTCCATCATTGCAGTTTTTGCCAGTCTTCAGCAAAGCCAAAAAGAGAAGCAGCTCTCTGGGTGCTTACATGCAAAACCCCCATACTTCTTCCCTTAATGAACTAAACCCCCTTATTCTGGCCATAGCATGCTGCTCGCTGACTTGCTTGTATACTAATAACATAAAAACTAAACATTCTCTAGTTGGAAAAAATAATTCTTTTTAATCTGAGGATTAAATCACTAAGCACAGGCTATCAAATCACAGATTATTCAATCACTAATCACAGATATTAAAATATATTACCTGCTAAACAAATGAAGTACCACCAAGTTTATATTAAGAAAAAGAGATGTCAAAAAGGTGGCTCTGGGAAAGAGTTGTAAAAAAACAGTAAGGCCATATCAGTGTGATGATAAAAGTTAAGATTTTTCAGCCATGCACAAGACAGCAAATTCAGTGTTAGCATTAATTTTGCACCTCTGCATCTATACATCATCATATAGTTCCTCAATATATCTTTTATGGTCTTCAAGCTGTTTTGACACCCTTGCAAAAACAGACTGGTTTAATGCATTTCTTTCACTGCATCTTTCAGCCATGAGGATATTCTTTCTTGGCTCATCTTTTATCTGCAAATGGGTTTGCTTACTATAGTGATGGGAGATAATTGTCTCTCTGAATTAGAGCAATTTCTTTCTATGGTGCTCATCACAGAATTTGTCGTCTCAAGCTGTAAACGGGATTTTCTTATCTCTCCTTTCACATGTGGGAAACGGAGACTAAAGCCAAACAATTTTTGCAAGTGACCACCTTGCATTAACTCAGCCTGAGTACCAATAGCTTCTGCAGATTTCAGTTTGTTTATTGTGGCATGAAGACTATCCTGCAAGAGTAGAATCCAAACACTTCTTAAAATTTTATTTTATTGTAAGGCTTTTACTTAATATCAAGCCAGGCATTTGAACCAGCAATTAAGAAGTGAAGGTCTCTTTACATCCTTATTGGTACCTTTGCACCTGGCAAGCTGTTTAACAAAAATCTTAAAAGTCAAGTGTGTAGCAAACAGTTGAACTTTTGGGGGGTTTTGTTTGCTGTGCCTGTCTGCATAGCTGCATTTTTTTTTTTCTTGAATTTACAGCTTCTGTCAGTCCTGTACTTTTAAGAGGCAGTTTAGGTGATTTAGGAAGTGAATCAGTAGATTTAATGGACTACACTGATCTTACTTTAAACAGCTAATTTTCAATATCCTTTGGGCTATTTGAGACAAGGAGGAAAAGTGGTACTGTCTAATCTGATTACATTTCACTGTAGTCTCCAATGATTGACTATTTAGTACATTTGAATTGGAAGAAAAAGCTTTTCAGTTTTTAGACTGCCAGTTCATATGGATTTCAGTTTAGTAAAAGCTGGAAGTAGTTTACCATCCTTACAGGATGTCTCCATGAAGCTAGGTGGGCAGAGGCCAAAAATAAAATAAAAAAAAAAAAAGGAATTAAAAAGACCCAGCCAATTAGAGTGAAAAAGGATGACTTCATCTGGGAGCAGAACTAACTGCTTCTCTGTACAGGTCAGGCAATCTGAAGGAGCTGTGTAACTTTGCAGCTTCTGCTGCACTTAATCAATAGAAGGACTGTCAGTTTGGTCTTACTCTCAGCACTAGATTTATTTTAAATGTAGTTATGTACGGTATTTGGCCTACATCTATTGTAGCCACTTATTCTGGGGTGATAGTGTTGTAAGAATTTTCATGTCAGTGACTAAGCAAAAAGGTTAGGTTTTGTTTAGTTGTATGTGAGGTAGTGTCGGGGTTTAACCCCAGCCAGCAGCTAAATCCCACCCAGCTGCTCGCTTACTCTCCCCCAGTGGGATGGGGCAGCAAATCAGAAGGGTAAAAGTGGGAGAACTCATGGGTTGAGATAAAGACAGTTTAATAGGGAAAGCAAAACCTGTGTACGCCAAGCGAAGCAAAACAAGGAATTCATTCCCTGCCCCCCATGAGCAGGCAGCTCAGCCATCCCCAGGACAGCCGGGCTCCGTCACACATAACAGTGACTGGGGAAGACAAACGCCATCCCTCCAAGTGTCCCCCCCTTCCTCCTCCTTCCCCAGCTGTATATGCTGAGCATGGTGCCATATGGTGTGGGACATCCCGTGGGTCAGTTGGGGTCGGCTGTCCCGGCTGTGTCCCCTCCCAACTCCTTGTGCCCCCCCAGCCACTCGCTGCTGGGGTGGGGTGAGGAGCAGAAAAGGCCTTGGCTCTCTGTAAGTGCCGCTCGGCAGCAACGAAAACAGCCCTGTGTTATCACCACAGTTTACAGCACAAGTCCAAAACATAGCCCCGTACTGGCTACTAGGAAGAAAATTAACTCTGCTCCAGCCAAAACCAGCACAGGTAGACACGTGTAAAAATAGCTATACAGTAGGAGGGCATTGCAGAACAGATTTTCAGGTCGTCTTTTTCTGGTGATACTCCTTCTTATGCTTATCAACATGCAACAAGAGCCCTCTTCTTTCAAAACTTGATAGCATCAGTTTAGAAAATTGGATTGCCTAATCATGCTGCCTTCTGATGACTGAACATACACCTGTCCCATAAACAACTAATTTTTGCAGATGCTGTCATGTGCCATAAGGAATGTGCTTTCTTCTTGAATTGCAGTAAGGTACCAAACACGGTATTTATACATGACACAAAATGTTAACGAGATATATATATATATAATGAGAATAAAAAATAAAAATATAGTCTATGTATTTATTAGAATATTTATATTTTAATTGACAAAAATTAACTCTGTCAGTACATCTCCTCTGTTCTGTAGTTTGAGGTAATGCCATTTACTGTACATAACTCTCAATTGTTTTATTCTGTAGGTATATCACAGCACGTTTTCCAGGTAGCTCTAGGCTTTCCTTTGGAAACCGCCAAAATACTTTCTTGTACTAGTCTGTTTAGACTGTATAGTTTTGAAATTTTTCCTGTTTTGGACAAACCTCCTCTCTGGAAGGCCTTTGTGAAGTTTCAGGGGCAGAATAATATGAACTTTTGGTAAAGATCTCCAGTATGCGTGTCTCTCTTGATAGACTTCTTTATGTAGCCTGTCTTTAGATGCTACAGGTTTTGTTGCATATATTTTAAATGTTGATTCTTGTTCAGAGTTTGGGAGCAGAGCACCTTTGGGAATAGTTTAGAACCTCACAGCTGTGTGGTACCTTTGTGCTTAATAAAATCAGCATGCTTCCCTTCTGTTAAAGCACATGGTTATTTTCAGTGTAGTTTCCTTGAAGCTTCCATTAGCATCAGATGTTAAATTCTGAATTTGCAGAGTGGAGAGTTGCTGCTGCGGGGAATGATGGGTACCTTCCCTCCTTCTCCCTCCTTCCATGTCAGCTCAGATCCCTTCCAGTTGAGATGAAGTACCAGCCAATCATAAGATGTATAAAGATATTTAAGACAATTCATCAGAAAGACCTGTGTCAACTCCACTGTATAAAAAATTCAGTGCTCCTACCTTGTGAAAATCTGCTGTGTTTGTGCATGTGTTCTCATATATCTTCTGTTGAATGTTGCCTAATTTCTTTTGATATCTGACTAACCTCATTGCAATTTCCTCCATTGTAGAAGTGGCAAAAAACTTTTACATAACATGAACTAATAGCAGCAGGTCTGTTCTGTTCTAGCTGTTGAATTATTCTGCGACTATTATTCAGATCCCTCAGCATTTGCCATTTATTTGTATGATCGATGGCAGGCAAATGAGACCACAGGCTCAGGGCAGGGTTAAGTATTTTCTGGTGTATTTTTACAGCATTTGCTGAGATGAGGCCCTGATCACAAATCAGAGGTTTAAATCCCACTGCAGTATGTATCATTAATGGTATGCAATGCTTTTCAGTAGCATGTAGAATAGCCCTGTGTCTGGCAGTGGTGCAGACCCCCTCCTCAGTCTCCTGTTGGCAGAGCCCCGTCGTGCCTGATGTACCGTTCCAGACTGCAGGCTGGTATGTGAGACTCGAGCTCTGTGTGTGTGGGGAAGGGACTTCTGTGTCTCTGCCAGTAGGGCTGTGAAGATGCAGTATATGTTTGTCTTCTTCAGCTTCAGCACTTGGTAGGCAAGATCAGGAGGGTACCTGTTCTTCATTTTTGTGCCCCTCTAAGGCTGGATAAATACTGCAGTCATTGCTACTTCTGAGTGGGGATGATAGGTTTAGTCAAGGAGGTAATTAAAATTGAGATAGTTTTTAAGTACCTGACAGATTGGCCAGTTAGCTTACCTCATGTGTGACTTAGTGAGAGACCTATCTGTGATGGTTGGGTGCCATAAGAAACTAGGCAGCAGAAAGCATCGCATACCTCTAAAGTTAAAGCCACATGGATTGAAGGGATTTGCACTGTTACTGTCTCTCTTTGTGCTAGATAATTCGTCTTTTCCTGTATGCTTTGTATCTGTGCTGACAGGATACTTCAGGTCACTAATTACTAATCTTCTGTTTGAGCTGTAACAATGCTTATCACTCCTACTACTTCAGTACTTGGCAGATTTGCAGGTGAAGAACAGATCTGGAAAACAAGGTGAGAGAAGAAAGAAAAAGTGAATACAAGATATCCTCAGTTGTACTCAGGTGCTGTAGTGCTTCCTGTCCTACATGTTATTTATCTGTTGATAAACAGATACAGTAATGCCCACCTTAGTCATTTATGTAGCTATTTTTTTTTCTTTGTTGTTGAATTTCTATTGCAGTGTAGATGAAAGTTGATCAACCCAATAGTGATACTGAGTTTCCTGTGCAAAAGGAAAACAACTTAGAATAATACGTACTTTAAATTGTGGGGCTGTCAAGGTGACACTGTTATTTTTGCTGTTTATCTGCAGAAGCTGGAAAAGTCTGACTTGGATAACTGGGAGAACATCAGAGGACCCCGTCTGTGGGAGGATTCCAGGACTGTTCAGAAGCAACAGCGGGAGGCTCTCCATCTCAAGACAGAGTGACTGAGCAAGCCTGCTTTGGTGCCTCTGCAAAAAAAAAAAAGTCTCAGGCTGGACTGTCTTATTTTTTAATCCAGCATTGAGAACAGACATGGGAGGGGGGGATTGCACTGAGCAATTCATGCTGGTGTCTATATAAGTAACTATGAGATCAGCCCAAAAGGCACTGTATTTTATGAAGCTCTTTGTTTGCATCCATTTGCACGGCATTCCTCAGACTATATATATGAATTCTCAATTAAAAATAGTTGATTATTCTACTGAGAATATCCCATTGTTTTTCAATCCCTATCGTTCAAAACTGAGATGCTTCATCAAGGAATAACATTGCAGGAGTCACTTGTCAGTACCAGAAGTTGTCATTGTAATGAGAACAACAGTGCTGTCATCTGGATGTGTGTGACCAGCTTAATGCTGCTTCAGGGAGCCCCTGCGTGACTTCAGGCTCTTAAGCTTGGAAGGGACTTTACAAGCATAAGAGCTGTTCAGAACAGTGAGTCCATTTTTGGCTAAATAATATTCCTGTGTTTCATTTCCAGGAACTTGACTGTACAGAGTCATGTACAGAATGTTAGCTGGTGATCGGTCAAATAACATTTGTTTAACTGTGGTTAGATTTTTGTGATTGTTGATACCTTTGTGCAGGCAGGACCTTTGCACTGGAACTTCTCAGTTTAAGTTGGAAGAATTCTTCCTCACTAAGGGCTGTCTTGTTTCTCTGTGAGCAAGTATTGTAGCAGATTCTTCTTAAACTACTATATAGTGGCAAAGCTCATCTTACACGTAGTATTACATGTATATTTGTGCATGTGTGCAGAAATTTTTTATCTTTTGATGGATTTTTCTGAAGTGCTTGTCTTTTTATATTTGTCTTTGTGTGCTAAATGTTTGCTGTTAGAGGAAACCATGCTAACATTCCGGACCCTTCTGTTGAGGCAATGAAGAAGCATCTAGTTAATTTTTCAAATTAAATGAAGCTTTTGGTAAGGGGCTAGAACAGACCTGTAGAACTTCTCTTCAGAGGAATGGTGTAGTAGAGTACAGAGTAACAGTAGACTCTAGTTTCAAAGAATTCAGTGACACCTATATGTAAATCCTTTTGGAACTGTTTTTGGAAGTGTGGTCTTACTCCTCTCTGCAAGAGTGTCAAATGCAATCTAAATGTCCTTTTGGACACTTTATTTAGGGTAGCCTCCTTGTCCTCGGGTAAATCTTCCCTCAGCACTTCATTATCTTCAGTTTCTCAGTGATGAGGTCCAGTCTTTCTATCAGGAAGAAGAATCAGCACTGATTTTGAGAGCTGTAAAGCAATTCAAAAAGCATTACATGAAATATCTTGCCCAAGTTTTGTGCATGTTTTCTTCTGATAGAGTTGTGAAGACCATCAGTGTCACACGCTATCTGGAAAGTGTTGCATGTTATCGGGAACAAGGTTAGAGCTGTGTGTTTGTGTGTTTCCCTGTTCAATAGCATATATATCTCTGGTTCTAAATAAATGCACTAACAAATTAAACCAACCAGGAGAGGAACAAGAGGAGCAATACAAGAGTGAGGTAATCATAAATGCTATGGAGAAACAACTGAAGAACTAGGATATGGAGGCATTAAACTGTGCTAGACCTACACGAGAAGGAAGTTGGTTTAATTGTTTTGTCATTAGTTTTACCTAAAAGATAAAACAATATTCTTAGACAAATAAGATGCAAAATGGGACAAATTAAGGAGTAATTAAAACTGCATGCCTTGCTAAGCATTTTTTCAACTCATAATTCGAATCCTGGTGCAGTTCCACTGACAGCAGCAAGAGTGATTGCTCAAAGGACTTCAATGCATTCACTACACTAACAGAATATTCTCTGAGTTAGGGCTCCTGCAGCATCACTGCTACTGTTACAGTACTAGCAGGACTACTGGAAATGTTTCTTTACATTCCCTGGTATAGACCCATCTTGTGTGGAATCTGAAAATTCACTGTCTTTTCCAGAGTGTACATGTCTTCCTTTTCTTAGCCTTGATTGAAGGAGAAGGGAAGTTGCCATTGCTTTGCATATGGAGAGGCATGATCAGCTCCCAGTTTTGCAACATTGGCTTACAATATAGACCAACACGACCCCTGAAATAAACACATGGCGCTCTAGGAACAACATGTGTAGGAAAAGCTACCCTTTCCCCCAGGGGAAGCAGCACAGGTATTTCTCTTTCATGAAGCCCTTAGGCTTATCAGTTTTCTTGATGAGCAAAACACTCTCTGAAATATCCTGTGTATTTTTAGTAATTTGATATCCAACAAAGGCTCTTTTAGGAATGGTCATCTTACTTCAGCAGGTCTGGAATGTATTTGTAAATAATTACTTCTGTGGAGAACACTTTTATATGTCAGAATTTAGGACTCGGTTTTAGTCAGTTGCTTGCTGGTTGTGGGCCCCCCCACCCCTCCCTTTTCATAGGCACTAAATTTCCTGTAGTTTCTGAGGGCATGTTTGTGACTACCTTTGAAGTGACATCTCTGGAAAGTGATGGATTTATCCTAGCATCTCTGAGAAACACTGACATGCAGTTGGAAAACCTTCCAATTTGCCCTTCTCTTCAACTTCCCTTTTAAGAGACAGTCCATATCTACTGACAGTCCACTAAAAAAAATTCCCACCTTTTTTTTTTTTTTAATACTGTTGACTCATTCATGGGAAAAAAAAAAAACACACAACAATAACTTTTGGCAGGTAGGGAAGCTGTACTTTTCATATAATGGGAAAAGCTATTTCAGCAGTTTATTGCCATGCACATGGACAATGGCTTCATGCTTTATGCTGTGCACTTCTTAGCGACTGAATTGGAAATAATACTTAGGAAAGGTGTGTTGAGAGTCAATTAAAGTCTTTTAAGTTGTGCATCCTAAAGTAGAAGGTACTCCAGAAATGTGGAGAATTATAGTTCACAACACAAACAAGAAAGGCAAACTTCAATTGGTTCAGGACTCAGGCTTAGTTTGGCTGCTTATTTGAACTATTCTTTTGAAAGCCATGTTACAGCACTCTGCTTATCTCTGAGGCACCTGGGGACAACCTTGTTGAATTCCTGAATTGTTATTCTAAGCATCTGTGGCTGGAGGGGAGGTCAGAGGCAATTAAATGCAATTGTCAGTCTCAGACACTGACATTTTTGCATCCTCTTTGGTAACTGGCATATACTGGTCTGAGGGGAATGAAAACAAGGCTTTAGTGAGAGGTGTGAAGTATTAAAGGGGTAAAAAAGGATTGAAAAAGCCAGATCTTCTAGTCAGTGTTGCTGAAATTAGAAATAGAAGAAGGAAGTCTGGTTAGGTGTCTGTGTGTATGTGGACTGAAAAATCGGTTTCAAAGTCCCTCTTTTGACAATAAAGGAGAAAGTGTTTATCTCTCAAATAAACTGTGGCAAGGTTGGTCTCTGGGATCTTCCATAACAAGAAAAGCAGTAGGGCCTAGAAGCGGAGGGAATCTGGGGCATCTGTCTCCAGGGGTAGGAAGAGCTCAGTGCAACCCCCAGTGGGTATCCAGCTGGATGGTTCCCAGTGGCAGGTATCTGCAGTCCAAAACTCTAACCAGATCTTTGCATGAGATCAGCCCTGTGGATCCTGCTCACTGAGTGTGTTTCTCCTATAGCACTTCGAATTTGCAGACTCAGAGATGACCCAAAAGACAAATTGCTCAATATCATAGTTCAGCTGTAACAGAGATGAATGAGAGGCTTAGTGAAAGCTGTAGCTGCTGTGATCAAAAAAAGGTTTCAAAACCTGTTCAATAGCGTAGCAGTTGAGTTTCAGAGCTCCTGAACACATCTGGATGAGCAGCTGGGTGTTAAAAACTTCTAGAATCAAGATGCAGAGAACAATCTTGTCAATAGTGATCCTCTAAGGTCTCAAAAATGGCTCCAGCTACCCAAAAAAGTTAGGTTATGGCATAATAAAAGATGAGTGATGGGAGTTTTAGACCAGAATATAGAACGCAGAAACTTCTGAAAAATTATTTAAACATACCCCATCATCAGCTGGGACCAGTCCCAAAAAGCAGAGGGAGAAATCCATTTCTTCACAGAGAAGCAGCAACTTGGAGTGATTTAAAGGTTACTGTTCACTGGATGTTTTACATGGACACTTTTTATTTAACTGTAGGTACATGTATATGGGTGAAACTTAGAACAATAGGTTTCACATTCTGAAATAACTACACAGACCCTTGTACTTCTTGATGATCCTTGTATTTGCTCTGAGTTGCTACATTTGAATTTCCAACACAAGTCCAGGGCAATTTTCATTTTTATGTCTTGTATTTTCCAGAGGCTTTTCTTTCTGCAAGAAATGGAAAAGCCTAATACACTTTGCTACTGTGTCCACTGGGGGGGAGGGGGGAAAGAATAAAGGAACAGAGAAAAGAAGGGAATTATCTGAAGTCTTAGGGAAAGCAGAATAACTATTTTTACATGAAGATGGTCAAAGAATTTTCAGTAATCTTTTATGGTTAGAAAGGCTGCTTTCTGTCAGTGTTTTCAGTAGAAAACCTCTTTTCATCCTTCAGTGGAGTAAGGTTCACAAAAAAATTTCCACTATTTTAAACTAGCTAACTAGAAGGTTTTAATCAAAGGAAGGTAATTGCTCACTGGTAGGCCACCTTTCCCTAAAAGGACTTGCAGCCAGACTCGGCCAACAAACAAATAGTCTCTAGACATAGAAAGAAAACCTCCATGCAGGTGTTTTTCTTAAACTTGTCCTCACCGGAGGAGCCCAAAGCAGTCTTTCATACCTCTAGAATCAGACTAGCCATATTGTCTTGTTGAACACGTGCTTTATCTGCATGTTTAACTCTCTTGCTTAACACAGACAAGAAATTCAAGTTTCACCCTGACCATCTTCGTGCTGCTTGGGAGGCATGTTAAAATGAAATTCAACCAAACCGGCAGCTGGTTGTGCTGCAGAAAGAACATGTAAAATATGGCTATACATTGTAAATGTGAAAAGAAAAGTAGTATATGTGTCATAGTCACAGGTCATTTAGGAAAGAAAGAAAGAAAAAAACAATATCTGAAAACCAGAAGTAAGTTATGCACTTTCACCCAGCATACTTGGAGTCTGGCTTGATGTGCTTCAGTTGATGGAAAAAATGACCATACTTACTCAGCATGGCTGTTCCAAGGTAGTTGGTGCTCAATACCAACTCCACTGTGCATGGTCAGTACCACATCCATTGTGGTGTCAACCCCAAGGAGGCCCAGTGGCTCCCAGGGATATGGCTTAATCCCAGGCAGAATCAGGGGTAAATCCATGTCTCTGCCCTCCAAATCTGTTCTCCCTCCTCTTTCTGTCCTGTCTGCCAGTGTTCCTCCTAAAAAGTAACAGCTCAGGCTCTGAGCTGCTCTTCCCTAATGGAGCTGGCTGTAAAATGTCACCCGCTTCTTTTTAAAGTTCATTGTCTACCAAGAATTGAATAATATTGGTTTCTAAATTAATTTTAAGATGTCCTGTAAAACGTAAGCTCAAAAACACAGACCCAGTATTATATCCCCTAAGTATGGCACCCAGCATACAATGGGTTTCTTTTTATCTTTAGATACACAATGCTGTACTCTCTATTTTATGTACAGAGGAAATTAAATGTACTTTTTTCTTTAACAGATGAGATCTTCATCCATCACCAGCTGTCAGTTCCTAATAATGTTGCCCAGAGAAGTGTTATCTGTGATTTAGTGGCTTTAGTGGACTATCTTTTGTTGAACAGAGGACAGCAGAATAAAATTTCAGCTTAATATAGCTCTTTTCATACTCCTTCTGAATAAACAGAAGAAAAGAGGAGAGCAAGAGCAAAGAATCTTGAGTTCTAGGCTCAAGTTTCTTCTGTTTTGCAATAGATAGGGCATTTTAAGAAAGAAAAGGAAGGAAAACGAAAGTGAAAAAAAAAAGGAAATAAGAGAAAAGAAGAAACGTGGAAAGAAAAAAGCTTAGGGACAAAAATAGTAATAGAAAACAGAGTGTTCTTTCTGACTGGTCCTTCTGGATAGAGTAGGAAGGAAAATTGTTTCTGTCTCAGGAAAAACTTTTGAGCTCAAAAAATTCTTGTCTCAAGTCAGAATGCAAAGTCAAGTATAATATTTTGCAAGCTACTGGTTTTAGAAATATTTTTGTTTGGGTGAACCACAGCATTTTATTTTGCTTTTCATGTCTTTCCATTCTTGTTTCTTTTTCCTCAGGTAAGGAGAAACCACCACTGATCTTAAAAGCGTGTTTTTCACTTAAAAGACTGTCAGCACAAAATGTTTCAACAGTTTCCAAAACTTTTCACAAAAAGTGTTCTCAATAAGAGTAAAGATCTGTCAAAATAGATCCCTCTCAATGAACAGGCTGCAAAATGTCAATCAACTAGATTTATAAAAAAAAAAAAAAAAAAAAAAAGAAAAAGAGAATAATTGAGAAAGATCTTTTATCAGCTGTACCAGTCAGTTCCTTCGCTGACTGCTGGGCACTGATGCTGCTCGCCGAGCGGTTTGTGGCTGCACACCTCTGGCTGCGGCCCTGCCGGCTCCCCACCAGACGTGCACATCTGCACTGGGAAGGTTGCACTCCTGCAATTTAACAGAGGATTTTGCCACTCAGTAACTGGTAATAAAAGACCTACCCCTTACTGCATCCAGTATTCTGCTATCCCAGGTAACGGCATTGTAGTTTTTATATAAACTGATGATGTTGCCTCTAAACACTCGTTCCCCTGGCTCCCTGCTTTTGCTAATACTACAATCTTAATTTATTTCTGTTTAGTTCATCTTAAATTATGTCATTTTTTAATTAGATATTCAGAGAGCATGCATATATGTCATAATATAATAAGAAAAAGCTCAACGTTTTTCCCGATCTAAAACAAGGCATTGCCCCTGTTTAAGTGCTAGGTCTAGGGTTTCCATCATTCTGAATTACCTGTCTAGCAACAAATCAGCACTGAAAGACTCCAGACCTACTCACATTCATGTATACTTGAAGTGACTATAGTCCATCCAATTTTGGAGTCATGTCTTACCATTATCTGGCTATCCACCCCACTGCAGATGCTTTTTTGCCTTGCAAGCATCCTGACTGGGCTGTAGATGTGACTAAAGTTAAATGCATATTTTCAGTACAAATGTCTGAGATTGCACATTTCTTATAGTGGGCCTTTTGGGCTGTATGCTCCCTGTGAAGTGCAGACATCCTTATTGGTTGTGCTGGGATAACAGACTGCAAAATCATGTTTTATTTCTATCATCCTTTAAATCAAATGAACTCGAAGGCAGTTTGATCGAATTTTTTGAAGTTCACCCTGGCCCTGATATGGGGTGTTTTTGGAAGGTTTAAAAGTGAATTATGACAGACATAGGGAAGTCATTGCAGAGAAACAGCTGGGAATACTCATGTTTCAGTTTAGCTAAAACCCCTATATTTTAAATATTCACAAACGTAAATGTCTTAAATGCTTGTTTGAATGTCTAGTTTCATGTATCTCCCATGACCAGCATAGAACATGTGCTTTTTTTTTAAGTGGACTGAGGTTTCTGACTAATCCAGGTTATTCAAACTTTGCAAGAAAAAGCTGGATATGGGAAACTGTATTTTCTATGGATGGACCCAGTTGGTTGGTCAGCGATTTTGAATACGAATAGGAGGAAGAGACCTTTATCTCTTATCTTTCATCTATTCAAGAAGATTTCTTGCCCCTGTAATGAATTATTCACAACAGAAATTAAAAATTGAGCAGTCTTTGTCCCTTGAAGCTACACAGGGCTGTTCAATGCTATCTGACAGGTCCATTTTTCTAACACATTCTGCACATGATCTTAAAAGTGCAGACATAATTTCCCAGTGAAGCCAGATTTGCACATTACTGCCTTAGATTAACCTCACTAACTTGATAGTATCCTCCACATGTATCATATCATACATGGGTCTCTTGGTTATTTATCCCTGAGGTGTCTATTGTTTTCCCTCCGTCTTCTTTGCTAGCAGTAGAAGGATGCCCAGGATTTTCGACAGCTCCCTGAGGTTAAAAACATCAATATTTCTTCTCCCAAAAAGGATATTTTCTTCAAAACAATTTTTTTAAGTTCTATTGCTGGCAAACACTATCCACTTTAACTGCCACATATTCTATACAGTCTTTTTGTATTTCCCTTTCTGTGTGTTCAGGTAATGCCAAGAAACTAGCAGCAGGACAGGTGTTACTTCTCTTCTGTGCTCTCTGCCCGGAGAGACCATGATCTAGGAACCCCGGCAGCAGTTGACCAAAGTGCTTCTGTGCCTTGTTCTTTTGTCCTTGGAGAAGTTTCTTTTGCCCTTGGGGGATTCACCATGGCCTTCTTTCTTTGTGTGAAGAGGTATAGCAGAAGATCTGAAATTTGGAAAATACGTAATAACTTAAGGTCTCTTGTGTGTTGCCATATGACTGTTAAAGCTGTTTTGTAGAGAGTGTGCATTATATATCAAGTATCTAGATAGATATACACACACACATATTTAGACAGCCCCAAAGACCGCATTCCCCTTTCTGTGCACACACAATGGAGAGCTGGAGCAGAGCGTCCTGTTGATGGGGACTTGCAGGGATCATCTCTGAGTGATGAGGATGGTTGCTTTAGTAGGAACCAGCTCTATGCAGTGATTCCCTGCCCACATTACACAGAAGAGAATTCATTTTCCCACCAGCATACAGGGTAGGTCCATTCAAATCAAGTATCTAGGCAAACATTAACATCAAGGCAGGTGCAGACAGTGATCACCTCAGCCAAAAGTAGATGTCTACCAAGGTGGGTGTTGAATCAAACTCTACCACATCTTCCCTTCCACTGATCTTGGAAGGCACTTAGGTGTGACTTTTGATGACTTTGCCTTTATAAGGCTAGCTTATAAAGGTGAGCTGGATTCCAAGAAGTCTCCTCATTTACTAAGCAGTCTGAGGAGCTCCACTTTTGGCTCTTGTGGAAGTTAAGACAAAACCTTTGGATGGATGCATGCAAAAATCAGTGAGGGCCTGTGTTCCTCTGCTAGTGCTCTCGAGCTTTCCCTGAACCATTTGGGACAGGGTTAAGAGCTCTGAATGAGTTTGAAATTAGGGCAGCTCTGATATTGCCATAATATTTTAATGTATTATTTCTTGTTTCTCATGAAAAGCTGCTGAGTTTCGTGACAGCTTAAATAAAGATTATCTCAGTAAATTATTATTACAAAGATCAGCAAATATCTTACTCTGTCACACTGGTGTTTAGATAGAAATTGCAGTGCCAGCATTGCCTACTACAGAGGTAATGTATCTAAGCTACCTTTCTGACAAGGGAAATCATGCTGCGGACAAGGGGAAGTCATACTATAGGCTTTCTTGGGCAGGACTGAATGCAGTCCCGTCTGCAGGATGAATTAACCTAAGGGAATACATTTTTCCTATTTCAAAAGCAAAGTTTTGCTTAGACCATCTTTCAGCCAAAGCTTATGTTGTATGGGCAATAAGGTCAAAGGATCCGTAGTCTCCTCCAAGTCAACAGGGAGCAATAAAAAGATATTTTCTGTCATTAAAGATAACCTTGTGTACAGCAAGGGCATGAACAGTGTGTCAGCAAACTGGCCCTGTGAGAGTACTTTACTGACGCTGCTTAAGGTTTCTTTAACATGCAGACTGACATTATTATTACAGTAGAGAACTGGCACAGAACTTTCAGGATTACGTATTAAGAGCAGCAAGTCAAATACCAGCTGCCTAACGTGATAAATTCTAAGTATGATTCCAAAGAGGTTTGCATGAATTTCCTCTGCAGAGTGCATAGAGGCAAGTCATCAGTTGCTTTTATCCTCAGTCCCCTTCCCATTATTGCTTCTTGGCCTTTTGGCTAAGATCAAGTGTAGTATCAGTTGAAGTATTGGCATGTCCTCTCTGTGGGGACTCTATCCTGCCCTGGCAGCAGGCTGGGCTCAGTGACCTCCTAGCTCTTTTCTGTCTGTAAGTACTATCATTCCTGCTCTTTAAGAGACCTGGCAGCTTTTAGAAGTCAAGTTCCCTTTAACATGCCTTGCAAATACAGCTGAGATGCATTGGCCTGAATTACTTCTGTTTCAAAAGGCAGGTCGGTCTCTGTTTTCTAAAGTGGGAGAAATTGCAATGTAGCTGGAGGGTTTGGCTCCTCCCTGTTGAAGGCCAGCAAGGAATGTTTATCTGTAACAGGAGATTCTTTTATTTTTAAATTATTTTAATACTTAGAGGAAATATAAGCCAGAAATTTTTGGAAAAAGACAACACATGTAAGTCCTCTGACAGCTTTTGCACCCCTGCATCATTAGGGTTCTGGGACCAGGCAAAAAAGATCTCTTACATAGGAAGACCTTAAAATACTGTGATAACATGTCCATATTTGTCTAGTTTTGGGAGTGGTAAGCTTCCTAAATCCAAAGCTACGTAGGCGTAGGGGATACTGTAATTGGCAGCCAGACGTAGTGCCTGAAGACCTTACTTAATCCTGACTTTTTATACCCAGATCTATTAATTTGCAATGAAAAAGAGTTTGTTGGGCACTCAGAATGGGGGTGGGGAAAGATGCTGATGTCCCAGATAAAGACCTTTGGATATTATTTTATCTGGGATTTTGTTGGGATGCTGGGTTTTTCCATACCTTGCCTACCTGAGCTGTGACCCATTCTAACTATTGTGACAGGAGATGGGTGCCTCTGTTAGAGCCTGGGGTATAATACAGGTGGCATGCCCCTTCAATCCCAGGGTTTTTTTTTTCATCCTGATGCAACTGCAGCAGTCTAACCTTCAAATGAGGAGCTCTCCACTAGCAGATTTTGGCCAGAGACCCATGCATGTTTTTATGGCCAGTTCTTTTCAGAGCAGTCCCTAGTTTGCTGTCTGTAGTGGACATACCTCGGAGATTATATGGAACAGTTGCATTAGTGTAATTACATAATGCATGGGGAGTTTGTTTTGGTTTGTTTTGCCCAAGTCACCCATGGAACAGGAAATCATATATATTATCTCTGGAAGAGGCAGTAAAATGATATAGCGGAACCTCCTGTGTAACTCAAAGGTATTTCACTCCAGCGTTCCTATATCAAACCCAGTAACTAAAGGATATCTTCCAGTCTTTGTGTTGGCAGAGATCACTTAAAAACTCCACCCTTTATCTCTTCAGCTACCCTTCATAGAGGAGGTGCATGGAGGATGTTGTGAATTTGCCTTCCACCTAGGGAGGGATGGCCAAGTACCCTCCAAAAACACTTTTGGGGCAGCACTAGCCAGCTCTACACCCCTTGGCATAGGGAGGGATGTAGGAGACTTCTGCTGCAGGAAACTTCTGGCTGATTTTTGTAGGAAGGCAGTCGATGTCTTCCAAAGTTACATTCTCCCAGCTGATTTTTGTCTCAAAGATCTGTCTGGTCTAATGACACAAGTTGTGGGAGGCCAGGTTTTGTTCACTGGCTCTTGCTGCTATTTTGGGAATGTGATTTTTCTATTTCAGTTGGCTGGGCGTGGAGGGAGTGTTGCTATGCTTTAGGGAACACTGCAATTAGATTCACTCAAAACAATAATGATTATTAATTATGACTGTTTTGTTACTAAAAAGGGAAAAGGTAGAAATAAATAATAAACCATGGTTACTTTGAAAGCAATCTCTGTCTCTCTCCGCGTCTCTTTGAAGAGCTTTGAACAGACCTAGGAGCATTTGGGCTCTCCTTAGGGGACAGCAAAGCCCTTATTTCCATACGTGGCAGCGAGCCTTGCTCCAGTGTAAGTAATCTGATGAGTTCTCTGACAGAAGAACCGTATTTACCAGCTGGTGACTCTTGCTTGGTAAATCCCAGATAACTGTAGCAGCTGGGCAAATCTCAACTGTGTTCCAAATCATTAGCAAAAGTGTTTGAATCAATAATGGTAGGGAAGCCACTGAAACAGCTTTACTGAAACAAATCAGTGAATAAACACTGAAAATTTTCAGTCCAAGTGAAATCTGTTCACCAAGGATGGCTTCTTTCTCCCTATGAGCACACAGCCTCAGGCCTGCGATGTCCAACAGAAGCTGTTACTACCTGAAACCACGCTTCGTTATTCCACTAGAAGCCGAGCTAGAGAAGTGTCCTGCTAGCTGCTGGCCCCATCTGCCAGCCTCTTGCTCCTCCTGATGCCGCGATCGGGGGGTGGGGGTGTGTGTGGGGGGGGAATGTCATTGTGTCAGGCAACGGTGCCGACGTGCGAAGCCGCCGCTTTGCGCTGGGAGCGGGGCCACGGCCCCCAGCGCTGGGCCTGTGTGCTGGGAGGGCAGGGCACCGCTGGCTGCTCAGTGCAAGGAAAAAGTCTGTTTTCTTCAAGGTTTTTGCAGAACTGCGCAGCGAGGGCCTGGCAGCGCTGCTGTCCGCCTCTCACGGGCGCCGCAGCCATGAGCAGGCAGTCTGCTCGGGGCGCGGGGAGGGAGCCAGCTGCCCCGTCCCTGTGGCAGCAGCTCTGCAGAACGTCTTTGGGGCTTTTTGGAACTCTCTTAGCACTTATTTTTATGTATACACACACGTGTATAAATATATATAAAATACATCTTTACAGTTCACTGTTTCAGTTGGTCCAAGCAGATGTGAAAGTGTCTTTAAATCAGAGTAATCTCTTAAAAAGTAAGGAATCTTTATATCCTATAATCGAAACAGAAGGTCATCTTCCCTCTGCTTAATTTTTCTGTAAAGGTGAGTTGTGTTTTTGAGTTTACTAAGGAACTTGCTTCCATGTTGCCAAAGGAGTAATTCATTAGCCCTTAATACAAATTTTATACTTAAATGATCTCTGATCAGTAACTAGAACATAAAGTCAGTGTGCTGGTTTTGTACATAAAGATGTCATCTTCATCTAACCTCGCTATGGAGTTGTTATATGAGGCTTGCATGCTGCTACAAAACATCCACCTCAAAAGGGTTTCTTGATGTGTAAGAGTAAATGTTGAATTTTTAAGCATATCAAAAATTCGGGGACCACAAAAGATGTGGTTAAAATACTTTCAATCATCCATTTCTTCTTTTAATGAGCACTCCAAAATTTTAATTTCAAAATTTCATAGAAGTATCTTTCAATAGTCCCATACATCTGTGTGTGCAAATCAGAGGCATAGGGACATTATTTTGCTGAAATGACAGTGAAAAGCCAATGTCAGGCCCTGAGTTTTGGGATGTTGACAATGATCCTGAGTAGAAATATTTGTATTTTCTTAATCTTCTAATCCAGAAGTACTTCATAGAATCTGTCACTTGAGGTAAAATTCTCCCTCTAACAACTGAGGTCTTGTTCCAGACTAATGTGTCCTGGTTTTAGATAAAAAACACCATGTTACTGGTTTTTCTTCCCTTTTGATCCTCTGTTGTTGAGATTTATTGCCTGCCATTTATAGCATTTGCAACTTGCAATTAAGGCTTCTATTTTGAATACCTAATGCATAACCAGGAATTACTGTAACTTGGTATTTGGATATGTCTTTCAAACCATTGCAGAAAAGGATAATTCTATTCAGATGTGAGGTAAAAGCATTTAAAGCTAGAGAACGTTTATAGTGACCTAATGTTAAATGAATAAACGGCAATTTTATTAAATACTTTTCCATCAGTTTGAAGAGCTCCCCTGCATAAATTCTGTCTGGTGTCATCTATAGGCTGATTTTTATTTTTTTTAGCAGAATTGCAAGTACATTGAGCATTTTGAGCAAGAAAAGTTTAACGTTTGTATAATTAACTCTTCACTACCCAAAATCTCCTGGTTTTACATGCTCAGCTGGCTTTGTGCCATGGAGACTGATTGGACATTCATCTCTGGTCTGAATTAGTATTGGAGCTCCTGATCTAAGCATCCAGGAGCTGTATCCCCTGGAAGGACAACTTCCCCAGGCTGTGCACTGGCCCCCAGGAGCGGCGGGCAGTCGTGGTGCCTATCTACTGCGAGGCATCTGGCTGCTGTACGTGTGGCGAACCCCAGCTCTGTGGGTCTGCTCTATACTCAGCCTTACGGCAAGGAAGGGGCTGTGAGGACCTCAGAGAGTAGCTAAGGTGGCCAACAGCATGGGGAACTTGGGCATTACTGGGCCAGACCTTCAACGATGCTGAAGGGCAGATTGAAGGCTGGGCAGGAGAAAGGCTCTCCTCCCTTTGGGGGTGCTAACTGACAGTCACTCAAAGAACTAAACTGGGCTGTAAGTTTGAGCCCTAGTTGTTAAGTGTTGTATAAAGGAAGGACATAGTGAAAAGAAAGAAATGGTCTTGTCCCCCTCAAATGCCTTTCAGATTAAATTACTGTTTGTTGGCTAACAGGAAAGGTGGAAATTCTGTTCCACCAGAGATGGGGGTGTGGAATGAAAGCCCATGTGTATTTTTAGCATCGCTTGTAATCATGTCACCTTTTCAAATGAAAGCATCAGTGCATTAGAGCAGAGAAACTGGGAAGAGGACATGCTCTACCAAGAGAAATGTCATGCTCAGAGTGGATTGACTGAGTCACACACTGACAGTGATATTGGCACTGGCCAGGCCAGACCCTGCTGCACACTTCCTCCCCCTCCCAGCTCCTCAATTTTATTTGCCTTTTTCCTTCATGCATCTCTCCTGGTTATCTCCTCACGCATCTCTTCTCAGACGATTCTACCCTCCAAACTATATCCAGATGGAATAAAACCCAGCATGTGCAAGATGCTTTGGGATGTTCACCCAGAGTCCTGCCCAGGGGGTAGGCAGCCCTGGCAAGGTGACAATTGCATGCCTTAATGGAAGCTACTTAGCAATGCCTTTTTCTTTTATCTTTTTGCCTAAGAAGAAAGCAGATCTAACACAAGGAAGGGAAAAGGGTGTCTGTTCAACAATAAATGTTTGTTTGCTGTTCACCTCTGAAATGCCAATGAGCATTTGTGCTGTCTAGTTTGAACTGCCTTGGAGAAATTACTGATGCTGCTCTTGAAAGACGTTGTCCCTTACTTTCTAAGGAGGTAGAAAAGGTCTGTCACAGTCCCCCTCTGTATTCATGGATAGATCATGTCATTGCTCTGCTACATCCAGGAAAAGGGAATAATTCCCTATTGTTCCCATTCTTTGCCTAGCCTTCATAGACTGGAAAGAAGGCAAAACCTACTTTGTCTGCATTTACACAATACCCAGAACAATGATCCTCTGCAGTGGAGAAATTCCTTGGTGCTGTTAGCATGCAGCTCAAGCTGTTAGAGGTCACTTGTAGATGTTCACTCTGTGCCCCCGGCTCGGCTCCGGCGGGGGCATGCAGGCACCAGCTGTGAGATTTGGAGTGGTTTGCACTGGCTTTTCAGCAGGTTACTTGCCACCGAGTGGGATGTTTTCACCCCTGGAAGCTAAAGAAGCAGGAGGGATACAACTGCTTGAGGGGGGTTGACTGTCTCATGCCCGGCTGTTGACTGCAGCTCTCATGCCTTGGTGAAGGTGCTGTCTGTGGCTCAGGTGTCCTTCCTTACCAATGAAAGTGGAAGTGCAATTAGGGCTGTAATCCTTTAAACAGATCCTGTTGTCCTGAAGCCTCCTTTATGTGCCTGAGAGTGGCAGATGACGCTCACCTCTTTCCCCTTTGTTCCTCCATGCCTTCCGTTGAGCATTTTATTAAATGCATTCTCCATTGTACTGGCACCAGGAGAAGTATGATGTTTCTTCAGTGTGCCAAGACTTTGATCTCATATTTACGCTATCTCGTGCTGCATGACAGCCACCCGTAAGACTGAGTAAGCCACGGTGCTGGCTTTCTCCTCTTCCTTGTGTATTTTCACTTGATACACAGCTTCATGACTTGACTGAAGGCAGAAATGGAAAACGTCACGCTAAGAGGTTGGGGGCTCCCTGAGAGCAGCAAGCCCACAAGCACAGCAAGCAAACACCAGTGGAAGGAGCTGACCTGAGTGGGAAGGTAGCCCGGTCCCACAGCTACTGGGCTATCTCGAGAGCTCCTGAGAGGAGAAGTGTCCTGCCCCTGTCTCCCAGGGCGAGGTGACACCCCTTCGGCACCTGAGGAGGAGGTGCCCAGTGTTCCTTGCCAGTTGTTTGTTTTGTTTTGTTTTGTTTTGTTTTGTTTTTTTTATTTTTATTTTTTTTATTTTATTTAGCCTGATCAGAGATGAGGAAATTTTTGAAGAACAAAATGTGGTTTTAATAGATTTATCCTCTGTCCCCACAGGCAACAGACCCATCAAAAGGCTCAGCGTAGATCTCTTCCCCCGCCCCCAGCTGCTTTTTTCATCTTACCTGGCTGTTAATGATGACAATTTCTATTTGCACAGCATTCACCTAAGGATCTCCACGTATTTTTTTCTAAAGGCGGATATCTATTTTTAACCTGATTTCATAGATGGTGAAACTACAAAGTAGGCAGGTTTGTGCAACATGCTCCTTGCAGTGCAGCTGTGCTGGGGTGAAAAGAGGTGAGCTGGCCTGCTGCTGGGGCCGTGCTGGCAGATGGAGGTGCAGAGATGCTGGGGAGGCTTTAGGGCTGCCTGCTACAGTGTGTGGATGGGGCTGGGCACCCTTCAGCCTGCATCTGTCCCCCCATCTACCCTTCTTCTAGTAAAAATGGGTTATTCTCATCCAGAATGGCGCTCTCAGTGATTTGGGATTATCATGCATATTTGGGGCATGGTTTTGTTGTCTGTTTGTGCACACACCACTATGGTACCTCACTAAAGCTTCCCCAGTGCCACCCAAGTGAGGTCTCTCCAGCTCCCCAGTGAGTCATGGCCAAGTTAGGGAGCAGCCCTGTGTACACATAAGCATTTACTTTAGGGACTTACCCATCAGTTAAAGCGGAATTACATGCTTAACTTACTAAATTACTCTGGGCTTTGCTTGAGTATGAGTACAAAATTCTTAATTGCAAAGATAATCATTTGTAGAGCTGAGACTTCCATTTCCCTAACAACATAGACAAATTACTTGTGCTCTTGTCTTGTTCTGCCCAGGTAATGTTCCCAGCCACTGGGATCAGAGGATAACAGAGACTGGAGGAGAGACAGAGCGTACAGACCCACAGGAACACCTCATTGCTCTCCCAAAACATGGCAGCATTTCAGAAGTCCAAATATAGCTGAAAAAGCTTATTTAAATGTTGCACAAGGCCCAATTGTGGCTGTCCTCCAACTCCCAAGACTTTCTTCAAGGGATCTTTCCCTCCACTGGCAGGGCTGTGTCCCAGAATCACTGCCTGGCCAAGGACTGCTTGGTTTTTAGCAAGCTCAGCTTTGCAGACCAAAGCCCTCGTGTACCAACCCTGCCAGTGGTTTCTCCGAATTGCTGTGGGTGTCCCAGGGGGACAGCACTGGGGCAACGCAAGCTGCCCCTCCCTCATGGTTAAACCAGTATTGAAGGCTACAAAAAAAGAGGGCTGACTGGCCACTGTGACCACAGCCTTCCACTGGTGACACCCATCTGCAGAATGAGGCCGGGAAGATCGTTTTGCTCAGATATCCAGACTTGCAGCAGGCAGGGAGCTCCTGAGCAGGAGTGGGTCTGAACCAGTAACAGCCACAGGCAATGCCCAGTGTCCGTCAGCTCCTAGGTGTTGGTGTCTCCCAAACAGCGCTTTTCTGAGGCAGAGGTCCCCTAGTCCCCATCTGTTTGGTGAGTTTTGGCTACGGCATGAGAGCATCCAGAAGGAGGATGTATTGCCTCCTAAGGGAAGGAGCACTGTGTAACTAGTACGTTGGGGTGCCTGCTGCTGTCCTTTCTTGTCACCCCTCTCATCTTTCTCATTATGTCTACATGACCCATATTTGTAAAGATGGAGAATAAGGAGCTATGGCCCATTTGGTGTTTGTGTGATTTTTAAATACAAGAGGCAGGTTTGGGGTCAGTTCATCCTTTTCTTCTAATGATTCACACTGCTTTTTCAGGGCCAATTTGCCAAAGCTCACAGAAAGTCTACTCTTGTTTTGTTTTGGTTTTGTTTGTTTGTTTAATAGGTCTGTTTGCTCTATGCTCCTTTCTCCCCTTGCACCATCATCTCCCCCTTTGGGCTCAGTGAGGTGTTATTCAGGTGGGATGTGGTAGTAAGCCAGCAGTGCTGCGTGGACCCACCCCTGTAGGCAGCTCTTCCTCTGCCCATGTTGCAGAAGGCTGTGCATCTAGCTGAGCAGACCTGTAAGAGATGGCGTTTTGAGCATGTGCTGTGCAAAAAAAATAGCAGGGATCATTCAAGAGTCCTCTCTTCTAATGTCATCATCGTCACAAAATCTTGGAAGAGAGCTGTTACCTTCTCCAGGCTGTCTTCTTGCACAAGCTACACCATCTAAACACATTGAGTAATCCCTGCCTCCAGCCCACAACTTCTGCTTGAAATAGAGCAGATCAGTTAAAAATATTAGATATTCATTTTTAAATCTTTTGTTACTGAAAGCTAGCAACATTGCTCCCACAACTCAACATTTGGGGCCCGACTCTATCCAGTTCTTGGCTCCTACCAAACTTCACTTGTCTATGCAGGTACTTCCAGGTCTAAAATTCCACGGTGCCCTAAGAACCTTCTCCTAGCCAAGTCCAGTGATCGTGATTTCCCATTATCTGCAGAAACATACTCCCCAGTGCTATTTGGATGTTGCCACCTTCAACTCCCATCCTAAAGTGGGTGGCATGGTTATGGCTAATGAAATCTTTGCTGTGGTCCTCCAGGCCCTTTAATTTCCGTGGTAGGTGGAGTGACTCTGGGTGATTTGTGTAGCTTTACACAGATTTTCTTTGATCCTTGGGAGACGAACTGTATCATGGCTGGTACCTACCCTTGATTTCTGCAGAAATGAGATGTTCACAGTTTAATTTCTCTCTAGTAAAGCACAAACCAGCTTGGACAATAATTTAATGATGTCATCTACAGTATGTCTAATATTTAAGGAGAACCAAACCTCTTATCTGAAAAGATGCCTTTGGAGCAGGTTCTCGCTCCAGACTGCGCTGGAAGATCCCTGGTCCACAAAATGAGCGCTGCCTTCAGTGCCCTTGGACTAATCTGACTCTCACAGTAAACGTAAAAATGCTGTTTCCACTATTCAAACAGAGGATTTCCTGCCCACACTGAGTAATTTCCATTTCTTTTTTTTTTTTTTTCAGTCCAGAGATCCCAGTGACAAACTTTGTGTCACTTCAGTGTTATTGTTAAATTCATCCTCAGCACTCAATTCAGTTTTCCACAGCTTGTAGCAGCTCTGTTGTTTGAACACAGCTTCATCCCACATCTCCTTCCTGCCTAACTCCTCTTTCTGGAACAAGCCAGGGAAAGGCAGGTTTGTGTGTGTGTCTTTGAGAGAGAAGCAGCTCTTTCCAAATTCCTGCCCATCAAGCGGTTGTTCGACTGCTGAACCCTCTACCGTAGCCATTCAGTTTTTTTACAGAGACGCCTCCTCGTCTCTGATCTTCTGATAACAAATGTCTCCTTTCATGTCCTACATCAAGGCTGCTGCTTTGGCCTCCTATCCCATTTGCTCTTCTTTTTAATGCTGTGCCAAGCATATTAATGTCAGGCCATGCTGCTCTAGACCCCCTGGTGTAACTCCAAAAGCAAAACCCTCACTTTGACCACCTGGCCAGGGCTTTGCAGGGCCAGTTCCTTCCTGGCCCCATGTGCCTGCCGTGGTGGTGGCACCATCCAAACCATGGCCTGTGTACTGTCCCATATATTGTCCTCGGGGATCCAGAGGGCTGGGCTGACTTCTGGCCCGGCTGGCTCTGCCGTGTCCATCTCTAAGGGCATCCTGCTGCCCTCTGGTGAGAAATGCCCGTGGTCCAAGCCCAGCATGTGGGATCAGAAGGAGAAGGAAGGGGACCCATGGGATAAAATACCTCTTGTATGCAGACATGGGTGTGTTATCAGAGCCCGGTGATGGAGGACCTGCTGCTAAACACAGTGCCCAGCTCCTTTGGGACCACGTGCCACCTCCTCCTCCCGGCTTGGTAGGGTGCGGGTCTGCTGCCTCCAATTCACCTGCCCAGACATAAGCTTTATCTTCAGTCTAAATATGCTGCAAACCCATTGAAAATCAAGAGCAGGCTGACAGAGAGAGAGACAGGCTATAAATGCAATGGAAGAGAGTGGGGGAAGGTGCAAGATATTTGACAGGTGATTATAATTAGGGATTTTCTTCCTATTTAACCTGGTGTAGCTGCATGCAAGCCGGCTGGATTGCTCTGTATGTCCCCTGGTGTAACTGAATTTTGCTCCGGCATTAGTCGGAACGTTGCCCTGTTGCCAATACAGAGGGAGAGGCTCCTCACCATCCACAGCCCTGGTGCACAGGAGGGTTTAATCCCGCCTGACTGATGCCCTGCAACACACTGCTGACGCCCAACTTAATAAGGCAAGGGAGGATCGGGTCACTCGGCTTTACTGACAGCCCCCTTGGGCAGCCGGAGGACTGCGCAGTGTGACAGGTCTTCCTGGCTCTGGCTTAGCTGGCGATGAGTCACCTTGAGTGCCTGACTTCTTGATAAACCCTAGAAAAAACAGGGCAGTTAAATGTCAGCCACTGAAGGAAATTTTCAGCCGGGATAAGTTAAGGTAGCGCCACAGCTGTCAAGGACACTCGGCCACCAGACACCCACTTCCAGGCGTGGATAGTTCAGTAGCGCTCACCTGCAAATGACTGTGCTGGGGTGAGGCTGGTGAGGGTCCACAATTTTTAAGAAGAGCCTGATGGGCTGGTATTGTTTTCTCTCTCCTGAGACCTCAGGGCTTGTCTTATTACTGAGGCCAGGTAGGTAAAAAGAAAGGATCTGTCTTCCCCTGTTTCTCAGGAATTCTGGTAAAGAAGCAGCTGAGAAAATGCCTCAATTTCTGTCTAATCTACAGTTCTTTCCAGCTCCTCAGCTGTCTCTTTAGTCACTTTAAAAGCTGATAGGAATTATTGATCTCATTTAGCCTCTGTATATCTTGACTGATTCTTTATTTGGAAACCAGAGTCTTGAGATACAGAGGAAAAGCAAAGCTTGTCTCATGGGCTGGAACAAAAATGTGCTTTAGTGCATCTGAAATCTATAAGAAGGCTTTGTGTTTCCATGGGTTGTGCTGAAATACCGAGTCTGTGACACGGATGGGACTGTGACCCACTTCTGTGCTGTGGAGGGGACTCTGGCCTCCTGGTCCTCTAGCAAGAACCTCTCTTGCTGCCACCCTGGTGTGCATTTCTCCAGCTTATTTGAACTTCCATCTTTGGGGAACAGCAGTTTCTGCTCAGGAGGAAAGCTGCAGCCACCATTTCTGCCTCTGCCCAGGCAGCTCCTGCCCTCCGGGGCAGGTCTTGATGGTCCTAACTGAGGCGTAAGAGACAGACCTAACTCTTCATTTCCAGTTAATGTTGCACAAGCTTTCCTCAGAGCTGCAGCTCTCATTTGAGGCTTGACGGTCAGTCCTAAGAGCACTGAGGGAAAGCTCAGTAAAGAATATGGTTGACTCTTTAACCCTAGGAGCAGTGAGAGCCACCTTTTCCAACAGCTGTGCTCAACAGTGAGATAAGTTTCAGGTGACCCATCTGTGGGAAAGAAAAAAAGAAAAATAATTCTTAATTCTGGACACACCTTGATCTACTTCACATCTATGTTCCTTTCCCCCCCCCAAACCCATTGCCTGTGAGACTGCAAATTTTGCAAGGAAATTGCTGTGTGACTGTTAATAGTTAAATGCAATTTTGTTTATTGGATGTTTTAGAAAACATAAAGAACATCTAAGTGTACAGACAGACTGTTGCATCCAAATGATTTACTGCTTTGCCTTTTATAGCTCTTGATTACATCAGGTTGCTGCATCAATATCTTGTCTGTTACAGTCCAGCCTGATGGGCCAGCAAGGCAAGGAATATTATTACTGGGTGTTTTTTCAGGTGGTGTGGCAATTAAAATAGCTCTCCAGGGGGATGTAGTGCAGATCCCCCAAGCTGGGAAGCAATTTAAACTCATGCATGTTCAGATGCTTGTCCAGCCCATGGATCTAAAATAAAAATACAGTTTTCATAAAATATCCAGGGTATTTTGTTTAGGACTGTCTGGCTGTACTTGAGCAAAAATCTTGCCTGAGTATTTCACTGCATCTGTCTTTGATCCAGGCTGTAATCTAGAAGTGCAAATAGCTATCTGTAGCAAGAGAAGAATGAGGGCTGTAAATCAGGATCTGGACTCCAAAACCTCTAGGATGTGAAGCTGTGTTAGTCCAGTTCAGAGAGAGGCACCAGTAGCAATACACTTCTCCAGCCTGGGATTCTCAGGCTTCATCTCCTTCAAAATATCAGCAGGATAGGATCCAGGACTTAGTGCCCTAGTGCCACATCAGCATTTGGCTTTGCACCTGCAAGTCTCGTGGTCCATCTGGAAGAGCACCCTCCTGCCTTTCTAACAGCTGAGGAAGCATGTGATGGGATTTGTCTTTGAGGACCCAGCAAAGCCCACAACAAGGATGGATTCCCAACGTCCTGACAGCTCCTGCAAGGCCAGTTCCATACCCAAGTAAGCTTTCACCGTCTATTAGAAAATCTACCCCTGCCCTGTTGCGGTCCCTCTCCCTCCTCTGCTTCAGGAGGCAAACCAGCTTTTGTTGTAGGGTGCAGAAGGTGGCAGAATGAAGTTAACTGAGGTTGGGTGCTCAGCAGATTACCTCTGCCATGGCACAGAGCAGCTGGGACAGGGAGCAAGGGAGAGGGTAAGGGGCTCCATGAACTTTGAGAGAGCTTTCCTCACAGTGGATAGAAAAAGTGAGGCTGGAAAAGCAAGTACTAAACCAGTTCATTGATGTCTCAGCGAAAGAGGCAATAATTGTGACCTTAAGACTTGGACAACACAGAATGGGGGAGGCAGGGAGAGGAGAAGAAGGCTTCATGGTGAAAACCGTTTTCATCAACAGTTCAATTTCCTACTGTAGCCAGATCTTGTGCCTCATTCATGTACATCTCTAAATCAGATACACTTCATCCTCCTGTTCTTCGGCTGCGCACTAGGCACGACGAGTGACGGCAGGAAATTGAACACAGGACTGCACATCTGTGGCCGCAGAGAATGCGATGGCATTAGCAATCCGACCAAGTGTCTCTTTCTGGTGACTCCAGAACTCACTGAAATACAGTACAGAGCCTCAGATCCAATTTCCTGTTCCCCTTTATCCTGGGTGAACACATCAGTCAGAGCGACCGCCTGTCGTTATCAGGTAATCCATCATATTAAAACAAGGGGGAAGGAAAAACCACAGCAAAAAGGAAAATTAATGCTTTGCAGTCTTTGAAGTACTTCCTCTTTCATCCTACCCCATAAAAATTTGATTTAATTTTGTATCCTGGCTCAAGGGTTTTTCTCTATCCCAGTGCTCTGATCTGCTCTGTTCAGTTTGGACATGAGTGAAAACCAAGAAGTACCTGCACACATGTGCCAACCTGGCCCACACTAGCCTTCGCTTCTGGACAGGGTTGAGGCAGGTGCCTTGTGGGACTGTCACTTCACCCATGCTGGCTAACACCATCCCATGCCAGGGAAGCAGGAGAATTGTTGCTGCCCCAGGTAATCCCCTTCCCCACTTGCTACATTAAATAATAAACAGTTGGAGTGTAATGGTAGGGTGGCATGTGAAGGAGGAGGTCCTGCAGAGCACAAGGGGTATGCAGGCTGTGCCAGGAGGTCTCCATGCATGTTGCACTCCTCTTCAAGAGGCTAGGACAGTGCTAGTGGGACTGCAATAGCTTCCAGTCCTGTTCAAGGTCAGGAGCAAACCAATGACCTGTTTGTCTGTGATCTTGCCTTTTAGTAGCAGACATCAACTCAGCAGCTGTCATTAAAGGTCTGTTATACCCCTTGAGATGGCTGGTGGCTGTCATTTTTCTGGACAGAGTCCAAATTTCATTCTGCTTCTGCAAATTCCCCGTGGAAGGCGTTGGACACAGCACACCGCTTCCTGCCCTCCACCGCTCTGCACTGCTTCCCCAGGCTCCTGAGCAGCTCCCATAGGACTATACTGCTCACACTGACAAAGTTCCAGCTAATTTCCATAGGATCAGGATTTGGCTTGATCTCATCATAATCTGTACTCTGCTAAAGTGACTGGAAGCTCTCTGCATCTCCCACTGTGTGCTGCAGTAGCACTGGGCTGGTCAGGACCTCATTACACGTGTAAGTGCATCGGGTGAGGGAGAGGTCCCACACTGGTGGGTGTGGGTGGGGGTGAGGATGGGTTGCCCTCGGGTTCTCTGACAGCCCAGAAAAGGTTGC
Source organism: Tyto alba (assembly GCF_018691265.1). Lineage (NCBI taxonomy): Eukaryota > Metazoa > Chordata > Aves > Strigiformes > Tytonidae > Tyto > Tyto alba. The sequence goes on from NW_024881280.1 coordinate 11,139,539, forward strand.
CCAAAGTTCATGAATTTTTGTTTTCTGAACTGGTCCTACAAGATACAGAGACCCTTGACCTGGCTGAGGACAGTGCAATGCTCAGGTAGTTAAGGTGGTGCCTGGAGGCTGGGTCTGGGTGCTTGATGATTCACAGCTGGGGCGCCTGGGCTCAGGGCTCTGCCCTCGCTGCTGCTGAGAGGTGCAAAAGCCTTTTCCAGGCAGCAGAGCCCTGGAGGAAACGTGCACGTATCTTATTTACTGTGTGCTGGTGAGAAATCTGTAAACGGAACTTCCCCTGCTCAGCATCCTGGGAGATTTCGGTAGCAAGGACTGACACTTGTCTGTGTGTTTCCATCAAAGAAAAGAGGTGACCTGGTTTTGATTTCTCATTGCTTTCCCCAGTGGTACCTGGAGTAAGGGGGGAGACTCGGTAGCTGAGAATGAACCCACAGCTGCAATTACATTCAGGAAAGAAAGGCTTCATGTCCGCACCTTCTGTGATGAAAATCTCTGTCATAAAATTAATCAGTGATTTCACACTTCCTGATACACTATGAAAATGATTAGACACAGCAGCAGCTGGGGGAAGTGATGGGACTCATTGAGGCTTTGCTCTTTCTAATAATATCTTTTCTTCTCTTTTATTTTTTTTTTTCCTGTTTTGAACATGCATTCGTAGAAGCTGTCAAAGGACTTAAAATTTCAATACAACCACCAAACAGGTCCAACAAGGGAGCTGCTCTTGCAGCCTGTTCCTCGACCACATGGCAGCGGGTCTCTGTTTCATGAAGGCAGTAAACCGTGAAACCACCAGTAAAGCAGTGAGGACAAATATGTGTCTATGCAGAGGCTAGATAAAGGGTGCTTCCTGGTTTCTGTCTTTCTGAAGGCACGACAAAATGAGATTTCTGAGTGCAGTAGGTGACAGGCAGCAGCCCGGATGCCCTGAGGCATGCTGATCCGGAGGACAGTGTTGGGCAGAGGGGAGCTGCAGAGGAAATAATGCTTCACCGGCCAGTGGAGAAGAGGGGAGTCTTGGTCTTTTGCTCAGTGGTGACTGTGGCAGCCGATGGCTTGGCCTTCCCTAGTCCCCCTGCAACAGTCACAGCGCTCTGCCTGTGCCCTGTAGGACGTGGAGCCACCCCTCCACTCCTCAGTAATGAGAAAGTACTTTAAGAGCCATTAGAAAGATGTCAAGTGGAATACCGTAAGAATATAACCATACTAGGTAAGTAAGGGCTCAGTCCATTTCTAGATGCAGCTGAAACCAGTGAGACGATGGCTGTAGGGGCAGCAGTTGCAGGGGGAGCGCAGCAGTTCATAGCAGAACCAGCTGAAAGGGAATCCAAGCATCACAGGCTGTGCTGCTCTTGCAGTGTGAGCAAAATTACACGATGCTAGTGAAGGAGCCAACTATGTAGTGCGGCTGCTCCTAGGATGTTGCATCCCTTGTCTAGTAAATACTAACTTCTGCACTGAACTACACCTTCATCCTCTGGAGGGCATTGCAACCAAGTGTCGAGCAATTAGTCCTTGCAACAGCCTTGGGAGATGAGTAATGCTCCATTGCATTCGAGGAGTTGCCTGGCACTGCTGAAGCTCCTGGAGTAAGCTACAGCAGGGCTGGGAGCAGCAGGTCTCCTGGCTCCTGGTCAAGTGACTCGGTCTGCACGCTGCTGGGACTCAGGACTCTGTTCTGCTGCATGGGTGATGATGAGGAGATGGCCCTGGAAATTGCTTCCAGCATTGTCATTACCTTTAAATTCCAGTTCAGGAGTAAATCTAGGCCCTTCTGAGGACCTTGGGTACAGCAGATGTGAGCTGAGTGGAGGCTGGGGCAAGGAACAGCACATGGCGACAGTGGCTGGGGAGCCCATGTGGGTTCACGGATTCTCCTTGTCCTCAGGAGGAGGTGAGCTGGTGGCAGGACAGGGGTGAGGGCTCTGCCACCCCAGAAGGACTCCTGCAGGGCACTCCTAAGGCCCGGCAAAGGTGGGTATATGAACCAGGACCTGCTCCCTTGCATCACCCGTTGCCCTACACAGAGGCAGCAGTAGTGCCAGGGAGGCAGCACGATCCCGTGGGGGTGGGCTGGACCCCGCCTGCAGCTTGTCACCACCCTGCTCCCACCCTGCTCTGAGCACGCACCCGCTCGTTGCACAGGTGAGCTGGGCCTCCCTGAGCACCACAGAGCTGCTGCTTCAGCTCCTGCCAGCACTGCAGGGAGCACAGCTCGGCCCCCCCCGGCGTGCTGCGCGCCTCTGGCGCTCCATTTCCTCCGAGCTTTTGTGTTTGCATGAGGTTCTGCTGCTCTTCCCGCTAAGGTAAACGGTATTTTCTCACACTTTAGCCTTTGTAAAGGGCTTGTGGGGTTGGCATTTAATCCGCACGTATGACACCAGCTGAGAGCCCTCTTCTGACTTCTGGGCTGGGTTCCTGAGGCAGGGAGGCTGCATGGTCTCGCTTGGGCAGTGGGAACTGATCGGTGCTCATTTGGCGGTCCCACCCGTAGCTCTGGGACCTCCTAGCCCACTGCAGGGAAACTTGGTATCTGGGTAGCAGTTCCCAAAATCTTAATTTCCCAGTTGTGAGAGATTAGGCAGGTGGGGGGAGGAAAGAGGGGCTGGGGATGCCCAGGCTGAGGGAAGCACCCAGTCTGTTAGGGCTCTACTGGGAGACACTGAGTGTTGCCAGCGGGGTCTTGTCTGCCCAGCTGTGCTGAGTGACATTGGGCCACTCCTGGCAAATGTGGTGAAGGTGGCTGCTGCATCTGTGAACCCTGACAAATCTCCTACCCGCATGTGGAGGTGAGGTGGTTTTTTTCTATCTGGTGTTTCTGCTCGTGGCCCTTGGGGTGAGGCTGGTGTATTTGGAAAGCAATGCTGCGAGCAGCCCCTTGCAACAGGGATTCCTGGAAGTGGAAGATATTTCTCTGCAGCTGCAAGATGGCCAGCAGTGCAAAAATAAATGTGAAAAACTGCACAGATGAGAGACTGTGCAAAACGGCCATGGCCTCCCTCTGCCAAGAGCACCAGGAGCATGCTGAGGGCGGGAGAGGGGCAGCCCGAGACTCTCCAGGCTGAAGTGCTTCTGCTGCTCCCAGTTATTCCACCTAGTATCTCCAGAGCAAAACTCCTTCTGCACGCTATGGGACGCAATTTAGTTATCATGGAAAGACAGAGCTACTCCCAGCTCACAGCTTATGTGACGCGTTGACAAAGAGAGACTGCTAAACCCATGTCCCCACAGCAACAACATAAAGGGTGGCTTAAGGAGCTTGTGTGGCAAGAGGCACGAGTGGGTGGGAGGCAGTGTACAGAAAGCGGTGGAGGGCAGGGCAGGGCCTGAAGGTAGGACTGTACAAAAATAGAAAAATACATAATGTGTGGAAAAGGATCCCTTTTAGAAAGAACAGCTGGGCTATGAAAGACCACCCCATCTCTTTTGCACGTGTCTGAGCATGCCTTTCTCCTCCTCAAATTAACTTCCTTCCATCTGAATCCTTTTGACTACTCCGAGGGTGGGATCCTGTTGTCTGAGTAATACTGTGGGACTGCTTCGGGCTGTGACGGCGTGCCTAGGACAAGTGGGTTGTGTTCAGCAGGATCTAAGAATATTTAGGTGTATGTTGCATGCGCCTACATCCTTTTGTGGTTGTGCTTTTTTTTAAAACATGAAACAAGGGATAATACTCCTGTAAACTCAACTTTTAAGAGAACCTGAATAAGTTAATACTTAAGGGATAACCAATGTTTTATCACCCTCTTAATCCAAAAACATGACACATAGCAGAAGGACAGTTTGGCAACATAACTAGAGACTTAAAGTCAAGGCTTCAGTGCTGAGGGTGGTGGCAGACCTTGCGTGGAGCCCCCAGTGATGGGTCTCTTCCCAGGGGGAGGGTCTCTGCCCCGCTGCCATCACCAGGGCAGGCTGGGGTCTGACCCGGCACCAGGAGCACTTGTCCCAGACGTGTTTCCTGGGTCCTGCCGGGCCTGGGCAGAGACCACGTGTATCCCAGGCACGGGTGCATCTCTCCATGCACAAACCGCTCGCTCCTTTAATTAAGCTGTTAACTTTCATTAACAGCTGATGTTAATTTACTTTATAGTTCCTTTTTTCCCCTGATTTTTATAAACTGGGATCAGAGTCTCCTGGAGGGAAGCACGGCTTTCTGCTAACTGCTCAGGAGAAAGAGACAATCTGGCACTCTTTACTTTGTCTCAGATTTTTAAAAGGCACTATTTCATAGGAGATTTTTTCTTTTTTTTTTTTTTTTTTTTTTTGTAGGTCTCAGCTGTTTTGCTAAGAAAATTATTATATTGACCTAAGGGGAATAGTAAAATCTTATTCTACCTTTATCCAGCATTTTTAGTACCCCCATTGGACTATACTATCAAGGTCTGTAGTTGTGCTGCCTGGTTACATCCCCTGAGGTTGGGGGCCTTCAGCTCTGGCATCTTGCTTGCTCCAAGTGGAGACAAACCATAGTGTGAAACCTTGTTTGCAACCCCCCACAGAAACTGCCATGAGGTTAAGGGCAGGGGCACCCACAGCCACACCAGCATTTTCTGCCCATGAGCTGGGCACCCACAACCCTGTGCCGGGCGCTGTTAGTGTAGGTGGGTGGCTGTGGGTCCATTGGCCACCTGGGCTGCAAAATGGGTGGGAGAGTTTGAATTGCTGTTGCTGCGGAAGACCCTAAGGAACTGGAAGCCAATACAAGGGAACAGCATGCTCCTGCTACCTATATGCTATCTGCAATATAACACAAGCCAAACTATTTTTCATTGCCAATAGCAGTGCAATTTAGGCTGTTAACAAGCATGTTGGCCAGGGAGCAGCTTGCCCAGAATTTGAAGGTACATGCACAGGATGAAGGAGGAAGAGTTTGAGAGGTGTAAGAAAGGCAACCTGTCTTTGCTGAGAAGTACTGGCTTAGTTTTAGAAATGTGGATTTTTTTTTTTTTTTATGCTATTAGCCAGCATGTGGTGTAGGAAGTAGGGAAAAAACCCCCTTGGTGCCAGTGTTTAACAGGGAAACCAGAGTGGTGGAGGTACAATTGATTTTTGTCCTTGTTGGGCTTCAAAATCATTGAAGTATGAGCTTTTCCCATTGATTTTTGGAATTCAAAATTATTTTGGAAAGCTGTTAAATGGACAACTTCTGGAGCCAAATCCTCTTCTAGGGCTTTGTAAGACACATATGAGAACACATTAAAACCTGCTGATGTGCTTGCAGGCTTCTCACCCTGCTGATTTCTCTTGACATTGTCTGCCATGGCAAACCTCCTCCCCTGAGGCCAGGCACCTTAGTCCTCCATGGGAGTGGGGAGAGGAGCAAATCCAATCCACTGCTGTAATCTGAGTCTTGTGTTCTTGTTCTGCAGCTGAGAAAATGGGTGTATCACCAGCAGTGCTGGTGCTGGTTGCTAATTACTAGTTACTACGATTGAAAGGGACCTTCTGGATGTGCCCTTTGTCCTGGCACATACCCTGATGCTGTAAGCAATACAGTTCCATTGGTCCTTCCTGGAAAAAAGCTTATGTTATAAAATCCCTCCGAAAACATATAAGCTAGTTTATAACAGAGTTGCTATTAAGCTATTGCTATGAGATGTCAAAAAGAAGGAAAGCCTCAGAGATCTTCAACCTGAGGAGGTCACCTGGAACACCACCCGTGGTTGGCGTCTAAGATGCTGGAAAAATCCCCTTCGCATGGCTGCCTGTTTCCTGCCTTGGGATGCACTGGCTTGCCGGGCCTTGCCCCAGGGTGTTTGTCCTGAGTGGGTGTGCTCCACCGCGGATGTCCACTTTCTCTGCACCCTGCAGTGGTCAATCTACGGACAAATGCAGTTTCTGAAGCCAATGCAGAAATGGAAAACTTTGAAATTAACATGTATCCTGGATTCCACCATGATCAAAATCTGGTTTTGAGGTGTGCCCTCACTCTCCTTCACTGTTAGGTGGATTCTCTGGAAGGTGTCACTTCTCATCAAAAGTTTTCATGGGTTTGAGTTGCCCTGGACTCCCAATGACTAGCTGCTATCTTTAGTTAGGTTTCATTTTGTTTTGTTTTTTATTTCTGAGGGCGTTGTACCTAGTGTCTGAATGCTGCATTAGGTTCCTTTAGGTCCATGTCCACTTCTACAGAATATTCTTGGCAAGCCCAGACCAGAATGTATTTGTGGCATCAGTCACCTATATGTGGGCTTGTCTCTACATTGCTCTGCACTCAGTTGTGATGGTGAGGATGATCACACAAAGAACTACCCTTCCTTCTGAGCCAGACCTGAGGAATGTAGCCTCTGAGACCAGACCAAACCTCCTAGGAAGCTCTGCAATGAGCCTAGAGGATCCTATCACAGCCTACACCTGCCACAGCCACATCTGCGGATCGGAGAGGTTAAACCCATGTTTCACTCCTTCCTGATCAGTGTGCAAAGGGTACACCAGGAATGAGCAATGCTTCAGCCTTCCTTGTGCATCTGTGGCAGAAACCCTTTTGCTCAGACCTGTGGAGGAATTGCCCACCGGTCAGGGGAAGGGAAGTGCCATGAAAAGAGCATGGACTGTCCTGGGCGTCTCATGGCTTGCCCGACAGGATCCTGTGTGCTGTTAAGGATGTGTGTGTAAAGCCCAGCTTGGCTCTCAGAGCCTCTGTTGTTTTTGCAAAGCAGGCTTTTATGGGGAAAAAAATAAAGCACAGAATTTTACATTTTAACTGGGTTCATTTGCTCTGTAATCACAGATAGCCTTGAAGCTGCCTCCTACATGGTGGCTCCTTTCCTCTTTCCCCTATAAAGTAATTTTTTCTCAGATTTGGAACTTCATTTCAAGGCTCTGCAGATGCATCATACTAATAAATGTCACATTATCCCATTTCTTCTGACATGAACGTAAGCAGGCACCTGATGAAAGCTGATGAGGGACGAAATTTCATATACTCCCTCTTGTGATGAACAATTTCTGCCTGAGCTGAGCAATGTAAGACTGGCCCATATGGAACGGAAGGAAAAAGGGAAACTCCTGGGAGCACTTCTTAAATGTATTAGGCACGATTGTATGTATGGAGTTGAGGAGATGAGGTGAAATGAAACATCTGTGTACAATAAAGAGCTCTGTCTGTCTTAAGTTATTGTCAACTGTAAATTTCTGTGTCGTCCCCAGGGCTTGTTCCTGCTGACGAGCAGTTTGTACCATTGTTCCTTGACTCTAGACCAAGTTCTCACCAAGCCCTGAACTCAGGCAGCTGTCTGGGACTGCCCGAAGAGGAGCTGGGGGTTGGGAAGAGTTTCCCTGTGCTGGCCAGGGTGGTTTCCTTTGCTTGGTGTTGGAGGAGACTGGAGAGCTGTCATCCTCGGGGTCCGTCCCCCCTGGCAGGGTTGTGAGGTTTGGAGGTGGCTACCTGGAGACCAGCACCAGGGTCCCTGCATCCACCTGGCCTTGGGTTTCAGCCATTGATGCTGCACTGTTGATTTTATGTGTCGATGTCAATACGGGCTCTTCCACAGCTCTGATGCTCTGATGACACTCCTGGGTGCTTTAATGCCTCGGGCCACATGTCCACATCTGCCTGTGTGTCCTTGTGCTGGCTGGCACCCCGAGCTCAGGCACCTCACCACATGTTAGATCTTGCCTTGTCCTCTGGCCCACGTGCATCCTGTGCCACATTCCCACCTGGTACACTGCCTTGCTTGGGTTACTTGGGGACAGTGGGAGTGGCAGGTGGCATTTGAGGAGACACGGGGCTGAGTCTGGGACCCGCGGGATGTTCTGCCCTCTTCTGTGCTGCCATCTCCTACTTGTTCCTCCCACCTAGCAGCAACCGTACCCCCTTGTGACCTCCTCCAGCTTCCACGCTGTCGCTGGGTTTCTGTGCCCTGCTATAACTCATAACAGTTAAGTAGCCAGACCAGAATGGGTAACCGCTCTTCCAGGTCTCTGGATCCCTTCTGTGCTGAGGTGTGGGGCCAGGGGCTGACCTGTGGGGCTGCAACCAGAACGTCCCAGCTGACTTGCAGGGACTTGGTGGTCTATGCTTTCCTGAGGGGGATCGTAGCGCATTTGCAGCTTTCCTTACCTTATTGGCAGCATGAAGTAGGTGCAATTATTTCATGTCACCCTCCCAGTCACTGTTTTGCTGCCCTTTCCCCTTCCCAGTTTGTACATCTCCTGCCTGTGCCTGCCCGAGGTAAAAGCCTTTGCCCAGTGCAGGGTTTGGGCTTGGGCTTCTCATGGCAGTTTACACAGCTGCTTTTGACAGGGACAGCTGGTACTTGCACGTGTGCTCAGGTCTCACCAGAAAGCTTCTGCTCCCTCATCACCTCACGGGGTAAGGGGAGTCACTGGGGACAAAGGAGTGGGGGCAGTTTCTCTCTGGAGGATGAAACAGCACATCCTTTGGTGGAATAGCCCTGTGTGAGGGATCCTTGCCTTGCAGTATGCGGGCTTGCGGGTTCTTTAAAGAGGTGAGAAGCCATGCCAGAGGGTAAATCTCCTGGAGGCACACGTCTGTGTGTAACTGCTGTGTCGAAAACAGAGAGTGATCACAAGGGGAGACAAACCTGTGTGCAAACATCATGATGTGTCTTGTGCAAGGCACAAAGCTACTGTCCTATTCCATGGCCCTGGAAACCAGTCCCCAGTCATCTTCTGCCAAAGTCAAAGAGCAACTTTGGAGGGAATGTGTATTTTTTACCTTAAAATGACTTGCTGCCTCACAACTTGTTATTTGACTTTGGTTAAAAAGAAATGACTGGGTGGTTTCTGCAAGCACAAACCAAAGCATGCAGCTTCAAATGTATACCAGGACCAACTCTGCCCGTGTAATTACATTGCCTATATTTAATCTCTCAGAAGTGTTTGGCAGATGCTTTAAATTTCAGATATGCAATCAATACCTTCTGCTCTGAGGCTCAACTACCGTGTTCTTCCCCTCCCTTGCTTGCAATACACAAAGTCAAGTCGATATACTTGGAGGGTACAGGAGTGATCGCCACTCGGTGAGTGTAGATCTCTATATATACCCCCGGAGATCTCACAGGGACGTGTGTGTGTGTGAGTGTGCGCGTGTTACATGCAAGACATGCTCTGCCTTTATTTATTTTGGAAAGGGTTTCCTCTGGCTTCGCCGTGCCTTGCTTTAAACGATCTGAAAATCCCCCCCTGGATTCAGAAGAATAAATATGCATGGCTTGTAATTCTGTTGCAGCTCTCGCTCCCAGCTGATAGGGTGACGTGGAGTTTGGAGGCTCGCAGATTGGCTTTTTGATTTGGCTTCTTGCTGCAGTTGTGCAAACCTCGCTGGCTCCCAGAAATCGGGCTCAGCGCTTTGCCGTGCGCTGTAATGCTGGGAAGCCTGGACCGAGCCCCGGTGGTGTGAGAGCGGGAGCGGGGGAAGCCCAGCAGATTCAGTGGCAATCTGGGGTACAACCCGTTTTCTCTTCCCCCCTCCCTCGACCCCCATTCATCTCCGTCCTCCTCGTCCTCCTCCCCCTTCGCCAGATCTCCCTTCCCTCCCCGAACTCCACCGCACGGAGCTGAAGATCAAGGCTGGTGGATTTATCAACATTTTACCTCCACCCCCACCCCCTTTTCCAGATGCACCTCCCCGCTCCCCCTGACAGCTGCAAAAGGGAGCACAGGTTTTGTAGCCAGCAAGGCAACTTGGACTGACATGCAAAGGCGACCCCCCCCCGTACCCGCACACACCGTCGGTGAATCACCGGGAGATGCGATGAGCTCCCTTTAGGAACCGGAAGGATTTGTACTGGGGAGCCAGAGGAGCCCCCCGCCCCCGCCCGACCCTCCAAAAAAAAAGTCAGGAAAGCAACCAGAAGGGGTAAGTAAGAGGGTGCTCCCCCCCTGCTCCGTGGGAGACGCAAGGCTGGTGGTTAAGTTTCCTGCTATCAAGTGGGGCTCCATGCCTTGCATGCGAATGGCCGGGGGTGCGGGGGGGGGGGCTCTTTGCAGGCTCGTCTCCCGGGCTAGGCGGGGGGGGAAGGGGATTTAAGGTTTCCCGGGCGCTGGGAGCTGGCTCCATCCGTGCTGTTTTCCCGAAGCCGCGGCGGCTCCGTGTGTGTGTGTGTGTGTGCGTGTGCGTGTGCGTGTGCGTGTGTGGGGGTGCGTGTGTGTGTGCTGCGGGGGGGGGGGGGGGGCTTCGCATACGGCGCGGAGCGGGCGCTGCGGGGGGATGCGCGGCGGGGAGGGGGCGGCGGGCCGGGCCGGGCCGGGCCGGGCGCTGCGGGGCCGGGGCCTGGCGAGGGGGGAGGCGGCGGGGGGAGCAGTGGGGGGAGCAGTGGGGGGAGCAGTGGGGGGAGCAGTGGGGGGAGCAGGCAGGGACCGAGCCTCCGGCGGGGCGGGCGCGGCCCCGGGATCCCTCCCGCCGCCGGGGGGGGGGGGGGGGTGCCCCGGCCCGGCCCGGTGCGGCGCGGCCCGCAGGGATGCCGGGGGACGGACACACACACACACACACACACACACACACACGGTTCTGTCCGGGGCTGCCCCCGGGGGGGGGGGGGGGAGCAGCTGTCATGCAGTGCTATAAATTTCCCCCCCACACACCTTTTTATTTTATTTTTGTTTGTTTGTTTGTTTTTTCCTTTTTTTTTTTTTTTTTTTTTTGGTCATTCTGGGGGTTGGCCGGGCCAGCCCCGGGGTGCCGGGGTCGCCGTCCCGGGCAGCTGTCGCGCTCCGTCCACCGGGACGGGCTTGTTTATCCCGGGTGTCAAATATAGCCGCTGCGCCAGGCGCTGCCCTAAATAGGGCACGGGGCGGCTGGCGGGGCCCCCCGGCTGCCGGGGGGAGAGAGACGGTACCCACGCACACACACGCACACGAGCTGACCTAAATGTGGGGTAATTTCATCCTCTTCCACCTTTCCAGCCTTGCTTCGGGGCTTTATTTTTTTTTACACCCGCGTCTAAAGTATCGATCACCCTGCGTGGGGGATGAAACCGCTGCAAGTGGCTTTGGTTTTTTTTTTTTTTTTTTTTTACTGTTATTTTAAAACGTGAGGCTATGGCCATTTCCCCCTCTGCCCCCCCCAAGTGGAGCTGTAGTGTAATGGTTGGGTTCCTAGTTCCTTGGTGTTCCTGGGCTTGTTCAGGGGATTTCACCTTAAAAATCTGTTTCAGATTTAAGGTGAGACATTGGAGGAACAGTGGGAGTGAGAAGGGGTGCCTTATGCACATGTCTCCCACTCATGCTTATATGTATATTCCTTCCATTCATCTCTCTATAGAGCAAAAGGGTGATTTTTGTTGAGCTGTTTTTTTTTTTTTTCTTATTATTATTTCTGAAGAGGACAGGACTGGAAGACTTAGGTAACAGTCAGCAGCATCTTCCCACTCGAGAGCGCTCATCCCGTGCGCTGTGGGAGCCTGGCGGGAGGCCTGGGAGAGCAGAGCTGGTTTTAGGGGGGGGCGCTGAAACACAGAGGCCTGGAAAGTGCCTGTTGGGTTTGGTGCAGCGGGGAGAGGCATCTCTCCCCCGCAGCACAAGCGTTTCTAGGGAGTCCCTCATCCTGCTCCATCCACGGCTGTTGCAGGTGTTTTGTTTACCCTGATCATGGTTTAGCCAAGAAAGTTCAGTTATGTTTGATGCTTACGTTCAGGCTCCTGTGGTCAGCTGGAACAAGACTTGTTTCCTGAGCAGAAGTAGTGGTGTTAGAAAAGAGCACGTCCAGCTGCTGCTGAGGGCTGGCTGGGGGGAAGCGAGAGCAGCCCAGGAGCCCTCAGTTCTGCTGTGAGCGTGCAACGTGATGGCAGTCAAATTGGTTACCCTCTGTTGTAAATAAAAGGATGTAATATCAGCTGGGGTGGGGAAGGAGAGGACTGAATGGAGATAGAGAGCCCTAGGTAAAAGATGCAGTACAGCAGTCTGGTTTGGTTTTTTTTTTGTTGTTGTTGTTGTTTTTTGTTTGTTTGTTTGTTTGTTTTTTTAATTTATTTTTCCCCAAGACAAATATGAGCCCTCCTCTAGTAAGTAGGTGGTTCAGGCATTTCCCAAATGCCCAAGGTGTGACGGAGTGTGGCAATCCCACTGCTGAGGTCCTGTGTGAGGGCAGTGGAAATGCAGGTAGGCTCCCGGTCTCTGGCACGCCTCCAGCGTGCTGCTGGGCACACCGTTTCATCTCCCTGCGTCTCACTCGTGTTGTTACTGATACCTTTCTACCCATGTGGGGATTGGGTGAGGACACGGTTGCGAGAATCTGTGGGCGGCAGGGCGCGAGAGGGAAGGCGGGTGTGTGGCCATCCTGACACCACTCGCGGGGACATTGCCACCTGATGGGATGGCACCTGGGGCGGCAGATGCTGTCACCGGGTGGGGTAGTCCTTGCCACCGCCCTGGGCGGTGCGGGAAGCCCGCTCTGCCCCGTCTGGGACGGGAGCGTGGCCTGGGTCCCTCTGCCCTCGCCGGGGCCGCTGTGGGAGCGGGAGCTGCCCCCTCCGACCCGAGCAGACCTGGTTGTTGGGAGTCACGGGCAGTTGTTCTGCCGGACGGTCTCAGCGCCCCTCTCCTCCGCTTGGCTGGGTTGGAAGGAAGGAAGGGGGTACCCAGGGATGAATCCAGCCTCCCTGCTTCCTCGGCCTTCCTCTGGAGCTGGAGGGGGCTGAAGTCGGATGGGGCTGGTGTGAGCGTGGCAGATGCTGTGGTATTGCTGGCTGGACAGGTTGAGGGGTTGCTGAGGGTCTGGGCTGCCCTGCTGCCCTGTTGTGCCTGATCCCACGTGTCTCCCTCGGTTTCAGAGGGTCCTTCCTGCGATAGGCATTCTCCATCCCCAAGGCAGGGAAGTGCCATAACGCAGTGTGTCAGCACTTTTTATTAGAAACCAAGTTAAGATGCATTCCCTCCGCCAATATTTTCAAGTGAAGCACTATACAGATAAATGGTCTGTCTGTCAGGTTTTTGTTTTCTTGTTTTAAACAAACAGCATCAGTCTCCTCCCCTAAGCTTCCCCAATGACCAAGTGGCATTGACAAATAGTTCCTTGTTCTTTGTTGCTGTCGTGTTTCAGATGCCTTTCATGTGCTTCAACAGTTAAAAAGATGGCTTTGATTGCTGGCCAAATTTATTTTATTATTTTTTTTTTTTAATCAGGCAGTAATATCTAATTCTGTATTAAAAAAAAAAAAGTGAAGGAAATTAAATTACACAGACAAAAACATCTTCATAATAGGGAAAAAAAATCTCTGAAGCCAGGAAATTGATAGTTGTGGTACTCCATCTACCATCACCCACTGTGTTTAAGTAGTGTGGCATAGATTAATACTATTATTGATTTACTGTTTAGATAACGGTAACTCCTAAAGGCATCAACCTGGTTGGGGGCCTATGTTTTGAAGCACCATACAAATCTTTAATAAATGATAGTCTTTGTCCTGAAGAGTTTCACTCATTGAGAGATACACGAGATCACAAGCTGTTCTTGGGGCACCTTTAAAGCACCTTCTGTGCTGCTAAGCTCATGGTCCTGCATTTGCTGATTTCAGTGACATGGGGCTCTGGGGTTTGGGGCTGAAGACAAGCTTGCTGTCCCTGCTCACCTCCAGAATGAAATCCAGGAACTGCCTTGAGTCTCGTGCAGCTTCAGTGGGGCTGCTGGGCTGCTTGGGGACTAACATGGTATAGAGAGCAGTTGCCTTCCCTCCTTCCTCTCTGATCTCTGTGCCTTAATGCTTTAAACTGCAAGCTCTGGTTGAGGTCCGTCATGGATATATGTGCACAAAGTGCAGCATGATGACCTCCCAACCTCCCCTCTAGGCATTTTGACACAGGGTTTTGCAGGAATAGCAAGGCATCAGGCAGTGGGGATGTGTCATGCCATTCTGAAGGTGCCACCACCACCCCATCTTGCCAGTGTGGCAATGAGAAGGTTGTTCCTGCAGTACAGCGTTGTAAAGAAATTAGTTCACCCCATAAGACACATTTATAAACAGGTGATGATCATGCCCCCATGCTCCTTCAACTCTGAATTTTCTGGTAATTCTGTCTTTAAATCTGCTTGATGGAGCCTTTGATCACACAGCTGAGCTGCCGTTGATGTCTCTGACAGTTGACATCATGGGAGAGAAGGGAGCTTATGGCTCTTAACATTTCTTTTATGATAGCTTGTTTTCTAACGAAACACTCCAATGAGGATTTTCCATCATAATAAAACAGGGAGCTTTTCCAGAGCACTCAGATTTAGGGAGAAGCTCCTGTTTTCATTCAGCATTTCCATTCACAAGCAGATTATTTCAAGGCTGCAAAACTGAACTTGCTCTGTTTGCTGCCTTCCCCTACTCTGCTGTCTTTTTACCTAAGCCTCCTGACTCAGGACAGCAGCAGAGACAGCCAGGTCAAGAGCAATCAGAAATACTAAATATCCTATGCTGCTGGGCATGTTTTGCAACCAGGGAGGTGTCAAAGAGTTTTAAAAGCTATAGACATATAAGACTGCATTGCTACTGCTTTCATCGTCACCCTTTCCTAGGCTGGTACTTGGAGGCTGTCTCAAAGCAAACAGCAGCACTCTCCAGCAGCAACGCAGAATACGGTTTTAATCGAAAGAAACGTAGTGATGCAGGGATGTACCTGTGAGAGGGCCCTTAGATCTAGCTGCTGAGGTTGTGTTGAAGGTGACATGCCCGGGAGTGAGCGGGGGCCTCCAGTGCTGACGGTGCAAGGCGCCCTGCCAGTGTGTTCCTGTGCTGCGTGCTGGTGAAAGCTGGTTTTCTTCCCCAGGCCAGAGCAGGGGCAAAAGCAGGGATGCACGTCTGCACCTCACTTTGCTGTCAGGCTGCAGCTCCCTCTGGATGTGTCCCAGCTCTCCTCAGTGTGAGTAGTGGTAGGAGAGAGTCTGTCACCAGGGTCCAGGCAGGCACTAAAACCCACCGCTTCCCCAGGGCCACAGCTCCCCACACCCAAACTGGGCAAGGCAGCTGCCTCTGCCCTGCCCTGCCCTGCACTGCTGGCCCACCCTGGCTGGGTGACAGATGGGGACTTAGATCAGTACACTGTGTGACGAAGCCGTCCTCATGCCCTCCCTACTGTTTGCTGTCAGGAAAGTTCGTTTTGGGGCATCAAGGCCCGGATGTCTTGGTTTACCACCTTGAGGTGGACCTTTCCTTGGTGGGAAGTAGTATCTTGACGGTGAGCTTAAAGTTCACCTTAATAAGCACCTTTATCCTCTTCCATGGTTGTGATTGGGATTACTCAGCGACCCGTGAGCACGCATGTTGGTTGGGGAAAATGGAGGTGGAGATGTGTCTCTGGCTTTGCAGAGCGGGACGGGGCTATTAAATGGTCCAGGAGGTGCTGCAGGATTCACCGCTGCAAGAGGCAAACCTGCCCCTGCCCATACAGCTAATGCCCGTGCCATGCCTGTCGTCTGTACCTTGGTTTCTGCAGCCCTCCCACCCCGGCTGCTTGTTCCTGCTCCTGTCCCCCACCACAGGGTACCGGCCCGGCGGCACGTGGGACCAGGTGGTGGGTTCAGCCAGGTCGGTTCCTGGTCCTTACTTGTGGCATAACCTCACAAACAGTTGCGCCATCAAAAAAGGGAGAGCTCGTGCAGAGTGGGAACCAATGACCAGAGGTGGAAGATGTTCGGGGTGGCTGAAGAAGGCCCTGCTTCCACCTGTAAAGCTGCTGCCTGAATTGCCTGCAGCAGTTAAGGCTTGGAGTTGGTTCAGCCTTGAAGTCTGCTCTTGATGAGATGGATAGTTCTGAATGCAAATTAGTTGCAAAGAACCTAAGAGTGATGGGGTCTGCAGAGCACTTCTTAAGCTATTAAGAGGCACAAGAATCAGCAGGGGAAAAAAAAAGACAAAATAACTTTTAATATACAGTCTTCCCAAGAATGTGCACAGGGGTTGATCCTGATTTAAAAAAAAATAAAATAAATAAACAGAGAGTCTAGGCCAAGCTATTTCTCAGACGCAACATGCCAAATGGACTCAGGTTCTTCAAGAAGAGAATAAAATGAGAACTTCCCCTCTGCTCTCAATTCTTTCAAGTCCCTTCAAAGGGGGGGAAGCTTCACACTAGCACTCAGCACTTCGTCAACAACAATCTCTCCATGTTAAAGCCTCCAGACTGCATTCCCTGGCAGTGCAGGTGGGAGCCGTGCCAACTGTTTTATTAGGTTTTCACCCATGAAACCCACCAGCAGGGAAGGGCCTGACTTGTCCTCACAAGGCCGCAGTGGGATAAGTTTGTGCTGCTGCCCTGCACCCGCTGAGGGTGCTGTGCTTGGCCAGTGTGTGGGTCCTGAGGGAGCTGCCTGCCTCGGGGCTAATTGGGGGGCCCCTCTGTGAGGACCCGAGGACCAGAGTGAGGTGGAGGTCTCAGCGTTGTTGTCTTCAAGGTGCAAGTGGAGGTGGGTCTCTCTGCTTGTGCTTTTCCTTTATGAAGGATCCCGATGAGGGATAATGATGTGCTGCTGCTTTTGGCAGTCCCCAGGCAGGAAGGAGCCTTTCAAAGCTTGGGTTATAGGAGCTGAGCAGATGCTGCTGGGGTTAGATGTGATGGGGTCTTCTGCCTGAGCATCTTGGAGATGTGTGCACTAGATGTTGCCCTCATAAATAACCACCCGCTCTGACTCTTTAAGCATCATTTTTTCCTTCCATCTTAACCTTCCAGACTAGTTTCAGGTTCTCTTCTTCTAGTAAATGTTTCCTTTTCTCTAACTTAAATAATCCATCTCCCCAAAGCTGACCTGACAGATGTTTCCCCCCGCAGTGACCCTGCATTCACAGCACACTTCATGAAACCCTGGCTTGCATGGGGAAATGCAGCACCAGCAAGTGACCCTGCTGGTGTCCCAGCTAAAAATAAAGCCTGTCCCTCCTGGCAGCGCTGGGGTTTGCTTTTAACTAGGTAGGCAGTTTTACCCATGGGCTGCACTGTGCTCTCATGCTAGGCAGAAGGCACAGCTTAACCTTCAGAGCATGACGGAGCTGCCACCCCTCTGGGGAATTGCACTGGGAGACCGAAGGTGAGAAGATGCTCAGCTGCACTTAGTGCACCTGCACCACTCCCCAAAAAACTGCTGGCTTGCCTGTTGCCTGCCTAGATCCATCTCCTCACCACTTCGTGCATCCCAGTGAGTCATGACCACAACTCCTTCCCCCAGCTCTGGCCTTTTCCTTCCTCTGCTTTTCCTTCTTAAATATATAGATCTCTTCATGATTCTCCAGTAACTACCCCAACTCCCCACTTCCCTCAACAGCTCCATGCCTTCTAGCTTTCCCGTCTTCTAATAGCATCCCTCACATGTTCAACTCCCCATTTAACCTGTGTGTAGCTTTCTGCCTGTCTCCCAGATCTGTATGGGCTTGGCTGCTGGGACAGAGCAAGAGGTTGGCCCAGTCAGGAAGCAGATGCTCAGTGAAGAACGGCCTTTCCAGCTTTTACTGTACATGCACATTAGCAAGTATCACAAAAATTGGTAAGGTTGAAATATGCTCTGGAGCAAGAGGAGGGATGCATCCTGGCTGGTGAGTCTGTGGATATTTTGAGGGTTTCCATGCACATCTATTTTTCCTTTGAGCCTTCCAGTAGTTATCTTAATTTGTTTCTTATGGCATTGAGTTCCACAGATTGCACAAATGCACAGCATAGAATTTAAAAAGTTTCCAGTGCCCACTAGATAAAATACCCTGAGTCTGGGAGCTTTCTGTTGGTGTTAGCCTCAAGCTTCTTTTGTCCCGGTTGATGAGCTCTGTCCCTCTGACCAAAGCTGATTTCCTGGAGGAGGTTGAGGGAGGGGACATGGGAGTTGTGAAAGGGGACATGGGAATTGTGCATTTTTATTTGTTCGTCTGCTCACTGAACTCTTGCAGCAAAGTGGATCTATTTCAAGGCTTTGCTTGTCCTTAAAGGTGAGCATCCTTTTGCTGAAGACATTTTGTGCTTGTTTTACTCGTTTGTGTCACTGACCTGAATAGTAATGGTGGCTCTGCCCGGGGTAATGCTCTCCCTGTCCCACTGCTCCTCACCCACTGGTATTTGGGGACTGTTGCTCCTCCTCTGGGCAAAGTGTTTTTCCGTCACTTATGACAGGTTTCCCAGATGACAGGAGTTACTGTCATCAGCGATGGCAGGAAAGCTGGGTTCAGGACACCACCACAGAAGTACGGCTGGGCCCGAGAGGCTTTCTGGGCTGAGGGAGCAGGGGACAGGGGCTGAGTGTGGAGTAAGGGTGTGAAAACAGGCTGTTCATTCCTGCCTCAGCTCTTGGTCAAGTCAGTCCTCCACTGAAAGTCCCAGCAAGAGAGGGACCCTGCAATTTTTTTGCCCTAGCCTTGTCTTAGGAGAGATTTGGACTTCAAAGTGAGTAGAGCACTTCTCCATTTTAATCTTCTCTTTGCAGAAAGGAATGGAAAGATAATTTCTGCAATGCCTAAAGGGGATTCGAGCCCCTCAGTAAAACTGATGGAGATGTGGGATCATTAGCGTCCATAGCGGAGGCTGTGCCCCTCAGTGGCATAATAGGGGCTGTCCTCTCTCTTTGCCTTGATGGCTTAAATAGACCATACAGCAGGTGGCTGCATGGGATGAGCATGTTATCCAAGCACCTATATTAATCCAGCGACTCCTGTCATTGTACCTGCAGGATGAGACACTTCAGGATGTTGATCCAAGGTGACACTGGGCACATGGTAGAGAAGAGAGACTCCAAGCCTTGTTTGCTGGGGTCTTGGGTTGTGGAGGAAAGGAGGATTTTCTCCTTCCCTTGTCTCGTTTCAGTGCATTTGGCTGATGTGGTCATCTCCCATGACTCAGCTGATCCTGCTGGCAGGACTAGTTGTAGCAAATCCGGGGCCAGCATGGAGTGCTGGGAGGAGGGAGGAACCAGGGCGAGATGGACAGGAATAGGGTTGGTATGGAGGAAGCAGGACGATGCCCCCCAGCTGATGTGTGTGATGTGAGTTGCAAAGAGGAAATAGATGAAGCTTTCCTTTTGGAGGTTTATGTTATATGAAATGTTGCCAGAGCTCCTCAGGCAGCTCTTCCAGTAGAATAAGCTGGCTCTGCTGATTTAGGCTCATTGGACCTATGCTGATTTATGCCAGAGAAAATCTGGTCCTAAGGACCCTCTCTCTTTTGCCAGCCTTCAGCTGATGGTATGCAAGTTGACTGGGCTGGAAAGATAGTCCTCATTTTTAAGATGACTCTGTGTAAAAGGAGGCTTTTGGAGGGGAGGATCAAGGGAAGGAAGCTCTGAATAAAATGAAAATGCTATTTCTTCCACTTTGGAGATAAACCACAGCATGATTATTATGTACTTTGCTAGGAAATTTTTCTGATACATGGTGCCCTGCATCCAGTTTTCAAATGTTCCTCACTTGTATCTAAGTTAAGACTTGCTGATTGCTGGGAATTAGAATATCATTGCAGGCATGTTAGAAATGGTGAGGGAGGAGCCTCATCCTTTTTGGACAAGGTGCTTTGTCCTATGCATCACTCTCAAGCTGGCATACACATACAAATAACCTTGATTTTTTTTTTTTTTAATCTCACTGAAGTATCAAGTCACGTATTTACCTGTCTTAGACCTATGCCTTTTGGGTGTGGGACCTGCCCAGTGCTCTAGGCAGGAACCAAGAAAAAAACTTCATGTCTTTCTTTGGAGAAGACAGCAGTGGCCTCTCATAGCCATCTGTTCGGTTTTCTGCAGGAATTTTAAATCATGTTTAGATATCCAGTGGAAAATCTGTGATTTCAATGGGGTCAAGGTGTCCACATGGGTTAAGGAGCTGCTCCATTAAACTTCTAACTATCCTGTGAAATCTGGTCCTTTGTGACTCCTTCGGTGAAATATCCGAGACACACTGAGACCATGGATGGGTCAGGGGAGGAGGTTAGTGCTGTCGTAGCAGTGAGAGAGAAAATGTGGGTATTGAGGGTGACTAACTCCAGATGATATTTCAGATTACCTGCCCTTGACAGGACAGAGTGGGGCAGCCAGCCAGGGAGGACAGACCTGCAGCTGAAACACAGTCTGAAAGGAATAATCCTGTCTGGTGATGCTGTAGTGAAGAACAAATCTCTGCCTGTCTTTGCTATAGAGATCAGAGTGCCATATGGCTTTATACAGCCCACAGGGAAAGCCATCGAGGGCGGGGGGGTGGGGGTGGGGGGCAAGAAATGAAGGTGGGGCAGCAGATAGCTGGAGACTGTGATTGCCTTAGTAGCTCAGCTTCCACTGTTTGTTGTCCATGTCATCTCTGCAATTACCATATGGTAAATATGACTTGAGTCTCTAACAAATAACAGAACTAATATTAAGAGAGAATCTGTAAACAGCTAGTGCATAAATGAACAAAGAGCAATAAACAGCCTGGACTTATGAAGAATGAATTAATCATGGTAGATGTGAGGGTTTATTTTTTTAAAGCAGTTGCAGAATTAGCTGCTTTCACTGAAGGATTAAAATATCTCAATTGTCAGTAAGAGATATGTGGGGATATGCATCAGTGAAGGGTGAGGGTGCTGTGTGAAGTTGTATTTGGTAACTGTATTCAAATGAGTGAATTTACAGGTTTTGGCACCTTCCAAGTGAAGTGGGAGGTATTTTGAGGATAACCCATAGCTCAGTGCATTTTTCATGCCTCCTGCTGTGCTCAGATCTGCAGAAGCAGTCAGCGTGTTACAGTGTATTTCCCTCCTCTCAGCTGGAGACCCTGACTTTTTTGGTTGAAACTCTGGAAACCTCTGCTTCCCTTCCATACGTGCCAGTCAGCACAGCGCTCCTCTCGCCAGCCCCACCACGCTGGGGGCACAGCAGACAGGCGGAGAGACCTTCGACGGTGAGCAACACAGTGGGCTTCTGTCTATCAGCCTCGATTTAATCTTTCTAACAGTCCAGTACTTCATGAAACCCTATGGCAGAGCCGAGGGGCGAGACTTCACTGCCCAGGCTCGGCTTTCCTTCTCCAACAAGAGCAGGTCTGCTGCTGGTTTTGGTGGGAGCAGGCACTGAGGTATGGCTCTCCCAGATACCCGGCTGCTTCTGACCGCCCCGGAGATGGAGAACCAAGAGGAGATGAAGATAAATGATTAAAGGGCAGCTTGAGCTAATTTATAAAGATTAAAATAAATTTGTGTGCTTTGGCCAAAGAATAACTGTGGAGAAGAACAGCTATTTACAAGTATCTGAAGCATGTAAATCTCAGGCTGGGAGGAGAATGGTTGAGAGTGCTCCAAGGACAGGGTAATGAGAACTAGCAGCATAAATTTTCTTAATTTCATCCTAAATATAAGGAAGACAGCTAAAACCTCCACGATAAATTACATCATGTCAGAGTCTCTATGGGAAGTTGTGGAAATGCCATCACTTGGGTAATTTAAAACTGGGCTGGACAAAGTACTGGGAAATAATGTTCACAAGGGGAATGATGCAGCGGTGGCCCCTGAGGCATGAACCAGACAACTTTTCTGGCTCTGGTCTAACTAATTCTGAAATTAGTGAAACCTGCGCTAATTGGGTTAAGAGAAAGCCTTTCCTATCTACCCCATTTCTGTGCCTGTTGCACAGAGGAGTGTAGAAATCTTCAGTCTAACATGACAAGTGACAACCACTTGTTCTTTGTTGCAGTGGTAAAGATGATTTCTGAAGTGTAGCCTTCTCTTCCTCATCTGCCCTCCTGATTTCTGCCCAATTTGTGGTGTGTTTTTTTGTTTTTTTTTTTTTTTTTTCTCCCCCGCTGTCCTGTTTGTGCTGCTTCTGCCTCCATTTACTTTTTTAATATTTTCTTTCTCACTGAGCCAGGAATGAGCCCCTCTGAATAGATTTGTGGAGGGCTTATAATTTCTGTTGTGTGCGATGTGGCATTTTTGGTAAAAACATATTTTTTACTGTATTCAGACAAAAAAAAAATCAGAAAATTTGTTTTTATTTTTCCTTGGAGGATAAATTAAGAAATGAACAGGCCCATTCTGGAGGATTGGGGCAGTGTGTGCCCCATCTGCAGGGATTAGCACCCAGTGTGGCTGGCTGGTGGCTGTCACTGGAGCCAGTCAGGGAAGGGCTCCCTGCCCGGCTACTTGTTGCATCACATGGTTGGTTTTGTTTTCCTCGAATGAGTGTTTTCTGTCAGAAAACTTGTATTTTTCTTAACTATTTCTGGATCTAAAGAGGGTAAGATATGACCACACCGCCTTTCCCCCTCTTATTTACCACTTTGCTCACCTCTGTGTACAAATAACTACTGGCTCTGTAGCACAATTGCACTGCTGACAACAAATCCTAGGGTCTTTAATTGTAGCTGTTGCAGATCTGTCACTGGTGTGCTAAAGAAACGTCACGAGTTGCCGCTGTCATCTTTCCTCTAGGATGCTGTGAGTCACTACGCGATAAGTTGTGCTCTGATGGTGTCACCTGAACCAGCAGTATAATATGTCCGTGAAGCAGGAGCAGTAAATAACAGACCCTGTGTGCTGCCACAGGCAGTACATAAAATGTCTTTTACTGACAAGAAGCTTTCCTCACACTGCAGGAATAATTTTTTTTCCCTATTCCCCCGCCCCCTACCCCTCCCCAAATGGTCTTTGCTGCTCTTTATAAACCAGCAAGACAGAGAGCGATGAAAACCAGTGCCTTGAAGGCTGTAGCAGAGAAATCAGTGCCTCTTGCAACCCCACGTGTTGGGTGGATGCTCCAGGTTGTCTCCATCAGCTGTCCTCCATGGAGGACACAGGGATGCCACCGAGTCGGTGACCCAGTAACTCCACTTCTTTATTTCCCGCAGCCTCCTAAACCTCAAAGGAAGGACTTTCAGCCTCTTCGCTGGGCCTTTCACATCACAGGCATAAAATCAAGCGCCTGAAGAATGAGCTTGAAAGTACCTGCCCTCTCAATTTGGGGCTGTTCAGACTATGAAGAATGGTGTGTTCAGATGTGCACTGGTATCAAGCACCAAAAAGCTTTAATTGTGTTTAGAAATACCTCTAAATGCAATAAAAAGACTGATGTTTGAAGATCTGTCTCTGCAATGGAGGCTTCCCAGTGACTTCAAAAAGGTCTTGACAGTGACTTTTTGCCAGATATATGTGTGGTTGCCACCGAAGCACCACAGTGAGCTCTCAATGCAGTTTGTACACAGGGTGAGTTTGTTCTGGCTTCCCACATACTAACGCTGGATGTGATTGCCATGAGCAGGCCTGGGCTCCATACCTGCACTTTTTTACAGTGAGGGTGACTGAGCACTGGCACAACTTGCCTAGAGAAGTTGTGGAGACTCCATCCTTCATCCTGGATTATCCTTCAGATATTCAGAAGCCAGCTGGACGTGGTCCTGGGCAACTGGCTGGGTGGCCCTGTTTGAGCAGAGGGGATGGGCTAGATGACCTCCAGAGGTCCCTGCTATCTCCTGTGTGAACTGGCCACTTGAAAGTCCCTGAAAAACAATAGTGAGATTGTGTAGTATTCATGAAAAGAAAAAACCTCATCTATATCAGAGCAGATAATACTGCTTTTTAAGCAGGAGGATGGCCACTACTAATCTATGTGTCAGCCTAAATACCAGGTTTTGTTTTCTGAATGTAAAAAAGGCTACAGTTCTGGGGGAGAAAAAAAGGAAAAGGGTAACGCTCGCTGTTCCTCAGCCTGAGGAATCTCAGGCATACGGATGTGTATGGGGAATGGAAGAGCAAGCGCACCGTGGCTCACAAGGAGGCTGCGCTAGCCCGCACCAGGGGCTCTCAGAGCCACACGTTGGGCACCAAAAAGGACTGTCATGGTTTAACCTGGCAGGCGGCCAAACACCGCCGAGAAGCTCGCTCACTCTGCCTTCCCCCCGGTGGGATGGGAGAGAGAATTGGGAAAAAAAAAAAGAAGTAAAATCCATGGACTGAGATAAAGACAGTTTAATAGGACAGAAAAGGAAGGGAAAATAGTACTAATAATAATGATAAAGGCTCTCAGATGGCTCTCAGAGTGTCACTGTGGCCGTCTACCAACAGGTTTCCTTCTGTGTCTGCCACCTCCTCCTTTACATGTCTGTGCATAGAGCATAAACAGCAGCTCCTACATCCATATATATCTGTCTGTCTTGTATGGATATTTTTCAGCTGGGGTGGAAGTGAAGTGAGGAAATAAAATGCCCGGTCAGTCAAGTGCAGCCGGTCCGGTACTGGAAGGGGACAATTAAGTACGGGCACCTTTATGGGTTAGCTATTTATGGCACTGCTTCTTCAGGAGCATCGTGGATACTAAAATACAGAAAAAACATCATGGACCTGTTCCCCGGGGCAAATTGAGTGTTTGAAGGTTGCTCCGAGCCATACACAGACTTGTGCTCCGTTTGGGTCAGCCCCTGGGATCACTGAATGTAACTGGATCCCATCACTGCAGCATTTCTATAAGGAATTAGTAGACTTGAATCGTTATGTCAATTAACACCCATTTACCACACTAGAATGGTAGGAGCTGCTCAAATTAGTAGAGACACCAGCTTGTAAATATTAAAAGACTTGCTACGAGAGCTGGGGTTTTTTATGGTAGCTTTCTGAATGATCTTGAGAGAAAAAAAAAAAAGGCTGCTTTTGACACATACTGAGGGGGTTATTCTGTAGGCAGCTAATTCTGGGTTTTGGCATGTTTACTGTGAAGTGCAAAGCAACAAGCATCTACGGCTCCCCACCGTAACTTTTCCATAGAGCTGGACTATGGGGGTCTGTCATGGCCTAAGCATGAGTTACAGTGCTTTTTGAGTCATAAAAGCTAGCTGGTGCAGTAGTAGGGAGCTAAACTACCTACTGCTGTGCAATAACCTGTGTAAAGTCAGCTTTGGGTCTTTGGTTGTGCTCATATCAGATAGGCACGTGCCATCAGAACTTAAGGCCAGGTGTGTGTTTGGAAATTTACATTTGTCTGACAAAATGAATCTAATTAAACTGCTCTGGCCTTTGGCTTGCAGGTAAATCTTAACTTACTCTCTGAGTACTACTCTTGTAGTGGTGAGCAGAGGGCTCAGTAGCATTTGAATGGAGACAGTTGAAAGATGTGCTTTGTTTTCTATTAAATATTTTGTTATGCTTTTATTTTGAGAGAGGGATGAGTGTGAATTAGGTATAATACCTCTTCTGTTAAAATTCAGTTATTTCTGTTCTTTGGCAGAAAGGCTATAATTTCAAGTTTTTGCTGATGGTTATTAAAAAAATGGGCTCAGTCAAAAAGCTTTTTTATGTGCTTTGCAGCTGAGGAATGTGAGGCCCTGTTATTAAGTTGAACCTTATTTCTGTTTCCTCCAGCTTCGAAGCGGTGCTATAAGATGACACTAATAGCAGCACTGTATCCGCTCTGTTCTGGGACAGATGCTTGTCGAGTAGACAAAACCCTTGATCTTGAGATGTCTCTGTCTGGCCCTCATGCAGTGCCCATGCCTGAACGGGGCTCCCCCCCTTGATCAGATCTAATCAGCAGCCTTTCCTGGCTAGGCTGGAGTCAGGGGAGAGAAGATATATGGCCACAGATATACCCATGTGTCTGATTTATTTGCGGGCTGGAAGAGAGACGGGAAGGAGAAGGAGGTGCCAGACAACCTAATGTTATTTTCAGGTCAAATCCAAAGGTTTTTATGATGGTTTATGGGGAATTTTGCCTAATAAGAAATTAATAAGGACTTGGATGTTTGCTTTTCGTTTTATATTTACTGAGGAGTGATGTTGGGAACTTGGTATGTGGAGGTTACATGTTAGCAGCCATCACTGTGTTATGTTGCCTCTTGATTTGATTTCTTGTTGTGAGTGCTTCCTTTTGAAAATATCCTTGCCTTTAGAGACATGAAAGCAGCTGTGTACAAAAAGCTAAATTATAAGGGATCAGTATAGCCTTCCCAGCTTTCTATCTCGCTATAGGTCCACACCATACAAACCATCAGTCTTCTGAAACTCAGCTATTACAAAAGATGGAAGGAGCTTGATAGTTGCCTAAAAGCCATTTTCTGTTGCAGGCTTAATTGTGACAAGTGTGGTCCATGCTGCTTTCTGGACTGTCTCCAGAAGTATTTCAAGAACTGATCTTTTTATTTATGGGCTCGATTTATGGATTTATGGATCACATGGCCATTGTCAACTCTTGCAGAAGAAGGAGTTCCCCCTGCTAAAATAACTGTTATGCATCTTCCCAGAGCCTTGCTGTTGAACACTAGCTCATTCTGGTGCAGTGGTTCTTGCAGCGTTTTGTCTCTCTTTTGCGTTGACTGAATGCTTTGAACTTATCCTTGAACTTTTCCTACCAGATAGGGGACACTATCTGGTCACCTCACTACCAATGCCCTTATTTGCATGCATTCAGTGTGATAGCTATAGCAGGGCAGAGACCTCTGGGAGAAAATTATGTTTGATAGCAAAGAGGTAGTGGAAATGAAGATCCTCTTGGTATAAAGCTGAAGATCACCCGATGCCAACTGACGTTCCACTGTTGCTGCAGCCTCTGGTTGCTTGCATCCTGCAGGGCCAGAGCAGTGACGTTGCTGGAGTGACGCCTCTCTGTGCCAGATGTCACACTGGCGTCGGAGGAGTGACACCGTGATGACTCCTGGGTGACTAGCTGTGCTTTAGGACTGTGCTGCGAGCCCGCCTAGAGGCTCAGTCCTCAGAGCAGGACTTTGTGCTGAAGGGTGCCTCTTGTCACGATTAGCCCTGCTGAGATCAGTGCTGCTCCTTAGAGGAGGGGTAGGGGATGTGTCCACTTCACTCTGGGCAGGTCAGAGCTACATATATCCCCTCCAGTGGTTTCTGGACTGAGTTTAGTTGATATATCTGAGGGAGAGCTTGTGCCTTATATAAGCAACTTTACAGACCTAGAGCTACAGAGTCAGTTCTAACTCTTCTCTCCTCTGTCATCTGAATGTTAAAACTGTTACCTCAGTGTTTCATTAGCAACAGTTTTAAAATTTAGTAGTTTTATTCTGTGTTGTAAAGCATACTTGCACCAGTTCCCCAGGGAGGGGGGGTTGACAATAAGAATGCTTCACTGTGTTTTTCAGATTGGTTAGTTTAATGTTTTTCATGTTAATGAACACGTATTAAGATCTTATTAGATAGTGTGTCTGTGGGCAAAGTTCCTGTTGATCCCATTGGGGAATTTTATCTGTGTCAAAGAATTGCAGGATCAGGTCATTATTATATCATGTTAGAAAATGACTGTGACCTCCACTTAACATTAAAATGTTTGTCAAAGCAAGCGAAGACCAGTGAAGAAGAGTATTCCTGAATTCTGAGATTTTAGTCTACAACCCATAGCCTGAATTTGGAGGTCCTAACACATAAACAGAGGCTACCCTGGTAGACATTGTTTGTGAAATAATATACAATTATTTTCAGGAGTAATAGTAAAATTACCCTCTGCTTAAAATCAAATTAAAAATTTGGGGAGGACTGGCAACGTCCTGGAGTGTGTTGAAGTATGGCTAGCAGTAGAAGCCATCATGGCATTACAGAAGGTAGATAGATAACGTTAATTGCAGAAGGTGGTTGTCCCACAGAGAGGGAGGTTGGTGGTAGCAGTGATTTATTTCAGAGAGCAGTTTAGTCATTGTACTATTCCTAGACAAGGCTCTGAATTTAAGCGATACTTAGACTCTTAAGTAATTTTTGAAACCAAATTTAGGTGCTTGAGTCATATAGATGTTTTTGAAATTACTCCTGTCTTTCTGTCAGCCGTTTCTACATGGCTGATCTTGGAAGATACAGCACATACTGGCTGCTGCACAGTTAAGTAGGAGCCGGGAGCTGGAAGTGTCAAGAGGTTGGTGGATACCTGCCAGCAATTACAGTATGGAAAAGGACGATCTGATGTGCCCGGGGTGTTTTTGGAGCTGCTGTGCTTGTGCAGTTGGTCTCTGTGTGCACCTTGAGTCAGAGGCACCTGGAACGTGTCATCTTTACTGTGCATTTGCCCACCTCCACCTTGCAGACCAGAGATCTTGGGCTTGCTGCTCATAGTCACTCTGCACCTGTTCACTGGCCCTTTCTCAACATCCTACAGCCAGAAATCTGGTAAAATACCATGCAGAGAAGGAGGGAAGGCAAAATGGGAGTGTCAAACTGAACCCAAGTGGTATGTGCTGGGTAGCTCAGTCCTCCTTGGGACCCTTGAATAAGACTTCAAGGCTGGGGCTAGGGCTGGGGCTGGCTAACAGCTCTCACTGGGGCTGAGATCCCCTCTGATCCCCAGGGGCTCAGTCAGGCAATGGGACTAGGGTAGGCAGGCAGATAAGTAGGCATTGGGGAGAGAAGGTAAGTAGACTAATGTGGGGGGATCTCACTCTTCTAAATTAGTCCAGGTAGTGTGAAGAAGTGTATTGTTTTTTTCATATCAAGGGTTTCAGATATGGATTTGTGATCCTGATACTGCATAATCAATTCTCTCCCCTCTGCTGTGCTTTGTCAGGAGTGGTTTTGTTCATTTGCAGTCCTTGTTCACGCTTTCCTTCCTGTTTTGCTTGTCTTTATAGATTTTTATCTGAAAGTTGAAAACATTTTTGTTGATATCAGGAAGATTTCACCCGCTTCTGGAAAGAGGCTAGCGACACAACATGATGATAAAATAGCCATTGAAGATGCATTTTTAAATGCTGATAACATTAAAATGTTGCCTGGAATATTTACAGTGCAAGGGAAAGGGGAGGGACCTCTTCAAGTGTTTGTGGGCCAGTCCATCTCTTCAGACTGCTGCCATCCAAAGGTTAGGTATCTGCTCTAAACTGACTGACTGGTCACCCTCTCAAGACATGGAGAGAGATGGGAAGGGACAAAATCCCTTCTGGAGATGTGTGTCTTAAAGACATCTTTTGGGTCTGAACAGGGTGGAACAGGAAGGATCATCCCCTGGAAGCGTCTGTCTCTCCTCTGACTACAAAGGGAGCCTAAATGAGTTCATTTGACTTACTGCCCAAGACTGAGATAGTTACAGTAGGGGAAATTAATCCCAGCCCTACTGATTTGGCAGTACAAACCTCAATGAAAGTTAGTGGGAGTTAAGGCTCTTGAACCTTCCAAGTGCTATAGATAATGTTGTTATTAAGTTTGATGTTTCCTGTGAGATACTTGGCTGTGTCTGGACTGAGAAACGTGATTTGTCAGCTAAGTCTGAGACCAAATTCTTCCAGAGGCCTGTTATAAAGAAGGAGAATAGTGTGATCCATGACAATGAGAAGGATTCAGAATCCAGTTTTAAGTGGTGCAAGACCTGCAACGATGTAGTCCATAAGTAACAGAAGGCATTATTGGGCAGTGATATGCCAAATCTACGTGATACATTGATCAGCTCCTTTTTTTTTGCATGGTATTTTAGATTAGAGATTACTTTCATTTTAGAGGGTATTTGAAACTATATCAGTTTCTTAGGGATGCAGAGGGAATGTTGGTGGGTACATGCATTTTGCTCTATCTTCTGGGTTCATGAGCACAGCTTTTTCTAACTGTGGTGATTTTGTAGGTTTCTGTAACCATTTAAAATCAGGATTGATGATGTAAAATGTGATCATCCAGATCACAATGGAAAGGCTAGTGAAAAATGGCCTTTGGTGCTTTGCTGAGCATGAGTGCACTGCGCTATTTCTGGACTGACATCTTTACCTCCTAAATTGGAGGCCCTGTGACTCAGAACCTTGGGGGATCCCTAGGACCCTCATGGAGACTCTGCAACCTATTAGGAGGGGCAGGCTATGGGCATAGACTGGCCATTAGGGTACTCCGTAATTCATAACTGAATTATGGCCTACAGATGGACTTCATTTGGAGGTTGCTCACTGGCCTTAAATGGTGCTTCTTGCGTTGCTAGTGATTCTTTAACTTGTCTTATCCCTTGGGTGGTGAGACAGGGGAGCCTTTATATTTGGTTTCTTGTGCTGAGTTGAAGTGCTATGTGCCGTGGAACACCATGGCATCATTAGGTGGGTGGTGGCTGAGCACTCAGTACTCCTATTGCACATGTTGTAGGTCAAGAATGAACTATTATATACATACCCTTTTCCCCTGAGTTACTTTTCTAGCCATTGATCTTCATCTGCTGGGCATGTAAATGCTGCAGTTTGTTAGTGTCCCTGCTAAATACCTTCTTCAAAGTGACAGAGAGACAACCCATGCATCTACCAGTACTCTTCAGTGGTGAGATACTGAAGTGCGCTTGGGTAAATGTTGCATCTTCCTTTTCTCTCATGCTTCCCTCCCCCCTCTCTGTTTTGTTTGTTTCAGGTTCTCGGCCTTTTTGGATCTACACAGTGGAAGTTGCATCTTGTGTATGGCGTGGTTAAGCTTGCAGCCTGTCACCTCGGCCTTCCTCCATTTTGGGCTGGTTACTTTTGTGCTGTTTTTGCATGGTTTGCAGGTAGATGCTGGCCTGACGGGAGACTCAACCAGTTCAGTACAAAACAGCTCGTGTTCAGGATCTTTTGACTGCAAGGAAGGTGTTATCCTGCCAATATGGTACCCAGAAAACCCATCTCTTGGGGACAAAATTGCCCGTGTTATCGTATACTTTGTAGCACTGATCTACATGTTCCTGGGAGTCTCCATCATTGCAGATCGTTTCATGGCATCTATAGAGGTCATTACATCACAAGAGAAAGAAATCACGATTAAGAAACCCAATGGAGAGACCACGACGACCACCATTCGGATTTGGAATGAAACTGTTTCCAACTTGACCCTCATGGCTCTGGGCTCTTCTGCTCCTGAGATCCTTCTGTCTCTGATAGAAGTCTGTGGGCATGGATTCATAGCTGGAGACCTGGGGCCGTCTACAATTGTTGGCAGTGCTGCATTCAATATGTTTATCATCATTGCCATCTGTGTCTATGTGATCCCTGATGGGGAAACCAGAAAGATAAAACACCTGAGAGTTTTCTTTGTCACAGCTGCGTGGAGCATCTTTGCTTACATCTGGTTGTACATGATCCTTGCTGTCTTCTCTCCAGGTGTGGTTCAGGTCTGGGAAGGTCTGCTCACACTTTTCTTCTTTCCACTTTGCGTCCTTCTGGCTTGGATAGCAGATAGACGTCTGCTTTTCTATAAGTATATGCACAAAAAATACCGTACTGACAAGCACAGGGGCATTATCATAGAATCAGAAGGTGATCACCCTAAGGGAATTGAGATGGATGGCAAGATGATGAACTCCCACTTTCTAGATGGAAACTTAGTGACTGTGGAGGGGAAGGAGGTAGATGAATCTCGCAAAGAGATGATCCGGATCCTTAAGGACCTGAAGCAAAAGCACCCAGAAAAGGACTTGGACCAGCTGGTAGAGATGGCTAACTACTATGCCTTGTCTCATCAGCAAAAGAGCAGAGCCTTCTATCGCATTCAAGCTACCAGAATGATGACGGGAGCTGGCAATATTCTGAAGAAGCATGCAGCTGAGCAAGCCAAGAAGAGCACCAGCTTGCATGAGGTGCGGCCAGATGAACCTGAGGAATTCATCTCCAAAATTTATTTTGACCCATGCTCCTACCAGTGTCTTGAGAACTGTGGTGCCGTTCTCCTGACAGTGGTGAGGAAAGGAGGGGACGTGTCTAAGACCATCTATGTGGACTATAAAACAGAGGATGGCTCTGCCAATGCTGGTGCTGACTATGAGTTCACAGAGGGGACCGTTGTCTTGAAATCAGGGGAGACCCAGAAGGAGTTCTCAGTGGGAATTATTGATGATGACATCTTTGAGGAAGATGAGCATTTCTTTGTGCGGCTCAGTAACATCCGTGTGGTGGACAGTGAGGAACCTCCAGAGCTCAGTAACTCCCCATACCCAAAGGCCATCTTGGCTTCTCCTTGTGTGGCCACAGTGACTATACTAGATGATGACCATGCTGGCATCTTCACATTTGAATGTGATGTTATACATGTCAGTGAGAGCATTGGTGTGATGGAAGTCAAAGTCCTAAGGACATCAGGTGCTCGGGGTACAGTCATAGTGCCATTTAGGACAGTAGAAGGAACAGCAAAAGGAGGTGGAGAAGACTTTGAAGACACTTATGGGGAGTTGGAGTTCAAGAATGATGAAACCGTGTAAGTACCCCATTCGTTTCTGTTCCTGGGTCTAGTTTTGGTGTTTAACCCCACATTTTGCATCCATTACAGGTGAATGCTGACAAGGGACAGGCTCCTTTCTTCAGCTTTCCATCAGTTTCCCTACTTACCTCTTTCAGGCAAGAACCGACAGCAGGATTTAAAAGCTCAGAGCTCTTGTCCCCTCCCTCTTGGGAATGACAAAGTGAGGGTTAGAAATACTGGGGGGGAAAGGGGATAGGAGGAAAATATCTCATTCCCTGAGGTCCTGTACTAAAGCTAAGGGTTAGTGGAGAGTTAAGGTATAGAGAGAATAAAAAAGGCGAGCTTTTACTTGACTGGACAAATACGGGAAAGCCTCTTTTTGAACACCAAACATAGAGCACACAGGAGTTTATTGCAAACCCTAGATGAAGAGTTTACAACAGTTACTCCCAGGCAAGTGAGAGCTGCTCAGTAGACACAGGGCTTTATTTTCACAGGAGTAAGATTTCATATGTGTGTCTCTGGGCTGCCTGTGCAACTTGCAGGTCCGTGTGGCAGCTAACTCACAGCATAGGCACAGCTGCAAGTTGTTCTGCTGGACTTGTGAAATCCTTCCAGCCTTTATGTCCCCACGGTCTACCCATATTCCCCATGTCACCTTTTGTATGATCTCCGTATGTCTGTTCTTTTACTACCTGTGGTTTTTCCCCTTGTAAAATACGGTGGCAATTGGCAATAATGGTCTAAAGCACTGCAGCTCTCAGCCTGTCCATGTGGCTCCATGACCCAGTGTTTTCATACAGAATAAAGAAGACAAGCAGAATAGTCTGCACCAGTCCTGTTAATTCAGCTCTTTTATTGCATACAAAGTAGCTGATATGAAGCTAGTAAGTAATAAAGACCAGAGAGGCGATAATGTCTAATTGCTTTAAGTACCTGCTGTTAACATTAGTGAGAAAGGAGAAAAATCCCTTAGCTGAGCAGAGAGAGGGAGAGGGGTGTGAGTCTGGTGCTAAAACTCCCCAGTGTTAAGTGCCTAGGTTCCTCTTGTTAACACCTAATCACTTGAGCCATCAAAGGAAGAATTGTGCAGACTTGCAACAGGCATCAGAGAAAGGAAATCTTTGTACCAGGCTTCTCAATACAGTACCAGAAAGGATGTTAATATATTAAATGTTACGGAGTAGGGATGCCCTAATTCAATAGCACCTTCTGCCTTAGTCCACTAAACCATTTAATCCAGCTAATATCCACAGTTCTGATGATTGATTATAAGTACATGTTCTTCCTATTAAAGGAAGAGAAGCTCCTGGTTGGCTGGCTTCAGCCACTACCAGAGATGGAAGAGGATCAGCTGTCCTCATCCGGCCTTTTCAGGGAGATAGGCCATACAGGTTAGCCTCCTTAATTGAGACGCAAGCTGATTTCTCTATAGAAAGTGAAGAAAAATGTCAGATGCATAATTGCAGTCTCCTCTGACTAGACTTCCTAAAATGTAATGGGTACCACCCTGCTTCAGCCAGGTCTTGAAGAAAAGAGATTTTTCTTGCTTGAAGGAGACCCATCAGTGAAAGGCCAGAAGGTTTAGGGTACCAGAGAATGAACCCATGAGCCCTCTTACTCCAAACTGTACTCTCTTTTATCATTCAGCTGATGGAAGACTTCTTTTTGTCTTTGAAAAGTGTGACAGAAGGTCAGAGCATACCCACACAGTTGCTTCACTTGGGTTAAAACAAATCACATTCATCAGGACCATGTGCATCCTTGTGGGACAGGATCTAATGAAAATTAAGGCAGTCCAGAAAACAAGAAGTATGTGTAGGTTGCTTAACTGGTTTGTGACCCAGAGAAGATGCCATAGAGCACAGATGAGACGTTTGTGGTGTACTTAACACTGTGCCCACACTTAATGCATTAATGTGACTTTCACTTCTGCATCAGAAAACTGCTGGAAACAAAGCCTGCTAGCCACAGTGGCCATGGAGACCACGTGGTTATCAGAGATTAATTTCTTTTGAAGCTAGAATTAGTGGAGCTGGCTCAACATAGCACTTAATCAAATTACTAAGCCTAAACAAGGAAGGAGATCATGTCAGCCAGCAGGCTGCCTTTTTTTGACTCCCAGGTTTCATTTTAAATCTTCAAGTCTTCTGGGAATGAAGTTTTGGGCTTGGAAACATGGGAAGGTAGTTTTCAGTGGTCAGTCCTTGGCCTTTACATTCAGTGAACACAGCTCAGCTGCTGTACTTTGCCAGTTCTTCTCTGAGGTGCAGGGGGAAGTAGCTGTAGAAACCTGGAAGCATTAAGTGGTGAGTTTAATCTCTTCTACCTTTTTTGCTTTCTAAATTTGAATGCAGAAAAATAAGTTTGAGCTTTAGGCTGCAAAAAAAATTGAGATAGCTCAGGTCTGAATTGGGAGTTCAGACCCATAATTTGAACAAACACACTCTAGTTTTGTTTAGCCCAGTTTGGGAAGGTGGGTGGAACAGGGTGTTTGGGACAGTTTCGGTGACCCAGAGGGCAGTGTATGAGTTGATTGGTCACGGTATTGCTTGGTACAAGGCTGTATGTAGATACTGGGTAGCCACATATCCAGTGGGTTGCCTGGCTGCATAATTTGAAGCTCTGCCTCTTAAATGCCTTGCCACCGAGGGGAATCCACCACGAGGTACTGACATCCGTTGCACACTGAAGGGAGGACTGGGGGTCCACAAAGCCCGATGCAGAACAGAGGAAAAAGCAAGAAGGCTAAGATGGTCAGTAGACAATGCTAAGGACAGGGGGTTAGAAAGCAATGAGATGTGTGTTCCCCACTTCAGCCTACTAATTAGGCCCTTGCTTAGGAAAGTTGAAGTTTGGGCTCTAGTTTCCATGCTGGTGTAGGAGCTGCTCATGGATGGAGTCCTGCCTACCTCACTGCTTTAACCTTGTCATTCTCCTCGTGGAGTCACTTTGAAAAGACTTTTGACTCATGGAGGAAGGAAATGAATTAACACCATCTTGTGAACACGTAAAACAGTGCTGAGCTTTGCCAGTATGCTAAGGGTCTACAGAACTGCAGCCACAAAGAAGCACTGATCAGTTTAAACTGGAGGAGAGTAAAAGCTTCAGTCCACGCTCTCAGCTTGTTCTCTGACACATGAATTAAAAAAAACTACAGCTTGCATTCTGCAGCGGCAGGCGATCTGTAAGTAGTTTGTAGGTCAGCCTGCTTAAATGCAGCAATGCCTAGATTAATCTGAGGGGCACTGGATTACACAGCATCCTTGAGAGTAAACTACAGGAGAGGCGCTGCCATCTACCAAATGCCCAGAGACAAGGATAAGCACTTTCCCTGAGCACTAAATGGAGAAGGGGTCTTCACTTAAATATAACAAGATGAAATAAACTATCTCAGGGTTGTTTTTAAGAGGCTTTCCCTAAAATATGTGGGACTAAAAAAAGCTGAGTTGATGCAAACATTACAGAATGAGAGGGAAAGGGATCCTGCTGCCGGGTCTTGCTGATTGCCTCTGTGATTCTCTCTAGACTAACATGGTCAAAGTTTCCTTACTCACTTTTGGGTGGGAGCACAAGAGAAAGCAGTCTGAGATGAGGAGGCTTGAAACAATGTTGTTATTAATGAAATATGGTCGCATCCAGTGTGTATGTGTGTGTATGGATGTGTATGGGTGTTGGATAGCTATAAATCAAGCCACATAATCTTGAATGCTGTCATCTGTTGAGAAGGGAATTGATCAGGTCTCAAATATTTGATTATGCTGCCTCTTTTTCAATGTATTTGTTATTTCTGAACTCCTGCTCCAGTGAGGGTCAGATACGACCTGAACAGCTGAAGCAGAATCCTAGCTCTCTCATTGAGTAAAAGGAAACTCAAAAAATCAAACCCAAAACTTGGATTTTTTTTTTTCTTTTTTTTTGCAAGATGATGGAACACTCTTCTATTAAATGATTTTGTATGGAAGTAAATGTTAGGTTCTTGGAGGTATGAAAATGTAGAAGAATGATTGACCCAGCTGCTTTATCATGTCCAAGCAATAAAGAAATCATTAAGAGCCAGCAGCAAAAAGTGAATTGGTTTTAAAGGATTTCTTTTCTTTTTTTTTTTTTTTTTTTTTGCATAATAAAGGGAACTCCCAGCAAGTCATTAAATTTAATTTAAATTTTCTCTGTTTAAAACTGTTTAAATTCATATGGAAATTTGTCTAGGTCTTGCTTTAGAAAGTTTAGGAAGATACATAAGTTACCAGTATCTAATTGTTATGCCAGCTAGAAAATAAAGTGACAAGTTCTGCTGTGGCCATGTTGCTCGCAGCAGCTGTACTGAGTTAAGGTTTAGGCCAAGAGATGTGCTTTGTTACTTGCCTTTGTTGCTGGTTGCTCATTTACTTGCAGGACCTGAAGGCTACTAGAGGTGTAGCCATCTGCCCTGAGTCTGTAGTTCTCAAAGTATTGCCTGTGGCTCAGGCCGGGTCAGGGTGTTGGGAGATGCTGTCGTGTTAAACTGGTATTAAGGGGCCTGCAAAGTCAGGGTGGCTGAACCTTGGTATCATGTGGAAAACTACAGTCGCTTATCTACGTGTGTGTTAGAGCTCTCAGTAACAGAAGCACTGTCTCCTTCATTTGTACAGAGACCTCTCGAGACAAACATTACGCCTGCCTCGATAAGCAGTGAGATTCTTTTTAATTTTGCCTTTAGGGTTTGGGCAGGATGTCATGTGCAAGTTGCATGTTGCCTCTCCCTGTCTGCTTCTCCCCAGAGCTCCACAGAGTCACCGAGAGCCTTGGGCTGTCTCTGAGTGTGTGCTTAGCCAGGCGGGGCTGGTCCTCCAGAGTGCTGCCGTGACACTGCGCAGTGGAATACCACTGGCATTTCTTCCTGTTGGGGGCTTCAGGCACTTTTTTTTGGGGGGGGGGCCACGCTTGTGGAGTGTACGTGTATGCATGCGTATAAGTCCAGAGGTGGTCGTGTCTGGATCCAGCTCAGGTTGGTGCTGTGCCCCCAGGCTGGTGGTTAACACCTGCCCCAGGCAGCCCCCACCTGCTGCTGCCACCCTCTCTCCTGTGTGTTGTGCCACCCTTGCTTGGTGGGAAGGTCAGCATCCCTTCCTCCTCCTTTTCTTCTCCTGTCCATCCATGCTTGGACATGGAGGTACCTGGGCCCTAGCCCTTTGCTTATGGTACTGCCATGGTGGCTGTTAGTTTCCCGCAGCAGCTCTGGTGAAGGTGATAGTGGGGAAAGGTGAATGGCAGTTTTCTAGTTGAAGGGTGTCATACTGAGGTTTGGTGTAATTAATTGTCATCCCTTTTTGCCATTCAGTGCTTGAGGAAACTGTCAACTTAATTTTTTAATTTGATCACCTACACAGTCATGGTT
Organism: Tyto alba; assembly: GCF_018691265.1. NCBI lineage: Eukaryota > Metazoa > Chordata > Aves > Strigiformes > Tytonidae > Tyto > Tyto alba. The sequence goes on from NW_024881280.1 coordinate 11,176,893, forward strand.
GTGGCATTTTGAGGGAAATTATATTAATGATACTTAGCTCTTTTGCATGGTGTTTCTTCATTAGATCTTATAGTGCTTTGCAGAGGAGATTGAGAGACATTATTCCCATTCTGCAGATGGGGGAAAAAATACAGAGAAAGTGACTTCTCTTCCCTCTGGATTACCCAGCAGATCAGAGGCAAAGACAGGCATAAAATTGATCTCCCTGAACTGCTGGCCTGTGTTCTGTCTAGAAGGTCTGTGTACATCAAGCTTGTAATTTCCTGTTACTCAGGACCACAGTGAATTTATACAGATTCACTGACTTCTCCCCAGCCATTGCGAATCAGGTTGGTACAGGTATAGACAGTAGCTGTAATATCTATTTCCCCTAAGCTGTCAACAGTAACTGTGGTTTTGGGTGCTCATTTTCCTAAATTAAATTTTGGTCACATGAAATGGAGGTGTGTTGCATTTGCAGACATTGGTGATGACTCCAATTAATGACTGAGGTCATAACAAAATTATTCTGGTAATCTAGTCTGAACTGCTGTTCGACAGCTCTCGTACACCATGCGCTGATCCTAAGGCTCCTGGCTCTGAGAACAGCCCTCAAAAGATTAAGTCTAATTATTGGGACTCCAGGCAATGAGAATTTGTTGTGTGAGGCTGATGGTATCCGTCTCTCAGGACATGCTTCCTTCACATTAGAGCCTTCTTGAGATTGAACTAGGTATTGAATCCTCCAAACTCTTCTCTGGTTTGTTTCCATCAGTGGGTAGACTCTTGGCTTTCTTTTCCTACACCTTTACATGAATTAGAAGTTCTTGATTCTTATTTTAATTCTGATTAAGGGAAAACAGTAGCAACTGTCCTCCAGTTAAAAAAACTTTCCTCCACCATGTTGCCAGTGGTGAAAGGCTTCTTGCTGTGAAATTCTCATGTCAGTGTTATTAACAGTACTAGTTTCTGATTTAACTGAAGTCCTTTACACACACGCACGCTCTGGGTTTCTGCTGTAGTCCCACTGTGAGGTCTCGATGTGACCTGCAGGGAATTAGCGTAAGGCGTCAGGGGGCTGTTCCTGAGGTGGATGTAAAATCAGCCTGCAGAAATCTGAGACTGTGGCACCATCCTAGGAAGAAGAGAAGCCTAGAGCTGACCTTTATCTTCCCAGATAGTCCTGTTGGCAGGTGATGGGGGGACATACTTGCCATCTGTCCATGAAGAAGGACAAAGGACATCCTGTCTCAGAGACTGTGACTTCTTGCCCCTCAAAGGAGGCATTTCTATGAATTTGACAGCATTAAGCAGGGGAGATTTGGGACCCCAGCTCAAAAGAGAGGCATGTAATAGAGATCAGGTTTTTCAGAGCTGGTATGTGCTCTGATCTGGCAGAGAAGCCCCTGGGAAGCTCATGGGTTCCTAAACTAGGAGGCCCTTGGAATGGATGTTCTGGAAGGTATCAGAGAGGGCAGTGGTATTCCTAGTTTAGAGCAAACACGGGGAAGTTCACTCTGCCAAATGACACAACTGAGTTTTGGGTTTAAAAACAAACAACAGAACAAAACTGATCCTAGATTCCTAAAGTCTACTGTAGCTTGGGTGGGCTTTGCCTCCTTTACTCATACTGAGTCATGCATTACTATGTGGAGCACCTTTGTGAAAGAGTGGCTTAGACATTGTGCCCTTTACACACAGGTCTACAGAGACACGGATCATATTTGTTTCCCACCTGTAAGAAGGAGGAGAAGGCATGGTTTGCATGATACAGATTCAGGGGATAAGAAGAGGTGCTGGTGGCAAGGCTTGATATCACTCTGAGCACGTGCTGGGGGCAGGGTTTAACCCACAGTGGGAAAGTTACTTACAGCATTGTTGTAATGTGTCTGTGACTTCTAACAGATCAGAGTGCTAGCAAAGTTTCTGAGTTAAATACGGGCTTGTCCTTTTCTAAATGAGATGAGGAGAACAGCAGTCTAAAACCGCCCCAGCTAGAGGTCCTCCAGCACGGTTTTGTGGCTAAATATAAGCAGCTGATCCTAGTGGAAGGTGGCAGCTGTTTCAAATAAGAGATGATTTACTGTGTTGCTAGCAGTGTGGCTTGTTTCTTATTTACCTCATGTCAGGATAAAGGGTGATAAGAGAATTTGCTATGCTAGCTGATAGAAGCACTGGGGACCAAGTTCATCCTCTGTTTAGCTTCAGTGAAAAGAGCAGATTTAAAGCTGGGAGGAATGTAGACTGGTACATATTTACAGCTGTCTTGGCAGATGGGCTGTTGACAGATGAGGCCCCTCAAGTCTCTGCCCAGTGCCAGCATGTACTGCTGCAAGCATTTCAGCTGAAGCCAGTCCTGGTGTTGAGCAGGCCCTGGCTGCTCTGCGGGACGGGCCCTTTGGGTGGGTTGTACTGGAAGGGCAGCAGGCTGGAAGTCTGAACATCAGATAAAACCAGTTCTTCCTGCCAGGGTTAGCAGGACCTGGCCTTAGGAGGCTGACAGAGATGTCTGCCGAGCTGCCTCAAAGCCTGAACAGCCTCGTGTGGAGTGTGGGGCAGCCCCAGAGCTGGACAGATCCCTGACAGCCTCCACTGTGTCTTCCTCTCTCCTGCCATACGCTGGCATGCAGCCCTGCTGGGTATTCAGAAGAGACCAGGACTCGATGCTCTACGCCATGTGAGCAAAAGCCATGGCTCTGATCTCCTGGTCCTTCTGTGAGATGGTGGAAGATCTCCTTCACAGATTTTAGGTGCTGGGGATGAAAGAGGCTTTTTCTCTCCCCCGTTTGTGTCTCCAAACAGAGTTTCCAGGAGTGGTAGTTCCTGCCTGTGCTGTGGCTGTTGTGCTGAGTGTGTCATAGATGGTTTATCTGCTGCTGTGCTTCTTTGGTGCTCTGTGTAAAAGTATGTTGTTAAAGTGAAATGTGTCCTTTTGTGCCTCTGTTTTTCTTTCCATGAGATAAGCAAGCCAAACAGGTCCTACCCTGCTAAAAATTCCCACCTGAGCACCATGATGCTCTGCTTTTATCTTTTAGAGAAAAAAGCATGATAAAGCTATCAATATTTAATGTAGAAATTCTGCTCTGCTTATCTCTGCTTTACCTGTCTTCCCTCATGGTTTGGTCTCTCCTTTACCTCATCTGCTTGAGAGTTTTGGTGTAATACTGCTATCTCCACCTCCCTTAGTAAACGCAACTGGACCACGATGCTGTTCAGGAAAGATGTGCCGGGACCAGCATACTGACTGTGCAAGACTAAATAAGAGCTGACTGCTCTGTTTTCGAAGACATCAGAGATGCTTCTTTATTTTGGGGTGGATTATGGTTAGCTTTGATAGCTCACAGTAGTTTTCTTGTTCTGTAGTGGAGCAGGGGAGGGAGAATGTGTGAATTGGCAGTTTTTCCCCAGATGTGTCCTGTTAGCTAACACCACCAGAGGTGGGCAGAGCTGTGAATAACGCAAAAGCACAGTGAACCGACTATGTATGAGCAATAGCTGCTTGCCTAGCAGCCCGACTGCTAGGGTTTCATCAGCTCTATCCTGCTGAGCAATGCCTGAAAGCTGTAGCAGGGTGGAGCATATCGGATGGCTGGCTACTGCTGGTGGGAGAGGCAGTAGCACTGGAAGTGTGAGGAGCTGCGTGCGCTTCATCTCAGTGGCAACCGTGGTGCCTGTCCTATGGGAAGGTCTTAATTTTCTATAATTAGTGAGTTCTTGGCATAAATATCTGTCTTGCTCTTTTTGTGGCCTGACAAGTGGAGCAGTGCTAGATGTGGTCTGTGGGAGTCGGAGCTGATAGCAGCTTCAGTAGGTCATTAGACTTTGTGGTGGGCAGCTGGTGCTGGCTTTCCCTTGAGATGACAAAAAAAAAAAAAAAAAAGGCCCAGGGGCCTGATTATCCCATTCTTTGTATGGTACAGAGAAGCAAAAAAAGGCATAACAGATGTGACATCTCCCCTGACTTGACAGCAAGTTGTAGACAGCAGTGGCGGAGCAGGGGAGAAGTACAGGGTGGTTTCCTTGGTGCACAGCCCCGGGAGGAGAGGGTAAAGAGCAAAGGAGCTGTTGCCTTTGGTGCTGGGAGAGCAGCAGAAGGTCCCACGTGTGTTCCTATGCAGTGCTTCTGGACAGTGGGGAGTCCAAGGAGGTGAAGTGCCACAGTGCTGAGCGGTTTAGGGGTACCAGTCCCCAGAATGCTGCTCGTGGACTGACTTTGCAAGCCTGGTGCTGCAGCTCCCCTGGGAAGATCTGGTTCATGAGGGAAAACTGAATGAGCCTGGACTAAAACGGAGAGCAAAATAGGGCTGAAATAGGCCCCTGGGAGCATAGTTTTGGGTGCCCAAGTGACAGAAGCGTGACCAGCCTCAGGGGAGCAAGCTGCCCTGTTCCAGGGATGCTCCGGCCGTCTCTGAGGAGGGAGTGGGGTAGCTGTTTGCAGCGCCGGGGTGTTTGAAAGCAGGACAAATAGGTGCCAGGCTGAAGGGAGAGGGGCACCTTGCCAGCGTGTGCTGTAATGACTGGTGCCCCAGTTTGGCCTGGCCTGGGACTATTAATGCCCTGCCTTTGGGGAAGTGCTTCCCAGGGCCTTTCCTAAGGAGGCTGAGACCCCCTCGTACATCTAGCCTGGCGTGTGACCCCTCGTGCGGCGCCGTGTCTCCTGGCCCCGTGCCGGGAAGGGAGCCCAGCAGCCACCCGGGCAGGGGGTGGCAGCTGCCCTTGGCGGGGGATTTCTCCCTTGCCACGCTGGGCTGTCTTGGGTGGCACGTGAGGGAGTTTCACAGGGCTGCGAGCTTGCGGAGGAGAGGCCCGAGGAACAAGTACGCAGCAGCAACGAACTTCTGCTAAGGGTACCTCCCTTCCAATTTTGGGGGGAGATGATTTTTTTTTTTTTTTTTTAAGTGCATTGCCACATAGAGTAACGGCTCGCTCCCTGGTGGGTACAGCTAATGGATTTAAAGGGTATCTCTATCTTGTTCTGGGTGGTGAGAGTTTCCTCAAACCGCTGCCCAGAACACTTGTGAGACACCCTATAATTCAATTAGAAGTACCCTCCAGGGAGCATATAATTATATCATATCTGTGAAACGTAATGACAGCCCCCTCATATCACATGGTGAGCAACTCTCTGCTGCTGCCCAGAACCTTTCACCGGTAAGGAACTAATCTGCTTAGTGCAGATTGAACTCGGCTGTGTACAGCACTTACCCAAATGCTTCTGAAGGGAATCCCTGCCAGCCGAGTAAACCTGTTAGCAGCATGTGAGCATCACTGCCCCTGCATCCCTTTTCCCAGTTCTCGGACCACTCCAAGCAGGGCTGCTCACCTCCACCCTTGCCATCCTCTCTGAAGCTTCCCGGGAATTCTGAAGTATGGGAAGTTTTTTTTTTTAAGCTATTGAACGTGTCTTTTTGCTCCTTGATGGGTCATAATAGCCTGTGACTCGGAGTGTGCTGAAGGGATTGAGCTCCATAATAGGCAGTGTCCTACCTTCCTGCTGATACCCTGTAAAATTTTGATACAAGTTGGGATGTTCTGGGCAGAGAACTAATTGTAGTGCCAGTTGAAATGCAGCTGCCTCTGGTGTGAACTGCAGCGTCACAGTATCTGAAACAATTTAAGGCTAGAAGTGAGGAACACCAAACTTGACCACCACGTAGGGGACTTCCATGGGAAACTGTAATTCCAATTAGCTCTCACCACAGGCATCAGTTTAAATCAATCTGTAGAAAACCAGAGAGGGAGAGTGGGGTGGGGTATTGGAGTGACTTTGAGTACCTAAAGAAATCACATGGAAGAATTCCCTTCCTCACAGCAGAATTCTGCTGGGAAACAGCGTTAGCTACCTTGTGATTGAAGGATCCCCCTAGTCCGTACAGGTCTGATGATGCAGTGCTGTGACTGTACTGTCCCCAACCCTGCTGTAGTTCAGCAGCTTCAGACTGCTCTCCCAGCAAGTCTGTCCACCCACGCAAATAAACCCATTTACCTGACACAAAAATGTAGTTTCTGTGAGTGCTGTTGTGTTGCTGGCTGCCAGACTGAAGTGTCTCTTTGCCCGCAAATCCTGGAGCTCTGAGTGAGCTGGACACCTCTGGAATACAAGATGGAAGCAGGGAAGGGACCTTTGAAAGGTGATGGAGACAGCAGTCAAGTGAGGTTTTCTCCCTGTAGGAGGTGGAAGAACGTTGTGCTGACCTTTATCTGAATGGATCTGAATCCCAATGCATGTCCTTGACTGGCATTTTGGGGGTGCATCACCAAAGGTGGAGCAGAGGTGTGTTTAGATGGCATTGTTCTCTCCTTGGGGACAATCACATGGGGAATCACTGGCCAGCAGAGTCCTGGTGGGGTGTTTGTCCATGGCTCGAAAGACCTTAGCTGTGAATTGCTAAGTGATCTGGAGAAAGGCAGATAGAGAGCAACGTGGTTGGAATGAGAAAAAAAAATGGATGTTACTTGCTAAGGACCATGAGGTCATGGTCTTCTCCCCTAATCTGGGGCTGGGGCTCAGATTCTTGCTGCAAGGTGAGGATTTCTCAGTCAGTAGGGTTGTCTTGAAGTTGGATTGAAATTTATCTCCTAGTGTCTCCTCCAATAACTGTTAGGAAAAAAAAACCTTTCAGCCTTGCTGGGGCAAGCCAAAGGAAAGAGGAGCTGTTTTCTGCTTTCTGCTCTTTTCCTGCTGCTGTCTCTACTCTGCCTCTGCTCCCTGCTGCCCCTGTCAAAAAAAAAATAACATAAAAAACAACCAACCAAAAAACAGCACCTTGGAGCTTACCTCCTTCCACTACCTATTGCCAGTGAATTCTCCAGGTAACACTGGGAAGCCGTCTGATCTTTTTCAGGCAGCACTGCCTTTAACTGAGTATGGCTTGGAGCGAAGAGAGAAGCAATGTTCTTCCCCATGCACATCTTCTTCCCTCTTGGCATCTAGGTATCTGTAATGATGATCCCCAACTCCAGACATTGCATCAAAGCAAAGAGATTTGGCATGAAAGAAAATGATGAACCATCATGTAAATCCTGATGGCTCTCGAGCACAGTATCCTTGTCTAGAACAGGAGAGACGGGCAAACAGTTGTGGCAGGTCCCTCCCTGCCTGCGTTAGGGCTGTCTCTTCACCACAGCTCTGGAGTAACGCTCACTGCTCGCCTGCATTTGCACAAGGAAATTGTTGTGGAGTAACACCTTGGTTTTCTGTTCCTCTGGAAACCTCTTTTACCAGCTGGCTCATGTTTCACTTGGCCTTGGGGACAGTTACATGCTTTTTCTGTAACAAGGTGGTGGGACAGTAGCATCCCCAAGGTTATCTGACCTCCTGTAGACAGAGCATGGAGAGTGCCTGAGGAATGCTGAGGTAATATTATTTGGTTACCCCAGTAAGTTTCTCATAGAAATTAAAGGTATTTTGCATTTATTTTTCTCCTTTTGTATGGAGGGATCCCAAATTGCTCAACAAATTGGGCAGGAGGATCATTTTATCTACCAAGAAAAAGCAAGTGACCATAAGGACATTGTGTTTGGCAGCCTGTAGTCCAGTGAGGTACCGTATGGTAGGGGGCAATTGGGGTGAGGGGCTGCCCGCGTTGGGCAGGTTTGGGGCTGGCATTGCCAGCAGCAGCGTACCTGTCCCATGAGGAGGGTTGTGCCACTCTCGGGGAGCATGCGGAGTGCGAGGCGTGAGCGTCGGGGCGCTGAGCATCCTTCAGTGCTGGAAGGGTCATCAGAGGGAGTTTGTGCCGTGCTCAGTTGAAAACACAGGCTCTGGAGAGCGAGGCAGCTGGCACGCCTGGGATGCAGGGACTCAAAATGGATGCTTTTCTTCAGCAAGGGCACAGTTGCTGCAGAAATCACAGCCTGCCTTCCCACACGGCTGCCGGGTAACACCAGGCACCGGAGACAAAGCCTCCCTGGGGTCGCCTGCCCAGGGCTGCCTCTGAGGGGCTTCAGTCGCTGTGCCCTGATGGGACACGTCAGTCGTCTTCGGGAACAGAGGTAGGTTGACAGGATTTTTGTTGTGCTGTGGCACTGCTGCCCCACCACCCTGGGATCCCGCAGCCCTCTGGGGAGCCCGCTTGGATCTGAGTGTCAGCTATTGCTGCGAGGCTTCTGCAGGGCTCTGGTGTCTTACCAGAGCCCTGCCATTTAAAGCATCGACCTCTTGCTAACCCCTTAGCAGCTGTGGAAATACTAATTTATTTTCACCTGTTTGCAACAAATGGGCACACCATCTCTGTCACATGCACACCATGTATGTTGTGGGCAGGACGCGATGCCACTGTCTCTTCCACTCATGCTGCATGTCCCCAGTAAGGACCTGCTCCTACACCCTGGTTAGTACCTCTGTGGGTTGTGGAGACTGAAGACCCATCCATAAAGGTGGCAGGGTCTCACTCACAGCCTGCTCATTAGCTGATGTCAGGGTGTGTGATGTGGATACGTGCCCATCTCAACTTGTGCAATAAGCCCTTACCCACCCAAGCCTCTCTCCAGAGACTGTTAGGGTCCCTTAGCAACTTCAGATTGGATTTAGCCTTGACAAGCCTGAGATCGTACAAGGAAAAGCTTTTTTTACAGTGAAGGACAACCAACTTGGAGTGGATATATGTTAGATTGTGCTATTTCTAGGTGCAGGAAGGTGACTGGGAATGGTCAACAGGAGTTTATGATACAGACCATGCCTGACTAACTCGATTGCTTTCTGTGATGAGATGCCTGAGTCAGTGGCTGTGGAGAGAGCAGTGGGTGTCATTTACCTTGGCTTTCGGTTTTTGATGTGTTCTCCCACAGCATCATAATAGCCAGACTGGGGAGATACAGCCTTGATAAGTGACTACAAGGTGGATTAAAAAGCTGTCTGGACTGTCAGGCTGAAAAGGTAGTGGTCAGTGCTTTGAGGTTTAACGTGTAGCCAGTTCCTAGTCACAACCCTGAGGAATCAACATAAGGCCTGAACAATTCAGCATCTTCATCCACGCCAGGGATGATGGAGTGACGTGCAACCCTGCCCCAGTGAGCCCATGGGGACTGTGGTCCAAGGGGAAGGTTGGTACGCTGGAGTGGGGGTTGCTGGCTGGAAGGACCTTGGTGTGCAGCAGAAATGGGCTAACAGGGGCCTTGGGAAGCTGGGCGAGAGAAATGCATGTCCAGTGCCTGGTGTGGGGTCAGGCACTGCCCTGGGGCAGGCAGGGGGCCAGCTGGCTGGGAGCGGCTCTGCAGGGAAGGAGCTGTGCTGCGGGGGGGAAAAAACTGCTCTGTTTGTGCAGTTTAAACCAAATCAGGATTGAAGTGGTGCATCAATTTATCAGCGGTGTATAATTAGCCGGCAATCTGTGAGCTAGATAAGAAGGATCAATATCAGCAACACAGTGGAGAAACCACAGGGCTGGACACCGAGGCGATGCTGATGTTCAACTATGAATTTCTAAACGCCTTTCTGTAACTGATCCCCAGAAGTTATGCTCACACACGTAGTTATGTGCCCTCATGGTGTTACTGTCTCAATAGCTGTTGCTGCCCAGGGTAAGTTCTGCGAAACCCCACAGACCTGGTGGTCCCTGTGGATGTGAATCAGCAGCATAGCATGTCTTAAATATTAACCCAGTAAATCGCTGCTACTGACTTGGGATTTTGCAGGCACTGGTGTAGGTTTATTCCCTGTATAAGCTAGAAGCAGCTCTGGCCTTCACTGGGAAGTCAAGGGAAGGTCTCCCTGCGCTGCCCACCTTCTCCTCTGCTCCTGGGAATGTCCAGGTGAGTTAGAATTTCCCACCCAATGTCCGTTTTGTGTCTTTTTCCCATCTGAGACAAGTGAGTGCTCTTAGATGCTGACCAGCTGGGGTGTTGATTACTGGACACATAGCAGAGCTCCTGGGGAGAGCACAGCCCTGCAGCAGCAGCCTATGTCCCAGTCTGGCAAGTGTCCTACTTGCTGAACCCCCTGGGTGGCGTTAGAATGTCCCTTTGCATGATGGCTACATGTGATATGTACTCATTATGTGTTGTTGATTTTTCTGTCTGCACAGCTGTATGCAGATGTTGGCTGCTGGAAATGGCCAAGGACATGCAGTAACATACTCTCATGGTGATCTGTTGCTTTGACCTTCGGGTGGTACTTCTAAATTTTAAGAGTCTGGCACACACTGAGGTTGTGGGGGCAGAAGCAAGTGCCCTTGGCCTATGCTGTTATGTGAAACTAGCTGGGGCCCAGCAGTGATGACCTTAGAGCAGGTTTCTCTTCCAGATACCAGTGTTGTAGCAGAAAGGGAGAAAAAGCAGGAGAAACGTTCCAGAAATAATAGTCAAAATAAGTGATAAGGACTAGAAAAGCACCATCTTCTTGAGATCTCAGATATCATGTATTTCATGTGGAGTGCTGTCTTTCTACCCTGACGTCTGGTTGAATTTCTTATTTTTTTTTTTTTTTTTTTTTTTTTGTTAACATCCAAGTTTAAATAGAGTGGTCCTCTGAGGGCCTGAGCTCAAGCCTCTTACATGTAAAAAAGAAAGACTCCTGCAGTTAGAGTGGGTGGAGGGAGTTGTGTTAACCATCTCTTTGGTAGTATTTGCTCTTTTGTTGGCAAAGTTACTTCCATATCACTTGGACTTGATCAGTTAGACGAGCAGAAGCCATGCAGTTGTGGCAGCTTATTTAGAGCTTCCCTTATCAGGCAATAGAAGTGTCTCTAGAGGGCCACATGCCATGAGGACACGTCAGTAAATAACCATGAAATTGGTCTATTTACATGAGATTTTAACCAATGTCTGTCAGGATTGGGGTGCCAGTAAGCACTGAAATATTTAAGTCCCCTGTGGAGTAGAAGGACTTTATTTTCCTAGATGAGAAGGTGTAGAGATCTCACAGGCCCAGAAGAAGAGTCTGTGAAATATTCTTTGAGAACCTCATTTTTTTGGTAGTGTTTCTTTGTGGAAAAATGGAATAAAAAAGCAGTTCAAACCATTTCGGCTGCATGGCATTTTTGTTTCTTGCAGTGACTTGGAAGCACAATAGGAAGTATCAAGAAGGTTCAGTAAACAGTAATACCTAGCATTAGGAGCCTTTCCTGCAATCATTCCTGCTCTCCCTGGGTTTCAGTGGGAGCAGGAATTTGGTACTTCCGTTGGCTTTCTTGGCCTGGCTGGAGGTTGGGAAGTTTTCTCTCAAGCAGCTGTGGCTACAGACTTTAGTCATCAGAGGGGTTAAATCTCAGTGATCAGGGTTGGAAATGTGACATGGGAGATTAGATCTAGAATCCCATTTTTCTGGTGCACTGATAACAGGATCTTATCAGCCTGCCACTCTTATTTGATTACTAACACTTGCTACTGCAGAAACTGAGAGGGAGAGATGGGAAGTGGCTATTGATTGGCAATCAATAGGGACAGAGGTGCTTTCATCAGCCCCAGGGAAAGTGGCACATTCACCTGCTAATTGCAGCCTGCAAATCCCAGAGGGTACTCTCTGGCTCTGGATGCAGCATGTTGTGCTATCAGACCGACAGCTGTAAGAGATCAGTCTTGAAATTAGTGCTTTTGGCACTGGCCCTGTGTACCCGGTGCCATCCGGTGACAGAGCCACCCACGCTCCAGCCTAAGGTTAGCAGCATTGACTGAATTCATCAAACATGCCCTGGGAGGATGGAGAACAACTGGGTATTGTACAGTGGGGCTAACTGCACTCACGATTTGAATACTGATTCTTCATTAAACAATAGGGGCTTGTGCAGTTGGGAATAGGACTAAGCCTCCGTTTTTCTTGAAAGAAGCCAGATGAAGTTTCATACTTGTTTTTGTTTTTGTTTTTGTTTTTTCTCTGTGTATATTCCTATACTCATCTTTTATCTCACCTCCTTCTCTATCCCTCCTTCATTTCTCAATTAACTTGTGTTTTTTCCTCCAAGTGCACATCTGCTTCATGTGCTTTAAAAGTCATTGGGGAAAGGAGCCAGGATTGGCAAATAATGTAAATATAAGAAAAACTGAGGAACATCATATGTAATGTTGTTATCACCTCCAGTATGTGAGTTTTAAGAAATTAGAAAGGGCAGTGTTTCTCACAGCCCCTCCTCTTCTTCAGCACACTGTGGTGGATACAGCCTGGGGTGCAGATGGTCCTTAAGTTCCTGCTGACTGGGAACCAGAATACAGAGGGGGAGACCATCACATTCCCTTCTGCTCTTTCCTGAATTAGACTTGATGCTGGGCAGGGCCAAGTTCCCTCCTGCCATCACTAGTTATCCATGCAGAACATGGAGTGCTGCACCCTGACACAGGACCATTAGTGGCAAACTGGGACATTGCTGGGCCCAGCTAAATGGTGTTTAATGTTCAGTACGCGTAAGCAGGACAGACATTTGATGGCACTTTTGGCATCAGGCAGGGACACATAGCTTTGTTCTGCACTAGTGGTTGCTGAACTGTGTTCAGCCATGGGAACCGCATGAAGCAGACTCTGGACACAGCTAAGCTTCTGATATAGATGTCCATGAACACCATGTGTTGCAGCCGTTCCTCCTTTGCTTCTCTTTTGCCTTCCTTTCCACTGTTAAGATGACTTTTGTTCTGGAATAAACTGCATGGAGCTGAGCGTGGCTATGCCGTGCCCCATTAACCCACGCCTGTGCAGGCTGCCTGAAGCTAAGGGGATCTGAAGGGGTGCACCTCCATCCCGTGGCCTCTTAAGCACAGTTGTCTGGGGCAAGCATGTGGCACATCCAACGAAGGGTGGTTTTGTGCAAAAACCTTCCCTGGAATTGAGAACCACCTTTCTTCTCTTGCATTCTCCATTTAAACACAAGAGAGGCTATTTTAAAAAAAAAAAAAAAAGAAAAAAAATCTCGTTAAGAGAATGTTCCATTTGCATGATTAAGTCCTAGAAGTCAATAATGCCAAGCAGAACATTAATTCTGCCCCCAGTGTGTATAGTTATAAAATGATATTTAATTACACAATTACAAACTGTTTATCTGATAATCAAATGTACTCTCAATGTCTTCTACGTGCAGAGCTTAGTATGTGAAACATCTTGTTGGATTTTTGCAGTCCATTGTACTCGTACCAGTTTAATTATCCTGATCCTGCCACATGCAGTTGAATTAACCTATACCTAATTCTCTCTTTAATTTTTACTGGGCCACTGGTATACATCAGAACATGCTCCCTTTGCATTCAGAGAGTTACAGTGGTGTAAAACAGGCAAAATAGAATAAGGAGTTTGTCCCTAGTATAGGGCTTGTCAGCCTTTCTCAATTTTTGGCACCTTTGAAATATTCTAGGGGATTACATGAGCCCCTTTAGAAACATCTGACTTTGCTTTATAGTGTATAGTGATCTTATTTTTTGCAGTAACCTTTAGTGAATCCCTCAGGAGCAATCCGCAGTCTGCCATCAAAATGGCAGGATGAAAGCCACTGCTCTAAGCCTTTTAGGCAAAAATTCCCTTCCAAGTCAATGGCTGTGTATTATGCCATTCACTGTCCATTAGCACTCTGCTTTGGAGGGTGAAACAGTTAACTTTGGAGCTATTTTAGCTGCAAAACTTAGGTGGCCTAAATATGCCTGCAGCGGTTCCGTCTTATTATGTGCTGTTATATTTAATTTCTAGAATGTTGTGTAAGAGCAGTGTACTAAACTCTTTTCTCGTGAATGGCTCTGAGAAGTTCAGTCTATAATACATAGAGACTCATTGTATTGAGAGGTATTGCACTTACCAGTATAATATGGGTTTGTGGCATTTAAATAACAAGATATGGTTATGTTGTTGATGTCTGCATTGTGTGTGAAGAGAAAGAATTACATTTGGGTAAGCATCTCTGCCATGCCATGGGACAAAATTAATTCTGCCATCATAGTGTTCTCCTTGATATTGCCCCTTAATTTGGTTGATGTAGAACATGTGCCAGAACACTGCTGATCTGAGACAGCAGACTCAAGCATCACTTTCCATAGCAAAATCAAATCATGCCTTTTAGTGGGGATCTTTTTTTTCAAATGGCTGAGTGCAGACATCTTTCTCTCAATTTGCTATTGCAATCAAGAAACTAGAGCTTGTCTTAGCACAACAAAATAATATAAATAATATATAATGTCAGCACAATAAAATAACATCCAAATGATAGTGCTAGGCTGGCATCTAGGAATGTTCTCTGCTGACTAAAGCTGGAGGGGGAGAGCATGACCACCATATTTAATAGCCATTTAAACACCCTGGAGCTGTACCAGTGGCAACTCTGTGTTTGGAGTAGTTGAGTCCAGGCTATGGCCATACTGCTCTCCAGGAAGCTTGTGATGGCTCTGGCTTCTGCTGTGATGATGGACATGAAGTTTCTGGTGATTGTTACAATATTTGGTTCTTAGTGTAGAGATGAAGATATGCCCAGAAACCATGGAAAACTTGGAAAAGGAACAAAACCAGAGCATGGTGCCACTGATGTCTAGGTTGGTGGCTGTGCACTGAGCACAGTAAGACTTGAGTCTCTTAGAACCAGGCTGGACCAGTTGTAGTTTTATTGACTGAGGATTTGTCTGCAGACGTTAATTAAAGTCTGTTAAATCCTTGTGTGGATGAGTTTATTCCTGGGACCTTAGTCTAGTTAAGCTAAACTGAACAGAGGTCATGTTACTTTAGAGCATAAGCATCCACACAGGCCTTTCTTGGGCCTTAGCTTCCCACTCCTGATTAATTCAGCTTCATTTTCTGGAGTGTCCCCAGAAGACGAGTCCTTCCCAGTGTTGCTGGATTGCAGTTTTCTTATGCGATGTCTGAAGCACGTGCCCTTCCTCCTGCTAAACCTAGAAGATGGGGGGGAGCAGCCCAGCTGAAGTAGGTCTACAGTCTTCAAAGAAACTGGCAAAGGCCACTTGGAACCACCATCCAGGACTGTGCCATCATACTGGGACACCCAGGAGCACCCCTGAGATCTGGCAACCACAGAGCTCCTTGGCAGTGCCAGCTGTGGAGCACCCAGTACAGGCCAGCTGGGATTCCAGCCTGACACGGGTCTGTTGTGCTGTGCTCCCAGCAGCTGCTGGGGCAAAACCCACTTTTGCTGGCAAAAAGAGAAATCACACCTTTATTATGGCTTCATTTGCCATAACTGAGTAGGTTAGGATTAGATGAAATATAATTTCTGTTGTGATTTTTCTCCCAGTGGTGATACATTTGAGCATTTTTTCCCATTTTGGCCATGTTTAACAGTCTTATATGATGCAGCTTTAAGAGGAATAGTTTAGTAAGTGTCTCTGCTCAGTTACTAGCAGTCCTTGTGGTAAAACAGTGGTGAAAGGGTGTGTGAGGGGGCACCTAGTCCAGCCCAGGATCAAAGTTTCCAGTTTGGCATAAAGGCTGTGCAGTGGTGGTTCACCTGGCCAGACTTGGTGAGCTGGGAGTGCTCACAGGGCAGCTGAGGCAGCTGCAAGCAGGAAAATCTGTTTAAATCTGTTGCTAACATGCCTGTGGCTACTGTAGACCTGTCTGGCTAGTTCCCTTTTCCAAGCATTGCTTTGTAGCACATGAGATGAGGGAAGTTGGCTGCTTCTTCTGGACCTGCCTCTGGTTTGCAGTGCAGCCATGGGGAAGCTGCATCACTGTTCTGTGCCTTAGTTACTCCACATGCAAAATGGGGGTAAAGTGGCAGCCGTTACCTTTCCTAATGTTGGTTTATCACGGAAGGTCTCTTGCCCTGGGTCTTGTCCCTGGTCACTGCTTCTTGCACCGCTCTGTTCCAGGGAGGCCCAGGACTGAGCATCTCTGTGATAACAGGGGACATGTAAGAAGGGTCAGAGTGATTTAGAGGAAAACTGGAACCGAGTCGGAAGAGACAGCTGCCTTAGCATGCCTTAGGGATGAAGCTGAAGGCATCTGTCCTGCATTGAGTGCCAGTATGGCAGGGCTCTGGCTTCAGCAGAGCTCCGGGTAGGATCAGGTCCTTACACATATCCAACAGCATGGGCTGCGACCAGGGGAATGCAGAATCCAAAACTCATGTAAGGCAGGGCATCTTCAGTGTCATGGTCCACACAGGACTGAGCGTCTCTTCCTTCTGGGGACCACATAGGTTTTTCAAGTACATTCATTGAACTGTGCCTTAGCTCATAGCTTAGCATCTTTCAGGAGTAATGCAGAAAACTATCACTTGGCATTGGGCTGAATGGAGTGAAATCACTTGCTGCATTACGCCCCTGGGTCTAATATATTTATTTATATGTTAAGCATAGAAGAACATTTTCTTTCAGATGGAAAGAAAGATCTTTTAAATTTTACTTTCAGGGTATTGCCAGATTAACAATCTCTATACTGTATTCCTTAAAGAAATAAGTGTTTGATCAACTAATGTTCCTATCTACATTATAACTCTCACTGTGTGTAATTAAAGTAGATCATTTTTGAAATCTGAGCTACTTCTCATCACTTGCATAACGTCATGTGCTACTGTGAGGACCTGTACTTTCCCCACTTTCCTGGGATAGATACTGCCTAGCTTGGACACGTCCACACGTGTGAGGTGTTCCTTGATAACTGGAGTAAAGTTAATGGGCTTGTTTGAATAGGTAAGGGGAGAAGAATAGTCTTATCTTCAGATAGAGGTTTGATCAATAGGCACACTTCTTTGCTGAAGGACCGTGTTTGTGCTTGGTTTAAAATAGACAGCTGGACAGGCTAAGCAGAGACTAATGTGGCAACTTGAAGCCTTGTGAAAATCCCTGTAGGGTTTGGTATGAATTCTCCCCCAGCAGTGAGGGGTCCCACGCCAGCCTGCTGGAGAGGGCACAGCCCCTGAGATCTGCCCCTTCCCCATGAGGTACCGGTGGTGCCCAGGCTCCTCCAGCTTTGGCAGTGGGCTTTTCCCACCAGAGGTGGGCTCAGTGGCTGTGGGAAAGCTGGAGACACGATGTTGACTACATGGCACAGTGTGCTTCCCTAGCTGTGCTGTACACAGTGCCACAGGGGACATGATGGATACAGGGCTTTAAAAAAATAATTGTCCTTTCCCTTTCTACACCAGCTTCTCAGCTTTAATGTTATCCAAGGCCTGGTCTGCCTGTGTGAATCACCTCTGTTTGTGCAGGCAGCATGGGTAAGCTATTCTCAGTCTTCCACAAACAGGAAAGCAATGGAAAAATAGACTGGGATGCCTTCTGGCTTGTCTGTCGGCACCAGGCTTTCCTGTATAATTACAAGGCCTTTATTACTGGGGAAAGCAGGCAAGGAATTGTCTGGCTGTCTGATCCTAGACTGGGATTGCAGAAGTGGCAGTTATAAACAAATAAATATAGTAGTCTTTTCACTTGAAAACTGAGCCTATTTCATATGGGAACCATTGGCGGGGGTGGGTTGGGGAACCCCAAACCAAAAACCACAGCAACACAAAAAAAAAAGAGAAATTACAGAGTCCCTCTGACACAAGCCACACTCTGGGGAACTAAATATGTCTCCCTCTAACATGTAAAGCACCTAATTAACAAAGCCAGGCAGTCACAAAGGAGACCACTAGCCATCTCTGAGCTAGACACATGCAACTTGCTGGCAG
The DNA here is from genome assembly GCF_018691265.1 of Tyto alba. Lineage (NCBI taxonomy): Eukaryota > Metazoa > Chordata > Aves > Strigiformes > Tytonidae > Tyto > Tyto alba. The sequence goes on from NW_024881280.1 coordinate 11,194,400, forward strand.
TGTTTGCAAGGTCACCGCTTTCCTATCTTTCCCACCCCCAAAACTGACACAGCAGGGAGCATCTGCCATCCATTTCCCCTTGCCAGGGAGTGACAGGAAAGGTACACTGGGAAGATGAGAAGCATGAGTGATGGCAGCGTAGCTGTGCTGAATTATTGCTTCTTGTGTGGGGAGTGGAGATTTGCTTTTGGGATGCTGGACTCTAAATCATCCATCTCTTTCTTTTAAAGGTGAACTGAAGAGCTTTGCACAGGGGAAAGAATTATCCAATTATTTAAGAGCACAGTAAGCTTTGAGCACAGATACATTTACTTATTGAAAATAAGGGCTGAAAATCACTTCTTCCTGTGTTTATTCTCTACCTGATTTTTGGTTGTTGCTTTTGTCAACAGTACCAAGTAAATCAGTGTTGGAAGGGGTTACTGTATTTTAGTGCTGTGCTTTCCAAAGTACTGCCTATTCTCTCCTGTTCTCTTGAAATGCAGCAATCCCGGGAGTGATGCTGCTGTTGCATCTTGAGATAAGATGGGGGACTGGTCAACACAATCCCAGTGTAGACCCTTAGACTCACTTCATCTAGAGTTATTCAGGAGGTGCAAGTTGGTTGCATGTTTCTGTGTTATCAGAAAATGCAGGTGCGAATGCACATCTGCATCTGGGACAAGATTTGGGGTACAGAATAGCTTTTAACTGAGATTTGTGTGTTGCCTTACTGTATGGAAATCCAGGCTTGAGTTAAATGTAATTTCAGGGTAGCGGGTGGCTAACCTCAGGGAACATCTGCTTCTGTGGGTGTGAAAATCCCCAGCAGTAAATGGACTCTTAAAGTATCCCAGTCCCAGTGTGATGCCCAGCTATGGAGCCACTCGCTCTGGGACGCTGCCACAGGGAGGGAGCCTGCCTTAAAACCTGCCTAAGATCAGCAGCTCTGCTCTTCAGTGACACCTTCTAGCACCCCTTCCAGATCTGACACCCTGTTTTGCAGCTGAAACTAAGGCAAGGAGGCAGTTTTGTGAGGTTAAACCATGGAGCTCTGTAGGGCCAAAGCCTCCTGGGTCCCCAGGGCTTTTCTATGCTACAAACCCCTTCCTCCTGAAGAAACACATTTTCTTTTTCCTTCTTTCTCAAGCTTAAAGGGTTTCTCTCCCTTCTTAGATGCAAAAGCACAGCCCTTGCCATGACATTACACCACACATGGTATCTGTGCAGGGAGGAGGTTGGTGGGTGCCAGCCTGGCCGTGAGGAGCCAGTCTGCGTGCTGAGGGTGATGGAGATCTGTGTGGGGAGTGTGTTTCCCAGGGAATTTTGAGCTGCCTGTGGGTAGGCCCCAGTGTGGGAGTGTGTGGACCTGAAGGGGTTTTGTAAAGGGTGGCAAGGAGCTGCAAGCCCTGCATGGTGCCTGTCCTGAGCCAGGGAGACCTGCTTTCCTGTTCTGTCTACCTGAGGGCCTTGGTAAGGGACGCCATGGACTGGGAAGGAGGGATTAGAGTTTGGTTTTATTGACCGTTTCTCCTGCCAAGTAGGAGCAGAGGTGAGTAAAAGGCTCAAGCAGAGGAGTTTCCGTATTATCTCTGCCTGCAGCAGTGCAAGGCGCATGGTGAAGTGGGGAGCATTCAGCCCCTCAGAGCGAGGAGAGCAGGCAGTGCTGTGCTGTGGGTGAAGGACCGTGGCAGGGGTGGGTGAAGTTTTGGGATCCAGAGCAATGGCCTGGGCCTGACATGCAGTGATGGGAGTGAGAGGGTGGAAGTGCTCTTATGGGGCTGCTTCTTGGCTCCCCTGCTTGCGCATCTCTCTTCTCCTCTGGTTGCTCTTACACTCAGGGGCTTTAAAAACTCAGAGCCCAATACTCCCTTCTGTATGAATTATCTCTCCTGCCCTCCCACCAGGGCATCACATGAGCGTGGGCTGATATTTCCCCTTCCAGCGGATGAATTGCTTGCTGCTGTTTGGTGTGGTCTCTCTTGGAGATCAGCATGCCCCCAAGAGCCTGCTTGGGCTTTATTGAAGCACTGCCTGCCTTGGAGACTCCCCTGGATCTTTCCGTCTCTTTTGTTTTTACTGCTGTAATAAATCTTCCCAGATCTCTGTAGCTGGAAGGGTGGGAGGAATGGAGAGGGGAGGTTTCTTGCCTAGTGCATTGCAGGCTTTTATTGACTGCCAGAAGTAGCAGTAAATCTGAAGCGGGAGGTGGGTTGGCATTGGTGAGCGGAGCACAGAGTCCCCAGTGGGGATCCAGCCTGGTCCCGGGGGGATCACTGCTGATCCACAGACCTGCCAGCAGACAGAGCTGGGCTTACAGCCTTGGTGCAGCCAGGCAAGACAGGTCATCCACTTCTCCAGGGCTCGGGTCAGTGTGGCTTTGCAGATCTTCAGCAATCTGGGAGTGATATAAATCTGACAGAAGAAAAACCTGCCCTGAAATGACATGGCTGGCACTGATGTGATGCTCGGCCACCTGGTTTCCAGGGGGTTACCAGCTAGCTGTATCATTCTAGCCATGGATTTTTCTGTTGTTTTGTTTTTTTTTTTTTTTCTAAAACCTACAGCCCCAAAGCCGAAACTATTTTTGTTTTTAGGCTTACTAATTTTTCTCTGTTAAAAGATTCTTCTCTGTTTCTCAAAAGCAGTGTATATAATCAGCAGGGCTGGTGCATGGCACATTTCACTGCAGCCTGGAAGGGCTGGCCCTGGCAGGTCCCAGTGCTGCAGCACATGGTGGTGTCTAATTAAAGGTGATAGCGGTGCTGTGATAGCCATGAAATCCCTGTTCTTCCCTGCTTCTGCTGGGATGTTTAAACTCCAGAGCAGATAGCCTGTGGGGCTTGTGCAGTCTCTGATGTTGGAGGATTAAAAAAAAAAAAAAAAAAGGGTGGGGTGAGGGGAAGGTTAGATGGCTGTGTGTCAAGGTGTGGCACAGGTAAAATTTGTGTTGCCTGGAGGATGTGGCCGCCAGTGCTGGTGACAGGCTCTCCCAAATTTCCTCTGTGAGATTTTTGCCCTTCAGCACCAGGGCTTCCTGCAGCATGGAGAGAGGATTGTCACGGCTGGAGCAAAGGCAGCAGCATCAGCAGTCGTGTGTCCTGGAAGGACGTGGGCTGTGGCTCCAAGAGCACTGCAGGGTCCAGCCTGGGCAGCTGGAGGGGTGGGAGAGTGGGGACGCTGAGTTATATGTAGTGCTGCACCATGCCTCTCCTCCTGCACCACGGCTGGAGCACAGGCCCTGGATGTCTTTTCAGAAAGAATTAATGCAGTCAGACCTTGGGGTCATCACATGGATGGCAGCTCTGAGTGCAGGTGTCAACAATTCTTCCCAGCAGCATTCAGAAAGAGCACACAGTATGATTCTGTAGTAAATAAGTATTTCATACCCACCAAAACATTGTAAATGGTATTTGGAATACTTATGAATAGCTTTTTTTTTTTTCAGAAAAAGCTATTAGGCAGTAAATCTACCAGGGTTCTCTAGGCAGATTTTCCTACTTTGTCACATTTAAATGTGAGGTTGCAGTGTAACACTTGCACTTCGTAACTTTGGCATATGCATACATAACTACATCCTCCTCTGATTTTCTTTGAGATGCTTTCTCAGGCTCCTCAGCAAGAAAATGATAGGGTATGTGTGTCACCTGGATTCCTCTAGGCTGGGAAGAATGACAATGTCTTGTCTCTTTTACTTTTGCGATGGCCCATCAGAACCATGTCAGCTGGTTGAAGTCCAGGAATCCCTACAGCTACCAACATCCTGCTGTTAGGGTAAAGCTTAGAGTGCTGTCCTCAGTTCCTGGTAAATCACAAAACCTCTAGCCTGCAGTCCAGGTCAGACAAATAACAGAGAGGTCTGCCTGTAAGGGATAATTTCCTTGGATTTCTCAATGAATGTCATTTCTCACTCGCACCAGCCCTGTAAGTCCAGCAGGTTAGATGAGAATCTCCATCTCTGTGCTTCTGTGAGCTCTTCCTTGCTCTCTTTTAAAGGGAGCACAAATCCCAGCTCAGTGTGATGACAGATGTGGTTGTGACCCCTCTAGCAATGACAGTCACTTCCTCCTCTGGTGTCGTTCAAATGAGCAGTAGAGGCAAAATGTAACTCTAGCAAAGGGACTCCCTAGTACTTAAGCTAGAAAGCCCAGCATGAAAGATATCGATGTGGCTTCTGGCTTTAATATCCCTTAATAACCCTTTGGAACATGGCTCTGCACCCATAACAAAGCATCCTTGCAGTCTGACACTCCCATCCTTGGACAGGTGAGACCCACACAGAGGTCTGCGTCCCCTCTCTACACTCATCTCATCTCATTTCTTCTCCCCTATCGATAAATGCTGGACTATGAAGCCTGTATGCAGGCTCCACACCTAGAAGGGACATTCCTGTCTCTCTTGAAATCTGGATACTTCTTATAGTAATTCAGCTAGAAGCAAGACTATCTTTTCAAATTAGATTTCAGCACACTGACTGCATTTCTGGCCAGGATCTGGCAGTTTGTTGGCAAGAGAAAATGAAAAGAAATAAGGGATAAATGTAAAAAAACGTCAGATGCTTAATGATGTTCTAAAACTGGTGATGCTACACAAATGGACATGCATCTCAGCTCTGTGAAACAAATTCTCACATTCTTAATTCACAGTCTGTACAAATTCTCACATTCTTAATTCACAGTCTGTCTCACCTGAACAGTGGGGCCAAATGTCTTGGCAGGACAGGTGATTGACAGCATCTTTACCACAGTGCATGCAGTGTAGTTCTCTGGCTTTTTGATGTCAATCTGGGTAAGCAAAGGGCTTTTTCTTCTCCCAACTAGCCAGCTCTCAAATTAGCCTGGTCGCTCATCCTCTCTTTGCTCTGGTATTTATAGAGGAGAATGCCACTACTCTGTTGTTGTAGTTTACCATCAACAGTCACCATTAATGCCTGCTTTGACTTGGAAGAGGTTTCTCACTTCCCCACTGGCAGTCTGCCTCCCAACTGCTGCAGCCAGTACAGTGCCCCGTCTCACTGGGGAGGGCGGGCAGACAAGGAGATAGCTCTTGGTGAATTCCCTCTGGAGAAGCAGCTCGGTTTGTGGAGTGTTACAAGGATGGCCAACAGTCTACAAAGTTCAAGAGATGATCTCTCTGAAGAGAGGAGTATCCCTCTTTTGCTGTCTTGGCTAAGCACAACGACTGTTGCTTGCTCGGCTGAGAAACATGGGCATAACATAGCCATCTGAAAGATGCCTCATGCAACATCTTCTCGGCTGAAGGAAGAGACACTTGCACCTATGTAATTTCTGACAAATGTTTTTCCAGCCTGTTCTTGAAGATCTCTAGTGCAGAGGCATCTACAGTATCCTCAGGCAAACTGTCGTAGGACTTCTACCCTAACCCATTAGAAAGAGGTTCCTAATTTGTAAGCTAAGTTGGCCTTGCTCCAACTCCAGCCCCATATTTTTTATTCTATCCATCAGGGACCTGGAGAATACATTTTTCCCAGTCCTTTCTTCCCTTGGTTCTTCCTGGATAAGCCTTTTACATCTTTGAATACTGTGCCTGAAAGTTGTACTTCCCCTCTTGTATTCTCTTCTGTAGGGTAATCCTAGTTCCTTTAACCTTGGCTCAAATAAACCAGCCCTGCTCACCCTCCAGTTGTTCTGTTTGCTCTTCTATGGACTTATTCCATCTGATCCATGTCTCTTGGAGGTGCAGCACCCTGAACTGGACCCTGCACTCCAGCGGAGGCCTTTCTAGTTCTAGGTAGCATGGAGAGATGGATTTGGTCCCAGGACAGCTGGTCAATGACTCTCTGCCACCTTCTCTAGGTCCTGCCAGCCCATGCTGGTAGATCATTCTTTCCAACCCTTATTTCTGCCTCCATTCCTAGCCAGTTAAAAGTGGGTCTCATCTGTCTCCGTAATTAGCCCAGTGGTCAGCAAAATGTTGATGAGGCTGAAGGCACGTCTACTGTGGCTGCTCATCCTGCTCTCACCCCTCCCTCCATCTGTCCTGATATACCTGAATTCAGCCTTCCCTGGCTGCTGCAAATGTTCCCTAAGCCTTCATGTTGCATCTGAGTTGTCTTTGTCACCCCTCTGGCTGCAGGAGGAAGGGCTTCCCTAATGCCTGTAGAGCTGTCTAAATTTTAAACTTGATTTTTAAAAATAAATTTATCGAAGAACTGTGAAGTCTGTAACATGCTAAAAATATCCTTTTTCATACCCAGATATTATTTTGAAATATACTACTGGTTGGGGCAGACATCTTAATCCTATTTTTGGAAGATCATTTGGCTAATTAGGAATCCTGGTGTGCCTGAGGGGACATTCATTATATTCCTACTGAGCCTTGGTTTGAAGGTGGAGCAAGGAGAGAGGTATGTCCTTCCCCGGGTGGGAGGACAGGAGGGAGATTATCAAACAGGACATGCCCTCCACCGTTGCCACATGTGCTGCCTTGGCACTAGTCCCCAGGAGCCCTTGGGGTGCGATCTGCACATTCACAGCCCGCTTCTCCCCGGCCGCATGTGCCAGGGGCGATGGGAGGCTCTGCGGTGCCTCGTGTGTTTGCAGAGCGCTCGGCGACCCCCCCGCACAGGGGTGATGCTGGTACATCACACGGCTGTGCTCGCAGGGGTTGGCAGGGTGCGTGCCCTCCTAGTGCCTCCCCTTGCCGTGGGATCCTGTCCGTCCGTATACGATGGGCTCGTGCCTGAGTCAACAGCTGATGGAATCAAAGGAGTTTGTCCCCTTGCCAGCGGTACTCCATAGAGGTGGGTGCCTGTGAGGCCAGGCCAGCGGCACCTATCTTCTTTTTCTCTGTCTTGCCTCCGAGTGTAACGTAAGCCTGGACAAGTGTGATGCTTCTTTCTGGGAACAGTATAAGGCAAATCCCTGAATTCTCCTGGGTCTCGCCCCTCCTTATTCCTTTCTCTCACTTTTCCTCTCTTTCTCACCCTTGCTCATCTGCGTCCACAAAGGTTTTGGAAGTAGCTTGGAGAAGGTGGCTGAGTTGCTGCCTCTGTTTTAGCTGTGCTACTGACGCAGACTGGACTTAGCTGTGTAGATCTTCCGATAACTCAGGTGGAGATACCATCCCTTAACCATGTCCTCCATCCCCAAACATCTGCACGCAGGCAGGGTGCCAGAGGCACCAGATATGACTAAGCTTTTCCAAAAATCCTCTGAGCTGCCGGCAGTTGCTGCTGGGGTGAGCAAGGGATGTGTGAACAAATCCCCAGAGATGCTACATGGAAAGGAGCAAGAGTTTCCTGTTTTCTCCTGCGGTCACCTGAGTAAGATGGTGGGGCTGGGTATTTCTTGGAGGAGTCTTTCAGTGCCAAATCTGGCTTCAGTGTTGTGCAGCATCAATAATGAGACAGTTGAAGAGACACTGAAATAATTGGGAAAAGACTGGAGAGAGCATTGGGGCTTTTGAGAGAGGAGTTAGGCAGAAGAGCTTCTCTTTCTCCAGTGGGTTAGATTGGTTTGTGAATCTGCCAGGGGACTAGAGATGGCCCAAGGAAAGATACTAGTGAAAAAGGATGGGGATGAAGGAGTAGGTGGATATGGTCTGTCAGATAGCGGCATCAGGGTAGCAAAGCCATGACAGATGGGGCTGCAGCAGGCAAGGAGAGTGAGCTCTGCTTTGACCACATATTTGGTAAGAGGTTCTCCTCCAATGCACAAGGCTTTTTGCTCCCATTTGTGAACTGTTTCTATGAATTGGACATTTGTCTGAATAAGAATAGCATCACCAGTTGTACAAATTAGGATGAAAGGAGTCCTCAGGCTTCAAGACAGGAGCTGAATGCCAGCCAGGGCCAGGAGAAAGCAAAGACTGTTTAGAGACCTCTAGCACAGGTGGGTGTGCTGCAGGCACCCTGCCCAAACCAGCTGGAGTTGGGCACTGCCAGGATGTCGAGGTGGATCAAACAGGTCACCTGCTTGATGTGACAGATGTCTGCTATCCTGTTGTGGGAGGTAGGGTAAGGACAGGGCCCGTCTAGCACATTCTGAGAAGTAAGGAATTCCAGCTGGCTTTTCCTCTTGGAAAAGCAGGCACAGCTGGTGGTGACAACCGCAGATGAAGAGGTAGAGTGAGTGCCTGGGATGCCTTCACTCTCTGCTTTTTGAAGATCTCAGGAGGCACTTCTAGGAGACATTACCTCGACAGCAAATATCAGACAGAGATCTCAAAATTGTTTCCGCCCCTTGGAGACATAAGGAAGTGCACAAAACTTCACTGTGGCTATTTAGAGGGCTGCTTCCACGAATATCTTCTAAAACGTCACTCTTGGAGATTGGCGTAATGTTTGCTTTACACAGCATTTCTAGCATTAGTTATTTTTAACTTCATATCTTTGATATTCTCAGCATGTATATTGCCTCTTTCAAGCTTGCTTTTTTTTTCCTGGGATGTTGTAGTTATTTCTTGTATGTGAGATGGACCCCAAGTCAGCCATCAGCTATCAGTCTGCCTTCCTAGTGAGGCTGTGTAGGAACCAGCATCTTCAAGATGAAAGTCCCTCTGATCTGCTAGAAACCCTCTGAATTACCCAGGCCCTGGAAACCATTCTGAAAACATTCAATTTATCTCAGTTTTTGTGGTGAGCTCTTACGTGGTGAATGCCTGAAGTTAAAAATATGTGATGTTGTATGGCGGTTGTGATGACACCAGTCAGACCAGGAGCTGTTGGTGGGAGGAGAGATGCTGTAATGGGTCTGTAACTATTTGGTGCCCAAATTATAAGTGGTGAGGAAAGTGAGAAAAGTCCCAGCTTTTCTCCCCTCATTCCCTCATCACCTCCTGCATGAACCACGCATTGCTGGGTTTTGGGTGCATCCACTTTTAGCAGCTTTTTGTAGAAGAGCGATGCTGATGCCACTCAATATATTAGTGGCTCCTAGCCAGGAGCAAGCTGTGTGTGAACCAGAGCCCATGGGGTGCCCTTTTCTCCCTCTGGAAGTCAGGCTTGGGTCACAAAAATTTGATGTCACCATTCAGATGTAACTTCAGTGTTTTCCCACCTCCTGGAAGGGTGTTAACTACAACACAAATATGTGTGATACTTTGGCCATCAAAACTGTGGAAAATGTGATGGAAAAGGAATTTTAGTCCTTGGTAGGAAGCTGTAGAGCTAGATGTGGTCTTTTTAACTTTAATCTTCTAGGTGTCTTGAAACTGAACCTTTCATTCCTCTCTGAAATATCTCCACTGGCCCCTTGAGCTCCCTCCCCCTTCCACTGACATGGCTTTTTTTTGTACCGAGACATCTCCCATGCCTGCTTTCCTCAATGGACACTGATGTGACATGCAGAGCTGAGCTGTCAGAGCTCTAAGATGTTGTTTTTTTCCCACTCTGTGATGAGCTGTGACACTCCAGCAGCCCAGCTCCACAGGCCACTTCTCCATGCTTCTGTTCACATTTTGTTGTGAATGCAGGACAGGTCCGGGGGCAGAACACAGAGGCTAGAGGTGTGCCCAAGTCAGAAGGGATTTTTGAAATGTGGCATTTTTCAGCTTTACTTGAAGAATCTGTAAGGTAGTATTGCAGATTATTCCTGCTCCCTTTCTCCATGGTTGTTCTTCTCCTGGGTTTTTCCCTGTTATTCTAGATTGTCCCAGCCATTATCTTTTTCCCCCCGCTCCTCTTCTGTCTGGCTCAGGGGAGAATTTTGCGGGTGGATCATGGGCTCTTTGGGGCAAATTTACATCCCTCGGTCATGCAAATGAGGAATCACATTATTGGAGTTGGTAGTGCTGAGCAGCATAAATTAAATGATCCCTGCAGGATTATTTCGGTGGAATAAAATAAGGTGGCTGGAAAGGGCGAGCAGGAAAAAGGACCTTCCCTTGCTCCAAAATCTGTACTTTTTTTAACTATAATCCAACTATGTTCCCCACTCAGGAGTCCCAGGCAAGGGCTTCTTTGAAGAAACCATGCATCTTGACAGTATTCCAAATACTGTAGTATTGAATAAGATCAAATGCTGGAAAGTATCAGTTCTTGCCTAGTAGATGCCCTGGCAGGGAAGCTGACTGGAAATCCTCAGAGAGATTACCCTGATCTCCTCACAAACAGAGAGGCATGGAATAGAATAACTTATTTTAAATATTAATGCTAATTTAACATTAATTTTGACTTTGTTGCTGGTGAGAGGTACTACTGTGACACTCCTAACAAGCTGAAATCTTCTTAGATGCCTTAGTCTTATAAACCTAAGATGGGAAAGACAGAGCAGATGCTTTGCTGTGCTCTTCTGCAAACTGATGAAAAATCTGCAGTTCATTTGACTGTTTGGACACTTTGGTGATTTTTTTGAATAGTACAGAAAAACTGTCTTGTGGTGGTGGCTTTTTTTTTTTTTATTATTTTTTTTGAGGTTAGGAAAAAACACTGTAGTCATTCCAGAGGGAACAGTTTAATTTGTCAGTACAGAATCTCAAAGGGTTTTCTTCATGTCCAGGTTTCCAGAGTAGGTAAAACCACTTGTTGGCAAACAGGCTCTCCGTAAAAGCACTTTCCACAGCAACAGACATGACAGTAGACATATATGGATACTAGGATGCCTAAAGATCTTCCAAGACCTGAACACTGAGCCTTGTACTTCTGTAATTATGTTGAAAATAGTGCTGAATTTGGAAAAGTAAACTATAAATTAGATTTGTTGCTGCAGACGCACTGCCAACTATAGGACTTGTGCTGTCTCTGCAGAAGGCAGGGCTAACTTTGGCATTTGCTTCAGTGCACCTTGGCCTGAGCTTGGAATCAGATAACTTTGAGACTTTTAGGTGGATGTTTGTTGATAAAGCAGGATTGAGGTGCTGTGGCCAGATGTTGGGAAGGGCCAGGCCTTCTTGTGTACCCTGGTGGGTACTGACAGGGCTAGTTACTAGTTCTGCTGGGCCACTGCAGGGCTGGGTTGGTTGATCTCAGCACAGGTTTTCCCAGCAGCAGAACAGGGATATGCTCAGGTCAGGGCATGCTGTTAAAATAAATCATAGTTCTTTGTGGATCCATTGTGCAAATTGCATGAGACATAGAAATGTTTCCAGCCCCCTGTGCCTCTACACCCCAACTGTGTTAGAAATTCACCCAGCTATGTGATTATGTGAAAGTATTATGCAACGAAGGCTTTAGAGAAGCACAACTCCCTCTGTTTTGCAGCAGTTGAGAGGTTTTTCCAAAGCATTTATCAGCAGAATTGGTACTGCCATACCAGCATCTGTGGCTTGGCAATTTCTGGATGCAATTTCTGTGGCTTTGGCATCTCTTTCTGGATGCAACAACATCTGTTTGCCACTGTGAATCTGTTGTGTGGTCCTTTTTGTCCCCATTCCAGGAATTTTGTACATTTACTGATAGGGCTGGTTGAGATATCCCAACAAATATGAGTTTGGTTGTATTTCCTCGGCAGCACTGGAGTATCAGGATATTATCTTTGTTTCCTAGCTATGTAGAGAAAAGAAAGCCCAAGATACAGTCCCTGTCTCCCCTGAGCTTTGTGTGTGTATAGGCATATATTTAGGGATCTTTTTTCCATATGCTGTTTATCTCACAGGTTTACTTCAACTGATAAGATTTCACAGACCTGCTGTTTAAAGCATGAATTGTAGACAAAAAGGTGACAATACAGCCTCTGGGAATCAGACCTTACCCTTGCTCTTGTGAAAGGTGAGGACAGAACTGAGCATAAAAGGTATACATAGAGCACCGAGACAGAGCTGTCTTTCAAAATAAGGTGCTTCAGATTGTTCTAGTGAAAGTGATGAAAAGTCAAAGAAAACCAGAAGGTGACTGCAGGGGTTTCTTTTCCATGCTCAGCCAAACCAAGCCTTTGGCTTTTAAGCTTGGGGCTCTTAGAGACATTTGGACAATAATCTCCCCTCCCTCAACCCAGCTATCATGCTTTTGGGATGGCTGTTGCTGACCCTGTTTCGCTTTGGCAAGGATGAATCATGCCTGTGCATATGTCAAGCGGTAAGGAACAGCAGAGGAGGGAAGGAAGGAAAGGTGTCTTTGCTGTAGGAGCACTTCCCCACTTGGTTGGTTCTGGTCCCTTTCTGCTGGCATCCCATCCGGACCTGCCTTTCCCTTCAAAAAAAAAATAATAAAAAAAAAAACAGGCCAAAAAAAAAAAAAAGCCTTGCTGCAGGCCTCCTTTTGAGCACAGTGTCTGGGATAGAAGTAGCAAGGTGCTATGCCTTTTCAAAGGAAATCATGTGTCTACCATTATTTATGAGCTACAAGGGTTAAGGAGATTAGCTGTTTCAGTGGATTAGTAAGGGGCTGCGAGATCTGTTCGTCTCTGCGTGGCTAGCTGTCTTACGAGTGGATGTGTTGAGCATCTAAAAATAATTCAATTATTTGTGCAAAATATCTGTCAGGCTTGTTTCCCTCAGGCTGTTTTGCTTCCAGAGCGCTGCTCTCCCAGTGCTCTCCCAGGTCCCACCCGAAGAGAGACGGGAGCAGATCCCCGCCACGGCTGTAGCGCGCCGAGCTGCCCCTTCCCCACTCCTCCGCCTCCCCCTCCCCAAACCAGCGAGACTCCCCCCCCGATACTGTTTCAAGTGGTGGGCTCCCCCTTCTCCCCCATGCCCACAGGGCAGGCAAGCTGGGGAGGATGGGGTCTCCCTGCTTCTCCCCTGGCTGCTGGGGATGTTTCTCAGTGGGAATAACTCTGTGCCCAGACACCAGCTATTAGTCTTCTCTGGTGTTAGCGCAATAAAAATCAGTGGCCCTGGGCAGTGTGAAATGAACTTTGGAGGCGTACTGAAGCCTTGGCTGTAGATTCTCCACCTGTTTCAATATATGAAAAATAATAAAATTTTTATAGATCCCTGAGGCATCTCTTAGGCATGGGAGAACATTTCAGCTTTTGGGGCTGGTGTTACTCCCACCCACGTGTGGCTGCTTGAGCTAGAGGTCCCTGTGGTGTCCAGTCAGGGTTAGAGCTGTGGGGTAGCACACGGGATGGGGAGCAGTGGCCAGGTAAAGGGGTGGGAAGGCAGCAGGATCTTGGATTCTTTCCTGTTTTTTCCACTGAGCTCCTGAGCATGCTGGCAGGTTGCTTACTTCACTGTGTCTCATTTTTGCTGTTTGTAAATGGGAACACGTTTCACCTCGCAGGGCTGCTGTGAAGCTTAATTAAGATTTGCAAAGTGCTCTGGTGCTGTATAAATGCCAGTCACTTTAATTAATAAAATGAAATGGCTGCGCACTCTTGGCTTCTTTGTTTACCTGGGTATGAGCAAGCAGCAGCTAGCACGATGATGTGCAATATAGCTGATATTCCACACAGTTATGTTTTATAAATACCCTGTTTTCTTGAAGGCACCTTGAGATGCCTTACTGACCTGTTAGACTTGCCCACTCCCAGACTGGACTTCACCTTTGGAAACCAGGGATGAGTAATATCAAGCCTAAGTTGCAAGGACTGCCTTATCGCTGCAGGTGGTCATCTGGTGGGGCGTGTGGGAGGATGCAGCAGAAAGCACGTGGGTCCATATGTGTTTTTACCATCCTGCTTTCTGATGCCCAGAAGTCAGAACAAGCTGCCTGCACGTGCCTGGACTCGGTGGGCTTGGTGGTGTGTAATGTCAGTGGCAAACATCAGCTGCTTGGGTTGACCATGGCCCGATGGTGGAAGAGCTGTGGTGTGCGGGAGGAGAGGTCTGTGGTGGTGAGACAGGGATGGGGAGCAGGCCAGAGGCTGTGCTGGCAGGGTACGTGTGGCCAGGCACAGCCGTGACACACACAGGCCTGCAGTGTAGCTCAGTCAGGGAACCGGAGCAAGAGCCTCAGCTGAAAAACAGCTCCCCGATGGAGGAGAGGATGAAGGTGCCTGCTGAGGCTCTGGAGGAGAGCTGGTCTTGGGAGGGCTCTGCTGAGTCTGCTTCTAGCTTGCTCCTTCACAGCAGGTCTCATCAGCCAGCCAGCCTGGAGCACGGGCAGGTGGGGCAGCTCGTTTGGGGCCCTGCACAGTGGGAGTTACGAAGAGGACCAAACCAGCTCACGGAAATGGCTTTTCTTCCCTTTCCCTTAGTTTTTCCTGACCATGTTCAAGGAAGGATTTTGTCCGTTGCATCATCTGCATCTTTACAGAAAAGGCTTATTTCACATTCATGAGAGCCAAAAATGTCCAGGAAGGAGAAACTAGGAGAAACTAACAAGAAGCATGTGCCACATGCTCCAGAGAGCACTCTCATGTCTGTCCCTCAGTGCCTGGCCCAGATCTTCAGCAGTCGCTGTGTCCAGTGCCACACAAGCGAGGGTTGCTTCGCTCTGCAGTAACCTGATGTTGTCACGTGCTGGTCCAACAAGAGCAGCCCAGAGACCAATAGCCGTACATTTATGGCCACTCTAGATCCAGATCTGAGCATTCTTGCCCTGAAATAAGGAATCAAAACATGAGGTTTGAAGTCTCTTTGAGTTTCCAGTAGGTTTGGCTCTGCATCTGGAAAATGCACCATGGTTATTTCTGTGAGCGCTCTGCTCTCTGGGTGACTGAGGATAGGTTGTTCAAAGAGGAGTCCTAAATAAATGATGATAAGAGAAGGGAGGAAGACTCTGCATGAGTGCTGTCTGTTCCTGGGCAGGTATCCATGATGAAAGTTCATGGAGAGAACCTTTTCTTGGAGTTATTAATAACTGGGCTTTGCACACACTCTTGTCTGATGTAGACACTGGGGACAGGGCTTCCTCTTCCCTTTCTTTCTTTTTTGTTTGCTTGTGGGAATTGAATACTGTTCCCCTTGTGAAGTATAGTTGCTTTGCTGTGGCTTAGACCTGTCCCTCTCCTCTGCACTGAAAAGGGTGGAGTGGCAGTGAAGCCCCATCTATGCAGCGGTACCAAGCTGTTGTCTTTGAGCCCTTCTGAGTGTAACTGCAGCATGGATGGGTCTATGCCATAAAGACCTCACAGACTCCTTCGTTTTTCTCTCCTGCTGTTGGTTTCAATCCTCAGACTTTAGGCCAAATGGATGGTTTTCTGAATATGCAAGTTTCCCACCACCCTGTCCAAGGCCAAACCTGTGGAGACCACCTGGTTTGATGGATCCAGGGCCCTCCTGCCGCCTCTTCCCTTCCTTTCCTCTTCACCCTGGCCTCCTGGGCAGGAATAAGGAAGAAAGAAGGTATTCTGCCTAATGTTCACCCCCCTGCCCCAGGCTGGTCCCTACCCTTCAGCCACCAGTGGGTGATGCCACTGAAAACACTGCAGGCTGGCACACCAGCACATCCTCTCCTGGAGGAAACAGTGTGGGCAGGCAGGATATCCTGTGTCTCCTTGGTGAGGATGATGTTTAAGCATGTAGGTATCAGTGTTGGTACACTCTGTTAGCATGCATTGCTGTGTGTATCTCCACACCTATCATTTGTTCTATAGAGACGCACTACCTCTTATCTGGAAGCCTGCACCACAGGGATGAGTAGGCGTATGTGTAGATGACTGCTTTTTATGAACTGCCAAAGGTTTGTACGTGCAGCCTGCTGGGGTGCTTGTGCTTGAACACCAGGTGCATCTGTCCTGGGTTGAGTGAGTGGTGGAGTTTTTTGGGTACATGAGCATCTACAGGCCTAAACCATGACAGCATCTCTCTCTCTTTTCCACCCCAGCCCTCTGGGTC
Source organism: Tyto alba (assembly GCF_018691265.1). Classification (NCBI taxonomy): domain Eukaryota; kingdom Metazoa; phylum Chordata; class Aves; order Strigiformes; family Tytonidae; genus Tyto; species Tyto alba. The sequence continues at coordinate 11,210,000 of NW_024881280.1, forward strand.
GGAGCTTTCTGGGTGATTTCTCAGCAGTCACCTCTGTGCTGGTCTAAAACTAACCTTTGGTGTCTGATTATTGCACCACGGTTCAGGCTTCTAAGCAGAAATCTGTATCATCTGTCTGCCCTTGCAGAATATGAATAACTCAAAGCATGGGCAGCAGCGAAGGATCAGGGTACTCACAGACTCTCATATTGCTTCTTACTCATGTCTGTGTGACCCTGATGTTATATCACAGCTTAATAAGTTGTCCAGAATGTAATGTGTTAGCATAGTAGCAAATACTGGAGAGAGTCACAAGATCAAATTAAACTCCATGCCACTGACAGGTTTGATTTCAGGAGTGAATTTACAGCAGCAGATGGATATGTGGAGTCAAATTCTGAGACCAATATGAATTTCAAAAGTATAATCAGGATCTTTAACGACCGATGGGAATATTTTAATATTTTTATGCTTTATATAGCCATTTCTTCTAATAGTGATCATAATTTGCTGTTTAAGTTTTGAAGGGCGATCAACAGTCAGACCTAGCACAGATAGCCCTTAGACAGGTTATTGTTTTTTGCAAATCTGGATGTTAACACTAGATTAGCCTTGTAGCTTGTTTGTACACCAAGGAACAACTTTTAAACTAATTGTGCTGTTTCTTTAAATATATGTAAGATAGGGATCTACTTAGTGCCTCTACTATGTTTTGTACCAGTTTAAGTCCATCAGATTTTAACTCCATTTTAATTAAATCACTACAATTTTTTGTGTGGACAAAGTCAGTAAGAATGAGTAGAGTACAAACTACATGGAAGTCATGTGTGTAATTCTGTGGTGATTACTTCCTGAATCAATGTTACAAGACTCTCAATGCTTCCTATGCAGGATACAAAGGAGTGTGCTTTCCTGGTGACATCTCCGTTGGTGAGAAGGTGACAGTCCAGTAAAGGACACCATCTGGTTGCCAGCCTGGAGAGGAGGTGAAAACACAGAAATCCATTGGGGTGGCTAACTCCTTTTAGAGGCATCCAGACCTCATAGGGGATGTCAAGAGAGGCAGGCAAAAAGCCACACCACCACTGTCAGTGATGGGCAGATTTCAGCCCACCTTTTCTCAGAAATATCCTCATTAGAGGACCAGTGATGCACAGTGGCTGATCTGTGATGGAAATGCAGTGGAGGCCTCATTATTGCAGGATTAGCTGATACTGTACAAAGCAAATACAGAAGCCTTGGGTTTGGTTCTTACTGGGTAGTGCTGCTCAATCTGAAAAGAGCCGCTGACTATGGCCAAAGACAGGGCAGCATAAAGGTGTGGGACGTGCTCCTGGATGCAGAAAAAACGCAGTGAGCCCTAAAGGTGATTTCAAATGATTTGATTAAAAGAATAGCCAGAATTGAAGAGTTTAAACAAGTTCAGGCCTCTTCAGAGATGCTGAGGCTGGAACTTCACTTCAAGAGGCCTGGTGTTGCCAGGATGATGCTGAACACGATTTGCACACTGTGAAAACAGTGTTAGTCTACTTAGCCTTTTCATTGTCCAGGCATGGAAATGCAAAGATCAGTGAAAAGTTAAAAAGCTAAAGCAACTCCTTTGAAATCTCAGGAGTGGGGTTCAGTTCAGATGCTAGCAACAAAAATTCAGAGAGTGTTTCTTTGCTTGCTATAATAACATTTTACTCCCAGGAGCATTGGCTGAGAAACTCAAAACCCACTATTCATTCACTGACCAATTTCAACTTCTCAGAAATACTATGTGACCATCCCACCATCACCTGGAGAGCCCTGCAGGCCCTGCAAACAGGAGGAAAAGTGGTTGATCCCTCTGGAGAGGGGAGCCTGCAGTGAGGGTCCTGCAGGCTGCCTGCAGTCAGGACCAGCTCTCTACGTATACCCTGGCCCAGACAGAGCAGTTTTGACTGACGTGTTGGCTGCATTAGAAGACCTGCCTCCTTGTAAGGCATTTTTTTGTCAAAGCTGGGGTTCCCTGTATTATTTGTAAAGCTGTGAGTGGTAAGGCCATGGGAGCGGGAGCATTTCCATGATAGGGGAGTTTCAGAGCTGCTGACTCACTACGCATGCCAGCGGCACCACTCTGCCATCCCTAGCATGGAGGAGGAGGGAGACAGAGCCACTGCAAAGATTGCTTGAGCGATAAGGTCACCTAGTGCCTCTGGTCACCAAATCAAAGTAGCTGGGATTTTCACGATGTTGTTTGCCCACGTGGAGAAGGAAACAAACCCCTTTACATGCTACCCACAGATATATCCCCTTCTTAACAGCCCTGACTTCATTCAGATGCCTGACTTAAAACTACATGCATCAGGAAGGATATTCAGGAATTAATTAGTATTGAGCTGGCCTGTTTTGATGCACCAGGTGAGATTAGCCTACTGCTGGTTGTGCTTAGGCATGTGAGATGTTTGGCACAGCATCCTGGAACATCCTCCGATTTGTTAGGCATAGGTGTCCTCTCTTCCAGCAAGAGGCATCTCCCACTCTAGTCCCATGCTCAGGACCAACAACACGTTATTGCAGTGCTTGTGGTTAATTCTCCCCAGGCTTGAACTGTAGATACCAAGGTGCTGTGACTTTTGCTCTGCCAGGTGCAGCCCATGCCAGGCAGCAGAGTGACATCCCGCAGGGGGAAGGGACCATCCCAGCCATTTCCCCCCTCCCTTGGTAAATGCAGGGTACCTTCCTGCAGCCTGCTGTGGCTGACAGGACCACTGAGAAGCAAGTACCTTGGAAAAACAACCAAACCCTACCAAGGCAAAACTCTGCTGCATCCAGATCCTGTGGGGAGGATGGGAGTGATAAAAAAGCACACGTGACAAATGTTAGTCACATTGCTTAATGAAGGGCTAGAAGGCACTCACAGACCCTGAATAGATGAAGGCTGCTCGTGTGGACTTTCTGGCCCTGAAGTTAAAGAAATATGAGACCTTGTTCTTACAAGATTTCACGTCAGTTTTTTTGATCAGAGATGCATCTATTCAAGACAACCATGTAAGGGAGCTCTTCAAAGTGAGCTGAAAATTAAGGGGGTTTGAGAATTCCTCTTCTTCTGCTTTTGAAAAATCACCCACCAGGATGGCAACAGGGGATTTCCTTGAGCTAATCCTCCTGATGTTTTTATCTTCCCCATGATCTTCCTCTCCTCTTCCAGCCTCTCAGTTCTTAAACCCATTCCTTCCTCGAGGTAAATACAATGCCAGGGCTAATCACCCAAAAAGGAAATATTAGTGAACATCATAGGAAGAGTATGAGGTGAGAATCATCTCAGAGCAGTGGGCACAGCTGCCTGGTTAGAGCACCCTACCCAACATGACACTTATGCTGTTTGCTTACTTTCTTTACAGACCCTTTGACAGATGAGTTGCAGCACTCCCTGCATGGTTTGTAGTCCTCCGCCTGACATTTTTTTTGTGGCTCCCTTTATGCATTTCCAGTCAGCCATCAAAAGGAGCCACAGGAGAGCCTAGTGCAGACAGACAGGATCAGGCTCTCTTTTAGCCCAGCTGGTCAAAAAGTCTTGGGAAACTCTGAATCTTGGACAGGAGTAGAAAGAGCAGGGCAGGTCACTGTTTAAAAAATGACAGATGCTTTGCCATTACGACAGCAGCCAGTCTGGCTACCACACAGGGATGCTCTGCAGGCCACTGGTGCCCCACAGACCACAATCTAAGAGCCACAGTCTGCCATATGGATTTTTAATAACTTGGCTTTCATGTTCTTTCAATCACTGAAATATTTAACATCCTTTTACCGCTTTGCATTGGCCATTCTAGTTCAAGATCCCAAGAGCCCAGAACTGGACATAGTATTCCAGGTGTGGCCTCTGGAGTGCTGAGTTAGAAGGGAAGGATCACTTCCTTCAACCTGCTGGCAATACACCTCCTAATACAGCCCAGGATACCATTGGCCTTCTTTGCCACAAGGACACATTGCTGGGTCATGGTCAGCTTTGTGACCACCAGGACCCCCGGGTTGTCTTCTGCCAAGCTGCTTTCCAGCCAGGAAACCCCCAGCATGTACTGGTACCTGTGGTTGTTCCTCCCTACGTGCTGTTTGTCTCATTCAGTACATTCACCCACACCAGGGTAAAAACATCCAGTGTGTGAGTAAGAAAAAAGTATTCATCAGTTGGTCACCCTCCACTACACTGTTGTCCCCAGTGAGGGTCACAGTGAAATGCTAATATGCAGGCACACCAGCACTCAGCATCCCACCCAAGGCTGCTGCCTGGAGGGTGCTCCCCAGGAGCTGTAGGAGAATGGCAGGTCTGAACCCCACTGGCACAGTTTTGGGATTACATCTGGAGTCCTAGGCTTGGCTGATCGGGACACAGGACAGGTGAAGAAGGCAGTGTGTTGATTAGACCTCTACTTTCACAGCTTCTTTGAGCTCTATTTCCTTGTTTTTCTCAAAGCCAGTCTAGCACTTTTCCTAGGAAATCACTTATGTACCCCTATTCCACATAGCCATGAGCCTCCCAAACCTGCTGTCTCCCTCTGCTTCTGTCCCTTTCTGTTGCAGTGCTGCTAGCAGGGAAAGTCAACTCCAGCCTGTAGCCATAGAGCTATATGAAGAAACTATTTTATATCCAGATAGGAAATGAAAGTACCAATCCAGAGAGCACCCAGTAAGAGTACAAGCACAGCCCTGTGGGGTGAGGAGGGGCTGAGTAGACGCTCCAACCACTTCCCTAAGGGCTGATTTTCACCCTGTAGCCTAGGTGGGAGCAGGCAGGGGCTGTTCTAATTGGTGCCAGCTTTGGAGAGATCAAGTGCTGCCTGACCCAGCCCCCCCTTTCCCTGCTGCAGTGATAGCAGAGGTAGCCGTGGTGGTGTAGGCACCAGTGAGGTCCTGACATCAAGAAGATTCTCCATCCAGGGCTGGTCAGGGGTTCTGTGTACTCTGGTGAGCAGTCTGGAGGAGCTACAGATAAAACTCTCAGGCAGAGGTAACCAGACTATAAATGTGAAGAGGAAGCGGGAGCTGTGTCTATGCAGCATCTTGGGGGGTGGTTGGGGTGCAGAATGGATAAAACCTCTAGGCTTTTAATTCTGGACACGTCTGTGCTGTGACTGCAGCTTGTAAAAGGAGACCTGAGTTTTAAAACAGTTGCAGTAGCTTGGAGAGCAATGCAGTCAATTAATTTTGCAAGTAGCTTTTAGCCTGTGAGGAGCTCTGCACTGCTGTGGCTATGTTGCTGGCAGCCCCCAATCTAGCTGGTGATAGCCAACATGAGTAGCTTGACACCACCTATAGTTATAGCAGTGATTGCAGTACAGATGCAGTCCTCAGCATGCAAGGCTGAAAATATTGGCCAGTCTACCCATATGTAAATCTCAGTGCATAATATTTATTTGTGTCAAGAACTAAATTAAATAGAAATGGATGGCTTGCCAGGACTATAAAAATGTCAGGCCTTCAGAAGAGCCCCATCTCTGCAAGAGCATTTGAAATATTGCGTATATATTGGAGGGGATTACAGCCAAATGAGAAGATACCAGACAGAACAATAAACTCAGCCTTGCAGCCTGTTTTGTCAGGGCTTAGGAGAAAAGAGACTGCAGATCCACCTTGCGACAAACAGAAGTTACTCTTAGGGAGCATGGCAGGCTTGTTGGGTGTATGTGGGAGTGGATACAACTTCACTACCTTTATGTGACATGTTTTTTCTTCCCATTGACCTTAACAGACAGGGTCTCTTTCATGAACTCGTGCTCAGCTTCTTCAGAAAATATTAAAGCAGGGGGTAGGTTTCTAAGATGGAGTGGGAAGTGTGCATGGCATGCTAGTGGTAATGTGGGACCTGGTGTAAGCCCTCAGGAGTAACCTCTTTAGCGCTTCGAGCTAATAATTTTCCTTTTGACAATTTAGATATATGGTGCTTCTTTTAACCTGAGCAGTTAGATTGAAAAACAAAACCCAAAAGGACAAAAGCAAACCTTCCCTTCGGTCCCTGGCCTCAGGATTGAGCTGGCTGAGAGAAGAGAACATGGCGAGAGCCAGATATTTCCATAGACCAAATCCTGTTTCTCACTCAGGCTGTAGGTTTTGTGCTGTTGCTGCTTTAGTCTTTGATATTTCCTCCTCTTCCATCACAGAGGTTATTTTTCCTTCCCTTTCACAAAACAATAGCTAACAGGGCTCTTGTGCCTATAAATGTCTTTGTTTTGGGTAATAAGATGAGGCTCAGTTTAGGCATTGTCTCTTAGTTACCTTATGCAGAAGATAGGCTTTTATCCAAGATGTACCAAAGGTGACGGATTTGTAGTGTACTTCTGGCAGGCTGTTTGCCAGAGATGATCAGGACTCAGATGAGAGAATCACTTACGTATGAGGTGCAGGCCAGAGCCGCTTGTTAAGCATGCTTTAACAGAAGCTTCATCTCCATCTCATTCTGTAAAATCCAGAGTATGAAAAATAAAAAAAGTGCAATTATTTTATTTTCTGTCTGTCTTCTCCTGTTGCCTGACCCAGATGCAACAACAGCCTGCGAAGAGGGTGTAATCTGCTACAGACTTCTCTTTGCAGCAAGTACACCAGATTGTGTGCCTATTCCTGAGACAAAATAACAAAAAAAAAATACTTCTGTCTCTCTTTGGGTGTAGTCTTAGGAGCTCTTGAAAATCAAGCCAAATACAAGGCAGAGCTTGACTCCTCCTTGCCCACACATTACTAGTGTTTGAAGAGCAGTAAAATATTGGAGATGTATTCACAAGTGCTTCAAAACCGTAGCACCCTCTCCAAGCATTGGGCCCAGCTTTGAGTGCTCCAGGCAAGAAGCAGGCTGCCTAGTTCTTAGCTGGTAGGTGTAAAGACATGTCTGTTCAGTAAGTTCAGCTCTCACTCTGGTGATCCTGGCTACAACAGGTTTCTGCCCAAGGGCCAGTGTGGCCCTGCTCTGAGGGGTTCATTCCTGATGGTGCAGCTGTGAGGAGCTACGCGTGCTTCTACTTTATAGGGTGAGAGCTTCAGCCACTGAAATATCTCTGGACCATCTTGTTGAAGGCATCAGACCCTGGCAGTGTTCAGGCTTCCTTTTCCATGGCTAGCTGCCAACGATAGCAACCCTTGTCTAAGGGAGAGTCTTCTGCTCTCACAGGAGCTGGTGGCCAGGAGCTCTGTGGTGCTGCTGGGCGCTGTGGATGGGAGCCACAGCTCCTGTCTTAATTCTTCCTTTGGTTCCCATCTCATTGGCATGCTGCAAGGGTAAATGCATGAAAGCGTGCGAGACATTAGGATGTTAGGGGTCATTTAAGAGGTCAGATTGCTAGAAATGGCTGTGGCCTTCCTATTCACAGCAAGCCTGTAAGCTCTGCCAGCGAGCCTCGTAATTGATAACAAGCAGAGGTCTAAGGGTCCGTGGCTACGTTTTATTGTTCTTGACAGATCTGCTGACTTTCTGGTTTGTGAGAGCTGGGGATGAAGCAGGTCTCCTGAATGGACTAAGGAGCCGATTCGGCCCCAGTCTTTGTTTGGGTTACGTGCCACATCTCCCTCGCCTCAGTGTCATGCTGCTGGACACCCTCCTGCCAGCAGAGAGAGAAGGTCCATGGAAGCCAAGCTTGTCCCCCTTGACAGCTTCATCTCCCTTACAGGCAGCTCCTCGCCTGTCTCTGTGCTGTTGGCTAGTCCCACATTGGTCCTCCTGGGGATCCAGAGAGCCTGGCACAGGAGCTGCTAGGAGCGGAGCTGGGAACAGTGGGAAGAGGAGAATGGGGCCAGTGTCCAGGAAGACTGAATCCTGGGAAGGGAGAGAACACAAAAAAGGGTGGAGGGTGTCTGAGGCCAGGTGGCTGAGCTGCCTGGTGGGGTGGAAACCTGCCAGGGTTCTCTGCCTCCCGGTGAGGTGTGAAAGCAACCCACGTGCAAAGCCTGTGAGAGTTGCTTTGGGGCCAAAAAAGGTGTTATCTTATTTTGTGTATGTAGTAAAGCAAGATTTTCAGTCTGTCTGGGAATGACTGTGCTCAGCAGCGTGGCTGGAGGAGGGCAGGCAGGAGAGGTGATGCTCTGGGATACCCCCCTGGGGCATCTTCTCTGCTCCTGTTCTCCAGGATATGGCCCTGGGCTCTGCAGGGGAGTCTCTGGTGGCTTATGTGGTTCCAGTTCCTGCAGTGTGACTGCTCTTCTCCAAACATACTATGCTTTTTTGATGTCCTTGGTAGACTCTCCTGGGCCCTTGCTCTTTTAAAGACACCAGGACCACCTTTGACTTTCTTAAAAGCTAATACCCACCCTCAATGTGAAACTGAGGTCGGTTTTTATAGGAACTTTTCTCAGGCAGGCTCTCCTCAGTACTGTTAAGGATTAAACAGACATTCAGTAACTTTCTTAAGGGTTTGGCCTATTATTATTAAGTTCCATGTCTTGCCATTTATTGTTTGTTTCAGCAGGTTCTATGATCTTGTGTAGCAAGATGGGTGGTTATAGGGTAAATTACCTCTCTGTCTTGCCTTTCCTGTGACTGGAGCTACAAATATCATGCAGTAATGGTGGAATATATTGTTGCAGTGAATATTTTAGGTTGAATCTTAGGTTGTCTGAAGCCAGAGCTGTGGCGGACAGCCGAAGTATTTCCATCGGCTGATGAGGATGCCGGCTTGATTGCTTTCTTACTTTTAAGTAAAAAGTTAATTAGCTATTTATGTTGTGGCAAACTGTGATGGCCTAAGGATATGAGAGTGGCAAAGTCTCTAGGGAGAGGAAATATGAGCCCAGCTGATTGGTATGAGTTCCCAGGAAAAGGCAATTTGAGGCAATGCAAAACTTCTAACAGGCTTAAACAGAAATCCAAAATTTGGACCTGAGTACATTTTAGGCATAAATCCCTTATGCTCAGAACCTCATACAGCAATATGAGTTGATCTAGTAAAGCATATTACCTCTCCTTAAAACCTTGCTTGTATTTATTTACACATTTCAAGTGTTCTCTCCCCCACAATATTGAAGTGTCTTGAAATATTAATGTATTCATGCTCATGACGTGCTTCAGAAGCAGAGGAGCGCTTGTTCCCACTTTACAAGCGGGGAAAGAAGTGACTTTCTTGGAGTCACAAAGGAGAACACTGGCAGAGGCAGAACAAGGACTGCGTGGTGGCATCTCCAGTACTGCGATTCCTAGGAAATCTAGGTTAAGCTAAGGAGCTTGAAGTGGAAGAGGCCAATGCTCTCATGTACAATTCATAATTTAACTTCACGTTATGGGGAATGATATTGGATTGTGCTGTAATTTTAAACCAAACTTGGCCTTCATCTAAGTGAAGGTGTGGACATGACTGACTTCCCATTCCCCACCAGCGCTGTGCTCCCACAGCCCAGGCACCTCCTTTGATCAAGGAGATGCTGCACTAGGTCCTCCCTTGTACCGTCATCCATCATCCTGGAGAAGGACATACAGGGCTTTGATGTCTGCTCATTTATTTCAGGACTCAGTGGAGTAATGAGTTTAGGTTTTGAATTGCATTGCTGTACAATGCAAAATGACTGCCCAGGCCTATTTCATGTCAAAAGTTATTTTTAATAGAGCTCTCAAGGGGAAAGGAGAAAAATCTTGAGGACGTGACCACTGTGGTTCAGACTACAGTTTCCTGAGAAAGCAGGTTTGTATGGGCTAACCTGTACATCTATCACCTTTCCAAAGAGGAGGCTGCATACAGAGCAGGGTGAGCTGCAGAGACTGGCTTTACTGAACCGGCATGAGCCCTGGTGCCACAGGGGCAGGGAGGTCCCATCAACCCCTTTGTGCGCAGCTCGAGGGGGAGACTGATGGTGAGGCTACAGCCAAGCAGCCCCCTGGCATGGGAAGCAGGACGGAAGGAAGGGGGGGGGGTACCTGAACAGGCAGCATTTTCTTTCCAGCTTGATGACCGCTGGTGGTCAGGACCAGTGCTGCTGCAAGGCTGGAGACATCGCTGCATTCGCAAGCGGTGGTGGCCGGTTTTCTGCATGGGTCCTGAAATTTGGCCGGTGGCTTTAGCGTCTTAATTTGTGGCACCAGTTTTGGTGCTGGGTGTAGTTTAACATGCGCCATGTTTCCTCCTAGCAGCAGGTGCTTTCCGTGGGGTGGAGAGATGATTTTTCTATTATAGTTTGTGAAATGCTTCGTGTTGTGTTTCAGTAGATTTATAACAGGATACGAACCTGGTTTAGCAGGAGAGGCATAACTGATGGGAGCTAATGTATACAAAATCAGTTTATATAAGGGTTCGGTGCTTCCAGGTGATGACTTTTCACATCAACAGGAATGGCTTGTTCTGGAGGGAAGGGTACTGGGCAGATTGCTCTGAACTGAGGGATGTCTGAATACAAGGACCAGAGCTGAAAGAAGTAGGACACAGTGATTTTTGTTTTTAAGATACCAGTATATGGGGTTCAAATCAGGTCTGGGCGCCTGGCTGGGGTACTTGATTTTAGGGGTGTGTTATTTTAGAGGCACCTGCTTTTTTTGCCACAATTTTAAATAACAGGCTACAATTCAAGGGCCTTGATTTATATGTTCCCGGTACCAAATACGTAGATTTGGGTGGAGTCTGGGCATTCCCTTTCCCCATGATGTTTTTCCATGTCTCAATTTCTCAGGACTGAAGTGATAATGTTAATATTTACCTTTATTTTTTGAGTTGCTTTTATTCTTCTTGGTCCTTTGATAGGAAGTAGTGTCCCAGTACAAGGTGATGTATTACTATGTGAAGGAAATAAGAAGAAATTCCTGAAAAAAATCTGCATTTTGGAAAAATACTGTACATTTGTAATGGAAACAGAGGCTTTGATCTGTGACCTCATGAGCATTTTCCAGTAAAGGTGTCACCCTCTGAATAGCAAATTTAACCTACTAGTAATGAGCCCGCTTTTCTGATGTATTTTCCACATTTTACAGAAAAAATCCATGGATCCCTAAACACCCGTCAGCCACAGGACAGCCCCTACTGATCTAATACTTAGAGCTGTGCACATCAAAGTGTGATGTTTGGCTGGCATGTGTCCTTATTCTTACACACAGTGTAGGAGGATCACTATGGAGAAGAGGAGGCAATAGTCTCAGTTTTATTATTCTTTGAAAGCCAGGCTTACAACATCTTTTTATCCCAGAATTTTAATCAACAGTGGGTTTTGGTTTGTTTGTTTTTTTTTTTTTTTTTTTTCTATGTGTTCCCCCCCAACCCCTGCACTGGCACAGAGGACATCATCCATGAAACACAAGCCAACACCACTTCCTCCTTGACCTTAGCTGTCCCTGGGTCTCCTGGCTCCATATCAGACAGTTCTACCACTGTATTTTATGAACTCTGGCAGAAGCCTGTTTTTACTGAAAAGGTGTTTTATAGTATTGGTAGACTGAAACAAGCTCCTTGATTTATCCCTATTTTAACATTTCTGCCTGTGGGTGATTGAGTTTAATTAAGGCTGACTAGTAAATATTTATCCTCGCGACAGAAATAGGTCCAGGTTTGTCTGTTAAAAATACTACGCAGCTTGCCTCTTTGGCTGCAGCTAACGGAACCAAATGCTTGGCAATTTTATTAGTACCAATAAGAAAAAAACCTCAGACCCCACTGCTGCAAGCTTTTAATGTGCAGCTTTTCCCTGGCCAAGGAGCACCTCTCCTGCTCAAGCATCCCTGTCCCCTGTATCCTGGTCCTTGCTGAAGTGAAGCCCGTTGCTATGGAAGCCTCATTAAATCTGCATCTTGCCTGGCCGGGGCTGCAGGGGCTGCGGCTGTATTTTTAGCTGGCGGTGGTTGCGTAAGGGGGGCAGGATGGGACTGGGATGTGCCTTACATCTCACCTTGATGGAGGCCTGCCAGGAACCACCCCCAGCCAAAAGACATGTCCCGCTCAGGAAAGGTTTCTTGGGCCAGGCGGCCCTTGGCAGCCCCCGGTGTTGCTAAAGCTGAGCGCGGGGGAGATGCAGCACATGGAGCTGATCTGAATGGCCAGGCGAGCTTTTGGGTGTTGGTGTAGTTCTGAGGAGTGCCAGGGGCTCCAAAGAATGGGGGTCTCTTTAGGTTAGATTAGACTAAGGATAACAAATCTCTCCTGGCTTGAGCAAAACCTTAACACTTGGAGGGGTAGGAAGAAACTTATCTGAGTGCAGCTGAAGAGCAGCACTGCACTCTTAGGCATGGATATTTTGCTGTAGGCAATGCCACATGTAAGTATATAGCCCCCAAAAGAAGGAAGCAGAGCTAGATGGTTTCATAGATGCTGAGGGTGAATCCAATCTTGGGTGCAATCTTCCCTAAATCCATTTTTGGAAGGACTGGATTTGAGCCCATCTCCCTGTTCGAGGAACAGAAGGCACTGAAGGGTCTGAAAGCTGCACACTTGCTGTAAAAAACAACAATAAAAAACCCAAACACCCCACATGTTCATTCTTGGTCATTTCAAATCAGATTGGTGGCAGTGGAAGATGAAAAAAGAGGAGGTTTTAGTGTCAGCACTATCAGGATTTTTTGGCTCAAAACATGGGGATGGGCCCTCTCTCTCTTTCAGCACTGAATCCCTGCAGTGCTAAATGCTCCAAAAACCAGATTTTATCCTGAATTACACCTGGGCAATCTTTCAGTCTTCAGTGGGTCTCACAGATGGCCAGGAGAGCCTCATTTAACCTGCAAAACTGTTATTATTAGTGCTGAGGCATGAGAAGGAAAGAGTCCAGCTTGACTGTAAACTAATAACTCTTGTCTCTAATAAAAGCCATCTCTTTCTTTGGAGGCTGTGAAAATTTGATCTGGAGCAGTTGGGCTAAAATTAAATAGAGCCCAATGCTGCCATTCTGTACAGTCCTGCTCCATCAAAGCAGAGTCATATATGAAGCTCCAAAGGCTAGTAAGGACTGTTACTATCATTCCTGTTTAAAAAGATGGCAATATCATTAAAAGCCTTTTTTTTTTTCTCCTTTTTGCACATTCACAAATCTCCAAATGTCTGTCTCTGTAGGAGGCACCAACTGGTAAATAAATGTGGGTTGTTTTGTTTTTCTGTGTTTTGTTTTTTGTTTGCTTGTTTGTTTGTTTGTTTTAAAAACACAACAAAAAACCAATCCAGGATTATTTCTAATTTGCTGGAAATGGGATGTGACCTGGTTCTCTGTAGGCTAGTGTGCCTGACAAAGCCAGCTTTTGCAGCTGCAGTCTATCTCTGCTGTAGACCATCTTTAAATTCTCCATGGGGAGTTATTTCCAGCTTCTAGGCTGGCTCCGCAGACCCTTCTCAACATTAGGACCATGAAAAAGTCAGTGCCTGTGGTTTGCAGGAGTTCACAGGCTCTCCTCTACAGTTGTAAGATGTGCAACTCACCTTTAGTTTTGCTATGAGAGTAGGGCAAGTGGTGTTTTGTCCAGGCAGCTTAATTTCTCCTCATCCAGTGTCATGATGTCCTGGGAGCAGAGCTAGGGACAGCATCTGAAAAGTAGAATAAGCCACTAATAAACACGGACAGACACCCCGGTAAACAGGCAGACAGAGCAGAAGGCTCCTGCTCCTGACAGTCTCCCTGGTGTATAGCAGTTTCCTTGTAAGAGTGCTGACACTGACTGCAGGGCACATGTGAAGCAAGCTGGAAGAAAGCAGAGGCTGGAGCAGGCAGTGGGGTGGGAGCAATGCTCAGGCACCAATGTCATTGCAACCCAATTCTGTTCTGGCTGGGCAGAGAGCTGGGATAGGACCTTCTTTCAGAAAAAAACCAAAATCAGCTCAAAAAAAAAAATCAAACTCATCTTTTCCTTTTTCTTCAGGAGTTCTTTGTCTTGGGATTTCAAGTTCTAAAAAGTCTTCTGGGTCCCATAATGGGAAAGACTCTTGATGGTGTCAGGGAGTTACATTTTTAAGGTGAGAGGACTGGGAAGGCAAAGAGGGAGCTCATTAAAGAACAGCCCCTCCTCTGAAACCTCAAGGGATTTGTTGTAGAGGTCTGCATGAGATTTTAGCCTTCAGAGCAGGCTTCAGAGTTGTGTCATGTTACTAAACCCCCAAAGACATGTTTACTGATGGTGGGGTGAAGGGTGCTGCAACTACCATCAAGCTGGATAGAAGACCAGGGCTGGGAGAATGTTTATTTTTTGTTATTAGATTACAGTTCTAATCAGATGGAGAGAAGTGTGAGGCCAGCCTGCAAACCCAACATTCAGTGAGAGTTTGGTAGGACATACGCCAAAGTGCATCAGAGCATGGCTGGGCTTTGTCACGACAGGTCAAGTCAAACAGTTGCTCAGTGGTGCTATCAAATTTGGAAGGGAGAAGGCAGAGCATCACTTTTTAAGGTTTGAGGTGTTGAGGGAGTGGTAATAGGAAGGTTGAGATAGCAAGAAGGGGAACAAGAGTTGAGGAGCATGATGGGATGAGGGTAGGGCAAGCTTTTAGGGTAGGTGAAGGGCCTTGGCGCTAACTCTTGCCACGAGGTAGAGAAGGCAGGAGGAGATTCCTGTCCGTCAGCCAGGGATCTGAGGAGGAGTTCAAGCCATCTGATGTGGATGAGACAGCAGGCCTTGCCAAAAGCTCTTCCCGCAAAGTGGGATCCACATGTGAAGGCTGAGATGGGGCTAAGTGTTGGGGTGGAAATTATAGCAGTAAGATGATAAAAGACTATGTAGATTAAAGGAGACCTGCTTGGGCGGGTGAGGGCTGTGCAGGCCGTGGTGTGTTTGATGGGGTCATGCCAGCACGCAGCACTTTTCCCACCTCTGGCCAAGCGGGGCCGTCCTGCCCGGGGACTGGCTGTGGCGAGGCAGGGGGGTGGCTGGCAGGCCAGCTCTGTGGGAGTTAAGCTGGGCCACTGGCAGAATTAAACGAGACTTGAAGGTTGTCCTGCTCCTAGATTTAACCCTTCCGAAACACTCTTCTCTGCAAAGCTGGATGATGACATTATTTTTGTTCAGTTTATGAATAAGGAGGTGGCTTTTCTATGGTCCAAAGCTCTGGATTCTGGAAGTAGAAGCCCAGCAGAGCTGGTCTCCTCCTGGAAACCTGCAGCTCCTCCCAAACCATTAGCTCCTGGCAGCTAACAAATGGCACTGTTTGGTTTTCTCAGTGTGTTTTCATTTGGTAAGAAATAGAATTAAACCAGCCCCAAATAGTGAATGAAATGGTGTAACCGAATGTCCTCTACCCTATTTTCAGTGCTACAAAGAGAGAACAGTGAGCCCAGGCAAATGCACAGGGCCTTGGATAAAGATGCAATATATCTTGGCTCTGTGCAAATGGTTGGATATGCAATTTTGATGTTGCTGTGGCAATTCAGCGTGCTGTCCCTTATCTTGGTCACAGGAAACCTGTGACCGGAGCCAAAGCACCCCGGCTCTGGCTCCAGCTCCTTTTGTTCATAGATAATAATTGTATCTGCAGCGTGCAGAGCAGGCTCGTTTCAGGCTGGCAGCTGCACAGTGTTGTTTGCAGCTCATTAATTTCCTACAAATTACTGCCTTGCTGCTCCGTTGAATGTAGCACAACTCCAGAGGCTGGGCTAACGCCGCCCCGCTGAGCTGAGCCGGCTGCTGGCGCGGCTACGCGGGAAGAGCAGGGCGAGCAAGGGGAAAGAAGGGCTCATGAGGCTGATGTCAGGAGAGGTTTGTGATGGGAGAGTTTGCTTCGGTCCCCACCATTTGTGATATGCTTTGAGCACTGAAATCCAGGGATGCTGGCATGTGCAGGAGCCGGGAAGGAGGTCTAGGCAGGTGTGAGGGGCTGAGATATGCCAGCTCCCACGCTGGGAATTGGAGGGACTATTCTGACCTCTATTGGAAAGCCAGATTTCATTGCCAGTGAAGTAAATACAGGATAGTGAGCCTTGGGAACAGCCACGTTAAGAAGAGCCCTTGGTTTCCACCTACATTGTGCTGCCAGTGTTGTGGGCAGTGGGTGTGAATCTCTTCTTGCAGCTGCACATCTGGGCTGTGCCTGCGGCTGAAGCCAGCTCGGGGGATGTGGATGTGGCAAGGGGGAGATCGAGGACCTTTAATCCCTGCCTGTAATCCACCTTCACTTCCACCACAGCCTGGCTCCTGTGGCGGTAGGATCAGTAAAATGAAGTCTCCGTGGCCATAAGCCTCCACCCCTGTGCTGGGTGGCTCATCCTCTGTGTGCCAGCGTGCCCCTGCCCATGCTGCTGGGGAGATTTGGGCAGCTCTGTCCCCAGCTGTGGCTCCCTGCCCGCCTCCACTGTCGGCAGCAGAGACAAAGCCACCCCAGCTATGCTGGGAGCCAGCCGAGTACAGAGTCAATATGAGCTTGTGAGGCAGTGTGGCAGCAGCAGGACTTAAGTGGAGCTCCCGGAGGGAGCACCCAAGCACTCAGGCAGCGGCGGCTAGTGTGTGTCTCATGAGATGTCATATAAAGCTGCAGGTTTGGTTTTGGGCACCCCACATCAGAAAGTTTTTGTAAATTCATTGGGAGTTCAGAGAACTGAAATTTTGAAGAGAGATCAAAGAAGCTGCGTAGAGCTCAGCTGGGCTACAGCCGGCAGTGGGTGGCATGCAGTCCTCCAGAGCTGTGCCCAGAGAGGAGGACGTGGGTGGTTGCCCTCTGGATGTCCCGGGTGGATGACATGAGGGTGCAGGTAGTCAGCACTCACAGGAATGATGAGCCGAGGGATGGGTGCTCAGTGCACGCCCCCAGGGCAGCAAGCTCAGATCGATGGGGGCACGTTCTCCCAAAGGAGCAGCACCCGAAGGCCACTCAGGTCTCTTCAAACCTGCCGTGACAAAGCATTGAGTGATGCATGGCAGGGCCACGCCATCGGGTAGTGCCAGGGGCTCATTTCGGCTAACAAGCTTCAGCAATTTTTGCCCCAGGAGGAATTTAAAGCCTTCCCGAACTGGTGAGGGTTGTTTTGAATCTGGCACTTCTCATTCCTCAACTTCCTCTCCCCCTCCGTCCCCACCTTCTCCTCCTTGCCACCATCTCCATGGCAACCCTGTTGCTGAAGAATAGGGAAGACATCTAAATATAGCTTCCAAATCTGTGTGCCTTCAGTGAAAAGTCTAAAAGCAGGGGGGGACAGCTTAAAGCACTGGGCTGCTAATACCAGCCGTTGACGAGTGCCTTGTAGGTGGGATTCAGGGGCGCTGTGGTGGGACAGAGGTCACTTCCAGCTGAACACCAGTTCCATGTTTGCTCAGGACATCTCAAGGGGCTTTAAGGTAGTCCAGCCTCCCCTCCAGGGCACTCCCACTCCTGCACCCTGTCAGGTTTTGGAGCCATTCTCTAGAGGAAACAAAAGCATCTCCAGTACTTTGCTTGGCCATCAACATCCATGATAGGTTTTGACATCATAGGCCTTTGTTGTGGTGCATTAGACTAAACTAGGAGCAGAAAAATGTAAAGACCTTTAGTAAGGAACAAATTATCTTCCTTCTTTCTTTGCCATCTACTTTTTCTTAAATTTTTTACTGTGTGACGACAGTGGGGTTGTGGCTGAGGTTTTGCTCTTTTTAAATTTCCTTTCCAAGAGAAAAAAAGGGCACAGTATCTTCTCAGTGAAGCTGTTCCCCTGGGAACCTGCCTGAGGTAGGGAGGAGAGAAATGTCCATGCCCAGGGCCCTGGCACTGCTTTGCACCTATACCAGGCTGAGAACCACCAGAACTGTGTGGTTTCGTGGGCTGCCAAGTTGAATTATTACTTGTTCAAGACAAGTGCATATTGTACAGACCTCAACAAATAGCTCCACAGTCTGTAGAGACTTTGTCTGCTCTCCCCTGGCCCTGAAGCATCAAGTCTCGTAGGGTCAACAACAAAAAGCTGACCTGCAGCAGGCTGGGCAAGGACCCACTTGTGTCTGTACACACAGCATCAGTATCTGGAGTCAACAGGCTGCAAGGTGGTACACAGGTCAGCCTAGATTTCTTTAAGAGGAGTTTAAACAAAGATTATAGCTGAACCTGAAAATGTATAATAAGAAAAAAAATACCTTTATTAAACTGCATAAAGAAAAAAATCCCGTGGAGCTGGGCTATCATGCTTGTACAACCCAAGTTAAATGTCTCAACTCAGCTGATCAGCAGTGTGGACTCAGCTGAGAGAAAAGGGGTTTAACAAACTGTGATTTTCCCCTCTTTGCAGAAATTCTTAAACCAAATTGTCGCATCTTTCCTTGAAGAACTCTGCATATTAGAGCATTTTATCGTGTTTAAACAAGGTGAAATATAGAGTGCTTTTGAAATCTGCTTGTCTGGCAGGGATGACTGCATTAAGGAAGCTCCTAGAGCATTTTTTGGTGCTTCCCTACCATGCCTTTTCCAGGTCTTCAGGGTTTCCAAGTTGGGTGTGAGACATTTGCCGCTTATTAGCTCGAGTGCTGATTCCCATGGCTGACGCATGTGGATGTACCGCATCTCTTGAGTTGTCCTGAATAACATACCAGGTACTTAAGGATTGTTTTTATGTTTGTTTGTTTGTTCGTTTGTTTGTTTTTTGTTTTGGTTTGGTTTGGTTTTTTGCAAAGTGTGATAGTGCTTAATGGGCTCACCTTCCTGCAGCTTAGCAGCTCTGATTTCTCATTGCTGGTACAGTTATTTGCATCGGTACAAAGTAGGTGTGAAACACTGTCATGTGAGATTGGCAGCACTTCATGTCTCTTTGCAGGGTGAGGTGGCAGTGGGAAGTGAGGGCTGGGCTGTTGCACAGGAACAAGCACAAATTGAAAAGTGGAGATGATCATAAAGTGACCCTTTTGGTTTTGCCATCTAGGATGGAGGAAGGATAACAGGCACATTTTTAATTTTTTTTTTTTTTATTATTTGGATTTATTTTTTTACCAGCTATCACTATAAATCTTCTACCGGTAACACTATAATGTTTTTTAATACAAGTAAAGACTTTAAAAAAATATGGCTTTAGTCCTTGGCTATTTCCCTTTAATTATAATGTGTCAGCTACTAAAACATTTTCAACAGTTCTAATTGAAACATAAGCCAACTTACTAATTAGACAAGATTACATGGGGAATACACAAAGGGAAAATGCCTTTCTGTGTCAATATTTCCTCCTTTATCCCTTAGGAAGACTTGGTGTGATGTGAACAAACTGCACCGCCAACAGCCAGCCAGGCAGGCAGAGCCCCTGAGCTCCCGGCAGTCCCGAGCAGTCCCACGCAGTCCTGAGGAGGTGGGCATGGAGGGGCACACAGGGTTTCGGACAGGGCTCCTCATCTTCCCCTGGGGGTACAGCCACTTTTTGCATGGCGTCTCCCTCATCGGACCTTTCCTGCCCTCCTTGTGACCTGCTGTGGCAGAGATGGATGTTTCTGGCCCTGGCCCTCTCAGGACTGGAGCAGAGGCCCCCCGTGTGCTGCACGCCTGGCAGGGATAGGGGCTTGTGGAAGGACTCTGGGTCGCCTGGGCAGGTCCCAGCCCCTGCCTGCGTGGGGAGGGACAGCAGGGACGTGGGGAGCCCTCCTTGCTGAGGAGGGAGGCAGTACCGAAGGCTTCTTCCCCCTCCGCTCCCAAGCAACTTGCACCTTGTCAGGCTGGGTGGACGTTACAAAGGACTTTCTAGGGGTAAAGAGCTGAAATACGGGGAAAGGTTGTCCAGAAAACTCTCTCTACTGTGAAGCCTTCAAAAACCAGTTGGGCAAACACCTACCTGTCAGGGACGGCTTGGTGGAACTGGCTCTGCCCAGAGGCAGGGTGATAGCTGAGTGCTAACAGTTGTTTCCAGCCCTATATTCTGAGGTCTTTTGATTCCCTAATGGTGTGCAGGAACATTAGCAAGGAAGAGAAGGTGCCCCAGAGAAACGTACAGGTCCCTTCAAATGGAAACCAAATCAGATGAAGCAGAGGAAGTTGGTACTCATACATATAAGCGATGTTTCCACCATCACTTCAAGCTCTCTCTTCTCTCACCCTCCTTATGGCTGCATCACTGTAACACCTTCCACATTAGGAGTTCAAAGTAGGGACTGACCCTTATCAAATCCCAGTGAGAAATAAGGGTCACAGCCACTGCATGGATATAGAAACTGAGGCACAGAAGTATCAAGTGGCTTGTTTGGATGGCTTCAGGCTTGCCTGGAGAAATACATAGGTCACACAGTGATTAGCACTTCAGAGAACCCTCTTTTAATGATAAGATGATAACTAGTTATCATCTGGTTATCCCATAGGCCAACTTGAAGACGAAAGAGAAAAAATCCAATTGGGGGGGGGGGGGGGGGGCGGTTTCTGTCTATGATACTTTACAGCCGACTGGTCTGTTAGTGAAGCTGTTGGGGCCATTCCCCATGTGCTTGCTACACAAAGTGGGATGGCTGTTGCACAGGTGCTCTTCCAAGGTCCTCATGAATGACACAGACAGTTCCTGGAAACTGGCCCGCAATGGCTTGTCTTCAGCTTCTGTACTAGCACCAGTTCTTCTGTAACTTGCCCATCAATGATCTGCTTGAAACTCTATCCTGACAGTCTGTCTATCCTGTTGATGTATGCTTAGGAAATTGGTACCAATGTCTGCTCTGACCTTAGAGGTGCCTTCAATTCTGACCTGGCTGCTAGAATGAACTGTGGCCATCACCAGGGGCTGCAGCTGGATGCTTCAAAACCTGTTTCCTGACTCCATAATCCCTGTGGGAGTCAAAAAAAAATCTTCTTTCATGGGCATGAGCATAAACCCAATGTGCTACCTGTCTGTCCTGGTCGTAGTCTGGATAGGTTCCTAAATTACTGGCAGTTCCTGTTGAAATAAAAATCACTCAGCATCTCCTTGGTGAGTTTAATGAATTTGCTTTGGGATCTAGTGATTCTCCTCCTCAAACACCTCCCATCTTTGTGCTAGGTGTCAGCATAATCCTTTTCTTCAAAGTGGCTCAGGTTGTCCCACTCTGTGTTACTTGATGCACATATATCATATCAGGGCTTCTCTTGCAGACTTCTTCACCTTGCCTGCCAGCGCTGTCAAGTTGCTGTAAGTGCACTCCCAGTGACTCAGGCAAAGACAGCTCCCCACTATATAGCCTTATTTAATCCCCTCTGGTTTCCCACAGTCGTTGACATCTTACCTAGTCAGCATTTCTGCTGTAGGACTTCCCAACGAGATCTTCTGTCAGAGTGAATAGGCTCTATTTGTAGTTTCATGTTGAAACCCCAGCCCAGTGCAGAGCTCTGAGGAAGAGTCAGATGGGCACCACGTGCTTTGAACTTCATGCTGCAGGGACCTGCACCCCCAGCAAATCACATGAGGATTTGGGTATATCAGGATGTGTCAAGAACACTGTGGCTTGACCCAGCGTGCATGCACTAATGATACACATTAATGAGTTACTAAAGATCTCCTGGTACCTCTCTGTCCCAGGGATGTTTACCTTGCTGTCCTGGCTGCTTTCCATCCTGGCTAACAGCATCCCACCAAGGACTGTAAATCCTGCCCTTTCACAGCCCTGCCTGTTTCAATGTGACATCTCCTGACTTACACTGTTTTTAGAGATGAGCCTTATTTCACATTCCAAAGTCACACAGACACATCCTCTTAACCTCCTTGGCAATAATTCCTGCAAATGAGAGTCTCCACACAGAGAGATACTCAATATTTTCTAGCACATTAATCAAATAACCATCCAGTTGTTGCTTTATGTGTTGGAAGTGGACGTGTTGTCAAATAAAATGATTTTATAGATTATCCTCTGTATTTCCCAAATGGGGAATTTAGCAACATCATGTGCACAGAGTCCTTTAGGAGAAGATCGATGTCTATTCATTTCATCTTCTGTTGCTTACTCAGGGAAATCTCATACTTAATGTTGCTCCCCAGAGGAGCTTTCCCATCCCTAACTTTTAAAACCAGTGATTGTTTCTAAGTGCATGTTGAAAGGAGAGCCTGGACCCCAATCATCTGAAGGCTGTTGGTGTCAGCTTGCAATGACCCCAGAGAAAAAGGATCAAGTGAGCAGCTATCCTGACTTCCCTGGGAACACTGCCTCTCAGCTTCCCCTGCTGTATTACAGCCCAAACTGGAAGTATTGCTCTGTCTGCTGAAAACACCACCGAGGCCTGAGTTAAAGAGCTCTTCCCACTAAGGTACCCATGCAGGGGATGAGATTGGAGTATTCTGTGGCTTGGTGCTGGTGGTGAGGCTTTGTGGTTTGCAGAGTGGCTCGTCACTGCCAGGAGAGGTTTTTGGGTGGCCTCTGTTGTTCTCCTCTTTCGAGTTGTCTGAGGTAAATCTTGGCTGTGATCAAGGTGTCAGAGAGAGAGGGGAAAGCTGGAAAGTGTCCTCCTTTCACCACGTGGAGCAGCCAGAGGCTGGGGAATGAAAGCTGCCCGGCTGAGCAAGGTAGGCTCCAGTTCCCTCGCTCCCATCGCGGTGAGCGTGCCCGTCAGGGCTGCTGCGCCACCAGCCCCCCTCATGCCCGCCTCCGCCTCCATTAATTTCAAGAAGCTGTCAGGATGTTCTTGCAGCAAAATGTTCCCAAAACTCCCGCTTCTGCACTCTCTCTGCCTCTCGGTGTCCTCCTGTCACATCTTTCGCATTAACATGATGTCTTCCTGGGGCGGTGTTACGCTCCAGCCCTTCTCCCCATCCATCTCCTCCGCTCTCCGTGCCTTCCGAGGAGGTAGCTCCCAGTGTGGCTGCAGGTGGGAGATGAGATTTCACAGGAGCAATCTGTGTTTTGGCCTCCAGACGATTTATGGCAGCTCAGGACGCAGCTGTAGTTACGGTTGCTTTCATAGCCCTGGAGAGGAGCGAGATGCTCTCAGTGACTAGAGAAGCTGCAGAGCCCGGGAGAAGGCAGCCCGCACCAGCCACGGCGGGCCGGGCCACCGCAAGCACCCTCCCTCAGCGCTGACCTTTCCGTGGTGACCGTCACCACGCCAGCTGAGAGGGGGGCACTTCCCCTCAAGGGAGCAAGCCCAGCCCCGTGCCCCTGTCCTTGCCGGCTGCTCTTCCCTCCTCTGCAAAATCCCAGAGAAGGATTAACCGCTCCCCATTCCGTGGCACTGGGTCTGTGAGCCCTCCCTGTGTTGCTGCACGGCCCCTGCAAACTTCTGCTGTTCCCCTTTTCTCCTTGCACGGGGGGGTCTGGCAACACGCTGGCTCTGGAGCAAGAGCGGGCGGCGGCTGCGGTTTGGCGGGAGCCCTCCGTCCCCCACCGCCTGAGCACGAGTGGTGCCGGGGTCCCCCGGGCACACAGCCCCCACCTCCGGGCTCCTGCGCTGGGTCCCCAAAGCTCTTGTGGTGCGGTGGAGATGTTGAGCAAAGCTGGGGAGGTCAGGCACCTCCTCCTCCGTTCGGGCTCAGTCAGATGGGGCAAGGGGTGCAAGGCCCTGCCTGCGTGTGTGCAGGGCACCGGCGGGTTTGGTCTGTGGAGGTTCTGCGCCTCGCCTGTTGTTTCAGAGCCAGCTAAAAGGTCCTTCTCTCCCTACGGCTCATAGCAAAGGAGGAAGCCAGGAATTTACTGGATTGTTCACCAAATTCACACACTCTTTTTTGAAAAAACACCGGAGGCTTGAGCATGTGGTAATGGTCCCGTTTGCAGCAGAGCTGAGCTGGTCTAGGAGCCCAGAGAGTTAGCTCTCTGGGTTTCCTGATGCAAAGGGACTTGCTTTTGCAAAGCCAGCATTTCACCGTGCAGCTCTCTGGATCCCCACTGTACTTTCTTTCTCTTTCTTGACTTATTATTTTTTTTTTTTTAACATTAAAAAAAACCCTACTCGAAGGAAATCTCACCGCTGTGGGACTACTTAGTAGGCTGTGTAGAGCTCTCTGTACTTAGCAAAATGTGCACGCAGCGAGTCATTATTCCTTCAGTCCACAGCTTTGAGTGTTCATTGCACAGATGAGGGGCTTGCCTGAAATCAGGCTTTCCATACACACAGCACACAGCTGGGGAGATCATCTGCTGGGCACACGTCCTCATTAAATGAGCATTTTTCCTCTGCTCTGGTATGTGCACATACCAGTCATGGCAATAGGAGAGCCACCTCATCAAAGAAAACCAGAAAGAACAAGAGAAAGAAGGAAAGAAAGAAATAAAAAGCAAAGAATGAAATGAAAGAAAGAAAGAAAAAAAAGTTGCTGTATGAAAGCAAACTCAAATGGTGTGCGTGCATAACATTCATTGCATAAAGCCCTGAATAGCTTTGTTGCGATACCTAAGCTGGCCCTGGGAAATGGGGTCTGTGGGGTTTTTTCCAGATTTTTGCAGACAAGAAATGCTGAGTAATTTGGAGCTCCTAGAATGGAAAAACCATAAACAAAGGTAATTATGGATAGGATTTTTAAAAGCAACCCACGTTCAGGAAGCACTGGCTGCTTTTGAAAATCCCACCTTCTGTTCTGTAGTATATGAGCAAGGCAAAGATCAGAGCTATGAATCAGCTGTAGGTTTAACTCAGCAAATTGAACAAGCTTTGCAAAGTATCAGGGGCCCAGACAGCATCTGGTTCAAAAGCCAAATTCAGTCAACCTTTCCAATGAAAATGCAACACAAGCATCGTGATGAAGTCTTAGCAGAGCACCAACATTTGCACCAGAGATGTATCATTTAAAATCCTACATCCTTCAGGCTGGATTAGCAGAGATTGAAAGAGCCTAGAGAAGGGAAAGGAGGCTTGCTGTCATTAGTGAAAGATACGGGTAGAGCAAGCACTGGAAAAAATAAAGCTGATTTAGCTTAGAAAAAAGAATTAGAGGTGATTTTTCTTGCATGTTCTTGCACTGATGCAGAGGCTGTCACAACTCTTCCCCCTATCTGTATGCATTTGAAAGTTAGGGTTTGGGACCAAGACCAAAACAAGAGCCAGCACAGGGAATGGGATTTCCGCAGTCATTTTCCAGAGTGCAGAAGCAGTTATGACTTGAGGGTCAAATTGTCAGATGGATGGATAATTTTGTGGTTGTTAATGATATCAGTAAGAATGCAAGCTGTAGTGATGTCAATCAATTCTCCTATTCTCTGTTGTGAACTGTTGATTTTCAGGGGGCTGCTGGCAGTGTCAGCATCCCCAGGATGCAGTCCTGCACTGCTCTTTCTCTGAAGTGCTGTGGGATCAAAGATACTGGTATATTTAATGCCGAGGGCTACTGGCTGAGGCACATAGGGATGGGAAGCTTGGGGCTATTTTTACAGATTCTTTGATTGCGAGTCCTGCTTTTCTCCTCCTTTCCATCCCCAGCTAAGACTGGCTGTGCACAAAATGCACCAGGGACTGATCTGAATGCTGAGGATGGGCAGGGAGCAAGGGGATGTTGTAGCCACAGGGCCACGTGTGTATACAGAGCTGTGGGACATGGAGGGTTGTTCATCACAGGAGGGGCAGCTGGGGGACAGTTGTTTTGGGGTAAAGGAAATGTTTTTTCCATGGAACTGATTTTTCATTTAGAAAATGCAGTTCCAACTTAGGGTTGGGGGGCAACTGGAAGTCCAAGAGACCTGAGATGGCAAGCACATGCCAGTGTAGAGTGGTTGCATTTATATGAGCATGTAATTATACGTGCTCATCAGTGCACATGCAGGCAATGTTTCATTTAAGAGGGTGTGAGATCAGCCTGGAATAAAAACACCAATCCCTTCTGTCATGAGCGAGGGGTGAGACCAGATAAAGCCTTGCAGCTACCAGGACAGTGAGGGGAGCGCAGGGGTCATTTTCAGCCCACAACAGTCAGCGCAGCCCTGGCTGGAAGGAGGCAGTGGGTTGGAAGAGCCTTCAATTCATTTCCCTTGTTCTGTTTGTGTGTGGAAGATGAGGCATGGTGACTTCTCCCTACGGCATATATTCACTGTGAAAGAAACCATGTCACAGCGAGCTCTGCTCTTCTTTTCCTATACAAGGTGCTCCAAGAACTCGTAAGAAATTTCCCAAAGGAGAGACATAAGATGTGCTGCCCAGCTGCTGCAGCAGCCAGCACCTCTCAGGGTAGGCTGATGAAGCTGTGCCTTTGGCAGCTGATGAACACCCATCACCTAGGATTCCCTCTGACGTGACTGGTGTCAAGAGCTGCAGGTTGCAGGGTTTCCCCACGGCCTGTGCTGCCAGAGGGTGTTTTTTGCCTGGCTGGTGGGTGTTTTTTTGCCCAGCCAGTGGGTACTGCCAGCAGGGAGGCAGCAGCACAGTGCCTGCGGGGTGTGTGTGTGCCTGTGTGTCTGCTTTTGCACGCGTGCGTGTGTGCGGTGGGTGGCAGGGTGAGGGAAGCCTGCTGCTCCGCTGGCTGTCAGAGCTCGTTGCCCGCACGCCGAGCCGTAAGCCACCGTGCTGGCGGCTCCTGAGCCCCTCGCCAGTTTGCAGGGGGATCAGAGACAATTTTGCCTAACTTCACTTTGCACGGTGTGGCCTGCCATCATGCCTTTGGGTTAAACAGAAAATTGGCCGCTGTCACTTGCAGGAGTGGGGCTTTAGCCTTTCTCAAGGGCCATGTTGAGCTTGTTCAGTGAGTGAGAAAACTTTGACTTTCTAATGTACTCATTCAACTCCTTCCTTCCTCCACTTTTGCTTCTCTGTTCCCTTCTCCCCTTTATGACCCTTATTATTTTTCCATCCACAGCAAAACAGTTCACATCAAGGTAATTGATGATGAGGAATATGAAAAAAACAAGAATTTCTTCATTGAGCTGATGAGCCCCCGCATGGTGGATATGAGTTTACAGAAAGGTGTAGTAACGGCCCTGCAGACTAACATTAACGTTCTTCTTTCCTCTTCTCTTCTGTCTCCTTCCTCCTCTTCTCCTCCTCTTCCTCTGATGTCTCTCTGTCTCCAACTGCTCTGCCCTGAACCCTGCTGTGCGCACACACTGTGTCACATGGTACCCGTGGGGTGGCGTGGGGGGCGATGCTGAGGAGAGGCAGAGTGGTGAGGGGGGCACAGAGAGAAGGATGGAGAGCCGTCCTGCTTGTCCGTATTTCTGCGGCGGCTTGAGAGGGACCTTCTGCCATCCCCCACTGGAGGATCCAAGCAAATTTTGTAGCGTCAGCGGGAGGATGCTGGCTAGAAACACATCCAGCATCTCAGGAGGTCATTGCCCAGCCCTGGTCCTGCGGGGTGTCCCAATCAGCCCCAGGATAGAAGAAGTCAGGAACCGAGGCCTGGCAGAGAATCAGCTCCTATAACTTCTGAGAAGGACTTGGCAAAGGCTGTGCAGCCCCCAGTCCAGTTGTTGTGGGGCAGCTCTGGGAGTGGGCGATGAGGGCAGGGAAGAGCTGACCCCCCGCTTTGGTTCTCCTGAGGCCTTACGGCAGCTGTAGGCATTGCAGGGGTGCTGAAGGGAGCCAGGTGAACTGACAGCAGGGAGAAGGGGCCAGCCCTGCTCCTGCACCCAGGGTATTTCCATTTGAGCCTCGGAGGTATTTTTGTCCCATTGTGTCCCCCACAAGGTCCCAGCAAATCTGTCCGCTCCCGCGGGAAGCTGTGTCCTCTCTTGGGGAACAGGTCAGGGGGAAGAAGCAGATGCTGTTGAGGAGGAAAAGCAGCAAGATGTGCCATTTTAAAAATGGAAATTAGAACTGTCAGCCTCTTTTGTAGCTGACGGAGCTGTAGCCTGATGGCAGAGATCCACCTTGCCCCACTGGGGAACATGTCTGTGAGTGCCCATCTCTCTCTCTTCTCCTCAGACTCCCAGCCCAGAGTCCCTGCAGATTTATTATTAATTGTGACGGTAGCAGTAGCAATTGATCTTCCAGCAAAAAACACAGTGGGTACCCCAAGGTGGTCCCTGGTGATTTCCAGGCAGCCGATACCCTTTCCATTACCATGTGACACTGAAAAAAACGCGCTGCAGAAGTCGCCTTCCACTAACCATCAGCAAGGTCCTCCTCCCCGTTGCTCTCCTTCCTCACCCTCCTTGCCAGCCCCCTCTCCCCCCTAACACCCTCCCGCTCCCCAAGGAGCAGCTACGACGGATGCCCCGTGTCTGACAGGCAGGCCAAGGAAGGGGAAGGGGCTGCGTGCCAGGAGCCTGCACCGCTGCTGCTGCTGCTGCTGCCGCCTCGCCTCCGGCCGGCCGACCCACTGTACACGGTTGTCTCTCTTGTTGTCCCTACAGGAAGACCGTAAGGGTTAAGATAGTAGATGAGGAGGAATACGAAAGGCAGGAGAATTTCTTCATTGCCCTTGGTGAACCGAAATGGATGGAACGAGGAATATCAGGTGTGAGATCCTTTATGAAAAAAATGCAAAAAGAAAAAAATCAGAATCAAGTCTCCAAACCCTGAATCCAGAAAATATAACCCTCTTTCTCCCCCTTCCCCTCCCTCCTTTTCTCCTCCTCCTGTAGATGGACAAACTTTTACTCTCTGCCCTCCCA
This sequence comes from Tyto alba, assembly GCF_018691265.1. NCBI lineage: Eukaryota > Metazoa > Chordata > Aves > Strigiformes > Tytonidae > Tyto > Tyto alba. The sequence goes on from NW_024881280.1 coordinate 11,238,219, forward strand.
TATTCTTACTCTCACCCTGTTTCGGTCTCATCTCTGCCTTTTAGAGCCCAGCTTACTTCTGATCCTCCTTTTGTGCAATGCTTGAGCCTTGGAGGCTGTATTATTTTGATTGGGTTTCCCTGTCTTGATCTGTTTTTTGTTCTGAGCACACCTTTGCTGTTCTCCACTCTCCTGCTCCTTTGCCAGGACCTTTGGGAATGTGAAAGGCAAGAGAAGGGTATAATGCATGGCTGCCCTTCTGGCTCCTCCCGTATGCCCCCCTGTCCTTCCCTCTGTTGTTGCCTGCCAGTGGCATTGCCTTGGTGCTCCTGGGTCCCTATGAGGTGCCGTGAAAAGCCCATGGGAGAAGAGGGAAGGTGTGAGGTATCTTGGTTTGGTTTTTAAATGGTTCTCCTTTGTCTTTCATCTGAAACCCCCCTTAATGTGTCACAAGCAATCAGAGTCTGTTGTGCAGAGGGTGCAAAGCTCTGCTGAGTTCCTGCTTCATCAGCAGTGAGATCCGGGATCCCCCAGCAGAGCAGGTTTATAATGGGAATAAACCCTGACTTACAGTTGTGCCTTGCCTACATGTATCTTTTTCCTTGTCCCACACGCGTTTGACCTCTTTCTCACTGAGTGAGTCTTGCCGTTGGCTTCACCAGCTTTGGGGCGGCCCAAGAGGGCCAAGCTTTAAACAGAAGCATGTTACAAAAAGGAATTCAGATCCACCTTCTGGGCGTCTGATATGGAGTAGAGACAGACGTGTGTGCCCATGGGCTTATCCCTGCTCCCATGTGCTGGTGCAGGTGATGGGAACACTGGGCAGTTGCCCATGCATCGCACAGCTCTCCTGGGCTGAAACATCTCTTATCTTGCCAGTGCAGCAGCTGCCCTCTGGCCAGTCCAGCTACCGTGCACAGCTCTGCAGGGCATCTGGGATAGACACAGCTTGCATTAGCATGACAATGTCACATAGCATCTGTGGATCTGTAAAACGTAAACCCAAAGAGGATCCACAGTTTAATGCCATTAGACCGCCTCCTGCAGCCTGCAGGCAGTGGGGGACATTGGGTTTCACTGTGTGTTGAGCACAGGCCCTCGAGTTTCACCAAAATCCAACTGACCTTGGGTAGGAGCAGTCACCAACCTGCCATATCCCATGGGGGTATGTTCCAGCAGTTAATTGCCCTCCAAAGATGTGTGCACAGCTTCTAGGTAGCAGTTGTCTGGCCTCAGCCTGCAGCCACTGGTTATTTTCCTACTTCTCTCCATCAGATGAAGGAACTGGATAGCATGCTGCGGCTTCTGTGTAGGTACCTGCTCACTATACCCATATTACACTCAGATTTCTTCTTGGGAGTTTAAGGAGATTGCGCCCTTTGAATCTGCGTCAGTGAGGTGTTCAGCCCTAGATCAAAGTCTTCAGCCCTAGAATCACCCTGGGGTCTTCTCTCCACATGTGCCTTCCTGTCCACGGGGCTCTCACCTCCATCTCAGCAGGTACAGGAGGAAAATCACCTGCCTCTGGCTCTCTCCTGCTTATGTGCGTGGCAGCTTGGAGCATCACACTAAAAGTTTCTGCTCAGTCGTCTGCTCTCTGTGAGCCCTGCAACCTTTTCTAAACCAGTGAGCTTCAGGAACAGAGTCAGGTTTTGTGAAGTCCTGCTTTTTTTTTTTTTTTTTTTTTTTTTTTTTTCCTTTATAGGCTACATTGTATCTGTCTGCATAAAGACCTATTTAAAAAAAAATCCAAATAGCTCCTAAGGTGGGTTGGTTGTAAAAGGTCCTCTTCGTTATTAGGACTGTGGTGCCAGTTTGCTGTATTGTGTGTGTCTCATTTACACGGGCATCAGCTGGAGTCAGTGGGACTGTCTGATTTGCAACAGGCAGAGAGGAGATCAGAGCTGGACTAAATGATCTGCAGCACAGAGCCTGTGTTTCCAGCTGCCTCTCTTGGAGAGACCTTCATCACCCAGAGGAAGTAATGGACCGTGCTGAGGAAGAGACGCAGAGCTCTGGTTGGCCTTGTTAGAGAAAAGTCAGAATAGTTTTAAAATCTAAGAGGCGGGAGATTAAAATGCATCCATAAATGCTGCTGGCACAAGGTGGCACAGTCGCTACACTAATTCCAGAGCATCTGGAAAGATCCCCAGCTCCGTAGCGCGCTGCTGCGTGCTGTGGCATCTCCTCCGAGCCCACCTCGTGCCTGGGATGAAGAACGAGGAGCTGTGCCAGGCTTTCCCGTGCGGAGCATCGGGAGCGATGGGCGGCCGACCGCGGGGCGCAGGCGTGAGCAGCCGGCTCCCGGCGGGGAGGGGGCAGCGACCCACCGCGCAGCGTCGGGAAGGGATGCTCGTCACTGCGGGGGCAGAGGTCCCATGGCTTATTTATTGCAAAGCCCCACGGGCTGCAAGGTCAGCGCAGCCGCCTAGGTGCAAACGGGCCCCCGCAGTGCTGCCCGGGGTGGGGACATCCCAAACCACTGGGACTTGACTTGGTCTTGATGTGGTGATGAATGGGCCCCCAAGTGAGGGCAAAGCACAGCTCCTGCCTCTCCTGGGAGGTTCAGGCTGGGTTGCTCTTGATGAAGAGTCTCTCTGGGTTTCGGCTACCCACGTATTTGTTTCCAGCAGTACTGAAGATGTGGTTTTCCTGACAGTCTGTCCTTTTTCTGCTTTCGCTCCCCACTTAGCTGTGTCACACTGATCCTGTGCCTAGGGACCTGTAGACAGTTCTTCATAGTGTCTTCAAAACATCTCTTCCAGCCCTGTTGGGAGCAGAGCAGTGTTAGGCACCTCAGCTGTTTGGCAGTCATGTTTGGAAGTAATCTGTGATCCAGGTCACGCAGAGACAGCCAGTCCGTCGCAGTCGTGCCTGCACTACCGTAGCTTCGTGCCAAAGGTCTGCACTCACCGCAGGACCTCCCCGTGCTAGCTTACCTTGAGGATACAAGCTAGGTAGCAGTGATGGACAAGTAGAAATGTGCTTCTCAAACCAGCCTGGGGAAGAGTTTGGACAGTTTATTTTGGGATGCAGAACCTGGTCCGGAGCCCCATGCTATTCAAACCCAGTGTGCTGTCCCTGAGGGTACCCACGCTGCTGCTGGCTGCTCTGGCAGTGGTTTCTGATCGACAGGCAGTGGAGGAGGATAGCAGGCAGGAGCAGGGTTTGCTACCGTACAGCTGATTTACAGTACTGGCTGTGCCGTCCCATACACATGCTGATACAAAGCAGTCACCTCCAGCCAAGGGAACATCTCCCTGGCCCTGATCAGAGATGTGGGGCAGGGGATATATCTCCAGGAGGGTCTCTGTGAGGGTCAGAGCTCAGCAGGAAATTCATCCTATTGGTCTTGCTGTTTACACCTGCTAGCACCTTACCAGAGGAAAAAACACCTCTACTCAGGAAGGTACCTGTGGTGGTGCAAACACAGATTCCTGTCTTCTGGTTACTCAGGGCTTGCACAACACATAACAGCCATTGATACAGCCTTTTGACTGCAACATTTTGCATCATCTGCAGATGCTGCTTCTCACTGTTCACTCCCAATTATAACAGTGCCATGCTGCTTTGAACCGTGGGGCACTCAGTGGTTAACCCTTGCCGTAAGGAGAGCTGACCACTTCTGTTATTTCAGTGCTACATCTACAATAACAAACTTTCTCTTGCAGCTCATTTATTCTTTTTCACTGATTGCTTTCTGCAGCTGGAGTTTTTGAAAAAGCCTTTCTGATCATCCAAACAAATCACATCAAGTAGTTTTACTTTAGCAGCTCTTTTTGTTGATGTCCTCCACTAATTCAAAGAGATGAGAATAGATCTGAGATGGGTATCTTGCCAGCCCAGTCTGTGATGAAGACCGAAACTGGCTCAGTACTGGCGTATCAGATGCAAAGAGCACTGGTAAAAATGGTGCTTGCCGCAAGCTTGTTATGTTGAAGTGAATTAGTAAAAAGAAATCAGACCCCCACACTCTTTGACTGGAAAAGATGGTAGATGTTGCTTTTCTCTATCCTCCTGGCCATCTCCCAGGTTTCATAATTTTTTTTTTTTTTTTTGACTTCTCCATTTCTAAGAAATTAATCTCTGAATCCTTATTATCTCACCTTTCCTCTATATGTCCGGTCACATAAACTGAATCCCTGTCTACTGACTGCTGCAGGGCTTTGAAACCTCCCAGTACCCTGAGCCACCTTTCTGGCCGTCCTTTTTTCAGCACCTTTTTAAAGTGTTCCTGCAGTGAAATGAGTCTTTTCCTTTATGATAAGATGCTGTCTGTTGGTTTGACTCTTGCTTGTGTAGCAGCTCTGGTATTGTGTCAGCTCACAATTTGGAAGGAGGATTTTGCTGCTGTCAGCCCAGCAGGATTTTTGAAAAATACTTTCTTCACACAGCAGCTTTCACATTTTTTTTTTTTCCACAGTCCTGGATTACAGGAGAAAAACTTGCTTTGCTTTTCCTGGATAAAGTTGGTCTTCTGCTTAAATTGTGTTTGAGCTTAGTGTTGATGGCGCCAGAATGGCAAGTGAGGCTACTTTGGAAGATTTCACTTGATTGCAGATAATGGTGAAAATAGCATTTGGAAAATTATATTTCATGAGGGTAATTGGGAGTCTGCTCATGAGAATTCAGCTCGTGGCACAGAAGTGGAAGGTTCAACCTCAGGGCTGGTGCGTGAAGGCTGAGTCTTGAGGGTTATGCTTTGTAAAAGGGACCAATATCCTTCATGCAAAATTTTTCTTTGGAAAGCATGTCTCCCACAGAATATGACTTCACTGGAAACAGGAGCACAGATGGCTGAATATCAACAGCTTGCTGGCATGACCTGGCTTGGGAAGATCTTGTCTGAAGTCCTCTCAGCCCTCCCAGCACAGAGTCAACTTGTGTGGACAAATCTCACAACACATCTCCTTTTAATCAAGTGTCAGCACCCCTGAGGAGAAAGATTCATGCCCCAGAGGGAGCATATGGCTGGGAGTCACAGAGTAAGGATTAAACTGCAAAGGAAGAAGGATTCCTAGCTTGGATTGATCCAGCAATTTATCTGCATCAAAATATTGATGAAATGATGTGACTTGCTACAAAGGTCCGTGCCTGCATAAGATAAGCTGCATCGATACATGAGCACGTGTGCTGCAGTTTTCTGAAGTGTGGGCAGATGCTAAGAAACTCATTCCATCAGCTGCTGATGAGAATAGCAAAGAAATGTTAGATTGCAGTTACCTCCTTCCCTGAAGGTTTAATAATTTTCTTGCAGCTCTGTGATTAAGCTGAATGCTGCTTATTCTCCTGATGGAGGGGAGTCTCTTGGAGTCTGCAAGAGCTTTGCTGTTGACTTCAGTAATAACAACATTCGGGTTAATGCTGCAAAATCTCTGCCTTGTTTAGCCTATAGAAAACCACATGTTTATAGCTCTTCACAGTCCATTAGGGACAAGGTTTGCTCACCTGAGTGAGCAAATCTGGAGGCAGGGCCTGTGGACAGTTACATCTGGAAGGTGGGGGATGCTTATCTCTTTGGGGAGCTGAGCCTGCGGTTTGCATGGTCACTGAGCTCCTTTGGGCACACACGGGGTGCAGGCAATGTGTTGTCCTTGCCTTTGGCTGCCTGTGGTGCCCTGCTGTCACCAAGGGTCTCCTCAAAATCCAGCCTCCTCTCCTTCATTTCAGTTCACTCTGTAAATCCCAGGCCCTTAACAAGGATCCTCTTACCTACGCAGCGGCTTCCTGGAGTCTTTAGGGATATTGATTAGAAAAGATGTATGTTAATGAAGAATGAGTCCACAATAAAGCATGCAGTGTGGTCAAACAGCAGAAAAAGGTATTTCACTGTTTAGAAAAAGCCTGTAACACACATTTAGCATGTTGGGCTGTTGTAAACTACAGGATTGCCCAATTTCTGATCTGGTCCCATCCCAGGCCCAGTTCCTCTTGGTTTAACCTTCTTTGCCTTCAGTAGAGTTAGAGCAGGAGGGAATTCAATTCCTGATCCATAACCCACACCAACACACGTGTCACAGCAGGATTTGACCCTAAAATACACTGAAAACATGCAGATGAAATTGTATATTAGTAAATAGGGTTTTTTAACATCTAAATTTGGATCTAAATTGTCCGGTTGCAGGGCTGGCAGAGGAAGCAGAGTTAATGCACACAATTTTGGCTGCCTTAGTAAAAACCAGACCTGCAGAGCAGAGAAATCCCAGTAAAATAGGAACCAGGATCCAGAGCTGAAGGCTTTTTGTCTCCTGAGAGAGTCAACCTTACCTACCTTGTCTGCAGGCACGCGTGTTTGTGTGCATTCACGCCATGCAGGGGTTCCATGAGGGATACTTGGGACTGCTATTTTGGATTTGACCACAGAGCTGGTTTTAGCAGCTGCCTGTGAGAATGCTCACGTTGAGCCTCTGAGACTACCTGAGATGCCAACAGCAATGAGATGGCCTGGCACGGCCCAGCGAGGAGCGTGGCGTGCAGAGCAGGAGGGCAGGAAGGGGAACGGTGCCCCGGGGAGGGATGGAGGGATGCAGCCTGGGCTGGGGCAGCGTGGGGTGGCTTGTGGGATGGGAATGACACCGGGACCATCAGTGGGACTGGTACAGGTGCAGCATCCCCAGATGGACTGTCAGGAAACATTACAGGTCAGGGCTAAGGTCACATTAGCAGATGCGTGTGCAGGAAGGAAGCTTTAGCCCGTGAAATCATTTTCTTGCTTGCATGCACAGCATTCACTCAGAAATATAAAGATAAAAAAAAAATCCCTTGGCTTTCTGTATGCTGTATACTTGATGTTTCATTCATAGCTTTATAGACTTTTTCAAATATTCATGTATCATATCATAAGTGAAAGGGAGAAAAATAGTTCTTTTGCAGGCTTAGAAACAAATGGGGAAAAAATAAACTCAAATCCCAGAGCACTAGAATAACAGTTTTAAAAAACATGAGGAGCCAATTTTTATTTTTAATAACCACAGTAGCTTAGGGGCCCGGTAATATTTCATTATATTAAATTTGAACACCGAATCGACCCATTGTACTAATGCTTGTAATTGCAAAAGGCAAATTAAATTTCCCTGCATTGTTTGACGAACCAGAAGAACATGGAATAGTAAGGTGGCCACAGGGTAGCATGGAGCTGCAGCAGGACAGAGCTACAAGAAGACTCAAGTTCATGCTACAAGGGGCAGTGACAAGCCTGTTGGAGACTTCCAGGCAGAGCTTTGTGGGGGACAGGAGGTGTTGCGGGCAGAGCAAACATCCAGTTGCTTCTCGTGGCTCTGGGGCACTGTACGTGCTGCAGAACATATTCACAAATGGTCCCCCCCAAAGGTTTCTGACTCTCAAAACGAATTGACCCTGAAACGTGAGGGATACTCAGCAAGGAGCAGCTTTGTTGCCCCTTCCCCTTTCACCGCACCTCTGCCTGCCTGCATGGACAAGGGAGATCTCCTGGAGCACCCACGGATTTTCCAGCTGGGGGGATGGATAGGTGGATGGAGATCTTGACTGGGCCAGTGCCCCTCTGCAGGCTGCTGGGAAAGCTGTGCCCGTGGATATTGCCCGAGGGAGCAGGGGAGTGACTGGGAGCCGGGACTCGGGATTACTTCCCCTGGCTGTGCGACCTTTGACAAACCGCTTAGGAAATCACTTTCAAACAGCACAGATACAATTAGGTGCATCTGTGTAAAAGTGCCTGCTTTTCAGAGGCCTCAACCAGCAAGTCTGGGTAAATTAGCACTTTTGGAGTCCAGCCCACTTCTGAGTTTGCAAAATGTTCCCTTTAGCCTCTCTTTGCTTGCTTCGCCATCTGTCAAATGGGGCTGCTAATACTGACTCAGTCTTTGTACAGAGTTTTAAGCTTCTGAGTCTTAAAGTGCATGATAATAAGTGTTAGTAATTACAATACCATCGTCGTACGCAACCAAGTCTTTGGGGACTGGTTTGCTGCTTGAAGGACAGGTAGAAGTCAAAGCTAAGGCACAGAGCTGGTGCTTGGCCCCTCTTGAAAAGGTTTCGGTATTTTTTGCTATATGAACTCTACTGTAGTTAGTTTGAAACTTGGATGCAGGCTGTGCCTTTCTACAGGTAACACCTGACAGGGGTCTAGCTGGATGTTTCTTTGTGACAGCTCTGGGGAGTGGGGAAATCAAGGCAGGGGAGGGCCAGGAGACCACTGCCCAAGGCAGCAAGAGAGCTGGGCTGTGCCTGTATGGAAAGCCAGGGTAAACTCATCCTTTGCAAGGACCTTCATCCCCTTCTCCTCCCTTCCTCCCACCTCTAAGCGCACAGAACCACGTGGTCTCATTTCCCGGGAGGCAGCTGCATCCCGCCGTGATGATGCTGCACAGCATGTGCCCGTGCGGCACTGCCGGGCAGACCAGCAGCTTGGGAGCAAAGAGAGCCAGGAGGACTCAAAGCGGTGATGCTTTACGTGTGCCTGTGCTGCTCTCGGCACCCTGACCCTCCGGGAGCAGTACCTGTGGGGCGTGGGATAGGCGTAGGAGAGCCAGGGTGTCCCAGGGGATGGGGCATGGCCCTGTTACCCCCCTTCCTGTTTCACACTGGAGGCCAGCGCCCGTTTTATCAACACCTCCCTCTGACGATGCTCTTCTCATTGAGCTGCCTATCGCCCCCCGCCGCCCTCTCTTCTCAGCCACCCCCAGGTTTACCAAGGCTCCCCAGATGTGCCAAGCCCCACCACAACCACACTCTCGTGGCTGAAGTGGGGGCACCTCCCGTGCCTCTGGGTGAGTTTGGGTCGCGTCAGGCCCCGATGGTAAGCATAACTGTCCCCTCCACAGTTTTCCCTTCCCCTCCTCGCTACTCCCTGCCTGCATCCCATCCCTCTGCCTTCACTTGTGGGGGCTGGGGGGGTGGGGTTGGGATGACTTTGGGGAGCCAGTGCCCCGGTGCTCGCCAGCCTCCTCTCGGTCTCGCTGCTGCAGTGTCTGCTCCCCAGCCTGCGCCTGGCATGCTCGCACACCACCTTGCACCACGTCCATTGCTCACTGATAGCTGTCATCTGCAAAACAGCTTTTCCCCCTTGGATATTAACATTTCCCCTCTTTTCTTCTCTTTCCCTGTCTTTCTCATGTTCTTCTCTCCCCACAGCCCTGCTGCTCACCCAAGGTAAGTGCTTTTTCTCCTTTCCTCTGCCTGCTCCGTCTCTGGTTTTGTCCCCTTTGGTCAGGCCGCCCCCGTGTTTGTGTTTGCTGTGTTTTAGACAGACCCAGCTCATGGTATTCGTGTCCAGCAGGGACTAGTTAAGAGCAATGCATTAAAAACATGACAGTGATTGATTGACATCTAAGAGCATTTCCTATATTCCAGATTTTTCCTTGCTGTTTTGTGAAATGACCCAGCCAGGGTTGCAAAGTGGATCATGCAGCTCTGGCTGGTCCGGGGTCATGACTCAACCCTCTGTTTGGGCAGGTCTGGGGCTTGGGTTGTGCTGATGCACTGGGGAGCACGGGGCTTTTCTTCAGGGGGGTGGCAGTCCTGGGGTGCAGGCCGGTGTTGCCTGGGGTGGGCAAGGGTGAAGGGCTGCGCTGGTGACCCCTTCCCATGCAGGATCAGGCCATGCATCACCCCTCAGTGCTTTCACCTGGGTGTTCTCCACCTCCAGTACTGGGGGGTCCCAGGGGTGCGCCCAACACCAGGGCAGTGCTACCAGCACACAATAAACACCATCACCATTTCCCTCCTCACCCTCAGCTCTGACTCTGCACTCTTCATCTCCTCTTCCTATGGCAGGATTTTATGTGTATTAATACTGAACCCTCCCCATCCTTGCCCAAAATCCCCATTATGCCAATCTCTCTTGATCCTGCTGTGGTATTCTGTAGGCCTCCTGTGTTTTTCTTATTCCTTCAATTCCGGATACAATTACCATTGAATTTGCACTAAAGAAACATTTGTCAAAAGATAAGGGTGGGCATGCAGGGTGCAGAGAGGAGCTCAAGTCTGATAGGTTTGCAAGCAGAGCTGAAAACCAAAGTGTGCATCATGCCTGAGGTGTGCTGTGCAAGCTTCAGTCTCCGCTCCTTTTGGAGGATGCCAAATCTGCTGCACAGGGGATGGCCTGAGCCCATCTGATATTGGGCTAATTAGGAAATTGCTAGTGGCAAGCAGAAGTTCCCAGATCCCCAAATATCAGCTTAGGGTGTTTACGGAAAACTCCTCAGAGCAGTTTGGACGCTTTCCTTTTTTACTTCTTCAGGTCCAGGAGGACTGGAAATAAGTTGAACACAGCCTCCTTCCCAGTAATTTCATTGCTTTAATTCAGTAGCTGCCTAATTTGATCAGAACCTTGGGAACCAAACAATTTCTATTAAAATGACATAACTTTCCTCCCTCAGTTGTGATCCAGCCTGATTGCTTTTGGCAGTTGTTGTTGGAGAATTTGCTCACCAGCTATGGAAAGTTGCTTGCCAGTTAATAAAGAAAAGCCTCCTCTCTGTCTGGGAGGGGGATTCCCTGGGGTGCCCCTCTTGCTGGGGTGTCGTCCCCCCCCGCCGTGCATACGGAAGGTGCTTGGCTGTGGTTTGAGCTCGTGGTGCTCAGCCCCTGCACACACTTCAGGCCGGCGGCCGGCTGGCGAGCAGAGCCCCGCTTGCCACAGCAGCATGTGCCACAGTGTCAGTCAGTGGCCATCACAGATAATCAGCAGGAGAAGTGACGTCCTCATTTAGTCCGTGCCATGTTAGATTTAAATTACATGGACGCACAGGAATCTGTGTGGAAAACAAAACAAAACAAAACAAAACAAAACAAAACAAAACAAAACAAAACAAAACAAAAAACAAAACAACCCTGAATTATGGAAAGTTTCTGTGGAATCTGTCAGTCCTGCTCCTTGTCCCCTCCCTCCTGGAGCAGCTCACACAGCTTTTCCCTGGCAGGGGACCACTGGGCACCCCAGCTCTCCTCTGCGGCCCTGGGGCGGGTGTTTGCCCTCCCGCATCTTCAGCAGCCCCCGCGGGACCGGCAGCGGCGTGGCCCCCACTCGCTGTGGTGGCCCTGTCTCCTTGCAGAAGCCCCGAGGAGCCCCGATGGATGAGCCCAAGTGCAAATGCCTCTCTTGTCCCAGCAGCCCTTACCTGGGAGTCAATGGGAGATCCTGGCTCTGCCTCTCCCGCCTCCCAGAGCCTTCCCTGGGAAAACAGGGATGTGGATTTTACACCGGGCAAAGTAACTGGGCAGGGGAGAGCCTTTGGCACAGGTTCAGCTCAGCATTTGTTTCCTCCAAACGGGCTTTCTGAGCCAGACTTGCAAAGCTGTGCAAAGCTTTTGAAAGCCCAAGTATGGAGTGGCTGTGGAGTGACTTGAGAGTCAAAACTGGTTTTCTTTTTAATTTCTCTGATGCGTAACCTTTTGTTTTGGCACTGGCAATGATCTGTTTGTATACTCTTTATATGGGGAAATATTCAATACTGAAGTGCGTAGCTACTTCAGTTGTCTCTGCCATTGCCAGCAGTGAATGAACTGCTCTGGTGGTCCTTCCAGACTTTGCAAAAGTTGCTGAAAGCCTGAGCAGGACCTTTGCTTGCTCAGGAGGTCCAGATCTTTAAATGGATGAAGAATTACCTCTTTAAATGATAGATGCTTCTCTGTGTCCATGGTAGATACTTCTCTACCCTCATTTCCACATATTCAGTAGATCAAAGAAAATATTTCTAAATATGTTTTTTTTATTAATGCATTAAATCTCCTGGGTCCACTTTGCAGTGAAAAAGACTGGGGAGCAGAGACATCAGTTGACTGGCCTGTCAGGGACAGTCGTGTCAACACCAATCTCAAGGCAGAGCTGGCAGTGGAATAATGCGCAGTTCCCAGCCCTGTGCCTTAGCCTTCCTCTCATGAATGTGCAGCCTTTCCCAGTTAGCCTTAAGGACACTGGGGCATGTATACGGGATGTATCACGCCTCAAAAATAGCTTTCAGGGCTAAGTAAGCAGATTCCTCCCTTTTTAGTAAGCAGCCCATGCTGCCGGTGCTTGTGCATGGGCATGTGTTTCAGTAAAGGGCATATCCATATGCTAACCTCACAAGCCGGAGTGTCTTTTAGCCAGCAGTCTTCCCCAGTTGTGACTGATGGCTTGACAGCGCTCTGGAGAGGGGAGCTCATTTCATGCTCACTGTTTACTTTGTTTAGCCAGGATTATATTTTATTGAGCTGCAACAAAAAAAAAAAATAAATAAAAAAAAATTTCCCATTTTAATTGTCGTTTTAATTTCTTCCTAGCAGCACAGTCCCCAGAAGGGATGACCTTCATGCAGATACATACCCACTCTAGAAATGGAAGGAGATGAGATAGCACAAGGGGTGTGAAATGGCCTTCACAGCAATCTTTCATGAATACATTGCTGGTTTTAATCCAATTTATTCAGCAAGTGACAGGGAATACAAACTGGTCCGTGGCAGTTTGATAGTCTTACAGCATTGCATTGGTGACGGCTATCTATCTCTCTGATGACATTACAGGGCCTTCCCATTGCCTGTTTCAGCTCCAAAGGTGCAGTGGCCAGATTACCTCGTGGAAATGGGCTTTATCTAACTTTGATCTATGATGTGTCTGGAAGGCCACAGCCAATGTCCACTTCCCATTTGGTCCCCCTGGTCTGAAGGAGGTTGAACAAGCAAGCACCCATGTAGAACCGTCCAGGAGCAGTGCATGACGTGGGAATGCTGCTCAGTGCTCCCCTTTCCCCTGGAAGAAATAAGAGAAGGGGATATGCTTACACTATTTTGACCCCAAGAAACTTCCCATCGTGTGTAGGTCTGAAATCATTTAGCAAATAGCTTCAGATCAAGTCCCGGGATGGCTCCGCAGGCGTAAACTCAGGGGAGAGAGCTGAGGAGTGAGACTGGCACGGCTGGTAAAGGCCCCAGGCTTCGAAGCGCAGCTGTGGCAGGACCATAACTAGGAACTGCTGGCTCCCCTTGTTCTGTCCTACCTTTAAAGGTCTGAACTGACCCTGAATGAGGCAGAATAAGTGAGAGCACAGAGTGATTTAACCAAAAACGTCTCCTTGCATTGAGTTCAGCACCTAGCTGGTGTCAGCTGTGGCCATCTCTACAGCCTGGGCAAAAGCCAACTTCTCATTTCTCCCACCCAGCCTTTGCTCTTACCAGACCTGTTGTCTCCCCTGTGTGTAGCATCTCCTCCCTACCCCATGGGCTCCCAGGCACGAGGTGCAGAGCACCTCGGTGCAGCTCCTGGTGCAGCCGCCCCAGCCTGCCTAGCCTTAGCAGCCTGTGCATGCTCCTGTAGCTCAGATAGGCTGCTAGCGCTCGAAGGTGGCACACACTTACGTGCCAGAGCAGGCAGAGTTTAGGGGACCCCTCTCTCGCCACCCCCCTCCTTCCCAGGGAGGAGGTGGAGGCAGCCCAGGAGGTCCTGACAAGCTCCTGTTCTTGCTGGGCATAGCCAGACCTTATCAGGTTTAATTGGGGTTGACAGCAGGGAGTCCAGGGTGCAATCCACATTGAGAAGTAGGTACTGGTGCTGATACAAACAGAAATCGGGCTAGTTAATAATTGAGCTGCAGCTTGGCAGCATTCACCTTGACAGACTTGACCTTCCAAATTAAATATCTGTCCCTTCCCCCAGCCCCTCGTGGTTTATTTATCACAGCCCTTGGTAGTCTTCTTCTCAGGCTACTGCTCTGGGGTGATGTGTGACACACCTCACCGATGCCCTGTCCCTGCTTCCTGGAGGATCCCTCCAAGACCCCAGCCCTAAACCTCAGGAGGTGGGGACTGTGGCTACCATAGACCAAGTGGGAATTTGCCCCACGCTTGCAGCAGAGACAGCGGCCTCCCACGGCTCCAAAGGCAGGCTGGTGCACCCTGCTATGGGATGAAGTGCTTCCCTGAAAAGCAGGAGCATCGGGAGTGTGCTTTTCCACTGGGATGCTGCAAGAGTTTCTTCCCTCTCAGCTGCTGGGTCTGTACACACAGGGCTGAACTCAGTCCTCAGCATCCCATCGGAACAGATAGACCCAGCAGGCCTCAGGTTGGGGTCTGATGTTTTGCAGAGATTGGCACTGACTCCTGCTACAGGGTGCTCAGGTATCCTAAAGAATAGGTGAGGAGAAGTGGTGGATTCATGTGGGTGCTTTGTATCGCTCTTTGGAGGTGCTTAGCTCTCCCCCTCAACTGTATGTCGAGTATAGGTTGAGACAAGAGACATGTCAGCTGGGCTCCTAAACTTGTCCTTCCTGCCAGAAATGGCACTGCTGTAACTTCAGAGGACAATCAGCAGCCTGGTATTTGGCACCTATGGGTCACCTGCATGAGCGCATCGAGTAAGATCCAGCACAATATTGAGACATTGTTGTTCAATGTCTGGGATTGTTCAGCCTGGGGAAGAGAAGGCTCTGGAGAGACCTTATAGTGCTTAAAGGGGGCTACAGGAAAGCTGAGGAGGAAGCCCTTCAGAGCTGTGGTAAGCACCAGCACCTTCACTTTGGTGGAGTGCCTCGTCCCATGCTCACACTGCATCCAGCCCCCAGTCTGTCCACTCTTGGACATGGACATGTCGCTTGATTTACTCTGAGAGCTGCCTGGCAAGTGATTGCCATGCTCATCAAATCAGTAGGTGATCTGCAAGTGGCTTGCAGAGACAACAAAGCCACCCGCTAGTAGCCGAAGGTCGTGCCTCTGCCCATGGACATGGGTGTTCCCATGCAGCCTTGGACCTGGTGCACAGTAGCAAGAGATGCAGGAGATCTTCCTCCTCAGAGGAGGGATTTGGGTCTTGCACTCTCCTGCCTGGCACAGGTACATAAACCATGATGAGCAAGACGCCGGGTTTCTGTGTTGGATGCTGCTCCCTACAGGGAGGAGAAAGCTGTCTTCACAGTTTGTGCTTACGGACCTACCTGCAGTTCAGCCTTGCCTAGGTAGCTAATATTTGCATGAGGCTCCATATTTTCTTACTATGACAAAGGCTTTTGTCAAACCAGTCAATGTGGTGACTGAGGTTTCGTTGCATCGTTTCTCCTGGAGTTGTTAATCCAAGGAAATTCTGCCTGATACTCCCCATTTTCAGGGCAGCTCCTCTGATTCCAGACTTTTTCTTTCTGCTCTGTGCAACTGCAGCCACTGGGCAAGAGCCCAAGGAACCATGCCGCCAGCTGCGACGGCAGCTTTTCAGATGTAGTTACTTCCCAGTGGAGGTTGTAGTGAGCCAGACTGTCACCAAGTCCCAGCTTTGCAACCCTGCT
Source organism: Tyto alba (assembly GCF_018691265.1). Taxonomy (NCBI): domain Eukaryota; kingdom Metazoa; phylum Chordata; class Aves; order Strigiformes; family Tytonidae; genus Tyto; species Tyto alba. Next base: position 11,253,428 of record NW_024881280.1, read on the forward strand.
GGGATGGCTGCTGTGCTTTTGCTCAGCTCAGTACTGTCAGCACGCACTCGGCTCGTGCGCCAGGCTGGGCCTTGCAGAGCTGAGGGTGCCTCCTCCCCTGAGCTTCAGGTTATGGGGGAGCTCAGACAGAAGCAAACCACACACGTGGTACAGCAGCTGATGTGTAAGCACCTGCATTTTCAACAATGGATACAGTTTGTCATCTTCATACACTTCCAGGTAAAGGCAGAGACTGGACTTTCTGAATCTCTGTCTTGAAAAAAAAGATGTAGATTTCATCTTACTCCTTGCTTAAGTGAATATAATTAACTTGAATCTTGTTCTTGATAATCATCAGTTCACGCCTCCAAGTGTAGTATAAGGCAGAACATTTTCTCCAGGTTCACTCCTGTTTCTGTGCTTCTCCAGCTCAGCTGCCTCCTCCCCTCTGTCCTCACTTGGCCTTTGCCTACAGTTGCCCCCCCATCCCATGGCATCCTGCATTGCCCATCTTCTCCAGGTGCTGTGCTCCCCTGCCTCCCCTCCCTCTTTTTTGTGAACTTCTGAGGATTCCCAAATCCAGAGTATGCTGTCTTTGAGCTAGGCACTGATGGTCTTGATGTACGTCATTGATTTCAAATGATGGATGCAGCTGTTTCTGCTTCTGTAATGGGTTATAATAATGTCATCTGCCACAGGAGTTATTATATATTTTATAAACTCTGCAGGTCTTGCAAGGCTTACAGTCTTTGCAATCAATCTAGCTGAGTTGATGAAGAGAAGGCAGAGTTTATAACTAGATTTCCCTGGGACTTCATAATTTCTGTGTGATTTTTGATGCAGAGTATGAGATCTGGTGGAGCCCTCATGGGATTAATGATACCTGAGGCATTATCTGGGGTGTTTTTAACCTCTACAGGAAACTGTGGGTAACATCTAACACTGACTTAGCCAGAACAAGATGCTCTGCCTCTGTGCTACCCTCCAGGTTCTGCAGAGCTCCAGCTCCCCTCCCAGGCTCAGCTGGGCCCCGTGCTGCAGCGCGTACTCTCTGACTGGCAGGCACAGGAAAGCTGAGGGAAACCCAGCTTCTTTCTTGAGGTGTCAAGGATTTCCAGAGACCCCATCAGCACATGCCTGCACTTGGGTGTGTGGTTGGGAGAGGAGACCTGGGTCAGAGCTGGGGACAGTGCCGGAGCACCCTTCCTGCTGGTTGGGGTGCTCCTTCCCATCTGGGCAACCAGAAGCTCCCTGGGCACCTCCCTGGGTTTGCTGGGGCATCAGCAAGATAAGCCTGACACAGGGTCATCTCATCATGCTGCTGACCCGGAGTCCTGGTTTAGTTTCCTCCAGCAGAAGCTGAACATCCAGTAATATGAAAGAAAAAAACCCACTTGGTTCCTTACTTAGCATCTTCCTGTTCATTTTTCCAAATGCTAGGAACGTGTTCATGTGTGCACATGTGGTCATGACTATGTGTGTCTGTCTGAGCGTTAGATCAAGCACTGAGTGGCACAGGGTGCCAACGGTGACTTTCTAATCAAAGGGGAATAAAAAGATCCTGTCTTTTGCTCATTCAAACCAGGAAACACGCCAGGGCATTAAAGCTGTCTTAAGGGACGCTTGTGCCAGATGGCGGAATGAATTGGTACCTCGGTCTTCCCAAAGATGTGGCTGCTGCAGAGATGATGCGAAGACATATGTCATCCAAGAATGCCAGTTCAGGCTGAAGAAGCATTTGAGGTTTTATTTTAATAAGTTAAAACCATGTTGCATACGTTCTTGGTGACTAACTGGTATTTGGAAATCTTGGTCCTTTGTTTCTGTGGTCCAACACCCCACCACTGCCCCCCAGATTGCTGCGTGCCTGTGCTCAGGCCCTGCAGCCAAGCCCCTGCTGCGCCCCAGTGCTCCAGGGCTGCTGCCTACAGTTTGATGTTGACCTTGCTTTCACAGATGTGGCTGAGAGGAAGCTGACGGTTGAAGAGGAGGAAGCCAAAAGGATTGCAGAGATGGGCAAACCAATACTTGGCGAGCATCCCAAACTAGAAGTCATCATTGAGGAGTCCTATGAGTTCAAGGTCAGTAGTGGTCCTAGTGGTCCTCCAGCAGAGGGAAGGCACATGGCACTGAAAAACAGCCATGGAGAGCAGGACTGAGGAGGCGGGGGGTGGCTGCATGTGCCTGTCCAGGGAGAAGGTGGGCCCAGCTCCAGTCATGGCCTCGCCTGGCTGGTAGGAGAGTGCTCGTGGCAATTCCACAGTTTGGGAAGGGTCTGTGAGACCACTGTGCACTGAAAGATCTGCCTTGCCCACTAGCAGCCGGCTTAATTGCTGTGCATCTTTATTCCCGCAACAGAGCACCGTGGACAAGCTGATTAAGAAGACAAACCTGGCTTTGGTTGTAGGGACACATTCCTGGAGGGACCAGTTCATGGAGGCCATTACCGTCAGCGCAGGTGAGGGTATCTGCCTTTTGCAGATACATTAGCCAGGAGCTCAGGAGATCCGTCTTTTGGTGTGGAGCCATCCAGGAGGCCAGTTTTCAAAGAGTTTACGTCCACTGGTGGTGTTCCTGCTGCTTCAGTGGTCTGATGAGCAGCACACAGGCAGCAAAATCCCGTCCTGGATGGGCTGCTGGCTCCTGGTGTGCCCAGTGCTGTCCTGTAGCTCCTGATGCTGGAAGATGTCCTGTCTGCCATGGCCAGTAGAGTTTCTGGGAGTAGGGAGGGTTACCACATGTGGACAGGAGATGTTGGCCCACGAGGCAGCAGCTGGTGGAGGAAAGGCCCAGAGACCTGCGAGCTGTTGCCCGGGGAGCCTGAGAGACCTCACTGCTTCTGGAGCCGGGCAGCTGTGCAGCAGACATTTTAGGCATGCCCATGCCATTAATGACACTCAAGCACTGTTCTGGACCTTTCCTTGATGTTCTGGACCTTTCCTTGATGTTCTGGCATCTTCCCCAAAGGGCTGTTTTCCACCCAACCGTAGTGCAGGCAGCAGGAAGGCAGGCAGTTGGGTGGGAGCTGTTGCCAGTGCCCACGAGGTCTTCTTCTGACATGAAAGAAGAGATGTGGGGTATTCAATTTTCTTCTTTGTAGCAGTTAAGAGAAACTGCTTCTGTGGAAAGAGTACCTCCATCCTTGGAGCAATATTTTTTCCCAGGCCCGCTTCTCTCTTCCTATGTCTCTCTCCTTCCCTTGCCATCTCTCCCCTGTGCTCCCTACCTGCTTTCTCTTCATCCAGTTTATTTCCATCATCCCGTTTCTGCACAGGCTATCACAGGGATAACCTGGCCCACCAAGCTAAGGATCTTCTGCTGATACTCTCACACAGATGAGATATTTCTTGCTGGGATGCTGCTGGTCACCAGCTTGTGCTCTAGGGCAGGAGGACCAAGTGGTCTCTCCAGTTTCCAAGTTCTATCACTTTCTGCTATTTTTCACACCAAAACTTTACTTGCCTGTGTAACTTCATGGTGCCCCTCAACGGTGATCTCCACAGGTTGACTATGCCCTACGTGACTGCCTGTGGATGGGGACAGGGCTGCCCCTCTGTAGGTACAACACACCGTTCTGCCACTCTCCAGCCCTGCAGGCCCTAGGGTGGATGGGAGGCACCCCTCTTGCCAAGCCTTACCCATCGGTGTGTCCCGAGCCCACTGTCATAGCCAGCACCATGCCACCTTGTCCCAGGAGAGCATCATCCCTGGAATCCTGGGGTGGGGGAGCCAAGCACGGGCTGCAGCCCATCCCTGTAATCCTGACCTGCCCCATCACGAGCGCTGGATCTCTCCTTCCACATTGTTTGCAGCGGGTGATGAGGACGAGGATGAGTCCGGTGAGGAGCGCCTGCCGTCCTGTTTTGACTACGTGATGCACTTTCTGACCGTCTTCTGGAAGGTGCTGTTTGCTTGCGTGCCCCCCACTGAGTACTGCAACGGCTGGGCCTGCTTCGTCGTCTCCATCCTCATCATCGGCATGCTTACGGCTGTCATCGGCGACCTCGCCTCCCACTTTGGCTGCACCATTGGCCTCAAGGACTCGGTGACTGCCGTCATCTTTGTCGCCTTTGGCACTTCTGTACCAGGTAGGGTGGCCTCAGGGCGGGGATGGGGTGTGAGGAAAGTCCTCTGGTGGCTCTCCTGCCCCCAGGGAGCAGCTCTGGCATGGGATGGGGTTCAGGCTGGGAAAGGGCTCCACAAAGCCCTGTCCCCAGGCAAGGCCTGCACTTGGTGGCAACACGGCGTCCCCGAACCTGGGAGGGGAGGTGCGCACCAGGAGAGGTCCGTGCCCCAGCCTGGTTGGTGCCACACCTGAGCCTCCCTTGTCCCCCAGACATGAAGCATTACCCATTTCTCCTGTTGGACCTCCAGTGATTTCTCCTTCCCTCCTCCCCCAACCCCAGACACCTTTGCCAGCAAAGCCGCGGCCATCCAGGACATGTACGCCGACGCCTCCATCAGCAACGTCACCGGCAGCAACGCTGTCAACGTCTTCCTGGGCATCGGGCTGGCGTGGTCGGTGGCGGCGATCTACTGGGCATCGCAGGGGCAGGAGTTCCAAGTGTCGGCGGGCACCTTGGCCTTCTCCGTCACCCTCTTCACCATCTTCGCCTTCATCTGCATCAGCGTCCTCCTCTACCGCCGGCGGCCCCACCTCGGCGGGGAGCTAGGTGGCCCCCGGGGGTGCAAACTGGCCACGACGTTGCTCTTCGTCAGCCTCTGGCTGCTGTACATCCTCTTCGCCACCCTGGAGGCCTATTGCTACATCAAGGGGTTTTAGGCGGTGGAAGGACGGTGCCGCCGGGGGGAGGGACCCCCTCCTCCGTTACCTCACCAGGCACCGGTCCTGGAAGCGCGGATTCACCGGAGGGGACGGCTGTCCGTCAGGGGCTGCCGCTGCCCAGACGGTTGGACGGCTAGGCGCCAAGAAGGGCAAAACCATCCCAGAGTGAAGGAAAAAAAAAAAAAAAAAAAAACAAACAAAAAATAAACAAAACAAACAGACAAAACCCACCCCAAAATGATGCAAAAGAAAAGAAATCAACAATGGAAAGTGTTGAAATAAAACAAAACACAATAAACCCAGCCACTGACCCCATTCAAAGCGATTACGAAGTTTCAGCCATCTCCAGAGGCCACCTCTCCTGTAGGGGCTCGTCTCCTTTCCTCCCGAGCACCCCTCCTCTGTAAGGAGGTGTTTTCTTATTTTTACTGGTTGGGAATTGCAGAAGTCTGATCAGGAATTTGTGGGTTTGGTTTTTTTTTTTGTTTGTTTGCTTGTTGCTTTTTTTGGTTTTGGGGGAGCACACTGCTTGATTTATTTTTTTTTTCTTTTTTACTTCTTAAACAGAAAAATGTTAAAAATTTAAAGCTTCAAGCTGCCATCAGTGCTGGAATTGAACATGTGTATTTTCTGAAGCCACAAAAGACTGTGACACAGTCAAAGAACTTTTTCACTATTGCCCGTTCCCTCCCCCGCCACCTTCCATTTCTTTCTTTTTAAGAACATCACAAGACTGATATATTTTTAATACAAACACAGACACACACATTTAGTGACAAAGGCTGGAGCATGTAGCATCTCAATCACCCGCCTGGGCTAAGAAAAAAAAGGAGGAAAAACCCCCCAACCCTCTAATATAATACTTATCATGTATATTTTGACTATGGCATTTCTCTTTGTATAATTAACTTCGAGCTTGTGGTACTGCAGGGAGAGAAAATTATGTTAATTTACAACCGATAAAGAAATAAATGGCTACCCAAGAATAGCCTGCCCTGGAGGGGGTGGGGGGGCCGGGGAAAGTGGCACTATCTCCTTGGGGGTGTGGTGGTGGTGGGTTGGCTGTGCAGTCCTCCTGCTCGGAGGTGGAAGTGAATTCAGGAAAACCCGGCTAGCGTGCCCGTACGTTCCCAGCGCCGTCCCACCCTGAGCTGTGGCGTGGCTGCCCTTTCACTCGTTTGCTACCCCCGTTTTCACAGTGCCCGCATCTTGCTGGTGGTCTTCAGGCCATTGAAAGGTACAGGCTTAAAAACTGCCACCCATGTCAGGACTCCTGTGTCATCTCGAGTACCTTTAAGGAACACCAGACAGACATAAAGGCATCCTTTTCATCTGAAGTGCATTTATTTTTAAGGAAAGACAAAACAAAAACTAAAAAAACACCACCACGAGAGTATGTCATGAATTACATCAATGGCTGCAAATTGAAATGTTGGGTTGGTAATAAAAATAAATAAAAACTATACCTATATCTATATAAACAGTGCTATCTAGAAACATATTTCTTAACTGAGAGCCCTGGAAGAGGATGTTAAAACCTTAGTCTTTGTAAAGTGTTTTCAAGATGAATATAATTTCTTCTATCAACAAACAGGTGCTGTAAAGGGAACCATTTTCTTGATAAAGTTCCCTATAATAAGCCAAACGTTGGGAGGCAGTGAGTAAGCGCGGGGCTGCCAAAGGGCAAATCCCTGCCCACTGCAGTGCTTCCCGCTGCCCCGGGGGCAGGGAGGAGGTGTCCACGGGTTAAGAAAAAAGCAATGGGAACAAGGTTGTAATGGACAAAATGAGATGTAACATTATAGCAGGTGACTCCATGAGAGTGACAGTGGTCCTTAACACACAGATGAAGTATTTATTTTCATACAAAATGTTTATCAGATATCTATATCTCTATATACATGTGCATACACGTGAGGCAAGGAAGAAGGAGCCTTCTCAGCGGAGCAGCAGGAGCTTTGCCGGTGGGAGCCCACCGTGGGTGAAAGCCATTGGATTTGATGTCGACAAGCATCCGATCTCCTGCCTCCTCACCCTCCCTTTGCCATGTCTTTGGGGGCGAGCCTGAAAAAGACGGACAAGGAACCCCGAGGCCAGGCTCCCACCGAGCTTGCCGGTCCTTCTGGCCTCCGGTGGTGCCCGCAGCCACCGAGAGCAGCTGCTGCCGCCGCCGGCCGAGGACCACGAAGCTGGCACGTGTGACACTGAAGGAAAAATTACAAAAGCCCCCAAATGCTGCCTGTGGGGGTTTAAAGTGCAGCTCTCAAGGGGAGGTTGTTCTCATCGCTGTTTTTAATTTGGACATCTAAAGTCTGTTGAGCTTTTTTTTGACCTGTGCCAGCTCCCCCACCCCTGGCTGATGCCTGGCCTGGGGAGCTGCTGTGCTGTTCTTCTGTTGCTTGTGCTGTATCCACCATGTGCTTTTCATCCGCTTCCTTCTTCAGCCGACTGCGGGGAGGGGGCGTGGGGTGTGGGGGGAGGACTGGCTGCCATCAGTGCCAACTGCATGGGGACCCTGGTGCTCTCCATGCAGGAGGGTGATCTGCGCCAGGCCGACAACATCCGTGGAGTGTTTCTTTTCTTTTTTATTTTTTACTTCATTAAAAAATATGCAAGCTAAAAAACAAAGCAGGTTTGGTGCTTTTGGGGATTTATTTATTTATTTATTTATTTGTTTGTTTATTTTGCTGAGGCTTTTATGTTTCATTTTGGGTCTAGCTAGCTGCTTACTCCTGTTTTGCTTTGGGGAAGTGCCTGGACTTGGTCACACTGGCTCTGGCTGGTTTGCCCCCCAGCTCCCAGCCCTCTGGTTCGCTACTGCTGGGAGCACCCCACAGCGCTTGCCCCTGGCTGGCTGGTGGAGAGGAGATTTTGCTGCTGGTTTTGTTGTTGCTGCTCCTTCCCCTTTGTTTCTCTTGGCAGCTTCCCTGCAATAACAACCCCTGGCCCCTCTCCGCAGCCCTCCTGCTTTGGGTGGCACATGTTCACCTTTCTGCCTCCTTCCCCCTTCCATCCCCACTCCTTGCCAAGACCCCATCACTGATGTGGTTGAGGCTCAGGAAAGCATCCTGACATCAGGAGGGAAAAACTGAGGTGATCAAAGGAGCTGCTTTGTCCCTGGGGCCTTCCATGGCACAGGGGCTTAATCTGAAGGCCACACATGGTGCGGGGCCAGCGGCACCTCTAGCTGCCTTCCCACCACTGCTGCCACAGGGGGAAACCCCCCACCCCCTCCGCACCCCACAGGTTTTGCCGTCCAGGTGATGTTGGTTAAAAATCAGCCTTTGGCTAAAGAAGAGTTTTGCAATGAGGAGTCACTCGCCCATTCCCTCTCACCCCTCCCCTTGCCCAAGCTGACGGGGAATCGTGTCCTGGGTTTGGCTGGTACCATGCCACCTCCGCACCCAGCATCACCACTGACTGCTTTTTTCCACTTGTATTTGGGCCCCTGACCCAAAAAGTGCCCTTTACAGTGGGATTTGAGCTAGAACCATCCCCATGTGCCTTTCTGCAGCAGAAAGGTGGCTGGTGCAGCCCGTGACCCTGGGCTCCCATCTTTGCCTGCCAGCACAGGGCTCACTCACAAGGTGCCAGGGGAGACCGGGGCTCGGGCACCTCACAGTCCAATGCAGTGTGCTCGGGGGGGGGGGGGGGGTTAGGACCCCTGTTTGGGCACCCTGTGCTGTGGGAAATTCAGCCGTGGCAGAGCAAACGTGGGGCGGCTGTGCTGCACATCGCTCCCTCAGGGCGGCGGGAGCTTGGCAAAGCCACAAAAAGGCCACTGCCCCAGTGGGTCCTGCATGGTCCCGTCACCCCACAGGCCTGTGGGGACAGTTCCCACCCCTCGCCCTGTCAGCTGGCTCATTCCCTCCAGGAGCACGCCTGCTCCCCACCCGGGCTGGGGGGCTCACAAGCTCTGGCTCCAGGAAAGACCCCGTTGCCTTTGACTCCACTGCAGCAGCTGGGGTGGGAGGTGGAGGTGGGGTGTGGGGTGGTGCTTGGGATGTTGCAACCTTTTGGGGCTGGCTTGCTGTCACTGCCGTGCAGAAGCATCCCGGTCCCCACGGGTGCTGAGGCTGAGGCCCAGGACTGAAGGGACCATCCCAGAGTGAGCTGGGCTACGAGGAGCATGAGAGCATCAGGAATCGGCTATAGTATGGTACGGTGACAACCAAGTATTTGTTAGATCTGTTGAGCAAAGGTTTTAAGCTAGGAAGGAGGTAATTGCAGCTCTTTGGATTGGGCTTTGTTACCTTTTTGGCAATTACTGTGGTGGTGGTGTGATCAGGGCTGTTCTGGACAAGCACAGATTAAACACAAAATTATTCTGTGGTGCACGGTTCCTCTGATTCCATGGCTGCGGCTGCCGGGCTGGTTTGTAAGTCACTTGTCCCTGGTATGGGAGGACCCCACCACTACCGTCCATCCCAAAGTAACAACACAACCTCACCTCACCATCTGCAAGGCGAATCCCCCATCAGCTCCCTCTGTCACGCCAGGTTTCAGCTGCCCCAGCCCACTGCTGCGGTGGGATGATGCCTGCCTGCATATCTCCACCAACATCACACTATGCTTTGGGAAAGCATTTTGGAGGATGCCCAACACTGTTGTACCTGGACACCGGTGAACTAAAGCGTAAGACCTTCGGGGAATGACCATCGATAGTGGAATAAGACAGATACAGATAGTACGAGAAGGGCATCCAGGCAATCTGATCATGCTTGAACATGCCACCATTCAAAGCCAGGAAATTTCAACCCACCCTTAGTCACATTTTGGTGTTAAGTGGCAACAGGTCAGTCCTCATATCATTCACCTGGGATTGCTTTTTTTTCCTGGGGAGAAAAAAAAACACACACAAAAGGTTTTGGGTGTCAATTCTGCCAGGAAGAGGTTGCAGCCCTGACCTTGGGGTAGGAGCCAGCCTGCACAAATGGGAGCAGCAGTGGCTCAGCCCTGGCCAGAAGCTGGAAATCACTTGTCACCAAGAATAACCTATGGAAAAAAAATTGTTTTAATGACTGTTGTCATCCATGTGCATGCTCCGGTGGCAGCCAGCTTGTTAAGAACAGAGCTACGTGTGCTAGTGCTGCTTAGTGCCTAGCAGAGGAGACAGTGCTCCCAACTTGCCTCCATGCTGGGAGGAGATTAAGGACCTCCTAGTATGTAAATGAGTTATTTAAAATATGTATATTAATAACACTGTGAGTAGCTTTACACACACACTCCCCCCCTCCTTCCCCTCTCCCAAGGCTGGGGGGTGTCTGTGCTTTGCCCAGTGGTGTGTGGCAATGACAGACCACCCCCCTCCCAGGCCCATGGGGCACCCCAAAACCCTCGTCCTCCTCTCCACATTGGTCTGGGAAACCCAGCCCTTCCCCACACTTGGCCTTGAGTGGCAATTTGAGCTTGGAGATGGTGCCTGCAGGCATGATGTGAGGTTGATGAGCTCATTAGATGTTCCTGCTGCACCTAAATGTGAGCATTCGCCATTGTTCCAGACAGTACTGCTGTTACTGCCACGTGTGTGGCAAGGTGAGTGGGAGCTATGGTTAAAAGAAAAATCGTGACCTACATACTACTCATTGCTGGGCGTGCACTCAGAAATTGGCCCAGTTTGAAGACTGCAATAAAAAAATAGCACAGGTCTAGGAAGTACTTTGAAACTGGTATGAAATCTAGGTGAATTAAATACATAAACCATTCAAACAAAGATATATATATATTTTTTTTAGAGTGCAAGATACAAAGTTATAAATACCTTCCCAGGAAGATGTCTCTGCTGTCTAAGAAATTAAGCTTGCATTACAGAAACACTGGTCCCATTTTGTGAGAATTATTTGTGTACAACTTACGTGCATGGAAAAGATGTAGGGGGAAAAAAAAGAATCTCAACACAAAAGCATCAACAGAATGACTCTTAGGCACATCCTTAGCACTAAGGCATACTGTTACAGAGCACCTTCATGCTTCTGTTAACACCATGGTTGTCCAATAAGCTCTTAAAAAAGCTGTCAAAAAAGATTCACTTGCCTCCTCTTCTTCGGGAGCATCTTGAGTAGAAACGAACAGCAAATCTGTGGGGCATTTTTGGCCCTGCTAATTTTTTTTCTTCTTGTTTTTTTCACAAAGGCATGGAAAGCAACTGATTACTGTCCGTGTTGTAAGAGCCTTTTGTAAGTGGTAAAGCCTTTCAGATTCTCCACTTTCTCCTCTTCCAGCTTCCAAGAAATCGTTTCTGCTGGATTGCTGCCTGCTGGGTCTCAATTTGTGTTTGCACATTCACACCAGCTGCCTCACGGCAGCTCATCACATGCTTCTCTGCTGAAACTCATCCCGTGGACTTGGACTATTTCTTCAATCTTTCAAACATTCTGGTCCTGCCCTTCATAGGTACTCACAGCTCCACCCCACCCCAAGTTGGAAATTTTATAGCAAAGCGATTTCCTAAAGCTGCTGCTGAAAATATTGGATAGACCTGGGCCAAGGACAGCCACTGGAAAGATTTCCCCAGACAGATATCTGACTTTGACACTGAGCTCAACATATTGTGAGGCTAACCAGGCTACGTTTCCTCAGCTCGCTTACGAGAATGTTTTCTGGGACAGTGCTAGAAGCCTTACCAAAGTCAAGACATATCACATCTAGTGCTGACCCCCCTAGCCATGAGGCTTGTCAGCCTGTCAAAGGATGGAATCAAATTAGTTTGATATGATTTGTCCTCAGCAAAACATCAACAAACCCATTTCAGCCATTTTTTTACAAATTTATAAATCTATCTAGGGGATTACAGACTAAGTGGTCAGTAGCTTGCTCTTTTGAGTTTTCACATAGAGACATTAGGACATCAGGTCTATAATTCCCTAGGTTTCGTTCATCTCTAGTTAGGCGATGTTGCCATGCCATCCTTAAGTCTCCTGGAAGCTCACATGTAGGCTACAGTGCTCCAACACCCATCCCACATTTTGTATTTTTTCATTTTGTGCTTCAGGATGTTGAAGAGCTCTTGATCCCCTTTACCAGTTTCTGCTCAGGCTCCCTTCATTTCACTTGCAGCAGGATAGTTTCTTAGTGGCACTTTGACCCCAGCTCTTTTATCAGCTCTCAGCTCTCTTTTGTCCTTTAGGACATCTCTTCACAGATTCTGCCACGAGTTTTCTGAATTCATTGATATTTGATATTTTATTTTTTGGAGTACTTTAGATTAACTCATTTTACAAAGATCTGGTGTTCAACTGCATTTTGAGGAGAAAAAGTTTTCAGCAGACATCTGAACACTTGAAACAGTCAAGAGATGCAAAAATTCACATTCACATTGGGCTGCAGGTGAACAGATCCAACTTCAGCCACCTTCATACATCTTTGTCTGTTACACCTCTGTATGCCAGCTCATAGCGAGAACATCCAAGTCACTTCAGAAATAGCTCCATCTTTTCAGCCAAATGCTGCGTCAACTCTTTTCTGACATGGTGAAGTCAGCAAGGATTACTTCAGTGGTCCCAGCCAAAATCATGACCGAGGGAGCCAGCGGTGGTACTTTGTGCTATGCAAGGCCAGTGCTGTACTGTATAATGGGACACTGGACATTGAAACTCTGCAGTTTTTATTGCTTGAAGCACAGCACTGAGATGCTACAGAAGAACTCATTTCACCAAAGTGAGTCCTTCGTTCACATACCAAAAAGCAAGGAGTTAAGGATCTGTTTTGTACTGGGACTGCGTTTGTCTGTTTTAGTAAGGTGAGCTGAATTCATCTGTACTCCAGACTCCCAGATCTTGCACTGAGGAGCTACTCTGAGCTCCAAACTAGGGCCGCCTAGTTGTGAGTTGCACGCAGAAGACCTGGGCCTTGCTATTCCTGCTGGCAGAGAGGAGGCAAGGGGTGGAAACCTCAACCTCTGCAGGAGCCACAACCTCCTGCCTCCCTCATCACTCAGCGTGCACCCCGGGCACCCCTCTGCCTGCAGCGCAGTGCGGGTCTGGCCCAGGCAGGGAGCAGAGAGCCACCCACCGCCAGCCTTGTCTTCAAGGGGGTGCCGACTGGCTGAGTACACGGCAGGGCCACAGCTCCTCTGCCTGGGCTGAGAGCCAGAAGACCCTCGGCCCAGTCCCAGTGTGCCGAAAGAGAACATAATATGGAATAGACGTTCCTTTATGCTTTTGCAGGAGGCGGGGAGATAGGTTTGCGCTACCACGCGTAGCACAGAGCTGGTGTTTCCTGAACGAAAGCTCGACACCTCCTGGAGTGCACAGCCAAGGCACCTTTGAAAAGCAAAAACAACCATTAAAATCGGTAAGCGGGCCCTCAGATACAGAATGGCAGAAAGCATCATTGCTTCCCAAAGCAGCCAGCCTCGGGTTTTCTGGCAAGCACTCCATACAAAATACGTGTTATACTCCTAGCTCCTGAGGTGGTGTTTTTTTAACCCACTTTGTTTTCAAGGTGTTCTCCAAACTAAGGAGCACCGCTTCTGCAGATCCCGCTGTCCAATTTAATATCAGTCTTTGGAATATTGCCAAGTTATTTTGCCTGAAATGGCTTGTAAGAGCTGACTGCTGCGAAGTCAGAAGGTCAGCATTCTGCATGTGGATTTTGTTAGTTATGTCAAAGATAAGGGGGAGGGAGGAGGGGGAGAAGGAAAAGTCTTCCAGCAATATCACTGTTGGAAGCAGAGGCAGAAGCAAGCTCTTTGTAGTGCTTTTGACTTGCTTACAGAATGACTGCACTGCCAGGGAAGGGTGAAAGCCTCTCAGAGTACCTCATATTGACCCCAGAAACAGGAAGCATGGCCAAAGAGTTGTGGGTTTTGGGGTTTTTTTGTTTTTTTTTTTTTTTTCCTTTTTTTTTCCTTTTTTTTTTTTTTTAAATATTCCTTTCCTATCTTTAATTAAGTCTTGCACAATTCCAGAGATGACAACTACTGCTTCTCCCTTAGCCCCAAAACTTGTTACCTTGGTAATACAAGGAAATTAGCTTGGTTTGCCAGTTTATTCTTGACAAATCCACATTGGCTGTCATCCCTGCATTTTCTCCTTTCATCACTGAACCTGCATCTAAGGACAACAGTCTTAGCAGGCCCCTCTCTGCCCATCTACAAACAATCCAGCCGGTGACTACTAGACAAGCAGAAAACCTCCCTTTGGGACTGCAATTGCCTCCCCTTCAATGTGTAATAAATGAATTGGCTCCTTATTAATTGCAAGAGATTTGCATGTGATCAAGTGAAATGACATAGACAGTGAGGAGAAAACTGCTCATATCTGCTTGATGGGAATGGTGTGTGGTCTCCTCCGTCGTGGACCTGGTGCTGCAGCCTCTGATGAATACCACCTCCCCGTAGCCTAGGAAAAGGCGCGCTTGACAATAGCAGCAGCTTGCAGCATAGCTTGCTACTTGTCATCTCTAAGGATTAAAGTTTTAGGACAACAGCTGGAAGATACTATTTCAGGCTCCTATGTAGTGAGTCCTGACCTGCAGAAGTAAAGTCTGAAGACTCCCACGTGAAAGGGGATGACATGTGAGGTGCAGTGCCTGTCTTTTATCCCTGGTTTAGGGAGAATGCTACAAGATCCCACTTGGCTGCAAGTCCCACCTTCTGCGGTCACCTCTACTCTCCTGCTGAAGCTTCACAGCCTGTCTAGGCAGCCTGGGCAGATTCAGGCAGCTGTCATCAAACCACAGAGAAGTACTCTGGGGCATGCTTTAATTCAGCCTGGAGGCTTACATACAGGAGAGAAACATCCAAGGACCTCAGATCCTGACCAAAGACTGACACATGACTCCGTGAGCAGAAAAGTCTCCTTTCCTCTCCTATGGCACTGTGTAGGTAGCAGGTTATTATGTGGAAGAGAGTTCTGGAAATCAAGATTCAACAAGAAACCACCACAAGACACTGGAGCAAAAGTTATCTATTTTATTACAAAACCAAAATCAAACATGCCTTTCAGTCTAACAAACAATGCCATAGGCAGAAATGTGCTGGGGCAGGGTAAGTTCAACATAAACTCAGGCCATGAGAAGTGGTGCCTTCACATGGATGAATCCCACTGTAAAACAGTTCCCTCCAACACGCTACGCCCTTGGGGATCAGTAAAAAAGGGAAGATTTTTGCTTCTGGCAGGGAGAGCGGATGACACGCACTGTGGAGCCCTGGCTCTCTTCTCTGTCCCAGCTGTTTTCAGCCGTCATTCAAAGTAGAGCTGGAGAGGCCCAGGAGGACTTGAAGGATGAGGAGAGACATGCCCAGGGTCTGCTTCCAGGCACAACACTGACGCTCACCATGCCCCAGCTTCAGTAGGACACTACTGATGCAAGGCAGAGCAGAAACCTGCCTTCCACCGCCAGATAAGGACGTGTTTGGCCTGGCAGCCAGGTGGACTGGCCAGTTATCTGGTAATAAAAGCAACAAGGGAAGAGGGGACCTGAGGCATTGCTCTCTTCTGATGAGTACAGTCTGGACAACTCATAGGATGGGTTACATGAGTCAGGACCAGTACAGTCTGCATGATCTTCCAAAACACAAACCCAGAACAAGTAACCTAGCCTCTGTCTGGACATGACACAACCATGCTGGTTGGGTCTTGCATGCCAATGTACAAGTGTTGCCAGCAGCTGCTCAGAGGCCTGTACAAACCCAGTAAGTCAGGATGCAGTGACTTGGACTTGTCTTGTGAAAGCAAAGGAGAAAGTAACATATTTCTTGGACCTAATCGATCCATAAAGTCAGCTCTAGCATAGCAACATGAATACCCATCAATACCAAAGCTAACAGCAACAGCCACCCCTTGCTTGGCTTCCTTGAAGAAGTGACTCCCTTTGAATTGCAAACTACCTCTGAATGACCCCAAAAGGAGGGGAAGGACACAAGGATGAGAAAAAGGAGATCTGCAGAAGGGTTTATGTGACTGGCTGGTTTACTGACATTTCCCCAAGAAAAGATGCAGTGACTTCTAGCAGCTCTGCACTCCCCTTGCAATCATGTGGGGCATTGCCCGGCCCCAGTGACTGGCTGACAGAACTATAGACATCCAATTGGCTGCTTCTGATGGATGCAACTATACGTTAAAAAAAAAAAAAAAACAACAAACCAAACACCAACCCATCAGCCAGAGCTTTTAATTCCTAAAACTAGCATATTAAAAAAGGAGAGGGTTTTTTTTTATACAGTTGGATTCATTCTTTACTCCTACGATAGGATTAATGTGTGACAGGGACATTTCTAACTATACACTAAACCAATTTATTTCAACACACAAAAGATGTGCCCTGGGCATTTAAAAAGAGAAAATGCAATCAAGAAGATGGGTGCTTGCAGGCCAAAAATGCACATACATCGTATGTGAGAAACTACGAAAGTCCAAGCAGCAGGATCTGCTCTTGCTAAAGAGACAACTTATATTATGGTGGTATGATGTACACTTCAGAGATTGCCAGAGGTGTTTTCATCCATGCCAAATGCTTTAATTAGTTCCAATGTACTTCCCAGAGGAAGAGTTATTACTACACTTAAACAGTTATTTATAGAAAGATTTTTTGTTTTTCCTTTTTTTATACTTTCCGTTTGGTCAACAAGGCACTAATTTACTGCATCAGGACACTTCTGCTGTGATGTGTTTATCTCATGCTATCATCACGATGACATGCCACAGAGTGAAGATGCTGTGTTGCAACATTTTTTACCAAAGCAACAAAGCCTCGAGGGACGAGTCCAATCTCTACAGTAACACAATGCTGTTACAAGCCATTGTTGGTGTAATCTCATATTAGCATGGTATGTCATCATCTCCGACTACAGGTCCTTGGTCCAGAGACAAGTGGGGCTCAAGGATCACCAAGTCTGAAGTGGGAAGCTGCTCAGAACCCTTCCTATGAACTGACAAGTGCTGCCTGTGCTTGGAAATGCACAAAGCAAAACACTGTGTGTCCCATCACATTCTGCCCAAACCCAGGATTGCCAATATGGGTGTCCCTGCCCTGCTGCTGACTTTACAACTGTATCTGAGATTAAGTAAGAAACAATTTTGGAAAAACTGCTGGTAGTTGAAACAGCAGAAACCTGTGGCCTCCAAGAATGCCAAGCTCCTCAATTCAAGCCTTCGCTCTTACTATAATGTGACACTGAGAGTGATTAACCCAGAAGGTACCGATAACAGCGAATCAAAGTGGGCACTCTGAGCTAGGCAGGCACACCACTGCGCAGGAGAGGAGCTTGAGATTCACAACCACCAAAGACCAGGATAGTTGTTGAAGACAGACCTTCATCGTTGAGCATGGCCCAAGCTGTAGTGTTGAAACATAAGTAAACCAGACGCTTGGGGATCAGCAGCTTGATTGTGTCTTTCTGCACTGATAAATATGTTCTTTGCTCTTCAGCAAAGCAACAGGCAGGCCAATGTTGCTTTTATCAGGCTTCTCAGTATTTTTATTGTTGTACAACATATGGTTGAACACTTTGTCAGAGAGGAAGATGCAAGACTTCACTCCGCTGACTCTACTAGGCCCACGGCTCCCACATCCTTCCTACGGTGTTAGATTCCCGAGGCATGGCACACCTTTGCTAAGCTTGTCTTCTGAGCCTGGATAGTAATGCATTTGCAATTAATTTCTGCCCAAATTGCAACAGGTGCAGAAACTACTTTTGTATGTCCTTAATACAACCCTTTTCTACCCCTACTTTAAGCAGCTTTGCAGTGCACCAATACTTAAGTGAAATCTGTGCTCTCTCAAAAGCCCAATTGCCTTTGAGTTGCACAAGGCATTACAGTAAGGAAAGAAGGGGTTCAGCTGCTCCCAGGAAGCATTTGGCACCTGGGGCACTGTGTGCACATCTGCAAGCACAAGTCATGCGGATATACCTTCTCCTTCTGCATGGGGGTGTTAAGATTTGTGACATTTGTAAGATGGTTTGGTGGCAGAAATAATTGCATTACTGTAATCCATCAAATGTGAAGTGTCCCTCTAACCCTAACAGCCTTCAAAAGCAAAGGGAGGAACAGAACAGTGACTCCAACCCCTGTACAAGACAACTGTACAATTTACATATATATTTATATACAAGTATATAAAATTCTCTTTCTTTGAGTCCCAGTGAACTCAATTTTACGTCATCAGTAGCTGTTCCAATTTTAAGAAGTCATGATCCTGCTTCCCCCCACTCTCCAAAGTATTAGATAATGGCATTGAAAAGCAATTAAAAACAAACCCAAACCCAAACCAATTATTAAAAAGTGCAAACGTTCTGGGTGCCACTTCTGCTACGTCGGATGTTGCTGATGCTGCATGCTTGCTCACAAGCAGCAAGGTGTCTGTCCGTCTGTCGCTGGATCTTTCTTTCCTTTGGGTCGGCTCCTGCCTTCCCATCCTGTCTTCTGCTGCTACACCAGGCGACCTACTGAAAGGGTGAGGTGGACAAGGAGGGGGAAAAAAAACAAACCAACCAACCAAAAAAAAAAAAAAAACCAACACAACAACAACAAAAAAACCCAAAACAAAACAAAATAAAACAAAACAAAAAAACAGATGAGAAGAAGGGAAAGTGAGGAAAAAGGGCAAATTAAACTCAAAAGGGCACCTGACTGATAAAGATACAGTGCAGCCTTTGCTGCAGCCATGGCTCCAGAAGGCTGAGATCCCAGAGTAAGCTGTGAGGCTGAAAACAACCAGGGGCTAATGAGACAGCCTTGCTCAAAAAAGCGTTGAATGAGTCACACAGAGCCCTAGGGACTGACGTGTTTTTAAACCTAAACCACCACTTCCCCCTCCCTCCCCCTCCTTGGAAATGGGCATGCGGTCTGGGGAAACAACTGGTCCAACATCTCTCCCTCTTCTCTTCTGCCCGCGGCCGTCGGGCTGCCCTGCTGCTGTCTCCCCCCTGAGCCGCGGGCAGCTGCCTCCTCCCCGGCAGGCAAGCAGGCCTCGGGGCTGGCGGGCACGGGGGGCAAGGGCAGGGGCAAGGGCAAGGGCAAGGGCAAGCCACCTCTGCAATGGTATGCGGCAGCCAGTGGGCTCCCTGCTCCAATGGGCTTGGAAACCTGCCTGCACCAGGCGCTCTGAAGCCTACCGAGGTACCAAATCTGCAGCGGAGACACGGCGTGCTTGGAGCTGGGGGGGCCCAGGACGCTGCTGAGCTGTTAGTGTCCCAGTGGAGGGTGCAAGGGTGCTGCTCGGCGCTTCGGATAGATGTGCACGCCCCCCTGCTCGCCCTTCAGAAAGCTTTTGTTAAGCCCCTCATCAAAGGTTCTTTAAAAATCAAAGCTCTTGCGGGATCAGAGCACGAGCTCTGTGGATTAATCACAGGTGAAAACATGCTGAAGAGAGGCAGAAGTATGGATTTGGTTTTCGGAAAGGAAAAAGGTTACCAGACAAGCCTCACTGGGATCTGTGTTAATTGACATGCCCTGCCACGAGGGTGAATATGGTCAAATGTGAAATTATTCCAGGTAGTCATATTTGAAATTGCATGGCTCTGCAAAAGGTGCTCACAGTGCCCAACAACCAGCTCATAAACCCAGCAGATTGACTTTGATGTCTGTACATACAATGCAGTGTGCGAGCCGGGGGCGGGGATGACCTGTCCTACGCTGAGCACTCTGAGTGCCTAGGAAAGGGGTTGAAGCCACAGTACGCCATAATTTAAATGCATCTGTTCAGCTTTTAGCAGTGGACAAAAATCAAATACATGCTCAGAACTGAGGACATACCAGAAAACGTCACAACATCAATGTATAAGGCCTTGCTGATCTTTGTTCCTTGTTCAGTTCCTTGTTCCAAGGAACTTCAGTTCCTTGTTCAGCCATCTCATCAGGACTAGATAAGGTACCCAGTAAGGTAAGGAGGATAGCAAGAGGTATGGGAAGACTTCTGTCATTAAGCAAATACATAGCCTAGGTCTTTTCAACACAGAAAGGAGTCTAACCCGACATGTCGGAGGGCTATAGAACAACAAGTGACAGGAGAAAGATAGGCAGGGGAGAACTGCTCGCTGTTTCTCACAGTCCAAAATGAGAAGCATCCAGTGAAACCATGAGGCAGCAGGTCTAAAATCAAAACAAATAAAAGTTGTTCTGCATGCCTGATGAAAGGGTGCGATTCACCGCCACAAAATACAGAGGAGAGCAGACCTTCACCAGGACAGAGAAGACTCTTCATGGGAATTTGTCCATGGGGTAACGTAATGTAAACACAACAAATCACCTAAATCATTGCTTGCCAGAAGCAGGGAGAATAAAGCAGGAGAGTGTTCATCCCATGGCTTGTGTGTCCTATTCTAATTCCTTAGCAATGTACCATCTGCCCCAGCTAAAGACACAGTGCTGGACTTTGAGATGATGCAGTGGAGCTGCATGTTACTATAGTCACACCTTTTACAAACAACTCTGGTTTCCAGCTGTTTCTTATTGCTATTCATGAACATAGGAGAGCAAGGGAGAATTAATTTTAGGACATATGGTTATCACAGAAAAAAAAGGAAACATTTTGACAAGATACTCACTGAAAGGGTTAAGGCCTTGTCTTTTTCCACTGGGGAAACTGCTCAGGCTACCTGTAAAATCCAAGAACCACATTAAAGGCAATAAATGCCGTGGAATGACAAAGGAGCCTCCCCACTGTCCACTACTGAAGGGCAGGTTAAAAGGAGCTCCTCTGGGTGTGCAGGCAGTGAGTCCTGCCAGCACTCCTTAAGATTTACATGCAAGAGTTAGACTGATGTGCTTGAGATGAGAGATGTTAAATACTTGGTGTTGTAGTAGCTGGACTTCATGAAATCCAGAGGTTTGGTATGGGCAAGAAGCAACGATTACAAGGTTAACTAAACTGTGGAAGGAGGAAGAAGAAGAAAGGAAGGATGCAAGTAGTGCCATGAAGTTTCCCAAAGCAGTTTTTGCTAACAGCGAGCAAAATAATGTCATGTAGAAAGGGGGCAGCTGGAAAAGAGTAGAAGTGTAGGCAATACTGATAGCCCACATTTACTAAATCTTTAGTTTGGACCAATCAAACAGGTCACTAAAATCAAAACCCTGAACTCATACTGGCAGAAGGTCAGGGCCAGACTGCAGAGCTGCGACTGTGTCGTGGCGTACAGGCACACACACCCTACACCAGATGGAGCTCACGACAAGGGCTCTCACCTCAACAAAAAACCTGTTCCCTACCATGCGCTGGGTACAGACAGCTCAGGGATTACAGGAGCTCTCGAAAGCATGTCACATTTCCTGATAGCTGCTTGGTCTGATTTCACATGAGGGATTAGCTAGAGAGGGGAACTCCTGCTCCCAGCCAGCAGCAGTACGCCTGTTGCCAGCCTCCGCTCCAGCCCAGCCTAAGACTTCTCTTTGATTTGTGCATGTATCTGACCTGACCGCAAAGCCTGCTTTGCACATGAAGCACTTTGCACACTCGCAGCTAAAGCTCACGTTGCTCTGTGCAAGAGCAAGATGTGCAGAAGCTCAGAGAGCAGGGGTGAGACCGGGGGAGCCCCGGGGTGGGGGGCAGGTTGGGCTGCAGGACAGAAGCAGATCTGCTGGGAAAGAAAAGAGGGGGAAAGAAAGGTACCAGTGGCTGAGTTTGAAATGGATCACAAAGCACAACCTGTTGGCTTTAGACGTCATTAATAAGAGAAACTGTATAAACACAGTAAGTTATTTCAAGGCCCCCAAACGCCAGCCTCGTATCAGCCATCTGCCCTGGCGAGATCAGAGGAACCGTTGTTCACTTATTTCTGCGCCCGTGTATAAAAAGCAGAGCTCCATTGCCAAGAGGCAGATTCCTCCAGAGCTAATTGGGACTTTCCCAGGGGTGCTGGCAATAAAAACCCAGGACCTTTACGAGCCTCAGCATCCTCTGGCCGGCCAGCTGGAGCCATGGAGGCCGGTGGCCCCCGGGGCCAGGGCCCTGGAGGGCGCTGCTGGGCTGCGCACGGCCGGCTGCCCGGGTGAACCCGAAGGCATCCGAAAAAAAAAAAAAACAACCAAAAAAAACAGCCCTTTTCACCTAGTGCAGTTAAGCCTACAGTACGCTGTTGTGATTGAGACCTGTTTGCCTCTGGAAAGAGGCAGGGAGCTGCAGGTAAGTTGAGGCGAAAGGCAGGGAGCACACCTGACACGACAGGGATGCTCCAGGCTGGGCAGGGCACAGCTTTCCAGCAGCCTGGTAGGGCTCTGTGCTCTCCACGGGTATGGCCCCATACATCCGTGCTGGGAAGCTACCCTGAAGCTCATCACCTGTCACTCCAAAGGCAGAGTATTGACTTCAGCCAGCATTTATAAACACAGGTCAGCCACGTATACCTACAGAAGACAAAACCCTGCCAAAAACAACACTGCACCAAGCATGAAGTTGACATAAAACAGAGGAAGGAGTATGGCAGGTGGTGACAGTGGGTTACTAACATACACCTGGGAAGTCCTTGGGTATTATGGGGTAACATCCCATCACTCAATAAGTTCCATAACACAGAGTATTTACTCAGCCTCATAAATACAATATTTTGGGTAACAATTCCAGCCACACTGGATTAGGCCAGGTGTCTTTCAAAAGGAAATGCCCCAAGGACACCCTGGCAGCTTTTTATAGGTAGAAACGATCCCTCAGACTTACTGAGAAAAGCTCTCACCTTTGATGGGGGAGAAACATGCTACCACAAGCCTTATCTTGTGTTCTCAACACAACAGTGATGTCCTGATTCATACTAACCATGAGTAACTTTCCTCAAGATTAAAGGCGACAAACTACGGTACCTCTTCTGAGCTCTGTAGGGGGATATCTGAACAAGGCAAACAAAAGCAAGCACCGAACCAGTGGAGCTTGTTTACATTCTAATCTAATTGTAATTAGGTGCACTCTGAATTTCCTTATTATTAACTCAGTCATCAGCTGGTTACAGTTTTCTCATAGCTTCTCAGACTGTTGTCAGCTTTCTACTGTCATCGATCCCGAGGCCTTTGCCAGGTGATGCTTGTTGCTGCCTGCTCCCACAGCACTGATATAGAGCATCCTCATTCCCAGAAGCCTCCCAAGCACACAGAAAAGAAGTTACTTCTGTGGATACCAATAAGAAGGGTCCCAAACATCACTGAATTAAATCTGTGGTTCAGATTGTCCATTATTTTTCCTCCTTTCTGCAATATTTGCTCAGCTACGGTAGAAAGTGACACGCTGCTTAATTACACGTACATGCACACACTTTTTAATTAAGACATTTTGATCCTGTTCCTGGACTGTGCTCTTGGTAGCTGGCTGTTGGCACAGACAGTGGCCGTGTTCCACCCCAGAAGTCCTCACGGCCTGTGAAGCGCACCCAACGCCTGCCATCTGACAAGCTCTTGGATGGCAAAGCAATCACGGGATCTGAACTTCCCGACAGCTGGACGTTTCTTCACTGCTTAATCCTTTAGCTCCTCTTTGGGCAGACACAAAATGCTGACTTTGTCTTCTGAATTTGGAAGAATATAGAGGTAAAACTCAACTCCAGAATTTTGCAGCCAGCACAACTAGTATAAGCCTTGCTCGGATCTACAGACCTCCTCTCTGAGATCACTGGATTCCAATTAATTTGGGGTCCAGTAACTTTCCAGCAAAGCTTTACAGTGTGTGTCTATCTCCTCTCAGGGACCCTGCTCTTCGATCACAGATGGCTCCCCCCTTAACTCAGGCTGTGCAGACTGTACTGGTAAATGCTAACTTTTAACAGGCTGTAAATCAGCCTGTTTCCCTTCTACAATTCCTCAAACAGACAATCCTAGATCAAATAATGGCAAAGACTGTTTCTGGCATGCTCTGAGCTACAAGCTCTTCCCTTCCTGTTCTGCCTCAGTTTAAGAAACCATTTGCAGGCTTCTGCCAGCCCTCAAAGGCTGGTTCCATGTGGCTACTCCATTCTGAGATCTAGGAATGGCATTTTTCCACCTTAGTTGTCCCTGACAGAAACACATCTGGTTTAAGCAGAAGGTCAAGAGCTGTGCAAAATGGCCACCAAACTTAGCAGATTTCCCAGGAACTTTCTGGGTCATTGTGCTGGTTTTGGCTGAGATAGAGTTAATTTTCCTCATTGTAGCTAGTATGGGGCTACGTTTTGGATTTGAGCTGAAAACAGTGTTGATAATACAGAGTTGTTTTTGTTCGGAGTGATGGCATTTGTCTTTTCCAGTAACTGTTACACCTAACAGAGCCCAGTTTTCCTGGGGATGGCTGAATGCCTGCCTGCCGATGGGATGAATGAATCCCTTGTTTTGCTTTGCTCGGTGTGTGGAGTTTTTGCTTTGCCTAGTAAACTGTCTTTATCTCAACACACGAGTTTTCTCACTTTTACTCTTCTGATTCTCTCCCCCATCCCATGGAGGGGGAGTGAGTGAGCAGCTGCGTGGGGCTGAGCTGCCAGCGAGGGTTAAACTGTGACAGTCATCATAAGGATGGAAAAGAGGAAAGGTTGTTGGTGGACTGGACAGCTATTTTCCTCAGTGAAGAACCACTGGCTGACAGCACCCGCATATTAGATTACCACAGGCATCAAGAACCTTGCCGAGGAGGGGAAAACAGACAGAAATATGCATCTCAGACAGATTTCATCCTAAACTGGATGATTAAGATCAGATTCAGGTTTGTCCTCATGAATATCCCAGCTGATTCCTGCCACATAAATCTTATTTATTTAGACTATCTAGCACCCAAAAGGCATGTAACAGTGCCAATTTATCTATGCCCTGTACTTCCTTCAAGCAACACTATTGCCATGTTTGGATGGAACTGGCCACAAAAAAATTCAAAAAGCAAAACACTGACAAAAATGCACAAGCCTTAACATTTATTTTCCTTAGCATCTCAAACCCTACAAAATTTGGATTCAGTTTTATTTTCAAAATCATTACAAGTGGTCAGTTTGTCTAGCAGGAGGCACACTCACCTAGAATGATGACCCACTTCATTTTAGTCCTTATGCTGCTGGATACCCAACAAGGATTTGGAACATCTGAGGCAAGTTCATTTGTAATGAAGTATATCAAGGGGAAATGATGACTTTCCTTGCCTCCCTCCAAACCTGCCTCATCCATTCCAGACCTGAAAAGCCTTTCCAGCAAAACTTTTGTTGAAACAGAAACATTTCCATGAAAAGTTTTGGTTTCATCTGACTGGCAGTTTACAACTGAAAGTATGTCATCAAAAAGGTTCCCAACTAGCTCTTGGCTTGGACCCACAATGACCTCAGCCCCAGCAGATGATTGAAGGCCATGGTATGGAGAAGGAAATAGAGAGCGAATACAGTCTAGTTGATTGACTGCATGCACCCATGTTCAGGATAAGGGAAAGTTGGAGAAGGGGTAAGCTACTGGTTATTTCCTAATTTAAAAGTCCTTGTGAATAGAAAGCAGATCAAACATGTCATCCACCAACTCACAAATTCTTGACTTCTTAAAAAAGATCCATCACAAATTTGGTTCTGCACCTCTAGAGTACTCTCTCTCAGTTCTTTCCTACATGTTAGTGCCTGCTCCCTGCACTGCTTTTTAGCCCTTGCCATCCTTTAGCCCACCTCAGTCCTCCTTCCACATAACTTACCCATCCTCAAGGCCTATCAGGCCTTTAGTAGGTATGTGGAACTGTATGATGAAACAAGGTCAGAGCCCCCTTTTGCACACAATTCTGTCCTCATACAATGGAAGTAACCATGAAAGGTCAAGGCTGTGTTCTCAGCAAATAGTTGGGCAATCAGGCACTCACAACAATGTCTTGCTGATTTCTTTCCCCTTCCCACAGGCTCAAAGATTCGCATTTTCTTCCTTCTCTCTTTTTTTTTTTTTCTTTTTTTCCCTTTCCATAAACTAAATTTTGAACAGTTGCTTGGCCAAGGCAGCAGATTCCAGAGAGTCTTATTCCAGGCCAAATAGCAATAAAACTCATTTGGCATATTCATCTTATTGGGAAGGTAATAAAATTAAGGAACAGGGTTGCTATTTTGGTATGTCATTCCTCAGTAGGGTACAGATGACTAAGAAAAAAAAAACTTCCACTGAGCTAGAGAAGCTGAATACTTCTCACAGCTGACAAGTAATGCAACAGGCTTATTATGATAACTAAGATGTTTGCAAAACACCTAGAAAAGGCAACTTCCCAACACCCAAATGCACCAACTCCCTTTCCACTTGTGCTAAACCTGAAGATCTATGGAAATGTTAAGCTTGGAGAAATAATGCTGCCCACCCTTCCCAACTGGCACGACAGTTATAACAAGAGCTGTCCACACAGCCAAAACACCTGCACAGGAAATTAGTCCCCTGGAATCTCCCTGTTTGCCTTCTCCTGCCAAGCAAGTCTGCCCACAGTCAAAAATGACTGATAATTATTGAATTTGGGTTGAGCAGTTTCAATTCAAAAAATTTCCAAAAATATCAATTTGGTCCAGGTCCCAGCAGAAGATGAGGTGAAGATGAAAGAGGAAGAAAAGGAAGGAGGGTGGGTTGGTAACTCAGGCACTAAACAGAAATGAAAATATATTATTCATATGCTCTCTTTCTCCACCAATCTTAAAGTGCAATTTAACTCTGAAAAAGGGCAACAGTACAGCCCTGAGCTTTCTTTCTGAGTTGTTCTCTCTGCGTCATCCACTTTCCTGCATGCTGGATTTAGCAATGAAAAATATTATTTCTGTTAGTCAACAGGGTCTCTGGAGAAGGACTGGGTCTGTGCTGGCTCATACATCATCCAACCTACATGGTTGAGACAACAGAACATTGTTAGCAGTGTATTACTCAGAAGGGACCTGATCTGAACTACAGTTTCCAAGGACTTCTACAGTACAAGCAGGGTTCTAGGCAAGACTCATCTTTTTGCCCTGTTTCTGTATAGTGCTTAGCACAAAGGTCTGTGATAAGGGATGTAAGACAGTGCCACAGAACAAATAACAAACTACATTTGCACAGCAGGATATTAATCCCACTCATTTTCTCACACGAACTGTGGCACTTTTGAATAACCTGGAAGAAAACAGATTCCTGAGTTTGCTGTAACTCCATGTCAGCCTTTTATTCTCATGCAATGGGGAAGGAAAGGCACTCACCTCCTTCCTTGCTGACTCCCAAGCACCCCTTCAGCTCCTGAAGCGAGATTGACTTGTCCTTGTTGAGGTCACAGTAGTCAGTGAAGCGTCGGGCACATTTCTTGGGTTTGGCTTTCTTCTTTACATAACGCTTGAAAGGCTTCAGCTCCCGCTTGTTGATGTCATTGCTGCTGTTGTTGTCCAGCTGGCTGAAGTACCAGTGTACCACTCGCTCCTCCAGCGTGTGGCTGGGGTCTGGCTCAGAGAACCTGGAACAGAGGAAGCACAGGCCCCCGACAAGTGGGTGCTCTCACCAACACCATCAAGCACATGCTGAGGAGCCAGAGCTGCTCGCAGAGTCAGACAAGCACTATGCCATATTTAAAGCAGGCAAAAATACACAGGTATCACAGTCTCCTTTTAGCTGGGCTCTTTTGAGAGATGCACTTTTTCTAAAAATATCCTTTGGTGTTAACAAGTGGTGCCAAGAGATTTCTGGAGACTGATACCCTTGGTAGCTCTGGTTCTCCTCACACCGGTTGCTGAAACTGCCTAATCCCAGAAAGATCCTCCTTTAGAGGGCAAGAGGCGACCTCCATGGTCCTTTTGACCTTTGGACTCCTGTTCAAGTTACCAGCAGGAGAGCCGTGAGTGTCAGCTGTCATGGTAGTTTCTGTGACAGCAACGTCTAGACTTCAGAAAAGGAACAAATTCATTTAATGCAAGACACATTCATTATTTGAAAATGTCCTTGGCAAGATGCAACATTCCCGCTGTATCTATTTATATGATCTGAACTCCTGTGCTGTATTTTCAGCATATTTAATGCTTTTAACATGGTTGATTTATACACAAGAATTCCACAGCAGACAAGCACCACAAATCCGTTAAAAGCAATACTACGGAACTGGCAACTTGAGTTTGCTTCATTTCTTACTCATTGTGCTATTACAAGTTCGATGTTATTTGGGTCACATTTTCTTTCCATGGACAACAACAAACAATATCAGAGAAGAGAAGAGGAGCAGGAGGAAAAGCAACAGCTGAAGATGCATGAATAGAGGATGCTGCCATTCAATGTCAAGCCATCATTGAACAGGCACTGTTATGTCGCACCACTGAAGTGGTGTCTGGTGCTCTGCAGCAGCAGTGGGAAAGGAGTTGTTCCTCAGTGATATAGAGGACCAGGAAAGAAACGCTTTCTAAATAAGAATTCTTTAAAAATTACACTAAGCTAGTTCATCTTCTCCAGGTGTTGAATGTGCCAACTGAGAAAGCTGAAATGGGGACTTGAGCCATTTTACTCCCAAGAATAAAGCATTTCAGAGCATGGAAATTAGTGGATAGGTAGTCAGACACACTACACTGGAACTCATTGCTCTGACTTATTCCAGGAGACACCTCCAGATGCTGCCTAATTCCTTCCCCAGCAGTGAGAGAGGGACAGTTGAGTGCTGCAGGCAGACAGATTTTGATGTGAGTTTGGGGCATTCTAGCTGATGGGGAAATATGAACCCAGGTACCTTATAAAATACACTTTAAGACTGTCACCAACCTTGTTTCAGAAACTGGTATGATATATATTTAGATGGTCATTGAAAAATTCTTTATTGGGAACTAGAAGGGGCACCTACAGAGTCTGAAAAATAAAACCCCCACCCTACTGTCACAGTAATTTAAATCACTATTGAAGGAGAGTCTGCAACATGCAGAAAGTGAGCACTGAAGCTTAGGTGGAGAACAGAGATCCCCGTTAATTTTCTCTGATAGCTTTTACAAATGAGGATACAATTTACAAAGATATCCCCTATCCAGAGATGTCCGGATCCTCAAAACAAGTAAACAGACGCAGTAGGGAGAGGCAAATAAACTGCGCAACATTTTTCCCAAGATTTTACTTGAAACTATCTCCTTCATCATTTAATTCTTAGCTGAGAAGCAGCCTGGCATTTAGTCACAGCATCTGGTCAATGTACAGTGGGATAAACACTGTGGGGGAGGAAGAAGAGGTTGGGAATAGTTGGGCTTAGTTTTGGGAGCCAAAATACAAGGCAAGCCCCTGGACAAGCAGAAATTGCAAAAATCTCCCCAGGAAGCTAAGGGATTGCCCAGATTTTTCAAAGCCTTCAAACTGTATGTGAAGACCAGGATGACAGGAGAGAATAAAAACACATCCTGTGGCTTGTTTTTATGACATTTATGAACACAGTCATTGGCCTCTCTCCTTTTTGGAAATGAGCTGGCTACCATCTGAAGTCCAGCATGTTTCCAACAGCCACAGCGAATTTCTGTACTGCAAGGGACAATATTCTGCTTTTGCTGAGATAGTGGAATAAAACCTGAGATTTTGCATGTGAGATATCCTTTGTCCACATCTTGGCCTGCGCTTTGTTTCCTGAAGGCCGACAACTGGAGAGGCAGAAATGGAGAAAATCGCAGAGCATTTTAGAACCAACAAGAAGACAACAGACAGGAACATGAGCTTCTCACTACCTGCCAGAGAGACACTCAGAAGCAGAACTTAAAAGTGCCTCTTTTTCAGAGGCACACCAAGGATGAGCTCTTATGAATTACCAAGAGAGGCAATATAGCTCTCTTCAGCACTTCCATAAAGAAAATCAGGGAAATCCACCAGCTAATATAAATACATTGACTCATGAGGTGATGATGCATCAATTTTTGCCATTACAAACAAGCTGAGAGCTCATGCTGAAAACTGCAGCATGCTAATGGAGCTAAAGGGAGTTAGTTTAACTGTTGTGACTGTAGGAGGAAGGAAGATAAAGCCATTTCTGAGTTTTTACCACTTCCTGTTGGCTGGCTCAGTGGGGCTGCAGTTCCTGAGTTGGTTGCCTGCCCTTCCTGATGATCATCTAGAATCCCAGCACAGGAAGGATCCACATCATCTCAGTGCTGCCATATCTCCCTGGTTTATGACATTACATGATACACTAAAGAAGGTTGAGGTTACAACAGCATATCTAACTATTTTGACTTTGATGGCTGCCCATGCAAGACACTTATACATCATCCATGAAACGTGAACTGATGCAACTTCACAACATTGCTAAGCCACCTAACTTTGATGTGCCATGACAACCATACCTGCTGGGTCAGCTGAAATAAATCTGGGGGCTCTAATTGTCCTACAAGCACAGACTTTGCAGGAGTATTCCACAGGAATTTTCCTCTATTACCTCTCCATTGCTGTTGCAAGAGAAATAAATCAGCCCTCAGATGCAAACTTCATTTGTTGGGCTGTCTCTCTACTCATTCAGACCATAAAGGAATCAGAAAAACTACGAGAAAATAAAGCTGCTTTGTACATTCTCTGCTCCCTGAAAAACATCTCTTGCTCTAACACCAGTCACACAAAAATCCACTGAATTCCAGTCTCTCACTCCAGTGCTGTAGCAGCTTTGTAAGACCTACTGAAGACAGACATGACCAAAATGCAGACAGCCTTCTCAGTCTTCTCATGTTGACTACATTACAGCTGTACTTACTTTTCTTCCTAATTGTTCCTCTTTAGCACTCTACAGCAAAACGATCAATCCTAAGGAATGAGTGCTGGGTAAGCAAAGAGCTCTGTGCAAGTTGATTTTCCAAATCTAACCTGCTATTGCTGGATCGCTTCTGTACATAAGTCAGCAAGTTTAGCTCTATTATGCAGCATAAGCCCACCCACAGTCCAACAATGAAGAGAAGTATGGTCTGTCATTAACAGCCTAGGACAGGGAACCTGCTCTCTCAGCTTTCTTACAAATGTGTTGGCATCAAGTATATAATCTTCTCTAAGTAGGCTTTTGCTCCATCCTCTTGTATAATGTGCTGTCAGCTCCCTCATAGGAGAATACTTATTTCTTAGGTGGCTTATGTTTGGAGATATGAGGGAGAAGATACTGTGACTTTTAACAATACTATTTTCCAGTCGAGACACACTTCCACATAACACCTTCATATCATCTGGTATACTGGGGATACAGGCAGAAAGCAAGGAGGCTATGAAAAGACACGGACATGTACTTTTGCAGCTACACTGAATTCTGGAGCAGAGAGAGAATATGCCAAAATATCAAATAGACAGCTTGAATATGCACTTTGCATGCAGTCTGTAATGCTTTCCAGCCCTTGAGGACCCTTGCAAGAAAGGAGGAGTTAACTTAGTGGAGGAGCAAAGAGGAACAGGGAAGAAGGGGAGGTATATTGGGTGAAGTATATAAAAGCAGCAAACGCCAGACGTTACTCACATACAGCACTGTGTACAGTGTGCAGTCACATTATCCTCCACAGAACCGTGCTGTCAAAGTGTAGTACATCCCACTACATTTTACTATGTAAACTGAAGTCCATTCCTACCAAAGCTGATCCTTTGCTCCCTGAACACTTGCAGCCCCACTGCAGCCCACTGCACAGGCTGCACGGACCCACAGTACAGCTGCAGTGACAGAAAATCCTAACACAAAATACAGATTTTATGGAAAGCAACACTGCAATCTCTGAAGTACTCAGCAGATGATCACCTGATTAAAGACCTTTAGAAAACCTATTCTTTTGTAATACAAACTTTATGTAGTAACAGTAGCCGCTGAGTCAGGAGGAGGGAAAAGGAGGAAAACCAACATAACATCACCTAACTGGACTGTAAACAGAAACTATAAACCAGAGGGAGCTATTTCGGGATGAAAGAACACTGATGGACAAGAAGCTGCTTGCAGAAGCAACCGAGTAGAAAAAAATATTAGTCCAATTTCCACTCTTAACACACAAAGTATGCTTGTAGTCAAGATGTCTACAGGAGTTAAAGTTGTAGGTTTCTATGACCTGAAAATATTTTGCAAGGACATACACCTTGCTTGGTGCTGTTGCTGAATGAAGAATGAAGATGAGAGTGAAGCTAAAGAAATGGCAGGACTGACTCTGCCAGTCAACACCCATGACAGCACTGATGGATGATGTCCACCAAGGTGCCTGTGGGGAGTGGTAGAAAGCGATGAGTGGTAAAATTCAGAACTGTTCTTGCTCTACTTCCACTTCTTACTCTCCTTTTGTTGTTCTTTGCGGTTGTCTATTCTAAAGTTAAAGGCTGTAATGGTGGAACATGGCTTGAATCAAAGAGGATTACTCTAATGGAATTGCAAAAGGATCCTGTATTTGTTTTATTATTCTCTCTTTCCTGTAGCCAAAGAATCAAGAAGCCAACAAAAAACTAAGCTGTGTTCAGACTAAACAAAAGGGTACTACACAGTCCAAATTCATTACAGGGAATGCGTAATTCCTCTACACTTAAAACTTCAGTTATCTTCCTATTACAGGGCCCAGTTTCTTCCTCTCCTCCGGCTAAGTTTTGGATGAAACATTATTCTGAACACAATTTTTCTGAAAATTGTGGGATAAATAATTTAGAAGGCTTAAAAATCCCCTCCCTTCACTCCTCATTGACTGTTCAAAGATCCTTCTCTTACATGAACTCTCCCATACCTTTAATTAGGCTAGAATTTCCATAGGAGCACAAAGAGAAGTTGGTATCCAACTTCAATTGAAATGCAATAGGAGTTGGGCATTAACTTCCCTGCACTGTTTGAAAGTGTCAATCTTTATTAAAACATGGCTCGGCTTCAGAACACCCTGGAGATGTGCTGAGCTGTGCTTGCCTGCTTCAAACTGCTCAACTAGAGCATGAAAGGGAACCTCAGGGCCAATCTTCTGAAGTACTTTTTAGGGCTATTACATGGGGAATAATTGGCAACTTAAAATGAAGGGACACAGCTGCTGTGTTACATGGTAAGGGTGGTTGTTGTAAACTGCCCTTTTAACCCTAAATTCGACAGGGCAGTAATATTTTTGCTGACAATGTAGCAACCCATAGTGCACACATTTGGCAACTGAAATTCATTTTTGAATTGGCAGGCACCAAAAAGACTTTCTCAGATCAGGGAAACCCAGGCTGGGATCCCCTTTGGTCTGTTTTAGTTTAGGCCACGTGTGATATGAGTATGTCCAAACTGGAAAATAGACTAAAATGTACTAAAGTGAAGTCTGAATTTTAAAAAGTGCTGCTCCTATTATATAGGATTTATACATGAACAATTTCAACTATGCATTTTTTCAAAAAGGATACCAAACAGTGGTTAATAAACCAGTTTCCTACAAGCGCTCTCTTAATTACTTTGAAAACATACAGTAACAAGATGTGCCTTGGAGTTATTACATAAACTTAAAATTAAGAATGAATTTTACCAGAGATTTTCTGTTTCAAAAGTCTAAATGAAGACTACTTGGCTATTTTTCTGTAATATAAACCAGGGCCACGAGGAAGGGAAGTTCTCATCTCATTTACATTATTGTAAAGCAAGAGTAACTCAATTAAAGTCAATAGCTTTGAACTTGCTTAAACGAGACAAGACCTATAAGGGATTACAAGGTTGTTTTAAGCATGCCCAATAAAAAAAAAAAAAAAGAAGTCTTATCAGGTTTTACTTACATGGCCTGCAGCAATCCAAGTTGTACAGCTTCACTTTGCTGCTACTAGATTGTTTTTGTGTGTGCCAAGTATAAAGTGTGCAATTTAGCACAGCTCTATATAGTATTTTAAATGCAAATCTCTATCATTTCTCCCCATGTTCCTCCATCCCTCCCCCCCTGTACCCACCCCCCACCCCAAAAAAAAGGTAATATGAACATTAATTGGAAAGCCACAGACATCTTTGCAGCATAAATAGGTAAAGTCTTGGAGATGAAGACACTCAGCAAATGCAAGAAGTTTTCACTTGTCTATCCAGATTCAGAACGAAGGCGGCAGGGTAATCTAATCTGATTTCCTGTATATCATACTCTCAGAATGTGAATCAAATTACTCTTAGGACCATAACTCGGGTTTGACTAAAGCAAGTCTTTCTGAAAGGCATCAGGCCTAAGATGAAAGCCTTAGAAAGAGGGAATCTGTCATCTCCCTCATAATTTCATTCTGCCTTGGAATTGCCTTTGCTTTAAAGAAATTCTGATCACAGGTTTGTTTATATTTAGCTAATCATGTTCCTCCCTACTAGACTAAAGAGCCTGCAGAGCTTTTATCCCTATGGAGATACTCAGATTATATGAAATCATCTTTCAACCTTTTCTTTCTTTTAAAAGCCTAAGGAAGGTTGAGCTCTTTAAGACTCTCACCGTTAGACTTTTTCAGTCCTTGACTCTTTGGAAAGGCTCTTCTCTGTGTTTGGTCCTATATTTTAATGTTGATACTAAAGATGTGTATTGTATGCCAGTATCATCTCTCTGCTGTCATGGAGAAACAGAAATACCCCTTCCCTAAAACTCCTACTTGCTGCTTCTCTGATTAAAATACATTGGACAATATATGGGGCCAACTGACATGGCGGTACAGCTTGCTGTTCGCTTGACTTGCCCCATGCAACAGGCAAAAGCTTTGCTGGTGATACATTAAAAATTTACCTTGGATCATTGGATGCATTTGCTCAAAGTCTAAAAAAGGCCCAGGAGGATTAAATGCTGAACACTGTAAAGGAACAAAAAGATGGAGGCTACAGAGGAAACCAGTGAGTGTTTCAATACAGAACCTGTTCTGCCATCATTATGGCAAAGGTAGACCAGAGCCTGCAATAAGTGAAGCTTGCCTCACAAATAGGAAAACTGCCATTAAGACATTAAAACTGACATGGCTGACATTAAGAAAAATCAGATAGCCAGTTCTCTAGCTTTTCTTTTCAACATGACCTTCTCAGCAAACCTGGGCCAGGGAGATACAGGATAAGCCCTGTCACAGATTCCAGTATTTTCAGTTGTTAAGGTTGGAAATTAATTAGCCCTGTGATTAACCCTATTGGTAAAATACCCCTTCATCTTGGAAAAGAGCTTTTCTTTTTGGTGCCAAACTCAAGTTAGATCACCCTGATAATTTCAGATATTCCTGAAGAGAGGACTCAGGTCACTTCTCCCATTGGGAAACTTGGAAAGCAGGACTCATTGCACAGAGACAGCTTCCTAACTCGGCAAACTAGTATGAAATGAAAGCCATACTGATTAAATTTTTATATAAAAAGCATCAAAAATTCCTTGAAATGCTTTTTTTTTGGAAAAAAAAAAAAAAAACAACCAACCAACCAACCAACAACAGTCCCATCATAGCATGGTGGGATGGAAAAGCTTGACGCATGTTCTATGGGGTATGTGCTTAGCTTAGCTGATGTACGTAGAAGTTCACGCCAGAGCAATTTCCTGAATTTAATCATGGCTGTGGGCAGGCAGAGTATTTGGGTGGTAGCAGCCTTTCACCTTACAAAGGACAGCCTGCTAAAAGATTTCTTTTTCCCCTTGCAACTGGGCTGCCGACACTGGAGCTGAAAATAAATCAACATGACGACTGTGTGAAGAGCTGAGCAGTGAAAAATTCTACCAGAAAGGCCTCTATTGAAAGCTAAGAAATACACAAAGCTTGGGGAACATTAGGAAGCAAGCCTGCTGGTTTATAGAAGTGCAGTGGGGGCATACATCTCTGGTCTCTACAATATTAGTTTATATTAAGCTTTATTTTAAGAGTGATGATTACATTGGCTGGGTTTCAGTCCCAGTGCCAAAGATGCCAAATAAATATCAAATACTCTCCAGGGCTTCCCGTCACCCCTACCCACTGCATTTGAACCATGCAAATTAGACAGAATTGACATTGGAATGCTTATGGCTGGGAGAGAACAACGTATTTCCCATCCTTGGGGCATTTTTCATCCTGTTTATATGAATACAGACATGCTAGGCATATATTGCCATTTCGATGGGTTACAGAATATTCAGCATGCAGGCACTCAGCCACTGGCTTGATTTGTAAGGTCCAAATGCGAAGTTAAAACCATATGGGTTCAAAAGCAATCTATACTGAAACCAAGGGGCACAGAGGTGCCACCCAGGAAGTTTTTTCTCTTGAGTAATTAAAGATGGTATTGCTTCCTTCTACATTTTGAAAAAGGAAAGCAGGGGATCAACATTACTCTCAATACATTGGAGCAATGCCTATGGAAGTAATACATGCAGAGAGACACCTCCTTCATCTCTACACCCCTGTGAACAGGAGCACATTAGTCGTTGGGCCATCCCTGCATGCTAAACTAGCACTGACTCCTTTTATAGTCTGCAGAATCCAGGGCCGTAGAAGCCTTGCCTAGCCAAGGCAATGCAGCACTTCTTTTAAATCCACCACAGTCCATTCTCAATGGCCTGTCCTGCTGCAGCACTGCAGCTGATGCGCTAAGGGGATTTGCTGTTATCAAGCAGAAGGGGGAGACAAGACCTCAACTTTTCTCCAGTTCCCCAGAAATGCAGCCTTCTGCCCACCTCTTGCAGCAGGCCAGACCTATTGCTCCTTCCAAGAGGGATGGACAGGCATCTGGTCAGAGGGGAGGGCCGTGAAAAACAGTTCCTCTCCTCATCGGCAGGCTGGCTCCAGCCCCACAGCAAAACCACAGCACTGGTACTGCCAAGAATTCGGTTCGCATTCTTCGCTCCCTGTGGTAGCCACTAGGCCACACGGTCTCCTTCAATCCATTTGCATTTTATTAGGTCTTTTCATGCACCAGGGGACAAAAGAACAAGCCACTTCCTCCCACTGAGCTCTCATTTCACACTTCAAATGGGCTATACTAACCTTTATGGTGGAGCAGCTGCCAGGGAGGAGGGGTAGGAGGAGGCAGGGCTAGGGTGACAGGATAGAGCAGCACCTGAAGATGCAGCCTCAGCTCCTCTCCCAGCAATCCAGAGGAACCCAAGTCAGTGCAAAGCAACACCTTTCCCTCCCACCCCACCTCAGAGGCACCCCGAGCTCTGCAGCCACCTTGGTGGCATTCAGCCTGAGTGCTTTCTGGACTCACCTCCCACCCCCAGTAGGTGCTGCTGAGTTAATAGCCTGTACCATGTCCGTAGTCAGAGCATCAAGTAAGCTGGTAATAAATTCAACTTTCTTCCCTTCTGGACAGCCTGCAGAAAGAAAAGAGAAGGTTTAAGCAAGGAACGCACAGGATTAGTCTCCTACCGCTGGTCAGCAAGGACCAGCCACAACCTCTTTTGTTCGTAACATGGCAGCCATCATCACAGTTCCTAAGGAAAGGCAGAAGAATTCCTCAGTGGGTTTCTCTGTATCACAATTTGTCCTGCAGCTTTTGTCCAGGCACACACAGGGTCACCAACAATGTCTGGCAGGAAGACCGTGTGGTTAGCTTTATGGCCTCTCTCAGTTTTCTACCAGCATAACCACAGGGATGTGCTGGAAGTGCCTGGGAGATGGGAGTTCCCATGGTGACACTTGCAGAAAAGTTTACAAAACAACTCATTACCTCCTGGGTCATCTGCAAACATGGCTGTTGTGAGGTCCTAACTGAAAGCTTAAAGCTTCCCAAAGCATGGGCCAAAACAAGAACTGCTGCTTGCACTCTCCTCTTTAGGCACAGAGAACGTTGCCTGCCAGCAGCCACCACAATAATTCAGTTCTTTGCATGATCACACTGCATGGGAAATACGTCAATCTAAGTCAACTCGTGGTAATTGCCCCCCAGTCACTGCTGGCTCAGGCAGGGCAAAGCAGGCTGAAGACGAACTTGCTAACCATTTCCATTACTTAGTGCTGAGGTCATCTAGCTCCCCACCATCATAACCACAGACTGACAGAGCCTCCTATCCTTAACAATGCCAGCCTGTTATGGCACAGCTGAGATGAAATTCTCCATCTCCTCACCTCTATGAGACAACCTATGCTGTTTCCTTGCTTCTTAAAGGAGCAAAAGCATGCTCCATTTATTACCACATTAATACCACAATAATTGCTCTAGCCCACCCAGGAACAAGTATATTTAACTTCAATCCACCACCTCCAAAACTACTGTCCAAAACCCACCAACTCCCACCCTATTGTCTTCTCTTGATATGACAGAGAAGCCGTCACCACATCCCTCAACTCTTCTCTTTCCCCAAACCATGCACTACCAATTAATGAGCTGTTTAAAGCAGCAGATGTCAGAAATCAGCTTTCCCCAGCAACATATAGCAGTGTCAACACTTTTTGCTTTTCTCAGACAAGCAGAGAAGCATGTGCACCCCAAACAGAGCACCAGAAATTTACTGTAATCCCTTGACAGCTGAAAGCAGCTTGCAAATTGATCTGACAAAACTCCCTCCTTTGCAGTATTACAGGTTCTGTTCTCTGCAATAGCTAACCAACAGTCCCTCGCCTGTCTCCATATTATGTGCATTACACACACACACACCCCTCAGCACTTGTTTGGCACATGGTCCAGAAAATGTCAGCATTGTAATGGGTAAGCTGCTATGGCAGCCAGAGTAGACCACTCACTTAAAGGAGCTTTTTGTTGCAGTAATGAGAAGGTTGAAAAACCATTTGCTAGAAGTCATCTCCCTGGGGCCTCAGCATCTCACCGTCTGCAGGAATTAGCAGCTTGCCATTTGCTATGTGCAAGCAACACTTTCCTTCCCTCTTTCTTTCTTCTGGCCACAGCCATGACACAGTTTGTGAAGAGGGTGTGTGTAGGTGTGCAAGGATCTGGACTTATGTCTTCCCCATGTTGGCCTCTGCAGGGTCTCTTCACACCGGCCAAGGAGCATACTGCCTGAAGCACTAAGAGTCTGAAGAATAGGCAAACCTCTAGAGAAGGAGTAAGGTATGGGATCCCCCTTAAAGAACTGAGTACAAATTAAAGCAGGAGGTTTTCTTAATATTCAGTTCTGGTAGGAATTAAGAGCGGAAAAAAGTAAAAAGAAACACCCTCTCTCACCCTCTGCAGTTCTGGCTCATCAGCGAATTTTTGCATATAAGAGCAGCTAATCAAACAAACCTCAAGTCTGCATCAAAAGATCATGCAGCACAGCATCTCTCAGGCAGACAAACCTGATCAGATCCTCCATCTCCTAAACTCTCCATAGACAAGGATATTTTCAGTGACAGGAACCATCATGCCAGCCAACGCAGCCAAGCACAGAGCTGAAAGTTTACTCAGGCACGGAAAAGTGGCTTGAGCTGAGAGGGGAACTCTCCTGGAGACTGATGCGGGGACCAGACCACTATGCTATGGAGCATCATGTATCTTCTGCATCAGGCAGTTGCAGTCCCACTGTTCAGCTGCAGCGCAGAAGGGGAGAGAGAAAGGAAACGAAAGCATTTGGTCTTCCTGAGAGATCAGAAAGACAGTCTCAAAGAAAAAGCCCAAGAGCAAGGGATTTTCACAGAGGAGTTCTGGAGAGGCAGGGGGAAAGCGCAGGGAGAGAGAGTAAAGCAAGGGGAGAAGGGGAAGGGGAAGAAAGGAAGCAAGGTTATTCTATTTTAGCATGATTTCCTAAGGAAATGAGCCTTAATGCAATCATTTAGCTCGTTTCCCTCACCCTGCCCCCCAAAGTAATACTCGAACCAATTGGCCAATTTAATTCGAATGTGAGAGGGAGGCAGGTAGGAAATTTCTACATGACTTGTGAAAATGAGGAACTGCAAAGAAGAGAGCCCTGCTGAAGGCAGAGTTGCTAAGCAGAAAGCTACAGGGCCCAAGGTCAGGAACTGGCAGGAGGAGAATTAGGAGACACTGAAGGCATATCTGGAACAAATCCAATTTCCTTTGCTAACCTGCTCAGGGACAACTCACTTTATGCTAGCCCTAGAAAGGGCCGGGAGAAAATGAAGTGGATGCAAAGCTACCAGCTCTTTCTGCGGAGTTCTTGGTCTCTACCACTCCCTTATGGTAGAGAGGGATGCACAGTAGCTTCTGTTTTCAAGCGGTCAGCCCCCACCCAGGAGAGCAATGGCTCAGCTGTCAGTGACAGCCCCTCACTCTGCTCCTTTGAAAGGCAGTGGAAAGGAAAAAACAGAGCACAGGCAGATAGGATAGCATTTTTAAAAGCTGCACAGACACCTATGCCTACCATATCTTCCTAGCAGAAACAAGGTAGGCAATAAATAATGGCTTGTCACTCTGTTGAGAGTGACTATAAAACAAGCAGCAATGGGAGATAAAGTGGATCCCAGGCAAAAAATGAGGGATAAAGTCCAGCTAAGTAAGGAGCCAGCATTAGGTTAAGGGACCTTAGTGCACCGCCTGGTCATGCGGTGTGAGGGAGCCAGTTGGTCCACCGAAAATTTCCAGGCGTGTTTTCTTTCATTGTTCAGGGAGCATCAAGCTGCTGAAAAGCCCTGCTAAATGGAAAGCGTCCTGTCCTGGCCAGGCTTTGAAGAAGAGCTGCCAATGCTGAGCCCATTCTTCCCCCACGGGACCTCCATGCATCCAGGTTTCTTTCCTGAAAATTCTGAACCCAGACATGTTTTCAAAGGGCAGACAGCAATAAACCAGCCCTCAGGACACCCGCAGCCTTTTACAGTTCACTGCTGAAACTGGAGGTGATCCAAAATAACACAGAATAAAACCCATGGTAAAACGTGCACGGTGAGGAAAATCCCCCATCTCCTCAATAATATTCTTGGCCTCTTAAGAGTCCCAAGGTGAGACAAGGGAAGAAGGCAGAGATAGGATCTTGTTCCTCTCTGACCTGGAAGTTCTCTGTCCTTGAATGGATCATCAATCTCTGTGCTCTTCGATCTGGCATCGCTTTCACACACTGGGGTCTCATAGCTGAAAAAGAACAGCAGATGCTCAACTATGTGATATAGCTTTAGCGTCATCAGGTGGTTGTTAAGGGGTTTTGTCTTATCTGCTTACTGCAGAGGAAATCAATAACCTGCAGAAGAAATATTATTTTCAATCATCTGTCTACTTATGGACAGTCAGCAACAGCAGCAGAAGTGAAGAGAGAAGGAAGAGCACACTGTGAAACCCAGTACAACCTACCTACTGAAACCCACAAACAGCAAAAGGTTCTCTTCCATCTCTTATGGGCACAGGCTGAGCTTTTTTCCAAAGCTGTCCATGCTCTGCAGAATTACTGTATCTAGCAGAGATTAGGTCCCAGATCCTACTGGCCTGTTTTTATAACTTGCCAGACCCACAATTTGTTTCCAAACCCCAAGTGAGAAAAATATTCCCCAGGTAGTTTTAAGATACAGAGTAACTTTAAAAAAATAAAATAAAATCTATCATTGACTTAAAATCTACCAACACATAACCAAGCAGTCTTCTAAATCTGTACTGGTCAGGATCCAAGTGACTGCAGCATGGAAGCATAAAGCAGAGGATAATGCCACTTGTCTTTTCCCTGCTAATGCCCCTGATCTGTACTTCTGAGCAAATTCCTGGTTCCTGCTACCACCCACAGGCTGCAAGCCAAAAAAAGGTTGCTTCGCATGAACACTTAAATCAGAGGAAAGTAAGGGCGGTAGTTACTATGCACCAACTCCTACAGAGAGGGAGGTGCATAGGAACATTCAATAGGGAACATCACATATAGCATTACTAGCTCTAAGGAAAGTAGTACAGAGCTGACTACTCTAGAAGGAGGAACTTATCTAATATAGCAACGGTGTTTTTTTATATCTACTCTTCTCCAGGCAAGCATCTCACCAGGCCTATAGCTCTTACCGAGTGGAAGTGCCAGGCAGGGGGCGTCCCGTGTCCACCAGCACACACCAGCAGTACCCGGTCGACTGGTGGCATTGCACTGGTTTGTAGAGCCCTCCGGGAGCACACTCAGGGATGACGATACCCTCGCGGGGGTTCTGCCTGGCCTCCTCCAGGGCGCTCTGCCTTTCCTGGTCGCAGGAGTGAACTTTCTCTGGAAGATGGGAGGGAGGTTGGAGGGGGTGGAGAAAAAAAAGCCAAATCAAGATCATCTTCCTCAGCTTAGCAGGATATGGGTCTCCTTCACATCAGGAGACCTTTGTGTCCGTTTCCTTCTCAGCAAACACCAATATGTTTACATTCCTAGGGACTCAGGGACTTCTGGGTTGAGAGCTTCCTCCTATGTTTAGCTGTGATACAACAAGATTATGGATTATATATATTGACTTCCAAGTGCCCAGCAAGCCAGAAACAGCAGGAAAAACTGTTCCAGTTCCCCTGGGTTTTGGAACAGAGCTATCAGATAACAATAATTCACTATTACTGCAGCCATGGTCTAAGCGTTTCCCAGATGATGTTTTCACATACTGAGAGAGCCTAAACTGTGACTTGTATTTTCCAGTTAAGTAAAGGAGGCAAACACCCTCTTGCCCCGCTATCTCTTTCTCCAGACTGCAATGCACTCTTCCCCTTCCCTCTCAATAGCATCTTTCCAACAGGATCCCAAGAGGACCAGAAGGTTATGTTTTAACACTGCCTTATCCAGTGCAGAGAGCACCTTGGCAGGGAATAGGATGGGATATCCCATCCTGCCCACGTGCCATCACCTCTCCAGCATACTGCACCATTGTCCTCACCTGGAAAACAGAGGGTACCCAACATTGCTTCCTCTTGAGGGGTAGATAGGACCCTGTCCCTTAATAGCTTATTACACAGAAAAGTTTACTTCCAGAGACATCATCAACCAGAGAGCAGAGTACACAAGTGGCACACACCAAAGGACAGAAAGAAGCCTGGCACCTTCGGCCCTAAGGCTGCCTCTTCAACCATGGCCTGCAGTGCTGTGATGGATGCACGGGGAGGTGCCAGGCTGCTGCCTCTTATATGGACCAGACAGTAAAGGGGGAAGAGGTGGACAGAGTACCCATGGGATGTTAAGACTTATTTGGCTCAACAGCCAGAAGTTCTCAATTACATGTCTTGAAACATTCTGGCCCTTTGAGGAGTAGGAAAATTATTTCAACTTTGGAAACCACTGAAGGTATCACAGAGAGAAAAAAAAACCTGCATGTAGGACAGAAAGTAGTCAAGGCAGCTGATTATAGGATTTAAAACATGTCTAAGTCTACGGTAAAAAAACACAACAATGTAACTCTTTACTTCTATCCTTAGAAGGGTGACAAAAAACAGAAGCAGGAATAGTTGTTCTCTCCTTCCCTAGCATTCCTCCCCCTTGCAGTTTACTGTGCTTTTTCTTTTTTTTTTTTAGAAATAAGCCACAACATCTGAAATTCCTTGCCACAGCCAAGAATCCCCTCAAGCTTTCAATACATAAAATGCTTCAACACTGACAGGCGATGACACCACTGGTTCATCCCAAACCTGCAGATGTTTGCATGGTCAGCCAGCAGACATGGCATGACCTCAGCATCCTGCCCCTGGGGACAGGCTCAGCACACAACTAACACACACTCATTGTTTCCATATATTTTGCCTGCCTGTCTGTACCCCATCAGTTACATCTTACATTTTGGTGATAAATTCTGCTGCAGAGAGTAATTTTTGCTCTGTATTTGGGGAAGTGAAAGGGTGCTGATTCACAACTAGAATTCCTCAGCTTGGTTGCAGCAGGTACAACACAAAAAACTCCAGCAGGTCTGTACAGTGTCACCTGAGTAGAGCATGCTTTGGGTGCCAGAGGCACTTTGAGTGGTTTCTAATTGACCTGTAGTAACTAAAGAGTCTCAGAAACCCAGAATGGTTTCCCTTTCCTCAGCATTTCAGATCACTGTCAAGGCTGGGAATGTGAAGGGCACCTGAATTTTGCCACACACAAATCCACACAACTGAAACACAGAATAAAAACTTTAAGTGTCGGCAAGTCTGACTCAAGCAGTGAGAAACCTGATCGGGAAGGAGCAGGAGGGGGATAAAGTCAACAAAAACTGAAAGGGAGCTCAAGCCTCAGCTGATATTTAAACTGACTTCACTTTGCTGACAGATTTCATATCTGAAAAAAAGGCCCCATGACTGTTCCCAAGCTGTATGTGGACAGAGAAGTCATTGAGCGAGAGGCCTGCAGGCTCCTTAACAAACCACTTACATCACGAGGGGCCCCCCGCTTACCCGCAGTCTGCCGACAGCACTTCACACCTTGGCCCTCAGGTGAGGAGGATCATTCATGCAGCTTGGGGAAGCAAAAACAGGGGCAGAATTTTCTATCATCATTTTATATAATAAGCAAAAGAAAAAAGAATTCTGCTGAAGAGAACTACATTCCAGGAATTCTTCTATCTAAATCCCCAAGGCTTCTTGAGTGTACGAAATCAAACCAAGACCTCTCAAGTCCTTTGAGTCTTGCAAAACTAACACTAAAAATGACTGAAAGAAATAGTGGGATTTTTTGTGTGTTGTAACAAAAAATATGTCACTTTTATTGAAATCAGGAAAAAAAAAAGGAAGAATAAATATATTTTAAGGAGTAGCTTATTTTACATACATTTGCACTTAGATATGCAAATTACACAGAATAAATGTACACTGTTTGTACTATGCCATAGAAACTGGCAAAACATTCCCTGGACCCATTAACAAAAATCTGTGAGAATTGAATAGTCACATTTACTACTGGAATACAGAACTAATTGGCCTGTTTGAAGGGTGCTTAAAGGCTGAGTGAAACAAATCTTCCAGGTTT
Organism: Tyto alba; assembly: GCF_018691265.1. Taxonomy (NCBI): domain Eukaryota; kingdom Metazoa; phylum Chordata; class Aves; order Strigiformes; family Tytonidae; genus Tyto; species Tyto alba. The sequence continues at coordinate 11,297,650 of NW_024881280.1, forward strand.
TGTTCAGTTGACATCAAATAGATGTAATGATGCAAAATACACCACCATCACCAGTATTCAGTGGCCCATCATTAGCAATGATAGCACCACAACTGAAATAGTGGGGAGATCAGATTTTTTCTAATTTCTAGTATCTAGAAGTAGGCACTATGAAAGTCTCATCTATTCCATTACATCCTGAAGAACATAAACCAGACATACTGGGACAAACCTAAGGCCCAACCTGTCTGTGTCACCTCCAGCTGTGGCCAAAACACCTTAGGGGAGAACAGAGGAACAGGACAAGCATATACTTCTTTCCCCAAGTACTTCATGTCTTAACCAGCTGTGGATCAGACACTTGCAGAGAGACACAGAGTTTGTATTTAGTGAGTAGCAATGGTTTTTCCCTTCTACCCGTTTGCTGTGTCTTCCCTCATAAACTTTTACTGACTATTACATCCTACAGCTAGTTCTGTGGCTTAACTACATGTTGCATGTGGAACACAGCACATCCTTTGGTTTGATCTAAACCCGGCTTCAACTAATTTTGTTTGCTGACCCTAGTTCTTCTGGGGGATGAAACAGTGAACAGTTTGCAGTCTCCCTCCTTGCCTCTCACTGTTTTACAGATTCCTACTTCGTCTCTTACATGCTGAAGAGTCACAGCTGACCCAGTTCTTTCTCTGAACCCTTTCCAGATCCACCATACCTTCCCTGAGCTAGAGGGGATCAGAATAGCAAACACGTTGACACTAAATGGAGGATCTAACAGCAGCCTTGTGGAAAGTTCCTTCAGTGACATCTGTCTACTAAGCAGAAAAAGTATTTACCAGCACCAGCCCCTGGAGAGGATCTTTCCTCCAGGCTACCACTCTAGCAGCACTTAATTCCCTTAAAAAATAAACACGAATATTAACAGTTGGGGTGTATTTCAACAGCCAGCAAAATCAGCTGGGAAATCCATACCATCAGCTTCCCTAGTATGGGACTTGGCATGAACTGCATACACCCTGAAAGACAGTCTCCTGAGTAATGAAAGGACCATCAAATGCTATCCCAGCTCCAGAACACTGAAGTCAGCCTGTTCCAGTCAGACTGCTTACTGGAAACTTTGCTGTTGTTGCCAAGGCCAGGTTTATGGAGGATAGTGAAAGCCTATGGCCAAGTTAGAAGGTTTAATGCCAGCTATGAAATTAAGCTGTCATCTTAGAAAGAAGCATATATTTATTATACGTGCAGGGTACTTAAAAGCCTATTCCCTGTTTGAGTTAATGGGGGTTGCAAGCACAGAAAGATAAAGAAAAAAGGTTTTCCTTCTTTCCCTATATTAAATATTTACAGAGAGAACATTTAACACACCAAGTTGGTGGGACACAAACAGCCTTCCCGGGACCTAAAAAAATACAACAATATTACACCCTCTTTTTTCAGGCACTGTCACATTCCCCTGTTTTCTGCCATCTCTGCTTTGACTTAAGACAACCATCGGCAAAGAAGCTGAGTAACTCTTGCCAACTTGCTGTTGCTGGGGAGTGAAACCTTCAGGAGACAGCAAATCTAGATTACGACAAATCAGATGACAGCAAAAAAAAAATAGGGAATGCATGCACACACGAAGGAGAGAATCACTGGCAGAAATACCCATTTTACCTTAACTGCTCAGTTCTAAAATGCTGTTTGTTCCTTCTTACTCTTGACTGCTTCTAACACTCTTTAAAATATTTTTAAAAGTGGTGTCTCTGAAGCCATGAGCTATTGCAGGAAAACAGGGCTTGGACATCTGCAGTTGTACATTATTTATGTAACAATATTCCCCTAGTAATTGCCTTCTGAGATATACATGGTCAGATTCATAAAAAGGTCTCTCATTCCTGGTCCCTTAAGTACACACATTCAAACATACATCTAGTGCCTGCACAATAAATATAAAAATGATGGATGAGGTAAGAGACTCATCCGACTGTCTAATAAACTAGATGGTTATTAAAGAGATGGGGTGTTTGTTTACCTTACAAAGCTGAGAAGAGAGAATGTCTAGCAGCATCTAACCAAAGGCTTGGGCTTAACAGTTCTCATGCTCAGCTTGCAGGGCCAGAGGCAGCCTTGCCCAGCCGCTCTCCTGACACGTAACAGCCCTCAGGGCTACCAGAGCCAAAGGACCAAGCATCAGTCACTGGGGCGGTGAGGATGCTGTGGATGATTAGGGTGGGACATAAGGAAAATCTGCCATCCAACCACAGCAGATTATTTTGTGGCTATTGCTCTTCTGCACCCAATTTTTTTCTTATTAAAAGATGAGGGAGACAGTGACATCAAAACCAACCACCTTGAAGAGATCCCTACACCCTTGGGAGACAGAAGTCCCTCCAAACCAGGCAAAAGAGAGGGATTAACCCTCCCTCTGAGCTTCTGTCCAGTCCCAATGAACCTATATGAATAGCCTAAACACTGAGCTACAGGCTATGCCAGACAGGGCAGATTTCCTTCTCTTTCCCTCTCTCATTTCTTTTCACCAGAAATTCTGTCTGGACAGGGGAAACTTTTCCCATGGAGTTCCCACAAAAAGCTTCAGTTTTAATGAACAAGCATTCATCAGAAGGGGAGGAAAAGGTCTTTTACTGAAGGGTTCTTGACCAATCTCCATTGTTAGTGCTGCAACAGGGACCTGACTTTGAAATACCATTTCAAAAAAACCAAACACATACCTCTCCCAATTTTTTTTTGTTCAACTGTCAGCTTTCCCCTCTATGAGGAACTAGTGCAGCACAGAACGAAAGGCAGCAGTATGGATACCTAGTGCCAAGTTCCTACTGACATCCTGTGCCAACCCAAGAGTGAGGACTAAGTGTATTTGTGCCTCAGTTTTCCTCTCAGTGAGAGAGTGTTTGCCTGTCTCCTAGGGAAGCTTAATTCAAACAGGGTTGATTTCTCAATTTTATTTAGCCTGTCTTTACACTGCTTTGGCAGAGAAGAGGAGCCTTGAACTGGTTATTCTATCATAGCATGTACACCAGCTTAAAAGTGCTTTTGTGTTGCATAAGGGAGCTCTAATGTGAACAGGACCCTGGTCCAGTCTGGGAGAAGAGGTGCCTGACCCCAGTACGGAGCCTACAAAAGCTGTGGGCAGAAAGCGCAGCCTCATTCCACAGAGAAAGTTCAGCACAGTTTATATCAGCATCCCAAATCTGCATCCCTTCCACCTCGGAGGGAAAAGAGAATTTAAAATCCTTTGGGCATGGGCATGCACAAGGGCTGACAGGACTAGCAAAGCAATGCAGTGAATGGGCAGTAGCTGCCTGTCCCCAGCATAGGGCTGTGGGTGGAGGGAGAGGAACAACCCCTTCTGTGTTTACTACGAGCACAATAACAGCTGAGCAAATATGGCTCATGGGCATAGCATAAATCTCTCCGCACCTCTGTTAGTCATCAGTACTGCTACCTGCTTCACCCTGTTCTGTCTGGGTCTGTGGTCCTTCCAGGGTACTCTGGCTAACGTAAAGGTAAAAAGAAAAACAAACCCTGCAGGTGCTCCCACACTGTACCAGTTGAGCAGTCCTTGCTTTACCTTGATACTCACTCAGTTTAATTTCTCAAGGTGTACTCTACAGAGGAAACAGAGGCTACTACATGTTCCAGTGCTGAACAAGTACAATGCAAAGGTTTAACAGGTGGCTTATAATTTTAAAAAGATGCATTGTTCCAAGCGGCTCATTAAACTTCAGCTATCCAGGAACACATCCTTCCCCTGCCATTTTCCTTCTGCTCAAGGCGATAAAGCTGCACTGCACTCCTGCCAGTCTTACCTGATAAGAAGTCTATTCAATACCTACCCTCTAGCTTGAAATCAGGAGGAATGGCTGAATCTGTCCCAGGGATTAGAGTGAACTTTTGATGAACAACTTGTGCTCATTTGTAGAACCTGTGGGCATTGGGTGCTGCCCAGCTAGGGAAGGAGTCTGCTCCACAGGGTTTCCAGACCACACAGGAATAAAGCTCCGTGATTGTACATCTTGAAACCTGCCAGTTGAAAGCTACCTGTCAATGCAATTCTAACCACCCCATCTCTCAAGCACTCAGTCACACAGTCCTAGCCCTCCTACAGTTGCAGCCATACTAGCTGAAAGAAGACAGAAAGAGAACCATACTTTTTTTTTTTTTATGGCTACCGTACATCATCCTGGAAAAAAAAATGCCAATATTTGCACGTTCATAACAGTGCATTAGATGGAGCTCTGATTAAATTCTGGTTCATTAGAACATAAGTTGTGTCATTCTCATAAGCAAACAAGGGAAATGTAGAACTACATACAATTACTATGAGATAGTTGCCTAACACTGCAGGTTAAGAAAAACATGTTCCAAGAAGAGAGGTCTCAAAAGTTCTTCGTGAAACAGTATTGAAAGCGATCATGAGACTTGTCTTGTATCAAATTAAAACACCAATTTGGCTAGTAGAACATAGCATCCAATTTCCAGACCGAAATTCAGGAAAGAATTCAAAATCATCTTGATAAATGGTTTTAAATCAGCGTGATCACAACTTACAAGTACAAACCATAACAACCAGCAAGGAGAAACCAGTGCATGGAGAGGAAATTACTGGCGAGACAGCAAGACTTGGAAAAAAATGGTCAGAAGCTTAGGTAGACCACAAAAAAGTCTGCAACTTCATGACATTGCAAACACCACCAGAAAAATCAAAACAGGTAAAACGAGCTGTGGGATGTAGTGACTGAGGCCTCACATAAGAAACAGGCACTAAGGACTGGGGAACCTTTAAATCAGCCCTGTGTCCAGCTCCGGGCACCGCACTTTGAAGAGCTGGACCATTTGGCAAGAGTGCAGGAGAGAGCAAAGGGAACAGGCAGAGGTCTAGGAAACTTGATCTATGAGAAAAGGCTGAAAGAATTCCATTTGTTTAGTCTAGGGATGACATTTGGTCTTCTGAGACATAAAAGCTGTTATATAAAAAAAGATGGTCATAGATCATTTTTTTTCCTTCCCCATGGGTAGTTCAAGTATCAGTCAGCTTACTTGAAGAAAGGAGATTTAGGTTTGATGCAAAAAAGCTCTGCTAATTAACTGTTCACTCATTGAAAGAGGCAGTGGAATCCCTGTCACTGCATTAGGAACAGGTTACATACGTCAGAGCTGCTGTTAACTGGATATGACCCTGAGTTAAAATGGGGAGAAAAAATACTATGCAACCTCTTCAGGCCTTTTCTACTCTCTTCACACAGACTGAGAAGCTTGAGCAGATCCTAGATGACTGAGGCAACCTCTTTGCAAACACTGCCTAAAATCTTGAAGATACTTGATCTGGTTTAAGTTTCCTGATTTTGAGGTCTAATCTTCCTAACGCAACTGGCTTCCCTAGTCTGTAGGGCAGCTGTAGCTGTGCAGTACCTTCACAATGACAATGGTTTCCACAGTCTGAGCAGAGAAAGTCTGGCATCAAAATGCAGCCCTTTTCAGTTCATTACATCAGGATGGTTCCTCAGCAGTAGAAAAGCTTTCAACCTTAGACACTGCTCTTGCAATTTTGAGAGGAAGCTACCCAGAGTCTGCATTTTTAACTCCCTAACTCTTTTCCATTTCACATAGTTTCTAAGCACCATTAACTTGTGGCATACCTAGCTTTGAGATAAGCCACCTGTCTTTAAACACATTCATTCATTTTCCCTATACTCCCTTCTCACTGCACTCTTTCCACACTGAGGAATGCTATTCAATAAAATGAGAAGCCGTAGGTGTTTCCACTGGAGCCTTAACATTATTGGGAAACTATTTTCACTTCCACACCTGTTTTTAATAGTGCTTGGAACAACTAGCACAGCAATTGTTGGAGAACTTGCGTACCTCTGTTGGCTGGGGTATACGAGCAACTACTTTTACAGTATTGTAACTGTATAATCATAGGACACCAAATAGAAAGCTTTTGAAAACAGTCACAGGCAGGTAAGAAGTATTTCAGACTGCTCTTCCTAACTACAGTAACATTCTTTTTGTATGCTACTGCTGGTGAGTAAAAGGGGGGGGGTTGGGAAGAAAGACAGGTTTATAGTGTAATGAGTCTTTTCATGTAATGACAGATCAGCTTTTTCCTGTATTTCGTACTTTATGAGGAGGCAGAGGGAATTGCCTGACAGGAGTGCTAACACTCACTCTTGGACATTTTGCTTGAGCCAGCTGTCTTTGGGCAAAATGTTCAGGCTTTGAATTTTCAATGATGTAACACATGGGATTCAGACATCAGCCATGGGACAGAGAAACTGCTCCCACTTCATCAGTGTCATGGAATGGAGGTAGCCCTCTTCCACGCTCTGGGTAGAAAGGCAAGGGAAGGACTACAAAGTGATAATACAGCTGAGGTTAGTGTTCTTCCCAGCGGGATTTCTCTGAATTTCAGCCTTACACAGGGAGCAGTCCCTCCAGCTGTGGGACCCGATGCATTCTGGGGGGCCCAGCTCCAGAGAGAAGCTGCAGCTCTGTTCTGTCAGAGGTTGTTGTTCAATGAGTCTAAGATGAGGTGGGAGAATGATGACACCAGCAGGATCATAGACCTCCCTGCATTATAACTGGTGAAACCAGAGAAATGCCATTCCATTCACCCAGAGGGAGGGTAAACCAGTTTAACATATCTTTCTCCCTCATGTGTTCCATGAGACTGAACGTTACCTTGCTTTTTAAACATACTCTCATCTCTTTGCCTGACTCAGAAGGTGAGTTCTCTGCCCAGCCTTCTTTCCTGACTCTTTGGAGACAACCCTTGGGACCTTCTACAAGGAGTTCTTTCCAGATACTTAGCACCCCTTCAACAGCCTGAAAAGCATGCAGTTAAGCCAGCCCTGAACTGCACCACAAAATGTACTCACGGATTCCCATTGACCAATTTTGGTGGCCTGGCAAAATGTAAAAATTAGATGACCATGAAGAGAAAGGGAACATGAGGATGGCAGCTTTTATTTGTGCCCACTCCCCCTCCCATATACACACAATACAGCTCCCAGGTCTGTTGACATTAGCTTGAAAGTAAAGAGAACACAGCTGACATACAAGGAGGTTGTAATGAGGCAGGTGTTGGTCTCTTTTCCCAAGTAAAAAGTGATTGAATAAGAGGAAACAGTTTCTAGTTGCACCAGGGGAGGTTTAGATTGGATATTAGGAAAAATTTCTTCACTGAAAGGGTTGTCAGGCATTGGAACAGGCTGCCCAAGGAAGTGGTTTAGTCACCACCCCCGAAGGTATTTGAAAGGTATGTTAGACATGGTGCTTAGGGACATGGTTTGGTGGTGGACTTGTCAGTGTTAGGTTAGCAGTTGGACTCGATCTTAATGGTCTTTTCTGACCTATGTGCTTCTATGACACTTTCCTCAAATGACCCATGCTACTGCTCCACAAGCCCTACTGATGTTCCTGCAGTGCCTCACACATTTCACTTCTTACCACCTATTCACTCCCTCTCAGAGACTCACAAAGTAGAGAACCTCTTCACCCTAGGCCTGGCACCAGAAGAAGGAAGCCTTCATGGGAGAGGTGGGGCTTTCCAGCAGTTCTGGAATGCAGCTCTGCTCCCTCACAGCCTTGTGCTCTACTAGGTGATATCCATGGCCTCCTTGGAAAATGCTGGGGGCAGCAGACACTCTTAGGGATACAGTGATCTGTGTACTACTGAACCCTTTTCTTCTTCAGTTTTCTCTCTGCAAACAACTTGCAAGCCCCACCAGGGCTTTTGGTTTCAGCAGAAGTCTAGGTCTAAAACTTTTCCAGAGGGAATCTAGGAGCACAGGTCAAGCTGCTACTTTGAAACAGATCCTACTTATTTGTGGCACATTAGAAATGTTATAATCTTTCTTGTGAAGTTGACAGGAACGTTTCAAGAGAGGCAGGAAGGTGCATCAATACATGTAGTCCTTCTGCAAGCATCAACATATATTCAAATGGATGTCTGAAGTTCAGATCCACATGTAAGCCTGTGCTGAATGCTGCTATGACATACAGCAAGGAACACTTTGCTGCTAAGGAAATGAATGCAACCCCTCCAATACAAACCTGCTTCTGCGAAAAAGCAAAGCAAACTTTGTAAAGTTGACCTCTCCACTCTCTGTTTGTCCCTGTATGTCCAGGTAACATGTGGTACTGGAGCTTATTTCCTTTCCCCTCCAAATCATCGTTAGTTTTCAATGAAGGGCTGTTGGTGTTTTTTCTTTTTTTCCCCTTTTATGCCAGCTTCTTATATCTTTGCCCCTCTCCTAGTGCTCCCTGTCCACTCGCCTTAACTGGCAGCTGTAGAGTAGCAGTTATGACTCCATGTCTAGAGTAATTTGTTTTCTTTCTTTGGGGGATAAGGAGGGGGGAGTGACTGAATTCTTTGGGAATGATTTATCACATAGCACTCAGGGGGAGCTTCATTTATTTGCCTAGCTGCATATGGTTTAACACCTACGGTTGCATGCCGATTATTATACAATGTTATTTTTCCCACTTGTATACTTTGCACCTTTTCATAGAGCAGATTAACTGGTCCCCAATGGCATGTTATTTATGACTGGTTGCTGGCTGTCTAGGAAGGGTCCTGGACCTAGATTCTTCCACTCTCCCCGCTTTTGCTCTCCCCTACATACTCCCTTCTTCATCACACCTATCACACTGAGACCGTGGGAGAATCACACTTCAGCATCACATATATCGTACCTTCTCAGAACTTTCAGGAGGGATGAAGAGACAGAGGCCTCCCAAGCAGCAGTCAGGACAGGAAGGGGTGGTTGAACCACAGATGGAGCCAGAGGGAATGGAGGGATAGAAAGTAAGGGAGAAACATCACATTTTGGCTTGCAAGGAAGCAGGAACTCAGCAGAGATGATCATAGAAATTTGCAGTGAAAATGTAATGGAATTCATAAACTTTCATATCATACTCAACAGGAGATTCTCCTGAGATTGCTTCATTTGATATCAAGCCAGAACTTAAATTAAAATGAATTCAAAACCAAACCAAAACAAATCTTCACAAGAAGGGGAGGGAGGAGTATTACAAAGGTCTGAATATAGACGGTTCTGGCAGGTGGGACAGTAAAGTGACAGATTTTAGTCCAATGGTTTTGACAGATCAAAGAAGCACTGTATTGGGAGGCAATGACCCAAGATGCAGGATAAGAGCCAACAAGGACACATTAGTAGATGACAGTTGAAAAGGCAAAAGTTTTCTGACTCAGTAGTTCCCTCCCATGAACTGTTGTTCTTGACATCATCACTGACTCTTCTTTTTTCATCTTCAGCTATGGGAAAGTTCAGAAGCCACTGCTCTCAGGTGTTATGCCCAGAGGAGATAGAAGCACCAAAAAGTTCACGAAGGAGGACTGTCATCAGCCTTAGGATGTCATCCCCAGGCACCAAAATCCTCCGATTCCAATGCCACTGTAACATCTTGTTCAGATGTCACTAAAGCACAATTGTGCCTGGCTACCTCCCCTTCTCAATCTGCTTTCCTGCTGAAGTGAGAACAGCTTTTGCTTCCACCCATCTCCTTCACTTGGTGTCCTGACTAACATTAACCAGCCACAAATTTTAGACAAGAGCCTACAACCCTGTAACAGACATTTGGTCAGTAACATTAACACAACTGGCACGAAGAGACAGCCAGTCAGTTTGGAACTAATACAGCTATATTAGTAGTGGCAGAAAGCTGGAAAAAAGTAGCAGGAGAAGCAGAAGCCCATGGTCTCAAATGTCTTGAAATAATGAGGTGGGGAGTGCTGTGCACCAAGAGTGGGACAAAACAGCTCAAGAATAAGACTGAAAAGATAGGATAAAGGTGGGTGAGAAACTGCCTCCATTAAAACAGTGCTTTCCTTTCCAAGAGCCTCATCTGAATCCACCTGTGGCTCTCTGGTCTCTGCAGTGTTCCACATATCCAAGGCACAAGTAAATCTACTCCGACTCCAAATAACTTTACATTCAACACATACAGGTGCGCTGTCTCCCCACTCTGAGAAATAACATAGGCATTCAAGCTTCTTATCATCAGTCCTCACTGATAAAAAGGAGAGTCCTACTAAAAAACTTTTGTCTAACATTGGCTGGTTTTAGTGTATCCCACCAAAACCGCCATATTCCTTTTTAAGGCCAAATCAGTAGGCCCTGCCCTGTTATATTTGTTGGTTTCACCTGACAATCTGACTCAGGAAGAACTATACTGATTCTCAATATAGGTGACTTAAAAGCAGACTCCTTGTTAAATTTATGGGATCCTAGAAAGACTCCATATAACTAAGGCAACATACCCTGAGTACGCTCCTCCTAGGACCAATCACTACCCCTGATCCTTAAGAAAGGCATGCAGCAAAATGGTATCACTTCCTAGGTGAGTACTAGAAAGAGAGCGCTATTTTGGGGTGCCATGTGGGTTTTCTTGACTTTTTTTTTTCTGCAAGGAGGAAAAAACTTAAGGAACAGAGACAAACCAGAGAACCCAGGTCCTAGTAGTACACTTGATACAATCACATCCCACCTCGCTGTGTGGATCTCTGGAGACAAACTGCACCCAAGAGTAGAAACTCCCTTTGGGGTGGATGGTGGGGTGTGCTTCTGCTTCTTGCAAAATTATACAGAGCTTTCAACTTTTTCTCCCTTTGAGAATCCCCGAAGTTTGAGCTTCAAGTGAATTCAATTAACAAAAATAAATGTGAATACCACCATTCTTGTTTTCAAAGCTCATTTATAGTTATACTCTGTTCACCAAGAGCTCCTGACAGCAGAAATCTCTATCACTGGAAATCTGTCACATGAGATGTCTGCATGATGCTTGGGTGCCAGAGCTGAACAGAGTAGACCACATGGAGTTGGCCCCCATTCAACAAGCAAGATTTTGAAATAAACAGTTACCGTTTTTTGGGGGGGTTTTGTTGGTTTTTTGTTTTGTTTTTTCTTTTTAACTAGGCACACACAAACCTGTCTTCAGCTGCTAACCTTAATATATTACTCATTCTTCCTTTCAAATAACGTCATGTTCAAAACCCCAGTGACTACAGAATATTTACTTGAGGCTGCTACTGCTGGTTTCTCTAGAGTTGTTTATTTTTCCATGCATGAGCTCATTACATCACTCTGTGGTTTTCTTAAAGGTTGTCAGAGTAAGCTGGATACAGGCTGGAATCTCTTGCTAACTAAAACCAAATCACTAAGTGGCACAAATGGATTTGGATATAAACCAACTCTGGAAATGAGGAATAACCATGGATTCCTCAGTGGAGATGGGATACTCCCAAACAGACAGCCATCAGATTTATTTTCTTGGAAGAGAGATACATTATCAAGTGTTTCCCTAGATTAAGAACTGTAAAAGAGTAATCATTTGGACTGTTGCAGGCTGGAATATGTTGCAGGGAGGAGGTAGGAAAGCAGGAGGCTGAAACAGTAAAGGTAGAATGAAAAAACAGTTCCTGTCCACAATGATAAGAGAATGGCCATTGTAAAGGTCCCATCTGTATTGCTTCCTGCTCTGGCAGTGCTAAAAAAAGATGACATCACAGAGGGCAGTGATAAATAATAGGCTTAGTTTGGGGTATCCATGTGTGTTAACATGCATGTGTGCATCTCTGAGGAAGGTGAAAGTCAATTCAAAAACTAACATCAAAAATCTTTCTGTCATCTTGCCATGGCAAACAAAATACTGTGTTGATTTAGATCTTTCACTTGCCCTGAAAAGAAAAACTGACTTTTAGGGCTTTTAGGATTCATAAAGGCAGAAGACTTAGTATGTAAGTACAGAAAAACATTAACTTTTCTGCTACTCAACAGTCTAGATGTTCATATTTTGGTTCCTGCCTCTGGTTGAGAAGATTTGAACCTGCATCTCACACTGCTGAGAAAGAAATCAAGTCATTTAATTCTTTAAGGAGGGCTGGGGTAACAAGACTAGTAATCCCTCCTAGCAATGCTGGTTTACTTAGCGTAGAAAAATTCACTGGCAAAATGCCTGGAGACATAGATTCTCAGTCAAGTGCTCTAATCACCAGGCTGGAATCATTCTGCTTTTTTTGATCCCTAGGTTAATTAGTATTTACACATGCCAGGCAAAATGTAAACGCTCCAAAAGAAAGGACTGTTTCAGGAGAACCTCTTCTGTTTCTCAACACTGAATGGAAGGTGGAGCACTCAGGTTTCAAATGCAGCTCTTACAAGACACAGGCTGCGTATGCAATATGGGGTGTCACCAGCTCCTCAGTGCTCAGCTGCCTGGTGGTTGGTTCACTCTGAAGCCCAACATTGGCCAGAGACAGTGACAGCAAATTACAGAGCCTATTTGTCTCCATATAGCAATTCTTAAATTCTCCTCGTGATTGATACAGTGATGGTGCTAGCCCTTCAAGATGTCCAGTGTCAGTGCTGATTAGAGAGCAGCACACGTCCTCTGACATACGTAGTATCTACTGGACTTCACTGCAAAGGACAGGGCTATATAACCACCACAGAGAGGAGAGAGATCAGGGTTGTGTTTCAGTATCCACACTCCAAGGAATAAGGCAGGCTTTCAAGAACTCAAGACTAACGAAAAGTAGCAGAAATAAAAGAAGAGTTAGGCTGGATATTACAAAAAGAAAAATCCTGATATTGAGTTCAGACAGTAGAGCAGATTCCTATGGGAAGAAATTAAATGTTTATTACGTAAGGCATTTATGCTACACTAGAAAATGGTGCTCTTCATACAGTACCAACATTCACTAGCCCTAAGGCAGTAGATTAGATGACCTAATAGGTCTTTTCTCTAATTTCAGTGATCCCATTAAATTTTTACAAGAGGATATCAAGCTGTATCTGCTTCAAGACAGTAAGTGCAAGCCCAGAGAGACAATATAGCTGAGTGAAAACCAAAATTAAAAAATCCAACCTTGCACTAATAAAACTTAACTTAATCCTTTAAAAATAAATTAAAAATCAGAAATGTGCTAAGCATTAATATTTCAAGATGACAAGGGACAAAAGCAATTAAAAACATCCCCTAATTTTGCATGCCCATCTCATGACAGCTGTTTCATCATCTTCAGCCAAGACATACTTGAAGACATTTGAAAAACCTGATTCTAAATTATAATTGTCCTCCCCAGCTCTTTGTTGTTTGATCCCACCTAGCCTACATTGCCTTTTAACATATATGACAAAGGATGAAAGGAATGAAAGGTACCAGACAAGTGGACTAGGCTTCACTGCTTGAAAGGAACAGACTAAAGTATCCCACACCTAATATCAGCTAAACCATAGTCCTATGTTGATAAGGTAGCATTTTCTGATATCAATAATTTCGTGTAAGAAATGGAGATGGCTGTGTATTTATATGGTCTAATGTAGAAACCTGAGGCTAAAAATTGGCAACCCAGTCTCTTAATGAGATCCTACACCAAATGAGTGTCTGTTGGGGCAATCAGTAAGACTGAGTCAGATGAACCACACCTCCTTTTAGCTTGCTATAGAAACCACCTCTTACGAAACTCTTGAATTTTCCAGAAGATCATTTATTTTCAATTTGTAGCATGCACCCACAATAATCTTGTTTGTATAACAGAAATTACATCAGAACCAACTAAAAAAAAGTGGACAAAATTAAACTCACAAAAGGAACTCTTCGATGAGCATAACTCTGGCTCTGTTGGGCCAGGAAAGGGTGGGAGACAGACCCTCCTGCTCTCACATCCCTTTGTAGTCTCCTAGAACCCAGATTTATTAACTCTTTATCGCAGCTACCAGGTTTGCTGCGTTAGAATGGAAGTTGGTCTCCAAGACAGGTAAGACCCATTCCATAGGATTTTAATATTAAACTGTTCCCTTCAACTGCACTCACAAAACACAAGATGCATTTGCTCTCCTGTGAAAGACATCCTTAAAGAAGAATGCTAATACTCCTAAATTATCCAAAGCTTCTGGATAATTCTCACTGGCAGTTCCTGCACAGACCACCCTGCTACAAACACAGTCAGGAAGCAAGGCACAGGAGACTGCTGCTAGAACTGGGGTCTGGGCAATGATGGATGTCCTCCTGCTAAGAGCTCTTCTTCACTCTGCAGTAAGAGAATCTCTCCTAACCTAGTACTGCCTTCACCCTGCAGCTGGGAGGTGGCACATGAAGGTTAAGGGAACTGCTGAGTGCCTTGAGTGCTCTCTGGCTAATCCAGAAATACCAGGTGATGAGGTACTTCAAGCTATCTCAATTTATCTGTTCTGGGAACTGTAGTTATTCCCATCAGCTATTCTAGGCATATATTGTTTCATAAAATATATGCAATAGTAGCAGCTCCTATTTAAAACTTAAAGTAAACTCATGGCTTCTTAAGGCAATTTTCTGCTTTTGATATTCCATTTACTGTCTCTCTTTTTCCCACATCAGTTAAAATATATCAGAAAAAAAAAAAAAAAAAACCAAAAACATTCTTGCTGAGAATCCCTGACTTTCCTCTTCAGATTCTTCCAGTTTCTTGTGTTTTCAGTGACTCCACAAAATTTCACCTTCATCAACAACCTCAAGTTTTACATCCTAACTTCGTAACTTCCTGCTCCTCCTTTTCCCACTCACATGCATGATCTTTGCTGTTTTTTATGCTTGGGTCTTCCCTCATCCACTCTATTAATCACAAAAATAATCTCAACACTTAGTTAGGCCCAGACATAACGTACTTGCAGTTGTGAAATAATCCAATCAATTTTCTATCAGAAAATACCCCCCCTACAAAGAATCTAGAAGTTGCTAGAAAAGAAACCCCTCTCTGTATTTTCTCAAGTGCTTAGACCAAAACCACATCTCAGATCTCACAGCCAAATGCATCAGCCAAATGCATCAGTTTGTACATCCATGAAAGACTGCTGAACGGCAAACAGAATAAAGATGACAGCTGGCTGGGACGAATTAACAGATGAAGAAATTAGAGGTTCCCCAGTCATGGTTCGGGGAAACAGAAACATCCCTCATCACACATCAACTGTGGCCTTCTGGACACAGAAAAGGTTGCTATCTGTAATTATTTTATAGTCTGCATTTCAAGTCCTGCAACACTGAAAAGCAGCAGGATAGCTACAATGAAGAAAGAATGAAAGAAGAACAGATGGTGAGGGACTGCAGCCCAGTTAAAAGAAACAGCATTACCTGAATTCCTTATACTGGAGCTGTTCAATTTAGAATCTTTGATGACCAAGTGCTTAATCCAAAGGGTGGGTGCTGTGATTTCTGAAAGAGAAAAAAAATAACTGTCAAAGAAACTACAACGATTAGCGGATACACATGGTTGTTACTCATGAGGACAAGATATTTCCTACAATCACGCCTTAACTGATCCATTGTCTTTGTAGAGATTAGCTCATCCCCTGATGAGGTCTTCCACCTCTTATGAACGACCGTTTGTAAATCTTCCACGAGGTTATCGCGTTCTCTTCCCATTCCAGACAGTATTTCTCTGCTGGAAAAACTTTTTTTTTCCTCCCTCTAACTCCCCTTCTTAAGTTCTCAAGTCCAAAGCCTTTCTCCTCAAGACTTAGAGGTCTCAAAAGTTATGTTGAGTGCTATAGTATATATTGGTTTCCACTAAAGTACATATGAAACCCAGATTAAAAAAAAAAAAAAAAAAAAAAAAAATAGTAAAACCAGGCCTTAAACCTTGCTTTAACAGCCCAAGAAGAGCTGACCACAGTCAGTTCCCTAAAACAAGCAACAACAAAATCTGAAGTAAATAGACAGAGAAATTAAGATATTTCTGGAAAGACTTGAAAGGAAGTCTGTTAAAGAAACAAATTCTGGTTAGAAAAGTATGCCTGATGCACTACAACGAAGACATCCAAACATAAACTTGTGGGAAAAAAAGTGCTTAGAGCACCTCCTCTATGGTGCTACAATCAACTTCAAAAACACAGCAGAATCTGCTCTAAGCCACAGAAATGACACAACATCAGCATTGGACTAGAACTGAGCAGAGCAGTACTCGACAGCATGGGATAGAGCTCCTGAAGTAACATTTTCAGAAATTATATTTTATGAAACAAGTTTCAGTTTCTACAAAAGTGTGCCTTAAATACTAGATCTTGGAGTTTGTATTAAGTTCCTCTAAGAAGTTTTTACAAGAGTTTTCCTGCTCCCTTGTTGACATTTACAAAGATCTGATCAGCAAGGGAGAAGCTAGCTGACTACAAGAACTGACTATACTGTATAAGAGCACAAAGGAAAAAAGGGAGCTTTTCCTTCATAAAGGTTTTCAGCTACATTGATCGTAGGCATTATTGCTATCATGTTCAGGGCATTTTTTCATATGAAAATATAGGTCGAACACTGGTATTCCAGCATTAAAGTTTGCTTAACAAAGATTGCCTTATCTGCAGGTTTCACTACACTATATCATCACTCAATCATGATGTGCTCCACAGGTACTTTGAGCCTTTGGGGCAGAAAACTACATCAAATTAAACACTGGGTGAGAGGTAGGAAGGGGAGAGGCACAGAAATAGAACAAATCCTTAAACCAGACTCCTAAATCAGGGGTGATATTTAGCTCTGACTCTGCACTGTATTGACTGGGTATGTCTACAGATGAAAAAGGAGGGACAACCAAAGTCAACAGATGCCAAAGAATGGGTCAGAGCCTTTAGAGATACAATGGTGCATATCTTTAAGTGAGGTTGAAAGGTGCTGAAAAAGGAGTTGTGGGAAAAGAGGAGAAAGGAAAAGGAAAAGGAAATTAATCCTTTGGGATCTACCAGAAAAATGTATTTTCCATCCAATTAACCTGGACATTTTTAGGAATACAGGTAAGCAAAACAGACTTCTCTGAACAACAGATCTGTGGAAAGAGTAGATTCCCACTGAGTTAAAAGGTGAAGTTTGTCAAAAAGATGATGTTTAAAGAAGTTACTCTTTAAGAAATAAATAAAATTTTCACATTGAAACTAAATAGAGGGTGGATACACAGAAAACAGAGCCCAGAAGTGCAGGAGGGAATAAAAATTCAGTAATTTAAAACCATAGCAAGGACAATTAATAAAATACTCTTCTGCAGAGAAGAATTTTGTCCTAAGAGGAGATTCACTATAAACATCACCGAGATCTGCATTGTGATGAAGTGACATAATTTTTAAAGAGATGGCTGCTTAATGATTCAAACCTTGGACAGGAGAGTAAGTTATCTGATCTACATTATCTCTGGCACTGCTCTGTTATGCCCTCAGGAAGGACGGTAGGGAGTGGGAGGGAAACTTATGCCTGAAATGTGAATTTTCATTATCCTCCAATGTAGGTAAAAACATGAGAAAGGTGAACCTTCATCTTCTCTCATAGAGCCTGGAGTCCAAGAGGTATCACATATTTCAGGAGCATGTGAGTCTAATGCTTTTTGAAAAAAAGTCAGCCCTTTATGGACTGAAGGTAGGCACCCAAAGCATGAAAAGAAATTCCACATTTTTATTGTCCACTCCTGTTGCTATCAGCTCCACCCTAATTGCCTGACTTTGAATACACAGATTTTCAGATGCCCGGCAAATCTCAAACCCACTGAAATTGAATGGGATTTGGACTTTAACTGCTTTGAACATCTATGAAGAGTCCAGACCTGGCAGGTGAATGGACAACTGTTTTGCCTTCTTCTATCATCTGACATTTGTGTCAGACACCAAGTGCAAGCCATTCTTCAGGAAGACCTACCTAAGACACTGGGAGAGTATTCTAGTGAAGCATCATGACATGTTTGCTCAGATGGAATCAAGGGATTGTTCGGGATGACATTCTGAGGTGTCTAGTTCAAACTTCTGCTCCAGACAGGGTCAGTTATAAGAACAGACCAGGCTGCTCATGTCTTTATCCAAGTGGCTTGGAAAGGAAGGACAGATTATCACCTCTCCGGGAAATCTGTTCCACTGCCTCATTGTCCTCATGATGACTAAGTTTTCCCTTATACCCAGTCCAAATATTTTATTTCAGTTTATTACTGTTGTCTCTCAACATGCGTTACTGTGAAAAGCCTGGCTCCATCTTCTTGATAAACTTCCCTGTAGGTGTTGGAAGGTTGCTATTAGGTCACCTTTAAGTCTTCTCTTCTCCAGGCTAAATGATTCTTACATTCTTCCCGATGTACCCACTTTAAGCCGCTGTTGGAGACAATATGCTCAAAGGTAGTGGATTACACAAACTTCTGGTCAGACCCAGAACAGATTTTTTTTGTACTTATTGCCATTTACCACCACTGAAATCCAGTTAGTCCTATTTTACTAACAGGGATGACATAAATACAGAGTAACAAACTTAGCAGAGGTTATTCATCGATGCGTACCTTGATTAACCTGCCTGTCATATTCTCTTCTCCCAAGTTATAAGGTACACAAAGCCACTCCATTAGTTATTGTCTCTAGAAGTCTAGGAGATAAGGTCTTGCATGATATATTACAAGATTTGTAAGAGGCAATCTTTTATCATACAGTCCAACTCCATTTATCAGACTATTTCACCTACAAATCAATGTGAAGGGTTTTGATTGAAAATGTTTTTCATAGAAGATAAGGTAAGGTTTTTTTTTCAGACTCTGCCTGTCACCAGAAGGACCAGAAAAGGTCTGTTCACTACACCATTTCTCAAGAACTTTGCCCAGTTCTATTTGAATGACCAAAATGTTGAGTCTCTCCTGAAAGGAGCTTCTGAGCAGGCTGTGTTAACCAGATCAGCTCACTCCTGCATTTTACTAGTACATTCTTTCCTTTGAATACCTATGGGCACCTTCTCAGGGGAAAACTTAAAGGCCAGAAGTTTGTGATTACAAACAGCAATTTAATACAACATCAGCTTGCTGCCAGGATGAACTTTCTTTTGATATAAACAAGAGATAGCATGGCTTCAGTCTCCTTTGTTTACCTAAGAATGCTTTTTGCTCTGAGGGCTTTGATTTGTTTCTTAAAGCTCACAAGAAGATTCTTACAAACTACAATCATTAAATGGAAGTGACAAGACTACAGCATCTTGCCATTAAATAAGTTTATTTTAGCAACAAAAAACCCCACTCCATCACCTGTTTTTACAAGGAAGGAAGTATCAAAGCACCATATACTCTTGCTCAGTAGTCTCCATTTCTGCCTTTGATCCAGTTAAAAAAAAGTGTCAAGTACATCAGTTCAGTATGAAAATGCATAGGCTTTCCCTCACTGCCTTATGGTCCACAGTTTCAGGTGGGTCACAGAGTGGTTTGGACTTCAGCCCATGGCTTGACTATAATAGTTGTGGGTTTAAATCTGTAGAAAACACACACTACTTCTAAGCAATATACAAGATATAAGAAGCTGCTAATAGGCCCATTTACTACCCAAGGACCAATATCCCCACTGGTATTTATGGTTGTACGTGTAAAAGGCTTGAATCCTCTGTGATGACAGTCATTTTATTCTTGTTTCAAGGCTTTTAATGGAGTAAGGTCTGATATTCCCTCTCCAAAATAATAAAATCACAAGATTAGCCCATTTGAGAAAGAAACTGCCTTGGTGGGCTGTGAATTAAGTGGGCCCAGGACACTGACTTCATTTGCTTAAATAGTATGTGCGTCAATGAAAGTAATTGCTAAATAAAGAAACCTCCCAGCAATTTTCTTCCAAGTCAATGTTCACAAGCTGTGGTTTAGCACTACCCTCCCTTTCATGAAACTGTAACGTACTGCAGAGGTTATGAAACTCCCAGCATTGGTATCATAAGAGCAGAGAGAGTGATGGGGTAAGGACAGTCTAAAGGAAGTTGCTATTTCTGATTTGATGCACATTTTTTTTTTTTTTTGCCATGACACCTTTTCCTCCAAGGTTACCCCAGGAATCTGGTCAACTGGTGTTATTGTTGGATTCCAGGGAGGAGGGGAGGATGTAAAAGGATTAGGGAAAATGCCTGAGGTCCCAAGGGCACTGTGAAATTTGGATAACTTATGAGATTCACTGACTTTTCTGCTTTGCAGGATAAAGAAAGCACTTAAGCCATAAATCCTAGGGGGAAAAGGAGTAGGAAGTAGCTTTTCTTTCCTGTTGTTATTTTAAGGGATGTGCTTACCTTCTCCATCAAAAATAGGCTGGGTTTCCATGGTAGGCGTTGGCTTCGAACCGTCATCTGAATTGAGGGTTAAAAAGAATCGAAAAGAAACTACCATTATTGAGGTAAATACTATCTACTCTCCAGTACTGTTGAATGATTGGGATTTGTACATGGCCCGGCCAAGTCCAGAAGAGAGAGAAGACAGACAGAATGAAAACAGTTTACACTAACAGCAATAAATTTTTACACAGCAAGCATGCATCTAGCATTATTCTTAGACTTAAAGGCCTCCCACCCTTCCTCCCCTCACCCTCCACAAACCATTGGTGTGTATCACCTAGTAGGCTCCCCTTGTTGCACTGATCAGGTAATCACCTTTTTAGTTTCAGGTGGGTAGATACCCCACACAGGTAATTTCCTTAGACACCAGAGGTCTGGAGATCACTGTCTCTGTGTCTTTCTTATTATTTTTGTTCAAAAGTAAAACTCTTCTTCTGAAACTTACCTGTGCAGAACCTGGCACCAGCATTCACTGTAGAGCTGTTAGAAAGGGATGGTCAATAGCAAATCGTTTTTTCTTACAATGTCTGCATCAAGGCGTTCTCTAATTGCAACGCAGTGGCAATGTCTTCTAATTGCAAAATTGTGGAAAAAGAACTTCTCTTACATTAGGCTTTTCATGTGCAAGACTACTTCATGTCTTTTGACCACAAGTCTTTCATAATTAAAAGCTTCAACCAAAAAAGATTCCACAGGAAAAATAAATCTCAGTATTTAGAGATGGACCACAGGGAAAAGTGTTGGTTTTACACTCTGTTTGGCTTAGTGTGCCTATCCATCATATCTACAGGCCCAGCTTGGACTCAGGCTGAGTCTAATTTTCTCAGTGCTCTGTGGGATCTGGATTTCAAGCCCCAGCTTGGAGCATCTTTACACAGCACTAGAACACTGTCATAGTGTTAAGTGAGGCAAAAATTTTCACTGTCGGCAAGATAAGCTGGAACAAACCATAGAGGGAAGTCTTTCTTACATTGCAAGATTAGAAAATAGAATATTGTTGAGATGTAAACTAAGATGAGATTAGCCTTTTTTTAGAATTGCCTTTTCTTCTTGGAATGCAGTGACTTTTAAAACCTACAATTTGTAATAACTATCTTTTGCATATGTTATGGACAAAGATGACACTAGGCATCATCAAAGTGGGGAGTAATCTAAAACATAAAGTTACACAGTGAAAATCAGCTGGAGGGAGGAGTCCATGCCAGAAAGCCAGGCTTACCACTGTCTCCACTACTATCAGGTGCACAAGGCAGACAACATTTGAAGGAAAGGTGTGTGGGACCGCCCCTCCTAGAGGTAGCAATAACTGCCCTTGGCCTTCCCTTCTATTAGTTCCAATTACAAATGTAAGAGGCCATTAGAAGAGGAAATGAAGGGCAGAGATGGAAAACAGAGGCTTGTAGACTATTTTTCCACCCATACCTGTATTTGCAGTTTTATAAAGGGAGCAAAAGCCTGAACACCTCTTCCACAGATCATTAATTTTATGCATTTCCACAGAAAGCAATCTAATTCACAGAAAGCAAAAAATGTGCTGGTAATTCCATTTCAACCTCAGAGAAACACTGAAGTCAAAGAGGTTGACAGAAACGAGCAAAAGAGACCCTGTTGTCATTTTCCCTCTTCATCATTGTATTTAGTTTTATGCTACATGCAGGCATTGCAAAAAATATTTGGAAGAAAAATACTTACCATTCCCCAGTCAACTCTTGTTCTGAATTTTCCTGTTATTTGGTATTACTAGCAACATGGATAAGGAGTATTTTTCTTTAAAAGTTTGAGCAACTGATTTCTTGGAAAAATTCCCTGAATTTTACTTAATTTACAAGAAGGAAGATTTTGCCCTTTAAAGAAATCTTTGGACAAAAGCAAATAGTTGATCTTCACTTTTTTTGTTAGAATAGGCTGCTCTGTTTCTGCAAGATCCCAGAAACCACAGCTATGGCTTGCTGTTTATTTAGGATGGATGACACTTCACACTGTAATGAAGAAGTAAGCAGTACTGAATCATCATGATTGGCTTTACAGATTGAGAAACCAACCCAAAACTGCAAAAGATACTCATAGAACAACTGGAAAGGTGAATAATTCTTAAGTTATATAAATAGGAAGAGACCTGGCATAAAAAAATTACCAGTATGATAAGTTTCTTCCTATTGTTCTCATGAATGCTTCTGCACCGAGTAATTACAGAACTGCTTCTCAGATTTAAAGCAGCAACCCAGAAGCCAACAATGGAGAAAAATTGGAAGTGGATCTGAGCCACAGAACTTTATCCAAACCATTATGTGAACTTTGGCAGAACTCAAGACACTTCAGGTTCAGGGGCTTTTTCTTTTAGGCTTGTGTATGTGTGAAGACCAGGGACAGTAGCAATTATAATTTGGGAAGTACATTCTTCTTAAAGAAAGAGAATTTTGTAGCAGTTTTTGTATAAAGTTAGCCATTAAGCTACTGTAGAGTATTAAACAGTGACTGGATAAATGCAGCAAATAGGCAAAAATAGCAAACTAACCTTTGAACTGAGGGGTCTGTTTAAGGCAGTCTCAGTAAAATGTCTGTGAACTACACAATCATTTCCTCACTGGGTTACTAAGGCCAAATTGTCACTAAGTCCACATTGTAGCAGCACCCAGTACAGCATTAAGGGTTTTGCAAATAGAAGGAAGTATAATTACTCCCCTGTTGTTCAAGCAAGTACAGTTCTTTCATCACACGTACAAGAAAAAATGTAATAGACAAGAGCCCTGTAATTACATTCACCATATTTCAAAAATCAAAAGCCAGGGGATATTTCTGATTATTTTTTTTAAAGGTCATGAAATAGTCACATAAAAGACAAAAATTGCACTTTATTAAAAACACCATGCTCACTTTCCAGCTGCCAGCTTCTTACTCTGAAAATACCATATCTATTTCTTAAACTGGAGAATTCTCAGTAGGTCTCAGTGTTTCAAATTAGCTTATGGCAAAAAGTTTCATTGTTGTTCCCTTTGGGCAGAAGAACAACCCTAATACTTGTCTACTCTCATTTGATTTTTCCCTCTCACTCAATACACCATTCATTACACTGAACATTTGTTCCACTGGCCTGTTTGCTCCTGGTAAACAAGGAATAACTACTGTTTTAAATACCTGAAAGTTTTGAACAAACATTTTATATTCTTTAAAGAAGCATTTTAACACAAAACAGAAAAAACAAGCTATTTCAGAGACCTGGGGTCTCCTGTGATATTATATGAGACGTATAGGATATTGTTACTTTGGACCCAAAGGTAACGAAGTATGTTCATCAGGTACAATCTATTCCTTTCTTCAAAAAGCTATTAAATTCCACACTTTCAAAAAATGCATGTAACTGCAATAGTTCCTGATGCAGAGCATGTCACAAACAGAGGGATCGAAGAGGTCAAGTAAATGCTTCTTAATCCCTCTAGATGGCAATGCTTCCAGATCAGGAACTCATGTACTGCAGAACCAAAGATAATTTCTCTTGGTTGCAGAATGTTCTCAGAGCCTTGATGAAGAGTGCATTGGCATGCTTCTCTTCTATGTTTTACAACCCCGCATGAATACCCACTTTCCTTTTCCAAAACAACCACTGAACAAAGACAGCATCACTCAACAGAAAACCTCCCAATGGGACGTCATTTTAAAGCCATAAAACTCCTTTCCAGTAAGCCTCATTTTCCTACGGTACACTTACAAAAGTTGAACTGATTTTTCTGGCTCAATTGGTGTCAACTTAAAAATGGTATTTTTATCTTACCACTGGTAAGATTGAAACAGGCAGGTCCAAACAATGGTCCGGAAGCCATTTTCATATTAAGATACCATGGCTAGAAGCCCACTTGCCTTACTACTGTCAGAGGCTCATAAGCTTAAGAACAGTTTTTGGTGCATTAGCCTGACAGTAACTCAAAACAGGGACAATTATTTGCATGTCCAGATCTACTGCTAGCGGTGGGCAAGAACTTGTTATGCTTCCACTAGGACTCCCCTCCCTTAGCCTTATCCTTGAAGAATATCTAGCAAGCATTCGCATCTGGAATGACTGTAGTGTACACTGGGGTTGAGGAACAGACAAATCCAGTTCATGTGAAAGACGACCATTAAAGTGATCTTTTTACTCTGAATGACAAGCACTGAGGCCATGAACAACTCAAGTTATCTCAGGAGAAAAATAAATTCCCTGACACAGAAAAAGCATAAATTACTATGGAAAAATGTGAAATAACTGCCTGCTGCTGTGAATCACTGTTTTTGCCTCAAGCCACCTAATGGAAGCAGGAGAAAGGGAAAAAGTTAGGTGATAGAATTAACCTCCCATATCACATTCTCCTATCCAGTAAAATATATCCAGATAAAAAATCACCTGTATATTTGCATCATCATGTTAACAGACCAAGATCTATATTCTTTCTACACAACCTCAACCTTCAGTACATCATTTTTGTGCCCTCACTAAAACCCATGAGACACTCCGTAAACATTTCTACCATTTTAAAGACCACTAGTGTTTATGAGGTCAATCATCCAGGCCCTGCACAAATTCTAGTCTTTTCTGTAAGTCTACAGCTTGAACATCAACGGTTCCCAGACTTTGAGTCAGCCTGATAGAATAAGAGAATGACAATTTTAAGTTCATAGCTCTGCACTGGGAGGAGGAAGCCTTCTTTCACTGCCAAGCGGTTCCTTCACTTACCCTCATCTGGTTTTGTGTGAGCCATTACAGAGCATAGCTGAAGCTAAATAGGCAACTTAGAGCACAGACAGCCAGGACAATGAGTGAATTCTTAGCAGGCCCTGTTCAATGCAGCAAAGCCAAGCCCACCTTTAGTGAGTCTGTCAAACCAACAGGAAGGGAGAATATCTTTCCTAAGCTTGAGCACTCCTGAACTACTTAAGTCATATATACACCCTTCTGTGGCTTTAGTAACTTTGGTCATATGCAACAAAGACCTTCCAGTTCAACTCAAGTTCCCTGTATCTTTGCAGTTCCTGAATCTTGAAGATGCAATTTTGCAACTTTGACGTTTCTATGTATTACCCCCAGGCTTGGGGGGTGGTGTTTTAAGTATTAAAAAGAGACAACAAAACCTGTATTTGCACTACATAGGGTCTTACACAAAAATACATGCCCCTTCCAGTATCATAGGGGTGGAGCAAATTGTTGTCTTAATCACAATCCTTCCCTACATCAAGTGAAACAATGTCAGCAAGTCATAATTAATTTAACAGTCTATGCAACTTTTATGCAGAGACATATATTGCCAATATAAATGCAGAAAGTTAGCATTCATGCCAAAAAAAAAAAAAAAGTGAATTTCTTACAATCCAGCCAAATCAAGATAATTTCTTGCCAATCAGCTGAAATGGAAATGCACAAGTGCAGGTAGGCTTCTCTGCCAGGTTTTCACACCCCTTTCAATAGAATCATAGAATCATTTAGGCTGAAAAAGACCTTTAAGATCACTGAGGCCAACCACTTCTATGCATAGACATCCCACAGCTATTAAGGAAAAACCCAACTTTTTAAACCAAATCAGCAAAAGCAAGTTCTCACTCTTTATTGTGTTCATTTTAAGAAACAGCAACAGTGTGCTCCCTTTGGATATAAGAACCCACAAACACTTGGACACAGACCAAAATATGGAAAAGTTTTGCTTAAAAGGTGAAAACGTGCCCAAGTGCTGATCATGAAAGGACTCTGTGCGGCTTAAGTAGCTCTTAACTACAGAGGTTGACTTGCACTGCCACTGCAGTGATTTTTCCATTCCTACATCATCTATTCTGTATGCCGTAAAGATGCAGGCAGTGTTTACTTCAACGCTACATTCCATGAATCATCCAGATAGGATGAGGAGCCTTCCCCTGTGCCTTCTGGAAAGCATTAGTTCCCCCTGCTTCCTCCTTACATCTCCCTTGCAGGTGCATCAACATGAAAAAAGCCACTCAGGCCCCTACGACTTTGTGGTCCAATGTAGTCAGTGCATTTGTATGGCAGCACAATTCTTTGCCCTTCGAGAAAGCCTATCCCACGCACAGACAGCTGGAAGTAACTCTGACCCCCGTGACACAATTCAAAGCCTCCTCTGTTTGGCTTTTTGATTCCTGATTGACACATTCACTGCCAGGCGGAGATAAATGCTTCTAGGAGGACAATGTTGATCCGCTCCGACTATTCTTGTGAAGGACTTTTTCAGAATAATAAACAAAAAACATTAGTGTGCTTAAGTGTCTGAATAGAACTGGAGATAGACAGAGAGGGGACCGGAGTGCTTTACAGAGGCTGGCAAGTCGATTGAAGAGTTAATTGTCTGGGTGTACAATGAGTTTATTCTGACCGCAAACAAAGAGCTCCCTCTTCCTGGGCCTGGTCCTTCAAAAGCAAACGTGTCAAAAGGGGTCTGGAGCAACACTCTATTGATAGCAATGCTCGAGTCTCTGGGATTCGATGGCGTTAAAACTGTTGAATCCCAAGATTCAGAGAGGATCTCTATAAAACCCAAAGTCCTCATTTACTGCTTAAGTTCTCAAGGTACTTCTATAGTAATTACCCAAAACAAACCTGCCCTCTAACTTCTCATTCTTTGTAGCTTTCAGATAGCTCCTTTTGAAAAATAAAGGCACAGCAAGATATTACTTTTCAGACACAATGCTGTAGACACCCTTCCCAAAATGAGATCCAGTTTTATATTATTTCAATTATGTATCATTTAACAGAAATCAGTTTAAACAAAACAAGTGGCCCTGAATGTCTCATACTTGGGAAGTTACAGAATCCCAGTCCACATCTGGACCTGCATTTCAAAGCTTGTGCTATAATAGGTAAAAAACCACAATATCCAAACACACCCCCTGCCTCTGGGAAAGTTCAGATCCAGATTCAGATTTGAACTTTACAGGTTGAACCAAGCCCTATGGTAATTATCACTTAAATACCTGACTCACTTCTATAAGTTATGTAAACCTTTCTGGAGAGGGAAAAAAAAAATAATCTTCGTAGGACTGCTGCATGAAAGACAATGTGACTGAAAACTAAGCCATTATACTTTACCACTTTGATGGCAAAACTGTTACAGATTTTGTTGCCAACGCAGAGAGACACATACATCTTATTCTAGGAACAAGCAGCAGCCATGAAGGCTCAGAGAATTAAGCTGAGCCAGTTGTGAACTTTGTAGTGATGTAAATTTCCTTCAGTACTTGTGAAAAGTTGGTGTTTTAACCCACACACCGAAATGCAGCATTCCAAATAATATTTTTCCTCAGGTATATGGGCATGCTTCCAAGCAGAAGACAAAGCAAGAACCTTAAAATAACTAAAGCCAGCACTTAGAGCGCTCACCTAATTCAAACTTGAGACTCACCCTTTGGTCTCCCCCTTTCTCAAGCTAAGATCCCAACTATAGTGCTATCAACTAATGTGGGAGGACAGCAGGGAGTCACAAGTTTGTCTGATCTCTCTTTTGTTCTAACAAATAATAAATGAGGGGTTCAAAACCTTAAAACCTGTGAAAAAAGATTTCTTAGTTTTCAGCCAGCTTCTCTCCAACTCGTGAGCAGTAAACCAGAGTCTTAACCAATTCTGCAGGCTTGGAGTTTTGGACAAGCAGCAGCAGTATCTCCTCAGTAACCTGAATACAGAAGTAATTCAGAACAAGGAATCTGCACACAGTCCTGCTGTTTTGAACTTAACTAGAATTTTCAGTTCATTTTTGGGCCAAAGTCCAATACATAGTTCATCTTCTCTATCAAAGCAATTTGACCAGAAGAGATGGGCAGAGAAGCAGGTGATCAGATTTCAGTTTGGTTAATAGAGCATTTCTAAGGTCAAATGCAAGGAAGACTGGATGAAGAAGACCTGTCATCGCATATACATTTACCTTATACAATTTTACAATTTTCAGACTCCACAGCCAAATTTCTACCCAAAAGGTAAAACAGGTCTCTTCAAAGATTTGGAAGTAATAGGAAAATAAATGCCCAAGGCCAGATTTGAACCTTATCTGCTACAAAGGAGATGCAGGTACTAAAGGTCAGGGTAGTTTGACACCATCTCCAGTTTAGAGTTGCACAAAAAGCTTTATTTTGAACAATGTGGAATCACTCTCAAGCTGGGAAGGCACTGTCCCCCCAATCTCCCCACCATCTTCAGAGACTTGTTATTCCTGCCCTCCCCCAACACTCCCCACAGCAGTTTGTGAAGCTAGACAGAAATGCGTGACGTTGTATGACTTAGAAATACACCCTGTTGTCATCAGCTCTGACCTGACCTACAGAACCAAGCCTTAACTCCTTCAGTTATGTCTCTGATCCAAAGAGAATGACAACTAGCTTAGCAATGGTTTTAATTGTCTTAAGTAAAAATCTTCAATTCATTTCCAGAGTGACTCAAATAGACAGGAGAAATTAAAAAAGGGGGAAGAAAACTTAAAAGAACGTGCTTATCATCCATTCAAAGTCTCCCAAGGGAGCTGCTAAAATGCAAGTCATATTTTTGTTAATCTACAATTTCCACTGTATCAGATTTGACCATTTCTCCCTTTGAGCCAAGTTCTTCCCTTTCCTCATAGGCAAAGTGCTGTAGTTATTTGGAAGAAGGAAGGATTTCCCTGGTATTGCTGCATCTTTTCTATCCTACTGCTGTTCTTGCCATCCTGCTGAGATAATAAAACCCCCAATTTCTTAACAACTATATAAATTATGCAATACTTTTATCTTAAAAAAACTAGCATATTCCCAATTCCGCGGTGCCAGAATTCGTCCTCTTTTGTATTTTTCATATATGTCATGAAATCAGCTAGGCAGCAGCATGGACAACACTAAAATCCCTCTTTGGCCAAGAGTCCATTGGCCCCACTGTACAGCTTGCCTAGAAATACTACATGTAAATGCCATACATTTACATGTAAACCTGTTTATTTCACAGCAGATAACTTCAGAACACTGCGTCCTGCAGCACACAAGCTGCGAGCTCATCTTTGCCAGCCACGCGAGCATGGTTAAAAAACACCAGTTCAACTACTTGTTGAGGAATGAGAAGTGGAGCAAAGCTCAGAGCACCAGCTCGGCTTGGAGGCTCTGCTTTGGTCATCTGGTAACTTTTCAGACAGGATCACAGCCTGCCTGTCATAGCAGACTGATGTTGCACAGCTTCTAGCAATGTTCTGCATAGCTAAAGATGAAAACCTGTGACAAGCAGTGAACATGGCTATTTTCCTCACATACCAGCAGCAATTTCAGTGGCATAAAAAGCTTAGCTACAACAACACACAGGAAAGACTACTGGAATACCTTCAAACCTAACACACTCATATAGGCCGCAGAAAGAGGCTCTCTATGGAAGTAAAGGATTTTTTTCATTCAGCTGGGTACTTAGTCGTCCTTCAAAAGTCTAATGTCATCCCCTACTAATACACATAGCCAAGGAGAAATAGAAGGATAGCTAAAAGAACCAAGGAGTCTGGATGGATTTTGAGACTGGTCATAACACATAGCACCAAAAAACTACCTGTTAACAAAAATCATGACTACTTGATGCTTGTTAAAGAATCATGACATATTTCCTAATAGACAATGGCAACTGTCAGTGGAGATGGCAGTTTAAAAACTGAGTCTCCAAGGCCGATTTTGACCAGCAGACACCTTTACAGGTCAACTGGTATAGAAAAGCCTTGCTGTGGTAATGCAACCCAGCAAATCCATGGCAGTAAATCCAGCGCTTGTTTTTTTTCTCTAGAAAAAAAGGAACAAAGTAATGAAGAGGAGAGGAAGAATAGGAATAACCTTATTCTTCAGGGAGATAAACAATTGAAAGGAAATAAAACAGCTGTAATAAACAATGAATAAAGAAAAATTAGGCCTTGCATCTATGTAACAAAAGTTTTATCCAAGTGCACATTCATATAGGCTAAAACCAAATTATTTGGAAAAGGTCATGCTGATCCACAGAAGGAACGTTAGGCCATATTGTCCTGAGAAGGAGCACTGTCCATAGTAATGAAGGGAGCAAAGGGAGGTATGTCAGAAGAGGCAGTACAGTACCTGGCGGCTCCTGACAGTCCTGGCCCTAAGCTTCACAGGCAAAATGGTGAGGACAGGTGAACACAGGAACACAGAGCAGCAATTTTATAAGGACTGGGTAAATCGCAGTCCCCCTTCAGCATGAGTTGGACTACACGCTTTGGGAATCTTTGCTGGGGTTTTTTTCCAGAGCAGAAACACCTTCAAAGTGTGTTACTTACACTGTGGAGTGAGTGATGAGATCAAGGAATCTGCAATAGCCAGCATTGAGAAAGTTTAAAAATAAATTGAAGGAGGGGAAGCAGAGGAAGAGAGGCTTGCTTTTTTTATAGCTTCCTACTTGGTAGAATAATACATTTTTATCTCACTCTGTAAGCACTAGAAGTATGATAGATACTGTAGGATTTTAAACCACAGTATCTTAATTTCGAACCATCTTCCATTTGGCTCACTGCCTTGAGTGACATCTGAAATAAAACAGGGAGCAAAAAAGTTTCTGCACAAAGAAATATTTCACTTAAGACACCATATCTCATAGCAAGATTTTGGCACTTGACATTGCCCCAAACTTGGAGAGAAGTTTGAAGAAAGCTCTATTGCACTGTCAACAGCTGCCTGATCACTGTTGGCAAAAGCAATCACCACCATATGATTGTTTAGTTTAGCCTCTCTGGTTTGATTCTACCTACAATATATCACGTCTTCTTTCCAGAGCCTCTGCTTTGATGTGAAGTATTCTCTGTTCCCCCCTTCCCCAACACCCTCCCCCCACCCTTGTCTACATCTCCTGAAAGGCTGCTCAGAGTCCACAGTCAGCTCCACCTTGCCACTTCTATGCTGTGTAAGAGGCCAGATACCTGCAGCTGTGGAGAGGGGAGCACAGCTAAAAAGTTCACAAAGACATTGCGATTCTGATCTTAGACTGCTTTGCTGAACAAGAAAAAAAAAAACAATAGTTACGTGAGCTTTGTATGAATAACGATCAGGTCCCTAGCTCTGGGAATGTTTTAGAAGCTACCTGAAATATATGGTGGCCTGGGGCAAGGGGCATGAAGGGTGCAATTGGAATCTATCAGTCTCTCTTCCCTGTCTCCCCAACATCACACACATTGCCTTTCACTCCTCTCCTTCCAGCTCTGGTCTCTTCAAGGTAAAGACTCTATAAATTCCCCCACATCTTCAAGGAATACAGACTATAAGTGGGGGGTGGAGACGGCAGCAAATTTCCCAGATCAATGGCCATTTGAAATTCAGACATATGGCTGAAGCCCTACAGCTGCATGTGTTAATTACCACACGTGTCCCCTGTAAAGCAGTCTGTTAAACACAAAAAGAAAACAGAAGAGAAAAAAGCCGTTCCAAGGGATTAAGTAAATAGTCTAAATTTTTGACCCTGCTCCCCCAGACACATGCCCATGTATAAGAACACAGGCTCCCTTCCTTTCTCCCGACACCTGCATGCTGAGGAAGCACAAGACCCCTTCCATCTCTAGCCATGTGCACTGAACCTATCTCAAAGTGTAGTTTCCCCCTTGCAGCTCCCCCTTCCCCCTGCCCAGCCTCTTCTCTCGCCAGCCTCTCCCTTTCTCCTTTAGAGGACTAATTCCTGGCTGACAACCAGACTAGTCTTGGCCTTACAATACGCCTTTTCATTTCCTCACAGGCAAAGAGAATGGATACCTTGCTGCTACGTCTGTATTGCATGTGTGCAAATGAGGGAAAGAGGAAAAAAACTAACTATATTTTTTCAACGTTTCTTTCTGCAGGTATTTTCCCCCCAGCATCATTAAGAGTAAAGGTTCAGAGCTTCAGTGAGTGAGCACAACTCTGCTCTCTAACTATATTGTCCCAGCTAGTTCACCCCAGGACCTGAATTTAGTCTAAAGAGTTTTTGTATTTGATTATGAAACTGAAGGAATATTTTTTCTATATGAGGGAAGGAACGGAGAAGAATGGAGGAAGGCAGATAAGCAGGGTAACTGAGTAGTGCTGGAAGGACCTCCAAAGAATCTAACGTGCTTCAGAAGGAAATCCGTATGTACAGAACAAAGCACATCTCAAAAAGGTATGCAGGGTACAAGTGGTACCACATTCTCAAAATGCAAATATTTTTATTTTAAGAGGAAGGAGGTCATTCCTCAAAATTACAGACTGCCAGACATCTACAGATTGACTGTTCAAAACGAGCCCAAAACAACTGCTCTTAAGAACCATCATCATCATTTAAAGGCATATTTGTGAGCAGATGAAACCTGCCAAGTCCTTACACTTGAGAATTGTTTTGCTGCAGCACCTAAAGGTCCCATCAGAATCTGAGCACCAAGATGAGGACAGTGACATGTAATCAAGGACGTGAACACAGCCCAGAGAAATTCAGTCTGTTGGGAAGACTTCTCCTGTCCCTAGCCTTTATCAAAGCATTTTGCAATACATCTCCCTCGCTGTCAACATAAAACAAAAACTCAGATGAGCGCATGGAGAGAAGCTATTATTCCAGCTAGATCTGTTCTAAAGAAGCTTTAATTCCCATAGGTGCTATCTCAGGAACTTGAACAAACATTGTGGTTGCCTCTCCAGTTTCCCCCTACCTCATTTTCAAGCACACATGCTCTGCATGCATTCAAACTTTCCATCACAATTTCATAGTTTATCTCTCTCTTGGAGAAAGCTTGACAGAGATCACAGGGCACAACAGTTGAAAGGAAAGTACTTCCAGTCTCTCAGCTGAATGCCTGCACCCGCAACAAAATACATTTCCTGGTGTGTTACACTGATTTGAAAGAAAACAACACTAGCATTCAGATATCTAGATTCTTCTGCAGGAGGCAAATACTCAAACAAAATACAAAATAGGGTCATGTTAGGCTGGTACAAGGAAACAACTTCTAGCTTCACTCATCTGCAAACCCAGAAATTTCTCCAATCTATCCTCAGGTTTATTTTTAAGAAACAGCTACAGAAGACAGGAAGTCTGGGACTATTAATTTCAAAGTTATAATGATGCTGTTTCAAAGGATCTAGAGAAATACATGGTGTAATAGCATAACATCTTGGCATGCTGATCCAGACACTCAAAGAGCATGGCAAGAATTTTTTTAACAACTCTCTTAAAAAAGAAAAGGTGTTGAGGCCACATAGCTACAAAGTATTTAAACGACAAAAACAACCCACAGACCCCAGAACTATTCCATTTCTCTGCAAGCTGTAATTGGTCAGACACCAGAAATCCGTGTATAGCACATAAACAGTTAATAATACCTTAACAGATGTTGCTTAATCAATTGTTAGTCTGCTTATTAGATCTACTCACCAGGCCGCTCAATACTATGACTTAATCATTTAAAAACCTTTACAGCTGTCCTTAAGACATTACAGACATGAGTAGTCTGTAGATTGCTATAACAACACTTGTAAACTACAATTTTATTAAGTCATATTATATAGACTAACCTACCGATTAGAACTGTTGCTTTATAGATGAAAGCAGAATTCTTGCATTATATCAAACAAAATATACTTTAAAACAGAATTTGCCTTCTGCTTAAACTTGCCAGTGAAACTTTCTTCAGCCTCAAATTTGATACATATGTTCTGAGGCCCACAAAAAAAATGTCTTGATGAAAACTAAACAATTTCAGACAAGTCAATGATGTGGAGACCCAAAAGGATTGTTTTTAATTCCCCTGTTTATGTAGCAGATTTGAGGTTGAATTTTTCTTCTAGACCTTAATATTTTGAAAATCTGTTTGATACATGAGATATAATTGTTTCTTAGAACATTGTTCTACTCTGGAAAAGTGATCCAGTATATACAGTACTGTAAAATTACATTCCTCTGTTCTCACAAGAATTGATCACAACTCCCAGCTAAAAGCTGGATTCTCTCTAGCTTACAAAATCTGTAATATTGGCAAACTACAACCTGTCATGCCTGTGAAATTCACTTATTTTCTAGAATTATATTTAACTTGAATTTAATAAAGAATTTTGTAGATTAGGTACAGTAGATAGCAATAGGAACCAGGCAGAATTCTGAATATCTACAAACTGGGAAACCTACTGATTAAAGTAATGATATTTTTTACAGAATTATTTTTATAATAGGGAAGCAAACTTCAATTCCACCCCTAAGTTTGCTCAGAAATATACATATAAGATTTTTGGTTAGCTTATAGGCTACAAATTCCATCTACAGAATTTTTTATTCACAAGCCACTCGGGCCTTTGCAGGACAGTGGTTTTGTTGCACTTAATCTCTCCCAGTTACTTTTCAGCCAGCTAAGTTTTTATCCCAGTCTCATGAAAAGCAGCACACATTCATGTTTCTCACAGAAATTATTTCCTGCCGCCGTTAAATTTTTATCAGGGTAGACTGAGAAACTGTCACCATCAGTGCATGGTAGGACAAATCAAGCTTTAGCACATCTAGGGGACTTGAAGCATTCATGCAGCACATGCACAGCAAATCTGCTGCTTTCACGAAGCAGGCTTACTATATATGCAGAGCACAGTCTGACTTTCCACATAGCTACACTACACATGCAGCTCTGTCCAGAAGCATCAAACTGCGCTCGCAATTTGTGTACACATGTATATTTTAAGCAGAAAAGACCTAACAGAAACATGTCAACCCTTGTCTAGGAATAGTACGTGACAAAGTTAAACAGTTCAGAAAGCAATTTTTGCGTGAAAATACTCCTTCATCCAGACTTACAAACTAGTATATTATTTATTTTTAAATAAATATGTAGCATAAGAGATCCAGAAGAATTTTTTGGGTAGCGCTGCAGACTTAGTACCTGCTAATGTTCTGCAAGAAATTAATCATAAGATGGTGTTTAACTGCTAGAACTTGACTTCATGCTGCCCCAGTAAACTTCTATTTCTTTCACCTTACTGACGAAGGCCATACAGTATTTCCTCTATCTTTCCTGTATCCTCCATAAGCCGCTGAAGACATCACAGAGCATTTTCTCAGTATTTAGAAGGTTGGAGAGGCAGGAATATTTGGGCACTTGAAGCTTGGTTTGTGTAATAGCACAGCTCTGTTTCAGATTTGATCCGTACCCAGCTGACTCCAGAAAGAACTGGAGAAAGTATAGACTGAAGTCCCAAACTCAGGTTTTGGTCACATTTCAACTTGACAGTTATGTCAAGATATTATCTGTCTCCTGAGATATACTAACCACCATGGAGGCAGCAGGCTCCCCTCCCTGCCAGCAGACTGCAGGTGAATCAGTGTCAGCTGCACCTGACTTCTTCCCACCAGCAGATGAAGCTTTCCAGGTCTCCATGTACAAATGGTTCCATTTATTTACATCAGCACAAGCTGTCCTCCACTTGGGTTTGCCTGAGGAGAGTGTTCACCCTTTACTGCTCAGTCTAATTACTGACTCAGACTAATGGCTCATTACTGATTCAAATTGCCCAGTCTACTGGCTGCACAACTAGGCCATTAACATCTTCTAGAGGTAAGACTCTTGGAAACCAGCAGGAAGAGAAACACAGAATGGGCCAACTTGCCCACAACTGCAACAGAGAATTTCCCTGCAATGAAGCCTGTCTTTAAGCCCATTTCTCACAGTTAAACCCACAAAAAGGAATCCAATTCTAGATGTTTAATTGTCAGGAATTTTAAGTTGTTCTTCTTAAGTTCCTCAAATTGCTTCAGTGTTTTCTTGTAGGCTGCAAGCTCATTAGGCAAAGCTTTTCGCAACTCTATACAAGAGTCATGTCTACACATAAAATAGTAAAACAAGCTCAACCCAGGCTCTGCATTCTGTGGGGCCATCAGAGTTTACATTCCATCGTCACTGTACCGGCCCCACGTTCAAGGAATTGCAGCTGCTATTGCCAGCTTTTGCAATAGGGAAACAAAGCAAGTCAAAACAGGCCTGGAGCCTTATGCACTGCAAGAGACTTTACAAAAGAAAAAAGGGAGCTCATACCACTCAAGGCTCCTCATGACTGACACTGACAGTTTATCCAGCCCATATTTGCCCTGTACTTTCATCGTCTTTTAATCCCAGATTATAGAACCAAACCTCCTTTCCCATTTCCTTCATTCAGTTGATTTAAAAATGGTATCAACACCTCTCACACAGTGTCCAGAACAGTTAACAACCACTAATGAGTCAGTATCTCTAGTTAGATTTTTTTTTTCCTCTTCACTCATTTCCAATCTCTCCAGTTTTAATTCACCCAGTTTCCAGTTTTAAGAAGGAATATCAAGCTACTTTATGGAGATAAGACATGACACGGTTGCTTTTTACATTCCTTTGTCCCATAACTAGCCTACTTTTTAAAACCTGCTTGGTGACTGAAAAAGACACTACTCGTGGCTTCAATATGACAAATCTGTAGCTTTGAGTTTCTAAAGCCCCAGCATTTCTCAGATAAAGAAAATAAAGTTTTGTTTTGTTTCATGTTTGCTTGTTTTGTTTCAAATGTGTGGCACAATTTCCCTTTGGCTGAATAGGAACATTCTGCATTCTTTAGGCAGGAAAGAAATCCAGTCATGTTGTCTCCAAGGATGCCTTTCGCTGCTTCTTAAAACATTAACAACTTCCCAGTGGGAGAGAGGGGGCAGATCCAGCCCTCTAGGGAACAGCATGCATCTTCCAAGTCTCTCAGGCCTTTCAGACTAAGTAGCAACTGGAGTAAATTAGTCCAAGAAGCTCCTTACGAGAAAGGATTGTACAAGGAACAGCCAGAATAAGGAACAGACAGCAACAGAAATCTGCAGGTTCTGGGTATCCTAATCCCACCCAAGAAAACTGTGTTTCCTGACAAAGATCCTGGAAACTTGTTCTTCACTTGCAGGCTGAGCTGCAAACGCCACACACCAAGCATGTTCTGGAGAACCTGGGTTTCCATTCCACCTAATATGAACATGCCTCCATCTCCCCGGGCTCATGTCTGCTCTGCCTCCCAGCCACAGAGCAGTTTTCAGACACAGAACAAATCAATACATCTTATTTTAAAACTTTAAGTTTGGTGCCAATTTAATTTGATTTAAATTACCTTACAGGGCAAACTGTATGAGTAACTGGCATTGCATCATACAGCAACAGCAGCAATGTAAACATGGGCAACCAAAGCATGGGATTTAAAAACAAAAAGGATTTCTTTCCAGCACTCTTGCCTGTTCTCTACAGACAGCTCCACAGAGCCACTTCTGGAACTATACACCAAGTCATATGGCCATAAAGCCATTTCATTTTCTTTTTACCAGTAGTAAGAAAGCCTCTGAGTGGAATCACATGGTACCTCACATCTTCTGGTGACTCCATCATACTTATTGACCCCCAGAAATTAGGGCTAAACAGGACGGAAAAGAGGCCAAAATATTTGGAGAAAGAGAGTTACTGATAACCAGCCTTTTTCTCCTTCCAACATTAATTTGTCACTTCTAAAGGAGAGCTAATATGGTAATAAAGTCTTCATTTATTACCCAACATCTTAAGACCACTCATCTTCACTGTTTCTAAGGCAGAGCACCTTCCATCCAAAAAAATATTTTGCCTGAAGACTTCAAAGGCACCAGCATCATACAAAGTTTATTAGCTCCATATTTTACATTCCTGTATGAATGGGACAAAAGAAATAACTTTTGAGAGTCTTAGCTATTCCTTTTCCTCCTGAGAGCACCTATTCTGTGCCAGACAATGCTCTGACTCAGCAGCCTTCATCCAGGATTGGAGAGACGAGTCTGCTGTGCAGTGGGAGAAGTCCAAAAGCTTCCAAGTCAGATGGCAGTTGCCTAAAGTGATGTCAGAAGTTTCCAAGATGTGCAACAGAAAGGTCATTGCTGACCCAGTTCCTGCTGGACTCCTCCTCATCCTACCCTTTTTGTGTTTTTGCAAAGGACAACCTCTGCAGAAAGAGTATGGACACTTAGCTAGAATGGATGGTTATATGCACACTGGCTAGCCACAAATCTTCAGAGAAACTGGACCTCTGGCAACCACCTTGCTTCAAGGAAGCCAGGCTGTTCTTAGTTCCAACTGCCTTACAACAGGATTCAATACTGGAATTTTGAACCAAGGTAACTAAAGTCAAGAAAAAATACAGATAAAGTCAAATTCATTTTTAGATTAGGCATTCAGCACTAGTCAAAAAAATAATGCTAAATCCAAATTTTAAACCAAATTATTTCAGCTTCTAAAAGCCCTCTTGATTTAAAAAGACTTATTTAATAACTGTTCACAAGTATTTTTCTAACATGATGGAGAAAGATCAAAGTGGTTTGTGCAAGGACGTCCAACAGGCATGAACAGATTCAGAATTGAAGGGGACAGTAAGCTTATGTGATCACTTGAAGCATGCTGGCCCAAAGGGAGACATTTTTCCCTTTCTTGACAACTACTGCATAGGATGTTTCTGCAGCCACGTGACCAAGCGTGGCATCCTGTTCCAAGAATGGTACAGGCAGCACCAAGAAGAATCAATTTATATTACAAATTTCAGATAATTCATTCCATTTACAGTTCTGGTTTTTTTGCGTGTTCCAACCTCTGAGTTAAAGGGAGTGAAGTGGGAAAAACAAGTTCAGATGTTTTCCCCTTTTGCTTCTGTTTCTTATGAAATCCATTGTCCAGCTGCATCTAATTCTAGAACAGGCAGGACTACTCAAGGTAGGAAGCCTACAAACAATACTCACTCAAAAATAATACAGATTTCAAGAGCTATTTGATTTGCTTGTACTTCAGGCTAGACTAGCAATGACTGCATTAACAGAATGATAACAATGTGTTCAGGTGCCAATTCTACATTAACACATAATTACAGGTTTACAGAGACACAACCTTATCTAAAATAAGAAACAGGCTTCAGCATTCAGTCTTAACTAAGTATCTTTCTTTTTAACTTTGCATCTTTCATCTCCCTACCTTTTCTTAAGCTACTACAGACAACCAATAGACTGGAAAGCACATGTGCTCAAAATATATCACTGCTCTGCACATAGCAATCTGATTCCCATTAAGTGTTTTCAGGACTGGATTGACACTCTCAGCATAGATGGTGTTCTTCAAATTGAAGTGTTGACACCAAGGTAGGAATTTTCTTGTGTTTTGAAGTGTCAGGAATAATTGTTTTAGAGTTAGCAGTAAAAATCCTGCTTCAGATATCAAAACAGGAACTTCTCCCAGGACACAGCCTTCATCCTCACCAGCAGGAGTGGGGATGCATTCAGTGCTGTTTCCCTGTAGTAAGGAGACTAACTCAAAAGTTGACTCTGAATGGAGGGTAGAGGTAAGAATGGTTGAAAATCAGGGGGTGGAGAAAGCCTAAAGACAAACTTGATTGCTCCTCAATGTATACTTCAGTAGTCACCCCTCCCAAGACTATTTCAATGAATACAAATCAGGTGACTGAGAAGGGCTACAAATACACACAGAAGGACAACAACAACACATCTAGTGCCTTGCTCAGGAAAGGCAAGGACTGAAGAAAAGAGTATAAAGAAGGAAGACCAATGCCTAATGCACAAAAGAGCAAGGTTTCCAAGCACAGCTAGGGTTTAACCCAGCACTGTTCCAGCTGGCCAGAGGGTTTTACACTGTTAAAAACCGCACCTTTCAATGCACAGAAAGCCACAATCATGACATTGGCACTCCTAACTCCCAGTGTAATAGTCATTGATAGTCTTCCTAATCTTGAGGGATTTTACTGAGAAATGCTCAGTTGTTAACTTCAGGGTGAACAAGCAGAAGTTATTCTGTGCCAGCCACCCCTATGGGAAGCTCTACTTTGACATACTACATCTCAGCTGACAAGCACAGAGCTGAGTGCACCATTTTCTGCTACACAGGGTGGTGCACAAACAAACTGCCATCTCACTCCTCCTACTGAAAAAGGTCTAAAGGCATGTAAGCCCCCCCGCACACCAAGCTGGTTAGGAACCCACATTCTGAGTTATCTCAAGGGACTTGGCTGGGCAGCTGCTATTATAGAACAAGTTGCTGAAGCACAGGACTCCACTCACCTTTCCTTCCTGAATTACCCTGGCTTGATGGTTTATCAGTTACAGAACCTACAGGGAAGGAAAAAGAAAGAAAGAAGACATCTATTTAGATGCTGCATGATCACACAGAACATGTAACGTCACATTAATACAATCAACATCTCAACCCACAAAGTGTCTGCTTTACTTGCCAACAGCTCAGTTTAGGATTCGGAGAGCCTGTGGCTTCAACCACCTGGGATAGAATAAGGAAGTTTTATACGTTAAGATGTTAAATCAGGTTGAGGGTAAACAATAAATCTTTAGTAGCTGCATCCAGTGAAAAGAGCTCAGAGCAGTGTGCTAGTAAGAAACCTGGAATAAATCCAAGGGCAAGAAGGAAAGATCAATAGGAGTCACTTCTTTCGTTTGCAAATGTCAGGAAGAACAAATCAAAAACAGGTGGGGAGAGCGTGCAGGGAATGCAAGGGCAGTATTCTAAAGGAAAGGGATTAAGTGGGACAATTTGCAGAAAATGGATTTCAACCAAACCCTGAACATCACCAGCTGTTTGAAAAGGGACACTGAATAAGATCCAGCGTGTACTTGAATAGAACACATCTTGGCTTTTCAATATAACTTAGATCTTCATATTATATACATGATTGTACTCTTCTTTCTGCAGTTTGCTTTAGTGCTTCATCACAGTTTTCCACTAAAACTTGAACTGGTAATAAAAGCTTTTTGAACAAATCCATTACCAAAGTGTATAAAAATCCATGACAATCTTTTTCTTTGTTTCTTTTTTGGAATAGCTTTATTCCCAGGAAACTGATTCTTCATGTACCATTACTAAACAGTTCCAGGGATTACTGATCCTTCTGGAAACATGGTTCAAAAGTCAGATCCAAAGGAGGCAGCTTTGACAGGCCAAAGAATCTGGTCAAGACAAACCTTAAAAAAAACTCCATTGCCCAGACACTTTCACTTGAAGATCAGTTCATAACAGATCTACTGCTGAATTACAAGTAGGAAACGCATACTCAATATTAATCATCACAGGCCTAACATTTGTATGTCCTACAATACACCATGACTTTACTTTCCTGGTAACACAATTTTATAAACAGCCCAAGACTAAATGAACAGATCAGTAAAACTAACACATGCCCTACCAAAACCATATACTGGGAATGGTGGAAGAAAGTTATAAGGTTTAAGCCAAATTACTGTACCATTTTGCTTTACACTAAAACAGGATATTAATTTTATTTTCTTTCCATGTACCTCTGAAACACCAAGCATCCCCTCAAGTTACATTGACTCACTGGTTCCCAGACAGTTCTCCCACTCAACTCAAAGCCTCATGCAAGTCACTATGTTTGCTCATTACCACAAAACCCCCTACAGCAAAGAGGACACTGAATAAGTGTGAATAAAGTAAGAAGGATTAACAAAAACAAAACAAAACCCAAAAATGAAACAAACGAACAAAAAAAAAATACACAGAAAACAAAAAAAACCCAAAGGTTTGACTGCTGTCATGCTCCCATCTAAAGGACAAACACTATAAGGTGTGAGAGGAGAAATACATTAAACACCCATGGGGTGCAGATTGCAAAGCATGAAGACAGAGGCAGCAGCAGTGCCTACATGGCATCACTAAACATGTTAGAAACACAATCTTATGCTCACTGTGTTTTCTTCCTTTTTTCTTTTTTGCGGGGTGGGGGGGAAGTGAGGGGGAAGGGCAGCACAATTCTAGTGTTGCCCTTGAATTCTCCCAACAGCACAGAACAGTATTCCATCCCTCCCTGGGCCTAGCATGCTGCTGCCACATCAGCTCTGTTCACCACAGCTCACAGATCACACTACTGATCAGGACCATATGAAAATCTAGAGCCCAACCTCATCCCATTTGAGCCATGGGCTGCTATATTGAATGGTGAGGAGAAGAAACAAACAGCATCATTCCTAAGAACAGAAAATTATGGATTTGGGCCCAGTAAACCATAGGGTGACAGGGCAGTGTCAGGCTGAGTGCCCAGAAGCACGTCACTTAATAAACCCACGAGCAGCAGCAACCTGGCTCTGGACCTCCCTCTTGGGAGCTGTGGTGCCAGCCCAGTGCTGTCCAGCCCCATGACACAAACATGGGGATCCTGGAACTGAGCAAGGTGATCAGAAGACCCAAATCTGTTATATCATCAGGACCCCAGATGTGGGGGCGAGTAGTCCACAACTACCAGTTTCTCACAGAACCACCTTAACAGACTTTTAGCTGAAGTCACTCTGAAGGCAAAATGACTCCATTTCCCACTAAATACAGCCTGAGAACCACTTTTTTAAAATACAGCTCATGAAAGTTACTCCATCTGTTACAGAAATCTCTGGTTTTGGGGTACACAGCAACACTGTGACTCTTGCCTTGGCTACCACAGGTTGTTACCTTAGTGGTTTTTCTTATCAGTGAGCCTTGCAGAAGTGTCTGTACCCTATCTGCAGTGTGGACATGCCACAGTTCAAGCTCCCTTGCAGCTTCCAAATGCCAGCAAGCACACGGGGAGATATAAGCACGACTGCAGTGTTAAATTGAGTAAACTGGCCAAGTCAT
Organism: Tyto alba; assembly: GCF_018691265.1. Classification (NCBI taxonomy): domain Eukaryota; kingdom Metazoa; phylum Chordata; class Aves; order Strigiformes; family Tytonidae; genus Tyto; species Tyto alba. The sequence goes on from NW_024881280.1 coordinate 11,340,303, forward strand.
CTGAAAAAATTAAGCACTCCCAGCAGGACACATTCTCCCCAGCCCCCTTCAGTTATCAAATTAGTATTTGTTGAAACAACTCCCACAGTACCTGAACATACAGGAGTTTTGTTCTGAACAGAAGAGCCGCTAATAGGCTTGCCATCAGGTGTCACACACCAGCAGTATCCAGTGTAGGTATGGCACTGCACCTGTTTAATAAAACAAAGAGCAGGCATTTCATTTCTCACTCTATCACCCACCACTTTTATTATAATCCAGCATCTTAGACTAAGTCCCAACCCAGGTGCATCACAAACACGTGCTTCAGAGTGAGGTCACACAGAAGAGTATCTTCAATATTGTTACCTTTTCTTTCTCCCCTCACCTCCCTCCACAAAGAACGTTTGTTTCTCCTACTCCAACTCCTTCAGCTGCAATTCAGGAGGCAAAAGAAGTTACAAGTAGTCAGCCGAGAACACTTCAGTTTGGGGGTGCAGCAGTTGTGTCTCAGCTCATTCCATCCTCTGCTAAAACTCATTCACTATTTACCATTAAATAGTTGTCCCATTGCATCGCAGCTGGTATGCGGAAAGGCCACCCTGGTCCAGTTCCCCAGCTGCTGCTTGAGAACAGAATCTGTGGGCATTTGGAGGCCATTTTGTTCAGTAAACATGGCTGAAAAAAATGCAACACTGACACTTGTTATGTTAACAAACCTTCTCCAGATAGATTTAAGGTCTTTCCTGTTACTGTGTCAACCTAGGCAGTAGGAACAGGATCCAATATGCTTGTTCTTTATGTATTGACAAGGACTTAAGAATATTTGATGAAGACTCTCTAATGGGCAAAATGGTACACAGCATAGGACTCATCTTGCTTAGCTTTAAAGCTTTACTTCTGAACCAAACAGCTAGAGTTGCCCGGTTCCTTCCTTCATCACAGGAGGACACCAGAATGACTAGTTCACATGTGGACCTCTAAAGTGAGAATAGATATATCCCAACTTAGCAGAGAGATCTTACTAACATCTATGCAGATATTAGTTCAGTGGCACTATAGTTTCATCCAACTTAACAAATCTAATTCCAGCCTTTGCCTCATCTTTCACAGAGTGGTCAGCATTTGGATGAAATTTGGGATGCCTTTGACTTCCATTGAGACAAATGACCATCATACAGGCAACTGTGTAAATACTAACAGGTTCCAAAATTCTTTCTAGCAAAACACACTTTCGGTTGTGGCTGAGTGTGCACATCAGTACTTCCAGCATCTTGAAACGGTATAGAAATGCCTAGGTTACTATAAGGTAGAGATGGCTCCTTCAATATGGTTCTGAAGAAAAAGTCATGAAATGAGATCATTTCAGAAACTGCCTTTTTATTTTACTTGTAAATGGGGTTCTGTCCATTTTCTCTTTTTCTGAACAAGTTCATTGAAGCCAATTTCCCATTCCAGGCTTCTCCACACAGAAGAGAGGAGTGATGGGGTATTTGTGCCATTCCCTTCATTAGGGATCCTTCAGAGCTAAACCAGTCATCCCCCCTTGCTGACAGCTGGCTTCGATTCCCTAAGGTAGCAGAGTTTGTTCAGAGAGTTAACAACAGTCTTTTTAAAAGGCTTTGAGTATCACATAAAACATGATCTAAGAGCAATTATAACATGGTACCACGTGTTTATCTTACGTTTTACTAAAGTGCAAATCAATCATTTTGCCTCAAGCAAGTTCACTTTTAGCAGCCAAAATCAACAATAATCTCATTTACCCATGTTACCAAAGTCACCGTCACTGTTATCTGCACACTTTCATTTTTATTCTCTCAATATATCGCAAAACTGATGGCGAATTATTCAAAAGCACTATGAATATAATTAGCAATAACCAAGTTGCAAAATATTTTTTATTGCTGAATCTAATCAATTACACATTCAAAATGAGTGTGATGGAACCGGTTGGGTTTCTGTGTTTGGTGTTTATCTTTTCTGATCTCACATACATTATTGCATTCCCAACAGCACAAGAAGCTGTCTTTACATCTGAACATTAATTGTAAAAATCTTACCCAGAGCTGAAGCCAACTTCCAGGACTGGTTTTGAATTTCTAAGGCAAGACCATTCCATGTTACATTACAGAAAAAATCCAGTGTACCCATCATTTAAAAAATTCAAGTGTTAGTGACATGATAGTCCTTCAGCCAAGCCTTCAGGAAGTAACAAAGTACATTGCAGAGGAGTCCAAAAAAATGGATTGACATAAATTTAGTATAGATGCATTAACTAAGAGCATGTTATGCAACTCATCTCAGTGGAGAGCTACCAATTACAAACATTTATTCACGCAAGCCAAGCACATTACATCCATAAAAGTGAAGTAATTTTGTAAATAACTAAGCTGAGGAAAGCTGATCTTCCTTGGACTCTTATCCCGACCCCTTCTTCCCCCTGTTGCCATTAAATAATAAATAAATAAATAAATAAATATCTCAGATTGACAGCACTTTCACAACAAACTACTTGTGGTTCTACTGCAGCACCAAAGGACCTCCCTACTGCAGATAATAGCAACAATTAAACCTCAGCCCTTATCCTAAAGGCTATACAACTATTCATGAAGACACTTTGGAAACCTCAAAAAAATCACTGCAGTTAGCTCTTATGAATGCCTTCATGGTGAGAGATGCTACCTTTCACCATGATACCTGACCAGGTCTCAGCATATTTATTTAGGTGTCATAACTGTGGCCTACAGCCTAGAGTTTTCAGCTGGGGAAAAAAAAAAAAAAAAGGTATACTTTTCATCAGTTACATCGCACTGGTATGGCATTGAAAAAAACGTAAAGGCAGTAGCTGGTCCAGTACCATTTCTAATCACTAGTGTATGTAAACACAAACTCTGTAAAGAGTCAACTATTCCAGAGCACATATAGCAAGAAATCTTGAAAATTCAGGTTTTTACTTTAAATTTTTATCATTAGTTTCCAAAGATCTTAGGTTAGAGTTTTTGTTTCTAAATTCCATTTAAATCTTCTACCTGAAATTCAACCTCATTCTAATCCTACTCCCATGGTAGCAAGATTTTAAAATACTGTTATAAACAGAAAAGTAACCATGTAAAAGTGACATCTATTTACTGCACAGATCTAATCTTCAGTTATTGAGTTAATTTGGGTTCTACCAAAATATATTCTAGAAAAAGTGTGTTTGACTTTTTTGGCTCTCGGTCTTCTAAAGACTGTGTCAGAGAAAATACATTATCAATGTTATATACAAAATAAACTAGATTGCTAACCAAGATGCAGCTACAGAACACTCATTACTGCTGGGAAGGTAAATGGCAGAGTTTGACATCTCAAATTAACATACACCTGTTCAACAGCTGAATATTTTAAGTTACATAATAGGGAATCAGAAGTAAAACCTGCAGATCATTTGAGGTCTTCTAACAGATTCCCTATTAATATCTACACTTTAAAAAAAAAAAAAAAAAATCAAACGACAGTTGAAAGACCTACAAGCACCCAAATCCCTGATCATGCAGGAGGACTCTGTTCCTATTTTTCAGAGGTGAGGAAACCATCACAATATGCCATCACAACTGTGCCTTAACTGAAGAATGAAAAGCATGAGGGAGAAACCCAACAAAAATTGCTCTGCCACCATTGCTGAAATTAAGGATGTAGCAGCAGCTCCTCTATTCCCCCCTGCCATTAAGGTGTGTGAAGTCAAACAGCAGCTAACATACTAGCCACCGGCCACATGGGTAAACACCTGCTCTCATCAAGTTCACTACAACATGAAAACATTAAAAGTGTAGTCACTGGCAGAAAACTCTGCCTCTTAATTTCCTGATAGAAAAAGAAGCTGCAGTTTGGGTTTCTTCATTACCTCACTGGCATTGCCAGAACCAGATTTCCAAGCAGCCCAAAGCTGCTCAGCATGCAAGCTGCAGCATCCCTTTACAGTCATTTGACAAATAGGGATCAAGAGCTTGTTTCCAAAAGATAAACTGGAAATGAGAAAGAAATTGCATGCACACACATGAGGGAGAGAACAGGGGCAAAGCAGTAATTCTGTGATGGCTGAAATGAGTCTCTACGGAGTTATAGAAAGAAGCTTGCTGTCAGAGGCTTGAGAGCGCCTTGGGCAAACATTGGGCTGAGCACAGCAATGCTCAGACTAGCCTTTCACTGCTGTTCAGACGAAGAGTTTGGTAATCAATTCCTCTCCCATTGCAGATCAAACATTTCCTGGCTCCTTCTATAATAGAGGGCATAGAGAAGAAGGGAAGAACATTCCTTCTGCATTCAAAGCAATAATTCTATGAAAGAAGAAAAAACACATCCAAGTTTTTGAATGGCACTGCTGAGGGTGAGGGCAGGCAGCAGAGCTACTGCCCACACTCACAGCATGAGGCAAGGCTCCAAACCCTGGCTGGACCCAAGTGCTCCTGGTAAACACTGTAAAAACAGCTAAATAAACTGTTCCAAGCCAGTAGGTCAACTGATCTGACCCAGAGAGCAGAAGCCACAGTGTCACACAGCAATTCTTTACTCAAGCCTTTCCTTTGTTCAAACCATTCAGGCTCAGCTAGAAAGTCCTCTGAACCCAAGTTAGTGGTGCACAATTGGCACACTGGCCTGATGGCTCTGTTCTGGTTTCAGTGTCTTGCTGTACAGCTTGGACCCAGGACCTCGTCATACTTTCTGCTAGATTAAGAGTCATCTGACTGTTGTCAGAAGCCTGCCTTGTCTTTACAGACAATTTCAGGGAGCTGTGAATCAGTCTTCATCTTAATTTTGAGCTTCTTTGATACTTCAACCCCTTAAATAATATTTGTCACTTTTTCTGTTCACATTTAATTCTTCCCAAATGATGTTGTGCAGACAAATATACCCACCAGGGCTTTATGCAGCAGCCACCTCCCTCAAGTCTATGCCCCACTCAAGAGATGCTTGCTCCACAGAAATTTCACTATTCATATAACCAGGGAAAGAAGTGATTTGTATCAAAAGAATCTTAGCCATGGTCAAGGGCATTCCCAACACACACTCTGGAACAGATATCATTTTTAGGTCAGGAGAGGGATCCCCAAGAGAGGCCCTCTGCTTCTGACACAGAACATGACCCTTTGAAGATAAGAATGATCTTACATTGTCACTTTCCTTAAGGATGTCCACTCCTGCATTAAGAATCTGTTCTTTTACTCTCTTGACTGGTGGTAGTCTGAAGAAATCCCATATATAACCAAAGTTGCTACCTCCTTACCCATCCATGGGTTATATTTAGCTGCATATACAAATGAGAAACACAATGAGAGCTGCAGGAAGAAAGCAAGTAGGCAGCGGACAAATCTGCAGAGCAGTATTCACAGAGAGCTCCAGCTACAGTCTTTTACAGATGGGATGTCTTTTAATAAAAAGCACCAGACCCATCTACTAATTAAAGCCCAGATTCTTTATGAAGAAAGAGTTTCTTTAATCTAGCAAGACAGACTGTGTTCTTTCCTTGTGAATGGAGAGGTTAAGTCCTTGAGAGCTTAGTATTGCTAGAGCATGAGCACTGAATAATGGAATAATAGACAGCATCCAGGGAATGTGGGACATGTTTACACAGTGCCCTGCAGCATCGTGCTGCATTAAGAAATGAGTTTGTGGTTCTGCCCAGTATCGTGCCACACTATCCAATGCAGAGGAAGAGACTTGGGTCATGAAGTCGTACCGAAAGCTGAGAGGGTTCCCCACCTCTTAGGAAAGGGGTCTGTTTGTGGGCCTTAGGAGAAAGCAGTACTTTGTACACACATTAGTATAACACACAATGAAACTATAGCTATGGACAATAATATAGATCACACTTTCCAAACAGACTTGTATTACCAAATGTAGGAGTACTCTGGAAGCTATCTGATAATTGAAAATTGTTCTGACAAAGTCAGCCCACTCACTGATCCCGTCATAAGACAACAGGTTTGACTGATGCACTCGATTTAAGAGAAATCTCAGTGCTACATCAAACTACACCAGCAGCTGCAGTTTTGAGAGCCCTGAACTCAAAGAAACTCTCCAAGGAGACTTGCTCTCAGCCACTTGTATGCAGACTTGCAAGGAAAAGAAACCACAGCTAGACAGTGGAAGGTGGCGGCAAATAACAAGACACACCACAAAAAGCCCCACAAGACTACACCCCCCAAAGCAGGGTTAACATTCATGTTCATATTAATCTGTCTGAAACGGATCCCATTTAAAACCTCAGCAACCTTTTCTAAAAAACTGCTTGGGGGAAAACTATGAAGAATGCAAGTCTCTCTCAGCCCATGGCAACAAGCCCAATGGCACTAGGCAGCAAAAGAAAGTGTGCAGATTACCCAATAGAGCCTGTTGTTTATGAAGAACAGATCACAGCAGGTTAAGTTCAGCATGGAAAGGGAATGGCATTTATGCAAAATACAGCATAACAGCAAAAAGGAGAGAGCGAGTCTTGGGAACAGAAATTGGTTTTAGTCATGTCCAATTTTGCACAACAGTACGTGATCTCAGTTTTATACAATTAATCAAATTACTCCCATCAAACAATCTTATGTTGCCGATAACTCAAATTTTAGCTGAGTGCTTTTACTGCTGTGGGCTAAGCGCAGAGACAGTTTGCTATAGGAAGTAATATTCCACACACAGACCGAAATATTAAGAAGTAGCAATTTCAGAACAATTAATCGGGTCTGCTCCCATTTACAGTCATCCTATCATACCTGCAATGCCACCACCTCTTCCACACTGCAAATCCATGCCATACTTTCAGATGTGCAAGCAGTGCTAAAAAGGGATTTCATAAGATCTTTGCAATACACAAGTTCCCAGAATAAGGGGAGCAGCACACATGGTGCGCAGAAAGTTATGAAAGCCAGTGAATTGACAGGTTCCAGCTCCTCTTCATGTAGTACACAAAGCCCATTATAACTAGCCATGCCTATGAAAACTGGCCATCCAACCAACAGAATCAGTGGCAACACTTCTTTTCAGTCTAGATTTTACAATGAAAAAAGATCATACGCGTGCTGAAGACACATGGGATGTCTCTGTAACGTAGGGCCTTTGTCTTCAGGCCCTCCTCCCTTTCACCCGTTACCACATCCAGCTGCTGGGTCTCAGGGCCAGCTGCCCTGCAGGGAAGCAGGAGGAGATAAGGTGAGCACGGTCACTCTGCAGCCACTGCCCCGTGCAGCACACGCTGCCGGTCAAAGAATGGCAGAGTAGCTACGTTCTCTTCACCACCCTACAGCCCCATCCAGTTTGTGGTGGAACCAGCCCCACATTCACACAAGTTTTGTGCTGCATGCAGTTCCAGGAGCTGGAAAGGGCAGACTTAATACACTTTGAGAGGAACAGCCTCACTTAGTGCTTATTTTCAGTGTTTACCCATAGTGATTGCAGTTTAGTTTCTAATCAAGAGGATGATCATAAACCACAAAAGCAGCAGTTCAGTCTGGTTAAGACCAAGCAGGTTCTGTGAACATACAGTTACTACTACCAAATGCATCTCCCAAACACGCACTGTTCATGTTTTTCACTCCTGCAAAACTTTCAAGATTTTCTTTTCTAACGAGTAATTAGACAAAAACCCAGATCTTTCCAAGTCTGATGGCAAGGACGATGATGTGGGCCTGAACACCTACCATGTATGCATCTACAAAAAAAGAGGCTCAGCTCAAGATCTGAAAGCAAGTCATCCGCACCTTGAGCAAGTGATATAAAAATTAAGAAATTTGATATTTTAATGTAAGATGCATGCATCTTTACTTCCCCTCTGATCAGAATTTTTCTTCTACCCAAAATACTCCTCCAATAACAGTTACATAAAAAGGGGGATGTTGTTGAAAAGATTTCCCTAAACAACTCTACATACAGGGTATACCTTGAAGAGTATGCATCTACTTAGATTCTTGTTGGGATGGGGATTCAAGGTTGAAGAGCATGGTGGGTATTTCTCCTAGAATCTCTGCTGAGAGATGCTGCTCTCTTCTGGATTTCCTGCCTGAAATTTCAGAGTTTGGGTGGTGCAACTCTCTGGGTACTGAACCAGAATAAACTAATAAGATTTCAGAGCTGCTTTCAACAAGGTGTCTCAGGGACTTCAAGAACTGGCCTACACAGCTTCCCTGCAGAGCAGTACCCAGGGGTGCCAATTCTCTGTACAAGAGATGCTGTATCCAAACCACCTCGCCAGATTAGATTTATTCATGAGTTGCTGGAAGCCAAAACTGTTTAGACTGTTCACCAAAATTCTAATTTTTATACATCCTATTAAAAAAATCAAAGTTTAATTAATTTGGACCAGAAACTAAAGGAAATATTTGTCTCAAATGCAGATTGAAACCAGTTAGCTTCCACAGACATTGTTTTTCATTCACACCTTATGCAGGGACAATGACCTTAAATGCTGCAATATAAGTGATGAAGCTGGTTGCTGAGGTATGTGGAACGCGGAGTATTTTTACGATCCAAGGAATGATACGAATTTCAAGTTAATTTCGGCTACAAAGGGATCAGAGGCTTCCTTCATCATGCCAGGTAAAACAAAAGCATTTTAGTGTTCACAGATAGGACAGAACAGAGGAAGAATGTGAAATATCACTTGGCTGCCAGCTGAAAACACACAGTTTTTGTAAGCAGTTTCATGCTGCCTCTCCACTGGCAACCCACGCTGGCTGGGGAATGTGCAGGAAAGAGGTCCAGCAACTGCTCCGCAATATACACACGGGTACCAACTTTCCAAACAAACCTGTCTGAAGCAAAGTTTTATCAACTGCACTCTCAGTACAGCTTCTTAGGATAAAAATTTCACCCACTACTTTACTCTCCAAGAGGTTGATGGACAGGTGACAGAGATACTGGAAAGTCAGCTTTCCTTCCCCCTGTTTTCTTGAACTGTAAAGTTTGACATGGAACACTTAGTTGGCCCACTGCTCTAGGTTTTATAAGTATTCCCCTCCAGTGCCAACATAACCTGAGCAGCTCTACACAAAATCAGATTTCAGCTACTGAAAGTGTAGTTAGACTGCAAGAAAATGCAGCTACCTTCTCCCTTATCCCCACCTTCCCAAGATGGTCCATACTGTACACAAATATGATGCTGCTCCAAAGAAGTATGCAAAGTTGGCAGGATGGATAAAACTTTTCCCACTTCACCATTAAAAACAAAAACACTCCCACACACCAGATAATAGGAGGGTAAGGCTGAGGGGGGGAATAAAAATTTTTGCTGGGTTATCACAAAAAAAAAATCTTTCTTCTCCTCTTCCCCCAGGCATCGCAAAGTGTTTGAACCAACCCCAAAGCTTTTTGTCTTTCTCATCTTTTTGAAGCCAATATTGATTATATTTTGGAATTTCTTTTTTTACCTTCAAAAGACTTTGCAAACAATAACTAACAAATCCTAAAATTTCTCTGAGGCACAGGATCTCTAGAGCGGTGCTAGATAGAGGGAAACTAAGACAAAAAAAAAATGTTGTCTGATTTACCTAAGTTCACAAAGTAGAGGTTATCAGAGTTGCAGAATTTTGGCTTTTGAGATGTGTGCCAAACTGAGCAGACAGAATACCCCTCCCACCTGTTAGGGAACTGCCCATGAGCCATTTTTAACAGCCAGTTCAGTTAGCATTGGGACACTACTCAATATGCTAGTAGTAACAGAACCAAGTACCACTTCCCTGCCTTGGCAAACTACTCCTCCTCTCAAAATCTCCTTCATGAGGACTTTCTTTTTGCCTTAACTACTTCAACTTCTCTGGAATTCTGTAGGACCTCTCCCAGTCCCATTTCTGAAAGATGCTCAGTGACCAGGGTTGACTATTCATTTTTCACGGATATTAAAGGCCAATAAACTATAAACCTCCTCTGCTACTCCTGCCTAGGATAATTCCTTCTCAAGAGAAGCAGCATTTTGAAAGTCTATAATCCCAGCACATCATTTAGTTCCAAGCAAGTGAACAATAAAGAATCAAAAACTCAAACAAAGCAGTCTTATTACCCCTCTATCAGACCCCCAAACCACAACAGGGCATACAACAGGAAAGAGGAGTCTGTCACTAACAAGTACCCTTCAGAAGGAAGAGGCTCCACAGACCATTCTTTTTTGCTGGGATAGATGAAGCACAGGTCCATAGCACAGCAGAAGCTTGGCCTGCCCTATTCTGTGAGCCACAGCTTGCTTTGCAGCTCATCTTCAGGGAAAAAATTACTTTTCCTGCAACTTGTTTTCGTGCTATGCTGGAGGTTGATGCCATTTGCTTCTGTGCTACATTGGAGATGGATTCCATTACATATGCATGTGTCTTTTAAGGTATGGTGACCAAATCAAAGCTTCCAGTTGGTTAAACAAGTCCCCAACTTTCAACACTTTCACCTGAGTCAGAGTGTGCAGCCATGCTGCTATTATCACATGGCTCATGCCTTAACACTGTATCTCCTACAGCCATTTGGAGCCTGGCTGAAGGAAGCCAATAGAAATTCTACCTGCGTGAATGATCCATCCTCATTGCACTCTGGGATGAAGACTGCTTCCTGGGGCTTCTTTGCCTGTTCCAGTGCTTGAGCTCTCTCTAATCGACACTTGCTTTGGCCAGCATCTACAAAGAGAAAAGCAAAACCCACTTAGATCGCAAACACCATTTGGCCTCTTCGAAAGCTACCAGATGCACCACACAGCTGCAGGAGGGAAAATCCCCAAACAAGTAAGACATCAAGGACCATTACCTGCATATTAACAAGGCAGCTGCGAAGTTAGCAGTCATGATCCCAGGGACAAATATGAACCCAGACAATCAAACTGCAAGCCAGTTAATGAAGTACTGCCTAATTTTGTAGGCAATGGTTTTTATGGTCATCCAAGGGCTCTGGAAGCTTCTTCCAAGAAGTGCTGGAGCACAACATCCATGCAGTGAAAGGCCTTCCCAGAGGGAGTTGTGCTTGTGTTAGTATTAGCATCCTGAAACTGGATGGCTGAGCATAGGCCAAGTAATACAGGCCCAGAAGCTAGCAATGAGAAAGAAGGGATCGCCCTAGAAAAGCTCCCTCTCTGAGAAACTCTCCCAATAAAATGCTAAAATAACCAGCCACCCACCTGAACTTCCACCTTTGTGTGGTTCAGATAAAGTAGATATGCCATTGCCTGTGCTTCCTGAAACCCAGCTGCTACCTCTAGTCCCAGTGCTTTACAGCCAGGTGCACATCATACTTTCTCATATAAGTTACTTTGCTGCCAAGAAAAAAATATTGCTTGAAAGAAAAAATATAGAGCTTGAATGAGTTAAGACCTCAGCTCTGCACTTATTTCAGATGATGGCACGATGTACCATGACCTTAACCCCTTCCAGGTCCAGCTGTTACAGACTGTAGACCCAGATAAGCCTAACACTGATGACTAATGGGTCAAAGAGGAGAGTTCTGCCTTACAGAGATACAGACTGACTTGGTGTTTACATTTAAAAACATGATGTCTAACAGTACTGCTGTTCGGTCTAGAATAAGAAGAAAGAAGCAAACATCTGTTTCTGGGACTCTGCCACAGGGACTAGCACCTTCTTCCTTTTCCCATGAAACCACTGACTGAGAGATTTTCAGTGCAGAAACTGCAAAATCTGATCATCAGAATCTTCCAGCAGCACCATAGCATCATCAAGGTTGACTCCTCATTCTACTAAGCATGGAAATCACATTGGTTATCAAAAGATTTCCACTGGATTCCTGAAGATCCCATATTCTGCTTCACAGATCATATGACCTTCAACAACAGAATCACCAATACCAGCACTGAATTAGAAAGCCAGTCTGGGTTCTCAAATCAACTGAATTCACATTGCACAGCAATAGAAACAATTTTCATCTAAGCATAGCTAGACACAGAAACCAATGACATGGTTATAAATAGTTTTGATAAAGATATAGATTAAAGCTTTCAAGTTGAGCACTTTATACAACTGATGACTCAAGAAACTAAGTTTCCGGTTTGCCAACACCGTTTCATTTTAAACATATCACATTACTCCCTGAGAAGGATTTCACAAGTCTCTTCTGAAATTATGGAAATCAAAGCCTACTCTTTGGAAAAAGTCATTAGTCATAGCAACAGTATTCAGCACAAATGACTGTCGCTTAGGCACTGGGTCACAAAGCCAGTGCCTATATCAACTTTGCCACTGACCCACTGAGTGTTGGTCACCTCACCAACCTATGATCTTGTGTCCATTATGATCCTATGTCACTCTCATCTTTAGACTGTAATTTGTGGGGTGTTTGCAGAATACACTTAGCCCATGGAGCTTTGATCTCAGGTAGACCTATCATGAGCTTGTATCAAGCGCAAGATTGTTACATAATGAAGAGACTTTCTTGAATACAATTTACACTGATGTTAAAGAAGCAGTATTTGTTTTTCTAATTAGCCATGATACAACCTTTAAGCTGGAATTTCCTTTTTTCCTCTCTGCTTGCCAAAGTGACCAGATGATCAGACCTTGTTTGCACACCTCCACTGAAGGACGATCCCGCTAACAGTACTGACCATTCCTACATGTGCTAATTCTTTCAGCTGAAAAGGAAGCACTGGCAACGCTGTTAACTGGAACACCTAACCATCACCTGCAGATCTCCTGTTCAAGCCTACGAGTCTAATCTTGCTTGGCACGACATAGGGCATCTTACTAAACCAGATGGTGTGGCTGCACCTTCTGTTTTACAGCTAAAAACACCTTCAAGTTCTGCTTTACAGGAGACAACTAAGTAGCAAAAAAATCAGCACAGATTATGCAGATCTGCACATATAAGGAAAGAAAAAAAAAAAAAGAGTTGCAAATTTCTTACATGACAATCAAAGTACAGATTCATAAATGAAAGTGTGTTTTCTAGTCTCTCCATCTGAGGATACAGGACTGCAGACAGGCATATCTGGTTTCTCTCCTGAACGTAAAACAGAAGTGTGAAGTATTTTCACATAGCATCTACTTTAGTGCTGGCACACTCACAACTGCATGACTGAAACTGGATGCTTCACCACATGGCTGGTAGGAACAAACATGTGGTATGTCCTGTAATACAAATACATTAGAAGCCCAGGCAGAAGGGAAACTAACTCAGATCTTTGTCCAATTTGTCTAATGAGCAAACGTGCACACAGTCAAACCCTTACTATAAGAAGATAATACAAACATGTTACTGATAAGGTGACTGTGTCCCTCCTGGCAATTTTAACTGGCCTTTACAGATTGAACCCTCCACTACCACCCAGTAGACCACACTGTGTAGCACACTACCACTACACCACATCGTTTAAGCGCTCATCGTTGTTGCAGCATCACGTTTTGCAATTCAACCGTTGGCTCAGTGATGTCTCTTCACAAATTGCTGCTGAAGTGCAGAGAAGACAGACAGTTTTTCTCCTGTTCATGAACACACAGCCCTGATTACTTCTCCCATCCTCCCTTATTGATTTCCAAAGGTCACACCAGTCCTTTTACAGACTTGACTTGGAACAACCACCTATATAACACACTGGTTGAAGAGGTGTGTGCATACCGCTACCTTTTGTGTCTGTCGTTTCACAATTCAGTTCCAGTAAAAACAGTGCCTTTTATATCAACATTTACCAGTTTGTTTTTAAGAGGACTGTCAATCCTTCTCTTCTTCACTGCACAAGCTGGTATTTTTATAATGTTTGCATCAACATGTGATTTCAGTGGGATGACTTCACCTTGCTATTTCTGCTTTGTTAATTAGAAAATGTAAAATATTACATAAGTGCCAAGTGTTAAAAAGTAGCTTCCAAATAGCTCACCCCAAATCAGATGCATTTCAAATTTTACTAAAGCCTGACACTATGAAGTAGATTCATATACCCTATTCGGCATTTTGATTGTTTACCTGAGTGTTTCAGAACTTTTTCTTCTCTCTCCTTAAAAACTGTTCTCTGGAGTATCAAACACCAGGCTTATAAAACAGAATGGCATTCCAATTTCACAGTCCAGACAGACTAAGTAAGACTTTGTCCCCTGCCTTACAGAAGGTGAAAGACCAAAACAGGGTGACATTTTTAAAAGCAGAGCTGTTTAATAATTTGACTTCAAATATCTTCAAGCCTAAGACAGATTTACTGCAGCTCAGAAAGCTGCCTTTTAAAGAAAATTCATTTGCATATTGGTAGCTGACAACTAGGAGATTGTGAACTATAAGTGATGTTTTTGACATCTGTGGCCTAATCTGCAGAATGCAGGTGCACATAATTTTGGATTTTGCAATGAAGTTGGCTAGTTACCCTGGTTGATCTTATCCGTGAACAGTTTATTGAAATGAGACCACCATGTCCCCCATCATATACACAGTGCGCTCCTGAATAGGCCCCAAGAATTCCAGCATCAGGCAGAGGCAGTTTTGACACCATGCATCATGGTATAAAGACCCAAGCTATCCTAATAATACAAAGTAAAACATCTCCAGACATCCACATAACACTAGCAGCAAATGTATGCGATGCAACCACAAAAATCTAGCGATTTAATTTTAATTCTACTTTGTTTTCATCAAAAGCTCAAAGGGCAAAAATTGATCCAAGCAGCTTTTGAACTATTTCTAGTTCTATTGGGTAACTATCTCACATATAGGCCAGGTCCCCACCAGGCATAAAGCAGTCCAGCTGCATGGAAGTCAGCAGATTCATACCCATTTATTCCAGTCCTTGCATAAAACAGGTGAAAAACTGAGCCTGAGCAAACTACAAACACATGCCAATCTCTCCCACAGGGTGCCAATCATTCTCCACTCTCCCCATTATTTTCCACTTCATTTCTGATGAGTTCTACACCTGGAATCTCCAACTTTCCTTTCATGCTGACACGCTTTGCTCCTCTTTTGATACCCACATACCATTTCTACTCCAGAGCTCCCTGATGTATTTGGAGCATACCTAAAAACATGACTTAACTTGCAAAGTGACTGAAAGCATAATTTAAGATTTTATGGACTAACTGCTGCCAAGGAGGGATCCACTTTATTCTCCCTTGACTAGGAATAAGAAAGTTCAAAGACAAAACACATGGATCTAGCAAGTGGACTGAAAACAGTGATTTCAAAATACCATCTCCTGTCCAACAAAAACAGTAGGTGGAGGAGAAAAATTACCTTCAAACAACCCACCAATAGTCAGAAGACAACCTTCCTTTCCAGGACATTGGCCAAAAGTTGTGTTCATGCAGGTGTCCCAGGAGATGGGCTGAAGATCCCTGTTACAATTCTGCCCAGTAGTTTACAGATAGGTTTATTCTACATAGTGACTTGTGATCCAAGAACAAGCTCTATATCAGCAGACTTTCAAAACCAACCATTATAAATTTAAAGTTTTTAGAACACTCCCATTTTTTTTTTATTAAGCCAAACCAGTTCCTAGAAACCAACAAGTTAACAAAGAACTTAGATGTGTTTTAAGCCACAGATATCCAATATACCCCAGCAATCACTGCACAACCCTGACAACTTGCCAAGACTCATTTAACAAGTATTTGTCCTTCATCCCTGCAAAGTTTTGAGGCAGAACTCTTATTTGACATCAGATCTTAAGATGCCCACTGTCAAAAGATTCAGGTAGGAGTGCCTGGTTGTGTATTTTATGTACAGCTACACCATCTGGAACTATTCTCTGGAATCTCATCAATGAAGTTCCATTTGTCATGGATGCCGTAGTTTGATAATTTTAAGCTACTCCTGACTTTTAACCCTTTGAGATGTGTGAGTGAGGGTTCGGAGGGAGTTCAGATAATTTAGCACTGAAGAAATTTCATTGAAAAGCACTTGAGGAAGGAGCAAGAGCTGAGTAAGAGTTACAGTTCCCAAGGGGCTGGCAAGATTTCATCTTTAAAGGTCCTTAGCTTCTTGAGAGAGAGCAGAGAGCTAAGCCAAATCAAAAAGGTTCTGTTCTCACCATGGAAACCATTCTGCTTGCCTAGGTACAAGCACAGTTCAAATTATCAGGATATGAAATTGGAAACCTATGGTGATCTAGGTGCAGAACTATGCCTTGCTGTCCACAATATACTTCCTCTTTTCCTTTTTTTAGTTACCTTGTTTTCCTTCCCCCTCAGAGAAGGAAGTACAAGTTAAAATTGCTCATTTCATAAGGATGTGTTCTTGGATACAGTATCTATCACAAGTGCATGTGATTGGGCTCAGTGGTCCATGGGATCCCTTCCAGGTCTATAGGAGATCCCCTGTAGAGCATCTCTGTCATGCAGAAGGAATGAAGGCTGTTCAGAGTAAACCTGGTGCCCTACTGTAGCAGTAGAAAGTGCTCGAACACTGCTGGTGATACCTTCCTTTGTGAGAGTACAAGATACACACCTGGCCAACCGCCTGTAGTTAGGCACACCTGTCCCACAACTGTCTGTACTTGACAAGAATAGTGATCTTCATGCACAGCTAGAGGTCATACTCCTAATGTGACTAGAAAAACAAAATATCTTTCAATAGCAGCACACGTGGAAATAACCAGCAAGGTTAAATTTGAATGTGATAGTTAAAATAATATTCTTACTTCCCAGGGATTCACAGGAACATGAGTGGGGTAAAAGCAAGACTTGCAGTTGTTAAACACTCCCAACATTATTAGGTACTGTATAATACCACAGGGTAATAGGAAAAAGGAAAAGAGAACGTGAGTAGTTTCAGCTAATCATTTCAGGTCTGTCAGAGAGCAGAAACAAAAGTATACTTTTACCTGTTCTTAAGACAAAAAAGTCTTAGTTATTTCTTTGAGACTCTTTGCAATCATGATATACAGTAGACTGTGTAGTTTGGCAATCAACATTTTCTCCACTTCCAGAAACAGACACTTTTGCACACGGTGGTAAAACATGGGATCTGAAATGTGTTAAGTGACCAAACAGTGCCAGTTTATATGCTGGTATCAGCCATGGAATTGCTTATCTAAGCCACTCTGCTCAAGTGATGAAAGCAAAATCAGAACTCCCACCCTGCCACTTCTTATTGTGACACTCAAAAATGCATCACTTGCAAGAACAGTTCAACTCCTTGTCCCCTGGGAAGAAAGCTTCTACGTTTCCAGTACTCAGAAATCAGCATGATTCAAAGGCCTTTTTCTATGCTGTGGGAGAGAAGCTGCCATAAAGCAACCCAGCAGTGGTAAGAAAAAAAAAAAAAAAATCATACAAGTAAGCTTTTTTTCAGTGAGAAACTGTTTATAAAGAGAGCAATATTTGAGGTCATGCTCATAATTCACCTAAACTATAAAGTTGTCAATACATTGAAAAGGGATTTCCATTTTAGAACAAGTAATTCTGACAAAGATACATTTTTATAATAGTAAAAAAGCCTTCATAAACAAAAGCCAGGCTTAAATGTATGCCTATTTAGCCTTCCACATGGATTTTAATGAGTCTCTCCTGTCACTTTAACCAATTGCTAAAAACATCTGTGCCATCTGCCCTCTGAGTCAATTGTGCTCTCAGAAAATGCACTCAACTTGACTTTTCACTTCACTGCAGAAGCAAACCATTTGTGTGACAAAGCACCAATATTCCCTAAAAAAGTTTCAACTTCATATTTAGATTATGCTGAAGAGCTGAACTGAGAGAGAAACAATATTCTCACTTTTAAGTAGATGTGTAACTGTAAGAGCAAACAGGCAAAGAGGCCACATAAAGCCTTGCATGCATTCTGTGTTCTTAATTAACTCATCACAGAAAAGCTGTGTACGTGTATGAAAAGGAACTAGACATCTAATGGGCACTGCACATTCTTCCCCACTCCACATTCCTATCACTCAAAGGTATCTCAGCTCCTTACCAGCACAGGTAGCAAGAAAGAGCTGCTCTTTCAGGATTTGATTTTGCATTTCCATGGGGCCAGCTCCTTCTGCTCTGCAGGCACATATTTTGGCCCTTTTTCAGTGATGTCTCTGGCTTTTTTGCCCTCTTTCATTGATAATTCAGTCAGTTCTTACTCCTGCCACCTAAACTCAGACTCAGATACCCATGCTCACGAAGGCACAACTTCAATCAGATTACTCACAGAGCATGGTACTAAACTCAAGGGTCTAAGAATCCAGTTTCTTTTAAGGTGGGACTCCTATTCCTCCTTTCAAAGGCATTTGAAATCCACCTACCTTTGCACCGGCCACGATGTGTCACGCTCAGACTTGACTCCCGGCATTTGGCTCTCTGGTAGTCGCACATTGACTCGTATGTTCTGCCATCAGAGGCACAGAGGGGTTTGGACTGGGACCTGGAGCAATGCAGGTTACACTGAGGGTCTCTGTCACGGTCGCTTATTAAAAACTGGAAGAAGTAAAGAAAAGAAGGTGGGAGAAAAAAAACATATTGGTTTTGTTTGGTTTCCCAAAACAAAGCATGGTGGTTTTTTTTTTATCACAATAGCAATATGGGCTATAATGCAATTTAAGCTGCCTACCAAAGCTGACTTTGCCTGCAGGGAACTTAAAATGAAACACGTACATCTTTTTTTTTTTAAAAAAAAAAAAAAAAATAAAGGGTCTTTGCCATTCCATTTTCTTTAATAGAACGGAAACATTACTCACTCTGCCTCACCTCTGAAAACATAAGATGTGCAAAGCCAAACACAACCCACACGGGAAGGGCAATACTGAGTCACAGCAGCCCAGCGCTCTGCCACAAGCAGTATCTGGTACTAGACAATTTTAGTCAGAGGTACAAGAAATTTATCACCAAGGATGGAGGAACACAAATAACCTATCAAGATTGGCCTTGGTAGTTGAACTATGGATGTGGCCAGCTTTATATCACCAGTTATTTGTTTTTTAAAACATTACTTATGTCATCTGCGGATACCACCTGCAAGAGCATACCTGTACACTCCCAAAGCCACGTTTTGTTCCTTCCTGATGACATCCTGCCCAGCTGGCAAATGCATTCCATGCATCCCACAATCTAATTGCACACTGTGTGAAAAGCTATTTCAGAAATATGAACTTGTCATTTTTCTGAATACCTCTTCTTTCCAAGCATTCAGTTCGGATGCAGCCTGTTTTGTATAATCATGGCACTCCTTTCTTGTCAATCTCCCAATGTGAACCACCCCAGTCTCCCAATTCCTTGCCCAGATTACTTCCTCAATGCCACCTTCACTGCTGTTTTCCTTCTCTGAAGACAGCTTGGATTCTGCCCTATCTTTTGGAGATGGGGAAAGCCACAATGCAGATGAATGAGCCCCCATTTTCTGTCCACTTGTTCCCTGCAAATCCCAGTATCTGGCAGTAGTTTACTGTTGTACCCTCAGCTGCCTATAGGGATACCCAGGTCTCTCTTCCCAAATTCATACTGTCTTCCTGAGCACCCTGACTGCCAGTCCTCTTTCCGTAACCATTGGCATAGAGTTTCAGCAAGACATGATAGCCCTTTTCACTTCCCATGCTACCCCACTTTGAGGGTAGTCAGACCTTTAACCATTACCCAAACCCAACCACCTGCTCACACGAAGATTTCAGGGCACTCCTGAAACAAGTTCCAGGAGGATTAAGGAAAGAAAAGGGAAGTTAAACCTGCCTGACACTTCCCTTTCCCAAGCTCCCATGTCTTAAGCCTCTCGCAAGCCTGGGGGGACCAGGGTTGCTCTCTAACACATCAATATCCCAGCTCGCTGTCAAAGCAGTTATGAGCTCAGCAGTTCGGCTGCTGGCTGGCGAGTGGGCACTGACTGACACCCTGCCTGCATGCACAAAGCTACGGCTCTCCAAGTGTGTTGATAGCTGGATGCCTTACAGGGAAGTGTGAGTCACTGCCATAATCACCTTGGTGTTACAGTTGCCTACAAAGCTGTCTGTTCTATGCTTTGAGGTTAAAGCTGTTGAAAAAACATTGCCTGAAGCCTAGTTTGGGTTGGTTTTTAACCACTCCAAGAACATGCATCTCTGAAATTTGTTTTTTGACATTAAAAAAAAAAAAAAAAAAAACAAACTTCACCCTCTTTCTCTCTCCAATTAAATAAGATAAAAAACAATTGAGAAGTTGCATATTTTCATATAAAAACATATGAGCTCTGTGCTGCTTATTCTTTTGAAGACTCATGCATTACTAAAAACCCTATTTAAACATGACAGCTGGGAAAAGTAAGCAAGGTCTGCACTTGTTTTAATTTCAGTGGGGCAATCTTTTTTTTAAAAAAATCTCATTGGTTAGAGACTTGCCAAAATTTGTAACAGCACAGAGTTTAAAATGTTTTTGTTCGTTTTCTACAGCACTTTCTATAACCTGGCAACACCTGTTCCAAATGGGAAATTGGAAAATTTAAACCTGAAGGCAATTTGAAATGGTTTATAGAGACCTGGACTAGACTATAAAAACACTGTAAAGCTGGACCAGATTTTTGCCTAGTTCTTGTCAGGGGCTGGACTATCACAAGTTACCTTGGAATTGCTCTAGCTACAGTTACAGTAACGTCTTTCTGTAGCCCCTGAGGTACAAAGACCACTACTAACTGTAAACATACAGCAAAAAGCAGCAGATTGAAGATGCTGACAATTCCTCCCAAAGTGATGTCAGACCTTGAAAGACTTGCAAGGCTTTTCAGCTGTCTGTATAAACAGACCTTAAAAGCAGAGCTGCCTGATAGCACAGTATGGTGCACATACAGCGATTAAGTATTCAGTTAAACACAGAAGCCATTCTGGTTTAGAAGGAACGCATGCATCTGCCATTTATCACAACTTCGAGGGCATAAGCTACTGGCATGAGATGACTTGCAAATTCCTTGTGTCAGAAGCTGAGTTCCACAGATCGGAGTTATCCAGAGGTGCATCAAAAAAGCTGGAATACTGGTTCTCAGCACCAAATCATATTATGTACTTACGGAAAAGTCAGCTTGTATTATGAAAACTCCCCTAAGCCTTCTGTAGTCTGTATCAAAATATTTAGTATAAAGGGGCCTTGCAGGCCAGGAACACCCCTCCTTCCAGAAAGGGCATCTCTGAAGATTAGAAAGTCCTTCTCAGGGCTGACAAATGATCTAAACCTAAGGCTATGGAACAGCTTTCCTCCAGTGCCTCCTTGCAGAGGGATGGGGAGGAACAATTCAGCATTGATTAATTATGAGGGCCTGAGGAAACACGCAGAGCGCCCCAATGCAGTCTATGAAGTTCTTGCCTACCCAAATTAAGCCAAGAACCACGTTATAAAAAAAAATTAAAGAAAAAAATCAAAGCCTTTTTAGCATTTGTAATTTGGATTACAGTAGGGAGCCCACACAGCATGTTCGGTGCTTTCCAGACACTGAAGATGCCACACCTGCCTTGCCAAAAAAGTTTATGGTTTACGTAGTTGCACAAGATGGTGCTTGTTTTGTTCAGCTAGATTATAATTGTAGAAGTCTGCATTAATTTCCAGAAGAATCCAGGATCACGCCTGTCTGATCAGGGTTCTTCTCATGTGATCAGAAAGCACTGCCAGAAAGGCTGGATCTCCTCGAGATATTACTGAAGAGCTTCGAAAACTCCCCTTTACAGTAGGACACCTGCTCCCCTGTAGCTCAGAGCCCTTGCCTTTGCTTGGCAGCCCTGCCAGCTTTCAGATAGTAAAATAGTGACTCTTTATCCTGTTTCTAGCTGGTAAGCAATCATGCTACAAAAGTGATCATCAACAGACCAGCCAGAGACATTTAGCATGCTAGCTGGTTTGAGTGTCCATCCCCTCCCGTCCAGCACAGAGTTTTCTTTCTAGCATTTTGCCTGTCTGGGAACACAACTGCCCTCCTTTGTAAGCAGCCTCGGGCACTTGAAGAAGAAAAACACTGGATGAACGCTGAAATATGTGTCTGCCCATGGGGAGAGCACTTGAATCTATCATTTCAACAGCTAGGACTACAATGTGTAAATTACACATTCCCAGTTCTTTATTCCCCCTTCAAGCAAGCAGGCACTGCTTTTCCCAGGCAGAGGGCTGTGGCAATGCGCACAGGGTGCCCTGATGCCTGGCTACCCACCATCCTCAAACACAGCCCAGGCAGTAACATGATTCTCTGGTTCCTTCAAGGGAAGAGTAATAAGATAAAGTATTTTGGCTTTAACACCAAATGTCCAATCATGACCAGTGAAGCCCAAATCAAAGCTTGATGTCCTAACAGCTTCAGGATATGCACACGAACAGGTCTTGCAAACAACAGAAGCAACAATCTGAATAGTGCTTGGTGCTGTACGCACAGACACACAACATGAACACATCTAGAGTGAGGGAAAAAGTGAAAAACGTGTGCAGGTTTCCAAGCTTCATCTAGAAAGAAGAGGGAAATAGTTATCTTAGCTCTGAGATTTCTCAAAGCCGTCTCTTGATATCTGTGTTCCCATTTGTTGCGGAACAGACTACACCCAAAACAAATGGGACTGGAGATGGTGTAACTGGCTTATCAGCTCTTTGCTCTCCTCCCTTTCCCTCCATGAGAGAACAACTATTAAATGCAGAACTAAGAATAAAATAAAATAACACAACACACACACAAAAACCAACCCACAAACATACACAAAACCCCACAGAAAAAAATCCCACAAAAACTGGCAGGAACAATCTGTTTTCCATGTAAATGTCAAAATTGACCAGATTGCAAATGGGATCCCTTGAATGCAGACTCAATACTAAAATAAGCATAAGTAACACTAGTATTAGACAACAGTATGTATATTCTTCTAGAATTTGCTTACATAAAAGGAGCCTGCACAGCTCTCATACCAATCAGTTTGAGTCCTTGCCCTGAAGAGCTTCTAGTTCAATGCAGCTCTCAGAGCATCTTTTTATGTCAAATGCTGTATCTGTATAAGGACATAAGCCTCCTCTTTCAGCAAATACATTTACACAGGTGCTTGCAGAAACCACTTCCCAAACTACTTTCTGCTTCTTCAGACTTGAAAAGAAAAAGGAAAGATAAGAGGTCAGAATGAAGTTAACTTTGCCAACAAAGCATATCTGTTCTTTTTCTCCACACCTCAACACCACTGCTGACAAACAACAAACACTGATTAAAGGGTTTTTAATGCCTGTGAAGGAAAGCAGACTCCCTGCAGCTGCACAGCAGCTGGGAACACTTGTGTTATTTAGCAGAGAAAGGTCTGACCCCACAAGTGAAAATGAGCTTGGTGGTCACTCATTCTATTCACCATCTGGGTACATTATAAGCACAAACAGAACAGCACAGCCCTTTGTGATGGAGGTAACAAGAAATAGCCAAGCCATTGCAGTATCAGAGTAATGTGCTTTATCAAGGCTTCAGTGGAAAGAGGGAGCAAGGGACACAAGTGACATGAACATGAGAAAGTGGAATTCTATTAAGAAACAAATCCACAAGACAATAGTCCACTACAGAGATGTGTCCGCTAAATAGCGGCTTCACTTCCAACCAGTACTGCAGGCTGTGCCTAACAAAACTGAGGAGAAGAGAGATCAATAAAAGAGAATGTGTGATGGCTTACCCTGTTCTGGAAGACTTCAAGTTTGAAGACCTTTAGAATACATCTTAGGAAAAAGTGACCAATCTAGGTATGTTCATATGGCACAGATCACCCACTCATTTGTCTAAGCACTAGGACAGGCCTGTCTTAAGTACAAATGAGCAAGTGCTTCCTGGGGAGAATTCCCCAGGAAAACTATACCATTTTATACAGTAGAGGAGACTATAAACTTCTGGACATTTTTGTTGCTGTTGGAAAGCATCATTTCACATTTCCTAGTTTTAACCTCACAGATTTATGCCTTGGTTTCAGGCTCCAAACTGGTGCAACCAGCCATACTGGAGGTAGAGCTGGAGCCAAGTCTCAGTTTTAATCATAGCTACACTCTCAGCCCCATGGCAGGCTGCCCACAGGGTGCAAGGACTTCAACTTCAACCATGGGTTTAGGACTTCAGTCAAGTTTTCTGCCACAGAAACAGAAGCCTCGCAGGCCTCAAGTGTCAAAGATCCTGCTCTAAGCCAGAGACCCAAAATGCTTGGCTTATAGAAGTACAAAGATAAAATTTGAACGCCTTAGAAACTCCATCAGAGATGGGACTGTCACGGCTTGCAGTCCCATGTGCAGATAGATATCAACCAGCCAGAGCCACCACAACTCTCAACATCTGACCAGGGTGTCCAGCTTCTATCCTGAAAGTGCTTCAGAACTTATCTAGTGAAAAAAGGCTAAGGTGAGGTTCCTGGGAAGTCTGTCATGTGTTTTTGGGCAAGGGGAGGAAGAAATTGATTTATTTTAATATTTTCTGTCTGAAAATGCTCCCAAGTTTGTATTTCACTTGCATCTAGATGACTTTGGTTTAAGAATATGCTTTTTAAACCCATGTTTCTCAAAGTCCTGCATCTTAACAACTTCCTTGTGTGGATGTTTTCTAGCACCCTACTGTTTTATACAGAGACTTAAGGTTTTCCCAACAAATTTAGAAGGGCACAGCACTTTGTCCAGACAGGAGGGACTTACAAGAAGGATACTGTAATACTTTTATTCGTTGAGTCATCCCACCTGCAAAGTGAAGAGTCCAGCCTAAGTTAAAGCACCACTTATGTTTCAACTACAGGCCCCCAGCTGTGCAAACAAGAACGGGTTCAAAGCACGCAGCCTGTGCTTGAGCACAGTGAAGGCTGGGCAAGCACATGGGATCACACCACAGAGCATGCAAACTCTAGATGTATCTGTATGAGTTGAATTCAAGACAGTTTTCTGCCCTTACAGGCTAGAAACCTATTTTTTCTACAGTAATTCTACTTTCCCTCCACCATCCTCCCTCAGTCATTGTTTTGTGTAAGATACTACAATGAAGGAGAGCATGTAAGTATTATGCTTCATCTGCTAGATGACTTCTACATAGGAAATGATGCTTTGGTGTTCTTCATGAATTGATCCCCAAACACGATGCAGCAGCTGTGCTCTGCTTTTAGAAGATAAGGAACAAGATCAACAAAGTTGCCTAACAGCATATTTGAAGAGCCCACCTAGGACAAATGGTTCAGGACAAACCTTTAGAATCTGACCTCATCCCAGAGAAGTTCTATTGGATTTTTTTGTTGTCGTAGTGTTTTTGTTTTTAACAGAAAAAGAAAAAGCCACTGCAGTCAGGGAGTGAACTTTTAAAATTATATCTCTTGCTTTTGAGGTGCAAGTGTATCCAAGTGCTTAACTACAGTGGACTTGTGGAAAGGAAAATGCCAGAGACATCAAGGACAAGAAGTTCATTTCAGATTTTCAAATAATCTCTTCTTCCACAGAGTTTTTATCCACATGCATGTATTACCTTTATAAAAAGTGACTTTGATTTTATAAACATCAAGTTTGTTTAAGCATCTCAAGTTGCACCACAGATCAGTGTACCGAACAACTAAACAGAGGAAGAAACCAAAACTCTAAAACACAAAATAGAAATTTCATCTTAAATCTCACATTTCTAACACACAACTTCTAAACCTTTCTAGTAATTTTGGCAATATTAAGGTAGAGACTGATTTAATTCCTTTGAAATAACATTACTTCAGCTTCTGTCAAAGCTCACTCTCCTGCTCAGGTTATTCTTGCAGCCAAGATGACATGTAAGCCTAGAACAAACTTGAGATTAAATTTAATTTGTCAAACACTTTGACAAGAGAAGGCATGTTTAACTTGGACTACTACTTCTCTTTAGCTTTGCTACTATACATGTTGAACCAGATAGAAAATCCAGATGTTTACATACCCAGGCAACGAACTCCTTGTCCCAGAGAAAATGACAGCAAGACTGCCATTAACATAAAAGGTGGGATCTTGTCTTTAGTAAACTGTATTGTTTAATAACCTGATCCAGTCTTTCTGGTTTAAGGAGTCCTCTGCTTACGCAGCATAACTGGAAAACAAACTCAAAACATCCTTCTGTATAACTTATGCCAAGTTGGTCTCCTTTGAGTAACCATATCCCGTACTTCAGTTTGTCATAATGGTAGTTGAGGCTGCTGTTCTTCCCTACCAAATGTAGCAGGATTACAACTTTGTGCTGCCACTAGAAGGTGAGAAGTCAGCTACTCCTCTGTAATGAGATATGTTTTCCTCAAAAGAAGCTCTCAGGAAAGTAGAAGAGTTGATGTAAGGTGTTTACTTTAACAAAGGACAGTATTTCAAGAAAGATTTCTGAGAAGAGTCATCCCTATCCTTTTACAAATGCTATCATGTTGAATGCTTTAAACCACTGCATGTGTTGTTCATGATCTGGAGCAAGCCTTCTTGGCCTTGATTCTCTTGAATCATAGAGGAGATTGGAGTACCTGCTTTCTTACCCTCCACTGTATAAAATAGTCAGTTCCAGGATTTGTAGAGTTCTGTGCACTCACATGGAAAGTTTAGCCACACACAGAAAGTGACTATGGAAGAATATTTCTTTGAGCACATTTTCCCCCTTGTACTACCTTTAGTAGGACTGGCTATGCAGTCAGCCTAGGAAAGCTTCTTCCCCATTGCAAGAGCTTGGACTACTGCAGACAGAATGGGCAAGCTGTGGGGCCATCAGTTCTGAGCTCTTGAAGTGTTAGAAGATGGAAGTTTACCTAATTAGATCCAGCTGTGTAATCCACAGCAACCTATATTTAGTTCCTTCCTGATAATTCCACTAGACCTTTTCTGGGGCCTATCACTGCTCAAGAACAACAGTGCAAGACCCCTTGAATTTGTCTCCAAATTTCTACTAATGCAAGTTTGCCAGCATTACAGTAATACCTTCCACTATGCTGTAATGAACAGAGTAACATTTCTTCCTTGTTTCAGAAGGCAGAAGAGTCTTGATACCAAACAAGCTTCTCACATGAGTCTTTGCTATGTAATGTGGGGATACTCATTAACAGCAAGCACATCTGATTACAACCAAGTTTTGCTGACGCACCTAATCTATTTGATGAAGTACAAATTCTCTGTTGAGTTTTCATCAGTATCCTGATAGCTATAAAGGTCTTCCCTTTAAATCCAAAGCCCTTAAAAGTTGGCTTCATTACCTGATATCAGCTCATCCAGACCTCCTTTTCTCTTAAACACCTTCTCAGGCTGTCTTTCTCTCAAGAATTGAAAGTACTTTGCCCTTTCCTTCCACAGTATCATTGCTGAAGTGCAGATCACCTTCTTTGAGTGGAGTTTCCAAGTCAGTTGATAAGCTTTCTAAACATCTCAAACTAGGAAGAAGATAAAACCACATTTTTTCCTCCCATCACTCATTCTCCCCAGTAAGACAAAACCTTCTGTAAATGTCAGACAGCCCACTGCAAAAAGCGGATATCAAGTCTTACCAAAGTTGGCTTTGGAACCCTCTGAACACTGTCTCCTAGGCAAGTACCACCCCTTTAGCATGCACACAAGGCACATTACTTAAGCACACACAGCAAAAGAGATACAGCTGAGCTTACATCAAGCCAGATACTCTTTCTCCACTGTCTAGTCTACACCACAGCAAGTGTCTCACTTCATTCACAGACATATGTATTAGACATTATTATTGTAAACAAGGCAGGTGTATGAAGAGGACTACCACCTCTGGAACTGCTCTACTCTGCTAGGAGATCATCACATGAGGAGATGTGATAATTAAACATAGTTTACAAACACAGTTTAGCAGCCATATATTCAGAGTTGAGCTCCAATGGAAATAGAACTGTACAAAGGCACTCCTTAGACCACAAATGTTTTGGTCTTTTAGATCTTCCAGGATGGAAAATGCCACCCATTAAAACTCCATAGCTCTACAAGTTTTAGTCCTTCTTAAATCGATTCTTCTAAAATGCTGAAAGAGGCATTCAAACTGAAGTTGGCATCCAGCCTTCATTATGGTTGTTGTTGCTGCTGCCAACAGCAGAACCAAGAAGTAGATATTAGAAATAGCTGAGCTCATTAGTTCAAAACCCAGCAAGGGCTGGCTGCCCATCAGTAGAGGTATACTAACTGAATGCCAAGACTGAAATTCCATTGCACAGGAGGGATATTAAAAAAGGAGGTACTGTGAACATTAAAGGGTTCGCTTTTCTTAACTATATTCTTACCCCTACATGATCCAAAGACAATAATTAACCAAAGATAACTCTCAGGGGAAGATGGCTGCATCAGGGGTTTCTCCACATTTCATTTTACTTTACACATACTATCATCAGCACTTCAGTGTCAAAGTTTCTGAACCACTGTTGCTGTCTGGGGACATAACTATCTTGACATGTCTCCTTCTATAGGCTTACCTTGCCATCTCCAGAGACACGTTCCGAGTTGGATTCTGGCCCCATCAGCTATACAGAATAATAAAGGAGGTTGCACCTATTTATTATTCCTCTGAAGTGTCAAAGACAGTGAAACTGAAGAAAAAGAGACAGGAATCCCACCTTGTTCATATACAATATCATGTTGCCAGTTTACATACAGAGTAGCTTATGCTGCCAATATTGTGAAAGCAGCAGCTTTCTCACATCTATGGCTAACATTATTCTAGCGCTATTAAAAAGAAAGGGATTTTTCCTAATATCATAGAGGTTGTATTAATCCATAGGCTATAAATCCAGGGATAAGAGGCAACAATAAAGGCACATTCTCATTAGCAGAAGTATTAACTGTTTAGTTAACAGCTACGAGGTACTCTTCACTACCCCTACAAAACACTGCTGTGATGTCCACCTACCAATATATTCAGGTTTTTGACATTAAGATTGCATATGTCTGATCTGCAGACAGGTAGTTTCAGAGACTCAACTTTATACAAGTCATATTATAACATTTAAAGACACCATTTTGAAATCTTAACTCTTGCTTTAGCAGGTGTTGTGGTTTAGGCCTGATTGGCAGCCAACCACAATGCAGCAGCTCCACCACTCACTCAACCCAGGACAGCAGGCCAGCAGAGACTCTTCAGAATAGCCCTCCAGTAGGATGCTTTTGTCATCATAAGGATCCCAGGCTTGGCTTCTTATCACTCACTGCTTCAAGTGCCCAAACCACCTTGGTGGATTCTACAGTGACCCAAACAGACACATTAAGTCTAAGACAAGGTTGAAATTCGGAACAAAAAAAAACCAATAGTCCTGCTAACCAAGAAAAGAAATACGCCAGCCAGCAATTTAGAGCAAGAGGGAAAAAAATCAGGAGAAGATGTACAAAACACAACTGGAACTCCTGTCAAAAGTCAGAAAAAATAAACTTTCCCCCCTAAATCCCTAAGGGAAAGAGTCATTGTTTCATTACTTTGTTCTGCAGTTCTGTTTGCATTGTATTTTACAGTGTTTACAATAATTCTCATCTTTCTACTTAGATTTAAACCAAATGCTTCCCTCAGTTTTGTAGGGGTAACCACCCGCAGAGTTTAGCCCTTTATATGAGTTAAGTGCTGGACAATGCTTCCTCGGACTGTCAGGCAGTCAAAGCTTTCTGGGACAGCACAGGCAGTAGCAAAGAAGCTTTCCCCACTACTGAAGTCTTTCTGGATCACAAATAGAAGAACCTGCTGTGCACAGAAGGCTCAGAATATGAACTTCAGTTCTGTTGGTATGAAACTAGCTCTTTTCTTCCTGCTCCCACCTCAAAAAAAGTCACTTAATATGACTAACTATATGATAAAAACCTTTCCATAACAGACAAGATGCATGTACTGGTTGCTTCAGGAGTTGGAAGAGCTACAGAGAGACAGTTCTAAGATAAAATTCTTGTGTGAGGCAAGAATGAAAGATTATTGTGAGCTGCACCATCGTTAGCTTTAATGCCATCATCTGCTGTCAGTGGCAGACAACTTTCAGAAAGTGTTACTGTATAGACTGAAGAGTAAATATATTTTCCAATTTCTACAGACAGGATTCCTTTACAGTAGTTACTCGTGTCTTCAAAGTTGCAGCAATAATCTAGCTGCTGATTGCTTAACTTGGAAAAAAAATAGGTCAAGCATCACTACAGCACTGACATTTACTGCAGAGTTGAACTAGGAAACACCACTTCAAACTAGCAACTTGTTAGTGTGCAAGATTTTCTAGCTTATTCAAGTAGAGTTCACATGCCTTCCAATAGCTTGGGAGTATGATGTTGCATTTTATCACTACTGCTGAACTACCCAGCCATATTACTATTACACTAGTGTGAAAATCTGTTTACACAGGTCTGGAGTAATTTCCATACTGAAATGACAGACACTGTTTGTATGATGTTCCCAGCAGAACCCCTCCCACTGAGATCTACAAGGAATCAGAATCATGGATGGAAGAGACCCTTAAGATCATTGAGTCCAACCATTAACCTAACACTGCCAAGTCCACCACTAAACCATGTCCCTAAGCACCACAGCTATAGGTCTCTTAAATACCTCCAGGAATGGCGACTTAACCACTTCCCTAGGTAGCCTGTTCCAATGCTTGACAACCCTTTCAGTGAAGAAATTTTTTCCTAATATCCAATCTAAACCTCCCCTGGGGCAACTTGAGGCCATTTCCTCCCGTCTTATTGCTTGCTACTTGGGAAAAGAGACCGATGTCCACCTTGCTACAGCCTCCTCTCAGGGAGTTGTAGAGACTGATAAGGTCTCCCCTCGGCCTCCTTTTCTCCAGGCTAAACAACTCCAGTTCCCTCAGCTGCTCCTCACAGGACTTGTGCTCTAGACCCTTCACCAGCTTCATTGCTCTTCTTTGGACACGCTCCAGTACCTTAGTGTCTTTCTTGTAGTGAGGGGGAACATCACTAAGCTGTCAGGGCTGCTGCTATGAGGTCTGAAGTTTTTAATATGTAGAAGGGGAATCAAGGACAGGGGTGTCCTCAAAAGAAGAAACATTTACAGGTATCTTGATGCTGCCCCAGGTGGTTGGTATGAGTTTCCTCAGCAAGATACAAAATTCCTTTCCCATTAAAGTGCTTCCCTTCCCCCCTACCTTGTCATACAAACAATCTCCACATCCAAGCACAAAAATGTTAGTGACTGATCTTAATACAGGTTGTTCACTTTCTCAGGTTGACAGCTTTTTCACAACATTGTGTACTATAGAACTGTTTATTTTAGTGTGTTCACTTTCAGCTTGCAGAAAGGGTGATTCCAGGTACACTGAACTATTTTTCACACTTTAGGTGAGGAGCTGCAGAATACCCATGCTGATTCCTTGTTGTTAGAGGCAGACATGCTTTCCTTATTTTTTATGGAAATAAATTTTAGAGCTTTTCTAATTCTATAGTATTTCACCTCAAACACAAGTGAAGTTAACGTTCATTGTCACCAAGACCCTTGCAGTTAAAAGCCACCCAAGCCAGTGGGGTATCTTCATACATGAGCCATTCAGTCCAGGACCAACAGCTTTTCATACAAGTAGCTACCTCTAGTCCAAATTTGCACAGCACTTCCCAGGGTAACTTTCCTCCAATTGCACTCACTGAGGTTCTGGAAGTGCTCAGCTTTGTGCTACAATTTGTATGTGTGTCTCTAGTGGAAGCTTAAAAAAAACAAATCTAACATACATATTGGTCTATTTTTGTTGTCTGCCTCCCTGAAGGGAGCAGGGTATCAGTCTTAATGTAAGCAAAAATGAGACCTTTGCACAATAAATCTTTGACACAGATAATTGGCAGGATTGTTGCAGTCTCTCATCTTCCTTTTCAGGACATGTTATTGAGAAAGCTGTGGCAAAACAGCTGTGGCTTTATCTGGATTCCTCAGATTTTCTGGATCTCTTTCCGTCTGGTCTAAGACCTGGCCTCAGTACAACACATACTCAGGCTCACTGATCAGACTTCTCACAGTGGACAAAGATCAAACTGACATTTTTAGTTGACAGACCTAAAGCAGGCTGTGATACCAGCTTCCACATACAGTTTTTTGCGACTGCTTCAGACTATGAAGAGTAAGTAGTACTCATACCATCACCACATCTGGAAGAATACAGTGAGCTTCTGCACAGGGTTAAGCAGTTTTCTTTCTTCATACCTTCTATAGCCTACAAGGCTGCTGGGCCTGATCTCATCTGATGCAATTTTCTTTTCTGACCCCAATGATTGAGATTTCTCTTTTTGTTAGAGGATATTGCCCACCTTTCCAACAGCCTCGACTATGGCCTATAAAATGATGAGACTGGGAAGAAGTGGCACCAGCAGGAAGGATCAGAAGAAGCGGGACTTGCTTTATCATTGAATAGCACCACTGAAGGGTAGGCTGCTTACTGCTCATGTGATACAGTACTGCTTGAGGGGATAGCAGGCAAGCTAATTGGCAGGGAACAAGGGAGATGAAGGATCAGTAATCACTTCTCCTCATCCATCTGCAGCCACCCAGGTAGGAATTACAGCATGCATTTCTCCTCATCCAAACAAGAAGATACTAGCAAATCACACTCCTTCACCCTGCTCAAATGTAAGCTTCATGAGAGCTCTAGTCACTATAGCTATAAAGTGCTGCAGACCCTAGCTGAGGTTTGTTTAAAAATAGGTAGATAGCAACAATGGAGGCTTAGGTGGTGGTTGGCATCCACTCCGCAAAAAAGCAGCTCAGTGTCATCTAAATATTAGCAACACTAGTGGCTGCAGCATCCAGGGCAACCAGCTCCCAGTGGGCTTCTGGTTGAGGAGGAGACTGTTCTGGAGCAAAAGAGCCTCTCTCTTCTCCCCCTCCCCTGAACTCAGCGATCTCTTCAAGCTTAAAGTTATCCGAGGCATTATCTGTCTTAGCAAACATTGAGAAGTTTCATTTAAAAAAGGAAATAATCTTGACATGCTGAATCACGTTATCATCCCACTTATGAGCTTTTTGGTCCATACCAGGAGGTAAGAGATAACTGGAGGAAGAATCAATAAATCCAGGGAAATTCAGCATTACAAATAGGAAGGAAGAGTGAGGAAAAAAAAAAATTTGTGTTGTTTGGTAGGACTCCAGGCAGATACTAAGTCATTTTAGGTCAACTGTGGCCCAAGAGGAAATACCTGTTTTGATTTAAGAAATTGAGCTGACAGTCACATTAAAACTGATTTGTAGGTGTATGAGAAATGGCTGCGTACCTGGCCTAGCTGTAAGATTTCACAGACATACCTCTGAAAACTAAAGATGAGGCCACCAGTAAAGACTCCAGCCTAATTCTGTCTGAATCAGCTTGCTTCTCCTTGTCAATCCTGATTTTGGCATGACTGTTTGCTCCACAAATTTCTCCATTCAAGTCTCCTTGTAATCAGACACTTCCAGTTTCTCACTCTTACTTGCTCACTCTTTGTCTTTGTTCCTTTTTAATTCTAATCCTTTTAAGATTCAGAGAGGTCCTACACATTTAATCAGCTCTCTTCCAGTACCTACTTGAAAAATACTGAAACCTTTGAGAAAACATTAAAGCCGAGAAGAGTCACGTCTGCTCCTCCCAGCTGAAGTTTGCCAGCTCTTGCACACAGAAACACCACTCCTATAATTGACTTTGAAAGACTTTCTTCCTTTAGCAATTATATTAACATCTTATATACACAAATATTGTTACCCACTCATGCACTAGGCATCTTCTTCCCAGGTTTACTCACATGCCAGACTGCTCGTTCATTCCCATCCTTCAGCATTGTTCCAGCTCCTCCCTTCCCATTCTCAACTTGCCCAGCTCCCTAGACCTTTTCTCTCTTCCCAGTACCAATTACAAACCCATACAACTTCATTAGCCAATTTCTCATTTAGAATTGAAGTAGAAAGAGGAAGTTATTAACCAGACCCTCAAAAACCCTAATTATACTCAGTAATCCAGCTCTATCACTGGATACTATTTCAATCCTCAATCCTCTGTTACTGGTTACAGCTCAGGTACCGGCATATTCCTTTGTTTTCACAGGACTTCTGAATCCAGACTACAGAGAAATAAGTCAGTTCAGTGTTGCCCTGTTTTTGATCCATCAAGCCAAATACATTTTAAATCTTGAAAGCAGATTTTATTCCTATTAGTTTTCTGTGACAAAGCAAGATAAGCATAGCCTAGTTTCTTATTTCTAACAAGCCCCTGGATATCATATAGTTGTTGGCCACCAGGCAGTGAAGCAGTAGCTCAATTTCTTGCAAAGATCTTTTATAAGCATCACGCTACAGTTACACTTGGGTATCAAGACAGTGCCAAGAAAGCAGTAGCATTACCTAAAATAAAAGTGGAGTGGAAAAGCGCATGAAAAAAAAATGCAAACTGAAATTATCCTTAAGAAAACACAAACCATCTGAAAACAATACTAAGTTGTCCTGTAGAGAATCCATTTCTGGATTCAGCTACCTTCCCCCTGGGTACCCAGAGCCTGCTAAGAGCACAGGTTTGTTACGGCTCACACAGGACTAGGACTCACTGCAGCTCCCAAGTCTGGCTGTGAAGTTTCTGCCAAGGAGCTTCCTTCTTCCTTCTCCCCCCACCACTGGAATTTCCTCATTTGTAAGCAGAGCCCAACACAAACTTCTTAGAAGAGTTTGCAGGGTAATTTAGTCATCATTAATCCCTAGGTAAAAGGGAGGGAAAGTTTCAGTAGAAAAATCAGAGCCAGATTTTGAACACCTGTGAGCAAGGTTTAAGGGAGGGAAGGTCTGAAGTTTGCACGCAAAGAAGTTGACAGCAATATTTGGCTCCAATACACAGATTTATATCCCCTGCTTATTTCATCATCCTCCATGTTCATACCCAGAAGTGGATTCTGTTACAGAGTATGAGGACTGCCTTGGAGCAGAGACCTTCACCTGAGCACTGTTTTTAAAATGGAGTCACTTAAAGTTCTCTACATCAGATGAACCCCAGATTTGCAATCAAAAAATGGACTACTTCTATGTGGTAACTTACATGAGGAAAGCCTTGAAGCAGGACCTGCATAAATCCTCAGTATGGGAAGGTGTTTCTTCAGAAGTGCCAAAATTTAAGTATGGATCCTTAAAAACCCATTACTGAATGAATTGCTAAAGAGCAGGAAACAAAGTTGGAGTGCCTACTCTCCCCAAATCACAGGTCGCCATGCCCTAATGACATTTGCCCAAAACATTTTTATTCAAGTCAGTTTTCTGAACTGGCAAGTTCTGAAGGTGTGTATTGATTCAGGTGCCTAAGTACTTATAAAAAAGGCTCGGTTTGAACTGGGAAGAAATCAAGCCAAGGAATGGAAACAGCATCCTCACAGAAACTCAGTGTAGTGTGAATTCAGAGATGAGATTTTTGTTAGAAGATAGTTGTCTTACTGTTGCCCTCCCAGGAAAATTCAAGGACCTGAAGATTATGTGAAATCATAGCAGCTCTGATTTTAATATTTCTATGCAGATAAGAGCTCCTGTCCAGTACTTATGTCAACTGAGAGAGGCAGAAATAGTGCAACCTCCCCAGAACTGCATCCTGCAAGGAAAAGGGTATCTAAGGGACATCTTTTTAGCTCAAAACCATGAGATTGTTTTTATGGGAGAATACATAAATCAGTAGCTAGCCTTTGCAACATTTTACAGGCTAGACCATATTGTCCAACAGGTAGCAATTAACACAAATTCATTCGTCAAACTCATTAGGTACATAGTAAGTATGCAGGAAAAAAAACACCAAGTCACCTTTACTAGTAAATGCTATTTTTCCTCACCTTTTTTCTACTTAAGCAGAAGTCATCTTTAACTGCAGAAGCAGCCCATGACAAACATTGCTTTCAAATAAAATTCTTCCCACATAGTACTAAACAGTTCAGGCAGAATGAAACTGTTACTGGTTTGGAGTAGCTCTACTCCTGCTAGTGGTGCCACACAATAGATTCGCAACTAGATGATACTGGAACACCTTATCTTCATCTCAGTACCTGTTAGCCAGGACTCCCCAAAAAGGGAGTCAACAACCATAGCAACAGCTACCCAAAGGCAATTGTAACGGGATGGATTAACGCAGGCTATGCATAGGTAGGGACCTGCCTGACAGGGTCACTCTAGCTAGCTTGTTGACTTCTATTTGTCACCTTGTCCCTGGGCATCTCACTCCATTTTTTTACTTCTAATCATTTCCCCAGCATAACTGTATTTTCTGACAAAGTTTGCTACTTTTTGGCTTACACCAGTCATCCTTTTCCCCATAAGGACCAAGAATAAGATTCCCTCATCCCTTCGATCAGGAGCAGTCCACAGAAAGCAGCAGTACCACAATCCTGAACACACTGCTCTTCCTAGTCACACAGTCTAGTTTCACTACCTGGAATACAGGATGTAAGAGCCACAAGCACTCTGTCCCAACACAAAAGTATGCCACACTTGCACTGTAGAAGTATCACTAAGGGTCTGTTTCATGACATGCAATAAGCAATTGATCATAAGATCCTACAATAACTTTCTTCACAGGTGTTCTGACTACTAAGCCACATATCTGTATTATCCTTAAGCAATGTCCATGTATGCAAAGGATGTTTATCCAAACACAGAAGTTACTTTAACATCTGACTCTACAAAAAATGAAAGAATTAAACCAGTAGTCAGTAAACAGTAGGTAGTTGCATGGAAAGCAATTCCCATAAGAAGTCATTCACCAACAAGAAAACAAGGGATTCAGTTTGAGGTTTTTCCAACAGCTTGCATGTGGGAAGACTTACTCTTATG
Organism: Tyto alba; assembly: GCF_018691265.1. Taxonomy (NCBI): domain Eukaryota; kingdom Metazoa; phylum Chordata; class Aves; order Strigiformes; family Tytonidae; genus Tyto; species Tyto alba. Next base: position 11,376,828 of record NW_024881280.1, read on the forward strand.
GTCATCATTAGCAGAACTGTTCACTGACCTCTAGGCTTCCTCCCCACACACTAGTCTGCACTGGGTTCAAGTACTGGAAGAATATCTGTGTCCTAACCACAGGGAATTGGGATTCTCAAGTCCACTGATGACTTCAGCTTACCAAGCTTAAGTTCTTGTCAAGAAGAGCGGGGCAATGTTGTCTGAGAAAGGTAATTTATTTAGCCTTAATGAAGTGATATTGGTAATTCATCAGGAACACGAAAGAAAACCTGTAGCTTTTCACTATCTTACGAACTGTTTGATGTGGTGATAATATGTGGCACCTAAGCATCAGCAAAGAGCTTCAACTCAGCATTTAAGGACAAAGTACAATACCTGCAAAGAAAACTTGCAGCAAAACCAAACTGAGCATTAGGAAAGATACTGACAGAGCTTTAAAGGACAGCAGATAGAATGGTAAAAGAAAGGGTAAAATGAAAGCCTGGTACAAAAGTCACAGAATATTTAACTGTGAAGATCTTTACTAAATCTGTATGAGGTTTTCAAAACAATGTCTATCACAAAGGTTGTTTTAATTAGTCTCATCTCTAGCCAATCCAAATATGGTTTATCAGAAATGATCTCTATTTGCTTGAATCTTTCAGTCCAAGTCTCTTGTCCACAATCTTCTGTAAGATTTAGATCCTTGCACTTTACAATAAAGAGGAAACAATGCCAAGAATAAGCCTTGTTCCTTCCGAGATGTTTTAGAAGCAGTGAGGACAGCATATCTATTGCCAAGGCAGCTCACAGATAATATCACTCTTCTACCTCTTACCTCCCTCCTCCTCCATAAGAACTCTTACATGGCAAGCATGTGCTTCTGCAGCAAACCAATACAGCAATTAGCATCAATTCTGTTTCAGACACGGCCTATAAATAAGCAGCCCAAAATAATCAAGGATTACAGAAAACAGTGAGAGACTACTGCCATCTCAGGCATTCTTAGATAACTTGTCAGAACTCTTCAGCTGGTATCCTACAGGCTGAATCCAGCTTCCAAACGGCCAAATAATCTCTTGCCACTCAGCAAGCCTACTTTTCACACTGGGGCCCTGGGGTGTGGGAGCACAGTGATGAGGGGAAGGGCAAGTTCTACCATATTAGCCCATTCCTTGAGTAAATCAGCACCTCTGAGTGAAAGAGCATTGCTGCATACTGATGCAATGGAAACGGTGTTCCCAGTAACAGCTCCAGTATCCCAGAAGCAGAGGGGAGGTACATATCTGTGCTTCTACCCCAAGGCACTGCTATTTCAGAGGCTGCAAACCAGCCTCAAGGCATCCGGGTGCAACTTCCTGCAGGCAGTCAAAGCCTTATGCAACAGATATGCTCTCCTCCTCATTCTTCCCACACTCAAGCCCTTCTCCATTTACTAGTGGCCTGTGGCTCCACTAGATACTACTAACCCAGTTCTCTCCCAGACACTGGCTTTCATTCACCCACTACACATTTCCAGCCTGTCCAGTCTGAAATCCTTATTTGCTCCCCAAATTACAGGCAAAGGACCCTGCTTACTTATATCAGCATCTTTATCATCAAGCTCCTTAAACTCCAAGCTCATCTTTTACCCTAAATGAAATGGGCCTGACATCCCTCTACTCCCCCCCACCCCTCTTCAGATTTATTAGAAAGCATGAGATAAGCACTTGCCACATGAGCGACAAAGAAAACTGTTTGCAGGAACAGTTTTTTCCTATTGAGCATATTCCTGCTCTTAAATTTAAGTGAGGACATACCAAACCCTCTAGTGTATCTGATTCCAAGTTTTACCAGATTGCAGGAATGATGTAGGAAGAGTTTATTCACTGCAGTTACCAAACTGATACAGACATAGAAGCACCCCAGACATTCTTTGCTCTTGTTTGAGCTTTAAGGCAGGGATTCTCTTAAGTGCTGTGCAACACATGAACAAGAATAATTTGAAGTCCTGTTTAAGAACAAGAATGGCCAGGATCCCATCAAATGCAACAGGATACATACGTGGCTGCCTCTTATGAAATAAAGGAGCCTTATTAAAAATATCAGTTTAAAACATCACCTGTTCTCTTGGCAGGGCCTGAAAACATCCCTCATTAACTGGAAATTGCATTAGACATTGCCAAACAGCTGTTTAATGGGGATATATTATAAGCATGCTGTGCAGCTTCAGACGTTTTGCACTTCTAAGACTTCTTTTATCTGTGGACTACAGCATATTTACTAGGAAAAAGGCTCCACCACATACCTGTAAGGCAGGCATTATCCCACTCTAGGTTAAAAGCTTTAGAGATGGTAACTCACTCAAGTTCACAAAACAAGCCAGTAGAAAAGATAAAAGAGAGCACAAGCTACCACCCTTCTCCAGGCATTTTATGCCTGGAAAGCTATTCTCCCCCAGCCCCCGGTCATGTTCATAGTTAACTCACCAAATGCACATCCAAGAAAAGAGCATAATAATGCACCACTGTGGTCAGATGCAATATGTAGTTAACTCCTTACACCTCAGAGCTCTTTCCTCTTACCTCTGAGCAATTAGAGCTATGAAGGAAACACAGGCTTCACTTACATGCAGTGTTTAAATTACAGTGCTTGCTGAAGGAGCCTGGCTATCTAACATAGGAAATGGATGAAAAACATTGGACAGAAGCAAATGAAGCGGTGCTACTGCTTTAACCTAACCAGTACAGTGAATACCTTTCAACTGGGAAAAGTTAGGCAAGAGCCTATCACTGTTCTTTTATACCACTGCATGAGTATTACACTGGGGACAAGGCAGAACACCACCATGCATTGTCTGAAATTTTTCACCTCTCAAGGAAAGTTTAGGTAGAAATACACAAAAGGTGGTACAACAGCTAGAGTCGGTCCAGTTGAGTGAACACATGGCATGTTTATTGTGGAGCTGTTTGGGCTTTTAAAGAAGTTATGTATATACTAATCTAAGTCTAAGAGTTAGGTGGAATTTTGAGACTCAGACCCATGCAGTTGTAAGAGTAAAACACCACAGTTTTTCTTATAAAACTAAGTTATAACTTAATTAGTAGCTAACCCAAAACCATAAGATACTAACCCTGAGTAGAAAAGGGGCAAGTTATTCCTTTATTGGCCTGCGAAGTCCTGCTCCTCCTCCCACAACAGCTGGTACCTTCCCCCTCAAAGGAGAGGGGTCAAAACAGAGTAGAAATTCAACACTAACCTGATGCTCCAAGTTTGACAGAGAGACTTAGATTATCCATATAAGTCTCTGGAGCTTTCCATCACATTTGACATGTTTACTCCTTGTTTGAAAGACTTGAAAATCCTCTTAAGTTACCTAATCACATCCTGTGGCAAGTTGAAGATACTTGGCATTCCACCCTTCCCTTTCCCCACCTTTGGGGCAAGCTAAGTGTAAACATGGCACCAACCCAACTACAGAAGAGCCAAATATCATTTAGGATGTCAAAGGAGTCCCCTGTGCCCTCAGAGGTTAGCACAACACAGGAGGTCCAGGCACTGTCCCTTCCTGCCACCTAACTGGCTTGTGGGATAGAAAGCACTGAGAGAGGCAGTGAAGGATGGGTTTGTTTTCTATTCTAGTCCTGGAACTTCCTCTCAGCTGCAAATCTAGAAACACATGGTAGCTCCTCTGTAAAAGAAAAAATAACCACTCATCCACCTAACGAGGAACAGGAAAAGAGTAAGTCACCCTAAAATAATCAATGGGGCAGCACATACAGAAATGCAGACCTCCTTCAAATTCTTAATTTATAAGGGGAAGACAAGAAAGGAGCCCCAAAAAGTAGCCAGTCTGATGTGCCATTTAATTCTCAAGACAATTCACAGCTTGTATAGGTTCTTCCTGAAAACTTCCAGGGCAATTCTTTTGGACTGTTCCCACTATGCAAATTTGTGACAGAATATACACACTGGTGACAGTCTAGCTTAGTATACTTATGATATGAAGAGAAGATCAAGTAGGACTGCTGTTAACATCATTCCTTTTCACAGAGAAACCTGCTCAGCTGCTGACAAGCTCAAAGTTAAAAATATCAGATCCAAGGCATGTACCTTTGTGGGACACCAACAGCTATAGGCTTTGGCAGATGCACCCAAGCTGACTGCTCAAAGAGGCTATAGAAGTTGCATGCCAGCTTTAGCAACTGTTTTGCCATCTCAGTATTGCTCCTCCCTATCCAGCACAGGAATGTCCACCAAGTTCCATATCAAACAGGATTGACTGGATTAACTCAGCAACACAAGTGTAATCAAGTGTAATACCCACAATAAAACCAGAAGCTGAAGAGTACAATTTAACACTTAATCATTGGAGTACAGAAACAGTGGTCCAGAGCCTTAAAAGATTTCCTCACCTACTAAACAACAATTCAGTTTCTAGACTTGAGCAGAAGCCTGATGAGTTTCTATCTTTACCTATTTCTTATTTGGACAAGTCCACATTTTACAGACTGAAGCAGCAGTTAACAACTGCTTAACCCCTCAGACATCTAGCTGTGTCTGTGCAGAAGCACTACACGGCAAGGTAACTTTAGATACTTTAAACTAGGAAATAGGAAGCTGCAGTAGGCATAATGGGGAAAAGAGACAAGACACTCAGCTTGTTCAGAAGCTTTATTCTCTTCTTACTGAAGTAACCAAACCACTGAGCTGGATAATAGAAAGATCAGACTAGTATTTTGGAAACTATACATCCACTGTATTAGTACAAGCCAAGGTATCCATAAAGTTCTTACCAAGCCTGTGATTTACTTCATTGAAGAGTTACTCAAGATCCTAACTAAGCCTAGTGAAATGAAATCCTTCAGTTATTGGGACAAAGCCTTAACACACTGGGGGAGCACCACTTCAAAGAACACAATCTAAAGAGAAAAGACAAGTCTTATTGCATTTTAGGCTCATTTTTTTACCATGTTGAAACTATTTAGGAGTTCTCTAACTTAAAACACAGCCTGAGCAAATTACCAGACCAGAGATTCTCCAATCCACAAGCACACATAGACTAAGTCTTCAAAAGCCAGATGCATAACCCAATCTTTGTTCCTTCACTACAATCTACTAACTACAACTTCCACTGCTTTTATTAGTTGCTTCCAGAGGTAATTGCTCAATTTCCAGTTCAAAGCACTTTGTACTAAGCATTCGAGAAAGTCATCTCTGAGACACCTTATCAGTATGCTGCACACCAATGCATACACCTCCAAATGGCACAAACAGCCAATTAGTTATATCATTGGTCAGGAAGACTATTCAAGTGGAATTAAAGCATCTAATTAACTTTCACCAACAACATACTGAATGGAAGTTGAACTACTACATTATTAGAAGCCACAGTAAATTTAAAGATCAGATTTAAAGGCGAGAGTCTTGCAAGCAGTTTTGATCTTGAAAACTCCTTAAGGCATAATCCAGTTTTCCTTCTTGGTAGTAAGCAAGTGCGGACAGCCAATTATGCCACCAAACACCTTTTTACCTTCTATAGCCACACAAACACTGAACATTCCAGATTATACTCCTCCAAAGAACAAGAAACAGTGTTAGAGAGCACACAAGGCACCAGCACTCAAAGCTAAATTACTTAAGGAGATTAACCTAACTGTTAAGAGCTCAAACCTGCAGCTGATTTCCCCTTACAGACCTCCAACTGCTCCGAGTCCTCAAGCCTGTACAGCCTTCCACGGATCTCACACTGTAGATAACGGAGTGTGCATTTTAGCTACATGGTGTGAGGTAAAACCAGTTTTACGGTGCAAGTAAAACACTGCTGATGTGGTTCTGCACTGTGCAAGTCTGAAAGTCTGTTTTGGCAAGCTTCCCATTTTAGTATCCGAGTACCTGATTTTTTTCTTAAAAATCCAGGCTCTTACAGAATGGAATGCTGAAACTCTTTTGCAGTGGTCTCCTCTGAGAAGGTTTGTTCCCAGCCTAAAAAGGCAAAAATACCCCTAGATCTCACTTCCAGAATGTTTGGCATTCCATAATATTTAAATAATTCAAGATGGCAAGTATTTCCTGGATGTTTTCCACTGTTCCTCCTCATACAGTTACAGCATAACTGTGTCCCCAGAACAGACTTCCAGCTACATCTTCCTGTTGAGCAAAACCCCTGAGGTCAGTGTCCTAGCTAGGGAGCCAGCTACTCCTTGTACAGTTAAAGCCACTAGAGGGCATTGAAATTTGCTCTGAAAATCAGATTCGGTATTAGATAGGTCTTGCTCTATAGGGAAGTCAGAGACTTTGATACCAGCTTTCTCTACTCAGAGTCCTCTGTCTGCAGGGATCACATCACCACTTGGATACTAGTGTGGTCTAGAACCATACAAAAGACATCCCACAGTTATTGTAACTGCCTTAACACAAGATTTGAGCCTTTAGCTTACATCAGCAAACTCACCTCATCAAGCCACAAATCACGTCAAGCCGTATCTTCCCACCCTGGCACACCACTGTGTACATTGGTCAAGTTTTTGCCAACTCATTGCAATTTTTTGGTAATTTGGAAGGCAGAAAGGATTTCTGAGCATTCTCTGCCCCACCTGCAGACAGCAATACCATCTTCTTCCCTTCTAGGCTAAGTTCAACATTGCTAAATGTTCCAGACCTGCTTTCCTTAATCCCATCAAGTGCCTTCTTCACAGTTGCAGAGTGAACGCTTTAACATACTGTGTTTATATACACCCATGACAGATTTTCACTTTCGCATGCTGCAAACCTAAACAAGGAGAACTAAAGGCAACTGACAATCCTGCACTCAGATTTAACAAGCAACAGATGAGCAGCGAAGTCCTGCACTCAGTTGAATCATCTCACTGTTCTATTTCAAGCAAGCACTTAAATATTTGACAATGGCGAATAAAAAGCAGCTGTCAAGAACCATGCACAGGTTGGCCCTCAGACTTAACAAAGAGAAGGTAGATGTTAAAAGCCTAAATTAATAGTGTGCCCTAACTAGGCTAAACCTAGTTCATCACACTCATACCTGAGGGCTCATAGTTTCCTTCCCCTATTCAGACAAAAACCTTTCAGGGTACATAGGGACAAACCCATCCACCAAAACCTCTTGAAAATTTGGTTTCTAGTGCACTACAGATAACTTTTGCAGGTTCTGAGGAGCCACATAATCTCCTCAAGTGCTGCTCCACATCCAGTTTGAAACCAACTTGCCCAGGGCATCACATCACATTGTCATAACCAGTGTGATACAACCACGTTATTCTGGGGATTGCATCTTGCCCTCGTGCAGGTCAGTAAGTGGGAGTAAATATGTTAAAGCATGCCTGTTTAGAGCATCTTCAGGTCATCCACCCAGCTCCATGAAGTCCATGAAGTGCTCTTAACAGATCATAGGTGTGTCTTCTACAGTTGTTGGCAAAGGTGGGCATCCTTGCAGAGTTCAAAAGTACATGTAAACAGTTTGGATCTATCCACACCACTATACCAGGTATGCAGGGAAACCTTCCAGTCAAGTGCCAGGATAAAACTAATTATAATGCCAAAGTTGGGATATACAAGTTACCCCAGGTCTCTGCTGGAGAGATGTATAGTCTTCTTTTAGCAGATAAATTCTTGTAGATAGCCAATATAGATGTTTAAAGCAAGCCTGGACAATTCTGGTGTTCAAATATACCTGCACTAGGTATAGTGTAAGTAGAAAGCTCTGCCAGCATAGGACACCAGAAAAATGTTTCTGTGTTAAAATTATAGAGATTTGCCTTCAGCTGAGGTTAACCCAGACACCCTTAACTATTCACACATTGAAACTGTCTGCCTCATTTCACATTAGCAAAGAAATAAGCTATTATTGTTTTGAGACATATACCTATTCAGGGTGGGGGGAATAAATCCTCCATATTCAACAAGCTTTATGCAGAGTCTTAGCCTACTCTTTAAAAAGCTGAAGAAACAGTTTGTCTTACACTTCATTGGAAGTTACTCCTCATGCATGTAAAGCTTCTCTTTACTTGGCTGGAACGTCATACCAGAACACTGCAACTCAGCACAAATCTGGGTGGAGTAGAGGCCTATTGTATTTTTTTAGTAGACATTAACATTTGTTCCTATTCTCAGCTATCACAACTCATGGCGAGTACACACAGGCTTTGTTTTTGCTAAGTAGACAGCATGAAGAACCTTGCATTTTGAACAGTACAAAAAAAAAAAAAGACTCTCTTCACTCTGAACAGATGGTAAGGAAGCATAACTAAGTTAGCATAGCTCCCAAGTGTACTCTACAGGAAAGGAAAGCAGTGTTTTATCTTTAGAGTTTAACTTGTAGCAGACTCAGAGCTGTAACTTTTTTTCACAGGGGTTATAATGGGACAGCATTAAAGTTCATAACTAGCACTTCCAGACTTTGCCTGGAGCTCTTAAGTACAACTCAAGGATTTACTGCACATTATGTACCTACCCAGTGTTCATAAGTCACACTATTGGTCCTTGCTTAAGAATAAATACCAGGTGCTCTTACTGAACCAACATCTCCAATCCAGTGATGTGCAAGCAGTCCAGCTTGGGTGATGAGAAGAGTTAATAAACTAGTCTTTGAGAGCAGGTAAGAAGCTGGGCTTCTGAAAGAAGAGAGGTGCACTTACTGTCAATGTAAGTTGCGTATCCAGTCTCCAAAAGATAAGTTGGAAGCAGACATGAATTTTTCAATTAGTCTGCTTTTAGAAGCTATTTCAAAAGTTAACCTTACTTAATTCACTAGCAGGTTGCATGAGTGAAACAGCTGAAGCACTTCTAAGTGTCTTAATTGCCTGATAACTAGAAGCGCTAAGTCAGTATGAAGAGAAAGAGCCCATTTTCAGCACAGGCAGGCTATCAGCAACTGCAGTATCATAATGAGAGCTCCTGTAATCTAAAAGCTCTCCAACTTCCAAGGTATGTTAGTGCTTCAACCAGGAAGCTAGAGCTGTCTAGACAGCCTTCAGTAGCTGCCCTTCATCCAGACTTGACCACCAAGGCAAGTGACTAAATCCAGCTCCAGCCATAAAAATGGCAGGCAAAATTTAAGTGTCAGTCCCACCACAGGAGTTGTCTGGCTGTAACTCACAGAAGGACAAGGCAACAAGCTCAACACATAGCAGCGGATCGGAAAACACATGAGCTTGGAGAAAAACCAACAGTATGGATGTAGCATAAATGACTGTTTATGGGTTGAAAAAACAGACTGGAAACAGGCTGCTGTTGCAGCTCAGGGGTACCCAACTAAGTTTGGTTTTTGTTGCCCTTAATTGCCAACAATCTTAACTCAAGCAGTGGTGCTTCAACAGCTTGGGCAGACCTTTTTTTTTTTTCATAAGTTGCTTTATTTTACTTAAAGCTTATACTTTCCACAAAATCCTGCCAAAAGGCAACAAGCAATTCAAGAAAGAAAGTACAGTTTTATTACTGCTTTAAAGTGTACAGTCAGTAAGTGCTTGTGAATTGCTACAGTGGCATAGCCTTCATGAGGCTTTGAGAAACAATTTGGTAGAGGCCTAAATACTCTAGATTAAAATGTTAGAGAAGTTGGCAGATTCTGGAAACTTCAAAAGGTTTATTTCTATCCTGTTTGGAGACTGTTTGTGACCAAAATTACTAACTTCTTACTGTTTAGCAAAAGATGGAATTTAAAAACAACTATCAGAGAAAAGTTTTAGCTTCAAGCAACAGTAAAAAGCAAAACAACACACAACAACTTGTTAAGAGATGAGAAGTGAAGTTTCAGTCTTTGACATACAGGATATTTAAATAGACAACATAAGTATTTGGGCAGTAGCTTTTTTCTAAAGCTACTTCTGTTCGAGTATTTCATATTTCTTTCCATGATCAAGCACAGAGCACTAGCACTATTACATGTCAAGTTTCAGAACCTGCAACTTGAACTCAGAGAAGAAAACTGCTCACAAATTAAAACTGGTGCAAAGTTACGATCCTATGACTCACTGGATAATGCTGACATAACTCCAGCTAGGTGTTTTGCTGAAAAGGGCCAAACATACTTTCATCAGTGAAGCAAAGCATGGGGGCTTGTCCATACCTAAGGATGCAGAACACCAGATCTAAATGTTGTATAGATGCTCCTTTAAGTTTCTCATGTTGAAATTTGTCAGGAATTACAGTATCTAGCACTCTTTCAGATTTTTTCAGGACCAGCAGTGGCACTTCTTCCCATCATTAACTGTGTACTCTCTTCCCCTTCCAGAAGGGGAAGATGAAAAGCCAATCCCTAGGTTTGGCTGTGACAGCCTTGCAGTGCCACACCAAGATTTTGAGAGGCTCCTAAAAGAGCCAGAACTTACAGAAATTACCAACATCTAGGTGCTTGAATTCCTATGGGATTTAGCACCCATCACCCACCTAACTCACTGCCCGAGAACCCGCATCAGTACCCCATGATCTGAAACACTGGTAGTGTGTAGAAGCTAGAATGCCAAAGCACTAAAGTTGATCAGGCTTTCCTCTCCCTTGCTATGGAAGTCACTCACTCCCTATGTTAGACACATGCCTGCAAAGCAGCTGTTCACAATCAGTACAGAATCGCAGTCCTCTGGAAGCCGAGGCACTCCTATGGAAAAAACAGAGTAGCAAAATCAATACTGAAATCTAAATGCTTATGGGAACAGAACCTGAAAGTACTCAGTCAATTCGAGGCTACATCTTAAAAACGAAAAACACAGCAGAATGCATGTTAGACTACATCTTCTCTGAGTCTGTTTAGGTGCACCGGCATCATTCACAGCAAAACCATACGCAACCTCTGTAAGACATCCATATTGCCTTGAAAAGTGTTGAAGCAGTTGACTTCAGGGCACATCCAGTTTGACTGACATGTAATCTCCACTTTGGTGGTACTTCCAGAAGCACAGGTACATCCATTGCTGACTCTACTGCAGGTTTTCCAGGCCAAGACAGAATTGCTCCTTCAGCCTGTAGACCAACAGTGTAGAACCTGGTCTGACCAGCTGTATGGTGTTTGCATGGCAATGTTTTGGTAGCAGCATGGTGCAGAAGTGGCCTCTGTGAGAATAAGTCAGGGGTTGCACCATGCTGGACACCGCTGGTTCCACAACACACCCACTGCAGACCAAAGGTGAGCCCATCAGCCAAGTTGGCAATGCCTCTGAAAATGTAAAAGCAAAATGTCACATGGCAGGGGGAAGAAGTGTGAGAAGCCGCAGTATGAACAAGGTCAGAGAAGGAGGTGCTCTAGATGCCAAAGCAGAGGTTCTTCTGCAGCCCATAGAAGAGACCATGGCGAAATAGGTATTGCCCTACAGCCCATGGAGAGGATGCCACACCAGAGCAGTTGGACATTTCATGAAGGAAGCTGCAGCCCACAGAGAGCCCACAATGGAGCAGAAACCGTTCCAGTTTGCAGATTCTAGGCATCATCCTCACACTTCAGCTAAGAGCTGACCATGCTGTTTGGTCCTGTGGATAACTTACTGTCATCTTGCTTGTCATTAGAGGTGACTGTGAGACCTAAGAAATGCAGAGATAGTTTGAAATCTAGAAGGGAAGCTTTCCCTGGCATAAATGAATAAAACAGCAAATAAATCAACCAAGGGAAAAAATGGGGAATTAAGTGAATGCAAATGATTAATTACTTCTGTTTAATCTTGTCACGTTGACTGACACCAAGTCAGAGGTTCTGAGAATTCCCATCTTTCCAGGAGAACAGTTGACCTTTCAGACTGATAAAGAAACCTCTGCCTTTTGTTTTTCTTTTCTAGCCTAAGAGCTTATATTGCAGTTACCAGAGTGGATTCCAAGCTTCAACTGAGACAGACACTTGCCAGTTATTCATTCAACCCTCCACAATTGCCTCTTTACTAGCTTGTAGTGTTTGTTGAATCACTGCCATCTGAGTTTTAAAATAGGATGGTTTTATAATTTTACTCAATTTCCAAAAAGACTTCCCCAAAAGGGGAAATCACACTTAAAGGGAAGCTTCCTACAAAGTCAAGCTTACTGTCTGAAAGCAGTAGGTCCAACTAAAACTGCTGAAGCTGAGCAGTCTCTGCATACAGCACTGTATTTAACATAGATGTTGCCCTACACTACATCTATAAAGATTCCCAAGAGCCAGATGTACATTCTAACCATCATCAACTGAACAAGATGACATTGAGTACCATCAACTTCCTCTCCAGAAAATAACTAAGACTGAGGCATATCTGTCCCTAAAGTAAGGGGAAACTTCCTGGTGCTTTTGCTTCACTTCAGGGATCTGGATCTCCAAGCCAAGTGCTCAAGATGAATAAGCCAGGCAGCAGCTTGACAGGAGTTTCAGTTAAAGAGTTGATATTGCAATCCAGCACTGCTTTACGGGCAAGAATAAGGACAGAGCTGGGAAATGAGGAAGAAGAAAGTACTCCTTACTCTTTGGGAAAGAAATTCTTCCTCAAACCCTGTCCCCTTCCTATTTTAAGAGGTTTCCTCTATTCAGAGCCATCAAATCCTGATTGCAGTTTAATACAGGGCATTAACTAAGCAAGCTTCATCAGTGTCAACATTTGTAAGTACTGTCTTCAGTTAGTATCTTGCTGAATCCAGTAGCAACTTCATTCAGATGTTTTGTGTAAACAATGCGTAGCACTGGTGTCAATCACCTCACAATAAAACAGATGCCAAGAGAGTCTTCTATTTTTAAATCAGCATCTGCTAGTGAAACAAAAGCCACTAGCAGGTCCCACTAAAGCAATTTTAGATAAGTATGGTTCTACCCATATGAACACTGGCATGAGATTTAACAAGATTATCTCTTCTCACTTGATCCTAATTGGTTGCCTTAGGAAATGTATGGATATGCATGAACATTAGCCTGCCATACAGTGAAGAGTTGACATGCTTGGCTTAGGCTGTTTGTGGTAATCCCTAGGTTTGCTTTCTAATAAATACTAACCAGAGTCAAGCCAAAGATAACACCCTATTCTGTCCTCTTAATTTAAGGTGACCTCATCACGTCCATCATTAGCCTTCTGGCACTTCCCGAATATAAGCACTTGTATCCTCCATGGTTTCATGCAAGGTGAAGACAAGGAAAGAGAAGTGAAAGTCATCTTCAGCTTTTGCTCTGACATGCTGCACTTAATCACTCCACTGAAAGGTTGATTACATCTCTCCACCTGAGAGGAGTTTATCAAAGCTGAATAAACTGAAGGAAAGCATGTCAGACAGAAAATGTATGTGCAGTTTAACTTGATTTACTTGCCCCAGTGATTTCCAAAGAAAAGCATGAATTCCTGAAGTTGGACTCACCTTTGCCAGGAGGAAGGCTTCAGGCAGGGTTCAACAAGAACTACCAAGTTCAAAACTGTCCTCCCACTCTCCTTGCTCTGCCTGAACAGAGGCACACACAGAGAATACACAACTTGGAGGGTGTGGAGCAGAGTTTGACATGAGTCAGGTCATAAGGAAAAAGCTAGTCAGAAGCTTTTCACCTATAGCTATTCCCAAGGTGATGCTATCAGTGGTCAGGTTAACTTAAGTAGTTATAGTGGAAGCTCCCCACTTAAGGTCAGATGTGGACATTTTCTTAAGAAAAGCAATAATGAGCTCAGTTGCATGGGACAGCTGAGAAGGTATCAAGTTTAGCAGGAAGAACAGTTACTGTGATACCTATCTTTTTTAACATAGGGAAACAGAGATACACCTTTGGAACTCAATATTATTTGCCACCGAGAAAAACCTGCTGTCAGCTGAAGTTAGACTTTCTATTTGGGACTGTCATTCACCCAACAGCTCAAGTGTTGCTTGTGGTTTTGTAAAGTTTCAACTAAAATCAAATCCTTCTCTTTGTAAATTGCACGGGATTTTCCTACTGAATTCTTCCCATCTACTCTGGGTCTCCTGAGGGGGTTATGTGAAGCAATTGTGGAAGCTTTTCTTGGTTTTAGTTTGTCTTCGTGTCAACAGAACTAGAAGCAAATCTTGGAGACTTTTAGGTAAATTCTTTAGAATTCCAACAGGACACTTAAACTTAGTTTACTTCTGAGACTTACCAGCTATTCAAGCTAGATCAGACTCTCAAATATTTCAGCTCAAAATGTACTTGTCATTTTACTGGGTCAGTTAGAGATGTTGAAGGGCAGGTTTTAAGAATGATCGAGTTTACTCAAGTGTGGCAGATTTTTTTCTCCTACTCAGTTCCAATTTCAGCATCAAAAAACCCTAGTGTTCTAGAAAACATACTGAAGTTTTTCTGACGTTAACTCTACAGGCAAAACTATTTGGAAGTTGGGAGTGATTTTTTTTTTTTTTTAAATCACTTTCATGCAAGAACCACACACAACACACACATGAACCAGAATATGTTAATCCTCCTAGGTAAGAGCTAACATAGCTACACATTATAGCTGTTTATACACCAACAGATGCTACAAAACAGAGTAGATGAGTCAAGGTGCTTTATGCTATGGGTGTTTTTACATCCAGAGTACAAATCTGCAAACCATACACTGCAGTATGTTGATGAGCAACAGCTAGCTTCAGTTCCGATGCTGCTGCCAAAGTGCTTCAGGTAAAGAAGCACTTTGTGGTAAAGAAAAGCTCTACTTCTTTCTGTTCCCAATCCAGATAGATACCTAAAGGAGTTCCAAACTATCGTTCACAATGAAAATCCTGAAATTTAGATAGTCTCATTGACAATTGAGGACAAAGACAAGAAAAGCATCAGCAGCCCTAGTTTCACACTGATTGCTTTCCACACCCCATCCTATTCACCTTCAAAAGACACCTATAGTAGTGACAACTTGGCAAAAGTTTAAATTCATTAGTTATTTAAAGCTCCATGAGCCACCTTAAATGTAATCCTGATTTTCAGGGTATGCATAACTGATAGGTGATCTGTGAAGTTCAGAATTACTGCAGTTAGATTTTAACAACTCTGCAAGTTTTAAGAAGGGTAGTAGCTTAGGTGACAGCTCAAGTCCAGCAGAATACAATTTTTTTCTACCAACACACTTGTTACTTTGGGAGAACTGAGGAAAGGACAAAACCCGGCAGCCCTGGAAAAGTTCAGTTTTCCAAATCTTCAACAGTTACAGCCAGCAGCATCCAGACTTGAGGGCCAACTGACCTGCCTCAGTGTAAGAGTCCTTAATTTAAAAAAGAAAACCATCACCAAGTTGGAGCATAAAGCACTTTCAGAGTTCACTATGAAGAGAATGCTCAGCTCCCTGGAAGTTCCTGAAGATCAGCCAGCATCCAAAAAAATAAATTTAGGCTGACATACTTCCAGACAATGAGTTTAACCATCATTAATATGCTATCACTAGCAAAGTATGTTTATGTCCATTTTGTAAATGTCTGTAGAAATTACACCTATTACTTCTTCTACAGTTCAAGATTAAACTAGGAAGAGTAAAGTAAGTGCCAGACCAGTTACTGCCACTGAGAGAACATCCGGATTTGATGCAGCAGAACATCGCTGGCTCTACAGAGCAACTAACAAGCCAAAGCCTATAGAAGACAGCTTTGATTTTCAATCCTGCATTCAAGGGTATGATTCCTGCTCCTAAAAATACCGGCTGTACCTTCATAGCAGTTAAGAAGGAAAAATATCCTACAAGATACTGACAAAGTCAGAGGAATGCTGGTAGGAACTCTGATAAAGCTTCATACCAAATCCCTTTATGGTTTACCCCCTTATAGAAAACATGAGCCACTCATCAGGTAGCACATCCACCAGCCATCACCCAAATACCTTCTTCCACCATTAGGCATTACCTATTCATAAGCAGCAGCTGCTTTGGCATCACTTCATATTTTACCTATAAAACTGCAGGACAGCATCTCTAGAATAACCCAAAGCATTTAGGTACAGCAGCCAGAAGCACCGTTCTCTTGCAGTCAAGAGGTAAACCCACAGACTTGTACACATGCAGTGCACTTAAGATATCCTATCCCATGACACCCACTTTCAGACGCTAAGTTAAAGCTCTAGCAGGCTACATTTATGCATCTAGCATAATTTTCAGGAATATTTCAGATGCATTACATCCAATTGAGGGCAAATAACACCAACAGCAGCATCACTGAGAATCTAGTTGGCTACACTTTGTTACAACATCAGGAAGATATGGCATCAGGGCTGCATTACTGTCTTATATCAGATCCCTTACCTGACAGAATACCAAAGCCTTGGAGGTAGATATTGTATTGTTTTTAAGTTAAAAGGGTGGAGCAAATTCTTCTAGATTTACATGTCTTAATCTAAAAACACAGAAGGGGAAACAAGTGAAGTTAATCTCTAGAACTGTGTAGCAAAAAAGCAGTGAACAGTCCAGTTAATTTTAGATGTATAAGTCTTATGGACTTCTACCCTAGAAGTATTTTGCTTCCACTAAGATTGACAACCGTACACATTAAAACTCACCTTTCCCTTACAAATTTGGAGCAGATTATCCTCTAGTGTTCTAGACACATACACATTTTTAAAAGCTACTTTTGCACACAATTTATCTACCTCTGCAATGCTTGCCTGCTCACTTTTAAGAGCAAAGGAATAAGACAAATGCAAAACTCCAGGCAGAAGCCAACGAGAGTTGCCACCTTTCTGTACGGTAGCTAGACACAAATCAGAAGTAGCTACCTGGCTCAGACAGAAACCCCTTTATCTGGCCAGTATCCACAAACTCCAACTCATTTAATATCCTCCACCCAAGAGCTTCTGGCTTTTTAGTTCTTAACTTGCACCTCATTCCATCAAGTATTTGTTTAAGCCTAAGTGTAGCCTGCATGTAAATCCGCTTCAAAGAAATAGGAAGGGAAATGGTTTGATGTACCAGCAAGAACAGGCTCTTTAATCTTCATGCTATGCAAGGGAGTCTATGCTGCAACAAAAGAATACCATCTTATCTGCTTCTGACTAGCGTGTATCTGGTACACACAGAAGCAAGATTTAGAGATAGTGTACATCTGGACATCTTTCCTAGGCATGTGTCCCTGTTGTACATTAAAGGATACCACTACCTTTACCAGGTGTTTTCACCTGGAGATGCTTCCCTATCCATTTGATTCCCAGTTCACGCCCCCTCTATACCAGAGGTATCCATACTGCTGCTTCTGCGGCCCAAGGAGCAGCACTCAGTTTTATGGTGACTGTGAACATAAGATAGTTACCTTTACATTAAGACTGCATTGAATTGTTTTAATTTGCTGGAGTGTCAAACCCTAAAGTATTAGAATTACAACTGAAGGATTAGATGATCTCATATTTCATGTTCCCCATATAACCAAAGAAAGAGTTCTTAAACCAGTATTCTGGAACTCCACAAGAGTATAGAACAAGCACCATTCAGTGTATCACAACAAGCCCAAGTATAGCAGCTAAGCTAGTGGACTTTTCTCATCAGAAGGCAGAGTATGGTTTCCCCATGCAATTTAAGTGATTGATCTCCGCCATGCAACAGGGAAGAGAACAGGGATGGGCAACATTTTCCACATTCCTTCTAGTCTGTGATCCAGCTAATGGTAGCATAGGACTGGTAGCCAAGAGAAACTCTGAAACAGAATCTGCCCACTAAGTGTTTGGAACTTCTCCTCCATATTTGAGGATCAGCAATTCCCTCCGGATAAGATTCCAACTATCATTAACTGGACCATTGGCCAAGAAGAAACCTCAGAAAAGCAAGTTATTTCATCTGTCCTACTTCCCCATCTTCCTTATTCCTACACACTTTCCCTTCCGCTTGCTGTGATTCTTTCTATCAGAAGCTCACTCATGAGAAAGCCCTCACCTTTACCATCCCTTCAATCCCAGCTTTAATCAAATGTCTCAGTGGCACAGAACAGCAGGTTCCTTCCACTCTGAAAATGGTGAAATTACATTCTTTTACTTTGCCATAGGACTCAGAACAGGGACAAATTATGTTAGGCCAATACTCTTCCAGCAATGGATCAAATTTAACTTTAGACTGACAAGGGCACCATACAACCCACTGAGCCAGTCTCAGTAGATTCAGTCTATGCCTTGCACAGAAAGAATGTTGCATGCAGACAGCCTGCTTCCTTCCCCCTAGCCACTCCAAATCAAAGTATATGGGACAGGGCAACCCAGTTTACAAAACCGTGGCACATGGTCTGGGTCTGTACTCAGGTACTGAACAGTGTGGTACTCAGTGGCATTTATGTCTGTACTACCATTCTGCTCATTCATTCACGTTCTTCATGCAGAGGGAGTAGTCGCTCCTTAGGAACTCCAGCTTCAGCCCAGGAGAGGAGTCTGGGTGCCCATGGCAGAGCAAATTATCTGCCTACTCGCACCAGTTTCTGTATGGCTTCCTCCACCTGCATGGAAGAGTCTGCCAGCAGCACTGGTGGGTAGCTTGTCTAGGCTTTGCTGCCAGACTCCACTTGACAAAACCCTGAGCCAATCTTTAATGATGCAGCCCTGTTCCTATAGTAACTAGTGTTATTTTCCCATCTTTAGGCACAGGTGCTTCCCCTCAAGGTTTAAGTTTGCTCTCATTTCACACCTACCACTCACTTCCCCACTGCATTGCTACATGCCACTCCAAATGAGAACACCTGTCAGTGGGCCCTCAAAAGCAGCTGGCTCAGCCAGAAGCCAGTGGGAGGCAAAAATGCACAAACTCAACATGCAAGCATGTCCTCCCAAGCAGGTTACAGCTGGGAGACCACCGGGGAAGAGCCTGATAGTGCAGGCAGTTGGGAGGCTTAAGCAGGCTCCTAAGCCACTGCTCTGAGGACAGAAACACAACTGCTCCAGAGAAGCCAGCATTAGAAACATTGGACAGAACAACCTTCCACCAAAGCTGTTACTCCAGGCTGCTGCTGGCACCTTAGCATCATCCCGTTAGACCCAGGCCAGTCTTAAGGGTACCTCGGAAGGCTCAAGCAGACTAGAATGAACCCCCTTCATAAGCCAAAGCCTCTGTTTGCTCCATCACCCTACCCCATGCTGTAGGGACTGAGCTTCCAGCATGTAGGCCTTTTACTCAGATAGCACCGGCTTCCCTCAGCAGTTCCTGCACGGGAATAGAACCATATTTGTCTCCTCATTTGTGAGTGGGCAGGCCCACTATACAAGGCAATGTTTTACTCAAACAAACAGACAATTCTTCTCTAATAATCATGAAATATCACTAACACTATCTACAGTGTTACTGTATCATCCCACAGGAGTCTAAGTTGCATCAGGAGGCTACTGTGATAAGGAGAAAAAACAACCAGGACAGGAGCCATGAGCCTGATTTCAAGGTAAGGCCTCATCCTGAGGGAGCTGACTGCTCTCAGGCTGAAGAGCTGCTGATAGCCTACGTGAGGTCACATACAAAGAGCTCCTTTGTATGGTGGGTGGTTGTTTTCACTGCCCTGAGTGCAAGCATTACACTCCGGTGTGACTAGCTACACTTTCCTGCTGTTACACTCCTATAACTACAATGCCTCCCCCCCATCAAAAAAAAAAAGAAGAGGACAGAGTTGCATTCTCAGTCATCACCAGAAGGGTTTCAGTGCCGGAATACTCCCTCTTCATACCTACAGGCAGTAAAGCCACCACACACAGAAAGCTTCACAGGGCTCACACGTAAGCTATTGAACACAAGCCTTGTGAGCCAGTCAGAAGAGGGAGACAGTTACATACCACATTCATCACATCCTGGTAGTTTCTCTGTGTAATTAAACATCTCACACTGACCTCCCACCCTACCCAGAAAGCTCCAGCACAGAAGCGATTCACCCACAGCAATAGCAGCCTTCAGTGTTGGAGCAAGAACTTCAAATAAGCATAGGAAGCTTAGAATCCTACCAATGCAATGACAGTAGTTAAGCTTGTAAACCAAAGTAGGCTTCATAGTTCAAGTCACAAATTAATATCTGCTTCTCTGCCAGAGCTTTACTTGATGACAAAGCAGTAAACTCCCATCCCTGCCCACTGAGCTTGGCTCGAGGTCTGCTGTGCTAGAAAGTCCCTGGATGTTGGGTCAGCACCAGAGACCCTGTGGCAGATGCTGAGGGGCTCTGGTGCTGTCACACAGGAGGCTAAATGCGACAATCAGCACCGCAGCCTTCAGGGATTAGGTTCAGTTTCACCTGCATTGCCTCCATGTTTAGCTTTTAATGTGAGTATAAAGTTTATTGTGTAACACTTAACTGCACTGTCAGATGTGCCAGCCCCTGAAGAACTGGAGATTCAGCAGCCAAGTAGGAGACAAATGGGTTTTTGTTTGTTTGGGTTTTTTTGACATAGTAATGTCGCAATTAGTCTGAGATGGCAGGATAAGAACATCTAAGATATTTAAACAGCAGTATTAATATTTCAGAGCTACTATACCACTGAAATGAGGTTTACAGTCATCTCACCAATTGCTTCAGGCCATCTGGAAATGAAAGAAGCCAAGACAGCATTTGCTCTGTGCTGATGGCAGTGAAGATTACCTTAGCACATGACTAGCGCTAGAAGCTTGAAAACTAGTCCAAGAGGTTATCATTGTAGGTGTTCTACCAGCTACAGAGCTTGATGCTGCCACCAGCAGAAATACATGAGCTTTTTCTGTATCAAATCTTTTAGTGGCCAGAAATCTTTCATTAGCAAAGGTCATTAACATGAGTGAAATAGTCTCATAGGCAGTTAGAACACCAACTCTAAGACTACACAGAGCAAGTCAGATCGCACACAATTTTCCTGTTCAGAATAGGACCCGCTGTTCAAATACTAATCTATTGGAACATAATGTTTTAATATTACTCCACACAAGATTTAATCCTGTTCCTCAACACAGTTGCATAATGTATAAAAAGCAAGTCAGATCAGTTTCTTTAGTACACATCAAGGAATTCAGCTGTCCAACATTAAAGGTCTAAATAGGAACAAGGAGATGGAGAAATAATTAGCATTGCTCTATATACAATTAGAGCTTCCACTTAGGCAAGAACATTTCTCACCCAACAAAAACAGAGTATCTATAACCAAAAGCTATTTGCCACAGAGTAACAAATCTGTCCTGTCAGAGGATGGTTTTTTAAAGACTTGCCTTTGGGTACTTATTCCTTCATTAAAATTCATCTCTCCAACAGCAAGGAAATCTAAAACGTTAAAGTGCTTCAGTTGTTACTTATCAGTGTAGACTTTTGCAATGCAGACTCACAATTAAGCTCAAACCAAGAAACAAAATTCAGTCATTGAAAACCTATCCTAAGTTTCATTCTTCTCTTCTAGATCTCCTTTATATGTAGCCCTTTGCTTTTTATTTTTATCATATGTCCTTTTCTAATTTCTTCTCACAACAAAGAATGGTCTCCCTAATTTTAGTAGAGCATCTGTAAAGACACCTGCTTTGTGGATCCCTCCCAGCAAGGCTGCAGTGAGAACACACAGTAGAAAACAGGCTCCTTGGCACAAGCTGCAATGCTGCTTGCTCCTCCAGAGGGAATGGCAAAGCTGCAGGAACCTCTTTAGCACTTTTTACCAAGGTTTTATTTGGTGTTTGAACTAGTAGCCAGATGCATCCAGGAACTCCCATCGCTCTGTGGCACTCCAGTTTATGCACTGGAATCTGTGGGTATCTTCACAGTTTTACCATCTACTACCTTCCCTTTACAACAGCGCTGAACTGGGAGGTCCCCACCTATCTCCAACCAGCATGGCCTTCAAGGGCAGATATGGCATGTTCCCATGCATGAAATTAGGAAGAAACTTACAGTGACTGTCTTGCCCTCCCCTCCCATTTCTTAGTCCTCTGCAGTCACTGGGGGATACAGATCCCCGATCTTCCAGAAATCCAAGCCTGCTCCTAGGACAGCTTTTGACTGCTGCAGTCATGTTCTGCTCCTCCTGCAAGCACCCACCATTTTCCTGTGTATTTGTCATTACTGCCACCAACAGTTCTCTGCCATAAATAGAGCAAGTTCATAATGGTCAGGCATTACACGCAAAAAGCAGAGGGTCTACATAGATCTATCTTTCTGAACTAGAAAGACAAAGGTCACAATTTATTATCCAGATGGGGGAAAACAGACCTTAGTGGCCCAATCTGTTTAATCTGCTATGAAAGAATACTGCTCAAATGCACCACAAAATATGAAATGCAAGAGCCAGCCCAGTCAAACTCCTCGTCTATCACTTCAGGGTCAAGGAGGGGAAACAGCAATACCTACCTGGCTTGTCACACAACTCCAGATCTCATGCCAGCAGAGAGAAAGAGGCATACAGGAAGAGCATACAAATAGAAAGTAAAGCCTGATTATCTTTTTCCAGAAGGCAACATCACTCACAGACACTCTCCAAGTATAGTCAGTTGATCACTTCCACAATGCTCTGTAGACCTACAGGAGTAGGAGTGACCAAGCAATTGCATAACACAGCAGAAGCTTTTATAGAGTCTGTCAAGTGAGGAAACAAGTCACACAACAGCCCTGGGCTTCCAAGTTATTTCTAGGTCACCCAAGATATTAGACTTACTATAGGGTTTCACTTCACACAGTAGTTACTGTCAGTGGGTCACAGCACATATACAAAAGCCAAATGTTTCCTACAGGTCACTGACACTTCCCAAGTCTAAGGGATTCATGTCACTACTTAGTTTTACTATAATAGGCAACAGGAAGCTGTGTGCATCTTTTGAGAGCCAGAAGTACCTCAGCAGGCCAGTAGATACTAGCTGCACTTGTAATTCACTTTGGTATTCAAGTAATCATCTTGAACTAACTCACTTCATCCGTAAGTTTGATCCCTTATTTGCACAAGATATGTAGATATACTTATTTCACTTCAATACCCTTAGTTTTTCATTATTTTCTGCAAAAAGTAGCAAGCCATACTCCTCTGCCTATGTTTTCAGTGACAGTGCTGGCTGCCTAGCTTAGCAGCAACACTACAGTAGTAAGAGGGAAATGCAAGATCAAGAACTTGCTTTCAAAGCTGAACAGCGGTTTTTAAACTTACTCAATGAGTTTAAGTGAGCAGCAGTAATGCTTGAAACATTTCAGCTTGCAAATGTTGTAGTTCTAGTGTTTACCATACAGAAAAAGAAAGTGTGAAAGGGCAAATATCACACCTAGCAATTGAACAACTACAGGATTAGACCCCAGAAGTGCAATGCTGACACACACACACCCCCCTCCCATCCAGGGAGCGCTCCCGACAGGAATGCGCTCTTGAACACAAGTCAGCATGAGAAACACTGGTGTAACTCTGTAATACTCATTAAAAAATGAACAATGACATTTTCTTGTGTACACTGGAATCTAAAGTATGGCACCTTTATACTAATGACAACTTTACTGGCAATGTCTAATCACTAGAGGAGATAAAGCTCAGGGGCTTATCGTATCA
Source organism: Tyto alba (assembly GCF_018691265.1). Classification (NCBI taxonomy): domain Eukaryota; kingdom Metazoa; phylum Chordata; class Aves; order Strigiformes; family Tytonidae; genus Tyto; species Tyto alba. The sequence continues at coordinate 11,400,112 of NW_024881280.1, forward strand.
ATCAACATGGTTGCAAATGAGTAAATCAAACTCCCCACCTTCACATGCACTTAAGCATGACATTTAGAAGGGTGAGAAGACAGGCTTCATGAGTTAAACATCCCGGAAGTTCATGGCTTTCCACTTAAGAGCTCATAAGTTGAAGAAGTTAAAACTTTAAGGCATGTCTTTTGGTAGTACTGCAGACACTGGTGCTCACAGCTGATATTCTCCCCCAGTCACGAAGGGAGAAATAGCAAAGTCAGAGAATCAGCAAAGTCAGTTCACTTCAAGCAAAAACTAAATCAGTAGTCCTTTGTATTTGGTTTTTCCACTCTCCTGAAGTAGCTCCCATTCCAAAGACGACACAGCACAGGGAGCAATTAAACTGCCTTGTAAAGCGTAGTATATAAAAATGGCATCTATGGAAACTGTTTGATAGACAGGCTCATTGTGCACTGCCATTGGGATTTTGGTTTATTCTTTGTTTTAATTGTTCTTCATTAAAGCGCTTAGATACCAGCGCTGATAAAGGGCCCTCGCCATCCAGCCAGACTCTTACTTATCACCTCAAAGCTCCTCTCTATTTGGCACCACTCCAGTTTTGAAGTTTATGCTCAGTTTTGGGTAATACTGATATATGCATAAGCCCCCTATGTTTCCCCATCCTCTGAAACAGGTCTCCAGGAATTTATGGCACACACACCAGTCCTGATCTGCCACGTTCTAACAGTTGCTGTTACACATCTGGCTGTAAATGAAGCTACACAGCACAGCTGAACACAAGGACACCAGTGCAGCCAGTACACTTTCCAGAACTCTGAGAAGCATTTAATAGCCATCATGGTCAAACAGCACTTCTATTAAAAAACCTAGAACATTGCACTAAAGTCCCTATTGTTAAATTTTGGCTGAGTGGAGATTCCAAGGTCTCCTGGTCTTGCCTAACGACAGTGTAAGTTAATTAGGTACTACATTTCATAGCATTTCAGGCTGATGGGTCAAGAATGCACATGGTCAATGCATCCAACACGCCTGCAGAGAGATCAAGTTTTTCCATTTACCCAGAGCTGTGCTTTTATTGCAGCATTGGCTGAAGAACAGCTACTGTTTTGCAGCTTTATAATTGAAAGCTCTCATGCTACTCCATAGTGGTGCTACAGCAGTAACGTTAGCTCACTGGGAGGACCATATTTAGAAAAGATGTTGGGTTCTCCCCCAGAGCAATGTAATAGTTTGGTAAGTGAAATTAAGAGTCAAACATTGTCAGATTAAAAAAACAGAGCTAGACTCCTCCAGGGAGAAGTCTGGGCTGAAGGCATCTAGCTTTACTGCAGGGATTCATTTAATCCCTACTTGGGAATGTTAAAAAAAAAAAAAAAAAAATCCTAACGCTACGGGCTGGGAACATGGGCTACATTAAGAAGGAATATAAAGACAGCCTACCGACCCGTTCCCCCCCCCCCCCAGCCCCGCTTTTCGCGCACTCAACACCGACAAGCCCACGCCGCTGCGCACAACTCCGCGCACTCCGCCGGCACCCGGCGTTTGAGGAGCGGGGAGGCCCCGGCGGGGCTGCGCGCCCGCGGGGAGCGGGGCCCGGGGCCCGGGGCGCTGCCTGCCCGCCGCGGGGCGGCCGGGGCTCCACCTGCGGCGCTGACAGGGCTCGGGGGCGGCGGGCCGGGCAACCTGCGGCGGCGGGGCGGGCGGGCGGGCGGAGGGCGGCCCCGCCGCCGGCTTCACTTACCCGGGGCCCCGTGGCTCGGTGGCCGCGACCCTGAGGCAGATGCAGCAGCAGCAGCGCCAGCAGCAACGGGCGAGCCCCCGCGCCGCGCCAGGCCCGCGGCACCATCGTCCCTCGGCGGGGGGCGGCGGGGTAACGGCGGGGCTCTGCGGCCACCGGAGGCGGCTCTCCCGGGCGGGCGGCCGCCCCTCAGCCCGGCGGCAGCGGCGGCGGGTCGGTTGGCGGGCGGTGCCCCGGGCCGGCTCTGCCCCCTCCCGCCGCGGCAGGTTACCCGCCTCGGCCATGGGGATGCCCGTTATAAAGCCGCGGCGGGGCGGGGCCGGGCGCCACTGACTGCGGTGCGCACCTATCGCAGCGCGGCCGCCGCGGGCCGCAGCCAATGGCGAGGAGGCGGGGGTCCGTCCGCCCCGCCCCTCCCCGCCGCCGCCAGGCGTGAGGCGGGCGGCGCAGGTTGGTCCCGGGCGAGGAGCGGGACGGCTTCCCCGGGCCGGCGGCACCTGGAGCGGCCGCCGCGGAAGCCGGGCGGGCCCGGTGGGGCTGAGGGAGACGAGCAGCCGCCCGCCCCGGAGCTGTTCTGGGCAGCCCCGGCCCCAGCCCCGCGGCTGGGCCTGGCTGTTGAGCCGCGAAGTCGGGTCGGGCCACCGAGCAAGATAAAATTGATGTGGGAAATTACCTCACGGTCCTTCACACCGCTTCCCATCAGCACGGTGCTCGCGGGCCAAGGCTGCTGTAGAAACAAGTTCGTGTGTGGGGGAGCATCGGTCCTCTGGGCACCTCCGTGCCGGGACTCCGAGCACGGCTGCCCCACAGCCGCCGAGACTGCCTGTCCCTGAAGATCTTCCCCTGCTTTCCCAACTGCAAAAGTAGCCCCACAGCCCCTTGCTCTACATTGCCCAGCAAAGCCTGGAGACCTTGCTGTGGAGGTGACATGCGTGGGGTTTTTTGGTAATGGATTCCTCACACCTGGAAAACCATCCCCCAGATCCAGTTTGAGATCTCTTGAGGCAACAAGCCCTACCATCCCAAGGTCGAGTTTGGCACCTCTGGAGACAACAAGCCCTTCTGGGCTGCGTGTGGGTCCCAGTATGTCCAAGCACAACCAGACACTCGGTAACGGGAAGCTTGGGTAGAAGATGAGTCCTGTGTCACGCAACAGGCAAGTGGGTGCAGCTGTGGAGTCGGAGCAAGAACAGGGGAAAAATGGAGGCAGATCTACCGGCAGGGCCCAACCTCTGCAGACACGTCTGTGCGATGAGGAGCTGAAGGCAGAGCAGTACCGTGGCAGTGGAATGGCAGTGAGCTGTAGACCCTGAGCAATGGAGGTGGAGAGCAGCGCCAAGCCTCTGCCTACCTGCTGACTGAGCAACGGAGGTATCTTGTGAACCAGACTGACTTGCACTTACATCAAGTCCTCTGCTAATTTTTAAATTACAAGCACGAGTTTGATGGAGGGCATGGCAGGGCAGAGGCCCAACATTTTGCAAAATAATATGCATGGGAGGTCATTGCTGTGCACATAATAGCAATAATAATCTTTTTGAGGGACTGTTTTGTGGTGCCTTATGGAAACACACAAGACATGCAAATTCTTCATACAACGTATTTAACTTTCTTTACTCAGTGACCTTACAAGAGGCAATACTCACACTTGTAAAATTCCCTAGAGTGTATCCGCTAGGTATGGGGAGGGGCTGCTACGCCCACATGAAGAACCTTGTTACACAGTAGAAGTCATATAATTCTGGCATCTTATCAGAGCAAAGCAGACTGTTTAGCTGTAGCGGTTGCTTTAATCTTTCTTTTCTTAAAAAAAAAAAAAAAAAAAAAAAAAAAAAAGTATTTATTTAAAAAATGCCAGTACGTAACTTTTTGTCATTAGCCTAGGCAGGATAAGCCGTTTGTTACTCACGCGGAGCTCTGCCAGTATTCATTATTCTTGGCTTGCAGATCTCTCTGGAGCTCCAAACCCAGCACCCCATCCAAGCCTACCAATGTACCTTAGTCCTAACCCTCACCGCTCTGCTATCCTGGTCCTAAGCTTTGCCAACTTTTCTTCAATATGGCCTGCGGTATCCTCTGATTTTCCATTTCAAAGTCTCTCTGATCCACACCTGAACTCCTGCCATTCCACATGACATGAGCAGAGAGACCTTGAGGGGAAGAGGAGGGGGAGAGTTGGGAAATCTGAATATGAGTGTCCTTGTGTACATCAGGATCAGCTCTGTTGAGGTTGGACAAGTTATACTGGTGCACACCTGACATCTGTGAAAAGACAGGCAGAATCTAGTACAGTTTTGTTGAGGCGGCGATCCCACCACTGAAGCACCACATCACCTCATAGTTAAGTCTTGGTTAAATTCCAGTCCAGATAACGATATCCCACTTGCCTACATTCCCCTCTCCAATTTTGTAGGGAGTTTTTTGCATCTGACCTATTTTGTGTGATGCCTTCATGTGTTCCTCATCACTTGCACTTTAAACATGAATGTCTTTGGTGTATATTCCACAGAAAAACCCATGGATACTGGGATCTCTCTGCTGTATAAATGCTCATTACCACCATGAAAGGATTATTTTTTTCATGTTCCCTAACACAGAATATCAGCTACACTGGAAGTCTACCCTTCAACGCCTGTGAGGCTCTGAAACCAACAGCATCTTACCACCACATAGAAGTTCCAGAGAGGATTAGAAATTCCTAGTAACTGAAGCCTTCGACCCCTCTATGGTCAAAGCTGTTCATAACCTTGCAGCATGTACTTCGAGGCTTGACCAGTATTCCCATGGCCAGGTGTTTCTCTGTAGGGACATATATTTCTTTTGCCAATAGTAACCGCCTTAGTGCAATAACCCGGCCAGAAGAGACTCCATAGCCTGGCCTATGTATCACAACCATTACATTTCACTGAGCTGTTCTGAGCCCAAAAACCTTAGCAAAGCACTGTCCAGGTGGAAGGAGGACATCCAGCCCCAGTTTAAAGACACCAGCAAGAGAGAGAATACATGTCTTTGTTTCAGTTGTGAATCACCTCCACTATTGAAATCGCATGCCTAACTCTTCGGCATACCATGCCCGGTACTCCAGTTGGTATAAATGCACTTTACTGGTAAGTCATCTTCAAAGAAAAATCTATGTAAATAAAACAAACTGCTGAAACAGAAAGTTTTGTGCCACTTAATTGTCTGTTAATTCTCTCCAGGTTGCCGACAAGTGGGAAGTGCCTGCCTTGGGCATCGGTGGCATTGCAGAGATGCTGATGAGCCGAGAGGAGGCTAGTATCTGAACAGAAGACGAATTGGGGGCCTAACCTTCTCACTTGAGCTCTTCTGAAAATCCCTGCCATCACCCTGAGGATCCAGTGCCAAACGCTGTGCTGGCACAGTGCCACTTCAGTCAGTGGTGTCTCACCAGTAAAGAACTTGCCCAGGGTGTTTAACTGAAAACTACAAAGAGCGAGGGGCATGGAACTAGAAGAGAAGTTGTTCTTCATGTCCAGGCATTCGTACATCAGGCCCAACATTCAGATCCTTACGAGGAAGATGTAAGCCCAGCCGTAATGAATTCAGCTATGCAATGCTGCTGGAGGTAGCACTGAAACTGGTACCGTTGGGGCTTGTCGTGTATACCAGATACACCCTACAACTTGCACCTCTGAAGACTTACCCCAACATGTGCCTGTATGTGTTGATGATTAATATCTTGTTGCTATGGTGCGTGCATATCATGCGCACCACCGCAAACCCATGGCACAGAACGTGTATATTGGTGGTCCTGACAACTGTTCAGGGAGAACTGTTTGATTGCTTTGATTATTTGCCTCTGCATCTACTTGTCTTGTCCTCAGACAAGTTTCAGAAGATCGCTGTCCTCTTCTGAATAGTATTGGCACCCACAACAGAACTGTCACGGGATCTGTCTGCCACAGCTTCCATCAGGGAACACATCCCTTCTTGCACATATTTGTTATACAGTAGCAGTCATATAATTCTGGCATTTTATGAAAGGATTACTCACACTTTCAATAAAGAATAATCTGCTGCCTCCAAATATGAGCTAATTTCTTTTAGGGACCAAATTAATGTTAGTGGTTCTTTTTTAAGTCAGTGGATGCTGCAGTCGCTCCTGGAGCAGGTCTAGATTTAGTTCACTTTTGGTCAGAAATGGAGTAAAGAAGAACGGGGGGAATTTGCTGTGAAATTGACTGTTGGAGGTTGTAACAATGCAGAATTGAGAGCTATTTTTTTGAACATCATGCCTATTGGATCATTTGGATAAATATAATCAGAGAACTATCCATTGCTGCCAGGCCTTAATTGCTGAGAACCTGCAGCAATGGAAGAGCCTTTTCTACTATGCTGACACCCCCAAATCTCCATCCAAAAGCAAGTTCAGGGCAGCCCAGAATAAAGACTGAAAAGCCACAGTTGAGCTCACTCATGATCCTACACAGGTTGGAGTAGCAGCCACAGGATGAGAGAGTCTGTGCAGTCACCCTAAAATGAGGTTGAATACAAATTCCTCAGCTTCCCAGACACAGGTTGAATATGGAGGTAGTGGGGAGGAGTAAGTTTGACTTATAGTGATTATGAGGCTGGAAATCAAAAGTCATTTGGTTTGAAAGGATTCACATCACAGCATACAGCAATTTTACAGTGTCACCCCACCGTCAGCACAGTTGCTGCTGTGAGCAAAGTATTCACACTTGTTAAGATGTAGAGACACATTGCTATTAGCATATCTTGGGGTGTACTTGCTGGATTATGTCAACAAAAAGGAGTCTCAGCTTCTGATGAAAGCTAATTATATATATGCCTGAATGAAACAGAAACCCTGTTAGTAATAGTAAGTGTCCTTTGGGCTCTTCATCCTGGAAGTTCTTTACAGAATGTTCGCTTATCCTTGAACAAAAAGCTTTATTAATAATATGACAGGATTGCAAGTCTTTTTCCAGGAAATCCATCTAGGGCCCGCCACTTCATCCATTATACTTCATATAGAAAATCCGTGCAGACCTTTTCTCTAGAAAGTATATTAAATTGTGTGGGTCCTCGCTGTACTCCTGTTTCCCAAAGAGTTGCTAGTAGTTCTGGTTAGCTCCCCGTCACCTCCAAACCCTCACCTCTCACTAGTGCCCATCCATCTGACCCTAATACCCAGCCATACCTTCATACCCTTATATTATTCCACCACAGGAAGAGGCCGTTGGCCATACACCAGTATTATTATGAAAACAAAAGAAAAGCCAAAACATGAATGCAGTGAATTGCAAGATGTAGTAAAGAGGCAGTAAAGACCATCTGAGCTTCAATACGTTTTTTCATGGAGCTGAAGCACATATCTATTTTTAAGGATGGAACCCTTACAATGACCTGGCTGATGTTAGCCTGTAATCTGCCAGCTCCTTGAAAACAAGGACATTCTCCTTTTTTTGCCTTTTCACTCTTACTTATGTTTTGCAAATTCTAGGGTATAATATTGAGAATTGGTATGGGGCCCAGTGCAGTGGTGGTGAATGATGAGTATCTATGTGGCACCGGAAAATTAAATGACTCTTCCAATAGTCTATCTAGCAAAATTTAATGTTCATTGTGCACTTTTAAAAATTGTGTGAAGTAAATATAATATCACTCCAGGCTCTAAAAAGAATGCCAAACAACCATATCTTTAACCTTTAGAATCTTTAAAAGTACTTAGGGACTTGCCAATTTTTTTTTTTTTTTTGAGTCAGCTATGAGATTGAAGTTGGGTTGGACTCCATATGGACTCCAGAAGAGAGGAGCTCTGTTCCAACCTCATTTATCAATCTTATCAAGGCAAGGATTCTTTCTGCTCATCCTGTCTACCTGGGTGGGATAGATGGAAAGTGGGTGGAGAAAGAAATACCTCCACGCTGAAATTTTGAGGACTGGGTATTCTGGGCAGCAAATGTGAGGGGGAGCAGGTGGTGAACCTCCTGTACATGAACACTCTCTGCCCATGCAGAGTGGGCTCACCATCAAAAGTGCAAAAGAAGTGTGTGTGGGGGGATCATCCCAGGGCACATGGAAGGCAGGGTCTCTTGCCTGACGTCCGCTCCGTGTGATCCTCCACCAGCACAGACAACAGCAAAAAGGAGGAAGAAGCAGCTGACGATCGGGCCCTGTGAGCTGAGCAAGCCATGACATTGGGATTATTTTTGTCACTTGAGCACAATTACCTTGCCTCAGAGGGATGTTCAGATGAATGGAATAAAGTATTTTGTATCACAGGTTGGCAGCACCTTCATCTGCCTCCCCCTCCCATCAGCAGTCCTTATCATCAGGAAACTCAAAACCAGAATTGTGTCCTAAATGGCATGAAAGCAGCTCAGAAACATACTCCAGCAAAAAACCCCTGGCATCATATTAGATACTCTTTGTCTTCCAAGCTGGGGAGGCAAAATGGTGACAAAACAGCAGGATACAAATTCTAAGATGCCTTGATCCTGCAATTTTTCATCGGGGCCAAGAGTAACGCTCGTTATCGGACAGGCAAAGTTTGTTTTTTCTTCCCTACCAGTTTCTTAGCACTGATTTAGGCTTCACACTGACACCAGCAAAACTGCACTTAAATCACAGTCCTGAGAACCAGCTACACGTATCCAAAGCTGAGCAGAGTTCAAACCTCAGCCCTGTGCTGATACAGAGTCTTTTCTGTTTTAAATTGCCCACCCACTCACTATTCCCAGCTGCCGAGCCACATAACGTTCAAAGACCACACACAAGGTGCAAGAGCAATAGGGGCCTGTTGAAAATTAAAGTGCAACAGCTTAGTCAAGAGGATAGACTCCAGCATTGCTGCCTAGAAAATGGGGGCAAGGAATGAGGATGGAAGGGCAGACAGAGACCGTGGGAGATCCATACAGAAAACGATGGGAATCTATACCGGAGCGTATTTTACAGAAATCCCCTACCCTCAGCTCACAGATCAACAGAGATACAGAGCTTCTCATATGAAGACAGGCAAGAAGCAGCTCAGAAAAGGAGGTGGTGCTTTCCAGAGGCTAGAGATAATACTGGGGTCCCTGGGTTTGTTCTCATCTTGGCTGCTGGCTCGCTAAAAGGACCTGGAAGTGGATAAAAAACCTCTCTGTGACTTATTTCCCCCTCTTGAGCAAGTGTCAAGAAGTATAAGAGCCTCACATGAATGTTGTGCTAACTCACACAGCCCCTGACAGACAACAAAACTGTCAAAGAGCTCTGGTTTCTTCTCTCCAGTGCTGCTGCTGAAGGGACCTTGCTGTGAAAAGCACTCATTTGAATGCCATACAGTAGTGTCGCCTGTTCCTCTGCATCCCATTGTAAGAGCATGTTACCACCAAAAACTAGCGAGTGTTGCGATATCACTCTGGTGACCCCAAGACAGGAGCAGATCAGCGCTGTCACACATCACAGTGCAGCACCCCCCACTTTTAGAAAAGAGCAGGGCCCTTCTGCTGACCCCTAGTCTCGGATTTGCGGGGTCTGAGGCAAACGGGTGAAAATCAACCTTATCCTGAGCATATCTGCTCAGATGGCCAAGCTAGCTATGAGTCTGCACAAAAAGAGACTGTTCACCTCCAAGTGTTTTAAAAACATTCTTAAGTTTTGTCCCGTTGCTTCCATACATAAAGAATGTGTGTTTATATGTTTATACATCAAGATTTTGTGCTTAGTCGCTAACCAAGGCTAAATACTTAAAGGCTGAGTCAAGCTGTACTCTAAATGTGGGCTATTTTACCCATCGCTAAATGAAACGGCTTCACTGCTGAGACAAGGCAATGTTGTAACGGCACACGGCACAACCCAGCAGTCGGAACAAGAAACAACGAAGGTGGTTTCTAACAGAAAGCGCTCAGGGTGTTTGAAGAGGCAGGCTGCCAGGGCTCTATGGGTATCATCCTACTCCCTAGTCCTCAGCTGGGACAGCAGCTCAGGAGAGATGAAAGGAGGAAAGATGAAACACAACATGACATGGACTTTCTTACTGCAACTCTGATTAATGCTAGCAAAAGAAAGCAAGCCAAGGAGACACTGGAAGGAAAGACTCAGTCAAGTACCCCTTACCAAATACTCTGAGATTGTGGTTTGAACCCAGAGCCACGTATGGTAGCTAGCATGTGTGCCTGTAATGTTCTAAACTAGAACAACAGATACAAAAGTGCTTGCAACATTTTCAGGCTCTTACATTTGATCCTAGATCTGGGCCTCAGAACACGTTCAACAATAAACAAAGCAAAAGATACCGAGGCTGGAATTTTGGTAGTTAATGCTATTGCTTCATTAATTTCACTACCTTCTTAAAAAAAAAAAAATGGTAAACATACAAAAAAAAATATAGGTGTACTTGCATACCGCTTCCTTCTTCTGACCCCTGTCAGAAATTCGGTGCAGAACGAAACCTTGCAGCACACAGTCGCCTGCAACCAGCTTTTTGAAATACCCCACTGTGATACATATCAACCTTTTTCTTTTGATTGATAGACTTTGCTAGGGAAACACGGCAGAACAGATGTGTGTGCATGGGTGCCATCAAATGAATTTTAACGCTCTTTCTTCCCCCCTCCCTCCCACCCACAGGCTTATAAAGTTATTCTGGAAGACATGCAAATCCTAAATAATGGGGGAGGGGAGAGTGGGGATTAAGGGACATCTGAAGAAAGTAGTATAAAATTGCACTGAAAGCAAAAATCCTCCCACTATAACCTACCCTTGTCCACCCCTGTGTCAACAAATATGCAACCAATTAATGTAATTGCAGAGTTATTTATGGCGCACAGGAAAGTGTAGTCAGGGACCCTGAGAAACAAGGTTGTAGGGATAGGAACGCCTGGGTTTCCCCCTCACCCCCTCCTTTGCAGATGTTTAAGTTGACTTGTGGTGTCCATGTGTCTCATAACCAAGAGCCTGTCTACTTTGCAGGTGTTGCTTGCTGCATGGGGGTGGGTAAAGTGGATGAAAGGAGACCTGGAAAAGAGTTGGGGTCTTCTGATTTCAAACTGTGACCAAAAGATATTTGTTGGGTGTAGATATTTCACACACACCCCCTACTTTTCAGCCTACAAAAGCCCCATACTTAATCCCTTCAGATGACCCTTCTGACAGCACCAACAACATTTGAACACAACAGGGGAAAAAAAAAAATCTTAGCTCCATGATTTGATTGTTCAGGGTGACAGTTTTGTTACTGTTCAGTGCCCTGCACAAGAGAGGTTTTAATTAGAGCTATTGGGTGGTTTGAATTGGCACAATTAGGGTCAGCATTAATGATTGCTGCATGTGTTCTTTTGAACAGTAAGGGCTTTTTTTTTACCCACAGACAGGAGGGGGTAGCAGCTAATGAAGTAGGAGAGTGCAAATTATCTCTGCAAAGCCGGGGCAAGTGTAATACACACTGGGGATGAAGTGGAGAGCAGAAAGAGAGACCACATCTTACAGGGCTGATCCATAAGGCTTCCCAGTGGAGTGCTCAGTGCCACCAGTCCCCACTGCTTGCCATTTGCTTCCTCAGGTGCCGAGGCTGTATAGAGCACTGACAAAAATGCATTTCTTGCAGCACAAGGAAAGATGTCAGACCGGCAAAGCATATGCAGTATTTTCATACCGAAAAATACAGAAGGAGATGGGAAAAAGGCTGCGGTCTGATGAGACCAGTGTTCTGCTTCAAAAACAAGGATGTGCTCATGCAAATTGATACTCTCTTGAGTGGGCTTATAGGCTTTACTCATCTCCCATTCACTTCAGTGGGATACTGGATCAGTGCAAAGAAACACAGCCACATAAGCTATATATATATATTTGTGTACAAGCACCCCTCCTGTGTGTGTCTGTGTGTGTGGAAGTGCCTCCTGAATACACAGACCTGCCTTAACTGCACTGCAGGTGGATGCCAGAGCCCCATGCATATGATGGCTCTGCCAAAGGCTGCTCCCACCCCTGCTGAGAAAACAAGAGTGCTCACAGCACGTGCAACTTGACTTAAAGAGAAGACCTCCTGGGGGCATATCTATGGTCTCCTCAGAACCTGCAGGTCTCCCAAAATGTGCTCGTTACACAGCCTCTTCCTGACCCACACGGTCTGTGGAGGTGTGCAGAAATGCTCCTGGGTTGCAGGAGGAATACACTCCCATACCACTCCAGCAGAGTCAAGGAGACCTCCCTTCCACCTAGCTGCTTTCTGGAGAAAGGACAAGTAAGTGATGACGACGACAACCGCATGGGTGCAGGGACTGACAGGCAGCACAGGACCTGCCCCACTCCTGTGAAGAGCCTCCATTGCCTCTGAACCATGAAGGTCCTCCCCAAAGCATAAGCTTTTTTGCTCTAGACCTGGAACAAAGCTTTCTGAGTGCTCTCCATTTGCTAAAATGAGCTTTTGGTCAGTCCTTATATTAGAACCACGGACCTCTCTGCACCTTTGAGCTACAGAAAGAGTTTCTTCATGTGCCAGCTCCCTGGCATAGAGGTTTCTCAATGCCCTCCACCATGAGCAGCAAGAGACAAGCCATTCCCTGCTTACATGCGCAACACATCCATTTTTGCTAATGGTGAATCAGCCTAGAAGTCCCTTCTGGCTTCCAAAATACAGGTATGGCACCACAGGTGGGGCATCTGTGGGCCTGTCTCAGGTCTGGCAGTACCAGCCAAGACAGATGCTGGCACTAATCTCTTGGTCTGGCCCCTGAATACCCGTGTAAGCCAGCAGACCTGCTGTAAAATGTCATCTCCAATTGCCTGCAGTAGTAATGTCTCCTGAACAAGACTCAATGATGGAGATACATTTTCAGGCAGCACGCATCAAATAAAAAGTTGATTCTTCAGTAAGCTAGAGCAGAAGAGAATAGTACATACATATATATACATATGTACATATATATATATATATATACTGTCAGAGGACTGATCCTCGTACATTTTTCAGAAAACATTTTCAGCCAAACTTCCTGCAGCCATCCCAGAGTGTGGCCACCAACAACTAACCACTCAAATTTTTGAGGCCAAGCGTTAGCACCAGTCAAGGCTGCACACCTGATCAGTGCCTTTGTTGACAAAGCAGGTAAAACTGTGCACAACTGGATGGGAGAAGCTGGGTGAAATCCTGGGTGTGTAATGACAGCGGGGAACTAGCCAAATACTTCACCTTTCACATATGCAAAAGAAGACAAAGATGCCCAAAATAAGGAGAGGATGGGACTCTGATGTGGTTAAACAGAGGTTTCTATGTATTTCTGTTAGTAAATGTTTTTAGATATTTCAGTGTCTCCCTCTCTCTCTAAACATAATCCACTTCTTTAAAAAAAAGATCCCATTTCTCTGGCTTTTTTTAAGTAGGTGATGTAAATTATATTATTCTTAGGATACACAGTAGCCCAACACACTGGGAAAATAATCACAGACCAAGATCTTGCCATGCAAACAGAGGACAAAGAGATGATTTGTGCCCAAAAAGCTCATATTCTGTAGACCTAAACCAGCAGAACTTTAGTGTGCAATGTGATTAACCAGTGATGCTGTTGCAATCCATTTGTAGCCTACGAATGGATACAAATCCAACGGGTACTCACAGCTAGGATAGTCTCAGTTCTGGAGGTTGAATTGGACCCCTTCCCCTCAGGTGTGGGGCACCTGCTCATTTGTCACACCTGTGGCTTCACAATAATTTCTTTACCTTATTACCATTTTTTATGGTGCTAATGCCCAAGGCCCATGAGATTCAGTCTAACAGAGCATCTTTCCCCAGGTGTGCCAGCCTATGGGACGCAAAGAGCCCAGCAGTCTCAGGCAGAGGTCTGCTGTTACCGGCGGGGGCTGGAGGTGCAGCACGGCTGCAGGTGGCTTCATCTCGCCCAGCACCCCTGAGTGGAGAAGACATCTGCCTGGCCTCGGCTGACCAGGAGGAACCGGTCCCACCAGGACTCGGCAGAGATGCAAAATTGGAGTGTCAGGGGAAGGGCAGAGACACTGGGAGCATCTCACGAGTGCTCTCGCCTTCTGCCATTGGCTGCTTTCGCCTTCTCTCCCCCAAGTCTCTCTCATAAGGACTTCAACTGTTCCTACGGCCAGCATTTTGGTTTGGGCAGACATCCAGTATCGCTTAGCAGATCCAAAATGACACCTCACACATTCTTGAAGGTGTGAAAGAAACAACCAAGCTGAATCATTTCACCACCCTCAGGGTACTAGAGGTGATACCCTGGACTTGCCAAGGAACATGCAAGGGCATCCACAAACATTTCACGACCACCTTCTTTGAATCTGCTTTGTTATTAAACAGCCATGGGTTTTAGCATTAGCTGGAAAGCTGAATGTACAACTGCTCAGAGGTGACCTCTGCCTTGACTTTCTTATCATATATATCTTCAAAAATGTAATACTTTTCAGTAACAGCTTAGATTCACATAGTCAAATAAATATATTAATTGTCTTCATATAGATGATTTACAAGCAAATAATAATGCTGCAGCCTGGAGGATGGGGATGGGGATAGCACTGCAGGCACCAGGCTGTCAGATGGGCCCTGGCCTGAGGTTGAGCTATCTGGAAAAAGTGTGGAAGCTAATGGATGTGAGAACAGATGTGACGTGGCGAGCTGGATGTGAGAGGGAATATTGTGAGAAGCTGGCATAAGCTACAGATGGTGCTGTGAGGGCTGGCTGGGTCCCTCAGGTGGTTAAGGGGGACCTGTGTGAGCAACAGCTGAACCACACAGATAGCTGGAGTGGAGGACTGAGGACATTCTGGGAAATAGGACCTTGCCAGGCCAGTATGCCTGGTAACATACCCATAAAAGCACATAAGGCTGAGATATCCTGGCTATCAGCATCAGAAATAACAAATTCAGGTATGGATATGGCAAAACTAGAATTAAGGAGGAAAAAGTAGTTAGGTACAGGTTGTCTCTCTCTAATAAGGAAAAGAAAGGGAGATGCAGGAGTGGCAAAAGAGAGGCCAAGAAATGGATAACAAAATATGCAATTCATGTGGCTGAGGGTGTCTGGGCACATTTGTCAAGCAGCCTTACGCTTGATCACTGCAGCTGGAGCCAGACAATAAACCAAACCCTGTGTTTCTGGCCATGCCAGCAGTCAGACCTGTTTCCATCCCAGGCAGAGGACAGGGGTTGGCAGTGTAGTGGAAGTGCTTTATCTTGCTGGTAAGTAAACATCTGGACAGACAGATTGAGCATCCCAGCATCACCACATTGGTTCCTGTTCCAGGTCAGATGGCGTTAGCAACTGCCCACCTCTGTATAACAGATACGATTCAGGGGTTTTCTGGTTTTTTGGTCTTCAGTTCATTTAATACAGATAAACTCTTGGAACTAAAGAAAGTGCCTTGTCTACCTTCAGACTTATGGTCTACACCCAAGGATAGTGTCTCCCAGGAAAATGATTTGCACTGAGAAATCAGTATTGCCTCTCTTCTGCCTTAGTGCAAGCACTGATTATGAAATATGAAATATGCAATAAGCCTGTGTCTGAAATGAAACTTATCAGTTCTGCAAGCACGCCCAGCGTAAGCTATAAATGCAGACTTCAAAAACGTGTCAGGAAAAACAAACTACTCAGAATTTACTTAATCTGAGATTTGGCTGAAGGTTTGATACAGTCTTATTTTACTGAAATTAGTCAATTCATCTCCAATTTAAAAGAAATACATTTTGACTTTAAGCTCCACAACATTTCATTCACCGTCCCTCAGATCACCTATAAACGAGCAGAGACTTTGCTTTTCATAATTTCTCCGTCTTGGTTTTTGCCATACCGCTACATTTCTGTGCTGCAGCCAGACCAGCACAAATTGCGAGCAGACCAGCTAAGCTGTGGTGATGAATGACCCCTTGGAGACTAAGCTGTGAGACATCTCTCCTTGGCCTGAATATTAAGCAGTGAATTTCTCCTCACGGCCTTTCCTCCATGTTCCCAGGTGTCCTACCCTTGGCAGGCCCAGACTTTGTCCTAGCTTGGACCTTGTGTAGGGAGGCCAGTAGCCCTCAGAACCCAGAGCTTCGGCTCCTCTTTCCTAGGGCAGGCTGCTCTCTCACACTCCAGAGCTCCTGTTTCCTTGCCCTCTGCTGTAACCTCTTCTGAAGGCAGCTTTTGCTCCAGCCTCAATACAAGGAAAATAAGTTACTCAGATTCTGTATCTAAGAGCACTTTGCAAAACTCCAGTGTTGCCAAGACACTGGCAGGGGCCTGAAAGAAGCCAAAAATTTTGCTGAATGCTTTCTTGCAGAACAGAAACATGTACAAAGCCAGACTCAGTATATCATCAAATTCATCAGATATGATAACCAATATCCACTGCAGAAGTGTTGGTAAGAAAGCAAGAGAAAACTGGTGACTTTTAGTACAACTGGCAAAGGGAACCACCGTGAAGAATTCTACACAATTTGAACTACTTACCCAGTTGCCTTTTTATTTAATCGTAAGCAACATCCCTTTTGGCCACCCCAGAGCAGGGTTTCCCACTGTTATGGAGATTTTTCAATATTGTTACTTTGGTTTGGGGGAAGGGTAGGTTTCTCCTTTTATCCTATCCATCTTCCTTCTCACATAAAAGAGAAATGTCAGGCAGACAAGTTCATTTTCAGTCACGTCTGCTTCCAGAGCAGAGCTCTTCCCCTGGTTGACCAGTGGGATGGATCTGAAGACATGGCTCAGGAGGCATGTGGGTCTAGGCTCAGTCAACAAACTGATACACTTGAAAAAGGGCAGCTGATGTCAGGAAAAAGCAGTGAGAAGAGCAGCAACATGAGCTGCACAATAATTCAGAAATACCATCAGGAATTCCCATATAAACTGTTCAGCTTTTTGTAGGTAAGTCCATCATTCAATCCACAGCCACCATGAGCTTGTAAGGAAGGGTTTCTGCAGCCTGGGAGGGCAGCAGATCCTCCCACCTGCACCACAACTTGATCAGCACCTTTGCAAATGTCACAGTGCCCAGCAGCCCAGGCCCATCACCACCACCCTGGCCAAGCTCTCACCCCACGCTAGGTACCACAGACAGCAGTGGAACTGGCTGGAGATATGGTACATCCACGTACAACTTCTAAACTTCCCAGAGTCCCTTCTTGTGCTGATTTCTCGGAAAGCCTGAGAATGTCTGCACTTACTGGAGACCCTACAAGAAAGGGCAATTTGTCACCATAGGAGCATATTTCATGTGCAATATTAGTTCAGAATTCTGTGAGGATACTGTAAAAATTCAAGCTAGGGCTATGGCCTTAAATTTATCACAACTGATTGGGGAGCCACGTCTTCACTTTCTTCAGCTGTCTCATTTTCACTGCCTGCAAATAATTGATCTGCCACTAGCCCCATCTCCTCCACTCTTGAACTAAAGCAACTCAGCATAGCCTTCCTTGGTTCTACGGCAGCTAGTGGCTGTAAAGCAAGATCTTGCACAAAAAAAAAAAAAAAAAAAAAAAAAAAAAAAACAGGAAATAATGTAAAATCAGCATTTTAGCTCAGTCCTCAGCTGGCAAACATCAGCAGAGCTCATGCTGGTGGCATGGCACCAGGTCCTTCAGCTAGGACCAATGTCCAAGAACAAACCAGCACAGTCCTGCTAGCCAGGCAGCTCTGAACCAGAGTGCCTTAGGGCTTCAGCACTGTCATGATGGGGTGGCCCCAAGGAAAGATTCCCACAGGGAGTTATGGCAGGGGCATGGATAGAGGGTAGAACCTTAAATATGGTGCAAGTGAAGATCCAGTGATCAAGCTGTAAGTACAACTGAAAAACATTTGTTGGGTCCTCTAGCTGCTGAAGGACCTGGAGTTTTTTCCAAGAAACCAGTCTTAGTTGCTGTATCAGTTAAGGTCCAGCTAGCTCATACTGTAGCATCCACAGAGCCTGCCTGGAGACATTCCTTCATTGCCTGCAATAGTCCTTAGGTCAGGTTCCTAGGGAGCTGATCTTCTCCTTGATCCTGCAGCTCTCTCCCTTCCAGTGGATAAATTACCAGCCATCCAACTGGTGAGATTTCTAGCACATTATTCTTCCGTGGTGAAAAGCAAAATCGGAAAGATGAGCAAAGGCCTCTCAAAATAATGGCTCCGTGCAAATGATGGGGGGAAAAAAAAAATCAACCAAACAAAAAAAAAGGCTTTAAAAGCATGAGCAGCAATTGGCCAAAAACAGGCACCATTGCATGGAACTCAGGATGCTGAAAAATAGCCCTATTGCAGGAAACACAACGTCCTTTTCTGAAAAACGCAGAAAGCTAGTATCTTGGAATTTGTCTGGGGCAACAAGGCTAACTCACTCTTCTGAAAAACATCACATTCACCTTGGCAAGAACAGCCGTTATGGAATTAACTTATTTCTGATGGTTTTTAAAAGAACTACCATGCACAGTTCATAGGAAGACAGTCCTTTCAGCATCAGTTTTCCCAAGGGTAGCTGTGCTCTGAGAGGGCAGATATCTCAGTGGGAAGGGCAGGAACAATTGATGGGGGGCAGACCAGGGCAAGAAATACTGATAGCACTGATCATCATTTTTGGAAACAGCAATCAATCAAACAGGTTGCAATACAACAACTGTCATTTGTCCCTGCTGGGGGCATGTGAGATAAGTGAGGTGCTGCACGCTCTGGACTCCCAGAAAGAATCAAGATGAATGGCTTCAGCTGGGTGTTCAGCTTTTGGGAAGGATTGGACTTCCCCCAGATGTACACTGGATAGAGCTCATGTCGGTATTTCTTGCTTCTTATGAATCTAGATATCACAGGGTTTAACAGCAAACAAATTTTGCTCTTCTGCCAACAATTTAGCTGAGCACACAAGTGTTGCCAAGTCATATTAGTACTTACGGAGTACCTTTCCTATATAGCCATTGCTGTGATTTAACAGAGGAATCGTCTACAGTTTCCACAATCAGAACCAAAGGCAAAGATCCACTGACCAAGAGCTGTAATTCCCCACAACACCCCTTGAAGGCAGCGACAGCCACCACCAGACTTTTTTCAAAAGAATGCTGAACAGTCACGTGTGTAGGTTACTGAGCAAAATAAGTAGCTGATTTTCCAACAGCAATTAACTAAGTTCAACTCTGAATTTGAGGTGAGATTCCTACTGGGTTTATTGGCCTTCATGGTTTCTGTGCTGATATTTCATGCCCCCTCCTCACCACCTACCTCATCTCCAAGTTGAAACAGCCGAGCGAGGGGCTGGTCCACCCTGCCTCCCACACATCTGCCTGTGCTACCAAACCAGCACCGGTGGCAGTACCCTTTTTCTTCACCAGTCCAGCAAGAATTCAGCCTCACCTTTACATCCACGGGTGTGTTTACAGTCAGAATAACTTCTATTATTGTTATATTATGTGGGGCCCCAGCCTTTGGACTGCAGAAGTCTAGGGAGTACAAACCTGGGCATCTCAGGAGGCATATACACGGTAGCCCTGCCATGATGCCCAAGCCACGAGACAGGCAGGGAAAGTGTTCCCAGCAAGGGAGAAAGAGAGTAACAGAGTCCAGCAAAGGCACTGGTATTCATGGTAGTCCTCACTGAGTTCTGTCCTTCCCCTCGCATCATTCTCCTGAGTGAGGAAAAAAGATCAGTAACCTCATTTGCTCTCTGCACTTATATCCTCCGTTTGGATGCAGAGGACCAGGCTGGCACGGGGAACATAATTTAAGAGCGTCTGGCCTTGTGCTTGGTAAACTGGGACCATTATACAACCCCCTGTCTGTGTGTATCACGTTACACATAGAGTACATATTGATGAAGGAGGACTTTTGCATGCTGAATAACATCCATATGTTTCCCAGGAGATATTTCCTGTTCTTGGTGCTGCTGTGTCATTTATTTTCCTGCTTGTTTTGACTGTTTATCTCTCAAGCTGAAGTGTCTAGAACCATGAAAGCCACAGCCAAGGGAAAGTCAGTAATATAAACATCATCAATATTTTTGATGGACACCCAGACAAAAATGTTCCACGATGCAATGCCTTGTTTCTCACATAGCTCAGTTAGGGCTAGGATGCCTCAGAGTTCTATTCTGCTTCGGCTCCCTTCCATTTTCCTCCAAGCAGCAAGGGCACCTCGGAGCAATGAGGATTTTCTGGCCCTTTAACAATCCCCTTGTCCGCCAGACTTCCTCCTTTCATAGCCCCCATGCACTCCCCCCCCTCTCCCCCAGGGCTAGTTAATATGTGCCAAATCCTGACACCCTGAATGGTTTCCCAACGCTGACACTAATCACGTTTTCGGGAGCAGGTCAGCAGTGAAGGAGCTGAAATTCGTGTGAAAAAGTCCCCGGGATGGCCCCGGTGCCTCACACCTGCATGCCCTATTCATCTGCACTGTTTACACATTGTCATCCACAATTAATTCTTTCCAGGGACGCTCCACTGCCTGCCCTCCCGTTGCACAGGGACCCCATTCTGAGCTGTTGTGTCTGTTAAATTGAGCATGGGGTGCTGCGATTAAATTAAGTTTTGTGGCTCTCTCTCTCCCTCCCTCCCCTTCTCTTTTCTCTCTGTTAATAACGATGCCTGATGGAAGATTGCTGGCACTGGAGTACAGAGGTAATTACAGGCACTAAAAGTAGGGGAAGAAAAGTTTCTATGTGGAAATGTGAATGGGGACGTCTTTTCTGGCTAGCGGACATTGCCCTCGGCGCGAGGTGGGAACCGCAGCCCGTGAGATGTCCGGGCTACAAGGCGGAGAGGAGGGCTCAGGGCTGTGCACAGGGGTCTCCCATAGACAGGGCAAACTGGCAAAACTTCGGTCTGCGAGAGTCTGTACCCGTTGGCCTGAATACAGGTGTCCTTCAGCAAGTGGCATTCTCACCTCCTGCCACAGCGGTGTTTGTGTGTGCATGTGGCATACGCCAGCCCCGCCGCTCTTCTCCCAAGGTGCCATAGCCCAACGCGCTGGGAGGAATCCCCTGGGCTAACGGGCTAGCAAATCACCTCCCCACACCGGCACACTCCTGCGCTGTGGGGTAAAACATGGAGTGAAAACTGCTCACCAAAGACAAGGAGGAAAACAAGAGAAGACAGGAATTTGACCAGCTTTTGCAAAACCTCCACAAGGCAGCAGCATTTTTTGCAAAGTGTTTTGCTTGTGCGTGAGGCGGACAACTGGTTTTTATTACTGGGAAGTCTGCAAAGTCAAAGACCCATTTTTGATGAGAACAGAAACATGCAGCTCTCCGAGCAAGTGGAGCTGGGTGGGTTTGGTTTAACACCTTCTTTCAGGGGCTTGCAGGACTCACTACCATGGTAGGGCTGAAGCCCTCCAAGCACAGCACATCAAGTGTCCCCACGGCAAGAAGGGCCAAGCTCAGACCCTTCCAGCATAGCAGCCTGGACTAGAGCTACGGCCAAGCTAAAGAGCAGCCTCTATGTGCTGTTTGTTCATGTTAGACAGAAAAAGGAAAGAATAAAAAAAAAAAAAAACAACCAAACCTGAGAATCTCCTTACGTTCTGAGGCCCCAATATTCAAGACACACATTAAACATAACAAAATTCATTGGCTACAAGCACAGTCTTTTAAGGCTTGGAAAATAGCAGCCTTTCTGATTTTTATCCTATGCAAGAAAATTGCCCTGCAACAGAAAAATCTTCATGTTGGCAATTAAAAAACCAGCCTCCTCATAAATACTGCTGTAAAATATTGTTGCATGCACATATGAAATGTGCTGGAAAGCACATGCTACATCCCCCTCTAGTGCTGAATTACTACAGAGTAACAACCTAATCCTGCTGCTGCTTTCTTCAGCTGGACCATAGACTTTTCTGCAGTAATCCATGATTAAGCCCCATAAACTGACCAGGAAGGTGGCTGCCACATGTGAAGGCATCTTTATGGGATGACTGCTCTACAGCAGATGGATTCACAGGGACCGAGAAGCCTGAGAGTCCTTCAAATGAGTAAGGTTTAAATACCTCCTAAATACCAGTGTGAATCCAGGGCAAATCTGTTTTGTTTTGCAAGTGTCCTTATTAGTTCTGTTCTTCCACTTAAAAACTAGGCAGTTGTACACACCACACACTTGATCAACGCCCATCCCATGGCATCACCGGTCTTTGATGCTTCGCACAGAGCAGTGCCTGGGGAAAGCAGCTCCCCCGAGAGCACCAGCCACAGCTGTCACCCTCCCAATCTCCCTCCAACACAGCAGCCGTAGTCCTGCAGGCCGTGCTCAGGGAAGGAGCCTGCCTGAGTCAGGCAGGGAACACCAGCTCTCAGCAGCTGCCTGTATCCTGTTGCATCAGCCCATCTCCCCGCCTGCACCTACGAGGACAGGCAGGCTTGGTGCCGAGGTCGTGCCAGCCCTACAGGTCCCCAAGGTGTGTGACAGCCCACACCGAAGCTGTTCAGACTGCAGTCTCATTTCTCAAGCCTGCAGAGCGGCGTGTTGCCTGTCCCAAACTCTCCCATGCTCGGTGAAGCAGAGATCTTCAGGTGGCTGGCCAGTCTGCACTTACCTTACACCCCACTCTGGGATAGTCTCAGCTTGTTTAGCAGGAGGGGAAGGAAGCTGGAGAGGGGCCAGGCGTCAGGGAAAGGGTGCTGCACAACTCAGGCTGGCTGATTTTGTACACTCACAGTTTACAGTGCCTGAAGAAGGTCCTGGGGGCTGGAGGGAGCAGAGGGAGGCCAGTTTCAGCAGCTCACCTGGGTCAGGCTGGGCAGAGATCAGGATTCACAACCAGCACGGGCGGCGGGTATGGGTCTAGCTGGCATCCTCAACGGGGCACAGGAACAAGGCAGCAGGCACAGCACCACGGTCCCGCTTCCATACTTCCTCACCCAGCCAACACAGCCTGCTTGTACAGTCCTTCTAGCCTGGTACTACAGGCACACAGCACACAAATTTTAGTGACAGCCTCCATGGCCCCCTGACAAAAACACTATCACTCAGCAGGAGAGGAGCAGCTGAGCCAGAAGCCTCCCCGTACCAGCCAGCCATACTGCACTGTGAGCAGCAAGCAGTGTCCTCAGCCTCCTCTCTTTGTCCAGCCTCAAGGAGAAGCAAGCCTGACCCTTCTTCCTAGGTGGATAAAATCTGCCAAAAAACAGCTGAACGTAGGTCTTTATAATGGAGGCATTTGAGCAACCTCAGTGGCAGGTGTTGGGAGCAGCCGAGACTACAAAAACTTGACGTGAAGGCTCATATTTAAATTATTTTCCTGAAGCAGAGCTACTAGTACTCTTAGCAATATAATTATCACAAAACCTGCAAGCTGCCTACCACCCTTTGCTCCAACTGAAACCAATGAGAGTGGAGGATATTCAGCAAATTATACTGCTTGCCCAGTTAATAAACAATTTACAGAAGGATGCACGGGTTTGAAGTGCTCTATAAACATATATTAATCAATCATTAAATAATTAAGATAATTCTCTGTTCTTTTTCTCTGGCACTCCCAAGTTGATGGACGTTCCTATAGCAACAGAGGAGCAGGGCTGATGGCAGGGAGAATGCAGGGCTCCGGGAGGCGATGCTAGCGCGGGACCTTTGCTCTCCAGCCCTCCAAAAGTCACGCAGGGCAAGCGGAAGGGGGCTGCGAGAGGTGACATGCAGGAAGGAGGCTTTCAATTTTAATGGAGATTCTTACGATGACACTCTATGCAAATAGGTACATGAAAGAGGAGAGGAAACAGACTGGGGGAAGGGGGAGAGAAGTTAACCCTGGTTCAGATTTCAAAGCAAAGCCAGGAATAATTTTTGGAGCTAAGAATAGTTGCAGTGCACCTTGTTCTCCTTGGGCTCAAACCCTGCATAATCCTTGGGTTCAGGGTCTGAAATTACAACATTGAGAGGGGGAGGGAGGCCAGCCTGCGCAGTCCAGGAAACGTGGCTGTCCAGGCGGCAGCTCCATCACCTTTATGGCTCCTTTGTGTCACCAAAAGCAACCATTTAACAAAGGACCCAGCCCTCTGCTTTCGAAGGGCCCTTGCAGTTGTTTTGCAAATGAGAGTGCTTGATTGGTGAGCAAAATCAGAGATCTTTTGAAGCTGTTGCCCAGGAAAGGGGGAGGGAGAAGGGTTCAATTATCCCCCACAGCAAGTAGTAGAATCTGCGGGCTGCTATTGAGTGCTCTTGAGAATGAATCACAGCAACTTTTGGAAGGACTTTTAGGTAAAATCCTTCAGAAATCCCAGGAAGACCCTACAGACACTTCTGTGAAAAAAAAAAAAAAAAAAAGCAGGGTCTGCTGATGTCCTAAGAGAAACTCCTGCTCCTATTGCAGCCCCCCCTTGCCCCCCAGGGACAGCCAAGCCCGAGGCTGCCCTGGCTTCAGCCAGCCCCCAAGCAGGTGAGCGGGGGTCTTCAGCTTGTTGGAGAATCTGCTTGACCAACACTAAAGGACAGCTTCACGGCTAAGTCCAGGGGACCAGCCTGCAGCCCTCGGGGAACTTACTGGTGTAGATCATGTCAGCATCTATGCAGGCACTCACTGGGAGCTCTCCTCCCTTTTTGATCAGAAAACAGCTTCTGCAACACAAAAAGCGCCTGTGGGAAGACAGGGATGCTGCTGACAAGAAATGATGTTTTGCTGGAGGTGAACTGGAACGGAGCATTTTGCTTCAACTGCCCTCAAATTTTTCATTTTAGTTGAGTTCTGTATCAAAAGGAACTTTCCCGAAAAGGCCTCTCTTCTTTCCTGTGCATGGGGCTTGCGGCTGAGCTGCATTTATTGAGAACAACGTGGACTTTGCCCAAGCTTTATGGGAGCTGGGCAGAGCTCCCAGGGAGCACAGCCCAGAGGAGAGAATAGGACCCAAACCCAAGGAAAGGCGCTGCCTACTTTAATGTTAAGCAGACTTGAAACAAAATGTTTCATGTCAGTTCAACAAATTGAAACAAAACATTCCTACCTCAGAAACGTCAAAATGCTTCACTTTGATCGAACAAATGTCAAAACAGAACACGGAGACATTTCTGAACATGACTCGTTTAATTCCGGGAAACAATTTTTTCCTATTTTTTTGCCCCAGTTTGTTCTGTTCTGGAAAGCAGAAGTAGAAATCCAAATTTCACATAGCTCTACCTAGAACTATTTATCACAGGAGGGACCAATATTGCTATACAGGCATGTATGTGCATGCACTCTCACTCGCACACACCGTACACCCACCGTGCCTTTCAGTGGCACCCCCAGGCCCCTTTCTGGGCTGGTTTCACTGCCCATATAGCTGCCAGGCCCCCAGACCCACAGCCGGGGGATGCCTGTTAATGTCCAGAGGTCCCAAGTGCCTGGGCTCACCCGGTACAAATGCACTGTCAAACACAAGCAGACGGTGTCCTCAAGGTACCCTAAAACCAGAGTGTTTAAGGCTGGCACAGCCATCACTACCATCACTGCAGGGTTCACACACAACCCTCCAGAGTTCCCTTTAGAGTCCTCTCGCTGTCAGCCAGGGCAGACACAGGGTTTGATCTGACCCATTTCAGACCTCACAGTTTGGTGCTGATTTGAAGAGTGAGGAACTGGTTTGAATAATCCCCTGCTTTGGGAAATAATGCTAAAACCAGCACTTATTGAAAGAGAAGAGGGAAGGGTGTGGAAATATCACAAGTTTAGTATAATTTGACCAGTGATCTTAATTTATATCGCTGAGGATTATGGATCTCCTGAGCATGGTTAAGAGCATGCTAATATGGGAAAAGGTGCCACACTCCTAATCCTGTGCTGCACGCCCAAGGTGGTTCCGCAGGTCTATTTTCACCTCAGTAGGTGTAATCCTAACACTTCCTCCCAAAAGCCAAAAGCCACCCTAACTCATCCACGTGCATTTATTTTTCACAGTCGTTCAGTGTTGATTTCCTCTCCATCATCTCTCTCCAAAGAGGGTCCCTCGGTGCCGGGTCCTATCTCGCTCCCGCAGGGTGAGGGGTCCTCACGTGGGGACGCTGTGACTCTCTTGCACTGGTGGGACAGTTGACATGACCAGACTAGCCCTGTACACCTTAGCCCTCTGGAACAGACTGGGGGTCCACACTCGGCTCCTGGCAGACTCTCAGCAACCCTTGCCGAGGTTTCCCTGCTACAGACTAGACTTTCCCTGGCACCTTCATCTGGGAGAACCTTTCTATATCTTGGTCTCTTCCTTATTGGGGGAAAAAGCTTCTTTTAAATATTTCCCAGTAGGCATTACTGCAAAAACAGCAATTCTCATCAGCCCTGGACATACACTGTTGCACCAGGAGATATATTTCTCTCATTTTGTATAAATAACCTCTAGTAATAATTCATTCTGCTAATTCTCCGATTCTCTCCAACTCTTCCAAACTCATTCGCCCTCTAAGCATGTAAAAATAAACTGCAGGAACAATTCATAATGCATCTACAGCTAAACAAACTCTCTTGGGTTCCACTGTTACCCAAACAGTACCCTCCAGACTCATTCCCTGTGGGTTGGCAGTAGCTCAGTGCTTGCAGGCTCTCTTGGGGGCTTGGATCTGATGCAAGATCAGTCTTCTTGCTGAGACCTTGCAGCCTCTTCACAAGGCTCCTGTAAAATCCTAAGAGAACATCCAGAAGGCCTTATGCATCACCAGGCTGTCCTGGGCTGCGAGAGGAGACTGGATCCGAGATGGGCTGGATTCCAGGTGATGATTGTTCCCACCTCCTAGGAACAGCTTGCAGCAGCCTTGCCAATTGCTGGGATGCGTCCCTAAATATAGGAAGGTTTTAGGCTTTAAAATGTGATGTAAATGATTAAGAGATCTTCCTTTTAGGGGTAAAAGTGTAGTGACATTTCGTGGAAGCAGTATATCACTTTTGAGAACCAAGGCATGCATTGTTTTAAAAAGAAAAGATAATGAGATAAAATAAAGAATAACCACAGGAACAGAGGAAATCAGCACGTAGGTTATGTTCCAAAAGTCTCCCCAGTGAAGTTTCAGATGTGCTCTGTTGCCATCATCCTCCTTGAAGATTATTTCAAGGCTGTACTAATATGTGGATCATGAGTGTGGCTGTTACCATGGGCACATATCTAATCAAATGGGGCCTAATTATGTATATTACCCAATTTGGCACTTTGAGAGCACTTCAGTGATGATTCTTCTGCTTGTCTGACAAATAACATGATTATTCAGTAAGCTGCATATATTTTAATGTTGTGTTTTTGTTCTTTGATAAGAAACTGCCTAGCTAACCAAAGTGCTTTTCACTTGCAAAGGCATAGCTAATATTAGAAACCAGATTCAATTAATTATGTTTAATAAGCTAATAAATAAATTTAGGACTCTTTGTGCTATGCTGTCACCTTTAGAAAATGCTTCATCATTAGTCACCAAAAATGAAATGGTCTCTTTTTTTTCAAGGATGAGAGCACTTTAAAAACTTCAGTTTAAGATTATAAATTACAATACAATACATTTAAAAAATGGATTTTAAAATCAATGCTTGTCTTTAGATTTAAGACTGAAAACAGATTCTTTATATATGTCTCAGACTTATGGGAAAAGCAAGGAATTTTTCAGGAACATGAACAAGTTGGTGATGCTCATTCTTATGCCCTCACTCTGTGAAAATCGCTGCTGCTCCCGCTGGGCTACAATGCTCCCTGGCACAAGCAGAAAACAAGGCTTTCCCTGTGACACCCGTGGAAGGAAGGAGGTTGGCAGCACAAAGGCAGTGGGATGGGTAGTGAGGGAGGCTGCAGAGCTGAGCCAGGCTTCGAATCATCTGTGACAATGAGCTGGGAGACAAGATGGGAGCCTGTCAGACTGGGGCCAGCAGGAGCCGAGCTTTCAGGGCAGTAAGCAATCCTACCTGTGCAGGTACCGCTGCATACAGCATCGCACTTTCCTTCTCTGGCTTTCTGCCAACAATTTTACTCACATAATTTTCTCCTAAGTATATTCAGGGAAAGGACAGAGAAGGGCCTCTCTGGAATTTTCCCCCACCCCATGTTGTTTTCCTTCCATCCCCATCACAGCCACACAGCTGCCAGGAGAAGGACACACGGTCGGAAGAGCCTGCCAGTTTGAGCAGCCTCTTCGTTCCCCTCTTCCACGCGCTGAACAGATAATGCGAGGAGAAAGAGAGCCTATAAATTACAAGGTGAGCACACCACCTTCTGTGCTTTTCTCCCTACAACAAGGATGCCTTAAGTCTGCAAGAGACAAACATGTTCCACAAGTGTGGAATTAAGATGCTGGTACAGGAACGAAGCAAACTGTTTAGCTGCAGGAGAACTGGTGTAACCACCCAAGTTGTGAGGTGTCTAGTTAAGACTAACAGTAGGAAAATGTGATTTACCAGAGTCAGCAATGACTAGGTAAGGTCGTGTCAAGAGGACTGAGGAATTACCCGACAGATGATCCATGTGATGTCCAGATGAGAGATCGCTCACAAGCACAAGTCGTGGCAGGTGGGCTTTGGGGAAATTCTTTTTGAAACCTATTGGTGAACCCAGTTGCTGATCAGAGAGAAGACAAGGACCCTCTGCCCTTGCAGCCCCAGAGTGGGTGGGTGAAAGACCCCCAGGTCAGTGCCAGCTGCCCGCTGTCATCAGCACAGGTACCCTGCCTCGATCACCGGTCGGGTGGTCTGCGAGGGTCTGACTTACCTGGTGCAGCCGTGCTGTGCTGAGAGGTGGTGGTCCTGCTCCAGCCGCTCGATCAGCACGTGAGTGAGCTGGTGTGACTGGTGTTTGTAGGGCTGTCGCTGTAACGCTTAGGTTAGACGCTGTTTGTGTATAATTGAAGCATTGGTAATAAAACACATAATAGTAGTTGGAATACAGGTATCTTAGTAAAAGATGGGATCGTATCATTCAATATTCCCCATGTTGGCTGTCATCTGATTCAGCCAGCAGCCTCTGTACAAATGGATCTTGAAGTTCCCAGCTTCAGCTGCTCTGTGACACCAGGCACCACACAGCCTCCTCTCCCTCCCCCAACCCGCACATCATTAAAAATAATTAAACTCTTGTCCCGTGGTGTCCAGGTGTCACAAGACACCTGGTAAGTCTCACCTCTAACAACCTGCTCGGCTCTGCTGGAATAGCAGTGCTGCAGATGCTGCCCGTGGGGCTCAGTCCACTCCCACCAAAGTGCCAGGCGAGCTGCTGGCAGGGCACCCCCGGCTCTCCTTGGCTTCCCAGGGCGCAGGAGGGAGCCACCAGTTAATCAGCAGTGCCCTGCCACAGGTCAGCACACCCAGCTATCTGCATTTTCCCTTGTTTGCCATTTTCCATCAGCCTCCATTTTCCTCCAAATCTCTTTGGTGTACCAATTAATCCAGAGGGTTTTCATTTACTCCGGCCGTCCAAACCAGCAACACACAAATACCCCCCACAATCACTGCCAACAGCTCGTAATACATTTTAACTGCTCCTTGGCCTTTGATGTGTTAGCCTTCTGGGCAACATTATCATTACCCTTTATGTACCTCCGTAGGTGAATGCAGCGCTGCACAGCGGCTTGCACATGCTAAGTGAGAGGAGCTAGAGTTTGCTTGTGTCTGAAATAAAGTGCATTCTCCTAAGAGCCATGCAAGAATTGTGCCCACTTTGCTAGCAAAACACTAAACAAGCCCAAACCCACCAATAATATCCTGGGCTCTGGAGAGATTATTTTCAAAGTGCATGAGCAAATATAGGAAGGAACAGGACAAACCAAAAGAGGCATTTACCTGGGGAGAAGCCTTAGCAGGAGAAAGGAGTCCTGGTGGAGTCTGAAGGTGTGGGCACCATATCAGGGTAAGAAGATGGTGCGCCTTGCACGCGTGCACGTATTGCAAGTAAAAACACCATTCTAGCTGAAGCATCAACTACAGCCAAATTCAGGAAAACAGAATGGCAATTCTTAGGGAGCCAGGGTCATTGCAGTCCCAGACTGGGGCGTTCTTCACAACTTTGGAGGCATTTACGGTTTTGAGGTCTTTCTTAATGGAAATAGTTACAAATGCATTTCTCAGGGAACATAAATCAGCATGAGTGGCATCAGGCTGACAATTTGGAAAGGCGCTCAGCCTGGCTAGGTTATACCACGACAGTGTGAGAACATTCAAAGCCCTGAAAGCTGAGTTGGAGATGGTACAGGTTAGCCAAGGGTGTTCCACAGTGGCCACATGACTCACAGGTGCTTAGGAGAGGTGGGTGGAGAAGCAAGCCTCCTGTAATAAGCTGGTTTTGTGGGAAACTACGGGTACATGATGTTAATATGGGTGTGTGCAGTGGGGACAGGGGTAGGTGGAGCACAGAGGTTTCTAAGGAGAGCTGTCACAGTCCCAGAGCCCAGCCAGCCAGGGAGAGGATCATGGCCAGTGAGGGAGGAGAACTCGGCCTTACCCTGCCAGACATTAGCCTCTGAACATTTCGACTGACCTTGCCACTGTTTCTGACAAAAGGTGGTGAATGGCTCCCCGGGTTTCCACGGTCATCCTAAAGCTGCAGAACAAAGCCCTGCTCATCATTGGCCTCCTCTATCTAGAGGGCTGATATTTTATTTTTTATAATTCAAAACTACCTTTGATTGAGCAGGCCAAAACATAATTGCCTTATTGCAGGCATCAGCGTGCAAAGTCTATGCTGGGCTGTGCCCCTGGAACTAAAGCCCTGGTGTAGCAAGCGTTCCAGCCCCCAAACCCTCCTGTTCTGCAAGGGGCTCACACTGGATTAAACTGGGACTACCCCAAAAAGTTAGGAGGGAGGCAGAGAAAGGGGCTGCTTGCAGCATGGTGCTGCATGGGTCCCTAAGAAAAGAATGAGCCCTTCCCCACTCCCCCTGAAAGCACTGGGGGATAAATAGATCACAGAGAGAAGCTATTGAAACGGGTGCTGCAGGGACCTGATTTCAAGCAGGGCTTGGGACACCAAACAATAGGCTGCCATTTTGAAGCAGCTAGAGCCCAGGGTGCTCATGACGACGTGGCAGAAAACACTGTCGCAGGGTACAACACTTGCTTGCAAAATAAACAGGCCCCTGAGAGTTCATTGTGCAGAGGCTGCTGACGTGCAAAGCTAGCACGGAAAAACATAAACTGTGCCTTCTAAAAATATTAAAGAGCAGCGCCCGAGGGAGGGCAGAAGAAGAAGAGGGAAGAGACCAGCGTTGTCACCGAATACCTGTGGGATTTTGGGGAAGGGACCATGCCTTTCCATGCCCCACCAAGGGCAGGGTCACGCTGGGGGCCCCACTTACAGGAGCCGTCATGCCATGCAAACAAACCCCTGAAGGAAAGAGCCCTTTCCCATCACGAGCCCTTGGGGGAGTTCTCATCCCTCCATCAGATTTTGCAGGCTGGAAATAACCCTCCAAGCAAAGCTGTCAGGTTGCGGAGGAGGAGCCGAGCGTCCTGGCTGCGACTCAGCGGGGGACAAGAGGTGCTGCTGCCCTTGGGGAGCTCCCCAGGTCCTTCCCTGCCAGGACAGCGGGTTTCAAGACCTTGGAGAGGTTTTGCTGCCTGGCAGGTCTGAAGCCAGAGGCACCCGCACAGGGCAGCCCAGCCGCCGCTGCTGGGGCGATCCCGGCTGCCGCCGCCGCCTCTGACTGCCCTTCCGAGCCCCCAGAGACAGAGGGGGATTCTCAGCCACAGGAGAGGCCAGCCAAGAAAGAGGGGCAGAAACAGTTAAAGCAGCTGGTAAATAAAATTCTCACTAGAAAAATATGATCTGGGCAGAGAAAAAACATCCTTTCCAGCACTGCCAACCCCACATACTCAAAAATTATGCGTCAGACTCCAGAGAATCACGGCTTAAAAATCACAAGGGTTTTTGTTCTGGTTTTTAAAGAAAATTATAAATGTTTGAGCTTTTACTAATTGCACTCCAGTTTCTTGAACTTTATGATTGCATTTTCAAACTTTTCTCCAAACCTCTGAGGGCTACAAGCTTCTACATTTTTATTATAAAATAAAGTTGAGAAGCTCACCTAATGCCCACAGCTTTGGGGCAAACAGCAGAGATCAAAGGACTTGTGCTAAAACAAGGAGAATAGGAAATACTGGAGATCACAAGAATGAACACCCTGCAGTATACGTGTCTCTTACCATTTTTCGCCAGGGTTATGCAAAAGCACTTTTAGAAGGTATTTTGCTGTTTTAAAGTACTTAAGCAATGTGATGTTTGTTATTTGCCAGCATGAAGAGCGGGTCTTCAGTGTCATTTTGCCTCCAAGAACAGTGTTGCTTGCAGCCAACGGCTGCAGAAAAATTAAAACTGAGGCTGCTGTCCCAGGCTAAGGGGACCAGAGGAGCACACGGTTTCCAAGAGCATGTTGTGTGGTCGAGGTTGCTGCTGTTCACGGAGCAGCGAAGGTTGGGAAACATTATCCAGGGTCAAACTCAGACCAGACCTGATCTTCCATCTTCACCCTGATCCATACAGAAATGTATTGCCCAAAGGGGGTAGGTGGGTGTCACCCTACTTACTTTCTTCACCTCCGAAGGCGCTGAAAGAACTGCCGTATGTCTTTACAGGGGTACCTGTGTTACAGGCCAGATTGTGTTAAATCTATCAGCCTGTAACGAGCTCAGTGATCCTCCAAGATTAAAGGCTGATCTGAGTGCAGACTCACTACCGCGCCTCTTGAAAGGATCTGGCTTGTAGCAGCCTGATTATCGATTGCTGCCCTTAAGAGAATGTGATACTCTCTTTGGCACTGATCCTGTTAGCTTTATTTATCATAACGCTTGCTGAAACGTCCCCCTGTAGAGATAATGGCTTCCTTTGGTTGCTGTCAGAATGAACAAATGGAAATAAAAAGAAGCTGTTAATAATTGTGTCCTACTTTAAAGCAAGACAAAAGCGTTGCACTGCTGAGTTTGGCTCACTGTTGGCTGGGTGCTTGGACAAGCCCAAGCACAGGAGCTGACCACAAAGATGCCAATAATCAAAAGACAACGGTGCCTATTACACTGGTGGAACTCAAAGCCATGAGGTTTCCACCAGCCCAGAAACTTGGCAAGACATCCAGGAGGACGATGTATACATCTGATGCCAGAGGTGCTGCTCTAGGCAGAGCTCAGCACACATGGGCCTAAGGGGCTGCAAAAGGTGAAGGCAGATGGTAAAGTACACAAATAAGCAGAGGTTTTTCAACAGTCCTCTTGAACTTTTTGTGGCCCATCTGCACCACACAGAAAGGTCGATGACTCGGTTCGGGCAGGAGGCAACAGGACTCTCACAGGATGGTGCACAATGTCTCCCAGGGTGCTGGGGACCCTGAGCACCCCTCAGACAAAAGGACACACCTAGAGCCCACCACACCAAGCTCCCAGCCTTCCCAATGTTGCATCAAGGCATGGTGGAGCCCAGTACCACATCTCACATCCTCCAGGGTTTTCATCCTCACCACACCACTAGGAAACAAGACGTTCCTGCCTGCAGAGGCGGGGGATAGGCAGAAATTTGCTTACCTGTGTCCTGCATCACGGGTAAGCAAGGAAATAGGTCCATCTCTCTTCTCCTGCAAGGGAGCAGCACAACCCTCTGCACGTCCTGCCTTTCCAGACTGAAGCAGGGTCCCACCACAACAGGGGCAAGTTGAAGAAAAAGACAACAAAACAAGTGTGAGAGAAAAAGAACAAAACTCCCCCCAGATCCAAACTAAAAAAGTAGTGGCACAACCATGTCACTGAGCACTCACAGAGCTTTCCCTGTAGGCAGAGAGGTGACCATATCCAAGTACTGCTCCACACCCTGATACTTATCTAGAGTTACTCCACTGATTGTGGATCATATGAGATATGGGCCAGCAGTCCAGGACTGACCCAGGGACAGACAGGCTTCAAACACGTGTTTGGGACGTGGTTTCAGGTGCCCCAGCTCAGCTGCAGTGCTGCCTTGTGAAGCCCTGCTGTCCCCGTGCCCTCTTGGGGTGCTCCCTCGGGTTGCCCTGGTGTGCTACGAGAGCTGGGCTGCCACACCAGCCTTCCTGCAGCTGCTGAAAATCGAAGCAGGCTTAAAAGGAAGCCCTTCTGTAGCTCAAATGTGCTATGCTCATCTCTTATTAAGCTTGGACCAGTTTAGGAGCCTTCCCCACTGCTTTCCTCACAGGGGAAATGGTGATAAAGCAGGGAGCAAGACCTAGACCGACTCCAGCCGTCCGCTCAACGGTTTGCTCGGTCTTGAGCCTCGTGAACAAGCGCAGCGTGGCTGCCACAGCCATTTCTGCCTCTTGGGGAGATCTTCACTGCTAAGCAAGCTAACACGTCCTCATCCCGAAGCTCCTAACACACCTATGGGAGAGAAAGAAGTCTGATCTTTTAATACACGCAGTCTACATATTTTTTTTTGCAAAGTCTGTGAGTAACCACAAGAATAAGAGAGACAAGACCATTTCCAGGCACCGCAGTCCGTGATGCAAAGATGCCAACAGAGCAGACAAGAACCAGGCAAAGCTGCTGCTCCAGAGTAGCAGCACTGTTTTCCTACTTAATAGCCTTGTAATTACAAAGTGTCAGCTTAGTCCTACAAAGTCAGGTATGCACTTAAACACAGCTCTGTTTTGGACTGCATTACTTAAATGATATTTTCTTTTTGTTTTCCAAAAGTGAGATTTTTCCTCCTCATGCTGGGAAAGGTGGTGGCTGAGGGCATCACAACAGAGTTGGAGGACAAGAAGATAGGGAGGCCAGCATGTCAACAGATAATTTACCCAAATTAACTTGCAGATCAGGATTAAAGTTTCCAGGTGGCTCAAGCTGCTTGGTTGCTGGCTGAAGCATTGTCTCAACAGCTCAAGGGTGTCTCCAGAGCCACATCAGGACCTAGGCTTTGCTGACATCTCACCGACACCTGCCAGGGCACTGAGGGGCACGGGACACTCTCCTCTGGTGCTGCGAGGGAACCCCCAGCTCTCCCACTGAGCCCTTGCACGCAGGCACTGAGTTGAGCGGCTCTGCGGCACACTGCTGCTCTGCACCCGTGGGAGCACCTTGCTTGGAGTTAATCCCCATCGTGTAACCTGGCCTTTACATGCTTTTCAGAAGTCTGCCACACAGCCTCCTGGGGACTCATTCCTAAGATTAAACCCTGGTGGTAGTTTCCATGCCCTCTCCATGACGTGAAAATTTCTTTCCCTTATAAAAGGCAATTTGGCTGCCCTTCAGATGGCAGCTTGGAGATCAACAGGAGGGGAAAGACTGGGTGATGAGTCTGCCTTTTCATAGATCTCCTGGTTCACCCTTGGGGTTTGCGTAAGGGTCTTGGACTTTTTCAGAAATCCTTGGTTATTCCTGATCATCTTATTTCTTACTTCCCACTTTCCTAGCCATCTCCTTTATTAAATCTTCTTATTCATCATGTAGGAAGAAGAGCTACTTCATGTCGCTGATGGAGAAGTTTAAAGCTATGGAGTTAGAACTCAAGCACAATCTTCCCAATTAAATGATTTAAACTATAAGATTTGATACAAATGAAGCACACTCACCCTAGCTCAAGTTGTAATTGTCTTCACAGGTGTATGGCATCCACAGCTAGAAGCTGGGCAAGGGACTAGGGAACCTTCTGCCACCCAGATCAACTCTCCCAAGCTCGTGCCAAAGAGGCTCCTCACCTGACCTAGAGAAAACACAGCATTTTCTGAATAGTTATCACCCTTCTGCAAAGATCAAAAGAACTGCCAACAAAGCTCGTTTCTGCCATAAAGCTAAGAGCAACAGCCAAGGCTATACAGATTGGATACAGGCTTAAGAAAGGTCATGCTGGCTTGCCAACAGCATTTTACCAAAGTTTCAAGGAAACTTAAGCTGTCAAATTTTTATAAAGCTGTCTTTGACATCTGGTCCCCAAGGAAATGAAACAGTCAAGATTAACTAGACCCACTAATTATGTAGTTAACAAGTGACTACAATAGACAATAAATAATATCCCTTTTCCCACGGGGAGAAATAAGCATCGTGGACATGAACAAACTTCCTTCTGTGGACTTCCCCCCCAAAAACATTCACCCTTGAGGTGAGCCTGCTCCAGCAGCACGCTGCCACCCTTCTGCGGGCATGGGTGGCAAAGCCAGAACCACCCTCTGCATCCAGAAACATGGGGTACTCCCAGTGCTCCCCTCAACCCATGCAAGGATCTCCTTCCCATCATCAGGGGGGAGACCCCAGACCTGCAGACTGCTGACTGCTCTCCACCGAGGGAAAACAGCCTCTCCCATCTATCACCACGTTGCACTGGCTGCTACGGGCTCCTCCGAGAAAACCAAGCAGCTATCACAGTGGTCAGAATTCCACAGCAACTTGTGCTTGCTAATTGTAAAAATCACCCTTCCCCAGAAGCAGAGCTCTCTGTCTGGAGTAATTAAAAACCCCTTAGTGTAGTAACACTACTGAAAGGACGTGGCAGGACACTTCCCTGCCACCAAGACCCTTCAGCACGTCACGGTGCTGGTGGAAAGCATTACTCTAGAAGCTAGGAGGAAGAGGTCACCTACTGAAATGTTGGTCTCAATGGCTGAAGTGCCTCTTAGAAGCGACTTTCCTTTCTCCTGAGCTCCCCACACCGCTTGAGGCATAAGCAATTCCCACCTGGCCAGCAAGCTCAAACTTAAACCCACCTCCCTAACACAGAGAAGAGGCATCAGAGTAAGCTCATTTTTCACTGCTGTCTGACCAGAGTGTGCTCTAGCTGACACTGCCGGGTCCTCTCTGGGTCTCCGACTGAGACGAAGCCATCAGTAAAATCACAGGAGGGTGCACTATCCCCTCCTCTGGCTGTTTAAAATAAGTGTCACTAAACCAGACAGATGCTGGCGCTGTGTCTCAGCAGGCACTAATTTAGCCCATACGGAGTGCTCTTACACCATTTGTTCTGGGCAGAGCTTAATTGCAAAATTAATTATTTTCCTATCAAACAAAATTGTATAAGAGGGTAGTCATGGGACTTTTAAGCCTGATGGATGCTAAATGGGATTCGAATAAATATAAACAACTTTGGCTCCTGTCTGCGCTCAGGATGGCTAAGAGAGCAGCACTGCCAGGGCAGGGGGCGGCGAATGCCCGGCAGTGGGGGCCAGAGCACGGCTGCCACTGGGAAGGCAGGGGTGCAGAGTCTCAGCTGCCCTTCCACGGGGTGCCGGGATGGGGCCCCCGTCCGTGCCGGGATGCCGCCGCAGACACAGGCGGGCAGTGAACCACGGGCCGCACCGCCGTCCATCTCCGGCACATCCCGGCGGTGCTGCCGGCACCGTGGCAGGGCTTCCAGGCCCGTGCAGAGCTGGGGGAGCCTCTCCAGCCCCTCCTCGCCCTGTCCCACTCCAGATGCGCCCCTTCCCCGCGGCACGCCGGGTAGCCATCCCCAACGTGGAGCTTGGCGTGGCACCACGATGGCACTTGACATGGGGGTGAGGAGAGGGGAGCGTGGCCATCACCGTGGCATCAGGCTACTGCTGCTCTGGCCGGTGGTGTGCGGCAGCGTGTGCCCAGGCTGCTCCACACCAGGTGGTGAGGGTTTTGTATCTCAAGACAAGCCCGTTCAATTTGTTCTCATTTCTGACCCTACCGCAGGGGGTTCGGACACAAGCAGGGCTAACCACCACCTCAAACACGTCCCATGACAGGGCAGTCCAGACCTAGGTTTTGTTTGGAGGGCATCCCGTTTAAGTGGGCTGCATCCTCAGGTGATGGCAGAAATGAAAAAAATATAGATGGGACCAAAGCTGTGGCATGTGGGAGCCACAGCTGGAACAAGTTGCAACAAGTTGCGATTGTCCCCGCAGAAGCCCTCCCTCTTCAAACCCCTGACAGCCACTCCAGCACAGCACCCACCATGTGGGCAGGGCTGTGGTGGGCAAATTGCCTCAAAATCACACAGAAATGAGAAAACTGATTTTTCAAGCTCATAACTGTACAGTGGGAAAACCTTACCTGAGCAAAATATGGATGCCACATGCCAAGGTCATGTCTTGGACTGTAGGCCAACACAGCGTGAAATCTGGCACAAAT
This sequence comes from Tyto alba, assembly GCF_018691265.1. Taxonomy (NCBI): domain Eukaryota; kingdom Metazoa; phylum Chordata; class Aves; order Strigiformes; family Tytonidae; genus Tyto; species Tyto alba. Next base: position 11,437,702 of record NW_024881280.1, read on the forward strand.
CAAGTCACTGCTGCTCCCGTTGGGCCTGTCTGCTGAAGTATGGCCTTTGGGCAACCACCGGGCTGAGCTCAAGCTACGGTAAATTCTGTAAAAACACAGAAGAGACGACAGTCCCAGATGCAGACCAGAAAACTGGACCTCGGTTCCCCACCACTGAAAGGAGCACTTGAGCCACTTCATATTTATCAGATGAATTTATGAAGCTGCATTATGAAAGCATGGAACACTGATTCCTTTGGTGTCTTAAGAAAAAAAAAAAATAATCTACAACACAGCTTGTTCTGAGCTCCAACAGAAAGTCTGCAAACTTCTCTCTCTATATTTTTTTTTAAGTATCGCCTTTAATGCCTCAGGCTTGTGATCCCTGTTGACTTAGACCATATCTCTGAATTTGGGAGTATCTGACTTAATAAAATCTGTCTAAACAATGACACCTACCATGAGACTTTGTTGTTTTATGAGGTCTTGTATCCTCAGAGAGCAACGAGGCACTGGGCATGCAACCACTGCCCTCAAGTGGCATGAGCCGTGCGGGACCTTCCATGAAGCTCCTCAGCTTTATGCAACACAAGGGCACAGAGGCAAAGGCCTTTGCACAGGGGGCAAGCTGCTTGAGCATATTTGTGCGGTGAGGGGAAAAATATTAGACCATTTAAAGAACCTCTAGTCACGTAGCTTTTAAGAACTGAGCCTGGGAAGTGGTCAACGAAAGGAAAAATCATGCTTTGCCTGGGGATGAAACTAGGGGAGCACTTGCTGAACAGGCAGCTGCTGCGAGGCCGAAGCCTTCTCTGAACCAGGGCAGATGTGGCCATCAGCAGCCCATCGTAAGCTACCAGCAGCATGTCCACGCACCACCCGAGCCCCCGTGCTTCCCAGTATGGGAGCCTGCTCCTTCCCTTCCTCCAGCCACACTCCTTGGTGGTCCCATCTCCCAGGTCCCACCACGAGGAGCAGCAGCTTTAGAGCTGCGATGGGGCTCTTTGGCCATGCCTGAATGCAACCCCCCCATCTCCAGTGCCTGTGTAAAACAACTGGATGTCCCAGCGTGAATCAGGGTTGAAATAATGATCCTAATTTATTCTGCTTCTCTCAACCAGTCTCTCCCTTGGCTCCTGTGGCGTTTCCTGCATTAACTACTGGGAACCAGCAAGAACGCTTGAAGAGCAAGCAACTAGCAGGCATTTTTTTAATTATTGGGGTAGCTGAAACATTCTTCTACAGCTCCGCAAAGACAAAGGGTGAGAGCATTACAACACCATCATTTTAAAATCCTGAGCTGCACTGAGCTTGCAGGGGGGTCTGGGCACTGCCGAGACAGCGACAGTTTGTAACTGCTTAACTGTTTGACTTGACCCTCCTCACATCTTCTGACAAAATTCAGCTTAAGGCTCAAAGGCAAACACAGCGGCAACAAACATTTCCTTAGTAAGGCTGGGGATCTGCAGGAACAAAAACCTGAAGGGAGGGTTAGAAAGAGAGAAGGAATTGCTGTGGGGTTTGCTCCTGCATTTTTTCCTAATTCCTATGGATCTTGCCCGTGTGCTACTTGGGCAGCAGTTACTTGTGCCTGGAAACTTGCAAATGCCCAAGGAAAAAACCAAAATGCCTGTGGTACTGCAGGCCACCTCCTCCCGCTTGCTTAGCCAGGGCCCCGGCAGTGAGGCTGGGCAGCGCTCTCTGCCACCACAGTGACACAGGGGTCTCAAAACACCACCTGCGATTTACGGGCAGGGCCCTTGCCCCCAAGCACGGCGGTGTGGTGCTTACAGGGGGCTCGGGGAAGTCGCGGGCAGGGAGGTGCGGAGCCAGCGGGAGCTGCTGGCGTGGCCTCGTCCCGCACTGCTGCGGGCACCGCTCCTCTTCACCCGGTGAGGAACGCCCGTGCTGGGCTCCAGAGATGCTGTCAGTGCTTTTCCGGCCTGGCTGCCAGCCTGGAAAACAAAAAGTTCTCAACCAAAGCGAGAGCAACTGGGAAGGAACAAGGAGAAGGGCTCCGACATTCCTGCCTGCCGCCAGCGGCGTTTCCAGAGCGATGGGGCTGGAGAGGCTGAGCCTGGGGAGCTCCCAGATAAATAGGGGTGATGGACACATTATTGCAGCATTATAATGCCCTTCAGCAAAGGGGTTATTGCTTGGCCATATTGCAGCAAACCTCCCCGGTTAAAATCCCTTCCCTGGTCCTGTAACACAACTATCACATAACAGCTTCCCTATCTACAAGGCTCTTTTGGACCGAGGCTTTATATTCTGCAAGCAGAGAACAAGATTTTGCCAAGGGGGAAAGTTCTTCTTGAAGCAGAAGGACCGAAGAGTGCTATCGCTCATGGAGCTCAGCCAGGAAGGGATGGAGCAGCAGGTAATCTCACCAAAGCCTACTACAGCCGCATCCACAGGCGTATAAGGTAATGGCATTCACTTTGCTCTAGTTTAATGTGTTCAGCTCTGTATGTTTCTAGAGTCCCACACCAGACCTAAAGGCTGGCTCAGGTCCATTTGAAGGCAATAAATGCCTTAAATGAAGGCAAAACCTGCAGAGGGATCAGCGAGCATGGCACCTCAGGACAAGGCAGGTAATATGACATTCCCCACGATGGCAGACGCAGGGAATGATGTCTCCTGTACAGCCAGGGGCAGGGAACAGCAGGGAGGTGAGCAGAGGTCACCTCTGCAGCAGCTAGAGGAACAATTTCATCAGCCACCTCTCTGGCCCCTCTTCCCACCTGAGCAGCAGCTGCCCAGTCCCCCTTGCCCTGCACACCAGAGCACTGTGAGCATGTCGCGCCGTGCAGCCTCGTACTGAAAGCACAAGACAGGTACCAGTGTGGGGTGAGTAAAAGCTGCCTATTTGGCTTTTCTTGGAGAGCTCAGGCGATGCCTGCACCCCTGACTGGATCACTGTGCAGAGCACCTCAGGTCCTGAAAGCAACGCTGCCGTGCCGCAGCAAGCACAGCTTTGCACCGCAGCGGTCTGTGGAGGGTCTTGCCATGCAGAACCTCCCCTCGGCGCTAAGGGGAGAATAATATTTTGGACGTTGGTAAGGCTTGGATAATTCATTCCTGTATGCAATCAGAAAGTTACTAGACAGTGTCAGACTTACCACATCAGGAAGAGAGACGTGAAGGACGCTGAGAGCTTGCTAGAGAAATTACTCATCCATGGAGGAGGTTTCTTCCTAGCTCTCCTACGGAGAGATTGATTTATGGCCAGAAGCATAAACATTTTATAACCCTCGTTAAAAATAAAGTACCTTGGATACATCGTGGTTTTAAGTGTTGGCCTCAGCAGTATCTCATGGATGAGAGTTCTGGCTCATTTTCCTTTGTATAAAGTGCCCATCTTTACCAGTTTTGAATGAGTCTCCCTCACGCTCTCACCAGCTATGTCCTTGTTCTCATGGTGAGAGTGGACGCTGGAAAAGGTGAGGACCAGAGCAGCTACACAAACTGCAGAACATATTACTGAAGTGAATGGGGTTCAGAGCTGATTGATTTCTCAAAACATGAGTTTCTGTTTCAACAGCTGATGAATGGTAAGAGTGGTGGCCTGAAAGAGAGCTCATGTTTTGCTTGCATTAATTTGATATTATTTGGACTCCCGAATTAATCCCTTCCTCACTTTCCGAGCCATTTACAGAAGAAGGAGCCTCTAAACCCCTCAGCAGGATGAACAAGACCGAGGGAGCTTCTGAGAACCCAGAGTTTTGGAGCCCAGGTCGCACACAAAGCACCTCCTTGAGCAGTGTGGCACTAACGTTTGCATTTGGCCAGCAGGCCACAGACAGAGCCCTGAATGTGATCCTTATTGTGGTCCTCGTTGTCATCATGGTATCTCTGGGGTGTACGATGGAGATAGCCAAGTTCACAACTCACCTCAGAAAAGCCAAAGGCGTGGCAATTGCCGTAATGGCTCAGTACAGCATCATGCCCTTGACAGCATTTGTACTGGGCAAGCTCTTCCAGTTGGGTGCTTCAGAATCCCTGGCCATCCTCATCTGTGGCTGCTGCCCGGGGGGACACCTCTCCAACATCTTTAGTCTGGCACAGAGAGGGGACATGAACCTCAAGTAAGGAAAGCTGAGTACAGGTTCATAGCCCAGGCCAACCTAGTCATATGACTGGTTTAGAAACTAGTTTAATCAAAATTAGCAATCCCCAAAAAGATGGACAAAGACTTAGATACTGTATCTAGAATATTTTTAAAGCATCCACATTGCTCGATGAGCAAATTTGTCCCCATTTTACAATAAAATGGGATTGTGTACCTTTCTCTGAAGCACATGGCATGCTGCTCTTGTTGAGATGGGTGCAAGAACACTTTTTCATCTCCACGTAACAGTACATGTGGCATATATATGCTATATCTATCCATTTAGTGGCATATAGTTCTGTGTAAACTGAGCACGCTGTCTGAAGAGGCTGCATCGTTGAGAAACGCTGAGCTAGCAGAACACTACTCCAACACCTCCAAGCACAAAGCCCACATTTGTAGCATGATCTGTATTTGCACATTGTAAAGGGAACACGAAGCCTAACCTTTTAGGGATGCCAGTATTGCTCCTGATAGAGCAGGTTTGGCATAGGCACACGCACAACACGTTGCAACAGCAAGGTGGGCAGGGTTCTTTTTAAATTGTTTAAAAGTGGGTTAAAACTGTAATTGGTTTCACTTTTCTTTAGAGGCAGGCAGACAGTCTTCACAGAAACTGGCTGCCAGAACATACAACTATGCTCAACTACCCTCAAGACTGCCTTCGCCCCAGAAACCATCGGCCCCCTGTACTTCTTCCCGCTGTTCTACTTGCTGTTCCAGCTTGGAGAGGGACTGCTGCTCATCCTGGTCTTTAGGATCCATGACAGAATAAAGAAACCAAATGGTAAGTATAGTTTTGCTCCTGTATTTCTTACACTTTCCAAGTCAAATCACAGATGCTTACATACCATTACCAATGATTCTGCTTTCTACAGGCAGAATCAGGTTCCCTTTAACTCAGTTATCATACCCAAATAAAAAAAAAATCACAAATCACAGTCAAAAATTCATAGGTAACTGAAGACATTTAAAATTATGACTTCTTGCATCAGCAGAATGTTCCATAGAGCTATAGACTATCTGTATTATCAGTGCTCAGAGGTTTTCAGGGTCCTGTGTTTAAACTGGGGTGGCCATCCTGCAAAAGCTATGATTTGCACTGAGCACATGCACGGAACAGTCACACACACACCCCCCCCAAAACTACACGAGATCAGATACTCTTTAATGCAACAAATTGCAGCTTCTCAGTAAACTGTTGAGATTCACTGAAGGGCGTCACTTCTGGAGTGAGGGGAGGAAGGAAAGGAAAGAACTGTCAAGTACTGCAGCTGAAGGAAGGAAACGTGGATCTTTTGATGGAAAAGTACCTAAGTAGATTGAAGCTTAATTAAAATACATATACAGTATTGGTGTAGATGCAAGGTAGACTCTTCTCCAACTTCAACAGGTGCATAATGCCAAAGCCCAGCTGAGTGTCTGCGAAGATGGCTGGAGAATGCACTGATGAATGAGATCCTCCACCAGACACCCCACTGATGCTTCCAGACCAGCTTTCTTCAGTCCCTTGGGATAAAGAAGCACCTGAGGAGCTGCTACCGGGCTGCTGCAGGAGCACTTTGTCATATCTTACCGATATACCTGAAGGATGACTGCTACTGGGGAAAAGCACCTGCTCAGTTTGCATCCTCAGGTGTGCCTTCAGTGCAAAGCAGTTGATACTGGAAACAGCCATACAAGTGCTTACAAGACTACTTGGTGGTTTTCCAGGCTCTGATTCCTAAATGATTGTGGAAAAAAAAAAAAAAGGCTCAAAAATTTTGACAGGACCTCCAAGTTTCTTCCTTTTCCTTTAGATCACCCAGCAACAGCAATTGTGGATGTGTCACAATCTTTCCATAACCTGGTTTCAGAACTGCCCATTTTCACTGTTTTTCTTTTTCTTCAGCTGCAGAACAAATGATCTGCACGGGTGCGGACATACTTAGCGCTCAAGAAATTAAAGCAGTGTCAAGACCCTGCAGAAACAGTGGGAAACCAGGAAAACGATACAGATTCTGCAGCAGCTGCTACCACGACCCCTCCAAGCTCCACCTTCTGCAGCCTGCTCACGGGCCTCCAGCAGTTCCGTGCAAGAATTATCTCTATGCTCATTTTACGCTAAAGGGAATGCCACAGAGCTATCTGCACCCTCATCGTTGCTTCCCAAAGACCTTGCTCCAAAGCCTCTCCCTGCCTGCCCACGAGGGACACTTCCAGTGACTTCTATGTCATCGTGACAACCCTTTGGGACAGCTTAGGTCCACGCTCCCAAGGGATTGCCCCCAGTTTTGCCCGTATGCAAATCACTGCCCACATCAGTTCCCTTTTTTTAATTTCACTTACCTGCAATTGTCCTGCTGGCACGTGCTGGAAGCAGCTCTCAAAGACATCGCTGAAGATGAATGTAATTTCTCTAACGAAGATCCACGATGAGGTGTGGAAGTTTCCCAGCGCGGGCGCCACCGAGGCCCAGCGTGCAGCCGAGCAGCCCCTGGCCTGCGGGGCACTCCCGTTTGCCCAAACCGGCACGCTCCACGCAGCAGAGGCCACAAAACCCGAACGCAGCTGCACAAACTGCCTCAGCACGTCGAGCGGGGGCCCAGCAAGCTGCACCTCCGAAGAGATGAGCCTTGAACGCGCCTTGCTTTGTTCAGGCCACCGTCTAGCTCCCATCATGCTACAAATAAGAGTACGAGGGAAGATTGGCTTTAACAACTCTGATGTGCAAAGTATGCCTTGTGACCTGAAGTAATCTGTCTTAACTAAGGATAAAAAGGCTCGCACCAAGGACCTATGCTTCACCAGTGCAGAATCCCTTCCGGCCAGAAGTCATCGTAACCCTCCGTAGTGCAAAGCCTGGGACTTTTGTTTTAAACTCCAAGTTCAGCATCACAACAGCCAGCTGCCCACGCGAAACGCAGAAATCCATTCGTGCTGCTTGCGAGGCAGGCGGTGTGGTTTAGTAACAGCCTTCGGAGCAGCTATTTAGAGAGCAGGTAGTACTTTGTGTTTAGCCTGAAGGAGGGAAGTGTCCGAAATCCCACTCCCTTCCAATCATCCGGTGCCTTCAGCCACCCGGGGTGCGTGTTGGAGCCCAGTCCCACGGGAACACAGATGCTCGTCATCATTCAAGTCAGCAGGAAGGCTGGACTGGCTTGAGGTAGGGCAGCTCACCTTGCACCCAGGTGAGCGGCAGTGCTGCCTTTACCCCTGGAAGTTAAAGCCCTCTTCTTCCACGCCTCTTAAGGCGAGCCAGCAACTACAAACCTCGGAGAACGAAGCCTCCCACCCCCCAGAGCTGACCAGTAATAGTGCAGTGAACTGCGTGGCAACCTGACCGGCTCCCGGTGCCTGCTCCCAGGAGCAGTGACACGCTGCCACCTCAACGCACACACAAGGCGCAAAAGCTCGCTCTCCTTCGTTAGCTCAGAACACAATTACCAGGCTGTGCAACAGCACAGCCTGCAGACACCGAACGACTCGCCTCCCCCACAGCCAGACCTCGCTCTGCACAGAACCGTCCTCTGTTGCCCAGGATCCGATCCAAAGCCCAGCCTAGGCTCCAGAGTTCTTTTGAAAGGTTTCAGTGGATTACTGGAGTGGCTTTGTAAAGCACTGTGTAAGAAAACTCATTTTTAAAATTAAATTCTAAGGCTCTCTCTTGCAACACAGATGAGTTTGAGAAGCGCAGGGACTGCAGTTGCTGCCCCTGTAAGGCACAAACACCAAAACACGGGCTGCAGTACTCCCACCCACCGACTTCAAAATCCCGCCTCTTCCTCCAGGCTGAGGACGAGTGCCTACAGAAATGCTTTATCCACACCTCAGTGCTCTCTCACATGCGTGTGCACAAACACACTAACGAAGTACGCCGACTACATCCATCTTTTACACCCCACACTTATTAGCTAACCAATGATTAATAACCTGTATGACTCGTCCATTACACTTTCTGCTATGAACTACGACAGCACCACGCTCCTTATTACCAAAGTTCTTATTTCAGAATATAAAGATAGCCAGGGACATAGCGTGATGTATTTAAAAGGAAGTAAGTTCTCCCCCACACCCGAAACGCTCAAGGATAGCTCTGTTGTAAACCTGTCCTTAAGAAACATTTTACCGCTGCCCAACAACATGAGGCGCAGTCACACACACTTTAAAATACTAAGAACACACCAGAAGCAGAGACATGGTTCTTTATACTTTATTTGAGCTATTTAATTCTTAAGTATCAAGAATTCGGGTGCTTTATAGAATATTATTACCACAGGGCAGTGAAATGGGCATTTTCTTAGTGTAGTGCAAGTCATATTAAATGAAAAGCTTTTAAAATAAAGTTTTATTACCAGTACTGACCAGCACTTAATCTGCTGACCTATAGCTGAAACAATGGTTCAAAAGCACAAAAAAATACCCTCTGAAATAAAGCTTTATGTACAGCACATGTAGAGCTCTTAGATGCCTAAAGCTATTAGCTTAATTTGAGATATTAAACTGATGTTCTGAGTTGCTATTCACAGTTGAATATACTGGGAATTAAGTGTTCAGATGACTTTTCTTGGAGTACAAAAAAGTTTGTCGGCTTTAGTTATAAAGAGCTCTGCCAATATACACAAACTATACACTTCAGACATTCACAAAAAAATGTGAGCAAGAAAAGGGTTATCAAAAAACATTTAATACAATTAGTCAATAACCCTTCCCACCATGGTCCACATCTACAAAGTTCCCCCATCCCTCCCCCCTCCCCATCCAAACCCTTCCCACAGAAAGTCACATACTTACCACAACTTTTAGCAAGTATGGTTTAAAAAAGGGCCCCCAGGGCAAGTTACTTATAGTTCAGTTGCCACTGTCAACAGATCTGGACCTCGATCTAGACCTCTGCCGATCCACGGATGACGGGGATTTAGATCTACTGGAAGAACCACGTTTCTGGCTCTTCTCTGGCACTGGAGATCTACTAACTGATCGAGACTTGCTACGGCTCCTACTCCTTGACCTGCTGTAAGACTTGCGGCTGCGGGAACGGGAACGGCTACGAGACCTGGATGAGCTTCTGCTACGAGACCGTGACCTGCTTCTGGACCTACTGAGGAAACAAAGAGTAGCGGTGTTAGCAGTGGAACGTCACGGACCACGACAATAACCAAGCCAGTCTCCAGTTTGGTTGCCTGGTGGATATTTAAGAATTACTTAAGAAAATAGAAATCCATACCTGTGCCTTTTGCTGCCTTCAATTAGTTTAATTTTCCTTCCATTTATTTCTTTACCAGAAAGCTTTTCAATAGCATTCTTTAAATCACTGTAAGAGGCGAATTCAACCACCCTACAGAAAAAAACCAAAGCAAAACAAAAACAAAAGCCAGAGCTCACTATTACAAATTGTAATTTTGGTGACAGAGCAAAACATAATCTGAGATAAAAAACCAAACTCACTCAAAAAGCCTTGCACTGCCCAACGTAGTCATCCCCTTGTCATAACTCAAGCATGAACTGAATTCCCCCTCCCCAAAGAGCAGAGAATGCATTTTCTAAGGGTAGCTAAATGAGCAGCTGCTAAGCACTGAAAGTAGCCAGCTTCCATCCCCAAATATTATACATACAAATTTAACCCTACAGCTTTTGAAGACATTATTTTAGAGGCTTACCCTTCATTTAACTTAGGTCTGTGTGCATCTGCAAAGGTTACTTCCCCAGCTTGTCTCATGAAGTCTTTGAGATCCTAACACAAGACCAGTTATGTTATGCACAGAAGTGAAATTAATACTTATCTATATAAAAATATTTTTAAATAAATAAATTTATGACTACTGAAAGAGAAGATGTTAGATAAATTACAAACATGGCAATTGCCATACTTGTATTCTATCAAAATTTAAATATATTAGGGCACGAAATAAATGAAAAAAGCATATTGCTTTAAGCAAAATGCTAATAAAGTGTCTTAACATTAAGGAAAATATTAGTCTACAATGATTATAGAGATTAAATAAGAAAGAAAGAGAGAGAAAGAGAGAGAAAGAAATAAAAAAGTACATTTGTATATATACTGGACTGAGTGTGAAATACTACCCATATATTTTTGTACTATTTCAGTCTCCATTTACATTACGAGTCTTATATGCATACAGAATTACATTTACATAACACCAATTATTTTGTGCCCCATATGTCATTAAAAATATAGTTTACTTTACCTTTATTAACATTTCCCTAGGCTAGCCAAGCAGCAAACTGCATTAAGCGACCGGAGATACCGTCATGATATATGCCCGACTGGCTCTTCGCCACCCACTTGACGAACACTACCCAGTCGATGGAAGCCATTAATCGCACTGCCCTCCCTATTAGGAGACTATTGATGGATCCAGACATTCTCTATGCTTGATGTTACCAAGGACCACTTTACTGCGATCAGGATTCCAACGACCACCTAATTTCGTATCTTTCAACTCTTTTCGACCAGGACCTCTTTATTCGGAAGCGTTACAGGAAGAACAGCTCTCAACTTAGGAATCAGATCTCGTTAACGCTCTGGGATCGCTGCAATGTGGCACTTTAAGGAGTGCATCGATTACGTCTAGACCGGCAAACACAGATCTAGAGGTGGCCAAGTGACATTGTAGGAGCTGACTGGAAAGTCAACCAGGCCCAACCAAGAGTGACCAAGACAGAACGATTAGGATAACCCACAGGCACTCCTCGTCATAAGGCCAACGACACAGATAGGCTGGCAAATAAAGGGTTTAATATGTGGTTAAAATGGATTTAAAAAACAAGAAAAAAATAAATATATATCCTCAAATATATACATTTATTATTATTAAGAATTATAATTAACTAGTTTGCATTCAAAGTATTTAAATTACATTATTTAAAATTACAATCATTACATAAACATTTTAATAAATTATATTTAATTTTTAATTAATTATTTTACAAAATAATTACATTACATACCCATTAAATGAAGTCAAAATAGTTAATCGTGTTTCAACAAACCTGCCAGCTGACTCGGGAAGACAAATTTTCTACTATGAGGCGATTTTCTGTTCTTACAGGTGGTGCATTTCTATTTGGAAATAAACAATTGAGACTTTAATTAGTAATTAAAATACAACTACATGGACATATTTATAAAGGCTGTACCAGTAACCAATATCAGCATACCATCGTTACTACTACAACTTAACTATGGAACGCCCTGAGTGATCTAGGACAAGCATTAAGTAGTTTTTAGGAGGGAAGCATAAAGACAACAAGCGTATCTGTAAAGTTTTGTAATCTTTGTAATCCTCACTATCCTACCGCCACATCCAACAAGTGACTAAAAATACCTTTTAGCATCCCATTCTAGATCAAGTTCTTGACTCAGATGAGTCCACGGTATTTTTTTAAACTGTGTCAGTTCAAAGCTATACATACCTCCTGTCACTACGTGGACGGCGGCTACTAAAACGGTCAGAGTACCTCCCTCTGCCTCTACCCCTAGAGCGTGCTCTTGCATGCTCAATTGTAACCCTGGGGAAAAAGAAAAAAAAAAAAAGAAATGGAAAACCATACATTTTTACATTTTTCTTCTTACATATTCCTTACATATTCCTTCACAGTCATAGGGAAAAAAAAAAAAAACAAAACCAAAATAGTTTAGAGTACTGATAACACAATGTGAGTTAAAATTGACTCCTTTTTATGGATATTTACATCCATATACACGTGAAAAAGGGTACATCACCTCTCACTGCAAAGCTCTTTTCCATCCAATTCATAGACCGCATCATCTGCATCCCTTGGATCCTCAAATTCCTGCAAAACCACCGCAGCGAAAGCGTAAGAGAAATCCCATCTCTAAGAAACTGGCAAATGCTCATTTGCCCCACCGGACGCTTAGCTAAGCACGTCAGCAGCGGTATTTTCAGAAGTAGCTTCGCGCACATCAAACGCGCCCCAGACCCCGCGCGACCGCCGGCGGCCAGGGCCCGCAGACCCCGCGGAGAGGCGCACTCACCACAAACCCAAACCCCCTCTTCAGGTCGATGTCGCGGATGCGGCCGTATCCCTTGAAGAACCTCTCCACGTCCTTCTCCCTGGCGGCCGGGTTCAGCCTCCCGATGAAGACGCGGCAGCCGCTCATGGCTGTGGGGGGGACCTCGCTGCGGGAGACACGGCGCCGGGGCCGTCAGCGCCCGGTGACTCAGCACCCCCCGCCCCGCCCCGGCCCCCCACCGCCGCTGCGGCCCAATAGGAAGGAGCCAAGTGGGGTCCGCCTTCATCTGCGCCAATGGGAACACGACGTGCGCCCCGTCGCCCTGCCCGTAACACGCCTACGCCCCGCCCCTCCGGCGCATGCGCGGCGCCCCCATCCCGGCCAGCGAGGGAAGAAAAGGCGAACGCCATGGCGCCGCCACAAAATGGCGGCCCGGGCCACACCCAACAGCGCCCGCTTCGCGGAGCGGAACCAAGCGACGAGAAAACCGGTCCCCGCCGACGGGGAGCAACCTGCGCTCCCGGAACCCCGGCCTGTCACGAACCTGGGCTGCGGGTGCGGGGCAGTGGGCACTCGGCTCCTCCCGGCTGCCGCCTCCTCCTCCTCCCTCCGCGACGGCCGGCTGCGGACTGCAGCGCCGCTCCGCCGCTGCGCTGCAAAATGGAGGCGGCCCGCCCCCGCGCGTCACCGCCGCCCCGCGTGACGCCGGCGCGACGATGCGATTGGCGGAGGCGGCGGCCACGCCCCTTCCCCAGAGAATCCCGGCGGGGGCCGGGGGGTGCGGTGGGGGCTCCCGCAGGGACGCGGGCCGTACCCCGCCGGCGGGGGAGAAAACGGGCAGCGGCGTGAACGCTGGTCCGGAGCGTGGGGAGCACAGCGTGTGACTGCACGTGGAAGCCATTTTGAAAAGGCAGTTAAAGCACAAACCTGGATTTTCAGAGTGTTGCGTAGCACGGGGCTGTCGCCACAGCCGAATGAGTAGGTTAAACACAACCGTCGGCTTCTTTTATTCCTACAGCACATACGGACTAAAAACGGTGCTGCGTCTGCGTGCCAGGCAGGCGCAGGAGTGGGCAAGATCTTGCAGAAACAGGCGTTTCTTTCTTGGCCAGGATGCTCAGAGAATACAAGGATAAAAATGCACGGGGAGCACCTGATCTATTTGCATCCCCATTTGGAATCAAGTGTGTAATGAGTGGGTAGGGAGCTGAGCTTTGTTTCCGTTTTACGTAACTGCAGAATTTATCACAGCTTGGCTTCTAGAGGATTGCAGTGGAGGCAACAGGTTATCCCAAGGGGCATTCAAAATGCAGAAGACATCTGGAAGTTGAAGATATACCCGCTGGTTTTCTAATAAAGATGGAGGTTGCAGCTCTGTGACTGTCATTGCCAGATGTGTGCACTGCTGGATCAGTCGGCTTTACGCAAAGTTAGGCGGCAATTACAGCTACGTCAGGTTGACCTGAGGACAGTATGACCCTTTTGATAGCATTTCTCTGACTTGTCACCCGGAGTCCCACGCTCCCTCGAGTGTTACCCCCCTATCTGTTCCCCTTGTGGACCGTGAAATGCCATCTTTGTTGCACCCAGTGTCTGTTTTTAGTCAGCGCTATGGGGACAAACTTCTCTTTTTCATGCTTAGTCACTGATGTCGAGTAAATTTCCCTGGAACAATACCGCACATGATGCCACTGACATCATAGCTTTGTATGACTGCCCCCACACACATTCCTCAAACTGCAGCAGTACACAGAATCCCCAAAGTGGGAAAGTTATTTCTGCTCTGTGCCGGCAATGGTGAGAAAGGCTACTGTGTAGCTGAAGGTTTAGCAAGGGTAACCCGCAGCATTACCTGCTTTTCTCTTGGATTACAAAGATGTGTACTTCCATTCCACGCAGCATCTGGGTCCATGAGAAATGCAGGGATGATGCACACATGGGAGAATCTGCAGTAAAGGGAGGGCTTTGACCAATGACAGACAACACTTGTGATTATCCCAGTGGATCATAACCTGCTGAGGAAGATAAATGTTAGATGGCACATCTGAATGTAACACTGCTAATTTCATAATGAATTACAGTGCTCAGACAGGTGCCATGGGAACAGGCAGTCCTGTTCCTGCCAACACTGGGACTCTTCGGGCTGCAGAGTGAGCTGGTTCACAACACAAAACCAGCAAAAACTACCCTGGAAAAGGCAGCAAGCAGATTTCTGCTGGTTTAATTCCCTGAAAGCCAGCTTGTAGTGGGATAAAAACAAGGTTTAGAGCTGGACAGAGAGGAGAGGAAGGGGCAGGAGCACCCCATTAAAGAGGAGCTGTTCATTATTGCAGCGTAAAACTGCAGCCTAAAAAGCCTTGTCCTTGTTACTGCAAGGCAATAATCTCATCTCATTTTCAGACCACTTAGAGAACAGAAGCAAGTCAGGAGGGCATCCAGGAGACAACCACCACTCTAAAAGGTTCCCGTGTTACCGACATAAAGCTCATGTGCTGCTTTACTCACATGGGTTTCCCACTTGAAGGTCATGAGCAGGCGCATCTGTTTTTTACTCAGTTTCCTTGAGTTTTGTGTTAACAGGAAGGAGGTATTTCTGCCTTTGGCTTAAGTCTGTTTGAAGACCACCTAGGACTGGTTAATATTCTTGCTGCTGGCTAGCCCGGTAATGTCCACACCCCTACCTTCCTCGCAACTCTGGACTGCCAAAAGCCACACAAGAAGGCTGAAATCCCTCTAGTTAATTCATCAAGGTAACTAGGTAAATACAGTCACCGCTTGGAAGCAGAAAGAGCATGAGGCAGCAGAAGACTAAATGAAAGCTGAAATAAAGTCCCAGCCAGCCACCATTACGATCTGGTACTGCTTGTGGAAAATAGTCGATAGGGATCAACTCTTCACTGTCTCTTCCAAATACAAAAATTAGATGTCATCAAATGAAACTAATGAAGTCCGAGTTCAAAACATGCAAAAGGAGGTGGTTCTTCACCAACTGGTAGAGGACCTCTGGCATAACTTGCTGGAGGATGCTCTGCACACAGGAATGTTATGTGGCTTCACCTTACAGACAGCTTTAAACCAAGGAGGAGGGAACAGGAAAAAAAAAAAAAAGAGGAGGAGCAAGGGAGAGGAAAAAAGAGAGGCTCCAATTCAGAGATTCTACCTGCCATTGCCAAAGACCCTCTGCAAAAACTACTGTCCCTCAGATCCATGGCGAAGCTGCTTGTATAAGCCATACAGCTGAAGTCTCAATGCGTGCCCAGTTCTGCAACAGTTCTGTGAATGGAAGCAGGAATGTAGCTAGCATCCTCTCCTGCTACTTGTCAATTTATTTGTTATTACTTTCACTATGGTTCTCCATGTTAATCTCCTCTACCTTTCTTTACCTTCTCCTTTTCTGTACACTTACTTACCTATGCTTTCTCTGTCCTTTTTTCCAAGACTCTGTGAACTAACAGATTTCAGTTACTACTAGACTAAGTGTAGCTCTCACAGGTAGCAGCAATGAAGGCTCAAGAGCTGCTTTGCAAAAGTCTCAAGGAGGTGGCAAAAACTAAACAGAGGCTTTCATGTTTGAGCACCAATTGCTTTTCTTCAGAATATTTGGAGAAAGAAAAATGAAAATTGACCTAGAAATAATAGAATAACTGATGTTCAGAAATAACTTTGTCACTGGGTTTTTAAATTTGTCCACATTTCAGGAAAACTAAACTTTTCAAATCGCTCAAATCCAAAATCCTCTATGTTAGTGTCAGGCTGAGAGTTCTTGCCCACCAAGCAGAAATATATTTAGCTGTAGCACCTTTGTTGCACAAGACTAATCCAGAGAGAAACATGCTGCTGCAAGGTTGTGTTCCTAAGCAGCCAGCAGAGTTGGGGAGCCTGACTGAGGGCTACTCTTCCACAGTCCAAACAGATCCTCGCTGCATAACTGACCTTGTTTCAACTGGCTCCTGCTAGAACCCCTTGGATACAGTTCCTCACACTCATCTTTCCTAGCCAAACATAATAATTAACATCCTATTAATTACAGCTCAGCAGCAGTATTCAACTAGTCCTGGGAAGTACCTTATGGTAGCCTGGGGGGTCTGTAGCTCGTCGCTGAAGTTGCAGACCTTAGCTGGTAGTTCAGGTGAGTCTGTTATTCAGAGCTGTGCTAATGAATGTGGCTCAGGAAAAAGCACTAGAGGCAGGAACCGGTCACCTCCTCTTCTCTAGGATATGGAGCAAGCACTGCCTAGGTCTCTGCAGTTTGCCAGTGTGAGGCAGTTAAGGCAGATTGACAGCAGAATAGTGCATTATCGCATCAGATCACATCCCGGTGGAGTTTTAGTACAATAAGGCATTACACACCACCACATTTATTACATTACCTAGTACATGTAATAAAGTTTAGGTTAGCTTTATGTTTTTATGCTGAATTTATGCCAGCTGCAGAAGGGCAAGCAGTACCTGGTCCAACACGAAGCTTACAGATAGAATGTGGAAAAGATTTTTTTTCTCCTTAGGTTAATATTTGAATCATCAGAACAAGCTTACACCACCTCAGTGCGTGTTTAGTTGTAGACACTGAATGTGAACTCATGAGGAAATCCCACAACACTGTGAGAGCAAGCTGTGGTCTGCTACAAAAACATTTTATTGGGTCAAAGCTATTTATAAAACTTCAGAGGGTAACAAGAGAGCTTCTGCAGGATCATGTGTCCTTCCTCAGCTGGCCCTTTCAAACCTTTCCTGAAAGCCACCTGAGCCCCTTTGTGATTGAACTCAACATTAGATGTATCCCCAAATGCAACCACTGCACTCATGGCCATAGTCTGCCATTACATTTCCAAGCAGCTCAAATCAAACCACGTTTTTGTTTTGACGAATCAACTTCTTTGTTTACACAGACCCCAGGACTAACATTGGCAAGAGTTTTTGTTTTCAGCAGACGACAGATTGCAAACACTGAGCACGTCACATCATCTTCACATTTTGCTTAATTGAGACCCAGTATTCATCTTAAAAAGGGTGTGAAGAACATAGGTCATAATAGCGGAAGAATAGGATGAAGAAAGTTCACATATTCTCAAGCAGCCAGCCCTTTTAATCCTTAAGAAACTCCCTGAAGTAACTAACAAACCACCACTGAGAAACCTCTAGCACCACCCCAAATGCCCAACTTTCTGGCGGTACAGTGATTTTTTGATTGGCAGGCTTAACTTCAAAGGTCAGAAAGGCAGTGGAACAAAAGATTAAATCATCGATCTATAAGCACTTTCATTTAGTAAAATGGTAAACTGGTCTTGCCAACAAAGCAGGCAATCAAGAACAAGCTGTTTCAAATTAATCCAATACTCCTTATTGGAATAACTAAGCTAGGCAGCAAGGGGAAGAAAATAAAGATGTGTTAAACCTGACTATAATAATTATTTTAGTCCATTTTTCTTAAGCAAACAGGAAAATGCCAAGGTAAAATTACTTGTAAGCTGGAAGCACAACTTTTTCAGAGTTTGCATTCAAAATAGCTCCTTGACAAACATGGGGACAATTCCTTTGGGGAATCAGGGATCTCTTCTTAGCACAGGACCATTCAACACCTGCATTAGTAATTTGTTAATCAGATCCGAGTACGCAGTGTTAAAACAAACAGATGAATCAGCCTGGGGAGAGTTTCGAACACTCTGAAGACAAGAACAGAACTTCAAAATGAGTCTCAGAAACCAAAGGCATGATTCAACAACAAGATGAAATTCTGCAAGAACAAGGGCAGACTATGTTTAGGAAGTCTAATCTACCAATACAAAATCAGAAACACCCATTTAGGAAGTGGCAACATCTATAAAGGCTTGAGCTAAAGCGGATCATAATCTAAAAATAACTCAAAATACACTAGCATTGCAGAAACAGGTAAAACCTATTCTGGAATGTGGCAACACAGGGCATGATATTTAAGGGCCAAGCGATGATATACTTGATGACTGTGAGGCAAGGAAGATTTAACAATGACCTTGGTTATCTTAATGCACAGCACTACAGTACTACTCCAACACACAAATGGCTGCCACACAGTTCATGAAGAGCAGTATATATTTCTTTGCGATATCTTTAAAAAGTAGAGGTCAAATCTTTGTAGAAGGTCAGAGTGTTATCAGTGCTGTAATGTCTTGTCATGTTTATATCACCTACCTTTCACATGCTTTTCAAGTCTGGGGAGGACAGTACATGTACCATTAGTAGTGGTTTTATTTCTTATTTTTAGGCAACTGTTATACTAAGCAAAATCTACATTATTAAGCTGTAATTACAAGAGACTGTTTAAACTAGTTGTCACATTACATGGGTGAAAACACAAAATAGAAAGGACAAAGCTTACATATATATATATATGGTACCCAAATGACATCCTGGTTCCTCCAACATTCTGATAGATGTTGCTGGAAAACAAGCTGCAATTTCACTGACTGTTGAACCATCCGTCAATTAGGCCTAGCTTGCACAGAATTTTTATGCCATTATAGTTACTTTGAAAAGGTATATTTAAGCATTATAACTCTTTGAAAGTACTCATACCAATACAGAGGTCTTGCTTTTCATATTGCCTAAAGATACAGGAATGCATGGTCTTTCTGTAGATATGATTTGATGCCACAGTCAACTCAGTGGCAGACTTGGTTCAGGAGGTGTTCGCTCCCAGCTTCTCCCACTTGCTGTTCTCTCTCCTTCATTTTTACTGACTCAACTTCCAGGGTTATTCTAATATCAACTATTTTGGGTTTTGAAACAGAACTATCACTCCTCCCCCTTGACAGGGCTCTGCTGTCAGAAGAGTGGAGTAGTAACTAGACCTCACCATATCCACACCAGAGAATTTACCTCCAAAGTGCTCTTTCCCTGCTGGGCACCGTGCCACCACGTGCCTGAGCTTTAACCATCCTCTGATCTCTGTGACAGGTATGACAGCACAGAGCTAGAATAATTAGGGAGAAAACTGGAATCCACTCTTCCCCTAGCCCATAACGCTAGCCATCCGAGACCTAAAGAAGACAACAATTCATTTTCTGAATATTTCCCTTGCAGCCACAAGTGCTGGAAAGATTGTTTAAATGAAAGGCAAGATTCAGCAGATTTCGGCTCATATTACCCTCAGACACTGGCTCTTTCTTCAAGAAGCACTCCATCCGCACAGGGAGTGTTTGGTGTTACCAAGCACTCTCATCTGCAGGCGTTAAGAAATGATTTATACCAGCAAATATAGAGGTCGAGGTGGGACAGTCCTCAGGGTGCAAAGGCTGGAAGGCTCAGGGGAACATTTCACATGCACCTCTTAATAGCCACGCAGGTGGCTTTGACTGAACGGTGCTACTCTCTGAGTAGAGTTTAACGGCCAATATTAGGGCATGGGGGTCAGCTCATACCAAGTTTAACCTCAGAGCCCTGACATCAGTGCGCAGTGAGCTGCTGTGCACGCCAGGCTGCAAAGCAGCAGTAACCCAAGGTCACGGACGTCGCCAGCGCTGCCCCCCCTTCTCAGGCACCTCAGTGGGGCCCTGAGGGGCCGGCGGTCACCCGGCTGGGGCCAAGGAAGCACAAGCAGCACATGGAGCTGGTCGGCGTTACCGAACCTGCGTCTCCTCCAGCGGTTCACGCACATGGCCAGTTAGGTTTGACAGTAGCCATGCACTAGACTCGCATCGAGTGACTTGGTATCACAGCCTGGTTCCCAGACCCACATCTGAGCCTGGTGCTTTTAATTATCTGCCATCCTGCTAACCTGCTGCCAGAACTTAATTAAACTTTCACCCTCAGAGATGGGAGGTTCTTGTGGCTCAGAGTTTGGCCACAAGGACCGTCCCGAGGCCATGGCAGACCTGCCGTCTGACTTGCCCACTCCAGAGAAGGCAGCTCGGTTTCCAGACCTTTCACCAGCAGCACCTGCACTGCCCGGGGCTTGCTGGCACCACGTGCTGGGTCTGCCGGAGGGCGGCTTCTCCTTGCAGAGCCAGAGAGGAGCAGAGCTTTCCTGGTCCAGCTTAGAAAACAAATGCACAGTCAGGCACCCCGGGCTTGTTGGGATGCTGCAGAGGACAAGGCCAGGAGTGCTGGTGCCTGGTTCCTGCCAGTGAATCATTATCTGTTTGCATTAGCTTTGCTCCTTCCACAGTTCTTGCTCCAAAACACCTACTTGCTTGCACAGGAATTGGTGTCATCTCCCGTAAGGAAATGTCAGCGGTGCAGCTGCCCTCCCAAATTCTGCACTCAGATCAGTGACTCCACTACTTTTTCAGCATTGAGCTGAGGATCTCCCTTTTGGTGCAAAGAAATTATTTGTTCAGATACATTTTGGACTTTGCTCATGAACACAGTGGCCAGAAAGCCTACTGTTTAAATCATGTTGTTTTAGTAAGATTAAATGCTTTGGGGAGTAGGCACGTTTTCTATTCGTTCTTCCCCCCAGACCATTCAGAAGCACATATTGCACCTATTGCTCCAGAATTAAGCATTTGGCCACCACTGTGTCCTGACCATGTGTCTGCCAGCAACAAAAGACATGATTATGCAGATCTCTCTTCTATTTGGCCACATCTCTGCAGCTCTAAACCAGCCCAGGCATCTCTCATGCAGCCCCCTGAGCTGCACAGTGTGTTAAATAAAGCTGCATCAGATTTTTCAGGGGTCTGATTCTGCTACACAATCCTCCAACATCCCCAGTTGCTAATTCCCAGCATATCCACCAGCAGAAGAGTTTTCCTTTGTTACTATTGTCAAATTCAAGCGTTGGATGGCACATAGGATAAGCAACAGGCACGGGCCATTATTTCTGGCAGGCAGAAAGCTGGAAGACAAAGAGCCTGGCAGGCCAGTCCACCGCTCAGAACTTGCCCTGTCTCCTCACCACCACCTCCTGCCTTTCCTGAAGCACAGGAAAGGATGTTCCCTCCCCGGTGTACAGACAAATTGAGAGCCTGGGCTTCCGCTGCTCCCTGGGGGAAATCACTTCAGTTTAACAAACGACATCACAAGGAGTGGTTTTTTTCTGTTTAACCCATATTTGCCTTTTGAAATTCCTCCTGTCACATTGAGTTACAAGCCCTTGAAGTAGGCTAAAGACTCCCTTTTCCTCCCTGGGGACTGTTCCGTTTGGATAGTAATATCAAGCTTCCTTAGACATCCCTGCTCAGCTGAGATACACGTATCTATCCCTTTTCATCTGTTCTTGTAAGTCCTTCCAGCCTCTGATCATGTCGTTGTTCTTGTGTGACCTCTGCTTTCCTGCATCTTAGACTTAAGTGCAATATAGCTGATTAAAACGATAAATATCACGATGGCTGCTCCCCCGGGTCCCTCCCACCCCTCCTTCCCATCTGTTGGTGAGAGTGAACCTCCTGGCAGCCCCGGGGGCTTTTTTTCGGGTGGGGCTGAATTCATGTTACAGGCTGGCCTGATCAACCTCTGCCACTCCAGGCTGTGCTGCTGAGAGAGGAAGGAAAATGGACTCCCAGTCCGGTGAAAAAAGCACTCTGTGACCCTCGCTCAGCCGTCGGACTGAGATGGAAATATGGACGTAAGGCACTGGCAGGCAGCTCCGTGGCAGAGGGGAATAGTGACGTGGGGAAAATACTACTGGGCTCTGCACTCAACGTGTAACATGCTGCAACTAAACAGCGTGCACAGGGCAATTTGGAGCGCTCCCGACAACTGCACTGGGGCTTCCTTCACTCCTATTTTGTGTTTTTTCCAAAGCTAGAAAAAAAAAGAAAAAAAAAAATTTTTTTTTTAAAATGAATTCTTTCACTTCATTCCCTATTTAAAGAAAAGGCATTTTTAAAGTTTTTCTGGTTTATTTTCACATTCAAGGAAAAAAAGGTGGCTTTGTGGCTAAACAATCAGGCACCCCAATTGCAAAGGTAAAAGTAGCCATGGCTGTGTAATATGCTCTAGTAGATAGGTAGGTACACAGATGAATTAATTCAGGCAAGATCCGCCTTGTGTGACCATGAAGCATCAGCCCCAAGACACCAAAGAGGGAATAAAGACCCTCACCAAATGGTTATGCTCTATTTTTGTTATACATGCTTTTAACTCCAACAGCTAAATGGCATACTGGCTCACAGCCGCTTTATTTAAAGTTTCATTGATCTTTTACTCTGTTGGGAGCTTATAATGAATACCAGACCCCATATCCCTAATATTTTCTATGGAGACAGGCAGAAGGAAAACACTTAAAACAAGGCAAGCTTTCTTTGAGAAGCAGGGGAGGGAGGGAATCCCCCTCAAGCATTAATATCCCCCTGCTTCCTCACCAGACAAAAAAGGAGACACATAAAATTTTTAAATAACCTTTTTTTTTTTTTGCTTATGGAACCCAGTAAAATAAGAAAAATATTTTGAGCTTTGGACATTTAAAAAATAAAAGAATCATATTTTGTGTTTTTGAAAATTTCAGAGGAAAATGCAACAATTGCCCAGAAGGGCATCGTGCCTGGAGAATTTGTTTCCTCTCATGTAAGAAAATGACTGCTCATTGCTCTGGCAAAGAAAGGAGCTAGCTCTGCTAACTGCAGGGAGGAGATGGTCACCCTGAGCAGCCACAGATTTGTTTTCCCAATGGCCATTAGGTCCCACAAACAAATTCGACACCCTCACACTGAAGAAATCAGCAGAGTTTTGCCTGATAAAGCAAAAAAAAAAAAAAACAACACAACACCCCCCCCAAAAAAAAAAACAAAACCCCCAAACAAATGAACCTCCCCCCCAAAAAACCCAACAACAACAAAACACAAAAACAAAACAAACCCCCACATTCCACCAGTCTTCTGCCAGGGAGTTGCTGGCCAAGCCAAGTGGGTATGTTTAGGATGGGCTTGGGACCCTCTGCGAGCACCAGGGTAGAGCCTGTGGAGAGGGGTGGCCCTGGGGATGGCTTTTTTGGGGCGCCCCGGGGGCAATGGCCCCGCTGCCAGCAGGGTTGCAGTGGAGCTCGTGCTCTCTGAGCCCCAAGCCACGGCTATGTCAAATTCTGTCATTTTGAGAGTCTGTTCTGGCTTAGGTGTCCTGGCAGTTGCGTTTACCTGCTCCTTCTCAACTCGATCCCTGTTGCTGGCACCACTGAAGCCACCCGGGAGCGCTAACGGTGTTTTAATAAGAAGAAAGTCCAGTTTAGGAGTAACATTTGCAAGGCCCCATTCTTGGGCAAGTGTTTGGCATTTCCTAAAACGATCACACTACATCTTAAAAGCCTTCGGCTTCCCCTAACCCTGCCCCAAGGCTTCCCTAATACCCAACTGACGGTGAGGATCTGAATTTCTGGCCTCACGGCTACTTTAGCCCCATTTACCCCTGTGCCAGCACCCTGGGTGCTAAAGTAGACTACTTGTGATTTCACCCCCACCCCCCAAACCATCTGCTATTTTGACCTCAAATACAACCAACTCCTCTCTTCCCTCCCAACAGAATTCCTTCCCATTCCTAGCCGGGCGCTAGGTGGGGGTGTCGGACCGCCGGGGCCTCCCCCCGGGGGTTTGGTGAGGGTTTTAAACCAGCACGAGAGCCTCATGACATGGACTGGGGTAAACTGGGTGGCACAGCACCCTTCCCTGCGCCCCAGATCACGTTTGGGGCGCAGCATGTCACTCCTGACACTGCCGGAGGGAGACTGGGAAGATTGCTTTCCACTCACCCCACCTGCACCCCTTCCTTGCCACTGTGGCTTGCGGGTTAGCGATAAGATGGTTTGTGCTCCTGTGGGAAAGGTCAAGCTGCAGTGATGATTTGCATCCTCAAAAACTGACAAAAAAATCCCAGGTATAAAATGATGAAGATGCCTTTGTACAAACACAGAACAGGGGAAGAAATGAAGAAACATTTAATCTCCCTGGATCTCTCATAATTATCTCTGCCAATTGCAGGAGGAAACAACAAGGCATTAATCCTTGCTATTTAACTCACAGGGATAAACCAACCAAAACAGCGACACACTTTGTTCTCCATTGCACTAGTAAGCAAGAAAACCTAATTCCAGCGCCTCAGGGGTATCCCAGCACCCTGTGCCCTTGCATCCAGGCCCCTCCCATGCTCCATTCAGTTGCATTTTTACCACCTTGTTCTGAAATTCCTAATTTTGCCGTTAAAATGCAGCAAAGAGGAAAGCCAACCTTCCCACATGACTCCCGCAGAGTCCTCCCTGACCTGTCTTAGGCTGGGAACAGCAGGGCCTACATTTGACTCCCCAGGGCACTGGCTGGTTTATCTCAAACTGGTTAGCCACAAGGCAGAATAAGAAGAGAGTGATTAGGTAGCAGGTGTTGCCCTTGGCATCAGGCTTCCACAATGAGGAGGATCAATATCTCTGAATTACCATTTTAGTCATTCCCCGTGGGCACAGCCTGCACTGGAATAAAGGGGCTGTCCCTCGGGGTGACAGCTGGATCACCACATGCAGAAGAAACGGGCGCTCATGATTAAAGCAGAGGGCTGGAAGAAGACGTGCTGAGGGTGTCATTAAGAGTGTTTGTTTCCCTGCCTGCAACACAGCCTCTGCTATGACCTGGAGAAGGTTACTTCAGTTTTCTGTGCTTTGTTTCCCTCCCTCCCATCAGCAGGGACAGCGTGGGCCTTCCCACCCACTGAGATGCCATGAAGATAAATTCCCAGTTATTTGTAAGGCTGTTGAAAAAGCACCAGAGAAGAACAAGAGAAATACTGAACAGTTTCAGTAACAAATCAACTATTTTAAAGCTTCCCCCCAGAGGAAGCAATTATTTGGAGCCAGGTTACGTTTATGAGGGGAGACATAGACTGTAGGATGGTAACAACTTTGTCTGCAGAGATGAACCCAGGATCATCAATCTCAAAAACAGCCGTTACAGGGGCATTTCTGCCATCCTGTGCAGACTGCTCACAGAGATGGAGGAAAGTCATCTGAGCAAGACTGCCGCCCTGTCCCACCCGTGGGGAGCCCCACTCTGCCCTGCAGCACCCAGGGATGGGAGCACGAGGTGGGAAACCCAGCGCTGTTGCCCCTTGGGTGCCAGGCTGCCGCTTCTGGCTCCCATCGGGCTTGTCCAAGAAGGATTTGCTAGTCCCGAACCTGGCCCCCGCTCTCCACAACACGAGGAGACTATAACCTAGGTTTAAATATGAACAATGTATGCTTTCTAAATACAGATAGCACGTCAGCCCTTCTTAAGGGAGGACGTACCCGATGGGCACAGCCAGTATGGAAGCAAATCCAGCTGTGGGCCAGCTGCAGCTAGCAGCTCTGCCCAGCCCCAGCATCCCCAGCTGCCACTGTCCTGGAAGGAGGGACGTGTACCCCCCCTGCCAGCTCTCCAGCCCATCCTTCTCCCACCCCCAGCCACTGCCAAGGCCTCCTCCGTGCTCTCCGGTATCCAGGGCACGCTGCAGCCCGCTATGGCTCGCCCTCCTCCTTCGAGGGCATCAGCCCTGTGCCTGGCAGTGCCCGACCGCCCCACAGATGCTGCGTGTTGCGGTTTGGCATGTGTCCGGGACAAGGAGAGCGTGTCAGCCCCGTGAAGTGCGTCCCCCAGCCTCACGTGGGATCCACAGGCCTGGAGGACAAACCCTGCTTGCCAGGCAGAGCTGCTAACACAGAGTGATCTCAAACACCGTCCCCCAAAATAGCTACAAGGAGATCTGAGCGGCATGCCTAGAAAAGCAGACAAGGGTGTTTGTGCCCTCGATGCCAGTGTATTAGCACCAGACTGTGCTCTCTTGTCCCCAAATCTGTTGTGGTTTTTTTTTTTTTTTTTTGTTTTCATGGATGTAGCATGAAAAGCCTGAGCTGTGTCCCCCAGACGCAGCATGAGCTCTGCACAGGCCAGAGGACAGAGAGCTGCCAAAGGACAGCCACCTTATGCCAAGGTACCCTGAGGGCTCCTTAGCTCTGCTGTGCCACAGCCCAGGTCTCACTGAAGGTTACAGCAAGGAGTTTGCTGGTAAACATCATCCTCCTGAAAAAGGGAACAGAGAGAATTGGGAAGTCCATCATGTGTGTTTGTCCATCCCTTCCCCTGCACGCCAGGATGCCAGCTTAGTGCCGAGAGAAACCACAGCAGTTTTGCCAAGTACCGCAGCCAATGCGGGATGGGGGCTGGCAGCGTGTCCCAGCTCTCTTCTCCAGTGACACACTGGTAAGGGGCCCTCTGCATGGCCCTGGCAGGTGAGGAGGAGTGTGAAAATGCTCGCTTTGCAAAGCACAGGGCTTGTTGGCACGTAACTTGCCAGTATTCTTATTTTCAGGAGGGGGAATCTGCATTTCATGACACCCTTAAACAGAGGTCAGAGGCTGGGGGAGCTGTTAATGCAGGGGAGGCTTCTGGCAGGGGCAAAGCTACAGCACGTCAAGGAGCTATTTGGTAATGCAATCCCACCACAAAGCTTTCCGACAGTGGCGTTGTGGCATGCAGCAGCCAGAGGTGACGAGGAAAGGCTCCAGATGCGCTCGGTCCTGTTAAAGAGTTAAAGCATGTGGTTGTAATGGGGCTGGTGTGTCCACGGCTTTGTGTTCCTGGAAAATCCACACGTACAGAACATCCTGTCTGGGAGCCGGGCGGTACAGTGCGCTGGCTGGCAGGACGCCTGGCGAGGGCAGGAGCCCGTTTATCCCTTTTTCTGAGCAAGTTTCTCAAAGCAGCTTTGTGGCAGGGTCGATGTCTTTGTGGCCAGGCTGCTTTTCTGGAAGCCGAGGTGTTCCTGCGGGCCCCGGCCTTTCCACCCGTCAGCCGAAGGGCCAAGGGTTTAGGAGGATTTCCCAGACCACCCACCTCGGGCTTGGCTCCCACAGTCATTTCTCATTGCAGGCACAAACCAGAGGTGACAAATTATTTCCAATGTGTCTAATAGATAAGAGCTGCTGAACAACAAGCAGGGCACATTCCTGGCTGACAGAACTGATGTGGCAGTGAGACCACAGCCCAGAGAAAAGCAGTAATAATTTAAAAGCAATTCCTGGAGGCCACCGACTCCCATGTGCCAACTGTCTGCATCAGGAGGGCAGGCACAGGCCACAGAGCTCCAGTTTCACAGTGGCAATACTACAAAAAGATCAGCTTACTGTGTGGGAATAACTTAAGGAATAAATGGAAATGGGAGGAACGTAGATGTCACCCCTTCCTTTCTCTTTAGCCTGCCCGTTCCTCCACAGAGGACAGAAATCATATATGTGAGTATACAAAAATCGCATAACTTCGTTAAGGACTTTGCTTTGAACAAGTTGGCCAACAGGGTCTCCTCTCTCTTTCCCTTTCCCTTTCCTGTTACACTACCAATAGATTTCCTTAAAAGAAAGGAATGCTCATTAGTACACCTGCCTCAAAGGGCAACGTTACCTTAGGTCTTTGAAGCAAAGAAAATAATAATAACGGACTGTATGTAGCACTGACAGAACAACGGGTGTCCATTCTTCTGCAGTTTCTGCTCCTGCCATCCTCCCGGTGCAGTGTGACTACCCGGAGGAGGGGAGAGCAGAGCCTGCACCCAGCCTCGCCTCCGCACTCGTGCCTGCGCTGCCTGCACCACGCACTTGAAAGATCTCTCCCACACCTCCTGCGCTGCCCCGCTGCCCACTTTGGATTAGTGTTTTGCCAATAAGAGCTATCTTCTCTCTAAAAATAACATCTTTTTTCTACGTATACTTTTCTCCTTAACTAGTCCCCAAGATTAATTAGCCCTTTATTATGTTCACCCTCTCTTCCTCTCTGAATTCCTCCCATGCCAGACACCATCTCTTTAAACCTTTCTCCCCCACCCCTTCCCCATGGTTAACAACTCGGCCAGTCTCCCCTGACTGACTGTTCCCACGGGTGGATGGGGACACCACAGGGGCTGTCAGCTCTTGCTGCCGTAGTCACCAATGCAGGTTCCAAGCCCCACAAGACAGGGACTGCAAGAAAACCACACAGCCATTGCTCCAAACACTCCCCAAAATGCCTTTTTTCTCCTTGTATCAAACCCAGACCCAACCTCACTCCCTCTGAAACCCCCCCGCCGTGGTTTTCATCCAGCCCGTGTCTCTGGACACATTCAGCCCCTCTTGCTTCACTGCTGTTGCCTTTCCCCCTGCGCAGAGCCAGCAGGCACACATTTCCTACCGCTGCGGGGGGAGAGCCAAGTAGCTGCCGTGTCCTCCCCCAGCTCACATCCTTCCTCTCCCTCCATCGCTGACGGATCGTTGCTGCTTGCTCCCAAGTAACTCAGACTGCACAGACTGTTTTCCTTGGGGGAGCAGAAGGGTCAGAGCACTTGTGGCGGTCTTTTCCGCACCGCATCAGTAAAATTGCTACGCAGGCACTCCGTGCTATAGAAAATAAAGGCAAACAAATACCTTGCCCAGCCTCGCGCAGCAGGTCTGCACACTAGATCAGGAGACTCCTCGGGCAGGCTGAGGAGCGTCTCCTGAAAACAACTGCCATGAACATCAGCCAAGGCAACGGGTCCGGGTGGCTCAGGTGATCACAGCCCTCCCAGAACACCCGCGAGCCAACCTGACCCAACTTCTCCCTCCCTCACGCACCGGCACCCCGAGGGGGGCCTTTCCTCTGGAGAGCAGAGGGTATTTTCAGAAACGGATGATCCTTCCGAGGCCGCACCAACTCCACTCCTCCTTCCCCAAGCCACCTGAACATCCCTAGCTTTAGCTTCATCCTGATCTTCACATGGAAGGCACCGCACTACTGCAACGTATTCACTAATGAACTCCTAAGATTTCCAGTCCACAAGGCCCAAGCAGTTAAAAAAAAAAAAATACACAAGACATCATAGCTTCACTTCAAAAGAAATTTTTTTTTTTAATTTAGAAATGCAGTTATATACATAGAACAATTAAATTAAACTTTGTACAAATATTAAAATACTATCTTCACACCCACTGCAATGTACAGGATACCAGAAAATATATATAAAATAAAGCAAAATAAAACCGATTGAGTGACATCCTGCACAGCATCAATTATGGTTTTGCTTTTAAATCCCACATATATATGGAGTACCATTCTGCAAATAATTCCATAGTGGTGCAATTCAAAGAAAAAGAAAACACATAAAGGAAAGAAGAAAAGATTAATGCACAAAGGCAGTCAAGCTCCCCTTGCATTTGCATCAGCAACTACCAGCAGTCTACCCACCGCATCATAGGACACCTGCTTCACAGACAGCTTCACTTTGTGGTTTTTTTTTTTTTTTTGGAAGGAAGCAAATTTGAGAATGGGAACCAAAACACTTTCCAGCACAACTCAGTTGCCTCTGTCCTTGCTCACTCGAGGACAGAAACGAAAGCACAGCTACAGAAAGCATTTGCAGAGCATCGGCAGAACCGTTCTGGTGGGTACATACACCCGTACGTCGTCTGCAGAGGGACGAGTTTGGAAGCAGTGCTGAACACAGGGCCCTGAAGAGAAGTGCCATGCTCTGTCCTGGTGTGGAAGGGCAGGAGGTGGGGATGAAGGACTGAAAAAAGGCTTATTTCCTGTATAAAAATATGCCTTAAAATGAAGCCTGCTCTAGGAAACCTCTCCGCACTTTCAACGCCTATCATAGAGAATAAATGTTTTCTAAGTTCTTCTGCAAACAAAGGTTTTCACAAAGAGCAAGTTCAATCTACAAGTTCCCTGGTGAGGACTGAAGGGTGAAGATGGGGTGAGGCAGGATGTGCAAAATGGATGGGATTTATTGCATTTATATACAGAAACCAGAAAGTGAAATTGATTTAATTAGTTATCTGGATAGAGTAATAAGGCAGATTTTTTTTTTTTTTTTTAAACAACTGCTATCAGAACAGTAAAACCAAGTTTTGCAAACATATTCTAAAAAGGTCAGCAAGGAAATCTCCAACCAGTTGTATGTTAGTATTTTTTTATACAGCAAGCCTGCTGGTGTCTGCTAAATCTTCTAAACAAAGCACAAGCTTCCTTACAACTCAGTCATGAATGCATTAGCTCATTAGCCTGCAGCATACCTCTGTTTCCAGCCACAGCTCTTCCCTACCCCACTCCCTGTGCTCCCCTTTCTGTGCTGCAAATGACTTAACCATCCCAGATTATTCCCAATGGCTGAGCCTGTTGCTCTCTTAGCCCCAGCTCCTCAGTATTGACCCAAGTCATCTACCTCTGGGAGGACCTTCGGATGCTTCCTCCCAGCACACGTGGAACAGGTTTCCTCCTCACACACCTGACTTGTCCACACGCTGAAAAGGCCAAATAAACCCTCCAGACGCATTAAACAATTCACCACAACGGAGCTGAAGGAGAAACCTCAGGGGAGATGTCCAAGGGGTGAACAAGCAGCATGCCTGCTGAGTAAGCATCCTCCGCACGGCAAGTTCTCTGGTGGTTAAAAAAAGGATAAAAATGCATTAAGCTCCTCTCCCTCCCAAACCCGTGAAGTCTGACCTCAGCAACGACTCCACAGGCTCACGCGCTGCAGCACGTCTTTCCTCCTGACTTCATTTTTTGCCTCTTCTGCAGCTAATGACGGAGAGATGCAAGCTATTTAAAGCCAGAACACACAAAACCACCTCTCACCAATGCTGCCGACCCCCCTTCAAGGCGGCAGGAGGCTCTGACGCCACCCAAGCTGGCTCACCCTTCCAGCTGAGCTTCGTGATGCAGAGCCTGCCCGGAGACTGCCCCGCTTCCCCACGGGACACTGTCAGCTTCACTTTCTGGTTCTCTCAGGCTGGTTCAGTTCTGCAACACTTGGGCTGGAAACACTGCAGTAGGTTGCATTTTATTTTTATTTTTTTTTTTAAAAACTATGCAACTGAGAGGGAGCAGGGAGGCTTTTCTATTGCACATAATATTCTGAATTTCTGAAATGCCCTTTTTTTAACCCGTCAGACTCCAAAAATAACAGAAACCTTTAAAATAAGTGTGATTTTTATTTTTCCAATGTAATTAAATCATTTTAATGTTCTTGAATATCACAGGAGCCAGCACGTATGATAGAGCATTAGATGATTATATTGGGAGTGTTAAATGAGGGAAAAATGCTTCCCTTTGAATTCTTTTGCCAGACAAGTGGGGAAAAAAAGGTAAGGAGGCTGTGATCCCATCAGAAAAAAGAAAAAGAAAAAAAAAAAGAAAAAAAAATCATTTACTGTGTTACAGCTTGCAAGGCTGAGCCTCCCTGCTCCCCATCCACCACGCTGAGATCCAGGCTGCATCTACCTATGGCAACAGCCAAAGAGGTCACACTCTGTGCTCAGAGGTAATGAACGCTCCTGAGACACAGCAGACGTCACGACTGAGGGATCTTTAAGCCTCAGTCCTTGCTCCCGTAAGTAAAGACAGGACTGTGCAATTTAGGTTTTCCTAAATCTCTGCTTAAAAGTTTTCCCAATCCTTCAGCCTCCGCCAAATTAAAACAAACACAAATGAGTAACAATCACTTGATAATAAGTGAGGCCTTGCTCCCCCCCTCCCCCTTGAAAAACTGTCAGGCAGCCATCGCTCAGGCTCCTCCCCAGACATTCTACCTCATTTTATATGAAAATAAACTCTAGAGCTGAGGCCGTGGGCAAGAGGAATGTGATGCCCCCAGACGGTCTCCCATGTTCTGGCTTGCACAGGTCCCTGGGGCTCTTCTGCAAGCGCTGGGGGCATCAGCTGGGGCTACCAGCCAGCACAGCAGAGACTGGCCTGGGAGCTGCTGCTTTACCCTCAGCAAGCCAACAGAAGCTGCCTGTTTATGCCTGATCACGAGATCTATGCTTGCATATTTCCCTCCACCTCCGCATTTCCCTCACTCCTTAGTAAAGACATTTCCCACAATTTCTATAAATTAAGCAAAATTAAAGCACTCCCTCTTCTGTGCAGCCTGCTTCCTTCTCTTCCCCACCCAAATTGAATTTTCTCTCCCAAACTGGCAGTTGCTTGCTTTACAATGGCAGAGAGAGGAGGCAGGGTACGTGCTTACAGAGCAGGCGCTCATCCAGGGCAAGGCCAGGCCTTGGGATCAGCTTCCAGCTTTGTTCAGAGATTCTCCCACCAAGCTGCTCCTAACACTGAGTTAAAGGACTGTCCCTTGCAGGAAAGCAGCACGTACCTGACTTCTACACCACGACTGATGAGGGGTCAGTTTGAGTAGACAGGACCTTAAATGCATAAAGAGCCGCTCACCCTGCTCAGAGTTGGTTAGGCAGCAGGAGAGAACGCACCCGTTCTTCCCTCCACACTCCCTTACCGCTACACTCACTCAATCTCTCCATCTGCCCTGATAAACCAGTGAATGAGACAATTTGCTCAAGCTTAGACCATTTCCAAGGTAGGAGCTAAAAATTAAATGCAAACGTCCCCACGCTTATTTTCTAAAATTCCAATAGCAGATGGATAAACAACATTTGCCCTCTCCAGTGCTTGAAGCTGAGACACCACAGCCCGCTGTAAAACAATGTGGGATTTTCACCAAACTGAACAAAATAATATCCAAACCAGGACAGGATTTATCAAAGCCTGGTGTTAAATGCAAGGTAACATGAGCAATAGGGAAGGAATTTTAAAATACTGTATTTTTAAATTAACAACATCCCTCTAAAACAAGGATAGGGAAAATAGGATTCCTCCATCCACAGGCACGCGCTGTCCCAGGTGTCCTGGGATTTAACAGCTCATCAGGAACAGGAGCAGCGGGTACATGGCTGGATACTATGGCCAAACCCCATTTCCAGGAGCTGGAGCTAAGCCACATTGATTTTATATATAAAGGTGTTGCATTACTTCTACCACATGCTGTGACGGTATGTTCCTGGAGCAACAAGGATGAGGATGGCGAGGATCACAAACCAAAAGCAAAGCAGCAAAGACGGCATCCCTATTTACCTGTACATTACCACATGATGTGTAAGGCCATGACATTTTGCTCCTTCAACTCAAATAAAGATTTAGCAGCTTCTCACGGGGCAAACACTTCCCTGGTTACTTCAAGACAGTTATGGCAAGCAAGGTACATGCATCTAAGAAGCCAACTTTTCTTGCTGAAACCAGCCCTGCAGAACAGTGCCCGGAGCTCCCCAGTGAAGAACCCTATAACCACCACAATGCTTTTGTGACTGGATCACCTACCTCAGACAAATGTGGCTTCCTGCAAAAAGACAGCAACCAGGATATTCCGACCTGCTGTAGATAACTGGGGGAGGGGGGGGAGGGCAGAGGTACATGTATTTTTTGATTTTCTTCTCCTTGCTACCAGAACTTGAAACAATCTTCGAAACCTAGGTTCAGGAATAAGCTATGTGTCCTCTGACACTGCTGCCAATGTAGCCAACCTTCCCTCACAGCAACAGACAACTGCATTGTATTTAGGGGAGACTATAAATGCAGCTTACCCGCAGCCACAAGGAAGCAGCCCTTCTCTGTGGGCCCACCCAAGCCCATGAGGATAAACCAGCAGACTCTCGCTGTCTGAAGCTAGGAAGACACACTAGCCTCTGAGATGGCAGCCACCCAGGATTCAACGGCCGCTGTACCTAGTGTGGCTGGAAAGGTAATTTGGGATTGTACCAATGGCACTAGGCATTCGCTACCCACGGGTGTTTTTCCCCTTGACATTTTCAAACACCTGAACCACTTCAAGATTACATCTCAAAAGCATTTCCTCTGCCTGAAATCTGACCAAAAGAACCTAAGATTTAGTACAGAACCACCTCAACTGGAAAAGCTCTGAGACACACAACTTCTTCAGAAGAGCAGGGCCACAAATTTGGTTCCAGTCCTGATGCCTCAGTGAATGGGGCTAACTCATAATTAACGCAGGGTTGGTTAACTGAAAATCACATCCTCCGAGCTTTCTGGACTCCGCTAACCACTGGCCATTCTCTAAGGCTCTTCTACAACCTAACGCCAGGAGATGCTCTGGCACCAGACCAAAGCTGAAAGGGTTGTTTTATTGGCAGCACAGTCCCAGTCCCAGTTCCTAGAAACACAGTATAATCAATTGGGCTGCACAGGTAGAGAAGGAAGGAGGAGACAAGAGTGATTTTCAGGTATGAACTCCTGCAGAGATGGTTTTTGAGAAGGGGCAGAGGGCGTTCCTACACACTGGACTTCTCAGACTTCAGCGCTCTAGAAATTCTCAATGAACTGTTATTGCACAGCTACGTTGTCACACAGCCCAGCTCATCCGAGGCGCTTCTAGACATTGCAAGCTGCCCCTTAACTGGGATCCCTCCCAAGCCCAGCTTCAGTCCCAGGGAGGCATTTTGTCCTGCCCTATCACAAAGAGGGTGCCGGAAGAAGAGCCTATGTAACATATATAGGTATATATAAACTGTGTCTGCACCCAGTGAGCAAGCGGTTTTAGCCCCTGCTCTCTGGGCAGCAGAAGGGCTAGAGAGGCTGATAAACTGCAACAAGCCGGTGTGAGGAGGAGAAAGGCACGAGAAAAGAGCAGCTCTTCAGAGACTGCTGTCAAACATCTGGCTGGGGAGGAGGAGAGGAGAGCTCAAATCCACTCTGTTCCTTGAGCCCCCGATGCTGATGGAATGGGGAAGCCAGCGCTGCACCAACTCCACTGGTGCATCCAGGAGGCAACCTGGCGACATCCTTTGGATCTTCAGCTGAGGGCGTCTCTGCTTGGAGGTATCCAGGGCACAGCTTGCAAGGACGGGGAAGGCTGCACAGAGTGCTTTCTGTCCTGAAGGCAGGGAGAGGGGAGGAGGAAGAAATCCAAGAGGGAGAGGGCTAGACAAACACAGCAAGCCTCATGCTTCCTTCAGTAAGGGAATATCTGAATGGTGGGAAGAGAAAAAAAAAAAAAGAAAAAGTAGTGAAACTTCTGCGGTTCAACACCACCAGAAAAACTACTGCTGAAAATAAGACAGGCTCCCATTTCCATAACATGATAATGCAGTGGTGTTCCTGTCATCACAACACAGCAGAAGGGACCTTTAGAGGACTCTGCTCCAGCCCACCCCTGTGAGAGGGGCCATCGCCAGCTCCAGCCTTGAAAATCTCCAAGGACAGAGACTCCATCACCTCTGAGTGCTCATCTGGTCCTGCACTGCTCTCCTACCACAAAATACTTCCCTAATGACAAATGTGAATCTGTCAAGTTACAGCCTGTAGCCATTGCCCCATGCTGTATCATCTGGCTGAGAAGAGTTTGGCTCCATAGACTTTTCAACTCCCTGTAAAGTAGCTGTAGTCAATTGTTCTCTTGACCTTCAGCTGCTTCTTCAGCAGATTAAAGAAGCCCGGCTCCCTCAGTTGCCCCCCACAAGCCCGTGGCTATCCTGGCAGGCCTCCAACAGAGCCTGTCCAGTTTCTCCACATCTCTCTTGAACTGAGGGTCCCCCAACAAGATACAGAATCCTCAGTAAAGCCTCACCAATGCTGTTTAGGGGAAGATAATAACTCCCCTTAAGAATGACAGTTTCCTCCTTTCCCATGACCTCAGCAATCTTTTAGTTCCTCAAAATGTCAAAGACATGTTTCTTACTGTGGCAGGGATGGTTGCAAATACAAGGATCACACTTGCCCTTACCTAACATGAAGAAATGCAACCTCCTCCAGTAGCTGCAGCTTCCTCAGCTTTGAGTCACAAGCACAAGCTTTACAGTCTCCTGGTGCAAGGAGCAATCTGCCACCATACAAGAAGCCTTAGAGGCAATACATGTTTCCTCTAAGGTGGTGATAGAAATGACAATGCAGAGACAGCATCCTTGAATTTCTACACTGTGGACATTTTTTGTTAAACTTCATTTCTGGATTTCTGCTGTTTACGCACTTGAGGTTTAATGTCCATCTCAGGACATGCTGCCCTTTCTGATCCCCTTTAGCTGTTTTTACCACAAGGGTTCTGGGTGGCATTACCACAGCTGCAGGGCTTGACACCATGGAAAAGAGAAGCTCTGCCCTGAGCTATCTACAAGCCAGTTACACTTCTTGCTTCTGCAGAAGCAACCTTAAGCCGCAGCTTCACATCAGCTCTGGCGTCGTAAAGCCACTCCTTCAGGGCACAACAGAAGTGAAAAATACAAGATGCACTGACTGTTTAACAGACTTGTCCCTCTGCCCTGCACAGTAAGCTGAAGTACATCCCTCCTGGGTCTTCTCACATGCCGAGGCTGCAGCACTGTATACACTGTGGCAGTAAGCCGTTTACTACAACAGTCTAAAAATGAAGAAGCCCAAACATCACAAAGGGTTTGTATTCCAAGCATATCCTCCCACTCCCACCAACTTGTTTTCCAAGCAGCTATTTTACTGCACTTGCACTATGATGCTGGAGGCTGACATTTCGCTGCAAATCCTTTGCTAAGACAGCAAGCACGAGCAGCAGAACCTACCACTTTTTCCAGACTGCTCTAGGCTCCCAGTCTGAGTGTGCTGCATACTTCAGAAGAAGGTATTAAATAGTGCTTGCACATCTAAGTCATGAAACATGACATGGAGACTGGGACACCTCTTTTCAAAAGCTCCTCTGGTGCCTGACATACATAGGGGCATTCCTTGCTATTTTCATCCTAGGTAGTCAGCTGCAGAACCTGCTCTTATAAAGGTCTCGTTCAGTGCTCCTTGCCCAAGTCACATACCATCTGTGTATTCCTCGGAGGAAGTGAGTGATAGAAGGCTCTGTATGTCACTGCTTTCTGAATCTTGGACCTCTTTGTGTACAGGTCTACTGCTAGCCATGCCAGCTACCCAGGAAGAGGTAGCAGCCTGATGCACAAGAACAGTTTCAGAGCGCTGAGAGCCACTGGCTTCACACAGTCCAGAATGTCCAGGGGCTTCATCTTCTCTTTCAAAGCTATTGCGGGCCCCTTGGTCCTGCTGCTGCATCTCTCTGGCTCCATTCTGCCCAGCTCCCTCTGAGAGCACGATCTGCACGCGGGAGTCCGAGGGTGGAATGCAGTTCCCTGTGCTGCCATACACCGCTTCTTCATAGGATGGCAAGGCCACTTGGACACCATCCACCATGATAGAGACCTGATCTCCAGACACACCTTGGTCTCGCCTCAAAAAAGAAACAAAGAGAGAGAAGGGGGGAGGGAATTAATTAAAAAAAAAAAAAAAAAAAAAAAATCAAGTTGAGCATTTACATTTCTATATATATGCTACCAAGAACTTCAGTGACCTCCCACAGCAGAACTTGAATGCTCACCATTGACTTATTTAGGGGAAAACAGACAGAAACATGAATGGTGGTTTAACAAGGTCAAGCAAGCACAGCCTCGCAGCCCTACTGTGAACTGCCATAAACGTGAGCAGGCTCTGTAATTCACGCTGCCCGATGGATTTAGCAGCAAGAGCTGAAAAGGTTACAATGCTTCCCACCTCACCTGACTCCATAGCTAAATCTGACAAAGATCATGACTCAGGGCCCTCCTGCTGTCACAGCCAGCGGATAAAGAGCTCTGACCACTGCTGATTTCAGCTTGTTACGCTGCTGTATTCTGCAACACCCAGTGCTGCCTGTTCTGTCACCCTTGCTGCCAGCAAGTTAACCTCTGGCAGGGCAGGGAAGACAGCTCTTAAATTGGCACAGTGTGATTTGAATCACCTAGGCTCGTGAGTCAGAGCCCCGAGATTGAATTTTCCTTCTCCAGTGATTTGGACTTCTTCAGAAAAGGGCAGATTCCAGGGCCCCATCTCTCAACCTCCTCGCTGCTGGACAGCCATGTCTCTGCTCTTACTTAAGGAGCAGTAGTAGTTGGTTTGGAAGAGAGAGTCCACAGAGACTTTGTTGACCTCAGCTGGCAGCAGTGTTATGGCTGGGTCCCTCCTCTCATCCACAAACCCAGGCCAGGAGGGTTCTCCTCCCACAGCAGGGAACAATGGCAGATTTGCATGTGTATCTAAACAGCAGTACTGCCTGAATTCATGTCCATAGGATCGCACAAACAGACCTGGGGAGATGCATATATACACCCAGACACATACTTCAGCAGCTATCCAAGGCTACAAGAGGCAGGAGGTTGATCTATAGTAGGGATCATAACTTTTCACATTCAAAGCCAACAGAAAAGAGCAAGAAAACCACTCATCTGATGGCATGTTAGAATGGAGACTGCAGCTGGGTATCGCAGACCACCGTTTCAGACTACGGCTGGACCACAGGGCAGAGGTGTCACTGAGGTGATTAAAACAGGAGCAAAGAAGCGAGGAGATATGTTGCTCCAAAATGAAGGCATAAACCAAGCTCCTTAATGGGTTTCTGCTGCAAAGGAACAGGATGCCTCTGAGCCTCTGCAAACCCCAGCTACACTTACCTGCTGTGATGGAACGACTTCAGTTTTGGCTGCAGCAAAACAAACAGCACAACCAGGAGCAGAATCAGGGCAACAGAACTTGCTGTGGAGGCTACGATGGATAGCGTGGGTACTCCAATTGTTGGAGGCGAGTCCTTTTCTACAAAACCAAGAGGAACACAAGGTAAAACGATCCACTCCCTTAAATCACTGCCACAGGGAAGGAAAAACATCCACACTGCCTGCTCTCGGGAGTTACACTTGGGTGTGCATATGGGGAGCCCAGGTTTCCCATACAGTCAAGGCCTATCAGCTCTCTCTTATAGAGGATAGTTCAGAGCTCAAGCTGACACCTCTCCACCAGCTGTAAAGGGAACCTAAAATTAAACATGCACATACAAGTGTCCTTTGGAAAACACAAGGCAAACAGAAAAGCAGTGCCAGCAGGACACGGGAGATGATAGATGGTGGTAAGGGTTATGTTATATATATACATCTGGCTGAGCAAAAGCTAAAAAATGTCCTGATGTCACCAGCAAGGCTAATAATTGTCTAGCATGATAAGCACGATATTCTAGGCTAAACAATAGGAAAAGTTCCAAATAATGTGTTTTCTTGGCTAATGGACCAGCCCTCCAAAGGAAGGGGTGGAAGTCACCTGGCTGGGTATATTTAAAATGCAGCAAGTATTCAGTTTCTTTCTCACACAAACATATGCCAGGGAACAGAGAGGATGCTGAGTTTTCAGTGTTAGATACACATGCCCTGTTCACATTATGCCTTCCTCAGCCGCGCCGTTTGACTGCACAGCAACCAGCGTGGCTTTTAAAGGTCCCTTGTAAGACCTTACAATAAATTGGGAGTGGAGACAGAATGGCCCGGAGCTGGTATTGCCGAGCATTGTGTATCATGCCTAGAATGCTACACTCGTCCTTTCACCTCCCTAGAGCAAATAACTGTCTGTTGTGTGTTGCCTCTGTCCCTAATTTATGTCTTTGGTAGAGATCTAAAAAACCTTACACTTCCTCATTGGCAAATACTACTGCGTATTTCACATCTGGGACATTCCTGTGTATGAAATTCCTCAATTCCTTTTTGTTACATTCAACACATTCTTTGGGAGCACAGGTCTCAAACTGCAGGGGGATGCAGGACACACATGGAGGTAAGGATGAGGGGAAAAGCAGCATGCAAACAGAAGAAAAAAAGCTGGAGGATCACTGTTTTTAAGCCTACAGCCTGAAATCTATGCCCAAAATAGGCACGCAAGCTGGAAAGCCAGTTTGCATTTTCTGCATCTTTTCCTGGGGTCAAACCTATTGGTTTAGTTGTTTTGAACTTGTTTTCCTGAATTTTTTCAGAAGTAGCTTGACCTCTCCCCAGGGAAAAACAATGTCTGGTACATTTTTCCCTATGTCAAACAGGGTTGAGTAAGGATTTCCATTTTCAACACTACTCAGGGCACTTTTGAGTACGCTGACAGGGAAGAGGGTAGGCAAACAGGGCTGTTCCATTTTCAGCATCAGTACATGATGCTGTAAAACTGCTTGCTACCCAGGGAACCACCCCAGCACATTCACTGTCTCATATTCCAACAAAATGCTCAATAACTCATACAATAAACTGTCAAAAGTCTATGGGGTTGACAGGCTCAGAGCTACACAAAACATCTGATAAGTGCTAGGGATTTCATTTACCCTCTATGGAACAGGTAGAATCTTACCCATTATCTAACTTTTTAAGACCTACTTTCTCTGTACCGTCTCCCATCTCCTCTTCCTCCTTTTAGTCCTGTGAGAGATCCACTAGTCGAACCTCAGCTGTCTCCGACCCTCACCAGTTGTTTTAAAGCCTGTGCTGTGAAAGCAATGGCTTTTTCACTGGGTCAGACTTTTGAGGCCCCATGTTTTTGACAAGGCCACTGATCCTTCAGGATGATGAAGAAATCTGAGGGATTTCTGCTCGCCAGAGCACAATCCCTTCGGCTCTGATGTAGGCCAAGTGCCACCATGCAGGAATGCTGCCCAGGGCACACTACCTGCAATAGCACAGCTTTGTTCTCCACCCTGGGTGCAGCAAGAGGAAGGGGGGAGCTACTGTGAAA
Source organism: Tyto alba (assembly GCF_018691265.1). Lineage (NCBI taxonomy): Eukaryota > Metazoa > Chordata > Aves > Strigiformes > Tytonidae > Tyto > Tyto alba. Next base: position 11,478,056 of record NW_024881280.1, read on the forward strand.
AGGAACCTTATGCTGAATTTGAAAAGCCTCTTCAGGATCCAGTTGCTGCCAGGTAAACACGCAGTTCCCTTCCTTATACATCACAGGAAGAAGCTATTGGAGTGGCTGTGATGGGGACACTGAAAAGACAGTGTCTTTGGGACCGGACAGGATGTTCCAGAGATCACAGGTATGCAGTGAGCTCCATAAAGAGCTTGAAGAAGGTGCTTTTCTGTTTTTTTTTTTTCAATTAAGCTAACACATTTTGCTTTATGTATTATGAGACTTAATTCTGGAGTGTACATCTTGCTGACTCAGGATGACTGAGCATTAAAACTCTATCAACAAGCCAGACTTAAAGAGGGGAGGGAGTTTTCCCTTTATCCAGTATGCATGCTTTAAAACCAGAAGAGCTGTAGGCAAACTAAGTTGTATGACAAACATTTTCCTGCAAACTTTTTTACTTTCCTGCTTTGATGGAGGAATTCCTGTTCAGCTGGGAGAGACCCACAAAACAAAAGCTGTCCACTTGCACTTGGAGAGAAGAAATCATTTGTCAGCAGTGTCCCTTCCTGCCAGTACAGTGAAAAGCAGCACCACTGAGCTCTTTGTCACAGGTGGCCAACAGTTACTTAACCTGTTTGCAAGGAAGATCAGCTCTACATACTCACAGACACACACGCACATGCGGACAGACAGGTACCCCACTGGGGGAGATGTACTGTCAAACCCATCAGGAGCAAAACCAGACAGCATGGAAAATGCTTCAGTTGGGGCTTCCCCCATTTCTGGGATGAGAGCTGTCAAAATAAGAGGCTCCACATGAGTAACAAGTTGCATCCTTTATACTCCTTTCCATGGGTTGTCTTCTTGCGTGAGGGACTCTGAGCCTGTGGCAGATGGTCTGTTACAGAAGAGGCATTTTTAATAAAAAGCTGTGATTGTGAGCTGCATTTATGAAACTGCTGGAGCAATGAGACACAGCTGTATGGACTTCCCCAGCACCACACTGACTCAGTGTTTAAGAATAACCTGAAAAGTCAATGCAAGGGCCACTCTGACTGTCCCACTGGAGTCCGTGAGCACTCACCCGGGCTGAGCCTGCAGCTGACTTCCATGGCTGGGTTCCACTCTCCATTCTTGCAGGTCAAGTACTTATAATCTCCTTTCAGCATGTAGCCTTCGACGCACAGATACTCTATGACACTGCCTGAAGTCAGGGGGTTGTTGCAGGGGCTAGGGTGGCATTTATAGCCTCCATTCTCAGGCTGCGGTGGCTGGGGACAATCTGGAAAAAAGACAAAGCATCATGGAGGATATCTCAGAGGAAGACATCTGTTGCACAATAGATACAGCACACAGGCAGACTTCTACCTACGAACACCCACTAAATTAAGAAACTACCAAAACTGAGAAGAAAAACTGTTACACAATGGCAGAGAACACTGCTCAGTTTCACCTCTGATATGTCTTCTGTGGTTGCTAAATACTGCTTGTTATCCCAGTAGTACAGTCTCGTCAGCAGGCATCAAACTGGCGATATTTCTGAACAGTGACACAACAGAGATTCCACAAGAGAGAGGCCCAAAAAATCCTTGGTACTATCTTTTCCCCACAGCTGTTTCACTAGAGACTGAGTGGAACCTAACAACCAAGCTTTTATATCAGCCTGATATAGAAAAAGAATGAGAACTCCTACTGAAATGGATGAAAAATGCAAACACCCCACTGTACTACTGGTACAATGTCAAGGTACAGAGCTGCCCCAGCAAGGTACTCTGGAAGCCTGGAGGAGTACACTGATTTTAGCTATTTTACACAGACATACTACCAATAGAATGGGGAATGGAGCTTTGGTGCAGTAGGACCAAATATTCCAGCCTATTTTTTTTAAAAGGAATTTGTTATATTACAAAGACATTTCTAAAAACCCCTCTCCAGACCTGTGTGAAGTCTGGAGTGCTGAAGACACTTTACATTTCTTCTTGCATCTCCCCTGTCCTGACTAATGGGTATATATATAGCACATGCCAGAAATTTTCTTGTAGAATTTTCAATAGCCACTCAAATAAAAACAACAAACCACGAATAAGGAAACTGCACTGACAACAGGATATTTGTATTGCTTAGAATTTCCTCTCCTCTGGCAGGTCACGGTGACCCTGCAGAACAGCTCCAAAACCTGCCACTGATGCCACGTATCTGCCTGGCTGAAAGAAGGAGAAATCCAAATTTTCCCTTTCAAATCCACATCAGCTTCTCAAACTTCACAAAAGAAAATAGATCAAAGATCCCTCTTAAGATATTTTGGGGCATGAAAAACTAGCCAACACACCCATCCTATTCCAACACAGCATGGTGATCCGGGCCTGCCCTTACACCCCAAAGTACGCATTCCCACATTCTGTCTCTAAGCATCCCACTTACTGTGGGACAAACAGCAAGAAACAACTGGGCAAAGTTCAAGTAACTGGACTTTGGGCAAGATATAAGAAGGAAAACTTTACAGAGATTCATTCCACGGTGGAAAAATTTGCTACATTAGGTTCAAGGGTCACTCCAGCAATCACATGTGCGAATGCATCATAGGTAGTGCCTTGTAAATGCCAGTAAACCCTGAGATGAACTGCTGAGCTAAGCCAAAAGCCCTCAGTCTGAGTCCTGCCAGCTTTATAACTGCAATTCAATTTGCTTCTTGAGAGAAAAGGTTAACAGGGATCTGCAGGGATCTTGCAAAGCAGCACTTTTCCAAGAAGACTTTGTTCTTGAGGAGATTTATTCTTAAATAAGCTTCAGAGAAGCCACTGTGCCATGCCTTATGAGGGTTAACCGTTGCCTCTTCTGTGTTGCTTTATTTTTCATTTCTGCAATAATTTCTCATTTTGTAACTAACATTCTAATCCTTCACCTTACGCAGCTAAAACTTGCTTTTACTTTAAGCCTGTCCAACACTTAGGGTCAGCTGGGATCAGCTGAAGCCGCAGATTCATGGCACATTTCACATTCAGGCACACAAACAAATGCCCTGCTTCATCTGCAGCTCAGGGGAGTGCTTCTTGCTAAATTGCAAGGACCCATTTGAGCACCAGACATATTCTCAGCAGTTTAACACATACCTCTCTAAGCAACAGTAGAGAGCTGTGGGGAAAAGCTACTGTTGCCACAGCAGCTGCTGAAACTCAGGAGCAGGGATGACAGCTTCCCCACACCTTTTTATGCCACAGGAGGTACCCTGGAATCACTCAGGAGCCATGCACAGCATCCTTCTGCTAACTGACTGCAGCAAACCAGAGCTCATTTCCTCTGTTTCCCCTTCTCCTGAGCCGTACCCACACATGGCCATTGCACCAGGAGCCCTCTTGAACCAGGCAGCAGCTCAGTTTGGTTCCCCTTCTAGGGTAAAGTGTCACCACTGAGGTTTCTGAGTTATGTGCAAAAATCACTCAGGAAACAAGCACTCATTTACATTGCAGTAACGCTCTCAAATGCTTGGAAATACCACATCAGTCACCTATAGAGCCCTGACTTGGCCTCCTCAACCTGGGCTTCAGGAGATCACAGATTGGTTTCCTCCTCATCTCCATAGGCTTCTCGGCATACACAAGGAGAGAAGCAGCTGATAAGTGTTCAGTCAGTTGTCCCCAACTTGGCCTCTTCACTCAGGAAACAGATTGCAGAATTAGTCACCTCTTTTTTTTTTTTTTCCCCACCTCCTTAGGTCATTTGTCATCACAGCATCCAAAAGCATCATAAGCATTTTAAAATGTCACCTTCACTGAGATGGAAGAATACTGTTTACGTGCTGGGAAAACAGATAAAAAAAGATCTGGATTGGGCAGCCAAAATATCCAACACGCTCTACCCTCAACCTGATTGAGCATCTCCAGGCAACCCCTGGATGACTACCCGAATCATCATTTGCAAGGCAGTCTCAGGGGAATAGGGCATCTCAGAGCCTGCAGCTTTGGAAAGGGCTACTAGACAATGCTGATGGCTTTAAAGATTGCTGGAAGTGGCCCAAGCAATCCTAGGGTAAGATGATGGACTGATGGTGCCTGAAAAACTGAGCAAGTCAAACACCTCTGCTCGCTGCTGGACCAGCTCCCTTTCCCTGGCATCTCTGACAGACCTCAGCACCTCTGCAAACCAGGGCCCGAGCCCACTGGAACACAGGCACTCAGAAAGCTTGGGACAGACAATGCAGCTTTCCACTACAGCAACCTGTGCCTAAGCTTCCAGCACCCTCAGCTTTCACACGCTCCATAAGGGGTTTCTTCAATTGCCTCCGTATGTGTGCTCTGAACTGGGGCTAACAGGAGAAGAGGTAGAGTCTGATTCTGCACAACCCTTTATCTCACCAAACAGCAGCAAAGCTTACACCCCAGTCTGCAGCACTGGTACACCCACAGCAAAACAGAACCAAGGCAGAGCAGCCCCTTTAGCACTTTTGACAAATAAGCCACTGACATACGAGGGGTGAAAAGAGCTGGGTGCCAACTGCTGCCAGCACGCATGTCCAGAGCATGGCTACACTTTGTAAGTGCAAACAGACAGGATTAACTGCCCGTGTTAGATGTTTATTAGCGCTCCAGAGAGCGGCTGTGTCGTGACGGTTCCGTACTGGGTTTGGGAGCAGGGAACAGCCTGACCCAGCTCTCCTTCCAGCTCACGCTTCCCAAATGGGCTGCTCGCGTTTAACCCTCAGCCGTGCTTGCATGCTGCTGTGGGGCCCAGCCCCAAGGCTAGAGTGTCGTTGTTTGGATATTATTTTGGCACACTGATGCTTTCTGAGGCACGTGAACTAAACCACAGAGAAGGGTTTTCCAGTGTTTCAGCCCCAATTAAAGCTGGGCAGATTTCAAGAGACACAACAAAACCCTGACGCACAGATTTCCCCCTTCCAAGTTCCAAAGGTGTGTGGCATGCAGTGGATGCACTGAAGCTTCCCAAAAATTTAAAGGAATATTTGTAACTTTGTGGGACACTAAGTGTATATATTGTAACAATCGACCTTCTTCCCAGTAGCATTAGCCTAGACTCACAATGACTCTGGGTTATATTTGAAATACAAAGAAATATGCACAAATTTTCATCAGCTCCCTCTCTGAAACACATGTTCCTGGAAGTATCTCTGGCTTATGAGACATCTTAAAACAAATGTTCACGCCAGGCTAGGAAGAGAAAGAGCCAAGTTACAGAAGTTATCAACTTCCTGAGGGGTTACCGACATCCTCAGCTTGCAAAGCTATTCCCAGCATCTTGATTCATCAAGCTTTGAGGACACACAGAAACAGTGGATTTGAACACTGCAGCACTGTGTGCTAAGGGGGCAGAGCTTTACTCCCAAAGGCCCCGCTTCCAAGAAGTACTGATGTTTCTGACATCTCCTGAGAGAGCTTGTTCTCTGCCAGCATACACTGCTGGAAATCAGGAAGGAGGTAACAACTAACCAGAAATCCAAATGTTTTGAACATCACTGAACTTCTGTTTGGAGGTAAAGAAACTGTCATTTCCAGATTGACAGGCAGAAATAAAGTTACACACTGGAGTTTCTGCAAATGCCATTCCAAAATACTAGGTATTTAATATATACAGACAATTCTTAATATACAAATTAAAAAATACTAAGTATGCACTTCCACCCAGTTTCCCATCAAATAATCTGTAAGGACCATCTTTTCCCGTGTTTAGGTCACAGGAGAAAATACCGTCCTCCTTCAAGGAGGGTTAACTGCTCTTATGTTCTTTCAATAGCTATTTTATTACCAGCTTGACAACAAGCAGCACAACACTAAGGAACCTCTTTTTTTTGTTGCAACCACAGTGTCATCACACTGTACCTTCACCGGCTCCCTTTCCCAAGGCTCTGCTAGTAGTAGCAACCTCCACTTGCTTTCTCTTCTACCAAATTCACAGACAGCTGTGAGGGCTTGAAACACAGCGGCTTTAGAGATGCTAAGAAATGTCAGTTGGCCACAATTAACCTCATCACCAAAGGATGAAATGGATCTTCCATGTCCTGGCTGAGCTGAAGCTGAGCTGTGGTCCTGAATGCCGACTTGATGCAGAGCTACAAAGCATTTCTAACATAATGTCAAATCGACACAAAACCAAGCCATGGCCACAGATAATACCACAGATAGAAGTATGTGGTATTTTGTGTGCTGACGTAGAAGCGAGGGTTTTACATACACGGAGCACAAACCACAGGAGCACAGCTGAGCCTTGGTCTCTATGAGTGAAATTCACAGATAAGCAGATTTCCAAAGCCCAAGCAGGATGACCCCGCTGTGGCAAGGATCAAGTACAATACACTCTGCTTACACATACAATGTAAGATTAAAACATACTTCCGTCTGACTGGGTAATTGCCCCAGAATTATAAAAACTCCCCAGAACTGACCTTCTTTGCACAGGCACAACACCTTACAAGAGGTGGCTGAAAGGCACCTCTCTACGATCTTGTTTGCTTGGCACTGTGTGTTTCTTTTTTCAACCGGTGAAGACTTCCAGATCCTAGCAGGGGTCCTAGACTCCTTTTTCTGCAACAAGCACTTGAACTGTATTTCAGTCACTGACCTCTTTTGCTGGGCAGTCTGACCACACAGATGAAAATCAAATCTTCCTTAACTGAATGCACTCTTATGAATTAATAAACCAAAACAGAACAAGATAACTACTGATCATCATCTGCTAGAGTGCGTAACTCTAGATTTGCAACTGAGGGAGAACAAACCATTGCATTGCTCACCTTACGTGGGTGGACAGATGAGTATAACATTGCTTAACAAAGGGATGTTTTGCACTGAACATCCAGTAGCATTTCTTCTGCTTCTCCACAGCAAGGCACAAAGGTCACTAAAGTTAGGATGGGAACAGTTTTGACAAATTAAAGCCACTGTTTATATGAGTCAGGCCCAAATCCCAGCAACTGCAAGAGGAAGCCGGACTGAGCCTCAGGTAAATTCCTCACTGACTACACAAGTGCTCTAGCATGTTTGACCATCCTCAGAGCAGTGTCAGAGAAATCTTACATGTCAGCGCCGAAGCATTTTGGAAGCAATTTGGGCAGACAAGGACTGCTCCCCTGGATCCCCTGAACACATGCCCTATTCAGGTATGTTAACACTTCCTGGCCTTTCAGACATACCACAGCTTTTGTGAGATGTGAAGACTGGAAATGGAAGGTCCCAAGATGTGTACTTCTCTTTGCTCATATACAAGATTCACTCTATTTAACTAACTGATATTATCAAGACTCACAGAGGAAAAACATCCTACAAACAAAAACCACCCTCCTGATCTAACAAGATGAACATTCCCCTGGCTAGTCTGGTTAGACCTGTCATGATTGTCTCATGCCAGCATGTCCTGCCTGGTGAGCAAATATCTTTGTGAAGCAGAACACAGAATCACCCAGTTAAACTGTCCCAGTACTAGAGGCCATACTATTTCCTTCATGCTGTTTCCTCTGAAGCCTCATCCTAACTTTCTTGTGCTACCTTGGCTCCCCTACTGTAGGATTTTTGTGGAGCAGCTTAAAAAAAGGTTGTCTTGCCTTAGAGTATATCTTTTTGTCTCTTTTCATCTCTTCTGTCACACAGGAAGGTTCCCTCCTGGTCAGAGACACTGCCTTTGCCTATCTACTCTCTTCCAGGTTAAGCTCCAGCATATTCCACAGTGGCAAGGAACAATTCTCTGTCCAAGTCTCCGGTTCTCCAAAATGTCACCACCTTTATTTTCTCAGCCAGGACTTGCCACTAGCCAGAGAAACAGCATCCAAAATAAACACAAGATATCCCCGGTTACTTGTCCCTGCTAAGGAGGCCTGTGATTTTCAACTTGGATAATTTGTGTGTGCGCATCATTTCAGTACAACAGAAGGAACTGCAAAAGCTATTACTAACTTCTGGCAAGGACCTTCAAAAAGCCCCAAACTCCCTAAGGCACCCTTGAGAGTAATCCTCCCTCTCTACGCCCCTCTTCAACCTGGGGCCTGTCACAGCTAAATGGGTGGTCTGAATCGCCAGCTGCATCTGAAGCCTTCTGCAGAGGCTGTGCATTTTCAGCATCTCAGACCTGAGATTCAGGTTTAATTAACACCATACTGAAAACAACAAAGCCAGATTCACTGTTTCTCTCCAGTTAGTGCCCCGAACATATTTGTAACAATAGGTTGTTGGTTTTTTTCCAGTTGCTATTTGTTTGTAAATTCATACACAGGCCTTCATCTTTTCTACACAATGTTTTTTTCACAATAAAAATGTAACAGTCTGACACAGCCAGCCAGCAGGCTAGAAGTGCAAGTCTGAGACCAGCAATAATGCTCACTTTGACTTCCAGAGGGTCTGGCAATTCTAGCAGACTGCTGCCCATAGATCCCACTCAGGGGTGACACTGAACATTAGTTTCGCCTTAAGAAGCGACTGAATGAATTTGCTAGCAAGAGCTCTGGCTGTATTTGCTAGTAGGAGACAAGGCATTGTTTTCTCTCTTTGGAGAGTTTCAGTTCTTGCCAGCAGGGCACTACCCAACCTCTCCACTAATCTCCTGGTTGTTTAGTAAGCCAATAAGGAAACAATTTACACCTCCCTTAGCCCAGTTCCTGGATCTCTTCTGTTTATTGGATATACTCCCAACCTCTGTCACCGGTACTCAGAGAAGCATGAATGTGACCCAACCAGATAATAGTGTCACTACTGTCCTTAGCCACAGCAGCAGGGTAACCAGCCGGAATTGCCAAGCTCACTTAGCAGCTTCTTGAGCAACAACAAAAGCAACAGATCAGCCTCCCAGCGCTGCAGACAGACTACAGTGCCTCAGCTTACACCTAACAGAACACACTGTCCAAGTTTTCATGTAAGTAAAAATTTGGAGGGGGGGGGGAAGTTTAAGCATAGCTTTTCCTCCTACAGAAGCTGTTGTCTCAAATCTTCCCATATTTGCTAGGGCAGGACAGATCCCTACCTAGCATATGATGAACTCAAACCCCACTATATACCTGCTGAGAGAAAAAACTAGAAAAGAAGCACCAAAACTAAAGGCACACATAGAACTGGCATACACGCCATTTTCAACAGCAAGTACTTATTTTACAAACCCTTCCCAACTACCAGACAGGAAATTCACTGTCCAAGTTAGCTGCTTTTCTCAGGAGAACTTCACCATCTGTGCCTTGGAGAGTCTGGGCGAAAAGTGGTTTGCTTCCTCGAGGATAAAATAAATAAATCAATATGCATACACATACGCACACACCCTGTTTGATTTGAAGAGCACAAAACTACCTATCAGCCCCTCTAAGCCAAGCCTGCTGCATCACTGTCTGGGGGAGCAAGGGAAGACCAGCATGACTGTAGTGACACCATAACTGCTGAACAAAAAAATTCCACAATGTCCTCTTTGGGTCAGGATTTTTTCCTCTTCAACCAGGGCCTTCAGTCACACATAACATTTCCTTCTGCCTGATGCAGGACTGGTGTTTGGCTCCAGGTATATTCTTTGCTTTCAGCGTGAAATCCAGACAGGCAACAACCTTGTTTTTCCTCTCTTCCCTTGTGCACACAAACCAGTCTATAAACAGCAGAAACCGCTTTTGGAAGCTCCTCCCTCAGCAGTAGTTTGGTTTTAGCAAGAAGAAAGTCTGTTATCATTTATTACCCTTTTTAGACTAGCTACGTCAACTAAACACTATCTTTTACCAAAGCAAAAAACACTTCCCAGGCAGCTGGTCTACAGAGAAAGAGCACCTAGATCAGCTTTGATCAACTACTACCTCTTCCCCACCCACACCTTCCTTCCTGTTGAGAAAGCACTAACAAGGGGATGCGCTTTAGTGGTAGATATACAAGTGACAGATAGAAAAGCAGTCACCTCCACCCACATGCTGTATCTAGTCAGTGCCAGCTCCATTTCAGAGTGTTATATACCTTCAGGTTTCCAACCAGTGACGTTTGCCTGGATGCACTCACAGGCTTTCAGAGCACAGCAGCTTCCCACTAGGCACCCTCTGCTCCTGCATTGTCCTCCCCTGTCTGAGCGTTTGGATTAATACCAATGTTAGACTAGAAAATGGCTCATCAAGTATTCCATGGATAAATGTCACCGCTTGTAACAGCAGGTCTGTGCAGAACATGAAAAGCCACATGCTTTAGACTGGGGTTTCTCTTGGCAGGCTGGCTCTGAGAAGCACAGCAGTGACCCACTCTGGGAATCATATTTGATGATTCTACCCTCTTCCAACATCCAGCATTTTGGGGGGACATTTTTTAGCCCACAAAATTACATTTGAACACGAATAATAAATCCTTCTCCCTAGAAGACAGGTGGGTCTTTCCCAGTAGAGGGGAAGCATGCTCTGCTCCCCCTTCATGTAGATTAATGTATTAGTGGGAGGTTTTTGCTTATTGCCCACAAGTGTGCTAACCTGCATGGTTTAACTCTACAAATACAGTAACCACAGATACAACATCTGAAAAAGAACCCAGACCGAAGCTGTCCTGCCAGCTAGAAACAGTTGAGAACTCTGTGTGTTTCTAGCCGAAGACAGCATTCACACCATAAAAAACAGATTACCAGATGCCCAGGTTTTCCACTGGTCTGTAATTTCTGGGGTAGAGATGGGGACTGGAACCAGGAGAACAGATTTTGAACCTTCTCCTTTTCAGCACTCTCGCTTTTTCTAGTGTACGAGCAGATGGGTCATTTCCCAGAGGGACAAACCCGAGACGGCAGCTGCTGCCGGGGCCCAGTCACAGCAGCTGAGGCTAAAGGACCTCTTTATATTTTACTTACAGGAGGCAGAAGTCAATAAAAGGCCTCCATTGTGAGTGCACACATTTCTCGTCGACCCTGCCCCTAAAATATTTTAAGCCTTCCTAAAAACACACTGCAAAAAACATAACCGTCTTTTGGACTCTGTGTATTAAGCAGAGGCCAAAGTCCACTGAAAAATAAGCTCTCTGTCTTTACTGGCTCCAGATGCTGCTTGCTCTGAAGTCAATGGCAGAAGAGCAAACTGAGCAGGACTGAAGCCTTTACAGGGAAATTACAGTTTCCTTAGCAAGGGCATATTCTGAAGAGGAGGCTTATTTTTCTTTATGTTGTAATGTGGGTAAATGAGAAGAAACTGAAGTAAAGATATTTGTATATATAATCATATAGCTGTGCATTTATGTAATTAGACACAAGCACTTACACTGTGTGCAGTAACAGGCACCCCTCACACAGCCATCCAGCCATCCCATATGCACCAAAGCTGCTTTTTTTTTTTTTTTTTTTTTTTTTCCCAGGGCAGGGGAAGAAAAAGCAAGGAAGAAAAGACTCTTAATTGCAGCCTTCCACCAATGCAGTTGCCATCTGGTAACTCAAGAGACACATGGAACCGAATTATCTTAATTAACATGTTACAACAGTATTTAAAAAAACTCTATGCTTATTAACACTCAGCTGTGATTAGCCAACCATGGAGGAAGCCTGCTAGTGCAACATTAATTATGGGTCTTGTCTGTCTTTCTATTAGAAATATGATTTTTTTTTCCCAGTGTCTTATCTCTTCCCTAAAAAGAAAAACCATTAGCATCAAAGCTTGCTCTAAAATGTAAATTCTATTTACATTCTACAAGAGTCAAAATGTTTAGGCTATATGAAGCTGCCACTGGTGCTTCTAGAGTGCTAAAGACTGTCTTAATATAAGACGTACTTCTCTCTGTCCCTTAGAAAGCTTTGTTTCAGTTAGACAACTCCCTCTCTCACTGAAATTTTAGCAAAAAGAAAAAAAAAAAAAAATGCCTTTCAAGTTCCTTTCCCCCTCCAAAACAGGAGCACAGACTTTGCTCTGTGCTAGGCAGGCAAAATCAAGACACAAAATCCAGGGCTAACAAAAACCACATCTGTGGAAGGAAGATTTCTGTGATGGAAAGCAGCGACCAAAACACAACTGCACTCCAGCAGCAGATTTGCCTCCCTAGAAGAGCACTACTCACTATGACAACTGTATTATTTTCCCCATAATAGGCCCACCTGTAACACACTCCCCTCAGACACATTCCCAAATGATTCAGCCTGACAGGCTCTGAGACTAACACTGCCAAGTTTTTCAGACTTGGCTCTGCATTATGTTTACACAGGGCCGGCTGCAGCGGGGCTCTCATCCGCACAGGGCATTCTGGACATCAGGGTAACACCAAAGCATAAAACAAAAACCTGGTGCTTTTAAACAATGCCAGGATTGATAAATTAATTCTGGAAACATTAATGAGGAACAGGAAACAAACAGGGAACAACTGCAGAAGTGCTTTTTAAGATCTTCAGATAAAGCAATCTTATTGTTGCACACACACCCACACACAAATAAGTTATTTAAAAAAAAAAAAAAAAATTGCTGTTGGTGATGTATGTGGAAGCTTATGCAGCTTGCTCAGGCCCACTATGGATGAAGACCAGCTGACCAGTACTTTACAGCACGCCGTACTGCCAGGACAGCACAAACAATTTGCATCTGGGCTGTAGTTGGAGCCAGCACTACTGTGGCTCCAGAACAGTCAGTTCAATGCAGAAACCTGCTCTCCCCCGTGGGCACAGTGCAGCTTTCCAAGTGGCACATGCTTCATTTGCTTTTGTTTTCTAAGGCTGCTTCCGGCGTCCCCGTGCCTTCTTCCAACCACCCCATAATTACTTCCATGTGTTCAGAGAAGGAAATTAAGCAAGTGCTGTAACAACACTTTGTGTAATCAGCAGGGTCCTGGATTCTGCTTTTGAAACCAATACCCACTGTCATAAGTAGCACCCAGCTGGTTTTGTGGGTTCCCCCCACCCCTCATTCAAAAGTTTGATTATGAGGGTCCCCCTAAGAAAGCTGCATATGGGTTTTAAATTCTGATTATTAAGAAATGTAAAAAAAAGTCCAAAAGTGTGTGCTGCACTGGGCAGAGGCAGCGAACACTCATCGGGGGCCTCTCTCTCTTCCTCTCACTGGCAGCTCATCCAACTCTAAATCTTACTTCATATTGCAACAAGGAGGAGATTATTTAAATAGATAACAAAGAATTGTCAAAATAATTTAATATTCTTGCAAAAAAGAAACAGGCACGGGAACTTACAGCGCCTACAGTGTAGAGGCAGGTTAGTAGAAAAGATATTAGCATGGAATTTGAACTCAAGTAACATCCACTGTCTTCAATTACTGGTGCTAATTTTAAACTTCGCTCTTCACACAGCTTCGATTTCTCATCTTGTTCCTGCTCGCCTCTTTCCAGAAACCTACAAAACTAAAAATTGATCTCAATTCATAGGTAACCTGCACATTTACCCTGCTGCTTCCTTGGCTGTTCCTAAGTGGGTTTTCAATTTCTATATGGTAATAACCCAAGGCTGTCTTTTTAGGATAAAATTTTGACACACACTATGGGCTCTGGTCTCAGTAAAACCATCTGGCTTTTCAGCAAAAACAACGAGACATGATAGGAAAAAGCATAACTATCTGATGTTCACACTGATTTTGGACACCAGGATTTGACAGGACAGAGATGACTGGTCTGTAAGTCCTGACTGAAATAAATACAGTCCTACTGATGCTAGGTGAGGACACAGGAGAAACACACCTTCAGGACACAGCAGGGCAGAACTCATCTCTACCAGCAAGGGCCAAGAGGCCTGCAATTTAGCAGTGTCTTAGGAGGCTTGCCTGTGGATATCTGTATGACTACAGAACACTTCCACGCCCTAAACTTCAGCATAGTACAGTAATTAGGTTCCTTTCTCCAATAAGGCCTTAAAAGTTCTTGCTATGGCAGTTTCCCAAAATATGTCCCCCCGTGGTGGGCTCCATCACGGCCGCTCAAGCTCTGGATGGCACATGTCACCTGGCTGGTAACACTAACAGCTGGAGCCCAGAGAGCAATGCTCTCCTTCCACCGTGAGGTGGAACTCGGGCAGACACCACCAACCTGCACAACCACCGGCTCCCCCTTAGCCAGGAGGCCAGCTCATGCCTACCTTCTAACCCAGTTCTGCTAAGGTTTTTTCTGAGACTTGAAACAGATCGTTGTGCAGCCATGAATCTGCTCAAGAGGCAGTCCTGAACTCCGAGGGGACATGAGAATCTCTGAAGTAAGAATTCTAGTGGTTAGAAAGGAGACCTGTCTTCTCACATGTCCATGGAAAGATCCCTACACTAGCCAAGTCACTTTAAAGTTCTGCCCTGGTAGGCCTCCTTCATTCACTAATGAGCCTTTTGCAGCTGATTAATTTTTCATCCTTTCAGCAGCAGCAGCTGTTGCCTCTGACTCAGCCTATCCAAAAAGGACTAATTTGGAAGTTTGGCCAAGGCTGATCTAGTAATAGTATGCACGCAGGAGATCACTTTGTGCTAAACATTGTTCCACTTTCATCTGTGTGGAAACCAAACTGGGAAGCTCAAGCCCTAGGTTACTGAAGTCTCCCCTCTGCAGTATGTCTACAGACAGCTCTGCTAGGGAAAGGTGGGTAAGGACAGCAATCCTGAAACCTCAACCTGATACGTCAACACACACTGAAGAATACTTTTTCATCCTACCATGCCATTTCTCTTCTGACCTTTGGCTCTGTTCAGGACCATTGAACATATCAGAATCTAATATCTGGGCAGATTTGTTTATCCTTTAAGAATGACTCATGTCTGTCATGGGACTTGTCAGAACAAGCACTCGAATCATTTAGCACTGGCTAGGCAGAATGGCAGAGTTATTAGCCCTGTCTTGCTGGAAAGCCTCTCAAGCCCAATTCATAATTTTACTCTAGACGCGGTTAGGTTAGCCATAAATATTAAGTCATCTTTTCTACCAGCTTTACAGGAGCTCAGCACCACAAGCAACTTCTCTGCAGAGTCTGTCAGGAAAACAAAAGTAGCCCCACTTGAACACTCTTGAAGTCATCCTATTCAGAGTGGGAGGCACCTCATATTAGAGAGTGAGAGTACTCCACGCGGCAAACCCAGCTTTCCCAGAGACCGCAAGGTCTTAGAGACTCCCAGTTATGCTGTAAATTCAACTATTTTCATCTACCTTTTATTGAACTGATTAGCTGATACAGACTCAATCCAGACTAATAATTCAAAAGCTCAAAAATATAAAGTTGAAGAACTAAGCTTCAAAGCAAAGCAAGATGTTTCTTCTACTGAAAAGAGCTAGCTATGATACACCTTTCTAAATTGCCTAACTCTAACAGTGTTGGGCAGTTTAAGAGCTAGCAAGGTGATAGCAGGAAAGGTGGTGTCAGACCCTGTATAACCTGCACTGAAACCTAACAGCTACTCAGTATGTGGTCTCTTCTATTTACTGGCAATGCAAGTAACTGGAGAGTGTTTTTTTTGGAAAGGAGGGAGGCAACCCAGCGAAGCTATCAGTAAGCTTGCCTCGTGACTGGAGCATGACTAGCAAGAGGCATCAAGGTCTGGTGGGATGCTGCTGCTACTTTGATTTACCAGTCACAGGAGATACCATCAGTTCTGGCAGAACAGGCAGAGTCCCACGCATTCCACCCACTCAGATTCTGCCAGGGATCAAATGGCACATGGAAAGTAAACAGCAACTTCGTATAATCCTTACAAATGCACTGTATAAAAGAATTCAGATTTTCAGCCGCCTCCTTTGAGAAGACTGTCTCATTATACAGACGTAATAGCTTCAAAGTGTTTGTTTTAATACCTCTGTTTTCCCAGTACCTACCAACAGCTCTAAGCAACTCAGTAGATATGAATTAGCAAATCATCTAACAAGATATATTAGCAAATTGTCAAAAGCATACCTAGCAACAAACACGAAATCTTTTTTGTCTTTCTAGCTCATCATCCCGAACACGCATGAGGTAATCAAAGCCGAACTGAAACAAACCAGGACTGGGAAACTTCGAAAAACAAGCTTCTTCCACAGCTGGCAACAAACTTGTTCAGGAAAGATATGTAGAAGGAGTTCTTGCCTCCTGAAATACTACCTGCCCTTTGATGCTTTTGCTACAGCCATTGGAGTCAAAGCACAGGCAAGTCAAAATATCCAGCTGAAAAAGCACATAATAAAAAAAAAAAGATCTCAGGTAGCAACTGCTGAGATGGGACCCACTTGTAGCCCTAGATGCCTGACAAAAACATAAGAAGAGATGAAATGCCATTCTTTCCATTTGACATAAAGAGATTATAAAATATACAACCCAAAACCCCACAATAACTACTTTTAAAACAAAATCTTCATGAAAGAGACCAGATCTCCTCAAAGCCTGCTAAACTTCAACTCTTGCCTCTCTGCACTTCACTGCTTTTGAGCAACAAGAAATACAAGACTGTATATACTCTTTGCTTCTTATTTATATTCCCTGGTAACCTAGACAAGTTCTTTGTTCTGTAACAATTGAAATTGCAAGTTAAAGCTTTTTTTTTTTTTTCCCTTTTTTTTTTTTTTTTAAAAAAAAGGCAAGCAAACACTCTCATAATGCTTTATTATGGGGTTGCTTTTGCTCCTTTCCAAGTGTTTTTGGAGTACAGCTGGCTTGACAGATGCTCAAGAGCCTTGGAGACACACAACTCCAGCTCCTACCTAGTACCACAGAGCCAGCCAAAACACATCCCATTGATGACTTAGAGGTTATGGATCCTTACACCAGAGGCTGAAATTTCAAAGTGGGAGACACTGCAGCTTAGTGGCTGGAACCAAGGCCCAGGCACAAGGGCCTAGGCCTAGAGACATGTTCCACTGATAGCTAATCTGAGGTTTTGCCTCCCCGCCTCAGCTCCCCTCTTCAGAGAGCTTTCCTGCCTGACTTTGTGAATATATGGTTTCAAGTAGTCTGGAGAACCCAATGTGATGATTTAAGGGTTCTTGTCACCAATGTAATTAATTTCAATGACAGATTTACAGATTCATTTGACTGCTTTAATATTTGTGTCTTTTTTCTATACAAAGAAAGCCAACCCAGATGCAGAATTGCACAGTTCAGTAGTTCTTCCACACAGGTGTCTTTGACCATGAATTTACTTCTACTTTTATTGCCATAAACAGAACTAACACATGGCTGGGGATGCATACAGTGCATTACCATCTTGCAGTGTTAACATCTGGTTTTAACTCAACAAGGCTCTTTTTGTGCCAGCTGTTTTTTTATATTATTTATTACATTTCATTAAGTTTCATTTATTGTTTTGGGGCACTTATTTGTTCAGCTCTTTCAAGTGGCTTCCTCCAGTTACCTCTTATCTATACAGCATCATCAGTCATGTCAGAGCAGTTCTTGCTAAACCAGCAAGAGTATTTTCTCAGGGCAACATACATTTAACAGGATAACAACAGTGTGAAAATGCTTGATTGAGTTCTGGTTGCATAAAGTACTCAATCACACCTTGATGATAGAATTTTACCTGTATCACTCTTGACTTCGACAGGCCAACCCTACACGATACTATTATCAATTCCTGCCATCCAGACCTTGGGGCCCAGGACACCGCCTTACTGAAGGGACTGTTGCAGGCGAGGTTCTTCCAGACAACTCAGTTGATTTGCAGATGCTGCTACAAAACCCCATTTATTTGAATACCACAATAACCAAAACAACACAAAACCATTTTCATTGCTTCTTGCCCTATGCACTTTTCAGCCAGCATCTACAGCATCAACTTGGAGAAATTTCAGGTCCCTCTTCAGCTTCTTACAGTTTTACTGGCTCCTTCCTAAAGCCTTACTGTTCTTCTTCACAGACACCTTCGATCAAAAATGCATGAGAAAATTCCTGCTCAGCTCTAGCATTCCCTCACATCAGACAATAATTTCAACTCCTGTTTCAACTACCTAGCTCCATAAAAGAGACGGTGTGGTTAGATGGGGTTTTGCAGGGCATATATTGTTTTTGTTTGGGTTTTGTTGTTGGTTTGTGTTTTGGTTTTGTCATTTGGTGTTTTGGCTTTTAATTTTTAAGCATTTGCCTACAAGGACAGTTTTTGTACATTTCAGTGAAATTTAAGTAAAATTGTTAGTGGATAATAACAGTACTCACTACATTACTACTTGCTTGTCTTTGTCTAAATTGTCAACCCAGCAGGACAACATTTCAAATTTGGTTTAAAGAACTGCAGAACCATCTTATCTTCACTGGAAGAGACAGAAGACTTAGCAGAATGAAATGCTAACTTTACATTATAAAATGTCATTGTAATAGCTCAATTCTGTGGTATTCTGAGAAACAGGATAAGGCAAGAGGGCCAGATTATTCCAAAAGACAAATAATTGTTTAAAGGAAAAAATTATTTATTTATTTTAAGGTTCATAATTCCCATGAACATAAAAATCCCTTCCACTACACTCTGGTCAACACAGAATATGTATGTATAGACACTGATCTAGCAGACAGATTTCACAATCACCTTCTGACTCAGGCTTTGGAAGGGAAACATTAAGCAAGAGCAACCAAGACAGTAGGAGAAGTTATAGCCTGTCAGCTAAAAACAACATAATCTTTCCCAAACCACGCAAGAACAAAGCAGTTTCAATAAGTTCCTTACACAGAAAAAGAGCATTTCAGATGCTCCCCAGGGAAGAATGCAGTAGAGGAAGCTGTTGCAGCATGCCTGAATGCCACAGGAAGTGCTCCGCTGAGCACAGACGGAGAAAAACCCGTGAGCGTTCCCAGCTTCTGCAGAGCTGGGGCCAGAGCTGGGAGGAATGCTGAGAACACCCTGGGGAGCCCTCACACTCACACAGCTGGACCCAGATCTGCCTCCCACCTCATCACATGCACGCATGTGGTAGGAAGCAAGTATCCAAATCCCAGCTCTAATCCAGTATCAGTGCTCCCATCTAATACCCTCTCAACCCAGCGGAAGAAAAAAAAAAAAATAGTAATTCATCTGTTTTTTTCCAGTAAGAGTGCTTATACTATCAAAGCTTAAACCAGGGGAAGGCAGAGGTTATGCTCTTTTTCTCTGAGTTCTCTCACCAGAGGCTTCAGTACAGTTTCTGTAACTAGATTCCCCTCCTACAGATCTGGCTGCTGAATCTACCTTGCACACTTTCCCAGGTCTCACTAGGCTTCTGCCTATCGAGCCTGGTTTCAACCAGACATCTGCAGGCCCTGGGCACTGACTCAGCAAGCACCATTTCTGTGAAGAGGCAGCTCACCTAACACTTTCAAGAAAAACATAAGATGTACCAGATCCCTCAACACATAGCACACCCCATATCCTAAAAGCTGACCCCATGCATGCTCCCAAGTCGCTTTTTCAGGGAGCTGAAGAAAGCAACTCTTACATGGAGCTCCCCAGACAGAGGGTTCAATTCAGGCTCAGTTAGTCCTGAGGCACCAGGCATCCACACAAGGCTGGCAGATATGGCACCAGGCCTTCAGGAGCCCTGTGCCCTTCCAGAAAGGTGGCTGAAGGGCAGACCAGATGTGCAGGCCACTGACTCCAGCCCACTCTCCATCACCGTGTCTACATCTGAACACTTCCCATGCTAACTAATTCAACATCCCTACCACCATTTCTAGACTGTCATCCAGCCTTACCTTTATGTCCCCTACAGAATTCAAGGTCTCTCCATGCCCCATGAATTCCCTGAACTGCAAAGTCTCTGCTCCTCATTTAAATACATGATTCACAAGTTAATGTATTTTTTCCTTCTCCCTGCAGCAGATGTTCAAATTTCTCCCATCGTACCCTCTGGACTGTAGTTCAGTTGAGAGGCAATATACCACCAAGTGTTATGGCCAGATGGAGTCTACCAGTTGACACAAATGAAGACCTCAGACACAGTGAAAATAAACAGTACACAGATAGTGCCCCTACACCAACTGTTTCCAAGATGTAGCGATCCTATGTCAGGCTACACCATGATGTCTCTTCAGCTGCTCAGGGGGCCTCAGTCTACCACAGGGTTTGGTGAAAATGCTCAGGCAGCACTTATAGGTTTCTTGGTACTGGAGTGAAAGCTTCCCATGTAACTTTAAGATCCGTTTACTGTATGGTTCAACCTCTTACCAGCGAGTGAAGTTTCTCACACAAAGGAAATGGAAGACCCAGAGAAATCATGCTAAAAATAGCAGAAATGTTGCCCCCCAGAGACACACACTTGGGAACTCTTCCAACTGCATATGCGGACTCCTTGAGAACACTCAAATAACAGATATGGATGTCTTATGCCTGAGAACTAGTGCAAAAAAAACAGCAGGGAGGGAGATCATTTGATGAATTAGCATTCAGACCATAAAACAGAGTTCCAGAGAAAAAACAGGAGTCCATTTACTAAACCTATCAGTTACTGTTCTGTAACTGATCTCTTTCACACCCATATACAGAGTTTCAGAGAACAGCACATGCATTTAATCAGGAAGTATAAGCACTACAGGGGTAACAATGTAAACAGAAATCTGAGAGCTCCAAACCCAAAACTTGATCACTTTGGTCAAGTTTGATAGGAACACATTGTGCCTTGAACATATACTATCTAAGAAGCCTATGGATCAACAGCAGATATTACAAAGCCTGTCTGATACTGAAGACATAAACAGTATCTCCTTTACCCAGCGCTTTCCTGGTTTTGTTCATTTGTTTCCCCATCTCCTCTATACGATTGAGGAAAATGGGATTTGCAGTCTTTTAGGGGAAGGAAATAACAGAAAACCCACTGTCTTAGTAGTAAGGCAAAAGGCAGTGCAGAGTGACATTTATCAGCCAGAAGAGAGCTACCAGAAAAAGAGGCAGCATAATGATTCCACAGTCCCTTCTTTCGAACTTCTGGTAATTTTCCTTTCTTCCAGTCTTCTCCACCCCCATACAGTTTGCTAAGCACACAGGAATTGCTCCCTCTCACCAGATACATCCCACCAAGCACAGACACTGTCAGAACTTTCTTCTTGTTGCCAACATAATTACAGTCAAAGACTGTCCAAAGGCTGTTGCATTCAATTTCACAGTGCTGATCTTGTTAGACAGCCTGCAGTGCCATCCTTTATTCTGCCTCTTGTCCACCCCTGCCTTTTCTATTCACTTTTTAGAAAAGGCTAGTTTAGGCACACTTAGGATCTAGGATGCCACTCATAAGAACAGCTATATTCTGGCAGCTGACACGGAGAGCAGAGGACAATACTCCTAGGAAACAGCTGAGCCTCTGTGGAAAGTAACTCAAGTTTGGGAAAGAAGGGAGAAGTGTAATGAAATACCGAACAGCCCAATCTAAACTCAGAGTTCCTCTGTGCCCTCTCCTCCCAAATCACTGCTCAGAGCACCCAACTGGAGTTTGACTACACATCCTCCAGCTAACACCACACTCCCTCTGTGCATGCACACAACAGTCTTCTAAAACCTCACAAGAGGTTGTTATGTTAGGATCACAAGTACAAAAAGCCCCTCTCCCAAACCTCTGGATTAGATTTTTTTCACCAGTACCCAGGGATTTCAAAATTACTAAAACACATGTTTGAGACCTAGCACTGCCAAGAAATAGATTTTCATTCTCCCAAAGGGTTACCCAGAGACAACCCTTAAAACAGGTCCTCAGTTCTTAAACTGATGCTACAACGGTGCAAAAGGCTGAACACCATTATACTGTGTCAACTCCCACCAAAAGTAAAGGTGACTACCCAAGAAGTGGAAACAGAATTTGATGTCTGGAAAACTAGGGTGTTCCTCAAAAACCAGACCCACTGCTCTTGTTCATTCTCTTTTTCTTGGTATCTTGCCTGAAGACAAAGAGGGCAAAGGCCTCCCAAGCACTGCAGAAAAGTCACCTGGATTATGATACTGGAGTTTTTTCTCCCCATTTTTCTTCCCAGTTGATATGGCTTCATTAATAAGATGGGTGGGGGTGTCTGTCTTGTATTAAATGCCATGATCTACTTTCACAGCCCTGCCCCCACAACCATCAGAACTTAAAGCCATGAACACAAATCACAGCAACCTAGTTATTGCATATCAAAGCTGTCACTGTCACTCATTCTCAGGGTGGAAAAGACAATCAGACAGTTGACATTTGCTCTTTAGCTCACAGGGTAAACAGAAACCAAGTCACAGCATCTTTTCCGCTGCTCTGGAAGGACACTGATCCCACACTACCCTGCAACAGCCACACTGCCAGACCTTAGCGTCCCTTCTGCAGTAACACTACAGGGAAGAGCAAGCTACCCAACTGTTTTCCTTTTAATAGCTGTGCTTTTTGAAGTTATGCCTTCCTGCTCCTCTTAAACACTTCATCAGCAATGAAAATCACCCCAGTGTGTAGAACACACTCCAACAAGAGCGTTCCTCCACAGAGACAGTCTGTGATCATATACCTTCTTATTCAGGGGCACGTACCTCTGCCAATTACAGAAACTGCTTGCACTGGAAAGCAAAAACATATTTGAAACTCCATATTAACACAGCTAAAGTAGTTTGAAAGTAAGAAGCTGTCCTTACGTGGCAGGTAGAACTACATGGACTATTATTATGTGTTCTGAAGACCACTGCTTGGAAACTTCTAATCCCAGTCTAGCACATTTACTGGCAACAGATTTCCAGACTAGACTCTGCAAAAAGCTCCTGGAAAAGTAGTCTTTCCATAATGCTCCATTCTGAGAGAAGGCTGTGTGACTCCAGGTACAAAATCAGGACTTAAGGAACTCGGCACTCCTTGATAAAAATGGTTTAAAACATTAAAAAAAGAAAAAAAAAATGCTTACAGCAATGGGAACATAATGTAGAAATCATCTTGAGTAATCAAAGGCTACTAGGTTGAAGGGAGTTCCTGGCTAGAAGTGCAAAATACCTGCACAGACAGAACTGTGTTGCAGACAAGGAGATTTGCAGGGCTGCAGTAGCTCACAGAACAGGAAGGATGGTTTGGCAAGAGGTGCTCCTAGGACAAAATGAACAGCTACTTTTGTCCTACAGCATCTGTACTCGCTCCAGTCAGGGGACATGCTTGCTCCATGGTTAAGAACCTGATGAGACTGACTAAAACACAGTATGTTGCTTTCAAACACTCCTCTTGACTTGACAAAAAGGGTCACTAGTAAAACCACAAAAAACTGCCTCAGGATTGCTGCATAAAACTGCTTTATTCAGTACACTATTTTCTAATAAATCATGCCCTAGGTTAGCCCTCGCACTGGGGCTCATGCTAATGCTAAAGGTAAGAGAAGAGCCTGTTGCTGCTGGGCAAACTCAGAACACAGAAGCATCTTTCCAGGTAGAATTGCAGCTAGAGAACTAAACTTCCCTCCATCAGTATTCAGGGTCCAACTGGCTCTGGCAATGTGTATGTTTTCATCACAGAATTGAACAAACTGGAAATACAAAGCTCTCTTGTACTGCTGGTAGACTTTTAGTACAGATAATTAGTATTGTCTGGGGGTACGTACCCACCAAGAGGAAATGAAAAGGCATATGGCTCTACCTTGCCTTCCTGAAATAACTCAGAATGGGCTGCCACCACTGCAAATTGTTTAAGGGAATGGATTCGTACCTTCTTCCAAATACTGCCTCAATCTGCTTACTAGTCAAGTAACCTGTGGAGAAAGCTAGCTTCAGTCTCTCTCCATGGATTTCCCCAATGTTACTCAGCCGCTCTGTTACTCAAGAGTAATCTCATGTTATTTATTCAGTTGTCATGGGAATTTTGCAGGTCTCCTTCAGTACTGTATTGCCCGCAAATTTAAGCAGCAGGATACTAAACCCCTCTTTCAGACTGTTAAACACACTGGGCAAAATTTTCAGCAGTGTGTGCATGACTTGAGACATCCTCTCCCAACCAATTACCAGTGGGACACAAGCACTTTGGAAAATTTCACTTGATGGTAAATGTATCTGACAGAGACATCCCACCAGATATCTTCCCTAATTTAAAGAAGATGTAATTCCATTTTTCCTTGCTATTTACTTGCTTAGCTGCCAAATCACTTTATAAAGCCCAGTTTAAGCTGACAAAAGAGCAAACAATTTAGTGGAAACTAAACTATACCATCAGGAAGTGAAGAATTTCTGACACAAGTTTTATTATACAAAGATCCTTTTCTGGCATTCTGCCCCATCTCCTTTCTCCCACCTCATGCACTCTTTTTGTTTGCTACACTGAATCCCATTACTCTGTTCAGTCATTTCCCCTCCATATTTGTCTCTATTTTATGCTGACAGGAACAAAAGAAACTTTATTTTGCGAATCTATCTGAAAGCCAGTATCTCTCTCACTTCCCTGCATTTAGAATCGTGTCTTCTTGCGCTGGTTTCTCCCCTTCCAGTACATCAGAGGCATATTTATTCAGTTCTCTTAACATCTACAGACACAAATCACATATAACAGGGGATATGGCAGTTAAGTTCTTACTCACGTCTTCAATCATTTTTACTGAATTGCCTCTTCTTCTTTTAAAATTTGCAGTCTTGTTAAAAGTACATTTGAAAAAACCCACAAGTTTGCTACTAGCTATTTCCAAGTAATTAAATTCATTAATCCAAACAGGGAGCAAGGGAAATAAAACTACTTTATCCTTCATGCTTTTTCCCCTTCCTCTTACTCCATAATAATTATTATAAATGCTCTTATTCCACTAAATATTATGACCAGCACTTACACATTCTATTTTTTTCTGCCCTTATCTTTCTCTTGCAAGCCTTAAAACAGTAATTGCCTTGAAATTGGAAAGAATGACAGAGTTTCCCCCCACAGTAAACCTAAAATTCAATCAACCCCTCAGAAACCAGGTTGTTTCCTGAATTCTTTAGTTTCTAGTTCACAGTATTCAGATTTACAGTTTTACTTTTTCTTCAGCCTGCTTCCACAATATCACTAAACACTTCCTTCCTATCATCACTACAAAAAAAAAAGGTGTTTCTAAAAGAGGATGCAGGAACTCACACATCCCTAAAACAGCCACAAAGATGCACAGTAGCTAAGTTTAACTGCAAATTCAAAAGCAAAGTCACTGCGCAACTAGAGCTGGTTGCACAGTGACTAGCTTCCCAAGGAGACAGCTAGCAGATTTGCACAGATGTGTCTGCTGGTGCATTTCCAGAAACAGAAAAGGGGAGAGGACAAGACAGAGTGATCACAGTGACTCTGCCACCCTGTGCTTTCTGTCCAGCT
The DNA here is from genome assembly GCF_018691265.1 of Tyto alba. NCBI lineage: Eukaryota > Metazoa > Chordata > Aves > Strigiformes > Tytonidae > Tyto > Tyto alba. The sequence continues at coordinate 11,503,105 of NW_024881280.1, forward strand.
CACCTGAGGCATAGGGCACCCAAAAGCTCCACCTCTGCTGAGTTCAGGTTCAATTGAGCATCTAATGTTTAAGATACTCATTTCATCCTTGCTGAAGTTTATAGACAGATGTGTGCTCTACAGAAATAAGGAGATTAGAACAGGCCTGGAGACTGATAAGAGTTAGAAATATGCTGAACAAGCTCAGATACCTTGTCAGCAGCCACCACGCTCCTGGAAGGCCTCCCCCAATCCCTGTTTTCACACAGAGAAGTTAAATGCGTCCCTTCCTCAGCACACCAAGTACCCTGCACCGTGTTCACAGAGGAAACTGTACTTCTGCTTCTCCTTGATGCCGTGAGAGACAACTTACCTACGGCCCAGGCCTGCCACCTCTCTCGGGAAGAGCTTTGCAGTTCTTCCGCCAGCCTGCGGCTGCCTGCCCCTGTGCAGGAGCCCTGACCCACGGCAGGCAGCCCGGCCCACGGCTGCTCCCAGCAGTGCCCAGAGCAAGGGACGGCCCTGACACCAGCCAGCTCTGCTTTGCAGAACCACTTGGTGAACGATGCCCTGTGTGAACACGGAGGAGAAGTCCTTATGGGCACACGCAAAGATCAAGGCCTGTGAACACGTCAACATACGCACATAATAGCAGCTCTTCAAAACACACCTCTCCCTTCTTATTCAACAGTTCACTACACACAGTACTAGTAATACTGCACAGGACAAGGCTTCAGGCAACCACCAGCATTTTCTGCTACATGCCTTCCAACCACGCTCACACAGTCAAGCCAAGGGGCTCACTCCTATTTTGGACACTGTGGGTCAGCTACCAACTTTAGAGCCCATACATGGTTTAAGATGTTGCACAAAGTACTCTTGCCTCTCTCTGGTAGGCAAAGACAGCAATTCCCTTTGTTCTCTTTCCCCAGGGACCAGATGACCAACCTACCTGGCCTAACCCACCATTTCTACAGCTAATGAAACTGCAGAGGAGACGGTAACCGCAAGGATTTTCCACTAGATCCCAGCATCTGTAGGGGCTTAACTCAAGTTTCCAGAACAAGCAACACTGGAAAGAGAAAGTGAACCTAGTGAAAAACACAGATCAACTGAATATTGATCCAAGGTGAAGGTAATGCAGCAGAATTGCAAGATCCAAGAGTTAAGTTTCACTAGAGGAATCTGTGTTTTTAAACAAGATCTTATAAAAATATGATCATTTTTTCCCAAGGAACTGCCCTGAAATTCTGGGCCTGGGCACATAACATTTTTTTTGGTACCACAAGAGATGTAGAAGGCAGACAATAAATAGGATGTGTATGCCATCCATGTCCTTTGGTTGAAATACACAAACTAACATAATTACCTTAACTTCTTCCTGTAAGCATGACTTCAGGATACCTCTCTAGCATACAGCTGTGATCCCAACACAGATCCTTTAATTTACGTTTTCTATTAGTAAACTCTCAGTCACTCCAAATCAGCAAGAAACAATGCTTCCGTAACAACTTCACATCTGTCAGCCCACAGTTAAATATTAATAAACAACCAGCTTCCTCGCAACATCAACAACCTGCTTTTAACATGGTGTAGCCACCTTCACCAACTCTTCAGGATCCATGAGCAAGGGGGGGAAAAAAAAAAAACAAACAAGCAGAGATAGCCAGAAAGCAGCTTTCTAAGTAACAGCCCAAATATCCTCCGCTCAGAATGTGAGGGCTGTGGTAATCCCCTTTTTGAAATGCTAATGTCATTACAACCATAGCACCAGAAGACAAGCGGTAGGGCCTGGGTGACAGAGCCTCTGCTGTGCCCTTACACAGATGATTTAAGCCGGGCCTTTTGTAACTCTCCTCCCCAAAACTCCCCGCCCGGCATCATGCTTGACAGGAGCTGCAGCTGCCATCCGACCCTCCTGAGGAGCAGGGGTGGAAAGATCAAGCTGATGAATTCGTGCGTGCGGGGTGGGGGCCCGGGGCGCAGCAGCCGTACGCCATGGCCTTGTGTCCTCCAAACGCGCACGCGAGGACAAAGATGGGCTTGGGGAAGACTTGAAAAAAGACAAAGCAAAAGGTCCCCAACTGCTCTCTTGCTACTGCTAAACAATTGCATGACAGTAAAAATCATTACAGCTGGTCATTCAGCTGAGCACAACAGATACTGGTATAGAAGAGCACGGCTCAAAGAAACTAATCAACATAAATACATCTATCCTCACAACCCCAGGAACCAGCTCAGCCTCCGGGAGAAATCCCTCCCACAGAGGAGGCTACTCCAAAGGGATGGGGAGCAGTCAACTTCCCTGCAAAAGCAACTGGAACTTGTTGCTGTGGGGAGATTGGAGACCAGACCAGGCACCACAAGTTTCATCCTGCCACCATGCAATACGTAGCAACTGAGAGATGGTTACCAGAGGGCTTTCTAGTTTTGTTTGCAATTTAGTGTTCAATTTTCATTGCCTCCTTCAGTCAGGAAATCACCAAGGAAGACCAACTTCAAGAAATGATTCTGTTTGAAATACTACAGGATTTGTTGCAATAATAAAAAAAAGTATTTCCTGTAACTTACCATTTCCTACCATCTCCCAGAGAGCCTCCCACTACCAGGAAAAAGGGAGACCACCACCACAATGGCTGAGCAGTTAACCAAGCTAAGTTTTACACCAGGTGAAATACAGGTTAACTGGAAAAACAAGCTACAAACTGAAACAACATTTGCCACTCACAAACACTGCTGTGTTTACAGTGATTCCCACTTCACTGTGAGATTGGGTGAAGCTACCCTAACACCACAGGAATAATACATAAGAGCCCCAAATCCCTTTGCCAGAAAAAAAAAAAAAAAAAAAAAAAAAAAGAACAATTTCACCTTGAAAGTTCAGTCATTCCACTGCTGCTTAGATGTTTGGACTCCTACCTATAGAGAAGTATCTGCATTTAATGAGTAGGCCAGCCCCTATTGCCACAGAAAGAAGAAAGACAACAGACTGCTCTGTAAAGGGAGATGTGTCTGGTTTTGTTTGTGCAGGATGCATACTGGCAAGCAGCTTTGAAATGCTGCCATGAAAAAGTAATTTGTAAATGAAAACCACAAAAGATTCAGGTCTGCAAGTACCCTCCCTTGGTGCTACTAACCAACCAATGTCAGGACAAAAATTTCCTCCATTTAAAGCAACTAATTAAGTTAAGAGTTCAGCGAACGGAAACAGACTTCGTGATAGATGCTTCCCTGCTGTCAGAGGATGCGGATTCAGAACAGGCATTATTTTTTATCCTCTCAAATCCCTCCACGACACCTGATGTGGCCAAGCATGAAATACTCCTGACCTGCCTTAGACAAGTGGCAGGTGGCCAGAGGTATGAGGTAAAACAGTTAAGTCTTTGCTCATCCTGACTGTAGTCAGAGAATGAATCTCCTCACAACACCCCTAATTAGCAGCTTCCACCAGTCTCTCTTGGTTTTAGTAACAACAAGAATCATGAATGCTAAAAGCTGACCTACCTGTGTACCGGATGACAGACTGCAACGTCCCTTTTCTCCCATGCAGTCATACCACTGACTACCCATGGACTCAACTCTTACATGGTATCAGCTCATGACTGGAAAGAGCGGGTTAAAGTGGAACTAAACATGACCAAGGCAACACTGACAGAAAAAAATAAAGGAAAAAAAACCTAAACCAAACCAAATAGTGCTCTGAAAAGGTGCTCCAGCCCTGAGGAGCCTCCACAGCTGGAGGCACATCTCAAGAGGCAATCAGTTCTCCAGGGTGCGAAGAAGCAGCAGAACTTCTCACAAGGACTAACCTCTTCCAGCACAGCACCTACACTGCACTTCAAGAGTGCTCACCCACCAGAGCCATTGCCTCACACCAGCAGACAGTGATCTGGTCCCCACTGCAGGCATCTCCTCTCCCATACGGCAGAAGTGTGCTAACAGTGCCTGACTGCCAGTCCCTGATCTGCCTCAGACCAAACACACTATTTGTTTCACTACTGCTTCAGTGACACAAAATTGAACAAGGATCCTGTACCAAGGGAACACTCAGCTCTCTCAGCACTGTACATCTCCCCCAACTATTTCAACAGTAGAGTCTAGCTTACTAAATGCCATGGAGGAATCAGCCACCATGAAAGCACAAACTGTCAACTTAAAAATAGCATTTGAAGTAGTTGAGAAGTAAATGCAAATTAAGAGATTCAAAATGGGAAGGCCCAAAGGTTAAAATTATGCTAGCTCAAGGACATCACATTTCTACGTCACAGCAAGACTTATTTCTGCCTTGGGATACTGGCAATAACATTTGCAACAAGACTAGCTTGTTGGGGAAAGATAAAGAAGTGGGGGACTGAAAGAATACAATTGGAAAAACAAACTTGCCATCTTCCTGGATTTCACTAAGACTTGCACTCAAAAGCAATCTCATCACAGTTTGTGCCTCTGTCCCCCTCCTCTCCTTCCTTTAATCTTATTCTCCCCTGATACTCATTCACCTTCAATCTACTCTACCACCTTCCTACAAATCTCCATTTCCTTCTCATCCTTTTCTATGCCTGAACGGTCTCCAGATAGCTCTGCTTCCTTCAAAATATTCTAGTTCTACCTAAACCAGAAAAATTTCACCTGTTGTCTCAGCAGCTGACACCTCTGCTGAAAAAGAAGCAGAAGAAAATGCAAAGTTGCCTAAGCAACAAAATTGGTAAGATCACAAAACAGTTTTATTATTTCTGATGGATAGCTTTATGGGTGCCTGAGGGTATCTGACAAAACTTGTTATACACCATGTTGGTCTTTTTCTCAGGACATAGAAATGTTCCTTCAAGACAGAAAAGCAGCAGCAGACTCTGGGTTTCTAGTTGTGACTCTGCATGTGTCAGGCCTACCATGTTTCTTCCCTGTCTGTGGGTTGAAAACTCAAGACAGCATTCTCTAGATGTGCTTATCTCACTCTACAGCAAGGCAGCATTTTCCAAATCAGACGTGCTTCTCCCTTTTACTGACGAAGTAGAAGATGTATCTCAAAAGCAGCAGCAATGTTTCTTTCTGCTCGAACAAGTAAGATTTTACCCACCAAATTAAGACAACTGGCTAGAGCTAAAATGCCGAGACCGCAAGATTTAAAGATGCTCTTCTGTTACCATACTGTTCAATTCTTTGGCTTCTACTTCCCCTGAAATGCTTCTTGTCACACCAAGTGGATAAATGCATTTGTCCTTGCATTCATGGCATTGGCTCTATAGAGAAAGAACACAGGAGGTATCTCCATCCAGCACCAGCCAGGCCAAGGTACACAAGCAGTGAGGCAGCATCCGCACCAACTCTTGCAATTAGACAGTCTTCTCAGCACAGGAACTCCAGAAGTTCTTCTCCCCCTTCCATAATAAAAGGATCACTGTACTAGGCTGGGCCAAAAAGCTCATTTTATTCTTCAACAGTTTAACAACAAGCCCCCTCTAGCACAATCCAACTAGCATATCCTGTAACTCATTTAAGCAGCCCCATACCTAAGGGTTTACTTAAATCCCTTCAACAACATCTGGAAGCAAGCAATTCGCAGGTCCTCCAGTACAATGCTGCAGAAGCAGAGCCTCAGGGGAATTCCTGCTTGCAGAGAAAGATGAACACTCCCCAGAGGTTTCAGTTCATTAAAAGGAAAATGTTTTTTTAGATGCAGATCAGTGCATACAGATAAGCAGGTACAACCTCTTGAGACAATGCCATAATCCTGTCACTGCATTCCAATTACTCTCATGAAGGTATAAGCATTTTTGAGCTTGCTGTTCAAGTGCCTCCAGCACCCTAGCAGCTTGTCACCAGCAGTGTTTTAGCAACTTTCATCTAGACACAGATTGCTGGGTTTAACACGGGGCCTTGCCAGATTCAGCCACAAAAGCTGAAGACTTGACAGTCTACAGCTACCCACCTTGCCCTACCATTTGTTTCCCCTTTATCACCCATGTAAGTATGCTGAGAACATATCTACTCCACAGCTTTACATACCACACACCAGCTATTCCAGCAGCATTTGCAGTAACAGCCCAGGCTGAAGTTTGCCACAGTTTCAGAGCAAATTTACTACTTGTTCTGCCTTCCCTGCTGCAGTCAGTAATAGCAGGCAGCATAAACAGGAGGTGGTAACTGCTTGTGCTGCTATAGTTAAACATAAGAGCTGGAGAAGCAGTGGCAGACATGGGTTGCAGAGATGAAAACCATTCAACATATCCAAAAAACATCTCAGCTGTAGTAGTAACCCATTTAGGACTCAAAAGAGACAGAAGCAGCAAAGGAATTGTCAAATGGCACATGGCCTTAGCAAGCAAGCTTTCTTCTGTCCTGCAGTCAGGACTTTAGGAACAAACCCAAACTCTTTGCAAGAGTTGGCTCAAGTAGATAAAGAGGAAAGACTCAGCGATAGAAGGAAGCTGCATAAGATGACAGACAAGTCTGTATCTTCAACCTAGTGGGCAGCAGTCATCAAGCAACACCAGGATGGTGATGAGTCAGAACACAGACTGAAGTTCACAAATACTTTCTCTGGAAGAATAAACCACATCATCAGTGCCCCTTCCTGATTCTGTCTACAAAGAAGCTCCTACCAGTTTCCATCTTTCTCATTCTAGCCCAAGAGCTGAGCTGGACCAGACAATTCTTGAGTTATCTCCTAAAGCAGCTTATTTTCTTGCTAGCAACCATTATCAAGAATTGAAAGCCCCTTAATATTAGATATGCATGATACCAGTCTTGCCGGGAGTAAAATTCAGGCACTGGATAAAAATCCAGGATTCAGAGGATTCCATCAACTCTTCTCCCATCTCCCACTCTCTGAGGACCAAAATCTGGTAGGTGGTAAAACTCCCCTCTCACACCTTTAAATAATTCATTATGAATCCATTCCCCTTGGACTCTGTTTCTGTTGTTGGGGGTTTTTTTGTTGTTTTGTTTGTTTGTTTGTTTGTTTTGTTTTGGGGTTTTGGTTTTTTTTTTTTTTGAGGAGAGGGGAAAGCTCAGATTAAACAGATCAAATTTCAGAGTTCAACAAAGATTTACATAAAATTTTATATATTTAGAACAGATACAGAAGCCAAATATGTTTCCCAATTCCTCCCAAGATTACGTACATCCATAACATGCACACAAGAAAAATTTTAGACTTTTTCTGAGCACAGGAAATGAAAAGCTGGAGTATCCAGTGGAATATACCCAGAGTCATGCTCTGTGATGAGATGTTCACTTTCCTTGATTAAAGGAAACAAAAGGGGATTGCCTCAGCTTGCCCTCCCTGTCCTCTCAATACTCTCTGGCAGCCTCTCAAAACTCTCACAAGCAGCATCTCTCTCTGCATTTAAATGAATTATTTATTCTATTTGTTTTTTCTTGAGTCATTTGAAGTTAAATGCTCTAGAAGGCAGAGATCCCTTTAAGCACAGTGAAACATGAAACTGATCTCCCTCTCTCAAACTGAGAGCAGTCATCCTTCCCAAATACAAGGGGCAAAAATGGAAATGGGGCATACGGATGGATCTCAGCCTATCCAACACAACACAAGTATAACGGGAATCCTAGCTCACAGTCACTTACGTTAACCAGTAAAACATCACACTCATTTCTCATAGTACAGCAGTGAATTTAAGTCTACTCACATGCAGGTCCTTTGGATTTGCTGAGCCAACCTAGGACAGACAAAAGGAAAATTCAGGATTACTATTACACTTGCTTTAATTCATTCTTCAGCCATTAGAACTGGTTAAAATTAAACAAGTTGTATGGCTTCTTGAGATCCCTATTACTCCCTCCAAGCCAGTTGCTTAAATAGCACTGCCTGGATCAGTGTAGTAACAGTGTGAATATTACTATTTGAATAGTCTAAGGTCTGGACCATCTATATCTGCTTCCCAGCCAGCTTTGCAGCCAGGCCATTATTCTGCAGCTCCTCACTATGCTCTTCCATACCACTCTGCTCTTACTGAGCTCTCCAAAGGGACTGGAAAGATGAATTGCACCCGCAACTGCTCCCCCTTCTCTCCAGAGAACTACACACTTCTTACAGCTAACCTTATAATTTCTCCAAACCCACACTTACATGAAGCATACAGGTTAGAATCAAAATCCTCTGTTCATGCACAACACCTCCCCACATTTCTGTCCAGCCATCTAATGTTATAGTGTCCTTGTTTTTATGACCATTGAATTCGTCCCTAGCTGTATAAATGCCTTTCTTTCAGCTGCATAATCAGAGACAAAGGAAACCTCTGCTTTGCACAGATTCCCAAAGAACAGGAACAAGTCTGAATCTGCTCAGTGACTGCAGTGCACTCTAACAAGCTGCTCTATGTAATTCAAACAAATACCAGTGGTCTCCAAGAGCTTCTGTGCAGAATAACCTTGGCACTGAAAAGACCTTAGACCAGCAAGCAGCAGATTGGCTGCATTTGCGTCAGAGACAACACACAGGAATGAAGTAGTTTCAGTACATTCAAGCTCAATTTATCATTTTAATGTCAATCCTAAAAATTAAAGAGCTAGCTTTATAGCATTTCACACATGATCAGTCAACAAAAATTAGGCTGTGTCTAAATCTAAATGGACTTAGATTCACCCAGCCTGCATTATTATTAATTTTTAAATGTTAATATGTAAACTCTCTCCTTTATGGGTACTGATATTTACTTAACTCTGGGTGTTCGACACTTTTACCAACACCTTTACTTGCATTTCTCAGGACCAGGTGATGCTATTATCAATAATGAAATGCCCAACCCATGTTTTGACAGGTTTCTGACAGAGCCGGTTATGAAACCAAGAGAGATTACACCATTTGGAACACAAATGATAGGAAGCTTTCAGAGTATTTTAGAGACTACATGTTAAAATTTAATGAACGACTTATTCTGATCCACTGTTATCCTTCCAAAAATAGCCTGGCCAGACAGCAGGACCACTGTGAATGAGATATAAACACAAGGCCTTTGAGAGCTTGGGAATAACCTTAAGGGCCAGTGGTGGGATGGAGGAGGGGTACGGAAATCACAACAAGAAGAAAAGAATGGAGAAGCGTTACCTACAAAAAAGAAAGCAAAATGGTTGTTATTGCTCCTCTCCAACACTTCAAAAATTCCCCATCTCCACCTACTAAGCACCCCAGCTCTTCTCTACATTCCAGATGAAACCTCAAAGCAAACAGAAAAGACAAAGAAACGAGCCTCAGCATTTCAGGTCCTTGTTTTCCAAGTTTCCTTGCCTGCTCATTCCTCCACTGTTTCCCCCAAATAATCTTGAAGAACTTGCCAGATGGGCAAAAAAAGGCACAACAGTGATAAAGCTCCAAAAATATTTCTGAACAGAACTGAAGTTTCTGTAAATCCTCCCCTTCTGATATAGCTTCGTTGCTTGCCCATCACCAAATGCTGCGTTTGTTTTGTGTTAAAATACACACAGCGGTTATTTTTATATTCATGGATATCTTCCTGTGAAAAGGGAACAGTTTTCCCAAATTCTGCAGTGTGCTGAGTGACTAAGCAACTTATCATACTCATCTCATGGCACTCCAGGATATTTGAATAGATTGCTTGAGACAAAGTGCTGAAGATTTTTCTTAAAAATTCATGCATAAATAAAATCAATTTATTACCAGAGGACAGACCAGATGCTTGCTGACTGGAAATGAGTCTGCCCTCTGCATTAACCACGTGGCAAAGAGAACACATTCCTGCCCAGAACATGAATATATCTCTAAGCCTTCTGGAACTCAAGCAATAGAATTTCTAAACAGCAAAATTATTGCAATACAATATATATTATATGGTTTTAAACATACGAATCACAGGCTCTGCTTTCTCACTCAGAGCTGAGCCAGTCATTGTCTCCATGCTTGTCTGTCTTTTTGAGAACATTCTTCAGCTTTTGTAACAACTGTGAGCAAGTCACACTGGCCCTGCATTCAAGATAAGCATTGCCACCTGGAGATTTAATACAATCTCTTGCCTCATGTTAACATTGCTTTGCTCTGCCTGCTCTATATGATTTTTCTATATACAGTAATAAAGTGAGGATGGTGGGGTGGTTGGGGGACAAGGATGAGGGAAAGATGATTTTCCAAGCGCCTCGCCAATATTCTTTGTTTCTCCATCTGGCTCTCCGCTCCTCGGCTGACTTGCTCATTAATGTTACTCATGGCTGGCGTGCTGCTGCAGGTGCAGCTCTCCGGGCCCATGACGCATGGCAGAGCACCCCCATCCCTCCCAGCAACTGGCAGTTGGGTTGCTACCTCCCAGTCACAGAAAACCTGCACGTGGAAGTTGCTCCTCAGCAAGCTCTTCCCCTCCCTCAGGATTTTCTCCCCTGCATGTACTGCCCTCTGCTATGGTCTTGGGCTCCCCTCCTCCATATTCACTCACTTTCTCACTTCCCTTGCAGGAAATGGCTCATGTCTAGCCACTATAATCCTATTTAGCTGATGATATGCATTGATCAGTTTACCACAGCTGGTTTCAGGTCCTGAAGCAAAAGGAACACAGAAAGGGAAATAATGCAGAACCACTCCCTGGTCTCCTGACATGCTTAACCAGTGCTTTTCCTAACATGACCGGATGCCTCAAAAATGATATTAAAATGGCTTGCCCGTATTGTGGCTGCTTTTCCCCATCCAGCAGCCCTGTGCAGCACAAGGCATTTGCATACTGATTACAGACTCAATTGAAGGTGCTGCAGTGTGTAATGGGAGTTTCAGATAGGGATGTCACACTCCAGCCCCAGGCTGAGAGGCATATCTGACAGGCCTACTTCTGAAATGAGGCAGTGACATTATCACCAATAACAGCAAGACTGGAAAAAAAAAACAAGCATAGACCACATCCAAAGAGACCTTGTCCCTTTCCCACTCTCACTATCTGTTCTTGCGAACTTGTCACTCTCACATGTGTCCCCCCACCCCCTCTTTACCTACAAAACCAAAATCAGGCCAGGAAGACAAACAAGTCTGGGATATCTGATTTCAGCAGCCTCTCCCTTCCAACACAAAGGGCTAGAAATACTAAAAGGAGATCAACAACTCCTCCAGCAGTTTCCAGCACCAGCAGACTTTTCCATACAAGATCATGTTGCCTTTGAGTGCATCTGGCATCTAACATTTATTCTGCTCTACCACACAGAGGCCAATTCAAGCTTCACTGATGCTGAGGAGTCTTGGTCCTGAGACATTTTCAGGTGCCATGATATGTCAAATAAATAGGACTTTTTAGCCTTATGTTGAGAACTGAGGTTTTGTTTTCAGAGGCAAGCTATTGTTCTACATTGCAACAGTTGCTGAAGTAAAACCTATGTGCTGTTTTGGGACTAACCTGCTTCAAAGTTCTGTGCAAGAGCACATTAAGTTATTCCTTCCATTCCATCCCACTTACAATCAAGTGTCTCCCTACAAACAAAAACTACATCATGGCTGGCCTGAGAGAAAAGACACATTTCGGGTTATACTTTGTAAACAAGCATATACTTCACATCCTGTATTACCTTGTATCTGGTACATTTTCTTGTTCCAACTCATTTCTAAAAGGCAGGTTCTCTCATCTCTGCTGACATTTTACATATCATTCCATTGCACTGCTATTTACGTTATTCATAATATTTATCCAAAAGATAAACATCACGAAGTTAGAAAGGGGCAAGGGAAAAACTCAAGCTGACAAAAGGATCTATAAAGGGGTGCAGTTAGCAGGTGCTGAGGTGTCAGAAGATAACACACAAGGAAAACACTGAACAAATTCATCAGCTGCACAAAGACCTGAAGACAGCCTGTGCTTCCAAAACTACTTCGCATGAGCAGTTGCTACAGGGCATATAGATAAAGACTGTCTACATGAGAATCTCACTCAACCAAAACTGTGGTCCATGCTCTTGAGATGGTCCAAGTGTCTCCAGCTGCAGTGAATAGATGAGAATGGAGGAGAAATATGCTGGGGGAATCAAAACTGACAGGGTAAAGGACAAGCACTTACTTAGTAATATGCAAGACTTGTTCCATTCAGACACTGCCCTCTGCTTAACAAGTAATAATTGAATTCTTCCAGTGAGTACCGAAAGATGTGTACAAATACATCAATCACCAGCTTCCCCATAAAAACCTAAAGCCACCTCCATAATTATGCACCCTTCTCCCTGCAGCATATGCAGAGGTTTCACTTACCTGTGGCCTGTGCTTCCACGATAAAGGTACCAAAGATAACTAGCAGAAGAAATAACCCATGGCTAGTCGAGGCAAGAGACGATCCTGTGTTGCTCTTTGGTGCTACCATTCCATGGCACATCTTTTACCCACCAAAGTTTCTTTTTAAAAAATTCCCGAAAGATCTGGTTGATCAGGAGCACCTCGGTCTACAAAAACAAAGACAAAGAAATAAACAGTAAGTGTTGAGCCAAGCACCTACAACATCTGAGGAGAGAAGGGAAAGGGGAAATTCAGAAACAAACGAGCGATCTTTTGCATATTCTAGCATTTAGGAATCGTACCAAGTATTCACAGTTCAGAAGGTAATAGGAGCAGAAAAGGCAATCTTCTGCATAGGAAATATTAAAAGGAGCTGCATTATAGAGAGACCAGAACTTTTCACTAATCCTCTAAATATTTCAGGTGTGAAGACTGCCTAGTTTACAATTAATTTTAGGTTTTCCTTTCAAGACAGCCCCAGAGGATATAGCATCTGGAGAATTTGTTTCAAAATAACTTTAAGAGATCCAGCCTTGCTACACCCCCACCACCTTTCAGAACGTCTCTGAGACACAGCAGACTGTACTAGACAACTAGGATAAATAAATCAAATGCTTCTTCAGCCACCTGAAGAGGCACAGCAAACCTGACAGCCAGCCGGCAGGCAGGCAAACACACGCTTATGAGGAGGAATGTAAAACAGCTTGCAAACCTCAGGTATAATGTTCTGACAGTATAGAACACAGCAATTAAAATTGCAGGATGTGACACTGCTCATAGCTGAGGACTGAGCAATTGAGCCATAGCCTATCAAGCACTGTCACAGCAAAAACAGACTTGTACATAAACATACAAAGTGCACCTGGGGAATCAAGAAAACAAAGTTGAGCCCTTATTTTTAATGAAGGAAAAAGACTTGCAGAATATATATCCCATCAACCTAGTATGGTTTTAACCTGCAAGACCTCTAATGGTAACTTCGGACCTGGATGAATAACCATGTCATGCGTAACTGCGATGCTCACAAAAAAGTTAGGACTAAAAATCTGCATGTACTGGTTTTACAAAGGAGGAAGGAAAAAACTGGGATAAAGACAACTGAATGAGTGGCATTAAAAAAAAACAAACAAAACACTCAAAAAATCAAAACACAAACAAACCAAAAAACATACACATACCATCCCCATACGCTGCTCTCCCCAACACCACATGGAGACACATTTCAACACTTCTATCGTGCAATTCCTTACACAAATATCTGAAGCTCTCAAGGAAAAAACACGTTTGCAAAATTTAATGTTTCTTTACACTTGATCACAGGAATGTTTTTAATTTTGAGGGAAACCCCACTCAGCCACAGCTTCTTCGGTTAAATGGATATTTATACTGAAGGGGGATTTTTTTTTTTTTTTTGGCCATGTTTCCCATACAAACTCAAAACTGCTGGGTAACTCCAAACAAATTTGATAGGTGCAGAGGCAGGTATTAGTACTCTTCTGTACCTTGTGAGAACAGATGGGACCTGGTTTATTGCTCCTGCTACTAGGGAAGGCAATATGACTTTCAGATCCATAAGTACTTCTGAGAAAAAGTCAACATGCCAGCACTGACCAGAGAAACACACGACCCAAACAGCCACAACTCATATTTCCAATTACTCAGGCAGAAAAAGAAGCTGCAATATGGGAGGAAATATGTAGATTTGTCATTAATCCTGTAAGTCAAACTCGTGAAAAGAGGGTTTCCTTAGTTCCATGTCACTACTTTGCTCATATATATGTCACAAAAGAGCTATACTTTAAAATCTGGATCTTTCGAGTCAATTAGTCTCTACCAAAGAAGAATTCTTTGTCTGTATACACCCCCACCTTGAAATGTCATTTCAAGATGACATTTAAACTGCCATGTGGCAAATCTGGAGCTGATGCTACAATAAACTCTGTGTCTGCCCCTTTTGTTTCTTGCTTCATTCGGAGAGGGATGGAGAAAAGTGAAGCTATCCCACTCTAAGTCTGTAGTACAGTCTATAGATTTCTCATGTCTTTAACAGACAAGGAGCCAATGCTTTGTTCACCAAACTTCTACCATGCAAAAAGGAAAGGATGCTGCCACTCACCTGCTAGAATTCCTTCAGCACCAATTAAGATCATGGAACAAAAAAATCCTCTTCTGTGAAGAAAGCCAAGCCAGCTAGTCTGTACATCTGCCACTTCCTCTCAAGTCAGATCTCTCACATGGATTTTAAGTTCATATTCAATTGGAAGAGGCCAGCATCTGGCCTATACTCCAGGCCAACAGCTGGCTGCTTTCTTCTCAGTCACAGCTCTACAATGAATTACAGCTCTGAAAAGTAATGCACCATCTTCAGCAAATGGCCCTTCTGATTAGATCAAGACAGGTCTGTCCTCCCCATTCCAATTTAATGAAGCTTCACTAGTATAACAAACTCTGAAAGTCTTCCCGAGGTATCTTTTAAAGCTGGCCTTCCCTGCCCTCCGAACAGCAATTGCCCGGTGACAGAGCAGCAGCCAGGAGGTAGGGAGGAGGGCATGCAATTATCCCAGAACTTGCTGAGGCACCTTACCCCAGAGTACTTTTCCTTTCCCTGAGATTGCACGTGGAATCCAGCAGTCCAATTGTGGTCTCTGAACAACCACCAAGTTAGAGATACCTAAACCAGTAATATCTGCTGGGACAATCAATTATTGCTTATTCTCGATTCACTCTAAAGCTCAGCACTGTTTCTCTGCTTTTTTCTAAAGTCAGGCACAGTTTCCCCATCTCTTTTCAGGTATCAAGTCACTTAAATCCCAGGTTATCAGGGATCCTGTCTGTCAGAGGCACGGGGCTGACCCACAAGGAATGCTGTAAATTGTTGCTGCTATGCCTACAGTAACATCCCACTGAGCTGACTGAGTTCAGTGTGGGATTTGAAGTCGACACTAAGGCAGCAAAACCATTTAGTGGAAGATAGCATAGATAAACCCCTCAGAATTGTTAGGAGACAATGGGCACAGGTAGCACCTTTGAGGATCCTCCCTCACGCTTCAGCCAAGTTAGAAAACTTGTTTCCAGCCTTGACTTTTCCTTGGCAAAAATAGGAGATAAAGAGATTCTGGCTAGATAAGAAGGTATCCTTTCTTCCCAGAGGGGAGCTGGTGGTTGGGAAGCTACTTAGACATTCAATTCTCTGAAAGTTGACTGTTATTTTAGCACATTCTTCATACCTACAGCTCAGGGGGAAGCTGCTTTCATAACAACTCTTCAGGCCTCCACCTCCAGAAGTTCACTGGAGTGCACTGCAGAGCACACACATTTGTCAGACATACTCTCAGGAAGATAGCCTGACAATTCGAAGGTTCAGGTGGATCAAAGCGATTCCCTGTTTACACACAACATTAAGGAATGGGCTGGTTTCTTTAGTGGATCCTAGAAACAATGAGGCAGAAACCGACAGTAGCACGAGTATAGGAGCGACGATACTTCAGACCTGTTTCATATGCCACAGCCTAGGCTGAAGGGTTATGGGAGGATTAAGTTTAAACAGAGATGTTTTCAGAGATAATATTTAGTATTGCCAGCAGTTCCCATAAATACAGTAAGAAGGGGAGAAGAGATTCTTCTCTATTAACAGCACATCAGTCAATAGAGGTAATTTTTGTTTTGCTTTCTTTTTAATGTGCACTTTGAAAACACTTACTAAATATGGGTAAGAAAATAAATTGTCCTCTATGGCCACAAAGTCAATAGCCACACACCCTCTCAGGGAATGCTATGAACAAGGGGAAAAGTACTCATTACTTCCAGATTACAGCCATCCCTGGCTCTTTTTTTCCTTGAAGTCTTACCATCAAGCAACCTTCCCAGTGATGTTTCAGCATCAGTTTCCCTCGCTGCACGGCCCGTCCTGCTCACACAACGAGCAGTAGTTCGCTTCTATATGAACTCCCTGAAGCAGGCGTTGGCTGCCACTGAAGCCACAAAGGCCAGGCTTCCTGCTCGATCTTAAACCACAATCTGACGTTTCCAAAGATGACGTACGCACATGTGGCAGGAGCTTTTTCTAAGCTAAGCTGTTGGGGGACCACTGTCATTTATCTTCTAGACCTTCAGAAGCTGCCAACTCTTACCACTTGATCCAAGATCCCTTCATAAGCATGTGTACATTTTCCCAGGATTATGACTAATTTTCCGATTTTTCCCCATTTTGTCACATCAGGACTCCTAGGTCCTCATGGAAAAATGTTCTTTGGAATGTCATGTGCTCAGGACATGAAAGGAACCAGATTTGGGTAGTTGTGGTACACTAAGGACACAATATGCCAGGGCAGTGAGTGGAACAGTCTGAGGCTCTCCAGTTGCTCAAGATACCTGGCACAGCTATGTCCTGTGTCCCTGTTGCTGGAAAACAGGTCTTCAACCTGGATTCTTCATAGTTTGTTTAGAGAAGTGTTCAGTATGTTTGGAAATCTACTGGCTTGCTTTTAAATACCACACTTGAAACTTGCCAAAAGAAAATTAGTTATCCTCACGCACATCAGAAATCTCTATTTTATCCACATGGTTTCCCCCTCAGAATAACACTCAGAAATTGTTCTCTTGAATGCACACAGCAAAGAACTTGCCAGCAGGATGAGGGTAAGGTGTGCACAGCATACCTTTTGAAAGGCTAAGCACAAGAACTGTTCTTGCCCCATGGCTGTGCTGCAGGTGGAACCAAATATGAGCAGTGTGGTTCAAAGGATTTAACCTTCACCCTTAGTTGTCAGTTTAGTTGTATCCTTATTTTGTCTGGTTTTAATGAGCAGTCAAGCTTTCAGACAAAAAAAGTCATCCTCTTGGTTGCTTAATGAGAAAAAATACAGAAAAATCAAGTCCAAGTGCCAGCAGAGGAAAGAAATCCCTAATTCTACTTATTCTCTGTAGCTAAACCAGTTTAACTGAAAGCTTTTAGAAACAGAATTGTATTTTTAACATTCGGGATAACTTCACAGTTCAATTAAACTGTTCAGTTAAACTAGACACACAGAGGGGGGAAAAAAAAAAAAAAAAAAAAGGCATTCAAAGTTACCTGCAGGCAGTTTAGAAAAATCTTAATCATCTGACTTTTCAGCACAGCCAACTCTCAATTATCCAGGATAACTGGAAAAGGTGGAAGAGGAAGAGAGGAAATAAGAAAACCCAAACAACCCATGTAACACTCCCTCCACACACACAGAGTAACCAGATTATTTAGAAAGTGTGTTTAGTAGCTTAATTTTACACCTTCATCTCTGAATTATAAAAATGCAGATTTCTGCATAGCACAGGCACAACATAAAGCAGAGGGCTGAACTGCACACATCTCCTGCTACAGAGAGGAATCACTAGGGCAGACTGAGCTGCTTATTTCGAACACTGGAATCAGCGTACATCCTCCTGCAAACCAAGACCTGACTGCAACATGTAGTGGGACCTGAATAGTTGGGTTTCCTTCCTCGTTCCCCAACAGTGCCATAGGGTTTGGCCTGTGATCTGCAGTGTCAGCCAAGTGAGGGGTTCCTGGATCCCTCAAGGAATACCAGATCAAGCGTCTTTTCACTCCACACTTAAAAGTCCATTGCTACATCATTGTCAGTCACAGCTCTGAGATTTGCATCTACGACAGCCTAAACTGCCATTCTTTTGCATGGTATATTAAAGATTTAAGAACCAACCAAGCAGTCACACTAGTCTTCTAAATAAATGTGTGCACTGCAGCAGTAAATTCCATCTTCCCAAGAAGACATCAGAGTAGGCTTCCAAAAAATGTATTCCACCTCAGGACTGTCTGCATCAGACACCCAACTGCAGAGGACAAACTGTTAGCAAGGTACTCTGATACATCAGCATGTAATAACGTTGTTCCACATCATAGCCTTTAAGCCATAAAATGTTTTCTGTTCCACTGACTTGCTTTCCCATCCTGTGACACAGTAAAGAGGACACCACAGCAGAGCTTGATCTAGGACCCAGTTTTCATTCTTGCAAATATCACTCTCATACTTTTAGAAACAGAGTCAGAGACAAATTCTTAGAAACAGTCTTAGTCTTGTGAAGATCCTTACCCATTTCCAAATACTGTAATTGCCATGCCAGGTCTAACACAGTCACAGAAGATTTGAATTTTATGACTGGAAGAAAAAAAAAAAACACAAAACCATCCAATTTTCCTTGCTTTGACAAGTCCAAGAGAAAGCTCTAGGTATCATTAGCTCCCCAAATTTTAAGATATTTCCTTGGATGTCACAGAATTTCACTGAAAACATTCTGGTTTACTTGGGAGGAGGAATATAAGTGATCAAAATCCCATTGTCCTTCCAACTAAGGAAGGAGAAGCTAGTTACAGGCAGGCTGTGAACTTGCAGGCACCAGCAGGAAGGAAGAGCAGAGCCGTGGCGGGGCAGGGTGGAAAGTTAGACAGGTTAATGCACACAACCCCAATGCATGGCAGATTTCTGTGCTATTACAAAAATGCTTATACCATTGGGGTCGCATCACCAGTAAAACCAGTTATTATATATATATAAAAAAAAAAAGCACTGGATCTGCTTTAAGGGATGTATATATTTCACAATTTTAAGCATATTGTCATCTATGCAGTCTATGAGAGAAGTAGAGACTGGGGCATAATGAAGAATCTCTCTCATGCAATCTTTCCCAGGTTTTTTGTTTGGTTGTTTTTGTTTTTTAAATGTGCCTTTATTTGGAAAAGTATTCCCTTTAGAAACTATTGTTTCAGCATTTTTTCCCTGCCGCACTGCATCAGAAAGGCTAGATTTCATACTTTCAGCTTTAATCAGTACAACAGCACATTTACAGAGGACCATATGCACAAAATGTTCCAGAACGCTTTCCAAAAATAATAAGTCCTAAAAAAGAAAACTCACAGTAAACTGAAATGGCTTCAGGGAAGGAGAATAAAGGAAAGCTGTGCAAAGGCAGAACCTCTTGGAACCACATACAAGCTTAAAATGTTACTTTCAATAAGAACAGGGTTCTTGAAGCAATTCTGGATTGGTAAGGTCACTTGTATATCCAGGATGCTTTTCTCATTTATGCAGCTGTGTTAATCTGTTTCAGGGAACGCACCACAAGGCCCATGTACAATAAAGGCTTATTTTATAATCCTTCACTACTAGAACATGCTTCTCCCCATCCTTACCACTTGTGCTTTCATTTCAACTGATGTGGCTAAAAAGCATCAGTCTACTATACACACAGCTGCAACACCACCAGGCAGCACAGCCATTTGAAGAGAACATCCATTTGGGAAATCTCTTCCCTATCAAAGCCCTCTATATGTAAACTTTGGTGAACCAGTCCACCATTTAAATAAGGAACTATACTAGAAGATGGAGGCACTCTTACTTTTATTCCTAAAAGCACAGCTGTGAGGCAACTCAAGTTTAGAATTCTCAAGTTTCCCAGATATGAAAACATCCACTACCCACTTCCAAAGGATGATGACAATTGCCATGCAGTGCTTATTATTTGTATCACAGTTTATACAGAAAGTTCTCTGCAATAGACATGTTGTAACATCAGAACCTTCCAGACTAACAAATCCTTGATGTTTGGATGTCTTTCAGCACAAAGGTCTTTTCAAAGATAAACACACACACACAAAACACCTCTGAGAAAGAAGACTGACCCTTAAGTCCTCTGAAAACTTCATCTTCCAGCAACCTACTATTGACCAAACAGAGAAAGTTAAAAAGCATAGCTTCAAATTCTGGTTCTGACTTTAAGACTGCATTTGGGATTCTAACACACAGCAGAGAACAGATTCAATGGATCTCAGTAGCGGGGGCTGAGGGGGAAGGAAAAGCAGGCCTTCAAATGTTCTCATCACTACTGCTCAGTTTTGTATCTATTAGCTCACTATTTTCCTATTTAGGATGCACTATGTATCACAGATGGACATGTATGGCCACAAACCCTCACAGTGGCATCGGGCACGTTTCACTCCACAGAACCCAGCCACATCACTCTTGCCAGCATACAGCTGAAAAAGGAAAACTAAAATCTTTCACTGCTATTCAAACCCCTTGCAACTAAAACTGTAGGGAGACTAGCACACCACCTGCATGCAGACCTGCTCCTGTGAGGCTACAGTCAAGGGTGGCTGCAGAAGGTGGCCCGGGCAGGCTCCCCAGATGGGCACCCTCACCGGCAGCAGGCATGCCAGCGTTCAGCCGCAGGCTTTCGGAATCTAGGCAAGGTGCCATAAATTAATCTCAAAAGTCAATAACTTAAGGGCTGAAAGAAGAGGAGGTGGGAAATAGGAGTCTTAAGAGCTTGCTTCCTTTTAAATCACTCCGCAATTACCAGCTCACAGAGACCACACATCACTATGCAGAAGACCCTCACAGCCTTTTCTCTATAACTGGCTTTCCTCAACAGGCTATGCTTAATTTGATTTTCTAACAAAGGATCAGTTGTAATTATATTCTGGTTTGAGCAGCACAATCTAGGAGCATCAAGCCAGAGAGGCACTCCAAGAAGGATTGCTGCTCATTACGTGTCATGAGGGGACAGACACACACACACACAATGTGGAGGCCAAGAGCTCCAAGAAGAACACCCGGGACAGGTCCTTTTCTAGTAGGATGGTAAACTGGCTTCTTGAGACCTACAACCACTATTCAAAGACTGAATATTAAAGATTTCCAACATTAAACTGGGGTGGAAGAGAAGCATGCCAGAAAGAAGAGTCCACAGAATAAAACTTGTCATAAATAAAAGCTGTATGGTACATCTCAACAGAAGGTCAGTCTGAAGCTTCAACTTCTCCCTCACTTGACTCAGTGACATCTAGACTTTACAAAGCATGGCTATTAGAGAAAAAAACATTTAAAAAATATCTATATGGGCATTGTTTATGGAACTAAGGCAGCCCAGAGGTGTGACCCAAGCTGCTCTTACCTGCAGCAGGAGGGGGAGCACACCCACAGCCTCCTGCACCCATCCCACAGCACCCAGCCTGCAAGTGTCATAGGGATCACCATTCTGCAGCTCCCTGAGGAAGGGCCTCTGCCTCACTGCTACCAAACAAGCGCAAAGCAAATGTTAAGCAAAGTGTCTTGAGCCAGCCAAGGAGCACTGCCTGGTAGTGACTGTCCATTTAGCAGCTCTCAGCACCTTGTTTATATAGCAGCAATGGTTCCTGAGCCCTCACTGACCCCTAGTACATCAGCAGTGCCCCTCTGCAGAGCCAGCTGGGCTGGAGGCCTGGCCCTCCACCTCCCAGGCACTTACAGGCTTGTGCTCTACCTTGGCTGAAGGATGACTCCTTGCTCCAGGTGACTAAACACCCCCACGCTGCTGCTCCCACACCCACTTTGCGGCTAACCCTCCCCTCCACAATGCTGATGCAACTTTCATGAGCTTGTTGGGGAACTCGGTCCTTGCACTGACACAGCTCTGGGGCCAGTGGAAGCAACAGCTGGGGAGAGGTAAGAAACTCCCACCTCAGCTTTGCTGTCAGAGTCTGTAGTGTGTGGAACCACTCTCTGACTTTGGTGAGCAGCCTGTATAACATGCTGGGCCAAGTAATTACACAAGCTTCTTGCTCCTTAAACCAGCTCCATTTTCAAACCACATTAAAGTGTGGCAGAAATAATTTACTTTGCATAAAAATGCTATAGAACTAAACCCTCCCCCTAAATCAGGGCTCTGAGCATCCTGGTTTCCATGAAGATTAAAAGCCAGAGAGCTGTGTGAGTGCTCCATGATAGCCAAAGGCAACACAGGCTTGCCTAGTTAGAGGAAGTCAAATGAAATCGAAGCCGAAAGAGGGAAAAAAGTTGTACAAAGCAGCACAGCAAGAGTCAGCAACTTGCTCTGGCAGTAAATCTTAAGTTTCATGTAACAGAGAGAAACGCTATGCACACAGGCAAGAATCACATACGTGCCAACGCTAGGTCACAAGGAGATACACCCAGAAGTTAGAGGATACAGGTTGCTTATTTAACCTTCTGCCTCGCACCCTGGCTTTTTTCAATAGACCACCCAGGACTGCAAAAAAACACAGCTAGGCTTTGTCCAATCTGCCTCAAATCTCCAGGGAAAACCCTCCCAAAGATCAGATTCCCTCCTGATACTCACATGTGCAAAGACAAACGCCGGATAAAGCTGCAGACAATGCCTCTTTACCACTGGGACCAGAAGCTAGAGGTGAAGCATCCTGCCAGTGACCCGGGCAGTTGCCTTCCTGAAAGCAATACACACTGCCTGCTGTCCCTCAGCCAAGCACACCGCTCGGGGTGCTGCCTCCCTCCCGGCTCTAGTCATAGTCCTCCACCCTACAATGGATCAGCTACCATGCAACACAAGCAAGAAGAGGACAAGTATAGAGTCTTCACTGAATTTTCTGCATTTTGTTACTTCTCCAGCATGCTTATATTCAAATGTCAACAGGCTGGGCACACGGGCATAAAGGATAGCACACATGCTGCCCCACACATCCCTTCCCCTCCTTTCTCTTGTACACACAGTGCTGAGAAGTGCAAGATCCTTCCTCATTCCCCTAAAAAGCCATTTTAAAGCAGACACATTTAACTCTTCACTATCTGGAGGGTAGGAAACAACTCTGTCAAGCCAGTAGTAACTGAATAGTACATCCACTTAGGAAACAGGCCACTGTGCTTTGCTCGGGGTTTTGATGCATCTCCAAGCACCCTGCACAAGTACACTCAAGCCATCAAACTGTCAAGAGAAAACATTCTAGCACAGAATTCCCAGTGACCTCTATTCAGCCTTGAGGGAAAAGCACAGCAACTCCAGCTTCAGCTGCCTTTAAAGGAAGACTGTTTTTTTTTTTCTCAGACATTTTGCAAATAAATATGAAAGTCTTGCCACAGTCAGTAATCCTCAAGCAATTTCCTGTCTCTACAGACAAGGTCCCCTCAAAGTGAATTGTTTAAATAAAGGTTATTAGAATTAGTATAAAGGAAGCTAGTTTAAAAGTCATCCTCTTCATGTTTTTACCTGTAACATAGTGCTCCAAGCAGCAGTACAGAGATCAGCTACAAGAGCTTACAGGATAGCAAAATTAATATGCAAAACTCACCAAACTGTGAGATGAAGATTTAGAATTACTTTCAACAGCAGAGGATTTTCATGTTCGTTTAATCTATTTTCAAGTGAGTTTCTCAAAGGGAATTCACCCAATCCCTTTATTACTGTACTCTTAAGACTAAATTTGTTTTCCCATTTTGTCAATCTGACATGCAATTTAATCTTTTAAGAGTCAGCAGTTGTCCTCAAAGCTGCTTTCCTTCTGCCTTTGCAGTTTAAGACTTTGTTGCAAAACAACAGGCTAAATTCATTCACTCCCTCTTTCCACATTACCAATTTCCTTTTCCTCCAAGGCCAAACAATTTAAATAAAAACCATACAGAGACAGACAAGTGTTAGTTCCTACAAATGCTACATGTGTGTGGAGGGAAGCAAACAGCCTGACACCAGTATCAGAAATTTGCTTAACAATTCTCTGGCATCTCTATAAGAGACAATTGGAAGTAATAGTAAAGTAACAGCACTGGAGGGACAGTTTAAAAGAAACAGAGCAACCACTTAAATTAAGGCATGTTTTACAAATAAGAAAGCCTATATCTCGCAGAAAGGTCTGAACATCAACACTGGCAACTGTCTTATATGTATTGGTTAACTAAGCTTCTCATTCTTATCCTCAAGAAAAAAAATACATTTTACAGAGTTTCCAGAAAGGGTTCCTGGATAAGAACTGACAAATAATTTTTTTTTTTTTTAAACTAACCTTACTTCTCTTCACTAAATGCACAGAGAAACAACTGTTGAAAAAAAAAAAAAAAAAAAACCAAACAGATGTCATCTGTAGCTCCACTTATGAAGTTCGAGGAAAGACTGTCTTGTGAATGTCATGTACAGCAGCAGTATCTAGAGGAGCTGGTGGTCTGTCTTTTGCAACTGTCTGGGCTTCCATTAGCAAATTTTAAAAGGCCACTTACAAGCTTCATTTTGTGAAAAGACTAGCCTCCGCCTGCTTTTATACACATTCTAGCTCACCTAAAACTGCTTTGCCGGGTGAGCTGAACATGACATTTAACAGATGTAAGCAACAGTTGGCTCTGGACAACAAACGATCTTCTTTGTCTCCCTTTTCACTTTGGGATCCACTCTCCTCATGAAACAGTCACTGTTTCGCATGCAGAGGGAAGTGGGGGGAGGACAAAGAGAAGCCCGCATTGTGGAAAATAAATAGCTCCATTAAGGCTCCACAGGATGCTATAAGGCACATTTTGAGGAAACCACCCTCCTTGCAGCCTAATACAGAGCACAATAGCTATCAGAAGCCCTTTCTCCAACAGTCATATCCCGTTCCCTGGCCTCTAACAACAGTCCCCCAGTCTCCACCTCCCTCTCCAGCCACCCCACCACCTCCAAATTGCACTCCTCAGAAGCACTTGAGTATAGCTGCTGGGAATCACTGCAAAGGCTGCTTCACACCACCCCTGCAAATGGAAAGAAATCCCAGTGAAACACTATTACCATCCCCTTTGGAAGGTAGGACCACCTGCTGCTGAGGACAGAGTCCAACAACTTATTTCTGAGAGACCAAGGTTACATCTCATCTTCTCTGCCAAGCACAGCCATGCTGTAGTTACATCAAAAGCATTGATAGCCTTCACAAGTTCCTTGCAAACAAACCAAATCTGAACAAGCTAATTCTATCTAGGCTGTTTACTATGAAACAGGTGTAATAGGGCAGGAGTTTCAGTTCTTTGAAGAAGCATCCCCATTCAGAAATCTTTATTTCTGACCAAAGAAAGCTGTTGGGTTTTGTCACTAGACCAACAGCAAGTTTCAATCTCAGAACTCTGAATCACATGACAAAAAGTTACTCTTCAAGAGGTAAAGGCTCTCAGGAGCAAGGTCTCTGTAGAATTGACAGGTACTCCTCAACACCACCATCACCAAGGGAACACTAAACTACTCCTTGCAAACACTGCAGATACAAGGAGAAAAGCAGAGCAGATGATGGTCAGCAGCATCAGCAGTTGCAAGATGCCCAACCTGAAATTTTTGCTTGCTTGCTTTTCTCGGGAAACAAGCTTGACCATCAGACTTCCTAACCACAGGATGGAGTCCTGTTCTGATGAGAATGAAGAAATGCAGAAAGGAGAGAACCAGCTTTGTGAGGGCCCTGTCATTTCAAAGCACAGCAATGTTCAACACCCACTGCACATTCCTGAGAGCAGGCTATAGAGCTCACCTGCAAACCAATCAACAGATGATGACACACAGAGGGATCCCAGTTCACTTCTGCAAGTGCTCACCCAGGCCTACACACAAAATGCAAAAAAGGTTTGAGACTGGTGAATTAAGACCTATGCTATTAATGTGAAAGACACTGCAACAAAAGAAAGATGGACCATGTATAATGAGACTCTCAGACTTTGCAGAAGCCTAAAAAAAGCTTAGCGGGGGGGAGACTGGAACAGGGGACATGCATGTTACTGCCTTAATATCATCAATATTGGGAGTGTCCAGTTGATGGAACTAGCCAATGTTAAGGGTTGGAATTATTTTTCAATACTAAGATGATTAACCCAAGGTCTGCAAACACCTTCAATTCAAGAGGCAAAAAAGGAATCCTCTGCTGCTTTACACAAGAAATGCTTAAATCCCCACTTCCTAAACAGAATTTCTTTTCCTCCACTGTTATATGCCAGGCAAAAAGTATGAAGGGAAAAAGGGTATCAGGAGACCAAATCAGCCTTGAAGAACTTCAGAGAAGTGATTAACAATCAATGCTTCTTTGTAGAGCCACACCTGAACTGCAAGCTGCTTTGTATAAGTGACTTGCATAAGAAATCGTTTACCAACAGTCAAACCAGAGCTCTAGAAGCCTTCTGGAAGGATGCCATCTTACCATCAGCTGGGTAATACAATTATGTTGACTTGAGAAATGTCAGGCCTATCCCCAGCAATGTTTGGCTTATTCTCCTCACCTACAAGTAGCCAGCAGACTTTAGGCAAGCCTGTCCATAGAGCAGGCTCTCCTGTGCCTTACATGGAAAGCATTTCTTGTAAGACACACAGGAAGAAAAGGTTAGATTATATTTAAGTTGTGGGATTTTTTCCATGCTGTGCAATAAAAAGCCCACTGATCTCATGCTGCTTTTTCCTCTGCTGTTCGCACCTCCCTCATTCCCTTACCCAATGAAAACCTCTTGGCTGAAACGTCATTTCTTATCCCCTTCCCCTTAGCATATGCTTTTTAACATACTTTTTCATACATAAGAGCTAGTTGTGACTCACTACATAAGTCACTGCAAGGGAAGAGATGCAGACAGGAAGCCTGAGCCACAAGCCAAAGGATAAATTTTTGCTTCAGACAGGTATGTTACTAGGCAAAAAAAAAGCCCATCGTAAGCACTTCTTGTCTCATTAGCACTTGCAGGGCAAAATGAAGCAGTTATGGGAGCCTAGGAATCAGACCACACTGTGCTAGGTGCTGTATAAACACAGAACAAAAAAAGACCACTGCTACAAAGATACCATGAGCTACTACCACACTAAGAGCAACCACCTCCTTACTCTGAACCAGGACTGGGTCCCTGGAATCTTGCTCTCATAGCAGGTTCTTGCTACATGTAAAACCCAGAGAAATCCAGAGCTATTTGGTCTACTTCAAACATGCAATAAGATCTGCACCACACCTGTTCTTAATGCTTTCTTTGTTCATTACAGTGGATTCAGACCATTGAAAAGGAAATTAAAAGGTCACTCAGTTACACGAGCTATTTCTGTCCCAGAACATGCCAATAGTTTGGCTCAGAAGCAAGAATCAAAGAGCAAGACTGCTTGGAAACAGGCTTCCCTCAAATTCTTGTCAGTAAATATTTAGCTCCCTTTTTCTTTTTGTAGCTACAGTCACTGACATGAGCTTGATCCTTATTAATTTATAAAACCAGATTTATGAAAGGAGTAAAGACTAAGAATTTCCTTGCCAATGGCTCTTCTCCCTCTCCAGTTCCCAGCTCTTTCCCCTCGTCTTCAAGTCTTAAACACACCCTCACCTCTGCTTTCATTTCCCTTTCATTCCTTCTTAAGATTACTACCACACCTCTTTACCCTCTCTGCACACACTCCACGCTTCGCACGCAAGAGTGAGCCTTCCCTCTCCCACAGTCCCTTGTGATAATTCCTCAGCTGAACTCATTAACAATGTCTCCAGGACTTCCCATGACTGAAAAAAGAGCCCCTGGGCATATAGGAATGAGTTTATAAGGTTTTGAGGGCAGTTACTTTGTGCATTTTGCAAAGGACATGTGTGGCTGCAGCATTAGCAATCTAGAGAGACTTGTGCAGGCACACCACCGCCCCAACAAGGGCTGAGCTGAACTCTCACTTTTTGGAGCTCAGTGCAGAGAGGAGCTGCATACTGGTAATGGATGTTACATTCCTTCATGCAAGGGGTTATCACCACCCTACAGATACCTGCATCAGGCTTCCCTAAACAACCACAACTTAGAACACAGGAATCTCCTGCTCCAGGGAAAAAGGAGCAAACTGGCTCCTCTCCCATGCTAGATGTCCTTTCAGAAATAGTGCAGGTTTTGTGGTGGGGGTTTTGATTTGTTTTTTTGGGGGGGGATGGGAGTGGGGGGGTGAGGTTTTGAATTTTATTTTTGGGTGGGTTTTTTTGTTTGTAGTTTGCTGGGTTTTTAAAAAAAAAAAAAACAACACACACACCAAAAAAAAATAAAACCAAACCTGTTTCCCAGTTTAGCCATGCCTCCTTAAGAGGCAGAGCCTATGCACAAGCATACGCCCCCTCCTTGGCTGAGATCAAGAGCTGCTGCTGAACATATCTTTCAAAGCTTGATACTAAGCCAAAGCATGCCTGCAGCACGGACAATGGGTGCTGCAATCACAGCGGGGAGTAAACTACCGAGAGCAGTGGGATAGACAACACAGGTTCACTACATAACACCTGCAGACATCTTCAACATTGATCTTGTCCATCAGAGTTTAAGCTTCTGTTCCCCCACCACCGCCTTTTTTTGTTTGTTTGTTTAAAGGGTGTACATTCTGGCTGCACATCGATGACTGTGGTAACCTCTGTAATACAAGCAAGACCATTAAGAAGAGATCTCTGTCTTTTCTTGATGTCATAGCATTTATCTGGCCTTTCACTGCATTTTACCACCCCCCAGTGCAGCTGTTTGTCTTCTGATTAAGGACAAAGATGAAATTGCTGCCTCCTTGCATCCCTGTAACTGGCCCCGGTGGGATTCTCAGGGAACCGGAGCTTGCTCCCAAACACAGCCATCACTGTGTTTCACTCCTGTGGTTTTGTATTCTAAGAGCAGCATTAAAATTTTAGAGCAATCTATCATAACTTAATAACTCTACCATTAATCCCAATGTCCTCAAATGCATCCTTCCCTCCCTCACACAAACAGCCCTCTAGATTTCAGTCTCCTACACGAGCAGATGCTTAAAACAGTGTGGCCCACACCAAGTTTGGAACTACCTGCAAGTCACGGTATTTTGCAGTTAAAGCTGCCTGGAAGTGCACCCTGTCTCACTGACTAGCAGTGACAAGCCCTCACATGCTAAGCAGCACAGTAAGACACAGGTGACTTGCACCCCGAACAGAAAACAGCCAGCCCAAGAGCACCCAGACACAAGTCTTCCAGAAAGGACTAGTGGTTTCTGGTCACAGACCAGAAGGGCAGTTCTGTACCACGGCTTTCTTTAGTGAAACTCTAACTTCTTCAGAGTTTCCTTCATGGTGTAAGGCAAATCCCTCGTGCCCTGAGATAATCACCTCCCCACCTCTGCTTTCTTCACCAGAAAGACACAATCCTTCCTCTAGAGACTCATGCTTTCCCCAAAGGGGAATCAACCCACGCCACTGCCATAAGCCTTCCAAGTAAAGTAAGAGACAACACATCAACAGACTGGTCACAAGACCTATGCTAATGCCTCTTCTCAGTATCGCATTAACCAGTGACCACAAACACCCCCCCACACACACTTTCACACACACTTTGAACTGCTCCACAGTCATTTATACAAGCAGAAAACTGGTACCTGTCTTCACTTTTTGAGAGAATGCAACACTAACATTTGTTTCACCTTAAGCAATCCCATCACTGTATACCTCACTGAAATACGGAAAAGTTTTTCTTGTTAAACCATGGCAGCTTCCTTGGTATTAACAGCAAATCCTCCTTCCCACTCAAGAAGTCTTTAAAAAAACTCAAACATCTATCACCACATCCTTCTTTGTTTGACAACCTTCTTAGTAAATACATCAATATTGACACACACTTATCTTTACACAGAAGACTAACAGGCAGGGTCCCTGGACTGAGGAAAGAAAGAAATTTTGACCACAGCTAGATTTACAGTGAAAGGGGAAGGATTTGTCTTCATCTACGCCCAAACAAGAAGCCCACAGAAGGGCTCGGTTCATAACCCAGCCTGTTCCAGCTGCATGTGCAACACAGTACACGCAGGAGGCCCAGCCAGCCTCTGACACTGCCTTAGGGCAACAGATCCCTGGTGGCAAAGCAAAGTGCCCCCCTCCCACATGAGGATTCCTAAGAATATATGAAATTATATTTATAAAGAGCTGAGTCATTCTCACCAGCAAGGACTGAGGTTTCTCTTAGTGTTGTGTCAAGTGCTTTATAGCCCATGCAAGCAGACACAACGGAACAAGTGTTTGTGGGTACAGTCCTCCAATTCCTGCATACAGACTGTGGGATGCCATGGTCTATCTGGCACTCAGACATTTGTCTGCTACGTCCACCACCATATGCCTCCTCTCCCTTACTAAACTGGAACAGCAGCTCACAAGTACATAAGATAAAACAACTACACTGGCAGGGAGAATACAGAAAACAACAACTTATGTGCAAAAGTATCCCTGTTCTCTCACTAAGACTGGGAATACTGTTCTGGGATACAAAGTGATGCAGATTTGCAAAGACATTGCATTCACTAGCAAAACCAAACCAAACTACCACAGAGAAGGTGGGGTGGAACATTCCGTTTTATGTTGAAGAACAAAGTGCAGAGGCCACAAGTAACAGCAAAACAGAAGGAAAAACTACGCATCTGAGCATACTGACCCAGAATGCAGG
The DNA here is from genome assembly GCF_018691265.1 of Tyto alba. Classification (NCBI taxonomy): domain Eukaryota; kingdom Metazoa; phylum Chordata; class Aves; order Strigiformes; family Tytonidae; genus Tyto; species Tyto alba. Next base: position 11,533,453 of record NW_024881280.1, read on the forward strand.
GTTCAGTTACCACCTATATACACACATGCATCAGATCCACAACACAAGCAACATTTCATGCAGCCCTCACCTTATTTGTAAATGCACATTTAGAAATTCAGGGCAATATCCTGATAGCTGGAGCCCAACACTATTACAGCCCAAGGCAGACAGGATAGAACGGAGACAAAGATAATTTGTGTAACAAAGCAAACCACAGCAAGAGAGGAGCATCTGTTACTTTTACTAGGAATACCATATGGTTAGTATCTGAAGTACAGAGAATGAGTTCATTCATATTTAAAAGCAAAAGTAATAGGTCACTTCTTCCAAGATAAGAGGGAAAATGCCTGTTCCCCTTCCCCTGTTCCAGCCCCATCATCACCAGTCTAGATTTGGCTTTCTGAGAACCAGTGCTGCTACTATCCAGGCCAGGACAGTCAAGCTCTGAGCACCTTTCATGTCAAAACGCCACGATGAGAACGCTCGTGTAGGAGTTTTGCTTAGCCCTAATACAAACCTGGTTTATCCACAGCCCAGTCAGAGCTGCAACACTGAAAGACCAGTTTTGTCACTAGAAGATTACAGTAACGCTCTGGAGCTGTGAGGCGTTTGGCAGCAGTAAGCACGGTTAGCACAGTACATCAACTGCTATCGTGAAGCCATCTTTGGTTCCTGAGAGCACTGCTCAGAATTGCAACCAGCACAGTTGGTCCGGGTCAGAGGACCCAAGAACACACTTTTCTTCAATAAATGTAAGGCCAGAGACATGGCAGCAATGCTTTCTAGTATCTTGCAGAACACAAGCATATTAGCTGAGCAAGCTTCTACTTCAGCAGTGCTACCCCACATACAGGTTTGCCACACAGGAAAGATATAAGGCAACAGGGACAATCTTAATGCATCCTCATTATCTCTTAAAAAACAGATCAGTGAGGTCTTTTTCTACTTAAGCACCTGTTGACAGGTATTATTTAGTTGTGAAAGTCTTGTGCAAGGAGATAAGACCCCTGGTACTGGTACTAGCAAAATCCCTCAACAGCTGTCAAGATATAGCACACAAGTTAATTCACCTATTGTAAGAGTCCCTCAGTCTCAACAAGGCCTTGCCATATTTGATGGTTCTTCATTCTTCCCAAACCTGAATCCACACTTGCTCTCTGAAATTCAAGTATTCACTCTGTCAATTGAATTTTCATTGCAAGAGATAGATAGCAAAAAGGATTAGAAGGATTTTGCCGCAGTGCTGAGCAGCCTAAGCCACAAAGAGAATACAGTATAAAAGCCTACTCTGACAATCAAGTGCCACAAGTAAATAAAATGGAAAATGACACCTCAGATTAACTAGTGCCAGCATTACTTCCCACATCCATCCAAGTCACAACATGTCCCAGTCTCCCCCCTCCATTCCTTCAAAACACTCCAGTCTGAGTTCCAGTATATTATTGCCCTGACCCACACATCTCACTTTGTATTCACTCCCTGTCCCTGCAGGGGAATTCAGGCAAGAAACCCAGAGATGAACACTCCTACACACAGAGAAATCCACAAGTGTCTCCAGCAGAGCCAAGCATTTGCTTACAGGAAGACAATAAGGCAGTCTCCCCAGTACCTGGTGTGTAGCTCTCATGCGGACTTTAAGTCCACTGCCAAGACTGCAAAGCTTTTCCAGCCTCCTCACAAGCAGTAAGGGTAAAAGCAATGCAGCAGAGAAGAGACACAGACAGCAACTGTCTGGTTAACAGCCTCACAGCCACAAAGTGACAGGGGAAAAATAGATGCAGTATCTGCCAGACTAAGTATTCACTGAGAGAGGTGGCTAGCAGTCTCATCTTAGGACCATGCACTTCATCTTTTATGCTTATAAAAGCCAGATTTTGATGATAAATTTGTAGGATGAAGTGTCATTTTCTTCCATGTTTTGCCCTCCCTATGTATTTCATTTACTGATGATCCTACTATAGAAGGATACATTTCACACCAGAGAGCAGCAGAAACAGTGCACTCGTGGAACAGCAACATCCTATAGCAGCTGAAAACCAAATGCAGGCTTCCAACTTTAAAGACTTCTGCAACCCAGGCTTCTGCACATGGCTTATGTTACTCTTAATTAAGGTTTTGCATGCCACCAGAAATTGCTCCCAATCAATTTCTAGCAAGGTCTGTAGTCTACATTTCTTCTATATGAAAAGGAAGACCTATTGCCAGTAAAAGCATCACAGAATTAAATGCATTTTTTTCAGACACAGGGGGCAATCAATAGTCTTGGAAATCAGAAAGGTTGTAACACAGCTTTAAGCAAGTCAAAGGCCACTGGGAGAGATTAAATACAGACTTCCATAACAAACATTTCTAGACTTTTTTTTGTCTAGTATCTTTAACTCTGCCCCTGGCTAACAGTGATCAGAAAAGGCAGATTTTGTGGAGACAAACAAAATCAATTTTTTTTCCTATGTGGAACCTGGGACAGCCTATGCATTTTAGATTACCCAAATCCAGAGCTGGATATGATGTCCTCTTCACACTCTGGGGCACAAAGCAGTGGAAGTCTGAGAAGGCAAGGTCAGAGCATACCAGCAATTGTGTGGGTGACCCGAACGCAGGCACACAGGACTGCAGGAAGTGGCCGTGGCCAAAATGACTCTGCACATTGCACATGTCCTCTGCTGAGGGCAAGGAAGCTAAGGGGGAAAGGCTGGTATTTCACAGAGCAAACAAAAAATAAGCCTTTCACATTGGTTTTTTCCCCAAGTTTACCTTCTCAGCTCTGTAGTCCCAACATTAGACTTCATTAGCAAGGAGACCCGTGATTACTTCTGGCTTATAAGCAGTTAACCTTTGCCTCAAAAGTCTCACTTTGATCCTCATATTTGTCAACTATCCAGTAATTAAAGGATTTTTTTTTCTCTCCATAAATTAAAAGGAGCTTCAGGTATTAGAAATGCCTCCAAGCTGCTCTGCTGTGGTCTGAACTTTAGACTCATGATAGCTCAGTTGCACATTACTTGGTGCAGTGCCGAGCAGAAAAACAGAAGCAAAGCCAAGCCTTCAAACTTGGAAGGGCCGGATTTATTCTGTTGGATATCAAAATGACCATACCTATGTCAATGAGCACACTATGATCTGAAAGGAGAAAGTAACATTTCACCCTTCAAACTTTTTCATAATCTTACATGAATAGATGTAGAGAAATTTTGCAGAGAAAGGTAGGATTTCCCAGATGAACAACTCCCTTTAAGTAGCCACTATTCCTGAGGCATTCAGAAACCCCAGAGCAACAGGATTTTTTTTCTTTTCTGAACATCAAGTATTTCAGCTCTCCCGCCCAATGAAGCCTGGTGAGGAAGTGCTTCCATTCAACGCAAAAGGAAATAAGGTCTAGCTCAGTGCTACTGCAGGAAGAGATCCCCAAATTCACCTTCCCCCAGAACAAAGACAAGTGCACCCTAAAGCTTATGCATTTGGTATCTCAAACCAAAACACAGTATCTTGGGTTTTTGTTCAACAGAGATTCATACAAATCTTCCTCTGTGGTACAGCTAACACTGCATGTTTATTCTAGATAAATTGAGCAGTTTATTTAATGCCCACTACAGCAAAATGTTCACATCTGCAGCCTGCACCACCACCAGGAGCAAGGCACTCCAGAGGTCACCACTGGTTCAGCAGCAGTTGTTCAGACCCCTCTCTGCTTCTTTCTACCTTAACATTTTCCACCCAAGAACAGCATTTCCACATTAAGGCTTTGTTTTTCTTTCCAGGCCAGGTAGCAGCCCCATATTCCCAAGTTTGGCACTTACCTGAGACTGAATGACTAAATGAATAAAGACTTCTATGTCCAGCTACAGTAATGCCAATGCCTGCCACCCCGCCCAGTGCAGTACATAAACTGTCCTCCTCCCTGCAGCCACCCATGTCCTGCACACGTACAAGGTCACCTCCTCCCCGTGTGCCAGGCGTGGCTGGCACAACCCTACAGCAGCAGCTGAAAGCATGGCAATCTTACAGCCACACATTGGGAAAACCACAGAATAATGAAGTCACACACCACAGTACAAGGCATGCAGCAGCCACGCATTACACCCTATTACACTGGAAGCAATCATTAATTGTGGAAGTAAATCCACATATTTTTACTCAATGAGTTTTTGCTTCTGTGCTTTAGCTATTTTTGCTCTTCTTGTTCCAGGAGACATCAGAGATGCTCCTCCTGTGCTACGGAAGGTCACTTACAAAACACAGCCACGTTATCCAAGTGCAAGTCCCATCCCAGCAATGTCTTCTCCACAGAAATACCAAGGAAAACAAATGGGGTTTAAGCTTTTAATACCAAAGTAGATTGGATTGAATTTACTTAAAACTTTTTGCCAAACACAGACTAAAGGCAAAAATCTATGGCAAATAACACCCATACCCCCAGGGTATACCACTGACAGTGTGGGAGACTGCAGTGGTGTTTGAAAACATCGCACTTAGAAAAGATAAAACATTTCCATCCATATAAGACTTGTATGTCTTGGAATACATGCTCTCATCAGAGAGTGAGAGGGGATGGGAAGGGAAGGAAAAAGGCTGTCACATCTGGGCAGGCAAAGATGTTTCTACTTTACACAAGACAAGAATTCAGGGCAAGAAATCTTCCTTCTCCCTATGTTAAATAAACACAACTTCTCTTGCAAGCACATCTACAACCTCTTACCACTTCTTCCTGGATCTAGATTCTCCAAAGACAGAAATAATGATAAAGGGCCTCAAAGCCCAGACCACAGAAGCCAGGTGAGTATCTCCTAACACGTGGACTTGAACAGAGAAGCCTTTCCAATCCTTTTCTGAGGCTTCTGTTCTCTAGCTAGTAGCAGTGATTTCACTAGTTGGGAACCAAGCTCAGCACTTCTCTTGAGGGAAGCTCTCCTGAGGGACACTCACCTACTACATACAGCCCAAACCATTCAGATCCATTTCTTGTATCCACATCTACATAACCCGAGTGCCTGCTCTGCGTAGGTTAGGTCTATAGTACCTCCAGAGGTCCAACTTTTATTGCTCTGACTTTTCACAACCAGAACTATTCTTTCTCACTAGGAAGCCAGGCAACATCGTATCTTCCAAGAACTAGTTCCTGGACAACAGGAGACTGGCAGATTGTTGCAAGGTTTGTCTTCCCAAACATACTCAGATCATCACCTTCCTAAGAGCAGCTTCACATAAAAGAAACAGGCTAGTTCAGTTTTAATTAGTTAGATTTTTATGTGCCTTTTTTTTCCCCCCACCTTCCTCTACTACATCTTACTGGCCTTCAACTGTGATTTGTGTCCCCACCCGAGAGCACCACCTAGCACACTGTAGATTACATCTTGATTAGACAGATATATAGTGAGAAAACTGATCTACCCTCAAAAATTACACACGTATCCATGTGCAAAAATTCACATGGGATCAAAACAAGCTCATCTAGCTTACAGCTCCATTTCCTGCAGATGCTAGAGGCTTTGACAGGCAGGAAGCTCACAGAGAAGCCGCGGCAACAACTATACAACATTCATGGCACTATACAAAGCTCGTGTTAACGCTGCTTATGCTAATCACCCTTCTTAACCTCCCCTGTGGGTTTGGTTTTTTTTCTGAGGGGCTAATAGAACCTCAGCCTCCAGAGCTGTCAGTCTCTGTTCTCACAGGCAGTGAGTGTTAAGTCCAATACTTTTCTCAGCATCCAACTCCTGGGTAGCAGACAGTGACATGTTCACCAAGGGATTCCACACACTCTGTAATATTCTTACTACTTTCCTTCTCTTCCCCAAATAGGGGAGAGGATCTCTGCAGTAGTCTTTCAAACATCAGGTACAGAGGATATAACAGCAATCACCCTCACAGTGCAAGTGTGAAATAACTCTATTGAATTCATGGGCTCATCCCAGTATAACTAATGAGTTAAGCCAGCTTCAAAAGGCCTGCTTAAAGTATCTTATTGGCTCCTCCTTAACCTCACCTGCCTCCAAAAGTTTGCTGCAACTTGAAGAACAGTCTGTCTTCTACACTTACAGCAAATTGTACCACCATCACGCGCATTATCTTTGGCTACATAACCAAAAAGGAGACAGAAGAACCCAAAGACAAGAAAGGCTAAGATAATCGTGAATCCTAGAGGGAAAAAAAAAAAAAATCTAGATAGAATTTACTGGTTTTACATTTAATATTGATCTTCATGGGCTTGGAAGATAAGAAAACCCTTCTGCACTCTTTACTGTATCCATCCTATTAAATTCACCACTTGTGGGGATTAAACAAATTGAGCAGCCAGCATGAAGTGCTGAAAGGGAAGAAAGTGTTGCCTTGAACTTCTCTGAGCAGCTAGACAGTGCTCAGCTATATCTCCACAGAATTTAGGATACGCACGTGCCCTTGTTAAGACACAGTACTGCATTGTCTAAGCTGAATAAGATCTCTCAACAGCTCCAAGTACTACTTTTAAGTAGAAAGAGGGTGCAAAATTCCCCTATGTACTGGGAGCCTGTTCAACAGTTGGCATAAAAAAGAAAAATCAATGTACGCTTGAGAGAGCAGGCATCAGTTATGCAGCAATTAAATGCACAATGCAGGAGGACTATAAAATATCAGCTTGCTTTAGCAAATATGTTTTCTTGCCACCAAGTACCTCAGAGAAAAAAAAAGAAATAAAAATCACATATCTGAAATTCAGCAAGGCTTGTCTGGAACAACACATGGAAAGGCTGCAGCACATGCATCATTCTGTAAGCAGCAGTATTTCTGACTCAAGTTCTCCTCTTTAGTCAGCACCAACCAACGCACTAGTACACCGTTTGAGATGGTGGAAAAGACCAGGCACGGGTACACAGATCAACCAAGGCAATAGAGATTGACTTACAAGGGGCAACCAAGGCCATTTTCTCATCCATGTCGCCAGAGGTCAGAAGCATATTAGTGCCAACTGTAAACGTTCAGTGGCCCAAATGCTTCAATTCCTTCCAACTTCAGTGTTCAGGCCCCTTCAAAAGTCCCACAGGTACAACACACATCTCCTCCTCTCCCACCTCCCTGTGCTGCCTCACACTTTCTGCAGGGCAGCCTGGTTTTAGTTTAAAAAAAAGAAACAAACAACAAAAAACAACACCCAAGTTGTTCTTAAGAATCTAGGCGTTTCCTGTGAATCATTTAAAACAAAAAACAGAGGCACTGACAGATTTCAACCTATTCTGCAACAGGCCTGTCTTCAGCTGACATATCTCTCAAACAGGAGATTTTCTTTTGTGAGCTGTTTTTCAGATGAGTATTTCATACTGATGAGTCCATCCCAGGCTCTTGCTGCCGTAAAACTTGCCACTCTACCAACAAAGGCGAGTCCTTGCCCCAAAAGTTACATATCAATAGCTCTGATGCCCATTATAAATAGCTGCCTTTTCTTGGGACTCTTACAACAAATTTGCTGAAATAGAGAATACTGCTTTCTGTCACAAACTGCAGAGTCCCTCCTGCTGGAAAGACAAAGAGAAGAGAGGATTTCAGCAAGTCAGACAGTAGACCACCTTTACTGCTGATTTCCTTGAACAGCCACTGTAAGGACATTGGCAACACCCATTCCCCCAGGCATGCCTTCATTTTCATCTGAAGGACCCATCCTTGTAAATGAGAATACCTCAGTCTATACATTCCACATGAACCCAGTTTGCCTCCTGTTTAAGGAATACATGGTCAGAGCCTGATCCTCTATTACAGTCAGAGGGGAAATAGCACCCGCAGGCAGTGCTGGGTTCCAACCTGCCACTCCAAGGTTAGGTGAGATACCTGATCACCATCTAGTTTGACCCAAGCACTCCCCAAGATGTTAAACTCTACCCATAAACACAACTGGCTGTTAAGGTAACAGAATAGGAGGGGAATGGGCCAGGGAGCACAGGGCTATGGGGGAAAACTTTCTTCCCAGCCTCAGACACAGCGAGTTGTTTGTCACATTAAAAGTCAAAGAGCCGTTTTGCAATGTGTTAGTTGATGACTATGCTATGTTAATTAAAACCCTCTAGTTTCACAATCAGAGATAAATATAATGAAAAATTAAAATTAAGAAGTGTCTGTTCCACAAAACATTGGGGAGAAGTGAGGAAGAGGCGAGAAGAAGCGATTGTCATAGCTTAAATGGAAAAATACACTGTCTCCAGGATATGGTGGCTGCTGGGAATCCATTATCCTTCCTCTCTACCAGAGGTTAAACCAGAGAGTCACAAAGATTAAGCTGGTCTTCAAGTGACCTTAAAATAAACACCAAAAAACCCCACTAAAAACCCAACCTAAATCCAAACTCTCAGTTCACACATAAAGAAACAGGCAGAGGAAGTCCCCTCTGGCCTCCTATCAGTGGAACAGAAAGAAAATATTTGGGGAGACAAACAGATCAATTTTGAATATTCTGTACTGTTTCCTTAATTTAATACCAACAATGTCATATGCCCCTGAAGTTTCATGCTACAGAACACCACTTGAAAAGCAAATACTAGCCTGGACCAAAAAAAGCCAAAGTCAAAATATACACAAAGGAGAAACCCCAAAATGTACAAAGGGATGAAGGTGAACACTGGCTGACCCCAGAGCAGACATCACTGTTACAAGCACTTGGGGCTTAGGCTTTCCACATTACAAATGGTTCAAGTGGACGAGGCGGGAACAGACACTAAAGCACAGGTTAGAGAGTGTTCAAGGCCAACAGCTTTGTACAGGAGCTGTTCAGAAATGCTGCTGCTATCCTCCTCCTGTTCTCACTTCACAGGATAAAAATAATGGGAGAGAGGAATCCTGTGTTCTGTACAGAAACTTGTCCACGGTCCCTCTCACACACACACCTCCCCATTTCAGGATAACTGTTTCAAATCACAAAAGATGAGCAGGCTGTTAAAAAGTGATAGAACATGAATAACTAAGCACAAGGCACTCATTTGCAGGAAATGCCCTGCATATGCCAATTAAGAGTAAAGAAAAGATAAGGCCAACAACACATATGCCTTCCAGTTTTTATTTTCAGGTCTTAAAAGCAATCATCACCCCGAAAACGAGCATTTCCTGGGATTTAACAACCTTTGGGTTAATAGTGCTAGACAAAGGCAGTTATGCCTAGCCTATAATTTTACCCATATAAAATGTGTCACACTGCATCTGTTAGCGGTATCTCTTCAGGATACTGTCAACAAAAAGGAAAAAAAAAAAAACCACACACAAAAAAACCCCAAACAAACAAAAAACCCCACAAACAACAAACAAAACCTTTGATGTTTGGAAGTGCTGATAAACCCCTTCCCACAGCTAATGCTTCTACACAGGTTTGCATCAAGTAGCCACACTGGACAACCTCTGTAATGCACACTCCCCACCTGTGCACAGTCACTAGCAAAAAAGACTTTAAATCAGTCTGCTCAGATGGGCATCTTCTGATGGAGCCTTTCTCCCTCCACCCCAATACCTTTCTGCACACTTTTCTGAGCTCAGCTTATTTAGATATTATGTCCACATAGACAAAAATTGTGCAGTTTGCAAAGAGATTGGATTTTTACATTGTCACTGTAGGCCTTTTCCAGTTGTGCATTAGGAAAAAAACACTCTCCAAAATGAAACACTACGACAGCGTTGTGCTGATACGCAGATGTTAGTTGTGCAGACACACTCAGTCAATCTGTCTTCTAGGGAAGATCTTTAACTTGTCTAAATCCCTCCTACCGCTCTATTCTGTACTGATAGCAAAGAGGATCTCAAACCACCCTGCAGAGAGAACAATCCCTAGTGAAAGACAGCAAACTCCTTTACAAATTCACCAGAAGGCCAGCTCAGACAGTCTCAGGACAGATTATCCATGGAGGATTGCCACCATCTATCCTCAGAGAACCCACTATCACAAACCAAGCGGCTCTACTAGGAGGCCTGCTTTTAGAAGCACAAGGATGAGCTTCTCATCAGCTTTGTACTACCAAGGAAAGGCTATAGAAGTTAACTCTGTACACTTCTCCCATCCCCTTCTTGATCTGCAAAACATTTTTAACAGCTTTGCTTGATGTGATCATTTCACATTAGATCTAACCAGTATCTTCACCACCACCCCCTGCCCTTTCCCCACAGCCACAAATAAGATTTAGTGAAGAGACACGGTTTTAATGAACTATTTTTTGTGTTATATTACATGCAAAGTCATATTTCACTATGTATCTAGGCTTCAAGCTCCTCTTTCTACTATGGTGCAGTTCATCTTTAGACTGGGAGCAGATCATTGGCACAAACCAAAATATATAGGTTGCATACACATTCATCCTAGAAAACTTACAGAGCTCTTCATTCAGAGTAGTGATCAGAAGTTAGACTCAAGAGTATTTAAAAGCGTTTGAGAGACAGTATTTGTTTGCTCTGACCAAGGAAGGGGGAAAGACAAGACAGAAGGAAAAATACCTTCTAAATTTTGGCTGCATGCCAACTTACATTCTTTCAGTTCCATGTCCCAACATGTAACAAAAGACACTACTATATTCAAGTCTAATCTCGCATCAACAAAAAGTGGGTTTTTTTATTCTATGATATAAAAAATAAATAGATATCTTGGTAGATGTGTGTGTGTGTGTTTAACTGAAGTGTACTAGTACCACTCAGGAGCACCCAAAAAGATCTCAAAAGATTGAGAACCCCTCAAAACTCAAGCCTTTGCACTCAAGGTAGCAGATGCTGGAAGCAAGGACGACAGGCCAGCACAGCAAGAAGAGTGGTAGCAAAGGAGCTGAATGCCTTATGGCTGCTAGAGAGATCTGAGGGGAAGAAGGCGTAGTCAGAGGAGTTATCCCTATTCTGATTAGCATCAGATCAGACCAAAGGCTCACATTAGTTTGTTGGCACTAGGACTCCCCTAGAGCACTGGATAATAACCTTGTTGAAAGCATTAGAGGGATTTCCTCCCCTCGACCCAATCTACATCCATTCTCTAAAGGGGAATAAAAGGGTGAGGGTCCAAAAAAACAGCTTTATCTTTAGTTCTCTGAAAGACCCATCCAGGTAGTTTCTTTATCACTAAAACATAAAATACACAAGTAAGATCCGTCTGTGAAAGGTTTTCAAAAGTAACATTTGGGAGGAGGTATGGAAAAAAAAAAAAATCAAGACAAAACCAAACCCATTTTCTGTTCAAGAGAAAAAGTCAGACAGTATGGGTGGCTTATGCTTAACTCCAGAAGGCAGGAGTTCAACAGTTTCTACAGCAAAAACAGAGTGGTGAGGGAGTGAAGAATACAAGGAAAAAACACAGCTTGTGGTATCTGAACACCACAAAAAACAGGTTAACAGATGTGTCAGGAAAAAGGCTAAGGCATGGCTACAAAGGAGTCAGACCCCAATAACATTTTAGAACGCTAGCTTTCGAAACATGAAGTAATGCCAACAGTAAGTGACTGTCTCACGCAGGAGGAGAACGTGGAAGGCAGCACATTCTGCCTTTAGTCTACAGAAAAGTCATGGCATGTGGACAAACTGCAGGTTTAAAAGACAAAGAGTCAGGAAAAATAAAGCAATGGTATTAGCCTTCATCTTACCTGGTGTTAATACAAGCTGGCATACAATGGTTGTCAAGTAAGTATGATTAAAGTGATGCTTCAGTGATGATCGGTTGATTTACACACCTAGGAATGCACAAAAAAGTAAGTATTAGCTGGGAGTACATAGGGGATAAGAATGGCACTCTGTCACATAGAAGAGCCAGAAGGCTGAGGGGTAGAGGCAGCTCTATTATGTTTGTAGAACACAGGCACACAGCTGTGCTTCAGGTACAGACATTACCCACAAAATCCAGATCTGCGTTTGAGATACACTGCACAAGTTACTCAAAACCAAAGAATATTCAAAACTACCCTCACACGTTCCATTTAAAAATCTCAAGTATAAGAGAACAGATCAGTTTCATGCATAGCAGAATGCTACTGAAAACTTTTTTCAGCAGCATTCAATCTTTGGTGTTTTGGGTTTTGGTTTGTTTTTGGTGGGTTTTTTTTTTTTTTTTTTTTTTTTGTTAATCAATGGGACAGAAACTTCTGAGAAATTAACCTGAAATACACAGATTAGAACTGCATCAAGTCCAGCCATCAGATACACACGTTTCTACAAATAAAAATCTAGCAATCACAAATACTGCATACTTCCTGAACAAGCATAGGAGAAAGGAAATTTATTTCTATGGTCCAAAAAAACACAGGCATGTTTAAAATGTGGCTATTAACAAGGTAGTCTTCTCCACTTCAGCAAGCACAGCAACCAATTGAGAACTGGGAAAACTGGTCATCCAAAACTGAAAGTAAAAGCTGTGCAGCTGAAAGGAATTTTTGTCTAGCCTGCTTAAAGATCTCCTTTGTTGTTAAACATTCCATTGTCATATTTAAATGTCAGCTTTTTGAGTCTAAGGTGTGCAAGCCCTGCAACACAGCAAACCAGAAACAGACTTGAGATGGAAGTTCTCATAGACAATAAAATTAAAAGTAAACCTGGCAAACTCCTCTTCGTGTCTCTCATTCAACTTAATTATGCACTTACCAAAAGACACAACCCTGATCATACAAACTTGCTCCCCATATCCATGAAGTGTTTTTTAATGGATCTCTGTTAGTAGGCTTGTATGGTTTTATAGTCTCTGCTCACAAAACTAGGGCAAAGCCTGCAATGAGTCTTCAGCATATTTTTGCTGCACAGTTTGCAGCATTTCAGGATCACACAGCTCTGCAATGAAGCTTTAGTTTATAAATACGTACTACTAGATTTTCCTAAGGGGAAAACAGGAGCCTCCCTCTCCTGAAGCAAGCAGCATGCCCTTTTTGGACTTTCAAAAGGAGTGAGGGGCCCTCGGAGAGGAGCTAGGTTTAAAGGTTTCAGAATGATCCCACACATGGCCACAGGGTCGCCAGTGGCATATGTGGCAGCAGATGGCAAAGTGAAGCTTTCATACCTTCTGAGCAATGCTCTGCAATTTTGACACTTCTCTTGAAAAGCAGAGATGTCAATCACCCTTCCAGGCTGGTGTTTTGGCACAGAAGGGATCCTCCTCAGGCCATGTACCAACACCAAAAGATAACCTACACAGGCTATTTTGGAGGCAGTTTCTGTCTTAGCTTTCAAGTGTAATGAATCCCCACACAGCCGACAACAATAAATTACAGTTAAGTCTTCTTCACTGCACATTAAATTTCTTTTGCCTTTTGGCTCATTAGAGAGCAACACGTACCCAGTATGCGTCTTGACCATTCCCCCCCACCCCATCTGAAGGAGTTTTAATTAATATAAGAGCACCTTACTAGGTCTAACAAATAAAATACCTTGTGAGAGTGATTGGCACAAATGGGCTCCAATACCCAAAGGAGATTCTGGCACATCCCACAATATAATTGTATTAGTGTGGGCTGATTCAATATCTACTCCTTGAAGACTTTCCGGAAGTTATTTACCAAGAAAAAAATACCCCAACATCTTAAATAGGTCAGAGACGTTCAAGCACTTAGCTAATCTATATATTTAAAACTACACATACCAACCATATCTCCTTTAAAAGCAAGTTGCCTTTAACAACTACTGTTGAAAATTAAGTTGCAAATTCAGCTATTGAAAGACCTGTATTTTTATGTAGCATAAGAACATCACTCAAGCTCATTTACAGAAGTTGGGGGGTTGGGGCTGGGAGGATGTTTTTGGCTTTGGGGTTATTTTTGTTTGGTTTGGTTTTGTGTCTTGCTTTGTTTTTTAACAAAACTGATGTATCAACAATTTCCCTCTTAAAACTTATGCTGCCTTAGGTCCTGCAGTAAGAGATCCAATACTCCAACATAATTTCTTATCTATCTTCATTCCCAAACAAGATGCAAACTTGGTTTTGATCAGAGATTCTTTCAAATCCCACCCTTCTTATTACAAAATCCCATTAAACCAATGGAAGGAAAACCCAGGAACAACAGCAAACCACAGCTACACTTAAACTAGAAAGAAAATGAGTTGAGGGGAAAAAGTTTTCAAAATGGTTCTGGAGCTGAGGAAGCTACAGGACAGAGACACTGAGCACTGAACTGGTTCACTTCTGAGCACGAGGTTAAAATGGTGCACAGCTCAGCCTGGCAAAGTTCAAACACCTACAAGGAAGTCACTCCTATGGCAAGTGAGTTGAGTTTACACCGCTGGACAGAAAGCCCATTCTAATCTATTGCATAAAATACAATGCACTGTTTCATTCTCTATATAAAAGTGCTTCCAGAAGCCAGTTTCCCTTTACACTGCTCTACCAGCTCCAAAAGCTGAACGTTATGTTGCCTACAAGGTTACTGCTGCAGAGGTGATGACTAACTCACCCCACTTAACACTCACTAATACCAGGAAGCAAATTTGCTGCTGGGTGGGCTGGTTGCCAGGATAGCAGCTCCCCTCAGGGAATCACCAGAGTGACAGGAGACACATCAACCCCCTGTGCTGTAGAGAAGTTTCTCAGTGCATGCTCTGCTTTGGGAGACTGCCCGCTGCTCAACACACAGGCAGAGAAAGCCATAAGCTGGGGGAAGGGGATAACCAAAGCAGTGGGAAAGAGGTAAGGGTTTTATACCTCTAACTTCTAGTCCTGTGGCTCTTCAACACCGTGAGCTTCCTTAATAAACTGTCTTGAATTATCACACACAAATATCATCAGTTTAAAATAAATAAGCAAGCAAACAACAGGCCAGGCTTCCACTGGTCTCTTCTTAGCATCCCTAGGCTCAGTCTGAATTTTGCAGACTGCATCACAAAGCAAGCCGTGCGACAACAGTAAGCTTCCTCTGCGAGCACACTAGTTGCCACTGCTCAGTAACAAAACAAACAGCATACAAGTGGTAGGTGAAAATATTTCTGGCTACACACAAAAGCTTGCTTCCTGAAATTTATAGGAAGCATTTCCACTGGTTAAACTTAAAATCAATTTTTGCAGCTGCTCAAAGGAGCCTGCTAGCAGAGTCAAGGAAAATACTGTCTGCGTAACCAGAGAACAGCAAAGCCAGAAGGACCTGCAAAGACAGAGTGCTTCACAGAAGTCATCTACCTGTCCCTAACTACCACTCTCTGTGCTGGAGGTTAAATCGTTACATCTGAAGTAATTCCATTTGTACCCAGAACAGCTTCATAACAGAGATTAAACATATATGATGGCATTTCTAAAGACATGACACTTGTCATGACAACTAGGTAAACATAATTACAGACTACTGCATTTCTGGCAAGAGAAATCTACTGTAACCAATACCACATTATAAGCAAGCATCTTTGCTACATATGGGTTAAGTTTCCCCTTTTCCTGTTCTAGGAACCACCTTATTGTTTCTATTTACATACTCCTAAAGCAGAATTCAATCCCTGCTGCCTCTGCCCCCTTCCCCATGCCCCTCCGTCTTTCAGGCAAGCGGGCCCAGCCCTGCCAGTGAAAGATCTCCTCTCTCCCAGCTAAGCCTGATCAGCTGGGATGAGCTGGTTATAGCAGCCAAGCAGCTCAGAGGGCAGGGGAGCTGCGGGGAGCCCTTGTACCAGGCAGAGTGCACAACAGGACCAGACTGCGAAGCGCTACTGACCTTTCATGGAGGTACCACCAGGCAATGGGCTTCTCCAGGGGGGCCTCAGGTTAGCAAGAAGAGATGTAACTTTCCAAAATGGCAAAAAGAAGACAGCAGCAGCCTGACACAAGGCTCTGGTGTGCAGCATCAAACCTTCTTGGACTGACAGAGCCTAGCAGCGTACATCTGTTTTCTCATGAAAGCAGAAGAAGCAAGAGATGTATTTGGGCGGTATCGCAGTAGATGGCTGTGGTGTGAGCAAGTACACTGATAAAAAGCAGAAGTGATGAAACAGGAACAGCCACAGACACAGAAACCCAAGTCTGCAGCTAAAATGTTGCACCATTGAGGAGCTGAGGTTAAGAGCACTGCAGACAGCTCTTACCAAGAGCTGAAACAATCCTCCAGGCAGGAATAAAATAGATGAAAACAACCATGATCACAGGACAGAAATAATCCCATCAAAAATCACTGCACTACAGGCAGGACACACATTTAGTGACTTCAGTAACCACTGCTCACTGACTCTCTAGGCAGCTCATGAGCTCAAGCAGCCATTTCAGTCCACCTTCACGTGCTGCACTAAATATAAACTCTGCTGATAACTGTCCGGAAACTGTTTCAGCAGAGACAGGGTGCACTGAACAACTCAAGGACACTGGGCCCTCCTCAAAGACCACAGGTGGTCAATTTGCATGACAAGCCAAGAGAAGGTGACAGAACTAACATCTCTGCTACAGTAATAACGTGATTGGGAAATTTTCAGCCTCAGTTCAGTACTTTCACAGACCTCACTGAACCATCTGCGTATGAAAAAAAAAAAACCTTTAAAGTAAGAACACGAGGGGGGGGGCACCTGGGTTTTGACAATGACTTGTCCAAGAGGAGGCTGCGGCTCCCCTGTCATGTGCTACTCCGCTCTACAGTGAGGTGCAACACCACCAAGTGAAAACAATCATCTTCAACTCTAAGGGTTAGTTAGATTAGGTTGCAGGTCTTTCAGGCATATTTCCTTCATCCCAGGGGCCCCTTAAGGAAGCATATCCTCCTACTTTCAGGTGGTACTCTCTTCTCTAGTGGTCCAGAAAACACTCGTATACGTATCAGGACAAGCCAATTTAAGAGGACAGATGAAACTCCAAGCAAGAACAAAAAAAAAAAGTTATTTTCTTCCCCAGGTTTTCCTTATAGAATCACTACCAGAAACAACACGCAAGTTATAAAAAGACAGAAATATGATCTGTAAAACAGCCACAACTGGCCAGCAGATTACAATACTGGAAAGAATTATTCCCTCTGCATAGAAATATACTCCCAAAAAATAGCGTGGCACAAAAAGAAGAAGGCAGACTTGCAGAGATGCAGGACAGACACCTGGAGAGGAGGCAGTGGATAAAATCCACGATAAACTGCAGACACAAAAGCACTGATCCTCAGAGCACTGGCATTCAGTATGCAAATTCTCTGTCTGCTTAGGCGTTCTGCCTCCCTTTGATGTATACAGACAAGTTCTAACTAGAGATGCAGACTGGGGAGAGTCCCCTTTCCCCATTATCTCAAATATTTTTGTTTTCTAAGCAACAGTTAAGTGCTCTGAAAATAACTATGCCACTTCTGCTCTGTTCAGAGGAGAAAAAAAAAAGTATAGAAATTGTTATTATTAAAGGAGCGAGGCAGTGTCTTCCCAGCTCTGACGCAGGATGCAAGCGGCAAGCTGGTGCCTGATATCTATAGCGCAGCCTAGAAAAGAAAGACAAGCTGAACAACAAACAGAGGACAGCAAAGATACTCTGGAAGAGATCCAGATGTCTTGAGCTTAGTCCTACCACATGAAAAATTAAATAGGTTAAAACATCCTCTTAAGAACTAAGAACTTTTCTTCCCATTGTTCTGACCACGACTCTCCTGAACAAGCTACATTGCTCCAGAAACCTCAGGAATTACGGTGACAATAGACTCCTGTCAGGAGAAGCACCATTACATAATAGCATTTATGGGCACACGCACAAAAAGCCACTAGGAAGCGCAACCAGGCGAGTGCAAAACCCTCTCTGTCCATCAGCTCGGTTTAGCTCTCTAGCGTTCCAAAGACGACTTCAGGATATTTTTAATTTATACGTTTGCTTCCCCTCATCTCCTTCCACCCAACAACATCTGTGTCACCGGATCTACACTGAGGTTAAGTCCATTCCCAACAATAATTTAACCCCCCCTGAGAATAAGGCCACTTGAAACCACTGTATTTGCATTAATCCGTTTAAAAGAACACTATGATGATGAGGGAAAAAAATGTGTCACTTCATTAATATACTAGAAATAAGAACCATTTATAATGGAATTTTTTTGCCTTTTACTCCATTTTAGGAATACTTAAAACAGTTACTACTTTTCAGTTCTCAAAAGCCCACTGTGGCTATTTTTGAGTTTCGGACCCTCCTGGGGATTTACAATAGATTTACTAAGCCCACGCAAAGGTTCAGCCTCAGCACTGCACCCGTGTACAGAGCTGCCAGGGAACCCCTGACCTCTAGGCACCGTTAAGGCACCATAAATCAGAAAGCAAGGGGGAAGCCCTAACGAACACAAAGTTTCTCACGTTCAACCACCCGCAGCAGTGCCTGCGCTAGCACCTTCACCCCGGACGCCACTTCCCCGCGTCCCTCCACACGCCCACAAGCCCTGCTAAGGGGAAAACGCAACAGGGCGCGGAGCGGGTCCCGCTGTCGCTCTGGGGGCTTTTCAATCCCCGGAGCTTCACCCCACACCGAGAGGATCCACAAGCCTGAACGCGCGCCCCGGAGACCGCAGACCCGGGCGAAAAATGTGACGCCGCCGTGACGCGAGGGAGCCGTGGGCACCGCAGGTGACGTTATGTAACGGGCCCGGCTGGGAACCCCAGCGCCGACCCCCCCCCCCCCCCCCCCCGCCCCGGGGCGGGGAAGGGGCTCCCGCCGCAGCCCCCCGGACACGCGCGCAGGGGCCGGCAGCCACACCCGGGGAAGCGCCGCCGCGACCTTCCGCCTCAGCCGCCGGCGGGCCCGGCTGCCGGCCTCCGCGGCCAGGCCGCTGCCCCCCCCCCCGCCCTTCGCCTCCCTCCGCGCCCCGCAGCTGCCGGAGCGGGCTGCGCACCCCCCTTCCCCCGCGGGCGGCTCACCGGGAGCGCTGGGCGATGTCCGGAGGGGCGGCGGGGCGGCAGCGGGGGCGGTGGGTGGGAGGGGTGAGGGGGGGGGGGGGCGGCGGCGGCGGCGGCGGGGGGGGGGGGGGGCGCGGCTGAAGGTCGGCGGCCGCGCGCCCCGGCCGCCCCGGTGTCTCGCCCGCCCAACGCCCCGGCCGCCGCCGCCCGCCAGGCCCCGCCCCGCCGGGGCGCGCGGGGAGGGGCGGGGCCGGCCTTAAAGGGGCCGCCGCTGCCGGCGGAGAAGGGGGTGCGCGGGGGGGGGGGTGTGCTGTCACGGCCGGTGGGGGGCGCTGCGGTGCGCGCGGCCCCGTTAACCGGCGGCTGCCCCGGGGTTCGTCTCCCGTCGCCTTCGCTGCGGCCGTGACCCAGAGCCGCGCCGGGGCAGGGCCCAGCCACCGAGCACAGCGGCACCGAAGCCACCCCGAGCCCCCCCTCAGCAGCTGCCGTCCCCTCCGCCAGCCCGTTCCTCGCCCCGTCTCCCCGGTTGACGTGCTGGCGAGCCCCCAGCATTTGGAACAAGACCCACACCGGGGTCTGGCGCACGCAGGTGTAGGGGGAAGTTCTACACCTCCTCGCCGCCTCCTTCATCGGCCATTTACCGCCTCTCCCACGACAGCACTTCAGTATCCAACAGTGCACGCAGGGAATCAAGAAAGATCTCTTTCTTTGCTTGCCTTTCTCTTCCTTGAATTAGCACTTACATAGATCTGCTACATTATTCATATCTTGCCACGGAGAGCGAGCTGCTCTCCCTCTTATATGGGGGCGGAAGCATATGTGGCTCTACTGCAAAGGTGGAGGGAAGTTTACTTTCCCTATTTTTCTGCAACAGCGCAGTGATCATTCATAGTAAAAGCCCATAACGGGCTATCGAAATGGCTTACCGTCGCTTGACTGGATGTAGATGAATGCGGTGCATGACAAAACATTCCCTATAAATACCCCCCTTGTGAGCTCTTCAAAACCAAAAAGCAGGAAAAAACTACGTGGTCATCCGGAAAACATGCCCTGAAGGCAGGAAGGAAGAGAGTGGGAGCTGGAGCTGCACACAAACCTGCCGATTCACACAGCTGCTCTTTTTGTGAAATCTTGGACATGGGCCAGTATTTTCACTCTGTCCTTTCCACCTCTGCATTTTGCTCTGGTTTGACCGATTGGCACAGCTCCCCTGGACCTGGAGGAAAAGTTCTGAAAACCCACACACTTCTGAAAGAAAGGAGCTGTGAGCAGTCTGCCACGCTGCTCCCGGCGTTAATGCACACAGAAAGGTGCAACTCCTGGCAAATCCTCACTAGGATGGCCTCTCACTGCGGACTGGTTCACATTTTTGGGTTCAACCAGTTAATGTTTTAAAATATCTAGAGGTACACTTTTTAATTTTTATACGATACCTTGTTTCCTTAATTCTCATTCATACATATTTTTCTTTATAACTGTATCAAGCCATAATAAGAACCACTATGCTCTTCCTTTGTGGCCCCAGATAAACAAAAAAAACAAGCACAGTCACATTAGTGTATCGTGGAGTCACAGAAATCAGCATTTACAGGCTATCTTATGTGTCTAAAGTATCACACAGACATTAACTAATGTCTTTTACATCAGATCTTCCATACTGTATCAGACCACTGATCTATCTAATTCAATATCCTGTTTCCAGCATTAGCCAACCGCCGATGCTTCAGAGGAAGTAAATACCACCGACTGCCCCCAAAACAGCTACTTCTCTCTCCTCAGCCCAGTGCCTGTGAACTACTAGTTCCATTCTTTTCAGGTTCCAGGTTCTGAACAGGGACGTGAAATATTTTCCATTTATTACACATGTCAGTAAAGGAAGATCAGGAGCTGCCACCACCACAGCGCCTCTTCCCCAGGCAGAAAGCTGATGGTCTCAACCCAGGTATTTTGTCACAATTTCACTGATGTTCAAAGGCTTTCAGGTTGCTTCAGTAGAAATGAAAATAAATAATTAATTGCAACATTTAATTTTGGGTAGCGGAAATTTTAAAGCAAGAAAGCTGCTAAACTTCACCGGAAGGTCAAAGCATGTTTGTTTCGTGCAGCCTCATCTGATTAAACAATTTCTCATCCAGTGGTTACGGATGTTGTTTTTATTCCACAGAATGAGTATTACTGTCACTTAGCCCATCGATGTGCTCCTAACTGGCAGAGACGCCGACAGGCATTTAGTCAGACTCCAACTCGCTGCAGGAGGGCAGTGGAAGAGGGTGACCCATACATGGGAGCAGTGGGGCACCCCACGTTGCATTTCGCCCCAGTCCCCTGCAGCAGTGGGTGGCAGGGGAGGCCAGGCCAGAGAAGCCCCATTTTACAGCAGTACAAAGCATCTCTCCTAGCACAGCAAACGAACACTGTTCTGCATGCCTTGATAGGCCCCCACAGGGACAGTTGCTGCTCTCCAGAACCAGACCTGCTACTGGATTATTCAGATAAAAGAAACATCTTTTTAATCCCAGCCATGAAATTATTATCCTCTCCTTCCGACTGCTGAAAGCCCTTCACATCCTCGTGAAAACCAATGGTTCCTTTCACACATACACCCGCCCATCCCATGATGGACTTCACAGGTTACCAATGTCTGCCCAGGTGCCACATACCTAACATGACCCCAATTTCAAGTTAATTTTACTTGTGAGAGAGAAGCCACAGATAAAATATGATTCCTGATGGTAGTGCTCAGCTGGAAAAGGCTTCATGACAGTCTAAGCACCATCCGAGGATAAAAAAACAGCCTAAGAGATAATGTTACCTCAGGCTGTCACACAACCCATCCTTGCCCAGGAGCCCTGGTAATGTTACCACCCTGTGTGACGGCCTCCTCCCCAGTGCTATGTGCTCCTGCAGGCAAGGAGGGAGTGCTGCACCTGCTCCGTGCCATTTGCTCCCTGCTCCGCGGAGCTGCCCGGCCAGCAAGCCGAAAGGCTGAGGCAGTTTCACTCCGAGAACAAGCTGCTGCAGAGACCCTTCAGCACCCAGCTCAGCCACCAAAGACGTTTTGGCTTTAGCAGGGTCCCTCACAAACCTTTTCTCTGAGCCAGCTCTGAAACTCTTACTATTAAGATGCAGGAGAGGTACTCACCTTTGGCTGTTTCCATCAACCCCCCCATGTCCAGATTCTGGAGGGAAAGCAGATAGCTGGCATCACACCAGAGGTGCCTTTTTGTTCCTCGGAGCTGGCAGCAGCCAGGCATGACTCTAGCAAACAGCATCTCCCGCTTGGGTGTACATGACAGCCACGCACACTCTTGCTCCTTTGCCTTCTTGCTGATAACACCTATGTGACCTATTCATTGGCGACTTGTTTGAAGTGAGACTTGTGCAGCAGTAAATCAGTTTTCAAGTGCTCCTGAAATCCCCACAGCCCACTAGCCTCTTGTACAGTTTACCTCTCCAGTTTTGTTTTGTTTTCTCCCACTTCCTTCTGCACACATCTCCTGTTCTGCCCAGACCTTGGTTACACTTCCAGGATCATACACTGGAACCCATGCACATTTTTCACGTTTAGCAGGGCATTACTCATTTATCAATAATCAGAGTAGATGTAAATAGAGAAGCTCATCTCCAAAAGACTGCTGAAGCAACACGGGAAAAACAACCATAAAACAGAAGTCTTGGCACACCATCCACACTCCTACCTTGCTCTCCAGAGGCAGAAGGATGATGCTGAGCCTCTCATCTCTAAATCCCTCTAGCCCTCTCTCTGCACAGTTCATAGCCAGCTGATGTAGGACAGGTGAGGCTAAACCAGGCTATGAGCATCATTCGTGCCATGACATTTCCCTTCTTGGAGTACTGCCAATATTCACAGCACTGAGATAATTTTCCTTTCTGTGACTTGAAATGCAGTGCACAGTTGTGAAGCAGCCACTGAGGCTGACACGCCGTCATGGGAGCCAGAAGACCCAGCTCACAGCCTGGAGCTGGGGGCTTGAAGCTGTACAACATTCGTTCTGTACATATGGACCTGTACCAAAGAAGCTTTGGAAAAAAAAAAAAAAATCATCTCCTGGAAACTACCCAGAGCTTTTCTCTCTGAGGGAAACAAACGAGGCCTTAATTAATTTTCTTTCAAATACAGCAAATTGACTTCTGCTCCAGTTGTGCTAGATTCAAGCCACACAGCACAATGGTATTAATTCCACCTCACTTAAGGGCTAAATGTTCAGAGAAAGGAATAGGGAGTTTCCTGTAGGTCCTGCTCATGTTGAAGTCAACAACCAAACCACCCTGGTTTTCACAGGAGCAGTTTCTTCAGAGCCTGCTTTTCTATGGTTGACTGTGACATGCCCCTGGGTTAGCACAGTAAAATGCAGGATATATGAAAGGCACTGGCTGAGCAAGTTGCCTGGTCCCTTGTGTATTTTGAAAGGTCTGCCACATCCTGCCTCAAATTTCATTTTACAGGTTCAAAGATCGAAGTGCTTTTACTGTCCAGTCCTAAGGCTAACTTACTGGTTCGCTGAGCATCCTAACTAGCCCTGCTGTCTCAAACTCCATTTAATCTTTCTTAACACCAGAGTCCTGCCTGCAGGATTTCCTAACACTAATAACATGCAGTGTTCTGGACAGGGTCTCCTCGGTACCTTGCAAACCAGTGGTGTACTCCCTCATCTCTGCCAGACACACTTTGCCCAATAAACCAGAAGATCACACTGACCTCCTTAGTGTTTGCTTCATGCAGGTATGTCATGGTTTGAACCAGCCAGCAGCCAAATGCCACTCAGCCACTCACTCACCCTCCCCTTGCCTGGGGGATGGGGGAGAGAAGTGAAGGGGTAAAGGGAGACTTGTAGCTTGAGATAAGAACAGTTTAAGGATTGAAATAGAATAAAACAATAACAATAATAGAAAGTACAAATGAGTAATGCACAATGTGATTGCTCACCACCCGCCAACTGATACCCAGCCCGTTCCCGGCCAGCAATCCCAAAATACCAAGGTCCTGCAATGGCAATCCCATAAGCAAGAGAGAACGCCCTCCTTCCCGGCCACCCCTCCTTTATATACTGAGCATGACATTCCATGATACGGAATATTTCAAGAGCCAATTTGGGTCCGATGCTCTGGCTGTTCTCCCTCCCAGCTTCTTGTGCACTTGCTTGCAGGGCAGGACATGGGGAGTCGAAGAGTCCTTGATCTCTCAGCAACAACTGAAAACATCCATGTATTGTCAGCGTTCTTATACCAAATCCCATACTGAATCCAAAACACAGCACTATTCTAGCTACTAAGAGGGAAAATTAACTCTGACCCAGCCGAAACCAGGACAGGGTAGCTCGGAGCTGCCCTGCAAACAGCACTGGCCCGTGTCCGAGGGAACTGCACCCAAGCCCCAGCAGAAGGCTCCGCCTGGGCACAGCACTGCTGTACAGCCACCATCCTGTACGGGCACCTCACCACGGTGTTCTGCAGTGCCACAGACCTCTAACAGGTTGTTCAGCACCATCTCACGAATCTCATCCCTACACTGTGCTAAAAAAGCATGAGAGGTGAAGGAAAAAAAGCTACAACAAAACCCACATTACCGAGTCTAGTGAGACTTAGTGTAAGTAGAGAAACTGCAGAATATGACCTATATACACATACATATGAAACACCAATTCTACAAAACTGCTATGGGAAAATATTCATCCTGCCCCCTTTAGTATCTGTTCAGTGATACAGTAGCTGTATCATTGCCTATGTGCTACAATAAAGAGGTACAGGGGAACCCCTCTTGCTTGTCTGAGGGATCCTGTTTCAAAGAGGCTGAAGGACAAGATCTCCTTCACTGTAAAATCCTATGATTAATTTAAATTACCTTCCAACCATCTTGAGAACCTCTTGCTGCCAAATTTGTCTAATATGTTTAATATACGGCCTCATTAGCACATTGGCTATGCACTGCTTAGGGAAGGTGCTATTATTCCTCTTCACAGATGGAAGAGGGAGGCCCAGATCCCAAAAATACCCACTCATAGCATTTATTTAGGTAAAAAAGTGACAAAGTGAAGAACTGAACCTGTTCCTGTCTAACGTCCATTGTACTCAGCCCTTCTTTCTTTCCAAAGAGAACTTCATGTTCCAGGATCTCCTGTGAAAAGCACCCCAATTTACGCTTGGCTTCTTCTTTCATTCTCAGTTTTGAAAATTAAATTAAGAAAGTCAGGCATCTCTTCTTCAAAATGAAGGTAGCTGTAGAAGACTTTCTGTTACACAATAGGTTTTTGTAACATTTATAAACTTGGATTCCCATCTGTTCTTTCCACAAAGATTTTGCATTGTTTGGCTACATACAGTGACTCTGTACACCTCAAGGAAGCAGTAAATCTTCATTTTCTTTCCTTTAGATAAAAACTCAGCCCTTTTCAAGTTGCAAAGCTGCATATTAAAACTACTGTCTGCTGACTTTCATATTTTCTGAGGCAACATCTGGCATAAAAACTGATTGCAAATATGATCAGAGTTAGGAAGACTTCCTTCCAGCAGTCTTCCAGCTGCCTTTATTCCCAGATATCAGCCCAATGGAAAAGAAAAACCTATTTGGCACTGTCTCCAGTTGCAGTCTCTCACTCTTCAGGTAGAACAGTTTCCCTTCCCATGGAGGTTTTGATGACATGGGATTCATATGATGGGATCTGAACTACACTGGAGCTGTTACAGCCTCCGGGGTTCAGGACAGATGCTCTCTGATGCCTAAGGAATTGGGAAACCCAGTTCATGCTATAGAAGAATAATAGAGTTTATCCAAACTCTAAACATACAGATATAGGTATCATTTTGAGGAACTCAAATGTAATCCTATCATTGTGAGTAGTGGGCTTCAGCTGCAGACATCCACCTGTAATTAAGCAGAATTACTCATACGAGGGTTTAGCTGTAGTCAGGGCAGACTCGGTAGCTCAGGTTATTGTTAAACAGTGTTAAAACAGCAGGGGCAACTCAGCCCTGGGCGACCGCACCGCTGGCCTGATGCGGGTGCGTGACACAGCTCTGCCTGTGCGTGACCGCTCTGCCTCCACGACTGTGATATTTGTCTTTCAGTTCTGAATCTGGGAGGCAGGCATCATGGGCTTAACGCTTCTTTGCTTTTTGCCTCAGGCTGGAATGTATATCAATATAGGCTGAGTGCAAAGCATCCCTGTACCTCTTTTACACTCCGTACGCATGGGTGTACTGCTAACGAAGTGAGGAAGGGTCCAGCTCCCAACTCCTGACCCCTCTCTCATGCTCCCTGCTCCACGTCACTCCCAGATGAGAGCAGAAGCAAACAACAAATCTCTTCTTTCTGCCTACAAGCTCCTTGGCACAGCACCATCAGACAAGAGCAAGTACAATCTAGGAATGCAAAAGTACCTTATATTAAACTGGAACATTAAATACTATATCCTGGAAAACTATGTTTTGGTGTGGTTTCTGATAGAGGAAGAAGGAGTGATGTGAGAATTTTGAAGCTCTCCTAAAAATAACTAACTGATAAAATCTATACAGTGGTCAAGGTAGAAATCATACAGGAAGAAAAAGAATCTTACTATTCAGCCCCCAAAAAATGCCTTGGATTAGTTAAAATGAAAAGAATTGCGAATCTTCAGTCTTAATCTAACGTTTTTTTCTGTTTGATTACACTTTGCATTTTACTCCCCCTGAAGAGCATCACCAGCAATGCCATATTTCCCACTGTTCTCCAACAGCTTCACGTTGTTATTTCCAGGCTGTGCTAGAATAAATAGCGCAGCTTGGAAACTGAAGCGGCATGCAAGACTGATCATTTGCTCAAAACCAACAGTTTTCAAGTAAATGAATGGAACATAATTGCATTTCAGCTTCAGCCTGAAAATGTAACCAGCATTAGCATGTAATCTTCCCTGTTGAGTTTACACTCAATGGCATTTGCTTATTAGAGACGATTCTGGGTCACTGCACTATTCGTATATGGATAGTAACTCATGGAGATGTAGTTTGTAGACCTGCACACATCACTCCAGTGGTGTAGTCTGAACTCTCATATAACGAAAGACATCCTCATACTAATTTCTGAGTGATTCATGCACTCATTTACCTCATCTTAAGTTTGCTCTGCGACCCTAGGGCCAAATCTATCCTCCATGATTCACCATGTGCAAAGGCTCCATAGCTCCCTCATGCCCCACGTGCTCTCCATAAGAAGCTGAGCCTGACCAGGAGAACTGAGTACGTGAGGTTCAGCAGCCACATCTTGGATTTGGTTTGGGCCAAAATATGACAGTTATTCTAATTTCTCCAGAAATAACCATTGACAACAGAATATCCCCAATAGCAAATAAAATCTACTCTCACATCTATACTTGTTTCCATGGAAATATGCACTGACAAGGTTTTTTCCCTCGTTTTCAAAATTTTCTCTGCCAGCCTACCATATTCTTTGCAGACAGCCCTGGTAACTGCATAGGTTTACCCAAATACAAAGACTACTGCAGATGTACCAAACTTGCACAAGGCCAAGTAGAGAGCTGTTCAGCGTGATGCCAAGAAAGCTTCCGTGCAGCAACACAGCTGCTAGTCCTTAATACAGAGAGCACCAACTGTCTGGAGATCCTTTCAGCCAGGGACCAACAAAATCTTTTCGTTACTGAGCACCAAGTGTTTTTGGTGAGACAAACAGCACACACCATAGTGTCACCCAGCAAGGTGAACACTAATAACAGCTCACCGTCAGCACGGTTCATGTGCTGGCCTTAGACTCTGGCTTTAAATTAGAGTGAAGGATGTAGTATTTGTAGTGCAAGCCTGTCTCAGTGGCTGCCAAACATTTTGCTTTTGGCAGTAGACCTCTGCATTGCCCCTCGCCATATGTCGCCGTCTCCAGCCATCTCCTCATGTCCCAGCTCTTGTCTGCTTCCCTGCTCTGCGCATCTGCCCCAGCCAGAAACTCCATTTCTCTAGAGACTCCTGTGAAGAGGCTGAGGCCCAGCCACAGATAACAACATTAAGTAGAGCCTCCGGGCTGTGAGTGGTGGTGACGGTGCCTTGACTTTGGGCAGTTACTCTGAAGTCGCTCAGGGTGCTGCGCGCTCACTGCACTGGAGCAGCCTGGCAAGGGGGATGCGGAAAAGCACCTGTGACCCACGAAAGGAGGGAGGCTTTTCCTGCATCTCCCAGGCAGGCCGTTTCTAGCAGCAGCAGAAGGAAAGCAAACGCCCATCCTGCTGCCCACGGAGGAAGGGAAAGGCAGGCTGTGCCAGGGCTGCGGGCAGAGCAGAAGCAGGGAGTGACAAAAGCCAAAGGCAAAGCACAGGAGTGGGTAAAAGGAACCAACACCGAAATCTCCTGGAGGAGGACTTTGGAGTTTGTCAGGTTGCTACACTGACATCGTGGCATACTGAGTTTCAGTTCTTGGCTACCAGGCAAGCCCGGCATGTAAAGTCTCATGGGACTTTATATTCAGCATTAGCTCAGAGCGGACTGTGAAATATCTCAGGTGGAGGGGCTGCAGGACTGTAAACAATGTGCAGGACTGTAAACATGTGGCAAGGGGCTGTTTAGAAGGCAGGGACCAAGGGTATCATGGGGATGGGGATCAGTGAGACCTTAGACTGAGTGCCTCACTAAAGTTTTAAACTAGTACTTAAACCGTCCAACTGACAGAGGAAGGCTGTGCTGGAGAGGCTCTGCTGTGTCTGGGAGGGGTGCAGGAGCTGCCTCGAGGCAGGGACCGACATGCTCATCCTCCTGCCCCTCGGGAGGGCACCGGGTGCCTGCACTCCATCTGCAGCTAGGAAGAGGAGGACACTGTGCCTGGGAGATATCAGCAGCCTGTAGCCTACAAACTGTGTCACAGGGCTCCTTACTCTCCTCTCCCCAAGGCTGTCACCTTCCCCCTATCCCCAGGGCTCAGGAAGGAGCAGAAGTATTCTGGTGTAAAACCAGGAGGAGTCTAAACAGGAGTGAGTAGGCTGAGAGCTGGTGTAGCTACACAATCTCATTAGGTCAGGGGCCTCCCAATAACAGTGTAAACACAGTGTGAGAAAGAGAGTAGAAATTGCAAATTAGTTGGAGACAGGACTCAACATGGAAAACAAAAGCTAGTTAGCAAGGAGGAGATAATTTGCCAACTAATGTTCCCCAGGGAAGAGAGGGGAAAAGTTCTGGAAAGTCAAACTGTGTTGAGCAAACCTTAGGAGAGCTCGCAAATTAGAGAAGGGGATAGGAGGAGATGTTAGAGAGGAGGAAGGCAATGCACTGGCACCAGGACTGTGGACACAGCTACTCCATGCCAGGCAGCACTGAGGTAAATGCTGGGCAGGAGCCCACTGCTCAGTTCAGAGCAGCAGCTACTGGGAGAGCCTGACACACTGGGAGGAGGTCAGGAGAAAGGCGATAGCTCATTGTGCAACTACAGGGGATTGATTTGCAATGACAATATGTTTCCCTTGGCTCTAAAGGGATATGGAAACAGTCTACAAACATTTGTAAAGCATAAACCCGAGCAGTAGGGAAGGCAGATTACTTACTACAGAAGATAAAACAGAGGAAAAAGCAAAGCTGAAAGCAACTAATAACATTTTACCAATGAGCTCTAGTAGGTTGTGAAATAGCCCTCATGGGGAGAGCAAGGAAAAACGCAGGTATGGGCAGTTTTAAAGCTGGGTGGGAAGAAAGTAATTAATATATGTGCAATGAAGAGCATACAGAAGAACTTGCTGAAGTGATACAAGTATTTCCACCCCCCACAATCTGTAGTCCTAATTTTCCACTGCCCTGCAACTCTTGCTATCATTAACAGCAATGCAAAGAAGGGAAATGTTTATTAAAGCAGGAGCGTAACCTTATAGTACGGCTCTGCCTGCATGCGTAGATTCCTAGACATTTCTAGCCAACAGAGAATTAGGTTTTATAATTGTGTGTAGGAAAAATGACTCACTAGCAGTGACCCTCTTCAAGTCCTCCAGAGATCTCCTCCTGCCCCATCCCAAATCTCATTAAGTCTTGATGAGGTAGGGATATGACTCCATGTTTGGATAATGTGTGTTAATGTCTCCTAAAGTCATATTCGGCTGCTTCTAAAAATCTCCCGATAATTCCCCTTCCAATTGCATTTGGGAGACCACTTATGGGACTCCTAAAGATCCACAAGGAAACCTGAAAGATCAGAGCCCAAATACAGCCCCACTGGAGGCTGAAACAGCAACCTGACAAAAGCCCTGAGAAGCTCACACCTGACCTGGCATGTACACTCACCAGCTTAATACTTCCCACAAGGAGGGAACACAGCCATGGCTTGAGAGCTGCGGTGCTGCAGCTAGTATTAATGGCTTGCCCCATTGGCCAGTGAGCTGGGCTCTTCAGACAGCAGAGAGCTGTTCCCTGGCCCGAGGATTTTTCATATAACTATTTACCAAGCTTTATAACCATCCCCTGCAGACTATGATGATGATGAATGAATGAGATCAGATTAGTCAATATGGTTTATTGGTAGAGTCTGCCCACTTGCTGTGGATGCATCATTACTGTGTGCATTCATCAGCACAGGGATGAGCACAATTCAGTTTCTCTGTCTGTACAAGATGAAACCACCACCAACCTGCAGCTCTTCAGCTTTCTCCAAGGATCCCCTAGGCCTTTCTTGGGTCCTTCCATTGCTTTGTATCCTTGTCCTGGACCATCCTAGAAGTCCTCTGGAGAGTGCCATGTCCTTCCTTATTAAAGCAAAGCAGATTAAGCTGTGCCTGTAGAGGTTAAACAAGAAATTGCTGAAAAGCCCTGAAGTCATAGCACAGTGGCTAATGGTGCATTTGCTACTACTGTCCTCTGCCTGACAAAATCAGAGTTGCTCCACTATGTGGCACAGATGCTCTGCAGCTCCACAACCAGCAATGACCCCCTTTTGCTGAATGGTACTTCTAGAGCAGGGCATTCCTTAACCCCGCTGAGGCTGTTGAGCCTGGGATCCCTGTAGAAACAAGGGATCTATCAAAGTAACTGCAACCAGCATGTTCAAAGTGGGTACCTGAAAAGGTGTACTGTATTGTCTATAACATCACTCCAGTCGGTCCTAACACATCCCTGTAGCAAGCAATAGCTTGCATTATCACTAAAGGGAATAGGGTTTCACGGCTGGAAACTGCATTGAATTGAAATTTGAGAGCTATGCCTTTCCTTTCCAGCTCTGGCACAAATTCCCTGGGTGGCCCAAGGCAGGCACCTTCATCTCCCTGTGGCTCAGTTTGCCATCTGTAAAACTGGGTTAGCATCCCCTCCTCCTTCTTATACCCCTTTTATCCTTGCTTAGATTAACTGTAAATACAGATGGGCTTGTTCGTGTGCAGGCACAGTGCAAAATAGGGGGTACAACCCTGGAAGTGCTGCTCCTATGGGGAAGGTCTGCAGGGAAGGATGCATGTGCGGAGGGGCAGGTGCATGAAAGGTCCCAGGGTTGGAGGGATGAGCTCCCAGGGGTGGAGAGACACACACATGGGGATGCAGGGATGCATGCATGGGGCTGGAGGGATGGACACACAGGGATGCAGGGATGCAGACATGGGGGTGGAGGGATACACACAGGGATGCAGGGATGCGAACACAGGGATGTGCACACAGGGATGCAGGGATGCAGACACAGGGATGTGCACACAGGGATGCAGGGATGCAGACACAGGAATGGAGGAATGCAGACACAGGGATGGAGGGTTGAGCACACGGGGATGCAGGGATGCAGACACAGGGATGCAGGGATGCAGACACAGATATGCAGGGATACACACACAGGGATGAGCACACAGGGATGCAGACACAGGGATAGAGGGATGAGCATACAGGGACGGAGGGGGATGAGCAGGCAGGGATGGAGGGATGAGCACGCAGGGATGCAGACACAGGGATAGAGGGATGAGCATACAGGGATGGAGGGATGAGCACGCAGGGATGCAGGGATACACACACAGGGATGGAGGGATGCGCACCCAGGGATGCGGGGTCCCCACCGCCCCAGCCAGCCCCGGCGCCACTCCCGCCGCAGCAGCGTCCGGCCCAGCCCCTCGCGGGGAGGGGAGGGAAGCGGGGGGGGGGGGGGGGGGCGGGACCCGGGACCCCCCTCCCGGCAGCAGCGCTGCCCCCGGCCCGGCCCGGCCCAGCCCCGCCGCGGGGCTGCGGGGCGGGTTCCCCCCGCTCCCGCCTCCGCCTGCCCCCCGCAGCCTGCGGGCGGCCGCCGGTGCCGCCGCCCCGGGCCGGGGGTGCCATGGAAGAGCCGCCGCCGCCGCCCGCCTGATCACCGAAGCCGCCGGCACCGAGACAAAGCGCGGGGCTGCCCGCCGCGCCCGCCCGGTAAGTGCCGCGGGGGGGGCTCCGTTCCGCGCCGTGGGTACCAGCCCGGGGAAGGTGGGGGGGGGTGTCCCGGTCCCGCACCCAGCCCTGCCCGACTCCCCCCGTGCACCCCCATCCTCATTCACAACCCAGCCCCCCCCCCCCCCCCCCCGCCCCTCCCGCCCGCGCCGTTCCGCCAAGCCCGGTGCACCGCCAGCATCCTCGTTCGTAGCCTGATCACCCCCCACCCCCCGAAACCCCCCAGCCTCTGGTCCAGACACACGCCGTGCACCCCTATTCATTGCCAAACGAGCCCAAACGTGCCGCAGGGAATCTGTACACACCCCACGTCACCCCAAACACCCCCACCCCTGCACCCTAACGACTCCCCCATCACCCCGTGCCCCAGCACACACTCCCAACACCCCCGCTGATTGCCCAAACACATCTCCTCACCCCAAAACCACCCCGCCCCACGCACCCCCTCCACCAAAAGCCCCCCCCCCCCCCCGCCCAAACACCCCACTCAACCTGCTCCCCCACAAACACGCCCTGGCTGCACTCCCCCAGCCCAGGCACCCCTGTCGGTGCAGACCCCCACCACCCCGCTCTCCGGCTCCTCCTGCCCGCCCTGCCCTTGCGCCTTCCTGGGGAGACCAAAAGGGGGGTGTCATCCCCCCCCTCCCCATCACCGTGCGCCCCGCTCACCTGCTGCCGCTCTCTCCCTTGCAGGCCGAGCCATGGTGGAGCCGCCGGCTGAGCCTCCCCCGCAGCCCTGCCCGGCGCCCGGGGGGGCTGCGGCGGCCGAGCCGGCCCGTACCGGGGAGCAGTCGCCTCTGCTGCACTTGGACCTGTACAACTTCGACTGCGCGGCGGCGGAAGGCAGCCGGTACGTGCTGACCAGCCCGCGGTCGCTGGAGGCCTGTGCCCGCTGCGCCGTGCGGCCGGTGGAGCTGCTGCCGCGAGCGCTGGGGGAGCTGCTGCGGGAGGCCCCCGGCCGCTCCATGCGGGTGGCCGCTGGCCTCTACGAGGCCTACGAGCGGGAGCGCCGCCGCAAGCTGCAGCAGTGCCGGGAAGAGCGGGAGAGGATTATCCGGGAGGAGAAGAGACGGATCCTCGCCCCCCTCGGCAGCCTGCCGCCCTCGCCCGCCGCCCGCGTCGCCCCCCGCGCCGCCGCCGCCGCCGCCGCTGCGCCCCGGCCCCATGGCGGGGGCAAGGCCACGGCGTCGGGTGGTGCCAAGGGCAAGAGCCACTCCTTGGACTCGCTGCAGAAGCGCCGTGAGGGCAGCTGGGGCAAGACGTCCTCCGAGTCGGGGGCCTCGTCCTCCTACAGCGGGGAGAGCCTGCGGGAGCGCGGGGGCAAGGTGGGCGGCCGGGGCCGGGGGGCAGCCATCGCTGCCGCCGGTGGGTCCCTGCTGGGGCGCAGCTTCAGCCTGGGCGACCTCAGCCACTCGCCGCAGACCGCCCAGAGGGTGGAGAGGATCGTCAAGGAGGTGAAGAGGAGGAAGGGTCTCTCGGAGGTGCCCGAGAGGGACAAGAAGATCGCGGCGCTGATGATCGCCAAGCACCAGGAGGCCAGCCTCCTGCGGGAGCAGCGGCAGGCGGCCCACCGGCAGTGGGACAGCCAGCGGCGCCTGGCAGAGCAGCGGAAGGAGCAGGAGGAAGGAGAAGCGGAGGGCCCTCCTGCAAGGCCAGAAGATGTGGGAGAGCCAGGTGGAGAAGCGGCGGGGGAGGCTGAGCCAGGAGCAGGAGGAAGCCGCCCTGCTGAAGCGGAGGCAGCGCCTGGTGTGCGAGGAGAGGTGGCGGGAGCAAGCAGAGAAGCAGGAGCGGCTGCGGAGGGAAAGGCTGGAGAGGGCTGTCCAGGAGGACAAGCAGAAGAAGCTCCATCAAGAGCACAACCTGAAGGCGAAGGAGGCGGGCAAGAAGGAGCACCGGGAGCGAGAGGAGCAACTCCTGCAAGAGAAACTGTCCACAGCTGCGCAGAAGAGGCAGAAGAAGGAAGTGCAGCTGCAGAAGGAGAAGAAGCTGCTCAACCAAGCAGAGAAGCTGAAGCACGAAGCCTTGCTCAAGGAACTGGCCAAGCAAGAGGCAGAAGAGAAGGAAATGCTGAAGGCCTCCCTGGAGATGAGTTTGACAAAGGCTCAGGAGAACTATGAGCAGTTAGTGGAGAAGAGGAACCAGGAGCTGAGGGAGAAGGCCAGGCGGGAGGACATGCAGATCCAGAGAGCCAAACTGGCAGCAGAGAAGAAGGAAAGAGAGCAGAAGGAGCACTTGGAGGCCCTGGCTAGAGAGACAGAGAGAAAGCTCCAGCATGCTGCCCAGGTGGCCGAAGAGGTCGTCCAAGAAAAAGCCCGCAAGGTGGTCTTGAGCCGTCTGGAGAAGGAGAAAGTGCAGAAGATGAACAAGCAAAAAGTGGAACAGTACGAGGACTTACGGCGCAGGGAGATCCTCCTTTCTATAGAGAGGAAGCTGGAGAGGAGCGAGCAGATCTTCAAGGAGAAGAAAACTGTCTTAGAAAATGCTAGGTCTGTCGCTCGGGCATCCTTCCATGTCCGGGAAAAGGTACGGGAGGAGACGAACGTGCGCACCTTTGATAAGATGGCCTTGGAAGCAGAACTGCACGCCCACCTGAATAAGAAGTGAAAGATCTTGTCATGGATGAGTGGGGATCCATCACCGGTTGTCCATCATAATACATCAGAAAGCTCCTCTGCATTAACATTTTAAAAACAACA
This sequence comes from Tyto alba, assembly GCF_018691265.1. NCBI lineage: Eukaryota > Metazoa > Chordata > Aves > Strigiformes > Tytonidae > Tyto > Tyto alba. The sequence continues at coordinate 11,568,195 of NW_024881280.1, forward strand.
ACCAACAACCACCCTAATTTCTTATTTTGAGGGAGCAGGGTACTGCACAAAAACGTGGCAGCTATTTCACATACTGTTTAAAATATGGTTTTGTTCTGGGCATGTTTTAAGGACTGACCTTGGTCACCTTTGCAGAGGGGAAGCAAGTTTTTGTGTCCTCCACCCCACAAGCACACGCGTCTTCTCAGAGAGGGCTGCAGAAGAAGTCTGATAGAAGCCTGTATGTTACCGATTGATTGTCTACGCCGGAGCTGACTACAGCTGCACTCTTTGGAGTTGGAAATGTAGGCAACACAGACTACTGACTACGAACCAAACCCACCCCAGCTAATTCTGGCTTGAGTGGCAGGCAGCTTGGTTTAAGTTACGGGACTGCATTTTCAAAGTACAGAATGCCATATGTCCCTCACCAGCTGCTGGTACCGAGCTAGAGAAAGCACAGATCAAGATTTAATACCATGTAAGTAGATGTTATGATCAGAGCTGGTCAGAAGCTGTTAAAGTGCTCACAATTTCACTTTCGCTGTTTGCAACTGTTGCTCCTCCCAGGTGTCCTCAGCTCTCCTTCTCCCTTCAAAGTTCCTCTTACAAACACCCGTACAATTTCTTCTTTTCTTTTGGAGGAAGGGGGAGAAGGAGAGAAGTTTGTGGGCAGTCCACAGACTGACAGGCACCCATGAAACCCACTTGTTCATAAAGGTACAAAAATGAATGAACCTGCAGAATCTGGTCTTTGTGAAAAACATGGGTCATTTGTAAATGGAAATCTGCAAACAGATTGCTTAGAGAAATTGCCACCTTCGGGAACTCTCAAAACACAAGGAGACCCGCAGCAACCTTACCCAACTTGGCCTGCCTTAGCAGGAGGTAGAACCAGGTGTCCTCCAGAGGTCCCTTTCAACATAATAGTTCTATGAGCTGCATACAATGAGATGTTCACCCAGCTCTTATCACCACCTACTGAGCAGGGCAGCATTTATCTGTCCACTGGTGCTAACAGTTGTATTGTTATATAGGGCACAAGAAAGAGCAGATGCACAAAATAAGGTATATTACAGATTCTCTTAGATGAGGATCATGGCTTTTTTGTAACTCAATACCATTTAGAGGGAACAGAGTCCTGCCATTAATGCACTGGAAATCTGAAAAGCCTACCTACGCCCCATGTACAGCATTCAAGTAAGACAGTGTTCTGCTCCAGGTTTCTATGTTTTCTCTCTGCTGGGTTGGAGTTACGAGCACACATTCAAGCCAGGCACATTTTGCTGTTTTTTTCTGGCCCTGGGCAGTGCCAGCTCCCTCTTCCACCATCCGTGATGCCATGCTGGGTTGCTGTGGTGATAGCATCGGACCTGGTGCATGGGGGAGAAGCAGCAAGAACAGCCAGGATCTTGTTTCCTTGTGGATGTCTCTGATGTACAACACAGTAGAAGAGAAAACCAGAAGAAGGTTGACATGTGGCACAGACATGCAGTCCTGCATGCGTAGATTGCTTACCAGAATTTCCCAGGAGGTGACAGCAGGTCAAAAACCTCTTAGAAGGCTTTAAGGAAGGTGTTAAATGAACAGCAACAACAGTAGGCCAAGCACCCCCTGATGCCCTGCAAGGCTGGAGACATTATACAAACACTGTTGAAAATGAAGCAAGTAGGGATTTTCTTTGATTTTGATGGAACTTGCTCTTCTTTGAATCATGGTACAATTGGTGCTGTCGAGGGCAGGCAGCATGAAAGTAGGAATTGGGGCACCTGGGTGATGTTTGTTCCGTCAGTCATTGGCTCGCTGTGTAACGCCAGGCAAGTCCTCAGGGGCTGGCTCTGCTCCTGGCGCTATACACAGAAGCAGAGTCAGACTCTCAGGATTGCTGGGACTCGCAGGAAATAGCAACACTCAGCTTGGCAAAACACTTCAAGGACTTTGGACAAACGATGCTAACAAAGCACAAAGTACTATTTTACTATTAATTAATTATTTATTTGAGTGGTTATTAAAATAAAACATATCTGTTGGTGAAAAGCACTCATTAACACCAAAATCTAAAAATACCGGTAGCTGTGGGAAGGACAGCTGCGTTACTGTTTCTAGCTAGGAGTCTGTCCCCTCACCCATATCCTCAAAACAGCAATCGGTCTGAACGGTGAAACCAATCCTGCTGCAACACTGGACAAGGTCCTTGATAAAAACCAGCCATCTTCATGTGTTGTTTGTACCGCAGTGGTCCATGTGTGCCCTTGTAGCTGCAAAGACCTAGAAAAGAGATGCCCAGTGGCCCAAATCCAGCCTGCACAAAACTTCCCTTGCTCCCTGGCAGCATTTGAGCTGGGGTAAAACCTGCAGTGACTCCAGCACAGCCAACATTTCGTTTTGTTTGCAGCCTTTGGGGCTGCAGAGAAGGCCTGCCAGCACATGTGTGAGGGATCGTGCTCCCCGCATCATCGCACTGTGGTTGAAGTTCACTGCTTGGTCCATTTAACAGAGGGCAAATGGGGAGAGCTGGGAAATGAGAAAGAGGGCAAAATGTGGTGGGCGAAGGAGCAAACACGGTCTCTAGCTGGAACAGCAGTTTTTCCCTAAAGGTCTCCTGCAATCTACCTGAAGGCTTTGTCCAAACCTCCCTCTGATGGGATGCTTCCAGTGTAGATCGAGAACATTTTACAGCCCAGGAAACACATCTTGGCTACTGACTGTAATTACACCTGGGGTCCATCTCCTGCTGTTGGCTGACTTTAACACCCTGAGGCTACAGCCGAACTAATTGAAACACACCTACATGGTGGCAATTGGATTGGCAAACTACTGTTCTTATACCATGAAGTGTGCAGCTCAAGTTCTGAATGTGCAATCTAAGAAAAAAATATTTTTTTTCAAAAGACATTAATCTGTGTATGGATATTTTTTATTTCTGTAGTGGTTCCAGTCCAAAGTCTGTGAAAGTCAATGGAGTTTATAAGTTGTTTAAAACTGTGGCATGGAAAATTAAGTCAGCAAGTTGGGTGGAGGCATGAGAGGTATTTCTTGGGTCTGCTTATGCTTCTGTTTATTTGAGAAGGAGCTTTACTGCTGGATTTCTGTGGGAACAGAAATTAGACCTTGCGACACATGTAGAAAGTACGGCCCTTTTAGATGAGGCATGTTTGATGGTTTTGGTACTGAGCTTCAGGCCAGGGAGAACTAAAAATCAAAGCAAGCAACACGTTACCTCACAGCTCAGAAGCAGATCTCGACTTATTTAGAGCAGAGGAGCAGCTGATGACATTTGGTTAGGTCCTGCAGAAACATAACTTAGGTTAAACCTCTACTGGAATTAGAAAACACATTTTAGGCTATTGCTGTATTATAACCATAATGTTATTGTAAAGACTTTGCTTCTAGGTCATTTGTGTGCATGCTGCAGAATGGCCACTAGACCTTGAAATACCTGCACTTTAAAAGCACCAGCAACAAAAGGACAATTACCAGGAAACTCCTGTGATCAATAATACATCTTAGATACAGCTAGCATCAAATTTGCAGGTTTCAATTCCTAAACACTTGGAGTCTAGCTCCAGGTTTCACATTGGATCCCATAGGTCTAACAGGACAACCCAAAATCTGGACCAATGCCACTAAATATTCAAATCTAAAGCCAAACACTGACATGTGGACACACCTCTAACCCCACTTGAAAACCACTGCTCTGCTTACTATTGCCCATTGACTAGGACTACTGCTAGAAGCTGACCTACTAGAAACTACTCTGAATGTTTACAGTGTTTCTGAAGTTGAGATATTGAAACATTAGGGAGAAAGACTCCAATATAATTTAAATGTTCTAAAATTAATTACAAGACAAAATCCTGAGATTCATTTTCAGGTAGAACTCCCACCATTATATACTCACATTTTGCCTAGTGAGACAGTATGATCAAGCACTCAGTATCGGAAAAGAAGAGTCTGTCACACTGTTGGCTATGGCAGAATAAGACAAGTAATTTCAGAGGCCCCAGAACTGTGCAGCCTGGTTTCCCTGGGCAGGTGCTCTGTAATTCTCAATTCAGTGAAACCAAGGCTGCAGGATGAGTTCATCTTGTATTAGACATCAGAGAACCCACACATGGGGAAGAAGCATTGACTAAAGAACAATTTATTTTGCCTGAGCTCTGGATGAATCTTTTGCATATTTTGAGTGTTCATAGAATATCTTGTTTATGTGGATTGTCTAGTTTTTAACAGCACCTGGGCTAAAACTGGATCCCTCCAGTGCCAATGAGAATGCCAACGATCTCTTTCGTGTGCTGCCTCTTCACAGAAAATTCATCATTAAAACATGATCTCTCTGTCAAGGTTGAATTTGGCAGACACATTCAAAAGCTATTAAGAGGAGCAGCTGCAGCACCACTAGTTAATATTTTACGAGGTATTTTTTAATCCAGTTTATCATAAATTCTTTCACCACATGGATGAGAGATGCAAGGGTTAGATTTATCACCTTGGTTACTTACTGTGTTTCTCTTATGATGCTTATGGAGCTCCAGGCTCATTCTGTGCTAAAATTTCTCCTGATGCCAGGGGAATTCTGTTCACTAAACAAATGCTGAACATGCAGTGCACACGAGTCTGAAAGGGGACATATTTCAGTGTGCACGTCCTTACTAAGCCAGACCTGGACAGGGAGATGTGGGAAACCCAGCATTTGCACACAAAGTCCATCAACCATTACTGTTCCAGAAGTTCTGCTAAGAACAGTCCCAGAGCCACCTCTACTAGCTGTCATCAGGAAAGCCACTTCTTCAGGGAAGTGACATTTTCTGCTCCCTTACTGACCTCAGAGAGAGCCAAGCTGATCCCATACTACCTGAGGATGGATTCTCATCGCCACCAGTTGTTAAACCAAAACAAGAAATTTGCTTTCAGTTGTGGGTGTTCTTCCTCTGCTGGTAAAGACAAAAATGTAATAGTTAGAATGCCATTTTGAAAAGTAGAGGGGGTTTGTATCTTTTTTTTCTTTCTTTCTTTCTTTCTTCCTTCTTAAAGCAGATACAGGGAGGTATAAGGACAAGACACAAAACTAGTTAGATGCAGCACACTGTGGGTGATGGCTGGCTCTCTTCACACACAGTTCTGCTTTGCAGGCCTGGGACTGTGCTGTTGTTTAGCAGAGCAGCCACCACATCCAGGAGAGCAGAAGTGCTTTGGGAGGGTTCTGCCTGTTCTCAGATTACACAGGCTCCCTTCAAAGCGTGCAAGTTTAAGCTCGTTTAATGCTTTGCTGAGTCAAAATCCTAGGGAATAAAGTTTGTTAGATTTAGCTGTCATAGTTGTAAAAGAAGGCTGTCATAGGCAAAGAAGAGGAAGACACTGGCTTAGCCCAGTCCCCCTGGAAATGAGCCCTGTGACATTTACTTTGCAGTGCAGTACGGCTGTGTTCTAATGTGAGCCAGAGGAGCCCTTATACAGCAGCTTTTGGGAGTGCAGCCCCACAAGCCTTTGGCAACCAAGTAGTACCCACTGTAAAGAGCCAGTACTGAGGCACTGAAAGAAAATCATAATGCTTCTGCTTCTAGGCAGGAGGCAGCTCTGCCCTTCTTTTTGGTGAGATGTTAATAGATGATGGTTTGAAGAGAAAACAATACAAAACCCTTCCATACAAAACACCTGGAAACACATTTTTCATTTATGCAGAGCAACCAGCGCTCTGGGGAATGCCAGTGTTCAGAGCCTTCAGAATGGGATATGCCCCACATGCCTCTTAATGATAGGGCATAAAAAATTCAGTTCTAAGTCTGACTTCTTTGTCCTTAGCCCGTTCTTTGAGTGTGGCTCTTCGCTGTGAAACACACCCTTGTTACTGTAAGATTCTAGTGTAAAAGGACCCGAATCATTCTCGGGCAACTTTGCACTCATCTCCTACATCCCTGCCATTCAGCAAAAAATCCCCCACGTTACAAAACCACTCTGGCAGTAAGAAATATCTTGTATTATAAAACCAAACTGCCAGTGCTATTTTGTTCTTATGTGCTTTACACAGCTCCCCGCATCTAATCACAGGACCTGGCTGTGAGGTAACCTAGTTATTGCCCCCAGCCTAAGTATGGGAAAACTGAAGCAGAACGAACAGATGTGACTTGCCCTGGGCCATGCTGGCCTCTCTGATCTCACTGGAGCTCTCACTCACATCCTCCCTGTCCCCCAAGCAGCCCTCTAATTAGCTGCTCCTGGTTGCAAGGGAAGGGTATCCCTGTGCCCCTGCTGTGGCAGCTCCTCTGGCTCCTGCTCTGCAGCTGGTGCTTCATGGAGGAGGAAGGTTTTAAACTGCCAGCCTCAGCTTCTGGGCATTGCTCCCAAACCTTGAAGCACAGGGGAGGCCTGAAGGTGAGTGACACATATAAGGCTGCGCTGGGAGCGGAACAGAGGCAAGGTGGGAGGAAGGGTCATTAGCAAAAATGGGCAGGAGCTGCAGAGGGAAATGTTAAATAAAAGAGCAGGTGTGGAATGAGAGTCCTTATACCATCCTGGCTAGCCAGTATCGCTTATATCTCTGTGTCTGTATGACCACATACAATAACACTTTCTTTCAGCACATGAAAGTTACAGGGCCCAGTTCATCCCATTAGTTACCTCCCTAGAGCCAGCAGAGTTACTCCAGGAATGAATACAGCCTAGATATATTAAACTTTTTATTATTTATGTAAATCACAGTGGCTTGGGATAGGTTATGCTTCCAAGGGCTTAGTGGAAATTTCCCCCTCCCTGCACTGTACCCGGACAATGGGATGGGAGGGTCACATATCAGTTGGTATTTTTAGGCAGGGCGATGATTTTGTCAATACCCCGTGCTGCAGGCTGTGTTCCTGGGTGTTTGCAAAGCAATGTCTGCTTGAACAGCTCAGTGCAGCTGAGGGGAGGAGCGGCTGGCACAGAGGCACCTTGTCAGACAGCAAGCTAAACAGTGGGGAGTAAGAGATTTGGCTCTGTGTCTGTCAGATGCTACTGGGAATGTTTTGGTTTGTAAGAGGGTGATGGGATAATTTCTTCTCTTTTTTAATCATGTCCAAAGTAAGCTGTGCTATTTTTGACAATTATTTAATGATTTATAAGAGATGGGAAAATAAAAGGAGAGCTCATAGACGTGTAGGTAAAGCATAAAGGCATTTTCCTTTCTCTCCTGAAAAAAGCCCTGAGCATTATGCCAGTGGCTGAGAGTTTTGTTAAGTGCCAAGTTGCATGTGTTTTGTTAGACCCTAGGAGGGGGGCCACTCTGTTCACAAGCTTTGCTACCTGTGCACCTGTCTCCTGTACATGCCGAACGAGACAGGCTTCACGTTTACCTCCCAGTAACAGCTATTTCTTCAGATGTCACGGAAAAGGTGAGATCTGTGAACAGAAAGGCAGTATTTTCACTGTAGAGGGACCACTGCACAGCTGTCCTGGGTGGACTCAGCCCACGTCTGACATGCAGCCCCGTGGAGGAGTGGCACTTCGCTCACATCAGGGGATTTCTGCAGTTCTCATCCGGACACTGTCTAGGAGCTTCTGCACCATTTTCAGCTCCCACCAGATCCAAGCTGTCCCTGTTTCCTAGCTGGTTTGGTCCTGAGGCTCCTGCTCCTGTTGCCTGCAGCTAGGTACGTGGGGAGCCAAGCACAGGGTGCAGCCAAGGCTCCACTTGTTTGTAGGGGCTTCAAGCCAACTAGTTTGCCCTGCCCTTATTTAAACTGAGGCATGCCCGTGCATGAGCAACTACAGGAACTGTCTGAATCTGGGTGGTGTACGTTGAAAACCCACAGTAGAACTAGGATGTTGCAACATTGCAAAGGGATGCTACTGTTTGATTTTTAAATAGCAGCACCACTGTTAATTTTCTTCCCTTGCATTGCTTTCCCAGACAGTGTACCATGACTGGGGCGAACACTAGCAACCTCAGAAGAAGTAATTAGATGTTTGCCCACCATGCTTAGACCGGTGCTTGCCCCGGGAAGTGATGCTCTTACTTGAGTGAGAGGGAAGCTTTCCTTCCTGCAATCATCATCACCTGTGCTTGAGGGACAGGCTGGCATCCTGTTTAAGATACATCCACCCTGTCACCCCTGTGATGACTGCGAGCAAGGTGCGGATATAACCAAGCCAGTGTCAAACAGACTAGCTCAGTCTCCACCAGCAGTTTAACTGCAGCTGTGCAGAGCCTAGGATGGGTCCAGTATTCTCCAGGTTCTCATTATGGGCTATTCAACCCATCCTGAGCTCCACCAGTAAATTCATAATTAGCTTATACAGGTCTGCATGACCTGTAATGACAGAGATTTTAGACATAACCTAACAGTTCTGAGTCATGAGATTGCTTTTTCTGCTAGCAGTTTCACCTCCTGCTGCTCAAGAGGAAGTAAAGCCACTGAGGATTGTTTCAGTAAACCAGAACTGACCTGCCTGCTCTCAGAAAATGCTAGGCAGGTAGGCAAGCCAAGGGACCCTTCGGGGCTTTATGCAACACTAGAGCACCTGACATCTTAGGTTTGTTGTAGATACTTTCCACATCAATTTACATGGCAGCTGTCACTCCAACTCACATCTCTTGGGTGCTGTGAGTCCTAATATTTTCCAGGCAGAAGGCACTCTGTCTTGTAACAGAAGTTTTCTGTGATTCCTACAACATTTCAGAGAATCTGCACATACCTCTTTGCACAGTCAGGTATTTCAATGCATTTTATTTATGGTTCCATCAAAAAATTGTGGAAGTAGAGATTCCTGAATGCAGTGATGTTCACACCCAGAGCTACCATCCTCTCTAAGTGTCCCTGATCAGACTATACGGTGCTACTCTATAGATTTCTTGAAGCTCTTGCTGCCTCTGGGAACCTTCAGATCCCTCCCTGCAAAGATACTGTACTATAATGCAGATGCCACATGATTCAGTCACAGCCTGCAAGTCCTCAGATGCACAGAAAATTTACTGTAAGCTACCAGGGGAATTTCAGCAGAGTCCGCTGGAATACACAGGGGCCCTTACCATCCATCCCAATGCCAGCACTGTATAAATTTGCATGCTGTATGGTACCTGCTGACCTAGCAATACTGTCTGAATCCTCTCTATGACAACACCCTGCAATGTCCTCACGTACAGGGAGGCATCCTGCAAGAAGGGAAGGCTGGCCAGAGGGTCAATGTATCAGTTGTATAGAGTATAATTTTATCACAGTTCTTTTCTATGGGGAGGTTGGAGGCACAGATGCAAAGGGACAAAGTGTCTCCCCAGAGGAAAGAAAAGAATTGCTGAACAAGAGAGAGAAGTAAGAAATGGCAAAACAGGAGATGTAAATAACCTTCAAATCATAGGAGACACGGCTTATAGATCTCATGCAACAGATGTGCATGGGCAAACAGCTCCTTTCACACGACGTTTTGGATACCCTCAGGGAATGAAGAATGGTGGAAGGTACTTAGGACCCCAGGTAAAAAAGGAGCAGTGTTTTCCAACAAGAGTTGGGGCTGGCTGGAAAGCTGAGTGGAGAAATGCAGAAAAGCTATTCTAGGCATCTCCGACAATGATGGCTCTCACACCACTGCAGCAAAGAAACATGTCTTGGATACATGGTGAGAGTAAGGAGGGAAAAGAGAAGCCAGCTCCATAAGCGCATGGAGGACTTAAAAGAGCAGATAATACAGTGAAAATAGGAATGGGACCAAGTGTGAGAGTCATGATGAATTCCGAATTTTTTAAGGTCTCCTTCCTGTTGAAGGCTCCTCCCTTACAGTAGCAGAGAAACACCTCCTGGAGCACCCCAGCCCAGTAGCTTCTTCCACCCCAGGCTTGTGTGCATGCTGCTCCAGGGGGCTAGCAGGCAGCACCCCATGATCTTAGGAGGGAACTGGAGGAAACTCACCACCATTTGGACTCTGAGGCAGGATCCAAGGGTGCCCAGGGGGCTCCTTCAAAGCAGAGGGTGACAAGGAGCATTTCTCTCAGTGTTTGAATGTGAACTGGCACTAAAAGGATTTTACCATGTGTCAGTGCTAGGAGTCATCAGGAAGATGAGCTGCAGCAGAGGTATCTAGCTCAAGAGCACAGGATGAGGAAGCATATTTCTGCTGAAGATTGTTTTATTCTGCTTTTTCATTTAAGAAAATCTTTTTCTTAAAGATCCACTTAATGTCAAATTGCCAGGGGTTGGTAAAGACCCATGACATGCCCATAGCCCAGTTCTTGCTAGGGAACTGGAGAGCTGGCTGGCAGTGTCACAAAAAGGCCAGATCCATGCACAGCTTTATTTGTGAGCAACCATTTCAATTCAGTCACCAGACCACAGGGCTGGGTTCATGCCTGGTAAGGTCAATTGCCCAAAGGCAAGCACATAGTGACAACTACCACCTCTCTGTGTCCAACAAGAGGAGACACCACAACCAAAAGAAATCTGAGGCTGGGGCTGTTTCCAAGGGCGGGAGGGACCTTCTGAAAGGGAAAAGCCAGATTAAAGGGAAATCATAATTCTCAACTATGCAGTGACAACATGGGAAGAGATGATTGCTCAAAAAAAAAAAGGGTCCTCCCTCAAGAAAGATATTGTCTCACTGTTGGCAGGCTGCATGTGGGCTCATGTCCCCATCTGCTCCTTCTCTGGCAGGGGCAAGAAGCAGAAAGGGGGATGACAGAAGGCAGGCTGAGAGGATGAAACCTCCTAGGTCAGATCTTGTCATTCAAAGCTCTCACTCTGATTTCACTTGTAGACAGGACCCTAAATATGACCAGGGGGACTGGACTTCAACCCTTGATGACTTGTACAGCCCTGAAACCTGGTCACACATCCACACTCTGATGCATTTGCTACATTTGTTGGACATTAAGGCAGGCATGTGGGGCTTTGCAGCATGCCAGCCGGATGCTTCACAGCCATATCCCAGCCACAGATTTGAAGCAGTGGAAAAGGTTGTATCTCATCCTTCTCCAGCTCGACTCAGCGGGATTAATTGGTTATTCAGGAGTCCCTTCCCCCACCCACAGAGCGGAGGAAAAATAATTATAAACCTTTTTATATATGCCAAGTAGCAGACAGGATCAATATGAAAAGGGACTCCTTGATTTCTAACATGCCTAAGCCCTCAGATGACTGTGGGTTTTTGCACCATATGGCTCTATCCCTTGATAAAATAGTGCCCTAGATATGCTGCTTGTTTTCCAGTCTGCCACCAAATTGACTTAGGAGGATGGGCATATACAGCCACAGTCTATGTACTGTTGCCACCACTTCTGCGGTTTCCAGATCTATCACAAGCTGCTGTATTTTTGCAGCCCCTCCTGCCCACCCTCCCTGGGACCAGCTACCAAAGGGATTAAACGGCATGTTATCTACTGGAGTGGGTTAATCACTAAGCAAAGTGCTCAGCCCCTGACCACAAGGTCAAGGAATTATTTTCCTGACAGGTAACGTAGCCGGGGCTTGGAATGAAATGAGGAGCTGAACTGTCACTGCAAGCCCACAGGCCACGGCTTTCTTGCTGTTTCTGGGAGAGTAACACCACTAAGGTGCTATGAAAGTGCGGTGTGATTTTTCCCACCTGTCCTGAGATGCCTCTTGGTGGCAGGGAAGATAAACTCAGGAAAAATGGTATTCAGCTTTGTGCACATAGGTCCCTCTCCCATAAACACCCCCTATGCCAAACCTGTCCCTCTAAGAGCAGGCGGCTCTGATGGTTGGATATATTTGGCACCACGTACTAAAGAGAGAACATTACACAGGAAGAGGTTTTAATAGACTGTGAAGAGCTAACCGAGCACTAAGTCTGGACCAGAAGAGAAGTGATCTCAGGGGAAACACATATCTAGAAATATGGTTTCAAGTCCTATGCATTAGTTTCAGCAGAAGGTGGCAAGTCCCGTTCCCGCATAAGCTATCCAGCTGGGGCAGAGCTGCAGGGCCTGCCAGCCCCACAGCTCACCGCAGATGGGGACAGCCCCTCTGGGCTGCGAGAGGGCAGCTGAAGGCATTGGTGAAAAACCCCTTCATTTGAGAGTTAAATATAAAGAGTCCAGATCTGCTGACACCGTAAAAGAATGAGGAGAACTCCTGACAGCGAGAGCTACAAAACCAGGTTCTTACTAGGGACTACCATGGGGTGTCAGCTCCTGCAGCTTTGCTGCGAGCGCCTCGGGACCTTCTGTGCACATCCAGGCAGGATGGGCCATGGTCCCCGGCCTGGTGGCTGCCCGAGATCGCCCCCCTCTCATAGATGGGGAAGGCGTAAACTGAGATTACAGAAAAAGGCTGAGAAGATGAGGCTCTTTACCCAAAGCTGGGTGATACAAATAGCTCCCAGCTCCCCAGGTGACGCCTTCAAGGTCACGTATATGACAGTAACTGCAGAGGAAGAACTCTCATCTCATTTAGACCAGAGGCCAGGTCCCTAAGACTCTGCTTGAAATTACACATGCACTAAATCCTCCTTATTGTGCCTTTCAAAAGCAGCTAAGCAATCAAAGGACATTGTCCCACCTCCCTCAGTACATCTCACCCTTTGCAGTCCAGCGGCTCCCTAAAGACCATGGCTATTATCATTTGTCTGTGAAATACCCACACCCTGACAAGTCCAGACCATGGGTATTATCATTTGTCTGTGAAATACCCACACCCTGACAAGTCCACATGCCTTACCTGGGAAAGCAAGGGCCACCCTGCAGCCAGAGGCACTGCTCTCCTCCGCTTTCCCACCAAGAGATGCTTTCTGCAGCACCAGCGTGGGACACAAGAGAAACCGCTCCCACCTCAAGGTACAAGCCTAGCCCAGAGCTTGCTTGGAAATTCTACTGCTCTTGAGCTATAAATCAAAAGAAAAATGTTTGTATTACCTTCAGGTCTGAAACATAAAGGGTCAGGTCATCTTTGAGGTCTCTCTGTCTCTACTAACCTCAGTGGACAGAGGTCACAACTGTGTGGATGTGGGAGAGGTAGAGCAACTGACCAACACTTCATTTTCTTAGGAAAGCAAGTTAGATGAGCAGGTTGGTAAGCTGAAGCTTTTTGAGCTTAATGCACTGTGTCCAGAGAGCATGTGTCCCCCCCCAGAGAGGCTCACTGAGGTTACATGCGTGCTGTTCATCCTGCTGGGGCAGGGCACAGACATTGGTGCCCTTTGCACGCACCCACCTCCAATGGCACAGCAGAGACACAGACCTATTTAAACAAACTACAGGCAGGACTCGCAGGCAGAAAAAATAACCTGCAAGGGTCCTGGATGAGCTGGCTGCAAATGATGGTCTTTTTTCCCATCTCTGATCTCGGGAGATAACAAAACCCCACGATGCTCCATGTGGAAAAGGGAGTGCTAATAAAGCTTTGGATTTCCCACTTGGCTGCTGCTCCTCAGCTCCCCCTGCTTTCACACCTGCATTTCTCTGCGGTTTTGAGGAAAGCTGACATTACATATATTTTTATATTGTTCTTATTTGGGAAAAAATATCCCCCTCTCCATGAAGTGTCTCTGAAGAGCAGAGACGGGGGGATCCTGCGTTTTGCGAGCTGTCTGGCTTGCAGCCTGCCAGGGGCCCTGTCCCCTCAGCATCAGTCCCATGGCTGTTTTCTGGCAGCCACCACAACCCAAGTCTCAAAGTGACTTTGGCCATAGCAGAAAGCTGGACAAGCCCTTCACAAAACCTCCTCTCAGCTCTAGAGCACAAACGTGCAAAGGACCCTTTTAACCACATGGCAATCAAGCACTGCCCTACCTGCCCTTTGTGTGCTTCTCTTCACGGGGATGCTGCCTCAGACTGCAGCTGGGTGTGTACCCTGGAGCTTGTTCTGGCCAAGTTACAGGCTGCTCTCCAGGAAGGGCAATGGCTACACAAGTTTACCTGGCCAGCTGCGGGGTGGCATGAGCTCCCTTCTCCTCTCACAAACCTCCAGGCTGGCACCTCTGTTTGGACTAGTTCTCCCATTTCACTGAGCTTCACCTCTTCCCTACAAGTAGACTTTACTCATGACTTCTCTACAACTCCACCATGCTCCAGCTGACAGCATGGCCACCGAGAACAGGATCATCTCTTCCAGAGGATTCACTGGTTCCCAGCCTCCAAAGGTTACAGCAACTAGCCTGGATAACAATACATCTTCCTGAAAAAAATGGTCTGTATATATTTAGATACAAACAGCCCTTGGTAAATGTACGTGATTAAATACAACCCCTCCAGCAGTGAGTGTGAGGAGCGCGGGCCAGTCACTGCTTTCCTTCTTTTCCCTATTAGTGGTGCCAGCTCCGTGAAAAATGGTGTGGCCTGAAGATCCTTCCTGCTGGGCGAGACGGACTTCCTCAACAAGCACCTCAGTCCCTCTCCTTCCCCTTGCTCCGGTGCTGCCAGCTGGGTTTGCCAGGTTTCCCTGGGGGACCCCTCTGCCTTCCAGCTCTCCGTGCACAGCCAAACCGCGGAGGCCTGCCAGCCCACACGCTGCCCAGCTGGCTGCTGCCCCTGAACACCTCCTGGAGGGTCCGTGCCGGGGTGCGTGTAGGTGTGTGTCAGTCCAGGCAGCCTTAATACAGGTGGGGAAATGCCCAGTAAATGCCAGAGATTATGTGCTGCAGATCCTGTTTCCAAAGCCTTCCTCACCATAAGTTAGGATAACACTAAAATTCACCCAGTGGTATGTAGGTGAAATGTACTCATCTGTGGCAGACAGGAGAAGAGATTAGAGGTCAAAGTGGTCTTTCCTAACCTTAAGATTTTCAATAAATCTTTGAGGATTAAGGGAAGATGAGATTCCATAAAATAAAATATGTTTTGTCTTTGGTGCAGCTAGCCATCCAAAGAGGAGTACCCACATCCCGCTTCTGTATAATCCATATTTCTCTGCACACAACCTCCAGAAAGTGAGATGAAGTCATGGCCTTACTACTATAATTAGCATCCATAATGTGGCAGGCTGCAGTAATAGGGCTACAGTGATGGCAAATAATGACCCATTTCTCCTTAGAAAAGGGACAGGATTCATTTCATGTTACCTTGGGAACTCACACCCTACCGTGGCAAACATCACCTGGACAGGCAGAGAAAAAGCATAATATAGTCCTGTCTGCCCTACGGTCTCCTGGCCTTATACAACACGTCCTTCTTCCTCCATAATTGATGTCTCCTGCTGCAGAAGCAGCCACAGCTTCTGCTTCTCTGGCTATCCCATTACAGCAGTAATAAGCGTAAGCCAATTATTCTGCAAACCAATTCAAATTTATTCAGTGCCTCAAATCAGGAAATCTTTGTAACACCACTGCTCCCTTGCTGCCCTGCAGCTACAGGAACTCAGCAACTCCTTGCCTTTGTCTTCCCCACAAGAGCACTGTCTGGGACACACATGCCACCTCCTCCAAGGAAACAGTTACTAGTTTTCTTTTCTGTGACATTCAGAGATACTTAAAACATCACCAACACATGTAAGAGGGATTGTTTCCAAGGCTCTGAGGATATAGCTGTATTTTGTTAAATCACGCAGCTAGGAAAACGTTGAGGATATTTCTGGCATGCCAGCTGTCTGACCTGGCTTATTTACATGATGCTAGCACTAGGAAACACGCTGGTTCTATAGTCCTCGTGATGTGAGACTATTTATCCAGAGAAAGGCAGCAGCAAGGAAAAGGGCACATCAGGCTTCCTATACATTAACTTCAAACCCTGCCTGAGCCCCGAGCTGCACGTGCCAGCCTGGGGTCAGGCTGCTCGTCCCCTGCCCCAGCACCGCTCTGCACACGGGAGCTGCCACCACCGACCCTCACCCAGGGGAGCTGGAAAGATGCTCGGCTGCAAGTCTTGACTAGGTCGCTGAAAGGCTCGGAAAAACTGAGGCCACGGTTGACCTGGTTGCTGCAGGGTGGAGGAGCAGAAATGTCCCAAAAGGCTGTTGTCCTCACCAGGGCTGTTGGCCCACCTGCGGCTTTCTCTGTGGGTCTGGCAATGGCAGCTACAGTAGACACACAGCCTCCAGGGTGACCTTCAGTTATAATGCATACCATGTTTCCCCTAAAGGCAAAACTTTGCAGTCTGCTCTGCCTACGAAGAAAGAAACTCAGAGGAAAAATCAGAAGTTATATTCAGACAAATTATTTTCAGGCAAAACAAGAAAAATTTTTAAAAGTTCTCATTATTAAATATTTCTGTTGATAGATGGCATATATTTGAGATATGCATTTAATACACATCATCTTTTTATGTATGTGTGTATACATAGATATATATATGCATGTGTGTGCACACATGTATGTTTATGTGTATGAATACATAGTGGGGGGTGAGGTGAATCAGATTTAGTTCTCGTTAGCAGCTTGCAAGGGACACACCACGCCAGCCGACTCACTGAAGCACAGGCCCTCTGAGCCTCCCAGTGAAGGCTCAGACTGGTTTGACAGAGGCACTGGTTCCTCAGCCTGCCCCTCGCCCCTGTGAAACACACTTGGACAGGACCTGAAAGGCTGCGAGGGAGCAGGGAGCAGGCACCTCCCTGCCCACCTTTGCACCCACAGGGCTTGGCCCAAAGCCCCCTGTGAGGTGGGCTGTGAAGCAGGGAAGGGAGATGCCTGCATAACAGCCTGGGGTGTTCATTGCCCATCTCTGTGCATTTTCTGCATGAAATGGTCAAGTCTGAAAGACTTCGTGAGTCGGATGAATAATATTTTCTAGACAGAAAGCCAGTGTTATGAAAAAGGCATGAGCAGCTACGATGGTCCGCAGGCCACATCTCAGCTCCTTTGCACTCCCCAAGGGGAGCAGCTCCCCAGTTCCACCACGGCAGGGTGGGCTTCCCCTCTGCCTGGGGCAGCACGGTCCTCCCACCGCTCCCAGGCACCACGGAGCCTGCTGGGGTGATGCGAATTTCCACCTCAGGAAGACAGCCACAATTAACCAAAGAAGAACAAACTGAAAGCTGAAGGACTGGGCTGAAAGGGAAGGTGAGGAGAAGCCAGCTTGCCCTTTGCAATCCGGCTCAGAGCTGGGGAGAGCTGGATGGGCAGGGAGGGAGAGGATGTTCCTCATGTAAAGCAATATTTATTTGCTAGCTTTGTGATCCTCTTCAAGTACAGACAGGACCAAAACTCCTGGTACAGGGAATGCACCACAACCAAGGCCTAGAAACACCTTTCAAGTCTGTTCCCTCCTGTCTGGGCAAGGAAAAGGAGATTATCAGGACACTTTATTCCTTTCCAGGGTGCTATGCACAACATCTGTTCTTTGCTAGGTCTACTCTTTGCTTCCAGTTCCCTTGGAAAGCAACGGTTCTCCCTTCCCCTTCTCTCCTGTCCTGGTCTGGGAATGAAGCGGAGCCACATGCAGCTCCTCTGACAGCCAGACTCTGGATTCCCCCTGCACTGCACCTGGGAGCCAAACGGGGTGCATATAGCAAAGTGCTATAGGGGCAGGGAGATGCTCTTCTCCTTTCAGGAAGTGAATAGGACAGCTCCCACGCCAGTTCCCAATGGCCTTTCCTAAGGCTGGCTCGGTAAATCCCTTCCACGCTGCCAGATGAAAGCTTGCTGGCAGAGGTCTGCCCTGGCATGCTGGGGTCCAACAGGCGAGGGGCGGTGGGGGGGCTGGGATGCAGGAGCAGCTCAGGCAGTGGGCACAGGGCTCCCTGTGCCTGGCTGCGAGCACAGAGCTGCCAGCTGAGCTTGGGCCTGTTTGCAAGGGGAAGCCAAGGGCTCCCATGACACTGAACCCCCGTGAGTTTAGCCGGGAGGGGTGTCATGCACGTCCTTTGCTGCGTACAGGCCTGAGGGTGCTCCCTGGAGCCACAGCCACCAGCACGGCTTTTGAACAAGGCTGTTGCTCAGCAGCAGTTGGTCACAGCTGGAGGGATTTTCTGGGTAGTAAGCAGCCACCAAATGTAATCCAATGCCAGCACCAGGTGCCAACTACAAGCTGAAAGGAGAACGTGAACTTAGTGGACACATTCTCTTCTACCTCCTTCAACATCAGCCAAAGAAAGGGGCTAAAACATCTCCTCCAAACAAACTCATTTTCCCTTACTGCAGGCTTGCTTCAGACTTCGAATACACTGTGTCCTGCTACTCCTCCTCTTCCGAGCTTGGCACATGTGATAAACACACTTATTTTACCATTTATCTTTGAATGACCAAGAATTTTCTATCCTCATGTTGAAGCCCATGTTTCCCCTACATAGGGAGGAAAGCCAGAAGCCAGCTCTGCCTGCACATTGTTTTTCTTGATCTAAAACAAGTTCCACATTAAACCACACCTGTTCTGCATTTGTGTGCAGGGAGAAACTACAAGAGAAATTTAGGAGCAGAAAGAAAAAGAAAAGAGAGTGCCTGGCTTCACTGCTATTCCCTGCATCCCTTCACGGGTTGGAGTGTGTCTGAAGTACTGCACGCATGATCAGAGGGATCACTGGGCCACGCCAGTGCGAGCTCTGCTGTGTTTTCTCACTGTGTCCTGCTCAGCAGCAATAAGACGGGGAGAAGAAAAGAGGGTCTTAGCTGCAGACCCCTTTCCTCTAAGCAGCTGGGACTGGACACCGGGTGGGAGCCGAGGTGGCTTTTGCTTTATGAGGAATAGGACAGCTATCTTTTGCCTATGAAGACGCACTTGTCATAGCACACACTTCTGTTTGTTTTTTAAATACACCAACCCACTGTCAGCAGTGCTCTAGTTTTCAGTCACATCTGCTGCACTCCTACCTTTCAGCCTCACTCCTGGTGAAGCCTCCTCACCTTCTCTTCATCCATAGTAAGCACGAGTGTTGTGCCTCCGGCAGAATCAGGAGAGGAAAGAAGAAATTAAAGGAGTGGCTATTCCCAAGTGAGTTACAAACCATTCTCTCTGGCAATCTTTGCAGTAAGCCTGCTCGTCTATCTTGCTAGAAAAGCCACAGCATTGTTTTAATTCTTCACACAGCCTCACATGCTGCGGAGGTGAGTGAACCTAAGAGCACAGCCTACCTCTGTCACCCAGGGTCCTTGAGCACTTGTGAACCATTCCCAAGGCAGAGTTCTGCCATACGTGCTATCGTCCTGTTGGCGGCTGTGCTTTCACCATGACTAACACAAGCCTCCAGCCATACTTCCATCAAGGCTGAGAGCGCCAGCACCTTTTTTTTTTGAACAGGGCCTAATCCCATTGCAGCAAGTCAGTTTCCTCAAACCCACTATAAACTGCTCATTTTCGAGCCCCCTTATTAAAATGAAGATGCCAAAAAAATTTACTTCTATTTTGCAGAGCTTAGAACAACAACAACAAAAAAAAAAAAAAACAACAAAAACCAGAACCTGTTTTTCTCATGCTGGAGGAGCAGGGGCTGGCATTTCCTGCAGGCAGCTGTTGGTATATGGAGAAAAACTGGAATTCTCTCCTGCCCCCAGAATTAATGATATAGAAACCAATGGGAGCAGCAGCTCTATGAAAGGACTGGTTCCTCTGCTCTTGGATGGTTTCCACCGAGAGGTTTGAGGCAGCAGTGCAGTCAAGAAGAACTCAAGGATAAGTGGAATTCACTTATTATTTTAAGCAATGCAAAATTTGCACTTTTCATGATACAGCAAATTAAGAACACATGACCCTGCCAAGCTATTTATTGCAACACCTCTGAGTTAGCAAAAGGTGCCTTTGCTACACCCACAAAATGGCCTTTATAATTTTCCTTATTCTGAAGCACCAGATCTAGCAACATGGAAAAAAAAAAAAAAAAGTTGGTTCCAGCACTGTGGTATAGCCTGCACTTAGTAGCAGTGGCAAAAGCAAGCAGAAAGGACTCACAGACCTGACCTGGTACTCAGTTGGATCTTTTTCCATTTTGGCTTTGGAGTTAACCCTTCAGTAAGAAGTAAATGTTACTTAATATAGAAGGACTGACATCTCAGTGGGCAGAAAGGCACTGCAGGTTGTTCAACAAACCACATGTGGTTGCCGAGGTCATGGTCCCACCTGGCCCCACTCATGGTGACTGTCACCCCAGCAGGCTACCCCAGACCCAGCCCTCGGGTGACAGACTACAGCTGGTTCATCGGGCTTGGTCATTTCTCCCATTCATGGCCACACTCAAACTAGGTGGATAACAAATTCTGCATGGACTAACCAAAAAACAGCAGAATTGCCCTTGTGACAAGTGCATCAGGTAGAAGATGCTAAAAATAACAGCATGCTTCACAGTCACAGCAGCACAACAGAGCGCTGCGTGTGCAGGCAAGCCCCAGGACCCACCTGAAGCTAAGCCTTGGACAAAACTTTCAGAGCATGTCCACCTTCCTGGAAGCAAACTTCTCCTTCCTAGACACAACATGAGCCATCTTCCGTCCCTCTGGTAACCACAGAAAAGTGGCTGCCTTGAAAAGCATTCAAAACAGACTATTTCTGCTAAAAACTATAATCTTATTTCCCAGGGGATACACTA
Source organism: Tyto alba (assembly GCF_018691265.1). Classification (NCBI taxonomy): domain Eukaryota; kingdom Metazoa; phylum Chordata; class Aves; order Strigiformes; family Tytonidae; genus Tyto; species Tyto alba. The sequence continues at coordinate 11,588,543 of NW_024881280.1, forward strand.
AAGTCCTAAGCGGAAAGCCTGCCTACCATCTTGAGCTCAAAAAAAAGCCATACTCCGTAGCTGAAAATCGCCACCAGCCTGTGCTACTTGTGGTCCGTGCACAGCAACGCGTAACACGCACCAGCAGCCCTTTATCCTTTATTACTGAGTTCTGACCCCAAGGGTAGGTTCCATTTCTCGTCCCCTTTCTCTGCTGCAGAAGCAGCAGGTGTGGGAGGCTGCGGGGCAGGCGCTGCCTGCCTTTCCCTGCCATTTACCTCGGTGCAAGAGCAAAGCCAGCACCAGGGGAGCCCCCCTCCGTCAGGAACCACTCTTCTACACTGAACTGAAACAGCCTGGAGGCTTCGTGCATGGTATGCGGAGGATGAAATTAACCCTTACATTGACCTTAGCGGGAGCCACCGTTCACGCCGTGAGAAGCAGGCAAGACAACACAGAGGAGGATCAGCAGGCTTCACGTTTGGCAGTGTCTGCAATTGAAAGTGCATCTTAAAGTGTCTCTGAAGGGCACAACGGGGAAGGTCCTCAGAAGGAAGAGAAGTTTCCAGACGACAGCTACAAGGTGGAGGTGGTGGAAGAATGGCCACAGGCTTTTCAGAGCCAGTCTAGCTGGTTCTGCAACTTCTGAAGGGAAATCTTAGCAGTGCAAAACATCCTATACCTTTTCCTGTCCTCAAACATGCGGGAGCAATTTAGGGAACCCTCCTCTGATTCCCAGTAGGAGAAAGCAATCTAATCCAGGATTATTAATAGACGTTATTTGAACAGAGGTGGGTTGCTCCCTAAACCACCTTCCTGTTACTGTGTTGCATTAAAAATACACAGATAACATTGAAATCAGTAATTCCATGTCCTTGCAAACAGAATAAGGAGACAGTCACTTCATTAATATGCGATGGTGCATAGACCCAGCCCCAAGCTGACTGCCGGGGAGCTTAGAGGGTAGCAGATTCCTTGGAGGGACCAGCATCTGCAGCAAGGAAGGACTGATGGCAAGCGCCTTGCTGCAAGTGGCTTAGGGCATGCCTTGCTGCTTACAGAGATGCTCCCTGACCTCAGGTAAGCAAGTGGGAGATTTCTTCTTTAGATTTGATAAATCCTGACTTTAACTTTATACACATTTTTAAAGTGGAAGTGGGTAGCAAGGGTGAAAGCATTTCACATACAGCCAGTCCTTTTGAGAGGTGATGTTAAGCATGTAACACAACTCAGCGAAGCAGAGGAAGTGCACTGGCAGTAAATGAGCATGTCACAATGATTTGTCTCAGCTCGTGCAGAGGCAATTTTACATCATTTCAGTGACAGTGTATCAAGAACACGCAGGAATTCACTCTAGTGTCAGCATAACTTTTATTTATGTATTGCTGTCAATATGCACAGTAAATGAAGACCTGATGTAGCTACCTCCTGAGTACAATACTTCTGTAAAGTCTGTTATTGTGGCTTTTGATGGTAATAGATCAAAGGTGCAGCATTCACAAGCTACAGGGTGATTTTCCTAACTGCCTGAATTACAGATACGTTCCCTGGCCGTCCTTTTTTCTGTCCCTTCCAGCATCACATAATATAGACCTTGTAACTGGAAAATAGCCAGGAAATGATGCAAGGACAGTGTAAAGGGGAAAACCCGCTCTGTATTGCTCTCTCACAGCCCTTCAGCCCTGTAGGAGCCAGAATTCATTTGTGGCTTTCTAGCACAGAAGCACAAGTGGAAAAAGCAGGAAAGGATCTGGTATGCTAAGTAGACATGCAAATTCTCTTTTCCTGCTGCATCACCTGTCATCACAAAAATGTCAGCCTTCAGTGCTGGACCCTCTGATTGTATAAAATGTCCCATTGCCTGGCAGAGGAATACTGGTCAGTAACTGACATGAAATGGAAAGTACCGGCTGTGCATTCAATGCTTTTCCTCTGGTCACATCAGAATGATTCCCTCCAGGAGCATCACACCCTCCCAGTATGCTCCCTCCACCCAGCATCAACGCCTCTCCTCTTGGCTGGCAAGCCAGGGCTCCCTTCCCAGCCTCATCCCTGACTTCTCCCTAGAAACAGCACTGAATGGGTAGGGAATGACTTAGGCAGCCAGAAGCCAAAGCCTGAGGCTGGACAGTGTCACAGTCTGCATGGGACAGGTAAGCAGCTACGCCAGTGTCACTGGACATATGTAATACACAGCAGTGCTGATGAGGGGTTCAGCTCTGAAAGCCCCAGTAAATATGCACTTAAGACCCCCTGAGCCCTAACTGTACCTCTACTACTAACTTCATTCCTTTGTTTCCCAGTTTATACCACAGGGATAATAGCATCACTCAGTGTGCTTGTCCTGTGCTCTGTAAGCATGCGTAACTATTAGCCAGCTGCTTGCTTAAAATACGTGGGCCAGGCTGCAAGGTTTCCACAACAAAGTGATTCTTCTCCTGTAACGTATGAGACGACCACATGCAGGGCAACTCCTCCCCTACAGTAACCACCTGGTGAGTGCTTGGGAGAGGACAGAGGCCACCCAGGAGCCCACCTCTGAATAGGCTGTCCACAGCACCTCTCCCAACCCAGCCTTGACTTGCCAGAGGTCCCAGTTTCACCAAGACAGCCTGAATTGCAATTAAGAGGGCTGGTAGAGAGCAGTACAAAGCCTTGGATGCAGGCTATTCACTGTATCACATGCAGAGATGACTCTCCCCACCTCCACCGCCCTGACAGCTTGCTGCTGACAATGTTCAGTTCTCCTGGTGGCAGTGAGTTTTGTTGTTGGACACTCCTCACCCACCTGTCCTCCAGCTTGTTTTATGGAGCTAATGGATGAAGCCATCAGAGCCAAGTCGAAGGCTCCTCCACACTGAATCTGCCTGTAGATAACACCTTCTGCAGCACATAGCTCTGATCCTCCTTCTGGAAATGACACAGCCAGATATCTCAGTGCAAAAAACATACAAAGGTGGCCCCAGAACATTCTGCTTACAGTCAGCAAAATGCAACCCTCCCTCCAGCTTGCATCAATGATCCTGAGTTACCTATAAGCTCTTCTCTGCACATGATCCTCCCTGGAGCCAAATCCACAGCACTTTCAGGTTGCCTTCACATTGTATTGCTACCATTTGTTTGAAATGACGTAGCATGGAGAGGTTGCCCTGTATCTGATATTATTGCCGGTGCTGGGGAGGCTGGGGCTGCTGCAGTCTTCAGGAAATATGCCCCATCAAAGTGCTGGTTGACCGGGGGTGTGCAGCGAGCCATTTCCTAGATGGGATCAGGCAGAACAGGGTGAGCTGTGTCCAGCTGGGGAGGTCATGCTAGCTGGAACATAGACTGATAAAGGGCTTTCTCAGAAGCACTTCTGTTTGGCAGACAGACTGGACAGGAAAGGAAAGAAGAGGCACTTCCTAAACTATGGTCTGTGGTTCACTTTAACACTGACCATGGTACCTTGGCAAAACATGGCTTAACATAAGCAGCTGAAGCAAACAGATCTGGAGTGATCAGCAGAGAAGGTCTGCCAGGCTACAGGAAGCATTCAAATTAAAGCAAAGCCACTAACTGAGGGGATTGCCTACACGCAACTTTCCCCCACTTTCCCCATCAAAAGGCAAATCTCCCTTCCAACCCTAGCACCCGATGGCGTAAATTTTGCGGAGCTGAGATCAAGCAAGTTGAGATCAAAATCCCCCTCCCAACAAGAGTCACTTTTCATCTCCTGAAGCAGAATCCTTCTGCGACCTCATGATTTGATAGAGAGTTTCCCTGAAGTGCTGGTCCCGGCTCAGTCTTTTGGCTGCTTCTTTCAGCTCCTCAATGTTTTCAGCTTCTGCGTGCGAGAAGATGAAGGATTGGGACTGCTTCACTGAAACAAGAGCAGCATAGAAGGGTCAGCACTCTCCATCAGGAACACAACTGAAGACAAAGCATTGCGAGAGCAGATGAGCCATGCGATCAACACGACTAAGAGCCCAAAAAGGGTTGAGCTAACCATTGCACTCTAACAGCTTCACCTTACTGTTTTCAGAAGAGGAAAATGCTGAGAGCATGGAAACACCCTTTTCTTATTTACAGCTGCCTCTGATTTAGGGTTCTACATAAAACCTGATCTAACCTTGCAGGTAACCACTCTGAGCACTGGATTGGATTGGACAATGTCCAGGTGTCCCTTCCAACCCAAGTCAGTCTATGATTAACCATTTGGATGAAGACAGGCTTGGGCACGCTTTTTTAGGGGCCCAGGACCATCACAGCAGTTACCTTTCAATATACATGAAGAGACAGGCAGCCAGTATGCAGACTCAGTGCCTGCTCTCTGGGTAAGGAACCTCCAGGTTTCTCTGTAGCTCCATTCTACTAGTAGGGAATATGAAATATGAACCAGATTTGCAGACCCTACTGCTCTGTCAGCCCCACCTGCACATATCTGCTCCTGCAGGATACAGAGTAAGAAGCTGCCCAATACCTACAGTCATTCCATGAAGCACTGGCTCTCCGGCGGTGGAAGCGACAGCTCTTTATGCGACGAGTGGCAGCCTTGTGGATGTACACAGAGTTCTTCATGATCACGGGCATCTTGGCCTCCAGCTCAGCATTGCGGATGCACTCTTCAAAGAACTCTGAGAAGATGACACCGCTGTGAGCAGTGACGGGAGAGACACTTCAAGTGATGAACCAGTCACAAGGGACTGCACTCACTGATGGGCCGAGCCAGGTAATGATGCTCAACACCTCCCCAGATCTTCACAAACAACAGTCCACGAAGCTCCAGAATATTATCAGAATGAACAAGTTCAAAGTGACAAAAACCTCCAGTCCCCAACAAAGGCATACTTAGGAAAGAACTGCAACCATCCATTTCCCATCAATCATTCCCACAAGTGCTCAAGATTCAACTGCCAAGATAAAACTTCTCAATTCTCTTGTAACAGAGGGTCCTGAAGCTTTGCACATCTCACTTTCTTTGAAGGACTTCTAAAACCAGTCAAGTCTAACTGGGGAAAGGGAAGTGTTGGCAACACTGGCACAGGCACACACCCAGGCCATACACATGCTTAATAGCATAGCAAATATTAGCACATACATACGTACGTTACAGGCTCCACGCAGAGCCCCATGTCCAAACCCTGACAACGTTGTTCTGTCCCAATCTGCCTCACGAACTGCTTTTCCTGGCCCATTTCCACTCTTCTGGTCTAAGAGGTATTTATTCTGCCATTCCAGTCTTGCTGTCCTCCTGCCTGTTGCTGGTCCCTTGCTGCTCGCAGGGCTCACGTGTTAACGCACCCTAACTCTTACATGTAAGGGCAGGGCAGAGCTGCAGGAATCACTCGGAAGGGCTGAGGCAATCTGTGATTGGGACTGATGTTAAAGAAAACATGACTGGTCCCTCACTTTCTCTAGTGTTTTTAGTGTTTTGCTCATCTGTACATTTTTACTCTTTTGAAGAAAACTTCCCCCAAAATCTAAGGTAGGAAATGAGTGTCAAGAGACATTCAGTGCCAGAGGTTACTCACTTCTGCCCTGTGCAGGTGGCTCAGCTCTAGTTGAATGCTGAGCTCAACACATCTACTTCAGCTCTATTTTCTTACCATGGCTCTGAGCCATTGGCACAAAGTTCGGAATCATGCCCTTTTGTCTCAGTTTAGAAATCTAATGTAGAAACTATTGAATAATACCTATCTTATTTACACATTTTTATATATGCAAATTCTAAATATGTGTGTATATATATAAAACCATATACACGTATTTATGCTTACATAAATACATATTCTTAACAGTGTTCAGAATGCCACAGGACTTTTTGACTTTTCTATACTGGTCCAATACAACCACCTTTCACTGAAATGAAGCCGTATCTGCACAGATACAGCATCTTCATACCAGCTTCTCCTTGTTGAGGTGGGGGATATATATGATATATCCTATACTTGAGGATGGAAAGCAAACAAGACTTCACCCAATTGAAGCTGCTAATGTCAATTCCCAAACCTGACTCAAGTCAGGTGCTAGGGTAATGCCCCATTTTACAGGAAAAAAAAAAAAAAAAAAAGGCAAAGAAACAGGGATAATCTGTGAGGAACCCAAGTCTTACACCTGACCTGTGGACTTCAGTCACCTCAGCACTACAGTCCTGGGCTTATGCAGTGATTCGGCTCTGAGCAAGGATCCAAAGGATCATATTAAGGATCCTGCTGGGTCATCTACCAGCACATTGCTACAGCAGCCACGGTTCTCCTTAAACTGCTAACGTTCTTGGAACCAAGGCTGAGAAAAGATTATCTTGAGAGGAATCAGAGGACTCTTTATAACTCAGACCTACTCAGTCTTTACGGCTCTGACACAGCTTTCCTGTTTGACATTTTGGAATGCATTTTCTCATCTCTTCCCCTAGATTTGTCTTCCATCCAACAGGGAAGGCTGGGATAATTTTTCCCTCCTTTGAGGGCAAGATGCCAAGTGCCTACATAGCACATCTGGCTCCCCAAAAGGGAGGTGTGGTTGATGTACAAGGAGTTAGGAGTGCATGTTATGTGCAGCTTTACTAATTTGGGAACTTCTTTTTGTGTCTCAGAAGATGGGTAGAAATATTCCCTCTCAGAGCTTGCTCATCAGTAGAGAGGATGGATGACTGACTTACTTCTCAAGTTACTGACATCTGCTTTCATCTTCTCCTCTTTCTCCTTGTTGCAATCCAGATAATTTAAGCCTTGCTCCAAGCTCTGCAATGCTTCCTCAGCTTCTCTCAGTCTCTTCTCCAGATCCATGCGCACCTTCACCTCAGCCTGAGGAAGAGAATAAGCATTGCTGAAAACCAGCTTGCGTCTCAATAACCAACCTGCTAACTCACAAGGTCTGCGAGGGACCAACCAAGCAGATGAAAATAAAAAGACAACAGTAGAGAAAACAAATAGAAATATTCTAAGACAACAGAAGAGTTGTTTCTCTTATCTTCAGACAGAATCTGAAGTCCAGATTATTTTAGTAATTCTCCTTTACTCCAACTTTCATTTTCCTAGCTTCCCCCTCATTGTATGAACCATGCAGAATCAGAGATTGTATTTCAACACATGAATTTGTGCTTAAGCAAGTACTTGCAGCTGAGCAGAAACAGGAGGACATCTTTCCAGCTGAGAAGGCCTTGAGATAAAGGCAGTCAATTCCCACCAAAGGGGTGTACAGTATTTAGTTTCAGAAACAAATTACAAGAAAAGTTAGGAACAAAGGATAATATCAGTAGTAGTTCAGCAAATGAAAACAACTAATCCATCTTAGGTCAACTTAGCTTTAGTTTGGCCAAGTGGAAGCTTACAGGATAAGAAAATCTTGGAGGAAAAAGAAGAATTGAGGTTTTTTTTGGACAAAATATTTGTAGAAGGAGATTGAGTGTCAAACAGCCAACATAACCTTCACATGATTTAGATTTAAAAAGGTAATCTGTCCGATTACCTTCGTGTAGGTTAAGGTATCTTCCATTACTGGCATAATGAAGGAGGGCTGGTACCTCACTTGCATTCTTCTGCTTTTGAACCCAACTTCATGCAGAGGTTCCTGAAGATTTACAAATCTTAACATCAATTCTCTGTGCACAAGTGAGGAGGATTTCTGCTCAATTCTGCAATGTCCATATTTGCATTTCTTTGAAATAATCTTTATTCTTTCCTCTTTCTCTATTTTTTCTTTCCTTCTTCCAGTTTTAGATGATGCATTCACAATAGCAAATGAAATTACTTTTACTGAATGGGTTAATCAGACCTCAAAATGAGAAAATAAATAGTAGTGCTACATAGATACAACACAGCAACTTCACATGTTACCATGATACGAAGCACAACAAATGAAGATTTGCAACCACAAAATGAAAACAAAACCAAACCAGGTCTGCCACTTGATAGGGGATGAACTGAAAAGGAAAATGAAAGAACTCTGGGTCTGGGGACAGCCATATGTGACATACACAGGGGATACCTTGAGGTCTCTCTCCGTCTTCTGCTTCTCCGCAGTCAGCTCCGAGAGCGAGCTCTGCAGTGCTTGCGACTGCGAAGAGTAGAACTCCCGCTCCTCCTCCAGTGCTCGGGACCGCTCCTCATTCTCCTTCATCCTGGTGCACAGCACAACAAAGGAAGACGACCATTCCCACCACACATGCAGGAAGAAGGGGCTCAGTACCGTGACGGGGTACTCTTAAGTACCTGGCTGCCCCAGGCAGAGACGCTAACAGGAGCACTGTCTGGGTTTCACTTCAATAGCACAGGCGTTGCTGGAGAAAACCAGGTGGACAGTTCTTGAATGGAACATTCTCAACCCCCAGATGAGGTCCAAGAGGACCAAACACTTGTTATGGACAAGTCCATGAACACCAAATGGATTCACGTGCCTGTGTCCTGTTTGAAAGGATCAGGCCCAAGCAGCAGCAAGTAGTTCAGCTGCTCTGCCTCGCTCTGTCCTCTCTGAAGCATTTGTAACCTGAACTCTTGCCATGGGAAACAGACAAGCTTCCAGACTTGTGTTGGCGACCAAAAAGCAAGTCAGCAGATAGTATCATTTGGCACCACTAAGGCTGAGCAGGGCAGAAGCATCCTCCTCCCTTTACTGCACCCAAGAATAGAAATTATAAAGGATCTTGCCTCTCTGCAGGTCTCAGGATAAATAGGGGAACAGCATTAAAACGATCCTGATTTTAAGCCTGGAAATACTTAGTCATACCCTTTCTGGTTGCCTCCCACCTGCAAGGGAGAAAACTACCTCTTTTTCCACCACCCTCTTCACACTGGATAGCATCTTGTCCCACACCCCTGTCTCTGGCAACACCGTAAGAACCCCTACTCCCACTTCACCTCTTCTCTGCCAGGAGTTTCTCCCCCAGAAGTTGCTGCATCTTCTCTTCAATCTGTCGCAGGCTGCAGTGCAGTCCCCAGATGGGGCTTTGCTCCTTGCTAGGGCTGGTTGGAGGTGGGTGCTGGCTCTCATTTTCTTCCAGCATCTCCAACATTTGCTGCTTTTCCAGGGAGAGCTCCTTGAATAAGGGCAGAGATTGTGAGTAGCAGCTAAGTTTAACATTTCTGCTCCTGTTCCTGCCTGGCTCCTCCCTATTGAGTCCCTCCATCTTTACATCCATATGCCTCATTCAAATTAAAAACAAGAATAAGAAAATCTGGGTTTCATTTCATACCTGCCTCATGAAGAACAAGCCTCCACCATAGCCTTCACTATTCAAGGGGGCGAGAACCTTCAGGCTCCTTTGACATGACATACTGGTAAAGACCCAGCTCAGGGACTGGAGCCTTGTGCTTCCCTAGCGCATCACCAATGCTGGCAGCTTCCCCGCCTTCCCTCCTCACCTTGCTCCTCGGTGTGAACTAAAGGCATCCCCTCTGTGGTGCTTCTAACGGTGGGGCAACAGGACATATCATGCTGTTTTCCCATGAAGTGTTTGGTTCCGGTGTACAACTAGGGCACGAATGGTCCTTCCCTAGCTTTCCACTTTTTTTTTTTTTTCATACCCATAACTGCGGGCAAGGAGAAGAGCTTAAAGGAACATCAGCAACAGATTTTTGGACAAAGTTGCAGGATCTGACACGAACATTAAGGATGGCATTGAGGCTTCAAAAAGCCAGCTGTGTGGAAATTTCACAAACAATATATATTTAGAAAAGCCAGTTCCCACCAATCCACCAGAGTGATGCCAAGTAAGGAAAGGGTTTAATACATCAACACTCCATTTCTTAAATTCCCATGTGGTACATGATTCTCTGGGAACCATGGTCCCTCCTGTGAATAAGCAATTCCTCTCTGCTGTTCCAATTTCCACCAGCACTTAGGGAGTTGCAGTTACAAAAAAAACAAAACAAAACAAAACAAAACAAAACAAAACAAAACAAAAAAAACAACAACAACACCCCCCCCCCCCCCCCCCCCCCCAACAGAAAGCTATCACAGACTTATAGCCATGTTGGCTGGAAGGGACCCTCTGGTAGGCTCCAGTCCAGCCTCCTGCTGGTCTGTCAACACAGCAAGATATGGTCAGCTGTACCTGTGGCTTTCTACAGTCGAGTTGTGAAAACCTTCCAAGATAGAGGTTCCTCAGCCTCCCCCACTGCCTGCCTACCTGTCTGGTGAAAAGTCTCTCCCTAATGTTCAACCTGAGCTTCCCAAACTGCAAGTTACAGTTATCGTCCTACATCATATCACCTGGTGCTGCTGAGAAAAGTTTGGTTCTGTGTCACTTCTAGTCCTTTTCTGCAGGGGGTTTTGGCCTTCATATCAGCTACTGAATGAACCTGCTTATCCACACAGGACTTAACTCCGGCACTAGCGGATGTTCCACAAGACAGCATTGCTTCCAGCCCTGATGAGTTCTCATGGATCATTCCCAGCATGCTGTCTCTCAGAGGGGAGAAGTGGTCACTCACCTCTAGGGCTTTCTGTAAGGACTGTGTCAGGCTTCGCAACTCTTTCTTTTCTTCCTCCACTCCTTTAAGGGAGCGGGCTGTGAGCTCTAGCTCCCTGAAGAAGCAAAAAGGGTGATAGCTGTTGCAGGGGAACACTACCCCCACCCCCCCAGACCGCGCTCAGTCTGCACAGGCTGTGGATCTCTCAGCACAGGACCAGGTGGTTGTTATGGGCAGCCCTGCGCAGTCAAGAGCCTGTCAGGAAGCATCGTGCCTTGAACCCACTACGGACATCCAGGAGCTTCACTGTGCCTCCCGATCATCAAACCAAAACCAGCTGTTAGTGTGCTTCTCTAACAAGGGCAGGGCCACAGCTGCAACTGGAAGAGCTCAGGCAGGACAGTCATATCTAAGCAGATGTAGGTCTATGAAAACAAAAATGGTCCCCTTTCTAAATACATTTGCTGTTCATGTTTTGTATAGCGTAACGCTTAAAATGACAAAATTAGTCTTGGTGAGGCACCTTCATCATCCACCCAGTGTCATTCAGCTGATGGTGGAAAAGCAGATTCAGATGTCTAGAGCCCACATGGCTAGTCAGTCAATCAAACTGATTGCCTCTCTGAAATCCTCTAGAACCTGCCCATTGCCATGCTATCCTGGCTAATCTGGGGTTTGCTTATGTCCCAGCCCTTTGACAATTAGGTCGCTGGACCTCTGAATGCAAAATGAAACTAAGCTGTATTCTATTGGTCACACAAGTGATAGCAAATGCAGGTAAACAGATCTCAACCATTCATAGTTTTGTCAATATAGCATTTATCTCCTTCCTGCACACACAAAAGAGGTGAATTTCATTAACTGTTTTGCTTCACCACCGCAGCAGCACTTCTGCCCGGTGTGGGAGTTCATGCCCTTTTCCTGCCCTGTGCAGTTTGCCGCCTTACCGTCTGATCTGCTCCTGCTCCTGCCGCAGCTCCTGTACCACCTCTTCAAACCGGTGCTTCTCTGCTTCCAGAACCTGGTTCAGACGCTCAAGTTCCTGGACCAAAAGAGAAGACAGGAATGTATTCTGCTGGCACACTTACAGTTAGGAGAGGCTTCCCTGTTAACAATGCCTGGGACTTTTAACCTGAGCTATGTAACACAGGTGTGTCTGATTCCACCACACGTTTGTCCAGGGGCAATTAGAAGGGACTGGAGGTTGGTTGAGGATTTCCAGACATCCAGAAGTCCCAGCCAGGTTACCAGGCACCTGGAAATCCCAGACATGCTTCCTGCACAGATCAGCTCTGCTGCGCATATACAGAAGGACCAAAGCTCCCTGGGAATGCTGGACCCAACATACACATACCATTTCCAGGCACCCACACGTGCAGGTCCAGAAAGCCCAGACAGGAATGTGACAGCCCCAGCACTTCAGTGCCTGAAGTGCAATATTTCCACTAGCTCAGCCTTGCTTCTCATTCCCACTGGGACAGGAAAACATGAATTGTGTACTTACAGCTTCACACAGTTTAATCAGCCTGTCGCTGTCTTTGAGCTAATAAAGCCATGCTTAAAGAGCACTGAATACCACAAGCTATCCTCAAGCAGTGAAATGGTCTCTTCCCTTAGACTGGAGGAAGCAGCTGTACTGAAACCTACTGCAGATGGAGGGAGACAGGGACACAGTACAGCGAGGGTCCTGCTCCCAGTCAGATGCCCTTGCAACCTTAGCGGCTGGGCAGAACTGCTGCAGGCCCAGGCAGGTCACAAAACAGCACTGATGTCAGGTAAATTCCTAAGAAGACTCTTGCTCCGGGGTGCAGATACACGGTTCGAGCTGCTTTCCTAACATATTGCTCTGAAGCCTTCAGGCTCACAGCAGGTCAGACCGCCACAGCTCAGTGACCTATATATTAATTTCTTCATTAGTTCCAAACTCCTTCAAACTAACCTGGCCCCATCTGCTCTTTGTGGGCAATGGAGATACCATGAGTGGCTTTGTAAGAGCAGAGATTTGTTCCAGGGTCTTTAGACAAAGGCATTTCCCTCCCTATGGCTGTGGGTTGTGCTGCAGGCTACCTCACCCAAAAGGAATGTCTCCCTGCAAAGGTAGAAGTAGCTTAGCCCTAAAGGAGTGGCCAAGCCACCTTTGGACTTCAGCTCTGCAGAAATGTATGCAGGGAAGACATAGGCCAGAGGAGCCTAGGCCAGCACTGCTGCCTTTTGCTAGGGACAGGTGACAGTCATTTTGGATTAACTGGAAAAGAGGCAGTTTGCAAGATTGCAATGTGGTGGTCTGCATCCATGCAGGCCTTCCTACCGTGCAACAGGACAACCCATTTACAAAGCTATCTTGCAGTAACTTTATGATGGTGCTATATAAAACGTTACAGATTTGGTGTAAATATGAGAATGAGCTACTTTTATTATATTAAGCAAATATAAGTTAGGAATAGTTGGAAAACAATAATAAACTTGATAAATTAAGGTATAATAGTCACATCTAAGGGAGTGCTCTCTTGCGTTTTTCCTAGTGCAATGTTTATTATTCTCCCCACCTCTGGTGTGCCCAAAGAACCAACCGTGTTGTTTTTTTCTGCTCCTTGTTTCTCACAACAGTATCTGAAAATGTCAGGTCTGTTTATTTGCTTTCTAACTGTGGAGACAGACAAGTTGATTGTCACAGTCTTCTTGAATCTGCCAAGTAACAAGTGTATAGTTCAACCCAGTGAATATGAATTTAACGTGATCTTCCTCCCTGGTCCTCCTGGAGACATAATCACAAGCACACTGAGTGGCAAATGCCCAGGAAAGGAAGCAGGGATACACCTCCAGGAGCCATCCCATGGCATGGCTTTCATTCCTCTCTTCATCCACAGGGCCCAGAGGTTGGCTGGAGACTCTTTCAGCTCCACAGCCTCCCTCCCTGAACCCTGACATGCCTTCAAACCAACAATTTCCAACCTTCCAGTCCTACCTCAGGGAAGTTGAAAGAAACTGGCCGGTGATGAACACTCACCTCTTTTTGCTCCCTCTGCAGACAGAGCTCTTCTGTTTCTTCCATTAGCTTATCTGCAAACACACACACGTACACAAAGGCCAAATGTAGAGAAAAGCAATTTATATCCTGGGGATATTTATGAGCATGAAACACCGACCGTTTGAAGCTTGAAAATGCAGCATTCCATGTTGCTCTGTGTGTATCTGTCTGGGAGGCTCCAAAGGCTGAGATGACACTAATGGGATGTTCTGTAATTTCCCTCCTGCCAAATAACTTAACAAATGAAACAACCATATTGCTGTGTGCTCCTTCTAAGGTATCCTTTCAATGTTCTTAAAGAGCATTAGCAAACTAACCTTCACAATCTTCTAGTTGCTGAGTCAGAAAAATTATCTCTGCTTGAGGAAGCAAAAGCACAAAAAGGCTAAGTGGGTGCACAGGGTCACACACTGCTCCATCCTTACCCACCCAGTACACCCCCCTGTCCCTCGTTCCCCTGGGCACCTCTGCCAGCTCCCTGTTGTCACCTTGGGATGTCCCAGCCAAGCCCAGAAGCCAATCCCCTAACTTAGCCACAAAACTTCTAGCTGTTAGTTCCCCTCAACATCTGTTACTCTTGTCTACCGAGGACACACACCCACCAGAGACTCTGCTCTGATCCTTCCACAGTGACCTGGTGCACCTACGTCGTGCTACACTCTAACCTTGAACAGAGGCTCTGCCTTAGGCAGCTCTTAAGTCGTACTTACAGGAAACCAGACAGAAACACATTCCTCACAGTTAAGCCTAGGGTTTAGTTCTCAGCTCTGTCACCCATGTGAGCAGGGGCAGATTCACTATAGCACTTTATGATTAAGTCTTCAGGAGAGGAGGATGCTACCAGTTCCCTTTGTACTGGGGACCTGAAGAGATTACTACTGCTGGCAGAATTACTACTACTAGGAGGAATGCAGACCTCTACCTCCTGCCCAGAGCAGGGCTCCTGGTGCCAGAGCAATACTCTTATATTAACAAAACTCTGCTGACCACCACTATTGTCTTTCCTTCCCACTCTTGTCCTCTTTCTCCTTGCCAGGACCCAGCACAACTGCACTGCAATTACACAGAGGCTCTCCCACCTTCCCTCTTCTGCCCCTCCTGGGGGGCCAAGCCCTGGGCTTGACAGGCTTCTGCAAAGTCCCTGCCTGAGAGAGAAACCTGGATCCCATCTGGGTGTGGGGCAGGTGGAAGGTAACTCTGGGGGGTTTCAGGGAATCCCTCAGAGTAGTGTTTGCTTCCTCCAGAGAGCCTTGACCTGCTGCCAGCAGCAGTGCCTGACCTCAAAGCTTAACTACAGGATGGACACAGATCATTGAAGGTAAAGCTAATGAGGCAGAAGCCTCAGCAGCTATATAGGAATAAATAGACAATTGATGTCAAACAAAAGTAACCAGCTGTAACAATTGACCAGCTCTGAATGTTCTTGTCACGGAACAAAGAACCCAATGAAATACATATTTTATATTCCAAATTGTTGGAGAATGGCTCAGAGACAAGGGTCCTGAGTCCACCGAGCAATTGTACGATCAGAGCCTGCTCTAGCTGCTGATGCTGGGCCTCACAAGGGTTTGCCTGCAGCTGCTCGCAGCTGCTGATACATGAGGAACGTCAAGGATGCTTCGGCCTTGTGTACCGTGGTGTGTCAAAAACAGGTTGAGAGGAATTCGGAATAGTGGTCTGAGAAACCTAATGTTATGGCAACGGTGGTCTGAGAAACATTGTGTTATGGTACTGTTGTGTATCGAAAACAAGTCAAGAGGAATTAGAAATAGTAGCATGAGAAACTTAGTGTTATGAGAAGCTTGTGCTGTAAGCTAACTGCAAGTAGGTGGACCGTATGAACATGACCTTTAGAGCTTAAGCCAATCAGCTAGTGACTAGTAGGCATAATAATTAGCGTTGTCTGTATAAATATATGCACCCAGACCAATAAAGATTGATTGATGCTCTATCTTTCACACTGAACCTGTCTCGGCGTGTCGTTCATCCGCGGCTCCGCACCAAATAACCCGTTTGCCACAGAATGCGTATTCTTCTATTCCTCCATCACCTTGTCTTTTATTGTACTGTGGCCTTCTTTAGTCTCTTAGGCTCTTTAGTCCGCGCTGGTGGTTGCAAAATAATGTTTCAACAAAACTTTCCTGCTTCTGATTTTCCTCCTGTCTCTCCAGGTCCTCCTCTCAGCACTCCTTGCCATCCCTTTGTCAGGCATGGAAGCGCTCCTCCCTCCTGCCTCACATATGAGCCCATTCATCAGCTCACGTGTGTGAATGGCACTTAGATGGCCAGAATGAACATGCCTTGATACTTGAATTATGATCCCTGTTACATGTGAGACTATATACTGAGACTACCCCTGATCGCCATGGATGCAGAAATGCAAAAGGCTCTTCAAGATTCCTCCAGATGATTAAAAGCAGATACCACAAGCCCCTGCTCAAGGCATCACCAACCTGAAGCACCCAAAGCTGCTCCTAGCGTCTTTAAAGCAGGTGATTGTCCAGACAAGTCACTGGGCTCACAGATGTGACCAGCAGCGCCCAGGGCAGAAGGGCTCTCACGCTTTGGGGAATGCTCTAATTTAGGAGGTTAAAAAGGCTCCTCTCCTTTGGCTCTTGCTATAGCAATGTGGGGAAGAAACCACTGGGCCTCCCAAGGCAGCCAAGAGTACCCAAAGTACTGCCATCCAGAGGCTGGTTTCTGAGTAGGGGATTGAACTAGATAACCTCCAGAAGTCTCTTCCAACCCAAATCATTCTATGTTCATCTAAAGTAACTGCTTTCTCTCCATTGCCCGCGGAGAGAGCAATGACAAATTAGCCACTGCCACTAGGCCCTTGAAACAAGCCCATGTAAATGCTCCCACTTCCAATATGAACAGTGTAAGTAAATGCAAAGACCAAGTAGAGTAAGACCAAAAACAAACCAAAAACCATCTAGAGGAGGAAAACTCATGCATGAAAAGCTGCAATCAGCCTCAGAAATACCAGTCCTGTGTGACTGAAGGAGACAAAGGTATTGACTGTTTGCCTGGTGAGTAGTTGAAATCAGCACATCCAAACTTCTCAGGGGCAGCAAACATTCGTACAGCCCGGCCGTCAGGAGCTGCAGGACTGCAGCATGCTAACCAAAGCACGATCTTCCTTTCACACTCCACACAGCTGTCCAGATCCTACCTTAACATTTTCATGTTTTGACTCTCTTCAAAACCTGAATTTCAGCTGTGCACCACTCAAAAGCTTCATCCAGTAAAAGTCAGCAGTAAAAACCTGTAGCTGCTTGGCTTGACCACAGTGACAACTCCAGAAAAGCAAAATGGCTCTTTTGGGGTTTATGGCTTTTGGAAGTAAAAGTTTCCCACCTAAATACTCCTGTCTCTCCTTGGCCAGCTGCAGTCCTTGGGCTTCCAGGCTCTCGATCATGGCTTCTCCCAGCTGGGCATTCTTCCAGGTTCTAGGGAGAGCAGACACAAAGCAGACAATGTAAGAGAGCTAAGTGTCCCACAGAGCAAGGCAGGGGACTCAGCAATCCACCATGGAATTCAAACACACAGACTCATCAGTTGGGACAGTGATTCTCTAAATTTTTCTCTGCAAATGAATTGGAGAAATTTCCATGACGTTCAGTATTTTTTTTTTTATTTATTGTTTTTTAACACAGGAGCTCCACATCAACAGCACACAGTCATTCAAATTTTTTTTCCAGTGTTTTGGAGATTTCTCACTAAGCCTTAAGGGCTCTCCAGACCAACCCAGCACATGCACAACCTCCAACTGCAACAGGATGTACCTGGAACCCATTAAACGGATCCTGACAGACTTTAGAACCAGATTTTAGCTTTTAACTCAACTAACTTCTCATTTGTCAGTGACACTGTCTTCTGCAGCCTTTCCAATATTTTGCTGCTATAGTCACACTTCCCCTTCAAACATTAACCATTTATTGACTCCTTCCCACAGCCTTCTATCTTCAGCCTTTTGGGGATCCATCACCCATCCCAGAAGAAATCATCCATCTGCTGCTAAACTTGTAAGGATTTGGTGTCCGGCCCTACGCTGTGAGTTAAGTGCCTCTCCCTGTAAAAACGGTGAAGAGCCAGAGATAAAGGCCAGTCAAGATGCTGGCAAGTAGGGAGAGTTAAAGGAAGCAGGCATATTCAAAGAGTACTTTGTGTTATTGTAGGACCATTGGCCAGAGAATCTCAAGGTCTCTTGAACACATTTTGTAACTAAAATGCAAAAAAGGCCTGTGGAGCAGATGCCCGTTACTGATTGAGTTGATGGGCAGGGTAGGCTTTAATATAGATATTAAATACCAAGGACAAGGACACACAAATCAAAACCAACCAGAAATGGAGTTTGTTGCTCACTTCTATTCATGTTCCATTAGAAAAAAAAACTATACACATAAAATGCCTATGTAAAAACTCATCCCAATCTATTTATATAGATGCATATACAGGAACAGCTATTGCTGCCCGGAAATTCTACCATCTTTGTTAAATCCTAAGGGACCTTATTAATATTAAATACCTGTAAGCCTTCCTGTGCCAGGCCTCTTTGTGAGCCATTTACGATTGTAGCTTTTTGGAAACCGTTAACTTGGTAACATCTTATAAAACAGTTTCAAGGCAACCTGTACTTTGTCTCTTACAAAAGCCAGACAAATACATTAAGCACACATCACCCCAGGGACGAGGCAGCTCATAGCTTCAGCAGCTCAAGCACTGCCTTGTGCTCTTTGCAGACAACTGGGTTTCTTTTCAGCTAATGAACACCTAGGATATTTCTAAAGTGCAGAGGAAATTAGAATGCTAATTAAAAAGGTGCTGTTTTGCCCACAGGTAGACATCCTCATCTTGGCTGAGAACATGAGTGTGTGTGAATGTGTTTTTCCACTAATATTCTCTGATACAGGATGAACCTGACTCCAGAGAAACCAACAGCAAACACATCTCAAGGAGGGGCGTGGAGGGGAAGACAGAGTTTAACATATGATTACTTGGAGGGTTTCAAAATAACTGTAGCCTTTAAGGTGTCTGTTTAGTAGATTCACTTTTTCAGTGCTCCCTCCTTTCCCTAGCTTAACAAGATGTTTCCCTGTCTGTAACTCAGATTTTACTACACTCACTACTGTATAACTTAGAAGATGCATCTGTATCACTCTATAGCATTTAAGCATTTATTCCTTTTATCTGCTGGAACCAGTGCCAGTGGGTAACTGCAGCAGCAGGAAGGTACAAGCTATGACTTCAACACAGTGGTGAGCAACTGCTTTTTTTATTTTGTAGCTCTTATCAAGTGAGTTTTTATCAGGAAAAGCCACATTGCTTAAAGTGCTGGAAAGCACAGAGTCAGGAATGCTCTTGGGACAAGTAGAAAGCGCCCTTATAATATACTTCTGGAAAAAAAAACAAAAAAAAACCCCAAACCAACAACAACAACAAAAACAAAAAACAAACAAACAAACAAACAAAAAACAAAACAAAACTGTATAGTATCTCCATTTGCTATACAGCTCAAAATCATCATTCTAGTCCTTTTGCAACACTGGGAACATCTCTCTAGCGTTGCCTGCATTTTACCTTTCTTGGGAGCATCCACAACCAGTTTTTGAAGACACTGGACACGGGACATATGTACTATGTTACCTGATTTTTTTTTTTACCATTGCCCACCAAGTCTACTTTTAACCAGTGCAGAGAATGCTGCTATGAACACAGAGTGTGTGTGCCCCTCTTCCCTAGCAGCAGCAGCAAAAGCCTCTCTCGGTAGGAGGAGATCCTGGCCAGCTGAGAGTCAGGGCTTTGTGCATTTCCACAAAGCTTTCAAGATCTGGAAAGTGTGATAAGTCCAAGCCACAAGATGTTAGAAGGGTGGAGAGACCACCAGCTCCCCTCCACAATAAAGAAGCATTTTCCCTGTCAAACTGGGAGGCTTGGAAAGGAGTGAAGAGCTGAAGGCATCACTGAGCACACGGTGATAGCGGAGGCAATAAGCAGTTGTGCAGGCACACACACACCACCCAGCCCCAGATGTAAAGAGGCAGCAGAGAAATCTGAAACAAAGGAGAGAGGATAGAGGACACTTCGCATCCTGGGTTCATTTTTTAGCTCTTTCCCCTATTTAACAAAATCTCAGTCTATGGAGTTGGGGGTTTTTGTTGTTGTTGGTGGTCTTTTGTTTTTTTGTTTTGTTTTTTTTTTTTTTTTTTTTTTTTTCCTTTGGTTGGTTTTAAATTATGAGGGAGACTGTAGGATGACCACAATAAGCAGTAAGTGCTGCAGCACCATTGGCAGTACAATCTCCATCTAGGAACAACAGAGCACTGAAACAGGTTGCCTAGAAGATTTCAGCCGTGCCCTTTTGACTTTCCTATTCATTGCAGATCAATTTACTGGCCCATGCTGTGCCTTTCTGGTTGCTGCCTAGCTCCCAACCTGACCCTGCTAACGTAAATCACATAATCTGTCCTTTTCCTCACATGCAGGCTATCATCAGCACTGACTGGGCTGGTACTGAAGCTGCATCACTCTCCCTCTCCGATGCGAGAACAGAAGCAGAGAGGGGAGGGAAGGGGATGTCTTGGGCAGATTTTCAGGTAGTCTGCTATATGACAGCAGCCACTATCTAGCTGTTGTTTTAAACACTAGCACTGGAATACTGAAGCAAGGACTAGAGAAAAGGCTGACTGACAAATAAGCAGCCACACAGGCCTTGCTTGTGAGAACCCCTCCTGAGCTGTGCACAGCCACGCTCCTTCCCTCCCATGCACACCTGAAAGATGAATTTGGCCCCAAAATTATTGCCCTTGGCTGTAGCCAAGTTTAACATTGGTGAAAGCAAGTGCAGACCTGTGTTATCAAAGAAACAACTCTTAATTACACAAGACTAAATCTGTGTCCCTCCTCCTCTGCAGTGGTCAAGACTGCTCGTGCTGAGTAGGTGACACACCTCTGCCTTGGGCCTTGTGTCCCATGGGGCTCATGATCCCACGAAGCTTTAACAGATGGCTTTGCATTGCAGTTCATACAGTACCGGGGGGTAGCAGCTTGCTCCAGCATCAAAGCCAGGCTCACTGCAGCAGCGCGGAGCTTGGCTTGGGCTGATCTACTGTAACACTGTGCTCCTCATTAACTACAAATAAAGATTTGCATCCTCACAACATTGGAATTAACCGAGATACTGCCTTTACCATGCACACACTGCTATTACAAGTTAAACTTGCCTGAAAGAGCACCTTTTGTCCCCACAGTCGCAAAAGACCACATACACACATTGCAACACAGCCAGAAAGAGCAAAGTGCTCATTGCTTCAAGCCTCATAGCTGAATAGTAGGCTCTGCTCTACAGACTCTGGAAGTTTCTACCTGGCTTGGGATAGTCAGATCCCTGTTTGAATGTTACCTCTTCCTGCATCTGCTGAGATCTAGAAAGAGCCTGCTCTGGTTTTGCAGGACAGCTACTCGTTGTACTGTCAGGCACCCAGGTGCTGAGGGACTGCAGAGCTGGCGGCCACCAAACTGCAAATCTCCCCAGCATTCTCAGCAATCTATAAACTCAATATTGTACGCATATGGCAGTCAAACCCTCTCACCCCTGTAGGTGGGCTGGAAGCGCTTTGCTAACACCTCCTCCCCTGGGATTCAGCCTGCCTCCGCATTTCAGAATTAAACTGTCTTGAGAGGCCAAATCCCGCTGCTGCGTGGCCTGAGTGCCCTAGGGTGTGGGCAGAAGGGGTGCACACCCCACGGTCACACAACTGCTTCAGGGCTGTTACTGACGTCTCGGCACTGCTCTGGAGAGCAGGGTCAGGCTGCCGAGGTCCCTGCTCACCCGCAGGCTGTAGAGACACACGGGCAGCTGCTCGCTAGCTTCGTGCCTTGCCTGTTCTGCTCTTACCTTACCCCAAATTCACGCACCTGAAGCATCAGGAGGTTTTCTGACCCCCACCTTTGTCAAGCCCACAGATCTTGCTTCCCACAGAAAATGGAGCAGGAGAGCTCCCGTTCAGTCCCAGGTCCCACCTCTCTGAGACAAGAGAAGGACAGCGGACGCCACTCCGTACGCCAGCATTTGACAGACGACAGCCTGGGGTTGTTAGCTGGGGTTGTTAGCAAAGAGCCATACTGCACACCACACCGCACACTGAGGCGGGAATCTTTGTGCCAGTTTTAGAGCATTCTCGTTTATAGAAAGGATGGGTCCAGGAGGAAAGTGAAAGTCTCACTAGTCCTGGGGAGCTTGTCTGCCTCCCCATAGTCAGGCTTCTTCCTCTTTATCTTTTATGCATCTACAGAGCAGATCAAAGAGAATAAGGAATAAAAAGCAGCTTACACTTTTCCAGACTCCTGTAGCATCTCCAGCCACTGAGCCTGCTCAAACTCTGATTCGGCTGCTAGAACAATGTTACCCTAGAAGAGGGGAGGGGAAGGGAGGGGAGGGGAAAAAACACCCGTATTAGAGAGGCTGGTGCCTTACGCAGCTCTGTGAACCTGAGGCATGAACTGGACACATCTAGCACAGCTATGGTAGGAGGAGAGCCCACTGCAGGCTTCCACCTCCACAGGAGGCATCACGTGGGAGCAAATGTGCCCCAGGCCCACCACACATTGGAAAGAGATGTACATGGCAAGCGATCATGGTAGGAGTAAAATGGTAGAGAAACATGAGCTCTAGGGCTCTTGAATATCTGTCTACTGGTTTCCTGGTAGCATAAGACCTACTGTCAGAAAAAGCAAGTTTCCCTGTTGGTTGTCAAAGCAGCAACAGCAGCAAAGCCTTGAGGGGACTTGGGATGCTGAGCCACCCTCTCTCAGGATAGTCTGCCCAGAGAGGGTAGACACACATTGGTGGGGTGGGAAAGACTGCCAGTGCAGCTCTGCTCATCAGCAATAAAATGTTCTGTGGTGTTTGGATTTTTTTGAGAAGAAAATAAGTCAACTTACATGGAAGTCTTCATGAGAGATCTTTATGGCATAAGGCATGTTGGGCTCTTCTTTGGGCTCCACAATGCAGCCTCCTAGGGGTATGACACCCTGAGAATAAACCAGAGTACTCCAATCAGGCAGAAAAATCAAGTATAACTATTAACTAACCAGTAGCTGAACTTTAACCCTTGGTCACTCGCAGGCCCCTGCCCGGCCTTGGCTATCCCCGGAGGGGCAATACACATGGTTCCTGAAAAGCAGTGAGACTCCCACCACCACCAGGAGACCTCCAAGTGGCATCTGAAAGGGGGTAAAGACAGGTCTCCTGCATTCGGCTTGGAGGGTAAGCTGCCAGCTAGAGCATGGGAGTGGGAACTCTTTTATCGAAGAGGAGGTGATCTCCCAACAGGGGCACACATTGCAGAGTCACAGTGTGACACCATGAGAGGGTCTGTGCATCCGTTAGTCACCACCATCAGGTCAACACCCCACACGCGCTGTGTGGTGACGGATGGGTGGCCTGCTGCCCCTACCAAGGCCGGCTGAAATCAGGACCTGTGGAAGCACGTGTGCTTCATCAGCTTCCAGTGACTAGAGGATAAAAGCAGACTCAGAAAGCTCCAGGTGTCAGAGAAACAGGGGCTGCTTCTGGGGGCTGGGGGCACATGGGCTCACAGGGGCTGGCTGTGGCCGCAGGCTAGGAACAAGCAGCAACCAAAGCTGTTCACCCCACCACTGGCTTTGCCAGCAGTGTTCTCATAACCACCAGATTAGTTGATTAGGAGGTCATGAAAACAAGGGAATACTATATTTTTTTTACCTGATAGTAGAAAAGTCATGTGCCTGCTGAATCATTAAGGAGCCTGAAGAGGTACTGATGTGATTCTTGCTTTTTTTGAGGCTTCCCTTGATCTGTGAGAAGTTTGTGACTTATGTCTTCTTGACTTGCTGAGCCTGTTGAGGGAGGGGAAGCTAGAAACAGAATAACCCCTTCTCCCATGCAAGCGCTGCTCACCTTGGGGTGGATATTGAAGTATTTATTGCTTTCAAAACTCTTCTTCTCACTCTCAGCATAGTAGAGCAGGAAACTTTCCTTAATGATGAAGAACCTTTAAGACAGGAAAAAGGAAACTAGAACAGAGGTTGTGTTTCACAGCACAAGAAAATATCCACCTAACTAAAGCTGCTTTCTGAGCAAAAGAGTTTACAATTCCCATTAAGCCTCAGGTGAGGTGCCTCACTTCTGCTCATATCCCAGAGCTAGTGCTTAACACTAAGTGCCAAGTTCAAGTGCTTTGTGCTTGCAGTTTACCACGGTGTGCACGCACCAGTGTTGAAGTAAACCATAGCACCATTTACTCACAGGGGAATGGGACTGAGGTCTGTGGCCAAGACAGGAGAACAGCCAAAGCCTTTTGGCATCTTGACCTGTGCGCACTCTATCCAAGCCCATGCGCTGGATTCAACATCTTGGAAGAGAGCTGCTCCTTTTTTTAAGGGTCTCTCTCACACGGGCTAAGGGCAACTAAAAGCTTATTTTTGCAATCTACTCTCAGCCACCCTCTTTCCTTCCATCTCAGCATAAGCCAAAAGGAAAGTATTTCCACTGTAACACTGAGTCGAATGGCAGGGAGAATCACAGGCTAGAGTCCCCAAGAGACTCTTGAGGCAAAAGATTGACTATGAAAGCACGCAGAAACAGAAATAAATTTTAGAGATTTGCTTAAGCAGAGGTCCTGGCAAAATCTCCTGTCATTGACCTTTGTAAATATAAAGGAATTTTTTTTTTTTTTTCTCATATGCATCACATAAAAATGTGCCTTGTTCTGCTCAGTTCACCTTAGGTATGCTCTGATGAGCATTGTATAGTAACCACAAAATATCACAGCTTCTGTAAACCAAGCCTCTAATTTGCTGGAGTGTGTCCTCAAAATTGTGACTAAAGGAGTGCCACTTTTAGCTTATTTGGATGTTCAAAATGCCCTGGGAGAGGCTCTCTTCTCTTTGAAAAATGAGGTTGCATTTACCCTGCAGGCAGTGGTATAGAGGAGAGATATCTGACTTAGCTTAAATTCAGTCTAAATCTCCACAGCACTCAAAAATGCTGAAGAGCAGCTGAAAAAAAAAAAAAACAAAAAAAAAAACGGGGACAAGTTTAGTAGGGATGTTTCAAAAGAATAACTGATAAAGAAAATGTGTAGCACTGTTCTGTACATATTTTCTGATATGAGAAAAAGGACTTGGAAAGAAAAGGAAAGGTAATAAGCTGAAAATTAATAAAGAATGTCTTTTTACACTGCATGAAACACTGCTCTGTAAATCATTTTCATGTGGTCCTGAGGACAAGAGTTCATGAGGAATCTGGAAAGGGTAAGACTCTTCTGTGAATAACGACAACATCCCCAGGAAACCCTCCTGCTTCTGGGCAGAAATCCTCCCGAGAGGGACCAGGGAGAGACTTCTCCGGGCAGCGCCTTCCAGTTGTGCAGCCTGGGGATTCCTGAGCCTTCCTCTGAAGCTGCCCTTTGCGATGGGCTACCGGCCGAGAGGGCTGATCCACGAGAGCAACTGTAATACCTCAGGTGCCCATCCCACCCCAGCCCACTCCTGAGGCAGAGGGTCTGTCAGATGGAGCCAAGCGCTGCCTCCAGTACGGACAAGCACAGCAGTCTGGTACCAGTTAATTCCCTACAGCTGAAGGAGTCAAAGCTGGTAGAGAATTATCATGATAATAAAATAATATGTATCATTATAATATATTATTCATAATTATTATCATTATTATACTTGAGGGAAAGCATTACCACTTCCACCAGCCCCTATCTCTTGCTCTTCTGCCATGGCTCTGGCAACACAGATGGAGTTGCCACATGCTGTGGAAAGAAGAGCCATGGGCTCACAAAAGGACTGAAAAATGCACAACAAAGCTAAACATTTGAATGCCTGAATCAGGTTCAAGCTCTGGACCTCCTGTGCACTGGCTCCAAGATGTTTAAAAGTGACCGTCCTTGAAGGCATGCATATTTACATCGAGAAGTCTTCAGAATGTACAAACACCAGCAGCAATTATTGTGCCCCAAATTTTTATTTCTCCTTGCCCACTCCTCTATACCTGTTCATGACATCAGAGGTGGGGAGAAGCAGCGAGCTTGCTTCCTCAGCAGGACACTTCTTCTCATTTGATACTCTGGGAACATCATGGTTGACTGCCTAACTTCACCTCTTGTTCCTGACCACAGCCTGGCAAAATTTCTCTTGGCAAAACAGCATGACTCAGTGCAAAAAAAAAAAATCACTCTTCTGCATTTAGCTCATTTAGTTGGTAAAGGACCAAAAAAGGTGCTCATTCACAGCGCAGCCTGCCCAGCAAGGCATCTGAGTAGGAGCAACGGCTATTCACCTTCCACTCAGGGCACCACCTCCCTTCCAGCCCGAACTCGTATCCCAGTGCATGTCCCAGAGGAGCTGCATCTAATGTCCCCTCAGCTGGGAAAGCAGTGCGTGACCCCCCTGTAGTGGCTGTCCATGCTCCTTCTGTGTGACTGTGAGAGGTGCCTAAGTTGGACAGGGAGATGGGCTGTCCGTGGGGCACAACTGGTTTTCCCTGTTGTGGAAATCTCCATCCAAAATCTCTTGCCAGCGTCACAGATTGCGGCCCAGAACAGTTTCCTCATGACAGGAGGCCCGGATGGGAAGGAGCATCCCAGAGAAGCAGGGGGCTGAACTGCTCACACAATTTTGAGACACCAGCCCATTTGTAGCAGATGCATTAGGCACATCTCTGTGGGACACATTACTGATGGAGTGGATTCATCAAGGTCTCACCTCTGTGTGAAACAAGGATTGTTATTTTCAGATATATTTGCATTAATGGCAAAGGCAGCCATGACCCCTGCAGCAGGCTCAGAGCTGATCCTGGCCAAGGCAGATAATGGAGTGACCTCCACAGAGCCGGCAGGGCTTGTTTCTGGTTCCTCCTGTCCACATCACTTCTGTGAGCAGCAACCTTGTGTCTTCCTCGTTCATTTTTCCTCCCACCTCTTCTCATTAACTCTATAAAAAAGTTTTCTTACAAGTAGCTGCATCTTCACTTTACGTCTCTAATGTTTAGTTCCACAAGGAGTTGATTTTTTTTGAGGGACATGTTATCTCATCTGCACAATAAATACAGAAATAACATCTTTAAAGAACAGTCCTGCCTGACCAATGGCCTGTGCTTGGTCCAGGGGCTCAGAGTGAACCAGATATTGTAGGCACAAATATGAAACTAATGAATAAAAGCAACACACCACATGAAGTGGAGGAAGTCTATTCAACATTTTCAATAGTCTTTTCAGTCTAAACAACCTCAGGAACACATTGCAAGACAGGTAAAGCTACTGATCTTTAACAATGTGTGATCTTTAATCTAAATGTTAACCCCCAGTTAAAGCCAGGCTTTAGTTTGTTACACACTTTTTGTCTGCTCGGTGCTTCTGATAACCCCCATATTATAGATTATGCTCCAGTGGAAACCAAAACTAAATCAAAACCAAGAACAAAGCATAGCACAGATCTCTGAGGATTGATGTGTCTGACAGATTAATGAACTTTTAGATCCATGACCTCACAGATGTGGAGAGAATCTGTGGGGATTTGGAATGTAAATATATGAAATAAGAATTTAAAAAATAATAAAAACAACAACAAAAAAAACCCCACAGCAAAACAAATAAATGGGAAAAAAAAAAAAAAAAGAAAGGGGGGGGAAATAAGGAAAAACAAAAAAAAAATGTTAGGAAAAACACTGAAAATCTGTTTAGCTGATGGACATAATGTATTCATGCTCAGATTATACGCCCTCTTCTATCCTTACCTAGAAGGCAACACCTAAGCAACCAAGATCATCATTTTAACTTCAACTTTCAGGACAAAGTCTCCATACAACAATACAAGGACAATTGATGCAGCACAATGGAAAGAGGGATGAAGTGAAGGAGTAGAAGAGAAAGAGTTACAAGACTCAAGAGCAAGTTGGAGACTGAAGCAGCAGCCAGGTGAGCAAGAGCAGAAAGGGAAAAGGTGACCAAGGGAGAGAGAATGGGGGGAGACACCCAGTTAGGATTAGGAGGCTGGAGACACTGAACACATATCTGAATTAGGCACAGATGTGCCAGCAGAAGAAAAGTGAGTGCTGGAAAGACAGAGGAAGATTTTGGGTACAAACAAGAAACCAAAAATTATTTTAAAAGAGAGCAGGATTCAAAAAGCGTGGAGTGTCAGCAAAGGCGAGACGTGAGAAGACCTGGTACAACCACGCACACTCCACATGCAGCACAAGTAATGCAAGAGCCATACACACATGGTCAACTCTTTTGAGTCACCCATCCCCTCTTGCTAGATACTGCACTAAGACACCACTGAAACCACAGTGTAGTTATACTGGAATAGCAGAGGAAGAGTAAAAATCTGAGTGACTCAGATGTAAAGCCAGAGACACCATCTGCCAAGATTAGACACAACAGCTCTATACTGGACAAGTAGAGATACCTGATCTCTGTGGATAAAGTGCTTTCTTTGTGTCACAGAGGGCTAACGTGATCAATTATCTAATCTTTGTAAAAGTTTTTGAAGTGACAATGGCCCATGTTAAATATTTATAATATAAAACTGCAGCAGTCTCCCTCGTCCTTCCTTCCAGTGGTGGTTTTCTGGGCACCGGTCCAGGAGCACGGGCAGCAAATCCCAGTTACAGGATCAGCCCAGTTCTCTCTCCACGGGGACAGCTCAGGAAAATGATGGGCAAATGATCTTCATGAGCATGTCAGCTCAGCCACGACCAGTACCTGTCCCTCACTTTTCCTCTCCTGACAGCTCCAGGCTTTCCTGCCTGGCTCCCGCCCCGGCGCCCGGCAGCTGGAACAGGGCCCAGCCGGGCAGGGAGCGGGAGGAGGCGGGTGGCTCCCGACCACAACCAGCCCGGCGGGAAGTTTATAAGGACGAGAGGGAAGCACACAGTCTGCCTGACTCTCAGCCCCGCTGCCTCAGCAGCTCCTGCTGCCCCTGTGCTGCACGCACACACGCTGCTCTGCAGCTGTGGGCTTTCTAGATTTTTTAGAGCAGAAAACAGTCCTAAACAATTGTCCTTTCCATCTATCCTGTGACCACATCCAGTGACTGTTGGTAGCCACTCTGCTGGAAAACAAGGTTACATGCATGCTTTGCAGTGCCACAGCCAGGACTGGCCCAAGAATAGATAAAATTTCTCTCTTAACTGTGCTGTATTTCCCTCCTTCCAGCAGCAACCTGGCATCTCTGATGGATTTATGCAGAGGTATAAGCATATTTTGTGCTTTGTTCTCTACTCTTTTCAATTCCTCATGTTCCACCTTGCTTTTCTAACTCTGAGCAAATGCCCTCCTGGGACAGTCCCCCCCTAGCCCCAGTCTCACACTTGAATGGTGACAGTCAGCTTAGAGCCTAACATTTCTGCATGGGGCTGGGATTATTCACAGCAGAGAAGGATGTGCCACCTCCTAGCTGCAAAGCTACAGGGCCCCATTCACGCCACATCCAGGGCAGGTACGTACCTTGTGCACTTCATTCCAGACTGATGCTGTTACCAGTACAACTTCTGCAGTAAAGAAAAGACTACACTGCTTGTTATTTGGAAGGAAAAATGGGATGCAGTTTGGTGGGCAGAGGAGGACCATAAGTCAAGGGCTGAGAATCTGATTTTCCAAAGCCAGTCCAGCGGTGAGCCAAGCTTAGACTGGTCAAAAGCACCAGTAAACTCAGAAGATGGCTGCATCTCTCTTGGAGGGATGTTACTTTACAAGGAAAAAAAATCTACCATTAGGAATAGAACTTCTCTTGGAGAGGCAGGAACTAGGTTTCTGCTAATGGCATTTCAACATAAAGTTCTGACAGGCAGCACGCTCAGCTGTCAGCCCTGGCAGATGAACACAGCCCCGTTGGTCCAGTGCCAGAAGCACCCAGCCCACCCGAGGCAGCACACAAATGCTTCGGTCGCAGGACAGACCGTTGTGTGGGCAAGGGAAAAGACTGCAAGTGCTCCAGACAGATGCCTCACATGAAGCCTTGCTGTCCTCACGGGTGCCATCAGATGCCAGCCCTGCCTGAAATAAGGCTCTGCTATCCCTCCCTGCATAACCTCTATTGCCGCGAAATCCCCACACCTGGGGTTTCAATCGCCAAAGCACTGGACACCGTGCCTGGACTTTTTTCCTTGGTCCGTTATCCAGTTAGCCTCCATCCTTCCCTTAAACACTTTCTTTTCTTCTCAGCATCTCCAGCAGCACTGTTGCTACAGCCAAACAAATGGGGTCAAGCCAGTAAGTACCACACATCCCTCAACGGCCACGCAGACCCATCTGCATGGCTGATGCCCTGATGTGACCAATCCTCCCATTATGTGCTGGTTTACGTCCTGTAGCTTGGAACAGGGAATAGTACTATTGTCCAGTGCAAAATTACTTCACCGCAAAGGTACTACCTGTAAATACCAAATAGATAGTAGTAATTCAAGGTTTCAGGACAAAATTGACATTGCTCAGAGATCAGATCCTCAACTGTATCCAGCATTAGTCAATTTTTTCTCTTAATTTAACTGGAGGGGGAATCATCTCTTCTCCTTTTTGAAAAATAATGCAGTTGACCAGCAGTGTCTTTTTAGGCATGGCGGGTAAGTGGGGGAAATGGATTAATTGCTCCTTATCTCCCCATAATGACTGACTTACAATAGCATGCAAGATTTTTTACTTTAAAGCAAATCTCTCCTGTGATAAAAAATGTCATCATTTCCCCTGCTACAGTTCTTTTAGTCTGGAAGCCCCTTCCTTCCAAACCCAACGGATTCCCTGTGTTCACCTCCCACTGACCTGTCTCTGATCCCCCAGGCCCCTCAGCTGCCCTGCTCGCAGCTAACCTTTCACATCATCCCTGCCCCAAGGCCACCTCCCCGTCTCTTCCCACCCGCTATCACTAAAATATTTACCACTTTCTGAAGATGGGGGTGACTTCTAGGAATAGAACAGCACTAAATAAATAATGACAGAGAGAACACGGAGAGGCCATTCGCCTGCAAGAAATTTTGATTAGGAATAAGAAACCCTTTTAAGAACGTCTCCTCCATGGCAAATTACCTTCCCCACCGTTATTCTGTCCACTTCTTTTCCATAACACAGTCACATTAGTTTCCAGACATAATTCATTCAGATATCAATGTTTGGGAGCTGAGTAAGGAACATCAGGACAAATTCTCTCCTGTGTGAAAAAAGGCCACTGTTTTCGGAGGGGGGGGGGGGGGGGGGGGGGAGGGGAGGGGGCTTGAGGGATTGGGTTGGTGGTGGTGTGGTGTTAAATAAAACCTACATGCAGGTCAAAGATGGCTACAAATAAAAAACTACTTCCCAAGCAGCATTTAACTATTTTTCAGGCCATGCCATCTTCACAGGTTTAGACTGGACAGCACTGTGGTTACTACACAGAGCAAAACTGGGAAAGTTTGGTCTAGAAATGGGTTTGATGTGCTGTGTCTACACTGCAGACTCCAGCAAAATGGTACCCACAAAAGCGACATACCGGAGGCAGCTGAGACACATTGCTCATGTGCAGTTAACTTATTCTTCTGAAAAGCCTTGAGACACACTATGCTACAAAGGCTACAAAACTGCCTTTCAGTTCCAGAGGTAGCTCAGGCTCCCTGTGCTGCCTTTTGTTAATGACTCATTTGTGCCTTTCCCCAGTGGAAAGGTGAGAGGGGGAGGAGAACAACATTACTTTGCTTTTCTGGCAGACTTTTTCATCTGCAGATACCAAATTAATGAAGGCAGGTAAGTACTACTGTTCTTCTTGAATAGACCATGACAACAAATCCTGAGTCACAAAACATATCTCTGGCAGTGGTAGGGTGAAAATAAAAGTTTCTTGGCTGCTAGTCGTCTAATTGAATCATTTGCCAATGATGTCTATCAGCAGTGACATTCATCTGCCATCCAGGAATGCTGGAAGGCTTAATCCATTGGATCATGTACCCCTAGTGAGCAACGAGAAGGAGCTGTACCATGTTTCTATGCAAATACCCATCCATAAAGAGTCATGTCTCATCATTTGACAACCTCCTGTGAGATTCACCGATTTGCATAAAGAAACTACACCAACTTTAAACCTCAGACTGACCCATCACTTCAGTAGTATAGAACCTGCTTCCATCCTTGGTAAAAGGTTATAGCAAATGCTTTCCAGCTCCAAACTTCCTGGCTGCTGGTACACAACACACAGCAGTTCACAACTCCCTAGCAGCAGATGGGAGAGAATTCAGAGCCACCTTCCCCCAGGGGAAGAAATCCCTCATTTGCCATCACTGCCACGCAGCACAGCGGTACCAGTACCGGTGCTGGTCCGCAAACCCCTGCGCACCGCACACACAGTCCCACACGCACAGCCAGTGCAGCTGAGCCATCTCACACCCGAAGGGCTCAAAGAGCTTTAACAAGAGCTAATGAACAAAGTCAAGAAGTCCGGGGGCAAAATATATAAGCTAACTCTTTCTCTTTCATGAAATGATCGTAGAGACAATTATCCAGAGGAGGCAGCTAGTCCTCATTCCCACCCTGAAGTGCACGTATCACAGGGGCTGGGTGGATAAAGAAGCAAGCACAATGGGGTGCCACGTGTGTAAAGCAGACTCAGAACAGCAGGGAAGCTACGCTCAAAGTTTCACCCCTCGGCTCTGCCTAGCTAGCTGCACTTGAAGAGCCAAGTACTCAGGTGCTGACTTACCCCAGCACCCTTAGGCTTTGCATTTCACCTGAGCTCCCCTCAGCGGCTGTGCCTTACCTCCTGGACCATTTGGCCGACTGCCTCCCGAAGGGTCTCTTCCAGAGCACGCCGTACAGCTGCACTTTGGTGCTGATGTCCAGAGCATCTGAATCTGCCTGCTCCATGGACGGAGAAGGGGATACGGAACTGGATTTTGAAGCAAACATTGCAGATGGATCTGGTTCTAACTCTGCCCCTCTGTGCAGCAGGTCAGGGAATCCGATTAAATGCAATAAACCAGAAGGATGTAACCAGCCACTCCAAGCGGCAGACGGAGAGACTGGGCTATGGTTTGAATCAATAACTTGACTGCTCAGTACTCAGTCAATAATTCTCTCCCTGATGCAGAGATGATGAGAGTTTCCTCATTGCATATTACTTCCTGATGCATTACAGACAGCACACATCCCAGCCCAAGGAAAAGGAAAAAATAAAAAAGAAAAAAGAAAAAAAAAAAAAAGAGCGAAGAGAGCCAGAGATCAGGAACACAGAGGCAGAAAGAGCTCACCAGAGAGAAAGCTCCCAGCAATAACGTGAGTCAGAATACCTCCGCACCAGAGACAGCTTGGAAGATTATTTCACTCGACACTGCAGCACCTCAGGCAGAAATCAGGGCAAGATGGATGTTTTACTGTCAGGTATCTCTTACTCTGACACATACCTCTAAAATCTTGTGCTTGGAGACAGGTTCTTCTCATTTGTCCCGAGGAAAAAGGGAGCAGGGTGGGTGGGAGGAGGCAAGTTCAATCAGATTCCCTCTGCCCTCGGGAGGCTTTTGCTGTGCCAGCCTGGCACTGCCCACCCGGGTACAGTTCACGTGGCTGCCGGGTTTGGACTGGGCAGTGTCCACCCTGCACGCCTTGCTCAGCCTTAAAGGGCCATTGCTGATCAGTTAGAGCATACAATTCTGCCTGTCTCTGTGCCTTGCAGCATCTTGGAGATGGGGCAAGCACTGCCTCTGCCCTGCCTCTTAGGTACCAGCTCCTTGGCCACAGCACAGAGACATAGGAATGCATAACACAGCTCAGGTGAGTCCCCATTCATCTCCAGTTTGGTACTCCCACAACAAGCTTTGTATTCTGGTTCCCCTCTTGAAACCCGCCCTCCCTGCAGACATACAAACACAGTCCTGCAAAAAAAAAAAAAAAAACCCTGTCTTTTTTAATGGCCACAGGAAAGCACATCGGCATCACGTTGTTCCTTCCTACATCCTGCCTTCCCCCTAGGACTAGGATTTGGGGAAGAACTGCCTGCACTGTGCTTGGTAAAGCATCTGGAGTTTTGGAGCGTTGTATAACTAGTGCAGACACATGCTGTGAGGCATCTGCTCCTGTTTTAACCTGTGCCATCCTATGTGTATCGATTTTGATGTTGTAAATGTCAGCCCTTCCCAATGCAGTTAATCAGAAGCGACACACTGCAGACACACAGTGCTTTCTCATTCCTGGAGATTAGAAACCTGGGACCTGCCATAGGCTGGATCACAGCACTGGGCACAGGCTCACTTAGCTTTTTACTGTCACAGGCACTTGCAAAGCATCTTAAGCAGAGAAAACACAGACTGCCCGCCTCAAGCTCACAGTCTGCATTTGGTATTAGAGAAATTATAGATGCAGGTCCGTGATAAAAAACACTATTGATCGCTAGATGAGAGAGTCAAACTCAATGCTTTGTTACTTTCTCTCACCCTAGCTTTGACTGGCCTTTTGGTTCCAGGCAGGGCATGTCCCGAGCAGCACCAAAGCCCATCTCAGAGTGACATTAAGGGAGAGTGGGGAAGAGGGGAGATCAGCAAACACTGCCTCCATCTCACCTGAGCCCCAGCTCTTGAAATACAACACTGGACTGCAGAAGAGATGTAGTAATTCTGTAGTGACCATTCCAAACACTGCACTAAGAAGAAAATACTACTTGTAACCAGGAAAGGGAAAAGTTTCCCTGGAATTACAGTGCACAAAGGGTAAAAAGGATTCTGGGCCCAACAGCACCACCTTAAATTATAAATGTGCACTGAAAAGCCACAGATATCCTGTGTAAGAATGATGCAGTGCCCCTGTCATTGTACAGCACCAGCAATGCAAAGATCTGATAGCAGTGACCTGCAGTGAGGAAAAGTAGGTTTTTCATCCTTTGCTTCTTTACTTTTATCTTGCACAGACCAAGAGAGAAAAGAGGTCCCTACCTTTGAACATCAAAAAACTAAGATATTTTTTCCTCTGGACATCTCTAGGACAAGCAAGGGACTGAGTAGTCACAGGAAATTCTTTACAGTGGGCAGCTCCAGGGGAGGGAAAGAACAACTTGCTTTTGTCAAGTGATCAAGAGTTAAATATGGGCAGGAGCCAGCAATAGTAGGGCAGTAAATAACACTGGGGTGAATTCTGTAACTGCTGGTGCTTGGACAAAATAAGTTGTAATAACAGCGGTTGTGTTAACATTTAAGTGTGTACTAATCTAAATAAATTGGGGCCCTGTCTGTCTGAAGTAAGGAGCAGGAGAACAACACAACAGGTCTAAGCAACTTGCCTCTTGCATACAGAAGGGGACGGCAGAAGGGCCAGCTTAAACGTTCTTCAGTGTCACTTCTGTCAGATGCAAAACTTACTTCCAACTGGCCAGGAACTCTGGGATCAAGAGAACAATGTCATAAAACCTGGCCAGGAGAAAAGGGTCCACCACAGGGTGAGTAAAGGGAGTTGGGTCCTGCAGAAGTGCCTTCTCTAGATTCCAGGGGATGGAAAACTTTAGGAAAGCACAAGCGGGCTTCGTTTTGCTGTAAGCTCTTGGTGAAACCTAACAACCCAAAAGCACATAAACATTTATACAGAAATAACCAATTTGTATTTAATTTGGGAGCTCATAACTTAATAACAGCAGAGGAGGGAGATTCAAGTATACAAGACCTTTGCAGGACAATTGTGTTACACCAGTGGAAAAAAAAAAAAAAAAAAAAAAAAAAAGCAAGTTACGGTCTGCATTAGAAGTGAAGGCAGACATAAGCCCTTATACCAGACCTACACATGATCGCTTCTGTACAGTTCTAGCCAAATAGATTCCCTGGCCCTGAAGAGATGCAGAAAAAAGCTTGAGGCATGATCACAGGTATAGCTAACCCATAGCATGACAGGACACTAAAAGGACATCACTTGTTCAATTGAGCATGAAGGGGAAAATTTGATTGCTGTCTAGTTTCAGGCATTCTTCCCCCTCTTGAGGGAAAAGTTGGCAAAAGTTGATGCTTGCAACAATCTGAATTGGCCTAATGGCCATGAATAAATGAGAAGGTGTGTAACTGTCATAGGAAAAGGGCTGTAGAATTGCCTTGCAACAAGAGCAGCACAGGCAAAAAGCCATTACTTGGATGTTTCATTCTTGTTGGCTTGTAGGGGAAATGCAGCTGTACATTCTGGAGAGAAAGCACTGGAGATTTACTCAGAAAACCTTCCTGCAGAGAGACAGGCTATGCTGATACAGGGATTATTTAGCTAATACGTTGTCCCTATTTTTCCTACCCATCAAGCCAATAAAATTTTGCTTGAAAAAAACCTTTGAAGCAGAGAGCAGGGCAAACTAGTACAGAAGTAACACTCCATCATCACAGGCCACCCCACAGCTGGAAGAAGCTCCCTTTCAGTTTAAGGATATACATAGTGGCTAACTGCAGCTGATGAGGAGGCTTGTTTTTTGGTTTTGTAGGTTTTTTTTTTTTTAAATGAAAAGTTATACCTTTATGTTCTGGGCAGCCTTACAATAGTACTTTATGCAGAAAAGAACAAACTAATCCTTGGACTGGGGCCAGGAAATTGAGATCTGGATCAGAGCTGCTGCAGAGTTGGAAAGATTATGATCTTGCCTTCCAGTATGGATTCCTGTTCCTCTTACAGCTTCTGATAGGCTCTGTAGCCATTTTCAACCCAGAGAAGCATTAGCAATTATAGGAGGTATCAGCAGGTACCTGGAACAATGTGGAGAAATAAAAAGAAAGTCCAGCATAGATTTCATTTATGATATATCATTCTTGCAAAGATAAATGTCACATGTACGTATCAAAATGATGTTTCAGCTTCGCAGATGTACAGTTGTGTGCAGAGGCTATTTTAAATAGAACAAAAGCAACAGCCATCAATCCTTCTCTAGTGTGCTCCATTGACAGATTGTTGCTTTTGCACGTGATGAAATTTTTAGTGTCAGATGGGAAGTCAGAACTCTCCTGCAGAGCTCAAAGAAAAGTGATTCAGCAAATGGGCATTAAAGTGAAGAATCTGTGTAGGTTTATTACCCCATGTGACATCACCCTCTAGTGAAAATCATGTGGTCTTAGTGCCCTGTTCTAGACAAAGCCCTCCACCAGCCCTTCAAACCCACCCAGATCCATGTTGGATGGCCCATGACTCGTATTAGTCAAATTATTAGCTGTGGATATAGCACCACTTCAGGAGACTTACAGGAGGACAGAAAGTAAGATGCCAGTTTACTGAAGCAAAGGGATTTGATAGCAAGCAGCCAGCCCAGTAGTCTTGCGGACTCACAGCCTGGCTTTTGGTGGGTGGCTTCCTCAGGGAGTAACACCACAGACAATGGCCATTTCTCTCAGCATCTAAAAGAGATCATGTCTTTTTTTGTTTGGGTTGTTTTTTTTTGTTTGTTTGTTTGTTTTTTTTTTTTTTTAATCCTACTGTGAGATCACTTCTGGAAGAAGACTCATTTGCTCTGGTGTTTTGGGTTTTTTTACAAAAAAACAAAACAAAACAGTTTCTGCTAAACAGACATGTTTTAGGGACTTTAGAATATATCAGTCAGCTACATTTGAAAAAATTTCCTCCAGAAGTTAGACCATGGGCTTCCTACAACACCCCAGTTTTTCCCCCCATCAAGCCCAAATACCACGAAGAGATCACATGGCTTACGTGAACAGAAAATGCTTGGTACTGGAATAGTTATATAGGCTGCTTCCAACCAGCAGATTGTTCAACAGCAGCAAATAAATGCAGATCTACTTGCTTTCTTCCCTCAGATTATGAACCCACCAGCAGACGCTCCCTTCCCTTCCTCCCCTTCCACCACCCCACTGCTCGGGCTGCCCTGGCCGGCCAAATCCCAGCCCAAATCCCATTTCTGAGGCTGTGGGAGGGCACAGCGGCCCTGGGAGCACTCCTCCTCACCGAGGGCAGCCAAACCTCCACACACAGGGCCAGGGAAGAACAAACCTTTCCCCAAGAAGGTTTTATAGCAGTGTTCAGATCTGGTAAGCTTGTTGCTTAGCATGCACATGACCTGCATTTCTCTATACCTTTCCTAGAGCATTTCATTTTATCTACGTCTTACCTGCTTGTGACCAACATTATTCAACCCAATCCCAAATGTGACAGCAGTAACAGTAGAAAATAATCAAGGACATGGTTTTACCAGGTGACACAGCTCAGCATCAATGGTTTATCCAGCTCTGCTGAAAGTTTTCTGCACAGAAAACACAGAAGTCAAGTCGCAGACTACCTATGACACACACACACACTCCTGCCACATGAGTAGCACAGGCTACACAAAGGCCAGCTCAGCAATTTTTCAAGACTTTCTTGCCCTTTGCACCCTGTGGTGCCAGGACAGTCAGAGATCTAGCAAATAGATCTCTAAGTTTTAGAGCTGTCATTCTGGGGGTCACCACAGAGTTTCATGGTGCAATTGCTTTCTCAGTCCTGTTATTTTTGAGCACAGAAAAGATGTTGTATTTGTAATGAGGGTATGGAAGCAAAGTTCAGTATATCGGGGCTTAGTTTCCAGCCCAAATGATGTCCCTACCGGACTTAAGCATGTAACTTGATTTCTCTCAGCCAAAGTTCCTCACCTATGACACTGAAAATAAATCCAGGACATCACAAGAATACATACACCCATGCAGTAGTTTGGGTTCAATGGCCAGCCAAAAAAAAATCCTGCAGAAGAGAAGGATTTGTTAGTTTCCTTGGCAGAGTAACAGATGAAAAAATGTAACACGTCTACATATTAACACAGGCAAACAATTGGAGCACAATCAACACTTAAGATCTGACAAAACAGCCCAGCAAGAAGTAAATGAGATCCATGGCTGATGGCTGCCCCCTCCAGAGAAGTATACTTCTTAGGTGTTTCAAAACTAGTCAGTAGATCTGAACTCTCACTTCAAGTTTCTAAAACAGGGTTAGGTGCAGGACTACTTTCTACAAGGTGTTTCTCAACTGCAGAAGTTTAGATATTGATTGCAGTCCACTAATTTCTATCCACTTTGTTCCCTCTGGTCAAAGGAGGGAACGAAGTCACAGGCTTAACTTTTAAACAATAAATACATACCCAGAAAAGAGGATTGGCTAAACCATGTTTTTATTTAATCTCAAATCCATAGAGTGTCCAGCAAACGCACACAGAGACCATAACTGCTCTTGCGCACACATTCAGTGTTCCCTTTACCCTACCATCACCATGATCATTGAAGGCGAGGCCTTAAAAAGCTAAGGACACTACAATTAGAACTATAATTCAGGAGTGGAAACTGCTGGGACCACAACACCAATGTTCTTCACACCCTTCACCTATACATTCTGCTACCCCTCAGCTGTAATCCGCAGCTGCCTCCACTCCCAAGTTTCTCTCTTCCCTGGTGCTGCTCACAGCCAGTCACTGCGAGGTCAGGGCTCCTGCCATGTACATACATAGTGCAGGAACAAGACATACTTCTTGCCTCCTTCCTATCCACATTCTCAAGTGGTTACCTAAATACAGAGGCAAAAAGATCTACTGGTGTCATCTATGACAGCAGATCACGACAGCTCTACTGCAAACTCTGTGTGTTGAGGAGAGCCATCAACCATATGAAAGATAAAGTGCCTGGCAAAAAAAGGACACAGAAAACATTGTTCTCTGCAAATCTCCTCCCTCCCTTGTCCCCATCTACCCTCCTGTTAGCCATGCTGCCATACAGCTTTTGTAGATGAGGCCTCTTTCATGCTGCTGAAGTCCAGGCTGCAGGGATAAGCATGGAAAAACTCCCCCCACCAGACCCATTGCTTAG
This sequence comes from Tyto alba, assembly GCF_018691265.1. Taxonomy (NCBI): domain Eukaryota; kingdom Metazoa; phylum Chordata; class Aves; order Strigiformes; family Tytonidae; genus Tyto; species Tyto alba. Next base: position 11,627,730 of record NW_024881280.1, read on the forward strand.
CCTTTCGTGTGCACCAAATCACGGTCACATGAAGCATCTGCACAGAGCAGATACCAGGAGTACAAAGTTTTGTTCAAGATCCATCGTCCTTCAGCTTCTCTGGCAAAGAGAAAACACAGAACATGGGAAATCCACTGCAGTCCTAAAATGCAACTCATTCTGCTTACAGCTTCACCCTCTGGAAGCAAGCAAGACAAAGCCTGACAAAGAGGTGTCACAGTAAATCATTCAGATTAGTACTAATGCTTGTAAACAGGGTTTTTAGCAGCCCTCTTCAGCCCAATACAACCATGAGTATCTCATTTAAAGTATTTCTTCAGACAACAGAAGCCCATTAACTTCCACAAACTCCAACACAGGGATGATCATATATCAAAGTAATTACCACTTCAGACACTGGCTGGGCTAGAGACACAGCATTTTTCCCCTTTCTAATAATTTCACCTCTGCTTTTAGATTTTCTAAATACTATACAGCTTTGGTGTCAGACAGCATGATACAGCTTACTTTTATTCTACAAATTTTCTGAATGAGGCCTTTTTCTTAATCCCCCCATCCACTGTAAGGGTTTGTTAATCTCTAGACATCTCAGACAAGAGGGAGAAGTGCTGTGATAAGGAGGGTGGAATGTTGTGCAATTCTGCCTGCAGGGATATTTGGATAAGGTTCGAACATATCAGTAGAAGAATGGCTTAATTTGTAAAATGGAACAATAGATGACAGCTCATCTTCTCACTGCTGTGCTCATCCCTAATGAGCCTCTGATAAAAATGCCGCTGAAAATTTTTTTTTCCTCAGCAAATGAAGGAACACTCTACAGCCATCATCAGGAAGCCTGCAACACCACAGCTCCTCAATATTTAAGTTTTTAGTGGTAGTCCTTATAACATAAGTGTACCCAAAGCACTTCCTCAAGTCTCCAAAAGGATCTACAATAGATTGCAGTGGTTAAGACTCCAGTTACCAAGGCGACAATTTTATTAAACACACTAAAAGAATGATAATATAGTGCATAATGCTTCACCTTTAAAACTGAATTTTACTTGCCAAAAAAACAAGAGCCTATCTGGCAGAATACTGGCTTCCCATCCTTACTGTCTTGCCTGTACTAGCTATAATAGCAACACTGTCATTTGTTTCAGTTCTACTGACTTTATATTAATCATATTCTCTCGTGATCATATTGTCAGTATAAAGAGATTACACTTTTCCCCAACCACACAAGTTCTATGAGCTACCAGAAGAATCACAAGTAAACAATTAGCTGAGATGATTGCTTACTGCTTGAGTGAAATAGCTAAAACACTAAGTGTTAAAGGGACAGGATCTTAGACAAGTCTGTAGATAGCAACTACAGGAGAAAAACATAAATCCTTTTCTTAATGGGTTGCAAATAAATCATCTCCATCAAGGGTATCTCTTAAACACATGCATGAAGTTCAGGAATGCACACATCACCCATCCTATAGCAGCATCATTCCCCTTCCTCTTTCCTGAAAATGTATGTCTGAAACCCAGCCCTGCTTACAGGGCAGCTGAAGAGTATGGGGAGCAAGAATGTCTATGAACCGTGTCCTGGTGGCAGCTATAGGGTATAGAAATACTTTAAAGGAGGGTGCAAAGAGGATGGAGCCAGGCTCTTTTCAGTGATGCCCAGTGACAGGGCTGGAGGCGATGGGCACACACTGGAACACAGGAGATTCCCTCTGAGCACTTTTGTACTGTGAGCATTACTGAGCACCGGCACAGGGTGCCCAGGGAGGTTGTGGAGTCTCCCACCTTGGAGATACACAAAAGCCGTCCTGACACGGTCCTGGGCAACCAGCTCTGGGTGGCCCTGCTGGAGCAGGGGGCTTGGCCCAGGTGACCTCCAGAGATCCCTTCCAGTCTCCACCACTCTGCAACCAGGGCTGGAGGCTGCATTCCGTCAGCGCCTTCCCATCACGTGCTGAATAAATTGGCACAGTCAGGTACCATCCCCGTACCGGGAGCTGAAGGCAAGTCCTTAACTACCGCTCCGCAACCTGCTTCAGGGGTTGCCTCACCCTCCGAGATTGCTTTAAACCATTCACATTTCCAGAATGGAATGGCTCCAGCTGATAGTTTTATCATGTAAGGTCAAGTGACGGAGTTCCAGACCACTGCCTTGCAAAACCCACAGATCTACAGACATATCTGAAAAGCCCACGCAGGAACCTCCCTCCTTAGGGACTGCCTTGTGACAGTCAACTTCATCATTCCAAGGATCCCACTCTGATCCTCATCCTTGCCCTAAATCCTGGCAGTAGCTATACGATGCTGCAGTGGTACTGATTCTCTTCTACAAACCCCTAAAAGCAGACACACAACAGGCCACGCTTTGGCAAGAAACTAACACCTTTCTGGATTTTACACAGCATTTGCTCCTTCAATTTATTCATTTATTTGTGCCCTATATCTGCTTTAAAAATCTTAAATCCAGTCCCAACCAAATTTGGTAATGTTCTTAGTCACAGATGTCTAACTGTGGCCATTCTTTTTAAAGTTGCATCTTTAAAAGAAAAAAAGGAAATTCAGTGTTTTATATGAAAAGTTTGCACAATCACAGCAAACAATGTGCAACTCACTGGATTTTTTTTGACAGTCTTTTAATAAAACCTGCAAACCCTGAAAATATGGCCTAAAGTATCCTATAGGGGGAAAAAAGGACTGTTCTGCAAGTTTTTGCTCAGATAACAAGACAGAATTAATTTTCAAAGCTCTCCTCATATCCCCTGACTGAGTGCCTCTTAGAGACCACTGATAAAATTTAATTTCCAACTATTCTTTGTAACTCAAAATTATGTCAGAGGCCAATAAAACCCTTCCAGATAAATTCAGAAGCCCGTGAAGACAATTTTTCTTCACAGCAAGAACACAATCCGCTCTCAGTTACAATGACCACCACAACTAGCATTTGAGAGAAAACTTGGGTAGCTGTGGCTTAGCACAGGCTTTCCTTTCATCGAACACTGCAGGAAGAAGGCCAGCTGTCTTCCAGGAAGCCTGTGCCAGTAGTGAAGGCCCGAGAGCTGCAAACAGGTAAGCAGTAGGATCACGGGGCAGTCACAAGGGAAGCTGAGCTGTGACTCAGTGCCTGGAAACAGCAAGATGGGAGGAAAAAAAGAAAAATCAAACCACAGAACAGGGGCAAGAAAGATTTCACCAGCAGTTTTCCCCATAACACAGGAACAAAAAGCAGGCTAGGGTTTTTTTTTTTTTTTTTTTACACCTTAACAAGCGTATTTAAAGTTGACTTTTAATCCAAATCACACAGACACACAAATATACAGGAAAAGCTACTTTGCCACAAGGTCTCCAAAAAGACTGGAGGGACTGAGTGCTTGCATTTCGGGTTTGGGGCTGACAAGATTGTTTTCACTCCATCCCGTGCTCTCAATTTTCTTTAGCCCCATCATGTCCCCCAGCCTTTTAACAGTGGCCTGGAGCAATCTTGAGCCAGTCCTCTCCTTATGGCCCTCCAAGGAGGTCTCTGCCTTGTAAGCTTCAGAGATTTCCCTGGGGGTGGGGGAAGAGCTAGCTTCAGGGTGATGCCAACTCCTAAACACTCTGTGGGAGACAGAAGTTGTCAAATGCCTCTCAAGCAGAGCTCGCAAATCATTTCTGTATTTATACCTCTAAACCTCATCATACCCATGTCCAAATCAACCTGCTAGACTGGCTCCCAACATGCAGTTTCACACTTCACATTTCCAGGAGGTGCTCAGACATCCTAAAAAAAAAACCAGCAAACACTTACACAAAAATAAAATGTACTGTCTGCACTGCTTGCATCCCATTTTTAAGACTGTCATTTCTCTTTGTTGGAGCCGTCACAAAACCCCATGCAATAAATGACAAGCCAACTCCGAAGCACTGCACCTAGTAAAAATTTAATATAATAAAACAAATTGAAAACAGCAACATTATTTTAACCATTCACAATTAAAGTGGAAAAATTATAAGGCAGCCATTCATGGAATGATTTTGTGTACAAATGGTCTGGAAAAAGAGACATTAAAATTACAGTTCCATACATGGAGTCAGGTAAACAGCAATGACCACGCAATGTTTTTCCCTGGAAAACCAAGGCTGCTAAGAGATGTAATAAAAGGACGGTAAGAAAAAAAAAAAAAGTTTATTTTTAAAATAAGTTTGAGGTGAACAGAAGTCTGAAATTAATCAAAGAATCTGAAATTCATCATAAACTTCCCCACCATACTGCAACCACTCCTCCTCCCTCCACCCCCAAAAGAATACAAATACACTTCCCTCCTCTTCTTCCCAAGTCCCAGCACAGAACAGGAAGAGAGCAGCAGCAATATTTATTCCACAGCATCTCTCTCATTCTGCATACAGCTGATACCACATGGACTCATCTGCTATTGTCAAAAGCTCCTTGAAGGTTCTGAACTAGGTCCTGAATAAACACCGTAGTTTTCCCGGGTCTCTTGTATAAGATTAGCCTTTTACACAATCCACCTGGAAATGGTTCACAGCCGGTTTGTGTGTTAAACACCCAGCCATCTGACGTGCCACAACTATCAAAAATTCCCATCTTGGTGTGACAGCTCTGCCATCCTCCCTTAAGTGTCAGTGCAGTTTCTGCATCTGTCATCAGGTGCTGAAAAAGAAGTATTTTCCTTCTTTATATAAGGAACATTAGAGGAATTAGAGCAGTAGGGAAAGTACCTGAACACACTGGGATCAACAGAAACAGCTTCAGTCCAATCCCTACTGCCAATTAAGAAATCATTAACTGAAAAAAACAGCTGATGAGAAGATTATAGATTTCCTAGAGGGATTTACAGGAGGAAAGGGGGACATGCCTGGCACTTGGTAAAAGTGTTACCTGCTAGACCTGCTGCCACCTACCCCACAGTAGAGAACAGGCAGAGACGGCTAGTACAGGGAGAGCAAGAGGAATTTGTTTGCACCAGGGTCCCCTGAGGAGTAGAAAATGATACCAGATGGCCCTGACCACATGCAGTGCTTGGATTTACTGACAGATGGGGAGATAGATTAAAAAAAAAAAAAAAAAAAAAAAAAGGGCTGTGATAAAATGGACCATTTTATTTAACTCATTAAAATACTCTGCCCCGAGAAAATAATCCTCCCCACAGAACTGGCAATTTGGAAAGGTTTGATCATTTAAAATTTTACATTCTTCTTATCACATAACCAAAAGCTTCCTTAGTCACTGCAGTTTCAGCTACAGAATTTAAAATAGTTCAACACAGAGATAACAGAGACATCCAAAAGAAAATGCTGTTGCTAGTTCTAAATGGGTAGGAAAAAACCCCTAAAAATCACAGAAGTCTTCTATCACTTAAGCAAGTGCCAAAAGGAAAAGTATGTGTTATCAGAATTTTGGTGCCAATTTTATGTTGCAAATGTTTCCATTTAAAATCCCTCACCTGCTGCTATAACTTGGCCTCTACAATTCATGAATCATTGAACGGAGTATTAGCATTTTTGGTGGCTGCCCCAGAAACTGGAAACATGGTATGAGGGGCAGGAGAAAACAAAGACGGCAAGACCTCTCAGCGGTGGCACCTCTTACGATTAACACGCCAGGAGTTATGTCAGCAGTGAAAAGGCTGGCTGCCACATCCTCATCAATACACACTGATCCACTTACAAAGGTACCATCCACCTGCTGCAACACCAGAACAAAAGGCTTGAAATGGGACCTTACCTACCCACCTCCCTAAACCGCTGCTGCTGTTCCACTCAGAATGAGGCTGAAGTGGAAGGCAGTCAGGGTGCCGGCTTAACTAGTGGGGTGGGGTGTGTGCGCAAGTGATGGTGATAGGTTAAAGAAAGAAAAACCCTTACTGTTTTACAAAACATAAGCATGTGGTGCTGCACTAAGCTATCGCCTGTTTCTGCTGCAGATCTTGCAAACTCTCTGGCTTTTGGAAACAGTTGTGTGGGAAGATCAAGCAAGACAAAATAGTAAGATTATCAAGGAAGAACACTGGGAGCTGTGGTCTAAAGATCCCTGTGTATCATTTGCATCTGTCAGTAGCCTGTAACACTGAACTTTTTAAACAGGTAACTTACTAGTTGCATATGTCTGTTGTAAAAAAAAAAGTTTACGAACGTGCAGGAGAAGATCTCATCCATATCACTAATTTTGCAGTGGCTTTTCAGAACAGAATTTATTTTTGAAGGTCTAATGTCAAAAATGCTTGTTTAGGCCCGATACACTAATTCTATCTGGAAAGACTGTTGTATGGGAAAATATGATTTCTAATAATTTTGCATCAGTTTTATATAGTAAAACACACAATGAACAAGCACTCCTGGGGTTCAATACTAGTTTCAATCCTGGGATACACCTGTACTGTTACCAAGCCAACAGGCAAAGCAATCACTAGTCCAAGAGCCAGGACATACTCATCATTACATAGTAGACAAACAGGACAATGACAAAAATGTAAAGAAGAGGCACAATGGCCTGTGTAGTATAAGTAATAAATGTCATGAAACACAGACACATTCATTCAAATGGAAACAAAAAGCACTTCAGTTAAGAAGGTATTTCAAGCCTTGAAAATCTGTTTCAAAAAAAAAAAAATCAAAAGAAAAATATATTTGGCAATGTTATCTTTAAAAAGTGCAGACAGAGTATAGCTTAAAAAGGGTACGGCATCAAAACGTTTTCCCCTAAAGAAAGAATTTTATGTTGAGTCTGTGCACATCAAGCATTCCTGACCTTTAAATGCACTACAGTTCTTAGAGTATCATATATTTTGCATAAGAGAAATGGCGCCTGACAAGAGAAGGTTGTGCCTTGGAAAGGGAGGGATCTTTTATCACTCTTCTGTAGTGAGAGACATCAGTAGTTGGCAGTAAGTCCTCCAGTAGATTCACCAAAACCAATGCTTATCCGTAAGAGGCGAATGCACAATTCCCAAAAGAAAAGCAAAATGCCTAACAGGTCCACTGGGAACACACCAGTTTGGATTTTTGTTTGTTGGGTTTTTTTGTTTATAACTGCTTTAGAAACACTTTGTACTCTATCTGCAGCATAAATATTAAACTAAACATTTTGTTTAGTTAACCTCTTATTTAATTAAAACAGCACCACACACCCTCACTGATTTCAGCAGCTCAGTGAGCTAGTGAAGTTCTCTGGTCCTTCAACAGCTGTCTCCATCAGATTCCTACTCCTCAGAGCCCAGAACAGCTCGATTTCAAAGGACACTATGGGTGTATCTCTCAACAGCAGCAGTAGTCTAATCACAGTACCCAATACCTGCTAACATTTTTGGTGCCTATGCTTTACTGACTTGGCAGAAGACCACCCCCCAAGAAACACTGCCTTTTTAAAATTTCTGAACAATTGCATGAACAATCAAAACACTGTTCCCCTTGCTTCAATCCTTTGTCTTAAATAATGGACTAAACTGCAAAATTCATTTATGCTTTCTTGACCAGCTGATCTCATACTCTAATCCTACAGTGTCTACATCATTTCCTTCCTATCAGTGACACTTCTGTGACAACAGCAGTGTTATCCAGAGTTCAGAATGCAGCCCATTTTTGCAATACAATTAGTGACAAACATCACAAGGACCAGTTGCGTTGTCAGGACAACAGAGAACTGATGAGGGAGATCCCTCCTTCATTAGTAAGACTTCAACCGCTCAGAAGGCAGCCATCCTTTGTTTTCACTCTCAGCTGTGAAAGCTGAATCGCTGGATACTTTGGTGACTGCAATTTCGCGAGGAGTCGCTGTGTTCTTTCCCGCTCACCTTAAACTCCAAATGCCATCTTCCCTGAGAATAGGGCCAGAAGTAACAATTAAAATAGCAAATGTCTCCAGAAAATAAAGTTACATAGAATTTCGTCCGGCTGCCAAAGTACATTTTGCTACACTAAAAACTTTGCCAGTATTCCTCATTTTGCAATCAAGGTTCCCTCTGAACTCCATAAAGTGGATGGGATGGATGATGGTAAGAGACAATGATAAAGGGAGCAGCCAACATTGACTGCTCGTGTCAGATTGAGGAGAACGGTGAAATTCGAGCGTTTAGTGATGGTGTCCAATGGACAAAACTAGAGGAATAAGGCATCCTAATACTAGGGCTGCCACCTCCAGACGACTGAGTCCTTTTCCTCCAGTTGATTCAGGTTTGTGGCTATGAGCAATTCCTCCTACTTCTGGGAGGACGTGAACTGTGGCAACATAAAGAAAAGTCCCAGCAGAAAACAGCATAGCAACTCCGGTGGCATTGACTTCTGAAAGGGCTTCTTTGCTGCTCTGAAATGGCAATAAGGAAAGGGTTAAAAAAAAAAATGAGGATAAGCAGAAGCTCTTTAATCAGTAATTTAAAAATTCTGTAAGTGTCCAAACACAGGAGGATTTCTATCAACTCTCGTTCTCTCAAACAGACAATGGTTTAATGTGATGTTTTGTGTCTTGCATCTTACATGTTGCAACTGGCATTCTAAAGGTGATGAGGGGGGGCAGAAAGGCACCTCTGATCCTAGTTAACTCACTTCAGACTTATAGGAACCTTTACAGAAGAAAAAAGTCACTGATTCTGCAGAAGCACATCTCAGCAACATATAAAATGTCAGAATGACAAAATGTGCTTTGGAAAAAAAAAAAAAGTTCAGATTGCAAAGTAACAAACTTTAGGAAGGACATTCAAGACTGAGGTTTTTGTTTGTTTGTTTGTTTTTCCTAAACAAAGAGTTCAAATAAGATGTTAGGGTTTAAATATCTAGTCCCCTGTTGGTCAGAGCAACATTTGCTAGATTTAAGTCCCAAATCATCATTCATTCAATATTTCATTTGTATGTACAAGTAAGGACCCAAAACTTTCCCAGAATTTCCATGCAAGCTCCCTAAAGAAATGCATCTTCTGGTTCAAAACTGATTTCCTCTTCACATTCATACTAGGATTACGATCGTGTTACACATCATTAAATGTAATCAAATGCAACACATCACACATCAGTTTCAAAATGCTTCTTGAACAATTTCCAACTCAAGTGTGATGTCGGTTCTCTGGCATAATCTCAGGTTATTTGTCCAGAGTGGAGCTAGATCTGCTCTGGAACAATGTAATCACTGTAACAACGCTCTGTTCCTTCTGAACTGCAAAATGCAAAACCAACTCTTAGTGAGCCTACATCAAAAGAATGCTCAAACAGCATTCCCATTTCTATCTACAAACCCAACCCCTTCTACTGTCTCTTGTACTGCAATATCAAATATAACCCCTTTCCAGCAAGTAAAGCGATCAGTCCAGATCATTTACTTAATCTTTCCTCTCATGCCTTGAGTTCCATGAGATCACGTTAGATTCTTTACAACACAACACCATAGTGTGTCACTAGCATGGCCCACAGCAGTTAGAAATACAGGAGTGTCACTGGAAATGCTATGAGAAGCAGAAACATTTAATTTGAACAGAGATGATAAACTCGTGCAGTGGCCCATTTCACAGGCCATTTGTTGTATAGAGCCAAGACAAGACTATGCTTTAAGGAGTACGGGAGACAAAAAGGCTGTTTTAGCTGAGGATTCAACTTCTGCCACAGCGTGAAAAAGACTTTGAACATACAGGACCAATTGTGGGATGGCAGGGGAAACTAGCAAACGTTATTTTCTACCTGCATATTGAAACCATAATGCATGCAGCAACACTGAAAATTACTCAGTTATATAGTCATCAGATAAAACCTGGTATATGAGTAAATTGTTCTCAGCAGGGAGCAGCAGAAAGGAGAAGACAGAAATCAGCCTTCTAAAAAAAGCCATGCAGAACTCTATAGAGGAGTTCTATCACTGGTTCTGATGGAAAGCATAGGTTATTTTTTGTTTCACACATTCGTATAGCTTTCTTTTTATCTCCATTCTGCTACATTTTTCAAGCTGTTTGGAGTTACGTTCTACAAAACTTGTATGATATTCATTTTCCCAAACTCCACCAATGAGCTACGTTTTGGAGAGAAAAACATCACAGACCTACCTTGCTTAGCCCCAAGTATGTCACCATTGACATAACAGGTGCTGCTAACGCAAAGACCAGCAAGTGTTTTCTAATTCGATTCCGTTCCAGCCCAGCGTGCATCAGGAAGGAAACCAGGCCAAAGGCAGCTGGTGCCTGTGAAAAACAATATTCATTAGTAATACAATACCTTTTAAAATCCCCTGAAATCTGAGATAAAGTTGAAATATGACTTACTACATTGAAATTCACTGAACTGGAAGAAATTTAGGGAGAGCATTAGTATGTTGCAGTTAACCCAAATCAGTACAATTCTGGTGATTGCCCTACCTTAATAACAGTACCTAATGGAAGCTCGTGTTCTGGCTATCAGAGTACACATATTTGTGTAGTCATTATAAATACCAAAATGTTCATTATGGGTTGAGTCATTGCTATAATGCCTAAGTCTCCACTAACTCATGTACTTTCTTTTTTTTTTGTCCTGATACTACTACACATCCCTAGATGGACAGTTTCTTAATCTATAGCAGAAAAATTCTACAATTAACATGGAAGGGGAAAAAATTCCCTAAGATAGAGAGCTGTCAGCCTCCATGTGAAAAGACCAAACAGCTCTTGATTAGTTCATCATTCAGTTTCATTTCTGTTCCCACTGGGAAGCAAACAAATACTTCCTTCTCCCTCTGCTGGCATCCAATTTCTTATCCACAAGGCATAGCTGTCCTATTACTCACGGAATTTGCTATATTTTTTTGCTTGCATAGACAATAGCAGTCCATCCTGACATTTTTGAGATAAGATAAACTAAAATATATTGAGCATTTTTTATAGACAGAATATTTTTTTTTAAAAAAACATAGACAAAGGAAACCATGAGTGAATGAAAAAAGTTGAGAAAGACAAAAGCGTCAATCAGGAAGACCAGAAGACCAGAAAAATAAAAAAGACAAGTGAAGGAATACATTTCTCTTTCAATACCAAATATTTTTTGATAATCTTTCATACGAGAAATTTTCCTCTTCTAAAATTGTACCATTTCAGAACTCAGGTAATTTGAACATTACAAATAATAAAAGCAAATTTTGCTTAGCAATAGCCATAAACTAAGCTTCACAGCAAGATGTGACATAGACTTTGCCACCTTTGGAGAGGGTTGTGTAAACCACAATTTCCTGTATGAACAGTGAAGAAAAGATCTGGATTTCCTAACATTTTGAACATGCAATTATGCAAACAAGATTTTGGATGAATGTATGACTAACTACTGTACTATATGGTAGCATGTGCTACCATAAGTCAAATATGCATCTGCACATGTATGTTTAGAACCTATATAGCTAATAGATATGTTTGCACAAACATTAAAGAGATCTTCCTATCTTCAAGAGCCATTGTTTGCTTGTTACCATCAGAAAAGCGTTTACATTTTCTTCTTGCAAAAATAACATATGACTGCTGTTGAAGCTAGTACAATAACAGAGGTAACCAGAAGTTGTATTCTGGTATTAAGTGGCTTCAAAACATCCTTCCCATTTTCTTAACACCACAGAACGAAAAAACTGTTGTAATCAGCATAAAACTGGTTTTCCTCCTTGAATACACTAGCATATACTTTCATGTTTCACCCTCTAGAACTTCTCTGAATACATCTCTTAGAGCAGTAAATCCTGAGGTTTTTTGTTTGTTTTTTAAAAAACCCAAACACACACAACACCACACTAGCTTCAGAAAAAGTCAGTGTGAAGCTACCAGATTTCTTCATAAGCTATTCTTCTCTCCCTACTTTTGAGAGACTTTTCCCAACCATTGCAACCAAGGTAGGCAGCAGGCAGTCAGAATTCTCTCACGTTCGTACTCCATTCAGACTGAACATCCATCATCTGCTATGCTGTCACCCACCATACCAGTGCTTTTAGGTCCTTGAAGCTGCACTACCACCCTGCTCATTTCAATGGCATTACACATTTCCATATTATATCACTAAAGAAACTTAAGATCTTTAGCAATTTCTGTATGCTTTAACAGTCTTTTAAAGAACAAGTAAGATTTTTTTGGATGATGACTTACCTTGTGCAACATAATCGCAACAAACACTATCAACTGGACACTAGTCTGAGAAGTAGAAGCTGCTGCACCCAATGCAACACCGTCAGCTGAAACAGGAGTGCAAATTCAGAGATTATTCCTCCACACCAGTTTCATCCTTCCCACCCCCTCTATGGCTGACAGTACAAAACGTTGATTTTAGAAGCCCTGTTACTCAAAATGCCATTAACAATACCAACCCAACACAGGATTCACTTCCCTTTGTTAAGCCACAACAATTTCAGGACATCAGACAACCTTCAACAGGAGCTGTCTCGTATTTCCCAAGACCATAAAAAACATACTGAGTATCTATTCAGTATTGACACATTCTGACAAATTAAAACCAGGTAACAAGCTTAGTTATTTTAGTGTTCTGGATTAGAAATGGCTTTGTGTTCAAATTAAAAAAAAAAATGCTTTAGATTCTAATCATTAAAAGAATTTTAATTATTAACCTTTAAATGAATTTGCAAATGTGTACCACAATAAGTAGTGCTACAAATATTTACTACTGTAAATACTACTTTTTTCCACCATTTAACTTAAATATATTGTCTAAATTAAATAGAAAATGGATGCTATATCAATCTTTAATATATAGACATTTTGTTTAGTGAAAAAAATATCTTTTTGATCAACACCTTATGACTTAACTAGACAATAACCTTCAGCAGAAGACATTAAAAAAGCATGATATTTATACTACACATATATAGTGAAGAACTACAACATGAACATGGGTTGACCGCAACACATTCACAACTTTCAGTCCTTGAAACTCAGCCCAAATACGTTTCAGTCAAATCTTTGCACTCCACCCTATAAGGTCCTTTTTTCCACAAGGTATTTTTTTAAACGTAGTATTATTTTTAAAAACACAGGTCAACTGACAAACAAATCCAAAAGTGTTTCATACTACTTATTGAATGTTTTAGCATGTATTGACATTTAGCAGCTGAAGCAGCCACCAAAGAAATTGAAGAGGCAGAGAGTGAGCATCATACAACATTTTGGACAGGGAAAATAGACAAGTGAAAATTCTCTACCCAAATAAAACTCCATGGAACATTCTGAGCACTGGAGTATGTTTTCCCAGTAAGTTTTTGGGGAAGATCCTTAGTTCTCCTCACCCTGCCTTTTTTTTCCTTTTTTTTTTTTTTTTTTTGGTATTAAAAAGCCACCTTCAAAAACAAATCCCAAGTGTTTCTATCACATCTAAAGCTGAGCCATACAGCAAAGTAAGTCCTTGTCAAGTGCCAACAATAGGTCCCACATTACCTGCAGCATGGACTACTAGTCCCAGTGTTGTGGTGATTTTGGAGTTGCCTGATCTTGCAGCTTCTGGATCTGAAATGGTCATGAGGAAAGTTAGGATAAAGAGAACAAATACATAAATTATGCTGGAAGAAAAATTGTAATTATCACTGCACATGTTATATTCACAACTACCAACTTTTTTATTTCTGCATTAGATTTACTATAAAGTAGTCTGATACCTTAAAATCACCTGAAGTTCTGCCAACAAACAAGGCACAGGATCACAGACAATTATTTGTAATTTACAGGATCACTGATATAGGCAGAAGCAGATGTTTTTAGCCTCCTGAAACCAACAGTTCTATGCTGTATCCCCAGAATCCAGACCTGCTGGAGAGTCAGGATTATTTTTCCCCACACAGTTCAGTGTTGGCATTTTCATTCAGGTGACCATCTAGAACAGTCTCTGTTGCACTGATTCCCTGGCAATTCCTAGTAAGCAATAAATTCTACCTGTCATGGCAGCAGCTGCAAAGATTTCCCTCCAACCTTATACACCCCAGAGGAGAAATGAAGCCAGTGCTGCTTGCGATCCTGTGTTTTGACCGCAACTGTTTGATAACTACTGAGGACATTTCCAGGTTAGCTCATTGCACAGCACAACAGGGCAATACAAAACTGTTACAAAGAATCACTGCAATGAACAGGGCAGATAAATCCTATACAAGTATAGAAACATCTTATTATTCAACTGTTAAATTCCAAACAGTTGAGACAATAATTAATTATAGTACTGGTCAGAAAGCTGACTGCAAGCACACTTACACAGCTACTTTAAGTCTTCACTGCCACCAAAATGGAAAGTCCAGTCCTCCTGCCTGTTCCTTTCCTCCTGTCTGTCCTCCCTCTTCATGCCCAGGCACTCACATATTTGCCCAGTGAGTCTGATCAGGGAAGTGAGCTGGCTAAAAACTACTGTAGTCTCTTCAGTCAGACTGATCTTCTCAATCAAGGGGAGCTGATTTGAGCAATTAATTGCATAGGCTGAATGTCAAATTGGAGGAGATACTCACAAAGAACATTTCCTTTAGATTTGTTTTGGACTGACCAGAACTAAACATACTCAGAGAGTCACATTTGATTTCATACTTCCACTCTGGCCTACAGAATTTTTCTAGTTTAGACAGACTAAAATCTAGCCGCTTGGGAGATAACAAAACTACCAGACACTGGTTCAAATGAGAAAAAATGTTTTTCTTCAGTAGCTTTAAATTACATTACAAAAATAGTACTACAGTTCCTCTGACTGAGGTACAGACTAGATAAAACTTTACTTAATATCCTATTTTAGTGTATCTCTAACACCGACCATAGTCAATTTTCTCCTGGTATATGCTCTGATCAGACACAGAAAAGGGTCATAACCTGTACAAACCATGGAGTCTTCTGTCAGTTGCTCACTTGCATCCCCTTGTCATCCTCACTGCCACTGTTTCCTTTGGAAAGCTCTGAAAAGCAGCTAGCAATGGCTGTGCCTCCATTTACGCTTCTCCAGGAGCACAAAGGTGACACAGCCCCTGCGCTGGCCTCCCATCTGTCCCACCACACTAAACCCATCCAAACATTTGCGCAGCTGCACTGTGAACTACCAAGGATCCAACCAAAACATATCCCCCCTACTTTGTGTGTGTATGTTTCACTTTTCCTTCAAGATCAATTCCCTAATTTTGGGGGGCCAAATTCCACTATTAGAGGAGATTGTGTGGGAGAAAACAAGCAGCCAGTAGCAATAAAATACCTTTTCAGATGGCAAAACATTTTTGGTGTATTTCAAGCTACAGTCTGAGCGTGAAGCCACAGGCAGGAAACAAAGGCAGTTGTAGGCATTTTTAGAGGCTCGCGATGAAGTTGAGAAATCTTTGAACTAATCAGGCAATGTTTTGGAGTAAGTGAGGCTCTAGAATAGCATGGGTGTCCAGCTGTGCAGTTACAGTAAAGAAGCAGAGCTTACATCTAGTAATTCTTGCAGTCTTACTTTAAATAACTTTTAATTCTTTGCAAATTTTACCCGCATGTATGACCATTAAGTAGGAAAAACAAATGTAGATAAGACTAACCAGAAGTTTTTTGGAAAGCCAAAGAAATCCCCTACAGGTGATACTGTAAAACAGACCATAACTCAAGCATCAAGTCACCCTCCACTCCCAAAGCATATGTGCTCTCACAGTTATTTCATGTTAGTGAAGCAAGCTCTCAAATGATGCTGAATTCCTGGACAGATTTCCGGCACAGACATTTTACACAGAACTTGCTTTATGTTTGTAAGGTACCTACTGAAACTCTAGACATGACTGGTCAAATTAAATCCCAGTAGCATTCAAAAAAATTGCAACTTGCTAATTAAGACTATTTAGCAAGTCTAATGAAAGTGAATTTTTACTTACCATCTGTAGAGTGCACATGAGAGCTGCCTATCTGATCCACCAACAGCATGAAGACAAAGCCGAGGACAAGGGATACACCAATGTAGGCATGCAACCTGGAATGGTCATGGCCATACTCGTGTACAACCGGGACCTCCACTACCTTCTCAGACTCAATCACATGCTGCATCTCACTCGCCGGGTGATGCTTCCCTGTGACAGGCAAGCAAAAAGATTAGGAGACAGGGGACTAAACATGACATGGTCACTTTTCTCCTCCTTTGCCAAAAGCATTCTTTATACTGTCTGGGACAATACACAAAAGCCCTCTTTTAACATGACTTAGACCTGTCTTAGACCATTTTCTTAGGGAAGCACATATATGTCTGGTTGGACTCTACTCATACATCTTCAGTATGGAAAAGCAAAGAAAGCATTAATACTTGATAAGCTACTTTGTTTAAATACTGCATTTTAAATACAAATAGATTGATAAAAATTGCTGATTAATCCCTTTTTTAACTGAAGTTGCCAGTTCTGTCTGTATTCAGTGATGCTGCCAAACAGTTAAGTCATAATCTTAATTTAAGTGAGAAAATACAGGCTACGGAGATAAAATAGGTTCCATCTACCAAGAGATCTAAAGCAATCTTTAAGATTATTAACTTTATATATCAAAGAATCAGTCTCTAGTTAAACAAATTAGCATTGATAAAGTCCAATGATACACACTAGAACAACAGTTAAATCAGCACACTGTCCTACAAACGTCAGTACCATTCTAGAAACCCAAAGTCCTGTGGTTGAATATTGTGTGGTTGTTTCCTTTTCCTACATAGGCTTTAATTCCATACCCTGCCCAAGACATTTATCTTGACTCACTAAGCTACCCCAAATTAAGAGAGCTTCAAATTAAGCTAAAATCTAAGAAGGGGAAAGAAGATGGCCGGACAGGTTTTTAATTAAGTTTCCATGTTGTAAAATGCTGTACTGGGTGCACAGTTCATAATTTAAAAACACTCTCAACTCTTTACCTACAATGACCTCCAGAAAGCCAAGATGAAAAATAAGGAGGTGGCTGGTGACATGGTTTTGCTAAGGGAAAACCACGCCTGATAAATTTGGTGGCCTTCAACAGGGTTACAGCACTGGTGGATAAGGGAAGAGCAACTGACATCATCTATTTGGACTTGTATAAAGCTTTTCACACTGTCCTGCATGGCATCCTTGTCTCTAAATTGAAGAAAGATGGATTTGACAGATGGATGACTCAGTGGATAAGGAATTGTCTCTGCTGTTGCACTCAAAGAGTTGTGGTCAGTGGTTCAATGTCCAAGTGAAGACCAGTGACGAGTGGCATTCCTCAGGGGTCAGCGCTGGGGCTGGCGCTGTTTAACATCTTTGTTGATGACACAGACAGTGGGATCGAGTGAACCCTCAGCGAGTTTACCAATGACACCAAGCTGTGCACAGCAGTCAACATGCTGGAGGGCAGGGATGCCATCCAGAGGGACCTGGGCAGGTTGGAGAGGTGGGACCATGCAAACCTCATGAAGTTCAATGAGGCTAAGGGTGAGGTCCTGCCCATGGGTTGGGGCAAACCCAAGCACAAATCCAGGCTGGGCGATGAGTGAATTGAGAACGGCCCTGTGGAGAAGGACTTGGAGGTAGCAGTGGATGGAAAACTGACTGTGAGCCAGCAACGTGCACTCACAGTCCAGAAAGCCAACCGTGCCCTGGGCTGCAGCAAGTGTGGCCAGCAGGTTGGGGGACATGATTCTCCCCTCTTACTCTACTCTCATGAGACCCTCCTGCAGTGCTGTGTCCAGCTCTGGGGCCCCCAGCATAAGAAGGACATGAACCTGCTCAAGCAGGGCCAGAGGAGGACATGAAGATGATCAGGGAGCTGCAGCACCTCCCTTATGAGGTCAGGCTGAGAGTTGAGGTTGTTCAGCCTGGAGAAGAGAAGGCTCCAGGGAGACCTTCTAGGAGCCTGACAGTACTTAAAGCAGGTGACAGGAAAGATGAGGAGGGACTTTATCAGGGGGTGTAGTGATAGGATGGGAGGTAACAGTTTTAAACTGAAAGAGGGTAGGTTTAGATTAGATATAAGAAAGGAATTCCTCACTGTGCGGGTGGTGAGGCGCTGGCCCAGGGTGCCCAGAGCAGCTGTGGCTGCCCCCTCCCTGGAAGGGTTCAAGGCCAGGTTGGACGGGGCTGGGAGCACCCTGGGCTGGGGGAAGGGGGCCCTGCCCGGGGCAGGGGGGTTGGAGCTAGGTGATGTTTAAGGTCCCTTCCAACCCAAACCAGTCTGTGATTCTATGAATGTTACTGATCTTACTTTCATTTTTACCACATCTAACCCTAAGAGGACTAGCAACTTTGTTTCAACCTTGTATTTTTAAAGTTCATTCTAGATTTTTTTTTTTTTTTTAAAGTGAGTGATGGTGCAACTTTCATCCACCTAGCTTTATGGGGAAAAAAAAAAAAAAAAGAATGGCAACAAACAAAATGGAGCACAGCATACATTAGGGCCTTCACAACATCTGTGACTTAAGTGACAAAAGTATAACTTCTGTCATTTTGAGGAGGTCTTTTGGTTGATGACTACTCTTCTGAAGTTTTAGACACAAACAGCAAAAACTTGACTTACTCTAGCAAGTCATCTTCTTGGATAAGACGCAATTGTACATCCATCCCACTGTACAAAACGTAGGCACAAAGCACATCGGAACAGGCTTGGTAGCCCTTGACAAGTTTCACAAACATATCTTTGCTGAACAAGATTGATCAAGAAAATAACTTTAGACCACTCAAGACTCTCGCAATCTATATTAAAGTTAACTTTGACTCAGATCATTTCAAGCCATACATAGTGGGTAACTCAGGGCAATCCGACAGCAGTTATGAAGATCCACCAGTTAAAATAAAGGACTGAAGTCACCAAAGGAATTTTATTTGCTGGTAACAGTCAAACAGTTTCACTACACACATACATAGGTTTATGATCAAATAATAACCTGAATCATGATATGCAATTTGCTCTCAGCCTACAAGGTCAAAAATTAGAAGTTATTTATTTTGTGGCCTGTGGGAAAATACAACAGTAAAAGACTTTTGTACAAGCAATAAACACCTGTTTTGGTAACAAGCAACCAGTCTCACAGTTAAATTACATTTGGAACTGGGAAAACAAAGACCTCTTTTTTTTTTTTTTCCCCCATTACATAAATTTACCTCAATGTTCCCTTAGGCACCCTTCTAAGTTTAATTACATAAATGGATGAATTTGCAAAAAAGAAAAAAAAAAAAACACTGAAAGCTTTTAAGTTCTCAGAATCTTAAGTTTAACTTTGAATATCCTACTTTTGTAAGAGAAACATTAGAAATATTTTTTGCAGTTAAATCTATAATACCCATGAATTTTGCCTCTTTGCAATACAAAAAAGTCTTTACAGACAGACTGGCTTTAGACACAATACAGTATGGAGTCTGAATTCATTCACAGAACAAGTTATTTTTTCCTAGGTGAACACTTCTGATATCACTACTACAGTAATCAGAAATGCTTCTTTTTACCACATACTAAACTTTAAGTTATAGAGCATATAGCTCTAAATAACAGGCTATAGATTTTACACTTAAGCAGTAAGCCCCATTTAGTTGAAAAAAAAATAAAATGCAAACGTTCACAGCAATTGTATTTACTGATAGCCATATCATTACAAGAAAAATTTAGTCTACTTAGAATTAAAATTGAATGGAGAACAAATCCACAACTACAGCTCATTAGAGACATCCTACACTAGAGTGCACAAATTACAGTAGAGTATAAAAGCATAACCAGAGGTTCTTTCGCTTCTTGATAAAAGATGATTTTATATATTATCTTCTATTTACTTTATTTCTAAACAGAGCAACATAGATTTAGTGGAAACTAAAACAGGATAAATTAAAGCATATTACTAAAAATAAATTTAAAACAGTGTAGGAACAAGAAAAAAACAGTAGTACAAGAAAAGCAGAGTATTATAGTTATCTCTCAGTCCCAGATTAGTAACAATGGTACATCAGATGCTTGCAAAGTTCTTTACAGCCTCAACTTTACAGTCCTTTCTCCTGTGACCACTAAGTTGTTTACGTTCAGACAAATTTTGGATTCTGAACATACTGGAAAAATCTCACACATCCAACGGTAATGTCATAGCACGAGACTCCAAGCTAAAGCAAGATTTAAAGTGAACTCCAGACAGAGGTAATGAGCCCTGACTATTTAAAGTAATGTCTTAACCTCAAATTGAGGTTTACTAAGACTTTTGGGTAGAAGATGTGCTTCACACACACGCCCCTACAGGACATATAATCACTGTTAGCTTTCAACTATTCATCAGAGGCTGTGAGGTTTTGAAGACCAGCAACAGCAGACTAGAGCTGGATGCTCAAACTTGGAACCACGCACGGATATCTCTATGTAACAGACACCACCACCCAAGAAAGAAATGCCTCCTACTCTCTGAATTAGCCTTTTATAGTTTTCAGCCAAGTATATTAAGGTAACTTAATTCCAAGATGTTCTTCAGTTTCAAAGGAGGAAATTTCTATAAGGGCAAGTACATATAGACCTATAAAACACTTCCTGCAATTGCTTTAATAAGAAGCAATCTAAACTACAAAAAGCAACAGCAAATAGTCCACAATTTCATTCTCTGCCAAAGGCATCCTTGTACCTCCTTTGATGTTCCAGTGAAAGTTAAACTTTAACTCTCCCCAGAATAAGGAACACTACACATGACCTGGCATAAAAGTCTGTGGTTCCATGAACAGTACAGTACCTGGACCTGCAGATAACCGGATCACCCAGCAAAAGTCATCGATCCACAGCCTGATCACATCCCTCTGTCAAAGCACCATAAACATGCAATATCATGCCTATGGCAGTTTTGTGATTCTATGCCAGCTTTGTGTCATGTTGCTGTGAAACCTTTCCACCAGCCTCATGTTAGAAGTCCTAGAAACAAGCCCCAGTATATCATAACACCATGAGCTAAGTTATATTGAACAAGGCCATCTGGGTTTGGTTCTTACCCTCCAAAATGTCTTCATAAAGTGCATGTACTCCTTCTGGCACAATGACAGCCAAAGCAGTTCCGCACAGCAGCCCAGCACCCAGAACAGTCACCAACTTTAATCTCTCCTGCAAACAAGTACAAAAGAAGTATCATCCTTAAGAATGAAAACGCTTTCTTTACTCTTCTTCATTAACAGAGGTTGGGGCAGAGGGAGAGGGTGGGGAAGAGCATGACCCATAAAACCTCTTGCTGATTTTTATTGAAGAGCCTCAGTACACACTCCTAACAATTAGCTTTCTGAAAAGTGAACATATTGTGCCCAGTGCAACCAACTGAAGTAGGAAATGAAAGCTAAAAGATGACGCATTTGACTGTTAACATGAAACAAGAAATGAAAAAGAACATACTTGAAAATAGCAACAATTGCTATATTTGGCACTAATGATTATTGGGGTCTAATTCATCCTCTAGGGCCTCAAACTGTAAGGCCTGCAGAGACAAAAGAAGATTGAAAGTGACTGAATTTTGAAGTATGTTTGCCACTCTATGCTTTATCTCAATTTTTACAATGTTTACAAATACAGCCTTCCTAATAGAAATCATACTTAAACATGCTAGGTCCCTAAAATCTCTGCTATGTATGGCACACCACAAGATAAATTGTCTGTTCCCCCCAAAAGCCAATCTGAATAATAAAAGAAAATACAAGAAAAAAACCTAAATTATCAACGCAAAAAACAAAAAGACAAGAGTACCAATAATGTAAATACATCTACAGATACAAATATGCTGGTCAAGTACAAATGTAACTGCTAAATCAGCTATAATTATATAACACAGAAAAAGACTATGAAAAGTTTTAGGACTACAGAAAGAGCAGGAAGATTTAAGAGAGAAAAGCAGCAGGAGCTCTACTTTCACCTACAAGTTTAAAGACAGAAGAAATGGAGTTAAGCTGTTATAAGACTGTTATATATGGTAGATGAACAGTCTCTAAACCAAACAGCCACTCTTGTGCAGAAGCTTGTCCCTAAAACCGCCAATCTTCAATGGCCTTCTATTTAATAGGGTATCACTAAAGAACAGACTTTCTTTAAAAATATAAAACTGTCCACAAAAAAGTAGTTTAGGAGAAAGATATTTAATATTATTATTATTTGAAAGATCTGATACTGTGTTCCCTGTATTAAAAGAAAAAAAAACGTGCCAGGTGAAGTTTTAGAACCGTAGTATCACAGCACTTCCAGAATGCCAGGTAGGTACAAAATATGGCAGAAGGGACTGAATTCCTAAAATAGCTCCAAAACCAGAATTATAAAAATAATTTAAAAGGGTTTACTCAAATGAGAGTCTGAATGAGGGAACTGCACCAAACTGATAATGGTACTAACATAAATTTGATGTCATTCTTTTTATTCTGATTAGAAGATGCATGAATGAAGAACAGTGCTTATCATTTTTATAATTTATAAGCCTTCCAGTAGCATTTTAAAAAGGAGTTAAACAGTGTAAAGGCATTTAAGACAATATAAAATGATATTCCACTCTCCCTGCAATTATAGACCATGGCAATCCCCTCTCCCCTCTGCAAAGACAGGTTTTCAAATAGATTTGTAATAAAAATATTGCAAATTTGCAATTAAACTCTAACAAAAAAACCAAAACAAAACAACAACATAAGCCTAATGATTTTTATGGTATAGTAAAGAAAAATAGTTTGATTCATATTTAAGGAAGAATTTCTACACCAATATTAAAAACCACACACATAAAGAGTTTATAAGTACTTGCCACTATTAGTAAGCGTTATCTTCCTAGCAATATGCTCCTCTTGGGCAAAGAGCTTAGAGGGATATTACCCCTCCTTCACTTCTCCCAAACCAACTAAATCCTGTTTTATCAATATAAGAACAGCTTGCCTACTACTTTTTGCTTCCTTGTGACTACAACATTGGCAGGCTAAAGTCAAAGCCAGGTACTGAAAATACAATTATATAAACATCTAATAGACTCTAGAATATGACAACTTGCAGAGGCTGCTTCCCATCATCTCTGTAAGAGCCTCTATATCACATGTAGCAACCACAGGAGTTTAAATCTTCGTAACAACCGTGTAGCATACATTTTGTGGCAGAATCACGATCACCTTCCATTCACAGTAAGATGTCTGGGTGCTACCAAAATACTAATGTTAACTACTGAGGACCTGGAGACAGAAGTCAGTGTTAGACTAACGGGAAAACACTTTTTGCATATCCTTATGCCATCCTTTCTCCTTCATGCACTATAATGACACAAGTTGCTTAACCTCACCAAAATAGGTTAATACTTGTACAGAATTAATAGGAGGCTCTAGAGAGATGCAAAATTAGCTTTCTGAAAGCAAGCCAAATGTGACCATAAGGAAACAATTACAGCATTACTGGGGGAAATTCAAATAGTAATATGTAAGAGATGAAAACACCTGTAAAGTTTCCACAAACATGCACTGTATACTGGCATGTATAACAATTATACTTGATAAATTCTTATACAATGGCAATCTACATGAAAAGAGAATCTTCAACACCCGCTGTTCATAAACTCATTTTGCAAAAATACAGCATTTTACAAGGAAAAACAAGATTATTTTTATACTGCAGTACTATAATCTCTTTTACGTACATAAACACAGGGGAAAAAAAAGCATCAGAAGCAGCACTGTTTTATTACAACTGCAAACGCAGAGTACTGCTTGCTTTCTCATTTGGGCATCTGTGAATTTTAAAGATCCATGAAAATAATACGTGCTAACAAGTTACTATTTCAAGATAAGTCTCCATCTCCTTTTCAGTACAAAATACTGCAATCTAATAATTGCAGCCTACCCAGACGGGCAAAAGTCATCTAGTTTTATCAAAGAAATCAAACCATTTCAGTTACAAAAACACTTGGGTGTCTCTTGTCAGAAAACAAGAGCAACACAGTAAATAGTGCTAAAAAATGCATGGAAAAAAATCTTAAATTCCTCAAATTAGCAACCTGTTCCACTGCTCAGTATTTGGTTTAAATCTGCATGTCATTGAAACTCTTACTAGGACCTATCAAAAACTCACACTTACTTTCAGCAGCACACAGTCCCAGTCCAGCCAACACCACCTGCCTCCATTATACCAGCAAAACATTCAAACTGCTAGAACTCGATGTTTTTTTTTTTTTGCATTTTGACTATGGTTTAAGAGAGAGCCTCAAGAACTGGTATAGTGTTGTTTCCAGACCAAATTTGGAGCAGAGTACTGTAAATTAGGATTATGCTAAAAGGGTACATCTGCATAGAGAAATAAAGTGAAGCTCTGTTCAGTCTATACCTTTTTACCATCAATGTTTAGTCATACCTGGCTTTGCTGGAATTTTAAACTTTCAAGAATATCCAAATCTAATTAAAAAAATAGAAACTAGCATGAAATCAGAACACAACCAATAGGTTCCACGGGAAAAAAAAAAAAAAATCATCATCTGAAGGAATGTATTAACACTAATGAATAATTTTGTTGTTCTCCAGCATCTGAGGTATATTATGTAAAGCATTCATTTTTGGTTTCTGTTTATCCATTGTAAGTGGCCAGTGGGAAGAGGTGTTTTTGCTCACTAAGGCCAACTGCAAAACTTTTTGCAAACCATAGAATGCACAGTCCAAACAGTCATTTCGGTTTGAAATTGGCCTTGCTGCAGAGCCCTAAGCAATCGTTTCACACAAACCAATTCTAACTTCTTACTAGACACTTCCAGGATTAGTTAGTATTTGCACATAATTTGCAGAGAGATTCTGCTCCTCTTTTTTAAACCAGTACAGCATGTGGATATTTTAAATATTTAATTTAAATCAAGTGTAAGTCTGAGTCAATAATTTCTGAGAGTTTAAGATACCACAATAAACTTGATTGTGCATGTGTGAACTGTTGGCAACATACTGCACACGCAAAAGGCTACTAAGTACATGACTACTGCTTATGCAGAGTGCTGGTTTTGGATCCACAACACATCTGTATTCCTGCAGCTGTTGGGAGCCCCAAAAGGTTTATGAGCCTGCTGATTCAACTACATATAAACAAACCACATAAACACAGATCAAGAACTCTACCTTCAAACAACACTGAATAGAAAGTCAGAGACAACAGGCGACTATCAAGTCTATACATGAGGAAATGCAAAATTAAATTTAAAAAGAGACAATGTCAGCATGCTAGGCAGCGTTCTTAGCAGATTTGCAAGAAAATCCTTTGTATGCTTCAAGGCAAAAGTGAATGTTGAAGAGCAAGACAGTGGAAGAAATAGCACTGAAGACATAAGGGAAGGTCCATCAAAGCATCAGATGAAGCGCTGGCAAAACAGAACTATGATGATATTTATGTAAATATGTTATCATGTTTCAATCTATTTAGTAGAACCGTTCTGTTACCCAAATGAACGGCCTTTCCTTCCATGCTGCTCAGGGTCTGCTGCTCCCGAGCCTCCTAGCAACAGTGGGACCAAAGGACAGGTGCGACCAGCTCTGTGACTTGACAGAAGAACAAGACACAGCTCTCTTCCAGCACTTGGCTTTCCAAAAGCGGCACTGCTCCCAGCAGAAACGGGAAACCTCTCATAAGAGAGCTCTTACTACGTTAGAGGAACTAAACTCTCATTACACCACACCTCTATACAAGTCATCATACAGAAAGAGAAAAACCCCTTGGGCGTCAGAGGACATTAGACTTCCAGAGACTGTAACAATCACCACTGTCTCAACAATCATTTCTTAGAAGCACCCAAATACATTTACTTTTGACCTTCTGTATTGCCTGGAAACTCAGTCAATCTATGAAAGTCTTTCTCTCCTTTAACAATACCCTACGTATCCAAAAGAATGCCTTGAGTTACATGGGACAACAACATAACTTGAAGTTGTGTTGTAATCAAAGAGCTAAAGTTTAATTTTCAGCAGCACAAGCTGTGAATAAAATTGGGAACCAAGACAAAGTTTTCTGAGAATGTTCTCAGAATTGCTTTTAAAAGCCCTAATGGGACAGTCCATTGACACATATCAACAGTTAATCTCTGACTTCAGTAGCTTCTGACACAAGCTTGTAAGACTAACCATGTCCATTTCCTCTTATGTCCTTCTAAGACTTTGCTTAATCTGTAGCTGAGACACTTGGCTCAAATCTAGCTTTTATACACAAGCATAATTTTAAACTGCAATTCTGAATGAAAATCAGTATCGCACTGACAATTTCCTTAAAAATATTTTTATGTCACTACATTACCCCTAGCAGCACTGCTATACTAGCCAGGGGACAGCACGAACTCCTCCTGGTAGATCTCTCCGTCTAGTTTCTCCCTTAGCACCCAACGAGCAGTTTGGCGACGCTGTCTTACCTCGGAAAAATTAACTGCCAAGGGGATAATTCCTGCCACATAACAGGCGACCAGCATGGCCAGAGACAGCAGGCAGATGGAGCGGAAGTCATCCATTTCGTCGCTTTCTGTCCAGTCCCTTCAAGCGAAATTCAAAAGCAACTTTCCCCACCTCGTCCCGCACGCCTTAACCCGTGCAAACACCCAGCTCCCAGGAAAGCCTTTCAGCCATGTCTCCCTCGCCCGGCGACTCCGGCCTGCTCGGCCCCCGTCCCGCTGCAGAGGGGCGGGCAGCAGCGGCCCGGCCCCGGGTCAGAGCAGAGGGGCAGGCCCGGCCCTCCCCTGCGGCAGCGGGACCGGCCCCACCGAGCCCT
The DNA here is from genome assembly GCF_018691265.1 of Tyto alba. NCBI lineage: Eukaryota > Metazoa > Chordata > Aves > Strigiformes > Tytonidae > Tyto > Tyto alba. The sequence goes on from NW_024881280.1 coordinate 11,654,309, forward strand.
TCCGCCCACAGCGCGGAGCAGCGGGCGCCGCGGCGGCCTCAGGGCCCGAACCGGCCGCGGGGGGAAGGCGCGAAGGACCCGTGAGGGCCGGTACGCGAGCCACCCACCGCCACCCGCAGCCTCAGCGGCCAAGTGGCACCTCTGTGGACCAGCACTTCCCCTTCCGGGGCGCATCCCACCACATCCCCACCCCCACCCCAAAAAAAAAAAAAAAAAAAAAAAAAAAGCTTCCCGGCTTCAAGATGGCGTGCGGGGAGTGGAGAGGCTCCCTCATCAAAGATGGCCGCCCCCTCCACCAACTGAGCCTGGCGCGGCCGGGCGCTCCCGGCATCCTCAGCGCGGCGGAGCGCGGCCAGCTCAATGGCCGGGGCCGTTAGCGCGGCGCTTCCGGCGGGCGCGGGGGGTTGTGGGGGTTGAAATCGTCGCGCGCCTCTTCTCCGCGGCGGTGCTGAGGAGCGGGAGCCGTGATGGTGAGCGGGGCGGGAAGGGCCCGCCGCCCCCTCCCCGCGCCCCGCCGCCGCCCGGGCCGCTCCCCCTCCCCTCCCCTCCTCTCCTCGGGCGTGAGGGGCGGGCGCCGGCGGGAAGGCGCGGCGGGGTAGCGGAGGGAGGAAGGCCGCGGCCGCCGCTCCGGGCCCGGGGATGGGCGGGGGGGGCGGCACGTGCTGGCGGTGCAGCGGCCCCACCGGAGCCGCCCCGGCACAATGGCCGGTTGGTGACGGGGGGGGGGGGGGGGGGGGAAGGGTGGAGGCTTCCTGGCGCGGAGCGGGCTGGCCAGGGCGCCTGGGGTAGCGCGGCTCCGCGGGCCCGGCCCCTGTGCCGGCCTCAGGCGGCTGATCGGTGTGAATCGCAGCCGTTTGTGCCCGTGCTGCCTTCCCCGCTCCTCCCCAGACCTCCGAGCGGGGCGGGAAGGGCGGTAGCTTGCGCCGGTGGGCTGCTGGGACGGCGTGCTGAAGCACAAAGGCTGGAGCAAGCACAATCGCTTGTTGCATTCATCCAATACATTTGAATATGCTGAAGGAAGCTGCCCTGCCGTGGAAGGACAACTGCTGCTGAGCTTGCAGCAGTTCCACATCTGGCTGGCGCTTGCCCAAAAGCAGTTAGCCTCAGCGAGGGCGAGCAGCAGCTGCAAGCCCTGTCCACTGTTGTCCACAGTGAGAGGTGGCACTTAAACCACTGTTTCTGCCCAGCAGAAGTTACTGAAAAGTGTTTAGGTGTGTGCAGTATACCAATATTTGCATCACTGCACATCTTATTCTTCCAGTACTTGGTTTACCTTCCTTTTTTTTTTTTTTTTAGCTTTATTGTTGAATAGACTACAATGGGTGGAAGCCTCTTTGAGCAGGTGCTGCCTGGCTCCAAAGTCCTGGGCTGGCTGTCAGCACCACCTTAACCGTTTTTGCAGGGTTGTGTCTTCAGTAATGGGAACACTTTCAAAAGTGTCGTCTAGAAGTTCAAAATGGGTATAATATAAACCATGTGGTATCTCATTCAGTGTCCTGCTTAACAGCAGCCAGTACAGCTGTGCTTTTTTAAGAAAATGCAAAAAAAACCCCAACATATGCATCAAAATATAGATATAATATAATCAGAATCAGTCTATATTGGGTTTTACGGATCTTCCCTCGCTTTGGTTTTCCTAACTATAAGCTTTATATCTATAGGAAAGCACAGTAGTTATTAAATCACACTGATTTTTGCCCTGTCCCCAGGTACGTATTCAGTAGGGGAGGTAATAGTTGGAGGAAACTTCTCTCAGGGTTCTGAACTCGTCACTTTTTTTGTTCTTATGTGGTAGGAGAGGAGGAGTAATTTTATCAAATCAAACAATTTATTATCTTTTTCCCCTTAAGGTAAAGTAATGGGAAGTTCCCAAAGAAATCTTTGAGATGTAATGCGATTAATTCTACAATATGGATGGTCCCAATGGCATTAATAATTTCCACGCCAGTATCTGGTAGGGGTATTGTAAAGTATCTGAAGTGGTAAATGGTTTAAAGTTAGAAGCCCAAAGAACGTCCACTCTAAAATTCTTAAAGAACTGGTTTACATGTCTGGTTCACTGATATTTTTCTTCTGTAATCTGATTATTGGGATGATTTCAGATTATATACATTCATTTAACACTCAAAGAATGGGAGGAATAACCAGAACCCCTAAAATGATTCCCCAGCAAGATCCTGAGAGACCAAATAAAACTTTACTCAAATTATGATACAGTCCTGTAACTCCTGGTCAGTTCAGTTTTATCTATGCTCTCCTACGTTTTGTCAAACACAACTTTTTTTTAATACTTAATTCAGTTGAAAGAGAAATATGCATATGTAATCAGACACCACAAATAGAGTCTGCAAGACATTCCAATGCCAAAATAACACAACTTTATTTAGAACACACTGACTGAACTGGCTGACACATCTTGTCCGTTCTTGTTAATAAGAGATCCTTTGTGAAATGCTCCCAGGAAGTCAGAGTTGCAAGTCCTGGAACCAAGCTTTTTCATCAGTGACCAGCAAATAAAAGTGATAGTGCTGGAAAAAATGTTTTATAATAAACTTTGGCAGTCAGTTGGATTACCTGGTTAAAATGCACCTATGTAAGTACAGTGCCCTTAGGAACAGCCAGATACCAGCCACGCCTTGGGGAATTCCTTTCAAATCTTAGCGTCCTCGGGCATACATGAAAGTGGACCTAAATGCTCTAGTCTCCTTTGTGTGATTTTTGTTACGGTGTGTAGCTTCTGAATTCCCCTCTTTTTCAATTTGTTTGGGAAAAGCATTGCTGCTTTTGTTTCTCTCTAACTTTTTCCTGGGCTTCTCTGAATCTACCATGTTATTTGAGTCAGAATTTAAAGAGCCAAAGACTATTCCAGGCATAGGAATACTAGCAACCATGGTATAAAAATTTGTCATGTTTTCTTAAATGTTCCTTGTAAATCCTAACATTTGCCATTTTTCTTTTCTGTCACTGCCTTTGGTGAACACTGAACTGGTATCTTCACTGATACGTCCAAAGCATGGGTCAGGATTTTTTCTTTCAGCAGCTGATTAATTTAAACGCAATAATATGCTTTGGTATTTGTTTCCAGTGTGTCTTACTCTGCAGTTGCCTTCATGAATATTACATGTTGTGTGCTCACCTCATATATTAGCACTGAAAATGTTGGATCCAATTAGCAGCACTGGAAATGGTGTTTTGTAGCGTGCTTGCAAACTTTCTGTGCTTTGTAACCTGTTAATCAGATCACAGATTGTGTACACTTCAAAAATCTCGAGTGTTTGCTCAAATCACTTTCTGTAGCCAAGTGAAAAATATTACAAAAATAATGCAAGCCACAAGCCATACAATCGTCTAAGTCTTCCCTGCAGAAGAACAAGTTTACAGAGTGACATTTGGAACAGTTATCTGTGCCATAATTACTGTTTCATTAGACTCTCCAAAGTATGAAGAATTGGTGCATCTGTTTCACAGGAAATAATCTTGAATGCTGAGTGCAGATTTGTTTTATAATTTGCGTTCCCTTGAATTCAAGTGAATAACTCAAAATAGCTATTTCTGTTAAAATCTTTATGGTGAGACTGACAGTGAAGTTAAGTTGGACTCCCTCCTTGCTCTTTAATTGGGATATTCAAAACCTTACTAACAGCTTCCATTCTTTTAAGTAAATGCACTAATGGTATAACTTTTATACATTGATCTTTCGTGTTTAAATAGAAACTACTATTTCCATGGTATTTTATTCAACACAGTAGCTGCTTTACTGGTGATTTTACACATTTTAAAGTTACATAAGGTTTGCTAAGACTGATTGGAAACAAAAATTAGCAACACTTATATGAACAGTAAATACTATTTGGAAAATGTCTGTGTCCTTGATTGCTAGTTAATTGTTTTAATATTAAGCTTCTTTGTAGTCCTTCATTCAGATAACTTAATTCAAACAAATCATCATGTAGATTTTGCAGGTAACCTGTTTTCATGGTGTTTGTTTTGTTTTTCAGTCTCACACAATTCTACTTGTCCAGCCTACCAAGAGGCCAGAAGGCAGAACATACGCTGATTATGAATCGGTGAATGAGTGCATGGAAGGTAGGTGCAGATGTGGTAGTCAAAAACTGTTATTCAAGCCCCATTTTTGACATATTCCCAAACTTAGTAAGAAAATAAGTAGCTATTCATGTTTTCCTAAGGTAATTCACAAAAAAATGCAAAAATTTCTCATGCTTTTAGTTTAGTAATGTCTTGGCAAACCAAAAAAATAGTTATTCATTGTTTCTAAAACTTCTATTTATATGAACTGTCTCTATAACTAGATTAAGCCACATTCAATTTGCGTGAGTAGGCAATATTGCCTAACTCTCACTAATTTTTATGCTAGCCACTTAAAGGAAAGATTGCTACTGGAAATAATATATAAAATTACGTGTGCAACTGATACATAATGTGCAGCCTTATAGCATGCATGCTAGAGAAAAAATCCTGCAAGACTTTGACACACATAGTGAGCTTGAAAGGAAGACTGAAATTACACAGCTGTATGGTTGAAATGTGGAAGTTCACTTAACATTAAAAATTCTAATTCCAGGAAGTTTTGCAAGGCAAACAAAAGCATAACAAACACCAGATAAAGCCTCTATGTTGACTTTAATGTTATATTCCTGAAATGTATCTGAATTATTTATGGGCTAGCTTAAATAAAACTGATTCAAATTCATATGCAGACTTGTGCTGTCACTTTTACCTAAGTAGCTCATGTTTGACTCTTTCATCAAGAATGATCTTTCTCACAAGATTTGAGTAGCTTTATTTGACGTTAGTTCTTCTCTTTCTTAGGTGTTTGTACAGTAGGAATATATGTTGCAGTTGCTGTCTTAAAATTATTTGAAGGGATTTCAGGTTTCTGTTAGAGTTTATTGCATGGAAATTTACATCTTTGACAGAATCAAAACTTTTTCCTCTAGACGATGATAATGCTTCTTTCCGTGATTTTATAGCATTATGTTTCAATGCAAATAGCTAGAACAGCAGCATTTCAACTCCACAGAATTTGAGTAAGAAGTTTATGTCTTTGTTTTAATGGTAGTCATCTCTAAACTTTCCTGGTATCTGTGGTTCAATAGCTGAAGAAGTTTCAGCAAATACAGTTGTTGGGTTTTTTTAATATTTCATTGTTAATCTTGTTTCTTTGTAGGAGTCTGTAAAATGTATGAAGAGCACCTGAAGAGAATGAATCCCAACAGTCCATCCATTACATACGATATCAGCCAGTTGTTTGACTTCATTGATGACTTGGCAGACCTCAGCTGTCTTGTGTAAGTCCAGTTGTACCAGTCTAGTTCAGTGAGTTACAGAAGTGAGAAGTCTTCAATCTAAACTCTTACATGTTTTATGTGAAATCTGGCAAGGGTTTGGGTGGTTTTTGCAATAACTGTTTGTAAGGCAACAGTATTGCAGCTGGCATGCCACGTTGCCCACTCCAATTACCTGCACTGAAATAAAGAATCTCTAAAGAAAGCTTAGAAATTGATAGTTCACTAGGAATTTAGACACCTTGAAGCTCCCAGCATTTCAAATCCTGAAGTCCAACAGTTTAATACAGCTATGTATCTTATTAATGCTAGAATCTGTTTAAGTTGGGGCTGTATCTGCCTTTGTGCAGTTGGTCTAATTCTTAAGGAGGCAGAATGATTCTTATTCTGCTGAGGGCTGTACTAGTGGTACGGTAGAAGTCTACAGAATTGCATTGCAGCCAACTGTTTATTTTGATCAAGATACAGCAAGGTGGAAGTTTCTGTAAATCCTAATGAAGTGATTGAGGAACAGATCAGTCCTCCAGGGAGTCCTAGCCAGTTGTTTTAAGTGTTCTTCTGAATACATTATCTCCAGTTCTCATCTGTGTATTAAAGTTGTGGGCAAGCAAAGGTGGCCTTGTGACCTTCCAGCCTGACTGCATTGTGAAATCAAATGCTAAATTTGACTATTCAGAACATAGCTCAACATTGTAACTAAACCAATTCATCCAGATCGTATTTCCCATACCATAAATTTCAAGGTAATGGTTTGATATGACAGTGGTATCACCTTTGCAGATATTCTGTAGGAATAAGGATACAAATGTCATATTCAAATAACAAGACATAGTACTTGACTTTCAAGTCTCAAAATTCCAGAAACTCTTTCTAAGCCAGTATCAGGTGTGGACATTCCTGCAGCTGTACTGCTCTGTCTGAAACCCCAGTGCAAGTACTTACGTAGCTGCACAGTGAACAGCCTTTGTCAGTTAATTCCAGTTTAAAATGAAAAGCTATTTAAAGCAAACCTGAGCATCAGATTGCTTTCCTTTGCATTCTGATGTACATACAGAATCTATGTTACTGATAGTGACTTATTACAAATGCCATTTACCAAACTTTTCAGTAGAATAAGTAAAACAGGATTACAGTTTCTGCAGAGTTGCCTTGTCCCTAGATGCTCTGACACATTTGATCTTCAGGTATCATAGAGCTGGGCTGATGCAGTTTGAAAGACACACTTTATTTAACAGACTGAAGCTAGTAGGAAGTAGCAGCTGTTTCCTAGTACAGTCTTGTGCCTTTCATAATGAGGCTGGTAAACTCAGTGTCATGCCAAATTCTACTTCAGCTTACAGTTTTCCACCAGATGGCACACGTAGCACGTAGTGTACCAGACATGTCTTGTGTTCATGGAGATTCCTAAAGTACTTGCTGTCTGGTTTTGCAGTGTAGCATTGTGAACGGATTGGGGTGGGAGCAGAAATCAGTAGCTTTTTCCTGAAACTAACATTTCTTTTACTGCACTGGAACTACTACTAACTACTACTGTATCAGTATATACCTAAACTCTATATGGCCTTGAACCAGTCATGCTGGGGTTTAAATAACAAAGCTTTCTTAGAAACTATATGCTTAGAGTTTTTTCTTCAGGTAAGGACTGTAAATCGTTCTGGATTAAGTTATCTCTGGATTTTTACTTAGCTTGTTACCAATGACAATCTCACCCTTCTTACCTGATTAGAAATATCTGTACCAAGATTTAAAAACTGACCAGGACTTCAGTAGTTCTTGAAGCATTCACTGAAAGTACCACGTTCATCAATAAAACATTCAACTTTAAGGGGGAAAGGAGGGTGTGAATCTACACAGATAACTTCACATGATTTGATTTAATTTTTCAGTTTAATTCTGCTTCAATTCAGCAATGTCTTGAGTAACTGAGTTCTTTGGCCCCGGAAAGAAATCTTGCTAGTGGACTACTTTTATCAACTATCTGGGAGTAGCAGAGAAAATGAGTCTGTGGGTTCTTGATTTCAGTTTGATTTGTATGAAGGGTCCTTGTTTGTTAGACATAAGCTTGCCCTCACTGCGAACTAGCAAGAATCCTCTGTCATCCATCTATGAGCCTACCTTTGCTGCTGGAAAATTGTTCATTTTAGAAAATTATTCATTTTCTAAAAATTCCAAACAGAAGTGGAACACTTGCATGAAGTAGTGTTGAAGAAGTGTTTGGCTCATTAAGACAAATTAGATAGTTTCCTGGTAGAACTACTCTTCATTCTGAGCTCCAGAACATTAAGGTGCTCTATTTGTTGTCTCTCATAAGTAATTATATTCATGAACTAAAATGTGAATGCACTGTGATCCAGTCACTCAGTCCTTGGAGCATCTAGTTTTATTTCAGGTTCTTACTGATCTGCTGGGTAACTGGTTTTTAGGGATCAGGATAAATCTGTTTGCTAAGTGGCAATTCCCATCTACTGATATTACTTGTGTTCTGTACACAACTTTCTGCCTCATATGCTTGAGGACACTTGTTTGGGAAGCTCTTCTGGTAAACTTCCTGCAGGGCAGACTGATAGTACATTAATTCTTTTTTTCTCTCTAGTTACCGTGCTGATACTCAGACATACCAACCATACAATAAAGACTGGATAAAGGAGAAGATCTACGTCCTCCTCCGCAGGCAGGCCCAGCAAGCAAGCAAATAATGGGGGCACCATCATTACATGGGTTTGGGGGAGGGCTTGGACAACAGGTGTGTACAGAGTGTAGTAGTGAACGTTTTGTATTATAGTCATCCTGTTGCCATCTTGTTAAACTCTTTAGCCAGGACTGAATGTATTGTTAGAGATGCAAAGATTTTGTTGGATTTGACTTTTTTTCAGTGTAAATGGAGAAGAAAGTGCAACATCTTCAGCAGAGTTTTAATTTGTTTTTTTTCCTCTGGTTAGCTAATGGTCCTACCTTATTTGAACCCCTGGGGCTGTTCACATTCTACTTCGCCACATTCACTGTATGTGCCCTTCTGTGGGGTTTCCAACATTTAGTTATGTCCTTGAGACTGTCATAATGGGGAATAAAAAACTACCCTTTAGTTAAACTTGAGTGCTGAATTTTGTGTTTTTTGCTAAACAAATTATTAAAAGTCTTTCTTACCTGTTTGACAAGGAACAGGGCTTGAAAGTTTATGTGAACTGAACCAACAGTTGTTTGCTGCATTACAGAATGGCTCAAATTCTGGCCTGCTGAGTTAACTTTTCTGGCCTAGTCTTGACTACTGTCTTTCCTGGCGATCTTTGGGAAACACAGCAACCCTCTTGCATGTTAAACTTGATCTTTCTACAAGGCATTTATATTCAGGTAAAGGTGTCTGCTCTGAAATAGGTGGTGGGTAAGAGCAGGCTGAATGTATCATATCACAGACCTCATGAATTAGTTTACTTCCAACCTTCCCCTGAGAAAGGAATAGGCAAAGCAAATTGGTTTGATGGGGATCTGGCCCAAACTACATTTTCCCTTTTCAAGAGGATAAGGACTTAACTATCTGCACACAGCACAAAGTTCCATCTGCACCTGAATGTCTTGAAAGCTGATGTCTTCATAATTTTGCTGTACTGAAGAAGTTTGAATTGGAGGACACATTAGACCAAGAAATACAGCAGGTAGAAAAGAAGGCTGGCTTGGTACTTTGTGCTTTTGCATTAGTCCAGAGTTTGCTTACTGTAGGCACAGATTTGAGTCTTAGAGTCTATAGGTATACTCAGCCAGGAGCAGTTCCAGGATTAACAGAGGAATGTAATTCTTTCCAGTGCACTTAACTTCCTAATACACATCAATAGTTTCTGATGGACCTCACAGCAAATGGATTGGCTTAAAAGAATCTGAGGTCAAATTGACTGCCTGTGGTAAAGCTTAATTAAAGTAGTTTCACTTAAGTGGTAAGTAAGAACTGCTGAAGACTTGGCATCAAATTACTGGAGAGAGAAATTCTTAGAAAGCTAGTGGGAGGGGGTGTTAAACTTTTTTCTCAACACAAATACAGATTGGAGATTAGACCTACTAGCTCTACGGTTGTAGTGACCAGGAATCAATTCAATCTGCTAACATCAAAACATGCTTCCCTTATAATAAATAGTGATTTTCAAAACATAGCAGGTCAACAGTATATTAATCCATTTAAGATTACTTAAAACTGTAAATACTTCTGTATAGACATTTTATGTCCAAATGCAGCTTGACACAGTAAAACTTACAGAATTCACTCTTGCCCCATATAATAACATTCAAGTTTAATATCAGCAATGTTATTTAAACACCTGATACAGCTTATCCTCCTGTATAGCAAATAATAAAATAACATGTTCTTTCCTAACATGTCTGAGGTTAACTTCTGGTAAATATTTACTCTTTTTTTGGTAATAATTCCAATATTCTCTTGGTGGATCATTCAAGTTGCTAAGTAGGATGTGATTTTACAGTCTTTAAGTGAAGCCAAATAAACATCCCTTCTCACTTCCTACTGCATTATAAATATTTTCCTCATTCTGTGAGCTTGTTTTCAGCATAAGGAAAACCGGCAATGTGGGGTCTTTCCTTATTGTGAAAAGCACAAGGAACATGCTGAATCTATAGTAATCAGGAACATGGAACATAATTCTTCCTTCAAAGATAACCTATAGTTTAGTCCGATTAAAAAAAAAAAATACAATCTTCCTTTCTCTTGGTTTTGGCTCTGGTATAAGAACTGTGTAAACTAAAAGCAGTAAAAGTGTACAAAATATGAATCTCTCAGAGCAGAAAATGGGAAGAAGGTACTTTAAAGCAGGTGGTAATAAACATTTCTGCTTTATGAAAGGGGCATTGTGAAGGTACATTTTTTGGAAAGTAGAAGGTAAACAAGCAGTGACTTCAATGTTAATTCACTTTTTTTTTTTTTTACTTCTGTGGTCATATCAGCAATTGGAAGTATTTGCAGAATTAGAAAATGCAGGTAATTGTTCCTTTTATACCTTTGGAGCCAGACCCAGCCTTCTGCTGATATAAAAACACAGTCAATAGACCACTTTAAGAGAAGGGGTTTGAGCATCATCTCTCCCCCTTGTCGCCCAGCTACAAGTCTCTTTTTTTTTTTTTCCAATGAAACAAACTACCAGTTAAAACTCTCTAGTGCATCGTTCTTGAGCTGCTGTTCTCCATATTCCTTTAAAATTTCCTTTTCCTTGATTAACTATTCATGAAACAGCAGATTTGTTGCTCAACTAAGCAGCTGACTGAATACACTGGAAGGAAAAAAAAAGTGCTGCAGCATCTACCTGATGTGCGACTGGTTAGAAAGAAGAATCTGGAAGGCTTTCTCCAACTAATCACTGCCTTCAGAAATACAGTAAAGAGGGTTATGAGCACTCGGAAACAGAATGTGCTAGTAGGCTGGTACTCCATTAATGCAGGCTGCTCTAGCAGGGCAGGTGAGGACTTACTCTCCAGTTTGCTGCTTGGCTCCTTTCCGGTAACGGATGGAAGCAGGGCATTTAGGACTTGATCTCCAGTTGCGCCTGTTCTTAGAGGCATAAGACAGCACTCCTCCTAAGAGATACCAAGCATTTGCCAAAGCTCAGCTACTTTAGAAGTGAGGTTCAGCAGCAGCATTTTGCCAGTAAAGCCATAAACAAATTGCACAATTACAGAAATTATGTCAGAAAAGAATCTGCCGTCCCATGCATGCTTTGCCTGGGGCAGGTTGTCTGGTGCTTCCTGCGTAAGGGATAGGTGCGAGTAGCAGTGCTGGTCATGCCTGCTACAGCGTGGGAATAAATGATAAAGTAAATTGGCTGTTTCTGAGGGAGAGTGGTACAGTATGGTAAAAACAGGCATGAAGAGGGGAATCCCGAGACCTAGTCTTTCCAAGTGTGAAAATACTTACTCTTTTTTATTTTAAAGCGAGTCCATTAAGCCAGCCTAGCCTCAGTCCAGCGAGATGTATGAGCCCTCATCCATTTGCCAGGAGTACAGAGCAGGTGCCTGCCTGACTTCTGCTTGGCTTGTGGAGCCATGAACCATGCTGTGTCTTTTCTAATCATGGAATAGGCAAGTCTTCGCGCAGCCTCTGGACTGCCTGCTACCGATTTCAAGTTGAGGCATGATCAGAATGGTGCAACTCATTTCTTGGCATGACAATTCACTAAGTAAATAGGAAGGTGAAGTTTTGTGAGATGACTGAGCTGATCTAACAGTTCACTGCTGTTGAAAGGCATGATGTTCCTTCATGCTATGTACAGAAGAGACAGTGGGTGTTGTGGGGAAGGGGAGAAAAGACTGCCAGTCAGCAGAATAGCTGGTCACTTAAAAAAAAAAAAAAAAACAAAACCAAACAAAAACCACACACAAAACACCACCAAACAAACAAAAAACCCAACTACTCATTTGAGGCTTTGAGAACAAGGTCAAGCATGGTAGATGAAAACAGCATATATATAAAGGACCGGTTTATCTACCACTGCATGCTTCTGCCAGTCAGTAATGCACTGGGGCAGGGGCTAACCCTGCTAGGATTAGAATTTGAGTTGTATTTGACACCATGATAATAACAGGATCACTCTCGTACAGGAACCCCACTCTGCAGCCTGCTTCAGTATGCTGAAGGGGGACTGTGAAAAGCAAAATTCAATTTGTATTCCTGCTTTAAGGGTGGAATAAGCTAGGTAGTTAAAATACTTGTCTACACCGTTTCTTCCATCATCACATTCCTTTAATAGACTGAAATCATGACATCCATTATAATACATCACAAGCACAGGAGGAAAGCAGCATCCCCATCATTTCATCAGTCTGTTCCCATGCTTAACACCGCTGTCACGTACAGCAAGGAAAAAGAGTAAGTGGTAGCCCAGACCATCTTGTTGTCTTTGTTAGTACCTAATATATGTGCTTTAGAAAAGCCTGTTTACAAGCAGAGACTTGACCACTCATAGCAATTTTTAAGTTGGAAGAACCACCATATTTTTCACTTGCATTAGAAATTGGTAAGAAAGTTGCAAAGTTGCTGGTTGTGACCTCTACCACATGCCAAGCAATGTGCTAGTTCGTGATGCACTGAGAGCAAGGATGCTTCTTAAAATTTACTTTGCTTTAGAGTACATAAACAGTTATGTACATTTGCAATTCCCACTGAGTAACAGCCTGATTGTACTGAAACTCAGCTATGTTGGAAACTCAAACAATCCATCAAGAAAGCTAATAAACAGAAAAAAATGAAGGGTAGCTGGATTACAAGTATAAAGTAATTTCAAGCTCCAGTTTTTCAACAGCCATGAAACTGTTAAGTGTCTGCTAGACCCTGGAGAGCATTAAAACAAGTAAGTTACAATTTCTCTTACCATTATCATGGGGGGGAGGGAAGTATTTGGCAGGTTGGGGAGCATAATTTAGCAATTCTCCATCAGGAGACAGGGTATGGCAGAGGCTAGTGACCGAGTCTGAGATTCTCAGCCTCACTGATCATCTGAGCGACTCATCTTAGGTACCCACTTCCCCTTGAAGTCTGTGAATATCAGTATTTGTCTCAAGATAAAGTGATAAATAACGTGTACTAGCTATACATAAACTGCAAGAGCAAGTCTGCTGAAATAGAAAATTATTTTAGAGCTCTGCAATAGTAGTCAATTCTCCCAGGTTTTCTACACCAAGTATGTTGTCTGCTACAATGTTACTTACTGTTGGCTGAATATAATGTACCATTCACTGAAATAGCCTGGGAATTCATTTGCCACTGAAATACACTGAATGGAGATGTTTGGGTTTGCATAGTACAAGGCAGCTCTCTATTCTGACCTGTTAATATATGCTTCATCCTCACTGTGTCTGAAAAGAATTAGACAGACCCATCTGGATTTGTTATAGGGAAACATTGGATTCTAGCAATTAGTTTTCTCATTACTGTAATATGAACTATGCCTGTATGGACAGTTTATCTAGATGAGGTTTGGGCACAGCTCCAATTTATGGATTTTATTCCTAATATTTGTGCTGAGTTTATATTTGAAAAAGAAGTAAACTTGCACGCTGCATATCTCAGCTCAGTGCCACCCCTGGTGAAGCATTAGCAGGGATTTTTGTTACTGCTTTTGCACACACCCTAGCTGATCTGCTGCTGCAACCCCTGCAGTGTCTCTGTAGTCCTTCCAACTCAGACTGTTACTGTCACCTTAGCACCAGCCGTCAGTGACACACACACAGCTTCTGGAACTCTGTGCAGCTGCTGCATGCCTTGCCTTTGTGTCATGTAAATCAACAAGACCCAGAGAAGAGAAAAATTGGATTGTGTACTTAGGGGCTGTTTCTGGACTCTACCACTGGCTAAATGAGACACTTGTATGGTCCGGATCTCTAATGCACCAGTGCTTCCATCTAGTGTATTTAATTACTACTCAGACAGCTTCTGCATTGCTCCATTGACCGTGCAGGAAATAGGCTCCTAAATTTAAATTATTACCTTCTTAGTTACCTAGGGGATTGGTTTCACACACACTCAACACAAACCTGTTGCCTTGAGATGTTGGGGAATATCCATCCTTGGAGATGTTGAAGACCTGACTGGACACAGCACTGTGTAACCTGATTTGGTTAGACCTGTTCTGAGCAGGGTTTAGCTAGATGACTTCTGGAGCTTTCTTCCAACCTAAATTATCTATCATTTTATTTGACTCACTACAAGAACACCCGATATCACGAAAAATGAGAAACCTAAGCTTTGAATTCCTACTCTGACCAATTCCATGCACACATTTGAACTCTGTGTTTCCCCAGGCCGCCTAGGACAGCGCTGCAAATGGCAGGCGTCAAGTACCCATGAGTGGGTTTGCAGGACACAACAGTAGTATTGGGTAGGCTACAGAAAGTGCAGCTAATCCCCATTGACAAAGACAGTGTGCAGAATGGTCAGATTTGAGCTTGTTCGGATATTCTCTTTGAACAAATTAAGGTTCACATGGGACACAGAGAATAATGCCTTGTCATAGAGGTTTAGTCGTGAGAGGTCATCAGACCTGCCACCCAGATGCAATTCCCCTATTCCCCACCCCCATACTTGCACACCCCACAAGCCTTTCCAGCCATCAACAAATTAAAAAAAAAAAAACAAAAAACAAAAAAAAAAAAAAACACAAACAAAAAAACCCCCACAACAAATCTGATAAATAAAAGGCCTCAGAAATCTGCAATGTACTGATAGGGAATGCTCAAGGACATTGCAAAATGCCAGGGGAGAAAATGAAGGAGAAAGGTAAGAAACAGGCCATGCATGACAATGGAGAGAAAAGCAATCACGCCCATGCTCCTGCCTTCACTCCAACACCCCCTGCTAATCTCACTGGGAGGCAAAGGCATCCTAACACAGAAAGGTACTTGCAGGTGGAAGAGGAAAGTCAGAGTTACTAGAAATAAACCTTGCTCCATGTTTCATTTTTTGCTATGCCTACTCTCAGGTTCTGAGCAGGAAGGGGGGAGGGAAGAAAATAAAATAAATAAAAAAAAAGAAATCTTTTCTCTCTCAATACTTTAACTTGATCTCTGAGGGAATTCCTAGCTTGTACATCTATTCCACTGTAACACTGGAATGTAGCAGAAACACCAAGACGTAACCAGAGCGCAGCAAGCAGGGTCAGCATTCAAGTCTCCTCTTCAAAGAAGTGCATAAATCCAGAATTGTTTCTTTTCCATCCCTGCCATCTCCAGAAGTTTAGCTAGTGCCAAACCAATGCAACTTCCCTTGCCTGGCTTGTAATGCTGTTCCAGAACACACTTCTCAGCTCATTAGTACCCTTCTAGATTCCGGGCCAAGTGAGTTTAATTTCAATCTCTATCCATTTTGTGTCAGTAGCACCTTTTTCTATTATTTCTCCATGTACTTCACCCCTCATCTCCCAGGAAAAGCAATCATTCCCCATCTCAGTTTTGCTAAATTAGTAACCTGTGATTAATAGTTTCTTTTCATGCAACAAGTTGCTTTGTTTCCTGCTCACCCCAGCAGTTTTATGCAGCTTTCCCTGTCTAAATTTGTCTTTTAAGATAGTTATCATTCTGGGCACAGGCAGCTCTAAATGAAGTTTACCAATCTTTCATACTGTGGTAATGATATCTCCCTAGTCTTAACCAAGAATGAATCATTTATTTTCTCCTAAAATTACATGTGCTTTTTTCTGTGTTTACAACATGCCTGATTCTTCAGTGATCACTCAGCGTACACTCTACCCCTTTCCTCTGTCATCTCCATGTAAAAGCACTCGCTATTCATACAAAATGAAACAACTTCAGCTAGAAAGCTTAAGAAAGAGACACACGAGAATAACCAAGCCATTGATATAAATGAAGACACTCACCAGAGATATTCTGCAGGACTCAAAGGCTGTCTGAACTGAGTAGAGCAGGGGCTACAATAACCACAAAACCGTGTTGTTCTGTTTCTTGGCAGAAAGGCACGCAAATCAGGTCAGCCATTGCTCCAGGAAGTATTTCCCTTCTGAAAATCCCAAGGAAAAATAGGCACCTCCCTTCATCTTCTAATTAGTGGACTAATCATCTTGTTAGCATATTGCATAACCTAGGCAGCTCTCTGCTCAGGACACTGGCTTCTACCTGTCTTACTCCTCAGACCCCGTTCTCCCTAGGTACAGGAAGCCTAGGCATCTCAGAGCCCCACATTCCTCCCATAGGGGAACAGCAGCCAGTAGAGTTCTTATCAACCTCCTGACCCCCAACACACCTCAAGTAAAATATTTTGAGCTCCATAAATCTGACTTCTCCGTTTAAACTCTTTCTGTAGAAAATTCATTACTAATTCCAGTCATGCTGTCATTAGACGTTCAATATCACTTAAATCTAGTTGCAGGGAGAATGGAGGTTCAGCCTCAAAGGTGTTTGACACATAATTCAGATTGAAAGAAACACCTGTGTTACTTGCTCAGTCGCTCTTTTGGTTCCTGAATCAACGTAAAAGCAAAATGCAGGTCCCAGCCCAGTACCTGCTGAGCACTTTGGTCCAATTCCCCCTTTCCCCCCTCACACATGTACTGACCTAACTGATGGCTCTTGTCCTACCTTACATCAGAAATTGACACTCACCCTAACTAGTAATAAGTAGTGCTAATTAGTTAATGCAGAAGGTCCCCTGAGAATTGAAACACATCCCTCTTCCTATTTACTTAGATAAGCCTCATAATGAGAAATCTATCAAAGGTTGTTAAATATAAGGATGCTATCCAGTCCTGGCTCAGGATGTTAATGCATCAGAATTTACTGAAGGCCCTGGGAGTGTTATAGTACCATGCTATTGCCCTGTTCTTACATTTTCCCCATGACACTTAGTGTGGGTCACTGACAGAAAGAGGCTAATGGACTAGGTAGCACTCTTCTCTGGTCAGATACACATAAGCACACTATGTTGGGTTTTTTCTTACTTGACTAATGTTTTCCACAGATGTTTTGTAGGGAACATGAAAGCATCTATGCAGACCTAATGTAGACAAGGAGTTACAACAGGTAGCATCTTTCTCTATATATTTTCCTCATTATTTCTACAAATTTGATGTTTTGGACCTGGTGTCATGAGAATGAGAACTGGAGATGATGTAACTCTAGCTGATACAGCTACTGTTTAAAATCTGTTCACCCATGGGCTTCACGAAGACCCAGAAAATACTTGCCCAGAATGCAAGCGGTACTACAAATTAGTCGAAATATCTATGTCATGACACTAAGTGGTTTTTAAAGTGACTCTAAACATGGCAGATAACTTTTTTTGTAAACTTAAATGCAATTAATAGTACTGATTTAGCCACATCCATGCTTCTTTGAAGTCTAATGCTTCATCAGTCTTGCAATTACTTCTCCAGATGAGTTCTAAGGGCCTTGGCAATTGCTTGCTGCTGCTATTTTGATCCTATGCCCTAGGAGTATGAACTCTGTTATAGAGACTCCATCTGAGTCCATTTAGTGAACTACATGAATCAGAGCCCTGCAATAAAGCCCAATTAAAAATGAGAGCACAGAGAATATTGATCCCTGTAAAGCCTTTTACAGCTTTCATGATCTGCTTGGTCACTCATTGCTACAGCAGGTGCTGAGCCTTTCCTGCTGGTTTCCTTTCATTAGCTTGCTGGGATTATGGTCAGATTAAGATGTGATTGAACAGATCAGCTGGTGGAGGCCCTGCAGTATGAGGGAGAACCCCCAGATAACCCTTCTCACACATGCTCATAGTCCTCTGGGTCAGGTTTTATTACTATCTAATTCAGAGGAAATTTCTACAGCAGTGCTTGCTTTTCCTCTGAGCAACACCAAAAAAAAGCCCTTTGAGATTTTTAAATCTGTTTTACTAATGGACATGGTGTCTGCAGGCTCTGAGTTCACAGAGGTCACAGATGATAGCATTACCATGTGCATCACACCCATGAAAGTATCCTATGAGCTCCACTAACTCAAGACCTTCAGCCTTCTTTGCAGTATATTACGGGACAAAGAACCCCTGTGGCAATGAAACACACATTATTCAAATGAGACATTTGAATAAGAACTGTGAGAAGTGTGCATTAAGAGGGATGTATGGCATCCTAGTCAAAATATAGGGCTCAAAGCCAGATGATTTCAGACTCTTTTCCAGGCTGTTCCCCACATGATATATGGTGTCCAGAAGCCTACATCCAAAGGGTGTAAGTGGGATTTGAATCATTAGATCTCACATGGGAATCCAGAAAGCTTCTATTCAGCTGTTGTTCAAAGCTGGATTCACCTCAAACATGTATGTCTCAGTCTTCACAATTCAGGATCTGCTCCAACATGCACCCAGAAGTGCTTTAGTCTCAGCTGTGTTCAGACCATTTCTGTGAGTAAGTGCTAAGGGAGCTCACAGACAAGGTGTTCCCCTATTTCCCTTGATTTGGTAAGCCTTCTCAGAGCACAGCCACTGCAAATAAATGCAAAAATAAAAGAACAGCCACTGCTTTCTCTATCTCACCAAGCTGTATAGGCTTGTCTGGGGCTGGCAGGAGGGATTAGAGGGCAAAACACTGAATGTCTTATGGTGAGGTTCTTTTGAAATCCATGGTATGGAATATCTGAGGATGACCTGCACCAGAGGGAAAGCAATTACAGTTTTCTAGGAGCAGCTGGGGCATTTGCATGGCAGGAAGGTCCTGCATTCCAGGCACTGCTCCAAAGGCTGTTTATGAACTTGAAATTAAATAGTTACAGAATAAATATGCAAAGTAATTCCTGAAGCAATCTCAGGCTCCAGGCCTTGCTCCAGAGACAGAAAGCTCTTGAACCACTAGGCTAGAATCATACATTCTTTGTCCAAATTAAGCTTTATTACCATGCAAGGTGTAAGTAGAGCAGCTTTAGCAGACAGAACTAAGAATGACCCCATCTTTAGCAAACTCAATTTCCCAGAGGGTCTTTTCCTTCATTAATATATTGCATTGGTACAAGGGTGAGAGTGATTCCTGACAGCCGTATGAGGTGCAGCAAGCAGACCACTCCTATGAATTTCCCCTAGAAGGAGGCTCTGCTTTTCATGGGAAAGCTGCTATAACAGCCCTGCAGCAGACCCAAGGGGTTCATAGTTCGGCACGGGCTACAGATGGTCCTGGGTAAAAGGGCTACGGCCATGCTGGTAGCTGCGGGCCCTGCCAAGGGCTCTTGGATGCTGCAAGCAGCTGCCAGTGACCCAGCTGTGTCCTGTTCTGACCTGGGAAAAAGAAGCTGAAAAGACAAGTTGAAGCCAGCTTTTCTACCACCCTGCCCCTCAATGCTAAGCTCATCTCTGATTTGGGGACCTGGCTTAGGCTGGTGCCAGGTTGGTGTTGTTCACCGGCACTTTAGTTTTAATAAGATCAAAATGAAGCTGGGAAGGGGAAAAAGGGAAGAGTTTTGCAGAAATCCATACCCCTTCTCTCTCAAGACAAAATATTTATGCTCAAGATGCTTCACCAAGCTCTTCAGCATAGATTCAGCACTTGCAAACACCTGACAAACTCCTGCCAAAAAAGTTTTGAGTAAACAGAGGTGATGTGTGACACGTTAAATATTGCTAATGAGCATCAGGTGTTTGCTGGGGAAAATGGCTCCTCGTCTTAGATATGGTAATTATTTTAAAGATCTATTTAGCATTTAGATTGCTTAGGGGGAAAAGAGCTTGGAGCAGTTGATTGCCTTGAAAAATGCTCCGGTATTAAGTGGGTCTCTTCGAACATTGCTTTCATCTACTCAGACAGAAAGCAGAGGTGACACTTCAGCTTGGGATAATTACAGGGACTTTGACATCATTTGGTTGTCCTTGTCAACAGCGTGTAGCCTCTAGTTAAAAAAAAAAAAAAAACAAAAACCTGCACACAACAAATCTTGCACAATAGCATTTAAGGGAGTTAAAATACAAAAGATTAAACATGCTGTACTGAAGCCTTGAGAGGAGCTGTGAAAGAACCAGCCCGAGCATTCACAATCTGTAATTTAACCCCGAGCAGAAGACCCTTTGGCATGCTTTTAGACTCAGCTACATCTGTCGCATTTTTAATGCCCGTTTTCATCAACAGATATTTATGGCTGCAGCATCATCAGCTCTCACAGGCTGTAATTTAGCCTGAACAAAACTCTTGAAGGTGAAGGATCCCGTGAAAATCCCACATATGGCAGGAGGTAAGAGCAATTGCTTAGTGAGGGACTGAACTCTCCCGCAGCAGCTGAATATCTCAGCCCACAGTCAGGCTGCACTGCGCTAGCCTGGGCCAGTAAGCCTGGTCTAGGGGACCATTTAAAACTGTTCAGGGCTGGCCAAAAGGACAAAGCAGCCTGCACACCTAATACACCAGGCTGAGCAAATGCAGCAATTTGGAATCAAACCTCTGCTATAATTAGCTACTTTTCCTCAAAAATCTGAGAAGTTACCTAGAAAAAAAATTTCTGACTCAAAGGAGTCCCTCTATGGCTGAGTTGATGAAACACCATTTACACCCTTTGTGCCCTGCAACATGTTCAGCAGCAGAGGCAGTCCAGATGATATTATGAAGCCCACATAGTCAAGCATTCATCTACACAGCAGCTGCCATTAAGCTCATTTTAATGGGGAGAAGTATCGGTGTATTATTGAGCAGTATTGCAGATTAACAACCTGAGCTAGGCAGGGTGTTTCAAAGGGGAAGAGCAGTGATGCTGGACACCAAGGGAGGATCTGTACAGAGCATCTCCTGAACACTGCCACGACAGACAGCAGAACCACTTCAAGCATTAGCTGTATTTCTCTCATTCCTTGTAGCCACTTCAAGATTTAAATGTTATATTAGCACTTTCCCTGTGTCTGTTGCTGAAGAAGAATCAATCAGGATAACCACTGAGCTCCCCCCTAGCCCTCAGTGTCACCAGCTTTCTACTGCTGCTTCTACCACAGTGCCAGCGACTGCTGACAGGCAGCATTCTCACAGCCACTTGCATTTCTTGGAGCCAACAGTATTAAAATGCACCATCAGAAATTTAACCCAGGCAGGAACAATGATTCAGACTGATTCCATTTCCCAAATCTGACAAGTGTACGCACTAATGAATGACACCCCTCACGACCCCACAAAAAGAGAAGGGAAAATGCAGCAATGAGGAGAAAGCCCACCATCATTTTTTGCTAAGAAAAATGTTTCCCTGTTCCATCTCCTCACCCATAAAGTCTGCTTTAAGACCAGAAATGAGAAAAGCGGTTGTGAGTGAAGATGATGGCAAAACACACAGAGACTAAATAGGGAAAGAATGACACCCTTGCTTTCCTGCGTGGCTGGGCAGGCAAGGCAGGACATGTAGGCGCAGGGTAGTCACCACTGCAGCCAGCACAGCAAGGGGACCAGCACGGACAAACTGCCCCGGCATCAGCAGGGGGGCTCAGGCAGCTTGTGCAGCCCCCCCGAGCTCTGGGCAGCTCCGGCCACGTTGCGACGACCCGCTGAGCCCCGTGCCCGAGGGAGGGCTTGCTTCTCTCATGCTGCGTTGCGAGCACAGCAAACACGGAGATTGATCGAGCAAAGAAAAAGCTCCACAAAGAATTAAACAACTGTCAGGAGAAGATGGATTAGGAAACACCAATGACAAGAATGGTTCCTCTTTCCCTTGGAGAAAGTGTTTTTCTAAGGTGGCTGAAGTTCACTTCATGTGGCAGCTAGATGGAACCATTCCCAGTTCAGAGAAGGGAAGGGAGTACTGGGAGCTGATGTGACTGGTCTGCAGTCACTGAGGATCACAGCTGACAGCAGAACACATCCTTTTTGCTCTGTCCCTTGGTACCCCATTATGTGTTCTCCACTGAATTTCCTGCTGTAGCACTTGTGGCTCTTGTGTCTAAGGAGTCACTGGGATGAGAGGTGGAAAAGATCTCCTAGTTCAGGCCTGGCCAGCCTTGGGCTGTCTGATCCTTGATGAGATCCTGAGAAACAAGACTCAGGAGAGAAGCAGGTGAGTGCAACAGGCTCCAACATCTGGGCTGGGACATCAGCCTCAGCTCACCCTGGAGCCCCACTTCTGCTGCAGCTCGAGATACAGACACCCTCACACCCGTGCAGCCCTGCTGCCGGCTGTGTAACATCTTACTGGTGGGAGCCAGGCTTGAAAGTCCCAGCCTGAGCACCATTCTCCCATCACAGGCCAAGCTGTTCCCTGGAGCAGAAGCTTGCAGAAGGGCTGAGGGCATCAGGCACTGGAAATAAGAGACAGACCTACATTGTCCTCTGGGCCTGACCCACAGTCTTGTCTTAGAAACTCCCCCAGACATCACAGCAAGACTCCTGCTCCTTTCACACCCCTTTCGTCTTTATCCTGTTGCTCTACTACTGATCGAGCTGAAAGGCACTCATCAGCTATTCCCATTTTTTCTACTCTGGAAACTATGACCACATTTGAGTGTCCTCATATCTATTTCAGCAATTTCCCTTCCACTGCTTTTCTTCTTGCCACGGTACTGGGAACAACGTTGCTTCTCTTTAGCAAGGGCAAAATCCAAAGCATTGCCATCAAAATATAGCAGCATTGACATGACTTCTGGTTTGCCCTCATTATATGTTGGGAGGACTGAGAAACAAGGTGATTTGGTGGGTAGAGAAATTCACACAAGCACTGGTGAACTATCAAAAGATGTCACCTCTTCAAATAAGCTGTTTTGTCTACTTTGTATGCAGCTGCCCCACTTCTTTGAGACCTTTGTGGTCACCTTCAAAATACAGCTATACTGAAGGTCCAGTTCTAATCACTCAGCTGCTGAAGGGAAGCCATTAGCAGACAGCAGCAGGTCCTACAGGTTAAAACTAAATAACCCCACAGCAGCCCCACAGGCCAGTGATGTGACATGCCAGGGCATGGGGTGAAGAGGGACCTTGAGAGCTGGGGTGAGGCCTGTGAGAGCTCATGACCACCCCAGGAGTCAGCAGCCACCACTCTCAGAGGAAGCTTGGGCTGCTGCAGGGAAGGTGACACTGAGATCCACCCATCAACTGAGACAGAGATGGGGAAAAGGCAAAGCAACTCTGGGCTTCGACCCCAGAATTCACGGAGAAGAACCCTTAGGGAAAGAAAGTTGAGACAGACCAGGAGGTGCGGAGGGACCCAGGGGTGGCTTTTTGGGTCAGTGACCCCATTTTGTCCAGCTCATGCTCATGAATTTGAGCATCCTCCTAGTCACTGGGCAGCTACATCACCCCGTGCACTGCTGCTGTTACTGCCAAGCTCAACCCCACTGCAGGCAGTGGTAAGCAGTGTTGCTGTACCAGTTTCCACAGAAATCAAAACCAGATACGCTGATTTCCACCAAAATCACATTAAAACACAATTTTGTCCCAAGTGGATTATTTTGTTACTTTTTTTTTTTTTTCTTTTGCACCATGCAGTACAGATGAAGCTGGATTTATTATAATGACTCAGATTTGTAAACCACAAATTTCATTGATAATATCAAGCAGAAGCCTCTATATCTATTAAGATGGGATGTCCCTGTCTTAAAAACAGGTAGGTCTGAACACTTACCCAGTGCCATTTCCAGCACAGAAATATTACCTCATTCTGACCTGGGTTTAATTACTGGTCAGTCACTGGTGAGATTTAAGCAGCATTTCAGCAGCATTTCTCAAACAGATGCAAATCAGTCAAAAAAGCAAAAGGTTGTTCACTTTCCAGCCCCCTGTACCCAGCCTCCCATTGCCCAGCAGCAACACTCGGCAGTGCAGAAACATTTTTGCCACAGCTCTGGACTCTATCACAGGTGTTTGCAAAACACCTGACAGAAACAAAGCCCTAGAAATGCGGATGACAGCCCTGCTACCTTGCACCCAAGCTGGGAGAGCAGCGGAGGGGCAATGCCTCCAGCCCACACGTGGGCACAGAGTTCTCTGGAGAAACAGAGCTGGAAGCCCAGCATGCTGCAAACACCCCGTTGATTTTCACAGGGCAGTGCGCTGATTTTCTGCTACCATAGCAGCAAAACAAATGCACTGAAAACAGGGTTTGTTTCGGGTAGATCTAAACATCTAATTTCTACATTTGCAGTTCTCTTCTTTGTTTCTGTTTAAAATATTCACAGGTCACCATGAAGGAATGAAACTTAGGCCCCTTAAGAGGGAGGGATACAGGAGCTCTTTAGCTGTGTTGATGTGGTGGGTTGACCCTGGCTGGATGCTGGGTGCCCACCAAAGCCTCTTTATCACTCTCCTCCTCAGCAGGACGGGGGAGAGAGACTATAACAAAAGGCTCATGGATTAAGAGAAGGACAGGGAGATTGTTCACCAGTTGCCGTCATGGACAAACCAGCCTCAACTTGGGAAAATTAACTTATTGCCAACCAAATCAGAGTGGGATAATGAGAGATAAAACAAATCTTAAAACACCTCCCTCCCACCCATCCCTTCTTCCTGGGCTTAACTTTATTCCCGAATCCTCTACCTCCTCCTACAGGGAACAGGGGTTGTAGTCAGTTCATCACATGTTGTCTCTGCCACTCTTTCCTCCTCAGGGGGAAGACTCCTCACATGCCTTCCCTGCTTCAGCGTGCGGTCCCTCCC
Source organism: Tyto alba (assembly GCF_018691265.1). Lineage (NCBI taxonomy): Eukaryota > Metazoa > Chordata > Aves > Strigiformes > Tytonidae > Tyto > Tyto alba. The sequence continues at coordinate 11,678,673 of NW_024881280.1, forward strand.
ATGGGAGACAGCCCCCCACATACTGCTCCAGCGTGGGTCCCTCACCTGGGGTGCAGTCCTTCAGGACCAGACTGCTCCAGCGTGGGTCCCCTGCAGGGTCACAAGTCCTGCCAGCAAACCTGCTCCAGCGTGGGCTCCTCTCTCCACGGGGCCACAGGTCCTGCCAGGACACTGCTCCACTGCGGGCTTCCCACTAGGTCACAGCCTCCGTGGGGCATGACCTGCTCTGGTGTGAGGTCCTCCATGGGCTGCAGGTGAGTATCTGCTCCACTGTGGACCTCCATGGGTGCAGGGGGACGGCCTGCCCTCTCACCATGGTCTTTCCCATGGGCTGCAGGGGAATCTCTGCTCCATCACCTGGAGCACCTCCTTCCCCTTCTTCACTGACCTTGACGTCTTCAGAGTTGCTCTCACATACACTCACTCCTCTCTTCAGCTGAAGGGGTTTATTCCCCTTCTTAAATATGTTATTGCAGAGGCGCTACCACCATCACCGATGGGCTTGGCCTTGGCTCTGGCACTGCACTAGCTCTGTCAGACATGGAGGAAGCTTCTAGCAGCTTCTCACAGAAACCACCCGCTACCAAAACCTTGCCATGCAAACCCAAGAGTTGGCCATGAAGTATGAGACCGAAAGATAAAGGATGCAAGAAGTGTGTCAGGATGCTTGCCCAAGAGAAGAGCAGGTTTCCAGGCGCTTCTGCACTTCGTGTGTACTTCTAAAATGCCGGAGGTCCAATTAGAGGGATAGAAATATCCACCTCAACACACCCTGCAGCCCAACAGCAGAGCGTTTTGAGAGTGAAGAGATACATAACTCTCTGTATCAAGCAAGACCCTTTTAACAGGCTGCTGAAAAAGGAGATCTCCTAGTACTTAGCTTTCTTACTGAATGTAGCCTGGAAAACGCTGCTGTTTCCAAGAAAATAATCTGCTTTGTGAGTGCTAAAATTAACTGAGTATTTTAAAAAACCCAAATCCAATAAATCCAAACAACACTTGATTTGCCTTTTGAGACAAAGCATTTACCAAATTTGACCCAACTATGTAACCACTGTGAATGTGGTATTTCTATGTTTATTAAACTCCTGCAAATAACTTACTCCCCTATGATTTTCCCCACACTTGGTTCTAGTCCCCTTTGCTGCAACTGTTTCTATTCCAAACTCCTTTATGTCATTTATGTGCCAGATTACTGTATGTCTGACCCTAACCTCCTAAAAGAGGGACCCATCCCTTGCTCATTTCTCCTTTCCCCCCACCCAGTTTGGGTCTTCAGATCAGTATTTAATTTTCCTAGACAGGATTAATTAAAGCCTTCCCAGCCATCGTTACAGCCTGAGAATCTCCTGGCTTCTAAGGCACATTGGTGGTCATCCCTCAGGGTGTACATGGCAGGACTCCAGGGACACAGCCCAGCTGACGTCCTGCTACAGAAGCAGCACCAAGCAAGAAAGCCCCAAGTCTTTCCCTTTTTATCGAGTTCCCACAGCACTCAAACACCAGATCCATTACCAGGCAGCATGGGGAAGCTCTGGTTCCCGCCCCCAGCTAACTTCCAGCACACCTTCACCCACCTTCCCTAGACAGAAGCTCTGGCACAGCTGCTTTCTGTAGAGTCAGACCCAGCTGATCCTAGTTTGAAAAAGCCTCTGTGAGTGAACTAGCAGGCAGTGTTAAGCCCTGATTTTAAACTCAAAGTCTCCAAATTGACATTGTAGGCTGGGCCTTTTTTTTTAATGAAGTATGATTAGGAAAGTTTACCAGCCTACTTGGGGAGTCACAGTATTTGAGGCTCAACAATGTGCACGCTTGGAGGTATCTGTGGGTGCTGATGCTTCCCTGCCCTCAAGCTACAGGCAGAAGAAAGACCTTTGGGAGGCTTAGTAAGGAAGAGCAGTCTGATAGCCTGAGGAAAAGATCAAGGAGGAACTAACAGGAAGAATTAATTCCCCCCATCTGCAGCTATTTCTTTCAGCATGTAAAAGCCAGTCCATTAGCTGTTCTTAATTTTTGTCAGAAAGGATACTTTCCTGCCTTGCCAGCTGAGGAAGGCTTCTTCAGACGTTTTCAATTGATATGCCATTGTATCCTAGAAATCTCTGACAGCTCCTGGAATATCCCTCCAGAAGCAACCCAGGAACCCATGCAAAAAACAGGGGTGTGAATGTCTGGGGGACCAACCCAACGAGACACAGAGACAGGGACCAGGCAAGAAAGGAGGGAGGGTCTTTTTCAATGGGAAGTAAGGGGGAATAAAAACAGGCTGAAACACTTGTTTCAAAGTGGATTTTATTCCAGGCATTAAACAGATTCTGGCACATGCTTTCTTCAAGAAAAGAGAAAACAAATCTGGGCTCTACATAAATTACATCTGGCAAAGTGCAACTTAGAAGTGAGTGGGGAAAATAAACCTTTTGAAATTGATTTCTGTACAACAGTAGTTTCAGCTCCTCTTAAATAAACCTCAACTGGTTCACCGTGCATGAAATTACATTGGACGATCTGATACAATAACAGCTTTCTTAAAAGGTATTACCAATGCAAATGCTCTGTCTTGACAGTCTAGGGGGCTGTTTAAAGTAAACAGGAAAACAAGGGTGAGCAGAGCAGCTGCTTGTTCTGACCATTAGAGAAACAAATCACTGGGCCAAATTTGAGGGCTCAGTCAGCTTGTTTTAAAAAACCCCACTGGAATGCTGTTCCAAAACATGGCACTGCGTGAACCTCGGGGGGGAAAAAAAACCACAGATAACATCATTCCTCCTTCCCTTCAGTGCAAGGATAGTATACTAATAATGAATTTGGACAAGACTTTGTTTATTCTGAGGAGAAGTTTAGTTTGCCCACACTTGAAAGCAGCCTTTTGTCATGCACCTCCTTACCAGCAACTGCTAAAATCCATTGGAAACCAATGGCTTCCAGAAGATGATATGGGGGAAGGTCTGCATGGGGCCCACAGGAAGGTCCTGTGAGCAGTATTTTAGCTGACAGCAGAGTAAGCAGTGGGGAAGTGACCTCAGGAGAACATGTCTAAAACCATGTAGAGTTAGGGCTTCGGTAATCCCTAACACCAGGTGCAATTTAAGTTTTTGATATCTATCATATGCCCACCTTTCCCTTTCTTCCCCCAGGCCAGGGCACCTGAAAAAGTAGAGTGTTCAATATTCAGCTGCCCCAGCTCACAGCCCCAAAGCGATGCCAGTTCCCACTCTGCCAGGTGGGGAGCAGTAGAGAGGCACAAATCAACACAGCTTGTACAGGTACCTCTGCTCTGGGAGCGGTTGGTAACCTCCAACACTGGAGCCAAGCACAAAGTCAAGGGCAGTAGCCAGCGGGCTGACAAGAGCCCTTTGAACTAGGGCTGGCCCAGAGCTTGGAGACTGGTTATAAGCAGAGCTTCTGTGGTCTGCAGCAGTCAGGAGAATTGTTTGTAGAGGAGCTGGGTCCTAGTCCCAGCATGGTTATAAAGAAGGAACTGCAAGAAAGCTGCACACACACAGTGGGAGCCAGGAGGAAGGAAGCAGTACCTGGTGGAGGAGTGAACATGCTGTTAGCTGCCACCCTTAAGCTGCTGGAGAGTGAAATAGGGGACGCTCAGATGGTCTACTTAGGATGCATTTTGATGAAAATACATAATCCTTTAGCATTTCGTTGTATACAGAGCTTATATATAGTACCTGCTCAATGGCCTTTTGTCTGTCTTTACATCAAATTTTTTCAAGCCAGATATGTGAGAACTTGACTGTTCCTGTCTCCTACTGCCTCATGATGCTGTTCCGGAAGTATCATCTCCTGCATATTCTTGTTTAAAAAAGAAATTGCTAGTAGGATGGCATCTCTCCTCCTGATGGGTCTTGTCTGCCCTGCCCTCTTTCCATTCTTAGACTATTTTCTTTCATTCTCTGCTCTTTCTTGGCCTCAGTGGTTCAGGCCCAAAGCATCTCTATATAGGCAAAGAGGAATCTGCAGAGTCAGTGCCCCCATTCCCACACAGAAAAGCACCTGCCCCATGCTGTAAGCTTGGGACCAGAGGGAACTGCCTCCTGGGTTGTCACAGTGCAGGCAGGTTATTCATCTGGTTAATCAGTGTCGAGATGGTGAGCTGATGTCAAAGTGAAGGGGGAAGCAGGAAAAGAGCTCCTGCCACACGACTGATTTAATTTTTTAAATAAAAGAAACAAGAACAGAAGACAAACCATCCAAGCCTCACACAAGCACTTCTGAGCACATGCAACCTATGAAGAACAGCATCTGTTCTTTTGTCAACTATTAGGGCTAACACTGAGCTAGAAGAAATAATTCAAATGGGATACAAACATGATCAAAATCAGCCAGCTGTTCAGAATCCAAATGAACGTCCTGTTTCTTCTACACCAGATCAGAAAGAATCCAGGCAAGCAATTGTCTACCAAAGGTGGCCTCACCATCTGGTTCCCCTGCCAGGCTCTTGGACTGGAGGTTTGGTTTACAAAACCTAGCTCGACAAGGAAAATTTAACAGATCTAGTAGGAGAAGTTAAGTTTGTGGGGAATTTGTTTTTTTTTTTAATTTGAATAGGTAAGCTTCCCCTGGCAGGTCTGAAAAGCCACACTCAGCTACAGCTGACTTGTAACTGTGAGTAGGACTGGGGTTCTAGCTAGTGACACCAGCTGTCTTTGGTATTTCCAGAAGACAAAGGAGACATCTCTTGGGGCAGGCCTGTACTGTGGCAGCATTTGTGCAGGGGGCGGTTTCAGCTTCACCAGCCAACCTCCCCAAGGTGTCCACGGGGAGGAGAGCTGGACATTGCAAGTGGAGCTGCCCCAGGTCTTCTCGCCTCCTCTTTTTGAGAGAGAGGGGGAAAATAGACAAGGATTGTGTGGCTTGTCCTGCCAGGCTATGTTGACAAGGGCCACGCAGAGCCGGAGTGCCTGCCAGAGGGCTGTGCTCCTGCCCAGCCAGCAGCAAGAAGCCTGTGATGACCTAGGGGCTGTCCCCTTCTGCCTCTCACTGTGGGGAACTGACTGGGCTCCTGCCACAGGCCTAAGCCAAGCGCAGTGGGACTATCGGTGTGCGCTGCCCACGCAGCTCTGTGCCTCCCCTCGGGTGTGGGGTGCAGCCGGCTGTGTCTGGCAGCACCAGGAAGAGCAGCCAGAGCACAGTCCCAGCTTTCCTGACAGCACCCATCTCTGACCAGCTCAGCAGGAGTGTGGTACCCTGAACCCAGGTCCAGCTGGGCTGCCTGCAGGCTTGGGTCGCTCGTGGAGGCAGGGCTGGCCTTCCCCCCGTAAAAAACTGGAAACAAGAATTGAATAGTTCCCAAAACAATTCCTGGTAATGCTACCAAAACAGATTGCCCCTTTTCCATCTCTCTTGTCAGCACTGTGCCAACCTCAGCCCACCTGGATGCGGGGCAGCTACTGTGAACAGAGGAAGGAATGGGCCCACCATGAATTGGTAACAAACCTGCCCCCAGAGTCTGCTAGTTCTTTCCCAGCCCCGCCGCTCATCATGATGACTCTTCTTCTGGCCAGTCCTCACTGAGACACACACATGCATAAATGATGCACGATGTTAAAGCAAAAAGCCAGGGAAGCCAAAGAGCTACCAATGTTTGTACAAGCATCATTTAAGCTGTTGGGCTGTAGGTCATGGACTTCGGATGCAGAGAAAGGAACAGATGGGGAGAGCTGCAAGGCAGCTCTGGTCACTCTGAGTATGTGCTGGGTCCTCCCGCCTCTCTGGGTGCAGCTGTACATGGGCATCAGCTACAAAGGAGAACTTAAGACAACAGATGGGAAGATTTCAACAGCTTTCCTCATACCTCTCTCACCCCCAGCTTCTTCTCTGAAAAGCTCAAAAACATCAAGTGCTCAGCTGAAATGGTGGCTTGCTCATGGGCACAATGAAAACATTTAGGGTCAGACATACAAAACCATTCCTCCCTTCCCAATCCCCCTCTGTTCCCAAAGTCTCATGCACAAAGAAACAAGGAGATCTCTGTGCTACCATCATGTTGCTTGTAGCAGCTCCCACTGTTGGCCAGGTACACCTGCTTGGCAAGGGTTGGTCACCACTCTCCCAGTCTGGTTTTCCAGGCAGAGACCACTGACAAAGTGTTGAATGAAATTCCCTTTCATCTTCCACTTCTGTGAGAAGACAGAGGAGAAACATGCTGTTACTTCTATTTCACCATGGAACTGTGCCTCCAAGCTGAAGGAGAAAGGCTGAGCATAAACATCAAGTAAACTCCAGCAACTGGGGAGACTGAACATCTGGGTATGGGCAGCATCTCCAAAGCACTGGTTTCCTGTATTAACAATATCTGGAGTTTGAATTTAGCTGAATTACAGGGCTAGATATTCAGAAGCAGCTAGAAGGCAAACAACACAAATATCAGCAAATAGTGTAATTTTCAAGAGCACATTATATTCACAATTTCCTTGCCATTCTTTGTCCTGCATCTCTAGACACCCAGATACCTGTCAAAACTTGAAACCCTTCTATGGTTTCTTTCAATCCATAGAAAACAAAACAATGAAAGCTCTCCCAACATGGAAAGCAATCTATCCACAGAAAGCAAAAATCACACTTCTTGCTGCTTGACTAGATCGTATCTATCTCTCTTCCACGTCCCCTCATCTATTCTCTCATCAAATTCAAGATTTTTATCAGCACCACACTGAAAGCTCTTTATAGCTCTGCACCCTTCTCAGCTAGCTCTTCTTCATAATCATATCTGCCCTGACAACATTTCAGTTTATAAGTGTTCATTTGACAGCTTCTCAGTACATGTTGCTCTGCTTTCTGCAGTGCTGTCCTCTGGGCCAGCTCCCCTCAGAGCATTTCCACAAGGTCCCCCCCACACCCCTTTCCTAGAGGCCCACTTTGGTTGTGCTGCTTTTCAGGACACAAAACATATGACCTAACCTTGAATTTCAAATTCTGCTGGGAAGGGGTTGTACCTGCCATCCCTGTTGGAAAGAACTGGGACCATTGTGGCTGATAGTAAAGAGAAAAAAAGTAGAAATTAGTCTGTAGACTTAGGATCTCCCAGGTGAGGCTGTGCCATTTCCTTCCAATGGGACACAGCCGAGATCAGCAGGTTATTGGATTAAGTTCTCCAGGCTCTGGGGATTTTCCCATCACTCTTTTCAGTCACACAGATGACCCAGTTGGAATCAGGGTCTGGATGCTCAGTCACTAAACAACTTAGGAATAATATGAGAATGTTTTGGCTAACACATAAGACTGATGAAGAAAAAGAAACAGCTTGAAAACATTGATGGACCTCAAGGACATTGCAGAAACTATATGCAAAGGGAATAAAAGAATTCCTGCAATATCTGGACAATGTCAAAACCTACCAACATTTTAATTCTTAGGTAACACAGTAAACAGATTGCCACACGCTGTGTTGATCAAGACATCCATTTATATTCACATATTGCTGGCAGCTCTCCTCCAAATCTGTGTGCTGGTTATCATGGAATCACAGAACGGTTTGGGTTGGAAGGGATCTTAAAAATCACCTAGTTCCAACCCCCCTGCCACAGTCAGGGCCCCCTTCCCCCAGCCCAGGGTGCTCCCAGCCCCGTCCAACCTGGCCTTGAACCCTGCCAGGGAGGGGGCAGCCACAGCTGCTCTGGGCACCCTGGGCCAGCGCCTCACCACCCTCACAGGGAAGTATTTCTTCCTTATATCTAATCTAAATCTATCCACTTTCAGTTTAAAACCAGTACCCCTCATCCTATCAGTACACCCCCTGATAAAAATTCCTTCCCCAGGTTTCCTGTAGCCCACTTTAAGTACTGGAAGGCCGCTATAAGGTCTCCTGGGAGCCTTCTCTTCTCCAGGCTGAACAACCCCAACTCTCTCAGACTGGCCTCACAGGGGAGGTGCTCCAGCCCCCCGAGCATCTTCATGTCCTCCTCTGGCGCCACTCGAGCTGGTTCGTGTCCTTCTTATGCTGGGGGCCCCAGAGCCGGACCCAGCACTGCAGGGGGTGGTCTCACGAGAGCAGAGTAGAAGGGGAAAATCACCTCCCTTGACCTGCTGGTCACACTTCCCTTGATGTAGCCCAGGATACGGTTGGCTTTCTGGACTGTGAGTGCACATTGCTGCCACATAGTTTTCCATCCACTACTACCCCGAAGTCCTTCTCCGCAGGGCTGCTCTCAATCCACTCATCGCCCAGCCTGGATTTGTGCTTGGGTTTGCCCCGACCCATGGGCAGGACCTCACCCTTAGCCTCGTTGAATTTCATGAGGTTTGCACGGTCCCACCTCTCCAACCTGCCCAGCTCCCTCTGGATGGCATCCCTGCCCTCCAGCGTGTCACCACATGACACAGCTCAATGTTGTCGGCAAACTTGCCGAGGATGAGGATGCATCGATCCCACTGTCCATGTCATCAACAAAGATGTTAAACAGCGCCGGCCCCACCCTCCCCCTGCCTCTCTGTACTTGTGAATTCCCAGCCTCTTCCTTCACCTTTCCCTGTGCATGTGCTACAGAATGCCTGTCAGCCTCCTCTCCCACACACTGTAGCTCAACAGAAGACCCTGCTGTAAAGCACTATGCTGTTAGGAGATTTGAGATGGAGGACAAGGGTAATTACAAAGAGACACCGGTTTTCTTCTCCCCCCTAACTATTCAGGAGAAAACTAGCACCACAGGGAGACCGACTCATATTATTCCTCCAGATCAGAGACCTGCTGCTGTGTCTTCTCTCCCTGCTGAGCAGGTACCCACTGTGATGTCTGTAGGGAGAGTCTACAGCAACAGACACAGCAAGATACCATCACTCACCAGAGCATATTTTCTGCTGCTAGCAAACTATACCAAATTAATCACATCACTAGAAAGTCCAGCATTTCAAGTCACCCCAGATCCTTATGTTCAAAAGAAAGTGGGGCAAGAATAGAGAAGGGGGAGAAGGAACACTGAGAAGGTGACAGAGTTGAATATAAGGCTCATCTGGGCTGCAGGGAGGTGCCATGTATGGAGCTATTATAAAGCATACTGACAGTAAAAAACAAAGCAGGGCTCCTCATCTCACATGGAAGTGGTATTTTCAGAATGATGGATTCTGCCCTTTCTGGTCAGAAATGGTGCTTTGCTGCCCTTTGTGAGATACCAGAGCAACTCTCCTGACTCCACCTGAATCTTCCACAAGACCCCTCAACCTGACTGCCAGACCACAGGATTACCAAGCACAGCCCAACACCTAACCCTGCAGGGACACATCTCATATTCCTGAGGAGGGTGGGCAGTAGGAATGGGTGGAAACAGGAGATAGAATGCTCATCTCCCACCATCAGCCACCTCAGAGCTGGGCAACTAAACTAGTCACTTGGTGACATACTTATGGAGGGGTCCAAAGTACAAGCACCTTCTGGGAGGGCCCCAGCTTTCCCCACAGAGCACAAGGGGAGCCTGAACAGCTAACTTTTAAAGTACAGTGATGATGCCCATCTTTAGGAAAAACAAACAAACAGAGCAGACACCTCCAGAATACACAGCCAAATATTACAGTCCTCTCTTCTACACCCAGACATTATGACTAGCCTGTACTTGGAAGGAAAGCTTTTGGAAGATATAAGCATTGCACAGTCTGAAAAATTTTGGCTTGAAAATGCTCCTTGGTCTCCCTTTCTTGTGCAGATGGAGGTAATACAATTTACTGGTCACAGCAGGTTTGGAGTGGAGATTACAAAAAAAAGAATCCATATTTTCTTTGAAATATTGTGTCTGGATCCTCTTCCTCAATGTCAAGCAAAAATTTCCCCACGTTTTTGTAAAGCACTCTCTCCATCTTTATTATCTATCATTGCAAAGTACTCTGAGGTGGCTGGATAGAAGCACTCCATGTGCAGTTACTAAGAGAAAAGTCAGAATAGCCAGTCCTTTTCTACTCAATATATACAAGAGCTCAAGGTATTTACACTAGTGTAATTTTTCAGGGTAATCAAAAGTTTTCTTTTAACCCCCAGCAATCCAATCAGCCTAGGGTTTATCTCAAGATATTAACAATAGCCTTGTAAACCTGAAAACATAGTGGAGATGGCCAAGCTCAGGAAACACAGCTGAGAAGAGCAGATTTTGTTCCTTAGGACTGAGATGCTTTGGACAGAAGTGTATAGACAGCTGGTAAATGGAATAGCCAAGGATGATGCAAGTTGTGATTGAATGTATTTGCAGAACCATGGGCAGCCTGAAGCTGGTGTTGAAGATGACAAGCACTAAATTTTAAATATATGAGCAGACAGAGTGTGACAGAAACGTTCACACCAGCATCCAGCAAGTACTGTCACTCTTTGAGTACTTAAATTTGTAAAACTAAGAATCACAACTGAGAGAAACTCTTGTCTCCTGAAAATTGCTTTCAAGTTATGGCATACTGCCAGTATTGTTTTACCTACTTATTGCCATGAAGACAAAGTCAGGTGCTTCCAGAACAGACAGGTTTCTTCTACACTTTCTCTTTGATGATAGTCTGTATAAAGTTGCATCTGTCTGCACTTCAGGTAGTATGATACACTGAGAAGCAAGGTGGGAAAAATTTCCCAATCACATCCAAAGGCACACAAAACTTCAAATACTGTTTGTCTCACAAGAAAACTTGGTGTCCTCATTTTCAGGCTGGGGTCACATTCCTTCAGTGCATTTTAATGAAATATGGCTGTTTAATAGGATTTCTCAGCATGCCTCTTGTTCTGTTGGGAAATACTGTGCCAATGTTTCTCATTTTCATTTTCTTGTTTTAGTGTCTGACTCTCACTTTGCCTTCTATTTGTCCTCACTACAATACAAATTAAAATGCCACTCCCACCGTCAGACAGAGCCAAAACCAAAGCTAAAGGCAATAATTTATTGTTCATTCAACTAAAAAATGTTATTCTCCAAATAACATTATGGATAACATCCATCTGGTTTGAAATCTAGTTCTGATTATGCAGAATAGCTCTTGGCTGGTCTTCTGCTAGCGGTGCCAGCTGTTGCTGTTGAATGATCAACAGGATCACAGTGCCAAATAGATTTTGTTCCTGGCTCCTTTCAACCCAAAAGAGAATAGTCTGACAGAACCAAGAACTGTCTAAATTTTTACTATTGCCTCATATCTTCCTACTTGCAAAGTTCTAGACTTATGTTGAGGTAATACTTTAGACACAGCTCATAATACTGTAAAGCCTCCACTAGAGAATTACGTATATGTTAGATGGACTGTTGTTAGCATTCAAATAACAACAAAATTATCTGCCCCGTAGACATGCTTAATGCACAACAGCTGTGTAGCATGGGCACAGATTCTGTATGTCTGAAAGCAGAAAGCAGCTTTAGGAGCTGTATGGTACTGTCATAAAGTCCTAACCAATATACTCTGGTGACATCAAAAAATGAAGCCATCATGTGCCCCATCTTTTGTCAGAAATCTTGGCTGTGCATCACTCATAGACATGAAATCTAGATCCAGAAAAGTCCAAACATCTTCCAGCACAGACCTCTGATGACAGTGATGCCAGAGATATTCAAAGCTGGGCTTTCATCATGCTACCATCTCCTGTTAGGATATTGTATGTGTGATGCATGTTGCCCAGGCTCACCTCCTTCCATTCAGACCACCTCCTTGGGGCTCTTGCTTGTCACCTCCACCTCTCTGAAGTAGCTCAGCTCCCCTTCCTCTACTCCCGCTCAGCTCCTCCGACTTTCTGAGAAGCCACTTGAGCTGAGGAGTGGCTACACCCATACGCAGTTTGAAAACACTGCTCTCCCCCCACCACTCCTACTTTGGGCTGTGAGTACCCATGGGGAGACAAGCAAGTTGTAGGGCAACTAAGGGAAGTTGTTGCCTCCAGTTTTGTTCTTTCATTTCACACTTTAATGTTTCTACAGCAGTGGCAGTCTCTTTGAAACTCAACCTCCCAAATATCAGGAGGAGAGAGAATGGGATAGTTTGCAAAGACAACTGACTTCTAGCTAATTAAAATCCAATTTCAGTATTAACAACAATTACTGTTGTGTTTATGGAAGGAAGGGACCATAACAACATTCCTCAAGAACACAACAAACTTGAGCATTGCATGTAGAACTGGCTTTATAAGTAGAAATCTGAAATGTGAGTTTGTGACTTCCAAAAACCCCAACATTTCAGAGCATTTAAACCCAAATTACATTAAAAATTCAAATGCACTTCTCCCACTTCATCTCTTCAACCACAAGGCTGTTTGGAATGGCAGCTGTGATTCAAATCAGTCTCCAATTATTTGAAATGCTTAAACAAAATCCTTGCTTAGTCAGCTGGCTAAATCATCTGCTAGGTCAAGTCTTTGATTTAAGTGCAGTTTGTTCACACAAGGTAATGGAAAACAACATCTCACATCCTTAAGTGTGAGTGCATGTCTTTATAACGAGCCTGTATATAATCAACACATCAAGGCTCAATAAATTCTATTCCAGCAACAGAATGAGCCTGCTTACGTTAGTGTGGATTAATCTCTCTTCTGGCTAATAGAGCTTGGACTCCACCCCCCTTCAGGGAACCCCTGTCCTTCCATGACAGGGGAGTTGGGCAAAAGCAGCTGATTTTGGCAGCTGCTAGAGTCCTCTTTCCTGCCAGGGAGGAAAATGCTGCAAGGCACCTACGGTGAAGCTAAGTGACCTAATTACACAGCAGGGGGTGAGTGATTACCAACAAGAAAAAGGAGCAGGCAAGCACAGCCCGCCTGTGATAGTCTTGCAAGGCTAATCTGAACTCAAGAGTTTTGCCAGTGTATTCATGGTCACAACTCTTCAAGACATTTCTACATTAACCAGCCCTCCAGAGGAAAGTCTACACAGGCTTTCCATAAATGGGCAAGACTGGATTTCAGTGCTTTCTTTCAGGAAGAAATAAATCCGGAGATTTGTGTAGCATTAAAAAGTACTGACAAAAGTGGATGGTGCTGAGGACTGACAGCAAGCTGAGCCGTTTCCTACCTTTGGGCTATCAAAACAAAAGGTTTGTTAGAAAACACAGTCAGTATAGACTTAGATGACAGAAAATTTGTTCTCACTTGATATAGAGGGAAGCACAGAAACTAGGGATGAAACAAGATCAGTTCACCATCTGCCAGTGCTGCATTGTCACCTGTTGTGTTTTTCCCAGTTCTGATAAAAAGACACATCTCTGTGAGGACACCCTGGGCATTGCAGGGGCCATCTCTTACCTAGTGCTGTAAGGCAAAACGACTTAAGTGTCCTGACAGATCAGGATGCAAATCTTGGAAACAGCGTAAGAGTCACAGCGCTGAGTTTTGTTGGGAACACTGCATTTCATTGGGAACACTGCTGCTGTGTTTTTTTCCTCAGGGAGCAGTTTGGGTGGAACATATGGTGCTTTATGTCACTCACTGTTTCTCAAATGCACTCAGTTTTAAAGGTCTGTTCACATGTCCAAAGACAGCACAAAGAACACAGATCTCTCACCTCTAAATATGTAAACAAATGACAGTACACAGTGCCCTTCCCTTGGGGACCTCAAAGCATTTGCTGCTTATCTACCTCCTCTCTGACGCTGTGCTCCCTCCACGCACCGATCTGGCTGGGCATAAACGTATCCAAGGAGCAAGGTCGGGGTGCTACTGAGCTGGAGCTGACCACGCTGCCAAGGGCACTGGCAGAGCAAACACCCACGCACTAGTGTGGCCTGCACTCCCCGCTTTAGTGGCAGGCAATCTCATACATCCAAGCTTATGACACACGCCAGAGGGAGATGCAGAAGATGGAAGGGACTTTTATACACCTCAATAGTACAAGGTTTGCCCCTGCAGGCTGCACTGATGTAGGAACAATGGCATGTGGCAATGAAGGGATTAAAAACAGGTGCACAGTTACCTACCTGTCTGCCATCTTTTTGATTGCAGGCTTCCAGTGTGATTTGAGAGCCAGTAGAAAAGGAGGTAATGGAAAGACACTTGTCCTGCTGTCTAATTAAAGGGTCACTGAACACCCACTCCTTTGGCATAAGAAAAAGAAAGGTTCCATTAGGATCATAACAGTGATCAGATGAGAGAGAAAGAGTTTTTTCTGTCAGATATTTCAAAAACCTGTATCCTTTGTTCAGCTCTTACCAAAGGCTCCCTGGGAAGACTATGGCAGCAGTCTTCACCTGATCAGAAGTTTATGCTCAGTCTTGGTGCATCATGACTATTTCAAAGCTTGCATCTGGCTCTCCTGACCATCTGAGCTGCCTGATTAACTTTGTATCCCATACAACCCCCTGCTCTGCAGCTTTACAGATTTGGGCCTAGGAACCAGAGGGGACCCCAAGCCCTGATTTACACAATATGCAACTGCTTCTGCATATTTTACATAGCAGACATGTTCTGTAATAGGTATCCGGGACCTATAGATTGTCAAGCAAAGCAAAACACGTGCAAACATATCCATGGGCTAACATGCATCACCAGCACACATAAAACACAAGCCACTTCATCTTTCCCTCTCACTACCCGACCCAATCAACTATTATATTTATACTTTCCCCAGGGAAGAAATACAAAATGCAGTAAGTTTCAGAAATTTCAAATGGTAATGACATGGAACAATGAGTCAGATTAAATGGCATGTTGAATGCTGGCTGCAATCTAGTTTCCAACAGTTAACAGATGAGAATCTGTATTTTCTGGCATAAAATATCCTACTGTGACCCTTAACTTTCTCAAGCTGCTTTCCTGCCGCTTTCAGTCACCAAGAGTCCAAGTGCAGATCTTCAGCTGGCATAAACCAGCACAGCTCCACTGCAGTTAGGAGAGCTGCACCAAATTACTGCAGCTGGGGTCTTGGCTATTTAAACTCTGTCAGTAAAACAGCACAATTCAAGCCATCTGCAGCTACAGCTGAAGTGACAGAACAAGGAACGTTTCTGATCCTATGAAAATCTCTTACCCATGTGCCAGGGTACTTGCCAAGCACACACCAGGACTGGTTCTCATGGGTTGGACTATGAAGCAGAGCACACACAAGCAACAGTCTGAGTGGGAACAGCTACATGACTCAAGCCCTGGTCACACACCTGCTGCACAGACTAGTCACACCCTTGAGCATTCAAGTGCTACCTGTTGCCTTTGAGTGATGAAAACCTTCCTACTCTATGCCTACCTGCTGGGTCTGTTGACCCAACAGAGCTCTGAGATGGGCACAGTTTCTTTTTCTGCTTACTATTAAAATCATTGACAGGGACAAATTCTTCCTTCATTCGCCTCTGTACAAACCCACCAAGGCCAGAGATGCCTCTTCATTCTCGGGTAATAAGGGCAGAAGCAAAGCACCAAACTGAAGCCTGCCTTACCTGAGTGACAGGTGGATTGTTCACTGTCCCTTTACAGTTTCCGACGCCAGCCAACGTATTCCCTGTGGTATCTTGTGCCCGAGACTCCAGGCAGTTTCCTCCTTGTTTAATTATTCCTGGAATCAACTCCTTTTCAGGAATCCTTGAAGTAAAATGACAGTTGTATGGCATTTCATACACAGAAATGTCCAAAGCATTTTCACATTTATAAGGGCATAACTGGTCCCTGACTGAAACACAGTCCCCTTTATTTGACAGAAAATGAATAATATCATGCTATCTACTGGAAATGTTTGGAGGAGGCAAAATTTAGGGGAGAACTTGGTCAGAGGGCTGGCACCCTTTTGTTTCAGAAGGCATAACAGGATCTTTAGGTATACTCCAAGCAGTTTAGTGTGATGTCTCTTCTGACAGAGGCCATTGCCAGTAAAAAAAACCATACCTACACTGACTTACCCTTCTTCTGCCTCCCCCTCTTCCAGAGTCTTCCCTGCAGTGCTAGCACATATTCACTGTCTCACTGGTAGCAATACAGGAAAGATCTGTACAGCTGGATGTTTTAGCCTCGACTCATGTTAGCTATAGACTTTGCTTGACTGAGATGTAAAGATGTGTTGCCAGGGTGTGTTAGCTAGCAAGTGCTAACAACACAGCTCTACCCAGGCTACCTCCCAGCAGAGCAATGACACGACACTGCTGCATCGTGACCCGGGGCAGGGGAAGCCACAGCCACAGCTAGTTCTGACATTCACTGGAGCTTGCTCTGAACCACCCGCACCCCTGCAGTGAGGCTGTCCGGCTCTACTTGGCCCAACTACCTCCAGGCAGAGCATCCAACAGGCAGAGATTAAGCCGTTACTGGGAGGGATGCAGTGCTCTGGCACATGTCTACACCCCACACCTCCGAAAACACCACTGTTTCACACCTCTGAGACACAGCTGTGTGGGGCAGAGCAGAGGGCTCTCAGGGGCATGAGCAACAAACCTTTTGCAGAGTTGTGATGATACAAGCCAAGAAATCACAGGAGGTTTCTCACCAAAAACAACTGAGGAAAGCCTTTTCCAAGCATAAGTCTCTCTTTTGCCTGCTGCCACCAAGGCTCAGCTTCTCATTGTGACCCACCTCCCAGATCCTTCAGAGATTTCTACAAGCGGAGAACTGACTCACTTGAGCTCGGGGTAGACGTTCTCCAGATACCACTGGAAGGATTTACAGTTCAGTTTGCGTCGCTGCTCCACTCGGTCTGCAACACTGGAAACACAGGCAGGTTGTTGAGGATAAGGTAGTGAACAGGAGGGAGGGGAACAATGAAGATTGGCCAGGAGGTTTGAGGGAGACTATACGACTTTTTCCCATTACTCATTCTCCCACGTAGTTGTTGCTGGATTCAGAGCACTAGCAGTGACCTGAGGTGAAAAGGAGAGAGGCAAGTGGCAGGAAATAGAAAAGGAAGACATAAACACCTTCAGAGAGCAATTCTTGCACTTCCTGTGGCTCAGAATGATGGCAGGGCCCAGGTCCTACAGTGTTCAGTAATCCATTGCAGTAAAACTACTGTAGGACCAGGAAAGTGTTTCTGCCTCTGGATGCCTCTATAGAGGCATACCATGAAACTTGCACAACGATCAGTTCCTGAAAAAGCCTAGAAAGTATCTGTGCTCAGCTATATACAAACAGTTAATCCGTGTGTGCTAGAGCACATCTCTAGTTCATGGCAGCAGCTCTAAGCTCAGGTTGGGTTTCAGACCTACAGAACATAATTATTTGCTCTTAAGCAGTTTTTTGGAAAGGGGAGGAGTATAAGGGGAAATTACTGTCTCAGTAACTGTCTGCTGCAGCAGTCCTCCCACTATTGATTTGCTTGGCTTTAGCTGGCTGAAGAAGAGGACCTCCCTCAAGCAGTCCTACTGAGCAGTGACACTAGAGACTTTCCTCTTCAAGCTATAACACTACATTTGTGTGTTGGGAAGGGCTTTCAACTGCACCCATGCTCCTTGCCATCCTCAGCCCACAGAGGCCTCTGTACTGCCCATACCTCAGAAGAATGTACTTAGATCCTATATTCATGTCAGTATTGTGGGGAAGGAGAGTCCATGTTAGGTCCAGTTGGCAGTGATGGTGTCAGAGTAATTTGAATTTTAAAATCTAGATTTAATGCAGGTTCGCAGGGCTGTTACAACAGGTCAAGAAATTGCCTGAAAGCAAATCCTACAGCTCTGTTCCAGCTCTTATTCAGCCAGTGTTGCCAGTAAAACCACTAGGAAGTCTGCATGAACAAGATCTGCAGGTTTTGTCCCTAAAACACGAGCAATATATCCATGTCCAATATGCAATAGTCCAGTTTCCTTCACAAGCAGCAGGGTTACTTGCTATTTGGCCTCAGCCCAGCTGCTGCAGTCAGCTCAAGGACAGATAAATTAGGTAGGCAAAGCTATTTGTACAAAAATACGTAATGCATCATGATGATAAAGCACAATGTACGACAAAAAAATGTATGTGTGGGTCAGACCAAAACTGTTCATCATCAAATAAGGAGATGCATCACTGCCCAGTGCACACATTTGCCGAGTTCTTATGCTGATACAAATTGTTCATAGGCAGATATAACCCACAGATATACACCACTCCCAGGATTTTTTACGTTTATTTGGAAGTATTAGGGGTTTGTTAGCACAGAGAGCAAGCTCTTCCCTCATCCCAGGTTTTGGCGTCCATCACTGATTTCTGGGTCACATAGAACTCTTAAACCCAGAACAGTGAATCCCATGTGGCCTGGAGACAGCTTTAGCAGAGGTGCTGTTAGGAGTACAATTCTGCACAGAAGTGGGCTCAGCAGGTGCTGGAGACAAGCCACAACCAGACTGTGTTTCTAAATGAGACGTCTCACCATTGACCATGCTCTCTCCTGCCCTACAAACCAGGCAAACCACCCACTCACCCATTAGAGAAGAAGGGAGTGCACCAAGTGCAACCTCCCCCATGTGTGAGCTAGCTGTGCTTGTCCTGGAATTCTGAATCCACACAGGAACTTTGGATCAAGCTCTAGGAACTACATATCTCACACTTCCAGAGCAGCTGCATTCTGTGTTAGAAAATATTCTAATCTATCCACTTAAAATGTCTGGCCTTTTAATTTCATTATAGATCCCTTCAGCCTTTTGCTAACCAAAGATTTATCCAGGATTACTGGGGGAAAAAATCAAGTGAATTAGAAGCAAACCTTGTTAGCCTGACACTCCAGCTGCAACCTCCCTGGCAAGCCAGCCATTCAGAGCATCTCTGTTTCCCACACTTAGTCCCAGAGAAGATCCAGAAACTATTTCTGGCTAGCAAGGGGCTTCACAGAACACTCCTACCGAGGTTTGGGGGCAACTTACCTCCCAAATGACTTCCCAATGGCAGATGGCCTGGCCTCATAGTAGTACTGCTTGTATTCATCCATCCACACCTCTGCTGTACGCTTGGTGTTCCTGCATGAGTATGAGGAAATGTTTTGCTGAGTGCTGCTGGAGAACGTGCCCTCCCAGCGAGCAGGCACTGGGTGGGCAGATCCAAGGCCTGTCTGCCGGGAGGGTGTGGGGGACAGTCCCAAACATAAAACACAGTGGGCAGTATGGATGGATATAGATTGAATGCGTTAAGTCTACAAAGCCTTGCAAGGATGCTTCAGTTCAGAAATTAAAATTTTAACAGTCATAGTTTACCATGATTCTTTCACACATGCTCCCTCTGCAGAGACATCTGGACTGACTGTCGCCATCAACCTACCTTACGGTATCCCTTTCCCCAGATTAGAATAATGCCATGGAATAATTCAGCTTGGAAAGCACTCTAGGTATCACCTGGTCCAACCTCCTGCCCAAAGCAGACTAGCTTCAGGTTAGGTCATTTTGTTCAGGGTCTCGTCAGGTCGAGTTTTGAAATCTCCGAGGATGGAGATTTCACCACCTCTCTGGGGCCCTGCACCAGTGATTAATCACTCTCACTGTGAAGCACTTTGTCTCGTCTTTTTTTTCCTCCCATCTTTCCTGCAGTGGAAGTTGTCCTTAGGGCTTGTCTCTGAGCACATACAGCTCAGTAGGATGTCTGGACTCAAAAGCAGTTCAAAGACAACAGAGATGACTAAGGACTGCTGATACACAGGCACTTGTCACAGGGCAGTATCCACAAATGGCCATGGTCTGTCTCTGGCGCACCACTCCCCCCTCTCCATTGCAGACCGATGAAGAACAAGACACACTAATACAAACAACAGAGAAGGGAACAGGTTTTGTTCACAGAAAACAGCATCTCATCCTTCCCTTGAGAACAGATGCTCAGCCACAAGCTGTTCTCCAATGTCATCAGGTAGAAAGACAACAAAGAATTCAGGCTTATTTAGACATGCCCAACATCAAGGTGACCTGGCTGCTACTGGAACTACCCAAAACTTACTTGATGTAAGTCAGTGCATTGCCCTCGGGGAAGTCATAGGGATGGCGCTTCCTGAACACGTGTCCCACTCGACTGCAGGGAACGATCTCCAAGCTGCCGCCGCACATCCACACTCGGAAGGAGAGCTCTGGAAGAGACACCAGGAGTCATAGAGCTGCAGGCAGATCAGCAGCATTTCCAAGGCAGGCAACTTCAGCAGTGTACCCAAAAGCCCTGCCCCTCTGCTCTAGATGCATTGCCTGCAACAGCAAAACCAGAAAAAGCAATGCCACACACAGTGTGAGCAGAAAAACTGTCCTCCTTTTGTTAAAATGGAGGCAACCCCTGTGGCTCAGAGACTTCCTAGCCTTCTCCAGTCCTGCTCTCCTCTTTGGCCCCCCAAGCATTTCAGTGAGACAACTTTCCCTTTGATGAGGTTCTTTTGGTTGCTGTCAGGCCTTCAGGATGGCATTTGGCAACAGACTGAGGTCACCCCCACACCAACCTTATTTTGGACTTCCATAACTCTCCAGTCCTGCAGATGGATGGAAGAAAACGAAGAAGAATTCACTGGGTAAAGCAAATAATGTGAGGAAGAAATGGAGTTTAGGAGACAAGGAAAAAGAAGAGAACAAGATGAGGACATAGGAAGTGAGTCAATGTCTAGAGCAGAGTCCTCTCTCTCATACCTCCATGTTATCCACACAATAGTATCTTTTTTAGTTTCTCTGCTTGGCTCTGTTAATAATAAAAAAAAAAAAAAAAAAAAATCGATAACTGCGTTACAGTTTGTCACCGGTTGCCTCTTCTGGGGGAGCTACTGAGAACAGAACTCAGTATAATAGTGTGACTATAAACACATGGAGAGAACTCTGCTACTTGAAGAAATCCAGCTGGTCCTGAAGCTAAATTCAGAATTTTGTTAGAAGATTAGAAGAACATAGAGCTTTGATGTACAGGAGCTTATTTGCATCACAGAAGAGATGCGACCTCACTCAAGCTTACGGGTCTGTCCTCGCAAATTTAATCACTGCCACACCAGAGGGGTTTTCTACTTGCATTTCATTTGGCAGTGAGAAGAAGGAAGAAGGAAAATGAAAATTAGCTGGATAGTTTGGTAGTCCTTACCAAAAGGGTTTCAGGTTGTGTAGACTGATTATTTCAAAAATTTTACTTTACTGGGATCTCCCTCCAGTAATGCCTCAATTATGGGGCTCTGATGTTTAGAAATTAATCAGAAATTCTGTATCCAGATCTAATGGCTGTTTCAAAGCATGTACACACACTAACATCCTCCCAATCTTCATCTTTCTCTATAGCTTTCCTTTCTAGCTCCTGGGAAAGGCTGTTTAAACAGTGTGGTTTTTGCTGGGAAAATGGTGCATTTAATCTGGCTTCTAAGTAAAAACCCCATTTTATTAGATTGTATTTTGTGTCATTTCTTATTAGCTCTTGTTTCTCCTTGACTCTTTCCTAGAGCTTATTATTTTCACTTTTCAACAGGGAGTTTCAGCATTGAAGAGAGGAAGGGTTTTCAAAATAAATAATAATAAAAAAAAAAAAGGCCAAGACATTAGTTTCTGTCCAATGGTGTGGCCAGTTGGCATTTGCTCTCCTGGAATGAGGTTCTGATTCACTCCAGCCTATAACAAAAACAAAACTCTCAATCTAGCACGTGTAACTTAAAGTCACGTCCATTTCCCATGAGAGGATCCCTCATGCCATACTGGTATCCTAAACACACAGACTGCATGTCCAGGTTTGTAAATGACAGAATTCTTTAAAGAAGGGACAAAAGAATGCAGATTTTGGGCACAGAAGAGAAAATGGAGATCAAACATAGCTTATTAAGGACTTTCATCCATCCTCTGATAGAAAGCATAGGAGAATGTTCTGCTGTATATTTTCCAGGATGTGACCTAGTCCACATGTGTTTTAAATGACTTAATCACTGTGGCTTTTCCCCATCACAGTGGAAAAAAAGAGGTTTACCAGCTCACATCCAGCTGGAAGAATATTTAGGCAGCTGGTAATTGCCGCCTGATCATTTCTGTGTACCTGCTGTATGTGTAGAGCTTGTCTAGCTCTGTGCCCTTCCCATACATTCTTTTATCCTGTTTCCTCAGAGGAAAAAAGTTTCCAAAAATTAACCATTCTGAATACTTCAAGGAAAATTAGTACTATTTGTTGTCAAATACAGGTTGGTTTCTACGCCTCTGCCATGCAACAGTAACAGACTTGATGTAGGAGCCACTGGTTGATTTGTTGACCCATGTTATGCTGAAGAGCTGAACAAAAGTTAGCTTTGAAAAAGAAGAGTAGTCTGTTTTGTTTTTAAAGTACCTTCCTATTGCCATCATCACAGCAGTGGTGTGGGGATGGGCTCAGGGACAGGCCCCATTAAACAGAGCGTTGGGCACTTAGCTTTGCCCTCTTAAGTGAGGAGTGGAGGTGCAGGATAGAAGACAAGTGATGGGTGACAACAAATTTACAGGGAAACCACACAAAAAGGCAAATAGGCAAAACTGGCAAGCCCTGTACACCTGGCTCGGTCCCACACAGCCCAGCCCAGCAACTGCCAGGCTTTAAAAGAGCAATCTGAAGGAGAAAGAATGTAGTAATTCTGTGGAGGTTTTGATCAGCCCTACGTGCAAGAAGGGCTGGGGGTGTGCACGTAATTCACTCCCACTTACGGCAGAGAGCTCTGCTTAGCACCAAGTACTGACATACACACCAAACAACAACACTGGGCTCCCAGGTGGGCAGAAGCAGATAACCAAAAGCCTAAAGAAATGTTCTTTCTCCAGCTTTGAGGTTTACAGCTTTTACACAGTTGCAGCTCAGAGGCTAGAAGGATGGCCAAGTGGCTGGCTCTGCAGCTGGAGCAGGGCTAGTGACAGCAAGGAGCTGAGTGTGGCTGTGCAGAGGAGTCTGAGGGACACACGAGGGGGGATCTTCATGCCCGGGAAAAGGCTGCCTGTTACTTCTGCCTACTGTGCTCAGATGATGCTACTAGCACTGCTGAGAGCCCAGTGCTAGCCCTATTTAATATCTCTTCTTAATATCATGAATACCATCAAACTGGAGCAAGACCTTGGAAAACAGAGAACACGAGCACTCCTTATTAGATATTTTGTTTTCAGATAAGTGATACCTCAATATTCTGTTATCAGCCAAAAACATTATCTCCTGGTTTCAGAGACCATTTCAGAAAGAGGCAGCTCTCCCAGCTGTGCTCAGAGATATAAAAGTTTCCTCTTCCTAACTATGTATTTCTTTCTAATCAGTCCTCCAGGTGCTAGAAAATACCATATAAATTAATCTTTAAAGGGTATTATTTAGTAATCTGTGACATTTATGGAAGCTGTAGAAACAGAATAATTTTTTGGCAGTGTTAGCTACAGAGATGTCTATTTAAGTTGACTGCACAACAGAGCAAGGCTCCACCTGCATCATTTCTAAATGAATGCCCCAAACACTAGAGTTTCTGTGAACCTCTTTTCAATACTCTTCTTCCTTTTGTCACTAACACCTGGTGACATTGCAGCATCCCTTCACACCAGGCAAAAAGAGATGCCTGGAACATCTGTGCCACCACTAAGTGCAAGGAGTTTGGTTTAAGCACCATGCCCTACAAGATAACAGCACTTGAGTGGACAGGCTATCCTGGGCCTCTGAATTCTTCAGACGTTTGTGATGCCCTAATCTGCTTTTAAATGTTTGCATTCTGAATCTATTTGTACTCAAATTCCACTTAAAAAGAGCCTTGTTTTATTAGGAAAATAAATATTGTTCTGACCTATCAAGCTGCAAGAGCAATTCAGACTTATCTGGGAAAGAGGTAGAGGTATAAGAAGAGAGAGTAGGAGTGACCATCCACTTCAGAGCTGGGTCAGCACAGACTGTCATGTGAAGGACTGGAGGAATAGTCTCCAAAAACAAGCAACAACTTAAATATCAGGAGGTTCCTCTTTCTTTCTCGTACTGTGGAAGCACCTGTATAATAGTGCATATGCCTGTAAAAAAGCAATAGTCCTGATCTCAAAAACCCTCCATTTACTTTGGACAAAGCTGACAGCGATACAGTTCTGACTGAGACGGAGACTGCCTGACCATGTCCCTAGCCTGCTATTGACATGCAGATCAGATCTCTCAGAAGGAGAGTTCTGGTGGGCAATGAAGACTGGGAAGTGGTTCTGCATTAGTGTGTCATTCCCCTGAAATGTCCTAAACTTACCAAAATTTTCTCCTCCCCAGATGTCCATTTGAGTATCATATTTTCCCAGGTGGTTAAACCAGGACTTGTCAATCACAAAGATGCCTCCTGCTATGACAGGGGTTCTGGAAAAGAACACAAGCCCACACAAAATAATCGCACATATATTTAGTACCACCATTTGCATTTCAGAGAGGGGCCATTTTTTCCAGGCCTGAGAAATCCTATCTCATCTAAAAGAGAAAAATAGTAGAGCTGTGACGCGAACCTTCTGAGATCCCCCTCCCTGGATCATCCTCCTGCCTTTGTTAGATGATCCTGCAAGCACTACATGAGTAATGCTGTGTCTTTTGCATTTATACAAATATGCAGAGTGTGCAGGAATGACAGGCGCACCGTCTGGTGACTGTGTTCACCAACTAGACACTGTGGGAGAGACTGCTGCATGTAGTGCTCTGCTGTTAGCAAGCTGGTTGCTTCTGGACTACAAAACAGAGGCTCACAAACTAACACAGAGGGATTGGATGATACTGCTATTTTACAAACAGGGAGTTGTGTGTCTATACAGACAAGCTCTGTGACTTTTTATATCAGGATTTGTCACATTCTACATTCCTCAGAGCCATGTATACAACACCAAGGCTGGCAATAACTGTTCTAGCCAACAGAGGCGGTTTTGTCCATGGACATGCATATTTTGGAGGAGAGGATAATTCTGTAGCTAAATTACTAGGCAAGATTCAGGTCACAGGTCTGCTTTACACTTGCTGGGTGACTGTTTAGCTGCTTCATTCTTTAATTCTTCACCTGGAAGGTGGAGGGAATTAAAAACCCTCCAAAAAAGGGATTTCTGAGGCATTCAGAATGTTGAGAGAGGGAGACCACAGAAGTGAATATATAGAAGAGGTGACCTGTAGAGGTGTCATGCCTACAAGCCTATGATAGTATATAATTGCTATTCTTACAATATTCAAGAGTAATACTCTCAGAATTAGGGTATAGACCTCAACGAAATCAGAAAACAACATAAAGAGTTTGTAATCATCAAGTGAACACTGTGGCATTTTGTCCTCAACAAGGGTGTCCCTGCGCACTCCTTGCCATACAGGTGAAGGCTTAGTAAAGGCATTTGGAAGACTGTACGCAGTCCATCAGAGACAGCTACCTTATAGACTGAGTTGGGTCTGTTCTGGACATCTTCTGCTCTATAGGAATCTGTTCCCACTTAAAGTGAAGGCTCCAGTCAAACCCTGAGAAGTAAAAAAAACAAAAAACAAAACAAAAAAACAAACAAACAAACAAAAAAACCCCAAACAAACAAACAAAAAAAACACAAAAAAACAACAGATCAAATGGGGTTTGTTATTGTTTTTCTACTAGCTTCAGAGATAGTCTCCATCTTTACTCCATCAGGTTATTCCTACTTTCCTTCCCTAACCTCCCTCACAGTCTACCCAAAATGTCAAGAGTCTATCCTAATGTAGAAGTCACTAAGTTCTGTCTGGGCATCCTCATCCCTTAGTATTACAGACGTCTGCTCAGTTCCACTCCACATCTTCAGGAGAGTGTTGTGTGAGACGTAATTGCATTTTGGCCAGTCTGTCTTACACTTCCCTGTCTGCCAAAGTTATGAGGCTTTAATCAAAGGATTTTGGGGGCTGTGATGTATTTTGGGAATAAAAGCCTGCAGATCATTGTAACCATCATCCCTTTCAAGGCTACCATTTATTTGGCCAGTGGTGGATAGTTGAGCACAGCATAGTCACTAATGTTATACCATGGTTAAGGGTAGTCACAGAATGAGTAGCCTTTGGCAGGCAAGCAGTACGGCAGTGAACCCCAGTCACAGAAGAGGGAGAAGAGCAGCCAGCACTGTGGGTGACCACAGGAACAGCTGCAGGGGGTTCAGCTGTGAGGAGAGAGGTGAAACTGCTTTTTAGAAGATGCCATGAGATAGCCTGGCAGATCGGACCAGCAAAGGGAAGTGCCTGTCAGACTCCAGTGCACATGTAGCACTGGGAGGGCATGGTGATATGCTTAATCAGTTAACTAAGCCCTGAAGTTGCAAAATGTTGTGACAGTGATACAAGCTCAAGAGGAAAACACTACTTGGGTTTTAACTCTGAAAAATATCCGAATTTGCAAGTTGCAGGGAAAAGACAGACAACCCATCAGGAAACATCATCCATCAATCTGTTTTCTTGGAAAATTGAAAAGAACATCAATTATTTTTCATGCATCATCCCTCAGGCCTAACTTACACGAGTCATTCATTATACCCACCTCCCCTCAGATCTGCTGATGCTGCCAGGTAGGCAAAATTATCCAGGCTGATAACATCAATGATTGGACTCACTACTCGGGTATAATCCTGAGGGAGAGAGAGAAAGGGAAAAAGGAGTCAGGCTTTTCTTGAATGTCTGGCAAAGCTGCCAGAGATCAGAAAACACAAGGCTGCACAAGTAAATCTTTGTCTGGCTTCTCCAGCACAGTTCTGGTAGCTGAGCAAAGGACCCATGGCCACTACATGCAAGCACGGGGATGGTGGGTACTAGTGAGCAGCACGCCGTGGATGTGGGAATGGAGCCTGGGACTCCAACACCCAAGGGTGCTGCTAAAAAACAGCTCTTTATTTCCCGCCCAAGTCACAGGGCATGAATCACTGTCCCAAAGGTTTTGTGCTTGCTTTTGACATCTACTGACAGCATACCTTCTGCTCTGCAATCCTTGAATTAACTCATTATCATCAGCCTAGAAATCATCGACCCCCTAATAAAGCCTCTTCCTAACAAGTACTATCAATCAAGACTCCGCACTTCAGAGTCATAGTACAAACTGAAAAAAAATTATAGTATTAAGATACTGGGGGTACTCTATTGGCATTAAGTTGTATAGATATTTAGTTTTCTTTTGCAATCCTTTTTGTAAGTAGAAGTTGAGATTATAATGATTTTTCAATGTCATCAGGCAAGGCATTAAAGACAGTCTTGTGACAGCTGAAAAATATGATGAAACAGAGAGCTGACAATGCCAGAAACAGCATCTTGTTATCATACAGCTGCCAGCCTCCATGCTTTTCCTATCAAAACTTTATTTTGTGCCTTGCAATAGTTCCTCCTGCTGTAGCACACTTGGCCAGTATGGCACATCCTAGGTGAGAGCTATCTTTCGTATTTATTGCCCTCTGTGCTGCGATGGCTGCATAGCTAGAGTAAGTCTGCCCAGCCTGAGCCCCCCCCAGCACCCATCTGTCATCCTGGTGCTCCAGCCACTGCTCCAACCAGTCAATGCTAGGACTGGGTAGGGTAAGACTGAAATCTGAACTAGGATGCAAATGAGAAATGTAGGAAGTAGGTCAGAAATAGGCTGACTTGAAATCTGCTCACCAGATAATAATACTGGAGTCAGCACCCAAGCTTCTGCAACTTAGATCCCTCCCTGAATAAACTAGAGAGGTCCCTTCTGCTTAGGGATCTCTATGCTGCTGCTGCTGCAGCTTGATTTAAAGAGCAGTAGTAAAGTAAACATTTATGAGCTTCTGAGATGGAGGATTTATTGAGCAGAAATAAAAAGCAGAAGCTTTTAAGCCATCAATCATGAAGTTTCACCTTCTTACACTCCTTCATATTAAGCCAACCAGACATGAATACAAGGCAGCATTAGAGCCTCCACCCCTCCTCCTGGGGCCCATTACTCCATGGGATCCTCCTTTCAGAGGAGGGGATCAATCACAGCCATTTGGAAACACGGCTATGACCTCTCCCATCACCTCTCCCCAGTTTGCTCTTACAGTGGAGCTGTATGCCTCCCCCTCCAGCCCTACAGTGCAGTCAGGGTGACAGCTGCTAATATTTCTGTCTCATTTTCACTCTACCAGCCTCACATCAATCCTTTGTCAAATGAACCAGCAAAGGGACATCCCTGCACTCACAGGCAGCTCCTCTGTGCTAGGAAGCCACCTGCATGCAGGTGGTGTGTGTTGGCAGTTCAGCAGGAGCTCTAATGGAAGGCAAATTTTGGCAGTGACAAGGCACAGAGGAGGGTCCAGCAGCAAGAAGGGAGATGGCAATCATGGAAAAGTTGCACAGTGCATGCTGCCAAAGTGGCTATCCTATGTATGGGTGGACAGGACTAGGAAGCACAGCACCTGCAGAAGACATGAGGTACAAATTGGTGGTTCAAGTGTTCACCATTGCATCCCATCACTCAGAACCTCCTGCCCTGCCACACTGGAGGGAGAACATGGAAGCCCATCAGGGATCTCTTGCCCAAATAGCTCAGGCTGCACCTTCCTCTGTAACAGCCCACCTGAGAGGAGGAGTATCTGGGCAGGCTTTGTCCTGGCCAGTGCTGCTGATGGCATGTGAGGGCAGAGGATCCACCAGCACAAGACAGGGCAGCTCCATCCATCCCAGAAGGGAGCACCGTGCTCACCTCTTTTACTCTCTGAAGCATTGGCTGCAGCCACTCGCTGTTGACTTCACAGTGACTGTCCAAGAAGGTGAGGATGTCAGCGGTAGCCACTTCAGCTCCTCGCACCCGAGAGCGAATGAGCCCTGCAATGAGGAAAGGACAGCAGAGGAGCAGGAAGGTTAAGAAGGGAAACAGCTGAGCCTCCTTCAGAAAAAATACTTAGTGTGGCCACTACAGGGGAAGAGCGGGTGGTTCTCCTATATCACACCAGGAGCAGAGAGCAGCTTTAGCAGGGCATCCCCCGGGGGATGCTGTCAGCTCAGAATGCCCTCACCTGTCACTCCTGTCCATGCCACTGAGCTTTCATCTGGTTCCTGCTGCAGTGACACCCCCCTTTCCTTTTCAGCCCTCCCCACAGGTACCTTGCTGCTGCCTGCTCAGTGTCTATCCCATTAGAGCACCCTGCCGACTCTCTCACCAATTCCACGAGACCAAGCTCTATTCTCTGCTTGTTGCCTTTCTTACTGCTTATCTGCTTTATTCCCATTCGCCCTTTATTCTGCCCTGCAGTCAGAGCTATCAACTTGGCTCTCAGATGTCTCCTTACTTTCTTATAGACTACTCCACTACCTGGGATGCTCTTTGTGAACTAAGCAGTGATTCCCATCTCCCCTTCCAGATCCTTGCTCCAGGTCTGCTGTGCACTGACAGCTTTAAAAATAAGCCAGCATATGTGAGTCAAACTAAAGAGCAGCTGGGAAAGTCAGCATTACCATTTATGCACATAGGAGATATATGAGAAAAAACGTTCCTTAATTGTATCTCTTTATGATAGATATATGATTGTTTTTCCTTTTCCCATATCTCCTAGATGGCTTGTTATTTTGTACACTGATTTTAAAAGGACAGGACTTACATCTGCATCAATATTCATAAATATCTTAAAATGCAGTGCTTGTTCTAGCTAGGGCCTCTGAACACCACTTCTCATTATTTAAAGTATGAAGTGAGAGCCCTGAATCCTGAGAGCTGATAAGCCAGGTTCTCCTTCCACAGAGCCTCCAAACTAGGATACCAAATCCTTATACGGAAAAAACAAACTGCAACTATAAGAAACAACATGTAAGAAGCTGGCAGGAAAACAAGGCCATGTGGGAAAATCTGCAAAATCTTTGTAGCTACAAAGCTTTCCATACCCACCTTCTCGACGGGTGTTTCGTAGACACTTGACCTTTGGGACCTTGGTAAGGAGCTGGCAGTCCTCAGCTTAGGGAAGGAAAAAAAAAAAAAAAAAAACAAAAAACCACATTTGGCACACATGCATGAATTAGTTGGCTTCAACAGAGAGCTCCAATTAACTGTTCTCCTGCTTCTCTATGGGAGGGGAAATTCTGCTTTCACTTAACATCACATTAATCAGCCTGATGGCCTTAATCCTGTTGTCTAAAGAGCACACAGATGAGCAGTGCTTGGTTGCTGACCTCCTCGGACAGCTGAGCCTATGTTTCCTGATCCTCTGAGCAGCCAGGCCTTCGCCCGTGCTCAGCATTGAACAAGAGCAACAGGGCATGCGCTGGCAATGTGGCACCGAGCACTGATGAAACGGAGGGACCGCAGGGAGCCAGGGCTGCAAATCACCAAAGTGTCAAGTAAAAGAGAGCCTTGTCATATAAAGTGATCTCATCCGCACTCTTTGCCTTCAGCGGCTCATCTGGGCATTTCCCAACATTCATTCTCGGGGCAGTTTCTGCTTGGTTTTCTTTAATAAAGGCCACAGGGATGTGACCTGCTTCCTCGGAGACACCATTACATTAACACATGGATGATGCCTAAACGAGGGCCCTGCTGGCAGCTTGCCAGAAGCTCACAGCATCCCTCATTTACATTGCCCAGGGAAGATGAGGGAGAGGAACAGATACCAGCTCCAGCCCAGCTGTACCTATGAGCTCTGGGTCTTTAGTTCTCTATTCCTGTCCTAGCAGAGGCCATAGGAATAACTATTCCTAACTTGCTCTTTTTCCTTACTCCACAAAGTTCACCTCAGTTTCCATGTTTATTCCATGTTCATTTTCATGTTTCACACCCCTCCTTTCCCGCTGTCGTCCTCCTGCAGACTGAGCACTCTCGGGAAAACGCAAAGACCATCAGCCAAAGTGCATCTCTCGGCATGTTCCGGCGCAGGGTTTTCCATTCTCAAGGCCACATTTCACCAGAAATACGGCTCTTGTGTGGGCACTTTGACAGCTGCTGCATCACCCGAGTGAAGTGGCAGGTGCTCTTAATTGCAGAGTATCAAGATTTTGTTGGACATCTGCTATAGGAGGGCAACACTCTCATCATGGCCAAGTCACAACTTCAGGTATGAAAAACCTTATTAAGTCATTCACTCTCCAACAGTGGAGCACGTCACTCTGACTGTAACTTCTTGCCAGAGCTGACAGACTGCCTGTATCTTTGGAGAAACCAAGGCGGATATTAAAGCAGTGTCAGACCTCAAACGTGATAAAGTGCCTCCTTGCAGGTGCCTCACGGGAGTAGCTGTATCTACAAATACCCAGCTGCCACTTAAAAACTGAGAGCTATCATAGGATGGAGCTTTTTAAAAATCTTTTTATTTGCCTTGGAGCTTAAGTGGGAGTTTCTGGTTGAGCCCTGAGCAGGACAGGTCCCAGAGATCCATCAGTGTTGATCTGGAACAATTTGGCCATTGAGAATTGAATATTTAGGTGCTGAATGTGGAACACTTAGAATCATTTGTTGGAAATGCTCAGAAACACCCAACTCCAACAGCTGGCCGCAACTCAGTCCTTATCCAAATCACACTCTAAGGCCTTTAGAAACTTAAAACCCTAATCTCAGCATCCACCATTAAAATTTTGTTTTGGCCGAAGCTACATAAGTATTTAGCTGCAAAAAAAAAGAGCAATGCTTCCTTACCTCAGCAGGCCAAGGTGGGCATTCTCAGCTATCTGTAAAGTGTTCTGAAGGAGTAATTATCAATGATTATAAGTAGCACATGACTAGATTGTTCTTGAATCTAGCACACGTCATGGGAGAAGCAAGTCTTCTGTCCCCACCACCTCACCACTGATATACAACAACCAGAGGCAAAAGCAACTGTACAGATGGAAAATGTCCATAGCCTCCAGTCTGCAGATCTGGTGGAACTCATGCAGAAGACACTCTATCCCTGTGCCAAGCTGCAGAAGGTATGGTGCTGCCCAACACAATTACACTTCATGGTTTTCAATGGGGACACCTGGGATCCCAGGCACACTGAGGCAGGCAGACAGTCTCACCCCAGCCTGACTGCAGCACCCCAGGCAACAATTTTCTGTAGGTTCCATGGCATCCTCTTGTTCTCTCTTGATTTGTAATTACCCACTCTGCCCATGTACACCGTTGCCACATACATATCTGTGCTAAACAGCTCACAGAATGGTGGATAATGAAACTAGACAGAGACCTCTGGCAACCTGGCCAAAACTGCCAAGCTGACAGAAAGGGAAGACCCAATGAAAAGAAAAAAAAGAAGCAGCTCTGGCCTCTGCCATGCATGGATGTAAATCAAACACAGAAAAACTTCCTCCCTTTTCTTTGCCTCTTGCGTGCAGACAAGAGGGAATCTCTGTGAGGGAGGGGGACTGCACAGAGCAAACAAAAAGCGGGAAAACAGAAGGGAAGAGATAAGTGAAAGGGAAATAGGTCCATACTTACGATCTGAGCTGAAGTCATCTACCAAAATGATCTCCTGGATGAGGCTGGGAGGGGTGCGGTTCAGGACGCTGCAGGAACCCAGGGAGGAAGAAGAAAATCTTTGTGAGCTGCCATAACAACAACAATGGTAGGACTGATACAAATCTGCCATGCTATGCATTACAGCAGGAATACCAAACTCCAGTAATGTGGAAGAGGCAACCTTGCCCTTGTACCAGGGTTCATTGGCAGGAACCAAACTGCAAGCAGGAATATCTCAGAGAGATATGGCATCTCAGCCAGACTTTACAGGGGGCCACGGCCAGGAAGCTGACTGCAGGACATGCCTGGGGGCAGCTAGCAAAGGATGCTGGCGCGCTCTCTGCCTGTAAACAGAGAGGCAAAGAGGAGAGCACCACCTGGCCCAAGGCAGCCGTTCCCCTCTGCCAGGCTCTGGGCAAAGCTCATCACTGCTGGGCAGTGGAAAGAGAGCTGCTGCTTATCCCAACAAGGAGGCCTGTCTCAATGCCACAGATGAGGCCTGCTGGGGACGTCTCACCGATTCCCTTCTTTGGGAGAAAGGCAATTTGCTTTGGCAATATTCTGGATTTGGATGGGTTTTTTCTCTCTTTTGCTTGTTACTTGTCTTTCTTGCAAATCAGCCCCACGCTTGCTGAGAGCACCCCCTTTTCCTCAGGCTCATTGCACCATACCTGTAATAGCCCTGAGACTGCAGTGGGTTTGTGCCTGCAGGACACAGCGGGTTTCACACACAAGGAGGAAAGATAAAAGCTTCTGCCCTCCTCTGAAGTCAGTGCTCTCTGGTACCCTGGAGTCAGAGCAGTTTGATTCAGACCTCTTTGTCCCTCTCATTTATTTGAAATGCTTGAACTAATTTTCCACAAACTTCTTCAAGTCCCTCCCCTGTCCTTACTACAATCACACAGCATATTCCCCCTTTGAGACTCCTCCAATGCCTCTATGCACAGGCAGGTCCTCATTGCCTTCAACAAGACTGCTCAGTAACACTTAGAGGCACCCCAATAAAGAAGACAATTATGCAAATTTTAATATTAAAACCAGAGGTAAACACTGTCCTCCTAGTTCTAGCAACCCATCTCATTTCAGTGGCACCTGCTCCTCTGATTTTGAGCAATTCTGGAGAAAGATTGCTGGCTTTTTATTATTATTATTATTTTTTTTTTTTTCTTGCTTTTTTTGTTTTATACAGGAAACTGACAATGAGAATAATCCCATACTCCCAGGAATGGAGCTGTAGAGAAATAAATTACCATCTTGCTAAGTAGCATCACTGATGGCTTTGCATACAGAGCCAAAGTTTCCTCAGTTTGGAAGAGTTTTCTGCTGTCTCACACAGCAAAATCCTAACTGCTTTGCTGCTCAGTACCACATCCCACTCTATTTCAAATTTATGCTGCTTTGTATGTCTCTGAGAGCATTTGTACTTTGAGTTTATATGTCCCTAGATGACTGAGCTTGCATTTTTCAAAGCTGAATCGTGTTTGCTTCTCTTGGCTCGTACCTCTCTGGATCCTCTAGCATGGTGGGGTGGGAGGTGCAGGATGTTGCTCTTTGCATTTATAAGTGCAGCTTCTCCCAGCATAGTCATCATCTGCATATTTTACAGACAAGGTTGCCCTGCACTGAAATTCTTGTCTGTACAAACCCAAAGCAAAACACAGCCAATCCAGACAGGTTCCATCCTGCAGTATAATGGCTGTAAAATGGTATTCTACACCTTCCCCCACTATTAGCAATGCTCACATTTTCTCCAAAATTCTCAGGTCTTCCAACTCAACATAACTGAGAAAAAATAAGCAATCACTTTGTTTTCCTCACCTGTCTACCAATTCCCCAGCAAGAGAAAACACTCTTCAAGGAGTTCACAGCTCATTGTTCAATGCCCAATTCTTCTCCTGGCTCTGCAATAATCTGCTGTGGATCCTTGGGAAATGTATTTAATTTTTTTTTGCACTTTGTCTTGCTTGTCTTTTTAACACAGAACACAGTAATCCTAGTATTTCCCTTCAGTGAGATTCAGAGATTGGCATGACAGTCAATTACTTTTAGGCACAAAATGTATCATTAGGATTCCAAAATCCAAATGACAATTGCCTTCTATAGTAGAAACACAGACTGCTCTCTCCTCACCTCATGGATTCCCTACATCCTTTGTCTTTCCTCACAGCTTCCTTCTTCTTTTAGTATCAGTGTCATTCTCTGTTGCATAATACCACATCAGCATTGCCAATGAGTTTCTCTCCTCTGCTATGTCCATCCCTCATCAGTTTACAGATAATCTCATTTATTCCAGATGTTAGCTGAGGAGCATAATTTTTTTCCTTTGCTCTAAAATAGTATCTTATTTTTCCATTATTTAAAACGTCATTGTAATGAGTTGCTATACCAAATGCTCTAACATTACAACAGAATCCTTTTAATCAAAATTCATACAGGATCTCTGCATAGGCACTGAACCACTGACGGCTGTTCAAGTCCATTGACTCAAAGCCTGGCTATTCACCTTTGTATTTGCACCAAAACCAGACAGTCCCTACAATACTGACTGAAATCAGAAATAAAGAGAAAGAAAGGGACCAGACAACAAAGCAGTTGATTTTCCCTTCTGCAAGAATGGTCACTGCAGCAGAAGTGGTGGTATCGCTTAATAATTAATTAAGGCACAGACATCAATCATGCAAAATGACTTTTGAGTGACAGTTATTTCTGAAGGAGAGCAGGATGCTAAGCAAGTAACTGGTTTGAGAGTGACAGTTATGTCCTGCTGAGGAAGATATATCATGCAGGCAAGCAGTTCTTGACTGACACTCATCTCCTGCAGGACCGAGGATGTCAGCAACAAGCCATTTGAACTGGCATGTTCACGGGTTCTGGTGGATAGCCCATTTCCCATTTTTTCCCCCCTACTCCCCTTCTTAGTCTCTTGCTGGATATTTTTAACCACTTGCCTCTCTCTACACTGAAAACAAATGAACAAAATTCGTCTGAGGAACTCCCTGCATGGGACCAGTAGGCTTTGGGGCAGCATTGCCTGTTGGTGTGCTGGCCTGGTTGCTCTGGCAGCTTGCAGGCTGGGCAGCAGGTCCAGCTACCTGTTGCCTTTACATAGGGCAGAGGAGGAAAATGGCCAGAGCCCACAGCAGCAGGCAGGCATGCAGCTCATGCTGCCTCTGGGGACCAGGAGGGACAAGTGACAGGGTGCTAGAGGGAAGAAGTTATTCCTCCCCACAGTCACTCCTCTATTTCCTCCCCTCCCTCATACACAAACATTTCTCCTATTCTCAAGTGGCAGCAACAGCTCATCACTCCTGTTGCTTCCATCCAGCAGCAGAGATCCCAAGGGCAGCAGGTAACTGCTGAGCTGCCAGAGGTGCTTGTGCAAGTCCGTGTGTGCACACGTGCCGGTGGGGTTAGCAAAAAGGGTCTGCAGATCAGGATCTGGCCCCTACAGCTGCCATGTTTAGATTACCCTGAAATAAACCGTAATGCAGGAGTCTCATCCCTGGGTCACTTCCCAAGACTTTTTGGTACCAGCATTGCCACGTAGCTGAGTTACCTTGCAGAGATGTCAGAATAACACAGTAAGACTGTATCTGGCTCAGGGGAGCACATTTAGGCTCCCTCTAGTTTTAATTGCAGATCAGTTCAATCCCAGTACCTTTTAAATATAGTTTTTCCTAGATTTTCCCACATTTTACAGCTGGTTTTTTGAGGAAGCAAATTCAGTCACTCAACAGCCAGGCTTGCAAAGATCTCAGGTATGAAAACTTCAACTGGTAGTACATATTCTACTCACCTCTAAAGACTGGTCCTCTAAAAAAAGTTTTCAGCCATAGAAAATTTTGCTTTTAGTACTGCTCATTTCCATCAGTTGTCCCCTTCCACCCCCACTTCTCTTATAGCATCCCCATAGTGTAATTATGATAACTAAACTTGGGAAAAGGCCCATAATAACAATGGAATCATGTTTAACTTCCACCAGGTGCATCCTAAATGGTTAATTCTAATTATCTAAATAATCACACCCTACCTGGCTTAAGAAATCTCTTACGGATATAAAAATAATGACAGACTACAAGCCTGGCTCGTCAGCAGGTAAGCAGTCAGTGCAATCTTATGCCTCCTGTTGCCTAAAATCACTGTGGTCCTCTGCAGTCTCATAGTCAGGTCATAAACCCAACTGAAAAGAACAGTCCTGTCCCTTTGATACTTGACTTCTCCCAAAGTGCTACAAAGTAATTGCACAGTATTTGGTGCACTGACTGTGTATGCGAATTGAGCAACAATTACACTCACAGCAGTAACTCAGCCTGGCACGTTCAGATGTGTTTTGCTGAAACACAGGACTCTCAGGTTATAGAGAGGCCTTTAAGAGCACTGTGAAATCTTCAACTCCTTCTATAACATCACTGTCAGCCTGCAAGTGGGACTTAGCTCTATGCCTCTTCTAACAGTGCAGCCATGACCTGAGCCTTCACCCCTGTGTATAGTCGCCAAAATTCCCGTGCCTCAAAGGCAAGGCTACCAGACAATGCTTGGTTGTGTGACAGTGCAAATACTGTAGAGACCAAGAAAAACTTGGCCTTTAGGATCCCTCATCAGACAGGGATAAATCATGGACACTTCTGCCTTTTGATGTAAGCAAGGAATAAATCAATCATATGCACTGGCTGTGAACTATCTGGCAATGAAGACTCCATCTGTAGCCAGAGGTCTGGGAGGAAATGCCATCCACCCCACCATTCACAGCAGAGCGCAGCCAGTTCCTCACAACAGCGCTCCTCCAGTGGCAGCAGGATTGCAGGGACCAATTTGAACAGATGGGTCATCCATTTTTCAAGGTCTTTGTTGTGGGCTCTGGGTTGCAAGAGACCACATCTGAGAGATGGGTAATACCACATCTTGAGTGCTGTGTCCAGTTCTGGGCTTCCCAGGACAAGAAAAAGTGGGACATGCTGAAGCAGGTCCAGTGACGGACCACCGAGATAATAAAGGGACTGGAGAATCAGATGTATGAGGTGAAGCTGAAAGAGCTGGGTTTGTTTAGCCTTGAGAAGAGACCTCTCATAGAGGTTGCAGGGTCTCCATCCTTGGAGGTACTAAAAACTGACCAGGCACAGCCCTGAGCAACCTACTCTAGTTGACCTTGCTTTGGGCAGCCTGGCCCGTTAACACATTGGCATCACTCATCTCATTAGTAGACATCACCTCTATAGGATCTGGATATCAATTCCTCTCTCTATGAGTTACTGTTGCTCTGAATGTCATTTTCTCTTCGTTTTAACTATCAAGGCATCTGGCTATTTGATTAGGTGCCTTGAGATTTTCTTAAGGATCCTACTACCATGGTTTCTGAGCACCTAACCATTCATTGTCTGACATATGACGTAATTGGTAAAAATCTCCTCTCGTTGCCCTAGCAGCACCGTGGCTCCAAACAAATCTGCTCATTTTCTGAACAGTGGCTCTGCAGAACTCATTTTATGGTTCAAATGAAAAGGAAATGACAGAGGTAAAAAGGCAAAATGTGTTAATGCTATATATACAGGTCTCTGGAAACACAGTAGCACCAAACCTGGCAGACAGAA
Organism: Tyto alba; assembly: GCF_018691265.1. Lineage (NCBI taxonomy): Eukaryota > Metazoa > Chordata > Aves > Strigiformes > Tytonidae > Tyto > Tyto alba. Next base: position 11,716,354 of record NW_024881280.1, read on the forward strand.
ACCCAGCCTTCTAGCCATGAGGCCAACTTGAAAAAGCCTGATATTTATTCACAGAGCACATTTCTCTAAGCCTACAGGACCTGTCAGGGGAAGAAGTAGTGAGATGATGAATAATGCATTCCAGCTAGTCATACTATCAGCTGAACCTTCTACCCGGACAATTCACTGTTCCTTCAGCCTCCACAGGCTGTTCCTGGACCTGCTTGCAGGCTTCAGAGATCCTTTGAGAAATGACTTAAGTCAGAGAGGGCAGAGGGCATTTTCTGTGTAAAAACTAAAATGAAAAGAACCTTCCTGGGTTCTGCAGGGGTGACGGAAGGAGGGGTGATGTAGCAGCTGGAACATTGCTTTGTGGTACAGATAACTCTATGCTTCCATCTGCTTGGGGATGCTGACAGGCCCTGTGTCACCTATTTACTTGCTTAGACGTGGCCACTGCTGATACTCAGATATGAGGAGACATTGGTACAAGATCGCAAGCATCCTGCAGGTTCAGCAGGGTCTGTGTGCAAAGCCCCAGGGAGGATTTGGTAGGCCATCAGGTTCAGCAGCTGTTTACCAGCAAGTGACTCTGAGCACCTGCTCAGACCACAGAGCTCGGTCTCCACAAGACTTTGAGTTCATCACCTTCTGCTTGAAAGACTTGAGAGCTGTGCCCGCTGCCCTCACTGAGCCAGCCCCAGCTCCTGTAACATGTGCCCTAGCAGGGAGCTGGCTGCTTATTCCCATTTGTGGAACACAGTCCCTCCCAAGCCCCATCCCTCAGCTGCATCTAGCAACACACTGTGTCCCCTTTGCCCCCCTCTCACTCTTCCAAAACAAGCTTATATTGACTGTTCCCACATGTGGATGCAGGCCCAACAGCCTCTTTCCTGCTGGCTGATGATTCCCCCCTCACAGAGGCTATCTAGTGGCTAAGTGCAGATATTTTCTGGTTTTGAAGATACACCCACACTGCCAATCCAAGCCCCTGACCTGTCCTAGTGAGCCAACTTGAGGGGCAGATCACATGCAGCCACCCTGATTGTTTAACTGCTGGAAAATGCCTAACCGTCCACCAGTGCCCTTCCAGGCACCACTGTTTGGGCCCAGCACCCTTTGCTGAACTCACCTCTTCACCGTGCGGAGCAGGGTAGAGCGTGCCTCGTTGTGGAAGGTGATGATGAGGCTGGTAGCTGGCAAGTCTGTGTCATATCGTACAGAAGTGCACCTGCAACACGGGAGAGCAGAAGTGTAAGCCAAACATCACCCAGCAGCAGCCACTGCAGCAATGTACTTAGAATTTCTGAAAGAGAAGAGAACAATATGCTAAAATCAGAAAACAGCATAGTTAAGCTGCAGCAAGGGAGGCCTCAGCAGCCCCTGCACCAAGGTTGGCAGAGCTTAAAAAACTGTGCCTGTTGTAAGGCAAAGTTTTGAGGCTGTAATACCTAAACTCACAATGCTGCATGCTGAGGAGGGCATATGGCTTTTATGAGGAAGAAAGTTTCAACACTGTGCACTGGGTTCGCCTGTGATTCATGTAAAATCTTGTTTATTCATGCATAGGACATACACATGCTAAGGATACACAGAGCTGGTACAACCAGGCATCGCTGTATAAAGCACTTCAAACTCTTTGGACATTGGGCTTTACAGAAAGGAAAACACTGGATAGGGCTGTGATCCTCATCAGGGAGCTGCTGAGGTTCAACGCTAATACCTCAATTGGCAATGGAAAGCGATTCCTCCCATCTTCTCATCTGAATTTGTAATGTTAGGTACATATATTCATTCTCATACTCAGAATCAAGGATTAACGCAGGATCAACTTTCACCAGGGCTGCTCATACCCTGTGGAGTACAAGGATTCTTGGAGGAGAACATCTCACAGATCTGAATCCTGGATCCAATTCTGGCAGATACTAGGAATGGCAGATTTGGGCTGATCTGCTCCTCCAGGGTGTCTGCCACCTTAATCTCCAACCAGTGTCAAACAGCAGTGAGTCTGTACTAATTCTCTGCCCAATGAAGAGCTCACACCTGAAATTGTGGCCTAGTGTTTTTAACAACTCAAGGCCGCTCATAGACTGAGTCCCTCCTGGGATGGAATACAATTCAGTTCTTACAGCCACTACTTGTACTTCCACATTTACTTACTATTCTTTTATGGCTATCACTAAACTGTTACTGTTTTTATCATCACAGTCAATCCTACTGGTTTGTGACTTTTTCACTCCAATATTTTATTAAGAAGACAGCAGCTTCTTATAGCAATTTTCAAACATATAAAGAAACCTTGATAAAGACTAAAGTGGAAAACCTGAGACCAGACAGGAGACATACCACATTTATTACTGTTTCAAAATAACTCTATGATGTAATGCATATAAAATGTATTAAGGCATCAGGAAGTGGAAAAGCAGAAGATGCTGGGGTATGTGTTATTTGGGAAAGTCTTCCCAAGATCTCAGCATTATTACAGCATCACAGAAGACGATACAAGTTTGTGCTTAAAAGTCGGCCCTTTCTTTGCTTTGGATCAAAAATACAGCTACATGCTAGGTCAGAGGGAGCTTGTAGGATGCGGAGTCAAGTATGTCCAAGCTCTGCTTGGGTGCCTGAAGAAAAAGTGACATTAGTAACCTATTGACCCCCTACTCCTTAATCAGGGAGCCAGGTCCATCTGTGACACAAGGATGGGCTCTCCTTAAACCACAATCTAACTTGTATCAGCTGAAATAAGTCCTCATCCTAAATTGCCATCCCAGCAACCATTTCAATATTGTTAAAAGCTACTCAGACACAGCTCCCTCATTCCCAAACTGCCAACCCTGCAAAGGGGAGAAACATAGAGATAGGTTTATCTGCTCTGATTATACACTACTTTGGACTCCCCATTGCTGAAGGGAATCCTTGCAAAGCTGGGGCTGAAATGGCCATGCATTTCCAGGGAATCACATACATGTTGTTCTTCAGACTGAAGTGCATAGATGAGGCTTTTCACAAAAAGCATGCTCTGCATTCTACCACAGATCAAAATAAACAATAATTCACCTTTGAAGTGAGCTGGTTTTAGGCCAGAACATGACAGCAGATTAACAGAAAACACCCATCCTGCATGGCAGGGAGACTTGTCATTAACGCAGGACATGGCACTGCTGCCTCTGAGTCACTAGCAAGCCAATCCCAAATACCATATTGGGGAACAGGAGCACAAGACTTTGATCTCACAACCAAGATCCCAACTGCTTGCATTTACAAAGCACCCTGATGGCTGTCAGTGCTGGCAGGCTCACAAAGCTCCATGTCTCCAGACATCCCTTTTACAGTTTCAGTCAAGTTAGATGTCTGGTTTCCTGTTCCCAGCAGCTGTGAAATGTTGCTTTGCAACCTTGCGTAGGGTCTAGGTTCCAGCCCAGATAGACAAGCATTTCAAACATGGTTGGTTTGCTTCTGATTTTTATCCACTGAAGTAGGCTGTTTTACACTATCCTATCACTATCGAACCTACAGTTCTCAAGGCACGTTATCTTTTTGTACTCCAGACAATACAAAATAGTTACTTGAGCACTACTAGCAATTTAAGGATGAGTTTAGTCAGCAGAATAAATTCAGCCGCAATGAAACAAGGACAGAACGATGAGCATTTTGCAAGCCATGAAATTTTCACTTTATTTGCACATTAGTTTCATCCCTGCCCCAGCAGTCTTCATCCAAACTGTAATGCCTCAGTCTGGAAAGAAGGCACCAAACCAGCTTCAGACAGCCAGGGCACAGCAGGTGAGGAACACCAGAATAAAGTAAGGCTGCAACAATGGCTTACCTCATAGCCAGGACAGAGGGTCACTAAGAGAAGCCATGAATGTGAGGGGAGTTGTGGAAAATCTGCCAGATGAGCAATTTGAGCTGCAATGGAGGGGCTGTACTGAAACAACAAGATGATGCTTGGACCTGGGAGAAGAGATTGCTAGAAAAGCAACAAGCTGGGGCTGAATTAGTCAAGGGTCTCCTCACATTTGAGACCTTTCCAGATTAACCATGAAATACAGTGAAGTAATGGACCGATGCTGGCAAAGAAAAACCCAAACCATCCTTTGTCAACATTGCAGGACAACACAGGAGGGCAGTGACCTCCCCACACCAAGCAGCAGCCATGGGTTGGGGCAAGGGCTGCAGGGTACCTGTAGTGCCTGGTGTCCCGAATGGGCCGGTCGCTGCTGAGTTTGTCACTCTCTAGCTGATTAAAAGCATGCTGGCGGTAGGGGTCTTCTCCAGCCTTCAGCAGCTTTGAGGACAAGTAAGCCTTTTCGTCAAAACTCCTCCGGCTGTTCTTCTCTCCTTGGGGAGTCCTTGTCATCTAAGGCAGAGAGAAGCATCAGAGCATCAGGGAGAGTAGCTGACTCATGTTTATACACTGGTAATAAGTTCAGACGTGTACATTACGGCAGGTTGTTTGCCACACATCTGGAAGTGGCTCAGGTATGAAGGGAGGCAAGACAGGCAAGAGCTTGGAAAAGAAAGCAGGAAACCCTCACAGATAGAGTGTTATAATTGCTTTCTCTGAGGAAAATTGTAGGCCTTGCTATCCTTACCACCTGAGCTTGGGATGAAAGCTGCCCCTTCTTGATAGCACAGGCAGAGCCAAATTCCCTTTAGCGCTTGTTACACACGATGTGCTACACTGCTGCCATTTGGAAACCCTTTCAGGCAAGGCCAGTTTGAGAGCAGTCTCCAGCCAATGTGGCTGAAACACAGTATTTTGAAGAAAAACAGTTTCAGCCTTTCCACAATCACTATCCCATACAAACACAGAGCGAGCTGATTTAGCAGGCTCCCTGCTGTGCCTTGCCCAGCTTTGCCCAGTATTCACAGAAGTCTGTGATAAAGTTGGAAGCTGCACCTAACTGTCCATGGTCCCACACAAGAGTTAAAATACCTGGGCCATCCCTCTCCTCTCCTAATTTTCCTCTAGCTTTCCTAGGCCAGAGAGTCAGTGCAATCCCAGCACCTGAAGACCATTCACTAGGGCCACTAAGAGAGAGGACAGGCACTGTTCTAGCCCGTCCTGAACTCTTAGATATGAGATTTTGGTTGGAAACAACATAGAAACTGTAAAATATTGGCTAATAAAGCAGTAAGGATTGTTTATACAATAAAAATAGTTTAATAAATTGTCTATGGTAGTCATTTTATAGACCAAATCATGAAGAAGCTATAAATGCTCCCAGTCTTGTACAAAGGAGTGCTGGAGCTCCCTAAAACTGCTTGAAAAAGCAAATTCTGGCACATCCATATCCCATCCAAAGCACTGGACAATCCCCCATTCTTGAGATCCTTCTCAAGTTTGGATACCTGCTAATACTAGGCTTGATCACGTTTCTCTCTCTGCTATAAGGCTCCTTCTAGGAGTCTTAGAGAGCAAGAGACCAGCGACTGGTCCCCAATATCACACAGCGTTTTGGTTGAGCCCTTTTAATGGGTTGGGAAACAATTCAAGAAACCCAGCACCACTGCAAATTCCTCAAGCAGGAGAGTGCTTAGAAGAATAAATATCTCTGCACCTTTCTCTGAGAAAGGCTACCCTGCAGTGCAGGCAGCCCTAGGAGAACTAGACAGCTGGGTAACATGATGGCAAATGAAAATCAGCGTAGACAAGTGCAAGGTAATGAACATTAGAAGAAACAAATTGAACTACTCATGCACATTGACAGGTTTCAAACAAACCATGACCACTCGTGTTACAGATCTGAGCGTGCCCGTGGACAACTCAATGAAACCCTGCACTCGGTCCACAGAGATGGGAAATATAGTAAATCAAGTGCACTGGAAATGGGACAGGGAAAACTGAATCCGTCGTGAACACATTATACAAAATCAGTGGCAGCTCAGCAGCCTTGGCCAGAGAACAAGTTTTGTCAAACCAGTCTCTGGAAGGAAGTTACTGGAGAATGAAGAGAAGTTAAAGGTTAGGACTATTCCATTTAGAGAGAAGATGGATGTAGTGAGGAAAGAAAAAAAAGAAGGTGGCCCATAAAATTATGCTTAATACAGCCAAGGTCATCCTGATGCTCAGATTTCCCTTTCTTCTTGTAGAAAAATGAGGGATATTTCTTTTCATAGGGGAGAAAAAAAGAAAAGCGCCACTATTTTCAACATAAACTTATTCAACCACTGCTCAACTAAGCTGCTGCACATAGATTTACCCTAATGCAGGACTCACATAGGCACGCTTGGGCAGATAAATCTGCCTCCATGCCATCCTTCCAGGCAGTGAGCATCCTGCCCTGCTATGTCACCCCTCTGCAAGGGATGCCACCGGCTCCCTGTCCCCCTGCCACCCCCCACAGCACTGGCTGGGCACGTCGCTGGGCTACAGCAACCGCTCAGTTTTCTGTACGGCTGGTTTCACAGCCTGCTCCCTAGGCTCTCTCTTGAAATTATATTTTCAGTATGACAAGAAAAGTAATTACTTTTGTACATCTAAAAATTGAGGTGTTTGCCTCCTTTAATTCATCCTAGATGTTTTGTCAAGCTCAGCTTCCATTTCTCTTTTTGCTTTTGCCCTAGAAAACAACACTGATTTGTAGCAGAAGCCTGGCTTATCACGCACCTTTAAATATTTTCAGGTCACTTGGCCTTTGCTACTTATCTCTGTCTCCAAACCCTGGAAAAAGCAACATCTGGTTTTGGTTTATACTGCCAGGAACGTCTTGCAAAATGCTGAAAGCAGCAACAAGTCTTCAGGAGCCATTTTGTCAGGGCACCGCGAGGGCTGGGGGCTCAGGGCAGGACCTGGCAGCCAGGGACCATCCCAGGAGTGGAGCAGGAGGGGGACACGGGGGCAGCCCCAGCCCTGGGCAGCCTCTCTGGGACCAGTTCATGATGTGTGTCCACCCGGGGAAGGGCAGGGCTGTGGGGAGCTGCAGTAAGGCTGGGGCAGGGGCTGAGAGCCCCTGGGGTCCTGGGTTATGGCCCAGGGGGCTGACATGGAGTTCTGGGCTGTGGGCAGGGTCCGGGGAGCCCCGGGGAATGGGCAGGGACAGGAAGGCCCATTAGTGCCCTCAACGTCATGGCACATTTAAACTTGAACTACTAGGGGTAATTCCTCTAGATACCACAGTTCTCACATTACTTATACATAAAATTTTTAAAGCGGTAAAAAAGCACTGGGAACTAATTGTCATTTGAGAACATTTCTCATTTTTATCTCAGCCAATATCTCCTTATGCTCTCTTCAAACAGGAAAAAGGGATGATTCAGGGGACGATAGCTCAGAGGGCCTGGTTTCAGCTTCCAGAAAGACAGCTAATCCACAGATAATCAACAATCAAACAATGATCTATGAGCACCAAATAGGTAACAAGATAATAAACAGGAGCCAACTGAGATTTGCCAAGACCACATTATATCAGACCAACTTAATTTTCTCCTGTGATGGAGTAATCAGTCTTAAAGGTGTGGAGAAGCAGGAGAGACATCATGACTTCAGTAAGGTTTTTGGTAGGGGCTGGTAAAACGTCATTAGCAAGCTATCAGAAATAATAGTCTAGACAAAACTACTGCAGAATGGGTAAAGCTGGTTGGAATGTCACTGTCAGAGCAGAGGGGCTATAGTGAGAGCGGGTCTTAGGGGTTTGTTCTGGATATTCAGTATTTTCATAAGTACCTTGGATACTGACACAGAGCATGTTGGTCAAATCCATAAGAAATCCAGCAAAAATGTCAGACACGTTGGGGAACAGGATTAGAATTCAAAATTCTCTCAACACATGGGGAAGAAAAAATGTCTAAAAACAATAAATGCAATTCAATAAGGGCACCACAGACCTCTCCAGTTCACCAGGTCTGTGTTGATACAAAACATGGAAGAAACAGCAAGGTATCAGCTCCTCAGAAAATCCCCAGCTCATTAAAAAACACACAACAGCAAAGTTGGATCAAAAAGGGAGAGGAAACATCCTGAGTGGAACCCAGACAGGTATGAACAAGCCTGGCAAAGTGAATATAAATCTTATCTCTAAGGGTTCTCTTGATTTATCAGATTCTTTTCCTAAAATATAGATGTTTGACTACAAGACATTTATCACTGTTAATTCAAAACATACTGACAGGAGCAGCACAGGTTCTCAATGAAATAGTCAGTCCCCTGGCAAACCCTCTGAGGAGGGCGGACTGACGTCCACCCCCTCTTTCCCCTCCCTTTACATTAACACCTCTCACTTCAGGAAGAAGTCACTATCAGCACATATGAGCTTTAGTTATATTAAAGGCACAGTATGTACAGCTGAGTGCAGAGTCAAGACTTTTACCACGTCAACAGGACAGTTCATACCAGTAAGTCCTTTAAGTAGTTACACACCCTGTATCCCCAGGCCTGAGGCTGGAACTACAAGTGAGAGGAGTTATGGGAGCAGAAGAGCTCAGTTCCTTCTGACTGATGCTCTGTGATGGACCAAAAACATTTGCAGCATGAAAGCAGAAATAAAGATGAATAGGCACTGGAAATGTAAGTGTCTAGATTCAGGATTAAGAAAGTAGTTTACACAAATTAAGGTTTGTCCCAAACATTGCTGAGACCTCCAACACAATTTGCATACCAAAATTTCAGAAAATACTGTGAACCTTCTAACCTCATTTCACCATTTCTCATTTGCACATATGCTTTTCCCTTTCTGTGGCAGAATGGACCAAGATACTCTTCTGCTGTTGAAAGCACATTCTTTGCATTTTGACATGGTTCAAGAGACCAGAAACTATTTAAGTAGTGAAATTAATTTTGTAAGCAAGCAAATAAGGGAAATAAATTAATGCCATGCACATCAATGAAAACTTCTCAACAAGCACAATGATAATCTTCTAGGCCTGATCACTTGTGAAATAGCAAGGCAATTACAGGCAATGCAACTCACCTTTGTACATTGTCATTGTCTGCCACCAGCCACAGGCACACCAGCTCCAACATCATATAAACAGCCACTAAAACCAGAGCAGTGGGGGACTTCAGGGTCCCAAGATATTTTTTTTTCAACAGCAGGCTTGGCCAAATTCAAAAAGGATAACCATACTTCAAGGGTCATAAGGAATCATTACTTAACTAGAGTAAGGTATGCAAAACTCTCAAAGGTAAGTGCAATTAAATCATCTTACAGTTACTGTGAAGTTAGTCCAACAGCAGTTTTCTGTGACAGGATGTACACTTGGCAGCTCTTGCCTATCTTTCTTACAAGTGTTTAGCATTAGTACAACAAAAGAAACTAGGGGCTGCTATGCTTCTCTTTTGTTTTAAGCTCATTTTTATGATTGTATCAGCTCTGTCAAATCCCTGGACAGAAAAGCATCAATCACAAGCCATTCCCAGTAAGTGTCTTTCCCTGGAAGGACTAACTGACCAGGAAGGTCTAATTGATTAATATGGACACAAAGCCAGCCAGGGAGTAAAAACCTCACCAAACCTTCCCTCCCTCCAAGGCCCCCCTTTGATTTATCCTGCTGCCACAGCCTCACATACTGCCCCTGACATGACCCCCAACCCTACCAGCACTTTCCTCCCACCAGCCCTGCAGGTCCAACCTCTCCCCTGCCCCCCAGCAAAGGATTCCCCTCTGAACTGGTTTAATGCCAGCTTCAGCCCATAGGATTGAGATACAACCTTGCTGGCTGAGCAAATTCTCTTCCCTCAGAGCAAAGGTCAGGGCCAAGCCACCTCTGTAAACCACACTGGAGCTGCTGAGGCCCTCGTGGTGTGAAATTCTTCTCTGTGGGCTCCCTCCATTTGCTCCACACACTGTCCCAGTGACCTGAAGACAAGTCCCAAAAAGGATAGGACATCACAGCACCAACACCAGCAATCAGATGCTGGGAAGCACAGCAGCGCTTGGGGATGCTAGAGAGACACGTGCTGCTCAGCTCTGTAACCCATATGCTGGCACATGGACAGGCTACAAATGGCACAGAGCATAGACAGGGCAGGACTGAGAGCTGCTGTCCTGGGTTGAGTGAGTGGTGGGGTTTTTTGGTGGCAGGGGAGGGGAATCCCCCTGTGAGAAGCTTCTCAAAGCTCCCCCAGCTCCAAGTCAGCTCCACCTCTGTTTGGAAACTGAGCCAATCAGCTGTGCCTCTGCGATAACGTATTTAAGAAGGGACGTGGTGACGAGCAGTGGGACTTGTGAGGAGGAGTTGCTGCAGCTGCGTGAACACCAAGGTCAGTGGAGGAACGGAGGAAGAAAGGAGGGGGGAGGTGTGCCGGAGCAGAGACCCCCCTGTATCCTGTGGTGAGACGGCAGGGCGGCCCCCCCCTGCCACCCATGGAGATCTACGGTGGAGCAGACGTTAATTTATGGGCTGTGGTTTTCACCTGGATGGTCAAGGTGCTGTGCCCAAAGAAGGCCAGGGTCTTGTGGGAAAAGGCAGCCCCATTGCTGTAATTCAGCGCTGGGAGGATTGCAGCATGTGGGGGAGTCCCACACCGGAGCAGCTCGGGAAGGGCTGCAGCCGTGGGAGAGAATCCAATTGGAGGAAGTTAGTGACCCCTGACGGAGCAGTGTGGGGAACGCTGTGGTCTGTGGGAGGAACTCATGTTGGAGAAAGTTTGTGGAGGACTGTCTCCTGTGAGAGGGGACCACGATGGAGCAGGGGGAACAAGTTCCGGAATCTCCCCCCACCGATGATAGAAGAAGCAGCAGCACTGACTGCACTCCCCATTCCCTGCCCCTGCACCACTGGGGGAGGAGGTAGAGATATCGGGAGCAGAGCTGAGCCCGGGAAGAAGGGAGGGGTGGGGGGAAGGTGTTCTCAAGATGTGGCAATGCTTCTCACTGTCCTACTCTGTTATGTGTTGTTAGTGTCTGTAATACATGTATGTTCTTTTTTTTCTTCCCCTAACGAGTCTGCCTTTTGCTCGTGATCATAAAGGGGGAATTTTTCCCCATCCCAGTCCTATCTCGAACCCCAAGCCTGGCTCTCTGTCCCTTCTTATTGCTGGAAGAGAAGGGAGAGAGAGTGGCTGAGTGGTGGCACTTCTCCTCTATATAGTGAGCATGATGTTCCATGATATGGAATATTTCATTGGCCAATTTGGGTCTGGTGCTCTGTCTGTGTTCCCTCCCTGCTTCCTGTGCCCTTGCACACGGGCAGAACACGGAGAGTCAGAGAGTCCTTGAAATCTCAGTAGCAGCTGAAAACATCAGTGTGCTATCAGCATTCTTCTCATACCAAACCCAAAGCTAAATTCAAAACACAGCACTCATCTAGTCCCCAAAAAGGAATATTAACTCTATGCCAGCCCAAACCAGGACAGCTGCTGCAACTCCCAAGAAATTCCCAGGAAGCAAGCTACTGCTGATGGACTGAACTTGCAAGATAGTGGCTCCTGAATGCCTGTTGACAAGAGCATTTGTTTTAGAGAGTGTGTTGCATTTCCATGTGGGTTTAGGAATCCCAGTGTGCACATGGCTCTTGTTATGTTTCATGAAATTGTCCGTATACTTCTCTTAAAAATTGCTCAAAACAGTTTAGGAGAAAAGGCTGTGCCTTACAGCACAAGGCCTATTTTATTCATGCTTCGTTTAACAGTGTAAAGCATTTTAAATGTGGTTTAGGAACCATGCTCTTATGGAACTTCTGTAATGAAATGTTAATTATACTTACCACAGTTAAACAGAACCAACTCTGTTCTTTGAGAAGTGCAAGTGCTGACAGAGAAGCTCAGAGACCGGTTTGAACGTTTTGTTTGTAACTTGCACAAACTGAAGTAACACAATGGAAGCAGTAAAGCTACTTGAATTGATCAGCTCCCACAGCAACTAATAGGTCACAAGAGATTTTCTACTGTCATCAACACTGGACAATCACTGGAGAGACCAGTGGTGGGCCCCAGCAGAGGCTCTTTTCTGGTCTCTGAGAAGAGGCCACCGTTGCCAGCTCACCGGTTTCTCCAGGCCCTGGGACAGAGCTGTAGTTGCCAAGGGACGGTGGGAGTGAGAAGCAGAGAAAGTCTGCTGGGGCTTGCTTTCCAGCACTGCTGCTTGCCCAAGGTGCCTCTCCACTGTCCTATTCTTCTTCACAGTCCCCTGGCATTTATTGCCTCTGTAAATGCATTTCCTCTGCCAGCTTGTAAGACTGCATCTCTGTTCTCTTCCGTTTTAACCCTGAGAAACCCTTCCTCTCCATCCCTGCCTCATGGCTAGGAAGTCATGGGATTCTACCAAATATTTTCTATTTTGTTCTTCTCTTCTCTCAATGTTTTGCCAGTTGTTGAGCTATTGACGAGGAAAGTGTCCTCCAGCATCTGGCCTGAAGAGGTAGAACTCCTGTATGAGGCAAGAAAGGAGAAGCAACTATTTTTCTGTGTTTGGTTTCCACAGCAACGTTCTCCCCACACCCATCAATTTTTGGATGCTACTTGCTGAGCCTCCTCCAAGAGACACAGAAGATGGCACAGTGTTTTCCATGTTCCTGCCTACAGACTGGATGAGGTGAACATCACACTCGCCTATGTTGTCTGTCACAAGCAGACATGGGATGTTAGCGTGAAGAGTTTAGAAACAGGATGTTGCTGACTGACAGGTCACAACAGTGTGTCGATAGACAAAGGCCACTACCTTTCAAGCAGACTTGCCACGGTTTGACAAGCTGATCTTTTGGGCAGTTTTGGGGAAGAAATTAGGCAACACAAGAGAGCAAAACAGTGCGGGGGAAGTTTACAGAGGGAGCAGCAAAAAAAAACCTAGAGGAATTAAGTTACTAACTCTGTCACAAGCAGTGGTTTTCTGATAGCTTCACACACCACTACCCTCATCCAGCCTCTCAGCATATGGAAAGGTGATGTCTGTCCTACCACAGTCCCAACTCTTTGCTTTCATTTCTAAGAACTCACAGTCTTACTTCTGAGGCAAACCATGTAGCCTCTGCCTAATGATCATATTTAGCCATCTTTTTAGTGACTCTGTGAAGAAGCATCTTTCTTGTGATATTTTATCCTGATCCTGCACGTCCTTGACTACATGAGGGAAGAGATGCTTCCAGGAAGCCCAGCTGGATCACTGTGCCTAGGTCCCAAAGGTCTGCAAAGCAGCATGGCTTCACAACTGGAGGGTGGCCAAAAGTAACAGAAAGCGTAGAAGCACCAGCACTACAGCACACATCAGTCTCATTCATTTTGCAGACAGCATCCCTAAAGAGTGTGGGGTACTTGCTGCCTTGAGGGTTATATGAACTCAGCATCACACTGCATACAAACAAGTCAGTTCCACATGCAGTAACTGGATTCAGCACGAACCAACCCCTCTCTGCACCCATGTAGATTAACAATTCATGCATAAATCATGCCAACTTGGATTCCTCTCTGAATAGAGTCCTGATGTATATTCATTGTAGAATGATAACCTGAGAAGCTGGAATTTATTATACAACCTCTCATGTGACAGGTGCACGGTACTACCAGTTATCTATCATGCTCTACTGCTGGCCAAGACAGATATAGCATATATAGATATAACATATAGCAGGAGATGAGTTATATAAAATACGTCCATCTTTGACTCAGCTATGTAATCCTGAATAGACCTTGAGCAGTTATCAAGGGCTGGATCCTACAAAGTTTCCTAGCCCAGCTGCCCAGAGGCAGGAAGACATTGCCCATAACTGGAGGGAGGGGACATGATGCCCTGGGGCATCCTTCTAGTCTTTTGGTTTCAGGAGCATTAAATAAAGCAAAGCAGCAGAAGCCAAAAGGGCTTCAAAGATAGATGCCCAAGGGTAGTCTCTCCCAAAGAGCTCTGAGGAAATGAGGCTCCTCAGGACCGTAGAAAACCAGACCCCAGATGAGGTGAAGCAGTTGCCAAGGCCTATTTCTTCCCTCAGTTTGAAGTCTAATGCACACAGATGTCCATTATGCAAAATTGAAAAAGTATATTACAAATTTTGTTTTTAATATACTTATGACATTCACACACATTGATATTGTATAAACACCCACGTGTCCAGACACACATACATCTGGCTTCTATGTTCATTCAGTCTTCATCTCATACCTTGGAGTAAAGCCATTTGCTCCCTATTTGGCAAATTTTGTTGTGACATGAATACTGTCATTTTTGCTGATAGAAACCTTTATGTTTCTCTCCAGAAGAAGAACAATGTGGAGAAAACCCTGAAAAATAGTGAGGGGATGGTCTTCAAAATTACTGAGTACCAGCACAAGAGAGGACTGTGAGGTCTGTGGGGTTGTTTTTCCCTGAAACAGCACTTGTTTTCCAAGCATACCTCTCTAGCCATAAGAGACAGACATGACAGTACGCTTTTTGAATACCGAAGGGACTAGGCAGTTCATGCTGGCACTCTCACCAAAACAGCAGCTTTGTAAGAAAGAGATCCCAATGGGTATCTGGGGACAGAGTGTCTCTGGGAATGAAGAGAAATGATGGTCACATGGACATGAAGTTGTCTGCGTTCAAACATCTGTTTAGTATCACATAGCAAACCTTAGCAGAAGCCATCTAGGTTACTTACTGTATGTAGGGATACTGCTCTGCTAAAGGTTATACATACAGAGTTTGTAAAAACATGTTTTGAGGTCCTTTAGAGTAAAAAAAAAGGCACTATGGGAAGCTTCATTGTTTCTTTTGGAGAAATATCCCAGTCTTTGTAGACATTTAAATATGTAAAGAATGCCCCTGGTTTCCAAGTGATTTTGAATTATTTAAACAAGGAAGAAAATGGAACAATGTTTTGTTGTTTGTCTTCTAAGTGTTAGATGCTCAGTGGCCATTTAAGGCATTACCTGAACCCTGATTTATAGCTATCTGTAGATTTACAGATTCATAGATATATCTGTATCATGACAGACTGACATATAGCATTCTGTATGAAGACAGATGATGCCCTCATTATTACCTGGCAGCACCTATGAAGCCAATAAGACAGTTCAAATGAGGGTGGTCATTAAACGTATCGATCACATAAATTGTATCTCTCTAGGCCCACTCCCCCACCTACGCCACCTGCAGAGATTCAATGTGTGTATGTGCCTCCCATGCTGACGTACTAATCTATTCCCTTCAAACTCAAGTGACCTACATTCAGCCTTTTCCTCCCAGTGAATCACAGCTGTCTAGAGTGACAGATGCTGCCACAGATATTTTCACAGAGAAGGAGAAAACAACTTTAGACCTCATAAACTGCTAGCACAGTCAGCAGTGAACTAGTTACCTAAGAGATGAGCAGAAGTCAGCTAGCACTGAGGAGCGGGCACTGCTCACCCAAAGCATTAAAATATTTAATTATATTAAGCTTGGGGCTCATCTTCTCTGCCTTCAAGATCATGCTGTAAGGGCTTTTTGCTAAGGCTAGAGAAAGGAAGCTGAAGTGCCTTTTTAATCATCCATCCTCAAGGGTTAGAACTTTAAACGGAGATCAGAAGATTAAGAATAAAACAGTGTTGTTTTGCACCCAGCCAACATTCACACTGCACAGAAATACTGTGCACATGCACGGCTGAGCCAGAAAGACAGGGGGTCACTTCACACCCCCACCAGGGACAAACCCAGCTGCTCTGCAGGAGGTGGGAATTTCTCCCCATCTTCCAGCGAGGAAAGATATTTTCCTCAACACGTTTCTGTTAGTGGATCTTGCCCAAACAGTCATGATTTTGAATATTATCCAACTCCACACCACAGTTAACCACCAGCTGGATCCTGTTACAGTCGCTCACAAATAGCTGTGCCACGCAGGTGGGAAGCACAGCCCATCCTGCAGACCAAGCCGGGTGGCAGACTGGCCTCAGGGAGCCACACTCCTGCCTTTGTGCCAGCTGGGCTACCACGCTGCTCCGGGAGGCTGGCCCACAGCCCCAGAGCCCGCACAGGGCTTGTCTTCCTGGGAAATAACACCTGGGCAGGGCGCAGCCTTGACAAGTCAAGTAGGTTACCACAATGCTCCTCACAGCTCTTCCTCGCGTTAGCTTTTGAACGTCACACAGAAAGGCTCTTGGAAGGACCTGTCAGCTGGGAGTTAGCCAGGCCAAATATGAAAACGCAACTTGTCTATAAACCAACAACCAAACTGGCATTTATCAGAGTGACTTAATATAGCTTCTCATGCCGCCGATGAATCATGATCTGATTTCTTAGAGGAGTTCAAAAATGACCTTCAGCTCACAATGCACACTTGTATTTCGGAGGTCTGAAGCCACAAGATCTATCTGGGGGACTGTACTGGTACTCCTTCTGTAGTAACAGTAGTGATGGTGCATGTGCATCCATGATTACAAAAATTAGTCCTTCTGCACAAGACCTTGTTCACTCAGATCTGTTCTCTGCCGTACATTCAGTCCTGCAGCATGCAACATCGTCTTCTAATAGTGGAAAAACTCATTGTTTATTTGTCAGTGAAGATTTGAGAATATCAGGCTGTTGGCATTTTGTTTAGGAGCCAAATGATATTCCATTTTAATTGATTAATTTTTCAGCTACTGCATTGCTCCAATTCCAGGACTCAGCAATCAATTTGAACTGACAAGACCCTCAGAGCCGCGTTATGCTCCTGCTTGGGCCTCCATTTGCAAAGGCATTAAATTCACCTCCCCAATAGCAAATTTAATCAAGGATGCATACCAATGAAGACTCATGCAATGGGCTCATATATGCCTGTCAAATATGAGAAACACCGGTGTTACACTATGCAGGCCTCTGTAATTCTAGACTTCAATCACATTCTTAATAGAGGCCTCCTCAACAGCCTCTCTGGTCTGCCATTTAGTCACTGTCAACCAGAAGAGAGCTGGACATATAAGGAAGAGCAGAACCGTTGAAGCGAGCATCACAAAAATACACTCAGGACAGCTATGGCCAAAACCACTGCTCATGGAAACAAAGTACCGTAGTCCCTCGCAGAGCCGCTTGTCTCAGTCTGCAGGCGCAAACTGTCAATGACTGGCAAGGATCTTTAAAATCCATTACTCTATCAAACCCCATCCAATGAAGAGGGCAGCCACCCTCTGACTCTGCACACACAGTCCTCAGTTCTGTTGCAAGTTTCGCATTGTAAGATCATCTCACAAAGATGCAACTCCTGGGTTATGTTGTCAGGAGAACTCACAGTTTTTCTTTTGAATGGATAAGTTTTTGCCTTCATAGTTGAAGAAGATAAAATGGTGGATACCTGGAAACTCAAAACCCAGGAGTTAAAGACAAAGGACACAAAACTTGATTTTCAAATGAAGTGATGTTTGAATACTTCTGGTTAGGAATAACATTGCTACAGAAACCTTGGGCTATAGCTGTTTTTTGGCCTGGTTAAACTCTAAGTCTCATCAGGCTGATTTTAGGAGCTGCTGGTTTTGAATTCATTTATTCAGAGATACATCTGACATTTTTCTCCACATATTTAACTAGTGAGTTTTTGCCCAAATCTAATTCTCAGAAAGCTCCCAGAGCCATGCAGCCCAGTCCCACTTTCCTCACACCACGGACAGACTGCACTCCTGACAGTCCCCCCCGCCACGGCTGCCTGGCTCACCGCCCAGCACTTTCTACCCTGTGAGCAAGTTTTCAAACTCAAAGTTCATGCATGGGTCATAACAAAAATGTGGATGCCTGTTTCTGATAGCCAGGGCTGTGATCCTAACCTCTTGGTTCCCAGAGAATTGTTGCATGAGTATAACCAGTGCTGTCAAGGGAGACGGTTTTCCCTTCTCAAGATCCATTGGATGCTTTTTTAAAAATTGTCCCCTTCCAAAGTATGACAGCTGGTTTAACCAGCAGGATTGAGTGATCTCCATTCACATCTCTGGGCAGTGTAACAGCCTTGATACCTCCCATTGCTGAGGAGCACCGAGCAGGTACATTTTTCACCACACAGATTTATTTCACCAAAGAAAGAGCACAGCTTCAAAAAGCCACGGGTACTGTGACGGTCAAAGAATCTTGCCAGGGCCTTAATGAGCCTTTCTAAATATGAATGAAAAATAAACCTAGATGCATTCAGTCCTGTCACAGCTCCGTGAAAACCACAGGGTTGCTCACATGGATGAGCTCTGCTCGGTGAGGTCTGCTTTCTCTTCTCCGCAGAGAGCAGCATGAAGCACAGAGGCTTTGTTTGTGTTCAGAAGAACACAATGTAAAAGTCTGAGTGTGCTGTAAATTAGTAGTGAAATCCAGTGGCAAAATTCCCAGTGACCATCAGCGGGACAGGATTTCAGCCACAACAAAAATATAAACAGAGTGAAACAAACACACACAGAGTACACATTGAGGCCCCAGTTTTCCATTACCTTTCAGTCGTTCATACTGATGATTTTATTACAGTCTAACAGAAAAATCAAACTGCTTAACACACTGAACTTCCCTTTCTTCCAAATCTTTATCTGCCCTGGAAAATGGCTTGTGTTTAGAAACCATTTTAACTAGTATGGTGTTAAATAGACTTCATTACCCAGAACAGAAATAATGTCTAAATTTCTAGCTGGAGGTTGCAATAACAAGGTAAAAGTTAAATGTAGTACAGCTTGTTAGAAACATGGAGGCAGTAACATAATTAATTTTCTCCCAAATAGAAAAAAGATGTTGAGACATTCTTCACGTTTCTGGCTCCCGAAGGGAACATGGAGATGAACAAACATGAACAAAGAAATGTGCTGACAGGTTTGTTCAAAGTAGGTTTAAAAAGATTCATAAAACCAAAAGCAGAGCTGTGGGGACAAACAGCACCAAAGATATCACAAAATAAACTTTTCAAAAACAAACCAGAAAACCAACCACCCAAAAACTTGAAAGAACTTGTAGACAGGCAACAAGATGCAGGAGGCCTATCCTTAAATGACAGAAGGTGAATTAGCTTGCAGTTCTGCATTACACAGTCTGGAATAAGCATTTCTTACTGTAGCTGGCTGGATATAAAAGGTGTTCTATACAATGAGCCTGAACGTGGCAGGACTACAGATCAACAGCACTTGAGTTTCATCTGCACACTCTATTTCAGTCTATCCCTGCCACTGCTGAAGGCGGTCTGACCAGCACCATACCCAATGGCGTACAAGAGCAACACTCTTCAGTAGAGCAGCACCTCCTACTGATTAAAATAGTTTTAATGGTTCAAATCTTATTTTTGATTAGCACAAAGGTAGCTGCCAGTGAGATCTCTGCAACATCCAGAGCATGCACAGCAGCTCTCATGTCCATTGAACAACATTCACTGCTCAGGATCCAGCCAATTGCCAGGACAGCATTTTTCAGTCTTTCTCCCTAATTAACAGATGTTTAAGCAACATGAGCTGATAAAGGGCTCTTCGCTGTCTGTTAGTTTATATATTACTTTATATAGCTCTCTCCCTTGCGCCTTCCTCCCCAAACCAGTAATAAAAGACATATTTAAGGTTGTAGAGTTGATAACTCAGCACAAGTGTACTGAATTACAGGTATCAACACAAAGCTAGTTCTGCCATGTATGTCCACTACAAGCATTAATTGGCATAACTGCACATAATTACATGCCAATATGTGCCCTGACGCAGGAGACTAACTCCCTGGAGTTCCTCCCCGGCCTCTCTGCAATCACATGCAAAGTAGAACTGAAACAAGTGGCATGCCAAAAACATCCAGACCAAATCCCCAGTGATCTCTCACACTTGGTAGCGTCAAGTAATGTGAAGCCTGAAATAGTCGTCAGGAAGAATCAGCCTGTGACTTGGTCCCGAGGTGAGCCAGAGCAGCAGCAAGCCAGAGAAGACCTTGCAATACAAGAGGCAGCTTCCTTCTCACATGCCATGATCCTTTCAGGATCATCCCTCTGAGAGGGCTGCGGGGAAACAGAACCTCTTTTAGGATGCAGTATTTTGAGGTCTTTTCTGCTCTTCAAAGCCAGGCCTTCTCAGGACAGGTCGTCTTCTCTCCTAACATCAGCCTTCACAATTATAGCGGGGTCCCCTACACCTCTGTAACTGCCCTGGTGGAAGTCCTTTCCCTTTTTCTCCTGTCCTATTGCCCAGTCCTGACATATTTTTCAGGAGATGATTGTGGAAAGGAAGATGGCTACCTGAATTACCAAGACACCCCATACTTTAGCAGTGCTTTGGAAGAACCCAGCTTTGAGTTTCAGTCAGAAACTCAAAGCTGTCTGTTGCTTGCAGCTCCCCTCCTACTTCACTAACACTGCTCAAAACAGAGTGAAAATGCAAAAGAAGAATGAAAACAAAGCAAAACCCAGAACCACTGCACACACAACTAAACACCATACCAGGGAAGAATCTGAGCTCCCTTTGCCTTCTCCCAGGCCTGCTGTTGAATGTGCTGCTGGAAGCCGCAAATTATACACTATATGCAAAATTAACTTGTCCTCTCCAACTAGTCAAAGCTCCCCAAAAATCCCATGAGAGACCAAGGTGTTGTTAAACTCAAAATGCAAGATATTCCAGTGCCAATCCCATAATCAGCCGTAACATAATTCTGCTCAGCCGTAACAGTGCTGTGAAGTGCATTTGGCCCCTCACCTCTCATTGCTTGGGTGGGTAGCAAACAGGCAATGACAGACACACACCAACAGCCTGCAACTGCTCCTAGCCTGCCTCAAGCAGTGGGAGCAGTAAGTCTCATATTTGGAAAGATCCCAAGGTATCTTAAACCCAGTGCTGTTTCCCTTTACAGCATCACTGCTGTCTCTGCATATGCAACCACCAAAGTACAGGCTATAAAGCCCAAGCCTGCAGCTGATACAGAGATCTGTCTGGATTTCTAGATGTTTGTTACCATAGCAATAACCACAGTAATTTTTAGTTTGTTCTGTTATTTTACCTTTTTTGCCTTTTTTTTTTTTTTCTTTCCCGTGGCAGGGCCTGCTCTCTGGGAGCAGGGTGCTGAGAGGAGATGCTCAGCTCCTGACTCACACCCCACTGTAATCGCAGGGCTCTGCTCACTCCATTCACCAAAGTCATTTCTGATGCCTGCACCCAGCATGGTGTTGCTACCTACCCACGCTGATGAGTACCACACTACTGCACCTCCTTACCTCCTCGGGGAGCTCTTGTGATTAACTTTTCTCAGAGCAATCATATGATGGTTATGAGCATCCGCTTTCAGCTTCTCCCCTAAACAGCTCAGCCAAAAGCAGCTTGCAAGACCAGAACAAATAATGTAAAGCCAACTTTTCCTTCAATGCTAGAGTCTAATTCCAGGGTCTGGTAAAGATCTACAGAAGCCTTAACACAACTATCTTAAGGGTGTTTTCCAGAACTGCCATATCAACATACATTGAGGTCAAAAGCTTGGTTTTTCAACATGTCATTCACGGACTACTCCAAAGAATCTGGAAGAGATTAAACAAGTTGATTGCCAGACACTTACCCTCCCCCAAATATAACTAACCGGTCATGTTCAGAGTCAAGCATACCCAAGGGAAAATCCATTCAGAAGCAGAAAGAAAGGTATCCTTTGGTTATAAGCTTTTTTTTTTTTTTTTTTAAGAGCTAAACACTTGGTGATTTGGGGTAATTCAGGAAAGCTGATCTGTTAGCAACCAGTGCCCCAACTAAGTGGAGCAGAAGAAGAGCTTAGCAGCACACTCTTCATTAGAAACTAGCAGTTAAGTTAAACAACTGAAAACTGCCTCGGAGTATCAAGTCTTTGTATGGTACATCCATCATAAAATAGAGCAATTATTGCACACCTGTCCTCCTAATTGCTAGGACTGCACACTACCCATTTCTGTATGCTGGTGCACAGAGGATAACTGGTACTGTTCCTGTAAATGAGTAACCAGTCCTTAAACACAGGCAGTAGAGGTTTGCTCTGCAATGCTAAAGTTCTGCAGTTGCTACGTATCTGTCAGTCATGCAGAGCAACAGAATGAATAATTTTGTTAAATGAAAGTAGAAAGGTATATTTCAGAAGTTGACTGATCTTTAATCATAGATTAGGGAAGAAATAATGTTTTTCTTTGCAGAAAAGTAAGTGATCTTCCACACTGAAAGTGAAATTGTAGCGTGTGATGGAGTGCTTCAAAAATGGCTGCCTTGGAGAAAATTGACACAGACCACACACCATGGTGAAGGCAATACAGTAGCAATTTATATCTCTGCATTAACCAGTGTCACACAGTTCAAATTCTACTGTGCCAGGTCTGAGACATGATGATAGGTATCAAGAGAAAAGAGATAGTTTTCTTAAGGAGGCTCATTAACTTGGGAATGCTGAAACATCTAACAAACTCTCATGGGTTGAGGTACTACAACTTCACTTAGCCATCACAAGGAAATGCTCATTTATTGAGGTTTTGGTCAGTGGAACTGAAAGTGCTTCACTAGCTTTTGCTGGTGGAGCCTTTACTGCAAGGCTCAGAGATCATCTCCAACTAAAGAGGGCTCGACCTGCTGCACGTCACTGTTGCCCTGGTGACTTCATCAGAGGATGCATGCATAGGTCATCCCGTCTTGGGCAAGCCCACCCTCACACAGGAGGGGACTGTGGTCTGGCTTGTCCCCAGTTCTTGGATGCCCCAAGCCCTGCTCGGGGATACCCCAGACAAGAGAAACCTAAAAGGAAGGAGAGCAGCTGGGTCTGGAGCTGCCTGCCACCAGCCCTTTCTGCAGGATGGTTCTGGGGCTTTTAAATTAAGGGCGTCCAGGATGGACCTCTGCTTGGTGGGACAGGAATGCACCAGCCAAACTGATCGGGTTTGGTCACTTATTAGGTAGGTGTGTCAGTTCCCTTGGTAGACATAGGGAAGCATCCCTCTGACCTCCAACAGTTTTGCTCAGGTGGTCAGATGGCTTGTCACTATTTTATTTGTACCACTCAGAGCAGCAGGAGAAACACTAGATCTGAATTACTACTTTAAACAAAACAGGAAAATAAGTTCAAAAATAATGAAAATCCTCTGTACTGAAAAAAAAAAAATCTCCAGAAGTTATCACAATTAAAATATGATCACAGTACGCACTCATGGCTGGGCTGTCACACGAACCTCAAGGCTGTCAGCATACATCCATGCAAATAACACATACACATCTCCCAGACAACTCAGTTCAGAGACTGTGCACATAGCCACACCTCAGGTGTCCTAGAAAATTACCATCCCTTTCTTTCCTCATCTGAAAGTGAAGAAAGCCTACAGGGATGTTTAAATAGCTGCTGTTCTCTGGAGTCTAGAGCACAGGGGAAAAAGCACAAGGAAACAAAGTTGGTCCTATCTTGCCATGTTGCAATATACTTCCCCACCAAGTTAACTTTGTCCATCCTGCCTGGGCCCCCGAAAACCCTCCCCACTCCATCTCACTTGGATGCACTGAGTGAGAGGCTGTGAGACTCTTCTATCTCCAGGTTAATACTCACTCTCTGGGTTATGGAGCCAACATCTAGGCCAATGGCTCAAACTGCGAGGGTATTTCCAGCAAGACTGCTCCAGCAGCCCTTGGAGCTGAACTGAGGGCTGCCAGACTAAATGGCACCTTTCCACGCAGACCCTCCACTGTGCTGAACTGGAGCTGCAGGTGCAGCAACCACCCCAGCAAACAACCATCTTTAACCCAATAACATCTTAACAGAGGAAAGCTCATACAAGTACTTCATCACCTATCAGATATGCCTTTAACAGATTCTTCCTATTATAACATAAAGAGCAATATGCCAGAACCAATTCCCAAATGGCTGATAAATTTTAGAGGGAAGCAACAAGTGGGAAACGCATATACGGAACATCCATACCATCCTCTGTTTCCTTACACACATTCACCCCTTTGATCTATTCCTGGAGCAATGTGTTAATCTGTGTGAAGCAACAAGTTTTAAACCAAGAGGGAAAGAAACGCCCTCAACTTCTTTTAGTCGATAATGACTCCATGTCACCCTTCACTGCACACTTCCATGTTACCAGGCAAGTGACAGAGTCACCATTCATCTCAGACTCTTGTTAATACCAGGCTAACAACAAGAATTCTCTTTGCAGACAACCTGTCTGAAGCAAAACATTCCCAGCATGGTGTCTCCACCTCCACCCAAGTGCTTTAACTTGAGTACAAACATCAGTGGCAACAGAGCAAAAATGTTTTTCCTCAGGGACCACAGTCAGCATCCGGTGGAGACCAGCTTGGCTTTCATCCTTCATGTTTCCCCCTACACTCTTTCCAAATACGCCTTGCATCCCTCAGTGTCTTCTCAGTCCAGTTATTGGAAAATGACCCCCCTTCCCCCAGGCCTCTCATGACCTAGCCAAGCCCCCGTCTCCTGCTCCTATGGGGCTGTGGGCTCGGCCCCTGCCTCTTCCGCAGCCCAAAAGAGAGGCAGTACCCAGGGACAAAGAAATACAAGTATAGTTTACAAACAGATGGAAGGATGTCTTGGTACTTTTTTCTCCTATGTTTCTTGACCTCCCAAACACCGTCCCTACTGGCAGTTGGCAATATTTGGAGGAATGGCATTGTTGTTCATGGTAACTTGCAAAGTAAAATACAAGACTAGCACCTTAACTGAGCAAGAGGAGCAGTAGTAAGTGTCTGCAGGCTCTTAAATCAAATATTCTTGCTTCTTTCAGCAAGCTACCACATCTGTCCATCCCTTCTTCCAGCTGCATGGTCCCAGACAGATCTTTCAGAGGATACAATCAATGATGTTCACAAGACCAAAGCAAGTGATTAACACCTCCATTCCATCTCAGCTCAAAGGGAGAACTGCAAAGCAGGAATCAGCTTCATAAAATATCTACTTCCAAGTCTACCCAAATCCTTCATCTGAAAAGCCTTGCAAATCTCAAACCCAAAGTGTTTATTTTAATTAAATGCTTCCATTCACCATAAGGATACAGAAGACTCGGATTCATGTTTTTTTTTTTTTAAGGAACATATTGTCCTATAATTAAAAGCAGACAACTGTATTTTCTTCCTGGAAACAGCCACTTTAAACTCCTATTTTTATGCTTTTTTGAGCCAGTAAGGAAATTTTATGTTACTCACAACTTAAATAATAAACTTTTCCAGAGAAGAGTTTAATCAATTAATCCTCAATGCTGCACATCAGATTTTACATGGACGAATATAGCAGGCTATGAATTGTCAGTAAATTCTTATCTATTTAAACTAAATTCTTATCTGTTCTAAGAGTCTGTAACTCTTGTCCTCAGACTTCTGACCAATCTTAAAATCATTCATGTCTGGGCCCCTAGACTGCAAGCTAGACATTAAAAAAATCTGCACAGAAATTATTCTCGTTTGGATTTTGGGGGGGTGGGTTTGTTTGGTGTCTTTTTTTTTTTCCTGGACAGACAAGAAACCACAGCCCACAGGTCAGTGACTCTTCAAGCATCTCAATAACTCCACAACAGTTTGCTCCTCTTCTAAGAGTGATAGACACTGCACACTTGAGAGCAGACAGGCAGAAATGCTTGTTCTACTCTCCTTCATTCTGAGATATTTCTTTAAATTCCAACTTAATGTCTACTTAAACTTGAAAAACCTCATACTCAAATAAATAAATCTTCCAGGCAAGACCTTCCGTCAGATCGTACGTGACAGAGAAGGCATTTTCAATCCCTAGCTCATGATATGAGAGTACAGAAGACAAGGGGATAAAGAAGATTGCTTAACAGTTAAACCCCAAAGGAAAAGTGCAAGAAGTGTGCAGAGAGCATCTGCACTAAAGCACTCACTGAAGTGCAGGTCTTAATTAAACACATGGACATACACTCGTCTCCTCTCTAGTAATACCACTGATCACCTAGTTTCTGTGCCCAGAGGATAGAAGCAGCTGAAAATCACAACTTTTACATACTGTGAGAGCCAGAATGGGATTTGGCCCAGTTCAGTATAGGTGTACCCAACTGCTATAACACTGATCTCCTCAAAACACACTTTGTCCATTCTTCCTGTAAGCCACCTACGTGGGCTTCCCTTTCTGCCTCTGCCTGCCACACTGGCATTGCTCCTCAAGACTCCTGGGGCGAGAGCAAAGTCTTGGCCAAGTTAAAAGAGGGCTCAAAACTTGTCTCTGTGACACAGTTTCCATACATTCACTTCCATTTTAGACAGGATAAGGTAACTGTTGTCCTTAGCAATCTGTTTATAACATGATATCCATCTGGAGAGGAAGAAAGGAGGCAAACCGGTTAAAAGAATATCCCCCTGAGGATACAGATGGGAATTGTTGGCCAAAAAACCCACCAAACCCAACTCTCCAGTGGTCTAATTGTTTCTGCTAGCTTCAGGGAGATCCCTGCTGCACCCCACTAGCAAACATTTCTAATAATGTTTACATGCTTTGGAGCCAGCAAGATGTTCTTGCATTATTCTCTGCAAAACATATAGATCCTTCAAAACCTGAATCTAAGCAATCAATCCTTGGCACTGGAAACCAGGTTTCACATAGAAGAACCTACTAAGGAGTTTTAATCTCCAATTCTTGAGCTTTGCACAGAAGGTGGACTTTCTCTTCTTCAGACACTTTCAAAATGGCATCCCTTGGCCAGCTGAGGGAGGACAGAGGGGACAGAAGCAGGATGCAAGATCTACTTGTGCCTCAAGCTAAACTGTTACTTTTGAAGTTGTCATAGTAAATTACCTCCTTGCACTCTATCCCTTCCTTTGCTAGTGGCAGTATGGGAGAGGAGAACACAGATATTTTAGGAGAGGGCTGCTATGAAAAATTTAACCATGCCATGATTTTCCCCATTTATCACTGCAGATCTAGAAATTTTTGAATATGCAAGTTTTAAGCATCTCCTGTTCAGCAAATAGCAAGCCTTAAGTTGAGGTAACTCCACAAAAGTCAGTAATTCATTAAATAAATAAAAGCATAACAGCAGCAGCACGGCAATATCATATGGAACCTCATCTCTATCTGCAGACACACAAGGACTGCCACATTTCATAGAAATAGTAAGCAACAACAGACACATTCCTGGGGATGTAATTAATCTCTATCCCCTAACATATTAATGAGAGAAAGATGCCCGTGTTTATGATTAATTCTTCTAATTAAGAACCCTGTGCAAATGGCACGTGTCTCACCCAAGGGATTTTGTCTAAAACAGGAATGCAGTTCAAGGAAAAAATTCAGTTGCACAGCTAGATAAGCACAAATCACAGTGACACTTTTCCTTCTGCTAGACAGGAGCCAATGAACCATGCCCGGACAACTCGTTACTGTTTGCCTCATTCAAGCCACTCATTACAAGAGCCTTCACCTTGCAGCACTGCAAGATGTCACACTTGCCAACAGAGACCTGAGCAGCCTCAATGCTGCATCCCACAGACAGCCCAAAAGGAGACGTGTTATCCTTGGGGGGTGGGGGGGCAAAGCATGCTGGCACTGCGCAGCAGCTGGGTATATTCACCTTGCTTTTCCTTAAGCCACCTCCCCTCCCTGCAAAAGAGCCATCACTACTTGCACATACACTGAAGCTCTAGGGAAGGGGTTGTCAGTCAAATGCCTGGTGGGAAAGACATTCAAAGAGAAAGTCCATGGAGCCTGAGCAATCAGTGTAAATTAAGACTTTAACCTTTCTGAGCCTCTTGTAGACTCTTGATCTGTAAAAGAAGATGTTTAAGCACTTAGCACGTTTCTGAAGAGTCAAGTGCACCAGACCTGTCAATGCAAAAAATGTTTATTACCAAAAGTACAATTGAAGTGTCTCAATCTTATTGTCTCTGGATTGTTTCCCCCGTAAAAACCATTGGGCAGAACAGATGCCATTACAAATCTGTTTAATACAGAAATACAGATTCACTTTCAGCCTGCATATCTTTAATAGATAGGTCCTTGCTCTGGTGCAATATCTAAGTTCTAACTAATCTGACACTAGAAACTAAATCATAACTATAGCAGCCAGTATCCCAGTGTCTGGTAAATATGACAGAAGTTTCTGTTTATTGACCAGCAGAGAGAAATCTGGCTACCTAGCTGCTGAATCAGATGACAGCTGCCCCTTTCCCATACAGCAAAGAAAACATTAAGGAAAATCATCCCCTGTCCGCTGCTCTCTGCGGTAACACCATTAGGCCATGACATACAGCCAGGTCATTTAATATAATAGGAAAAATTCCACTGATGCATTTCCCTTGCCTGAACGGGAGGCAAGCTATTAAATTAGCTCTGAAGGAGCAGGCACACCTCTCTAACAGCAGTCCTCTCCTCCCAAATCCCACATCTTCAAAGGAAGAGTTGTGGCCGAGCTTATACAACAAGGAACAGCCAGCTCCAGCCCAGTGACATTGAATCCTGCTCTATAATCCCAGCATCCTTTGAAAATCTTTCCTTCTGGTTTCAGACCTCGAGTATACAATCTGGCTCAATACAGACTAAAATCACAGCATTGTGCATCCTGCATATTATACTGTCAACCTATTTAACAGGACAAAGGGAAGGAAGAGCTATGGGATGGTTTCTGTAACCTCCCCAAATAAGCAAGAGGCTCCAAGAGGTAGTGTGGGCCATTACTACAAGAAGCAGTCAGCATCCGCAGGGAGGCTGCCTGGATGATACAGTTATTTTAACACCTCCACTTTCTGCGACTGATGCAAATACCACCATATGTGTAAAGAGGAAATACAAAAAAAAAAAAAAACCTCAATCCTTCTTCTTTCCTAATAAACTCAAATAGCTGAAGTGACAATGCAAGAAAGACAGTGTTAAGAGACTACATTTTAGAAAACATTCAAATGTTTTAAATATATTTGAATACTTCCACACCCACCCTACACTAGGAACACATACTGAAGTCCTTGCCCCCCACACTTCTTCATGTGCCTTTCTCATCTGCAGGGAGCACCAAAGAAGCTCCTCCAAGTTCACATAAGCTAGTTCAGTAAACCAAGGAGAATATTGCTGATCACCTTCACACTCTCAGAAATGCACCAAATCAATTTAATTAAAAGCCAAGAGAGATTTTTTTTAAAAAATAACAGTTTTTTGAGAAAGGCGCAGTGACAAGCTCTTTTAGGTCAACACTTACTGAAGCCCAGTATAAATACCTTTCTCCTTTCCAGACCTGGTGTCTGTTCAGAGGACAGATAGCTGAGCTGCCCTCTAAATGGCATCGAAGATGTTCCCACTCAGTTGTTTTTCATACACGCTTTGGTAATGCTGGAGGTACTGAACTGGCAGGAGAACTGTAAATAGTTCTTTTGGAAGCACAGCCTGAGTGGTCCTATCAAACAGGTGAGGATTTTCTACACACCTTTCTCAGGAGCAAAGGTATTTCCTTTAGATCATCAGGGTTTTCAGTCTATTTTGGCCATTTTTTCCCCTCAAGTAACTCCAAAAAGCCCATTTCTGCTTAGAGTCCAGAACC
Source organism: Tyto alba (assembly GCF_018691265.1). Classification (NCBI taxonomy): domain Eukaryota; kingdom Metazoa; phylum Chordata; class Aves; order Strigiformes; family Tytonidae; genus Tyto; species Tyto alba. The sequence goes on from NW_024881280.1 coordinate 11,745,601, forward strand.
ATTCTGTAGAACCAATTCTGTCCCAATCCCATAGCACCGTATGGAGACATTCAAGCAGCAAGAGCAAGTCTACATCAAATAGGACAGACTCTCCCTGGCACTCAGAGTTGCTTGCAACTGCTAGGAGCTTTCTTGAGGTGGCATACCACTGCTGCCCCTGAGATATTGCTCCTCACCTCTCTGATCAGGAGGTGGTCTCGAGCATGCATTGCAGAGTGGGTTATCCAGCTGAGGCACAGGCTATACCCCAGGCCCCTCACGCCTCACACTGCTAAATTTCCCCTACCTGTTTTATAAAATTACTAGCAACAAATATTACCAAACATCACTTGTCAAAGGCGGTGAAGGTCTAGTCACCCACTTGTAACTTTTCATCATCTAGCTGATGCTGCCCATGTCTGGTGTCTGAACTAGTTAAGTAGCTCTTCTCAACACAAAATCAGGGTGTAAAGTAGTGGCAGTGGATGTCCTGCATTCAGACTCCTATTTGGGAAGAAATGAGTACAAGCAGCTAAATTCACCCTTGTAAAATTCTGCTCCTACGAAAGGAGCGGCTGCTGTTTGTGCTTGCATTTCACTGCTAATAACTTGTGGTGAAGAGGCCACATGCCCAGTCTGTATAACGGCCAACCAGTTGCCTGTTACAACTCGTGCCATGTGCCACTGCAGAGGCCCATAAGCATTTTAGGATGCAGACATTCACATTGCCATTATCTATCTACTTCAAAAACTTGGTAGCAAGACAAAAAACAAGTACATACTACAAATGCCAGGAGCGTATTCTCAGGTGAAAACACCTTTTTCTGCAGAGAGCATGATTAAAGTGCCTACAGTGTATTTTTTTCCCCCAGAAGAGCAAATCACACAGGCTAATGGTCTGAGCACAGAACTAGAATCCAGACACTGGTTACAGACATCACTTGGCATTTAAAACAACATAACATGGGGAACCTCACTTTACCTTCATTAAGTTGAGAATTTAACTCTCAGAAGGCAGAGTTAAGACTGAAGAAGCAGCAGCAGCCCCACTGCCAGGCAGGTTGCCACCACTGCCCACTAAAGAGTGTTTAAACACCATTCCGTATTAGGGCTGGGATGGGAGAGGCTGAAGTCCAGTTCCCAGAGCTCAAACACACTGAGAGTTATTCCTGTTCAGCCCAGAGGGGTAGCTTATCATGATGAGAAGTCATGCTGTTAAGCGGTAACAGGTTTAGTGATTAATATTTGCACACACAAGAATCATTTAGAAGCTTTTTCGAACCTGTCTCCTTACTCCCGCTCCCAGCAGTTTATACTCAGATGCTGCTTCTTCCCCCAAACGAACACACAGAAAAAAATGCACACCAAAACCTAAGTTGGCACTTGGGGTAAATGAGAGGGAGAAATTTCCCAGCACACACCCCAGCCCCGAGCCAAATTTACTCCCCTCCAAGCTGTCCCAGCCTCCTCAGGTTATACTAAGTGATAAAGTGGTTTTAGGTGGCCAAGTCATCACTGACCAGAGAAATTATGAGGGGTGGGGAGGTGGTCCAAATAAATTACCAAGGTGAAGAGTGAAACTCTATCAAGAATGAAGTACGGCCAGTTACAACAGCATCTACCACAGGACAAACTGAGTTTTAATCGTCTCTTGGTAGTAGCTACAATCCAGTACCAAGTTTTTTGAATTCATGTTGGTACGCAGCTAATATCTAAGCAGTCTTGGCTTCACTGTTTTTTTAATCTGGGTTAATAACCAGAGGTTAGCAGATCTGAATAATAGAATAACAAACATATCTTTTTTCTTTTCTTCCTTTCCTCAGAGATTAAGGCTTAATCTTAGCTCTACATCAAGGAAATAGGGGGAAGAACACTTTCTATCCCTTACCCTTTATTTTACTCATCTACAGACAGAGGGCTATCTTTTCTGTTCACGTTTCACCTGGTGCAAAAGAGCCCCCCCAGTCTGGATACCCAAACACCCCTACAAGGAGGGATCTGCAGACAATCAAGAGTGACTGAGCAGCACAGGCTGTGTGAGGTCTGGGATAGGAGCAAGACATAGGAGAGATCTCAGACTGCATAACTTTGATGTGCAAATTACTTGGAAAAGGATGTCAAGGCGACTGGTAACTCCAGGCAGGCTTGCAGCAGCCCCTAATGGCTTATTATTCAACAGCTCTCCCTGTCTCACTCTCTCATCCCAGAAGAACCCCAAAACAAGTCCCTCACATACAGAAAGAGCCTGCTGAGGACATACATATCCTGCTGTGAGCTGGGCTGTGCATTCCCCCAGCATACAGTCACAGCCAGGGCAGGGGCAAGGCTGGCAGCCGCCGGAGCTGGCTGACTTTTCACAGAGAGCAGCTCCTCTCCCCGTCTCTCCTTTTGCAGCTGATCCCTCAGCACACTGCCAACACTCACCCAGCTCCTGCCAAGCAGACCCAGGTAACGGCTGGAGTCACCCCGGTCACGATCCAGTGCGGATCTGAGCCCTGCATTGCAGGGGTGCTGAGCCCACCCCAGGCTGAGCAGCACCAGACTGGCAAAGGGCTCCCAGCTGACAGGCAATGGCCAAAATGCATCTAAATTTACCCTTATCAGGTATGGGACAATGATACGTGAATATACTTTGGGAAGAAAAATACTGAACTTATAACTTAAAGCAAATTCTGGTCTCAATAGAAATACTTTCCATTCAAATTAAACTTACCTACTCAAGACTGGAAAGATACAGATTGCCTTTAATGATTCAAAATAACTTTCTGGCAACATGCTTCACAGCTGTCCTTGCCACAGAGAATGGTGAGGACCACAATTAAAGCTTCACACAGGGCCAGCAAGTTAAATATAGCAGTGGAAGGTATATTTCTAGTGGAATTATAAAGGCATAAACAGAAAGCTAGACAAGAAAATTGATGATGTAATGTGGATCCTCAGAATTTACTTAGTCTTAATGAATCCATCGCAAGACTCACTTTAGCAAATTCCTGGACATTTAATAAATGTGGCAGGCAGCATTATTTCCTAATTTCTCAGATTCACTGCTATGTAAACCAGGGAGTTCAAATGGTCACCCTGCGTTTCTGCTTCCTGACACTTCTAAGGATTCTTCCATGGTGAACCACTCACCCACATGCCCTCCCTCCCGCAAAAAAAAAGTCAAGATATTTCATTTAAAGTTTAGTTGTTATCATTTTGGATTCTGCTGAAGCCCAGCTGAAGGAACTGAGTGCATCTGTGCATGGGGTTTTCTGAACACACAACCCACTGGCAGCAGCAAGTTCCTTTTGCGTGCTTGTGAGCTGGGGAACTAAAGTAACACCTTATAAGGCTCCTAAGGTACAGGAGGCACAGAAAAATAAGAAGGAGATCCCTTCACATACCCAGTTCCCCTCAGCACCCTCCCCTCCTGCAGCTGCTGGTCCTGTCCAACTGGCTGCCAGGAGTCCCTGCTCCCGCCAACCGGGCGATCTGGGGACACAGACTAACACTGGTGTGTTTGGGGGCTGCCACAGCTCAGGAGGTCACAGAGCATCCCGTGCAGACCCAGTGAGAACACAGGCACAACAGGTTAGGGAGAGATTTCTCACCCTTTCTTTCTTCAGTGCTTGTAGTGGTGCTAATACCTGTTTATCCATTCCTGGCCCTTCTTTATGATGTCTCTTAGGAGATATTGGGGAAAAGCAGAAGAAAGATATAGAGCATTCCAATCCTCTTTAAGCTCAATGTGACAATTATAATCCTCTAACTAAAAAGAAAGAGGAGGAAAAATGAGATGGACTGTGACAGGTTGGGAAGACTAAATCCCCGTTAACTAGGGCACCAAGATTTAAAGGGCTCAGCTTTGCACACATCATATGCCTCTAGCAAGGTCCCTGCAGTACACTGTCCCTGCCTGTTCCTCAGTGAGTAAGCACGAGCAAGAGCTGCTGAGACCCACTGCCCCGAGGATGCCAGCGGTGGGCAAGAGGACTCTACTGCCATGGCATTGCCACGCCAAGGATAATGCGTCCAGAGCCACGGGGGTGGCACAAGCACTCGGGTAGCCCCCTTGCTTAACAGGTACAAGGGCAGCAAAGGTCAGAGTGGGACCCACACACAGGGCAGAGCTGCACAACTAACAGCTGAACAGCAGCAGAAAGAAGGATATGGCAAATAACTTCTTTCATGTTAGCCCTGCCAAGCACAATCATTTGTGTCACCCCACCATGCCTCCCTTCAACTCCAGCACATTTTTCCTGAAAGTGAGGCTTTGGGCCCAAGAAAAATGAATGAGTAAATAATTTAAAATTAGTAATTATTTTTCATAATGCTGTAACCTGAGGGATGCAAGCAGATCGGCAGATTTTTCCTACTACCCACTATGACTCAATCACTGCCTGTGCTGTAAGGACAGTGTTTACTTTCAGTGTAAACCACCTCCTCGTGGCTCGCCTAACAGGTAGCATGAGATTTGTGTCTGTTCAAGAGCCTGACCTGAGCCAGCAGTCCATCCACTGACTTAAAACCCTTTCACAATCAGCCAAAGGGAGCTTTTGATAGGTGCTTGGGCAGCCTCACCGAGGCTCGACCTCACTTGACCACATCTCATCATCGCCTGACCCAATGGATCGACAGCTAGTCCTGAAGGAACAGTGATTTCCCAGCCCTTCCTAGAATTTCTTTGGGAGTGCCCAGCCAGTGTGGTCCAGTTCCCCACATGAAATGCCCCACATGACCACTCAGCTAGCAGGCACGGCACAGCAATCTGGCATTCCAGGGCACAGCACAACCAGACTTAGACCACCCAAACGCAGACAGAGAGGATGCAAACAGATGCCAAGCTTGCTCAGATTTGCTCCAACAGATTTCGTGAAAGGGTTACCTCATTGCAGAGCATCCATCCTTCTGCTGCCAACCCAAGCTCAGTATAAACACCACATTGCACTCCAAGCAATGGGAGAAACATGACCGTGCTCACCCCAGTCTATATCTGGTACTGCCAGGGAAGCCAGCTCTGCTGTTCCCAGACACAAAACCAAGAGCCTTAGCATTGCAGAATCAAGTGTGGCACCAGCAGGGATGTAGCAACACAGCATCCCTGTGCTGGGGACAGGGTTATGTCCTACCTGTTTGTCACTGCCCCTTTGCCCCTATCAACCCAGTCAGGGATCACTTTGAGACGTTGTGCCCTAACAATAGGAAACACATATAGCCTACTCCATCAGCAGCCTGGTGTAGATGACCATTTCTATCACACAACTAGATCTGAAAAATCTCTCAGAAAGGTCTAAGGAAAAAAAAAAAAAAAACAAAACACAAACCAAAAATCACATGCATGTTATAGCACTTGGGAAATACAGCACGATCACATCACTGAGCACCAGGAGTCTGCAGGGATCACTTGCAACATTCACATTTCCTAACTCTGATACTTTACTATTAATTTTCAAAATTTAAAATTACTTTGGGAAACTAAACAGAGAGCACAGAATTTTTAAAACTTCATTGTGTAGATGTGATGGCTCCCATTTGCACTACCACTGTATCCCTATTCCCATGTTCAGAGACTAACTCACCAGTCACCCAAGGAGCTGCATTGCTTTTTGGAGCTCTTACATGCTCATTTATTAGGCTTTTTACTGCATACTTGATACCAAAAGGCACAAAGGTACAGCACAGCATCACTGAGCATGACATCTTCTGGCACTAAATACTTCATTAGGGCACTCAACATGTGAGCATATGGAAAGCTTCAGTGTTTTCCCATTTTGTCCTGCAGGAAGACTTTTTCAGAGAACCTCTGAAGACACCTTGGGTAGAAGCACTTTTCCAGCCAAGCCCTGACTGTTTCAGGAGTCAGCTTATTCAAAATAAAAAGACAAGAAAAGTATTCCTTTTTTTTTTTTTTTTTTTCCTTTCAGGCCCACAAAATGGCTGTTGCAGGTTTCAGCACAGTTGCTTTCTCTCCCCCTGCTACTTTAAAACAAAGCCTTCTCACAAGGACAGTGTTTCAGCTTACAAGATGAAAAATTTGGAAAGCGGAAGAATGAAAACGAGAGTTTAAAGTCGATCACCTTCTGCAGCTTTAGCTAAATGTCATCAGTGCCCACGTTATAACAGAGTCAGAAGTTAGAGCATTACCCCAGCCTGCCTGCGGCAGCCTTGCAGCCTGAACTCGAGTCAACCCTGCAGCTCCATCACGCAGGAGGACCAACCAAGCACCCTCTGACAGCCAAAAGAGCTTCCCTGCCCAGGGGCAGCGCAGGGCTCTGACACCAGCAGTGCTGTGGGACCTGCGCTGCCACCGCCCAAGGAGCCGAGGCAGGTCTCTGCAGGGATGATGCCCCTGAAGTAGCCAAAAAAAAAAGCAGCTCCAAAGGGAGCACGCAGCTGCCTGTCAAAACCCCAGACTCTACCAACACTGAGAAATTACCCATATGCTCAAAGTACATCACAACATGGGTAATTTCTCTGCAAAGATGAGGCCCAAGAGACCACTTGTTTTGTTTTGTTTTCTGTGTTGTTTTTCTTTTTTTTTTTTAAAAAAAAAAAAAAAGCGTGCGCCTATATATCTTACTGTCTTCACAGCCACAAGCACAACTGGGACCTGGAAATCTGATGAGGACAGTCCACCTCCTGTCCTTTATCACTTTTATTAGTTGCAAGAATACGTGCTTATAAAAATACAGTGAAAGATAGCAGCAGGCAGGACGCAGCCTTTCCTCATAAATCCTGTTGTTCAGTGCATGGTGCAGCCCGTGCTGCGCCTTTAACGTCCTCCTCTTGCAGCAGATCATCCTCGATCTGCTGCATTTCTGCTAATCCCATTCTTGGTTCAAAGGCTGAGTTCATCCTTTGTATTTCTAAGGTTATCTCATCTTCAGCCCTTTACAAAACGTGCAAGCTAAGTCTCCCCAAAGCCCTGTGAAGCAGATAATCTCCATTTTAGACTTTGGGGAAACTGAGGCACTGTAGCCTGGAAAGAGGAGGAGTTTGCAGCTCAGACAGTAAGCCGGCTCGACTCCCAGCCCGTGGGTCTCACTTCAGTTATGTCTTTAGCCTAAATGCAGTAGTACGGGACGTGTCGTGGGCAGCACGACAGCGACAACGGGCAGCACGAGCCCCGGCGAGCCTGCAGCCCTGGCCCAGGAGCTGGCAGGTAGGGCTGGAGGGGCGCGGGGGAGCCGCGTACGCCACCAAAACAGGCAAGAGAGAACGAGGCCCCGGGACGGTCACCAAGATGCCATGGGACAGGAACAGCCATGCTGGCGAGAGCCAAGGAAGAGCAAAGAGATCCCCCCTGGTCACGCTCCAGGAGGGAGACGATGCACGGCACAGGCGAGCCAGGGTGCCCGGCTGACCCACGTGCTTCATCCCCAGCACGTTTGCCTCTGTTTATTTCATTGCTACGGCCGCATGTTTTTCTAACAGGAATAATGAAGTAATTTTTCATTGCTCCAACACAGGCAGTCCCAGTTAAGTGCTGCTGAAACACAACGGGATCTCCTGCCTTTGCCTTTCAAGTGACTCCCGACCTGTCCACCTTGGGATGAAGCTCCTGGGCCAACTTTCACCATGGCAAACAGCAACCTGAAATGTCTTTCAAAGGCTTCCGTTTCCAGAAAACACTGCTTAATTTTTAGCTTTTAAATCTTAGGGCAGTTTTGTATATGCAAAGACAAATCTAACTGTGAAAGCAGCTACACACTGAAAGAACACTTCAGCTCACTACAACTTGCAGCTGCTTCACCCACTAATTTAATGGAAAGGCTCCGGTAAAAAATTTATCTTCAGAGGCACTGCACGTTCACCCCCCCACACCTCTGCACACTGTCCCACACTGCCCAAGTCCCAGCTACCTCATCACTTTGATTAACAATTAAGGCCAATGCTGCCAACTGGATTTTATGAATATTATTATTGTGAACCATTTCTTTCATTTTTCTTTTATTTTTTAATGCACCACATGGACCACTGGGGCACATTAAATATAAAATCGTTTTCTGCCATTTAGGCAAACGGCATTCATTCCCACATTTTTAAAACATAAACATCATAAATAAAATATTAAGCTGTCGAACTGTCACTGAATCTTCCTCCTGCAGTAATACCCCTGGGGAAATAGTTACCAAGTCATTCTTTCTCTGGGAGCTGGCATAGGCCTCTTGCCTGCTGTAAGAGAGATCCCACGGAGACCCCGAAAAATCAGTGTTGCAAGGGTCTGGCCACAGCAGGAACGGCTGCCACAACACCCCAAGCATTAAAGGCTGTCATACCCATTCTAAAATAAACTGGGAAGAGCAGAGACCGTATAGGTGCAGGGAAGAGCCAGGTGGGTGCTGGATTTTGGCAAGGGAATAGGCCAGTCTGAATGGCATAGGCAAACCCAGCATTCGGCAGGGGCACCCTGCAAAAGCCTTGTCACTGCCCCCTGCAGCTCCCATTCCATCTCATTTCCACCACCCCAGACACTTGCAGAGCCACAGGGAGCGGAGCTGCTCTGCAGGCTGGCAGCATGGAGAGCCCAGGCCTCCTTCCCTTTTTCTTTAGCTCCAAGGGAAGAAAGATGTTTTAAGAAAACAAGGGCGTTTCATAAGCTGTTGAACATGGCAGCTTCACCAGCTTGCTCACCGTGCCTCCCCGGACTCGAGTTCCTGCTGCCTGCAGCCGAGGTGGTCTCGCTTACAGGCAGCACAGGAGCCTCAGGGAGACCATACGGCCTTGGGGAGAACATACAGCCCTCGTGTTGTGTTCACACGTGTGCAAACTGGCACACATACGAGCCCAGCATAAGAGCAGAAAGATACCTATATAGCCACATTCCTGATCTTTGCCCCAAAAGGCAGGAGGCTCAAGAGTGAGCAACCCGGTAAGAATCAAACTGTAAGGAGGCTGCTGAAATGAGCTGTGGCATCTCATTAAACAGTAGGCCTTCTGTCTTCATGGCACAGCAGCACGTAAAATCAAACCTGTACTTCACAAGCCTGATAATATGCCAATGCAAGGAATTAGTGCTCTTCCCCACCTTGGTTGCTTTTTTAAATTTTATTTTTATCTAGAATCCACCTCTATTCCCAGAGTTGCATCCCTCAGGCTACAAGACCTGTTTCTGGGCAGGCACACATGCAAGAGCCCTGTAGGATAGACGTCCCTGAAAAATGTTAGCACTTACTGATTCATGAAAGCTGCAGCTTATCCCAGTCGTGAGGGAAACAGCATCCCCTGAAAGCTGCGCACAGAAGGAATGTGATGAAGGGATGGGGAAAAAGTCATGAATGAATGAACGGTGAACAGCAGCTGGCACCTGCTCCACAGGATTCAGATGCACACAGCTAAAAGCAACAGAAAACAAACACAGCAGAGCGCACTGTTTGGCCAAGTTAGTCAAGACCACTGGGGTCTGAAGAGCATACATCGAGGTGGTCTTACACGGTGGCAAATGCAAGTGTGGCTAAACTTGCCAGTTTGGCTACTCAGAGAAGCAGGTAAACCCCATTTTCTGGCTAAATAAGAGGGGGGAATCAAATGATTGTCACCTTTCCTCGCCAACTTGCTCGATGCCTACAGACACCTCCCATAACCAGGAGCGTGTCCCAGAAGAGTCTCCTACTCACTGTCTCACCGCAGGCAGGTGACGCTCAGTTCATCAATGGTTGCAGAACATTTAGAAACCCTTTTCTACACGGGAAAAGGATGCCTTGACCCCATCCCCCCCCACTGATCATTTTACAGGGCTGAGCACAGAGGTTGGGAGCAGCCAGGAAAGCTGAGCCCAGGCAACCTGTGCCAGTATTACAATATAGGGTCTCAGATGCCAAACTGGCTTTAGTGGGGACACAGAGGAGCTAAACAGGTCCCAAAAGTTGGCAGGACAAAGATAAACAGATACTTGAGCCAAAGAGCAATTTGGCACCAGCCTAACATGATTGAGAGCATTTAACTAACCAGACTCTTCTGTCTTCATCTTCCAAGTGCATTGCTGCTTTCCTGCCACCCCAGGGAAGTCAGTGAGCTGGAGAAGCCCATGGGCAGCCTCACATCCAGCTTTTGGCTCGGAAATGGGTGCAAGTACTCCTCTCCTCACCTCACAGTCAGCCAGGCTTTTGCCCAGATGACAGCAATGGCTTTGCTCTCTTCAGTGGGACACAGGTATGCTGGGCGAGCTGCCCACACTGCAAACTTTAGAGGCAGGAGAAGAGAGTCCTGGGCTCTGCCCATCAGTGCCTCGATAAAGCAAATGAGCAGCACATGGTGAATGATTAACCACCTGTATGTAGTGTGGAAATGATGCCAAAGCCATTCCAAAAGACACATTGCACAGCTTCTGCCTCTGGGAAATTTCCAAGGAGCCAGAGGCAACCTCCTTCCTGAGAAGGACAGAAAAGAACCCAGGGAAGAAGTCCATCCTCCAGAAACACCCAACACACAAACCAACTGCCAGAGGTCCCAGGGCTCCTCTGAAATTATATGAAACTAAGCTGTGCTCCAGAAAAAAACATGTATTCCTAGGAATGTGGTACTCGCTTGTGTATCCACCCTCTGTGGCGGGTGGAAGGGGAACCATGCAGGGGCTCAGCGTGACACTGACTCAGCCCTGACCTTTACCAATTTCTGCATTTTTATTTCAAACATCTGTAGGACGTGTTTGGGGAGAGGCAATTGCAGAGAGCCTTCATGTCAAGATTTCTGGATATAAAGCAGGGATCTAGAGGATCACTATTAACACACAAGCTTTTTCTAGGACACTGATCTCCAATGGCCTCCTTACACTCAACTTTAATATTCAGGAGTCAGACATCCAGATTTTAAGTTTAAACCTGTGCTAATAAACGTGAGATCAACAAATAACAAACCCATTTCAAGCTGAGACTTGCAATTCACTGTAGTTTTTACCTGAGGTGATTTTTATTCTTCACATTGGGAGAGAATAAAGATGAAAACCACAACCCCAGAAAGCACTTCAATTTTTAAAGCCCATGCAATTCACCTTCATTTGCCCAGGATGCGAAATGTCACAGCACAGACGCAGGAGCAAAACTCTTGGACTCACTTACCCAAAAGCCAAGATTTTTTCTTTTTCCCAGACAGAAAAGCAGCCAGTTTTAGAAAATTGAAAAAATATTTTCCAGAGACCCATAAGTCACATGAGTCACCCTTATTTGCACATGAGCCCAAAACTGAACTCCAACACCATCACTCACGCAGAGCAGAGGAAACCAGAAGCTGGATCAAAATAGGCAGCTTGTCTCAGAGGCTCTGCAGAAGGCCAAGGGACACGAGAAGCAGGCGGAGCACAGGCACACCTCCTCTTACACAAGACTGCCATTATATATTAAGTCAAGTAATCGAACTTTGTGGTGAATGAACTCAGGGCTGAGGGCTCTGCACTGCAAAAGGACAGCTGCTTCTCTAGATTCATCGTTTCTCCAGCAGGGCGGGTGAAATGACACATTTTCCATGCTGGCTGGGAGAGGGCGGTGGGCAGTGCCACAGCTGGGGCGCTGTGCCCCCAGGAGCAGGAGCAGGATTTGTGCTGAGGACCGCTTGTACAGCTATAGCCCCTGCGTACCCAGCCTTGCAGTGGCTTGCTATTCACCTCCCATGGCAGCGAAGCCCGTTAGACTCTCTGATAGCCATGCCACTGCATAGTTACAGCAGCATGTGTATTGCATTATACCACCTCCTCGCCTCTCACTGCAACCCACCCAACCCTTGGGAAACCTATCCGCATGCATGAGGGGCAGCCCAAACACCACAAACCCCTCCCATTTCCCTTCTCTATGCAAAGGGATGGTGGCAGGTCAGGGTGTGCTATTTCCACCATGCCCCACTGTCAGGTGCATCAGAAGAAGGTCCTCCTCTGTCCCAGCTGCTGCCTGCCGGGGGGACTGGGAGTGACCTGGGGGTGGTGGGAGGTGCAGGCACATCCTGGGACCCTGGTTACAGAGGGACAGGAGAGGCAAAGGATGATTATTTCTTCCCTGCTAAGGGATTTCAGGCATGGAACAGAGCTAGGATGCTTTACAGCGTTCTGGGAGCTGGACCAGGTTTGGAGCGGCTGTTGCACGGCACTATAGCTTGTAACGAGAGGCTTTGTGGTTAGCCATGAGCTCGTGCCACCTCCCCCCAAACAGCAGCAATATAACAACATGCAGCACTGCCACAGCATCCTCCTCCTGAAGATTTTAAGGTGCTTGGCAGACATTATCGATTCATGTAACCTCATAAGACCTCTGAGAGAGAGTAAAGTAAATGCAATTTAAAAATGGATGGGATAAGTGGAGTAATGGAGAAATAAAACTGCCAGAGCAGCATGTTCAAGCACATGCAAGAAATCAGGGGCAGCTTTCCCCACCGCTAAGGTGGAATCCGACCACGGCAGTGCTCCAAATCCTCCATTTGTTCAGCTCAGCCCTGGCCGGCCTGAGAGCATCTCCCAACACGCCTGAAGGGCTACAGCAATAATAGCACCCGCACAGAGCTCCTTGCCCGGGCGGCACCGCATTCATTTCCACAGTCCAGCTCCACAGAGGGTCTCACGGCAGAGCAGCCTGAACTACTGGCAGTTCCTAGCCCTAATCAGCAGTAAATAACATCCTCACTCTGCCAGAGAGCCACAGTTTTGACTTTTGAGTTTCGGCAGCTGTAAGCGATGGCCAATGATCTCAGTTGAAGGGTTTCCACCCTGCTGCCCAAGGGCTGGGGCTGCTCTGACAGCATTTTCCAAACATTCACGAGGCTTCACAAACACCCCCACACACACACCTGCCACCCCCACTTTAGAGGTGGAGAAAAGAGAGAACAGGCCAAAAATCCCAGTGCCAGTCAAGGAGTGAAGTGGAGAGCCCCAGCACCCGGCCCCTGCTCCAACTCCGACCAGGTTTCTGCTTTTGTTCTCTTCTATGTGTGCGTAACCGGCTGATAAATGGATTTGCAGTCAAAGAGTGACACACAGTGCAGTTCCCAAACTGCTTCAGCTGGGATCACTCCTGGGAATGGTACTGCTGGGCCACTTTCGCTCCAAGGACTGGTTTATTTTTTATGAAGCTATTGCCTGGAGTTGAGAGAGCTTTACTGATGCTATTATACAGCCTGAAGGAGGACAAACCTCCTCCATGGACAGAGCAGAAAGGTCGTCATCATCCTTAAGTCAGGAGCTCGATTTTATCACCTTACTGAGCCCGTGGATACCCAGGGAGGGCAGAGTACGGGGCTTCCAGAGCAAATGTGAAGTAGCGCATCAGGGCACTGCTACCACCCCTCGGGTTAGGAAGGAGCCCCGGGGGCTCCCCCAATCTCCCAGCCTGCCCAAACCCTAGCCCAGCTCGCAAGCTGCTGGCTCTGGCTGAAAACGGACAAAACCCGCGGGCTGCACCCAGGTCCCCCATTTGGCAGCAAAGCAGGGGGAGCCGAGGCAGAGGCCGGGACCAGCCGCACCTCCCCCCCCCCCCCCCACCGGCAAGTGCCGCCCGCTCGCATCCCCCGGCCCGACGCCCAGAGCCCCGCCGGCCGGAGGACGGGCTTGTGAGAGGTCACGGCTCTTAGCTGGTCCTGGTGGGAAAAATCCGCGATCACGTATATACACGGTACACGCGCGCGCGTGTGTGTGTGTGTGCGCCTCTTGAACGCGAACCAGAAACCTCCCAGCTGTTTCACCCACCCTTTTCCTCAGCCGAGGGCAGCCGCTCTCAGCCGGAGCAGCAGAGCCCGGGCCAGCCGGCGCAGCCAACTCGCCGACACTTTACCCACGGGCATCACTCCCTTTCCCCCCCCCCCCCCTCCCCACGCGACGCTTGCCCACCCCGCTCCCCGCCCGTAACGGCTGCCATGGCGACAAGCGCGAATGCTAAAATAAATACAAAGCACCCCGAAGGCGAAGCGAAGCCCTCCTCGGCCCCGCTGCCTCCTCCCGCCGCCCCGGGCATCCTTCCCCGCCGCGGCAGGGCGGGATGCTCGGCGGCCGCGGCGCACTCACGGGGAGGGGGATGGTCCGCTCGTCCCGGCGGAGCTCCGGCCGGCCGGCCGCCCTCTGCCCGCCCCGGGCGCTGCCGCTACCGCCGGTCGCCGAGCGGGGCTTGTTGTCCTGCCATAAGTAGTAGAAAGTGCCCAGGATCCAGGCGACGGTCAGGATGGCGATGGCATTGGCCCTGAGCCTCCTCATGCCGAGCGCCCCGGGGGAGCCTGGGAGCGCTGCCTCGACGGGAGGAAGGAGCGGAGAGGAGGAGGAGGAGGAGGAGGAGGAGGAGGAGGAGGAGGGGGAGGAGGAGGAGGAGGCGGCGGAGCGGCACCCCCAACCCCCCGATCCCCGCACCGCCCAGCCGCTGCCGGGTCCTAACGCCTCACACACCCCCCCCCCCCCCACGCCCCCGCTCCGCCACGGGGGGCGGAGGGCTCCGCAACGCCTACGCCTCCTCCTCTTCCTCCACCCGGTCTGGCCGGCGGGGGCAGCAGCCGGCCGGCTGCCTGCGTGGGTGCCGGCTGAGGATGCGCCCGGCGCTCCAGCTGAAGCGGGGAGGGGGTGGTACCCACCCCCCCCCCCCCCCCCCACACACACACACACACTCACTCTCACACACACCCGCCATGGCGGGGAGTGGGGTGACACGGGCTCAGCCCCACGAGGTGACACGGCAGCCCGCCCACCTGCAAGCGCTAGCCCGGGTCCCGACCCTTGGTGGCCGCCCTGCGACACACACGGTTGCTTCTTCTCCCTGAGCCAAGGCGGCCAGCGAGGACAGCGTGGCACCCCACGGCACGCGGGATTTAGGCACCCGCCCCGCGGAGGTGGGCGCAGCCCCCCCCCCCCCGGAGCTGTGTCGGTCAGAGGCCCGGGAGCTCCCCAGCACCCAGCCACCATCACACCCTGGCACCCCGGCCCGGCCGGCGCTGCGGGAGGGCTCGTTACAGGGCACTGCCAAAGCTGCAGCGGTAAAAAAACCTCAGTGAACCCGGCCCCGTCGGCAGCTTAGGCCACAGACCAGCTTGGGAAACCGAGCGACATTTGGGCACGGGGCAGCTGCTGTGCAACTAGGGCAGAAGGGCTTGGGAGAGAGCAGGAGGTACCACCAAGAAAACTCCACCGGTGAAGATGTGTGCTTAGAGAATGTGAGTGCCCTCCAAGGCACCTGACGAGGGGGTTAGAGGATTTGAATTACAGTATGGAAAATGGCAGCAGGGCTCCTAAATGACTTTTTGCCTACCCTCCTCCTAGCCAAATCTCTCTAAATGTAATTACAACCTGCCCTGCTAAATTGCCCTTTCAGGTCTACCTGCACACCATTTGTTTTCCGAAGCACGGCACAGTACAAAATTAATTTTCTAGCCATGTACTGCCCTAGCATTCTGGGCAAGGCTATTGCTAGACCCATCACCACCCAGGGCCGCAGCATGGCTCCACACCAACCTCCCTGCAAAGCACACTGCACTCCCAATGCAGAATGGTGTTACAAAGCATTTTATGTCCTCCTAGGTACTTTTCCCAACAACCCAGCAACCACCTGCAGCTTCCCAGGCCGGCTGATCCCAGCCAGCAGCAAGGGGAAGTTTCAGACATTCAAGGCAAAAGCAAAGTTCTCCAAGGGATCACCAAAAACATAATTAGTCCAAGCTGTCCAGTCCACGTCTGTCCCAGTGGTACAAGTAACGTGTGAAAGCTGGGCTCCCACTGTTTTCAGTCTCTTAAAAGAGTCTTACAATAAAAAAAAAAAAAAAAAAAGGCAGCTGCAATCCTATGTGGCTGTGGATCCAGCGGCTGCCTGGGTTGCAGAGCGACATGAAGAAAGGCGGAGGAGCTGTATCCAGGATTTAGAAAGGGGAAAGACATGGGAGGGAGATGTGCTCATGTCCCTGTGACAGCAGAGCCAGCCCCATACACTGTCTCCTCTTTCACCACTGTTGTAGATCATACCAGACTCTGATGAATTCCTTAGTCTTTTCTCACCTTACTCCAGGATTCACTACAGAAAAGCAAATCACTCAGTGATGGAACAGTGTGTGTGAAACAGGAGAAAACCCTCTGCCCCAATGCTTGAACCGAACAGACTGCCTTCTGCCTTTCCAAGCATGCTGCTTCCCCCCTTCCACCACAGCCATTCATTTTCCTCCTCTGTTGTCCTTCCTGCTAGCGCACCCTACAACCTGCCAGGCTCTCACCATTGCCTCCCCACACCACATTCCACCATTTTCAACCATCCTGATGGTGATCCCCACCCCACGATCATTTCAGCCTCAGTCAAGCCTCTAACAGTTGAGAAGTCCCCTGCAAGGTCAGCCCAGTTTCTCCTCTTTTCTGCTCAGAAGAAACGCAGCTCTCTGACTCTTCAGATCCAGATTCTCTATGGACATCATTTTGAGTACTCCTCCCTTTCCAGAGCAGATGATACCACCTTCTGGGCAAAGACACCTCGCACTTTATTACCTGTGCAGGACAAGGGCCAGAGGACCCCTTATTTTCACAGCATCACCGCTTCAGTTTTGCAAGTGCAGTCTAAGATTTGCCACCTGCTAATAAATCCCAGCGCTTTGTCCCTAACTACAGTACAGGCTCACACTCTTAGGACTGGCCCCAAGCCTCCTCCTGCCTGGAGCAGCTACCGACCCCTGTGCTAAGGGGGTGCAAAGCACTGCCAGACGAGCCAGGGAGCAGAGCAATCTGGTCCTGCCGGGTTTTGGAGCTGCCCAGGGGAATGTGCCAGCAGGGAGCTTGGGCTGTGCGGGCACATAACCTCCGTGCAGGGAGCTGTACGGGGCAGATTTTGGCAGGCAGCTGCCTGCACCTGGCCGGCCCTCGTCGCCAGGAGCACCTTACACACAAACCCCGAAAGGTGGGAGCTCTCTGTCATGAATGAGCTCGTGCTCCCAGGGAAGAGGCTCCCAAGTTCGCAGCAGCGCTTTCTCGTGCCTGCAAAACACGCTGCCAAGACCTCTTTGCTATTCTGCCCCCATCGCATCCTGTTATTCCCAGAGCATTGCCAGCAGGTCAGAAAACAGCACAGAAAAAAAAAAAAAAACAAAACAAAACAAAAAAAACCCACACACACAAAAAAAAAACCAAAAAAACAAACAAACAAAAAAAACCACACACTGAGCTTACTTGTACTACCTGGGTAACATGGCCTGCTGACAACCTACACGAGTGACAGGAACTCCCCTGTGCAGAGTCACTGCTTTCCTTCATTAAATTAATTCAATAATCACAAGAAAAACACAACCCAGATAATTTAACCCTTTCACTTGAAGACCCCAAATCCCTTCCAAGGAATGGCCTGTAGGTAAGCATCAGAAACAAGCAGAGAGCTCTGTAGGCAAGCTTCAAGCAGAGCCCCAGACAGAAGTCAGCTCTGACGTAGGAAGGACAAGATGAAGTTCAAAGGGCCTTTCTCCTAGGGGAAAGTAATTTTTACTCCCCTCTCCCTCCAGGAATCAGCTCCAGAACGCAGGGGTTATTCCTGCAGGAAGGCAGCCAGAGCGTGGGGTAGCCAACCTCTGCTCTGGCCCACAACCCCAGCGAAGGGCACAGCAAAAACACAGTTACCCACCCTCAGAGCTGTTGGCAGAGCAGCTCACGCTTGCCCACAGGTACCCAATTCAGCACAGAAAAGCCAGATTTACAGAGCCCCATTATTTAAACTGCCTAAGCTTCGGGACCTGTCTGAGCTGGAAAGGGTTAGGGAGTGCTGGTAGGGGCACTAGAGCTGGCTGACCTGAAGGAGATAGGAACTTCGGCACAGCTCCAGCAGAAAAGGCATGTACTTCTGCAGCATCAGGCTTCCACATGCTTTGAGAGTGTCTCCACAGCGAAGTTTCATCTTCAGGGCCCAAATACCTCATTGTAGAATGACTAGCTCCGAAATCCAAGATATTGGTACCCAAGGTCCCGTGTGCTGCAGCCAGAATTTGCAATGATTTCACTTCTGACCGCAGAGCTTTGCTCCAGAATTGAGTCTTTCTTTTAAAAGACAATACGCTTCTATCCTTACGTTTCCACAGGAATCTCTGACAATATAAGTTGTTCAAATATAGCTATACTGTAAGCTGCAGTGTTGCATGCAGATATTAGAGCCAGCCAAATCAGAGATAACAAGAGTACCAGAAGCAGGCTGGCACGGAGATCTCTACTCAAGACAACCTGCAACATAGACATACAATGAATATTAACAGTGATGATATTTTACTGCTGATCCTTGCAAAAGCATCAGATAATCCAATAAGGGCCCTAATAAATATGATATAATAAACAAATCAAGATTATACAAACCTCACAGCAAAATTATGGGGTCTTACCACCACACCTGGTTTGTTGGTTTGTTTGTTTTGGTTTGTTTTTTTTTTTTTTTTTTTTTTTTCCAGTTTCCTCTATAGCTGTTCCCTGTTAGAGATGTTAAGTCTTTTCTTATTTTGTGACAGGCTTTGTACACTGTAATAATAAGGGGTCCCCTGACAATCTAGGTGGCTGATTCTTCAGCACAGACTAAGTATTTGGTGAGTAATCTAGATACAGAACAGGGAGGGATGGAGGAAATTTATGTAGGGTTTGAGAACCTTATTTCATTTATAATCACCAAAGCCCTAGTCAGCATTAGCTCTAATGGAAAGAGAACTCCTAGGACCATCAATACTAAAAAGTGCTCTTGAGAAGCCATTTTTGTGTCTTTGGCTGACAGCCTTGGTAACAACATCTAGGAGAAGAGATCTGGTGTCCCAGCTTGCCAAGATAAAATTGAGAAGAACTTTGTTGCAGGAGAAAATACAAGGATTGTCCAGATTCATCTTCAGGAAAAAAAAAAAAAAAAAAATTAAGTGTGGCTGCTTATAGTTATGGTGAGATACGGTGCTTATTTCTGTAGTCATCTGACACAAAATGTAGCTGAGCTTTCAACTATGAAGCAGCTGGAGAACGCAGAAAGGTTTTTTCTAGCACTACTGTGATCTGAGAAACCAGGTTTGCTGTATTTGTGGCCTCAAGGCATGGAAGTGCCATCTGAAACATGAACATAAGGTCTGTCTAGACTCTGGAAACAGTTTGAATAACGTCATCCAGAGTTTAGCTAAGAACATTTAAAGAAAAGTAGCATTAGGGCTCAGGGGCTGGAGCAGGTCATGCTCCAGAGAGAAATGTGAGTGGCATGTTATGCTGCTGGGATGAGAGGACTTGCTCAGGGAGAGGCAGCTCCAGCTGGGAGCTGAGCTCCACCTTGCATGAAAGTACTTTGCACCCAGCTGGGCTCCAGCATGCTCCCTGCAAGTGCTACGAATGGAAGATCCAGAAAGTTGTGTGTTTTGAAGCTAAAAGGGACAAGGACACAAACACAGCTTAGCTCCCTATAGCCCTCCAGCCACAGGAGTTCCTTCTTTTAATTCTCACTCCAGAGACAATCCATACACACAGCTGAGATAGCTCTGATTGATACTTTTCTTAGCTAAGCCTCTGTCATGGCTCCCAGCTAAGCTGTGCAAGGGAAGAGCAGCCTCAGTTCAGGGGGTTTTCCCATGAGACCACTCCTTGGAGAGCTCCTTCTGCACAGGCAGAGCAGGGTGCCTGGGAGAAGGTGAGACATCTCAGAAGGGTTTCATCTGAACCTGCTGCCACCAAATGGCTCCTTCCTCCTCCTCTGGCCCATCCCTGGGCTGGACACTCACCCTCCCTTGTGAAGCTTCTGGTCTCTTCCTGAGCAGGGTCAGTGGTCTGCTTCCAAGTCAGGAACAGGTGGGTAGGAGTGGGTGAATGCAATTTACCTACTGAAGGGAGAGGAATCGGAGCTGGTCCCTGATTTCAATTCAGGAAAACTCCAGGCAAAAGAGGGAGAAGAGGAAATGTTTGTTTCAGTGGGCCAAAAGAGCTGGAATCCTTTCCCCATAATGGTTGAAAGGCCCCTCTGATGGTCTGAGCATAGCATCTCACTGTGCTCTTCATCCAGATCAAAATCATAGCTCTGTAAACCTCTGAGACATGCTTACCTATACAGTAAGGCCAAAATGGCAAAGTGTGTGTGCCATCACGCTCCACCATGTGGTTGTTGAAAAGAAAAAGAAAAATGTTATCTGCATTACTCATCTATATTGGCCAAATTCCTCAACTACCTGAAATACTCTCCTTGTCTGAAGGAGCTTTCTCATGCTTGTCAGAGGGCGTGGGTATGCACGTGGGCTTCTGAAAATCCATTTTGCCGTGCTTCAGGTCATATATCACCCTCCACATCCTTGGTCTCAGTCACCACTGAGATACTACAAGGTGCACCAGAAGTCCAACAGCTTGTCTTGATCATGCCCTGCCTAGAGCTAGATACATTCATGCAGTCTCCAGCCCTTCACCACCAAGGCCACCAGGGCAGGCACCGTAAAAAGGTCAGACAGACAAATCATTCCCCTGGGAGTGGCTCCATCCTTAATTTATCCTGATGCCTGATCAGAATAGGTACAGAGGATGGTTGCGAATTAGTTCTGCATTTAACAGAAGCTAAGTGGCCTAGGGCGGCATATATGCTGACCAGGACAGAAATACCTTCTGGGTCATTGTTTTTGGCCAGCATGCAAACAGAGAGGTGGGGAGGTGAATGACTCAGGGCCAAGTTAAGGCAAATAAGCATATAATTAACTGGAAACCCGGATTTCAGTTGCTTTAAATTGTACAATTAAATGTTGTCTTAAGTGCTATTTAAGGTCACTGTAACCTTAACGTTTTTTTCATGAGCATGGTTCTTAATGAAAATGAGAGCATAGAGAAGAATTCCCACTAAGCTGTAATTAACAGTTCCACACTGCACTTGTGCTCTTCAAATATGATGAGAAAAACATCTGCTGAAAGGCCAACAGTGGCAAGATGAATCTCCTTTGACAGTGTGGAGGCACCAGGGCAATCTTCGGAGATGGTTACTTGGGATTCAAGGGACTGACCCCCCTCTCCCCCCGGGAGACAGGGCCACTAACCCTCTCTGAGCCAGGTAACCCACCTCTCTGCCACTGCAAGACTAGATGCAGCTTTAGTGAGGAGTGGAGTTATGGCAGAATCAAGCAAGAGCTGTGAACAGCACTGAAAGATGCCCTAAATTCACACACCCATCATGCAATCTTTTAAAAGTGTAGAAACAGAATAAATATTTAAGTAGTAATAATTACATCTTAATACAACTTATTAACTAGAAGATCCACTTATAATCAACCTGATTCACTTTATGAGGCTGATATAAATTTTCACTCTCCCTACTAGCACTTTTATCTCCTTTTCTCACCCCAAATCATTTGCCTCTCTTCCTTGCTGCATCTTTTCTAGGACATGGATTTATTTCCCACCTTTATGGTAAGGCACAGAGCACTTTTTCTGGTGCTTGGAATTATTTAACAATAAAATCTTTTTATTATGATCTGACGACAATTTGCTCTCCTTTATTGGCAGTCCATCACAGCGCTGACTGTGACCTGAACTGCAATTTAATCCTCATAGAAATTCAAAGCTTTTACAGCTCAGTGTAGGTACCAGGTTAGTGCTCATAACAGTCCTCTTGGCTGCAAAGCAGAAGCAGCTTGAAATGCTCATCTGGCAAAATGATTAAACTCCTGTCTTCCAATACAGAGGAATTCCATGTGAAAATACAACAATCTGGGAAATAACCTGTGAAAGATCTCCTACCCAGTTTCTCACACACCCCATAAAAGGGGCTTGCACCCCGCACAGCAGACTGCATTTGAGTCGAGTGCAATGAAAAATGCTTAACATTCCTAAAAGTCACAGCAATATATTTATTTTCGAAGCTCTATCACTCCAAATAGCCAAGACAATTAATGGAAAGCTTTCCAAAACATTTCAGCCCTGGAACTAAGCGTGAGAAAGTCCAGGCTGAGGGGAGGCCAGAAATAGGATCCATGGATCAGTCAACTCCAGAGGCACTGTAGAGCCCCCACAGCCAGCCTGATCCTGTAACCTCTGCCTGCCAGGATCAGGATCCATCTCTCAGTGGCAGCCAGAGAGTATTAAAAAAGCCAAGAAAGGGGTTGGTGTCCACAGGACATCAGGAATCCCTGTAATGTCAGGAGCAAACTCCAGACAGATCAACACGATATTAAAGATTGATCAGTTTCTACCTCTTCCATCTGTGTTATATTGGAAAATCTTTACTCCCAAGGAGGTGGACAAAGGGGACTTAAAGGATGGCAACAATATTTATTGAAATGGTAGTCCCAGTGGAACTTCAACCAATAAAAACTGCTGACCTACAACAGGCTGACAAGTGGTTAAGTCATTCTGGAAGGCACCGGGGCGCTCCATGGGACAACACACAGACAACTCCATCAATACCACACCATTTCTTATTTGAGAAGGTGGTACACAGTTTGAGCCTGGCAGCTTCCCTCTCCGTCGCGATCACTTCAAACAATGATCCAGGTATTGCTAAGCTTCCACAAATGGGCCACTAACTTATTTCAGAGCTCTTGCAGAAACAGAGCTGCTGTCCTCTCATGACTTTATAAAGTCATCCAGCATGAGAACCCCTTACACTGGGATCATGTAGGTCATTTTGGATGAGAAGCCCTCAGCAGTGACAGCTCTGAGTCATATTGCAATGCAGAATTAACGAAGCGCAAAAAGTACAATGAGGGTGGGGGTGGAACCACCTCCCCAAAGGCAGCTGGGATCTCTGCGCCTTGGCAGCAGGCCTGACGCTGCCAGGTGCTGGGAACGCGTGGCTCCGGCTGAAGGTGATGAGGGTTTGAGGGCATTTGCTTTAGGGAACGGAGTTCACATCATCCCTGTTTGGCTTCTCCAGCTTGCAGGCTCTTTCCTGCCCCAAGTCCTGTAGCAGGCACATGGGGCTCCCCAATTTGCAGATCGGGTCCCACAGAACAAAAGGAGATTTGGAGGTACAAACCTGAGGACAGAGTTTTCCTCCAGAACTCCCAAGTGCTGGTGCCTGAGCTGACAGCCTCACCATGAACACGCTTGACACCAGGAGCTATCTATTACAAAATATTCCAAAGGACTGCTAAAAAAACGTAGCATTTGGGACACAGTTAACAAGAACATAAGCTACATTTTACTGAGTGAAACCAAAGGTTCACTTTTCCCTATCAGTCTCTCTCCAGCAGTACTTGTAAGAGATGCTGTCTGGGGAGAGCTCAAACCTGGCCCCTTCTTGCAGTCCATGCCTCTCATATTCCCCTGGGATACCTGCCCCTCTTGTACAGGATGCAGTCCTGCTGTTCCCTATAGGATCTGTTTATGGCAATAGGGCCTCTATATGTATGTAATCACCTTCTTAACCTCTTGATAGCATCTGCTTCCACCACCTCATGTAACAGCAAGGTCCAACACTTCACTACATGTTGCACAACAACATTTCATCTTTTCTGCACTGTAAAAGAACCTTCTACACATGTCACCAGTGCCCTCTGGTCCCCGAGCAGTGGGATTTGGTGCATGGCACTTCTCCATCCACCACCTCCATGATTTCTGCCCTCAGTCAGGCTTCCCTTCCCCAAATGGAAGAGTCCCAGATTTTTTTGTCTCTCCTTGAAAGAGAAGGTGCTTCATCATTGGGAAGCAATTTTTATAACAAGCACTGTATAATAAAGAAATGTAATAGAGACTACAATTGTAATAGCAATAGGGAAGGTCAGACTCATATTCTTTAAATAGTCACATTTTAGGACAAATATTTCCCACCACCACCAAAAGGTGAATGCTTTAGAAGTGCTGAACAAAATTACTACCACCACATTCACTTAGGAGGGGGGATGGGAATTATTAAGAAAGAAATTCCAATGTTTAAAAAATGACCCCTCATTTTTGCTGGCAATTACCTCCAGTACCTGACTGCATGGCTTGGCAATGAAGAGCTGTCACTGTGGGAGCACAGCAGCCAGAAAAAGGAGTGAGAAATGGGAGAAACTGCTAAAACCACTGTGAGTAGAATGCTTTCATTTGAACACTTTCATGTCTGCAAAGATGCTCAACACATCACTGCAGCATTTCCAGATGCAGTGCTACATCGTTGCATCCGTGTACACGTGCACACATGTATTTCACACCCTTAGTTCAGTTTCAAGTCTAACTCAAGTTTACAGTGAACACTACGACTTTTTCTAATGCTGGTTGAAGACGAGGAAAATATCTCCCACAGGAGCAAAGAGCCATTGCAAACGTGACCATTTCTGTTTGAAGGTCACAGCAAGATCAAAGAAATGTACCATCTCCAGCAAATATATAACTACCTGAGCATGTAATTCCTCTACAAGTGTCTGCTGCAACATGCCTTTCCCCACAGAGGATGAAAAAGGCTCTCTGCAACAATTATAATCATAGTCCTTAATTGCATACTGAAGAACACTTAAAAGTTACTTTAGCACAGTAAAAATCTATATAGATAAAAAATAACCATATCAGTAAGCCCAAGTTTTAAAGCCCCCTGTACAGCTGTGTGCAATCTCAGCCTGCAGACATTTATGTTACCTTGCATCAGCAGGATACCAGCCTTTCCTGCTCCATAGACTGACTTTTTCCTGCTCCAAGCATCCAGCTCAGCCAGGCAGTCACTGTCCCAGCTCCAGCCCCACCATCACAGCGCCTCAAACACACACTGAGCTCCCCCCATGTCACATTCCTGCCCTGGCTGGGCAGGAGCAGCCCCTGTGATCTCCAGACACAGGAGGCAGCCCTTCCCCACCCAGCACCCCCCCAGCAGGCACAGAGCAAGGGAGGCACCAGGTTCCCTTTATCATCAGGTGCAGGGAGGAGCTTGATGGGAGGACAGCTGTGTCTCTTAGGGCCCTTTGGTCCCTGCCAAGCTCTGAAGGATGGGTTTGCTTTGACAGGTTTCCAGCTCTCAGGGACTTCTGCAACCTCCCCAGGATAATCCAGGATAAAATAGATTTTAAAATAGATTTTATTTCTTCTGCTCTCCAAATATCACATCCTCATTTGTCTCTGAAGGCTGTTGTAAATGCAGCCTCATTGCGCCTGGCATTTGCTCTGCCCAAAGATGGGCAGCTACTCGGACCTCAGTGGTGGTGGCTGTGCCCTCCAAGCTCTGGCCCACCCGAGGCCACTCTTGTCACCCTCATGAAAGTCAACTTTGAAGACTAACTTTAAAATTCAGTTCCCACATCCAAGCTTTAGAGCATCTCCCGGGGCATTTCTTTCTCTTTCAGTGTTTGCAGTGAGACCAAGATCCAGATTTAAGAGGGCTTGTTGTACAAGAGCAAAGATCCAATTTCATTAGACTGCTCTGAGCAAGGGTGCCAAGAAGAGCCACATTTCATACTGTTCAGCTGGGGCAGAGAATGCTGCAGCTAATTATTTTCAAGGAATGGCCTGAGATTAAGCCTCCTGGTATTTGCAAGGAAAAACCCACTTCTTATTCTTACAGCATATAAGCAGTAAATTTTGTCAAAAAGGAAAAATGGGAAGAGATGGAGCAAAAATGAAACATGGACATTTCCAGTGGATGGGAAAGGAGGCTCGTTCTGTTTCTCATAAACTACCCTTGTAAATTGTCATTTTTGAGGTGCTTTACAACAAAAGCATCTGTAAATCAGAAAACCAGCTGCTCTCCCCCTCCTTTGCCAGCTCTTCTTTTTCTTGCAGAGGAGCTAGTACACTAAAGCTGGGCCTGCCAGGTATAAACTTAATAGGGCATTGCGGGGTTTGGATTTGGGACTGAAGAGGGTATGGTTTCACTCAGAGTCAGATGTGAAGGTAGAACTGAGATTTCAAAGAGACGAAGCTTTCCTCCACCTGAGGGATGTGGAGAGATGGTCAGACCTGAGGTGTCGGCACCTGTGAGTCCCTCTGGTTTGGGACCGTACCTGCACCTTTCCCATGGACTTTAACTCTCTGGAAAGGAGAATCTCAGTCAGCTGTACCCAAATAGGGTTACACTTTTCATCCATAGGCAGACATATCCCTATATTTTAGTCCACTCATCACACCCCACACACAAGTTTATTGTGAACCCTCTCGGGCCTGGCTCTTTAAATATCCAAAGGGGTGGAAAATGCGTGCACAATGACAAATTGGAGAAGGACTGTGCATTACTGCAATACAACATGCAAGAGCCAGATTGAAAATTTGGGATTCGTCCCTGGCCAGCCTCTGTCTCCTCAGTCTCTCTTTTCACTGAGAGACATCAACCCCCAAATAGGCAAACGTTCCCTTTAATGACACATAAATAAATAAAAAGGATTTATCTGAAAGGGTGCTGCTGGCCACACACAGATGAAAGCTCCCTCATTAACACGGGCGGGCCCCTGCGAGCAGCCCCGGGGGCTCCGTCACCATCACCGGGTGCTCTCCCCTCGGGTGGGGGAAGCCCACGTCCCCAGGGTGGGGCAGGGTGAGCCCCCAGCACGGAGCAGAGCATCACTCTGAAGGACCGGGGCAGCAGCTCTCGGCCTGGCCTGCGCCAGGGTCCCTTCTCACCAGCTCCCAGCCAGATTTCTCTGCCAGGAGCATCCCCAAATGGTTTTTTGTCTGTTCCGGTGGTGCTTCAGGAGATGGACCCTGCATGGTGCACCAAGAATTGCCCTGGCTTTAGCTGCCCTGTCTCTGAGGACACATCACTGTAAACATCCCACCGAGTGGAAAACCGGAGCTGGAGGGGCAGCGCGGGCGGGCTGGTGGCAGCTCCCCGACACCCCTTACAGGCGGCCGGTGACCTGCTCCAGCACGGACATGTCAGCGTCTGTGCGACAGGCTGGGTTCCTCCAGGCCTGGCCTGAATGCCATTTGCCCCACAGCAGCTTAAGAGATAATCTCAGTGAGTTCAAGCCTCTTGCTTTGAGCTATGTCTTAAATTGATTTGAAAGCATCAGATGAAACCAGCTGAACAGCTGCGCCGTGACTGAAATGGGTACAGACTGGTGTGGCCATGATCTCACCTTTCAGCCTTAACTGAACTTGGAGGTGGCCCTCGCCGATCCACAACCAGCACACACAGTGATGAGGTGCAAAATGATATGATGGCTGGGGGACAAATCCACCTTGTGCATCCCCGCTGCAGAGCAGAGGTGAGACGCTGTCAGAAACACACGGGTTTTCTTCAGCAGGTTGTCTGTGAGCCAGAGGCAGGAGAGCTGTGAGGAGGGAATGAAACACAGCAAGGGAAGGTGGACTGAATTAAAAAGAAACAGATGGAGAAGGGTGGAGATTTGCAGAACAGGACAGAGGACAATCACCACACTCAGGAAAGAAAAAATCCCAATCTTTAATGGTCAGGAGAAGCAAATGCTCTACTTCTTTCCATCTCCCTCCTCCTGCCTTCTCCTCCTTCAGGTTCTTCATAGTGCCTGGATCAAAAAAAAAGACCTAAGAATAAGCAATGTGAGAGTGTAATCAACAGCAAAGGAAGAGAAGTGTTTTCTGCTCGCGAGCAGAAAACTATCCCTGTCATTAAATAACACAGGTTGACAGCCTCCTGTGATGTGAGGAAGTGGGAAATGAAAGGTCTGGGCCAGTAAAGCTGAGAATGACAAATGGGAATCACAATGAAATATATCCGATGGATCTGGAAATTAAAGTCCAACCTCCTGGAGTCTCAGAGGGAGCCGCAACGAGAGACTGCTCACCAGGGGAGCAATTTTGGAGAAAGCCAGAAATTCCTCGGCCAGGTGTCCCATGCATTGCAAGGAAAAGCTGGGAGGCTGTTCCTCTCAGGAGGAGCTGCTTTGGGACAAGCCTGCTGGAAAGAAGAAAGAGTTCAGTTACCAGAGTGAGTGAACATGAGGTGTGTGGTAAGGAAGAAGGGGGGGAACAGAAGGTGGATTCCTCTTACTGCAGATGAAGCAGGACAAAACTGAGGGTTGGTGAATCTGGGGTACCACAGGAGGGGAATAAGGATGACAGAAAATCTGGTTATTATTTGGGGAGCAACTAGCACCGTATCCATCTAAATCTGAAGTTGTTTTAAATCATTGGCAACAGAAATGATTTGTGATGGCATCAGACCATTAGGTCATTACCCATTCATCATGAACTGGGGCTCACCCAAACTTCCATGCATAGTTAGGCCACTGGCCACTACAATATAAATAGCAAAACTTGCAGTTCATTTTTGGCTCAGATGCATTTATTTCATTAATAAACCATTGGAACCAGCAACCTGGCACTGCCTTCCGTGGACTGAACTGAGGCAGACTGTGCACATTCATCCAGGTGCCCATTTTTTTACCCCCAGAGTGAGCAGAAGTCAATACATGAGCTACAGCCAGCACGTCAAGGTTTAGAAGGATTTGCAGATACTTCTGATTTTGTGCCTCCACTGATTTTGTCATTTCTTGGCCCCAGCCCAACGTGTCATGCTTTGCTGAGGATTTATTGAAGTCAGGAGTTCGCAGCTTTGAGCAAGATTTAGAATATAGTTTCTGGATGCCAGGGAGATCAGAAATGAAGAAGTGGGACAGACAGACACAGTTTAAGGAAAGCACTTTCCTCCCCTCCCTGAAGACTGATCAGCTGCAGCTCTGAAAACCCTGTTCAGCAGCTTGGTCTCCTTAAAATGCCCCAATCTCATTCTATTTCTGTCCCTGTGCCCCCAACTATTTTGGTACATTTGAGAACCATTTCTTTTCTAGCACTGTTACATCATTTCCACTGTGCTTGAGGTGCAATGCCTTACCACCACCCTACCTGCTGAAGCATGAGCTCAGCAACCGGGGCACCAGCAGCCCTTTCTAGGGACATGAGGTTCCAGAAATGACAAGAACAGGCTTCCCCCTGGGAGCTGTCTCAAGGAACAGTGACACATCCGTCCTGTGTGTTTTGGGTCTCCTTGATGCAAAATTAACAGGGACCAGAAGCAAAAGGTGAAACTGTGAGGTCCATACTGACTGAAGTGAGAAGAGGAGGAGCTCTGTTTCCCAGGACTGCCTCTTATTCTTTTGCTCCTGAGGCAGGCTGGCCCCGGGTGCGGTGACAACCTCCCACCTCCATGCAGTGACACTCCAGTGCCCAATTCCTCAGCAGGCTCCTTTGTACGAGTCTGCTGGGTCGCAGCAGGGCTCCAGGCTGCCAGCAGCACATAAATGCACCTAGCCAGGAGCCTGAGGTGGGGACACACAGATGTAATGCCTTTTATTCTCTGTTGTTGGAAAAAAAAATGCAATTTACTCACTACATGTTTTCACTGTTAAAAGAAAGAGGAGCTTGCTGATATACAAGAAATACTGCTTTAATATACCGACAGCGTTAAACCAGTGCAGCTCCCTCAGGGTAGAAACAGCTGCTGGATTCGAGGTGTTTATAGCACTGCATTGCCAGGGGAATGAGCTACAACCACATAACAAACCTTCGCACCCCACTTGAAAGCATCAGATCAAATTTCGCTTAGATAAACAAAAAGACCATCCAAAAATCCACACCTAATCAAAATAATAATTAACGCCATGTAAGCGAGGTTTAAATTTCTGGCTATCATAACAGAGATAGATGCATCCGGAGGATCCTCTTCAGGCAGTCTGTAGTGGCTTAGAAAATAGGTCACTTGGTGCATCTCGGTGTGCATTAATAGGCACCTCTAGTAAGGACCACTGACATTTAAGTACTTTACTGCTGAAGACACAGCCACAGTGTTCCTCAAGTCTGAACAGATGATATCTGCTCATTGGTCTCCTTGCCACTACTGTCCATCTCCCCACCTGGCTCATCATCAAGTCACCTTACAGGGGTTTTGTTTGCACAGTGCAGCTGTCGATGGGCAGGCATAGTTACAGCAGAGGCAATAAGGATCACAAAAGCAACCTGAATTTCTTCTTTGTCTCCTCCATGTCAAATTTGCAGAGCAGCAAGACTAGCACATGTGTAGAGGGAGTTTCTACTCCTCTGCCACACACTGTGATTGGGAAGTCACTTTATGTGTCTCTGACACTTTCCCACATAGTGTTATCAATTCACTGACAGATACAGGAAGGAGGGCAAAGTCCTTTTTGCCTTATCAAACCAGCACACCTAGAGTATTGAGTCTTCAGGGTTAAAACCTGCAAAATAGCTTGTGTAGCTTACCACCAAATCTGCCTGAACACCAGCACTTCATTCCACAGACACCCTTACTACGTTTACCATTACTCCCTGCATCTCCCATCCTTAAAAGAAATTAAGAGCCAGCTAGAGAATTTAGTACTTCAAAGATCTATCTGTGTGAAGACTTTGAAGTTCTTCCTTGTAAAATGCTCTGTTAACTAACCGACAGTCCCTTCGTGCAGGAGCCTTTCTGAGGCAAACCGAAGCAGTGTTGTATCAATCAGGGTCTTTCTCCTCCCTCTTTAAACCCTAAATGCAGTTTGGGAATTTGTGTTGGTAGAAACACGTGCAGCCACTTTAGCTGACATTTTTCAGACAGCTGACTCATTGAGAGTCTACTCACTGCTGGGTATTTAGAGAGCGGAAGATGAAATTAAATCCTGCTGACCATACATCCCATCCCCAGTAAGGGAGGCACTGCCACGTGTCTTGGTGATAGGAGACTTCCTAGAAAAATTCTGCCTAGCCCTTCTCAAACTACCACAAGAAATATCGATCAGTTTTCACCTTGAAAGTATGAAGTGTGAAAAACAGACTATGTAGGGAAAACCAAGCTCTCACTGTTGACCACTAAGGTCGGAGAAATTGTTTTGAACCAACTAGACTTTGGCTTCAGTCCAGCACAGCAACTCCTACATCCCCATCCTGGCCCTCATGGATCACTTGGGGTATTTTTTTGCAGTGTACCTAACACACAGCACCCCATGGCTTTTGGAATCTCATTCAAGCTGATTGTGTATTCCAGGCTTTCCCCTTCATCTTTGCTGAGGACATAAGTGTAGCCCTGTAAGGATAGAAGTGAGAAAATCATGATGGTTTTACTGGCATGTATTTCCCATCTTGATTCCAGCACAATTTGTTTCTTTGTACAGCAGTTCCGTTTAACTTCCAAGGGAAAAAAAAAATAAACAAACCAAAAACAAAATCACCAAAAAATTCCCCCAACAAACTCACATGGATTTATAGAAAAGTAAGGCTGGTGAGGTTACTGCCTCCCTTGTCTCCCCTGAGTGAAGTTCTAAGACTTTAAAAAATGAGTGTGTATTTAGCAAGAGAAAGTTTGTTTAGGTCTGGAGGTCTGCTTTTGTATTTCTTCTCAAGGGAGCCGGGATTTCTGGAAAGCTACTAAGTCGCATTTTTCAAAAAAATCCTTATCTGGCTCATGTGTCCGTTTTTGAAGCATTTGACTGGAAGAGCAAAGCATGGTGCTAACACATAGTGCAAGGAGCAAAGGGGAGGGAACACGTGCCAAGGTCACCTCCTCAGCGGCAGCAATGGCAAGCTTCACAGCAGTGATACAAAACCTCCCTCTGATACAGCTACTTTTTAAGAGCTATAAAAACCCAGAGCAGGCACACATTAATTACAGCAGTTCAGAGATAAGCACTGCGTGTCAGTCTTCACAGTGGGTGACTGAAGGGCACGTAGAACGTATGGGAGGAGAATGCTCATGGACAGAGAGTCAGCTAAAATATTTTAGTTTTTATCACCTCCAGGTTTGGCAGTGGGCAGCACAGATGGTTTGCAGCTGGAAAGCCAGTCGGTGTGCTTGTCAGGAAGCAATGTGGCCTGTGTCACGAAGCAGTGCGCACCATAAGGAAGGTTTTCTGCATGACTAGCCCAGATCTCCTTCACTGACATGTAAGTCCACAACCTCCTGTCCTAGCTAGACTAGAAGACAGACCACTAAAATCCCACTACTCTTCACCACAATATTTTTCTTATTTATCTCTTTGTCCCTCGGTTCTTTGTTTCCCCTGAGCTAGACAAACTCAGTTCTTGTAGGCTTTGGTCATACGCTACATTTCCACGCTGGTGTCCCTGGCAGAGCACAGGACTCTCCTTTCAGAGTGGCTCATCCTGAGCAAAAGAAGCAGTGAGGAAGACAAGGACCATCAGGGCTTTCTTCAGCTCCTTTCCCTCCAAGTTTAGGGCAAGGCAGGCTGAGAGATGGTTGAGGTTATTACCCAGGCACAAGCCTGCTAGCTACAGCAATTTCTCCTCCTTGTTCCATGCTGCAGCCCATCATGAGAAATAAGCTTTTGCTATGAACCCACCGACTAGCCACAACTGGCGGTGAAACACATCCAACTAAAGGATAATGGCTAGCAGGAAGTCTTTCTGGTTTTAACGGGTGACTATTTCAATTGAGAGAAATAAAGATAACCCACCTTTTTTAGCTCTTGCATCTACCTACATGTATTAACCCCACTTTGTGGCTTTGCTCAAAGTTGCAGCAGGGCTTTTACACTGCAGGTAGCAAGAGCACCCTCCAATATTCCATTGCACACTGGAAACCTTTAAAGTGGTGGAGCAGAAATAGGGGTATGGAGCTAATGGGGCCAGAGCCCAGCGGCATTAAGAGTTCTAATGCCCATTTACAAGGGAGAGGAAAAAAAAAAGATATTTGGGTATTCTCGAGGGTGTAATACTCAGAACCACCTATGGCTATTGTGCACAGAACATGTAGGCAGTTTTCCCCTCCATAACCAAGTTGTCAAGAGATGGGCAGTCTAGTCTGGTATTTTCCAAGGCTCCATAAGGATTTCTTAAGTTCCAATTTTACTGCGTGGGCCAACTCTTCTTCTAGTGTGGGGCAAATATCTGTAAAATAGAGCTGGTCTTTAAGACATCAGCACAGTGCTTTGAGAGGCGCAGCTGAACATCTAGTATCACTACCCATACATCACAGGAGAACCAGAGGGGAAAAAAAGAGGGTGTGATGCTTTTAAAACATACGGAAAACATTATCGAAATAGCAAAAATGACACAAAGCTATACACACATACTTACAGCTCAGATTTGGTTCTCCATAGCCCTTGCTAGACAAGTAGGGTTAATGATTATTTATTCACAGCGCATTGAAAGGGGGTCCCCCTCTCATTTTCACGTGACTCCAGCACTCAGTCCCTCTGCTTTTATTTATGGCTAAAAGTCCTGGACACAGTCAGGGCACAGAGGAAAAAGGGAAGAGCAAGTGGCAGATCTCAGCTGTTGTAAAGTACTGTTTGGCATTTTTCAAAGGACAATCAATTGGAAAGGACTTGCTATTAATCAATGTGAAATAGATACATGTCAGATCTCCACAGAGCACATTACAATGTGAAAGAGCTTCTTAGAGCACCAGGTGTTTGTGGAGGGAGTTTGGACAGGCAGTTTTTCTCTTAAGTCTGCATTTCTGACAGCTGCCTAGTACCTTTTTCCCAGACTTGTCACATTTGTGCTGAGATATATCAATGTCTTCTCTTTTTTGCTCCTTAGCCACTGCACAGTCTTTCCCTTTTTTAAGCAAAGATAGACAGAAGCCATATTTTATATCATCTATAGCTGGAGTTTTTCCTGTACAAGTAGATGGTTTCTTGTTATCCAAAGATGACATCTCTATTTTACAGTCAGAGCCTACATCCTCTTTTTTTCAGTTTTCACTCCCCCCATCTCAGAAACTAAACTTATCCAATAGCTTGCAAAGTAAAATAATAAAAGAAAGATGGTTTTGCTGTTTCCTGGCGACCAACACTGCTGAGACCCCAGGTAGTATCATGCTGGTTAATTCAAAACAGAAACAAGCACTGTGATAGTTAAGTGGGAATAGAGGATGCAGCACTAACCTTGGCGCAGAAAATCCTTGCCACAGCTGCCTGCTCTTCATGGTGGAATTCACAGTGACAGAGGAATCTGTTTAGAATGTGGGAAATTATGTTCCATGCATGTTTATTTGGCTTTTGGGGATTTTTCCCCTTAATAAGCTTAACTATGTTGACTCTCTTGCATTACCCTCTCTACCTGTGAAAGCATTTAACAGAACTCCCTTGATGGGGGGCTAAAACAAGAGAGCACGCTGTAGCTCCCTTAATAACTCACAGAGAAAGCTGGATATGTCTTCTTTGCACTTACCTCAAATTGCCTCTCCCTTTCTCCAGACCAATGTACCCCTGACGGTGGGGAAAGGCCCTCATGCCAATAACACTGCACTACGTAGAAATGAGAGAAAGGGCTTTAAAATGGCCCTTATTCCCAAACGACATCAAGGGGATGACAGTTTGTGTCAGACTGGGAATGAAGAAGGCAGTGTAGGTCTGGACTACTGTGGAGGCCTGAAGGAAGGAGCAACAATGAGAACTGACCTGCTGGTTCAGACTGGAGGTGCCTCTAAACAGGTAGCAAACGCGGCACACTGGTGAGAGCTCCTGGTGACTTGTTACTACAGAGGCTCCCTTTGCATGTGCCAACCCGGTTTCTCAAAGGCATTTTTAGGCACAGGGCCAGGGCAATGAGGTACTTCTCAAGGCTAACCATGTTGCCTTCACTGAAAAAAAAAAAACACCAAAACCACGTTACAGATAGTGCAGAGTTCAGATACTCCCAAGGGAGCCAGAGCAATAGAAATGCAACAGGAAGACAGCTTCTCATGCCTGCCATTAGTGAATACCAGAGAAAAATGCAAGATGCCCACAGGGATATGTTGTCTCCAGTCCTGTCAGTCATGGACGTGACAGCTGGAACCTTTAAAGGCTGTCAAAGGAGGGAAACCAAGGCACTCCAAATGCCAAGTCTGTCAGCAGCATAATTAATATGTCATGTATGGTCTGCTCAGAAATGCAGCACTTACTGCACCTTCGGCTGCCAGACTATCAAAAATGCTGCTCAGCTGTTAATTCCTGCACCTTGCAATAAAGTCTGAGTTACTGAAAAGACAAGAAAAAGGCAAACTGTAGTGTTTGGGAAGACAGAAATCAGTTTGTAGCCCATGGGGGAAGGCAAGCTAACGTACCAGAGGGGCTGTTGCTACTCCCGCTCCAGAGGAGTGTCTCTGGAAACATGTACCCAGTTGTATTCTTAGAAAAGCACATCCATTTCCCATGGGCAAAACACCTGAAACAACAAGGATGGAGGAAAGTTCTACAGGGAATTCATAAACCAAGACAGGTTTGGGGACTCAGCAGCCAGAGCATGCTCCCCACTAACCTGCAAGAACCAGCGTGAGGCAGGTGGCATCAAGCTCCAGGTAAAAGGGAAGAATTCTCTCCCCCATGTCTGGCAGCATACCTTGGGCAAACTTACAAATGTAAAATAACAAGCAATGGGAAGAAAAATCCCATGTTGCGAAAGTCAGCCCACACAGAGAGGCATGGCAATTCTCTCCCTCTGCAGACAAAATGGATGTGCATAATTTACTGCACAAGGGTCCAAGTATACATAAGATACTTGAGGCAACCTAGATGAATGCTTAGGTTGAGCAAAATCTAAGTTTTTATTTTAAAAAAGGTAGATCTGTAGCCATCACGACTGACCAATGTGACCAGGACAATGACAGCACCTGAATCCACCAGGAACCTCAGAACAATTTAAGTATACCTGAGCAAACTTGCTATCGCATTGCTTAGATGTACAACGTCGCTGCCAGCACGGGCTCTTCCATGGCTGATTTCTGACAGACAGATGAGGGAAGGCACTGGAAAGGGAAACTCAGAGGGTGAGGTCCAGGTGTTACTGTAAGGAATGATGGACTCAGAAGGACAGGGTGAGATACAGGGAAAGAAGAGAAAAAGCAGGCAGGCGAAAAAGTAAAAAAAGAGCTTCAAGTAGTGTTAAGTCTGGTAAAAGAGCAAATTTTTACTGAACGTAGCAATTAGCGGTGAAGACTTAAAAGAAAGTTTTATCTTTACACTGGCAGAAAATTTAAAATCATAATCATATAAAAATAATCTATTTCTGCACAACAAATATATCACTTCCCCTCCTCTTTCAGGTTGATTTCAAACGATGCAAATTAAGGGTATCTTACAAACAACAAAGAATATTAGTTAAGAAAATATTTATGAAGGAAATTTTCCTTGCACATTTCTATTTCTGAACAAGCAATTTGGAAAAAAAGAAAACCACAAAACTTTTCTATGATACCACTGACTCCTTAAATTTAAAGGACCTGTAGTCCAATTCTTGTCTCAACATCATTTTCTTGTCTCAAGCAACAGAAAAGACAGCAGCCCTGTAGTCAGCCCACTGGTTCCCTTAAACAAGGACAGCTTTATCAGGAGTTCCTGCATCAGAACAAAGGGAGAAAAACCAAAGCAGAATGAAGAAGTGAGATGGACACCCTGTACTCCTGATAGTTGTAAAGGAGTTTCTAAGCCATGCAAAGAGCTCTTGCCACCCTGATCAGATGGCACTAAAGACAGGAGATAGCACTGTCTGAACACACGCTCAAAATGCTTTGGAGAGAATCAGTTATACCCGAGCTGCTGCTGTAGGCAGGAGGTTCTTGCTGAGATTACAATCAGCTATGTGAATGAGCACAGAGACAGAACACATTTGGCTAGATCAGTTTTTGTTAAGACCTGCCAGTGCTACAGGAAAGGAATAAAATTGCCCTTATAATGAAAATGGTTTCATTTGCAGCCCTCTGATACTATTTATCATGAATCTTTGATTCCTTGTGCTCAGGCTGCTACTGCAGCTCCTCTGGGATGGCATTAATGTACCATTTTCCCGTGACTCCTACTTATCTCAGTCTCTGCTACAAACAGGTTTTTCACCCCTGGCCTGTGAAATTTCTTGAATTATCTGATAAGGGAGTTTCAGCCATGATCACAGCAGGTCCAGGATTCTGCCTAAATGTTGTAATAAAATATGGGTCAACTGTGCTATATGCAGTAGTGTGAAGCATGATAAGAGTTTTACTGAAACTTCTTTACACAGACCTACAAAAGTTAAGCATATCTTCATCATTCAGGAGAAGCACACTCATCTCAGGCAATCAAAATCATCAAAAGAGATTTCACAGAAAGAGGTATGTATTTTTAAAAAGTTATATTTAACTAAGGTCTAGCACCAGGCAAAAAACATTAATATTTAGGAAAGCCAGACAGCAGCACATTTTAAAAAACAACAGAAATAATTAGCACACACTATCTTGTATTTTCAAAGCATTTTACAAAAACATTAATTAATTAAGCCTCACAATGCCCTTGTGAGATAGTTGAGTATTATTAGTCCCCTTTTAGAGGCAGGGAAACAGGCATGGAGAGAGTATGACCTGCTCACCACCAAAAGCATCAAATCCAGGAACAGAACACCAGATTTTCCAGTTTTCTGCCACACATGGTCTGACCTCTTAAAAGATGCTGGTCTTGAAATGACATTTGTTTCCTCTCATCCCTTTTAAGACACCTGACCTTATTTCATTATGATATGAAAAGGTACCCACCAAGAGCTATTCATAATAAACAAGTGGAATTAGGTAAGAACCCTTTTTTATAGGCTGTATGTTGCTGAAATCTGTTTAAGAGAAGACTTAACATGGGTGCTTCCATGCTGTCGAAGTGTCAATTCTCATCAGGCACCTGCCACCAGGAAACTCACTGAGGCCTATCTGCAATGCCAATACAGGTCAGAATCTGAAAAAAAAAAAAGGTTTCTTTGCTGCTTCCAAACAACCAATCTCTCTCTGGCAGGGAGTCTTCTCTGAGAAGAAATTGTATGAGTACAAGTGCACTGAAAGCAAAGAAAGACTTCTATCAGGAGACTCTCAAGGTGCAGCCAAGGGTGCAAATATGTCTGCCAGAAAACCTGGAAACGTTCCTATATTGTGCTCTGTGTCAAGAGAAATGGTCTGGAGGCATCAGACATCCTGGGGGGCAGAAAATAATTTTCCATAGTCGCTTTAAGAAAACAAGTTCCCTTAGCGTGTCACTCTTGCACTGAACTAGTCAGTGACAGACTAGGACTAAAAATTCCAAACCACCTGAAAATCCGAGTCAACGCATTTAACTCTTTAAAATGCCAAATCTGGCTGATCCACTGCTGCCTGTTTGCAAACACAGGCCCAGACGTTAGTGGAGACATAGAAATGAAAACAGTCCTTCCACCTTCAGTTACATATGTCCATTAGACACTCTCTCGAGTCCAGGAAGTTAGTTTCATGACAGCTCGATGTGAAGATCCTCCCCATACTTTCGGATCAGCTTCATGTGGTTATGGTCCACTGACCATTGCTCTGGGAGGTGCTTGGGCTGCATGCTGTCCAAGAAATGCTGCCGCCAGCGTCTCTCCAACTGCATAAGGGATCGCAGGCCTCCTTTAGCAAAACACTGCACCACCTTCAGTCCATGTGGCATGTAGCTCTCATTGCAGATCCTGCCAGGACACAAGCAGAGTTTATTTTCACACAAGCTCACTGTCAGACTCTAGACCTGTCTCCAGTGAACAGCAAGACACTGAAGATACATTCAGCTGTGGAGTTTAATTACAGATGCATGGTAAGTTATGCAAGAGGGAGAGTTTTAAGCTTTGCTTCAATGCCAGACTGCTTTTTGGAACACTGTTACACTGGGAAGCTGGTTTCTTTGAACTGAGAATGTGTCCTTCTGCTATAACCATATTAAACACAAAGCTCTCAAGGTCCATTTCAAGCTCCTCAGGAAACAGACTGCAAATTTCTCAAGGCAAGAACTGTATGATGCTCCAGAGTCTTGATCTGGCCACTGAACTCCCTGCCTGGATAGGTTCTGAGTTATAACAGTGGCACATTACAAATAACAGTGAACATAACAAGGAGAAAATACCGACTGCATGCAGAGACCAGATACTAGTTAAGAAAAGATATTTGTGAAGGCTTTCAAGAAAGAGGAGGAGGGAGACTTCTGATATGATTGTCCTTTAGTCTCCCTCCCTGATCTGTCCTTCAAAAAAAGTACAAAATATTGGAGGGGAAGATGGAGAACAAGAACAGAAGGAGATTGCTGGGAGAGAAAGGGAAAGAGGTGAAGAAACAAGAGCTGCAGTTCACAGACCACTGCTGCTTTAAGGGGAAAGGGGAGTAAACAAAACCAAAAACACAGTAAGAAATGCAGTGTGCTTGCCTGCTTAGAGCCTTAGGCTACAGCACAAAAAATTATCTTCTTCCTATCTTTGCTTTCTAGTTAAATGTAGCAAAGTATTATAAATCCAGACTCTGCAGGCTTATACAAGTGATAAAGTTATACTCACATAATAAAATAAATGAGCCTCTAAAAGGCTCATTTTTCCTGGGCAGATCAACTCCTACTAGTCTCAAATTCAGACACTCCTTAACTTGACACCACTATTTCAGGGAAGATACATCACTACTGCAAGGAGAACAGCAATGGGTTTTGCCTTATTTTCATTAAAAAGCTTGGGGGCATGGGCAGAAGTCAGCATGTGTGATCCTCAGCTCTGCAAATCCTGCTGGATTTTCTTTTATTTTGCTGCAGCAATATTTACCCAAGGCTCTGTGTGTAGACAACTTTTTGTTAAACTTACGTGCCAACATAAATGACTAAAATGTTACATCTACTGATGGGCTTCTTATACCTGGTTTCCAGATCAGCTGCTTCCTGGAGCATCTCTGGGGTGACCGCCTCTGTGTTAAAGAAGTCCTTAATGCTTTGCAGAAGTTCTGCCCTTCGGGGGTCAGGCAGGCTGTCTGCATTCAGCAGGGCTCGGGCCCCCGAGCGCACTTGTCTGCGCAGAGGGTCCTCCAGCAGCCGCACGCCTTCCTCGGAGCCGATGGGGGCACCGAACTCCTCAGCCAGCTGCTGCTTGAGATGGTTGTCATAGTAATTGGAGACGGCATGGCAGGACGTGCAGAGTAGGAGCACATCATGGGAGTTGTGGTCCTTCATCTGGATGGGGAAGTGTCTTCGGTATTCATGAGGAACAATGTTCTTCCTAGGGAATACAAACCAGCCAGCTCATTACATTTGCCTGGAGCTGCTACTCCTCAGTTCCTCCTCTTCCTGGACCACAAATGGTCAGCTAATACTAAAAGTCCAGGAAAACAAAGATCACCAGGGTCACGACCTCCAGCACAGCAACAGGTTCTGCAGCTTCTTTTTATTTGTACTTGCCTCCATAGGTTTTCTGCATTTATTTTTTTTTCCCCTTCCAAAAAGTCATCATTTTCAATTAAAAAAGAAAAGTGATTGATACTGTGAAAAAAAAAAAAAAAAGGCACTGCACTATGCATGCATACCTGTCAGCTAAACAGTAGCAGCTGCAAAGACAAAAATCTTACCCTTTGTGACCTCACAGGCTTCAGGCTCACCTAAAGCTTTCAAAAATATATGCATTAAGTAGCAGAAGGAATAGTACAGCTATTTTCAGACAGGGATGCCATGAGAACAGTGTGCATCAGCATACTGCTGCCCCCTGCCATTCAAACTGCAGCACATACACGTTCCATATGCTTTCTCTCCAAGGACCGATACCTCCTGCCTCTGTAAGAGGAAAGGCTGGCCTGTTCATTGTCAAACTTACCCAGACATACGACTACAGAGCATTCAAATAGTGATAGCCCATCCAGGATGTGAACAAGCATGATGTTTCAGGCCACTAACCAAGCTTCT
This sequence comes from Tyto alba, assembly GCF_018691265.1. Classification (NCBI taxonomy): domain Eukaryota; kingdom Metazoa; phylum Chordata; class Aves; order Strigiformes; family Tytonidae; genus Tyto; species Tyto alba. Next base: position 11,785,936 of record NW_024881280.1, read on the forward strand.
AGATGCCAAACTAGATGCAGAACTCAGTCCTGTTTTAAAAGACGCATCTTCCTTCTATCCCACTAAACAACTCACCTGATATAGGATTCTCGCTTGCCACATACAACACACAGGTTCTCTTTCACTGTCAGATAATAATCAACTTGAGACTCAGGACGTCCTGAAGGCTCAAACCGCAGCTTCACAACAAATGGGTCTGTGCTAACAAGCTCTGAGCAGGTAAAAGCAAACAGAGAATATTCAAGACAAATTTGTATTTGAAAGCTAAAATAACGATGCTAAAACATAGGAGTCTTCCAAGTGAATACACAACAGTATTTTCAGTAGGCAAGGATATATAAAAAAATCATGCCCAGTTATCTAAGAAACAAAGCAAAAAAATAGATAAACTGTATTTCAAATACCAACAGGAAAATTGGTATGCTCACCTCCAATCCCCTTGTCCAGATACCACTGAGCCTTCTTGCGATCACAAGTGCACAGGGGCTGTCCATCTGGTGCATGCAGGAAGCAGTTGTCATACAGCGGAGATTTTCTAAGAAGCAAGGGCAGCATTAGAGCAACTATAACAGCATGCCAAAAAAACAGAGCTCTCTAGCCATGTGTTCCATACTGCAAATCATGTAGCCTCCAGCAAATGACAGGAGTGCCCCTAAACACACAGTTAAGGCTGCTGAGCACTGCACAGGCCGCTGCTAAGGGAAGAAGAACATCTAAAAACTTACCTGGGGTTCACCAACTGACTCTAATGTATCTTTGTTCTCCTGCTGCTAATAGCATTGCAACTCTGAATCCCAGTTTTCAAAAGATGCCATCAATGCTGACAGCATTAAAAAAAAAAAAAAAAACAAACCAAAAAACAAAACCCAAAACCTTACATCAGAAAACAAGAGAATTGAAGTCAAGAAGGACAATAAGCTAAAAGAGAGTGTCAACTTACAGGGAAGTCAGTTTCAAGGATCAGCTGCCTAAGCCTGTATTTTAATGTCTTACTAAGATGACTTTTCTAAAACACTGTGTGAACAGAAGTTTCTTCATTCATCCAAGAGAAATGCTCCAAAAAGGCTCTTGCAGCACTGGGAACCCAAACTCCATGAAGCTGAGCTGAGGCCCTCTGAAACACAGGCACCTAACCTGGGTCTGTGGCAAAAAGTCCTGCTTGAGCAGTCTCTGGTGGTTTGTGGCTATGTGTGGAAAGGCTCTGTTTTGCAGAAAACTCTTCCTTACTCTGCCAACCTCCTTCAAACAAAACTGAAGAGTGCTCAGGGAGCACCTGGGAGGAACTGGCCAGGGATACAGACATGTCACAATTCACTGTGGAAAAATTCCCTTTCTTCTCTCCATATAAATCACATGAGATCATAAAAGTAAGTTCTCAGCAGTGCTCTACCAGCTAAAAAGGTTGATTCATAGGTTATGTAATCTGACAAAAGGATTTCTTCTGAGGTCCGTGGGGAGACAAAAACAATGAAAAATAATAATAACTGGAGGTCTCCTTCCACTGAGCATCAGCAGTTCAGCTGATTTTTTTCCAAATCTAAATGAATAAACATTAACACTAAACAGGAGTATAGAAAGGAAGAGTAGAAAAGAACTTTTGAAATCACATCTACACTTATTTTAGACCAGAGCCACACTGCTGGAGATACTGTAAAAACCAGTGGGTCTACAGATCTCTCATGAAGTCAAGCATGGTTACAAACAATAAATAAAAAAACATGGGGAGATCTCAATTTAGCTTGGAATGTAATTTTGTTTAAATTTGAATCCTCCCATGAAGTGCATTCCCTCTGTTTTGTATGACACAGGCTTCAACAAACAAAGAAATAAAAATCTGTAGGGACTTGGGGTGTACAATACAATATCGTTAATGACTGCTAATGAAATCAATATTATTGACTACATTAAAATGTCTCCATTGCCAATCCAATAAGCTTAAAAAGGAGAAAACAAATACTAAAATGACTGGTTTTCTTTCCAAATGGTAATTACAGACAATTTTAGTTCCAAATCCAGTGATAAACTTTATTAGATTAGGGATCCTGAAGCCAGCAACATCTGCCTCTGCAAGGCCGAAGTCATACCATTCCCTCCTTTCTCTCCCTGGCCAACACAGATGTGCAGTGCTTTTGATGCTGCCACAAGCTGTTCCTTCCTGTGCCCTCCGACACCTCACATAAGGTGTCTCACCCCTCCTAACCTTAGCCTTCAGCTCTGTTCAGTACCCTGACGTCTCTGTGCCTGCAGTGACCTGGGCCAGCACAGTACCAACAGCAGCCCAGGGGACAGATCCTGCTGAAAGGACAAGCTCTATGCAGTTTCCACCTTCTCCCTGGAGGAAAGACAGGGCACAGCAGTTTGGGTAGTAAATGCCACCCAGACAGCCAACAGCCTCCTGCTGTTGGGACTCTGCCCTCCAGCTAACCCCTCTACAGAAGAGCAAAAGCTCAAGACAACCCCATAACCTGCTCATGACCTAGTACAGATGCAAGTGCTGTCCCTGCTTTCAAAACCACCTAGAGGGAACTGAGGAAAAGAAAGACAGGATCTGGCTCCCATGACTGTTAGGTCCTGTGGTTCCTTCCCAGGCTCGTATTATCCACTTTGTTCAATTAATAGAGCATGTGGCATCATTCAAAGTCTTCCACCTGTGATACAAAGAGCAAAAGGTGCTCATAGGCTTACCGTGCAGAATATCCCACGCCCAGAGGCTTTCGCTTCTGCCTCCGAGGATCTCTCACTTGCTGACTGCCAGAGGGCTGGCCATTCACTGATGATTTCCGATTCTTTGTTTTCTGAGGGGAGCATCCCTCTCCACTCTTCTCCTCTCCCGTGCTTCTCCTTCTTCCCCTAAATGGGATATCCACCAAGCCCCGGCATTTACCCAGTGCTTTTTCCCAAGCAGCGACAGAGTTTTCACCTTCAGATACAGCAGGGAGACTGGCAAATCCCAGCAAATGGAGGAACAGAGCCACCGAGACCTGGGCATCCCTAGCAGCATAGAGAACCTGCAGAAAAGCACAGACATCAAGATACTGAAAAAACAGCAAACACTCCCAAATATTATCAGTCTTTAACATTTGGTACAGTAAAGCCAGAGCCGGATTTATTTCCTTTTTAAGTTTGTGCACAGTTCTGACAGTTGGGTGACACTTTCATAGTGGCACCACACCCCACATTTTTAGGGTCAGTCAGACTTGAAATACACATGGGTGCACCCAAGAACTGCAAGGGACAAGAAAATTCAGGTCAGTCAGGCTTTAAACCTCCTGCCCCACCAAGCCCTCCCTAATAAAAAGTTCCCTTTTGACATACTGTCAAGGAATACTCAGTGTGGTTACTTATCCTGTCACTCCCTCTACTGGTCACTGATTTTGTAGGCAGTTACAGCATGACTAAAGAAAGGGAGCAATCGGGGAAACCATAATGGTCTAAAGATGGTGAACAAGGTTTCCATGGCCTTTCTCTAATATTGCACTGACTGCTTGTCCTGGTTTTGGCTGGGAAAAAGTTAATTATTCTTCTTAGTAGCTAGAATAGTGCTGTGTTTTGGATTCTGTATGGGATTTGATATGATAAGAATGCTGACCATACACCTATGCTTTCAGCTGTTGCGAAGAGATCAAGGACTCTCCAACTCCCCATGTCCTGCCCTGTGCGCAAGTGCACAAGAAGCTGGGAGGGAGAACAGCCAGAGCATCGGACCCAAACTGGCCAATGAAATATTCCATATCATGGAACGTCATGCTCAGTATATAAAGGAGGGGTGGCCGGGAAGGAGGGCGTTCTCTCTTGCTTACGGGATTGCCATTGCAGGGTCTTGGTTTTTCGGGATCGCTGGCCGGGAACGGGCTGGGTATCAGTCGGTGGGTGGTGAGTAACTGCACTGTGCATTACCTGTCTGTAATTTCTATTATTATGGTTGGTTTATTCTATTTCAATTATTAAACTGTTTTTATCTCAACCTATGAGCCAAATGATGTTTGGCTGCCAGCCGGGTTTAAACCACGATGCTGCTATAGATCGGAAGAAAGAAAATAATGAAAAGGTGAGGTCTGGGTGCACAAATACTTCTTAAAGGGATCTTGCCTTATAGATCTTTCAGGACTAAAGGGAAACAAGGGTCAAGAATCCAGGGAGAACAGTATAAGATTATCTTCATGGAAAAGGAGGAAAATGCAGGCACAGAGTCTGAAATTAACTTCAGATCACTGCCACCCATAAGGTTTTGAGGCAGAACTTAAAGAAGGTTCAGACCTCCCTGTTGTAATGCCTCTTCTCTACTAAGAAGGCTGCTTTTCCTCCCAAAACACTAAGTTGAAGACACACCTGATCCTGTGTCAGTTCTTCTGCCTCCCAGTTGCTGCAACGCACATGAGGAGACTTGTCAAGCGGGCAGTTCAGGACTTTTTCAGCTAAAGACTTAAGGCTAAGGCAGTTGTGAAGTAGATCCTTCCTTCAGTTTAATAAAGAAAATGAAACAAATATATTAAAAACGAAACTATACACCCATGCAAATTCAGATGGCCTCATACACCCTCAGCCTGCCAGATCATAATGCACTTGATGCACGACTCTCACTTAAACAGCACGCAGGTGCCTGTCAGCTCTACAGGCCCTTTCCCTCCCCTCCACTAAAATGTCCTTTCTTGATTTCGTAATTATCCAGTGGTTGCGATATGTAAAACAGGTAAGGCTGGGAGTTGGTAACATTTAAGGATAAAGTGTTTGGCTCTGAACTACCCACTTCTGAACTAAAGAGGTCTACCATAGAGCGATGGACCGCCTGCTCCAGGGATTCATGAGGAGCATGAGAGCCAGGAATGACCCTGAGGAATCCTAGCCACTAGAGACGGGAAGTCCATCCTCAGTCCTGAAATGACACCATCAGGTCAGCAAACCCATGCTCCAGATCACTAACAACACACCCAGGCATATATATACTATATGTGGAGAATATTCCCAAGTAAAACATTTTATTTTAGGAAGAATGAAGGATCAAAAGATGGCATCATAATTTTAACATTTCAATTGAAGCACTGTTACTAAAAGAGAAAATTAGAGCTGGTTTATGTAGCCATTTTTCATTAAATCCTGTAATCCAACAGTTCCACTTACATGCCCCTGGTATATTTACCCCATATTTATAGGCAGTGTATTCAAACATCTATTGACTGAGTGATCACTCTCACTGCACTACATCACTGTGCCTCGACTTCTTAAAAGCTGAAGCATGATACTCAGAAAAGTCCATAAGGGTACTGCCTAAGACTAATAGACACAATTAGCCAATCTTCAGGGAGATTTCATTTCCATTAAGAGCACAGAATAGAAGCATGACACGTTCTTGGGCTGCCACTGTCAACGTCCATCCTCTAAAACCACTTGGAGAACTCCAGGCCTACCTGACTGGTATCCTTCAACATCTGCATATTACTTTAAAAATATTTCCAGCTCAAATGATGCCTCAAACAGAGCTCCCTCTGTCTCCAGACACTCACCGCTGTCTCATGGCTAAATACCGGAGATCCACACTCCCTTTGACTGGAAGACCATAATCATGAAGTAATTTGCAAGCATCTTCCCAGCATCCTACCCCAACTTTCAACACAGCACTATCTGCCATGATGTCCAACAGGGTTTGTGGAATAGTCTGTCCACTGGCAACAAGCCTGGGCAACCGAACAAGAGTGCAGAGGCCACTGGAAGAAGCCATCTGTAGGAGGGATACAGGATTTGCTTTTCCCTCTACAGATACCTAAAATAAAGACAAAAATCAGAGTCTGGGTTACACTACCATGAGCAATACAGGAGCTGGAACAAATTGCAAGAAAGGCCAGTTTATTCAGTCAAGTATTGTTACATCTCTGAAATTTTACTGCAAATTATGTGATCTGTTTCACAGTATTACTGTCCCCAAGCTACTTCTTGCCACACTCCTACAAAAGAAACTTTCCTCCTTTCACCCTTCCTCCTCATACCTGAGCTGGTGAAAGAAATCAGACACATTTCTTAATCCACAACAGCACAATGCCATAAACATTTATGTAGTGGGTTACTAACACTTTATTTAACTGTGGCTTGTACTAATGACTGTGGGGTGAATAAATTTCCAGCCAAAATAATGGCAAATACAGGCTTTATAAATGACTCAAAGCCTCTTTTGAGAGTTCACACAGGCAAATGTACAAGCCAAAGAGGAACTTTGCTTTCTGGTAGTCCAAGTGAGTTATGTCTACTTACCAGTATTATCCTCCTTTTTGGATTTATTGTTCTTAATAAATTCTTTCTTAAGTATATAGATGGATTTAAAATAGCGTAAACCTAAGCTACTTCTAATAAATCACCTTTAAAGAAATATTATACAAAACACATAATGCTATATTTAGCCATCCAATTATCCCTACCTTTAGTATAGTCGATTTATCACAGTTCAGTAAATGAGTACTAGTGAATTAAAAACTTACAGTTAGCACACTTAAACATGAGAACAATCAAAATTAGCAGCTACTTCACTGCTATTATGACAGATAATCACACAGGCAATTTTCAACAGTCCTGTTGTATCCATTTAAGCAAAGGAATTACTCCACCCTCAGTGATTTCCCATTGCTAGTTACAATCTAAAGGAGAGGCAATTCCTGATCACTCACCCACTCACAATCAATTCCAAGCACTGGCCACTTCTCCAGGTCTTTCTTCAGCAGAGGTTCAACACGATCCCACTCCTCCTGCTCTGAAACTATCACTATGTCTGCACCAGGGGTCCTCTCTACCCAGGCAAAGGTGGGAGATCTGAAGAAGGAAAGCACCTCCTTATCCTCTGCCTTAATCAGTTTCTCATCTCCTGAGTTTACAACTGCTTCCTCTCGCTGACTACTACAGCATGCTTTTCCTTTCCGACGCTGGGTTGCTTTCCACAAAACCAGGCCCCCCACTGCAACACCCAGCAGGGTCGCCAAAGTAATCGTCACTGCTGTTTGCTTGGGCATTTTTTTTTATTCCCCTTTTCCCCCCTTCACTTCACCCACTCAAAACGGCATTGTAGGATTTTATCATGGCCTGCAAAGAAAAATGAGAGAGGTGGAAATTAAAGACAACTTAATGAAATGCATTTAGAGGTATTAAATACACCCACTGGTATCATAACAAGGTATCATAGCCACAACTCGCGATCCTGACAGAAAAAGGACTGTGTCCCACTTTGACAGACTGGGGGTCAGGGGACAGACTGCTGCAGTGGTGGGTTGGGCAGTGACAGGAGACTGAATGCTGCTGTTGATGACACCACCAAAAACCTTACAGGGAATCCACTGATTTATACTGGTGCAACTGGATGCTTCCAAAAACTCTGATAGTCCAAAAATAAACCAGTCAGGGTTATTATCAACATCCTTTAGTTCAGTTTGGAACCAGATCAACCTAAACAAGGACAAGATGAAATTACTGCAGAATAAGCATGTCCATTCATGCACTAGTAAATGGAAGGCATTGTCCATTACATTTACAGTAAGGTCAAATGGCTCTTCGGGCATTGAAAAGCCCTAAAGAAGCAGCATCTATCTACAGCATAGCTTTCCCTCTATGATACAAAAGCTCAGGTCCCCCTCAGTAAACTGAAATCAATCCTGCCTCTGCATCCCCATCTCACCGCGTTATTTTTAAAGGTCTTCGACAGGTGCAGCAGCTGTGCCGTGGGTGCTGCTACAGCCCCGAGGCTCCTTGAGGTGGCCTGTCATTTACTCTCGCTTCTTAGACCGAGTGAGAAGACCGAAAGTAAGGCGGGCCACCCCCGCCGCTGGCCTCTGCCCCCGGGCCCCCTGCTGCTACCTCTCGGGGAAGCGGGGACGGCAGAGGGGCAGGTGCGGGCCGCGGCCCTGGGATCCCCCCCGCCCCGGCAGGTGAAGCCCCCACAGCCCATCCGCCCCCGCCCCGCCCCGGGAAGCGGCCCCGGGGGCAGCGCCGGGGATAGGCTGGGAATGCGGGGCCTCGGCCGCCGCAGGCCCCCCAGCCGCCCGGAGAGCGGCCACAGCTCCCCTCAGCAGCGGGGCGAAGGGGGAAAGCGCCGCTCGTCGGAGGCTCGGTCCGGGCTGTACCGGGAAGAGGCCTGGGTGTTGGCCCCGCGAGCCGGCGGGAGGCGCGGCGGGCCCGGCCGGGGAGGCCGCGGGTCCCCACCGCCCCGCGCAGCCGGGGCAGCTACCGGCGCCGCCCGCCCCCGGGTCGCGCTCAGCGGCCTCTGCCCACGGGCGGCCCGCCGGGGCGCCCACCCGCTACCTGCGTCTCCGCGGAACGGTTGTCTCCGTCAGCGGGAACCCCCCCCCCCCCGCCCCGACACGGCATGGCCGCCGCGCCCACCGAGAGGCTTAACAGCGGGGGACGCTTCCTCTTTCCCGGCGCTGCTGCGAGCGGGCCGGTGGGCGCCGCCATGTTGTACGGCAGCTGAGGCGGGGCGCCGGGCGGCCATGCCCGCCTCCGCCGCGGAAGGCGCGTCCCGCCACCTCGGTCACTCCGGTTCCCGGTCGTGTGGCTGCGTCGGCGCTCCCGGTGCGGCAGGACCCGGCCGGGAGCTCGGGCACTCTGCTGGGGGGCAGCGGGGGTTGGCGGGGTTGTGGTGGCCACGGCGGAGTCCCTAAACAGGGACTGCCTTCAGCTGGGAGATGCCACCTCAGGGACAATACTGTGGTATCACCTTGTCGTGGTTTGAGCTCGGAGGGTAATGGACCACCGTGCAGCTGCTGGCTCATCCCTCTCCCCTCCTTTCCCTCCTGGGAAGGAGAAAAAGCACAAGGCTCAGGAATCAAGATAAGGACAGGGAGGTGTGACTCACCCATCAACAGGCAAAAGGCAGACTCAGTAGAGGAAGAAAATAATTAATTCAGACACTAACAACAACACTTAACAGATAGTAGGACAGTGAGAAGCATTATCACATCTTACAAACACCTTCCCCTCCCACCCCTCCCTTCTCCCTGGGCACAGCTTTCTCTAGCTCCCCCCCAGCGGCTCAGGGGATGAGGTTTAAAGGCAATCCCTGCACTTCTTCCTCCTCAGGGGGAGGTCTCATTGTATTCTTCCCCTGCTCCAGCGTGGCATCCCTCTCCCAGGAGACAGTCCTCCACAAACTTTCTCGGGACGCGAGTCTTTCCCAGGCTGCTCCACCATGGGTCATCCCCGTGTGTCACAGTCCTCCCAGTGCTGAACGACTGCAGCGGGAGCTTCTTCCCACAGAGTCCCAGCCTTCTTTGGGTGTAATCACCTGCACCATCACGGGGTCCTCCACAGGCCACTGCTCAGCCTCTGCACCACTGTGAACCTCCGTGGGTGGCAGGGCGGGCAGCCCTGCCCTCTCACCACAGGCTGCCCCAGCACACCTCCTCTGCTTCCTCCTCCTCCTTTCTTCCACTGACCTTGGTGTTCACGTAGATTTCCCCCTTGCGATCCTTCCTCCCAGGTTCCCCATCTTAAATACGTTATCACAGAGGCGCAGCCACCATCACTAATTGGCTCAGCCCTGGCCAGAGGTGGGTCTGACTTGGAGCTGGGGGAGCTGCAAGAAGCTTCTCACAGGAGGCCATCACTGTAGCCCATTCCCCTGCTACCAAAAACCCCACCACTCATACAAACCCAGCACACAAATATTAATAAAAATACAGAAAAACGAGCTCTTTTTAGAAGATTTGTGATGTGAAAAGAGAGGCTTCTTGTTTGCAATTAGGAAGATTTGATAAGCAAGCTGTAGCTTGGGTTGTGGAAGCCACCTACACCCAGAGAACACCATGAAGTAGCTGGGCAAAACAAAGTCCCATGGTAGGGAGGTTGGAACTAGATGATCTTTAGCGTCCCTTCCAACCCAAACCAGTCTGTGATTCCATAATGAAGTCCTGTGGGGCTGGCAGCAGGGTTGCCCACCCCCTCAGACAGGAGCGGGAGCCCCACAGGGCAGTGAGAGCATCTGTGCTGGGGAAGCAAAGCAGGAGCCAGGGAACAGAGACAGCGGGGAGAACGGAAGGTAAATAACAAAGGCCAACTGGAAGATTAAGAAACAAATCATAGCCACCTCCAAAGTAACAAATTGGAATTCTCAGCTTCAAAACAAAAAGGGGAAAATCAAGTGGAAAGGATTAAGAGTTTAACAGAGGAATAATTATGGCAGAGCTCATGTGTGGGGAAAAAGTATGAACAATAGAACCGTGACACCGCAACACACAGACAACGAGTATACAGCCAGCTGCCGCATTCAGGGCATTGCCAAGCCTGAAGGCCAAGATTGTCAAAAAGCAGTTTCCAGCCCAAATTTCATTGCAACTGGAAGAGATCTGAGCACCCAATTTCTTCCAATTCCTTTGCCATTTTCCAGTATTTCCTAATTTTTGTGCTGTTAAGAGTCCCAACTATCTGCATCTGTTTGAAGAAGACACTGAAACCACTGGAAATATAGCTTTAAATTGCTTTGACAATCAGCATCAAATTTCAATTTGTTTTAACTTTGCCACTTGTAATCATCAGGGTAGGAGGATCTCCCTAGCAGAGACTTGGCATTTAGCAGATTGTCCAAGGGGTGCTATAAAGCAGCTAATGGCTGTCATCAGGGAAAATCTCTATAGAAGCAATGTTTTTCCTGTCTGTAGGTGACTGATCACTTTTTTTCCCCAACTTCTTTTTTTCAAACTCAGGAATGAGGTAGGGACAAACCAATAGCAAACCAGGAACACAGCTGGTTTCCAGAACAACACTTCTTGGAGCAAATAAGGCCCTCTCTCTATCAGAAATAAGATGACCAAGCCATTAAAGCTTAAACAGCTGCTTGTTCTACAGACCTACTCTAAGGTAAGATGGTGCAATCATGTTAGGTCTCACTGGTGGTGGGATCACATCAGTTAAGTTTGTTTTCCATTGCCTAGTGTCTGTATTTTGAACATACAAGTGCTTTATACCCATGAGTTACAGCTTCTGTATAATGAGTCTTTCTGCGAAGACCCTCAATCTTACTATACAGTGAAGAAATTGTTATCCATTTTTGTATTTATCCACTCTGGGTTAAACAGCACTGCAATCTCACACACTGCAGTAACTCACATGTCTTGTCCCTGGTTCATTCTCCTCTACAGGGAAGGTCTGCACCTCCCTTACAGTCACAGCCCAGCCACAGCTTCTCCATCCATCCCCTGTGATGCGATGCAGCATGTACAGCTGACCAGCTGAAATGAAGGTCACTGAGCAGGAGCCAGCACAACTCCAAAACTATTCACATGACTCACGCTCAGGAGAAAAGGGCATCACATGCATGCTCAGGAGAAAAAGCTGGAAGGGTTTGACTATAACAGCATTCCCACAGTCAGATGGGCACGTTCTCCCCCCTTCTCTTCCTCCCTCTTCCCTTCACACTCCCTCCCCATATAATGCTTTCTCCATGGCCATTGTAATTTAGCATAAACCTGGATGGCCACTCGGGAAAGGTAGTCCCACACTTCCTGTCCAACCAGATTGACTGCTCACTCCTTGCTCCAGCACCAGCATTTCTGTAATGACAGAGCTGGAGAATCAGGAAACCAGTCCAGCTATAAATTAGTTCAAGGAAAAAAGTTTACATCTGGGGACATGATAGACTTCTTTCAAGGCCCAAGTGACTGGAAGGAGACCCAAGAAGCAGATGTGGCTGGGTTCCAGGATCCAGCTGCCCGCTATGGGGTAGGCAAGACATTCTTAAGAGAACTCAGAATAGTGACCAAATCTGAACAAACCTGCAAAGTTTGTTCATAGATGGACCCATTTGAAATTAACCGGCATCCATCCAGAAATCTGAAATAGGCCAGGTTTTCCTTTTACAAATTGGTTTAGTTTCTAAGGTAATAGGAGCTTAAGTGTAAAGTTACAAAAGAGGAAAACCATAAAATACCCCAGCGTTTATTACACAGTGTAAGTCTCACAGAGAAGATGCTATGTAATGGTACCCCCGAGTGTAGTTTTTCTACAGTAACAGGACTGTATCCTTGGCTGCATTTAAAGCCTTTATTTTTCATGGCATCACTGACATAAACAGAGTCCTCTAAGCTACAAGTCTCTTTAACAGCTTGTCTTACCTACATAGCCATTTATTAAAGTATAAAGGTTAAATTAAAAATAATTGAAAGCAACTGATGCATGAGTGCACTCTGGCAAAAACAAAAAAACAAACAAACAACAACAAAAAAAAAAAAACACAAAAAAAAAACAACAAACCAAAACAAGTTCCCAAAGCCTAATGGGGATGTTGCTAAAGATGAGAAGGTAACCAAGGGAGTAATCACCAACTGCTGGCTTAGCCTTACTTATCAGAAATCTGTTACAGGCAGGTAACTGGAAGCCTTCACATGGTAAGCAGCAAGATTTACTTTTCTTTCAGTTTGTAGCCTGATCCCAGATCTCTGCAGAGGTCCCTGTTGAAAGAGTAGCTTTTATCCTGATTTCCTAAGGAAAGGAGGCTCATGCAATTACACTGTCTGTTGGTGTTTCTGCCTACAGGTCCCCTTTCTTCCCCACCTTTCCTTGCCAAAAATCATGTTTAAGCCATTGCCCATTCCATCTAAATTTGTACAAAGGTAACTTATGTGAAACGCAAAGCTAAACCAATGAAATAGATCCTAACAAAGCTGCTACTGCTAAAATGGCAAGCATGTGCAGGCACTGCTTAATATACATATGAGAATCCACACAGCAGTGCTACATCAGGACAAGACCATAGGAAACCAGGCTTCACTTGTTCTGCTGATCATAGAAAAAAAATTATTTTTATAATCACATTAGCTCATCCTTTAGCAGGGAGAAGACTAGGGTAAATGAGTCAGTGTTCAAAAGAAAAATCAATGATTGTGGAATACGAAAGGAAAGAGGCTCCAGTCAAGACTTAAATTGCTGTTAGCAGACAATGAGCAGAGAGCTGCATGTAGTCCCTACTAGCTCATTAATAACACTCTATTTGGGGCCCCATCCCAAGCTACAGGAGAAAGCCAAACTCACATTTCAACTCCTAATGGGATTTATCTTCCTCATGTCAATGCTAGTAATCCCATGACCACATATTGAGCAAGCCATTTTAAGCAGGGTTTGTTTTAACATGGCTGATACCAGGGAGGCAGTAGAACACCTTCTTTCATCAAACAGTCTGAGTGAGATCAGTTTCAATCAGCTGGGAAGCCACATCTTAAATGTGGATTTTCACACAGCAACCAGGTGGTTAGAAGGTTTAGCTCCTGTTAAGAGGCAATTCTGCTTTCCCCTCCATCTGTAGGCATTCTACTGCCTCACTTCTGCAAACACTGGTTCCAGTTTGATTCAAGGAATTTAGTGAGCAGAAAGCTAGCACAGAGAAAAAAAAAATACAATCTTCTTCTGGATTAACTCCTTTAACTAGCTCACCATAGAGCCAGATCTCAGTGGAAACATCCCAAGCCAAAAGATGAATCAGTGGTAAATCACTGAAGGGATCTGCCAGAGTTTGCAGATTTTACAAAGAATGTGAAAAAACTGCTCTCAGAGGTATGAGCTGCCAGACTGATCCCATGAGGATGAAGGGTATTAACACTGATCATCATCAACATATTTCTTTGTTAATTGCCAACTCTTTCATTGCTTATGTAGGAATAGAGAGGAATTTCACAATGCCATTTCTTGAAGAGCTGCCTATCTTATCCCAGTGGCCTCAGTCCCAGAAGGCACACTGAGTTGGCCTCACAGTTCATGGCTGCTAAGAAGGTGACATCCCCCATCTCACAAAACTCTGCTCCCAGCTGGGCACTCCTGACTTGTGTGCCCATTTTGCCAGTCATTGACACATTTCCATGAGACAAATGAACTCAGTAAAACAGCAAACAGGTCCAATGAGTAGCAGCATCAGCACAAAGAAAGGGACAGAACACACAGCCATGAAAAATAAAGCCACCTTTCAGGGGCCACAAGTCATTAGATTGGCTCAGCTGCATGTTAAGGCTACATCTTTAACTGAACAGCCCCAAGGGGAGACACTTGGGAGATCGATGCTTGTCCTTCCCACCTTTCTGGTCCATGCAATTAGTAAGCAAAAGGATAAAAGCCCAGAAGCCATCTAATTTCCACTAGAGGGAACAAATTCCACAAGCAAAATTATTTTTTTAAAAATGACATGGCTAAAACGTTACAGTCTTCTTGGGTTACCTTCCTTTTGCTTCCATTTACCCTCAAAAATAAAAAAATGGTATAAATAAACAATTGAACAAAAGCCTTGACTCAGCCCCACTTCCCTAATAACTGCTCTCTCTCTCTTTCACTTCTAGACTCACTCCATAGACATCTAACCATCAGTGTCCAAACTTTTCCATTTCCACTCTGGATTAACTGAAGCCATTTAAAGGTTCGACAGAGCTCAAAAAAGCGTATTTAAACCTCATCCTCTCTGACCTGACACAATCAACAATGCTTCACTCAACATCTTTTCTTTTTACATATTGAAGCCTTCCTTCCAAATGTTCTTTGACAGACTCTTGGAGCTGTATCCTTGTATTCTCCTTTTATCCTCCCACATTATCTCCAAGTTATCTCATCAGAAATACAAATACAACTAACATCTCTCTGCAGATGATTTACAGATCTACTCCTTTCCCAGAGCTACCTCCCTCTCTCTGAACTCAAATCATAGCCTCTTTCTCTCTTCTGTGCCTGACTAGCAGGAAGTTAAAGCCCAGCAGAGATAGAACATGGTTCTTTCTCCCCTCTGAAAGCCCTCTTATTATCTTTATGTGTATCTGTGGATAACATCATCCCTCTACCTGCCACTCAAGCTTGTATATCAACCTTCAGCTCTGACTGACACCTCTTTGTAGATCCTAGAACAAGGGTACACCTAAATTTTAGACTGCTTCTATAGGGCATCTCTGAGACAAAGTCCTTTGAACCATCCATGCAACTAAAACCCTTGTTTAGGTCTCTTGCTTCCATACCTAGACTGCCACAGTATCTTTCCCACCAGCATTAACCAACACAGCTCGTAGCACATCAGTCATCAACTGCCTTAAATGTCATGATCTGACAATAAAGCTGTCTGTAGGTTTCCTATTAATGATCAAATAAACCACAGCCATCAAATGGAAACCACTCATACAATTTAACTCATCCTGCCAATACAGATTTGTTCAGAAAAAAATACTGAAGGGATCATTTTGTACCAGCAGACATTAAAACCAGACCTGCTATTGTCAGTCCTTCCAGAGTCAGAACAAAAACTCTATAGCATAGGCAGGAGCTAATATGAGAGCAATGTGACACCATGGCCATACCTGATCCAGATCAATTTAATACTGCTGGGAGACTGGACTGTGCACAGCCCTGGAATTAGCAACTCGGAAACCGCAACCCAAAATTGTTTACATAGACCATTACTGTAACTGCACCACTTTTCTATTTGAAGCATTCTACTAGTTCCCTCTTCCATATTGCATCAAACATTATTTACTCATCTTCATTTCCAAGAGCATCTACAGAAAGTCACCACTCTGTTCATTATCTCCCATTTCCTTTCCAGTGGATTCTTCCCTTCTCTTGCCCACTTGAAATTCCAATCAGAACATGTTTTGTGCTTTATTTCACGATGCTTTTGAGGCACGGAGGAGACTATAAACATCTTACAGAATAAAGCTGCTCAAGCAGTATGTACAGACACTGTCTTAACTCTGCCCATTGAGTCTGGCCACGATCGATCCAGTTCGGTCTGTGACATTCAGACAGCCTCAGCAGTGTCCAACAGAATAGTAACTTGATGAAGTACAGTATGTTTGACTAAGTACTGTCCATACCTCAGTTCCACTCCAAGTTACAGAAGGTTCCTATTAAAGTAGAAAAAGGTGGTTCACTGATGCTACTTCAGCATGACTCAGGCCAACAGCGTATGTGTTTTAAAGAGGTTATAGCACTCTAGCATTATTAACACAGCAAGATGTTATTTTCAAAGGAAAATGTTACCAGTATAGGTCATGATAATTTCCTTAGGTGTTATATCCTAAATTATTTCAGAAAAAGGAATCAGAGAGTGAAAAGACTTGCTCACCAATACTTTTTTTTTTAACCTCTATGGTCACGAGAGAATATTGCATTTAGCAAAACAGATTGGCAGTCTTCTATTATTTTTCTTTCAAATTCTGACAACATGATACCTTCTGACTCCTTACAAATGTGATTAAAAAAAAACAACTCAGTTAAATCTTTCTGAAAATCCTAGCACTGGGTGTTTAGAAAATAATTTTACTTCTATTTGTCCATGTAAGCACACAGCTTTCCTAGAGACTGGATCCAGATCATGGAGAAAAAACGCCAGAGATGTTCTTGCATTGTATTTCAAATGGAAGGCTCCTACACCTACTTATTTCAATACAGAAACCAAAGATATCCAGCCCAAACAATACTTTAGGAAATAGGAAAAAATGAACCACATGTGACAAAAGTGACAGCTACAGTGTTCAAGGCCAGGTTGGATGAGGCTTTGAGCAACCTGGTCTAGTGGAAGGTGATCTTTAAGGTCCCTTCAAACCCAAACCAGTCTATGATTATGTAATTTCGTAATGTATTTCTGGAAGGCTCTCAGATCATATAGTAATGCAAGCTGTATGAAAATTATTGAGGAGAGAATGTAATACAAACTGATGGAATCAGTTTAGAGTCTATAGGTAAAAAAATGTAATGCACTTGCCTGTGTTGGGAATTCAGAAGTGAGTAACAGCTTCTGATATAATTGTAATGCTGCAGAATTTCATGGCATACAAGCAAAAGAGCTATAAAATATGATTTATACCAGTGCAATTTACCTGTGTCTGAAGCAAAGGTAATAAACACTAATCATGATGGACAGGGTCTTTGCTTCTCTATACTGAGGCTTGATAGACATGTTACATAGCAATAGTTGGCTATCAACAACAGTAACTAGAAAAAAAAATGCTTCATACAGCTGAAATGCACAGGAGGCTAACTGTTGTTTTCACTGTGATATTAACATTGTTAATTATCATTCTAACAGAAAGCAGTTAACAGGGTGTGTCTGGATATTCCTCTCAAGTTATCATTATACCCATAATTAAGTTCTGATGTTTATACTTACTGATATCTTATATAGAAAAAAAAATATAAGAAGCTGAAATGCAATAAATGTTTTATATTTTTTATGCATTTTCTTACTTTTTTTTTTCCGATCAGAAGGAAAAGTTTATTTTCTTATATGTTAAAAAGTGATTGTGTCAACTAAAAAGCACGGTTTATAGGATTTCATGTTCTTTTTATAATATTAACCAAAAAGAACCCCAAAGCACTTAACTGACTTTCTATAATGAAATAATTTCAATTTCTGCTGAAAATCTGTCAGTGGAACATGGCAGGAGTCTAACAGAATTCAGACATGCTGCCATATCACAGTTGATGTCACTAAGGGTTCTTTTGGTTTGTTTTAAAGTTTGGAGACTCCTAATTCCCAGCAGGTACAGGTCCACACAAAGAAGGCCAGGACTATCAGGCTAATTCCTCACCTTCTGAAAATCAGGCACTGGTGTCAGCTCACCTGCGCCTGTGGGGAAATACAGACCTGAAAATTTCAAGCTGCAGGTCTGGGACTACTCACCTGGTGTGCAGGGAGCATGTGGTCAGACGCTGCAGGGTGGGACTGGGGGCTCTGTGCTGTGCCTCGCAGGTGTTACTCCCCGAAAGACACTCCTGTTGAATAGCCATTACCTGCGAGGGGCAGGATCCTGTGAAAGACGAAAGGTATTTTTCCCCACAAACACAGAGGTTACGGTGTTGTAAAGCAGTGAAGGGCAACACAGAGGAGTTCCACCTGCTTAGCTGGCTGTTTTTTAGGGTTCTGATACTGAAGGTTAAAAGAAGAAGATTTGCCTGTATTTCCAACAGTCTTCTGGGGCTTCAGAGATGTCTACTTACTTGAGGAGGGACAACCCTCCTATTTTCATTGCTGCTTGGGTAGGAGCAGGAGAGAACAAGTACTAAAACCTCAGAGCGCCCTGTAAAAAACTACCTTTAAGAACAAATCAACAAAACCCTAGAGGCGTAATTTTTGGAAACCCCACAGAAATCACTCAGGATTTACAGAGGACCGACTCCACGGCAAGCCGTGCAGCGCTGGGGGTACGTTCTCCCTCATCCTCTCTCCGGCGCGTTGTCCGCGGGGCTGCCCCCCCACAGCCCAGGCCGGGCCGCCGCTCCGGAGAGGTCCCTGCCCCATCCGCCGCCACCGACCCTCGCTCGTAGCGGCCGCCCCGCCCGCCGCCACCCAGCCCCCTCAGCCGGGCAGGGCCGGGCTGCCCAGCCGGCAACCAACAACGGCGACGGGGAACGTCCTCCCGCAGGTCCTCGGAGCGGCGAATTTATCCGTGTGTCCGTCCGTCCGTCCGTCCCGTCCCCCCCCCCCCCCCGCCGCCCGGGCGCCGTTGCAGGAGCGAGTTAAAAAGCGGCGGCGCGGCGTTAAGAGCCGGGCCGGGGAGGCGCGGGCTGCAGCTGAGGATCAGCTGCTGAGGGGAGAGTGGGGAGGAGCCAGCGGGATCAGGAAGCGGCGGAGTGTCTAACACCTCTCTGCCATGGCTGGCTAAAGAAAAAAAATCATCATAACCATAACAAGGGGGGAAGCGGGGGAGGGGAGGCGGCGGCGGGGGAAGGGGCGGTGGGGGAAGGAGCGGCGGGGAGCGGCGCAGGCGGCAGCATGAAGAGGAGAGGCGGCCGGGGGGGCAGCATGCGGTCGGTGGTGGGGTTCCTGTCCCAGCGGGGCTTGGAGGGGGACCCCCTGCTCACCCAGGACTTCCAGCGGAGACGCCTGCGGGGCTGCAGGAACCTCTACAAGAAGGACCTCCTGGGCCACTTCGGCTGTGTCAATGCCATTGAATTCTCCAACAATGGAGGCCAGTGGCTGGTCTCAGGTAAAGCGAACGCTCCCCGTCCCTCGCCCCCCTCCCGCCACCCCCTCCCCAGAAAGCATCTTCCTCCTCCTCCTCCTCCTCCTCCCTCGCGGCCCGGGGGGAGGGGAGCTGCGGCGGCGCTCCGAGTCGTTCCTCAAACCCACCGGTGCCCGGGAATAATGTTTCCCAAGTAGAGATCTAAAATGGTTGACAGGTTTTAAATTCTACTATTATTGAGTGGCGGGAGGGGGGGGCGGAGGGGGGCGGGAGGAGAAGCCCTGGACAAAGTTTTTCCGCGAGTGTTTCCAGGGCGCTGGGGGTGCCTCTTTATTTGATGGCTCGCGAGTTTTGCCCCTTAATGGGGGATTTTATTATTTTTGGGGGGAGCGGACGACGGCGGAGGGGAAGCAGCCCTGCGGCGTGCATTGTGGGCGCCGGGTGACATTTGCCGGCGCCGTGCCCCGGGCCGGCTCACCGGGGGCCGGCGGCGTTTGGGGGGGGGGGGGGGGGGGGGGAGCTGCAGGTCCCGCTCGGTTTCGGGCGGGGAACCGGATCGGTTTAGTTGAGGGACTGGTCACTTTGGGAGCAGACCCCCCATCTTCTTTAGGGGGGGAGGGGAATCGTAGGGTTTTGTTTTGTTCCTCCTCCCCTCGCAGGGCGCGTTTGGCGGGGGGGTGAGATTATTTTCGTGGTGATGTTTTTTTGGGTTCAACTCCCCCCCCTGTTGCCTGCCCGCGGCTGAGGGAGCCGTTGGGGTGGGGGGATGCTGTCAGGTAGGAAGGAGGCGAGGGCTTGGCATCAGCTGCGACACCGAGGAGGGGGGGAAGGCTCTGCACCCCCTTCCCCCCCCAGCCGGGGAGGGGCTGCGGGACTCGGCGGCCGGCTGCCCGCCTCCCCCCCCACCCCGGCAGCGCTTGGCGCAGGTGCCTCTTCCTCCTTCCCCGCCTGCGGGCTCGGAGGGGCGGTGGGGGAAGGAGGCAACTTCAGGCCGGGGCCTGGCCGGGCGGTGCAGGCCGCGCTCTCCTCGGGCGGCTCGTAGCGACAGGCCGGGCAATCGAGGGCCTATCCCGCCCGCCACGGGGCACGGCGCGGCGCCCCGAGGGCTCGGGGGCACCCCTCTCCCGCCCAGCCGGGGGACCCCCGCGGGGGCAGAGCCCTGCGGGGAGGGGGGTGTTGCCCCTTGCCGCACCGCCCCGGGGACGGCCAGGCGGCTGAGCGCGGTGCCCGTGGCAGGCCGCGGGCGGGGGGGCGGTCGTGTCCCGGCCGCCCCACGCCCTCGGTGGGGAAGCGGGCCGGAGGCAGCGGCTCCCCTTCCGCCGCTCGCCTGCGGGCTGGGGGTGCGGGCAGCACCCTCCCCCGCGGCCGGGCCGCAGTGGGGCGGGGGGGGGGGGGAACCCCTTCCCTGTCGTGTGGGGGAACGGCCCTCGGGCGAACTGCAGAGCTCCTTGGCATAAGGCCGTAGCGGCTTTGTTGAGATCGGTCTCTCCGCTTATAAGAGGGTAATGGCCTGGTTACCAGCCAAGGGGAGGAGGAGGGGGGAGAGGGTCTCAGTTTTGCCAGGCCACCCCTCGGGTGGGCTGGAAATAGCGACAGGATCTACTGAGAAAGGTGGTAGGGGGCATGGCTGAGCTTATTGCCTGGCCGTGGTGTCAGGCTCTGTCACACAGGGGTATCAGTAATAACTCCAGAAATAACACGGGGATTCAATAAAAAGTTATTAGGGCTGTTCAGTTACCTTTAAGCAGGGGCAGAATAAAAACACCTTGACCTCTGTGTTTGTAGGGAAAAATATATTTTGTCTCTCACAGGACCCTGTCCCTCACATATAACATCTGATGCCATGTAAGATGTTGTAAACATAGTGGAAGCTGATACACTGAGACCTTCCTAAATTTAAATTTATTACCTGAAGAAACTCAAAAGCATAAGTCCAGTGAATTTTGGAATAAGTGTCCATAAAGGATCTTGGTGTTACTGTCAGGGATTCTTTTATCTATATGCACATGCAACTTTTGAGATACGCATCCATTTATCTTGTGAATATACATATATGTATTTATACACACAGACATATGTATATAAACGTGTGTGTGTGTGTTGGAAGGGAACTGCTGATTCATCTGTTCTAAAGTTCTCAGGTGTGCTAGAGTTGGCATGCTGATTTGTACTGGTCCTTTTCCAGTAGTAAGTAGAGCTATGCATTTCTACTTACAAAATGCTACAGAGAGCTCAAATGCCTCTGTTGTTGATTTTCTATTTTCCATAATAAGTGATGAAAACACCATCAGTATTTTCAGTTCTTGCTCAGAAAAGGCTCAGGAGACACTTCAGGTCTCATTGTATCATCAGTGCACTTACCTATGTTGACATCCATTCTTTAGATAAAAGCATTAAAAAGTTGAGGGCTGGAAGTGACTTTTAAGGATGAATTTTGTCCAAACTGCCTAAGTCAAGGTAGGTGTAGTGAGAGAATGGAGGCACATCTCCCATTAAGTAGACATCTAAAGAAGCATAGGCAAAGGGGGGAAGGCTTTCAAACTGTGTCCAGATTTCAATGTTAGGCTTCTCATAAAGCTACAGAATGTTTAAAGGGGCTAAGTTTTTCTTCTGTCTGTAGGAGATAAACAGTACTAGATTTCTAGCCTCTTAAATGTAATGAAATTAATAGGAAGCAAGTAAAAAGAAATAATGTGTGGGGGGGAAGAGGATGCTTAAGTTACATATGTGAGCAATGCACAAATTTGGGATAATTAAGAACAGACTACCTTAAATTTGACCTTGTATTGGTGCCCTGAGAAAATGAAGAGCTCTAATGATGGTAACTGTTTGTAACAAAGTTTTATGTTATCTGTGACCATAAAATCTGGAATATTTTATATGACATAGCAACGGCAGGCAGGTGTTTTGTTCTTCAGTCAAGAATAAGAAATTAAAAGGTGAAAAATTTATGGATACTCTCTTAAATTTCATGCCATCATAAGCTCAGGTTTCATTTTTTTTAAGGTCATACTTAATCTTGAAGCTCTGAGAAATAACAAAATCATGGAAAAACAGTGAGAATGAGAGCTCAGATGAAAGATACAGGAAGGGTATAAACTGCCTCTAATCTGAAGTTTTCTAGAAAGGTTGCTTCAGACGACTTCCAAATGCAGATCAAGCCTTAGAATAGATGACGTGGGTCTCTCCTCCCTCAAAATGGTCAGTGTGCTGAGGTAGGGATGAGATGTTAGATGATTCCATCTGCGCTTATAGCAGCTAAGAGAGTTAACAGGGATATTGGAGGGTGTGAAAAGGAAGAGTGCAAGCAGTCTTTTTAGTTGTTAGGTCTTAAGTAATATGTTTATTCTTAACATAGAGAAGTCTGCTTCAGCTAATTGACTTGTTAACAGCTTACACCTTGTTAGAGCTGTTTTAAGTACAGCTGATACAGTGCATTTGTAGTGGCTATACTGATGCCATTTAAATTCTAGCCTGTGTCCATATTGGTGCTATCCTCATCAGTACTGTCTGGAATGCTTTTCTTGGGGATGTGTCCCACATTTTATATTTTTGGAGGCTATATCTCCCAGTAGCAAGTCTGTAAGGCTAATGATTACTGTTTCAGTAAACATTTCAAACTGCTTGAACAGGGTTTATATTACAGGTCCAGATAGTTTTCCTGTTAGGATTTTGGAGAACTTCAGCATAGACAAGCCTCAGCAGGCCTTTTGAAAGCATGTTTGAAACCTTTTGGTATCTTCTTTGAATCTTGTACTGGAGATTACACATTTAATAGTAGTTAATTTTGTTCCTAACCATGTTTTCAAGTAAAAAAAGTTGAGGTCAGCGAGTTGGGTTGGAGACCAGTCTGTAGGCTTTTGCTGTACTTGGGGAACTCAACAATGTCGCTCTATAGAGCCAAGGAAAGAGACACACACTAATGTTTTGGGGCAGGAGTGCTAGCAGAAGGGACAGGCATAAGGACAAGAGTTAAAGAAAATGGAGAGAAATGACATCAGGTGGTAGATAATCAGGAGAAGATACAATGTACAAGTAGAAAAGACCTATCTGTAGAAAGACACAAGGGAAGAGGAAAGCTTAACATGTAAGAAATGTTTAAGTGGGCTGAAATTAGTTAAAGCCAGCTGCTGGATAGAGTAGAAAGATTTCATTGGACAAAATGTCTTTGTCACACTTTATATGCTAGGTGGTGGTATTTTTCTGTTAGGAGTTTGAGAAACACATGACTGTCCATGCATGGCAATTAAATTCACCGTGCAATAATATGCAACTGACTTCTTCCCTCAGATATGCCAAGCATCTCCTCCTGCAATTCAACTTCTTAAAAATCATCTTTACTTAGTCTGTGTAATAGGCTTTCTTTTTCCCATCCTCAAGTTTGGTGGATATGTTTTTCTGGTTTTTTTTTGTGTGTGTGTGTGGTTTTTTTTTTTTTTTTGGTCTTTTTCTGACCATCATTTTTCATGCTTGCTATCTCTCACAAACATGAGTATCTTTATCAGAACCTCCCCCTTTTTTTTCTCCCCTACTTTAAACTGGATTTTCAAGATAACTTCTGGGAGGTACTGTAATCTGAGGTTTACTTTACCCATGCATATGTTCTTTTTCTCTCAGCTTCTTTTTCCCTCACCAGATAATGCAAAAATTAATAGGTCTTCTATGATCGTAAATTTGTAGGGATGCAGGAAAAGTACTGGAAGTTCATCTGTCATTTGGTTGCCATACAAATCTGAAGGAGCATGAGGCTAGAACAGGGGAATGAGGTGACTTTAGCAAAGGTAGTGGAATATTGCTTCTGAAGTAAGGAGTTGCGTATCAAGTATGTTTTAAAGAGGGGCAGTGTTGATCTTAATCTCTTTGTATCAAGCAGAATTCTATATGAGGAAGGATCTTGGGTCCAGTTACAACGTGATGTTTCCATTAATATATGAGAAATTATAAAACTTAAAAGTGATACCAGGAAAGGCAGCAATAATTTCAGAGGATAGGATTTGAATTTAAAGTTAATTAAGATACATTACCTGGAAAAAAGTTACGTGGTTTGATGGGAACAAGTGCAGACTATAGCATGTGAATAAAAATGGTCAACTCTACAAATACACTCTAGACACTAGACTGCGGTCATGTAGAAGAGGATCCAAATGTGATAGTATATCACAACATAAATATCATCAGACATGATGAAGCATGTGAAGCAATCCTTCTTTATTTGGTGCTGTTGGGGCCTCAGATGGGGCACTGTGCTCAATTTTGGGCACTGTACTTGAGAAGGATGTGGCTGAACTAGAGAAATTTCAGAAGAGGGTATGAAGACTGATCAGAGGTCTAGAAGAAGGAAAGACTGAAAGAAATGGGTCCATGTAGTCTACAGAAATAAAAGATGAGTAGAGATGCAAGTCTTTAAGCTGCATAAAAGTGTTTATTACAAAGCGTTGTAAACTTATTTGCCCGCTGGGGATAGGACAAAGAAATGGTCTTAAACTATAGGAAGAAAGATTTTAAGATGCTGTTTGATCTTACAATTCCTCTTCATTCCGTAGTTCATTCACTTATTTCTCCTCTCCATTCTTTGTAATGTGGCACTTTTAAAGTCATGAACTGATGGAAGCATCTGAACAGGGGGAAGGAATAGGGAGGGAGAGATGGTTTGTCTGACAGTTGATTTTCTGTCGGGTCAACTTCTTTAACCTAATCACCCCCTGGCTGCATCTCCACTAAATTCAATGGGAGGAAAAATAGCAGGAGCACATGGCAAGGGGCCGTGGGATTATGTGTAACGTCAAACTGCACCCTCGGGCTAGATATTAGGATAATCTGCCTAATGGCAAGCATAATGAAGCACTCAAATAGGCTAAGGAGGGTGTGAAATCTACCTTAGTGGTGGTGTTTTAAGAACAAACTAGACACACATCTACTGGGAATAATTCTGACACAGTCTGGCCTTTTGCCCATGGCCAGGGTCAACTAAGTGATCAACTTCTTCAAATACCATCCAATCCCACTTTCTGTGATTCGTGCAACTTCTTGAGTAGATGCAAGCAGTAAGATTAATCTTGTATGTTATGATTTAGAAGTGTTGTGCACTTGCTATGTAGGTTCTTCAGTGACTAGACCTGGTATGTGGGAGACAGAGGAATAGCAGTCTTGAGCTGTGTCCACAATCAGCAAGGTTAATGCAATTTAAAACAGCAGTTTGTAATTCCTGACTGGTATGATTTTTAAGTTCTTCTGTGAGCACATAAGAGCTCAAGTATGTTTCTTAAGCTATGCAGATACTGTTTAGACTAGATTTGCTTTTGGCAACGGTATGTTCTGGCCCCCTTTGAACCATTTTAGGACTAATAAGAACAGTCCTGGACTACAGGTAGACCACTGTTACTTGAGGTAGACTCTTCTTCCGAATCTAATTATGTATAAATTTAGTGATTACCCATTTAGAAGGTAACCAGATCAGGAAAATTTTTTTGGGAAGAACTAGTCCAAAACCAGGGCAAAACTAGAAGGCTTTGGTTTAGGAACTGTGGAGGCAGTGAACTGTTTGTACTGATATAATGCCATGCTGAGTCATTTGGGACCTATTCAGCTATCTGGAATAGGCATATTCTACCTATAGTGTTTGTCTGTGCTACTTCAAAAAGAAAAAAAAAAAAAAAAAAAACCAAAACAAAAAAACCCACAAACAAATAAAAAAAACCAAACAAACAAAAACCAGCCAAAGCAAAACAAAAGAAAGAACTTCTGGGGGGAGCCCTTTCCCCCTATACCCCCAGTCGTGGGGTATGCAGCATGCATAAACCATTCTGAAATGGACAAACCATGAAGAAAAGGCCCTTTTAATTCTTCTGGGAGGTCTGCTTTGGGTCCACAGGAGCTAGAAGATTGTCAAGGGTGAACACGGTGTTTGTCTACTTAAGAATCTGTTTCAGGGTAAATATCTCAAGATTTGAAATGCAAGCTTTCTGTTTAAGCTGTGTTCTGTTATGTATCTTCTGGGTTGAATTCCTTAATCCTGCATGTGTCTCTCATCAACATTAGTCAGAAGGTCCAAAGCATTAACAAAGTATTCCAGTGACTTTGGGACAGGGAAGAAATGGGTGTTTCTTGTGTATTCTTTGCTTGTGTGTACTTTTTTTTAAAAAAAAAAAAAAAAAAAAAAAAAAAAAAAGGAATACCGCTCTTTTCTACATCAAGAGTAATATGGGAAGGTGATAAAATTTCTAGCCTCTCTGAAAACAAATACTTCTTTGGTCTGATTTCTCTTCCTGTCTCACTTTGATTTTGAATGGAGAAGCAGGTTTGACCCATAATGAACACTGAGGTACTTAACTAATTAAATCTTTTAAAATATGGTTTATTTCTGAAAAGTAACTGTATAATGGCACTGTATGATATTTAGCTGGGTCACACAAACTTTTACTTTTCACATTGTCAGTTGTGCATTTCCAAACAGAATCAGCAAACTAAGATGAAGGTTAAGCTGTTTCAACTTTGTAGATGTCAAATTTACTGACACCGTGAAAATTACAAATTCAAGACTTTATGTAGGGCTTCGATTACTAGAAAGTCTACATGTGGAGCCTTGGTGGCTAAGGTATTTTCATATGAGGCAAAGTATCCAAGTTTCCCAGATGTGTAGTAAACCTGTTGGTGTTGGTATATGCTCTGTATCATGTCAAGAACATACCCTTGCCATACACAGTTCTTCTCTTTGGGAGAGTATTGAGGAGTTACCAGAAGTTTGTGCAGTGGGTCCAGTGCTTTTTGAAAAGTGTTGAGTGGCTTCTGCTTCATATGTTGTAGAATTGGTGTATGTGCACAGTAACTCCACCATAAATTAAATGCATCTTAATTAATCTGCATTCATTGATCTGCTGTACAGAATGAATGCTGTAGGCCTGGAGTTTCCCATGGTTCTCAGACATGTAACTTATGTTGCGTAATGTGCGTGCACTTTGTGTCTGATGAATCGTGGTTCCTTTCTACAGAGCTTAAGAGGTCTACATAGTCACATTTTCTTTGCTGTCTCTGTAAACCTGTCCATACCTGTGTGCCTCCCTCCTTTCTTCCATCTTATTCTAAGAGTCAGGTTTTGGTAGTGGAGACTGCATTTGCTGGTTTCAGTCACGTAAGACTTGCCTTTTCTTGGGTATATTTGCCTGTGACTTAACATTTCTTTTGTATGAGGATGTAGGGACTGTTAAAGTACCTTTCTGCCACAAATCCTCCTCTGACCAGACACGTTGGTAAGGCTTTTTGTTTCTGTTGGAACTGGACTTGAGTCGAAAGTATTTCTGGAATAGCTGAATTGAAGTTAGAAGGGAACACGCCTCCAACCCAGTCAGCATCATTTTATTAAAATTTTGTGTCTCAGTGGGGTATAGAGGAATAAAACTGAGGCATGAAGCAGGGGTGTAGCAATTTCTGAAAGACAAGTATGTGCAAGACAGTGGAGAAGGGGGCAGAATTGCATGAGTGTGGGGAGCATTTAAAAGTTCCTAAACTGTGGAACATGTGCCACCACAAAGGCAAACATAGCCCTCAGACTGTTGTAATGTTGAATACTCAGTAGTGGAGCCCTTTGTACCAAGGTGCCATGGAGATCTAGGTGTCTGGGAAGAGAGAGACACTTGGATTCACTAGGAGGAGTTGATTCTAAGCGAGAGGCTTAAGAAACAGGCACTAAGTTATAGGAACTTATGAAAAAGAAGGTAGTGGCAACTTTGAACATTGTCAAAGACTTTTCTGCACAGGTTACAATTTATCCTGCTCCTATCATACTGTATATGTGCTGGAAACCATAGTAAAGTTCGTTGTCTTTGGATGTCTTCATTATTTTTGTTCCTATCTGGACTAGGTGGGTAGTGGAAATGAATATGAGTTTGCTGTTAAAGTGAGACACCTAGATGGCTGTGCTATCAGGTAGGAAGATGTGTAGACTTACTGCAGTGGTTTTGCAAATTGGTTTGCTATGGTAACAATTAACAACAGTGTATTATTATGTTTTGCCATGAAATATCTTCTAGAGAAATCTTGAAAGACAATGTAGACTACAAATGTAGTCTGATGGAAGCAATGTTGGTGTTCACCAGCCTTAAATGTTGCTTAAATCATTTGCCAGGTAGTGATAACGTTAAGACCTGGCTGTTGGCAGCTTTGGAAAGTGACCGCTTTAAGTGTGACAATCACTTCTTGATTTCAGCCTGACTAATGTGGTTATATGTTTCAGTAGTCGTGTATTTCTATGTCTCCTTATTACTAGCCCATCTGCAATCACTAGGGTACAAATACAACTTTCTGTCCTTTTTTTAGACAGAAAGGAATCTAAGTTCCCGTTAGTTTAGTTGACCATAAATTACTGTGAGTTTTTTCTGGACCCATCACATTTGATTCTTATTCCCTGTAGTTATCAAATGCATCACAAATGTTTTTATTATGTATTCTTGTTTGCTCTGTAAAGTACAAAATCATGGGGAGGAATACACAATTAATTTCATGGAGCATGGGTAAGCATAACATGCAGCTGTATTGTCTGTCAAAGTGATTGTCATAAAATCTGTTAGGAGCCTTAAAGACTGAGAGACTGTTAACTTAAAGGATGTTTGGCATAACTCAGTTCCATGGGAAAATGTCTTAATAGCATCATATGATGTGAAGACTTTTAAGAAATCTGATTAGCAGTAGTCATGGATTCTATTTATGCATTTACCTCATCTTGAAGTAAACTTCAGACCAACTAATTTCAGTTTCCTTTTTCCTCTCATGCCTTTTTCCTTCTCGATAGCAGCTCAGAAGGCACCGAGTTTATGCTTTTGGTCATGCAAAGAAGCAGTAAAATGTTTTAACTGAAATCAGCATGTTTCTGGTGGCACTTCTGACTTGTGATGCCATTCTTTTTCATCTGGTATTAAAGTCAGATACCAAAAATATTTTGAGTCTGACTTGAAGCTTTATTCAGATTTTTACAGGCATCCAAAATTGATGTTGAGAGTGCTGTCCAATACAATAATATCTTGATTTTTTTCTCTTCCTAATAATAGATTAATGCAATTGGAACACAAACAGAGTCTAGTACTTATTTTATATCTGACTGTTTACCAGACAAATGAGGTGGTACTTAAATACTTTATTTGTGTACAGAGCTCTGAACTGAGAACTGCACCTAGGCAAGCAATTGGAAGTAGTACAGCAAGCTGTAAAGCAAGAGAGTGTTGAACTTCTTTTCCCCAGTTATCCTTTCAGGAGTTCACCTCAGAAATGTCTGTGTTAATCTTTACAGATCTAGAAGCATGACATAACTGTGCATGCTGAAGACTTCAGAATGCTTCAGTAAAATCTTTTTATGTCCAAGTCTCAGTCCTGTATTCAACCTATGCTGTGAAGGCTTTGCAAAGACTGCTAGAGCAGATACAGTTGTTGGTGAAAGGGGAAAAAAGTTCCTGTTTTATGAATAACATAAGCGATGCTGGCAACAAGGAGTTGGTGTAGAAGCATTTTGCCAACATGCATATGTTAATTTGGCATGTAGTTCATCTACAGCTTGCCACAGAATTTTACATACCAGTAAAATTCTGAGTCTCCAGGTTGCTATAGAGTTTCACTATGTGTTGGCAGAATGGCAGCTGTTTAATCCAGACTTTTCCTGCTGATTCCTCTGTTTTGGTTAATATTAATTGAATACCTGACTGCATGGCATCTTAATGTAAATGTGTGTCTATATATCCAAACCCTTATGAGGTATAATTTCTTAAAATGCTAATTAGGGTTTCAGCAAAGCCTTTTATGAATAACTGCAGAGTTAAATAACTTGCCTGTCATCAGTTTACACATGGCTCAGGCGATAATGCACATTTCCTTTCTTTCTTCTAGGAGGGGATGACCGCCGGGTCTTACTTTGGCGTATGGAAGAAGCCATCCACTCAAGAGTCAAACCAGTTCAGCTGAAAGGGGAGCATCACTCTAATATCTTCTGCCTAGCTTTCAATAGTGGCAATACAAAAGTGTTCTCTGGAGGTAAGGAAGGAAGAGCACCTTTGTTTCACAGGACCGTGCATTGTGAATACCTTGGAGTAGAAGCCATAAGCAAGATCCTGCCCCACATGAAAGGTCTTTTCCATAGTCCCCTCAGGATCTGGAAGGTGTCCTTAATTGGCAGCTGAA
Organism: Tyto alba; assembly: GCF_018691265.1. Taxonomy (NCBI): domain Eukaryota; kingdom Metazoa; phylum Chordata; class Aves; order Strigiformes; family Tytonidae; genus Tyto; species Tyto alba. Next base: position 11,815,989 of record NW_024881280.1, read on the forward strand.
GGTTCTTTAGGAACAGGGAGTACTTTAGCTAGCACAACATTTTCAGTTTTGTCATGCTTCTCCTCTTCCCAGACCCTGGTGTAAGCGTGTTGTATCTCAAGCTATTGTGAGAATTCTGGGTCCAGTCTGCTCCTACTTGTGCTACAGGCTGTGGAACATGGTATTTGTTATTCCTTCTTAGCTGTACTGGGAGCAGACCCTGCATCCTCTCTGGCACTCAAGCCTGATGCCTGAAAATCTCTGCTGCTACCAGCTGATTTTAATGCACCCTTAGATGGTTCATGGAGGGCTATTGCCATCTATTGGTGGATCACTTTTTCTCAGACCTCATTTCAGTCCTTGCTAGATAAATGTCTGCCTTTTAGAACTGTTGGCACATTGGGCTCTAATTGGCCTTGATATTCTTCATCTTTTTTTAATATAAATCCGCTTTTTAAAAGAAGGTTTAATTCAGTCTTTAATTTAAGGAAAGTGGACATGTATTTGTTCTGGGGTAATAATCCCTAGAATTTAGGTTCATTTCACCACTTGATTTTTGAAGTGTTGAGGTAGGGAGGAAAATTGAACTGAGAAGAAGAAGGCAGAAGACTATCAAAATGCAGTCAGTGTCATTTGCTGCTGTACTTCATTTCTTGTATCTGACACGATGATAGAATGGACAGGAACTTGTATCTTTCATCACTATGTCCATTAATAACAGCTAGACTCATTTTAGGATATTATGAGACTACTTGGTCAAAGCCCTTCGTTACCTTTTCGAACCATAAATTGATACTAAGCACGTGAGAATGGTGAGTTTCCCATCCTTCAATACTGTGTTAAAACTATAACATCCATTAGAAAAAAAGGCACGACAAAGCTTAAGATGGTGTCAAATTTTAAGGATTAAATGATTCAGATATACTTCTCAGGTGGAGAAAACCCCCAAAGTGTCAAATAGTGATACCTATCTTCTGATTATGGGGACTGACGTTTGTTTTATGAGAAATAGAGCAGTCCACACTGCCTTCAAATTAATGTATCTTTATGAGTGATTCCAGTGAAATTTGGGGCTGGAGTTTGTTTTAATTTAGTTTGAATTCAGACAAATGGAACCTTTTATATTCAAGGAGTGAACTGTGCCAAATCTTGCTGGACCAGCTGTAATGGTATTTTTTCTTTTCCAACTCAGTGCTCTGTCCATTGGGCCTGGCTGTCAGAGGCTACTGTTTTCCTGGGGAGAGCAGCAGAGCTCTTGACTGTACCTTGCCACTGCAGTTAACACCTGCAGTTAGAGATTGACATCATTGATGATGGTGGATTTTTGCTAAGATGCCAGGTTAGATGAGCTGTGGCAGCTGATGAACAGATAAACTGGCCGTTCTCATCTCTTTTTTCCTCCTCCAGCTTGCATAAACATACTCTGCCTTTGCCAGAAATTATTTCCATTGGAGGAGTCAGGAACTCTTTCAGCTGTTCCACCAAGATTCACAGAGCTCATCTGCAAGGGCTGTGAGTCTGACTCTTGGATCCCTTGTAAAGAATCATTTTGCTGCATGGCCTAGATGTACCATCTGTTTTATCTCTGTTGGTAAAATGGGACTAACTATATTTATTCACTCAACGATGTTCTGGGAGATTCTTAAAAGGTCTGAAAGAATAGTGGGTCCTAAGATCTATTGGTCATCATGCCCCCCAATACTGAGTTGTGCCTAAATCATGGAAGTTGGAATACTTCAAAATATCCCTGAAAATTAGAATATGGAAACTAGGAAAAGGTGCACATAACTCAATTCATTGTGTAAATAAAGCTGCCAATGACTAATGATTTAGGATCTGACGACCTTTCCCTAAAGCAGCTCTTGATAGCAGAGGAGAAAGGATTTTCCACTTCAGTATAAATTGGATTGCATCCAAAGAATTTCAAAGCTCTTTGCTTTGAAGGAGTGCCTGTGTAGCATGCACCACATGTAGCCATTACAAAAATGAAGGCAGGAACTGAGTGGACAGTGTTTTGCATGTAATCTCTGGAGAAAAAGCTGTCTCAAGATACCAAAGAAGTTCCCATCCCTGAAGAATATTGTTGCCCTTCTCTGTCCACACACACAGAGTAGAGCATCATTTGAAACGATAAGGTCCCCTCATAGTAAACTGCATGGGCTTTTTTTGTTTTTGCGTTTAATGTTAGGTATATGAAAAGCTGAAATAAGCCTACAGGGAACTGAATTTGTTTCTGTAGAGTCCTGATGTGACAGATACAGGGTTTAGGCCATCTTAAGTGTGCTCCTCTGTATGTGCTCTGCAGTATTTCATCCTCACAGGTATAATTGAAGGGAATGGCAGATCTTTCTTGTCTTTCTGGTCATCATAACTGCAGTTATCAAGAAAGATTATAAATGGGAGAGTTGCATATGCAATTACAACCTAGTTATTCTAATAAAGAATGAACTCTCCTGTGTTAAACGCTGTAAATGGGAGCCCTACTGGGCTGAACAGCAGCGATATTTTCTGCAGGGATGAATTCTTACCAGAAGCAAGCAAGCAGTCTGGTTAGATTTTTGTCACCACCTTTTGCTCCTGCATACCAAAAGGAGAGAAGCAGTGGTTATTCCACACATCCCTTCCTTCTGTTCGTTCTTTCCTATTTTGTAGCTTGTGATAGAAGGGAAGGTTGATCCCATGATGACTAGAGGCCTGAAGCCAGGCATCTAGAATGATTCTTGTGTTCATACTGTACAGAGAGTGAGGAGGAAAAGTGTTTGCTGGAGGAAATTTTGTCACTGGAGAAACTAGGCTACATTTTTCACTGGTGAAATACATAGGCACTAGAGTAGTTTTACTAGGTATAAACCTTGCCTGTAATGTATAATAGGCAGTTTCCATTGCAATTAATGATCAAAGGACACTTATGTATAAGTGACTTGTTTATTGTACCATGGAAAAGATGAGCTACTGGAGTATGAGGCTGGCATGATTTAACTAGGAGCCTGTACAAAGAGCAAGTGGATGTAGAAAAATCTCACACCTCATTAGTCAAAGAGAAACTTTCTCATATTTCTTCTGTTGGGACAGAATATAAATTGAAATATGTACGGGATAAATGAAAACTGGGTCAACTGAACACTTAAGAATCATAACATGAAATATTGTTCCTTCTGAACCCCTGGCTTTGGTGTGCACTAGGAAAGCTTCGCAACTTGGTATTGCAACTACATACTGAGCATAAAAATATGACTTTGTGGGCTGTTTTTTTTTTCTTATGAATTAAACATAAATGTGTGTTTCCTTAAATATTTCTAAAGAGGAGGTGCCAAATTAGATAAATTAATATTCATCACAGAGACTAAAAAAATAGTCTATTGCTATAGCTTGAAAACACTGAATGAACCAGTAGAATTACTTTGTAGCTGTAATCTTAGTCTGCATGCATGTGGTTAATTTCCGTTGTATTTGATGTGATCAAAAAAAAGTGACATGATCGTCTGATTACTTGGTTTGGTTTTGGTTAATACAAAAGAAATTACACTGGCTGTCATGTTTGTGCCTTCTCAATGGTTGCAAAACTCTGAATGCTGACGGTGTTAACTGGTGGCATTTGAGCTGGGAGCCCAGTGCAGTTTGCTTACGGCATCTCTTTTCACCTTCCACTAGCTTTTTACAGAGCATACTCTGGGCAGGAAGAAGGGTATATTCGCATGAGAGTTAAAGGTGTTCTGCTGCTTCATATAATACTCTCTTCTTTACTGCAAATGTCCCACAACTCAAGCCCAAACTGAACAAAGAATGATCAGTAACACAGTTAAGTGGAGTTATTTGTAGAGCAGCAGCAGATGGAATGGATTGGTGCATTTGATCATGACTGGAAATGTCACATGGATCCTTTCACATTGCTGAGCAGAGCGCTGACCACTTGGCAACTGAACTTGTCTTCTCTCTGCTTCAGTTTTGTTTTTGAAATAGAAAAATTAAAAAAAAAAATGTTTTTTTCTTCTTTCACTATAATGCTTTTTAACCACTGGAGCATGATGTTAAGTGTTTATATTTCTCTTTATAGGCAATGATGAGCAAGTTATACTCCATGATGTTCAAAGGTAAATACATAGTTTGTGTTTCCACTGCTTCAAGAGTTCCCTTAATGTCAACTCATTAGAGGCACTTTTTGTTTTAAGTTTATGGTCTGGGAGAAGAGCACAGTGTTTTAATCCCGAAACAGGCTTTTTATTTATCAAAATTCATATCTGGGATGAAATATTCCTCATCATCCCATTTTTCTATTCAGCCCTTTGGTTCTGCATCATTTTGACCTTGGGGGAGAGAATGGTTATTAAATACATATGCTCTCCTGTAGGCAGCATAGTAGGTTCTGAGTAGATTCAGAACCAGGTTATTCTGGCACAATACAAGTATTGTGGCGCACATGGGCTTTTTGGTTTGTTTTTCAAAACCCTGACTTGCATTTAAGATAGCTAGTGCTTGGCCTACATAACTATCTTTTAAAACTTCGGGTGCAGCTGCCTGATTCACCACACTAATGCGAGGTGTTACTTATTTTGATCCTTACTTTTTACCAAAACTGCAAAGCAGTTGGGAATTGTGCTTTGTTGTGATACATCAAGATTAAGCTGTTAGTCAAAATATAAATAATACAGTAGTGATAATGTATTAGTTTGGAGTTCTCAAGGTACCATGTCTTTTGAGCTTACTGCTGTTAACTTCTACAGATTTAAGCAATAACCATTTAAACAACATACTCAAGAAAGTAAAGTATAAAGAAAAAGCAGGAAGATACATATGTAAGAACAGAGAAATATAAAACCTTAAATCTTTTTGTGTTGCCTGAATCCTAGTTAACATAATTTGGACATATTCCTTGCTAGGTTTGTGCAAAGCCTTTTGCACTGAACTGATCAGTGTACATCTGCCTTCCATCATACTTTATATTTACATCGTGTATAAATCTTAAATGAGAGCTGGGCAAAAGTAACTTTCTCTTACTCTTCTAATGCTTTCTCAGGTATATTATGTTGTTTGGTATTTTTTGTTTTGATTTTTACGTTGGGATTTTTTGGGGAGTTGGTTTTTGTGTGTTTGATTTGGGGGGTGTTTGGTTTGGGGAGTGTCTTTTGTTTGGTTTTTGTTGATGTTGGGGTTTTAATTAAATGTGTAAATATCAAAATTTTAGATTCTGGTGTTTATTGTGTTCTGACTTCTAAAGCTTCTACAAAATCTTTGTCCTTGACAGTTTTCTATATAACTCATTTTTTCCTGCTATGTCTTGCTTAGATGTTTTAAGAAGTCTTTTTGATATGTCTGTATTTTTAATGTGCTTTTGTTATCAGAGGGTTTTTTAGGTATGTAAGGTCCAGTTGTAATGCATACAGAATTAATCTCCTCTAAGGCTATTTGTGTGATCTTCTGAAAGAAACCTTACTAGTCTTGACACACTGAATTCTCATTGATTTCTGTAGAAAGTTACTCTGTCTTCTTGAATGATAACACTTGATCTATCAACTGCTTTTTCATACTTCTAAATGGCTTTTTCTGTTACTGCTTTTTTGGCCTTTCTGTCACTAAGAACACTGAGATCATCAATCACCATGTGAGCAAAACACTGATTTTAGGTGGGATCTCACTGGTGGGGTTTCCATGAGGTATAGGGATTGTATACAAAGTGTATTCTCTAAAGAAATAGAGGGGTTTTGCCAAAGAAATAAAACAATCCTGGAATCTTCTGTCTTAGTGTTTTAGTTTTTGGCCTCTCCATGCTACTATTTCCTCCTTTTTAAATGATCTAACAAGTTGGGAAAAGAATGGAGAACGGGCTTTTTCTTTTTAATAATTGAAGAATGGCTGGAAATCTAGGTACTTTCAGGGGACTTACTTTTATTTTGTTCTTTTTTTCTGCTTTTTCTGCATGGAGAACCAAGAAAACTTACTAAAAAAAGGCAGCTGGGAAGTTGCTCTTTTGTGAGCTTCAGCTGAACTTTTGGTCGAAACAGAAGCCTGTATTAAAGAATGAACTTCTGTCTTGTTTTCCTTTTTATATTAAGTAGTAAAAATCTAGTTCACAGGTCCCAAGACCTCTTTCCCTTTCCCATTACCACCTCCTAAGATTAATTTAATACAACATGATTTCCATAGCATCTTGCAGTATCTGAAGTTTTGAATGTGTGGGTTTTGATCTGAGGGGTTTTTTCCTCATAGCATGATGCCTTGATCACACTACATGGGCTTTTTGTTTGTTCTTTACTCTAATTAAGCACAAGAGTCTTCTTACGATGTTACATAAACCTTGTCACTAAGTATTACTAGGTAGATAAAGTTGTAAATACTTTGCTTTTTAAAATGACAGCAAAAGAAGGAAGAATAATAATATTGTATGTCTCATTTCCAGCACCGAGACCTTGGATGTGTTTGTCCATGAAGATGCAGTGTATGGCCTTTCAGTGAGCCCAGTAAATGACAACATCTTTGCCAGTTCCTCAGATGATGGCCGGGTTCTCATTTGGGACATCCGAGACTCTTCCCATGGAGGTGAGATCTCTAGATGGAAAGGATCATTGTTTTGGGAAGAATTTGGGCAAGGCAGGGAAGGGAAAAGTTATGTATATCTGGGACAGTCACAACAGGGAGTGTTGGAGAAGGGTAAAAGTGAGACATAATTCTTAAGGCCAGTGATAGGCAAGCCTTGGTCTTTACTATTCAGTCTTACTGTCTTAACTGACTTCATAAAGTACCAGCATATACTGCAGGCTAGCATAGGACTTGGTATGAATAGGTTTTAACTTGAATACAGAAGCAGTGAAAGACATGTTTCTTCAATAAAAATGTCTTGCTAAACTTTAAATCAATTAGAAACGTGGGTTTCTTTGTTTTTTTCAGTAACCTGGGATAAAAAAGCTTTGGACTTTTAGAAAGATGTTATTTTGATTTGAATGATTTTCCAAAGCTATTTATATACTTCCCTGTGACATTGAGAATTGTTCTTATGCATAAAGTTTTCTGACTGTATAGAAACTTAGAGCCTTTATGTGATAACAGGGAAGTTGAATTATTACTCCAATCTTTATTTTCTAAAACAGGACTGAATACTGTTGGTTTATGTTACAAACCTGCAGCTTCTCAAAACACTGCACTCTGTGTTTTTACAGCTGCAGTTTTAAGGGTGAAGAATCTCACTTTAGAACTGTAGTTATATAACTTTGGAGAGGAATACTTTAGTATATGAATACTTAAGTAATACTTCAGTAAATGGAGTTGTGAATTTACCCCATCCTAAAGAGCACAAAGCTGACAATTTAAACCTGAACAGTCTGCAGGCGTACAGAATCCAGTTCCCTTACTTCATAGCCAAAATTAACTTTCATCTTTTTTTCTGTAAGCTGATTAAATGCAATTGCCTCAACTCATAGATTCTACTGGTCCTGCAGGGAAGTTGTTTATGGCACTGAAATCTATCTTAACGTGTTTTGTGGCAATTTGTACATATTTGTTATCGGGTCAAAGTTGCTGTTTAACTGAAATAGCTTTTTCCATACCTAGTGAATTTGATAACTCTTCTAGACTGTCATTCTGTCCCTTTTTGACTTGGAAATTAAAGCTGAAACAAGACATACTTTTATAGTCTCATAGGAGTCTTCTAGAGCCACTAGTATCATAAGGGCTTTATTGAACATGAGTAACTACAATTAGGTCTTTCTTGATAAGCCTCACCAGAATACTTGGAGTAGATTGCTTATTGATGCCTTCCCTACCCTAGGCATATTGCCTTTGTATAAATAAAAATTAAATATACTAGCACTGCATTCAATTTTCAGTAGTCTGATTATTTCTGTGAATTCTGATTTTTCTTGTGCAATTGTGATATTCCTTATCTCTTTCCCATCTGGTTATTTTATTCAGACATTCTGAAAAACAATGCACACACTCAGTATATGTATATCACCAACTTTAATTAAAAAAGTTTAGAATGTCTCTTCTCTGTCTCTGAGGAACTCACTAACAACCTCCCTCTTGCTCAGAAGTCCCTTACTAGCACAGTGAACTGTTGTCTTCCCTTCAGCCAGTTTCTTACCCCATGCAACTCCCTTTGCCTCTAGCTAAACTTGATACTATACCACATGTGAATTTAGTCCTTGTTAGATCTACCAGTTTTCCTCTATATGAAAGGTCAGTTACTTTAACAGAGAAAGAGTTCAAATTTAGTCTGTTGTGACTAGTTTACCTTTGGTAACTCCAAGTGTCACTTCATCCCTGTTTTTCTGTTTTCATAATATCCAAGTGATGAGACCAGACACTGAATATGGCTTCCAAATTAGAAATTGTGAAATGCTCCTTTATTGCCTTTTCCTGAACTCTACACCATAAAGATCTGTCTCTGTTAGGAGAACTGCCTGTTGTTGACAGTAAATGTCAGCAGTCAGTGGCACTGGATGCTTAAATGCATCTGTATGAATGTGCTCAGTATCATAAGCTAATGTCCAATCTGATCTGAGTTTCTGAAATTCTATGAATGAGGTTTGTCCTTCTTGTAGTTAAACCTTGCTACTGCTTTTACTGTTGCTGAGACTTTTAATGAGAAGGCTGCACTAGTGAAAATGGAGTGAAGAAGTGCTGGCTGTGGTACATTTTGGGGTTTTTAGGAGTAGTGTCTTAGGTTTTCTGAATTTTAAATAAAAGACTTTTGCATGCTTATATAGGAGTCCGGAGTCAGCATTTATATGTGAACCCTGCCAATGTTTACTACAATATAATGCTTGTCATGGGGGTAATCCCCTTTGTCTGCAGTGGTATTTTCATGGGAATAGGTACTGTGCCTGCTAGTGTGAGTATAGTTAATTACCCTGAGTGGCCAGCTCATTAAAATATTGCATATAACCTCCTAGTTTAAAATAGTGCCATAAAAGAAGCTGGAAAAGGAGTTTCATTCCCCTTCTGTTTCTCCCTGTCTTTCACTGACGAGTGATTTATGTAGTAATTTTTAGAAACCCACTTTCAATTTTTCTTAGAGGTGGTGTTGATCTTCCCCCTTGAGAAACATTTTCATGCTGCAGAGTAAAAGAGCTGCAACTGTGAATGAGCATAAAGAACAATAAAAAAGCAAACCCCCCTACTTTTCATTAAAGTGACTTAGTGCCTCATTAGTTTGGCTCCTGTAATCTCTCTGACAGGCTGAAAGACAGTTTTTGATATCTTAGAAGAAAACCGATACCAGGCCATGCTATTTATAATAAAGGTGTGAAGGAAAACACCAGTAATTAGTGACAATGATTTGACTAAACAAACGTACACAAATTAAAAGTTTATTTTAAAAACCAACTCCTTTACTTGGCCATCTGATGTCCTTTGTCTCTCCACTCAGCTAATGCAGGCCATTGCTTCTCAGTGGGGGCTGCCATTTTAATAACCCAGCCTTTTATGTCCCAGCAGGGGTCTGATTTGATGATGCAAACGTAGAGGTCAGTTTTGGTGATAAAGCTTATTTGGAGCTGCCAGCAGACCAACAGCAATCTCTAAAGCCTTTGGGCAGCCTGGCGGAACAAAAGTTTGCTCCTGTTCTTCCCTTTACCTCTACCTCCTATGACAATTAATAGCACCAGGGCACAGCCATGGTCAGAGACTTTTGTTTTGATCACTGCTATACGGCCACTACAGAGGGAAGTCCCTGTGTCAAAGCTTGTAACAGAGCATAGTAAGAGGATACAGATGGAGCAGGACAAGTGAATGTTAATTCTGTCTCGCTTGATGGGCAGTAGTTTCAGAAGGTATTGGGAATTTGGGAGGGATGGTTGTCTGTTTAACCATGTTTTATATGTCTTAATGAAAGATATGAGGAAAGAAAATGAAGTACCTGCTGGAGGTGCTTGTGGGGCTAAAGGTACCTGCACACAGTGGCTCAAATAAGGGCAGTAACAGAGTCTCCCAAGCACGTGAGCAACATGGTGGCTGCATCAAAGCAAACAGTGAATGGAAAAGTCTGGCATAATCCCTGGCTCAAAATAGGCATTGATTCTGGTTTCTTAGCTGAGTGAAAAAGTGGCAGCATGCCACAAAAGATACACACAACAAAGAGAATTAGACAGTGCCTAAAGCCATAAAGCTAGCAGAAAGATAGAGAAGAGAGTCAAGGCTTTTTCCTGCTCTTCATGGAGACAGCATTTTCATGGAATGAATAGGGCAGAGTAGCAGGCCAAACACAGTCTGGCTACACTAATCAAGATACAAGAGAGAGAGTCTGGAGGAGCATGTTTTTAACTCTGTGTGAACAGCAAAAGCCAACTGTTAACATTATTTATACAAGAGGAACACTCTTCTTGTCTACTTGTACAGCTGCTTGTACAGCTCTTAAGAGGTGGCAGGCCTCTTTTCCTCAGGGTTGGCAGCTTGCTTTGAGCTGAATTCCATACAAACTTATTTAACATTTTGTAATATTATTCTCCCATATAAGCAATTGCTGTTACGTCTACAGTTTGGGTGATCATCACTGGCTGTGGAAGCTTCCAGGCATATATTGCTAGGAAGCTGTCACAAGCCCTCCTTATTAAATGACCATTTGGTCATGCACCTTAAGAAGATTCAAATACTTGATCTTTGAGTGACTGATTTTTAACTCTGCTAACCTTCCATAAGCAAAATGGTATCTTGAAGTCCAGTATTCATCCTTTTCCATATTTAGACAAAGTTAATGTACATGTGGGTGGATTTTAAACGTCAGGTTTTATACTGCTTTGGATGTGTCAGCTTGAGAAATGGTTTGAACATGTCACCATATCTTCAGATCTTGTTATGCTGTTTCCATATGAAGCTGCCAAACCCATTGCATTGAACAGTTGTATGCACTGTTTGTTCTTATGTCTGAAATCTCAACTTTTTCAACAGAGCCCTTCTGCTTGGCACACTACCCATCAGCCTTTCACAGTGTGATGTTTAATCCAGTAGAACCCAGATTACTGGCTACTGCCAACTCTAAGGAAGGTGTGGGACTGTGGGATATTCGTAAACCTCAGAGGTATGATCTGGCTGTCCTTGTCTTATGCTGTGCTATTTCCTTCCCTTGAGAGGTGATTGCATGCCACACTTTTTTCCCCACCCCCCCCTTTTTTTTTTATTTAAGTCAGAACATACAATGGCAAGAAAAGATGCAGAACAAAGTTAACAGCCATGTTAGTAATGCTGAATTAGATTATTTTGCGTAATTAACTTTTTTCTTCATATGTACAATCTAATTTGATTTAAAATGGGGATATATCTTCAATGTTAAGGTAAGTGATTTTTTTTTTTTTTTTTTAGAAGCCTGACTGACCTCACCACTTCAGATTTAACTTTGTTGTGTCAGGTTCTCATCATTATATTTAGCACTGGTTTGCTAATACTGGAAGAAGCCGTGGTGAGCACTGCCTGGTTTTACAGTTTGTTTTTTCTACCCAGCTCAGTTTTCAGTGTCTGACTAGAGATTGTGGTCAAGGCAGCTTTTTATTCAGTGCTTAAGAGTTCTATATGACTTCCTGGATAATACAGACACCTGGATCATCAGTTTGACTGCATAGTGTACTTCCAGATTTGCATAGGATTTTAAACAAATTAAAAGAAGAGACTAAGTTTGCGGCATGAAGTGTGGTTAGACTGGGCTTTAAAGTAGACATATGCAGTGTCTGATAACAGTTTGACATGCATGAGGGATTAAGCTTCTGTTGAAGTCTTTTTCAGTCTTTCAGATTTTGAAAGTTATTTCCCTTTTTTATCATAATAATAAAAAAAAAATTTGAGCATCTCAAATAATTCCCCCACCCCCAACTTTTAAGTTTACATGTTTCAAGTTAAAAATGTAAGCATAGAAAGAATAATTTCAAAAAAGTGAAAAGAGGCGAAAACAGTAGTAGTTGTTTACAGTGCAGTAGCCTCAGCTGTTTAAAATCTGGAAGGGAGTTAGGAAGTTGCCTAAGATGTCTCCTCTTATCCGTGTCAAACTCTTTATGTCTAGGTCTTAGTAAGTGACTTTCTAACATCAAACTTCAGCATTTACTGGATAGAGGGAGAGAAATATAAGATGTTAGGGTTATTTTGCTCTTACAGACATGTTTCTTGGGTTTGTTTTTTTTTTTTTTTTCCTTTAAATTTTCTGTCATTTTAACTTCAATTCATGCCTGGTTTTTCCTTGTGAACTAATACGGACAATGTTGGCTGCTTCTTGCCAAGCCAGCTGGCCTCATTGGTTTTGAAGGATTCTTTGGTTTTCAGCTTCTACCTCAATTTTGTGATTTAAGAGCTTCTGCAAATTGAGCTGGTCTTGTTTTCAGAAGGGAGCTACACCAAAAACACGTGTCTCAGGAAATTTATTCTCAGAGTGTGAATATAGAAGGAATGATGTTGGTATAGCTTATATCAACAGGAATTCTATATGGATGCAAAATTTAGATGAAGTCTTTCACTTGAGTAGCAAAATGAAATTAGTGGTGGACTTGGCAGTGCTAGGTTAATGGTTGGACTTGATGATCTTAAAGGTCTTTTCCAACCTAAACAATTCTATGATTCTATTCTAGGTATCACTAAGGATACAAGCATTGACCCTGATGAATGCAGGAACAGATTATTTGAGTAAGGAATTCTCCTCTTACACATTTTAACAGCTGCTTTCTAATAGCAGAAATAGTGCCTTCTTATTTTTAGCTATTCTCATTATGATTTTGATTTCCAAAATTTTCTCAGCTTATATATAAAAGTGTTCATGAGCTATTGCTTGGGGTGGTAGCAGCTATCAGGTCATAGAAACTCAGAAGATCTCCAGTTTAAATAGTATCTTGCCTTCTTCCTCAGTCTTAACCACAAGGCAAAGTGCTTGCTGTGAGCTTGTTGGAGGCTACTGTGTGTATGGGCTAATAGTCTGTGCTCACACATTTAAGTACACACATCTTTAGCTGTATTGTGGCACTGTTCTTTCTAACGCCAAGTATAAAACAGCTATAACAGGATTTAACTGGTAATGCTTCTTTGCAAGTAATTTTTATTTCCCCAGGTTTAGCACCAGTATGAAAGACCTAGTCACCTTTTAATAAATCTGAATTCTACAGTCTTTTTCAATGGTGAAAAGGGAGGGGAAAGTGTTTCTTATGTTATAACCTCTGGGTCATCTTAAAGGCCTTGAATAAGCTAAATTGGTGGAAGCTTGTACACTTACACCGGATGGACAAGAGCTACCCTTTTCTGGTCCTAATCTGATCAAAGTAAATCTTTCCAATTAAAAAGCTAAATGGTGATGATTAAACATCATATCTTGCAACTACAGTGCTGAAATTCCAAGGTGGATAGCTCACTACACTTTTTTCCTGCATAGAAGAATGAGTGCAACACCCTTATTGCTACAGCTGGACTTAGGCTGTGTATACCATACAGCTGTTCTCAAGCACTGAATTGAAATGCACCTACCGGGTGTGGTGCATTGCGTCAAATAGGCACATGCTTCCTGCCTGCAGCCCACACCGCCCGGAGGACTCAAACAGGAAAGTGAAGGGTAAGAGACAGGCTGCTCCTTGCAGAGTAAATGCTGTTGGCTGATACTTAGACTCAGACTTGGGCTGAGCAAGCTGTAACTTAAACGAATGCAGGTGATAAGTCTACTTTCAGCTGCCATTTTTCTGTCACAGCCATCAGCTTTCCTCCTTTGCGTGCTCAGAGACGTGCCCAAGACACGGTGAGAAGGGTATGCTTGGCTGAGGGAAAGAAAGTGGTCTAAAGCACTCTGGTGCCACTGCATTTTGTTTGCAGGCAGCTCTCAGGAAATAGGACTCTTCAGAGTGATCTGTGTCCTTGTAGTGGGCTGCCAAAGCCAGAGTCCTTCATATTTAAATAAATTAGACTGAACTTTTTTAGTCTTTATTAAAGTAACAGAGCATTTGCCTAAAGTTCCACTGGTCTCTGCAGTTCTAGTATGGTAATCTAGAAATATGGAACTTGATTTTTAACAATTCACTTCATCTTATGAGGAAACAATTTTATTAATTTGTAGATCAGTTAAGATATAATCCTCACTCCAGTGAGGAAGTGGAAGCCAAAATTTAGATTTTGTATCTGTGGATTTTAGTTTGTTAATCACTTCTTGGGAAAATACACCATTAACTTAATTATCAGGGGAATTTTTTTTTTTTTTAAGGATGAAATAATGCACATAATGCTTTAAGTACTTGGGATAAACTTTACGTAGAACTGAAGTTGGTACATGAGGGAGTTTTTATATATTTTTCGTATTAATAATAAAGGACACAAAATGTAGAAGTGTTTTGGCTGGTGAATTTTATAGACACAATGGTTTGAACTGCCCTGAAATTCTCCATAATGTACTGATGAAGAGGAAGCTGCCTGTGTAACTTATATGGCAGAACACTAGCACAGCAAAGAAGGGCTACTGCATCAGCTGCTTTCCTCACTGTCAAAAAAAGTATGATAATGGTGGAAATCCTTGCTTCTCTACAGGTTTGTAGCTCTCTTTTATACTGTCATCCAAGAAAATGTAACACTGCCTGAGGTGTAGGAAAGATGAGGGAATAGAGGATCTGGGTGGAGGATGCAATGTGGAAGTATTAATTTGCTGGGAATGTTGAATAGCACAATATATGTAACTACAGTATAAAATAGCTAGATCTGTCTATTTCTTCCCTAGCCTACATTTTTATTTCTGTTGCAGCACATGAAGCTCAGTTGTGAGGGACTTTATTTTATGCTGTAAACTGTCAAGGGAAAATCCTTCTTTCCTTCAGTATTGATGTAATTCATAATATTATGGCCACTGTGGGAGTTTCAGTCCTGTTCCACCTGTGGTGCTAGCAGAAATGACTGGATCAGGTGAACTTTAGCTGTCTTGTCACTATGTGTGGTAGTGAGGTTTTGATGAGGGGTTGAATGGATAGAAAGAAGGGGATGAAATGTAGATGCTTTTAGATGCTTGCTGTGGATTGCTAAAATAATAACTTCCAGTGAGTTAAGAGGGCTGCAACAGTCCTCCACTATAGGCAAGGTGAAATGGTTATATGTAGTTACTAATTTGCTGCTAGCATAACACTTCATTTCTCCCAACTACTGTCCTGTTCTTTGTCAGCTCTCAGATGGAAGCAGAGTTAAGCTGATGCAACCACTACTTGGTTTGGTTTGTAACTGGAGATTGTTCTGGGGAATCCTGCTGCTGCTCCCCTGCAAAATCCAGAAAGTGAATGAAAAGCCTGGGATTCCAAAGACTTGCTGTTTGTGGCCAATAGCAGTTCTGTAGCTAGTAGTACCTTCACATAACATGTATTACAGCCAACAGCACTGGTGTGGTAGTACTCTGCAGATATAGGTGAAGTTTGATAAACCTACAGGATTCAGCTGGCCTTCACTCGTTTGAAGAGGATCTGGCTTAATGCTGAATTTCTGGTTTTAATCAGTAGAGGCTCCTCAGGTGAGATATATTTTTTTCTTTAACTTTGTTCAGCTTGATTATGCACTGTCAGAAAAGGGGTGATTTGCTGTTAACTTCTAAACTTGTATGGCAGTCAGTGGAATACGGGTAATTATGCAGTTTTAAAATAATAGCTCTGAAGTTTCAAAATCTTGAATGGTATAGTGATATCCTAGTAGGTTAGAGAATTCAAATACAGATTCCATTGCTTCTCAGAAACAAATGAACCGCATCTACTTATTTATCCAGAAAATCTGATGAGAATTTTTATGCCAGAGTATTTTCCTCCAAAATACACATCTCTTCTCCACTTGGTTTATAGGAGAATAGGAGAATTTGTCCTCTAGCTTGCTGTTACATGCCTCCAGCCAGGACACTGGTTTTATCCTCTTATTTGATGAGGCAACACTAAACACCTCTACAAATTAAAAATATTTTTAGGGTTAGAAAAAAGTCCTGATTGTGAGATTTTATTCATATACTGTGAAATTGGTTAACTTTCTGATGGGAAGCTGGGAGTGCTTTATGCTTGGCTACAACAGTGAAGATGGTAATTGAAAAGCCAGCATTTCTTGGCATGCATGGGGAAGTTTAGAGACAGTTGCACAGCTCTGAATTGTGAAAAGTTTAGCTCATTTCAAATAGTCATAATTTGATTAGTCTTGGTGACTGAGTCAGGATACAGAGGTGGATTCATTTTGCTTTTACCCCAAGTTCATTCACAGCTTGATATCAAGTCTGTCTCAGACTTAGTGCAGCAATTTGAGTTTCTCCCCTTCTCTCCCAGTATACTAATAAGATATGAATGTGGTGGGCTGGCTCCTCAAAAATAGCGTATGAAGCACGGTTAAAACAGAAGTAACGTAAATCCGGCATGATTATAAGTTGACTAGTGATTCTGGAAATCTTATTTTTCTATTTTTAGAATGTGCGAGTATTGCCATTCTTTTGGGTGGATGTTAAACTGAAACCAACTGTATTGTTTCTTTTTTAAAAACAGTGCAATCAAAAGCTCGATTGTAGTCTTGTTACTGAGGCTGTTGTAAGGCACTCATACCACTAGATGGGGTCTGGAAGTTGTGCGTTTTTAAAGAATATTTTAAAAGGCAAGTCTGTGCATCTTAAACTGTTTACAATAAAATATGTATTGCAAATATGTATTGTTACAGAATTGCTGGGGGCAACTCAGCAAGTCATTTTTCAAGCAACGACTATGTAACTCCAACTATTTTTAGGTACTTATGTTCTCCCTTCTTCCCCTTTTCCAGGCAGCCCCATGCCCATCTCCTTCATTTTACTGAAATCAAAAGGCTGCTTTTTTCCTGAAAAAAATATGATTATCCTCTTAATTCTTTCTTTTCCTATGTTCCCCATCCCCCTGTTACATCAACTAATCTGGAAGTTTTTGAGATCAAAATTATTATTGGCCCCTTCTATTAATGACCATCACATACTTTTAAACTGGTTTTCACACTAGAAAAAGACTGTTCACGGAAGTGTGTTCTGCTTATGATGGGAGTGTTGAGCCAGTGCTTTTTACACAGTGGGATCCATTTGCGTGGCCAGTTCAACCGTTAAAATGCTAAGTCTTTGGTGAGTATAAGAAATAAATATCTCAGGGCATTTTTGTCAGCCTGGGTGGGCTTATCTAAAAGCTCCCAGGCCCTCATTCCTGCTATGTCCATGGCACTATTTCTGTGCTTGACCTGGTTTTTGAGCCAACTTATCAGGCTTAGAAGTTAGAAAACTAGCATGGAAAACTTTGTAGCTTTTTGATGGGATAGCAAGTTGAACTAGGTTCAGGAAAGGCCCAGTGAACAGCATGGATGATGGAGAAGAGAGAGGGAGGCCTGTAGGTCTGAGGACAGAAGATAAGAACAAAGCGACACCTTCCTCATTTGAGGAGCAGTGAACTGTTCAATAAGTTCAGCTGTTTGTGGCATTACTATTTTACTTGCTTCAGTTGCTTTTGCTTATACTAACTTTCTCCTTTTTTGTCTCATCAGCGGGTTCATTACAAAGTAAACAGACTTTTTACAAAGTAAAAGAGGTGAAACATAACCAAAGCTGGGGGTGATTTACCTTCCAAGTCTGCCTGTTTCATGAGAATAAATAAGCAGGGAGTGTTTCTGCTCGACACTTGACGTTTTATGTTCCTGCAGTACAACCGTGTTCCAGGACACATCTTGAGTTTTGACCTCTGGGAACACTTTTGTCCCCTGTGCTCAAGTACTGGATTCAAGCTCTGTTTGAAGGAGAAATGCTTACATGTGGTAGATATTTTCAAGATGCTTTCAAAAGTTCAGGAGGCCTGTGCTGTCTGTGTAGTTAAAAGTCGATGTACCCAAAAAACCCAATCATGAGTTTAAAAAGTCCTTCCCCACCAGAGCAAACCTGGTATCCCTTGGTGACTGTAAACTTTATGGCATATTTTAAAAGCTAACTTGGCTGAGGAGTAAGAGCAGTTCAGAGCTTTTTTTTTAAGTAAACTTTTAAAATTCACATTAAATGGCTATTTGTGTCTGAAAAAACACCAATCAAGAAGGCTTTCTTAATGGACTTCAAACTTAACATCAGATTTGCCTCCTGCACTGAGAATTCGGAGGAAACACACTCCCAAGCTGTGGATGAGGAATACCTGTTTGTGTAGACATCAGTAAATCACTTAGTGATTAGCTCATAAATAGTCAGCAAAATACAGAGCTGGAAGTTTCTTCTTTGTAATAGACTGACTAGATCCAGGGGGATCTTGAGGGAGGATTCTCCGTAGCATGTTTATGGATGTCGGGGGATGTTGATCCTGCCAGTGTGTGGAGGACTTTGAAGGACATGGCTGTACTGTGCTGCTGGTCTCCAACTGGAAATTGTTCTCTAAAGTCTTTATTTTGAACAGAGCTTTTTCTGCCAAGCGCTAATTTTTAGGTAGGTGTTCAGCTTGTCCTGCAAGAAGACACAGGCCAACTCTTACAACAGTGTACTGAATGTATAACTTCTGGTCCAAATCTGTTGGAAATCTCAGGTACTCAGTACTTCTGAAAGTCTAGTTCTTGGCTCCTGTTTGCCTTATAGTTTCACTTGTTTCAATTAGTTCACAGCCTTTTAAAGACCTGATGAGTATTGCCTTCTTGTTTCTGGATCAGTGGTCTCTGTTGGCAGGAGGAAAACACTGGAGGTACTACTTCTTTGTACAGAGGGGTATGGAATAACTCTGTACTCATAGTCATCTAAGGATGTAGAAGTTTGCAGGTGGTTTATGTTAGATTGACATGCTGACATGTAGTTGGAAAAGCTGGATTTAAGGTTCACAAGTCCTTTGTCAGTTTTGAAATGAAGTGGTAGCTGCCAGAACTACAGGCCATTTGAGGACAGTTCTTCAGAATTTAGTTAGATGCATGTCAAATAGACCATCTTTGCGAGAGAGGTCTAAGTATTACCTCTGAATTAGAGGCAGGGTTTATTTTGTTGGTTGTTTTGGGTTGTTTTTTTTTTTTTTTTTCATTTTTTGATGGGTGGGAGCACAGGGGGAAGGGAGGAAGGGGAGATAAGTATTTGCAGCTCTGTACCACAGGTGTTATTTATAGCCTGTTGCATAGAGAGGACTTTAGAAAACCTGTGTGGTGATGTGGAAGGTATTCTAAGGTCATAAAACCAGCATCATAACTGAGTCCAGGTACATAAATCTGGGTCTCCAGTGGTTGCCAGTTTTAGTTTCCAGGCTCATACCTTCAAGGTATTTGATCCTTAAAGATCACACCAGAAGAACAGAGACAGCAGTTATTTTCTGAGAAGTGCTCATGCACACACTGAGTTTTATCCTTCTAGCTTACCTTCCTGAGCTCACTCTAAAAAGTAGCTGTTGCCTGGTTTTATCTGTGTGTTACAAAGTCGTCTGCTATGGTGGCTGAAATACTGAGCTTCTGGAAGTGTAAGTGTGGGATTCAGTATCGTTGACTGTGTTGCAGGGGATATTTATCCCAGGGTTAGCCACAGGGTTTGCTTCTGACAATCAGTTTAGTGAAGTTCAGGGCCCTTTGGAGGCTAGAACTGGTGGATTGGGAATTTTCTTGAAGTAGCATCTTTGGTTGTAATTGTTTTTTTCCTTGTAGGTTTTTAATAAGGTGTTACATGACGGATGGCTACAGGAGTGGGATGGCAGGAATAGTATGTGGAGATTGAAGGTTTTTCTATAGCTGTTCTGCATTTTGACCCTGCATGTACAGGAAAAAAGCTTGTGATTCTAATCACTTCTAATGTGTGTGCTTTGGGATTGCCAAAGCCCCTGCAGGTGGAGGAGTCCTCTACATCACTGAGTTGGCAACTACCTGTTTAAATTTTTTTAGTGCAATAGAAGTGTGCTGCATGTTTCTGTTTGGAGACCTTTGTCAGTCCCGCTCTGAGCAGAGCACTGTATTAATGAGTGCAGGGAAAAAATGTGTATATCTTGGCAACCACTTTTTCATTGTCAAGCTTATCAGTTAATTTCTTTCACTTCCCGGTTGAACCATTTGTTGGGAATTTTGGCTAACTTTATGCTGCTTAAAGTAATTTATCTAGGTTACAGTATAACAAATTTTAACTGCTATTTAGGCACTTACTAGTATGGGTCAACCACACCACCTCAAATAGTTCAAATAACTATTTGTCTTCTCTTGCAGCTCAGGAAATAGAACTCATCCCACACATTTACCAGCCTCATTTGGTTTGCTTCTGTGCTACTGAGGTAGCTCAGCTGATCTGTCTCAACCTAGAATTTGAGCTTCTCCTGACTAGGTCCAACTTGGCATACTTGCATAAAGTAACAGAGAACCTAAACTTAGATTTTTTTTTTTTTTTTTTTTTTTTCCCATTATATCTTAAACATTCATTTCAATGTCATAGAAAGTGAGCTGGTTGTTGCTTAAGTTCATTGGGATTGGAAATCTTTAGGATGTGTTGAAGGACCTTTTGAATACTAATGATATCTGGGGGAATGGTATTTTTGGGGCTGTTTTTTGACTTTTCCTTGTTGTAAGCATAAATAAATCTCCGAACTGTTTGCCACGGGTTGAGCCAAAATCAAATTACTGTTAGGAATACCTAAGGTAGTCTCCTCTGCCTTCCTAGGAGGGGGCCCCTGAAGAAAAAAGGGAGTACTTGCAAATAAGCCTTTTTGACTTTGGGCAAAGAGAGGTGGTGACAATCCTTAAGGCTTTAGTCATGATGATGGCTTAAGTTTTATTTCTGCTGGGAAGAGCACTTTCCTGCAAATGGACTCCTTTTTTGTGGTTGCTACTTTCAGTCAGTTGATGCTTTTTTTTCTCTCTTCCTTTTAAAGACAGAAGTGCTGCACAAAAGTTGCAAAAGATAGAAGAAATCAGTGAATTTATTGCTGAATATTTTTTACTTTAAAGGAAGCGGTGTTTTTCTGTTGCTGATGGGAGCACCAACTAATGGATAGTCTAGAAATATTTAAGTGTGCAAGTCTGCTAAATACTGCCTCTTGTTCAAGTGTGTGAAGCAGGTGCTGTAGTCTCTTTTTCTCACATTTATGTCTTATCCTTATTGCAGAAGTAACTAGGATCATACGATAGGGAGGGCCCTCTCACTTAGCTTCTGTTTTAGGTGTACACATTCCTTATCTCATGTGCAGTCCTGCTTTATGCCTGACCTTGTCAGCCCCTCTTGGGATAGAGAGTTTAGCTTAGCTTTTTCTATATTTAGGCTGGTACCCTTCCTGTAGTGGAGTGTATTCAGGTTAGTCCACTGATTTGCAGATCTTTGAAGATTTTTTTCAATGATAGAATGAAAGATTTTTGACTTTCCTCTAGCATCTCCAAATTTGGTCAGACACAACTGACTTTTGGAGTATGGACGTTCATATAATAATGTGTATTGTTAGTAGTTCAGCTTTTAATTCTTTGTTTTTCTCAGACAGGGTTATGGTGACTTCTGTTCAGCTTTTCCTGTCTTAATTTAGTAGTTTTCTCCAATTTTCATTAGGTTAGATCATGCAATCCATTGCAGATAGTTAGCATTCCATATGCATGGGGATGTTCTGATTTGAAGATTAAATTTTTTTCATACCTACCAGCATCCCCACACTAGCCCTGGTTCTGGCCAGACACTTTATGCCTGATACTGTCCCTTTGCTCTGTGGGATCCAGCTTGCTCCCAGAAGCAGTAGTAGTATTCAGGTTTATCATTTTCAAGAATGTAAGTAGCTTTATGCAATCAACAAGAAGTCAGGAAACCTGGGTTTGTTTCACAGTGTTGGGTAGGTCTGTTGATTGACCTCTGTTGCCCTCAAATTTTCCTGTATCAAGGAATGGGAATACTGCATACTTCAAAAGCCTCATGATGCTTAGTCTTTTTGTTAGCTTTGAAATTCTCTAATGCACAGGTCTTTCTAAAGCAAGAATTTAAAGTGCAAAGTATTGTCCTTGAAATGCAAATTTTAAAAGTATAAAATAGTAATCTATTGTTCAAAAGAAGCTGGGATTTAATGGGTTTTTGTAGCCTGCTTTCTTAAGGAAATAAGTCTGTGATCATCTGAGCCTTGCCCTAATCACCTTTATGCCTCATTTCAATGAGGAGGGAATTAAAATGAGGAAAGGAATTAACAAATACCATTTTATGTTTAAAAAAAAAAAAAAAAAAAAGAAAACAAAATTTAAAAAAGAATATTGGTGACAATACAAGGGAGATTCTCTTAGTGCATTTACTGGGAGAACATTTGAAATGCTAGTTCAACCCTGTTGTAAGACAAGGGAAATAATCTTTGAAACATCAGTCCCTGGGAAACTGTGCTGGAACCAACTTGCTGAGACCAAAGTTGTGTGTGCAGTTGCATTCAGTTAGCCTTACATGATAATTTCTATTCATCTTTTACCTATTAGAGGCAAAAGCTTTACTGATACAAGACTGGATTGTGCTTCTGCAGGAGCTGCTTGGATCGTGCCTCTTTTCCTGTCAAAAGAAAGGCCTACTTTCTTGTTGCTGCTCTTTTCTTTAACTTCATCTTTTATAGCTTTGGTAAATAAAAATTCATGCAGCTTTGCTAGAGAAAAGAAGCGGGGTGAGTGTATGTATATTATTGGATGAGAGAACATATCTGTGGCTGATGTTACACAGCTTTCCTAATTCAATACAAGAATCACAGCACAGAATTGTGTGTAGGAAAAAATGCTTCATTAGGACTGCACTGTTGATACCTGGCTGATTTTGTATAGACATTAAGGTGTGAAAATGAATTTAGTCTTCAGGAGGAATTACTAGCTTTTACACTCAGACTTGGGTGTGTGCTTCATTTTGGAAACAGCTCCTGTTCCTTCATTTGGCCTAAAGGTCATCTTCCCATGCCATGTCCGGCTGTATTTGCATCTTCTCTGTCTGGTTATCTGATGGAACCTACTCCTTTGTTTTTTACTGGATTCAGCTGAGCAGTGTTCTTTCTCACAGTCTGTACTTCATCCTACAAGGTACTATTTCTGAACAGGCTGAATAATGGACTTTGACTGTAGAATTTAAGGATTAGAAATGGAGGAAAATGATCAGGTGATTTAGCTAGCTTGCTTGTGGTTGTTGGACAGTTGCTCTTTACTGTAATGGCAGAGGTAAGTCTTAAGTCCTAAAAGGATAAAAGTAATACAGATGAGGGGGAGAGTTTAGTATACTTTATGCCTCTGCTCTTGTCATCTTCCCCAAAATACTGAAATTCTGTAGGTTTTTTCCTGTGAATGAAGGCAGAATAAAGGAAAACATAATGCTTTCTGGACAACTGCCTGAGATCCCTGGTGGAGCAACATTAGCTTTCAGTGGTTCAGTTAGATCATAAGAGCCAAACCACACAAGCCTTTGCTGTTACAAGGTCTGACGGCTTTGGGTACGTAAATCTGGTAATGTTTGACATTCTTAAGGCTCCAGATTTTGAAGTCAGCTATCAGATAAGAATCTCTTTTATTAAAAAAAAAATAATAATAAATTATTGCCCTCCTGGTTTGAAGAGGAAGGTGGTGCTTCTGTTCACCTTGGAGCTTGCCACACATGAAAGTTGATTAATGATGGAGCATTCCTTTTTATACTAATTTCTGACCCTAACAATAAAGAGCAGGAGGAATGACACGTTCTTGAACATGCAGAATCTTCACCCTGAGTTCTCTACTTTTCCAGCACTGGTGAATGCAGTTGATTTTACTTGTGTTCTTTTTGAAGACAAGCAAAGGTGTTTAGTTTTGCTAACAACACACAGCCTTTATTTTATTTGGTTATTCTTTGAAGTCCAAGCAAATAGTCCTTACTTCCTCTTAAGGATTCTGGGGGATGTAGTTCTTGAAGAGAGTTCTTGTAAAGGTGGTGAAATTGTCAGGAATAGTGATGGCAGAATTTAGAAAAATGAGCATGTTACTGAGAATAATAAAATCCTGAGTATGGCTTGTGTGCCTTTTTAATCTTAAGACCCTGATAGACTTCCCATTTAACACTTCTGAATACATATAGAGAAACACTATATATTTTGACACAGCTTACCCGCTTTTCAAATAAACTGTCCTGAGATTTCTCAGACTTGTAATCTAGTTTAATTAATGTGCACACTTTTTTTTTTTATCTTGTATTTAATTTTCTATTATTGGTTAATTTGGCTCTTTATGGGTGTTTGCTGCAGACTAAATAAGAATTATGTGTGTTTTTACACACACAGAATAACTTTCTTGAAAACCCAAACCTTTCTGCAGTTTTCCAGGCCAAGATTCTGTTTGCCAAGTTTCACTCCAGTTCTTTTTGCACAGTTAGAAGTTCCTCAGTTCTGTGGTTACAGAAATGCTGACACACACAGTTGTATGCCATGGTGTGTATTAGTTACGAGCATTCAATTCATTTTTTCCTTTTAAGGTCATTCTTTCATTAAGTTAGTTTCATACACTGCAGTTTATGATATCAACGCTTTCTCCCTTCCTTCCTTCCTTCTTGGGAAACGAGTGTCATTTAAGAGGGAGGACAGTGTCTGTACTGCAGTTCATTGTCAGATTTGTGGCTTATCAAGAGAAGCTATTCAATGGTTGTATTTAATGGTTCTATTTAATGCTGCCATGCATGCTGCTTTTATTTTATTTCTACCAAGACACTGATCTTCTCTCAGTTTTCATGGCCACTGTCCTGTTGCCAAGCTAACTTTTGAATAGTCTGGGTTAAGCTTATGTTACCACTCAGGCAGTCGACTTTTCAAAAAAGGATAAAACAACCCCTTTGTTTAGAAAAGGAGAGAGGGGAGGAGAGGGAAATGCTTGCTTCAGGTATAGACTTTTTCTGCAGATTCTGAGTGCAGTGAGACAACTTCTTCCCTCACCCCTCTAGCTGCCAGTAGAAATGGATTTATTTACATTAGTGGTGCTACTCTTGGATTGAAAGCCTTCCATTGTTTGGCTGAGCTGATATTTAGTTAACACTTGAGTGCTGCCTGTGTGCAGCATACCCAACTACAGAAATGACCATATTGTACATAACTGTCCATTCTCTCCCTCTTCAGGCTCCCTCCAGCTCCAGCATGTGTGTTTGGATTGTAATGTACCATCCGTGGGCTAAATATTTCTCTTAATCATACAAGATGACTTTCTAAAAACTCAGAAGTGCATGTGTCTGTCTCTGTATTGTTTCCAGAACTGGTAGGCAACATCAGCATTCTGTGGCTGGCTGGGTGAGCCAAATTTGGAAGCAGACTAAATCCCAGAGTAGTCTGGGTCTGGATTCATAAAGATAATACTTCTGGCAGAAAAGGCACTCATCTTGGTCAGAGGTGGCCTTTTAGGATTGTCTTCAGATCTCTCTCTAGCTGCCATGGTCTGTAACTTCAAGAGGAGAGCGTTGCTTTTAGTCTGGTGCATCAGTAAACTTTTTAGTAACTGTGAGAAGGTGTTGCCTCTGAAGTTCCTTTGCCGGAGCATGCAATATGGAGCAGGCAGAAATGACAGTTCTAACATGAGCAACATATCCAAGCATGTCTACATTGCCCCACATAATCCTGTGTGAAAAAATTCAGAAGTAGCACTGACTGAAGGTACAGAGCAGCACCATGATGCAACCAGGAAAGTGGAAATAGTAATTGGAACACTGAACAAGCTTAAACACAGCTCTCCCCTTCTTCCCTCCCCACCCCAAAAAAAGAAAAAGAGCAAAAGCTGTGGTACTGATTAGTTTGAAGATCTTTAGAGCTTCTTGATTCAGACATTATCTTTAGTACTGATGACTATTAGTACTGGTTTAATAATTCAAAAAACAACATAGCTTCTTTCCCCCAGCTTCTTTCTTGGACATGGCAGACTGCTTCTTTGCTGCACTTTTGATGGAGAGGGAATACTCTATAAGACATCTTGGGCAATAACTATTTTTTTTCCTAAAGCCTGCATGGTTGTTCTATAATCAGCGGAATTTTATAATGGAAGATAGTGAAGTCTTGGGGTTCCTCAGTTTTAAATACTGCTATCGTGCATTGCCTGCAGTAGGAGGCAGAAGAAGAGAGATTTCTCAAATAATTTGTCCTTTTATTTGTGATCTAGGTTCCTAGCTTTTCCACCAAGGTGGAGCCATGAGCTGCACACCCTCCATGCCACCCCCACATGTTGTATTTGGCCACATCTCTCAGATGTTCTTTCCTAGGAGTAGAGAGAGAACAAATAGTTCTCCTCTGGGTCAGCAAATGGATGTTGGGGGGGGGGGGTGGGGGGTGTGTTTGGTGTCAGTTTGTCTCTCTTCATCCCCACCTAACTACCTGCTGCCTCTTTTTAAAGCAAAACACTGTGCAGTTAATCTAACAAATCCTTTCAAAAAGGCAGAGAGGAAGCAAGAAAAAGACAGGAGGGTGGGGAAAGCAGAAAACCAGTCTTGTGATTAATGCAGCAAAATGCTTCACTGGTGGCTAGAGAGTCTGATTTTTGGGGACAGAACTGAGGCAAGTGAAGAAAGTCATTGTCATGTTGCTCTTACATATGAATAGCAAATGGCTGTTATAGCATTTCTTTCTCTATCAGCCAAACAGCCTTTTTTATTAGCGTGAGGTTTGGGTTTTGTTTAGTTTTTCTTTTTTCTTTGTGCCAAATGTTCAAGGAACTGCAGCACAAACTATTTCTATTACATGTGTGGCTGAATTGTGTGGAGTGAGAGTATGAGGATGACAAAATTGTGGGTCTTTGAGGGATCTTAAATATGCAGCTCTTTAATTCTAGATTTCTTATGTGTGTATATGATAATAATTTCTGAAGTTCTAGCCTGCCTTTCTTCATTTAATTTCTGAGGTAAAATATTCTTTTAGATCTTTGTTACACTAAAGTTACTGAAACACAATACAGAATTCAACTCCAAGAGGTGTTTTCTTGGATAGCTTTGACCACTGTAGGAGCTTAATGAAAACATCTATAAGCAGAATGGAAGATAGTTTAATATTATACTACTATTACTATGAAATATAATCTCTAAATATTTCAGATAGGGCATAATAATAGTAACCATGGAAACTGCTTGAAGATTTGAAAGGATGGGGCATCTGGTAGGCTCGTTCACTTGTAGGCAGGAGAGAATTCTGAGTTGTGGTTCAGATTGAGGAGGAGAACTGGTAGTAAGGAGAGGAGCTAATGAGAGGGGTTTAGTCATGGCGCAGCGGTGGCTGCACCTTAAGATTAAGTCTGGTTGGTACATGTACGTTATGGTGTTCTTCTCCATAGTGGAGAACTCCTATTTTTATAGAAAAACTGATCTTTCTTAGCCAAATAAATCTGGGCTTATTTCCTCTGCTTGTTTTTTGAGTTAAGGTTTTAGTTGGTTTTTGCTTTTTATTTTCTTGTTTAATTTTTGTGGTGGTGGGTGGTTGGTTGGTAGTTTTAAGGAAGTGGAAACTTCCATAAAAAAAATTTCTGGCTTACACAAACTGATCAGGAGAGGGGGAGGGGGGAAAAAGTAATGTGTGTTTTGGGGTTTAGACCTTTTTTGTTGTTTGTTTTTTTTGTAGCACCTGAGTATTTTGAGCTGGCTCAGTACCTTATTGATCTTGAACAGAAACTAGGACTGATGAGGGAGATCCTAAATCCTTGCCTCAAAGGTTACAGTTTCTAGTATTAAATTTTCTCATGCTTTTATTAAAAACGGTAAATGCTATTAAGAGAAGCTCAATGGCTTTGCCTAGGAGAACACACACACATGTGAGAGAGTGGGACTGTTCATGCTGATACAGGTGTTCAGAAGTTTTGGTGCCCAGCTTGAAGCTCTTACTAGTTGTCTTTGAAACTGTGACTGCTGGTTCCTTTGTGGCACCCTGACTTTGTTCAGTTCACAAAGTCTGTGTATGTGAGAGCAGTGTATTTCTAGTGCATTCTTTATGTGGAGTCTTCTATTTTCTTTTTCATTTTGTTTAACTCTGGCTCAGGAACAATGGTTTTTTAACTTTACAGTATCTCATGTACTGATGCATGCTTCAACCTGCATGGAATGTGGTTTACCATCCATGTGGAGTGACTCATTTTTCACGAATGTTGGGGCAGAGGGCTACCTCAGAAAGTATAATGCATTAAAATTATGAATAAACTTCCCTCTAGAATCTGGAAATTATGTGCTGGCATGCCTTTTCTGGTCCAGAAGGTGCGTAAAAGTCATAGCTTTTAATAAGATTTGCTGGGGATTGCCTAAAACCTGTTAACAAAAGATCAAGCTCTAGTATTGCTTATGGAGGTTTCAGTGATCATTGAACAAAAAAGGGATAAAATGTCTTCCTTCTTTGTCTCCCTTTCCATACACACAATCATTTCAAGTACAGGGATTGAATTAAGTCTTTGAAAAGAACAGTTGAATTTCAGGTATGCTTTGATTATCTTTAGGTTCCTGGATGGAACAAATTCTGTATTACTGTTTTAAAGAGAGAGCCTGGAAACTTGTGACCCTTTGTTTTTATCTTGTATATGCCAGTATGAACTGATACAAATACTCCAGCTCTGATCATACAGCCCTATATGGTACAAGGAAACTAGCTAATTCAACCACATGAGAGTTTTAGGTAATAGTGTCATGTGGGATTATAATTGTCTTGCCTACTTGGCAATATTTTTAGATGAAGCAGGTTTGAGATTCACTGACTTATTTTAGCATTTCTTGAAATAACTTGTTAGAAAGATGGCCTTTTATTTAAGACAGCTGGAACTGGTTGTAGAGTTCAGACATCCTCTGATGCCCCCTGTAGAAATGTAAATAGAAGCAGAAGTGAGATAATGGTCAGAGTATCTACAGTTGGAGAAAATGCCATCCGGTGCCAGAGTGGGGGGCTGGTGGGATTCAGGCACCAGCTGAGCAAAAAGAGCTGAGTGCTGATAGGGTCAGTCTCAACTGCAGACATCCCAGAAGCACAAGAACAGCCTTTTTAAGGCTAAGGCTAGTCTGTGAGACTTTGCTCCTGTGCAGGAAATGTATCTGTTGTTAACAAAACTACTCTCAGTCTTTAACTTTGCTCTTCTGAAGACTTTATAGTCTTAGTATTTTGATGGTTTGTTTTTCAGGTTTTGAATCAAGGTTGTTCAGGAATTGATGCTTTGAAGCAGAAACTGTATAAGATTATAGTTTACTGGGCTTGTTTGTTGGAAATGACTCAGTAATGTTAAAGAGAGTTTTGTCTTTAAGTAGTTCAGTTCATATGCACAGCCCATCTCATTTGTTTCCTCTGTCTTTCTGCAGTTCCCTGCTTCGCTATGGTGGAAACCTCTCACTTCAGAGTGCCATGAGTGTCCGGTTCAACAGCAACGGAACCCAGCTGCTGGCACTGCGTCGGCGCCTTCCCCCAGTCCTCTATGACATCCACTGCCGGCTGCCTGTCTTCCAGTTTGACAACCAAGGGTACTTCAACTCATGTACTATGAAGAGCTGCTGTTTTGCAGGTGATCGTGATCAGGTAATTAGCAAGCAATGCTGTCCAGAGTCTCCAGAGTTTCCATGAGTGCTTGAAAACACCTCTGTAAGGTGTTTTTTTTTTCTGATTCAGGACATAAACCAGGAGGCAGGACACCTCAGAACTGTTTTGCAATGTAGACTCTGAAGGAAGAAAAACATGTACCGAAGCATGTGATAAATTGATAAATTTTCCCTTTTGTTTGATGTGATCTAATACTTACTTGGAAGGTGATATTCACAAGAAAAATATTTGCAGAGGCTTTTTAGGTCCAGTTAATATGATTCTAGAACCATGAGTAGATAGTATTATCTACATATGATAAGGAAGCATCTTCCTTTCATTTAAATACTGCTATTGAGTGCAGTACAGGCAATTCCACACAACATGAAAATTGTGGATTTATAGAGTTGTTGATTCTTACTTCAAATTATATTGTTTCTCCTTTAATACTATACTACTGGATCAGGTTATAGGTCTTTATAGTTCAGTGCTCTGTAAGTGGTGATAGCAGGTGGTTATGAAGGAATAGTTTGTTACTTCACTGAGGCAGGACTCTGTCCCTACTACTAATCACAAAGAAATAGGTCACACACAAAGTGACTAACAGCAGTTTGTGTGATTCTAGATCTGGATATTGGTTTTGCACAGCTGTATTTAGTAACCACTAACACTGTTTAAAGACAAAAAAATGTATTTTCAAGCCATAATAGCATAGAACCAACATCTGAAAATTTCTTTGTGGTTATCAAGAAAATCCCTGCAGTCTGAATTTCATCATTAATTCTATTGCTGCTGCTGCAGGA
This sequence comes from Tyto alba, assembly GCF_018691265.1. NCBI lineage: Eukaryota > Metazoa > Chordata > Aves > Strigiformes > Tytonidae > Tyto > Tyto alba. The sequence continues at coordinate 11,846,095 of NW_024881280.1, forward strand.
GGCAGAGTTGAGCTTCTCTCAGACTGCAAGTAGGAAATACATTTGTCGCTAAACTTGAGCAGTGTTGCTGAGTTTACATAGCGTTTGGCAGGAGGAATGTGAAAATGCAGTAACAAAACTATCTTAGAGTAGTTTACTATATAGAATGGACAAACACATGTATTGTTTAAGAATAAAACTTCTGGTAATTTGTGGTCCATTATTTAGTCAGCCTAAAGATGACACTCCTCTCTGGAAGTCAGAGTAGACTGGTGTACACTCTGACATGTAGTTTAGCTTCTCATCTGCTACTGAAGATCTAGATAAAAGCCTTTGTGTCTTTTGTGCTTTCTAAGCCATTTTCTTATGGGTATGGTGTTATTTTAACAGGAAGAATATGGCTGCATTTTTTAAAAACTTGATATTCTTTTGGCTTGATGGACTTTCTGTTTAGATAAGTAGCAGCACATAATGCTACTAACCAGTTGGAAATCAGAGCAAAAGACATTTATATTCCTTTCTAAATGCTGTAAGAAGCTAATAGGGAAGATGAAGTTTAATATGGAATATTAGAGAGATGTGGAATTTGACATTTAGATACCTGCTCATACTCATCCTCTAACTGGAAGGAAAAAGATAATGAAGTTGCTGAAAATGCCAAGATAGATGTTCAGCTGTATATGTCTGAAACTGTCCAGTTACGCTCAAGTTCAACTGATCTAAGATTGTCAACACTGTGGATAGTCCTTAGGGACTGCATTTTACAGAGAAGCCAGTTCCAATTCTAGATGTATATAGAAAAGGTTAGAGTTGGAACATACTGTAAGATACACAAGATGAATAAAAAAAATTTACAGTACTTTTTGAGTTTTACCCTTCTGTGCAACTAGTATGTTTTTGCTTTTTGGTGAGTTTTGTGAGTATGAAATAAAGTGTACAAGACTCCTTGCAAATCAGAATTCAGCCAAAAAAAAAGTAGTAAATCTGTTTCCAATTTAATCTAGTTCCAGTCCCCTCTCCCATTCAATATTGCTGTCCTTTGCCTTAATAAAGAATGTCTTTCATTCTAGATCCATTCAAAGTGATCTTCATAGAATTCCTTGCTTGTATTTCCTTGTAAGATCAAAACTTTGTGTGGGCTAAGGCTCATTTGAAGGGATCTAAGGATAAGAAAGTTGTGTTCAAATTATGAGTGGCACTTGTGGTAGGAAGACTTCTTCAGAAATTTTCTCTCCGTGCACCTCTGATTTTCTCCATCTTCAATTTTTCTTTTGATCTTTATTAAACTGATGACTCAATCTTTTTTTCTCTTTTAAGCCGTCTTAAATTGTTAGGTTTTAATACTTCACACAGAGCCTAGTAATTTAAAAATGTGACTCTCCTGTGTTCAAAAACTATTATGTGTCGTCTGCACAGTTAAGTCATCCAGTAAAGTTGCATTTAGATTCTATATTTTAACTCTAACACGAAAGGGATATCCTTAACTCATAAGCGCTTAGAATGCGGTTGCATTGGAAAAAGTGAACTGCTGAGAGGGAGGTTTCTCTTATCCAGCAGAGGTGATGCAAGACCTCTCACTGATTCAAATTCCTAACCTGGCAGAAGCATTTACTTCTTTGTCTGGGTTAATGACTTATATTGACTCTCAGAGGGCTCTGGCAAGTGTTTGAATGCAATATAAGGAAGGGATCAGAGCGTGGGTGAGAGATGGAAAGATGGCCTTTCAGCACGGTGATATTCAGCTCCACACAGAACTACAGCCTTTCCTAATCTATGAAGTTTGTACATGGAAAGTAGTTTACTCATGGGAAATTTTCCTTTTAATCATGATCATCAGGGTTGAAAAACCTACAACTGTTAGTATCTTGCATTTGGAAGTTTGCTGTAACACAGTGGTGGAAATCTACAGAGAAGGTAAATAACACCATGTTCCTTACGGAGCTGTTGGGTTCTAGTGTGGCAGAAATTGATAGAGTCTGAGTTGCAAGCACACAATTTAGGAGTTCTCCTAGAAGTCACCCTTATTTTAAGAAATTAAATATTTAAGTTCCCATAATGATCAGACGTGTTATTCTTACTTTCACAGTGTATTGATTGGTTTGTCTGATGGCAGTTAGGCTCTGTATACTAATCTTTTCTCAGTATTGTCTTTTTAGTGCCCACAGATTGAGAGGTTCTCAATAGGACTTGAATCCAGAACTCCTTCACTTGTGACTGGAGGGGAGCCTGCTAACAGCAGGTGTGCAGTGATCTGCATGCCAGCTCCTTTTATCGAAGCATCTGTGATGCAAGTAGATTGAAACCTCTTAACAAAGAGTGAAATATCATTAATGCTTTAAGGAACAAAACTTGGAAATAATCACCTGTTAACCCCATTGATTATTTTTTCTTCAAGTTTAAAAAAACACATTTGGAAGTGCTTAGATGGTTTTGAGTTGTTGCAGGTATTTTGGATATGTGGGTTGTAGCGCAAGCTAAGTGACAGGGATCTTGGAGGATGAACAGTTTTGCTGCTTCTTTTTGTGTCCTTACAAACTGTTGTTCTCCTCCAAAAGCATTATTGCCCTAGTCCTTGTGAACCTGATTTGAAAATCAGCTAACAGTGTATGCAGTCATTTTTCCAAAAAATGCCACAGACTTTTCTTCTTTCTTACAACTACCAAAGCTTGAGAGGTAATGTTTAGCAAGTGTTTTATTTGCACCCATTTAAAACAACTTCATTTGCTCCTCTCAGAACTCTGTCTTTTTGTCCGTGTCATGAGTTATAATGACCTCAATCACGAGACCTATTTTTATTTTCTTTGTAGGAGAGCTCTGATGTTGGTGGATAAACACATTCAAAATTGTATGCTATTTATGTTATCCAGGAGCTCACTTGAGTCATACAGCTGTGGAAGGGAGGAAGGGTAAGATATAGGCTAGATGGATCAAGCATGACTCTCAGCTGCCCACTTCCTCTGGCTATAGAGATTTATGTGAGAGCGTAATTTTTCCATCCTTCTGGTATAGACATCCAGGCCCAGAATTTTAAAGGCAGTTTGTTTATGCACCTAACTCCCACTGACTTTATCCTAGTGTGCACAAGTGTTTGTTTACATACAAATCATAAAATGTGTGAGAATCTAAAGTTGTGTCAGGGTACTGGGGGAGTTTCCATTCTTCTTGTCAACATTAGAACTTGGGAAATGTTTAAATACTAAGGATTTTTACTTGATGGACTGGTGTGGAAAGTATCTTATTGAATCTGAGGATACAGGAAGTATTGAAGGGCTTCAGGTGCCCACATGCATTTTTAAGTGTAGGAGCCTCAGGCCATGTTGATGGGCAGCAGCAAAAAAGACCCACTAAAAAAAAAAAAAAGGCAAAACGCAACCCCCCCTCCAAACTAGACCAAAAGTTTTTCTTGCTCAAGACTTGTTGCCCATGTCATAATGATGAATGCTATCAGCTTACTCCATTTTTTTCACTATGCAGATAATGTGAGGCTCCATAATGCTTGTAAAATCAACTGCCTGTTGCCCGCTTTAAAAAAGGCGGGGGTGGGGAGAAATAACTTGAACCCTGTGAATCAAACAAAAAGTGTCTTGACTCTGGCATGCCCTCAGACATTACGTCAGCACTCAGCCTTTTCTGTTGACATTACGCTGGTATAGGAGAGTTTCAGGAATGCACTGCTCACCGTACTGCAGACTGCTCCAACTCCCTATAAAGTTACAGCCTTCATTATGTTGAAGTCTGTGTGCTAAATAGCCCTGGTTAGGGACAGCCCAGTTTTTAGCATTATTACATGAATGTAACCCTTCTAAGAACAGGATTAGCTGTATAGGTGTCAGGGCTCTTACGTGGTTGTGCATTGCCTTTGTAAAGAAATGGAACTTTTTTTCTGTGTTGTTCTTTGTGTCATCTAACTTAAAGGCCATTTATCTCAGGAAGTAGTACTTACCAATGTTCAGCTTTAAAACCGAAAAAGAAGAAAGGGAATTATTCTTCTAAAGAATATATTGTGAGTTTCCTGTGCACACAAGACTTCTTAATGAATAGTAGTTTATTGCAGTCAGCATTTTTTTAATATATGAAAAGCACTCAGTGTGCGAATATGTTGCTGGCTTGGATAAAAAGAAAATCAGTGTCTTACTCGGTCTTCAATTGGCTTCTTCCGAGAATTACTGATGAGGTTGTATTTTGCTTTTTAACTTCATGTAAATGGAAGTTTAAATCACAGCTATATGCATAACATTACGTACATCTAAAATAGATACATGAGTAATTAATCTGGCTATGAAATTATTTGTTTATTTCTTCCCCATTGCTTTTGGTAATTGACATGGGAGGGTCATACTGAAAATGACTCTTCAGAGTCAGGGTCTTGACAGAAGGGATTCAGAATTTTCTTTAACGCTTCATATTCTGATCACCTCTTCTTCCATTCCCCAGGGCATCCTGCCAGCCCCTTTCCCTGTCTCCCTTCTCTTCTGCATTCCTGTAAGGTCTTGGGAGAGGTTTTTAGACCTCTGGACAGTAATGCATTAGCCCAAAGGAACCTGTACTGAGGCTAAATTCTGGTGGAGTGTAACCCTGACTCAGGAGACTTTGAGGTTTGCAGGGTTCACGTTCCTTGTAGTGCTTCATAGGAGATCTACGGTTTAGTAGCATCCCTTTCAGGAGTAGGGGGAGGCAAAGGAAGGGAGAATGAGCAGGAATGCGCTGCTAAAGATGACACGATGGGTGCTGCACTGACAATGTTTCTTGTTGAGCTGTTAAAACTAGTCCTTGTCTAGATGCTGAAAAAGTGACTGAATCCTGGAGGATTTTGACTGATAGCATGTTTGATTTAATGTGTATTTGAAGAAAGTCAAGTAAAAGATGGCTGAAAAAGACAAAATAGAGCAATTGGGGTATATGCAGTTTCATCCATGTACAGAAGAGTCCCCTTCATATGCTCAGATAAACTCATCATCTTTCTTTGGAATGTAATAGGAATATTTTCCCTGCCATAGAAATCCACAATAAGGGGTTTTAAGTTGCTTTTGTTCATGAATAAAATTACTGTTACAGCCTTTCTGCATGGCAAAAAGGCAGTTGTAAAAATGTTGATGGATTGTTCCCGATGACAATTCTGTAAGCATTTAAAACTGCCCCCACAGAGCTGGCTGTTTATAAGATTAGGGATTTAGGGAGTGGGAATACAGATTTTTTGGCTTTTAATTTTATGTACTAGAAGCAATTTGTGTTTCTTCAGTCTGCTGTGTCACAGCTTTTCTTTTTTCAGTTCATGAGATAGGCATGTTTCTTACTGAGGAACAAAGTTTCTGTTGTAAAAAACCTTTGGATGTACCTTCTTGATTCACAGGCCGAGATGGGAAACTTTTAAGCTTTTTTTTTGTGCCAGTTTCAACCTTACCAAAAAAGTCTCAAACAGTACAGGTTGTAAGCTGCTGTCCTGGCTAATGTGAAAAGACGTCTGTTTTCAAAGCAGATGTGTTTCTAAATACCACAGTGCTGTGAACCCTAGTTGCAATTACTCTTTAGATTTGTTAAATATTGTACAAAAGATACTATTTGCGCCTCAGAATTTATTACAAAGCAGAAGGTAAAAGAATGTATAGGTATCCTTTGTTGTGGCTAAATGGTTTTCTTAACCATGTGTTCCAAAACACATTTCAGAAATAGCTTTCCCAGTTATGTTTCTTCTTACTTCAGGTTTTGTTGTTGAGAGACAGTCGTGGGCCTGCACGAGTGACTGCTCTTTATGTTCTCCCAACTCTACATGCTGGTTAACTGCCTTGGGGAGAGGAACTTCTTAGTTGGTAACAGTAAGAGCCTTTGAAAGAAGAGGCAGCCACTCTGGCTGGGGTTGTAGTCTGAAGGTACAAACAAGGCAGTAGACCATTGAGAGGGGAGGTCCAGTACTTTACTTGGGCTGTACCGGCACCCACCTGACCCCTATCGAAGCTGGCTGAAATACATAAATGAGAAAAAATATACTGAATTTCAATTTGCATGGGATTTTACTGTTCTAGCTACTGAAACAGACCACTGCTGTGTCACGAGCACTGATGTTGGCACAAGGGATGTAGGTGGGAACACACCTACTGAGGAGGTCAGCAGATGATCATTAGAGCAGCTTTTTAAGCTGTACTCAGTGGGAACTCTCTACTAAAAGCCTAGATTCATCAGTATAAACGTAGCAGCTCAGCAGAAGGATCAGGAATTGCAGAGATGGAAATAATTGACCAATTGACTATTATTTAATTCTTAATAGTTTAAGGAAGGGAAAGGAGTTCTCTGCTCTGTGGGAGATCTTGTGTTTTCTTTTATTCCTCTGATATTGCCTATTGCCTATCTCAGACAAGCTGTATTATCTTGCTGATTGCTTGTTTGTTTGCTTCTTGTTGCTTTTTGAGTAGGAAAACGTCTTCTCCTTCATAAATGCGTCCTTACATTGTTTCTCCTCTGGTCAGTGAGTACTCTTAACTGTAGAAAGATGATTTGAAAACAAATCTGTGGGTTTTCTACCTGCAGGAAATGCAGACTTAACACTAAGTTCTAATCAAGTGGTCTATTAAGTATCAGTCATTTCTTAAAAATGGAGAGAATAACAGGGGAAGTCTCATTTGTAAGGGAGATATGTAGGGCAGTCTTGGTATCACAAAAGGCCCAGAAACAGCCATTTAAAAAAAAAAAATCGCAGGTATTCTGTTAAACACTTTTCATGCAAAATATGTAACGTATAGCAAGACTTGTGTTCATGGTTGCAATATTTTACATACATATATACATACAAGCATACAAATATATATGTGTATATGAGGTGACATTTCTTTTTGCTTTTCTTTATTTATAGCTTGCTTTCTTACGCCTTTGAGAAGTAGATGGTGGTGATATCATTTGGACTTTGCTGGGTTCAAGGATGAGTTCCTGCTTGGGTTTCCTGATGTTTAGTACAAAAGTGTAATTATGGTACTCCTCTGCTCTCAGTGGCTACTTACAGGGTCTCTCTCTCTCTCTTGTCTGTGTGGCTGCCTGTTTGTAAAATAATATTTCTAGGCAGTCCATAATTCTGGAACCCTCAGGTGTTCTATCAAATTTGAAATTGGCCATTGGACTTAAAAGTTCTTGGAGATAGAGAGATGCCACAAACAACAAAATAGTATAAGCCCTGTTTCCTTAGGAAACCTCCTTGGTTTTATGTTCTTTATGTAAATGGATTCCTTCTCCAAAGTGCTTATTGCTGTGTATTTCAGTCTCTTTTGGACAAGTAATCAATATTTTTCAGACTTTAGTGATGCTTCATGTCAAACTGTGGTGTCTGCAGTGCAATCCCACCACAGAGATGTCCAAGGCAGCTCTTTTCATATACTCTAGAGGAGTTAAGTCTTCAGCCTATCAGACTGTCACCAATCCAGGTTCTTTATCTGTTGTCATAGGAGAGAAAGCAAAAGCCTACGCCCCACCTATGAGTTATATTATGTTACAGGTGATATATGGAGGGACTGTGTATCCTGCCTCTTAAAGGAGCTGTGCAAAACACCAGCAGAACTGTTTCAAATTTGGATGCCTCTGTGCTTCTTCCCCAGCATGTAGATTTTGCATGACTTCAAGAAGCTAAGGGACAGCTCACTAAAAGCCTGACTACTCTGATCTTTTCTGCCCCAAGGTTCATTGGCCCCTCTGAGGAAAGGACAGACATGCTCAAGTGAGTGGGAACTGAGATTTAAGATGTTTAGTCTTTTTCAGAGCTGTCTTGTTAGTAAAGCTGTAAGCAACAGCATGGAATTTGAGTCTCTCTAACACGTATTTTCCTGTTAGTGACTTAGCAGCAATCACTTCCCAAATGGTTATGATCTCTACCGTTATCCATGGTCTCATCCATTTATAATTATATGGTGTGATGGTGCTTTTTGGTTTGTGCTTTTAAGACAAGTTCTCCTACATTCTTATTGTTCTCCCTTACATTAGTAGGGCCATTCAAAAGACTTGCTGTTACTTTTGTAAAAATGATCCATGTCTCCTGGGCCCTTGTCTAGTGCCAAAAGCTTAAAAATATCTCTGATATGGGTCATAAGTAAGAGAAAGTTTTATGGAAACAGGAAATGTGGATGTTGGAAACTGTAAAATAAGGTTTGATTTAGATACAATTTAACTGAAATACTCCATACTCAGTAGCACCTGAGGAAATGTAGCTTGTGGGATTTTGAAAGCTTTCAAACTGGCAGTGTTAAGAAGAAAAATAAATTCCCCAGAGTGGTAGTACTCTGCAAAATGCAATGCTAATGCTACTGTTATGAGACTTATAGCAGCAGCAGATTAGATCTCCATTTATTTCTATCAACTGCTGTAATTTCCTTGGGGAGAGAGAAAACAAGAAGAGTTACAGTGGAATGAGTGGGGGGCGCTAGTCCAAAGTACTTCTGCCAGATTCCTGATGATAGTTAATTTTAAGGATTTTGTGCGTACTTGAAGCTCAGACTGAATTTGTGTTTTCTCCAGCAGCAGTCTAACCATGCCTGAGAGTTTCTTCCTTCTAAGGCAAACTTCTGAATCAGCAGCTTGTAGTCATCTGGAAGCTTTTTCCTGTCATTGTTGCTAACAGCTAGATGTAGAAGCTGATTCTTGCCTTCTAAAAAACCTCCAGTATTAATTATGAGCAACTGTTTTCCTGTCTAATCTAATGTTCATGTGAATATTGTGAATGTTGATTTCCGAAGTCCTGGTCAGATACAGCAGCAGAAATGCAGACAATGAAACAGGTGGTTTTGATATTGGTCTTCTCCCCCCAGACGTCTGAGCATCTGAGCTCCTCACACAGTGTCTGGTCTGATTCACAATTCAGCGCTGCACTGGTTCTTGAGGTTGTGTTCTGCCTGGAGTTTGTCTTTTGGCAGGGAGGGCCAGAGGAGAGAGTGCACACTGTCTTAGCCATTTACTTGTCTGTAAATGTGCATGATTCTGCCTCTCACTGGCTTGCCTCTGTGATTTGATTATCTGGGCTTTTGTTGTTTGAACAAATAGAAGGTGCTCTGCTAGGAATTACATTTTGCACATCCCCATAGGACTAAAAATCCTTGGCCACAATTAAAGTGGAGACTAAGCATATGCAGCATGACATTCTTTCATCTACCCCACCCCAACACCTTTTTTTTTCCTTTCCTTTCTGTTCCTTCCTTTTAAAGTCTACTCCATTCCCTCAGGATTTCAGTCTTATTAACTAGAGCTTGGTGCACTTCGTGGCAATTATTTCTTTGAAATTTCTAGTAGTCTGGACTGACTTGCGTTTTCTCAATCCTTATTCTCCAACTTTCAACTAGTGTGGAAAAATATTGACTTATTGTTATACTAATAATGAATGTATCAAAGAAATTGTCACAGATGACCATGTAAATGTCCTAGTAATGTCAGTCCAGCTGTGCTCTCCAGAGGCCTTGGCTTCCCATTGTCTTATGCAGAGAGTACTAGCTGGAATTGAGTTTGTTTCAGATGTCATGGAAGAGGCGTGTTTCTGGCTTTAGCAGCTTGGGTGTCTACTCTTGAATCTTCAGCTGGCACATCTTTCTTGCAATAGCTGCAGTCATTAAGTTGTGCTCCTGGCAGTCTTCTTGGTCTCTGAAAAGCCACGTTCTACTTCTCAGACCCATATCACCTTGTCTTACAGAAAAGAACAAAAGGAATGCATTGGAGGATTCAGTTCTATATCATAAGAACAGCAGGAAAACATGTACCCCAGAGGTATCCTAATAGGGAAAGAGAACAGAAAACAATGCTGTCTGCTACAGCAGTGGCAGTAGAATGGTAGAGACACCAAATAGTTGGATATTTTGTGGAATATGTTCTATTTCTGATAATTACTGGCAGAACTAGCTATTGAAATAAAACTTAAATTATGCAGAATTTTGCAACTCACAGCCCATTGCTTACAACGTTGACCTAGTGTAGATGACTTTATCAGTGAATGCTTTTGGCACTTCCTGATGGCTGTCTTGGTTGCAAGATTAAACCTTTAAGTACTTCTTCAGAACAGCTCAGATCCTGAGCTGAGGTTTGTTCTGTGACTGGACATAAATTGCAATGCAGATGCTTTATTCCTTTCTATTGATTTGTCTCTTTATTTGTTCCAGAATGCTTTGGCCAAGCGTGTGTGTGTGGTGCAAATATCACTAGGCTAGAAAACAGTAACAAAGCAAAGGACTTCATGATGCTTTTAAGTAGATAAGTGCTATTTCCACTGGAGATAATTGAATTGAATATCTCCAGCACTGGAGATATTCAAAAGCCATGTGGACATGGTGCTAGGTGACCCTGCTGGAGCAGAGTGGTTGGACCACGTGACCTCTGGAGGTCACTTCCAGCCTCAGACATTCTGTGATTCTGTGAACTACTTTAAGACACTTTGCCAATTTCTTTCTTTAAATTCTGCAAATTGTGATCACCTGAACTTATGCAAGTCCATGTGCTGAACTGAAGCTTATGTCTCTGTTTGTGGCCTAAGTTTGTCTTCCTGTTGGAGTTTTCATGAAGCTATGATGTGTGATGGAGTGTAAAGGTTTCAGGTGGGCACTTTCCTGACACTACCCACCTTCCCCCTTCTTGCCCCCAAACCAAAAAACCAAACCCAATCCACCAAGACAATTATTTCCCTTTTCAGTTTGATAATCTTTGAAAAAATTGAATCAGAAGAGAGCTATGGAGGTCATCTGAATTAAACTGCTTCTCAGAGCAAAGCATCTTCAAAGTCAGATCAGGTTGCTCAGGGAATTACTCAGGTTAATTTTGGATTTTCAAGGATAGATATTCCACTGCCTTTCTGGGGCCAAGTTGCAGTGTTTGTTACACTCCATCTCAACATGCTGTTCCTTTGTGCTCAGCTGGAATTTCCCTTGCTGTGACTTGTGACTGTTGCTTCCTGAGTGTCCACTGCATGCCTCTGGGAAGAGTCTGTCCCCTGCTGCTCTGTATTCCTTCAGACAGTGGGAGACTGTTGAAGTCCACTCTGTCCCTTCACTTTATCTTCTTCTGGCTAAATAAGACCAATTCCCTTAGCTTTTCCTTGCAGGTTATGTGCCTTCAGATCCAGTGGCCCTTCTGCACTCCCTGTCCAATTTACTAGTGTCACTCTTGTATCAGGGGACCCAAACTGGACACAGTACCCAGGTGTGTCCTCAAAAGTGCCAGGTAAGGGGAATAATCACTTGTCTTGACCTCCTGGTTACACTCTTGATAGGGCAGTCAAATTACCATTAGTCCACATCATTGCAGAGCCACTCTAAATTTTGCTTTCTCCAAAGCAAGACAGAGTATACTCGGATCAGTGATCTTTGCAGGTAGTACGTTCTTGTTCGGTGGGCAATGGTACGCCACATTTCCTAGACAGTTGGCTATTGAGTCTTACAGGATACACAGCGTGTTCCTCGGCAAATCAGTTTGGAAACTGATTTGAAGAGTCTCACAGACACTTCATTCCTTGCACATACATAATGTGTTTTCTCTGTGTTGTGTGCCTGGTGCAGGATATCTGAAATCTGTCACTTTGGAGACTGTCATTGTTGGTAGGTTTGTTTGATTTATGATGTAGAGAATTTCATATTGAGGAGCTGTTAGAACTTGTATAGTTTAAAAAAAAAGAAAAAAAGTGTTATGGTCATAAATTCAAGATACTGACTTTGTAGCTGTTTCAGAAGTCTCCATTTTTCCCCACATATCCTATGGAAACCAGTTGCTGCTTCAACCGCACAATCTGGTAATAAATACTAACAATTGGCAACATCTTTATAACTTTAAACAAGACTTTCTTTTCCACTTAGTATTTCCTGTGTAACAGAACATAGTAGAGGTGCTTGCTTTCTGATTGTTGGGAGGTTGCCTGTGTGAGCCCTAATCTGTGTACTTTTGGCACAGTGGCACAGCCTGCTGTGGGCTAACATTTATGAGCAGTCAAATGGACGGGAAGCACATATTCCTGGCACGGCCAGGTCAGTTTGGCAGAGGTAAGGTACCTAAGTGCTTGAACATGTTGGCCTGTAGAAATAACTTTATGGCTTGGAAAGGACGGGTCTGAGTGATGCAGAACTAGTGTGCACAAGTTTTTAAAGGAACTCTTGTTTGATCAGTGCTTCTTATCTGTCAGAAAATGAGCCGAATTGCATTCATAAGTGCTTACTCACATCCTACGTCCTTAAAAATAAGAGAAGGAATGGTTGGATTGTGATAGTAAGAAACCAGAGAAGGGATTTTAGTGGCTGGTTATTGCATTTTTGTGACTGGAAACATCCAAACACTGCACGAACATAATTAGCATTGCAAACAGAATATATGTGAATTTATAGCAGTTCTCTCCATGTTAGTGTATATTTTTTATTTGCTTCTCAGTCCTGTGTTATTCCAGGACTTGTCTCCTCGCTGCTTGATGTTAATTTGCTTGAAGAGTTTATGTATCCCTGGAGAATGGAAGATAGAAACCAGTTATGTTTGAGCCAAACAAAACAGAATTTGTCTCCTATCAAAGGTTAGAAAAGGGACAAAATTGCTCCATTTGTTTCTTTTTCACCCTTCCCTCTACCCTAAAAATAGTAATAAAATGAAAACCCCAACTTCTTGACTATACAGATTAAGCAGAAGCCTTAAGTCAGTTGAAGGCTAGAGATTTTACACTGTCTACATCGGTGTAACTGGACTCAGAATCTGCCCTCGGTTCCAGTCTGTGTCATCTCATCTCTGGTTCAGGAGAGAAATAAATGACAGGGAGTAGAGTTTATTAGAGAATAGATATTTGGAGACAAGGCACAGTTTGTGGCTTCTCGTAACTGAGAGGCACAAGCTTTTTACCACGTCAAATGTCACCTGTCATTCCAGTGCATGTTTGTAGTATATTAAGCTACTTCAAATTGCATATTGCCTGAACTTCTGGACAATTAAGAGATTGCTTATCATTCATGCACTGTTGAAAAAGGGCAGCCTTTCATCTCTTGAGAGTAACTATAAGCAGGAAGAAAAATTAACAGTATGATAAATATGAGGGTTTAAAACTGCTTGAGACTTGCTGACAGTGAATCTTTAGCTTTGGTTTTGTTCAGTGTTCAAGATTATCCTCAGTGACTGACTTTTGATGGTCTTAGACTGATGAGCCAGACATGTTGTGCTTGTGTGTAATGGACATGCTAGCTTTCTTCTTAGGTATGTGTTTGGAGTTTTCCACAGTAGTTCAGGAGATGAGGAGAAAAAGATTAAAGACTTTGACGTTAAAAAAAGACCAGAGTTGCAGGCTGCAAGATAGGAGAGTTTGATCTAGACATGCTTGTATTAAAGCCAACCAAAATCCATAGCCTTATTTAGCAAAGAAAACATACACTTTGGGCAGTAGGCATCAGATACATGAAGCTTGCTTTTGAATTTTGGCCTATTTATATGCACGCAACATTTTTGTGCTGGTACCTCACCCCCATTTAAGGGTAAGTTGATCAGCGAGGTGCAAAGAATTATACATTTTTTTTTTTCCCCCACACTTTTGATTTGGAGAAACTAGAGCAACAATAAAATAATTCAGGTGATATTTTGTGATAAACTGCTTTTATTTTTGTTTTTGACAGTACATCCTTTCGGGCTCTGATGACTTCAATTTGTATATGTGGAGGATTCCTCCAGATCCAGAAGCAGGTAAGTTTTGTTGCTTTGTAATTTGGGGAAGGTGGGGCAGGTGTCTGACAAATACTAGTTTGTTTTTTTGAAAAATTGCTCTTCTCAGACTCTGAATCTAGAGTAATTCTGGTGAAAGCTGGATGGGGGGAGGTTACAAATGCCTAATCCAGTCTCTGGATAGCAACAGCCAATGCCATTTGAATCTTCTGTTGTACTGATTTTCTTTGAATGTCTCTTCTCATATAATGATCATTTAAATCTTCTAGATGAGCTGATGAAGAGAATGAGCTGTAGCTGGAGCAGGGTGTCTTTCCTTCCTCTTATCTACCAACTTTGCTCCCTCTGAGCTGATCTGGGTTCACTGAAAAACTTAGTCTGTTACTAAGACATTCTACTTCGTAATGGTACTTGCAGCATAAAATGGTGCTGGGTTCACAGCGTGCTCCTTATAGCTCCAGTGTATTGGCCTCTCTTCCCCTCTTTCTTTCCTCTTACACCAAAATCCTCCAGCTGATTTCTAATGCAGAAGAGCAGTTATGCTCTCTTACTTTCTGGGTGAAGGAGCACCATCAGCTTGTGGAAATGACCACTTTTAACTCATTTCTCACCCTTTCCCACGTTGGGGCAGATCTGCTAAGCAAATAGCATGAGCTCAGATCTGTGTGAAAGTATAGCAGAGGAGTGTTAAAGAAAAGCATCAGTGTATGTGAGATTAACAGTAGTGTTGTAGATGCCACAGTTGGTCAGTGCCTACTTTGATGTTGTATAGGATTGTGTAGGGTTTGGCAATATGACACTCTAAGCCATACAATGTCAGCGTTCTTGTCTGTTGAAACAAATCACTGTGGTCTTTTAGAAGGGTGTTGAATCTTGATTGAAAGACTCAAGGCTTTATGAAATGTACTACTGTTTCTATTTTTAATGGCTCTGACAGTTTAAACTGTACATTTTAGTGGTATTAAATACAACTGAGCGCTATCCTGTGGTGTCAGGTGCTTTAACAATTGTGAGAGCAAATAACAAGCTGCGTTAGAGGTAACATGAAAATATTTTGTTTCATTTTCAAATGCTGTTACTCACAGCTGTGTAATCCACAGCTGAGAGGGTGACTAGCCTCTAAAAGATTTAGTTAATGGCAGGATTTTGAGATAAATGCCGTTCTTGTTTTGGATTGTTTATTTAAGCAACATTTGGTGTTGCAGTCCAGAAGTCCTGAAGATGGTCCTGCTAAATATACCAGTACCTTGGCCTTCTATCTTTGTGTAGGGTTTATAGAGACTTCTCCCTGTTTCCCTTTTAATTTGTATGATGTCCATTTACGTTTGACACTGGTTTACTACTACTAATAGAATTTCCTCTTAGTTAAAACAAAGGTTGCATACATTTAAATCAGTTATTTATCTGTAAGTTTTTGTGTGGACTGTAGAACTACATTTTATGCACGTTACTATACTTGTCGTGACTCCATTTGTAAATTCTGGATTTGAGATTTTGTGTTTATCTGGCTGTGATGTTCTCAAACTTTTTTCCCAGACAGCTGCAGGTTACAAACTTCTTATATGGCACCTTTGCACAAAGAGTGATAGCTAGAATTACCACAAAACAGTGCTGTATGTGTCTTGGTCAGTTTTCTTGTTTCTGGTTCTTGTAACTTGAGTAAGGGTGTCAGTAAACTTGCAACATTTGAGTTACAAAATTAATTACTTAATGTCAATTGCCCTCAGTGGTTGCCTAACGGCATCCAAAGATCCTGTAGAAGAAACCTGTATGTCTTAAGTCTCTTGTGACTTGAGCAGTGCCCCTATTGAAACATTGTAGCAAAACTAATTAGCTTTGTTCTGTTAGCCCTAAAGATTCGGCTTCTGTGGCAAATAAGTCACTGGCCATCCAAATTGCCCGCAATAGACTTGTGGAAGCTCTTCTTCATTCAGTTCTTCTTGAAGGGTTGTGCCTGTTTTGAATGTGATGAAACATCCTTTTTTAAATCTCATCCTGTGGTTCAGAGTAATTGTTCAGCTAGAGAGGTTGCTGTGCTTCCTTCTTGGAGAAAGAGCCTTTCTGTAGGGATATGGAGACCTTGGAAAGCTTCTGCTTCAGTGCAAAATTCCCTGTTCTCATGTTCTAGCTTAAAATAGAGTGTCTTTGGGCCTGTGATCCAAGGGGGTGGAATGTGGTCTTTCATTTAAAATATTGTGCAAACTAGACAGGATGATGTAATGTCCTGTACTGTTGGTTGGTATTTTAAATAAAAATATCTCTGATTTCTACCTTCCGGTTGAATTCAGACATTATGCTGCTATAAATATTTATGAGAAAACTCTCTTAAGTTATATCAGCTATTTGTAAATAGCAGCTTTTTTGCAAGTGTAAACATTTTTACAAAGCTGCAGCATTAACAACAACTTTGAAATAGATTATTTTGCTTAGGTACAGGTTCATCAAGTACTAGCTATCTAATGGTTAGAAACAGCACTACAAAAAAGATCAAGAAAAGTGGGAAGGACACACCAGTCCAATGACTGCAAGTGTATTTCAAGTTGGAGGAATGCAGTTACCTGTGTAGCTATTTTTCCAGGAAAATGGAGCAAATTCTTCTTCTCTTTTCCAAATAATTATAATTTAGAGGTGTGTTCCCATAGATTGCATTAAGTCATTCCCCCTCAGGTGGAAACTCTGCCAACAGTTTCGTTTGGTCCAGTTGTTAGACAGGATTTTTTCTGGAGCAGGGAGTTCTGTGAAAAAAGGTATTTCCTAATTGCTTAGGAAGCTGTTGAAGAGTTTTATTGTCTGTGTTCCTCCACAATCTTAGATTATTCTGAATAGGCCAGGATTTTCTATGCCAGAAGATTGGTTTATTTTCTACCACCTTTTGTCCTTTCTTGAAGATGGAATGGTTTGCTCATTTTTCCACTTTCTTCTACATCCAAGTACTACCCAGCTTTGTAGTGTGCTTCAGAAGTAATTGCCAATTGTTTGGTGAATTTGTTAGCCAATTTCCTCTTTAAAGTATATATCCCAGTTTTCTTCAGAGGCAGAGTTTCTAGCAAAATTAATACATTAGTCTGGCAGAAGAAAAGCAGTCCTGAGTTTCCACAGCTTTTACTTGACTCCAAGGCAAGCTAGAAGTGAGAAGAGGCATCGGCCCAGCAAGACAGTTAACATATAAACACTTCAGGCAGTATTTAAACCTAACTCCTATAAACATGGTCTCTTAGCTGGTAAAGAATCCCTGTTCAAGACAGAACCTGACCTGTCTTGTGGGGTAATAGAGGGCTTAGTAGACGAAATGTTTTGCAAAATGGAATTTACATTCCTCACCCACTACTCTGAATCATCTTTGCAACTCAGAGCTTGTCTCTTGCTTTTGAAATACTGCTCAAAGATGCTATGTGAGGGATATGATATTTGTTTGCAATTGAGAAGACAGTTGGGGATCCTTCAGTTTACGTGAGCAAGCTGTCACCAGACTTCTGAACTTCACTAAATCAGAACAGCAAACTGCATTTCAAAACATCTTTTTAATTCTTCCTTTGACTGTAACTGCTAGCAAGAAAGGGCCTGTCATTGTGGTCCAGTTGCTAAACTAATTGCACCAATTCTCAGCAGAACTGATGCAATTTTTCTTCCCTTTTTTCCTCCTCATTGGTCATTGTAAATGCAGACACCTCTAGGCTTGAAGAATTCAGCAACAGATCTTTTCACAACATTTGAACAGGGTTATCTCATTGGAGACAGCTTGTGCTTTAAGTTCTCAAAGTTACATGCTGATAAGCAAAGATGAATAATAGATGATTAAGTGTTTCTTAATGTCTTTAGATATTTTTGAGATTTTTATGTATGGGCACACATGCCTATGTACATACCAGTTGGGGGGGGGGGGGGGGAAGCCATCTGGCCCAATGGGGAGCATGCTCTGGAAGGTTTGTATTTTTAAAAAAATTGATTTTTCTGAGACGTGGTCGTAGTTTGTGTCTTCTTTCGGGACAGAGTTGACCATAGTGTGCTATGAACAGCTGGTTCATTATCACAGCAAGTAAGTGGTAGGGCAGTGTAGAAGAGATTCTTGTACTCAGTGGAATTTAGACTGCTTTCTGTGTCATGCATGTTGTCATACCAGAAACTTGCAGAAATGTTCTGTCTAGATGGCATTTATCAGAAAACAAGGCAGTGTAGGGTGCTTTGTAGTGCTCTAGCCAAGTGGAAGAAGGTTCAGCATCCATGAATGTTTCTCTCACTGGCCTTAGCATTTTTAGTGTCTAATTAAGCACTAGAAAGCTGAAGATAACACTGAGCACTGGGAGAGGCTGGAGAAGCCTTAGTCCCCAGCAATTAGCTATCTGATTGTACCAGAGCTCCTTCTTCATTCTATTGAATGTGTTTGCAGCTACCAGTACAAAATAAATGCGCAGACAAGCTGTTTTCACACCTCCATTGTCAAAAACAGCTATCAGTTCTGTGATGATTTCACGTATTTTATTCCCTTCATGTTCAGAAAGCCTAGTTGTTGGTAGTTCGTGTGGTCCCAATAACACTGTGAAAATCATTGCGACTTACGCAGTTAAACACACCAAAAGAGCAATCTCTCTCAGACCATGAGAGGGAACAGAATGGAAGGGGTGTGCCAACATTTATTTCTGTGGTAATTTTGTCTTAGCTTTCATATTGTTGTTCAGCTCTACTGCTGATAACAATGGGGAGGGGTGGGGGGGTGGGGGTTGGTATAGATAAGATGTAGATAGATATGGGAGATATTTAGCAGCAACAAAAAAAAGGAGAAAATATACTTATAAAAATAGCCACTACCACTACAGCATTCTACCTATTCTGTAGCTGTTTAAATATGAATTTTTTCTTTGGCTTTTGGAACCTCTGCAGAGGTACAAGGCCACCACGGGGCTGGTTCTAGGTGTAGGTTAAGCAAAATGGGTGTTTGCCTGGAAGAGCAGCCTGCCTGAGTCAGGTGCTGGGCCAGCCCACTGCTCCATGTGCTTAAGCTAAAGCTTTGCAAGGCCACAATGATCCTTTTATCTGGCCTGGGAGGTAGAGGGTGGGTTTGAAGGTGACAAAGGAAGCAGTCTGCAGATGGAGCTGGAGCTGCTTTCTTATGGGCAGGCACTCCCTTTTGCTTTCTCTTGTAGTGTCAGAAGTACTGAGCTGGAGTCCCCTGGTACCTCCCTCTTACGGTGCTGGGAAGAGAAAGGACCTCTGCCAGCCCTTGCTGTTCTCACCCCACATTTGATGTGACCACAGTCAGTTTTGCCTGTGCTACTGAGAAACCTTGAAGTCGCTCGGGCAGCTGCCAGAGCTGGAGTCAGA
Source organism: Tyto alba (assembly GCF_018691265.1). Classification (NCBI taxonomy): domain Eukaryota; kingdom Metazoa; phylum Chordata; class Aves; order Strigiformes; family Tytonidae; genus Tyto; species Tyto alba. Next base: position 11,865,019 of record NW_024881280.1, read on the forward strand.
CTCCAATCCCACTGGAAGGGATGCTGCAGGACCCTGTGCTCTCAGGGCAAAGAGTGCCTGCGTTTAAATCTAACTTCTCTACAGACAGGTCTCTGAGGAGCAAAGCCATCTGCTGGCATGTATTGTACGAAACAAATACAGGTGTGTGAGTGACCAGAGAAAGACTTTTTAAGGAGTCTAAGCATAATCCGTTGCACTGAAGGCAGAGGCTCTATATGCTATGCATACTTGCTTGCATTGTGCTGTGCACTTGCTTTCCAAACTATGGTATCTCTCTTCCGTTAGCGCATCGTGACTTCATACGATTCAAATTCAGGGCAGTGGTCTACAGTCTAAATGTGTCCTGGATTATTATTAATGAAAACTAAATTAATTTAAATGAGCTTTCTACTACAGTGCCAAGTACTACAGTAGAACGGTATGCTATGGCACACTGGCAGTAGCTGCAAATATCTGGTTCTTCTCAGGAGTTTTCAGCACTTTGAGTAATTCACAAGGCTTGTACGAAGTTATGCTTTAGTCTGTGGAACATCTTTCTACCTTATATGAACAACCAGTGGAAATTCTTTTTTGGTGTCCTAGATAGAAAGGACTTCTCAATTAGGTCATTTAATTCCTCTGTTACAAAGCCAGTAGAAGATTGATCCTTATCCCAGCAAGTTCTCCGATGCTTTTGACAGGTTTTTTTAAATATTCGGAACAGCATAGCTTCCATTAGTTTAGAGCCTGCTCTACATTTTTACAGGATTTCTGGGCTATGGTGCATTTCCTCATAGTCTATCATTTCCCTTTTTTCCTTATTCTTCAAATAATTATTTCTTCTGTTTTTTGGGGGGGGTTTTTAAACACTGCTACGTGTTGTGGAACTTGTATATGGGAAGTCAGATTGCTATCCAAATATCTCGCTCTCCTTCACTATGATCTACTAGTGTTTTTTAAAATGTGTTGGTATGTACCATCCAGCATGTTCTCAATATGTGAAATGTCAGCTAATTTGCATAAATATTTGCAAAACTGAATAATTAACAAGTATTTAATTAGCATAAAATTTAAAACATAATAAAGCAAACCAAGAAGTAATCACTTTGGCAATTTAGTAGACATCTACTATTAAAAGCATTGTATTATTCCTTCCTTCTGTCTGTATTGGAGCCTGCAGATAGTCATTGTGTTGCCATGGTATTCTTGTCAAATGTATGTAGGGGAAATCTGTTTTAAAAAAAATTACACTTCAGATTTAGCCTTTTATAAGTTATTTCTTCCAGCTGGTCATATATCGTAGTAGGATATTATTTAAAGAATTTTTGAGAATTTGTGTTACTTTTCTTTGGAGCACTTATTTGCAGGGTGCAGAGGAAGAGGGATTTTCTTGACATTTTGCTTTGCGTATCAAATAAATGCAGACCAAAAAAAACATCAACCAGCACAGCTAGAAAAACTAAACCACTACTCAGAACTGTCTTTAAGCATGGCAATTTTTGGAAAGTATTGCAAAGCCAGCTAGTATATCTCCATCCCTTCCCTCTAGTATTTAGAAACCTTCTAAAATTGGTATAATTCAGTCTCTGAGGACTTCCAGGGTTTTTTTTGTTTTTCTGTAAATATGATTAATAAAACATAGATGTAAGCTAATGGCTTCTGTATAAACACTGCTTACACATGTGGTAACTATCTAAGAATATAAAAGCTGTCTTGCTAAAACAGTTGCAGGACCTGTGCATGCCACTAAGTTGAAAAGCAAACAAACCACCCCTGCCCTCTACAAAAAAAAACCCAAACCTCAAAAGCAACATTTGAATGTCGTTGGGATAGCAGAGGCCAATTCTGCTGAAACAATGCAAATAAAAATACCAGTTCAAGAGAAGATGGCAAAAAGAAATAGAAATTATTACATGGAAAAAAGGAAGATGGCCTCAGGAATTTGAGCAGTTTTATGGCAAACCTGCACTTAATGTACAGATGCACTTTTTTCTTTTGTCAGCAGACATAAGCAAACTTAACTCACACTGTGAGATGGCTAGAAGCTGCATGGCTGCAGCTCAGCCTCTGCTGAGAGACCGGGGGGGGATTCCAGACAGGTCTGGACACAGGCATATGTCTGCCACGCAGATACACATGGAATACAATACCAACTTTGCTGGGATACTATAAAATGAAGAGACTGCTGTCAAGATAAGGGTGCAGAAGGCTCTGCATTAAGCACTTAGAGACATCGTTTAAGCACCTAGGAGTTGGTAGACTGAAATTACATCAGGCAAGGGATTGTCCACAAATGAGGTTCTGGGGCAGTCTATTATATTTGACACAGAGATTATCAGAGCTTTGCTGGAGTCGATGCATTTTGGTTTAAGCGATTAAAATCTCTCATACTGCTGGAAAAAGCGGACTGCTAAAACTTGTGATTGCAGCAACCTGCTCATAAGGGACTTTTCCTGTAATGGGGCAGTTGTTTTAAGGGACTTTGTAGGGAAGTTCATCTTCACTCTTAGAGGAGTAAAGTATGTTCTAGTACTATGTTTTCTCTGATTTTACTGTTAACAGCTTAAAAGGAATTTAGGGAACTTCAGTATTAAAGCAGAAAGATTTGGAGTTCATTCACAGACTCATAGACTGGTTTGGGTTGGCAGGGACCTTTAAAGATCACCTAGTTCCCACCCCCCTGCCCGGGGCAGGGCCCCCTTCCCCCAGCCCAGGGTGCTCCCAGCCCCGTCCAACCTGGCCTTGAACCCTGCCAGGGAGGGGGCAGCCACAGCTGCTCTGGGCAATCTGTGCCAGTGCCTCACCACCCGCACAGGGAAGAATGTCTTCCTTATATCCAAATATAAATTATGCTCTTTCAGCTTAAAACTGTTGTCCCTTCTCCTGTCCCTACAGGCCTCGGTAAAAAGTCTCTCTCTGTCTTTCTTATAAGTCCCCTTTATGGAAAGGCTGCAATAAGGTCTCCCCAGAGCTTTCTTTTCTCCAGGCTGAACAACCTCAACTCTCTCAGCCCGTCCTCATAGGATATGTGTTCCATCCTTCTGAGCATCTTTGTGGCCTCCTCTGGACCCACTCTAGCAGGTCCATGTCCTTCTTGCATTGGGGACCCCAGAGCTGGACACAGCACTGCAGTGGCAGCGGGGAGTCTCACTAGAGTAGAGTAGAGGAGGAGAATTGCCTCCCTTGACCTGCTGGCCATGCTGCTTTTGGTGCAGCCCAGGATACAGTTGGCTTTCTGGGCTTCAGACACCACCTGAATTTGACTACAGCCTAGGGAGAGCTGTGTTCTAGACATGGCATGCTGTTCACTTTTTATCCAGAACTCTTAGTGTATTGATAAACATTTAAAGTTTAATACCAGAAGACAGATCTGGCATTAAAGAACTGTTTTCACTGTTTTACTAGGAAAATAACCATGGGTTAATTCACACTGCTGACAGTACCACAAAGTGCCAACGACTGGCTTGAAAATGCAGCCCAAGATATTGGTGCCCTAAATTTGTATTTCATCTCCATTATAATTCTTCCTTTGCTTATTGTCTCTCTAACTTCTGAATCTTTTATAAGTGGTTCACAGGACATACCTTGTTTTGTGCTGAATTCAGGCAGCCAGAGTCCATGGATAGTTAACACTTGGTTTAGGCTTTACTTATAGAATTGGAAATGTTTCCTAAATGAATTGTCTCTTCATTCCCAAGGCCTTTTTTCCTGGAACGTATATCAGCTAGGTCAAGATTAAATGTGTTGAGAACTGGACTTGATGTAACCATCCACTGCTGGCTTGATTGATGCAATTGGATTGACAACTGTGCTTTGGCTAGAAGGAATGCTGTGGGAATAGGGCAATTTGCCATCAGCCATAAATGTGGTCATGAATGTCTGGCAGGGGCGGCAGAATGGAAGGATGTGAGGAATCTCATAAAATTGAAAAGAAAATCAAAAGAGACCAATTTGGCATTTAGTGAACTTGATCTCTAATCAGTTACTTCTCAGTCAGCTTTGCTTACACACTGGTGAAATCTTGCTCCAGTGGCTGAAGGCAGGACTTACCTTTGAACCTTTACAGAAAATACAAGTGTACCCAAATAAGAGAACTGTTCCAGGTTGCTCAGTCTCAATGCAGTTTCAGTGAACATTCTTAGAAGTTAACTGGAGTGCCAATCTCCCTTTTGGGCTTTCTTAATTTTAAAATGAGCCTTCATGCTATATACAAAGTTTTTAAAATGGCCATGTGATTTGGTCCTTGGAGTTACTTGTCATTTCTATTCACTTCAGGCACGTTATCTTTCTATCCCAAAGTGCCATGAGATACCAGTTTGGTCTGCAAAAACAGATTTGTGCAAACAGAACACTTTCCAGAAGCAGTAAAAAGATTTGTCTGCAGATATTTAGGAGTTGGATGACTCCTCATTTCTAAATCCTTATCATGGTGCGTACACATCAGTCTGGTCTTCAGAGTGTAGTTATAATGAGTAGAAAGGATAGAGTCCTTTTTCTAAGAGGAGAGGGGCTGAACACAAGCTCAGAAGCTGCAGTTCTTCATCATTTATGTAACCTAACATGGAAAGTGATTAGGAATGCTTTTTCCTAACCCCCCCCCCCCCCTCCCTTTGGCCCTTCTGTCTTGCTGCTCTTCAGTGTTAATGTAAGTTTTTCTTTATGAAATGTGCCTTGCAGGAGAACTCTGTCTCTCTGTTTTAGAAGACGAGTTGTTCAACATTGGGCTTGGGGCTTAAACCAGCAGCTACTTCAGCTGAAAGAGTTCCTTTTGAGGACAAAGGAGGACAGCAAACATCTTCAACGAGAAGAATATAAAGTTTACTTGTTTAGTGTTAAGATGACTATAAGTAGCACAGAAGCTAATGAAATTATTTTAAGGTGTGCTTATGACCTCTGAAATTGTAAATAGCAACGTGGTTTTCCTCTGAAGTGGTTTTCAGTTTTTACTTCCTCTCTTCTAAAAGTTTTGGTTTCTTTCACTGAAGATGTTAATCATAGCATCTTGGTTGATACTTATTTATTCAGATACACAGGTGTGTTTTCTAGAAAATGTATGGTTTTAATTGTGTGAATCTATGAATATAAAAAATTACTGTGTGACAGTTTCTTATTTTGGTGTATAGACCTAGTAAGAATTAGTGACCAAGCGCAAAAGTTGTCTGGTTTCTGTTTTGAGTTTTACTAATATCACAAAAGCATTTCACTTCAGCTAATTCCCTGCCTTGTGACAAAGAATGATATAACGCACTGGTCAGATGTTATTTCAGGTCCCTGTTTAAACTTGATTCACAGAAATACAAGTTGTTATAGATCCCAGTCTAGGGAAGACTATACCAAGTCCAGCTGTAATGTTATAACTTGAAGATTGGCTCCTTTAGAATCCTACCCATCAGAGTAGAGTCAACTGTGACAGTAATGAATTGCTGATTTAAAGTAGATTTTAGAAGAAAGAGTATAGCTATTAAAAAAGTCGACCTCTTTATTTGTCTCTGCTTCAAATTTACAAACTGTGAGCAGTGTCATGCCTTAGGCAATATGGTTTCACTGGTGATTTCATTAAGTATGTATGTTGTTCTTATTCACATACTTGACATATTAGGTCAAAAATCTTCATTGTTTGTTTAGATAGTTGAACTAAAGCTAGCCTCCAAGTCCTAATTTGCAGGAAGGATGCTTTTCCTCAAACTTGCAGTTTTTCATAGGGGCATTGCTCATAAAATTGGAATTCTGCAGCCAACGCAGACCTTAAAATAGTACAAAATAAAGCTGAAGCACATTGTCAAATATAATGCAACTTTAAATGATTATGAATGAAAGGAATATGAAGATTTAATCATTCATTTCAGTGTCTGCTTGTTTTTCCCCTAGGTGGCATTGGCAGGGTCGTCAATGGTGCTTTCATGGTATTGAAAGGTCATCGGTCGATTGTAAACCAAGTCCGGTTTAATCCTCACACTTACATGATCTGTTCTTCTGGTGTTGAAAAGATCATAAAGGTAAGATTAATTATCAGAAAACATGTTTTTTCAATATTTCAGGAAGAAATGCTTTGTTTGCTCAGCCTCCTTCTTTTCCACACCCATCCTGTCTTCTCATCTTATTCTTTTGTAAAGTGGTATGTCTCATTTGCTGGCTAAACTGATACAAATTTTTAATTGGGAATTTCAAATTTAAATTACAAGTCAATTTTAAAGGTTTTAGAGATGAGAGATAAGATCCAGATTTCCTGCATTTGTACCTTGAAAGGGGAATTTTTTTCCAGTTTCATTCTGTACATAGCTGAAGTATCATACAAACAGTCCTTCTGGGGAGAGTTTGGTCACAGCTGTAACATGATCTCCTAAGACTTCTGATACTTTGGGCTCAAATTTAGTAAAAGTCTCTTAAAATAGTATCACTGAGCCTTAGCCTAGCCTGACCTAGCTGAATTTGGCCCAAATACTGCCTCAGGAGCCCTCCTATAATTTTTGTGCACACTTCTGCATTGAATCAATTCAACATACCTTTCTGTGGCTTCGAGAGGAAATAGGACTCTTAATACCTTCCAAAATATGTCTTTTCTGAATCCTCTAACAATATACAGTATTTTTAGAAAGTTGATGCCTTTTTATGTTGAATGTAAAGAGATAACAAACTTTGTTAGGTTCTGAAACTTTCCTTCAGGAAAGTCAGCTAATATTGTGGGTGCAAGGCAGAAACTTTTTTGTAATTTCTAATACCAGGGGTTGAGGATAGAGAGGCGGAGGATTATGCTACACTACTGCACTTCTCATTCTGCCGCCACAGAAATTTTGCTATAATTTAGGTCTATCAACAAGATGAAAGAAACCAGAACGATTTAATTTTTAAGTACGATAATGAGAACTGATGCTGCTTCTAACTATTTGTTGAATAACTTCATGAAACTCTTACCTGCATGTGGCTATAAATGAGGTCATTTGAGTATTAGTAAAGGCTTTAGTCAGCTACAAGTTGACTGAATGAATTTGTCCTGCAAAGGAGTGTTTTAGTGGTCTGCAACTTATGGACCAGAACTGGCCCAATGCCTGGCTGTATCACTTGCATTATAGCTACAATCAGCACTTGGGTTCTGACTGTAGTATATCTTTCCTTCTCTTCTGTCTTCCACTGATACTTTGTTTGCTTTTTTGCTTTTCTACTTTTTTCCTCATCTGTGTCCTCCTGACAGGTTTGATCACAAATCTATCAAATATAGGCTTTGAACAAAAGTGCATTGAACAGCCTTAGCAGCTCACCAACTTTTCAGTTTCCAATCAGTCAAACTGCCACTGTTTAGCAACAGTTTTGCCAGAGGTTTGTTTTTGTTTGGGTTTTGTTTGGTTTGTTTTCTTTTTTTGCTTGGGTACTTGATTCACACAGCCTGAATTCTCCCTTTTGGATTTTAATCTGCTGACCCTTCACCCTATGAATCCTTCCTGCACAAGTGTGCTTGGACTGTTGGATTAGCACTGGTATAAACGTCCCTTGTGCTGCTATTGTGTACTTCTGATAGGGTTTTTACATTTTGTCAGGGGGTTGTTTTTTTTTTTTTTTTTTTTTTGTTTTGTTTTGTTTTGTTTTTTTGTTTTTTTCCTAGCGATTAAAAGGTTAGTTTGATTAAGGCTCCAGTCACAGGTTGTGTAACTCTTTCAAAGACACCTCTGCTTGAATGCTTCCTTAGAAGAGAACGCCTGTTGTGTTGCAGTATGTGCAATGGAACTTGTGTAGCTGCTCTAAAGAAACTGAATTCCTCAAACATTGCAAGCTAGGAACAAATTAAGGGAGAATTGGGGGTTCTTTATTAAGTTTATTAGCAAGCCAGAACTTCTTACCCTTTCGTTGTATGTCATTTTGTCTCCGCTTGTAATGTGCCTTGTTTGAGGATCAGGTTGTTTTAAGGCTCATATCTTGTCTGGTCTGCATGACTTCAGTCTTTAAAGGTACTGTCTTAGTGAACAGTGGTTTGTAGGTGACCCTACAATGGTGGTGGTTTCTTCGTTCCAGCTACTTCTGCATATAGGTTGGAGGCTAGTAACTGCCACTAGCAGAAGGGCAAAACAGGAAAAACACCACTAGCATTTCTGAGAGATTATTTAATGCATTGAAAACAGCTGGGAACACAAGTCCTTCCCTTGCATGGCTGTCTTTCTTTCCCTCATATAAATGCTCCATGTGCTAGCTTGGAGAAGTTGAGATGACAAGAGGAAGAGCCATAAATAAAGATTATAGTTAGGGGATTTTTATGTTTTCTTGTTTTGTTTGTTTTAATCGGTTCCTTAAGAAGTGTCCTTCTTTTTCCTGTCCTTCAAGTGTCTTCTAAAAATCTTTCTGGAATTAACTCACGGAAAGTAACTTCACTGTGGTTGGCTGGTATTCCACTTCCTCAATTGTAGAAACTCTGTGATGAATTAAAAATGTGGATGAAAGTAGTTGTTTGTCTGAGCCCTTAATTTTTAGACTACCTGGCCTAAATTTAGTACTTCTAGAAGTGAGGAACTGATAGCACCAGCATCAAGGCATGATACAGACAAGCCATTCAATAATTCCACATGCTTCTGCCAGCACGCTTGCTGTTTTAATGCTGATTGCAAATGAGATACAAATTCATCTCGGGCCTAGCCCTGCTGAAATTAATAGTATTCACAAGAATGATTTTGACCTTTGTCGTTGTGGTATTTTTTTCCCTTTAGTATTTTGTTGTAAAGCACCTGCAAGAATATAATTCAGTATCTCAGTGGTTTAGAGTTTGATTTCTGCTATGACTGAGAATACAATGGATAAGATGATGAGGGTGTGTGAATATTCAGGTGAGGAGGTTTCAGAAACCTAAAATAATACTCAACAAGCTCATTAATGGAGGATACTAGGTGCCTTGACTCCAGACAGTGTGTGCTGGACACCTCAACCCAGATGAATTGCCCTCCAAATCAGAAACCTGAACCTCAGTAAAATCGTGTGGAAAAGCACAGCTGTGAACTAAAATTATAATTTGCAGCAAGCGTTTGCCATGAGGGCTAAAGCAATACGAAGTAGAAAAATACCACTTTCCCCTCAGTTTAGTGTGTGAGACATTGGGATGTGCTGGCAGGAAGACAAATTACATTGCAGGAGAAAGAAATGAGGCATTCCCTCTGATGTGTGGGGCTTAGAGAAGGGCCACAAATGATTATGCAGTTAGAAGAGAGTTTCAGAAAGATAAAATAGATAGTGTGTAAGGATTTTCAGAAAGAAATACTGTTTTCTATTGGAAATGGAATACTGTGTAACTGAGCACAGCTGTTGTAGGTCTCATCTGTTTAAAGATCATCAGTATATCAAAGATAGCAAAGTGTATTTGCCCATGTTGCTATAGTGACAGATTAGTGTAATTGTGGCTAGCTGCCTCTGCCTAATCACATAATCTAATATAGCTGGTTTTAATTATTCTCAGGCTACAGGCATAACTACTTATATGTTTTAAAATTTGGGCGGTTGCTACCATGGAATACAAGCAATTCAACCATGCTCTCTTAAACATGTCTGCTGAAGTAGAGAACCAGTTTTGTACTCCCCTTTTCTGTTGTTCTTCCTGTTTTTATATCTGTACTCGGGGCATCAGTGAATAATACTGAGCTCCTTTATCCTCTGATAAAGAACTTCTTGATAGATTGTTGTCTCAGTGGGATGATTTGCCAACTTATTTTCTCCAATTTGCTCACATTCTTCCTTGACGTGGCATCAGCCAGGTGATGTGAAAAAGGGAAAGGCGTTCCATTTACAAAGAAGCCCATTTCAAAAGCCACAGAGCACTGGGCCAGTTGCTGCCAGTTTAGAGACTCCTGGTCCTGCCAAGGATAAGTTCTTAGTCTAATTTCTTTCTGGGACTCTGGCAGGCCCTTATATTCAATCATAGCAAAATTCTAACAAATAGGAATATCAATCTCCAGAGACATCTGATCATGTACAAACAGGTATTCATCCTGAATTCCCTTGACTTCTCTTTATTATTTATTTCTTCTCTGAACACATCTTTGTTATGAAGGGAAAAGCCTCAGTATGGACTCTTTGTAGCTGTCGTTTCATTATTTAACACTGCTGTATTTTCTCTGATGCTTGCAGAGTGAGCAGAAAGATCTGGTAGCACTAACAAGGTTGTGAAATCCCTCTGTGCACTCTATGTACCTTTTTAGATGACTTTTCATTGTAAAACAGACCTTTCCCAGAGGGACTTTAGAGCAGACTACCTCTCCTCCATTTATATTGATTCATACAGAATCTAAGAGTTTTCTAATTCTCTTGCTTAAAAAAACAAAACAAAACAAAAAAAAAAACTTTTGTAAAACCTAGTGATCAATCTAACACTGCTAAGACTATTTGAGGAAGGGACATGTCAGCCTACTTGTCCAGGTATACAGTATGAAGCATTTACAAGAAGGTATATGCTTCTTAAATACAAAAAGATCTGATCTACTTCATGAAACGCTCAGTAGTGGGACAAAGAGGGGGAAAGATCTGATAAATTGTGAGAGAAGGTACTGAACATGTGCTATTTAAATCATCAAGAAGACAGCAACTCGGAATAGTCCTTTGAACAAGTACAGTTCTATTTTTCCATTAAAAAACTTGGTGTATCCCCAAATCAACTCTCTCTCATGCATCCACTGAGGTTGTCCTTAGGAAGTGGAGCACAGGAAATAATTTGAGGATGAAGAGAGATTCTTTCTATTCTTGAATAATTCAAAAAGGTTAAGTATGGTTGATGGAAGTCTGTACATAGTGGGCTTAGGCTGGGTTTTGTTATCTTTATCCAAAACTGGTGCTTGTCCCTTGAGCTATGTGTCTGGTAAGTTCAGTGCTTGAACCAAGCAATGGAGTCTGTCTTCATTCTGGTTTCAAGTATTATATTAATGAACTGTACTGGAGGAATCTTTATTTACTTAAGTAGTGAAAATAATAAAAATTGCAATTAAGTACAAATAGCAAACACATCTTGATACTGAGGCGTGCCCCTAGGAACAGGCTAAGGTAATGCAATGTAAAATTCCTTTGCCTTTGCTCTGAAAGGCAGCTTGATGATTGCCGTACAGAAAAAGGTGTATCTGCAGCCTGCTTTAATTTTATCTACATAGCAAGATCATATGTGGAAGCTCTGTTAACCATAAATTACAGAGGATGCAAAGTAAAGGCATTCCAGTCTGGGAGAATTCCAGAATAAAGTTTACCTGTACATCTTAAATTTGCTGTGCTGAACAAGTAGCTTCAAGATAATTTATTTCATGTTACTTCCAATATTAAAGATGTAAGGTCTTTACTGTACACTGTTGAAAACCTCTGTGAATACAGAATTACTGGTATTCTCATGGGCTTTTTTTATAATGATTGTCATGGTTGTATCAGGTTATGCTGCATGTGTTAACTACACATCTGTGAGATGAGTGCTGATTATCCCACTTACACAGGGAAACCCTTTCTCTTAGTGGTTTTGGAACAAAACTAGACTCTTCTGTTGGGAAAATAAATGTTTTTGCCCAAGTCTGTCCCAAAAGGCCAGACAGCTGGCACAGAATTTTTTTCCCTCAGCTTGTTAGCATGGTAAAACCAAAGCATGACTGAAATCAGATATTTTATAAGCAGGATGTTAAGACACTATTGTGGATAAGCTAGATACTAGCTCTGCTTACAGTAGGTGTTGTGCATTACAGTAACCATCAATCTAGAATGAAGCCATTCTGGTTGTCCAATGCGTGCCTTACTCGCAGATTCAGGGGCAATATGATTAAAATTGAGAAAGGTGAGGAGGTCAAACTGTGGTATTTGGTATGGATTGCCAGTTTCTTAGGGATATTGGTGGATCTTCTCTGGGGCTTTTTTTCTTTTCCTTTTCCCCTCCACACCAGGAAGACTGAGGGGAGGCTAGATGGACAGCACAGTCAAGGCTGTTGCTAGTAGTGAAGTCATTGCACTTTGCCATGTTACTACCTCTCTCCAATTCAAAAGTAGCTTTCAGTAAAACTCTTCTCCTTCACCTTTCCCTGCTAACTGAAACTGCTGCTGTGTCTCGAGAGGGTGTTGGATGCTTGCTTTCCTGCATGACTGTTCCCTAAAGGGAGTAGTGCAGCTCTGCTTTTCACCTCCATACATTCGGCTCCCTGCCTGCTGATCAGGTGTGACTGACGATGCAGCTGGATGAAATGTTACTCTCCATCACTGGCACAAGGAACTCTAGTTTCCTGGGAAACAAGTGGCTTCGTTACTGCTAAGACTGTATTGTAGGCAACAAACTGTTCTCTATTCTTACCGTTAGTGAGTAAGCATCCCCTATTACATAAAAATAGAGCCTTGCGATTTGGGAGAAATTATTGCACAGTGAAGTATTGAAATGATGGATAATCTGCAGTTTGAGAGCTTTTAGATTTGGATTGGTGAAGTAGATGCAGGAAAAACACATTTGTAAAGGGGGAGGAAAAAAATCCGCACCTCTGGAATACTTGTAAGGGTCAGAGAGGTAAAAATTAATAACAACAATCTACAACTGGCGATTGTTCTGGGTATTGGCACTGCTGTTCTATTTCAAATGCTTGTAATAGTTTCTGAATTCAAAGACATCTGTATGTTTTTTTTTTTTTTTTTTATTTTCTGTTACAGATCTGGAGTCCTTACAAGCAGCCTGACTGCACGGGGGATCTGGATGGTAGAATTGAGGATGATTCGCGTTGTCTCTACACGCACGAAGAGTACATCAGTCTTGTGTTGAACAGTGGTAGTGGTTTGTCCCATGATTATGCCAACCAGTCAGTCCAGGAAGATCCACGGATGATGGCCTTTTTTGACTCCCTGGTGCGCCGGGAGATTGAGGGCTGGAGTTCTGACTCAGACAGCGACCTCAGTGAAAGCACAATCCTGCAGCTCCACGCAGGAGTAAGCGAACGCTCCGCTTACAGCGAGTCGGAGTCCTCTGCCTCTTTGCATCACTCCCCACCCCATGTGGCTGAAGAGTCTGATGAAACTGCCTATAACTTAAGGGCCTTAAGATCAACTGAATCCCCCTCAGCCAGAGAAGATGTGGCTTCCCGTCAGCAGAGGCTCTCTGCGCTGAGGAAGTATCAGGATAAACGTCTCCTGGCCCTTTCCAATGAGTCTGACTCTGATGACAATACCTGTGAGGCAGAACTAGATACGGACCTTTTCCCACGGCCACGGTCCCCGAGCCCTGAGGAGAACGAATCCAGCAGTTCCAGCAGCAGCAGCAGTACAGAAGATGAAGAGGAACTGAATGAACGACGCACATCTATGAGGCAACGCAATGCGCTGAGGCGCCGGCAGAAGGTGCAAAAGGAGGAAAGGACTAGCACTAACAGGGAGAACGTGACCCCCTACGTAGGTGAGGACATCTATGATTACCCCCAGATCAAAGTAGATGATCTTTCTTCTTCTCCAGCTTCTTCGCCAGAAAGGAGTTCAGCCAACAAAGAAGTTCTCAAAGAAAGGACATCTCCTTGTTCAGACAGTGAATCAGTGGAAAGAAAGATTTACAGAGCTTACAGATGGTTTCATTATTCTTACATATATTCAGCTAGTAAAGATAGTGAATCCTCCAAAGGAGACGGAGAGAATGATGAAGGGAAGCCAGGAACTAGTGGAAGGCACAGTACAGCACACTTGCCAAATAAGGAAGATGCTAGGAACTTGAGTTCAGTAGTTCCTCAAGGTTCCCCAGCTCTTTCTACTGAAAGCCACAACAAAGAGACTTTAAAAGAATGTGGCTTTATAGAAAATTCTAGTAATGGTCAAGCTCATGAATGTGACAATCAGCGGCAGATGGAGGGTCAAGAAAACACACCTGAAGACACTAGCAGTGGAGGTATAGAGCATTCTTTTGAGACTAAAAAGCTCAATGGAAAAGCTAACTGCAAAGGGCTAAATAGTTGTACTGAAGAACCTTGCATTCAGACTGCAGGACTTGTGGAACAGAAAAATAGTCAGAACTGTCAACCAGCATCAAGCCATCACTCACTGGTCCCTCCGTTCTCCGCTGTTGCCATCTGTAGTGTGTCGGGTCACTGCTCCAGAAACCAGACTGATGATAGTGAGGAGAGAAGCCCCGACACCTCCTGCGTTAACCACAATAACGGCCACTTGCATCTTCGCCCTTCGTGCTTCAACAATGGACAGAGTTTTGGAGAGCAGGAGACTGCGACGCAAGGACTACAGGTGCACTCAAATGCTGATAGTGGCAACCTTGTACAGATGGGTGTCACCTTGCACAAAGACTGCTGCCTGTCTGACATGGACTCCAACAGCTACAGCGGGAGCACAAGAGAGGATACTGCTGACTTGCATCCTACGGGCAGTGAGAGCACTCAGTCTCTCGGAGGACTGAAAAGACACAGAGTGGAGTTGGAAGATGCAGATTCAGAGAGTCCATCCTTAGAAAAGAAGTTAAAAACATGATAAATGCGAATGTCTGTCGTAGTGTGCACTCTCTCTCAAAAAAAAAAAAAAAAAAAAGGAAAAAGAAAGTATTAAAGGCACATAGAGTTTGGGTCTGAAACATTGCGTTTGGTTCTCCATTCCATTCTTCAGTGGGTCTGTTTTAGATTGCCAATGGTTCATGCTGTATAAAAATCCAACTTACTCCTTAATGAGACTGAGTCTAGTGTACCCGTACAGGTTCTGTTTAAAGTAAATCCTTATTAAGACGGTTGAATGAATTATTCTTGTGTGAACATGTGTCGTTTGTTCAGCCAGCCAACCAGGATGACTGCTTTAAGTTTTAATTGTTCTTCTAAGAAGGAGTTTTTCCATACTGACACTTACTATAGTTACAGGCTAAGGATGATTGAATTAGATCACACTGGTGGTAGCTTGGGGTGTGTTTCTTGTTGAGGAAAAGGGGGAAGAAGCCTTTCTGGGCCCTTTATTCTGCTTCAGAAACTAAGGAAATGTAACCATTAGGGAGGGAGGATATTTTCAGAACTGACTGGTATCTTTAGAGATGATACTTCATTAAGTACTCACTTATGATACAGTTCAGTGACATTATTTTCATGCCAACAGAAAAGCTATAGGAAATGAGCCTCTCTCCAAAATCAACTTTAGACTGTTCCCATGGTGACATTCAATTTTGTGGGGTTTTTTTAAAGAAAGGAACTGAATAACACAGTGTCATCACTATACTAAAATGTGATTGTTTGGCAAGGGGAGGTATTATACTGTAGGCCTCACTCTAACCAAGGCCTATTAAAAATCAGGCATTGAAACATGACTTTCTGTGAGTTTAACACATGGAGATTCATCATTATTATTAAGAAAATGGCTCTGAGTGTTGGGATGTATCTTGACTGTGCCCTCCCCTTCCCCCATGTGCTTACTTTTGTGAGGCAGTAGGCCAGCAAGAAAATAGTGGAAGGATGGACAATGTAACTGATGTCTGTTAACAGCAACAATTCATAAAGTCTGAAAAATGGCTTTTTGGCAGTTTTCTTAGCCCAAAGTTCAAAATAGGTTGGCATTGGATATCAGGGTTGGTTTTCCACCACTGTGCTGCGAATATTTAAAACTGCAGAGGGGTAGATGGGATTCAGCAGAGTTGTGTGTGTAAGGGAGAGCTTCAGAGAAACGTCCCCATGTGTGAGGACACCGGAACTCCAAGCCTGGGAATGAGAACTTGAGCAAGAGCGCAGCTCTGGCTGCCAAGACCTGGCGTATTGTTCAGGTGGACGGGGTCCTTTCTTGCCTGGGCTCTGTTTTTAGTGGAGTACCTAGTGAGCCTTCTCAGTTCTGGCGTGCTGGAATTGATGGAATTGCACTTGCTCCACCAGCAACAAGGTAAGAGGAGTCAGCGTGTGAAGGGAAAAGAAACCACCTATAAAGGACACAAAAACTATGTGTTGGTGCTTTGCAGTTCTGGCAACAGAAAAAGAGGCTGCTTTCAAGCCCAGTACTGAGGGAAGGGCTAGATTATTTTAAGAAATAGGAGATTTTTGCTTTTGATATGACTTTAGCAGTACACTGCTGTAGAACACTGGCCTCAGGATAATTATTTCACATGCACAGCTACCTGGTACCTGGGGAAAAAAAGGAAGATGCCCTGTTGAAATATGGTGAAACTAAAGGAGCGCTTCAGAAGGGGTGCTGGGGAGGGAAAGGTATGGGAGGGAAAGTGAAGAACATGAGCTGAAAAAATTTTATACAACTACTGTGTGCCATAGGCTGTTTGCCCACACTTGGTTAGCTTTGCTAAGTGAATACTTAGAGTAAGATATAATGTAGTATTTAAGAAGCATGTAAAATGGCTGAAAGGGAGGGGAATGTTTTCAAACACGAGCAAAAGTGGCAATAAGAACAAGCTGATGCATTGTTATTGAAAAAAATTGTTCTGTACTGATTATATTTTAGATCACTTGCAGTGTCCTCCTTGGTTGTATAAACACCTTATTGTAAATGCTGGGTTTTAGCCAGAATCTTGAGGTTGCCAAGTCAAAGCTTTTTTTATTATTTTTTAAAAATTTCTTTACATTGGAAAATTTTCTCAGCTGTCACTTCTTCTGCCCCCCTCTGAAGAATGCCGAGGTTGCTGGTTAATGAGCATCTCCACTCTCCTCTGACATGGTCATCTTTTCTCAGTGTTTTCTCAAAAGCCTTGTGGTCTCACTTTCTGGTTCCTTCGTTTGTTTTCAAAAGCAGAATAAAAGCTCCCGAGTTCGGTGTTAACGCTCCTCTACAGGCTCTGGGCATAAAGGTTTGCTGTGGTTTCTCCAAAGACAGCCTCCCGTGCTGTCTGCATGCTTGTTATTTGTCCTTTCAGTCAGGCAGGAGGAGGAAGGTGGGCTGCATCCTTAACCTTTTGTCGACAGGACGTTTCAGTGCACACAGGAAGCGAAGCTTCCGAATCGGTGGGTTCACCTTCTCACAAAAAGAAGTGTTACCGGCAGTAGGCAGCTGTAGGGTCGGGAACAGACCCAAAAAAAAGGCAAGCAAGCAGCAGCACGCCTGCCGCGGGCGGCCACCCGCGAGAAGAGCTGCGCTTTGGAGGTCGCTTGGCTTTGTCACGGCCCCCGGGCCTCCGCGCTCTCCCTGGGTCGCGCCGGGGCGGCCGGGCCTGGGAGCTGCTGCGAGCTCGGGACTGTCACTCCCCGCTTCTGGGGAGGGAGACGCTGTTCAGCGGCAAATCGGACAAGTTTATCTGAAGGTACTTCATCTTTTCTAGTAATCTGGGCTGTGTACTCAGGAATGAAGAGGTTGTGTAAATATTGAACCACCTTGTTAGCCGCTACTTGTCATGCAGCTTGTTATGCCAGGAAATTTGCTAGGCCTGGCTGTACAGTTCATCTCCAGAAAAGCTTATCAGTGGAAAAGAAAAACTCCCCTGTCTTTATAACACTTTGGACGCGGAAAGATGGATCTTTAAAGAAATTCTTTCTGATATTCCTACAAGCTCACCATCCATGTATTTGCTCATTTCAGCTTTCTCCGTTTAAAGCATTGATGTCAAACCAACCTGTTAGTGAGTCAAAGCTGGCTCTTCCTCTGGAGCAGGCAAGCTTCAGAGCTGGTCTATTAACCGCTTTCAGAGATGCAGGAGGATACGAGATCCACCAACCAAAGATCTTCGGGGGTTTTTCCAGCTCTCAAGTGATCTCTTGCCAGAGCTGGTGAGTTCTCTCCAAGGTGAGTGGCTCAATGGACGTCGCGCTTTGCTCTCGAGGAGCAGCACTCTCTCTTGCAGACAAAGCACATGCAGAGAGATAGAGCTGCCTCGGGGAGGGAAGAGCACAGAGTTTTGACCATGGGCATACCAGTTGATTGCAGTCTGTTCTGAAATCCAGCCTGTCTCAGCTGGAGAAATAATTGGGAAGGACAACTTACTTCAGAAACTTTTCTTCTCCAAAAACTGCAGTGGGTTTGTTTTTTTTTCTTTTTTTTCCCTGAAGTTTCATGATAGAATAAGTGTTTGAAACACTGTCTTAATTTCTGTTTATAAGACATTTGACTTGGTAGCTAGAAAATCACTCTTTCTCAAATATTTAAAGAAGATAAATGCAGTTAGGTCTTCTGAGGTCTTGTACTTTCCTGCATTGTCATATCCCAGAGAACAGCCAGAGGTCTCTTGCTCACTGTGGACATCAGAAGCTGATGTGGCTTGATATTACTAGGGTCTTGGGCTGCTTTCATTTGCAGTTATAATTTATTTTGTTGTTCGTAGACAGGAGCAAGACAGGATTTTTGTTATTGCTTTATTGAGTTAAAGTGCTCCATGTTAGTGAGTTTTCATCTCTTTATAGGCAGTACTATGGAGAGAGGTACCCTTTGCATCCAACGCTTTCTCTCGTTTTCACCCGCTCGGATTCTCTGAATGTCGTTGGCAGACCTGTGAAGCTCAGTGCTCCGCTGCAGAGTCCACGGAGAACCAGAGAGTAGTGCAGATAGCTCCAAGAACTGAATTACTATGTGCATATGCCCATAGTTCTTCAGGAATTCTTTAATAAGTGAATTCTAGCACATATGTAATTTATAGAAGGCATCAGTGCACTCCTGCAGCTGTGTCGGGGTGCACTAATTAGCCCAGCTAATGCTGTGCCAGTATGAACAAGAACTCTGTTTCAAACACCTGCTGAGAAAATGGCAATTCTTTGGAGGGGGGAACCAACAACAAAAATCCCAACCAAAAAAAAAAAACCGAAACACGACTGGTTATGGCAGATGTGAGGTTTGCCAAAGTTGTCCTCAGTGGTTGTGCAGGTCAAAAGCAGTAAAATCTCAGAAGAAATGTCGGTGTGTTGTGTTGCCATAGGAAATCAGCAATCTGAATCTGATGTTTGTACTCTGCGTGATTCAAATCAAGGACTAGATCTTGGATCTCCTGCCTTTCACGTGAGTGTCCAAAGCATCCTGAGCATCAGCCTATTGCATTATTCAGGAGCGGGATTTGTTCTTCTGTCTGACACACAAAGGGGAAAGGAAATGGCAACAATTCTGCAAATACTGGAGCAGGGCCTTGAGCCCAGCTCTGCCAGTTCATAGTTTGCTGAAAAAACGCTAGAGGTTTCTTTCTCCCTTCTCCACTTCATGTGATCTTTGGTCCAGAGAGCGAGAAAGAGATGCTGGCGCAACCTTGTATGCATCCCATCTGCCTGGATCATGGGAGAATTGTCCATTTCAAATCGGGCAGAGTGTGTATGATTTATTATTATTATTATTATTATTATTATTATTATTATTATTATTATTATTATTATTATTATTATTATTATTATTATTATTATGTAGACACTTAATACTAACCTCCTAAATGAGTGCCCAAGCCAGTGAGCTGTTTGTTCTGGGATATGACTGGCAGGCTCAGCTTTTCTGTGTCATGAATATTGTTCTGTTCAGTTCTAGTCTCGAGTGTTGGCCAGCACCTACGCTGTCCTACAGCTGGAGCTGCTGCACAGATGTGGGTTGGCATTGCTGCTGCTTTTAATGCCAACTGGAGTTGCCCAGTTGCTGAAGCTGCTGGTTGCACACTGGCTGTTTGGAAGTAGGTGGTACGAATGAGTAAAAACATGTTGTATGTTCCTATAAATAGGCAAAAACTGCCTGAATTTGAACTTTTGATGGGGGACCAGGTCCTTCATGGCCAGGCGATGCCTCTGGCTTATACACCTAGCGCTTTCATGATCGGATGCTACAGGAGTTGCTCATTTCTAGGTAGAACCTACCCCTGGGACCACACTACTATGAGTCAGTGGTCTGCAGCCTTGTGTTTCACAAACCACGGCTGCTTACAGCAGCATTAACAGCTGAAACCACCAGCTCCTACGTGCTCGTAGGGTTTGCATTCTGGTCACTTCAAAATGGTCAAACCATATGCTTTTGGGGAAAATCTTGTGTCTAAGTGTCCTGCTTCCAGAGCAAAGACTAAGAGGGTTGAGTTCTGCTTTTCTGAAACAAAATTTGCTTTGAGGAAATCCTGATGCATCTTTTTAAAGCTTTTTGGCTTTAGCTCAGCATTTAAGGTTAAATACTCATGAGATGTATTTTGAACTCTTTAAAATGTGGATATACAGCAGAAGGAGAAACAGCATGAGTTTCAGAACTGAATTCTGTCAGGGAAGCGGAAAGAAGTTAAAATGTATTTTAAAAGAAGCAAACAACAAAACCTCAATACCCTGCATACCCATTAGGTTCTGAATAAATGTTCATCCCTTGCTTCCAAACCTGGCTCCTAAAGGCCCAAGCAGTGTGTTAGCAGAAGTGACTTACCACCGCTGAGCTTGGGCAGCTGAAGGCCGCGGAGCTGTAAAGGCGAGAAGCCAAACCGCGCCTCGCAGCGCTGAGCGGGCTGGCCGGGGGTGCCTCACCCCCTCACTCCTGCGGGCTGCAGCCCCCAGGGACAAAGCCAGGGGCTGTCAGCAGTGAGGTTGCCCCTGACTGACCAGTTGATTCTGTCTCTTTTTTTTTTTTTTTTTTTTTTTAATTTTTAAATTTTTTTTTGGACAGTGGCCTGGTTTAGCTTCCTTATTACCTGGGACGTGCTGAAGAAAGATCCCTAGAGGAAACCACTTCAGATTTAGTTCATGTTTGCCTTTGAACCGTGGAGGGAGGTTTTGGGACTTCATTTCAGGGTGATCTTTATGCAGCTTGTTCAAATGAGGGAAGAAAACTAATGCATCCTTGCAGGAGGAACAGAGAACTCCAAGGCAAGAGTCTCCTCTAACTTGTTCTTCCCCTTCCTGAGGTTTCTGTGGCTCCTAGAGGAGCCCTGTACCTTTTTCTTCCCTCCAGGGTCTAGACAGTTTTGCGGTGTTGGGTGCCTAGAAAGCAAAAATGAAACTGTCCCTAGTTCAGGATGTTGCAATACTCTTTGCTCCAGTGACATTTCCAGTATATTACAGCCAGATCTGGCATTTCCTCGCGTGGGATTATACCCTCGAATACCATTTTCTCCAAAGCATGGGGAAGCAGACTTTTCTACCTATCTAAGCTTTGGAGGGAGAGAAAGGAAAGATGATCTAGGCTTCAACAGTCTTGGAGTGAAGGGAAGTACATGCGCTGAGCTGTTTATAAGCCCTCTTTAAACTTTCAGTAGTCCCAAGTTTTGCCTTTCACAGATGCGGACTCTGCCGTGCGATGTGCTTACCTGCACACGGGGAGAACGCCAGCGGCCGTCCTGTATTTCCTTTAATTCAGGGTGAGAACTGGGAGTTGATGCAGTATGTCAGGCGGGGCAGATCTCCAGTCTTTCCATAAAGCAGCTTTTTTTAGCTCGTACATGTTTCTGATGATGTGGAAGACTTATTTTTAAGCTGGGAAAGTCTGTAGCAATGTTTTGAATTCCTAAATGGCTGACTGAGTAGGATAATCTGTCTGTGGAACACTGGAAGCAATTTACAGCCTTAGATGGAGATTTCTATTTACTTACACATACTTTTAAAGTAAAAACTTTTGCCGTTTGTCACCCAACACAAGGGCTCTTCACCTTTCATCTCCCATGTATCTGGCCAGGAAAGGCGTACTTTCTCATTCCCTCCACTAATGATACAGAAGCAAAAGATACAGATCTTTTGTGGCCCACCTTCCCAGCAGTTAATGAACATGTTGGGACAGTAGATCGCCTTGCTAGAGACACACAAATTGCAGCAGACAGCAGGAGTAATGGCTCATTAATCACTTTGCTATGCTCTTAAATTGAAAATCTTCACAAACATCGGAAGGTTTCACTGAGTGACACATCTTGAGGTCTCCTGCTGCCGGGCCTGAAATACCTTTGATGTTTCTGCAGTCTTATGCTGTAGTTTCTAAAGCCAGTGTTTGTTTCCAGCCCAAGGGCATGTCTACTTTAGTCTTACTCTTGCCAGATGAAAATTATTATAGAACTTAAAGTCAGTATTGCTTAGCTGATTACATTTGTGAAGTTTAAACCAAATTAAATCCTCAGCTGATCATACTATACGACAATTATGTTGTCTAAAAGGAAGGATTTAATCTGTGTGGAGCTGGGGAGAAAAAAAAAATAAGAAACAAACAAAAAAACCCCACAATATTTTGAACAGAAAACTGAGTAAGAAGGTGGCTGATGGTTTCATGAGTAGCCGAGATCTGCTAGTATGAAACTGCTGCAGAGGGGAAACCTCTTCTCGGGTCTGGAGACCGGCACTGCGCGCTGCCGGGCTTCCCCTGGGAACCGCTGCGACTTCCAAAGCTGGTGGAAAGCTGGTGGGTTTCTCCTGGGTTAGTCGGCTTGTTCCCTCATGGGGAGAACCCCAGAAGGTTGGAGCCAGGCTGGGAGGGGGATGCTCTGCCTCCTGTCGTCAGGGGGAAGGGGGGAGGCTTTTCCACAGAAGCATTGTCCTGTGGAGGAGTGGTTCACGGCGGGAGGGGAGTCGCTGGGCTGCCATTTCCCTCCCTCTCTGGTACCACTTGGTGTGGCACCCTCGAATTTGGTTTCAAGATGCAAAACCCCCATTTCACTGCTGCCAGCAGCAGCATATAATGCAGCTGCTAGGGTAGCTGTGGCTTGTTTCCCTCCAGCCCTGACTTAAAGTCCAAAAGCCACACCAAGAGAGCTGGGTTTGCAAATGAGCTTGGGTTCAGGGGCAGTAAATACAGTAGTAAAATACATATTTATAATTCGCAAACAGTGAAAAGAGGAAGTTCACTGCAATAAATATGAATTAAAAATGAGGAAATGTGGGCAAGTAATGAGGGAAACAAAGGTCCTAAAGAAAAAAATGGAATAAAGGGCGAGAAAAGAGGATTCAGTTAAATGTGGGTCAGGAGGAGCCTGTTGCTTGCGCAGGGTTAGCTGAAGGCGCAGTTTGCCCGCGGTAGCACAGGGTGGGCAGTGCTGCGCCCCGCGCCTGCGGGATCCCTGGGCGAGATGCCCCCCCAGCAGGGAAGCCGAGAAGCAGCTGCTGCTCTTGCTGGGCATCTTCAAACCAGCAGGAGCAGGTAATTTGCATTCGGGAGTTTTCAGCTAACCACGCGGAGAGCTCTCCGAACCACTGATGTGGGGGGGGGGGGTGTTTAGTTAATCAGCCTTGGAGCTCAGGGGAGCGCTGGGGGACTGGGAAGCAGCTGTGGAAATGGGCTGACCTAATTCCGGTCCCGTTGGCTTGCTTTCAGCACTGGCGGAAAGATGGAAGGCTTGATATGGGACAAGAGCTAAAAAAGAAGCAAGAAAACCTCATCATAGCTAATTAATAGTGCAAACTGATAGGGAGTGGCATAGAAAATAGACTGTGTTGAGCTAAGCATATTTTATGAGATTTCAAGTTCGGCTGATAAATGTAGAACTTGCAATAACGCCTGGGCTCCTGGAGAGGTCTTTTTGGTACTGAAAGGTCCAAGCATTGTCTGTTAAAGCAGAGCACTATGCATTCAGTGCATTTAGCACTAACCCGTGTTAACCTCAAGCAGGAGATCACGAAATACACTTTTAGTGGGCAACAGAGCCTGAAATGGATGCTGATATATCTACTAATATCTTTATTAGCAGTCAGGCAGCACGCTCAAGCTTAGCTACGTCCTTTGCATAACAATCAGGAAAGGTTTGCAGGGAGAAGGATGGGGCCTGTCACTGGGGCACCCCAGGCCCTCTCGGCACCCGCGGGTCCGTACGGGAACTGAGCAAACATCTTGGCTGTTGCCATGTACCACTTAGACACAGATGTTTAACAGCCCAAGAGCATCGCCCGAGAAAGCAGCACCGGGGCAGTGAACCAGTGCTGAACGCCCAGAGGAGCCGTCAGCAGCCAGGCTCAGCCTTGCAAAGGTTTGGTCTCGTTAATCCTGACCCTCAGGTGACAGCCACCACCGCACGTAGATCCCACGGTGCCTCTCAAGGCTGCTGGGGTGGCTCCTCCGGCCATCGCCCCCCCAGCCAGGCCGGGTTTCGGGTCACTGCCGGGGTGTGGAGCTGGATGTGAGAGCGGGGTGGAGGGGTGGACCACGCTTGAGGCATTGCACCAGGGGCTGTGCCCTTGCCGAGGCCCCCCAGGACCCTGCCTAATTTGAGGGAACTGCATGCAGCACAGGCTTCAGCCCTCCACAGAGTAGGCAAAAGTGGAAAAAATGTTTTATGTATTCAACTGACTGGGGTTGTTCTCATTTACATGTATATGTTTTTGCACAGCTATATGTTTACACACACACCCAGGTCACTGTTCAAACACGCTTGCGGTGGCGGCACCAGTTAGAGCCCAAGGCCGCTGCCGGCTTACGGTGATGCCAGCAGAGCTGTCCCCATGCGCTAAACCGATGTGTACGGAAACGCTTTACTACTGCGCTTACACACTCACAGGGTGCAGGAGCCCCTACCTTTTACATCCTAGGCAGGATAAAAGGATCCGGTAGTTGGAAGGCTTGGCCTGCCAGCGATGAAAGAGCTGACTTACACAACAGGGCGGTGACTCTTGAAGCGGCACAAATGGGAGCAGCCTCTCGGTGGGTCGGGCAGGACTGACAAAAGCAAATCAGGGCTGATGCTGGCAAAGGAAAGTATCTTTGATGCTGAGGAGCCTGGATATTGCTTGTTACGAGGGACCAAGTGCATGCTCATTTAGGCCAAACCTGGGCCTCTTGAGAAAAAGAATAGCTGTTAGATAAAAGATAAATCACAAGGCTTTATCTCTTTGTGCTCACTTATCACTTGTGCTGGCTTCTTAACAGGCTTCTGGGAGAGGAAAGGTGCGAGTCCTGAGATGGCCCTGGCTGCTGGGAGCTGGGTATGGGAACCCTACACTTCACCCCATCTTTCAACTTTCGGGGGAAAGGTGTGCCCGCCTCGCCATGCGGACAGGCCACGGGGATCTCCTCCCCTTGGCGAAGCAGTGCGGGCAGGCGCAGGCAGCACAGGGCTGGGGAGGAGCTGGTGGAGTAAAAGGAGACATAAACCATGGATGGCATGGCATGGCATGGCACGGGTGGGGGAAACAGAGACCTGGGGGACTTGGGTATGGGAAGGAAACGGCCAGAAAAGCAGGAATTTACGTGGTTGAGGGGTATAAAGCAGGGAACTCAGTGTTACTTTTTCCTAACATCTTTTAGGATAATTAAATGAAACCAGACTCCAATCAGTTCCAACAATTCATGCATTTAATTTATCGCCTTGGCTGTTGCAGCACAAGTCAAACCTGGGGGTTTTTCACAAATAGAAAAGTTTGCTTGCCGCGCTGTGGCTGGGTGGCTGCGCGATGCTGACTCTTCTGCAGCTGTACCACAGAGGCTTCAGCACTACAGACATCTGTCCCTGTAAATCTTGCATTAAACAGCCCAGTTTCCTGCTGGAAGTTAATGGTGCGACGCATAATGTTCTGCAGAGGTGAACCTGCACCTGCCTGATGTACTGGAGAGGCAAGTAAAGAGAGGAACTCCTGAAAAAGCATTTCAAATGTCATCTCAGGTAACGAGGCTGCATGCATCCATCAGAGGCTACGTTAAGGCCACACGTGCCATTCCTAAGGTCCTGCAGCTGCCGGGTCTGGTTGCCTGCTTTTCAGATTCATGTGAAAGCTGTATTTGCCTTGCGTACAAAGAGAAAAGCCCCTTTCAGCCCGTTTTCTTTCTGAGGCAGGCTGTGATTCTTTCCACTGTTCCCCTGCCCCTTGTGCTGCTCAGCCCGTGCTCTGCCAGGCGGCAGCAGGAGTTTTGCCTGTACTAAATGATAGCCAGATGAGGAGAAGGGAAAGAGACCGATAATGGTGCAAATTTGACCATAACATCATTGAATCCTGTTTCTGAGGGGCCGCTCGGAGCTCTGCACTGAGATCGTGCCACTTCTTGTTAGTCCAATCTTTAATTGATGTTTTCAAATCTATGAGCACAGACAGCTCTCTGGAGAATAACCCATGGAAGCGTCCGGTTCTATATGGCAACAGGCTGAGGAAGGACAGGCTATACAGATACTTTGACTGCAGAATCCATTCTGTGTTATGCTTCAACAGTAGCGTTCAAACTCTTTGAGAAATAGTAAAATAATTCACTAAACAGTTGTGGTGATGTTCACTAAGTTTATTATACAGTTCGTTATCGGTTCATCTCTGGACAGTAGCAGCTTGAGGTACTTGATTTAAGTTTCCTTCTTGTGAAAAGTATCATGGGGAAATTGATTTAATCAGTCAGAGAATTCATCATTGCATAAACAGAGGAAGAGGCTGAATTAGCATTAGTGAGAGATCTATGAATGTTCCTGGAGAAATTTTATTACTTTAACTCCAAGAGCTGACTCTGGAGCTTGGCTTTTTCTCCTTTGCTCTGCAAGATTTCCCAGTGGAGCACTCTGTGATGAATAATATTTCAGTTGTTCTTCTTTTCTTAAATAAATCTAATTTTTTTTTTTTTCCATGCAGGAAATGGAATCAAATGATAGGTATCACTCGTTTATCCTTTTATAACTCATGTAATATTAACAAGACGATGTCCTGCTGGTGAAGAAAGCAGTGTGCTTGGCCCTGGGCAGTCAGTAGAAGATAGACATATCTGATCAAATTACTCAGCTCCCCACAGAAGTAATTTTTAGATGATGATGATAATTACCCGCTCCTTGCCTTGTTCTGTCCAGGTTGCTCCTAGCCATGGAAAATCACTGTGGCAGAGGAGCAGTGCCGGATGGGGGATACGGCTGGTGCTGAGCATGAGGATGCCACCGAGGCAGTGGGCCACGATACCCCGTCGAAGTAAGTACTTGGTAATCTCATACATATCTTGGATTCTTCTATAGGGCTTAAAGCATGTCACCACATACATCTTGAATTATACATGAGCAGCTGATTGGACATAGCGTATCTGTAACCGCAGTGTTATCCATCCGCCAAAGAGCTGTCAGCTCCGCCAGCTGGGAAACGTCTGCTCCCACACAGCCCATCTGCGGTCTGTGTCTTCCTCCTGTGTCAGAGATCCCAGCTGCTGCCAAACTGGGGTGGCCTCCACCCCGGCAGAGGAGCTGGCCCTGCTATAGGAGGAGGAAACGCACAGGTATGAGCATCCCGCGGGGGAGAAAGGGCTCCCGTCCCTCCCTCCCGCCCCGGCCAGCCTGTCCCCAGTGGTCAGTAGCACGCTGGCCCCGGCGGGCAGGGGGCACCCCCGGAGCAGCAGGGAGCTGGGGCACGGTGGGTCTCGGACCACCCTGCGGTCACAGGTAGCTGGGGAGGACGGCTCCCCGCTCCCCCCGCTGCTGGGGCCTGCCAAGGGGCGGCTGCTTCTGCTTTTACGCAGCGCCGGAGGTCAAAGGGGGGAGAGACACAGACCACCAGCACCGTCACCAGCCTGTGCGCGGTGCCGGGCGGGCAGGGACGGTCCCCTCCTCCCCTGGGGCGGGCAGGGTGGGGGCTCCTGCCCCCAACACCTCTGCTGGCATTCGGGCAGGTGCTGTGACCCACGGTGTGGGCAGCCCCTTCCACCCCGGCGCTCCGCAGCCTGCGTGCCGCGGTGCCGGCCACCGCACCCGGCCGGGAGGTACAGGGCTCTGCGCTCAGGCTGGAGCACACAGACTCTCTTGGGAAATAAAACATCGCTGGCCAAGGGTTGAGCCTGGGGACTTGTGGGTTGGTGGTGAAGCACGGCGGGGGCAGCCCTCGTCTGGTGGAGGGGGACTCAGGGCAATGAACGTGGGCACAGTCCAAGCCCCTCTCCTCACCTGCCTGCAGCGCACATAGTCAAAAAACGCCAGGTAGGGATCCCCTCTGCCTCTATGCCTTGTGAAAAGCTGCTAGCAGCTCCGTAAAGTGTATGTGCAGGACCAGGGCTGCCCAGCCTGCCTGTGGGGCTGGTGTCTCAGCCGTGCAGACCAACCCCAGCTCCATGCGGAGTCAGGCAGAGCAGGTTGCCAGCAGACGGGCCCAGCACCCCCCTCCTGAGCAGGGGGCTCTTCTTTCACAGACCCCAGCCCTGGGGAACTGGCCCAGTCTGACCCCAGGTCTCTGTTTATTTCAAGTTTTATAGCTTTAAAAAGATTCCTGTCTGATGATCTAGACCTACTTACACCCTGCTGCTGTGTAGTGACATTCCACCAGCGCTAAGCAATATTTCACACAGAGACTAAACTTGCTGTCTGAGTTCAGAAGCTCTTCACCATTGTGGCAGCAGATCTCTCCAAACCTCTCTCAAATATTTGTCTTTTGCATCATGTCCAGAAAGTTACATGATCTGGACTTTTTTTGGACTAGAGAAGTGCGAAAGCCACTGCCTCTTCTCCACGCGGGGCTAAACCCTCTACCCATGCCCCTGGCAGCTCTGGAAAGGCTGGATGCTGGTGATGGTGGCAAAGCATTAAGACTTTGAGTTAAGGACCTGCAGGGAAACCAGTTGAAGGTAGCTCTACAGATCTGCTAAGAAAAGGGAGGGGATGGGGCGGGGCCCTGCAGCTTTCTGGAGCCAGCTCCTGTGGTTGTTCCCCTCTCTGACTGGATATGCAGGTATTTTCGTGTCTGACCTCAGCCTCTGCTGCACAAATGTCTACAGTGCTGGGTTAAGAAGGATCTTGCCCTCAATAAGATGGGAAAGAATGAAAAGTCAGGGACTGGTAACCTTGGCAAGAAGATGAACACACCATAAGGCATGGTAGCTTGAGCTTCAGTGTTTATGAGATTCTGGAAACCGGACAAAAGGCCAAGACTGACTGAAGGTACCTGACAGTCTTGCGCCTGCCTGACCACACGATTCTCCACTTCCCTCTGAACCGCCTCGCCGGGGCTGCTGCCAGATGAGGTAGACCTCAGGCTTCAATCAGCATGGCAATTCCCTTGTCTCTTCTGCTAATTGTTTCCCACAACCCTCCTACCTCCCTGGCTGTCAGCCTTATCAAAGAGGAGAGGCTGGATAGGCTGCCAGGGCAGAGCACCCGCTCCCCGACTGCTGGTCCTCCCCCTCCTCTGCCATCGCGGCTCCTCGGTGAACTGATGTGAATGAAATCTAAACTAGGGCAGTTTCCTAGCTCAGGGGAAAATGTCTTTCTCCACAACCAGCTCTGACATCTCTTGTCAGCACCAATTTCGAAGTTCACCGGATAACAACAACAAACCCCCCCCCATGCCTGAACTGCAGCCCTGTTTCACATTGTCTGACGCAGGGGTGAGTCCCTCGGGACGGGTCTGCGGTGGGAGGAGGGAGGGCAGCGCGTGTCCCATGGGGTGGGTGCGTGGCCGCTGTCCCCACAGCCTCCCCACATCCCCCTGTGCTGCCCGGGCCCGGGCCGTGGGCGACCTGCCAGCCAGTTCCTCAGTCCCCCTCTGTGCAAAGGGAGGGAGGAAACCACAGAGGCTTTCTGTGACCTGCGCCTGAAAGCTTTTTTCCCATCTGATGTTGCCTCCTAATAGGATTTGGCTGGTCGATACCAGCTAGCGTGCACGGGGTGAGAGCATTTTTAAATGGGTGTTGAAAACTCTTTTGTGGAGAATTTCCAGCCTGCTTATTGCTCCAGGTGGGAGAAGCCTGGAAGAAAGCCACATACATGCAACAGTCTAGACATGTTTGATTTCTTTTTGGAATTAAAGAACAGAAGTCCCATAATACTCTTTTTTTTTTTTTTCAGCATTCGTACAAGTAGCCAATATAAACAATTCTCTCACTG
This sequence comes from Tyto alba, assembly GCF_018691265.1. Lineage (NCBI taxonomy): Eukaryota > Metazoa > Chordata > Aves > Strigiformes > Tytonidae > Tyto > Tyto alba. The sequence goes on from NW_024881280.1 coordinate 11,894,528, forward strand.
CCCTGAAATCTGGAGTCGCTCACAGGATGAAGCAGTGACCTACTGAACCTCTGGGAAGAGTAATATTAGCCTCCGTCTGGTCTGCTGCCTTCTTGGCTTGGGGCTGGCAACCACAGCCCAGCTACCCCAAGGACCAACACAGGCGCTCTGGTGTGGGTGTTTGTGGGGTGGCTGGTCCCATAAAAAGAGAGGAGATGCTCGACGAGATTGTTGAAGTCAAGGACATTCCCCCCCCCCCCCCCCCCACATTTAGGCACCTAACAAACCGGCTGCTTCTCAGAGGCAACAGGTTCCCCAGCTCTGCTCAGCTCACCTGGAGGAAATCCACCAAGGACTAATCCCGGGATCTGCAACTGGCATTAGATCCCATGAAAGTGCTGACCACAGAGAAAGTTTTTGCATCACACCCAAGAGCTGCTGCTCAAGATGGATTTTGAGCTGCTGCTCAAGATGAATTTCAAGCTGCCTTCAGACACGTGCTCAGGACAGCAAGCCTCCAGGCTGACTCGTAGGCAGATGAAGGCTACTTAGACCAAGGTCACTTCTGAGGTCACCAGTGCCATCGCTGCAGACTGGTTTTCATGCAGGAGTGATGGATAGACTGAGCCCGGCTAGCTCAGTCAGTAGGGCACGAGACTCTTAATCTCAGGGTCGTAGGGTTTAAGCCCCACGTTGGGCGCCAAAAACTGTCGTGGTTTGGGCCTGATTGGCAGCCAACCACAATGCAGCAGCTCTCTCTCCCTTCCCCTCCGGCAATGAGAAGGGACAGAGAGCCAGGCTTGGGGTTCGAGATAGGACTGGGATGGGGAAAAATCCCCCTTTATGATCACGAGCAAGAGGCAGACTCGTTAGGGGAAGAAAAAAAGAATATACATGTATTACAGACACTAACAACACGTAACAGAGTAGGACAGTGAGAAGCATTGCCACATCTTGAGAACACCTTCCCCCCACCCCTCCCTTCTTCCCGGGCTCAGCTCTGCTCCCGATATCTCTACCCCCTCCCCCAGTGGCGCAGGGGCAGGGAATGGGGGGTGCAGTCAGCGCTGCCACTTCCTTCATCTTCGGTGAGGGGAGTGTCCGGAACTTGTTCCCCCCTGCTCCATCGTGGTCCCCTCTCACAGCAGACAGTCCACCACAAACTTTCTCCGACATGAGTTCCTCCCATGGGCCGCAGCGTTCCCCACACTGCTCCGTCAGGGGTCACTAACTTCCTCCGACTGGATTCCCTCCCACGGCTGCAGCCCTTCCCGAGCTGCTCCGGCGTGGGACTCCCCCACATGCTGCAATCCTCCCAGCGCTGAATTACAGCAGCGGGGCTGCCTTTTCCCATGAGACCCCGGCCTTCTTCGGGCACAGAACCTTGATCAGGCAAGCAGAAGCCACAGGCCGTAAATGAATGTCTGCTCCACCGTAGATATCCATGGGTGGCAGGGGGGGCCGCCCTGCCGTCTCACCACAGGATACAGGGGGGTCTCTGCTCCGGCACACCTCCCCCCTCCTTTCTTCCTCCGTTCCTCCACTGACCTTGATGTTCACGCAGCTGCAGCAACTCCTCCTCACCAGTCCCCCTGCCCGTCACCACGTCCCTTCTTAAATACGTTATCGCAGAGGCGCAGCCGATTGGCTCAATTTTCCAAACAGAAGTGGAGCTGACATGGAGCTGGGGGAGCTTCGAGAAGCTTCTCACAGGGGGCCACCCCGATAGCCCCCTCCCCTGCCACCAAAAAACTCCACCACTCACTCAACCCAGGACAGTTTCCTGTCACAAAATTAAATATTAAGATAAGTGTCAAGGAGACCAGATACACTTGCTCTCAAGTGAGGCTGGGGGCTGCTGGCTCCTCCCATGTTGGTGGTGCTGCTCATTCAGGCTTCCCTAAGCCTTCTTGCCACCATATTGCTACCTGGAGTACTGCTGCTGTCATTTCTCCAGTTTGTTTTGCATAATTGGATTTTTCTTTTCTGGGTTTTCTATGCCTTCAACTTTGGTTCTGTCTGCAGGCTCAGACATAGTTGGAATTGCATTGAAGAAGCACCCAATAAAGAACAATGTGGGGCAGCTGCCTATATATCCTGCTTGACTTCAAGTGCAGTGGAGATGACACTGTCCAGATTGAGCATGGAAATGGCTCAAAAAAGGCCAAAAACATACCGAGTGAAAAGATGTACTCAGGAGCCAACATCCCTCACAGCACAGGGAGGAAGGCTAGATGCCAATAGGTTTGTGTAAGGTATATAAGCCATCCTATGCAATTAGGAGGCCCATTTTTGATTAGCAATTGCAAGAGACAAGAGTGGGGCATCCATATCTTGCCTATAGTGGTAGGATGAGTGTGGGAGATGTAAGAAACTCCTAAATGGGATGAAAGGATTGTTGCCTTTCAGCTAAGCTCTTGTCCTTGCCTCTTAGATAAAGAACAGTCCTTTGGATCTAATCAAGACTTAGAAAAGCAGCCAGGCTGATAACACGTTTCAAGGCTTTCAAGGCCTCGGGATTCATTTTGGTGTAATCCCTGTGTAGTTAATTTTACTTCCCAAAGCCCTCTTGCAGGCTCTGTTCTTCCTCGCGTCCCACCTCAGGCGCACGTGGTGCTGGTGGGTAACCTTGCAGAAGTGCTGCATCCCACCACAACCGCCTGGGTCGATCAACTCCCTCATGCTCCGTGGGCTCAGGAGGGCAACTTGGGGTCCCCTGGCCCTAACGTGCAACTCCAAAATGAGCAGTTACTGCTATTATCATGGATGAAAATTCCTCGGGTATCTCTCACTGAACTTAATTTCCTGCCTTGCGCTGGCAAGGCTCCCTGTTTCCATGGTGATGATTTATTCCTTTAAATAGTTCCCATTCAAGAACAATATCATGGGTCCTTCTCTGTTGTTCGTTTAATTAAAAATAACCTCCTCTTCTCCTGGCGTTGGTCTTGGCTGAAGCAGTTGGAGTTGGACACTTGCCTCCAACCTCTCCAATCCGCCCTCGCTCCCACCCAGTGATAACCCTCCTGTCTCCCTGCCACTCCGTGTAACCCCCGAGGTCTGTCCTTGGCCCTTCCTGGCCTGCCCTACTGAGGAACCTCACACAGGTGGATCTGGAAGGAAAACGCAGAGGGGGGAAAGGAGGGACCAGCTGAGCTCCCTCAGGACAGCACCGCACAGCCCGACATCCACCCAGCAGTGGGAGAGGAGCCTGTCGCCCTCCGCAGCGCTGCCCTTGAGCTTTCCCTGGCTTGTGAGAAATAGGAAGCCTGGCGAGAGCAGCATGGCCTGTGATGAAACAGTCTATAGGGCATTGCCCACTGTTGCAGCTCTGATGTTCAAATAAAAAGCCAGGAAGGGAGTTTCTAACCTGAAAACTGGGAAAAAACAAACAAACAAACAAACAACCCCCCTCCAAGCAAACAAAAAAAACCACAAGGAAAGCAAAAAAAAAAAAAAAAAAAAAAGGCTGAACTGCGTATTTGGTATATTTTACAGTGACCACTTTATTGCATTAAAGTCTGAACAGGTAGCCCGGTCTCCACACAGCAGGGACCGTTTGGTGTTTTTGGGGACGCTTACTTTTTGCTTTGCGTAAAGAGGGAGACAGAGCATCTGGTTTCTCTGCTTCATTTTATATGACAATGCTTATTTTGCTGATACATTCACATTCCAATTTTCTTCACACATAGTAAAAAATAAATGCTTTGGGGTTCTTCTCTGTAGAAGCACATTAGTGTGCTTGTTTTTCAGGCACCAGTAGCAGACATGCGCTCAGAGCCTGGAGTTCAACCACCAGCGAGGAGAGCGGACTTTGGGGAAAGTGAATTCCCATCTATGAAGAAAATTCCTGATTCACTGCATAAATTTTCTGACTTGCTGCATTAACTGCAGCCACCACTGGCTTAGGCTGGGAGCAGGACAAAAATCTACCTACAAAAAATAGAAGTATGTAAGTAATATAGCCTTCCAAATGCTTTTTGCTCAGGCGCACAGAATGGCTCCCCAGGAATGCCAGGTTGCTGGCTAATCCAGAAGGGCGGGTACCAGGTACCTTTCCTTCTGCAATACTCAGGCTGTGAAATCATTTAAAGCGATTGCAGCACCTTTCAAATGAGCAGTGAAACTCATCCTTATAAGGTGGGAAAGCTCCATGGTCTGCTGTTAGAAGACTGGAATGTGAGCACGGCAAGGATTGCTTCACGTGAGCCCCTTATCTGAGAGATTGGCGATAAAGCTGAAGAAGTTAATGTGACACAAGAAGAATTTCTCCCTTATCTAAAGGAAGCCAGAGATGGGCAAGTCAGAGGTACAACACGCAGGATGAGTTATGAGGAGGAAATGATGTAAAGGGGCCAGACAGTTTGTAAATCTGCCTGCTTGCCTGAGTGTCTCCTATTTTGTGCTTTGGACAATTGTATGGACATCAATACAACATCAATTTTAGAAACACTTGACTGGAAGCCTGAATCTGCTGCCTGTAGGGCAAAGCGACAAAATCCAAAGTCCTTACGACCCTCAAAATGTGCCAGCCCTATTTTTGACCTCTCTTTGACATTGAATTGGGAGAAAGCGAGGGAGGATTTTGACATAAGCCTTTTAATCTATCAGTTATTTGTCATTTCCCTCAGGCAATTTTTCCTGAAAGTAGCAGCCTCTATGCCTCTTAAAATACAGTGGGGGAAGACGCTGTGCTATCAAAATGGTTCATTTGCCTCTTACCAGACACCCACAAAGTTTGCCCGGAAAAGATTTTTCAGTCACTTAAACCTTTGTTTTAAGATGGCTTGTTTCCTTTACAAGCAAAGAGGAAAGTGCTACTTCTTGGTATAGAATATAGGCACGCCAAGTGTTAAATTCCAGCTATTTCCTCTGTACCCTTTTCAAAGCCTGGCTAGAAACATCTTGCACAGTTGTAAGAAGTTGGTGTGGCCCTCAGCTTCTCTCAACATGTCACTTTAGACAGTGTCTATCTGCATGCTCCCTGGTTAATCTTCTTATCAAAACCCCTTTGCTTCCTCCCCTCGTGCCACTGCTTCTGCGTATTTCCCATTTTACCTCTTTACAGCGGTGTGGGGCAAGGGTAGTGGGCAGCCCCATTGCCCACCAGTCCTCTTCCATGCCTGATCCACCAGCAGGACACATGGCCACCAGCCTTGCACCAGCAGTAGGTGTCTTCTATCTTTTGGACATTCAGGGGAGAGACCCAGGTGTTACTTATGATATTGAGGGCAAGAAAATTCTTTCTAAGAGAGCAGATGTTTTGCACATAATCATAAGTTTCCAGGGAGGAGGCAAGACTTTATTCCTAAAACCAGACAGACCCAAACGCCGCTGTTTCCCATTGGGAGCACGTGACCTGATGGCCGCAGTATGTCCTTCCTCCTCCCCTTCCTCTGGTTCTTTACAGCCTCTCCTCCAAATGTTTCCTTTCTCCTGGTCTCAGGGCTTGGCCAAAATGCTGCTCACCCCACCCAGCACTGTATGATGGAGAGCCAGACATCGCATCTTCTTTTGCCCGGTCCACAGACTCCAGGAAAAGTGGCTACAAGGCCCAGGACTCCTGACGAAACCAGAGGGCTGCGAGGGAAGGACCACAAGCTCACCCAGTCCCTGGGCAGAACAGACCCAGCACACTCTCTGTTTGGGCACATCTCCAAAGCAAAACCCAGGTACTAACTGCAAGAAGAGGTCACCAGCAGTATTTTAGTTGTGGTGCTGTGAGGCCACGCTATGGCAGGTACTGTCTTTCAGAGATTTTTTTTGTCAAAAGACCTTGTCCTTCATGAGGAGTTCAGAGCATGTGTTTGAAAGAATAGCCCTGGGTTATTTTTATCAAAGAGAATGTGGCCAGTAGAAGTAGCATAATGGGGCTCAGCGTGACTTGCTTTTTTCCAGAACAATGCTCATTGTTCTTGTGGAGCTAAGGACAGTTTGGGCTCTTACAAATTGCCATTTTTATATAAACCAGGGGAAAAAATAAAACAGAACCTGACTCCTTAGCTGGGCAGAGCTGCAGTGGTTTCTGCATTGCTAATGTGACTAAAATGTGGTAAAAACACAATCCAGTCTCTCAAGCCAGCAGGTAAGATGAATAAGGGAGTGTTAGTGGAACCACGCTTTTTTGGCCTGAGTAACCTGATCAAAACTGGCCCTGCTCTGAGCTGGCAGTTAGACCAGATGTCCTCTGGGGGTCCCTTCCAACCTGAATTACCCAATGGTACTCGGGAATGGCAGACTCCTGCTGGTCTGCAGAAAAATTTGTCCTGAATTTTCACAGACATTAAACCAGAACGAGATTCAAGCTCCTCGTGCCTTTTTACATTACGAGCCCAGGACTTGATGTGGCTTGCTGTGGGTTTGTTTCTAAGCAAACCTGGTGGAAGCGCCCAGGGCTTCCCCTGGTGCAGAGCTCCCCACCAGCCGACCCTCCCAGCCCTCAGGCAGTTCCTCCAGCTCCTCGTCCCCGTCCCCCCCCCCCCCCCCACCCCCGAGGGCAGCACCCTGCAGGGAGGGCTCTTCCCAGGCCTCCCCCTGGAGCTGGAAGGAGTGAGAGACATGTCTGAAGCAAGAGATTAAAATGCAAGACCTGAATTATTCTCCGCGGGATGGAGTGTGGAGCGAATGCTGCTTCTGCTCTTCCAGGGGAGGTGGAAGGCAAATACTGGCCCTGTTCCTTCTTCAGGGCATCCATCCCAGGCTTACCTGAAAATAGAGACCTACACTGGAACCAGGCTGATCTGAATGTCATCTTGTGCCTAATAAAGGAAGATGGTTCGAATGTGAAAGGGTGCTAGCACACGCAGCACGGGGCTGGGCTCAGGGGACACCACAGTCCTTGCTTTGAAACATCCACGGTGGCTGTGGAGGGCTGGGGGGTCCCTGGGCTGCTTGTGGGGGCAGAGACCAGAGGGAAACAGACCTGCTGTTAGCAGGGACGAGTTTGCTGCGAGGAGGTTGGTACCTCTGGTGAACCAGCCTGGAGAACAGTGGCAGGAATTTTTCAGCCGTTCTCACCCATCTCTAATTTCTCCCACCAACGCTCTGGCAGAGCTGAAGTCTATTGATGTTTAAGAAGCTCTTGGAGCCGGTTTCTTCTCTCAGGGTGTTCTAGATGTATGCAATATGCTGTGACTACGCTCCCAGAAACCTGTTGGATGGGCTGAATTTTGTAAATATAAATGCTAAGTCACAGATAAATGAACAAAGCAGATAATCAGGTGCAAGAGAAAACACTACTGTAAATCCAATGTGGGCCTCTTCTGTAGTTTTATTTAGGAATCGGGAAGACGCCAGCACCCAGTCCTATTCAAGGTAACAGTTGTTTTGCTATTGGGCACACACAGTTTGGACTGGGCCCAGACCCTCTTTCTCCCTCTCTCTTTTTTTAATTGCTCTTTCCATAATTACTGCTATTGTTGTGTGTAGTTTTTTTTTTTTTTTTCCCTTGTGAAAGTTTTTATTACTTGAGTGCAAAAACTATGATGTAAATGGGAGTCACTCCCAGAGAATGCCCAAGGGCTGAGGTGCAACTGCCCTGAGATGGGTCATGCTGTAAAATAAGAAGGGTCAGGGGACTCCTTCCAGACCAGCTGGCATCGGTGAAGATGTTGTGCCATTGCTGCTCTGCAAAAGAAATACAAGCACTGTCAGCCTTGGTCATGCCCCAGAAGAACCTGTGTAGTTGGGCTGGGACTCGCCTGTCCTCCGTGGTGGTCATACAGGAGGGGATGAGCTTTCTCTCATTTGGGCTTTCTCTATTTGAAAGGTCTGGGCAAATTAGGAACCTGTCCCTGGAGAGGAGATTTGGCAATTGCACGGCGCTGACAAATGTCCAGAGACAACAAACCACCAAAGCATGGAGAAAATGGGGAGCCTTGAGCCCTCCTCTTTGTTTTTCACTTGTAGGGATCTTAGGTGTCAGGCACAAAGAGACAAAATGCCTGCAGACAACCTTGTAATATTTACATTTTATTTTTAGCTAAAACAGTGTAACTTGTGTCTAATTTACTGGTTTACTAAAACAGAATCAGAGAGGAATGAGGTTATTTATGTGTTTCAACGAGACCCACACAGCCTGTTCCAGCAGCTCTACAGCCCTGGCCTAAGCCCCTGGGCAGAGGGGATGTGCATGGAGGTGCCACCACGCCTGGGAGCTGCACTCAGCTCTACTATCAGCAGATGCTATTTGAGCATGTTATAAAGTGATATTCCAATAACCCTAAGATCATATATTCTCTGTTTTCCTCTCACTCAAGTCAAGATATGGTGCTGAACTGAACTCAGCACAAGGGAGACCTGGGTACCTTTCAAAATCCAAAATGGAGCCTTGCTTGAGTCAAGTGATAAAGAAGTATTTATATTTCTTTTCTACCATGTTAACTGTGTACTTTTTGCATTGCCTGTCATTCAGAGAATGGCAATTTAGGAATCCAGAGGGATGGAGGGGGATGTTTGGTTACTTTTTTGCCTTAGCAGCAAATCATCCTTGAATAAAGAGCCTGGAAATATGATTAACCCCAAAGCTGTATGTTTCAGAAATTATGAGTATGTGGAACAGACTCTATGCACAGACCTATGATGGAAATTGTTTCCTAGTTTCGTCTGCCAAGAATCACAGGGCGCCCCAACAAGGTGCTGTCAGGACCGAACTTCCCAGCAAAAACCTTTCATCAGCCATTCGTATCTGTGTACTGCTAGGGCTGAATTTGGCACTGCCTTGGCAGCGGTTTGCAAATGGGTAATTTGCATATAAGTTCCCTTAGGTTCTTAATCAAAAATTTACACTTTTTTGGTTTTGATTTCCATTATTCTTCAGAGCACCAGGTACACGAGATACTTCAGGTACGCTTAGTTACGCTTGGATCAGAAAGAAACAGAGAGGGGTTAAAATATGCTTAATCGGCTGTGGGTGGAGGTCTATTAGAGGAGGACTAGAGTCATTCCTCTGAGAGCATATTTCTGGCTCTCTAACTGAGATGGCCATGAGCAATAGGAAACACAGAACTGTGCCTATTAGTAGTTGTAATGATTTGCAGTAGAAAAGAATATATTTCACTGTATTTCACAAACAAATATTGTCAGTTCATCTTACACAATTGGCAGCCCTCTCAATTTTTTCACATTTTCCCCTTCAGAAACTACTTGCCATTCAAAAAGGAATAAACTGACTTTATAAACAGACAAGCAGACTGTGCCACAAGGGTTTTTCTTTTATGTGGGTGTTGTTATAGAGAAAGACAGATTATAATCTAGGGCTGTTGCCCATGGGGACTACCTTGAGAACCATTTAAGTTCATCTATGACAGTGGAGGACATGGAACAGGACCTCATACAAAAAAATCAAGATATTTCACAAAACCTCAGTATCTTGGCATTTCCTATTTCTCTCTGCCAGACTGCAGTGCTTTGAACACTGTGTCCCAGAGACATCGGGTGTCAGAGGGATGTTCAGAACAGGATAGTGCCACAAACTCAGACCCAGAGCTGCTGAGCTGCTAAGACCAGGTCACTTTCTTTTTCTTCCCAGTTTTCTATTTTCATCACTATTTTTCAAAATCCTGGCTGATGCAGTACCTGAAAGATGCTCATTTTAGCTCAACCTTACAAAGGAGGGCAGAAGGCGCCTGTGTCTCTCTACCACAACAGTACAAGGAAACTTTCCAAGGCTCATTCTTCACTAGCTCAGCTTCTCCAGCCATAACCATTTGGGTGCAGTGTATCTAACCTGCACAATGATTACTGCAAGAGAAAAATCCTTGATGCCTTTTCCTGACCCAGGGTCTGTGCACTGCCATCAACCATGGGAGACTTTCTGCTGGCCCCTACTATAACTCTGTTTCCAAATACCTGCAAGATCAGTTATCACAGGAATTACTGCAGTAAAAATACCCTGTGAGATGAGGTAATTTAATTTAATAATAAAAAAAAAAAATGCTAGATATGAGTGATTAGGAGAAAGAGGTCAGAACACTTGACCCTGTGGCTCATTCTCATCTCTTCTCGCCGGACAGGGATGTCCTCACTTCTTGTCCAATGACTTTGAGGCAGTAGTACCTGCTTGGGGTCAGCTGCTTGTATAAGCAAGACATACCAGGCTGCCATATCACCCAAATGCTAAGATGAAGGAGGAGACCATGGAAACAAGCATCTTGGTGGGACAACTGACACCATCTGAGCAGAAAAACTCTGTGCTCAGGCATCAGGATACACAACAGCCACAGGGCCACCTCTGCAGGTGAGGATAGCTCTTTTCTTCCAAATGACAGGCAGCTGCCACCCCTCTGTCTTTGCAAGGTTCATTCATCTGGAAGATATGACTCCCATGAAGTAGCACATCACTGCATGGGGATGGGGAGACGACTCTTCAGCCTTTACCCTTTCTCTGACAACTTCCATGGAAATGGATTCTAACTCTTCTCTGCTGACTGAAGAAAAGCAGGTGTTTGCCACCCAGTGTGTTTTGATCCCAGGCTTGGGTAGGATGGGTGAGATGGGGCCAGTGATTCAGTGACAGAGGAGATGTGCTAGGCACATGTCAAGGCTGCAACAAGCTCTTCTCAAGGCCTTCCCTTGCCCGAGGCAAGGGAGGAGAGGGTCCCCCTGTGTCAGTCCCAAGGCCAGAACCCTGCTGCCCATGATGGGGCTCCCACTGCACACCCCAAGCTCTCCTACAGCACTGCTCTCACTAAATATATAGGGTCAGAGACCTGCTGCACTGGGCCTCTGGCGCACAGGCACTAGAAGCACAAGGTACAGCAATTCTTATGCTTAAAAACATCTACTTCATAGCTAGCAGCATGAATGGCTATGAGTTTGCTGATGGCTATGACAAGGTTGTTCTCCCTCTCGAAAGCCTACATGCTCTGTGCTTCCCACAGCCAGGGTCCTCTTGCCACAATAGGCTGCCTTCAGGTCGGTTGAAAGTGCAAGTGCTGAAACCCCATCCACATCTGCCCTGCCAAGAAGATGGGGTAGGGGTGTTGGAGGTATGTTTGGCCAGGAATAGCGATGGTGAATTTGATGTTGACCATAATACAAGAGAAAACCACACCTTCCTTGATATTAACAGGTGGCTCTCCTTTTTCAGCAGGGGAAGACCCAGGGATGCTGTAAAGGGCAGCTTTTGCTTTCTGGAGAGAAAAACATCACCACATTCTCCCTGTGTGCTGGAGGGCAATATAAAGCAGCTCATCTTTACCTAGGCAGTTATTTAAACAGCACAGATGTCTGGAGCAGTCAGCCCACTCCCAAACTCCCCACGCAGTATTTCTTCCTCTTGCCACCGGTTTGAGTTTGGCCCTCTATTTCTCAGCTTTGGTCCTAACAGCTTCCCGTTCCTCTTCGGGAGAGTGCCCGGCGGGGAACGCAGATGAAAGAGGTGCTGCAGAATGGAGGGTGACAGAAGCCACCTTGGGGTGCCCCTGCTACGCTCCCATACAAGGCTGGAAGGTTTCCACCTTTCCTTCCCCGTGGCTGTGCTGCGGGGGGGCGAGCTGGCCCACGGGGGCCAGCCTTACCGGAGATGGTTGTGAAAGCCCTCAGGCTCCCAGCCAGGTGCCCTGGGGCCAGGCATAGCCCAGGGTGGGGGAAACCTGGGGCAGGGGGGTAGCACGGCCCAGCAGGACGACCAGGGGCTCACAGCTCTTGTCCCCACACCATGTGGCAGCCACCACTGGAGCCAGGGAGGGGCAGAGTGGGTAACGGCAAGTCCAGTCCACAAGCGCTACGGTGATCCGGCTTGTGTGCAGTACTTATCCAGGGGGACCTGGTCAGGGCACTGGCAGCTGGGCTGGACAGCAATTGCACTAAACCCCTTTTTAAAGCTTAAAATGATGTCATGTAAAAGTCTACGGTTTGATTCCCAGGCATCCCTCATGGTAGTGCATCTGTCCTTCCCATGACAGGAGCCTCTGCTTGATGCCTGCACTGCCAAAAGAAAAAAAAAAAAAAAAAGCCTAAGCAGCATTTTTTAGATTTTTTTGCTGATCTCCTGAAGGTCAGGAAAGAAACATGTACCCACAGGGTATTGATTGGTCCAAAAAAAGAGATGAGATTGATGTCTTGACAGGTGGACTTCAGGCTTAAAGTGAAGTCTGCTCCATCACTTTATACTGTTTGTTGTTCCTCAGACCCTTCATCTCCCTCCCTGCTGTTGAGGAAATAGCTGGGACTTTCTCAAGCTAAAAAAAAAAAAAAAAAAATCAACCCCCCCCATATTAAAAAGCAGAATATTTAAATGGAGAGCAGGATGCCATGAAAGGAGCTCTTAGGGATGGGGGAGAACCTGCTTATAGGACAAACTCTCTAAACAGTGAAGATGACTTCTGAGCCCTGGCCATGACTGCTGGGCTACAGCCACAGGGAGCACAGGTGGGGTGTGCCCAGCCTGAATGAGGGGTGGCTGGGCTGCCCCAAGAGCCTCCTTCCCTTGGTCTGAAAGTGCCACTGCCTGCATTTCTCATACCCTTCTTTACTTGCTGTGTTTCAAAGCTAGTTTTATGGTAAGCTTGGAGGGAAGATACAAGTAGGTAATCATAGCTCAGAAAAAAAACCAACAGAGACAAAGCACTGCAGAGAATCCCAGGGCTTATACTGCTGGTTTGGAGCCTCCTCTTATGAGCAAAATCACAGGTGTACATTATGTGAGAAGATGGGGAGGGGGAAATCCTACTAGAGAAGAGATTAAATGAAGCTGGGGAGAGCAGCTTACCTAATTTTCTTGCTGAGTTGCTGCCCAGCAGCATCTTCCTCACTTGTGTCTTCTCCAAACTCCATTTTACAGCTTTAGATGTTTTGTTCCACAAGTGTCACTCTTCTGATAGTGGAGCTATGGCAAATATAAGGGTTTGAGGTTTGATGCTGCTTCCCAAATAAGAAGCTTTCTGATGTAGGAGGTAACTGCGCTGTGCAGCGTGTTTTGAGGTAGCTATGCACAGTTGCTCCCACTGTACAGAGAAGAAACGGCAAGGAGAATGAGCCAGTTGGGAGAAAAGCATAATGAACACAAGATGATTTTCTGTGCAAAAGCATGCATACCCCATAGCTGCTGCTATGCAATAGTTTTTGCTTGTGGAGCACAAGAGCTTAACCTGCTCTGCGGATGCAAGCCGGCTGCTGACCACTCAGGTGCTCCCTGCACCCTTCAGAGACGTGGGATGAAAGGGCTTCTTCAAAGCCCTTAGCCATCCCTCTTTGTACCATGGGCAATCTTGTACCAGGCTCCAGCAAGTGCTTTGGGAAGGCAAGTTAATGGAGTGGTGGCTTTAGGCTCAGCGTGTGGGTCCTGCTCCGCTTCCGAGATAAGTCTGAATTTGGATCCCAGCCTCACTGACTCAGCACCGTGTTCCCTGCTCACTGCTGGGCCACTATGTGCTGAGAAAATCTGGCATGCCTGGAAGGCTGTTGGTGTGTTTTTTCAGCTGTACCAACTACTTTTCTGAAAGGAGTGAGCTCTTCCTCCCTTCCTCCACACCACACTGTGCTAAGCTGTGCCACCCCTGCTGCTGGTGGAGGCGGGTGGCTTGGCATGGTACAGAAGACAGCAAAAACCTGCAGCTCAGCTGTTTCTCCCTGGTCTCCCAGGGCAGCATTTGGAGCACTAGGTGATATTACAGGAGCCTCGATTAGCGTCCTGAAGCCCACAGCTAACAGGTAAGAATTAACCCCCCCCCCCCTAATTTTAAGAGCACTCATGTCCTGTTGGTGCACTAATGATGAGGGTGGGCCTCCCTTCAGTCATATGGATCTCCCTTTATGAACTATCTGTCATCACGCCCTAATATGCAAGTATGGATTGTGAATATAGTTTGCAGCCCGATGTCACTGTGACCCATTTCGCTACTGAAATAAATGACGCTAAAAGCATGAGGAGACGACAAGGCCACGAGAGGTGCATCTGAAAGCCAAAACTAGGAGTGAAGCATCTCCTCTCAGCATTTGGAGTACTGATGGTGAATTTTGCTGGTAGCTGTAACACAAAGAGAACTGCTACTTCCTTTATGAGAGCTGCAAGTGAATTTAAAGCAGGTTTTGTCCATATAAGTGTACATAAATGTGTGGCTGAATTTTTTTCCCACAGCCCCTTTCACCTTAGTCACCCCTCTCAGCTGAGTCAAGTTCCTGCTGCTTTACACATGGGCATCTGATGGGACTGTCTAGGTCGGGTTCCATATGTCTGATTTTACGTTTTAAAATCCCTGCAGCTGTAAATGCTTTTCTTCCATTGTTAGTCTCTTCACAAACATGTCATGTTGCTTCATGGTACTGTCTTACCCTCTGAAGCTGACTGTTGCAGGGCTATGAAAGAGAGCTGGAAGGGCTCCCAAAAGATAATGCAAGGTTCATCCCCCAGGCTCATGGTGGGATCAGTTGTCCTTGAAGTTTAGCCTCTCTTATAGCTGTCCTATGTGTTCTTTAGAGCCTCCAGCAGTGGATATTCAGCAGCTTCCTTTGGTGGCCTACTCAAGTGCTTTGCTATCCTGGCCAGTTGCAGATTCTCTGGTGGCTACAGCAAATGGTGTACTGTCTTCCACTTTGCAGTAAACTTTTCCGTATTTGAGGTCTGCTACTATGTCTCACTTTAGCTTTTTCTTTCCTAGACTAAACAAGCCTACTTCTTTGTCTTCCCTCAAAGGTCTGGTTTTCTAGACCTCTGAGCCTTCTTGTTACTTCTCCTTTGGACTCCCTCCAACTGATGTGTATCTTTCTTAAAAACTGGCACCCACAGACAAACACAGCACTCCATCCACAGTCTCATAAAAGCCGAGGGGAACAGAAGGTTTTGTTCTCATGTCCTACAAATGACACTGCTGTATACGTGCCCTTCTGGGCATGGATTTCCTGGGGAAGGCCTGAGAGAGATGCAGCTCTGGCATTACATTGGCCTGCATAGCACACATACCTTGCCATGCTGCTGCAATTGCACAGCGTTCCCTGCCCGCTCACAGTACAGCCTGCTCCAGATCTGCTGATATCTGTTCTGTGTTTGCTCTGCATATATAACTAATATAGCCTCAAAAGTAATGCAAAGCAATGCAAAGTTACGCCCTCTCATGCCATGAACTCCTCCACCTGGAATCAAAGACTGCAGTAGCCGCCTGGCCTGCTTGCATCGCGTTTTGCATTGTATCAGATTTCTACCATCCATCACCCTCCGTGGTTCCCCCTACGGGATCATCCCGGGCCTGCATCATGAAGGCAGCAAAAATTGTGAGCAAAGGAACTTCATGCATCATCAGGTCTTACACCAGCTCTCTGCAGCCACTGCATAAGCAGCCTGTCGGGGACGGAGGGGCCGCGTGACCAGAGCACTGAGCTCTCTGGTAATCCATTTCTGACGCATTATCCTTGGCAGGCCCAGTGTACACTGAAGCAGACCCGTGGCTGCTTCACATATCCTGCAGATCCCCCCTGGGGATCATTCTCTTGAGCAAAACTGCACCGGGGACGGTCAGACGGAGCCTGGCGTCTCCAGCTGGCTACATACCGCTGACACGAAAGCTCCAGCAAGGATCCCCAAAGCATTTTGATCTAAACATACCGGAGCGTAGTGGTGGTTTTGGTCAGGCAGGGATTGCTGACACGCAGTTGCAACAACTGCAACCCACTGTTGCATGCCCTAACCGTACTGGCTGTAACTGCAGCAGACCCAGTGCATCCCACAGCAGCGATCGATGGCTTCGCAACGGCTCCTGCTGCTCTGGTCAACATTAGACTCGCAGTTAGCAGCAGGAAAGCCGATGCAGCGTGCTGTTTCTGAAGTACGACAAGGAAGCTGCCCTGCTCAGAAGGAAAGAAACGTTTGTTGTCACTCTCTCCAGAAAGTCATGGCAAGCCGTGCCCTAGAAGGGGTTCTACTAGAAAACAGCCTGAGGATACCACTGTACAAGTGATGTACTTGGAGTTGAAGGAGGGCTGTTTTTTTTTCAGGCATTGTGCTAGAAAATGACAGACTTGCAATTATGGGGAACATCAAAGTGAAGAGAAGGGATTTTAAGTGAAGTTTTTAAACTGAGGCTAAATAATGACAGGTCTGGGAGTTCAGTGACTCTGTCATAAGAAAAGATTTTCTGTGAGGGGAAGGGTGGAGCTGGAAAGAGACTAATCCCTGTGCTTGCTTTCCTGCTACCATTTTGCCACTGTTCCCCTTCCAGAAAGACCTCACAACACCTGCCTCCAAAGCTCATCACACTTGCTCCATAGCCAGTTTTGGTGCCTGGGAAGCGAGAGAAGCAACAAATTCTGCCTTTTGCATCTGCAAGCCATGGACGTGACATCTGGGAAGCTCCGCTCAGCCAGAGAATGAGAACAGGAGACTCAAACCCGAGTCTCCCCCTTGGTGGCACCAGGAACGAGCCAGCCTGCATTTCATCTGCAATCTCCAGAAGTAACCAGGCTCTCCTGCTCTCTCGCTGCCTTGGCCGTGTGGAAGGCACAGGTTGGCTCTGCCTTTCAGAGCTCTGCTCGTGGAGGTGGGTACCTGCTGCAGCCCCTGCTGCACTACGGCTTCCCCTGTGCCTCAGGGCAGCCTATTCTCCTCCAGCTGCCCCCACCAGAAGAGACTGCACTGGGCATGACCTGCATCAAGCCTTTGGTTAGTACGTGGATATACCACCCATCAGGGATTTGTGTGCTTATGGTCTCCAACTTGAGGCACGCTCTCTTCTACGCTTTGACCCATTCCCCGTCTCCTGTAGGAACATGGGAAGTGCTGTTGTCTTTAGCATCTCTTGCCCGCGAGCCCCATTGTTTGGGTCAGACAGGGGTACTGTGCCAGGGCTGTGAGATGGGATGTCCTTTAAAGACTGATGCAGAAAACCCAAAGGGCTGAGCAAACAAGCCCACGAAGACCTGCCCCTCAGTTCAGGGCAACTAGCAGGTAAAACATGACAACGAGAAGCCTTGACCGGGGTGACTGAAGGTCTCTGTGCCCATACCACAGAATAAGGACGCTAACCCCACTGAGGCGATCATTTTGCTGTCTGGCATGTTCCACAGGCATCTGGCGTGACTCTCCAGGTGAGGTATCACTAGGTGATTTTACCCTCTACATCTCTCTGCAGAACCAGCTGCCCGAGCTGAGCCTGTTTCGCTTGCACGTGATGCTTCTGTGCGCTTTGAGCAGCAAACACCTTCCCCTTCAGGGGTGAGGGGAGGCAACAAAGGGAAGTGTATGGGCAATGTTGGTCACGTACTCAATTTGCCTTGCAGGATGAAAGTAAATACACCGGGTACATGATAAGAGGAACATGGGACTGGAGGTATAATTCCCGATTCTATTGTTGTTCAAGCGACACTGTGAAAGCAAAGGGAGCGATTTAGGGTATATTCTGCTAGAAAGGTAAAATCAAGATTTTTACAGGAGGAAAAAAAAAAATCATCATTTTCGCAAAATTACAACCTCAAACAATATTAGCAAATGCTTACTGTGTGAAGACAGCTCTAAGACACTTTAGCCTTAAAGCTTGTGCTCTGAACAAGCAGAGCTAACCCTCAGTCAGCAGAAGGAAGTGATAATACCTCCTTCAGGTACTTGTGCAGCCCCAGAAGCCACATTACTTCCAGAGTGCAGGGCTGGGGAGCCATTTTTGGAAGTTCAGGTAAATAGGAAGGGAAGTAAAGGGAAAGAGGACTTGGGGTGGTGAGGGCAGGGTAGAAGAGTTATACAATACAGGTGAAGACACTCTGAAGGAGAAAACAGATGTTTTGTACTTGGGAGCTTCATTCAAGCCCCTTTTTCCTCTCCTCCTAACACAGCATTCCTGCCTTGGTTGTTCATATTTTTTTTGCTTCACTTCCAGCTATCCCTGGATGACCATGGCACTAATTCCATGGCACTTCCTAGAAGCACAAGCTTTACCCAATCTCTGTGCATGAGCCCCCCCCCCCCCAGTCTCCCATGAAGCACAGTACACCCCACTGAACTCCGTCAAATTAATGTCTGCATTTCAGAGATTCTGAGTTTTTACTGGTAATGTGATGTGTCCTGGACTGGGCAAGTGGAAATGATGAAAAAGAGTGTAACTTGTTGAATTCTTTATTGTAAGAACCCAACACGCAGTTCAAATTTAAGTGCTAAATCCCAGAGCTACAAAGTTTTTGTGTATCTGCAGAATATGAGCACTGAAACTTGGCTGAGACTTCCCAAAACAAAAGTCAAGGGCCACTTCAACACAGACTTGTTCACTGTTGTACAGTGACCGAGCTCACCTGCCAGGCCTCATTACAGAAGCTTATGGATGTTCTTGGCAAGAAAACAGATATCTCCCCAGGGAAGCTCGTGACCTGTAGCTAATATGCTGAGCACAAAGAGAAAGAGCAGAAAACAGTAACCAGAAATACCCCAGTGCCCTTGGGCTCCTTCCTCTTTTCATCTGTCGCAGGCTAAAGAAGTAGGATATTTGTCCAACCATTCCCATGGTGGCTCTGCCTGCTGCTCTACAAAAAGCCCACTCTCGCTTCACTGGATTGGAAAGACTGTACTGGAGACCCACTTGGTCCGGCAAGGTTTGAATAGCGCCCAAAGAAATCAGCAGCAATCTTGCAGGGAGGATAAGGGAGCTCTAGGAGATGAAATAAGGAAAACTAGAGTACTGCTGTGGTCACAGGCATCTTTCCTGTCAGCAGCATCGGCTTCTGCAGCTCCTGTTGCTGCTGTGCCTCCCTCTCCCATTGCGAGCTCATCTCTTCCCCTTTGTGGTGTTGGTACGATTCTTCACAAGGGCAAGGGTTGAGTGGGTCCAGGAACTATCACAAGTTTAGAAACAATTTTTTATTTTTTTTCCCCCCCTCACTATTTCCTGTAAGTTCACAAAACTCTGCCCAAGAACACTCTTTTGCTTTTGTTAAGGAGTCCATGAAAGCTAAGAGTTGGGATGGGGACAGGAGTGAAAAATTAAGATATTTCCCAGAAATCCAGGCAAGACTTCGAGAAGTGAGGATCATGAATTTAGAAATAGAAATGGCAGGGACAGTTAGGAGAGAGGCTCTAACATGCTAGAAACCTCACAGTTGTTCTTGATTATATTACATTTTATTGCACGGATGTTGTACATTAAATCATCTAATCCATCCTCTGCCCTGTGCAAGAGGAAATAGGTAAACGAATGGGATACTGGCAATTAATAACATTTTTCTATTTATAGTACCACCAACCGCTGTAAGAGAGATCACTAGGTGTATTTTATACAGCTAAGAATAATAACTTTATGACTATGGGGACAGTTGCTTTGCAACTCAACTCCAAGGAACCAAAGAGGCAGTATCCAGAAGATTCAGCCTCACAGAAACCCACCGCATGTCTTAGGGCTTGGATTTCCATGGTGCTGAGCATCTCCTGGAAAATGCTGAAAATCCTCACTCTGAACGGCAGCTGAGACCTCTCACCACATTTGGGGAGGTGTGAAAAGTGGCTTTCAGTAATGGGCTCTTAAAGTACAAGAGTGGGGAACCAATACAATTGGACCTCCTGCCTTAAAATACAAAGCCCAAGACTTCTCTCAAGGAATGTTTGCTTCCCTCATCCGTATTCCCTTTGTTTCCCCAGATCTTGCCAATTGCCATATTCTTCCAGATTCCTCAGGTTGGAAGTGTTTTGATAAATAAGAAAAACTAGAGGGTAAGAAAACTTTTAGACACATTTGTTGTCTCTAAACTATCATGTGATCAGGCTGTAGCTGTTCTGTTACTGGGTGTTCATCAAACAGTTCTAAGAAATAAAAACTGGCCTTTTTTCTTCAAACCCTGATGATTTACATATTTCCCCAATGTAAATTCCTCCACTCTGCTTCTCAAAAAACAGCCATCATCATCTGTACCTCCCTGCAGTGCAGAACTGTGGGGGAAGTTTCTTTCAAGTCCATTACCATCTCTCCAGAGGACTATTTGGCATTCCTCAACACTTCATCATGAAGTGCATCCAGGAGGATTTCCAAAGTGACTGTTAGTTTTGCATTCCTCAGATCTGGTTCCTCTGAGCTGGGATGTCCCGAGTGGCCTGGTTTCCCAAAGGGTCTCAAAATGGAGACATCTTGCCTTGCTATTGAAAATCATGGATATTACTGTACTTACATATTTAAATAATCTTTCTACCCCAAGTGAGGCATGACAGGGTAAATACAAGTCTCTGAACAGTGCAGAATGACTCCAATAATTATATTTGTGTTTATGATGTCTGAAAGTGCACAAGGAGCATCATATGACACATGAAAACAGAGTACCACACAGAGCATCTGTCCATTATGGTCTGTGCAGTTATTTATGCTGAGAAGTGAAGGAATATATCCAATTTCACTTCTGATGTTGTTAAGAAGCAGAAAATGAAATCCTCTCTTTTGGAAGAGGAACTCACCGATATAATTGGGAGCTAAGTCCTGCCTGATGTCGAGCATTTCTGTTCAATTCATCCTGATGCTTTGCAGCATCCTTCCAGTCCATTCTCAACATCCCTCTCTCCCACATTCGTGGGCCACAAACTCCGTTTCCTCGGAATCTGGAGGAACTGTGTCACGAGATCACTCTGCCCCGTATGGTGTTGTGGAGTGGTGTTTCTTTGGAAAGAAAGGCTGGATACCATCCGGCTGCTGAGGGGAAACTAGTAATACTGTTGTTGTTTTTCCCCTTTACTTTTTTAACTGACAGGAACCCATGTCAAGCAGTTGTGTATCAGCACACTCCTTTAACGGTTTGTGTTTTCTCTCCCAGGAACCTGCTAGATGAGCCCTAACGCACTTCAGCTCAGCGTTTTCTTGTTAAACAGGATATTTGTGGGCAGAACGCGGCAGGTGTGTCTGGGAGGCCCGGGGCAGCAGGCTGCAGGGAGGGTCGCGCTGGGTGGCTGTGGCACCGCACAACCGCAGCTGTTGGCTCCGGGTGCCAAGCCTCAGCTGCCATTGCTGGCAATCCTCACCTTGACCAGCAGTTACCGGCCAGGAACAAGATAAAACTGATATTTTTTTTGACACCCTCGGTGCGGGCACACCTGCGCGGCCCCACGACGAAGCTGCTTTTCGAGGGTGGCGGCGGCAGGGCTGCAACCGAGCGCCCTCACGTCGGGGCCGGGAGGACGGTTGTGTCACGACGAAAACATCCTCCCTGTGACAAAACGCTGGCGCGACCCGCGCTGCGCAACCACCCCCTTGTACCGCTCGGCCGTCCCGCCCGTGAGAGCGGATCTGTGAGGGGCCGTGGAGACAAAAACGCCCCGAGAGCAGCACCGCGCCCCGCCGCAGGGTGACGGCCCCGCTCGCCCGCCCTCAGCCCCCGGGGCGGGGCGGCAGCCGCCCCGCCCTATCGCGGCGGCCGGGTGGCGTTGACGGACGGGCGGGGCGCGCAATGAGCGAGGCGCCGCCGCCGGGCAGTGCGGGCTCGGCCGCGGGGTTCCGGCCAATGAGAGGCGCGGGGGTGGGGGCGGGGCGGGGCGTCCCGCCCCCGTCGTGGCGCTGCGCGCGGCCGAAGGCGGAGAGGTGGGAGCGGGCGCCGCCGCCGCCGCCTGCTCGGGCTGAGCGGCCGCGGGCCGGTCACAGCGGGCAGCCCACCGGGACGGGACGGGACGGGACGGGACGGGACGGGACACCGGCGCAGCAGCCATGGATCACTACGACCCGCAGCAGACCAACGACTACATGCAACCGGAGGAGGACTGGGACCGGGACCTGCTCCTCGACCCGGCTTGGGAGAAGCAGCAGAGGAAGGTGGGAGCGGACACCCCCCCCCCCCACGCACACGCCCCGCCGGGACACGGCCCCGGGGGCTGGCGCGGCGCGGCGCGGCGGCGGGCCCCGCGGGGGCGGGCGGAGCGGGCAGGTGATGGCGGGGAGGGAGAGGGAAGGAGGTGCCGCGGCGGGTCCCCCCCGCAGCAACAGCTGTCCGTCCTGTCACCGGCACCCGGCCCGCAGGTGCGCCCGGGCGGAGCGGGGACCCCGCCGGGACCCCCCCCGCGCCCCGGCCCCGCCGGCCCGGCGGCGGGACGGTAACTGGCTTCTCGTTTGAATGGTGTGGTTTAGGGCAGGGCTTGCGCGGAGCTCATGTCCAAAAATGGTAACATTCAGCCCTTTTTTTTTTTTTTTTTTTTTTTTTTTTTTCTCCTCTCAAACCGAAAGGGTGGCGGTGGGGAGGGGAGCTCAGGAGGAGCTTCAGCCTCGCCGCTCTCTCTCTATTTTTTTTTCCCTCCTCCTTTAAACCAAACGCATCCTGTATTAGATCACTCGGGAATCCTAATCCCCGAAACATTTCCGTTTTAGTCACTTCATCAGGCAACAATAAAGCAGAATTTGAAACAACACTCGCGCTAGCATGGCAGGGGC
The DNA here is from genome assembly GCF_018691265.1 of Tyto alba. Lineage (NCBI taxonomy): Eukaryota > Metazoa > Chordata > Aves > Strigiformes > Tytonidae > Tyto > Tyto alba. The sequence continues at coordinate 11,916,808 of NW_024881280.1, forward strand.
ACCTCGGGGTGCAGCGGGCTCCTGCCGCTCTTCCCAGCCGGTCACTTGTTCGCTCTGGGCTGGAGGTTTGGGTCGTGCCTTGCTCTGCCCGAGCCGCGAGCAGGCAGGAGAATCCCCAAAGCTTCCTTCTGTGCTAGAGGGGAGGTTATCACTTATTTACGTGTAGATGATATATTAATATATATATAATGTAGCCTGAGGTGTGGGACTTCCTGTAAGGAGCTGGGAGTAACTGGGGGGAAGGTGGGCACTCCAGTGAGAAGACACTTCTTCCTCTTTAGCCACTCTCTTTTCCCCTTTCTCTGCTTCCAGATGAAGGCTTTTCAGGTTCTGTTGTTCATAGCTGTCTGAAATGGTGCCACTGAAAAGTCTTTCCCCTGGAGCCTGATGAGTTAATTGAAGGTGATAGCTATAGAGCTGCTGTCAGCGATTTCCTCGCTTGGAGGGACTTGGGTGGTGAGAGTAGACAGCATGAAAATTAAAGCACGCAAACGAGGGCTTCTAATGGAGAAAGAGGCGATGGCATGTGAGCTTACATTTCAACAAAGGAGAAAGAGAGGAATGTAATCTTGGTCTGGGATGTGAGTGCTGGAAGGCTTATCGGAAGACTGAGTTGTACTCCTTTGAGGAGGGAAGTTTCTTCCTTTTCAAAAGATCTGCCTGGCTGTGTGATCTGTATCTCCAGTCTTGTGCCTCTATCTGGCCAATATATCTCGAAACAGCCAGTGGGGCCCAGAGCGAGATGGGCAGTATGGCTCACAGGCTGTGAGGGGAAATGGTTATCATGCCGTGGGGTTTTTTGCCTTTCATGGTGCAAGGTGAGGTGAAATATGTTCTATGAAGTGGGAGACCGACTTGTTTGTCAGGAGGGGGAATTGAACCTTTGGATTAAAAGGAAGTCCCAAACCTCAAGTTATGGTACGTGCTGTAAGGGCCATGCTCTTTTAATATAACCTCCTTCCAGGAGATTTTAGGTCCTCTTGGTCCTATCACAAGAGGGGGACAGAGAGCTACTCTGTTAACTTGGGTTACTTGTGCAGAGGAGGGGAGAAGCCAAGGGGGAGTTTTAAGGAATTAACACATCTGCTTCAAAATAAGCCAAGCCAATTTCTTTTGATGTTCAACTGCTACCAGTTGAATTTGATGTGTGAGGTGTCACTCTCCAGCTTGCTGAATGGGAGAGCTCTAGATAGTTAGGTGTCCTCTGGTGGTGGGGTCACTTGGTTGTTTCCCTTCCTGCCAATGGACAGCTGAAGCTGTTCCCTTCTCCAGTGGGTGCAAGCTCATTGTTTTATCGTGACCCACCCCTCTGGTGACCGTAGGTAGGAAGATCAGCTCTGGGAGTGATGGCTCTTTCCAGTTACAGCCTGTCAGACTAATGTCCCCTCAGAGGGGTTGATGACCAGATCCCAGCCTGGACAGGCTGTGCAGATATTGAGGGGACAGTCTTGTTCCCTTCCCCAGGGTCTGAATGTGACCAAAAGCCCTGTTGAGGTCTTGGGGCTTGCTTCCTTCAGACGTGAGGAGATAATGGTATGCACTAAACATAAGCCTGGGATGTGTGGTATATTAAAACTGTCACCCCTTCTTACCTGTGAAATTAAATTATTGCAGCAATTAAAATTAAATGTTCGTTTCTGTACATGTTAGTTAATAGCTTGCTGAAGTGAACAGGAGAGATTCATGCTTCCCAAATACTCCTGTGGGCTTTCTTCAGGCTCAGTCTTTCGTGGTTCACTCACGTGTTTTAGGTTTTCCTTCACCTAAGGAATACCTAGAGAATTTCTCACAGGAAATCTGTTTAAGTACTAAATCAGACAGTACTAAATCTGATTTAAGTAGTACTGAATTATTGTTGTCATTATTGTTTATAGTGCTGAAGCCAGCCAGTGAGGCAGATGAGAACTTTTGTGCTCGGGCCCTCTGTGGGAGGGGAGACAGCATGTCTGAAGTGGTGGCATGGCCAATAATCCAGTGAGCAAATGTCTGCGTAAGAAGTGCCTGCGTCTTTCTGACTGTTTCCAACCCATCCCCTCATGTCCCAGCTCAGTAAGGCCCTAGGGATAGCTGTGCCACAGTGCTGTCCTGAGTGGCTTTGTGCAGCTGGGACTAATTGAGACTTGGGAAGCAAACAGTCTAGAGATGTTGTTCAAAGATGAATTGAATCCAGCTCCCCTTCTCCTGGCTGCATGGTCTCATGGCAGGCATCGGAAGCAGGAAGATCTGCTGATTTTTTTTTTTTTTAGTAACAGCCTCAACAGGCACGCTGTAAGGAGGACGAGATTGCTGAGGTTTTGGGAGCTGGTTTGCAGGTTTCCTACCTGTGCTGAGAGACAGATATGACAGTCTTCACTCTCTGAGACTGTGCTTGAGGTACGATCTCATGAGCTGCTTTGAGATGAGTGAATAGGTGAGCTGCAGAGTGTATTTCATATTTGAAGGGTGAAGCTTGGCCTCTTGCATGATACAGAGACACTGGTCTCACACTTCTTCCCACCTGCTCCTTCCTGGGAAGTTACTGTTTTGCAATGTTAGGGATAAAGTGACAATTCCTGGGAGGAAAGCAGCTTTCCATGCAAAGCCTATTTTTCATGTCTATCAGAAGAGACTCTAAGAGGTTTTACAGAGCTCGTCACAGCATCGCTATTCATAAGTGGCAAAAAATACAATGTGCAGAACAAATTAATCTGTTTCTCACTTGATATAAGCTTCTGCACAGCCTTTTGTGCAGGTGCAGGGGGTCTCTTTTTTCCCCTTTGCACTGTTGAACTCATCTCAGTAGTTTCTTCTAATTGCCTTTTCCTCTCCCTTCTCTTTCCTGTCTGGAGTCAGGCCTCACAGTAGCACTAGCCAAGGCGTAACAAGGCTGATCCTGTTGCTTCCCAGTGTTATGAAGCAAAACTTGCCGAAAACCACTGCAACAGTCTCACCCGGCTGTCAAGATAGGCAGGTTTGCCATGTAAAAAGTATGTGGATGCTTACTGACCAAGAGATTGTCACTTGTGCCCACAAGGACATTTCTCACTCTTGATGACAAATGGCTAGCTGTGGTGGTCAGTCATTTCCTGAGTCACCGGGGGGGCTTTTGGGGAAGGAGCCGCATTTGGCCTTGAGGGACTGGGTGAGCCACTTGGTGTTCAGCACGCCTGGCTTATCTTTGCAGGTGGGGTGAAGGGTAGTGGTGAGAAGGGCAGCCTCCTGCCACCTCCTCCTGTGTGTCCCGGGGAGGTCAGGAATGACACCGGGGTGAAGCTGGCAGTGCTTTGGGGTGCTGGTAGGGGTCAGCCTTCGGGCCCCACATGCAGCAGGCTCTCCTGTTGGCTACTCTGTTTCACTAACTGGTTGCTCAAACTGCACCTCGTTCAGGATTTATTTTAAAATCTGGCCTGAAACAACTTGATCAAATTGTAGAGCTGGGGAGGAAGCTTTAAATGCCAAATTGCTTTCTGACCTGATAGCTGCCATCTTGGAAATGCGAGTAGGAAGCAGTATTTGTTTGCACCATGTAGAAGACAGCCACATACAACTTAAATATGCTGTAAAGAATGATAATAATGCTTTTCTTTTTTTTTTTTTTTTTTTTTAAATAAAAATCTATGAAATAAATGTACCTTGTCTTTATTCAGTGCTGCTCTTCCTCACCAGGTTGGCACTTCTGTGGCAATGTGGCAGTAAATGATATCTCTGGCTGAGAGAACTGCACTGTTCAGATTTACAGTGCTGCTGAAGCAGTGATAGCACAGACTTTGGGAGCGCCTTTTCTGCCTTGAAGTACTTACTAAGTACAGTTATTCATGAACTTACAGAAGTTCCCTGTTGGAAATGGTAGTCTCCCAGAACCCGTCTCACTAGTCTGTGCCATACACTGCATGTAAAGATACGAATAAATACAAGGGTAATCCCATAACCTAAAAAGCCATGGGTCTCTCAGCACTACCGTGTCTGCATCCAACAGGTCTTACTGCTCTCATTATGATTTGAATTTTGCTGTGCTAATTGCCTCCCTGTTTGATGTAGGGTTGTTAATGACAGAAAGTACCTGTCAAATGGAGCCCAGGTCCCTCATGGAAACACCCCACCTCCAAGCCTGCTGGTAGCATGCTCAGATCAGGTGGCATGAGTCTGACTAATATCTCTGACAAAATGAAAAAGTCACAATCACAGCTTCCTTTTCCCTTGGCTTGAGTGTCTTCGTGTCCCAACAGGGTCTATTTTGAGAAGGGTATTTAGATTTCCAGGAAGCTACAGTTGTGATAGCTGCTGTGGACCCACACAGAGGTGTGGTACCACACCTAATCTGTAGTTTGCTAACATTTCTTTCAGCGCCATCATAGATACAGCCATGAGGTAAATAAATGTGTGTTATTGGTGAATGTGCAGCGCTGGGTCCCTCTGCTCCTGCTGTGAGTGACATGGTGCAGTAGTCGATGGGCCACGGGGAGGGGTGGTCCCTGCGTGGTCTTCACAGTGTGGCTGTGCTGTAGGAAAGGTGGCCCTGATGCACCTGAGGATCCTCTATGCTTTATTTTGCACTGACCAGTATCGATACAGAAGCAGAATGGTGTAATTTGTAAGGCTGCTTGCTCAGCTGCTATTTTACAGTCAGACAGGCAAGCAATATAGGTCACCAGATATCTCTTATCTTTCAGATCAAGCTTTTGTTGTTTAACATAGGTAGCCTATTGCCAGATACTTGCTCTTCAAAACATTAAACTCAAAAGTTGCTGTAGGGGGTTCTGGAAATATCTGGCTTTGTAGATCAGTTATTTGTCCTTGAGTGTGGGAGCTGCCTCATACTTTCTGTGATCAGGTTTTGTCAGGATGTGCGCTTGTGGGTTTTTTAACAAGAACATTATTATTCATTGTAACCTCTTGGTGCATGATGAATGAGGCATGTGAGCTTTGCAGTGACTTACCTGCCTATTCAGCATCCTATTTAAGGAGGAAAACTAAGGAGAAAGTGGGCATGGGTTAAAAAAGAGACTGCGCGTTCTTTGAGGAGGGAGCTCTATAACAAATCCCAAGGATCAACTCATGCGAACACAATATTCACCAAACTGTATTGAATTGCTCCTTCTCCTAATCCTCTAGGGAAGGGTAAAACACCTCGAAGGCATCCAGCTACCAGCCCAGTGTTGTAAAGTGTGTCTGTCTGGGGAATTTCTTGCTGACTGCTTCAGGCAACCAGTTTAAATTCTTGTGCATGTGATTTGGTAATGACGTTTTTGCTGTGCGTTTTTGCTGTGCGTAAGGGCAAAGGCTAGAGAGGATAACATTGTTTTCCTCTCTGACTGCTTCCAGTGCTCGGTGGTATAGCTTGGGGTGTCTGGCGTGCCACATAGGGCATCTTTAAGCTGACACTGTTTGGAAACTTCAGTTTTCTTGGCTGTCTGGTGAGAACTTGTCCCCTTAAAATGAAGTGGGTACTTTTGTATGAGGTGGTGGTGTCTGGCTATGAAACTAAAGTGTAACTGAATGGTAGCCGTGAGAATGTGTCCTGGTAAACCTGTTCAGTAAAAGTGTTTGTGAACACTGGGATCACATTTTTAGAAGCTGTGTGTGTTACAGTGGAGACCCAGTGAACAGTACCGGCTCTTCCCAGCACTGAGGTGACCAGCATGAATGATAGTAATATGCTCCCCAGCTGCTCCTGCTGTAGGCACCTTGCTTTTCTCGTGTGTGCTGTGTGAGAGCTGCAATTCTACAGCCTAACACATCTCATGCATTTTTAACTGGAGGAAGAGCAGGGTTCAATCAGCCTCCTTGGCCAGGTTGTGAGCCTGTGTGCTTTTCTGTGCCTCCTCACTGGGATCCACTTAAGACTTTGGCCTGGAGTTCCTAAGGTTGGCACAAGCAGCAGTGACAGAGATGGTGAAAATTTGCATGGCTGTGCTGGGGAAAGACTGAGAGTGCTTTCCAGCCGCCTTTGGATTATGACTGTTGTGCCTGACACTTAGGCTGTACTCTGGGGTGCACTTAGGCTAGCAGAGGATGGCTGTGCTCTTTCTGATGATGAGGTGCAGAAAGCAGTCACTGTAGAAAAGCGACTGGAGAGCTGTCTGGGGAAACGTTGGGAAGCTGCTAAAATACAACACATACAGTGGACTGGTCTCACTTTAATGTGTTGCATCTGCCCCAGGGGCTTGCTGGATGTATTGCTGTGATTTCTAGAGGTATTTCGTACAGTCTAAGCAATGGTGTTTGAGGAGGATGGGGGACAGAGTGCAACAGAGTTTACTCATCTTATATATAAGAACATAAAACTGATTTCTTGCCGTGTGTGACTATTGGAAACATGATGGTTACCATAAGGAATGTGCTTAGCATGACTTCTACAAATCTTCTGTAGCAACATAAAATGCTCTTATCCCCTCAAAGCCATAGGTGAACTCTGCACGTAGGGGGCAAAAATGTGTGTAGTATGCTTAGCAATTGCTAGGTGGGAAAAACATGACCTTAGCAAGAAAGGCAGAGTCATCTTTTCTTCATAGAGGTATAAGATGTGTTTTAACTCTGGGATTTTGGGGCTGAAGCATGTTACATGGAGCTTGGATCTGTTGGGAAGAGTTGATGTAGAGTGGTGAAATAGGCTTGTCAACAGCAGGACCTTTTGTCTGGTGCTAGTCATGCCAGAAAAGTCTGTTTTATTGAAGTCTGTGGAGCCACCCACTGCTTTATTTTGACCCTGATGCATGAGACTGATGTACAGGTTCTCAACAGTCACCCAGATCCTCGAGACAGAACTGGGCATGCCTTGGGCCAACCCAAAGGATGCTTAAGTGGGCAAAACCACTAGCATTAATATGATCAGCAAAAAAACCTTGCTTCTTGTTCCCTTCCTGCCATTGCCTTCCCTGTTCTCATTCCCTCACTGCATGAGAGCAGAACTTGGTCACAGGATGTGTGTGGTGTGGCCTGGCACCAATTTAACCTCTTGACTCCCTATTAGGCAGTAAAGCAGAACCATTTTTTCCCCATATTGGTTTCGTGTCATGTCTTTTCTGTTCAACTGGCAATGTGTGTATCTTATTGGCAAGGGCTGGGTCAAGCCTTTGCAAGCCAACCTTTATACCAGTACTGCAGCTGGCTGACCTCGGGCTTTTACCTGCAGTTGTCCTCTCTTCTTCTTCCAAATCTGTTACTGGTTTGAAGCACTACAACAGGAACAAGGCTCTGCAGAGGCCTTCACCCTCAGTGCACTGAAACAGCTCCCACTGACAGGCCTGGGGTATGCATGAATAAACAGAGAGGACTTTGGTCTCTCATCCAGGTGAATCTCTGATTTATTATTCTATCTATGTCAACTCAAAGCCTCCTGGAAATGCGTTCATTCCTGTGGTGTGGGAAATAACAGCAAAACTGGCCTTTCCATTGTATTAGAGCCAAGATGGGAAGTACTGGCAGGTGAAAAGGCCGTGTCTTGGCTATTAACGCTCACTACAGTGGACACCACTGATGTGAGTGTCCATATATCACCTGTCTGTTGCTCAGATTGGAGCAGTTTCAAGTAGGTCTCTGAATGACAGCAATCCAGGGCGTCTGGGCAACCTTACAGAAACCCGCCAGCGTGGATAGTTGACAGGCAGGTGAGGCTGCAGGGCAGACTTCTTAAGCAGCAACTTGTCCCACATCCTCTTAGGCAGCTTACGTGGTCAACGGGAAGGCAGGGATGACTTGAGGTCGCTTCGTTGGCAGTCTGCTTGACTTTGCAGTGACTGTGCATTATTACTGTGGTGTAGGGCCTGTCCTTTGGGATAGCACAGGTGGGCTCTGCTCATGCATTCTGTGCATGGCCCTCATTTTCAGAGGGACCCTTGTGAAATCTTGTATCTCTGTGCCACGCAGCACAGTGGGGTTGGGCAGCCTGTTAGCTCTGCTCCTTCTATGAGCAGAGTGCTGGATGGCTGGAGAGGTTTCATGCAGAATACTCATGCTTTTTTTTACAAGGCTGGGGACAACTCTCCCATCCTACAGAGGTGCTGAACCAAGGCCAGTTGGCAGCAGAGGAAGGACTTCTGCCTTCCATGGCCTTTGGATCAGGCAGCCAAGGCACTTGTTACTCCTTGCTGCAGTATATGATGCTAAACGCTCAAACTTCACTGCTGCTGTAAATGGAAGTTGTGCTGTTACATCTTTGCTCCAGGAGCTAGCCTGTAAAGGCTTCCGAGAGATGAGGGAGAGTGAGAGAACCATGTATGGGCTCTACATCCCAGCAGAGTGCTCTTTTCTTCATCATGGAAAGTGATGTGTCCCAGAAGCCCTGTTTCCTGGCCAGATTCCTTGGCTCTATAGCAGCTGATGCTTTTTTGCTGCCCAGTGTACTTACCTGTGAACCCCCTCAGTATTTTTAAATCTACCCTTCAGTAGATGAGGAGTTAGTTCTACTACTTTAATCTGTTATCCCTCAGAAAACTTTAAAATTTGGCTCCACAGGTGAAAAAAATGCAAGTTAATTTCTTAACTGTTAAACAATGCCAATGAAAGGGCACTTTGTTTAAAGCTGCTTAGACCACGTCTATGCCAGGGTTTATCACAAAACGGAAAATACTTAATTTCCTAAGGAAAACTTTGATTGCAGCCAAAACAGTTCCAGCTTTTTAAGTGTATTTATGCTTCCAGGTGAGTTTCCTACATGTCTTATCTGGTTTGAGATGTGGAGATCTCCCACCGATGAGAGAGGGGAGAGCAGTAGCTCAGATGCAAGGGTGTGGTGGGAAGAGTGTGGGGGTACATTTGTTCAAGCCTCTGCCTTCCCTGTAGCTCTGCTCGCAGTGTTGCTGTGCAGGAGGAGCATCTCCAGAGGAAGCGTTGGACTTGGCCACACCTGGCTCGGCGCAGAAAGGGAGGCCCAGCTAATCAAAGAGTCAGTGCTTGCTAATCAAGCACCTTTTGGCAGCGGCACTCGCAGGCGGCTGCGCTGCACTGCACAGAGAAGGCTGGGTGGGGGCAGCGGGGGAGTACATTCATGAACATGAACCAGTCTGTTTCAAAATGGCTAACGCGTGGAGACTTGCCGTTTCCCGAGGGTTTTGTTGAGCCGTTGGGGAACTCTGGCCAGGGATGAGACTATTTCCAGCTGTGGTGAGCCAAGTGTGAACTCACTCTGGGCAAGATGCCCAGATCCACTGTTTTTCTCCTGCCAGAAATCCTCACCCTCCAGCCAGCGATACCAAACTCAGTTTCTGCCAGTCCTCAGCTGAAGACCTCTGAAGGGAGAGGAAAACAAGGAGCCTAAGCAGAGCAAGATGCTGCTGAGGAGGGGCACTGAAAAGCTTGTGCAGGGGACACAATGATGGGGTATCACCACCGTGGGGTGGCATTTGTGGGTGAGGTCTGGTGAGGGATCTAGGGACCTGCTTTTCCTAGGGCAAGTGGAGAGGGAAAAGTGGGTGGTGGGGGTGCAAGGAGTTGGCTTTCCTTGGTTAGGCAGAGCTGTCCAACCCACAGGGACATGCTGCTGGCAGTACCGTCAGCGTAGTCATCTGGGAGTGAGCATTGTTCCCTTCATCGTGATTTCAACACACTGGGGATTTCTTCTGTAAAATAGGATATTCCTTTCCTCTTGTGGAAGGTGCTGCAAGGTAAAAGGTGCCCTTCAAGGAGTAGGCTGTGCATCTGGGACCTCTGGCCCTCCATGGTAAAGGCATGGCCACAAAAATCTTCATTTTCTGGAGCTGGCAGTCCTCCTTGTTGCAGGTTCTGTGTAATGGGATAGGACTTCTTGCAGGGATCCATTGGTCCAGCTGCTTTTCTGCAAAGACTGCTCTGCAGTCAGATGCTGCGGAAGAGCAAGAAGGTACGCAAGAGTCAAGTGTGCCAGGAGCCTCCCTGGATGCTCCTTGTATGGATTTTTAGCAGTTGGAGGGACTGAGGGATTAACGCCTAATACAGTGGTCCTTCCAGTGCTGGCAACAATTGCTAGTCAAAGGAAATTTCTAGTGGCAATTTCTGATGAGTGCCTTTGGCTCCTGATACTGCGGGTGTTTGCATTCAGCTGTTTGGTTGGAGCTAGCAGGTCTCTGTCGAAGAGTTTCTAAAATGCCAGTACTCACAACTCCTTGCATGCTGAAACAAAGCATCACAAGCATGGCATTGTGTCGGTAACAGTGTGCACACACCTGTCAGCATCATGTCTCCTGGGCCCATCCATGCAGAGGTGTTGGAGCTGACGGGGCCAGCGTATGAACAGGAGACCTTCTACCCCTGCAATCACACCTCCTCCAACACTGATAATTTTCATGTGCCAGTGTATCATTTAGTGACACATTACACTGCTCCTTGCTGTTTCAGCCCATTGCAAATGGTGTGACCCAGCCAGCTACTGAACAGCCTCCTACAGGGTGGACAACTGAAAGCTGTTTCCATCCTAGGAAAGGAGTATTTCCCTCCCCCTCCTATAATGGCTTGGTTTTTTAAAGCTGCTAACTGGCCATAATCCAGTCATTACTACTGTAATTAGTGAACTGCTTACAGTAACTAAAACACTTGAAGCGTAATATCCTCTGTGTTTGCAGAGCTTGGAACAGCTTTTTGCCTGCAGTTCTGTGAGAGGTAATTACTGCTGATGGCCCGTGGGTAGGTGCAGGGGACACGGGGCAAACCTGGCACAGGCCACGCTGCCTCTCTTGTCGAGCTGGCTTCCCACAGCAGGGAGAAGCTCCGGAGCCCTGTGGAGGTGAGCTGGCGTGCCCAGCTCGTGGCGATCTCCTGCTGCCCCTTGGTCAGAAAGGAGCTGTCTCTTTGCGAGCTATGTCAGAGGACACTGGTGTTGGGTGGAACTTGCAGGGCAGCTGGTGGCGTTGAAGGTGTGATGTAGCATTGCTTAACATTTGGTTTATTACATGGTAGAAAATCCCTTCATTGCAGCAGGCTCAATGTCTCCTCTTGCTGCCAGAGTACCTTCTTGTCCCTATGCACAGTGTCTGTGCTCTCCCCCCCTCCACCGAACTACTAACCTCATAAGCAAGGCCAAGAGACTTCAGCTCCTGGCCCTGCAGGTTCTTTCTACAGGACTTGGGGCTTCCAGGCAGACACATTCCTCTGCTGCATTCTTCAGCCACTTCTCCTTTTGGGAGCAATGAGCTGGCTTTCCTGAAGGCTTCTGCTGCCCTCCCCTTCATACCCTGACAGGAGGGCAGTACCAGCATGCTTGTCTCCAGCCTTTGTTCTGCTTCCTCATTTTTACATCCCGAGATGAAGCTTGTAACTCAGGCTCTTCCCTCTTGAGGAGGAGGAGGATGGTGGTGAGGAAAGAGTGTGGGCAGCTTTTATGAAGTGGAGAGCCCTGCTGGGTGAGAAGGGGTGAGGGTGGGTGCGCGCATGCGACTGCAGCAAGCAAATGGCCTGCAGTGGTAAAATACCTAGCTACCCAGGTGCCTGCCATCAGTTGGCAGGCATGCTGCACTCAGCAGCTGAGTAGGGTATTCATTTGCAGTATTTAGCCTGTGATGGGGTCATAAAAATTAAAAGACTTTTTGAACTAAGGATGAAGTTTAAAATAAAAAAAAAACACCACAAAAAAAACAAAACAAAAAAAACAACCAAACACCACCCCCCCAAAAAAACCCCCCAACATCCACACCCAAAACCCACCCCCACTCCAAAACTGACTGCCATCATGGGATTTTCATTTTGCTGTTGGGAGATTATCATGAAGCTTTTCCAGGCTTCATTCCTGTGTGGTGCTGGGCAATAGAAGCGCTATAAGGTGTGCAGTCCACATCATGGCCCCCAGCTGGTGAAATGGATAGAGACACAACCTCTGAGAATGAGTTTGCTCCATGTGCTCTGGAATTAGCTGTGGAGGGGAGGGATGTTCTCGCCCCTCAGGATCTCATGCATGCTGTCAGCCTCTGCCACTGCTGTTTATATTCTTACCTTATTGGCCCAGAAATCTGCTGTTGTCACTGAGTTGTGTGAAAGACTGAAAACGTATTTGTTGGCATGTAGATCAAAGTGGTCAGTAAGGTGAGGAGCAAGTCCTAGACTGCCAGTGGCCAGAGATCTGCGCGGTGGGCCCCATGATGTGCCAAGATCTCTGCCTGCTAGCCCAAGCAATCTGCCCGTTGCCTCGCGCTCCACCTTTGCAACTCTCTGCATCTTCCTGCAGTCTCTTGCCATGCTCATAGCCTGCAGGGTAACTGGGGAAAGGGACAGTGTTTTTACACCACCCAGCACCACAGAGCTCTCCTCTAGGAGCCTGCTTCCCAGGTGCTGCAAGGCCATGAGCACCAAAGAGATGGTAACTGATTTTAAATGGACTTTTTTTTTTCCCTTTACTTGTAAGTGTTGTCTTAAGACCACTTGTGCTCATTATGGTACATAAGAGATAAAAGTTGCTTCTCTGTTTGTGGTACTTGCTTACAGTCCACTTGACTCAAAGAAATTATTTTCAATTCCATATTCTTCTGCACTAGCACCATGCGTTTGACTTGCTGTTGGGTTTAGGTGATGGCACAGCCACTACCAGCACACCCTGCTTGAGTGCTTCCCAGTCTCTCTTCTGGATGCGGTCTAGTGGCAAACTATTTTGGAGTGGTGCTTCGGTATTGGTCATCTTTAGCTTCAGATGGCTGCTTTCAGCGTGTTGCTACAAAATTGCAAGTGTAGATCTCCCCTTTTCCGCACCCTTTCAACTCTGCTCGTGTAGTATAGCAGTATTTGGTAGTGAGTTTCTGATGTGGGTGTAACCAAAGAGAATAAAATTATCAGCATACTATTTTTTGTTAAATTTTGCCTTGAGTTTAAAGCCTCCGATGGTATTCCTTAACATCTCTTTTTCTACCTGTATTTCCCTATCCCAAATTCTCCCTCCTCCTCTTGTCCCTTCCTTTCCTTGCTCCTCTTTCAGTACCAAAAGCTGGGAAGGGAAGTCTGGGTTCCCATCTTACTCTGCCATTGTGTTCAGTGATCTCATATGCTTTGGATTGAAAATTGCTGTTCTGCTGAGATGGGTACCTGGCTTTCATGGTCTGATACACTAACAAAATGATGTGGTGCTGGAAAGAGCTTTTGAAACTTTTTGTTAGTAAGTTTTTAATAATTATCTTAATCTCTTTTATGTAGACGTGGTGTTGCTTTCCTTCAGAGCTTATTTGGCAGTCCCCCACTGGCAGTGAGCCTCGGCAGCCCCTGAGCAAGCCTTGCTCTGCTTCTGAGCAGGGCAGCAGCAGGCAGGCTTGAGGTAGGGGAGTGTTTGCACTGGACACAGTCAGGCTGTTGGAATCGAAGGTGTGGGTTCAGTCTGAACAGCCCATCCAAAGGAACAGCTCACCAGGCAAAGAGCAAAGCTCCTCATCAGTGCCAGTACGAAGTAAAGACATGTCCTTTGGATAAGCATGCCTCTGGGTGTGAGTACTGTCCTCATGCTATAGCAAACAGTGAGGCACTGGCAAAACTTGCCTGGGTTTCTGTTCCCTTCTGACCTTCCTGTGTGGTGATTGGTAAGTCACATTCTCCTATGACTTCTTCTCATGTGAACCCTTCACAAGGTTTTGTAGGGATGCTTATTTGTCATGAAGTTGCAGCACACCAGAACAATAACTGCCCTTCCAATCTTAGTAGAAGAGAATAGAAATATGAGCTAGACATGCCTGTTTCTATCAGAGTAAATTTATGCCCCCCCCTTCCCCCCCCCCCCCCCCCCCCCATTTGCTACTTGCTTTGCCTTCTGACGATATGAGCGGGCAAAATATTTTACATAGGTATATTGGGGATAACATATTCCAGAGCCCTTAATGTAGTTTATGTAGCACTTATCTGCTTTTTGGCTAGTGAACTTTGGTACTTCTGCAGCCTTACAAAAGGACTGAATAAATGTATTGTGTAATTGCACTCTGTAAAGTGTATTCTAGACAGTTTGCCAGAGGATGACATAAGGTATAGTCAAATTGGCAGTCCCTGATGATTCCAAAGACCTGCCAAAATCTTATGTTTTGCACCTAATTTGTTTAACTTTTGCATATGCGAGTGCTGAGTGTTCTCTCTTCATCCATTTATTTGGGGCAAGACTCACTCCAGATGCAGTTTCACAACCTTCAGTCTGACTGTGCTTATCTGTCACTCATTCTCAGTTGGATGCACCCATGACCAGTACCTGCCAATGCTATGAAAAGTGAGTTTGCAGCCAGATAACAGAGTTGATTCTGCTGAGCCTTCTGTTAAGAGGAGGATGGGGGAAGTGAAGGGTGAGTGCAGAGTGGGACTGCCCACTTTAATGGCAGCTTGTCAATAAAGTGGTCAATGCCAGACATTAAACCAGTCCCTCAGCGATATGGTATTTGGAGCTACAGCAAATGCAGAGGGGACCTGGCTCCCACAGCCAAAGCAACTTGAGGTTTGTGCTCTGTTCCAGGCTTCTGAATGCCTTTTACTAGGTTGGAAAGCAAAGAAATGCTTTCTCATTTTCTTTAAGCCCTGCCCAAATTCCTTGAATTTTTGCAGCTTGGACCAGGTGACAGTTCTAGTCTGCATGTGAAAAGAATAAACTGTCCGCCCTGCCAACTCTCCATAGGTAGGAATGCAGTTTAAAACCACCCCTAACCATGCAAGATATCAGAGATTACGGGGGAAGGGGTTTGGAGTGGGGGAATGGAAATCTGCCTGACACAAGTAAGTAATGTTGGAAGCAGTGAGACTACATTTATGGCTTGATAGAGTAAGGGGGCTGGATGAGCTGACTGAGAAATACGTGTCCCCAGCTGCTCCTTCTCTCCCTTGCAAGGCACAGCCTCTGCACTGCTCCAATGTAACTGCTTGTGGACACAAACTGTGAGCCAGATGAAATAACTTAATTGGTGTTAAAATTAATTTACCAAAACAAGAGGGAGAAGAGCTAAACCTAGATGGCTCCTCACAGTGAGGGAGCAGCAGAATTGGAAAAATCTGAAGAGACTCTAAAAAAAAAAAGCCCCCAAACCTCTTAACTGTTTTTGCTGTGGAAATAAATATCGATGAATCTGTGTTCTGAACATCACACTGCCTGGTTCCCCAAGCACTGGCCCTGGACTGGGATTTGGCATCTCTCTCATTTTCACGTCCAATGCAGTCTCCCGCCTTCTGGAAGCGAGTGCTGGTCAAAGAACCGCTGCATAGCAGCTGCTGAGCTGGGAAAGAAGTTGCTTCTGTTGCCTGTGCAGGAACATTAGCCGCCGCCTCTTAGGCCCTGCAGAGATTGCCAGAGCTCAGAGCAGTTCCCGCGAACCCAGTTGCTGGAGCTTTGAGGAAACAAAGCTGCTCAGCAAGTGCAGTCTTTAGCCCTCCAAGTCTGAAAGCTCAAAACCTGAAGACTTTGCCATGCTGCTTTGCAGAATACCAGACTTCTTCCATGAACAGGTACCAGTAGTCTCATCCCCATCTTTAAAGAGTGGCAAGGCTGCTGTAGGGAGTTTGGGGAGCCAAAGGGTTGTGCTGTGGGTTGGCTTCTCATGCCTGGGAGCTGGAGCTTCCCTGTTGGGCTGGCTGCTGCTACAGTGAGCTGAGTAAATCCCCTGTCAGCAGGGAGATGCTCTGCTGCAGCGGCTCTGCTGATGGGTGCCTTTATTCCCTAGCAAATGCATGGTGCTGTGATCTGATCTGCTTTTGCTGCCTGGTCGCTGTTCATATGGACCTGTACTGCTCTGCAAACTGTGCATCAAGTGCAGTTCAAAGTCTGCAGCACTGAACATGTCAGGGCTCCGTGCTGAGTCTTCCTGGGTAGTGCTCAGCCTACAGCAGGCCTAAATAGAGAGAAACCACACAGAGATCTGGAGACAGGCTCTAAAATTATCAGGGTTGGGTTCTTAAGCATCAGGAAGTAAGAAAAAAAAAGTGCTAGAGAGTAGTCTGCTAAGCAATGCAAGGGGCTTAGCTGTTTTGGCAGCTGAGAAGGGAAGAAATAAATTTTAATTCACTTAACAATACCTTACCTGCGTGCAGAAATGGGCTGGCTGGCTCATGGCATGGGAGACAGTGTAATGTGGAAATGACTAACTTCCTCTGGCAGTTGTCAGTGCAGTGCATAGGATGTAGGAGGTAGGTTGTGAGGAGGTCTTGGGCCGCTAATAAGTGTAGCTAGGCTTGCTAAGTACCAAGTTGAACATCATACTGTGAAAACTCCACTTTCTGTGTTGGATTGCCTCATTTGTGCAGGAAGAAAATGTTTCCCCTACAAGCACAATGCTCTGTGGCCATCTGACTGCGTAAGAGGAAGGAAGAGTCCCGCAAAGGTTAGGTCCTACGTGCCCTGATGATAGGATATGTGATCCCATGGGAGGGAAGAGGATCCCATGGGAGAGAGGGGCTGAAATTCATTACTTACCTGGCTTCCAGCCTGCTGGTTCAGGTCGCTTTCTCTTCCCAGGTGGTGGGTGCTGGCGTAGGGTTGTGTTTGGTCACAGCTGCACAGCGCGTGTGGCAGGAGTTGGAGTGGGAGCGCAGTGTGCGAGGCGCGGCGTTGATGCTCGTGCAGCAGCCGCAGTGCCCCTGGGTGATGGCCAATACCTACTGTGGTGTGCAACAACTGCGTGATTGCTTGGTGAGGAAAGGGTTGGGACAGCTGTGCCCTTGCTCTTCAAGCCCACCCGCTGGTTATTCAGCGTGATGGGAGTGGGATTATTTCTTCTGGCCCACAGGCAAGATCAGCTTGAGCCCTCCCACTGCGGGATCTTAATTACCCATACCCTTTTCCCTGTGAAGTGGCACGTAGACTGCTGGTGGTGTTTGACATGGCTGTGGCTGGTGCCCAGCCTTATGCTTGGGTCAGAGCAGCACAGATCACCGAATAAAGCAGACTTCCAGGGGACTGGTTACGGTGAAAATCACATTCATCCTTCTGCAGCCTTCCATTGTGTGGAAGTGGTTTTCCAAAGGAGGCAGCAGTGAGCACAAAGCTGAGGACAAAAGGCCAATCAGTCTGCGGAGACATTGTTTTGCTGTTCCCACTGCAATGCTGTGCTGATGTGCAGCTGCCAGCAGGAAGAGGGTTAAGCACACATATCGCATGGCATGGTTCTGTTTACTGCATACTTCTCATAATCAGGGCTGGCATCCAAATCCGGAAGAAGATTAGCACTTAACCAGAGACCCTGAAACAATGTGTTTCATGTTGGTATTCCTGTGCAGCTATGCAGTCTGCCATCAGCTCTCTTGCAGAGACCTTGTCCCTGCAGCCCTCAGAGGGAGCTATGGGGAGAGAAGAAAATGGATGGATTTAGGAACAAAGACTGGATTGGGCTGAACCGCATTTATCATCGGTGTAAGCTTGAAGCCAGGGGAGTTTTGCCAGGAATTAACTTATTCCATAATAACTTGATCTCTACCAAAGGGGGTTCTGGCTGGACTCTAGCCTGAGATTAGTGCAAGAAGCTATCCAGGCTCAACAGTGACCAGTCTGGGAAATGGAACCGTGCCCCTTGGTGTAAGAGTTTGGGTGGGTGTCACTCAGCAATTTGGCCAGTACTGAATACAAGCAGTTGTAGTGGTGGAGAACCAAGTGTAAAATTCAAATTAGTTGTCGAGATATTGTTTTGGACAAGAGGGAAGGTATAATTTTGCAGCACCATCTATCGCTTACCTTTGCTATCAGTGTGGGCATCACTGTGTAGCAAACTTCCATGGGGCCCAAGGCAGGGTGTGATTGCGATTTACCTTCCTATTACTCCTTCTGCAGAAGGGAGATCCCTCTGTTTCTTTCTCTCTCCTAGCAAACTCATTTCTGCACATACACATAACACATCATGGGGCTTTTCTCTTCTTCAGTCTAGTACCAGTTCACTTGTGAAGACCTGCCTTGTCCTCCTTAGACCTTCAACTTATGGCAGCAACCTGTATTGCTGCTGATTTCCAATGCCATTTCTGAAGATTTCTATAATCTCTTAGGAATTGCGGGTCTGTTTTCCCCCATGCTTCCAAAGGTCTTTTTCTGTCACTCTTTCTGTCTTGTCTGAAAAGTCTGATTAACATCCAAGGGTGAAGTTTATATGAATGGAAGAGAAATGACGGAGCGGTGTACCTTTCCCCTTGCCATGATGAAGCCAAAGCCAATGAAGGAAGAACTTCTCTTGACCATCCTGTTCGTTACTGGGACCTACCTGCTTAGGAAGCTCTTGGCCTGAAGGAGAATAGGAGAGATTTGCTAGTCTAGGCACAAGCTTGAAATAAACCTGTCCATGTGTCTGTTGGTAATGTCAGAAGGACCATTCTTTTTTTTTTTTTTTTTTTTTTTTTTTTGTCTTTTCTCCAACAAAGTTGACTTTTATTTACTCTTTTGTACTTCAGCAGGAAAGGAGAAGAGTTCCTGCTTCCTATTCTGTTGGGTGCTAGTTATTACTGCTAACCTATGGTACAGTTTCTTTAGCCACAAATACTAAAAATGTAGTAGAGTCTGTCTTGAATTAACTTTTCTATATTGGTTTTACACTGAACTGGATTATTGTAGGGGAAATGGAAAGCTACTTGAACTTCTGGAAACAATCCCAAATTCCTCTAATTAGATGATTTGTGGTGGATATCTTAGGGTGCTAGCAAGATATCTGTTTTCAGTAGTTATTGACAGACCTTGTATGAATATTGCTGGAATGAGGTTTTTAGGTCTTCTGAAACAAGTGGCAATAAATGTTCCTTGTACCAGAGCGTTGTGGTTTTATCCCAGCCAGCAACTAAGCATCATGCAGCTGATTGCTCAATCCTTCCCCCTCACAGTGGGACGGGAGGAGAATTGGAAAAAAAAAAAAGAAGTAAAACTTGTGGGTTGAGAGAAGAACAGTTTAGTAACTAAAATAAAAGAAAATACTAATAGTAATGAAAATTAATATAGCAAAAAGAGATGGAAAGAAAACCCAGGAAAAGACAAGTGAGTCATGATGCAGTTGTTCATCACCCACTGAACAATGCCCAAGGAGCCGTTGACCCCTCCCAGCCAACCGCTCCCCAGTTTCTGTACTGAGCATGATGCCCTATGGTATGGAATATCCCTGTGGCTAGTTCGGGTCAGATCTGCTGGCCATGCTCCCTCCTGGCTTCTTGTGCACCTGCTCACTGGCAGAGCATGGGAAGATGAAAAATCCTTAAGTTAAATGCTACTTAGCAACAACTAAAACATCAGTGTGTTATCAACATTATTTTCACACTGAATCCAAACCACAGCACTGTACCAGCTACTAGGAAGAAAATTAACTCTGTCCTAGGCAAAACCAGGACACGGGTAATTTGACTTCCATGTGGTAACTAATACTGCTATCTGTCATCTGCATGCATCTTGCCACACTTAGATGATTCCTTAGCTGAGAAAACAGATGACAAATGTCATGGCAATGATGACTTGTAGATTGCACACAAACTGCATGTCCTACTGTTTGGGTTATCTATTTCTTGTCAGTATTTTTTTGTTTGTGGCTTGGTTTGTTTTTTGTTTTGTTTTTTTCCTAATGTAATATGATGCAGGATTAAGGATCTGTTAGTTTTATTATTCCTACTGTATCCGTCCATGCATATATTTCAGTAGAAATGATTTAGGCACTCCCTAAGTAAAGAATGAAATACCCTGGATGTCACAGATCTGAAAAAAAAAAAAAACCACAAACATAAAAACCCAAACCAAACAAAACAAAAACAAAAAACAAACAAACAAAAAACAAACAAACAAACAAAAACAAAGCAGAAAAAAAAAAAAAAAAAACAAACCAAAATGGGTATGTCAAAAAATGAACAAAACTCAACAGCCATGTACCATGTATTTTTACTGTGTAACCATTAGGAACAATCGCCATGTATCAGTTGTGATAGTAAGCTGAATTGCAAATATTTTGCTTAGCAACTGTTGCAAAGGAAAGTTGTCAGGCAACAGCAAAATTAGGAATGGTAAGTACGGAAGGCACTCTTTTTAAAAGATGAGCTGTACTCTGACATTATCTGTGACTAAATGATTTAGCATTTTCTTACAGAAACATGCAAGAATACAAGCATTTATGAATACGCATGAAAGCAAGTTCAGTCTAATCCGGTAGCTTCATAAAAGCTCTTGCTGGCTTTCTGTGTGTAGTAGATACCTCTAGGCAACCTCCCAATACAAGGCAGCAGGGTCAAAGGGTTTTACATGGTAGTAACTTCTATGGCCAATCCTTAGGCAACAGTGATGAGTTTGAGTGGACATCAAACCATGGTAGCTGAAGAGTGGTGGTTGGTTTAGCCATTCTCCATCATTAAACTGTACCCTTTTGCCTAAAATAAATTATGTACTTGGCAGGGCCATGGCCAATACCACATTTGAGACTTCCTCCCTGTGGAACTGCACCAAGGTTGATGGTGGTGTAAGCACGAGTGTGAATGTGAGGTACCAGTTTGTCCACTCTTAAGTATGTAGCAAGACAGCAAAATGGCAAACAATGCACTGTATGGTGTGTGCAGAAGTGCTTGCTCAAGCAGTGTTGGCTGTGGAGCCGCCTAAATGGAGGATGAGCCTACAGTGATGAAGGCTTTAATTTTGTCATGTATAAGTATGTGTGTGTTAGAGAAAACTGTGTGTAAAAGACTCCATGAAGGGGGTTAATCCAGCAATCTTTAGGCCTAAAGTCTGAAATAAGAAATTGGTACTAAGCTAAACAACTCCTTTAAGCACTTTTGTTAGGCAGTGTCCGTGTCCACGCATCTCCTGCCCTTGCTACTGTAATCTTAACAAGGGACTGTCACAGGAGAGGCATATGAATAGCAGTTGGGCATCATAATACAAATACTGTCAGGATAAGAGCACTTTCATTAGGTGTTACTTATTCATGGGAGAAATGATCAAAGGCAAAAGAAACCTGCCTTGAACTGGCACATGAGATGTGCCTCTGTGCAGGAGCCTTCTACTGGGTTATCTGTGAGAGAATGCCTGATAGATGACAGTCTCCTTTTTAGTTGATTATTCTATGCAAAAATAGATCTAAAAGTTACATAAGGAAGAGTCAGGGTACAGCTTAGTAGCAGTCTGCCCAGGCTACTTGCCTGGTCTTGGAGTGAAGGTTTTTATTTTTCCAGCATCCCAACATTGCAGTGAGGTTTCACAGCACTAACGTTGCCCCTCCAGGCCAGGGTACAGCTGAAACCAGGGCACTGTCTCCTAAGTACCTGCCCTTTCTTCCTTGCCTGTCCCAAATGTATAGCATGTGGCAGGGGGGAATCAGTGTTTTGTTAGGGTGACAGCATAGCTCAAGTGGAGGTTTTCCAAAATGATACCTTCCGTGTTTGAACCAGAAAGGCCTGGCAGGAAAACGTTTTCAGCAAAGCGTTGTCTTTTTCGGAAATTTTCTTCCCATCTGACTCTGACATATTTCTGCAAGTCCTGTCCCTTGCAGCGGAAGGTCACCAGAGAGGATGTCCCTCACTGTGATGGGTTGTGGCAGTTCTGGTGTGAGCATTGGTGCCACTTGCTGTGCTTTGTACTTGCAGTTCTGTCATTCTGGCTACCCCATATGGGTTTTGTCTTCATCAGAAATCCTGTTTGTTGCAAGCTACGGTAGCTCCCAAATAAAGGTTGAGTCCCTGCTTCCTCATCCTACTCTCAAGTGAAATGTCTCGTGTAAATCACTTGTCTTTCCCTGGCCAGAGATCTCATTTTATCCCTCACATCAGGAGTGGGAGCCTCTCCAACCTCCTTGCCCCACTGAACCTGTGGAGTTTCAGACACGGTAGCAAGGCATGCGTGTTGTTCTGTTACAGACTAATGATGTAGGCGTTGTACTCGATCCCTCCTGTGTCTCCTTCATCACCATGCTGACAAGCACAGTGTGAGACAGGCCCAGGGATCCTTCATGACTGCCAGAGGTGGCAGGTGATGCTGGCAGATAGTGGGAAAGCCTGTGCTGTTGTTACTGACTCGCTCTTCCTTGCAATTAATAAAACTGGTTGGGTTTGGGGTTGTTTTTGTTGTTTTGTTGTTGTTTTGTTTTGTTTTGTTTTTTTAAAGTGCTTCTTGGATGCACCTGCTTTTCCAAAGTCTGTGCAGTTGGTGGAAAGCAAATGGTGTCTCACCAGCAGTGGATGGGAGGATGTATGCAGGCCTGGTCCCTGGCTGCCAGGGCCCCCGCAGTGTGTGTGAGACCCAGGCTGTCTCCATCCCCTGGATCCCAGCGATGCTGTGCTGGCTTCTCCCTGGGGCTCGTGTCTCTTCCGCAGCAATCTCCTCTCTCTTCCAGCTCTGGGCTGCATGCTCAGCAGCACAGGGTGCCCCTCTCCCCTTGCATCGCTTGGTGCCCTGTCCCTAAAAGAGGCCCCCCCCCCCCCCCCCCCCCCCCGACCCCGTGCTGGTGGCTCTGCTGCCTCCCAGGTCTGTTTGCAGGGGTGACTCATCTCTGCCAGCCTCCTGGACTGCGTGAGCCTCAGGACCACCTCGGTCCCACCGCTCTGGTGGGGCAGCACCGGGTGCTGCTCTGTCCAGAAGACGAGGGGATTGCCACCCCACTGCCTTCCCTGTCGGCAAGAGCACACTCTGCCCTGCAAGCAAGCCAGCCATGCCTGCACCCTGTGAATTTATGGGCTTCCTCCGGGTAGCTTTGTCTCTGTTCACCAAGCAGGGAGCTTGGCAGGTGGATCTGCTAATACAAGAAATCAGCTGACTTGTGTCAGGAAGCAGGGGTAAGGGTTGAGAGACCAGCTCTGGTAACTAAGACTGCTGAGCAGGCATCCAACTGTACGTGCTTCAGGGCTGTACTGAGTGGGCACAGCTGAAAGAGCCTGATCAGAAACAGAGACAGTGGCTAGGAGTACAGGTACGGAAAGCATGACTTTGTGGTGCTTGTGCATTTTACCACAACAGCAAACTCTCTGAGGGTCCTCAAAGTGATTTTTCCAGCATCAAAAAAAAAAATCCCATGTAGCCTAAATAGAGGTCCTGGTAAAGGACTTAAAAGGTTGTGGGATGGTAGAAACCCAGGATGGTGCTCTGTGGGAACTCCTTTGCTATTGGTGGTCATGGGGAGCATCTCAATCATTTCAGCTTCAGTTTACTGCTAGCACATTGCTTAGGTCCCTAGGCTTTTCCAGAATTGCCATAGAAAGCTTAAAACTGTCCAGAATTTTATCATGCTCCTGGGTTGAATAAATCCCATGCCACTTACCAACGAAACTGAGAGTTAGTGGTGTGGTTTGGTTTGGTTTGGGTTTTTTTTAGAAATGCCATTTAGGAATTATATGGGATTAGAGGTTTCTCTTGTCCTTGGGGAAAAAAATTGTTCTGCTGTGTCAGGGTCCCAGGATGATGGACTTCTGTTGTAGCTTTGGGACCACAGCTGTAGAGTACCTCTGCATTTTTTAGTGTGTGCCCCCTATTTTGAAAGTCATTAAGCGCACAGGTTTACTGGCCGTTAATTTGTGCAGCAGTGTTTCATGCATCACAGAAAACAAGATGAGCCTGTGTCCTGGAGAATTTCTAAGTAAAATTAGTGGTTCCAGCTAACGGTGTGCAAGTATAAAGCAGCAGGCATCCTTGTACTTTGTTCTTGCTGACAGGCTAGACCATAGATCATTTCCTGTGGTCAGGAGTGACATCTGAGAGTTTCAAGAGCAAGGTATGCAAGTTGGGGACCTTGTAGCTAAAATAACATATGTTTCAGATGAGATCAGATCTTACTAGAAAGGGGAAAAAAAAAAAAAAAAAAAGCTAAGTAAGGATATGGGTTACAGATATGAGTGCATGCATATTCAGTTTAGGCAAATAATTTGTTGTGATGGTTCTAAGTGTTTTTGATGTCCTGTTTTGTAGGAGGTGCCGAAGCACTGCTTTTTGAAGCAGCCCAGTTCTGTTACCCACCTAAAATGACTAACTTGATAAACTGTTTCAAAACTTCCAGCACACAAGGTAAAAAGGACTCCATCCTTTGAATGGTTTCACTTCTGCATATGGGAGAAGGGCACCTCCCCATGCTACCCTGAGAGCTGCTATTGTCAGTGGCATTTCTCACTGGTAGTTAATATGCAACCATAATGTCCACAGAAAGTCTAGATTTCAACATTTATTTCTGTACCTTGACAATGTCTTTTTCAAGAGTCGCAAGGGAGGGGCAGGAAAGGGGTGATTTGCCTTTGTATTGCCTTAAAAAAAGCTAAACAAACCAACTGTAAGACACATAGTATTGATCTGACCTTCACCCAAGTCAAACTCTATATAAAATGTGCTGTAGATATATGGAACAACTGCTGTGTAATTATATTCTGCTCTTTCCTACTGAACTGTAAAGCAGAAGTAAATTGAACATCTCAGATGATTTAAGGAGCTTGCTTACAAAAATGTTTTGTTTCTGCTCTCTTGTTGTGCAGGTTCAGGACCCCATTGTTCTCTGTGTGCAGGCGCAGCACGGAGCAGTGTACTGTTACTGTAGTGTCCATGTTGTTCATCCCATTCCTTCCTCACCTGTACTTGCTGTCTCACTTCTAGGGTATTGCTGTGCGTTAAGCAAATGAGTTGGTGAGCTGTTCAGGGCTCCTCCCTGTTTTGTCCAGGTTTATATTGAATTAATTTAGGATCCAGTAAGATGTTTTAATAGTTCCAATGCAACTAAATCCTTGAGGATTTATCACCAGTGACTTTTATCTGTCATTGTGTTACTCACCTGCTTTTGGTAAAATCTTGTTCTTCACAGCTGGGTTTTATAAACCAAAATATGTTTTCACCTTACTGATCATCTTATTTTTCTCTATCACTAGTAATTTCATCAGGTGATATTTGTGTTTGTTGGACATGTTGTGTAACTACCCTAGCTTAGTTCTCTCCATGATGGAGACTAGACACTTTATAATTTAATTTTCTGCCTTCTAGCTAGTTTATATTCCAAGAGAGAATGTCTCTCTTGCCCTATAACTATTTGCCTTCAAAGGGTCACTGATGTTATAACAGCAGCAAAATTAGCAAAAATAAGTCAGAAGTTGAGCGACAACGAAGAAAGGTGCAAAATGCATGCTTGTTTCTGGAGGTGTGGCTGGATGGGACAAGGCAAATAGGTTTGTTCCTTATTAGACACCAATGAACATGCACCAGTGCAGTGTAGTAAGCCAGACTTCGTTAGTTCTGCTGCTTACTGAATGGCTTGTTATCAAAGAATAAATAAGTTAATATTTGACTTTGGGGATGAGGCACTAATTTTCAAGAAAAGTTGAAAACCAGCTGGAAATTGAATACAACAGTAAGAAAGGTTTCACTAGCATTACTTTGCATCTTTCAAGAATGGCACATGGCCTGTTACGTTACTAGTGATTTGTTTGTGTTGCCAAGGACAGCTGATGCTTAGCAGTGCTGGGAGGCTAAGGCACCTTCCTGGAAAAAAAGCCCTACTGCTAACTGAAGCAGCTGTGGGCTTTGATAGCCCGACAAAGGGGGGAGGATGGATGGACAGATGGACACGGACACAGCCTCAGTGATATTTAAATTTGATGCTATTTTAATGGTTAGCCAGGACCACTTAAAGGCTTCACTAGGAAGATGGTGCTGACCTAATGCCTGTGGCAGGGGCAGTCAGTTCAGCTGTACCGGGGTACCGACCCATTGGAGGGGGGTGATGGTGCAGGTGGAGCCCGTTGTCTGGCAGGGCAGCACTCCTGGGGTGTCATCCTCTGCTGCCCTTTGCGAGGAGACTTGTACATCCTTCAGTAATGGATTTCCATTGCTCTGCCTCTGGTGGGATACTCAGTCACCTGGCACCAAAGGCTAGTGGATTGCTGTTGGCACCACAATTAAACTAACTTCTTGGTGGGACTACCTTTGTGTTGATCAAGTCTGGTACAATTTTTGAAAGCTAAATACAATTTTTTGTCATACATGAGGTGGGAATTAAGCTGCTGTGTTGACTCTGCCACATCTCCAGAAGATAAAGATGTGGAGTAGGATATACCTCAAGGATGGGGAAGCTTTCCTAGGGCTCCCATATAGTTTGAAAGAAGACTGTGGACCCAGAGGTTGAGCAGCTGCAGTTCAGGCACACATTCCTCCTTGCTGCACCTCTTAGTGGAGTAGCAGTGTTCAGCAGTGGGACGGGGTAGAGTTGTCTTAAAAACTATGGCTGAGGTTTTTTTGAGCCTAGCCTTTTGTTAAAGCTGGAAAAACAGTTTTGGGGAAACATTGTTACCCAGTGTGCAATTACACTGCTGCTTGTGTGCATCTCCTGCACTGGATGGTGTGCAATTAGCCCTGCTACTGCAATGTTGAAGAGCCCATCACATGTCAAGCTGCCTTTAACTCTTTTCTCTTACAGCTTTGCAAGTCTTGAACCCAGGAATCCTCACCTAATTTAGATGTAGCCACAGCACAATGCTGAAATGTAATGATGTGTCCTGTTGATTAAGTAGGCAGTGTGTGCTACAATGTGACACCCAACTTCCGAAGTGTATCTTGCATGGCACTTCTCCCTTCCTTCCTCCCTCAGCTTGGGAGACACCGAGTGGATGGTACTGCATTAATCCATTAGCATTCACATGGCCAGAGCAACAGGCAGTGATATCGTGCCATGATTTCACCTGCAAGATTCCCTTAATGCCCATGTGAATCAGCAGATTCACATGAAGAACACGTGCTTCCCAGGGTGGTCGCAGTGCTTTCAGGGCTGCTGAGTTCTTCGTTAAATTCAGGCAAGTGAGATAGAGATGAAGAGCGACACACAGGCCCTTTAAGAATGAATTGGCAAAAGAAGAGCTCAGTATTTAAATTTAGTGCAGACGAAGAGGGAAAAAAAATCCCTACAGCATCTGGTTTATATTACTGCTCTCTCTGCTTCAGTAGAGGGTGTGTTTACAGGGAAGCTCTCTGGTGCGTAGAAAGGGGGGTGCTCAAGCTGTTCGTTTCTGGGGGACTCTGAGCTCAGGGTATGCCTTGCAGCTACCCCCATGTCCTTCCTTTGGCCTTCTCAACTAATCCCATCTTGGCTTGTTGAGTGGAGCGGAGGGGTGCCCACTTGAGTCTGACGTGTCTGAGCACAGTACCCAATTTTCTAGGGCTCACTGTCCTCGCTGCTTCCTATTTTGCTCAGCCTAGAAATGGAGGCAAATAGTCCCCTGATTATGAGTTTGTGTGGACATATGACCAGTGGCTACCTACAAAGATTATAAAACTGCTGATGCATCTGTGTATTGGCTATTGTAATGTTTTGAACAGAGCCAGTCACTTCTGACTTTTCTAAATGCAAGGTTGAAGCTCAGCATTGGGAGGTGGAAAGAGCAGAAGCATGGCTGGGTTTTAGTTGTGGTGGAATTTTTCTTCTCTGTGTGTGTGTTTTCTTTATTAAAGCGTGGTTTGTGGTCTCTGAGCAGTTTCAGCAGAACCAAGCGCCAAAAGGAAACCTGAATGTAGTAGCGTTAGTGGAGCGAGCTACTCATCACAAAGTAGTAGAGCTTTGCACAGGTAGTGTTTGCACAGATCTGTGGCAATTTCTGCAAATGCTCCCTTCCACCTGTAGCTTGTGCATCCTGTAGTCTATCTCCTTGAGGACTGACTGCAGCTCCAGTCACGTATGCTGTAAAAGTACAGTTGTTGGACTAGGCAGTGAGCTCCTGTGCTCTGTTTGGCAGGCAGGGAGGTTAAAAATTCCCCTGAGTTCAGTCATAATATAATTGTATTGCAAGATTTCATCATGTTCAAGGATAAAATACAAATTTTTTTAGACCTAGAGCTATGACAAAAATAATTTGTAGTGATCATTTCAGTGCCTCTTATTTGAAACTCTTGGGAATAGATGCCATGTGCTTCCAGGAAGAAGGAAGAGGAATGGAAAATTCTGGATTTATGTTCATGTATAGTACAGATTTTTCATATAGTCATTCTCTCCAGCTACTGCTGGACCAAAGCCTGTTGCCACCACCGCTAGACTGAGATTAAAGCTCGTAACACAAATAAACTCTTCCCCTAGCTATTTTTGCAGTTTGCCTCATCCAAGAAAACACAAAACTAGTCCCCACCTCCCCCTTTTTCCTCCTCCTGTCCCAGGATGAGTTAGAAGCAGTTTTCATCTTACAGTATTCATCATCCCTTCTCTTTAAACAGCAGCAAAGGCAAATAATAATTAATCTTTGCCTGACCCCATTCAAATTGGTTTCCCGCAACTACCAGTCATCCTTTATAACTGAGTGCATCCCCCTACAGATGAATCAGAAGTTAAACCCTACAGTTGCTTCTTTGCCATCCTCTTCCAGCCAACCCTCGTCTTTCAATCTGCCACGTTCATTTACCGGTCACTGCCCTTCTAGGGGCAGCCTGCTGGCAGGGGAGAGAAAATACTTCTACACATAGGAACTACACGGTTGATGGCAAAACTGGCAGCACTGTGTGTCTGTCCTGTTCTCCCAATGACACTTTGGGAAACACTTGTACCTAGGGGGACGTTCAGTGATTACTGCAAAGGGCCAGTCCTTTTCAAACGGTTAGAAATGTTCTGTGACCAAAAATAAATCTACTCTTAATCGTAGTATTACAGCTTTTTTTTTTTTTTTTTTTTTAGTGAAAAGTGTGTTTTCTGTGGGGGAAAAGCAATGTTGGGGTGATTTTATTTTTTTTTAATTCTTTTCTCTTTTTAACAAAAAAACCTGCCAGTTAGTGGTAATCCCCAAATTCCAATATTTTGGCCAGTTTCCTTTTTCTTCTTCAAAATACATTTGTGTACGCAACTAAAAATTTGGTTGTATCTGCAGGGTGGTTTCCAAAGGGAATTGCATCTCCCATGATTTGTACCCATCAGACTCCTATAAAGCACCATCCTACTTGGTAGCTTATTGTGGAAGATGCCTTTAGACGAGTTCCTGCACAGTAGAAGAAAATGGGAGCATGAGGCATCTGAACTACAGCTCCTGAAAGACATCACAACTCCACTGCTGAAGCAAAATCCTGCAATTCCTGATGAAGTATTTCTCTTCTATGTACCCTTGCTGAAACAGGCCCTGTCCTGTAGAGCAGGAAAAAAATGTCTCATTCACACTAGCCAATATCTCCAATTGTCAGAGCTATCCTGAAACTCATTCACTTTTCTAAAAACAGTGAAATTGAATCTATCAATTGAGAACACTCACTATTTAGTACGTATATACCTGGAATATGGTTAGGGTTGAAATGGAGCTGCAGAAAGGAAGGGAAAATCCTAACAAATTGTTAAGTAAGGTAGAAATGTCTAAAAAAAAAATTTAATTTTAACTTCGTTTCCAATGGATTGTACTCTTCTTTGGTCTTCTCTCTTTCCCAAGATATTTGCATTAATGCACAGCATCTCGGGACATCTGGCATGGCAAGTAGAATTGTCCCAATCTTCTTTCTTCCAGCCTAAAGCTGGTCACAAAAAAAGGGTATTTAGCTCTGTTCATTGAAAATAGCTAAGACATCATTAACTTGGAGGTGTATTTATTTTCCTTGATGAAAATATCTGAATTTTCTCCTCAAATCTATCTTCCAGTCCCCTGCCCACCTGGAAGCTCCTCCCTAGAGAGGAAAAACATTTTTTTTTTTTTTTTCTCTCATCCCCTAACAAGAGGTGCTGAGCTTTGGAAACAGTGCTAGCATTTTTATACCCAGTATGATGTCCCCTCCTCTGGCCCACTGAAGAATGCACCTTTTATACCAATGGCCTTTCCTATAAATGGAAAGGCTCTGGGTATGTGCAGAGCACGGTGGAAAAAAAAAAAAAAAAAAAAGTAGTGCTGGCACTCAGCATCCAGTTTACATCATCCATCCTCTCCTGTGGTGAGCTCTTTGACCTCATCTCCTAGAAATGAGCAAATGCAAGAATGTGAACGTGTCTGTGGCTAGGGCCTAAATCACACTCTGTCCTCAGCCACTGGAGTTGCTACAGCTCCAGCTCCTGCCTTCAGATTATTCATATGCTTTCCTGACTGCCCTGCGTGCCAAGTTGATTTCCCCAGCCAGATACAACAGTGTGGTGTTACTAATCTAGGTTACATTTGGGCTTGTTGCATCTTTCCAGCAGGTGACTGAGGAGCAGAGCATGACTTTTACAGAAGGTGGTCCTAGATTGGTCCCCAAGTCCTCACCAGTCAATGGGAATGTCTGTTAGCCCAAGGCATCGACTCTGGGACTTGCCTCTGCACCATCCCCTCGTGCTCTGTCTCTCAGAGAACATTGTTTGAAGCCTCCAGCTCTTTGAGGCGGAAAAGTAGAAACAGCAAACATTTCCTGATGGGCTGAATTGGCTGGTAGCGGTGTTTTCCTCCCAGTTCTTTCTGCAGTGTTTCCCCCTACGTCCCCATAGGTTTTCCTGTCATCAGGATGGTGAAAATCTTGATGCTAGGTTTAAAAAGAGATCAAATTTTTCCCATTAGTATCTGGCAAAGTGTTCTGCATGTCTGCTTTTAAATAACGCAGCAGCTCCTGTTGGCTCTTTTGGACTTGGTTGGAGTCACCAGACTCTTTCTGTCATTCTGCCACTGTCCCCCGCAGCGCAGGGCCTGATCCCAACCCCCTGCAGTCAGTGGAAACATTCTCCTCGGTAGCCTTTGGGTCAAGTCCAGAAAGTTTGCTGACTGCGTTTCCCAGGCTTTACCTAGGGCAGCTATTCTAACAGGCTCAACACTCTCCCAAAGTACTGGCAGATCCCTGGTGCATGCCTCTATAAGCCTCACTTCCTTTTTTCCTTTTCATAAAAGTTTTGTACAATTAGACAGTAAGACCATAGCACAAACTTTTTAAAGAATAAATGATACCAATAGATAGTAGCTCAGAGCTATTGTGCTACCTAGAACTGAAACTGGCTTTGCTAATTGTTCAGGTTGAATAAAAGATCAAAGGGGGGGAAAAAACCAAACAAACTTGAATGTTTCTTTTTCCCTTTTAATCCTTGATATCAGTCCCACATCTGACTTCTTTTAGAGAGAGCTTCTTGCTTTGATAAACTGCATAAACAGTTTCAAGACAAACAAAATAATTAAGGTCAAAATAGATAAAAATATGAGGTTTTGGTCATGAGATCAAGAAAGTCTTTAAAGACTTCATCCCCTTAAAGTTAGGTCATATTCTGCTTAGATTTCCAGTCTGGAGTCTTGGTGGCCATGGGCAGGGCAAGGGAGGATGAGTTTGGAGCAAAGACAGTGGTTTGGGGGAAGCAGAGAAGTGCTACCCTGTCCTCAGCCGGATGTTATGTTGGGTGAGCCAGCATCGCCTCCATCTCTCTTAATGCAGTTGCTGCTCTCTTGGGGTGTCTGAAACATTGAACCACAGCAGTCTGGAACAAAGCTCTTGCTGTAATTATACTCTATCATAATTTTTAATCTTCAACTGCCTTTTTTTTCTTACTTTGTTTTAAGATCTCCATCCTGGTCTGAACACACATGCTGGGAAGACCTGACCTGACCTCTCCTGCTGCTTTGCTCCACTGCAGTACCAAGCCTCCATTCCTATGCTTGCCACGTACTAATCTCTGCAGGGGGGCTGTGCCCTGGATCCCTGGTATGGCTCCTACATTGGATAGCTCTTGCCAAGCTGTGCTTTGCTGCCACTGCTGTTTCTGGTACTTTGTCTCAGATACTTGAACACTTCTACGCTGGTTTTCACTGTGCTGTCCAGGTGTACCCACAGACTCGGCACGGATCCCTCAGGGCACACCTCAGTACCAGTCAGGGCTATATCTGCTGGGTGAAGGTACGAGATCCCACCACTTGCAGTGCATGTGGTGGTAAGGTGGTGTTAGAAGCTTGCAGTGGCATGCAGATGCCTTAGGGCCCATGAGGATGCTCACTAATTAGACCACTCCTTGGGCTGTGATGCACACCAAGAAATAGCTTGCTACTCGGTGCTAGTATAGACAGTTTAAATCCTGTTTTATCCTAACTCATAGATGACACATTCATGCCTCAGCAAGGAATATGTCTTAAGATCCCAGAAAAGACCACCTTCATAATCTCACCACCCACAGCAGCTTCAGCACTTTCAGTATCCAATTAAAAAGACGTCACGATGCAATTCAATTTTAAATATGACCATTATCTTAATAAATGCCCTTCCCTACAACCACAAGACACGCAGACACTGATATATATGAATTTGTAGTGTTCTTAGCTGTTTCATGTGCTGGGTATTTAAACTATAAGTGAAAACACTGTTGAACCTACAGCTGTGCAAACATCCATGCCCACCTAAGAGTAACAGCCTGGGAGGAGAGATGCCTGTGGTCAACTCCCAGCCATTCGCTGAGGATCTGATCCTCCTGACGCTGCTTGTCTGTGCACTGTTGAAGGCCTGCAGGTTCAATGAGATGTAGCAGATATGCCACAGTAAGGACCTACTTCTTTTCATGCATGAGAAGCTGCAGATCTCAGCACCATCCCGATTACCTGTGCTGACTTCATAGAGATAACAGCAGTAAAATGTGACGACAACTGCTGCTCTGTGCGTGTGAAAGAAAGGAGCACATCTACTTAGGGGTAGATAGAGGAGCAGCTCCACCTTTTCACAGTCTCTGTGTTGCAGGTAGTGGGAGAGAGAGGGAGTGATGAGGTGGTCACTGTTCAGAGTTCCCAAGGCTCAGTTCTGTATTTTGCCTTTTAGAAGACATTTACTGCTCCCATGGGTTAGTGGTGGGACTTTTTTGGCAGTGCCTTTATGTAAACATTCAATATCTTGCCTACACTCAGATCATTTAAAACCTTTCATTCAACAATAGATGTGACATTCCCTACTCTGACCTGACATTTAATTTCTCTCCAGAATGGCTGGTGGATCTCTCATACAGCTCCTACATGGGCTCTCAATTATTTTATGTCTGAGTAATGGCAACATCCTTTTTTTCTGACCTCTGTGAAGCAATCCAATCACACTCACCCAAACAGCTGCAGCAATAATTTTTGTTACCCATCATATATAAACATGCCCTTCAGTTCATGTCTCTCCAGTAGCACCCCTTTCTTTCACCTTGTTAAATATGAGGTACCTCTCATTGTTTTCAAGGCCCCATGTTTTTTCTTACATTCTTCTTATCTCTCTGCTGTGAGGTGCCAGGTCTCACCTCTGTCAGTCCCTGATGCCAACTGTGTGCTCATTACATTTTCAAACAAATGCTTTCTTGCTCTTGTTTGTGCTGCCTCTCTCACTTAGGAATAATCTGCTGTAGACAACCACAGTTCTGTTGTTTCCCCTCCAATTAGGCTGCCAGTACCAACTGCATGGACCAAGTTAGAGCACGTTGCTCTGTGGCAGCAGGCTGTAGCTTTTGAGAACAAGGTGATGGCATCAAATGTTGGAGAGCATGAGGGAATCAGATCTGCAGTCTTGCACAGGAGGCTGCTGTTCAGATGCAGTTACATAGCTTATAGGGGTTGCGAACTGTGTGTTGTCAGATAGGGTCATTCTTTTTTTATAGTTTCCTATGATCTTAGTAAAGAATGTGACAAGAGGTAGGTTGTAGGTGTGCTGAGACCACTGCCAAGCACCCTGACTAACGCTGCTTTGTTATTCTGAGATGCACTGTCTCCACGCGCATCTCTGAGCCTTACAATTGAAAGTGCTTTGGAGCCCAGAGCAGCTTTTCACCCTGTGTCTGTGTAGTCCCTAGCATGGTAAGATCCGTACCTGTCTTCGGGGCCCTTACTTTGGTAGTATATGTGCATTACAGTCATCTTGTCCCAGGAGCTATTCTCTTAATTTTGGAAAATCCCTTATCAGGTGAATGATCTTAACAATTGAAGACCTTGTTCAAAAGGCAAACCCTCTGGAGCTGGGAGTGATGTGTTTCACAGCTACAAATGAGCATGAGAGCTCTGAGCATTGACAGCATGGAGTCAGGGGCAGTGCTAATGGCCAAGGGGACAAGTGTATCTGAAAGTCTTATTTTCTTCCTGTACATTTTAGCTAAAAGTTTGTGTCACTGGTGATGGGAGTGAAGCCCAAATACATCTATGCCAGGTGGCCTTCAGAAACTGTTGGATACCAGTATCCTTTCTGATTCCTTGCTCTCGGGCTTCATGCCAACCACTGCTTTGGAGTCCCTTTCTCACTCAAAATGCAGTTACAGGTTCTTTCAGCCAGGACACTTGCTATCATCCCTTAGAAAACCAGATTATTTCAATTTTTTTCTGTCTTCCAGAGCTGCAGAGTCATTAAAGTTCTGCAGCCTGAAAAGCCTGGAGCAATGCTTTGTGCTAATTTTGCAGCATCCATACAGAACAGTGGGCAAATACATGTTAAACTGTTTCAATTATTCAACCTGTTTACTTACCTCTGTATTTAGAAGGCCTGGATAAATGAAGCTGTAAGTTCCTCTTCCTCACTTCCCCTTCACCAGCAAAGTAAACAGCCAAAGAAGTCACAGAAAAAGCAACACCTGGGAATCCTCCCAGGAGGCTGAAAGAAGCAGACCCATAGGACAGCCGCATGCAAGATGGACATGAGAGCTCTCAAATGTCTCCAAACCTCCACCACAGAAGGGCTTTCAAGCCAGATCAGCTTCTGCACTGCTGGCTTTGCAGACTTAGTATAAACTGATAGCCCCCCACCCCGTGAGAGCAGAAGCACAAGACAGATTTTCAGCAGAGCAGTTGTGTTAAAGTCTGCCTGTGGATCTAAGTGGATCCACTGCAGGTAGGGTGCTTCCCTGCCCTGCCTTGAGTGGAAAGAAGTCCCATACCCGTGTCCCGTGCTCCCAGATAAGCCAAGGCTGGAGCGGATTTGCATGTCCTGGTTCATGTTACAGTGCCAGGCATTCGCTGTCTTCCCCATAAGACTTTTCCCGGGACCAAGTGGGTGACATCTCACCATGAAATCAGTACTGGGTCTGGATAAATCCTCAGAGAGTTTGACTGGATGGTGAGATGTGAAGTGTAGGCCTGCCACCGGGAACATAAGGCTGCTCGTGAAGGCTTTCATCCTGGTGTCCTGGCCCAATCCTGCTCTGGACAGTTGGAGTTTAGCCTTCATGAATCAAACAGTCTTGCTTTCAGTGGTTTCTTGCCACTTTTCAGTCCATAAATAGTTGCGTCATAGTGCTCAGTAAAATAATTTCTTCCTGTATGTCTTGAAATGCTATAAAGCATTTGGGAAGCTCAGCATATAAAGTGCAGAGACAAGCTCTGTTTAATCTTTGTTATGAGAGAGCTTAAAGCAAGTTGACATTTATGAGCTGATTTCATAGGAGAGTGAAGAGCATAATGAGGCATCTTGCTAGTCTGAGCTCCACAATAAACTCTAAAAGATCATACTTCTAGCCAGTTGATCTCCTTGTATAGTTTGGGGTTGGTTTTTGGTTTTTTTTTTTGCATGGTTTTTGCATGTCTGAAGACTTCTTGTAAGTTGCTAGCTATTAATGCACCCTGGTAACTCTGGAATAAAGAGAGCTTGTACTTTACTGATCTGAAATGCCAGCCGACTCATTGATTGGTAGCTTTCAAATGCCAAAAGCAGATTCTTCCTGAAATGGTCTGTAGCAGAAATGGAGTTAAAGGCTCCAGAGGCACAAATGTAGAGAAGAACAAATATTTACCCTGTGTTGGACAGGAAGTGTGCTGGATTGAGATTTCTGCCCTTACCACTTTAGCCCGTTGTTAGCTAATAAAAGGGATTGTTCTGACTCCAAAGCAGTTAATACCACACCAGGGGAAAACTAACGTGGAAGGGACTCTGGCTTTTTCTTTTTCATCCTGTCTTCCAGGAGAGGAGACTCAAAAATTGTGCAAGACACTGAGAACTGTATTCCACTGAGCAAAACTGAAAACTCCTACACTGAATTTACTTGCACTTCTTGCAAGTGATGTGCTGATTCATTGCCATCGTTGAAAAGGATGAATTGATTGTAAGGAGGGTTTATTTCCCATGTGCAATGCTTCCTAGTTCCTCTGGACAAGGAGAGGCTTTTGTGGTGAACTTCATGTTCCCAGCAGGATCCAGCCTGGCTTAGGCAGTTACATTTAGGGCTGGGGCTCTTACCCTGGTACAGTTGTTCTCATCCTGAGCTGCAGAGTTGGGTTTTGGGAAGCGGCTAAGAAGCAGTGACTGAGCTCTGTGTTGCCAAGTTGCAGGGGCTGTGCCCTGGAGTCAGGAAATGAAAGTAAACTTACAATTTACCTTTTCATCCTCAGTAATTCCTTACGCAGCCACCATTTGGTTCTTTAGGTGGTTGCTGGGAACACAGTACAATGTAGTGATACCTCCCATTTTCAGGACACAGTACTGCAGAAACAGTGTGGGCTGTATTTTGTCTTTTAGTCATGCTTGGAACTCAGCAGCTGCAATTAAACCAGAACAGGACATTGCCACCAATGCTAGTGGTACTAAACTCCTTTTGTGGAGGTGGCAAAGTAGTGCTGTGAGTATCTGTAATGATTCCTTCTGAATACCCATTTAATTCCTTTGGCCTTTTGAAGACTACATTGGAGGTCAACTACATTGGAAAGCAAAGCTCTTCACTGTGCAGCGTTGGCCTTGTTGATGGGTTTCCAGCCACAAATCCAAAATATAGCCCTGTACTAACTACTATGAAGAAAATTAACTCTACCTCAGCCAAAACCAGAACACCATCATATCTGCAATTCTTTAGAGGTCAGCTGCTGACAGTGTACCTCTTCAACAAAAAACAAGCTCTTTGAACCACCCCCGTGTCCTGGAGAATGGGTTCAGAGAGTAAATGCTGAAGGGGTTTATCAAATGCCTTTCTTCTTTTCAAAACTGTTAGATGGCTTCAAATGCAAAGCAATGCACAGTGGAGGTATTTCAGGTTAGAAGATTAAATTGGCATATGGTGGCTGATCTCTTAATTCAGGTTCAAACAAAAGGCACTTTGGGTGGCTCCCTAAACTCGTGATGAGGTTTCTGTAGAGTATCTCCAATCCCTAGAGCTTCTCTGCAGGAAGAGGACAGCCCTGAGAGCGTTTTTGGGCTTTCTAGCAGATATTCAAGTAAACCAAGAGGTGTGTAGCATACAGAACTGAGGGCTGCAGGGCTGCACTTCCTCCATCACGGCTGAAAACCACTAATACAAAGGTGTATAAAGCTTCTGTCACTTGCAGCCTGTGGGCACAGAAAATATTCATTGGGACAGGAGACTCTGTTTTGGCTTATCTGATCACAGTTGTAGTCCATGAAGGGCCATTTCAATGCCCAGCTTTCTTCACTATGGTTGTTGGTGTGTTCTGTCTTGTGTCCAGCCATTGCCTTTCTTGTGCCAAGGTGTTGACAGAATCCAGGATTACTTTGTAATTACTCCGTAATTAACTGAGCACCTTGTCATCTTATACCACAGATTTGGGCAGGAAAAGAAACTGCAACCAAGACTGTCTTTTGAGTCTGTGTTGAGTGTGGGAGGGTGATAAGCAGCCACCCACAAGACCCCCAGCAATACTTCCAAGTGCTTTAAGGTGTGAAAGGAGGATTCACAGAAGGGAGTGCCACAGAAACCCTTGAAGAGCATTCGCAGCAGGAAGGGGAGAATCACATGAAACCCTGGGGGTTAATGCTGGTAATGAATTTTAGTGCTGAGTGCAGGGAAACTTGGACTGGATGGTTGAGATTTGTTTTATGGCCTGCCCAGCCTTTCAGTCCAAAAACGTCCGATTAATAAGGTAATGATGGCCTAGTCTGTCTGTTCAGGGAGCAGGAGAGAGAGATTTGTGGTGACTGTGGGTTAGCATCCTCCTTACTTAATGCAGTATATTCAGCTCTCAGACTACCAAGGTGGAAAGGATCCCATTTTGGGGCAGCTGGAACTGCATTATTAGTAATTCTATTGCTTAAAAAAGCTGTGTGTGCAGCAGTTTCCTGCCTGCTCTTAATAAACTATTAGTCATTGTTAGGTGCCTCAGTCGTTGTTCCAGATAATTTCATTTAAATACAATTCCTTGCAGCGTGGAATCGGCTGTAGAATTTGTTGCAAGAATTAGCAGATCTGTCTGGGCAGTCCTGTAAGGCATGATGGCAGTAAGCAGGCGCCACAGAGCGTTTGCTTTCAGGCCGGGCAGGGAATGCAGCCTGGCTCTGCAGTCAGAAGCCCGGCTGCACTCCTCTGAGCATGCGACTAGCAGAAGAGCAGCACTTGCAGCTGGGTAAATTAATTTTGTTTTCCAGCTGTGTATGATATTTTAATATTCTGCTTTCTTTCCTGGTGACTGGAAAGGGATTCTTCCTGTCATTTTCCATACAACACTAGAAGAAAGCCTGGGCTAGCACCCATAAGCTTTCAGCCTGTTCAAGACCTCACTTTGCAGAGCATGTGTGCAGACACCATGAAACTACACTACTAGGGCAAGATTTGTGTGCTAGCAGCTCCATCCTCTTCTTAACAGGAGCCAAACCTTTGTGGACACATCTCAACAGCAGAGCTGTGTTGAAATACTTGCTTAAAATTCATCCCCCAGCATAAACACAAGGAGGGAGTGTGCCTGATGGCCGTGAACGCTTGCCTGCCTTTGACTGTGGTGGCGGTGATCTGGAGAGACAGTGCTCCAGTGAATTCTTTCTTTGGTTGCTTAAGCCAGACCTTTCTCCTGTCAGAAGGGAGGCAAGCAGCACTGCTCTGGCTCAGTTACAGCTTCTCTGGGGCTGTTACACAAACATGGCAGTCTCTTGGCTGTGTCAAAAAGTTTACACCCACCCGTGGAAGGCAGGGCTGCATGGAAGAGTGATTTAGCAAGGAGAGAAGTAAAGAGCATCTGGAAAGGTCAGATAAAGCTGGAATGTCACTGTCGCAGCCACAAAGAGATAAAACTGCCCATTTATTTTTTTTAATATCTGTCATTTAGGTGGTTGTGGTAGATTCAACATTTACATTGCTGAAATTGCTCAGCGACTGAAGAGCCTTATGACTGTTTTCTTGCAGCGAAGTGCTCTCTAGATCTGCTCTCAGTGGTGTCACAGCACTACTGCTTTCCAGGCAGAAGCATTTTCTAAACTGAAAAATATTGACTTACTATCCTGCTTTCCCAGGTTTCAGGAACACTGCCTGAGCCACTTTGGTACCAGAAAGGTACTGAATTCAGAAAGGACAATGTGAAGAGGAAAAGTTACTGGGTTTCAGGAAGAAAAGCAAAAGCTTAGGAAATGCAGAGTACCAGGGAGTGTGTGCCTGCACGTGTAATACAGGGAGAGCCAAATGTAGGTTTGCAGTTGGCAGGTCTGGGAGATACTTGGAAGGAGGTAGCTGAAAATGGTGTATCAGAGCTTTGGCTGCAAGACTTCTAGCAATCACCTACCTGTTGTTTTTAGTTAACTCACGCCTGGGCATGGGTTAATACAGAAAGCTCTGAAGAAGCAGGGACTTTTCATGTTGTGTCAGAAAAAGGGTGTGTATGCCTGTTAAAATAGGTATGCAGGTAGGCTTGTAGAGGTTACCCCAACAGTAAACCTGCCTCCTATGCTGAGGTAGCAGAACAGTTAATCATATTTGCTTGCTTTTAGTAACATTTGTTATTCTTTTTATTATCTGACAGGTTATATTGTGGTAGAATATGAAAGTCCTATTGTTTGTACAGCACCTAGCGCACAAATAGCAAGAGTTGATCTCAGTGACAGGGATTTTACTGATGAAGCTGGAATGTAAAAAAAGGAAGCTACAAATCATAGCTAGGTGGGAGCAGGGTGCACAGAGAGCAATGCTGAGAAATGCACAAGTGTACATGCAGACACCCCCACACACACTACATCCAGCATCCTCCATTGTGAACACTGAAGAAGAGGCAGACCTGCAGGGGAGTCCCAGCTGCCTGTTGTGTCCAAAAATGAAATTAAGAGTACAATATATGGAAAGATCCAGGGGCTGAGAAACACAGCTCTGTTTGCACCACTTGTGCAGTTACCATAGAAAATTTATGGTGTGAGATTTGTTAAAGAAAATCCAGTTGATGGTATGTTTTTGTGCTATTATTTAACAGTAAGTAGTTTTCCAGCTCTGTGAAATTTCCGTAAACCTCTAACAGAGTATTTGTGATTTACGGATGAAAGTTTCCTCGTCTTTGGGACAGGGAGTTAGGGGTAAGCAGAAGAATAATCTCGAGGCTTCTGCATCTGCAGGCAGCAAGGAAGCACATCTGTGGCCTCAGAGCAGTGCTTTGAGCTCATGACCGAGGAGATGGTGCTTCCCACCTGGCAGTGCATTTCTGCCATCCAAACGGGGGTGTGCCTCGCCTCACCCCAGCAAACACAGGTGGTTTGGGTTTGGGTTTTTTTGTCTGGCTGCTCCCACGGCCAGGCTTGCACTAGAAAGATGGCTGGCTGCTCTTGGCAGCCCTTTCCACTTTCAAAAGCTTCATTCGCTGGTGGCGGGCAGCAGAGCAGCTGCCCCCAGCCGATTGCCACTGCTAGCAGCGACACAGGGCAAGGGGAGGAGCAGCTGTGTTGCCCGGGAGGTGGATGGGGTGAGTGGGTGGTTTCGGTAGGTTTCCTAGAATAACAAAAAGGATCCTGTGCAGATACGTGAAGCCAAGCCAGTAAAAATGGCTCCAGACAAGACTGCCAGGATTGCAAGGCCCCAGCGGACAGGAAAAATTTCAGCTCTTCCTTCTTCTTGTGCTTCCTCCCACTTTTCTGCCACGTTTTTCCAGCCTTCTCCTATCTGTCTGTCATCTCCTTCCAATTTACTACTTTGAAGTAAGAAGATATTTTACTCCTGTGCAGTATATGCAGCAAATGCAACATAAAGCTCTTTTCCGATTATTGTTTTGAATGATGTTGCTCTGGATTGGTCTGTGAAGAATATAGTTTGTGAATCCCACTGCAGTTATTAAAAGCATTCATAATCCTGCTTTCTTGTAAAATGGCCTAGTGCATCCACAATGGGCTGCTGGTTGTTGCTGTTCCCACACGCTGTTGTGCTGCTTACAGTGTTATGCTTGTTGCAGTTCATGTAGGACCCGAAGGGTGCCTTGACAAAAAATGCCTGGGAGTTGTCTAGTGGGGACTGCGTGTGCTCTATTAACCCTTCGTGGCCCATGTCCGTGAGGAGGTGAGGTGTCAGCTCTGCCACTGATGGCTAATGGCAATGTTTTGCAGAGTTGTCTCACATGAACACGTCTGAGGCTGTGATGTGGTGGAGATGGCTCCAGCAGAGAAGTTGGAGTGCTGGCTTTGGGACTTAATTTCCCACCAAGCCCTGGGTGACTCTTGCAGCAATAAAAATACTCTCACTGATCTGGTTATCCTGCCAGGCTTTAAAATAACGCAAAGTTTAGAAGATTTGTGGTTTGCTTTTAATTTCGTCTGTGTTTCTTAGAAATGTAGACCTCGTTGCCCTATTCCATCCTCAAAATATGCAAAGAGATGCCCAGCTGAGTTACACCAGAATTATCAGTGATTTAAAGCAGAACTTCCTGATCTGCTTGGGGCTGATGGAAAACTGAAATGGCCTCAGGGAAGTCATACAAGAAATAAAAGTGCAATTTGGTGGCCTGTGAGTTAGATCTGAGTCTTCCTCCTCAGTTCAACACAGATCTTGTAATGTGACCTGGGACCAGACACTAGCTCTACGTATCTTGGTTTGTCTGCTTTCCAAATATGAGAAGGAGGTTCATGGGCATCCACAACCTTCCTGACATAACTTGCTATCATACTTTGATACATGATAACGGTGTATCATTTGAAAGCATCTCTGCTCTCATTTGACCCTCAAGTGAAGGAGCCCGGCTGCAAAAGGGAGCCACATAAATGAACCTCTTCTCATATAATACAGCACAGGCAGTGGAATGAAAAAAATAGTGCCAGAAGGATGTACTTCAGGATACAGGGCCCATTTTCAAATAAAACTGCTCTTATTTAAAAAAAACACCACTTTTATTTCTCAGGGGAATAACAATAAAAAGCAATAAAAGGTGCTTAATGACTTACTCTTTTTTTTTTAGAGCTTCCAAATCTGGAAGCAAACCAGCCCATCTTGAAAAAAAAGATCCCAGACTTTCACAATACATGCATCCGTCCAAAGGGCCATTGCCATGAAAGTATTTACAGCTGCACTGTTATCCTGCTCCATTCCACAGCCCCGGCAGGGAGCAAGGCCAGAGCACAGCAGTGGGAAGCTCGGCAGCTGCTGAGCAATGCTTTTTCCGAGGAAAGGTTCTGCTATGCTCTCTGTAGTCGTGTAAGCACTAATGTGAGCAGATTAGTAGAGGAAGCCCAGCTTCCAGACAAATAAGAACGAGTCCTGATGCGCTTTGCCATTTGGGGTAATCTTTCAAAATGCTATGCATGGTGTAAGCAGTGGTGAAGCATTTCTAAATTTTTGGCATGCCATGCTTCAGTGTCAGCTGAGTCCTTTCTGCTGAGGTTCCCCAACAGCCTAAGATGGCATGACTGCTGTGGTCCACTCCACCCTACTGCTTGGCCCGTGTATGCCAAATTTTCTCTTGCAGAGGCTTGTTAGACTGCCTTCATGCACTGCTGAGCAGAAGACTAGCCTTACCAAAGAAAGTAAATAGTTCTTTGCTGGGCCAATGAGTTGAATTGGCTCTGGGAGAGGACAGGAAGAAAGACCTTTCCCTGTGGTAGCACTGAGCTTTTGGAGCCGCTCATTTTTTGAGTAACCTCACCCTTCTATTTAAAGCATGATTGAGGGGTTATCAGTTTGTACAAAGGAAAGGATTTACTTGATGTCCTATTCAAACACTGTGAAACACATTCTTTAGCACTTGGACAAACTTGTCCACCTTAAAAGAACTAGTTGCTACCATTTACTCTTCAAACAGTCCTTTTGTCAAACAGCTTCTGCATCTCCAGGTTGGTCTCTTTGATTTGCATTTTTAAGACCACGCCACACTAAGGTGCCTGAGGAGTTTTATATTGGTTTCTTGTGTTTTGACTGTTGAATGGTAGCACTTGCTTTTCTTTTTCAGACCCATTCACATATGGCTCTTTTGAGATAATCCCAACTATCTCATCTCTTGGATGAGACAGTCTCTTCCCGGTCAGTGCCCCACATGCCCATTGTTTAGAACATGGGCTGACAGATTGCAACCACAGAAAATGTGTCTTGTCATCAGTTGTGGTGAAATTCATTTCTCTCATATGAGAGATCCTCTTATCCTGACCACATGAGGTCAGAAGGCGTTTCCAAAAAGAGTTTTGTTTAGCCTGAATGCCGCTGGCTGTGTTGTAGTTTGGATCTCAGTCCCTCTTGCACTTCATATTATTATTCCAGTGGTGGTGCATAATATCACTAATTGCAGCGTGGCTATGATTTCTATCATTGAGGTGGCTGCAGTGATCCCTCTGCCAGAGGCTCTCAAGTAGTGAGAGTTTGGGACTGTGCTAGACAGTAGTGTCACTAAGTAATGCTTACTTTTATCCTTTCTAGGACCTCTACTTCTGCTGAGACGGGTGATCGCATTGTTTTTTAGAAAGTATTTACTCTTCCACATGAGGGAGGAGAGAAGGTGGGACACTCATGCAGGGGAGGGAGGTCTGCTTAATAGCAAGTTGGTGAGAACAGAGGCAGCAGGACAGACACTGCTGGGATGTAGTTTATGTGGCTGAGGAGCTCAGCCTCTGTCTAAGGGCTGCAGTGTTTGCTGGGGATGAAGTAGACCAGAGGCAGTTGCCCATAGAAGAACAGTCCTTTTTTTCTCAAGCACCTGTCTAGAGACAGGAAGATCTGGAATGCTGTTTTACATTCTCCTTCATATTATGTCAAGACGTGTCATCTAACACCACTGGAATCCCTAGCAATCAGCATTTAGCATGCCTTAAAATTGGTTTCAAGGTATTCTAAACCAAACACAAAATGTAGGGGCCTCTCCAGAAAATCAGACATGCTGGAGCCATGAAGCGATTGTCTCTCTCAGACTCCTTCTGTCATAGGAACACCCTGCAACTTCTTTGGCTATTTGGGTACTAATGCTTGTGCTCCACAAGGCCAGCGGGTGGAAAGATGATAACCTAACCACCATTTGAATCTGTGTCATGGTACATAGCAGCACTGTTTTGGTTCTGAACTGTTGTTTGGCTTCTGGGAAGATTACTGACTGCTTTTTTTTTTTTTTTTTTTCTTTTTTTCTGTCTTTCTTTCCTGTGTTTTAGACATTTACAGCATGGTGTAATTCTCACCTCCGCAAGGCTGGGACACAGATTGAGAACATAGAGGAAGATTTCAGGGACGGTCTTAAACTCATGTTACTTCTGGAAGTCATTTCAGGTGAGAGAGGTTTTGTGTGGAGCTCTCAAGTGTCTCAAGTTTCAGAGCATCTCCACTCTGAAATCTGTCTTCCTCCCTTCTCGCAGAACAGGGACAGCAAGGTCTGTAATGCTGCAGATTTTGCTGGAATATAAGAACAGCTGCTTTCTGATTCAGAACAAATTTCTCCCTAACAAATATCTTGTCTCCAGCAGTGACCATTAATGTGCTTTTGGAATGTACTCCAAGCCTCATGGCCTGTGCAGGCTGCCCGTTGCATTCCTGCTCC
This sequence comes from Tyto alba, assembly GCF_018691265.1. NCBI lineage: Eukaryota > Metazoa > Chordata > Aves > Strigiformes > Tytonidae > Tyto > Tyto alba. Next base: position 11,961,106 of record NW_024881280.1, read on the forward strand.
TGCCTCTCGGCTTTCCTCTGCCCGTCAGGAATGCACGGCCTCCTGTGAAGGCTCAGGCAACGGTTCTTACTGCTTGGCAGGGCTGATGAAGCAGCTCTGGGAAGGGTGTGGGAATGCTGCACTGGCAAATCATACCAAAGCCACATGACAGTGGGAATAGGATAGAAGTTATTGGAAGGGGGGGAGTCAAACCAGTAAATCTTCTGTGTCGTTCAGTTTTAGCTGTGACTGAAGTTTTTCCATTCTAGTTTCAATCTGAGCTCAGTGCTCAAGCCTTTAGGGAAAAAAAAAATCCCCAAAAAAAGCAAAATCCCAGAAAACCCAGTCTGAAATAAAAACAGTGGCATGAACAACTTAGATCAGATTTGTTTTCACTCCCTATCGTGAATGTTCCACTACTTGACAGATATCTCCCTGGGATTATTTCATATAAGAAGTAATCCCTATTGATGTGCTGATGAAATAAATACCTTAGTAAAGTATTGTGGGAGGCATCGAGGGGGGGTAAGACTGAAAAAAACCCACATGAAACAGGGTTTATGCCCACAGACTTTCTTTTAATGGCTTTTGAGCCAGTAATAGCATCCCAGTGACTTGCACTCCTGACCTTCTTCAATGCTTTCCAATAAAATCGTCATGATAGAAGCACTCAGACTGCCTTCCCTCTGCACTTCCTTTCCTCCCCTTTTCTCCTTTCCCCCTTTCCCTCATTTCCCCTTTTCCTTTGCCGGATCCTGAAAAGATGCTGTCAGTATTTGTGTTTTTCAGAATTTATGAATACAGGATAAAACTTCAGGGGTTTTGCCCATGCTGGTGGTTTAGAGGGATCAGTGTTCAAAATAATATCAGAGCTTTGCGGCACACAAATTGCCTCTGCTGTGCCTGTAAGAAACAAGGTAGCAGAGCCTTATTGGTTTCTTTTCTGTATTTATGTTGCCTTGCAGAGGAGGGGCTGCAGCCTGGAAGCAGTGGCAGATGAGCGTTGATGACTTAGTTTCTAATCACTTAATTGGAAGATAGGGGAGAGAAGCATAAACAGGGGAGGGCAGATGAGGCCTTGCGCTAAAGCAGGGCTCTCATATCTCCTACTGCTTAATTTCCTTGCCTCATCTCCCGCTCTTCCTCTCCTGTTGTCCTTCTGGGAGCCCACTGGCAGGGCCTGTCAGGCCCCCCTCAGTTTGGGAAGAAGCTAATGGCTTCTGAGTGCCCCGGTGGTGTGGGCATGGCATTTCCCCATCTGCCACAGAGCGCTCTGTGCCCGCATCCTCCTGCTAGATGACTGGTGGGCAAAGGCATCAGGACCAGCTGTGGGCTGCATCCCACCAGAGGCCATGGTCCTTCACACACTAAGGACTGAGCATCCTTTCCTTAGAGCCAGCAGAAGCTAGAACCACGGTTCTCCTAGTTACAATGGCAAAAGAGGAGAAATTTAGCGCAGTTGGTTTTCCCCATTTTGTTTCCATCATTGGCAGTTCCATTTCCAGTTGTGAGCCCCACTGCTCTTATGGACCCTCATTCCAGCCACTGGCCCCACTAGTAGCCCCTGTGGCCCGCAGGTGAGGAAGCAGCAGCCCAGCCCGGGAGCAGCGTCAGGGTAAGGAGTCTCCCCACTGGTTGGCAAGGGCTTGCCAGTATGTTCCTGCCACAGTTCCTACCGATCACCTGCCAAAAGGATGAGTCTCTGGATGGCTCTTAGCCCTCCAGTTCCAGCTCTTGGCCTTTCCTTTCAGCTCTTGGCTCACTCCACACCTTCCTCTTCCCGTATCTGGGGGGACTGCAGAGCTGCTGACGGGAATTTGGCGTGGGCAGGGTTGCTCTGTGGCAGGCTGATCTTTCCCTCTAACCCAGAGGGTGATGGCCATCAGAGCGCCCTGGGCCAGCCTGGCCGAGAGCCGTGTGGAGCCCAGCGCCTCCTCCGCCTGGCTGCCCGGCCGGGTGTTTGGGAGAGAGGGAGCACTGTGTCCCCCGCTGCTGCCGCGGGGAGGAGGATGGAGCCTCCATCAGGGAAGCTGCTGGGGACCCTAGGGTTGGAGAGAGGGACTGTGCCAGCGGGGCTGTGGGAGAACTGTTTCAGGGCAGACCCTCCCGTGTGTCCTTGAGGAGATGTCGCTGCCAGGCAGCTAGGGCAGATAGGAAGCAGTTTTCCCAACCAACACAGCTTCCTAAACTATGGGAAAGCAGTGGTGTTCTGCAGGAGGAGAGCGCCTCAGTTTTACTCAGCCTGGTACCTCCTGGTGGTGAGCTGCGCTGCTGACTGGTCCCCTTCCAGCCCAACCAGAGCCCCTCGGTCCCCCAGCCACTGTGTGATGTGGGAAGCTCCACAGACAGTCCTGGGGCTCCCTCACTGCAAATCCTATCCCGTTGGCCTCCATGGTGGGAAGGAACTGTTGGGCCCCCCCATAGAAACTGCCCCAAAAGATAGACTTTCATTTTTCACCGCATGCGTTTCCTTCCCCTGACAAAGCCATTTTAAAAATAATACAAGACTGAAAAAGGCTAAGCTCGTGTTTAGTACATTTAAAGTAAAGTTATAAGGTTGAGTGTTTTTTTTCCCCAAACAAAAGGAATGACTAGTTGAAATTTTTCCTAAACAAATTTTCTGTAAACAACTTCTATGCCAACACTTCCTTGCATTGTTTGGCTTTTAAAGTACAGCCTTGGGCTAGTACATGAGCATTAGAGAATGGAAGTGAGTAGACCATTTTCATTTTCTCAGCTGGGAGAAGTACTGAGAAATAAAGCGATGATGCAAATAGCTGAAAGTAGAACATATTTCTAGCAGGCTTCCCGTTTAACAGTATACGACATTAATAATGTATGGCATGGAACCAGATTAAGCTTTTCTGTGGAAATCTAAATTTGTAATAAAGTCCAAGTCTGAAGGGAATAGCCATCAGGTTTTGGGACCTTTTAAGTTCCCCTCAAAAAATGATTCTAAACCAAATAACCTATTGTGGTATTTGAGAGAGGAAGACTGCAGTTTTGCAGTCACCATCAGCTGCTTGAGGATCGTGTTGCTGTCAGAGGGAACAATCCTGCTCTCCCCAGCCCAGGGAGAGCAGCTCAGATGCTGTCCCTTGTGTTGGCAATGCACATGCGGCCACAAGGTGAATTGGATCATCTTGCTGTTCCAGCTGAAACCTAATCTCTTGTCTTTATTTTTCTTCTTTTGCAAGGCTAGTTTACAATCACATGAGCTGAAGAAAATGGTTATTTTTTAGCTGGCTCAACCCATTTGTTGATATTTGGCAGCATAAGTCTGCTATTGTGAAACTGTCACAAAAAATGCTTCCACTTTTTTAAAAAATGACTAGCATTACCCAAATGGAAAAAGAAGGCAACATATCATGATATATACTTGAGGCTCCATTAAAGCAAAAGAGATTTTTTTTTTTTAATCCTAGTATGGAGGTAGTACCGTAAATACATCTTTTTACTTAAATTATCAGACATCAGTATTTCATTTTGGAAGTGAATCTGGTTTTACCCTTAAGCTTGAGAGCTAATGACACCAGCCTACAGTAATCACTGAAACACTTTTAAAGGATTTTCATTTCCAAACTTTTTTCTTTGTAGAGCATGGCTATGGAGATAACCTATTTTTCTCCCTTTTAGTTTTTCCTCAGTCCTTTGTTAGGAAACAAGCCATCCAGTTTTAGTATGAGAAAGAGTTCTTTAAAAAGTACTTTTCTTTCTCACCCTTAAGCCTCAAATAAAGACTTTGAGTCAGCTCACATTGACTTAAATATTCAGGTTCAAGATACAGCAGGAGGATTTTAGAACTGAATAGGTCAGGTGAGTAATTACTTGCCTAGACTTGCCCATTTGATCTCTTTTTAATGATCTTGTAACTTCTTTTCAAAGTGCAAAACCTGCTTGCATTTTGTTTAGGTCTTTTTTGTATTCTGGAGCTTGTGATCTGAAAGTGGCTGTTCTGTTCATTTTTTGCTGTTGTGTGTCACATAGAGGTGGTTCCTGATGTCCCATTTAATTACATTTCTAGCAGAGGTTCCGTTGAAAAGTCCACGTGTATGTCCAAGCTTTAATTTGCTTGCTCTGCATGTTGGGTTAGTGCTAGTAAAAGTAGGCTGTGATCATAGTTACAGGCAACCCATCAAGAAGGGCATGACTGCACTTAATGCAACTCTTGAAATAAATAAGGTCAAGAAAGCACTTTTCCCCATATTCCAGGTTTGTTCCAGCTGGCACTTGCCCTAAGACTCATTCTTATCAGAGATTTACCTGCTCTTGCCTCAGATCTAGGCTGCTTCCCTCTCTCTGCCTTATTATAAACATTTAAAATGCATACCACTGTGTAAGACACCATTGCATAGGGTTAGGAATACATCAAACATGTAATGGAAGGGAGTTGAGATGACAGTCCTTACAATTATAAAGCCACTTGCTAAAGAAGTGATTTTATTTCCTGATACAGGTAGTTGTGGCCATTCAGTGAAGAGACTTGAGATGTAGGGGGTGAAGAGAAAAGGCAAGATACAAGATAATGCTCATAATTGACTGCAGGGAGTTCCAAGAAGGAGAGATTTGCTTTATAAATTGGGTGTTGTAAGTGCTGGAGGGGAGCTCCTCATCTGTCTTTCGGGGGGAGGGAAGTTTATGCCATTTCCAGGCATTGTTATCAGCAGTTAATGCTATGAAGGTTAGTTCCAATGCCTAGCTCAGTGTGGTTTTGAAGGACCTTTTCACCTCCAATACAAACCTGCCATGGGAAGGACTCAGTGCCAACAGTTTCTCTGTCATTAAATTGTCAGGGATGCAACAAAAGGATACTTCTCTGTCTGATTCTTTCTGGGGGTACTTAATGGTGAGTGTGGCTGTCCTGTATTCAGTGGCAAGAAAGGATCCAGGGAGGTCTACTCTCCCCATGGCTGAGCAGTGGGAGTCACCAGCATGAGAAAACACCCACCAGGGAAGAAAGGGTTCAGAATTGTTTTCTAACACTTTTTTTTTTTTTTTTTCTCTTATTAGGTGAACGTTTGGCTAAGCCTGAAAGAGGCAAAATGCGAGTGCACAAAATATCCAATGTGAACAAGGCCTTGGATTTCATTGCCAGCAAAGGAGTCAAACTAGTATCTATTGGAGCAGAAGGTAAAGAAACCAGCTGGTTTGTCTGGGTCCAAGCTGTGCTTAGCTGTTGCCTTTCTCTCACAGCTTCATGTCATTTCCCTTTGCGTCTCCTTAGCCCTACCATGTCATTGTAGAATAAGTCATACAGGAAAAAAGGGGATATATTAGGCCTTTAATCTGGATTTAAATCCCACTTTCACACCAAGCTGCCAAACCGGATTCCTACTTGGGCTTATTGGTCAGACACTCTTGCTTTTCTCCTGGCTCTCATGAGCTAAGGAAAACATTGAGCAGTGGCAGAAACAATTTCTCAAATGAAGAAAAGTCTCATCTGAAGCAGAGGGGTTAGGAAAGATCCCCCATTGCTGTAGGACATCCCATGGCTCAAAGCCAAGTGTAGTCCCCAGCACAGGTCAAAGACCCCAATTTTTAGGGCTTCTAGGCTGCTTCTTATGCACTCCAGAAAGCTGGGTGCTCTGGCTGGAAGCCTGTGTATCGTTGTGTAGAGACCACTGTAGGCAGCACCAGGGATGCCCTCCAGACAAACTTGTGGATCATGCAGACGGCAGGGAGTTGTGTGGGATTTTTGTCTTTTTAGCAAAGATGGTGGGTGTTTTGCAGGTATGTCACCTGAGACCCAGAAGTGCTTGCAGGTTAGTAAGATAGTTTGCTCTTTTATAAACCTTAACAACTTGTCATCTTATCTGCATTGTGTTTTCATGACACTTATTTTCCTCTGCTCTGGACCTGTGAGTGAATCCTTCCTATGGACTCATGTTGTGACTGTTGCTGTGGACACTCTGCTTCTGGGGTATTTCTAGGCTTGTCTTTGCAGTGTCCGTGGAAAATTAGGGAGGTTTGTTATCTCCATCTTACAGATGGAAATATGTGGTTTCTCTAGGGAAACTCATGACAGAGCCAGGAAACGAGCCCATGATACAGTTCTGGATGAGCATTCCTTCTTCAGGAGACTCATGGGGCTGCAGGGCTGAGCCCTCCCTGTTCTTAGTTGAGGAGGTCAGAGCAGTGTTTGTATGCTGTCCCCAATTTTGGCCTTTCAGGCATGCTCTTGGGGACATCTCCAAGACATGTGCCCGTCCTATGGTCCACTTGTTCTATGTCAGATCAGGCACAATACCTCAGCTGCTGCAGATGCTTGTGTTTGCCTTACCGAGACCCTTACCTCAACATACTGCTATAACTTTATGGAGGCTTTGGAAGAATTTTAAACTAATGCGCAGGGACATTGCAGACACTTACTTACTGCATTTGGTATTTAAGAGCAAAATACAAGAGGTGAATGGCTCAATGATATTGTGCATGCAAAACTTTTCTTCAATTTTCTCAGTTTTTCCCACAGGAGCAACATGAGGGTGTTGCTTGCCCTGTTTATGTAGCATTAATACAAACCTAAGGTAATTTTGTGGCCTTATAAAAAAGACTGATGCATCCAGTGTCTGGTACAGTAGTCCATATCTATATGGGACCCTTTTCAAATTGGAATTTGGACCTGGAGCCAGAGGTCTTCTGCCTTAAGACAGGTCCTACTGTCACTTGGATCACACACAGACATTTGGATCCTACTGGGAGTCTAGAGCATTCATAAAACTTATTTTCCCTGCTCTATTTCGTTTTTGGTTTGTTTGGATTTTTAGGGTTTTTTTGTTTTGTTTTGTTATTCCCCTGGTTCTTCTCTGCTTAGCACTAGTTTGCCTTTCCTTCTTCCACTGGATTTTTCTTTTTTGATCTCTGCTCCTGAATCAGCTGTGACTGTAACCTCACAGCACTTAGAAATCATTTGCAAGTAAGATAGTCGGTGACCAAAGATCTCCAGGGCCCTGTTATTCACTATGGATTCATAGCAGTTACCCTGTTCAGAAATAGGCTGTGAGGTGCCATTTGGTGACAGAAGCCATGATTTATATCAGTCTGAATGGTGATCTTGACCTCCCCTGTCAAATGTTCCTGGCTCTCCTTTGTCCTGGTGCCCATGCAGCTCCATGATGAACCCCTCTGAGTTTCTTTATGCTACCAAAGGTAGCACAGCACTGAAGTTTGGATCAAGGTTTGCTTTGATTTTTGTACAGAGTGCTTGGGCCCATGCTGTGATGCCAGCTCAGGGCATCTAAGGGTGATCACAGCATGGGCTACCCATGCACCCAGATCGAGCCCAGGCCACTCTGGTTGTCACCAGGAAACATAACCTGCTGCAGGGGCTTCTGCCTGATCCATCCAGGTGCTTGGTGTGCAATAAATTATACATCCGCTACAAAAGTGGACTTTTACTTTGAACAGCAGAAGTTACTCTGCCCATGGAAGGTATTATAAACCGTCCCACAGCATGAATTTTAAGGGCTTACTTTCAGACTTTAAGAAGACATCATGCAGCAATAAAGAAGATAAAAGCCAATGACGCAGTCATAACACTGCACCGAAAATATGAGCTGTAAATGCCTAAGTCAGGTTGGACTGATCTAGGAAGTTTTCCAGGTTGCTTTTCTCCCAGAGGAGAAAACCACGATCCAATGGCAGTGTAGTGGTACTGGTTAGGGCAGCACACTCCTCACCTCAAGGTGCCTTGCTCCATCTCTGGGTATTTGCTGGGCAGCAGGGTCCTGTGTGAAGTCTGCAGCCCAGCTGTAGTTCTTTGTATACATTAGACAAATGGCATTGGCCATCAATGTCCTGGCTTGCTTTATTATTATTTTTTTGTGGTTAAAAAATAAGCTCCAGAAAGAATCCCAAGGAGAACCTCAGGTTGGCTTAAGCCTTGTGAAACCTTGTGTTTAATCAGAGTTAAAGCCAGCAAAAATGTTTTTGTGGCATTTATCTCGCATTTCATCAAATAAAGATCCCTCTCTGCTGTTTACAAGCCAAACTCTGCAGCCACATCCCAGTGAACGAGAACCAGAGTTGAAGAGGACTTCCTACACACAGCACGAGTGCAGGACATATTCTGTGTCCACATTAAATGGAGGGTGAACTAAGCATACAGAATAAGCAGTGAGGGTTAAGAGCTGCTTTATACAACCATCTTTGACTGTTAACAATTCAGGATGATTCTAAACATCTTTATTAGCCAGTGTCTGTATGATCAAAGCAGTTGCAGCATAAAGCAGATCTGTGTAAAACTGGATCAAGGAAGGCACAAGCCTGGTGCAGCTTCCAAATGGTTTTTCATCTGCTTTTAAATCTCGCTGTCATCTGACACCTCAGGAGCCATCTTTTGCTGTAATGGGTTCCATACTGGTGTCAAATGCTCCTGGGATTTAACAGATTGAATAGGTCAAGTATGTGACCCTAAGACTGTTTTATTTGTACCTCTAATCTGCATAGAAAGTTGCTGCTTTCTTAGACAGATGTGGCTTATTTCAGCATAAAGATAATTTTGGATGAACTGATCCCTATTCTCACCTGCACGAGTGAAAGGAGAAATAAAACTTAGAGATTTCAGCAATTGCAGAAGTCCCATCTGAGCAAAACTCCTACTGAAACACCAGGCAGAGCAAGCATACATTTGACAGTGGAAAGGGGTGTGTGTGTGTGTGTGTGTGCAGAAATAAGGTCTCTCCATGTCAGTGAGTGAAATGTAGCATTATAGTTGTCCCTGTCTCCTGCCTGCTCACAATTAGGGAGCTGAGATGCACACACCCATCAACAGTGCCCACCATCTGTGCTAAACCTGGCTGGACTATCATTAGCAACATGCTTGCTGAACACAGGGGCACGGCTGCTTGTCCTGCTTTATTAGGCTTTTGTTAGGATAAACAAAATGCAGAACAGCCTTTATTTTATGTCTCCATTGTTGCTCTATGTCTCCAATTCCCAGATCATAATGTTATCCTACCAGTTGTCCATCCCCTGCAATTTCTTCTCTCCATGAGGTAACCAGAGGCTGTGCTCTCATGAGGGACTCAGAAGTAGCTAGGGGGGATAACAGTTTCTGTAGCATTGATTCTGCTTCTAACTACCCAGGCCAGGGTAGAAAAGTAAGCTTAATCATTTTTCAAAATGAGTTCATGCATTTAAAAAAATCATTTTTAAAGTTTTAAAATTAATCTAAAATTCATTTTAAAGTTCATGCATTTTAAAAGCCACGCCTATGTAGCCAGTCAGTCTTGCTCCTAAGGACTGAATATTTCTCAGGCCCTTAACTGGCTGTCAAATGGATGAAGGTACTGTAGCCTTTGCATATTTTGTTCATGGTGTTTGGTACAATAATGGGAGCTGGGTGGGAACATATTCACTGGTGCAAAAAATTTATTTCCAGTAGATGCAGCTGCATCACCAGCTTTAGCCAGCAACTGATCCACCCCCAAGTTGAATGTAAATCACATTAATAACATACACTTGCTGGTGCTGTTCAGACAACAGCTGCTGGTGCTGGAGAAAGTGCAGGCAATGCTTGCAGAGGTCCTGACTAGGAAAAGCACTTGGAAAGCACAGTCAGACAGAAGATAATGTCTGATTATTAGCCTTTTAATATGTGAACTTCTCTTGCATTACTGAGCCTTACTTATATCAGCAGGGAACAAACACAGGATCTTTAATTAAGCATTAGGTTGTTCTAGCTTTGTAGTGTTATGTTCAATTTTTTAACAATTCCTGTGGAGTTTCTTTCTCTTCAGCACCAGGAAGCAGAAGGCTTCATGCAAACCTATTTTGCAACCATGTTTTTCACTTTTGTTTCTTGGCCATATTCCACTGTATTAGAAAGAGACTGGCAGCAGCTGAAGGGATCCTAAAGGGAAAAGGAGGTTGGCATTGGGCAATGCAGGGGTGGAAAACTAAGTGAGCGAGCATGTGGCCTTTCTGATCAGGCTGGTTGACTTTGTAACCAGGTTGCCAGGAGAAGTTTTTTAGCTCCAGAAATGAAAAATGTTTGCCTGCTTCTAACAAATAATAACAGTTTTGTCAACTCTATTTAAAAGGGAAAAAAAAAAAAAAAAAAAAGACTGGGGATGGTGTGGTTGGTTAAATCTGCATCATGGGATAGATCACTTGCTAATCTCACTGATATCGGTATCTGCTTGGTAGGTGGTGGGTTTTCTCTCTGTCAGGAAAAAGTAAAATGATATGTAGAGATGAAGTGGTGAAAATATTCTGGGCTTCTTCCAGAGTAGCTTTGCTTTGGTGCACGGCTATGGAAGAATCAGACATGGGAGTGAGGAGCACACATCCTCCTTTTTAAATGAGTAATGCAATGAAGAGGGCTGGGGTAGAAGAGTTGCTTTCCACCTTAACTCCCCAACTAACTTTATAAAACTGGAATTTGAGAACGTGACCAGAGCATAGTGCTGAATTCTAATGCCACTTTAGCAACTTAACGCCATCTGGTTTTATGTAAGTATCTTGATCTTTATTGCCAATTAAATCCATGGAACAGTAATATTAATTACCTGTTTCAGCTCACTGATTGATTTATTAGTGTTCATAAAGCATTTTCAACATTAAAGTATTGCCATCAGATTTTAATCTAGTCCATTAAAATAAAGAGCTCGATTTAGGTTCAGATCTTAAATATATCCTAGGGTCCTCCTGCCAACTGCTGTGGCTTTTACAAGCACTGGGGCTTTTTGCTTTTTGAAAACCTCCACAAAGATCTATCCCATGAACAAAACAAACAACCTGAAAACATTTATGCTTTCTTTTATACTTTAACTGTAGTATCTCAGGTATTTGTAACAATAGTAAGGATTTTCCTTTAAGTTGATTGCAGTACTTTATTGGAGGAGTGAAGAATGCAAAAAGTACAGAACTAAATATACTTGCCATCACATGACATCATCTACATCAGCCTAGCAGACAACTCACTGACCCCAAAATACCTGTAAAAAATTAGTTTGTGAGAAAACTGTCACAGGTTTTTTTTCCTCTCAACTGCTATCAACAATGACTGTAGTTCTTTTGCACTGCAGTGAAAGGTTTCTAGCTATTTAATTCTGGGTGAACAGATGCCCACCAAGATATCTGTGTGTACTCTTAGGTGTGGAAAGGAGCAGGCACAGAGGTTTACTGCAGTGGAGCAAAGTGGTGTGTCTTGTTTTCTGTCTTTTAAATCTGTAAATCCTTAATGCGGATGTATGTCAAAGCACAGTGGAGATTATCCTTCTAATTTATGCTTGGAAGTTGCACCACATGTATCACTAAATCACAAGCTTTCAGGAATTTGGACCAGATGGACACAGTTTCTAAAACAATGTGTTTGGGGTGCGTGCTACTTGTCTGTTGGTTTTGAATGCACTGAGATTCACATTTTGAATATTTTTCATAAGCCGTTAAAAAAAAGCTTTTCCTCTTAAAAGGAAAATTTCAAATATTGTTACTTTTGTGACAGGATCCAGACAGGTGACAGCTGCCTATACTGCATTCTTCTACTTGCCCCAGAGCATGATGTGTTCCTGCTGGGCGGCTTTATGGAAGCATTGGCACAGAGGTGTCTACCATAGTACAAAAATGGTTTCTGGCAGCCTTGTTAGGACTTGAATTATTCTACCTCCATACAGTAGGTTAATTCTAACCACTTTCTTACTGAAAATACTCTTGTAACTTGTCAGTTGTTTGTGAAAGATCCTTCTGCCATGCAGGAACCTCCCAGAGAATGAGTAGGAGAAGGCAGCTTGGCTAGTTTCACTATCCAAAAAAGTGAAGGCTGTAAATTTTATAATGTGTATATATAGTCTGCGTGGAATTTTTGTAGATGCTGAGGATCAGCACTTGAGACCCAGCTGCTCACTGTTTGGCACTAATCTATACATAGTGGAAGCCCCTTTCTGGGCCAGCATCCCCCCAGCACCTCCCCCCAGAATCTTGATCCCCCATCCTAAACAGATCATACCTCACACACACAAGCACTCACTTTCTAAAACCTCTGAGTTGTTGACCCTTGCTGATTTATATTGTGGAGTCCAATGAGCAATAAAGCACAATCTGTTTAACATCTTAGTTTATGTTATGGTCTGCTCAGGCTGGTCAGCATGAGTCTCAGCTTCCTCGTCAAGCAGGATGCATGTACTTTGATGAATGCTCTGTTGTGTCTTTTGGCAATTATATGACTGAAAGAAGTCCTATTGCAGGCAGTCTGGCAGATTCAGGCTTCTTTGAAACAAAAAGCATTTTGGCTTCTTTGAAATTAAAATGTTGATGTTTCTTGGTTTTCTTAGTGATATCTTGTTCACATGACAAAACCAGCTGGCAGAGCTCATCTGCACTGGGAAGTCTCACTGGTGGTTCTGGTCTAAATATGCTGGGGCAGTTATATATGTGACTTGGAGTGGACGTATCAGAGTAAGAGAGGGAGGCTTTTCTTTTGCCCAGTTTGGCTTATATGGCTTGTAAGTGATCAGAATTAAACCTGAACAAGGTGTTTTTAGGCCCCTGGGGGGAATTGCACTAATCTACATTGATCCTTATTCCTGGTCTTTTGCATCATCAATGTCTGTTTTACAGTCAGTATTGTACTGCAGGAGAACCAGTCTGATTAATACTGGGCAAGACTGTGCTGTACCAGCAGATCATCTGGGGAGGTGGGGAAGAACAGTTTTCAGCTGGAATTCCATTCTCCTATCTGCAAAAAAGAATGCCCTGCAATGCTTCTGTTTTACTAGGACTTGCACTTGCAACTTGATGCCTTTTATTTTTTCTCTTTCTACTTTTTTTGTTTGTTTGTTTGTTTGTTTGTTTTTTCCATAGAAATCGTGGATGGCAATGTTAAAATGACTCTTGGAATGATCTGGACCATCATCCTTCGTTTTGCCATTCAGGATATCTCAGTTGAAGGTAAATCTTCGTTCTTTCCAACTGTTGTTCAACAATGAACAACTGGGGTAGCTAAATGGCTTTGCCACTTAAAAGACCCAGAATGTGCTCTTAGGTGAGTCACTGGAAGATTGTAGGGAGCTACCCCTCCCAAGGTGCCCTGTCATCTCACTGACAGTTCTGGCCAGGTTCAGGTACAGTGAGAAGAGTTTTTCACATCCTCTTCTTGTAACGGATTTTAAGAGCAGCTCAAAAGGATGGCGAAGCCTGAAAGCCAACTTTGATGTTGGAATTTATTTCATTTCTTGCAGGCTGATCTGGGGACTAGCACTGAAAATGGACCTATCTCTTACAAGTCCTACAAAACTCTCTCTAATCCCCAAAAGCTATCTTCTTATTACAGAACCTCATTAAGAAAATAATAGTAACAAAACTATCCCAGTAGACTATTCTAAACAAGGAGTTTTCTGACAAATGAAATTAAATAAAGCACAATTTAGTGGAGTCTCTACTAAAGAGGAGTTGGTCGTGTTTTTCTAGCATATGCTCCAGAGACTCCTGCTTTCAAGAAAATGAATTAATTGGTGTGTTTTCTTTCTTCATCTAGAGACATCTGCTAAAGAAGGACTTTTGTTATGGTGTCAGAGGAAGACAGCCCCCTACAAAAATGTAAACATCCAGAACTTCCATATCAGGTGAGTTACAGGCAAGAACACAGTTTTACAATATCTGTTATTTTCATATGTCGCTTGGAATATTCAACAATGTTCCCAGCAGAACTCCCAAGGCAACGCAGATGCATGTTACACAGTAACGGTGTAGTCCAGAGAGACACCTAGGAAATTAAAATCAGTGGTTATAAGGGGATCCAAGTACTTACATCTCAATCCCTCATTCTTGTTACACTTGCTGCTTTTGTAAAGTTCTTCAAAGTATTAAGTCCTCTGAGAGCAGTGTATGTGCCACAGGCTAAGCAAGACAACTTTTGCTCTGTGAAAAGTCAGGACACTTCAGGAGCCATGAAATAAGGGCTTCACCAGAAGCTTTGTGATATGGCAGAGTTGGGAAGGGATGAGAGATTTTTTTTATCTGCTCTTACTGTTTCCAAATTGGTAGGCGTTCCAGTGAAGATTCTGCATAATAGTGTTTTTTCCAGCATATCTTGAACAGCTGTATGAACCATATAAATGGAAAGCACTTTTTTTGAGCTCTTAGGTGCCATCCACGCTAGCCAGTACTATAGTGGAGCTAGCTATGGGCATCTGCCTTTTCCTTAACGAATGCACTTGTTCTTCCTTTAGGGTTTGTATCTACATCTTTTTTCAACCCTGAGCTCTGCACCTGTCCTTGCATGCTCCGCAGGACATGCACAGAGAGTTCAGCACAGAGAACTGGCAAAAAGGAGGTGGCAGTGCAAGGGGCAAGTCCTAATCACAGTAGATTTTTGTAGGGGTTGAAATGAATCTTTATTACAGTCTCATGCAGGTACAAGGCATGCCTCCTTCCCAGCACTTACAGAAGCACTGTTCACTAGAAACTAAACCAGAATTAGTTGTCCTGCTGTCTTGATGCCTTCCCTCATGCTCATGCCTGTCACTGTGTCTCTGCCCAGCTGAGCACTGTTCATTGTGCTCTCTTCTGTGTCTCTTGTAGTTGGAAGGATGGCCTTGGTTTCTGCGCTTTAATTCATAGACACCGTCCAGAGCTCATCGACTACGGGAAGCTACGAAAGGTACAACTCAATTTGTTTGTCAGACCAGATGCTTGGCTCCTTGGAAATAAAGAGGGAGAAGAATTAGCTTGATAAACGTAATTGGAGAACTTCAGCACAAGCTGGCAGTTGCAGGATTGGGGGGAAGGAAGGAGGGATGAATCAGTACATTCAGGCTTCTTAGTGAAGCGTGAAATTAATGAGCTTCCTGCTTGACTTTCCCTGCTTTCAGACAGCCTTATATGAGACACACGTGCCCCAGTCCCAGCTGATGAGCAAAAGCTGGCAAATTCAGTAACACCAAATGTAAGACTAGTTCTGTGCTAACGTCACAGACTAGCGAGTCAAATCAGACTTAACATTTCCGTGGAGGCTTGGATAGAAACCGAATACCTGGTGTTGAAGTGCAGAAGCTCATTGAGGCGTCTGTGTGCCCTCACTGGACACTGGTCACATGCTTCCATCTTAGCACTGAGCCATGTGCAGTACTGGGATTCTCCTAGCATGTAGGTGTCAGGTGCCAGAAAAACATTTGCCATAAAACTCAATTTTACTTTAAAAATTGCCACGGGTAACATGGTATCTAGATGATCCAGAGTTTGCTACCTGCGTGTCTTGGAGACAATATTGCTAAGTGGATGAGGAAAATAAGCATTCAGTGGTTTGTGCTGCCAGCAGTGTCTTAACCCAGCAGGGTGATGGAAGACCAAACTGGGTTCTCATCCTACTGGCATTCCTGTAGTCTGCTGAGATCCGCTTTCACTGTATCTGTGCACATGTGGAGTGAAATGTCACCAAGAGCAAAATTCACGTGTCATTACTGGCACTAATACACACAAAAAGTTTGACCATCTGATCTCACAGGCTGGTCGTTACGAAGTGTGTGCGTGCTCTGTGTTAGGGAAATAAATGCAGAAGCCCATCAGTAATAGACCTCGGCTCTTGGATCACTGTGCAAATAGGCAATATGTAAATGAGTTAATCAAATTAGCTGCATCCTTGAGGCAATGAATTGTACAATGCCTGATCTGCTTTTCAGTAACATTTTAGATCTTTACTGTCTTGCAGAGCAGTCAATTATATTATCTGAGCAGTTTTGGTGTCTGGAGTCAGCACATGATGAATAAACAGTGAGGAGAGACTGCAACTGTTTACAGAAACAGCAGCGATAAAAAAATGAATTATTAGAGCTACATTTTCAGTGCCTGATCTTGGGAAAATAAAGGCAGCTAAGCAATGTGTGTCTGACAAACCCTGCCGGGTAAATGCTACAGTGTTCTCCGTTATCAGCAAAGCCCTAAGCCAAACCAAAGTGAAACTAGAGTGAAGAAAAGTTAGTTATTTGGTCATATTGCCTGCAGGCTTTTTAAGGTGAAAGAGAGGGTGATTGTCTTAGCCAAAATCAATGTAGATGAGAAAGGATTTGTCCTCCTTGGAGCAAGGTTAAAGGAAACCAGCATCTTTTGTTCTCTACTTGCCTTTGATCCCATCCTTCATCAGGTTCCCTCTGCCCTCCTGCAGCCTTCTGATTCTTTCTGTATCATTTTTATTGTTGTTCTGCCTCATTCAAAGGCATGAGATTAAATGCATGTTTGAGAACTCTACCACAGCTGAAATCTTGAGCAAATAGCTGGGAAGAAGTTAGCTCAGAGCCTAGACTTTAGCTCTGGCAGTTGACGTGTGCTGAAGGGAAGTTGCTTTTTTTATTCTAGATCTTTGAAACCCATTTGTAGAATGTGTAAACATGGCACCTTCCTAAACAGTATTTGCCTGGACTATTTCTGTCACTTGTTTCCTCTGTTATTGCTTCTTTCTTCTCCCTTTGGCTCAATTCAACTGATTCTTGCCCTTCTCCTTGGAGCCTACTCCCCCCTCTTCCCTTTCCCTCAAAAACGAGCAAAAAAAAACCCCAGCCCCAACATTTTGAATCATTCCTGGCTCTGCAGGGGACTTATCTTGCGGAGAAAGACATGCGAAAGGCTGCTGAGAAGCAGCCATCACAGTGGATAGTAGATTAGAGGTTCACTTCCAGGTCTCTTCCACCTCTAGGAAGTGATTAATGGCATCTCAGCTGTATGTGCCTTTGGCGATGATGTGTGTGTTTCTGTGTACACACACACACAAGGTAGAGGTGTGAACATCAGCCTAAGCTGCCAAGAGGTCGGCATTGTGCCTCCTGTTTGGGTGGCATTCTTGTGCAGTTTTAGTGTTTTCTGCTGCTTCACAGAAGCCGTGTCTATGCTACAGACCCTGTATTGGCAGTGTATGCTAGCAAGACATAGCCAGTGTAGCTGCATGTCTTCTTCCCAAAAGTTAGCATCTTCTTTTGTCAGCACGGTTTTGTACTGAGTTTAGGTTCCTAGCTATTTTTCCTAGTCTGGCTATATTAGTGGGGCAAGCACGATTCTCTTCTGCCTACATGCACTGCCTAGCTGAAGTTACTCTTATAGTCCAGACCCCAAAATAAAAGGTGCAACTCTAGCCAGCTTGGTGTCAGTGATTCCCTGACACCACAGCTACTTATTTGCTCAGATGGTTGCTATTCAGTGCGGGCCTCTGCTGTTGTTCAGCTCACTGTAGATAAGATCTTGAGATTCAGCTCATAGTCTGCATGTGATGGATATGCAGAAGATGGGGTTTCCATTTCTCCTTTTACCCTGACTGTAGCTCAACTGTGGCCACATCGAAGATTTTTTTATCAAATACAATGGTTGACTGATGGCTCAGACACCCTCTCATATACTGAAGTCTATATAGAAATGTGGTCTGTGTACTGCCCTGTTAGATGCATTTATTACAGATGTTCCTGAAAAACATGAGTTGTACCAACTGGATTTCTTTCCTAGTGTCTTCAACTGAGTCAGATATAGTAAGTGCTTGCTCTCTCTCAATTTTCCTCCCCCTCCATCTCCTTTCTTGATTGCTAGTTAATAGAAGATTTTTTTTTTTATGTCACACTGCAATAATTGCCATGGCAACCTTGTGTGCTGCAAGGACTTGGAAATAGCTGGAGGAAGAGAGAAGTCTCCCTGTGTGAGTTAGGGTTGTGGTGAAAGAGGAGGAGCTGCAGTAGTCTTTAGTCAGCAAAAGCAGAGAACGTGCCAGGTGGGCATCTGTTTAGGGCAGGTTTGCTGTCTGACACCGTTAAAACAATGTAATTCCTCTGTGGTAAAACTATATTTCCTCGCATTTGGCCCAGCTAGAGCCTGGCAAGTTACTGTTCCTCTTCATGTCTCTGCCATTTCTATGTTCATGTAAGCAGAGTGGGAACGGAGGCACCTCTGCAGAACCTCATCTGGGTCAGTGCTCTTCTGGGGTATGTGTTTCAACTGTGGAAGGAATCAGGGGCAGGTGGCTTGGCTTTTGTTTGCTCTGCTGCCTTTGGGTCCCTAACGCGTGCCTGCAGCTGTGGTGCTGCAGTGTTGCACTGCGGGGCTTGGAGCTGCCAGGCCAGTCCATAATACTTTATCCCTTTTCATGGGAGTCAACTGAAATGGGTGACTTGAAATAATGTTTAGCCACTCACTCAGACCCAGGACACTGATGTACAATGGGGTGGAACTGAAAGCAGTGGAGTTTGGAGGAATTTCATAGGGCTCAAGACCCTATTGTAGCCCTGGACAAGCCCCCAGGGAAACCCTATTTCTTGCACAGAACATCGCTTTTGTGGTGAGCAGCTCCACTGTCCATGAGGGGTGAAGCTTTTCCCATAGGGAACAGGGTCTTGCTTGGGTTTAGCTCTCTGCCCATCTTGGAGCTACTCTTGGACTTAGGTAGCTTGCATTCGGTAGCACTGTCTTTAGTTTCATTCCCCAAGAGACTGTGCAATCACACATCTTTCTTGCATATGAAAAAGTTGCCTACTGGCTTCATTTGGTGAGTCTGCAGTTTCCCACATGTTAAGACTTCCAGCCCTTCCTTTGGGAGTGCCCAAGCCCAGTAAGTTTTCCCATCAGGAAACCTCTCCCAACTTCCAGCTTAAAATTTCTTTTTAACCTTTGGCATCATTACTCCTGGTGTTGTTACTTGCAAACTGATAGGAAAGCTATCTGTGGTGAGTTTGCTCCTCCCTTTCCTCTAGGAGAGGCTCAGATGAGTCTGTGTTAGTGAAGGGTCTGTGTTAATACTAAACACTTTGTCAGAGCATTAGCAATGCCATGGTGGTCATGGTCAGCATAGGTTGAAATTTGGTATACAGTGGTGACATTCTACAGAAGTAGAAAATGTCACATGGGCTAGGGGAAAACTGGCAAGGGAGCTGCCACTTGGTGTTTCTGGATGCTCCTGAGCTTGAGTGAAAGGCTGTTACTTTTCCTTCTCAAATGGAGCTAAGGCCCTGTCTACACATAGTGAACAAGGTATGTTATATAGCAGCTAGTCTCACTTCTTCAAGTTAGGCTTTTGCTTACACTTTGGGTTCATAGAGGCTTCTCCACAGCAGGTACAGGAGAAAAGTAGGCTAAAGTTGGAATGGTACCAGCCTCTAATTCCATGGCATAGGGTGGTTGCTTGTGGCTGGAGGATCATAAAAATCCCCTGCCTGCACTGCTGCTAAACTCTGAAGAAGTGGATATAGATATACGTATCTGACATAGTCACCATTGAAAGTATATTATTTAGGGATAAAGTACTATTTGAAACTGAGATGGGGGCCTGTTACCATGTGTGACAGCTGCTGATTTCATCACAGTGTGCCCGTGCGACATTTCCTTGCTTAATATTTAGTCCCAGTGGACTAAATACAGATCACTGGTCATGTTTGTTTTGATGGCCTCTGTGTGTGATTTACTTTGGTAGGTGGAACACTGCAGTCTACTGGAGACATTCACCCAAGGGAATATGATGCTGATATGGGATGCCAACCTAATACATGCATTAATTCCTAGGGAAATGCTGCAGGAAACTGCTTTTCAGATTAGCTCAGTTTCCTAGTTTCATGAAGGCTGTAATCCAAGCGCTACATAATGACCAGTGCCATAAAGAAACTTACTATCATGGATATACAGGAATATAGGGATCAGGCTTGTATGAGGGACTCATACAGGTTGGCAAGTGTCTTGTTTCTGATCGTTGTGTTTGAATGCTGGAAACAATTTGCAGAGGTCTTTCATTTCCAGTGACATCTGCATTTCATACTCTCTCGTGTGGCTCTTCAAAATCTAGTTACCTTTGTTATATGACTCATGATGTGATAAGTCACATTTAACTTTGTTTAGGATTTGATTACTGTGTATTGATGTCTGTATCTGAAGTGCATCCTGCCACAGCAGAAGGTTTATATATAGAGGTATAGAAATGTACTAAGGAAATGACAAGGCCTGTGCAGCTCCTAGGAAGAAAAGCAATACTCAGACAAAATGTGTACTTTTATATATATTTATTTTGTAGAGATTTGTTAAAACATTTCTCTTCCTCCCACTCAACTGGTGTTCAACAAACTGTACACTAGCTAAGGACAGCACCCGTTGCAGATGTTGTTACTATTTTAGTATTGCTTAGAAGTTCTAACAGATACATGGCTCTGCAGTTCTTTAAAATCAAAGTTGCAAACCTAATACAAGCATGAGATGTGTGAGATATGGTCGTTTACTATCAGGATGATGTGAAGCTAATTTTATTTTAAACTAGGTTCAAGACAAAATGCATTCTTTCTTCTTGTTGCAAGTGCATAGATTATATGTTAATTATCATATCATGAGTCTCCAGGCTCTGCTTTCAAAAGGAAGCTAATTATTCCATCCTGCTACATGAGGATTCACACATAATTGTATCTGGACAGCGCAGTTACCTGAACCAAACCAAGCACAATAGCTCTGTTTTGAGGGAAATGCTGTGTACCTTGTTACAAGTTGATGCTGATGCTCTGGCTCTATTTCTCTCCCAGGATGATCCTCTCACTAATCTAAACACAGCTTTTGATGTGGCTGAGAAATATCTGGATATTCCCAAGATGCTGGATGCAGAAGGTAAAGTACAATCCCAATGGCTTTTAACTTGCTTTTTCTCAAGAAATTTCCCACTTCTTCTAGGTGGACTTGTATTGTACAAGATTTCAGTAACTTCTGAATGCTCCCTTCATCACCACATACTAAATATATAGGGAAAAGGTTACAATGGAATAATGAATCACATATTCTGCTTCCCTCTTCCTCCTGTGCCCCTCAGTCTTGAGTATGGTGCGGAGAACTTAACGTGGGGTTAACACACTAGGCAGAGATGAGTAACAGCTGGCTGTGTCCACTGCTGACTGAAGTGTTCCCTTTCAAGAAGCAGGCATAGTACTGAGTTAATGTATGGTGTAGGACTGCATTCCTTTTGCTCCAGATTTTTTTTCTGGGCTCCTTCTGACATTGCTGGTGATCTTCCTTTTGGAGGCATGATATTAATAGTATAAACTGCTGCTTCTTGACTATTCAGAAGTGTTGGGCGTGGAGATCCATCACTGGCTGGGTCTGGAGGCCAAGGCAGAGATCCATGTTGTTCAGTGGTGCTTTTGCTACTGACTGTGACTGCTTCCCTGACGCCACTGGGACAGCAAGGATTACTTTTTAGAGCCTTGTCAGGACCAGCTTGGCAACAGACTATGAAGACTAACTCTGAGGTACAAACAACAGCCTGAAGTAGTTCACTGGTTGTTGGCTGTTTGCCTGAAGCCAGATAGTTTCAATGGTAAAAGCTGTGCTTCAGGCTTGGTTTGGACAGGAGAAGCAGTTAAAGGCTTTTGTTAAGTAAGGGATTGAGAGGAACTAGGGGGTAAGGTGGGAATAGGACAGCTGAACCCAGTGAACCTGCATTTGGATAACCAGGACGTTGACATTCTTAGGTAGTATTTCCCATCCTTAGGGATGAGTCATGCTTTCCCTGCATTCATCATGCTGAGGTCACAAAAAATCATGAGGATTCTAGAGCAGATTCAAGTGCTTCCTGCCATTCTGTAGGAAATAGAGTTACCTCCAAAATAAGCAGATCTAGCTTCACATCTCAGCAAAGCTAGCAGTGATGAAGAGGGCCCCTTGCAGGAGCTCCCATTGCTCTTTTCTGATCACACTCCTCCCTCATAGAGTGGAGCTAATGTGCATTCCTCCACACCATTAATTCTGATCTGGAGGTGTTGAGTTTCTCCTGAAACTAATGAAAGGGCCTTTTGAAATTCAAGCCATCATTGTGTTGAAATGAAGGACGGGGGCATGGAAAGGAAGGGAGAAAGGATCTTTCCTGAAGAACTGCATGGAGGAACTGCAGTATAATACATCTATAAAAGCCATGTCAACTTGCTGCCAGTTTGGATTGATTCAACCCACCATTTGCAGTAATTTTCTCAGGATGGGGAAGTGCTGTGACACGAGACGTGCTGACAAATGGCTGCATTAGCCTGGCCAGACCCTGGAAGCAATTTTATCATGAGGGAGGGGAACCAGGAGGGTGATTCTGACTTCTGAGAGAGACACATCTTCTGGGGAATGCTGGGAAGCCCTGTGGAGTTGCTATGACAAGCATATACCCCAGCAGGCCTCCTGGACAGTTGTGGCGCTCCCTCTCCTTTGCTTTCCTCCCATCAGTTGATTATGCTCTTAACGTGAGGTTTTTTTTGACAGACATTGTTGGAACTGCCCGTCCTGACGAGAAAGCCATCATGACCTATGTTTCTAGCTTCTACCACGCCTTCTCAGGAGCCCAGAAGGTATCGCAGGATCCCAAGCTCCCTCCACAGAGCACACCTGGTGCCGTTGCTAATGTCCAAACCTTTTTTTTTCTTTCTCTCTCTCCTCTCTAGCTACGGGCATCTTTATTATTATGTTCTTGGTAGAGTTGGCTGTTGGTTCAAAGTGGTGCCCCAGACATAATACGTGGGGCAAGGGAGCCAGGAGTCCCATTTCCCTATAGTCAGTGGTACTTCCCGTGGCACTTACGTATGCCAGCACCTTGGCACCCACACAAATCCAAGGGAGTGCGGAGCTCTGCCTTCTCCATTTGCCTTCCAAACTGCTGACCTGATGGCCAAGGACTTGCATCCCCTGTTCCTAGGAAATCTGAGCTAGGATGCTTGGTGTCATGAAGGTGGAGACCACCATGTAGACACTCTGCTCAGCAGGACACTGCAGCTTGCCCCCACTGGAAACAGGGCTGATACCTAGTCACTTTTTTTTCCCCTTTTTCAAAGATGGAGAAAGAGAGCTGACTTAGTAGTTTTATGAAGGGTTCAGTGAGTACCCAAAGCTTTATCTTTTACCTTATGTATGCTGCAGGTTCCCGCACCCTTGCTTCAAGGTCTGAACCTGCTGCTTTCTCAAGTTGTGCCACAAATTCAGTCCCAGTTCACCTGGGGCTTACTAAGCATGTCTAACGAGTACATCCATGGTGATTTTGCAAACAGAGCATTACTTATCACGCCCGAGTTTTGTTCATTTGTTTCTTTTTTTCCTCTTTTCTCACCCACCATGCTGGAAAACAGGCAGTTGAGTCCTTGCTGTGTCTGGCTTAGCCATTTTCCTGTTGGTAATGGAGTCGCTTAAGGAAAACATTTTGTGGGTGCAACCTTGTAAACATCTCTCGCCAAAACCAAGCAGCCGCCTGTACCTCAGTGCCGTAGGAACAGGCAGTGCGTGTTGCAGCAGAGCAGATAGTGTGTAGGAAGCGCACTGCGTAGGAAGGCTCTGATCTCTAGCTCCTCGCTGCACAGAAAGGCCTCGAGCGCGGGCGTTCAAACCTCCAAACAGCCTATTTGCGTCCTCGGGCCAGGACCCCGGACCGCAGCTACGAAGGTGCAGAGCCCGGATCCTTAGCACAGGATCCCCCTGGATTGCGGGGGGGGGGAAGGAGGGGTGCCTCTTTGAGCCACAAGCCAACGCTGCTAGCCACCTTCTGATCCGAATTCCCAGCTCTCCGCATGGAAATCTGTTTGGCCTGTCCTGCAATGCATGATGGGAAGTTTTCTCCCCCTCTCTCACGCCACCCATGACTGTTTTGTTTTATTCTGTGTGCTGCTTCTTACTTTATCCTTTCAACCTCTTTTCCTTCTCTGCACAGATATTATAGGCACGCTAAGGCCGGATGAGAAGGCCATAATGACCTATGTCTCATGTTACTACCACGCCTTCTCAGGGGCGCAGAAGGTGAGACTTTACCGCTAACAACCCCCCTTCCCTCTCCCTGCCCTGCCCACCACTCCTCTCCACCGAGGAACGTGCCAGACCCCCCGTCTGCCCCAGGGCATCTGCAGGGAAGCCCAGTGCGTCCAGCGATGCGCTCTTGGATGTGCCATCTGTAGTCTTGCTGGAGAAGTGATGTAAATGTCCTTCCAGACAGACTTGAGCTGCCCCATCCCTCCAGTTTCACACCCCAGCGGTGGACAAAGCTTTTGGTAAAGCTGGCATCGAAAGGTGAATGAACGCCTGCTCTGGCAGAGTCAGTATTTGTCACCACAGTGACTAGTAGCCATCATCCTGGCCAGGCAATGCGCCTCCACAAGTACCACAGTCCAGTTAGCCTACTCCAGGAAATCACAGCCTGTCCTTGAGCTGCCATCCTGCCTTCCCCACTCGGCCCCTGCTAGGTCAGTCGCCTTTCCCTAGGCTGAATCATCTGTGAGCTGGTTACATAGCACTTTTGTGCTCCAGCCACAAAGTCTGTTCCTACCAGGCCTTGAGCTTTCCCAAGCCTACACACTTCTCCATTCCTTGCTTCTCCCTGGTGCTTCTCTTCTGTTTCCCAAACCACTTGTATGTTTTATTTCTCTTTCCTCTGCTTTGCACGTTTCCATAACTTCAGTCCTCCTTCCTCTGCTTCCTCTTCACTCCAAAGTCTCTTTGCCTAGCATCGGGACATTTGTCCTCACTGGAACCAAATAGTCACAGTTTGCCTTTGGGCAAACTTCCTCCAAAATGGCAATTTCCCTGCAATCCTTTGAATAGAAGAAAAAAGTCCACCCTTTCCTCCCATGCCATAACCTGGCTGGGCTGAAGCCTTTCTACGAGATCACTGCTAATTTCAGATTGTAGGCTTTGGAACAATAAAATCCAAAGTTTGAGACTGCGTTCTTCATGTTATCAACAGATGTAAAATCTCCCTGTTTCCCCAAACCACAGCTTTTTCTCACCAGGCCTTTTCTATTTGAGACACAGTTCATGTGTTGCCCAGCTTGAGGGCTAACTTGATTCCAGGAAGAATCCATCTCCTTTGTACAAATCAGTGCTGATGGTCGCAGCGTTGATGCAGATATCACGCTGATGCTGGCTTTCAGAGGGCAAATGCAGGCAGTAGGTTCCAGGGAGCAGCTCTTTAGTTCAAGCTTTTTGTTCTCAGCCCTGTTTCATATAAATTATGTGATACTGTCATGTTTCCAAGTAACTGGGAATATGTCCCACAGCAGCGCGGTAGGCTTGCCCATTTGGCATAATTTGTGTAGTCATGGCTTTTCTGCTAGGATCCTGCTTTGTGAATAGTTCGAATCCCTTAAGACCAGGCTGCAAGCTCCAGCCAGCCGATACTTGCCCAGGAAGACTGTAGTCTCAGAACTCATGCCAGCCCGGTGATAAGGCCTGCTGTTTGACTGGTGGCCCTGAGGGACCACTCCACGCTGTCTGCTTAACTTGAAGCATTCCAGATTGAGGAAACAGCAAACCACAATATGAGTAGGGTTGTTGCCTGCTGCAAAAGCAGCTATGCCCCTTGCCAATCCCTTCCTCTTCTCTCTGCACCCATGCCATGATTTGGAAGCCTGCTCAGCAGGTCCCATGCTCTCATCAGCAATTTAGGTGGATGCTAGGTATCCTGGGATAGCTGAAAACAACCCTTTACTGCCTCAGGACCTGAACCAAGTAGTTGGGGCAAGAACTAGAGATGGAGATTCTTAGTTATTAAAGCTTCAATCCCATGTAGTCTAACTGGCTTACAGAGAAGATTAAAGATTTAATCGCTTATTAATTTTTTAGCAGACCTGATGGTCCAGCAGCTCAGCTGTGCCCTGGCAGGAGGGGCACAGCTCCTTTTTGGAGCTTCTCTAGCGTACATTAGCCAGCTGCTGAGTGACACAGATTCAAACCCCCAGGCAAATGCAAAGTGATTACTGAGTACAAGCCCCACCCCGGATTGTAATGTGTTGCCGCCTCATGCACGGTTAGGTGACTTACTGTGATATCACTCCGTTTTTCATTCAGATTTTTCATTACTGCCACCAGTCCTGAAGGGGAAGTCCCATGAGCCGCTTTCTGCTTCTTTCACTCTCTTATACTGAGCCTTTGAAGGTACAGGGTCCCCAGCCTGACGTGTGTGTAGATGGCTGCTTTTTCTTTATGCCATTTTTTTATATCTATGTATATTTGTAGGTATACTTGCTTTGGTTTGCTTGTTTTCTAACCGCTTCTGACTTTCACACTAAATGCATGCAACTACTGGTTGGCTTGATATTTTGTAAACTTGATTTCTGGGGTGAAAATTCCTAACTAATGTTTTACCATTTTGTTAAGAGATTGTGTTTGGCATACAGTGTTCTGGAGTGGTCCTCTGAGGCCAGAGGAGAGCAACAGGCAGGCATCTTCACTGTGTAGCGTACTGTGGGAATGCCTTCCTTTATGATCCTCCTCAGCAAAGAGACATGGATCTGTGATCTAGAGAGACAGCTAACTCCACTTCCATCCTAAGCAGTTCAAGTCAGGCTTGAGAAGAACTGAAAAGCCAAAAGGCAGAGAAATTACTGATACTTTGGCTGATTCAGATTTCCATTTTGAGTCCACCAAACAGCACATTGCTTATTGCACAGCAGTGTGGTATCAAGCAGAGTGCCCTGGGCTTGCCCTCCCCACAGTCTCTGAGCACAGGTAGTGTGACGTGTCAGCACGATGCTGCACTGAAGCTGAGCAGCTCACACAGGTTCTCTGCGAATACAGGTATGCAGCTTCCAGAACCCAGGATGGTGCAGCTTCTCAGTGCTGCTCCATGCCTTGTGGGCATCCTGTCTTGTTTGAGCATCCTAAATGCATCATTGCCTTTAGCAGTATGGGGAAACCAAAATGGCTTTTTCTGCTCCACTAATGAAGGTGTAGGGGGAGCTGCCTTGGACTCATGTGAACATCTTAGTGTGCCACTCTTCTTTTACTTGAAAGTGTTTCACTGAGGTTGCCATCACCACAGATCAGCTCATTAGCAGCAGTGTGAGAGGTATTTGTGGAGTCTACCTGAAAGCACTGGGATCCTTTTGTCCTACCTTGCTTAGAGCAAGTCAGTGTAATGCGTTGCTCGTGACATTAATGGTGACAGAGGCCACAGAACTTTTCCTATTGCTGCAGCACACTGTTGCATAGAGCAGTCTGGACTAGACAGGAACCATTGGGAAGCAAGTTCTGATAGGAAAGAGAAAGCTCTACACTTCAGCCGTTAGGATAATACAAATAATGTTGTAATTGCTGACATTCAGAGGGCTTTTATGTTTGGACAGATGTTCAACATGCATGTATACACACACATACTGAAAAACTTGGGCAGCTGGAGGAAATCTATTGTCAGATGCATGTAAATATGCCTCTGCAAAATGGGGTCCCTCCTGCACAGCTGGCTGCCGCTGCAGTGAGCTCCTGGGGTGTAAAAAGAAGAAAGTTAAGAGTGTGCAGGGAGCTTCTCTCCTGAGATGACTGAGATAAACGTTTGGCATCACTAGTTCCTTGTAGTCACAAGGAACGTCATAGTAGGGCTCTGGCAATGTCTTTTTGACATACTATTTGGTCCCATGTCTATGAAGTTTTCTCTGGATATTAAAAACCACTCCATTAAAGTACAAACTTCAGTTAAAAACAGATCAAAGTACAACCTTTCTTAAATGTAACCATCATTTGCCCTTTTTTCAGAATTTTTTTTTCTAAGTGAAGTTGCTCTTTCTCTTGTACAGGTCCCTCTGATGTGTATTAAATTAGTTAATATCTGTTTATCTGCTAGCTGGCCCGCTTTAGTGAAGGGACAGACAACTTAATATATGTTTTTACAGCTTCTTACAAATGAATAAGATTGCTGGATCCCCTGGGACCTTAGCAATCCATGCATCACTCTATAGCCTATGACTTTATTGCTATTCTTCGCATCAGCTGCAAAAATTAAGAGGATTTTTCTCAAATAGCCTTGGAGATTGAACAGTTAATAAAAGGCCTTTTAAGAATAAGGAAAGGTTGAAACTTGCAAGCTATAAGCTCAGCAAAACTTCTTTTGGCATCAGTCCCACACATAGTTTTAAGGCAGGACACAGCATTCGCGACTGCTCTATTGTAGTGTTGGCATGTAACCTCCTCCTCATCTCCACTTAGCCTCTGTCAGGAGGACCCCACAGCGATCCTGTGGGTAGCCCGAGCACCTTCCCCAGGCACAGGATGACGGCTGTGCTGCGATAAGAGGGTGCTGAGCAGTCCCCTGACACCCATCACAGGGACACATCCTCCAAGGCCTTGTAGCACAGCACCTACCGTGATAATGATAAAGGGAGCTGATAGCCAGAGATACATGCTGTGCAAGGATCAGCCTGCTGTGTGTTCCCCATGCCAGACACATGCATGGCACTCCAGGGCAGACTGACTGCTCCTGAGTTCATAGCTGGGATTTTTCTGATCCTTACTTTGTTCCAGATTCATGTTTTAACATGTTCAGCTCCCTGCAGAGAACGAGGTTTTGATCCCACAGTGGGGAAAAAAAAAAAAAGAAAAAAGAAAAAAAAACCCCACAAAACTGAATAGTAACAACAGACTCTTTTTTAGTGAGGCTTGTTTTGGGACAGTAAGCAAAAAGATTACCCAGAAATGAAAAAAAAAAAAAAAATCCTTTTCTCAGCTGGATCATGAGACCCTGAATACATGGTAGGTGTCATGCGACAAGATGCTGGAGGAGGTGGCCCTGTAATGAGTGCCAGAAATACAGGGAAAGCTGGAAAACATCTCTGCTGGGCAGAATTTAAGGTTAAGAGGAATATCTAACACTTTATCTTCCAAAGAAAATTAGTAATTTTCCAAAGTCCAGTCTATGGATTAACTTTGCTTATGTAGTTCTTTCATGGGGTAAAACCACATAGAGAGCCTCATCAGCTTGCCAGCACTCAGTTACTGGTGTTGCAGCTCTGAATGCTGGTGAGGGGAGTGGAGGTGGTGGCAGAACCCCCCTGTCTTTGTAAAGAGGCAGGCAGTGTCCCTCTGGTAGCAAGCAAACAACAGAGCCCTCTCATAAGCGCAGCTTCAGAAAAGGCATAGAAATGTTGTCTCACAACACATAGGGTGGGATCAGTAGAGCTGAGAATCTCTGAAGTAATATATTCACCTAAGAAGGGAAAAATAAATTATTATAAAAGATCAAGCAGAAAGCAAAGAGGTCAGGACAGATGTTTCAAAGCGCAGACAGGTAGCTAAAGCCAAGGGTATGAAACTTTACCCACAGGTATGTGGCAGGAGGCTAAGCTGCAAGCTTTGGTTTATATTTTTTTTCACACTTTTCCCTTCCGTTTCTCCTCTCTTTGTCAGGCGGAGACAGCAGCAAATCGTATCTGCAAGGTGCTGGCAGTCAACCAAGAAAACGAACAGCTCATGGAAGACTATGAAAAACTGGCCAGTGATGTAGGTGTCCATGGTGCTGTTGGTTTCTGGGTGGTGGTATGTGGAAAGAAATTGCATTTAACGCTGATAATTAATCTTGGAGAATGCTACTGGCCCATGTTTCCCTGGAAAATTCTTTTTTTTTTTTCCCCTTCTACCTTGAGAAGAATTAAAAGATCAAACATATTAAAGGCAAGAGCAATCTGCTTTAAAATAGAAAGCTTCCGTAGAGGACCTCTGAGTTTCTCAGTTTATTAAGAGCAGCCACAGAATGTTAAAATTAAAGGAAGACTAAAGCTGGTTTAACTTGCATTCCTCAGGACTATGCAGCTTCATAACATCTTTCATACAAATTGTATGCTGATATACTGCAGAAGTCAAGCATTGGATCAGAGAGAATGGAAGTTAGAGATAATTAAGGAAAGAAATATGCATTTGTTGATAGTTGGAAAGAATCTGTGTAAGATACAAACTGGAGGCTGCTTTGGTTAGCTGAGAAGGCTGAAGGCTGACAGACTGAGAGCTGTGAACTACAGAAGTGGCCAAATGTGGACTGGAGTGTGTTTGTGGAAGATAAGTAGGGAGGGGAAGATGGAGAACAGAAGGGCAAACATAGCCCATGAGCCTGGTTTCAGCCTGGTATGAAAAGCACAGGTCAGTGTTCCACTCACACTATAGACGGGCCACTGCATTAGCGTTTTGCTGGCTCACCAAATAGGTTTGCTAAGGAGGGCTATTCAAAGAGCAACACTGACTTCAAGGAAGCGGGAAGAGTGTAACTGGAGGCAAGAACTTGATTTTTCCTGTCAGACCCTTCTGGGGATAATATGACTTACAGCATCCTTTAGTTATGCAACAGTCCAGCAAAACTCTAAGGCTTTAGTGTAATCTGAGGACATAGTTTGGTCCTGATTGTGCAAAAGTTACGCCTTAAGCATGTTGGATTGGCAGTGCTGCAACAATCAGTACTACTTAGTGTGATAGGGAATGGACTGCTCATTAAAAAATAAACCCCACTTCTAAAAAAGCTAGAAAGCTTTCTTTTAGAAGCCCTCCCGGTGTCAGAATCTTTCTGACAACAAACATAAAAAGTAAACGGTCCTTAATGAGATCATAGCAACATCTGTAGTTTTAACACAATTTTTAGCTCAAGGCTTGTCATTGCTCTTTCCAGCTGCTGGAGTGGATCCGTCGCACCATCCCCTGGCTGGAGAACCGGGCTCCAGAGAACACCATGCAAGCCATGCAGCAGAAACTGGAGGACTTTCGGGACTACCGCCGCCTGCACAAGCCCCCCAAGGTCCAAGAGAAGTGCCAACTTGAGATCAATTTCAACACCTTGCAGACCAAGCTGCGGCTCAGCAACAGGCCAGCCTTCATGCCATCAGAAGGGAAAATGGTCTCGGTGAGTGGGGGTAGATTGGTAGTATACCCCAATCGTGCCTAAAAAATGGGACTCCTTTTCCTGCCCGTGGGTGGGCAGAGCGTGCTCCACCTTCAGTGTGAGCTATTCTGTGGTAGGATCCCTGTAGAACATAGTTCAGTGAGGCCATAATAAGAGAGGGTCAAGTGGTCATTGCTTCCCTGTATCTAAACCGCTCCGAGGCTCACAAGTCTCATGCCTTTATGAGGAGATGTCTGGGTGCCTCACATTTTTTCTAATTGAAAAATGGTTGGGGTTTTGTTGAAGTTTCATGTGGGGAAGTGTGTGTATCCCGACACTGCTAGTCCTGCTTATCTTAAGTCTGTCACTTTGTCTTCCTGACCTGTCTGCTCGACCCTGTGAGATTAAAAGCCCACATCCTCTCCCTCCAACCAATTGGAGCCATGTAGCTCATGGAGACTAATGCTGATGTACATCTTGCCCCCCCAACTTATAACCTGCCTTTTCTTTGTATGCTTCTTTCTCTAGGATATAAACAATGCCTGGGGTGGCCTAGAGCAGGCTGAGAAGGGCTATGAGGAGTGGTTGTTGAATGAGATCCGGAGGCTAGAAAGGCTGGACCACCTGGCAGAGAAGTTCCGGCAGAAGGCATCCATTCATGAGTCCTGGACAGATGGTAATGCCAACCTACATGCTTCCTATGGCCTGACATAGTGCTGTCCATCATGTAGGGAGCAAGAGGTGGATCATGCATAGGTCCTTCCATAAGATTTTCATCTCAAGAACGTTAGGTTCTTTTCTTATTTTATTAGAAAATCATGCATGAAAATCAGCTTACTGTCTGTTCTGCTACATCATGAGGCCACATTGGCATTCCCTAACTGTTGCAAAGTGAAAACTTTGGATAGAAAAGATCTACAGAGCAGAGGAAAAGTTACTGTACAGTAAATGCTACAGTTGGCATTTACAGGACCAGCATAGCCCAGTTTGCACATACTGAGACGAGTCCAGTATAAACTGTGACAGCACTGGCTTGAGCTGCGCTCCGTGCCCTGCTCTGTTGTTAATGGCAAACTCACGCTCTGTGGTTTGAAAGTGAGGACTGTGCATCTCTAGGCCAGCACGGGTGAGGGCAAGACTCAGGCAGGGTGTTTGGGGTGGGGGGCTGCTTCCACAGCGGGGAGCTGCCTGCGGGGGGCACTGGGTCCTGCCCTTCATTCTCCTGTCCTCTGGCTCCCTCCCCAGGTAAGGAAGCAATGCTGCAGCAGAAGGATTACGAAACTGCTACCCTCTCGGAGATAAAGGCCCTGCTGAAGAAACACGAGGCCTTTGAGAGCGACCTGGCTGCGCACCAGGACCGCGTGGAACAGATTGCTGCTATTGCACAAGAGCTGAAGTACGGCACCCCGGCACACGTCCCATCCCTGGGGCCAGGGAGGCTTAATCAGCTTTGCCCTCTGCCCTCTGGAGAGCCATAAATCAATCCCCACACAAAAATGCTGGGAAGTCCCAGTGTTTCCAAACAGTATCTAGGATACTGCTCTCCAGTATCCGGATGCACCAGAAGAGCAGGCCAGAGAACGGATGAGTCGTGGGTGCTGATGAGGGGGCAGCAGAATTATATTCCCAAGTCAAGTTTCCATCCTCTTCCAGCTTGTTATGCTGCTGTGAACCCTTTTGTAAAGAGTCTGACCTGCCACTGGTGCCTGCTAGGTTTTAGAGTTGTAATGCCGTCATACTTTTCCAGGAACAGAAGGAAATGGCAGAGGATAGCAGACTCTCAGTTTGCTCTCTTTTATCAAAAAAATCATTATTCCGGCAGGAAAAAAAACCTGCTGATGCTTGAGCCCATTGTGGCCTCCGCTGGCACTCCAGGCCCTTTGCCCCATCAGCACTTGCTCCAGGACATCCCCACAGCAGTTCAGCTCCTTCCCTGCTTCCCCCACCTTGGAAACCTTCACCTCCACTCCTTTTCCTGGAGTGACGAGTGACACAGGTTACCAGGAGAAATGGGGTCTCCTCAGGGCAGGAGGTTGATTGCTGGGGATAGCAGGCAGGTAAAGAGCTGCCCTCTGCAGCACAGGGAGCGCGATTTTGAAACCCTGCATGTTTCTTGGCAAAAAACAGTCTGAACGACTTGGCTTTGACTTTGTTTCCTATTTTAAAAATATTTATATATCACACTGGCCTATCTCAAGTTAGTGTCTGGGCTAAGATCAGTAATCTTGGGCTGAAGGACTGTTTTTGTCTAAAAAAACAGGATTATTGGATCAAGATCATTATCTCCTTTAACAACACAGATTTACAGAATTGCTCCCTTGTCCACTGGAGAATTGACCTTGGAACACGAGGAGGGTTCGAGGCAATCCTCCATGTCAGTAAGATTAAAACCAAGGCTGGCTAGTCAGCAGGCATTAGTTGACCTGCCACTTGCAGAGCACGTGCTGTGTGCCAGCCAAAGCAGCTGCAGCACTGAGAGCAGCAGTGAAGGCGGGGCCCTCAGCTGGGGGGACAGGTAATTTCTTCCAACCCGTGGGCTCTGCCGTCCTTCCAAAAGCCATCTTCCATCTCAACAAAGAGGCCATGCCCTGAAAAACCATGGTGGAGCTCTTTTCTCCCCCAGAGATACACTGCCAGGGAGATGGAGAGGGTCTGGAAGAAGCTGCTGCAGCTGCCGGTGCCGGGCGTGTTCCGCTCCCCTGTCATCCAGCACGGGTGTGTTACAAGCCAGGCTTTCAGAAGCAGTTCTTTCATCTGCAGTGCTGGCTCTGCAGCAAAGTAGATCAAGGAACTGATATGGATTAAAAACCCAGCAAAGAAAAAGTTATTTTTAACCCAAATCAGTTTCCTGACTAGTTTACCGCAAGATTCCACCAACAGTCATGCCCACACACCTCAGGAGGGCGATACAATGGTGGGAAGAAACAAGGTGGGGGGAGGCAATAGGAAACTGTTTAAACCTGCATTACTGCTTAGAGAAATGCTCATCAGATGGCCCACAGCCACTCAGTAGCCCAGTGAGTTATTCTGTTTTCTCTTTTGGGGCTGACATGTCCCATTTTGGCTGGTCTCCCTCTGCCTGCAGGCTTTTCCCTCTTTGACCACGTGCAGAACCAAGAGCACAAAGCAATACAAACCACCAGCTTCAGCTTACCGCCGTGCTCTCCTTTCCCCACCCATACTCTTACCAGCCCATCTTCCATGAGTGCCAGCCTATAGACACCTCAGCAAAGTCCTGTCAGGCATATAGGAGAGAAACCTATGCTGTAATTCTGGGATTGTCCCAAATAAATGGATGGATTGTGTAATTTAGTTATTCCTTGTCACTCGCACTATGCAACTTTTTGAACGATCTTGAGCAGTTTCTTTGCATTCATGGTAAAGTCTTTGGTGCCCATTGTGGGGTACAGGGAGGTTACAGGTGGTTAGCCTGCATGATGTTCTTGAGCAGAGTACAGGGACATATTGCTCTGCTCGTAATCTGTTTATTCCCAGTCTCAGCAAAAGTCTGTACTCCCTTCCCCCAGTGCCAAGTTATTCCCATCAGGCGGCCAGCACCAGTGTTTGTTGAGGCCTTGGGTGGTGGTTGTTTTTCTTCCTGTCCTGTGCTGTTTGATGTACCATAACATACAATGTCTCCACAACTAGATACTGCTGTCTTCCTGGCTCGCTTTACTTGCAGAGACCATGAGCTCTTTGTCTGAACCTGTCCTCAAAGCTGATAAAGATTTCTAATGGGTTTCTCTTTCTTCTCCAAAAGGTCTTTAGTTGACTTCCTGCCCTTTTTTTCCCCACCCCTTATAGTGAGCTGGACTATTACGACTCTCCCAGTGTCAATGCCAGGTGCCAGAAGATCTGTGATCAGTGGGATAATCTGGGTGCCCTAACCCAGAAACGTAGAGAAGCCTTGGAGGTGAGACATGTTACAAGTTGGACCTTTGGGATTACGTGGGCAGGTCATTTGTGGGAAGCAAGCTGCAGTGGGCACAAGCAACCAATTTTAGCTCTTTTGTGCACTTCTAGAACGTCCTGGACTGTAAACAAGGGCTGCATCTCAGTATATTTAGCCTGCTTTTCCCCCTCCAGCCCAATTATGGTGCCATTCATTTGCTCAGGCTATTGATTGATCTCTACTTTTCTGTGTTTTGTAATTTCATTCTGCTTGAAAAGACTGTCCTTGTTTTATTTCAAAGGGCCTTGGATTTTTCCCTCAGAGGAAAAAATCGATCCTATGTGTAATCTGTTAACAGCAGACTGACTTTTACTGTAGTGCCATCCTGGGAGCACCAGAGAGGTCTGAAAGGAAGGGGCAGCTTGGAGAACCCACATATCTATGTGATTATTCTGCTCTAACCATCTTTCCTGATTTTCTTTTTTTGCACATGCCCAGAGGACAGAGAAGCTACTGGAAACAATTGACCAGTTGTACCTGGAATATGCCAAACGAGCTGCCCCTTTCAATAACTGGATGGAAGGGGCCATGGAGGACCTGCAGGACACGTTCATTGTTCACACCATTGAGGAGATCCAGGTACAGAGTAGTCATTTGCACCAGTCAGGCTGGGATAGACAGAAGTCTGAGGTCTCCTGGATTCCTAGTGGTGCCACATTTGTAGATCATGTTTTGGTGCTTCTGCTCTAGTGAGTGAGCCTTAGCAAGGGAAACAAAAAGGAAAATGTTTTTCCTTGATTTCCTCCAAAAACCTGGATCTGAATAGGTATGAAACACGCTCACACCATCCTAGCTGGACACAAAGAACTGAAAGTGGATTTTTCAGTGTAACTCAAGAGTCTTATTAATGAAAGCCTGAAAACTGAGAGACTCTTTTAGGGTCTTGTGGGCTTTTTTTAACCCACATGAGCAAAGCTTAGTGCTGCTCATGGGCTCTGCATGTCAGTTGTCCCACATAATGTCATGTCCAGGTCATTTGGTCTTATGCGATAGGATGTGCCGTGAAGGGAGTTGTTGAGCTGCCAGCTGGGTGTTGGTGCTGAGCACAAGAAAAATTAGAATTCTTCACTTTAGTGGTGGATTACCGTTTGAAGTGAAAGTCGTCTTGCCTCCTACAAGACAACAGAGACAGTATCTCAGTTTCCCCCCTTCTGCAAGGGTGTTACCAAAGCAACTTGAGGTATCAACAGGTAATTTTCAGGCCTCTGAAAGCAGGAATTACTCTTCCCTGAGTTGCAGTGGGGGGGACTTCTGTTTCTGCTGCTTGATGGGCTCATGAAAAGAATCCAAGTCAGCTCTTTGCAGGAATGGCTGAGAGCAACGTGGCCATCAGTGAGGCATGGAATGGGAGACCGACAGCGGACACTAGGCAGCCAGCAGGGTGAAGGGGTAGTGAGGTAGCCCAGGTTTCAGCCTGGTATCACCTCTGTCACTGAGCTGCTACTTGTTTCTTGCACCCTTCCCTCCTGAACAAAGGAGTTTGTTAAGTCTTCCGTAATGCAGAGCAAATCTGAACAGCATTTAAACACTTCCATTGTCTCTTTGTGACTGTTTGCAGTATCTTTCCCAGCCCCCCAGACTTGCATTACATCTCTATGGCCACTGCAGCAGCTGCAAAAATGAGTCACCATGTAAGGAAGTAATTTTACAAAAAGTAGCTACAGTGTGTGTGTTTTGTAAGAGTGGTCAATCATGCAGTTTACTTTCATTCCCTCTTCTGTCCACACTGTTCCCTCGATTATCCCTGAACATGCCTCTCTGTCCCCCATTTGTTTTGCTGTCTCTTTCCCTGCGTTTGCTTCCCTAGTCTTGATCTTCCAGGTTTCTAGGATGAAGTACCTTAAAGGCCTGTAGAAGCAGTGGGAGATGAGCCAGGACCAACTGGCTTGTCAGCTGTCCACAAACTACCAGCAAGTGTGCCCCCACCATTGGTCCTCGGAGCACAGTCTGGGCACCACAGCAAGACGGGGAACATAAAGGGCCTGTTGTGTTCAGGGTGAAGGAGCTGGGTTTCAGCAGCAGGAGCATATGTTGCCTGTGCGGGTTTGCTGTTGGCTGGAAGACCTTCACCTAGTTCCAAGTGGCTCTGATCAGACTGAATCTGACTTTTTATTTATCTGGAGCTATCTTAGGTGTAGAGCTAGTGCATAACCTGGTGGGAGAAGGAAAACGTGGCACATTTACACTAGTGAGACGTGACTGCTTTATAGTAATGCTAGTAGTCAGATCTTCTTCCCAAAGGGTCTGACAGGCAGTCACAGAGCACTGTTGGAGAAATAGTACCCCCTGAATTATGAATCGGAATTATTCCACCATTTTTTGGGATGTGATCTCTGTCACTGGTCAACATGGGACAGGCACAGGGAAAATGAGACTTCACATCACTTAACTGCTTTAAACAGCCTGTTTAATGATGCTGAGAGAACCTGAAAAGCATGAGACTAGCCTGCTTTACATCCTGGGAACATGTAAGCTTTTGCAGCCACTGCTGCAGGGATACATTTGCTGAAGAGGCTGTTTAGTAACTAATGCTCTTACCCTCCCTTTGCTGCTGCCTCCCTTCTGCAGGGGTTGACCACAGCCCACGAACAGTTCAAAGCCACTTTGCCAGATGCCGACAAGGAGCGACAGGCCATCCTGGGAATCCATAATGAAGTCTCAAAGATTGTCCAGACGTACCATGTCAACATGGCAGGAACGAACCCTTACACTACGATCACCCCACACGAGATCAATGGCAAATGGGAACATGTGAGTTCTGTCCAGCCTTGCAAGTTAGTGTGGGAGGATGCTGCTGCTCGATCACTGGTGCCTCAGGAAATGGATTGTTTACTCTTCAGTTACCCTCCCATGTTTACTTCTGAGCTTTTTTTTTTTTTCCCTTGTCATTTGTTTTTGGAACAATTGCCACTTGCTCAGAAAGTGGAAGAGATCTTCAGGGGAAGAGAACCTCTTAAATGCCTGAGGGGTTTCAGATCTGTTTTACTTGCTGTTTTTATAATGAAAGATGCTAAATTAAAAGCTTTGAGGTTTTTAGTCCTCAGCTGACCTCATAAGCAAGTAAGTATGGCACGTGAGTCAGTATCCTTTTTCACCATTCAACCCTTTCAGCTGTTTTGTTTCTGCAACCAAGCAGCCTTCCCCTGCTGTAATCCTAAAAGAGCAGCTACTGTCCATGCCAGCTGTGCTGATGGTTCTTACTACCAAACAAGATCACCAAAGTGAGATCTGAACAGGGTCCTGCAATTCAGTTAACATGAGCCACCAAAAACCCAAGTAGTGAATGGAAGAAGCTTCTGGTCTTTCATGGCCTGGGATGAGTTTGCAGCGTGCACCCTACAGCAGATAAGATTCACATGCCATGAGCCTTCCCACTGTGTCCTAAACCGTATGACTGCTTGTTGTCAGTGCAAACACCCACTCCTCCCTTCCTTGCAGCAATTTCTACATTTACTATACATGTGCCTTTGTATTATAAACTGCATGCTTTGTTACTCTTTGCTGTAGGTGCGGCAGCTGGTTCCCAGAAGGGACCAAGCCCTGATGGAAGAACACGCTCGCCAGCAGCAAAATGAACGACTTCGTAAACAGTTTGGTGCACAGGCCAATGTCATTGGACCCTGGATTCAGACCAAAATGGAGGTAGTGCTTTGCTCATTTTGAAACAGCCTCTTTTCCTCTGTGATCTTCACTGATATTCTTATCCTTGGTCTTTCTTGACCTCTGTCATGGTCATTCTTCCTTCAGGTTTACAGTAAGAGAAACTTTCATAGAAAATACAGAGAATCCCAAGATTAATATCAGTTGCTTAAGTGCTTGTACTTTTCTTTCCCATACTCTTTAGTACAGAGATGAAAAACATGACTTAAAGTGGGGAACACTGATACTTTAATAGAGTTGTTAAAAAGTTGTTAAAGAGACCCTACATCAGAAGCAAATTTTGTGCAACTGCTTTCACAGCAATGGTCTTGATACACATGACAAAATAAATACAATTAGCATATCAAACATCAGCAGAAGAGACATTTTTAAGGGAGATATCTCTTTAGATAAGATTTGAGTTAAAGGAATTGGAGTTAATGAAATGGAAAAATATGAAGCTATTACTGATGGCAGGAGCTGTAAAGAAGAGAGCAATTACAGAAATATGTCTGTATGAAGGGACTAAGTGACAGATAGTACATCAGAAAAAGATCTGGCTTGGTACATTACTATCTTATGGACTGCAGTTTCCTTATATTTTTTTTGTATCCTTGCATTAGACACATCTCATGTGACTCACCTCACTTGGAAAATGTTCAGGGCTCTGCTAAAATTTTTGCTGACGCTGTCTCGGCTCATTTAAATTAAATGCTCCATGAGATTTTTTTTTATTTTCAAATCTTCATCCTGTGTGAGCATGAAATAGCTGCAATAAATGTGAAGCATGCTGAGGCTTGTCCTTCCAATGGGGCCTAACTCCTTTGGCTTTGTTAATGCAGGAGATTGGCCGTATTTCAATAGAGATGCACGGGACCCTGGAGGACCAGCTCAACCACTTGCGGCAGTACGAGAAAAGCATTGTGAATTACAAACCAAAGATTGACCAGTTGGAAGGAGACCACCAGCAGATCCAGGAAGCACTTATATTTGACAACAAGCACACCAACTACACCATGGAGGTAAAAGTTTGGGCAGCAGATCAGCCAGCCTCATCTGCTGTGGCCAGTTAGTATCAGCCATATCTAGCTCTGGCAGCGTGTTGTGATTCTCAGGAAAATGGAGAGCTTGACAATGTGGCCAAGCAGGCAACAACATGTTGCCGAAATATTGTTTTTTGCCTTGCTGTACTTCATGCCAACCCATTCCAATGTACTTCCAAATATAGACAATAGAAATAACCTGAATGAGATCAACAGTACGGCTTGAAAAATTGGCTGGTCTTGTTTCTCCTGCCACCTGATTGTGGCAGCGTATTAGCTGGGCTTAGAAAGACCAGGGGAGTGCTGGTGATTTTGAGCTGCCACAGCCTGGCAGACGAAAAAAGTCCAACAAAAGCTTTTTAGAATCAGAGTCTGGCTTTCTGTTGACAGTGTGAGGTTTCTTGGAAGCAATTTGAGTTCAACATGAGTCCAGCAGAACACAGACAGGCTTTGAAACTTGTCTTTTGGTTTCTGGCCAGCTCTCCATTAAGCAACAGCAGAGGCAGTGGAGCACCAGTGCCTTCCAAGGAGTGTGGTTTATTTATTTTCTTGGTAAGAAGAGTTTTCTGCCCAACTAAGTCCTACAAGCACTGGGTTTGATTCTCATTTGTGCTCAAGGTCCCCAGTATGTTACTCTGACAAGGCAAAGGAACTTTGTAATAGGACCAAGACTTTCTTAAGATTAGGAGTTGGCTGATTGGCCCACACTGCAGATGAGAAGGAAGCTTTTCTGAGCAAATGGACTTCTCCTGCCTTGTCCAGCAGGATCATTTAATTTGCAACAAGTGGCACATTCAGTCCACTGGTCTCAGAGGCAGAAGAGCTACTTTTTAATTTAAAAATTGTCCTGTCCTCTTTTTCCAGCATATCCGAGTGGGCTGGGAGCAGTTACTAACAACAATTGCTAGAACCATCAATGAAGTGGAAAACCAGATTCTGACCCGTGATGCCAAAGGAATCAGCCAGGAACAGATGAACGAGTTCCGGGCTTCTTTCAACCATTTTGACAGGGTAAGTCAGTGCTGACTGCAGCTTGGTAAGATACAAGCTTCCACGTAGACTGCGGAGTGCAATAAAAAACAGTCACTGTGATAAAACTAGGTCAATAGAAGATATTTTGTTCTTAAAAACGCCACTCCTGTGGAGCGCAGTCATTCCTGTGAAGACTGCTAAGTGATCGTTAGACTGGGAGAAGTATATCTTCACAGGAAACTGCTAAGTTTCCTGATAAAGCTGAAGTATGGAAAAGTTTGAAGCCTTATTTAGGAAATTAGACTTCTACCCCATCTAATCCAGAGAGGGGAGAGGAGATTATTAGCTTGATCTATAAAATTCTTTGAAGCAGCTGTCCTCCACACTGACATACCATCACATAAACCTGTATTGAAGGAACCAATATTGCTCTTGTACGGAGCAAACAGGAGGATCTACACACACCACAGCATTGCGTGACGTAGATAAACCCTGATGTAAAGCCTGCCTTGCCTAGCTGTAGAAATACGTGCCAAGGCACTAACGGGTGCAATAAGAAAGGAATTCCTTAAAGGAAATTCTCCTCCCCTCAATTTGCCAGCCTGTCTGCAGCTCTTCCTTCTACAACCTGAATCACAAAGATGTCATGCAGGGAAGCAGAGACAGCAACCCAAGCCTGAAACTGGCTCCATTATCAGCTCCTTCAATGCTGTCTGGAAATCCATGAGCAGCCGGCAGAGATACAAAGTCAGTGATACAAATATTGAGGTTGCTCTCCACCCCTTGCTGCACCAGCCGGACTGTTTGGAAGGTCTGCAGAGAACAGGGCTGCAGCCTGCCCTCAGAGATCAGCAACACTTTCAGATTGCTGAACCCTGGTTATTTCAGCCCTTCTCTAGTTACCCAAGAATAACAAAAACCATGGCTACTTTTCTTAGCAGAAGGACCCATAAAGCATTGTAGATTCTGTATTTTGACCTTCATATCATTTGCCCCTTCATCCACAACAACATGAATGATAATGCAGAGAGAATGTGGGTTTCCTGTCATCAGCTGTGCCAACGCTGACTTTAAAAGCTGATTTTTTGAGGAAAGTCACTTGGAATTGGCCCCGCCATCCTGTCTGTAGATTCCTTGATCTGGCCAGAGATGGTGGCGGCAGGCAGGGGCTTTTCCGTGTTTGAGGGCTGTCTTGAACTAAAATTCTGCAGGGTGGATGGGGATTCTCAGATCCTTTGGTGGCTCGTGTATAGTTTGATGGGTACGTCCAACCACTGGGGGAGCGGGGAATGAGCAGCTGCCAAGCCGCGTTGTGCTGCGCTGTACAGCAGTGCTATTTGCAGAGCTGAGCACTTGAAATAGCTTTGCCAGTCAAAGCTCCACCTCACCTGCGGGTTTCGTAAATACAGCCATAACACTGCTCCCCTGAGCTTCAGCTGGTTTTCCTTGTCTGTTCCTGGGATGCCCTGACAGCTAAGCTTCCTTGGGTGTGTTGCCAAACATAGCTGCCCTCACCTACTCCTTTAGTGGGACTTTTGACTAGAAGATTAAGGCAATGCTTCCCACTGCCTCTGCCTGCTTACCTGCACTCCGGGTTACTAGTGAAACACAGGGCTTCTGACACTGTGGATAACAAGCAGTAACGCAAGTTAATTCACTTGGGAGATGG
Source organism: Tyto alba (assembly GCF_018691265.1). Taxonomy (NCBI): domain Eukaryota; kingdom Metazoa; phylum Chordata; class Aves; order Strigiformes; family Tytonidae; genus Tyto; species Tyto alba. The sequence continues at coordinate 12,002,880 of NW_024881280.1, forward strand.
AGATCTTGAGGCTTCTGAGCATCGACTGGTTTTGTCATTCAGATGCTCTCAAGATGTGACAAGCTCTCTGAGAAGGAACTGTTCCAAGAGCATTTTTAGCACATCCTGAAATGTCATTGTGATATCTAATGTTGTGCACTTTTTATTTTTCTTCCCTGTCTTTCTATCTGCATGTCATTCTTCCTCTCCCTCTCTCCTCACCCACTGCATGGTGCACCTGTTTGTTGTCCTTCCACCTCCCTTTGATCTCCTCTGTGTCTCCCTTCCTTCTGCCCCACACCGTCACCCCACTGGCACTGCATGTCCTGCTGCCTGGCACACCGCATAACCAGGACCACTCCGGCACACTTGGCCCTGAGGAATTCAAAGCCTGTCTCATCAGCTTGGGTTACGATATTGGAAACGATGCACAGGTACTGAATGCTAGTGGTGAACACAGCCAGATGTTAAACTGTGAAAAAATAACAGTTTTTTCCTCTCTTTTCTTGTTTGTCTTAATCCATCTGTCATTGCTGTTCTTGTGTTTGACTATATATACATCACTTTTCTATACTTCCTCTCTAAATGTACTTTGGTATCTATTCCTTCTTAATTCCCAAATTGTTTTTCTTGGGAGAATTCCTTTTATGTCTTCAAACTATTCCATTTACTTCTTTGTCACTTAACACTCCTTTTCTTGTTCCTCCCTCAACCCATCTTGCTGATTATCTTCGTTCATTCTTTTCATCATCAATATGTTCTTGTATGTAAACTATGTCCAAAACCACCTTTGCTTCTTCATGGTTCTACAAACTACCTTTCCTCTATTGTTTTTCATTGTCCTGTAAATCCTTCTTTTCATCTCCTCCCCCCCTGAAACTCATTCCTTGTAATGTTTCATGTGGGTTCATTTCTTCCTGGACTGGTCTCCATTTTCTCTCTTGGCTTTTTCCACCTTTGCATCATTCCCTGTAGAAGAAGACTGGTATGATGGATTGTGAAGATTTCCGGGCCTGCCTTATCTCCATGGGTTACAATATGGTAATGTAGAGCCCTCTGTCACTCCTGTTCAAAGTGGTTCTTGTAGGCACCTTCAAAATTAAAGGCAGAATGTGTAGTGAATCAAGGTAAATACAGCCTTATTTTCCAGAATTATCAGCAATGGGTGTTAACTCTAGTATTGGGTGTACATGTAAAATTCTTGTCTCACAGCAGTAGCTGAAGGTAAAAAAATGGGAATCATTGTCTAAAATTCCTGTGTATTTCAAATAAGAATTACATTTATCAAACTGTGTAGCTACAAGTGGAAGAAACAGTGTGTGAAACTCTGCACAGCACACACAACCTCCCCAGCCCTAAGTATCAGTTGGACTCATCTGGAAGTATACACAATCTGATTTCTGAATACACTCAAATGCTGCTCCTCTCATTCCTACCATTTATTTCACATCTCTCTTCCTGTACCTGTAAGTAAGTTCAAGTGCCAGTCCTCTTCCCCGTAGCTTTTCCCTCACCAGAGTACCTGCATATTCAGAACAGTAACATGGGGTACCTTGAGAGGCACGATCACTAATAGGATGAGCTTCACCAAAGACTGATACTCATCAGAGGGCAGGAGAAGAGCGTAGTGCAAAAATATTCAGCTGTACTCTCAGTATCTTTGCTCCTGATGTCAGGCAAAGCAGTGTTTATTCATCAGCGCAGTATAAATACAGCCTCTTTACTGGAGCCTGCCAAGCCGCAATAACATTTGATTAGATACATTAATTACTCTTGAAGGTATAGTGTTCTAGATGTGTTAGAAGACCCTGTTCCCAGAAGAAAACTCAACTCTGTTCTCCCCTCCTCCTTACCTGGGGAGGAAGGATTCCCACAGATGAAAATGGATGATCTTATGTTTATGTGAAAAAAAAAAAAAAAACAAAAACAAAAAACAAGCCAAAAAAACCCCAAAACCACAGAAAACTACACTACAAGGTTTTGGCTTCTATAGCAAACTTCTCTGCAGGATCTTCCCTGTAAAGGCTAATTCCCTGAGCCGCTCCAGATATGCAAGTCCTTCTTTCCAAAGCCTGCCTAGTTAAGATACTATTAAAGACCCCAGAAATGTTTCTTCTGGTGGTTTCTGTTCAGGCAGCTGAAGAGAACTCTAAAAGTTCTCTTCTAGTAAATGAAAGTAAAAGGATTTGAGGAATGCAAATGTCCAAATATTACTAGAGACATCTAGCACAACTTGTATTATGGAGAAATTTGCATCTTCCCCTGAAGCTTGTGTGATACTGTTTCCTGATAGGAGCATTGTCCTAGAGCTAGATGGAGCTGGGTGCTATCCTAGGGCACAGCTACGAATATTTTATTCCAAAGGACAAATGAGTGGGAAGCATTTGTACACACCAATAAGCTAAAAAAGAATATCCTGATCAAAAAAAAAAAAAAAAAAAAACAAAACAAAAAAAAACAGAAGTGGTTTCTATTTGGCTTTGCTTTTCTAGCTGTGAGATGTGCTGCTGAACAGTTTCTCTCTGCTTTCACGGCACTGCAGCCCGAATGTCCAGGCTTACATGACTGTCTTGTTCTCCAGGGAGAGGCAGAGTTTGCCCGCATCATGAGCATCGTCGACCCTAACCGCTTGGGTGTAGTGACGTTCCAGGCCTTCATCGACTTCATGTCCCGGGAAACAGCAGATACAGATACTGCTGACCAGGTTATGGCTTCCTTCAAGATCCTGGCTGGAGATAAGGTCAGGCTCCACACCCTCCTTCCCTGCATCTGCCTTGCTCCTGCTTTCCTTTTTCTCTCTCGTCTCCAAGAGAAGGGGTCGAGGGCAGCACTCTCTAGAGCGGAGGGTATTTTCACGGGAACATTGTGCCGTGCTGGAGGAGTGCAAGGCTGAAGTGTGGGTTAATAAGCAGCCTGCCATGGCACTTGAAAGTCCTGCTCAGCTGTCAGTCAGAACTTTGCTGCCCACTCTTGCTTCAAAAATTTAATTAAGAGCTTGGTTGTGATTTGTTATTTTAAAATGTATGAACAAATTCAACAGATGGTTCTTGATTAGTCTTGAAAAACTATTAATTACTGACAGCTGCAAACTCGAGGTGACTTTTCTCAGATATACATGTGTCACTATCTGTTGTTGCACAATCAATAGTAGATTTTCATTGAGGATACACTGTATCTGCAAGAGAAGCATTTTTAAATCAGAGAAATTGGTTGAAAGTAGGAAACCTCACAGGATGATACTAAAAGTATTAATTTACTAAATTTGCATCATCTTCAGTGTAACCAGCTGAATAAAAAAATAAGTAATCTTATTTTTCTTATATAACAATCCCCACTAATCTTTTATGTAATGAACAAATAATATGTATGGGTAATATGAATGTATCTCTGTGTTTTCTAATGATTTTATTCATCTCACTTGAAATGTCAGATACCATTTCTCAGGTTGTAATGAGGTACCCCTAAATCCAGTACTGGTTTCCGTGTTTCACCAGTAATCTTTTCATGATCTGTAATGTAGAAGCCCGTGATACCTGTCCTTTAGGCATCTACCTGAAGGAAGCCAGTCCTATTGTCTTTCAAGGCCTGAAAATTCCATGTTATTCAGATAAGCTAATCACTGAATAAATAGGTACTTTTGGGTACAGTATTACTTATTAACTCATTTACTGTGTACAGTATGTTAAATATATTTGTCAGTGTTTAATATGGTCTAGTGACTATAATATGAATCAGACAGTGTTTCATTATGAACAAAAATACCTCTTACTCACTCCAATCATTAAACTAAAAGGCGAGGGGGGCTGGAGCGGGGGGGAAAGAAGAATAAAAAGTCACAGGAGAGAGAGAGAGAGAGAGATGGTGTGAAACCTGAAACATTGTTCAGACAGACTGCAAGTGCCCATGAGTCAGTCAGCTAAAGACAACATAGTGGTTAGCAAACAGGCAGCTACTGTTACCTACGGCATGGAGAGAAGCCAAGCTACCTCAGCTCCGCTCAGTGAGTCTCCAGAAGCCGAATTTACATAAGACGTTTTGCTTGCTTATTAAAAACGTGTGCTGTGAAAGGCAAGGACTGTTGGGGGAACTGTGGAAGCGATACAGTGTGTGTGCTTGCCTGCTGCCTGCAGCAGTGCCACCAGCCAGAGCGAGTGGGGATGGCTCCTTCCTTGCTCTGAGGAGAGGGAACGGGCAATTCCCAAGCAGCACAAGCAGTTGTTGCCTCCTGCCAGCGAGGGACAGGATCCAAACGAAATTTCTGCTTCCTCCCATTCGCTTTCACCAAGGCCTCCCCCGTCAACGGGAAGGCGCAGTCCTACACTAACAACTTACCTTATTTACCTCCAGATTTTTTTTTCAGGTGTGCCGGCATCGCTCCTGCAAAAACAATCTTTGTCTCCATTGTAAAAACCATTTTCTTGTCCGAACGGTAGGGAGTGACTGAATTTCCTCCCAGGGTGTACGCGCAGAGAGCTGCCTGTGTGGGTGTACGGTACTAGGCAGGCTGTTGGGGTCCTGCCCCTGACTGCTGCCCTGGGGGGCCAGGGGCTGGTTGTCCCTCTGAGGAGGGTCCGTTTTCTGAAAGTAACGATCGCCTTCTCGTTTGTCCCCACTGCAGAACTACATCACTGTGGATGAATTACGGCGGGAACTGCCTCCTGATCAGGCCGAGTACTGCATTGCTAGAATGGCACCCTACAACGGCCGTGATGCTGTACCCGGTGCCCTGGACTACATGTCCTTCTCCACGGCACTCTACGGCGAAAGTGACCTTTAACTTTTTTCTGTCCCACCACACGCTCCCTCCCCTCTCCCCCGTCCGACACACCCTTCTTTCTCTTTGCAAAGCAGCCTCTGCTCCGCTCTTTTTTGTGTTTCCCTGTTTTGCTTCAGATAACAAATTCCATTTGTAAGTGAGGGGGAGGACATTGACATGGCACCACCTACCTTGCCCTTGAAATGACAGTTTACAAAATTATTTTGTGCAAAAAAGTTAAGTTTTAAAAAGAACAGACATATTTTATTATAGAAAAAGGTATTTTTCTCCACCAGATTGAAACTTAAACAGAAAATGCTAAAATATTGCACCAAATATTTTTTGTTGTGACATAGAAAGTCGAGCACAATGTTACATTCCATCCTTTCCAAAAAGAACCAAACAACAACAAAACGCCACTTGTTCTGTTAACTTTTACATTTGCGTATGTCTCTTTTATCACGTTTATCTTGGGAGGGGGGAAGGCACACAAGTGCATGTGTTTGCTGGTTCACTCATTTCATGAAAATATTTTATGATAAACTTTTGAAATTGCTGTGTTTTCTAGGGAAAAAAATAATGTACACAGCTCATGTTTTCATATTTAATTAAAAAAATACAATATGCCTCCTATGTTTATCAGTGCACAACTTTTTTTGTTGCTGAGAGTTGTCTGGTTTCAGAACATGAAGCTTGAGAGTTGATAACTTTGATATTGCTTGTCACAAACCATATTAAAAATTTCTTGTGATAACAAATCTAGACTTTATTCATTTGTATAGTAAATTGTTTAATCCTATTTAGTTGAAACCACAAACACGATGAAGAGAATACAGAATGAATGTTTTTAAATCGAAATTACAATGCTTTAAAGGTAAACTTCCTTTCCCCCTTTTTCATTCTTGCTGAATAATGTTGGAACTTTCGCAGATTTCTTACTACTTTATATTAATGTGTTATATAATTTTTAACCGTCCCTGATACGCCCACATCTCTAGGAACAACATTCTTGTTATTCCTTAAACACCAGCACAGACTGTGTTTCCTTAAAAGCCACACACAAACTGTGAAAACAACCAACCACTGTATCTTGAACCATCTATGAAAAATTCCTCCACTGTTCCATGTTCATCATCGAATATCTCACTGCTCTTGATACCACATCTTTCTGTCATTATAAATGCTTCCAGAGCCCTCAAGATCACCTTTGTAGTGGACATTCAAAAGAAAACAGCCTTCAGAACAACTCCTTTGGGACCTTTAATGAGTCATAAAGTATACACACACACACACACACCTGAAAACCAGCAATGGGAAGCAGCTAATCCCTTCCCAGCCATCTCATTACAGGTGCATTTCCTGCTCTCCCACAACTTTTTTAGGAAAAATGGAGTTAGGAACAAAAAAAAACTGCATTACTGCTTCATTACTTGTTTCAAGTGATTGTTTTTTAGGTACAACCACATACTGCTGTCTCTAGTCCCAAAGGCAGGTTTTATTTTGAAGTAACAACTGCAGGAGCAGAGATTTCACGCACAGATTCACAGGGAGCTCCTGCAGCTCTCGGTAGCGGTGCCCTCGGTTCTCCAGGGCAGAGCCAAGTCCTGAGGAAGCCATTGTACATGGTGGGTTGGGATCCAACACAGCTTTCTGGTTTATTCCTCACCTTGAGTAGGACACAGTAAAAGTCACAGCAGCATGTTGTGATGTATCCCAACCTGACAGTATCTGCATGCTGTATTTGGGAGGGGGGATGCTAATGTGTTACCAAACTTCTTCCGGGAGACACCAAGATCTGCAATCTCCTGTGGGCTGGGGAACTTGTTCACAGAGGGTATGCAAGTGAGAATCATTTAGCTTCATACATAGAGAAGACCAGATGGTACTCACCATAGTTTGTTTTCACCGGTTGAAGCTGAGACAGTTGATGTAATTTACCTATAATTGCACTGTTAATGAGCGCTGGAGTTGCACCGAAGCTGAGTTTCCTGTGGTGTAACCCATGATACTGAGAGGCCTGGAGGGGTCAATATGAATCGGCAGTTAAGTAGCACTTGCAGCCACATCAGTATTTAATCCACTTGCAAGCTCCTCAATAGGCTCATTTTCAGCTACGTCACTGCTATATTGCTTCAAATGGGACTGTCCTCTTCAAAGGCATGGGGTGCTGATTCCACTGCCGTGTTTTAATGTACATAGCAGAGGTTATCTGTTTGCAAAGTAAAACAGCAGAGAGGGTGACTATAGGCATGAGCATATAATTTATATCAAAGTTTGCCTCAGAGTGGCCATTGCCCTTGCTTCGATAACCCTCTTCCCTCTTCCACAATCGCTGCCCTGTCCTTGGTTTGCTGCACCTAGGAAAAGACATCTGCACTGTCAAACAAGTTGTTCTCTGTGGGTTGTACCCACTTCCAGAAGATGTAATGATAGACTTTTTTTATGTTTTGTTTTTTTTTTTAATAATTTAAGCAATATCAGGGGGGTGGGGGAAATATCCATTGGGGTATCGAATGACCACTGTCTGGAGAAAAGACCCACGTTATTTTAAAATAGGGCTGGAAAAAGGGCATATAGGTGCACCCCCCCATTCCCACCCCACCCGGGGAGGAGCGCTAGGATGCTGCAACACATTCACCTTCCTCACGTGCAGCATGAAATGTATCTTGCACTCGTGTGGCCTAACAGTCTCTGGCAGTGAGTATGTTGAAATTTGAAAACAGCTTTTTGTACTCGGCTCACGGTTTTGCAGCTAACATGCCATTCTTTAGCCAAGTCCTGACATCAGCCTTGATGAAATTCGTCTCTGGAAGCAGCTGCTTGCAGCTCAGTGCCTGTCCCTTCCCCTGCCAAGAACAGAAGCAGTGGGTAAACCGCTTCAAGCTCATACCTCCCATTCAGGGGTAGACTGTTTTTGTCAGTCTGCCATACTCACTATTTTCCAGCACAGAAATTTAAATAATGCTTTCTCAATAAATTAACCATTCTCCTTTCATGGCTGCTGCTCTGTTTGGCTGCTGAGATCCTGGTACCTGCCCTGGCACGACTGTCTGACAGTACAGGGGCAAAAAACACATCAGTGCTCAGACAACATGGCTTTGTCTTGTTTGCCAGTATGTCAAACACATTTCCAAAAGCCTCTCAAATCTATCTTGTGACTGTTGCATGTCTTCCGTGCTGCCAGCATCTGGTTTTGGAGTGGAGGAGCAGAGCCAGGAGTCTCAGAAAACAATGAAAGGAAACTGGTCTGCAACCTTGAATGAACTTCTTTTCAAAGAAGTATTCATACATCCACGGAGGATCCATCCAGCTGAATCAGACTGACTGGTTTTATCAAGGAAATAACTGAGAATGAGGAATAAAGAGACGGTGACTGTAACAGACATGAAAAGGAACAGCTCAAATTAAAATGACTTTGTTATGAAACAAGAACGCAGGTATGATTTTCAGACCATAACAAGATTATTTGTATGACTTTACTTGCACTACAGATGCTAGGGTAGGACAGATTTTTTCCACCCCTATGGTAGCCAAGTACTAAGAAAGCTTAATCCTGTTGAATTGATCAAACTGCTGAGGTGACTGGCTACTGGAAGAGTTGCCACTGTGTAAACCCTTAAAATCCATTGCATTAGCACTAAGCTGCTGGGAAAGTCTTAGCATAATAAACCTAGATTAACAAAGTCTAGGGCATATCCTGAGACAAACAGGTAATCAGAACTTTCCCCAGCACACACCGAGAAAATGTGTTCAATGCTGCAGTCAGTAGAGGAGTCAGCCATTGCGAAGGGTAAAGTTGGATGATTAGATCTTTCAGAAAGAAGGATGTTCTATAAGGCTATTTTAGGTAGATCTAAATCTCAGCGATTTAAACCCACTGAAAATGCAAGAAGAAAATTAATCTTTTCTATATTCTGAGGATTTACAGCCACTATAGACCATACATCTCACCAATAAAATATTGAAATGGGTTCCTCCCCTGTTTTTAGACACTACACAACGGTCAGGAAGTAGTTTCTCAGTTTTGTTCTCTGCTTTGATATTTGGGATATACATGCATGAAAATACGTTGGTAGAAACTGCACTACATCCCATCACTGTCTTACCTCTTCTCTGCAACTTTTTTTACACCTTCTTTTACACATTTACACCTCAGTAGTTCACATCCTGGTGACCTAGCAAGCATTTAAGTGAAATATCAAGAAGGACCTTTAGCTATCGCAGTACCTCAGTGACCCCGATCCTCACACTGTCTGGGAAAGCATAAGCTCTCACTACTGCTGTGGGAAATACCAAGTGTTATTCCCGCTGTGCAGGTGAAGAAGGCACATGGGGAAAAACGGCTAGGTGTCACTAGGAGGTAGAAATGCAAAGTCTGTATTTACAGCTGCAGTCCAAACAGTTTCTGTTCAGCTGCTGCCCAAATCTGGAGGTATTGCTCACTAGGCTTTTCCCTATTGCACTTAAGCCTTCTCTGCACACCTATGTTTCTGCTTTGGGGCAGGTCTGGAATGGGCCACTGAAACAGTTGGACACCTGGTCCCCTGTGACAGTCCCCATCAGGGCCCAAGCATTCTCCTCACAAACATCTCGCATCACTGGGGGCTGCAAACCTCACCCCGTGTACAAAGAGCAGTACAAACTTGCACGACTGCCTGCTTGCTTTGCAAAGCCTCTGGGTGGGTTTGCCACCCATTTGCTCCATAAGAGCCTAATTGCCTAAAATATCTTCACATAAGGAGAGTAACACAAGTTCAATGCTTCATACCTCCTCAGGGGATCCCCACCTTCCAGCACGACACCCTAGCCAGTGGGAAACCTAGTAGGCTGGGCCAGGGAGCATCTCCCCAGCCTCACTCTGTCTGTCTCAGTGAGATATAGAATAAGCACACAGAGTAAGGAGAGAAAGCATCAACCCATATCCTCATGATTTAGGCAATCAGTTTGCAGAAGGAATGCTGCATTTCGGTACCTAATGACAAGAGCCATTTTTTAGGTATTTTTCTATTAAACAGTCAAAGGATAAAATATGGAACAAAGCCTGAGGGTGGGAAACGGGCCCTGGGCCGCCTCTCCCAGCACCCCAACCACTAGGTCTGCCCTTACACTTGCTCTCCCTCAGTTGTCTGCTCCACAGTGGCACAGTGTGAATGAGAGGAGCCTCCCGCCTCCACCACCACGGGCTCACACCCTGGTTAGGGCACTCTGTGGTGGGTGGGAGTCTGAATCTTCAGTTGGAGGAAGCCAGCGGACCCAAGCCTCCAGAGTGATGGGTATTTCAAACAATAGGCCGTTTTACAAAATGTAGCTGTTGTTCTTAACATGCCTTTTGGCAGCTAAAGGAAAGAGCAAGTCCTAGTTAGTCCTTGCTAGAAACTGATGTTGGCACTTTTCTTTGGGACAACTCCGAGCTGTGGATCCCAAGTGGAACAAAACTCTGGCTTCCCAGCTGCAGGCAGGTGTGTTTGTACCGTTTTTGGTCCCCAGGTGTCTCCTCTATGTCCCGAGCAAGACCTAGCTCCAGGTCTTGGATTCCTGCTGGGCAGCTGGCACCTGGTAGGTGCTGCTGTGAAGGCAACCAAACGGTTCTTGTCTGCAGCCAGAAGTGATTTGCCTGTGATCCTCCACGAGGTCCATGGTGGGGCAGAGAATGGAGCCCAGCTCGTCGCATTCCAGTGTAAGTGCTGCAGTCATCCTACAACTATTTCAAACCTTTTCCCAGACCATTCCTCTCAGTTCCTTAATTGCTGTCATGGCTTTTTGTATGAACCCTGTGGCTTTTGTCGTACAGATTGGCCTAAAACCAAGGACTACTTTAATCTGCAGTTAGGAAAGCATTTTTATACCTTATTTATTGTTAAGCACATTCAAACACCATCACCACCACTTTAATGAAGAACTTCTTTCCTGCCACTTACTTGAATAGGGCACAATCTCTAATCTGTGGTACTGAGCCACAGCATCCTGCTTTCTGCCACAGAGAAAATAAAGTCTCTTCTTTGGGGAAGCAGGGAAGTAGTTCATTTACCCCAGCAGTAAACAGATTGTGTTTTTTAAGTGTCCCGATTCCAGCTGAGTATTTATTTACATTTATAGGTGTGTAGTCAGGATGCTAATAGTTCCCAGTGGGCTTTCAGATGGTCTTCTGAGAGACGGATCATTTTGTGCAACCAAAATAACGAGGAAACTAAAATACAGCTTTATTATGAAAGCTGATTTTTCACATGATAGCTTCCAGAAACGCTACCCACACACTAGAGGCAACGCTGCAGATTCTTCTAATGATGTATTTCATGCTTTTTACCACCCGTGCAGAGTGTCCACAACCAAGAAAGGGAAAGCGGGACTCCAGCCTGGCTCAGGCACCACCAGAGCAGCCAGAGCTGTGTTCCAGACACACAGCTGCATTCTTCCCCACTGACACGACTCCAGAGGCTGCAGAGATGCAGGATAAAACCAAAAAAGCTTTAATTGGGCTTCCGGCATGACTTATCTTCACTATTTCCAGTAACTCAAATCCCTATTACTCCCATATCATTCCAAGACTGCCACCTAAGGAGCTTTTTTCTGCTTCTGAGCTTCTTAGGCAGCAATTCAAGCACACAGGCACACAGAGACTCTGGAGCTACTCCTGTAATAGTCCAGCTCTGCTAGCTACACAGAATTTGAATAGAAAGAGCCATTGAGGTGCCATTTTGAGTGTCCTTGTCAGTCTTATCAAATAAAGAATTAAAACAGCCTTACACCTGAACATTTGTATTCAATGTTGTAAGTCATACTTGCCCCAGATACAGCTACCCGCTTTTTTCTTTTTTAATCCCAGCCAGCTTTGTTAAGATGTCACATTACTCCATTTTCTTAACAAAAAAAAGTTCGTATCTGTTGCCTTGCAGCAAAAGCCAACAGCATCCTGAGCTGCATTCGGCAGAGCGTTGCTGGAAGGTCAAGGGAGGTGATTCCCCTCAGCACTGGTGAGGCCAGACCTGGAGCATCATGTCCTCTGCTGAGCTCCCCAGTACAAAAGAGATATGGACTTACTGGAGAGAGTCCAGCACATGGCCACAAAGTTGTTTGTGGGACTGGAGCATCTCTCATATAAGGAGAGGCTGAGAGAGCTGGGACTGTTCAGCCTGGAGAAGGCTGAATGTGTATCAGCACCTGATAGAAGGGAATAAAGAGAAGGGAGCAAGACTCTTCTCAGTATCATCCACTGACAATTAAAAACTTTGAAATTTCGTTTGAACACAAGAAAACACTTTTTTTTTACTGTAAGGGATGGTCAAACAGTCGATCTGGAGCCCCCATCTGTGGGGATATTAAGAACGTGACTGGACGCGGTCCTGGGCAACCTGGGGGGGTTGATCTCGAGGGGTCCCTTCAAACCTAAATGATTCTGTTTATTATGGATGCTGAATGTATAGGTTACCTCCATCCTAAAGAATTAGAGGGCAGGAAATTTGAATGATGCCTGAATCTAATATACGATGTCATAAATGTGACTTGGATATTTACTACAAGTTAAATCCAAAAATCCAGACATGATGCTATCAGACAAGGGGCCCGGGGGGGGGGGGGGGGGGGGGCGCGGCGGGGAGTAAAACGGGCAAAAAAACCCTGTAGCTGTATTAAACTAGCTATATTTTAAGCGTCTGGACGGTGAAGCTTGAACAAGCTGTGCTATGCGGAAAAATAGGTAACAATTATAAACAGGTAACAATTTTCATCTTGATTATCATACCATGAGCTGCCGTGAATGACACTGTAAGAGTTCCATCAGACGAGCGCCCTTCAGACGCTGACAGCAAAAGTAGCGGTCTCCCCCACCCGCGGTTTCCCTCTGGTGTCCGCCATGGAGAAACGGCCGTCCCCCGACGGCGGGAACGGCGCGTGATGCGCTGAGGAGCGCCTCCCCCCCGCGCGCGCCTACAACTCCCATCGGGCCCTGGGGGTGGATCGGCGAAACGGCGGGGCGGGGCGGGGCGGGGCGGGGCCGCCGCGGGGTGCGACGGGAGCTGGAGTCCTGTTCGTCGGCGGCTGCGCAGCGGCGACTGGGGGCGCGCGGCGGCTCTGGTCTCTGGTCAGGCAGCCATTGCCGCCGCGGACGGGCAGAGCCCGCTCCCCTCACGGCCCTGCAGGACCCCCGAGCGCTCCGCGACGGTGAGCGCCTCGCCCCTCCGCGCCGCTGCTGGGCGGCGGGGGGGGCGCGGGGGAGGGTCGGGCGTGGAGTCGGGAGCGGGGTTCTTGCGGCCGGGCCCTGCCGCGGGGCGGGGACAGGCCCGGCCTTTCTTGTGGGAAGCGGCCGGCGGAGGCCTCGCTGGCGCCGCGCAGCGCCGGGGGCCGCCGGCCGGGGGGCGATCGCGGCCTCGCCGAGGGGGCTGATCCCGGCATTATTGCTCGGAGAGGTGCCCGGGAGCCGTCGTGGCTCGGAGGCGGGTGAAAAGCCTTCGCGGCCGCCGCGAAGAGCCGGAGGGGCGGTCGGCGCTGGGTGGGCCGACGCCTCGGTGATGGCGAACCCGAGGAGAAGATCCTCCCGCCTTGGAGGGTGGGGGAGGGCGGGCGTCGAGCCGAGCGCAGCCCCGGCCCGGCTCGGCTTCTCGGAAAGACGAAGGAGCAGTCGGGCTTTCGCGGCGGGCCCGTGCTGCCCCGGGGCTTTTCCGCCGGTGTGTTGTGAGCCGCCAGTGAGTAAACGCGGTTGCATTGTGCTTGGGAACGCCGCGTGAAGCGCTGCGGCTTGCAGGTGTCGGCACGAATTTCGCATCCAGGGTGCTCCCTGATGTTTGTGTAAATAACGCGGACATAGCTTGCGTGTCTTGCGCTCTGTCTGTGACAGTTTCTCAGGCAGTCAGCCCCATCCACCCCATGTTCATTTCCTTATGTGATTCTTCTCTCCTCCCCACCTTGTATTTCTAGAACTAAGAACTGGAAATATTGAACAGCAGTTACGTAGTCTTTTTAATCTTTCAAATCTATATTGCTCCCAAAAGGAGTGCTATTGCCAAAGTGACCGTCCTTACCTTGTTTTAGATAAGAGCACATAGTTATGTAAGTCTGTCCTTCCTCTGCAAAGGCCTGTCTTTCCATTAATATCCACTGCTGGCCTTGCCAGTGTTTGTGTGGTAAGGGTGCGTCAAGGGAAACAGTCTGTTGGAAGACTAGCTGCCCTGCGAGGGAGCTGAATCAGTCCTCGGAGCTGGATTTCCATGTGGGCATAAAAATGCAAGTGTGAGCACAAAGGGGGGAATGGTTACAAAGGGCAGCATCGGCTCTTGTAGGGGAAGCACAAAACTTTTCACGTGAAAGCGATTAAATAGCTCAGGTCGTGGTTCGGGGGCAGTTTAGGTTAATCTAAGTAAGTGCTGTCACACTTCGGCCCGTCGCCCTGTAAGAAGCCCTATACTCAGTCTTCCAAAGTTCTGGCACTTCTCTGTTGGCATAGTGAGCCTGGGTAAGGAAGCTAATCGATAGAAACGTAATGGGTGTTAATACAAAAGGTAAATCGCACTAATTCAAAACACTGCATCCAAGCTGTCTTGAGCTACTTTCGCAGCTAAGGTGATATGTTGTCTGTTTGCTCTGCTTTACAGCCCAGTAATATAAGATCGCATTGTATTTCTACTCTTTAGGGCTTGGATTCTTTGGTTTTTTGTATGACAGCAAGCTTACTGAGTGAGCCAAATAATTAATATTTTCCAGTTAACCTAAAAATTTCCAAATCGCATAAACTGAAAAAGTGACATACTCAAGGTAAACAATGGAGCTTCCATAAAATATCTCAAACTATGCATCCTGGATCAGTAGATAGTTTTGAAAATCAGAATATCTGACATAACCTTGGTTTTTACCATTCTTGAAACTCATAATAACAAAATATTTCTTTTTCATAACTTGATAGACTGTTAAAAATAAGGTATTTTATGGCTAGTGCAAATTGAAATAATTTGATGACTACTGTTTATCATTTGGATGTTAATAAAACTTCTATTGCAGCAATTCTTCCAGGTGAAAGCAAAAGTTTGAGAATGTTTTATGTTGTTATTCCAATGATTAGCATAAGAGTTCGGGGGGGGGGGGAGCTGGTTTTGGTTTTTAACTGCTGTTAGCCCAGTAAATTTATCTTGGAGCTTATAAAGTGGGGTTTTTCTCATGCTCTGTGATACAAAAGCTTTATTAGTCTAGCAGGAAACAAAAACATTCTTTCAGATACAAGAAGTCGTTAAGTTATATGACTAAAAAGGACAAAACTGGGCGTTCAATGTAGGTTCTGCTAGAAGTCAGTAAGGCAGGATTTTCTCACTTATCTGGCCATAGAGAATTGGTTTTTAAAATATATACCTGGAGAACAATAAAATCAAATCCTATTTAACCAAGATTTCTGAGATGTAAAAGCGATCTTAATCGCCCTATTTGTTAATCTGATAAATGCTGTTTTCTGTATTAGCATCAACCTTAAGATGAGTGGCTGCCGTGTCTTTGTTGGACACTTAAGCTCACGCGCTCGGGAACGGGATGTGGAGAAATTCTTCAAAGGATACGGACGCATACGAGAAATCCATCTGAAAAATGGATTTGGATTTGTGGTAAGTAATACCTTGTATTCTTTTCTCTTGCTTGCAGCTCCTAGCCTTGCTAGGCTGATGTCAAGGAAGGGAAGATGCTTAAGAGAATAATAGTTCCAATGGGAAATGGAAAATATCAATACACATTTCAGACTGCTTTTCAGATGTTGGGATCACAGTTTTACCTGGTGCTGATCAGGTTTTGCTCGAAATCTTGGTAGTATTTTAACTACATTAAGTGCATTGTCTGATCATAGTCTTGCATGGATTTAAATTTTATTCCTTATTTCTGGAGACAGTATAAATATCCTGTTAAGGCATTACAAAACTTGACAAAGTCTTGGCCTGGAGAAGAGTTTACACAGAATCACTTATGTTCCAATTTTACTCCTGTCTCTAGATGATGGCCTGATATAAAAGCCAAGTAGTTGGCTAAGACAGCAGGTGTAATAGGTGCTTGCGGTTGGATTTAAGCAGCACAGCTTTTAACTCTTGTGCAGCTGAAGTTAGGCATATTCACCAGCAATATATGTTCACGGGGCGTATGTGTCTGTCGGGGTATTAAATGAAATACACAGTTCATTGAATCTCAGTTTCCTACCGCTGCTTTCTAGAGCTCTGTGTTCCTAAACCGTTGTCCAGATTTTTACAGCTTTACAGATTCCTGATGTGACTCAAGATCAGCCTGTTTCTTAACTATTAGCTCCTGAAAACTGAGAATTAGCTGTTCTGCAGCACTGAGTTAAAACTGGAAAGGTTGATACTGCCCTTGCACTATAGCAGGCTTACATGCCTATGGTTCTGCCAAGGTCTGTCCCTTGGGTGAAGCTATGAGAAAAGAACAAAAAAACAGGCTTTGCCTACTTTAGTTTCATATGAGTATTACTTGACTCTTACACGTGCTGGTTCCCAGTTGCCCTGCAATATGAGCTGCTTCTTGTTGACTGCCAGCAGGTAAATACCCGCCTCTTCTCATCTGGAGGTAAATGGTCAATCTAGATGCGAACCTGAGTTTATTCAGTGCGTCCTTTCCAATTGCTACTATTTCTCAATCGCCTTTCCCTGAGCGTTCCTCTTCTCTTCGTGGGCAGGGCTGTTGACTCATTCAGGAACAACTTCTGTTCAACTCCTGTACATGAGTCAGCCAGCCCTCCTTCCTCTCTTCTCCAGTTCCTAGGCAGAAGCATTTTCTTTTCAAAGCACACTAATAAGCTTGAATAATTGTCCCATAACTCTGTCTAAAAAATTAAGTTGTTTGCACAATGAATATTTTCCTTACATATGAACAAAACTTCCCCCCTTTCCCCTGTCATCCCATCAGTGTGCAACCACGTGAGAAAAGCGCTTCCATTATCTCTGTAACTATGTTTTAGGTTTTGGAGGACTCTCAATCCCCTTTGAGCTGCCTTTTCTTCAGGCTGAAGAAACACAGCTCTCCGACCTTTCTTTGTTCTCCAACCTTCTGATCAGTTTCGGTGGAACTCTGTTGGTCCTGCTCCAGGTTTTCAGTGTCTTTCTTGAGCTGGAGGGATCAAAACTGGACACAGTGTTCCAGGTGTGGCCTGGCAAGTGCCAAGTAGGGTGGAATAATCACATCCCTTGGTCTGCTGGCTGTACCCTTACCAATGCAGCCCAGGACGCGGTTTACTTTCACTGCAGCAAGGCCACACTTGCTGACTCACACTTAGCTGACTCTCCACAAGGATTTCCGTGTCCTTTCCACCAGAGCTAGGCTCCAGCCAGTCAGATCCCAGCCTGTTCTCCTGCTTAGGATTACTCTATCCCAGGTGCAGGACTTCACATTTATATTTTGCTTAAACTTGCAATTCTTCTTGGCCTAATCTTTCAGCCTACCATGGTCTCTCTGTGTGGTGGTTTTTCCTTCTGGTATAGCTATTTCTCCTCCTACACTTTTAGTGTCAGCCACAAAATTGGTGAGGGTGCACTCCATCCTGTCATCCAGATCATTTATAAATACACTGAATAGCATTATCCTTTGCGGTACATCACTTGTCATGGACTGTCAGTTCATCTTCGTTTTCTGTTATTTAAAATCTATATTTATAAAACCTCTTACAAAACCAAGTGATTTTGATTGAATGTTATTGTAGTGTTAAAAGCATGTTTCATTGTGCTTGATTGAAATCACTGCTCGGTCTTTGAAACTAATCATATTTATTTAAATTTTGTAGCTTTCAGTGCAGAATGTTTTCAAACTTCAGACCATAAAGCTAGTATGTAAAGCTAGACAGACTTGCAGACATTCAGTTTGTTAGAAACTAGCTGAAATCATGGGAATTTTAGTTGTTAACTATTGATACCCTTAAATGCTGGGCCTACATGAATTTTCTCAAGATAATCTTTGCATCATCTTGCAAGGATGTGTAATGTTTCACTTGGTAGTGAAACCTATTTCAGTGCAGAAGGGGGAAGATTGCTTAAACCAGTATTGCTTCTGAAAAGCTGTTCATAGTTATGCAAACACTTTCTTCAACTTGAGAAGCTTCTTCTCTGTTGTTCATCACTCTGAAGCTGCAGTTCCACAGTTTTATTTTTCTCCATCCCCACTGCTGGTTCAGGCAGTCCCTATTTGTTCTCACTGCTTTATTTCTTTTCTTTCTCCCCTTGTCTCACATGGTGTTACCACAAGTTGTTCAGCAACATAATGAACCTACCTGGGAAGCTTGTCTAGTTGAAAAATAACACTGTCTTTTTCACCCCACCTCCTGTACAAAGTGTGCTGTTTTTCATCTGGATAGGTTTCTTGACCTAGTTTCCTGCAGAGCTGTACAAACAGCTTTGCCAGGAACCAGTGGGCTGGATAGTGGGCAGAGGCTACTCGGGCTGACTAAAGCAGCATTGCTGCCAAAAGCAAAGCGACGGATTCTGTTGCAACAGTGTGTGGAATTGCACATTATAGCTGACCCAGACCCACAGGTGGCCAATACTGAAGAGGGGCTTATGTTTCTTATTCTTCTTACACAGGCACCTTTTTGCCAGACTAGTGAGCTGAACTCGCTCAGGAAAATTCCAGAGGACTTTTTTTCTGTTTTATTCTTTGTTTGACAATTCAGTAAGAATTGAATCAGCCTCAGAACTCTTTAAGAGGCTTTTGGGAGTGCACAGCTCTCCTGCTTTTGTTTACAGTTGATCAACTAGTGCTGTTATATAGGATTTCCCTGTATGTAGGGCTGGGTTTTAAACTGTATACTTTAAAGTAATCCCCCCACCTCTCTCCCCAAAAGTATTTTAGATATTTATATAATAAAACAGGTCATTTAATTAATTCATTTTATATAGGTCCTGCAAATAGTTATACTGAAACAACTAGGGAGGCAAAAGGAGTTTGCAGGATGGAGGGGGAAATGGTTATGAATGGGAATATCTTGGATTTTTGGTCATAAATATACTAGGAATCTACTTCCTTGTTCAAAGTTCTGTCTGATACTTGCTGCAGAAATGTCAAATTTATAAAGATGACGTGTTTTCTAGCATTTGAATACACTATGAGGGATAATACTTTTTTATTCCTATTTTTCTTCTAGGAATTTGAAGACCACAGGGATGCTGATGATGCAATTTATGAACTAAATGGTAAAGAGTTGTGTGATGAAAGGTAAGAATGATACCATAATTTCCTTTAAGAGCAGCGAAAGTGCTTTGTATCCAAGTACAGTGTGTTAGTTTGTGCTCTGACACCCATTTCTTGTGGCTCTGTGGTGGGATATGCCTTCCATAACTTTAGATAAAGAGATTCATTGGGATCCTGGCTACAGTCTTACATAAGGCAGAGATAGTTTGGGACTGGAGGAGGGGTGGTTTGGAGCAGGGCTGACTGTTTTCTCTGCTTGCACTTATTTCTCCTTCAAAGCTAGCTCAAGGTCTTGTCACTAGATGTATTAGTAAAAATTAATTGAACTTACTTGTTATTTATCTGTGTGACTTAGGAAAAAAGTTGATGATAGCCTTACATCATTTGGAGTGTTGCCCTTCGATTTGTAACAATGTGGACGATAATCATTGTATCTTACAGTAATTTTTGTTTTGATTGTGGAAGCTGGCTGGGTTTAGGTCATTAGGTTGTTGTTAATTATTTTGGTACTCTTTTTTTTTTTTTTTTCCTCTGGAGTTACTCTTGGGCTCTGGTTGATCAAATTTAATTGTTTCAATCTGAATTACAGACCCACAGCAATTTTCATGCAAGTCTGAGGCAGATGCGTGAGGCAAGAGAATGCCCCTGTTCTGGCTCTTTAAGAAATGCCAGTGACTGTGTTAAAAATCACTGCTTGCAAGGGCAAGATAATTCTTGTTTGTGCACATGTGCTTCCAGTTGCGAAAGATTAAGTCAGTGTCAGATAACTCAACTTCGTGTTTTATTTTTTGTTTGCTTGATTTGTTTTGTTCCTTTCATAAGGGTTACAATTGAGCATGCACGAGCCCGAAGAGGAAGGGGCAGATTCCCACAACGGTTCAGTTATTACCAGTCACAGAGTGGATCTAGGTAGGTGGTCTGGACTCTGTTTTCTACAAACACAGTAACTGAAGAACTGTACTGAAATACTGTTTTCTTCTTGTGGTTGGAGCTGGGGATCCAGCTCCGTTTCCTTCTATATCTTAATGAAAGAAGTTTTATGTTCTCAAACCTTGGCAGTCCATTACTATTATATACCTCCTCTGGCTGAGGAGAATGTGGATTTTAAAGCAATTTAACTGGCTTGCAGAGGTTCACAAACCTATTATGAAACGCTCCCTCTCCGTGTTGTAGGCACTACATTGGTCTTGCTTCCTACTGTTGTGTAGAGGATGTGAAGGAGTAATGCTGCAGTTGGATTGGCTGTTTTTAACACTAAAGCAAGAAAAATGCCAGAGCCTCTCAGCTTCTCTGTTGAGGCTTTTGTCATTAAACTGAGCCTACAAGCTAGTAGAATTACTGTAGAGCAATAGTTCAAGGTATTTACTGTCTAACCAAGCTTTCATGTTTCCAATTGTATGGTTATCAAAATGCTTACTTCAGCACAGGATACAAATGGAACTGTATTTGAGGAACAGTACTAGGGGACAAGATAACACGTGCGGAAGTTTTAAATACCAGTTGACTAAGTTTGCTGACCGAGCAGATGCCTTGCTGAAGGAGAGCCTCTGTCCAGCAGTGGAGTCTGAAAAGCAGGATGTAGCTCGTATGTAGAATACCTGTAGTGGACATAGGGTATTGGTGGAGTTGTTCACTTTCGGTGATTTGAGCCACTGGTGAAACTTGTGCCAGCTTGCAGTGGAGTTTGAAAGTTCTGCGGATTTGCATATATTCCACCAAAAAACTACACATTACATCTTTGTACTTTATATCTACCTGTGTGAAGGAATGTATGGAATAATTTACTCTGTAGAAACATTTATACCTGTGACCTGTGCAGGGTAGAGTTTGGAAGAAAGATGAAGACTTAACTGACATAAACCTCTGTGTTTGTTTCAAAGTCAGAATTGCTGCCAGTTACGAACCAGTGTCTGGAACATCTAATTTGCATATGCAAGTATGCTAATTAGATTATTTTTTCTTTAGTGGCAGTAACCTTGATGCGGTATAATTGGTCCGAGGTCCAGGCTAAAAGTGGACTTTTAAAGTAGGAAGTGTGATTGAAGGTCGTGGGCATCTGACGCTGTAGTCATGTTCATGACGTCAGACTGCCGATGCCAGACAGGAGGAGACTGCGGTTTGCAATAATGGAAAAATGAGACTCAGCCTGCCAGTTTTGGGACTCTGGGACCTCTGTTTAAATGCCCGGAAGATCTGGATGTTCTGAAAAAAATTGGGACACTTTGAGGTATGCACTGAAATGAAATTGCCTATGCTTCAGTGTACAAATCAATACGCACAATTTAGGATTGTGTTTCTATGGGAGAAGATGAGAATAATTTTCTCTAAGGTCAGTGTTCTTGATTCTTGCATCTTCTTGTAGTAATACAAAGTAGTGCCATTGTTAGAATCCCGCAGCACTTCTCAAATGGCTGGCATAGCTTTTTCCATAGTTCTCAGATCCCTTTGCATTCAGAATGACTAGGATTGGGAACAGAAATGACGTGTAAGGGCAGTATTCTTTCAGTATTCTTTCCAGATGTCTTACTCTTCTGTATGAACATTTTCAAGCCACATTTTCTTTTTTGAGAGGGTCTTTTAATTTTTGGTTGAGTGAAAAACATCATCTTCCATCCAGGAACTGTCAAATGCCACAATTATTTCAGGGCAGCCAGTTATCTAGCTTTCATTTTACTAAAATAAGAATATTTCTACCCAGAAAAATATCTAATACAGGTCATAGTGACATAAATATTAACAAGTGATTTGAAATTTAGAAGCATGAACTAAGATGCGTCTAAATTGTGCCTTCTGTCTCCCTGACATGAAGCAGAATTTATCCTACCAACTAAAAAACCAAAAAATTTTAAATTGCCCTTTACATTAATATCTTCCAAAACTGTATGTGTGAGCCAAGCCTGTCAAATACCAAAATTAAACTAATTCTCCTTACATTATTTTAATTCTACTAGCCACTTATTTCAATATATCTAGAAAAAAATTACAGCTATATTGACTGTTTTGGTATAAAGTTCTGCATCAAAATAATTTTTAATCCACTGGTAGCAGCTCTCTTCTTGTAGTGGACTCTTAAATATATTCTTGACTAGGGAGAATCAAATCTGCGGTCCAGCAACAAAGGAAATACTTAAATCTCTCAGCAAACTATAGAAAACATCAGATTTAAGTTCTAAACTCCTTACACTGGAGACTTTTTCCTTTTTTTTTTTTTCCCCTCTGAACTCTTCTAGCCGGTATGGGCCTCCTGTTCGTACTGAACACAGGATCATAGTTGAAAACCTTTCATCCCGTATCAGCTGGCAGGTGAGTTAACATCTTTTTTTTACATCTTATTTTCCTACCCTGTAAGTAGACTGCTCTCAGCCTAATTTCTTAATAAAGCCATCATAAATATTTAACCCGAATAAAAAATTAACAAAGAAGCTTCAGTGATTGCTAAATATTAGCATTCAAACACTTAAAGAAGTCTTTTGTTTCACAGCTGTGCAAATAGTTCTATAACTAGATTTTGCAGTTGGGAACTGATTTTTAATTGCTTGTGTTTACCAACTGATAAAACTTTTGAAGACTCTAGATTGTTTCTAAATTATTAAAGCATAGCATCCATTCAAACTATGTCATCCCTTTGTATTGTTACACCTGGAGGTGCATGCCTTTGTTTTGTGTGAAATTTATGTTCTCAGGTTTTGCAAAATATTTTTGTGGCATGATGCATGATTGAGAAGTCTGGCAATATGTCATTAATAAAGGGAATCTTAAGAAAGCTACTGTGTATAGTATGCTTTATGCAGATATTTTTAAAAAGCCCCAAACTTTCAGTAATTGTCTCTTGAAGCTTTCTTACCACCACATTTTTTTTTCACCCCTTGCTAATGTTTTGCTAATTTTTACCTGGCTTTTAACAGAATAACCAGATGATCAATTCCTTTAGTTGTGTTCAGTGTAGTATACAGACTGTAGAGAGTTTACTTTTTAAGGGCATAGCAACAGATGCTATTTACAAAAGGTGAGTGAATAGTGGAGTTTAGTCTTGTTTATTAACCTTTATATTCTTTGAATAAAGAGACTTTAGTTAGTGTACTGAAAGATGCAGTAGAACAGGTTGAATGTTCAAACCTTGCTCTTGCAGCTAAGTCCGCATGAGGAGGCTGTTTGGCTTGCCTGGAGCTTTGCTGATGTGTTTCATAAGAGCTTGGGTACAATCCATGCAGATAAACAGTTGAACTAGGTTTGTTTATCTTCTGCATGACAGGTTCAAAAGGTTCGTAATTGTACAGTTGTGTTAATTATTGAATAACTAAAAAAACCAACTTCTGATTTGTTGTGATGAGCAAGTGGATTTCATCTAAATATCTTCTGGGTATGCTATGCAGTTATGTATATGAAGAGGTTGCTGCAAAACACAATGCTTGGAGTAGGGACTGGAGAAGTAAGCTAGAATGGAGTGTTAAGGAGATTAAATCCTATAGTGCTGTTCAGTGTTAAATTCATAACTTGGGGGGGGGGGGGGGGGAATAACATTTCTATAACTTCATTCTTCTTGTGAATATTTATAATGGCTTTACATGTACTTACCATTTTAGAATCAAGCCCACCCCGTTCAGATTTCATACTGATGAATCTTTAGGATTCTAATTAATGTTTCAGTGACTCCCTTAAATACAGGATAAGTTAGCATAAGAGACTTTACTTCTTGATACCTCCCTAAACAAATCATTTGAAGCTAGCATCCAGGTGCAAACCTCATTTAGTTTTGAAGCTGTACTGCTTTTTGATACTAACTGTAATGTTTTAACTTTTTAACTGTGCTACTTACACAACAGATGAAAATAGCTAATGCCTTAACAGTAGCGGCATTATTCTTGCTTTCTAATCCCTGAGCTTCTAGCAAGTACAGTCGATACGGAACCTTGCTTTAAAACTTAGACACACAGTTTAATCTTTGGTGTGTGCAAATCCTCATGCTTTGAGATGCTTTGTCTCCTTTTAAAAGTTACTGTGTTGGGATATGTAAAAAAACAAACCACAAATAAAATTTGTATTCAGATCAGTTTCCTCAAATTGTTGACTATTTTGTTAATAGATAATCTCATATATAAGTAGTAGACAAACTGTCAGAATTCTTATTTTAGCAAACTTATATTTATGCATGTTCAGAGTTTTCCAACCACCCTTATTAGTTCTTCAGTATCTGTGAATTTTCAAGCAGTTGGGAAGAGTAGATCTGTGTTACATCCAGATGTAATATGTGGTTTTTCCTGTTTACGGTTGCCCTACACCTTATTTTCCTTTGCTGCTAAGGACAACAGGATATTCTTGTGCTGTTTAAGGTGAATGAAAACAGTAAACTTGGGATAAAACTGGACTGTTCCACTGGTTAAGTAAAACCACATAACTTTAAAACATTCCCCTAATAATAGCAAATGCTCTGGTTGAGCTTTTATAACACATGTACGCTTACTCTATTTTGAACAATAATGTTGGCATCTTAACCATGTTGACATTACTATTACAAATGATATTTCATGATGATGATCCTTATGAATCGGTGTATAGTGTGACAAGTCCTGTGGGGGCCTCAGTTTTAAAGCGTAAATTTAGTTACTGAATTAGAAAATAATTCTGTAGATTAATATTTTCTAACTTCCTTTTGACTTAACAGTCCTGGTCTGGTTAAGATCTCATTGACTTGAGTAGAGCCAAAATTTTGTTCTTCATCTCTAAATTGGGGGATAAACATACTGAGGTTGAAGTATTACTTTTAATAGTACTGCAGGGCCCATTTTTCATTTGCTATTAAGGTTTCTTTGTGTTAAGCACAAATGAAACAAGGAAAATATCTACTAGTTTGCATATGCCAGTTTTTAAAATAAAATTGTTGAATTTTAATTAAAAGATTAGGTAAAACTAAGTTTTCTTATACTCTGTGGCAAATGTTCTAAAGTTTTTCTCGGCTTTTTGTTTTGTAGTCTTTTCGTCCTTAAGCATATTTCTAACCAAGTGCATTTTGAACCTCTTCTAACAACCTTGATTTGGTTAACCCTCATTTTTCTTGTGTGGAGGAAAAAGAACCAAAGATTTGGGGGTTTTCTGGTGGCTGAAATTCTAGGGTTTGGCCTGTTTTAAATTTTCATTTTGGTTCCTATGACACTCCTGTTTTTTGGCGATCTAGATCTTGGTTTGCCTGGGTTTGATCTCGATTGGCTAGCACAGATCATCCTCGGGTTCTTTAGCCACTTCTGGAGACTGGAGACTATGTCCAGTGCTTTCAGGGCCTCTGGTACCTCCGTGAAGCATATTGCTATGAGCCATCACTCTGCCTTTCTCATGTAAGAGAGTTCCTCTTGGCCAGCTAGGTATTGGACAAGCAGCTCTTTGCTTAAGGTACCTTCTTATATCATCTGTCACTTGTGGCATGTTGCGGTAAGTAGTCTGGGATTATAAAATACCAGATAGTTTGGTAAAAGTACTGCTTTAGTTTGTACAAATGTTTAGCTTTTGAGTGACCTTTTACATTATTTGTTTGTACTTTATCCTATTGCTGAGCAAGTAATTTTAGAGTGTCTGCCTGCTTAGTGTCTAAGTTAAACACAAGGGTGTCTATTGATGTGGCACTGTAGTGTGACAGATACTCAAGTGAAATATAAGAAAATTTTTCCCTTTGTAAAATTATTAATTATATAGTAATTACACCTTTTTGCTTTTAAATTTCTTTTGAAGTTGGGGGAGGTGAGCATATAGAATGAATTTGTCTACATATGTTGTTATTTAGCTGGGGTGTTACTCATGAAACTCTGCATTTAATACTACACTGCTTTTCATCTGTTATAGTTCTGATTTCAGTGCATATGTTTGTGTTTTAAGTATTGTGTTGTGTTTTCATAACAGCTGGTTTTGGGATGTAAGATTATTTTTAAAGCAATATTTTAGTCAATATAGATATGAAAATGAGGGCTTTGTATATGCAGCTGCTATTACATAGGCTGTTTCAGAAACTTTTCTAAATTATATGTGTCTATATATATAAAAAAATAGAAAAGCATTAAGCAGTTTTAGCAGAGAAATTTTGAGGGGGGTGTTACTGCTAGGTGACTCATTTTTGTCCTGTTTAAGGCTAAAATGTTAACTTTTGCTGCAGGACTTGAAAGATGTCATGAGAAAGGCAGGGGAGGTCACCTATGTGGATGCGCACAGAAACAACAGGAATGAAGGGTAGGTTCATTTTGTGTCTTAAATCTGTATGATAACTGAAACTGTTAAAGGCAAGATTATCCTTGTAATATAAAAGAAATGAAACATAAATCTATGGTGTGGCTTAGATGCTGACATTTCTCCAATTTAAAAAACAAACCAACCCAACCAAAAAAACCAGAAACAGTCAGTAAGTTCAGAAGTGGTACTGAACTCAGTCTCTACCATGAAAACAGTGTGTCAGAGCAGAAAGGGAAGGGAGAATACCTTTCAGCAGTTGAGTTCTGGTGTCTTTAACTTCAGATTTATTTATGTATAATCGTTTATGATCTGGCTCCTGAGGCTAAAATACCTCCTGTCTGTGGCTGCTTTGCACTGGTTCAGCAAAGTCATGGGAAATGACCGTAACCAGTCTCCATAGGGAATACCTAGCTGCCTGCTCCCCATTCTTAGTTCTGCAGACTACAAAGGTCCTGCACGACAAAGCAGGAGAGACAGAAGTATGAACAGAGTGTCTGTGCTGGCAAAACAGTCCTCAAGGGCCACTGCAAGCACATGCAACTTAGACTTTTTTTGAGAGGAAAACAAATTTTAAAAAACAGGGGTTTTCTATTCAGTGCTAAAAGTCTAAGTAGGGCAGGAGAGTCTGCAAGTTTATTCTGTTTCTTGGACAGCTTTAGAATGCAATTTAGTGGGGGTCTGAAAAACATTTCCTCAGCTGGTGCAGGTTTGTGTAGTTTCCTGGATGTTCTTCATCTTATTTCAGATGAGAGTTCTGGTAACGTTTGAGATGTCAAAGATATGGATGACTAGACTGTTAGTGACATATTTTCCTTTTAACCAAGTTAAAAATTTGCTTTCAGAAGATAAAGCATCAAGCTGTGAATCAGCAGATTGAAAAAGGCCCAAACTTGTTCACCTTGCTTTTTCAGTTTCTCTGAAACTTTTTCTTTTTTCTTCTGATGGCATACAGGGTTGTGGAATTTGCATCTTACAGTGATATGAAGAGTGCACTGGAAAAATTGGATGGCACTGAGCTGAATGGACGCAGAATTAAACTAACTGAAGATCACAGAAGGCATAGGTATGTCACCTGACCTGATAAAATTCTGCTGAGGGCATGGATTTGGGTAGTATGGATGCCAAAGTTTTATTATCTAATTCTTTGGCCCCAGGCTAAATATCACCACACAGAACCACTTCCTAGCAGTGTAAATAGATTTAGATAAGAACTAGCCTGCTGAAAACAGGGTAGATAGAACACTTTTGGATGAGAGTAAGACTTTTTATTTTTTAAAAAATATAAAGGTTGATATTTAAGTTAAAGACCTTTTTAAAAAACCTATGTATGCTGGAATTAAAAGCCTTTTAATTTAATGGGAAGCTGCTTCACAGTCCTGTGAAATCTCTCAAATAATGTTAGCTGCAGATTTTTCATTGTCTGTCTTTAAGAATAAATCCATTTCTTTTCATGATAAAAGGGACGCGTAACTAGAGAAGGTGGTAAACTCTCAGGCCTTAAAGTGTGCTGGTGTTCCATGCCTTTAGAGACTTTTAGCATCTTGAGAGAAACCCTAATTTACATGGGCATTTCTAGAGAGAATAAATACCACAGGTACGAATTTTCATTTCTGTGCTTTTCTTGATAAATGGCTAAAAATCTGCTTGTCTCCTCCCAGTGGGGGTGGTGGGAAGGCAGTTTTATTAGGCAGTTCATGTTTTGCCAAGCTAGCAGAGAATGTCAAGGCTAGAACTGCTAGCCTTGGCCTAAGAAAATGTTGTGATGGAACATAACAAAAATCTAGAAGCACTCTGAAATAGCTGAATGTTGTGCCTAGCGTGTTCAGATGGACGTGCTGTGCATACAAAGTAGTTGAGAATTTAATTTGATTATTTTGAATTTAGTAGGAGGTGAGACTACAGCTCTTAACTGTGTTTCTCTAGAAGCAGATCTCGATCAAGGAGTTACTCAAGATCTCGCAGCAGGTCCCGGTCTACAGGATCTTCCAGGTCGGACAGCCGGTCCAGGTCCAGGTCAAGATCAAGGTCCCGGTCCCGGTCCCGGTCTCGATCCCGGTCCCGGTCTCGATCCCGGTCTCGTTCTCGCAGTCGTACACCTAAAAAGAGTTACTCCCAGAAGAGCCACCGCTCCAGCTTGCTAGCTTCTTCCCCATCTCCTTCTTCTTCTAAAAGAAAATCTCGTTCTAGATCGAGCTCTGCTCATAGCCGTAGTTAACCTGCTCATAGAGATGTGTTAATGCATTTAATTTGATTCAAGTTTCTTGAAGGCTTGAGACAAATTATACATGAGAACTGGGAGGGGAAGAGTTAACATGATGAAAGGGTAACCTCCTCTTACATTGCCAAAGTGCCTGTCATCAAATAGGCCATCTCTGTGAGGAGGAGCTGTCAGCTTTCTCCTTTCAGTGAAGTCTGGAGTGGGAAGTCTTTTTTTATTTTTTTTTCCCTGCTATTAGTAAACATTTCTATCATAGATATGTTATGTACACATAATGCTGAGGTAATGGGATGAGACAATACGCTGCTTTCTCCCTTTCTTGCCCCCCAATTTCCCCTCCACCTCCAAGGCCTTTGACTTCCAAAATACTACGTTAGCTTTTGTCCTTGGTATTAAGTCCAAGAACAGGAAGTATAGATTTTATTCCTTTAAGGTTCTGTGGCTACTTTTCTGTGTGAGAATGAATGGACCAGCTGAATTTAGTTTAGAGTTCACTTTTTCCCCTGTTGCTTGGCTTAACAGGCTGTTCAAGTCCCAGCTTTAAATGACCTTGATAAGATGCTTAATTTGCAACAGACTTTCAGGAATACACATTGATTAGTTGAATATTGCTCATTTGGACAGTGTATCAATACCACGTTAAGCAGTAACAAAAGCTGGAGTTTGCTGTTAAAATGAGATGTACCATCCAGATGTCAGGATTATTGGGAATCCATTATAATAATTTTCCAGTAATTCACTAGTATGTGGTATTGTATGTAGAGGCCTTATTTGTCAGGTGACTCCATAAAGCTGCACAGAAATGTCAATATGCATGTCCATGTTTTTGATGTTTATAAAAGTGACATAGCTTTCATACCCAAAAGTATGATACTGAATAATGTGTGTATGACTAGCAATAGTCTTGATGGAAAGGAAGGTTATTTTAGTAATGACAGCAGCAAAAAAATCCCAGGAAAAGTGTAGTCAGTTGTGACAGGAAAACTTAATCATGTTAAAGCATAAAGAGGATAATTTCTTCAAATCTTCTGAATGCACAGTAGTTTTGATTAATAGAAATTTCCACTGCAAATACTGTTTGTTCTTATAATTTGAAATTAGATTTTTTTTTTTAACTTCTGTATCATTAAAGAAGGGAAACATTTTTGGAAAAATATGTAAATTAATCCCAAAGTCTTACATGTGTTTAAATGTACCATTCCTAATAAAATAAAACCTTTTTCTGGCTTACTTTGCAGTTTTGTTTAGTAATGTTACCGTTGCTGTTGTTCATACAGTCTTGCAAACATCATCACAGGGACATTTATTTGAAGGCATACCCATAGAAAACAGGTAAGACACGTAAGTAACCAGACGCTGACGTAGAGGAGCACAGGATAGGATTTTACTGCCACGGCCAGCAGTGGCTGTTGGAATGGATGGCAAGTAGTAGTCTTTCTGCAGCACTTGCAGGGACATCTGCGTGGTACTTGCTTGTCCACAAGTTCAACAGAAGAACCAACCACCAAATGGCCATAGGTGTTGGAGTCTTCCTATAGGTAAAACCATTTGTCACTTTTTAAATACGGTTCTCTATACTGCCCACCATACTTCTGTGCCTCTAAAGCTTCAAGGTTGACACTCTTTCTAGAGCGAGTTACTGCTAATCGTGTTCTGTGCATGCTTGGCTTGATGTGATCTGGATATGCTAGAAGTTCAGGAAGAACACCAGGAACGAATAGAAATCTGTTTGCAGGGGAATCTGACGAGATGGAACTCTGTTGGGAAAGCTGGGGTATGCTCAGCTCTGTTAAATGTCAGCGTTGCTTGCTTTGGTAAATTGGTTATGTTACCAAAAGAACTCCCAAAATTGCCCACTGCCTAGCCTAGTGCCTTTCAGATTGGCATGTGCAATATCAGAGCCCTTGAATGCTTCTGACCACAGCATGCTTACCCTGCAAACTGTTTAAATACAGAGCTAACGGAGAGCATGTAAATTTTATTAATTCTTGTTTCTTTATTGTATAACATCATTTCCCTTCCATAATTTTCTGTTGATTCAGTCAGCAGTGGCAACAAGATGAATATAGATCAAAGAACCAGCCTCCCCTTTCCCACCAAACACCTTGAGGTTATAAGCAAGTTTACAATCGTGATTGCAACCATGAAGATGTACAGCTTATTTCTGAACATAAAGCCCGGTCTACCCATAGACTTGTGTTGCTATTAATACTGGTTAGAAGTACAATTTTTTTAAGTTATTTTAAATTGTATGATTGAACTGATAGTGGGGTTTAGTATAGAAACACCTATGACAGTATTTCTTTTCTGTGCTGGCATAGTAGCGGTTTAAACATTTTTGCCAGCACAGCTGCATCCAAGTTAACTGCAGTACTGGTTTCTAAATATAGCAACAGGTAACTAAGGACTGCAGACTGTAGGGTGGCCTTACCAACACAATGGAAACAGACCTCTCACTAATCTGTTTTAAGTGTTTTTCAAGGTGTCCAGCAGTGGCTCTTTGTTCCCGTAAGATACACAAAAGTCTTTAGGTGAGGGAAAGGTGAGCTTCTGAAATAGTAAGAATATCAAATCTGATCTTTCTCTGGGGAAGGATTTGTTTATAGTAGATGTGAATTTGGCAGCTTTCTCAATATTTATTTAAAGGGCAAGGATAGGAATCCTCAGCAGCTAAAAACAGTTTTCTTGAATGAGAGGTTGAGACCCTGGTTATTCAACTCTTAGTTGTTTCTTTTGGTACATTAATTCCAATGCCTGGAGAAATAATGGATTTTGAAGCCCAAATGTTTATTTATTGTGCATGTGACTTGCCATGGCTTTTTCTGTGTCAAAAAAGCTTAAGCCCTTACCATGTACCTGGGGGAGAAGGCGGAAGGGTGGTCTGATTTCCTCCCCTCCCCCTCCATTTCCTGCTGTGCCACCACATCTTTTTTTTCTTAAAGAGGACAGACTATGAATAGCAGATTGGATTTTTTTTTTTTTTTTGCATTTAGGGTGGAAAAAAAAAATCAAGCCAAACCTCAAGACTATTGTATCATGAAGTTCTAACAATTTTGAGCAGATTTCAGAGCAGCCCAACCCTGTTTGGCACACAGTAGAACTGGAAATGAAAACTACTCTTTTATTGTTTTCAAGTTTTGACCTTTCTGACATGTAAAATGAGCTACAACTGCGTAGACTTAATTAATTGCTTTGATGAAGGATAACTCATTGTGCCTGCCACTCATGTCTGATCTCAACTTGGAGCAAACCCGATCTGGAATTTGTAGTTTTAGGGCGTATGAGTTGGTGGAGAGGGCTTAAAAGGACAGTTCAGCAGCTCGGATAAAATACTTGCTTGGTGGTCAGTAAGCGTAGAAAAGTCTTGAGAGGGAAGAAGAGGGAGTGGGGTAGATAGAAGCCATGAAGGGAAAAAAAGACAAGAGGGAGTTTGAGTTTTGACAGGTGGCAGTTTCAGTGTCAAAGACTGTTATAAATAGACCACAGAAGGGAATACCACCTTTACTCATGACAAAATTTCAAATTTAGAGGTTTCCTCCAGCATGTGATCTTGAGGTAAGCAAATTGGGAAAAATGTGCTTGCTTGTTTTGCTTACAAATACTTGGTGTTTTGCTGAAGAGCAAAAGGTCTAAAGAAAACTAAAGTCATACCTGTGTTCCTGTGAGAAGGTAGTATCTATCAGGTAGGGATCTGGATTAGTAGACATAGACTTGCTTGGTAGACTCTTTAAGGAACACATTATAGTTTGAAACATAGCTGAGCTATTAATGTATTTCAGAAACCAGATTCTTTTAAAAATAGAACATTTTTAGACTGTGTTGGAACAAATTATTTATCCATATCAGGTGTCTTAGCTCCAGCTTTACAGAGCACGGGAATGTAAGCTCCACTTTAAAATAACTGTAAATAGACTTCTTTAATGTACTAAAGCCATATCTTTTACAGGCAGCACGTTCCAACATCTGACACTTTCCATGGGAAAGCTGGGAATCATCCCTTCCAACTGGCAGAAAGCTTCTGCTCCCAGCCCTGCAAAGCTGAAAGAACAAAGCTCTTAAGTCATGATGCATCTACAAGTAAACCTGTCATTACTCCTACCCTTATTCTGCTAACCTGATCTTTGAAAAGCAGTTTCCACAAATTTCTCCTCAGCAAATGGAGGCAACATAAGACAGTACAAATGTTAAATTTATATTAGATACAAAGGTTCCACCTGTACCTTGGGGGTGCACTGGGGCTATATGGTTGGGGTGATCTAGCAGCTTGCTGCTGGCAAGACAAGCTACCATCCCTCTGCCTGCCCCTTGTCTTGTGCCAGCCCTGATGCTCATCTGATCCTCCAGAAGCCAATTCAATTACATCACAAAAGTGAGGACTTTGGGTCTCCTGCAATACTGCTTTTCCCATCCTCTCTGGGAGGGAGGAAGTGGAATTATGACCTGGAGTATAACTCCCCTGTGGGCCTTCTGTTTACTTCCCTCACAAACACAAGTATCCTATTTTTCCTAACTTTCTCCTCCCATTCTGTTCTCCAAGCAGTCAGTCTCCAAACAGAACACCACCACTCCTTCTGTCCAGGATTTCTTGTGCTTCTCTTACCACAGGACGTTTTCCTCCCAGGGGGAGCCTTACGCTACAGCATGCAACTGCTTGTAGCACAGGGCACAGCTGGAAGTTGAATGCTGCAATTTGTTGCATTTCGGCAACTGACTATATCCCACCTCAAAAATAAGAGTGTATTTTCTGTGATGTTTATGGCACTTCTTTATTATTAATTACATTTTTGTCAATTTAACACAGGGCTCTTCATCCAAGGCTATCCCAAGAGTTTGTGAAGATAAACTTTATTATACTTGGCCACGTCACATCTCTGCTTTACAGATGACAAAAAGAAAGCAAGTGGTGGGGGTGTTCACCTGCCGTTGCAAAACAAGGTCAGGAGGAGTGTGCCTGCAGCAAAGGCCAGGAGTCCTCACTCAACGGGCTCAGCTCTGACTTGTGCTATCTATTGCCCTGCTTGCTGCTGCTGCTGCTGCTGGAGCCATGAAACAGGCTGAGAAAGGGTTTGGCTCCTCTCAGGTGAGAGAGTTTCTCTTTGAAAAATGCAGTGAAGTAGCAAGTGTGCTTCCAAGTAGGAAGAAATGGCCCTGCATGTGTTCCCGCAGTGCTCTGCCACGGCTCCTGCAGGGGGTCAAGGACAATGAGTTCTGAGGTGGGGAGTTCTCCGCTCTGCCTGCACCTCCTGCTGCACCCTGATCCTAGAGCGGAGTGCTATACAGTTCCTAAAGTGCCTTTCGTTTTCTTACAAGGGTTTGGGAAGCTTGTAATTTCCGATCTGTTTCCTTCATTCCCCCTCTTTAGCCATTGTTTGCTGGAAGACTAAATGCTGGTGGGCATGTTTCCCATTTTACCAGCCCTGCAATCAGTTAGCCCTCAACCCCCTCTCTTTGCAAACCTGCAGGAGTGTTGTTAGGCTTTCACCCTAGGGGTGATTTACTGGGACAATAACGCTGATTAACTAACAGTTATGCCTGGCAGAGGGCTATAGCTGGGGGAGCAGCACAAACTCCATGTGTCTATGTTGTCAGTTTAAAGGAGGGGATACAGCAGAAACTCTGATTTCACATAAGGGAGCCATTCAGTCCTTGGATAGAGTCAGCACCAAAGATGAAAGTGCAAGGGTTAACAGGCTGGGGGCCCGAGTTAGAAACAAGGCCAAATTATATGCTGTAGTGAAATACTAGCTAATGGCAACTCTATGTCTGGGTAGTCTCAAGATGTTCAAAGGACAATCACTACTATTGATTTGCTTGGCCTAGGACCATGAGGGAGAGGAGAAGAATGTACGATAAAACCTGCTTTTCAAGATTAACGAATGGCTTAAAATAAGAGACAGAGTTTCACTGGTAATGAATGATACTTTTGTGTTGTGTAATGGCTTTGTCCTGTAACCAGGATTGCATCTCTTCTTTCCCTGTTCTTTCTTTTTCCACTCTAGAAACCGTTTGCACTGTGTGGGCATTTAGCAGTGCAAGGTTGCAAGTGGCAGGTTGAGCTGCAAAGATCCAGATCAATATGCTTAGAGTAGATGTTTCAGTTCAGACCAAGAATTGTTCTGTATATTGTATGTTGGTGTGATACATCACTGGAGACCTTGAGATCAGGTTCAGCAAGATCCTACATGCACACTGGATTTGTTTTACCCAAGTCAGTGCTCTGGCATTCTAAGGCAACTGATTTCTCCTTGCCTGTCAGAGGCCTGTGGATGTTATGTGGTCTTGTGGGACCCACCCTGCAGTGCTGTGTCCAGCCCTGGGGCCCCCAGCGTAAAAAGGACATGAACCAGCTCAAGCAGGTCCATAGGAGGCCAGAAATATGATCAGGGGACTGGAGCACCTCCCTTATGAGGACAGGCTGAGAGAGTTGGGATTGTTCAACCCGGAGAAGGTTCCAGTGAGACCTTCTAGCAGCCTTCCAGTACTTAAAGGGGGCTACAGGAAAGGTGGGGAGGGGCTCTTGATCAGGGGGTGTAGTGATAGGACGAGGTGTAACGGTTTTAAACTGAAAGAGGGTAGATTTAGATTAGATGTAAGGAAGAAATTCTTTACAGTGAGGGTGGTGAGACACTGACACAGGTTGCACAGAGCATCTGTGGCTGCCCCCTCCCTGGAAGGGTTCAAGGCCAGGTTGGACGGGGCTTGGAGCAACCTGGGCTGGTGGAAGGGGGCCCTGCCCATGGCAGGAGGGTTGGAACTATGATCTTTAAGGTCCCTTTCAACCCAAACCATCCTATGATTCTCTTACTTTACGGTTCATAGAGGTAAGATGTAGCAGGACAGTCTTTTAAAGGATGTGAGCACCCATTGGTATAGCTTAAATTATTAATTTTTTTAAATGCTCACACTGTAGAGCCTTGAAAGCAGAGGTACCCAAACTGTTGTTAAAATTTGGGCCATATTTTAGTTGGGGGGTTAGGGTGGCAGTGGTGCAGCTTATGATGGCACTCCAATGACAGGAAAGAGACATAAAGATATACAGGGAAAGAAAGGAAACTGGATGAAATCTTTACATTTTACATCTACAGCTGAAAGAATTATTTCTCAAACTCAGTGAAAGGGACTGTGGATCTAGGCCCCACTCAGCACTGTGACTTCTGGTTGGGATTTTTGTAAGTGCCTCAGGATATCAGGAGTCCAGGCCAGCATCATTCCAGCTTCCAGTCAGTCCAAAGCAGATGGTGCCTGCCTAGGCCGTGGGCAATCTGTCCTTCTGCTGGTACTGACCACCAGAGAATCCATATCTGGCCTCTCTAGACAGCCTAGTCTTTCCATGCTTTTGGCCAAAGATGGGATTTACTGGAGCTGGAGTTAAACACAACATCTAGTGCTTCAGCCTGAAGTGTTGTTTTTGATTGCACTTGGCTTTGTTCCTTCTATGTCTTTTTCCCAGAAAAGCTTCAGATCACAGTGGCTGTTTAACAAAAGGTATAAGCAAGCAGCTCTGCTGTTTCTTACTCACATGGCCATTGCCACATTCTCTGCATCACTGACAGTTCCTGTGAATGCCTAACTGAAAAGTGATGTGCTCAAAGAACCAAGTTTTCTTGTATGTTTAAAAAGCTTCCTTGTTCTTTTCCTTCAAATTGTCATTGCCTGTTTTTAGCACTGTGCAAGAACCACTGGTGATCATGTAGACTGGTCTTCCAGGTTTGCCAAAATGCTTGCTGCAAGCTTTCTGCCCATACCTGCCCTCCATTTGTTTCAATTTGCTTTATCTTTTCTCAGTTCTGGCACTTGGATGGTCTAAAATCCACACCTGCTCATTGTACATACTCTCCTGAACTTCTATTAGTCCGGTAGCTCATATCTCTTATCCTTGAACACCAAAATGATCGCGCTGTGCCGTATTTCCCAGTGAGAATGGATGATACTCAGTATATCATTTTTGACACCCCACAAATCTCTCAGCGAACACCTCACAAACTAGGAGCAAATTTACTCAGCTCAGCCAAGACCTCACAAACCCGTACTGTGCGCTTTCCTACCCTACATTTGTCTATATCTAAACAACAGTAGTAGCTGTATGTGGAAAAAGAGTGTGAGGAGCGTGGTTTATGCTCGTACTTACTGTGAAGAAGTTGTGGTGTTACATAGCAGCCAGTGCTGCCTTGGACTTGAGTTTAAAGCTGGCCCACGCACTTGTTCACCGTGACGGTGTGGTTTACGGTCACGCTGGGGTTTGTCCACTCCATAAGCAGTCAGACGCCAGGCCGCCGGAGCGGCGGCTGCAACGCAGTCCCAGAGGGACGTTTTGGCACACCTTATTATCAGCCAGATCACGTGAAGCAACCAGGGCCCCGGACGGTTCGCAGCATGGCAGCAGGGTATGCTTTCAAAGAGTATTCTGCTCTCTGAGAGCTCTTGCCAAGGGCTAGCGTGCCGTGAACACGGACAGAGATCCCAGCCCCGCTGCCACCGCCGTGCCTGCTGGCAGGAGGCAGGCCGGGCCGCGGCAGCCTGGCTGCGCTCGGAGTAGCCCCTTTTTTAAGGCCATTTGCGGCAGAGCAGCCCCTTTTCTGCTGGCGGTTGGCTGGGACCCCACCAGATGGTGCTGTAACACTGCCTCAAGGAAATACCCTTTCTAGAAGAAACTTGCAAAATCCATCTTAAAATAGCTCTGGTGACCCAAACCATTGCCTTTGTGGAAAAAAAAAAAAAAAAAAAAAAAAAAAACAACCCAAAACAAAAAAACACACACACACAAAAGAAAAAAAAAACAAAACACCATAACAACACCCCTGACTACAGCACTGGAAACTCTGTCTTCCTCCCCTCATGTGGTTTCCGGCACGCTCACCTGCCAGGGGAGCGGAAGGAAGAGGTGGGGGGGCCTCAAAAATCAGCCAAGGAGCTGAGCCATGTGCAGCTCCGTCGGAGGACCTGCTGGAAGCCGTGCCCGTGTGTGCAGGTATTCCGTGTCTCATCCCTCTGACTCCCTGGTATGGCCTCAAGCCCTTGGAAGTGCCTCTGTCCCGAGAGCCACCGTGAGGACTGACCTGAAGGGCTGTGGCCCCGTTTCTCCAGCCCAGCTGCGGCCCTGGGGTAGCTCCCCAGATCCCACAGCAGCTTCTGAAGGACACAGCTTCACTGAGGGCTCAAGCTGTCCACCTTTGTGACCTCTGGCGGGGCAAGGGA
The DNA here is from genome assembly GCF_018691265.1 of Tyto alba. NCBI lineage: Eukaryota > Metazoa > Chordata > Aves > Strigiformes > Tytonidae > Tyto > Tyto alba. The sequence continues at coordinate 12,040,388 of NW_024881280.1, forward strand.
GGGAGACAGAGAGGTTGAATTAAGACCCAGATACTAAGTCGCAACTGTGAAAACCACAAACCAACCACCCAGGAAACCTACACAGGCTAGTCTTGAGAGTGGTTAGCAAGGCTCAGAAGTAGCAAGAGCTTACAAATGCTTCTCCTCTGCACCAGACTGAGAAATTTAAAATTGTCTGCTGAGGAACCAGCCACCCCCAGCATCTTGCTCCCCACACACACACATGTACCCACAGGAGCTGCCCAGAACTGGGGCTGCACCCTCCTCCTGCCATGGCCCTGTTTCTAGCCAGCGTCAGGTATACACTGAATGTTGCCACTCCTCCAAAGGAGTCTGATGACAAAAGAGGCTTCAGGAAATAGCTTTTGGCTTGGTCTGGAGAAAATTTCTTGCTGTTTGGGTGTGACTTCTGAGCCAAATGCTTTTCTGCTATGTTTTACCACCCAGTGCCCTGAAGCAGCCCTCTCTTAACAGGGCCGTTATTCCCTGGGGGCTAGCTGGGGGCTGTTTTCCCAGGTATGGCTTTCCCTGGTCCACTCCAGAAACCTCTGGCCCTTACCAAGACAACTCCCCAAGGCAGCCTCTCCAGACTCCAGTCCTCTGCCAGCATCAGGGCTCCACAGAGGCTACCTCAAGACAGCTTCCCACACCCCCAGCGAAGGGGTCCAGTTCTTCCTCATCATCAGTCCTTTTACAGAAAGGGGACTCAGCTGCCTTTCTTGATACACCCCTGGTACCTGGGAGCAGTATCAGAGTCTGTGAACTGTTTCTCTTTCAAGACCAGATCCGTCTGCTTAAGAGCTTGAGGACAGAGTGGCCAGACTCCAAACGCCTGGAGGAGTGGATCAGCTCCCAGACTGCCTGGACCCCTGATCATGCAGCGTGGCAACAAGGTGGTAAGTTGCTTAACTGTCTTGTGGTCCAGAGAAGGCGGCAAACCCCTAGTCTTGAATTTCCCCCAGACTATTTGTCTCTAACAGGAGTCCAGCACGTGCTGCCTTGCCCTTCCTGGTACCTGCCAGACTGAAAAGCAGGGAAGACAGAAACACTAATAAGCTCCCAATCAGCCCAACTTCCCATGGGCATTACTTTCCCAGGATTTAGAAAACCTTGGGCAAACAGCACAGGCCATTTTCAACAGTATCCATTTCATCTGGGTTAACAGACTTCATTGCTTTCTCTTCAGCTTAACAGTGACGGCCATCCACTCTGAGCTCTGTTGTCACGAACAGGACTGGCAACACTCTAGCTCTTCCTACAGGACATTGCTAACGCACCTCCATCTTCCACGTGCCATCATCCAACATCCACTCAATTCTACTGGCCTACTAGCAGCCATCTCGTTGGCTCCAGGGGCAAGGGCATCCGAGCCTCAGACCACACAGAAGAGTTCCCCTTCACATCCCCTCCTCTACATCCTTTTTAGTCCAGGGAGCAAGTTCAGGCCATTTTTGGCTGCAAGTGCTCCAAGAATGAACAGCAAAATTGAAAGGCAGTGTTTGGGAATGTTATCCCAGGATATTCACTTTCCACCATTTCATTTACAGAGAAAACACTCCACTGCAGAAAGGTTTTCTGGTCTTCCGTACCTCTGGGACTTTTAGTGTCTCGGGGTCAGACCATCACTGGGGGCTTGCCCCACTTCTCATCTGCAACTGAAGTAGACATAAAGAGGGCAGGGGATTTGGCCGCTTACACACAGGTGGGAGGGAGCTGCCCATACTTCAAAGCTCCTGAGGCTGTCGGCAGTCAGGAAGGGCAGCCCTGTGACGCTGGGGCATGAGGCAAGCCCACGACAAGGAAACAGCGAGGCTGATGGGATGTGAAAGCTGCGAGTGTGTCAAAGGCAGGACGGAAGTGTTGTAGGGGACAGCCCTATTTTTAGCCACTTCTTGCAGAACTCTGCTAGCACTTGCTGGAGTCAACGGTCACTTCCCCTTTCCTTGATGTAAGCAGTGGTGACTGGGTTCAGATCTGTTTTTATTAGCCACTCATGTAATAGTATTGACTGAAAGGTCCCTCCAGCTCCTTGGACTCAAAAACACTCGTGTTCAGAGAGCCCTAGGTATGGAGAACAGAAAGCATCTGACACTTCCCTGTCTCCATTTCAGGGCTTTGAGAAGTAGAAACTGAAGCTGAGGCTGCAGAGCGTGACTCTTAGTCACATCAACGGGGGATTTTGCAATACAGCGGGTGCAGGGCACGGAGCAGGCAGCGTGCAAGCAAAACTGAAGTGCTTTGCAAGGACATTTGACTGGGGTTCTGCAGCTGCAAGGCTAGAATATTGCCATGCAACCCTCACTTTCCTGCTCCACTTCAACCTGCTTGGCCGCTCGAGGAATGTGGGAGGTGGAAAGGTTTAACACACCTCAAATTAGCATGGGGCATTGTGGAGAGCAATAGGTTGCCATGAATGTCCTCTGCCTGGTTCCTTTTAACATTTGTCAGTATTAAATGACTCCTACGCCTGCTGTAGGGAAATGCACAGGGAGAGGTCATTCCTAAACCAGACTACAGAGAAAATCAGGCAGCAAGGCAGAGGAGCAGCCATGGGGAAGGAGTATGAGCTGAGATGTGACTTTTTTGTACAGGCTGTAGCCACCAAGATGAGTTCCAGACTGGCTTGTTGCTGGGAGTTTGGATCAGTCTGACTTGCAGAATTCAGTTCAGGGGCAGGTTGGGGAGGTCCAGGCCTAGGTAGCCAGAGTTTGCTGCTGGCCTCAACAGACCTGGACCCCCACTTGTTGTCAGAGAGGAATAAGATTTCTGTAGAGATGGGAGAAAAGCACATTTGGAGCCAAAACAGATGCAGTTCTGGGGCATTTCCAGAGCAAACTCTTCCCAAGCCTGGCAGTAGTGAGGGGTAGCAATGGAATGAGCAGATTAAAATCTTGCTCATTTTGTGACTATCGAGCTTGATGTGACTAAGGTGGCAACACAAAGCCCTGTCCATACTCAAGTGTCCCCGCTATAACTCTTTCAAAAACACACATTTTATACCAGTCCCAGAAGCATAAAGCTCCCCAGAGCCCTTCAAGTATCTCTGCAAGGCTCTGTTTTATATCTCATGTTTCATACTGTCCTTCATCCCTATGGCAGCTACATTCATTATCGATATAGCCCATTCTTAAACTGGATTGATTAAGGCAGGATATACAATTCTTGAATGAGAGATGTAGATGGAGAAGTGTTTTGTACTCTAGCAATTTTATTTAGAATTGAGAAATCCTTTCTAAGGAAGCAGTGAGGGGAGCAGCTTATGGTCAGTGACATTGCTGTCCAAGGGAATGTGCTGGAAAGTCACTTTGGCCTCTAGATGGCAGAGCTATTGCTCACACACCAAAATGATGAAAAAGACGGCAATGCCTTCCATTCAAAAATGAGGCATAAAGACAGACCTCACACTTTAGTAGCCCAGACCAAAACCTACAGGCAGTCAAGACTGCATTGAAAACAAACTGGATTTGCTTTTTTTTTTAGTTCTTGTTCAAAATGAGGACTATGGGTTTGCCCCCCCTCTGGACTCCGCACTTGCCTGTAATGAATTAGGAATTGCTACATGGGAATTGACCTTGACATTTCTGAAGTTGCATGGAAATCAAAGCAGAGATGCAGTAGCTCCTTCAGGGGCCCACGCTTGCACACCTTTGGTGTGTGCTTTGCCTGATGCACCAGCAGCTCTCTTGGGGTGAGACCCAGCACCTCCTCAGTGCTCAGAAGGGTCAAAGGCTTTGCTGCTGTACTTGACCTTTAGGGATATAGGGTTGTGAACTTCGACACAACCTAAATCCCTCCTTGCCAAAGCTATTTGTATGGTAAATTGCTTTATTGTTGCAATAAAAAAATGCAGCCAGGCATTTAATGGCTCCCATCCACAGCCGGTATGGGTGATTCACTATGTGTGAATGCTTCTTTTCCTTTTTTAAGCATGGGGACAAAAAGGGAGAGTTAATGTCCCTAAAATTGATAGATGCATCTTCATGCTCTATTTTAAGTGAGATAAACCAGTCTTTCGAAGGAGAAGGGTCATAAATATTTCCTTGTGTGAATGGAGATGCTGGCAGTAGGAATCATGGGAATCTATCAAAGCTGGCTATTAGCTGAAAGTGTTAATAGACTGTCTTTCTAATTGACTTTAAAGTTACTTAGTTGACCCCATTTCTATATTTCCTGAGAACTCATAGTCATTACAGCTTCCATCCTCACAACACCCTGAAAGCTGAAAGTGCCATAGACTAAGAGAGGACTGAGGCTGTCAACCAGACTTTAAAGGTGTTTGATACCTAGAGATGGGAACCAGGGTTTACATGTCCAACCTGCATTGAAACCAAAAGCCAGCAGGAGCAATGCCCTTTTGAAATCCAGTTAGGCACTCTGCCAACATCTTTAAGTGCCTCAATACCTGTAATATTCCTCCCTAGACGACTTGCGGGAAGCATGTGTCACAACCCTACATGAACAAAGTGCACAAATAAGGCAGATGACACCCACAGGGTACAGAAATGTGACATTTTTTAACTGATAGTTTGGGGAGGTGATAATAGGATAGGAAGAACGTCCTCTTGGTGTGTAATTTTGTCATGCTGGTGACCGGTATGAGTGACAAGCCTTGAAGCGGAGCAGGGCCGAGTCAGTTGTTTTCCACGGCCAGCAAAGCCGGGGGGCTCAGGAATGCACTTTTCATGTTGTGGGCAGTTGTCAGACCACAGTCTTCTCAGAGGTGGGATATATTTTTCCCGACACCAGGAAGGAGCAGAAAGGAGAATAACTATGTAAGAAAAAGGGGAAATTACTTTTAAAATAGTTTTTTAGTTTGAGAGGTTTTTTTCACTTCAATAAAGCAGAAAAAATTTGCAAGAAATTTATGGTCTGATTTGAATCCTGCTAATGCTCATGGAAATCCCTTTAGTGAATACTGGACCAGGTCCAAGAAAAGCAGGTTATTACTCCCTTAACTTTTATTCATCCCTAACTGTGTCCTTCTGCATGCAATCTTGTTAGATCTTGCCAGGAGATTTAACGTGAACCTCATCAGCAGTGGACCTGGATACTGTCCTGGATAGTGTCCTGGATAGCGGACACGGGGATCAGCTGCTTCTTCACTCTCAGCCAGTCTTCCCAGAAGCGTGGTGGTAAAGGAGGATGCCTTGACTACACAGCAGGTAGCTGTTGCCTTGGCTGGAGCATCCCAGTATAGGATCTCCTATGGTAAGTCACAACTGAGAGGTATGTGGCTTCTCTCTGTCTTGCACTGAACTGCTCTGCCAGCTGGGCAATTTTAGCACACCAAAACCAGAACAGCACAATAAAATGGTTTCTGCATGAACAGCTCAATGAAAATATCTGTTTGGTTGTGGTCAACAATGCAAATTAAAACCCTTTCGGGATAGACAGAGAATGGACCAGAAAATGGCCTTGTGTTGCCAGGACCAGAACAAAGCCTGGCACCCCCAACCCAGGAGACTGGAGATGAGAGGAGGCAGCTTCCAGTCCTGGCTCTGCCAAAGAGTTTCTGAGTGCCCTTTTTAATGTGCCATTGCTAAATCTGTGCACCTGCCACAAAAGAGGTCAATGAGAAATCTTGGCTCATTTCAATGCCCTAGGGATAGGGGAATGCTTTGGGGGAATTTTGCACATGCATCACTCTACATCTATGCTGTCCTCAGTAAACATGCTTGAGTTTGCAAAGTCAAGGGGTTTGAGCCAGGACTACTTGTGCTGCTGGTAAGGACATAGTTTCTACATGGACCAGGCTCTTCTCTGCTGTTTGGAGAGCAAGACTGTGTATGGAAGAGGTGGTGTGAGCACTCAGTGAGTTTGGACTTGAAACTAAGCTTGAACCCTGAGTTACCCATATATAAATTTACGAGCATGTGGGGATTCACATTGAAGGTTATACCTCAGATATGTCCACCCATATTAAAAAGTTGGAAATATGAGTTTGGGATAACTCGCTATCCATCCTTTCTTTCCCTGTCCTGCCTCTCTGCTCGGCAACTATGACTAGGTTATCACAGGGCATGTGGGCTCAGCCTATTTTGGGTTTTGAGCCACAGGGTAGCTGTGGCTGCTCCTGGTGAGGTGGGATTAGCCCTCACATATCCCATCAGGTGTCTGTCTTTCTGTGATATTGGTGTGTCATACAAGGTGCAGAGCAGGAGCATGCTGTGCATGAACACAGAGGTTCCCGTTGAGGCACAAGGAAAGGAAGCTCATGGTGTGCCCCCCAAAAAAGGGAACAGGAGCTGCACCTTCCGTCTTCTTGGGCTATGAATAAAACTACCTCTCAGCTTCCAGGAAGCTGAAAGCTGCTCCAGATCCACCCTTATGCAAGAAGAAAACACACCCCAAGCTTCTGCTTACATGTGGCTGCAGGTTCCTTGCTGCAGCCTGAGACAGCCCTCCCTGATGACGTGTGGCCCTTGGGTGGTGTGACACCATGCTTTGTGGGAGCAGGGCTGTCTGGGCCACTGCTGGAATGGGCTTCCTCAGCTTCCCCTTCTGCTGGGTGCTGCCCCTGTGGAACAGTCTCCGGCCATCTGGAAATTCAGCATGGCCCTGTATCTTCCAAAATGGAGATTTTGTTAAACAGTTTTGTATTTCTAATTGTTACACAGCTCTGTCGTAAACTTCCCAATACCTGCCTCAAGCAGCTCATCTGAGCTATTCCTCCCATGCTAATCTCTGATCTGTGGCATGCATACAGCATCCACGGGAACAGGACCTCCCTTCTGCTGCACCATATTTGCCAGAACAGGCATAACTCAAGATAACCAGATTTGAAACAATCAGAGCAGGAAGCAGCAATAACTGGCCTGGAGGGAAGGCAGGGAGTTGCCCATAAGCGATTTTTTAGAGGGGTGCCCAATTTGTGATATCTGATCTCTTTCCATGCTCCTTTAGCCTCACGTACAAAGGCAGCATGCAAAGCTGGCAGGATCATCCCTCACCATCCTGGCTTGAGCGCTGGAGTTTAGATCTGTACCCTCTTCTTTTCAGCTGCAGCGTTTCATGTGTGGCGACGCGTGCATTGACCTATGCTTCTGCATGACAAAGACCTCCAGAGCTGCGTCTGGTTCAGACACCGGGGTCGTTGCCAGAGATGCTACTTTGTGGGGATGGACAAGGTGGCAGACGTTCACAGCATTTTTTCTCTGGAGCACGTGGACCCCGAGGGCTGGCTCTCGCACAGATAATGCTTCCCATGACTCGTAGCCCCCAGCCTGTATACAGCAAACACGGCCCAGTCGGGACCTCCATATTGTGGGGGTCAGGACAGGCCGAGGCAGGCCTGTGAGTGCCCCCGCTGATGAGCTGATGGCTTAGTCACCGGGGCTGTCCACAGAGCCGTGTAGACACTACCCACAGCTCCCCACATCTGCCCTTGCCACCGGGTTCTGCCAGCGCCCCGTCCTGCTGCGCCCCGTGCCAAGGGTCACGAGCTGGCACCGCCAGCCCAGTGCCAAATGCGGGCTGTAGCTTTGTGCAGCCGGTCTGCTAGAGGTCGTCACACGCCTCCTTAAGCAAACAGGGATCCACGCCAGTTGATAAATCATTTACGAGGAGAAGTCAGAAGCAAAGAACTAGATTAACCAGGTCACTGGGTGTCCTGAGGGAATGACGTGTCAGTGGAGCTGAAACAGCAGATCCCACAGTTGCAATCTGTTGCCTTCTTCTGTCCTGACAGCAATTCATGGAAATCCCTGGAACTAGACACCAGAGATGGAAAAACCCATTAGCTCATCCCAGTCAGCTCACTTAGTTAAAGCAGTCACTCCCATTGTATGTTTTCTGGCAAAGTTAAAAATGTCTCAAGAGAGGGGATTTCCACCAGTTTCTTCTCAAGGGGAAATTATTCCACCTATCAGGAAGGCTGCCTCGAGCGGTGCTATTTTTGCAAACCAGAAGTAACTCCAGAACCCGAGAGAGGAAAACAAAAATGATTCTGCTGGAGGAACTGGGGCAGTGATGTTTTTCTGCCTGAACAGACACGTGCCACGTGGGGCACATCTCCAAAGGGAAGCTCCGTGTGTACACGTGTGTTTATACACAGCCACCGAGGTGTGCTCGTGTGCGCGTATACACACCCGTGTCCTCCCTCTCCTTCCCAAGGGTGGGATGACCTTGTGCCTTCAGCACAAGCAGTGTGTTGTACTGTCAGCTCACGCCTGGCCTGCACTTGGGTAGCTCCACTGACATCAAGACAAAGCACATTGCTCTGAGGAGGGAAGACACGCGTGGAAGGTGGGAGGCATCAGCTGATGGTGGTGCCCCAGCACCCACTTCCCCTGTGAGCAGGGAGAAATCATTTCTCCTCGCTGGGCCTCGGGTCTCCTCGGCCGTGTCAGGGGGAGAACGGCCCCTCCACCACTGCTGGGGGCTCTGAGGCTGAGCACGTTAATGGCTGAAAGTACTCGGGGCCTGCACGGATAGGAAAGATGATGCAATGCAGAGCTGCGTCGCTGAGGTTGTCAGCAGAGGCTACGGAGATTTTGGCAGCTAAGCTTTTCAGCACCTGGGAAGCACTCTGGGACAGCGGGGAAATAAATTAGCTGTGTGACGGCATTTAAAGCCTTATCATTAGTTTCAGAGCTAATTCTGCATTTAGATGAATGGGTGTAGCACACATCGCCGAGCTGGAACCTGCAGAGATAGCGAGGATTGCTCCCTGTTCACATGTAGAAAGCTTTTGGCCAGCAAAACTGTAACTTGCAGTCTTGATGGCTTAGGTCTGGGAGCAGAGCTCTGTGGCTAGGATAAGCACTGCAGCAATGCCAGCGGCAAACAAGCCCCATGCTACCCAGGGCTCTGATTACTAGTGCCACAGGGTGTTGGCTATATGCCTCTTACGAGAAGCAGGCAGGGTATTGCCTGGGCGTTTGCCCTGAATTTGTGACGACTCCTCAACTAGTCATTTTATTTGTCTCTCACAGCTGGCACAGCTGTCTTCCCCATTGGCAACAGCTGAAATTTAGGCACTGTGTTTTGCACTGTTCTAAGGACTTGAGTTTCAATTAGCAGCCAGCGATGCTGAGGCTGCCCTCGGGAGCACCCTGTGCACCCTTGTGTTGCTGCAGGACAGCTGATGAAGCCTGCACTGAACATACCCAGCTTTGGCCTGGGCTGTCTTCTCTGCAGGGTTTCTACTTTGTTCTGTTTAGCACAAAACACACTGAAGCATGAACAAGGGCTATAAAAGAATGACATGAACTGTGGAAAAGGATCTAACCAAGGAGGCACAGGTCAAATTCTGGGCCTTGACCAGGTCCCTTTAGTTGCTGTCAGGTACTAGCCAGTTGACCTACTAAGCCCCTTGCCCCTTGCACTGTGGAAGGATAAGAGCAGGTAGAGCCCAGTAATATTTTAACCACGAGATTAACTCTCTGTCAGGTCAACAACAGAAGGTCTTCTGTTTCTGTGGATGAAAGGTGCTGACTCAAGGCTCTTCCACACACCAGCCCACGCTCTTCTGCCACCAGTCACAGCACTGGCCACCCTACCTTCCTCCGTGTCTTGAAAACTCCTGTTCAACCCTCAGTAAGGAAAGGAAGCCTCAACTCCAGAAACAACTGCCTGGAAAGGTGGTGTCATGACCCTCTACAACCAAGGTCTCTGGCACAGTTTGGGTGTCACTTAGTCCCTAAAGGAGGGCTATAAGGAGAAGAGCTAGCCATCTTCATTCCAGATGCACAGGACTCTTCTGCCTCTCCATTTCCCTACAACTGTAAAGTCCCGATGCACCCCAAAACCACACACCATGGTAAGAAGAGACGTAGGGAGGCCTTTGAACAGTCCAGGCACTCAAATGCATTCCCTTCCCACTCCCAAGTACTTCTGAGACACTAATCTCTCACACCATTAAATTAGTGGGTGTTTTGCTGTTGCTCTCAACCAGTGCAGTAACAGCCCCTGAGAGATGGGTCCAAAGCCCATAGACATCAAGGAGGATATTTCTGCAAACGTCGTTGTGGCAACAGAAACAAGATTTGCACGTGGCAAGGCAGAAAGCAACACCAGCTTCATTGGAATGACCTGTGTCCAATGTTCTATTCAAAAGAAGAAAACACCAAGTGTTTTATTTGAAAATGAAAGTTAAGATTTGTACAGGGAAAGCTAACTTCCCCTCCAGTGGCATGAGGCTGGCTGCAGCAGCATCCTGCGGGGCCTGAGCAGCAGCCAGCCTGCCCAGCCCATCCCGGAAAGTGGAACTGAGTAATCAGAGTCGTCTGCGATGAGTTGGACGTGAGTGAAATCATGCCCCGTGTAAACAGTGCGAAAAGCAAACGAAGATGATAAGGAGCGGGTTTTTTTTATTGTTGTTGTTCTTGATTCTGTGTGGGAGAGGACAACAATATCGGTGGGGATTTTAAATAGCAAAGCAGAAGCCAGCAGTGGCAACATGTGGCCCTGGATGTTCAGCTGTGATGAGGCACTGAAGGCTTGGTTTCCCGAGTGCTTGTATTGAACCACCTTTCGGAGGCTTGGTTTCCAGTAAGTGGTCAGCACTCAAAAACAAGCAGCCTCACCGGACAACTGCAGCCGTGATCTTTATCTACTGACCATGTTTTTTGAGAGCCATTTTCCACTGGAGAAGCAAGCATTTTCCTTCCGCTGCCTCATGGAGACATCTTTCCTACCTCAGTCATCTTGCACCAGGACTGTATGGGGCAGAAATGAACCCAGGCCTCAAAAGAGAAGGTGGGGGGACCCTGCCCAGCATGTGGATCATTTACAGATCCTTGCAGTGTGGTGGGACCAACCAACACCTTGGCACAGCAGGGAGGTACGTGATGTGGTTGAGGAGCACGCAGTCATGGATTTTCAACTGCCTACCTCTGTCCTGTGCATGGCCTTGCGTTAGTTTCAGGCATAATAACATCATGATATCATAATAATATATCGTGCGCTGATGACACCATTTCACGGAGTAAGCCACAGCAATCTGATCTCGTCCTGCAAATGCGGAGATGAGTGTTACTGCTTCACAGGACAAGTGGGTGGCAGGTAGCTGGAGCTGGCACTACCTATATTGTCAGCCCTGGGTGGGAACGTGACCCGCTGGGTTAAATTAGTAGCTGGGAGCTTAACACCTCAGCTCTAGATCTGCCTCAGCGGCTGCGGGTGAGTCACCAAACCTATCTGCATTCACTCCTTCCATCTGTGAAATGGTGACAATAATATTTCCTCACTTGATGGGGGGAGGGGAGGGAGCATGTGTGATAGAATGAATAAATGTTTACAAAGCACCTTGTGAGCAGTGCACAGGCCGGCTCTGGCTGTGCTTAGGAGGAACCTGCGCTGTTCCCTCTACTCCGTGTTGCACCACACTGTGAGCACGCCATGAGGTGTAAACACTCCCCTCAGAGTCAAGAGTTTCAAATGAGAGCAAATGAGGTAATTCCTCAGGAGAGAAACAGAGAGTGAAGACTTAATGTGTTACCAGCAATTTCAATAAATCCCATTCAAGGAAAAGCAAAGTAACTTTTTAAAAGAAAAGAATGAATAAAGTAGAAAAACAAATGAGCTATGACCATTTTTTTTTTTTTTTTATAGTGGTACCATGATCTTAGGTTTCACTTCCCAAATAGGAAACAGAAGAGAGAAGTGAATCCCCTTGAAATAAAAGTGAAGTTAATAACGGGACGCCCTTAGCTGCTTGCCACATCCTGTGTATGCTGATCGCTCTGTTTATAGCTGTCAGGAGCCCTTCTAGACTCTTCTCTACCATGTTAACTCTTTGCTGAGCTGAACCGTGTTGTACAAACAGGCGGGGAAAAGCCTTCCCGCCCCTCCCGCCCTGCGCTGGTGCCCGGTGGGCGCCCCGCTGCCGCCCGGCCCCCGCGCCAGCACCGACCCACGCTGCCCACGGCGGGCACCGGCCAGCGCCCTGCCCGCCCCCGCGCAACCCACGGGATGCTCACACGCAGCGGCGCGATGGCCGCTCGGCGCCTTGCTCGCACGCTCGCTGGCGCTTGGCCTCAGGCACGTCCACAGTTCCTTCAGCCAGCACCAACACGTGCACACGCAACGACACGCACACTCTTCCTCGTCCAGTACATGCGCTCAGCGGTGCGTACGTGAGCAGAAACGCCTGTTTTTTGCTTTTTGTGGTACTAAAGAATGACGGAAAAGCGTGCACTTCACAAATGCAAACTGGCCATAACTGTATAGAGCTCAGCTATGAGGTAGAGCTGTCCTGCCTCTGTAGCACTGTCACTGCAGCAGCCCTTCTTCCTGGGATGAGCTTTGTGGCTGAGGGTTCAACTGCTTCTGGAAATGTGGCTTAGATTGGCCTATTCATTCACCGGCACAGCTATTTTTACTGGCCTGATTTAGCCTGGACATGTAGCTTTTGGTGCATTACTGGCTTCTGTGGCTGCTGCTGCTTTTCATTCTGCTTGAACTGTTGGAGGTGACCGTGGGGGCCCCCCCTTCAGCAGCAGACTTGCTCTTTTGAACTGTTTCACCGAAAGAGCCTTTACCATTGACCAACCCCACACCTGCTCCTCAGTGGGTCTTCAGCATTTCAGCAGCACTTAGAAATTCTGGTTTGCATTTTAGAACAGCTGCATTTGCAACAGACACTGTCATAACCACCACAGCTTGAAACTGTGGCGTTTTGATCCATCAGTGGTGTTAATGGTGACAGACTGGTCATCTTTGAACAGCGCATCCTGAACACATCTGGGCTTGGGAGGAGCTGCACAACTCCTCCCAGCATCCCCGCACCATACCGGTGGGTCAACTGACTGCAAACTTCAGCAACAATTAGTGAGTACAGTTTCTCAGCTAGAGGCATGCAGACTGAAAGGCAGTGAATTTTGGAGTCAGAAGACTTTTTTTAAAATTTATTTAAATTGTTAATATGTCTAACAATGCTCACTCTGTAGGCCTGGAGACAGCAATTGTCCATCCACAGATAAACTACAGCAAGAAACAAAGTGGCCCAGGTTGTGCACGTGTTGTTATTGCAGGGCAGTGCAAAGCCTCAGTTGGAAGGGAACTCTGATGGAGAAATTTATTTCCAGGTAATTACAGTCCTCTCTGCTGGGCTGGCAGGGAGAATGGTCATGGCAGACATGAAGATACCAGTTACTGCAGAAATTACACTGTGTGGAGACTTGTCCACTAAGAAGTGCCTGTGCCCTTGGCCAAACTCTCGTTCCACACAGGACATCAGCTAGCCACTGGAGGGGAGAGTTTCCTGCTGCTCAGAGTTACTGCTGGACCTTATTATCCAGCTGGAACAGCCACACACAGGAGAGCTGAAAGAGAAAAGTTGATCTGCTTTTCTCCCTGACTCCTCCCAAAAGTGATCCCAAACTTCTGATGAAGCTCTAGGTACTTGCCAAGGAACACCTCCCCTGCAGAGCAGTGGGCTGGGATCCTGGCATTTCCCAAGTGGCACTAGAGAGCCAACGTCCTCTCCTTTCCAGGACAGCTAATCCCAAATGTTTGACAGTCAGGTTCCAAATATTGTCAGTCACCTAAAGAACATAATTTTTAAAATTAAAACCAATAATTTTGAATCCTGTATGTTTGACTTTTGACTCTAGCTTTTGGCTCACACTCCACAGTTTTCGTGTTTTTCTTTGCATTAGCCAGCAGGAAGAGCATGCTTCTTTTAACTGAAAAATGAGAGTCTCTTATAACCACACGATCAATGGAGCAGAGTCTTAAAGAAAAAAAAAAGTAGGAACAAGCAGAAGCAGTAGCCTTCCTCTTCTCACAACTCCTGTAGTCAGCAACCAGTGGCTCACGTGTGTGCAACACCTCTTATCCCCTTATGGAAAGCAAAGGATTTGTAAGGAAGAAGCGCCCTGCGGCTGATCTACAAGACCTCCTGGGCTTGGCAATGTGGAGGAACCTGAGCCGTGGAGCCAGGCTTCATGGCACCCCACCGGCACTCATGACCCATGCTGTAAGGCAGCCCAGGCACCGGGCCCAACGTCTCTGCTCTCATGAGGAGCACGATTAGCTCTTCTTTGACACCAACTAGTCCAGACTTTGCTTTTGTTTCTCAGCCAAAAGCCTACCACCCAGGGCCCCCATGCAGCACTGGCAGCTGGGGGCAGTGAACTACCCTGCTTCAAATACGTGACAGGCATCATCCAGCAAACGATCTCCCCTCCCTGGTCCCTCCACAGAACGTGTGGTTAAGCTCCCCTCTCTCCGGGGCAGCCACCTGTAGGTATGTGGCATTCCTCCCTCTCTCGTTTCTCTGCAAAGCTTTCTGTATGCAGGAAAAGTTGAAACCTCAGAAGGCAGCCTTCCACTCCCAGCCCTGCTGCTTTCCCTCACAGAGGGGTTGGATGCCTTTGCTCTGTGTCACCTCTCAGCCTCTGGTCCCCAAACTCCAGTCTCAGAATCCACGTGGTTCTTTACTGACTTCATAAAAATAAACAAAGGCCTGGTAGCATTTAGGTCATACTAGTAAATTATTTACACACAGACACACACAGCCCCCTTCCATTTCTCATTGCATGGGTCTTGGTGTCACCGCACCCTGCCAGGGACCGCGTTCATCCCCGCCGTGCAGTCCCCACTCGGTGACAGCCGGACGCTGATGCTGAGCAGGCTTTCCGTGCACAGGCTGGGCTTTGCCGGCTGCTGCCCAGGGCTGGACATTGCCTACAAGGCATTTGCAGAAGCAGCTCTCTGCAATCCAGCCAGAGCAGGTACACTGCTATGGGTGGCTTGGCACGCAGAGCCAGGTTCAGGCCGGGTACAAGCTTATCAGCAGATCGCATCCAGCGGGGAACAGTACTGTGAGGCAGACTGGTGGCAAAGCACAAACTTCCCTTGCAACTATTTTTAAAAGCACCTTTACGTCTTACTTTTCAACTTGCATGGCACAAATAAACCGTAAGCATTAACTAGTTGGTACTAAAGAGAACCATTGTTCTGTAGCCCTCTGCTTTTCTGGTGCGAATGAATTAATAATATACTCCTCAATCTCCCTTCAGGAAAAAAGTCCCCCACCCAGCTCTGCCTTTGCTCCTGTTTCTGTTCTTCCATGCCGCCTTTGGTGGACTTCTGATCTTGATTCAGCATGGTCCATCTTACAATGTTTCTTTGGGTCCTGCTTCATCATGGGCAGGTGGACGTGGACTGTGATGTGTGACCAGGTTATACGATCACATATTTTTCATGCTGACCCATGGTGCAGGTGTTTAACATGCAATGCTTGAAAAGTCATTGCCCATGCCCACTGCTGACCCCTGCAAGCCAGCTTCTAATTCAGAGCGAGAGGCTTGCCCAATTTCTTCTTGAAACAGCTTGCTTTGGCATCTGTGTGCGCTGAACCTTCTCCGTCATTGTGGCTTGGTTTCCAAGTTTAGTTAGAAGCTTCTGGAGTTCCTCCCAGCCCTGTCAAGCCTTGCTTGCAGTTATAATGCATGGTTCTCTTATTGGCAGCAAATGATGTTGCCTTGTTATCCCTCTTCCCTCATTTCTGTTTTTTGAACAGGAGCTTTTGCCTCCTCCAGGTGTGGCCCCACCACCCCCTCCAATCCCAGTAAGCTTTTCTTCCTCTGCTGGAACACTGGCCATTTACTTTTAATGGATTTTTACCCCCCTTCTATCAGCTATGACTCAATTTTCAATCCATGACGGGACTTTTCATCCCATGGCTGCCAAGTTTGTTTCATTCTTGGAAAGGCCTTTATCAAAAAACCTTTTGAAAGCATATATTTACCGTAGTCCCTACTTGTTCCTGATCAGCTTTTTCAGATGCTCACAGAGGTCAACTGACCAGCAGGCCATGATTTAACTTTGTAAAAAAATGCTCCATCAGTTCTCCCTCCACAGGGTGCCGGTCTGCCAGCACGGCTGGCCCAGTCCCCGTTTTCCTAGAAGCCTTGTGCTGTGGCCACTCCGGCCGTTTTTAAAAATGCAGCTGCTCCCCAGAGCGGGGCAGGAGGGAGGACACTGGGGCTCTGCCCTTTGCACTGTGGGGAGCAGCAGCAGGGCCGGTGGTAGAAATGAGGGGGGTGCCAACTCCATGGCTGTGCCACAACACGTTGCATTTTCCTGGGTAAAACCCTTGGGTCCGGGACCCAGGGCAGAGAAAACCCCCATCACCGGTACCGGCGGCTGTGCCGGGTGTCGAGGATGCTGCAGTGGGCACCATCATCCCTCCCCACGTGCGGGGTCTGCACAGGGCAGAGCCCGGTGGGAAACACCTCAGACCGCTGCGGGGCTGCCCAGGTCTTCCTGGGGAAAGCAGAGTGCCGCCGAAATGCCAGTGCCCCACACCCTGGGGAAGGCTGTGTGGGAAAGCCATCCGAAAGCCCTTGGAGCAACCCCCCCCCCCAAACCCCCCGGTTCTCCCTCACCACCAGCTGAGCCTGGCGCTTCTCCTTTGATGCCCTGAGTGGGGGTGGCACCCCCTTGCCATGGTGGGTGGCAGCACAGCCCCACCACTGCTCAACCCCACAGCCGCCCTCCCAGGAAGAGGACACCCCAGTTTAACTCTCCTGTGGCCAAGCGTGAGCATTGGGCCAGGGAACTGGTGGGCACCGCTGGGCCATCTCGTCTTCTGGCTTTTGCTGCTTTCACCTGAAATAACAGTGGAATAAATGTGTGTAAAGAGACACATCCAGAAGCGGGGCACAGACCAAGAGGCTCAGAAGTGGGGACCTGGGTGCCCCCAGGACTGAGGGCAGTTGATGGGGTGGGTGCAATTGCCCAAGCCAAGTGCCAGGTCCAGCACATTTGGATCTGGCTCTCGGTCTAGCAGTAGTTTAGTTTCCCAATCTACTTGTGAAGGGTCCCAAGAGACCGCAAAGGGCGGCGGGAGCACCAGCACCGCTCCCGTGCTGCCGGCACAGGCTGCAGCGGGAATTTTACCAGTGACGGCTGGAGGAGCAGAGCAAGGCAAGCACACAAATCTGAGTCCAAATGTATGAATTTATCATATCTAACGCCTCCCTGAAATCCAAACAGACTCAATTACATTCTCTCTCCGTAATGAATCAGTAATTATATTGAAGAACACTATTATTTGTCTGGCATGACCTATATAAACCCGACTTGGGGAGTGCATAGTTGGTGCGGAGCCAGTGCTCTGTGCCCTGCGTATTATTGCCTTATAAACACAACCATTGTTTGAATTTCAGATCAAAACAAACTGAGCCACGTCGCTTGTCAGTTATTAGATATCTTTTTCCCAAATGCTCACCCAGACCATATTACAATAACAATAATTATTATTACATACTTCCTTATTATATGTTTGTGCCGAGGTAGCACATTTGCCTTTTTCCCACACGTTAGTAGCTTCTCCTGACTCTTATGATTCACTCCTGCCTATTTCCCAATGTCCGTGAGCTCTTTTTGTATTTCCAGATACATTTCGTCAAGATCTGCAGATTGGCAGAGGGACTCAAGGTGCCGTATTGCACCAGTCCCTGCAAAGGGTTGCAACCCACGCGGGGGCTTCGCTCCTCGAGGGAATATGCAAACATGAGAAAGACATGGACCCTGCCCCCAGGTGCTTTATAAATATTTAACTTGGTCTGATAATGTGATAAGAACTGATAATGTGATTTGGACAGACTAACACCCAGCCCTGCTTGGGGAGGGCTGGAAATGGACCCTCTGAGGGAAGTTGGTGGCAGGGGAGGGCTCAAGCTGGAGCACAGTGATGATGCTTCCCACAGCCACTGCTGTAGCTGGGAGTAGGACTCACCTTGCCTAGCTTGGGACATCCAAAATCTAGTCGTCAAATCCTCAGCAAGTTGCCGATCTGCCTTTACAGTCACAGAAGAGAAGCGGGCGCTTGGCTGCCCAGTGAGTCAGCCCTTCTCAAGATAAATGTTCAAGATAGGTGAGATGAATCACACACTAGAGGTGCCTATTTGTCTCCACTGACTATGCAGGGAGCCTGTCCGAGTAATTAGGTTTAGACACCTAACTTTTAGGCATCTAAAATCAAGTGAGAGGAATCCCATCCTCATCGACATCCTTCGCTACTGGCCTGACAAAGGCAGCAGTGGGAGAGGCTCCCTGGAAATGCCCTCCCAGATTTGGACATGACCAAACCCCTCTGTCCTCCGTACATGGGAATGTGCAAAGCCTCGCCCCCGTGTCCTCTCCACGCAGCTCCTACGGGCGTGGGGTGCTCCAGCCATGCCCAGCTGGCAGAGATGAAAGCATGTTCCCCGCTGCAGTCTGAATGAGGCAACGGTCTTGTGGGAAAAAGATATAATAGTGGGACTGAAGTCAGTATCATAATGTATTCAGAGCAGGCAGGGGGAACAAAAAAAAAAAAAAAGAAAAGGAGACTTGACCTTGGCTTCCTGCCTGGTGCTAAAAGTGTGTTTTGATGGAACAGGATAGGCAGGAAAGCAAGCTGCCTTCCTGATGCAAATATCTCATGGAGCTGTAAGATGTGTGGAGTGCAACCCGTGTGTTTGGAAACACGGTTATGACAAGTTCCACCGTGAGGGGCCAAAACGGTATTTTTCAAAGGGTTCTAGCTGGGCTTACTGGAGGTGAGCTGCCACCAGCACAGCAAGCAGCACCTTCTGACACCAGCACTGCCTGTCAGACAAATGTTACGATCCGAAAGGCTCCTGAGTAGTTTTAGAATTTCTCTTAAAAAAAAAGGTGAAAGCATTTAGTCCTACCACATTCTTTCAGAGGGAAAAATTGTGGAAACATTCCACTGTTTGACATCTGATGAATAAATCAGGAGCCAGGGCTGCTCTGGCTGGAAATGGGCAGAGGCCAACAGAAATTGCTGTGCTGGGTTATTGCCCCACTGTGCATATAGGCTTGGGAGCGTGGAAGCAGCATTTGAAAAAAATGTGCTGGTTTCTGAGATCTGTGCCTTTCCATGTCCCCGACTGCTTCTGTTTCGTGCACTAACCACCCTATCGATACAAGGGCAACTGCTGTTTGACGTGCAGCAGGTGTCACTTGCTTTTTCTTCTGGAAACTGCCAACAGCCTCTTTAAAGCTTCTGGCACTCTCCTTAACCTGAATGACAATTCATTTAGGTGAGAGATATTTGACTACTTCGCCCTGCCCTGGCAGGCACAGAGCCCTGTGCAGACCGAGGCACCCATTTGAAGCTGTGCCCTTGCCGTACACCATAATCAGCTCCCGATTTTGGGCCCAGCAAGGATGCTGGGGACCCCAGGACTGCCACGTGCCCAGCTGCATCCTGGAGAAAAGAGGGTGCTGGCACCCGGCTGCGCAGGCTGTCCCACATGGGTGGGCTCCCCACAGGGAGGGGGGACGGGGTGCTGCTCCAGGGACCCGCAGAGGGATGGCACACCGGTCTCCCTGTCAGCTGCTTCACGGATCTTATGGGCCAGTGGTGCAAAACATCTCCTGCTCCATCCCTCACCTTGCTGCAGCCAGGCTGGGGTGCTCTCTCGGCTCCCGTTACCGCACCGGCAGGATGGAAATCCCTTCTCCAGCTTCCCACAGTTGCAGAGCGCTCAGGGAGGAGAGATCAGACGAGACTTGCTCCTTGCCCTAAAGGGTTTGTAACTTCACTGGGAATGGCTGAACCCCGATAAGGAGAGGGACGTTTCTCTGCAGGAGGCGGCGGGCATCAGCGGCAAGTGGGCGGCAGGGAGGTCTGCGGCGCTGCGGGAGGGGGCTGCTGGGGCTTTCCAGCCCTGCACCCAGCATCCAGACAGGGTGTGCAGACCCCCGGCGGGCTGGTGGGTGCTCTGAAAGGGAGCCGGGGTGCAGTGACAGCCCCGCACCCAGGCCAGGGGCAGAGGGGCAGCGGTTCCTCTTCACTTCCCACAACTATGCAGCAGCCAGTCCGGGTCACGCTCTTCCCTCCAGCCCCTCAAACCTATTATCTTCCACACGGGTTGGTGCCTTGTCCCTGCTCCCGCCCCCAGCACAGGCTGCACGTGTCTGGGTGCAGCTGGATGGACCCCCGGACACAGCTGGACCCGCTGCCGAAGCAGTCGTGACAAACAGCTGAACACCAGCACGGGCTTGCTGTCCTGCTATGTGGAAACATATTAATTGCATTAGTATTTCCACTGGAAATTATAACTTAGATCCATTAAGTTCAGCCAATTTCCTTACCCTGCATCTGCTAAAAGGACACCTCTGCTTTTTCCATTGCAGTGCCTTCTCAGTGCCACCAGTGCTAAATTTGTGGCAGGCCGGTGACATCCACGTGACACCTCAGAAGCAGCCACACACCACCTTCACCTTCTGTCTCCCCTCCTCCCGCTTCCTCCAGAGGTAGCTCAGCATCTGAGCTACTGAGGCACAGAAAATCCTCCTTCTGAACAACCAAATCGAATCCCAAACCCCATTACTAAAGATGTCCTGTAACTCAGATCGCCTTGGATGGCCTTTAGGTTGTTCCCAGGTGTAAAGTCAGGAGGATTAAGGGCTTATAATATTTGTCTGGCATCGTTGCTACCAATTCCAGCAAAAACAATGGAGCTAGCTTTTTGGATTTCCTGCCACCACACAGTACACACATGCACACACTCTCTATTTTATGAATGTTTACGTACCCGAGCTGCCAGGAATCTCACTCCTGTTGCTTCGCACCACCTTAGCACACTTTCCTGTATCTCTGCAAATTTGTTTTCTCACCGAGCAGCCGGCAATACCCCTTTTACTCAGGAGCAGGCGGAGGCCGGGCTTCCTCAGGTGCCAGAAAAGCCTGGCAGAGGGCACACCTACAAGCTGCGGTTTCCATCCCGAGCCATTCACACCTCCCAGTGGCTACCCAGTGATGTTCCATGGAAGGAAGGCAAGGCCAAAATAAAAGGATTAAAAAGTTAGGGACAGGCAGGGTATGGCCACACTGGCATCCACCCACTCCCCCCGCAAGGCCACAGCGTCCGAGGAGGTGCCTGGAACGGAGGAAACACCGACACCCACTTGTGGAGACCAGCAGAAAGGCACTTCCACACCTCCACCTCCTGGGGCACAGCCAACAAAAACAGCACCGGACCCAAAAGATATGAATAGATTAGCGACTGCAGAAAGCTTTGACTTACTTTACACCTCCAGCAGAAATAAAGGCAGGAGGTTTGTCCTTCCTCCATCCCCAGCCTCCTTACATTGGAGCACCCCTGCAGAAAAGACACATCGATTTACCTGAAGATTCCCATGGGAGCGGGGCAACAAAATGCCTAACTCATCCAAAACTCACAGGGGAAAGCCTTGCTCGTGATGAAAGCACTTCCCTTTCCTAGCTTGAAACTTTGGGAACCGGGTGGTAGGAGGGGGAACAAACCAAACCACTACTACCCCGCCTCATTTTCAACCATTCAGTCTTTTTTGCACTCGTGTTCTTGCTCAGTAACTAACTGATGCAAGCAGACCTGCAGGCTTCCTACTGCCGAACAGCTCCAGGTGAAGATAAGTGGAGGTGTCTTAAGATAGCAATCTTCTTCTGTTGCTATGGGAGCTGTAACATCACCAAATATATTTGTGGCAAAGCTGGCACTTGGACTGAGTTTATACTCGGTGCTCAAAGTAACCTCTCATTACCCTGGTGGGGAGTTAAACTAGGTAAGGAGCGCAGCCACCCCGTGAGACTGTTCTCCAGCCTTTGGCAGAGGCCGGCGTGTGAAACTGTGCCCAGCGGCTCGGGGACCAGCCAGTGCCGATTTGCACTTCCCAGCATTGACCTCCTCCTGCCTGGCCCAAACAATCTGACGTTGCACAGCTAATCCCAAATTTGTGAGGTGCACCTCCAAGCCTGTCAGGGTTAGACAGAGTATAAAGTGTAAAAGCAGACCCTAACTATGTAAAAATAACCACGTTGGGTCAGATCAAAGGGCTGTTGTGGCCTTTCTCTTACCTCCAAGAGCAGCCAATGCTTAGGGGGGAAAATGGGGGAATGGGAGAGTGATACTTTTGCTGTGCATTGTCCAGCAGCGTGCCGTGGAGGTCTGCCTTTGCCTTTAGTAAACCTCCAGGGACTTTTCCTCCATAAATCTGTCGAATCGCTTTTTTGACCCCATTTATACTTTTGACCTCCACAGCATCGTGTGCCAATGAGCCCACAGCTTTATACATGCACACCATTGGAAAAAGTACTCCTTTAAACCTTCTGCCTTTATAATTTCGTTCACTGCCCCCTGCCTCTTCCCTGTTTTCTGGCCTTTCTGTCCCTTTTCAGCTCTCATTCAGGAAAGTGGTTCTTAATTCTTCTATTAAATGTGCGCACAGGTCTGCTGAAGAATCTTACCCCTCTGTACTTTGAGACAAGTTTAGCAACTGCTTGCATCAGAACCAGGGAATGAGAATGCCCCAGAAGCTGCTCCTGTGCTGAGGATGGATTTGGGAAGCGTTCAGGAAGTCCTGGACATTTATTCCTGCTTCCCAGGCCCAGCTGTAACATCCTAACTGGAATGTGCTGGGCCTGGATGGATTGACCCACAAGAGAAAGCTAGAGAGTGTGGCACTGCATTCATCCACTTTTTCAGTAATCCTTAATAATTGACTTCCATTTATTCATTTACCTATCTTTATTCATTTGCATCTATCAAAGTTCTGGCACGGCTCTGGCGGGAGGTGCAAGGCTCCGATTTTTTCATTCCTCTGCTTGGTGTGAATTCGTGCCCACACAAATTCCCACTCTGGCCCGGAGGGCTCTGACTTTTAGCCACGAGGTGGGGTGAGCAGCTAAATTCCTGATCTGAGCATGTGCGCAGCCAATGCAAAGCAGACCACCATGGAGTCGGGGTTTGCCAAGCTAAATCGCTGGAACAAAAATTCCTTCTCGGCTTCAGCCTTCGCCGCTAGATCCGTGGAAATGTGCAACCTTAAACCTCAAGTTTCCAAAACAAACGTGCACAGGGCTAGCGGGTAAATGCAAAAAGCAGTGGGGGCAGGCAGCTGCGCTGGCGGCCCAGGGCCCTCCGCTCTCCTGCCCCAAGCCCCCCGCTCAACTTTGCACCGTGGCTGGCCGACAGGAAGAACCGGGGCGAAAGCTGGGCTGGGAGCAACTCAGTGGTGAAATAGTTATCTCGGCTGGCTTTCTCGGTAACTCTTGGAAAGTCCCCGAAATGACGTTTCTAACCTAACAATTAAAATGGGTTTAATTATAGAGAGGCTCAGAGCCCTGGGAACAAGCACCATCTACAGAATGAGTAAACAACTGCAGAAAATAATAGGCTGGTCTCTCCCCTGGTTACTCCTCACTTCTGGCCAAGGCAAGGAAAAAAAAAAAAAAAACAAACTAGAAAGAGAAGGAAATTCGAGGAACCTGATTGCTCTCCTTAAGTAAATAATAATAATATATAAAAAAAAAAAAAATCTGGAATAGCCAGAGCCTGTGGGCGTTTCTCTCAACTGGTTATTTTGGCTGCTCTTGAAGACCGAAGGAGGGAGAAAAGATCAGCCGCCAGCTCAAAGTCCAGCTCCTGCGACTCTAAAGCAAACAGAAGAGGAAGTGGATGGTTTGTTGGAAGTTTTCAGCACGATGGCCGCTCGGGTCGGCGCTGCGCTGACCAGGGCAGGGGCTTCTCCCCCAGCCGAGCCAGAGTGCAGGGCAGGAGGAAGATTTGGGGTGCCGGGGCAGGGCCCCCCTCGCGGGGCACAGCGCCCAGATGCTGTCGCTCGGCCTCAGATGGAACACCCACCAAAGTGACAGTGGGGGCGAGCCTCGCCTCAGGGGGGGTAACAGGTATGGGGCAGCAGGTTCCGCGCTGAGGCACCCCAGTATCGACAAGCCTTGAGGCGCTTTGCCTTTCTTTAAACACAGAAACTGCCGCCGTCCTCCCCCCGCCTCCCCGCCATAGCGATATCAGTATGAATCATACTTTTGCCTACTAAAATCTGGAACAGATTACTTGCTCAGAGACTTTTTTTTTTTTTTTTTTTCAGTTTTACAATTTTGAGTTCTGGAGACTGGAAGAGGACTCTACGGGGAGAAAAGGCAGAGTTTATCAAACACCCCTTTAAAGGGCAAACCCGTATTTTTAACGATTTGATGTGGATGGGAGCCAATCCCCCTCGCAAGCGCCTGCCAGGTTTCAGCAAAAATTAGGAAAAAGGGAGTAAGGCGGGGGGGGGGGGGGGGGGGGGGAGGGGGCGATATGAATCAGCACAAAGGCGGTCAGCTTGCAAAAAAAAAAAAAAAACCAAACCAAAATAAAAAAAAAAAAAACACAAAAAGACCCCGCGAGGACGATTGGCCGCGCCGAAAACGGACCGAGACCAACTTAAAGTGACCAGATCCGCGCGGGCCGGAGGGAAATCTCGCGCGTTGCGCACCGCGGCGTGGGGCCCGGCGGGGCCTGCGGGAGCACCCCCGCGGCGTGGGGCCGGGGCCGGGGCCGGGGCCGGGGCCGCTCCGTCCTTCCCGTCCCGTCCCGTCCCGTCCCGTCCCGTCCGCGCGCGCAGCCCCGCGCGCAGCCGCCGCCGCCCCGCGCCGCGCCCCGCGCCGCCCGCGCGCACAACCGCCTCCTCCAGAGCGGGGGCGGGCGGCGACACCACCCCCCCCGCCGCGGCCCGCCTTTTGCCCCCCCCCCCCCCCCCCCCCCCCCCCCCCCACTTTTCTTTCTTTTCTTTCCTCTCCCCCCCCTCTTCGCTTCCCTCCCCCCACTTCTTCCTCACGAAAGTTTTTTTTTCTCGACCTGCCCGCCCGGGTGATTCAGTCGCGGTGTCAATCACCCTGCCCTCCTCCTCCTCCTCCTCCCCCTTCCTCCCGCCGCCGGCTCCTCCTCCCGGGGTAAGTCCGAAACTTTATAAGTTGAGCTTTTCCCCGAGCCCGCTGGAAGCGGCGAGCGGGCGCGGCGGCCGGGCGGGCTGGTGGCGGCGGGGGGAGGCTGCGAGCCGGGGCGCTGGAGGCTGTGCCTTACCCACGCCGTGACTCCTCGTGTCCGTGTGCCGCTGCCCCACCCGCTTCCCCCCTCGCTCGCCGAAGATGTCCACAGCCCTGGTGTCGCCTACCATCTTCGACCTGAGCGAAGTTTTATGCAAGGTAAGGACGCCGTCGGGGGCGGCTCCTCCGGCTTCGGGGCGCTGCAGCTTCTAAGTCTTTGGGGGTTGTTTTGGTTTCATTATTATTTTTTTGATTATTTTTATTTATTTTTGTTTTCCCCCCGTTTTCTGGTCGGGAGCGGGTTCGGAGCCGGAGGGCGCAGGGTGGGGGCCGCCCCGTCCCGGGGCGCGGGGTCCCCCGCCACCGCCGCCCGCGCTTCCCGCCGCGGCCGCCCCGCCGGAGGGGGGGGGTGGGTGTGTGTGTGGGGGGGGGACGGGCACCACCCGGCGGGCTCAGCCGGGGTCGGTGTTGGGGGGGGGCGCCCCGATCCTTCCCCTGCCCCCGGGGCCGCCGCGCCGCAACACGCCCGGGCGCGGCGGGCGGCGGCGCTGCCGCGGGGCCGGGCGGGCTCCCCAACCCCTCCCCCGCCGGGCTCGGCCGCCCCCCGCCCGGCCCCGCCGGAGGGGGAAGCGGGGCGGGGGCGCTGCCCTTCCCGCTCGCCGCCGGTCCCCCGGGGGGGGGGGGGGGGGGCTTTCCCAGAAAGGGAGCTCCTGCCTCCCGAGTTGTTTTGGATGCAGCCGGCGGCTCCCCGGCGCTTTGGCTCGCTTCGTTACTGCCCTGCGCCGAGGCGGGGGCGCGGCGAGAGGGGCTGGGGCAGATGTTGCTGCTGCCGGGGGAAGGGCCGCTCCCCGGGGCCGCCCTGCTCGCAGACGGGTGCCGTGCCGTGCCGTGCCGTGGGAGGCTGCGCGGGGGGACACCGGAGGAGGAGGCGGTGGCGGTGACCGGCCCTTGCTTTCTCCCCGCAGAGCAACAAGATGTTGAATTACAGCTCCTCGGGTGTCGGTGGGTGCCTGCTGGACAGGAAGGCGGTGGGCACCCCGGCCGGAGGGGGTTTCCCTAGGAGGCACTCTGTCACCCTGCCCAACTCCAAGTTTCACCAGAACCAGCTCCTCAGCAGCCTGAAAGGGGAGCCGGCTCCCATGCTGGGCCCCCGGGAAAGCCGCTTCCGGGACCGCTCCTTCTCCGAGGGCGGCGAGCGCCTGCTGCAGCAGAAGCAGCCCGGGGGACAGGTCAACTCCAGCCGCTACAAGACGGAGCTGTGCCGCCCCTTCGAGGAGAACGGCGCCTGCAAGTACGGCGACAAGTGCCAGTTCGCCCACGGCATCCACGAGCTGCGGAGCCTCACCCGCCACCCCAAGTACAAGACCGAGCTCTGCCGCACTTTCCACACCATCGGCTTCTGCCCTTACGGGCCGCGCTGCCACTTCATCCACAACGCGGAGGAGCGTCGTGCCGTGGCGGGGAGCCGGGAGCCCCCCGTCACCGACAGACCCCGCCTGCAGCACAGCTTCAGCTTCGCCGGCTTCCCCAGCACTGCTGCCAGCGGGCTGCTGGACAGCCCCACTTCCATCACCCCGCCACCCATGCTGAGCGCCGACGACCTGCTGGGCTCCCCCACCTTGCCTGACTGCGCCAGCAACCCCTTCACCTTCTCCAGCCAGGAGCTGGTCAGTCTCTTCGCCCCCAGCATGGGGGTGCAGGTGCCCAGCGGGAGCTCCCCCACCACCTTCTTGTTCAGGCCCATGTCTGAGTCCCCCAACATGTTTGACTCGCCGCCCAGTCCTCAGGACTCCCTCTCTGACCAGGAGGGCTATCTGAGCAGCTCCAGCAGCAGCCACAGCGGCTCAGATTCCCCTATCCTGGACACCTCAAGACGTCTTCCCATCTTCAGCAGACTCTCCATTTCCGACGACTAATCTGGGGTTTCCTCTTGCTGCCCCCCCCCCCCCCCACCTCTATTATGATGTTAAGCTGAACTCCCCCCACCCTGTCCCCAGTAGTCTCAGCTGGATGTTAACATGTCCACCTGCCTGTCGTAGACCCACTGGCTTAAACCTTAAGTGCCAAATTACGATGAAAAGCAATAACGTTTACGAAATTAGTGCCTTTTTAACACTTTCACTGTGACTGTATTACCTCTCCAGCTGCAGAGGGCACCAGCAGCTCTGTGCACTTCCAGATGTGCAGGAAATGTCCGGATCCAGCTCCCTCCACTGGCCACGTACTGCATCGCCCTCTCCCAGTCCCTTCCCGACTGGCCAGTTTCCGCTAGGCTGCAGGCATGTGGGCAAGCGTTAACATCCAGTCCTCTTTCTCCCCTCCCCTTAAAGACTAATCTTGCCTGGATCCGCTCAGGTCTGCGGGAAGAAAAGCTGAGAATGGACAAAGATTGTAACATGAATGGGACTTCGACTGGGAGGAAGAAAACAAAACGAGAAAACAAAAAACAGATGGACTATGAGAGACTTGATTTTGGTGCTAAAAGTTCCCCGTGTATTCATGTGACATCTTAAAACAAATAAAGAAACAGAGGGGGTGGGGCCGATGGAAGTCATTCCACACACACACACAAGTTCGTGTAAACAAAGTTCCAGTAGACATAGCTTTAATGGTTTTGCTCTAGAGTACTTTAGACCTATCTTAGAGCACTCACGCCAAGCTTTTTATTATTTTTTTCTGGGTTTTTAATTTTGTATAACTTTTCAGAAATTGGAGAGCAAATTTTGCTTGTCACTGCACAACAATATAAAAAAGCTTATTTAACTTATCAAAACGTATTTATTGCCGAAACCTATGCTTTTTTTGTTAATTTTGTTCATATTTATCGGGATGATGAATCCATAGAATATATTCTTTTATGTTTAAATTATGATCTTCCATATTAATCTTAAGATTGTGAAGTGTCTTTTTTTCCTTTTTTTCCCCACAGTTTAATATATTATACTACAATGACATTTTTTGTAACTTTACACTTTTGGTTATTTTATTTTAAAAAATGAAAAATTAATTTAAAAAAATGCAAAAAACTGTGTTTGGATTATTTATTTTAGAATTCCCCGCCCCCCTCTTTTTTTTTTTTTTTTGTGTTGGACTGCAAATTGAGTTAATGTGCTTCTTTGCCTTCCTTCCTTCTCCTCCTCTTGCCCTCCCCTGGGTCTTGCCTACCTGGGCTTTAGAATGTACATACCTGAGCTCTGTTGAGAGACAGCGTGGAAGGAAGACCTTTTTCTTCCTCTTGTTGTATAGATTCTTCAAGGAGAAAAGCCTTGGGCTCAAAGTGCCTATCTGAAGACATTCCAAATACAGTTTGTCTTTGCGTTTCTGTATTCCAAGTTTGGAGTTTTCCTTGCCGAGGTGAATGGGACTGGCACAAAGAGAATAATGAATGTAATTTTTTTTTCCCCCCTGTTACTGTTCACTACATTGCTTTTTCTTCCTCTTTGTGTGAGTTTATTTAAAAGAGAATCTCTTTTGTAACGACTGTTTGCAGTTTAAATCAATAAACCCCAAGTTTTTTCAAGAAACTGACAGTGGAGCTGGTTTTACTTATAAAAATCGAGGGTCTGGTTTTAGACAACCACTCAAAGGCAAATACTTCCCTCCTTGACCCTTGAGGTGCCTACCACGTGCTCGGGCATCCCTCCATCCTTCCTCACTGCGGGGATAGCCCTGCAAGCCCCTGCAAGCGCAGGGGTGTACAGATCAATGGCAGCAAGCACCTGATGTCACCTACCCGGGTGGCCTCTAACCCTCTCTTTCTTGCGGAGTCCTCCTCCCATCCTGAGTCACTCGGTCTGTTCCTGCAAACTTCTTTCTGAGCAGTGTAGCTTAAACCTGGGACTGGCTTTTGTTCCTTGTGCGCCCTGTGTTCCTGCAGAGCTCCTTCCTCCTCAAGGAGAGCCTGGGCGTGTTTTGAGCGAGGCTTAAGTGGGATGTTGAAGAGGTACAGATTGTCCAAATCTCAGGCCTGGCTTGTTAGTGGTACTGCTCTGCTTTGGCAGAGCGGCTGTTTGGTGTTTTGCATGGGAGAGGAACACAGACCACAGCAAGGTCTCAGTGTACGCACAAATCACTGCTATCGCATTCAAGCCCTCGTACCCCTTGAAGTATCAATTGGCAACCCCAGAAACTTCTGAAGCCAGTGGTTTTGTCGAGGGATGCTTCTTTGCCAGTGCTGTTCGTGGTGTAAGCCTTGTGTTTTCACCTTTGAGCTCTGCTCTGGAGCAAGCTTGGCGCTCTTCATCTGAAACTGTTCCAGCTCATTTCCAAATCAGGGGTGGAATTCTGCTGCCGAACCACTGATCCTTCAACTGTCTTGACATGCCTCAATGTTCTGGAGAGACATTTCCTAATTCATGTTGGAAAAGTTCCTGCTAAACAAAAGCTGCAGGATACCTCAAGGCTTACGCTGCCGTACCTTCCCTGCTGCTGGCTTTGTGCAACACGCTTTCTTGTGTGGTCTGGCAATAAAGGCGAGCTAGGTGGAGGGAAGATGGTGGAAGAAGAGCGTGCCTGGTAGAAGCTGGTTCCCATGAACAGTGCAAAAGCTGTATGGGGAGTTTGCTCGGCAGATGCTGATGTAACTAGCACGTGGTGCAGTCTGTGTGCTGGTCCCTGAGAGCAGAGCCTCGGGCACAGCCCCGGTGCTGCTCAATGGCCTTCAGATACCTCCTGCTGACTGCAGCCTTGCCCCTGGACAACACAAAGGCAATGGGGCCCACACGAGAGATGAGCTTCTGCCTGGAAGATCAAGCACCCAGACCTGCGTCCTTCCCCACTGCTGGAAGCCGAGCCCTCGGCCTCTGAAGAGCGAGGTATATCTGATCTGGAGAGGATCCCAAGCAGGGTTGTGCACGTGGAGCTTGAAACTGCTCCCTTCCTCTCTGGACTTTCTGTACAGCTCTTCAAACAAATAGTCTTTGCCCGGTTAATAATTGATGAAGAAAATAGCTGTATTAGTTGCACGGTGCTATTGGCATGGCAAACAACTGGGAAGCTGTGCTAAAAGTAGGTCTTTGCTCACAGTGCCTGTGTATTTCCCTTGTCCTAGTGCACTGGTTCTGGGAAGCCAGCACCGTTTTTCTCCTGTGAGTTTATTAATGATAAAAGCTCTATCACTCAATGTTTTATTTTTTGAAACTAACTTTGAGTTAGCTCATTCGGGGGATAGAGAAGAGCAGAACAGGCAGCATCACAAGTTTACTTTCTGTAATAGTTTGCAAGAGAGAGCGCGCATGCAAGAGCCTTCAGTGGTGCAGGGATTTGCCTGATCCAATACCATTTGCAGCTTGAATATATGGCAGCAGCTAGTCTGGAGGGACTCCTCCTTCCTTGGATTTACCATGGATGAGGTGCTCATGCTGTGTCTCGTACGGTTAGCATCTGTGTCCCCGAGCAGTTCACCATGGCTGGCAATAGCCTAGCCCCTGAGGGGCAGGGGGACACCTACGGTGGCTCTTGCTGCTCCTCATGCACTTTTTGTTATGGTCATGGATGCTTGCTGTGGGCGTGGGCTCCTTGTAAGAAGACTGGGTCCATGCTTCTGAGCTCCAGGTATCAGCTGTCACATATTTTTTTGGCTTTGGAGTCAGGTGGCTCTAGTGCTGTCCAGCTTCAACACGTCTAGCTGTCTTTGGAAATTACAGCCAGCGTGTGTGGCTGTGTGTGCCAGTTGCCTCTTGGTAAGGAGTAAGGGCATGACTTTGATCTGCAGAGCTCCAGGTGGCTCAGATCCCACTCCCATAGCTGCCTCCCTCCTTCCTCATTCCTACAACGGCTGTAGGTGTCCCAGCAACTGTACTGGCTATTCCCTTGCTTTGGGCTAGATGTGGCTTTTGTACCAAAACTTCTTCAGTTCTGCAGTCAGGGGCTGTAGAAGCAGAGGCCGCCTCATTTCCTGAACTTCTGTGTAGGTGAGAGCTGCAAAGTCAAACAGGGTTTCGTTGTTGTTGTTGTTGTTGTTGTTGTTATTGTTTTTAAAGGCAGTTGGGAACATTGCTATCTAGTTTTGGCCAACCTTTGTGTAGCATCACTTGTACATAAGCATAGTGTGCCAGATTGCAAGTCACAAAAAATACCATTTAAAAAGAACTCTGAAATGCGCTAAGTTCCTGGTCCTGACAGAATTTGCCTCATCAGCATAGTCATGAAACTGGGAGGCAGAGAAGGAAAGAACTCGCAGTAGTGGAGAACAGTAGAAATACGCCTGCAGGACTGTTACAAGCTGGCTCCAATTTTCAGTCTGTACGATTCCTGCACAGGAAGGGCAATGGTCTGCGAGTGGCACTTGGAGCTGCTGTTGCAAATCACGTAGGGAAGACCGGGCTCTGCCAGGCCTTGCACGGCAGAGGGGGGGGGGAGCGGGGAAGGGGAAGACGGGGGTCACTGTTAGGCATTGGGAGCACGTCATGAGCTAGAGCTCAAGTCCACACAGCATGGGGATAGCAAGGGTGAGAGAGAAGCCATGCCGTCTCGAGTCTGAAGATTTCCTAACTAACAGTATTTGGATGCATGAAGGCTAATGAACTGGGTCTCTCCGGTGGGGCTCAGGAGCAGTGGCATTGAGGGGAAGGTCTGGATAATGTAGCCTGCTGGATACTATCATCTGATGACTATGCCCAAGGGTATGGGTGAATATTAAGGTGCAGTAATACACGTGAAAACCACAGCATGCCATTTACACTTGCTGCAATTTGTGTGGCCCGTGTTGGGGAAAGCCAGCATGTGCTTGTGTCCGGAGAAAGAGGCTTTGGGAGAAGGTGCAATGGTCAGTGTGTGAGCAAAGAGACTCCTGACTCCAGTGCTGGAGGTGTTGCGGGGGCTGGAGGCTGCAGACATGTCCAGGGGCAGCACTGACACAAAAGCACAGCCCCAGTATCTGCCTGGGAGGGAGAGAGGGGCTTGTGCTTGAAGGAGGCTCCTCATGCCCTGTGTAACAACAGGCAAACATCAAGCCGTGTGGTCTTGTAGCCTGCAGTGGGTCTGGGGAGGCAGTTCTGCTGCAGGGAGGTGCTGTGATGAGTGACCAGGTGCTATGGTGACAGGCAAGAGTGTGGTGAGTGAGGTGAAAACTGGCAAAAAATTAAGAGTGAAGAATGGCGCCTTCCTTACCTGGGCCCCACAGAAGATGTGTCAGGAGCAGCCCATAGCAGAACCAGTTGGAGGGGGTATGAACCAGCCACAAACCAGAGGAAACAGCAAAACTAGTGCTGGGCAGGAATTTGGCTGGGAGGAAGGGGTGACAGCCGTTGCAGGGGGTCTCTCTCTGGGGCTGGGAACGGCGGGAGGGACGGCGGGACTGGCTCAGCAGGGACACTGCGGGCGTCTGCCGGGAACTCCTGGAACAGCCCTTGCGCTCGAGGCCGAGTTCAGCTGAAAAACGTTAGAAGATGATTCTGCCCAGTGATGCAAAATGTCCTTTGTCTGGAGACTCCTGCCTGTTAAGCAACGCCTGTTCCTCACAAAGCCGACGCTTATTCCCTAGAATACTTCCAGCAAAAAGAAAAAAAAAAAAAAAAATAGTTCCTCTAAGACACCCTAAACCAATACCTGCTGTGACTAAGCCCTGTGGGCAGCTCCGCAGCTGATTTATATCCTCCCCCTCCAAACTGAAGGGGTTAGAGTGGAAACAGACGCCGCGTTAAACATAGCCGAGGGCAGGGAGCAGGGCCGCGGCAGCGAGGCGGGAGGAAGCGGGGCTGCGGGGCGGCTGCTGCCAGGCGTGACGCCGGTTCGGGTTTCCTCGTAGGCAGAACAGAGCTCCTTTTGGCTGGTGCAGCTTTATGGCCTCGCCTGGGTTTATTATACTGCAAATGTTTTGAATTCCACATCTTAATTTCCAGAGAAGCTCTGCTTAACTTTTTCTGCTTTTTTTTTTTCCCCTGGTTTTGATTTTGAACTTTTTTTTTTTTACTGCCGCTGCCTTAACCTCTTCTTTTTGACTGGGTTTTGGTCAAAGCTGCCATTTTCTGAGCAAACAGCGGACCGGAGTTCTCCCTGCCTGGACTCCAGCTGCAAACTAATCTCTTTTCATAGTTTCATTTTATGTCCACCCACTATCCCCACCACATTAACTTAGTCAACACATGGAAGTGAAATTTTTCCATGCAGGATCCTGCGGGTTGTAAGGCTGTGTGGAGCACGTGACTGACAGCTCCAGAGTTTTCTTGCACCTCTGGGTGGAAGGAAGTTTCCTCATCCCTCACATATGTGAGTGGTTGTCGGTGTGATGTGAAGAGTTTTAACAACTGGAGTCTGTGGAAACATTTCAGGGTTCAGCGTTTCTGTGTGTATTTAAAGCCCTAGCACACCGGCGGGGCGGAGGCAAAGCCATAGGTGTGGTATGTTTGCTGGACCTCCGGTGCTAGCAGACCACCGGTCGGCAAATGAGCTGGGCGGACGTTTTTCAGTGGAGTCCCTCTGTCCCTGCGGGGTTTGTCTCCCTCCGGGAGAGGACAGAAAGAGCAAGCAGACCTGATGCTGACAAAGACTATTGAAGTCTGCTCGGCCTACGTAGTAGGTGCACTTTGTACTTCTACATGATGCCTTCCACACGTGGGCCTGGGAGGACTTTTCAGTTATTTCGGGCACTTGGCAAATATAACTGTACCAATCCCACAGGTTTAAAACCCTGTTAGATATACCAACGCTAAGTGAAGGGGATTGTCCAGCAGTGGCACAGTATCAGAGAAAGAGCTGCAAAAATAATTTAGGACTCCTGATACTTTTTCTGCTGTCTTAATCTCCAGGCAACAGCAAATATTTCTCCGGAATACTCTGGATGAGCAGATGCCAACGTTGATTCACAGGAAAAGGATGTAGCCACGCAAGCCATAGAAATGTTGTTTGGGATGGTAGCCACGGCCCCTAAGGAGACATTAAGCAATATGGAACAAACGCCAATGAAGTTATTTCTTGAAGCTCTTGCTGTGTTTGCTATAAAGAGATTTCTTCAACAGTCTTATGTGACAAGGAGCCATCATGATTTACCTTGATTACAGCTACACAGAGAGAATATACTGTGTTTCACAGCTCTGGAGATGCTGTAAGGACCTTTAGGCATTAGCAAAGTCCTGGTTTACTAAGCAGTTACAGTCACGAGAAATGAGGAAAGATTTTTTTCAAGGCCAACATCAGAGTGCAAAAGGTGCACTTTTGCTTGGAAAAGGAAATGTGCAAAGAGGCTCCCTGTTTATTTTCTTCAGCTTCAGATCTTCTGCGCCGTGTTTAACCGCATTTTGCCCATGATTAGACTTAGAAATTTATCATGGTATTGAAAAGCTGAGAACAAACCTATTCACCCCCTCTTGAGGGTGCCTAGCCAAAAAAGCTAGGGGAGCTGCAAAAAACAATTTTCCTCTCAGTTTAGCTTTGGATTCAGAGACTGAATCTGCTGACCAAGGTATTTACCATCTTCTGGCACTTTCCTGACCAGAAAAACACTTTCAATGTGGATGAAAACAGAACTGGAGATGTTTTTGAAACATATGAAAGTTTGTTTCAATAGCGAGCAGTTTGTAAGAACTTGAAGGCAGGCAGCTGGGGGAGGCCAGCGGTCCCGTGGTGGAGGCCGGAGACAGGCGACTGTGGGGTTATCAGTGCATCGTGCAGGTTGGCAGGGACTTCTGGTGAGTCATCCAGACCTTCAGTCTTAACTGTGACAGGGCTGGTCTTGTTATCCCCGAACCACCTCTCAGGCACAGTGAGTTGTGTAGCGATAGCCTTGACCGTCTCCAGCACCAACGCGTCCGTGGCATTCCCTTGTCAGGGAGTTTCAACACTCAGGCTATTTTAACCTCTCTCTAGGTAGCCTAATACTTAACCTGAATGTCTCCTACAACAATTTGTGCCCATTAACTCCATGTCCCATCCCCTTCGGTTAATGAGACTGGAGCCCAGCTTCCAGGTGAAGTCCCTGCAGAGCGGCACGGGTAGATTCACCTTTCGACTTTCCTGCCAGCTGTGCTCTTCCCCAGCCTGTCCCCAGGGGATCTGCTTTTCCAAACCTTTCCATGCCTCTCTTCCCATGCCTGCTCAAAAATAGGATGTCCTAAACCCATCCTGGACTTCCATTTTCAGCCTGGTTCTGCTCTCACTGATGCTGTCCTGCCTCTGCCTCTTGTGGAGGTAAATTCAACCTTCCTGGACTAATCTGTGGTGAGGACAGGAGAAAAGTGCTATATCAGATTATGTTGGTTCTGTTAGGAGGACAGAGAGATGCAGAATTTGACCTCTTGTCATAGTGTCGTGGTGCCAAGCAGGGCCCTGCCCTGTTATTGCAGGGCGTCCTGGCTCCCCTCACACAGCCTGACGATGGTGGGTGACTGGCTCTTGGGACTTTATCCCCACTGGGTTGCACATATGAATATGCATGCATGCATAATATCTAGCTCTGATGTTAGCACTGTGTTCCATGACACCCAGGGTCCCTGGGCAGTCACCCCGCTGCCAGGCTGGGGCAGCCTGGGGCCCCCACCGGTACGCTCAGAGGAAGCCGTGCTCCTGCCCTTCGCTTTTCCTTCCTGAAAAAGAGACGCTCATCCCTGTCCCCAGGGAACATAAGCTTTGAAACATGAGTTGATTTATTTCCACTTATCATTATCTTGGTTTACATAAATTACAGCGCTTAACAGTGGTCATAAAATTATCCTGCCTTAAAAAATTCAGCTGTAGTGTTTGGCCCCGTGACCTCCCTGATCAGCTCCTTTCCAACGGGCAAACGTGCAGTGGGAAAAGAAACAGTCCCTTCTTGTTTGTCACAAATGTTCATCTCCCTTTTGTGTCAGCAGCCGGAGTGCCTGATTTCCTAGTGTTGGTCAGTACAGGAAAGTACAGCAAGCCTTTCAGCGTGTGCTGCTTCACCGTTCTGAATAACTGTGAAGTTATTTAAATCAACTAAATCATCCAGCGTCCCTTACCAGCGGCCACCACTAACTTTTTAGAGTCAAGTTCTGCCCTGAAAAGGAGGCTTCCTGACAAAGCAGTGATGATCTTCTTTTAGAGAAATTGGATCACCTCTGGGTGTACTGCAAGTAAAGTATTTTCTCTAATATCTGTCTCATCTGGAAACTGAAAGGCAGGCTGGCTGGTTTTATGAATCGCTCTTGACCTGCGTTAGCATTTCAGCAATGAGAATCTGGTTTCCAATTGTGGTAAAAAAGAAGACAGATTAGATGCCTAATATACCCAAAGGGGAAAAAAAAAAAAAAAAAAAAAAAAAAAGCAATAAGAACTTATTTTAGTTGCTAAAAACAGAAACTATGAATCTAAATACCCGTAAGGAGTAGATGATCTGGACAACCAGTGATATCAGCTAGACACTTTTTCAGCAATGGTACCTGCACTTTATTTCTGTCAGTGAGTTGGACAGGACAGCAAAGATTCTTGGGTCCTTCTTACTCCTGACTCCAAGAGGGAGGGGTAACCTATAATGCTGTTTCCTATCATGTCACTGGTTTATTGTCCATAAAAAACTGTGCCCTTTGGGTCATGCTATTTATTTCCTCCAACAATCTTTATAAGAAGCCTTATCAAAATTGGTGTAAAAAGATGTTTGACCCACAGCATGCTTATTAGGTCACCTTTATCTGCTCTTCCATTATTTTTTTCTTATTCAGTGTATGACTATGTCATCCCAAGCAACACGATTAGCAATCAAAACCACCCGGGCTGATAAGACCATAACCCTGTGTCCCGCAAGCAATTAAGCCCTAAGCACCCCAGGAAAGCAAACAAGCAGAGGAGGGCATGAGGTGGGTGAAGTCAGAGGGTGTGAGGTGGGGCTTTTGGTTCGGTTCAGATACAAAATGTGCTCGATGCTTTGTCCGTAGCACTGCGGGCAACAGGGAGCACGAAACGGCCTTCAGAAAGGTGCGACAGGCAGTGAGTGACCTGTCTGGAGCGGGGCTGGAGCCCTGGAGCGGGCAGCACCGCTGCGGACCGGGCGCAGCCGCCGCGTGGGGCCGGCCCTTGGCGGGAGGCCGCCGGCTTCACCTCGGAGAGAAAAGGCCCTTTGTCCCCGCCGCGCTCGCCACCGGCTCCGGCAGAGGAGAGCGGGCAGCCGGCCGCGGCCACCCTGCCCCCGAGGGGGCTCTGGAAGCGGTGGGGGCCGCTGGGGCAGGGCGGGTGCTGCCCGTTCGCTGAGGCTAGCGTAAGCAGCACACGGCCGGAGCGGGCTGCTGGCAAACGAGGATCAGACCCTCCCTTCGCTTCGCTTCCTCCTTGTGCTTCCTCCTCCTGCCTGCAGCCCCGCTCTCCGCCCGCCGCGCCCTGAGCCGAGGGCCGTCACCCGCTGCTCCTTGTGCGGGGCACCTCTGCCTGCACCGTCCCCCGGCCAGAGACGGAGCAGCAAGATGTGTGCTGGCTCTCCCTCCGGCGAGGCTAAAGGATCTAAACTTCCCCCAGTGCGTAGACAAGACACTTGTGTCCTGGCCCTGGAGGTCGCCAGCTCTACTGAGAGTCAGAGACTGGTGGGACAGTGTCAGGAGACGTGCTGGAAGCCCACCAAGCTCCTCCAGCCTGCTCCGGTGAGGCTCCTTCCTCTGGCTTTGCCTCCCTGGTCCTTTGCAGGGCTGGGACCTCATACCCTTCATGTGCTAAAAATCTTGTAATGAGTTACTTTCTAAAAGGCCTGAAGAAGTGCAAAGGGTATGCTGAGTTCGTCTCCTTTGGGGGATGGAAAAAACCCAACGCCCTTGCAATGCTGTAAGTACCGTCCTACCCGACCTCTCCTCACTGCTAAGGCTGTGGGCTTGTATGGCTGTCACAGATAGCACAGATCTTTCCTTTGCCAGGTTTTTCTGCCACATTAACACACAGGCACTA
Source organism: Tyto alba (assembly GCF_018691265.1). Lineage (NCBI taxonomy): Eukaryota > Metazoa > Chordata > Aves > Strigiformes > Tytonidae > Tyto > Tyto alba. The sequence continues at coordinate 12,077,985 of NW_024881280.1, forward strand.
TACTTCCCCACTGGGTCCTAGAGGATTTATTTAGGTAGTGAAATGGGCTCTTTCTTCATTAAAACCTGGTAGACAGTGGGCTTCAATATGATAATTTGTATAATTAGGATTTTGAAAAAGTACATTATTCCATTTTCTGGTACATAGAGATTAACTGTGAGAAGGCCAGAGCTGGCAGAAGTGTGGATTACTTCAATTTTTGCACATCTATTCTCTGTGGTCCCACTTTTAAAACTAGGACCGCCATGACTCTTCCCTACAACTGGCAATGAGGGGTGACTGGGATCCAGCCTGTTCTCCTGCTCCATGTAATTGAAATACAAAAAGTAAACAAGAAACATGAATATGAAAAAAAGTAAAATCCAGTCCAGCTCCAGGTAATGTACAAACTCCTTTTCAGTGCTCTAACACACAGAACTGGTCCTGAACTGCTATAGTTTGGTCTGTTAGTAAACCAAATCACAATAGTCAATATAAAGTAAATCAAGAAGAGAGGAAGAAACCGCAGTCCAGGATTGAGCATCTGAGCAGCATGGAAACAAGTGCTGGTGAGGGCTGGAGCCTTCAAATCCATCCAAGGGCCCCTAGCTTGCAGGCTGTGCTGGATTTCAGGTGTTCCCAAATTCGGTGGGGGAATACTGGAGGAGGGACCAGGAAAAAACATGCTCCAGGAACTGAACATACTTTGTCCAGCTCTGAACAGCTGTTTTGGGCCCTGCTTCTACCCACTTTGTAAAAGGTTCAATAAAATTAAAAAAAAAAAAAAAAAAAAAGAGTGAACTTGAGGTAGGAAAAGAAACAGAAAGTCCCAAACAAACATATTTTTGACAGGGGAACTGTGTTTTTGAATCCTGCTGCTGTTTGGCCTTTCAGGTTGTCAGCAATCTGTTGCGTGCTGAACACAGAAGACAGTGTGGTGGAAATACCTCTGAAGCAACGAGAGCCTTATCAAGGCACTGTACCAGGAAATGCACCGCTTTCTTGACTGCTTCATGCACGATACTATGGTTAAACCCAACAGCATGCCTCATCATAACATGTGCCTTATCGACCTCACGATCTGATGACAACAGCAGCCCTCAAGAGACCAGACTGACATCATACAAAACCTCAGTAGTTCAGAGCAAAGGCTGAAGTATGTAGCTAGGCTTGACTGTGTTGATCTGTTTGCACTGAACTTGCAGGCGCTTTGTTAGAGGAAGAGGAATATAAAAATCAAGCCCAAGCAACTTTTTCATCATGTTTCTCACAGGTTATCATGCTGTTTAGCAAACGAGTGCAGCAAGCAGGGAACATTTTTGTCCTCAGCAAGTGGAAAAATTCTGCTCCACAGCTTTCTGCAGCTTTGAAAGAGTGGAAAAAAAGCCCAAACCAAACCACTGTCGCTGCCTGGAGGAGAGAGATGGTGCCACTGGTGACTTGGTACAGAGTCCTGTTCCCAGCTGACCCAGATACAGCTGTACGTGGCTGTGATGTTTGGGTTCATCCCGTACCTGAGACAGGGGCCAGCTCTTGATCCAGCTGGAGCTCCGAATCTCCAGTTCCTAAGCTTTTTGGAAGGCTGGTTCACAGTTGCATTGCCAGTCTCCTTGTTTGATTACTGCTGGTTACCCATGGCAAGCATGCTGATTCTGGACTCCTGGCCTCCTTTCTCTCATTTAAGATCAGGGGAATTTCTGCAGTCACAAAAATAAGAAACAGAAAATAGAGTAGGCTTTTCTTGTGTAATATTCACCAGACCGCTCTGGTTTTAATTTGTTCTCCCTGTCCTGGGTTCTTCAAAACACCTTCTCTCATTTACGTCAGCATAGATTTACCACACCCCACTTATTTCAGACCTGGATAGTGCCATGGAAAAAGATTACCAGCCTTTGGGAGCTGCCGCTTTATGTCTTGAACAAAAGATGATCATATGGGGCCGTATTCCTTTGGGAACTGCCTTTGTATTTGTACAGCACCTAGCACAAGTGATCCTACTCCTGGTTGGAATTTACTGTACTGCAGAATTGCTTAAAAAAAACCTGCTTTTTGTGTTTTGGTTTGTTTTTTGCTTGTTTTTGGTTTTTTTTTAATTGCAATGCAAGCTTTCAGAGGGAAACGAAGCAGGATTTAAATGCATGCATATCCACAAGAGGAGGGCCATCCAGCACATGGATGCTAAGTGTCCTTTTACAGCCCCCCCATTCAGACCCAGCACCCACCTCCCTGGGGCGATGGATGGCAAGGTGGGCCATGCTGCCCTGCTGTGACCCTGGCCAGGGGGGAGCACACCTTCCCCACCTTCCCCACTGTGCTCTGGAGTATTTTGAGATGTCTGCATCTGTTGCATGGGTTTGGGGAACTGGAGAGGGTGAGCTGTGGAGGGGTGGTGGAAGCCAGGAGCTACCTCGAAGGCCAAGCTCTCTGCTGATGCCACATCCCTTCTCTCTGAACAGGAAAGCAAAGTAGCTCAGGGACCCCGGCTGCTGGGACCTCTACCATACCCCAGTCCGCTCAGTGTATCTACCAGAGCAAAATCAATCCCTGAGAGAATAGCTGAAAAGGCTGGGTCAAGCTGATGTGTCTGGAGGACTCTTGTTTGACATCTTCTCCCCCTGCCCCAGAGCGTGAGGACGGGCAGCACAGGGCGCAGGACTAGTGCCGTTGGAAGAGCTGCGGGCAGGGCACCGCCTGGGAGCCCGGTGGGAGCTGGCTTGCAAAAGAGGCCTCCACCTTCCAGGGCAGTAATTGCATCCTCACCGTGCGCTCGCTGCACTCATAAACTGCTGGTTTCTCACCCTCCCATCACGCCTGCCTATCTCCAGCAGCGGTGGGGACGGTATGACTAACCATTACCCATTAGCCAGATTACGCATGTGAGCTACTTCAGCAATGTGTAAAGGTTTTGTTGTCACAGTATGCAGCACGCTGAGGATACAGGCATGGGAATTACCTGGCATATGTCTCCATTTTTCGTGCTCCTGAACACAAGTATAACACATCAGTTAGCTGAAGCTTATCAAAGACATCTCCTAGCCCCGCCCCCGAAAAGCAAAGCTGGAACTTCAAGGAAGAGACGCTGTGAACATTTGCTCCTTTAAACTGCTATAAATATTGTCTGCTGCCAAAGGATTGAAAACTACCCAACAAAAGGAAAAAAAAATATACTATCTCAGTGCAGGCCTGGCTGAAGAGAAAGGCTGGAAAAGAGGTCTGGTGGAAATAAGTCTTGCCCCTTCAGGTAGTGGATTAGATCAATCCAGCTGTGTTATGGGACTGTGGGAAGCCTCACAGAACACGTGTAGGGAGTTTAAGGTGGGTTTTGAGGCAAACTGTTATTCTCTGTTTTGTTGAACACATTTCTTGGTCTGTATGAACTTTAAGGTGCACTGAGAAAGCAATGTGCCATGTGGGGGAAGGCTTACAGAAAGACTTGATTCGATGATGGAATAATTTAAAAATGTCTTCTCCTACAATACTCTTTAAAATATTCCTCCTCCGAGGCACACTTGGCTTTTCTCTGCCTGATGTATACATCCCTGACATCTACCTGGCCCTGCTATATTATTCAGTTAGTTGTTTGGTTGATTTACTCTCACTAATGCTAAATATATTACAAAAAAACCCACTTTTAAATAAACAACACAGTGGAAGGTGGTTGAGACAGGGGTTTGGTGAGATATACAGGTGGAGTTTTTCAGGTTTAGAGACAGTTTCTGGTCCTTCTTTCCTGAAGAGGAAGGGCCTTTGAATGGCTCTTGTGAAATATGCTGATGGTCTGAGCATCCACATCACCAACTGCCCATGACAATTGCCACTGATTGACCACTTGCTGGCTGGCTACACAGCAGCCCAGGAATGGGTGAGTCATGGAAACTGAATTCCCCTTCACCCCTGCTGCCTCCCCAGGCCCTCCGAAGGAGCTGCATTGACAACAGGGGAGGAAAGTCAGTGCTGCTTTTATTCACGCTGCGAAGCATTGATCAAACAAAGTTATTCTGGTTCCACGGACATCAATGCAGCATTTTTCATGAGTGTTACCTGAATAATGTCCTACTAAGAGAACAATCTCAAGTAGCGCTGGGCACATTATTTTGCATAGATAATTGATTCTGTGCTACTTCAGGCCAGCAAAAACATATCGCATTTGCAAATAGCTTTAGCAGAAAATGCCCCAAAACACTGCCATGCTTAGGTGCAGCAGTATCTAAACTCTGGTTTTCATTTTAGAATTATTTTTCTGAAATTGAGTTTGGTTACATTTTAAACATGTATGAATGAAACATCCACCTTGGGGGGGAACAAAAGGAAAGAGGAGAGGAAGGGAGAGGAGAGGAGATAGAAAAAAAGGAAAAGAAAAAAAGAAAAGAAAGAAAAGAAGAAAGGAAATGAAAAGGAAAAAAAGAAAAAAAAAAGAAAAAAAGAAAAAAGAAAAGAAAGAAAAGAAAAGAAAATAAAAGAAAATAAAAGAAAAGAAAAGAAAAGAAAAGAAAAGAAAAGAAAAGAAAAGAAAAGAAAAGAAAAGAAAAGAAAAGAAAAGAAAAGAAAAGAAAAGAAAAGAAAAGAAAAGAAAAGAAAAGAAAAGAAAAGAAAAGAAAAGAAAAGAAAAGAAAAGAAAAGAAAAGAAAAGAAAAGAAAAGAAAAGAAAAGAAAAGAAAAGAAAAGAAAAATAAATTAACAGATTAATCACTGCGTGCTTTCCTGAATAGAGAATTACTATCTGGAGGGGGAAAAAAGCAGGTTTGATTTGATGAGGAAAATCAGTTCTTTTTATCTGAGATCTACCTGAAGCATTAATCAATTATGCACACATCTCTGCTACTGCATCTCGGATATAAATACCAACAAACCCAAACAGGGAGGTATTAAGAATTTCCCTTGCGGTATTCTCAAGTGAAAAAAAAAAAAAAAAAAAGAAAAAACAAACAAAAAACAACCTAAAAGGTGTGAGTTTTCAAAGTTTAATGGAATTTTTTTTCTCAACACCAGTTGCATACTGGGAGAAAGAAGTGTGAGACCTGCCTGAACACCGGCCCTTTCCCTGGAAAGGAGCTTTTCTGTTTTTGTGAACCCTGCACGCAGGAGATGGCACTCAGGGCCGACGCGGGCAGCCCAGTGGCTCTGTGGGATCCATGCTGGTGAGCCACAGGCACCCGCAACACCCACCTCCTTCCCTCCCTCCCTGTCCCTCCCTGCCCACACCGTCCGCGTGCACCAGCAACTGTCCTCCCCTCCGAGGTGCTCACCAGGAGGTTTCCTGCAAAATTCCACGAGACTTGGAGTCGCAGCGCAGGGGGTGGACATGGCCTGAGTGTAACGCTTCGGTGCTGGGGTTTGCCCTGGCTTGTGCGCCGTGACAGGATCCAGGGTCCGAAGCTCTGAGTTACTGCTGAGCCGCTGCCCGTGGCTCAGCACCCATTAGAGGTTTTTCAGCTCACACGCCTGTGATGTGAGGTTGCGTTGGTGCCCTTAAATTAAACAGAGCGGCATAGAAATGAGAGCTGTAATAGGAATTGTACCTTGTGTCTGGCAGCAAAGCGATAAAGAGCGATTACTGGGAGCCCCTCAGCGCAGACACCCCCAACTCATCTTGGTCCTCACTCCCGCTTTTGAAACGGGAGGAGGGGGAAATGTCATGGCCCCAGCCGGTTTTCCCTTGTGGGAAACGCATTCCTGAGCTGTACACTGGAGATCATTTTAGCTGCAGGCCCTGGGAGAAGCGTCACCGCCATGGTGCCCTGCCCACACCCATCTGTAATGGGAGGGACTGGCGACACCTCAGTCATCGCCCCACTTCTCCCTGCGTCAGGGCTTTGGGAGCTGTGCCACTCCGTGCCCCGGGGCACAAAGAAGCGCCTCTGCAGGCCCGGCTCGGCTGGCAGAGGTGTCGCGGCTGCCTGGAGGCCACCCTGGGCGGTGGCGGTCCCCGAGACACCCCGAAAGGGAGAGGGGCGCGCTGAGCCAGGCCCGGCCATCGCCCCTGTCAGCAGGCAGGAGGACAGCCCAGAGGAGCTGGAACAGGGCGTCCCGGGTGTTTGTAACCACGCTGCCCCTCACCCCTGATTTTGTCTCTGCTGCAGCAAAGGCTTCGGCTCCCCGGGCGGGGAGGCGCTGCAGCGCGGCGGGGGACGCCATATCTTTTGGCAGGGTGAGCGGGCGGAGCTGCCTCGGCAGTCACGCGTGCTCTGCCTTTCATTTCCATTTCAGGACGATGATATCTGGGAGGAGAGTGGGGCTTCTGCCCCGGACGGAGCCAAGGATTAGACCAACAGGCCATCTGGGAATCCTCATCTGCCGGCGGCCAAGCCCGGGTGCTTCCCAAGAACGATTTAGGCCTTCCTGGGGTTGTGCAACGTTGTCCCGTAAAGAGTGCTGGGCAAATAGTAATTTAGCCTGGGAGAGTGCAAGGAAAAGCGATGCAGAAGTCTAGTGAATGACGCTCTGGGAATCTTTCTGGTGGAAAGGGCCACGTAATGCCACAGTTTTGCAATGCTACCCTCCGACAGGGCGTTATCCACATTTCCCAAACTGGCAGATTTAGACTGCTGCAACGCTCCTTCCTGAAGTCACATCTTAAACCCGCTTGGAGATGGCAGCTACTGCAGAAGCACAGCAGTGCATTTGTTCAAGGGGTCATCTCCTCCTGAAAACATGATGCCCATGTCCCTCCAGGACGTAATCTGATGGCTCGTGGTTTCCTGAGTGCAGTTTTAGGTGCTGATTGCCTCCTATGAAAAACTGAATGGCCCACCATTGGCTTTAATGAGTGTCTGGCTTTCCCTTTCCATACTGTCACAGCAACTCACAGCAGGAGTTTCTGCGCTGGAGCCCCCTTGCTAGAAAAGAGGAGTCCCTCTGCAGGGGCACTGGGACACACTGGGATGGTAGAAACCCCTGCTTCTGCCAGGACTGGTTTGAATTTGCTGGTTTTCCAGGGCTACTCCTAAAGCTGAATTTTTAGAGAGATTGAAGTTTTGTGGGGGAAATAAGTCTGCTCCCCAGGACAAGTAAAGCACTGAAAGGGCTTTCTGGAAGTGTCACCTGACTGGTGTCCTACTGAACCCAATATTTTCTTATTGCAGAAATGGAATGGATTTGACAAGTGCGTTTTGGGTTATCCAGAGCCTTGGATATTTGTTTTCTTTACTCAAGAAAAAGTAAATAAATACAGTTCCTCTGCACCACTGACTAGCTAAGCTGAATTGAGAGAAGCTCCTATGAATGGTGCTGTGGGCTGGTGGTTACCGTAAGGGAGATGGGGTCAGAGCCAGGCTTCGCTCTGCGCAGCGGTGGGGACCAGGCCGAAACATGGATCAGATAATTCCCAGCTCCCTAAAGCACTTTGGAAGCATGTTGTGGTTTTGAGTGGGTTTGTAACTCCCTGTGTAAGCCAAGCTTATGGATAAACTTTAGAAACTGAGGGAGTATCTCTGGGTGCTAAAAGTACAAAAGAGTACTCAAGTTCAAATTGGATCAAATTCTTGTTTTGTTCTAGGAACCACTGAAATTACGGAAGAAAAAAACGACAAAGAAAGAAACTCTTGAGCCAATACTTTACAAAATCCCAGAAGTAACAGAAAAAACCCAATAATATGTTATTTAAAAAGCTCAGTTTTATTTCCAGCTAACTAGATAAGAAGATCTGAACACAGCTATTAACTTGTGGGTAGATCTGTAACCCTCTGCTAACAGTAACCGCATTAACTGCACTTAGAGTAAATGCAGAGCACCAGACCAGCGACAACACACCACTTACACCCTATCTGTGCTTTATTTCAAGTGCAAGTTGTACTTGGCTGGTGGGTTGGCTCTGGCAGCTCAACAGCAGAGGTGCAAATCTGCTTGCTGCACTGCTTTGCGTTCAGTAGTTTGGAAGGCACTGAAGCCGATTACAGCTGTCTGGCCTGCATGTGTGTAAGCTGTGCATCTGATGAGAGTACACGTCTCATTAAGATAGGCTAAAACTGAAAGCGTGTGGGGAAAATGAACTCAAGAGGGTTCCTGGCAGTGTTTCTGCTGTTTGAATCAGCAGCTTGTGATGCTTAACGTAAACAAATTGCAAAATGTTCTTGAGAAATGTCATTGCTTTAAGGATTGAACTGGACGCCTTGGGTAGGGAGAAATGCCCAGGAGCCCCTGACGTCACACCGTTTTTCAGAAGCAGCCGGGCCATGCCTGCTTGCCATAGACTGACCGAGGTGGCCAGGACAAAACGGGATCAAGCCTCTGCCGTTGGCACGAGTGGCCTGTGCAGAGCGTGTGCTCCATGTGGCACCTGCCACGACCGTGTGGCTGCACGGCCCTCACCCAGACCCACAGCATCTCCTGGAACACTGATCTTTGCCCCCACAGTCTCCTTCTCCTGCAGTGCCCTCCTCTGCTTGAGCCCCGGGGCCCCAAAGCAGCAGCGCTGGTGGTGGGAATCAAACCCGACCTTCCCACCCCCCGGGGTGTTCCTGTCCTGCCTCACGCCCGCCCCGTTCAGTTCAGAAACTGTTAATCATCTTGAACTACTTACTGGTTTTGTGATCTTAAACAGGGCTTGAACTCAGTTTTCTAGAGGTGAAAGCACAATGTCTTACTGTAACTCATTTTACCAACCAATCCTATCCTGAGCCTAACAATATTTTAATCACAAAATCCAACCTCAAAACCCACAGCATTTTCAGTTACTGTATTTCATCACCACACAGCTGAAAACAACTTTTTTTTTTTTTTCAACCACTCTTGTTTTTCTAAAGTGAATCACAAACCATGGAACTTAACAGACGGAAAAGACCCAGGGACAAGTTCTCTCTCACTAACCCTGGTGTATATAAGGAATAACGTAATTAGAGCAAAAAGCATTTCTCTACAGTCACACGGGTATATCAGAGTTACAGGAGTCAGCCTCCCCTTCGTTAAGCCAGATAGTCCATCTTAAACAAGCCAAAAAGCATTTTGGCCTACAAAATATTGCTGGTGGTGCCTATCAGTCAGTCCACTGTTAATTAGCCCAAGGAACAGAGCCCTTACATTTTCCCCAGAAGTCAATTTGACCTTCTCATAGATGTTACCATGATGCTTCATGTCCTGGTAAGTGGTCTGCTGCTCACTTTGCTACTATTCTTGGCTGTGCCCCCTCGAATCACACCAAGGAATAATTAACAAGGTAACTGTGTGTCTCAGTGGGTTTGCCCACCAGAAGAATGTTAACCATCAAGAGTGCTATGTGCAGCACCCATGAATAGTGTTCAGATCTTCCTGGGAAGACTGGTCTGTATTAGTCACTCCAGTTAATTGGCAAGAAAACCAGGACATCTGAATATAAACTCCCAGAGAAAGGCTACAGGATGGCCAAGGGAGAAAGCCTGATCTTCAGGCTGTGACTCCCAAGCAATACGCACCTTTCTTCCCATGGTGTTTATGCTCTGGGAGAATCAATGGGCATTTCACAACCTGACAAGGTGTTTACAGTTCCCAGCCTCTGCCTACAGATGTGCTGGGATAATGGCTCCTGGTATGCGTTTGGTACCTGTGCTGACGAAGGGGCTAGAAGGAAACCCTCAGGCCTGGGAGCCTGGTCTCATTGACCAGGTCTCATTGACACCAAAGTAAATCTGAATTACTCCAGATTTACAGTCATCTACCCAACAGCAGAAGTCTGGCCCTTGAGACCAGCCGATGCTTCGGTAAAACGTGACTATAGGCACCGATGTATCAGACTTGTATAAAACTTGGTCAGGGAAGTGTCGGAAAACATCCCAGGTGATCAGCGGCATCCAAGGTGAGGCCAGGTAAGCGTTAGTCCTCGCATTAAGCATTGCCCAAGGCTGATGGTGGCCATGCCTGCGGCTACCCTGGTGGGAACAACCCAGAGCTGTTCCTTCTCCCAGGGGTCCCTGGAGGGTGGGACAGATCCAGCACAGAGCTAGTGGTGCAATCAGGCTCTCAATGGGAGCTGATTACCCTCAGTCATGTCTGGGAGGGAGGGAGGGACACGCTTTGTGTCTTGATCAACTTCATGCATCTTCCTATATGGGGGTTTGCAAAATTAGAGTTCATAAAACCTCCTCCAGCCCCTTCCCTGAAAGCTACACCCACATTTTTCTCATGGATGACTCACTGTTAAAAAAAAAAGTTTCTCCAGATAGAGTTTTTCTCTGCTATGTATTAGAAACAGCTGAACAACTGCCTTAATATCAGGCTTCTCGGGTGACGGTGAGAGCATGCCCGAGTATGCTGGTGTACATGAACTTGCACACATGTGTACATATGCTTTGTCTATTTTTAATTTGAGTTTCTCTTTTGGCCTTTCCATTCCTCTTCCTTTCAGTTTCTTGTATTTGTTTTTTATTTGTCCCTCTCCCCCTGTCTTTTGCATGTGTAAAACGCAGATCCACAAATTCTTGCATTCATCTGTCAAAACAATGGTATGAAGAGTCCTATAAAATGACCTCATCCGTTCCTTCATGGATAAACAGAAGAAGTTGATGGAGTTCTTTCATACGACACAAGAGAGTTAAACCAGATCACTTTAAATTAAACAAAGGACAACATTAGATAAAATAACAGGAAGACCATCCTTGGTCTGTCAGGTTGAGGAATAATTAGTTTCTCAAGGACAGTGGCTGAACTGGGCAGATTGCACATGATTTTTTTAGGAGTGATAATGCTGCTCTGTCCCCAGAGTGAGGTGTGTCTTCATCACTTTGATGTGTGCAACTCTCAAATCAGCAACACGGGAAGCCATGGGGGCAGAGATGTCAGAAATGGTAAGAGGTTTCCTGAGGTGATAAAAAGGCCACCTGTGAGGTTGTTGTGAAGAAAAATTCCAATGACTGCGTGCAATATTTGGAAGAAACAAACAGGAGGGTTGAGGTTAAGACGCGTTCACATGTGCAGGCTGCTTGCCTTTAGGTTATCCCCCACTGGAGGATCCTCTGTAGATCTGACACATTCAGCCCCTTTTCAAAAATTACACTTTGGGGTTAAAATTAAGGACACGGAAGTGGGAAAAAACCCGCATGTATTTAGGCAAGAGTCCTGCGAAGAAAGCCAGATAGGTTGGGGAAGTGGTAAAGGTAAGGAGATCTGCTCTGGGAAACTAACCCATGGCTCAGCAGCTCTTTAGCCCGAAGGAGCGTGGCACTGGCCTTGTGACATGATGCTGAGGCTTTGCACGTCTCCGCTCAGCCCCTGCCTCCGCCGTTCCCCGGCCCATCGGGGGCTGCTGGCCGCACCGGGGAGCTCGCAGGGCTGGGTGGGCGCAGGCAAGGGTGCACCTGCCACCGCACCCCGACCCCGACTGCCCAGCCGCCCCTGCCCTGCTCTCATCTATGCACCGGGGTGGGAAATCAGACTTAATCAGCTCGCTGAGGCCGGGCGTGCTTCGGCTGCGGGCTGTGCAGGGCAGGAGCAGCCCTTCTCCACCTCCTGCTCAGCCCTGAGCAGCCGCTGAGGGCGATTAACAACTCAACAGGCTGAACAGGTAGGGCGAGCCTGGCGGCAGAGCAAGTTCCCCTCACACTCCACCACCCACAGCACCTGGGCTGAAGTCTCTACTTGAATGAAAGTGTGTTAGGTGTGGTATACCAGTTATGCATCAAAAGTTTAATGCATTCAAGGGTACAGCCTCAGCTAGCAGCTAACAGCAGCGGATGAGCCTTGGGGCGAGCCCAAGCCAGCTTCCACTGAAGTTGATAGAGTATGGTCTTTTGGCTTCAGTGGGAACAGGATGAGGTCCTTCATGGCCAGCCAAGGAGAGATTAGTCTAATGATGTCATGGTGCTTGTAACTGCCTGTTCAGCCTTAATTCAGCTCTTTTGTGAGCATGCATTATGGCACAGTCTGTAATTATGTGATCACATACTACTTGCTCTGCAAGCCTCCCGCCTGATTTGAGGGGCAGGGTGGAAGGTAAGGGCAGCAGGGCTCTCTCCAGCCCCCACGGCATTGTCCTGTGTCCTGGGGCACCGCTCTGCAACGGGCTTCCTGCGGGGTCTTGGGCAAGACAGTGCTGTAACCCGTGCGTGGCAGGGACGGAGTTAAGGTTTCACCAGCAACACAAGCCTGGCTTTTTCTAAATATAGGAGCTTGGTTTTGCAATCCTACTGAGCTCTGAGCATAGCTTTATGTAAGGGGTAGTGAACAGCAGTGATGGCTTTAGGTTTAAACTGCCTGTACAGCCTATCGGGATCCTCGCTGCAGGAGGTATGAAAATCCCTTGGTTTGCCTGCTGAGGCAAGGTGGCACACCTATCTGCTGGCACCAGTAGACCGGATTGCTGTCGGCAGCAGTACCAGTTAAAACAAAAGGTTTTATCTCCCGGATCTGACACCACACGCTCGCTCTGCTTCTGGCCATCTTTCCAATCTCACTTTCTGCTTCATTTAACGTGCTCCGGAGGCTCTGCAGGCCTGGCTTCCAGCATCCCCTAAACTGGTAGCTAAAAGACTAGCTGAAGATCCTTATGCCCGCTGACAAATGGGAGACTTGAATGCAGGAAGAGAATGGAAGGAAATTCGGAAATGGTGAAAAATGGAAGACAGGGAAACAGAGTGAGTTTAGAAGGAAGAGGACGTGTGACCTTGGTAGTGGCAGGAAGCACATGGAGAGATGCAGGGGGGTAAAGGAGCTGCAAAGTATCTAGAGGGTCAGAAGGGAAGAGAATATCCAGAGCAGAAAGAAAAGGTTAGGGTGTGAGAGTAACAAGCAGGAAAAACAGATGAAAGGAAACAAAACAGAGAAAAGGAAGAAAATAGCTCAATTAGGAGGCGAAAGCAGGAAAGACCACACCACACAGCACCAACCAGAAAGGCTTCGGGTGGGTTCCCCCTGCTCCATCTCCTGGGTGCTATGCCCTGCTTCACCTCTGGAACCCAGAGGGTCACCCCTGCCGTGTCTCGGCACTGCCCGGGAGGGGACGAGGCGCGATGGCCACGTGGTGCTGCAGCCGAGCCACCGACCCAGCTCCCGGCAGGGCTCCCTGGCCTCTCCGGCACCCCCTTCGCACCCCAGCTGCCCTTAATCCAGTGCACTTGCACTGGTGTTTGTGTCACTTAGGTACATCAGTCATTGCAACGCACTCGCTTGTTGGCTGGGATCTCTTAGGAGGGGCAGTAAACGCGCGCACCGAGTGGCAGTATCCTGGCTTGGTGCTGAGAGCTCCCAAAAGACAAATACTTTGAGTTATAACATGAGCAAACATGTAGCAAAACTGAGTTCAGTCTCTTGCAAGGGTAGTTGGGCTACGAAATATGTCAAAAGAGCATCTTCCTCCTCTGTGAATCTTCTCTGGGCCTGAGTTTTATCTAATTCAAGGATGTAGTAATCCCGCTGATGTCACTGGGCTGACACTGGTGTAGGACGGGCGTGTGTGGCTGCTGAAATAGGTCAGAGCTGTGTACTTGGAGGCACAGCTGCTGAGTTCAGTGATAAAAAGGAGCTTTTGAAGCTATTTCCTCCTGGTGAGCCCTTTAGAGCTCCCCATCTTTCTGCTCCAGGCATGGCTCTGGGCTGGGGGCTGGCCCGGTTTCCTTAAGCACCTCTCTTGACTCAGCATTTTCCACAGGTCTTTGTCAGAAAAATGCTGGTTTTGTTGATGTTCCACATTTCCTGTGGGTAAAAGCAAGATGAAGCACAATGTTCCTGGTGTTGTAGGGCCTGCATCAAAATATTTCAGTTTGATGAATGGAATAAAGCAGCTGAGGACTCGGTGTGGTAATAGTTGTGACCGCTTGATTTCACACTCTACTTTTTATACTGGAGTGCAAGATATTGTTATTCTTCTAATCCCATGTGGCTACTTGATTTTTTACAAAAGCTTTCCATCAGAGATGCGAAACGAGGTGTTGTTCTCAGAGCCATGTTAATGCCCGAAGCTGGGTTTGCTCTGCCATTACGTGGAGGGTAATTCTGAGCAGTCATTCTGCTGCTGATGTCCAGCATATTGCTTTGGGATTGCTGGAGTAACGCAGGCAGGCTGCTAGTAAACACCTCACGTCTTTCCTATGCGTGGATCCTTTTCCCTCACACAGCAGTTCTGGTGCAAGCCACCCTACCCGCATTAACCTAATCCCCTCTTGGAAGCAAATATCGAAAGAGAAAAAACCCAAACCAAACCAAAACGCAACCCATGAAATGAGGAAGAAAGAAAAGTAACGCCCAAGGAGCTTGGCGGAGTCTCGCATCCCCCATGCGAGGAACGGGGCTGCTGAGCTCCAGCATTGCAGGTGATGTAATGTGAGTTTAACGGCCGTACACACCTCGGTGTGCCCGTGAGCCGCACAGGCAGGGGCAAGCAGCTGCACAGGCCACTCGGGAAGCCACTAGCAGAAAATGCACCTCGGTGTGTGTGTGTGCCGCGATCCCCACGCGCTCTCTGTGCCCCTTTGAAGCTGGGAAGGAATGTTCTGCTTTCTGAACCAAAGGCACTCCGGTTTGCCTGTGGGCTATGCGGAAATACGAGAAGGTGGAAGCAAGAAACAACTTGTTCTGTCAGGGAGGAAAAGCAGGCTGAGGTCTGTAGCTAGCACGCTGCACTGCACAGCTTTTAAACGAGGTGGCCTGAGCGCTTGCAATGGTTCAAACCCGACTCTCACTCCGCAGGGCTGGTTGTTGCCCTGGTGTGCTGGCTGTTGGCAGACAGCTTTTGCCCCCGTCCGTTGCAGCAGGTTGACAGGAGGTTATGGGGTTGTTTTCTGAAATTCCACTGTGTTTGTTTTCAGTCTTGCAAGGCGCAGTGTTTCTCTCCAGTGGTGTCTCCGAGGCACGACCCAGGAAACCGATCCTGTTTGTGTGTCTGCGACGGATGTAGCAGCCACTTTTACTGCACATGAGGTGTAGGGGTTTTTTGTTCCTTCTTTCTCCAACACATGCTGGGTCATGTTTTCCGCATTTGGTCTGAACCCACAGTCCTTTTCTCAGAAAACTTAACAGAGTCACACCAGCTATATTTCCGTGGGTGGGTGTGTGTATTTATACACACATATATGTGTTAAAAATATCCGGCTTAATTCAGGTACTATTAGAAGTTTCCATTACCTGGGTATTAGTTTAGTTAGGCCAAGCAGCGGTTTATAAATGGATCTTAACCACCTATGCACATGCCATCTGGAAGGAGCTTTCCGCTTTTGGCCAGCCCTGGCTGGCAGCTCCGGGTGGTTTGAGGGGAACCAGCCTGCCAGGTTCCCTCAAAAGCCCAGGATGAGGTGGCGGCTGGTCCCAGCCCCGTGTCCCCTCCCAGGAGCGGGGTCCCTGGGCTGGGTGTCCCCTCCAGCTGCTCTGCGGGCAAGGGGAGATGCTGGCCTGCCCGCAGTGACTGGCCCTGGGACAGAGAGCACATTGACTATCATTACTGCTCCTGCAGACAAATTTACATCTAAAAGCCGAGGAGAGATAACTAAGAGATAAGCTTTCCTATTTTCCAGGTGCTGGAAAGCCTGACTGCCTTCTTTATACAAACACAGGTTTAACTACTATTCACCTCGGGGGATGTGGATGAGTTTATCTTGGTTGGGAATCCATGGAAATTACTTTTAACCCCTAGCATTGTAACAGGTTGCCCAATGCATCTATATAAACATGATGCATATTTACAGTGTAGTGATCTCTAGGGTTCATTAAATACCGTAATAAGGACTTTTGGAAAGCAGCCAGATAGCCTGCTCCTCCAAGCTATATTAAAAAAGACCAAAGTGTTACAACAAAATATTTTAAAGTTGTTTCTATTTACTTATTTATTTATTTAAACTAGCCTTGAATTATTTAGCATGTTCTCTAAGGAATTATTGTTTCATGTTCCATCTCAGCATTTGAGATCTGAAGAGTCCCATGGAATAGTGTCTAGAGGCAGCAGCCAGTTAACCCTTTTGTGTTTCCACTGGAGTGCTTCCTCCCTTCCCAGGCACCAGAATATTGCAGGCAGCTGTGGATTTCAAGCACAGGTCTGCGCCAAAAAGTGATTATATACAAAAACATATGGGAAGGTACTGCAAAATTTAAGAGGATGGAACCAACAGCAGGCCACACAAATTTAATTAAAGTCCATAGAGATTAACTCTGGAAAGCAGTACACCTGAATAAAAAGAACTACAAGTTTTATGAAGCTACAAAATGCTATATATGGCTTACCATGTGTCAGCAAAGTTAGGGTTGAACCAGTATACAGTAAAAAAAAGAATCACTTCTGGTGTTCAAGAAAGAAGAGATTCTGCAGTTCATTACATGGCTTGTCTTTGTTGGTGCTGCAGGGCTAGAAGAAATAAAAAGTAATAAAATCCGCCTTTGTCTCTAATACCAGCAGATCCAAAGCTAAATATGTGAAGGCACAGTTCTGTTTTGTAAGATAGTACCATTTTTCCACAGCCTTTTCCCAGAGAAAAAACCCCACGCTTTCAGAGTGAGGCGCAGGATTTTACAGTTCCCCTCTCAGTGGCATTTTATTTCAGAAACGTTTTCAGCGACTACAGTATATTTGGGGACGCTCGTGTATCGTTAGCAGCAAAGGTGGAAAAGAGCTCGTTAGTCACCTAACCCTTCCCCAGGCCAGTTTCACGCTGCACCCTGCGTTGCGTGTCCTGGTGCTCGACACGGGACGTGGCACGTCCCAGGGGAGCAGCGGGGACCACGAACCCGCCTGCCTGCCCCCTCCTCCCGCAAGTCACCCACAAGCCACCCGCCGCCACGGCCACGCTTTGGGCACCTCATGCTAAAAATCCGTGCGGGTGGCCCCAGCCCCCCACGGCCTGGCAGGCATCGCATCGGCGTGGGACGGGGATCCTCGACGATGGGCTGGCGTTCCTCGCGTTTTGTTTGACTGGGAAATGGAGCTCCTGGGCTCCAGATCTGCCTCCCCCAGGGAGGTTTCTGCCGGTTTCTGGGGAGGTGCTTCGTACAGGAGTTGCTGAGCGAAACGGGGACCAGACCAGTGCTGGAGGCCGACTCAGCAGCCGTGCCGCAGCGGGGCATCCCCAGCGGCCAGGCTTCCCCTTTTCCGCCTGCCCGGTAACGGCGCGGGGCGCGAGCACGTGCGAGGAGATGCCCATTCGGTTTGGATAAAGCACCCAGCTGCAAAGATTTTAAAAAACTTATCCAGTTTGGCTAAGCCTTTATGGATCAGTGAAATGGGCTGGAGAATTACCAGAAGTTGCTGCCTGTCGTCGCGTCTGGTGCTTCCTGCTGGGGCTGGGAACACCAGCCACCCTGCCCTGCTCGCGGGAGGGAATTTCAGCAGTTTCACTTCCACACCCAGCCCAGGGCAAAATGCCCGTAAGGAGCAAGAACAAAAAGTAACGTGGTTTTTTGGTTTTTTTGTTTTTTTTTTAAAAAAAAGAGAGACATGTCAGAAGTATTTCATAATTCAGAAAAGATTTACCAACAGGGACTATGGCTGACGGAAAATGGACAGGCTCTGACTGGGACTTGGTGTGAAAGGAACCTGTAGCCAATTGTTCCTGGGCTTGGTCAGTAAAGGTGGACTCCAGGAGGATGCCAAGGTTTGAAGGGGACGGGAGGACTGCTGGAGTTTCATTACAAACCCCTGGAGGGCCCAGCTGCTCTCCCCACACGGAGCCCTGCCTCTGCAGCATATTTGGGGACCTGCCCAACTTCCCTTGCTGAGCCGCCCTCTGCTCTCTGAGCCCTGCCTTGCACGCCTCGGGGGGGTCACAGCTTTGAGCCCCCTGCTGTCACCCCCCACATCCCCCCGAGGGGACACGTGGACCTGCCTCTCTGGAGCCACCAGCATCTGACCCACGGGTCCCAGCCGGACACGAGGCAGGGGCAGCCGTGGCTTGACTTCGGTCCCACCTGTGTTTTTCTGCATCAGGGTTGACTGCTGTCAGCCTCTTCCCACCCATACAAACCCCGTAGGTACACAAAGTCTTATTAAGAAAGGATTGGTTTGAATGTTGACACATGTTTTGGGGGAGGGAAATCTTCTTTTAGCTCAACTCCTTCATCTACTTCTAGTGCCTCTTCTGCCCCAAAGAAAGGGCCGCTCTCATTCACTTCTTTCACTGCAGTTAATTAGTAAGTCCGAGCCAGCCCGTCCTCAGGAGCTAGTAGTTCCCTTAATCTCCCTGTTGCTAGGGCATGCCGACATGCTCCACTGGTACCAGTTCCAGCGTGATGTGGGGGATTGTGGAAAGAAAGGAGAAAGAGCTGATCAAACAGAGTCCGATTAAAAAAAAAAAAAAGAAGCTCTTTTTGATGAGGCTGAGAAGTTCACAATGGGGGAAAGCACAGGGTGAATGATAAGGCCTAAAGGAGCTCATTAAATTGAGGCAAGCTGAGCAGAGTTATCTTATTTCACTCCCTTTCTCCTGCCACCCCCGTGATGGAGAACTCTTTTATCAAAGCGGGGGGGGTTGGGGGGGGCAGGATCACTTCCTTGCAAAATGTTTGATATAAATAAATGTATAATTGTTTTCCTGAGAGTTTTTGTAAATCAACCCTTTAAACATTTGTAAAGCCAGCAGGAGCCCCAGAGAAGGGTGCTGCTTGACACAAGCGCAGGCTGGAGGTGAGAGGTCCCATAGCCCATTACTGTTTCCTCCTCTCGGCTCATCCAGCCTCCTGAGAAATAGCAAGATAAAAGCTGAGTAGTAAACGTGGACCTCAGGGATGATAGAGGTCAAATCAGAATGCAAATGTGAAATGTTTGCCGTGGAAACAGTGTTGCTTACTTTATTTGATCTGCACCAGCCTTCACAAAACCAGAGCCAGCGTATGATTCAAAAAGATCCATGCATTGAAACAAAGTGCTGCCTAGCAAAACCTCCCATGTTTTTTGCCTTGGGATCTCTGGCAAGTGCCTTTCCTCTGACCGCGGCCGGCGTCTGCTGCCTCCGGAGAGCAGGGATCCCACCACAGCATGTCTCGGTGAGCGCAGGGGTCTTGAAGAGCTAGAGCACGCGAGAGGTGCGGGCCGATAGGGAAGCTTCCTACGAGGTCTGTGTTCAGCAGAAGAAACCAGGGTAGGGCTTAATCCCTCGCTCGCAACAAGGGCAGTGGCAGAGTGCGGTAACTGACAGCGCGTTCTTTTCTCCAATCTGAAAATTAGACAGATTGCTTATCAGAGCTGTATTTTGAGAGCCCGCATGAATGATGGATCACAAAACAGAAGCAAGCACCTGCCCCACGCATCCTTTTGCTCATGAGAGTCATGAGATGAGTGCTTACTTTGATGTGAGGCTACTTTTCTTGCAGGGACAGACAGGGGTGGCACGGCCGCGGTCCTGCTGGCCAGCACAGCTCTGGGTGCTGGGGAGGGGGCAGCGGTGGCAAACGGCACATTTTCTCTGCAGAACTCTAACAGCCTTATGGCTAGAAGATTTCCACAGGTTCTCTCTGGTTTCACTCAATCCTTTCCTCCATGAGCCCTAAAGGAGGCTGCTTTTTTGAAAAGCCACCTCATAATTCTTATTAAAAAGCAATCCATTATTGTAAATAATTATGTTAACCTTCCTCACCTGGAGGTCTTTCTCACCACCTTAATTCCTCCTTCTGTCCAAGAATTTCTCTCTTGCTGTGCTGGTGAGGCACATGGACTACTCACTTCTACTGCAAGGGATAAAGGTAGCTATTTCCAAATCTAAGGTCAGCCTTTAAATGCGCAAATATATTTTTATTAATCTCTTCTCCTACTCCTAGTAGTTTCCCCTCCAGCTATAGGAACACACAGGGACCCTTGCTGCATGGAGAGCACTGGATTTTCCACATGGCAGCTCAGCTTGAGTACAGCTTTACTGTTTTAATCTCTTTCAGGTATCAGCCTATCCTTCTGTAGGCTGTTGTAAGACAATCCTGTTTTTTTGCTGAGGGATTCCCTCTGAAGAGGGATCAGGTGTTTGGCATTTAGCACATCCCCCACTCTCATTTCTCCATCCTCCAGTCTTTCTACCACAGCTATTGACAGCAGGATTGTAGCCAAAGGTACGATGAGACATGGTGAGGATGTCACAGTTGTCCCTTACTTTGCCTGGCTGAGCCATGCTAGCAAACAGGCTGGTTTTGCCAATAAAATCTGAGTCAGTAAATGCATTCCTCACATAAACACAGCTGTAGATAGTGGGACGTACTGGTACTTTGTTTGTTAGGGACTTCTCAATTAGTGTTGGTTGTCATCTGTTCATGTGTGTGGGCAGGCAAATGGTAGTGTGCTGCTCCTTCATTCACCCCACCCATCTCCACTCATTTGGGGTCTCATGCAGAGCAGGCAAAGGCAAGTTCAGGGAGGCTTTGTTTGCTCAATGTCATACAGATTTGTTAAAAAGAAATAGAGAGATAGGCCACCGGAGTCTTCTGCCAGAAGAGATCTCATCCATTACCCTACACCACTATCTGGTTTAATGTAATTTTATACTCATCTTGTACTGGTATTAACAGCGGTAACATGTGCAGGACAGTGGAGAACTTGTCTGTTATTTGGGGGATTTAATGCCCCTGTCTATTTGTCAGCTTGGCAACACACTCTCTCCCTTCTTTCCAAGCACGGAGATTTTTTCCCTTGTTTCTTGACAACTAGTCTCTGATGATTCCTCATAAAACCTGGAAATGTCTCTGTCACGCTCCCTTGCTTTTTAGATGTGGTACATTATGTGCCTCTGTGGATCAGGCTCTTTACACATGGGTCACACTTGATTTATGCATATTGATATGGGGAAGAAGTCACACAAGACAAAACAAGATCCAGTGGCTGAAAGTGCAACAAATTCCAACCAGAAGGCACGTTAAGAGTTGCTGTACAGGGGGATACTGTGCTATCGGCGCAATTTTCCCAGGAAGGAGAGGCAATTTTTGTAGCATGGAAAATTGTCATGCTAAGGTTGGATAACAACTCTGTTAGAAGAGGCCAACACAGCGCTTATGGTTTGCTGCTTCTAGTGTTAACCTCTGACAATCCATAAATATTATGTAAGTTTCCATATACCGCAGTTTATCAGCAGGGTATTCTGTTACCGCTTTATGATCTAGAACATTGCTTTGGTTTAACAACAGTTAGCAGTAGTGAACATGTCCCAGTCTAGGGTCTAGGAGGTGCCTGGAGTCTCAGGATTGACTAAAACCCATGCAAGGCTGTCTTCTCCTCTCTCACAACTGGCTGACACTGCAAAATACACAGGAACCCTAAAAACAAAAGCAGCAGAATGGGAAGGAAGACGACTCACAGCTAGGCAAGGGGCCAGCTTTCTCTGCTTTTTCCTTTGAGTCTCCACTTCTGGAAGTCCCTGCTTGCATAGCCTTACTATCAACTGATGTTTTAGCTGTTCATTTATGGTGAATCATAACTAAAGGGAACCAAAGCTCTATCTGAAATTTGCTTCCTCTTGGGCAACAGAAGGACTGTCTGAACTCCTTCCCCTTTTGGCTGCTTATGCTGCTCTTTTGAAAGAGCACCATTATAGCGGTATAACACTGCTGTATTTACAGCACTGCTCTTACAGCTTCGGCTTCCTCAAGCAGCGAGCTTTGGAGTATCTTTACTGATGAGAAGAATATGTGACAATGGAAGGTAAGCTAGAGTTTCTGTGCAGGCAGGAATTTAGCGTGATTACGTTAGTAGTGAATTTTGAGTTTTTCATACGTATGAAAACAAAAACATATTCCCCACTCAATCAGCCTAGTCTGTTCTGCCTTCAAGCTCATCAGGCCAGCTGAGAGGGAAGTCAGCAAAAAAAAGCACATAAAGGAGAAAGTATATTTTTCTAACAAGCAGTTGAAATGAACTTGAAGAATACTTCTGACTGTAAACATTTCTAGCATTTGGGACTATGTGAAATTTAGATCTGGGTTAGAAGATTTTGTGATTTGCATCCATCACTTATGGTAAGGACAGGAGGTTAAAACAAAAACTGACCAGGAGAGACTGAATGTTCCCAGGTGGAGCCTAACAGTCGCTAAGAGGTAGAAACAAAGGTCAGGCTTCTGACCTTTCCCAGACAAAGGTAAACCATCAGTGATTCCATTAAAGCCACTTACTCAGTATTTAAAGGCATGCCATTATGGACCTTGAGCAAGTGATAAGTTTTAATGATGTAGAAAGCACATTAGAGAGAACATCACTGAGCATCAGCTATCCAAAACCTGGAGAGTTCATAGGAGATGCAACAGTAGATGAACTCAGAGAAATCACCAGCTCAGCCTTGGTGAAAAATGCGTGCAGAAGCTGGGCTACATATGTGAGGACAAAAATCACAAAGGTCAAGCAGCAAAATGGGATCCAATTAGCAAGAGACTTTAAAGTCACAAGTATATTTTCCATCACTACCGTAGCAGCAAGAGGAAAACCTAGGTGACTGAAAACATGCTCTCCAGTGTGGAAGAAAGGCTATGGACAGACAGTTCATGGCTAGAGTCCCAGGGTGTTTAGTACTTTTTCTGCATTTGTCATCACTTCAGAGAAATATTGCAGTTGATGCCAATGACAGAGGGGGGTGAGATCACAAAACTACAACACAGACTAGATCAGAAGATCCTTCAGATAGTGTTCAAGTCAGTTGGGCCAGATGAATTTCATCCTAGGGTAATTGCTCCAGCCAGTTAATTAACTGCAAAAGCTCTAGGCATAACTTTGCCTAGCTTCTGGGATATCACAGAGCCCAGAGATCATACTTGGAAGCCTGGAAAAGTGCAGACGTAGTTCCTGTCTTTAAAAGGGAAAAAAGGAGGAGCCATGGATTACAGATTGTTCAGTTTAACTTCAATTCCCGGAAAAATACTGGAACAAACAATCAAACTTTGGTAAGCATCTAAAACAAAACAAAGGGATGAATAATGGCCAGCATAGATTTGTCAAAAACAAATTGTGTAAAACAGGTCAAATTTCCTTTTATGACACAGTAAAAAAACCTTGTTGATAAGGGAGAAGCAATAGCAGTCCTATATTTTGACGGTGGTGAGGCTGTAACATGATACTCCTAAGCAAATTAAGGGAACGGTTGATAGATGGAGCTGGTCTAGGATGATGCAATACTGATTGGAAAACTGCACAGAGAGAATAGTTATCACTTTAAAAACAGAAAGGTGGATCAAGAAGAGTTGCCTGGGAATCTATACTGGGTTAGTCTGATTTAAAGGGATTATGAACAGCTTGGACAATGGAATAGAGAATATCATATTCTTGGCTACCACAAAGCTGGAAGGGGACTATGGGTATACTGAAGTATAAAGCTACAATTAAAAAGTATTTAGACAAATGGTCTTAAAAATAGGATTCATTTCAGTAAGGACAGTTCTCAGTTTCTATACATGGGCATCACCAGGAATAATTAATTCTATCTGTACAGGGTGGTGAATTTTTGCCCAAGTAACAACTCTGCATAAAAAGATCTGAGAGATGTTCTGGGTCACAATAGAAATATGAATTAATTGCTAATGCAAAAAAGGCAAATGCCTCACTAGGATGCGTGCATAAGCACATACCCTACAAATAAGCCTTCTGCTCAGCTCTCTGTGAGGCTGCAGTTGGAGTGTGATGTCCAGCCGTGGGTGCTGTGCTCAAGACAAGCTTCAGAGGACATCTGGGGAATAATCAGAGGTCTTGAAAGCCAGAGCTAGGAGGGAAGAATGAACAAACTGACTATCTTCGGTCTAGGGAAGACTGAGGGAGATAGGGTTACTGCTGTCAAATATGTGAAAGGTGTCTGGGAAGAAAAGGGGAATAAACTGTTCTCTGTATCCATGATAGATAGGACAAGTAATGAGCTTAAATTACAGAAAAGGAGACTGAGGTTCAATGTTAGAAGAAGTCAAGCAGTAAGGATAATGACACACATAAGTATCTGAAGAGGGTGTGGAATCACCATCCTGCGTTTAGGAAGAGGTTAGACAAGCATTTGCCAAGAGTGACATAAGTATAACGATCCTGCCTTGGGACATGAGTCTAGACTAAGTGATCTTCTGAGATCCCTTCCAGCCGTATAAATCTCTGATTCTCTCCTGGCTGCTGGAGGAAGCAAGGCTGATGCTGTGGAGCATTGCAAGTGCTCCGCGTCTGTGGTTTGTAATGCTCCAATTTGTGAGTGAGAGCCAAGAGCAATCCTGCAGGAGCTGTATGCACTGCTTTCTGGTTCAGAGGAAAAAGGTTGCAGTGGCAGGAAAAGTTGCAAAAGGCTGAGGCATCCTTGGATTATGAGAATATAGTCCTGCATGTCTTATCTCATATTTAAATGTCTCCGGTCCTTACGTGGTGATGATATGTGATACCAACCTTGAAAGCATTGATCAGTATAAAACAGTCTGTTATGCTGAAACTCTGTCAGGCTATTCCTAGGATCGCACGCTAATTGCAGCCTCCTGTAGAGCCAAGCAGAGCTGGCTGTCCTTCTCTATATAATTCAAGACTCCTTGCTTCCATTTTGGTGGGAACCAGAGGCCAGTTCAGCCCGCAGCCCTGGCACCGGTGATGCAGGCTGGCACTAGCAGTGCTAAAGCTGCTGCAGTCTCTGTCAGACGCCAGGGAATAGAAATGTTAGCAAGTGTTTTTTATCTGGAGTCCCTGCGGGCCATTAGGGACAGAACTTGCTAATGATTATTTTCTGCAAGCACTTCCAGAAGTTTGTGTTTCTCTAGGAATTCAATGGAAGATAAGTGGAAAAGGGTACAAGCAGGAAGGACAGAAATACTCTTTTTCTTTTTTCAGCTTCTAAAGACAGCATTTACAAACATCAGTATATAAATAGGAAAAAAAAAAAAAAAAGGCTTTTTTTAAAGAGGTGGCTAACCCAATGTCCCTTGAAAAAAATAGCAGAGAGCAAACACTGAAGTCCTTTAACTCTATGTCATAATTTATAGCAGGTTTCCAATTGTGAAATCTCTCAGCGATGTGGGACAGATGTTATGGTGAGGAAAATAAAATAAACAGACAACGGGATGGGAAATGCAGAGAAGATGAAATGTCCCCGTGTTGTAATCCTTATGGGAAATCACTATACAGCTTCCCAAAATACTGTGCTGGTGAGCACTTAGGAAGCCAGACGAGCTATATAAACAGAGCCACTAGAGGTCTGTAACAGGGCCCGTGCAGTTTCCACAGTGAGCAGCAGTCTCAGGGGCAACTTTGGGGAGGGGACTCTTTCTGCCCACCATCTTCTAAATGATCCCTTTAATATTCTGTCCAGAGCTATTTGCGTTAAGAAATGCACACAAATGGAGGTTTTCCAGTGCTTGTTCCTGTTCCTATGGCAGTAGATCAAAGGCAATAACAATACAGAGTTAATTAATTCAGGAGAAGGAATTCCCACTTGCAGCGGTCTTAACCCAGCAGTGGAGGGAAGGTGTCAATCATAAGGGCAAAGGTGCTGAAACTGGCATGGATTTGTGTGTTGGTTTTTTTTTCCCCCCACTAAGGACTTCAGGAGGGGAGTTAAACAGTAAATGTCACCTGAGCTTCAGAAAATGTAGGGGTTTATATATAACCAACAATCTATAAGCATACATGAACCATCCAGCTGCAAGAAACCTGGGCAAAAACTAGGCCTACAGTCTTGTAAAAAAAAAAAAAAAAACAAAAACTCTCTGAGGAAATTGTATTTCCCTTTCTAGGTCAAGTTTGGAGAACACCCCTCTCAACCTTACTCTGACTGTCCCTCCCCACATGAAAGACCAGCGGCACCCTCAAAAGCAGCAAAACATGGCGAAGGGAAAGCTGGGGAGGCTCCCATCTCCACCTGCAGCCTTCCAACTTTGTGTAAATCACAGGTGCAGAGGGGACTAAATGATTGGAAGAAGCAAGAATTATTGACTCATACATAGAGGAGTGCAGACAAAAATCCTTGGATAGACGTAACAACAAATAAATGAAGTAAGGTTTTTCGGGAAACAGAGCAAGGGGCTGGCCACCAGGGTACCTGGACTTTCTAGAATGCCTTAAAGACCAGAAGGAAAGAAAAGAGAGGAAGTTTATTGATTTTACTTGAGCTAGAAATTACCATGATAGTAATCTGATGCAAATCTAGATCGGGAGATCTCAAAGAGTACAGCAGAAAATGGAAAAGTGGAAAGAATGATTACTTCCCCATCAAAAATACCCTGTCCCTAAGTCAGAGTAGTATAGGAAAAAGGACCACACATGAAGCAAAATATTATGTAATCCTGCTGATGTTAAATGAATTAATTTCTTCAGATAATGTCTTCAAAAAGATATTTTTTCTCAAACAAATGTTCTAAAATAATATTTCACTCATATCAGTGGCAAAGCTCCTGTTGACTTAAACAGATGCAGAATGTTGAAGGTGAAGTCAGTTTAAGATTCTGTTATCCTTTTGCCCTGTATGCCCTTAGTTTCCTTTTCATATGCAGCTCACCTAACCAGGCAGGCCTGCATTTCTTTCTCAACACAGGGGAAGTGACCCACGCGATCCTTTGTGTGGTTTCTGCAAGTGTGCTCCCAACAGACAGCACCGAGACAATAGAGCTCTCCTGAAGCTGATTTTATAGAAAACATGCTGAACCCCATGGCCAGTATGTAGTTTGTTGTAAGGTGCCAAATAGTTCTGGGGTCGAATCTGCCTACTTGAAATTGCAATGAAGAAATTTTTGCTTTGGGCAAAACAGGCACATGGAGCTCATACCCAAATAGGGAAAGCTGATGATTTATCTACCACTCTGTAAAATAGGCATTAATTAGAAAAAACAGATAAAAAAGGGCTCACTTAGATCTGACGGCCTTGTCTACTGCAGGCAGCTTAATCATATCTGCAGAAATCCACTGCACAATTTCTTTCCTACATGCAGCCTGTCCCATCTTTGAACTCCAGCTGACATCTTCCCAATGGCACAAACCTTGAAGGCTCTGACATACGAGAAGGGATCTTTACATTAAAACATCTTGCAGCCAACCTTGTGGGTTTTAGCTGAAATCATGCATGCGCTTCCCAGCACCGCACGTGGTAAACGCTCTTACCTACACAGAGGCCTCTGTGTGTCCATTCATTCAGACACACCATCTGTGCCCACATTGGGGCTTACGCCAACCCACGTGTGTGTGTATGTGGTTTCTCATCATGTATGTTTTCACTGAAAAAGGAAGGTGAGGAAGAATGGTCCTTTTCATTTCTAGGAAGGCCCTGAACCATCATGTTGTATATAGATCTGGGAAAAGGAAGCACTGCCATTTGGAGGAGAGTTTAGAGGCTCTGAAGAGGATGGCCTCTTCATGCTGGCGTAATTTAATTTCTCTATTCACTGGATATTGCCCCATTAAACCACTTGCAGCATGACCGAGGACAAGCTATATAAGGCCTAATTGCACTCCCTTATGAAACTCGGTAGAAAAATCCTTGACACCTTCACACTTGTTTTTTTGGGGTTTATCATGTATCATATGTTCCGATGTTTCCTTGGTAGTTACGTTTTTCATGGTGTTTTGCAAGAGTTCAGTCCCTTTGCTAAGACATTACAAGGGCTTTCTCCTACCGTACGGGGTCAGACCCTGGAACTGGTCAGTCCAGTCTCCCGTAAAACACTCCCTTGGGCTGCAGGGCTTGGAAGAAGGGTTGCCAAAGGCCCAGCTCATACTAGAGCCAGCGGGTGGGAGAGGGCAGCACAGAAACGGCGATAAGGTAGGACTTGTGTGCTGTAACAGAGGGACTGGGGTAAGTCTCAGCCCCAAGGCACCTCCAGAAGGTGAGGTGATGGCTGCTGGTGACATTGCATTTGAGATAGGAGATCTTAAAATTCATTATTTAAAAAGCATTCTTTTTGGTATCTTACAGCCAGCAGGTTCTTTTGGCACATCATTGCACTTCAGACGTTATCGGAGTTTAACAGTACAGTTCTAGGGAAAGTCTTTGGGCTATTTGCTCCATAGCTGGAGTTTAGAGACAAAATATGTACTGTAACCTGAGCTTTAAAAGTTTTGCCTGTTATTAAGAAAGCAAGCTGCAGCCTGCCCTCTTCCTCCCTCCTTTCTTGAGGGTGGTTAAAGTACTGAAAATACGACACATGCACAC
Source organism: Tyto alba (assembly GCF_018691265.1). Lineage (NCBI taxonomy): Eukaryota > Metazoa > Chordata > Aves > Strigiformes > Tytonidae > Tyto > Tyto alba. The sequence continues at coordinate 12,105,899 of NW_024881280.1, forward strand.
CGCCTTTTAGCTGGCTTCATAAAAACATATCTACAATAGTAATTTTTATGTTAGTAACACATGTGAAAAGAATGTGTGAAGCCCAGGAAACTATGCGAAGACTCATACTAGTTCTGTGTTTAATGATACTGAGATACGAGGCTGGCACACCACGCTGCAGTGCGCAAGCTTCTGGCTTCCTGAGCCAGCCTTTAAGGAGAAGGCTGAAGAGCATTGCCTCCTGTGTGCCATTTGTCTTCTCAGGAATGTGCTAAAAACAAATCGCTGTATTCTTGTAGTGACGGCTGCAGTTGGCCCAGTCCCCATGTGAGTGAGATTAAGGCATTCTGATTTTTGTGGTCCCTGATAAGGTAGAACTATCTGTTGTAGATGGCTTGGATTTTTCTCAGGGGCATCACTGGGAAGAGCAGGCTGGTACATACACTGTAAACTTCCATACCTTAAAACATCAGGAATTCTTTTGTTTTACCTTAAATTTGAGTTTTCTGTGGAGGAAAAGGGTCCTGATATAATTTTATTTTTAATGCATAAGTGCAGTGCTCCAAGAAGTATTTTTACCTGTAAGATAGCAATTGACACAGGTAGATCTTAAATTAAGAGTATCTCTTATTGAAATCTGTGCTTTTCCTCTACCCTTACCATCCTCCTTTGCAACCCCAGAAAAGGTGGGGTGGTACATTCCTGAGGGGGGCTGTTCTAAAATCCTCATCCAGCAACAACCAACTTCCTACCTCAGCTGCGTTAATGAACCCCTTTGAACAACCCGTGAGATGCAGTAGGTGCTTATGAACGTGAGTAATACTCTGCCACGTGTCTGTGCTCCAGATACTGGGTTGGTTGTGAAGCAGGCAAGTCTCCAAAGCTGGGATAGCGTTCCTGTTACCACCTTCCCATGCCAGCTGTCTCAAGGAGCTGTTACAAGAGGTGGTAATCAAGTGCTCGAGGAGACCCTTTGCTGCCTCCCGCCCCTCGCCATGCTCTGGACATCTCTCCAATGAGGAAAATGCTATTAGAGTATTAGGTCATCACCATGCTTCTCTAAACTCCCCTCTTCTTGACCGATCCTCCTGTAGCTTGCTAGGCAGATTCCCAGGTCCCAGTGCACTGGGGTTATGGCTAAATGTACAAAATAAAGGCGGAGAAATGAGTGGCTACATTGCAAAAGCGTATTCTGTTGACTGGACATTTTGTTTCGCAAGGCTGATGAGACAATCTGAATCATACTGTTCCTCCCACACAGAAATCCCCTTCTGCTATAGTATAGTTATGCCTTGCATACCTAATAGCTTAGTAACAAGCAGAAAGCAACTTCTCTGCAAAGCTGGGGAAAACCATGTATCCCAACTGGTAGAGAGTGGCCAAATGCCACCCTCTTCAGCTTTGGCCCCAGACTGACTTCTTGGAAATTAATACTGTGATCATCATTATAAGAAGTGCCAGTGGTAACTGATTGTAGGCAAACAGTGCAGTTACCTTTCCCTTAGACAGTCAAGAATAACTGGAAAGCTCTGTTAATATTTTGGTCACTTCACATGCTTTCACACAAACCTTGTTGGGAGAGTGGCAGCAGTGTAACAAAAGCAGAAGAGGTTGTGGGACCATTCAAACCCACCTGCCGCTCCTTATGGGCTCGTTTGATCAAAGGGGCTGCAGATGGAACCATCTCCATCTCCACTGTGGCTCACACATGATGTTCCTGACTACCTCAGCAGGTGACTGAAGACTTTCTGAAGCAGCCCAGGTGCTGGCAGGCTCAGTGTCCTCATGCCCCCACCGTGGGTTCAAGGCATACAAGATGAGCACCATTTTGCTTACTGCCTGACAGAGCCTTTCTTGTGTCCACGTGCCACAGTCACATTGAAACCCAGCCGTGGGTCACCACCTTGGGCAAATGGGTGGAAGGGAATGGGACAGCAGGATCTGAGAAGTCAGTGGTATCTGATGGGTGGGTGGCCAAGAGTTGCCAACCACTTTATCTGGCAGCTCATATGCATGTGTTGCAGTACGCAGCAGAGGTTTCGGGTGCTGATCAGCAATGCAATAGGAGATAAAGAAAAAAATGTTGTCAGCATATGGGAGAGATTCAGGCTGTGAGGAGGAGCTGTCTCAGGAAGATCTTTTGTGTAAAAGCTACTACAGTGGGAAACCGCCACCCTTTCTATTGAGTGTCTGGGAATACAGGGGCTGCAAGTCCTGTAGTTCGAGCTTGTGGGTTTAAATCACTGAATTCAGTGCATTTTCATAGGGCAAGTCTAGGCCAGCAACTTCCAGGATGGTTTAACTGTGCCCAAAACACTCCTGCAGAACAGGAGGAGTCTTTCCAACAGCTCCTTGAAGGCAGGTAAAGAAGTGGGATTTGTGTTGCCACAACCTCAGATACCGAGCGTGCTGGGGCTGCGCGGGGACTGGTGGGGGATGCCGGACACATCTGTCCAGGCTCCGCAAATCTGCCTTCCCCCTTCCCCGGCCCCGGCCCCACCTCCGCCACCCCAGCCTCGCTCTCTCCGAGCTCTCAGCTTGGCCGGGCAGCTGCCAGCCCGTCCGTGCCCCGCCACGAGAGCGTCCACCCAGCACCCAGCTCCCGGTGCCCACTGCTCACAGCAGTGGCCGCCAGCCAGCCACAGCGTTTATTTTGGAGGCCTGCGGTAATCCCCTCCACCCTCACACCCCTCGGTTTACAGTATCGCAGCCGCCTCCAGCTTGCGATAGCGGAGTGGCCGATGGGTGACCCTGGCTTAATGTAAATATTTTGCTTTCGCTGGAAGGAAATGTGACATACATTTGGGGTGGAAGTTATCCAGAGGCTGCGGGCTCGGGAGCCTGCCGCAGCGGTCTCAAGGTACCAGCGCTGTCAAACGCATTGGACTTACCCCCCGCCCATTTGCCTCTCGGTGGCAGCGAGTGCAGTTGGGGGTCGGTGTGAGGCGTCCCACGTGCACCCCATCAGCGAGGAGCGAGGGTGCCCACGCTCCCCGGGCACGGCACGGCACGGCACGGCACGGCACGCCTGCCCCAGCACACCTCCTCGTGGGCGGCTAAGCACTAACACAGAAGCGGGCCATGGTGGGGAGAGAGGAGCACAGGTGCTTCCCAAACTCCCGCGCGAGTTGGGAGCTGAGATGCCATCCGAAAAAAAGTCACTAGGTGATTATTTTTGTTTCTTAAACCACCAGACTAGGTAAGCAGCTGCGGGTAAGGTGGCTGCCCCTGGCCTTCTGCTAACGGCCCATTTAAAGCCTGGGTGGATTTTAAAAGCTGGCCTCCAGCTGAGGGCTGTTTGCTGTTGATGACATTTGCAATCACCTGCCTCAGTCTGCCTGGCTGTAGCGTGTGCTTAGAAAGGAATAGTAATACGATGCTTAGGGGCATACTATATGAAGCAGCTAGTGTTGTATTTTACATCTGATAAATATTAATTAACAGCATTTCAAAGTACAAAAGGTGGTGGGATCTCATGCATTGGCTGGAGAGAAATATACCTCCCTGATTTAACCATAATCTTGCTGAATTATGCGTTTGGCTCAGCATGACTGGTTATCCCAGAGTGGTGTCTGCTCGTTCGGCATTCCCCCCTCGCGCACCGAGGTGCCGACTCGCTGCAGTAGAGCCCAGCAGCCTACCCGGGGACTCAGACAGCCAGATTATCCAGAATGGGCAAGATGCACCAAGTCGAAGGTTTGTTTTTGGTAAGTAGCCAGAAATTAAGGCACTAACTTGTTGAGGTTTTAGGCCATGCCTAGGCCCCATCCTGATAAACTGCTGTGAGCTTAATTATCAACCTTTGTTTCTCCAGACAGTTAAATTTGTTATGGAGAAAATGCATATGTGTTGGATTCGCTTGTGAAAGGCTTGACAGTAGATAATTTAAAATCAAATTACAGTGACACAGTCTGCCATTAAACCAAAAACAGAAGGTTCCCTTTCACAGGGCAATGCTCCTCATGAACTAAAATAAAAGCTGAACCAACTGCACGGTAATGCTCAGCCAGTCCACAAAACCTTAGGGAGGCACACTGACTTTTTAGGAAGATCCCCAGCAAATGTTAAACAAACTCTGACATTCCTAGCGCCGCTGCCCAGAATCAGCACTTTGCTCCCTGGTACGTGTGGAGACATTTAACCAGCTCTTGCAGCAGCCGCTGACACCATCATACTGAATCCTGCCTGGGAGACCTCAGAAATGAGTCATGAAGAGGGGAATTAACCCGTTACTTAGAGCACGCTGCCAAGCTGAAAAGCAACGGACAAGGAAGGCAACGAAATAAGAATTTACAGAATTGGAAATTTTCATCAGGTGAAGATTTTTTTTTTTTTTTTTTAAATTAGAAATATACACATACATACACACACATATGTACAACACATGCACAGCCTCTACGGTCAAAGAAGGGAACAGCAAGCTGTTGCAAGCAAAGCATGTGCCACACGATCCTAAGCAGGATGTTATGGTCATAGTAGAACATAATGTAGAAAAAAAGATGAGGTGGGAGACTTCAAAAAAGCCCAACCCCCTGAGCATGCTATGGTGCTCTGGTGGCAGTAACCCCTCCCTGCCAGTGCGAATGTCTACGGCTGATTCAGAGAAGGGAGGAATGGCTCTGATGGGAGTTGTCATGTTGTATCCAACCGAGGTCCTCACAATTCACAACCTTGCAGGCTGCCCAATGCAGAGCGTTATTCCTCACCTTCTGGCCTTGTTCAAACTTGTGTAACCACACTGTGTAAGCACTCCTACTATTCCGACAATCTATAGATTTATTTTTACTGTTGACCTCTCAACCTGCCAGAGCTATTTCTGATGTTGTGGTATCTCGGCTAGCAGGCCTGTGGGCTACTCACCGTTTCTACTGGATATTCAGAGTTGCACTGTTGCACTGAGCAGCGAGGCTGTGGGACACAAATCCCCCCACGTCCCCTCACCTTCGCCTGGGTCAGGCTGCTCCTAAGTGTCTACATTCAGATTTACCACGGGAAGACATGCTGAAGCTCTTGCTTCGGGACTCAAGTTGACCGCCAAACTCTTTGAAATCGCCACCGGGGGCACCCGGAGGGAAGGGTCACTGGGCTGAGAGGGCCCCTCAGCGCTGGGCCAGCAAGGTGCAAGTCCATTAACTTACTGCCACTACGGATATGAAATGCTGGGAAAGGACAAAGGAGCTCGCAGCCATTACAGACAGGCTGGGTTCCCTGCCCCACCATGACAGACTCTGTTGAACAACAGATTAACCAAATTCTTTCGAGCTTTTCTTGCGCTGAAAGGACATTGCCCAAAGCAGTTGAAAGGACAGCCCACATATCCAATACGAGCAGCTCTTTTTGATCTGCTTTTCCTTTGACACTGTCTGGGGTACCCTCTCCCCCACAATGTAAATTCATTCCATTTCAATGCAGTTGATTTGGATTTGGGAGGAGGGTAAAGTGCCAGCCACCTAAAAGGTCAGCCAGAAGAACTGCCACCTAAAGGACCAGCTGACAGAGAGGTGATTTTAACTGACAAAAAAAGGTGTTGAGAGTAGTTTGATTATTTTGGGGGATGGTGGTGGTGGCACAAACAAAGAGCTCTGGACTCAGCAGAAACAGCTAATTCAGCCAAGTACCAAAACTGGTGCCAGCTCTAGATAAACTTTGCTGCTCTTCCTGCAGTTTTCATCCATACTCGTCCCAGTCAGCACCAGGAACTGCTGCTGGGTGCACCTCATAAATAAAAACAGGCTAGGAGAGACTTGTGTTATGTTTCCTATGTGTTTGCTTCGAACAAGGATGTATCTCACACCCAGAGTCCAACTTTGCTGTGCCAGTTCAAAAAGTGGGCTTGGTGTTTACACCTAAGCAGCAACCTGAGCAGCAGGAGGAAACCTCCCCCTTGGTCAGAAGTGTTCATGTCTGGGGTTTTGGCTCTGAAAATCACACATGTGGGTGTGGAGTGAGGGGTCTGTGAGTTGCAGCTCTGGGTGCAGCTGTCAGTGGTCAGAGCCATCTCTATATAAATACCTGCGATGAAACACATGCGTAACTGTCTTAAGCACAAAGCCCTCCCATACTAAGATTTGTATTTCAAGAAGAGGAGAAAGAGAGATATATGTGTACATGTTTCTGAGCTAGCAAACATGAAAAGTTATGCACAACAAGGAAGCACGGCACATTTGCTGAGAGGTATCTGGGAGGGCCCTCTCAATCTCTCTGTCTATCAACAGAAGAGATGCTTGAAGATTGCACTCATCCCGAAACTCTCATTTTCTTTTGCAGAATAATAAGCAAAGAGGTTTTAGCCTGTTGCCTGCAGGGAAATGGTTTTGTAATGGAAGGAGCACCCTGCACTAAATCAACAAACAAGAGAATGGTTGTGTTTGTTTTTCCATGTACTGGAGGTGAAGGTGCAACCCCACTGGGGTTTCTTTCACATCCTCTCCACTTGACAGAGGGCGGGGGCCAGGCACAGACACACGCAGAGCTGCACATCTCCGTGGAGGGAGCGTGTAACTGGAACAACAAAAGCTTTGGTCTCTGCCTTTCCCCAAACGCGCCGTGCCCTCCGTGTCGGTGGAGTGGGAGATGGCACGCCTGGCCCTCTGCCCCCAGGCTGTACTTTCACCAACGCTCTAAGCCAGCGCTTGCCACCAAAGGGAGCTGCCTCGGTTGGTGTCTCACTGCCCCCGGCTACTTGCTTCCACCCTTCAGCTCTTGTGCAATCACACCCAAGCGCGTCCGTGAACGCAGCTGGACTACAACCAACCGACAACTACAGAAAGGAAGCTTTTTTTAAAAACCCAGCTCTGTTCTCCACTCCAGTACACTCTCTTGCCCTGGCAGTGATCCTCACATGCGTCTTTTGGCAGCGACAAGGTGCTCATGGCTCAGTGGCCTGGGGCAAGGGATGACCTGGGGGGGGGGGGGGGCACACTGCCCCGGGGCGTCCCTGCCTCCCTGTGTGGGTGGCAGGAGAGGAGAGCAGCAAGCACAGCTGAACTCATCAGCCAGAAGCAGTGGTGCTGGTGGAGGTATATGCACTTTAATACAACTAATTTCACATAGGGTCAGTATTTTTGCTTCTTAATTACAAACACAGAACTGCCAGTATAATTTTTGTCCATGCTATGTACGCTTTGTTGGTACCTCTGAAGGAGTGTGCCTGGCACAGGCACAGACAGTGCTGATTTGGAAAAAGAGTTACTTAGCCAGACAGAGGTATTTTTTCCTCCCTTCAGTTGCATTCCAGAGATAGTCAATTATTTGGAAGTATCTTGTGTGCTTAGTCAGTGCACAGGGAGCATTTGCACCTGTCTTATAATAGAAGTATTCCCCTTATTCATATATTCCTAGCATTTGAATCATTAGCTCAAAAAGAGGCCTACAGCAGGACTGAATACTTTAAGAGAGCATATGCTACAGATAGCTAGCCCTCTCTATGCCTAGGACACCTCATGCACAGTTGTATGCCCACATGGGCTTATGTTTTTCACATATATTTCCTGTTGGCTCTTTTTGCTCCCAGGAGATAGAGACATACTTGTGCAGGCATCTGTGTGTGCTCGTGTATGTGTTACGACAGGTACTCCTGTGCCTATACAAGTACTTGTAGTCACATGCAGATATATATGTGCCCATACAGACCCACATTACCAGTCACGTTTACATCTGTCTATATACATGCCTATCCTGCCATGCAATCAACATATACACAAGTTTGCTGCAACAAGCCAATTGTTTTTTTTTTCTCTCCTGAATTGCCAAATGCTGGAAGCTGCAGGCTAGCTATTGTGGTTACCCTGATTCCCAGGTTTCTTCTGCAGTTGGCAAGTAAGCAGCACTGCAAGTTTCCTAACAACTGGGATGAAGTTTTGTGTAAATCACCTTCTAGGCATTAGACTTTTCCCAGCAGAAGAGGGGGGCGGGTGTTTAGAGGAGGGAGAGTTGCTCTCTTTGATGTGGGGATTAGTTCACATGTCAGTGTTATCCCCTTTTTTTTTAATATGCTGTGATTTATAGAAGGGCGGCTATGAGAGATAGCCAAGGGGACACCCACGTGGGACCTACTGACAGACACCACCTCCCAGAAGATACCTACAACTAAAGCAGCTGGCATCAAGAGAAAGACTCCAATTGCAAAAAAAGAAAGCATCGTAAAAAATAACCTGTTTTGCCTAACAAATGCTTTCTAAAAATTAGGATATGCTTCAATGCTTATGGAGCAGGAACTGGTTTTCCCAGCAGCAGAGGGGGAGTCTTTTTGTACATCCATAACAAAGAAATTATAAATGCTTTTTTCCTTTAAAAAAAATGTTTAGTTTGTATTTTCCCCTTAGAGCACGTATCACTAGTGAGAATGAGTGTGGGTCCAAAAATTATGTTTGCTTGAAACGTATTTAGCAATGCAACTGCTCCAGTCAGTTTCCATGTTCTTCTGCACGAATCTTTTATCAGTGCTTTAGAAAAGCTTCACTTTTTGGTCAAAAGTTACGTGGTTGTTCTGCAATCCAATCTTATGTCTATTAGTGTTGGAGGAAACTTTCCTGATGCAAAAGCATGGGAACTGGATAAGGCTTTGGCTTCTTAGGCTAAAAGCCATATTCAGAGCAGCTTTGCTTAGCATATCTGAATTGCTTACTGCTTTGTGGAGTGGATGGCTGAGGGGCTGGCAAAGGAGACAGTGATGGATACAGTAAGAAAGACTTAACTAGCTTTTATTTTAAAATGTCGTATTAGTATTTTTTTTTAAATTTCTTTCTGTTTTGGCTGTTTTAAATTCCTAGTATTTTTATTTGTCCAGTTCTCTTTCATTGAAACTTTGAGACATTCTAGTAAAACAAATACTTTTTTTTTTTTTCTTTTTTCTTTTTTTTTTTTTTTTAATAGAAAGAGCTAGTTTATTTTCCAGCCAGATCAGCTCTTTGAGCCGATTCCCCGCGTGGCTGCACTGGTGTTAAAGGCAGTGGGGGTGTGATGAGACTGTGGCAGCCCCGACTTTAGTGTGAGCTGCTGTAAAACTCTACCCTCAATCATCAGTTTTATCACGTTGTTACCAGAGGTAACACAGGATCTTCCTTGGGTGTTCCCCCCATCTGGAACCCCAAAATCCCGCCTTCACCTCCGCTGATGCTTTACGCGCGGGCTCCTCTGAGCACGCCGGGGCAGCCCAGCGACTGCCTGGGCACCTCACCTTCAGGGACGGACCAAAGCCAAACCCCTTCTTCACCGCTGCGCTTCCAACGGCCTCCCGCAATTCCCCCGCTATTCTCTTAAGCATAAAGGGGTTATTGTGTCACCCCCCCAGGAACCCATGACTGCCGCTGACAACCAAAGCGTGACGCACGGCGGGACGTGCCCCACACAAGTAGGCTTTGTACCCAGGGCGGTACTGTAAAAGCGGCCACGTTCAAGCATGGTGGCCTTGCAGCGTGACTCCTCCCACCCCAGCCGGGGCTGCCCCACGGGCTCTGACCCAAATGCTCATCGCCCTTCTCCAACCCGCAGCGGAACCGCAGGCAAGGACTCCTCCGGGCCCGCGTACGCACTGCCTCGGCTCGCTCCTCCTCTCCCGTGCCACTGCCGTGACTGCAAATACTTCTCAGAAACATGCACAACATAACGTGCTGCGTGCACGGGCACCCTCTGCCCCCCCGGACAGGCACCAACACAGTAATTCAGAGGGAAGTTTCCTTTCACCCCAGCCCACTGCGGGGCTGGGGATGCTGAGGGGTGTGTGGAGGGAGAAAGGTGACTTGGTGGATTGGGAACAATAACCCTTTCCACAGCCTGGGAAACATGCTACATATGTTTCTGGCAAGGAAGGGTATTTAAGAGACATGGCACATGTTGCGCTACTTATTATTCTTCACAGATGGCCCACCGGGGCCAAACATCAAAACCATTTTCTGCTTGTTTGTTCAAACTGTCAAAATATTTGACTGAATGAATGTCAAGCGGTATCCTGAAGACGATACCTCTTAGGAAGAAAGACAATTCAGTGATCACTGGGCTCCCCTGTTTCACTGCACCTTCCAGAAATGGAAAATCCTCCTCGCTGATCTCCTGGCCATCATGCAACAGGGTGGGCAATGTCAGCAGATCCCAACACAGACATCACTGACTCGTATTTTCTTCTACATACCTGTTACCATCTGGCTGCTCAGACCTATCTCCATTCTCACTGGTAGTCTGAATCCTTCCTGCTGGGATAAATACATTTTTCCTTTAAATCAACAGGCAGCACCAGCTGATTAAACCCCAGTATTCATGCATGTATTTTGTTAATGCTTTTCAGTGAGAAAAGTCATTCCTGTATTACTCAGGTATCTGGGAGAAGCAGGATTTCTCAAGTCTCCTGTTTGGATTGAGTCGGAAATACACAATTTAAGCAAAGTACGTTAATCATCATATATACTAGGAAGTTAGACAAGCCACTTTTCAGTACTTAGAATGTAGAAACTGAGACTAGAACTCAGATTTCATGATTTTGGAGGCTTACGATTAAGAATTAAACAGTGTAACAAAATATAAAGCAACAATCAAACAGCCAGACAGTCAAGCAGAACAGGCTTACACTTTTGAATTCATGAGCAAAGCAGAGAATTTGAAAAATACTGTAATTTGTTGTTGTTTTTGAAAGTTATGTTGGTAGTGATGGAGCTTAAAACAGAACAATAGACTGTAACTGCAAACTTTGCCACGGTCTTTCCACTTAAACCCACAAAAATGCATATGTAGGTTGGAGTTCATAACCAGCCTGCCCCTTCCCCTCCAAAAAAAAGAACCAAAACTGAATCTAAATGCTCGGTTTGATTATCCAACTGTTTGGCTCAAAGGTGAAGTGCATGTCTTTCTGTGGGCCACGGGAAATGCAGGTGAACAGTGGGCCCTGAGAGCCCGACACAATTCCCATGCTTCCCAAAGCCGAGCTGCAATTCATGAATCATACTCTGTCACGTGCGTGAAATCCTACATGGAAGCATCAGGTGGAGAACAAGAACTGTTTCTGTGTGAGATTCCTGCACTCCCTCATGTTAGAGCAATAGCAAGGAAATGACTGTCACTGCCTATATATCAGAAACAGCTTCTGAACATTTTTGCTTTTCATCTATATTTGATAAAAAATCACTTCCATTTGAGATTCTCCAAAGCACGTGTTTTCTCTGATGTCTCACAGGTAGGAGGGATGCAAAATAAAATAGTTTGTTACTTTCACAGGTTGTGTGATGTATTAAAATACCTGCGCTATCATCTAGAATTTGGTAATGGAAGGCTTTAGGGAAAGGACTGTACTTTCTTTTTGATTTGCTAGTAATACATACTGGCAATGTCCAGTGAAGGTTAAAATTATACTGGGTCGTTACTGTGTACTCCGTATACAGGCTTTAAGAAGTGATTTCCATACCCTGGTGAAGCAATTAACCATTAGTACAGCTGTTGGGCTAGAGAAAGTGGGGTAACAGCAATATGGATTTGGTTGGAAAGCAGCAGTTCTTTTTTTTTTTTTCTTCAGGTCTAAATGGCAGCCTGGTCAGACACTCACCTGGCTCCACTGCTTGTATTTACAGCTTAAGAGAGAGCTCAAAGACTCTGGAAATGCTGCAGCTAAATAGCCACCTTCTTAGCACCCTGCCCGGCGCAAAGCTTCCCTGGGACCCGATTAGGAAAACACTGCAGGGGACTCACGGGAATGGGGCTGGGGTCAGGAGAAAGTGTTAAACCTTTGCATGTAACTTTTCATGTGACCGGGCTGGCGGTCCAGTGACCGTGGGCTCCACTGGCAGGCAGCGGCTTGCGGAGACCTGGGAATTATTATATGGGATTGGGAGAGAATGCCAGCAATGTGCACAGGGCTCGGGGGGGAGGATGAAAGGGAAACGCCACTCAGTGAATGAATCCAGAAATATGCATGCAATTTGTGAATGACTTCTTTCCCTTCGCTTGAACCTGCACACAGGTCTCGGCAGCCCCCGGTGGAAGCCCCATGATGCTGTCCCGTGGCGGGGAAGGTCCGTGCCCACCCCCTCGGCTCTGCCAGCCCGCCCGCCGCTCCCCAGTGCCCGCCTCCGCACGGGCGCAGGCCATGCGGCTGCGCCAGGTGAAGGATGCTACCAGGAGCACGAAGGGCACCGTTTGGGCACGCCGTGCACAAACCTCCTCGCCGAGGCACCGGCGAGCCTCCGAAATGCAGCCACCCTCGGGGGGGGGGGGGGAGAGTGGGGTGCAGCTCTTCTGAATGCGGCAGCTCCCACTGGTGGCGGCAACGCCGTGGGGCCGTGGCGCTACCCACGGCTGAGTGCAAGGGGGGAAAATGAAGGGCTGCTGATTTGGCAGCCTGGACCAAGTCTCCAGGCTGGGGGGCAGAGCCCAGGCGGTGCCCCCTCCAGCGTTACCGTGGTGGTTGGGGGCTCACCTGCCTGCTGGCCAGCCCCCCGAGGCGGCTGCTGCAGCCAGGCGGGGGGTGTGGGCACGTGCTTCGAAAGCGCATGTAGGAAGAGAGTAGCTTGCTGCCTCCCCATGGCATGTAATTTTGGAAAGATGGGAGCAGGGCATTTGCCATCTAGAAATGGTGTCCCTGCAGCTCCTCACTTGGCATGGTAGAACCATCTCTTACTATCCTTCAGGGCTACGGCTGCAAACAAAAAACGCTTTCATTTCACTTTGGCGGCGGTTCAGGTTGTGTGTGCTCTGGCTGCTTCCTTAATTACAGTGGTTGTTGACAACTTCTTCTGATAGAGACCCTCTCTTTGAGCAGTCGTCCCACTCCCCCACTTTATTTTTGCAGTCTGAACACATAACAAACCGGGACAACATTCTGTAAAAATAAGCTCACTGTAACGCAGCGATTCCCGTGCCACCGTTATGCTGTGTTCCTCTCTTCTGTCCTCTCAGTTTATGCTGCTGCTGTTTATTTCCCCTTTCTGGCTATAAGACATTTTATTTATTAGTGCTGGATTTCCTGTTGCCCACAGCTGCCTGTACTTTACTCTCTCCAGATCACTCTGCCGTTCGAGTCAGTCTGCAGGTTTGTTATCTCACTGACTGAGGTGTTCTCAGCAAGTTTGGTCGGAGGTTGTATTAAGCAACGCTTGACAAAGAGGGGGACTTGCACGGCAGCCTGGACATTCAAAAAACCCAAACAAACCGAAAGCCGATATGGGGAGCCCTCACAGGCTTAGGAAGTGCCCCTTTTTTATGACTTACTGATGCAGAGATTATGCTTTCTCAGATAGCAGGAACACCTTGTTTTGCTTGCACGCACTGCACCACAGGGAGGAAGTCAGCCCTTCAAACTGTACACGGTCTGCAGGTCTGACGGAGGAGAGATTAAAGGTTTGCAATTATTTATATTTCAGACTGTGAGCCACATTGTGGTAGAAATGTCATGCGGACTTTCCACACGTGAGGTTCGTGAATGACTTCCCTGACCTTCTGTGGACATTCAACATCCTCGTAGTAAACACAAATATTGCTTATAGGGAAAGTGAGATCATGAAGGGGAAAAAATGTTTTGCTGTTTTGAACGTGATTTCTCTGCTGGGAGGAGGGAGGAGGCACGAGCTTTTAATGCTCTCTGTATTACCAGCACAGCCAGTTGGAAAAGCTCACTCATCTGCACTGGAGAAGTGCTTCATCTAACACTCTGTTGCCCGATGCTCATTTGGTACTATTCCAAGTGGCAGAGAATGAGGTTGAGGTAGAACCTAACGGTAATATTCTCTCTCCCGTGTTTTATGTGCGAGAGGCTGCCCTAATTTTATCATCTTCACTTTCTGTTTGGTGGGGCTTTGGGGCCTGAAAACTGAGTAATGAGAGTTAAGGGTGAAGTGAATGCCAAGGCATGGGGGCAGCTGTGGTGTTCTACTGCAATGCAGCTGTAGCTCCGTCAGGATGTGACCCTCTCAGCTGCTGTTGATGGTGGGCAGTTGCTGGTGGAGAAGTACTGAAGGTGCAGCACCATTAGATGCTTTTTCCTTTTTGTCAGATGTTCGAGAGCTGCCCAGGAACATTAAGTAGGGAACGGTCTTCTGACATCTTCCAGGTAAGATGGAAACAGGAGATCCTGAGTGTTTGAATTATGAAAGATCCCAGTGTGTTACCTGCAAACCAGTGTTTTAACCCCAGTGTCCTGGCCGAATTCCAGCTCTGCTAATTACATCCTGCCTATGTGAAAATTCCCCTGCGTTTGTACACCGCTTTCTTCCCTGCTTGTTTTCAGCAGCTGTGTGGAGTTGCCAGGCGCGGCGAAGCGAAGCGCTTGCCATGTTCCACCTCAGGCCTGGCTGCCTTTCAGCGGGGAATGAAATGAGCACTGTGCACAGCATCTGCAGTGAGCCTGGATCCACTGCAGGGAAGGGTGCTACAGAAGAAGTGTGCCCAAGGACCAGCGCTGGCACCTCGTCATCGAAGGCAACAGCGTGAAGAGGCCAAAGGCACCAGCGCCGAGGTACACTGCAGGGTCACGGGAGAGACAAGAGGAGGCTGCTGCACTGTGATCTGATTTTCCTCCTGGCATCTCTCACCTGCAAGGACTGGAATAGCTGGCACACACTGATCTGGTTTTGGGGGCTGACTGACTTTCAGGTTTTTTTGCACAGTGGGAGCAGCTCTTGGTCCCGCTTACACCAGCCACTGCCAATACATTTCCAGCTGTTGCATGTCCGGTTATCGATCGGCGTGGACAAGGGAAGCAAAGCGAAAAGAAATAATTCAAACCCTTTACATCTATAGATTTGTTTCCTTCTCTTCTACTTCATGATTCATGTGCACATTGCTTTTTGCTCAGCCCTGTTGGGAACAACTCTCTTCAACTGACCATTAATCCCCCTGGTGAAAACCTGACTCATATCACTGAAGAGGAACTGGCTGATGGATTATCCCTCTCTTCCGAAAAGGTGAAATAGATGGCTGCAGCAGTAGTTATAGGATTCTGATAATAAGAAGCAGTAAGACATGCAGGTCACATACAGAAGTATAATGAAATCACATATATTCAATACAGGAGTGACTTATTGGCTCATCTGTCCAGTTTTATTGTCAGACAAGTTCTCTCTTTGATTATGGTATTTTTACCACAGTCCTGCCTGAATATTATATGGAAGCACATACAAAAATGTTTGAGGTTGCTCCCAATAGTACACCAACTCCACTGGAAGCAGTGGAGGCAGAACATGCCCAAGGCAGACAGAGCAGTGACTTGCTTCTCCTCCACCCTGCACCCCACACCCCGCTCTGATCTTTCAACACCTTAATCCCATGGGAGAGCAGCTGTGAGTAGTCTCTCTGTTCTAAGGGGGAAAAGACAAGGTTATCTCAAGGTGTGATGCCAGCATGTTTTCACTGTGCCCCAGAAGTGGAAGTACAGCAAGCCTTGAAAAGGGAGGGAACGTGTGTTGTCAGTGGTGTAAGGTAGAAAGCTGGGACTCAAAGACCCGAGTCCTGTTGCCACACTACCCACATGACTTCAGGCAAGGCACAACTTTTTTAGTCTCATTAGCCCTGTCTTTAAACTGTATTTAGTACTTGCTTCATGGGGCTGAGAAGAAGGGGGATTAAGCTTTAATTCATGAATGTTTGTAAAACATTTTAGAACTTGGATGGAAATTTCCCAGGTAGTGCAGACAGCATTAAAGAGCTTATCTCCATCTCCAATGGCAAATGGTCCCGCAATATGAGAGAAATAAGTGAAACAGTGCTTGCCTTTTGGTGTTTATAATAATAAAAACCTACCCTCCAGCTTCCCCTCTCTATCCTTCCACGTTTTTTAAAAAAAGGAGAAGCAATGAGAAATTTTAGTCTAAACAGAGTGCAGTTGCTCCCTGGAGACTTGAATGCATCTCAGTGGAATTTTCCCTGCCTTCAGCCTTTTGTGCTTCTGAAAGGTCCTGGAACCAGGCATGTGACTGTAAGAGCAAAAAAGACTCCTGTGTCTGAGTGCTCTACCAAATATTTACAAGATACCCAGATAAAATGGCTACAAGCAAGTTCAGCAGGGTTTGACTGAGTGGTCAGCAGTGCAGCACTGCCAAGAAAAAAATCTAAACTTTAGTTAAAACAATATTAAAATTAAATTTTACAAAGATCTCTTCAAAGCACAAAACTGGTAACACTGAAGCTGGAGAACTGCTCTTCCCCAAGGTGAAATGTATTAGCTTTTAAAAGTTGCTTATTGAAATGGAATAGCTTCCTTGTTGTGATGGAAACTTCCTTGCTAAAGGACAGCCCAGAGCTGCGTGAGTAGGCATGTAATTAGATAGCTGCAGAGCAGCCTTCTCCGTGCCATCCTGCTGGTGGCTGGGAGTGATGCGACATCGGCTTCCACACCCCATCAGCTTCTCAGTCTCTTGCACTGCCATGGTAAGGGTGGGCAGCACTTTTTAACTGGGGCCGTGTGCTCCCCAGCAGCTCTCTCATCACCCAAAGACAGCCCAGCAAACTGGAGATTGCAACCTGCTCGCCTCGCTGCCACAGGTGGCTCCACTGCAGCTCATTCCCTTGCTGTGTTACCTACAGCCACTTCAGCAGTACTCCAGACCCCCCATATTTCTGTACGGGTTACTCTGCTCCCCAAGAGGTTGCTAAGGCAGACTTTCCCTGGGACCGCAGAGGACAGAACCAGCCTCTCGGGCCAACGGCGACCGTGCAGCAGCAGTCGGCACTAACTGAGCTCACGGCTTTCCCGTAGGGATGTGAGGCTTGAGAGCCGGGAACAACCCGATCCCAATCCCAGCAGCCAGTGATGCCTTCCGCGGCCTTGAGCGAGTCATACATTCTCTAAGTCTGTAAGGTGAGTAAATAGCTCTGTGGTTTGCAGTCGTGCTGTGAATACTTTAAAAGTGCTTTGAAGACAGAGGAAGCCAAGCAGCTGTAATACACAGAGATCTTCCCACCTTTTGGATTGCCACCTGTTCTTCCATTCTGAACTGTCAGACCCCGGCTATTAGCAACGCTGTTACATCATCTCTGATGGTTTTCAAGTGAGTTACAGGAATAAGAGCTCACTGAAGTATTGCTTCTTAATCAAGCCAATGAGTGGGTTTCTCATTTCTCTTAAAAAGCAGAAGCAAACATTTCACTACATTATGGGCTGTGGACACCAAGCCCTCTCGTGTGTTTGACTGTTGGTGACCCCAGATTGGTGAGGAGACGGGGTGAATTAGGAAGGCATGTGTGGCCTATGCTCCTTCAGCAGCATATGTGTTGTTCAGAGGCTTTTATTACTATGTCACTTCAATTAAGCTGACCAAAATACAGAATTTTCATAAGTTCAGAGTTAAGTATGGCCCCACACATACAAAGAACAGCACTTGGTTTTAACGTTAGTCTTAAAAGAGACAAATGAAGAAGAATGCTCACTATCTGCTTCACCAGACTTTTGAAAACCAATGCTGTCATTCATTAACTTCTTAGTGGAGGTTTCATTTGTCCTTTCTAGAGATTGGATGTATTTCTCAGAGTCTCACCAGTAGTGCTGGGTAAAGCAGCATCGAGTAAAGTATCTTTCAAGGCAGTGTTCCTCACTCGTATGGTCTGCAGGGCAGGATTGGTTCCTTCCCAGGTTAAATTTGTTTGATCCTTTTCATCTGAAACACACAATACAGACAGTCATCTCAATGCCAATGTGTCAAAATGAGATCACAAAGTTACCTTTTCCTCCAGTGAGCAACCACTTGGAAACCCATTTAATCCACAAAACAATTCAAGGTAACTAGTTCAGTATGAACCGATTTCACGGATTTGCTGAAAATGGATTGACTTAGACATAACGGTACGCTTTCTGCTAGTTACCTTCTAGTTCTAGTTTTACTAGTCCTTCTAGTTACCGATGTCCAGATTCTCCTTCTCATTCTGGCTGGCAAAGTACCTGATGCTACTCTCATGCTCTGGAGCCAAACCTCAGACTAGTCCAGGCCTCTCTACCATCCTTTGGCGGAGCTCTACAAACACCAGCATATACTTGCTGAGGACCTTTGCATCACCCTAATTTTCCAATGAAACTGTTTTTTAGTAGCCAGTGCCTATGAACAGTGAATGGGTTGTACAAGAGGACCGACAATCTCTACCACAGCTTAATTTCTACAGTTCAAACACATTTCCTAGAGTTAAACAGAGCACACTTACACCAATGTATTTTCCAACTACTAGCAAGTGGCCTTGGATTCAGAGAAAATATTATGGCTCCACCCTATGTGCTTTACTAATACCTGGGCTGAGGGCAGAGCCTGCTTCCTAACCAGTATGTGCTGCTCCTCTTCTAATCTTAGTCCCACGTCAATGCCAGGCTGTAAAGTGCTTTGGGATGAAGTTTTCTATGTAAATACAGGAAATTACATTACTGTGATTAGAAACCTTGTGTAGAAAATGGACTTTTGTTTGAGAGGAGATATTAAAAAAACAAAACGAAAGCCTTCCTGATCAACCTGCAAGCTCATGAAAAGAACACAAACTGAAGAAACACACACACTTATCAGGACCAAAATATCCAAGGTACTAATGAATCATCAGCCAGATCATATCATGTCCTCATGTTTGCTGCTATTAAGTGTGTTACAAGGTGTCCCAGGCCTATTCAAATATGTACTTCTCTTCCCATCTCTACAGCTGACCTGTTGAGACAAGCTCCATCATAGCACAGGGAGACCTCAGCTGCCAAAAGGACTCTGCAGAACAGCCAGTTCATACCTGGGCCAATTCCTACTGTTCTGTATCAAAGCTTTGAAGCAAGCCAATAAAGGTGAAAGGAGGAGGGTGAAAGGCAAGGTATTCCACTGCAACAGGCAATGACATTATTAACAGAGGTGATATTGTAGAAGATACACAAGGCTTACACATGTTGTCAAGGGACGATGTGTCTTAATTTTCTTCCTCACCTCTAGCCCTCCTTGTTAACTATATGAAAAGCAACTACACTAGAAAAGAGTTGCTCATATAGCTGTCCTGGTATAACTATACTGCCGATGATGATAACCCTAATGCAGGTAGGACAAACCCCACTTTTGCCAATACACCTTTGATGAACTTCTCAAGGGAAATATGCTATACCGACAAAAGCACCTCTAAGACTGTTTAAAACAGCTTTGTTTTTTACTGCAAGGCATCTACAGCATTGTTTAAAATTATATCCCTACCCAACTATACTTAATTTTAGTGTAGAGCTGGCTTGACAGCCCAGAAAATGTATAGAAAATCCTTCTGTGAATTTACTGGGAGACCATAAAGAATCGGTGCAGTTGCCTAAGCTCTGCCTAGCTCTGGGAGAGGGCTGGCAGGAAAAGTATCTGAGATTTGTTTCAGTAGAAAGCTATAGAAGGGAGTAGGTGAGTAAATTTTTCCAAAGAAACAGCTCTTAGGGAGCCTTTGGGAACTTTATATCCTTATCCTATTAAACCAACCAACCAAACAAACAAATAACCTCTCCTCCCACCCCAAAAATCCACTCTCTCAGCAAGGGAACAGAAAACACCATCTGTCTTTGAGAAGAATTCAGGCATTCCATAGTCATGATGTACTAGGCTTATAAAAGTTGTCATTCTTAGCGCATCATCAAAGATACTGTAAAAGGTTTTTGTAGTGTCATATTAGCCAACTACATTTTTGAGCCTGATATAACCCAGTAAATATGCATTTTCAACATACTATCTCTTTTTTGCTTACTTGTTTGTTTCTGTTAAACCATGATGTTTTAAAAAATCACAGGAATTTTGGAAGTCTGTTTAACACCACTGCTTTTTGAACAGCATTGCCCAGGAATTTCAGGCCTAATGAGTCTCACATTTTGAAAAGCAGCTGGCCATAGGTTTCAACTCCAGGATACTATAGCTTATTTCTGGTTTCCAGTAAGGTTCATTTTCCACCAAACGGGGTTTGTGTAGGAAGCTTAGTTGCAAGTTTACCTGAAGAAAGATACCACCCATCCATAATCACAAATTATAAATCTTAACGTACCTTTTTAGCACTGTTTTCTAGAATAAGTGCTAGTTACTAATAGGTATTGAACACTTCCCATTGATTTTGTGTGGAATAGAATTAACCAGTTATATCCTTACCTGAAGTAAGCTGATGCTACATAAAACTGCTTAGATTTCTATACAGGCTCTGATTCAGTCCTTTTTACTTTCTCTGAGTGGTTCAACTGGTGGAACTGGCCTAAATGATTATAGGCAAGCACACGTAACCCTTCCATGGGGCTAGAAGCCATTGCAAAGTTATTTGTAGTGTATGTATGCAAATCAACTTCAGTTTGAGATAGTCCAGGAGAAGTTTGAGGGGGATTTCCCTGCTTTATGTAATCTATTGTTGCTTCTTAGCTTCCTCTATTCACATGGCCAGGAGGCGTAAGTATGACACCGCTGGTAATTTCTGAAACTCAATCTGAAAGCAAATACAATGTGTTCAGTGACCTACAGCAGTCTTGCAGCTTTTGGTAAATCCTCGGGTGCTGGCTCAATGCTATCTGGAATAAAGGTGGCCTGAAGGAGCAGTGGGGGCAATAACTCTGATGGTAAGAACTTCACTTAATGGCATACTTTGAAAGAGGTCAGCAGCCAGGAAGATCTATGTGCTATCCCTCAGATGTAACTCTGGCCTACCCAGAGCTCTAATTTTACATTTCTCGATCTGTACAGAGTGCTGCACCTCGCACATGATGGGTGCTGCCAGTTCAGTGTGGGGCATTTACAAGACCCCTGCAGATCAAACTGCGAGCACACAGCTGTGGCTGCCTTCCCTGGCCATTCCCACGGGGAGGTGAGGAACAAAACTCACCTTACCATGTGCTCAGGTGGATGTAGTCCCAGTAAAGATACTCACTGAAATGACAGGCCAGATAGGCAGGTGATTTAAGGCAGGTAGGAGAATCACCCTGCCTGCTAGCAGCCACGGGAGAGCTCTGTGCTGCTAAGGCCAGGCTGCTTCTGATACCCAGGTGAGCCTGTTCAGTGCTAGGCTGGGTACTGCCCTCTGCCCAGGGCATCGTGCTGTACAGATTGCACTGTTATTGTTACAGATTGGAAGATTTATCATTCAGCAACAATCCAGATTCTGAGAAACACGCTTACCAAAAACCACAGCTAAGGGAAATACGACAGGTGAAGTAAGCATGGTGGCACTGAGGAGGAAGGAAACCTCCCTGCAGTGCACTGATAAGAGTGTGCTTGATATATACTGCGTTCAATCTGGACAAATCGCAACTGGGAAAACACAGGAGAGCCGAAGGAAATTCACCTCGGAGGCCCTAGGGACTGAAATCAGTCTGTTAAAATGCTTTGTTGGTTTAATTTATCAGTACTTAATTAGGATGCTTAACCAACACATTGAGAAGACAGTAACTGTCAATTATTCAACAGGCTGACCTTTCAGTTACAATATGACAATTCTGAATAGAGTTCATGGAAAGCTTGTCCTTCTTGGGTACTTCAACAAAGCCAAAAGGGAACTGGACTGAACCAAAAAAAAAAAAAAAAAAAAAAAAGAGTGGAAAAAAAAGTAGGGCACTATTGTGAAGACCTGGTTAAAAATACAGGTCTTGCCATGGGCTCTTTGAATGATCCTGGGCAAGTTGTTTCCTGCCCTGTGCTTCAGTTTTTCCCATCTGTAAAAGAGTACAACAATGCTGACCTTCCTTGTAAATCACTGAGATAAATAGCTAGAAAAGCAGTAATACGTTATTAATTACTTATTAATATTTCTGAGGTAGAAAAAGCAAAGAGAAGAAGCCATCAATCTTTCAGGGTTTTCTTGATCCTCATAAAAAATAAAAAAGCACCACGTAACATGAATTTCACACAACAGAAACTTTTGGCAAGCCACCTTTAAGAAGAAATAGTGGGTGCACAATTAAAAGAAAGTTAAAAGCGGGCAGACACTCAGGAAAACGGTCCAGATGGTGAAATGAGTTAGGCTGCAGAGCAGGCTCCCACAGGAAGCGGTGAAACCCCCATTGTTTGAGGCATTTGAAACTGAATTCTTCGAAGTGCTGGTATATATAATACAAGGAACTGTTCTGTGCTGCCTCGAAAGGTAGCAGTGCTGGGACGACCTGCAAGAGCTATGCCTACCACTTCTAAAATTTTAGGAGGATTCTTGCTGCTCTGACTATGAAGAGCTGTAGACACTCCTTTTATCAATATAGTATCTGGGGAACATCTACTGGAGAGTAACCACATTGTGCTTTTGCAGGAGATAGATTCAGCAACCCTTAACAGACCTTTCACATTCCTGCTTCTGAGATCTGAATTTTGTATGTCCAAGACGGGAAAAAAAGCCCCCTATTCTCTGTTTGAGAATTACAGTGTGCATCCTACAGACAGACTATTTATTTCCTGTATTACAATCTAATGAAAAACTGGGTGGCTTGATTTTTTACAAGCAGTGGTTTGCAGAAGAAGTACCATTATTTTAATGGGAACCAAATGAGCGATTATTATGTAAATGGCATTATGAGACACAGAACCAATGCTGAAACATTAAATGCTCTGGGTCAAACTCATCAAAATGGGAACTGGCAGCAGCGTACTGGAACACTGGGGTTTCTCCACACTCAGATAGTGCTGCAAACATTTCTCGTTGCTGCTAATGCTAATGGTTCAGCTCCTCTGGAGGTAGCTATGGTAGGGAGCCTGACTGCTTCTGTTGTTACTGGCACTTAAAATCTTAAGACCTTCTCTGAAATCCAAATTCAGAGCTTTGGGCCAATTTTATTGATATGACTCCATTTACTGGTTGGAGCAGTCAGAGGAAGAAAAATCTTTAAAAGGAGCTTAAAATTAGAGTTTTAATATTTTCATTTCCTCTTGGTCTCAAGAAATTCTCTACCTGCTGGTAGAGAAAAAAAGAGGCGGATTGATTCAGATGGCATATTTGCACTAGTGACCCTGTCTGTCTTGATTCACTTGGGCAGGGCGGGCACGGTGTGCTCCCGCTCCCCGCTCGGCCCCTCTGGCAGGAGCGCGGGGGCCCGGGGCGCGGGGCAGTGCCCCCCAGCACGCCTCGCCTGCTGCCTCCGCGCAGGAGGGCTGGCACCGCTGGCACGCTGCCCCCGTCCCTGGCCAGGGATGCAGCAATTTCCTCAGGAATGAATCACGAACAAGAAAACAAACAAGAGCTATTTCAGAAGTTTTCTTTCTCCCCCCGCAACTGTCCTGTCCAGTATCATATTCCTGACAGTTTATTCTTCAAGAATTTAGTCATCTAAGGTTTCAGTGACTCATGTGATGATCCTTCTACCCATTTCCTGGAAAGAGTCCTGCACGGGCCTCTACACCTCCCTGCCATTTTCCTCGAGGGTCTCATTCTCACTACATTTTCATATAATTCAGTTTTCCTCCGTTTTTGGGGTGGAGAAGGGAGGCAAAAGTATCTTGAGTGCACCCAAATTTGCAGTGTAACCGGAAAGCAACGTGGTGAAAGAAACATGTGGAAAACAAAGACAGGCACCGAAACAGAGAGTCTCTTCTGGAAGTAGCTGCCTCTTGGGCTGAAAGCTGGTTAGAAGAAAAGGAGCTGCTGTAGGAAGAGCTGTGTGGTACAATACGGTCATGAATTTACCAGGGCTGTACCCTGTAAAATGAATAAAAAGATTTGAAGGCTCGCTCAGATCACTTTCTGGGTGGCTGTGACTCACTCTGGGCAAATGCCACTGATGACAAGTACCCTGACACAAACTAGTGAATGAATTGGGCTGGATGGGAACCAAAATAACCATTTTACATACTTGGGCCAATCTGAAAGACACTTCTGTGCAGAAAACAACTGCTTCCTTTTCCTGATTAAAGTTCAAAAGCTGCTCACTGACAGCTTGAAGGATACTTCAGCAACTTCTGATCTAAGCAGGGTTGTGCTATGCCTACAGCAGACAGCTGCCTGGACATCAGTGATGCCCAGACCATACCTTCTAGCCCACACAGAAGTGCTACCTGTGCATATTTACGTTAGTTAAAACAGGGGGTCTAATGGTCTTCCTAAAATATTCAGAAACGTGTGTGAGTGTGAACCCATCAACATAACTGCAGAAGTGTGAAGCAGCCCAGCGGCAGTGCTGGTGCGTGCTTACAGACACTCTGCGCTGAAGTCAGCAGCCTGAGCATCCTGGCTTACACTAACTTGCAGCAGGGCTAGGTAAGGAATTTGCAGATCTGTCTGAGGGAGACCAGGCCAACATGTCCAGCATTCTTAGAGGATGATTTCAGTGCTCAGTTACACCAGTATAACTGGCATGCATACTGGTGTGTGTGCATATAAATATACACACACACACACACACACACACACGTATATGTATGTCAGTATATATACACTAACATGCATCATAAGCCTGTTGCCTTTAAAGGGATATGGTGTCAGGTCAAAGCTGGCCCGACATTCTTCTTATTAAAAAAAAAATAAACTTCTACAAGCCCTGATTCCAACAGAAATGTTTCCATGATTTATTTTAAGAAGGGAACATTCCCCCGCAGTGCTCACCGCAACCCAAACATTGCAGCGCTGTGCAAGAGCATGAGAATCAGAGAGGAAACTGAAGAATCTATTTTCACTGCTCAAGAAGAGAAATACAGAAAGTAAATAAATGGCAAAAGCAGTGACAAATAAACTTGATTTTAGTGGTGGCTGCAGTGTTATCCATAGTATGGCTAAGGAGAGTAGACGTGAAGAATGCATGCTTTTCTAGTGATTTCTACAAGACATGACTAAGTATGAGATGGAGACTCGTGGGAGCCATCTACACTGTAAGAAAGGGATTTATTTTTCTTTGGTTGATCCTTCCTGTTCCTCACACCTTGCCTTTTACATCTGAGAAATTGAATAGCAGACGAGAAGAAACTGCCTCACTGTTTTCAAAGCTAGAAAATAATTTGAAGCCCAGGCAAGCTATCCAGGAAACAAATCCCTCATTTGTGGGAGTGCTTTCAGATGCTTGAAAGTAATGGGAAGAGTCTTTCTCTAAGTATCTGGAGCCCTCTATTCTACAGAAAGGGGAACCTGCCTTCAGTGCTACTGCTTGTTTCTTTGCTCAAGTTTGCAAAAAGCGTCAAGCTCTAGGAGAAGAAAAAAAGGGGCACATGGAGACAGAAAGAACTACTGAGTGAGCACATACTTTCCTGACCTAACTACTGACTGCATGCACACACACATGCATGCAGACATGCACACACAGCACACAGCTCCTCCGTCGGAAAGGTCTGTGTACCAAGGAAAGAGGAAAAAAAATAGTGAAGCCTGTCCAAAAGGGACTGTAAAGGCTGATCTCGTGGCAGATTAGTGATTTCACTAGTAAGTTTTTGGAAGCTGTAAACAGGAAATGGTTAAGTAAAAGCAGGTGGAGCATGGTGACTGCAGGAACAACGCAGGAAATAGCTGAGCGTCTGAATGGATGCAAAAAAAATGCTCTTCTGCTCAGTCCTTGGCAGTCGCAATACACTCGCTCCTCCTTCCCCTGGTCCTCCTTTGCTACCCTTATCTCCCCAAGCTACAAAGTCTTGCAGTCTGCAAACACCTTTCGCTTGAGTAATCTGTCCTCCCTGAATTTGGGAGCCAGCATGGGAGAGCTGGGAGGTCCTACCTGGAAGGCAAAAGACAAGAGGGACTCACCTACTGCACCAAGGATGAGTCAGAAGCACCCAGCAGTACCCAGTGCCTGCCAGGGGCTTCAGGTCGGAGGAGCCAGAACAGCATCTCTGGCTACTGCCTCAGATGCTGCAGTACCAAGTGTATTTAGCATTAGAGTCAATCAGAGAAACATCATTCTGATCGTCCCTTTCATTCTAGGGGGCTCCCAAAGCACTTAGATGTAGGAATCATTTTCCATCTCTACTGAAACACAGTCCCTTCTGGAGGAGAGCACTGCAGCTGTTTAATAGCTCACAGCAACATCACACAAGCAGATGGAAAAGAAAGCGAAATGTGTAAGAAACGTTCTTTCCACTTTCCTTCTAACCCTTCCTTTCTCTCCTCTTTGTCCACAGCAATTTGTGCCAATTCCAGACGACTCCAGATGTGTGTCTTTCCCACCAGTATCTGCGGAGACTTGGCTCTGGAGACTGGGATCTGCTTGCCAACATGCTGCCTCCTGGTGCTTTCAGCCCCAAGGGTCGAGTTCTTGCTGCCACACTTTCCTCCCTGGCTGTGCTGCCAGACATGCTGCGGGATGGAGGGCAGACATGCTGGTAAGGAACAATTCTGCTTTCTCCTAGATGAGTATAGTGTCGATGTAAAATTGTTTAACGTAGACAAGACACTCTTGCCTTCAAAGCATACTAAACAGTCACATGAGGAAAGTTAAGAAAGAAGCACAGAGATTAGTTTGAATCATTTTGATCCTGTCTACAGTTTAAGTAGTAGATGGTAAAGCTATGTTGGCAAATTCTGCTCTTAGATATTCCTCCTCCTCTCCTAGATTTAAATTGAAAAAATATCTGTTTCTTCTTATATTCTGAGCAAAGAAAGCACTAATGGCAAATGGGCTTCTGTGGAGTTGCAGCAGCACAAACAAAAAGGTATTTTTTGGTAGAGAAATCTTGCAAAGAAGTCTTGCTCTTTTTTGATATTGTTATTTTGGCAAAACTTACCAGGTGTTATTGGGAATTCAAAGTTATCCTGCCTTTTCTACGTCTTTTAAAACAGAGAGTTACTATATACAACCTAACACTTTTTAAGTTCAAACTCTTAAATCCGACTCTAGTCAGGGCCTTTAGGAGTAATGTTCAAACTCATCCTGCCCAATCTCCAGTATCCCACAGGACTGCCCAGACCATACCCTCCCTTTCTGGAGGTGTCCTGAGAACAGTTGCGATCAGTCTGGCTCCCCACACCGCTGTTCCTGGGGGGGGGATGATGGAGGGGGCACTGCCAGGGCAGAGGTTGGTGCAGCACCTTCTGCAAGTGCCACCACACTCATCTGCGACACCATGGGGCATAAGTACACAGAGAGGATGTGTCCTATCAACTTCAGGTGGATGGCAGGACAACTTCAGGGAGTTAAACCTTGGCACTGACCTTAGGGAAAAAACAGTTTGCGATTCGTATGAATCAAAGAAACTGAGAGAAAATAACTGTAATGAGCTGGACAAAAATAAACAGGTGTTTCTTTCCTGCTCTTTTCACAGTTTCTGCTTCCCTGCACCCTCACCCACATTTTTTTTTTTTTTGTGCTTAAGTTGTTGAGAAAAACAGCAGGAATGAGGTTCCTGGTATAATTACAGTTTGCTGAGGAAATCGCAGTCCGCAGCCATAATTCCTTTAGTGCTAGAGACAGATGCCGCTGAGGTCTAATCACAGCCTTCCCACTAACCAGGCCCTAAGTCTAATCTGTCATCAGCTGAGAGGCCGCTGGCTCCCACCGCGCGTGTGAACTCGAGCTGCTCGGCTCGTTCCTCTCCCCTTGTCCAGAGCCAGGCAGTGCCAGAGGGAGGGTATGTTTCCATTCACTCCTTGCCCTCAGCTACAGCGATACTACAACTTCAATGTGCTGCTTATCTCTCCTCCATGCCTAGTATCAGGGCCACTCAAAGCCTTGCTGGAAAGGGCTCAAGTGGTTGTTTTCAACTTACAATGCCGCACAGTGACTGCAGTTCAAAAATACAATTTAAGCCGAGATAAGCTGAAGGAGAGTCTTAATGAGAATGGCCTGTAGCTAACTCCTTCCAAAACGTATGGCATTTTCTGCTTATTAAGAGAACAAGGCTGCACTCAGTGACAGATCATATAACCTCCATATGTTAACAACAACAACAAAACCCAAAACGGTATGACTGCTGATGAGCACAGAAGTAGGAGGAAGAGGGAAAAGCAGAACTGGGTATATTGAAAAAAGATCCATGAGAGAGCATACGTGTAAGGAGAGACCGAACAAATCTCTCCTGCATGTTAGACACAGCTGCCATTGCCACAAATGTTTTGTATATGACATTCAAAGAGCACAGGGCCACATCTTTGAACTTCTCAGTGCTGGTGAAAGAAGCTCGAAAAACATCAGACCTCACCAGCTCAGGAGTGCTCCTGTGCAGGCAAAAAGTCACCATGATACTGAATGAACATTTTTAAATTGAATTTTGGTCATATAAGAAAACTGGGTGAAGAAGTCTAATTCAAAGGCATGTTACTGTAGTATGAGTGAACCAGTGAGAACTGGGAAAGTCCTTAAGCTGGTACCTGCCTTATAGCATCTGTATAGTTAACAGGTACCCTGAAATAGCAGAGGAGATGTAGATGTTTGGGAGGTGTAGACTGAACAGCTGTGTTTTACGTAAGTAGCTCTTAAGAAAGGCGTAAGGGAACAGAGTAGGTCATCATTTCTGGTCAGAAGCAAAAGCATATTAAACTAGCTGACTTTCTGTAGCAGCCTGTGGCCAACTCAATTTCTTTGTGTTCAGCTTTTTCCGAATCTGCACATGGTAGCTGGGCACACGCGATAATACTCACCAGATCTCTGCAGTAAAGGCGTGCATGGCAGCTTCTCAGCCACTGATAGACCAGAGGAACAGAAAGTATAGCACAATGTCTCAGAGGCGGGGGAAGGAGTGACTCATACAGGAAGAAAAACAAAGCAAAGATGAACTTAGAGCATAAGAGAAGAGGCAGTGTTGGCTGTAAATCAGTTTTCCTGCTCTCAGAAGGGTGGGTATTACAGTGAGAGGAGTTGTACTTGACAGTAATGGAAGTCCAAGGAAGTTTTAATAAGATTAAATGGCAGTCACAGGCCAGCACAGAAGAGGCCTTAAGGCGAAAATCAAAGACGGGAAGTGACTAAGTAGGTCAGAAGCTGTGGGTAGCGAGCTGGATAGATTAAGTGGGACTTGGAGCAACTAAGTTAGCTCTGGTAATGACAAGTGATAACACAATGTCACCAAGTTTAACAAATCTGTCTCTGAAATCACCTTCAAGGCCTTGATAGCAAACCAGAGATTGTGGAGTTCTAATACTATCTACATCAGAGCAGATACTGTATGTGTTTTAACAAGAGATCGGTTTTACAGTCACTTTTTGACCCTGTCAAGCTTCCTGTAAATAGTGTGCTGTTTTGTCTGAACAGGATTTCTTCTTAAGGAGTTAGGAAAAATGAACTGACTAATAGAAATTGTGAGACTCTGAGAAGGGCCACTACTGCAGGTTGAAAAGACAGATGCAATGGAGAAACTTCTTTCCACCTCCAAATTCAATAAGACTTTGATTCAACAGCTTTGTTCACATCCAGGGCAGCCGGAAGAGAGCAGTCACCTTGTATTTTTGCACCTGATGAGAAAACCCCAGATTGTATGTGTGCACTGGGACAGTTCAATGTGTGTCTATTCCAACTTCAAAGAGGCTTTCAATGCTCTTTCAGATGTAGGGTGTGAGGAAGGGTGAGAACTGCTAAAGCTAGCCCCATCCTCATTAAATCTTTGCCCTCTCCGGAGCAAGCATGCAAGTGGAGAGAATAGAAGATATGCATGAGCAACTGAGCATCTGTGATCTCATGACCTTTGACTGTGGTATTATGGGAAATGTATTCTCTGGTTGCTATGCTTTTCTAATTCATTTGTATTTTCCTTCAGTGACTCCCTTGTATTTTCTTTGGTGCTCCCGTGTAACGGTTTCAAGGAACTACAGATATCTCCAAGTTAAGCATGCATACAATAACTTTAATTAAATGTTTGTGAGTACCTCACAGTAATGCAAGGGAAAGGGAAAGCAAACAGTTTTGTACTCACTTGTACCTATCCCTTCTGAGCCCTGGCTTGGGTGGAGATATCTGCATCGCTGCCCTTTAAGTCCATTTCTAGTGAAATCAAGGCCACTGTGTCCTGCAGCACTGCATGTAAGCACTTCAGGCATTTCACACCCATTAGAAAAGCTACAGATCACCTGTGAAAGGTACAATGCTGAAACCTTTTAAGGCTAGGCTAGAAGAGATAAAAATTAAATTAGGGTAGACATTCTCTACTCCACTTACAAAAAGTGGAGAATAAGGTTAAAAATATCCTTAGCCATTTCATAAACTACATGAAGATACTACAAGGAGAGTAGCATAAAAGCAAAGGTTTTGATCTTCTTCAATACTCTGAAATGAATCTTTACTGCTCTCTGTGCCATTGGCACAATCTCAGTCTCGGTGCCACCCTCCTCAATGAGTTATCTATGTATTATTCTTTCAAATGGGGATCTTTGCTTCTTTTACAAGTAGTCAAGTATCTAATTTTATACGTACAGAAGAAAGCTCCAAAGGATTTTTGTTTTCATTTCAGGCATTTAAAATAAATATACATGAAGGACATGAAATCTGGAAGGGGAACATTCCTCATGCAAAAATGAAGAAATAAGAAACAGGATGCAAAGGTTATCAGTCAGTTCTTTAAGTCAAAGACAAGACAATTTTAGAGCACAAAGTAGTGAATTTGTTTAGAGGAAGAATCTCTCTCTTGTATGATACAGAAGAGTTAACAGTATCTGCAAGGATAACAGTGAGGCCTAACACTAGTGATTTTTGATAACACTTAGTACTAGCATAAAGTACTTGTTTTGAGTTCTTCGGTGACTGACATCATTATTATTTCAAAGTTGACACAAACTAATTTGAAAACACTTCGGCCTGGCTGCACATATTTTATTGCAAATCCATCCACAACTTCTCAGAGATAACATACATCAGAAAAGATATGACTAAGACTGGAAAGAAAAAATAAAGTCCAGTTTGATGAGAGAATAAAGAAACCATGCTTCTAATTTTGATCTTTGCTCCTTCCCTGCTCTGAGACCAGAGGCATTGCCAGTTTTTGCAGTCTGACAGTCTGGATTTGGGCAGGGGTTGTGCCGAGCAGGGGCTGGCCTAGCTTTGCTGGAGCTTGAGCCGCAGTGACTTTTCAGGTGGAAACAGAAAGCATGGGTTGTTTCCCTCATGTAGAAAGGCACAAATGACAGCAGGGTTGTCTGAGAAGATTGAGAACTGCTGACACTAGTAACAGGAACTGGCAGCTGCAAAGGAGAGTAGGAGTGGGATGAAAAGCAGTCTTACAAAGAGAAGGAGGAAAGGAGAAAGCCAGGGAAGATCTAAAACTGGGAGCAGTGAACAAATGCTGACAGAGACTTCTCTTCCTTTTTCCTCATAGGCCTGATCCTGAGCACATTCAGGCCAACATAAATATTCCTACAAGGATTTTTGAGATACTCTTAATGAAGGTAATGAAGATTTCTATTCTTTGCCCCTCTCTTAATCTGCATCTGCATTTACGCTGCATCTTCACAAGATGCTTCTTAAAAATATACCTGGTTTTGGTGATGGCTGGGAGTCAAGAAGGTTTATTCCCAGAGGTGTGTGAAAAAGGAGTCGGAACTACACTTTACCCTCCTCCTTCATCTCTGCCATGCCTGCCTGGGGCCTGGATTCCAGCCCATCAGTTCGGATGGCCCAGTACAGCGACTGTAGCAAGGATGCAATGCAATGGTGCATTGAGGGCACGCAGCCTGGGATTTTTTGGGCTACCTGCTCTGATTACGGAGGGGGTTGGTTTTTCTTCTTTGGTTTTCTGAATGATTTACTCAAGCTGTCCGGAGCACTCACCTCAATGTAAAGGAGAGCTGGCATGTACTGATGTTTGTAAGTTCATCACCTCCATCAGTTTCATTTTTTTCATTGCC
Organism: Tyto alba; assembly: GCF_018691265.1. Classification (NCBI taxonomy): domain Eukaryota; kingdom Metazoa; phylum Chordata; class Aves; order Strigiformes; family Tytonidae; genus Tyto; species Tyto alba. The sequence goes on from NW_024881280.1 coordinate 12,137,471, forward strand.
TTAGACTTTTTTGTATGCCATTTATATTTTTTTGCTTAGTACTGTCTGTATCTCACCTGTCAATCTTCTAAATGAAATGACTGGCAGATTGACCATCTTCACTGTTGCTTCTCTGTCTCCTACTAAATTGTAGTTGTGAAACTCTTGCATCAAACCCCAAGTTACTCTTTTGCTTCCCACCCTATCAGGTACTCCATGGACTATTTCTGTCCTTCTTCTCTAGCAGCGACAGCTGATTTATATCACCAAGGCTAAGGCCAGGGAAATCGATGACTGACTTTTTCTCAGGGGGAGTTTTTATGGATGGCAGTTAGTTAACTATTTCCACTATACAGGTACCAAAAATACCCAGCCCATCTCTGCAACACTAATTAAGGCCCATGGGGATGATGATGCAGTAATCTTAGGCCTTGGGCAACCATAAGTATGTTTAGACTTCTCTGATTCTTCACGTTCCACTTCCCTTTAGTCCCTTTAGTAAGTCATAACTACTTTTATTCTCCAGATACATGAGGAACTTGAAGGTAAAGCTCAAAGTTCAGTGCAGTCCCTTAACTCTGTGACCTAAACAGTACAATTTACTGAAAAATGCTCCCCCAAATTTTCTGCTTCCTTGGTATAAGGAGGGGAAGTGAAAGAGGAAAAAACAGTGATTAGTGATTTCTCTACAACTTCTTTTTACTAGCTAGTTTTAAAGAAGTGTGGTTTTTTTTTTTTTTTTTTATTTTTTTTTTAAAAAAAAGTCCTATTCCTGGCAGAAGAGCAGCTGCAAGCGTAGCATAGCTATCTGTGCACTGCAACTGCAATGCTCATGCTGCCTGTCACCATGTCGAGTCCCCAAACAGACTAGGAAACAAGAAGACAGAAAGGTTGAAAGATGAGAGTATAAATACTCTGCAGGGAGCTGGTAAGACAACAAAGTCATGATGGTGGAAAGGAGAATGTCAAAAGTTAATCCCAGGAGTAATACCTCGGAAGCCAGATGCATGTTGTGAGAGGTGTTGTTCATCTAATATTTATGTTTTGTTTTCCCTCCATGAACTTTAAGGTAGGCCTTAGCCAGTGAATGCTGCATTCTCTGTAAACGCCTTGCATGGCCTGTTGTTGCCTTTCCAAGTTTCTCATTCAACAGCATGTTTTTTCCTTGTTTTTAAATGCTTGCTGAAGTCTTAAGATGAGGAGTTTTTAACCTAACAATAAAACACCTGCATTTCATTAAGACTTGGGACTTAAGTTCCACCTCCCTCAAATTTACTGAAGTGATGCCATTAGTCAGATTAACCCTTTCATAGGCAGTTTTGCTCTGAAAGTGAAGTTATATGTCTGCTACATGTAGCCCAATTCGACAGTTATACAATGTATTTGGAGGAAAGGAAAACCAGATCTGAGACAGACACAGAGGGCTGCATCCAGTGCTGACTGGGAATAGGTGCAGAACCCCTAAACCACAGCTGCGACGTCTACACCCTCCCTAGCACAACAGCCCTGCATCAACATAACCACTGGCAATGTAAAACTTAGAATTAAAATGTTTAACCAGCCACCCTTGTTTCAAGAGTGAGATTCCTGAGTTGTATCATAGAAAATTCATTTGGCTAAAGAGGAAAATTCATTTTTCTTCCTGTTCCTTACCTTTTCTCTCTCTTTCAATTGTCTTAAATGAGAAGTGGAGCAGCACTATACAGTGATTTTTGTGCCTGGACCTCCAAGTGTGTTATTATCCCTATATTAAATTAGAAAAATGGCAGTATGTGGAGGTAAAGTAATTGCCCAAATTCATGCAGCAGTTTAGTAGAAGGGCTGATAAACTCAGCTCTCAATGTACTAACCAAATGTTGTGTTCCCCACTTCAGCTTTTTGATAAGCAATTATTTGCTAAGTCCCCTTCACACACATCATAGAAGCATTGCACTGCAAAGACCAACAACTGCTGGCTATTTTACCAAATATGATCAGTTCACTGAAGACAGGAGAGAGTATCTTAATGCACCCAGTCAGGGACTAAGGATCTGTACATCATGAGTTCCAGTTCCATCTCTGTTGCTATCTATGTGCTTATGGGCACATAATCTTAGTTCTTTATGACTCAGATTACCATCTATGCAAGAGAGAGAGAGTGTCATTCTTCACAGCCAGCAGGTGAATCAAGAGGTCATAGACTTCTGAGGTTATTCTGGGTTAGTCATTCATTTTAGGACTTTACTGGCACACCTATACAGGGATAATTGTACATCAGACCCGCATGAAGAGAACAGCTACACCGAAGGTTCAGAGGTTTGGAGATACTCTGATACCATGGCTTCAGAACCATACAAATTCCTAGTACAACCAGGTAGATAAAGAGAGAAATATTTGTTGCTGCCCAAATCCTGGTCAGGTATAATTCATTCTACAGGTAGTTATTATTTATTACACAGTCTGATGTATTAGATGCTGGTGTGATTTATACTAATCCATCCCTACAACACTAGCATAGGAAATAATATCGCATACTGTGGTACTCATAAAAGGAAATGCATGAAGTTTATATTGCTCTTGTAAACAAATAATTTCCATTAACTCATATATACCAGCAAATTATTTCAAAACTGTGTAGGTATCAATAATGATTGGAAATGGCCTTTATAAACCCACATCCCAGCAGAGCTAGTTTTAGGGACATAAAACTATCGCTATTGCATAGAATGCAGCAGTGAAAGTCCTCTGGTGTGAGAGCTGCAGACAGCCCCTGTGACCCGCTGCTAGCTCTGACCGCAAACCAGGGAGTGTACACTTGTGTGCCCACTGAGGAGCGCAGCTTGCCTCGCCTGCCGTTTGGAAAGACAAAGGATAAACATAATTTATAAAGATAATCTGGAGCCAAATTTTTCATATTTGAGTCATGACTCTTCCATTCAGTGTAAATATGCATAAACAATTATTCTGAATTGCTTTTAAAAATATATGTAAACAGCTTTTCAGAGTCTTTCTCAAACCAAATTGGGATAAATCTCACATTTGTTTGAGTTTCTACCCTTCAACTAGCTTTAGGAAGCTGTGATTTACATTGCTGTGTAAATCACATCTGCTCATAAACTGTGGTTTGAAAACATTGCACATCTGTGGTATCAAATGTGTGCAAATTAGAGAATTATATGACATTACCAGCCACTTACATGCAAATGTAAGCCTCATTTTTTGTGCCGTATTTGAAGTCATGTTATTATGTAGCGTAAACTACAATCATCTACTCTCTACTTAGATAGCAATCCAAACAGGGATTTGCAATTCCTTTGCAATCATTTTCACATAGCCATATAGTCAGGTACCCCAGTCAGGAATGTAAGTTACAAACTGTTATGTGCCCTGAAGCATGCTTATGGCCATTCTTTATAGGTGGCCTGGTCACCATACTCATTACTTTGAGTAAATAAAAGGTGGGGGTTTGTATTTTGGAGTTGTGTTTGTTGATAAAAGAGGTATTTTCTTTGCAGCAATCTGGAAAAGCAGAAGTTTCTCAGCTTTACTTTCATCATGTATCTGTGGCTTCTTTTTGAAGTTGGTACCAGATTGGCCAGTGCCCGCATTTTATAATCCAAGATCCAAAAGCGGGGAGGTGATGTAGTCAATCAGTCATAGGGTCTCTTCCAACATTATGAAGCGTTGTTCCCTATGACTGGTTTGCTGTATTGTTCTTCCTCTGAGTGTCTCAAGAGAGATTATCAACAAGATTTTCCTTCTTCTATTTCATAGTCTCGCTCCCATTTTCACCTCTTTTTAGATAAGTTCTTTTAAAATCTATTAATAAGAATGTTCTGCTTTAAATTACAAGTGTTTCTCTTCAGTCTTGACTGTATTTTCCTTTAGATACACACTTCTACAAAGCTTTCATCAGAAGACCCAACATTACTTATAAGCACCATTAATGAAGCCTGACAAAACAATTATGCAGAAGCTATTATCATCGTTACTTTTCATAATAAATTACAGATAAATTAATACATGACTTGATCAAGGTTGTACAGTGAATTAATGGCAGCAGCTGGAAGTATAGCCTAGGAACTCTGACACCCACACTCCTGCTGAAATTATATGCCCTGAAAACACCAGGACTGTCTCAGACCCACTCTGCACTACCAACATTCTTCTCATATGACTGAAGTGTTTTTAGGCTATGAAAATTAAAGAAAAGGAAAAATAATGTAAATCAATGTCTGATTCTACATTGTTTTCCCCTCTGAGGCTAAAAGACTTTTTCTTTTTCTTGTTTTAATTTTTTCTTACAGTAGATATTGGCAGGCTGAAAGTTGAAATAAAATAGGAAAAAATAACAAGCATATTTTGAGTGATTACTCAACTGGGGTCCTTTGTGACAGGAAATGCAGCTGCGTGACTAATGGGCCTGACTTTCTCTTGGCTTCCTTCCCCCTTCAAAGATCTTGTTTACTGCCCCAGCCAAATTTTTTTTTTTTTTTTAAATTGCTAGAAGCTAGCAATTTTCCAGGAAAAAAAAAAAGATCTTTGCAAGAGGCAAAGGCAGTAAATCTTACAAAGATCAAGGGCTGCAGAGCTCTCCCCCATCTACTCCTTTTAGCCTTCCAGGCTCTTGAGTCACGTCATATCTTCCCCTGCTCTGCTCAGAACATGTGTCTAGCAGATCTTTCTGCTTTGGTGAGGGGAGGGAGTATGCGAATCACATTTACAGCATCTAACCCTGGAATTCATAAAGGAAGGACTAATTCCATTAAGGAAACCAGGGGCCTCCTAAGCCTCTTGCATTTTGTCTTTTTTTATTATTTTTCCTCGCTCGCCCTCTTTTTAACAGCAGTTGTGTGCCCATACTCCATAATGACATGGCTGTTAAGTGTGAGCTATTGAGATTTGACACAGCATAGTCCCATTAGTAAGGGGCCACGGAGCTTTAAATGCTGTTTGCATTTGGCCTGCTTTGTGAGTCTGCTTTGTTGAGCTTCCTAGGTAACAGCAGATAGGCCAGGACCCGAACCTCCCCTGAACTGGAAGGGAAGAGGAACCACACATCCCAGCTTCATGGCAGGCCCTTATCCCGATAACTCAGTGCAATGAAACCCCGAGTTCCTTCTCAGTAACAGGGGGCACTGGGCATACAGCTGGATAGAGTGTCTAAACAAGCAGGGGCTCGTCATCTTTTGGAAAGTGTCAACAGGAGATGCATACCCTGAAGGACAGCGGTACTGAGCCCTGTGGAGGGGCACAGTGGGCTGACAGAGGTGCCTGAGCTGGGAAGGGCTCCCAAGACTACGTGCTTGATAAAGCAAACATGACATTTCCTGGCCTGAAGGTGGGCACTGGTGCCAGAGTCTGCGTGCTGCCAGCAGCACTGCCAGCACCAGCTGCGCCACAGAGGAGACAGGTAAAACTCCGGGCTAATAGTGGTGGGTTTATTCCTGCCAGGGGCTTAGAAACTCAGCCAGATAGGTAAACAATAGCCTCTAAAATCATAATCTAAGAGAAGTGGGAACCATTCTTCAGCCTTTGCAAGAGGCCCTTCTCTTTGGAAAGCTGGGGGATCAAGTCATTGAAAAAGAGTTTGAGGGCTGCTCCATAATCCACAACACTGGCATGGTTCCCTGTGCCCTGTAGAGAGGCTAAAAAAGGAGGTGAATATATTCATTACCATAAACTGCACAGAGGAACCATCAGAATGGGTGTGCTAAAAAAAGAGATGAAACCTTTGCTTATGAATAGACCTAAAAGAATTGAATACATGTGTACAGAGGGATCATTTTCCACTACCTACAAGAGGAAAAATCTCTGGGGAAGTGGCTGATGCCAAATATTTTCTTATGCTTCATGTGTCAGCAGGGTCTGGCAGAAGCCCTTAAAAAACAGAGCATGCATTTTGTGCAAATTGAGAATCACAATTTCTGGTGATTCGTATTGCTCCACCAAACTTGAGACGTTTCTCCAAAAATACAGCAGATGTTTGATGATGTACCAAGTTTTCAGCGTTTACACAGATCAGATGATGTTAAGATCAGCAGAAAAAAAATAACAGAATAACACAGTAAAAGGCTTCAGAGCCGTCATGAAAAAAAAAACCCAAACCCTAAGCTGGGCTAGACAGACAAAAATGTTAATTTCTCACAACAGCTATAAAATGTTGGGGAGAGACATTATCAGAGCAAACTATACAGCAAGGTTACAGAGGACCTGGACTGGGTGCAGAAGTAGTGGGCACAAGAACCCATTGGAATGGGAGCTCTGTGTGTGTAACCTGGCTGCGTGATCTGCCAGCGCCAGGGCATCGCTATAAAAAGACAGGCTGTAGATTTTGAATACAAAGCTTAATAATTCCAGAGACTGAAGGAGGTCATTAAAGAGGATGAGGTCCTGATGTATCTTAACACTACACATGAGACAGAGTTGTCCCCAGAAGAGAACTAGCTTAATCCTCTTGCAGCTATATGGTCAAAACTGGAGGTCAGTAATTTCTGTGCAATGCATGCTAACAAAAGCTGAGTGTCAGTGCATTCAGATAGAGAGGAAGGATTTGGCATTTGTCCATGAATGTAAAAAGTTTCCTGTCTTTTTATGAGACGCCTGTGTTAGAAAACTGACCATAACCCACTTACTGCAATTGCAAAAATGGCCTGGCAAAGCCCCCTCTCCTCAAGAACACAAGGATTTTTTTTTTCAGTTATGAATTTATGATTTGCAGATTGGGCGGGATTTGGCGGGTTTAAACTTAATCCCTAGAGCTTTTGACGAAAAAGCAATGATGCAAAGACCAGAGCTAGATTTTGTATGTGATGATTTGCTTAAAAATTTTGCTTATGATGAGGATAAGACGCATTGGAAAGTATATGAGCCTATCACTGAGAATATTCTCAGTCTTGTTGCTGACTTCAGGTGAAGTATGACTTGTGTATCCTGGCTAGGAAAAATTACATAACCTCTCTTGATTGGTATTTATGATTCCATGAGGTAAGCCTACTATAAGGTAGTATAACTAAACAGGTGGCAGGGTATACCAAGCTTATCATTACTACATATCCTGTACCTGCTAAGGTAAACAAGGTCTGAAAGTATAGCAGGAATAAGTGTAAGGTGTCTTCAGTAAAATACAGATTTAGCTCTACCATGCTAGCTCCATTATTCATAATCAAAGAGTTAGTAGGAAATAGTACCAGAACAAATTGGTTACTACTCAGTAAAGTGTGGAATTAGGCTGTGATCTGGTTTTAGATCTGTTATATCAAGGTGGAACCCATGAAGAAAATAAGTCAATGATTGACATTTTGCTTGAGAAAAAAATAAAGTTAAATTATTTTCATTCTTGCAGTCTTTCCATTCCCTGCCATCTTCAAGTGTGTCAACAGAATCATGGGGGTCTTGAAGGAGAGTAAAGAAACAAGAGTCAAGACACAGAAAACTCAGAATAACATGACCTGCCACCCCAACAACTGTGACTGTGATGTTCCAGAGATGTAAGCAACACTGCCCAGTCCTTGGGATTCACTGAGCACAGTTTATGTGATGTTAGTTGTAGCTACTTGCAACTGCATACTAGCACAACTTCCCCGAATTTTGTCTTGGAAGACTCAGTGACTTTCAGTGGCATTAACAACTGCCCCTTCTAGTCTGAGAATCTGGACGAGGTGCTGCAAAGTTCTCATTTTATTATGAACAGCTAGATGAAACCAGATGTATAATAAAGCAAATCTTTCACAAGCAGCCTAAGTGCTGGATGCGCAATGAAAACAACGGCATTTCAGCCCAGAGGTGGCTGCATTTGAGCCACAGGGAAGAAATCCATTTATAAACAAACTTCTCAAGCACTTTGGGATGAAAACACTACACAGGATCCATTTAATTTACTCTACTTATGTGACAAACTCTCATTTTATGTTACTGTTTTCCCAGTTTTGCTATGCTAATCACACTGCAGTTCCCAATGTCTTCATGCTGTGCTGGAACAGCAGTCTGCTACGTTCAAAAAAGCCAGCAGAATGAAAAAACTTGTGATGGAACTTGTTCCTGAGCATGCAGCCTACTCATGCTCAGAAAGTGTTCATGTTCCATTTCTCTCTGTCTGGTAAACAAATGGCTACCAGTAATTTGATGGCATTCATATGGTTTTGAATTCTGGGTGTACTGTATCCATTAGTAGCATGTCCCAGTCTTGCACTGATTTGCCTTGCATTTGGGCTCCCAGCTCCTTTCACTTCCTACTCTGATGCTTTCCTGACTCTGGAACATTTCACTTCATCAGCAGAAACAACCAACCCATATATCAACAGTTTCAAATTCTGGGACAATTTGGCAATTTGCTCTCCCCTTTTGCTGAACTCTGTAAAAAGGACTAAAAGTAGTGTGTTATCTAGTACTTAAATAATGAGATCAGAAGCCCTGGACCGCCTTTGGCCCAGGCAGTATTACTGAAACTAGATGTCAGATGAGGTCTAAATTAGGCATCTTCACCCAAAATTTAATGCCACTGTGTTGCACAACAGCTGTACAGCCTCCTGTGCTTCTGTTTCTTCACCCGCAACATACGGACATAAGCACTTAGCCATCCAACAGGGTGTACTGAGAGTTCCCTGGCATTTCTGAAAACTTTGGAGATTCTTGGATGAACAGTGCAGTATGAACGGAAACTAGTTGATATTTCCTCTTCCTTTTTTAGTGACATCCCTCTGCAGTTGGTATTGTGCTCCCACATTCCTGAGCTAAGGCTGCTTGAGGGATTTGATTTCACTTGGGCTTAAAATCTTTGTTTCCTTCCTCAGAGAGGATGCTGGAATACACCTTTAAGCACAGCAAATCTCACATGTCCAGAAACTTTGCACTCAAGGCCCCTACAAACTTGCTTCCATCTGACCTTCCTCACCTTTCTTAATGTACTCAAACAAGGAAGGTGAGAACAGTTTAATACATGCATGTTTTGCACACCCTGCAGCCCTGTGCGTTTTGAATGCCAGACAGAGCATTCTCTGCCACAGCAAATGATTTTGCACAGAGGAGAAGTTTTGGCTTACAGAAAAAACCTGTAACCAGATTCCGATGTGACTGCAGTTTTACAAGAAAAAGCAGAACTTCTGAGTTCTTGATAGTGAAGTATAATCCCAAGCCTGGATACAGATTTCCACTCCAGGAACTGAGCTCTATGTCTACCTGCCTTCTAGATGCCTTGTGACTACAACATCATCTTTTGTTTCCCCATCTGTAAATCTGGGATTATAATACTCTCCTAAATTAGAGGGGTTTAGAAAAGAAGAAAATTTAGAAACTTCATTTCTAGACGTTTTCACTAATGTTAAATATTGGTTGTTTCAATCTTGTTCCATTACAAAGAAGCCCTGCAATTCTTCCATCCTTTGCTGTTAAAAAAGAGCTCTCTCTTGCAGTCTTTATATCACCTAATTAAATTGTACAAGGTAGCTTCATGAGCTAAACTCCCTTATGGCTTTTTTGCAGTTACAGAACAGAGGGAGATGGGCGTTTAAACAGCAAGTAACAATTTTGCAAGTAAAAGTGAGGGAATTGCTGACAAAAGGTTTCCATATATAACTCACCCCCATCTGTGCTTCCGGAGCAGCTCTGTGATAGCTCCTCTTTCACATTGTGTCTAGGACAGAACAACTCACATTCAAAAAGTATCAGCAGGTGTGAAAAGCACACCCACACCAGCTTAGGTGCTCAAGCACATTCCCTGTTTCTCTTGAATCTCCCCCTGTGCAGCAAGATTCAGCTTGGCAATGGCATTGTGCATGGATCAGGGAAAGGCAGGCGGTAATATCAGTATCAAGAACAGCAGGTAGTGCAAAGGATGATATTAATGAGCATTTGTATTAAGATGGCATGTGTCAGGTCTGGCTGGCGGTATTCCATAAGGATCTCTGTGCTAGAACATTGCCTGTGCAGGGCAAAGACCTTCAGGCAGGAGGATGGGGATATTCCTTGGGGAGCGGGGACTATGATGAGGCCAATGTACATCAGATAGTGCTCTGTATCTCAGAGGGCTGTGGGCAGCTGGGGAACCCACTGGCTGCTGTAGCCAGAATTTGGCTGGAGACATGGGCTTGTCACGCCAGCTCTGTCCTTCATCTGTCCCCTTGAAAGTCATGCTTGGCCTACCCATTATAGCTGCTCAGAGAGACAGCGATTCCCTTCAACACACATGCTCACATGTAGCTAATGGAACTGGGATTACTGCAGTGGTTTGGAAAAGAAAGAAAATATATATTTCCAGGCTGGATAAAATGTTAAGGCACTGTCAGCCTGAAGCAGGCAGAGCTCCTGTCAGATGAAGTATTTGCACTTGAAAATCCACAGGGCAGAAGATTGGTGCTGGAACATTTGTGTTGCCATCATCCGGACAGCAGCTCGCCCGCACGTACTCAGACTCCCAGGAGGCCAGGGCTCAGGGCTCCTCAAGGAGGTCAGTTTTTATATAGTAAAGCAAACAGTTTAGCTAATCAAGGATTTTTTTTTCTTTCTTTCTTTTCTTTTCTGAGGCTCTTGGCTCCCAGCCCTGTTACTTGCAATCTTTAATTTGTACTGTGGCTTCCTCTTCCCTGCCGCCTTCTCACTCACTCCAATTTTCCCACACGCTTATTTCCTAACTCTACCTCTTACGGAGGTCTTCATTTATTTCAGACCCAAATTTATCTCAGTCCTACACAAAGCTGCTGTTACCTCACCATTTATTCCTGTAAGTGACTGTCATCAGAAATTCATGAGCTTGAAAAGTTTATGAAAAAAGAAAATAGAGCCATTTTTTGTGTCGTAGAAAATAGTTGATGATACCTCACATACTTATAAAGTAACTTTATTCATATGCGCTTACAGGAATTGATTGTGGATCAACTTAGACCTTCTCTTTGGTTATACAGCTGCCTGAGTCTCAAAATTGGGGTTTCAATTGTGTTTTTTTAAAGGATCTGTGTATGTTCATGGTAGGGATGGGCTGTAATCTCCACACTACTCACAAGCTGGCCATGAAAAAGCCTCTTCTATTATTAGGGAGCAGATTCTGATGAAACAAAGTCACATTTTGGCAGATTCTTCCTCCTACTTCCACGCTGCTAAGAAAAAAACGGAAGAGATAAAGGCATTTTTTCTGGTTAGCACAGCTACACAGTCCATAGAGCTTACTCTGTGTAATTTGTGTAGAAAAACCAGTGAAGGCAACATGCAAATAAACATTTCAACTAAAACCACAGCAAAATCTCAGTGGAAATATACAGCTATCTAGTCCTCACTTGTCAATATGGCAGAGACTGGCTTGCTCAAGGGCTGATAATTATAGGCACATGAGTGATCACCAGGTTCTGCCTCATGAAATCACCTTTAAATGGTCTTTTCTGAAAAGCTGCACAGAACCCAAACTGTTCCTTTAGTCCACACACACTCTAGGAGCCACAAAACAGCACCATCCTGTAACAAATGCACAGCCTCCACCATACACATAGATCCACCTGATCTCATCTCATTTAAGGTGAATACTGCTTCTCCTCATTTCCTGTGGTTATTTCCAAACCCGTTTCTACAGAGCTCCCCTGCCTCTGAATGGAGCCCAAGTTGCCAGGGCAGCACTTTCTAAGCCATGAAGCAAGCTGTGAACAGCTAACAAAGCCCGACACACATTCCACATATTTTCATGATAACTTTTCCTCACAGCCACTTACGTGCAGGCACAGAATGAATGAATTGCTGTAAGGAAGGGGCTAAAAGCCCTGCGAGCCACTGAGCTAGCAGGCAGCGGATGGCCTGTGTGCAGGCCTTCTGCAGGGTGGCAGATCACAGCCCAGGTCCGGCAGACAGGACACAACGGGATGTTGTTCTTTGGTGGCCCCTGCAAAGAAGTCCCTCAGATTGAACAGAGCCACACGTTAGGAAGCGGATCCTGCCACGATGTGCGCTGCACACGCGCTGTGAGGCAGTTGGTCCAATACTTCTCATTAATTTCAGAATCTACCACCGAAGAAAACACAGCTCTTTATAAGGTGGGACACATTTTAAAAGAACAGTTGGTGCAGATTCAACTGGTATAAAGCTGCATAGCTCTACTAAATACCAGGGGGTGTTGCTGATTTATACCAGCTGAGAAGTTGGCTAGTATTCTTTTGGAGCCACCACCTCTCCCATTTGTAATTGCCAGTAGAAACGCTGGGAAATGCAAGAAGAAATGAAAAATGGAGAACATTTATGTGAAAAAGCTTCAATGCAAAACAAATGTCTGCTCACTGCACAAAAGCTGAAATAATACAGCCATTATTGGAACTGTGCTACAATAAAACAAGCTGGATGAGTCAACCAGCAGTGCATCTAATCTCCACTGGCTGCCTTTCCGGTCCCCAAGCTCCCCATCTATTTTTATCTCTTCTTTTTTTAATATACTTTTTGGTTTACAAGCAATAAATCTACAGCTCTTGGGTCCCCTGTGTGCACTCTTGCCGGCAGGCCACTCAGCATTTAGGATGTTACCCAGACTGTTTTGGCTATTAGACCACAGAACATGGAGACTAGGATTCAGATTCAGGAGACGCTGTGGCCCAGAGAGCACGGCAGAGGCTACTGATAACATGGGGCACGGCAAAGTTTTCTGCACTGAAGGCAAGTAGGCACCACACAGGAGCAGTGTGGTATGCTCATCAGGTGGCCTGAGAGTTAGCATGGAAGTTAGCAGGAATTTGCTCCCGGTGAGGAGCATTGCCTGATCAAGTGGGGCAAGGGCTGCAGTTGCAAGACTGTGGGATAACCAAGGAAGGCCAGCCGTGCCGTTGCCGTTTGTGGGAGTACAGCAAAACATGCTCAACTGATAGATGTGCATCAGCGCAGCTGCCTGAGGAGCTTTAGGATGGGCCTGCTTCCAAACTTGCAGGAACACACAGTTTTGGGCCAGTGCTCTATCCAAGCTCCATGTCGCAGCGTAGGGCACATACAGAGAGAATAACGTGTGCTGTGCTCAATGGTCACGCAATGACGAGTGGAAGAGCTTACACTAAAATGGCAGTCAGTCTGCTGCTGTGCCTCTACAAAAAAAAAAAAAACAAACCAGCCATTCTCTTTTTACCATGGGTGGGAGATTTTTAGTTAAGCTAAATGCGCTTGGTCCACCTTAGGACCTTATATGCTAGCCATTACAATGTGTAATATTTCAAAGTTGAGAAAAAACCAACTCTGATTTCAGGATCATTGGGCAGGTGACAGGAACTGCTTTCATAATGCGAGGTTTCACCGTTGTTTATTGGCTGGGTATGATAGCACTCTCTTCTCAAGTGTGGGTGAAATTCTGGAAACACAATACTTCTGCTTCATTTTTCTCTGGTAACCAAATTTACATCCTAGCAATGGAACCACTATTTTTCTAATTTTTCTCTGTTTTCTGTAATGGTTGCATTACAAACACATACAACTAGTTGCCTCGAGCTCATACATGCTGGGCAACATCTCTTAATTGAGTATTAAGATAGCCAGAGTGTTATAATGAATAGAAACTACTGGGATATGATGCTAGCCTACAGCCTTCCCTTTCACTGCAAGAGTACGTGCTTCAGGGAGCAAGGGAGAAGAGTGTATGAATTTAATTTCAGACATTCACTTTTTAGGTGCCCCCAAGGGACATACCCGTTTCCTATATAAGGTTTGGTCTGTTTGCAATTAAGCTCTCTTCTTTGCATATTTCCGGATAGATTAAAAATAGCAAAATCAGCTTATTCTTGGACTTCTGGATATAAACAAAGCCATTGCTTCCAGGGGTTTTAAAGCATTGATCAAGTTTATAGATCCTGAAGGCAGAATTTGTACATGAATTTTTTGTGCTAGATAAACATGAATTTCCAAAGGTAAGAGAAAAGGTAGGAGCACATTTCTAGAACTGGAGACCTTTTAAAGCAATTATCTTTTGCAGCCTTAATTTTCAAACAAAACTGTTGATAAAAAGTTGAATACTCCTTATACAGAAAGCTGAAGACCTGTTCAGAGTTCTCGCACCACTCTCACAACCAATGGATCAATTCCAGAGCTGAGAGGCTTGCTGAGCTCCTATTACCATTCTCCTCTTTTTCTGTTGGGATTACCATCATCAATCCATTTAATCCAAAATGTAAAGCTGTTTTTTGTGATGCAGCCATCCATTCTCAAGGACCTTGACAAAAACAACTCATTTATAACGGTGCCTAAATTGCTATCAGATGGGAATGAATCCCATACATCCCTAACAGCCTGAGGTTGGACACACGATAGTGATCATTTCTTCCCTGTTTAGGTCTCTACTCATTTGCAGAAATTACCTGGAACAGGGGCCATTGTCCAAAGGAGTGCCTGACCACTATGTTGTGAATTTTAGTCTCCTGACAGTGTTTTTGCTGTATTCATTTATCTTCTGCAGACTCCTTAGAAGTCAGTGAACCCTAAAGGATCCACGGACAATGGGATGAAAATCACCAGTATACTGGTTTTAATGTTAGTTATTCACACTCTCTTATGCTGAAAACAGAACTAGGATTTAACCAAATACAACCAAAACTATTTGATAGCTTTCCTAGTCTGGAAAACCCTTAGGACTGCATTCAGCTCAACAGTAGAAATAACTCCCACTGGCTCCCTAGGAATTATGCTAATTTCTTCTGCATTTTAATTTTACCAGTAGGCTGGATTAAAGACTCGGATCAGCATTGAACTCTTAATCTTGAAAATTCAATCATGGCATATGTACTTCATAAGTATAATTTCTAATTCTGGTTGTGTTTGAAACTCCTTATATGAAATACTCTGATTATTTGATTACTTCCCTACAGCTGAATCTTGATGCACTTTTAGTGCTTCTTGCATTGAGAACAGACATGGGTAAAAAATCAGTGAGAAAGGTTGTGATTCCACAACAGTATAACCTGTCCTAAACTGTGGCTGCATCAGCTCTGCCTCCTATCGCTCCTGATCACTATCCCCCATCTCCTTCCTTGTACTCGCACTGGTGCCCATCTGACCTTGCAATAAATTGGTCCAGGGGATGGTGAAAACTAATTTTTTTGTAGTGTTAATTTTCAGCCAGTTTAGCTCCTTGAACTATGCTATTCCAGGGTCAGATACACACTACTGTTTGCGTTGAGGAAACACAGCAGCATGGCTGGGCAACAGCAGCCCACATTTAGGTTGTCTGGAATGGATGTGGAAATGTACTCTAACTACAGCTATTTGTGGGCAATGTTTGTTAAAAACATATGGGCATGACTTAAAAAAAGCTGCTTTCAGCTTCAGTTCTTTAAAGATTCAATTTCCAAAGCAGAACTTCCAGACCAGTAGTCAGTACAAATCGTTGTGAAATAGATGGGATATTTTGAGAACCTCAGGTAAGGGGTTGACTGATGAAGGATTTGACGGTCTGGCAGAATAAACTATGTGGAGATTCTGGCAGACTTTTATGACTAGAAACAAGGACTAGGCACCAGTAGATTCAGGAGAGAGTGTAGACAGGGTATCAGCTTGATAGAGCACAAGGACTGGAATAACAAGTATACTGCAAGTTGGGACCAGCGTACTCTAATAGCAGAGCTGAGAACCCCAGACTGTAAAAGTGAGACTAGCTACGTCTGAGATGAACTGGTGGAATTAGACCGCGGATGTTGCATAGTCTGTCTGCACAATGCCTGGCTCTTACATGCCGGCCAGGCCCTCGCTTTCAGAGTGCTGCACTGCCCCAACAAAAATGCAAAATGATACTGAAACTGATGATTCATGAGGGAGAGAAGATTACATCGTTACAATATACATACAAGTAAGTGGACACATTTACTGTTGAGCAGTACATCCCTTGAAAAGTAGACAGGGCCATTAGTAGAGAGGAGGAAAAATGTACAGTTTAAGCAAGATACAAATGAAGTGGCCTATACCACCAGACTGCACTTTGTTCCTCTGCTGTGCAAAACGGTATAAAGGCATGGGAAAGACTGGTGGCCCATTCCATACCTCCTATGATGGCAGAAGGATTCTTCCCGACCACACTTGATTCCTACAGCTGTACGAGGAGCAGCACTCAATGTCATGAACCTTATAGACACAAGCAGCCTTGAAAGAGTCAACAGGACTGTTCAGCAGAGCTGTTTATAAGAGCTCATGTTGCAAAACCAGCCCCTTATTCTGGTAGAGAGAAGCACAGTAACAAGTCCCATTGTTCTAGCAATACAGACGCTACTCCTGAGGACCTCATAAAGGCTCTGCTATGTGACAAGAGTCATAAACAGACCTGACAAAATAATATGGATTTTTGTGAAAGCAGGACAAAATGTGTTAAGGTTTTTAAAAAATATTATTCAAAATGGATGTGCTCTTGATCCCCTTTGGCTCTCAGCAACATAAAGGACATGGGGATCTTTCTGGCACCACAACCTCTAAAGAGTCAACTCTTTGAGCTCCAAAATGTGCTCCTGCACATTTCCAGGACATTTGTTGAAAAAAAAAAAAAATCCCAAACAACAGAATAACCTCTTGTCCATCAAGCAAGATTTCACAACAATTACAGTACCAGGCACAGAGAACTCTGCCTGCCTGGCCCACAGCCACACCACGGGCGGCAAACTTTCTAGCTCTCACAAACTAATTAGGTTCAGGTCAGGTATGTGACTGAGAAAACTTGAGGGAGGGTGGAGGGTGAAGCAAGAAGCCATGCTGATGATTCAACCAGGGATCATCTTGAAAACATTTCTGAAGTTGTTTCTTCAGAAATAAGTTTTGGATATGAAAGACAAGTGATCTTATTTCTAAGAGTAGAGAAAGGGAAAACCTTCTGGTAGAAAAATGAAAGTGGGAAGGAGTCTTTATTTAGGAAGCAGAGAAGCAACTGATTCATTTGTCATAAATTATATGACAACAGTTTATAGTGTCTAGCAGTAGAGTGAGACAGGTGACAAGAAGGCAAAACCACTTCCAGCTGTTACTATCAGCTCTCTAGACAATCTTTCTTTCTAGTAAGAAACTAGAGCTGCAAAGGAAATAATTTTGAAATTTCAGCTCAGCTTCCTGCACACAAAAAGACAGCATAGGAGTGACTTCAATCAATGTCTACACATGCAACCAGAGGAATTAAAAAGACTCATTGCTGGGTTTTGTATTAGATACTGCAAACCTTTAGTAGTACACCCCTAGGGCTACACAGTGCTGCTTTGTGCTATTCTGTACTGTGAGGAATGGCTGAAGTTTAACACTTTTCCCCCAAATCCATAAAATTACAAGCTAAGGTTCACAGCAGCCACAAGCAATGAGAGTCCTGTCCCATCCTAACACTGCATCTAGCTCCTCTGAAATGCTGCTGCCAAGTTAAAGTAGTGCAATACAAAAGCACTCTCACATTCTCTGTTTCTTGACATCTTCAAATCACAGCTTTGTGGGAATTCCCTTGGTCAAGTAAGACAGAATGACCAGAGAAGAGTTACACAGGTCATCCTTGGTTCTGTAGTGGGTCTTTTGAATAATGTGACTCTCCAATCAGTAGATGCAAAAAACATCCAAGTGAACAAGCTACTATCAGGCGCTTTCAGCTCCAGCTTTCAGGTGCCTGTGCCACAGCTCCATTTGCTGTGTGACGTGCAGCTGTAATGACTGGTGGAAGCAACAACAGAAGCAACATGCCAGAACTGTGACAGTGAGACATGGATGTGAACTTCAGAGGATTGGGTATGTCTCATTCCACCTCTTGGCCTTTCAGATATGTCAGTAGAGGCGTGTAGGATCCCCTACTAAGGTCTGCATCGAACATCAGAAAAAAACCTTTTCACTGGGAGAGCAGTACAGTACTGGAACGGGTTATCCAGAGAGGTTGTGTAATCTCCATCCTTGGATGTTTTCATGACTTGGCTAGGCAAATTCACAGCTGACCTGTTAAGTGCTGGCACCAGTTCTGCTTTGAGCAGGATGTTGGACTAGAGACCTCCAGAGGTCCCTTCTAACCAACATTACGATGATGTTATGTGTGTCTTGGATCCCAGAGTCGAGCTGACAAGTCACGTTTTGAAAGGACTCTGTAGGGCAAGAGGTCATGGCTGGTAACATCTACCAAGCCTGAAATGGTTGGAATGGTTTATGTGGAGCTAACTAATTGTCTGAGAGGAGGCCTCCTATACCTACGTGTAACACCTCCTCTTGAACAGAGACTGAATGGCAGAAATCTTGTGAAATGCTGCTTATGAGGTAGAGGTACTTATGGAATAGTGATGCTGCTCAATTCTCTTATGCAACCAAGGCTTCAGCAAAGAAAAGGTGTTAGCCTCCTGCAGTGCTCTTGTGACAATCTTTTGTAGCAGTAGTGAGAGCAATAGTGCCAGCGTGTGTTACCGGCATGCTGAGGCATTGCTCAAAGAGGGCAGGCTTATGGCTGAGTTACAGGCTGGCATATGTCTTAACTTTTTGTTTCCTGGTTTTAAGACAATTATATTTAGCTGCTTCCCACATTAAAGGGACCAGAAGAGACTGCATTCTTGCCATTGTATATGGAGACAGATCCCAGACTGGACTGGCTGCAGGAATGTGATGGAGTCATGCAAAGCTGATAGTTCAGTGGGGACGCTTCTATTCAGGCTGACAGACATAGTAGAAATATGCACAGAACAGACACAAAAACACCCTTTCCACAAAATACCCGTTGCATAGTTCTGCCACACTTTGTTCATCTATAGCTCTTTGCTGGTTTGTTCCTGGCACATCCATTTCTCCCCCCAATTCAGAGCCAGATTGCACATTGCTGCAACACCTTCATCTCCGCTGTTCCTTTAATCCTTCTCATAACCCCAATACACTCCCCTCTTTCAGCACAGAGATGTCAAGCAAAGATGAGGGGACCTGAGAAGTGCATGTACTAGTTAGGTATAAGGAGAGCCAGGAGAGTGCTGGCCCCAGGCGAGAACTTGTTCATTAGCAAATGTAAGATGAGATGTGAACATGTCTCTAAACAAATTATGTTCTCTAAAAACTGGCAGGAGTATGGCTCAACTCACAGTGAACGAATGGAGCTCAACCTAATGACCACAGCCTGTCACTTGGAGCTACCAATGTGCCACAGAAAATCTTTTCCTTGAACAGAGCCCGAACCACGGTGTACGTCACTGTGACATGTACTAATACGGACTTCCAAATGACTACAAATAACATTTCAGAGATTATTTTTTCTTGTTTATTAGCTTGAACAAATATTGAGCAGCTGAGAATGTCTTGGTGAGAGTCTGAATCTTAAAAAGAGACCTTACATAGGCACAGAAAAATATTTAAAGAATGAGATAATTTTGGAAAATGCTGTGATGTTTTTAACAGTGGCTGTTTCTCAGGAACTTTTTGCTGACACAACCCCAGTATCAGGACTACCAACACTTCCTGGGACCACCATGAAGCATGAACCAACTTCATCATGCTCTAAACTGGCAAGGATGCTTTAGAGTATTTAGGGCAGTAGATCTTGTGCTCTGCTACACACAGTTGTTATATTTATCTCCAACACAACATACGTTTGATAGCCATAAATATATTCATCTCCATTTTCTCCACAGAGAAAGCCTAAATATATTTAATGGAGCCCTAAACAATGAAACTATGATGGCAGTTAAATCATAACCACACGAAACAGCAGGGTATATGCTCAAAAGGATTCTTCATGTCAACTCAATCGAGTAAAAGCTTCTCACACCCTACAAATACAAATAACGATCTTTATCTATTTCCTAATAATGACATAAGGATAAACTCTGTCCAGTCTTGCATATATGTGTGTAAGAAACCTTCTCTTGATACAGCTCCTATGCAAGGGACTGGCTTCAACTACAGCCTTACAAGCTCCTGTTCTGCCTCCTCAAAAAATGCCCATTCCATATTAATGCCTGGCTGCCAAATCACATTAATTCCATAGTTGTATCCCTGTCATAACCCATTAGTTCCACACTCTTACTACACATAATACATACATTCCACATTCTTTTCCTTAATATGCAAATCTTTCCAACCATGGTCCCCTTTGTTTCGGTGTCTCTTAACCCACCAGCATAGGCAGGAGGGCTCACAAACTGATCCTTTGGGATATACTCAAACATGACCAATGTGTTCTTTGTGATTTGTATGTGACGATAGGAGAGATTTTGAGGTTCCCTCCCAAGCCTCAAGTTGCTTAAGGATTGCCCAGATTCCTTATCCCTTTCATCTGCACCAGGTGGTTTACACTGGTCATTATGAATTTCCTTTCAAGGCTCCTAAACAAGAACTGACTTTGTTTACAGTAAAAACTCTTCCACTGGCCCAAAGCAGTATTCTGAGGCAACACTGAGACCTAGGTGAACCACCACATCACTGCCACCATCTCCTGCTGTCAGAATCTCATCAGGTCCTTACTGGACTCATGGCCTTGCATTCTATCAGCAGCAACAGTTAGAAATAGTTTCAGAAAGAGCACCTCCTTTTCACATAAATTGTCAGTCCCAGCGGTTCCTGCTGACCTTTCATCCAAATCGTTTCCCTTCAAAATCAGCAGCTGGAACCTACTTCACAGTCATTTGGACATTTTATTTGGTTCAAAATGTAGCAGAATAGATGAACTGACATTGTGCCCCAACAAAATTCAGGATGTTTTACTTGCTTCAGCAAATTCTCTTATGCTATGAGTCTGTGGTACTCAAGACCTATGCTCTGATTCATTGGCACAACTGTAGTCAGCAGAAACCTGGAGGTGGCAAAGCCCATGATAAAACTCTTAAGTTCTGGACACTACTAACAGTACAACTTCAGCCCTGGGGTGCGAAGCCAGATTTTGACTTTTGGAGGGCATAATGTACAACACATTTTTTCCTGCAATTCCTCCTATTCTCCCAGTTGCAATGGCTGGCACCATTTCTCTTTGAGCAAGGAGACGGCTGAAGAACAGCTGAGGACTTGGTTTTACCAGCCAGATTTATCACTATTCTTAATTTGCACACATGCTACGGTGACGTGTGCACTACATATGCTTAGACTGCATGGCTGAATGCTCATGTTATATCAAGCTGCAGATGATTTTACAGCTGGCTCTGCTCCTTGAGCAGTGGGAGCAGCTCTTGTGCATTTCTGAAAGGCAGACTACAGCCGAGCGGCTGGAGCTGTAATTCTCCAGCCTGATCTCTCCCCCGTCCCAACTACCATGCCTCCCCCGTGCCCTGACATTCTTTGCTGCTTTGTTTATGCTGTAGAAAACATCTGTGAGGTTATACGGCCAAGGTGAAAGATTTTGGCAAACAGTTGTTTTTCATAGCTCAGCTTAAAGGGAAAATATGAAGATCGGCCCTCCTCCTCAGAGAAGGGAAAGGGTGGGGTTGAGAAATGAGATCTGACTGCAGCCAGGCCAAATAGCAGACTGGCTGTCCCACTAGCCCCTTTAAAGGAAAAGGGAATTGTTTTTTCAGTAGAATGAACCATGTTGCAGAGAAGGAGAGGTTTAACTGAGAGAAACTGGATCAATTTTTAGAGGAACCATTTAGATAATTGTATCAGGAAAATCTTCAAGATGTTAAGATGTATTAGGCTGAGCATAATATTTCAAGAGAATGCATAAATCATGCTGCAGAGATTGTTTAAAACCAGGCTGACATAACAATAAAAATCTGTAATAGAGAACACCCCCACACTACTAGGAGATGGACCCAATTACACTGCAGGTCTTTTTCAATGTTTAACTTCTATGTCTCCTTATAGAATTGGGGCCCTTTAAAGGGAAAGAGAGAAAAGTTGGCTTACAAAGTTTCTTAATTAACAAATTGACTTTCTCAAGCATTAAAGTACTTTATAGGCCTACAAAGTATAGGCTGTAGGTAAGAAACTGCAGATTTCCCTGACAAGCCATAGTTTATCAGTGACATTCTGCAGTGGAGAAGAGAAGATGATGTCAGCACACGCCATGTGCAGCTGCCTTTCTCAGATCAGCTCTGGAAGAAAGGGAAGGAGAGATGAAAATTCCTGCTGAGAACTGAAGGACATCAGGGGTGACAAGGAAATTCCAGATTTGATTTAAGGACCTGCAAAGAGTCAGGCACCACTTCATTCCTCCCTGAATTGCAACCACTCCTAGGTGAAACAGCAAAACCATTTACAAAACACAGGGAAGCCTTAGGATAGGAGGTGAGGAATGGTGTGTTATTGTTTAACAGGAAATTGAAAAAAAAAAAAAAAGCCAGGAATCACTCAGAAGCACTGTGCTACAAAGAGAAATGAAACGACCTGCCTGGAACTGAAGTCCAGCTCAGTCTCCAGTCACACTCAGGACACTTCCCTCTCTTGCCATGAAGCCTGTCACTGCTCCCACACAATGGAAGCTCAGCTACTGCCAGATACACCCCACTGAGACGTAGCAGCTACATAACCCCCAGGTTAGAGACAAACAAAGCTATGTTAAAGCTCTGGGCTGAAAGAAGACACAGGCTGAGTGCTCGGGATCCATCTCTGATCTGTCATGAGCAGTTGCACAGCTGACCAGCGAGAGAGGGCACTGCCGGCGGGGGGATGCAGCCATGCAAGCACCCACTGCCTGTTCCACCCTCCTTTCCCTCTGTCTGCCCTTCGCCCAGATCCAGACAGGCTTCAAATTAATTTTACAACCTGGAATGCTGCTAACACAATCAAATTATGAAAGAAAAGCTCATCTTGCGGGAAGGCAAAAATCAGCCCCCTCCTCTGTCTCACAGCTGTCCCCTCCTCCCCACCATGTGTTCCCGAAACCTGGGGCTGTTCCAAGCACTAAATGCACTGGGAAGTGTATCCTAGGGCCAGCTGTGATCTGATCATGGCGCATTGGCTGCGGGTGAATCAGAAACCAGCCAATAGGCCCGGGAACAATGTGGCCCCTTGTTAGGCTCCGAGAACAGCCACTGCCTTCAGCCCCCCCGCCCCTTCCCCAGCCAGCCTGCAGGAGAGCAGGCTGCCAGGAGGGCTCCTGTAACATGTCCTGCATGATCCTTTCTCGCCAACCCTGTGCTGAACTACAGCTATTTTCTGTTTTGAATGACACGCTCCTTGACTTGTGGGAGACTTTGGGTGAAGGTTGCTGCAGCCTCTTTGGAAGTGGATGCACAGCAAGCCACAGGTTGATACTAGTATTTATGTGCAAGCAGCTGGGACCACAGTTCCTCTGGAATCCCAAGGGCTGGAAACCTCCCCGGGAAGCTGGTTCAAATCAGCCCCATGGAGCACTCTGTGCACTGCACAGATCTGTCCTAAGAACCATATTTTATCTGGCCTCACAACTTTGCTGATGTTTTGTAGGCTTTGTACGTTTATGACGTTAAGTAAGCATTATGGAAATTAAGCAATGGCACAGAGCCAGAGCCCTCTGTTTTTCCCAGCCCATCTCACAGCTAGCTAGGCTGTTGCAATTCTCAGGAGCAGATGCTGCAGGAAGGGGGTTAGTGGTGGGACAGGGCTCGTTCTGCTCCCAGGCAATATTCTGAGAGGGAACAGAGGGCCGTCCGGAGGAAGAAGAGGCCACAGCCAACACAGATTTGAGGCAGTTTACAAAAGACTGCAGAGAAATTTAATCCTGGTGCATTAATCAAGTCTCAAAACTAATAGTTCTTTGCTTTTGTATTAAAGTAGCGTGCCAAAGCCCCAATCAGGATTACCCACTGTGTTTGGCCGTACAGCCCCATCTTCAGGGTAAATACGTTCTGCCAATCAATTCCCCCTGCAATTTTGATTAGACACAACATTTTCCTTGCTTCCTGCCCTAAACGGCTGCCATGTTGTACCACAGCTGCATTTCAATAGTGGATAAAAGATCAAAATACATTGGTTCTGGCAAATTTCAGCAGAAATATGGATTTTAAATTGGGATCCTTCCAATTTAAAAAATACTGCACCAGTGTGAGGCACTATTGGTTGCTGATAAATGAAAATTACAGATTTGGTTTGTGACTTTTTCTAGTCCAAATTACTTTATAAGCTAGCAATATTACATACCTTACATAGGAACTATTTGATCACTACCAAAACAGTGACTTGCCTAGTGGGCAGCTCTTATGAGGATAACAACACCAGCTCACAAAAGAAATAGAGGAGAAAGTTACTTTTCCAAAAATTAGTGTTGCTTTGGATAGCAATAAGTTTCTAATCATGTCCAAACTGACTCTGCAGCTGTGGCTCAAACGTGTGTGTGTGTGTGTGTGTGTGTATGTATATATATATATATATAAATTTTCCACTCTATTGACTTTTGCTGTGGAACTTCCACATTTTGAAACATCCCTGAAGCTGGTCCTGACATTCCAGTGTACTCCTGTTGCACCATAAGTGAAATTTGCCTGACTAGATCAGACTGTAAAACTTGAGATCTAAATAATTAAAATGCACAGTGAGATGTGGGCAGAGATGAAATATTTTATGAAATACGTAAGTCAGCAAGAACCATACACTGGGCCATCACAACAATGAATATGGAGTACAGCAATTGAGTATAAAGCTGGCAAAAATTTAACATGAGTAGGTTTTAGTAAAACTTAAATCTCTGTTCTACAAAGAGAACTATCAAGATTTTCTTGATGCATTGAACTCAATGAATTTGCTTTGAATAGTTGTATGTGTGTGACAGAGAGAGAGAGAGAGAGAATGAGGCTGGAATGCTATAAGGATGTAAGCCAAGTGCTCAGCATCTGGAAAGCAGAAAGCAGAACTATATTTAGTGCACAATGACTTGCAATAATTTGTGAGGGGGAAAAAAGAAAGGAACAAAAAAAAGAGCAAGAAAAAGGAATGAAACTTAAGTTGCCAGTGTTAGGCAATTAAATGAATTATAAAGGAAAAAGAACAATCAGGCTGTGAGAAGGATAAATGAAACCCTGGGGTATATGTTATTATAAGGGCTTCTACAAGCAGAAATTCTGTATAGAGTTAGCAGACATATTTATAAACATGCTGCAGATAATGCATACTTCAGTATAAATACCACCTCAAAGAATTTCTGGCACAGAACAGTTAGGGCATTGACCTCTGCTGTACATTAATTTCCTTT
This sequence comes from Tyto alba, assembly GCF_018691265.1. Classification (NCBI taxonomy): domain Eukaryota; kingdom Metazoa; phylum Chordata; class Aves; order Strigiformes; family Tytonidae; genus Tyto; species Tyto alba. Next base: position 12,162,438 of record NW_024881280.1, read on the forward strand.
ATGTGGCTGAAATGGCCTAAATATGTTATTTAGTTAGGCATGGGAAACTTTTTCTGTAAGGTAACCGCATCTGCAAGGGTACTCCATGTTACACTCCAGTGCAACTGTGACTGGTTATGAACGTGTTATGAACTCTTTGCAAGGCAAGTGTAAGTTATCATGCATTCTCCTCTATCTACTTGTAAACAGAACAAGCACCAAGTAAAAGGCTAGCTTTTATAAATGTGGTACTTTCAAAATGAAAACGGTGTAACGCTTTCTAAATCCCTTACTGCTGTTATGAAAACAAGGTGTTGGACAATCAAGTTCCCCTTCCATTGCTTATACAGTTTTTGTTCTGCCCCTCACTTGATTTAAACATTTCATCAGCTCTTCAGTGACACTCTTGTTTCCAGGCAGTTTCTCAGACCTGAAATGCCAGGATCTCAGAGCTGCCATCTTGAGCACTTTAAAAGACATCTCAAATAACAAATGAAACCTATTTTCATTAAAGCAGAGGTGCTGATCTCAGGCATGCTGATGATGTTTAAAGGCTAACTAAAATGAAAGAATACAGTATTACTGGCAAAACAGTAGAAAGATGGTCATATCCATTTATGCCAGAACTTTCTGGTGTTCAAATTAATCTAGCTTTCAGCAGTATGCTGCCAAGAGACTTAAAAAAGTGAGCAGAAAGTGTTACCTCTGCACAGGCACCAAGTCCCTAAACTTGGTGAAAGACAGCAGAGGTCCAGGGCCTGGGAGCTGGGAGGAGAAGCTGGGTCCTGCCTGCAGTGCCAGATGAAGCCTGTCCCCTTTGAAGCACAGAGCAGCAGCCATTTCGAGAAGCAGCAGGGAGCACTTCTAAGAGTTGGCTGGTTTAGTTGTCAGTCTTTGCTTATATTTACTAATAACAGACAAAAAAAAGAGATGTCTTTCTGAAACAGGCAGTTTGGGAGGAAGTAAACAACCAGCAGCTATTTTCCATCTGGCTTCAAGACCAGCGAACATTTGTAGGGACCTGTATATCCTCTTATTTGTAAACTTCAAGTTGTGGCTCTTTTTAAATTAGTGCCCTCATGTGCCTCATGTACAGGTAAAGGCTGCTTTTGAGATGCACTCTCGCTAGCTCTCTATGTATTAGACAGCTATATTACTCGTATGTCCTACAGGGCTGTCCCCAAGGGTAAAAGGAGAGCTCTTGTTCCTTGTAGTATTAAATAAGTAGTTTCTAGGCTAGACTCTGCTAGCTAATGTACCAGCACTTGTGATATACATGTATATGAACTGGAGCAAGACCAAACCTACCCACAGAAGCTGCAGAGCTGTAACTGAGGTACCTGTTTTGCAGTGTGCTCACATGCTCTTTACCAGTAATGCAATAGATGTGCTTAATTTAAAACAATGAACATTATTTCAATGCAGAACAAGGAGTGATAGAAGCATTGTCTCTCTTTTTAGAGCCATACCTATCCAGCAACAGAAAGGATGGAGAGTAGTTACCTTTGCTCCCTTGGGAGCAGAGGGGAAACTGGGAAGCATACAAGATTCACAAAACCAGGAGACAAAGAAGCCAAATCAAATGAGGCAGAGTTTGAGGTAGCCGCTACAGAGACTTAACAAACAATGCCTGAAACTGTAGCAATGCCTATGATGCAGTGTGCAGGGGCTATGTTAGAAACAGTAATGTAAATCATTTCATCAATCCTTAAATTGATATAAGTACTGAGGAAATACCAACACTTAACTGGCAAAATACAGAGGCTGGAGCAGAGCTCTGCAGTGGGATCTGATTTGTCCCACTAGGCAAGATTACAGTGCCCAAGACAAAAGATAAGATGCTGCTGCTCTCATTAAAGGTGGCATGAAGCTTTTTCTCCCTCACACTCCCCTCAAGCAGAGCACTGACATATGTCCCGTTTTAAAGGAAAAATGTATCAGTTTGAGGCATTATAAATGAAAGCTACTAAAGAAAACTGCTATTGTGACTTAGTAGATTTTGATACGTGTTTTACATTCTTTGGGCTTTGAGGTCCCATTCGAATCAGAACTGCTGTCTGCAAACACCCTGCTGAAGTCAGCAGAAGATGAGGATTTACTGTAATCACTACAGCACTGTGCAGTGAGCTGGGCTCGTTCCTGAACTGTTTCCTAAGAGATGTTAACAGCCTCAGCTGGGTGCTCTTTGTAGTTCTGGCAGAGGTCAGCTCTGTCTCTAAGCACAAATCAGAAAAGTAAATCTAGTCTAAACAATTCTCTGTACTGTTCCAGAAGCAATTAAAGACACTTTGCTTTGTGTATTTCCCCCAGGTGTGAGCAGACACTTCCCACAGACAGTATGCACAGCAAGAGCTCAAAAAGCATAAGCTCTTTGCAGAGGAAAAAGCAAAAAAACTGTTGCTTTGGGCATGTAAGACTGAACTGGCCAAAACACTGCAGGACCAGCTTATCCAGGCACTGACTACAACCTGTACTTAGAGAAAAATGGAAGTAAAACATTTCCAGCTCAACTCATCTAACTCCATCAGGTGAGGTAAAACCAACAGATTAGATATCCACTTTTAGATTTGGTATTATTTAGCTAGGAATAAAAATGTAATGCGCTCCATCAACATGTCGCCTAAATTCATGCCAGAGATACTGGCATGCAGGAAGCTAAAAGCATCCCTTATCCATGAGCAGTAACTTTGTCAACCAGCAATAATGTGAAAAGGATAGAAAGAAGTAAGTACAAAGTGAACCCTCACACATTTTAAAACAATTATCTTTGATAAAGAACATTTGGTTGTTTCCTTGCTCATGATTCTCCAAAAATGGAATTATAAATACAATTACTTATTAGTATTCCTGTAACATTAGATATACTCTCTATACCTAAAAACTCCCACTGGTCAGCACCAGCAGTCCTGGGAATTCAACACACTGTCCATGAATCTCCAGTGTACTAGCACTGGCACGTTGCTAAATTTTCAAACCAGAAATCTACCTGTGCAACTAGCACTCATGATACAGAGGATAAAACATGAGTAGCTTGGAGAGTCAAGATATTTTTACATTAATTCTTTTATATGCTTTTTTTTTAATATCAAAATTGTCACACTCATGCATGGTGTACCTCCCCACCCTTGGTGCAGCACAGCTCCCTACACGGCTGTGGCATGAACTGAATAAAGGAAACAAACTGTTTTAGAGATAGTTTGATTAAAAAAAACCCATCCAAAACCCTAGTGTTCCCTGATGTGGCTTATATCACAATCACACAGATGTACAGTCACAGGCAGAGGAGTAGGTAAGACAGCAGTAACTTTCTGCTGATGAAAATGTATCCTGAAATCTTGGCCTTAGTCTGTGGCTACAAACTTTAATCCCTGATTTTACCAACGTGACACCTTCTAACTGCAAAATATTCCTAGAAACAAACTCCCATAGCATCTATTTATAGTATTGATAGTGACTGGCAGAAAAGCAGGACTGGAGTGCCCTTGCTTTGGCACAGCTGAGACCTGCACACTAGGAAGCACACCTGCTGTTGTTACGGGATGCTGATACCACATGCTGGCACCAGACACGATTTTGCTGCAGCCTTGCAGATTTCTGCATCTAGTTTCCAAGTAGTGCCAAACACTGCTTGTCCCAGTCTGCCCTGGAACGGATACCCTTTTCACCAGTGGCTCATCTACACCCATTGCTACTCTCCAGCAGCAGCAGCCAGCGATTTTCCTAATATAGAGAAGGTGTGGATGCATAAAAAAAGGACAGCATCTTTACCCTTGCAGAGATAAGATTTTTTTTGCTGTACTTTGACTGCACGGATCACTACTCACCCCCAAAGTCCGCAAAAGCAAGGCACAATTAGGTGCCTGGACTTGGTGAGGTTTCAGAGGAGCCTCTGACAGCAGGTTATATCCAGAAAGCTGGAGATACCAATCTAGAAAGCTTCTAAAAAGCAAAACAAAACTTTCTTCCTCTATCCATGTCCCCTATGCAAACAACAGATAACCCCCACCTCCATTGTCAGGCAGGTTTATTATTTACCACTAGATTACTTTTATTTAGCATGGGAAACTGAGTGCATACGTTTAACTCTATGCAAACAATCTGCTCAGGGCAGTCTGGAACCTGGAAGAAAGGTGTTACCCTGAGTGCTATAAAAGGAATTTTTGGCACATGAATTCAGACAGTGATCAGATTCTCTAAAACATAATCCATGCTACAGCCCAAATTCCTCCCTATGGATTACACCAGCAAAGAAGGGGTCCCAAGATATCTAGAATAGCATAACATCAGCTTCTGGATCTTGGTGGAATTGGCATGAGTTCTGTGATAACAGGAATGATTCAAGTGTTTTTAATATGGTAAAAATTGCTTCTCCATTCTCTCTGACAGTGACTTGGAGGAGAAGTTAGGGCACTGGGAGAGAAGCTAGTCTCAGATATTTGGCTCTGAGGTGTCAATCTCTCATTTGTAACAGGACTACCCCACAGAATTAATCCAGCAGAAGATAAAGTGCACCCAGATTTGTTTCAAATTCTTATACATATCTACAGGGGAGGGAACAGGCTGCTGTTTGTTTTCATCCACCAAACCCTAGAGCAGGAGGAATTCTCTACTGGGTAGCTGACTTCTAATGCCATTTTGTACTTTCACATGGCTTAATAGACCAGAGCATCAGAATCGTTGGGGATTATTCAGCTAACAAATATTAAGTATTCTTGTTTCATTAATAGTATCCTTTTGAAGATGTGAAGAGTCATTTAATGACTTATGTATTCATTTCTGTCCAAGATCCCAGCTGAAATGAAAGTAAAAAGGATCATGTCAGCCTTCAGCTGCTATCATAAAATCATTACAGAACATTGTATAATTAAGCCTTATTTGCAGTTGCATTTTAAAACACATCCTGGCCTGGCTGCTCTTGACTAATCTTGAAATGATTTGGCAGCATTGTGTGGGATTACACACTGAAATTAGCCAAGCGTGTGCAGGCCAGGCTGGAGGTGCTTTGGTTGTGAGATTCAGGACCAAATGTTCAGGCAGGAGCTACAGCTTTGTTGTGAAATGGCAGGAACAGAGCTGCGAGGAGGAAGTTTGCGGAGTACCTGGGAGTGCTGCAGCTGCCTAGTGCTGGCACTCCCAGTCTTTCACTTTCCTGCCCACCAGACGTGTCTAAATATCTTGAGAAAAACAAGAGGCAAAACAATAGGTGACTGTAGTGTGAATAATAAAAGCTTGGCTTCCCTCTTGGAACCTGACTGCTGCTCTTAAACTGCCCCAGCTGCGCTCTCACGGTCCAGGATGTCAGCACAACTGCTTCAGTGAATTAATGCCTTGTGTTCACTCTGGGGCTGTCTACGGCACCCTTTTATAGTCCGTACTGTTAGACTGGGGTGGGTTTCTAGGTCAGAAGGTCAGCACTACCTCTCTACTCCAGAAAGATAGATTCTGTATGATGCTATTCCAGAAACATAAAAAAAAAGGGGTTAAAATAACACTGTGTAGGGGATGTACTGAGTTGCCAGCAGTATTGGTGCTTTGCTCCTAGCAGAAATAGGTAGAGCAGATATTAGAAATACTCACTGACAGATCCTGGGGGATCTCTGGTAGACCAAAACATTTTCTAAATATATATTAGACTGCGTGACTGTACGAGCTGACTCAAAGGCAAGGGCCAAATTAGTCCTGGCTGAAACTCTACGGATTTGAGGCAGCTCCCTACAATGTCTTTGTCCCTACAACAGAGTGCAGTTATTCTTTCAATACCACGAGCCCTCACGTGTCCAAATCATTCCAGGCTAATATTGGACTTCACTAATTGTGTGTTTGGATTCCTTAGCATTACTGAAAGAAGATGAAAAAAGATACCATACAACCATCTTATGTAGTTCTTTTCTGTAACTGCAGTCAGTTCTTCAAAGGCTGGTGTGCTGTCCCGCTGCCAAGTACAACAATACAATCTTTCCCTCCCTCCTCTTGATCCCAGTGACTGAAGAGCAAATAATAAACCAGGTCTGCTCCAGACCATGTCTCAGTGGGTACCAGCCATCTGAAAAGGCATGTCCTTCCCTGCCGTATCAGTGCACTCTGCATTCCCAGGGTTTCTACTCATCTTGGTTTTAGAATAGAAGAGTAAAATCACCAGGGCTGTTACTCCAGTACTTTTCATCAGGTTTAAATCTACTTAAAAATAGGCACAAAAGGGAAAAGAAAATACATATTCCTTGCTGATTTAACTATTAATTCTGAAGAACAGTTGTATCACTGATGTTTTGGAGAAGGATCAGACACCTTCATAGTCAAACAGCACCATCCAACATATTGCAGTAGATGAAGGCTGCCTTTTGCCTCTCACATTCACTCTGAGTCCTTCTAAATCATCCCTGCCAACACAATACAATCCTTGAGGATCATTAACATTCATCAGAAGAGCAAACCTCTCACTTATGTAATAGGTTAGCTTGCACCAAACAGCAAGTATGAAAAGTTCCCTGGGGGAAGACACCTGCAGAGTCTGTTCCTTGACCTTCAGCTCTGCTGCTCCTACAGATGGATGCTGTTTGACTCAGCACTGCATTAGCAGTACATATGCAGAGTATGTGTCAGGACCAAAACATTAGCTCTTCCGAAAAAGAGCAGTCTTATAGATTAATTTGTCACGTCATGCTTCCTTCCAATTTTGATCAAATTAAAAACATTCCTGTTTAAAACCAGAAACAACTGAATACATTCCCCCACTCACTCTCTGTGAATATGCACACCTCTCAGAGCAAAACATTTAAACAGAGATTGTTGTTGGAAGCCTTATTCTGCAAGAGCCCCTCAAACACTAAAATCACACAAAAAAAATTATATTAATGAACTGAGGTCCTCTTAGCACAGCCTGCAGCACACTGTTCATTGTCACATGTCATAGGTACAGGTAAAACTATTTCTTCTGACTGTAGTAGGTAATCTAATTCAATGTATTTCAGCTAAATGTGAACGGAATCAATGTAGACTTTCACTCTGACATCTAAGTCTCTAATTTCCCAAGCAAACATAGGCAGGTCTTCCCAAAGAAACATACACAGATTGACTTCTCCATAAGCATGTACAGATATGGGGATTTAAATGTTCTTTAAAGAAAAGGAAAAAGGAAGAAGCAGATGAAGAAGTTCTAATATTTATCAGGCCAAATGCTTACATGCTACAGAAGGAAAAAGTATGCTATTGATCCCAGTATGGTAGCTTTCCTCACATCCTTCAAGGCTCATCTGCTCAGTATATCAGGCACTCCTGTTATCCTGGGAGATACAGTGGCTGACTCGTCAACGAAGTGAAGAAAGGCCACTTGAAATCTTTTTCTTCCTCACAGTGGTATGGTCATACTCTCAAAGAAAACGAATCTTCACACAGTACATCTCCTCAACATCATCCACATATAAGCAAGCATGTATTTTACACTGGAAAGAAGGGAAGGATCTTGCCACTTTAAAAAGTCCAGTGAATTTTTTCTTCTGCGGTCAGCTGGGGCTCTTTGTTGGGATTGCACTGAGGTGTCCTTCCATTACACGTACATATTGGGAATTTTTGATTCATTCGCTCTTCTTCCAATCCACAGTTCAACTTCTACCAGTTTATAAAAGATCTGCACTTGGTGTTTGGAGAAGAGGCAAGAGAGAGCCTGGCTGTGCTCATGCTATGCACTGACTTACGTGGGAACTCATGTGACTGAAGGACTGGGCCCAAAGATTCATTAGCTCACAGGAAAGCCAAAGAAGGTAGGTGCCAGAAAGTTTGGAAGCTGAGATATGTAGTTACAAGAGCATCTGCCGCTGTGACAGGTAAAGTCTGAGTGCGAAAAGGGAGGTTCTGGTTTGGACAGAAGCAGATGACACTACATGATCAGTATGGTGTTGGACAGATAGAGCTAAATTTCATGAGGATCACATCTTCCTAAGAATGGCAACAAGAAGCTGTTTGCAGACACAACCAAATCAGAGAGGGAAGCAAAACTCATATGACATTCAACATGCCCAACAGAAAATGAGACCTGAACAGTTTTGGTGGGACACAGGAGAGCAGACCCCTCACTAAGAGTAAAGAGACATCTTTTGTATGAAGTGATCACCTCTTGCTCAGCTTGAATCATCTTCAGTCACGAATCCCTCCTGACCTTCCTGGTTGCTTTGGCTCTGCATTCATTGCTGAACTCCCTACTCTTGAGTTAAGGCCCAGAAGTATTTTGGGAGTGAGCAAATCTATTTAATTTCTCCCAAATGTTCCATCTGAAAGTAATGGCATAATACCTGGCTCATTCTTTCAGCTCCACCAAACAATGACTGCCAGGAAAACAGCTTATTTCAGTCATTCCTAAAAAAATATAGCTAGTTCTTTAGCACACAGTCTTCTTTTTACTTAGTCTAACGGCTTCTTTTTTGGTGCAGATCTTTGTAGATTCCCTTGGTTTATGCCAGCTGCAGTCCTCCCCCAGAAAGCAACTTGCTTCTTATGAGAAACAAATAATTTTACATTTGGAGCATTTTACAGCTGGAGCATTTCCCAAGTCCTTCCACTTCTGAGTTTACCTTTTTTCCTGTCAGCCTGCATGCAAAGACACAAGCACCCACCTGCAAGGTAAGGTACTGGTTTTGTCTTTGTCTCTCAAAACCCTGACTTTCTGTAATCTCTTCCAGTGAATAATAAAGCTGGAAGAGCAAGATAACTATCTCACTGTGCTAAGATGGTCGAAGTTGCCATGTAAATACACTGACAATGAACGTAAAGAACCAAAACATGGTAAATGAGAGAATTCTTACTTCCCTTCCAGAAGTGTTGTCCCTCTGCTAGAGCACCACTATGCAGACAGCGTGGGCACTAGGTCTATGCAAGGGCTTTGAAGCAGGCGGCTGAAAGGAAGCAGTTAGCAACATGTAAAGATGGGAGAAGGAAGAGGGAAAGATCTGGAAAATCCTGAAAAAAGAATATGGTGCACAAAGGAAAAGATTTCTCCAGTGTCAATCCTTCCTGAAGATCTTGCTCATTCATCTGTGGTAAACTGACCAAGACCAACTGGACAGCCACACTCTGCCCACGGACTGTCTCCGCAGGGTGACAGCGAAGAGGCCAGGGCAAGGAAAGGAAGCAGGAATCTCTTGAAAGTATCATAAAAAGGGTAACTGATTCACCTTACTGCAAATGAAAATACTAGTCATTAAACTGATTTCCACCAAACTCTGGGATAACATTTAAAATGCCCCATGGTATTTTCTTCTTTTTTAAAAGGGACCAGTACACAGTTCGTGGCTCCTGCTACAGTGTTAAAAAGTGGGACACTCACTGGTTGGTCCCTCTCTGCCTAATGGGACAGGGTCTTGTTTGTGAACTTTGCTGCGACCCTGTATGTGATGGCAGGTCCAAAATGAGAGCCAATAATTTAACAAATAAGGCATCAGACTGGATCATACAACACTTGGATTCAATTTCTGACTCGGGTACAGACTTCTATATACCACTAAGAGAGTTACTTTCACTAGATCCCTCTGAGTAAAATGACAGTAACACCTCCTCACCATGTATTAATACTTTACCATAGGGAAATTCATTCCTATTTGTACTCAGTTCTGTACTAGGGAAGCAAACATGGCAAAGATGAGAGTGCCTGCACTTGCATAGCCTAAGCAGCTATTGCAAGTCCCCTGAAGGATTCTGGTATACAGTCAATTATACAGAGTGTGCACTGAATGGCAGTATTTAAGTCAAAGAACTTTAGAGGCAAATATGGCCTTGCACAAGCTTCTGCAGTGTTGTAAACCTTGTTTTCAACTATTTTAGCTTTCATGGATTTTTAAATGATTAAGCAAAAGTGTTACAATGCACCTTCAAGTGGCCCTTAATAAATAGGTTTTACTTTAGAATGGGTTTCTTACTGAGTCTACCAAGAAATATTTGCATGTGAAATGAGGAAATTTGAATGAAAACAGGTTTGTTTATTTTAGAAGGCACTGCAGCCACCCACTGCATGGCTGAGTTTCCAGCACACCAGTACTGGATGCCAAGGAGCTTCAGGAAGGGAAACAAGAAACAGAATGGGAAACTGAGCCGCTTAGCTTCTTTTCACATTAATCGCCAAAAGTGGGCAGCACCACTGAAATAATATTGCATAAAATCTACTCATAACTCAGAAAGCTTGCTGTTTATTTCCTACCTCCATGTCTATGCACAGAAATCCCAAAACATGGCAGGAAACAACACTAACTCTATGTTTACCCAGAAAAACAGAAGTATTCTTCATGAGCAGAATTAGTAGGTTTAGGACCAAGAAGAAGATTCCATATTATTATTGTACATCTTCATGTACTCAGGCAACTTTTTTTTCCTGGAATGAAAAAACAACTCTTGTGCAGAATGAGCACCAATGTACAAGTTAAGGCAATACCATATAAATGCCTTGTACAGAAAGCTAGAACATCACCTTTCTAACTAAAATATAAAAGTTATATGAAAAAGCATCCTTAATAAGCACGAGGAGATGAGACCCTCCTTTAACATCTCATCTGACATATGCTGAGATGTGTGCTGCTGTGTTAATATCCTTCCAGGGAAGTACTTTCATTCCAAATTGAGAAGGAACATCACCATCTCCTGAGTCATCAGCATCACTTCCTGCCTTTCTGTGTGCATGTTCGTAGGAAATCTTTCATCTAATTTTTTTCAAAGCCCAATCCCACTTGGCTAGCAAGCTCAAGCAAGATCCAGCCAACAACAGTATAGGCACAACAAGTTTCAACAAAAATATTTGTTGCAAGAACACTCTTTGATTCATTTGCCCTTCCTTGGCTGAACCTTGACTACACCCATCCTGATGCACACTTGCGGAGTGCCGTTGCCATGTCAGGATCCAAGTTCAATTTCTGCACTCCCAAGTTACTCCTTCTGGCTTTGAACATTGTCCAGGTGGCTGCAGAAGGGACTACAGAAATTACAGGGAGATGGCAGAGCTGGTGAGAGGACCTGCCTGAGAAGCAAAGAAAGGGGAGATACCCACACTCTACCAGCCCATCCCCATCTGATCTGCCCACAATGTGCTGTTGTAAAGAGTTTGCACCGAAGCTAGGGATTTGGCACTGACATGGTGTGGAATAGTCATCAGATATTTAAAACAGAGCTGAGAGAACAAAGAAGGGCTTTGTAGTGCAAGGCAGCACTGAAAACCCTGAGCCTCTGCCAGCCAGCTTGCATGGAGTGTTTGCTAATGTACACAGTGGAGTGCATTCCTCTCATTTGATTACATGACAGTTTTATATACCAGGTATATGCAGTAGGTTTTTCTTAACCCTTTCAGTCCTCTGCCTTTTATAAAACTTAAAGAGACTCACAGTGGTTTCTTTTCTGCTGTCTTGTACATGCACGCAACTTCAGTCTCGAAAGGCTGAGCATGTGCTGTGGGCAACTGGATCTGGATGTATACGTTAAAAGCACTCTTATCTATGTTGCTAGAAACAGCGGAAGTAATTAACCATGAAGGAATTAGAAAACTAATTCACCCCTTACTCATTCCATAGTTTTCTGCATCTCCCTTGATTTAAGCAGTGAGCATAAAGAGGCTTTTTTAAAGGACCACTATCATTCTCTCTCCATACTGTAAAACGAAGGCTGCAGAGACTGCTGTTACAGCTCCCACTTGTTAGACCAGGGAGAAGGGAGCCAGGAACCACTTGTTGGCTAGTGCCACATTCTACCATGTCCTGTATTGCATGGTTTCTACTGTAAAATGAGGGTAATCGTACCTGTCCTTCTTGGTGAAGTTCTTTGAGATCTATGGCTAAAACATGTTGTCTGTAACCAGGCAATGCTCTATGCATTCAGGTAAAGGGACCTCTCATTTGTGCGATGTGAGGTGTACAGATGGAGTGCAGAACCAAGGCGTAAATTGCAGGGGGTTAGGTGCTTTAGTGCCAAGTATTTGAGAAGGGCAAAGTATTCTTACTTTCCTGTTCTGCACAAAGAAAATTTCTTAGCCATAATTTTAATAATACACAATTACATTTTCAGAAGATCTGCTGTGGTGCTTTTCATAAACTCTAAGCTGTAAAACTATTAAGTTATAAAGTTAGAAGATTAACTTCTGTTAATTAAGTTAAAAGAATGAGAGACACGGAAAGAGATGTTTGTGGTTAAACTCCTCAGCACCCATACTGTTGCCTGTATTTTTAATGTTGGTAGCTCATAGACCAACATCTAATTAAGCCCACAGAACCTCTGCAAAGCATTTAACTTTGAATTATTTTCCTACTTAGCCACCCAGGGAAACAATCAGGAGATGAAAGTTAAAGCATCTTGCTCAACATCTGAGTGTCAGAGGTAGCATTATAATTCATGAAGTTCCTACTCCCATACTCCAAGTACTTAACAAAGCAGGGTTTGCCTTGTAGGTAGAGAGGAAGTGTTTGGGGCTGGTGTCTGGAATCAGATGGACAGAGAGAAAGGAAAGGAAGGTGAAGGTTATTGCAAAGGTGGAAAAAAGTACACATGGGCAAAGAAAGCTGGTGCAAGAGGAGTGAGGAGTGGGCCAGAATAAAGGCAAACCAAGCCACCGACCTAAGCCTTCAGAAGTCACTCAGAAGTTCTTACCATAGTAGGAATGATTTCAAAATAGGTCCCAAAATGGGTGGGTGTACATAAATAACTTAGGAGAACAGTGATGGGAGTAGTTCTGCATTTTTGTACACATGAGCAGGCAGACTCTTGTTGGAATATTTGTATGTGCTTGAGTTTGTAAAAAAGGAGAATCATTTCCCAAACCAGAAATTGCATGATTAGATACCACAAACAGGTCAACCAAAAGACACAGACAAGAAGCAGCAGATATCCTATTTCCAAACTGATGGTATTTTCAGTAAAGAGTGACAGGAAATTTTACATACTGGCAGAACTAACTTATAAAAGGAAAACACTAAGAAATTTCCACTTAAACACTGACTGCTCTTTAAAACTAGCTGTGAGATCCTTCTTTGCACAACAGAAGAAAATATTACGTTTCTAATCATATAAAGGAACTGGAAGTGCCATAGAGGTTCTTACAGGAAAGTCAGATGTTTCATAAAGCATACTGCAGATGATACATTCAGACAAGTATCTGTGTCCTGTTTCTGGAACTGTGTGTTAGTCTTAATTACTTTTTCCTACTGTTAGATTGTGTAACTTGGAAATAATGTGACACTTCTGAAAGAAAAATATTTTCTATTATGGAAATTTATTTTGTACTGTGAGGAAAGGGGCAGGAAGTACTCAGATGATAGCATTTCTCAGCAGTCTTTAGCTCTAATGATCACAAAATGCTGCTGCCTCTGTTTAACACTCTGATGTATGTCAACATAAAAGACCAAGACTTGTCTCATACTTCTCCCCACCAAAGGGTCATGATACACAGAGACACTTCTGCAACCACGGAGGCCCATATAGCTTGGTTATCTTCCCCATACCATTAGACATATATAAATGTGTGAGACACAGCACTCTTGGATGCCAGGAGAGTATTTATGATGCCTAACTGTATACTGCCTTCACTTTACAAACTGATAGCACTGTTTCCCAGCCATCTGAATTCCTCAACTCAAATAAAAGCCAAATGAAAACCCTGCTGCTTAGTCAAACCCAGAAAAATAGAGGTGGTGCTGGCAGAAGATGTGAAATTTTAGACATGCTAGCAACTATCATGCTGTATGGAAAGAACAGACTGCTGTCACAGTGGCACAGAGTGTCAAGGTCCGCATGCCTCCCTGATGTAGGATATGCAAACAACTATGACAGCCAAAAATAGCTGATCCAGATGGTGACTCTTAAGAAATACAGCCCCATTCTGATGTTCAAGGCCATGGACACATGAATGTTCAGCTCTGAGGACTGGGATCACAGTGTGGTGTGCATCTTTATGGCCTCAAGCTTTACTTTTGGTAGTCACTGCATGCGGGATGATTTGAAGAGGTTTGAGTTCACTTTCCATGCACCATCTTGCTTACCAAATAACAAGCCACCTCCCCCAGCACAAGTGACTGTACCTATTACCTGGTTCAGTTTAAGGCCTCCAGTTTCAGGGAGATAAATACAAGAAATTTTACATGTGAAAGGGATGAATCTTCACAACTCCCTTGGAAAAAGGGCTAACAGTGGCCATAAATGTCAGTGTCTTTAGGAAACTCCTCTGCAATCCTGTACAATGCTTTTAAAATAATTATTAATGTGGAAAGCATGGAGCTGTACACACTGTCATCTCAAAGGAGAAAGCAGAAATTTCAATGAGAAATCAAGATGATTATTAAAAAAATCAGTGCACTTTATAGAGGCCAAAAAGACAAAAAAGATCCTCATTTAACAGAACGTTACTTTATCAAGTTCGCAGGGTATTAATAAGGGAATATAGTGACTTCTCAAACATACTTTACAAGCAAGTATTAAATCTCCACACCCATCCTGTGAATGGCTGCAATTAACATATATATAGCAGCCTTCTTTTAACATCACATGTGGCTTACACAACACCAAATCCTGCCAAAACATCGCTGGTTGTGTATCAATAAAGTAATGAATGCACAGCTCTGGGAACGGCGTTGGTTAAGCTCTACATGGGAATCAGTAGAGGGAACACGTAACATTGTGGCTTTTTGAGTTCTACGAAATAATGGAAATGGCATCTTTTTTTTCCCACTCTCAGTGGAGTAATGGAACAGTAGATAAACTGTGCAAAACCACAGCTAAATATTTAGAACCCACAAGGAAAAAGTCCTTTGAACAAATCAAGCTATTTCACTTACAGGCTGGGAAGGAAGAGAGACAGAGGGTTTGTTATTCTTATTTCTATTTTTAAATACATACGAGATGTTCAGATACTATGCTGATAGGGGCTACATAAGCAGGGTAGGATTATTTTCCATGAGATTCTTATACCTTTATAGTGGTAATCTGGGCTTCAACCTTTAGCAGCACCATTTCCAATCAAGACATCTGGAAATGTCTTAAAACTATTTAAAAAAACAATGGAAATATAGCAGTATAAAACATGGCCTTCAGGCCATATGAAGATATGATGGGTACTTTGAATTCCTAAGGATTTCCTCCAAAATTACTACGTTCACTATCTGCTCCTTGCCCACCATCACACAATTAATGTTTTTCATTTAAAGAATGTTCAAAGAAGTTTCTCTGACATTAAAGTATAAAATATAGGCTGACAAGGAAAGATACTTAAAAGTTTTGAAGTATTTTTGAATTCATTAAGTAATTATTTTATTTAATAACCTGTACCTCAGTTTTCCCACCTGCAAAAGATTTTTTCATTATTAAAAGATGTTTATTTCTCTAGGAGGACTACTATGAGGCTAATGAATATTTTTAAAATACTAAAGGCTAAAGAAAAGCATGGGGAAATTGTGATTTGAAATACATATTAAAATAAAAGGTGAAATGGGAAACATACAGGGAAGGAACTGAAGGTTATCTCCACATAACAGGACAGAGACTGACAAAGTAGGGTATACACAAATCTTGGATCCTCAAACTTCTCCTATTCTTCATTTTGCTCTTGAGTAAAACCCACACAGATGGAGTGCACCTATAGTGAGAATGAGCGCTTTAATTTCCCCGTTGATTCATATTGATCAAATAAATTTTGTAAGACATTTAGTGTCCATTTACCAAGAAAAGAGAAAATGTGCTTCTCAGAGTTCCTAGGAGTTAAAGCAATGATCCAAATCACAAAAAAAAAGAAGGAAAAAAAAGCTCTGAGAAAGGAGCAAAGAGAAATCAACTCAGACATAAACCAAAATAAATCTTCCCAGTTCAGAGTCTGTGAGGACTTGACAGGGTTTCTTCATGCCTCAATCACTGGTCTGTTAACATACACTTGGGTTTGCAGTTGAAAAAATATTTTCTAAATATTAATTAATCTACATATTGCAGTCTGCCAATAAGATTTAACCAGTACATTCTCCACAGTAACCTGCATTGCTGACTACCTCCAGTCACACCTCACTGCTAATGCCTCAGTGATGAGGCAAGCCACCTTGAATTGGAAGTCTTTATTCGTTTTGGATCCAACTTACTGTCCAGAACATATGTTAAATTTCTGCAAAATATGAGAAACAGAAATCAAAGAAATGAAGCACATTTTTAAGATACCTCCTGCTGTATCTGAAAGCAGCGTTGCTCAGAAATCATGTCTGAGACAGTCCCACCAGCTTGCATTTCAGTATTTTTCACTGCAAGATCTTTTTTACTCATGTTAGCTAACTGAGCTTTTAAATAACATTTGGGATTTTATCACCAATCCTGATACATTCAAACAGAATGTACGGCAAGTTAATTGATTTTTTGAGGTTTATTTAAAACACCACAGAGCGAAGGTGGGTGAGGATTCAGGAGTCCTGCCTCCCACCCTGGCACTGCTGTGTGCACTGCTAGCCAGCCGCCATTCAGTGCTCCAGTGCTAGTTTAGCTTGTCTGGCCCAGTAATAATGAAAGGAAGAAAGGATTTTTCACTAGGAATTTGGAGTATTTTCTCATTATAACCAACCAGCATGACTAGAAAAAAGAACCTTGATGCAATCTGTGGGCCTAGTTCTCACTCCCCCGCTGGCAGGGGCTGAAAAGGCTGCTGGGGCCACAAGCCCCGCTCCTCCGGGAGAGGGGAGGGTGAATGTGCAGAACCAGATCCTGTCTGTCATGTCTAGTACCCTGACTTAAGCACTGCCCAGAGCTTCATGGTTCAGGGAAAAGCAAACAAATAAAAAAACCCCACCCTGCTTCAGCCTTCCAGCACCCGTGGCCTGTGGTGCAGTAACCAAGGAAGAAGCTCTTCCCATCACCTGCAGCCAATCTTGCAAGCAGACAAGGATAGGGCAAGGATAAACTCCAGCAAAAATCCCACCTCTGATCTTGTTCTTCAGGCCAAAACTAGAAAATTGGGCAGAACATACATGATTTGGCATCTTAAGGACAGAAAAGGGCCCTCCTGGCTGGGAACTAGGGCAGCTGAGTGTGCTGTGGGGGACGATGGTGTTCTGGGGGAGGTTAGTGCACGGAGGGTTAACATGCTTTTCCACCAGCACTTCAGCAGGGTGCCCAGGGTATTGATTACTGCCCTCCACAAAATCAAGTCATCGGAGCGGGGGGGAGTGCTCTTCTTTCCTCTCACGGTCACCCTCGACACTAAAGCAGCAGCCGAGGGGCCTTCTCCTGGAGAAGGCACAGCAGGAATAATCCCGCAAGGTCGAGATGAAAGGGCAGAGGCCGAAGGGCAGGGAAGGTCAGTGCTAGGCAGGCACAACGCGGAGCTGCCAGAGCGGGCAGAAGGTCTGTTTCTGGGTCCCCCAAGCCCTCATGCCAGAAACTTAAGACGCACTTTGGGAGACCCAGGGACGGGGCTCATGGTAACCTGGAGTAACCAACAGCTGACAGCATCTGTCCCAGGAGCGGGGGGAGGAGAGGGCTCCGCGCTTTGTACCCGCTGATGCAGCCATGTGTTGTTCTGCTTGCGACAGAGCAGCCTCAACGCACTTGTGGTTTCTTGTGCAAGGAGAAGCTGTGCTCAGATAAAGAGAGAGGAGATGCAGCTGAAGCAGTGCAAGGGAAGTGAAAACGCTGTCAAGGTTTTGCTCACTGCAACTCATGTGCGTACCTTTTCCAATACAGATGAAAGAAACAACACAAAGCTGTGCCAGGCCATCAGAAGTCCTCAGCTGTGTGCTCCTCTCCACTATGGACTTAACTCAGCCTAATTCCTCTTTCACACACAGTCACAAGTCAGAGCAGATCTTTTGCAGTTAATGGAGTCGCACCCCTGTACAACTGTCACAAGAGACAACCAGACCCACCATGAGTCCAGGTCTTAGTCTTGTTGTTCCTGTAACGGGGATAAAGATCACTACATCTGTCCACTTGGGCTGAAGGTGCACTCCTGGCAATCCTTCAGGCTTGCTGTGACCCTGAGAAGGCACTGGGGGCAACTGGGGGGGAAGAGGGGGTCGTAACACCCTGTACACATACCAAGGCCTCAGACAAGAATTACCTACATATTCCTTTCAGCTTGTCTGACACATGGTACTTTCCCCTCTCTGCCACTGGATTTTCTTTCCTTTTCACTTAAACACAAATAACTTTGGAATTGAACTTTCCTGGCTATGATTACATAAGCCTGTGCAGGCGAAGCACATAGTAGACTTGTTCTCCCTCTTCCTTGCCATCTAGTTCCTCCACCAGGCCCGTTGTTTGACCTTGTTGTATACCCTGTCATACAGTCTGCTTTTCACCATTGCATGAGACTTTGGTCACAGTGAGACTTAAGGCCTTCCTAACAGCTCCTATACAAGGCTATTATTGATAATAACTGAGCACTTTTACCTAAAATTCAGCATTTTACCTGAAAGCCATATTTGATCTGCCCAGTAGGAGAGGCCAGGCAGAGAGGAACATAGGCTTCTCATACCAGATCATGCCAGTATTCTGCTTCCAGCAAAAATCAACTCATTCAAAAGAAAGCAAAAAAAGTTAGTGTACCTAGCCAGTTGTAAAGTGGGAGCAGACAGAAATATTCCTCTCTTTCCTTCCTCGATGGGGCAGCCAGAGATACGCTGTTACGTTGAGAACTTTTGTGTCATAAATTTGAGCCTCCTTTCTTTCCCCATCTGATCTCAGTTATCTCACCATGGTTTCTGGCTAGTAGCAGGGAAACAAGAATTTAATTTAGATATGATGTTTGGGTCTGGAACCAAACTTTCTTAGAACACAGGGATGTTTGGTTTCGTGTGTGTTTTGATTTAACCCATTATTATGCTACATGAATCCAATCAAAAATCTGAATACATCTGACTCTCCCAAAAGTTAGAGCTCTGAATCTGTTGCTTCATCTTTGGCAGAAAGAGAAACTGAAACCAAATAAAAGTAAGGAGAGGAGAATAAAAAGGAAATTTACAGAACACTTTCTCAAGGACAGCTGCAAAATCTCACAAGAATGTGCAATCTGCAGTTTTGGAATATCACCTATCCACTTAAGATACTAACACGTTCTGGTCATGAAAGTGCTAATTTCCAGGATGCAAAGCTGGGACACAACAACTTTATTCCCAATACAGCCAAGCACACTGTGAGTTTTCCTTATCATTTTTATCATCCAGAGAGAAAGAACTCCTTTTTCCTGAAATTAACCCTTTGTCTCTGATGAGGAAGCCCAAAGAAGCAAGTTGGCTGCACAGGCCTCAGCTGTTGCACAGGCTGAAAGAGGAAAACACAAAGCACTACCTTTTCCTCCACATGTGTGCAGGCACTGCTTATTTTGGGCATGAGCGACTTAGGATTTGAAGAAATTTGCTGGCATGTATTTAATCGCCATGCTTTTTAATTACTTCTCTGCATGATGGATGAGTTTTGTTGAAATGAGGTCATAGTGTTTTACCTTTTCCTTTCATGCTGGGACTATTTGCTGTTTCAGTTTGTGTAGCTTAGAAAAACGTATGCACATCCTCTGAGCTGGGGCCTGGCACCATAAAGCTAAGCCAATTTTGGCTCCATCCACTTGGCAGTTAGTGAAAGCCAGGAGCCTCTGAGTGCAGGCAGCAATGGTGCACGGAGTATCCTCTGCCATGCTGGGAGGAATCACTGCAGACACTTCTCCCTGGCCACAGGGACCATGGGGCAGCTTCGGCCTTGAGTGTATAGGGTTGTGATGTACCTCGCTGGGACCCACATTTCCATCCTCACACAGCCATCCCACACTGGAGGGTAAGAGAGATTCTGAACTCATCTCTTCTGTGCAATTTCAGGGAGAGGCAAGGGCTCTGGCCCTCTGCCCCTTGGCAGCACCACGAGACAGGGCCGCCACCCTTGTCATTTCTGTCATTCCAGCCACCCGCCATGGAGCAGCTCTGGATGTGTGCTCAAAGCCACACATCTTGACCTCCTCTTTCTTTTCAGTTCTCCTTGTCCTCTGCACAAGTAAATCTACTCTGTCAACAGCAGTTCAAGTAAAACCAAGAATTTCAAGAGGGGTAGGACATTGCTGATATGTACCCAGCCCAAAACTTATCTGCCAAGCTCTAGAGCCTTGAGCCAGCTGGCCTGGGCAGGGTGGAGAGGGAAGGAGTCTTATGCCAATGCATAGCCCAAATATGATTTGAGAGAAAAAACCCTGTAATGTGACAACACACACAGGGTACCACCTCCCATTTCCACACAACCAGTGTCTCTGGCCAGCTTTGATCAGTGTCCTGGCTGGAATGTGCAAGGTTCAGTGTATGGTCAGGCTTCAGTCACTCTGTGACCCAAGTCAGCCCTGTAAGGAAAGAAAAAACCAGACACATCCATTTGCTGCTTTCCGCAGTCTGAACTTGACAACCATTTATTGCCTCCCCCAAAGATGGGCTGTTCCCTTGTCCCTGACCCTGGCTATAAACTCCAGTGTCACCATTACCTCCATTAGAGCCTAGCGAGTCTGGTCTGCTGCCCTCTGAGCCTGGCACTGGCTAAGGACACACCAAACAGTGAGGGGCTCTGGTTACATTCCAGAGACCCAACAACTCATTAAGCCCCTTAAAGCCAAAAGAAGATATGGGAAGCAAGCAGGACTGCTGCTGAACAACACTGTTTCTTCAGACTCCTAACCTTTCTAGCTCCACAATATCAACATGGTGAAGGCATCTGATAAAAAAGTGGGACTTTGGTAAAATAACTCCCGTCCTTGCCAAGCATTAATCACGGTCCCTTTGGAAGGCTCTTCCTGGAGTCCATGGTCATACCCCAACAGGCAGGGTGTTCCACAGCTGGGCACCCTTTGTGCCAGCACCCCAGTCCCTTGCTTTTTGGGAATTAGAGCCTGGAGAGGTCAGAAGCTCCAATCACATCAAATGAATCTGTGGCAGACAGCCCTAAATTATTAATGTCTATAAATACTAAGTGCACTCAGGAACCAGTTCAGCCTGCAGCACACAGTCTGTGCATCAACAGGGTCCCAAAGGAGTTGCAGAAAAAAAAATCTCACTAAGGACTGTGAAGCGGTGATTCTGTTTGCACTGACATATTTGTCTCTCCAATGGACAGAGGATACACACAGTCACGAATCACTGCATTTGTAAGCACATTCACTCTTGCTGTTTCAGTTACTCCTCGTCCCCGGGAAAGACATAGCTGTCCTAACTAAAAGCTCCATTTTATTCACATCCAAGAAGGTAGTCTTGGAACCTGTGAGAAGACTGACACCTTTCAGTTATGTGGCAAGAGCATCATACCTCCACATCTACAATCTGACTTGAGTAAGGACTCTGATTCTGTCACTGGAAAGACTGCAATTCATTAACACAGCTCTGCCATGCACACTTTGATATTTATCTTTAACCACATCCCTTTAAAACTAACTTTACTGACAGCTTACTTCTGTAAGCTTCCATTTTGCTACTGATTTAGTTTCATCCCCCTATGGGCGCGGTGGCTCCTAGCTCTGGCTCCTCTGGCTACAGACCACTGGCACAACTGGCCTGCAGATAACAACTCTGACTCAGTTTGCTGTTTCCATGCAGTTTTAATTTAGTTTCAAGAGGAACTAATGCTGATTTTTGCTCCTGTTTCAACATTTGGCAGAGCATGAAATTCCGCATGTTGTAGGAAACAGGAAGAAAGCTTAGGACATACATGCACAAACAACACACTCAAAGTGCGTGCTCCTCCTGTTTATCTCTTCCACACCTCAATTTTTTTGTTCTCTTTCTCTACTCTTCTGAGAATGTCTCTCACTTCTGCTCATCGCTCTCCCACACCCATAGGCATGCACTGATTTGTTATTGCTAGGTCACTTGTGATTACAGGCCTGGATATGCTAGCTTATTGCAGGGTTGTCCCTGGCTTGATAGGCTGTTTGCTGTTTTATTATTACAGTGCTTAAACCTCATTCTTCCAGTTTGCTCTCTTTCACACACACACACAAACCACCACAACATATTTATTTTGAAATGGGAAACACAAAAATTGACTTGGGCTTTGCAAACAATTTGAAAGGGAATGAGGGAAAAGGGGGGCTATGGGCTCTGGAAATGGCAGCCTCCCTGCCCAGCCTGACTTCTCTGAGAGTTTGTCATTTTTCCTGTGGTACTGGAATATAAAGCTTCAAGGGCCACAAAAGCTGCATGTCCATTTGCTTTGCTTGGCTGCAGAAGCTCAGGCACAGCATATTCATCTGGGAAGCTGCTAGCTGGGGTTGGGGAAAACCACCGGTCCCTTTTGGCTACACAGACATTGGCAAGAGCTGTTACAAGTTAGATTTGGCTCCCTAGAGCAACAGGCAACAAACACAAAGAGTTCAAAACCTCTAAAAATGATTGTTGATGTATTTACATTTATCAAATATAACTGCACACCCACCCACATACCCCAAAGATGTGTTTCGAGCCCCTTCCAAAAAGAGGGAAATTTCAAAAGCGAACCTACACCAATCCTCGCATCAGATAGAATTTCCATTCTATTTTGAAAGTCCTGTGTATACCCCCCACCACATTCCTCCTCTTCCCCCTCCCACCAAAAAAAAAGTAAGGCAAACTTCTGGGCATAGCTTACAAGCCACAAAACTTCCTGCATGTGTGTATTCTCCAGCTCCACTGGAGATATTTGGAGTTACATAAAACTGGGCAGTTAGTGATTCTGGCAGCTGAAAAATTACAAAGTTCAGGGGCTGAGGAGGGCGTGGGCCAAGCTGAAGTTTTCCAGAGTGCTGTACCAGATGGAGCAGAGAAAAAACGCTTCTCTCTCGAGGCTCAGAAAGGTGGAGTTAGAAGCTCTGAACCTGAAACAAATTTCAGGGAATGTTCTCCGTTCCCTGTTCCCTGTGAACACTGGTAGCAGCAGTGCTGATAGTTCTCCTCATGACAATAAATGTGCCTTTCTGTATGTGGTGATGCAATGCTTTTAAAGTGACACGGCAGAGACTGACATGCTCCAGTTACCTGCCATTAGCCAGAGCTATGCAAGCCTTCTCCCTTATGAACCAGCAGTGTATTTCCATTTCCATCTGGACGGTTGATGCGTAAGGATGAGATCAAAGTGCATCATGTAGTAAACTGCACTAGCTACCAAATATGCTCCAAGTCAGCACATTTACACTAGAAGATGGATTTGTGTTAGAACATCTGTTTACTGGGATGATGCTAAATTTAACTGTTATATTTAAAATTATGTCTGAAAACAGCTGATTCCTAAGATCCAGACTTAAAACACTATCCAGGTAGGAACAGTCACCCTTCTTATCTACTCCGAGTGTTGAAAATGTGTTGGTTAGCACATGTCGTAAGATGTTGGAATTTTTCAGTGTAAGTAGTCCCAACTGGGTTTTAAAACATCCTGGCTAGTCAGGCTGAATTTTCTAGCTCTGGACAGGGTTTTAAAACACGCTTTCAACCATGACTAGCTGTGATCACACTAAGGACAAATAGGCTTTAACCATGTGTTAGTTAACAAATACTGGAATACTGAGTCCAGTCTTACGGCATAGAGTGTGAGAAAGACAAGCTGAAGTGAAGTCCAGTGGAAGGACCTCAAAATGGCTAGGGGCTGGAGCAGGTGACATAGGAAGAGAGGCTGGGAGAATTCAAATTCTTCAGCCTAGAGAAGGCTAAGGCAGGAGACTTTGTATAAGAAGACAGAATATTTGAACTTGATTTTTTAAATGACAGTGCTGATAAAGAAGCCAGATTTAGAGGTTTTACAGAAGATAATTTGTCCACTAGAATCTGGAATAATTCACTTCACACGAGAAAAACCCAGCCATTTGATTTTTGTTTCTTATCACTATCTGAAATGAAAACTGGCCCCAATGACCAAGAGAGGTGACACTGCATGTATCATGGTACCAACTACTACAAGCAACTGATTGACTTAGTATGGAAATTTGTTTTAAAGACTGAATTTTCTGCACGGTGTTATCAGTTCTCAGTGAAATAGGCATGGCAAGGTCGACTGTTTACCTATTTATTTTGAACACACAAAAGACAAACTTCTATAACTCAGTATGGAATCAGTCATCTAACTAAATAAAGTAACTACTTACGTGCTATGCGGTCTTGGTCAAGTCACTCAAAAGCTTACCACTTGAGATTATGGTTCTGCACCAGTCTAAATTAAACTAACAGTTGGCTTATGTGGTCCAGCTCTGGCTATGCATTCCCATTCCTCCCTTACACCCAACAAATTGCTCATTACACCATTCACCAAGCCATTTCCCTGATCTAGGTCAACATAAAGCTCACCTAACAAAAAGTAACATAGCTTTTTTTACAAACCAGGATCACAAGAATAGCTAAAGAAATAAGTAAGAAGTAACATTTAACTCCACTATTTCATTTTAGATAGCTTCAATTTTCCTCAGGTTTGGAGTGGCTTTTTGTTTGAGAAGGGAAAGAGAAGCTTTAAAAAATTCAGTACAGTGCTCATTCATATATGCAAAATATAATTTCAACATGTTTTTTCTGTTACTGTCAGTTCACATTCCTCAGGAAAAAGTTGAAGTGAAACTTAATGAAATTCAGTGAATGCTTGCTGGAAAATGTTTGCTTTATAATGAAAAGACAGGCATGCCATGACAATACTTGGAAGGGAAGGCAGAAGGCATTTTGGACATTTTTTATATCTTAGAGATCATTATGCAATTTGTTACTTAGATGTCATTAAGCTACATTAAAAAAAAAAAAAGACCAGACATACTAAATAAAAGTTATAAAAATGCCCTTTTTTTCCCCCCTGTAGCACAGCCTGTAGGATCCAGGATTCTGACCCCAGTAAGACCCTTAGTCTGGCAAGAAACTATGGGACTGGAAGTTGTAAGCTCCAGCTGCACCAAAGCTCGCTCCCTCTGTGCTGGAGCCCTGTTGCAGTCTACAGTGATCTGAACAAGCCAATTTTTTTCCTCTGTCTGGGATCTGGCAATGACCTCCAGCAACCTAACTGCTCTCCCCACCAGCCTTTTCTCCAGGCTCTGTGTTGACTTGGCAAATGCTTCTAGCTGTAAGGAGATGAAAAGAAGGTAAGGAAAAAATGGGGGGAAAAAAAAAAAGCAAGTCCTGCAGATGAAAGTCTGAGGCAGTGTTTTCCTTTCCAAAGTGTTGCTACATTCCCATAAGCTGGTGGTTTCCTGCATTCTGCTGGAGGGCTTTTTTTTTTTTTTTTTTTTTTTAAATCCTTCTGGTGATATCTGAAGAGGGAAAATGTCCAGCACTAACAGGAGGCCTTTTGTTCTATTCGTTTCTAAGTGGACTTTAACCCAGTTACTACAGACTGAGTCACTGTAGAAACAAATAAAATAAAAGCTCTCTGTTTTGTCCCTCTGGACAGGTCAGGGACATGTTAAGTTCTGTTCTCCCTCTCTTGCTTTCTGGAAGCAGTACTAGACCTGGCATTACACTCCAATAATGAACATAGTTTATGGCTGTTCTTTTTTATATGTCCTGGCAACCTCTACAGAGTTGATATTCCAATAGAACCAGCGTTTCATTAACAAGATAAATGCACAAGGGGCGTATCTTTGGGAGACGAGATTAAACTAGAGAAGGGTCAGCTATCAGGGATCACCAAGATGTGGGTAAAATATAGGTGCACGTCTGAGTTATTTTGGTACATCCTCAGATCTCAAATATTTTAATGACTCACAGCAAACAACTGTCTCGGCATAGGACTGTAAGATTCCCTTGCTATCAGGATGAATTTTAGGCTGAATCTGAGGGTTGAATTTCAGTCACTCCTTTTATTTGTTTGCTATGACAAGTTATATCCTATCACCGTGCATCAGTTTTAGGGTAAATCATTATCTATTTAGATCCCAAATAGCTAATTAAAACAGATCTTTTAAAAAAACCAAACCAAACCAAACCAAAAAACCATCCTGTGCATAGGCCTGTGGTTCCCTGGTGCTTACTGATCTCTGGAGGCTCTGGAAAGTCTGTGCACAAGAGGATTGCTCCTCCTCTTCTCTCACTTCTCTCACCAGCCCGCCTTCCCTGAAAACCTTTTTAACTCTTTCGTGTTCCCTTATGTCTGAGCAGTCAGCACTGGCAAAACAGCTGCCTGTTGTGGCTGGCAAGCACAGAAGCAGGCAATAGGCTTGCTTTCACCCCCCTTTTGTACACTCCCCTAGAGCTGGTTATTTGGCAGCTTATCTGAAGCCATTGTGTTGTTTTCCCACAGCCCTCTTCCTGGTCCAGGATACTTCAACTTGTTTGTAAAGTGGGGGAGTTTTATATTGGGAAGAAGTTAGTAGTATGTGGGCCAGAAATATGCTTTTCTGCTGGGGAATGGGCATGCATGCAAAGCTAGGACAGTGATAGACAGCGACACTTAGCAGAGGGGATTTTGTACAAGAGTGTGGCCACGCTGTGCTGCACAGGGAACTAAACACAGGCAAAGCCAAGCCCATGGGTGTGAGTCAGCAGCAGTCTCACATGTGGCTGGTATTGCACTGGGCATGGGAGGGCAGAGAGCACAGAGCCAGGGCTACAGTGATGCCAGAGCTGCAGCGATGCCAGAGCTGCTGTTCAGAGTCAGGCCTGAGCTCAGCAGCGTGCCAGGCCTCAGCACCTCTGCTGCTCCCCCTTCCCTCTCCCATTTCCCAGAAAACTTGTCATCCTACAGCCACAGCACTCCGGGATTGCATGCCTGGCACAAATGGCACACATTCCCACACCTGCTCTGAGCTGGGCCGAAAGACTGTCCTAGCTGCTGAGGTTTGTGGGAGAACAGAAGTACAGTGCCTCATTCTCCCAGTTCAATTTGTCATGCCAGTCTTGGGATTCCTCAACCCTGCAACAGTCCAGAAACTGTTGGTCGACCCCTTTTCCTCTGCCAGAACAGCTAAGGGTAAAAGGCTTGCACAGCAAATGAAAACTGAATATGAACTGTTACCCTATGGACTTGTTAGCACTCTGTATTCTGTCTGCAGGAGCCTATCAATCTATACGAGCTGCAGCATGAGTTATGAAAAAACAAGTCAACTGGTCAGCAAAGGCTCTATGATCGTGGTGCTACTTAGCATCATTATTCTTACCTAACTTTTTCTTTGCTTTATTCTACAACAGCCACAAGAGACCAAAATATGGTCTGGGTTTAGCACAGTTTGGGAATGTAGGTGGCTGTGCTACTTTTTCCTTATTATAGTATCAGCAAGGGACACATAGACAGCCTCTTCCCCTACCTTCTTCCTTGCTACTACAGTATCAGGGTTTCACTGGGATGGTCCTCACATCACTTGGGCCAAAAGAAAAGAGGCAAAAGAAATTCCATCCCAACGTGAGATCTGGATGGGTTTCAAGAGCCTGTCAAGAGCAAGTAAAGCAGCAGAACATTCTGAAGTTCAGATGGCAGATTCTTTGGGACAGTTTCCAAGCAAATTTATGTTAATTCCTTGGCTGAATCCAACTTTAAACAGAAATTAGAAGGGTGAACATGGGGAGAAATCTGTGACCAGCAGAAGCAAAACATCTGTTTTTTTACCGGAGACAACTGAACTCCAGATGTTGTCAACATCACATAATTCTAGAAATGCCAATCTCTTTGTGGGTTGCCCTGAGAAAGGTCATGTCACTGAACTCTTGGTGACTGAATGGCTTTTGTACTGGAAAATCCACTCCCAGATGTGCAGTGCATGCTGGAGTTTGATGCAATTTGCTTTGCTATCAGATTAGGCAGAGGGGAAAAAGAGATCACAAGGAGATACCCTACTTTATGAGAGCAAGCTAGTCTCATAGATTCTGCATGAGTTGTGTTTGTGCTCATTCCTCTTGAAACCTGTTGAACATGTCTGTGGCTACAGGATGCTGCCTCAAGCTGTCAGTAAAATAACCAGATACCTTTACCTCAGCCTGCTTGATTTGTAGGAATGTCACTCATCAATACAGATACAGTTTACAAATCAGAATCAATGCTGACACTGACTTTATGTTGCTCTGGAGGACATCATGCTTACTGAAAGAAGTACTAGCCTAAGTTTGTGCTAGAGCATTCCTTGCCAGCAAACTGTGTAGATAGAAGGAAAACACTTGAATTCTTTCTCAGTTTTGGTCAGTAACAACTGGGGTCCTTAGTTCCAATATAACTTTTTTTGCCTCTTAACCTTGGAGACCCTGACACCAATAAAATGCTGACCATCGGTTTTAGAAGCACTAATAACCCTCACATCACGTGTCATCTATTTCCCTTCTCCGTTTCACACGTAGAGCCTGCAGGCTGTGTTTGTGCATGTGACAGAAGGAGGGGAAATAGCTGACACATGATCTGAGGGTTACAGTGAGACTACGTGCATCTGCTGTGGGACACAATGGTATGGCACAAACGAATGCAGTGTGTTTGTATGACACGGAGGCACATGACTATGCATACCACTGGGTAGCTCTGTGAAGATGTCAGTGGAACTGATTTTCTTTTCTAAAAGTTGTTTTCCCTGACAGAAATTTTTTTTTTTTTTTCTTGGTCACAACTCTACTATTACTTTGAAACATGAAAAGCTTCTCAGTGAAATCTGTTTTTTTGACACTGTAAATACTAGGAAAGATTAAGAATTTTCTGTGTACCATCTGATGTGAAGTCAAAATGTGCAGCATTGATATGCAGTGCACGTTACATACTAAACTGATTAGAAAATGGGTTTAAGTGATAGAATAATCTAACTTGCATCCATTTGCCATTCAAGCAGGGATGCACAAAAGAGTCTGTCATTTAATTCAGTAGGGTGATCGGTGGGTCTGCCTGGGAACGCACTTATGGCTTTACAGCTTGCTGGAGTGAAGCAGGCTTAAATATGAGTGTGCATATGAATTGTTCTATTTTATAACTTGCAAGTTCTCTTTCTGATCACCCTCTGGTGACCTTTTGCTCAGAAGTTAACCTAATCCACACACAAACTGAGCTTCCCTGCTTCATTACTATCACCAGAAACTGTTTTCTGCCTATTTGCACCTAACGCAAAACTTCAGCTACCTTTTTATTTTTATAACTAAGTCCGTTAACTAACTAAAGTTATTTTTATAACTTTATAATGAAGTCCGTTTATGATGAGTTTTACCAGCTGCTTACTCCAGGCTGCAACTGCCTACATTTAGTACATAGTATGATCAGGTATGAAGTTTAAAAAGGTTTTGCATCAACAAATGATAAAAAACTAGAATGCAATTTGAGCAGAGGACTGAATTTCTGCTAAGACCTTTGGTAGTAGATTCACTGGCTTCCAGCTGATCAGACAGACTTTCAGCTCCTTGCTGGCTTTATTCTAGGGTGATCTGAAGGCATTTGGATAGTGCATTTTAAACCAATTGGTTGTTTTCTCAGAGTCTACATAGGGGTCGGAGAGAAAGGGGAGTATCTTTCTTGCTAATGCTAGCCAGACAATAGGAGCTTAACTGTAAAGCCCCCTAAAAGAGAATAAGCCTATTGTGTCCCCAGTGTGTTTCCCACATTTCAAAGGCCACTAAGTAGCACCAGCATCTTTGCCTCTGGGTTACTGAGAAGACAGACTCTTATGCTTATTAAATGGTGGCTTTCTCTAATGATTTGAAACAAAAAAGGCACACACATACAAAACCAGAGATGTGCACATTTAAGGCTTCTCCTGCCACAAGGTCAAACACATGAAAAGACACAACAAAAAGTCTGGCCCTGAGACACCAGAGTAGACCCACTTGCCCATCTCTCCCACATCAGCCCTTACTCTCTTTTCTACTGCGAGAGCCCCGATTCCTGCACAATTAAGCGCGGCACCAATGGCATTTCTGCTGCCTCTCCTTCCACTTGGCTTCACTGCTAAGAAAGGAGTTTGTTCGGCGGGGAGGCGGGCACTGCTGCCTGAATAGTCTCTGAAGCATTCATTATCTCCCGCCTAATTACATGGCCGGCATAGTGTTGTTGTTGTGGGAACATTGCATCACATTAATCAGCAAGGGGATGTGCCAAGATGAAAGGGTCCCCTTGTGTCTGCTCTCTGCTGTGGAAAATGGGCAGGAGGGTGGGGGGAAGGAGCGGGGTATTTATCAAGTGGTGAGGGAGGGAAGGCACAGCGGGTGCACCCGAGCTCAGCACGGCCAAGCCACCCTCTTCCCAGGCCAGCGCTCCTGTCGCAAATACACTTTTTGTGTTCATGCATGGTGATGGACTGATAGCTCCAGAGTCTGAAATCCCTTAGCACAGCACAGGTATGAGCAAGAGCAGTGAGGTGGCACGCCGCTCTGCTGCTCCAGGAGGGAGTGGGAGCTGATCCTCCATAGCCTATCCTGCCCTCTGCCCTCTCTGATCAGAAATGGGACCACCTGTTCGAACAGGATGGGATTTAGCTGCAGGCCGGCCACAGGGCTTCACAGAAAGTCACTGTCCCTTGAAACACCCTCCAGACACACTCTCCTCCAACAGTCTCTGAGCGAAATGTTAAATAGTAGCTGTGATGGGCCTCCTGTATCAAAGCCAAGAAGTCAAGCTAGTACCCAAAACCAAAATTTTCGTTTCCCAAAGCCTGCTGGTGAGAACCCCAGTTCACCCATACAGTATAATTTTTAAATGGACTCCTGAAATCTGAGAAGAGATCTCATTTCCTCCTATCTTTGTCCCACTTGCAGGGCATTTGAAAGGCTTTGTAAGGCTTTGCATAGATGCTTCTCTGTGTGTTGGGGTTGGGGGGAGGGTTGAGGCATCTACACTGTGGCTGTTTGGCACCCTGCAAAATACTGGGTCAGACTGGAATACCAAATGACAGTCCTTAGCTGAGCTGCTTATTGCTGTGAGATGCAATAGCAGCGCTCTAGAGAGAATAAGGAAAGGTAACAGAAAAATGAAGACATTACAAATGCAGTTCTTTGCACTGGTTAGCCTCTCCCATTCACCTTCGATTCAATCAATTCAGATCAGCACTCTTTAAAATTCTCAATGGTCTGGCAGCAGTTTGTGCTCAACTCTCTTCCCGTTTCCCTTCCTGCAGGCCTTCTGTCCATCACAGCTTTTTTGCACTTGAGCTGTGCTGCAGGTTGACTTCAGTTGCTTTGAATTGAAGTGTCTTGCCTCCAAACCCCATTCTTTTTGCAATGCATCTGGCTTATTAATGCAGGCTTTTAAAGCCACTTTGGAAGCAGATTTACTGAGATGCAGATAAGTTTATTTGCCACAAAGTAGGTGTGAATGCCAGTTCCTCCTGCAGCGACTGTTGCCAAGTCCTCCCAACTGGTATCCCATACTGTTTTGCAGACAATTGGGGCAGCCTGCTTATCTGTGTGCCACCTGTTGTGCTGGAGTCACCCTGACCCAGTGCCACCTTTCTATTCAAATACTGGTGCCGAGTCAGGTGGTGTTCCTTGGGTTTCAGCACACTGGGAGCATTGCTTATGTGATACTGGACAGTCCTATACTAAGAGACTTGACTTCATTGCCCTCTGGTGAGAGGAGTATATACAACAGGGCCTCCTGACTTTTCTTTTGGGGAAGACTAAATGGGACCTGCCTAGCTTACAGGTGGCAACCAAACTGAGGAAGGACAAACTTCCAGTTAATCTTGTTGCATATAACATAAACCAAGCATATGAAGCAGGAGGGAACATTAATATAGCTCAAGTCTAGATATCATCTCTCCATCCTGAGTTTTTAATGCCTACAGTGTTACTCTGGTTTACCTCTGCTTCTTGATCTTTTGGCCCAAGAAGAAAGAACGTCCACTGTGATAAAGAGGATGTTTAAATTCAGCATGGGGACTGCATGGCCAAGTATCCCTCTTAGCCCCACTACCACAATCCCTGGTTTGTTTTCACTCTTGTTCCTGTGTTAAGAGATCCATGCTAGCAAAGAGGATCTCAGCTTAGTTTCCACATTTGTCAGGTTTGAACAGAATCCTTCCTCTGTTTTTTGGGCACACACATCCTTTAAATAAACTAACTTTGAGAGCTGTATAGGTGCATCCTGGTTTCTCTCCTGCTCAGTCTTCGGTTGACGATCCTGCCTCGAACACAGGCCCCTTAGGACTTTATTAACCTTTCCCTTAAGCCACCAGGACAGTGGTGGTCTAGCCATCTTCTTCCCAACAGAGGCCCAGGAATTCCACAAGATGGAGAGCTTTTTGCCAGGCCCATGCTTACTGAAGACTGGGAAAAGCCCATGGGACTGGAATCCCAACTGAAAGACAAAGCACAGTTTTATCTCCAGTGGTATTAAGGTTACTATCTGAACAATAACTGACTGTCTTTTTTGTCTCACATTTTGCCTGACAAAAACGAGATACTAAAATTCGATCACTGCAATGTATCCTGTGCTAAAACTGGCCAGTTTACATTGGAGGAAAAAAGTTTGAGAGATAAGAGAGAAAAAACTCTGGTCTCTAATCTACCAGATAGATAAAAAGAAGCACGAGGAAGACGTCCCATGGCATGATACAGGGGAGATAATGACAGGGAAATGTGTCAGACTTTATAATTACTGCTAATGAGGTTAACCTAAAGGCAAGTAATCCTGTAGAAACACATGGTGGCTCTGTGATCAAGGTCTTTATGAAATATGGGAGTCTTCTGCAGCCCTCGACCCCTAACGCTTCTGGGACATCCACTGACTCCCAGTGCAGAGATGTCTCCTTTTCTGACAGAGCCACCCCAGCAGTGTGCAGTTGAACATTCCTACCCCCACAAAGGCACTGGCTTATCTGTTGGCAACCCGAACCCCTGGCAAACAAGAGGTTTGCCTCCTGCTTGCACTAGCTTCTGACCACAGAGGCACAAGCTTGCATGTGCATTGCAGTTTTTTTGGAAAGTGCCTTTTGACTTGTGTTTTACCACCACTGTCAGTTATTTCACGACTTAAGCTTCGTTTTGGCCCATGAGTCAAGGCACTGGGAGGACAAAACACAGATGTGGCAAATGAAGAGCTCTAGGAAGAAGTCTAGAGTAAAAGCCAGTTCAGTTTCCATCTCCTCTTTTTCATGTGTCCTTCTCACTGCCACACTTACAGTGGCTATTCGAGACACTCCTGCAGCAACCTTTGTGTAGTAAACACTGTGCAAATCATACGTGGTTATTCCAGTTTTGGGAATGCAACTTTGAAACCCTTTTTTTCCCAGAGACAGCAGAAAGGGGATGGTACTATATAAACATGGAATTTCTTGTTTTGGTACAAAATTTCATTGCTTCTGAAAAGGAAAACCAACATCGAAAACATTCCCCCTGCTAGCAGAGGGAAGGAGAATTGGGCAAGAAGCTGCTCCACCCAAAGCTCTCCAGCCCTGAAATGGAAGTATCTCCAAAGGTCTGTGTGCCACTAAGGCGCAGCTGCAGAGCTCACAACATATCCCAAGCACAGATAAGTTCTGCTTCACAGTTTCACCCCCACTCTTCATGTGACAGCTTTCTTTAAAATCCCACAGTACCTCTTTTTCACCTGGAAACATCATCTCTGGCTTTTCTTTCCTCTCGTCTTGGTCTCTGGTTTCCAAAGGACTGTTAATTGAGAACCTCTTTTCTCCCTTGCCTCTATGCTTCTGTTAACCTTGCTTTACATATTCTATTACAAAAACTAAAATCAAACTTGACAAAAGGACTCAAGCCATTTGACTGTAACTGCAGCATTCATGCCTATCTCTCACTGGTGCCAAAGGTGAGAGGAATTTTAGTAATTCAATAGATAGATAAGATAGAGGAGTTTTTTTGATTTAGTATTTGGCTATACCATGTTTCTGAAATACTGTGCAGCTAAAAAAAATGCTAAAGGTCACAATATGTTTCTTTTGGTAAATTAAATAACTTTTTCTAAAGCAATATGCTAATTCCAGGTGCAATTATCATATTTTTAACACTTACTGTAAGTCCCCTTTTAAAGGAAGCTCTTATCCAACAGCTCAGTGGTGATTTTTAAGTAATTTCCCTCCCTTCACATCCCCACACTAACACCAACAGGGCTCACAAGAAAATCCCAACAGGCAGACTGTTATTCAGTCCATTTCTGCATTTCTAAGGCTCATCGACCTTTCTTTTGTCAGATAAAAGCTTCCCATCTCTTTAAGCCCTTCATTCTTGCAATAGTCCCACAGAAAAGTTGACATCCTTGGCATGGAGAGTGAAAAGCAGCTCGTCTGCCCTTCCCAATAGGCCAGGCTGGGGTTGCTTTAGACTGTTTAAATCTCTCCCCTATTTATATGTTAATGTTCTGGTATCAGCAGAAAGTATAAACAGTGTTGTTTACAGCTCCCTATAGTCTGTGAGCACCAAGCTGCCAGGAGAATACTGTGTACTGGGCAAAGAGATGTATTTATTGACAATGAAAACGGCCATTTCTAAGACTATGAGAAACAAAACTGAACTGTGAAAATGCAGTGTCAGCCAACAATATAACCATACAAAACAGGACTGGCAAAAAGCCATTAGCCAGAGGGTCAGTCATGGGCCCTGGGGAGCTACGAGATTTCATATTTAACAGGGAGAGATCTGGGGAGACCTTCAGCACAGAGACCTCTGAGAAAAGAGAGCATCGAGTTCCTTGGCAAGGCAGCTTACATGCTCCATTTGCTATTATTGCAGATTTTTGTTAGTGGATAATGGCTCATAGCTTGGCTTGTAGCTCTCCTGGATCCTGAAGTGAATTAAACTCGCCTAAGAAAAACAGTACGGTCTAAAGGAGCAAGCACAGGAATTCCTCAGTTCAGACCTTGCCTCTGCATTTTGCTGTGTGACTCTCTTCACCAGTAGAGCACTAGGTCTTAAAAACAACAGTAACAGCAAAACCAGATAGCAATGAGGATGTACATCGAAGATGTTTATGCAGTGTCAAGCTCTCCAAAGACATTAGGGCATACAGCTTGTCTCTTCTTTACATCAGTCGACAAAATGTTGACCACTGCAAAGGCACTCCCTGTTCAGAGCAGGGGAAATACCTGCTCACATCAGCAATGCCTTATCTTCCAGTAAATAAATACCAAAAAGCCTTAAAAAATCCCTGCCTACCACAATGCCTACTGCATGCAATTCCCTCACAAATGCAATTACTGACAAAAGATGCTGGACTGGCTGACCCAGCAATCCTTATAGTACAGTTTTCTACTGAAAGACAGAAAAAGGCCGGGAAAATTTAACTCATATTCTCCTACTGTATATATGTTTCAGCTCTCATCAGGTGAGATTCACCACTCTGTTCCCAGGAGGGAAAATGCAGAGGACTTCAGTGGGGGCTGAACCCTCTCGTGAGTCCAGGGCAGCCCAGCCAGCTGAGCCACATCCAGTGCCTGCACGGGCAGTACTGCACTCTGCTCTCTTTGGAGGGGGGCTCCAGTGGCCAGATCGGCACCCTGGCTTGTCTCCTCACTGATCCAAAAGCCACACCACAACCACCAGTCCCAGTGCCTCTCTTGCTGGGCAGTCTCAGACAAGGTGCCAAGAAAGGACTGAGTCTTTCTTTAGCCTTCACAGTCCTTCATAATCAGCGCAGAGGCCCTGGGTAGGGCAACATGAACTTGCTTGGCTGTTAATGGAGAACTACACATATACTGTAAATAAAAGGAAGCCATCTACTCAGCAACTCTATATCAGCACTAAATTCATGAAAGGGTAAAATGCCAAGAGGACCACTTGCAATGACATTGTGCCTTGTCAGAGCTGCACAATCATAAAAAGAGTTTGAGGTGGTGAACAATGAGAGTATTATATTGGCAAAGATGTGCTTTTCTTCCAGTGGGAATTCAGTTGCTAAGTGCATCAAGGGGATTTACAGCAACCCTTTGCTGTAATAACTAGACATAGGCCTGCATGAAAATCCCACAGTTGGCTGTGGCACACTGGCTAAGACTACTCTGTCTCCTTCTAGTAGTGTGTTCCCAAAGAAGGAAACAGCTTATTTCTGCTACTACAGTACATCTGAAATCATGGCATCATGCCAAATTTTCTAATGCAGAAAGTTTCTCTGTCTCCCGAGTTAAAGTAATATGCATGTGGTCTTGCACACATTACTTACATCACCTTTTTAAGAAACTTAATCTATCGAGTTTTCAGCTTTGAAATTTTGCTGTACAATGTAAAAGGGTTAAGTCTACCCAGACTGCACATCAGGTGCCCTGCATGATTTACACCACGTATTTTGTGGGATTACAAGTGCTTATCAACAGTGCAAATAAACACGCCCAGTGCATTTATTCCACCCAAGACTGTCTGAAACTTCTTCATTTCTAATAACTGTCAGATAAACTACTAAGACAGGTGGGGATGATGCTTCTTGGAGCTGTTTTGAGCTCTAGCAGCAGTTTCTAAATCTCCTTCCATTACTTATTATTAATTACTGTTTGTTAAGCACCAGCAGTAAGAGACAAATAAAGGCAGCTCCGTAGCGAGGGGTTAACCTTTAAGCAGAAGGCATATCAATTAAGACCACAGTATGAAGAGTGAGAGACGTCTTGAATCTGAAGCCAGGAGCTGGGATTCAAGTGTTTTTATTTTTGGCATCTGTATCTGCAAGAGGATGAAAACGCATATAAGTGTTTTTAAGGGTAGGTGGGTGTTTTGGATAAAGAGAAAGCTGCCCACACCTGAAGCTATGAGAGAGAATTGTAGATGTACTTCTTAGAGGTGCGTCTACAGAAATATTAATAAAGAAAAGGCTAGAATGTAGTCTTACATAATTCATTGCTGCTGGGACATGGGCTGGGAGGGAAGAATGGAAAAAACAGTCCATAAAGATGCCAATAGTTTCTAAGCAGAAACATCTGTTGAAGTCTTAAAAATGGTCAGGCCTGCAGCAAGCTCAGCAACAGGAAAGCCTGCAGTTGATCACTCCTACCCTCATCAGCCCCATGAGCTCCTACTCCTGGGATCGGCAAGGAGTTTGGAAGATAGCTGACACCATGAATCAAACACAGCTCCTTTCTTAAAGGGGAAAAGGGGAGGAATAGAAAGCCAGGATGGGCGTCCGGGGAAGACAAATGATTATTTGGAATGGAGGTATTCAGGAAGAGTTACAAAAGAGTAAGAGAACATGCAAAGGGAGACCCAGTGGCTTATCCACTCTGTCCCGAGGGGGCCTGTACGCTGAATTTCCATTGCTCTGTCCAGTCTAATTTTAAATGTCTCAAGCAAAAGGCCATGCTCCCCTCGGGAGGCTATTGCAAAATCTCACAAATCATCTTTGCCTTTTACATGACTGTCTCTTTCTTTGTGATAGTTCATTTAATTTTCTTTGTCTTCTCTTGATATTCAACAGTGCCCCTAGACATATCAGTTCCAAACAGCAATTTCTTCTTCCTAAAAGCATTTGTTCCCCTCTGCTGTCTTCCCTCAAAAAGGGAGTTGTCTTAAAAATATCTGTGGAAGTTGTATTTTGTTCATCCCTGCAGGATCTGCATCTGCCAGCAGGAAGGGAGCACGGTTCTGCTGGGTCTTACAAGGATCAGTGAAAGAGGGGCCTCAGCTGCTATATTACAAGAGAATATAACTTGGCAAAAGTTCTTATAATGCAGGGTTTGGAGTCTTCCCTTTCCCATCTCCAGTCATTTCAGGTGCAAATTCTGACTAATTGCTCATGTTAAACCTTCTTAAAGTACATAAACCTTTATCCACCAAGAAAGCCAAACTTCAATCAATAACAATACAAATTTTAACTACTAGTATTTGGGTGGAGATTTCATTTTTGTTTCAGATGTAAAATTCCAGCAGACTGCATTATCCATGGGCGCAGACAGCAACCTAGCAGTGAATTTCTAAGTTTGTAAAGGATTGTATTTTAGAGTTAGTGGTGACTGAAATACCATGAGAACTGTATTTGATTTCTCAAAAAAGGGTAATATTTGAGTGCTTGGGACTTCAAAAGTATTTACCCTGCACTTTTGAAAATCTAAGCAAAATCCTTCCCCTCCCTTAAACTAATCACTAACATTTTCTTAGCAATAGTTGTTCTATATAAAGTTAGACTGAAGGGTCAACATATGGCTTAGATTGGAACTCTTGCTGTGAAATTATCCATGCAGTCCACAACCAGCACCTACATAACAATAACAGAAGTGAGCAGAGTAGTGGTTAAAGTGCTCAAAAACAAACTCTGCAGTTTTCAGTATTCATCTGTTTTCAGACTCCGACCTGCTCTAGGTCTGCACTCCAAAATGGCACACAGTTATTTGCTTCCTGGCCCAAATATTCCCAGTCCTCAGCATTGATCATCAAATAAAGCTTGCTGCTCGAGTGGATGTCTTCCATCTGGCCTGGCTCTCTCCTCTTCTTCCCCACCTTTTTCTTTTTTCATTAGATTAGCAGCTTTGGACAAGAAACTATGGCACTATATAAAGCTCCAAGGATCCATTTATCAATCTGTGTAAGATCTTCTCTACCTTCATACTTGCTTTCTGGCTATCTCTATAAACACAGTATCAGGGGAGGACTTCTTGATAGTGAACTTGTTCATGTTTTTAGTTGTGGGGTCAGTTATCCTTACTTAATGTTGATGGTGGTACAAATAACATTTCTAGAAGTAGTGGTACTAGATGTAGCTTTTTCATGTCATGCAGCTCAAAATGACTAACCAAAAGGCCGTATCAGTAGCTCGGCTTTCCTTTCAGGTGTGGAGCAAAGTTTTCACGCTGCATGTGAGGCACCGGATGACTTCAAAGACTGAGAAACACAAAAAGGCTTAGGAAGCTTCTGTGTTCCGCTATTCCTCCTGCAGATTTCTAACCAGTCTCAACCAGCTGCCTACATCCCATCTGGGCTCATGAAGCGCCAGTTCCCTGCAGGTCCTCTAGCAGCACACAAGAAGGGAATGGCCTCCAACAATGCAGGAGTAAAGGGAACTTTTAACTCAACATTAAGCCTCTTAAAAAATGAGCTGAGGTTCCTCTGAGATTTTATTAAATCTGCCAGCCTGTGAAATACTGCCCAGTGGATCAAAGACACAATGCACCCTTTCTTAGCTTGTTCATGGATCTCCAAAGGGCAGTAGGGCTGTAATGTCTCATTAGGTCAGTCATTAAATACAAGGAACCCAAAAATTCACCAGAGACCAAGAATCAGGATGGGACTCTACCATCCCTTCAGGAGCATGCCGTCTGACGCTTTTAATTCATCTTCACTCCCTTCTCCCCCAAATACTCTGAGAACCACTCACTTTTGCTGATGTATAAAACCCTGCCACGACAACTGCTAAAAAGGGCAGCTCCATGCTGGCACTGATCCTGCCTTCATCTCACTGCATTCATTGTCTAAGAGAACAGAGGCAGGATTAGAAGGCGGTTTAGAGTGCAACCAGGCAGTAAGATTAATAACTGCTCTTAGCTTCATTCATGATCAATTGAGTGTATGTGAAGCTGCAGAGGACCTTCTCCAAACAATCAGTAGGGATCGTAGTGGCAGTCATGGAACCAGAAATCCAGCAGAGCAAATTTCAGCTCTACAGAATTTTCTTTTAGGGAAAAATTAAACATTTTGCTATCACTTGATATAATTGATAATACCGCTCTGCTAGTGTAGATCTGCTAGTACTTACCCCCCAAATCTGTTATGCACCCTATCATACTCCCTAGAAAGTCCACTGAATCTAGTGGGCACACAGGCAAGCCTTAGATGAAGAAAAGTCTGCTATTGTGAATGCTTTCAGTTGCACGCTTGCAATGTGTCAGCTACTTTTTAAACAAGTCAAACATCTTGAATCCTACGGGATAATATGTTTCACCAGATTTATCCCAACTTTATCTCCCACAAGTAAACTTAGATAAATCACAAGATATGGCTCCTTTTATTCTGGAGGGGTTAGCACTTCCCTTATGAATTCTTGTATATGTGAATACAAGATATATCATGCACAGAGGTCACAGAGGTGACCATCAAATAGGTTTCCTATTGATCAGCATGTTCGTAAGACCTGACTGGTCAAAATTCAGAAGTTGCTAGTGCAGAAGTAAAAAAATGCAGTCACATGTGAATGAAAATGGACAGCGTTTTACATTCATCCCCTAATTCTGTTAACATCACAAACCAAAGTATTTTTGTAGCACTTCCACTGAGACCTGCAGTACAAGGAGTGGTCCCAGTGGGCATGTGCATTCAAGGCTTTTGGGACACCACTCTGGTGGGAGCAAAACCACATGGGAAAGGCATATACTGGGTTTTGATTTCAGAGTACAGAACATCAGATAATGCTCATTTCCAGAGATGCCCTTATTTTGTCTTTGTACATTGCTTTTTATTCTAGAAAATAACAATGAAAAGACCAAGCTACACAAAGGAATGCCTATATCCACAACTGAAATGGAGCCAGAGGTAGCAGCTGGCCACCTTGGACAATAGTACACAACAGCTTAGGA
The DNA here is from genome assembly GCF_018691265.1 of Tyto alba. Classification (NCBI taxonomy): domain Eukaryota; kingdom Metazoa; phylum Chordata; class Aves; order Strigiformes; family Tytonidae; genus Tyto; species Tyto alba. The sequence continues at coordinate 12,202,690 of NW_024881280.1, forward strand.
AAAAGGTGAAAAATAATTTTCTCTTTATAATGGTCAACAATACCTTGTAGGCATGTCTGTGCAGTCTGAGAATGCCTGGAGCCAGGCTTCAAAAACATGGAGCCCTCCAGGTATTTTGCTTGGCCTGACAAAATGTGCTTGCTTTGCCCTTATCACACTCCCTAACATGTCCTGTAACGTGACCTGCAGGACCAAAGTTCTCACTTCAAATAATGGAGCATTACCTGAATAGTCATCCCACAGTCTGTGCACAGCAGCTGGATGTATTCCCAAGCATGTAGAAATTGGCCATCCCTATTTAATTGAAACAGCAGGAGAATTTATGGAAGCAAAATTGAATTCCCCTAACTGATAAGTGAAAGATTAACTTCTGGAAGGAATGCCTTAATGACCACACATGATCAGGACCTTGGTTTAATATCTCAGCTAGTACATGTAGTACTGACTAAAACAGTGATGATGGAAGAAAAAAGGAGAAAATGTAAAAAAAAAAAAAGAACATCTAGGCCTTTGTCATCTGAAATATGGTAAAGAGGTCACTGCAACAGCCCCACAAAATCTGTCTGGCTGAGGAATTTCTTATTGATTAACAATTCATACTGGCATCAGTGAAAAAAAGTCTAGGAAAAACAGAGCTGCTCCAGTGTGTTTTAAAACAAAACAAAACAGAAAATCCCACAAAACCCCCACAGGCTCTTGTTTTCATTAAGCCAAGTGCCACTGGCTTCTGCAGACCTCAACCAAGATCGTTAATGGTCAAACTTGGACTACCTTTATGGGACCACCATATGAGACTCGTATTCACTCTTCACAGTAATTTTAAATTCTGTTTCCAGCTCATGCTATCCTCTTACCTAACCAAAAGCATTCAAGAAAAATACACACTGGCATTAAAGGGAGACTATAGCCCTTCACATCCAACATGATACACTGGGACAGGGGATGTGTGAAACTCAAGGTGGGCAGTGCAGTGAGACACTGCTTCTGCAGGTTCCCCTGCCCAACCTAGAGGCCCAAGACAGCTCAGTAACTTCAAAGTGTTGCTTTTTCATGACAGGGCTATATGACTCAGTTGGATTATTTTGGATTTGACCTTGTTAAATGCTGCCTCTTTGACAGTTTTAGCCAAGCACTAACCATGGAAATATCCTTTTTTGCTGATATGAAAGGACTAGGATTGAGGCACACTAGCCATGGCCATAAGGAGAATATGGAGCAAGCAGAAAACATCAGTCTTCAAAGCTGTCATACCAACATTAACTTCAAAAAACAGTTGAGAGACACAGATGGTAAGATATCTAAGAATGCTGATACTTCTGAGAAGGGGAGCAAGACATGGGTCATTTGTAAAAATAGCAGAAGCCCTGTCTGTAAGTTCAGCAATGTTCAATTTCTGTATTTAAAAGGGTCCTCCGAGGCTGCAGCTTTCACGCACATACCCTGGCTTTCACAGGGAGCATGGGAAAATAAGCTCATTGTGTCGGAAAGCCTTGAAAGGGAAAGGCGGCTTGCAGCATGACAGGAGGAGGGGAAGAGCTAGAGCCCAGCTTGAAAATGCATGGAGAGAAATCGAAAACAAACACATACCTACCCCTGACATGCACACGCGCACACATGCAAGCCCTAAACTCTGACTGACCTCCGAAATCGGAGACCGAGCTGGTTTGGGAGCCACTGCTCACTTTTCTTCTTCTATTTTTTGTTTTCTTTTCTTTTCCAATTCTTTTTAAAGTTTGTTGTTTTGTTTTCAATTACCTCCTCCTTTATAAGGAAGAAAAGAAAATCAGCAAAGTTTTGTGTGTGGGTGTGCGTATGTGTGTGCACATGTGCGTGCGTGTGCGTCTCCCAGGCAGCTCAGGAAGAGCAAGTTGTCAAAAGCCCAGCCCAGCATCTGGCTTTCTTGTTCCTGGTGAGGATTTTATAAATATTTGGGAGGTTGTATGGGGCGGGGCGGGGGGGTGTCTGCAGAAGGGAGTCTAGATAACTTTTAGGCCCACACAGCACAGAAGTTTTGAAAGCCTGCTTTTCACTAGCATCGCCTAGCAACCAACTCATCTGCTGCAAATCTCATCACGCCCCAGCAAAGCATCCACGGCACGCTAATCTTTTCATTTAATAGAAAAGCTGCTGTAATCTTTCTTCCTTTTCCTTTCCAAAAGAGCAGACAATAATAATAATAACGATAAAAAAAGAATCCGGCTCTGCTCCTCCCGCTGCCCTGCACACCCCCCCCCCCCCAACACCCCGTGCTCTCGTTGATCCAGCACTTCGCCAAGTTCCCATGGATGACCTACATGTGTGTGTTCTGGCTGATAAGTCCCAGCTGCAAAGGCAAGCTTGGGTAGGTTTTTGATTTTTGTGTTGTGCATGCTAGAAAGGGAGGGAGGCAAGGGGGAGGATTTTTCTGGCTGGGTGCTGAGAGAGGAAGGAGGCAGGCAGGACTACAGTGCTCGGAGTCCGAATGGCTTAAATGAAATCTCTGGCTTCAGATACTGTAACCAAAGCCTCCCCAGCAGACAGGAGAGAACTGGTTTGTTCTGGTGTGTGCACATGCATGCGTGTGCATGCTTCTGTTTGCGTGCACAAGTCTGAGCTCTTGCTATATCCACAGGAGAAGAGCGAGTCTCGCTTTGTCGCTGATGAATTCCATGTCCAGCCAGCTGCAAAACAAGCCATGCTCTGGAATCTCCACAGGCTTTGCCCGTCCTTTCACTCTGAAAATATCACGCCTAAGGGTAGGGGAAGTGGTTTGGGCAAAATAAGACTTGACCTGAGCATCTGCCCAGAACTGAAACCAAACGTCTGTCTCCCTGAATTTTTGGCTTTTGATAAAGCTCAGATAATTTCTCTTGCTACCTGCCCATCTTCAAGCATGTCTGAGCTTTACAGTTCCACATGGAAACACTAATCTATCATGAAACAGGCCATGCATGCAGCTTCTGAGCTGGTGAGAGGCATGAACCTGAAAACCTGTAGAAGAGCACAGTTTCAGATATTCTGCCCCATTTTTACAGACACATCCCAATGAGCAAGATCTGCGCTACCTGGCCCTTTACTCTTCGCTCAGTCTCCATCCCCTCTTTCTAGTCTCCATATTTCTTCTGCCTTTTTCATACTTTTAAGTGCTCCTGAGGATGTCTTCTCCTCCCCACTCAAAAAGAAGTCAACTCCTCCAAAGTGCAGTCCTGGGGGCCGTTCCACATTCTGCTTCACACCCTGTCCTATTTCCTGCTCCTGAACCTCTGAACCTTGAACATAATACACCTCACTCCTACCCACATGTGATGACTGAGCGTAGACTCCTTTACAAAGATGTTTCCTTTTCCCCTCTCCAGCATAATGCTGGAAGCATTCCCATTATCAAGGTGCTATAAAGATGACTGCAAGATCACAAGGCCCTAAAGCAAAGATTATGTCACTCTGGACAATAACGTTGTTATCATACCTAAAGAAATTACAATGGGCCCATTGTGTAACAGATCAGGTAGAGATACTATGAATTTCCTAAGAAATCCATATTAAAACTGGAGCAATATGATGCCTGGGAAGCAGTAAATGTCATGTAAAGTTGGGAAGGATACCGAGATTGTGGAAGATGTTTCAATGTCACACTGCTTTGCATTTCTTAAGCAATATTATGGTGAACGATTAATTTTCAGTCCTACTCCTACAAAGCCCTAATGGGTAGCCCCAATAACAAAACTTCTGACAGGTCAGCTGAAAGAATGCCTGTAGGGCCAGAGAAAAGGACTCTGAGAAGTTCAACCAATCTCAGCTACATCCTCTGGCAACCACTTCAAAAGGTTTCATGGAGCAGAGTGCCCACAAGCAGATGAAATGAGACCCTTCATGCACCATTTACTGCGCTTGTCAGGGAAGAATTGCCAGGTTTTGAAAAACAAATCCACCTTCTCTCTCTTCTCTTCTAAACAACTTCAGTGCTACCAGCTTCGTGCTGCAAATGCTTTCAGAGTCATCAATCAGGTGAAAAACCTTTTCCCTATGCACACACTGGGCTTGAAACCATTATGGGCTGGCTCTGCTCCCATAGCCAGCTGGAGACAGAGGTGCTTCAAATGCATTATACAGGAAAGGAAATACAAACCCCACCTTTGCTGGTTTTTAATTAAAAAAAAATCTCAAGCCTCATTGGTTCTCAGGAAAACACAGAGTTGGCTCATGTTTAAAGTGATAGTGTGGTAATAAAATTAGTATTTTAACAAATTCCCTTCCCTATGTTACCAAGAGCTCTAATAAAAGGGCTGTTCACTGTAAAAATAAGACTTTCTGGTCACTGGAAAGCAGCTATTTTGGACTCAAAATAAGACTGAATTCAGCTCTGAATTGCCTCCTCTTGCTAGGAACTTGCACCTATCTTTTCACAGACCTGCATTTCTTTGAAACCAATTCTAGGCCATTCCAGGGACAGTCAGCTCTGTTAGGCTGGATAAGAAGTAACAGATAGAAAAGCAATTGCGCCAGATGGCAGAGAGCAGCAAGTGAGGAACTGAATGCCACTTACCCACATGGCAGATCATTTGCTGTGAACTACCATCACTGTAGAGATAGAAAAGGATATATCCTTGTGAGTGGAAAACAAACCGGAATGGAGACAAGATTCCTTGGTTGGGGTGCAAACTGTGATTATCATAATTCTTCTGTAGTCCCCCAGTGAATAGAAATTAAATATGTCCTTGGTGAACTTCTATGCAGGTTTCAAATACCCCAGCCTTACTGGCACTCTTGTTAGCAGACTCAGCTGAGAAGCCAAAAACTGAATGAACATCCTTCAGGCCCTCAGAGGATGGGAAAGGACTTAAAGGTTGTAAAATGTACTATTTTTCACTTTTGTCAACATAAAGGTAAGGAAATGTAACTGCAAGATCCTCTTGTTAACACTGAATTCAAGTCTATGGATATATGTTCCTCACAGCCTCTACTGGAGAAAAAATTCTTAATCAAAGAGGAGAAGCAAATTATCTGTAATGATCCATGCTTGAGAAAGGCTCTGGGCTAAGAAAACAATAGAACCTTATATGCATTGACCTTTTTTTTTTTTTTTTTTTTTTTTTTTAAGCAAGTTGTAAGAGCTTCCCTGTAAGATTTATTCCTGTTTGGTAACAGTCATGTTCTTACAGTATTAGTAAAATGACAGCTCCCAATCAATGACCAATACATAGAAGACAGTCACATTATTGGACAAGGCTGAGAAATAACAGTTTTCACAGTGTTCTGCAGTTCAAAGAGAGGAAAGTTTGTCACATTGGCAGAATATTAGCTGAAGGAAAGAAAATGTGTGAAGGCAGTTAAATAAGGTTACACAGGTGCTGCTACTTCAGACTGTGGAAAAAAAAAATATAATACATGTGAAAGAAAATAATCTCTCTAACGTTTGAGTCTTCTTACTGCAGGGATAAAACCACAAGCCTGCTTTAGCAGTGCTGCCCTCCTTTAACCAGCCAAACATCACACTGACATTCTTTAGTGACTTGTGGTTTGGAGAGACAGCCATATGCAAAGCTGAGGTCTACACACTTCTTAGAACTAGAAACTATTTGTGTATGTTCTGGTAAACTTTGAGATGCAATCAAGCCAAAGAAAATTTTACATGCTAATACATCTCCGTCTCATGATAAATTTTGTAGTCTCCTAAGGTGATGTTATGATTTCAGGCCACTCCTTACCCCTCACAAATCAAGAGATAGTTTCCAGTTTTAGGGGAAAGATGAGAAGGGCTTAAATGCTGCCAGTATCAAAACAGAGCGTTTCAGAATAGCCAGTTTGAAGCAAGTTCCGTGATTGCTAGAAATAGGTCAAACTCAAATTACATACATGAGTACTCAGAAAGTTTAAAGAAACTTGGGGAAAGAAACAAATGTAGTTATTACCAAAGTAAGAAGATGCCCTTACCATGAACTCATTTTTACTGAAGAAGTACATACAATTTTATTGAAAAGACCTTTAAAATTTAAATTGATATTTAGATAGAATTCTTGCCCTATAGTCCACCAAAAGTCCTCCTTGCTCTTGATTAACTACTGAACTGATTTTTTTCAGAGGATTCATAAATGAGATGCCCTTAATATTTCTGCAGAATGGGCCCATCAGTGAAAAGACATTGGGATTTGGAGTTGTTGTCATACATGGCTTTTTTTTTTTTTTTTTTTTTTAATTTACTGAGTTTCAGCTGTATTAGATGGAAAATCCTAGAGCCAAACCACCAGGTTTTGGTTTAGTGTTGTCAAACACTTATTAATTTAAAATGTCAAATTGCATTACCCCCCACCATTGCATCTCAGGAAAATGCTGGTATTTTCAGGGTTCTGAAAGCTTTAGATCTAAGATGTGTACTTTTAACTGCTTGCACAAATAGGAACCGCACTGTTCTTTCTAAAGGCAAGAGAGGAATGAAGCAAGTATCTTGTCAGCCAATTGCTGCGTAACAGTGAAACAGCAAGATTCAAAAACCTCAGTGGACATTTAAGGTGTCATCTGGAGATGAGTCCCTTTAAGCTCTTATCTCCCTGTGTGGATGTCCTTCTTATCCCATCCCAACCTTAAACCTCACTGCAGCTGTCACTCCCACGCTGTCCTGCTTCAACAGTTTCCCAGCCCATCACTGTCATGGTTCTACTTGCTGATTCCCATTTTTGTTCCTCCAAGATACCCGGAAGAGTACTGTGAACCGGGGGATACAGCTTAACTTCCCATTCCCTAGTATTGCCTTCCAGTGACCCAACAGTTCCTAAAGGCTAGAAAAAGGAATTTCAAAGAAAATGGACTCAACCTTGTGCTGGAGCATGCATAGAGTATCACTACCTGCATAAATTTTGATGTGAAAATAAAAATCCTTCCCCTTTTTTTCTCTTAACATCCCATTCATCCATCAATAATGTGCAATCTCTACTCAAAAATGGATGCCACAGAGCTTCTTAAAAAAAGAAGAGCTGCTTTCAATCACTTGTAAGACAACCACTTTTTGGCTAACGCAGTACAAACTTTTCAAAGAAACTTTCCATCAAAACCTTTCAAAAGTCCCTTCTACAAGCATTTTTGTCTTAAATGCTATGGCAAATTGTAATTAGATGAAAACAAGATTTTCTAATGGAAGGTATAAGACAACGGCAACAATCATGGTGTGACTAGCTCTGCCTGTCCATCAACGATAAGGTGACAGCAATTCCAAATGACCAAACACATCCAAACGAACCTTAAACCCCTTAACAGATCAGTTAGGACACATCAGTATACCCAGAAGCTCCCTGCTCCCTGGGTAACAGGGGCAATTCCACGCTTCTATCTGCACTGGTCTTAACCTGTGGGCTTCCTTTGGAGGTCACTGCCTGGGCTTTCATGTGTCTATAATGCGTTTGTTGTAAATGCGTTCTGGTATTGCAGGTGTAGTGCTTCTGTGCTTACGAACACAGCCATCCACTACCTCCTTATCATGCCCCTTTTTCCAGGGATTACTCAACAGATGGAGAAAATATCGCTAAAACAAACCAGCATTGCCCGATCAAAGCTTTCTCATTCTGTTCTTCCTGCAAAGGAGTTTACTGTTGCTAAATAATAAAAAGCCCTAAACATGCTGGGATCAGGAGCTCTCTACAAAACACACATGATGGGTGAGCAGCAGCACAGACTTCCCCACTGTCTGCCAGTGCATGGCCGCTGAATCCAGGCAGAGGAAGGCTAAGGACAGGAATGGCATATGGGCTCTGACCATTCCGTCTGGGGCTTCTCTGCTGACAGCAATGACCAAGCTTCCAGGCCTGACTGTGGTCTTTCCCTAGTTAACTGCAAGGAGTACGTATGTCAACATGGAGTTAGGCTTTCTTATGGAGAAGCGATCAAGGTGATCAACAGCTCTCTCCTGGGAGGGGAAAGAAATGGGCTACAGCAAACTGAGCTCTAACCCCTGCTCTTACTACACACTTCTTGTGAAAGGCAAATGTCTTCAAATTGTTAGTCTACTGTTAGTAACTGTTAGAGACAAAGTAGGCCAAATCTTACAGAGCAAAATGCCTAATATAAGTCTGCAGACTTGTGCTATCCCACTGAAATCAAACCCTTCATGCTGTTAAACAGCCTATACAGTGATTAACTTCGGACACTCTGTAAGGTAGTTTTAAGGATGTATACTGCTTCATCTTTATGGAAGGTCCTAGCTGCATGGAGAATTGCATTTGTAAGTCAGCTATGAAACACAGGCCACCAAATTCAGAAACTGTCCTGGAAACACCACCAGCCAGTGCTCCCTTATGTAATGAGAAAGCTTAGAGGAACCGATGAATGATTATCTAAAGATGCAGTCCCATGGCACCTTCAACCAGTCTCAGCTGAGTGGCCTAAAAAAATCCCCCTGGATTGTTTTTCAGCCAGTTTAACCCAGTTCATGCAACTGTTGAGGTCAGGAAAGTGCCAGTGCAGTGCCAGTGCAAGAGGAGAAGGGAACACACAGCTGGGAGCTGAATGAGTAGGAACACAGCAGACTGAGCAGTTTAAACTTCTATGGAGCTGAACCCTGGGGAAATGCAGAAACTATTTGATCCACTTTTCAGTTGCTACTGAATGTAGCCCATGAGCTCCTACATGTTCACTCCTTGGTGCTAAAATGCTTTTTCAAATATTTATAAAAGATCTTCCCTGGTTACGACAGTGGCAACTGGATCCTGCCTCACTTACTTCCACTGAAAGCAGTGGAAAGAAAACTGACTGATTTTGGTCATCAACAAAGTAAAACCAAGAGAAGAGTGAAACTGAAAAGTAGGTGTGCAAAGGTATTCCACAGTTAGAATTACAGACAGTAAACAACTCTGAAGAGAAATGGCAAGTGGAGCCTCTTTGGATTTTGAACTGAAACCTGCTCTCTTGAATATTCTGCACTAACTGGGAAATGGAAATGATTTACAGTAGACAAATCTCCTGACGTGTGACAGATTGAATATTCGAACAGTAGTGGACAGAAGATGCTCCTTGAATTGTAAACTAAATCAACTTTGAATTCTTTAGTAAGGTGTAAAGTGTGAATAAGCTGGTTGAAGGGAACCTAGCTGGTGTGCGAGTCAGGCAATGGGCAGATGCTCACTCTGCAAACAGCTGCCCTAGTCTGAGATATTGCTGCCCTCCAGCTGCCTGGAACTGCCACCCTGCTCAGCAGTCGGCCGAGCCACTGGCGTGAGTGCTCCCTAAAACACTTCAGGCAGGATTTGTCACATCAGTTGAAATGGATGGTTTGAGCTAATGCACCTTTACCCTCCACCCTGAAACACATTGGGGGGTGTACACAGAAACCTCCTCCATGGCCAAGCGTCTGGAGATGGCTGACAGAGGACTGTGGTAAGTAACTGGGCTCAGTGACACCTTCCAGCTGGGTCAGGAGGAAGGGGGTTGTCTATGGGGTTTGACTTCATTCTTGTTTATGTAGGAGAATTACACTACTTTAAGTAAATGTACAGTTTATGTCCAATTTACTGAAACTTTTGCCAACCGTTGTGTAAGCACTTACTGAAATGTAGCTTAAACAGACGAGGAACATGGGTGTGGCACGAGTTTCAGGAAATCTGTTAAACTGGTGGGATTTCTGTGTGTTAACAAATCCTCTGCAACTCAACGAGAGCAAATTCTCCCATTGTGTCCATACCCACACAGGAGTAAGCATGTGTGCAGTTGGACTAAATCACTTCAGAATTTGGCTCTTCACTAAGCCCAGACCAAGTTTTAAATTGTAACTGATCCCAAGCACCAAATCACAGCAAGCATTTACTGTTACTCCCAGGGCAAACACACTACCTGAAATGCAGGGAGTATGAAGCTTTCCATCCTCATGATCCCTGTACCTATTTTCCTCAGGCTTTGTAAAGAAATGTGAAAGAACCGTGGTCTCCCAGTACTTCAAAGGGTAGAGGTCTTGTAAATCTCAATATCCTGCCCACCCCAAAGAATGGAGCAGAGCTGGCTTTGGGTATGGGGGAGGAGAAAGGAAGTGCTCATAGGCCTGAATACAACCAGCACATACAGTAGGTCTAATTCTTGTCCTATCAGCCTTGACGCAATGTGTCCTTTTCCTTCAGCTACTTTAGATAAACAGGAAGGGAAAAGAAAAAAAAAAATCAGTGCTGGAAAAAATACAAGCCGGTTCGGAAAGAAAACGTTATTGTCAAGTGTTCTAATGGCAATTTCAAACAATAGCAAGTACAGTATGTCATATGAAAAACACGGCTATTGCTATGATAGCCAATCATACCAAAACTAGAAAAAAAAAGAGACTTTTAAAAGAGTCATACTACAATAAGAATAGCTAGTGATTCAGAGCATTAAGTATCTGGAAATAGCTTATGAGTTACAAAGCCTGCAAAGTGGTAATATTCTTACACCCATTTTTCTGACAAGGAAGGCGCTTTACAGGTAGTTAAAGTGGTTTGCTGTGGTTTGCAAACAATCCCTGAGAGTACCTAAGCTACTGCCTAGCAAAGCCTTGAATTGCACTACCTTCCTCTAACCATTAAACCATTCCAAGAAGTATTCTTTCATTAATGTCTTCGTACACAAAAACAGGTGAAAACTGGTTATACGGTAGGAGTAACCTGTTTTGGCACTCAATACTACTTCCAGAAGCCAAGTCAACTTTCTGGTGTGAATGTGGGAGAGTTAATACCACTGAAAGCGCTCCTTCTACAGATGAAGACTATAAAACATGCCCTTTCACAATGAATTTTGTACCTCTGGTGCAGAAATTCCTAATGAAAATAGACACAGGTTATGACAGCAGACCCTCTCACTTGATAAATTTTATATTTATAAATTTTGTTTATAAATACATTGGACACAGTGAGCCAAATCATTAATGAAGGGCATAGCTTCATATAAATCAGAGCAACTCAGTGATATGATGAGAAAATTTGATTCAATCTGTTTAATCTTTTATCGGTAGGCTTTTATCATTCGTAGCATGGACATGAGGGGATCTGATGAGACGCATTCATCTGTTTAGTTAATTTAACAGATCTCTTTTAGAGTATGATGCACTGTCACAAATAATTAGCAGAAATATGGAAATTGGTATATTCCAAACAATTTGCAGATGCTAACTAATTATCCCACATATTTTCACAAAGTAGTCCAATATTATTAGCTACTAGCTGAAAGTATTTACCCATGTTATCCATTGTCACTCAACAAGTCCAGAGTTGAGCTAACATTAGAACTAAGGACCTCCTAGTTTCCACCAACATCTTCTACCCATTAGACTGTGCTCCTTATTCTCATTCTAAAGGAGTTAACTGTGATTAAGAACAGATGACTATTTCTATCTAAGTTACCCATTAAAACCCCCTCTATTCACTGAACTGTATGGAATGGGCTTCCATTCCAATTCTTAGTGTCTTCATATTGCAAAAGAAAAAACCCACTCTTATTAAAATCCCCATTAAATGAGTCTCTAGAAGTGTCATAGATGGACTGGACCATACTGACAATACTTTCCTTTGACCCCATTCTAGTTCTTCTACAGAAGGGACTGTAACCAAAAGCAAAGATAAGAAAAATGCTCTGGGAGACACTCTGGAAGATGCAGAGTTGCTGAGGCAGAGTCTGCCCTGGTCAGGTGATGCAGCCCCAGTTCTCCACTCATGCAGTCCCTCCGCTCCCAGTGCTGCTGTACCTGCCCCAAAATGGGCTCTGCCGCTGCCTGCGGTTGGTTGTTCGTCCATCTGTTCAGAAGTCAAGAGTAAATCAACCCTTTCATCTTCTCATGCTCCACAGACAGTAGGACTTTTGCTGGACTCCTTGGCTCTCTCCATATAGCTGGGCATGATAGTTGAATTTCTCTCCTTGCTGCCTCCTGCTGACATTTTTCTCTTGTACCTCTCACCCTGCTCCTGCTTTCTTTCCTTTCTTTCCTTAAACCCAGTTGACAGCACTGCCTTTCTGGGCTGTACCCTTTGGCTGCAGGGGTAGTGAACCCTTTTCCCAAGAGGAAGCCCTCATGCCCTAAAATGCAGGTCAAATAAGTTAGCACTTTTGTGAACTGAGTATTCTCTTTTTAAAAAATATTAAAAAGAGAACTTGTTCACCAAAGAACAAAAGACCAGAAAGGTTTATAACTCCTAACAGAAACCATCTGCTTGAACATAAAGCTGGGAATGTATAGGTATTTTCAATTCAGGCTCAGGAGAGCCAGGAGCAAGAATACCAGACTGCAGGCTGTTGCTCAGACTTATCTTTCTGTTAATGAAACAGTTTTTACAAGAGAAGGGTTATCACATCACCAAAAAACCCAACAAAATACTTCCAAAAAACCCCAGCATACCCTTTTATGAAGCTGAACATTTCCCTCTCACACTCCAGAGTAAAAGAACATGCTGCAACTCCCCATAAAATACTGCTTCTCATTATAAATCAGAGGGAAGAGAAGAGCTGATTCTCTAGTTGTTCTTTATTAATAATTTTAAACTCACGTTATATATTAAAATACCCACCACCAATTTTCTAGAAAAAAATCCCATCAAAACCCAAACCTGTGAATTTTGACCATTATGGGAATTTTTGCTTCTCCTCTCTTGCAAATAACATGACCCATGGCCCATTTTTCAAGCCAGGTTTCAATCCTCTCCAGCCAGCTGTCAGGAAACCACAGAAGGTGCTTGAAAGAGCACAAGAAATGGCTGGTTCTAATCTGAAGGAAAAAAAAAAGTTGAGGAACAAGGCAGCTACTTGTGGCAGAATGTTATTTTTTCTTCAGTCTCTGCCTGCATATTTTCACAACATGTGTACTCGGTTACCCCGTCACTTCCCTCTTTTCCTTGGGTAAATATCTCTGCTTTGGAATAAAAGAAGGCCCAGGGGTGCTACTTGTAAGGACTGCACTCGCCTTGATATGTTGTTTTTGAACTGAACACATACAATGGACACATTTCAAACTTGGACCTTTGCCATCATAGATGTTGCTTTTAGTTTAACCTTCTCAGATGATGGGGGGGGGGAGGCTGGAGGTAAGGAAGAGGCTGGGAGTGGGGTCATACACTCCATCCTTTACCAGATGTGGGATCTCATGGGAGCCAGGCATGATAGCCCACACAAACCCCTCTAAGCACAGAACAAAATGGAGAGAGAGGGGACTGCAAACTGACCCTCTCCAAATGCCAAGTGTTTGCAAAATCAGACACAAACCCCAGGCAGAAATGGATGGCCAGGCCATACCTTTGCCATTAAGGTGCTTAGATAAAAAAAAAGGTGGCATGATCAATACTTTGTTTTTTTACAAGTTATTAGTGAGGAAGGGAATAAATGCAAAGGAGATTTTTCCCCATCTTCTCCCTGTAAACTGCATGCCCTGTTAAATGCAAAGCATTTCATGTATGCGATTTAACCTGCCATTTGCAACCCAACAGATGGACTGGACTAGATAAGACATCTGTTCTGTAGAAGCATTAGATACAGAATTGGGACCTAGGAAATTCTGGATTAAACTGGCTCAAATACTAACCCACGCTCTAATACTAACCCAGTTAAGGACACTGGGTAAGGTACACTTTAAGGGCAAAAGTTGGCAATGGGCTCACCCTGTGAAATTACATGCCAGGCAATTCCCAAGTGGCTTGTGAATGAAGCCTGAACCCCTGGAAGCTGCCATGTGTACTAAGCAAGTTGGACCTGGGAAGAGCTACCAGTGGGGCTCAGGGCAGTGCTCAAGCAAAATGAATTTGGGAACAAAACAAAGTATTGAGCAGTTCCTGAAAGGTGCTAGGAAGGCCAGGAAGAGTTGAGAATTCTCTGCACTACACAAAATTGAGTCCAGCTCTGCAAAGTATTTTTGAACATGTATTTTACATGCATGTGCTAACTTAAATTGATAATATATCCAACTTCATTTGATCTCAAAACTGGCTACAGATCACCTGAAGAATTGTGCTTAAATGCTTGGTGCTTACTAACCATCTTTTCCTCCCTGATCTCTCCGATTAACCTAATTTGATTCCTTCTCCTTCTTCCAAAACCAATACGGCTACTAAGGTCTTATCTTCCCCACCATTACATTGTAATTTCTTTCCTGAATGTCCCCTTTTATTCTTTCTTTTCTCCTTGATTTCCCTTACATCCTTTGCTAACCCTACACATCTTTTCCCTGCATACTTACTTACCATGGGGCTATCCTGTCCTCAGTTCTACAGCTCTGAGGAGTAACCAACCATTTGTAAAGAGCACAGATAAATTACAAATCTTGTGGCTGCATACATGGGTACCTTTCCCTTTCTCCTGATCCAAAGGACCATTCCTCCCTCAAAACCAGCTAGTAATTTGCCAGCACACAATGGAAAAGATTGGGAAAATGATATTTAATAATCTATTTACATCTTACGGGTGCACTTCCATAACCAAGATATTAGCCATAATCTGGCTAAATAGATAACCACTAAAAGTTCCTCGAAAACTATGTTGGCACACTGTGATTCTCATGTAGCACGTTACACTCCCCTTCCCAAGAGCACACCTCATCTAGAGCGCAAGCAGTGACAGATAGTCAAGAGAGAAGGTGCTGTTAGAGAACTGCTATAAATGGGCATATACTGGAGCAACCACTAGCATGTGTTATGTGTACAGAGATTGAACCAGTCCCTTGGATAGTCCTGAGACAAGAGGAATTAAAGTAACCTTTATCATTTGCTTTTTGCAGTGTAGAGGGATTTAGCAGACATATTATAAATCTAGTTTTTGTGTATCAAAACAGAAGTAAAAATAGAAAACTCCGTCACTGTTCAGTTGTTTGAGAAATCAACGTTTTTTTTGCTGCTCTCTCAGAAAAGATACAGTAATGAAAACAGCCTGCAATTGGGAACCTATCAAGCTTTAGGGCCTTTTACAGCCCAAAACCCTGGAAGTCCAAAATAGCTCCACAATGGACCATATTTTCCAGAAGTTGTGGATTTATTTAGATACACAGACCTATCTATGAAAACTTAAAGACAGGTGAGGAATACAATAAACTTAAATTTCTGTAGCTCCTTTACGAAGCAAATGAAGTAACTACATTATTTAAGTTGGTGTAAGGTTTATATCCACTACTGAGATGCAAGCAGCTCTGGAGTAAAACGCAGCAATACTTTGTAGGAGCCAAGAAGTGTTATGCAGTGGCAAAAAACAGATAAAGAAATCTAATAACATTACAGGAGGAGAATTTAGGTCCCACATAAGGTAAATTAACTTCTGATACCTTTTGGCATGGAAGGGCTAACAGGGTTTTCACTTTTAGTACATGCTCTATGCTCCCAGTGCTACAGGATCAAGCTCTGTGCTGTGACAAATGGCTGCTTTTCTCGGTCTAGTGGAGGAGAAGTCCTCTGTCCCACTGGGTACCCTGAAGGAGAGAAGAGTTCCTATGGAAAGGCACAGAAAGCTGCCTGGAGCTTGGGCAATTCAGTCAGTACCCCTGGCACAGCGGGTATCCTCCAGCACAGGCTGGACAGCTTATCAGGTGAAGTGACAGCAGGACCAAGGCTCCGTTTCAGACGCTGCTGCCACTCAGCCCAGAAGCTGGGGAGCAGTCCTCACCAGGCTAACTCTGCAGTGGGAGGCTTACCCTAAGAGGATATGTAAGAAGTAAAAATGTGTAAGGCCTGCCAAGTCACAAAACCTTGTAACATGATACTAGCAATGGTATGTGTGCAAGAAAAGAGAGCAACAGCACAGACAGCTAAAAAAGGGTGTTGCCATGACCTGATAACTTCAGATAAAATGATACAGGCTGTGCTGCTGCATGCCCCATGGAGGAAAATAGGACTCTCATGCAATTCTTCACTAGCTCCTTTCTCTTTTACAGTGTCTCAGTTTTGACTTGGAATAGCGTCACCCTGTGAAGTAGCAGAACTCCAGTCATCTAATGAACCTCTGAAATCCACTTCTGCTTACCAGGGGGACAAGATTTCAAGACACAAAAGGTAAAATAATTCCCAGTAGGTCTCCTACAAACATCTTAATGTGTCTATACTGAGTGGTATTTTCACACCGTTCCCTTCCTCTCTCCTTTGACTGGATAAAGAGCTTGGAGGAAAATAAAGTACCTATGAATACCGATGTGCAGGGAACTCTCATAAATTCACTTCCCGTCAGTTCAACAAATGAGCCCCCCCTGGGAGGCTGTGAGAGAGAGCCTTCTCAAAACAGCCTGATTATCAAAAGTCAGTTCTCTCATGAAATACTCTAACCTTGCAGGG
Organism: Tyto alba; assembly: GCF_018691265.1. Classification (NCBI taxonomy): domain Eukaryota; kingdom Metazoa; phylum Chordata; class Aves; order Strigiformes; family Tytonidae; genus Tyto; species Tyto alba. The sequence goes on from NW_024881280.1 coordinate 12,218,901, forward strand.
ACAAGTATCGTAATAATATGAAAGTATCATAATAGCTTGAGCACTGTAAATTACTTTTGTAACTTGGGATGTGTGGGGCACATTTCCGGCACGCTGGTTCCCAGTGATGCTGTTTGCGTCTCTGTATCACTTGAGAATTACCCTGAGCCTGAAAGATTCATGTGTTGTACAAATTTAATTTCAGAATAGAAAAGTGATTCTCCAGACATCAGATTTCAGGCACTCACTGCATCCATCATAATTTTAGCAAGCTGGCTTTATCACTGCTCTATTCTCCTCAGAAATATAATGCCTGTTACCTGTTACAGTCCTCCACAAAAAATTTTCTAGAAATAAGCTGCTCACTGATTTTTTTCTTCAGGGATTGCCGTAAGTCTACAGTACTTCAGTACTGATGGCATATCTGTCAAATTTCAGATTTTCCTTTCACAGTTCTTTGTCTTGGACCTCTTCCATTTTTGCAGTTTTCAGATCCATCCACATTTTGCAGCTACCCGTGTGTGAAGTCATCCTACATAATAATCTGAGGAGGTACCTCCTGCTCATGTTTTATTTCTTTCCAGTCTCTGTAGAGTTTCTGGGGCAGCACTTTTACATGTCAGTACATAAAGCTAACCTACATCTATCCCTCTCCTAACCCTCAAAAAGAAACTTCCCTTAAAACCATGTTTCATTTCAGCTGTATCCTTAAAACCCCAAACTCTGTGAAACTAGAATGAACTGGTGTAAATCAAACAGTGCTCTTACCACTTAGACCCGCCCTGCAACCCTTTCCAATCAGGGAATCTAAAATTACCATATTTACAGCATCTGCAGCAGAGCCAAGTACAAAACAAGATGAATAGCTGTGACGCACAAGGCAGAGTGTGGAAGTATGCAGCTGGGCCTGCAAACAATATAGGCACTCGGCGCTAAAGTCCATCTAATGCTTTTCACAGATCAGAGTGACTAAAAGGGGAAGGGGGGGAGGGAGGAGAAGAGAAATTCCAGGAAGATGAGTGAAAACACAGCAGAAATCCCAGGCTGCTTCACTAATGGGTAATTGAAATGACTCACAAAAGGTCTAGTAGGGAATTCAATTAATTAGGGACGTGACTGCACAGAGGGGAGGAGGGAAAGAAAAGAATGCCGGCAATACAAAAAAATCGCTCCTCTCCATTCATTTAAAAAAGGGCCTGGAAGAAAACCTCAAGGGAAGAAAAAGCCAAGTTTTTCAAGACAGGGCCTCTACCCCTTCTTATGCACAGAAAAAGGCCACAGTCGAGCTGCCCTGGCTTCATGGGAGGAGAAAAGGACAAATAAGCACATCCCTATCACCTCCCCTCCTTCTCCTAGATTTCTAATGAAAATGAATGAAAAAAATAGAATTTGATACATTAACTACGTCACCATTAAGGCAACTGGTAACAAAAAAACTAGAAGGACAAAACAGAGCAATGATGCAGGACAGATTAATACAATGCTGCTAGTAGCATTCCCTTTTTCATAACATTGCTGCTTATTCCGTGTGACAATGAGGGGAGGGCAATAGGCAGCAGCAGCAGGAAGATGAATACATGAAAAAAATTTGGGGGCAGAAGAAGGAAAAAATGTAATGCAAGAAATGGAGAGCAGCAGGAATAGGGACGTGCGGGAGGACTGGAATTGAGAAGAGCTGGGAGAAAAAGATGGAAAAAGGAGTGGATGGAGAGAAGGTGAAAGGAAATGGGGAAGGGCATGGATGAGAGAAATGGGAGGGAGGAAATCTGTAAAGGAGGAGAAAAGCAGATGTGGGGTCAGGGAGATAATGAGAAGTTTCACAGTCAGCAGTTAGGACTTGCTGTAATGGCTACATGGGAACAGCAGTGTTGATTCAGCAACCACCTACTGACAAATACTGCTTCTGACAAAGCCTCAGAGACTAAATTTGCACTAGTGCTAGTTTAGAAATCTTGAAGTACGTGCGACCTAAACTTGCAGGCCCACAACTGGTCATTCCTGGTAGTGGAACAGCAGGGAGAGATACAATGACGGGGGGCAAGTGCTCACTCATGGGATGGAAGTGGGATCTGCAAGCTTTCAGGATAGAGTTACCGTAGCTTGAAATGTAGCTCTTGTTAATTCTGACTCGGAGCTGTTATTGCCAGGCTGGCTGTTCAATTGCTTTACACAAAAGAAATTCATGGTCATTGTTTACCTCAGTGAATCATGAAGAGATCTAACAAAAAGTACTTCTTAGGTCCTATCGGGTTCAGCACTGAATGCCCTCGGAAGGCTTAGATATGCTCTCACACTCAAGGATCAAGATACTATCGCTGTGAAAGGTTGGCAAAGTTTGCAATATGCTGCATGTTTGGGCAATTAGCTGAGTATTTCTGTTCCCAGGGCTGTCAATCTGACATCTTAGCAAGAAAACATATAAATGAAACTGTATTGCTCTGCCAGTGAACTGACCATTAATGACAGCTCTGCTGTCAAATGACTTTCAGAAGAGCAAAAGATTTTTTTATAAGCTTTATATTTACTGTACTAGAGCAAAGAAGATATGGCACTGCCCAAGAAAACAGTTCTTAGGTTGCGGAGACATACTGGACCAGAAGGAAAAATACAGTATTTAGGTAACAAAAACCAGTATGATACAAATACCTTTATACTAGTGTAAATGCACTAGTGTCAAGACACAGAGATTGCACTACTGTAACTACATCTAGGCTTTCACAATGTTTTAAGTTAGATTCATGCAAAAATGAGTATACAGAAATCCCCAGCTGATTCTGAATCAACCTTCCAACATCACACTAAGGAGTGCTATGCTGCTGCAGGAATCATCTTTCAAAAGAGGTATAAAGTTGAGATCCAAATTCCTATTGGCTGGTTTAAGAAAACAGCCACTAGAAATTTTGCAAAGGCATTATTGTTGGTGCTCTGGACAAATGTAAATGTATTCTAGTTTTATCCAGCCGGGCTGGTAGTTTCTATGGAAAAGGACTACAAACTCTGGGCATTCAGTGCCTAGGTGCCTAAGCAACAATGCGATTGTCATACAAGAATTACAATACAACTATAAAATGTCTGTTAAGTCAGGCAGTCCCAATAGCAAATTCAAGCTGGGCAGCCAAAGCACCACTTGACACAGTACTTTATTTGGCTTCAAAGCTCCATTCTTTTCAAATTCTCTCTCAAACGTGTCTAATGAAATAGACAGTGCAATGTGCTCAGAAGGTCATCAGTTTCTAACCCGAGCGCCTCCAAAATTTAACAGGGCCTTAACTCCATTGCCAATATGATTTTGTCCTTTTTACTGAGTCTTCATCGAGTTATACTCATGAGAACTGCAGGCTAGGTCAACATGTACCTCAAGGCTATCTGGATTCTGTTAAGCCAGGCTCACACTTTTTGTCCAGACACTCCTTCCCCCCCTTACAAAACACTCAACAGAAAATAAAAACAAAATCCCCTCTCATCTACAAAACTAAAATAATTAAAATAAATTATTTTATCTCTCTACTTAAGTACTATCCCATATTTAGTCAGTTGACAGCATCAAATAATGATTTTTCTGTATTCCACAATGTGATCCCTCCTCCCTGCATCTATTCAAAGCCTCTTGTACATATTTAATCACTCCTAGCCAGGCCTGGCTAATGAAATGTAGGGCCTTGCCCTGACCTGACCTTGCTATTTCTATTTTGGCTCAGCACATCCTCTGCTAGTTGGTTAAAAAAAAAAAAAAAAAAAAAAAAAAAAAGTTGTTTCTCTCTGACTTAAAGGTCCTGTTACTGGCAGGGGGTATGGTCAAGGACACTGATGAAAACAGAATGAATGACTGTGAACACTGCTTTGCAAAACTACTGCAAGTCCAAAAAGGACCACAGCAACTTCAGTGCATAGTCTTTTTCCCCTTTTCTCTTTGGCTGGCAAAGACTGATGGGCACTGTTCATCTACTGGAAATGGCTTATGGCTAGATAATTCTGTAAGAAAAATGGACTGCTCAAATTGTCTGCAGCACTTTCTGGTATTTGGGCACTTACTGCAACTAAATATGTTGTTCTTGGTTTTCCCTATCTGCCCTTCCTATTTGCCGATACAGCAATTTAAATATACATTTTTCCTTTCTGAGAGCTCATAAAGAAGTGTGATCCCATTTATGACCACTTAGGAAATGCTGACTATTGGGTTAGCCCTTTTGTCACATGATGTTGGTTGCAGGAATTTATCAACGTGCCAATCAGAAGTCAGAAATGTTTCCAGTGTACAACAGGACATTTACATGGTGATTCACGTGGTCTTTTTAAGCTGAGTTTGTTTTCAAATAGTTTATGATTTTGCTGGCCATGAGTTTTGGTGCTCAGTTTGACATACTGAGTTGCTGGATGAACCATAAACTGTACTTGAAGTCAGCAAGGACAAGGGCCATCTTTTTATTTGTGTGTATATAGTGCCCTACATTGTGGAGCTCTGGATACTGAATAGGGGTCACAGATGCTATCGCGAAACAACCAGTAGCAGCACAAGGATCTTTAGGTACTCAGACTGTCAGAAAAATCAAGCTGAGTGGCTCAGTTCGCCATTGTTCCTCCAATTATCTCTCAATGGAGGCACGCCAGAGAAAATGGTGCTGAATAGGATGAAGATGTCTTCAGCTAGCTGCCGAAATCTAACGCCCTACATCCCTCAGAGCACTGTGAGCCTCCAAAGCTGCCTAAGCACCGGGGATATAGACCATATTTCTAACAGCCAGAATCAGTTTAACAGATCCTTATCGGCTCTTCTGCATGTGCTGGAACTGACATAAAAAGAGTTAGATTAGCATTTATGAGTCCAACTCAATTAAAAAAAACAGGTTTGAGTTGCAACGTTCTGTTGAATAGAAGCAGTAGGACATTAGACATTGCTTGAAGGAAGAAATGTTAAAATCACTGTTTTCAATCACTGAAGTCAAACAATACAGTTGTGTCATTTTCCTCCTAATACTGTTTATCGGGTTCTTTTTTAGTCTGGTTTTCTACACAGACAACACTTTTGCAATCACATCACTGTATCCCAATGTATAACTTTAACAACCAAGTATGACAAAGGATAATTTTCTCAAACATATGTAAGGTTACAGAAACTAAGTTAAAAGATATGACCAAGTAGAGGAGAGAGCTCCTGTAAATGTCCCTGGTTGATTTGTTAAATTACCCATTATGAGATTCCATGAAATCCACAAAGAAGACTTCTGAGTATGCCAACTGATCGAAGAACTTGTAGATACAGTCAACCAACCAAAACGTACAGATCTGTACCAAGCCACAGTTTATTAGTTTACTACACTCACAGGTTTGTCAGAGCTTCCAAAAATATCTGATGTTGTCTGTTTCACAGGAAAAAGTGGAAATGTACAGCTTTTATTGGGATTGTGCTACCAGTCTTTTCCACCACTGCAACACCTGCAGCTGCGGGTATGCTACCCTGAAACAAGTAGCTTTACTTTACTGTCCCACATGGTTTGACATTGGAGCCAAATCGCTGTAACTGTGAATAGCGAGCAAAAGACATGGTCCCGAGCTGTCCTCCGTCTCTCTTTCAACCAGCTTTGCTGATTCCCTTGCCCTAGTGCCCATCTCACTCCACAAGAAGTCAGTTCAGGGAGCAGAAGTGGCAAAAGGCTAACGCACAAGTATGAAGTGAACAGATTTCTGAGCTCCCTGAGACAACTCACTGAGGGGTTTCACAAGCACCAGAACTGATGCAGACGTTGGCCTCCAGATGGCCATCGGCTGGTGACCATGAGTTGAGAGATCAGCATCACTACAACCTGAAGAACCTGAAACCTGGCTATGGTCTTACGTGGCCACAGTCAAACGTTTGCACCTGGTGACCCTCACCGAGCAGAATGGCTCCTTGGGAAGACACACCAGGCAGTGCCATTTAGGCCAACTCCAAGTGTGTAACAAACCTTCGTGAAACCAAAGACAAAGGCAATATTCAGCCACTTTTCCCCCCTCTCCAAGCAGGTCTCTGATCCACCTCAGGCCCCAGCCCCACTGCAGTTGTACAAAACAGAGCCAAACACACAGCATGCTGTTGTAGAACAAGCATACTCACACTAATTTTCTGTGTCCTCAGTTTCTTTGTGTTACAGTTTGCTGCAGGCATTTTTGCCATGATTTTACACTACAGACACCAAGACCACCGAGTGCTGAATCTCCCTTGCTTTTGCTGTTCCTGATGTTTGGCAGAGCTGGAGAATGCTACCTTGGGGTGCTCCTTCCCTGGGAGCTCTGGCAGGCTGTTGCAGTTAAGCCACATCCACACAGCTAAAACCACAGAATTTAAAAGCAGCTGTGAAATCCAACTATGTCTGATCTGCCTTGGTGTTTGACTGGCCTCTGTGGGGCCAAAATTTTTGACTCAGAGTAAAAATATGATTTAGCACAATTCACCAGACGAGGGAAAAGCATTTTTGGAAGGTTTTTTTCAACCTACTTGTAAGAAACAAATTTGGGCCACCACCTATACATGCCAGAAAAAATGTTTATCTTGCTTAGCCAAAATTGAGCAAAATAGATTTTTTGGCAGCATGAACAAAGCTTTAGGCTTGACTTTTTTTAAGGTCCCCTCCTAATTCCAGTTTTCCATTCCCCACCCTTTGGAGTTTCTCAGATGATTCTCTCTCCCCTCCCCAATGGCTTTTCAGTTTGGGTACTGTCCCTTAATTTTTTTCTCCCTTATGGTTCTTTTCTTTCCTTTAGTCCTCTTTTGCATTTGCTTTCTTTCTATCCTGTCTCATGGAAACATATTAATAGACCTCCTATCTCTACTGTACCTACCTTTTGTTTGCCAAACTGTTTTCCCCTAGCCAAAGGTATATCCTTTGATATCCCTTGATTAAACTTCCAATGTATTAAATAATTGGGAAACAGGAATATTAACAGTGGCCTAAGACCACTATTCCAAAAAACATAAGGAATTTTTCATTTACATGTGTCTTACTAATACACAAATATATATATATGGATAGATAGATAGATGCATATATTTCAATATTCTTGCCAATTCCTCAAAAACTAGCACAGAAAAGATACATGTAAGGAAAAATGGACTAAAGTGGGACTTTTAATGAAGGCGGCTTCAGAAAGAGAGGAAAACAGACAAATTCAATAGCTTAACAAGGAAAATTTGAGTCTATGATTTCCAAACACATAGGTCGCCCTTCTAATACTACAGACTTCATATGTTTCCCATCCAATGGACCTCAAAACTCCTATTTATTTAGCATTAACAGCATAAACCATTTATAAAATGGCTTACACTCCAAAAAGCCAAAAGGGAAATTTTCAGTATTCTAGCTAGAACTTTCTGAAATTTTATTTGAATTTTTAAAATTCAAAGTCAGACTGAGTCTCACACTATGCACAGTAAGCACCATATAGTTTTGTATGCGTTCCCAAGGCTAATCAGACTAACCTATGTAAAGGCCTGAGTACTATTTATTTTTTGCTGAATAAGTTTCCTAAATATTGTCTCACTATCTCCAGAGATGTTAAATCATAGTGCTAACCAGTTGTCTTGGGGATGACAAGAAGAATTCTGCACAGGCAGTTGTTCAACAGAGCCTCCCCAGTTAATTCTTCTAAGAGTTCATATCTGCATATTTCCGTAAGAGCCTCCAACCATTGCCTCAGACTACTTTTTGGAATATATGAGCACTTGAAATTAGTTCATGATAAACTTGTCAAGGGCATTTTATCACTTTTTAATTGAAAGCAGGTCACTAAAATAACATTTGTCCATATTAAGAATGCAAAAGCATTTAGGAGGGATATGACAAGCCATTCAAGTAACACTGAGTGTTCAAATGATGCTTAAGAGCTCAATACATAATGCTGCCCACAAGAAGGGAAACTCTGCTTAGGCAGCCTCGATGCATACTTCACAGGTACATCAAGTCTGGCTCCGAAATACAAAATATAAGCATATACCATGCTAGTAACTGATCAGTGGCTACTGTTACTTATCACTAATGGCTGAGAAAATATCATGAAAAGCTAAATTACATCCAAAATATGCCAACTCTCATTGTCAATTTATTGAAGAAAGAAGGCTTTCTTTTATTTTGTTTTGGTTTTTTAGGAGTCCTATTGGGAACACTGATTGCATCTTCAGCAACTGCATCACTATTGTTCTGATGTGTTTCCATAGTGGCTCTCGGCAGGCTCAGGCAAGGAATGAGAAGGCTGAGATCACTTTCTTGCTGTATATGTTACTGTGAGATCCAAGTTCTTGCTGGGACAGAAATCACATGGTGTATTAAGGGCTTAAGATTAATTCTGGAGATTTAAACTCCTGTTTTGACCATAAACCATGAATGGAAATGGGTTACAGAAAAAAAAGTTTGATGAATCTGGGCCATGGGGTAATAGAACTCCTTAATCAAGGAAAAAAAGAATGAGTTAATTTAAGTGATAGATGTGCTTTTAGCATCCTGCCAAGTAGATCACACCGTTACTTTCTTTTGGGAATCCAATAAGAAATTACAGTATTAGGTATTTTATATTAGAGGAGAGTCTTTGCAGGGGTCCATGTAACTTCATTCATGTTGGCAATTTCTATGTTGAAAGGCCAGGAATAATCTGCTCCATTAAAGAATTGAATGAAATCCACTCTCTTCAGGCTGGTTAGTAGAAACCCTTTTTCCTCTTTCTGGTACAGCCCAGATTTAAATGTAAACTGACTATTAGGTGGAAACTCTGTTGTCCATTACCAATCCCTGAAAACTTCAGCATGTTTTCATCTCTTTATAGCCAATACCAACATTTTTTTCTACTGGGGATAAAAAGTAGTAAAAGCAAAAGTAATATCCAATCCAATCCCCAACCTTCAGAAAACTATGAAACATGCAGATGACATCCTGTACTCGGGTAATGTATTTCACTAAACAATAGATGAAGAGAGATTTCATATGGTATGTAGGGATGTAATATTAACATCAAATACATTCCAACTCCCTTATCTAATCTAATGAGCCATTTACCAGTTGATCTATCAGTTCAAGTCTTTGAATCAGTTTTGTGTCATGGGAGTAAAAGATGCCTATATATTTAAATTATCATCTTTTTGACAAAGGTGAACTTGATCAGTAATAAAGATTGTTTCCAATCAACGGTCTTCAAAAGGTCTCTTCTGTTTCTTTCCAGACAACTACACAAAACATCACAGTACATAAAATACCTTCGTCTAATCCACTGCCACTTGTTTTCCTCTTTGCCATTATTTCTTGAGCTTTTTGAAGTACTTTTGTAACTGGTTTGGGCCTAAGGAAGGCATGCTCTTGCTTTCATATGGAAACTGTAAGCACTTTCATTCTTCCACTGCCAGAACACACACACACAAGCTGGCACATTCTTCTAATCACAAAAGGTTTTTTTAAGAAAAAAGAAAAAAACCACAGCTGCAATATTAATAGCTAATACATTCTGGTTCATGTCTGGTTACACTCAGGTGAACACTGATAAGTCATGTGTGAGGTTCTCATACACAGCTTTGCCACTGCAACATCAATCCTAACATGCCTCAGCCTCTTTTTAACATTGTCATACAGCTCAGTCCTGAATGGCTTCTTGCTGATACACTCCTCTCCAGTATTAATAAGTGATTCATTATAGTTGGCTATAACTGGTAGTTGCTTTTTACAGAAAAATAAATATATGGGCCTTCATCTCCCCCCAGAATCTGAGAGTTCAGTACAGATAGGCGAGTATGTCAAATTCTGCAGCAACGCTTCCTCCAAATGATAACTTTTAGACATCATTCCTGGATATTTGCAAAATCGATGATGAAAAAATCTGTCCTAGTTAAGCTGCTTTGTGTGTCCTTCTAAACACTGCGCAAGTGATTCCACAACATATATATAAAAAATTAAAGTACCACATTGAATAAAACTGTCTATTTTGTGCAAGTATGTCCCAAATTAAAATAGTGGGCTCTATAAGCACCATCTTGGCCATGTTAGGAGGTACATACCCTGCCTGATTTTTAGCTTATCTGTATGATGTTTACAGCATGGGGAAATTGCTGCAGAAGCAAACCTAGAACCATTTTTCAAGAGCAGACTAAGGCTAGACTTTAAAGCAACAATGCAGAGGCAAATCACAGTATTTTCCCTCCCAGCAGTCCTAGTACAGGAGTTCTGCACTACCTGCTACACTCAGGCAGTGTTTATGGAAAGTCACAGGGTGCCTTGAAGAAGCAAGTGTCTGACCTACCCATAGCACTCGCCTCCAAGTGCACAATATTCCTAGCACAAAATTAAACACTGGGGACTAGCATGCCATGGCATTATTCACAGCAGGGCTTTACAGCACACTCAGTTACAGTATGTTCAGTACAACAATATACTGAGAACAAAACACTTTAGCAAGAAACACTGAAGAACAGTGAGCAAACGGCATGGTATCTTTGGACTGTCACCAAAGCACCAGGTCCTCATAAGACAAGGTAATATGCAAAAATATAGCTTAACAGTAGGAATCGGAAAGCGTTGCCAGACTAATCAAATGCAAACTTTCCTAGCTTGGGAAAATTAATTCATCACTATAAAGCCATTGCTTTGTAGCTTGATTCAACAGCAGAGAGGGATGCCTAAAGAATTTCTTGTAGGTAGCAAGAATTTTATAGATTCTTTATAAAAAACCTGTTTTTTTAAACATACCAGGTTCAAATCTAATGTGCAACCCTATGAATGTCTAATCAGTGTTGCTTTCTTCCTCTTCTCACTTTCAAATTCTGGTCTCCTGGACAACCATACAGCAGCAGAAGAAATTTACAGTAGTTCAGGACATTTCTGCAATTACTAAACCTGGTTTAAATGACCTTATGATAATAGGCATTATCATGTGGAATAATCAGCTACAGGGAAAAAGCTTTGGCCTAAATGAACAATATTCTTTCAAAAAGAACAATGAAGATTGCGACCTCAAAATGCCATTGCTGTACAAACCCATTTTAACTTTTCCCTCTGTAGCCTGGAATGGACTACCTGAGATAAAGGGGCACAGCATTTCATTCTTCCTTTCGTGTAATTAGGCTGCATCATGGTCTGTAACTCAGTTTCTGCGCTCATAGCTTACAAGAGAAATGCTCAAAAGCAAAAAACCAGACAGCAGTGGGAATGCTATGCTATGCAAGTCCTGATTTGTAAGTCAAATTGAATTAGATAGATGGAACTGCAAACACTCAAGGGCCCCCTCACCCAGGGTTTGCTCTTCTTGCAGTACCACATTAACGTCTTTAAAGAAGGCAGCTGCCTTTCCATGTGCCACCGTAAGCCAAAATAAGCTGCCCGTCCCAACGTGAGTGACCAGACTCAAGCACTTTGCTTCTGTTCTGGGCCCCTGTAATGTGAGCAAGCTACAGGGGGACAGGGCAGCACACTGGATGCTGCACTTGAAACGCCTGTCCTCTCCTTCTGGCACAGAGAGCACCACTGTTCCTTTTCAAAAATCCCCTGCTCTTAGCAAGGTTTGTTTTTCTAACTGGTTCCCAGAAACCTCTTGGGGGTTCCAAGCCCAGAAAAAGTAATTACTGCATTACTTTGGCCACAGACACAATATCAACCTTGTTAGAGTTGGCCTGTGGAGACAGCCAAACACCTGCTGCTGCAGCATTTATTTGATAAGCTTCATGGTTCGCTAACATAAACCTGATCCTGCTGACCTGCAGGAGGATGAAAAGGATCCGGGGGGAAAGGGTGGAGCAGGTAGGCAATCTCACGGCCCTCCAGCCCAGCAGCTTACAGCCCTCTCTCCCAGCGAGCTCCCATTTCTCTTTGCTTTCTTGTTCCCTGGTGAGAGCTTCAGAGAATTGGTTTTCCCCCTGCAGTTATGCAGGCAGATGTGGAAGGGGCTAGGATTCCCATGCCTTATGACGGATTAACTGACAAGTGCAGGATCAATACGGGAATTGTTCTAGCTCTGGCTGCATCTGTAGCCTTCCAAAGCAGACAGAATAGCTGCACACACTCTCGTTGGCATGGTGGTGTGTGCGCTGAAAGGCTGGCTTAATACCAAAGTCCATTAGTTAACAGCAAGGGGGGAAGGAAGGGCTGCAAATCAGTCAAATCAACAGATAAAAGGTTGCGGAGAAAAGCAGATGTAGAAATAGAAACTAAATTTTTATTCATAAAATGATGCAGTTTTCTTGTCTAGTACAAAAAAATAGAAAGTGGGGGTAGAGGGAAATAAATGAGGTTTTGTCCCAACAAAGATGGTCTCTTCCAGTGGATACTGCCAAGCAATATTTGAGGAAAAAACAGAAGTGCCAGGGGAGTTAGCAGGAAGGAGAAAATAATATTCCCAACTGTGGTGCTTCATATCAGGAAAGAAACTTATTCTTCTGACAAGCAAGCTTGCCTCCTTCTCAGCCTCACCTTTTTCTAGGCAGAGGCAATCAAAAGCGGACTATCCAGAAAACCACAAAAGGACATTTCCATGTATCTGCTGTCACTTATATGGAAAGGGTTTGACCTCAGGACAGTATGTTTTCTGGTGTACCTCTGTCTGTGTATGTTGATAGTGCATCTTGGAGATATACAGTGTGATTCACCCACTTGGGAGACAGTGAGAAGCGGATGAATCACTTTGAATGACATCAGAGCCAGACCAAACTTTTATACGAAACTTGACAAAAATTTGAATACTAAACCCCTGAACATGTGTGAAATTGTCTAAATGAGCATCATCTATCTTATTTCACCTTCTTTCACTGGCTCACAACTTCAGGTACTTTATTTCCCGATGGAGAAAAAAACTGCAAAAATTCAGATAATATGTCGTAAGAAATTTTCTGGATAAATCCAACCCAAATCAAAGCAAAAAACCTCAAAAGAAAACTTCTCCTGTGGAACCTCAAGCCCAGTTTTGCAGGTATGTGAAATTCAGATAATGAACGATAAACATCTGAAGTTTTGGACTAGCACCAACGTTCTACTTTTGTATTCACCCTTCACTGTGCAGGACTCATAGCATCAAAGTGAGACGCTAAGTACACTCAGAAAACCAGCAGGACTGGATTCTCAGAGTTCTACTAACACAGCCAACTGTTCTTCAATTTCTGCCTTCACTGACTAGCCTGTTTCCCTCCGAATGACACGAGGCAGATTTTTTTAGGACTAGTAATTAGGGAGGAGAAACAAGCAGCCTGATATTATTGCGAGACTCTTGTGGAAAGTGCTGCAAGCAAGAATACAGAGAGTGTAAATGAATTTGACCCACCCTGGGAGGCCTGTATTGCTTGGAAGCCTGCAGGTACAAAAGATCCACAAAGTAAATGATGTCCAGCATGAAAATCTTGAGAGCAATGCACAATATGTCCAACTCCTGGAAATGCAGCAGACTGAGCAATCTTAGTTTCCTTGAAAAATTATGATGACTGAAGCCAGTAACTTAATTCTTCCTCCACCATTTAGTTTCAGGGTCTATGCGATTGCTCACCAACATACTAAAAGCAAATCAAAATAACTCCAAATGCATTGTTCACTGACCAGGCAGTGGTGGTAAGGAGGAACTCATGGCCGATTCCCCAGCAGTTGCTAGAGAGACCAGCAGCAAAACTCCCAGGCTAAGGACAATTTTACAGCTTGGATATCTCTAAATAATAACACCAGCTCATTTCAGAAAGTATTAAGAAGAGTCGCAGGTAAAGCATTGCAATGACTATAAAGATCCTCCTAATGGTATTTCTGTCAAAAACCTATCTTATCACAGGATGTTCTATATTATTCTGGCTTTTATTCTTACACCTAGGTTCAGACTGTAAGCAAATGTACATTTTGTACAGCAGCTTCTGCCCATAGTTCCCCCAGAACACAGTACACACAGATGCTCCCTGAAGGGTATGTTTCATGGTAAAACACTGGTAGACTGTTACACTAGCAGGAATAGTTTCAAAGAAAGTTAAACAGGTTTGACAGTAGACAGGGTGAACTACTGCTGGTTACCATCTGAGAAGCGGCACCGAAGGAGCTTGGCCTGACAGATCAGCAGAGCACTCTGAAACCACACCAAGTTTGGATCACAGCAAGGCAAATGAGAAACAAGAATGATGGCTGTACAGCTCACTCAGAGCATCCCCAAGAGAGCAGCCATACGCTGACAACGAACACTACAGCCAAAAGGAACCAAAATTGTACAACAGTTTCTTAAAATAAGTCCTCCCAACAGGCCCTGCTTCCTTTTCTGTTAACAGCCACCAGACCAGAGGGGTGAAACTTACTCTGAGTCACGTAAAAGCACATGTGCTGAGGAGCACTCAGCCCTGGGCGCCTGGGCACGTGTGGCTGCACACACACTTGTGTGGCCAGCGACAGGACCACGGGATGAACATGAAAGCAGGATGTCTCTCTTTCCATTTTTTTCCTCTCTCCAGCGAACTTTATGTCATTGAAAATTGAAAAGTTTTTAGCTTCTTCTCCTCTACAGGTAAAACATAAGCAAGTGTTGAAGGCCCTTAATAGCCCATGGGTAACTAGAGCTCATCCTGGTACAGGCACGCAGAGGTAACACATCACCACTACTGTCTCACATCCCTGGGGATCCCCAGGATCAAGACCTTACTACTAGACCATTTTGTATGACAGGGAAGGATCAAATTGGACAGGGTCAGGGTAGAATATCAAGACAAAACTTTTTTCATGTAACTGAGTATTGTGCTCTCAAATATTTTCTCTCCTTTTTAAAAGTACATTTCTAGATTTATGGGTGTAAAGACAACTTTTACATTGTGAACTGAGAGTAAGCAATATATAAGATGCGCAAGTTTGCAAACCCACTGAAACAGGTTTCTCAAAAACAACTTCCACGTCATAGCTTGATGCCTTGAAATGACTGTCTGAACCCCAACCTTCTCCCCAGAGTTTTTTGTTTGAACATATTTGGTTTCTTCAGGTTTGAATCAATGGAAGAAAAAGACTGCGGCTTTTTGTTATGTCTTGGCTTAAAACCTATTGAAACTGGTAGATCTAGCACTACACTTCCTTTCAAGCTAAATAAGGCTACAGTCAAATACTTCTTTGTTTAGTAATTGCTAAAAACAAAAGACTGCAAAAAAATACAGGCTGCACAGGGTCTAGACCTCACAAGACAAAGAGAATCATGGGAACAGATGCCCCAAATGTGGCAATTAGGGCAATGATTAGTGTAGCTCTGCTCCTAAAAGTGTTAAGGATAAATATGGCATCTTTGTCGACATATGAAACAGATCCTAACATGAGACTTACTGTAAGCCAATGCTAAGTACATAATTTTTACTTCATCAAACTACTGTTATTATTTCTTTTGTGTTTTGCTAGCTGTCACTCAAACCACGTGGAATAGTTAAAGCATAAAACTGTCTATTTTCAGGGTGGGGGGAAGAAGACCAGGAACAGGTTTCTTCTTAAAGAAAGCTATCTGAAGCCATCCAAAATCAGTTTACTCTTTCAGAATACTGATAGGCTACTTTGAGACTTAAATCTCTGAAACCCATTAAGCAGGTGAAAAGGACTTCAGTTTCATCCTTTAACCACACCTTATCCTTGGCCAAGTCCTAGATGGCTAATTACTTCCAGTTATTTCTGAGTAAAGTTTTAACCACCTCTGTTGGAGTCATCAGTATCTAACATGTTTGGGAGAGGGGAGGAAGCGGTCTGTCTGAGCGTTAGACAAATAATAAACTTACTGACAGAATAAGAGCAAAAGAACAAAACAAAGTAACTGAAAAAGACAGTAGACCAATTCACCTATAGCAGCATTTCAGGAAGACCTAGAAGAGAGTGGGACCCCTAACAGTATCCAGAAGCCTTTGGGTCACTATTTCAGCTGTATCATGCCCTAAGCTTTGCTAAGAAGAAATACGGGTAGGAAATGCTAAGTTTTCCAGTCCTTCATCTTGATATTCAAATATTCTTTTTCAAAGCACCAGTACATCAAATCAAACTTGATTTATCCTTAAAAAAACAGTCTAATTCCCAAGAGCTCTGCAGCATCTCTGGCCTGTTTTCAGAGCACTGTGGCACACAGAAGGTGGACTGGGTGCTGAGGAGTATGTACAGCACGTGCTCAGCAGAAGGTACAGCACGTGCTCAGGAGAAGGAAGGACTACATGAGAATCCCATGCAAAAACCATGTCCTGCTCAACTTAGTTTACAGATGACCTGTTATAAATATGTGAAATTATTTAAGTCAAGCACAGTATAAGGGATTATGTGTGTATTTAAAACTTTGCTTGAATTCAGCGGGAAAGCCATGAAAATGCAAAGTTGACTTTGGAAAAATATGCCCAGATAAGGATATATAAGGCTTTCTGGATAACTGTGCAATACCTGGATTATCTGGTATGTATATATGGACTTTAACACTGTAGAAATTGAGCATCCTACATATAATGCTGAACATATCAGTATCTCTGTAACTTAGAAAAGAAGATGGAAAACAGGACATGGAGAAATTCTTTCGTACACTATTACACAAAACTGGCAAGAATTATCAGCTGAAGCCAGATATCTTCAGACCTCAATCTTAAAACCATATTTCCTTTGATATTACTCATTCCTAGGGCACATTTAAAAGAGCAGTGAACAACTGATACTGATTGTTGTGGCTCATTAGCCAGTCAGCAATAGATATGTGCCCTGAATATACTCATTTACCGTAACAAATATTTGCACATGGGACTGAAGCTCTGGGAAACCATACACCCATAGATATTGTCTCAGTCAACGCTCCCTTTCAAGGCCCAGTTTCATTCCCTCCTCCATCTCAGTCCCTCCATTAATCTCCCCATTTGCCTTTTAGTTTTGCTTAGATTACAAGTTATCATCACTAACTACATGGAAACTGTAACCAAAGACTGTCTGTGCCTAACATAATCACTCAAATAATTTCCAGCTAATGATTTACTGTTTGCTTCAGTTCTCCACCCACTGTCTGGCTTTTTTAGGGCAAAGACATAATTTCTTGCATGTTGCTAGAGGACTACACACACCAATGGGGCTAAGAATGCAATAAAAAAGATTTAATGGCAAAGGGGATGAATAGAACATTTGAGTATTTTCCCTTCAGCAGAAAACAGTATGTTGCTACTTCGGTGGCAAAGGCTCCTATGACCAGAAGAAGCTAAGAACTGCCTTCTGAGAGTGCCACGCCAGTGGAAGTACTTTTGACTCCACATGCCCATGTGTCTGCTGATCTGATTCTTCAATAAGACAATTCACTGTCTGTTTCTGGGGAGAGAATGAATGGAGGAGTTAGATCAATTATCTGAGAGTCTTCAGGATACACTCTGACAGATGATGAAAGGACTCTAATATGTAATTGAAATACCCTGTACCAAAATACTCACATTAAACCTTGGCTGATTACACACAGGTCTGAGCTATCTCAGGCCTTCAGAACAGGAATTGAGTTGTTTATCAGTGAAAGCCAAACTTATAAAAAGCTGGCTGCCCACTACAGAGCCTTTGTGTTGGGTAAATTAGCTTCAGGAAGAGAATCAAAATGAATTAAAACCACATGGAGATCCTCTCCCTTTACCCCCCTTTTCCCCTCTCCTTTCACTATATGAATCCCCTCACCAGGAGACAGAGGCCAGTTCAGTCTAATTTAGTCCAGTGTTTTTGTTTCCTAAAGTCTCAGTCTTGGGCTGAGTCCATTAATAGGCTGCAGCTGATTTTAATCTAGATGAACTCAAGACTTCTCTCTTCTTTGGTTTTAAAAAGATTACAAATTGTGTGTTATATAAATAGAGGGAAAAGGGAAAAAAAAGAACCAGAATGAGTAAAAAATCTGCTCTCCATTAGCTGACCTGCTGAACAAGCCTGTGATTCAAATAAAGATGAGAAATGAGAGTTGCGGGGGGAAAAATACACAACTAAAAGCTCTAGTGATATTGCACCCAGACACACTAGTAAGAGGAGATGCAGTAATGTCTGATAGCTACCATTACCATCTTAACAACACAGAAGAGATACGAGACTCCACAAGTGGCAAACCAGTTGCCTCAAAGACTGTTCTAATAGTTTGCAGCACTCCTTCCCAGTTAAATTTAAAATAACTTTGATCAGAAACTATTACCTCTTTGTATCTCATGTCTCTCTGGTAGGTAAAGTGGAATAAGTTGGTCATAGACTAGTTCCTTGTAGATACTTATGAGTATAAAAGAATGCCATGATACCCATGTGGACTGGTTCAAGTGGGATCTCTAAAAGGGGTGTTGAACCTAGAAAGAGTTGCCTCAGATCAGTGCTGAGGCACCTTGGGAGAACAAGCGATGAAGAAAATGTACAGGTATATTGTCCTCTAAACAACCAGTTCTGGGTTCCTCAGGGCAAGTGAAAGAACAAAGCCCATGCTGATGTAATGCAAAATTATTTCTCTTTTTATCAACAAAACAGACTCTAGACTAATTTTAACAAGTATGAACATGAAAAGGCAAACTATTCTGCTACAAAAGGTAAATGGGAGAATTATTTTTCATCCTATACAACAGCTCAGAGGCTTTAACACAATAGTCTTCTCACAATGGTAAAGGATGGCAGAAGAGAATCACTTCCCTGTAGTGCTATTTCTCATGACCACAGTTATAGATGACTGTCAACAAAGCTGTCAGTGCTGCGATACACCAGTACTAGCATGATTATGGTCAAAATGCCTTTGTCTTATTGGTATCAAACCACTCCATGTATATATCTTTGTTTCTTCTCCTGTCATACAGAAGGAAGGAGAACTGAATGCCGTAATCCTCCTCCATCTCAGAAAAGACAATCTCTTAATCAACTTTCTGAATTATCTAGACTTACTCCTGTTCGCTTAGTACAGCATGTTATTAGTGTATTTTACCCTAGGCTAATATTATTACGTGCTCTCAGCCCCAGATCTCCCAGTATCAGTTAGAAAACTTGTGTGCTCGTTTTTTAAAATAACACCTTTAAACACTTAGAGAATGGTATCATATGATACTGCTAAGGATCTGAAAATTAGGAATGCCAATCTTAAATTATTTAATTTTGGGTGGGAAAGGGCTGTTTTGTTTTTTTTTTTTTTTTTTTATGTCAGCTTGAATTCTCTGGTTGCTTTATGTCACTCCGGAACTCTACACACAGTCATAGGATATTGGATGGATCAAGACTGCATGACTCCATGATTTTTCAAAAAACTGCAATAAGTTGCAAATGTGACACTCATCAACTGCTCTATTTGAAAATGGCCACTGCTACTGGGGAGCAAAGCCAAATATGAAAGGACTATGAACAGCAAGTGAGCAGAGTGTAACTACTCACAGCACCCTGCCGTCATAATCCTGGTGGAGAGCAACAGGATTTGGAAGGAGAGTTATAGAGGTGTCTGTAACGGACTTTTGTTCTTTAACTCTAGCTGAAAAAATATAGGTAAAAAACTGCTTTCAATCCACAAGGAAAAAAAATGTTTTTTAATAACCCATGAGCAAGACTTTAAGTGAGCTGTAATACAAACAAAAGATCCCAAGAAGCTGAAGTCTTGATGTCAGTATGATAACATAAAAATCTCAAAATAGAATTTGATTCCTCAGAGAATCCATTTCAGAAGTCCAGAAATGTTCTTCTCTGCTTGCTAATGCTCTCATTTTGGGAATTGCACACATCTGTTTTACACAAAGAGAGTATATACCTGCATAAAGTAAAAATCACAACTTTTCCCATAAGAAGGAAATACAACAGACTAGTAAAAGTGCTAGTAATCAATAATAAACAGTACATATGCAGGGAAACAGATGGACAGACAGACATGAGTAAGAGGAATTACATGATCCCATCAGCTTTACCTGAATACAACCCCTCATAATAAGTCTCAATTGCGATGATAAACGTGCCTGGATTAAACCCAGCAATTTTTCATTCCTTGCTAATGGGGCAAATGTAACTTGGAAGGGGTCTGTATGCAATCACTGGAGGTTTTATTTGTATAACTTTTCTGAAGTTTGACTATGACTATTTTTGATTGCATGTGGGTGGCTGTGGGACGGGCGGACAGCTGGGTGAAAAACTATGACAAAAGGAATCTTGTCCCATTTCCTGCTTGCGCTTCATTCACTAATGAGCACTGCTCTGGGTCATTCTCAAGATTTCTTCATCTGTTGTTGTCTCGTCTGCAAAAGGGGCACCCCAGCAGTGGAGCTGTTGTCAGCTTGTCTTGAGAGTTTATTCTGCTGCCTCTCACCCCTGCAGCTGTGTGGGATTGTAAGTGCCTGGCTGTAAACAACGCCGTATTTCGTGCTTCTTTTTCGATGACTTGAAGGCAAGTCTGAGGCCAGATGTGTTTGCTGGTGTAATCTGTTTCCCATTTCTTGTAATAAATGCACATCTCAACTAATAATAAAGTGAAATTAGGATTTATCTGTTGTCTTTGTCAGTGTGATTTGTGTTGGAAAGAGAATGTTAATAAAACATAATGAAGTCTTCAGTCTCTCCATTCTTCCTGGAGTGCTTGAAACATTCAGTGAACGTATCCCAGAGAGTAAACAACCAGGTTGGTGAATCTGATGCTGTTAGATTCCTGCTGTAGCAACCAATAGCCCGCTTGCTAGTTTGTAGAAAACCTTTTTGCTTCTTTAAGAAACACTGTTTTGCACTAACACTGCCTCATTTATTCTTCTTTTGTCAGATCAGTTCACTTGAAAACGTTTCCTCCTCGTAACAGGTATAGTTTTTTTACTAGGACTCTTTTGTAAAAGGCTTCTACCTGTCTGCAGGCAGGTTTCAGCTATCTCCCGCAGCAAACTGTTCTTTTATCAAGTCCAGTCCCTTGATTACAAATCCCATTAGAGGAGCCACATGAAGACTGCACCTCTCTCCCCATGTCCAGGGTAGCTTTCTGTGAGCTCCAGTAAGCCTCCATCCAGGGAAAAGGAGTACATCACACTAAATTTCATTATATCAAAGAGATGTCTGTTGATTTGCATTGTAAAATGGTATTGAAATAGCTTCCCCCTTCCAAGGAGGTGGAAAGGTGAGGCAGTGGCAGGAGGAATGCTTAGCCTAGCCCCGTCCACCAGTGGCCCACATGACACGTGCTGTTGCAGTGCAACACACAGCTGTGCTCCCCATGATTCTCCCTCTCTTCTTTCCAGTCAGACCATAGCTGTATCCACACCCACTCCTCACATTTATTATAGTGGGACCCCCACTCTCAATTAAAACCCCAGCTCGAGTCTGTCAGAGATACTCTACCAACAAGAAGCAAATCCATTGGGCATGGCTTTGATACCAGACTTCCAATCCTCTGGTATCTGCTACATGGTCTTTTACGTCTTCTGTTAGTTGAAATAATGATTGATTGATTGAAATAGATAGATAGACAGGTAGATAGAGATGGTCATAAAAGCAATTTCTATAAAGAAAGTCATAGTGTTGTCATTTCCCCAAGAAGCCTTTCAGAGAAATGCTCTGAAGTTTCATCCCAAAGGAGGTTTTGCCAAGCCCTCTAGCCCTGGGAGGGAAAGGAAACCCCTTCCACAGTGCTAAGCAGCTCTCATTACAGATGCATCAAACTAGCACCTACTTTTATTCAAGATAATTGTTCCCTGACAGAACTCAGAAGCTCATCTATTGTCTCCAATTGCATTAATGAATCTTAGTTACTCCGTCGGCCTTGCTAGTTCTGTTTGGCAAATGGGCCACCAAAAACCTAAGGAAATGCTATTTTTTTGTGCCTCTTCAGTTTTATTTTAACGTCCAAGTAGAAGAACTGTAACTGCATATGTAAACGTCCATGATGGGCATAACTGAAGACAACTGTTTTAGCTGGCACAGAAGACAAAATTTATTCCATTAAAACCACTCATAATGATATGAGAGAAGCAAAGAAGCCGTTTTAGCTTTTAGGAAACAAATAATTCCTAGGGTTAGCAATTAGGAAATCAAAATACACCCAAAACATTTGTATTTATAAACTGAGTATACTTGCTGTGGCTTGACTAAGATGTGCTAAATGTAATCTTGGATTTTTTTTCTTCAAAGAACCACCACACTTTAAGATGTTAGTAACATAAAAAAACTAAGCATGGACAGAGTCATTCCCCCACTGCTCCATCTGGGTTTTCAGCATTTTACTGTGCTTTCACATCTACTATGTGAAGTAAAGATCAATCTGTTTCCAGAGGGATACTTTGGTGGGTGGTCTGAGTTCATTCTATTATTTAATTTTATTTTCTAGGACATTCAGAGCTTTCTTTCCATTTTCTGTGTTGAACTTAGTGGGTTTACAGAGCCACAATACCAATACCATAATATGGAGTATTTGTTTTATTTCTTCCTATATCCAGCATGGTTTTATACACAAGCTGATCACCTCCAGAACCACAAGAAGCATATCTAATTTGAGCTTGGCCCTAATTCTCCTGCCTTCATTAGTTTTGTATAGCTGATATACTATGACCCCTTGAAGAATACTCCTTACACTTGAACCTCTCAGTAGTTTCATGGGATTCTCCCTATTCTCTTTGTATTCTTATCAAATGCTTTCACTCTGCCAAATCAACATGCCCTCAGATCACTTGCATTAAACAAAACAAGGCTGTTTTCTCTAATTACAGTTCTTGCTCTGTCTACAGGGATGTCGGCAGAGCCTTCACAAAACATGTAATCTGTGAGGCCACTGTATTATAAAAAGTTTGCAAGCAGACTTCTCAAAGTCGTGTCTTACTCACTGGAAAAAGCAAATCTCTTACTTGAGCTATCCATTAGATTTGTGAGTGCAATTGGATTCTGGAATTGTGGAAACAGACTGCATGAAATGTGTGAAAATTTAATTTTGTATCTCACACACCACAGTAAACTGTGAATTAACAAGAAATCAATGCAGGGGTGCACCCTGAATGTTAAGACAAACCTGGTAAGAATTTGTGGGCTGCTTTCATTTTTTGTCCAGAATCAGAATATGCACCCACTTTTTTCAAATACCCCAACAACACAGCATTGTCCCTAATGGGGTATAAAGCTATTTCTCCAGTGTCTCTTGATACATAGAGATGGTACGTGGACTAGACAAAGCAAGAATAAGACTAATGCACATGCAGGCTAAGCAAACTTCTATAATTGCAAGAAATATCTTTAAATCATAACCTGAGCTTAGCTGATGACACAATCATTGCCTGAGTCATGTGAAAACCTGAAACAATGGCTCTGAGCGTGGTAGACTTTGTCATTAATCTGACAGTGTGTCAGTCTCATGAATTAAAGGACAGGGAGAGGAAAGCAGAGATTGTCACTTCAGCAGACAACCCTATGGGTGGAGCAGGAGCAGAAAAGTACAGTAAGCCTGACTCAGTCTCCAGCAGATATATTCCTGATGCTTCAGCAACATGACTGAACTTTACACTCAGGACACCCAGTGCCAGTCACATGCAATAAGGAAATGGCATCTCTTACTGTTCCTGATGGTGAGCAACAATGCAGAGGAGGAATCAAATGAGAGAAACAGCAAAGCAGAGGAACCAGGGTTTAAAACTATGGTTTTAAATCCTCACATGACCTAAATAAATACTAGAACTAACATACCTGATTTGGGGCTGTCATACAAGGGAAGCCTAGTCTTTAGATAAACAGTGTCCGCCCTTAACCTCCTGAACTATCAATTTCCCCTGTCTAATACTGCAGAAATGTTATGTTGTAGTGCCCCGTGCTTCCTCACATTTAAAGTTAGGGTAGCCAAGGGCAACAAAGACTCCTTCCTCTCTAGCCTGATAGCAGAGTTCTTCCTTCCTTTTGTTCATATGAAGAACAAACACAGGGTTGAACAATAACAGTGGATGCTTCATTATGATGCTCTCCTGGGCACCCAGCCCTGGTTAGCATTATCTTACCACTTAGTTTTGTTTTGAAGGAAACCGTGAATGGTCCTTTCAATTGCTGCTGTTTCAAAATCAACATTACCTCTACTTCCTCTGTTTTCAAGTCTCCTTATTTTACCAACAATGCGTGGCATTATGAAAAAAAAAAATTACACAGAATCAATGAACTGAGAAAACTGCCAGTCTAAGAGGCAAGCAATAACAGAAGGCCGTTTAAACTAGCTTTCTCTGAACCAGTTAAGCTACTCATTCTGAGCATTAGGAAAAAAAACAACAACAAAAACCAAAAACAAACAAACAAACAAACAACACACACACAAAAAAAAAAAAAAAAAAAAAAACCAAACCCCAAACCCCAGAAACAAAGCCAAAACAACTTCATCCTTGTCAACTACCGAAGGAAGTGCACATGAGAAACAGTTTAGGTTTGGAATATACTTTATTTGAAAACATCCAGGCATCTGATCACACTTCCTGAAATCAACATCAGCAGCAGACCCCTCCCTGTCACATCTCCTACTTTGTGGTCAAAAAGGCCTTTAGTCATTTAACAAAATCCACATCCTCTGATCCGTAACAGACAGGTGGCAAACCCGATTTACCACAGACTTATCACTTGCGCATTCCTGCAGACTTCTATTTTGCTGGGACAAGTAATTGTTCTGGACAAGTTACTAAATTATCACTCACTTTTCACACTATGGGAAGGATGGGTGAACAAATTTAATGACAATTGTGTAGTCTTCTTTGGACCATCAACCTAGGCATAGTCAAGAAGCTACACTGAAAACAGGTGCTGGTGGACACGGTTGTTCCAGTGATGACTGGGAAGGGGAGCAAAGTGGGGCAGACAGCTTCATCCTCAGCCAAGGCTCTTTTTCTGCAAAGATCTGTCCACAAAAGACACTTAAACAGAGCGTGAGGCAAGTCAGCCTCAATTAGCACCACGCTGTCAGCTGCAGCCCTCAGGTGGGCCAGCTCATTTACTCCCTCTGCCAGAAGAGGACCCCAGTTTGCAGATTCGGTTTGTGTGCTGAAGTTTCCTGTGCCCTTGAGTGACATGGGAGCAAGCAGTATCCTTCCTAAGCCCAGACAGCTGGGACCAGCTGGAGGGATGCCTTTCTCGCCTCATGTTCAGACATAACAATGGAATTTAATTCGTTCTACACTGGAGAAATCAGGAGTTGCTCTGACTTCTGGCCACTGCTTAGGAACCCTTCCTAGGGCCCAGCAAATCTTCCAAGTGAAAATCAAACAGTGCTTCAGGTGGCTGCTTATCCACGCTGCTGCTACAGTAGATGGGAGGCTACGGGACTGTTGTGTAACCACTCATTCCCCAGTCCAACCTAATGCACATTTGAGAGAAAAGGAGGGAGCAAACCTGTTTCTCAAGGAAAATAAAGTATTCTAGATGAATAAAAGTTAGCCCTGTTAAACTCCAATAGAGTGCCATTCAGTATTACTCAGCTGGAAGGGCTGTGGTGGTGAAGCAAGGCCACAAAGTTGTAGGGGAAGGAGGGCTGAAAGGCAAAGACGAAAGAACATACCTTTGAGCTCTGGTGTGCACAGCATGAGGCCCTGCCTCTGTATCAAATACGAAGGTGGCTGGGATCACATTACAGAGCTATCAGAGTTATGCTTTAACCACCCTAATTTAGCGGTTTTGGCTTTTGCTACCACATTAGAACACATTGGCTTGAGTTTCAAAGGTAACAAGCACCTACAGCTCCCACTGACTTCAGTGACAGCTGCAGCTCTAAAAATCAATTTAAGATAGTTTGCATATTGAGAAGAACTGAAAGAAAATAAAAGGCCTATTGTGTGGATACGAAGAGTTTAAACACTGCTGATGGGTGGTATATGAGTCCCTTCCCTTTTCAAATGAATTTCACTTCATGTTTTGTTTGGTTTTCCTGTTGATGCATCCTGCACCCTCCAGAGCTAAGCTGGTGGGATCCCACATACTTTTCCTGGCATGTGGTGTTTAAAATAAGAGACCTCAGCAATCGGATATCCTCAGCATTTCCAGCTATTGAACACAATCATGAGTACTGTGATCCAATTTCAGAGCAGAAAAGAAAAGATATATAGGAATATTCTCCCTGTGCTGGTACGGGGCAGACAAAAGAAAACTAAGCAAACAGGATGTTCTGCTCCTCTGTGAACTTCAGCAAATGGCCACAGCAGACAGGATACAGTCTATAGACTCGCAGCTGCAATCTGTGTGCCTGGCTGCCCAATACCTTCTTCTGGGTAATTCACTCACAGCACAAATACAGCATGAAGAAATTAAAAGGTGTAGTGTGCAGTTCCCCCCTGACATGCCTCAAGACTGAAGTCCTTCATCAAACACAAGCAGCCTGATGGAGGAATGTGATGTTTTCTATATGCTACTAAGCAAAAGAATCTCATCCCTAAGCTTATTCAGAACATCTTCAGGAGTGCAGTGCTTGGTGTTGATGACTCAGGAGATCAGCCTGCCATTCAAAGCTTATTCACTCTGTAGTAAGGCACATCCCAGCTGAGGTCTCCACAACAGCACAGAGCACTCTGAGAAATCACCCTATTGCAGACTGCTTGATAGCACTCTAATAGTCCCACAACATTTTCTATAAAAATCACTCTTCACTTCTCAGCTGCTGTTTCTGGAGAGTGCACCTTCACAGGGCATTGGAATATATGGGAGACTGTTGCTGTGATGGAGAAGCCAGGAAGTTTAAGTGAAAATGAGATTCAGTGGACAATAAAGTGAAATCTTTTGAGCAACAACATCTCTTGCTGAACTGTTAATTGTAGCATGATCTGCCTGTGCTTCTCCTCGCCCATCCAGTCACAGACGCGCTGCCTGCCTCAGCTGAGCCCTAAGGCAGACACTCTCGGGTTATTCAGGTGGCAAACCAAGAAACAACCGGGGCTGATACATCATGCTCTAACAAACTGCTGACTATACTTCTTGCCTCTCATCTCTGTAACCTTTGGTTAACTCAATCCAGCCCTGAAATTTAATCTCACAAATTTTTCAGGGGTCTTCATAGAACTGAATGACAAAGGACCAGATTCTGGCTTCATTACAACATAAACAATGAGGAGAAGTGCTACAACAATCATTAACACTACATTAAGAAGTTCAAATGAAGATTACAGAAAACACAGCTCAGTGTTATTCATTTTAAGGAACGACTGTAATGAGAAGAACCTTCTGAAGTAAAAACCTGTTTGCTGGGGGGGTTTATAGCATGTGTGTCTGTTTCTATGAAAGTGCTATATATTCCTGTTCAATCTTATCAAGAAAGATTTCAGTGTATATGATAAGAATTGAAATTTGTGCTTAGTCCAGTTTTAAAGACAGGGCAAGTCTACACATCAGATGTAGAGATACCTGAGGTTGTTCTAGGTGTGTTAATTCTGAAAACATAGTGTAAGTTTCAAAGAGAAACAGCACTGGGGACAACACAGCAGGAACCCTTTTTGCAAAGGTTATCCCTGTGCTAATAAGCCCCGCCTTCAGGAAAAGTTTTCTAGTTTAGATGAAGTGCTGTTCAAATGTGCCTATCTACACAGGATTGCACCCTGGAGACTTCCAGGCTTAGACTGTAGCTAACTGTTGAATATCCGCACCACTCTCCTCTCCCCAGCACAGGGAACAATAAAGCATCCAGCATTTCTTTTTGGCAACGAGGCTGTACGCTCAGAGATTTTACAAGATTCTAACATGGAGAATACTTACGAGTCCTATAGCTAAAGCAGAGTTGCACCTACTAGCAAGGTTAAGTCGTTTGGGTCACAGTCCTCTATTGCTAACTGTTGTTTTACAAGATAAAGTGACAGTAGTGATGGCTTCACCAAACACGGTAGTCATGAAGCCGGAACAGACATAATCTTTGAGGATAGCAAAAGAAACCTAGTCGTGCCTGTGTGAGAAAGGGAAAAATCACAGTGAGACTTAACTGCCTTTTACTTTCGCAAGCTGCACACAAAAGCATGAGACTTTACTCTGGCTGAAAACCATGTTTTTGGACATTTTTTTGGCTTCCTACTCATGAATGTGTTCACTTAAGAACATCAAGTCCATTTTAGGTACATTTGACCTTATTCTACAAATCTGTAGCTTGAAAGATGTAACATCTTCTACATTAAATCCAGGCAATTACGAGTAGAGTTTTGGTCTTCAATGATAACGTTCAGTTCCCAGAACAACGTACTGTCACAAATCACAGATACTACCTCTAATCAACAGACAACTTCACTCCTTATGATAAAAGCCTTTTGGAAAAAAGGCCATTTGCTTTAGCACTGTGCTGAAAACACAAGGGAGCAGCCCACTTTGATCAGGAATTCATTACAATGAGACTGGTAAGGAGAAGATTTCTCTGAAGTGAGACCATTTTGTCTGAGGAAGCCTATGCCAGCCTTGAAAAGAGGGGAACATCTTTGCAAACAGAGACTTATACTCTTCAGCTTATTGTTTTAACAACAGTGGATTTAAAAAAAAAGAATATTGATTCACTCTTGTGTAAATGGGAACAAATGTGGCACACTGCTTGCACTAAGGCTTTTTCATATTACATTTGGTAAAACTTAAGAAAAAATAAATGCTGACACTTGAGTTGCAATCTAGCAAAGCATTTAGGGACACGTTTGGCTTTCGGTGCAAGAAAGCAGTACTATATCTTCAGTGTTTTTATGTATGTGTTCAGAAATAAACAGATAATTCAATACTTTGTGCTAAACTGGATTTATCCAGCATAATATTCTCCTGCAAGTTAAGTCCACAGCAAAAAGTATGGCCAGAAACTTTACCCATCTGTTGTCTATCTACTATGCCACTAGAAAGATCATGTTTGCAGACAGAAGCATTTCATTTTATTGAAATGACAGAATTTATTTTGTTTCCACTGGATCTAAACCTAAGATGCCTCTAGTCTTCCTTCACAATTAAAGTATTTTCCCTCCACCTCTCTTCATTACCATTTTTAATTGGTTTTGCATCTGTGCTTTGTTCCTCTGGACTCCTTCACTTGACAGACATGGAGTTTGGCTACTCCAGCAAGGCTTTGCCTACCCTGCTGCAGAGCAGGAGAGTGATTCTCACAAAGCCACCTAATGAGGACACCCTCACCCAAGGCAGTGCTGTTCCTGGGTCAGATTTAGTAATCCATTCCCCAAAATACCATGAGCTGGCCGAACAAAAGGACATTTTTGTTGATGTCAGCTACATCTGTATGGGTGATTTTGCTGGCATTGGGATGGTGGGAGTCTTATTTTTTTCACATTCCTTACTGCCAGGATAGACCTAGCCTACAAACCAATCGTGCTTTTTGCTTTCATTATTACGAACCTGTTAGAAATAGCATGAGGCTTTCAGCGTCCTGTGGGGAATACAGCAAAATTGTTCCACCCCACAGAGATCCTAACAATGATCGGTTCATCTTTATCCCTCCAATAGGACCGGAAATCACCAGTGGCACAGCAAATCTGTTACCATCTCAATAGCAATGCACAACCTTATTCCCATTAATCTGTCTTCCATCCATTCACACATCAACTACAACCCTGCTTCATTTTATAGATTATATCCATGTTGCTCCAGACAAAGGTTACTTTATAGTTACAGTTCTTCAATTGAATAAAAGCTTTTGATGCAGTAAATCATTGGCTCTCACTGTTCAAACTCACCCAATACAATACAAATAATGCTGCCCTTTCTTTCAGAATTTCCTTTCTCCCTCACACTACTTACTTCTTTACAAAATAAAATGAGGCACTTTTCAATTGCTTCAGCCATATAAATTAGTTATAACACTTTGGAGATGGTTTGTCATGCTGCACTACAAACCCAGACCCTGTGCTGTTTTGAGATCAAAATGAGCCTCTTTCATTTGTCACAAATGTGATGAAACATAACATACCAAGGTTTCCCTAGATTTAGCTGTTCTTAGATATTATCACTCTTAGTACTGTGAAACTTAAAACTTAAGACACTCTCCTAGGTGCCACATATCTTTTGTTTCTACTTATCAGAAGTTACCTGCCCAATAAAACATTGCAGGCAAGGTGAGCGTGGTTGTGCACACCCAGACACATGTGCAGTGGAAAGGAGGGTGGGAGAAAGGGTGCATTAATCTATTACCTAATCATCCAGTCTTGCTGGCACAAAAATCAAACTCTTCCCTTTAGCAATAGAAGGTATTCTGTACTTTCTTTGAGTAGTGAGGGGAGCCAGTCAACATGAGGCACAAAAGTTTTGAGGTTACATTTGCAGATAGTTATAACTTTCTTTCAAAAGGAAGAATAAAACATAGCAGGATAAATCTTAATGTCAAGTACACTCATGCAAAACAGCAACCATTTAACAGCAACAGTGCATTATTTAGTACTGAAGGTCATAAGAAGAACTGAGGCCAAAAGCTGAAGGCAGGCAGATTCTAAGCTGAAATACAGAACAAGTATTTAGAAGCAAGGTAGCTAAAACTTGAACACCAAGGCAAACCAAGAACTCACATTTCTTTATGTCTTCAAATAAAGTGAATGCCTTTCTAGAAGACATGATTCAGTGTAACGGAAGTTATCAAGTACCTGAAGGAAACATGTATGATATATGGGAGGTCAGTTTGAATTAACTGATTCCACCCATCTTTAAACTCTATGAAACTGAAAATAAATCATTACTCAAAAGCAAGTCCTAGCTCACTAGTAGTATTTGCCTTATTCTTTCAGTGCTTCTGAGCTCTTCCAGTGAAGAGCAACATTCATCACTTGGTTAAAGTATTCAGTGAATAGTCCCAACAGACTTTCCCGTTGGCAACCAGCCTCCATGTTCCCTGTCTTCTTTTGCAGCACCATCCTCTTGGTAACAGAGGATATTTACTTAGGTGAGATGGAGCAAGACTTGCTTCTATCAGTTGCTAATAGCTAGGCTCTGTTGCTAGCTTGTGTTTGTGCCCCAGAATGCTGCTGCTTCTAAAAGCAGACTCAGACAATCATCCAAAGACTACAGTTTAAAACTGGCACCAGTTTATTGAGCCTATCTTGGTTTTGTATATGTGTGTGCGTGGGTAAGTGTCATCTTCTTGTTCAGCTGACCTAACCCAGTATGTGCTACCTTCAGCTTCAATGAGACTACAACTCGGCAAGAACATCCCCAAATCTATTCTGACTGATACAGCAGGTAAAAAATTACCAGATAATGATTTCCAATCCAAACCAGAAATTATATCACTGTCAATGAGAAAAATCATCTTATGACTTGCACCCCTAATCAAGTAGATCTGGAGCTTTTTTAATGTTACTCTTCTTTTTAACAGTATCACTTTAACTAGTATAGTGAATTAGGGAAGCAACAGCAAGTCCTTAAACAAAATACACAAGCAGACAGTAAAACTTCCAATATTTTGCAGTGCTTAGATCCAGGCTTCTGCACCTCTGTTTAAGATCTCTACAAAATTGAGGTCTGCCGTCAGACTGGATTTTGAATTCACAATTCAGGTTCATCAGAGTCACACTGTGCAGCATGGCAGTACATTCCATGACATTGCACTGCAATGTAAAGGCAACTGTGTTTTTCTGGGGGGGTGCTCTCCAGCCCCTCTACAGCACAGAGCGTACTGAAGCCATGAAAGGAGACTGAAAGCTGACTTTCCTTGATAAATCTCCAACTGGCCAATCTTACTTTCCAATCATCAAAATTAATTTTTCTAATCTGCAAGTGGAAATAAAAGAATGAGTGAATAAATAGATTTCTTTCATCTGAACATTTCAAGTTTATAAAAGCAAAGAATTTTTCTCTATGGTACCCTTGGACAGCCTGGAGCTCTTCTCTGACAATAAAAGAGAAGCAGTTCTGCCTTCACTAGGGTCTCCTCTGAACACTTCTGTGCTTGCACTGAGGCCATGAGATGCAAAGATACCAGGGAAACAGAGCAGCGATTTACATTGACAAAGAGGATTTTGATACACTCCTCCAAATGGGGCAGCATTACCATCTTAATAGCCTTTTGCTCTCGGCCCTCTTCCTGAGGACGCTGGAGATTTTTGCGAATGGAGAACAGTTCCGCTTCCCATTTTAAGTGCAACAATAGCAGAAGGGCTCCTTAAACTGCATCAAATAGCAGCCTGTGAAATCCCTAACTAGCCGCACTGCCTCTCCTGCCGTTTTATTATCCTCCAGCCTGCAGAACAAAAGGGGGGGAGCTCCTCCTCATTTTTAGCCTATTCCACACATCCTAATCCCTCAGAGGTGGCAATGGAAATTGCTTGTGGAACTGTTAAATCACACTTTCACTTTGTCTTTCATTCCCCATTCACCCTCGCTAATCAAGGAGTTTCCAGCCACATTTTCCGATATCAATTTGTTTATGGCCTATTGGTTAATGGTCCCAGGATGGGACCCCCTGAGTAAAATGAAAGAATCCTGGGCACTTCAGCCAGCTGCTGCTTCTCGCCAGTTCCCACACCCATCCGCTTGTTCCCATCAGCCACCCTGAATGTGCTCACCTCCTGACACCAACCGAATTAAACAACAAAGCCTGAATGGGAAAGCTGCCTTTGCAATCAGGCTGTGGGACGGATTCCACTTGTTAGCACTACACGATGTCCCTCGAGCAGCAATGCAGGGACACTCCCTTGCTGGCTGACCCATGGACAGTTGCCTTACTGACATCTTACCTTGCATGCAGCTTCCCTTTGGAAAGAAGCAGCAGCTACAGCTCATAAAAACTCTAGCCTCTCTTGCATGAGGCAGCCTGATGCCACTTTCTGCATCTTATCTGAAACAGCCACTTCCAGGTGATTTGCTCAACTTCCTCTTTCCACAGAAATAATGATCATTGAAATGTGGGATGAGAACATGCAGTATTTACTTTGTACAACTCCGTGAGATGGCTCGCATGTAAATGCTTAAAAGTCTCTGTAATATAGTCTGGGGCACATTATCAGGGGAACCATGCCCTTCCTTACTACCCACCTTGGAGAAAAATATCTAAAATGTAAACATAATGGTGTAGTTAGAAAGTAAGAAAAGGATCACACAAAGAAGAGCTTCAAGCTGTCTTCCAAAATGCACAAAGCATGACCGATATCATGACAGCATTTACTTAGAGAAATCCAAACTGGTGTCTCACCTATTTTTAGAAAAATGCTGAATGATGTTTTAAATGTGCACCCCACAAACACACAGGTACAGGGAAAAGAGCAATTGCCTTACTCCTAATACAGTGCTATCCTTCTATCAGAGAGTCTTGCTCCATCGTCATTATGTGTTACCAGGCCCATTTGTTCTTTAAAGGTAGGGTTCAGTCCTTGGAAAGCTGTATTCCTGGCTCACAGAAAAGAACTGAAACAAATAAAGATCTGCTCTGAACAAATGCTCCCCATTTCTGACATGGGAAATCTTTCTTTCCCAAAGTTTCACCACATTAATGCCTGAGGACAAAGCAGGAAACTGTCTGCCTTTTTTTATAATGGCCAGAAACACTTCTGCAACTCAGAAGATATTCGAGATAGAAACTTGTCTTCTGCCCTATACTGAACCAAAACATGTCTAGACCAACTCTTGCAAGCCATCTCAGTTTAAACTAATGAAGATTGATTCTAGTTCCTGTAGCCTTTTTAAAATTGCTGGTACCAAATAAAGCAGATCAAATTCCCAAAATGCCATCTACGAGTACAGTGGGTATAGTATCCAAAGGCTTAGGAAACACCAGATGGACCCCATATTGTTATTATTATGTAGATGTATCAAATGGAAGCAAAAATGCACCATGAAACATTTTGTTTCTTTTCTTTTCCTACATTATGTATCACCAGAGATGTAAGCATATTCAGTCATTAGTAAACGTAAATATGTCATGGGTCTTGTACAGATTGTTTGAAGGTGAGAAATGGGCAATCAGAAGGAAGAGAAGTGTTCACATACCTTAAAATATTCGTAGTGCTTTATGAGATCAGTGATTCTCAACCACTGGAGCCTGAGAAACAGTGACACTCACTTTTCTTAATGTCATGGCTACATATCAGAGTGTACCCTCTGAACAAAAAGTGACAGGCACTGACTATTTTTATTTAGTCTGCTAAACTGATGCAGCAATTAGGAGTCAGGATGCACATCAACAGACAACAACTCAACAGAATTGATCTATGAGTGTCCGTCTAAAAGTAAAGACATTAAAGGAAGATTTATTGGGATAAATGGGGAGAAGAAGGGAAGAGCTGAACTTCCCTTTTTGCTGTAGTCTGAAAATACGTAATTTAGGACATGGCCACAGGAACCCTAGTTCCCTGCCCTGATGGTAGTAATATCCAGCTTTTCAGCACACTACCTCATATCCTAGAGAATCTGAGGATTATTTAAGACCATGGGGCATTAGCATTAAAATGATCACAAAAATAAAGAACAGGTATTAATTTCCTGTATTTTTACTGATGTCGAGCCATTTGCTAAAGAAGAACCATTTATTAGAGCAGGTTATTAATGATAGATGGTTATGTTTCTCCTGGAGAAACTTATCCCATAGGAGCAGTGTTGCCAGAACCATTTTACTTTACCTTGAAGGAAAACAGGGAGCCTTGATTATTAATTTCAGGGCCCATTCTTAGATCCATGGGAATATGCAACAACTAATTTTGTATAATCCAAGACAAAACAGTGAACACAGCAGAAGGCTGCCCTTGCCAACCAGACTGTTTAAATGTGTGGGTTTTTAATTAGATATAAACAACACCATTTACAACAATAGTTGCTGTTATCTACATTCAACCTGCTTAAAATACAATTGAAAAGGCAAAACAGACAATGCTCTGGTCTTACCTTGAAGAACCAAGCCTGATTTCTCAATGGTGTAGAAAAAAGAGGAGAACGGAGCAACAGGGGATTTAGCCACCAGGAGCTGGAAAACAAACAAGTAATATATAAGTGCACATCTTGGTAACATACTCATCAGAGCTCAAATCTGTAGAATAATCTCACTGGATTTAACTTCCAGAAGTGGTAAAGCATACTGGAGAAATAACAATGTAGTTATTGATCCAGCCCTGTCATTTCTAAGCAGCTGAGGTCTTCTCATATGCATGCTGCAATTTTAAAAGGATTCACAGGTCCTAAAAAAACACCATCATGAAAGCAGCAAGTTTTGCTTGTCTTATTGGCATCCTGTTAAGCTTAATCATTCCTGCTGGTTCAGGCAGTTGCACTCAGATAGAGACAATTTTGAGCAAAACTGCAACTGCCACTGTGTAATGCAATTTTAATTGCCATTTGCCATTCCACAGATGTGCCCCCTTGGCTTCTCTGAGAACTCCACTCGTTTTCTTCCTCTGGCCCCTGGAATCTGTGTGGTCCACCCATGGGTCACCACACCAGGGACAGTAACATGCTGTTGCAAGTATCTGGATGTCCTTTTTTGCAAAAGGGGTAATGACTGAGTCAAGCTTTATTCAAGGATCTTGTCCTTGGAGTATTAAAATAGGATCTGGACTTCCCTCAGGGTGTATAGTGCAACCGAATTTTGCTCGGTATTTGTGTGTGCTGGCTCTCCATGGTCAGGCCAGAAAGATCCCAAGCTCACTGGCTCCACTACGGAGAAACCATCCTCTGTGGAAGATCAGCTGCTGCAAAGCTCTGGAGACAAAGAAATGGGCTTGTTGGCAGGGTAATGGACATGGAACCCACAGTGGCAAGCTCACAGAAATGTGCCAGGCTTTATTGCATGAATTTTTCTCATTGCTGAGGACTGCTCCCTCACAGCTTGCTTCAAAATAACCTCCATTCTGCCACCTACATGAAAGTGACATTTTAATGATAAATTTAGTAAGACAGTAATCAGCACCAGCACTGGTCTAATGGTCCCCATGTGGGCCCTGGAGAAGACACCGACAGCAGTGGCTGAAGCAGAGAGCGTGCTGCTGAACAAAGCTGAAACGCGTTTCTCTGCTTACCTCTTCAACAGCTAGAAAAGGCCAGAAACTGGAAACCAGCCCTCCTGGCGGCGGCCATGCACTCTGGACGAGCCTTCCCACCCTCCCGGGCCCTGAGGCCAGGGTTTGGGCAGGCGGTCCCCCTCGGCCCGCGCCGCTGCTCTGCCGAGGCCTGCTCCAGGCAGAGCAGCATCGCAGAGCCCGAGCCCTGACCGCCCGGGACGCAGAGCCGCCCCGCCGACGTCCTCTCCTTCAGCGCCCTGATTTCACCCACCCCGGGCGTGCGTGAGGCCGGCCGAGCAGCGGCACGCTGTGGAACCACCACGCACCTCGGTGCCTCGTTTCCAAAGCCCTGACAGACACTACACCCTCGCAGCCCGAGACAGGCAGCTCTCTGTCAGATACAGCCAAATACAGAATTTCTTAGAACTACAGACAGTAACAACCTTATTTTTAGAGGTGTGAGGCACGACAGATCGTGCTGATTTCAAACAGAGTAAAAAACCCGCATTGTTTCCAAAGGTCATGCCCTAATTTTGCCAAACATTCAAGCACTTGTAAGGGTCACTGAATATGAATTTCAGTTGGTGGTGCCTAATGATCAGCAGGGAAACAGTGAGCAGGTTTTCTAAAAGCCAGGAGAGACTACAGAAAAACAAAGAAGTTAATGCTCACCGAAACTGCTCACATGTCACTGAAAAGTCAGACAGCATTGAATCAATTCAATAGACACACAGGACTGGAATATTCATTCCTAAGTGTAAGATGAATAATATCAAGCACCAGAAGTTTGAGCTCTGCGGTGTCCTTACATAACCAGATGTTTTGGCAGCAAATTCTGCTGCAGAATCAAGGCTTGTGTGACTTTCCTATAGCAATTTAAATGCTAAGGATGTCTGTATAGTAGGTAGGTTTCATTTGAATTTGTATGTGATCTGCAGACATGATCAAGCTTAGAGGTCCTGCAACTCTTTCTCATCTGATTCTGATACAGCCTGAAGAAACAAAATCCTCATATCTGGTGCTTCAAACATAACCATTATTACCCACAGCTAGCTAATGTCTTTATGGTTTTCAGAATTTAAACCAAACATAGTCTCCCTTCTTCAGACAGCAAAAAATAAAGGCAGGCACATGAAGACCACAAATACAGCTGGAGAACATCAGACCAGTCCAAATGTCAATGTTTTCCTTTCAGTCATATGAAGCTGGCAAAACCACCCCAGGATGCGATACAACCTTTGTGAACTAGTCCAAGTAGGAAAACTGCTGTGGCAGCACTTTCCCCTCTTCCATGTTAATTACCGTACTCTCTGGAATGAACTTCTGGAGAAAGGAGGGGCACGTCACATCCCGCACCCGTGACGCACCTTGATAAAACCCGAATTCCCTTCCCCGTCGTTATCCCCAGAGCCAGCACTTCCCACTGACGCG
The DNA here is from genome assembly GCF_018691265.1 of Tyto alba. NCBI lineage: Eukaryota > Metazoa > Chordata > Aves > Strigiformes > Tytonidae > Tyto > Tyto alba. The sequence goes on from NW_024881280.1 coordinate 12,256,069, forward strand.
GCAGGAGGGGGACCCTGCCAGGAAGAACACAGAGTGTCTCCTGGTGCTTCCCACACCCCCTCAGCTCTGAGAACATCAGGGAGAGGATGGGGTGGAAAAACTCTGCAAATGTTCAGCTGCAGTCTCCCACAACAGCTGGATGTTTAATCGGAAAGGCCCAAAGTGAAACAGTTACAAATCTGATGTCTAAGGTCAAATTTTTGGCATTCTCTGCAGTACTATGCACATAAATACTAACCTACATATGCATGTGCACTAGGCACAGTTGTACGTGCAAACGGATAGACATTCAAATAACCCTATGTACATTCTGTTACTGCATTTTTATGCAGTTACAATATGTGTATAACTAAGTATAGAAATGAAAAAATATAATAAATCACAACCTTTCAGCAGCACATCACAGGGCCCCTCTGAAAGGCTGCTGCTGCATAGTTACATATGAGGCTTAGAATTAGCTTCATTTTTAGTGAAATGCCAACAGCTCAGAATATTCAAAGGTATTGTTTTATTCTGAATGTTTGCTTACTGAGAAAAATAACCTTTAAAGTATGATTGTGTGTTTCACAGCCAAATACAGTACATAGATTTTTTTTTTTTTTGTAACACCAAACTTTACACTAACATCACTTTTTTTTTTTTTTTAAATAAGTATGTATTTAGATTTGTGTTTCAACCAAAGAGAAAAAACTATAAAAGATCATTGCAAACCATGCTGTAGTTGAAACAGTGAACACTGAGTAGGTTCCTATGCATACACAAGGAACTTGTAAAACATAGAAGGAAATACATATCAAAAAAAGAAGGTTATGTTTTGGAGGCCAAGAAGTGGAAGTATAAATTGAGGATTACCAAAAATCAACGTAATGTTGATCCTGGAGAGATTATTAACAATATGAAAAAGGAAATAAAAATTAGAGTTATAATGAAATTACATTAGGATAGTGATTATATATTCTAGATATGAGTGAAGAAATAATCAGTTATCAACAAGCAAGACCATGATGAAAAAGAAGAAAAGGCAGATAATGGGAATTATCTGTATCGTACAGATATAGAAATAACAACAGAGTGGAAAGAAAATTCCAGGAGCTTAGTGCATTCAGTAGAAAATAGATAATCTCTATCAAAAAAACCACTGTAAGAATCAGCATGTGAATTTAGGTCTGATAGCTAGTATTTGTCATACATCTATGAAATTGAAGATGATGCAACATAGCTGAGAAGCAGCAAACATAGTCCTCAAAGGGAAGAGAAAAAACCATTTAAAATGGTGAGTTGAGGCGTGTAATCTAATTTCAGTACCATGCAGGTCTTTAGAAGAAATTTTGAAGGGAAGAATAACTAAAGACTTGGAGAATGGGATAAAATGAAACATGGATGTCATGCCAGACATATCTGACATCCTCCTTTGAATATTTTAGAAATCTGAAATAAATTTGGTCTCATCTATTTGGATCTCTGCAAAGCTTTTAACACAGCTAAATGAGAATTGATAATGAAGAAAAGAAGGATAAGCACAGAAGCTGTAAAACAAAAGGGGAAACAGTCAGTTATTGAAAAGAAAACATTTCCCAGATAAGCTTCTGTGCTTGTGTGTACAGAATGGAGTGCTCATCTGAGAGGCCACTAGAATTTAGCTCAATGAATATAGCAAACATGAAGGTTGATTGTTGTCTGTTTGTTCAAGTGAAAGGGGAGAGGGGAAACAGAGAATGGAGCAGGAAGAAAGAGAAGAGCTTCTCAAACTGACAACACTGGCACAAGAACAAACGTGAGGCCATGAAGACATTTTGGCTGGAAATTTTAAAGTTTATAACCATCAGTAAAGTGAGATTCTGGAAGAGCCTTTGAGTTAAAGAGGCAAAGCTAAAAAAAATACATTTTCTTTTAGGATTCAGATTAAAATATTTATGAAAGGGCTATGAAACAGTGCCTGGGATGCACTCCATGACCTATGAAGACTCCTCAAGTCCTATGGGCATCCTGAGAAGCAACGAAGCCCTGCCAACTCATCTTTTATGCTGATGGAACTGAGAGTTGGAACAATACATACTAACAATGTCCCTTGATGGTCCATATGCAACTAAGGATCTTTGTGGTTAATCAACCAAGAAAAAGTTGCTGGTTTTCAGATACAGAATTTATAATTTAAAGTCTTCTCATCTCTCTCTCTTGTGGAGCACCTGCTCCTCTACCTGAAATTCCAAGCAGCCACTTGAGGATGTGGAGAACACAAGGGGACTTCCAGGATAACTCAGAAGCAGACAGCTCAGGCAGAGCAGGCATCCCCAAAACTCACATATATTTAACTATATGTCTTGTTCCAATTCTAAATCAGTCTTGGCCAAAAACCAGAGAGATTACGAAAAGGTTTATTATCTGAACCTGGACCTGAATCAGAATTCCTTATTAACAAGCTGAAACAGAAACCTCTTGCCACAATCTTACTTTCCCAAACTTAAGATTAAAAACCTAAATTTTCAGTCCAACATAACAGATTTCCTCGGTTACTTTTTCGCTTCAGGAAAAAAAAGGAAAATACAACTCCACTAATGGTCTCGATGTCTGTAAAAGAATTTATTGTTTTGTTTCCTAACCAGATAAGAGAAAGACACATCTTTTATGATAAGTAGTATTCAATTAAGGAATCAAAGATGAAATCCAGGCCTTACCAGAAATGTTTTCCTATTGACACTTCAGTGCAGTCAAAATTGCACTAAAAGGAATATACATTTTGAGATGAGAAAATAATAATGGTAAATAATAGTCTAAAGAAGTTAACAAGCATTTACATTACAAAAAATATTTTTTAACTGAATAGAAAACAGACATGGAAAAATTATTAAATGGTGTGGAGTCTTTCTAGTTCATCCTATCCACAATGCTTCTGGAATGCTATCCATGAGATTCTGGAATGGAATATAAAATCCAGATGCAGTTATTCTTACGCTGCTGCCCTACTAAAGTACGAATGATAGAGATGGATGAGAGAAGTAAAAATCAAAGCTATTTTAAGTTTTGCAAAGTCCTAACTTTACAAAATGGTAAAATTTTAGTTTATTTATTTTCTAGCATCATATGCCCTTGTCAGGAGGTTTGTAATATTTATTTATTATTTGACAACAATGTAGAATAAACATTAAACAACTGAAAAATTATTTCTGCCATAAAGCATGTTAAGAACACAAAGGTAATATGGAAAAGGAGATATATCACCTTGATGAAAAGTGAATAGAAACTGGATAGATGCCATTCGATTAGATAAAGGAAGACAAATGGGAGACAGGGAGAGCAGCTGAGAAACAAAAGGCTTAGAGAGAATTGATGATGACAGCAGCAAAATTGTACATTAAAGTTTGTTTTTTAATTAGGGAAAGCATTTTTATTAATACAGTTTATTGTTTATAACCTTTATGGAAGAGATGAATCACAAAAATTGATTGCAGAAGCCCAGCAGAAAATACTAATTATTGGGACAATATCCCCTGCCAATATCATGGAAAGTGATGAATTGGAAAATGTATTGGACGGACTTTCAGAAGTAGTCTGATAACCAGAAATCAAGCCAGTGTCCTGCCAAAAAAAAAGTAAAGAACATGAAGGGGACAGAGTCTTATATCTAATTAGTTATCAAAATGCTGGGATGATAAACTAACAAACAGTGAAATTATAAGATGATTTTGACTGAGCTATAAGCTCTCACATGGTAAAAAAAATACAATTTCATAATGGAAAACTAATGATTTTAACAAAAGTAATGGACTAAGATATTTTAATGGAGTATTTGAGAAAATCAGCTGTATTAACAATTAATACATCATTTCCATTTAGACTGGAAAGACATCCAGTTTCTTCCCCATATTTTACTGAGACTATTACAAGAAATTGGTTCTCAGCAATGACTAAGGAACATGACTGAAACCATTTGAAGCCTCTTTTAAAGTATGTCAGCTGCTTCTTATCAGTGAACAGATTATTTTTTGTTTTGTTTTGTTCTGTGTTAAGTTTTTCCTTAGATTTCCTTTTCTACTAGATTTACCTTATCTCATCTTTTGTACTGACAAAATGTGTATACGTGCACTAAGGACTGAATGAATAACAAAACCACATTTACAGCCAATATGTATTTTGGAATTCAGATCTACTGACCAAATATGTGAGATCTGTGAGTCTGGCTCTCACTGTGCTTGCTGCCCTTAGTGAAACAGCACTGGCTTGCTAGGAGTTTTTGCTAATTCATATTGTCTATTTGCAGTAAACAGTTGTTGCTAACTGTTGCTAATAGGTGGTGCATTTCAGAAGTCATCTTCAGTTACATGCATTCACTTGGAAGAGCATAGCTGAGAACTGAGAAGAAAATTTACACCACTGACAATGTCATTCAACAGGCAAAAGACTATCTCTCAAGGTTCGGTTAGACTCATGTACTAGTAAAATCAGTGCTAAGCTAAACAAATCTTTCCCCTAATTGTGCCAAATTGTCTGGGTGGACAATCTTTGCGCCAGAATTTCCCTTCTTATTGTAGATTAGAAGGGTTGTTTTTTCAGCTGCAACAGAGCCCAGGAAAAAGCCAGTAAGGAAAACAACTAAGTTGATTTTGCATCAGATATCCCAGCAGACCTCATAACTGTTTTTTTCTGCCCTCCCTTCTGGTTCTTCTTGAGCCCTATGTGCAGGAATCTGATATATTCTAGAAACGAAAGCGGCAGTCCTTATTCTGTAGGTCGTTTGCTTCTGAGCAGGAGCTGTGACCCATTTCCCAGGGCCAGCTCTCTTTCCCAGTCCCACAGGTCACGCTGCCTCCAGCCCACCAGAAAGGTGCCCGAGGAGAGAACCAAGCGTTCCCTAAGAGGCACTAACACCACAGTGAGTGGCATCAAGGCTTCACACAGCAGTACACCAGTTGTCCCCTGCTCCCTCTTCACACTGAAGCATCCTTTACAAGGATGGATAAAAACTGGTTGTGCTTCGTGCCATGCTTCACCAAACACTAGTGCTTGTTAGACCTGGGAGCTCTCTGAAGCTTCCCTCTCACAACAGGTTTTGATTTACCTTGGGAGGTAATGGTTCCTTCTTGCAGAAATAAAAAGTGACCCTAGTAACGTTTCCAGAGTTCTGGTGAAAAAAAAATGCAGCTTAGGTATCCTGCAATCATTTACTAAGGTTGCAGGATATACCTATAAAAAATTTACTGATCTCCCACCACAAATGATTCTTGGAATAACATTATGCTTGTATATGGTACTTTATCTGTAGATTTTAAAAAGACCTTACAAGAGTAAGGCAAAAATAACCCCATTATGCATTCAGGTAAATTGAAGTTCAGAAATTTAATGCATTCCTGAAGATTGTATAGCTGTTATCAATACCAAAATCTGAATAAGACATTATCAAGTCACATTGCCTTCACAAGCAAATCACTGTAGGGTTTGTTTGACTTTATCAGGGACTTGTGTTTTCTTACAGAAATTAATATCCCCTGCTTTGTATCTCCCTCCAAGCTCCATTGCAAGGAAAAGCTCTCTACGCACAGCTTTTCCCCTTTCAAGAAGGAGAAAGCTCGGCCACCCAGCAGTACTGTCTGCACCTGTATGCCTGTTGTCAGTAGAAAAAGCTGCAGGATGGGCAGGCTGTGTAATGACTGGGAATAAAGGGGAAAAACAGACAGGTTGAGAGAAAAGGAGATATATGCAGTCATCCTTCAGCCTCTCTAATCATCTAGACCCCACACATATATTCTCTTACCAAGTAAAAACAAACTTGGTGGATTGACACAGGGAAAGCTTAAGATGGCTTGAGCACTAGAGAGCAAACAATGAGGTGGGGATACAATCATGCCCCAGTACTGGGAGATGTGGATGTACCTTTGTACATGAAAAAAAAAAAAAATCACAATTTGGATTAAAATTATTTTCTCAGGAAACTATCATTTCATTTGTGCCATGCACAGCACCTAAGAGATGTGGTTCCCTGAAGTCCAGTTTTTTGAAAAGGCTTTCATCAAGGCCAGGTTAATGGGCCGCAACTCAATAAAACTCTTTATAGAGCAATTTAAATGGATTGTATCTCTCCTTCCCCCTCAAGAAAATCCTGTCCAGAGGAAACTGTTTAGGAACGGGTTTCCTTTCTACTACTTTATAGAAAAGCAACAATAGCAGCTAGAGACACTTTATGAGGGGCATTCCATAAACCCAAACCAATTAGTGCAGAAAAATAGGCAAGCAGGCAGAGTTTGTGTGTACATTCTAAAAATGTCTATTAGCACACATCTGGAAACAACAGCAAAATGAACAGACTCAAAAAGCAGTTGACCATTCTGCTGTTGTCTCACCCTCTGAAATGTAGCAGCACATCTGTTTATTTTCTTTTAGTGCAATGCATACAAATTCCATATATTAAACAACATTGCTAAGACTGCAAAGCCAAGAACTCCCTGTCTTTCATCCTAAGAAAAAGCAGGAGGGAGAAATGCAGATGCATTTAAGACAGTGTTGCAGGGGAAACAGCAACAGAGGACACTGATCTGAGTAAGAAAATTAATGAAGGGAAAGCCTTCAAAAGTATGAGGGAAAATATGAGTTGGATTCAGCATGGGATAAAGATTTCTTTTCAAATAAATCTCAATCCTGAAATATTAACATGACATTTATATTAAGAATTGTAAATTAATATCAAAGAGATCAAACCTTGTCAGTCAAATTCTGACAAATTACCTTTGATTATAAAAGTCAGTGCTAGTGGGAAGTAGAGATTCTGAAATATTTAAAACAAGTCCCCAGAAATCAGGAACCTATGTGATATTAGCCAAATTTCAGATAAATCACTTCTTGTCTGTTTCTTGTATCCTACTGTTACCTTTTAGGGTAAGGTCCGATGTTCTTCTGGGTAAGCCTGGGCAGATCACTCACCTTTCCTCACTGTGGTCCACTCTGACTTCAGAAGTACTTAATTAATATTCATTGATTTTACATCGCTGTATTTCTTATATGAGATTATTTAGGCTGCTTACATCTCTAAGCTCTGACATGTTTACGCTAAGCATATGCTCTAATTTAACTACCAATAATTTTATTATTTATGCTACAGATTCATCTTAAAGAAGTACCAGGAATTCCTTACATGACCTTAAGGATGGGAGATGGTGGTCTTGCGCACGGTGATAATGTGTGGTAACTTGAGAATAAAAGTAAGGAAATAAGGCTGCTGATTACTTATCCAGTGTCAAGACTAGAAGTGCAAGTGAGGTAGAAGTATTTTATACTATTTTTGACTTGCTTTTCCTGAATCAGCCATTTCATCCCAGGCAGGCCTTGTTTGCTGGTGTTCTGGCTGTACCCTTTATTATCATACAAGGCTATAACAGTAATCAGTGACTGCACTAGCTTTATGCAACCACAAATTCTTCCCCAAGCAGAGGCCAACTGAGTTTCTCAGGTATCAGAGAGAGGTGGACAGATGCTTGAAAAGCTGGCCTAAAGAGACGACATGCAAGGAAGCTGAGAGAAGCTGAGATTCTGCTTTGCAACACCAGACGCAACAGGGACATTCACGAGCACCAGTGTCCGAGCTCCAAACTCACAATGTCTTAATGATGGCAGTAGATACTCTGAATGGCTAGGGACAAAATGGGACTTTTTACAACAGAGGGGAAAAAAAAAAAAAAAAAAAAGCTCTCAAAGCAGTTTGTTAGTGCAGTTCTTCCTATAGTAATGAATAACAGTCACAGGCAATGACTCCAATAAAAATAAACCATCATTGCACACACATGTGGCTAGGCTTACTCCCAGAGGAGACATTCAATACTTGCAAAGGAAAGAAATGGAAGGAAAACAAACAAAAGGAGGAGATAGAAATGAAAACCAAGAGTCTTTTAAGAATAGAGGAGAAACAAGGGAGTGGACAAGTCCAGGAAAGAGGACACTCTCCAAATCTCAAGCCCTGCTATACCTGGCTGGCTTCAGACCTTGCTTCTAAAGAACAATACATGTATAAAGTACTTTTCCATAGTGCATAAGGACAGAACCTGGGAATCAGGACTGGTGAGTTTTCTTCCTAACTTTGCCACTGTTTTATTAAGCAATTATATGAAAATGAAGTACCATTCCTTTGCTGCAGTCCAAAATCAGGCATGGAGATAGACATCTGTAGCAACTTCACTGTACTAATTTTCTGCCAGGTAGGCACAGCTTCAGAAATACCCTGCTCTCCCCTACCCAGAGGGTACAGCAGAAGGATCAATAAGCAACAGCTCTGCTATATGTTTTCTCAGACATCCAGTGGGGTCAATTTCTTCCCCTGTCATAAAACCAGAACAAAGGCACGTGTTTTGGCTGTGCCTATCCACGCAGTTGCTAGCAACAGATGACCAGTCTGCAAATTGTTTCAGTCCTTGTATTGTGCCAAACATTGGATTTCAAGTGAGAGAGCTCAGCATGTAATATGTACTGTTGTTCGGACATGGGTTTAGCTTCAGACACTATAATGAGGATCTCTGAATATCCTTGGACTGAGTAAATGTAACTTTAGTGGAAGGAAATCATCAAAACCTCAAATGAGTATCAGTCACAGACAACAGAAGCAAAACTTTTCACGGTGAACTGCCCTGATATGCTCCAAAGCAATGTCTGTCCTCAATGCAGTAGGCCAAATCCAACAAAATGCTGCTTTTCCTTAGCTGTCCTCTCCCAGACTGCGTGCAGGCTCCTGAACCCTCTAACCCAGAGTGCCCTAACATAACAGTAACTTCAGCGGCTGGGAACTGCACTGTCCAGGCAAACATTGGGCGACTTCAAGTTCCAATTGGAAAAGAAAATGCAATCCCAGATGTCTATCTAAATTGTGTCTAAAATGCAGCAACCTGGCCAGGGAACTGCACAAAAACAGGCAGCCTCCACTATACTTCCACCGAAGCCAGACTTCTGGTGCAAGTTCTCCAGCATGAAATATGGGGTATGCAAGGCCAGTCAGCTCTCTTCTGCTCATGTAACATCAGACTCTGTGAAATTTGTCCTCCCAGAAGTGCTTTCTGTCTCCCTGCCACGTACCTTATTCCTTACTTTGTAAAATGAATTTTGTCGTCTTTTCTGTTACCAAGTCTCTCCTAATTTTCCCAGTGGAGAGTCCTCTAGAGGCCAGGAAACTTCACAAGAGCTTGGCCATAGTGATTTCCTATGCTATAACACTTCTGAGGCCCAAAGCCCTGGTAGTTGTCCAATGTGAAGGGTAATTCAGGAGAAAATGCTTGTAACTTTTACTAAGCAGGAAAGCGGCTGGCCGGCCAGCCAGCCAGCATGTCCTGGTTACAACAATGAAAGTACTGAGAAAAGGGATCTGAGGATGGTGCTGTGGCTGGATAAAGCAGTTGGGGAGCATAAAAACAACCTCCTAGGGGTATTCTCCAATGTGGCAGCTTGTGGTCACTCACCAGCCTCATAGCACACTGCTAATGAGAATAAAAGAAAATAAAGTTTATGTAGCTTTTCAGAGCCTTCCATACTGTTCCGTTTGACTTTAGTTCTGGAAATAAGAAAAGGGCTGAAGGATACAATTCTTATTTACAACACATTGGAACACTGCCTTATCCCTGGGACCATGCGTCCCCAGTCAGGAAGGACTCCTAAGGGAGTACCAGTACAATAGCACCAGAGTACTTCTCCTCGGAATACATGGCTGCTTCCACCCAGCCTGCCAGACTTGCCTGGAGGAGACAGGACCAGCGGGGAGGACAGCATGGAAGCCCAGCAGCTGTGCACTTTCTCCTCCACAGATGCACATACCCGGACAGAGGTGCCACGGGCTCCCCTGCCCATATGGCTGCAGGGCCAGGGATCCAAACAGCATCCAGCCCTCCTCACTGCACCGAATAGATCAGCTCAGTGTAATTCACCAGCATAACATAAGGAGTATACATTCTTAAGCAGGTAATTAGCATATGCATTGCCATCATGATTTATCAATTTTATTACTCTTCACATCTCTATGAACCTTCCCTGTTACTGTTCAAGGTCAGGCTGGACGGGGCTTTGAGCACCCTGGTCTAGTGGAAGGTGTCCCTGCCCGTGGCAGGGGGGTGGGAACTAGATGGTCTTTAAGGTCCTTTCTAACCCAAACCATTCAATGATTCTTTATGATAGTTTCAACACCATATTTATCTTCTACAGATAAAATGTATCTGCTGCAAATTCAACCCTGAAGCCTGTTTCTAATGTGTCTCAAATCTTTACTTAGATAATAATAATTTTTTCTTTCACTTTCTTTTGGCTTTCTAAATGGTGAAAAAGCTCAACATTATTGTCTATAAATTGAAAGAAAATTAATCCATTGTAAAGGAGCATCACAAGTGTGCTCTCCCCATCCTGCATTCGTTGTTTCTGGACATCAGTAAAAACAACAGTGTCCTTCATACTTCCCTGATGTAAAGGCATAATCCTAAATTCCCAGACTTGGGCCAAAAAGACTGGGATTCAACCAAGTCCTGGACCACAGCATAAATATTTTTCACCCACACTAGTGGCTGCAAAATGCTTTTGACATGAAACAAACAAAAACCCTTTCCAACTTTTTTAGTGTGTTCACTTTGTTCTGTTCCTAAAAGTAAAGTCCCTGGGGACAAACTAACACAACCTGGCTAAATTCACATGTGAGAGACAGCAGTATTATCTTACGTAAGGCCTCAGTAGAGTATATTTTAGAGTCCACTGAGCATCACATAACAAGGACAAGAAAAAAAAATGCTGACATATCTGTGAGCTAATACATACAGATGCAATGTGTGTGCTTTTGGAGTACTGTCATGCTTTACGGGTGTTGAGAAAAGGCAACAGATTTAATTTAAAATTTAATTACAGACTTTCTACAAGACTCAGATTTTCTCTAGCAAGAACATTACTGGGAGAGATTTTACCAAGGAGGTGGAAAACAATGTGTTCAAAGAAAGCTTAATGGCCTTATAAACATAATCTGTATTGCTGAATGTACAACTGCTGAATAACAGAGTCCTAAGAAACTTTTCCCTAACAGACATGAAATGTTTCAGGAGACATCATTCACTTTTCCAGGCAGTAGTGGATCCCCACCAAGTAAAGGCAAACGTGCTTGTTCCAGTGCATGGCATAGATGCACTAAAAGCTGGACAGCCCTTCAGGACCTGAAACATTGCTTTATAACCCATCAGATCTGAAATTTTTAATGACAACACGCCCCAAATAACAATCAGCAGGTTAGTAAACTTTTTTACATTGGAGAAGAAACAGAAGCAAGGATCAGACACGGTCATTCTTTTCACAAAACTACTGGGAGTAGCATTTGTGGCTCTTAGATGCTCTCTTGCATGGGGATTATGTTTAAGAAATTCAGATTGGTCTACGTGCATTAGGGATCTTAACTAGGTGTGAACTTTTGAAAAGTTATTTTCTTATGTTCAAAGGACAAAAATGTAGCCATAGCAAAAGAAATGCACAGCTGTAGGAAAAAAACATGATGAAAAAAATCTCTCAACCTCTTCCGTCCTTCAATGGCACCCACAAGGCAACCTTTATTATATTTCTTACAGGAATCTGTTTGGCATTTTGTTCTATATTTAATACCATTAATTTAGGTGAGAAACTCCTTGATTTTTTTCTGTGCTAATTTACACTTTTATTTTCTCTTTTTAGCCTGCTCAGTGATTTCAAATGAAGACTGAGATGGCCATCATAAGATCACAAGTGAGAAGTGAGACAAAATGTATGATAAAGGGAGAAAAAAATAGTTTCCTCTTGTTTTTGATACAAGATGTACCATATCCAGCTGGAAACATCAATACAAGTTAAAAGGGGATTAGGTGACTTACTGTCAGTAGCTTGAGATGACTATGGGTACGGAGGTTTATATTATTACTAGGTAGATAAATAAATAGTGACAATAAGAGAAATAACTTTGCTGACATACAGTCAAGAACAAACACACAATTTGGACCAGAAACATCAATTTTTAAAGTAAATCAGCAGTGCTGGCTCTGGCCTGATAAGGCTTTATTGCCTCAGACTACAAGCCAAACCTCCTGGAGCACTGTCAGCTCTGTGCAAGGCCAACTCAACTGCCTTTGCAACCTGAAGTCCATAGCCTCCAGTTCTGTGATGTGGAGCATGTAAACCCTCCTGAACTGCAGAGACATCTGCACAGCCAAACTGAGTCAAATGGCAGAAAAAGCCAAGGTTGATTGTTCACTGAGGACTAGTGCAAGAATTTCTGCCAGAGACTCTGGGCTCACTTGTAGGAAATGGCTGGTAAGAAAGACCATGAGCCATCACTGATGCAAATGTGAAAGGGTCTTGCAAGCCCAAAATAAATGAGCTCTTTCCAACGGAGAGCAACCTCAGCAGGCCCTCACGCACTATGTTGCAAATTAGGTCTGTCACTTTTTTTGATGAGATGGGGGCATTTACTGACAAGTGACCTGGTTAGTTACTTCCAATTTAGTGTTGCTCCAGTATGAATACTCAAGGAAGAAGCCATTCATTAACCAAGCTGCACTTTACAGTACCTCCTACCAGCATCTGAAAAGTTGAAGTTATCCATCAATCACAAGTCTGCCAGAGACACTGAACTTACTATTTTCTGTTATTATGTATTCAAAGGACATACCTCTCCCTAATCAAAGTACCGCATATGTAGTATGTGTGAGGGCTGGAAGCAGGGTGGCTCAGGTAGTTACTTATATTGCCTTTTACCTTTTAGTCACAAGTATCTTCCAATATTTCCACAATGTGGGCATCATATAATACCACCTGGACACATCCTTTCTATTCCCGATTGAGCAGATGTCCTAAAATTCCATCGTATTTTTCCAACAGTTACATCAGCTGGTCCAGGGGAAGGTAATATTGTGAAAATTATATATTTTATTATCTTCTTGATGCAATATGTTGGGTGGACATGATAAAGTTGGCCAGGCAGCTCCCAACAGGTCACCAACATTCGAGACCATCAAAACCCCTTCCATTTTAAGGTGCAGTCCATCTTTGGCAGTGGTATGTCAAAATTGGTTGTATTCCTTAAAGTGGGTCAGTAGTCTGTATTCAGTTCCTAAGCAGTTAAGAGGGTTTCTTCTGTTTCAGCCTGTTTTTAGATCACAGCTAAGGGCACTGATACCACAGACAGAAATTACAGAGATCAAACATCAGAAAGTCTACATAGAACAAACCGCTCTAGATTAATTGACCCTACCCAGGGTAGATATATTGATAAGGCTGAATCGAACATAACACACTGCTTTCTGCACAGCAGATTTTGAATGCCACTCACTGGCTGTCATTCTCCTGTGTTGTCAATCTAGAACACTTCAATGACATTAGATTCATAAAACAAGCAAAAAATTCAAGCTCAAAGTATAATGTCCTAAATACAAACTCCTGAGATGATTCGCCCTTAATGTGTTTAGAGCATCATAAAAGTTGTAATGCCTGAACATGGGGATCATGTCTGATCCCTACCTTTTCACAGAAGATGTGATACATTTTGCCCACTGAAGTTAATATGCCTCCAAGATTTAAGTATACTATATTCCAAGACAGACTTGGCAGAACTTTTCTGAATAATAAACACTTAAATTTGAGTTAGACATTTTAGTTTGCTTGTTTTCAATTACAAAACAAACAAAAAGAAATAAAGAAAAAAAGAGGATCTGGGAGAAGACAGGAGGCAGGGGGATTTGCCAGGGCATTCCAAGGATAAAAAACTTTGGTCATTGCCACTCTGATGTTAGGAGCAATGACACTTCAGATATTGATGAGAGAATCTGTCCTAGGTTAATTCCCCTCTGTTTTGAGGGGAAAACTCACACTGAAGTCCAATCAAAATCAGAAAAGCGATTCCGTATAAACAGGGTGGGAATTTGTGTTCATTCCCTCTCTGCAAAGGGGCTTAAGCTTACAAACAGAGCATTCTTCAGACAATTCAGACCAGAGTCTGAAAGTCGTATCTGGTTCCTTCTCTCTCCCATTTTTAAGCTGTTTTAGTGAACTGTAAATACACTGTTTGTAAAGGGCGTTGGATTAACAGTGTCACCGACTGAAGTTCTCTGTTTATATTCAGAACAGATTTTGTTATAGTAATCTTACCCCTCCTATCCTGACCTTTAAGTGGCTCCCAATAAAGAGCAGGAGAGACATAGCACTGATTTCTGTGAATTTGCTATCTGATTAACATGAAGGTGCACAATTATCAATCAGACTGAGGCAAAAGGCCACTTTCCCAGTTACAGAACTGAGAAAATACATAAAAATTAAAAAAATAGTACCACTGTGACTAAGTAGGCCTCACCAGAGCAACAATTCTATTTTCTGTGGTATGTTTGGAAGAGGAGAAAAAAAAATAGGGTTGATATTACTAGAAATGAAGATGTTGCATTAACTAATATGGAAGCTGGACAAGCATTTTAATTGTCTAAAAAATTAAGTGCTAGCTACTCACTTTGTTAAGAACTTGCAACTTGGAACAGTTTTGATGTCTGCAAAGGAGAGACATAGGAATGCAAGGTGACTTCTAGAGCTGAGGCTTAGAAAAATCAGCTATGGTATCAACATAAACTGGAAACAAGGAAGCAGAGAATGAGTTTTGCCATAAAGCTCAAGCCACAGTCTCAGTTTCATTAACCTTTAATTAACGGTGAGAATTGATGAAGGGAAGTTTATGGCATGCTAAAGAGAGATTCAGGAGAGAAGTCAGTGACCACAGTTAGAAGTAGTTCAGTGGGTGGGTTAATCTACAGAGAAAATTGGAGAGGAGAGCAGGAGGAGTACCTTCACAGCTGAGAAAGTGCACATAGGAAGGAGGTGCAAAGACTTCTTAAGTGCCTGAAACAGGGGCAGTAAAGGTTGAGGAAGATCAAGCTTAGTAGCACATAAATGGCAATGAAGAAACTCCAGCTCTGCTCCCAGGTGCAAAGGATTTACTCTGGCCAGTTACCTATCTATGACTCAGTTTCCTCAGTTATGAACACCTGGCACGGGCACTGCAGGGATCAGGCAGCACAGCAAATGCTTGCATAATAATTTGAAAATATAACATAATATGAGATGGTTAACTCATAACTGGTGTAGGTTAGCAGCAAGCAAAGAGGATTGTCCTCTGAGAGCCGACTGGCCTGTCAGTCAAAGGCATCTAACAGAAGGTGCCCACCTCTGCCCCCAGCCTCACCAGGAAGACTCCGTGTAACTTAATGACTGAGTTTTCCTCTCTGCCCCAGAGAGGTTCCCACTTCTCTGTTCTGGATGCTTTGAACCACAGATCTATGAGTTTGAAGTTTGCACAGCTGCTGCTCTATTCTGTCAATCTCACATTAGAATAATCTTTAAGAAAACTTGCAATGCTTATTAAAAAAAGGACAGCAAAAAAGATCAACTGTTTAAGTTTTATTCAGTTTTCTTTCATTTCTATTTAGATTCTTAGATAACAAATTGATCAATGTTACATAAACACCTGAGTAAATGAATTCTTGTTCAAGATCGATGGAAACATTCTTCTCTATATAAAAGTGTCCTGTTAAGAGGAGATGGCCATAAATCCAGTCCCACTTAATGTAGACAGGGCTACAGAGATGTTTATATTCTATGACCATCCCCCACAAGTCCATTAAGAAGGAAGCTTACTGCAAACAGAGACATGAACAAACACACAGGTCGGGAAAGAAAGTGACCTAGTGATGTTTGAGCTCCAAATACTTGTTAATGAACCTTCTCTATTTTTATGGCATCCTTTTATTTGGCACTATTTCTGGATTAAGTCAGTATCATACTGTGTCGATAATCATCTGTTTATGCTACAGTTGTGCATTGTGTCCAGTTTCATCCTGTTCACATGCAACTCAAATTCATATTGCTGCTTATGATCTATGGATAAGCAAAAGTTTCTGTCATAAGGGTTATCCGTCTAGAGCCTTTTTAATCAGAAAAATACCCATACGCTTCTTATTTATGTATTTTAAAGGATGTGGTTTGTACACTGGCATGGAAATTTGAGGCCATAACAACCTTTCACTGTGTCTTGATTCAAAATATTCAAACAATAACAGAGGTGAGGCAGAAGTCTTTGAAGTAAACTGTGTATCATAGAAAAAAACAGCATTTCTTTAAATGAAAGGGTTTACAGAATTCAAATACATGCTCCTGCAGTCTTTCCACAGCTATTTCTTCAAAAGCAGCGCAGTCCGTAATGGAGAACAATAAAAAATTAATCTTACCTGAAAAAAAATATAGTTTCCTGCAAAATTTCCTAACCCTTGGATGACTCCATACCATCATTCTTACCTTAAAAAAAAAAACAAAACTAAAAAAAAAAAATTGCTCTTTGTGTTTTCACAGAGCTGATTTTCCATATGATAAGCACATTATATAATAAAATGGCTTAGAATAGATTCACGCTTTACGCCACTTCCATTTTAAAACAAGCCAATAGACGCATCCCTTTTCTATCACTGCTTACTGGACCTCATTATCCATTGCCATCTTCAGATTTTCTCACATCTAAATGCTTGCGAAAAAAAAAAAAAAGTATTGTACTGCGTACATAATCTGTATTACTGTACAATGCATATGATTCATGTAGCATATACACAGGTTTTCCTGACATGGATTGCAGCTGCTGAATGGCACTTCATTTGTCTTAACACTTCTGCTAAAAACCCACATGAAGAGCTTTCTTCTGCACTTGCTTAGGGTACTGGGACTTCTTTTTCTGAGTCTCCCCAAATTCTAGCTCAGCAGAAGACAATGTAAAGAGCAATACTTCTTGCCTCACAGCTAACGATGGGCAACCTTCCCTCATCCCCAGTCACCTCCTTTGGCCAAACACTGATTTCACTGCCCAGTTCTCTATGGGCTCTTTCTTGCTGCACTGTGTCAAAGTCTGAACTAGCTTCTCCTCTGCTCTGAATGAAGTAGGTGGAAAGCTTTCTGTCTGCATTTCTTAACACTAGTGTCCATCTCCATTTTCCTCACCTGACTCGAAAACTATGTTTAAAACTATTAAAAATATTTTTCTTTGCATTTTCTTCTTCTCTGTTTGCTTTAGTAGGTAGCTATAACTCCCGCAACATTAATAGAAGAAAACACACCTATACTGTTTGTATTTTATTTGTATTAGACCTTATTCCCTCCATCTGAGAGCGATTTCAGTACCTGTTCTGTCTGATTACATTCCACTGCCTCTTTTTTCTCCCCAGTAAACATTACCATCTCACCAATGCAATCAGAACCCTTTATAGTATGAGGCTACAATTTTCCATTATGTTTCAACACATAAAAGTTGGATGGAATTTTCAAACTTCATTACTGTACTTGCTATCCTCCAGACTACTAAGGCAAAATTTAGAAAGTGCTAACCCCAGATAGTAATACTTGGTGTATGTTTTTTCTCCACAGCCTACTTGCTTTGTCTGAAATTGTTTTATTTTCTGTGGTTTATTTGCTTCCCTTTTTTATGGATAAAAACCTCACCTGGTGTTATCTTTAAAACAAGACAGCTATCCAACAGCTATACAGTCCATATAACAACTACCTTCAATGTTTTACATGGAGAGATAAATCTGGTCTTACTTATGCTCTGAAACCATCATGACTGCAACAAGTTACATTATTTCTATTTTTAATATATTTTTTCAGTGACTGGTAGAGCTACAGCCAAACATCTGTACAATTTGAAAGAACTGCTTCACCAAAATTACAACAAATTTAAGGTAAAGAATCACGGCAGTTGGCCTTAGGCAAGTCACATAAATGTAAACCTTCATCCTCATTCCCCTTGGCTCTCTCCCAGCCCTTCCCCGTGCCAGCAAGTACCATGGTTACTTCACCATTGCAATTCTGGAATGCTTATTCAGGGCTTATTCATATGATAGTAAGCAGAGCAAGACAAAACAGCTGGTCTGTAACCAAGGACACAACAACAGTTATGTCTGGCATTAGTCTGAATGAGAGAAGGGTTTTTTGTTTTGTTTTATTTTTTAAGAATGAGTCACCATATACTTATGCATTTGAAACACTTTACTTGAAGCAGGAAAATTGCTGCACAGTGGCTCACCTGACACGGCTTGAAAGCTCCAGCCTGTATCTCAATCCTAGAACTATTGTTCTCTAGGTACCCAGCCCCCTGAGCTGGAAGACAGAGACAGGGAGCAGGATGAAGCCCCCATAATCCAAGGGGAAATGGCTAGTGACCTGCTGCACCACTTAGACACAGAGAGGTCTATGGAGCCGGATGGGATCTACCCAAGGGTACTGAAGGAGCTGATGGAAATGCTCACCAAGCCACTTTTTAGCTTTTATCAGCAGTCCTGGCTAACCCGGGAGGTCCTTGCTGACTGGAGGTTAGCAAATGTGACACCCATCTACAAGAAGGGCAGGAAGAAGGATTCAGGGAACTACAGGCCTGTCAGTCCGACCTCGGTGCCGGGGAAGGTTATGGAACAGACCATCTTGAGTGTCATCACATTGCACGTACAGGGCAACCAGGTGATCAGGCCCAGTCAGCATGGGTTTATGAAGGGCAGGTCCTGCTTGACTAACCTGATCTTCTATGACAAGGTGACACACTCAATGGATGAGGGAAAAGCTGTGGATGTTGTTTACCTGGACTTCAGTGAAGTCTTTGACACTGTTTCCCCCCAGCATTCTCCTGAAGAAACTGGCTGCTCATGGCTTGAATGGGTGTACCCTTCGCTGGGTAGAAATACTGGCTGGATGGACAGGCCCAAAGAGTGGTGGTGAATGAGGTTAAATCCAGTTGGTGGCTGGTCACAAGTGGTGTTCCCCAGGGCTCAGTATTGGAGCCAGTTCTGTTTAATCTCTTTTTCAATGATCTGGACGAGGAAATTGAGTGCACCCTCAGTAAGCTTGCAGACAATGCCAAGTTGGGCAGGCGTCTTGATCTGTTTGAGGGTAGGAAGGCTCTGCAGAGGGATCTGGGCAGGCTGGATTAATGGGCCAAGGCCAATTGTATGAGGTTCAACAAGGCGCAGTGCTGGGTCCTGCACTTGGGTCACAACCTTATGCAACCCTACAGGCTTGGGGAAGAGTGGCTGGAAAGCTGCCTGGCAGAAAAAGACCTGGGGGTGTTGGTTGACAACTTGCTGAATATGAGCCAGCAGTGTGCCCAGGTGGCCAAGAAGGCCAACAGCATCCTGGCTTGTATCAGAAATAGTGTGGCCAGCAGGACTAGGGAAGTGATTGTCCCCCTGCACTTGGCACTGGCGAGGTCACACCTCAAATACTGTGTTCAGTTTTGGGTCCCTCACTACAAGAAAGACATTGAGGTGCTGGAGTGCGTCCAAAGAAGGGTAACAAAGCTGGTGAAGGGCCTAGAGTACAGGTCTTATGAGGAGAGGCTGAGGGAACTGGGGGTGTTTAGCCTGGAGAAAAGGAGGCTGAGGGGAGACCTTATTGCTCTCTACAGCAACCAGAAAGAGGTTGTAGCAAGGTGGTCATCAGTCTCTTCTCCCAAGTAACAAGTGAGATGACAAGAAGAAACAGACTCAAGTCACGCCTGGGGAGGTTTAGTTTGGATGTTAGGAAAAACTTCTTCACTGAAAGGGTTGTCAAGCATTGGAACAGGCTGCCCAGGGAAGTGGCTGAGTCACCACCCCTGGAGGTATTTAAAAAATGTGCACATGTGGCACTTAGGGACATCATTTAGTGGTGGACTTGGCAGTGCTAGGTTAACAGTTGGACTCGATGATCTTAAAGGTCCTTTCCAACCTAAATGATTCTATGATTCTAAATGCTATTTCTCAAAAATACCACAGGAAAACACTGATTTGTTATAAACGAATATTTCTACGTGCTTTTTCCATCTGAAAATTTCAAAACACATTACAGACATGAACACAGTACTATGAGTCTCACAAATCCCTTGTAAACTATAAAATAAACCAGGCTCATAGAAGTTGCCATACAGATCTGGCCAGTGCCTCACTTAATCTAGCATCCTGTCCAACAGACAAGAATAAAATGCTAAATATCACATGCCAACATATTAAACCCTACCATGCTGTCCCCCAAAGACAGCTGAGCACACATGAAAACAGTAACCTTGGAGCCTGCTGACTCCACCTCAGGAAAGAAGGATAATTATACACATAGGGGTAACTAAGGAGTCTGACAGTTTCTAGTGCAGTCCCATTGATTTTGGCCCAAACTCAAAGGGTCTGCATATTTATGTATGGATTTCAGGAAAACAAATGTCATGGTTAACTACTTACAAGAGTGCTTTGGGAGAACCAAGTATCAGTATCCATAAAGATAACAGCAATTTCCCTTCATGAACCCATTTGTGAGAAACAATTAACTTTTTCCCACATTCTCCCAAGTTCTTATGCCACCACGTTGCTGTGGAAGTTGTGCAGTTCAGTCCCACTTCAGCAGTTAAAGACTCCTACTGTTGTCAATGCTTATGGGTTTTGGTGGTATAATGAATTTAAATGAAGACTAGAAACCTCTTTCTGCCCTCCCCAGGGGTGTTGCTTCTGTCCTGGAAGAAACAAAAACCAGAACACCAGCTTCTAGAAGAGGGCAAAAGAGGAAAGTTCATCTGTTTGTTCAGAAACCTGTTCCTATCCAAGCAGTAAAGCAAACCTAATTGATTTTAAGGCAGGCAGGATGTCCCAGAAATTTCATTACTTTGCTGAATTGGCTGATATCCTATTAATGTGCACCAGACATACAGAGGGTGGGGTGGAAAAAGGGATACTTGGCTGAAAAAATGTCTGCTGGACAAACAAAATTAAGGAATCTTTTACTTAATATATTTAAAAAATCCTGTGTAGGATTTTGTGCTTAATTTCCCTAGGTTTGTTTCATACTCGTTCTGCCATCTGCTGCTCTAACATTCCCCAAAGTTTCAGGAACAGAGGCTATGTCCCCAAGCTCTCCCAGAAATTAATACTGCATGACTAAGAACAAGCACCCAGCAGCACAGTGGCCTATCCTGTCCAGAGATTCTACAGTTCTGGAAAACTGCCTGCTTAAATCCTCCTTAATAACTACATTATCACTTTATGTTTTGAAGAAAATTACCTTTGGGCCTCATGGTCTACTACATCTCAAGAGGTGTTTTCTCTCTTGATGGGTAGGATTTTCCAGTGAGGATTAGCATGCTGGCTGTACTACCATGGAAGTCCGAAGTAAAGGAAGATCCCTAAGACTGTAACCACTGCCCCAGCTCCTCCAGGGAAAGAAGGATAGAAAATAGAGCCAGGAGGAGCATCTTCAGGAGGTCAAGTGACTGAAGAAATAATGAATTCTAGCTCTTGAAAGAAAAAAATGTGTCTGCTGTGCAAGTCAGAACAAAACACAGGTTATTCACAGACTCATAGACTGGTTTGGGTTGGATGGGACCTTAAAGACCATCTAGTTCCAACCCCCCTGCCCCGGGCAGGGCCCCCTTCCCCCAGCCCAGGGTGCTCCCAGCCCCGTCCAACCTGGCCCTGAACCCTGCCAGGGAGGGGGCAGCCACAGCTGCTTGGGGCACCCTGGGCCAGTGCCTCACCGCCCTCACAGTCTCACAGTGAAGAATTTCTTCCTTATATCTAATCTAAATCTACCTTATTTCAGTTTAAAACCCGTATTCTTTGTCCTACCACTACATCCCCTGATAAAAAGTCCCTCTCCAGCTTTCCTGTAGTCCCCTTTAAGTACTGGAAGGCCACAAGAAGGTCTCTCCAGATCCTTCTCCTCTCCAGGCTGAACAACCCCAACTCTCTCAACCTGAGAGGTGCTGCAGCCCCCTGATCACCTGCTGAGGGTGCACTCGATCCCACTTTCCATATTACCAACAAAGATGTTAAACAGCGCTGGCCCCAACACCAACCCATGAGGAATGCCACTCGTCACTGCTCTCCACTTGGACATCAAGCCCATTGACCACAACTCTTTGAGTGCAACCATCCAGCCAATTCCTTGAACAGTATTGGTTCTACAGGGTTACAAACTGTGAAAAGCAAGGAAAACTTGGTTTTGCACTACTTTTCACCCAAGTCTCTGGAAGAACTGTGTGCTTTCAATAACTTCCTGGAGCAGAATTTCACTTTAAAACCAAGACTACACAGATAATCACAGGCTGCTTTTTTTTTTTTTTTTTTTTTTTCTTTTCCCCAAATACAGTAATATGAGAATTTGTAAAAGTGATTACTAACTTGGGAATTTTTGGACCTCTAAGTCAAGCTTCCTTAAAAAGTGCTGATTTTCAAAGCACTGATATCCAATACCTCCTGGCAGAACCACCTTATGATGACTGAAATGGCATCTCAAGAACTGAGGCACCTTTATTCACAATTCATTTCTGAAAGTGGGTATATAACACAATTATAAAAGAACATATGTGTGTAAAATGATAGTAATTTAATCAATATGGTGCTGCTACAGGTAGGGTAATTCTAGATGTCTTCCTCTAACAGTAAACTGCATGTCTAGTGGAAAGATTTCTGTGACTTTAAGAAAAGAGAATTTATCTAAAAAAAGAACAGAGATATCAGCAACAGGAAAATACTTACAGGACATCATGCACATATCCCATTTCATTCATGGACTTCATAGACATATCACTATTTATATTGCACTTCTGTTTCAAATTTGCTTTTAATAATATATACTAATGTTTACTTTAAGGTTGATTTTTCTAACTGTACATTTAGTTCTTCTGCTTAACTAGAACAGAATGAGCCCTTGGCTTCACATGCAAGCAAGGTGGTGCACCTGATAAACACAGTTCAGAACAGAGTAAAACTCTGCTATTTTTAAAGCAGGTCATAATATATTTTTTATAATGGAATTTTAAAGGCTTGAAAACAACATTTCATACACTTGTGATCTATTACTTCTCAAACAAAATCAGGAAAAACTACATTTAATATCTGAATGTTCTTTAGGAAAACTGCTCCCTCTTTCCACCATCAGATGAATGCTCTTAATCCTTTTCAGCCAACTTTGTGCATCATGAAGTAGCGCAGAGCCCAGTTTCTGCCCTTTTCCCTTTGCCAGCTCCACCTCTCAAGTACCTCCAAAGTGATCCAGGAAATTTGTGAACAGCTTTGTATTTTGCACACACATAAGAAAAGGAGAACTCATTACAGACCAGAATAAGAAGTGGAACACAGTGAACTTACGAGAGCAGCAGCAGTAAGAGTATGTTTCTATACAACAGTGAATAGTCTTTAGAAACAAGTCCAGAAGATGCCTTTTCTACCTGCATTTGACACACTTAAAACCTGCTACCTGAGAATCCAGAGGACTACTGCTGCTTCACAGTGTCCACTACTCCCAGGAACAGAAGTGCCTTCATTATAATTTTACTTCTAATGAGCAGAATAAACCAGGATGGCTTCCTCTCCTCTGGCACTAAAGAATGCAACATAAAAGCTAGAAACTTTGTGGTGTGGCAGTAAAACCAGGAGCATCAATTTGAACACATGTGGGTAGTAATGCTATAGGAGTAAGATGGTACAAATTTCACATAGCAATTTTTATGACAGCTCTCTACTTTAATGGGCAGAAAATCAATAACATTAAGACTGAGGGTCACAACCTTTGGGAAGAGTTACATCAGTGCAAAAACAGAATAAACAAAGCCAAAAGAGATTATAACTGCAGATATCCCAAGGGACAGATGAAATCATGGGTTATGATGTTTTTAAAAACAAAAAAAAAGTTACTCCTTCAAGCAAATCCCAAATGTCTTGCCTCCCAGTTTTTCACATTTTTTTTTTATTTTAGATTAAGAGGTGAAGATTGCAGTCGAAAATGCTACTATATTTCATTCAAAAGCATGAAGTCTCTTAGTGAAAAGGGTAAGCATTCTCTTTTTTGCAGGCATATTTCTGCAAAATTGGTAATATACTTAATGCTCAAAGTTAAGCCTGCTGGTGCAGGCAGCAAGCTTCCACTTGCAACCAATAGCCGTAGAAGACGTTCACTATCCTAGAATGTAGATAGCGTTCACTATCCTAGCAGTCACAGCTGAAATCTGGCACAAAGAGTGGAAGGGATAACAGGAAAACAATCATGGCAGTGAAAGGACTAGTCTCCTACTCCTGCCCCAAAATCCCTGTGCAGGAAAGCACTTTAAGGATTATGCTTCATCTCCACAACACGAAATGCACCAAAAGCTCAAGGAATTCGCATGCCCATGACAACAGGCCAACGCTAGGTCCTCTGACTTGGATAAGCCCGTCCTAACACAGGGAGGCACTGGAGGACTGGCCATACCTGAAAAGCAAAGTCACTCATGTCCCCCACCCCAAATAAGCAATTAGCTGTAGAATGCCAGGTTCACAACACACGTGGCATAACCACAAAGGCTGAAGGACACAGTTAGTCCATCTGACCAAGCTCTGCTGGTGTAGCTTTATTTACATTCTCTTTGTTGTTAAGTTCTTACCTGTCTTGTTGGCAAGTCATGATATTGTAGTATGAGCCTGGTGTTGACGCTGTGACTCCATGTGTTGCCAAGGGCTGCTGTCACATAAGCAGATTCCCTCTTCCCACTTCCAGAAGCTTCTGAAGATAAATACAAAAGAAACTGCATCAGGACTGCATGACAGAGAAGGGTTCAGCATGGTAACTTCAATCAGTCATCTCAGATTATTCCCTACGTTAGGTAATCACCATTGGTACTTAATGGAACTATTGCATGAATTTCCTACCTGATTTATTTATACAACTGCAGTGTGAGTTCTCCATCTCACCTTCCGATACCTAGACAAAGTGCCAAGAATTAAGGATACACTTCAAAATTATACCTACCTTTCTGGAGAGACCAGTACATTTTCTAAATATCTGGAGATGCACCATGCATGGGGGACATTTGTCTTTTCCTCTTTAGATATTCTGTCCCCAAACAAACCAGCTTTCTATGGTCACAGAGGAGAGGGAAGCAGAGTGACAGCATATAATTATAAAACAAAAAGGGAAGCTAAAGGAGTGGAATGTGGTGCCACAACACCCCAATCTCAAAATCAGAATACTGCTTCATGCCATTAGGCATCCTACACATTTTCTAAGATTTGCATAGAAGGGAGCCATTCTGATGTCTCTGAAATCATATGAACTTTTTATGACCCTGAAGGAAAATGTATTTTGCTGCAATCAGCAATGACAACATAAAGAAGTGTTTCCAATAATGCCACATGATCCAGCTTGCTGTACTGCCACTACACCTGAGCTCTCTTGTATTGAAACCAAAGACCCCTACATACACACATATACATATGCAGGTAGGTAGGTGCCTGAGACCTTCATCTTTGCTTACCACAAGTTCTGTGTAAGATGGACAGGCAGATGGGAGACTTGTTTGTACTTAAATGACACTTCAAGAACAGAGCAAGCCAGACAAACCAAAGAAATTCAGAAACAAAATCCCAATTGTTACATGGGTATAAATGATGCTGTGCAAGTGTAAAATTGAACTGAGACAGACAGTCCACACTGTTAAAAAGCTGTGAGTGAATGAGAGGAGGTTAGATTTAAGGTCAGGGAACTTCCTGTCATCTATCAGGCAACAAACAAAATTGCTTCCCCGAGACAGTCATGAAATCCTTGTCGACTAAGTCAGAGTTAGACCAGAGACTTACTCCACAATACAAACTTCACAGCAGCCTTATGTTTCTGTCAAAATGATCAATAATGAAAGTTAATGTTGAAAATTAAATTGTAAGTACTAGGTTTTGGAAACAATACTGTACTGAGATGACAAAATCATCTCATGGCCCTGTGGAGCTTCTGGAAGGTTCGGGTTTAAAACTCTTCATTGATATTACATTTGCAAGGCTGTGGGTTTTGTTACTTTTTTCCCCCAACTATTCATGTCAAAACCATAATTTCTTCATTCACTAAAACTTTTATTTTGGAAAAATATCCAGTTAAGGGTAAGACCAAAAGTGTTGGCATGCAGTAATAATCATTATTTCTATCACTGCCAGTAGCTTGCAAGCAATGAGAAGGACGCTGTATTAGACTGCATTAGGCAGAGGACGAGAGCAGCAGGCTGGAGAGAAGGGCCTGGAATGATTACAGTGTGCTACAGCACTTGGCTGAAGACCTCAAACCTTTCCCCTCTCCAAGATAATACAAGGTTCAATTAACATCACCTGGATTTCAATTAGGTCTTTAAATGTTTAAGGTCTACAAAATAAATGAGTGCAGCACCTGGTTCAAGCTAATAGTTTGACACGAGTCTGCACTTTGTACTTGCCTGAATTACTTCCCATGTCATGAGAACTCACTGCAACATGCACAATACTCACTTCTCCAGAACAGTATATGTTCTAATCTGAAAACAGGCTACAGTTGTGCCATTCAGCAAGGATGGCTGTTTTTCTTTCCTCAAAACAAAGGTATTAATATTTTGATAAGCATCAAACTTCCACCTGAGTAACTCACCACAAGAGCACCTAATTGGAAGTTTCAGTATTAGGAATGCTGTTCTGTTAATTAATCTAACCCATCTCTATTGGGAAGGTGGATGTGCTGACAATAATAATTTCTCTTCATCTACATTTTGGATTTAATTTACCAGCTGGAGGAGAGAACAGGTTCACGTGTTAAAGCAGGGTGCTGGGAGGTCTGTATTCCATTCCCTTAACATGACTTAAACCAAGTTACTTAATTAAGTTCATTAAGTTCCACAAACTTTTGTTTTAGAGCTAATACCACATAAGTAAAATGCCACTACTGTACAAACAGGCTAAGGGAGAATAAAAGACAGAGAAGCAACTTTAAAGTTTTGCAATCCTCTCTTTGTCAGGTGGAATAAACTGCAAGTTCCTCCTGTAATTGACACTGTCTTTCTTTCTCACCTGCTAGAAACAGGTAGGAATCAAAAAATTCAAGTGAGGCAGCTAAGCATGAGTTCTGGTGGGTGTGGAGATGCTCCCCTCACAGCTGGTGTAACTGCACCCCCGTATGTATCTGGAGGCCACCACTCCACACCACCAAGAAGCGGTTCACCCACCACTGCTTAGGGGCCTCTGACTACAGACAAAAAGCCCAGACATTCCAGAAGTAGCTACTGTTAACATAAAGCAGCCGCAAAATTCACATCCAAACTTCCCTCAAATTACATGTCTCTGCTATTTGCTAACAGAAAGAGCAACATCTTGCTGTTGCAATCCTGAGCCAGGCATTTAAGCGGTTAAACATTTGGAGCCTGTTGATATTATGGAGATATCACTCCATAGCAATTCCTAATTCTGCATTCCTTCCAGGCCTAAAACCTGTCCCAAAGTGAAGTGCTAGAGGTATAGGCTTGTGGCAGAACAAGCAAGCTAATTGCTGTCATTTATTTTATTTTATTATGCAGGAGAAAGCCCACTGTACCATTCTGTGTCAGCCCCTGCCTGAAGAGGGCTGCTTGTGTGACCCACTTTCAGGCAAATCCTCTTCTGTGAAGTTATTCAAATTTATGACTCTAGTGCAAAGTGGTTAGTAAGCCTGGAGCAAATTTACAGCGAAGACTTTTTATAGGGTGGAAAGGAATGCCTCACAGGAACGGTTTCCATTTTATAAGGAATCCTCCTGCAAGCTGATGCATTAGGCAGACAGAGAGGCAAATCAGCAAGAAGTGAAGTCAACTGAGGGGGAAGCAGCGCCAGCTTTGCAAAGAAGTTCAAGGGCAGTGACAGCACATGCTTCATTCCTTCCCCTTGCTCTAAACACAAAAAGATAGTAAATGTCTCAGAGGAAGGAAAGAGGATATGTTAAGAAAACAGATTTATATTCAAATATGGCCTTAGAAAAAACTTGGACTTAGCTTTTCTGTTATTTCAACCACTACTTAGTAATTAATGAACTAGACCAAGGAAGTGGAGAAATAATACTGTTCAAACAGAGTGCTATTTTCCAGCACACATTGCCTTGTTCTTCCAAACCCTGATATTTTCATACTTAGAGATGGGAGTATCAGACCAACCTTGGCCCAAGAAGAAAACAAGCTCATAAGGGACTTTGGTCCCTGCTCAGAGGTCCCTAAACTGTCCAACCTCAACCACTTCAAAATGGTATGGAGCACCAGCTTCCAGTTGTGACATGAAGGTGCTTACCCATCCCGTGGGGCAGATGCTTCCCCACAGATCCAGAGATGTGCAGTCAGCTGACAGGCAGCAGTTCCCATCTCTCCAGCCTGCTTAGAAGCACAGCTCTTGCTCCAGTCACTGCTGTCATGATGGTTTCTGCTCAAGACAGGGGTGATACAAGGAGCACAAGGACTAGGGAGAGTAAGAAAACAGGGCTGACAGACAGATGAGGGAAAGGTGGCAGATCTCTGCTTATGGATGCAGTATGTGGGAAAAGGCAGTGGGTCTCCAGAAGCACAGAGATTGGATCCCAGCATGGGGAGGTGAAGGTGCATGCTAGAAGGGAGGGAGAAGACCTCTGAACAACCCCCTGCTTTATATATTCAGATCCAGCTCAAGTAAAATGAGGCGGTGACTTTAATTCCTGTAAACACTCCTTCCTTCCTCACACAGAAAGAACTAGCATTAAACTGATCTTCAAAGGGCACATCAGCAGACAGGCCAAGGATTGCACGAGGTACCTGTTCGACTGTCTTCTGTGAAATTGAGCTCTTTAGGGCACCAACAGAGACGCCAGCAGAGACTGTATCTGTTCTGGATCACAAGCATAAAGGAGGAACTAGCTGCTTCACTCTCGCTGAACAGCTGTCACAAGTGAAAATAAAGCTTCTTGTGGTCTGAGTCAAATGCAAAGTAAATATCTCTCCACAACCAGGGGAAAAACAAACCAAAGAAAGAGCAATTCTTTAACTGAGGCCTGCAGTGCTGCTTCCAAGCAGCAGAGGCTCACACTGGGCTCTGCTGCCCTGGAAGTTGTCAGTAGAACTGGGCAGCAACACCAGGCCCTACTTATACACAAGGGCTAGATTAATTTTGTTTGTTTCCCCCCATCTATGTAAATAGAACAAACCTTCTGTAAGTACCTTCCTTATCACTAGAGATGATTGCCACATATAGGCAGGATGGGAAAATTGGGTTTATCCCACCTTCCGTTTTTCACTGGAGGAAACAGTAGGATTGAGACTATTCGGCTAAATACTGATTCTGGGATTATTCTATTATGTCCAACCAGAGTATTACAAGTTCAGACATGATCTCAAAGACCTTCTGGTCCTCCACACATATGGAGGTACCATTTTAAAAACTAAATCTTAATGTAACCAAGTCCCAATTATTGCAAATATGGCTGAAGGGGATTTAATCATAAAGGAGCTTCCATTTCATTAGTGTCTCATCCTATGAAAACTAGGGTAACTAGACCAGTGTCTTGTATCAAGTGAAACAGACTTCTTAAACCAACATTATTAAGTGCAAGAAGTCCTTACAGGCAGAATGGGATAATCCTCTTGATTTAAAAAACTAACCTGCTTCTTGTTGGTATAACTGCACAGACCAATGAATTCCACCCTTTCCACATTCTCATATAGATTTTTGTCTTTCCAGATGAAAGAGTCATTGCCTGACAGGTTCATCCCCACCACTAGGCCCCTCTGCAATCTCTATCAGTTTGGAAATTCAAACATCTTTTCTCATCAAATGCAAAAAAGGGATTGATGCACAATACGACAGTGAAGTAACAAAATAGAGAAGCAACCAGTCCCCAAATCTTTCAAATCTTAACATCAAATCATGTTGATAAAGCCTGATTTATCAAAAAGAAGGGAAAACTCTCCAAAAGTACAGAGAAAATATTTATAAAGAATTAAACTACTGAGCTCAACAAAACCAGCACATGATGCAATAAGAATGAAAGTACTTTCCCTCTTGCTCAGGCTGTGCAGCTTTCCGGTTCACTGGCAGAGCTCATAAAGATCACTGCTTTTCACCTGCATTGCATTTAGTCTGTATTTTTGGTGCAGATCTCTAACAATGACACCAGAAGGGAGAGAAGAAAAAAAAAAAAAAAAAAACAAAACAGAAAAAAACCCACTCTCAACCCCCAATCTATTTTTCCATTTTCACCTACTCAGAAAGTACAAGTATAAAAATATCCAGTAGTGGAAAAACCCATCACACAGTAAAAAACAACCAACAGGACAAACTCATCTGTGTAGTAACTAACTACAGCACCCTTCGAACTCCCACATGCTGACTTCTGCCATTTTCAGCCCTTCTCCACAGCTTTTTCTTTAGGCAAAAGGTGACTCTGATTCTCTCACCCTACAGTGGTGACCATTTCACTCCCTGTACTGGTCAGCCAAGGTACATCCCAAACTCTTACTGTTATATACTCTAAATTCACAAAACTAACATAAAATGAGTGAGGATGAAAAGAAATGGGTTCTTTACATTAAAGCCATGTCCCTAGCAGTAGACAGCTACTTAGACCACCATTTGATATCACCCACTTGAGACAAAACACAGATCAAAACGCATATATACATACACCCAGGTAATTACCAAACACAAATTAGTGATTTGTAGGAACAGATACTTAAAGGAAATGTTGCTCCCTTTTCCAACAGTACAGATCTGTTTCAGTTACTGGGTTATGCAGGCATATCAACAGCAGAGTCCGGTTCATCTTAGGAGAAAAATCAAAACTTACTTCCTAGAGCACAGTATTGCCTCCAAACAGCCTTTTATTATGTAGGACATATGGCAGGAAAACCAGTTGCTGCTATAAGAAATCAAGCTTGTCTGCAAAATTAGCCATGTAAAAATTCAAACCTTTAAAATACTTATTCTCCTCTGTATATTAAGAGAGGGAATCTGGTAATTTTACTCCCCCAAAACACCTAGTTCTAAATCTGTGCACCCCCCACCCCATCCATTATGCCAGCTTATTTAAAATTTTAATGAAAAATAAGTAAAAATATTCTAGCTGAAAGCTGGAATTGTTTAGTAATCAATGAAGTGTAATTTATTTCCCTTTTTTTTTTTTCTTAATAGTATAGTCATCAAAATATACTTAGTAAATGAAGCAATTAAGTGCAAACCTCTACTAATTCTTATTTAAAAAAAAACAGTTTCAATGGAAATTTCTTTGACCACCCCTAGTTGGTAGCTATGCTACTGCTGCAGCACTGAGGTACCTACTACAGATTACACTGAAAGGACTGTTCCGATTCAGTCATCATCACCAAGAGACTGAAAATTGCCACTTATAGACTCCAGCTGCAAAGTTCTGATGGAGACAGCAATGAATGTGACAGAAAGGGAATGAGCTGACTTCTCAGTTTGGACAAAACTGTTTATCTCATATGCCCCAAACAGGTGAGTTTTCACACTTCTTTGCTTATCATTATATTTATGTGTATCTGTGTACACATTCTGAGTGATTTTTACAGTGTTAATCTGATATTAGATCAAGAATAAGGACCTTTCTCCCGTCTTTTTTTTCCAGCTGTTCATTATTCCTATTGTGACAACTCCTAGAGCTCTCATCTGCAATATGCAAAACACCATACAAACAGATACAAAAAGATAGCTCCTGACCTAAAACCTTCTTTTCAGGAGAACTGCAGTTTAAGAGTCTCTTAGCTGCTAATGATTATTCCCCACTTACAAGGAATCTTCCCTAAGGGATGAGGGAAAATAAACCAAAATACATGACAGGCCACCAAAACTGTATATAAGTAAGGACTTTTGGTATTCTCCACGAAACATCAGAAGCTTTTCCAAAAAAGTTATATTAACCATTATTCTACCCCCCCAAAA
The DNA here is from genome assembly GCF_018691265.1 of Tyto alba. NCBI lineage: Eukaryota > Metazoa > Chordata > Aves > Strigiformes > Tytonidae > Tyto > Tyto alba. Next base: position 12,287,769 of record NW_024881280.1, read on the forward strand.
TCAGATGTGAACTCCATCCAGGTCGAGGTAGGAAGGGTCCTCCAGGGAACTGGACAGATGCTGGTTTAATCCCACACCAGCATGCCCACTCTTACCAACGTGTTTTGCACCAGAGGATCTCATTCCCTGACATTGGTGAGTTCATGTTGGTTCTGTTTTGAGTTGAGAGACAGACAGAGAGAGAAACACACACATGCTAGTACTGAGACTCCTGTCTGCTGACCTAAAAAAGGAATTGACATTAAGAAACGAGAAAATCCAGCTGGTCTGATTTCCTGCCAGACAATCTACCAGCCATGACCAAAATGGTCAGGCCTCAGGAGATCTGTGGAGGTGGGAAGACAGCTGGTGGTTTACAGCACCTGAAACAGGGCCCAAATCAGGGAATTGTGGAGCTGAGATCCTTGGGAACAGATACTTTCTTTTTACTGGTGTAAATCTTCTGCCTCTGTGGCCTGCCAACATACCACAAAGTGATGATTTTCCAGCACTCTATCATTTCTGCATTGCTGGTGCAAATGATCGAATGAGTAGTGCTTTGGTGGGAGGGATGGTGAAGACCAAGTAGAAGACAGTGGTTGAGTCAATTCCTTTCTGTAACCAAGGATAAATTCTTTACCCCCCAGCTCACCCTCCTTCCCTTTCTAATGGCACTTTTAATGAAGCTCCCCCTTTTTCTAAAATCTGTAATTGTACTAATTTTACTCTCTTAATATCCAAAGTTTTTTCCCACACTGCCCACCACTATAGCTTAAAGAAGCTTCTTCCATCTAACCTCTCCTATGCAGTCACTTCTTCCTGTCTCTCCAAACCTAGAAAATAAAATCCCAAACCATTGACCTAAAGGAGGAAAAAAAAAACCAAACACCCTAGATCTGGAATTTTGCCTGCCTGTACATATAAAGGATGCATAGGTTGAAAAACAAAGTTTACCCAATCATGGCATCTGGCAATGCTAGGGCCCTGTGAACCAGAAAATGCTTTTAATTATCACCTCACCAATCATGCTACAAGTTATTGCTGTATTTTTTTGGTTAAGTTCCCTCAGGGAATTAAACAGATCATGATATTAATCAGAAGGCATGTAGGAGGGAGGGGGCAGAATGCTAGAATTACACGTGTGTAGGTCCCTTAAGGCTTGAATAAAGAACCGAGATTTAGAATCCCGCTGTCAGAGCAACTGAAGCCTTGCATGCTGCAAGCCTCAGCCCTCTGACCTACACAGCCATGGCATTATTGTATCTGATTTTCCCAGGATGGTTAATCTCAGCTGCTAAACTTCATCAGTCTCTGCTAGTGTTTACCCATCATCTGGATTTGCCACTTCCGAACTTTCCAGGCTAGAACCAAATAAACCAGCTGTCACACTCCTCCCTGACAGGGACAAGAAAAACCCACAACATAACAGTCTGAAGTCTGAAAGTTTAAACGTCTGAATCCCTGCAAGGCAGAACAAAAACTAATACATCTGGGGGGCGGAGAGGGAGATGTAGCTCTGAAACTGCAGTGAGTTTCAGAATGCAGATCACAGCAGTATGGTCATGTTAGGATGCTGCGGTCCAAGACATAGACTGTATTCCATAGTCTACATTCTTTCCCTAAAATATATTTTGGTAAAGAAACAGTGTCTTGGCAGCTTGGCTCTTGTACCCAGAAAACTGACACAGTGCAGGCAAAAGCAGCAGTACTCCAGGCAAGGTAGGAGCCAGTCTACAAATGAACCTTAAATTACATTTGAGAATCAGGGCGCGGAAGGGTGATGGGGGTAGGAGGGAGAGAGTTGAGTTTCTGTTACATATTGAGTTCTCCATTGAAGTGGCCAATAAAAGCACCAATTAGTGCTAACTTACCCAGGGTGTTTCTGACATGGCTGTCCATTTCCCGGGGAGCAGGCTGATGGTATGCCTACACGGCAGACGGAAAAGGACAGTAGGTGTATGCAAGCTAGTTTTAAATGAGCACTAAGGTCTGCCTTCATAAATATATTCAGCTAAGAAGCCACAGAGAGCTTCGTGCTGCTACAGCCAGATCACTGCCAGCACCTGAGTTTGCTCAATTAACACTAGCACTGACATTCAGCCTACGCTGTGGTGGACCTTCCTCAATATATTCAGCATAAAAAGCCTTAGCAAATAACAATTCCTGATCACAGCCTAATTCCATGGATTTGAACTACTGAATTAAGTTATCTGTCCTTTTCACTCCTGAGCACAGGAATATGCCAGTAGTAGTCTTCTTTCTGGATAATTTTCAAATTTAATGAGTGATGATTTCCTGATGCAGAGGGTTGAAACATGCAATGATTAAGAGTCCAGGGTGTGGCTGTTAACCACAAGGACTGTTTAATAATCAATGTAAAACTGTACTTCAAATTGAAATTTTTTTTCTATGCAAACTGAGCAAACTGCTTTACTTTGCATGATGACCATTGTAACTTCTTTGAAAATTGAGCCTTCAGTGTTCTTAACACCAGTCTCACAAACAGTTACAACAATTCCCTCTAGGTGTAAATAAAAACAACAATATTAGAGCTGTAAAGCTTGCATACGGAGTTATCAAAACTGAAATTCCAGGATGAAACAATTCTCTTTCAGCCTGCAACATGGAAACAGAGGTCAGCCAAACATTTGGGAGCTAGAGATGACTGTTTGCAAATTACAGCTGTTCACATCTGGAGTTCAGATTTGGCCAAACTCTTAATAACATCCATCAGAAAAACTAAACTGAGTATTTTGGTTGTACGATTAGGAACATAAAAGTTAGGAAATATCAAATGTAAAAAATGCTATATACTACTTTAACTCTGCCTACCAAGCACAGAACAAGGGACTCAATTATTTCTCACAACAAGTATCATCAGGGTTGATTGCAGCCAATATGCCCACATATATAAAATGTCTTCCCTCTCGTTATAAGATGAATGACAAAATATTTTAGTACATACAGATACCACAGTGGCTTACTGTTCAGAACTGACTCATTTACAAAGCTGGAAATACATAGATGTTTATGTACTTAGGCACACAAACACATACACACACAAAGGCAGCAGATAGCATGGATGTTAAAATGACCAAGAATTACAGGGGTCTGGCTTTACACCCTGACACAGACTTTCCAGGAGGTTCTCAGCAAGTCAGTCTCACTCTTTATGGCGCAGTTACCCGTCCTGGAGCAGAGGAGGTATATGCTTTTTTCTTCATCTCATTCTCAAAAAGGAATGACTCACTTTATCTGAAACTAAGCAAATAAATTCAATTTTGGACAACAACTGAGACTGGAAAATTTCATCCTGATAAGCTTTTCTGACTGAAGACGGGGGCTTGAAGGGAAACAGTTATACAGCCTTAACTATAAGAGGTTCCTTCTGCTCCTGCCATAATGCAAAATATTCCAAAATGTGCCAAGTTTTCACTGTAGTCTGCATCAGGCAGTGACAGGACACCAAAGTGCTCTGTGGAGAATAATGCATAAATCCAAAATGATCTTTTGACTGCAGTGACTCTTCTCTCCTGAGAGGTATTAAATTTTTTAAAGTCAGTGAAAAATAAAAAATTGCAAAATATCACTTTTAATCCTTGAACTACAAAATGGTTGAATCCTCTAGAGGCCAGTCTGGGCCAGAAACAACTTTTTTTCTCTTTTTCCCAGATTTGGGGGGGCAGGGGGGAGGGCAAGGGGAAAGGGAGAGAGCAAAGAGTGGTTGGTTTCAAATAGCAACATTGTCCAAAAGGGTGAAAGGGAACAGATGGCCATGGAGAATGCAGCCTCAAAGCCCTAAAGAAAAGGGCTATTTTGACAGATCTTGCTGTTTCCTATTCAAGCATGAACACTCTGGCATGGAGAGTTAAGACGATACAAGGAACAACCTCTGTTCCCAGCAACTGACTATGGGCAACTGGCTCTGAAGCTCTCTGAGAAAAACAACATGAGACAGACAGACAACCAGATATGGCAGCAAGCCCAGATCTCAGCCACCAGGAAAGGCCGGGGGGGGGCGGGAAAGAGAGGGAAGGAAAAAAAAAAAAACCAACAAAACCAAAAACCCAAAAAAACCCACAACAGAAAGGCTAGAAACAGAGAAACAGCTGCCTTTTCCTGGCTCCAGCGCAGAGCATTAGAAAGAGCCTGTCCAGCCTTTCTCATCTTCCTTTTCAGTGAAACTTCTTTAAGGGGTCACCCTCAAGCTGTTGGTCTTTGCCCTGAGGGGAGGTGAAAAAGAGGACAGAGCAGAGCTGTCTGGCTCAATGAAACCTGCTTCCTTTAATCACAAAGACCTCCCTCCTGCTAAGGAAGAGGAACACTAAATGTAAAAAAGCATAATTAATGCTGGATTTTTGCATGCAAAAAGGTTGAGAAATTTAAAGTTGTGGCTCCCACAGTATGTGTAATTTGTTTGCATAGTATACAGCAGCGAGCCATTATATCCAAGGGCAAGGAGAATTGTACTCGCTGTGGGAAACACTGCTAATGTGTGTCCTGACTTTTTCTATCATTCTTAACCAAGAGTGTGCATCAACAGCTGTTTCATTCACCGACTCTGGGCACATACTATCAGATAGAGATTTCAGTTTTGAAGGGCAGCTTCACATCCATACCCCAAATGTAGAGAGAGACCTAAGCCATTAAGCGTAACCAGACTTCGCTGCTTCCAAAGTCCACAGAGCGAGGGATGAATCTGAGTTTCTGAATTTGTTTCTGATTTACGTAGCATTTTTTATTTTTTTAGGGCAGAGCCTGTTTCCTAGCCGGCACTCGCCAACGGGAAGAAGCACTGAGGGATACCTTCCTTTTGTGCTGTAACCTGGACCAGAGCAATAGTAGCTTCACCCAACAGTTGCAGGAAGGACAAGAGGGGGGCAACTGGTATAAACATTAACTATCTTCACAATCCTTCCCTGAGGCAGGGAAGTAGCTATCATCCCAATTTTAATAGCCTTTTTAAAAATCGTTGAAGGAAAAAGATAATAAAGAGTTGTGGGTGCTCACATGCCAGAACTCCTAATGAAGAAATGCAAATGCTACATGCTGATCCTATCTGCACCTTTGTTCCCTCATCTGTGAAACAACAGTTGTTAACTTTAGTCAATACGTAGTAAATGTGAAGAAAAACAGACACCATCAACAAATCACCTCGACATCCTCAGGCTCTAAAGGAATCCAAATTATTATCAAAACCTTGGTCTTCTACAATATGTAAATGGTAGGGGGTGGGGTGGGGTGTTGTTTTCACAAAGGACAGTCAATGTAGTCATTACTAGCTGTAATTGTTAATTTGTAACTAAATAGATAGGATCTGACTAGTAGAAATAGTCAAACAATAAATAAAATATCTTATTTAGGTTAAATCAGATAAAGTCTGTTTCTTTTCTTCTTAATCATAAGGTTCCTGAGACTGAATAACTGCTCCAGGCTATACTTATTAAGGGAAACTCAACTGTGGATTATTGGTTAAGTATTAATGAGCATTGAACTTGTTGATTCGCCTTTCTTCCCTGTGTTTCCTTGAGTAAAGTCAACCTAGTATAGTTACCCCATAGCTTTCATTCTGCTTTACATTTAGTGTACAGCTCCTGTTCACTGCCAGCGTAATGAACATCGCTCACAAGCCAATTCTGTCTTTCGTGTTGCAGGACAGGTGGTCCCTCAGCATATTCCCACACATTCCAAATATTTTAAGTGTTCCACATCTGTTGTCTAAAATATTTTTAGTTCCCTGCAGGAACAGTAGGAGATGAAAACAAAAAGTTATATATAACGTAGTAACTGACCTTTTATGCCACTTGAGCTCTCTGTCATTTCAACGAGATGATAAATTTCAAAAAAGAGCTCAACCTTCATTCGTTATACTATATAGCTATTAAAAATTTTTGCAGAGAAGATAATTTGAGAATTAACTTATGACAGCTGTAATAGCCCAGATGATAAACCTGAGTGGGGATGTGCTTTTTTGTTTTTTTAACAGTGGCTGCTGATCTATGGGAAATTTTAAAAATTAAAGAATGAAGGTGATATACACAGTTGGTGACTATACAAAGTACTCTATCTGCTTCAAAAAAAAAAAATCAAAACATCTCCCATGTATGTATAAACAATCTAGGTGGGATTTTTAGAAGTGCACAGTGTTGGCCTACAGCAGGTAGGGAAACAATGCTTTAATTTTTTTTTTTTTCACTACAAGAATTAACCTGATCAGATGTACTTTAAAAACATATGACAGCAAGTCATTCTTAGTGATGAAACAGAGCCACTGGTCAAGATCTAAGATCAGGAAATTAAAACACTAATTGCATCTCAACTACTAAGCCACTATGAGGAGGTAGAAAATAACTGCCCAGGCTGTAAGTGGGTTAGGTGGCGAGAGTTAGCATTTCTGCTCTCGCTGAAAGTGTTCTGAGATGGCAGCAGCTCCAAGCAGCTGGGACTCTGGTTTGCATCTCAGTGCAGAAGCTGGCACGTCTCGCTTTACCAGCACTGCAGCTCCACTGGGTACTGGTTTGTTATGGACTGTGGCAGGAGACCATCCCCTGCTGCACGACCAATGTAATTTCCAACCGCATAATGTATTTTGCCAGTGTGACAACACATTTCAGCTAGGAGAGCTGATGCCTCATTGTATGAGATACTAGAAGTACAAACGTGATCTCCATAGCTATGCAATATAAACAAATACAGAGTCTTTGGTTTGTTTTGTTGGTTTGTGGTTTTGTGTTTTTTTTTTTTGTTTGTTTTTTTTTTTTTTTTTTTTAATTTTTTTGGTTTATTTTTTAAATGAAAAATAAACCTTTTATCCTGAGCAACAGAGAAATGTAATGGAGGATCTCTATGTGACAGACCCAACACTATGCCTCAGGGAAAACGATGCTGCTGTGTGACCAGGTTCAAACAAAGCACTGATAAAACATGCAGCAAATGTCTTGGTACTTCCCAGGGGGTCAGGACTGAAACTTAGGCATTTAAGCAAACTTGCTTCAATTAATTTTGGAAGACAGCTACCTTTGTCCAGCCCTTAAATAATGCTGACTGCAAGGCACAGTACCTCATCAGTGCATAATGGCAACATGATGCTGGATATGACCAAGGATGTAGACATCTTCAGTGAAAACACAACTGGATATATAGTGGAACAGACCCATTAAAAGGAGGATTTTAACTTTCTTTCTAAAAGCGTAAAACTCATTCCTCTTACTGCAAGAGGCCTCCAACAACTTATACTACAGCAAGAAGTAGACAGACAAGAAAGAGGAAAGAGGAACAGCCATGCTGAAGTGCATCAGTGGGCACCACAGCAGGAGCCTGAGACATGAGAATTGTGGAGTTTCACTTGACTTGCAAATCCTACCTTTCCAAAAACAGCCCTGAAGCACAGATTTTAGCATGGTTAATTCTGCAAAGCAAAAGGCTGCCAAAGGCTGAAAGATCGCTGAAAAGATAGAATAAAAATTGCTTGCAATTATGTACAAAGATTCATTTTTCATTTTTGTGTGGAAAGAATTTCACCAGCCAAGAGGATAATTTCGGAAAAAATTCAGCATGACCAAAGGAACTCATACAGCAGATTTCAGCGAAACGCCTTTTTAAAAGTACTTGTACTTGTAAATACACTTCCTGAACTTTTATATTATACTGAAATCTTCTACAGAAAAAAATAATCAAGTAATGGTCAATATATTCGACTGGTATTACAGAAGAGAAGGTATCCTTCTGGACCTTGTTCTCTCCAGAATCTGGAAAGGCCTGGACTATATTCCAGTATGCACATAAAGCATTCATGTGTCAGAGAAGTTTCAGAGGCATATGCTAGCCCCTCCATCTGCTCTATTCTCTCTGCAGTCCATATAGAAGATTAATTTTGGGGCTCTCTCTAGAGTCTGACTTCTTCAGGCAGTCTATGGGCCACTTGCACAGGAAGCACTTGTATGCAATTACACGACCACTGTAAATGCAGATATTCTCTAATGAACTGCACGGCGCTTCACAGGTAAAGCTCGAGCTGGCCTCAGAGCAAGGGGAACTTGCCTGGCACTGATAAGTCATTTCTGATACCTGAGAGATCAGCTGGGTTCCCTCACAAAGTTTTGGATGGTATCACCTTCTGGCTGGGATTTCATTAGATCTTCCTTGTTCAATCAGTCATGTTTTCACTTCCATGACAAACTCTGCTGAAAAGCCCAGTGGTGCAGAGAGCAGCAGCGGTTACTAAACAAGGGACAGTCTCTCCTCAGAAAATTAGGGTTGACCCTGTTTCTTTGCATGATGCTGTCACAGTGATGTTATTTCATAAGAGATAAAAGAAAATATTTTTAAGTCACTGATGATCCCATAGCAACATCAAGAGTGTTAAACTAGAACCTGAACAGTGAGGGGAGATGGAGAAGGACCTGGGCAGGGTTTACCTCTCAGATTTCCTCTGTAGTCCTGGCAATCTCCAGAACATGCCAAAGAAACTATATGAGAAAATATTCAAGCTGTACAAATACACTTCAAAACATCACACACTGTCATTACTCAACCACACCTTGCAATATTTTATGTTTTTAAAACTTCGATTTCTGGAGTCAGGTGATTATGGAAAAAACCCATCGTTTCCTATGCGGCTTTTTCCCCTCTCCTGGACCCAGTACATACCCATTTCTCTTTCATGACAAGTTTGAGTGAGGCTTGAAAACAGTTGTGTTTGCATCCCCAAAGTTTAGGAGTCAAGAGGCAAATAAAAAGATCTCCCAACTATGTACCTTTTAAAACTCAATTTTCTGAGCCTAATGTGGAAGGCCAATCCTAATATTCAAGTCTGGCAATATTGATGCAGTTATAGCAACTTCATAAAGTACTAGATTTGTCAAACTTATTTTGCTATTTCAATTTAAAAGATATGATATGAATGTTGCATGAATTTTCACTTGACTATAAGTCGTCATCTGAGGTTGCTATGTATTTTGAGTCTGTCTAGCTGCAGCATAACAGATATACAAATTCTCTTTATCCGCAATAAATTTCTGTATGTTTCAGCTGAGACCAGGTAAGGCCACAGGTAATACAGGCAGAGCACTCCATGCTTGTGTCTTATTCCCCATGCTAGAAACTTGCAGGACTTTAAAAATGTATTCTTGTATTGTAGAAGCAAGACAACAGACAGCTCTAAAAATAGTCAAGACATCAATTTGCCCATCTCCTGCAACTCTAGAACGAGCTGCCAATGCTCTTACAATTTTAATTTCTATATGGTTTCTCAAAACTGAAGGCAGACATCATCTTATATAATAACCTTACTGAATTCTTTCCTGACAGTATCTCTGAAAAGACAAATGGCATCTACAAATACTAAGGATCATTTCTCCTGGTTTTGGGGTTGGTGTTTTTTGGTTTTGTTTTTGTTTTTTTTTGTTTGTTTGTTTGTTTGTTTTTTTCATACAAACAGATTGTTATTCACATAAGATGTTTTAGTCTGGGGTCTACAGTACCTTCAACCAACTCAGTCTGACACTCTGTCCCTTAACACAGATCTTAAAGGAAAATGTTAAACAGCATTGGCCCCAGTAGTGACCACCAAGGAAGGCCACCAGCTGCCAGGTGGAATTTGAATGACTGATGGCTACTCTCTGAGCTCAGAGGTCCTGCTGATTTTCCACTACCTTATAGTTCATCCTTCCAGTCTACTTCTCTCTTAATTTTACTAGGAGGACTCTACAGCAGACCATGTCAAAAAGAATTGTATAGTTTTGGTGTCTTACCACAGAATGAAAGAAAAAATCCCCCACCTATACTCCAGCTAAACTTAAAAATCTGTTTAAAATGCTGATAGGTTTGATAGATGTCTAACTAAATAATGTCAGTCCCTACTTTCAAGCACAAATTGGCAACATTTGCAAGTAAAATAGAAAGCTGTAGACATAGGTTTTTGTTTTGTTTTGCCTTTTTTTTAAAAAAAAAAAACAAACAAACAAAAACAAGAAGAAAAATCAACAGCTTGTTATGAATAAGTTTACTCCAAAACTGAGAGTATCATGAGGGTGTTTAGGATGACTGGGTAGATACAGATTAGTGGACTGAACTGACTGTCCATACAGTCACAGGAGAAAACCATATGCTTATTCTCCTTCAGCAATCCTCTTGATGCTTTCATGGATTTGCCATGGGAACTAACTGTATAACCTTATTCATCCCCTTCTCTGTGAATAGTGTACTTTTTTTTTTTTTTTTTTAAAAATACGATGCTTGGGAAGCATAGCAAGATTGAGAGCTCAGGTGAACAAATTTCTGCACTCTTATGTGCCAGAAAATTGGCTTTGTGTTGAGACACCAAGTACTTTTTATACACAGGTCCAGATGCTAAGCAGACAGCTCTGATACAGGTTCCCTTCTGTTCATCCTGCCAAGGATTTTGTAGCCTCTGAAAACATTCAGGACCCATGATGGGATTAAGTTTCAATGCTTAGGTCAGTTCCTGGCACTGGCAGATGCAAAAAATTATGTGACAAACTGCATATGATGTTTTGGTGAGGATTTAGATTCTCAGCTTATACCTAATAATATTGCCTGCAATGCTCACAATCTCCTACACTTCACTGGAGGCCTCTCCTTTTAAATGAAGAGCATGGAGAGAAGAGTCACAGAAGCCCTAAACTGTAGCAATTATTTTTAATTTTCCAACCCCACATTAAAAATTAGACAATGTAGGCAGTGAGCAAAAAGAATTAAGTCTTCACACCACCACTCAGAATAACACAGAGGAGAATGTCTTCTTCTAGGAAAAGGATAGCGTTCTCAGTCTAAAATGTTATTTTAAGGACTTAAATGTTGTCTGGAGTTTAAATGGCATTCTCATCACCCACTTCTATTGATGGCTTCTACAGGGCACCAGGAGGGATCTCTGAGAGATGCACTTGACTCCAGAGGAGAAGGGACAGAAGTCAGCAAGTCCAGGCACTAATGGGCCATGTTCCCCAATATGGAAGTTATTGTCAGTGCTCCACTAAAGTGAATCCTGGACTTGAAATCCCACCTCCATAAACAGGGCGGTTTGCCCCTCCAGTTCTCTGCAGACTCAGAAAGACTTTGCTAAATTAATTATGTGACAGAAGCTCAAATGATCACACAATTCGAAGCTGCAGGCACTGACGGCACATTTGTCTACAGCGTTTCTGTCCCAACTCTACCAAGCAGAATTTGTGCTTTCTTTTGTGCTACCCACAGGTTAGGAATGCATTTTGATTTCACTGATGTGAAGCCTCCATGAGCAGGCTCCACATATATTGCTTCCATAATTTCTGCTGAGCTCAGTTCCACAGGAGATTGCAGTACTTGCCTTTGCAACCTTCTGCCCAGCTGGCAGCAATGCCGTGTAGGTGGGTGCCGGGTCCTGGGACACAGCCTGCTGACAGCTTCCAGTGAGCATTTATGTTCTTTGTCCTTATTTTCAAGCAGGCCTATATCCATAATCCAGTGTGTCTGAAATACCTTCTGAGGTGCAGAGTGAAGACACGGGTTAACAGCCCAACTCCGCGATAAGATATAGCCTCCTGTACTAAAGTTCATCTGTGCAACTTCATCCTTCTGACTTTGAGACTGCAGAATTAATCCCTGGATTTTACAGTTTTACCACCTTCTAAGCCAAATGCAAAAAACATTGCTTTGGGCAGAAATACTTCCTAATGTAGATAGCCAGCAGCGTGTACATTTACATCAAAACCTCACCATAGGTGGACTACACATTGTACAGACAGTTGTTCTTTTGTGGAAAAAGGCAAGAAACAGTAAGTAGTAGTTAGGAAGGTGACTCCTGGATATTGATCATTACAACATTCTATAATTTCCATTACTGTTGGTCAAGGTGCACACGATGAGAAACTTTTTGCACGTTAATATCTATTTAGAAAATCAAAGCCTTCAGCCAGAAATTAGGAATATCCAGATATCCGGTGTCTACCACAGGTCGATGATTCTTCAAAGTCTTTTATGTTGGATCTAATGGATGAGCTTCAACTCTCCCAGCCAAAGAAATTACTAGAAGAGATTTGTAATTGCTCGAGCTAGATAACCAGAATGGACTGTTCTAACATTTTTTTAAGGAGGAATACTAATCCTAAAAACAATTACTAAAAAATATTAAATGAAAATTAATTATATGAAATTAAATAGCTGATTCTGCAAATGAGTAATAGGATTTTCATAATTTACTTTGGAACAATAAATATGCAGGTTTAAATCTTGACCTTGCTAGTATCATCAACAAAGGTAAAATAAAGCTCATAATATGTGGTCAGCTCAAAAATGAGACCATGTAACTATCTCACCATGCACCTTCCAAGTCATACAGTCAAAAATATCAAGCTATTAAGGAAACACACAGCAGAATTTGTTAAGAGCTCAAGAAATTCACCTTTCCAACTTAATTAAACACAATTTGTTGTTAAAGCAACAGCTCATAAACCAAAAGACAGAAAATTAAAGCATTCTCTTCTACTTGCTCACACTACTAAAGTGGGCTATTTGGATTCAAAGTTTTGCTGCTAACTGCAGACTTGCATTACAGCTTTCTAATTTCCACCTGTGGATCAGTACATGCACCCAGCTGTTCCGGCAGGCAGTAGGATTTGCAGGGACATCTTTGGTGGCAGATTTGGGTCTAGTCACTTAAACAGTTTTACATCTGTAGTTTCCAGCTGTTTCCTGTGAACGGAAGCATATTAACAGCTTGCAGCCATGGCTAACCTACAGCCACACCCACTGAACCAAATGAATAACCTGTATATTTTGCACTCCAACATTTTCTATGCTGATATTTCCCAACCAAAACTAGGAAGAAAAAAAAAAAAAAAACAAAAACAAAAAACCCCTGATTTTCTAAAATAAATAAATAAATCTCTTTAGAGTGTTTTGTGAAAGCACGTACATGCCAGTAAATCTTCTGACAGACACAGGCCATGTTGATACCTGCCAAGCAGACTCCCTGCAGAACCCTGCTGCTTTCCAGCCCAGCTCTGGCAGCCCGCCTGAAGGACGGCTTTGGGGCAAGGACCCAGGACTTCCACGGGAACAGCTTAGGAGACGTAAGAATGAGGGAGGGCATCTGCGTTCACATTTTTTCAAACAACATGTTTCAACTCTGAGCAGACACTTACATTTTTGTCTTTCCATTCCAATGAGAAAGTTTTTCTGAAAACGCAGGAATTATTGCACAACAGAAATATCATTTACCAGCCACTCCTATTACAAAGAACCACAGGCTTAGTCCTTTACGGGAAAGCCAATCAACCGCCTCTCAATTGCGCTTCCCTCTTCCCTCCCTTCTTCCCGCTATGAAATTTTCATTCTTACCTGGAGTCGTGCCGTAACGTTTAGTTTGGGAAACCACCACGTAACTGTCTTCCAGTTCATCTGGCCAGTCTCCCCACTCTAACATCTGATCATTGTTGGCTGGGAGAGGGCACAAAGGCCTCTGACACTATCACCAAATGACTTTCAAGAAGAAAGAGGCAATTTGCAAGACCAATTTACATTATCAAAGATCTGAGAGAAGTTGAACAGCGGTATTGCACCTCTGACAAATTTATCAACCTTACCTTTGCTTATGTACAGACATAATGTACCTCTAGAGTACCTTAGAAAGAACTGATATTTACAAATATTCCCACAGTACTTGACCCTAAATGTGGACATACTTTGTACATGCAATATAGGGACAGCTATGGGTCAAACACATTAGTTGCTATTTAAAGGTTATGGTGGCCAAGACCACATAATGCCTAGGAAGAGCTGCCCAAATTCTGTCGCGATACTAACAAACTTTACCACATCTAGAACTTTTCCTGGGATCTCACCAGGCAAGGTTAACATAATCCTTATTTTAAAGGCAAGCTTTGCTAAAGAAAAATAGAGTACTTGTCTGATGCTAAAATAAAGGCCAGGTTTGATCAGGTTTTTGAATTTAGACAAGACACGTTATACCCTATCTCTTGTGAGAATTGACACAGGAATTTCAATGAGTTCAAATGGTGAAAATAACAGACTTGTGCTTCATGTGAAAGACAGCATTTCAACAAAAACACTGTCTCTTTATGTCACTCCCAGTGACTGTCTCAATGCTAACCTAGCAGGAAATAGGAAGCTTACTGAACAACCAACGCTATTCTGTGCCCAACAAAAGTTTATCATGCTGGTTTCAGCCCAATCCTACTTTATTTACAAGATACAGCAAGATTAGAGCCAGTGGCACCATAGTAATTTATCAGCACTCACACATAACTACAACAAGAACTCATAAAAAATTGAAATTGTCATTCTCTGTTGGCTTCTCCAGATTTTCTCCTCAGATGTAGTGACTTATTTAAGCAGTAACTGTTGCAACTTTGATGAAATTAGAGAAATTATAGTTTTCAAATGACAGAAATACATCTAACTGTATTAGTATTGTCTCTAAAAGCATTACTGTGGGGTCAAACCAATAATACTACATATTTTCCTTTGAGTTTATAAGCGCACAATCACTGTTAAGACACTAGTTTACAAAACGGAGACTGGTGTGAAAGCCATGGTCAGTGTTCATCTGCACCTCCTACATCCTAAGTGTAAAGGCAGGTAGCTGATGCAGCCTCCTATCAGGTCACTGCCACTAGTGCAACATACACCAACTTTAGTCTTCCCCTTGAAAACATATAGCAATAGTGCTGAGTTTGGTTAACTTAGCTGTTTGTTATTTTCTCAGTTCAAACAAGAGAGGGAAGAGTAAATAAGGCACTGTAAAGGACTTTGCCGGACCACAAGTGTGTTGCCATAGCCAAAACAAAATATATGTAGCGTATTAATCAATTTGGAATATAGTGTTAGAGACTAAGGTTAGTACTGGCTGCAAAAGAGCCAAATTGTTCTTATTCTAGCCATCATACTGTCCAATTTTTTCTTCCTCAGAGAAAAAAATCCGTGGAAAAAAGAGGAAACAAATAGCCAGCGTGTTCCTAGGAGAAAGGTCATTGTTCCATTGTCTACAACTGTGAGCTCACCACCTTCAGGAACAAGCAAGGAGAAATACGAGTTAATTTACTGAACAGAATTCTGCAGTGAGATATATACAGAAACTTACTCCATCTTGTAAAAATTAGTGCTTTCTGGGACAATACAGCAACATATCAAACTCAAAACACATCATTTACTACTAGTATTTATGATGTGGATAATGACTTCAGAATGCAAGAATCCAGTTTCTTTCCATCCTAAATTTGGTGTCAGCATCAACACCACAGACATAAATGAGATGCATCAATGGAAAATATCAAATATTGTTTGCTCCCACAACATAGCACTGGTATTCACATTGGTTTTCATGAATCTTAGTAATTATTTTCTAAAAACAATCAGCTAATAACTATGGTTCTCTGTAACTGTGTTGCTTTACTGCTTTAAATTTTATTATTTTTTTTCAAATCAATTTCTTTCACAGCTCCATCTTTAATCTCATCTGTAAACAGATAAATAATGTATTCTGACTCAGAGTTTATCCGAAAATAAGAATGATGAACATAAAGCAAAACTGACCATATCTGCTATAACAGTTCATGCATAAAGTTCCTTTACATAGTCTCTATAGCACACAATTCACTTCCTTTGTTTGCTGTATTTGAGGCCAAAATGCAATACCCGCTCAGCAGCTCTACAGCTGTACTCTTTAGCAACTTGAGATGAGAAGTGAATCAAACTGTATTCAGCAACTCATATCTATCCAGCAGAAAAAACAGAATATATGTATGCAGAACAACCCAGTGAATTCTGTCCCAAGGCTGACTTGTTGCATTGAGTACCTATCCTAAAAAACAGTAAAAACTTGGTTATAGCAAGACATTTACAACAGTAAGCCAGAAGCTTGGAGGGTTTGCTTGGGGTTTTGGGGTTTGTTTTTGTTTTTTTTTTTTTTTTTTTTAATGTGTAACTACAAGTCAGGCACTTGGCACTACATTGCTGCTGTTTCTGGATTTATCTTTCAAAGTTACAGATGCAAAAACATCCTGGAAAACCTAAACCGAAGTTCTTTTGAAAAATACAGTTTCATCCAAATAAAGCCATAAAATCAGAGACTGCTCTAAGTACACTATAGTAAGCCCTCAGATTAACTGACTTTGCAATGAATTCTAACACACAAATAATTTCTGTGTACCTTTTGGGTTTTCTGGCAAACACATTGCACAGTCTTGGTTATTACCCCTATGGTAATGTCACATTAACGGAATTAACATGACGCTTTTCTTTTGCTAGCATGACTTCTTAAATGATTTTCAAGGTTCTTGTATCTCAGTTCTGTTTTGTATGTTAAAGCAGGCGTATATAGCAGCAGTGGCTCGCCGTGGAGGACACGCACCATTTCAGCATTGGCTCACAAGAATGCACTGCTTGGGATGCACATGCTCATTTGAGCAAACCACTGAAATAAATATTTATCAACTCAGCTATAACTATTTCCCTCTCATACTGGACAGTGCTGGACAACAGACAGGAATTTTAATGATTTGACTATTCATTCTTTTTATATGCCTCATTTAATTGATTAACATCACACCAAATATACGTATGGGACTTGTAAGTTCCACCTGCTCCAGTACAGTAGGGAATCTGTTGTGTGGGCTCATTTTCCCAGCAAAATACTACATCCCACTCTCTTTGGAAAGTGAAGAGCTAAGTTTCTTTCAAAAATGACAACTTAGATTCTTCTTATGTAGCTGGTTCCCAGAAGTAAAGAAACTGCAGTCTCAAGGGATCTGAAGGGTGACTCTGAATTTTCAGACACTTGTGGCAGTATCTTCACTTTTCTTCTGCAGCTCTCCCACTCCCACCCAGGACAAGACTATGTTTTATTAGCTTCAGTGGGGTTCCACACCAAAGTAACACTTCCCAGCATCTACTCTGTCTGCTGCCTTGTCCAAGCTAGCTTCTAATAAACTGACTTCACCATTACCCAACAGCTGAAATCCTCTATTACTTTCCATGCCATAACATGGTGGATGTTCCCCTTAAAAGATTTTATCAGTGATGTAATTTCCTAGTACAAAACTGCTTCACGCACTGGGGGGGTGGGGGAAGAGGGAATAAATTGTCTGAGATCAGCACCAAACACTGCCTCATCTCCCAAGGGTGATGAATCATGCACCCTGCTCAGAAAAAAACATGTCCTCAGTGAAAGGGAGTGTTGGATGCATTAGATGGAAAACACCCTAACTGAAGAATTTTGCTTGTCTGTAGATGCCAGCCCAATGTATAAAGAGAAAAAAGAAATTACAAAGGTGCACTTTGCACAAACATCCACTTACTTTACTTTTGGATGGCTTAAGGAAGAAGATACGCCAATGGCAAGGGAGGGGAGGAGAAAGGAAAAAATTGGAGAGAGGAGCCAAGTCTGAAATGGGGCCAGAGGCAGGAAACAGAGCGGGGTGGGGGAACAGAGCTCCGCAACAGCAGGGAACAGCAAACTGGCTGGAGCTGGCAAAGCACCATGAAAAGGAGACAGGACAGCATAAAGGAACGAGCATGCTGCACTCTGGGTCGGGTGAGGAAGCCACAAGATAGACTTTATAGTGCCATTAAAACACTGTATTTTAAATATTTGAAAATTGAACTGGTATAGAATAATAATACTGCAAAAATGAACCAAGTACTGATCCACAAGGCATCACACCTCTTACCTCTCATCCACTCAAAGAAAAGCCCAGAGGTCACTCAGCTGAGACTGCAGAATTTATAGACAGGTTCTAATCAACTCTGATGGTTTCCTCCTGGGGAAAAGATGCTACCATGCCAGCTGAAAAGCACAAGAGGTAAAGACCCCTTGAAATTCCATAGGGCAAAGAACAGATACCTGTTTATATACTGCACCTGTGCTCCACTCCATAAACTACACTAGTTTTTAAGTAAGTTTCTGGTATTTTTTTTATTACACTGTGCTAATCACGTCCTGTAAAATCCACTGTGGAGGTTTTTCTAGTCCTTCTTTATCAGCTGTGAATTCTGGAGAAGGATCTTTTTGTGCTTTAGCAGGGCTGTGGAGATCAACTGGAAACCCTAGTACGTCGTCACTAAATACCTCTCCATAAAGACAAATGTTCTCACTGGAGATCCTCAAGTTTCAAGACTACTTCCTCACTTCATCTTAAAAGCAAACAATAACCTATCTTCTCAGAGGGAGTGCTTGTTTTTCAGGTAAAATAATTAAAAACCTTTCCAGAGGTCTAGTTCATCTATCACAAAATAAAGCAGTAAAGAGAATTTGAAAACAAAATACAAATAATACTTCTCCAATTCAGGCCTGCTAGTTCACAGAAGCACCTCATACCCTCACTTCACACGGACTTTGCCCATACACCCACTCTGGACACCAGAGAAGGCCAAAGAACCCAGCGCTCAGCTCTCCGTACCTGCCACAAAGCCCTCCAGCACTCAGAAGAAACCTGGATTTCTGTCCCAATTCTCCTGTGAGTAAAATGTTAGTTGGAGGCTTCCTGAGGTCCACTTACACCCTGATTTTATTAATCCTCATTTTACATACTTTTAATAAGCCACAGAACAGTTAACATGGTGATTTAATTATCTAGCCCTGAGGACTGCCCTTTTACACAAGTCTGTGGACATAAAATGCTGTTCTATCAATGCCTCTGTAACACTCAAACAAGGCCATAGAAGAGGTCAGCATCTACCAAAACCAAGAGGAGACCCATATAGGTTCCTACTTAATGGAAGCAACATTAGAAACATCAGAAAGTCCAGGCAGGGTCTGGGCAACAAATGAGTTACTTTTTACTGATTTACTGAATCTAAAATTTTTTATTACTGAGATTTGTTTAGTATTGTTTCACATAGGAGAGTACTAGTTAAGTTATTCCTGTGTTTTGCAAATATATGGACAGGTCGGGCTGACATGATGATGACTGCTGGGGAAGTAGTCCACGCTCAGCCTGCACAAGACTTGCTGCGTCTTTACACTTACTATGGTAAAGGCATAGCAATTTAAAATCCCTATTAGTTGAGCTCTGCAACCCCAGCTATCAATGGATTTAAAAGAATTGGGGTTTATTGTCCTTTTTTTTCCACTTCTCTTTACTCCTGTTAAAGAGGTATGTGCTTCATGCTCACAAGCATTTTAACTGTGAAATAACTAGATGCTTGCCATGGCAGCATCACTTAATGGAGCTACTTAATTTCCATCATCTGAAAAAAAGCGTATTTGGTATTCTGCTGCTAAGGCAAGCAAAAAGGTTAAGTGACATATTCCATGACACAGTACCTGCTGCCAGAAGTTACACAACAACATCTGAGCAGAAGAAAGGGAGATATTTACAGATATCACAGTGAAACTAGACAACACGTTACAATCCAATTACTGGGGCATCTTACTTTCAAGTCCAAGGAAGCTGCAAATGTAAATGTCTGGAGAACTCCAAAAAATGTCATTTGTCTTAGAGATATCACCCCTCCTCCAGCTCAAACACATTCAGCTGTTGCCCATCATCTTTCATCCCACATCTGCCAAAACTGAAGACATACAAACATATTGGTACTTATGTACGCTAGTTTCATAAGTCCATCAGTGAGTGTTCTGTACCTGTCTGAAAGTAACTGGTGATGGACACTCATTTTTATGACATGGCAGGAAGATAGCCTTTCCCCAAAGACCTTCCATTTCTTCCTTTTCAGTGAAGTTTAAAGCTGTATTTTTCCCTAAATTCCCAGTCTCCCATAGACCAGAATGCTGTATCACCGTGGAGCATCTGCCAGTTGACAAAGTAATGCATGGGCCAATAAAATCAACCAAACATTCATTGTTCTAAGGGTAATATAATGCTTGCTCTATCTCGTGTATTTGAAAGCTCAAAGTAAGTGGTTCATTCTTATGTGAATAGTGCTAGAAAATGGGTTTGTATACTGGTCCCTCATCTGGCCAGCTTGTAAATGCCAAGAAATCTCTAACTGTCCAGTTGCACTGCTATTGCCTGGAATCATCTGACTGACTGCTCAGTTTCTTTGTCTCACATCATTGAGAAAATGGTCTCCTACCTTTGCTCTGAATTGCTCAGTCAGAGGCAAAGTCAGTGAAATGCCTGTTGTAATACAACGTTTCCAATAAGTAGAAGAATGTTTATTCTATGGTGAAAAACATGCAGTAGAGTATAGCTGAAATCTGAGTATGTCAATTTTGCATAATCATTTCTTAATGTACTTTGATGTCTTTTCCAGGCTGCAGTGCGTTAAACGTGCAAGCTAAGGAAAGTGAAGCCAGGTCTCAAGGTTAAGCAGAAGGTCTGTGCTAGGACCACTACAACATCCAGAAATGCTAGTGAAAGATGAGGCTGCACGATGCTAAGTAGCTGAGAATAGCAACAGTCACGCAGATAAGTGAAAAATATTTTCTTTCCCTTGCTGAAGTAATATTGTATACAAAAGGAACCTGATACACTACTGAGGGAGAAAAACACAAAGCCTTAGTGGACACGGACTACCAAAGCCATTTCCTAAGATAAGCCTGCACTCATCTTGAAGGGAGCCCCAGAGTGAGCCATTTGAATCCACTGTAGCAAGAAGCAGTCCAGGCCAAACACGGGCTCTGAAAGGGGGCACAGAGTAGGAAAAACTTCATGACCAGCATCAACCTACATTCTTACTCTAAGCCTACCAAGACAGGGGAGAACCATTTTCCTACCCTGGAGTACACACTCACTGCTGCAAAGAAGGCAGCTAAAAATTTCCTGTTTCACGTAGGAAGGAAAGTTCTGCAGACTTAGAGGCTGGCTCAAGGAGTGGGGTTTCAAAGGATCAGGCAGAAGACACTGGTAAAAATGGTATCCCAGACTGGAAGAATCACTGCTCCGAACTCCTGCACCTTAAAACTTCATCATACTGTCTATTACCTTTCCTTTTCTGCTCATTGTAGCAGGGTAATAGAGAAAAAATTGCACATCTGCTTGCAAATTCTGTGACAGGACAGCTGGTTGCTTTGCCAGGGTGGTTGTTCTCACAGAGCTCTCCTGATGCGCTCAGTCAGCGACCATGCCCAAGCACCGCAACAGGCAGAGCCTCTGTTCAGCAGAGAGGAGCTAAAGATAGCTGCCCCGCTCCTCTCCTTGGTTTCCAAGTTCGGTCTTTCTGCTGACCAGTGTTGACCAGATGGGCCCTAAATTTTAATAGCTAAGTGAAAAGGAGAAGGGATGTCTCCTGATGTGTTTGTGCTGAACAGAAAACCCACCTCAGGCTGGAACATGCCAAGAGTTGCCCATTTGTAAAACAAAACAAAAAACCTGGATGCTTTACATCAATGGAAGCTGCAGAATGGTTCACACTGGAACTGTGCACGAACACACACAACAGGCTTCACAGTGCAAGTGAAGGGGCTTATTAGAGATGAAAGAAGGCCTCACATCACCCCTTGTAAGGGACCATTGTCTCCCTTTCTGCTACAGTGGTCTGTGAAGCTGTGGGAAACAAATGACCTCCAAGCCACAGCGCTGTGTGGAACTGCAAAGAAAAGGAAGGGGGAGGGGGAAGAAGTTTTGTGGGAGGGCCAGCATCCTTGCTGTCCCGTCTTCCAACAACATCCCCACCATGCCATCCCTGTGCATAGCACAGAGGTGTTTCTCATGCCTCCAGCTCCTGCTGCAGCCCAGTCAGCAACAGAACTGGAATCTCAGTGGGGAGAGCAAGACAACCTTCCCCACCAGCACAAGGGGTTTTCCCACGTGGCTGCCTGGCTGGTTACTCCCGCTTAACGGTTGAAGGTATGCTCCAGCCCTCCTGCTTTTGATTTGTACTTTTTGATACCATTAATAAGGAACAGAAAATCCTGCTTCACTTGGAAGAAGGATAGACAGGGATCAAACAACAGAGAGACCAACAAGTAGTAAATGAAGCACTGAGGAAAATGGAGAGAAAGAAGGATGGGTGTAGCACACAAAGGAAAAAGTATCTATAGCTGATGCTTATCCCATGTCCATTACTGAGTTTCTGGTTATGAGAGATGCTGGGAGGAGCAAAGGTGAGTTAAACAGTACCCAAGCACATGCACTCCCCAAAGCTTGCTGAGCTACTCTGAATACAGAACACCCTCATTTATTCTTTCTGGTCTTGTCTTCCTTTTTGCTTGCTCCTCATAACCTTCTTTCCAGTCATTTCATCAATCTGTAGTCTTTTTCACCTAAACAGAAGTCCATCCTCTATTACATTCAACACTGCTCTGGAAAGCAAGACTAGTATTTGTGACCTCCAGGCTAAATTACCGATTCTACCAAGAAGTGAGGTCTAGCATTTTTGCTAAAGCCATTGGTTCAGGAACATAAATTTCTCTTAACCCATTAACACAAAACTGTGTTTCTCACTCAGCATCTGGTTCAAGATTTCTGCCTTTATATTTGCAGATCAGTCAACAATATGTGAGTAAGCATCTCTCTGCAGTGCTGACAGTCAGACCAGGGTGCCAGCACTAAAGAGGATGCTCCTGGTTGCACCAGGAGGGGAACTCTCTCCTGGACCAAAAGAGAGTAGCACAGGTATAAATACGTTCAAGACTATAGGCGACATTCAACTTAGCTTTCTCTGAATTTCTTCAAAACCTCTAACCATGACACCACAAAGTTCATGCAGTAAACAACCTTTGAAATAACTATTTTCTTTACAGGCTGAAAAAGAAGAGAGTACTATCGCTATCGTTATTTTGTATTTAAATATTTAGAAGATGGTCAGACACTTTGATAGTGCATGGATGTAACTGCATATGCAGAGTAAGGGGGTTTTTTCCTTAGACAACTCTAAAATACATTATATTTCTAATTAAAAATTATATAGCTGTGTTACTAACAGCAACACTAATTGTAATATGAAAAATTTGAAAACTTAATATACCTTTCCATGATAAAGTCTCCTTGGTTATTTTGTTTAATACATCTCAAGCTGGAGCCAGGCTTTTAAACCCAGCACTACACTGTCTAACTTGCAAATGCATTCAGGAAATACCCAGAGCTAAACAAAAACTGTTCTCAATTATTTTAAGTTCATAAAACAGCTCAGTATAAGGTTCTGAATCCCTTTTTAGTTAATAGAAATACCCCTACAGCTGGAACCCAGACTACAGCTCTAGCCACCTCTCTTTCCAATGTCAACAAAATTTTCCGCTTCTGTCACAAGATTTTGACAGTTCTTACAACATCAATGAATCAAGTCTTGTGGTCCCTCTAGAAAAGCTACATTATCCCCAGTGCACATAAAAGGGGAATCAGCAGAAAGACAGCTCTGAGGTAGTTATAACCCACAGGTAACAATGTAAAGTGAAAAATGGAGATGGAAAGAGAAGCACTGCCCTTATAGCTGGTCAAGGGCTAAACACATTCAAGTCAACAAAACTTGAATTAAAGCAGTAAAATGTTTCCCAGGACACAGAGTCAAGTAGCAAGGAAGGTGAAAAGCTGGAAGAGCCCTCAACAACAGTAACTCTCGCAATCCATCAGGGGAAAGCAGAATCCACAATGCAGCACAGATTTGTACTGACATTTGTTATTCCCCAGAACAGGATTATGTACTGTCCAATGTAATTGTGTAAAAAAAAACTTTCCAACTTTGCTTAAGTCCTTCAGGAAGTCGACAGTAAAGCCATGTACAGAAGCCAGGTCTCCAGATGCCTAGTCCTGTAATTTCAGAATACTTCTAAAAAGATTTGTGTGCATATGTAAGCAATATCTCTCTATAATAAATGTGTAAGTGTCACTACATACATGGACTCCATCTGAAAGCTTGGGAACCCAACCAACCAGTCAGAGTTAGCATCTGAGAAATGAGAAATTAAACTTCTATAATAAAACTTGGCTTTATATAATGCTTTGCATGTTCCCTGTTCTTGGCAAACAATAATTACACAACTGGTTTTCACTGTCCATTCAGAGTGAAATGAAAAACAAACCACATAAACGGAAAGTAGTAAACTAATAGACAGAATTGTTCACAACCTTTTGGTTTTAGTACTCTCAGGTAGGGAATTGTCTAATGTCTTCTGTTCATCTTGCTGATGGGCCTTTCAATAAGCACCTACACATGATAAAGTTAATTAAAATGACTGCACAACCTATGAAAAAATATTTGCTAAGGACAGTAACGATACAGTGACATGGAAAATGCAGTCCATAACCTTCAGAATACCTAGTTATAAAGAACAATAAGACAGATTGAATATAAACACTGAAACCCAGGAGACCACATCCCTGAGCACAGTTATATACTGCCACGTACTCTGCAGGTATAAAAGCATGATCACGAAAATCAACAAAACCAGTCTAAGGAGAATCACTTCAGTGCAGTAAGACAAGCATAGAGTCCCCAACACCAAGCCTTCTCTCCTCCCCTGGACAAATGCAAACAAGGTCACTGCCAAACAGAAAATTGACAGTGTTGACTGACCCTGTAAGGTTCTTTTTGGTTGTATTTTCAAGTCCCTGTAAACATTACTACTTGAAGCAAGCTAAGTTGCTTTTGTTCTGCTCTAAGACTGGAGGCTGAGCCTACATCAGAAATAATCAGGGCAGAGGGAAGGTGAGCTAAATACACACACATTTTATTCTGCATTTATTAACATCCTTCTCAATTGTTTTCCCAAAGACAACATTACCAGACAGCTAGTGAGTTGTTTAAAACTCTGTCCTGAAGCAGAAGTACCAATCTGGCTCTCATTTTTGTGTGGTTTCAGAAAGCAGCTGTTTGTGTTTACAGTCACCAGCAAACAATTCAGCTTTTTAATCAAACAAGAGCTGCTTGGGTGCCTTTGCCCATGGCTATGGGAATCAAATCACTCTGGAAAACAGACCTTTTACAACAATACTAAGAGGCCCTCAGCGGATGCAGGGGATTAGAGAGGCATGCTTTCTGAGAACCCAGGTTTATAGTCTGTAGCGCTCTCCATTCTGGGTCAATATACTGGGCTCAGTAGAAAACTTCAAACTCTCAAAAGGTCCTGGGTCAGTTTTCTTTCTTCTTTCTCCAAATCCTGTTCTTTCTGACTCATGTGCCTACATCCTCTATCTTTTTGCCCACTGCATATGCAGAAACACAATAAAATGTTAGTTCAGATCTATTATAAAACAAAATTAGAGAATCCAAGACAGGATGACTATTTTTTTCCTAGCAATAGAGTACCTTACTTATGAACAGAGGAACGTTTTTCCAGTATGAACACTTGTGTGATAGCACTTGCTTAGAGGTCAAACAGATTGTGTGAGCTTCTCTCCATATTTCACTTTAGCTTTGTAGAGACCTTTCTCTATTGCTGCCCTGCTTGGAGCTGTTGATAACAATTACAAGGTGTGTCAGGTATAACCATACATGTAAATGTCTTTTTGTCACAAGAACAAGACCAGTTGCTCATTTCTCTAGAAGTGAATTAAACACTGAAATATCAGTGGTGTGCCTCATAAGGAGTCAAACTGAAACGTATATTGGCCAAGATTTTTGTGCTCTTGCACTGGCATGTGGATCAGCTAGCAAAGGAGGAGCAGGTGAGCTTAAATGCTGAAGCTCTAGATTTGAAAAGGCAAAAAAGTATCTCAATGAGAAGCAACTGCCTACTTCCTCCTGATCATAGCCTAGTAATGACAGTATACTTACCTGTTATATTTTGAAACATGGTAGTCTGAGCCAGTCCTTTGGCTTCTTTCCTTATTGGAAACAAATATTTACAATACACTGCAATCTTGGCCGTTCCTGTCCACAAAGCTTCCATAAGAAATCGCTATGTGAGCTATGAAAACAGGATTCAACCAGGATGTTTTTTCTCTTCTAGAAAAGAAACACAGAGCTTAAAAGAGCTAATACACTGGAAAAATCTACTAGGATTGACCCAGCAACAAGCATAGGAGGCTTTAACTTGACTTGAAAGGAGCACAGTCTCTTTTCTTGCAGGCAGGTAACATGAACCAGTTTAGTTACTGGTGTCTTCCTCATTCCACCAGGAATTCCAGGGCAAATTTGAAGACGTATGTCTTCAGAAAAATTTTAGATAGTCTCACAGATGCTTCACTGAAGTTACAAAAAGCTGATGGAGTCCACAAAGGGAATGTAAACACTCACTTGAGCTGCTCTACAGACTGATGGAGGACATCAATCCAGGAAATAAAAAAAAAAATAATTGTATCACCATCAGCAGCTGGATGCCAGACTCAAAGATTCACTATGATTGTCCCCCTAAAAGGAACACAGATTCTCCATGTTCTGTCATTGCAAGTGCTGCTGCAGACATTAATAACCACTAAAAATTTATTTTCCCATGAAGTTACTTCAAGTAGATCACTGCTAAAAAACTCAGCAAGTGGCAACCTGGAGACACTGTGTTTTGATTTTATATGGTATCTGCTTCCTCTGGGATTCCCTAGCCAGGGTAGTACATAATCCTTTTCAATAAAGAATACTATTCAGGCAATTCCTAAGCCAGCAGCTAAAGGAAAAAATAATAACCCTTAGCAAAGAATACACAAACAACTATCTACAGTCTAAAAGAAAATCCACTTAGATACAAACTAAACAGGAAACTGAAGTGTCCTGAGTTTAAATGAGGGGAAGCTGCAGATGAGTTCTGGCTCTCTAGAGAATAAAAGCATTTCAGTCTTATGGCCACTGGCAGCAAAGATCTTTTTTATTCCATCTCCTCAAAACCTGAAGTCTGTGATCTCTATCCAGTGAGCATGAGGGAAGATTAATTCCCTCTTCATTAACTTCTTGAGTCTTTCACCTTGAGCACAAGTTCAAAATTGCACACAGCATCCTTATACAAAAAACAGTCCCAGGGTTTCATAATCTAGGTTATCCTTCCTCAGCAAATGCAGTTTATTACACGGAGGAATGCCAAAAGTTAAGTGTGTAAGTTTATACAGACATACCACACTATTTGTATTGGATTGATTAAAAAACCAGCAAATGAAAACAATGACTCTAAAGAAAAGAATCTAAGAACAGAGCGTTCTTTATGTATTTGTAATTTTGGTTCCTAAAAAGACACACTTTCAGGAGTTGAATATGTAATAATTTTCAAAACTTACAAATGACCAGTAATGAGTATGGCAATTGGACTAAATATTCCTTTCCAGATGAACTTTATGTACAACTTCTCTTTAATTTTAAATCCCTGCCTTCCATGAGTTTTTCAAATTTCTTTTACAGGAAAACATCACTGTTCATACTGATTTCTACATTTCATGTAATCCAACTCAAAAAGGTTTAATATATAATTTCCAAATAATTAAAAGAACTCAATTTCTGTTGATGTGAATGTTGCAATTGTTATTGATGTGCTATGAGGAATGCATGCCAATTACTCCTGACCAGGCCCCAGTAGATTCAGCACTGAAATTTCCTATCAAAATAGCCTTTACTTTCATAAAAGGAAGAAATTCAAACAATACAAGGTAAATTTAATCATGCTGTGACTATAAAAATAAAATAAATTAACCAAAAGAAAATTTATTAATAAAACAACAAAGAAGCAAATTTATTTGTTAGTTATCCTTTCAAAATTACTGAGATGCAAATTCCTCAAGAATTTTGCTCCAATTGTTAAACTAACATCTGCAAACAAGAAACATAAATGTAGCATAGCTGAGATAAACAAGTCAGCCCTCCTCTGAATGTTATTGAAAGGATATGTTCAAAATTTGAAGGATTAAAGCACATTATGAATATGAACTGCAGGTCTTGGGAGAATTTACGGATATTTTAATGAAAAGCATCCACCTCATGACACGAAGGCCTAGATGATATCTGCACAGTGCATAGTGGTTTTTCCCATAAAGCAGCTGAGGAAACTGAGACTCATGCTCACAGTTCCCAACTAGTTTTCTCCTTGTTCTGGTGGAGATACACGTGACTTCACTCACTTCTTTATCTCATCAAATGCTTGTGGCTGACAGCTAGAGAAGTCCCTGAATTTATGCTTCCTGGTGCTCTTTGCACACTTGCTCACTGTGAAATCCTGTAGCTGCCCCACAGAAGCCACACTGACTTTCTGAGCAACTCCCTATTTCTCTTGTGGATGTTCAGGTGAAGGTTAGGATAGAGTTGTCGGAGGTGAAAGAGCACCTCACAGCAAACAACATAGCTAACGTATTACAAATAGCATTTAGTGAAGAATCAATAGCTGTACCTGGCAGAAATAAAACAGTTCTCTATTATAGGTGGTAATCGCTGGCTTAGCACTGATTGAAAATCAGTAGATTTCTTTTTGCCCATCACTCTGACAAAAAAACTTGTTATACACATGAAACTACTACTCCCTTCTTCCTCCCTACTGTATTTCACATACACGATATTTCTGGAATCAGAAAAAAAAAAGATCAGATTTTACATGCTTTACTCACAGGTAATCTCTGTGAATGAGCCAAGTAACTTCTGACCTCTATTTGGAGAAGCTAGAATCGGAACACCTTAAAAACTATGCAAGCTTCTAAAACTTCCGTAATTAATAACTGCTGTGAAGGCTATTTCATTTCTTCTAGTCCTGTTTATTCATAATGAGCTAAAACTTCCAAGGCCTTTTAAGACAGTCAGAAATCCAGTGATGCAAAACCATTGTTCTATGAAAATTAGGGTACGAATGTGACAGGGAAATTCTAAGCAGTACAGATTTTATACTGTCTGTGAATTATAACTTTGTTCTGTTCTTTTTCACCCTTATGCATCTGCACCATTGGAGTCATCTGAGAGATACCAAAGGAGAGATTTGGTTTTCCATCTCCCAGTCAAAGAAAGCAAAAAGAAACACTTTCTCCAGAAAACAAGTTCTTTCAGTATCTGCAGCTTAATAATTTAGAAAGAAGATTAAGTCAAGCTTCCACTTACAAAAGCATTAATCTGCAACCAATCTAGAAATGTTCTGAATGTATCCTGTAATTATAAATGGCAGATAATTGGTATCTAAACTTATCAGTCTTGATAAGAATAATGGTACAACTGGCTAGGATTACACACTCACAGACAGGAATGAAGGTTTTTCAAGCAGGCTACCTCCAGCCCCTGCACCTTGGATCCCAGCAGAAGCATGGCCAGTCAGGCTTACCACGACAATAGAAGCTGTTGGTCAGAGTGAATGAGGAGCAGGTAAAGACGAATGGGTTGATTTTTGGCTCCCAGCCATATAATTCATTAAGCTATTGTCTGAAGCAATGAAGCAATGGTAATTTGTAGCTAAAATAAGACAATGTTACACTGTTACATGATCATTCTCTTGCCGAAGCATAGAAGAAGAAAGAAAAAATTCACCTTAACAATGTGTCTTCAACTTTCAGTGTTATCTGTGGCTACTCCTCAAGCACAGCTTACAACTTGTCCCTTGCTTAGGGCTGTTCTTGAACTGTCTAATTATGCAAAACAAGATGATGCTAGGTCTAGAATTACAAAAAACCACAATCCACGTTTTCTCAAAGGCTGTCCAGCAAGAGCTCCTAACCTAGAAACATAAAATTACACTGGCTATCATTAGACTTAACTTTTAAAAACTCAGTCTTTCTAAAGTGAAGTCAGATGCACATCTGTGATTATCAGCACAACCCTGACGTTGGTTGCACTATAAAATGACCCCAGACCTGGCTACAACATGAAACTGCTCATGGTTCCTTATTCTGGTAGTATCAGCATGCAATTTGTTGGACAGATTCTGTAATCCACAGATGAAGGTAGTTGTAGGCTTTGAGTTTATCCAGCATTAACAGCCCCTAATAGCTTAGTTCAGCACAGACATAACAAATGGAAATGGCTTTAAATTATCCTTCCCCTGAGACATAATTTCATAAGAGAACAAACTCTATATGCACAAAGAGAGATTTCCAATGTAAACATGTGGTAGAAGCTAAAAGCTGCAGTCAGATTTAGAGCAAAGCAAGGGATACAATTTCAAAGGCACCGATTTCTTTCCAGTTCACAATATATATATTCTTTTCTGCTGACTTTTCTGCCCTTTGTGCTCAGAAGACCATGTATATTAAAGAAGTCACTTTTTAACTTTTTGAGACCTTAATGGGCTTTGTCTCATTTTTCCCCTCACACAACAACTCTGGCTGGGATGCAGAATCTGCAGTTGTTATGATGGTTTAATCATAAGCAGCACCAGAGTCATTACCAGCATCTGACTGTCAGCATTTTAAATTATCCTGTATGTTTTCAGAAGACTCTAGAATTCTGACTAACTTATTAGCTAATCTGAAATTCTTAAACTGCAAGAAAAAAAAAAAAAAAAAAAAAGGTTAATGTGTAATAACTCCATTATGGAGGATTGTTTGTTTTTTTCTTTCTCAGGATTAACGGAATTTCAGGCCCAATTTTGTATTTCATGAGATGCCAAGAAGAGTCTGAGAGAAAAGTGTTTTACAGAGAGAAATCCAATGGCAGTGCTAGCAAAACCTGTATTTGTGAAGTCTAATATTTTTACGCTCTGAACTTCTTAGTACTCTGACAAATACAACTATGAAGACATTATATTGCAACCATTATTATTTGGAGGTTTGACCTCATCACCTCTCATAAAAACACAATACCAGATCTAAGTTCAACAGAAAACTTCCTGTCATTTTGTACAACACGACATTGACTTATTTCACATCTGAAGTTTAGATCCCTAAAGGTTAGTTGCTTTTATTGGTTTGTCTTTTCAGCAGAGACAGTGTTTTTAAACACTGCTAACATTCAATGCTGAATCAGTGCCCTAAAAGAATAGATGAATTATCTATTTGAAGATGATAGTGTTTTTTGTGATTGGACACATTGAGTCTGTTATACTAGTAAAGAACAAAAAGTCATCTGAGGTTTGCAGTTTCAAACCATGGTATTTAAATAGAAACAATCAGTATTTATATACTCTCTCTAATGAACAAATTTAAGGATATAAATTAAACAAAAAGGAAGCAGAAAAAAAAAAAAAAGGCTAAAATGGCAAATCCAGGAAGAAAAGAGGGATACTTATAAAAGCTAACATTTGCATGCAAATATTATGCACTGTAAAGTGGCAGGAGGGCTATCACTACCAACTTTTATAATCCAACAAAGCAAAACAATAGCCTGCATGTACAAAGGATGAAATCTGTTACAGTGATAAATGTCTATGGGATGCAGCTTTGTACCTCATACTCTAAAAGTTGTGTGCTGATGTTACACAAGCTTTGTCACTAGTCCTGATATTGTACATGCCAGTAAAAACAGACCAAATCACATCAGAAAGTTCCTTCAGGAGGGTTATTTTTGTTGGTCTACCCTCTAATATTACTTATCTTTTAAAGGTTCCTCCCCAGGCCTCATGCAGTAACAGAAATCATCCACTGGTCTCGTATTCTTTAGGATATACAAGTCACTCCTTCAGCAACATCTACCACATATAATTTAACACCAACCCCAACCCTGATCTGTTACTGTGTTGTGGTTTAGAAGGATGCTGTTTCTGACATTTAATCCATAAAAGAAATCTCAAAGTCATCATGCATTTTGAGAGACCACGACACAGGGTTCACTGGCCTAAGAAGTTTTTTTACTATCTCATTAAAAAGCTTTATGTTTTAATACTAGTCCTGCAAATATCATGAGGCAAGATGTGAACCGGCTGATGTGTTCAGCTGAAGAACAAGTGATAATGCCTGAAATTTCCATGTTGCCAACACCCACATACACAAAATTTTGTACCCATATTCTCTCAGAACTATGACTAGTGTCGAATTCTACCCTGGACAAAAGCACCTAAAGCTACTGGTACCCAGTCTGTTTAGTTTTTTTTTAATAAATTCTTTAATGAATAGTTGACCAAAGACTAATCATGCCAATTTCACTATTAAGACAAAAAAAGATCTGATAATCATAACAACTCCAAAGAAAATCATAAAGGGAATGACCATTCATCCAAGTTGCCCCTATAGATCAGTTGTAAAAGACTTCTGAGTACATGCTTATCAATATATCCACCTACATGTATACATATATGCACAGGCACATAATTATCTATCTCTTCTATTATATACTGAATTGTCTTTGTGTTTATTTAGGAGAGATAGGTGGAATGTGAAAATTACAGCTGTTGCAGACATTCATCTCCCAGAGAATATGTGTTCTGAAAAGAAACTGTGCATTAGAATTTGATACTCCTGTCTTTTGAAGAAATCTAACTTAAGTAAGTATGGAAATGCGATTTAAAATGTTTTTAGATCAGCTGTAGCAGCTAAGTAAAGGGGCTTTACAATTGTAAGCTGAGAGTTTGCTTTAATTTTACTAAATAACTTCCTTGATTTTTTTTTTTTTTTTCCATTCTTCAACAGCCCAGAATACAAAAAATTTGTATTTGGAGAAAAGACTGATACTAAGCATGTTCTCTAACAGTATATACATATAGCATTCTGGATGGTTCATGGCTCTGTCCTCTGCAACTTCATCTGCTTGACTTCCTGACAAGATCACTCAGGACAAGGATGATGATGATGATGTGTTTCTATATGGAATTGTTTACAGAACAATCAGGTATAAACAATTATGAAATAAAAAAACTGGACAGCACTTGCATTGAACTCAGTCTGTAACACAGTCAAGCTAGCAACTGAACATTTTAAACTATCCTCCCAGACATGAAGGAGACCACTGCATGCATTAGGAAATAAAGCCAGTTTCTGCAATTCTAGTAATAAAAGATTATGAAGATGAGCAAGGAGAGCAGCAACCAAAGAGAACATAAAGATCCATTATCCTTTAAGTTGGAACTCAGTCAAAAGGAAGTTGAAACCCCCACTCCACCGTGAGATTCTCAGGAGAAACAGTTATTTCTGGAGAAACTGAAGTTACACAAGAGAGTTTTGACTGATAACAGGAAACCAAATCCAAAATGAGATGCTAATTCACAGTAAGACACAAGCGACTGCCACTGTTTGCTGACTCCCACCTTCTTGCCAGATGTAGCAAGAACATGCCATTTGCAAGACAGATAACTTATCCCTTCTGAAAGTACAAAACTCAGAGAAAGGTCACTTCTAATCTGAATCCCATTTTCAAATGTAGCAGGGCTTGGGCACGTTGGGAAAGAAGTTTTGAGATGGAAGTACCAAGTTCCTCTTGAGTGGACAGAGAATTCCTTCAGCTCTTCTCATTTGTGATCCTTCACTTCCTCCTGTTGAGTAAACTTGATCTGTCTTTTATTATGAGGTACTTACTGGAAAAAAAACTCCACAATACAATATTTCTGGATGAATGAGAAACTTCTGTCCCCAAAACAGACATCTTCATTCTCAGAACTTTTTAAAGGTTAACAACATTGTAGCTGGTATTTAATTTTGATTCAGAAAGTAAAAAAAATACTCAAGCAGAAAGCTGTTCGTACACAAGTCAGAATGTATAAACACTTGTGCAGAAACCAAAAGGACTGCGCTGTGCTTTCCGAGAGTGAATTGGTTGCAGCAACTTCAAAAATTTCCTCCCTCTTTTAGTACCTTCCCTTAGGCTTCATCTCATTAATCCAAAACACATGAAATTTGGTCACCCAAAGGAAAGACAAATCCAGAGGGTCTCTCCTGTGGTTTATGCTTGCCATCCTTTTATTTAATGACTTCACTGCTTCATTTGAAAAGGTTCCACTTCCATAAATAGTCTTACCAAAAGTCTTTCTATGAGCCATGATCATCAAGTGAGATCCTGAGTATTTATTCAGCTGGCAAGCAGGATTCAAGGCTCATTTCTGTCGCCTTCAATGGTAGTTCTATGGTAAAAACATTCCTTGTCCTAACATGACATGACATAATATGGGATAATATGCAGATTTCTATTATACATCTCCAAACTGTCAAACGTCTTCATCCAGAAACCAACCTAACGTTCTACTTTCAAATAACCAGAGTCAACTCCTAAATGGAGATTTCAAGCAATACACCAATTTGTGAACTCTATCACAACATGCACAACCAGAGTTTACCTGTTCTGAAAGACGTCTGTGCATTTGGGCCACGTTCTTTGACTGGAAGGTCTTCATCCAGTCCTAAAGCTCTTAACCTAAATAAGCTGGGAACCTGCCATCTTTTGAGGACTACTGTCCCAGCTGTTATCAATTCCTTACCAGTTTACAGTGTAGCTTCTCTGTAGCCCATTGAGAGAGCTTGACCTACACAGGCATTTCCACCAACCACTGTTCCTGTCTCATCAACATGTCTTCATTCTATCCTATGTCCATTAGAAACTGGATGCTACTTTCCTATGTTAAAGATGAATTCCTTTTCCCCTGAAGATCGTGTTCCAGGCTGACAGCCCAGTTCTGCTGGTTCTAGGCTGCCAGTCAACCATACTAGGGCACAGAGGACTCACTCGTAAATATTCAAAGAGCTGTGGTTACAGCAGCAGTTTTCATCATCATTGCTCTTACTGTCAATGTATTTACAGTGGCCACCATTGCTGCAAAAGAGAAAAATCTGAAGCTTTCTATAGGGAAACCCAGACCACGCGTTCTTTGTCCTCCTCCTCTCCTGATGAGAGATGTTGGGCCATGCTCATTATTCACATAATATTTACTGATGTATTAATAACATATTTAACAGCATCCTGCTTGTGATGCTGACAAATGTGTCCTGCAGGATCTCTTCAGCCAATCAGTAGTATAAACTTTCTGGTTTCACACCTGTACCTGACTAGGTCTCTCTGTTCACTGAATGTGCTGTTCTGTTGTGTTCTTCAAAATCCCTGAACCTTTGAAGGGCATGCAGCTGTCTAGAATGCCACCTCTGTGTGCCATTCAGACCTCCACATACTTACATTCTCAAACTCCCAAGTTTGAAAACGAAACTATAAATGCATGAGGCTTAAGAGGCTTTGCTCATGTATCTCAGCACTTCCCAAGGAACAAGTAACCTAAATCTATTACAATATTATAGTTTCTTCTCTTCCCCACATTCCCTCCTCACCCGAATATAGTCAGTCAGTCACATATAGTCAATTCACAGTGTCAGCATTTAAAGATTTTGGGAGACAATGCCATTTTACTTTCACTATTTCAAAGGTTTACTCCATTTCAACTATGCCTGTGCTTAAAAGATAATTGAACTTGGCCCTCAAAAAAAGTGACTTTTTATATTCCACTGATAGTCACATAACCAGAAAGGAATAAAATCCCACTTTATGTAAGTGGCTAATCTCATCAGGACCTTATTCTGTACTGGATCAGTGCATTTCGCACTAATGACCTGAGTCCGCCAAACTATACAGAACCAGAGAGAAATGGTTAACACATTTACTGGGGGCAGGTATTACTTCTGACATATTTTTGATGCCTACAAATCACAAGTGAACAACTTGCATAATGACACTGACAACAATCAACAAATCAAACATGCCCCGTAAGAACAGGGCAGCAGTCACACCTTACCCCACATCTTTCAAATCTGACCTGTAGTCTTCATCTGAGCCCTCTGCATCCAGCACACTGGCAAACATGCAGAGCTTCCTGAGCCATCCAGTGTCTCAGTGAATGATTGCTTTTTTTTTGTAAATATTACTGGCCACAGCTCAAAGGAGCTTTTCTAAGCTTTTGATCTCCACTACAAACGCAAAGGACTGAGCAGCATGTGGCCAGGAAAAGCTGCATCCAGTAAGAGGCTATGAAAACTTCTGCCTGTAGAGTCAGTAAAAAAGGAAGGTAAGCTCCCCCACAACACAGTACAAAACTACCTCTGCAAGAATTCCACTTTATATATTTTGGAAACTGTAATTTGCATTCATCCATCCCTGTTCTCAAAATCCCAGAAGTTCCAGGAGGGCACGTTTCAAAAGAAAGCATGGGTACACGAGGATGGTTTGTGCACCTCACCAAGCTTACATGTCACTGCGTGCAGAAACTAACAGGATACACACATGCTATGAGTGAACATGAATAAGTTATTCCTGAGGCATAATGCCTAGAAAAATTAAAGAAGATTTTTCCGAGAAAACGTCTAGAAAAACTCATATAAATATTGCTAGTGAAGTGCAGAGTTATAAGTATGAACTTTCTCTCATGCCTTAGGATTACTTCAGATCCTAATTTATTCCACAGATGTGCTTCTTTGCCAGGTTCTGACAAGGCTGTTCAGAAACCAAATGATTACAGTGCAAAAAAAGTTTTGTGCCTTCATCTATAAAACATACCAAATGGACTGCATTTAGCTGGCTTTTAATCTTCCAGTCTCATTTTCCCTTGCTGTAAAATCATGGCAGTACACACAGCCAGAGGAGTTTTTTTGTGAGCGTCTACCCTGGTCTGCACCCCAAGAAGCTAGGTTAAAGACTGTTTCTATACAGATGTTTCAGGTGGTCTTAAATATAGCAATAACTAGTGCACCAGCTTCACATATGACCTGCCCCAAAGTTGTCACCCATACAATTAGTAAGCTCTATCTCCTAAGGCTGAAGTTTATCACTTCTTTTTCCAGGCACTGCACACTCTTACATGTTTGCCCACACAACTGAGAAGACTGGACTGCCAAATAGCAATTCCAAGCATAACTACCTCTGCACTCTCACATTCTCACCAAACTCCTGAAGCCTTACATGGAAAAGCCTTTCGACAACATGGACTGGTTTTTGTGGTCCTCTTCTGAACTCTCCTCCAGTATTTCCACATCCTCCCTAAGCTCTGAGAATCACAATTGGACATAAATTCCAGCAGGAGTTTACCAGTCCTGGGTACAGTAATAAACAGCATTCCTCCTTTCTACTTGGCAATCCTGCTAAAGCATATCAGGATCCCATCGAGAGGC
The DNA here is from genome assembly GCF_018691265.1 of Tyto alba. Lineage (NCBI taxonomy): Eukaryota > Metazoa > Chordata > Aves > Strigiformes > Tytonidae > Tyto > Tyto alba. The sequence goes on from NW_024881280.1 coordinate 12,324,500, forward strand.
TCTTTGCCAGAGCTGATTAGCAAGACAGCTTTTGCTGAGGAAGTTTCAACTACTTTCCCACCCCAGGATAATCTCTGGATCACGGTTTAAGTCTGCTTCTTATGCTGTATGCACAAACCTGCATTCTTTCCTCTCATTTACATTGCCTTTATTTGGCTGTAGTAGAACCACACAGAAGTATGGCTAATCTTTAAAAAGGAGCTAAAAACCAGACAAGAAGATAAACAGAATAACCCATTAAGCCATGAAGATGTCCCATAAAAGTTGTGTGCAAGTATGCTGTTGAGTCAAAATGGGGAAAGTCTTCAGTCCCACTGTCCATCTTGGAAATTGCCTGGGAAACAAACATGTCGACAGAACAGACCTGGCACCATTCCACAGCATTAAATTCACAAGTGAAAATTAATCTTCAAAAATGTTACTCATTGCTGCTGGTACTTAAAAGGAAAGTGTCCCTTCATCCTAGCATCCCAGCATTCTTGTATGCATTAACAGTTTAACTAATTCAGACATTTTGGGGAATATACAAGCCCGTTTTATTAATTGTTTTTAGTCACAAGTATTTATAGTCATCTTCAGTACAGATGGGAACTTTAATTTTAGGGGAACAGAATGTATCTTGGAAATGAAAACACAGTCAGGAGGAGGGTAACGCATGGACTTACCCTGCCCACCTATGGTCCATCAGATATTTATCTGTAAAGGCTGAAGGACAAATATATTTTAAAAACGATGTTACATTATCTTTGATTTTGTTTCCTTTTGCAACATCAGTTGCACAAGCATGAAAGTGTAAACAGCATGATTCTTCCTTATCAGGGACCTGTCTCCCCAGGATTTATTCAGCAGCCAGAAGCAGGTTCTCCAGCATCATCACTGACTAACTTCACAGACATGGGATTACCCTATCAGTAAGACTGCTGGGACAACTGTCTGGACAGAGTGCAAAAGCCTTTGTTTACATACACATTCCTTCTCCACTAACAAGGAAATAACTCAAACTAATAAAAGTAACAAAATAGCTTGGTTAAACACATCCACACACATGTATATATATACACAGATATCATACACAGGGCCTTAAGTCTAGAACCACAGGGAACCTGCAGGTGGGAACCATCAGTAAGAGATGGTCAGAAAATCAGGCCTATCTGCTAGGTTTTGGCTCCAACTTCTTCAAGCATTTTCTGTCCAAGCACATTAAAGCTCAAAAAACTGAGGTCTGTTGACTGTAGTTACCTGGAGCCTCTGACTCAGTCTTTGGCCATGCAATAAGATAGAGTTTTCACTGCTGGGTCACTAGTTTGACCCAAGTCAAGAAGCTGACTGGATCTAGGAGAAATTATGTTTCACCTTTAGGTCACTGGTTTGGACCCAGTACAGGTCGGTAGTAGCTGAATGTCACCACCATTGGACAGTTGTTTACAGTTTGATGCAAAGTGAATTTGCCAGCTTACCAGTTTCACTACATACTGCAGTATCTACACCATCGATGACCTTCACAACAGCTTTAGAAATTCAGCAAAGGACTAAATGAGAGCCTGAGCTTCCATGCTGACTGACTGGATGTGGAGTCTCCAGATCAAAGCTGAAATACAACAATAAGCCAGAAGAACAGTTTGTGCCACTACTGCTTGTGTTTGACAGTCGAAGGACAAGAGGAAGGAGACTGTGGCTCTCAGCTTGGTGCCTTACAGTAACACCAAAATCTATTAAAAAGTACAGTCTGTTTTTAGCAAATATTTTCCTAACTACAGATGCACGTCGAAGGCACAGTTGTTTGTGTCAATACTCTGAAAGTACCAAAATTCTTTTCATCTGGCCTATATTAGGTGTTAGGAAAACATTAATGTTGACCATGAGGTGGGATTTAAAACACTCTCTTTAAACACACCTTGGTTACATCTGGTTAGTTACAGTAAGTCCATCACTGACGTTATACCCAGTTACTTTTTCAAGGAATGTCAACATTTGAGGGCTATGACTTACTGGTAGTTTAATGTTATCCTGGGATTAATATGAGAGGAGAGAAGTGGGCTGTGAGTTACGAGGGGATGTGTACTGCAAGAGTTTTGGCAGGCCAGGGTTCTCATTAGGCCAAAATTTGGGATGTCCTGGGTCTGTATGTATGCTATTAATCACTAGCTGAGGCATACCAACAAAAGTAGTTTTTCCATTAAAAAATTCATTGCTCATTTCAAGGGGAACGGAATTATCCTATCTGCAGAGTTCAGATTTTGGGAAAAAGCAGAGTTGCTTCAAGTTCTGCTCAAAACAACCAAAAATCTGACAGAAGCTCCAGAAAAGAAAATATTTTTATCCTCCTGCCTTCAGGACTATTCCACCTCAAAATTGATCAAGTATTTACTAACATAAGCTGTCAGAAAAGATAATCTTCAAATCATCAGCACATTTAACAGCAACAAAGTAAGCAGATTTATAATTAAGGAATTAGCTATTAAGAGAATAAGATCCCTGTCTTTTGAAAGAGCCCTCAGTCAATAGATTAAGTACATATTATTCGTCAAAATGTGTAACCTTGTTTATAGATTAATAAATAGGTATACCAAACTTGGCATAACAAAGAAAAATATATAGAGAAAATTATAGTAAGAAAGAAAAAATACAAAACAGCAAAAAAAGTAGCATCATAGGCTCAGAGAAAGGACCTCAGGAGGTCCCTAGTCCTACCTCCTGCCCAGATCTGGGACAACTATAACATCAGACCATGTTACTGAGGTCTTTATCCAGCCAGTTTTGAAAACCGCTGATGATATAGACAGCAGAACTGCTCTGGGCAATCTGCAGTGTTCAGAGTGCAGATGAAAAGAAAGAAACAGGCAACAGAAAAATGCAGAAGGAAACATAAAAGAACATGGAAGTGATATTAATGACTCACAGAAGGAAAAAGAAAGGATAAGGGAAGAAAGTAAGGTTCTTTTAAAAAGAAGAAAGAAAATCAGAGGAAAACATTTTTTAGTACTTCAGTTTATCCAGGAGCCTAATCTAAAGGGTCTGACTATTAAAGGCTTGATTTTGTAAAAAAAACAACCAAAACCAAACAACACAAAATTGAAACAAAAGAGCAAACCTTTATGGCCTTTAAGCCATTTCAACATCAACTCCAGAGCCTGAAGTAACTAAAATCATCAGCCACTTTCAAACAGGTAGGCTGCAACCATGCCTGTTAAGCAGTGTTTGACAGACTTCTGCTAAAATTTTGAGGATAAACAATGAATGACACTATTTTGTATGCTGAACTCTGTAGCTCCGTTAGATAAGAAGCCGACTGAGAGTCCTCCAACTAAACACATCTACCATACGGCTGCTTTAATTCTCTCCTTTGCAAGGATTTGGGAAATGGCAGGAAAGTATAGCAGGGGCGTTCTTAGTGGCTGGTGGATTAAGAGATTTGGATAAACATTTAAAGTTTTGTTTCCTGGCCTATTTGTTCTGTTATAGCCATTCTGATTGCAGAAACTCCAAGCAAGGGACATCTCTAATGTTGTTGGAGACAGAGCAGAGGAAGGGTATTGTATTAATATTGACTATGTTGCCACTACACTACAAAAAAGATAAAAATGGATGAACCAAATATCATCATCTGCTTTATTAGCTAATAGTAACAGGGCCTATAAAAGCTTAGACAGTGAAGGAACAAGTCCCTGGCCTGAAGAGTTTATACTTACTGCCACCAGCCCAGGCACTGCATGATTCTACCAGAATAAGGGTAAAAAAGATTTTTCCTTTTAGGCCCTCCTGCCTTTTTCTACTGACAAGGGTCAGTATCACTAGGCCTTTGAAAGGCCTGTGTGTCAACATGAGCGTGATGGCTTCAATAATTCAATCAATATGGAATTGTGGCCCTAGAGACGGAGAGAAGACTGGAAAGGCAGCAGAACCAGCCAAGGAGACAAATAAGAGGCTTTCTTCTGAGGTTAACTACAAGCGAGTTTACCATGTAATATTTTGATCATCGCTGTGCTCACTCCACAACAGGCAGAACACAGAGGTAACATTAAAACCCATTCTTGGCTTCCCCTTAAGTTTAAGACAACAATTCTGAAGTTAGCAAGATCATTTTAGCATTCAAAGTAAGTGATCAGGTGATGACAGGAAGCCACATCTGAGCGTCTGAACTAAGAAATCCCCACAGAACTTCAAGTGCCCGTGACGCAGTCTTTTCCAACCGAGTGTAAATAGGACATGTCACCTCACCCAACACCCCGGACCACAATGTTTTGAAGGTACCAAAGAAGGAAACCGCACTGCAAAGAGGAAGCAACAAATTCAGTTTTAAAAAGCTCTAAGGTTTAAACGAACTTTATCATAACCAGAAACAGCTATTAAATTCTGAAGCAATAACACATCATTAGCAATTAAAATGCTGAAACTGGGCAGCAAGCTCTAAAACATTTTCAATGGCACCATTGAGTGTAGCGATTGCTCACCACTGTGATCAAGGCAACCACTGGCAGGCAATTGTTTATCAGAGCGATTAGAATATGGGATGACACTACCACAGGTACCTGTGCAAAATGCAAGACAAACACCACATAATTTCATATGGAGCTATGAAGTAGGGCCGATTGATAAACAGTTTTATTTTTGTTTTATTCTTCACTGGTTTAGTAAAAGCAAGACCTTGCAAAACAACATCTTTTGGGTGGGAGGCTGCAAGAATGGCAAGAGAGAGAAAGAAGAAAAACACACAGACAAAAACCCAGATGTTATTTTGTGTATCATGTCTCCAGTTCTGATCAAGAACCTCTGCCTCATCTCCTCTCTTGTCTTCAAGATTTTTATTTTATCAGCACAAGCACATCTCCACAGAACATGTCACTTCTGATAAAACTTAATTTTTCATTGAAACCGCTTGTCACAAAAACTTTCAGCACAGTCAAAATAAGTCAAAATACTTTATCATGCTGAAGTCCACTGAAAATCCACTGCTTTACAGACACAACAAGTTGTCTTTATTTATTTATTTGTTTGTTTGAAATGCTTATGATTCAAAACTGCACTACACCAAACTGCAGGTGAATTTCTACCACCTTAAATACTGATGCAAAAGAACAACCACCAAATCCTGGGCTGAAGCTATAATAAACTCAATGTTGCCCTCAACTGCATGGGCTAAACTGCCCTATTACATGCCATTTGCCTTGCTCACAATTACTATTCAGCCTGCTGGACACAAATGCTTTGCTGTAACAAGTGAGGAAAGCAAGGTATCCGTACTTAAAGAAAACCCACAGCTCATTAAAATACGTTTTCCAACTCTTTAACACAGTCAGAATGGCATGAAGGTGATATAGCCTTCTTTCACTCATAAGAACTTCCCATCCGGACAAAGGACACTTCATTTTAACAGAAGGCAGGTTCATCTGAGGATATATATACACCATGCATGGTAAATACTAGAAAGATTAGCCTGTGGTGACCTCTCAGCCTCTGTGACTCATCTGCTGCTGGAACCCTCTGGATCCCAACAGCTCATTTCATGCTAGCTCACATGACCATCACAGCGGTGACTAAGAAGCAGATGCACCCTCAGGAAAAAGAGCACTGGGCAGCTGTTGACCATAAGCCAAGACAATGAACTCTGGGGACATAAAGCACTTGACATGTTGATCCCATGCTGTTCAGAGTTACCTCATGCTAATCTGGAGCAAAATAATGTGACCAGTCTTTGCTAGTTTGCGTTATTCTGGTTCAACAGTCAACAGAACAAACTAGAGGCTCCAAGGACCATGAGTTTTTTGGTATTTAACCTGAATCCACTATGAAATTTTCCTCTTGATATTCAGATTCAGTCACTGACAGGCACCATATAAGCTTGAAGGCTTGAAGTTTATCCTAAGGTTCATTTCTACTGAACACTAACAGGAAAAGATTTAGAGATTTCTAAATCTTCAAAAAAAGGCCCATCTCCTTAGTCACTTGTCTTTCAGCTGGCAGCAGATTTCAGCGGGTAGCAACTTAACAACATTAATTAACTCTCAAACATGACAGCCACTGTTTCGAGTCTTAGAATATCAACAGTTATCAGTTTAAAGTTAAAACCAGAGGGAACAGCAAGGAAAATGGGAGTTGAATGGGACTTAGGAAAGTTCATTCAGCAGCAGATGCTGAGGATGACTGGACCCAGGAGTTTGGTACTTGGGGCATATGCTCACTGCAGCTGAGATGTGACTATAGGCCAAGGACAGGCAGAATGTCCTATTTAATAGCATAAACAACAGTAAATGAAAGACATTGCAGCTCAGGCTTCAACACAAATGAGTTTGTCAAATCCTACCAGCCAGGATTTGAGCTGGTACCCTGCTGAAATGCATCCTGTTGTTTCTTGTGACCAAGCACCACCTGAGCTCAGTAACTGCAAGTTACCACAGTCAGGCAATGGGCATTACAGCTGATTACTAGCCCTTCCTACTGATCTTTGGAAATGGTATGTATTGCCTGACTTACATAAAAACATGCAAGAGAAAACATTTCATACATTTCTTTAAGAAGCAAGTTGACATTAGTGAATAGTTTGGCACAACCAAATTATTCAGCCAGCTGGAGGAGTTGGTGCTGATGCCCCTAAGGCTAACTCTGTATGTCCATTGTTGTTCTGGTCCACACTCGCCTGCTCTGGTTCCCTGGTGAGAACATCCCTGAGCTGGCTGTGGCTTGAGGACCAGCCGTTGTCTTAGATCTTTCTGCCTCCATGATGGTTTTGAGCACACCTGGCTAGCATGGAGGGGAACTTCTGGTTTAATTTCCTCGAAAAGTTCTTTAGTTAGTGCATATCAAAACCACTCCATAAAATGAATGAACATGCAATGAGCAAAGGTCATTAAGGACTTGCTTCAGAACCAAGCTACCGATCTCAGTGGAAACACCACTGCAGATGCACATTAAGAGATATGTGAGGCACAGAATGAACCTTACTGGAGGGATCTGGAAGAATATGGGAATTTATGTACCTCTACTCTCAATGTATTTGAAAAAACAGCAGTCAACTCCAATAGAGTATATATTCCCAGAATGTCCTAGAGCCAAAAGCTTCAACCACTTAATATACAATTCTGGATTCAGATTGGTTATCAGTAATTTTAATTAAGCATCATCCTGCATCATTTACAGTTCCTCCTTAGAACCAGATGATAAAATCCAGCCCACTGGTTTGCTATGCAAAACCAAGAAGCCGTGAAATTTGATCAGAAGTTGAAAATCTACTCTATAAAAAAAGGAGTTAAAATTAAAAGATAAGCAAAGGAAGCAAAAAACTGGATGAAACCAGATATTTTAGGAGCTCAAAAATTTCTTTATTTTGTATGTAAGACATCAAGATTTTTTTTCCCCTTCCTTCAAAGCTGCAGAAGCATAACTGTTGAAGCCTGAAATTGTAGTTCCATACCCTTTTGCTTTTAAATTAAACAAATGATCTCAGTTTTTGGAGCGGTTTTTGACTCCAGGGAAACTATGCCATTAAGAGAGTGCCAGAAACATATTTAATTGATGCGTGTCCCAAGAACAGCTCAAAAGAGTGCAGGCATACCACATATAGATTTCAAGGAAATTACTGGAAAGCCACAGAGCTTCAACAGAACGTGATATGTGAAACATGGCATATGAAAGACTCAGTATCAAAAGGGTAAATTCAGTTCAGGAGATATTAATCTGATTACCTAAAAGGTACTATGAATGGGATATGCTCATTTGTGCACCATATCCAACAGATGGAGGAGACTTTATGCTCCATTTTCTGACGTGTAATTAGTTTTTAAGGGATGATCAAGTTACAGATACAAATTTTGAGCAATTTTTTCGTTTGGGAGTGGCGTGTACAGTAACCAGCCTATAACATAAGATTTTCTGACTTTATTTCCTTATGTGGCTTACATGCTCCATAACTTGACTTTGCTGTTCTCATTTTCAACTGAATGCTCTCTACACAACTGCCTGACAGAAAACCAGTCCAGCAACATCCCTAAACAAAGCACTTTATATAGGGCTCTGAAACAAGACTTGCATAGGCTGAATTCAGGCTAATTTTATGCAATACAGTTTTTTATCCAAACGATAAACAATTGTCATATTTTTCTGCACCACCTCCTAATCTCTCCTTCCTGCTGTCATTGGAAATTTCCAGGATCTATTGACAAAAATATAAGTAAAAATTGTTGCAGGCTCCTCCCCTTGTCAGATTCAGGCAGTGATGCCACAGTCGAACTTCCATGACTGTAAATTATTAAGTCAATAGCCTTGAACTATCCAGTCAGTTAGATATTAAAATGTTACTATTTTACATTATGGTGATGAGTGCTTTCAAAAAACAAATTCAAAATCTATGTTTTTTTTGTTGTCTTTAAACTCCATTTAAATTGCGGCAAAACAAAGCTTAAAAATCAGATCTCTAATTAGGACATCTGTAGCTTGGTGGTTTATATTAAAAAGGCTGTCTACAAGGCTTATATCAAAGACCCTAGACTTTGCAGACCACAGCAGCAATCACGAGGCCACTTTCTGTTTATTTCTCCATCAGCAGCCCAGACCTGTAAGACTGTGCTCCTATCTACGGCTATATGAGTAACAGAATTAGTTTTACAAAATAAGGGGAATACGTAGCTCACCTACATTAGCACTGCCCTATTAAGCTTCTAATTACTTTGAACGCAACTTTTCATTCTTTCAGCAGGGGTAGAGAGTCATCAACCTCTGCATTAGGGCAAGGAGTATTCTGCGAGAACAGTTTTGGAAAGGGTGGCTTGGGAGAAGCAGCAAGACGGAGAGGCAGTGGGGCAGAAGCTGCAGCTGGTACGCATCCAGCAGCCGTGGCCAAGTCGGCCGCGCCGTGAGGGTGCCAGGGCTTGCTGCCAGCCAGCTGATGGGGAAGTAAGACGAAGGGGCGAGTCCATGAAGAAAGGCTGCAGCAGCGTGGGAGGACGATGACCTTTTGATCTCTGAGATGTTCCTGATGTACCAAAGTGACATGTCAGCTCTAATAGGCTGCACTCTTGAACTGATGGCAGGGGCCTACAAATTACTGAGAGATCTGAAGGCATTTGTTGTGATGATCCTGGCCTGGATGGGGCATATCAGCGCCTCCCCAGCAGGACTATTTGAGAGTCTATCCCAACGATTCCCAAACCAAGGGTTGTAACCTCCAGCAGGGTCACAGTCACACAGAGTGGGGTCGCAAGCCTGACAGAGATTTAATTGTTTATGTTAGTATTTAGGGTCGCAAGCTCGGCTGGTGTGAGTTCACCACCAGAAACAGAGGCACAAACAGAAACCATTTGGGAACAGCTGGTCTAACAGATTTCACACTCAGAAACAGCTCCTTGATGTTCAGCTAAAATGTGCCCAAACTACTCCCTTACGTATCAGTGTGCCAGCCTGAAACAACAGCTCCCCTGCCAGGTATCAGTCTGGCTCAAATTACTCCCAAAGAACCATAGCTGCTTACCCAGCAGTAGCATCTGCTTTGGGGTTTGCTTTTTTCCTGACAATTTTTCCACTGTTAACAGTGGAGCTATTCATACTTGAGCCATTGTCTTTTCTACCCTTCCTCAGAAGAGAGATGTAGCTAGTTAAGCACCAGTTCAGGCAGGAATCTTCTGTAGACTGCAGCTTGCCTGGGAGACTGGAGCAACAGCAGGGCATTTTGCAAGAGTAGAAATTAATATAAACAAAGCCTTGCTTTACTTAAGCACTCCAAGCATCTCCTCTTTCTACCATTTCTTCACCTATCTTTCTGTGACCACTTGGGTTGCTCTTCTCTGAATGTTCCTTTATTTATTTTTGCAGTATAACTGATATTATGAGAAATGAAGCAGAATCCAGATTAGATGAGTTTTGCCCATGTGGAGCATGCAAAATCTGCTCAAACTCAAGATGCCTATTTTCATTAAATTAAGAGATAACACACCAACCATATAGTGTCTTTTTATTATCATGTTATGTTTGGGTTTCAGTGTAACATTTTAGGAGCAGACCGTAACTGGGAAGAAGTTCATTCACATGCCAGAGCACCCAGCTTCAACCTCCAAGAAAGGCTAATGGGTTATAAAACTTCCATCATTTAAGACAATATATCATTATTACAATAATAAAGCAGGAAATACATATGAATTAAGCAGAAACACTAGTGTGCTCTTTTTACGATTTAGGAGAATCATCAATCATAAAGCCTGCCTGAGATTAACAAGGAGCCACTTTTTCAAACATCCTGCAGTAAACCCAGAAGAAACCCAGCTGGAACTGCAACTAGAACATAGGCATCAGACTCTGAAATCTTCCTCTGTCCCCTCATCCTCACCTTCCCTTTTGGCAGAACACCGGCATCTAGGGTCACTCCTAACTGGTTGAAGTTCTGCAGGTGAGCTTGATGTAATTCCACAAGCCAAATATAATTCCCACAGTGATGTTTTCCCATGTACAGAAATCCTTCTGATCCTTCCCAATTCCATCAGAAGAGAGATCCACTGATGGTACCATAAAACTCCATAAGAAACAGGTTTGAATGCTACTGAATTATGAAGATTCAATTAATATTTTTTTCCTCAGCCTCTGTTCGTACAGATTTAAGGATAACCCACTGTAAGTTAAGACAGAATTTAATTAAACATTGTGCATAGAAACAAATGGTGTTTAGCTCTTTCCTACCATTAAATTATTTTTTTACAATGTAATTTGAAAGATAAGTTAGGGGCAGTTCCACCAACACTGGGGTACAATGTAGGGCTGCAGAAGGAATTTAGAGCCAAACCGTGTCTCATGTTTCTGATTTAAACCACTGATTTGCAGGGCCACAGTAAAAATGCAGGTTAATCTTTTCTATTCTGCACAGGATGGGAAGAAAGGGCAAAGGAGAAGGAATTACTACCATTAAATAACCAGGTCTCTTAATGCTACTTTTATAGTATAAACAAAAGTCTAAATTACAATGTATAAGAGAACATAGTTTCTGTATTAGCCCACACTGAAATATGAGTTAATTTTATTTTTAAACATTTTTAGGGCATAAGGAGATGACCAATTGCAATCTCGTTACAATGCTTTACAGCTATATGCCACAAACTGAAACTTGGTGACTGACCCGTGTATGCTCTGAACTTACTGCAAGTTAGAGGAAAACAGGAATAAAACTAGTGTGGGTAGCAGGATTCATGCAAATCCATTTTACTTTGCATTGGGAGGTTCAACACATGCTCAGTCACACTTTTTCTCAGCTGAAGTAAGTTACTCAGCAGTTGAGAGGTGGTAACTCCTAACCACTCAACTATGACTGTAAGCACTTCTGTTATCATGCCTCTGATTATATAGATGAGTGATTCCCAGCAAATGTACCTGAAGGGTTTTTGGATTACAAATTGTTGATTAATGATTGTAAGTCATATCACGTCTTCAGAAAGAAACCACAACAAAGCAGTGAAACTTTGTATTCTATCATCGCAGCAATTAGGAAATGAGGAATGGAGATTCTCTTAAACTGATATATAGAGGCCTTTGAATATTCCTGCTGACAGTTTTCAACCCTTTCATAGTCTAGATCAAGTGATTATGCATGTCATTCAGCTTGAAACTTCCACAGACACGTACAGCCTCTGTAACACTGTTTTACTGAAAGATTTATATTTTGATTAAAAAGCCGTTAAAATTTGGCTGGATGTTATTATGTCACTACTTCCCATTTGTTGAAATACAGCATCAAAATTAGTACAGGCTGATATGACCACCATTATCATGAAATCTAACTGCTCCATACACCACCGCAACCCTGCATCATGCAGAAGCAATCACAGTATCATTTCCCCTCATGGTTAATATCACTTGTTCCAGGCCCCGTTATGATGGTGCACTTCCTTCAGGCATTCTCAACAGCCAGAAGGGCTTTTTTCCTTCCACTGAAGCACTGGGGTGCAGGACTCCACTACTGGTAGGAGCACAGTTACCAGAAACACAAACACAGTGCAAGCACAAAAACAAAATCCTATTTTGAGGAGGCTCATTTTTCCCTCCAACATGTATTAATGAGTTTTATCAAGGTCCCTCCTTTTTTTGTGGTGCCTACTGCTTACCTATGCTGAAGTAGATGCTCTACATACTATCCTGACTTATAGCAAGTTAAAGACGAGCTCCCTTCTCACCTTTCAGTGCATCAAGGCCTAACGATGTTTTTCATGAAGGGTCTGAAGCTGGACAAGTAACTCAAAGACAGAACAGACTGAGGGAACAAAAGGCTTCCAGCATTGTTAGCTGGTGAAGGGGATTACAGGGTCTGTGCTGGGGTAGTTTCTTAAAAGACAGCTGAGATATAAAGTCCAGCAGCAAAATAAAGAATTAGAAAGTAACAACTCCAGCTGTTCCATTACAGCTCACATGAACAAGAACCAGTGAGTTGAGTAATTCTATCAACTCCTACACTAAAGTCAGAGATATTCAGGGTTCAGAGCTGGAGGCACAATCCTGTGGCTCACTGAGCTCTCCTGTCCCATCAAGGCAATGCAGTTGGCCTTGGGCCTCAGTGTCAACCAAACCATCAGGTGAGAAGTAGCAATTCATATCAAAGTAAAAACAAAGGCAAATCTCACTACACTTCCCTATCATCAAGACTGTAGAGGGCAAAAGATATACTGTAGCACTTCATTGTCTCGATAAGCCATAAAACAAGAAGAGAACTCCATTTCCTTTTCAGTTTTAGTCTTCAGGGTTCACATCTGCACACTTGTCTCAGCTGGGAAATTTACCCTTCAGTATATATAGACATGGAGTAATTGTTGGAATTCACCTTCCAAATAATTTGGTAATACCACTAGTGTTATTTGTGTTCATTGCCTTTTTGTACATCTAAAATTCACTAACCTTCACAGGGTCTACATAAGGGGTCACAGTCAAAAGATCTTTCTTACACCATACCACATGGTTCTTGAGTTTCATAAACAGGCCTAGTAATCTCCACATGGATTATTCCATAATGGTAACAAAAAAAAAGGGTTTTAGTAACCATTCTCAAATATTTGGGTCTCAAAGTCAGAGGCCAGAGTGGATTCATATTAAAAAGATACGATATTAATTTATGAATTTTCCTATTTAAAAATCTATTATAATTAACTGACACCATTGTTTCAATGATACAAGACAAACTACCTCCTCTTTCAAGCAAAATTGAGTAAACCAGACTACAGTAGGTTTACAGAGCATTCAGCTAAAATATTAAAGGCCTAAAACATGCCAAAGTGTTATGATACTTTCTAATGTATTTAAATTCGTATCATGCTGGAGCACTTCACTAGAACATGCATTATTCTGCATTAGATTTAGAACTACAAGGAGGAAGTGTTTTAGAAACTTGTTTTACAGCTGCTTCATTCATAAATTCACAGTTCCTGCAAAACAGTGATGTTTGTGTTCTCACAGAATATTCTTTTTTATTAAGTCACCTGCAGTTCCAACCTTACGCATGAGTGTATACATAAATCAATAAATAAACCAACCAAACCCAACCAACAACATCTGATCTCAGGGGGCCCCTTGGTTCTCTTGGTAATTCCTTCAGTGTTTTCTCTCCATTTGGCACCAGGATTGAAAAAAGGGGGTCGAAGGGAGAGAAGCATAAACTACAGAACCAGTCTTACTCTGGGGTGAACAGCAGGTCAACTCATTATTTTCCGCATAGGAATATCATGAAATATTAAGAAAGAAAAAAGAAAGATGCAAAATAAAAATATATCCCCATATTAAAAAAAGGGTAAACTGAGGCTTGAAGAATGATTTAACCACAATCTGACAGGAGATCAACAGCAAAGCAAAGAAGATAAGCCAAAGATTCCAGCTTCAAATTTTCTGCCCCTAAACTAAAGTAGGAAAATCATGTGTGTGGGAGATATTATGGTAGCTTAGTTTTCTCCAGTCTCCACAACACTAAAGCCTACTCCTGCTCAACAGCTTAAAAGAATTCAAGATCACAGCAACAAAGATGAAAAGGTCAGACTAAGCTCATTGCTCACACCATGCACTAAAAATATACAATGCTATGACAAACTACTTGATGAACACAAATGGCAGAAGATTGAACGCTGGCCTCCCCAGAGCTAGCGCAAGTTTACAGACAATTTTAAACACAAAATAATTCTGACTTTCCCAAACAAATATTTGAAAGTGCTAGCTGAGACTGAAGAAGCCCAAGACAGCATTCCTTTTTTTGCTTGATGCTTTGTGCATGCTGGGAGGGGGATGCTGTTCTTGTTCATACCAACACGCCCCTGAGCTTTTTCCAAGAAAGATGGAGTTTGGCTTTGTTGTCTGCCAGAGGAAGTTAGAGCTTGCAGCTGGAAGATATATTAATAGGATAGGGACTGGTGGACTAGAAGGGACCTCAAATAGGTCATACTGCTCTATCTCTTCACAGCACATAAATGCAACACACAAATTTCACCATCCAGCTAGTGCTCAAACATATGGGCTTAGAATTAATTTCTAACAACTCCCTACATTAGGTAAAATCCAGTCATGTGAACTTTGCAAAAATAACAAATATAGTGCAGTCACAGCCACAGGTGACTTGCTTAAAAACATTCATACAAAGTCTTTTGTTCAGGACATTTGCACTCCATTTCTGCTGTTCATTTAGCCTAATGCAGCTTAAATATACATTTTTTTTAAATTATTAAATAAATTCTTTTAATTGGGGTAAGAGCTACTTTTTACATGTTTAAATAATAAAACATTACTTCTCTAGGTCACATGTTCAAGCCTAAAGATAATCCTGGGCTTGTCTGACCATCTCTGCAATGTAAAATAACTTCGAGGCTTCTCAAAGTTGGCTTTGACTGGAAGAGATAAACAGAGGCTAGTCCATAAGCAAGGATGAAAGTGAAACAGCAGTATTCACATCATCCTCCAGCCGGTCCCATCCAATGACAGGGTTTGCAAGATGGCTAAGAATGGTGCAGCTGCAAGTAAAAACTGAGTTTGGTTCCTAGGGGACAAGTGACAGCCTTAGGTGCCTGAGAATTTTAGAGCTGCAGAAAAACATTATTAGTCTTAATTAACTCGTTCAGATGATAATCTGACAAGTATGTAAAGGCCAAATGAATGCAGAGATGCAGTCTACAGGTAGAGAAACTTTTATATTTCATTCAGCACTTTAATTTGTAGCAAACTAATTTTTTTTTTTTTTTTAATATCTTGAAGCAGATATATGTACAGAACTGGGAATTTATCTCGACATAACCATTTCCTACAAGAAATATCAACAAACAGTTCAAGAATTCTTACATTGCTACATAAGTTATGGGATTTTACAGCCAGCGCTGCCTTTATAAAGCCTTTAATGTTCTCATAAAAATCTAACATATTCTTAGGACACAAGTTTTCATGCACTAGATTACAGTTTTGCAGAAGACGAGCTTTGAGCCTGAAACAGCTTGACAATGTCCTTTCAGCTTGTTCATCAGATTAACTTTCTGTCACACATCAGATGAACAGCTTCCTTGGTTTCTTGCCTAATCTAACACATAACCCAAGCAATTCTCTTCCAAAGCACAACCAGAAGCAAAAACAAAAGCCACTGTAACATTCAATTTCTTTCTAATATCACATTCAGTTTGAAATTTTTATTTCTGTCTAAGAAAGATTACCCTTTTAGCAAACCATTTACAGTGACGGGACTCTGATTTCAGATTCGATTAAAACAACATATTAGACATACACAAACCAAGGGGTCTGGGTTGCTTACGGGACTAATAATGTGTTATGGGTCCTTTCACATCTAGGTCACTGGTTCAAATTCAGCTTTCGTTGGTGATGAGTGAAAAGGAAGAATGAGGTAAGAACCCAGTCATGAATCTGCCCTCTGTTCCTGCCTCTGCAACATATCCACTTTGTGTGCTTGGGCTTCTCATCTAACTACCCTTTTCTGCAAATTCTACAGCTATAAAATAGCAGTAAGTATTATGAATATCACACTAATTCTAGAAGACGAATTTATTATGGATTCTTAAAGTACCCAAGATTGTCAGAAGATGAAAGAATTGATACTTTCAGGCTATTTGATAGCTAACATGAAATAAATCAGCAGGGAACTTTCTCAGGACAGGTCAACACCTCGATGTTACAAAAATCCCAAGCACCGGCCACATCTGTATCTTTTGATAGCAAGATAAACATGGAAATCAAATGCTGAATGGGCCTGGAACTCCTGGAACTTTTTCTCACAGGTAGACAGCACAGGTTAAAACTGAAGCAAACTGGAAATACAGAAGCAGCCATATTATGGATAAGAAAAACAGAAGGTCAAAACCACGTAGTGCGGAAACGCACTGTGCTCTCCCATTATACAACACAGCATGTCAATGTCGTGTCAATGTTAGTCAACAGAAGAGGGAAGGGAGAGAAGGAAAGAACTTTATCACCCCTGCATCCCTTGATAAAACTTGAATTACCAAAGGAGCCTGCACTGCTGCTGTATGTACTGTTCTTGTTCTGAGGCTAAACAAAGGTTTCCATTTTCAACAAGTGTCATGCTGGCACATTTTGCCACTTCAGGCCCTTAATTAAAATCAAGGAATGAGAGAAACAAAGGAAAACAACACGCACACTGAGCACCAACACATTTTAACTCATTCTTGGGTTAAAAGGTGAAAAATAATGGTGGCAGAGAGTTTAGACACAACATGATAGCTCCATTAATAAGCTGTTACTGCTACAAAAATCATCATACCATCTCTTACATAGTCCTGATTTCAGATTATTGTTGAACTATGGCTCATACACAGCACTGAGAATCTTCTGTATTTGCAGGAAAATTTAGCAAGATTACAACTATTCCACATTTCAAAGACTTTTCAAATATTTTAAACACAAGAAAAAAATATACTGAGAACATATTTTATTATTACTTCTACTTCATAGTCAGCTATGCCTTTCTTTTCAGAGGAAGGTCATACAGAGCAATTCTAACAGACGAAGAAAAACACAAGTACTGTGATCAAGAGCATTTAATGAGACAATGTGCAACAACTTCGTGCCAAGAAGGAAATCATAAAGATGAAAAATGATGCCTTTCACTTCCAAATCTAGTTACCAAATTTCAACTCTTTCTGACAGAGGTAGGGAGCGATATTCAAGCAACAAACTTCAGAGATACTTTGGCAATGGACGGAGCCAACAAAAGCCACAAGCACAATTCCAAAATTACTTAATGGGCTGCGCTTTGCCCCAGTTCCTATTGACAAAATTATGAAGTAAACACATCAATCAGTGTTAAGGCATTACAGCAAAGTTATTTGCTACTCTCTGACATCCGATTTAATCTATCTTCAACTTCTTTCTCTTGTGCATTGAAATGAGTTGCAGAAATAATGTCAGTTTTAACCACTGCTTAGTTGTTTTTGCCACCAAGCTGTTCTTGTATTGTCAGACAAGCCTGAGAGGGCTGCTTGCGATCAACCAGAACAAAGATAAGCTGACCATAACTACCAGAAAGTGCAACAAGGCAAGAAAGAGGGGAAATACCCATATTATACAAAGGAGAAAGTCTACATGCAATTTTCATGCATTTGCTGGAAAGACAAGCATTGCTTTACAACATACATTTGGGTCTATGCACAAACTAAACTATAAATAGTAAACCTCTTTGCATCTGTCCCTGACTGAGGGTACTCTGACTCTTCTTTGCAAGTGGGGAAAGCTGAAATTATATTACTTTGCAAACCTTGATTCAGAATTATCTCCTCTTCTTAACACAGTAAAGTCCTCACTATTACCCCCAAAATGTGTGCTTGTCTCTAATTCTGTGCAGAAAAAAGAAAGATGAAGATGTAAAGTAGTATATGGCATCATATAAAACCTCATATTACATTCACAGAATATTGAGCACTGCAGTTTGAGGCACTGTACTTGAAAACCAGACAAGCATAATGCAAGGGACAAAGACTGAGTATTTGCTCTCCTTCATTTGCAACCAGCAGTTTCTCTTTGGAATGACTGATAATCATTAGATAAGACCAAATTTATAGCCTAGCCTGTGTATTAACTCTAGCAGCAGCTTCAGAAGACTGAGAAAATAATGCTCTAAATGCATGTGAATAAAAGTACAATGCTGAGGAACAAGTTACAGAACTGACATGGCTCAAAAATTTATTCCCATCCCTTAGAAAGTGTCAGATCCTTTTAGTTAATACACTTATTTTCTTTTAATTTATAAAAGGATTTGCAGAGAAACTGAAAAATAATTTTGTTCCCAGACTATTTTATGTTAGACTTGATAACCTGACTCTCGGAGACCCCTGTATATCAACAGAAGACTGCAAGTTACAATGTGGATTTGTGTCAGTGTAGAGTTTCAGTTCTGATAGAAGGGATCTCTTACCTTCAGACAGGGACAAATCATCAGCTGGAGACACCAGGTCTGCCTGGATGGCAAGGCCATTGCTCAACGATGTGGTAATCTGATTCGTCAAGATAACCTGCAAACAGACAGGCAGAGGGGGAAGGGAAGTGAATTTTTACAGCTACTGGAAGGCAGAAGGCAGCCCAGGCAAGGAGTGGAATCCTCCAGGCAAAGCATCCAGACAACCCTTTACTCTGACCGTGAACAAATTCAACACTTAGAAAATTTTGAACTACCTGCAGAAACTGAAAGAGATAGTTGCAAGAAGTGTAGGAAAAGGGATACTGTTAAAAAGATGAAATACTAAACAACAGTGTGGTGATACATACAGCCACCTAAAATGAAATTACTGTTCTGAGGAGCTTCATTCTTCAACGAACAATTTGACAGTCATTACAAAAATCATAATTTTCTTCATAGGTAAACAGGAAATCTATTTTCCTAGTTATTTCCACACAACTTATACACTTCCTTCCTTTGGCTGAAACAGTGCCATGGAGAAAGGTGCTATTGGGATACAACTCCTCTGGTCTGAAGCACAAGAGAAGCAAATGTCACAGGACTATCTCTACACAAGAGGATTCTTCAGTGTTTTTCAGGATCACAAGATTCTGATAAACAACAGACTGTATTACACACACATGCTCTCCTCTGACAGCACGAGCAATGGTTTTGATTGCAAGAGATGAACAGTTTCCTGCACCTTTGTACACATACTTTTTTCTAGTAACAGAAAACATTAAGGCAAACACTGCAAACACCACAGAGAGAAGAGCATAGGTACAAACACAATTATCTCCTAATGCTTTGGATCTCTAAGCACCTGCACTTTCTGCAATTACAATTGGTCTCCACTTTGCAGATTGACAAAAACTTCAGAAATTACTTTTTAAATTTTTTTAATAACCAAAATGATCCTACTTGCACTGAGAACAGACGCCACTCCAAATTCTCTTTGAAATTAATGGCCTGTCTTCAGCTGTATTTGACATGGGAGGAAGGGAGAAAGGAATCCTACAAGGTACTCCGTGGATACAGTTTCATGATGTTACTGGAATAAATTATTGCCATTGATAAAAGGAAGAGGAATTTCTCTGCTCTTCCTTCCACTGTTCCTCTCTCCCTCTGATCATGGCTTCCTCCTGCTTTTCAACACTTTCAGTAGTATGATATGACACACTCCCCGTTTTCCTTTTCTATTTCAAGATCCCATATAAGCTATATCAGATCACTGAGTTGTAACTGCAGTGGTGCTGCTGTGGGGCACTGCATCTTCTTCAGGCAGCAAGACATGAGCTACCAACAATGTGATGGAGTCTGCGACCTTTACCAAGACCACAACTCTTCCTCCCAGCTCCCATCAGCCCATCCAACTCTGTGCTTGCCAACAGGCACAATGGTGCCTGAGAGCTTTATGGACTGCATCAACAGGACTAAACTGAAAAGTTTGTAAGTCAAATCTTCACCTACTCAACAGGAGTTCAAGACCTTCAGAGCTCCACAGTGATGCCCCTCATGCTCTTCTGCTACTGATTCCAAGCTCTGGACAAACTTCAGCTGGCTATCACCATCCTGACCAGTTTAACCATAGGGTGCACCTTTTGGGAGTGGGCATTATGACCACTGCAGTGAACACAGACATGGAAGATAACAGCCTTGTTTGGTCTTGCATCTAGGCTGAGGTTCTTAAGGTACAACTTGTAATACTGCCAACAACAGTTGGCAAACACACAAGAAATGCATCACGCCCCAGAGCTTCTGCGTGCACCTATGAGCACACAAAAGCACGCAGGAAAGAACCTGGCACATACAACCTCTTGCAGCCACTGATGGCTGTCCTGTTCATCTGATTATAAGGTAAGATGATTCAATTTAATAATAAAGAAGAAAATTTATTTAAACATTTAGTAAAAACAACAAAGAAAAGTCACTTTTTCATTTCTTCTTGCCAGAGTACTTCCATTTTAGTGAGTTCATCCTTGTGATAAGTTGAACATAAAAATTGTTTCAAGGCAATCGAAAGCAGTAGGCAGCCAGGAGTCAGGAGGGATAAGGAACGGAATGTGAAACCTGTCCTCCTTAACACTGTTTTCACCATGTCACAAAACCTATGGCTTCACTTACCCATAGAGGCTACTCTGGCAACCAGGCACAAGATACACCAACAACATGGCACAACACTGAAGCTGTTCCTCGATCTGGTACTAGAAAATGTGCCAAAATAGAATACACTAACAAACTTACAAACACACACACGTATTGGTGGGGTATGAAGTTTTCATTGGCACACTTTTGCAATGATCACATTATTCACAAGTGTCAAAAGCTCTATAAGCAGATCAGTCATCCCAGACCTGTGCCAGATAATCTTTGTACTGTGCCATCACGTATTTTATTATTTATGCACCACATTTTAAAGAAAAGCTACCGTGCTTAAGGGTCTTTTTTGAAAGAAAAAAAAAAAAAAAAAGACCTAAGCACAGCATATTTCTTATTGCACTCCTTCAAAGGAAACTAAAGGCTTCAAAAATCAAAAGAAAAATGAACAAGAATAATGCAACTGCATTTTTTTTATCTTTCAGATTTTTTGGCCTCTTCTTTAACCAGGAACTCCACAGCACTGTTAGCTGTATTACCGAAAGTATTCTTCACCCTTTATGCTTAACTCCAGATACGCTTCTGAACTTAGATTTCAATTTCAGATGTGTCCTGCAATAACTATTCAATATGAACAATATCCTAGACACCCTGTTATACTGTTTAAAAAAATCAGTTTAAATATGCAGAGTCTTACCCAAGTAAATGTTCCTCTTTGGCTTGCTTTGAGGATGGGAATTAAGTGTATTCTTAGTTCCATGACTTCACTGATAGTTAAACATTTGCTTAAATATGTGTTTAAATACTATCTTGAATAAGCACACTTTCTCTGAGATGAAGCCATATGCATGTACAGAATGCTTATTTTGGAATTAACTGAAAATTATTCTTCATCTTTGCAAGTCTGCAGAGCCAACATAGAGATTTGATTCTCCCATAAGTACAAGCCAAGAGGCTGTTAGCTAAGCACTAAATGTGGCATCAAATTCCATCACACTTCTGCAGCCTCATTTACTGCAAAATTATTCCATCAGGTATAGGTACTCGCATTATCAACCAACCAATATTCATCTCTGTGCACCTACCATAATATAGTTTAAATCTTACTCTGCAGGTGTGCAGAGTGCTCCAAACTCTGACTGGCTCCAACAAACTACAAGTTACTAATAAAAGGTAAAAAGCTGGCCCTTACTCAGCTCCAGTTCCGAAGAAAAAAGCTAAAGCACTCAGATTTAGAGAAGTCCTCTGAGTACATACATCTATCTTCACAACTTCAATCACATGCCCTTACTGGAAAGTGCTAAGTTTTTTATTTTTCCCAGAGTAAAACTTTGGTCCTGAATACTGTGGCAGTGAATAGTGCCATTCAAACAAGGCCCTATGTTTTCAGCAGTCCCCAATCCTGCAGATATTCAACTTGAAGCCCTGAATGTTCTTCATCGCATGATTCCAGTGTCACATCTAAAGAACATGTTAACTTTTCCCCAAAGTCTCCTTCACTAACCTGAAAGACATGTTTACACTCCATTCTGCTATCATTTCAAATGGCTCAACATATTGAGAGAGTTGCAAATAGGCGTCTGGGGGAATGGTTAACCCTGAGTGTGATATGAAGAGGACATACAGGCAAAGGAGATCTGGAGTGGAACAGCTGTGTGACTTTCTGGCAAGTAAACACATTTGTGCATGGACAGAATCAGCTGAGTCTCACACATTGCTTCATACATGTGTGCACTGAATATAACGCTAGTTCTGATCTTAATGATGCCATGTATTACAAATCACCAACAAGAAGGTTAGAGTACCTCCCTTTGGTCTGCTAGGTTGCCACGCTTGAAAAACAACTGCCTCTCCTTGCTCAACAGCTCCTGGGAACAGGCTGGGGTCACAAGTCCAAGCAGACTTACTAGAAAGAGTGCCTTGCACTGAATTAGCAATAGCACTTCCTCAACTTTTCATTGGAGATCTGCCATTAACGTACAGATCAGATTTACCCTGTTTAGCACAGGAGACCTGCCAAGTCCTCTGTCTAAGGAGGTAAGGCAAAGTTGCCTCTGTTGTGGTTCCTTTTGACAGACACTGGACATCATTCCCAGCCAAGCATAGCTTCCACTTACGAGGTTCAATGTCAGTCATGTGTGTTATCTTCCAGCAGAACACTCAACAGTGAGAATACTGCTGTATGATATATTGTTATCATATTGAAATAGACAGTATTTTAAAATACATTGTATTTTATTCAATAACCAGTATTTTAAGAGGAGCTCCTATTTCCAGCATCAACTAATGGAACAAGGCATTTTCATTACCACTAAGGCACTAAGAGTCAGAAAAAACATTACACCTCTTCACATACAACTTTGTCCTGATGTGTGAAACAGGTAAGGAGGTTGTGTTACTGCTGTTTCTGCTTTGTGATGAGCAAAGAGCGTAGGGCTTCTTCAGCCAGTGACTGTGCATGAATGGAAAACACACTCCCTCTGCTAAAAGAAGAGGAAAAAAAAAATATATGAAGAGGTCAGCTAGACAGCTCAGTAACACTGGAAATTTGCCCCATACAGTCTCCTATGGAGTTCAGTGAACCACTGCCTTTAACCTTTCAGCCTATTCACTTGCAACTGGTTAAGCTAGCTATTTAACAAGTGAAAATTTACAGTCCTCAGCCTTCCAATTCTGACAGAATTACAAACACTGTAGAAATTCACTTAGATTCAAATTTCCAAATCACTTCTGGGAAAAAGTCTACTACTTAAAATACCACACAATTGACTGACCACACAATTTCCCAATCTTATGAAGATGTTTACTTCAGCATAGCAACCTTAAATTGTAAAATAACCCCTTCTAACCATTAGAAGTGTTATGACAGAAAGAAGAATCCTTTTCCTTACAGTCAAAAAACCTGGAGATAAACACAAGGAGACAGTGGGAACACATTTTCAAGTTCCTAATTTTAGACACCTTAAAAAATACCTACTCTTCTTATCCCTTCCCCAATTTTTATAGGTGCTGATACCTGGAAAATAACAGAAACTAGACATTCTCAAGGAAAATAGCGTTCATATCCTAGACAGGTCACTTCTAAAATTAATCCAGAAGTCAACACCCTGTTTATAGTCTCTTGAAATCTTTACATGCTGCTGTGACAACAGAATCTCTTTCCACTGATGTGACTTCAGCAGATGCCAGTTTTCTGGAAGCACATTAGAAAAGTAAAAATACTTATTTAAGGTGCCTAAACTCTCAACACCCCCATTTGTTGGGAACAGCACAATTCCTGCGTATGTGGAAAGCCCCTACAGGTCCTGGGAGAGAGTTGGCCTAAGAACTGAAATATGACTGCTTTACACAGAAGAATAAGCAAACCAGTTTTTGTTTGGTTATTTACACAGTACAATTTTTCAAGTACTCCTCCTGCCCTTCCTAGGACCACACTGAAACTACTAAATCTGGCTTTGTCATCCTTGTAAATCCAGTTGAGTAAATAAGTCATTTTCTGTAAACTTGTGGTCTCAGCCTCCTTGTTAGTTTATTGCAAAATTAAAGGGAGCTCAGCACAGAACTACCAATCAGTAACCAGCAAAGGTATAAAGTCTTCTGGTATGTACCAAGAGGCGAAAAAAACCCACTCTCTCATGAAATGTCTGTTTGTTAAAAGAACGGAGCAGAATTCCCCATTTTGCATGCAACACTATTTAGGAATTTATTAAAGGCTTCCTATTGAGCTGGGAGAGCAAGCACTTGGACACTTGCAATAATTCCAAATTACTCCGCCCTTATTAGTCCATGTATTTTGTGGTTTTCACTGTACTCAAGCAATGTCACTAGAGAGCACCAAGTATAAGTGACAGTCAGTGGGGCTGCGATGCTGACTCAGCATGCTGGAGGAGAAGGAAAAGAAGTTTTACTGGTCCCCAGCCATTCTTCACAGGGGTCCCTGGGGAGGCACCTCTCCCTTTCCCTGAAGCACCGAGCTTTTAAGGAGGCACTCAAGCAGCCAGTAACAGGTCGAAACAATGGTGGCTATCGTGAAGGCACTAGCGAAAGGAAAGTGCACCAAGCAATACCACGAAGCCAGATGGGGTAGGCAGCAATCCTGGAAACAGAAAAAGGGAACAGTGAGAAAACTGGGGTGAAGCAGCACACTTCAAACAGCTGTGAGAACTACAGACTTCTCCTTGGGAACCTGTTACAGCTCCTCGGGACTGGCATCGGTCTGCCCAAGGAAGAACCCTAAACCACCACCATCTGTCATAGCAACAGGGTATTTGTGATTTTCTTCTAAGCTATGCAGTGAAATAGCTTTTTCTTCAACTTCTGTTTCTTCAGGGACATTTTCTTCAGCATCAGTAGCCATCTGCCAGAAAAGCTGTCAAAAATTGTCAAAGACCTCAGCAGGACTTGTACCTATTATTCACAAGAAAGAAAACTTCCTTAAAACTGAGCATGTTCAGTGAAATCAGGGAGTTACAGACAGGAAAAGGGAAAGACTGAACTGCAATACTGAGAGTTCCTATATAAAATGAGTTTTAAAGAGAGAATTTCAAGCGTCTACAGCTACTGGGCACTTGAAGCTGGCTACTGCAGTGATGCTCCACTGGGGCTCACCGCACAGGACAGCGGGCTACTCCGGTGAAAAGCCTCTGCACAGCTGAAACAGTTCTGGGCTCCAGGACCAAACCAAACATATTTATACCACAACTAGTACCATGACAGGAGATTAAATATATATACATATCTTCGTTCTTAGAAAACGTAAACTACTTTGGCTCATACAACCCAAATACAGAAGAGAAAACCCAACAGTTTATCATCTCGAATCCAAGAAAATCACCACACCCACCCAGTACTCATCCCACTTGGTGTCCCACACTCCCAAACTGAGTGGCCACCGGCCCCAGCATCTGAGGTTTCTGTGGGGAAGAATGAAAATAATGTCAAGTACTGTACAGAGCCCAGCCATTGCAAGCAAAAAGCCTTATAATAAATTAAATTCCCATGTTCAAAGTCAAACACCACTTCTGGTGTTTATTCAAGGCATAACTAACAAAGATACTCAGAAGTACCTTTACATGTTGTATTAAAAAGGTTCTAGCTAACAAAGAAAGCACGAAGCTCCTTCACTGCAGGCGTAAGCAATAGACAAGTGCTCACATTTAACCACTGTTGCTAATCCAAAGGAGTTGGAAGAAAAAGTACCTGTTGCAGGCAGCTTATTTATACATGACAGAGGCATAGGCTGTAACGGTGATGCTCACATTAGAAGGCAGTAGATGGATGTTTTCAGACACAAAGGCATAGCGGCTACCCTGACTGAAGGCAAAGAAGGGGCCTCTGTGCCTAGAGCTGCTAGAATTCACATCTCAACCAATGCCACCAGAATTTGGCATAATTTCCTTAATAATAGACACAGACACACAAGCCACTGGAAACCTATTGAGAAACATGTCTTAATCCTATAAGCAATCTAGCAACGAGTATTGCCCATGTTTCAGAGGAATTTCATATGTACCTATTTTCATCATATCCAGGAAAAAAAAAAGGGGGGGTGGGGGGCAATTAAACAGTCTAACACCACAGAAACAAGAATGCAGTCATTCTCTGGAAGGCCCACAAGCACTTTTTAAAATATTAGAGACCTATTGTTCAGGCCACATTGCTGCTAGCTGCAACCTTATTAGAACTCCTAGAACAGGACCTCCAGCTCCTGCTTTGCCACCGTATCTCTACCCAAGCTTCTCCTCTTTCCTCCCTCCGTGAGGCAATTCATAGCAGCAGAGGTCATTTTATAGTCACTGGATTTCACTGGGTATAAATAAGAGTCAGAAGAAATCAAGGAATCTTTCAGAGTCTGGCCACTGTGTTTACATCCAATTTATTCTGCTTTGCATACGAAAAGTACAAAGTTATGCAATTCTATTCCATAAGCCTTCTGGAGAAGTAAAGCGTCTATTCACATCTCTGCCAACTGCTTAAAAATAATCACAATGAATTAATAAAATTTCCACCAGAAGAAAAAAAAAAAAAAAGAAACAAAACAAAACAAAAGCATGCTGTTCTCAGGCAGCTACACGTCTTCAAGTTGAAATAGCTACCACCCAGCGATAGCCTGAGGTCTTTAGCCTTTCCTCCTCTGTGAACAAGGAATGCAGCCAACACAAACTGGAACCTTCAAAATCCACGCCGCAGCACCCTCGTGCTGCGCTGCTCGGCGTGGAAGGTTTGTGTGCCTGGAAGGCCTTCACATCCAGTAGCCAGCGCGGACCTGTTTGCAGAGACATGCGCAAGACCCCCCCCCCCCCCCCCCCCCGGCGGGATGGCCGCCCGCCTCCAGCCCCTGCCAGAGCCCCGGGTTAGTTTCCAGCAGGCCTTTCCCCCCTCCCCCCCAGGCTCCGCACAGCCACGGCTTTCGGAACCGCGCCGGCTCCCACGCGCGGCCAGCGCTGCACGGCGGCCGGGGGCTGAGCCACGGCGGAGCGCCTCGCGGGGAGCCCCTGCAAGCCACAGGCAACTCTTACAGTCAAAACCTGCTGCACTCTCGCAGAGGGAAACACCGCTGCTTGGAAGGGAGTTTTCTGATGAACACCAAATTGTCTTCTAGAAGAATAAATAAAATTACGAGTTTACAGTTCGCTCTTAGATTGCACGCTGTTCTCAGCAACCGAGCTTTGGGTTGGTTTAGTTTCTTTGGTTTTGAAGGACAGGGAAGAAACTGAGTTGTCTGGAACATCAGCAAAGTAGTACAGATCTGCAGTTCTGCTCCGGCGTGCTCCAGGCTGAGGGGGGAGCTGAGTACGTCTCCTACTCTTTAACAGGATTGCAAGGAAGTCACAATTCATGCTTACTTTTTTCTCAATGAAAAACCTAGTTTAGTTTATTGGCACTCATTAGCAAATCAGAAATGAGACTAAAGGCTCCTCCCTTTCGCTTGCTGAGTTCAGACCTTCTGCCTTGCACCTGCCCTGCTTCATCACTTCACATTTACCCAAACCTACACAAATTCTGTGACATTAAATCTCACTGCCTTCTGATGGAATAAATACATTGTTCCCCCTATTGTAGAGATAGATGCTTGGACACTAAGCAAACTGACTAGTGGACCATAAATCTTTGCTACCACTCCTAGACCCTGATTTCAAGAACAGAGTTGAAAGGGCCCATACTCACCTGAGCACTCTAGGACTCCTCAAGACAATCTAGTGTCTATCCAGAAAATTATAAATTTATAATTCTTTCTATATTTGGGGTTTATTTAAAGAGATTTTCTACACCTGTCTATAGTTTTTTGCTAACAATTAAATAGGAATATGAACTAAACTAATGAAACACTCCTTACAAAGGCCTACTTAGGGCTTATGGCCAATTTCAAGCTGATAATTAGTGTACCAGCATTTTTTATTTGATTTTGATGTTTTGAAAAGCCCCTCAGGAAGACTGTTTATAGTAATATACACATGTAGGTCTGGAGAGGTATAGCATATAAGGCACAACCCCATCTCAATGTCATTAATTCCATTAATTCCTCAGATTCCTTCCAATTAATTCCTTCAAGCCTTCAAGGCAGTGGGTCACAAGAGACTCGCTGGGTCTTAGATGCAAACTGGAACAGCTCAATGGGCTACTGTAATTTACAACTTTGCTGAACAGTTTTTAAAACACTCTCCCTAGTCCCACCTTATCCCACATCATGACCCTATGCCAACATTTTTAGAGGGAGGACAGTGTTAGTTCAGACTGCTGCTCAGTGCCTCGTGGAAGCAGCAGAAAACAGTTTTAGGATATGCTGGAAATCTCATCAACACCTCGCTGTTCAGTTCCCCTGCAAAGCATACTTCCTTGCCTGCTCTGCATCGCTGGAGCCCTTCTGTTTACTTTTTAGGCAAGCAGGATAGGACTACAGGAATATTTGCTCCTCCTTGTCTATTCATTTAACCTTTACAGGCGGGTAGCTACTAACGTCACCACCAGACGGCATTGCATGGCTTACACTGCTTTGTACTCAACATACTCTACCAGCATCACAGAAGCAGAGCAAATCTTTTCTAGCCTACAGTGATGTTAGAGATCACAGCATGCTTTACACAATTTTGTTAGAGAAGTTTTCTTTTCTTGCTGTGTTATGGTAGCTGCTGCCCTTCACTGAACATATTTCAAACAGAGACGAGATTTTTATACTTACCTATAATGTCTATCCTTATGATAGTCATGTACCTTTATTTCAGTGCATGTAACAGTCAGTAGATTTTGAGTACAGGATATCAGGGAATTTGGATATGTACCTCCATCCCCCAGTTTGCACAAGGCAATTTAACAGGTCTGTAGATTATTAGGGTAGTAACTGGTATTGCACAGAAGCCTGACAATCAAGCCAAAATACCAATAATTTTTCACAAAATGAGAAGGCTACTAAGAAAGCAGGAACAAACTGGGCACTGACAGCATTATTTAGTGCAACTAATGCCCATTTATTGAACACTGTGCCCCTGGTGATTTCAAAGTGTTCTCATGAACAAAATTCAGTCATTCTCTATAGCTGCAGTGGCTGTAAAAAAGAGTAGAAATCATCCAGAAAACAAAACACCCAGCTGCTGAAATGAAGAGCCTCTCAAGACACCATCAGTTTCACTTCCCTGCAACCCAGGGCTCAGAAATGTATGAAAGGACAAGTGAGAATGAACAGCTGCAAACTGTATGTACTACAAGCTGTAGGTACATATTAATATTACATCTTAGGTGTTTTCATATACTGAATTGCATTTGCATAGTTTTCAGCCTAACCTGCAATTTAGCAAGTAATCTATTTCTACAAGAAATATTTATAATATTTCAAAACCAAGGGTAGTTTCAGCCTCCCTTAAAATGCAACAAACATACAAAATAAACCAAGTACAGCTAAGCAAACCAGTCGGAATGCTGGGTAGTATTTTTCTGCTGTATCAGTGACTGTTTTAATAGTCAACATCTTTTAGCCTGATTGGACAGAAAGTGGAATTTTTACCATCTAGCTTTTGAGATTTGTAATGTATCAACATACCTCTAATACAGTGCAACATTTTTATGCAAAGGAAAACTGCTTGGGTGTATTTTGTCTGTCTCCTAAACCTGCAAAGTTAGATGTAAGTGCTTTAAACTTTAACAGCCTTACACTTATTATATTCAATACATTTTTATAAACTAAGGTCTGCTGAAACAATTTTTCCTAAAAAAAACCCAACAAATGCAACCTATACAAAATGTACGATGGCGCACTGTGTTATGAAGTTTTATTACCATTTTTTGAAAACTGCTATAGCATTTTAGTCAGCCTTGCTACTCAGTAGTTAGATTATCCCATGTGATTCTTCCACAAAAGCACATTAGAAGAATTGTCTACAAGTTACAGATAAATAGTCTGTAATAAAACAGAAAATGTGTGTGCATGATTGCTTTCCAAATATGTCTGATCTGATATTACCCAGAGGACAGACGAGGGTAGGGGACATAAACCAGCCAAGTTTCGTCTCTTCAATATTTTGGGGAAAAAAAAATAAATAATCTTGTGGCTCAAGATATTCTGGAATTTCAGTGGCATTGTCTCAGCCTCTGTATCCTATTCTTCTAAATCCTTTCACTGGGAAATACAGTTAGTCAGTATTTCCCCAATAAAATTGGTGTTTACGTCACATTTTAAAATGACACATTTCTATTTACCTACCTAACTCGCTTAAATTGGACTGAACTTTCCTTGGAAACATGAATCATTAAAAATCTCTTTGAAAGTTAGGACTCAATATGGAAAATGAACTCAGAAAAATGCAAGGAGTCATTTTTGTGCTGAGACCGCAGCATGACATCCCCCTTTGGCTTTGCCTAATACAGAAAAATAGTATTTGAGATTGTCTAAACAAAATCACAGACCCATGAAACTATACTCAAGCTAATTTCTCACCTCTTGGGATAACAACACTGTCCTGAAGGTCACTGCATAAATTTGTGCAAAAGGCAGCACTGTAGAAGCATGTTATCTCTTCTGTGTTGCAGGGAGGATCAGTCCTGCAGTGTTGTTTTGGTAAACCTGTTCACAAATCTAAGAAAAATCAAACTAAGAGACTGACAGTAATGACATTCCTGCAAAAGCAAATTGGTTCAAAAACAAAAGTGTTCCTTTCCTTTTAAAATTTGATATCAATTTGTTTGGGAAGTTGGTGATCACTAAGAATAACTCCACTGGTTCCACTGAAAATTACATCAGGTCTTCCTTACTGTTCTTTGTTGTTGGTACCTCAGTTTTTATGTAAATATGTGAAACATTAAAAAAATATATAGAGAAGAAGTATTTATTCAGCTATTTGGGTACACCATTATATTTACAACTCATACTGCATCTACAGAAATGTTGAGAGTTGATGTCAGGTGCATAAAAACAGGCTGTGGCACCTTCAGTGATATAGAACTTTAGGAAAACCCTGGGAATGGTACAAGATTTCAGATGTTTCACAATTAGAAAGTATCTGCTCTTTAAGAATTAAACTTAACAGGGCTAAATAACTGTTGCACCTCATTCAAACTAAGCCAGGTGAACACAGCTGGGTCAAATCTTTTGAGATTTGCTGTGCATCCTATAAACTATATATACAGGCAGCAAAGAAAAACAGCTAATGCCTTCTGGACAACCAACTGAAATTTTGCAGCAGCTCTAGATTAATTGTTCACTGCAGCTAGCAATTTTTTTATATCATCTCCTAGACTTGCTATTAAAATTCACAGGATCATGCATTTTCTTTGGACTCCATCATAACCGCTTTATCCAAAGTCTTTCTCAAGAAACCACAACCAAGCCTCCACTGTGGATTTCAGTAATAAATTGCAAAGATAGTAATGTTAGGAATGAGTTTCATTAATTTAATTTAGAGGAAAACTGAAGAGGAGCAAATTATGCTTTAGTCAAGAGAAGAGATGTGTGCCAGTAAGTCTTCTGTAGCCCCATACTTCTTCCAGTGAGGGGTGAGATACGTGGGCAAACATATGGGAAACCAGGCCTAGATTAGAAAAGTGTTTCTGGATAGGATTGAGGTGTATGAGTGAACATTGTGGGAAAAGCTGAAAAGTAATAAGCTGTTTCAGGTCAGGCTGAAAGTGCATCTTTAGATGTAGGAATGGGGTAGGAGGGTAGGAGCTATTGGATGCTACACGCCAGGACTGACATATTGCAGGGCCAACAGTGGCCCAGCAGAGACCTTCTCAGGGAAGGATAGGATGTGTTCATAGAGTTCCTAAAACAAAGATAAAAATAATTCAGAGCAAGATGCTTGGACTTCAAAGCAAGGTGTAATAGCAGAGCAGAGGGTGTGACAGGTTGAAGAGAACTGGTCAATTATATTCAAATCTTGGTAAAAACTCTTTCATGTTTAGATGGATGCTGATTTGCAAAATGCCCTGTGTGGTGTGGAGATGTTCAGCTTCTGCAGGCAGAATGGCAGTTATGACATATACCCCTTTAGTTATGTTGTCTGATTCCTGCAATCATCAAAACAAGTATCAACTAGAAAAGCATTTTCAGCAGTTGTGCTATTACTTCAAAAAAATTATTTTGCCATTGGCTACTCCTTGGGTCTAATTAAGGATAACTGACTATGGCTTGTTTCACAATAGATTGCTCCTCAAAACCTTTTTGTTTTGTTGGGGTTTTTTTGTTTGGTTGTTTTTTTTTTTTTTTTACATAACCCTTATCTGCTGTAGCAAGCCTTACAGTTCCACATATGAAATTTATATCATGTAATAGATAGCTGCCTCTTACACTTGTGTCCTCCACTTCCTCCAGAAAATTAGATATCCTCTTCTGTGTAGAAACTAGCCTGACAAGGTAAGTTCTCATTTTAAATTTTATTAATATTACTCAATTTTTATTCCAGACTAAGATTTAATGCAGGTCTTGTTTTACTGACCCTAAAGGAGTTACACCAAAGCAAAATATGATCATGGACTTGCCTCTTTCCATCTTCATCCTTTTGTTTCTAAATACATTTGCAGAGAAACAACCAGTTCATAGTTTTTCTTTTACCCTTAACTCTTCATCTCAATTAATTCTCAAGAAAGAACAGGAGGCAGCAGAAGTCCAGTTGCATGTTTTCTAATCCTGGTTCTGACACTAAGTAGCTGCGACTGCTTACTGATATAATAAATTCTTTGTGCCCTGTTGTGAGGCATAATGCCTAGCCCAGAAGACTGTTGTGGGATTCATTATTTTGCTTTCCTAATGCTTTGAATTCACTGCATGAAGGGTGATTAAAACCACCAAGTGTTCTCAGAGTCTTCCAAAGGTACAGCTGGGCAATGTCTAGATACAATTTAGCAGTAATAGTTGACTGCATTACATTCTATGTATGGGCTTGTACATCTTGTAACAAAACTACCAAACTCTAAAATTTCCCCCCAGAAAACCTATGAGCCATTTTCTTTTCACTTTTTTTTTTTTTTTTTTTTTTTTTTAAAAAAAAATCCTTTCCCTTTGCTTGAGTCAGGTAATAGACTGAAAGTATGACTGGGTTTCACCACAAGTTTGGGAACAGTAAATCTGAAAAACTACTTGTGGCATGTTGTACTGTAAAGTATTAGCACTATACTTAAAACAGAATGAAAGAAACAAATAGTTGCCAGCTTATTATTTAAATGTCAGCTGGGACTCTGTGAAGAACTTTTGGTCTCTCTTGAGCTTAATGAGGGTGTTTTAAAGAGCTATTTTATAGAGTGGGAGTATTGAAGAGTTCCAGCACAGCAAAGACACAAAGTAACAGCAACACAGCACATCAAATCAGGCCTGTACTAATATATTTTCTGAACTGGGTAACTCGGATCTTTTTTGTGCCAGTAAAAGGCAAATACCAGCTATTCTTCAGGGTGTTACAAGACCAACAGATACAGACCTCACGCTACTTTCAAAATATGAAGTTCAATAAGAAGATGGATATATTGGTATAAGAAGCATGAAAAAATACTCCGCTCCCCTCTGCAAAAGCACAGGATGAGAGAGACACACAAAAAGAGCAGGTGATAAGAAACTCCATCTCAGATGTTAAAGCTGACCTTTTTAACAGGCTGGAGGAAACATCAGAGATTACCTAGATTTCAGTCCAAATTCCATCTTAACAGCAATTTAGGCTTCTGAGCAAGAAAGGAATTGTTACTGAGGAAACTGCAGCCTGAAATGGCTTCACCAAGAGCTGAGTCTGCACTGGAGTTTCAGATAGAAAGGCAAGAGGCATGAATAACTACGGAGGAGGTATGATTTATGAATAACAAACACAAAACTTCCTGCAGGAATGCAAACTGCCTGGAATACTAACAGCAAATATAAATGGGAGGAACAGAACTGACACGTCTAGAACATGGCAGGGCACGGAGTCCTG
The DNA here is from genome assembly GCF_018691265.1 of Tyto alba. Lineage (NCBI taxonomy): Eukaryota > Metazoa > Chordata > Aves > Strigiformes > Tytonidae > Tyto > Tyto alba. The sequence goes on from NW_024881280.1 coordinate 12,358,370, forward strand.
GAAGCTGCTGCTTTGGAGGCAAAGAAAGTGCTTCAAGTACAAACAGAAGAAATACTAATAGAAATACGTAAATAGAAGAGTCATTCTCACTGTGCAAGAAGCCATGCCTCTTGGCAGTACAAACCGTTAAATTGTATCTGCAATGACCATCGCTAGAAAGATCCACCATTCATTTTGTCAGGGTTTCTATTCTGATTACAAACCGTGAGCCAGTCTCAAGAACAAATGCAGACCCACTGCAAACCCACAGACCTAAATACTTCTCAATCTGAAAAAAGGCTGGATCTGAACTTTATGGTTCAATCCTGTCTACACAACAGTACCTGAAGAGGTGACAGTAGCCCAAAGTCCACAGACAGTACTAAACTACGAGTTTTTGTGAAACCCATTTCTGATGTTCTGTCGGGATGGCATTGGATTCAGGTGCTAAACAGATTATCTAGATATAGATAGTTACCAATTCCACCCCGCCGGCATGCACCATTATCTTTTGGAAACCAGAAAAACAGAAAGATGTTTTAGGCAAATGAACAAGGTCAAACAATGTCCATTCTTTGTTCTCCTTTGAACTCATAGCACTTTGGGGATATAAAGAAAGGGTTGATAAGCCTTTACATAGGACTATATTCTTATTTGATTTCTGATTCGTGTCATAAAGATTCAGATTCTCTCCAATCTTGAAGATAAACGTTTTTTCTTAAGCTACTATATCATTGAAATAACTACAGTAACAGGGGCACATGAAAAACCTCAGACAACCACTACTGTGAGATTCATAATGAAATCTTCAGAATTTGTAACACAAAGTAAGAAGTTAACTAAAAGTGATGGGTCTGTTTGTACTGCAAATCCAATTTACCAAGAAATCTAGCCATGACACAGTTCAATTTTGAAGCCTGTGACTACAATTTTATACATACACACATACATGCAGTATGTAGGGGCACAGTGCTCTTTGCCCCGGGTAGGGATCATGTCAGAAGGACTGTCCAGGCACCCTACTTCAGATCGCTCCCTTCCTACCTCCTCTGTCCCAAGCCAATTCAGAACTCAAAAAACCTGCCTTGCAGTGTGACAGTTTAGGCTGGAGAAGAGCAGTGCAACTCAGCTCCATGCTAGCACAACTATTCCTTCCAAACTAGGAGCACAACATTCAAACAGAGGCAGAAGAATGCAGCAGAGTTATGCTTGTCCAGTACTGGAAGTGTTTTGCTAACCCTGCCACTGTGCCTTCCTGGACAGCTGCTTCTTTGCCTGTATCTAAAAGTGGCCATGCAAAAAAATGGAGAAAGTATTAACTGAAGCAGAAACTACCTTCAGAGTGAATAAGTAGTCAGTAATATTAACATCCTAATACCTTTGAGTAATGCAGGATGGTAATAATTAAATGTGATCTATATATTCATAAAAGCAGTTATTCAAATCATATATGTGTATATATATATCTATGAGATGCACAACAAACACACAGAAGCAGAAGACAGAAGCACATTACCCCCAAAAGTTGTAGTAAAGCCTAAAGTGTTAAAGAGTTTGGAGAAACTGCACACATAACCATTTTTTTCCGAAACAACCTGAAACTTTTATTTCAGCATAGCGCAAAGCAAAACCTCATAGCTCTCCCTAGGCTTTCCACTTAGCTTGCTCATTTTATTCGAACATGGAACTCAAATAAAATCCAGAGGATTGAAACAAAAGGTTTTTCAAAGTGCCCACTAATCTAAAATACCTGAGCTGTGTAAAGCACAAAGCTCAGGTTTGCCATTACGTTCTCTTTTCTAGAAAGAAAATATGAAACTACACAACAGTCTGTTGGAAAGGGGGAAATAACACTGAAGGAAGATGTTTTAGCTGATGGCTTTAAAAGTCAAAGAAAGATAATTTTCAGCAGAAAGAGTTCAGAGTCAGCCTGACCTAAGTTGTTCAGGCTGGTATCTAACAGCATCAAATTTGGGACTATGTGGCCATGCAGGAAAGGAAGAACACATTCATTTACCAAAAAGACCAGGCAGAACACAGTATACTCTTACCTAAACATTCAAAAATAACTTTTTAAGTAGTGTTTTCAAATAATGAAATGAAAGAAAGAATGATGGCTCTGACTAAAGAATGACTTTATGCTTTTACGATTTGGTTTATCCACACAGAACGTTTTGTAGCTGAGTAATCTGTGAAGTAATTCTCTATTAGAGGCCACGTGACAATGCTCAGTGTCAAACAGCTTTAAAAAAGCAACTGCAGACTGGCAAAAAAGAGAGCAGGGTTATGTATACTGTTACCGTCTACATCAGATTTTCACAGAGAGGTGCGTTCTGATTTCCTTTTTTTATTACTGCGAGGAAGGACCATTGAGAGGATTATTATTATTATTATATTCATATAATCTAAATAGGTAATAAACAAGGTATTAATACCATGGAAATAACTTCTAGATACCTTGAAATTATGGTAGCACAGGCCTATCTTAACACTTTCAACTACCCAAGGAAAAGAGTGCATATGGGGCTGAACAGCGAGGAAGCAATACCACCAGAGGCAGAGAATGGACCTACAAATCATCCTTAATTGGCAAAACAAGTATGAGTATGTGCTATATAGTATATATAAACAGCAAATCTGACATGTCTAGGACATTGGATGTGTACTACATAGTCTGGGACATGCAGTGCCCATTTATTTGGAAGTTAGGCAGCTAAGACATCCTGCATGTCCTAATTTCTCTCTCTCCCTCAGAGTTAAGAGGCTTCAAACCAGAAAAAGAGGACATGTTGGGGAAAACCCAGATAAATCACATCCCTGCAGAAATTTTGCACATCTCCACGCCCAACTGCATTTCACCTGCCTCTGACTGGACACTGAAGACACTGGAACAAGCTGATAGGTAAAACTAGAAAGTTACTCTAATTTTCTATGTATTCTTGGATGAAACAAAGTTTAACACTGCCAGGATAACCATTGATCAGGGAATAGTAGTAAGTGCCCCAAGAGCTGTATTCCAAAAGGGACGTATCTCTCTTCATTTCCTTCTCCTCCTCCCAGCTGAACATCACCATTTTGTACCCATGCTGTCACTGTCACTTTGGCCTTTACAGATTTTGCTTCCCATCAATTATTCTTTTGACTACACATACTTTCAGAAACATTATTGAAACAAAGATCAAGCATTTCAAAACACGTAACTAGGATTGGAAGCATTCTTTTAACATAGGTTTGATTACAACTGGAAATCATTAAATCTGCATATCACCGTAATCAATAACCAGACAAAGGCTACCTCCCTTCAGAAACACCAAGACAGTCTTTCAGTTCTGAAAGACAAGGTTAAGACGTTCACTAAAAGCAGCAGAAGACTTCAAAGAAAGAGTCTAATCAGAAACTTTTCTAAAATTTCTTCTCAGTTCTTTAGAGATGGTAAAAGCTCAGGCCCAGGAACAGCTAATAGTACAGCATTCACACATATTTGTAGAAAACAAAACATCAGAAGTCAGAGAGACAAAACTAAAGAACAATCTGAAAAAGTATTCTACTCAAGGCAGCACTTAAGCGTGTACTCAATTTTAAGTATATGCTTAAAACACTAATTAAAATATGTTTAAGTGCTTTCCTGAGTTGAGGCCAAAGAATTCAATCAGATGTAAATGGAAAACATTTGGCAGTATTCATAGTGTTCTACTTAATATTGCAATGCAAAAGGGTTATTAAGAGACAAAATGCTGTATGAGGCACAGGCTGCATGTTCTTCTAAGGGGAAGTTGCAACTAGCCTGGCTACTGCAGTACTGAACTGCACACAGTCATAAAAATTCATACATGAAAATTATAGCTGAACTGGAAGATGGACAGGTTGAGATCACAGAAACAAGGTGTTTTCAAGCAAGGAAATATTTTAAATATCCACATTCTCAAAAATAGATATAAATGTACCACACCTATATTAAGAGCTTAAAGGAAATGGTGTCAAACTAGAGGATGTAGCAATACAACAGGATTTATGACAAGGAAGTCCTGACCTTGTGCAATAAGAGATATCTAATCACCCAACCTCAGCAAATCCTTCACTGGGCTCTTTTGAATCCGGGGAAGGAGGACCACTGCCAGAGCCAAAAAGCAGGCCAGAGCAGCTAAAAAAATGTTATTGAACAAAAATCAGTACCTGGCCACAGAGGAGAAACTAGGTTTTGTGTAGATCAAAGTAATGTTATACTGAAAGAATAGCAGAGAACATACTATATTGTTTAATCTTCATGAATACAAACCCAAGCCATTAGAATATAATGATATTACAAATAGAGCTGTATTTCTCTTCCACACTTCAGGAGAAGGACACTGAGCATACAAAGTTGAGACTCATAATACTAATACTACTAAAGATAATGAAGTCTATTAAGATTATTATTTTTAATTGCTTCACTTACAAAGTGTAATCAAGAGTCAGCATTGAGCATTTTAGACATACCTGGCATATCCAGAAAATATCACAAGTATATAACTATCTGATACTAGTGCCCACAGTTTGAAAATTTCAGAAGCTAACCCAGTGATACTAAATTCAGAAGAGACAGATGAAGTTAAAAGCATTTCAGCTCAAAAGTAAATTCTAAAGCCTTCAGTTTTTACAGGAGGCTTATATCTCATAAAACAAACAGCCCTAGTAATAAACAGAGTGAAAGATTTAAATATGATTTTCAAAACAAAACTAGATCTTAGAAAATTAACATTCAGACTAATATATCTGATGCAGAAAAAAATAAAGTACAGCAGTCAATATATAAAAGTGAAATCTAGAGAGCTATGATGGAATTGGAAAAACAAATAAACAAAGACATAAAACCAAATAAATTCCTGAAGCATGTCTAAAGCAAGTAAACAAAGAATGTGCTGGGAAGAAAAAAAGAGGAAGGGGGTAAGGTCCACTTAGGGAAACAATATGTTTGTGTTAAATAAGTTCTCAATGATAAAAACCATACACAAATACTTATCCTGATCTCACAACTATTTTCAAATAACAGAGATGAGCAAATGCCAGGAACAAGGGGATCAAAAAGATACTGAAGTGGCAAGTTAATGAGAAGTGCATCAACAGGATTGCCTGGAAAACACCTCAGATTTCTCACAAAGCGGATGAACTCCTTAAAAATCCACTGTAAAACAGCTGCATCGGAACACACACCAACACACCCAAGTTCTTCTTCTCACTGTATACAGGCACCAACTTTTCCCCATTTGTACACTTACTCTCTGAACCATTACTGTTTTCCGCAGCACAAAATAAAATTCTCTCATATGCATTGGCATAAAACGCTCATCTGCAACTCCCCTATTCTCAGGCCTTGCTAGAACAATGTGATGTCATTCAGGCTTACATATCAGATCCTAGATATCTAGGAGTTAACTGTTGTACAAGTTAACACTTGTATAGTGCATTATTGCATGTGAATATCTTACATTTAAATACATGCACTGTATTGTAAAAATCATTTGTATGTTTGAAACAGCTGTATTAACCTTTCAGGTTTTGCTATTTGTGTAGGTAGGCCATTTCCAGCCACTGCAGATAATACCAAATGCAATCTGAATAGGCAGTAATTCTTCCATAAAACTGTTTTAGACACATTTCAAGAATAAGAAAACACACTACTGGCATAACTACCGTGTATGTGTTCCCTTGGGAACATCTCTATAGGTATCCATTATGGGGAAAAAAAAAAAAAAAACCAACCAAACCACAACTCTATGATTTCTAGTATCTTTTCTATGCAGAACAATCACTATATGAGAATGTAGTTTCACATATGTTTTAAATGGTGTAAAATGACACTGAAATAAGAAGTTATCCTGCCTTCTCCTGTCTCTCATTTTCATCTCTAAAGTGCTGCCTGTTCCATGCAGGAAAATGTTTGTGTGGTCACAAACCAAACTGGACTAAAGAACTGATGCAGTTCCCCAGTCTGGATGGAGGGAGGATGGGATGACTCCTTTCAGCAGCCTTGCTGTGTTACTGTGTGTGTGCAATGTTTGCAGCATTGCAGGATAAAAGAGTCTGCCCTAACGTAGAGGTCATGTCAGCAGCAAAACTAATAGGATAATATCCCACCACTACTATGATCTCAGACCTTTAAAGGAGAACAAAAATTGTAATTGCTCTTATGTTAGGCTCTTCTCCATTGCTACAATGAGGGAAAATACCATTACATTACATCCTTGTTTCTGGTCCTGGTAGTTCTCAAAATTTTACATCAGCCAGCCATGACTGAAGAACTGGCTGTAGCCCAGTGTATACCTCAAACTATCATACTGTTTGAGAAAGGTTAATGAAGCTCTTACCTAATAGGGTGTCTATTTGTCCTATTTATTTTAAATGGTATTGTCTGGCAGTGTTCATGATTTTGAATGCTGTAACTTTTCCCAGGGAATTGCAGAGGAGAAAGCCAATGAGACATCAAATGCAATTCACAGCTGTACTCTCCCCATTCCCCAACCCGCAAGATACATCTTTCACACAGTCTTTAGTCTTTGATTGTTGAAGAACCCTAGTCAAAATTTACTAGTAATTTCCCAGGGAGCTTATTTCTTCCAAGATGACAGCAAAAGTGGTCTTCAGAACAATACATTCCATAGCAATATGTTTACATAAATGCTTTTCTCTAAAGGGAAAGGATTATATGCATGTAGTATTTACATAGATACACTTACTCTAAAAATACCATTTGCTACACTTCAGCTGGTGATGAACACACATGCCTGTTCTGCAACAGCAAGGTCCCGCACACAAACTCTTCAAAAACCTTCTTAATAAGCATTTAACTATTCTACAGGAGCAAAAAGCAAACAATCACATTAAAAACTGAAGAAAACCCTGTAGCATGTGTTTGGGAATTGCCTGTTACACTCTCTGTTAAGACAACTAGAGTAGCAATTGGTCACATCTCACATAGATGCATCTGTTTTTCTCTTTAAGTTCATTGAAAGAAGCTGAGCATGCCAAGAAACCAACTTCCAGTGAAGTTATTCTGCCACCTGCTGTTGCTTTTATGGATATACTAGATATTTTAATGCAAATCTTTTCAATTAAAAAAAAAAAAAAGTAAAAAAAAAAAAAAGAAAAAAAAAGTAAAAAAAAAAAAGGGGGATACTTCCTTATTGGAGAAAAAAAATCTGATTATTGACTATAAACCACTAATATATTACAACCTTCTTCTGTTGACTTCTCAAGTGTGTGACCCAAAAGATGCTTATTGCCAAGGTGGAAGGGGTCAGGGGTAAAAAGGACAGCTCGGTGCAAGGGCAAAGCCTAGTGGTTTAAAAAATAAATAAATTATAAAGCCTCATAAAACAAAGTATTTTAATGGATCTTCCAAAATTCACACAGGAAAAACTGTCTAAAAGCCTTATTGTTATCCCAAACACTGCTGGATTATAGTATCAAAGCAATTAAAGAACAGATTAAAAGAATTACTGAAATTCACCAGCCTAGTCACTGAGTGGGGGAAAGAGAAAATTTAACAAGTGTTACTGAAAAGGTAACTCCTCTCACACCTTCAGTTCTAGCAGTAATACAGCTGAGGATTTAGCAAATTTGAGAAAGTCCCTTTCCAACAAGCCCATGACAGTGAGACGGCCACCCCAGCCTTGCTGCTGCACGCCATGCCAGCCCCAGCAGACACCGCTGATGTTCAGGACAGCAATGACAAGTGCCACCCCCTCATCTCAGGCCACGCACACCTCCTCACGGAACTAGAGTGGGTACTTCATATATGGTGTCCTTATGTTGCTCGTTGCTTTGCACACTCTTAAACGTTTGTCTCCAGCACAGGCAGGTAGCAGTAGTATTTGAAGAGTTTAGGGAAAAGACTGAAAAAGAATGGGATGCCCAATAAAACTGAGGAGGGAGGTCAGGGGCAGGAGAGTGACTCGGTGAAAGACCATCCACCCACTTGCAAACTGGCTTCAGATTTTTGATTACTGTAATTCATGAGAAATACCATTCCAAATGCTACCCAAACTACAGGACAGGAAAAGCTCTTCCAGGAGAAGGAAGCCCTGACTCCACAAAATGAACATCCATGCAACAGTCTGCTCCATCCCTTACCCTATCCTGCAAAGGTTTTCCTGTATTAACGGGCCAAGAGAGCCATGGGTGGTCTCTCATCCAAACAGTATTGGACTAAACTTGCTTAGGTCACGAGACCAGAGGGGGATCACAAGACAAGGCAGCATGGTTAACCACTCTTTGTATTAAACAGACATATTCGGTCTACTCTTCATTTAAAGCACTACAAAAAGCTTGTTCCACCTTGCAAAGTTTGGCAGCTGCCCACTGCCATTCACAATGAATATTCAGTTGTTCCTTCAGGCTCTTCAGCTCTTTGATATCCTATTGCCTGTTACACATTAGACAGGCGTACACCCCCTTTTTGCCAAGCGGCACATGCATGGCAGCTTCTTTGAAATGAAGCCTCCTAGCAATTTTTGGTTTTCCCCTTGGTCAAGTACAGAGATTAGTTCTCAAGACAACAGCTCTGCGCCCCACCGCTAGTGCTTCTCAGGGCAGCGCTCGAGCAGCCCCCCCAGTGACAGAGCATCTCACCCGCTGCAGGGAGCCCCCACAGCTGCGCGCTTGCTGCGGTGGGAACGGGGGGAAGGACTTGTTGGCCGAGCTAGATGAGCTCAGCAGTATTTTTGCCTCTTGCTTCCTTGATTTCTAGTAGATTTGTCTCATTGCTGAGCCCAGTGAGCAGACCTGCAACATTAATTACCACTTTTCATTTAAAAATGAAATTATATTCCTAATTTGCATACCATGGCAAGGAGATTTTAACGGGATCTTGAGGCATTTATATGTGCCCATTCACTTTGATCTCCATCTGTATCAAATAATTCATACGTGCTGAGTATCACTAGCCCTACATTTTGAAGCAGAATAGCAAAAGTGATTGAAAGATAAGCAAAGAAAATCTGTAGCAGTGCTAGATCCTAATACAGATCTTGGCCTGTCTTTCCTTTGTAATCAATACTAAATAAACCTGTGAAAAAGCACATGCATGCATAAAAATCAATTTTTCAAAAAGGTATTTTTACTAGATCTGGTTTCAGAGTTCTGTTTTCTGTACTAAAATGGAAGGTCATCCTGTACAAACTCAATATTTTTTCTGCTCCTGAATTTTGTTATCCTTTGCAGCATGTGCATATGCAGTTGTTACATTAAGAATTTATGCAGATGTTTTAGTTTTACAGTAAGCTAATTTCCTTGTCTGTGCAATAGATAGAAGCCAACTAGCATTTCTTCCAGCCTGTCTTGCTGCATTCTAACATGATGAATTTGGGGTTTTTCCCCCATCAGGTATTTTCCCATAGGAATTCCCATAAGGAATGTTATTCCTTGCAGTGCCCTGTTCATATAATTCTTGCCCCTTTCAACAAGGCAGATAATGAGATACTTTTCCCCTGAAGCCAGATCATCTATTGATAAAACAAGATGTACTACCAAGGCCACACCCTATGATTTGATTAATTTGTTCTCTGACCTGTTTTTAATCACGCTTGGGACTTCACTTTGGAAATGAAACACACCTGGACAGTGTGTAAAAAGAGAGGTAGAGCAGATGACATCTCAGAGCATGTTCGTGGCTGGACTGCGTCCCCCTCCCCCTGCCCTCAGCAATTTAAAATGTTAATTATCTTGCATTTGATAGTGACAGAAGTTACATGTGATAGACTCTTATACAATAAGAGCAAAGGCATTTTTGACGCAGTCCTCATCTCAACAAAGTGTTAACAAAAGACTGCCAGAAGCAAGACAAAAGGAAATCCAATCCAACTGTCCAGTTCACGATTCCCTCATCTCCCCTTTGATTTGGCCGTGCTGGAGCTACCAGCTTCTAAGTCCAGAAGAAACGCTTCTCTTAAGATCTCTTACCCATTAGTTTATGCATTTTTTATACATACACAAAGAGATCCTAATGAAGACGGAGTAGCAGAAATGCTATGTCTAGTGCATTCAAAAGTATCCAAAGACTGTATCAAATCTGTTGTATAATTTCTCATATATTGATGAATTGCATTATGCTTTACCAACTACTGTACACTGTCAAGAAATTCTTTACACCAACTCTGAACTCCATGCATCGCTGTGACTGAGTTGTTAAACTATAATACTGTGCAATAGCCTTGAAGGGGAAAGCAAAAATCCTTCTGCCAAGTCAAGTTTAAAGACTATTTTATCGATAAAACAGAGATGCTCTTTCAGAATTTACCTGGAACACCTGTATCTCCACGCAAAAAATGAAGAGTGCTTTGGTGAGCACAAGATGTTGAAACCATGGGTTTGCATCTCACTGATCACATACCTTTTCTGGCAGTAATCTTTTACTCCAGGACACGGGCTCGGACCTGACTCAGAGGAAAGAACGCCTCTAACCAAACTGCCAGCAGCAGTTCCTGCAGCACAGGTCTGTTACCCACACACACACCCTTCACAGGGGAGCAGTTGTGTATCCATTTGCTGTCCAGACTCAACCTTATTTAATTTGTGAATTGTGACAAAAATCACAGCCTGAGGTGGTGTAGCTATGTAACTGGTACATTACGCACCTTTCATTAAAGAAAGAGTACATGGAGTAACCTATTAACGAACACATCTTGCAGGGCCTGAAAAATGTGAAAACAAACAAACATTTCATAATACATATAAAAAGGCTTTTCAATTAACATCCTGTTTTGAATACATGGCTGATCCATAGCAGCCCCTGGCAACAGTCTGCCAACATCTCAGCCCAGCATGCTTAGACACTTCTGGCAGTGCTTCCATTCCTCTACACATCAACAACAAGCCTATTTATTTTCCAGCTTGCCTGATCTATAGTGCAACGCAGCCAGGACCTGAAGCTATTTCCTTAAGATTGAATGAGTCAGGACATGAAAATGATTAATCAACATGAAGAGGTTTAAAAGCTGCAAGAAAACTGCTCTAAGTAAAGCCTCTTCTGTAAAGCCAGGATTGCAGCATTCAGAAAGTCGGGGCTTTCCACAGGCTGATAGCACTGGGATGCTTTGCTGTTTCTCTCTCAACATTGTGATAAGAGCAGTAGACAGATAGACAATGGCTATTTATCTCTGATGCTACATTCAATCTGAGGGATCAACAGGGTACAACTATGCGACCTTTTGAAGGCAAATACAATCTTGCTGTGCCTGTGGTCCAAGCAGAATGGAAAACATGTGAGTGCAATGCCAAGACCAAGCTAACACACAGTGCATCTTGTCAGGGTTCAAAGCAGAAGCAAAGCAAACCCACATTTGACCCTCCATACTGACATGGTATGGAGGAAAAAAGCACATCAACGCAGTAAATGAGACGGATTTACTTTTGCTACAATAAAGAGGTACCTCCCACCAGCTTCCACTGCCCAGATGAGAAGAAAACCAACAAGCCAGGGAAGCTGTTGGTACCCAACTCCCGTGCCTTCTGGAGCCTCAAGGTAATTAAAGCACAGACTTAGCCAGTATCAGAAGCATTAATGTTCTGAGAGGCCTGGTACTGAAATTATGATAGATTTTACAGTTAGTTTCTGCGTCTTAAACTGCAAAGGAGCTATGGAGCATTGAATTATTTAAAAGGAAGAGAAAGAGGCAGATTCAATGGTCTTGAAGGCTGGAGGAAACAAAGTAACACACTTTGGCACAAGTAAACACAACTCAAAAGTATTTGCTGCCCCTCAATTAAAAACCATTTCCTTTGCTACAATAGTATGTTTGCAGTGGTGAGAGCTCTTAAAATTCCATTAATTTTATCTGTTGCATATTTATCTATTTTGTAACATGCATGTAATGTTAAAAAACATTTATATATGTATACACACATATGTACTTTATACATGGAATTCCTTCCAGTTTTTAAGGAAATTAATTGTTTCCAACTGCTGCCATTGTTACAGCCTTAGACAATAAGAGGTTCATCACAGAGGTTAATTACAGCAGGGACAGGGCAAAATAATCTCTTCCATGCTACTTTATCACAGAGCTGCTAAACTACCTCTGGCCAAGCTCCTTGTCTGTAAACATTAAATCTTCAAGTGCTGAATAAATGATGGAGTTTGTAACTTTTGCCAAGCTAGTAAGGTCTGAGATCTCCAACACATTTTACATGAATATGAAAGAACAACAAGATGACAGTAATTTCTGGGCACCTATCACCTGGCACTAACTAGTGATCCAGAGGAGTATAGTTTACTGTGTTTTGGCTGAGTGAAATGAACTCACTGATAAGATTAGACTCTTGATTTAAATTTAGGAAAATAAAATGTTTCCCTTGCCCTCTCTTTCTTTGCTTCCCCTTTGCTTCCTTCGTATTAGCTAAATTGAGTTACAGTAGTCCTGTTTACCCAGCAAATCTCTTTGCAATTACATTTGAAATGGCCAGGGATCATAATCTTAAACAGATTCAAAATAGCACCTCTTACAGACTTTGCAGTTCACAGCTCACAAAAGGTGGAGAAACTCAGGCTCAAAAGTAGAATGGGAATATCAGGATATGTTTTGGAGTATGGAACCTACCAACCACAACACTGGTCAATGTGGTCACTCCTAAAGAAGGGGTACTCAGTGCTCATGACTTTATGAAGTCATCTACCAGTGGGAAAAAATCAGTAAGAAACCAGTGGTGATAACTTTACTTAAACTGGGCCTACATTCTTTCCTTTAACAGCTGGCCTCGATGAAAGAGTCTCCTTAGAGACTTTAAGGAAGGCTGAATTTATAATGCAAGAGCTCCTGGCAGTTTTCATCACCTCAAATTACAAAGTGATTACAATCACTGCAGAGGACCTAGAAGGATGAATTCTGCACTGCTTTATTGGCTCCCACTTGCCTTGCAAGCTGCTCACACTGAATCACAGCAGGAAATTTCTCTTCTTCCAAGATCACCTTAAATTCAGCAAAGTACAATCCCGCCTCCTCTCCCCATCAGTGCTTGGATACAAGTATTCACATATATGATTTACATCCTGGATTTGGGAGAGCAGGGTGATATGACTCCCCGAGGTCCCTTCCAGACTTATTCTCTATGACCGCACACTAGACCCAGAGGAGAAGTTGCAAGGTGTCTTGCATGCCTTGTGTCTTCTGCTTAGTATCACACAATCCTCCCAGACACAAATGAAAGCCAGCTTTAGATCAGGATAGATGGTCTTAACAAAGGCAGCACATACAAGAAGAAACAGCTAGCCAAAAGGCTAATTTCACCTTTTATTGGGGGTCCCTGCCCTCAAATCAACATAAAGGAATGTTTCCAAGCTTGGCTGGATTCAACACCAGTGCTAGGTTTATCAACTGCAACAGTACTCTCAACTGATTAAAGGCAACTTTTCCTGTAACTATTCCTATCAGGAAAAGGCATCACAATTTTTCTCTGCATTTTAAACAGCTTCCAGGGAACATCCCTCAAGTTCCTTCTATTTAGCAGCGAAAGTGAGACTCATACAGCAACTATCATTATAAAATGGCCTGTTTGTAAGGTAAGCAAGACTAGCAAAAATTCACCACATGAATGTGTCACTTCCTCCCCTGTGGAGTGTCTCAAAGATTTGCTTTCAAGCCCATAAAACTCTACATGATCACTGAGACACAGGCACCCCCCCCCCATAGTGTTACAAATTCTGAAGCTCCAATATAGGTAAGGAAAAAGGACACACTATTCTTTGCAGAGGGCCTCTGGATATAAATCTCAAGTCAGCGTGAGCTTATCACACACACATCTCTCTCCTTTTCATTCTTCCAATGAACTAAGATCCTTCATTTACAATAGTTAAGACAAAATAGTAGAAAACACAATTCTTTGGAATAATTTCAGAATTTTCCTTTTTATCTATTTTTGGCAAGTATAAGGAGAATAGAAAAACATACTCAACTCTTCCCTAACAAATGCGAACTGCAAAAATTAGGGTGCTTGAAATGTATAAATTTTATAATGCACCAGTTTTGGGTTAACACTGCATCTCTACGTTTTCTAGACGTGAAGAAAAAATATTAATGTCTTGCCAGAGTATGATTTTAAAAGACCTAAAGCATAGACTTTGGCCATATGTTAAGGCTCATTGAATTCAAAGCGTGAGTCTTCCTGGATCAGCATTATACTCTACTGAAAAGATCTTATCCAGCACATTAAAGTTTCCATTTTAACTTAAGTTTCCATTTTAAGTCTTAATTTAGGCCTTTCATTCAGCTTGGACAGAAGCAGAATGGACAGCTGTACTTCGATGAATTTGTATTCATTTCTAGTCAGTTTACCTTCACAGACTATCACTAATAAAATGACATTTGTGTAGCAAACTATCGAAGTGCATTAATCAAAACCAACCATTGCAATAGAGCTTTTATACAGCAAGAGAAATACTTTTCACTTGAGGTCTGCAAAGGTTTTTTTGGGGGGCTTCTTCGGGATTTTTATTTGCTAGAACTCAGCTTGGGACAAAATTACAATGCTGTGTTACTTTAGGAAAAGAGCTTATCAGCCATAACCAAAACCAACACAAAACTCAGATAAGGCCAACGAAATCTCATACCTCGGAATATAAACAGTTGCCAGAGTCATCATGGGAGTATTTCCCCACTCACCAGTCACTGCAAGGGCAGGGTAAGGCAGGAGAGGAGGTGGTGCCTTATTCTGAGCTAAACAGAACGCAGAAGACAGACAGATCTGCTGTAGTAAATCTTATGTTCCTTAGTCTTTGCCATCTGGCAAGTGATCCGTGGCTCATGTGAAATGAGTGGGTGGTCATGGTCCGGTTTGTACTAGACATTTTTCGGGATCACGGAAAAACAAAACAAAACATTGCAATTGGCACCAACCGCTGCTCTTGTTAGCAGCTTTCAACAGGCAAAGGACCAAACAAAACTGAAGGCTAAACCCCTCCCTTCTACAGAACCGATCACAATTTCAGAAAGAGATAAAAGCAAGCTTGTGTAAGAGAGGGAAAGTTTGCAAGGCCTCTGGCTCCATCATTCTGTTTGGGATAAAGAAAGCAGAGATTTCAGCCCTTAGGGCAGCCAGTGACTTTACCTTCTCCTCTCTGATAATTCACCCTTCTATGAATATCAACTTTGAAGCCATAAAAGGCACATGAAGTTTACAGCTCTGGTCTCTTTCTCTGTGTAGATCTGATCCTAAAATCTTAATTTGACACTATATATGGTTATTATCTGGAAAAAACAAAATAAAAAAAAAATGTCTTAGCACAATAGGCTCAACCATCAGATGGGTAAACAACTACATGGAGGACACAAGCTGGGGCATTGTTGCCAGTCTTAGATTGGTTTTAATAACAGCTGTGGAAAGTGAAAGCTCTTTTATAAAACTTTATTTATAGATGAACAACAATGCTTAACAGCAGGTTTTATACATTACGGAGTTATGTTTCAAAGGTTATCCTGCTGAAAAAGAGCCAAATACTACAGCATTTACGTTGTTTCAAATTTAATACAATGCAGACTTTTCGAGCACAAATACCTTTAAAGGAAACCATATGGTAACAGCAGACTTGCTTTCCCTTAACAACCTGGAATGCTTTCATTCTGAACTTCAAGTTAAAAAGGGTTCAGGACTGGATATGTACAACATTCCTTTTATTTCAAAGAACACTCATTTAGCATATGGCAGTAGTGTGAAACGGCACCGTTAGATATTTTTAATTCGATGTACCAACTCACTGAGCAACTTTAAATCATATTTCAGCAATGGTTGAACAACAAAAGCAAACCCTAACTCCTGTTTGCTCAAATAGCACCAAAGCAGCTACAAAAAGGCAAGATGGAATGTACTGTTTCCAGCACCAGGGAATGAATATTGAAATAATATTTATTTATTTATTTTTCAGAATTTGCTTAGTAGATTATAAATTTGAAATAAAGGATTTAAAAAAATAATCTTTTGAGTTCTCAACAGCTTTCCTTTTACAAACCAAAACTTACATGGGAACGCTGCCTAAGCATCCAGACAAAAATACTAATCTGACTAAATTTATAAGATTAATAGAGGAAAGAAAAACATTTTTTCTATAATCTCTTTAACATTTTAATCTTAGGTATTATTTGCAAGGACTGTGGAATAAACATTTACAGACCAAAGTTAGGATTTTGTTTATGGTCCCCCCTTCACTTCCCCAGTTTTCATGGATACACCTGGCTTCTTAGGATCCCAGGGGAAGCTTGTAATACCAGCAGAAAAAAAGGTACATTTTCAGACTTGCTGACTACAAATATTTGACACAGAAGGTCATGTGTATGGGAGACCATGATTTTTTGTGATCGCTTTTCAGGATACAACCACACATTTAAACTCATCACACAAAACGTGTACTGAAGAATTCTAGATATTATAAGAAAGAAAAGTTACTAGCACAACACAACAGTTAAATTTACACAGAAATGTAACGTACAAATACACAGCTGACTATCCTTTAATGAAAAATTATCATAGGCAAGGATGTATTAAGCTAAAATTACTGTGGTTTGCTTAGCTATGCTTTCTTTCATTTCAGCATAGCAGTATACAGACTTGAATCAACAGGAAACCTCTTTCATCCATCTGATGATACGTATCAGTGATGAAGCCTTTCAGAGGACATGCCATATTTCTAGGTGCTTAAAATATGTTGACATTTTAACAATACAGATTGTAAACCTACGTTAGTCCAGCAACAGCAGACAACTAGAAGCCCTGGCAAAGCTGGTCGAAACCTGTCTAGGCCTGACCAGCAGCAAGAAGACCCTAACTTACATTTCCCTCCAAGTCCTTTTTAGAAATGAACTTCCCAAACAAAAACAAGGAATAACAAACAAAACATCTATACATCATTAAACAAATTCTAAAGCTGTATCATCACTGCCATCAGACTGCAGCACAAGCAGGCATGCTGGTGCTAGCTTTATTCCAGCAAGAGCAGAGAAGTGTGAGAGTGGCAGAGGCTGGAGGGCACACTGCTTAGGCTTCCTGGGAACACTGGGTACTTATGTGGGCTGCTGGTTCAGGTATGCCTACACATGCTGCAACTGTGCCTGCAGCAGTATTGCAGACGTACCGTAAATGTACTGACCAGGAAATCAATCTGTCAGGGTCACATATTTCAAAAGCAGCAGTATTTCCTTTGAAGCTATTAATGCTAAATGAGAGGTGAAAAATATATTGCTAATGTCCTGAGAGGCAATATATTTATCTGAATTCAACAAAGGAAAAACACTATTCACATTTGCACAATGCTTTTTCCTATTTACAAAAATAATTTCTCCAAATCTTGGACAAGATGAGAAGATTTCATGACTGATTGGTCAACCATGATCCTAAATATTTTTAAAAATAAATAACAACATTTATGCTGGAATACTATAGAACTCCCTTTGTTAGAGCACATACAGCTCTTCTGAAGTCAGATGACTTAGCTGGTATACAATTTTTAAACATTTGGCAAAGCAGGAGTTATCATAAAACTTGGTAAGGCTCAGAAGAACGGACAAAAACAAACAAACAAAAACCCAAACCAACACACACAAAAAAAAAAAAAAAAAAAAAAAAAAAACCAAACCAAAACCCCAGCAAGACCAAGCTGTTCAATCTCTTACCGAGACATACATCCATCGGTGCTCAGTGAAAGAAGGGTAAAGGGAAGTCACTGAACGGTTCTCCGCTGTCTATACTGCTCTGTGGAGCTTGTTCTTCCCTTAAGGCACATGTGCATAATTTAAGGATGGGTATTTCTTGACTTTAACAAACCACCCATATTATCTGTGGTTGTTCCAAATAGAGTAAGTCCAGGGCAATCATTGTCACCAGCTGGAAAGAAAGCACTTTCAAAAACTATTTTAATATCTGAAGTTGCTCATATAGTAGCTAAGAAAACTAACTGTTTTGGATTAAAACATGTAGCATGCCAAAAGCTGTTGTACTGATATCTTAATTTCTACACGTCTTTCATCCCAAAATAGGAAACTATACACACCTAGTTCCATAGGTTTCCACTAGCATTTTACGTATAATATGACACTGATGCCAAATAGAAGATTCCCATTTTAATCTGTATTAGATCAAAAGCAGTATTCCCTTGAAGGCAGAGACGGGCACAGAGAACATAAGCAGCTTGTGGAAAGAGAAGATGGCACTGATTTTTCCAGTAAGGCTGTCCACTTAAAGACATTATGGAATTACAACCTCAGAAAGTGTGCAAAATAAATAGACATTTTATATTTTTTAACACCTGGATGTTACAGGTTGACTTATATGTGCAAACATAAGTTCTGTAATGTTACTGAAGTGTAGCAACACCTGAGGACAGAAGAAAGCTGCTTTTCAACAGCATACATGGTAGCCAGCTGTTCATAACAAAAAGCCAAACACCGCAATTTTTATAGCAAGGACAATATAAATAATTCAGCAACTTAACTGTAACATCAATTTAGTGAGTAACAAATTGTGTGAAAAAACTAAAAGAAATAATTTAACCATAACGACTAGTCTGGGCCTTGGCTTCATACTTCTTCATGAAAGCTGCCTTTTAGCTATTCAGGATTCTCCAAACCAATATTCCAAGATCTACTGTCGCACCATAATGGGGATGTCCTACATACAAAGTGTTTCTGCGGAAACTGCTTTTCCAAACACTTGTCCGAGCCCCATTCACTCTCTCCTGCACTATTTGTCAAACTCATAACCTGATACCCGGCAATGCCGGCACTTCGGACTGACTGTAGCACAAAGAAAGATGCTTTAAAACAGATAGCACAACCCGCCCCAGTCGGTTCTGAAAAAGTTAGTGACAATTAGTTAGGAGAAAGTTCCAAAAGAGGGAAGAAGGTCAGTTTTAATGACTGGAGAAATTAAGGAAAGATTTAAGGAAGTAACTGCATAGCTTCTTTAAATAACTCAAAGCACAGGAGGAGGGACATTGGACAGTAAATCTGTAAAAAAACACCCATTATCAACAGAGAAATTATTTATTCTTCTATAATGAACTGTACTTTGGAGGGGATTTATTTCAGCATTTATACTTAGCCCCAAACCAAAATGCATTGTCTTTGCTTGAGTGAAGTTTACCAGATGGCTTTTTTTTTTTAAAAAAAAAAAAAAAAAACAAACCTCATGTTAATGGAGTATCAAGGTGAAGAAAAACACTGAAGAAAAATAAACAGTGGAGGAAGACCAGCAGATGTTTAGAGCACTGGAAAAATCAGACCTACTATGCAAGGACATAGGGTTAAGTTAACCCTGCCAGGATTTAAGTTTGTGGTTCTAAAAAAACAGGATTTAAAATGTAATGCATAGACCACATAAGCATTCTCTCTGTAACAACACTACACTGGACACGTTGACATACCCTTCTTAACAGCAAATTATACCACGTTATGAAAAAGCTTGATTGGAATTCTGGAAGATAATAGGGAGAAGAAATATTTATTAGCAGTTGAAATGTTTTCCTTGTCGCTTTTAAATCACATTTTCTGTGAACGCACTAGTGAAAAAATATTGATAGTTGCTCCCAGATCTTTCCATTTTGAAAAAGCAAGCTTTCTTAACATCTAGTTCATGTAAACTGTAACATACTTTATACTTTAGATATTGTTGTAGTTCAACATCAACCATAAGGAAGGCCTATTTGATTGCTAAGAGGTGACTGGTATCAAATATAAGGCATTTTTCTGGCACAGCTAGAGCAATTGTTAAATCCAACTGCTATCAGTGTCAAATATGCAGATTCACTGAAGCCTTCAGGAAAACTTTGGAAAAGATCACCTATTTAGCAGTACTTCAGTTCATATACATAGCTGTCTCGTCACACAATATATGATTTAATTACAGTTTTTTCAATAACCACTTGCATAGCACGCAAATGTAGCAACAACACTGTGATCAAATCTAACATAAGAACAGTATGCAGCATGAGAGGCTGTGGTTTGTAGATTACTGTTCAGGATGCTGCTAAACCCCTGTGGATCTCAGTCAAATAATCTCAATCCAGCAGCAGGTACCGATCCAAGCGTACGGCCCGGAAGGCACATTTCTGTCCCAGAAGCTATTACAAGCATCCACCTATATTATATGGATTAAAACTTAAAACTCTTACTTCAAAAAGAAAATGATCTTATAGTCAAACTATGGCTTAAGCTCCAATCAAGGCTGCCTATGCCCTCTGTTCATTTTTGGCCTCAGCAGAGCAAAAAAAAATGAACAGGGGAACTTCTTAGTGCTGAAGACCATGCAAAAATTAATCCTGTCCCTGTAATACAGTCAGAACAGTACTTCTGTTACCCAAGCACCATCTTATATACAAATGTTAATTACAAAAATGTCCATTTGCACAGAACACCACTCTGAGGAGGACCTAGGACTGTTATTTGAAAACAGTGCTCTAATAGATTAAAAACAGACTCTTCATCGTTCTCTCCCAGGTCTGCAGAATCATGCCTTATGCCTGCAGCAGACTGCTCCTGCCACACCGGCCCCTACAGGAGCCCAGTACCAAGATCTGTAGACCATCGTTATAATTTGCCCTACATTAGCACCCATAAACTCTATTCACAGATCAAGATTGTGCTGTACGTCCTGCAGTGTACAACCCCGGATGAATATACTGGCACCACACTCAACCCCCCTATCCTGCTCCAAAGACCTTCAGCAAACAATTATGCCAATACCTCCAATGCAATTGTGTCTACTGCGTGCAGTGGATATGGAAGTAGTCTCTCTTCACAGTGGGGTCAGATCAATGGTTATTCTAATGCAGTACTCTGTCCCTGACAGTGCCAACAGGAATGCACACTGTACTTTAAAAAGTGGCTGAGCTATTCATCTTGAACTTCCTTAGCAACTACAGACAGTAAATTAGGGATGTTAGAGGGCATACCTGTAGCTATTCCCTTTAGAATCTCTTTATGGCATGTGTTAATGAATTTGCCCGATCTCATTTGCACCACCTGATTTCTAGATGGGTTCTCCTTAGGCTTTTTTAATTTTCAATAATGGAAAGAAAAATCTGATTCAAAATTCTTCTGATAGCTGCTTCTGGAATTAGCAGAAACACACTCTTCAGCCATCAGTAACACAAGTCTTCCTCTACTTGGAGACCCCGCTATTTGCAGATTTCCAAGCTACTGTTTGGTAAGACAACATTTGTCCAATTATTTAGCTTAACACAGACCGGCATGTAGAAACTTCATCTGTAATAAGATAAAGGAGCCACTGAACATCTTATTTAAGGCATTCCTTGAGTGGCTGAAATTCTTACAAAGAAGGATGTTGGGATGAATATAGCAAAGCCAGAAAAGCTGATCTGGGACAAGTTAGCCCTAAGGCTCAGCTGCTACATCGTACTGTACTGTGGCTTTAGTACTTGCTTAATTCAGTAAAATTAGAAGTAGATCTACATAACAAAGTAGCACTATTTCTAAAGAAATAAAACCCCAAACACTGTGTAGACAGGCAGACTTTTATACATAGTGTACTATTTCTGCACCAGTGACCCAGACTATGGACACCACACTCTGCAGCAGTAATAAGGTCTGTAGTCCCACCAGTCATCCTGGTGAATCCATGGCTCAAATGCATGTCTGATATGCCCAGCTAATACATGTTCACATTTTTGCACATCTGCCTTTTCAAGCCAGGCCCATTATTCATCAGCCTTAGGTACACACATGTTGTGTTATAAAACTACTACATAAATGCCAGCCAGCTTAAGTAATTACCCATCCATTCCAATATACTCATAAAATATTACTACCCCTGTGCAATTAGGGATGAAAATATGGGGAGGGTAAAGCTCAGATTCACCTCACTTAAGTAGTTAAGTGAATGGCATAGGTTTGGGATCCTTCCCTTCTCTGGATTCTTTTAGAGTTACGGGGAAACAGATGCAAGGGAGCGTTATTTCTTGGGGGGAGGAACAGAGACATCAGGGGCCAATGTATATGTGTGTGCTGTGCAGTGCATGTAAAGTTTGACCTAAAAAGGATGTGCCACATAGACCTCAAGCTGGCAGGTAAATCAGCCACAAATGAGACGGACTGCCTGTGTGTGATACCATGGTCTGTGGACACAGATTTCAGTGTCCTGCTCTAACTTTTAATCAGATAAAAGAAGGGGTGCACAGTTTAATGTTGCTTTAAAATTCATGGGGTTTCTCTAAAGCCTTGCATGAAGTCAAACATTTACTCACTTATATCACCTACTGCAGAAAACTGCCAGCACTTGGTAAAGTATTCCAGTTGCTACCAAGCTGGGTTGTATTTGAAATGCAGATTACAGGTGAAGACCTCATAGTTCCAATTAACATCCTGATTCATTCACTCTCTCCCTTGGTTTTGACAAACACATCAGAGACTACAACAGAAAGGTTACTGTTTACACTGCTCAAAGCCTCAATGACATTGCTCATTTTCTCAGGCTCTACTACAGTAAATATCGGTTTCATGGACAAGGAAAGTGCCACAAAAGAAATCATTAAAAATAACTGGAAGATGATTACTGCTTTGTGACTCCAACGCAGAAGCCTGAAACTTGAGTAGAATTCATTTTACTTTCTTAATGAATTCCTCTTCTCCTGTCATGCAGCTAATTCAACACATTTCCTCCTGTTCTGATTATTAAAAAGGAAAAGCAGCTACTATAAACATCAAAGAGGGGCATTATTGCCTTCTGTGAGACCAGGATATTTTCCAAAGCTACAGGTAAAAAAATGACCAGTGAACTTTCCGATCCCATGACAGGATGGGAATACAAAACTTGGCATAATGCAATCACTACCCAAAAGGCATTATTTACATGCAATGAGGTTTGGAGAGATGGGACATAGTGAGACAGCACTACAACAACAGTAGAAGAGAAGTACAACAGATCTAGACGACCCTTCATGGGGGCACAGCTCTGCCCCTGCCTCAGTGCTGAAAACATCAACCCATAGTACCTTTTTACTTTATCTTCTATCCCTTTGTAACCATACCTAGACAGGAATATGTCTTATAAAGTCACTCTACTTAATTTTAATTCATGTTACTTCAAATAATAATGAAGGTATTCAGTCAGCTTCACCTTTGTTTCTGGTACAGCACAGACTGCAGTGAGACCTACAGTCTCCTAACAACTCCAAATATCACCAAGTTATGTCAAGAAAATAGTTGTGAACTTTTCTATTATTCATTTTTCTTGTCCACTTTCTCACACATCAAAACAAATATTAGTAACATGAAGTGATCCTGTATTACATGAGTTTGACAAAAATAGAAACACCTTTTTGAACAGTAGTTATTCTTGCATAAAAACCTCAAAAACACAAAACTAGATGGAGACTTTAAAATCTCAGCTATTGTATTGGAAATGTTTTCCTAGGCAAGCACAACAGAAAACTAAAGTGGTCAGCAGATCAGACCTTAAATTCCTTTCCTTCCAAAGCACTTAATTTAATGCTATCAAGCAAAATAAAGTAGCTTTAACCACAGGATAAACTTCCTAGGAGATTTAATTGGATTAAATCAATTTCTACATCATCAAAGCCTCAAGACTTGTATCTGCCATTTCTAAGGCTGAAGGACTGCAAATGAAGAAAAAAAGCCCTCCAGCTTCAAACAAAACCACAGGCTCTGAACACCTCACTGAGAACATCATGTGTGTAAACACAGACCTCTGGAGCAGGCCCCTCAGCAAACTCTCAGACCAAGGGTCTTAAAGCACAAAAATCCATGTAGTCCAGGTATCCCCCCAACCATTGTGTCCATCTGCACCCATATGCCTGATCGTTTTCATGCTTCTGACCCAAGTCCACTGAAATCCTTTCTGCAGACTAGGACAGGCTCCCAGTTCCTCTAGCTCCTAGATGCCACCTCAGCCTGCTCCTGCTGCAGGAGGACGTCCCAGAAACTCAAGCTGGAGAGGAACAGGTTACAAATCTGCAGCTAAAAGAAAGTAACAGCCATAACCCCTTGGTGTAGTATTTCAAAATGATTGTGTTGTACGCTGCGCACTGGTGCTGACAGACACTGCCGATCTGGGTAATGAGCACAGCTTTACCCAGCGGATGGCCAACCTAAGCAGAAGGTGTTTCAGCTGAAATTTCATTTCTGTACACAAGACGTGTCGTACTGCTGGAAAACCAGAGATGTTGCAAGTGTGGGAAATCCTCACGCCACTGGCTTATGTGTAAGTCAGTCTACAGTCCACAGCCTAGAAACAACAACATTATCTAGCCAACGGCAAATGGCAGTCATCTATTGCTCAAGTGTTCTCAGGGCTGCAGAGCCAAAGACTGGAGTTACACAATCAAGATAACTTTTCTACTCCGCCCTACTGGGCAAATACCTGCAAGTTTTCATCTGGAAGGAAGGACCGAAAAAAAAAAAAGAAAAAAATCAATATTTTCTTAGCTACACCCTTGAAGTTTCACTCTGCACTTAACAAGAGAAACTAAACAAGGAAATGTTGATTGCCATTTTCATTGGCATGACACTGAGGGCTTCAGTTGTGCTACAGGACAGATCCAGCAAAACTGGGAAAACAAAGGTGAATTCAAGTAACTATCATTTACAACTTCATCAGCTGTACACAGAGAGGCCTACAGGAATAACCAGCCTATTTTCTTACCAATAAAGCACTGTCTTCTCTGCAGTATATTTTCCAGTATATCAACCTAGTCTGGTTTTAAAAGTTCCAAATACAGGAACTTTTGCCAGCTTCAAGGAAAATTTACCACATCCTTTCACTGGTATTTGGATCTCCAGCCAGTTACAGTCACATGTACAGAACTGAGCCAAAAAGTTTTATGCTACATATGCTTCATCCAATACAAATTATTTCTAGACCTAATACCATAAAGCCATTTGAAAAGTGTAAGCTAGAAGAGAATATTCAACAAAAATTATTTCCACATACAAACATCTTTTTGAGGATCTCTAAATCAGTCTTTATCAACTTCAAATAAAAATGGAAATCAGGAGTTATTAAGGTAGACATATGTCTTGTTTCAGAAATTAGGAAACCTGCAGGCTGACTGACCACTGTCATTACTTAAGACTATGCAGAAAACATAGAGCAAATCCAGGAACAGAACCAAACCTGCACAGTACCCTAATCTACTCATCAGACTGTGGATTTTCAAGCTCAAAGGTGGCAAACAAGTTTCAAGGGGCCACGACCATCCTTTCTTTATGATATATCAAACATGGAGCCAAAACTTTACCTCCTTAAAAAAAAAAAACAAAAAACAAAACAAAAAACCCCAGCACACACCATATGGAAAAATCTGAGAGAACCATTCTATTAAACCATATCTGGCAGAAGTGGCAAATAGCTTGAAGACATTTCAAATGAAGATCAAGTGAATCATTGTCAATTTAATCAAAATTTGTTCTATAAAAGCATTACATTGGTATTGTTTTCATGCTTGGAAATGCTTCTCAGAACAAAGAGGTTTTGTCACTGGCCTTTTTCCCCCTCCCCCCCTTCTTAGTGAAAGCTTCTTGCAGAGGAAAAGAAGATGACATGAAAGTACACATGGAAGTGAAATGTTTGCCCTTCTCTCTGTTGTCACCAGTTTAGAAAAATATAAGAAAAAGACAGCTTTTTCTTTTAGAAGTCCCATCTGTGAAAGACTTTTGAGTTGACACAACTGTACAGCTGTGCAGAATGAACTGGGTTTTTAAGGACTCTACCAATAAAAGTATTGTGAATCACCTTTGAAGTCCCAGTTGAGCCAGTATTTTGCTTTTTGTCCGGCACTTAAAAAGTATTATGCTTTCAAAAACTGAAGTTTTACTTCTTTCTTTAAAGGTTTGCTGACTTTCCCCCCCTCTGAGAGGGCTGATGTATAACTAGGATGTTCCTCCTTCCCACCCAGCAACCAGGGATGCGATGGAAGTCGGAACATGTCTTCAAGCACATAACTTGATTTCAAAGTTTTCAGTCTTTACCACAAGTCTTTTACTTGTGGTAAAGCCACAAGTGTTTTACCAGATCTAGCTACAGTGAAAACAACTCAATGGATATAAATATCATCACACATTTGCAGACATTGGGCAGAACCCACAAATCTTTCTTTCTGGACAGCAGCCAGTGGGAGATTCAGAGCATGTAAGGCTTTGCGAAAGGAAACAATTCAACCTCCTATAACAAATGTGCTGTCCCTAAAGAATGGTGTCATGGAAAACAGAGCACATAGGAACAGGATTTTAAAACTTTGCATGCTGCACTGCTAACCAGCTTTCCAAATAACCCCTTAAAAGTAATTTTATACTGGGCAGCTATATTAAATATATAGAATTATAATAAATCCTCTCTTCACATCTTTAAGTAAAGTAGGCGTGCTTCTCAGAATTTAAAAGCTACTTCTTGGGAAAGATGGCTAATTCTTCCCCTCTCCAACCTAGCTGTATCTTAAAACTACTGTTTCTACTGGAAAAGCAAACAGATATGTGACATGAGGAGGCTCCACAGCTTTTTTGCCTTGGCGATTCCTGCTTAACATACTCCATTTACAAATCCATGTGGTCAGGTGGCCTTTCTAAATACTACCAGGCTGTGAATTCTACATGGAGTCACATCTCTGACATCACACAAGTAATGAAACAATTTTTCACTTGAATATTAAACATTAACTCATGAAAGAGAACACAGTCTGGCTTCATTGTTTTCTCAAAGTTCTGCATGCCCTCCTGAACCAATCTACAAGAAAACTTATTTCTGTAAGTAAAATAAGCATATCTGATTTCCAACATGATGTATAAACTAATAGCAAATTTTAGTCCATCTTCTGACCAAAGCAACACTTTAAACACATATCCTTCCAGGAAAAGACAGGGGGGTGCTGGGGCAGGGGTGTGCGGGAGATAGAAAAAAGGTTTTTATGTTGTTAGTTGAGAAAGACTAGTATTAAATGTTTCTAACTAAGTTTCTATCCATGTTGTACCCATAAGTATCCGTTAAAATTTTACTCTTCTATTTCCCACATTATCATCAGCTGAAGAGGTTCACTCTGGCACATACATTCACTAAACAAGCTGAAGGAGCATTATAAACAACAAAGAACAAACCAAAGTGCCACTGGCCCCATGTCTTTCCACACAGGACAGCTAGTACAGAACAAGCAAAGACATCAAGTCCATTTACTGGCTAGCCACGCTCATCCATTGCTAACATTTATAAGCAGAATTCTCTTTTCTCTTTACAACACCAAAGAACCCAGTTCCACAATCCTGAGGAGCATTTTGCATGCTGAATAGTTCCATTACACACATTATGGAGAGTACCCACAGTTAGTTTTAACACTTGAATAAGGCACTTTGAAGGGGCAGAATCAAGACTCCAAATAAGCTAAAAATTAATAGGTGAGGAAGAAATAATTAATCTCCTGTGAACATCTATTTCATTGTGCAGATTTGCAGCAGGGCTGAGGCAAGTCCTCTAGATAAAATTGGACTGTGTTGTTTTCCACTTCAACTTCTATCTTATGTAACAACTTCAAATAACCTAAATAATAAATGAATAGCCTATAAATATTGTTGTAACATTCCCCTCCAAACACAAACATCTGCTTTTGGTCCTGTTCACATTTCCATTCATGCACTGTATATACAAAGAGGGTGTTTGTGTCATTGAGTGAATGAGAGCACTGAAATCAGACCAAATAGTAACACCCAAAATTACACAGAGGTTTCTATTCCCTGTGTAAAGGCAAGAATTCCTTCCAAGCTAACTCTACACATACAGCCTAGTACTGAGTTGCAAAATAATAGTTATTTGCAAATGATTACCTCCCCCAGTGTGAAAACTCTACCACCTTAAGGCAAGCAAGGCTGAACACATGGACTGCATTAAAGAGATCTGCTATTTGAGAAGCAAAACAGACAGAATTTTCACCTTTCAGACTGCTCCAGCCCCTCTCCTCCCAGTGCTCTCTCATTTAACAGACTAAATGTACAGTACAATGTTCTTAAATGTTAATCACAATGATTACCTTCCCAAAAGCACAAAAGAAAGCCAGATTTTTTTATTTATACACATAAAGCTTTTATCTTTACTATCTTTGAATGCCGTGTTTGATTTGGTTATGGGAGACTCAATGAAAACTTCTTATAATCCACATTACTGCACCTTAAGGCACGTTCCCTTCCCAGAAATACCCACTCCACACTGCAAATACACTGTGCCACCAGGCTGTGTCAGAGGGCGTCAGGAGCTTCTGCTACCCCGGGAGCTGCTGCACCCCAGCCGTCTGGCTGGCCAGCACGGCAGTCTCTCGGGCCCTGCTGAGCAAAAAGGTATGTTTATACACTGATACCTTCTCTCTTGATGTGCTTCCACTTCTCTCTGTAGTTCCTTACTGTCCATTTTATTGACAGGGGCATGAGACACGAGAGCCACGGTATGACTACAGCTCTTGTGGAAATTTCTTCCACAGTTTCAAGATAAGGAGTGTCTTACACCTAAATATGTGTAAGGAGTATCTCCTAGAAATCAGCTAATACAAACTGTATCATATTATTTCCAAATAGATGATGTCTATTGGGGGGGGGAAAGGAAAACACATTTTTGTGCATGACATATGGAAGAAAATAAGTCAAGTGAAACAGGTGTTAGTAACAGTATTTAATAGCTTACTGACATTAACATCATTTAATGCTCAGGTATCACAAGGATAAAAAAAGTACAAGGACCTATATAAAGCAGAAGACCATAATAAAGTAGCTGTTCCACGTGACAGAAGCAGCTTATGGATGCAGCCCCAATGGCAACTGCTACTTTATTTGTCTCGGTGTTATTTTCTAAATTGAAGGCTTCTTGTTTATTCTTCTAAACTACAAGCATGATATAACTATAGCTTTATTGACATACTTAAAATACAGAGCTACACAGTTAATATATTCATGTTATACTACAACGTATTTCTTCACTAGACGTTGGCACTACTGGCTAGACTGTATCTTAGAGTTCCTGGATGTATTTTGGATTAAGGTCATGAAGTGAGTGAAAGTACTAAGTGAGGGAGAGTAGAGGACAGCCCCATTACAAGAAACCATAAACTCAGGAAAGCTATCTATAGAAAACAAAGCTGTTGAAGTAACTGTTCTTCTCTTTCAGAGATAATGAAACTTAGGCCAGAGTATCACAAGGCTGTAGAAGAAAACGAAAAGCTGGGAACTGCTAAGAAGGTACCAGTGAATTTCTTAAACTCTTCTTCTTTTCTGCCAAAACAGAAAACAGAAGTAGTAAAACCGAAATTATACACACTTTGCAAAGTCAGAACTGCCTAACTAGAATTACTGTAATTCACAAGTACCGGGAGGGATCAGCTCTCCTTTCTGCTTTTAAATGAAAGCAAGTTCTCATTCATACCTAGTGGGTGACAGTAAGGGAAGGCGTTAACAGCTTTTTCACCAGTGAGTTTTGTAATTGCGCAACTTATGGTTTTGATCATAAACGCAAGAATATAACAGTCAGGAAAGAATTTATTTGCTTCCAGCATCTCTTCTCCCTCTGAAGTATTCATGTGACTACTGCCAGAAACTGTGTGCTGGTTCTGTCAGACTGACTACATGACATCTTATGTTAATTTGAGTTCATAGAATTTGGTAAATATGAAAAGCACTGCTCTCAGACATTTCTTGAAGGATCACTTAAATAACTTCCTTTCATTCAAATATGTTGTTTGGGGGTATTCACCTAAATGCAGTGTTTCCTTCTCAATGTAACCTTGTATGCAATACTTCAACTCCTTGATATACTTTTTTATTGTCTGCACCCACCCCTGTAAAAGCAGCTTCAGGACTAAAACCAGAGTCAAGCTCTGCCTACGTGCCGCAGGAGAAAAGCAACATGGCCACCTGATCAAGATGAGAAAGATTACACACATGAAAGTAGTTAGGGTGGTTAATCTGCTACTACACCTACAGTAACTGGGTGTAGCTGTGCCCTTTCTAACAATGTCAGGATTGTACTCATTTAGCCATCCACGACACATGAAAAGACAAACAGTTTCTGGCACTGAAACCTACCTCAGCCTATTTAGAGCATGTCGGTTCTCAACAATGATTCAGAGCAGGAGAAGGTTGAGGTCACTCCTCGGCCAGACATGACGACTTAGGACAAAAATATTTTACCTCCCTGTGGGTTGGTTTGGTTTTGAAGCAGTGCCTCTGGCAAGCAGAAAGCAATTCATTTAGTGTAGTAGAGAATAATGATTTATAATAATAGACCTTGCTCTACAAGAGACAATTACTTAGAACAAATGCACAACACAGCTGATTCAACTGGACCTGGAATAGTAATAAAGGCAATCCTCACAAAAAAGCTCAGCTTCTGGTGGCTAAAGGTATTTTTATTTACTAGTTCAATCAAAGGAGATCATTTGCCATTTACTTATTCACAGATGTCTCTAAAAATTAGTCTGGACAAAAGCAATTTTGGTTTCTATATTTACTCAAAAAGAGGCATGCAAGATAACAACTGCAAAAGCAGCTCCTACATTCACCGTCCCACCATGTGTTTATCTAACCTAAGTGCAGAAGAAGCTGATGTGGGAGTGGAAAGCAATGCAAAAAGCAATACAATTTCCAATTAATCTCAAATTGACGTTTCCTTTTTATGCATCCTATGTGCATCGACTGGGCACTGCACATTCAAATATATAAATTAAGTATAGGTATTCAGTGGCAGACACTGACTCAAGAACCAGATGCACACAAAATATTAATAATTATTACATGGAAAATACTAGAAAACAGCAATACTGACAGGTTATGAGCAGTTCACAAAATTCTGATGCACAGCTTTATCCCATTCTAATATTATTAATTTTTACTAAAATCAGTATTCAGACATACAAATAGCTCTTTCTCTATTAAAAAGAAAATTGAAGCTTTTCTCAGTATTGCATTTCTCCTGTACTGTTTATTTTTACCTGGTACTGCTAGCAAATATTATGTGGACTACTGAACAGCTGTATTTTATATGTCAGTCATCCTGAGAGAAAAAAGTATATGCTCTCAAAGAATGGTCTGGTTTCTTCATGATGTAATAGCCTACAGACAAACCATTAATAACTTTCAGCGTAATATATTGAGTCAGTCTTTATTATTTTAAACAAACATAAATCCATAGAAACAGTCATGAAACAAAGCTGAAGCCGATGCACTGCGTATTTACAATCACGAACACCACAGCACAGTTTGGGGCAGAAATTAAGAATGCTACAAACACATGAAACTCCAAGAAAATGCAGTGGGCAATGCACACCAAGTCATGAATATAAGACAATTAATGCCCATTCTCATGGGAAATGTTACTTTTGCTGAGTGTGGAATATGGATACATAATAATTATGGCACTTCAGGAAACACGATTTTTTTACTAGAAAAACCAAATAGAACTAATTATTTTTCAGATGTGAAAGAAGGGGTTTAAGTGAAAATCTGTTCTTCTACCCTAACAATTGAAATACTTGAATTTCTTTACCACACGTTGGCTGTCTTTTTGTTTCTGATCTGTAAAGTTCACTGCTCATTCTTCCTGTGTCCAGTGAATGTCCATACTGAATGGGGATTTAAAACAGTAGAGCCTGATCTGCACATTAACAATTAGGAGGCCATTTATTGGATCTGTTGCAGTTACTCTGTGTGTCCACATCATCATGCTTAAACATTCTTAAACAGAGACCTTATGCTAGACTCCTAACTCTTAAGTAAAACTGGGTGCACAGCATTTTGGCTCTTCTTTTATATATTATATATAGTAAATGGCAGAAATACAGTCAGTTATGCCATTTGTAACATGCATGCTTTTAATACTTGAAAGTTTTAACTTATGCTTCCAGCAATTTAGGACCTTCTCATTTACCAGACACCCCCAGCAGCTCAGGCAATGCTTCCACAGATGCTTCCCTGTGCAGCACTGACAATCTGAGCTGCTCACATCAGTACTATTTCTGCAGCGCTGCATGTCAAGCTAGGGAACTGGTCAAAATTTAAACTAACCCCACAGGTTTTTTTCCTTTTTTAATACAGGTTTCTAAAATTAATTTATGTTCCTTGACCCAGTTCACAGGTGGCTTCCAAAACAGTTGTACCAATCTAACTGAACACACAAGGGGAGAAGTGCATCACAGAAGCGACCTTTCAGAGGGCACCAGTAAGCACTGGCTGAGGGCACCAGAAAGACTGCCACAGCCACTTCGGCACTGCTCACGGATGGGAATGATTTATGTGGTACTTCTGCTTCAGCAGCAAAGCAGGCTTGAAAAATTGCCAACCTTGCTTACCTTCAGCTACTCGTTATCATCTCATGCCACATTTTTTCAGAAGGTTATTTTTAGCCTGGATTATTTCAGTAAGCTATTTCACTGCATGACACCATAAACCCTTAGGCTGGCACTGAAGGGGCTGTGAAACACAGCAAGGGAATTCACTCCACAACAAATACCAGAACTACCTGTAGATACATCTCATAACTGCAGTTTAGGAAGAAGATTAAATAGATAACATTAAAGTCCATAGATTAACTTCTAAATTCAGGTTGCATTTTGAGGCAGTTTGCATTTTTGATTTATTTTTAATGCTCAACCAAAAGCTATCTTCATCTCTCAATATGTTAAGTCAAATGCATGAATAAAAGAAAATGTCCACCTTTCACCAATACTTTAAACAAGTAATGTTTGTAGAAAACAGCAATTCTGGTTTTATTAGCCCAACTGGTATAGGTAGTACAAAACTGAAACGACTTTCTGGCAAGCCCTTCTTCACTTAGCTCACATTTATATTCTTGTTAAGAACAACATTGCCTCTTTACAGATACAGGATGAGAATAAAAGAAAAAAAAAGATTCGAAAAAAATTAATCTGACTTCTATAACAAGAAAAGCACTTTAAAGCTCCAAAATCACTTCTCCCATGGTAATGTCAATAAGGAGAAAACATCACAGAAAACATGGGATGATTCAATTAGTCTACTGATCATTATTGTAGGAATCCTACTATATGTGCTGTACTGACATATGTTCCAGCCAGATCACCTTCTACCATCTCAAATCAACACCAAGAATGTGAGTCATCAATTTCATTCAGGATTCATTTCAGGAATTTCAGAAGCAAAATAACCCATTTGTTGAGGAATATAACATAAACCTAAACAAACAGTATACACTAATGTGAAAGGAGACATAAGTATGAAGTAATACTAAGACCATTACAGAGACAAAAAAAGATAATTATATGAACTAAAATCACATTGATATCATCAATTCTTCAGTAGAATAAATTAGGTAGATTTATTCATCTTGAAGCTTACTGCTACAAGTCATCCAAAGTTTCTGACAGTGTCTGAAAAACGTCAACAGTAATGAAATTAAAATAGTATTGTGCAAGACATCAATAAGATACCATCTGGAGTAATATGCATTTCAAAACAGGATAGGACTGCTAGACTGCAATTTCAGTAAGTCCACTAAGTTCTTACAGGAAAACGAAATCTCAAAAGAGTGTCTTTGATAGCAGCATCAACAGGCACACCAAGAACCAACTTCAGCTTTCAGGGCACTCTAAATGCTGGACATCTTCCTCCCTTGACTCCTACTTAAGTGTTTCCACTTGCTCATATTAACTTCTCTGTATTCACTGAACGCTGCACTAAGCCATTTCAGCATGCTAACCCTACAGAAAGTTAACTACTTGATTTCTTGCATGTACTTTCTTCTGTGTTATTACATATAATGGCTCAGCAGAAGACCAGATAAGCACTGAAGCCAGATCAAAGGGAGATGAGAAAAATGTCCATGGATTTTTTTTTTTTTTTCTCCTGGGTACAGTGAACACAGAAACCAGAGCTAGATATGTCACAGGAGCAAAGTGCTGGGTGAAAGGACGAGTACATCAGCACACTTTGCTCCCTGAAACCATAGCCTAAGTACATCTGAGCTCTCTTGAAATGTTTTTATGGGAAACTACAGAGAAGCAATTCCCTGCTGCACACGCAGCAGTAAGGAGAACTTGACTGCATACGAAAGTCAATTTGGAATGCTTCAACACAGACCCAAGTCTGGCTTCTGATACAGTCCCCAAAGCAAAACAGACAAAAAAAGTATACCTGTGTACACAAAAAAGCCAGACATATATGACATTCCTCTTTAATTTTTTTTTTTTAAATCACAAAGATCAAGCCTCACTCCCATACGGTTATCTAAGTATCTCTCAACATCTGTGAATTGCTTCTTTTTATTAACTGGCAAGCAATGCTTTGCTAAGCAGGCACTAATATTTTGAAAAGTACTGTGTGTACACAGAAAAGCCATACAAAGCAAGAGGCCCGAATTCAAAAGTTGCCTTGGAAAAGACACCCTTTTCAATAAGGATTAAAATAATTGGGAGCATTCATGTGTTCAAGATGATGTCTTTCACCATTTTGTGTCAGGGAGCACAACAGTTAAATAGCCAGGCTCGTAGTTCTTGTGGTTATTTGCCCTGACATGCCCGTATTGGCAAGGGGGGATTCTAGTTACCTTCTTTTGGGGCTCAGCACACGTTACACAAAGAGCAGAGCAATTCACTCAGTCCTCACCCCGCTGAGGACAAGAAGGTTATTGGACTGGAAGACACGATTAAGGGTTTCTCAAGCAGGGTCTTAGCAAGAAGCAGTACAAGAAACCTGTTTATTATGTTTCCACACCACTATCATGGCTGCTGAGCTCCACCCATCCAGGATACATGTTTACACAGGTGGATTGCCAAGGAAAGAAAGAAAGAAGGAAAGAAAGAAACCCTTCCTCTGCACCAGAGCCTAACAATTTATTTCCTCACTTGCTCGGATTTATAAAAACCTGATAAAAAGCCAAAAAGAATTTCCTTAGAAGTGAGCAAACAAAGGACAATAAACACATGACAAAGAGGTAGCAAACAAGGCTGTGGGAGTTAATTATTGCCAAGGTTAAGTGTCTAATTTCTCTTTCACAATGCAGGTCTAGCTACCTGTGAACACACCCAGGTGAGCTTGAAAGACCAGACTCTGCTGAAAGGAAATGACACAGTGGGAAAAGAATCCAGGAGGCATCCATGAGGTCTTAAACCTCCCAAGCCCTTTGTCTTAGCCCGAGGCCAGCTCTACAAAAGGGTAGGTATGAACATACGTGTAATTCTGCTCACCCTTTCTCCTTCTCATCCACCTTTCTGAGAGCATGTAACTAGGAATAGGAAGTTTGAGGTACAAAGCCAACCCATCCTGCAAAGTGCCAGCCATTTTCTAGAGGAGTCTGAGAGAGAAGCAAGCAGGACAGGAGGGAAGAAAAAGCTTCTTGTATCAGATTCTGAAATCACAACCTGAAGGAAAAAAGCCCCCAGGAGCATACACCAATGGCAGTGCAAGTGACGACCACCTTTGACACTTCCACTGCGTTTCTGCTGAAGGACTCAACTTCACTCCAAAAAAGAACAAATGCAATGGGTGTTTCAGAGCCCTCCTTGGCCTTGGAGAAACAGATCAGCTCACTTGCATATAGGGAGGTGGCTAACTATATAGTCCAGTCTCACAGCTGTCAAATTTGCAAGACAGGCAGCACCCAGGTCAGCAGAGCAGCCAGGGGCTGATGCATCTGGCCACCTAGTAACACCTATGATCTTCAACAACACAGAATCCCCCTCTAGGTCAAATGTCCTGAGGACTGTATCTATTCTCTTATTTCCATATTACAGACTTAGGCTCACTATCTTTCTAACATTTTTCTACTTTCTGTAGCGCTGATTCCTGAACCATGATCTGGAAATTGGAAGTGTTTGGCAAACTGTGCCAGTAACCAGCATTAAGAGAAAATGCCAAATTTGTTTCTCTTTTGTGTGGCCTGTAAGAAAGTCTGAGAGTTCACAGTGTTCTTGTGGTAGAAACCACTGCTTTTGGTATTGTTTAATACACATTAAAACAAACTATCACAGGAAGTGATCAAATGCCAGCACACAAAGTCTGTGGTTAATCTCTGAACATTAACTGTAACACTATCTTAAAAGCTGCCTGACTATAAGGCAGACTTCTTTCCTTTACATGCTTCATTGCAATTATATTGCCTATACTGACTACTAACAAAGTTGCAGCTGGAGTCGCCAGTCCAGCTGGTGAATTTACTCCCACCAAATACCCTCTTATTCTTTCCCAACTGACCAGGAATCATGTTTGCAATCTTTGTCACTGCCTGCAATAAAGCAGGAAATCTCCAGCAGATCGTTCCAGTTCACCTAAATGTAAGGGTGGAAGCACTGCACACTGTATAAAAGCTGTCTACCTACCAAAACATACTGGAGGAAGAAGTCTATAGCTCAAACCAAAAACGTTTACCTTTCAGCAGCAACAAATTATCTAGTCAGGCAGTGGGAGACAGCACTCTAGTGCTTAAGTCACACCCATGTACTTTTGGCTTTACTTCCACAGAAGCAGCTTTTAGTTTGACTGCAAGTGTTTTTGTTCAAATACAGCTTTTAAATTGGCCTAAGCTGACCAGACCACACCATGGCCAAAAGGAGCAGCCACTTACTTCCCCTGCCATTTGTATTACCAGGTCCTCCTTCGTGTCAGCTGTTGGGTAGCCCACCAGTGATGTGGATGACAAACACTACTACAGAGAGATTTACAGCAAACGGCAGACTGAAAAATCCTCTCCAGTGAAAGGTTTCAATTCCAGAAATCAGTAAGATCTCTACTGAACCTGATGACCAAAGACTGTAACCTAACACTGAACAGAAGCCAAAAGGGATGTTTCTAATACATCACCATGCTGCAGAAAAAGCATCCATGATGCGCATAGTCAACTGGGCAGATCAAAGTTTCCCAAGACCGCTATTGAGAATTTCAAATCCACAAGCAAGGAGTCAGCACAGATAAAGAGGTGTTGGAAACTTCAGTATTAATATCAAACTTGTATCCAAGTTATTCCACTGATGTCCTAAAGCATGTTTTGGACCAGTATTGTAAGAGGAATGTATTTAACAAAGCAGAAATAGACTGAGGCTTCACCAGCAGAGCAAGGAACCCAGGACTGAAACATAAGGGGTTCTTCACATGTAAACTCTGATATGCTGGTACAATTTAGCAGGAAAAACTGGCCTTATGAACATCAAATTTGCTGTACAAAATGCTTTGTACTAGTCGCTTGTAACTGATAACACTGTCTGTCTTGTTTTTGTTAAATCAAAGTAAATTTGGGAAAGTACGTCAAATAAAAGACTGCTCAAGTGGATGTGATCACCTCAAAACAGAATTTCTAAAACCTCTTGTGATTATTGCAATTATAGCTTCTTTTACTGTGTGTCTGTTGAAAAGCCTGGTGCAATGACTGGGTAAAGAAAAAGCATACAACACTGACTGCTAATAGACTTGGCCCACATTAGTCTATTTATAGCTTAACATTTGGATGATGCAGTAAGTCTGGGGCTGGACTAGATGATCTCAAGCAGTCCTTTTCAGCCCAAATAAGTCTGTGTGAAGAGTCTGAAAATGAATGTTGTTTAATGTGAATTCCTCTGCTGGTATGTAGTAATGTTCTATTCAGTCCCTAGCAAACAAAGTGGGAAAGGGGATCTAAATTTGAAATACGCTTGTTCTGGGTTTTTAAAAAGAAGCAAAACCCATGAGAAATTAAAACCTGATGCCTATTGAAGACAGCGTGGATGCTCAGGAAGTCAAACAAAAACAGATGCATATCAAAATTTGACCTGTAAAACAGTGACAACTTTTGGTTTTCTTGACAGACTAATATTTCTTCATGACCTTTCATCACCACAGAAACAGGGTAATCCAGGCCACTGACCATCTAATCTGTGATCTTGCTTCTAGCGATGACCAATACCTGAACCCTCCCAGAAAGGACAAAAAGTTCACAGTATCCAACAGCCTCTTATGAAGTGCTGTATGCACAGACACGGAGTTTGGCGGTCCTATGCCCAGTACTTTGCAACCAGCTGGGTGATGAGAGCTTTCACACAGTTATCTTCATTCCTCTTTTAGGACCCATAGCAGTCAAATGAAGAATTAGGCCATCTGCCCCCTTCCCCAACAAACACAACAACGTTCTCATTTAAACTAGTCTGCTATAGGTAGTCAGTGGAAATCAGACATTTTGAGTGGCAGTTGCCCCCATTAATTCCTTCGTTACAAGATCTTACATAGTTTTGGCAATAACCTTTCAGAAGATGCTAGTACACACTGTAAGCACTGGCCTTCTCTCCACTTGCAATTTGAGGCATAATTCCCTTCAACCATCGTGATACAGATTTAGTGATAGTTCTATGTGTGTTCCTAGTACTACCCAATAATCTTCAGATGAAATCTCACTAGATATTTAAACCAGATATGAGAACACTCATTCATTCATTGTAAAGTCAGAAAACATTATTTGTAGAACTGATGGTGTCAGAAGTCTAAAGCAATCTCATACCAGTTACTCAGTTTTATGAGGCACTGAAGCAGTGGTTCTGCCTGTAGTCACGTTCACAACTGTCATTAATAATATCCTGACTGCCAGTAAGCAAAACATATAAATAGCCCCTGGAATAGGGAAGAACAACACATTTACTCAGAACTATTGTGTACAGAAGATAAGTGCCAAAAGAAGTATGCATTTCAGTCTTACCTGGCCTGTCACATAACACTGCAAGAGCAAACCATCATATGACAAGAGTCTTTTATTAAACTGCCAGCGGTGTGTTAAGCAGGTTTTCAGACAGGGCACTTTGACCTCTGTCTGACCTAGCATAAATTTAAGAGAAACATCCTAGCCATAAACATCAAAGTCTTTACAGGAGTATGTGGAAGACACCTGCGTGAGTCAGGAAAACTCGGATAGAACAGGGTGGGGTATTATCTTTATTTGCAGTATGCTCTACAGCAGCCCCCTGACAACACACAGACACACACACACATATATATATATATATAAGCTCTCAGGGATGCTGGGGCAGAACATGGGCAGCACAGCCAGCTAGAGAGTCTGCTTCCTACACGGTTTGGGTTACAGGAGATCTGCTTGATAGTTGTTGACTATTCAGTAGTGTACACTGTGTTGTTAGAAGAGGACATATAATAATTGATTTGAAGAGCAAGTGAGATGGTTTGGATATTAGCTTCTGGGATGTAGTAGAAACTTTTTATTTAGTTGTGCTTTTAACATATACATTGAATGATGTGGATAACTGCTGAAGCTATAGTTTCTCTGAGCTTTTTATATGTAATTCTAAAACAAAAATAGAATCTTGTGAGCTGCAATAACCCCAAAATCCTCAGTTAGAAATAACATTCAGAGCCTCACTTAAAACAGGTGACATATATAAGAGGGCTTGTTTAACTTAAAAAAAGAAAAAATTAAAATATCCTTTGGCTATAAAGAAAGCTTTCTATATATGTCTATATTCCATTCTATGTTAAGTTCTTCCTCAATGAGCTTGAGAGACTGAATAAGAGCATTAACAGGGTGACAGGCAAATTCTTACTTCAGTTACAGATACTAACTTTGGTGCTTCACTACATAAAGGATATATCACTAATGACCATTTTAGCAGAAGTCAACTGTTCAGGAATTTGGAACTATCATCAGTGGAAATGAAGACACAGTACCATTTCTCTTCTGTATGTATCACTGTCAGCCCCATGTTTAAGACAGCAGCTTTGGCTTTTGACTTGAGGCAGAGCTGAAAGTAGCTTTTAGCTCCAATCCACCCTGAAAACCACTGATTGCTCTTCCTCATGGTGCTGGTATACCAAGGTAGATCTTCCTGTTGTAAAATATGAATTACCTCCACTGTAGAATTTCTGTGACCAGAAACAATTTCAATCTGACTAGTCTTTTTCATAAGTTGCTACAGGTTATATACCTGATATACAAAGGCTATTTCCTACAAGGTAAGAGGAGTATGTACAGTCTCGGTATTGGCAGCCTCATAACTTTTTCACCCAGAGGTGGTCCCTGCAACGCAAATGAGGGTAGAAATGCCAAAGAGCAAGATGAAAATTTTCACCTGCATTTTAAATTCTGTCAGCTCACATGCACACACACTCTCCCTAAATGTTGGTGGTACTTTTCAAATAATTGTTTTGTTCCAAAAATTCACAAGAAAGCAAGCTGCTACCCAAACTCCTGGAAGAACTTGAGAAACATCCTAAACCAACAAAGTTTACCTTAGAGAAATTGTTTAACATGACATGTAACTCATTCAGTTTTTGCAGTATTCATCTAACACTTAACCACAGAGTTTATGAAGTTGATCTGCCAGTTTTGTTTACTTCTTCTGATTTACCCAAGACAAATACATTAGGTGTCTGAAATATTTTATCTGGCCCTGGGCAAAGAAATCTAAAGGAGTGTTATAGTTTATTTATTGGCAACACAGAAGCAGCCATAATTCTGACAGAGGGACATGAGACCTTTGGTCAATGTTTGCCATTAACAAAATTAGACTGGCTGGAAGGTACTTAACAGATCTGCAAAGAATTTAACTACCACATCAGAAACCTGTTCTTACTGCAAATCTGTCTCCAGCCACTACTGTCACCTTCAGAATTGTCGTCAGGGTGCAATCTGGATTGTGAAACATATATCCAGAGGTGTATTCAGCATAAAATAATAGAACTGTAAGCTCACTGACTCTTGGGATATTTAAAATTTGGATCTTATTCGAAATCTCATTACTTGATCTTATCTCTTATTTTATACTAAGAGATGGTACATGGTCCATTTTTCCTTTGTGCTAAAAGCATGTAACGTGGTAAGAGTGTTCAAATCGCTCACTACTGATCAAGTCAGTATCACCACTGCAAGTGCTAACATCAGTTGTGTCCTCCATTTATATATCATTTATCCATTATTCATCTACTGTCTGTGAAGTTACTCATAGTTTTAATGGGTACACCACTGATCTGTAAGGAAAATGTTACAGGGACACCCCCTTTATTTATGAATTGAATCAATTTTTGTTTTTTTGCCTCTGTAGACCATATATGTGGACTACACCAGAGGTTCCTTGTATCACATCCCAACTCTAGTCTTCTGTGAATTACATTTACTTACTTTTATCTATTATTTTTATAACCTTAATAACAAGAACTCCTATTCATGGTCCAGGATATCACTGTGTTAAGTGCTGCACAAATATACAGCAAAGCCAGAGTTACAGAAAAAGCGCTTCAATTCTTAAGCAGAAGACAGGAGACCACAAAGAAAGCAGCAGAAACATGGTCAAAACATAACCTGTCTGCAGGTTATGCAATTGTACTATGTACTTGTTGTACTATGCAATTAACAAGTGTCATGGCAAAGAAGCTCTTTAGACAACAGGTTTTTTTCCTGGCAGTGTTTATGATTAATTGTACAGAAAAAAAAGAACTGGAAGGCTCACATATGTCCAACATAATGAGGATTTGTGAAAAACTTTGTAACAAAGGTGCAGGTAGGCCCAAACAACAAGAACAATGGCTTTGTTCATAGCAGCTAAAGATGGATGGATGACGGAAGATTGAGAAGAAACGGAGTCTTTTGAACTTTTTAACCCAGAGATGAGCCTGCAAAATATCATCAGGAAAGGCTGAGACTTTACTCTGGACAAAGAGGGTAAATCTTAGGAACAGTGGAAAATCTTGCCACTGTCTGTATAAAAACAGAAACTGAAGAAAGATTATCCAGTGAAAGGAAAGAATCGAGGATCAAGCTATCAGGACTTCTCAAAAAATGCTAGAGAGGAGGGAGAAAAATACTCCAAGTGACATGCTAGAAGAAAAAGGATAAAGAGGTAAAAGGACAACTACAAGAGGCTAAAAATACAAAAGCCCAGAAAGGACAAGATTTCAAAAGGTGCTCAATCATTTCGGTTGAAAGCAACTAACATTTTGGAAAATGGAGATGAAGAACTGAGATTCTGGGAACTACACTTACAAGTAAGAACAGGACAAAGATGAAAGGTACCTATACTGCAATCAGAAAAGAAACACTTCAGGCAGCAATAGGAAAATACCAGTTATGTATCCATTGCCAGAGATCTAAGCTCAAATTCTGCAGAAGTGTTAATTTCTTCATGGATAAACTTCAAGCAAAAGAGACCAAGAGATCAGAAAAGACTGTGAAAACATCTCCCTCTCATTCAGACACACGTCAAGCCACCTTGAACTCTAAACTCCCTGTCTCTTGGATCTAACTTCATTAGGAATGTTATTAGCTGAGACAAACATGAAAAACAGTAGCAAATGTGCAAGAATTTTATTGTATTTGAATATATTTTAAAACACAAATCGTAGTAGAACATCTAAGTTTATCCTAATTATCTTCAACAGAAGATTTTGCCTGGTCTTTACTTGGATACCAATACATTAACCAACCAGTACTTATTTTAAATTTCTCTGTTTCTTTATGTAGTCACCTATAGCCTTAGATCCGGTACTGCCTACAATTTAAAGGCATAATTTGATTTGAAGCTCCCATTATATTAAGATAATTACTAAGATTTATCCTGATTACAGATGTCACGAACTAGAGAGACAGCACAGAGCAGAGCTACTTCACCTTGGGTTATCAGCAAAAGAACTAATGATGCTGCTGTTCTGAACAGATAAAACAAAACAAAAGAAATCCAGGAAAATAGAACTATTTTTTGAGATACAGCTCAAGTAAGACATATTTACAGAGAGTAAACTAACATTTATTCTTTTTACATTTTACTTGCATTTAGCAAGTAGTATAAGAGAAAACTATGGCATGTAACTATACTGTATATACAATTACAAGCTGAAAAATGACAGAGAGAACAGAACATTCTTCATTTAGTCTGGTCCCCTGTTATCTTCATAATCAGAATTGTTAAATATTTAGACTAAAGAACAAACACACAATCATGAGAGAATAATCTGACTTCTCTTCTACCTCCCACTTCTCCATAAGAGATTTTAGCTGAACTCCCAACTTTAAGAGCTGTTATGTTTCTGAAGGAGATGTGAGGCTCCTTCTCTCTCCTGTGTGCTAAGGTTTGGGTTGGGGTTTTTTGCACCAGGTGTTAATAAACAATTACGTTGACTACTAA
The DNA here is from genome assembly GCF_018691265.1 of Tyto alba. NCBI lineage: Eukaryota > Metazoa > Chordata > Aves > Strigiformes > Tytonidae > Tyto > Tyto alba. The sequence continues at coordinate 12,401,418 of NW_024881280.1, forward strand.
ATACCTGCATTTTATTCATAATCCACCATAAAAAAATGCACATGACCTTATTTTCTGGCCCTACCATTTTCTAAAACAATGTTCATTTCAGATAATATTTAGAAAGCAGAGAGCAATTCTTCTGCATAAAGGGAAATACAAGGAAAATCCAGGATAATTGCTGGCATTCCTCGTTCTAAATACACTGGCTGGCTGGGAAGTAACTGAAAATCTCAAATTGGAGAACTGTATGTTTTAATTGCTGTTGTCCCATGATTTACACAGTCTATTAATTCCTTTCTAAAAAGTGTGTCTGGAGAAGATAAGGCCAGTACAACTTACTAGTGTTTAGGCAGCAAGATCACAGAGCAAAAAAGCAGTTAAGAATAAGCCAGAAATATTTTTGTTTAGTCAGTATGTCAAATAATAAATGGGGAAAAAAGAAAGTAAAATATTTATGAAAGGAGTGGTGAAAAATGATGCTGGAACTAGAGAGAATAGAAATGCTAAACATTTATCAGAAAATATTAACAAGGTATGGTCATATATAAACACCTGTAAGCAACTGGAACATGCTGTCATTAAGGAAAGAAATCATTTAGCTTATAAATCATCCTGCCAGTTCTTTTCATTTAATCTTGAACCTTTGATACTTGGCACTTTTCCTGATATTTGAATCATAACACTAATAAGAAAAGGACTGTAATTTTCAGCATTTTTTACCTCAAATGCACAAGTAAAAGATGGAAAATATGAATACTTAAAAACCCACAAAAAAGTCACAATATAAAAATATGAGAATAAAATAGATTTTTAAAATTGTTTTTAAGTAATTATTACTTTTTAAGGTTTCTGCCTCACCTTCTGAATGCTTAAGGCTTGCAATCTTGTGCTACTTAGAAGTAAAGCAAAGACCTAAGAGATGATTTACAGTGAATGACAATGTAAATGTAGTGCCAAGAGAAACCCCACAACCATTAAGTCTGTTATTTTGCTTATTTAATACTGGAGAAAGCAAACTGGCAATCACAGGCAGTGCTGTACCATCCTTCCAAGGACCGATTTAGTAGAGGTTTTAAATATCTTATTTTGGGAATTTCTTGTCAGAACCTCTGTAAATTGCTTAAATAGAAGACATTTGCACAAGCGTGTGAACACCAGGCTTTGTTTTAAGCTATTATATCAGGGATAGAGCAGTTTATTTTCCATAAAGTACACATACTGCTCTAGGCATAGTGATAATCAGCTCCCAATTTTGAGAAAACACTAGATCTACAGGAAGCAACTGACCTAATTTTTAATATAACTGATAGCTATTCTCACTACTGAGGACAGTTCAGTTCCCCAAACCCACAGCAATTTATTATCTTTAAGGGGTACACTTTATTGAGTGAGACAAAAATCAAGGAAAGCATAAACTGCCGAAACTTCTGACTCATTCCAGTTTATTTTGCCTCTGGATACTCTGCCTGAAAAAAACTCCTGTTTTTTTGTCAGCAGCAGTCCCTCAGCTCCTTACAAAAGGACAAAAGCAAATTTTACAAATTTGGTAGAATGAAGAGGAAATGAGAAAAACTTATGTGAAATATTCTCACAAGTCTTCTGCCATACTTTGATTCTGCACAGCAAACAAATTTAAGTCTTTAAATTTGTATTTGAGAACCAGCTCAGCTTCCTCTAAAGTTGGAGGGGAAGGGATATCTATGCTCTTAACAGGGAAAACAGATATTTTGTCAGCAATTAATTTTTGGGAAGGTGATGAGGTAATTGTACTGGAGTTGATGATCCTTCTAGATCGGTCTATGCATCTCTTTTCAGTAACCTTTGAAGTGTGTATGCTTTCCAATAGGAACACAGGCTGGTGAGATTCCACAGGAGTCCTTCCCTGGTCAGAAAAGTCCACTCTTGGGAAACCATACCCCAGCAGAACATAACTCCAGAACATACACACAACATGCCCCTTCCACACTCCAATTCTTTCACTGAAAGAAACAATCTATCTGCATAGAGACTTCGGCAAGACCTGGTCAGGAGAGCTGAGGCTAGATTTCTCTGTTTTCACTATCATCATTATAACTGCTGTTCACTTGCAGGCATTTTCAAACCTTTCATAGTTAAGAGAAGTGCCTTCAATACAGCTCTTATGTCTTTTAATCAAGAGGTTTAGGGGCTTTCAAAAGTTTTATAGCCATTGGTAACCAATTTAATTATTGTATAGATAAACACATAGTCCTTTAGAAGGTATGTATGCAAGCAAAAATGGTAAGGACACATTACCCAGAAAGTCCCAAAGGCTGCCCAAAAAGTGTTGAAAATTCAGGAAAAAAAAAAAAAAAAAAAAAGGAAAGGACGGACCTGCAATTTCACATCTGTCACAGTTAAGACAAAGAAAAAACGTTTTGAAAGTCGGGCTGACTCTTAGGCTTTCTCCTGAACTCCCTGCTCTCCTTTGCCCAGTCATTTAACAGAAGAATGTTTTTAAGATGACCAGAAGATTTAAACTATGTTTTTCTCTCTGTTCTAGATCATAAGGTAGACTTAACGTTTGTCTCTGATCCAAAACTGAACATGATGACACTGCACCTCACGCCCATACAAGTGGGAGGGGAAAAGGTCGGCATGCTGTGGAGTCTACAAGATTTAAAAAAACCCCAGCAATTAATTCTGATTTTTTAATTATGCAAATAAACATTGCTATTTGACACTCATGGGGGTTTGCATTTATTTACAGAATTTCACTGTCCTGCTTGTAGTCTGCTCAATATTAGGCCCGTTTCTAATATTTCTAACTTCTAAACAACCTGAACAGCTACTATGTAAAAGGAGTCAAATTTACCAAAAATGTTCCCCCATCCACCTTTCCCTGCCTGTAAACATTAAAAATATTATATTATAAATATTTTCTTAATTTCAAAACTTGTTGTGCTTTAAATTCCAACAGGGTAAGCAGGGGAAATTATGTTCTTCTAAGGTGTGAGAACACCCAGTAGTGACAAAAACCCCCAGAAGTTACAGACTGGATTCCTTCGTTCTGATAAGTCACAACAACTAGAAACAGACATTTTAATTAGTCATAAGTGGAAACAAATATTTTAAATCCAACAAAAAAAGGAGGCCCACAGCTTTGCAGGGGAATATAGAAAATTCTCCTCCAAGTTGCTAGGTAGACTCAAGGTATCAGATCACTAAATTGGTACTATTTTGACTTCATCACAGACCACTGATCAACTCCTGTGATTTTGCTAGATAATGTTGGAAAATATAATGATCAGTTTTGTGAATCAGCTTAAGATATTGGTGGATTCAAGATAATACCTCAATTTATGCTACCTCTTAAAAAAAAAAGGGGGGGGGGGGGGCAAAAAGCTGGCCACTTGAGTGGAAATCAAGAAACTCAGAGAACCACAGAAGAAACCCCTCAATTCTCCTATTATTCCACCGACACGTTCAAGCCCAATGTACAGTGGCTGGCTATTTTCCAGATGCTTCAGCTACACTTTTTTTTTTGTCCCCAAATCTACTGTTCCTACTTCTGCAGTCCAAGTCGTCATTATCTTAAGGGATGTCAAGTCTACAAGTTAAGTTTTTGAAGTATGAAGTACCAAAGCTCTTCCTATACCACTGTTACTATACAGGAAGTTGTTTTAAGTCCTCATCTAAGCTCAAGGAAAGCACGGCTTAAAGAGATATCAGCAAAAATGCATTAATTCTATTCTGCCAAATGTATCTTTAAATGACAGCAGTATTATAGATGGGTATGTCTCCTTTTGAAGCATAAAGCAACTGACAACCACCTCAAGATTTAAGCCAAAGAATACCTAACATATAAAATAGCTAATGGTCACCTTGGTCATAAAAAGTGTGCTAGGAGCTATACGGGTGCTCTGAAGAAGATAATGTGTGGCTGTATGTTAGGCTGTTCAATCTTATCCCCATATTACTGTCTGCTTACAAAGGAAAGTAAAGCTTTATATTGCAAGGTTGAAGTGGTGGGGCTTTCACAGGTGTGGTATTGGTATTTCTATCAACAGAGAAAAAAACCTGAAACCATACAAGTCACGGAAAGGAATGAATGCCCCTTGGATGATAAACCTCTAACTTCTCTTGGAAGTCATCAGTAACCCTTTGAAAGCAGAACAGTATGTATGCACAGCTTGAAGCTGAGAACGGACTTTTCAAAAACAATGAAAAAAAATAAAAAACTGAATTGTACAGTTCTACATTTCTGCACAACTCCCCAAGAAAAAAAAATATCAGTGCACTCGTTTAATTAGAGGGAAAATATACCTTGGAAAGAAACTTTGTTTTGCAAATCATGAAAATTACAGTGCTATTTCCCTTGTAACTAACATACCATCACTGATTTCTAATGTGGAAGATCATAAAACTGTTAGGTGGTGGAAAGAACAGTAAATTCTGGGTATTTGAAGATTTAAACAGAACTATTTCTGGTTTTATTAGGCATATCAAAATCATGGCTAAACCCCAGCAGCAGGCTGGTGCTTTTAGGAAAACTGTAGTTAAATCAGTAAAAGTTTGTATTTCTTGGCACACAGGCACCATCCTAACAAGTCTCTTTAAAATCAAGTATCTTGGTGGAGGTAACTTTTACTGTTTACTATACTTCTGGTTGTTAGGGGTTACCATGAAGGTCCTGTTTTTCCATGACATCAGCTGCATTCCAGCAGAAATGTGTGCCCAGGAGTTTTAGTAATGACTGTAGTCTCCAAGTACTGAAACACTGGCCAAAATCCTCTACACCTGCAGACCTGCTGAGTAAAATGAAAAACCAAGAAGAATTTAACTGGAATTTCTGACTTAGTTCCTAGTAAATGAGAAATTATTATTTTTGTTGCTCAAATGTGTTGTTGAAAGTTCTTTGGACCAAGCTTTGAGTATCTCCTAATTGTTTGTCCTCATTCAACTAACTGCTTGACTCAAGACCTCACAGTTCAGTTTGTCAGAAGTGTAACACTCCACACCAAATCAAATCAAACCAAACAGGTCAAAGGTATTTCAAAACAGGGTGCACAAATTTTCCAAAATTAGTATCTTACCTGCCTTTCGTGTCTCTCTCATCTGTTTCTTTTCCTAAAATGCTGATGAAAATATTCCATTCTCACTGAGATATCATGGAAAGCCAACTGTTTGTGAAACATGCAGATCCTATAGTCTTGAGTAAAATCCCATGAAGATATGAACAATCTTCAGAGCAGGTGTCACATTGTTTGTAGGAAATAAAGTATGGAGCTACACCCTGAACACTGAGGAAAAAACAGAACACTATAGCGGTGGTAGATGTTATCATCTACGTGGACAGCTATGAAGTGTGTAAATGACACCCATGGAACCACTAAGCAAAGTATATCTACCAGCAAAGTAGTAGAAGACTTTTAAACTCTCTTTCAAGTTCTCTGTATGCTACAGATTATATTAATTAGCTGTCTGACACATGGGCAGCCCCTGGTCTCTACTCAGAGAAGCTACCCCTGCAGCCTGGCCCAGCTACCAAAGCCTTGCCACATAAACCCAACACATCCACGCAACCCTGGTATACAACGAGCAGTATCCAAGTGGGTTTCTGTGAACCCAAGGTCCAAAATAAAAAACATCATAATGATACCAGACTGAACACAACAAAAAGAAGAAAGGGCTCAGACTCAATACATAGAAGGAAAAAAAACAACTCTATTTTTTAGTTTATTACTGCTAGATACCACATTTTCATTAATACCATATTATCACACTACTAGGGCAGCTAATTCCTAGCACAAAGAAAAAAGTCAGTATTAGATAAAAAGTGTGGGAATGTTTGCACTGTAACGTGCACTGGTTCCTGACAGTACAAGTTCTTATTAAGAAGCACCACAAAGGAAAAAACTTCCTTACAGGATAACTCAATGGAGATTATTTTGTCATCAATGGGAAGAGACTTTTAGGTCAATCAACTCAGCTCTATTCACACCAGGACATCCATACAGAGAGGATTCCTATGCAAAAAATTTAAAACAGCTTCCTTTACCGAGTTCTCTTCTTTGCTAATAGAAGCCTACTGTAGCTACTAACATGAAATTCACAGAAAGAAAATCTCAAAGAGCTATACCGTATTCTCTATAGAGAAGAAGGTCAATTTGTGGGGGAAAAAAAAAAGCACCTTATTGACAAAATTATTTAAACAGACATTTGTAGGTTAAAGAATTGTGCAAACAACCACTACGTACTTATTAATGTAAATCCTTATTCTCCATTCAGAAACAATTCTCTCACTGGCAACACTTCCACCTGTTTTTGGTTCTTTGATTTAGGTTTTCAGCCAGCATATGCTCTAAACAAAAACTGTTCTCTCCATCTTCGTTTCCTTAACTGTTAAAATGGGTGCAGTAATAATTAGCAAACAGCTGAGTTATGCAATCTATACCTGTGTGACCAGGACATGGTAGGTCTGCAAAATTGCACTTCCTGGAAGGCAAGAAAAAAAAGGGAAGTACTGGGTCATCAATATCGAGAACACAGGCAACAGAGCTGTTGTATGAAAAACTAGCAAATATTTGTGTACAAATCATTAATTTCCTCACTATTCTCAAAAGTCCACTTGGTCTTTGTCAATGTCCTTCAGTTCACAGGGGTTTGGAGAGTCATCAACTTCCCTTTTGATCTGATTTCCTGGCTTGTGTTTTTTTTTGGACTGTCTCCTTTTTAATGCCAGGTGTCTTTACCTTAATAACATTATGGTCCCTTAGGTAAGATAACTGCACTAGTTTTGCCCAACTCAGCCAAATGAGCAGCTAAGCCACAGGTTGTACATCTGTATTACAGACTCTTGCAGCATCTGTCTGAAAGGACAGAATATAGTGACAACCTTTGAGCATTGCTAAGACCCCGCAAGTGATACTATTACAACCAGATAACTGTCAGTAAGCAAGAGCTCAGACTGGGCTGTAACTGCATCACTCAGAAGTTTAGAGGAATGTCCTGAGTGTGGGATAAATCCTGACTCACAGATATGAACCTGCAAATATCTCCAGCAGAAATGGAAGGAATGCAGCCAGTTTTTCAGAGGAAGGGAGCAGGACACCAAGACAGTGCAGACTCCAGTTTGTGCCACAGAATAGCCAAAAACTTACTGACAAATCCCAACCACTGCCTCTGCTTCCAACCCCGGGGCCTTGCTGCATGATAATATGGAGGACTACTAAGAAGATAGAGGAACAATATATGCATCCATCTGCCAACTTTTTACAAAATTAAAATGCCAGAAATGTGCAAACTACCAAATCAATGTCTTCGGAGCAGGCTCGGTGAATTCCTCTCTCCCAGTAAAGTACTTCATATTAATTGCAGTTACGTAGTCCAAATACTTGGGGAAGATCTTAACCCTTAAATATTGAGGCACATATGTTGCAATACATCTTTTAAGTACTACCAGCATTACTCTTAAATTTTTGTGCATGTGTCACATGATTGAGACTTAAATGTTTTTTGGTTTTTTTTATATTCTTTCTATTAAAAAAAGCTTTTAAAGTCCATGAAGAGTGAAATACACTGAAAAGTATTGCTTTAGCTGCATGTCATATGTTCTTAATAGAACCAACCTTATGAAATCGGGTAGAGATTTTTGTTGTTGTTTTTTTAAAAGAAGTCCAGTCTTCACTACTAAAAACTGCTATCATCTTCATTTTATACTCTTGCATATAGTTGTGTCTCCAGAACCTTAGGTGGAGCAGCACTTACTTCCTAAAGGAAGTATGCTCACTCCAACCAAAATACTATGAATGTGGAAACTAAACAGTTCCAATTTTGCCAGTTAGCACATCAGAGAGAAGAACAATTACATTTAAGAGCTATCATTTTGCATTATGTGCTTAAGGTCTGCCAGACTTGCGTTAACAGAAAGCAAGTCATACTCTAGAAATCCAGAAAGACATTTGTTACCAATATTAGGGAGCCAGACTTCTTTTTTCTTCACCTTCATTATTTTAACTATTAAGGGTAAGAGTTGTTTTACCTGCATAAAACAGAGGGCTTGCAGGTGTCAGAGACCCATGATCTTCTGGCTTGTGCTACCACTGCACTTCCTTGTGCTGCTCAAACTAAATTTAATTGACCTCTGCAGGGCACGTGCCCCTACGTGAACTAAAGATCATGAACCACCCTGCACAAAGGTACACTCAAGGTTCCCATACCACTAAGCACAGAGCTTTGTACTGCAGCCATCAGGATGATGAAAGCTATCTGTGGCCACAAATTTCCTGTAAATTTAGGTTTGTGATGCTGAAGGAAATAGTACTGGTGATTAAACATACACCCTTTTGCAAGCCAGTGTGTGGGAGACAAATGAAAAAAGTATCTCACTGTGCACAAAGACTTCTATGAACTTCTGGCAGGAACAAAAATGTTGTCACTGTTTGTGTTAAATTCCAGGGATATTTGGCTGCAGCTTATCTCAAAATCTTGTGAAGCTTTAACTGTACAGGGGATATTTGATGTTAGACATCCCACAGGCTTATCCAGTGCTGCTCTGCTCTACTGCCTCCAGCAACTGACTGCTACATTTGCTGTGATGTGAAGGTCCCCTTACAGAATACAAGCCTATTAAGACATTTACAAAGACTAATCACTATCAAATTACTCATGCCAGACTCAAGATTCAAGGTCAATATTAAATTTCATACCTTTAATGTTCTTTTATATTGTTTTGTTACATTTAATGGCACTTCAATAACAAAAAATGTAAATCCATTTAAAGTCCTGTTGTGTTACTATCATTTTTTTTTTCTCACATACTGTAACTTACATGCAATTCAATTTTCACAGGCATCCAGTTTCTTCATAAATGAGTTCAGCAGAACATTGAAGAATAAAACTCTAACACTGAAAACCAACAGGACATCAAACCATTCTTGTGTCTATGCCCTTATGCTTTCATCAGCCTCACCTATCCAGAATAAAAGTTTGGCTGTACAGTGTGTAACTGTGAGGGAATTGGCAGCACCTTACATGTAAGTGGATTTTTCTTTACTTCAATTTATAAAAAGTGTCATCCCAATGATTGTTTAATTGTTTTAAAACACAATCACCATCATTGTCACCACGCAAGCATGCACAAAAGTCAGTATTTTCCACGCTATATACCGTAGCATATGCAGTACTGTTGAATATATTAGTACTAATGCTTTACCACACTTCCTGGAATGTATTCTCCCCTCCAGATCACATTTGTATTGCTCCTTGGCACATTTGAAAAAAAAAAAAAAAGACATGCAAAGCTTTTGCCACAAATCCGCAGGCCGATGACCTAAAAATCCTGCAAGACCAAGGCAGTATGTCTCAGGCTAGCCTCCTTCTGCTCTTGCAGCGCTCAGGCTTGATGCACAGGAAACAGCAGAGAAGAATCAGTTTCTATACATAAAGCCTGGGTGCAGAATAACACATTAATCACAAGATGAGGCAGATATGGACAACATACAGAGAGAAACTAAGATCCAAGGCTTTTTGAAGAAATCATTCTAGGATCTGGAAAGGATGCAGTTTAACAAAATTGGGAGTGACTCCTGAGCATTAATTATATCCCATGGCTGGTCACAAATTCAGAAAGTATACTCATACAGTGAACTGTGACATTAATTCAGCCACTACTTTTTATGTCAGGTAAGTGAAACTTTTCTGCCAGAAAAATGACAGATAAACATGAAGACGTGTATATTTATTACAAGGATTAGAGAAGCCAAGCTGAATATGCACAATGTTGTCATTACTTTTATTGTAATTTATTAACTTTATCATCATTTTTAACATTGTGTCTATATGTTGTCTTAGGTTTTAATTAAACAGGAAAAAATTCTGGGGTGTGACAACATACCAATATTCAGATCTTAGCGCTTAGGACTCTTAGACCCTACCACAGTACACAAAGAAACAAGAAACTACTGTATGATCCATAAAACTTAATTGGAGTCACTTCCTTCCATTTTTTCATGCCTCAACACATAAGCTTCATCAACTTTTGATTCACCTCTGAAAAGCAACCCTACCTGAGAAAGGCATCCTCTAAGGAATCTAATGTGTACATTATAAAATGAAGGAATTCCTACTCTTCTGTTGTTCCTAATACTACCAATTTATGTAGTTTTGAGAAAAGATGTGCATTTATCAGAAGCACAAATCTTTAGGTTTGGAAAACAAACATGACCATAATCATCTGCTGGGAGTCTAGCAGCAATGAGATTGTCATTCATTATTTCCTTCAGAAACATATCCTCAACGCAGTACCCAAGACTATATGGATTATGAGACACTGTTATTGTAACATTTCTTTAATCAGAATTTTGATTAGCTGGTCATCTTCTCTTCTGTACATTCAGAAAGCAATGATTCACATTGTATCTGCTTTACTTTGTTTCCACTGAGTATTTGGAGAGTTAGAAATTTATTTTAAAGTGGAGTTCGAACTAGTTTGTGTACCCTTCAGACCTTCTCCATCCTTCCACCAACTGATTTATTCACTGTATACAGTCACTAAAAATTCTATCCTTTCTATGAAACCAGAAGAGAGTGACAGGAAGCTAGAAGCAGCGTTCTGGCTGAATACCTAAATCCCTACCTACAGCATTATTCATTATCAGTTTTGATGTCTCAGCTACCAGAATACTCAAACCAAAAATACTTATCTAAAAAAAAAGGTAGCCACTGCAGTACCTTTTAAGCATTGTTGTACACACGCAGCCAGAGGTCTGTTGTGTTGCCTAGATTATGAAAATGAAAACATTTATGCCCAAGCTTCAACAAGAACACAGCAGAATGAATTGATTACATCAGATAAAGGAAAAGGTCTATCACCTAATCGAAAATTTCCATTAAGGTTATCCATTCCCTCACAAATAACAATAATTAACCACTCAGAAAAAAAAAAAAAAAATAATCTTGGGTACATAGAGAGCACTTCAATAAACAACTGACAGCAGTTTACTCATCACTGTGGACAGCAATTTCTCCTCCATGGAGCATGAGCAAACCATGCCATAGACTTATACATGCAGTTCTTTGGCAAAATCACCTGTATTCACAGCCCACCTCAGTACAGCTCAAAATCTGGAACACAGAAATGGATATAAGTATTGATTATTACAATCATGTTGCACTAATTCATAATGAAATAAGTTAGTTAATGAAAGAAGTTAGTTTCCCAATATTTAAGGTGTATTTCTGATTTCAGATTTGAACCTTACAACTCTTCTTCAAATGTCCAAGCCTGTTCACTTAAAAGGGAATCTTAGATCACCATTTCCCCCATAGTTTGAGGAACTCAGATTTTGATCAGATTCCAGATGCAACTTGGGTGATTTCGACCTTGTAGATGAAGCAACATTCAAGAAATGTGACTTCACTTTTTTGATCTTCTCCTCCCTTTTTCTCCCATCTTATTCTCTCCTCTCCAGATTACACATTAGTTAGCTGTAGCCCAACAAATTTTTTGAGGATTGGGCTACATAGTCAGAAATTCAGAACAACTTCCCAGATCACAATAAATCAGTGCATTATTTTTTTTATAGCCACACAGAAGAAATGTTGATTCATTTTATTTTTCAGTTTAATATTCATAGACATCCTTCATCATACATTACAGTTCTGAAGATCAGAAAGAAAATAAGCATACTAATATGAGGGGAAAAAGAGGAGGGGCACCTAAGCCAAACTAAAGCTGAGCTAGTGCGCCTCTGCACAGTTAAGACAGAAGCTGTCAAGTCCAGCTGAACAAACAACTAACAGACAGAATTTCTGAACAGCAGCAGCAGTTAAAAAGCTTGTTTTAAAATATAACACATTCATTTCAATCCCCATGGAAAAGGTAATCACCAATTGGCTTGGAGCTGCACCAGGACTAGTTCAGCAGAACCATTTCCTTCAATAAACACACGGCTTGCTCTCAAGCAGAGGACCACAGAACAGTACACAGTTCATTTTCTATTGCTCTGCTCCCTCCACCTTCAAATATTTGTGTTTGGGGTACTGCTAACCAGTGGGACATATGTTCCAGTGCCTCAATTCTGTTGAGGTCAAACTATATTCTTATCTTGCTCTACTTCCCTAAAGAGAAATTAATTATACAGACTGTGAAATTAAGAATAGAAACTTTTGTTTCTGCCATGCCTTTCATGTCCAGTGATCCAACAACACATACTTTAAGTACCTCTGGACTTGAAGACAGAAGGTCTTATGCAGCTCACAGTAACAGCACACAACAGTCTGGGTAAAAAGTGAAAAGAATATAACTGTGCGCAACTTTTTCTTACTCCATCCTATAGTTATGATAATTCAAGGTTCAGCCTCTGGCTGGTTTTTGGCCTACATTTCTGCACTCCCTGACCAAAACCTTAGGAAAATCTCATCCTTAAATCCTGCCAGAACTCAGAAACCTCAGGGTTGGAGCAATACAAACTTTGCAGTGGTTTAGAATGATACTATACAAAGCAGAAATGGGTCACAATAATAAGTAAAATAAAGTAGAATTAAGCAAAACAAGGGTAGAAAAAAGTAGACTCTGAATGATCCTAGCAAAACATGAATTACTGATGTATGCACATAAAACGTCTACTTGAAAGTACAACTTCTAAAGCGGACATGCATGGAAGTAGGAGAGGAACGTACAAAATAGTAACTGAATCCCAGATATAAAATTACTGAGAGCTAAGATTACACACTCAGCTACAATAAGGGCCTAAAAATTTCACCAAAACCTGTCATGTACATGTATTCCGTAGTATAAACAACCATATCAGTTGACAGGGAAAAACTGTTATAATGTTTTGCTATTAAAAGCCAAAACTATAATATGATACTCCCAAGGGAAGGTTTCTGGAAAAGAGTACATGAAGCCTAGAAATGGCCAGCAGGTAATTATTTATTATGTCAATTTTTCCCTGACTCTTGAAAAGAAAGAAACTAAGAAAACATTTTTGAAGGTTCCCTGACAGACAAAATGCTTGCAAATCACTTTCTGAAACACAAGTCGTTGCACTATTACAGTCAAACTGGACAACAACATGGGCCTTTTCAGGAACAACACATAACTAAGTATGGGTCTGAACTATATTTTATTTTAGCACATCTTTCAGAAAAATATGCTTATGGTTGGGAGTAAACTCCTCTAGGAATGAAATATATGTTGAATCCCATATGGGAAGAAGCAGCTAAAGGCAACCAAGAGCAACATCACATTCAAGAGCAGGGGCTTCTCCAGACATACTGGTTAGAGCAGCTCTGCAGCCCCAGACTTCAGATCAAAAAAAATGACAGAAGTTAACTATTTTGTAGCTATTTGGTGTCCTAGATTCATTCAGGTCTCTTGGAGATGTCACATCGGCACAGCTGTAATGCTGCAAAGGAGCCAGGTCAAGATTCTCAAGGATTTCAACACCGAACTGAGTCCAAGTTGTGGTACAAGGTCCAGGAACAGTTTCAGATTCAAGATAAAATAGAACATGACAGACATAAAAGCTGTCAGCCTTGAGACAGCAGTCAAATTCAAAGGGGAAGATATCACAGGACCACAAAATGGGCAGAGGAAAGGGTAGAGCCTTAAAGGACATCAGTATGTAATACAAGAAGGTAGAACCAAAGATAACACTCCAAGGAAAAAGTAAAAAAATTACAGGATGAGAACCTTTCAAGCCCACTGCTACAAAATACAGCAATCTAAACATGAGAGGAGAACATTTGTAACGAGTACTAAAGAGGAAGGATGGAGAAAAGCTCTTGGAAGAGCTCTGCTGCAGGTCTTGTGTATGGTCTGTGAGGCCCGTAACAGTAACATTTAATCCAAGTGTCTTTTCAATATAATGAAGGGAGCATATTTGTACGTTAACACTAAGTTAAGACCGAGTGCTGAAAATTCCTCAAATTGTAATTTTCTCGTACCATAAACTCTAACAGATTTTTTTTAACCAGTTAAGAAATGACCACTGTGTTTTCCATTGCATCCTTTCTTCCAAGTGAAACAAATTTTGCAAGCTAATCATCACCAGTTTGCTATCCTTTCAGCATGAGAAAGGATAGCTGGCAAGAAAAAAGATGAAACAGGGAAAATCAGTAATAAGCAGTTACTATTGCTGAGCTGCTGCTAGGCACACAAGTATGAAAAATAATTTGAATTACTTAAATGCAATTTTATTTTAATTGTGCCCTTCAGAACAAATAGTCAAGGGGAAGAAGCTTGCTACCAAACTATACAGTAATATATAGCCTCATCATTATTTTGAGAAAACAAACTGCACCATACGATATTTCAAAGAACAAAGCAAATGGCAATAAAAAAAATAATCCCTTTATTTCCCTACAGGTTGTCAAATCCATCTGTTAAATGGAATGGAAGACACTGTGTAAATACTCCAAACATACACAGCAGCAGCTCTGTGAATAGCAATCACTAACATTACCTGGCACAGTAACGCTTGTCTTGAGCAAGAGGCTGAGGTCATCACTGTTTCTTCTTACAAAATCCCATGAAATCTTTGGTTTGTACCTAAATTCTCCCCAGGTCAGATCATAGCTTAACTTCAGCTGCATAAGCAGTAAGACTTCTTCCATATACCAAACAACAAATAAACTGTGCCTTGTAAATACCAGTGGATCCATAAAAATAGTCTGTAATTAAAAATATAATATTGATTTCAATACTTGGGATAAACTCTTATCTGGGAATTATTTCTACGCTATTTTATTATATAAGAGTTGCCCAACAACTGGTGAAAAAATCTTCCCCTGTGTAAGATGGATGCACTCCAACAGGGTACGGAGAAATGAATGGCAGCAGAGTTAGTTTCACTGTGCTACTCTACACCCCATTCACAAGTCAGAAATAGCTGAGGAAGCACAAGTCAGTGTTACATTAGCACAAAGACAAATCCTGTCTTTGGGAAAAAGGAAAGCAGTTTAATCTCTGTCAGTGGCTGTTACATCTCTACAGATGATTTAACAGTTCAGGTGGTGTAAGTGCTTTGCATCTGCTTCAGTGCAAACTCTCCTGTATTAGCCGTTTAAGCCAGCGCAGATGACTTTCTGATGAATGGGCCAAAGGGTATTTATGCAACTTTTTTGCCAACCTGGTGATAAGAACAAGCAACACTGGGGGTAATTTCTTGCACTGTTCCAGCTAAATGTGCAGCGACAGTCTGCCCATGCCATCAAAATCTCACAGAAACAAATAGAAGATAAGGGAAACACAGTGACTGAGAAAAGCTACAATGCTTCACAGGATGAGATCTGGATAACAGCAGCTTACACCAAAATCTTTGACAGAATACCTTCAAAAAGCATAAAAACAGGAGAGCTAGAGTCTTTTCCAATTCAACCCCTCAGAAAAGCAGGCAAGTGGAGAGCTATTCATGGACTACAAAAAGGAGCAGCAGCCAGGGGACTCTGCTGCTCTGAACCACGGCAAAAAAGTGTTACTGGACCACTGCCCCAACCATGTAGAAATCCAGCCTGCTTCTATGAAGTGTTTTTGGTATTCAGTTCATCATACTTAATTATCCATTTTTGTACAATGTCCTGAGAGCTTTGAAGTAAAATATGACCAGAGATTTGTAGTGAAACCACTCCAGTTTCCCTCCTCAGTCCTTTTTGGTAGGGCACAAAGTTGTGTTGACATTGTGCAATGTTTGCAACCTGAGCAAACCTGAATGCTACGTGATAAAACCACCTTTTTCTCCACCTGGGGGGTGGTGGTGTGTATCGGGTTCCTCTCCCACAAGTGCAGTATTATTGCAGATTAAGCTAAGCAACACTCACAGAAAGCTTAAGATCCTCTTCCTTAGTTATATATCCACTGCTCTCATAATTTTTCAAGATTTAATAAAGCTTTACAGCAAATTTACAAAGCAACTTATTTTATCTCATCTGATACCCAAAGCACTGACAATTCTAATGTCTACTCCTGTGATAGTGGAGTGTCTCACATTTTAGAAAGATGTTAAGAAAGCCAGTGAAATGGAAAACATTACCTTGCCTGAAACATTTTAAATTCTCCACTAGCTCTTTGATATACTGCAGCTTAAAGCAAGTTTTTTGAAAATAATCTTTCCTTTTAATTACCATGATTAATTTCTACCTAAAGAAAAACCACTGCTGTCCCTAGGATATCATGTCATCTAGCTTGTGAATACTAGACGGAAAAAGCTCTCCACAAATAATTATCTAGGGGCTTCTCTGATGTTTTTAAATGTCAATGAAAGGATGGAATACACAAGGTATGAAAAAGTCTACAACAGACAGAGAAGTATCTGTATCTATTTCTCTCTCCTGAACCCTTTTTCTTCCTAGCTCTATCAAACTAGACTCAGTAATCCCTTTTCCTAAATTATTGCCCTGAAAAAATACTTTAGCAATGATCTCTATACTAGCATGCACCTTCACATTCTGTCTTCAAACATTTGCTAAGCCCATCTCTGCTTTTAAACCAAGTCATGGAGCAGCTTGTACTATTAAGCCCTATGCTTGCATACGTATTTTCTACAGAACAGTGTAGGAACACGCCAGTTCTGCACAGAAGGCTGAGATATTCCTTAATTCTAGTCTCAGTCCTCACAGCACTGTGTCAAAATCATTCCAGCCCACCACGAATCTCTTTGACAACGTTGGAATTTAGGCTGTATCAACTTTAAAAATTGCCTAACATTGCCAAGACCAAATAATGTCCATTTGCTATCAATGTCCACTCACACACACGTAAATACTTTAATTATCTTTTAAACTGAATTGGCGCTGAACCAAAGAATTAAGCTACACAAACAGACTGCTCAGACCTCATCTTAACTCTCCAACAATAGCAGCAACATCAGCTATATCCTGGTAAAAACTCCAATGTGACAAGGCCTTTTATGAGCAGAAGCAGCTGTTTTAGTTATATTAGGCTGTTACATAGTACATGTGGCTTTGCCATTTTTCCACCTTACCTATCTTGATTACTTAAACTGTATTTTCTTTTGAGGTGAATGCTCATTCATTACAAATGCAAAAATATCCCAATCTTCAGGCTTATATGCACTTTCATAAAACAAACAGCAGCCACATCTTCTCATGTGATAAGAAGAAACAATCTTTTCAGAACTCGCTTCCTCACTGACCTTTTGGCTTTTGATAGTAGAACCTTACACTCCATCTGTTACAGATATTGGTATCAACTAACAGTTTTGGAGACCCTGGTCTATGTTCAGACAGAATTGAAAACTGTCTTGGAATTTAGGTGATCTGAAAGCAGAATGCAGTATCTACATTACACGAGTAAAAGAACTTGACAAGGAAGAAGATCATTTTATGCTGTTATCTAAACATCTATATAAACAAGGAGTAATCTATAATGAGTTTACAGTCTAATTAGAAATGAAACACAATAAATAAGCATAACAGACAACATGCAGCAGGATGAAAAAAGTAGGCTGGAGTATGTTGACAAGACTACATAGCTAATTTCTTAGATTGTGCATCAAGGATTTTACCCACAGAAGTGCTGCAGTATCCAACGAGCAGATAAAAATACTGCCAACACTTACATTGACTGACTCAATCATCACACACTTTCCCCAAAGCTATAGTGAAATCATGACAAATTTCAAGAAAGTGGTAAGAAACTGTCCTGTCACATCAGATCTAAACAAATTTAAGGAATTTTCCACCTTCTGATTGCAAATCTGCCATATTGCAATTGTTTCTATTAGGCTTCACACATAAGCTATTTACTTATCTGCCTGGTATCAGATCACATAGTTTGGTGGTTTAGACGATAATTCTGCCTTCTTAACAGACCCTGATAATTTTCCTCTCGAGGGCAACAGCTGGAGTATGTTCTGCAACATATTCATTATAATCCCAACACAACAAGATGTGTTCTTTCAGGTCAGACAGGCTGCTCCCGCTTTTCAGCTAACCTACCATGAAATATGCATTAGCCATCAAAAGGAGAGACCGCCGTAGATGACGAAAGGTTCAAAGAAACACAGCATCCATCAACTATGAACTTCAGTCTGGAGTTTGAGGCCTGTATGAGAACTCCAGTATTAGTTTGTCACTAATGGACTGTCATAAGGCTGGATTCTATACTTGATAGACTGAGCCTAATTTGCCATGCTCTGCGGTCCAGTCTTCCTTGAGGTTACAGACGTTGCTCTACTCAGCAATACAAGGCCATAAATGGCTGAAGAATTCAACTCTTTTTAAAAATTGGCTGAGGTATTTAATTTGCAACATCTCACTGCCTTAAAAGATTTGGAGTTTCTGACCTGGATCGCTTTTGAAAACGATATCTAGGCCATGCTGTCAAAAATCAGAGCATCCAATTACCTTAAGAAATCTGCAGCTATCCCTTTTGATATTTTTCCACAGCATGTAGGGAGTCTTTCTTCCAAGTATGCATTTTGCTTTCACTCAAATGCACTGAGTCTAGCTGGCTCTAACCTTTCAGCTACAACCATTCTGTCTCCCTTGTGAAATCTATCTTTTGTTGAAAGTTTTCCAACATGGCTGCAAAGTTAGCTAGGATTCCATTATAATCCGTATAAATATCTGATTGATATTTTGGTTTGCAGCACAATTTTGGGAGTAGTCTTGGACTGACTGAGATTGGAAAGGAAAAAAGTAGAATTCAATTAAGCCTTATAGCTTTTTCCATTTCTAAAGTCTAAGTTTTCACATGTTTTTATGGAAGCACAAACTTTATCATGCTGGTATATGTACAACTCTGTACAGAAAGCCATGTGTATGCTCTTTAATTCTTCAGTTTGATAGTCACAATCCCCTCCGTCAATTTTCTAATCACTAACTCTGTCCTCTGGGTGGTATTCAAAAGACAGTTTATAAATAAGTACAGGCACAGCATTGCTCCTAGACACAAACCAATGCTATTCTTTTGCAGTAAAATGACTGTTACTAATATATAAGGTGGGATCACCCCAAAGCTTCTGTTGCTTGAGACTATAGATGTTGATCAGAAAAACACAGTTACAACTTATTAAGATATGAAACACATGTTACAGAAGAACTCTAGTATTTACATGGAAAAAAAGCCAGCTGTGAGTCCCTTAAGATCCACTGTAGTAATTTGAGCTACAAATTCTGAAAAAAAAAACAAAACAAACAAAAAAAAAACCACAGCACAACAATTTCCTGAAAAAAAGATGCAACAATTATCAAAAAAGGGAAATTCATGTACTATGGGGTTCCATAGTCAGCTTAAATTCTGTGAAAAGTGTCTTTGGTTTAATAAATTACTTTTTCATTAAACCATGCAAGTTTCAAAGGTGCCACGTTTTTCTGTGTTAACAGACATTAGTTAGGAGTGCTTAATGAGGACACAAAAGGGGTAACTTAAGCTATTGCCACCTTTTTTCTCCCATTAGCACGACTGAAGATGCATCTTGCAACCTCCAACAAAGACAGACACATAAGCAGCCATTCAGCTGCCAAAACCCCCCCAATCACGCTGTTAATGGCCATGCTACTTGTGGACTTTATTCATTAAGCTCACTCAAAGTTGCTCAAGTGTCAACCATATATTTCCTATTGATGTGGTTCACTTGTTGCCTAACCTGAAAGCACTTGCTCATACCATTGCTCCTGGATTTCAGTAAGCATCATTTCTTTTAAAGTCCTGTGCTCACATAGTGCAGCAGCACATCAGTTAAAAGATGGCACTAGAGGATGACTAGAGACTTCTATTTTTCATTGATTCAAGCTTCGATATTTTGCAGTTTTGGTGATAAATTATAGGATACCAAGAAGAAACATGAGATGCACAATCATTCATCAACCATTTTTCCAAAGCTGAGGCACTGTGCTCTTTTTTCTTTCTTCTACTGGACTGCTCACTCTCATGTGAGAGCAGCCCAAAGGAATGACATCTTTATTTTCTATAGCAAACAGATTCTTTTGCACTGGAGAGATCGGAGAGAAAATTGAGAACCAGCAGTTCTGTAGTATCAGCTCACAAGTACTTCAACTCATAACTCTGAAAATAAACATCTGATACTCTCCTCTCAAATACCTAAACCACAAACTCTTCATCCAGTTATCAAAGGAACAGAGATTTCAACTGCACCATGTGCATGAATTCAGATTTGAGTGGTGGACTGAGAGGGCATAACCACTGGTGGTTGGGTTTTTATCCAATTAAAACATAAATACATGCTGAGAGATCTTTAAGCAACCTAAGTAATAGTTCAGCAAATCAAACCAGAGAACATTAGAAAACTCTGCATGAAAATAATTACAGCCTACAGGACATTGCTTTAACATCAGTAGCTCCCAAATCAGTTGGCAACTTTTGAAATATATTATCCCTATGATGATCAAATACTTCTAAATGGCTGGAAAAGTTAAATTTTAGAATGGAACCCCAAATTGTCAGTGTATCTCAGATTTCATCTGCAGAGCTTGTACATTCTGCACTTTTATGGAACAATCAGTTACCGTCCAACTATCAGCTTTGCTTTTACTTTTCTTACATGATCTGTTACTCTGACTCCTCTATATTAAGGGCATAAGTATAAACCTATGGGTCGCAACCATTAAAGAATTTCATTCATGCCTAAGGAAAAGTTTCTGGTTTTAGCAGTTAAAGGCCTAACAGATACTGTGCTTTCAGATAATTTACAGCCTAGTAAAAGCTCTAAAACTGTTTTCTATATATGAGATATATGACAGTTTTTAAGAAGACATGACAGGGAAGTCACTGAATGTACCCTGAACTTGGTTTATTTAGGGAACTGACCTCTCTAGTAACCTCTGATCCACCCTACACAAAAGTCTGGCAGGAATTAATAACTGATCTCTTACGTATTCAGCAGAGCCAAAAGCACATACATGTGTTTGCGTGTTCAGTCTACTACTTACACTCTTTCCAGCTATTTATTGAACGTTCTTTTCATGTTTTATTTATTTAGACTCCAGAGACACATGGCAAATATTTCACAGGGCAAACAGATAAGGCAACTTCCCCAAGCTCAGCAATGATGGAAAAAATTGCAAAGCTGCTGCTGCTGCTTCTCCAGTCTATTTTTTTTTAATGGAGTGCAGCTGAAATGCAGCTGGAACACAGCTGTCAGCTTTTATTTCCCAAATCTGCACTAAAATAACAACTTCAGCTTGATCATATGATAATTACCTCTGAATTAGAGTTTTGGATTTGAGACATTACACACAATTAGAAATTAGCCAAGAGCCTGAGGAAGACAATAAACACAAGACTGAAAAGCTTCGGGGTTTGGACATATTCCTCTTCAACATTTGTTAGTTCAGTGCATTCTTCCATGAGGTAAACATCTCAGGACAACATTAATGCCTCGCTCTTCCTCAGTGCTTTTGAAATACTGTCATCAAAAAAACCCCTCTGCAAATACCAGAAAGCTTCAATGTGAAGTAGGTACGTACATGAAAAGTGATAATCTGAAGCTGAAGGGAGCCTTTAGGCTTAATTTTGCAAAGTAGTGAAATTCAGTTTCTTGTGGCTAGTTGTTTTACCTTTATAAGTTACTGGTAAGTTTTACCTTAAGTAACTTACAAACAGAAAACAGCTAAAATCCCCCCCTTTTGCTACCTGATGCAAAACATAGAAAATACATTGAGATGGGGAAATATAAAGGTTTACTTTAAAATAAAGTGTTTTTTTTTAAAAAAAGAACAGATTTATTAATTTTATGCAAACTTTCTGCTCAGAGGTATGAATTCATCAATTAGATTCAGGAGATCAAGCTAAGTTTCATAACCCCAACTTATTTTAGTGAATCGTTTCACAAGAGATTAATTTGGTCAATACATGTAAGCTGACTATAGCAAAAGAGTATCTGCACCTATCTCAAAAGGAAGACATGAGATCTGTAACTCATTCTGCGACTTGAACACTTCTTCACATTCTTTGTAATTTTTTCCCATAACCATATATCATCTAGCATTACTTGCTACAACTTTACAACCTATAAACATGAATCTAACTCCAGAAATCAGAGACAAAAAGAAAAAATACACCAAAACCCCCTTACTCTCACTGACCCACTCTGACCATGAAATCCATTAAACATCCCCAGCAAGTAATTGTTAAATACTCTATCACAAGCAAGCACAGCAGAAATGAGGTGACAATGACAAATTCTACATATGTTAATACAAACCACCACTACATAGAAGAAAATAATTTAGAAAAAATAGTTTGAGAGGAAACACTGTTTTGGCAGATTTAAGGTCTGAGCAGAATGAACTTCACATTGATATGCAAAGGAGCAAGAAAAGTTTGCTGGCTTCATGGCATTACAGAGTACATTTAGTGAGCAGCTATTTAATAGCATATGGTTTTTTAAGATAATGCCAGCGTCCCATTTTACCCAAGACAAAAGCAAGCCTCAAAGAAACTGTTTGCTCATAGCTTTAGCTTGTAAAGAAAACTTCTGAGGGAGAGTTAAAGCTCAAGGATCTGAGCTACTGTAGTCTTCACGTGACAGTCAGTCATTAATCAAACAACCTATATGCTGAGATACCCCTCTTAAACATCAGAATACTTAAAAGACCACTACACTAATCCTAAATATTCATCCTTTTAAAATAGGTGGGGTTACAAAGCCAGAGGAGAAAACCTATTTAAGAGTTTGGGATGAGCAGGAGATTGTTTAGAAGAAGGTTTATTTTTCCACATAAGAAACTCAAACATATTAGTATTCTGTTAGTTTCAATTACACTGACATTAATTTTCAATTTAATCATTTACTATTGTAAAAAAAACTTATTTGAAGATACCTATACTTAATTTTGACAATTTCTCTTTAACATTTATATCCATTGATGTTATTCCACAGTGTCAAAACAGTCTTCTTGATTAAGCAACGCACTTGTTCCCACCCAGAATAACATCCGAATTTTTAATGCCAGCTTCCAGCCAGCTCTTTTCCAGCAGCTGTGCTGCACTTCATTGTTACATAACTCTCAAAATCATTTCAAGTTCTCCCTGTGAGAATGACTGTGAATAACTAATTCTCTCTGGCTTTAGAGATACAGTCAAGATTTAATACAAGCATGTCAGGCTTCAGTCTGAAGCCGGTCACCTTTTTCACACCAATCTCCCAAGTGAAAAATAAAAAAGTGAAAGGCTAGTTTAAAAAAGAGAGGTAATTTACAGCACTGGTTTGAACTGACAGTGAAGAATAGACAAAGGCCAGAGGAGAAACCTAAGACTACAGGGCAAGAGGAATCCTTTCCAGAAAGCAGAAAGGGCCTAGAAGCAATCAGTACAATAAAAACAAAATTATTACCCTAACACCTTTTGTACATTTTCCAAGAAAAAAAAAGCAAAGCCCATTCATAACCATGCACCTGGACTGCAAGACTCTAACAGAAAAAAAACAGGATTCTGTGTGGGATTTCTCCATGCAGATATGGCACAAAGTTCTTCAGTGAATTGGTTTATGCCTTGGAAATCTCATGAAAAGTATCTCCAGCAAAATTCTGAAATCCACTGCAAAAACAGTGTGAGTAAGAGTACAATGAAAAACAAATGAGATAAAAGTCCCTGAATTTGTTTTCTATGCTTAGGCATAAAACAAATTCAAGCTGCAAAACCATAACCTATTAAAAGGAGCTTGACACCATGTAAGAAGTTTAATGTGTGCCTGAGTTGATGAAGAAGCCAGCAATTCAGATGATCAAACAAAATCAAAATGCCTGCTAAGCAGAATATAAAAATACATTTATATAATTTGTTAATCACTTAAAAGACTGCAAAATGTCAGAAACTATGACTATTGACCTAAAGTTCCCCAAGGTGCATGCTTTTATGCTTATGGGATTCAGCAGTTCAGATTGCAACAGCAAGGTCTGCTGAACTGAGTCTCTCTCCCTCCCCAACTCTGAACACGGGGCAACAGGGGAGCTGGAAAGGATGATGCAAGTACACCGATCAGCTGCATTCCCTTCAACGCCCCAGTCCATGATTAAAATTAGCACTCACAAGGAGGAAATGCAGATCTAAAGTGTGAAGGTGACCTTTATTTCTCTCAGAGTGGCCTATTCTTTAGACCCTATTAAACATTATTCCTTGAGGATAATGGGACAAAGGTAACAAACAGTCACAACGTTGCTTCTTTAGACTTAGGGAATACAATTTCTTTGGGAATACAGATGGACTCTCACTGACAGCTGCACAGGCTGATAGCAGAGTTGGGCCAGCAGTGCAGCCGTAATTCTCCATGAGAGATGTAGATGTTTTAAGAACACTTTGCAGATTCCACAGATGACCTTCCTTGACATCAGGTCAGGTATCTTTGAGAAGAGGAAGTCAGGAGTTGCCACCTTCCATCTGCTCAGGCTCAGTACTGAGACAAATGTATTCTGGTACAGTTCAGAATCCAGTGCAGAAAAAAATTAAGCTATGCTCCTTTCTTCCATGTTTGAACTCTAGATTTTGACTGAAATATGGTAAATGTTTCTTTCTTAAAGGAGAACATAAGTAAAATATATATATATAATGCTCTAGTAATTCGATACAAAACAAAGCACAGGCCTGGGTACAGCCCAACAAAGTTCCTTCCACATGAGTAATCTCAAACTAGTTACAAAAGATGAGATTACTGGGCCTTAATTAAATTACTTCTTTTAGTGTCCTCTCTCTCATTTTGTATATATAAATATAAAAACCCAACAACTATTTATTAATCAGGAAGTTTAAAAGCAAACAGTTTTATGATCCTTAAGGATCACCGCAGACAGCAAAATTATGCTGCAGGAACAGCTCTAGTTTACTCTTCCTAAAGGCACATCTCATACTTTTTTTCTGGACTTTTGGATATATTCTCATGATACATACATTTTGTCTAACAGCAACCCTCAAAAACATGGACTGAGTCTGAACTTCACATCTCTGGAGGGTCTTGATACCTCTGGTTGCAGCTCTTCCACGCCTGATGAACATCATGGGACTCTGCTTCTTGTCATCATAAAAATGGCAGTTTCCCACATTTACACAGCTGTTTAATTCACAGGGCAGATCTTGAAATGTTTTTGAACACTACTCTGAAGTTTCCTTACCTTCTGTGTTCTAACTAAATATGTTTTTCTGCAGGCATCAAAAACCATGGCTAAAAGTCACAGCAATTTTCTTAACAAACATGCTCAAGACCTATTGCTTCCCAACACACAAGGCCAAGGGCCAGACGTGCAGTTCCATTACAAGCACCCTACAGAAACATATAAAAACACTCATAAAAATGCATTTGTTTATGTGGCAAAGAGATATGAATGAATTAATACTCTACACGGAAACTAACACAATATTATTAGAGTTTATTCAACCTGCAAGAATTTTATCGAATCTTAAATCATGTCCCCTTCCTTCTTTCCTCCCCACATGCATCAATGGACTCTTGTGTTTTGGTTTGCAAATATTTAAAGTGGTGTGTCAAGTGCTGCTGCAGAAGCCTGATGGTCATGCCATGCTATGAATAACAGACTGAAAGCAGGGAAAACAGTTCCTAAATCAAATTACAACTCTTGGGGATAAACACATTTCCAAATGATGTAATTATAACAATATGTCACACTCTGCTGAAGACCTCATATAACATTAAAATAAAGAATGAGTGGGTAGGAAATAGAAGCAAAAGATGACATAATATTGTTCTGTGCCAGTTTCAGCCTGTTTTCAATCAGGCCAGACGTCAGAAAGTGACTTGGGAGGAAAAAAAAAAATAATCTCACTAACAATCAAGGGAATTTCTGTTTAAGTCAGAGGCCTGTGCACCAAGATCACATTTGACCTTGTAATATAAATAAAGTAACCCTAATGAAGTGTGTATAGAGCCTGGGAAAGACAAGCCCCCTTGCCTACCCCCTCATACCGAGTCCCAAATAAACACACCAATATGACTTAAGACATGCTTGCAGAAAAGTTTATTTTATTTTCACCCCTGTGTATATTCCATGCCAGTAAAAACTGCTGCATCACAAGCTCTTAATTTAGTCCCTTTTAGACACAGGAGGACCTTGGATGGTTGATCCTAGACATGCCCGCACTAAATAACTCATAAATGAGCTGACAGAAAACACATATCTCAAACTCACTTAAATGCTTTGCATGCACAAGTGAAACGAGTTGTATCTGGCTTAGACCTGAATCCTTGGTATGGTAGTAAATCACATTATCAGCCTACAGAGTGAAGTCACTTGATTCTATCAAAACTGAATAAACCCCATTGTGGCTTTGCTATAATCCCCTTACAAGAACTGTGTGCATCGTTATTTACCCAACTGTTATGTGGGTGGAAAAAGGAGACATTCACCTCTGGCAAACGTGTGCAACTTCTCTCAAGTCAATACAGTTGCACCTGCTTACACCAGCAATGAAGCCTGTCTCTGATGTCAACAGTGATATTATCTAAAGATAAAGCAGTTCCTGTTTTGTCTGAAAAATATGTCAAAATATGTTAAGTCACTTGCAAACCTTGACCATAAAGGAAAGAGGAAAAGCTTTAAAATAATTACTTCCATAAAACAAGTAGCTTCTGGGGCCAGAAATCCTGAAGAGATTCACACCCTCCCTGCACTCCCTTCCTGCTAGGAATTTTCCATGACATCTCCAGAGCCTGCCAAGCCCTGGTTCTTGCTTGGACAACAGCAGCATCCTTATTGGGAGCCCAGAAAAGCTCAGTGCTAAAGACAACTGCCAGGCAAAAACTAGGCAGCTTTCTGCCTATTTACCGGCATCTTTCCAGCCACTGTGAGTGATCAATGAGATTGAAGGAGAATCACTGCTGACTAGAAAAGTAAGAGGGGGGAAGTGATGACAAAGCAACCCAGCATATTTCCTCTGTCAGTCCTCCTTACAGAATCAGCTATTCACATAGTCCTCTTCCCTCAAACTCCCTTCTTCATCTCTATCACTCCTAGCCTCATTTAAAACTCCTACTGCTTTTGGCGATATGCCTAAAGTTTCTCCCCAATCTGGCCATTCTCATATACAAAAACAAAACAAACAAACAAACAAAAAAAAAAAACAACAAAAAAACACAATCAAAAACCCAAACCCAAAAAACCTTAAAACCCGCTTCCCCTCATGCAGTTACCTACTTAAGAATTTTTCTGTTGTTTTTTTTGTTTTTCTTACTATGATCATACTCACTTCATATTTGTATTTCCTCTATCTTTCACATATCTGAGTTATTTTTCATAGTAAGGACTTCAAAACACTTATTAAACTTTGGGTACTACAACTATATAATTATCTATTGTAAAGATGATCACAGTTAGGATTATGAAGAAGCTATAAAACCAAGTTTCCCCTGGGTAAATTCCTTCCTTCCAACCAGCTTGTCAAAGGAAGGCAGTTGGACCAAAGATCCCATTGTCTACTACCAAAGACTGCTGATTTACCAGAACTTCCATTCATACAGAAATAGAAGCTGCCCTTTAAGTGGGACCTGGCAAGAAATACTGGAACTTCTACACTTCTTGATCTTAAATATACCAACTAAAAATTGGATGGACTCATTCAGCTGACATCATTGGCTTGTGTTTCTGGGACTTGTCTCAGTTTTAATGGAACACTTGTCCCAGTTTTAATGAAGTGGTTGTCCAATGAGCATGTGATGGACCAGGTAGTCTTGCCAGGCTCATTCTGATTTGAGACAGCTTGGGTGAGGAATCTGTTCTGGAGTGCCGGCAGTAAAAAAGGGTATACAGTGAAATCTGCAGTTAACACTTCTGGAAATATATGATAAATTATAATAGCCATAAGCAGGAACCACTTTCCCTGTATGAGAGACACTCCATCTGCAGAGAACCACAGCCATAAAACAACATGCAATTCATGACTACTATGGGAGAAAGGTACACAGCAGCTTGTTTAATTAGTTGATGTTGGAGCACAGAGATTTGCAGATGATCACTGACATTACAGAAAATTTTGCCAAGATTGTGTTCATCCTTCCTCCCTCTACACAGAATACAAATTTTCTGAATCCTATGAAATTAAGCATAAGCATTGAAACCAACTCCCTGAAGAGTAGTAACTGACTGGGAGGAGCCAATTAACTCCAGCTGGTCCTTAATCCTCAGGAAATTTGCTATAGTCAAGTGAATGCTATTACAAAATTAACAATAAATATAAAATTTGTATTTGCTTTGTGGCAATATATGTCTAGTTAGTGTACATGAAGTGTAGTGAAACTTACTTTTAGCTGTATTCAACATCAGCCAAGCACTTGTTTAAGAGTCTAAACCAAACAACACCACCTTTAATTCTGTAGTATTTTTTCATGCCAATGAATCCCAAAGCTCTTTGTTTACAAGAAGCTCTACCTTGTACTTTAGGATACAAAGTTTCATATTACGCCTAATTAAACTAAAGAGGGAATTTGACGAGCTAAAATCTGTACAAAATACCAAGACTTTAAACACTGCTGATTTTACATAAGCATTCCTGGGTTCTTTATTTACTTCTAAATTGTAAATATCTGACACCTGCCATAGAAGTAAGCAGAAACATGTCTAAAAATTTTGCTGGTATCATTTAACAGGAGGTATTTAATGTTACCCAACTGCAGTGAATCTTTAAAACCTAAAGATTGGTCTGTCTATGTGAATTTCTACCATCTAAACTTAAGTAGTGATTTCCCCCCAGTTTTCATTAATACCATGTGCTGGTTTTGGCTGGAGCAGAGTTAATTTTCTTCCTAGTAGCCAGTACGGGGCTATGTTTTGGACTTGTGCTGTAAACTGTGGTGATAACACAGGGATGTTTTCGTTGCTGCCGCAGCACTTACCTAGAGCCAAGGCCTTTTCTGCTCCTCACCCCACCCCAGCAGCGAGTGGCTGGGGGGGCACAAGGAGTTGGGAGGGGACACAGCCGGGACAGCCGACCCCAACTGACCCGCGGGATGTCCCACACCATATGGCACCATGCTCAGCATATACAGCTGGGGAAGGAGGAGGAAGGGGGGGACACTTGGAGGGATGGCGTTTGTCTTCCCCAGTCACTGTTATGTGTGACGGAGCCCGGCTGTCCTGGGGATGGCTGAGCTGCCTGCTCATGGCGGGCAGGGAATGAATTCCTTGTTTTGCTTCGCTTGGCGTACACAGGTTTTGCTTTCCCTATTAAACTGTCTTTATCTCAACCCATGAGTTCTCTCACTTTTACCCTTCTGATTCTCTCCCCCATCCCACTGGGGGGGAGTGAGCGGGCAGCTGGGTAGGACTTAGCTGCTGGCTGGAGTTAAATCACAACACAGCATTTCCTTTTTTTGCTTTAAGTCCCTGGCCCAAAAATGCAATTATAGTAACTGAATGACACAAGTCAAGCTAACAGTTCTAAGTAACACAGGTTTTAAAAAGCAGTTCAGTGTCAATGTATTTTTGTCACAAGTGAATCAAATTTTCTATTCTCTCTGATTTTGTGAATTAAGCAAGCCATATACTATCTGACCAGCATGTATGCAAGTAAAGGATCTGGTAAAAAAAACTGTGAGAAGTTTCTGGAATAGAATAAAATTTCTTTTGAATTCTGTGGAAAGTAGTTGATCCAAACTAACTGTTCTTCCTTTCTCTTAATACTGTACATTAATCATATTTTAAAAGGTATAGGCTTTTATCTATGTATATAAAATCTACCAGCTCAAAACCAATGTTCCCTACTTATGATTTACATTCCAGAAATTTCCCCTGCGAAGGACAATTCATTTACATTTCACTCCTTCGGATGCTTGTTGAGCAAACCGTCATACTTGGATTAAATCAGTTCTTCTCATTCATTTGGCAGCTAGTAATGCTAGAAACCAAAAACTCTTCCAGTTGATTGAGTTCCCTCAATAGGAGAGCTGGCATTTCCTCGCACAACTCCATCTAAGTGGAACAATAACAGTATCAGGTTCCCTTCTAACAATAGCTCCAGTGTTATTTGGCATTGCTGTCAAATGTCTCAAGGTGAAGACAAACTTGAGAATTCATGAAGATCTCCCAAGAATGTTTTATTATTCAGAAAAAAAAAAAATCCAAGAATAATAACAACACAGTGCTTTTTTTTTTCTTTTTTTGTATTTGTATTCCTGAAAAATAAAGGATCCTTACAAACACTGCTACCTTTAGCATTGCTACCTTTCTACTACCACATATTTAAGAATTCAGTCAGTGTTATCAACATTATCATTTCATAGTTGAGGATACTGAAACTAAAAGGATAAATATTTCAGTCAGGTTTGAATGACTGAACTACAAGCAAAACACTGGACTTCAGAATCTTAGTTTTCAGATCCTTGATACTGCATAGACTATGCCAGAAATTAATCCCAGCTTAATCCAAGAACTTGGTCTGATTTCAGCTACTGGACTGAATACACTACAACGTCTGAGCAACGCTTGCACCTTTATTGACCAGAAATATGTAGTCATGCACCTGTTACATGGGGAAATTCTAAAATAAAGCAGCTTCCTGGTCAGTAAGTGTGGTCAGTACACAGTTGTACTAGGTCTGGCCAGGATGGACTTAGTTTTCTTCACAGCAGCCCATATGGCACTGTGTTTTAGACTGGTGACCAAAATACTGCCGCTGACATACCAGTGTTTTAGCCACTGCTGAACACTGCTTCCACAGCACCGAGGCCTTCTCCGTTTCTCACTCTGCCACCCTTGTTAGGTTGGGAGGGGACACAGCTGGGGCAGCTGAGTTGAATCAACGAAAGAACTATTCCATACCACCTAACCTTATGCTCAGCCATAAAATGGGGTGAGCGTCAGGTGGAGAGGGCGGCGGGCTGTGTGTGTGTGAGTTTTTCCAAAGTAGCCATTGCTCAGATAGCGGCCGGGCATCCGTCTGCTGGTGCTGACTGCCCTTGCATCACTTGTTGGGGGGGTGGGCAGGGTGAGGGGGGTATTTGTTGTGGTGTCCCCCCCTTCACTTAAATGGTGTCTGTCTTGACCCACACTTTTTTTTGCTCTTGCCCTTCCAATTCTCTCACCCATCCATCCCTCTGCAGAGGTAGTGAGCAACCTGCCAGCTGGGGTCAATCAACCACAATAGTGGAAGAAGCACACAAATAGCCTTCAGAGGTACTTTCTCTCCTGAAAAGAGTACACAAAGGCTACTGCTAATATCACAGATGTCCTGGTGGACAAGTACCTTTATAAGTAATAAAGCAAAACTGTGGTTCTTCAAGGCCCACCTTCAACAGGGACAGCACTATGCACAATCCCAACACACAGCTGGGTCTATACACCCGTTCTGCAAGAAGCTTCAATCCCAATTCCTTCCCAGCCTCCCACTGGAGAGCCTGACCACAGAGTCCTTCTCTAGGCTTGTCAGTAAGAGAAAACTAGAATACTTGAGCATAGAAGTTGACAGATGACATACAGCGCTGCCAGCACAGGTTACACCTTGGTAGCTTTATACTGCACACAATGTCAGAAGGAAATCGTGCTGCCTAAAATGATTTGGTAAATGGCCCTAGCACCTACATGATCTATCCTGAAAAAAAGAAGGGAAGCTGAAGCACAGACTCAGCTCTGAGGTCTACACACAGAATTGGGGAGAAGAGTCCTGATGTAGCAAAATTAATCGGCTGTCTTTGGGCATAATATTATTCTGTCATTGAACATGTTCTAATACACAGCAAGTAGAAATTATATTATCTCAAAAATATACACTTCTGGGTTATGCACAGGATTACATTAGCGATACACATTCAAAACACCAAAGCAGTGCAATCTAAAGGCAATGCTGTTACAGAGATGTCCAATACATGGCTTCTGCAAGCAATATTGTAAAGCCTAACTTGACAGAGTTGCAGTGGACTGAGCACTGCTCTTTTTACCAATTCCCTTGGTTAGCCTAAATACATCTAAGTTTCTGCCAGAGGAAGAATCACTACAAACTGGAGCCTCTTAACAACCAGGGAGAAGAATTCTCAGGGCTCTGTGGGAAAACCTTGGGGAAAAAAAGTGCTTGTCACACCTACTATACCTGTTAGTCTCATGAACTTAGTTCGCAGCGTAAACTAAAGCACTTCTCCAAAGACTGTTGACAGCAAATCCTGCCACAAGCCTCTCAGTGTAACGGAGTCTGACATCCTACAAGCTGAAGAGCTCAGTGGCCAGCTGAGAGGCAAATATTACAAGTGTTGAGGCAACTGTCGTATGTTGTAGACAAAATGGAGAGGTGACATCCCATGAAAATGAACCTTCGTTAACAATCCTATAGATTGTTCTTTAATCTATAAATATTTAGCATCATTAGGATTAACTAGTTAATGGAAGTAATGCCAATGATTCCAGAGATGTCAGGACAAGGGCTGAATGTTCATATATAGAGACAGAATTAATTTCAGCTTCTCACTCTTCCTTCTCAGACACAAAAGTAGCTGCAAGAAACACAAGGCACAGGCTTAAGGGACAAGAGTGAATTATAACTGGCAAGTTCCCCAAAACAGCAATCACCTGGAAAGATTCTGTTGTACAGAAAAGCAGTGGCAACCTGGCTGCAAGACACTTTGCCATCAGCGTGTTACTATCTTCCGATGCTCAAGGGGAAGCTGAAGGGAGATGAAGTGTATTGTCAGTGAAGCGGAAAGATGATTTCTGAGCCTCACAATCACCTTCTGGGTAGAGACCGAAGATTGCTGCAATATCACACACTGAGAAAAACAGGTAAACAAACAAAAACAACAACAAAAAAAACCAGCCCTCAGCAACATGAAGGCAGCTGAAAACCATCCTCCCCATGAATTCTTCTCCTCCTCTGAATACAACTCATTCTGACTATAGGATCTGGACTTAGGTAGAAAATTGAGATATTGCCTTTTGTTAAATTATGATGAACACTTACCTTTCTGTGGTTCTTCAAAACCACTGAGACAAACAGAAGACTGTATCATTCCATTTTACCCCACTGATGCATACAAAGTTCCTCACAACTGAAAATAGTTATATTTGCCTCTTCACAGCTAAAAGCTTTGTTAAAATTTATTAGACAGACTTTTCACTCCTAAACAGTTCAGTTAGTGCAACTACGTAAATTGGAATGTCGACAGAGTACAGCTCACCATTTGCTACATTAAACTTTTAAACACTGGATCTACTGTTGAGGTTGACTATCACAGTAAGAAGAAAGTCTGTTTCTGCATGTTGTTATTCCTTTCCTTTTAAATGCTAAACTAGATGCTTAAACATTATATCTCTCTCTCACACAATAAGATCTTCTGTCATCTAAAACATACGCATTGAAAAAAAATAAGCTCCGAAACCTTAGCAATTCTTACTCAGCGTTACTCCATTTCCTTCAAGCAAGTTATAGTGATTTATACTAATATACCAACAGAGGAGGTAGAAAAAAAATAAGTATAAACAAACCTGTTAGAAACGAGATCAAAATCTGTATTTAACTTCTGCTGAACCCCATTTCTAAAGGCAGCCATAGAGCCAAGATCTAGAAGTGCTTTATAAGATCAATAATGATATTATTCAGTCATTTTTGAGCTAAGAGTATGACAGACTGCTTATGCCAGAGTTCGTTGTTCTTCTCATACCTATATGCTTCAGAAATGCTGAAGAATAAAATCTCTCCTTTAGCCAAATTACATGCTTTGAGGTTGCGGAACATCAGCCAAAAGCCTAGTTTTTGAGCAAAGATTAGCAGTATATCTTGTTGTAAAAAAAATAAAAAAAAAAATAAATTAAAACACACTGGCTCAAATACAACACTCCAGACATGTGACTTCTAATAAAGTATGTTATCCACACACTACTAGACAGCAGATGTTTCAAACAGTTGTCATTTGAACCAGGAAAACAACATTGATGGATGTTTGTTATTTTAAACTCCTACCAGGCACCCCAAGCTACAAAAAAGAAGCAATGTGCTATTTTTCATATTTATGTACTTTGTTAATCCATCTGTTACTCCCAAAATAGGTAAAACTTGACAAGATAGTCCAAAGAAAGTAGAAAAAATAAAGCATAAGAAGAAAACTTCCAGCAATTTACTAACACTGTGTAAAGGTGCCTGAACAGATTTGTTCCATCAAGAGGCTGTTTGAAGCCTTGTTAATTCCTTTATCTGTTAATCTCAAAGTATGCAGTTTTAAGTCTTCAATGCAAGGAAGGATGCCTGGTAAAAAGAGGTAGTGGCACCCACAGGAAGGTGCTAGCCTTCAAGCCAGTCCACCATAAATACTGAGAACTAAATCAAAATACATTAAAAGGCTAGAAGAGGGATCTCCCTCCTCCCTCCCCTTAGCCTAGCAGGACCAACCTATTTCAAAAAGGTGCTAATGAGTCATAAAATAGAAGCTGGGAACAGCAAGGTGTGTTACATGTTCCAACATACAACCAATACTTCCATGTTTTGAACACTACTTGTCTTCACTTCCTATCCGATACAAAGAGCAAAAGCAAAGCAGCACTGAATAAAACAGAGGTTGCGTGGGAAAGTTCATAACAGGCAAACCAAGGAATATTTCAATAATAAAACTCTAACTGCTTGCTTCAAAATCTCTATACCAATACCAAAAATGGTATAAAGCAACAAAACCACTTCAATCTGTAGAATCAAAGGGCACCACTGAGCAGAAATACAAATAGAAAAGTGACACTAACATGGATATCTCTCTCATTTTCATATCTTAATTAGGAACAACAAAAAGCCAGTTGCCATTAGTCAAGTAGTTCCTGGTTTCAGATGCTCCCACAGCTTCTACCGCTGCACGTGCAGAGCAGCCAAGGCTCAGCTCTGAAGAAATTAAATCATATCAGTAACTGAAATTTTTTTATATTAGATAAAAATTCAAAAATGCCAGCATGCAAACAGTTTATTGGCATAACTGACAGAGGCAGATGCAGCAATATGAGAACACTTTCAAAACATGTGAGTAGGAAGAAAAAAAAATTGGAAGCTTTGGGTGAGGGGGAAAAAAAAAAAAGTCTTTTTCCAGCTGCAGTACTTTGGATCCAAAGCAGCCTGAGACGATAAAATAAATACTTTTTTTCCCTTCATCCTGGAAATTCAGAGTTCAAATGAAATGCAAACAGTGTTGAAATGGCACTTTGCTCTTCTATTACAACCTTCTTTCTTTAGAGAGAGTAGCAAGCTTATGCTGTTAAGTAGGAAGGTATAATCACCATTTCACAGCAGAGACATGCTGTAACTTGTCTATATTAAGAACTAAGTCTAGGACAAAAGCAGGAGCAGATTTCAGACCTCCTGATTTCTACTCTTAGACTGTCACCACAGGGCTGTATCTACTCAATGTAAATACAGCTATTACCTGTGGAATCCCCCAAAATTGCTGTTCTGAGATGATACCTAAATTTACCTCTACCCAAAGATTCAAGGAACTGAGAGAGACTTCACAGGGTATTTGTTTGTAGGACATGTGTAGGCAGGAAACATGAATGTCTTACAGAAAAGCTTTGGCAAACTAAAATCCAGTTTCTCCAATAAAAAGCAAGGAAGAACCATCCCTAACTGGGTTTCAATAGGATAGCCACTGCAGGAAGCAGTAGCATTGCACAGCTGACATGCATGATTAACATGACATTACTCATTCTTGATCCTGTTCTGTGGTACTTTTAACAAACCTGTGACTAGCTTAGGCTTTCTGAAGGAAGCTTTTGACAGAAGTCTTACACAAAAGCTAATTTTATATGCTTCTGTTTATAACACATACATAAACCTGTTAAGTTTAACTACCCCCAAAGATTATTTATCATGCCTTCTCATTTGTGTAAATGCTTACTGAGAGGCACATAACTGGAGGGCCAAAGTCCTCTATACTTGGACATACAAGAAAACCAGTAATGTGGTAATGAAAAGACAGGGTCACAGCAGCAAGGCTACAATCCAGTATAACACAGGCATGGCACTTGAACTATAAAGGCAGAGGAATATGTTAAAATCCTGGCTTAAAATAGTAAACAAGGCCATTTTTGCAACCTTACAAGGGAAATATGCAACTTCTTGCCCGTCCACAGACAATTAGAAGGTCAATAAAAGGCAGGCTCTCTTGATCCTTTTGTATCCTACCTTGGAATAAAAAGAAAAAAGTAAGCCTGGCAGCATGAGCTCAAGTACTCTTCAGGCACAGTGCAAAGGCAATCCGTAGCACTGTGAACACCTGTTATTCAGATGCACCAAAGAACAGCAAGCCTCTGAGGCTTTCTGCACTTTTTACTTCCAGCTCAAAAGCTTCAGTTTAAACACAATGTACCCAATAGTATATTTTAAATGAATCTAAGCATATGTATTTTTTCTGAACGCATAAAAAGCCTGTGCTTGCAGATGATGGAAGAATTCTGGATCACCTAAAGGAGACAGACATTGCATATTTCAAAGCTACAGCATATGTACCAGTACTTTGCTATTTATCCCCGTCCAGGAAGGACTGCAGCATGAATGAGTCTGCAAGGGCCAGCACCCCAGCACACACATTGGTTTTGTGCTGCAACACAATATTGCTGACTGAAACAACTAAAGTGATTTCACAGAATGGTAGAATACTAGCAAATGTGAAATACAAGCTTTGAAAATAATAGGTTTCACCTGTTTACCAACAAGACTTCTTTCAAAAAGCCCAAGTCATTCATCATACCAGCAGAAAGTCCATTATTCCCAGCTGACAGAGTAATTCATTGTTGGTAGGACTGAATTATTTTCTGGTCATTACTTTTCTTAGGTAGTCCCACCTCTCCGAAAATACTGATTATTTTACAGACTGCCATTTTGAAAACTAGACCAATTTAAAGCAGTCAGATGCTAAGGTGCAAATAAGAGGAACTCAGCTGAGCTGATGTAACAGATCAACTGCTGCCAAAACCAGGTCTGGTACTCCCTCTTAGCATTCCCCTTTTCAGTCACACATTTCTGATGCTTTTCTTGTATCAGCTCTGATATTCATGTGATCCTTCAGTGAGTCAATTCACTGGCAGACAGCTAATCTATCCAGAACAAGCCTTCTGCATGTTGTTAACCTCAATCAACGTACTAAGGGATCAGATGAACATCCAGAACAAGTGAGGGAGGTAAAAGAAGCAGGACTACTCCCAGCAGCAACACAATGCTAATTTGGCTTGGCTGTCTCTTCAAATCTGATCTTTAATCTCTCATGAACATCAGAGAACAGAACGTAACTTTCATAATGAGTTAAGTTGTTAATGTATTTCGTTACCCTAAAGGACTCCATCCTATATCAGAACTCAGCTGGAGATTCTTGCAACTGTATTGGTTCTGTCAATGTAAGAAGAATACTGTATATTTGCTATCTTCAATCTTTACTCATGTTAAGCAGTATTTTTTTTCTGCCAGTAGCACCAGTGAAGCTAACAGAACTGTTTTCAGAACATGGTATCATTTTATGGAAAGGTTGTTGAATCCACATTTTATAGTGAGACCAGATTCTGCTATTACCTCTCTCTAATAAGAACTGCTACTTCATCTTCTCTAAGTCATAGAATCATAGTGTCTCCATGCAGAGACTGAACGGAAGGCAGAGCTGCTTGGTAACCTGCAGCTATTTTGAGTGCCATTTTTCTTACAGTGTCTATAACTTAATAATAATGAATTTATCCTCAGGATAAACTAATTTACCATTGTTCATCATGGTTCATGTTGCCTCATCACTCAGTTTGGTTAACAACACATTAGTTAAATTAATACCCTGACTTTTTGCATACTTTCATCAACATCACTTTTCCCATGAGAAATTGATTTGCCTTTTTACTTGTACCTTAAGAACAATGCGGTAAGAAGTAACTCTTGCCAAGTAACGTTTATGCTTATGTATGCAAAACACATAACTTCTATTAATTAAAAAAAGTTATCAGTGCCACGGTATGATTTGAAAGAGTCTCTCATGCTATTGCTTAATTTGAAGGAAAGGAAAAAAAATATACCACAAAGGTGTACTGTTATTCAGTGAGAACTTGTATATTCCTTGAATAATGAGATCAGACTATGCCAAAATATTATCCTCACAAATATCAACTGTCCTGCAATTAACATCATCTACCTGGACTTGTACAGAGCTTTTGACGCTGTCCCACAACATCCTTGTCTCTAAATTGGAGAGACATGGATTTGATGGATGGAACACTTGGCTGATAAGGATCTGGCTGGATGGTCTCACTCAAAGAGCTGTGGTTAACAGCTCGATGTCCAAGTGAAGACCAGTGACGAGCAGCATTCCTCAGGGGTCGGTGCTGGGGCCGGCGCTGTTTAACATCTTTGTTGGTGACACGGCCAGTGGGACCGAGCGCACCCTCAGCCAGTTCGCCAACGACACCGAGCTGTGTGGGGCGGTGACACGCTGGAGGGCAGGGATGCCATCCAGAGGGAGCTGGGCAGGCTGGAGAGGTGGGACCGTGCAAACCTTGTGAAGTTCAACAAGGCCAAGTGCAAGGTCCTGCCCATGGGTCGGGGCAAACCCAAGCACAAATCCAGGCTGGGCGATGAGAAGATTGAGAGCAGCCCTGCGGAGAAGGACTTGGGGCTACTAGTGGTTGGATAACTGACTATGAGCCAGCAATGTGAGCTCGCAGCTCAGAAAACCAACTATGTCCTGCGCTGCACCAAGAGAAGTGCAGTCAGCAGGCCAAGGGAGGTGACCATCCCCCTTTACTCTGCTCTCATGAGGCCCAACCTGCAGTGCTGTGTCCAGCTCTGGGGCCCCCAGCATAAGAAGGACATGGACCTGCTTGACTGGGTCCAGAGGAGGCCACGAAGTTGGTCAGGGAGCTGGAGCACCTCTCCTTCAAAGACAGGTTGAGAGAGTTGGGGTGGTTCAGCCTGGAGAAGAGAAGGATCTGGAGAGACCTTATAGCAGCCTTCCAGAACTTAAAGGGGGCCTACAAGAAAGAGAGAGAGACTTACTACAAGGTCATGTAGTGATAGGATGAGGGATAATGCCTTTCAACTGTTAGATGGTAGATTTAGATTAGATGTAAGGAAGGAGTTTTTTACTGCGAGGCGCTGGCCCAGGGTGCCCCGAGCAGCTGTGGCTGCCCCCTCCCTGGCAGGGTTCAAGGCCAGGTTGGACGGGGCTGGGAGCACCCTGGGCTGGGGGAAGGGGGCCCTGCCTGGGGCAGGGGGGTGGGAACTAGATTATCTTAAAGGTCCCTGCCAACCCAAACCAGTCTATGGTTATGAAGTTCTTAGTTTTATTATATGACAATTGCCATCTTAATTTTTTTTTTGTGATCCATATAGCATGAAACCATGAATTTCATCCTTCCATATGGACCTAGATTCCCTGGTTCTGAATAGAAGTGTACTCAATTTCCTAAACCTTCCCCACAAAACTTCAAAGAAACTGGATAAAATTTCACAAGCTGGAAGACTTTTTCTGGACTCTGAACACCTCCTGTTTCCAGGGGGGCTCGATACCGCATGTTAGCCCTCTTCACTGTATGTGGGTAGTATCAGAGGGTTCCACGAGCACATGCATCAGAGCAAATGACTAAGGAGTTGAGCAAAAAGCTTTTGGTTTAGGTCTTTAAAAGGCTCATTCCAAATATAAGCCAAGATACTCACAGTAACACCTACTGCTTTTGAGTGTCACTACACTCTCCAGTACACCAGTGGGTTTTGTATGGTCAGTAGCATGCTTTTCACACTGAAAGCTCTGAAGCAAGAGCCACAGGAACCCTAATTCATTACACAGGAAGTACTTGAGCCCTCCTCCTTAGTTCACAAATTACATGCATACAGAACCAAGGGGGTACATCAGTCTTCACTGGAGACAACATAAACAGAAGGTTACTAATATCATCAATACTCCAAGAATACTAGTTTAGACTTTAGTTCATAAAAGGAACAACCATATATGGGTTAGTCTACTGACAAAATACCAGTCCATTCTTTCACCAAGATAAAGTAATTATGTTACCAACAATGGCAGAAAAAACAAATACTAAAATTTCAGGATCACTGTGATCTCCAGTTTTAAAACCAACAAAAAGACAACAAACAAACAACAAAAAGCAACAAAAAAAGCATTCAAGCACACACAGTGCCTCAAATAAAGCAATCCTTTGTGTTAGGGGAGCATCAAACTACTGTTTATTTAACCTAGAGACTGTTACCAAAGCATGACTCAATTTAACAAAGCCAAAGCTTCCACCTTGTTACAGGAGTATACTGCCATTCCCCACACTTTCACCACAGCCTGCCTCTTTAAATAAGCATTACTTCATTCAGCAAAGAAGCAGCTCAGCTCTTCTCCCGCAACAGCCCTGTGAAATACTGTACAATGAAGTACGAGCTGCAGCAGAAAATTCAAGCCCTTAACTTTTCATGGTCCTGTGCAAATACACCTTACTTAGATGCAACATCAGGAACTACAGACTGATTGGTGCTGATGGCAGGAAATCTGGAGCCAGGTCTCCCAGGTTCCTTTTTAGGCAGCTTTTGATTTGCTATGTGATACTGGACAGGTCACTTCCCATTATTTATTTGTAAGTTACATCTAATTATCTCGAAGGCCTAATTAGCTCTTCTGGAAAGTGATTTGAAATGCACAGATAAAAGACAGTGTGTATTTCTCAACTCTTGTCATCTGTGCCAATAAAATACCTATTTCACAACAATTAGATCTAATTGTACTTTTGATAGCTGCTGCCTCATCCCTAGAAATTCCAGATCTGGAAGTCACAAACAGAAAGATTCATCAGGATACAATGTTAATGAAGTGGTATGTGAAACATCTATAGATAAGGTCAATATTCTAAAAGCCTTTTTGCAATCACTGGACATGTAGTGAAACTTTTTTCCCAGTTGGATTTCCACTGAAATAGAAACCTAAGAGGCTTTTTTTTTTTAAAACTGTCTCCCATTTCTATCACCATATAAGCGTTTCCAGCACTGCTTTAGATTTGTCTGAAAAAAAAATGCCCTAAGAAGCTAATCTAATGTTAAAATTTGCTAAAATATTCTAGAAAGCTTTAGTAATTATGTCTTACTACTTCATGTAGAAGCCCTACATTCACTTTCTGAATATTTGTGAAACATTAACAGGA
Source organism: Tyto alba (assembly GCF_018691265.1). Lineage (NCBI taxonomy): Eukaryota > Metazoa > Chordata > Aves > Strigiformes > Tytonidae > Tyto > Tyto alba. The sequence continues at coordinate 12,442,413 of NW_024881280.1, forward strand.
CTCTCAGACCAGACAGAAAGCTTGACCTTGGTACAGGTAGAGGGTGAAATGGGCTGAAGTAAAATGGAGACAGAGTAGGCAGTCTGAAGCGCTGGGAGGGGTTAGTCAGAGCCAGCCCAGAGGAGGGATTCTGATAGACCACAAACAGGAGAAGAGAGGCTTACTAACCCAACTACTCTTTCCAACCGAGTCTAGTGCCCTGTCTCTATAATGGCTGGTACAGGATGTTTCAGCTGAAAAAGGTAAGAAATTAGGCAGGAAACAGCTGTGGAGTAATCAATTCAGCATGCAAATCTCTTGTTAAAGAAATTAAAGTTAAGAACACATGTCCTGAAGCACATGCACCCATCTGCTAAGGTGTTCTACATTCTAATCCTGACTATTTTTAACCAAGTATTTTTTCCTTTCTGTGATTGAACTGGGATTTCAAAACAAGACCAAATTTCAATGTTCATTAGAACTGTAAGTATTCTGTGGCCCAATCCACCTCATCTTGTGCATAGATACAGTACACACACAAGCCTAATGAGTTCCCAGTCTCAGTCACATTCTGTCATCTTAAATACTCCTGGTGTAAAGAAGTTTAAATATAAAACTACATATAGTCAGCCTACTTGGCACGACTTATTTTTTTCAAAGCCAAATTATTTTCTAAACACACACATTTTTAAATAACACAAAACACACTGCTTTAAATAAGAAAACAGCACAACTTCCAACACAGCACAACCAAGACAAAGTTACACAGTTTACAATTTCCTCTGGATGAGGTCCCATATCAACACTTCATGCACTCATTCAGACAAAAGAAAAAAAAAAAAAAATCTTGCTTCAATTTACTCTGTCCCCAGTTGCTGCTGGTAAACATATCAGCTGTCAGCTTCCTGGAAGATGATCTCCCACAGAATCAGGGAGGTGCTGCTGATGAACAGGGAGGTGGCTGCTGCTGCTGCTGCAAACATAACTTCTAAGTAGGAGAGAAATCTGGCTCCATCAGCAAGTGAAGACTGGGACAAATGAGGGGGTGAGGCAGGGGAACCTATGACTGACTTGACTGCACGAAAGACATGGTCAAGCCAGCTAACCATCTTCGTACCTTCCTTCTCTATACTTGTCCATCCTTCTGTTGCTTATGTTTCCCATCATGTTACCCCAGAGAAGACAAAGGAAATGAGATTATTTTTTTTTGGATACAATCCAAGTGGAAGACACATAATTCTTCCCCCCTCTGCTAGACACCATGGCCTCTCATTCCCTCATTTCAACTACATCCATGTTTCCTCACCAAGACACATGGTGGGGAGAATGCTGCTACTATTCAAATTGTTGGTCCCATTATAGCTTAATAATGTAAATTTTCACTCAGAGCACAGGTTTGGCAACATGAATAATTGTCCTCATTCTTGTTCATTATTAAAAAAAAAAAAACAAAAACAAAAAAAAAAACCAAACCAAAACAAACAGAAAACAAACAAACAAAACAAAACCAAGAAACCCTAAGAGCAGCTTTTATAAAAAACACTGCATGCACACCTACCCACTACAGCATAACTCTATGTGTTCTATTTCTCATCAGTGATAAGGAATCAGTATTTATTTCAAACACGGGTATGAAGGAGACAGTACTTTATCCTCTGAATTTCTCAGAGGATGCGGCAGGAACCAATTACAGCCAAAGAATACTAAAATTAAATGTGGCAATCCATATTAAATTTTCTGTACAGAAGGGACACATTGTGGGGACAGGGGTATTACAGTGAATTTGAAAAGCTGGGTGCACCTCTGGGGCAGTACTTGGTATGCCTGCACCTTACTCCATCAGCTACATTCTCTTTCTGCCCTGCTATACCACAAGATTCTGCTTCTGTCCCCAACTCATCGCAACCTCTAAATATCAAAGGCACATCCCCAAATTTACTGAAGCGATGAAAATCCAACAGCTCCTCAATTTTAAACTGACAACACAACAAATAGGAGATATAAAGAGTTGAAAAAAACATCTGATATTGAATAGTGACTATACCTGAGTATTTGAAGTTATGCGCATGAATAAATGGTGTGTAATTCATTGGGCAGAGGTGACAAGAGGAGAAGGGACAGTCTTCAAAAGACTTGGTGCCTCTAAACTGCAGGACCCAGGAACACAGTACATAACACACAGTACGTAACTCATGCTTACATCTCACTAGCACAGATAGGCACTACCAGCACTACTGTCACACTAACATGATGCTCTGCCAGGGAAATAATAAGGCCATCAGACCATTCTATTTCCCTTACTGCCACACAACCCTAGTAGAAGTACATGGATCTTTTATTTCTTCTTTCTCTTTCATGTCGTAGAGCATGCCCAAAGGTTACAAATACAGATATACAAAAAAATCTGGATGCTTTTATGTCTGGTACCTTAACAACACCTGCCACCAAAGAGCATTTTCAAGTAAAAACTTCCGCCTTTGCCACTTTATCAGACACTCAAGATCCTAGCCAAAGGGCAAAAGTAGAACATGGTGCTTCTGTGTGATATGCATGACGTATGAGTAAAGTTTAACCCTGCCATATGAGCAATCCAGACATCACAGATGTTTATTTCTGTGTACCAGTCTGAAAGTAAAACCTATTAAAAATTGCCAATATGCTTCCATTGACCAAATTAAGAGTACAAGAAAGTACTGTGAAAATTGTTTTAAATAATTACATGATATTTCACCGTTTGTAAGCGGTTACCAGTAGCAGAGGAAAACTAATGCTTTGTCAAAAATATATCTTTTTTTTCCTCTAACATCCCACAAAATAACAGGAAGACAGACTTCTGTGCTTTTAGCTTACAAGCAGCATCATATACACTGTTGTGTCTGAATGCCTATATGCAGTAACAAAAGCAGAAAAATTACTTAAATATGAATGGGTTGTAAATGTTTCTGCATTGTCTCATGACTACAGAAACCCTTTTGCCTTAGCTGAACACAAAGGAGCTTGTCATTCTTAATACCAAACAAAAATATTCCTGCTTCCTGCATTTTTAATTATCAGCTCAACTGGGAATAAACTAGTTGTATTACAATCACCAAATAGACAATGGTTCAATAATTACACAATAAATTTTTGCTTTTTTGCAAACTTAACAGAAGTTTTGAAACAAGTTTTACTTCCCTCTCTCACACCACAGTGCAACTACTTTTAAAAAGTATACAACTTCTCTGCCATAGAAAAAAATGGAAAAAGATCATTGTCTGTTTTCACATTAGTATTCAGACAATTAAAGGGTGCATCACCTGCAAAGTACTTTGCTGACACATGAACTATATATTAGTTATTATTTCACTAATTTAACATTAGCTACAGTTAGAAAAGTTCACTGTGTTCAAATCAGCTGGCATTCTTGTGACAAGTAGAATGGGTAGAAGATGATCTATTACTTTTTCTCTTTTTTTAAATGATTCTGCAACAACTTAGTACCTCCACCGTGATGTCAAGCTGCCTTGTCTGTGGGTATTACTGCCAATGAAAAATTTTCTCATATCATGGGGAACTTGTATGACAGAGGCCCCTTGACTGCTCCTTCACCATCACATGCATCTTGTAATCCTTTAAACATTGTTGATTTCCCATCAAATTTTACACAAAATCTCAAGACTGCCTTATGACATGGCATTCAGATTTCCCTTTATCTATAAGATGTACCTCTTCTAAAATCACATTTTCATTTTACCCATGGATGTCTCATTCTTCTCCAAGAGACTGGCTTACACAACACTATTTTCTTGTGTTTCCAGATGATGACCTACCACCACTTTACAAAATAACTTCTATTATTAGGACATAAGTTCATGATCTTGCCCTATTTATGATGTTGTTCAATGACATTTTCTATTGAGCCAGTCTTCAAGGGCATTCAACTCCTTTAGCATATTTCACTCATCCTCTGTATGGATGCCTGACAATACAAAAGGAGGAACTTTCACGCTACTGCATCAGTAAGCCACTCCAAGCCCAACTTGTACAGAACTGCATTTTTAGGATACATTTAAAATTTCTGGACTGTATTCTGCAGGAGGTAAGAAGCTGATTATTTTTTAAAAAAATAAAACAATCATCTAGCTATTATAATTTCACACAGAATTATTTATTAATATATAGTGTGCAAAGCCCAAGACCAACCTGAAATATGTTTGGTATTTTACGTTTCTCTGATTGAAAAAGGCAAGACTCCTAATTGTTACGTCCCCATTCCTATGAGTACTTACTCAGGTATTTAACTTTTAATTCCTGCACTGCTTGCATGCTTAAACACCTGCACAAATGTTTGCTAGATCCAAGCCTAAAGCAGAAAACTAGGATTTGAGATTCCTGGGGTTTTATTCCCAGCTCTTATTAAGAGCTCCCTTTGCAATGTTTTGTACTTGACTTAGCTATATTTCTCCCATCTGAAAACAAGGAATATAATCAATCTGTAACAGAGGGACATCTTAAAGCTTAAATAAATGGTATTAAAGTACTTTGAAATCTTTAGATGAAAGGTGCTGCATTAAAACAGCATTACTGCTATTTTCATTTCTCTAGCGGATTTTAGTAGTAAATATTTCTTTCACTCTCATGCCCTGTATATCTGAGAGATCTGTCTCACCAAGAACCACATATAGCTACGGGTTGGGCTCAGAAGATGCTAAAATACTTAGCCAGTGCAGACAAACCTCACTGTATGCGAACTATTATTTGTTTAAATTAATCCTATCAACAGATGAGCTAACCTAGAGCAATCTATAATGTGCTTAAGTTCTCCTTCCTACATTAACTTGGAAAGCTACATTAGCACCTTACAGACATTAATAAATATTAAATCATATTTGATGATTACATTAATAGTCAGAGTTCTGGCCAATACTGACCAAATCTGTTCTCATTCAAAACGGCTACAGAAAACCCCAATCTATACCAAGAAGCATCCAAACAGTATCTTAACACTCACTGTTCACACACGTTGTTACCCAGCTTTCTAGACAATGATGTAAGCACAAAATACCTCTTTAGTTAAGCTTGCCCAGCCTTTCAGCAGAAGCAAGCAGCTGAAAGAGCAAAGCGAAATGCATGGCCAGGAGGCTCACCTCCACCTTATTCTTACATAGCAACAGGCAGGTGACTTGGGCTACAACTGCTGCTCACATGCAGGAATCAGCATTGGTTGCAAGTACAGCCTTCGTATGTGGTCTATTTTTCCACAAGGAAAAGACAGCAGGATACATAGTATCCCATGGATCTAGCCCATGAACTACCAGCTGGAACACATAAGTATGTAAATGCAAGTGTTTGAAGAAAAAACCCCCAGTCCTCAAAATGTTAAAATAACAAGAAAAAGATGACAAGGAACAAAAAAAAAAAAAAAAAAAAAAAGGCACTGTACCAAAACAAGTAACAGCTTGCATCAAATCTCTATTTCATCACAATAAATATATGGCAAAAGCATGACTGATTTTTTAACCACTGTGAATGAAAACAAGATGCAACAATTTTCTAGACTCACTAACATCAAAAGGACTCTTTTATGGTCTCTATATTTTTGATCAATATTCCTACATTAACTGCAAAGGCTCCAGTTATTCCACAGGTTTTATCCTGGAGTATAAAATCAGTTCTTCAAATAAAACTCATCATTTTTCTTCCATAGGTTTTAAAGCCAGAACAGACTATACCACAGTCAGGGTATTTTGCTTGTTTGTTTATAATATGTTAAGAACTTGGAGAACCTGCTGAATCATCTCATGTTTAGGGGCACCTACAGTTTATCTTCACGTTCTTAAACTGATCATCTACTGTCACCACATTTATAAGAACTTTTTTTTTTTTTTTTAAATCTTCCCTCAAATCTGGCTGAAACTGGCCAGAAGCTCAAAGGCAATTTTGCACACATATTCAGAAGCATATGCACACACATGCCTGTGACCCTGTATCTTTGATTACAGGAACATAAGTTCAAACTATGAAGTTGAAGTTTGGGGATTGAAAACCTTTCCACCCATTCCAATGCTTACCTGCATTTTTCACCTTTAAACACTTGATATACAACTTCCACTTCATTTACCATCGTCCTGTTCATAACTTTGACATAACAAAAGTGCAGAGAATCAGTAAGTGGGATAGATGAATCTACTGAATATCCCTAGAGTCATGTTTCAGCAAGACAGTCATGAAATCAAACCCATTTTGCAAAGAGACCTCTATCTACAGGTGTGTGTCTAATGTGGTTGGGTTCCATCATTTCCTGTTCTCCTTTTCTGGTTAGCTCTCAGTATTGGTAGGAAGAGAACCTGTCCATTCCAATTTTCAAAATCTTGTGCTCATTGCTAAGCCAATGTATTCAAAATGCTTTGATAACACTTGCAAGCTGAAAGAGATTAAATTCACTGCTCGGATCACATGCATGTTTTGAAGTATTATTGACTGGTAGATCTACAGAAGTATATTTACAGACACTACAGAAAATTAATTCCAGGCTTTTGGCCACGGGAAACATGCCAAAATATTAGTCATCTCCCAAAGCATAAGTCCCCATCAGTTGCAGGGTGTGATTAAACATTTAGAGAATGCTGCCTGTCATTCAGAACGGATCTCCAAGATCAGCCAGTCATTCTTCACATTCATAGATATGAAAGCACTGCTGCACACTGAGAACTTGGCTTTTGTCACAGGTAAAAAAAAAAAAAAAAAAAAAAAAAAATCAAAACAATCAAAATACTAGAGCCGTTAATCCCTGGAAGGCCTTGTGATCACATTCCTTGACATGTTTGATAGATACGGAAATAGTGAAAATGTTCTGACTTGTTAAACTTGCAGTCTTTTTAATGCATTTCTTGGCCCCAGCATGCACAGACTGCTGACTTGGCACACCCAGAGAACCTTTGCTCACCTTTCTCAACAGACCCATGCTGATAAGCCTGAGTTTCCCCAAGAGCAGAACAAAGTCATGCTTATTAAAATGTTTACTCAATTCATAAAGTAGAGCAGCTCTGTCATGAAAACAGATGTCAGAGCAAGAGGAAAATCTCCATAGGCACATGTATACTAACATAGACAATAAAAGAAATTAAACTGGAATTTGAATGACTCTCATTCTTTCAAAACAGACCATACTAAAATGTCTTTAAGTTTTATGAAACACTGACTGTTAAAGAATATCACCTGCTTAGGCACACTGATGAAAAAGACTGTGTTAACATAAAGAAGCCAACTGTATACAATTTAACTTGCTGTTAGCATTTTTACCCTACTGTATAATTCATGACCCATGTGTTCATATGACAATGAACAAAGCATGTGTCCAGGTAGCTTAGAGTATTACACATCATTGATTCTGCATAAGTATACATTAATATATTTATCAGTTTTTAGAATGTTACAGTATGCCTGAGTTCTCCAGCATCTTTTACCTTGCCACACCCAATTTATGTTTTTGTACTCAGCACAATAGATTGCTTCAGCCACAGGAATAAAAGACAGTAATATAAAAAGTCTGGGAGAGAAAACTTCAATGCCTACATACTACTGACTACTAATTATTTTGAAAAAAAGAAACAACTGACCACAGATTAATGCAAGTTGTGCAAACTAAGCTGTTTTCCACAGGAAGTGTCAAGATGGTTGACTGTGTCAGACTAGCTTTCAGCTGTTCTATTTGAAAAACAAAACACACTTTTGACACTTACAGATTACATGCTTTTGAAAGGTATACGAGACATTCACTGCACTTTAAAATGGAAAACTGTTTCCATGAGACAAAGTAATGTTAAAGGATTACACACAATCTAGTCACTTCTCCAGTCAATGTCTGGAAAATAATCTTTTAACAAACTCAATTTGCACAGCTGTGTGTGTTTTCTCATTTACAAAATGAGAAAAACCATTCTGCACATCACCCTGGAATTTAGATACCTGTCAATCACTATAGCTGAGATTGTAAACATAAATTATTATGTTATAATTTATAAACTCACACAATCTGAATTATGTCCTTAGACAAGTGGCAGTGTGGTATGAAACCAGTCAAACTTTACTTTAGCCATTTCCTGAAGATACCCCAAACTTACCCTAACATTCAGCCTTCCTCTCCCACAACTACAAATTTCCTTTTTATTCAATATCTTTAGATTAAAAATAATAATAAATTACATAAGTATAATACTTAAGATGAAAAGTTGTTATAATGCAGTTATGCCAGTTATTATCTACAAGATATTAGCACACGATTTTGCATTTAAATGATAATTTATATTAGAAAATATTCCCAACAGAAACTAAAGATGATAAAGTACTTTTTCAAACGCTCCACAGTATTTCTGGAAAATATTTGTTTCTAATTAGAAATTTTCAGGGATAATCAAACCACAAAACAACAAACAAGCAAGGCAAAACATTGCCTATGGGATTACTGAGAGGTTTTTTTACATATAAAAGCATGAATAAACAAGACTGAATAAAACACCATAGTTTGATAATATTAGATTCACAGGAAACCATTTAAAATACATTTGCAGTATGAGTAAGATGGAAGGACTTCAAAGTTCAAGTTTATTCCAGTTAATAATAGTGTGCAAGATGGTCACAATCACTCCTGTGAAAATTATAAATAGAAGGATGTCTTTATTATTTTTAACTTAAATGCTTGGTTTTAATTTTGTGACCTTACATACAACAGCAGAGAGAGGCACAACAAAGAAAAGTTAAATGAATTTCACTACAGAGAAAATTGAAACAGGTCAGTTTATTTTCATTACTCAAGCCAAATTAAAAGCAAGATGAAACAAAGGCGGCCATGCAGATGGTTGTATTCTTAAAAATGCATGTTTTACCTCACTAAAACACAATTTTCTTAGCCACACAAGACAAACGATCCCTACTGTTTAAAAATTCTATTGTTTAAAATGTAAAAGGCAGTAGAGAGGAAAGTAAAAATAGAAAAGGAGGGACAAGATGAGGCAGTAACACAACCATGGAGCTAACCTCACGGGCAAAAGCATTTGAAGATACTCAATATAATATATTCTTGTTTGCTTAAGCATCACAGAAGCAGCAACTCAAAACTAAAACGCCTAAATCAGAGGTGATTCCTTCTATTTAAAATCCAGGATACACTTTGAAATAGAAATAACAAATAAACTCCAGAAACACAGTCTATAATTATATTTCTATGACAAACAGTTATATAAAACTGCATCATCCAAATAGACTACTGTTTTCTGGAAAAAATGAGAACTGATGGTATCAAAACCAACATATGTCTTGTTTTCATTAAAATGTTCAAACAAATCTAACAAAAATGTCTACCTCTGGATACCTTAAGACCTTCCTTTGCATATGAAAATGTACAGAGAACGAAAAGATAAAAGATGTTCACACGTTTAACTACAAACCAATTCCCACTCTAATTCTATGTCAGGGTGATAGTGTCCAAGCAGATAAGCAGGAGCATAAACCAAAATAACTTCCCTCTGATTTCAGCCAATTGCCCACTCCCATTAGCTTTCTGCAGTTCTGAGCACTGGCAGCGAGCAGTATGCTTCAAGTCCTGACCCTTTCCAAGCACCACTCTTTTGCAGTAACACAATTTTTCACTGTGAACCTATTACGGACACACTCTCTGATGGTGTGTTAGTGGTGACTGACTGTGATCACAATGTTAGGAGATAGAAATGTTAGAAGGAGTTAGAACTGCTAAAACATATTCTGTCAAGAACAATTGTCTATTTCAAAAGAGGGAAACTACATCTGCTCTTCTTTTTTTACAGCTGTGGTTTGCATTGTTTAGGAAAAAACTACTAAATTTAATTAAAAATTTTAAAATGTGACCCAAGGAAGATTTGTTTCACATTGATCCCACGACTTCCTCAGGTATTTTTGTACTTTTTTACACTTTTACCACCCTTCTATGTCAGTCCAGTGCTGACATATTACATTAAAAGGTCACACAAGGTTTTCAATTGAACTTTTTTTTTAGCAAGAGACAATTCAGTTGCCTGACATTCCTGGAGGTGAATTTGTATGTACAAAAGGTCTGGTACAACAAACTTTGTATGAAAGCTACTCAACCTTGCCTTCACTGTTTCCACATTGCCCAAGAAAACCATCCTTACATAGTAAAAGAAACAAAAAAAGTGTTCAGATTACATAGTGAAATATATTTTTACTTATTTTCTGAACTCCAGAAGCTATCAATGAAGGTGCCAGCTATTACTGCCTGTAACAGGCAACTTTGACAGAACAGCGTGGTATAAACTTGAGAAAGACACAGATGCTATGAAGCAGCTTGTAACATTACAAGATCCAACCTTAAAGGCAGATTTATACTCTCTTTTGACTTTCAGAGTGGCAAGAACCTGCTGCAGAGAATGAAGAAAAAAAAAAAAGATCACAGCCTGGTCTGGTTTATAGATTATAGAAGAGTCATCAGTTGTATTTGCATACTTTTGCATCATTACTCACACAGATTTTAGGACATCTTAAGTAATCACTGAAACACAGCATCAGAAGGCAAGCCACAGATTACGTAAACCCAGGAGAGCAACTACTAGATGGCAAATATTTGATCAAAGCACTACCTGTCTACAAACAGGGTAAAAATTAAAAGGAATATGCAAATTGTGAGGGTTTTCCAATTACAACACATAAATCTGCCAGTTCAATTTTAGAAAAAGTTCAAGCAGCAATTTCAGCAGTTTGCACAGGGACAAGTAAAAACAGGGTAAACAGAAAATCTGTCCTGCAGTTGGTGGTACGTGGTGCATAAGCCCACTGCAAGTGCAACGCATTCCATATTACTGGGGAAAAAAGAGAATGAGAGCTTTGAATTAACAAAGAAAAACTTGGTTATTGTTACATTCCTAGGAGAAGTATATTCTAGATATGGAATCAGATTCCAGTGAATCTGATTATACTATTAACTTGCATACTAACAAAAAGATATGTGAACAAATACTCAGCAATGCACACCATATAATTACAAAGGCATTCATATGCTAACCAGCAGGGCATAAGTAAACACGAACACAAACAGAAGCCTGAGAAAAGAGAACAAACATTGCAAACCAGCACAGTTAAGCAAAAATAAACATGGAGGGGATATAGAGTTAAAGTTTAAAAACCAGAGACACAAAAAAACCAGCAAGACCCATACCCCTAGATGTGGCACCTACATAAATATAGAAGAATCCAGGTCTCAAGCAAAGATATAGGACACCATAGAAGACCTGAGCATTTTACATTTATATTATAAAAAGAAGAATACATTATGAATGCAGATATACATATTTCATTTACAGAGGAGAAGGAGAAATCCTTTTCATTCATACACTGGAAGATGCTACCCTTAAGCCATTAATTCACTGAGTATTAAGTATTTATATATGGTCTTCGTGCAAATACAAAATAAGCATATATCTGAAGTGAAAAAGAGAGCCAAAAGAAAAAGTAGAAGGAAAATACAGAGAATGGAAGGACAAGGATGTGATCAAAACACTCCAGATAATTTTGAGACTGCACTATACAGACCATCCAACAAAGAAAAGCTTTTGCTATAAGGAAAGCAAAAGCTGTAGCCTTCAATTTACATCTAATAGAATCTTTGTCACAAGCAGGGAGACGCAACTGGGTATTGATTGATTCATCACTTTTTTCCAGATATGATTATGAAAGAGTTGTTTCTTGATGACAGAGGCAAGCTGGCTGCAGGAAAACACACTCCCAACAAGGCCTACCCAAATTAGGCTAGACCATTTGTAAGAATTCAGCAAACCCAAATAGGCATGGAGGCTCTGAAGCAGTATAAAAATCTCCGCTTTTCCCTCTCTCAGGAGTCTTTCTACGACGTGAGAGCCAATTCTGCAAGTGAAACACCCCGCCACAAAGCAAGTCTTCAGAAAAATGAAGAAGAGTATGGAGGACAAAAGACAAAAGTTGAAAGATTTTAAGCCTGTACTGTCATCAAGAGTATTACAATCTACCCAACAAAGGGAGCTATGTTTTCTATACAGGCCTCAAATGAAGCACTGAAAACTGTTCAGATATGAAGTTATGAGACTGAGTTGCAACCTGAAATGCTTCTTAGAAGACCTCTTAGACTGGATGAAAAAGCATACACATAAATAACAAAAATATAATAGTGTAAATCAGGTTCTAAATACACTAGCATTTTTTCTGAATTTTCTCCGAATGTAACTTCAAAGAATAAACTGATCATAAGCACCATTAACAATGTACAGAACACAGCCTATAGCACTGTCACCAAGGAAACAAGTAGCTCTATCAAGAAATATACCTAGTGAAGTCAAAACCATACAGTTTGGTGGAATACACAGAGTACAACTGTATGATTCCCATTTCTAACAAAGATATTGGTTGGGTTGGAAAGAGTAGCAGTTCGGAAGAAATAATACCATGTTACCTATTATTAACAAGTTATAGCAGCTCCATGAGCACCAGCAAGATTAAGATCAAGACGGCAATAGCTGAAAAAAACTCATTAATGGTATTTGAAATTATTACCTGGCCTTACACCATAGTTTAGTTAAGAAAAAAAAAAAAAAAACTAAAAGCTGTGAACTTTGGTAAAGAGTTCATTGCAGAGCAAATTCCATATAATTGTAAGAAATGGGACTTCATTCATATTCCAGACTATAGCAAGGAGACACAGTTTAGCAGTTAGCTGTAGTATCTCAAAAAGGTATCTGAGAAAATGCCTAAGAAAAGAAAGTAAGCAAGCAAGCAAGAAAGAAATCAATCAATCAGTTCAGGTTGACATAAAAGTTTAAGTATTGTCATCAATTTAATGTATCAGAATTTCACACCTTAAATTTGTTAACAAGTCAGCCACAAGTAGAGAGGCTAACTTCTCTGACTTCTGTCAGAGTGCTAACTCAAGTTTCAACCTCTTCTAGTTTGGAAAGTTAGGCAAGTTGAAATCTTTCAGTGCCCTGACTGACTATAAAACAAGATCACCAAAACGAAAGATCCACAGGTCATGCCCTAATCACCCAATGCTATTACTCTGAGGATCTTAATAGATAGTAAACATAGTAATTATAATACAATGCCCAAAGTAATTAGAACTCCCTTTGATGCCCTGGCAACTTCAGAATCAGTTAAGACAGACAACATTGAGGCAGAACACAGGTGTACACAGAGGAAAAGTATGCAAGTTCTATCTCTGCTGTGATATAGAACATTAGGTTTTTATTCCTTTAGAGCAAAACATGATCTTCCATTGCTTGACATTTCTTCTCTGGAACAGCAAGAAAGGGAAGGGGACAAGGAGTGCAACATGCTAGAGAACACACAAAAAGCCTTTGAGCACAAGTGGCCTCCTGATGTGTAAAAGCAGAACAGGGGAGAAGAGAGGAAAAGAGGAGTACACAAATTACCAAGTATTCTGCAAAACAAACTGAGCTGGGTCAATAGGACCAAAATTAACTGTTCCAGCAGGTACTTAAGACCGATGGACAGAAGGCAGCACATCTCAGCACCTGCAATCTCAGGTGGACTTCCCTCCACATAGCTCACACTTCTGTGGTACAAAGATGCTCAGATAGATTTAACAGCATAACGCTACCCTATGAGCTCAGAGGGAAAAAAACATGAGAATATAGATGGTATACAATTTCACTTCCTGTAACACTACACTGATTGGTTTTATTGTGAAGTCTATTTATACAGCTGATTATGAATTCTTAGTGTACTTTAATTACTGCAATAGCAGCTGGACTACTTCCCTTCTCTTTACCACTTAACTGCATTCCTGATTAGCAAGTGCTATATGAAAGCTTGTGAAACAAGTACAGGAAGATCAAACAAAAGGAATGATTTCCTCTTAGACCACTATGTTACATTTAACCTGCCAACACAAGACCAGTTAGTCTCTGACCTGCAGCAGCTGGGAGTAACCAGATTCCAGATGGCCCTAGAAAGCTGCTTCGGTACAGCCCTTGTCTTACTTGTACAAACCTGACATGGGGGAAAAAAAAAAAAAAAAAAAAAAAAAACACAAAAACAGTAAGCTGTCAAGCTGTTCAGGCAGCTCCATGATAGATGACATCTCAAAACACTGGAAATTTCCAGTCATCCGCATAATGTGGTCCCACCATTCAGTGTATGAGATCTATCAGATCTATCCCTACAGAGATACCACTACTCTTGAATCTACTTCCACTACACTAAAATGTATACATACGGTATGCATGACACTGGCATCTCAAGATAACAATTATAGAATACTCTATCGTATCTCCTATCCTGGATCCTCAACTTTCCAAAAGAATTATTTCAGAAAGGGGAGTCATTGTTCTGAGGTTTACTGTATGTGTACACTATAGTATGTATGATTTACTATGCAAGATCAAACACAGCCAGAAGTGAGCACACACCTCACTCAAAATATTATTTACAAACTTGTCAGATTGGTGAAGTTCCAAGTAAGGTTTAAGATTGTCTGATATTTTTTCCCCGCATTATAGTGCAAAACAATTCATAAAACAATTCAGACCTAAAAACTTAAGTTCTTTTCCCCAACATCCTCTTGAGAAGTCTCAAGTAAGCACCGGGGTTAGGCTGCCACTCCATCTGGCTTTGGCTAATGCAGGTACCAATACGTGCAGTGAAGCTGCATTTCACTATCATTTTCGCCTAACACAAGTTCTCCTGCCCCCAACATTAGTGTGCTTTGTCCATCTTAGACAGTTCAATAGAAGTTATTAACTCTACTTACAAACCTCATCCTAACAATAACAGCTATTAGAAGATACCACTAGGTTAACACTCGATGCAATGGGAGGCATCTAAATAAACAGTTCTAACCACTTTCTGTCACAAAGTTCATTATATACATAAAATTTTCAGAAAGGAAGCAGCTGACTTTAATTCATTTTTTTGGCACTCAAGCAAGATGTGAGAATTAGAAGACCACTTTATGCCACAAGGCTTTCCACCTAGGAAAATGCTGTCCAATGACAATAGGTATTAGGATCCTGTATCTGTAAATTGTTACAGATGGTGTTGTCAAGCCCCCTTTACTATCTAACACTTCCCATTATAATTCATTTTCAGTCCCACAGAACATCATTGAACTTGGCCTATTTTGTTTCAGTTTTCCAGGATCAAACTTAAAACAAAGCTATAAAAAGACAAGTACATATGTACAGGACAGCTCTCAACAAGAAATTACTCATTTTGGGTTCTCTTCATTCTGAAGTTTATAATCCAAGTCCCCACTTACTGCACACTGCAGAAGTTCTGTTCTGAACACCAAATTACTCTTCTTTAGCAACTGAAACCTACACTAAGTGCTTCACAGCTGCTTTGCCTTCAGAATACCTCCGTCCAGAGAAACAGATTAATCTCATTTACAGATAGGGAATGGAGCCACAGACAGATTAATGTAAAGAGTTTGGAGTTCCTGCTTTGAGCCACTCAGGACTTGATTGTTTAGTTTAATATGGCATGCTGTAACATTTAATTTGTTAAATGAACAGTCTCTACTGAATGTAGCTGTAGAAGTGAGCACTTCATTCTTAATCTCACAAACCAAGCATCTAGAAAATGAGATGTACTATTAATGATCAGCTGTGAAAAATCTGCTTATAATGATTTAGTCATCCCTAGGTGTACTTATATATGCTTATATAACCAAAGTCCTATCTGATTATCCAAGGAAGAATTCAGCTGTCTTGATTAGGTCATACTTCAGAAAAATCAACTTTTGCAACCAATGAGGCAATGATCTTGCAAACAGTCTCCTTCACTGCAAACAAGCCCACTCCCTGAAGAGACTGAGGCAAGATATTATGTAAAACATAAACCAGTGAGATTAGATCGTCTCTCAATACCAAAAAGGGAAAATGAAGGTTGCATTAAAAAATTTAATTTCCAGTTCTCTAATTCTTGACTCTCCATCATATTACCCTCAATAATATTTTGATATTTTTAAACACAGTTTTATATTTGTTTTCACATGGGTTCAAGTAAGATTATTAAAGATTATCCATCATTCTGATTCATATGAGCACATGGTCTAGGTATGAAGAGGTGACCTGCAGGTAAAAAGCTCAATATTCCTTAACCAGCAACCACAAGACCACTTCAGTCTAGAAGCTCTTTTCATGGTGCTCTCTATATTTCAACTTTGTCCTTTAAAAATCTGTCAACCAACAAATATGGTTTGCATCAGTTAGTTTTTTGGTTTTGAGGGTTTTTTTTTTTGTAGGCAAAGAATAAAGCAAGCCTTTTTGCTATCTAAAGTTACTGTCTTGGAACAAAAGACATATATACATCTGCTGCAAGGTATTAGACAAAAACACAAGCAGAAAAGGAAATGTGTTCCTCATGAAGCACACTTGTTTCTTCTGTAATACTGGAGTGTATTACTTTCTGATACACTAAATAACAGAAATTCCATCTGTAATTCAAAAAAAATAGTATTTACATAAGAACTATATTTGTTTGACATTTAACTCAAAATTTTATTACCTCAGATCCAGTATAGCTTTGTTCTTTATACGTGCGAACATAATTACTTTAATTAGTATGAAATACTTCAGTAGATTCTTGAGAGTATGGATTTTTTTTTAAGGTTCTAATTCTTGAGAATTAGAAACTTCAATCCATAAAAATTTTTATTTCCATTCAAATCACTATGCTTCAACAGAGATTTTTCCTGCAGACTGACTTAGGAGGCCAAAGCAGCAAACGCAGCAGGTGACTTTACTCACTTATGAGCACTGCAAACACACTTCAGGCCATTAAAGCAGATTATGAAGATCCTAGCAGCAATTCAGTAAAGTTTTATGTATTTGTCTTTAAACCCCAAAACAAATAATGACAGATGAGTACTGACATTTATGCACAAGTGAAAAGGTGGTCTCATTTTAAAGATTATATATTTGACATCTTCACTTCATATTGCATTTGGTCTCACTGTTAACCTGAGATTCACATCTTCCAACATTCCCAACTATTTCATCAATGCTGGGTTTGCCACATGACTCACTTAGTAACCTTTGAAGTAGTCATTCATACTCTCCATGCTTTAGTTACCTATCCATAGATTAATTTATTTTATATCAGAGTTTTAAAGGAACATTTATTTGCATTGTGCTCTGAGACTGAGATAAAATATCTTAAGCTTTCAGAATGTTTAAAGTCTTGCTTGACAAGGTCAGGACTCATAGTCTTAATACTTGCAACTCATCTAGACAGTATTATCCCTAATTTTCACTAAACTATGTAAGGAACAAAAAATAGGCCACAGTGTCCTGTAACTTCCATTACCTTGCGGTGCATCTCAGCAGATGATGCAAACAAACTTTGCTGGGGCCACACAAGGATCTGAAAGCTTGCCTGAAAAGAATGTGGTCTTCAAGAGCTAAGGATATCTCCAGGTGTCTGCATAGATACTTATGTTTGTTTACTGAGACTCAAGACAACTCAAAATGATTGATAAAACATTTAGCATTTAGAAACTCCAGCGCCAGCACTTTGCAAGAAACCTTGTATTATTCTTGGCAAGAAACCGTGGAAACTGGTAAGAAAATAGTCAGGATACCTTTGTATGTCAGTGAACTGGAATTTTTCACAGAACAGTTTCTCTTGTAAATTTGTCTGCACCTAGTTTAATCAACAAAATTTGCAGCTGTTAACAGGTTGTGCTTCCATATGCTACCTCATATAAATACATTTCTTAATCAAGACAGAAGCTGATTCAGAGTGCAATTGTTTTAACTGGACTTGATACAAAAAAAAAAAAAGCATAAATAATGAATTTAACCATCAAAAAAAGTACAATCAAGTGTAGATTACAGGAAAACTGCTTTCCTCTGACTTAAGACTCTGGTAAGCACAAAGCCAGCAGAGGTTGCTCGGCTTTGCTCACATACACAGCATAGACAACAGCTGCAGTTTAGACTTCCCGATCTCAGGAGAAATATACTTCCCCTCCTACAGGGCCAACTAACTGCGCTCATGGTAGGTGGAGCACATTTAAAATACTCTCAGCATAACTTAAGGTAATTACTATAACCTTACTGGAATACACTGCATAGTCATAGTACACAAAACATCCTTATAAAGGATGTTATTTCAGCAAGTTACTTAGGATTATTTCAGAGGCTTCGCTTTCTGTTATTTGCATTTCTCAGTGTTTGCAGCCTCCACCCTGTCTTTCAAAAAAGGGAGGGGAACAAATTTGCCTGTGAGAATTTCTTAACATTTTATGAAGGTACTTTTGCTTGAGGCCGGCATCATTTGTCCAGTTAGTTTCACTTGGTCATTTCAGACTAACTAGATACAGGGCAGGTGCACAGGAGTGGACTTCGGGTTACTGCTTGCTCTCTGTATTGCATTTATTATTTCACATCAGCTAGAATGATGAACAAGCTGGTGCAAAAATATTGAAACATCTGGAATTTACCAGAATCTGGGATCAAAAATGGAATTTTATATGGATCTGTAGAGACAAATGCTTTTAAGCCTTTTTCTTTCAAATCCCTGAATAAATACATATGAAAAGGCATCCTCTGATTGGCAAGAACTTTAACATTTTTAACAAGGATTTCTAAAGGTTTCTGACTGACTATGGCATCTCCAAGCTCTCTACTGGCACTAACTATATTCCTGAAAACTGACCTCATCTGTGACACCATCAATCCCTGAGGAATACGCAACTGTTGTAAACACAAGATATTCTTAGCAACAAGAAGCTTCATCTTTATGGAAAAAAATTATATTAACTATTCTACTTTAAAAAAACCCAAACAACTAACAACGTGCCTTTCAGTATTACACAGAAGCAGAAGAAAGCCTTGGGCCTACTATATTCTTAATCAGTGCCTAGAAAAATAAAAACAGTAACCCTCTTCCTAACGCCAATGCTGAAATTTAACAGACAGAAAAGGTAAGGGTGGTGTGAGAGGTGGAATGACACATCTGCATTATCGGGTCATCTTCTATGACCCCTGAGGTCACAGCAGACCAGTGGCAGAACTGTAAGTGTAGACCAACTCCCAGCCAACAGCCTGATCCATTTAATGTGTGCCCCCAATGACTGACTGTTAGTAATTAAATAAGTACTAGTGGTTGGACAAGGAGAGTAAACTTTTTTAAAAATTCTGAAGGCATTTATTTACAGTTTTTCCTGTAAAGGTAGAGTAGAGGGATATTAAGTATTGAGAGTCCTGCAGTATATTCTTGTAGACCATTTTTACCGTTTGGCTGTCTTCAATGGTGCACCCTTCTCAAATCTGCTTTTCTGTCTTTAGCTTTTCTTCCCCCACTTCTCCCTAAAGCATATGCACCCAGCTCCCCGTCACACCTCAAACTGAGTTTTCACAATTCCTAATGAGCATTTATAATGAGATTTTATGCTCTTCCTATTTTACATTCTTCCCAGTTTTCCTGAAGCCACTTGTCCATTCCTTGCGGAAGGTGCTCTACCTAGGAAGCACTCTTCCTTTCTACTATTTCACCAAGAAACAAATCTTTCTTCCAGAACAACTTATTTATGATGCACTCAGGAATTAAGAAAATATATTGAACAACAGAGGGAACAACTGCAACATCTTAGCAGGGTACAAGTTCCTTGAAATGTGATTGATAGTTAATCATAATGGTCATTAAGAGCCATTAAGAGCCACGTGACCTGAAGAGTCTCTGAGAAATACACAGTTTAAAAATACAGGAGGCTGGGATCTTTAGACCAAAGATCTCTCTTTTGTACTTCAAGTTTTGTGAATCCTTAAAAATTTCAGATTTGGTGAAATACAGACGTGCAATACCATTGCGGTTAGACAGCTGCAAGGACATTCTGCCTTTGAAGTTGTCATGTTTCCTTTTCCTTACAAGTCACACCAGTTCTTCAGTGTCACATCAGCCCATGTTTATAGAGATCAGAAGAAAAAGTACATGTCCCAGTGAGATTTCTGATGAATTCTTTCCATCATATGTGACTGGCCACTTTACTGAGCTATTCTGACTAAAGCGATGAGAAGGAAGCAACTGTCGCTGTTTTCTGCTCCAAAGCTGGAGATAGTGTCAAAGGTTTTTAGTGACAGAATTCATGCAACCTCCCAAAGCACCAAAGGAGACATCCATCACTGACACTGGAACAAGGTAACCATGTTCAGTAAAATAACAAACATCTGGTACAACTTAAAGGGGAAATCTCGAGCAGTCTTCCGAGGTCCTCTATAGGTTAAAATAGTTTTGACATGCATCCAAACGCTGAATCTAGAATCACCCTGCCTAAGACACAAATGTTATCAGTATCTCACCTTTCTAAGCTAATTCTTGATTTAACTCAGAAGGGAAAATTGCTATTTTTATTTATTTTGAATGAGCTATAAGGATAAACATGACTGAAAACTATGGCCAGACCATAGGTTGGCTTGTCTACAACCAAACTGCAAAACAATCATTACTTCAAACTCATTTCCTCTAACTCCAATCACCTGAGTTTTTTCTTCAGATCATCTATTAGCAGATACAAGGCCCATTATAAATAACCACTAATTTTCTGCAAGCAGGCACAGAATCTGAATGGCTAGATCCTGTTTCCAAGGGAAAGGAAATAAAGTGAAAGAGCATATTAAAAGTAGGTGAGGCCTGGAAGTATTTGGGAATTCAAATATGCAAGTACAAAGTAGTATTAAGAAACAATTCCAGGATAAAGGCAGCCTTATTTACAAAGTCATTTACCGTAAATCAGAAGCAAGTGCTATGTAACTACTCACCCATGGATCATTCCCCTTGACAATCCTGTGACCAGGAATTAAGACACCTTCAATCAGACAATCACTGTGCTTTGACATGTTCATTATTATTTATAATGGACAGTTTTCCTCAGAATGGGTGGCCCATGAAATTGCACATTCAAACTGGATAGTTCAGCCCTGAATCTGCTGAAGTTTAAGACAACCTTGGTCATTTTCATTCCTGTATTTTCCCCTTTTATGCACACAGCACTAATGTGACAGTCCACCAATTCAGCTTTTTTCCCCAACACAGCACCTTTCCTCCTTAATTAAAAAAAAAAAAAAAAAAAAAATCTCTTTACAGAAGTCTGTCTTTTAGGAGCAGGCAGTAATTTTCAGTATTCTTTCTCACAGATTTCTCTCCTCCCTCTTGTAAACTGAGGTAATATTATAGGATATAATTAGCATATTTGTATATTACTGTATTTTACATTTTCACATTACTTGCAAACCCTGAGCAAGTGCTGTTGACCACAACAGTTAAATCTACTTTCCATTGTGTTTATTTTAAAGCAAAAGTGAGTTGTTCATCAAACATATTAATATTTCAAATGTCCTACCACTACTTTGCACATTGGCCATATCTGTTCCTTGGCCATGCTTTATCTTATTTGAGCTTACTGACAACTCCGTAACTTTTTGTTTCTGTGAGGACACACATTTTCCTTAGAGCTAAGCCCAAACTTGCAGTCCAAGCTTGGCTGTTACCATCAGAGTTGTAGCAATCTAATATTCTCTAGTTCAGATTCTGTAGTATGTCTTGTGGCTACTAGGATAAAAAAAAAGAAAAGTGAAAAATAGTTAAAACATGGGTTTGCCTCTACAATTAGCAAAAACACTAGCCTTTCCTCATCAGGAACTCAGCAATTTACAAACACAACATATCCCAGCAACCTAAGATCCCCATGAGTAGTAGTTTCATATGTGTTGCCCATGCTTGATTAGCATAGCTCTTAACAGAAGGGACAAACCTCGATATCAAGTGCCAAAGGCCTGACCAAAACACAGTGAAAATGAAGCCTCGGTTGGCTTGAATAGTCATGCAGTCCAAGACAAGGAAATATCATATTTCCTATGACACAACAAAAACTAACCTTCAAGAAGGTAAGGACATTTGATTAAGAAAAACTGAAGAGTTTAAAAACCAGGGGGGAAAAGAACAACAGGTTTTAGATTGCTAGTGGTTGTTTACCAAACAAACTAGATCAGACTGCAGGAACTTCCGAATTAAAATTTGAATCCTGAATTAAGAAAGTTAAGATGAGCTGGGGAGCATGAAGAATTGGCTGCCCTTAAGTCACCCATGCAAATCAGAAGAGATAAGAAACATGAACACTGACTAAGTGAGAAAAGTCTCCAAGCTTAAACTGTTGATGGAGAGGTTTACTCAGAACCAGACAATCCATATACATGACCAGCTACATAATTTATAATTTAATTTACAAAAGAGCCTCAATGCTGTCATCACCACACTGTATTATCAATGTGCCAGGAAAGGAAGTAGTAGTTAGAAAGCCTACTTAAAGCGCATAAGGTCTTCCTTTAAATACAGCCAATGTTTACAGAGTATTTTCATCACCAAGACACTCTGACACATTTTTTTCAGAAAAGGTATCAGAGAAGTCTAGAGGAATCAATTTAAATTGTTTATGAAACATTGATGGCATAGTTTATCTTCAAACATGTCTTAAAGAACTGCCAGGAAACTTAAGACAGAATGATCTATCAGCTGAACTTTTGTAGATAAAGTTAAATTAGTTCTCATCAGAAAACTCTCATTCTCTCTGATATATCATTTCTCTTCTTTCAACTCAAGAAATAAAAATTAGAGAGGCTTTTCAGCTAAAACCTGCAAGTTACTACCCAAATGCTCAGTCTCTCCCCCTTATTTCAAAATAATCCTGTTATACTGGCACACACATAGCAATGTTTGACAGCAGTCATATCAATACTACCATGAAAATGTGAGGCTCATAATTCTGACATGAACATTCAGGTAAGCATCCTAATATCAGGGCTTCTACTCAGACTGGTGAAACTTCCTGGTGCACAAAACTCCTGACAACACGTTAATTTTAGTACCATGGAGCTGCTGTTCTAGGAGCAACCAAGTCTGAAAACTCTGAAGATAATCTTGGCTACAGAGAGACAGTTGTTCAAAGACTGGTTACCAGAGCAAATTCACAATTAAATGCCCTCTCTCTTCTCACACTGTCTTTACAGAAAAGTTTTGGTTTTTACCTCCTTACTTACCTTTTGACTTTTTCTTTCTCATCCCTTCTGCACAAAAACACACTGTTCAGCACTTGCAGTCATTCATTTACATGGAGATTTAAAAAAAAAAAAAAAAAAAAAAAGAAAAAAGTGTGTGTTTTCCTCATTTTTCCCAATTCTTTATTCTGGAAAAAGTACAGTTGCTTCATAGTGCTGGGGGGAGAAGGGAAGGCCTTTTTATAACAGTATTACATTTAATAATTGCTTTGTAGAAGTAATTCTCCACTCCACCCTTGTATATGCTCATTTAACAAAAAGATTCATTTTAAAATCCACTCCTTGGAAGAAGAAACCAATCTACATACCTGAGAAAGAGAGTCTCCTTCTGGTGTCAGTTTAAGCCACCTGAGGTATCTTGAGAGTACACTAACAGGACAAAATGCGATTTGTGCTTGATGATGCGCCTACTTCTGCCAATACCCCAGTGCTAAGGGCTTCCAAACTACTGTTTTAAAATTATACAAAACCGTACATGCTACACAATTTCATTAGAGAAAGGAGGCAGTATACATTGATCAACTCTTCAAATTATACCCATGTACATCTGTTTTTTCTGCAGATCAAGGATGAATCTCCCAAAATGCTTGCACCTCTCCATACTCGAAACAAGCAGGCGCTCAGCTCAGTGTCACCAGCAAAAGACCTTTTCACAAGAACCTCTGATGGACTACAGCAGTTACCTCAATCTCTGATTTCATTTTTTTGTTAGCTGCCTTTAGCACACAGTAAGAACAATTGCAGCAACAGGTATTTGTCTCCTGCTTACAGCTCTAAAGGACATCACAGATGTGCCGAGTTTATTCAAACCTATGGAGTTAGCAGTTCTGAAACAATGCTACAACTACCAGACACAAAGTGGCCACACCACTAGGCATCGCAACTGGAAAACAAAGGAGATATTAAACAAAACCAAGAAGGACAGGCCTTCACATTAGTTGCAAGTTCAACACTGATGGAGTACATTTTTTTTTTTTTTTAAAAAAGTGAGCAACCACAAACTTGCCAATACGAAGATGTTAACAGCTGAGTCGGTGACAGCTTAACAGTAAAACCCAGGCCTCTCTGACACCATTCACTTAATTATTTTCTTTATTGTAAATCTTTAGACTTTAAAACAGCTTGAACTTGGGGGAGCTCCTGTTTTCTGTCATTTGGCAACTCATAACATGCAGGGTTGTTTCATTTAGAATAAAACGTTAGAAAAGTGATCAACAGTAAATCACTGCACAGTGCACTTAAAAGTCTCATAAAGTGAAGAGTTGGAAAGCAGAGACGATTCATGTAAAAACAGAGGGGAGGAGATGATTTGCTGCTTACAGCACAGGACTATAAGTTAATACATCTGGGTTCCATTCCATACATTAAATGGAAATACCACCATGTGCTTCACAGAAGTGAAAGGAGGTTTTATTCATCAGCATTTGTAAAACATTGAGATCCCAAGGTAAAATATTTTAACAAAACAGGAATTACTGTTAGGGTGTTACTTTACTTTGCACAATATTTTATGGAGGAAAACAACAGCTTAATAAAAATACAGCACCCTATTCCCTTGAAGTTCCTGTGAAAATGGGCTAGTATTTTCATACACACGTTAAAAGTCAGGTTACCAAAAAAACTGGGAATAGATACATAAATGTCAGCATCTTGATCTTCTGAGTAGAGAACACACAAACTTCAAGTCATGCACTAACTCAGCCTCTTAATTCAACAACTGACCTTAAATATTTAGATTTGAAAATGTCTTAAAGTGCTTACAAATTCAAGACTGACACTCCCAAATAATGTTTTGCAAAAGCAAAACACATACTTCGGCTAGGTGTCCCACTAACATATCTCAGACAAAACCCAAAATGCCCAAAGGAAGTGAACTTTGCTTCAGCTAATCAACAAGTTTTCATCTTAATGTAAGCTGAAAAACTTCTGTGGTGTGAATACTAACCACAAAGAAACTACTCTGAAACTTACCCAAAAATATTGTAATGACTCAACACTCAAATAGCAAAACACATTAATCTGTGTTTAAATTAATGGCCTACAAGCCAATCCCTCTCCATTTCAGCCTTTTGACTTTGGCAGTAGAGTCATGTCCCGATACTCTTCCTCCAAAGTCCCATACAGATAAAAATTAAAGCTTGACAGTACAGTAATATTATTAAAACATCAAACTGCCTCAAACACTACATCTCGGTCTGACTGATCTTAGCTCTCATTATTTGCACGCGCTGCTACCAGAGAAGCAAGGTATTCCTTCCCAAGATCCCAGTACGGTCATTCAGACCTTCAGTATGTATACCGGGTCTCGTTGTTGCTTGATGCTGGCTGGGCAGTGGTATGCTTATGAGAGATGATGAGTGCCTTTGCATAGTTTTTTTTTATTTTTTTTTTTCTCCTCCCTTCACTCACTAAATTGTCTTCATCTTGATCCATAGGTTTTTCTCTGTTTAGCTCTTCCAGTTCTCTCCTCCATCCCACTGAGGGGAAGGAAGCAAGCAGCTGGGGGGTGCTTAGCTGCTGGGCTGTGTCAACCCACCAGAATGGCATCAGGAAAAGGCACAAAAGACATTTTATGACTACATCAGTGTCTGAAAAATACCACATTTTGGCTTCACGTGATCTTGCAAGACTAAGAAAAAAGTTTTCTTGCTGATTTTGAAGACACTGAATAGTCACTGATGTACAAAGACAGAATACTGCCCTCATTGCATTGCTTCCAAGCCTGACTCAAAGCTGGTTCAGCTGAATATGAACAGATTATACACCAGGTCCTCTAGAACCTGACATTCCCAGAACAGAACTCCATGCGCAGAGAGAACTTTTGGCTTGCATTGCATACTTGCATCCAAAAACAAGTATTGGTTTTACGCAGAGCTTAACTTGCTTACATTTTCTAAGCAAATTTTTTACACTTTTCCTGTTTTCTCAGAGAACTAACAAAGCAGAATATAAACTCTGAACAATACAGATGTCAAAAGGCACCTTCCTAATACAGTTATTTCAATTGTAAATTTACCCCAATATAGCAGTTTAAAAGCTATTCATTTTTTGTAACTGTTCAAGGTAAGAAAAATAGTGGTTTGCACCTGATATTTTTAGAATAATGATGTTCTGTTATTTTTGCCTGCAAATCATCCTGTTACAAAGGTCTTCTTTTAAACACTGTAGTTGCAATCAGTTGGTTTTGGGAAAGTGGCATGGACACTATTCTAGTTTGCACATCAACATGTGAATCCCTGGATCTGCTTTGTGAAGGTAGACTGTTACCAGCTAAGTGAGAGGAAATGAAATCTAAGTGTCTATTCAGAGTCTACAGCATTACTTTAAGGAAAAAAAAAAATCCTCCAGCTGCTTATGTGGACACATCTGCCCCCACAATTAAAAAAAAAAAAAAAGTGATACATTAGTTTCATTGTAAGCAATCAATCAAATGGCATTTGTGTTTGGCATAATATTCTGTGTTTAAATTATTATAAAGACACAGTTAGATTTTATGCATAGGAAGTCTAAGACCAATCACAGGCTTATAAACACTGCTCAAAACTAAAGGTTTAGGAGAATCCAGGAAGGTATTCAATTGACTCATTGATAGGAGTTTTGAACAGGTATGTATATGTACTCATATGGAATAAAACAGCAGATAGAAATAAATAGAAAAGGAAGTTCCAGAAAGAGTTTGAAACTGCTAGAGAAAGAATTTTTGGGTTAAGGATTGCTAATATTTTGGAGATACTGTGAAAGAAATTGTCTATCTGATTGTGCTGGCACCAAGACAAGAAAAACTTGGTATACCACTAAAATAAGTAGCTGAACATAAAAAAAAAAAAAAATATGTCTCAGTTTCTCCTCATGTGTATCAATCCACAAAAATCCATGGTTTGGGATAAAAAAAAATAGTATTTTTTGTCTGTAAATTTAAATTTAAACTGAATTTGCACACTTATTCTAACTCCCTGTTTTACAAGGATTTAATCTACTCTCAGACAAGGTCAGGCAGTGCTACTTATCTGGGACTTAGAAATTGTTTCCCAAATTAATAGAAATATAAGCCTTATAGATCATTACTCTAGTACAAATAAATTTGATAAACACTTAAATGCATCAATATTTGAAATGGATGTTGACAACTAACCAACACACAAGGAGCAAGACTTAACAGAGAACAGGAAATCAAGAGTAATCCCCCTGGAAAAGTACTAAAATTACTGGGTTAAAGGCAGCCAGTTAAAGGATGTGAAGATACAGCCTGTTGTCCAAAAATATTATCCCTGAACTCCTGCAAAGATTTCAATGGAACTATGAATGGCCATCAAAACAATCTCAACCAACCAACCAAATCACAAACAAAAAACCACACCATGACAATTTTTATTTCGCACATAATTTCTACAGTCTTGTTAATGC
Organism: Tyto alba; assembly: GCF_018691265.1. NCBI lineage: Eukaryota > Metazoa > Chordata > Aves > Strigiformes > Tytonidae > Tyto > Tyto alba. The sequence continues at coordinate 12,469,868 of NW_024881280.1, forward strand.
TAAATGTTTACTTATTCTGGATACTGTCTGCAAAACATCGCATTTTACAAGTGTCATTGTTAATAAAGCAAACAGTTCTAAAATAAAAAAAAATAAGCCTATAACATCACCTTGCTATTCATGTATCAGAATAACTTTTACATCGAGATTTTTCCTGTAGTCCACAAAACCTAATGACAAATGAATTCAAGATGCTGTTTCTATCCATGCTGAAGTAGGTAAATCTACTAAACAAACTCAAATCCTCACCTCTGTCTTAACAGATACATCAAATCCATCCATCACTCCTTCCCCCCACCGCCCCTCCTTTGCAGCCTAAGGGTCCCTTTTTCTTTTTCTAGTACATATTAAGACTTTTGTTCTGCTCTAAGAGCTAACTTTCCAACATTCCCAGGTCACCACTAGTATTTTGCTAATAATCTCCTTTCCCTCTATCATTTACTTCTATCTATTAAGAGTCATTCCAGGATTTCTTCAAATTTAGAAATGACTGATCCAAGCCATCTCTCTTCTCTTCCACACTTCATGTGGCTTTCTTAAGGAACACTTTGGGATAGAGACAGAATGCAGGATCCCAAGGGAGGAGTGGGTGCAATCCAGGAATAGGAACCACAGCACAGTGTGATAGACCAAGACCTGGCCTTCTAACACAGTGCCCCCAACAAGCTTTCAGATCCATTACAATGGGCCAGCATCCAAGATGTGAGATATACACAGATTAATCAGTTTCTTGGGGACCAAATATTTTACTTTAGAGTCATTTCCAACTATCTGACAAAAAGCAGCCACTCTTTTTTTTGTTGTTGTTACATAAATGACCAAACATTATATTTAATTAAGAAGCCATATAATTTCTTTTCCTAAGTACAAGGTAATAATTTAAAGAACTCTCATACTTCTTTTTCCCCACTGTTTATTAAAAACACAACTTAAATATATCAAACAAGCTACATTTAATTGATGTTAAGCCTGTGAAACAAAATTACAACTGTCCAGGAAATCAAGAGTATTAAAGAAGAACCTTGATCCCAAATTACTATTATTAGGAGAACTAAATTTTACAGCCTTCCAGTACTTAAAGGGGGCCTACAAGGAAGACAGAGAGAGACTTATTACAAGGTCATGTAGTGATAGGATGAGGGATAATGCCTTTCAACTGTTAGATGGTAGATTTAGATTAGATGTAAGGAAGGAGTTTTTTACTGTGAGGCACTGGCCCAGGGTGCCCCGAGCAGCTGTGGCTGCCCCCTCCCTGGCAGGGTTCAAGGCCAGGTTGGACGGGGCTGGGAGCACCCTGGGCTGGGGGAAGGGGGCCCTGCCCATGGCAGGGGGGTGGGAACTAGGTGATGTTTAAGGTCCGTGCCAACCCAAACCAGACTATGAGTCTGTGATTACAGCAAACTGCACTGTATCATTCAAAAGAGCAAGACCAGAGCTCAGCTATAAGGTGGTCTTAACTGAGCCAATTACAGACATTTCAATACATACTGAATGCTGACTCTGACCATGCGATGCCATTCACCACGTTAGGTACACTCCGGTAAATTTATTGTTGATTAAAAAATCTAGGTGCTATTTTGAATTATAACAAACTCATCATGAAGACATTCATAAACAGGCAATTTGTTCATGGGAGTGCTGGAACTTGGTTTTGAACTGAGGTATGCAAATAATGTGCATACACTTTCTCTGTCTTTATGACAAGAGAGAGGGGAGAGGTTTCTGTTCAGCTACCACCCTCTATACACAGGTAGGCGGAAAAGAGAGAGACTACACTCAGGACTGGATACATGGCACCACAACTGAAAGAACTCCAGCAACTGAGACACATGTCGTCATCTCCTCCAAGTTATTGCCTGTGTCACACATGCCCCTGTGAGGAGCTCTGAGGTAGCCACCACTTCATTTGGAATCAGACATAAAAGGTCTCAAAAGAATAAACTGAAAGCATTTTCTGGAGGGCCCAGAAATTGCATAATGTCACCTTGGGAGGATGCAAGGAGTTCCAGACAGCCGTGTTATAGATGTTCAGGATATTGCCAGCGTTTGAACTTTGTGTGTGGGCAGAGGAGGGGGGTAAAGGGGGAAGCACCTTAAAAGGAACAGATACATGCAACACAGTAGTAAAACATGGCTATGTCTTAATGCACACTCATGCCATCACAGACTGGTTCTGAAAGCCTCCAGTGAGAGATTACAAGTCCCTTCCCTTCCCTCACTGTACCTGTGACAAGCCAAAATAGTAATGTCAATTACATTCAGCCATTTACAAGAACAGAATATGCCTTCAGCAAGGACACATGAAACCCCAGGTGAATGAAGTTTTCCTTAAGATAAGAAGATTTGTTTCTCAAATTCCATTTCTGTATTTGAGACACCTGGGGTTTATCATTAAGGATATATTCTCAAGGTGGAAAATGCCTAAGGGAGGTCTGCTATCAGAGCTGGCATCTTTCCCACCCCCCTTACCTGAGGTGACAACAGGGAAGAAGGGCATACTCGCTAATGACTGCAGAAAGCAACACACAGTGACACTGACTCAAGAAGCTAACCATCAGTGACAAGGCAGTAAGACCCCAGGCAAATATCCCATTTTATGCTAGTAAAAACATATTTTAATTGGATTAATTCCTCACGACCATAAAAATTAGAGGGGCAAGACAAAGTAGGTGTTGCAAAGGACCTCCTTAAAGTGGAGCTTTCCCCCTAAACTGTCTCTCCTGGCTTTTACTGTGAACAGCATTTTATTTCAGGATTTTGTTGGCACTAAACATCTGAGAGAATGAGCTCACCTTCTTCTTTTGGGAAATTAGGAGATGTATTAAGCAGGGTTCTCTACACATTTCATGGATTAAGGACTTTCAGACATCTTCCTCGGATGTTAAGTTAACCAACACAGTAGGGGATCCAAGAGTCTCATCATTTCCTGAAACAGCCTTAGCACTTGTGAGGTAATACTTGAATCCCAGTGAACTTGAAACACTATTTTAGGACAAAGAATATCTTCCAGGCAGGCTGCTAGCAAGAAACAGAATAAGCAAGCTGTACTGGACTAAAACAACATATGTCTATATAACCTTTTGCAGGCAGATGACAAGGCTGTGCCCTTAACAGACACGAGCCTTGTTCTATCCACAACACAAGCTGATTACAACATGGCACCAAGTCCAAGCTAACAAATGCTCCTAAATTACTTAAAAGATAAATGCATCAAAAATGTTTCCTAGCTGCCTGAGAACCCAAAGCACTAGAAGTATCAAATTTTACTTTTCTACAGCTCTGTCATGCTGCATTTTTGCCAAATAATCAAACCATTTTTCCCAAGAAAGTCCAACAAATATATTTTAACTATTTAACCACTGTTTTTTATTTAGCTTTAAATAAATGAAACCAACAGAGTGTTTAACTTCAGACTCATTAAAATAACCATACTTTGCTCAAGATAGTGCTTGGTTAAAGGAACATCTATAAAAGAAGGTTTTGATTAATCTGTTTATTAAAGTTACTCATTATTTTCCCTCATTAGACCCTCATTGGTCTTTAAAAAGTGAAATTCTTTGAGCTGCTTCTACATCCTCTAAACAAAGCACATTGCTATCTGACAGATGTCTTTTCTTTTTAGTAACTTCTAGAACAGGAATCTTCTATCTCAATTCTACACTGTAAATACCAAGCATTTTTCTGTAACTGTGGGCAGATGTCAAGTTCTGCATCTTTTTGATAACCTTTCTGATTTGTATTTAAATATAACATAGCAGCTGAGATAAAAATAAGTTTTTAAAAGAATCTCTCGTTTCTGAGATACCTAATATTGTAAGAAGATATGACAACCAAGGCTACCCCAGCTCCAAAATCTAACAGATTTATCAACATTTCTACTAACCAGGAAGTCTGGAAGGTTTGAATGCCTTTTAATAAAAAGACTGTGTTTTCTGTTACTAATTTGGCATAGATTAGTACATCCAGTGACAGATCATCACCAGAAGATTTTTCAAACCAACATAAATCTCAAGTAAATTCCCAGTACACTGAAGTGTAACAAATAGCACAGTATCTTCAAAACATGATCAGATGATGCTGAGCTGGTCTGACCTAGATGTATGGGTCATTTAAAAATTGACATATTTTTTAAACTCCTGTCTCATCATTTCCACACTTTTTGCCTCTTAGTTTCCATTTCAATGGAAAGTGAATTACTGGGTTTTGGTACGTATAGTCTTATGGTTTTGATTAAAAAACCTAATATGGATTGTGAATTAGTAGAAGATATTTTCATTGACTCATTAGTTGTCCTCCAAGTTTAAAAGGAAACCAAACATGAAGAAAAGTCATTACTTAAAATTGCATCTCATAAATAATTATTTGCTGCCATGTTCTGGGATCTTATCCTCTTTTTGCAATGGATACAAATTCTAAATTATATTGTATATAACCAATGCCTCACCAATGAGGTGGGGTGCGTGTGCCTGCCTAAACTATACCACAACTCAGCCAGGCTAGAGATCAACAACCATGATATCTTTATCTTGGCTGCATCCCCTTAGCAAGGGATGACCAGGTGACCAAAATGCATCTACCTCACAAAAACAGCTCCTGATGGCAAAAGCAATAGAATATATTTTAAAATTATTTAATATGATGATAGCATAGTTTTTGGAAAGTGACACCTGAGGCATATATGGGCCACAAAAGCCAGGTGTTTATCCATTCAACAGTTCAGGTTTTAAGTACACCAAATAATCCAGGCAAGAAGCACAAGGCATCTTTTATTTTTCCTTCCTTGGAGCCTTTGCTCTTCAGTAGAGATTTCTGACAGCTGTCCTTACTTTTCTCAGAAGTTAACAGCTGATCTAAGAAAATACCATGAAATTTGTCTTTTTTTTTATATATATATATGTATACACACATCTTCTAGCAGAACCTCTAAACAACTGAAGAGCCTTGTATTCACCAATAAAGTAGCCACTTTTAGTAGAGAATATTCAAAAGCACTACTACTCAATATCTGCCTAAAAAGTACATCAAAACCCAAACAACTTCAAGTTATTAAAAAGGCAGAAATCATAACCTAGCCATACATCTATATCTCTGTGTGTATGTATATGCATACATTTTCCAGGAAAAAACCTGCTTCGCATCATATGCAGTTCAATAACATGAAGTTACATAACTTTTAAAAGTCAGTCAAAATTGTGAGCTATGTGAACTCTAAACTAGAATGTATTTCCCTGTGTTCATTTCCAAAGTGACAGTTAACTAAAACAGTTTTTCATTTACACATACTAAGATGTTGAACCATGCAAAGATATGAGGCCTGCTAAACTCCTCATCTATCTAAAATATAGACGTATCTTCTGTCGAACTGGCTACAAGCACAACTCTGCATCATTGTAGGGATCACACTACATGAACTGCTCATTTACTACCTTTACTGCTTTGGGACCCTCTGACACTTTCTGCTTTCTAAGCTACAGGCTTAGAGCCAGTCCTGCGAACTTGCTGGAGGGAACATTTCTGGAATAAATCATTTCATATGGCATTACTCCTCACTAAGACAATAAAATACAGCTCCCAGATTTCCTCTGGGGACTAAGTTCATCCTTATTTGTGATCATGGAAAAAGTGCACATCTGTAAGAGTTTAATAATACATGCACTTCATTTACCTGAAGGCTTTTTAACAAAGATGGTTTTAAATACTTACTGGTCCGTAACATTCTCCTTTTACCATGTCACTATCATCTACTTACCTATATATATCGGGTTGAGTAACTACAAAAAGATGCAGTTCTAGCCTGTATGAGGTTTTATAGTATATGAGGACAGTAATTACTTCTGAACCATTAATTGACATACTTGGGGTCAGTGAGGCCAAAAACCAAATGTATTTAAGTTCCTGCATCAGCTGAGACAAATAGAAACATGTTTTATTACATTTCTTATCAAAGAAGCTGGAAACCTGCTTTGTTACGGATACTCAGTTATACATACGTATTTAGTAAAAACAGAGCATTCAACATGCCTCTGATCTACCAAAACAACCAAACACAGCAAGTTTTTCAGAAAGCACAAAATTAAGGTAGTCAAATTCTCTGCTAAAACAGAGTGTTAAAAAATATCTCCCTCTCAATTAGACATGAGGGTGATAACTACGGAAAAAAACAAGCACCCAAATGCGTTTACACCACAATCAGAACAGGCTGAATCACAGAGCAGCAGCAAGTCAAGATGCAGCTCTTTTTTCAGTGTAATACTTGACAAAAGCAAGCACTCCTTTCCCATACACAGCATTAAGCTGCTTATTAATTGATTCCTTATGAGAAGTTTCTTTAAATGTTAGGAGTTATACTTTAGAAGCGCAGATGCACTTTTCGTTGTATATTTTTATGCATATGAATATATGTCACAACTGGTTGCCAATAGCATCATGCCCGTTCCAACCCCACCCACACCACTCACCTTCCCTCTCACCCCCTTCAGTGAGAAACTTATGCCAGTCTTATAGACAAAGGGTAAGTGTCCAGAAAGATACTGCTTGTAGTGATTTGTTAAGTGCTCAACATTCATGCTATGGAATAGAGCTTAAAACAAATTAGGGAAAAAAAAAAAAAAAAAAAAAAAAAAAAGGAAAACAAGCACCACCATCACATTCCAAAACATGCAGAAATGGGCACTTTGATTAGAATCATCAGTAAAGATATAACATGCTTATTTTTATACATACATGGAAATACAGAAAATTAAGCTGGCTAGTTTTTAAGATATTAATAGCAAACTCCAAACCCTGTCTTGATCATGTTTATCCAAACCACACTTTTATTGACATACCCTGCATTTAGCATGCAGATGCCAGAACAGCAACGTAACTAACACTGAAAAGCAATATAATTAACGTCCATTTCCATGGCACTGTATTCATCTGCATTATGTGTTCTGAAATAGATAAAACAATCTGTTGGTTTAAATGGGCCACAAATAGTTTAATCTAGAAACTGGAAGGTTATCTTGCATCAATTTCTAGGTATTAACATGTTATAGAGTGGTAAATAAACAGTTTGGGGGGTTGGGGAGTGTGTAGAAACCACAGTAAAAGTTACAACAGACTGGGGAGAGGAGTGGACAACAATAGAGAAAAAATAAACACTGTAAGATTTCTGACAGTGCAGAGTGAAAGATCATAAGCCTCTCAGGTCCCCCCACCACCATCAAAACATTTGTTACGTGAACTTTAATTTTCTTTCTGTGAAAAGAAGTCCAAGAAAAGAAAATAAAAGCTAGATGCAAACAAACACCATTGAAAGCTTCAAGACAAAAATGCAAAGGTTTTATATAATAACACTTCAATGGTGAGTGAAAGCAAGCCAGTCAGGGTCAGCTTGTACTTGCAGCAAACAAGTATAAACCTTGCAGTAGCTCCTAACTTCATATTACTGAATAATAAAGGACAGAGACATAATAGTTAAGCAAAACTGAAGGAGCAATTTGAAACAACAAAAACCTGTACAGGAGTAGCTATTCTTCAAAATTTCCATTACTGACTTGGTGTAAAATACTGGCTTAGAAGCCTCTTTACCATTGCTCAATTCAAGAAGCCAGATTCTGCCCTTTACACCTTTCAACAGGCATGTATTTTGCTCCTTTATCATAATTTCTTATACAGAAGTGGTTTAGACAAAAGTACTGCTAAATTAGTGAGCTGCTATTAGTATTTGAAAATTAAGTTCTTTCTCCAATTATATTCCAGTTTCCAACTATGCTAATGTCATTATGCTGAGAAATAAAACTGCTGGCACCTTGTGTACAATTTCAGAATCTTTTACCCAAATACACATTTTCAATGTAATAGAAAGTAGTCAAGTAATGACTTAGGTGATCTTAATACCTAATAAAGAAATAAAGACATTGTCTTGAGAGCAAACAACGTAACTGAGGTGGAAAGACTTTTCTCATTTGATAGGAACTTGGAGGACAGTATACTAGTAAGAAACAGAAGTCAGAGTCTTTTTCCAACTGCCAGATGGGCCTGATGCTGCCTGTTTGTGTTACTAGAGCACTGCTTAACAATGAAATACCTTTCCACTTCTGTTCATTCCTCTACAGACTGGCAAACAGATTACAAACTGGAGAACTGTTGCTGCTCAGCTTAATTAAAACTGGGACCCCTGCTGCTGCTAGCCTCATCTATCTAAACATGTTTATGGATGCATTTACTGCGCATCTTTCATTTTCATCCTAATTTAATCCCAGGCATTCACCACCTTACTTTAGTCTTTATGCCTATGTGTATTGAGCATAGATAAGTCAAAATCAGAGGGAGTTCCTGGTCAACCAACATCTCTACAAATCCTCTGAAATATATTTAATGTTGCACACAGTTTTCCTCTGCATGAAATGGGATGATAACAGTTTGCTGAGGTAGGAACTAGGAGCCAAATTCATGGTTTGTAAAGACAGTTCAGATTCTGTGATGAACGCTGCACTAATGGGTTTGCATATTTACAGTATTTTGCATGGAAGAGTCGAGAGAAAAACCTTAGCACCATAGTGAAGCAGAGTGTATTGTACAGATCTGTTTATCCCCTGCCAGACAGCTAAGGTACAGTTCCCATTAACACCAATACACCTGTTTCGCTGACAGACAGCCCATCAAGCCAATGGTATCTTCCTAGTAAAAATCAAACAGACTTTGGAATCAAGGAAACACCTTTATCTCAATACAGGTACATAGAACTATTGGTACATACAGCATATCACACCCTACACAGCACAGCGTACACAAGAAATGCCCAAGGGATAACAGTGCTGCACAGCACCACATAATCATTTTGTTGCTTTGAGTCCTAAACAAGCCCAGCAGGTTCTGTGCAGCTGGTAAATTCTCCATTGTAGCAGAAGCATGTGCATAAGGGCACGCAAAGCTTGCTTTGAGAGTCATTCATTAGGAGTAAATTCTAGCAAACGAAGCATACGATAAACTGCTCACACCATCCTTCTAGGCCTCCCATTCTACTTCTTTGGTTGCCTGGGCTGCTTTAAGATTTCCACATAAATAATCTAAAAGGAATTAATGTTTCTAATTCTCCACCAGGCACTTTATTCTAATTTGAAATTTCGGTAGTCCCACTGAGTCCCTGATACAAGAGAACTAACCCAACCTCTTTCATAAGATCTGTGCAGTGCATACAGTCACAGAAGGGTGAAAGGAAACAACCACTCATCATAATCATGCTTCAGTGCAATTTAAAACAAGGAATGGTATCTGAACTGGCAATACTCAGCACAACCCTGGTCAACCAAAACCCTATCATAACAGAAGGATTCTCTATGATACCCTTGTTCTGGCTGACAGGCTGACTTTTTTTTTAAAGGGAAAGGGAAACATTTTGGAAGAAGAGCTACAGGCATAATTACAATACTTTCACTGATGGGTCAGAAGTAAGTAACATTTGGACCTTACTTGCAATGCTGTCAGGACTTGAATTTAAGGTGCTGAGGGGTCAACAAGATATTTGCTATCTTTATAATCCCAAAACTGATGTGTACCTTGTAACCAGACTATCCACATTAGATTTATGAGTTTAAAAATAGCCATCCTTTACTTCAGCACTCCTTAAAATATACCAATGGCAGTTGAATATATGCTTGTCGCAATAAATAAAAGCCTCAAACAGATTACGATCAAGCAACCATTTCAATGTAAAGCACAATCACTACAACCCACACTTCAGAGTCAAGTTATCAGGTGATGCTATTTTAGCAAAGGAAGAGAAATTTTCAACAATCATATGATAAGTTAACAGCTCTGGAACTGTCTACACCAAACCCTTAATATTCTTGCTCTTTTGTTTTGCTGCTAAAAAGTGCAAGTTACACGCAGAGTTGAAGAGAAATTGCATTGCCCTGTAACATCAGGGCAGGTCCTGATACTTAAACCCTCTTCCTCATTACAAACTCCATTCAACAGTAATTTTATTTCTGAATATCCTACCTTTATATAAACTAAAGGCCACACATTTGTCCTGTACATACTTCTCCCCCCTCCACCCCTTTCTACAATCTTAAAATGATGTATTTTAAAAAAGAAACAACCACCATATAATGTGGGTTAACTCTCAAACAGAACAGTATTTTTAAGAGATTGAACACTGATGCTAAGTATTCAAACACACATTTTAATATTAAAGAGACTTGATTTTCTTGCATGATGAGCACTTACAACCTTTTTGTAACTTACACGGCCAAGATAAAATTATGTTAAAAGAAATTTCACTGGACAGACCACGATTTCACTCAGAGTTATTCTCTATGAAATCCATCCTGCTATTTGAAATTCTCAAACTCACAACACCCATTAGTCAAAACATAGCAAAGTACCACTCAAACATTCAGGAAACCAGTGATGTTTACTTTGAGGTTCACCTTCAAATGAATACAGAATCCATATACCATGGATTGTCACTGTCTTTGTTATGAAACGTTTTCAGGGTTTAGCCCACCGGGCATGTTGAAATGATAAATCATCTTCAGCTATATAAAACCAACCTCACTCAGACTGAAATGCCTACAGGGAAAATAGCATCTACCCAAAGCAGCACAACTTTTTGTAGATTCCTTAAGGTTTTAATCGTTTGCCAATTCTGCTTTAATATCTGTAAATTCCACATTTTTGACAAGTAAATACACACTCCTCCTCTGTTTCCCACCCCTTTACATATCCTTCCCAAGCCTTACAGTCAGCTAGCCTTTATGGCTTGAATATGAAAGGCTCAAGGCACTTGACAAAATACTAAAAGATGTGCTTTGTAGTGAAAAAAGTGGCAGGGGGAAAGGGGAAAATAGTACCTTTGTTATTGTTCTTAAATCTCCCTTCAGTATTTGCATTTCAAAACAAGAAGAGTAGATGATACTTCAAAATGAAAACATCATTTCCTTTGTCTTTCATTCCTCCTCCATTTACTAGCTCATATCTAACTAGATTTACAACCAAAATGTTGTCATTCCACTAAACTCAACAGAGAATGACCTGCATCTCTCTGCCTCAGGTTTCAAATACTTAGACACCCTGGAACCACAGCTTCATTCTGCAGCAGGATGCAGATGAAAGCAAGTAAAGTTTACCATCTGAAGATCTTTCAGATGAGACTTTAAAAACTTAAGTTTCTTCAACTGACAGGACAATAGTATCATCCATTTTGAATGAAACCAACAGATGTGGCCAAATCGGTCATATTTTTGTGCACGTTATTTCACGGATGTCTCATCTTAGAGATATGATTGCACTACTGCAACTGTACAGTATATCTGTATAAGACGATCCATATGTTTGTAGTTAAGGTCAAATGGGTGGAGAAAATCCACACATTTTTGACAGTTAATTTTAACAAGTTAGTAACATTCATAACCTAACGAAGACAAGCATCTGCTCAATAGCATCTTTCATTAGTTGAAAAGTTCCTCCTTTAATGTCGCTTACTGAGGTACCCACACTAGGCCTGATAAAGCCAGCATGGCAGATATAAGTGTGATCTATTTGACACAGCCACTGTTGTAGCACAATGCAAATCCATTCAAAGACACTATGCACTTACTAAAGGGAAAAAAACAGGACTCCTTTTCCACACATACTAAGCTTCTAAAAACTCACACAGACAACTAGTTCCCCACTAAAACAACTTCATAAGGTGGTATGTACCACTAGTGAAGGGAATATGTATTGCAGAGCCTAAGCTAATAAATTTTGTTGAATAGCACAGGATTCATTCCAGATCAGCCAGACCCAGGAAAAGCAAAGGATGAGAAGGTGTGCTAATAGAATGGGCTATCAGACAGGCTGGGAAAGAGCACAAAGGGGGGGGGGGGGGGGGGGGGGGGGAAGCGGGGGGGGAGTGGAAAAAGCACTCACACCAAAACACACAACACACCATGGCTTTGCTGCCATGAAAAGAAAACCACTGAGAAATTCCTGCTTCCTCACATCAACTTTCCCAAAATTTCTGCTAAGGAGGCTCTCTCAATATTAAACTTAATCTTATACATGTTTAAAGGTCTGTTTACGATTTTGCTCCTCTCAATTCTGAATGATCTCCTCCCTTCATACCCCCCAAATCCACTGCTGTGCCCTCCATTTAATTAAACAAGCTTTACATGGAATTAAGAAAAGCTATGAAAGCTAAACTAAGTCAGTCATCGGTTCCAAAACAGAATGCTCTAAAAGCTATCAATCTCATATGAAATGTAACATATGGGTATTGTTCTTCAGCCAGCCAGAAAAGGGAGGCTGTCTGCAAATGATTTAAGAATAAATATATAAAATTGTTAATACAATCTTCAAAATTCCATGTCATGTTATTAAAAAACTCCCATGTCTTTTTAAGCTGTTCTTACCCATGGAATCCTATGCTGCAGCACGTTCATGAAACAAGCTAATAGTTCTCCAAAATTAGATAACAATAGACAGATTACTGGGGAAACAACTTATACCTTAAATAATTAGTTTACATTTTCTTATTTACTTCTAACTTATTCCACAACGGATCCAACAGAGAGAACCCGGCAATTCATATATGCTATGCATGAGAGAGATTGATCACTTTACCCAAACAACCTAAAATTTCCCAGTATTTTGGAAAAATCTCCATTTTTGTTATTTTTCGTGAATCTCCTTAACCACTAAAAATTCAGTTCAGACCTCTGTGTCACATTAAAGTGATTTCTCTTCAAGGCAAAACAAAATAACAACATAACTATTCCTAGTCCTTGCTTTTTCAAAACCTAGAATGAAATCGACTCACTCGGTGTTGTAATATTATGAACTTTTAAATTAAAGGTTATTGCCAGAAAAATACAATCCTGCATCTCTTAAAAACAAAACAAACAAAAACACCTCAAGTAATCAAGATAATGATGTGCAATTCACACAATGCAGTACTTCATCAACCTCCTCCGACCTAAAACAGCAGCAATTTTTTCTTGCTTTCTCCATTACCAATGTGCTGGAAAAATTAATTTTATTTACAGGTTTGTGGGGCTTTTGTTTCACTTTTAATGCTCAGAATATGAAACTGTGCATGTAATAAAGACCTTATGAAAACCAAGCAGTCAAAATGAATTTTGTATTTGTATCTTTGTGAAAATAATTAACTGTTTAGCCATTCTTATTTCTCACAGAAATTAAAGTCTTTGGTGAAACTCCTTTTTAAGTGCCCCCATTCTGCTTGCAAGCCTCTTATCTCATTGCTTTATTCTAGAAAGCTTATAAGAGTCAAAACCACACTCAAAGAAACTGTAGGTCCTTCAAGTACTTGAGGTCAAACCTACAGCAGACTGCAAGATCAAAAGAGAAACTGTGAATAGAATTCTTACAGACTACAAAGCTTTGTAGTAATATGTCTAATAAATTCACATTACTATAGGGATGGGTAACTGTAATAATCAAAAGCAGAATGAATGGATTAGTGAGCAACTGGAAAACAACCTTCCAGATGGATGCTTTTTAAAATTTTTAAGTACATACTGTGATGGAATGGAAAACAGTACAAAATATTTATTCCTTTATCAGGGCTGAACCTGCTCATCTGACTCTATTATCTTTACTTCTTGATTTCAAGTTAAAATATAGCCAATACAATCTGGGTATATCTTATCCCCTTCTTCAGCACTGTGCTCAAAGACCTCTGGCCTAAGGGGGATGCAGTTCTATGCTATTTTCTGAGAAAGGCTGTCACACCTATATTTCATCTAATCAGCTTTTATTCAAAAGATAAGATATAAGGCAAGACAGAGTAGAAATTCCTTGCACCATAAAAAACTGGGAGGACTCTCACTCTTATCTTCTTCCTGTCTTAAGCCTTACCCCACTCAGTCCTCGGACACTATCACCTATGACCAGCTAGTCACTACTCACACTATCATCTGTATTTCAAATTACCAGAGATAATGGGAAAGCCTCAGCCCAATAAGATTTAGTTACTTCCCTCCAAGTTCTCCTACAACCTGAGGGACTGGAATTCTTTAAAAGTAGTAGCAAAGTGTCACTAGGTACACATTATGAGATTTCTTGAACAAGCAACAGTCCGAAATATTCTGTCATAAACCAACACTCATTTGCACGTGCAAGATATGGAAAGATGCAATTTCATGCTTATCTTAGAGCTTTTCAAATATTACGTTATTTGATTTGGAACCATGTTCAAAAATTTTATCTCCATGTCAACTGTTGGGAGCCACTACCAAAAGAATAGCTTGGACATGAATGACAAATCCCAGCTTAAACAGCTAAGAGTAATCACCAGAACTGCTGAAATAAATGCATTTATTATGTTTGGTAGACATCACAAACAACAGTTTAATGGAAAATCTGATGCAGCCTAGCGTTTGTGAAGAATACCACAGGGTATGAAACCTAAAAATGCCAAGCCAGTATTCTTGGTAATTATCACCTATTTCATTGCTGCTCTTCAAAATCTCAAGAAAGATCAGTTTTTTCACTGGAAACTCTGTCCTAACTACAACGTGAAAAAAAATCTCTCTCAAAAAAAAAAAAAAAAAACCAAAAAACAAACAACCCAACAATTTTAATGAAAGACAAGGAGCATATAAAGATTATACTTATACTACTTTACTACTTAAGATGCATACTTATGTTTTTAAAGTACTGGATACTTGGTTCTGCCTGCTTGCTTCTCAAGTACATCTTCATCATGTTTTGTTTGCTTGCTTAAGTGCTATAAAAACTCCAAGTTTCATTGTTTGAAGGAGACAAATATACTTGGTATATTTCAACATCCTGCTATACCATGAAGTCACATAAGACTAGAACTGATTAAGCTTTTCATTGTAATTATCAAAGCTGAGATGCATAATATCAGAAATCACTACATTCAAGACGAATTCCTATACAACCCCTTCATATTTTGTTAATTCAAAATGCAAGAGATGCAACTAGATAAGCAAATTATTTTAAAGAAACCCACAATACTAATTTTAACCTTGTAACACTGCTGTTAACGTAAATAACAACTAGCTAAAATTCACAAATAAGGCAAAACACTAGACAAGGTCTCCTTTCATCCACCTTCTAGCAATTCTGCTGGCCACAGGGCAGCTGCATTGTTGATTCCCAGGGACTGTAACAAAACAGTAAACACAAAGGAGGGAACATTCAAAAGATAGCAGGAATATATACATTGCAGTAGGAAGAAAAAATAGGCAGCTGTATCACTGATGAGGCAAATTATCATGGAAAAGTCAGTAGCACAGTCTCCTTCACTTGGAGGGAAAAAATAAACAAAAAAAATACTGATTGATTGCCAAAAAGAAATCACAACTACAACATGTGTCCATAAGCATTTTTGTGCACTGAACTGTATCAGAAGCTCCAAATATTTTCTGCTTATTTATAAAATAAAAAAGGGCACATATCCACTCAGAGATAACAAAAGTTTAATATTAACATAGCTTTGATTAATTCTAAAAAATCCAACTCCTAGAAGCAAAGTTCAAATCTTGGTAATGTCAATATAAAGTTTTATTTTTCCAAAGCAGATAGATCGGGTTCCTATGCCATTTACCATATTTGCCCAGCAGCTTTTTGGCAGGAAAAGTTTTTGGATAAGACTTCAAAAACTAAAGTATTATTTGTTTTATGTTGATATTAATGTTTTCATTACTTCAAAAAATCATGGTTGGCCTGATGCCTTTGGCTTAAATTGCCGTTCTTTTCCTAAAGCTGGTAGTTTCTTTCCATCAAAGAGGATCTGCACAACCACCACAGACTATACTTATCAAAACCTGCTAGAAAAACAAAGAATATTGATCATTAATATGATCACATTAGACTTGAGCATGCTTCAACATCCAAGTTGCAGATACAGTGTATGTGAAAATATGCTTGTGCTGTATCACAAAAGCAACATGGTGATAAACTGAGACATAGAATATATTAACATAGGAAAGGGGAATTCAGATGCCAAGGTAGAAATAAAAAAGGATTTTTCTAAAGAGCTAAAATTAGCTGGTTCATCCAGCAAGGCAGAGAAGTACAAGAAGCCTATTCCAACTGGCAACAGCGACAAAGACAGCTCTTCCAATAAATGTGAAGTTACATGGAAGGAGTGGGACTGATTCACAGTGAAAGAAACAATCTACAAAGATGCCTGAGGCAGATTTTTAAAAGTTACAATTCGCAACTACATCCTAAAGTGAATGGAAAGTTAGTGAAGATGTTTGGGGATAAAGAAAGTAGATTGGGAGGGGAGAGGGAATAATGGAGGAAAAGAGAGGATGGGAGAGATGGAAAGAATCCCGGTAGAAAATTGGGAGCAGGAGTGACAGCCAAACCCCCACTCCTCCCCAATACAAACCAGAAAGCATAAACAATATTCTGCATCTCCTCTACAGGCTGGGAAGGAGAGGAGTTAAGCAATATAACTGTGGCAGGTTGTTGATTTAAATCTTAAAATTTAAATTGAGAGACTAGATCAAAGGAAGACTAATTAAAACAAAAATCAAGTACAGGGTGTGCAATTCCTCTCCTTAATTACTCCAACTGTAAACCCCAGGGCTTCTCTAAGTACTTCACTTTCAAATTTCCAGATTAGCTCACTTCTTCCACAGCTGAGCTGTTCCAAAGGCAGCAGCAAAGGGATGGTTGCCTAGAATTAAAATGAAATGCCAGTGAGTTCCAGTACAGTCTTTGTAAGTGGATGTGGGCTTTCTCCAACTGGCAAAACAAAAAGGTACCTCCTGCTGGGGAGTCTCAATCAAAGAGGAAAAAGCTGGCTTTTTGGAAGGAAAAAACATTCACAAAACTGACTAGCTGCTAAAAGGATTTAATTACTCTCTAGCCTGAATGGCGCACCCTGAATTAGGGAAAGATGCAGCTACATCAGAGGACTTGTTCTAATCATGAGATGAAGAGACCATGCTAGTAGGCAACTATAATCTTTCACACCCTCAAAGTTCTCTACACTTGTCTCAGTTTTTATGTTTCTGTCCAGTGCACATCCATATAACAAGGTCAGAAAGAGCTGTCCTGAGAGATGAAACTCACTGGCAAATACCCAAAGCAAAACAAACCAAAGGGTAAGCTCCCTGGTCACACTGGTCAAACTCAGTGCCAGGTAACACCTGTTTAATATGCAGCATTTTTTTCCAAATGTAGTAACAATCACATAGATATTAGCAAAGTGTACATAAATATCTCAACCTATTTTACAAATATTGGCTAAACAAAATGAAAGATATGTTTAGAACTCTGTCGTCTAGTAAATAAACATCCTTTTTTGGCCTTCAAACTTTTTTAGTAACTCTGAAATCTGGAATTGGCAGAGTGATAAAACAACCTAGGAAGAAGAACATAAATGAAGCTAGTTCCTGGGTTTAAGTTTGATAGCTTCGTCATTAAAATAAATATTATAAGAGCATCAGCAGAAAGGCCAAAGAATGAATCATGAGCTAAGTCTGACTACACCTTCTTAACTCAGCAATAAACATTAGTGCTGAATCATAGTGACAGGTTATTATTGGGGAAGTCTGTATTGCTGCTTCAGCTTTCAGGACTGTCAATTCACTACCTAATGCTAGTACTGAAAATCTAGAGAGTAAATGAATGACCAACAAGGGCACAGCACTGAACATAGCAACCCTTTGGAACACCCTAGATCATAAGTTTACATTTTGATTAGCAAAACTACCAGCATACTCTTAGCCTTGGTTGTCAGACTTAGCCACAGTAAGGAATGTAGTATTCAAACTGTTCTGGTAATAGGACTATACTGTTAGAAATCCACTTTGTAAGCAGATTTTTATCCTTCACCTGCTATCAGAGGTCACGTCACAAATGGTCTGATGGAGTAAGCAAGACTAGAAAAAAAAAACAAATGAAGAAACAGTATTAGAGAATATGCTGTAAACAACAGATTACGAAACCAAACAATGGTAACGCGTTTAAAGGGAATCAGGCACTATGTATTTATGATTTAGGCTGATCATGTCCTGCCCACTTGTCTTTTTAAAGATTCAACAAATTAAAGGACTTGGAGTGGGCCTGCTTGTACTGAAAAAGATATTGTGCATGTTTTCATTTCTTCTAGGACTACTGAACTGAAAGCAAAAGCTTTGAAGCTGCTCTTTCAATATAATGTGCCTATTGCTACAAACAGCTAACTCCATAACTGAGTTTGGCTTTCTTTCCTACATCATAAAATTAATGACTCAAGTGCCATCTACTGTGTCTGCACTCAAGTGCAGTACTT
Source organism: Tyto alba (assembly GCF_018691265.1). Lineage (NCBI taxonomy): Eukaryota > Metazoa > Chordata > Aves > Strigiformes > Tytonidae > Tyto > Tyto alba. Next base: position 12,488,121 of record NW_024881280.1, read on the forward strand.
CTACAGACAACAAATGGAAGATATTTCTATACGACATTTTTGGCACTAACTTATGAATTTTAAGCCAGATTTGATACCATACCTTCAAATATTGTCCTCCATGCAGATTAATGCCTATGCTCTCTGCTCAGACAACTAAACAGTCACCTTTGAGGTATGGAATTCAAGTTAATATAATGATCTAAAGCAGATCTTCAGATTTTCAATTACATTTAAAAAGAAAACAGAAAAAAAAAAAAAAAACAAAACAAAAAAAAAAAAACAGCCACAACAAAGAATTAGCCTGGTTTTCCTCTCATCTTGATTATGCTCTTATCATAACATCCTGTTTTCTTTCACAAGATCAAGGAAATCAGATATGGAAAAAAACCTTACAGCAAGCACCAAAAAAACAGCATTTGCCAAGAGCCACCAGATAACTATCATAAAAATAACACTGCATTTTGCTACACAGGGGTCTGTAATAGAAAACAGATGGATCTCAAAAATCCCTGGATTATCAAATCTTGTCTTTTAAGTGCATGGCTTTATTAGGGGAGAGTTCCAACACCTCTCTTGTAGGAAAGCTTCTTACAGAAGAACACCACAAGTAGAATACTACAGGAAAAATACAGCTTGGAGTTATTCACACAACACAGCTTTAACTATCTCATACAATGTCTGCCATTTCATGACATGCAGAACTTTGCATCAAAACTGGTTCACTTCAGCAATTAAAATACTGAACACAGGTGTCCCTGCAATGCTGCATTAAATTTTGATGGTGGATTCCTTTCAGCTTTCTGTTACATCCTTTTCCATCACAATCTATAAAGAGGGCTCATGGAAACTCACCTCCTTTTTTTCCCCAAGCCCCTCAGCACTCAGAGAAAGATAAAACTTTGGGCTAGAATTGTCATCACATGCATTAACTGCAGACCATGGGAGCAGTTTTGCTGGGATGGGGTAGGGGGCAGTTTGCGAGGAGAAGCATATCAGCTTCCAACACATGCTTATTCTGCTGGAAATGCAGAGATGTGGGAAGCAAATTAAACAAGGCCAGGGCCACAGATCTGTACGTGCCCTCTGCAAGTACAACTCACTTCATTTGTAATAGGTGGAAGAAACCAACAGAAAAAGCCTCTCCTCTAATGTGAATGTTGCTCTTTCCAAAACAGGTCCCTCTACAGCTCCACTGGCACATAAAGAGGAATGATACACAATCCTTTAAAAACAGAATAGCCACTCTATCACTATCACCACAGCGAACCACAAACACCCAAAGAGGTGTCCAACAGAATCCAAGCCCAGAGTGGATGAGAGGCCATATTCAAGTGCCATCCATGTTTCAGCATTCCTTTGAAATTCATTTTTTTTAGTTCGAACTTATACATGGTTATCAAGTAACAGGGACAATTCATCCAGACTAATAAAATATAAAAGGTTGCCTCCTACTTATTGGTTCCAAAATAAACACCACAATCAGCATGTGTGATTAAATTAAACTTTGTTTCCAAACTAAACACTGTGTCATGCACACAATGCAGGGTTTAAAATACCACAAATATTCTGAAGGGGTCACAAGGTACATAAAGGCAAACATAAGACCAATTTACAGCAGGAAATTTGGCAGAGAGGTATAAGGGGGCGTTTGAGGCTTGCTATTCAGGAGGAAAACTAGTACAATATGGTGCACACCTGGTTCTCCTTCAGCACTGATTGCCACTGGATCTGAAAGCGCACATAGCTAGAAGGAGGTTCCTGCACAGATCTCAAAACCAAATTATCCTGATGTACTCCAATGTCTGTTTGTAAAAGCACCACGCTATGAATACTGAAGTGTTCAGTCTGGGCTGACAACAGCCCTTTCACCTATCAGCTGTGTGTTGGATTTCATGCTCTTTGCCAGAGGGTTCACAGCTGGGAATTACATACAGGTCATGTGAAAAACTCTATAATACTTCAGTTCTCAGGTCTTTTTCTGTAACACAGGGTAATATGTCAGAACATTTTCCAACTGCCTCACCTTCAACTGAATTCACCTTACAAAGATAAACTACAATGTGACTAAAAGAGAATTGCTAATGCTATGCCAGCTCCCTTTCACCCACCCCCCCCAAACTGCACAGCACTTGCCTAACACACTTCAGGCTCCTGCATAGTTCCACCAAGGTGGCCTGAGCCTGACATACAAAAGTTGTTGCAATTCTAGGTCTGATTTCACAAGATGCTCTGGCAGTATACATCCTCCCTGGCCTGCATAACCTCAGTATTCCAGGGCCAATCTTACCATGATTCTGCCAAGACGGCTCAATTTTGATTTCAAAGTCACTACCTTTCTCTCCTAGTTCTGAACTTCTGAGCATCACAGGCAGTCTCCAACCACAGAGGCTGGAAAGAACAGGGAACGACAGCGTTCACTTCATATTCAGGGAGAAAAGTAAACTCTCACCTCAGTATCTGAGCTTCTCACTTCTGCCAAGCAACAGGCCAAAAGCCAACACACACTTTGTAAAGCCAAACTCTGTTGCCTCTCGGGCAATGAGAAGGCACCACCTTGTGGATGCTGCTTGGGGAGAAAGGCTTCACCAACTGGCAGAAAAAATTCCAGTACAGCCAATTCCCAGCTCTGTCAAGGGGAGCATCAAAGATCTGTATAATGAAAAAATTACCACTAAATAACAAGTAGCAGAGCGTGTTTCAGCTAACAAAGCATTCTGCCTAACTAAAGTGGGTAATTAAGGCTTTGTTATATTTCATCTCCAAATGAATACTGAAGTTCTTAAGTTAAACCAACTATGCAAAATCCTCACAAGGAATTTAACCTGTAACATGCAACAATAAGCTTCTCCACTAACCCACCTCCAGCAAGCACCTATTAGACACTTACTGCAAGGATCTAAATTAACATAATTGATTTGCATGTAGAAATATTTTTCCATAAGCAATAGCTAAACAGCAGTCACAGTCAAAAGCAAATTTAATCAGGAACTGTGCAAAACACACAGCCACTACCTTTGAAATAAAATACCCAAAATTGCTTTGGATCTAGCTACTAGAAAATATGTCCTCCTATCAAAAGACCATAAACACATTCTGAAAAGCTGATGGAACACAAAATTAGTGACAATGGGCTGATGGAACATAAAGTGAATAATAGAATACACTTCAGAATATCTATAAACTTGGCATTTGGAAAGTATGGAAAGCAGAAAATGCCTGTGATTTCTCTTTTAAAAGCTATTCGACTCCTTTATATATCGTCTCCATATCCCACCGACATTGTCAGAGCATTTATGCAATTTACACAGAACAAGCAACCAAAAAACCCACAAGAATATACAGTCGGCTTGCAATCCTTGAAAATGTTTCTATAGTTAGTATTTTTAGCTAAACATTGATATCTCAGTGTCTAAGATTGTGAAAAAATGGATTGCAATGACTTGTAGCAGAGGGAATTAATTATATCTTCAAGTTCTGAAGACTCAAAGTCAGTGCCTGTAGTTTCAGTATAATTAAGAGACCCTGGATGAAATTATTTGCTTGCAAATCCAATGCCATCCCTGTATTTCATTATAATAACACAGGAAATAAACCTGAGAATAATTTAAGTTCAGACTTAACCCATACAGCTGAAAAACACATCTGTTGTCCAATTAGTACGTTCTAGTGAGAGGAACAGATAAAGCACAGCACAATGTTCAGTAGCACCACTGAAGTCCCCTGCACCATTCCAGCAAAATGCTTGTGCACGAGCACCACAAACGGAAGGAACCGACTATGACAGGAGAGGATTAGCCTTCAAGAAAGTCTCAAAAGGGGGGAATGCAATTCAAAAAAGCACAGCACAAGCTGCTACGAGGATAACCAAGTTTAAAAATAAAGACCTGTTGGCAACACAGGTGTTCTTCACAAAAGGATGTAGGGACTATACTGGAATACAAGTGAACAAGTCAAGATGAAAGGATATTGCTTTCAGGTGAGACGTTATTCAGAAAAAAAAACCAAAGGACCACTTTTCAGCTGGATCAGTTCCCCACTCCAATTCCCTATACGGCTGCACAAATGCTTCCTTAAGAACAACAAAAATTAACATAAAGTGTATATTTATGTATGTATAAATACATACATATATATAGAGAGAAATATATATAAAAGCCCACAGCATTGTCAAAAAGTTACCAGTGAAATTTCACCTTCAATCACAAATATAAAATATTAGTGAGTCTAAGTGATGAGTACAGTCTGAATTTGTCAACCACACACATTTTCATCCCACCTGACCAAGACAACTTGGTTCGGTTTGTTTCAGAAAACATATAAAATCCAAGAAATTCAACAGTGACTAAATAGACACTGTAAATTGACTGCTGTTGTAAAGAATGTGAATAACATCTCTTCATCCCTGAACAGATAAAATGAAGAATATACAAGTGGGGATTGGGAAAAAAAAGACAACTAGAAAGAAATTAACACAAAGGGGTGTAACTTTAATTTACGCTGCCACTTCCTTAACCTTTTCCAAGGAAAACTCACTCCTGATATTGAAATTAGATTTAATATTGTGACTGGTATAAAAAGATGGTAGATTTTAAGGTGTCTTTAAAGTGGATTCTTATCACCTGTTTTGAGAGGATAAGAGAAAGAAATAAACCAATGAAAGATAATCACCTGCAAAACAGGACTCTATTTGGAGATATTTCTCTGAGGTACATACTGCAGCAAAGAAAAAAGAAAACCTTTAGGAGTAAAACAGATGTTCTCACCTGCTACATATAATAGATGAAACACCAAGGATACATATCAACCATGGTGATGATGGTAAAAACTTGAAAGAGGTTTGAACAGTGTCAGTTTTCACTTCCAGTTGTTTTAAAATTTGGTGCAGGAAGGAGTGTCAGCTTTCTGCTTCCATTTCAGTACCATCAAAACAAACTATAAGCTGCCTGCACTACAAAATGTTTTACAAATATTTCTATTTAACAAAAAATTCTGCTGTCTTTATTCTTCTGTCAGAACTTCCATATGCCTACAGTAGGAGAATGTAACCCCCCCCCCAAAATTAATGCCAAATGATTAGGCATATCAGTATTGTGTATTTGACTAGATCATTCACATACAAAGGAATGCAAATGACAAGCATGTGGTGTCTTACAGGATATTACAAAACTGCAATTTAAATATAAAAGAAATTTTCAGGTTAAATGACACAGAAAAACTATGAAAGCTTAATGTCTCTATTCATCAGTAACTCTACAGAGTCTAAATTAGATGAGGGAAAGTTTACAGGTAGAAATACTCTCCCCTTTACTAGACCAACTGACAAGCAGGTTTTCCCAAGCCCCTCTTCAGGTTTCTAGTGAAAAGCACTCTCTTTTCCTGACTATCAATTGAACTAACAAAAAACTTTCACACCACTCCATATCAATCTTCCTTCACTTTATCCTTAGCTCATCAGTTACTACTCTGAACTAGGAGGCAGATTTACTGAAGCTGAGAAAAAAGCTGTAGAAATTAAAATATTCTGAGGTCAATACATGGATTACTGAAAAACTTTGACATTGATAAAACACCATAAACCACTGTAATTCCATCTATAGTTTCTGACAGAAACACATGACAGTAATTGAGTTTGTGTCTATTTTTAGGGCTCAGGAAGACAACTTTTATCACTGACACCACAGCACCAGGAACCAGGCATCTTTGCCTGGTAGCACAGAAATTTTATTTTCCTTGAATTTTTCTCTTCACATACAGCAAAATTTAAATCATATTTTGCCTAAAATATGTCAGTGACTTATATGACATCTTAAACAACATAATCTTAAGTGTCAGGTATTCAACTACTAGAAAGAAGGTGGTTTGCTACGCCAAGAGAGTCAATGTTGTCCCTCATCTTCAGATGAACTGGGGTAACTGACTGATTGTTCTTAACTACCTAGCATTTCTTTGGAAATTCTCAGTATCTGAGGAACATTAGAGTTACAAAAACCCGAACTTACATAAATACTAAAGCTATATTTAATAGAATAAATTACATTGTCTCCATGACACACATACACTTCAAGCCTGGCTACAAATTCTTACATTTTCTGCTCTGAACTGGAGAAGGCTCTACACTGCATTAGGGCCAAGTTCATAATCTTAAGCAGCACCTAGCATTCAGGCTGCATCGTTACTTCCAAGCAAGTTGGTGGGATTTACAGAGATCCAGTAGTTTACTGTACTCCAGTAACAGCAAATCAAGTTGTGTAAATGGTATTGCTATACACAGTCTCATTTTCTGGCTATTGACAGATCTCCTCTGTTTAGTACCTCCTTCCATTTGGGAGGCTCTATGAAACAAAAAAGCAGCAGTTAAGTCATTGTACCAACTCATGACATATTCACCAGTATTCAAACCTTACCTCTAGCATCCAAAGGACTCAACTGTCCTGACCAAGAAGAAACAGTGCAGGATGCTGCACTTACTGACATCCTTCAGAAGAAACTGCAAAGTCAGTTTCAAACAATGTTAAAAATAGCAGTGTTTAAGGGCAAATAGAGCACTTGAAGTAAAAATGAGTATTAAAATAACCAAATAGAAGACAGATATTCTTTCAAACTAACTCCACTGAGGAACACTCCAACATCAGAAAGAACAAACAAATGAGACATAAATGCAGCTGAAATAGAAGCCTAGTAATAGACCGACCTACTACCACTCTTTAATAATGTCTGGTAATAGTTGGCTCTTGCTATGAAAATATCAAGTTTAAGGCTTTGGAAATTAATGGAAACATAACTTGTTGGTATGTATTTCAACAGCCACTGTATTAAACTGGTGAAAGGTTTGACATTAGTGTTCCAATCAAAGGTGAACAACTGGACTGAATGCAGGTGCAACAGCCAAGTATGCAAAATGCAATTTATGCCCTAGCACTAGGTTTTATAAGATGACAAATATTTCATTACATCCTATCCGCATAAATAATGCTATTCTAGGAGACAGAACCTTGTAAATATACACAAATATTACCATTTAGAAATTTCATATTTATGTTAACAGATTTTATCTGGCATCAAAAATGGGAGAAAAGCAGGTATCTACTATGATTTACAAATTGTGACCTTTAGAATTTGACAGTGTTGGAATTTTAAAAAGCACACACACACATACAAAGATGTACTGGACCACACAAGTATTTCCAGAAACTTTGCATCTCCAAGTAACTACTATGAAACTATTCTGATTTGGCAATAATCTTAACCGTTACTCTCTAGTAACTATTCAGTATCATGCACAAAGTAGTTTGGCAGTCTACTTAAATACTACTTCCTATATCAATAGCTATCTTTGCTGCAAACAGTATTTATCTTCATCCATGTTTTAATGGAGGCAGTCAAAAAACCCCACACATAGTACCCATAGACCCATTCATCTCAAAACAGACCTCTCTAGGGGTTCTACCTTCAGATCAAATCAGCAACTATAATTTGCACAAAATGTTTTTAAAAATAGAACTACAAAAATGCAGGACTGCAACAACTATGTGCAGAACTTCTAATGAGATTAAACAAACCACTATTACTCGAAGCAACTGCTGCGACTAATGTAGTTCAAAGAAAAGAAGAACAGGAAAAGCACCACAAGCCAAGCTAAATCAAGATCACAGACTTTCACCTAGAAGTGAACTTACAATCCTGGACAATTTAGTAAGTCCTCTGTAAAATTTCCTCTTACTAGTAGACAAAAAACAGGAGCTGAAGATAACTACATTCTACAGACTTGTAAAGCAGCAGCTGCAAAAACTTGGCTAATGGTTTAGCCATAGCTTGCTGACAGATGGATATGAAACTATTAATAACGAAAAAATGCAAGCATGTTATGAACTGTACCAGCTATTTTATGGATTGTTATATATTTCGTTCTGAATTTTAGCATAGGAAGAAATACTGTGGTTTGAAAATCTACTGTTCACCATAGTTTCTGACCTCAACTATAATTCATTATGGATGGATATATTACAACTCCAAATACAGCACATTATGATGCATTTTAAAACCAGAACATGCAGATTAAAACCAGGACACTGCCCAAATGATGCACAAAAGCCCTAAGCAATGTAAGGATAAGCTGTATGCAGCCAGTCATTTGCTCACCTTTAGTCAAAAGTACAAAGCATCATAATAATGGTACGTAATAGAATCCTTCCTGAAGCTGTTAAAAGTTTAAAGGATGTTCCAAGCACCTAACACACTTTTTCTTTGATTGTTCTGAGTAATAACCTGGTTAGTATTTTTACTCATACTTACCCTTTCTACTGAAGATGCAGTTTTCCATTCAAAATCTGTGCTGCTGCCAGAAGCCAAACATTCCTGCCCCTCCTTTCTGCTTACATTAGTGCCTGTTCAACTGCACATCAGTTGTCCACTACATTTTGTTCCCTGAGTTGCTTTTCAGCTGGTTTACATCCTTGTTTGGGCTCATCAGCAAGTATGAACCAGTTGCAAACTCTATACTGAAATTAATTACATGGCAGGTAGGAAGGAAAAAAGCATGCATTGGCCTCTTGTTGCTGTTTAATCTCTGACACTGGTTGACCACCTCTTGATTTTGAACTACTCAAACTTTCTGTAATACAGGCTCAGTTAACCTGCTACCCACATGCCACTTGTGATTTGCACAGACAATTTATTCTACTTGCAGTTTGTATCTGGTGATCTTTCCTAGGGACATCGTCAAAATGGGCAGTGGATTTCCAGGCAGCAGCTTCATCACTGGCAGTTCTTCCCCTCTTCCGTGGCTCCCTTAAGCCAACTGAAAAAGGAGGCACAGCAGTAAGCGCTGCTGCCAAGCCCAAAACAGTATCTCTAGCCAGTAACAATCTCCTTTAATGCTCCTTGAAAACATGATTAGCAGAAGCAGGCTTCACAGATTGTTTCAGCAGCATCTGTTTGCTTCTAGGAGCTCCATTTTAGGGACATCACAGAAGCAAAGTAGAGTATGTATGTTCTAGTACACAGCATACTGTTTCTGTGCATATGCTCTACGCCCAGGCCTCCTCAGAAATTTTGTACTCACTGTCCAGGCATGATTGTTTCCATTACAATGCCAGGAAGGGCCGTGACATGAAGCTCTTCCATGCAGCTGAAGTTATACAAGCCCAGCAGATGCCAGCCTTAGGCGGCTGGTTGTATATACCCGCCCAGGAAATCCTATGACAGTCCATATTCAGAAGATTTTTTGGGTTAAGAATTTTCCCCACAATTTTGGACACAAGCAAGCCTTGCAGGTTTTATCAGTGAATTCCTCTTCTAAACAAGCTTTTCACTATCTAGCTAGAAAATGATACAGAAAAGGACATACCACTAGAAAGGTGAGCAGCAGGCTCCTGTACTGTTCCTGGAAAATTGAGAGAATTTACTAAAGGCATAAGGGAACAGTTCTTAGATGTCATTCCAAACCTCTCTAGGCAGGCCTGAGGTTTGTTAGAATAATACATTGTTTAAGGAAATTACAGAAAATAAGAGAAGGCAAGGGTCTGAATTTAAAAAGTCATCTTAGTGTTTCATGCCTAGCTTACTTTTCGTTGCATCTTCTCTCAACTACTGGAACAAAAAAAAAAAGACTTAACATACATTTAGTGATGCCTAAATTTAAGACTGATAGAGAAACACACATACAGCCCTACATCAAACTTTCAGTCATCCAGTTGTAGCTTGCTAGTATTATTCACAGGCTTTACAGACAACAGTTTGGTATTTCAAAGACTGCCAACATGTGAAGCCAGTTTGCTTAAACTAATGTTCTTGAGAAGTAACGTACACAGAGCACACGTATGCGCCTGCGACCTTAGGCAAGCCCCCCGTTTCCCTAGGGGGGGACATTTATGAAGTTACAAAAAGCATCTCAGCAGTAAGCACTTTTAAAGCAATTTTCTTCTGCAAGAATTAAGGGTTTCAGTTGCATGAAAAAGTAGTGTTTAGTTCATGTATTAAAGGTGATTTTGCTAACCAGCACATCATGCAAAATATAACACCAGAGTCTGCCAAGAATCCATCCAAGACCTCAGATATCCTTGAAGAGCAAAGCACCCTCTGACCAAGGTCAAAAGTATGAGATAGGACAAATACAAAAGTAAAGTATGGAAAATACAGGAATCTAAAGTCAAAGACAGTGATTTGTATTCTGGGGTGGGTAATGCAGCTCATCCAAATCAGAGTATCAAAAATGTTAACAGAGTACTGGGAGGAAAGAGACTGTCTTACTGAAATTCAGATGTAGTCTCACTCACAAAAAATAGCATCTCATTCATTCTTGTACAATTAAAATTCTACAGATAACTGCTCCGCCTTATTTTATAAAAACTTCTAATTTTGTTTACCTAGAACATTACAACAAAGGTACTATATTCTCAAATGAGATACAGCTATGCATTTTAGTAAGAGAAAACATGACAGCTTTGATGAGGTTACTGAAATCACAGAGATTGTCATTAGAATCTATATTTGGAATGAGTCTCCCTCAGTTTGATTATACTGAACTTCTGCCAAATGAGTTAAAATGCTTGCTGTTAAAATGATGGGTTTCCTTCTTTAAATAGAAAATTGGAGTGAATAAATCAAAGATAACTGCAATTTCAATGAATAATGATACAAAACATATATGTTCTCAGTAAAGAAGATGGAGTCTTCTTATAGAAAAACCAGAATGAAGTTGCTCAGGAGACCCTACGTTAGAGCTCACCGATTCCAATTCCAAGCAAAACAGAGGAGGGAAACCAGAGCAAAACCCACAACTCTTCTAATGCACAAGAGCCTTGACGGTAAAGAAAAAAAAATGAAAAGAAGACCGAAAAGCCTGTCCTGTAAACCTAGATACTCCTGTTTTCAAGGCAGCACAGGATCATCAACCATCTAGCTCCAACAGTTTGGTCTGGTTGTCTGTTATTACCATCAAACCACGTGTGGAAGGAGAGGAAATTTTGCAGACTGAAAAAGGCCAGTTCTCCAGTTAATAGCAGCAAGCATGCTGCATCATGAAGCTTCCAGACCACAATTCATGAAAAAGCAGCCTCAGCAGTGCACCTGGTTCCACACAAATGCAGTATTCTCACAAAGTAGTCCTGTAGACACAAAGAGGGAATTGATACAGTCATCTCTACTACTACCCATTTCTAAGCAAATGAGATTTTACTTTTGATCTCTGGGCACATTTGTATTGTAACAGACATACACATTGCCCAATTTTAATTTCCTCTTATCCCTATTCCTTTACGCTTCAGGGGGCTGGTACAATATTATTTAGGAGTAACAATTGCACAGCAAGTCCTCTTTATTCCCAGAAGCCCTGGGGCTGAGTAACCATAAAGCAAACAAACTCTGGAGAATCTGGAAATCAACCCACCAATTAGTCTACACTGAGCTCATACAGGTAAGATTTGTCCAACAACTTGTAATCTGGTCAGCTATTCCTTGTGTTGCTATCCTGGCTAGAGACTAGAATCACTTTCACTTACACATTATGCAAGTGCAGAAATACTCCTAGAGAACCTGCAGTTTAAATAAAATCAAAGGACAAGAAGGAGGCACAAGAAAACATGCAAAAGGAATGGAATACTCAAAACCCAAGTACTTCTCTGCAGAGTCACAAACAGATTATTGGCCTAAAGGTTCAGGCAATTTTTCACACAGTCAAAACAGTACATCTTGCCAAACCCTAAACTTCCAATAAAAAGCATAAAAACACTCAGTACAATTACTGTTGTTTTCTGCAGCACAGACAGAGTAACAACATGACAGGGCGGAAAAAAAAAAAAAAAAAAAAAAAAATCAAAAAACACCTGAGTTTTTGTTTTAGCAGCAGAACATCTTATATAGGTATTTTAGTTAAGCTAGAGAAATATAACCTAGATGAATCTATTACAGGGTAGATGCAAAGTTTTTTGGAAAATGGCACATAGCAGTTACCGGTGTTTAAAGGTCTCTTAATGAACAAAATGGTACAGTCTGCTTGAAGTCTGGTTCTATCCAATAGTTATACAAAGAATCTGTAACAGAAAGAACAAACATTTTCCTTGCAAAAACAGGAAAGCAGGGAGGAGACTGCCAGTACACTAGAATATAAGATTAGACTACAAAAGCATCTTAACAAGTCGGGAAAAATAACACATTAGAAGAAGAAGCAACCAGCTAAGTAACAAAGTCAGCAGATGCAGATCCAGGGTTTTAATGAATGGTAAGTAAATGACATCAGGCTGCTGCAAAGAAAGCAAACAGTGTACTATGATGCATAAACAAGCAGATGTCCTGCAAGGCATGAGAAAAAAATCCTTCTCCATACCTAAACACTGCTAGAGATTCATCTGTAATACTGTCTCAGTTTTGGGCACCTCATCTTCAAAATGATGTAAATCAACTGAAGGGAACCCCGAGAAGTGTAATGAGAATAAGGGTTAGAAAACACAAGAAATTGCTGATTTATTCTGGATAAAGTCTTCCAGAAATTCAAGTCAAGGCACTTATCAGGGAAAGTGTCTTCCCTCCTTTTTAGCAAGCACTGTCTGTGATAGCATAGCAGATCAAAAACAAATCTGGTAATAAAATGTCACTACTCTCAACTCTCTCTCCTGTATGTTAGTACTGGTGCCTTCCTTCTGCATAATTTCATATGTGCAATTGTGCAGAATGATAGCTTTTGGCAAAGACACTTGCACTGTAAAATGGAAAAAGCAATGGAGGGACCACTTTTAAAGAAAAGGAAAACTGAATTCCAGTATCATATAACTTTAAATGACCTCCTTTTCTATACTTCACCACCGCATGAAAATAGGAAACGTTGCTCTACCATTTCTCATTCCTTTTCCTCTGCAGTATTAAACATTTTATGAGCACAGACAGTCCAAAAGGAACACTGTGTTGGGCCATAAACTGCAGAAATGTATATTCTCCAGACACATATAAAAAAGTACACAGATGGCAGCAGTACTGAAGATAGTTATAATTACATTTTAACCAGTTGTTTTAAACTAAAACAAAGTTGTGCCTTCTGAGAATAATTTTTAACAAAACCATCTAACTTTGTCACTGTAACGACACCTAGCAGTTGAATTAACTCCCTTTTATCAGAACTATTTTTGCATAGTATTGTGAAGCAAATGGATAACTGAAACATAATATATCAACAAAAACTGGGTTTATGAAGTTTTAGCAAGGGCAAAGAATGAACTCTAGTAAGTCCCCTTTAACCATTTTGTTTTCCTAATTAAACAGTAACACAAATTAAAATTCATTCCAAACCACACTTTACAAACAGGAGTGTTCACGTATATGTGAAATTCTGACACTTGTTTTTTAAGCAGGTTTTTGTAAGAAGACAAAGGATAACACTAGAATATTTAAGTAAAAAACCCACAGCTGTAGACTTAGTTCTAAGCATGAAAATACTGCTAAGTATAGCATGGGAAGAAATCTTAACAAAATGTTTTGTTTCATAACCTATTTGTTACTTAAACTGAACAAGGCTAGGTATTCCTCTTTGCACCAAAAGAGAATATGTTTGAAAGCAGAAGTTCTGATATAGCTAGCACAAATACAATTTTCTAATGCTGCTCAGTTCACCAATTAATGAGGACATGAACATCAACTTGTATTTTGGTGCAGGGGGAGCGAAACATCTTGAGGAGAACAAGAATTGTTCTTTATTAGAAGAAAGTTAGGTTTGGAAGTAATTTTCCTGATTTAGGAAACAATTATTGTTTCCCATGGCTCAAAACAAAGTTAGGACTATTCAATGTTTCTTTAATTCATCCAGAAAATTAAAGAAATTCTGCAGTATCTTAATTATTCTAAGTATTTATGCGTCTGTGGATAACGTCCACAATATGAATAGCATCAGACACTAGTATCTTTTCATCCTGTAGAAGGACAATTCAGTTTCTCCAAGAAGTTAGTGAATGATCTTAAAATTCTTCAGGTTCAGAAGCACTATTCTGCATCTTCTGAGCAAAGAGTCACAAATTGTTTTAACTTTCATGCTGCTCCCTAGAGAAATATACAGACTTAATGAAAAAAAGCACCACATAGAAGCTAATCATATAGAAGGGTGGGGGGAAAGAGGGGAAGAGAGAGAAACACAGAGCAAGTAGCAGCTCCACACTGAAAGGAGAATTACATTATTAGGTAAACCTCAACCTTTCCCAGCAAGCAGATGGCCAGGAGTTCAGGGTGATTATGCAGAAATACAAAGATCCTTCTATTAGCAGTTGGGAAGGGTATTCAAGTTCACATACATACATAAACACAAAATATGCTTGAAATCTGAGTGATGAGCCATTTTACATAAATATCAGCAGCTTAACAAAAAAGGACCCATACCTTCCACTGAATTCTCACCACTAGAAACTGTTTGAACCACATCTGGCCTAAACATAGCTAGTAAAATTCCGGTAACTCAGTTCCAAAATGTTTTCTTCTGATAAGGTTAGCTTCTCATTAAAGTAACACAAGTTCTGATGTGATATAACACGTAAGATATTTCTCTTTTTAGCAAACTTCAAAATGGAACCAGTTCTCTAAATTTTGAAAGTAGAAAAAAGTTCCTCTTATTCTAGGTTTAAACAACTTGCATAGATAATTCAATTACTGTTTCTGTAGCACTGGTGTTAAAAATACTTTTTAATAGCAAAGTATAAGAACAAAGTTTGCATTTCAGCAGCTTACAGTCCAGATACAGACAAATTCACCTGGAAGTCTAATGGATCTGACTAGTTTTGGAAAAGTCAGCATAGAGTGTTGCCACATACTGCAACAACAAATCAAGTATCCATTTTTTCCAAACTTTCTACATATTTATTACCAGTTCAAAGGGAACTGGCATTTAAACAACTTTTCTTCATAAATCTTCCATTTTGGAATTTGTTTAGCTGTCCATAAGCTAATATTTTCAAATATCAGAACAGCAATAGCAAAGGCGCAAAGGAGCTGACAAGCAACCATCTATGTGGAAACGGAATAAAACAGAAGCATGAGGCCAAATGGAAATACTGGCTTATAAAGAAAGAGAAAATTAACAGTTCAAATATCCTCTCTTTGCCAACAGAAACACTTCAGTTTTGAGACACTTTACTGCAGGAAGCTGAGATGATACAATTAAACACACTTAACCAAAGACAGCAGAAAAGGCACTGCAGATGTCAATTAGTGCATGTAAATGGATTTTGAGAAGAAAAAACATATACAAATAGATATTTAGTTAAACATTTGTCTTTCCAAAGCAAATGAAAATCCTGGGTATAAAGTTTACAGAGCAGAATGCATGAGTATTGAAGCACTGAAACAAAAAATGTGAGAACTGAGTGTGAAAAAAAAAATTGACTATAACAGCTTTAATTGCTGTGATATTATCAATACTGATAAAGTGAATTTTTAGTTTTTTAAATAGAGCAAGTGGCATCTAAAGGGGAAAAAATATTACTTGTGGAAATTATGGCCTTCTTGACTACTGTTAATTTATTTAGTATAGCAAATAAAAACAGAGATTAGTTACATAATGTTTGTCTTTCATTTGCACTATAAATCACAGATGATTGATGAAAGTCTCTCCTCCTAAGCTATTTCATATTCTCAGAAAAAACAATTTAAAATTAAAAAAAATGAACGATACTATTATACATTTGTTGGTAGTAACGATAACCAACATGCTTATCATAAATAACAAAGGTGCACTTCAGAGATCTAAGAACACAACCCAGACAAAAGTATAAAGGACAGACAGTGTTGTAATTTGATTAGCCTTGGGGATTTACAAAGCAAATTTCATCTTCAGTCTCAATTTGACATTTAAAAGAATGCTTAAAGCAGTTTGGTTTTGCTGTCACTTTTAGAGTGCTTTTCCATGGAGATGTCTAGCCAGCTTCACAGATTTTCTCAAGTACTAACAACTAGAAGACCAGGTTCTATAAATAACAATTTTTATAAGCTAAACAGTTAAATCTCAAGAACAATTCTAGTCATACTGGCTTGCAGTTTCAGCTCCTCACTGAAATGGAGACATCACTTCTCTCTCGACCAGCATGGACACTAAACTACTTTTACTGAATATCAATTAGTAATAATAAATAGTTTCCTATGACTACAGAAGAAGAGAAGAAAGAAAATCCAAAGTGTATTTTGTTTTCTATTCTTTTTAAGAGGGCTAAGGAGGTCAGGAAACTAGACAGGAAGCATATAGGACTGATTACTGATGCTTAAATATGTATGTAATCTGGTAGACAGCATCAACACACATAACAGAAAACATTCAGATCCAAATTCTGTCGAGTACACCATGCTTTAAAAGAGATGAAAGTAATGTAAACTTCTCATACAGCTTTACATATTCACTGGATTTCAAAAATAAAGGGCTTTTTCATTGATTTATAGTCAAATAGTTTCTAGCAATCGCTTTTGATTTGACTTGCTAGTTTCAACCAAACCTGGCAGAAAAAAAGTAGGTTCTGGTCGCAGCTGTATGCAGGGAAGGGGAAAAAGGGGCACTGCTACATAGTACCCCATGGAGGAAGAAGTTTCAGTGACTGTTGAGACATCAGTACGGCTGCCCCGTGGCCTGTCACTAAACCAGAAGTGATCCAAATCTTGTCCTGACTCTTGCCCTGGCATGGTTTAAAGAGCCTAGGGTGGAACCAGGCTTAATACTAAATTAGGTGGAAGAAGTGATCAAAAAAGGAACTTGAGCACCATATTTCACTTTTCAAGAAACAACTTATGTTTTACTAATGCCCATACATAAGAAAAAAAAGCTTTGTGTTTGTACCTTACAAACAAAAAAAATCCAAAACCATTAAGTCAAGCAAAAATTTACAATTACACAACACTTTCACTTCCCTGGATGCAGTGGCTAAGATGGTGCCATTCAATGAGTATGTTTCATATTTTTTTTCTTATCTCAAAAGATGAATTAAGGTTTCATTTACTACACGATTTAAATTTTACACTGAGAATGGCAAATGTTACTTTCCAATGAGCATCAATACATTTTTCATGGACACAGTATGAGTGCTTTCTCAAGAGGAATGACCCTATCCTCTCAGCATCCTCACAACTAACAGCTCTGTTACTCCCATTTTACAAACTGAAAATAGAGGTGCAGAGAGGTTAGTGAACAGTGACCATCAGTTTTGAGGCAGTTAAGGTCAGCTTTTTTCCCAAAAATACTTCACACTATATAGAGCTACTTGGGTTTGAAACAGCTCCCCTTGAGTTCAGTAAGAGCTATGCATGCTAGTCACTTTTGCACATCAAACTCGATATCCTAACACCCTGAATACACTATTATAAACAGTTAGAGAGTTTATAACACCAACAGAAAGAACGGTGTTAAACTCATTTGAACAGGGTAGTACAGGGTTTCCCCAAATTTAATCCTATTTGAACCCATTTCCTTTTTAGGAAATGGGGGAAAAAAAAAGCACATTTAAAAATACTCAGTGACAAGAAGCTATTTATGTTTAGTAATGCATTCCAATGATTAATTAGTCCAGTAAGATCACACCTCTCATTTGAAGTCTGAACTTGCTTAATTCAGCTTCCAGGCACAGAACTGCAGTGTACATTTGTCAGCTGAAGAGAAGGTTGCTTTTATCAAATACCTCTTCCTCAAGTAGGTACATACTGACTAATGAAGAAACCTTTAACATTTCCTTAGCTAAGCTAAACAAAGTAAGCACCTTGAGTCTTAATTACTAAGACTGCTCCCCCCCTCTCCCAGTCATTTCCAAGGCTATTCTCTGGAAGCTGATTTTTTACTGTGTTCCCTTGAGTGTTAACACCAGATGTACTGTTCGTTCCAGTAACAGTTATAGCTAAATAGATAATACGCAACCTCCTTAATTCCAGTTCCCCTGCTCAACTACTCAAAGTTTTTCACTTTTAACTACAGCCAAAAGAACTGACTTCAAGTCCTATCAGTCATCAACTCCAAATCTTTTTCAGGCTCAGACTGAGTCTCCCTACTTGTTGCCCAACTCAGTATCTAGTTGCACTGATTCTGCCAGGAAATAAATGTTACCTATTGTTTCACATGTCCAATTTATTAGTGATCTAAATCACTCTGCAGCCTTACTAAGGATCTTTTAGTCCCAAATTTATATTTATGATTTTCTAGGTAAGTGAAAACATCTAAAATAATTCCAACACAGTTATTTCCAATGAGAACCTTGGGTAATCTCTAACTGCAAATTGCAGAGGTTAATGCAGTGTGTGCAACAGCAAACTTATTTCCAGTGTGCATCAACACTTGCGGATGCATAACCCACTCTGGTGTTGGATTTTGCATGTTACTCATATGCAGCCTTGTCTGGGAATCCATGTTTGCAAGAAGCCAAATCTCTAGCCAAGGCCCTCCTAGAATTCTTAACTTATATGAGTTACTACAGTTTATTTTGTAACATAAAATTTAACAGATCTTTAAAATAATCCAGAACGAACCCACAAGCAATATGTGTTAAAAATGACAATAAATGAAAATACAGTTGTATTTCAATTGAATGAATTGATAAACTTAATCAATAGGTGCTTTAAAAATATAGAAGCTTTCAATCTGTATAATTACATGTAATTCCACAAATCTGTAAAGATATTTAAAAGGTAAAATATCTCACAGACCCATTGAAAAAGACAGAGCTGTGACCAGATCACAACAAATCCCAGAACAAACCAAGCCAGACCAGCACACTGGGTATCAGAAAGGCCTCAAAGCAAACACATTGGCTTTAACATAATGGAAACTTTTAAACATTCAAGCTGTATTTCCTCCTTCCACAGGATGAATTAGGATCCCAATCTTGGGCTACTTCATGTCATCTAACTCTAAGACTGTTGTGAATATCAACACTGTCCCTCTGATTGTAAGCAGGGAGGCAGCCTGAACTGTCAGAAGCTCCAATCCAGCCCAGCTTTAATGAAGGTGCAGGGGGAAGCATGGGGTGTCTAAAGTAGTAGAAAATAGAGAAATAGAGAAAAATACTAACTTCCCATAGAACTTCTCTTTTTCGAGGGGATGCGTAATATTTTCCCAAAATATAAGGGTACATACTTCCACGCAATTATTTCCTGGCATTTTAAAGCACTATAAACATTATTGGGTGCACTAACTAGGACGCCATCTTTTGTACCTGAACTTTGAAGGCACTTCCATCAAAAGTCTTTAGAAATTACAAAGCAGAAGGAAATCCGTCCCTTTTAAGCTAAGTCAGCCAGTTCCACACCTATGACATGTACTTCTGGTATGATAGTTACTGTGACCTCTGGAACGTTAGAGGGAAAAGGCCTCACCAGTCTTCCTCAAGTTCTTGCCACAGTTTCTCTCTTACACTGGGAGTGACAAGCAGCTTACCCATACTAGGAAATACTTACAAGAGTTGAGTCTCAATCACATCTTTTGAATTTGTATCATTCTCCATGGATCATATAATAAAGGAACGAACACACACACACACACACACACACATTTATGCAGCTTCCATCTTCTAAAGCACTTTTCGATCAGTTCCAACCAGTACCTGCACTGAGTGTCTGTGTCTTCCTTTGTATTTTATGGGCAAGTCCAAATTTGCTGAGCTGTTACCTTCTTTTCTGCATTAATTAACATACATTATCAGTCACAAAATGAATTTACACTGCTCCAGAGCATAAGGCCTTTTGAGATTTTATAAACTTAAGTAGATGGGACAGAGGCAGAAAAAGATCTTCACCTAGTCAGAATGCACACTTCATTAGAACAGAACCATTAGGGTAAGCAATATTTAATGGCAGAAAAATAAAATAGAATAGTTAAGGAAAAAAAAATAGAGAACAAAGCACTGAAACACAGCTGGAGAATCTTGTAAACCCTTATTTGAAGTCCTAAAAAAAAAAAAAAAAATTACAACAGAAAAAAACACCAAGCAGAACAGTTACTATTCCTCCATTCCCCTACTCTTTTACAACTGGTACCTTCTTGAAGATTCCTGCTAGCAGCTTGTTCTGGTTTTCATCTTCCTGTCATTTGCATTCTTCTCAGATTTTATTACTTGATACTGTAAAGCAAAAACTTAAGAAAGGAGGAAGAACTTACTGGTATTGAGAACTCCTCTGCCAGATACTTCAACACTGATGCTCCTCTAGCCAAAAAGTTACTTCTCTCTGCCAGGTTGCCTTGGAGCTTTGTGTCAAACTCCTTTCTGACAACTGAAGCAACAGAATCCATTATTATGAGTTTAACTTTCTTTGAAATAATTTCTTCTTCCAAAGACATAATCCTAAAAAAGAAAAAAAGACAAAAACCCCAGTCACTCATAACATCATTTACACAATAGAACCATTTTATAACCCTGAAATTGTTTAAATAAAAGGTTTCCTGTAACAAGCTGGAAGTCAGTCCCTCTTTTTCCCCCCTCACACACCATCTCCACTAACATCTGCATGTATTGAAGAGATCTGAAAAGGAATCTGAAGCTCCAGTGGGCCACATAACCCAAGGCAAGACCTCTCCAAAAGAGGTCCAACATCAGAATCCCTCATGTCTATATACGCAGAATCCATTTCTGCATACCTCCAAAGACAGTATGCCAAACATAATCCCTTTGTAACATGCTACTAGCTGTTCTCTGATAAAGCTGCACTAGAAGAAGAAACTATTCTTAGAATAATTCTCCCACTAACATAAAATACACATGATGCTAACATACAACTTAATTAATTTTCATCGGAAAATGTGTTCCCAAATTACCATAAGGTTACAACATGACAATACAAGACTTCCAACAACAGCATTCAGGCTGATGACTGTTAAAAGATTCCTCCTTCCCTCTGCTGGAGGGGTCCCAGTCTTCCTGGAAGTGCTTTGGAGGAGCAAACTCCTGTTTCACGGAAAACATAACTCTTACAGTATGGTGTCTCTCCACAAACCAAGACGAGACCTGTCACACGATCACTTCCCTTTGAAGGCTTACAGGGATCAGATAATATAGAAATTGCCTATCAAAGCTCAGGTAGCATGTGACTAGTCCAGCTGATGTTATGAAATGAGAAGAGCAATGTCAGTCTTTCTGTAGCAATCTTACTCTGTTGGAGAGCATGCTGTTTATCAACATGAAATGGCCTCAAATAAGTGAATTACACTTCATAAAACTTTGATATGAAACAAATACTCTTATAGACAATCCAGTCAAAATGGTCTTTGTTCTTTTTAAATGCTGGAAAATAATACCTCTTCAGTACACTGCCACAAGTCAGCTCTCGATACAGGTGAATGCTACGGGTCATGCAGAACAGCTTTTCATCTGAGTCAAAATAATCTGGGAATCTGCTTCCTGCTATCTCAATCAACCTATCAAAAAAAATAGAAAGCATAACACTGCAAAACGAAAAATGTAGGATAAGGCAGCATCAACTATTCACAAAACAAATCTCTGAATGATAAGTAGATACCAATACTGGAAATCTTTTTCAAAGGACAAGCATACTTTTGCAGTCAGACTGAAATACTAGAAGTCAGAACAGTTCGGTTTTCTTCCTAACAGGTTCTAGAGTCAGTGGTACACTGGGGAAAGACATAATGTGTCTGTACACAAAGGAACAGCATTTACTCTGCAGAAGGAAACTGCAAAGTTCATAGTTACTGAATGCAAAGTTCTTTGAGTTTTGTACAAGAGGTTCCACTCAATGGTCAAGCATTTTCCTATTTTAATTATTGTATCTAAATATTATTTTCATTTAAACAAATGTACTCTCCAACTCAAACCATCTTCCTCTCTCAAACCATCTTCAACCTTTAATTTGAAGTGAAATCATAAAGTGGACCTTGGATCACCACAGAAATTTGACAAGCTGATACCAAACAGAAAATCTGTTAGAAGATGGAGCCAACGTTGAAGCTGGACTGCAAAGAACAGAGCCCAGTTCAGCTGCAAGTACTCATACAAGCAGTACAGGTGTAGAAAGTATGCCAGCCAAAGTAAAAATCTTTTCATAGGTAATCTCTCCTCAGAAAAAAAGAACAAGGTCATTTGGCTAGGAGACTTTTTTACTGAAAACATTTCCATTGTGTGGTTACCTCTTTTTACAAAAAGCTTATTAAACCTTCAGAAAATATACTTTCTAGAACATAGTAAAAAATAAATAAATATCAGCATCGTGTCACAAAATGACCAAGGCTCCAGCTGCCAGGTGTCTACAACTGACCATCCATCCATTCAGACTGCACAAGTACAACTGGCATGACTTGATATAATGAAATGACTGAGCAGTTTAAGTGGCTGCTTCACTGATAGAAATGAATGAGGGATTCCATGATTAAGTGTTCTCCATTACCTTATTAGCAAATTCATGACCCTTCAAAACCTTGAATTACAATTGTTAAGCATACCACTGTTTATTATCAGAGTAGACTAAGGAAGTGTATCAGATAACTGGTGATAACACCGAAAGAAGTCAGAGGAAGTTGGATATTTATTATTTGTTGTCAAAATACTTTTATATTCAGCAACTATGCTTTGCAAAAGCCTCTTGCACAGATGTAAAACTGAACAACTTACTGATGAGATGCTAACATTTTCAGTTAAATGAGATTTTATACATAAAATCATTGAGGACACTAAATGGCATACATTGTAGAAATGCTGACTGCCTGCAAATTCTTTGGAAGTCAGTGGAAAGAAGCTTCACCCCTCTGAATACAAGGCAATTTTATCTAGGTCCTTAATTAAATGATCCAAGAATTTAACTTAGAAACTCATAGTTACAATCTGAGCACTGTGGTTTTTTTCCACAATGAAGATTTTATTTTTTAGTAACAGAAGATACTTAATGGTTCGTGTTTTAAACAGACATATCCCACTGCCTATAGCTTGAGAAGAGTGGCATCTAGTGGATGATACCTGTGGGCACAACTTACTGATTATCTTGCTTTTTATTTATGTCCGTTTCATTTAAACCCAAAATGTTAAAGCTGTTTTAGAAAGATTCTTTTAAATCAGTTTTATTTGGTTTAGAAATAGAAACATTAACCTTGAAAGTTAATATACCTATTCTGAGCAAGCAACTTCAGTACAGTAGCCTCAATCTCATTCATTAGACACATTATTTATTACATCTAAACTTGTCCTGCAGAACTTCAAGACAGAATCTTGTCTTTCCATTTGTACAATTAACCATGCAGACCATTTGGGCAACAGTGATCTGTCATCCAATGATCTGCATGAAATGAGACTTCAGTACACTTCCTAGTGGACATGCATATCGCAACAAACGTCATTACACAGACTTAAAATGACATGCCAAAGTCTTGCTGAGACCACAATATTATTCACAGAGCTCCATGCAGATTCCAATTTCTTTAAGATCTAAATCCTGTTTGTCATGTTGAGACCAAAAACTTCACAGAGCATATTCTCTGCAATCAAGGCAGAGGCCCATGGGGTAGAAAATCCATTTGTTCTCAGCTTTGGTTCACAGAAATTTGTACGTAGTGTTTTTCACAAACAATAGGTATGGCTAGAGAGAAAAGCAAACCAAACAAATTATGTTCAGATTTTCTAAGTAAGTCTGGTATATTTTCAGTTAATAACTGGCTAGAGTTGAATTGAATTGCTACAAAACCGATTACAACAATTTTGATTTCCAGACTTACTATGGGCATTCCATCTACCTCTACTAGTGTCTGCGTTCTGACAAAGCTGAATGATGGACATCATCTACACTGTTAGGGCTTTCTCTTAGATGACAGAAAAAAAACATAAATTACAGAAACCAGTGGCATATCTTATAAAACCAGTCTCAATTCTGATGACTCTTCTCAGCACTGATATTAGATTGAACCAAAGGGTCATGTTGGAGAATAAGTAATAAGACTATGAAAGTTTGTGGAAGCAAAATCCGCCCTGCCAAGCAGAATAACAAAAGAGAAGTGCCTTTCAGTAAAAGAAATAAAATTAGCCAGCTTTATGCAGTATCTTTCTAGAAGCATTATAGCCAATATGACACTACAATTTATCAACTCTCAGCCCTAAAAAGCAGCAGGGATACAAACAGTCTACTCAAGGTTTCTGCAGAGACTTTTGAGTCTACAGCTATAGTGCCAGCTATATGTCTCCATTAACTCCTTTAAAATAAGTTGCTATTAAATGGATATTTGCCCTCTTATCTGAAGTGTTTAGAACAACAACAAAACCAAAATTTCTCCTACTTGCCACCTATTAAAAATACAGGATTACAGAATCATAAGAAAATTCAGGTTAGAAAGAGAATTCAGGAGATGTCCAGGCCAACATCCTGTTCAAAGTAGTTCCAGCTATGAAGTCAGAACAAGTTACTCAAGGCTTTATCTAGTCGTATTTTGGTAGCCCCCAGGTATGGAGGCAGCATAATCTCTCGGGGCAACTTTTTCCAATTCCTAACTGTCCTTATGGTGAAAAAGCTTCTCCATATATCAGCACAAAAATGGATTTCAATGTATGCTTTCTGTCTCCCTGCCATGCAACACCGTGCCACCTTCTTGATGGCCTTCTCACTGGTAGGGGAAGGCTGCTGTTAGTTCCCCAAAGCCTTCTCTCCTCTAGGCTGAGCCTCCTCAGTGCCTCCACAAAGGGCAAGTGCTCCAGCCCCCAACCACCTTGATAGTCGCCTGCTGAACTCCCTGCAGTTTGTCGTGTCTTTCTCATACAGAGAGCCCAAAACTAGAAAGAGGATCTTGATGTATTCTACCAGGTCACAAGCAGAAGGGGAAGAGCACCTCCCTCATGCTGCTGGTGCCGCTCCTTAGAGATTGCAACACAAAGTGTAAGATACAGCTTCTCTGATGAAATTGTGTTTAGCTGTTTTCCAACGGAGCAATACTAAATATGATTTAATACGTAAATATTCTCATCCTTAGTAATAATGTTATTTTTAACACATTTTCTTTCTACATCCTACTCTATCTTCAGCAGTTTCATTTTCACATTCACCTGTTTTCCTTTTCTTAAGACTTGTTGCTTAGAAGCAAATGCTAAACTCACCTATTAGGTCCTACCCTTTTTTACTATCTACATTTCAGGAACCTGAAATAAAAATTAAGTGGTATGTAAGAAGGGAGCACCCTACTTTGTCGAGCCACTGCTTGAAGCTTTTTTTCTTTGATATATTACACTTCCAGTTTAAAGTTATTCAAACTTTAGTGAAATTAACTTGACAAACACAGGGTTAGTAATCCCACCTTCTCATTCATGATAACTTCAAATGATTAAACAATGCAAATACATTTGCTTTGGATACTCCAAATTCAAGCCATGGGTATAACTACTAAGGTATCTGAAATATATAAATTATTCCAATGAACTTTTTTTCTGCCCACTTTTCTACACAGACAAGGATGAGACTACTGTACTTCTTGTCCTCCCTCAGACCCTTAATAACTTTTGAAAGCACTACTTCCAAACAACAATGACAAAGAAATAGGCATCTCTAAAACACCAAATCCTCATGGTTTAGAAAAATTGGTAGCTAAGTGAATTAGAACAACCTTTGATGGAATACTGCAGAATTATTTCAACAGTTAATCAGTCAGTTAACACAGAAAGAGTGGTAACCAACAAGTGCATATGCATACTTCTGTTACTCTCAAGCATACATAGCATATAGTGTCTCCTGTCCATTCAGCAGTTAGAAGGTATCATAAGTGCATAGCTGAGCAGTTTTTGGTGACCAGAGTGAAGCAGGAGCTATTAGAAGAAGCAGTGATGTTATATACGTAAGGAAATACAGTACTGTATGGCCACTAAGGATATAGGAGAGATGCAAGGTTACTGCAGAAGGAAATCAGAAGTGCAGGAGAGCAGGGGCCCCACTCAGCAGAAACAGGACAGAAACCTGAAGGAAAACTACTTCTGTGTCCTACCAGTTCAGAGAAAAACCTCCATTTCCTTTGCACTCAAAATGCTAGGCCTTTACATCCTTAGAACCTTCCTGCTAACTCCACAAACTAAACTGCAAAGAAAGTTTTCAAGTACAGGACTGTTAAGACCATCTATGAATTAGAGAGCATGTCATCCACCTCATCATACCACAACTGGAATTTACAAAATCATAAAAGTTAGGAAGGTGAGCAAACCATTCTATTAAATTAATTTCATCATCTATGGAATAACTACATATATCAGATGAATGCTTAAAAACTACCATAGGTATTTACTTTATAAATACTTAATTATTGCTCAGAAAATAACTGAATTCTCCAAGATCAAAGGTGCTAAAGAAGTTCCAAGTGTGTATTTTAGAATTTTTAATCTTACCTTTCAGCACTGAATGCAGACTCTGTGTCAATGTATATAACAGCCCCATCTAGTCCTCCCATGCCTACAGGCAGTGTAGCCAGAACACTCACCATAATACAAAATTGAGTTTTGCCACAACCTGGTGGGCTAGTTATCTGGAAGAAAAAAAGATTAGTAACATAAACAAGAGAGGTCACATGCATTTCACCCTAGTTCTACTTTTACCTAAGACCCATCAGCCAGAACTCTATAAATTCTGTTCTTCCAGTTACCAAAAGAGGAGACAACCACAAAAAGATAGAATGCACACCACAAAGAGCAACTTGCAGTTACTGTTGGATCTGTGCCATGCAACCAAACTCATCCGCTGAAGAATAAACAGTTCTTCAGACACAGCATTATACTTGCAGTTTATTTCTTTGACATCCTTTATTACCTCTCATATTTGAGGTCCCCTACTCTCCTCCTCCTCTTATAAAATCTTCCCTAGAGCCACACCTAGTCCTCATCCCTCTTCTCTGTGCTAGAACAGAATTAGGAGATTCACAGTTGACATTCACACGACATCAACGGCCTTTAGATCTGAAAAAGTCCAGAGCTAAGGAGTTCACAAATGTAGATGACTGCTTAGGAATCATCATTACCTTGGTTACAACCAGGTTTCCCTTGGAAATCACAAGGAGAATCACTTACATCCTGTAAGGGCTGAATGTTCAATACGAACCAGATAAACACATAAAACAGATTTTTATCTGCCTCAGAGACTACACTCTGCTATGCAGCATGTTTTTTGTCATTGGTGTTAACTCCCTATTACCATATTTCAACACGAACACCATTTCATGATCCAGACCAGCTTGAAAATTTTAAGCTTTCACCTGCACTTACTGAAAGCCTACTACAGTTAAGCAGTGTTCCAAAAGAGCACACCCAACTTGTGTGAAAAGGTTCTGGAATGATTTTGATCCAATGAAAAAAACACAAGGATCAAAACAATACACTGTTTGATGAGATCCCCAGTTTCTGAGAGCAAGACTTTTCTTCTAGAGATGGCAGTATGCTGTTCTTTATCCACTGCAGATCTTGCAGAGATTGTAAATGAATGCTGGGCTCTGTGTTCAGATAATCATTATTACTACACTAGTTCTTCAAATACAGTATCACATTGTTATGGCTTCTGGGAAGGGAGATGCTGTCATCTTAAATACTACGAGGGCTGAAAAAAGGCAAATACAAAGTTGAAGTGACTTTAAGCAGTAAAACCAGACAGTGACGGGTTCATTCTGATTATGACTAAATAATAATGCAAGATTAAAGTAAGCCTCTCCAGGGAAGTTGAACTGCAAAATTAAGCATACCTCCTCAAAAACACCTAATATTGACAAAACAAAGGCTTAAATACAAAGCTGTTGTTTAAAATTTAAAAAGAAACCTTACAACAGACACTCAAAATCAAACTGGTTTTTGAGCCTGAATGTACAATATTTTGTTTTTAAGTACAACACCCTTTCACCACAAGATACTACAGTATTGCTATGGGTTCGTTTTCAGCAGCAGCAGCATGACTTGAAGCACAAAGAATTTACAGGGCAGCACTGAGGGACTGCAGTAGCTAGTTACACATTAGCTACTGTCAAGAGTTGGTTAAAATCCCTTTAATCACTTTTGTCTGTAAACACGGCCTGAAAACCAAGCCATATCAGTCAATCTACTTGAAGCTTTAATGCAAGAGAAGCATTAGATGATTTTTGTTTAGAAGCACACACTGCATTTTGTGAATTACAGATCGGGAATCAGTCATATTTATGCAATTATCTGTCCTACATCCAGTGTACTTAAATTACAAAATATCGTATCAACAATAGCTGCCACATTATAATATGAACCCAAAGCATATATAAAAATTGCAGAGGCAATACACATTCCTTAGACTGTGATAGCCAAGGAATCTCACCAGCTGTTTCTAGTTAAAAAGACAACTTGAAATGAATGAGGGGAGGGCATCAATCCAGTTGTTAAATTAAAATGTTTGGACAACTGTGAGGAGACCTCATAAAAACATTTGTAGTTTCAGCCTTGCCTGGGAGGTGCACTGGAATCAACATTTATTTCAGTGGCTGATGCAGGAACTAATTCAGCAGAGATGCTGTAAAAATGTCTGAGGATATGAGCATCATATCAGAGAAAGACAGGGAATCTTGTAGTACAAGCTAGTACAAGGAAGCAAGAGGGAATTTCTATTCCCAAAGACAATACTTCATCTTTTATCAGCATTCCTTTAGAGGGCATTAAAATGGTATTTTAATTAATCCACAGTGAACCATTTTAAAGAACTACCACATCTTATTGTAGTTACCATTGGTTCAGCATGTGTTTCAAACAATAAAATCTAGTTTAAAAAAAAAAAAAAAACAAAACACTAAAATACCACTAATATAATTTAAGTCAAATGTCTGCAAAAAGTTTGCTTAGTTTCTCTTACTCTAAATTTACTCTGAAGAAAAAATCAAGTCCACCCAGATAGAAATATGAAGAGTACAACAGTTTTTAATTTATCTCTGTCTAATAAAATATACTTTTATTTTTCAATAAACTATATATTATTTTCTCTGGCACATCTATAGGGTTTGGATGAAGTCACAAGGAGCTAATTCTTCTTCAGCTACCAGGGGATTAAACTCTTCAATATTCACAAAGTCATTACTTTAATTTTTCCTCAGAGGAGCTAGCCAAAATCTCTGACATCTGACCACAAAATTTCAGCTGTGATTTAATTTCCAACTTAAAACCTAATAGTGGTTTGGGAAAAAATGGTCTGAGACAGCGTAACACAAATCAAATCCCTCTGGCACTCAAAAAGCAAGCAGCTTTGGCTGTAGGAGATACCACCACAAGTCTTAACCCTGTGGCTCATGTACTCAAATTCCAAGTTTCCAACCACCCTCACTGCTGGGTAAAGTAACAGGAAGACGACGATTTAGCCACACCAGTCAGGAAGTAAATGTAGCACACAACATACTTTTGAAAAACACTTCTCTCAGACTTCGAATATCTGCCTAATAACAACAATACTGAAGGGCAATCTGCTAGTCAGTTATGCTCCAGTAAGCTGCAAAAGAGCAAGTTAAAATTATTAAGCTCCAAAATCACTTGAATCCAAAAAGAATGTGACCTACAAGCTGCAGTAGAGCACCAAAGCAGCAGCAAACACTTGGTAGCTTTCTACTAAAATTTAATCTAACAATCACGCTGAACACTTGCAGTGCTGCCAACCTTTGAAACTACTTCACATCTCATGACTCTTGCAAAAACGCTTTTAAAAATCTCCAGAACCAGGTTTTAAATGAAAATCTCAGTTTCTGTGTAGTTAATTGTTCTCTGCCTTTAAGTTTGCTGAGAAACCCCCAATACGTGCCCTAATCACTTTCCACATTAGTGCCTAAAAGGCAAATAAAAACCAATACACTTTCTTTTTTAGACACCTCTAATCTCTTAAATTAATCATCTGATTTCTGGAGTCTACCTAGTTCTCTCTATACTATTTCTGATTAAATAGTTATTATGCAGCAGTATTGTCAATCTGGCATGCGAATGCAATCAAGGCCAAGCAACTGGGGGAAGGATGTAGTGCTCGCAGTTCTGGTCTCATTCACTAGATGTCTTGCACAGATGTCAACATCTCAAGTCACTCACTGAGACCACCTATTGAAGATAACTGTTAGGCAGGCCTCTATTTTTAACCAAAATATGTTAGAACACAAAAAAATTAACATTCAAAAGATTTCTTCATAAGAAAACTTGAAGTGCAACACCCTTCCTGGTGCAGTGCTTTTCATTTACAACCAGACAAAAGTTCAGCCCATCTTTGAATATATGGATTTCCCCCAACTACCTTTAAATACATTGATACACATGGAGTACGATCATTCTTAAAACAGAGTTTAGTAACAGTTTCCCAGATTTTTCTCATATCTAAAGAGATAAAGGTTTTAAAGAAACACTGAAAAAAGAGAAAAAATTAAAAATTTAGTATTGTGATAATCATCCAAGGTGAGAAGTATTACAAAATACAAAGCTCTGGAAAATTAAGCATTTGCATTTACTTCCTGAACAGCATAATTTTATACAATCTCTGGAAAATTGTATTTGACATCCATGTTTTGAGATCAACTGCTTGCAGAACTTACTTTCAAATTAAAAAAAAACAATAACACCACCATGAAAAACAAACAAAGACACAAAACCTAGAAATCAAAGGTTATCTGAACTCCAGTAAAACACCCAGCATGTCAACCACTGCTGCTCCTGGATTTCCCTCTGGAGCAATGCCAAGAACATGACACTCAGCAAGCTTAAAGTCAATCAGTCCTCCAGAGCCATTCTACCTGGTCTCCAGGCAAGAACACATCAGATGGACTGCACTGATAGATGAATGATAGCTACACTTGAGAAAAAAGACAAGTATTCACATCATTATCAGCAGCCTTGTAAATAAACCGTGTGGCTCTTCCAACCCAAAAGGATCACATCCACTTACTATTTTTAATTAGGAAAAAAATATTTCAGGATCCTTTCATGCAAACTTTTACACAGCCATCTTTCACTCAAAATTGCCAAGCCACAGGAAGGAGGGCAAAATAGACTGGGTTATCTGCGTTGACCTACAAGTGTTTTGGGCACCACTCATGAGCCAGCCACACAACAAGTCCACGTATCACCAGAAAGATACATCTCTGTTCCACTTCTTTCTCCTGCCTGTGCAGCAGCAGCTCTACATTTCAACTACAGAAGTTCAAGCAGCATAAGTATGTGAACAGTCATTCTCTGCCTCCACCAAGAAAAAGTCAGTGGACCAGACAGAAATCCCAGAAAGCCAGATCCTAGCTGCAAGCAAGCATCATTTCTTTCCAAGCACAGGCTATGCTGTTCTGTCACAGAGCTGCATGAGCAATAATCCAAAAGAAAAGGAGTCAAACTACACCTACTGCGAACATTGCTTTGCTGAAAAACATTTTTAGGAACCAATAACTCATCCCCTGCTGAAGGCACTATCCTCAACAGCAGCACAGTTATAGTCTCAGGACCTGCATATCCCACTGCTGCTTGTAAGAACAGCTCTTTCTTCTTCAGTGAAAGAGAATTCAGCAAGTCTCTTCTCCCAGATTTTAAAGACTTGCAGTATTAATTTTAAAGTTAAGCTAGTCTGATCAGAGTTTTTTTTATAGTAAATTGGTAACAAAGCTAGGCCTATACATTAAGAAAATAATAATTCTGACAGATCACTAAGTTCATGGATGCATTCCTAAACATTTTTATGAATAACTGGTGTATATTCCTGTACATAATATACAGAAAGAAATGCTCAGAATCTTTAAAAAGTAATATCCCCTCATTACGTAAGAGTTTACTAGAACAGAAACTGTTATAGTCTAAATTCAGTGTTGCTTAAACACTAATATGTTTTAAGTCAATATCGGATTTCATAAGTGCTTTCTGAAATCAAAACTAATCTAGTTTGATTATAGGGTGTGGAAAAAATGTATTTTACTCATAGTAAGATTTTCATAACTTCTCACTTCTACTTGTCTACTGTGGCAATTTGCCAAAGCAGACAAATAAAAGCACTTGGTAAGGACTGTTGAAATGTTCAAGGAAAAAAATGGTTTCAACCTGTCTAAATTCAGAGCATGAGGCATAGAATACATATTTTTCCACTCATTTCAAGCACACAGCTGAATTCAGAACTTTAAGAAGACAAGTATGGCCACAGTGCATAAAACCAATATCCATCTAGCTCTGGATTCTGTCTCTACTAAGGGCCTAAAACAGATGACTAGAGGAATAACATAAGAACAGGACAGACATATATTGATACTCCCTCCAATATGCATGTTTCTCCGTCTCCATTTGTAGCTCATCAGATTCCTAGGCCAGAGATTGCATCTTGGTAATTTTATAATACTCAGTGACTCCTGTAAGTCCTGATTCCACACAAACCCTGTCTTTCCAGATTATAGAAACTCTGCAAGTTACTATTTACTTTCTGCAAGGTGATAGAGAAATCCAGGTACTAGAAGATGAAGTGCTTCTTTGTTCTTGAAAGAAAATTCTAAGCAAAAAAGCAGCACTGCACCCAAAGTCCAGAGAGTGACAGAGTTACAGATGGATACGCAATTTCTAGTGTTGCAATGTATACGCATATAATACAGGCCTTAATTACAGTATTTTTAAAAAGAACGTATTACATATTTATTGCATAAATTAGTTACATTTATATATAAAAGCTCTGTAAAGTCATTCTCATGTCTATATGCTTCACACTTTTTTTCCTAATTGCTTATTGCACCTTCATGAAAACTAATGACTTGGTAAAGTCAGAGGCAGTCAGTATTAAAAGGACAGACTCCTGACTTACCACCTTGTGCTCTGGCCACAAAACCACACTGCAGCTTTCCCACTGTAAAATCCAGCCAACACCTCTCCTAGATTTCCTGGGAAATTTTTCACTTTTTTAAAGGAATAGAGGGTCACCAATGTCTTTAATTCCTTCATTTTTTTGCTTAAAAAAAAACAACCAAATGTGCAGCCTCTACCAATTAAAAAAAAAAAAAAAAAATCACTTCTCATACAAAATATTTGTTTATTTTGTGTTTAAAGCACCTGACACAAGACAGCGCAACCTGTCTGTGACTTCTAACTTCTAGGTGTGATGTGTAACTGCAGTAAAATATATTAAATAAGTTACCTCTGTGAGGGATCCACAGGGCACTCCGCCACGCAAGACTTTATCCAAACTATGCAATGTGGTAGATAAAAAGGCTGAAGAGGGATTGACAGACTTCCTCAGTTTCATTTCATAAGCCTACAACAGAAGGGAAAAAAAAAAAAAAAAAAGCAGAACAAACACACAAATCATTTTTTGTTTCATGAAATAAAAAACTGCTTTTTTTTTTTGTTTCATGAAATAGTAAACTTCTCGCATTTGCTTTCATCAACCCGGAATGACTTAACACTTACCAATGAGCAAACTATTCCTATCTTCAGCTATAGGCCTCTCTTAGCTCATCACCCTTCCTTGCATTTATATCCCATTTATAGCTCACAGAGTAAACTGGAAAGTTTGTTGTATCACTCTCACAATATTAAATAATAAGTCTTTAATAATGTTGCGTCAAATTTTCTCTGCTCCTATGCTCCTTTGCTCTGCAGAGACTTTCTCTGCTCCTATTCAACAAGCCTTGCTTTAAACTTGTAAAACTCCAACTTTTAAATAAGTAAACACTACATGTATGGTTATCAACCACTGCAGAACGCTCACACAAAACCTAAAACCAAGAACTCCCTGGCCAATGTTTGTTACCAATTTGAAACTACCTGTCTTGAAGGAAGAGTTTG
Source organism: Tyto alba (assembly GCF_018691265.1). Lineage (NCBI taxonomy): Eukaryota > Metazoa > Chordata > Aves > Strigiformes > Tytonidae > Tyto > Tyto alba. The sequence goes on from NW_024881280.1 coordinate 12,521,765, forward strand.
CTAAAGATACCCAAGTCTTTGAACAAGCCTGGGCTGATCCTGTAGCCATTCATAATTTTCCACTTTTGTGAGGAAGACTAGTAAAAAGACAGGACAGGTACAGAACTGAAAATGGTTGGAATTCCTAGTTCCTCCACTGACTAGAAGAACTGGTCCAAGATCAGAACTCTAGTTCATAAGAATTATTCTCATTTGGGGAACCAATTTAAACCAGACAAAGACGAAATAAAATGGACATGCTGATCTGGAAACACCAAAACATGTTTCCAAAAGAAACAGGTGCTGTTCACACCTTGCAGCCATCTGCCAAAACTGACACATTCCTCAACTGCCAAGCATCCTGAACATTGGAAGCTTGATTTTTAAAAGGAACAGTCCAAAAATCTAAATGTTGTTGCTCTAGTTGGAGTTCCTGTAGGTTTCAGACTCCTGGCCCAACAACAGAGATTCTCGAAGCCCTGTCACAGCATTCCATCGTAACCTGCCATGAGTGACCCCTCCAGAAAACCCGACTTCTCTATGCCCAAGAGAAATGGAGGCATCAGATTTTTCCTGGTCTTAAGATAGTCTGCTGGGAATACAGTGTACTATGGAAGCACCTCCATAACAATCATCAAAAACTAATAATCACACCATTGAATCCTAGATGTTTTAGTCCGTACTTGCTGGACCAACAAGTGAGCATTTTTTGCTGATCAGAAAAATTTCCAGGTAGTTCTACCAGCAGGCTAAGAGAAGATAGCTTGTACATTCCTTTTTTAATGTTATAGTTCTTCCGTATGTTATAGCGGGCAGCATATTGGAACAATATTTGAAATTCATTCAGACCTTCTCTGTTCTTCAGTTCTACTTAGGAAAAACATATAAAAAATAGCTTTCAAGACACAGAACTGGCCAATACAAAAACCAATTACTTTTACCTCACTCAAATGGGATCAGCATTTATGCTCAGATTCACTTTAAGAGTGAATACATGCACTGATGAAGGAAGATTTGCAACATCTTTTCATTTAATCAATTTTTGTTTAATCTCTGACAGGCCTTAATCTCTGCAGACTGGAAACAAACCCTGTAGACCATGGAAACAATACTGTAGTCTAGCTTTCCTGCCCAACACAGACTTTAAATTTTACCCAGCGATTTCTGTATTTAACCCACAAAATTACGGTTGAACAAGACTGTCTTTCAGTAAAAAAAAAAAATAAAAATAATTCAATTGTTAAATCAGGAGTCTGAGTGAATGAAAAATTACCACATCCTCAGACAACCTTTTCCAATGGAACTTATGTGAGTTTCTAAAGATCTGCTTATTTCTTCCCATTTCAGGATTTTTTAATTTATCTCCCAGCCACTGGATCTTGTTCAGATTTTTCTTCAGCTAGAGTCTAGGGACCTGTAATATAATTATCTTTTTCTATTCAGCAAGTCACCCCTTCACTAACTTGCTCTCTGATGAGCTCAGTAGGCTTCACTCTGTACTTTGTACTGCAAGGTAAGTTTTCCAGAAATTAGAGGTTTACTGTGTATCTTGACATACTCTCAAGTTTTGTTGCCAGTGTTTTATCTGGACAGTATTTTCCCCGTCTTTATAACTCCTATTATCTATTTATTTTTTTACTCAAAAATACTGTCAAATCTTGATACAGCAGTCATGACGTTACATCAGTCAGTCTGACCTAAAGTCTATTTGAAATCCCGTGTTTGTAAAGATTCAATCCACATCGTTAAAAACAGCTAGCACCCTCCGTTTCTGGAAGTACAGCTCTGTACTGTATGCACTTACATAGCTGGGCAACTATCAGCTGGCTCTGTATTAACAGTCCGTGACAACTGGTGTCTGACAAACTTCAGTATCTCAGCAAAGAAACTTGATTGAATAGTGACGTGTGGATGACAGGCAAAAGCAAATACTAGAACTCTATGTAAAACTTTAACTGTCTTCAATTTATTAGTAACAGTTATTGATGGAAAACTAGTAATTACCTAGCTCAACAATTCTAATTTCTTGAGCCTAACAGAAGTCACTGCATCAAGCTAAAATGCCTCAGAGATCTAAATTTAAAAAAAAAAAGTATTATTTCATTGTGCAATCAAACTGAGACATCACAAACCTCCCAGGTAAAAAGATGAGTGACACTGTTTAACTTATTCCCAGATACCGTATCAAAAACGGAATCAACACAAGCATACTTACTGTCTGCATTTTGGGAGCACAAGCTTGGCTAACTTTACAAAGCAGCTTCTGCACATCATAGTAGCTCTGTCCTGTCACCTTCATTAGCTCCAAGAAGGAAAGACATAAAAAGTCCTGAAAGATGGTAGAACAGTTCAGAGTGGTCAAACTAGACATCAACACTGGGGACTAAACTGATACAATTTATATACAACTTCTATACATTCCACAGGTTTACCAACTGTTATACCTCTCCTACCTTTCTCTGATACCAGTATATTCAAATAAATTGTATTCATATTTTAAAGGACACGTGAGGCCAAAGGACCAAACATTCAAGAACTGTGTGATGGAACTGCAACAAGATAACATCCTTCTGCCCACAAGTGTCTCCTATCTACACGAGAAACATTTAAAACACATCATGTCTTCTAAATTGCAGTCCTAGGGCTAGATCCTGTATTTTTGATGCATACTACTGAAATATATAGGGCCTCTTGGCTCTCTGTAGGCGAGCATTCGTAAGAACAACTTCAGGACCTACTGCTGAATCTACCCATAATTGACACTGTAACACTACAGCATGTTCATACACTAGATTATGTAGTATACATGCGTTCTCATGAAATGTTCACAAACCAATCTTACTCCATACAAGTAGCAGCTGCACAACTTTGCTAAAACAAAGCATCTTCAGGCTCTTTAGAAGTCAAGGTAGTCAGTACATACAAGTTTAAATGTTTTAGTTTGGCATCTATTGTTTTAAAGCTACATTTTTACATGGCAGCAGGCCAGACGGAATCTGAATTGCCCCCTACTTTATAGAAAGTAAAGCTCCTTGTAAATGAAACTACAAAAAAGTAAACAGCAAATGCATTAAAACACAACACACGCACACACAAAAAAATAACAACACACACCAACCCCACAAAACCACCACCACCCCAACCATAAAATAACCCTTTCACCTGACAGGTAGTGATCTGATAACGACTCAGCCTTTCACACAGCTCCTGAGACAACCTTGCTCTTCTTAATTTTTTAGCAGCCATGCTTCCCAATCTACAGGGAAAACAAAAAGAAATTTTTGAAAGATACCTGAAATACGACCATGCAGACAATTACACCCACTCCCTGCTAAAGAGCAGGAAAGTGTGTACGTGTGTGTGTATATATATATATATATATAAAAATCTCAGGTGATATAGACTTCCCACATAAGTCTATGCAGCACTAAATTCTATTACTGCTCTAAAAGCAGTTATGTTAAAATTCTATCTCGTATTTGAACATGTATGAGATCATGCCAGCAGGAACAGAAAAGTCAGCAATGTTTATAAGACAGATGTTTCTGTTTTAAGAACAGACATAAGAAAGCTGAAAATTACTCAGTGGTGAACTAAAGAAGAACTCACACTATACTGCACTGGAAATAAATAAGGTTACCCTTGGATGCCTAAACACGAATAGTAGAATAATCACTGTATTTAGCCCTAGAACACAATAATCCCTCCTGATGACCCAGGATTTGTGACAGATGTTGAAAGAACAGGAAGAACCCATAAAGGAGACACTGGAAAGACTGAAGGGCTGGAAACTTACTTTAGCATGTAAGACTCAAGATGGTCCAACTAGTCAAACCCATCTCATAGCATCCTATGTAACAATTTATGAAACAAAACACTGCTAATAAAGAGTTCTTTAATTTAGCCAACAATGTAAAAGAAACCAGAGGCCAAAACCAATCAGGTGAAGATGAGAACCACAGTGTAAACATTTATTCTAAAAGTGAACAAAAATACCAAGGCAGCAACAATTGCAGTATATTCAGTCACTTTAGCAAATTGTATTTATTGAGATTCCTGTTTAAAGAGTATCTAATTATTTCAGATAAACCTTAAGACTATTTTACCTAGCAGGTAAGATTACACTGCCACTATAAATCCTCCTCCACTTCTCTGCCCTCAGCATTTGTCCCTTTTTTTTTTTTTTTTTTTGTCATTCCACTCTACTGAACAAAACTCCACAGGATGGTGTTCAGCTCAGTACCACCTGAAGCCCATGTTTTCCTAACCTGTATGTTTGTTTGAGCACGTAGCTGTTGCCACACATATTATTTAGGTGATATTCATGGTATTTATTTATCCAGAAGTTTATGCAAAATAAAAATGTTTTTAAATAATGTGAACTAACTACAACTTTTGCAGATGCACAGGCCTCTGCACCTTCACAAGACGATCGCCCCCTCCACAAAACGCTCGAGACAGGAGGAAAACGGGAGGTTTGCCGAGTCCAGCGCCTTTCCAGTTACCAGCTACATTAACGACCTTTTACCACACAGCCCGCACGCCCTGCCTCGAGCATTATGGCGGTTTCTGGGTTTGTGCGTACACCGCGCACTGCTGCAGCCCAACAAAAGCCCAGGCACAAACCCCCGGCCGCTGCTTTCGTGACCGAAACCATCACGGCCCCGGCCCGGGCAGGTGGGTAAGGACACGCGTGGGGGGCAGAAACACACACGTGTATACGGCCCCGGCCCCGCAGGCGGTGACGCCGCCGCTCCGTCCCAGTGAGGAGATGAACTTAACGACCCCGCCGCCCAGCTCAGGTCACTCAGGCGCCCGTCCGACCCATCGGTCCGGAGCCCGGGGGCTGCGCCCGCAGCCGGAGCCCCGGCCCGGCCCGGCCTCCCTTTCCCCCCCCCGGCAGCTCCGCGGGCACCCGAAACCTCGCTCCCGCCGCAGGCCAGCCTCGCCCCCGCGGCCTCCCGCCGGGCCGCGCCCGCCCCGCCCGCCCGGGGAGCAGAGAGCCCCCGCGCACCTGAGAATTTTTTCACAGGCTCCCCGCGGGCGGGCGCCGGGAGGCGGGGCCGCCGGGCAAGGCCGGCGCTCGCCATTGGCTCCGCTCCCACCAATCCCCACCCCAACGCCCGTACCCGGGAAAGGCGGGGGCGCGCGGGGCATGCCGGGAGCGGGCGGGAAGGTGGGAGCGGGCGGGCGCCGCAGGTGATGGCGGCTACAGCCCCCGCGCCTTCAGAAGAGATGCGGTCTGGGGGGGAAGGAGGGGGCAAAGGGTGTTCGGTGTTTACCCGCGAACGTGGGCGCCTCCCCGTAGGCGGGAGCCGCCAGGTCGGGCTGAGGGAGCGGAGTAAATAAACGCGCTCCAGGCACGGAAACATTGCGGGCATCCTCAGGGGATGCTTTTCACAGCGCTTCCGTGCTCTGCCGTAATAATCCCTACCGTCTTCCACACATAAAGCATCTACAAAGTCTTCAGCACGAGGAGTGCGGTGCACACATTCATTTGTTAGTAAAGAATACTGGAATGTCGGCTCTTGTCTTCAAATTTAGGGCTTACAAACGTCCAGCCTGCTGCCAGCTCTGGGAGAAATGCCTTCTGACTGAAAAAGATACTGCCCTGCAACGTAAATGTAACAAAATCAGTCATCAGACATGACTGACGTGACTTTGCTAATGTCTGTAGGGTGAGTTTTCCAACTCACTCTAGGTTATACTAGAAAGTACTTAAGTTAGTATTACATACACGTTGTCTGCAGAATCTTTACAGTCTAGAAATTAACCTAGCTGGGAATAAAAATGGACCAATATTACCTGGGACATTTACTGAAGGCCTGTGCGTTGTGAACTGCGTGGCTGGGGTTTTGTGTGTACTAAAAAAGCAATGCTACAGTGAAGCTGTGAAATACAGAACACTTCAAGCAGCTGACTGTCATGAAATGCCCAGTGACTGTAGTATCAAAAAGGGCGAGTGGAATTAGCATTTCATTCATTCCCTGAAGGAAACTTACATGCCCAAAGAAGTCCAGAGGATTTAGGAAGCTGAACAGGGAGTGAGCAGCCCATACAAAAGCAACAAAGGTTTAGCAAAGAACTAGCTGAACAGGGAGAGATGAAATGGAGGAAGGGCTCCTCCTAGTGTAGTTGACCCTTAAAAGTTGACTTGAAAATCCAAGTCACAATTCAGAAAAGCTGTCTAAGGGAAGGGAAAGGATGTCTGTTGCTGCGGTTTAGTTTCAGTGAAAACAGGAGGGCATGACTAGTGTAACTGTCATGGACAACTATTTCCTACTTGGTACAGGAGTAGCAGGAGCCCTCCCTTCCCACCAGAGGTGCAGGAAAAAGTAACATTACCTCGATGACAGAAATGCAGCAGAACTTCCCCTTCACCTCCAGGCCAACACACTTCCCATCTTCTATAAAAACATAATGCCTGTATTAAACCAGAGAATTGTTTTGGGATGCTGAGCAAAGCAAACAAATCTTACCAGCCAGGTAGTTTAGAAGATTCGTGAGCAGCACCAATATACACTGGTGCCTCTCCTGCAAGTTCTTTGCATCTCATTTCTAAGTGGAGTCAAGACTCTTCCACTCTCTACTTCTCAGATACCTCTTTAAACCTAGTGGCAAATAATCATGCATCATCTTCTCCATGTAACTCGTGAAAGTTAATACTATATATCCAGGGGATAATCAGAGAAGTGGTCACACAGACCTAGTCACCATCAATGTTCTCAAGAAGCAACATGGCAGGCAATTCCACAGCTTCAATAGGTTTGACTAGGACAGTAGCCTCTAGGGAATTGGGGCACTCTGCAAACAGCTCTGCTCTGTGACCTCGGTCAAGCGCCTTAACAACAGGGTGTCTGTTTTCCTTCCCAGTTTTGGTTTTACCTATTTAGACTGTAAACATAATAAGTAGTGCAGGCCCCATAGACTTACATGTCGGGCACAATATAGCAGAGAGCTACTCTAGTCTAAGCCTTTAGCTGCCCCTGGAACTCATAATAAGGGATTAATAAAGCTAAGAGATAATTACTTTCTAAGAACTGAGCTTCATCACATTAATTTAAGAAGGTCCTTTAAACTGGCAACACTGGAGCAAGACTTGCAGAAAGGCAAAGTATAACAGCAACAACAAAGGAAGTCTCATAGAAGCAAAGTGCTCTAAGATCAAACATGCCAATTACAGTAAAAAAGGGAGCAGTGATTAGCTTGCAAACAGGCAAGCCAAAAGGGAGAGAGTCCCATTTGAAGGGCACAGGATGAGACGCTTATCAGTTCTTAAACAAATACTCAGCAGTTAAGTAATTCTGCAAGCCTCCAGAACTGAAAAGATAACAGCAACGTTTTTTCCTTTCTGGGACAGAATCCACAGAAAAGTTTCTTTGTCAAACCCAAGACAGCCTTTTGTGAGCATCTTCAGATAACAGTTTTGCATTCTAGAACATTTCAGATCATTCACTTAATTACTAACACAGCATCAGCTCACCAATACTGACTACAGTCCTCAGGTTTATTACTATTTTCCAAGTATCAATTCTTGCTTTAAAATTAGCAGTGTTCCCCAACCCCTGTGAAAGGAAGCTGTCTCCCCAAGAGAGTTCACTCTATGAGAACACAGATTTACAAGGGTACTATGAGAACAACTTTGACTTATAAGGGTAATCCAGATATTCAGAGCAATTCCCCACCTTATGCTTGCTGACTAGAGTCTAGTTACTGTAATACAGCCTTATTCCTTGGGGTTACCTACTTGATGCCTACCACATTCTCAAAAAAAAAAAATAATAAATAAGTAAATAAACCACCCATGTGCTCCTGAGACTGGAAATTATTATAGACCAGTTTATGCTTTCCTGGGATTAAGGTCCAAATGGGTTGCTCAATGACAGTACACAAAGGAACCTCCAATGAAGTATTCTCTCCATTATTGTCTCCCCAAAGGAGATGAAGATTTACTTCCAGTTCTTTGAGGTTCCCCCATCTCAGAAAAGGGAATTTAAAGGATCTCACAAAGAGGAATGCACCCTGATTAAAAATGCTTTATTTTTCCATGCCATCCATACCAGCACAGCTTTAGCAAAGCTACTTCACTCGAGACTCCCAGCTGCATCTGCTCTAGGAATGGGATAGAGGGAAAGGAAACCATCTTTCTGTTGTTTCTACAAGCTGCTCAGAACAACCTCACTGTTGTCATTGGCTATAACCAACAAATCAAGCACAACAGACCTGTAAAAAAGGAACCAATCTTCTCATTCTGACTGATTCTCTCCCAGTCCTCTGAACACTCTGTGGACCAGAGAAATGCTTCTTCCCAGGCAATTAAACTTTTTCCTCCTGCTCAGGAAGGATTAAGCCCAATTATAATGAATCCTCCTCAGATGAGGACCTGTCTGACCACACACATTTACAGCCAGGAAAAAGAAGTTTTTTTTCTCAGGACAGGCAGAAGGCATTTCTGTGTTTTCAACCTCTTCACACATGCTGCTGTGGATTCAGAATTATCCATCATCCCCAAAACCATTTCAGAAATATTCAGGAGCAATATAGCGTTTTTGAAAGAGAACAGCTGTACCTCCTACCCTTTTTACAGAAAAGCAGACTAGCCACCTTGGCTGCTATTGCAGGCAGAAGGACAGACCCACCTGCACATTACAGCTTTGAAAAATTTAGCTGCATTTGCTTTCTGCCCAAACTACAGCAAACAAAATGAGAGACCTCAGGGATTATTCCATGTTTAGTCTGTACTCATCTAAGCAGATTGCCCTCCAAGATCAGCCTCATACTTCATTTAGCTTTTTCTGTTTAAAGGGACAGCAGGAGTTATTTACATCTTTGGGCTTTTTATATTTCCCTGTTAGGTTTCTGTTAGAAGGCACGAGAAGGCCATGAACTGGTAGAGCAGCAGCATAATAATCAGCATGGAGTTGTTACCAAAGCAGATATTTACCTGTACATGCTAAACCAAATTTACCCTACATAAATCAAATCTGGCCTCCTGCCTTTCACCTGTGCCCTACCAGCACCCCTTTTTTACTGCCTTGTCTTGAGTTTGTTTACTGAGGTGCTGGGGTTGTCCCAGTAGTGATGTCTACAATCACCAGGCCTTGCCACTCTCCCCACAGAATTTCCTGCAGCTTTCCCTGGGATGCTGAGATAGATTAGGAAATTACAAATATCACAGGCCTTTAGGAGCATTACACAAAGCAAATATCTGACTGAGGTAAACCTTAGGTTCCCCACTGCAGCCTTTTGTTGCTAAAGCATGTAAAAACTGTAACATACCTTATTACTCAGAAACTTAAGCTATAGTTAGACTTTTGGTTTATGAAGCAGATCTGTTTCACTGTGACCAGCTATGGAAGCAAACTCAGCAGTTCAGTGATTCCCCTTTGATCAGCCCAGTTCTCTGGGGATGTGCACATCCAGCATGTGTCACCCTGTGATCCTTCACAGCAGCCAGCTTCTATTGAGAAGCTGCAATTAGACTAGAAAAATCCAAGCACCTCACAGCGACCAGTAGAGAAAGTGCACTGTGTACCTCTTGTCATCACACACAGAGTCAGACACCATGAAATTAGTGCTGCTGGTGCTTGGTTTTAGCAGTTACAGTAGGACATCTGTTGCTTTCAGGTACAGCCCTCGCTCCATCTGTGGAGTTCTTCAGTGGAGAAAAGAGACAACGGGAGCTACTGGACTTGACCGAGAGACAAACTTTTTTGCTTGTTCAACACCAGCAGAGAAGGGTCAATCCCAGACACTCATCTCTGTGCAGTTGCCAGGAATGGGGGTGCCCCTGAAAAAAGACGGATTTATTCACGTACAAGGTCAAAAAAACCCCTGATGTGACTATTTTTGTTCAGCTCACAACCTGAGGAGCATGTTCCAAATCAGTAACGTCAGTGAAAGTGCCTTGTTTTTTGGAAAAGAAGTCTTTACTTTGTGATGTTGTAGCTCCGATAACCCAGCAGCTGAACTGAGCCCAATGGCTCTTATTTCAAACAACAAACATACAAACCAGCAAGCAAACAAAGCCTGGAACATTTAATTCCATGAATTGTTTCAGTCTGGGGCCTTTGGCTCTTGCATGCTTTTCATTCTACTTCTTTTTAAAGCAATGAATGAGATCCCTATGGCTGGGACTACAAAGGAAACTGCTCCAGACATCCTCACCATCCTCCCTAGAACATGTTGCTGAACTGTTTCCAAAGGTGGCTCAGTGACATGGAAGAGAGAAGAAACCACCACATCTGTGCAGAGGAAGCAGAGAGAGGTCTCCCATGGTGTTTGTGCCTTATAGTTTTCTGCCTGGCCCTGAAAGAATGAGACATTTTCATGCCCTGCAATTGAATGTTACTCGCTCCTACACACCACCTACAAGAAACTCAGCAGTCTCAAACAAGGTCAAACTAGAGACCCAGTGTCCTGTGTCTTAACAGTGTCAGCGAACAGATGCAAGAGATCTCTTAGTGGATAATTATAGAAGAATTTACTGACAAAGAAGACATCCAATTAATTCTGTGGTGATTATTTTTTACCTTGAAGCATGGTGCTTCTTACTCATTTTACTGGGATGAGCACACAGCAGTAATATATTCAAATATCACCCCAGGACTCCACTACCACAAACTCAATTACTAGAGAGAGTATCCAGGCAAGCATGTTTGCCATTCACTGCTTGGGCATGATGCCATAACTATGATCACATTATCCTCACCCTATGTTGACTACCCATGACAAATTGATTTTACAGAGTCATAGCTATTTCTTAAATCACTACAGCAAATTATATTAAATGAACTATGCAGCAAATTAAGCCTATACTTAATTGAAGTAAAATAGGACATTTGTATGGCAAGAAGCTGAATGCATGATTAGCTGTTTTGCTGAACTGCGGTCCTGTTAATTGTCCGATAACTGAACTTTTGTTTCGGTGGTCTTTAGGATATAGGCTTATAAATATGCAGGAAGCATCACAGTCCAATCCAATCCAGTCACTGAAGGTGTATTTTCCCAAACCTCAGAGCTCTCACACGCAAGAGGGAAAGGGCATGAAATGAGAACACTCCCAGCCTTGCAAATATAGTGCACCATAAGGAAAGGCACCACTGAGCTGACAGAAGATGGAGCCATCCAGTATTCGTCCTGAATTTCATCATATCTGTGCTGTGATGGTATCACATGTGTATCCCAGGCTGTGTGACTCAACAGCCTTATGGTACCAAAGGTTTAATTCAACTGGCTGTCATTCAGCTTCCAGTGGGAGCTGCATGTCTCCATCACCTCTCAGCGGGCATTCACCAACTTGCATACAAAGGCCAAATGATTTTGAAAAGCCTCTGATTTGAGCTGGCTAGATTTTAGGGCTTCCAGTTTGAAATACTTCAGCCCCAAGGGTGCACAGCTGCCGTACTTTTAACATCTGTAGAAAATCAGGATAAAGATGTCCCAAACTGGTAAAACTTGAGTCACTCTAAATCTGCGGTCACTTTTCAAATATCTGGGCTTGAATGATAAGATCAGGAATAGAGACAAATCATCAGGGCTGGGAAATGGGCAGATGAGCATGAGACTTCTTTGTCTTAACTCTCAAGGTTATGTTTAAAACGAATACTCTTTATCAACTGAATTCTTTCTTACATTGGTGAGGATCCAGAATAAGGTCAGTGAAATAAAGTTACAGAAAGTAAGACTAATAACAGAATCAGGGTTTTGGGTATTAAAAATATGGACCATAAACACAGTTTTGGCTGTTTCTTTCTCTCTGCCTTTAAACTGATGTGGAAAAAAAAAGAAGCTCAGAAGATGAATGAATGTCAGATGTGAAGAAAATCTTTGGGCTTTCAATTTCCTATTATAAACCAGGACTAGAATAGTAAAAAAGCAGCAGAGGTCAGGAATGAGATACAGTGAAAAGAAAGCAGTGTGCACACTCTTATTGCAGGGATAATGGTCTCAATCTGCTGGGTATGAAAAGATATGCTGAGAGAGAAAGGCCAGAAATAGCAGAAGGTTTTACAGGGCAAGGGAGGGACACTGTTATTTGTACTAGATCTACGTATGGTTCAGTCGGAGGTTTCGTAGCTGTAATTCTGAGAGCCTGGCATCTGCCACCCCATGCCACAGTCTCTTACCTAAACCACAGAGCGAGTGCACATGCCCTGCTTTGCTGTCTGGGAGGAGTCAGATGAACAATTCTGGAGCCACCCCAGAAGCCAAGACCTCTGTCTCCCTCCCAGAGTGCCCGCGAAGGGCAGATGTTTGGTTTCTGTTGGATTAAATTTTTGGCTGGAGATTAAGCTTTGTTGTGGGTTAGCTGCTGATCTTAACTGGACAGCTTTCCTTCATATGTGCCAAAAATGCCTGGAGTAACACATTGGCTCTTTTCATGCAGTCTGTCAACAACCGAAGTCAACACATAACATCAAAACTACATATTTTAAAAGGAATGGAAAAAATAGGTTGGGATGGGCATGAATTCCCTCAGTCTCCCCTCCCCACTGCTAACTTCCCCTGCTTCCCAATGCCCCCATTCCTCCTTCTGCCTGCTCAAAACATGGAGAAAAAAGGAAATTGCTGCCACCACCTCAGCCACAAAACTGTGGATATTGAGGGGGTCCAAGAAGAGCAAGACACTGTTCATATGCACCAAGGTGAGAGGGCTTGAGTAAAATGAAATTTATTATTGCATTGCCTCTGAATAACTGTGCTCTAGGCATACCCCTCAGAAACTCATTTACTCCCAAGCCTGAGAAAGGTTAGATCTAGATCCAAACATCACGGCCAAACGTGATGTTTCTATCTGGTTTTCTGACTGGGGGAACTAGAGAATTACCGCAGACCCCCTGTCCCTCTAGGAGATGTCACAGGGATGTCCTGACCCCCTGGTCCCCGAGGCTGATCCCTAGCAAGGGGGTGGGCTAAGTGCCAGGAAACCACATTCTGACAGGCATCCTGAACCATCCTTTTTTCATTGCTAAATTTACTCCCCTACAAGGGGACTATAGCACAGGGCAGCTGTTTGCAGGGTAAAGAGAGAAATCAGGGCTATTTGTGACATCTGTTTAAGGGCTCTTTTAATATATATGCAGCCTCTCTTGTGACCACTGCTTTATCTAACCATAGTTTCTACATTCCACCGCACAAACAATTCCTGACATTTTCCATTTCTGGAGCCATTAAACCCTGTGCATGAGCGTGGGGGGCGCATGGTGGGGCAGTTCACACTTGAAGGCTAGCTGCACTGCAAAGCCACCCCATGACCCATGTGGCTCTGTAGGCTTTGGAGGGCACCTGCTAAATCCAGCTCCTCTCTCTTGTGCAGATTTCAGCGCTTGAGGTAAATCTTGCCTTCCTTGGTTAATGTTTGCTCCTTCCTTAGGAAAACACGCATGGAAATTCAAAGCACCTTTATGTGAGGTGGGATTTAGTAATAAGTGAGGTCCATGTTCCCCTTGGTTCTCATCCAGTGCTGTTACTTATTTCAGCATCCAGTGAGCATAAAACATTCCCTTTGTGATTTAGTAGCATTTTACACTGAGCCTGTGAGCTATGAGTGACTGCATGAGACACAGAACCACCGAGAAATGAGGCCAGATCAAACCCACTACCTTTTCCTTTTTTTCAGGAACTGGCGTGGGAAGGCCCAGGTCTGTGCTGGTGCATGGTTTTGCCTGGCAAGCGGCTGGGCTGCACAGGCACTCCCTGCTGGGACAGTCCAGTTTTACCACCTGCCTGCACTGGGCCAGGCTGGTGCCAGAGGGGCTCCAGTGGCTTCTGAGCACCGCAGCTCCGAGCTGGCACCCTGGGGTGCCTGTATCTGTCCTTGAATTTTGCTGACAGGTACAAGACTGGATTTTAGAGACTGGTGTCAAGGTTTGAATTCCTCAGTCTTGTGAAATTGGAAATTCCCATTCTAGCAGGTCTTACTCAGTGTTAATCCTTCAATGTACAAAGCAGAAAAATTAGCAGTCATGCAGGATTGGGAGTAGGAGGAGGCAGCTTCTTTGTAAAACCTCATTAAAACTTAGATCACCTCATTAAAACTTAGCTCGTCACAGTAGGGACCCTATGAGGGCTTTTGTTGAGTCTTTGGACATAATTCACTGCCTTGTAAGGTCTTCTCTTCTGGCCAGCTGATGACTGCCTTGGCCGGATGATACCTGCATTTCAAAACCACCATACTGCTACAAAGTGCCTATTTCTGCCTGCCTTTACAGAGGCAGACAGTTTTCCCCCACATGAATAACCTTTTTACAGTCCAATGAGTAAGTGCTGCACCTCTGCTCAGGCTCAGCCCCGATGCTCGGGCTGCAAGGTGTTGCAGCACTGGGGGCTATTCGATCAACTGCTATTATTGTAATAAAAGCTATCCCTGACAGAGCTGTAGGTAAAATCTCTCTCGGGAGCAGCATTTCCTGCTGACTCCATATAGCAGGCTTGGCAGAACGCCCTGTGCTTTACAGATATTTTTTGCTGGAAACAGAAAAATCCTCCTGTGAGGCCACGGAGCCAGCCCCCTAAAGCCCTTGACCCTGAATGTGTCATCTCCCTGGAGACCCAGTGTACATGAAGAAATATAATCTTCTTGAAGCATCTGCTGTCTGCGTTGTGTTAAAATATGACTGGGATGCAACTGTCAAATCTCCAGCTCACTCATTGCAGAATCCTTTATAGGGTAATAAAAAACCCCAACCCAATCTGAAAGGAGCTCTTGCACACAAAAGCATCTCTCTCTACTGCATTAAGGAGGGTTATTTTACCACGGCTGCAGCCTGGGAGGTTTCTGTGGCATCCCACAGACATTTCACCTGCTTTTGTGTCCTGGGAAAGTAATAGCACACAACAGATGGGAAATGGAGCCGAGTTTCAGGAGGTCACTGTAACGGCGTCACATGCAAATCCTTCGCCCGCTGGGAATTGCCCGGCGCGTGAGTTGTGCTGGGGAAGCCGGAAGGAGCTTTTCTGCTCACGCAGGGGCAGAAGCTCAGACAGAGCATTCGGCGTGGAGGCCTGGGAGGGCTGGCTTCGCAAACGGGACAGCCTGACCAGCCAGCTTCCCACTGGGGAGAAGGGGGAGGAGAGGTGTCTGTCATCACAGAAGGCACAGAGAAAGGGGTGTCTGCTGGTTTTTTAATACTTTTATACTTTTTTTTTTTTTGAGCCAGTTGGAGGACTTGGTCTCTGCTCTGAAGACACAGGTGCAGGGAGCAGGAAAAAATGGGAGCTTAAATGTAGAATTATCGAGGAAAGAGTATGGAAGTGGCTTGTCAGTGATACTCTGATCTGCTGTTGTTTGAGTTTTCTGCATTTTTTTTCAACACTGTAAACTCACCTCCTTGACATCTGCCCTGCCCTTGCACTTGGTCTCCCCTTGCCTCAATTCTCCCTTTAAGGCTGGTATCCTCATTTCCCCTTTTGTACATATGACTTTCACTATGCAGGGATTAGTGTCTCACTCATAAATATGTGAAATAGATCTGCAGATGATTTTATTTGCCGGGTTTTGTAGGGCTGGCGAGACAGACTGGCATGGCGAGAAGGGTATGTTCTAGCAGGTCAGCTGAAGAAAACATCTTGTGTATGGGATGAGTAACGGGAAACAGGCATACAGCACACCAGCAGCAGCCCAGCAGGGAGACCTCAGGGGATGGGGACGAGGTGGTAAGACATAAAGGTAAGGTAAATAAGAAGGAGCAGAAGAGAAGGTTGAAGATGTCTCTGCCTCCCCCGTTTGTTATGTGTCTGCTAGGCAGAAGAAAAGGACAAAGGGGAGCAGAAGTCCACTCTGGCTACAAGCAGTTTGAGTTGCTGGTAACTCATTCAAGAAGAGATGCCAGAAGAGCTGAGAAAAATGCAGGTGTAGAGAGATGGTGGCAAGCTAGGAGGGAGGCAGAGGTCTGAGACATGAGGAGGAGGTGGCTACTAGTAAAGGCTGTGTAACTAGATGGGGGGCACCCAGACAGGGGACACAACTGAGCTGAGCAGAGATAACCCGAGGAGGAGAGACAACAGAGGGGTTGCAGGAAGGTGACAATGAAGAGCTGGAGATGATAGCACTGTGGAGCCCTGGCCAAGGAAAAGTTGTCAAGTGGCAACAATTAAGTCACCAGATCCAAACCAGGAAGTTGAGATGAACACCGAAGCCCTAACATGCAGTAAGACCTTGCCAGGAGGCAGTTGGTGAAGCGGAGAGGAAGGACAGGACAGAGGTGATGGAAGATAAAGCAGAGAAATAGGGTTTAATGGACCATACATGGCAGGAGCCAAGGCCAGGCTTCCAGCTGGCCTTGAGGACAGCCATAAGGTCACAGTCAGCCTTGCTGGAACACGGTGTAGCGGCAACACCACTTTCACCACCAGCATCATGCTGGGTGTATGCCTGGCTCTTGCCCAGAGACCAGTGGCCAGGACAGCTGTAGCCCATGCTGGCATTTGGAGATGTTTGTGCTGCTTTCAGCAGCCACGCAGCACAAAGCCCTGCCACAGGCACGCTGCTGGGGGCCATGCTGCCTTTACTGCGGGATCGAAGGGCAACTGTGCTTTGTCATCATGTTTGTCAACAAAAATATAATTACCATGCTAACTCCAGTTAGCCTCTGCTGAAGAGCCAGATGACTGTCCAGTAACGTTAAAAATCTGTTTTGCTAGAGCATGCCAGCATCCAACTAATGTGTATACCCGTGTGTCATCTGCAAAGGAGTCCCAGGGAGGAGATACCTAGTGTGCCACCAGCCGTGCTCCCCTCCACTGGCACCACTGGCACACTCGGGTCATCAGCAGGGATTTGCCTTCCTGTGTGACACTGGGAGACGAGGCTGGATGGAAAGGGGCAACAGAGGTACCCCGTGGACATTTTGGCCAAGCTGTTTTATTAGTGGAACAGAGCTGGGATGTTTGCTCCTATCCTTAAGAGACTTATTTTAATGCTTACTATGATATCATAGCACTTACAGATCCTGTTGGGAACAGGCTCACATCAGTGTTACAACAAAAAGACAGGTCCTGGCCTGGAGAATTTGCAACGTGACAGAGATTAGAGATGGAGGATAGGGATCAGTGGCCAACAGATGGAGCAGCAGAAGAACAGAAGGATGCTGAGGATACTTTCAGTCGATGCCTTAGCTGAGGAAGAGGAGTGGATGGGTTTGGGTAGACACCACACTCGTTAGCAATAAGAAAATGCACAGAGGGGAAGACAAACCCTAGCAAGGACATCAGAAGGTCCCCAGGGTGGTAACTCCCCTTTAAAGATGGAGCAGGATAGTATGGCATGTTAGCCTTAGACATTAGTCTGATTTAAATACTTTATGTAAAACACGCTTGAAAAACACGGGCCTAACCCCACTCTCTGATCAGAGCGCTCATCGATAAGAGGCTTTAACCCCCTTCCAGATCAGACTGAGGCCTTTCCCGCATACCAAAGCACGCAGACGTGCGGCTTGCAAGGTCAAGAGCAGTCAGTTCAGATCTTAAACTGCTTCATGTGCATGCAGAGATTCATTCTGGATCTTCTCCAGATATCATATGCTCAAGAAAGTGGCAGTGAGTGGGCCCAGGCTGCTGTTGGCAGCTAAGCAGGTGATGGCTCTTCTTTGCCAGTAGAAGTTAGTGTGCAGTCAGTGGTGCAGCATGCAGGCCATCAGCTATGTTTATGCACCTAAACACACATACTCACTATGTGTATATGCATTGATATGAAGGATCAGTTGAAATTATGTATTATTCCATATACATTGAAACTCAAAGAGATTGACCAGAGAGGCTTTTTGCTGAATTTAGCCCTGAAAGCCTATTATGTACCACTGTGTGGATGTTATAGTAAAAGTACTGAACAATTGCAAACTTTCTGATATACTTGGGCCTGAAGGCAAGTGTGTAAAAGGTTTTCTGCCTTCCAAAGAGCTGACAACTGCGGCTGTTGTGGGCTATAATGGAAGCTACAGGTCATCAGCAATCAGCCCAATTTGTCTTAAAATGCCAAAGGTGGGCTTCAGACAGGAGGCTTAGGGTACCTGTGATTGCAGCATGGACTTGCAGTGGAGGTAAGGCACAGACAGGGACAGGTTACCAAAGGAGCTGAGGGAAGAAACAGGAGCAATAGGGAGAGCTGTGGCACCAGATGAGTGGTCTGACCACAGAAACAGCAACATAGGTAAGCTCTGCAGTAACTGCAACATGAGCTGACAGAGCAGATGGTCACCTCAGCTTAGCCTCTAACATGGCTTGTTGCCCCCAAAATATTTACCCAAAAGTACTCTACTGATGATGATGGGATTATGTAGTGGACAGAGGGAAATCAGTCCTGTTTTGTACAAGATAGAACTGTGCTGCTTATCAGCTTTGACAGTCCCTTCATGTGCTGGCTTTGACTTGGGCAGACAGAGTGATGTGATGATGTACAAAACCACTTCTGGGACAGCTTCAGATGGTGGAAACCAAGTAGCATCTTCCCAGTCCCCCAACTTTCTTGGAACTTTATTAACTCACTCCTCAGATCTGGAAACTTGGTGAACTGGTAAAATGTCAAACTCGTTTCCCCAGGTCTGAAATGACCTGGGAGCTGTCAGGACATTTTCACCAGCTCCTGACCAGTGCTATTTGGGCATAATCTTGACCTGCTTCAAGGCCTGAAGGGAGAATTATTTCACTAGTTTGTGAGAAGCACTTAGAGATCCTTCAGTGAAAACTGAAAAAGAAAGGCAAATACTGTTATTTTCATCCCCAGAATACAAGGTAAAGAACCATACTGAAGTAGCAATATTGATATGTTGTGAAGTGGATTAACCAGAGGACAGAGAAATTCTGCACTGGAAAGTGTCCCATATTTGAAAGGCCAGAAATCTACAAGCACTATGTGTATCTCAGCTCACATATTTAATAAATATTGTCTCAACTGCATATGTTTACTTATTTTTATTACAGAGCAAATTGCTTGTATTTCCTTCTCTTTCGTCTTCAGTATAGCATCAAAGCAGGACAGCATGCCACACAACAGTATAAACAAACAGCGTCACCAAATACTTAAGGGTCTTTAGCTCCTGAATTGTCTAAAGCATAAATACAAACTGACGTCAAGCATTTGGGATTACCATTTAAAAATCACTGTTTTCTGAGACAGGAATGAAGGCCATTCACACCAGAAAATCCAGTGGCTACAAAAGGAGGAGTGAGACACCCAGACTCCAGAGTAAGGAGTTGAGGAAATGGTCTGCTTCTCTGGGAATAAAAAACCTGCCAGTTTGCTTTAGACCTGCGAGAAGTCCCAAATACAGAGAACATGGGAGAGCTGCTTCCAACCTGTCAAGCTCTTGAAGATTTGGGAATGTCGTTGTCACCACCAGTCCTCGCTCTGCCGCCGTTACCAGCAGCACTCGTATCACCCTCTCTTCTCATCACAGTCCCCGTACGGTGGCAGCTCGTCCTGGCCGCGCACTGGAGCTGAACAGCACACCTCGCACACCGCGGTCTGCCGTTGTGTGACCTGCTCCCAGGCTGTGACCAGTCACCTTCCACATTTGGTCTCTAGGGTATCCATTAAGTAGCTGAAACTTTAAACAAGATTCTCTCAAGTAAGATCATAAGCAGTGATGAAGCTTATATAGGATCTCACTCTCTCTGCCTCTTAAAACACGACAAGCGTTTTCACTGGAACCCATGGAATTAAGAGTACATTTTATAAGGCAAAATGCATTCCTGAGTAGGTGTTTGTACTAATTCGGGTGCCGACGTGGTATAGCCACATGGCAGCGTGCTCTGTGGGCCAAAGTATTCCGCTTCTCGGCACAATTAACTTAGCAGGATGGAGCACGGTGCTGTATGGCTTTTAGTACCTATATTGGCTTAATGAGCACTAGCTTGCATTTCTCTAGGTGATGTATTTTTCCACAAAGATGCAAGTCAGGAATCTCCTCAGGAAAAAGAAGACTAGAGATTTTAAACATTGCTTTTACTTCAGAGTAAGTTCAGGCCGTCATATACTTTGGGGCAAGCAGACAACTTTTGCATTGCTGCAGGTAGTGAAGATCTCAGTGGGAAAGCAGAGTTTTGTGTTTGAAGTGGTGCCTTTGGACACAAACCAGCCACTGCATTCCCAGCCACTCCCTAGGACTTCTGTCAAGAGAGTACTTTTTCCTTTGGCATCTGTGCTAACTGACCAGGGGCCAAAAGCGGAGCACGTACTGGGGGCACCACCTGCTTCTGTAACTTCCCTCTTGTTGACAAAGCTGTGAACCGAGTGGCCAAACCCTTGACGGAGCAAACCCTTGCTATCCTTGAAGAAAGAAGCCATTCCACATGGTACAAATTCACTATCATGCCTGTGGATGACTTGCTAGTACCAAGACTGAAGCCCAGAGTCTTACAGCTCTTAAAAACAAAGTTCCCCTGCCCAAGTGGAGACCGACCTCTCTTAGCGTAAAACCTTGAGTGGTGCCAGGGCCCCTGGGCAGCAGCAGAACTTGCTCCATTCCCTGGGGCAGGAGGTGGATGGGAGGGAAAGCCCCTTCCCCAGGGGCTGGCTCAGGACACTCTGAGGGGATCTGGTGCAAGTAGAGACCATTTGCCAAACAAGGACAATGCTCCTGAGGTCTCACCAGCTCTGTGACCCTACTTGGTTATTAGGTCCCAAAGCAGCTGGGCGAGGGGATGCACAGTGGGAACAGCTTCTGGTTTAGCAGGAGCTGCACCAGAGAAAGAAAGTTCCTTCTACAACAGGGCATGGACCACAGAAGGATTTGGTAGCTGCTGACATGCAGGAAGGGGAAGAGAGTAGTCTCCTCAGATGGTTCTGCTGCAGTTTGCGGGCAGATCTGAAGCAAAGAACTCAGGTCTGCAAGCCTCCCCTTTGAATACAGGGCACGTTGCATGTATTCAGGGCCCAGGATAAACTAAAACAGAAAAAAATTTGGTTTCAGTTCACATCACAGTGGTGACTCATGTTTTATTCATAGTACAGAAAGGGCAGAAGTTCCCGTGAACGAAGAAATCCCCTTTCTGTGCAGGTTTCAGAAAACCAGTCAGCAGCAGAGCAATGCTATTGAACTCAGGAGGACTTCAGTCACACGCTTTGTAATTCTCAAAGCAGTTAATGCCCTGCAGCCTTTTTTTACCTTTTATAGTCACACGACTAGTCAGTCAAAACCTTGACTGGATTACTCTGCTTTAATTACAAAATGCACTCAGACCAAAGGTGCAATAGTACCTGGTATGTACGCACACATTTCTCTCAATTATAACACTAAAGACCAAAATATGGTCTGGTCCTGCTGTAAAGCAACTGTTTCCCTCTGGCAAGATCTTTGCGAGTATGAACAGACATCACAGTAATGCTTGAACTGCCTCTGGTGTGCAGGACACCAGACTCTGTATTTTATCGTGTACTTTGAGATCCTTTAGGGTGGGCTGTACAGGAGATAAGCAAGAGAAGGGAGGCAAAACTGGAACCCTGGGGTAACTGGAGTCCATATCCCACCACCCACCAGAAAAGAAAAGCAGCGATGGGCCACTCTCTCTCCTTGCTGTAGTTAGGACAAGGTAGATAAATCACAACGTTTTTTTATTGCTGGTGAACTCAAAACAGGCAACTTTAATCTACTGAGGAACATACACGTACAAACAAATGTTAGGCCTTGTGCGTTTTTATCTTCTTAACGTAAATGTCTCTACAACTTCAGTCCAGCTCCCGAGCTCTCACTGAGCTGCCACTGAGACCCTGGTAATGTGCTCTGGGCACTTCCATAAGATGTTATAAGAAGCATCACATGTATTAAAAAGGGAGATTTTGCAGAAAAGACAAAGCTCTGTCTGCAGCCATGTTGCTCAGAAAGGCAAAGTCTGGCTAATCCTGCTGCATTAGTTACATGGAATTAGGTACAAATATTTGAATTTATTTAAGAATTTGCTGGGTCCCTTTCTGTTTCTGGTGTGCAACCTGCAAGTAAAGTGCACTTCTGGATATAAATTACCACTCTTTGAAGATGCAATAGCTGGGTGGTACACATCAGAGGAAAGCAGACTACAATAGCTGTTACAATGGCACAGGCAAGAAGAATAATGGAATAAGATACTAGATGCTGCTGGGAAACCTCTCCATAGTTTGAGCATCTAAATATTACATCACTGAGCAAAACCAGTTTAATTTAGTGGGGACCTTCTGAAGTCAAGACACACGACTCTTACTGTGCACCAGGTTAGCTCTGTAGACAGCCACTCCTCCTCCCCTAGTCCCAGCTGCAGCTGGGAATCACCAAATCATGTTGCTAACTCCTTTTAACCTTTTCTAAAGAGTATTGTAATACCTAAGGAGAAAGCAGGGATCCTAAGGATGTTTCTATGAAGCTGAGGGTTTCAGATGATGCAGGGGTGATGTAGGAGGCAGCACAACACTGCACTTAAGCTATGCTGTGAGAGGACAACCCAGCTTTGGACTGTTTAGTGCCCCTGACAGAACCAGGTCCAAAATGAGATCCCAACTCTCACCTACACCTTGCAAGTCTTGTTCTGGTCCAATAGAGCTCATCTGTATTATCCCATGTACAATTCTCATCTCTTCTTTTTTCCCCAGGTACAGGGTCAGGTGACTCTTTCATCTGGGTCTACACACCTGAGGCCATCAAGGCTGACAAACTACATACTGTTTCTCTGATTTCATAACACTGGCATCACAGCATGAAAAAAAAAGCTGTTCAGTGTTTGTTCTCTTTTAATTTAACGAGCTATAAAACGGGAACTCTAAATACCCACCTAAGTATTCTAGGTGCTTCAGGAGACATTGTGTACCCCAGGGCAGGTTTGATTAACTCCTTGCTGCCGGTGTTTTCATGTGTCCATTGCCAGCAACGGATGCCATGTGAAAAGGGGTAGGGGAAGGATAAAATAATTACACTCCGTGTGATCCAAAAAAGGATTAACACTGCCTTCATAAGAGCAGAACCACCAAACAATTCCCCTCACAGGGCCAGGAGTGCCTTTCCCCCCCGGAATGGACACCCTGGGGCAAGGAACAGCTTCACAGCTGAGCACTCCTTGTCAGAGACAGGGGACCCACACGGAAATAGCCCAGCCACTTCCAATACAAGAGTGGAATCCTACAACACGTTTGCGTTTCAAGCCAAATTGATCCCTGGTGCAGCTCTGTTGACTATGTTGGAAGAAGACCTAAAATTAATCTGGCCCTACAGGGCAACTGCAGCAAACCTTCCCCATGAACCAGTTAGGAATGAGATACATCGTGACAGCTAGAAGCTCCATATTTGTTGCTAATTTCAAAAGCTAAGACTTGCCAGAGCAAATTACGAAACTGTGACTGTCACTATCAAGTACTTTCCCTGCACAGCAACTTTCCCTGTACTCCTCAAATGTCCCCAGTAGGTTAAATTTCAAACTGTCCCTGGTGCAGGTAGTTCCACCACAGAGCCACAGCACTCCGTCCCACTCCACCTCTCCACTGCTGCTCTCACCTCCCAGCACAAAGCCTCACTCAGGCAGAGCATGAAGAAGTGCTCTTCAGAGAGGGTTTTTTTGCTTTACTTTTTGTTTGTTGCTTGGTTTTGTTTTGTTTTGTTTTAAATACTGTATCAGGCAGCATGGCACATCTCTTGCTGCCTCAAATTATTGTCATGACAATGTGGTTTTGGTTATTTAAAGCAGAATTTGGGAAGAAAAAGCAAATCCTCTTGAAACACCGAGAACACTGGGCAGAACTGAGCCAAGACCTGCCAGTGCTGAAGGAAGGTGAGAGTCAGTGCCAGAGGACCAAATCCTGGACACCATATTAGATACATGAAGATTTTGACCTTCAAATACAATGGGTTGCAGCCAGACTGTCATCAACATCACCATCACCAGAAACAGAGGAATCCCTGGGAAGAAGGCAGAAAACTCTTGTGGCCTGTACAGTCTACAAGATTTGCACGGCTGAGATGGGAGCTGGAATCTGCAGCAGACCCTTCAGCAAGGTCTGCTTTGAGGGGACAGAGGAGACGGGAAGACTTATGCTATTTCTTGTGCCTTTTGCCAAGATTCAGATTGCACAGATTATGGTAAAATTCACTTGGCAAAAAAGGCCTTTATTTAAAAAAAAAAAAAAAAAAAAGGAAAAAAAAATTTATAGGACTGAGATTTCAAAAAGTACAAGATCTGTATAAATTCAGCAAGATGTCCAGCACCAGATTATTTTGTGGTGCAATAAAGAACCTGGGGAGAGGCCAATGGGACCTCATGAGGGGAACACCATCTACCTCCCCAACAGACTGCCAGTCTTAGGTTCTTCTCAACAGCAGATGGATTTTCCTTGTTCCTGCAGCATCTCAGGTCCCACGGGAGGTATTGGTTGCAAGCAAGCACCTGAATATTGCCTAATGGAGTAAGCCAATCACTAACTTAGCTGGCATGTCCATGCCCATCCACTAATTAGGTTTTTTCTTTTTTTGATGCATTTCCATCGTATCATTTCTTTATCTTCTTTCTCCACATAGAAGTGTAAGCAAAAGGACTGCTTTCATCTGTAATAAGTTAAAATCAGAAACGACCTAACTAACAAGTAACTGATATTGGTCCTTGGAGCCCAAAGAGTAAAATCCATAGAAAATCTATTGGTTCCATTTTTTTTTTCTGGTATATCCCATGCACACCCCCATTAGAAAAATGGGGTTTATGAATCTTATCATACAGCGAGGAGCAGTACCTCAGAGCCAGAGCTGGCAGTCTGTGGTAGAGGCCTGAGCTCTCTCAGAGTGCTAAGTGTGGTTCTGAGTCACTGCTCAATCAGTCTTCACATGGCCGTTGGCCAAGGCAACGGGGACGGTGGGGGCCCCCGGCTCGGCAGTCTCATCAAATCTTAAGCGCAGGGTGTTTCTGATCACCAGCTGCTCCATGATGAAAGAAGCACAAAACCATGGGATGGCATACTCCAGGGTGATCAGGCCCATGAAGTCAAAATCAAACTGGGAATAGTCCCATGGGCAGGCATTGAACTGGCGTAGGATGAGGCCGGTGGTGAACTCCCAAAGGTATGTCCAAAGTGTGTAAATGAAGCAGCGCACTAAAATGTTACACTTGTCTTTGAGATACAGATACATCTTCTCCACAATGAGGATGGAGGTGCCATAGATGAAGAGTGCCCACACACTGGTTACACCTGGGAACTTCCAGTTAAAGTTGACCACGAACTCCCAGGCAGCTGTGAACATCACCTCACAGAAATAGCCGTGAATGGCGTAGAGGTACCATCGGGAGAAAGCGGTCAGAGGTTCTGCCGCAGCCATTCTTCTGCACACACCCCAGCAGGCACTCTGAAAGGGAGTGAGAGACAGAGAGAGAGGGGAGTCAGTGAGGATGTCACAAATCCTTACCCCCCAGATGGCAACACACACAAAACTCGTTAACATCCACAAAGGGCAAACCTGAGGAAGAAGTGCATTTTAAATTGTCTCGTTTTTACTGCAGCAAATTTTAAGTCAAGTGGAAAGGGGGCATCTTACTGGGCTCCGAGTCTCAGAATGGGCCCAGACCCCGTACACTGCTCTGCCTGAGAAGCGGGATGCAGCTGGTATCACACTGGAGATAAGGAGGGAGCTGACAGGTACAAGGGCTTTGCCAGGAGTGAAGCTGCCAAAGAACTTGGTGGTTGCAAGTCAGTAGTAAAATACAGTCACCTCACAAGGAGCACACATCACCTTTTTGCTCTTTTCAAGAAACAGCACTGTCCCCTCCTTTTCTGATTCTAATATGGAATAGACTAGATGAACACAACATTGAAAGCCTGGGCCCTTCCAGCTGTCACCTACAATCTCTGTGCCAAAATGTTTACTGTAGTGAAAAACTGATCTTTGGTGGGAGCTACAGAAAGGGAACTGGAGGAGAAAGTTTCAGAGGTTTTACACTTTCAGACACCACACCTTGCACCCATTATTCAGCTAAACTGTTATTTCTTCTGTTAAAGAATTCACGTATTGTATCACTAGGATTTGGAAAATAATTTTCTTATGGTGTCAGACTGCCTGATACCCAGTCAAAAAGCACAAGAGAGCCATTGAAATCCATTCAAATTTGGCTTCAGGACAGCAAAACACAAAGGAGGAGAATAAAAAGGAACAGCTGAGCATAGAGAGAGGTGGTTAGTCATGATAAATAGGAAATGAGAACAAACTCTAATTGTCTCTACAGGAAGAAACTTGGTGAAGAGGTTTTGAAAGGGCACAATTTGCTTATCACTGAACTGTTTCAGCACAAGTAGTTTTTACACTTTTTGTAGACATTTACAAGGTCCTAAGCATTGCTCTGCCATGCCATAGCCACCGGCACAAACTGATTTTAAGCATAATTTTACTGAAGCTTTACAGATTTACACCAAAGGATGAATTTGACCTCTTTCATGCTTAGAAACTTACTCTTTCAAGTTGGGTTTTTCTTGACTCTCCGTCAAGCACTATTTAACTTGTTTGCTAGGGACTTGTTAGTTCTGTGGCAGAAGCTGCTAGGAAAGGACCACACTAACCTTATGTGCAGTCATTCCAGTGCCATCTCAAAAGAGACTGTTCCCGCCCTGCCCTGTAAACAAAGTGCCTCTCTGAACAAAGTATTAACATGCAGTATGACTAAAATTCTGGTAAGAGATGGAGAAGATAAATGTTTATAAGGAAAAAGGAACTACAACAATGAACATAAATAAGATATGCAGAATATTCACAGCAGAATATTGAAAATGCAAAGGACAGAGATGTATCTGTGACCTGTTCACTTCTCTCTTAAATGGACACCCAAACAACCAAAGTTTTGGCAGTTCATATGATGTGGGTGCTTGAACAAAGACCCATTTCCTAATGGCACATTCTGTTTTACACAGGACACTGAACTATCACCAGATGCTACAGACCTATTTCAACAGCACATTGTGAGCTTGTAGGTGAAAGACTAAAGAGTCGCTAGGAATTCCCTCACGTCCCCTAACAGTTCAGTCCCAAAAGACCCTGCAGGACATCAGTAGAGGTGGCACGACTGAAATATGCAGGGGAGGTATCTGCATCAGTCCACAAGAGGCTGGCTGATGTGCAAGGGGACTACAAACTTTCTCTCTGAGCAGAATGAGAGTTTGTCAGTGTAATGTTACTCACTTAGTTTGCCAGCACAGTTGATAAGCTTGGGAGTTTGAATCCTCGTATTATTCCTCCATTCTCCCATGAAGACTTCTCTTTCCTGGTTCTATACCACATACTTAATAATTATCTATTTATTCTCTATTTCTTTTTCACACTTTGCAAAATATCTAGTCACTACACCAGAAGCCTAATAAATGAATCTAGACCAGGTCTAGGACAACATCTACAATACAAGCTAACCTACTGCAAAGACCACTGTTGACTTCCGAATCCTGAGCCTTTCACAACAGCAAGGAGACAAACATCAGTGTACTGATACTGTCTCAATATTTGCCTTCTACTGTCATGTGCCCAGTCCAGCACAACCTTGATAGGAACTTCCTTCTTAGGATATGCTTGAGAAAGTCCTCACAGGCTGCCTGCTGATAAAGAGCATGCCAAGACAGGGCAGATGCCAAACTGTGCTAGCCCAAACATAAACTGGTTCCATTGTGCTAGGCACTAAGCAAATTCATAAATCACAGCTCCTCCTGTAAAATACTTCATTTAAAATAAAACAAAAAGTATAGAGTAAGACATAGAAGGGAGGGAGGATACCTAGGGAGACCACAAGCTAGAGCACATCATTGCACAAGTTGGGGACTGTACAGTGCAGTGGTTACAAGTCACTCGAGCATTTACAAAACAATTAAAATTGCAAATTGGCTGATGCCTGGTAGGCAATACAGCACAAGAAGGTCTCAAGAGGGACATGAAGGAGAAAAGTGGTGTTTTATTGGACAACAATTAACGATAAAAGGATCAAGCTGAAAAGTAGTTGCAAGACATTAGTGGGAAAAGCATTCAAACAGAAGGCCAAAACTGGCTTCAGTAAGAGATGCAGATCTGTGAAAAGCCTCAAGTAGATAACTGAACTTGGTGATGGCAAGACTTTTAATGGAGTGACAGTAATACAGACCAAAAAGCTCTGAACGTATGATAGCTACTTGGTCTCCTGAGGAAAACAAATGACGTTTATCACTGAGGTAGTTACAGTGGGATGGGCAGTCGCTTCCTGAACACCAGAAACACAGCTGCCACCTACGCAATTTTCTCAGCAGAGAGCAAACAAATCATGGAGACTGCACGTGGACAGCCATGCTTGTACTGAGGCTGCTCAAACTGTGGTGTTGTGTGGAAAACAGGGAGCTTCTAAGTTCAAAGCTATGAAAATGCTTTCCATCATCAGCAAATTATATTTCAAGAACCTAAAGTAGAAACAGTTACTCTGATACAATGTTATTAGGAAACCTGAGCTAAGCCAGCACAGAAATTTTCCCTCTTTCTCCAGTAGGACCTTCTTTTCCAGCTTGCTGATAAGAGAAAAAAGGCAGGTCTATGGAAACCACACATGGGCCTCAGAGGAACACACAGTCCCTTCCCTGATGCCCAGCCTGTGCGGATAACGCTGCTAGCAATGCAAGGGCCAAGAGCCCCTCCACCTACAGCAAACAAGCACAGGTCTAACAGGGGGAAGTGTATGCAGGACTGTTTCTCTACAAAAACCTGGTTCAGAAGATCAGGACAGGACTCTGACTTAGGGCTGCATGAAAATTATATTGTAACAACACAAAGATGATACTTTTATATTTTAGAATATCAACTCTGAAGTGGATATTAATCATCCCCTACGTTGTGGTAAGATACAGATAAAGTTGATAGACCAGGACAAGTAAGGAGAAAGGACATGAATCTCAGATTGCCCTGCTTCATGTGCAAGACCCTTCCGTGCAAGAGGAGCACTGCCATACTCACGTTTGGTTTTGCAGATGACATGGTCCAGGGCAGGCAAGAGGCAAGTGATTGGAAAATGGGTTGATGGTAGACCAAGAAATAATGGCAATTTGTCACACCCGGGCACTGCAGGGGAGACATCAGTGCATGTCATATTCATGCCTGATTAAGTTCTTGAGCACTGCCTGGTTCATTTTTTTTTTTAAAGCTCTCCTTTGCAATGGCTTTCTGCCTGTTTCCCTGCTACCGAGCCAAACTGTGCTTCAAAAAAATCTCTCACAAATTGTCTCTATTCCCTCTACTGCAGCAGAATTACTTAGACTCACAGCCTCTGGATGGGTATAATGAGACCTTGTCAAGATACTCTGAATTAACTCTAAGTGCTGATAAAAGAAAATCACAGTCAAAAAACCTCCATGACACAATTCCCCTGCTTAGCAATGGCCTGAGGCTATAAATTCTGTTAGCTACTTGATTCACCACAGCTAAACTTGAACTACTGCAGAAAGTTCCTTACTCTTAGGGCCTTTTTGTTTCTGCCAGTTAAAAAATTAGGGCACTGTTATTTTACAAATTCATATTTGAAGTATTTACTAAGATTTAGCTTTATAACATGCATGTTCATATTTTTAAAAAATGCCTTAGGTACATCTATAGCCCTATGCTGCATGTCATAATTACTTTTTAATTTGAAAGAGTAACTCCAGACAGAGAAGGCACGTACGTAGTAGGCTACTTTGGCCCCTCCAAATGACAGGACTGCAAGCAGCACAACTCTGAAGCAAAGGGCACCTGCCACTCCTTGACCATAAGCTCTACTTCTTATGATATTCTCCTTCCTCAGACCCTTCTTACCCAAATAGTACCTATATTAAAGTAACCATTCTTCATGACTTTTTAAATTATTCTCATTGGCACATCATTGTAGCTACTGTGTTCTTCCTTAAGATTTGGAGAATCGGATGTGTATCTGCTTTCCTGCTTTAACAAAGAGTAGACACAAGAATGTGCTGATGAAAATTGACATGCATTTTTGGGCAATACCTTTTTAAATGTAATTCTTCTCTTATTTTGAATTTTTGCTGTGCGTAAACACCAAATGGGCATGCCTTTGCAACTAAGGACAACATTCAATGAATGTGCTGCAAATGTGGCTTCAACATTTTCATATAAATCTCACACAAACCATTAGGAGTAAAGATTTACAGGACACTGGTGCTGGATTTGGCCCCAAGACATTAGTTCATCAGTGTTTAAAGATTTATGCAGTAGAGTCTTAGCGGTACTTATGTGCTGAAGTCCTAACTCTGAGGAGATTTTCATCCTTCAGGTAACTGAGAGCCTCAATTAACTGTCGCTCAGAAAATACAATTTTGACTGTACTGAAGTGTGGAATAGTTCCAGCAGATCGATTAATCAAGCCCTGCAATGAAGCTAAAAGCATGCCACAGACTGATGTCTCCACATGTCCATTCCTTACTCTTAGTGCTTTCAGGGTGGATCTGGAGCCCTGGGATTCTCGTCAGTTCTGAATGTATTAATCATCTGGTTTTGCTGCATCTCTCTCTGGACTCCACCTCCATCAGGATGCACACTGTCTCCCCTCCTCTCAGATCTACCCACACCACCCTGTATTCCAAACAAGAAAGCACAGCCCATTCCCAATCTGCATTTTCTCCTCATTTTCATCTGTAGCTCCTTTCCCTTAGAAGGCACACCATTTCCCTGCCACTCCTTGCCTGGTTCACTCTGTACCTGCTGGCAGCCTCTGATCCCTGCCTATCTTTCAAATCTGTTCCAAAGAGAATTGGGATACTGTAAAAAAGAATGACGACAAAAGGAGATTAAATGAATCCAATTACCAGACTAAGCCAAAGAGATGGGGAAGCATAGTTCTTACCGGTAATGCCTGTGTGTGGGCTGCCCAGAAGGCAACATTTCACAATGGGAAGGAGAAAGGTAAGGTTTTCTTGGGAGGGAGGACTTTTCAGAGAACAAAGACAAAACATGAAGACATTGTTAGTTTAAAGAACAGTTTTCTGACTAATGGATCTCATGAATGGCAGCAGAAGGGCAGAAAGCTGAGAATTCCCATGCCCTGCCTCACATGTAGCATCATGTTACTCAAACACACCTTCACCCACAGTCGCCACTCCAAACAGAGAACAAATTAAGGCAGCAGCTCTTTACTTACAGTGACCAAGAGGGATGTTTTCCATGTTCCTCACAGAAGTTAAGACCCCTCAAGACTCCAGCAAGCAGCAGACTTGCAAGACAAATCTGTGAAAAATGACTGAGTCCAAACTCAGCATCTAGAAGTATTATCCCTGAACCTCCCCAGCATCTCTTTCAGTTAAGGTCACATCCTTTTCCAAGCCTGTTACTAGAAGACTCCTGTGCCTTCCCTGCTGCCCTCCTCTGTTTGGAGAAGCTGCCCTGAGTCCCCAGCATTTGCTGGTACTACAGCTCTCAAACAAGCAAGTGCCCAGCAAGGGCCCAAGTGCCCCTGAAGTGGCCCCAGCACAAAGCAGAGACTGAAGTCAGGACCCTGCTGTAGGAGCGGGCAGAGCTTCCCACTAACACTGTGGCAGAGTCCAGCACTATGGAAGCTCTGCCCCCAAGGAGATGGCATGTCCAGGGGAGCCTGAGAATCTGTATCAGCCATCCCTCAGTTCTGGGTGCTCAGTTGCTGGATTCACCATTATCTTAACGTGGACAGTAAGACAAGGTTGACTTCATTCCCTGCAGTGAGAGCAGAATTGAGTTCCTAGAACCCATTTTTCAAAAGCTGCCACAAGTTTACAGTCCATGACTTCAGGCCTAGGTCTGAGCACTCACAGTTCCCTGATGGGCCACTGCCTGGCTTGTAAGCTCATGGGAGCTGGGCCCCTTCATTTCAAACCTTGCATTCAAGTACAGTGACAATCAAAATTCATGGATCTTTTTGAAAGCTTGAGCTTAATATGTTGTACTAGCTGCCTAAGGCAAATCTGACATTCAAAGAACATAATGCACATCATGGCTCACCAGGAAAAAGCAACCCAAACCGGAGTGATGAACGAAGAGAGAGAATTTATCCTGATAACATACTGAGAGTTTACAAGATTTTGCCATAGCCAATATCCTTTCCACTGTCACTAGAGAGCCAACAGATGTAAAAAGACAACATTTAAGGTCAAGACATTATGTGTCACCCACCTTACATTGTTTCTTTAAACTGTTTGGAAATTCAGACAGATAAAGTCTTTTTTTTCTCCCTATCAAATGCCCCCATCTTCTTTCCGAAGCAAAATGAGAAGCAAATACACCAGTCCACTCCAACACTAAGATAATAAATTGACTTGGACAACGCAGAGAGGTCAGTATCAGTAACAGTAACAAATAAATATGCTTAGCCCAGCTCTTCTGAACAATCTGCAGAAACAAGTCAGAATCAGCATGCAATGGAGGAAAGCCAGATTTGGCACCAAAAAAAAAAAAAAAAAAAAAATCACAAATTATCCAAACACATTTCACATTGAAAATGAAGCTTGGCAGAGAAAAATATTATGATAAAGGCCGTGAAGTAAGAGTATCTAAAATCCTAGCCTGCTAATACCCTCACACAATCCAAGTCACTTTTATCTGCAAAGAACAGCAGTGTGTGTAAAAAGACCAAAAAAAAAAAAAAAATTAGAACTGTTGACAGATCCAAGGCAGTCTCTCCTAGTTTGCTGCAGGTAAAGCTCAAATCAGCATTTCAGAAAGTTAGCCGCTTCTTCTACTGGAAATTCTTTCTGCATATACACAACTATAAAGAACTACTTCCCTCTCTTTGTATTACTCTTCACCAGTGCACAAGCCTTTATAAACTCCCAGCATTCAACTGATAGTAGGTAACTGGATAGTGGAAACACACGTAGCTAGCAGCTACAGCCACTCTTTATTTAGGAGGAACAGAACTGCTGCAGGCCATGAAGAAACCTAGCATCTTAGTCTAAGCTGAGTTAGGTTTAAACCTTGCAAGCAGAAGGCAGTGCATAAAGACAGATAAAACAGGAGGGAGCACACTTTTAAGCACTTTCAGAAACACTTTTTATGGCAGCCTTGGGCTGTTCTCTTTCCCCTTTTGGAAGTCTCTTAATGACAATTCTACAGAAAACAGTTTTGCCTCCTCAATATATATATTTTCCTTCCTAACATTAAACTACTGCTGAGATGTGAAAGAACCAGGCCTTCCAAGCACTATCTGCTATTCACCAGGCTGTGATTCCTCAAGTTTCCTCCTAACATCCCTGGTGGAGAAAACCTGAGCAGTCTCAGATTGCTAAATTATTCTTTTTCACCAAAGTAATCCTTGTTGAGCCTCCAAGATGGTGGTTACTTCACCTTCTTAATTTCAAGTTCACACAGGTCCTCGGAGGTAGAAACCTCCTGGAAAGGAAGGCTAAAAGAAGATACATCTCAGAATCTTAGTGACTACCTCACCATGTCTGACAAGATGCTCAGGTAGGCAACCATGCCTACAGCTGGGAGAGGCAGCTCCTCTGAGCAGTTTCCCAGAGTTTCTCTCACTACTGCCCACTGATTAGTGTACCATGGGGATAAATCATGCCATCACTGCTTTACAAAATACATAATCAGCAGTGGAAATATACTGTACAGGCAAATAAATTAGTGGCGAGTTTCATACTCTATTGTTCAGGTTTATTTCAATTCAGAAAAACAAAGCAGCAGCTGCCTGTAAGCACATCACTGCGGTAAATCTGCGTGCATAAACCAGTCAAATTTCTCTGTCCTGCATAACAATTAAACAAAAACTTGGGTTTTCGGGCCTAGATCCTACAGAGCAGACATACCCCTCCACTGCGTTGGGTACTTTGTTGCTATTTACATCTTTGGAAAAGAAGGCTTACATTTTTGGTGTTATTATTTCCTCAAGGTATCAGAAAGCTTAGCATTTGGGTTACAGCTACAAACACACCATCTTCCTGTTTTATGCATGCCTGCCATTTTTCTCTTTTGTAAACCTGAAGCATCAGATCCACCATAAACCTCTAATGTTTAGTGGTTTATGACCCCCCTTCAAGTCAGACTCATTCATCTGATTATGTGCTGCATGTCCCAAGAAGGCAACACCAGAGCTTTCCCACAGGGGAGTGTGACTGAAACTCTCAGCCCTGTGAAAGGTGGCAAGTTGAATACTCAAAAGCTCTTTTAAATAAAGCAATAGCTCAACATTTGTGCCCCACACAGAACCGGTATTTGCCAGGCTACTTCTGCCTGCCATTGAAAGAAGCATCTTATCTCTTCAGCCATCAATTTCTTAACTCAGCACTGGTCCATAAGCTTTTACTGCTGTACCCTACAGCTCCAACCTTTTCCAATCAGTCAGCTCATTAAGGTACAGTCCCAGGAGTGTTTCCCAGCACTGTTCTACCAACCAAAACGTGCTCCCAGCTGCAGCTTCATACACTCCAGCTCACAAGCCAGGGAGCTGGGTCAAGAGGATGCCCCCCATCTCCTCTGACCACAGCTGATGCCACCTTGGTTCTTTTCCAACTCATTTTGAGCTTCTTACTGCCTCTCTCTCTATCACAGAACTGGACTGTTCTCTCACGCTCTAATATGGACTGGACCACAGATATCTGCTTTAACAAAGGCAAATCAACCTGCTGTGCCTACATAATTTTTTAATTCTATCTTCAGATGTACAGATATATAAAGATACATAGACACATTTATATGCTGTCCTTATTGATTTGCTTATATGTCCTCTCCTCTGCTCTACTTTAAGCGGATGGATTATTTTTTTTCCTATAATTGCTTCTTGACTGTGTTCGTTTTTATGCTGAGGTGACCTTTTACAAACACTACTAATGGATTCAGAATTCCTACCTGCAGCCTGCCAGTCATTTATCATGGCTCCACAGGGCATGCTCAGTTCCAGCCTTTACAGAGCCCCTCTGAAAGTACAGACATTTAATATTATGTTTATACCCTTCTCCCACATTTCCTTTTGTGACTGAAGTGTGTTCAAATGACCATGCTCTATTGAACTGTCTCCCCAGTAAAACCAATGTATTCACTGCTCCAATACAGGAAAGCATTTTCAAAACTTGCCTATATTTATTAGTCAACAGAAGTCTAAGACTTTAGGTTCCTTAAGATAGAAAAGTCTGTATGTATGTGCACAGGGATGCTTCATACACTTCTGAATGCCTGGAGTCCAGGAATTCATCTTTCATAGCACCAGGTAGCCCAGATCATGAAACAGAGCAATACCACAGCTTCAGAACGCTTTTCAGATCTGGCAGTTTATGTCTGTGGTACATGCTGAGACCCTACTCACATTCATCTCTTCTCTCAGATCCAATCTACACATTCTGCCTTCTGAAAAATGATAAACCATCTCTTGTGAGAGGCAGCTAAGATACATCTGCTTAAGCACTCGTGGAATTTAACTGCATAATGTTAATAACACTTACTTGCTAAACACCTGAAAAAAGAATTAAGCTTCCACCTTAGAAAAGAAAATCCTTAAGAACTGCTAACTCTAATCCTAAACTCAGCAAGTTGGTAAAAATACTACTCATTTCTTCACTCCTATCAGCCGTCAATCTGCACAGAAGACATTTTCCACTCCCAGCTGCAGAAAGATGTCACAGTCACAAAAGGTCAAAGCACAGTGATAAAAGGAAACTTGAATTTGAGTCCACACAGACAGCTGCTGCAGCAGAAAGCAGAGCTTTCTTGCTTGGTTCCTAAAATTACTACCATATTTGTGTTGTCTTCTCTAGGACCCAGTGAGCCAAAGCACAAAAAGAGACCTGGTAAGAATTAATTTGGGGAAAGCCTTGCAAGAACCTTGCCTTGAAAATAGAAGATGGATCTAAACACAGAATGGAAGGACCTTAGAGTATTTGTAGAATAGAGGGTAACAAGGAAGAACACACAAGTGAAATTGTAAGTGTGTTAGTAGCTGAAGCCTTGTAGGGGCCAGATGTCAGGGAAGTAAACTCATCACTATTTCCTAATCATTAACTTCACATAAGCAGATAATAGTGAAGATTCATAGATTTCCACAGAAATTTATGTCAGTACCATAGTTCTATACAGACACACATGGAAAGACAGCCTGTGCCTCAAAGAACATGTCATAACATGTCATCTTTCTTATTTTCTGCTGCCACAGAAGTAAGATCTAGAAGCTGGAATCCTATTTATTCTGTTTTTCAGGCTTCAAAAAGAAAATGTTCCAAAACACACATAGATCTTGTTTTTTCTCATTTATGTTTGTTTAATTCTCAGTGATTGACAAAACATTATCATAATCCAAACACAGGCACTAATTGGTGGAGATCCTTGCCCATGTCAGAAGAGAGACCAGACACCAGTTGACTCTGGATTCTTTTACTTGCCTCTGGAAGTTGCTCTTTCTAGAACAAATAACTCGTATCGGTGCACAACACAGAAAGTTCATGTTCTCACTGCCAGAGCTTCTCTTTCATTTACAAAAACACAAATGTCCCTCTGGACAGTCCAGACAGTACCTTCACCAGCCCTGAATTCTCCTTACCGAAGTGTTTGTGATGGTCATACAGGGGCCTCAGGAACATGTGGGGACACAAGTGCATAGGAGGAGGAGTTAGTGTCCCAGTGGCTCTGTCCAGCTGGGATTGTGATGTGCACAACCCTTCCTCACTCCACAAGCAAAAGGCTCATGCTGGGGAGAAATAGCTACTGCAGACCCAGACTATGTTTTTAGCATCTTTGATCTTACTCCTTTGGTCAGATCAGAGACAGAAACCTGATACTCAGCTTCAAACAGCTTCAAGCCCAAAGATGACCTAAGTATCTGAAACTTATTGCCCTCCTCCACCCCTCCGCAATATCAGCTGACCCACCAAAACATACTACCTCTCCTTAGAAAACCATATTACACTCAATCTTTGAAGAGAAGGGAATACTGAGCTGAACATACTTCACCTGGTTCCCAGGAGAGGCTTATTTCTGAAGTCTCGTGGCAGCCTAGTGGCCCAATCCTATCAAAAGCAGGACACTCTCCACTGAAACACTGGAATAGATGCTATCTACCAGGCTATGTGATACAGAGCCATTTACACCAGACAGGAACATGTAAGAGGAAGTGGTAAGGCCACGACTTCCCATCCATGAAGTTCAGCTGGTTCTTAACACCTCCCATAATTAGTTTCTCTTTCTGTCAAGTACCAAGCCTCCGCTGATTTCTGTCAGCTTGCCAGAGGAAGCTTATTGTACTCTGAACCTGGTTGGAAGGACTCAGTTTCCCCATGGGGGCTGGCAAGGACAACCAGAAAAGAAAACCACAGCATCTGTGTCATCCTCTGCAGCAGAGAGGTGAGCCTGCCATCCTGGAGACTCATGCAGCAGTAAAGGCCTTTTAATGGAATGGCAATTCAACTGGCTGCTTTCCACTGATCTGTAACCTAAGGCTTTACCCAGCCACCGAGTAATTGTCCTTTCATATTTAGATAGAGTGGCCTTGGCCAGGGGTGACAAGAGTGTCCTGCCCCATTAACGACTGGCCACAGAGCTCCCAAACAGCACAGGGCTTTCCCAGGGTCACACTATTTTCTGCCAGGGACTTTCTGCCCAGCTCTTCATTTGTGGCGCCCTTGCAGCTTTTATTTTGCCATCTCCTGAAGATAAAAGTTTAAAGATATGCTCTAAACAGCTGCTTGTTATTTTAGGAGGCATAGTTGTTAGTTAAGCAGTGAGGAGCTGATCGCTCCTTTGTGCAGGCACTGAGCTCTCATTGACTGAAACGCACCTCTGACAGCAACTCGTTCTTCAAGATTCAGCCTCCAGTAACCTGCCTTATGCTATTACTGCAGCATGATACCATTCAAACAAATTAATTATTTGCATGACACAGTTCTGCTAGCTTTTGAATTTCATATAAATATTTCCCATAGACACAGGTACACAGAGGCTGGAATTCATCCACGAATTTCAGGCACTTAACAAAGGTACCTTTGTTAGAAGCTTTGTCTCTGCAGGCTCCCATCTGTAGTTACTAGAGCCTGTGAAGGTAGCTAGACATGGACACATCCTGGAGACAGAAGTGGACTTTGAGCATTCCTGATGCTACCATTCCTGCATCTTTCCAGTACCTATTTAGAGGTGCTTAAAGCACGTACAACACTGATTTATCCAACTCAGTGAAATATCTGAGGTTACATAGGCTAATTCAAGGTCTCACCAAGCCAGATTTTTTCTTTATCTTGTTTTCCTTCTGGACAACGATAGGTACCTCATGCCTCTGGCCAGAGAGGCAGCTGAACAAAGACGCCAGTTCTCATCTCTGTGTTGGGAACTGTCTTGTGGTAAGACTGGAAAAGAATTCCTCAGTTTTAAGTAAAATGGTTTGATGCTGCTCACACTGGCCACCAAAAAAAACCTTTCTCCAAAAACCCCAAACGCTAAATTCTTTTTAAACCATCTTTAAAATCTGCTCAACAGAGCATCAGGTGACCCATAGCAAATGAAGCCAGAGAGGCACCATATGTTATCTTGTCCCTGCTTATGTAAAATGCTTAAGAGCTGTCATTTTCGTGCCTGAATCATGCATCTACTATTGACAGTCCTGGAGGCACACATTCTGGTCAGGTTGTCCATTCCTTTCTGGAGTTACACAAACGTGCAGCATGTAAGGACTTTTATGACAATCACTAGGTATTAAGCAATACACTGTTGGTAGGATGAGTAAGAATTTAAGTTTTTATCTCCCACCATGAGTAAAGCAACATAAATGTGCTTCCATTATATAACTAGTCTTGATACATGCAACAACAAACCTGTCACATTACACCTATGCTAAACAGCACTATTTCCACTGCTTTGCACTACAGTTCATAGCAATGCCAAGGTGTTCAAAATAGATACCTTGACATTTTTCAAGAATGCTCTTTGTGCATAGGCTTGTACTAACTCAGAACCTATACGTACACCGCAGCTAACCAACTTGCTTCACTATACCTTCCTTGTCTCTCAGAGTTCCCACAGCTGTAAAGTATGCAAAGTTAACTTTTAAATGCATGTGCGTCAGCCAAGGCAGTTGTGCACGTGTGGAGCACAGACCTAAATTGTTCTAGCAGTGCACATCTGTTCCTGAACAGAACTGGAGGGTGACTTTTGCTATCTCATGCTGATAATACTTTTCTTGGGTCTTTCTTATGCCTAAGTCACTCTTCAGAGTCACGTGCACTTAGATACTTTGACAGCACAGTACAACATAAGAAGTTTTGCACTGCATCCACAACATCGACAGATCTTCCTTCCTGCTCCAGCTGGGTCTCCGATGATCAGTATATGAGCATAGGGAGCATCTTCTGATGCCTGGAAGTGGCCCCCATTCAGCAGCCTTCCCTCACCATCTTCCCTGGTAGAGATATGGTGTGTAAAGAATTCCAAGAATCTGGCTAAGAGTAGACTCAGGAATTGGACTGGACATCAGAGGATGCTGCCAAAAAGTGAAGCTGCTCTCTTGCAGAGCTGCATGAAAGCTCAGCACTCAAGAAGCAGGAGATGCTGGAGATCCACCACAACACATCTCATCCTAGGAGTACTAAAACTAAAATATAATCTAGAATACAGCAGTTCTCTCGGAGAAATTCTAAAAGGCATTGAGATTTCTACAACAAAAGGTGATAAAAGGAGAGAAGCAAGTAGCAGCCAGGACTCAGATGGAGAAGCAAAAGCACCTTCCTAAGTCAGTGCCAAGGTGGATAACACGGATTGGGTTGTTGGGCAGCTGTGCTGCCTCACAAAGCAATATGCAAACTGATGCAAGTCTTGTAGTGAGCTATGCTGTCCCTACCAGAGGCACAAGGGGCCAAATAGTGCAGCATACTAACACAGGGCTGACGAAACATCTGCTTTATTACCAGGTTTGTCATGATCTACAACATGACCTTGGATGAGTCACTCCACCTCTCTGTGCCTCTGGCTGCCATCTGGCTAATTAGACTAAACTATTTGATGTGAGGGCTGCATCTAACTATAGATTCGTTTGGCAGGTAGCACAATTGGTTACCGATAATGCCAAAAGCCATCAAGCAAAACTGGAACACAGAGAGCAACTGCAGCCAGTCACTTGCAGAAGCACCAAATTCACACGGAGTCAAAAAG
The DNA here is from genome assembly GCF_018691265.1 of Tyto alba. Classification (NCBI taxonomy): domain Eukaryota; kingdom Metazoa; phylum Chordata; class Aves; order Strigiformes; family Tytonidae; genus Tyto; species Tyto alba. The sequence continues at coordinate 12,561,760 of NW_024881280.1, forward strand.
GCTGCACAACTAGCCAGCTCTTGGCACCAGTCTCATTTGCTCAGTCATCTGTGTCACACAGATTCCCAAGTTTACCAAAGCATTTATGTCAGGAAGCCCGAAGGTGTATCTCTAAGTCAGACACAAGCATTTGTATTTAACAGCACATTCAATAAGCTTCTCTGTACAGCACTTAAGAGTGAGTAATTAAAGGAAATATTACTGCACTAGACCTTCTCATTAGCAACCTAATTAGCCTTCTGAAAATAATTAACATTCCTTTCTATAAAGGGAACAGATGACCCATTACATCCATCAGACAAGCAAAACAAATGCCGAAGGTAAGGGAGATTTGTTCAGGAAGACAGCAAGAGAAGCATCCAGCAGCAGTATGAGTAAAAAGGAAGAAGACAGGCACAAATGCCTGCAACTCATGAAGACTGGACTACGCAAGTAGGTGTGCAGGACTGGTACATGCCTGTCTGCTGTGTGCATCCAGCATTCACACTGAGCATTTTTCTTCCTCTACCTCTATGACCCAATGATAATGCATCAGCTGCGATGCTGAAAAATTCCACACTCCAATTTATTTTGAAAGGCAGATATAAAGGCTCTCAAATTCAACCACTCAGTCCCAAACAGCTCTCTCCATATGCAAAAATTCCCCGGAGGTCATATATTTTGACTATTAAAACACTCTCAAAATGCCCATTAAAATAAACCATGATTTAATGTCTCATGCAGCCCGTTTCTGTGGCCCACAGGAACAAGTGAGGTGATAGCTAAGAACAGCATGAAGTACACCTCTCCAAGTTTCACAGGGTGGTGCTCTGATCAGTTAGCATGCCCTGAAAGAGTCAGGCATATGTTTCTTGATCAGTGCATGTTTGAAATCAGTGTGGGTGGGCAGAGTCACAGGCATCAGTGCTGTGGGATGTGTGTGTATGTACGAATGAGAGGAAGCAAAGGATACAGGTCAAATATTGCTGCCTGGTGCAGCAAGAACTGTGGTATTACGACAGTTTGATGCACAACAGTTAAAGGAGAAATAAGCCATGATGGAGCTGAGGTTCCCAACATCCACGTAGTCAGGTAACATAGCAAACGTAAATCATGAACATGCAGTTGCATTTTCAGCCATTTACGTGTTGGATGTATATTTACATTTCCCTGGCAGGAAAGCTGACTACTCATAGCCTTCAAGTGTGATTGCAGTGAGGGCGAAGCTCAGCCATACAGAAGCTTCCCCAGCTACATCACTATGGAAACCACAAATCCACCGCCTGCTCTGTTAGTCTATTTCTTTTGCTGATAAAAAAAAAAAAAAAAAAATTGTATTCTTCCAGTTCATCATCATCTCACTTCTGTCAAGACCACAGGAGGACAAACACATTTCACCTGCTTAAAGACCAACCCTTTCTTCCTTGAGAGCCCTCTTTGTGAAATCTACCTCACCTCTCAACCCAACTGGGCAATCTTCCTCCCAGGATGCTTCCACCACTTCTTTCAGTGAGGACTCTTCAAACACAGTCTGGGATTTTATCTTAGCCTCCACAGCTTTCAACAACTTCAAAGGTGGCTCACTCTAGGGCAAATCCATCTAGCTGGCATAATAAGTTGAAAACTGTTCTGGATGCAAGTTATAGTGTCTTGTTTTGACTGAAGTATCATCTATTTCCTTTCCTCAAAGCTCATTAAGAACATTTGAAGGGCTCTCAAAATGGGGTAGGGCACATTACAAGACAGCTGTAAATGCAAGAGTTAAACTTTTGCTTTAAGAAGCCCATCATTTCTACAGTAGTTGCTAGTTACAGATAGTTTTTCCCACACTAAAAATCTGAGTATCTCTCAGCAAAAGCCCAATATCCAAGAGCAACTCTGGAAGATACAGAAGGAAAATGAGGAAAAATGCTCAATATGGCATGGTGCAGCCTGGGATTGTGAAATGGCTGAAGGAACCTTCATACCACCCAGCAGGAGGGAAAAAGCAAAAAACAGATTAAAAAGCCCTCCACATCTAAGTATGTGCATTTTATGCTGAGGAACAGCTTCTGAACAAACCTTCAGCAATGCCATCTTGCACCCAGTACCTCTTACCTGAGGTCAGAGCAGTTCATGGAAGAATCAGAGAATTTAGTCTGCAGCTCCATAAGTCCTCAATGCCTCTCAGCTTCAGTTGCCAATTGACAACCATTACATAGACAAATGCCCACCAGTAAACAAGTTGAAAAAAACTATGTATTTCACAGATGTTCCCAAACAACCATTTAAATACACTCCTCTCCACTAAAGCACTCTGCGTGGAGAGAAAAATCCTGGCTGTGCTCAGGGAACTTCTCGCAGATGACACTTTGGCTTCTCAGCAAGAGAGCTAGGAACAAACTGACATAGTATAAGTTCTCTTACAAAAACCAAAGCAACACTACACAAAAGATGCAGCCCCCCACCTCCCTTTTTGCAAAATGGGCTGGAGCAGTCAGTGCTTCCATATTGGTCCTAACTCACTGACCTCACCTCAGAGTCAATTCCAAGCTGACATTACCAGACGCGTCTCAGTTTCGTTGGTGTTAGCAGAGTTCCTACTGACAGCCCACAGGATAGTCAAAGGTTACTTCTGTGTCCTCAAGGAAGTCACAACAACGCACAAGCCAGTTTCATGGAGGACAAGCTGAGAGGAGTGGGGATCACAGTCCTCAGGGTCATGTCCCTGTGGCTTTGGAAGCAGATCTGTCTGCACCTCCAGCAGACAGCATCCTGAACAGCCTGAGTGGATGGAACATACAGGAGGCACTGAAGGAATGAATAATTCATAGCCTTGTTCTGCTGCCAATGGATCTATGTTTTCTTGTGCCTGCACGGCACTCAGTTTTTGTTTTAACAGTAATAGGAGACGTCCGCGCTTCCTTTGATGGTTCTTGAGGGCAGGCGATAAGCAGCATTTGCTCTACTCACATCAATAGTACCATACACCAGAGCGCTTGCCAGACACAGCTTTCTTCAGAAGTACTCATGGCTGCATCACTGACAAAATGGCTGGACTCATTCCAAGGCTCGGTCCATCACCAGCAGCCTGCCCAGGAAGCTGCTAACACTTGCTTGGTCATAACCTTGAAGAACTGGTCTGGACTTTACTGCTCAGTAGATAACAATTTGACCAACTGAAGGCCTGTATTCAGTTACACAGCAGGCAGCAAGATCACAGTTGGAGCTTGAGGCAACAGCTGACCCTACTTATCCACACTGTTAGCATTGCCACAGTTAAGTCTACTGCTTTTCTTCAGCAGCTGACTGGGTCTGCTCCCCAGTGTCAGAGAGGGATAGGAGTCTACTAGAGCAAGAATACCTACAGGAGTGGGACAACAGAATATCCTAGCATAGGGTTGCTTGGGCACTACCACTAAGAGAGGGTAATGAGACCCCTGAGACAGGATAGGCTGAGGAAGAAAGGTGCTACATGAATCTGAATTTTATATACTTAGCACCTACATATTCAAAGCGAGTTCCCAGTTAAAGTACTGTGCACGACCTACCCATGAAACCTTATCCACAACAAGGAAAACAATACTGTAGCCTGAACTGCTGCAAGCTATACCAGAGCACCTGTGCTTAACCTCCTGTTAGGGCACCACACTGCAGACACACAGAGCGCTCTGAAAATGCTGCATGGTCTCTGCAGATTGTCATTCTGGTCCCACAATGTCCAGCCCACCTACCAGGATCAATATAACGTTTCGCTCTGGGATATAAATCACTCTTGCAAATTTGATAGCATTTTACATCCACTCTGTGCAACAGATACAGGCAAGTGGCAAGATGAGCCTAAAAGGATTAGTAGAGTAACACACTGGTGAATCAGGTGCAGAGACTGCACTGCTTGTTAGGGCCAGGAACAGATTCCTCATCATCCGACTCACACCTGTGCTTTTACCACCAGAGAGGGGAACCCTCCATTCTTTACCTACTGCTCTGGTTTAGCTCAGAGATACTGCTCCACTGTCCTGATTATTTTCACTGCCTAAGGCTATCCAAGTGTGAGGTTTTAAAGAGACAATAACACTGGAATAAGTTTGGCAATATAAATTACAAGTAGTCAGAATGATGTGACTCAGACAGAAATCAAGGGCAATGTGTGCAAATGGCGATCTTACCTACATGTCCAGAAAGCAACTTACTGTTTGAACAGAAATAGCTTCACATCTTGACCATCCTTTAGGCACTCTACATACTTAAATTTCAGAAGTCCCATCTGCAGTGTAGTCAGCTCTGTACTCAGAGAAGTGCTCTGGTTTTCTGGTCTACAAGTGCACTCCCCACCGGTTTTACCCTCCAGCCCTTACCTTTTCCGGGGAGGAATCCTGGAGCTCTCCCTCTTTTTGGTCAGCTCCTGGTTCACAGCATCCGTGGGTCAACCAGGCTGCCTCCAGCAAGTCCGGGCCGTTTCAGATACCAGCTGGTTTTGGACCAGGTGTGCGTGGCTGACAGCTGACACACCAGCCAGCCAGCCTTCCTAAACCAAAGAAGTACAGTTTAATCTTCACGAAGCACAGTGCAAGAGAGGCTTTAAACACTGGAAGAGCTATGAGTATGGATAGCTTAGCTCCGGTACACCGGGCCCTGGAAGACCTGCCTTCTTCAGAGCTCCGGGCGGGCGCCTGTACCTGCCCCTTGCCCGGGGCGGCTCCCCGGCAGCTGCCTCTCCTCTGCTGAGGCCGAGCCTTTCGACTCCCCACTGTCCTTCTGGATCCCAGCCACGGCAAACACTGAGCAACTTCACAGGAGCCAGTGACCAAAGGTTCCTCACTGCTACCATCTCAGCCAAGGCCTCAGTTAAGCCTCGAAGGGTCTACCAGAAAGTGCTTTATGTTTTCCCAGCCAATCCCCCAATTTTTGAGGTAGGCCTCACTGCTGACTCCTTTGCATCCCCATCCTCCCTATCTCTCCCACCTCCTCTCCCCACTTCTCCCACCATCACATTCTCCTCCCTTCCCCACTCTGGGACAGAGCACGGCCCTTCATGTACGCAGGCCCTTGCCACTGCCACCCACCTGCCACCCCAGCCCGTTCCTGGGGGCACCAGCGCTGCCTCTTGCCCCCCGCCCCGGTGACCCCACTGCCTTCCGCCTCCGTGCTGGGCCCGGGCAGCACAGCTGCATGGCCCGAGCAAGCGGAGCCCGTGAGCTGGGGCTGTACCCCTCCTCCTCTTCCAGTGCTGACATTTCGGATGCCACGCTCCCAATTTTCACAGAAGTCATGCCTCGAGGTGCCAGCTCCAACACACAAGTATCTAACATCGTACTCGCGTCACCCTCACAGATCTTACACTCCAGGGGCTTGTCTATACATAGCATTTTTCTGGATTAATTGCATGGGAAGAAGTTAGAGCAAGGACATTTATGTGCTAGACTAACAAATGGGATCTTCATGTTACCCTAACAGATCTCAGAGTTTTTGAGCACCAAAAGCCAACAAGATTCAAGAGAAACATTTTCCTTAAAAAATAAACAAAAAACCTACACTTTTTATTTAGATAACACTAAACTACAAAAACACTCTAATTAAAGATGCAGATTAAATAACTAATCCTCCCCCAACAAAACCTTCCCACCAAGATTAACAGAGCAATGAATAGCATAAACCCACTAATTATAAATCAATGTAACATGGATATTATAGAGACACATTTAGCACCTTCTGCCTATGCACTGAGGCTTGCATCTACCAGTCTCTCTTATGTTGAGAAGCAGTTGTTATTTTAACAGCTAGGTATTTGTACATCACATTGGGAAATAACTTGGTTGTTAGCTAACTCTGGTATAAATTGTTCTAAAATTGATGTTCCTAAAAATTATTTGCACATCTTCTATTTTCATTATACTCATTTTGTCACAGTTGGATATAAGATTCCACTGAACTATTTATCAGACACATGCAAACAAAATTTTAAAAAGCATTTCCCTAGCATCACAAGAACACTGAGAATGCTATTTATGTAGTCAGATCTATTTATCTGTAATTTGTCTGTAAAAGAGTAAAGAAAAAACCCATACAAAATAAGCAACTGCAACACACTCCCAACTCGTTCAGTGAAGAAATATGAACATTACAAAAGGCTCCAAGATAACATAAATTTAGGACAACACAGTTCAGCTCAAATCAGCCCCTTCCCTGGCACCAGCACTCAGGCAACCCATGGGGCTTCCCAGGGAGCCAGACCAAGGAACTGGTCAGCCATCTGAATGATACCCCCATGCTACCTTAATGCCTGTTAGCTGTATCACCTCTCAGATCTGGTTCACAGGCCACAGCCCAGCAGAAGTTCCATTTTCACAAAAAAACTTCATTTCTGTGAACTTAAAGTGCTGGAGAAACCATACCTTTAGTTACACATGTATCTACACTTGAAAGAAAACAATCATCGAAGAAAATGTTCAGTAGCAAAGACTACCCAGTGACACACATGAACAAAGAGGTGGAGCTGAAGATAAAGGTTTGACCTTAAAGCTCATGTGATTAATACATTGCTTAAGCTGTACAGAAAAGGGGGTATGTTTTTCCGTTTGTATAGAAATGATCTTTCTGTGTTGTAATACTAATAATTAAAAATGTGTAACATTTGTAGTAGAAAAAAACCCAAACAAATTAAAAACCAACAGTGGTGTGATCATTCAATTGCATATACAGAAACAGTTAAAATCTAAAATCCAGTACTAGGCCAGACTCAGGCTTCCTAAAACAGCACTTGCCCATGCTCTAACTGTTCCTCTAACAAAGACACCAACATTCCTGGTGTCAGCAGGTTGGGGACCACACATTAGCATCATTTAGCAGTAGTGCTCATCAAATAAGAATACAAAGAACAAGCAAACAAAAAGGAAAGCAAATTCCTGACTGGGAATTAGTTACTTGTTCATTCCTCCAACTGTCTATTTTAGTATTTACACGTCATCATTTACAAAGTGCTCCAAAAAAGAAAGCTCTGGTTCATGCAACAACTCAGTGATAAACTGTTCAACAGAGAATCCAAATCACAACACTGCTCCATGACTTATCTGGGATTCTCCTGAGAAGAAAGTGCCAAATTTGGACATAGAAAGTAGGCATCTGTCATCTCAGAAACTCACCCTGATCTGGCAGGACTCACCCAGAGGGTGATGCAGATTTCACTTTCAACTGAAGTCCCAACACGCCTTTTGATGAGTACTTTTGAACCTGCACACAGACCAGCTGGGATCTGAACATCTCTGAACCGAAACTTGTAGATAGAGCACAAAACACGGTAGGTTTTGCTGAACTTCCTTCCCAAAAGGACTGAAGTACCTCAGAGAGACAGCCACAGTATGCATTACTACACAGTCCCCACCTCCAGAAGAGGAAATGCCTCTCTTCTAGAGCAACAACAACAAAATAATTGAAAAAACAACTCTGTAAAATAAAAGCTTGTAGTTACCCAAGGAAACATGTGATTTCCAAGGTTAGGTGCATCCTTTCCCAGACACCTCTGGGTGAGTTCCCTATCTACTGAAAACTTCTGGCAAAGCCTTCAGAAGCACATTAGACCTCCAGAGTTCCAGATTTCTTTTAAAAGCCACACCACCACCCAATAGCTGAAGAGGCTTGGGCAGATGCCTGCACCCCCACACAACGAAAGCATCCACAAATGTTTCTGTGACTATTTATCGCCAAAAGAAGAAATGCATTTAGAATTACTGCCAAGAGTCCTTATTTGTTGTTGCTGTTATCCTGCAATCTTTTTTACAAAAAAAAAAAAAAAACAAAAAACAAAAACAAACTTGAGTTTCAAACAAACACACAATCAAATTTCCTCGTGCTGCTAGATCTCTCTTACATTATTAAACTCTCACTTACTTTTCCCCTCTGTGTACACTCATCCCTGCTTATGTTCTTTCCATTCCGTTCCTGCTAAGGCAATGAAAACTAACCGGATGGGTTTACATTTGGGTTTTCAGGCTTCACCACAGTTCTCAACATTTTTGGGCCAACAGGCCACTATGAGTGTTTTAAGACTTCTCACAGCTTGCCACATATCCCTGACATCTATCTTTTAAAATTAAAATCTCACCCATTTTCTTATTTTTCATGGTCCCAGGGATGAGCTACAGACTACTTTCTGTAAGCTGTTAAAGCATCAAAGACTGACAGATCCATGGGAGTGAATGGTTATTTACTTATATATATTTACATATGCCTCAGTATCTTTAGGAGCTCATCTAACATTTTTTTCTCTTGATTTCAGATTCTGTAAATCCTCTTGTCTAAAACCAGGGTCAAATTTGACCTCGCAATATGGCAGGTTACGCAGGAGGTGAGTTAAAAAGGAGCAACTCTTACAAAACTCCACCTACACTTGCTTTATGAAGAAGTACAGAACACATGTTACATCATGAAAGCAAATTCACTGGCTTCTTGGTAATTGAAGGCAGGATACTGTTGCCTAGCAACTTATCTGATTACCATTTTTTCAAGTATCACATGCATACTTAGATATGTTGCATAATAATGTCTCACTTTTATGCTGCCTAACCCAACAAAAAAAAAAAAAAAAAAGAGGAGAGGGGGGAGAAAGCTACCAAAATTAATGCCTTTAGTCTCCTTTCCGGCAAAAGAGAAAGTACAAGATAGTAGGTCATAAACAGGTTGAAACATTAGTATTCCTGAATTTTATTCCTGCCTTTTTCTGGCTTGCTGAATGTGCTTATACAAGCATTTTATTTTATCTACTTGTCTGCAAATGACACTAATAATACCAGCCTCACAGAGACACACTGAAAATTCATTAAGAATAGAGAGATTCTCAGATGAAAGATGCAGTGGAAGTGCTGGTGTTAGCACTTACAGCTTTTTAGTACTCCAAATGTTGCTAAACCCTGGTTCAAAGCGTAGCAAATTTTAATCATTGTCATGACATTGTCCAGTCCTTGTTTCTCAAACAAGGATCTCGAACCAAGAAAACTACATTTCTCCCATCAGAATGTGACACTTTTCCATATTCTATGTAGCTGGGAAAAGAAAAAAGAAAACAAACTACTCCAGCTGCCCCACACACAAGGTAGCATACCCCAATGTGGAGCACTAATCATTATCACAGCTCTTGGAAATTGTACCATGAAAATCAGAGGCGTAGCAGAACATATGCATACATTCGTTTTTCAAAAACATGCTCTGCTTCTTGATCTGATCTTTGAAAAACTAATCACACTCTAGCTAATCTACAAAAGAATTAAGCGTTTAGTTGTCTTTATGGTGCGCAGTAATACCTCACAATACAAACACCAAACTGAGGCATTGTTTCCAAAAGGATATCGTTATCTAAGAGGAGGACTTGGATTCTAGAAATTGACGTTTTTGCACATCTACAAGTTATATGCCAATATAACATAACACAATAAACTTCCTACTTTACATACAGACCCAAGTCTTCCATTGCACAGAATGGGAACAGCTTAGCTGCTCAGGGCACCCCAGATACCACACTAGCCTCTGTCAGCTCAAGTGACTGAAGCTGATGTTTCAGAAACTCAGTATCTCATCTCCACGATAAAGTATTAAGCAGCAAAGGCAAACCAAAAGCAACAACAGGCAAGCTCTATATTGCTAAGGAATCATTACATTACCTTCACAGCAGCTCCTCTCTTCCTAGTAGACATTGAAGCATTTTTATAAACTGTGCCCTACATCCTGCAGCTGTTGTGCAAGTCCACTTCCAATTAAAAGCTTAATTGTGAGATCTGCCTTGGAAAGAACTGCTGGATCAAAATAAACCAAATCACATGGTATCTATCATGCCGCTAGGGGAAACTATATACACATCTTTAAAACACCATAAATCATTAAAAGAAATAACTCTTCCTCTAGAACTTACTGGAAGCATCCTTATCATAAACCTCCACTGACACAAAATACAAAGAAAATACATGGGCAAAAGCGTACCGTGGGTTAAGCAAGCCCAGCTTTGCTAGGTTGGTTAACAGGAGAGGAGACAGCCAAATACACCGCTATCATCAGGCTCTCTCTGTCACAGGCAGCAAGGAACTACTCTACCTAGAGCTCTGCATAGACACAGCCCCAGACAAGAATTCTCAACCCAGATTAGGTTGGTGGAACCAAACGAGTTTGATCATCTTCTGTGCATGTATTCTGGGTGAAAAAACTCAAAATAAAACAGACTCCCCATTCCCAGAAGGCACTTAGCAATATAGACAGCACTGTGCCACAGCTACCCATGCTAAACAGAGAGCTTTCCCCTTCAGAAATACTTCATTGTCTCCTTCATGCTCCCAGTAGAGTCAAGAAGAAGGGACAGAAATTTGCTCCACATAAGTCCTTCATATAGGCTATCTTCAATATATGGCACACCTGGGAGCAAAGATGCAGCAAGTAAGGAGTCAAACAGCAGCTTCGCCGTTCTATACTATCAACACTCACCTAATTACTACTAATGCTTGGATCTTATGCAATGAAAGCAAGACAGCACGCGTTTGTGGTAGGGAAGATTCCCTCAGTCATTTAATCCAGCTTTGACAGAAGCCTGTGAGGGTGGAGGAGTTTTCAAATAAGGTTGTGGTGAACTCCTGTGCACTGACACCAAAAAAAATTCAGAACAAATTAAAGGGTAACATAAAACTCTTCTCTCTTTTACAGAATGATTAGACACTTCTGAACTAGTAACTGGTGAGTATTCTCATTCAGATATGCCTGCAAAAAAATCTCTAAAGCACTCTAGCTTCTATCTAGCCTCTAAGGACATGTTAAAGAGCAGTGCACACCTGCAAATACACGTCTTTTACACTTGTTTTAGCTGGACTGTGAGGTGCATACACTCTGGCTCACACTAGGTGTTATTTGGTGTATCATTTACAACCAGGAATGTAATGCTGACTAACCAGAAAGAGCACATTGCTCCCAGTTGGCACAGATATTGGTAATCTGTTCCTGCAGAGCCAAAGCCTTTGCCCAGTCTGGCTTCCTTTCAGGACTCTTTCTGGTTGCCTGCACAACCACCTTACCTAGGAGCTCAGACACCATCTGGATACTCCTGCCTCGCATTCTGTAATGGAAATGTGAAAAGCAAACCGGTTTATTTCTAACATACAAGGAAAAGAAGCCCTCCGCTCCCCCACCCAGTCTGCACTGAGCCTGCAGAGCTAAGAGCAAGAAACAGTGTCAGGTGGTAAACTCACCAGAGAATACCAAACTACATACAGGAAGCAGATCCAAGAAGTAAAAGGCAATCACTTACAAACCCATATCAAGCAAGCCACAAGCAGGTAATACTTTTTATGTCAGAAGGCATTAGCTACTTAGACGATCAATCTTCTTCCAGAAGAAGACAAGAAAAATACCATAGTTGACCTTTCACAACAGATTTTGTTTTGAAAGAGAACTCACACTTGTATTGTTCAATTTCACGTCTTTCACTCCAGATCCAATCCAGGAACACCTTTGTTGGACACTGCTTCATTTGCAGCTATACAGGAACAGACAGGACCATAAATAAGCTTGCTCAGGTGCCATTTCCCCATCTGCAGGACGTTGCTCTGGCATCTGAAAGCTTACCAAGGTACTGCATCTGCCTATGGAGGTGGGCAGTGCTTCCCACAAAAGGAAGGTGAGGAGTGGGAACAGAGGCTTCTCCTGCCTCCTGCTGGCAAACAATTTCTTTAAGTAATTGACCCATTTTCTACAGAATAATTAGCCCTAGGGAATGAAGCACTGCTGCCCTTTAATTAGTCATGTTGTTACCTCTCTTGTCTTACCCTGTAATAGCAGGCTGCCTGAGACTGAAAAAAAGAAACAAAACAAAGCAACACAACAACTTAATTTACTTTTCTTAAACATGGCATTTATTAAAGGCAATCCAGAAACAAACAATCCTAAGGTACAACTGGCAACAATAAAATTTCCCATTACCTCTATGATTTCATCATCAGAACAAGCAGGTCTCCTTCACGCCACTACCCTTTAAGCCTCCTCAACGTGTTGGGCTTCGCTTTTTCAGGATACTTTCCCTTCATCTTCCATGAGGAAAAACTTTCCTTCCACTGTCAGGAAGGTCTCTTTGCCTAAGATCTAGTCAAACCTCCTGCATATCGGAGTTTACTAAAATTTCATGCAATTTCTTGCAACCGAGCTCAGTAACCTGGATAAGGACAGAAGCCCTTTAGTCTAAGGAGATTAGATTTGCATGCCATGAACAAAGAGCACAAGAAATCACACCACAACCAGCATGACAATTCCAAAACTGGCAAATGACTGTTCAAATGAGTCTCACACAGATGTGCCTTAGTGACCAATCCCATGCTACAGAGGAAAGAGAAAATCTACAGAGACTGGCCCCAGCCTCTGTGGTAAGTATGATTCTGAGGATACAAATGAGACTTCCCATCAGAGCATGCGATAACAGCAAAAAGATGTTCGGGGTTTTTTTTTCCCCTGGGAAGAGTGCAAAGTCTTCTTTCCCTCTCCCCTACTCCCCCTAGACCTCCTCCTTCCTGGCATGCTCAGTCCTGATTGTGACTCCTTTCTAATGCTTCAGAGGAAAGGAAAAACTAAATTCATCTGGATAATTACACCACAAGAGGAAATACCCTTCCTGGACACAATGCAGTGACTGCCAGCAGCCCTGAAGCGGTCGAGCTGAGTACAGTCATTGTATTAACCAAATGGACAGGTATTACAAGCACATTTAGGACACCGCAAAACAGCTACTCCTCTCCAGAGTTCTTGATGAGTGGGAATAAGTAGATCCACAAATTACAAGGCCAAAGGGATCCCTACATCTTCGCTCCTTAGGACTTCTCCAAGATGCTGAATTAAAGCACAGATGTAAAAAGACATCTCAGTTTAAAGACTCCAAATGCTGTCAAGTTCACCCCCTTACCCAAAAACCTCTTCCTGTCTTACACTCAAAGTTGGGAATCTGCATCTCCCTTCAAGGTTAAATTTGCCTTTCACTGCTCAGCACCACATCACATTATAACATTGTCAGCAAAACCACAGAGTCCCCACTATCAGGTATCATTTCCACACATACGCAGAGATCTGAGTTACTCTCAACCCACATATCAATAAGCTATCCACAACTCTCGTTTTAGTCCCCCCTTAACCATTTCTGCAAACTGCCATGGGATCTTGCCACAGGAATTCAAAGGTTTGAGCTCTCCCAATAAAGCAGCTCTTTTCCTGCCTCCACCATCACCCCGCAGCAGAGTGGGAACAGCAATACTGACCAAGGCTATGGACGTGCTGCCAGAGCCTCAGCAAGGGAATGTTACAGTCACAAGCAGTACTACCTCAACACCTGCTTGCCCCTCCACTTCCCTTCCAGCAGATTATGCTACTACTTTTTTAAAGATGCCTGTGATTAGAGAATCTCAAAACATTTCACAGGCATTGAATAAGCTGCTTGCTAACACTTCTGCTGACCTTTGTTTAGGAAGCTGCTATAGCTACTAGTTAAACCGAATTATTTGGAGTTAACTCTTGTGTTTCAATTTGATATCCACCTGCAAAATGCCACTTTTCTGTACCTCAGTTTCCCCTTCTACAGGCAGGGGGATGCCCATGTTCTTCAGTGGGAACCTTGACACAGACCTATGAAATCTGCAGACATATGCACAAAGCTCCTCAGGGAGAAAATACCTGCTTTCAAATTAAGTGAACAATCTTAATTTATCCACATGAGTGAGCTGTTGTCACCACACACAGAAAAACTGACACCCCTGCATTGAAGAGGTCATACATTCTCACTGGGATTCAGGAAGGACCTTCAGGATGTGCCATAGGCACCAGAGTACCTCACAGACATCCTACAGGGTTTTTCCTCAGTGCTAGCTGAAAGTGGCTACAGGCATTAATGATTCCATGTCAGTAAGTCTTCCTTTTCTGTTTCCTAATATTTTTATGGACATTTTTCCTCTTCAGGATTTCCTATTTACCACCAAAAAGTAGCTAGCCCCATCTCTAGCCGATGCCATACATGGATTAATGCATTTGTGTTCCTGGAAACCACAGAACAGAGCTCTTTCGGCAATCTGTTCTTCTTGCAAATCCCCAACGCACATAGCTCCAGCAGGCACGGAGCTGTTACCACCTCACCTGTGAAAAAATTCAGCTCCTGCAGGGACTGCTTTTTCCTCAGAATTAAGAGGGAAACAGGACAAACTTGTCAAATAAATGATGTCAGAGAACAATACAAAATATTTAACGTGACAGAGTTTTACTACGTCTGCTATGTAATTAGGAGTCTTAACAAGTTTGTACTTCCCCAGTAGTTTTGGGCCAGCAATGCCAAACGCTCTCTAGGAAAGTCTCGGTGTAATGCTCCAGCTCAAGATGAGAGGGACGGGCCAGCCTCCCAACATCCCCGCTCCTAAGCATCCTACAGACAATTTTCAAAACCTTAGTGCAAAGAACGGGGGACAGAAAGAACCAGATTTTCCCATTTCGACAAAATTCAGCTATTCGGAATATTATTCCATACCAAAAACAGAACAAGAGCAGACATCTTGAAACTAACTTGAAATTTAAAATTAAGAAAAGAAAATTAAAACCTCTAATTTTCAGCTGACCTCTGGGCTTTACGCACACAAGTAATTCAAAAGGTTACAGAAAAGTCACTGAAAGGGCCACGGCCAGCCCCCACCTCCCGGTTCTGCTCTGCCGACGCTGGGCTGCTTCAGGTCTCTTTCCCCTTTTCTGGAATAAAGCTTTTACTGAAATCAATACAAAAAAGATGTTTCAAGACACTTCGTTTTTGTAAAAAAAAAAAAAAAAAAGGGGGGGGGGGGTGTGGTGGCACTTTTCGGTGAAAAGCGTCTCCCATTTCAACAACGCTTCCACCCTGCTCGCCCCTCCCCGCTGGGCCGGGGCCCCTCGAGCAAACCCCCCCGCGGGAGGTGCCGGGGGGCGGCGGGGCCCAGCCAGCGCCCCGGGAGACGCCGCTGCCTCCGGCCGGGCCGCGCGGCCCCGCTCCCCGGGAGGGGGCGACACCCCCGGGCCGGGCCGGGCCGGGCCCCGGGGCCCCCCGGCAGACGGGGGCGGGCGGGGCGGGCCGGCGCTCCGCCGCCCGGGCACCGCCGCCCGCCTTTGTCTCGCCGAGGCCGGCGGCCGCCCGGCTTTCCCATCGCGCGACGCCCGCCCGGCGGGAAGCGGCGGCACGGCCCTCCCGCCGCCAGAAAGCGAAACCAGCGGCGCCGGTCCCCGCCTTCCGCCGCGGGCAGCGCATCCCCCGCCGCTCGGCTGCGGAGAGGCCGCCGCCGGCGCCGCGCACCTCCCGGCGTGGGCGGGCGTGGGGGCGGCGGGCAGGTGCCGGTGCCGCGGCTCGATGTCTCCCCCCCCACCCCCCCCCCCCGGCCGCGCCTCATCGCCTCACCGGTGTCCATGGGTGCCGGGCGGCGGGAGGCGAAGCGTGCCGGTGACACTCGCCCGTAGTATGGATGCGGCGGCAATCTGCACATGCTCGCTCCCGACGGCCGGCCTGCCCCGCCACCTTCCCTTAACTCTTTCCCTACTGCCCCGCACTTGCCGACCCGGCCCCCGCCCTCCCGCCGAGGTGCAGCCGCTTTGCTCGCTCCGCAGCCGGGGGTGGGGGGGGGGTGCCCGGCCGGGTGGTTCGCCCCCCCACCCCCCCCCGCCCCACTCTGGAGGGGGTGGGGAGAGCCTAAACCCTGCGTGGGGCAGCCCGTGGGGCGGGATGTGCTTCCCCCCGCGGCGCCGGACCCTGCCGGTGTGTGCTCAGGTGTGGGGCGGGACCGCCCCGCTCGGGAAGCTGCCCCCAAAACCTCCGGCGTTGCTCTCTCCGGGAGCACGGCGAGCCCGCCGTACGGGTTCCTCGTTATTTTCTCTGCTGAAGAAATCCATCCCGAAAACAAATAAAAAACCCGAGCGGTTAAAGGGATCTAACCCCCGTGCGCCCGGTGTTGAATGCGGACGCCAACAGGACGTCCCCGCAGTGCGAGAAACCAAGCACAACTATCAAAGGAAATACTTGTCTCCACCTTCGCTGTTAAAATAGTGAAACACAATCTCTACAAGAAGTGTTTTTCCACCCCAGAAGGATCTCTTCCGATCCAGAAAACTGCTCGAGGAAGAGGAGTAAGAAAATAAAGCATAGGTAGTAAAATTAATTACAATCGTGTCTCTTTCTGCATTAACCCTTGGGCAGCATGAGAACACAGGACAAAAATGCCTTTCTCTAGGATCAGAAATCAGGAGATTGCAATCCTGAACCAGAGCTCACAAGCAAACAAACGACCCCTCTGTACCTCTTGGCTTCCCTCTGAAATGTGGAAGTAGCAGCAGCTCTCTGCAGTAAGGATTAGCTGGTTAATGCCTCTGAAGTGCCTTGTATTCTTCAGAGAGAAGTGAGGGAGATTTTTAGTTTTGTTCCTTTACAAAGAGGGAAATCAAAGTATTCTGGGGTAAAATGGTAACCTCAAGTGACACAAACTCAGAAGTCACAATGGATCCTAAGCCCCGAGACCTGTGTTCAAGCAGTGCTCTGCCTTTCCTAATTACCTACTGACTTTGGGCTCTTCTTTAGTCTTCCCAGGCCTCTGATGCACTCCACTTTTTCTTTCTCACAGGCACCAGGTCTTCTGGTCTCTCCTGCCTTCTGTAGTGCCAGAAATGATGAGCTAATATTTTTAGCAGAATAAATATGTTTTTATGACCTCTGTTTAATGACTCAGCATTTCTAATATCAATAATAAATGGTCCCAATGCTGAGGCAACATCAGATCTGTGCAGGCCCCGAGGCAATTATAACGAAGGATTCTCAAGATGTCCGGCCGCAGCGACTCTCTCAAAGGCAGGTACCTCTCGAGAGACAGCTCCTTCAGACCCAAAACCGCAGGGCCGGCAGATGCTGCACACTCGAAAAACGCGGCGGCTTTGCATAGCTCTGCGTAACCCAGGAGTGCCCGGGTTACCGGCTGGCATCCCCGGCAGCGTTCGCCCCGGGGAGCTCGGTGTACAAACCGCCCTGGCTGCTCCGAGGATGCCACAATGCAGCAAACCAGCCTGTCACCGAGTCACCTGATTGCACAATCTCGCTGCGAGAGCTGGAATATCAGAAAGATGGAGCATTTTAAAGGGGAAAGGGAGAAAAATGCACCGCTAGCCCTACCTCAGTGACCAAGCTGTGCAAGCTAGAGACAGCGCTGCATGTGCTGGTGACCTCAAGCTGGATGTAAAAAAAAAAAAAAAAACCCAGTTGTTTTACATTTATTTCAACAGAGCTGAGAAGGAAAATGCTAAGATAGCTGAGGCATCTTGGATTCTCTAAGAAGCACCTTTAAAATACTGTATCCAATTAGGCAGCTACAGAGTACAGTAGCCTGATGCAGTGCTTATGTATTTATTGTGAAATAGCATCCTTTAGAAAGTACTGAGGACTGTGCTAGAGACGTAGTTGGAAAAGAGCGTGAGAGAGATCATTTCACAGTATGAGACAGCATGAACATTTCACAGCATGAGAGGAGAGAATGCCTTACAAGGAGCAGAGGAAAGGTCAAAGAGAAAGGAAGAAGAGAGCTAAGAGATACTCACCTACGAGAAGGAGAAATCAACAGCCAGAGATGGACCGGAAAAAATGAGAAGCACATGTAGAGAATACATAAATCTGTATTCTCCTGTCTAGTCACAGCAAGCAGAGAGGAAGGAGGAGGTGAGGAGAAAGGAGAGGGCTCCCAGAATGAGAAGGGAGGAAGGAGGAGGCAGCGAGACAGGAGTGAGGGGAATGAAGACAAACACTGTACTGTGCTGAGGGGACAGGCAGGAAGGAGAAATCTCAGAGCAAGCACCTGGTGGTGGTGCTGTACACCTGAGAGCTTGTTCAGCCCTCCCCAGATGCATTAGCTGGTCCAGAAAAGCTGTTATTTTTCTGCTCAGCCTTGTTTCTTTCAGCCTGAGCTAGTAAAGGAAAAGAAAAAAAAAAAAAAAAAAAAGCAACAGAGTTGAGATTATAATACAGTGAAAGTAGGAGTTGGATGAACCTCCGGAACAAAGAAGAGAAGATTCCTAGAACTGCTCTTTTGTCAGTCATTCATCAGGAGGCTTGAGCTCCCCTGGGCCTGGTATCAGGAACGAGCACTGTTCTCTGCAGATCCTCCAGGCTTGTATGAAAGAAGCTGGCTCCAAAATAAGAGTTTGCAGTGACCTAAGTATGCTCAACCCCCTCTGCAGCCACATGTAAACAGGCACAGGAGATGCAGCTGGTCTTAATGATCGCATAATCCTGCCATGAGTGCGTTGCCTTTATCTGGAATAACACAGATCATACAGAACACCTGATCTAGTTCTTCTATGTGTGCCCAAAGCCAGCTCAGATGTCTCCACAGCATCCTGTCTGGTTCTAGAAGGATTTATTCACTTGAGTGCAGTATCACACCTGACTGTGTGGAAACATCTTGGAAAGTAGCATAATGATACTTGCTTGCTACTGTTCTTTTGTACTTGAGCACATTAAGGGGTGCAGTGCAGCAGTCCCCAACCTGGTTCCTCACTCATCCATTTTGTGTCTGGCAGAGCTTATTCCTTCACCATAACTTGCGTTTTATTTATGGCATAATTGTTGCACTGAAAAAAGAATTACTTATTTCTTCAGGTACTCTTTAATGTGGTCGTTACACTGGTATCTGAGTGCATCACAAATATTGCTGCCAGTGTAGTCATTCCCAATGAGGTAAGATCTCACTCCGCAGACTTGGGTTTGAAGCTCAGATATGTTATACTTAAAAGGAATCATAATTTTGAGATTCATAGCATCCCTTTTTCCCCAGGGAATTTAGTTTTATAGGGCTCCTTATATTTACATACCAGTTGTGGATGCTCCTCCCTTCTATAAATCCAGACCCAGTCTAGAAAAATGAGTACCTGAAAAATCAGTGAACCTCCATTAGTCTTACCAGTTTAGTCCAAGTGACTTGTCTGATGTTGCTTAGGAACTAATGAGGAATGGGATCCAGCCTTCCAGAGCAGGGTTTAACCCCCTGGCTCATTAAATCACCCCTACCCTAATTTCCTGCCTCACTCTCTACATGCTGATGGGTTCTGCAACAAATGAGATGGGAATCTCACCTTATAACACTCCCCATTCTGTACCCAGCCCAGGTTCAGTCTGACTCCAGCCAGCCAGTGCATTGAAGAAGACACCTATCATGGAATACTTCATCACATATGTTTAAAATCTCCCAAACTGAAATCAGGGGTTTCCCCTCCTTGGGGAGGTTTGACTTTTTATGTCCTGTTTGCCTAAGGAGGTCTTGCAACTGGGAACTGGGAATTTTGTCTCCCTGGGCATGCAGAATAGAGAGGAGATGGTCTGCGTTTATTTAATAGACCCCTCACAGATGTACATCCAAAACACAGACTTCTCTGTCAGGAAACTGAGGAACAAAGAGCGATTTTGAAGCATGCAAAGAAATTAAGTATTTTTTTCTGAGGGGGCCCCCAGTCACCGTGGTGACAAGTGATCTTCAAATTCCTGAAGTAGAAAGTGCATTTTGAAGAATAGCACAAATCACATGCTGTCTCAGATCAGCTGGCGTAGGTCTTTGTGCAATAACATGGAAATTGCCTCCTTTGTCTCTTTTTCTTTTTGGTGAGGGTAGGAAAAATACAAGCCATGGATTTTCACTGCCTTCACTCATTCAGTGAGTTTATCGAAGAAAACATGAAGGAAATTCTCAAACATGATTCCTTCAAGCTGGAGGAAACTCTCTGGTCTGATGGATTCCCCTCTTCTTTCTCTTGCTTGGAGCAAGGGCTATTTTCCCCCCACACTAGGCTCTGTCAGAATATACTTGGGTTCTTTTTATGGCTTCGGACACTAACATCATATTCATCACTCCTCACAAAGTGCTTGATTCACAAAGGGGCTAAGGCAGAAGTTAGGTACATGCAGGTTCTTAATGTATCTTTGCCCCAAATTAAAGCTCTTTAAACATTTGTTCGTTTAACCATGCATGTGCCAGTCTCTGCCAGTAAGGTGCTGTCCTTGGCATCAGCCTCGAAACATTAAAGGCCAGGCAGCAAACCCCAAGGTACACAGTGATTTTTGAAAACTCCGGCCTTTCTCTCTGGGATTGCTGAAATCATTCCCTTAATTAGAGCATATTCTTTCCTCTAGATATAAATTATAATAGCAAAGTTTGTTTGAGTATTTAGCTTTGCACTATCTTGTTTCCCTCAAGATTTTTTTCTGTAAATAGATACCTGCCATACTTTGTGGCTTGGTGAGAGCTTGGCTCTGAAACTAAACACAGCAGATGGGAAACTTTTACTCCTAAGGCATGCTACCAAAGTGCTATGCAGCAAAGCATCTCTTACTGTCAGGCTAGCCTGCTCAGGAAAGCCCTGTCCGGGGTGTACCCATTCAGGATTTCCATAAGAATTAATATTAGCAAGACATTTTCACAGAGACTGTCAAAGCTTTTGAATTTCCTCTTGGATGTTGTTCAGGGATCATCTCTTTGGACTGAGAAATTTGGAGAATCCCTGTAGTAGCAGCCTGCATATCTAGGTGCCTAAGTGCTTAGCATTTAGATTTAATAAATTGCTCAGCAGAGCGCTAGTAACCTCCACTACCTCCTGCCACCTTTGCCTTTATGTGGATTAGATGCCAGATGGGTCCTTCAGAACAGAGCAGCCTGAGACTTCTTCTAGAACAAGCAGCAGGCGGGATTTACCAGAAGCGTGACTGATGACTGACTAAGGAAGCCTGTATTTGCTTGAATTTTTAATAAAAATAAATAAAAGAATCCCTGAGGGTTTCTATTCTGGATTCAGGGGCAGAATAAAAGCAAATACCATATATGTGGAAATTACAGATCCTGAAGGGTTTGGAGGCAACTCTGTTTTCTGTTATTTTGCCAGGTTTAACAAAATGCAAATGTTGTTTTGAGGAGGGGCAAGACACTACACAAACGTGGACATGTACAGTCCAACTCGATCCAGCAATCTATGTTGTGGAGAAGTGTTGCCCATTAAAGCTGTCAGGACACTGGAGCCCTGGAGACTTGGGTTGTGTTCACAGACATGCTTCAGGCCTTCTCAACGCCCTCACATTCACCCCTTTGTTTTTCTGTTTCCCCAGCTGTTAAAGAGGGAACACATTTCCTTTGCTAGGCGGCTTTGAGACAGGGCAGTAGAAAGCACAATAAGCAAAGAGGTATTACATTTGAAGGATTTCTAGAACATCAAATAACCCAATGCTAGCACTTCACTGACACATGTTGTAACTCTGAGCTAGCTAAGAAACTGAGACAGAGAAGAGAAAAGACACGATTTACCTAAAATGCTTTTAAATGTCAGTACCAGAAGTGGGATAATTATAATAAATAATTCTATTTTATATAGTGTCTCTGGTACATATTATACTGCAAAATATAATTGAGAGACTAAATATTTCTGGAACTGTAGTTTTTATTTATACAGCACGATATGTATGCAAAGTGCTCTGCACAACAGTAAAATCACAAGTGTCTGCTCCAAGTCACTTACAATACAATTCTCAAATACCAGTCAAGTAGTGATAATAAACCAGAGAGAAGAGGGGAATGGATGAGGGGAAATGATGGAAAGACAAGGGTTACAATATAAAAAAAAAAGATAAATGAAGGAGGTTGGGAGCAATTAGATAGTATGAATGAAATTGAAAAAGTGTTCCTCTGAGATGTGAAAAGATATGGAAAATGGATGAGTCAAAGGAATACATAAAAGCGATTCAGAGCTAAAAATCACGGTTTGACTCTCTACTTCCATCTATCAAATATTCACAATGAGCTGCTCGAGAACATTCCACAGGCCAAGAGCTTTTTGAATAACAAAAACATCTGAGATGAACAAAAGCTGTTCACAAACAGTGCTGAAGCAGCAAGAGAGGTGGCTAAAACTGTCAGATAAGCTGTCTACTATAAATACAAATTATCTACCCTGCCCTTCTCCATTCTCCATTCTTCAGTCCCTGAATTTCCCCTGAGATTTCATTAGTGATGAGATTTTTAAATTTCTTTCTAAACTGTTATTTTGAAAGGCTATGCACTATCAATAGCACCCATGCTTTGCTCTAGAGCCATGGAGGCCTCCAAAATGCTTTGGGATTATATATGATGAAAGTTCTCACAGGCCCCATTCCTAAAAGCATTTAGGCACCTGGCTGTGCAGGTCGCTACTACAGGAATTCTCAAGATCAAATTAGCAGCAATTCATGCCAGTTCGTTTTGCTGATCCAAACATCATATATTACTCTGGCAAAGGAGGTTCCCATATTCAGGCATCAAAATTATGTTAAAAACATTGCCTCCTATGGTAATGTTATGAGGGATTTCTTACTTTTCTGGATAAGAACCTATTTTTGGCAACTCCACTTCCATCCATGTCTTCCAAAAATACGTCGGCTGTTTTTGCTAATAACAATGTGCGCATGAGGCCAGGTTACTTACTTACCATAGGTGTGTGTCACAGCCAAAGAAAGAAGTTTCTAGACAGAGGAGCAAAGAAGGGGAAATGAAGTCACCCAACAACTTATATTTCCCATGTATTATGCCAGTCCATCTGGTAAAGTGACCATCTACTGGGATATCTGAAGAGAGAAAATCAATTGTGGACTTTTACAATCCTTCAGTTTCTTTCATTAGTTATCTTGACAACCTTCATTCATCTTGTTAGCATTAAATGGCAGCACTTAAAGGGCAGAACAGAGGGAAAGTTGCATGTTTAGCTACTGCTTATTGATATAATAATTAATAAATATATCTCTCTCCTACAGCATAATGGATCTCAGATCACCATCACCTAGAATGACCTCTTAGATATCATAGGCCATTAATTTTCATGGATATATTCCAGTATTAAATGCTGTAACTCATACTTGACAATTTGTAGTTGACTGTAGGCTGATAAGAAAAACATCTAGTCTTGATATGAAGACCTAAGGAGATGAAGAATTCACCACATTAGCTTGTTTTAGTGGTTAATCATTGTCTGTGTCTCATTCTTCATTTTGGCTTTATAATTCCTGCAATCAGTCCTCATGACGACTTAGTCTGCTCAGAGCCCTTTCCTGCTAGTGTTTTATGCCTCCATCAGTACCAATTCATTAATCAAGCCATAAATCAAGTCATCTCCTTCTCAGAAAGTCGGACAGCTTGAGCACTGTAAGTCTTCTACAATAAGGCATTTTCTTTAGATCTTGAATAATTACCAAGCTTCTTTTGCACCTTCCCCAGCTTTTCAACAACCTTTGAAAATAAATATCCTGCATACGATTAGTCTCATGAGGGGGACACAAAGGGAAGAAAAGCAACCTGGTACTTCTACTCAGTATTCCCATGTTTATGCATTCAAGGATTGATTTCACCCTTTTTGCCACGGTATCTCACTGGAGTGAAACTGCTCCATACTCTGACGACCCTGATCCTTTTCAGAGCGCTGTTTTCCAGGATAGAGTTTCTGATTACACATCTCCTAATCTCCTATCTGGTTCCCACATGCATAACTTTGCATTTGGCTGTAGTAAAAAGCTTTTTAGTTGAACGCGTCTGATCTGCTAGATGATCCAGTCTGCTCTATATAAATGCTTTCCCCTCATCATTGACATTCCACCGCCATTCCATACCACCTTAAAATATGCAGGTATTAGGAAACAGTGAGTTCGTATTTAGTTCTAGGGCACTTATGAAAATGCTGAATAGCGCTGATTCTAAAATTCATCCTAATACTATTTCCATGGCTTTTTCAAAGCACAGGTGACATGGCTTTATTTTGTTCTGCTTTATGTCCACAGACTTGGCTGGACTGTTTTCCCTATGCTTCAACCATCCTGTGTTCTATGTTTCTTTCAGTAAATGAGAGTCATCCAGGTACAAAGGTCTAGCACTGGCCTTCATCTGAATGCTACACACAAAGAAGCACTCAGTGAGAAAACAATTTAAGAAATAAAATCAAGCAGAATTCATATCCTGTACATGTATTCACTGCGGTCCAGTGAGGACTCACTGTTGATAACAATGTTATCTCTTCATGGAACCACAGAAGGTAGGGCTAGAATATACTTTAAGAGCATCTCTAGTCATCTTCCTGATCATGGCAGGGATGCTTAAATTATTATTGACTTTTTTTTTTTATCAAGAATATTTTGATGCTGGAAAATACATCCATAGATTTTCCTACTCTTTTTCAGAGGATTCTCTATCAGTTAATATTTTTTTTCCCTGAACTGCTGTTAGCCTTGCTGGTGCACATCTATTGGGATTACTGACTTTGCCATTTTTTAATATTGGCATAGAACACACACTCCTCCAGTATTCTGATATTACCTCACTATTACAGGATTTATGAAATATCAATATCAGCAGGCTAGAGATCAGTTAAATAAGCTCTATTAGTATTCCCATGTAATCTATCCAGACCTGCTAATTTTAAAATATTTACCCCCAGTACGTATTTTACATTCCTCCTGGTCACTAATGGAGTGGAAAAATTTTCATCAACCTGTGTGATATAAATGCATCATCTCTCTTTTTTCCAAATGCAGAACAGAAATATTTATTGAGTATTTGTCTCTTCTGCAACATTATCATTTCATCATCTGCATCAAGCAGCAGCATGTACCCTTGTTAAGACTTCTGTTGTTCTTAATATACTCTTAACTCATTTTATTGTCTTAAGGTCTGCCAGCCAATGATTTTCCTCTGCTGCCTTTTTTTTTTGTCTATTTTTATATTATATAACTTCTGATTTATATTGATTGCTATATATTTCCCATTTTACCCATTTGCTATGTAGGCTTTTTGTTTTCTGACTATGCCTTCACTTCATACATTGACCCAGGATGGCATTTAAAACAACACTGTTCTCTATTATGCTTATGAAATTGAGGCTTTTTTTAAAATCCAGTGACTCTTAAAAAGCTTCCAGTTATCTTCCGTATTTTTCTGTCTGAGCTTCTCTTTCTCAGCTTTGCTGTGTTTTGTTCTGTTCTCTAATCTGATTCAGTGGTCCCTGAGAGACTCTTCTTCCCCAGTGGTATCTTATGTTTTGTTATTATTTAGTACATTGAGCCATTATGCATTAAAGCACTTGAGGATCTGAATTACTAATAATTTCAAAACACTCAATGGTAGTCCTTAAGAGAGACCATATCCTCTTTATGCTGTCTCCTTCTTGCACTCCTTTTTTACTCACTCTTGTTGGAGATAAACTAAAACAAGAGATTTTACTGTATAAATTACTGCAGCAGGTTTCAGAATGCTGGTTAAATTAATTTTCTTCTTAACAAAGAGTATCTCTGATTTTGTGCCGCTACCTCCACTCTTAGCAACGGTATATAAACAGCTGAATAATTCCTCCTTCCTTTGATTTTTGTGACATTGGTTCAGTTTGTCCATAAGGCTGAGTTACACAACAGTTCCACTAGAAATAGGGTTCTGTTCGCTGAATAACTTCACTGATGTTTCACTGTTACCTTATTATTATTACGTCACTTTCAGAATGCATTACATACTAATATTTTTCCCATTCAAGCAGATAGCCTCAGCACAGAGAAGTTTGAAGTTTATCACACAGGACTGAAGATAATACCCAGAAGCCTGGATGAGCAGCCACCTAACCTCATCATCTAATTTAGCTGCCATATACATGCATATGATGAGTAACACATCAAAGTGATACACAAGAAGATTACTGCACTTTTTAAAAAAGTAGCTTTTTCCTTTCCTTCCTTTCCTTTCAGATCTTATCACTGTCCTGGTAGCAGTCCCACAACAAACAAATGAGCCTAACAAATGTCAGCAGGTCAGGTGGGGTAGGAGCCAAATGGTCCCAAATCTTTTTGATGACTAGGAAGAGTCACATGAGAAAGACTGTCTGTCTCTACAGATACACTAAATAAATAACTACTTCATCAAATATTCATCTATATCTTATACAGCAAAGCTCCTCAACCATAGGCAACACCCCAGCATAGACTGCAGAGGGATGGCCATGATATTATCTAAAGAGTAAGTTTTCATTTTGGAAAGTTATTAAGGAGAACTTTTTGTGAAGAAATTCATGGGATTAAGTAAGTACATAGCCCTGAAGAATGTTTAGAACATGTCCGAAAGGAATTAGACTTTCTGTCATATTGTAATCTCTCATTATCAGAGATTTTATACTGACTACAAATGCCATTTTAACAATGTTCAGACCAGTGAACTTTGAAACCATAATTTATAGGACTTCCTATTCTAGAGGAGACCATAAATGATGCTCCAGATACCAAATAATTCCAGTCATCTTGTAAAACTTCCAGTTACAACTAGTATAACTGATGCTGGTAATGAGAAATCAGCCTCCAAAACTGAAGCACAGAAACAGATCAAGTGAGCTGGAACTTGAGCAAAGGTCCTGATGTACCTTTCAGCTCCCTAGCTGTGAGTCATCTGCACAATTAGTTGTGACTCGTCATCTATGGACTGATCCAGTTCTTAACAGTGCTGCAAACATGGAGGGTTGTCCTGCTGATATCTTAATGTGACATATTTACATCTACATCCTAGTAACTTCATTCTGTATTAGCTGTTTTCTGCCTACAAGAATATTGTGATCCTTTGATTTCCATCTGCTGTAATTCCCTATTTACTCAGTGTGAGAGGTGGACACTTCTGGTTGATGATGCACTCCATCCTAAGGAGATGGAACAAGTTCCCCTGCCTCCACTGATGATAGATGGAGCCAGATGAGTAGTTCGGGCCCATTTCTTGACTTCTAATTAGCTGAAGACAGAAAAAATAATCCCAGACTGCTGGTCAAACTAGGTACTTTCTGTTTCATAACACCCTGACTAACTACATGAGATAGATCCTAAACTGGTCAAATGAAAGTGAGAAAGAAGCCCTGATTAGTCTCTTATGCATAAATAAATCTCACTTATTTCATAATTTGACCTCTGCCACACCTATGCACACACACAAATGCTTTCAGAAGCTTTTTCTTAGTTGTCTTTGCAAATGGAACTGAATTCCCTCTTTTATATCCTTCTAAAGAAAAAATGCAAGTTAATAGGAGGGGAATTTGAGAGTAAAAGTACCAGTACTGAATTTTGCTTTGTCAGAAAAAATGCCATAGTTGTTTTTTGATTCAAAGCCATTTAAAATTTTGTTGCGACATTGGGCATGCTATTAGAGAGAAATATTCTATCATAGTTTAACACAGCCAAAGATGATATCAGCTTATAAAATCCTTTTGGAGTCAGCTACATTTTCAGTAGGCTTTTTTTCTTAAGGGATATCTATACTAATACAAGCAATTAAGGGTTCTTTATTAGCCAGTCTCAGAGGTACAGACCTAACCATCAATCGATGTTCTTCTCAACCCCTAATAAGACCAGAGGAGAAAGAAATAGTACATCTTCCCCAAATAAGCTGTTTCTCTAGTGGGATCCCAGACGTGAACCACCACTACTAACTACATTGCACTGACTATAAAACATTTATGCTCTCATAACTCTGTGAACATTTAGCTGTTGGTTATCTGCAAACATCACTGCGGCACAAATAAAACTCAGATAAACTAGGAATTCACAAACCCTGCTTCCATGGTCAGACTACATTCTCCCTCACTTCTCCCTTACACTACAACAGGTCCATTACCATTCTCTTTCTCCCAGTTTTTGCGTTCCCTGTATTCTCAGTGCCTTTGCCCCATGATCAGGATAAGGAAAAATGGACGAAGTTCATTACCAGGTGGGCAGCTCAGCAATCAAGTTAACGCCTTCTGGCAGAGCAACTTCACTAGACTTGTGCTAATAATCATTTTTTAGGGCATTTTTGGCATAGCAGAACGTCTTCTGGATGTCCTGAGAAGCTGTGTTTACAGAAGTAACCTCAGGGATGTCTAAAACTGATGGGCAAACAACTAGTGAAAAGATGCAGGTAGATGAGTCGATGTCCACGCTGCCCCCAGCCGCTGACAGCCGTCCTGTAACCCCAGCTGGCAACTCCCAGGCGCAGACATTGCCCCGCAGTTCTGGTGTCCCTTTGTTGTGATCCATGAATATTGACACTGTGACACCCAGCTCCTTTCTTTCCAAGACAGTAAAAATGGTGCTGTCATGTTTCCTGAGGCTGGTGGATAGTTGTATGAAAATTAGGGCAACTGGATATGCCCCGAGGAGTTGTGCACAAGCAAATCAGGCATCCCCAGGGAGCAATCCACCCAGTAGCCCTATATTTCACTGTTTGTGTTGATCTCCTCCCACCTGCTGGATGACAGAGGGAGAGAAAACAATCAGAACAGCTCCTCTGCAACTTTTGCCAGTGCTGATATCTGGGTATCCAAACGTAATAATTTGAAAAAAAAAAGTACAGGTTACCGGGATGAGTAACAAGTACAAACTCTGTCACTGACGGGAGCTAATACAGGTTTTTCTGTGACACTGAATAACTTCCAACAATCTTATCTGGAAGCAGCCTCCACTAACTAGCCCTTCTCCAGACTCCAGACTGTCTAAGCACGCAGTTTTTTAGCTTTATCTTCTGAAGCGTATGAAATAGCTCTGTCATCCACACAGAGCAGGAGATCAAGGGGTGCACTGATGTATGCTTATACCTGCACCCTGCATGCCATTGAAAGTTTGAAAGATCAAAACACACTGGAATTATCTCAACAAATTTCAGTCCCTGCCTCCAGGGCTTTATGGGCACTAGGATCTGAAAAATGAAGCTTTACTGAATATTACATTTCAGGACTAAGACCAATCCAATTTACAGCGTCTCCAATATCCACTCAAACTTGCAGCCTTAGGTTTATCTCAGAATAGCTTTTTGAGCAAAATTTTTTTTTTCAGGTTGCTTTATACTTACCTACAGTCATTGGAATGTGTCATATGATAGTGGAGTTTTTCCTTTAAAATGGGCACCAAACCCATTTCAAGAAGGGGTTCCTTTGTTCACTTTAAAAGATATAAAGACTTCTTTTAAAGAATGTAAACACAGTTAGAAAACTTCACAACGTATAGAAAATTATGCCATTCTATATAACCACAAAATATTAGAACTAACAGCAAATAGACCTATTTGGGGTGAGTAGTGTGGTCTAGGGGAGTAGATCTGTGGGATGGAAATTAGGTCAAGATTTCAAGGATAGTAAGTGAAACAGATTGTAAAAAGTTTTCTTGAAAGGCTGAAAAGAAAAATAGCTTGGCCTTGTCTCTCTATGTATCTTCAGGTGGCTTCAGAGAAGAAGCTTTTCTTGAATCCAGGGACTTTCCTGTAAGGTGAGGAGAATGTTTATAGTAGCATAAATGAAGGACCAAATGAGAAACCACATGTGTGAATGATCATCATTAGTCGTTGGCATTTATGGTGGGCAGAGCTCCATGTGTCATCTTGTTTATTTTTTATTCCAGGGAGGTACATGGGTCTCGAAGCTTTCTGCAAGTGATTCTCCAGGCCTGCATTAAAAAGAAATCCAGCCCTATACATTCAGATGGTTCTACTGTTATGCCAATGTTTTTAAGGTTTCGATGTAAGTCTCTTATTACTTCCTCTTCAATGTTTGTGTGTCTGTCTATATGTTCATGAACAGTGCCTAACAGTGGATCAAATAAGCAGTCCTATAAGTGATGGTGGAAGTTTTATCATCAGAAAATACACTAACATTGCCATGAGACATGAAACTGCAGCTATTTGAGATATGTCAAGGTATGCCAAGACCTTACTTCTTTTTGAAGAGTTATATAGTCTTAAACTGAGCTACTTTTGGTACTGAAAGTCTTGGGAGGTTTTGGAAGTGTAGATGCAGTTGCAGAAGATGGCTTATTTGTATGTGTAAGAGTTGCTCTATTTCATACATGCTCACTGACTCCCCAGTGAGCAAATAATACACATTTTTCTCTCCAGCTGAGTGTCAAATTGGAATGAGTTATACCACCTGACCATTTATACACAGGTTTCATATCTAGCATGTATCTGTTATGTTTAATTTATGACACTGCTGAAATTTCCAGAACTTCTTAACAGCAGACTTTAGTGCTTACACTGGGTTATGTTTGGTTAATAGTCTTTAAATTCTTGAGTGTGACTTTTACTCGTACCGAGCGGCTCAGGTTTAACATAGAGGACTACTTTACACTTAAAAAAAAAAAAAAAAAAAAAAATCAGACTTCACAGAAAGTCTTGAACTGCATTGGGCTTGATATGAAATGTTCCCCTCCTATGTAGCCCTAGAATAGAAGGAGCTTGGCATTCTGAAAGTGCTACAAAGTGGTATTGTTAAACAGAAGCTAATTAGGATGGGATTTCATGTTGCTAAGAGCTAAATCTTTGGTATGCAACAGAGCCAAACAGCAAGGGCAAAGTGTAACTATTTAAGGCTGAAGTTTGTTATTTAAAGGAAAATGTTCATCCTTGCCCAAACATTAGTGCAGTCAGGAAAGTGTTTCTGTACCAATGACAAGATGATGGGCTGTCGTGATTCCATCCAGTCAGTCCAGATCAAATGTGCTCAGGATATAAGCCAAGAGATTATTTTTTCCAACCTGCCAGCATCAAAAGCACCATCTGCGATCGATTTTGTGATAATGGAGTAAACAACTACTGGAAATTCAGGGCAGTTCCCAGAGATTTTGGTGTCTGGGAGGAATGAATATGAGCTTGCAGGAGTAGCACAGCTGCTGCTATCCAAAACCTGCTGTCTCTTCTGCAGAGGTTGAAAGACCCAGTCACAAAACCATGTGAGCATAACCTCTTGCAAGCAGGGGGATTTTGCCTGATCCTGGCAAGAAAATTGGTGGAAGATGTCCTGAATCTTCTCTCGTTTTATGCCTACTTGCTTACAATTCACGGAGTATTTTTTATGACAGCAGGCTTACCTTAAATATAAATCTAGTCAGTCTAAGACCAGATAGTAAACTACGGACACTGATTTCAGACAAGACTATAGAAATATGGAATCAGTATTCTGCATTTCTGTATGGTTGCACAGTGCTTTGCAGAGGGAATGTAAAGCTAGCAGTACAGGCTCAAAAGTTCTCCTAGATTTAAAAGCAAAAGCAACCCTTTCTTACAGTAATGGTGACATTACTTTTGCTCGTTAGGAGAATCACATTATAATTTTGATCCAGCAGAAAAATATTTTGTTAAAGTTCTTAATTTATAAAAGGTTTAATGTAAGACTTTTGATTTCTGTGATGTCATCTGAGAAGCTAAATAATCTTTGGGCAAACATAAATGGTAGTGACATATGTATGTCATTACAAATAGCATTATGTAATGACTCTTATGAGAAAAAATCAAGGCTGTACAAGTGTCTTGTACAGAAACATCAGGCTTGAATTTTGACCTACTGTAAGGGTGGGAGTGGGTCCAGCTTTAAGAAAAATTAGAAAAAAGTCTTCAGGTGCTTCTTGGATTTGCACCAAAGAGAAAACTGGTTCTTTGATCTAATATCTGCACTGAACATAGCTAAGGTATGCAACCATTGCCCTAGGAAGAGCTTTTCCTACTCCCCTGCACAGTCCCGTATGTTTATCTGGTAAAACAATCCCATGCTTATCTGCTTTTCAGGGGTAATTGTCCAGGTGCCTGCTCAGTCAGGATTATAAAACAGCATGTATACCCAGTGTCTCAGAGACATGGTTTGGGGCTGAGTCTTAGCACCCCTCCAGCAGAGAGCCCATAACAAATCTATGGCCATTCTTACTCCCTGTCCCCTCTGACTCCTCAGAGCTGCACCTCCACCATGCTCCCTAGGGACAGCCTGAGTGTAGCTCACATTCATCTGATCGGAGATTTCTATTTATTTCAGCTGAAGAAAAACCTCTGCTAGCTGTAATTAGCAGAGGGCCTAAATGGTGCAGATGCACAGTTGTCTTTATGCCTGTCAGAGGGCAATGACTGACTCTCCCACT
Source organism: Tyto alba (assembly GCF_018691265.1). NCBI lineage: Eukaryota > Metazoa > Chordata > Aves > Strigiformes > Tytonidae > Tyto > Tyto alba. The sequence continues at coordinate 12,593,651 of NW_024881280.1, forward strand.
TGGAAGTTTGTTTTCCTGGTAAGACAGAACTTGCTAAACTTGAAAAGACAAATTGAGAGTTGCTGAGTGTTTAGGCCAGTGACTGAATGTAATGCCAAGGAGGCACAAGGGCTCACCTCGTATATCCTTCCCTTTGCTAGCCAGCTCAGGTTTCATAGCTTATGAGGATGCTTTGTTGGATGCAATTAAGTGTTGTGCGGTGGAACTTTCCTGTTGAAAATGAGGCCTCCATAGAGCTTTGTGCTGTGAAATCTATCCCAGAATATTAGCAGATAAATCTTTCACGCTTGCAGGAATTTGAAAACCAATTTAAAAGAGTGTGAGCTAGTGAAGTTATGTTTTAGAAGAATGATGGGGGCTTCACAGGTGTAGATACGCGCGGCTGAGCCTGGCCACCACCCCGCCGGGAGATGCCTCTGCCCCTCCAGACAGCCCATTTTCCCATCGGAAAACGCACACGTGGGAAAGTTACAGCAGAGAGCGGCACCGCCCGCCCCCACGATCCCCGGGATTTGGTGAGTCCCCCGCCTCGAGCAAAGCCCCGGGCACAGCACGCGGAGGGACCCGCCCGCCGCGCCGCCGCCCGCCGCCAGGTGGCGCCAGAGCACGGCGCCGGGCGCAGGGGGCGGGGCCGAGGGCGGGGCCGGGGGCGGGGCCGGGGGCGGGGCCGGGGGCGGCTCCGGCAAGGGCGAGAACCGGAGTGGGAACGTGGGTTTTTTTTTCCTATTCTTGTGATTTTACGTAATGCCTTTACTACTGTAACGCATTAGGCATTATGTAGCTACACAGGTAATATGTGCACGTATGCATGGGTAGGTACATATTACATATGTATATCATTATCGGTATATTTTGTAATAACTACGCATGTAAAGACACTTCTGACCAACTGCAAAAGGGATGGTTGAATGGAAACACCCCAACTCAGACACTCGGAGGAAGCCCTTGCCTGTGGGACAGCTTTCCCTGGGCAGTGACACTGCAGCCAGGCGTGTGGGCCTGCCCCAGTCCCTCGGGTGCAGAGGGGGCCGGGACACCCGCTCCCCCGCTCCGTGGCTCCCCGGTTGAGCCTCCCATATTTCTTGTCCTCCTCCTCCCGCTGCTCCAGAAAAGACGGCTGGAGTTTCCTTCGCCTGCTGTCACCAGCACCCTGAGGCTGAGTGCGAACCCCTCTCCTCCTCCTCCCGCTCCTCGCCCGGGGTGTCCAGAATGGCTGGAGAAATCACACTTCCCAGCCGACCGAGCAGCTGCAGGCTGAGTTCTGACCTCCTCCTACCGTGTGCAATTAACACTAATTAAGCACATAATTAAAAATTACCCACGACATCCTTTGCAGGAGGTCCTAACTCAGTTTTGTGTTGGAGCAGCTCGAGCTGTTTTCATTAGCTGTCTGCCTGGTGCTGTTCTGCACCCCGGCGTGGGTTTCGGAGGGCTCCAAGCGACACAGTACATCTTTCCACCAGGACTGAGGTTACAGGGCTGCCCTAGGGCAGGGGAGGCAGTCACGGACAGACAGGGAGAAGGAGCAGTGAGCCCAACTTCAGAAGCTCTTTTGCAGGTTCACAGGACCCTGGGCAAGGGAGCAAAGCGCGAGGAGACGGAGGGGAGTCTCCTGCGGCAGCAGCCAGCGCAGTGAAATCCAAGCGCCATTGAAAGAGCCAAGGTGACAGATTGCTCTTGCAAGGATTTTTGCCTCGGGCAGTGCGTAGAGTGAAAGACAAGTTGTAGATGAATCCCCGAGCCTCCCAGGGAGTGCTCATTGCTAGGAAATTACAAAGTAATAATAATAAAAAAATAGATTACATTTTCAAAATTGGCACCTCTTTTTGGTCACCCTGTTGCAGGCACCCTGAGACTGTTTTTCAGAGATACCCAACCCTTGAATTTCCCAGCATCTTTGAAATCAAGCCGGGAACATTTTGCCCAGAGGCAGAGGCACACAAAATTAGGTTTCTTTTTTAAGATGCTTGTTGGCTATGTTTGAAAGCCACCTTATCCTTTATCAATTTTACCCCTCCCCTCCTCCAGAATTTTCTGGAAATCTTAAACTGCATCACAAAAATTATGCAGATCAGAAAAGCCACCTCTCCACCCATTCCCTCCATGTACTTTCACCCTGGCAGCTGTACTGTTTGGCAATTGTTGCTGTGGGCAAAGGGGTGGGTGACTATCAGGCAGGCAGGCAGGCACCTCCAAACTGCATGGGGCAGAGTGTGATGAATAATGCTTGTGGTTTTGTAACGGAGGGCAGGGTGAGACCTTCAGGGCAGTGGGTGAAGTCTTGTTGACATGATACTTGTGGTGGTAAGACTGCAAATTTGTTCCTTGCACGTGGATAGTTTCCCTCTATGATCAAGATTAAAAGTTCGAGATTTTGTCCATGTGCTTTCAAATGTGATGGAAAAGAGGGCAGCGTGCACATTTTCTCTCTCTGTCACATCTGTGTGTGTGTGTGTGCTTGCATACTGGGACATGTGGTGGCACATTCTGGGCTCCTCATCAGCACTTCCCACTAACCCCATCCAGTCAAAGTACTACCAGACACTGCTTGCTTAGGCTGCCTGCTGACATCATTTGCCAGTGCTGTCCTTTAAAACCAATTTGCAGTATCATTTGAACCTGCCTATGACAGCGTGTAGCACCTACAAGCTGGAGTTACTGCTTTGAGCTGCTCCAAGCCCTCTGGGAATGGTACAACAATGCTTTCCTTGCCAACTCAGGGAAGGGGGGGAAGCCCCAGGACTGACCCCAGAACTCAGTTACAGCATAAAAGCAGGGTTGTCCTCCCCTCCTCAGCCACAGGCACTGTCACATTCTATTATTTGTCTTCCAAAAGAGATCGGTGCTTTTCTGATGTTTTTGTGGATCACCATGGAAACTGGCAGGAACAGAGCCGTGCCAGGCAAGCCCAGCAACCGCTGGTCTCAGAGTACTTTGTCTGGGGATCTCGCCTGTGGAGAGACGGAGCCCTCTCCAAGGCTGCTCACCTGCAGGTGACCCCTCCTGGGAGAAACAGGCAGAGAGGTCCCCGTGGGGGCTCTTAATATTTCCACCCCCCATGTGGGAGTGAAATAATTCCTCCCTTTACACAACGCCTTGACAAGCCTGAAAGATCCCAGAGCAGAGATCACAGACATCTGGGAGCTGTGTGCCTGGCTCGGGTGTGAGACCAGGAAAGGAGCCAAAAACCTCCCCAGCTAACGTGGCCTCCCTCCTGCACTCCTACGGAGGACAGCCTGCCCACTGGTTCCAGCAACGGAGGCTCTGCGAGTGGGAGTCCTACGGCAGGGATCTGCGTTCTTCTCCACACCCCATCCTGACATCTGGCAGCTGTAGGCATGACTTCAGTGCAAGGCTGGGAAGGCAGCCAAAACCTTTCCCACGGACTAGCCCCATCTCTTACTAGTGTCTTCTCGCCCCCACTCCCAGCCAGTACAGGCCACCCTACCAGTTGTGGGGAGGCAGGGATCCTCCATCAGAGCACAGTGTTTCGTGCAGCCTCTCCTGCTCTGACCACAGAGCTGCCCCAGGTGCCCATGCCGAAGCTCTCAGATCAGCACCCAAACAGAGCGCAAGCTGGGACCTACTTTACTCTTTACCTAGAAGTTTTGATTTAACAATTCTGGAAGTGGAAATTCCCCCCAGCTCTGCCATGGGGGTTCACACAGCAGGGACAAGGATGACCCCCTCTCCTGGCCTACCCAAATCTCTCCCATCCAACAACTCTTTTCACAGCTCTAGTGGCGGTCAGACATGAGCTCACTCCCCACGATCCCTTGTGGTCTGAGTGTTTTTTGCTGGGAAGCTGTTTGCAGTGATGGGTGGATGCAGAACTATAATCAACAATAGCAGTGATGGAGGTTTATACTATACCGCGGAGCTCCTCTGGTGACCTGCAGCACACACTATTGCCTCCTCAGTGCTCACTCCTAGTAAACATGCCCCTCGGACAGTCGATGTTTAAGAACTGGGCTGAGATGACCAGCCTGTCCATAGAGCTATCACTGCTGCTCCTTGTCAGAGTGTAGCAGGTTTTCAATTCAAACCAGTAATCCATAATCTGTTGCCTGCTCCCCACGTGCTTTGGGTCTCTTTCCCTGGTGCAGCTTTTTGCACTTCCAGAACCAGCTCTGTAAATAGGTATTTGTCTGGCATTTCACAGGAACCTGGGGATGAAAAACGACCATAGGCTGCTGCCTACTTTGCCTGAGCTACACTTCTGGGAGGCCAGACCTGCTGCTGCCGTTCAAGGAGGTGTCTATGGACTCTCCCTTGCAGCAGCAGAACCGTGGCCTTCCCTCACATCACAGGGGCTGCAGGAGCAGTAGGTCCAACTTTCCAGGGCTGTCCCTGATTCCTTCCAGCACCTTGTCCTAGCTTCATCCTCCCTCTTTCTATGCCTCCTTTTCCTCGGCAGGAGCAGCCAGGCCCACTCATCCTCAGGGCAGCAACACTCAGACTTGTAAGTGCTGTTGAGCCAGCTCTGGCTGCATAGTTGCAGCATCTGGGCTTGACACAGTTTACCTGTGAGATACATCATGTATGGCATCACAGGCACAGCAGTTACTGGTGTAGCCCGCGGACTCATAAAAAGATTCAAAGCGTGCTGTGGTATGTTGGAACCTTATGGGCTGCATACCAGCCAATGCCAGACACTGAAAGACCACACAAAACAAATACACTTGCAAAGAGTGTTTTCCTTCTCCTCGGCCTGAAGACTCCCACATGCCGTCCTCCTTTCTTCTCCCTGCTGGAAGAGGAGATTAACAGGCACACACAAGCATGCTGATAACAACCCCAAATTTGCTTTTTAATCTCCAGTTGTCTAACCTATGATCTAGACAAACCAATGAGAATACAAGCACTAGAAATTTTAATTATTGTGAGTGATGTTAAATCTGTGTATTTTATAGAAGAGAAAGTTAAGTTTTTTTGTCACAGACTAATGGCAGTTGATGGCTTCTTAATCTAGCAGAAAAAACCATAATGCAATCTGGTACTTGGAGGCTGAAACTGGAGAAAAACAGAGATGAAACAAGGTGGGAGCTATTAATACTGAGAATAACACTGGAATTACCTCTAGGATGACTCCCTAAGGAAAATGGAAATTCTCCATTGTTTTGCTCTGTGCCAGTCAAGACTGTATATACAAAACATATGCTCTCACTCAAGTTCTGTCTTGAATAGTACACAAGTGTCTTTATGTCCTGTGTGCATGAAGTGCGACGAGATGACCATATCATGGTCAAAACCAGCTGACAAAGTACCGGAGGGCAATGGTTTCCTGGCCCTCCCACCGGATCCTCCCACGAGCAACTGGTTTATGCAGTGAGGTGATCCACAGCTGCCAGTCTCTTATTTTCTGCTGCGTGAACTTGTCACTGCTGATTAGAAGAGAAGCCAGGAAGGGGTTTGCAGGTCTGCATTGTGTCTGTCGGCACTCTGCAAGCCCAGGAGAAACAGAGTAAGGCAACTAGGCACAAAGGCCATTTTCAACATCTTTAAGCCTCTAACATAGGTGGAATTTAGAGAACTACAATATGAAGCCTAAGCTCCCTGTGGAGAGAGACAAGTACCTCAAACAGGTGTTTCAAGGTACTGTTTTGTTTTTGTGCAAGCTTTTTCCCACGTAGGATTGAGCCTTCAGTGGGGCTCTGACACATGGACTCGGTCTGGCTGGTGTCCTTGCCCCTTTGGTAAGTTTTCAGCAGCACTGTGTCTGGAACGGAATGGTCTCTCCCACCTGCAGAACTATGACAACTTTGATTACTAGAGAAAGAGTTTCTCCTGCTCTCACCTCCTGACACTTTGTTCTCATTTATCTCTTTGTCCTTCTATTTAGGTATCTTGGATATGGTGCTCTTAACAAAGCAGCCTGTGCTTGAGTTGTGATAACGATAGTCTAACAGTGCCAAGCTAGTTCTCTTGCATCTGCCAGAGAGTTTGTTTTGTCGATCAGCTATTCTCTGTATATAGTAAATTTCATTTTTTGCTGAATGGTTTGTCTGCAAATTGCAAAGACCTGACAGAGAGTTCTTGAGCAGACATATTAAAGATAACTGCCAAGGCAAATTACTTGGGAAATGTGAGATACTACTGGCTGTTCTTACAACCTTCTCCCTCTGAAGTCAGAACTATTCTTCTCTTTGCATTATTTAATGAAAGCCACATTTTTAATTAAATTTTTAAAAAATAATAATTATGTTAAATAGTTTAACAGAAGCGACAGAAGGCAGAAGGAGGCACAGCTTTGCAGAATAATTGCATTAAAGAAATGGCAGCGCATAGTTGTGTGTGTGCTGATGTGGTTCTGGGCCTCCAGGGGTTAAAGCAAGGTGTGTTCAGGCAATTCTTGGGGAGGTACTTTGTGTAAAGTTCAGTGGCTGAGGAATGTCCTGGCAGTCAAGCTTCATTGCCTGGGAAAAACACAAGGCCAGATTGACGTTTCAGTTAGTGATACAATCCTGTTGGCTTTGCTGGTGCAAATGAGAGAACTTGACCAGTGCCTTTAAAGGAAGACTAAAAATACCTCATAAAATTCAGATTAACAAATGTTGTGGTTGCATGCTGTGGCTAAAAGGAGTCAGGAATAGGATGGAGAGCATGAAGGGAATAGCTCCTTTTCCCCTTTTGTCTTTGGACAGCCTCAGTTCAGGAGGGAACTCTGTAAAGCATGAAGCTATCCTTTGCCCTCTGAAATACCTATAGGGAGGCACAAATCATGTTGGTTATGGTTATTTATTACAATTCCTTGATCACTGGGAGTAACAATTAATACAGACTCACACACAACATACAGACCGCAGGCAACTGGAATCCCTTCCACTGGGAATTGCTGGAGAAATCTCTTTGGGTGCCACTGTCCCACCAGCTAGCTCCATCTCTGCTGGTATTCCTGCCTGTCCCTGTTTGGCTGGTCAAATGGAAGAGCTCCTCACCAGATGCCTGTTTCTTTTCATTTTTTTGCCTGTCTCCACTTGGCTTTCTGGCCATCTCCGCATAGTGCTATCTTGCTCTCTCCCTGAACCAGCTCCGTAATGCGTGCGTTGTCTTTTAGCTATAAAGGAACAGGCAGCTTCATTCAGCCAATGAAACTGGAAACGGATCAGAAATCTACAGTGAAACAATCTTTAGGGAACAGCAAGGTCCACAGAGTCTTTGGAAATCTGACTACTTATTTGGATAATGAGGTGTAGATTTCAGAGTCTGCCTTTAGTCACTCCAGTGTCCAAACCTTGACCTTATGTTTTTAGTTATATTTCTATACTTTAACCACTTAATCACATCAGTCTTTTCATTTGTGCATAATAAGTGATTTGCTACCCATTGTTTCTCTGCCGAGACACCAATGAAAGCACACTATCAGTGTAAGGAAAGAGTTTACAAGAGTTTAATAAACAGCAGATCTTGAACCAGACAATGTCTGTGAGCCAGATAACCACACTTAAGGTCTTGTTTAACCATGCCTAGTGGGTAGTATTGCTTACAGTACTAGGAGATAATTTTGTTCAGTTCTCCTGCCTGCTTATTCCATAGATTGTTGCAAGCCTGTTTATTCCAGACTGTCCTGTTTTGCATGGGTAGTCTCAACAAGAGTCAAAGCACAGTTTCAGAGCATTTATGGATCTCTCATAATCACTCAAGACATCATCTTTTTGGTGCAGCCCTTCCCCAACAAGCCATGCTCACTTTCTCAAGGAGATGAGACCACCACTGACGGTGGCAAAGCAAGCCATGTGAAAGACACATGTAAATTGTCCAGAGAGATACACGTCAGCATGGCTGTCATTACCCCCACTGAGGAGAGCCTCACAGAGAAATTTTTGAAGTGTCTTTGATGGAAGTAATGTGCCTGATGATGGAGTAAGTAACACATAGTTGCTAAACCTGAACCAGAATGAATGACCTTTCCCTTTGAAACAGACAGGCAGCTCCAAGGCCCAAGGTCCTGGCAGCGTTTTGTCCTGCAGCCCCTGCCTGACACCAGTCCCTTTCGCTCCCCCGTGCCCACCCTGGCCTGCTCAGTACGCAGAGAGGGCTTGGCCAGCCCGGGGGGGCACAGACTGGCCTGCGGCAGCCGGCAGCACACGGGGGTATGGCGGGCTCACTCCCAGTGGCCAGCCTTCCTTGGCAGCAAGATTGCCAGCTCTGTTTTGAGTAACACGGGTAATATATAGTCATATAAGTCAATATATATTCACATGAAGGATTGCTGCATGTAAAGTAGCTCAGTAAGTGGTGGCCCTAGCCCTGAATAAAATATTTTGTGTGCTAGCAGCTATTGTTAGAAGAGCTCAAAGACCCAGACCTGTTTGTTGGAGCCATTTTGTGTGAGAGAGCCCTGGTACGTGGCACAGGCTGGTGTTCTCTGGTCGGGAGAGCCACCATTACACTAACGTAGTTTTCATCTCTATTCTGTCACCAACCCCGTGCTCAGTGAAGGGTGCTCCAGCTAGAGCTGGGGATGCCCCACCAGCCCCTCAGGGGTGTGGTGGGAGGTGAGGGCAGCACGGCCCTCTGGGTGCCAGCTCCCCAGGAAACACCGCCGCGCCTCAGAGCTGGAGACCGGTTGGGAACATCAGCTCTGAAGTCTGGGAGATGACTGCAAGGGGGAATCTCAGGAGACAAGGGCCCGACACCAACGCTCGCCCGTTTGGCTGGCCCGAGGAAGAAGCCCAGAGCAGCCGGGAGGTCTGCCCCGGGGGGGGGGACTCCAGCGCCGTTCGGCTTTTACCCAAGGCCTCTTGGCAGAACAAGATGGCTGCCGGCGCGGGGGGAGCGGGCAGGCGCTGCGGGCGGCCGCAGGGAGCCCGGCCCGGGATGCCCCGCCAGCACCGGCCCCGGCCTCCGCACCCCCGGCCGCAGCGGAACCCCCTGAGGGCGGAGAGCGGGCGGGGAGCGGAACAACTCCGTGGGCAGAGCGCGGCTGCAGCTCCTCTCTCCGCCCCTGGCCACCCCGGCACCGGGGGCAGGGCGCTGCCCGCCCCACCTGCCTCGCCGCCGAGCCCGGGAAGGGGTTAAAAGCCCGGGGCGGGTGATGTCAGTTCCTGCGCTCCTCGGGAGGGCTGGCTCTGATATTTGAGCCGGGCGCTCCCGCTCTGAAGGAAAAGGGAGAGAGAATGGGAAAGTGCTGAATGGGACGGGAGCCGTGCCGGGCACCTGCCTGCCGGCCGCGGCTGTCACCGCCCCGCCCCGCCCCGCTCCGCCCGGCCGAGACCCCCGTGCCCGCCAAGGTGAGCGCGAGTGGGGAGGCGGCCCGGGTCTCCTCCTCGCTGCCCGGGGAGGTGTCTCGGGTGGGGAGAGGGCGGTCGGGGGCTTCGGGGGGCTGGGCTGCGCGGGGTCGGCTATCGTAGCCTTTTTCCCCCCCCCCTTCTCTTTCTTCAGGGTGGCGGTAAGGGGGCTAACGGGAGCGTTCTTGGGGGTGATGTGGTGTCAGCTCTGTTAACTGAAGTTTGCTGCTTAAAATCGGCCGGTTTGCCTTCGGGTCCGGGACTTTGGTCCCTGAAGCTGCGTGGGGGAAGGACCGGCCACACGAGGGGGAGAAGATGCAGCCCAGGAGTAAATACGTGTGAGTCCTGCGGTCTCTTCTCTCTGCCTGCCGCACCTGGGTGTGCGGGGCAAGACCTCGGGAGGCAAAACCGGGAGCCATCTTCCTGCCTTCTGGCACTTTTACTAGTCGAACCACCTGCACGGATGTAGAACTAAATTTTAATTATTTCCCCCTCGCCAAGCCTTGCTCTTCCCACAGCTTGTCACGTTATTTTCTTTTTCTCCCCCAGTGCTCTGCACATCCCAGGCGCTATTTGTGAACGGGAAATGACCGTGTGGCTGAACAATTCCTATGGCCTCAGGGTTAAAAAAACTGGGGGGTGGAACTGGTTATGAAGTGGAAAATGAGGTGACTGGGGGCAGGGAGCTGATTAGTAGTACGGGCTTCTGACCATCACCCATACCGCAGTAGCATGAGAGGAAATTTCTCTCCCTTCATGTGTTACGCTTATCACATTTCTACTAATTCCTTTTGTAGTAAGATGGTAGCTGAAAGGGAGACCAGTATTTGGCTCTGGCATTAAGGCAGGGTCTGGTGCACTTTACTGGCAGGTGCTAAGAACTGCGCTCCTTCTGTGCAGCCTGAATCCTGTATAACAGCCTGGGTAAATTGATTCCTGAGCCGAGGGAGACGCTCTCATTTGAAATACGGAAATACTGTTTCACTTGTCGGCATTGTTTTCACTGAATGAACAAAGCTGCAAACACTTTACTCCATTTATATCTGCACCTGAAAGTCTTCATGTTGATTAATTGCTTTTTATTCTCAGAAGGCTTCTCAGGTGGAAATATACCAAGTTTCTAAAGTGTTTTGAATTCTAGTCTGGATTCACCAATATGTGGGATATCAGCTGATTCTGGTCTAAAAACAAACAAAAAAAAACCCACCCCATGACATTCTGGTATAAATTTTAGCTCCATCAGAATTCCAACTGGATATGGATACTTCAAGTAAATATATTAATATTTATTTTGGATATAGCATTTAGTGTCTGAACTGTCTCCAGTGTTGATCAAAAATGACAGATACAGTCAAAACTATAAGTTCCATGTCTCCATTTAGCAGTTGATTCAGTCATTTTTCCTCCACTAAGTTGTAAGGACTTTGTAGCCCCCATGATCTTCATTGGAAGTTGTTGGACACTTAAAGAGTGGCTTGATTTTCAGTGTTAAGAAGCGCCTGTATGCATTTAAGAATGAAGTTTTGAAAGTCCCCGCTTGTTTGAACAAAGTGATTGCTTCCTATTTTCCAAGTTCCTAAAGTAAGAATACTGCCCCTGAAAGTATCTGTTTCCCAACTTCATATGCCAAAGGGAAAAAAGAACCAGTTTTATATAATTATAAATATGGTTTATATAACCATATAAATTCTTTATTTGATATGAAAAGGACCAATATGTGGGGGAGGGGACAAATCAAAGAATTTAGTAGATTAAGATGGTTAAGAATTATAAAAAAAATCATGTGAAGTGACAGGTCCAGTAGCTAGCAAGGATTTGTAGTCAGTGTGCCAAAATAAAATTGACATTGTAATTCACGAAGTACAGATGAACCGGTTATATTCAGGAGAATGGGAGAGAAGGAATGATGCATTTAACAGTAAATGAGAATTCAGAATAAATTTGAAGTTATAAAGAAAGTTGTAATTTAGGGGTATATGTGAGACGTAATACAATATCTTCCTCTGAAAAAGAGTAAGGTTTTTGCTAGAGAGAGGAAAAGTCATAATTCTGATCTCTGTCCTTCAGAAATCATTTGATATAATGACACATGGGGAAGTTATTAGCTGAAGTGGAGAAGATGGGAATTAAGAGAAGAATGATAAGATAGACAAATTACAAAAGAGAATGTGACAACACTGTGCTGAAGAGGCTGCTGCTAGAAGGAAGGTATTTTATTAGGAGAGTTGGATGACCCAGAGTATTAGTAAGGGTGGGAGAAACTAATGACATAAAGCAAAATCACACATTAGAAGTAGTAATAAAGTGGGCACAAGACTTGAGAGCACTGTTTAGCAACAGCAGAGGAGGAAAAGATCTGGATATGCTAATCAGTTGCAGGGTAACCATGGGCCTGTTAAATTTTGCAATGTCCTGTAGTATGGAGATTCTTGATCTTGTGGAGATCTGGCACAGACCTGTGCTTTATGAATCTGTCCCAGTATCATTGTAATGGGTCCCCTGCAAAGGCAAAGCCAGCTGAGATTCCTCTGCTCCAGCTGTGTTGGCTTGTCTGTAAATGTCGACCATTAGTGTAATGTGGTTGTAAAAAAGGCAAATGCTATCAGGTGAGGTATTCCCTAGGAGAGTAGAAAGTACTAAATGCCTTTATACAAGGCTTTGGTGAGGCTGCATGCTGCCTTTCGGATGTAGTTGTGGTCACCCATGCCTATGAAGAGGACTGAGAAAGATAAAACCCAACTCTTTTATATGATGTGCACTGAATCTGGAACAGGTGCGGAGGGAGAGTGGTGAGATTTTCTAATGAGACTAAAAGAGCCCCTTATCTCTATCCTTGCAAAATGATGTCTTCAAGGAGAAGCTTTTGACAACTCTAAATATACCAAGGGGTAAGTATGAGGGAAGGAAAAAATTAGCTAAGCTTGAAGGGCAATAATGTACAAGAATGAACAGATACAAGCTGGTTGTGATTATATTTATGCTAGTAATTAGAAGGCAGCTCATTAGAGGGGTGAGGTTCTAGAACAACAGGAATAGTGGGAGCAAAACTGCCTGCATGGTTCTGAGGAAGGGCTGTGCTCATTTATGAAAGGGATTATATGATGCAGTTGTCTACAGTGAGAAGGAACAAGACTTAATGATTCAGGACATCTATCCCAGTCTTAGACTTCCTATTCAGAATGGGGTATTTTAGTTCAACCAGAAATTATGGACTCTATGAGGAAATTACTTCTGATCTGGCATAAGCTGTGTGGTAAATCAGAGTCATTTTATTTTGTGCCATTAGAGTTTATCCCATTTGTTTGTATGTCATCTTTGGACTTAAACTATAAATATAAAGACTAAAATCTCTTTATACCCATATGAAAGAAAAGAATTTCAGTTGAGAGCTGAATTATTATGTTCAGAACAGAGTTAGCTATAAACAGCCTTATTGGTGTTGTAGGATCCTTCCATGACTTAGTGCATTCTCTTGGCTTGAAGGACTGATAGCACTACCTTAGAGGGAAACCCTATAGTATTGTGAATTGTGCCAAAGGTAACCTGACTGAATGCTTGGCAAGGAGCTAGGGCTAGAGATTAGATTGATGTGCTGAACTGGGCTGTAGAAAAGGATGGCCTCTGTATTCCTGTAAAGCTGTAAGTCTGCTGCTTGTTGAATACTGGTCTTCTATCATGGAGTGTCTTCAGTGATGCAGTACAGGACATGAGTGTGCCTCTTCCTTGTTTTACTTAAACCTACCTTCTGACCTGGAATAGTATTTCACAAATCATTGAAAAGTCAGGCGACTCACTGCCTGGAAAACTTTCTATTACTGAGCAAAGCAACCTGTATATAAAATAACTCACAGGTAATGTTTGTAGCTAAAGGGCATAAAATGTGTTTTCCTTAACTCGGAACAGCAGGGATATAGCTGGATAGAGTGGCTTGCTGTGTTATGTATACTTAGACTATTATGTATACTTAGGGTAACTTGAAACTCAGGTCTTCTATACACAAAATATGAGCCAGGTGTCCTGGCAAGTACGTACAACTAGAGGAATATCTTAAGCTTTCCCACCCTGCAAAGGCAGATGTAAAGGCAATGAGGCTGAGTGGCTTCACTGTTCTCTCCCCAGTCTTGGTCTGTTACTTTGGTCCCAGTTCAGGAAAGCACCAAGTTTGCCTGTGAGCTGGTGAGAAGTTCCTTTAAGTATGGATTTCAGTGTTTTGATGAAGCTGTTGAACTAATAATTCTGGCTTTGCAAACATTTGCTATTGTAGGGTAATACAGCTGGCTGCTAGCCTGCACACACTAAGTTGTTATTAGAAACCTTTTTGTGAGTGTTCACAAATGCCTAAATTTGATTAAAGACACTTATTACCTACATTTTACTTATATTTTACAATGAGGACAAAGTATCTGAAATGTCTAAACAGTTACTGAGTAAGAAAATAAAAAAACTTTGAAAACCACAGCTTTTTCCACTTTGTGGCATTGTGTATTTCTCTTGATGTCTACAAGGACTTCAGTAGACCTGTGTGTTTTGTCTTCAGCCCTAGCTCATTCCTGGCTGGGATCTCCTTTATGTTTTAACAGAGCAATTGTTTAGATACTGTGGTACAGCTGCTTTTCCACTCTTATTGTGGACTGACTGTATCAAGTAGGGATTTGGAACACTGTTGCTTCATACATCATGTCATCTTAACACTGTATGATATAAGGCACTGGTACTCCAAGTTAATAATGGGTCTGTGACCTGCATTATGTTTGAGAGGTTTTAGTGGCTGCAGAGTTTACAGCCATACTGGTACAAAGGGAGCAGGATCGAAATATAGGTAGATGCTAAATAAAGTTGTAAGGATGGCAGTAAGGCTGCTTGTGGAATATACAGTGTGATGCATTAGTAGATTATTTACTCACTTTAAAGGTAAAAGTTTATTTGAATACTTATCTGTTACCCATTAAAAGAGTGACCTCTGGCAGAGGGTAATATCAATAACTTGGGGTAGTACTATTTCATCTTCCACTTGCAGAAGAAATGGCCTTTGTTACCAGTCCTGTAAGATGGACCCAGGAAGACGAGGCACAAGGGGTGAAAAGTCTGCCTATCTAAAATGCATGGGTTTTTTTCCCTTCTCTTCAGTAGGATTCTTAGAGCACCTCAGACGACGTCCCAGATGGACGATTAACTTCACAATGGCAGAGCTCACAGTGGAAAATAGCAGCTGTATGGATTGGCAAAAGCGATGCCTTTCATTGGAGTCCCAGCTCTTCAAATTCCGCTTGCAGGCAAGCAAGATCCGAGAGCTATTAGCTGAGAAGGTGAGGTGGTGGTGGCTTCTACTTTGCACTGATTTATGGCATGAAAGCAAAAAATCTCTAAATGCTTAGCTATCCAGTAAAACTGTCACTTGCCATGAGGATCTCTTCCTTTACTACAGTATGTCATTGCATGCTGCTCATCGCTTGAGATAGAGATGTGCCTCTGTTAGAGTGGCATAAAATGGCATTAGTGAAAGTAAGAATTTGGCCTTGTTTGCTGGAAAATTGCCAGGTATTTGGGCTCTACACTGGGAAACACTCTACCAGCAAGATTCTGGATATCTAAAATGACTGAGGCAGCTGCAGAGGGAATATGAGTATTTTGGATAAGAACAGTAGGATCAGGACTTGACTGGCAATAGAAAAGTTTATAGGAGTGCAAATTACGCTGTAATGTTAAAAGACTGGACAGGGGTACATGTACTGCCGTGGTGTTAGGATAACATTGCATATCCAGTCAAAACATTCTGGGGATACTGCAGAGCAGGACTGAGATACTTTGAGATCTGGATGTTAGAAACTTGCATTACATATGTGGTTTTGGAGACATCTCCTACTAATCTCTTTCAAGTACACTAAGTGAAGTCATTTGCATCCTAGGGGTGAGGACTGGCAAAGGCTTCAGGGTTCTGTTGGTTTAGGGTTTTTTTTCGGTTGTGGTGGGTTTGTTTGTTTCCATCATGGTGTGGATTTTTGGTGTTTTTTCTTTACCTTAAATTGAGTTATTTTTTTAATTTGAATTAAAGCTTTTTCACTAACCTAATTTGCATAAAATCCAAGTATATAGGTTGCTGTGGGTTTCCTTCTTTGTTTCGAAATGTGGCTTACATTATCACAGTCATATCCAAGATTGCTCAGATATTCAATTACTATTGGAAAGTGAGAACAGTTTCTTTCAGTCAGTTTGCTAACGAAGTTGAAATCTTTACAACTGGCTGCAGTTTACTCCAAATGCTTTTAAGCTGTACCTGATGACAGATATGTTCTAAACTCACTTTTGCTCCATTTTGTTTTATGTAACTTTTATGTGTATATTCTTGTTTGTTGGTTTTGGATGTGAAAACATCCAAATGACATCTACTTCAGAGTGAAGCAATCTTCATCCTTGTTTTTATTGTAATTATGTTTCCACTAATGCCATATACATCATGAGGCATTCATTCTACCCTTCATATTTAAAGAAATTATGCAATTCTAAGCACCCTCTTCCTTTTTGCAAGGTAGCTTCTGAGATGGACCTTACTGATTACTTACCTTGGAAAACATTGAAAGTGGCTGTAGTCCATTTAGATAAAGGCACATTAAAAAAAGTCATGTATAGATGTATCACAGGTCTGGTAAAGACAAACAGTACTCATGTGCAATATGTTTGCTGCGTTATGGTATCTGTGGCCTTGTGCTTTATTAATTTCTGCTTTGAGAAACTTCCTGACTACTCCCATGCAAAACGAAGAAGCCTACCTATCAAACTTTTTTTTTTGAGAGCAGATTTGCCAGAGATCTTTTGACTACCTCTTTAGGGAAGTTTGTGGGCCATTGCAGAAAATGAAATTTTTCATCTGCTTCAAGGGGCTCCTCAAGGAAGGGGCCTGACTGCCATTAATCCAGCCTTTCAGTCAAAGCGATGTTCCCTTTGTTAAGATTAAGGAGCAGCTTGGTTCAGTGATCAGGTTATTCTGTAACTACTTGTACAGTGCTATTGTAGGCTTACTTGAAGGGTCAAAGAGCTAGTGGGTTTGCAGCTCCCTACTCTGAATGTCATGTGGGAAGGGGAGAGCCTCAGGGACTGCAGGGCAGCTTCAGCAGGCTCTCCTGGCAAAGGTAGTCTCAAGGCACCAGAGCGGGTGCTCAGCGCACCATGCCCATGCTGAATGCTGCTCTTGGGAAGTGTCCTGGGCCTTGGGTTTCCAGCTGCTCTGCAACAACTTGCTCAGAGACCCTCCTTCCCTCGTCCTCTGACACCACAGGGCTCCCCAGCAGTCACAGCAATGGGGGTTCTGGTCCACACTGCATCCTTCTCCCCCTCAGACAGGCAGAGATGCAGAACTGAAGGAGGTACGTGCTTTATGCATAGTGATGCCAGCTCCCGGGATTTTTATCATAGATTTTATAGCAACTGTGATTTTTTAATTTTTTTTTTTTTTAAATAAATTTTAATCTCTTCATTCTCACAGATAGAACTGTAAGAGTACTACATTTTCAAAAAGCTTGGGGAGGGTTGTGTGTGAGGAGAAGATCTTGAAAAATGTGAAGTGGGAACAGTTTGAAGCTGTGTTGCCAGCCTGTGGTGAACATTGCCCCTGAGATCCTCTGATATGTTTTGCAGCAGCAAGTGAAAGCAAAGAACTGTGTTAATGGTGTGATACTTGCTCACCAGCTAGGTTATCTCAGGCAGCTGGAAGCTACTGATTGAAAGGCTTGGAAAACTAATCCCCCACACTTTAGTCTTTATAACCAATTTTATGATTTTAAGGCATATTTTTCTATTTTAACTACCCACCTCATGCCCCCCACCCCCCCCTGCAAAAAAAAATAAACCCAAACCCCTCATGCCTTGGTAGTACAATGTGTGCTAACAGTTTAAATACTTCAGATTTTTAAAATCCGCTTAGATTGAATAATCTAGATCGCTGTTCAGAACATCAGGAATTTAAACCCCAACAGTTTAACTGACAGTGCCCTAGTTCACATGTTGTGAACTTCAACATTGGTAGCCCAGTCTCGGCTATCGAGCAGTGCCGCCTGGGCTGCGCAGAGCCTGGCTGCGGTCGGCATGGCAGAGGGATCCCAGGCCCTGGCCTCATGGACAAAGCTCTGCCATCCTGCTGGAGCCCTGCAGGGCACAAGACCCCTGGGTCCTGCCTTGTTGTGGACATCATCAGGGACCTGATCTCTTTGGAAACAGGCAGTTGTTTCCACTCTGTCTTTCTTGTACACACACAAAGAAAGGGATACTCCTCTGTTGGTGACATAGCAGGCTGTTGCCTTGGCAGCAAGATGACCGGGTTAGAAGTGAGCTCTGGAACAGAACAACGGGAGGAAAATGAGGCTGAAACATGCAGGAACTTTTTTCACCCAGTTTTATTTAGCATGTTCTGAGCCATCAGGAGAGGGAAGGCCTGCATGAGTGGTTGATAGACCGTCCTCCTAAAAGCTGCAGAAGATCTTCCTAGGTAGCTTTTAACCTGCTTCTGTCTTACTTCAATAAACAATGAACATTTGGAAAAAGCCTCTTTTGTCTCATGCAAGCATGGCTATACAACTGGGCCTGTTTCTCTCCATACAAGCTGTTTGGGCTAATGTTTGGGAGAAAAGTTACTTGAATTTGGCTCGGCCACATAAGTGTGTTTGTTTTTTTGGGTTTTTTTTTTTTTTGTGACCTGGGTCAAGCTGCTTAGTAGCATTTGTCAAATTACAAAGAATTTTGAATGAAAGGACCCATGTAAATACCAAGCATTATTTTTAATTCATTGAGGGATTTGAAAGATCCTTACAAGCATGGATGTATTAAATCTGAATGTGCTCCAGTGAGACAGCTGACACTGGGGATGGGTGAAGTAATTATTTTGTGTACATGAGAAACACAGCAGTTATTTAACAGTTCATAGTAGGACAACCCAACAATGTAGTACAGGAAGTAAAGGAAAGTACAAGTTCATTTAAGGCTATGGAAGGAATTAGGGTGACAAGGTAATTGATTTGACTGGAACTTAGCCAGGTTACCCTGCTTGCACAAGAAGTTTCATAACGCTTTTGTGATCAGGAATGGTCCCAACGTACATTCTTTGTCCTGATCAGGATCCAGGAGTGCTAGCATTGCAAAGCAAACTATTCTGAGGCTGGGACAACAAGTAGTTTTTTAGTCAGAATGGTACTATCTTCTTCAAATAACCTGAGACTTTCATGCAGATTGCCCGCCTTGTGGAGGATTGAATGGTTAGTCTAAGAGGGATAGCCTTTGGGAAAAGTCTGTGCTGTGAATGCAGACCCTGTCAGTTCATCAGAAAGCTAGCAGAGAGCATTGACTCTGAAGCTACTGTCATAAACAGTCTTTGTTTCACGAAGTGTGTTATGTCTCCAGTTAGCATCTGTCTTTCAGCAATATATTTTTCTGCTTCCTGTCTGTGGTGATGACTATCCAGAGACTGATTGATACATGCACAGGTAAATCACTGTTCCTAATGGACACAGACTCATGTCATAACCCAGATCACTGCTGTCAGTGTTAGATTGGCTTGAGCTCAGTCTCTACCAAGACGCTTGGAGATGGGGTATTCAATCAGAGCAGCTTTGGCTGTCTGTGTGGTCTTTTGTGGCACCTCTCTGGTCTTCTGCCAAAGAACTGTCCTTGATTTAGCTACTAAGCTCCATAGACTGTGGTGTCCTTGATTGCTCCACTGAAAAAGCAAACCTGAGAGGTGTCATGCTAAACATGGCACTTTCTGATATTCATGGTTTGAATTTGTTATAGCATGGCTTTTTTAGTTATGACCACTGAGGTGTCTACATATGTACCTTTCTGGTATCTTTGTCAACAGGTGTCAGTCTGCTCTTACGATCAATGTGTATGTATGAAAAGGAGAGTTGCCTTATCACCATCCGAAGGAAGGGAAATGGAAACATAGGAATGTTTTCATTTTCATTCTGAGTGATCAACCCAAGAGGAATAAATCCCATTTTCAGAAGTATTGGTTTGGTCCTCATAGTGACCAACCCGAATACTTGGCTCCGGTGCTTTATCAAGACTCAAAATGCATTGGAGAGAAAAGGAGCTCAGTTCCCTTTACAGTTTTGCTGCTTGAAGCAGAAGTCTTTTAATCTTCTGAAGCTGCTTCTATGTCATTCCTTCATTAGTAAAACACAAGTAAATGCTGGAAACTCTGTGAAGCATTCCTCAAATTTTGCAATTTAGTGGATGAAACTTGGTGCCACTGACTTCATATTACTGAGCTTAAAGCTGAGACCTATCAAAGCAGGGCAGGTGGTAGAAGATGACCTTGCAAGCACTGAATGAGATCTTTAGTTGCTATTAAAAAAACCTGAAAAAAAGGCTGGGCTCTAGTGGTAAGTTGTTAGGTACATCTGCGTTTTACTGAGAATGAAGTGATGTATATACATTTAGAATAAAATTCTATTTGGTGTCCTTTGACTTCAATAGCAACAATGCTTAGATAAAGAATCACAGAATTGTCAGTTTGCAAAGCTCTTTAGAATGAAAAGAAGCATAGGAAAATTAAGGTCGTTGTTAATCTCGTCAGTTATGAGCCTGTGATGCTTTTGAAACCAAAGCAAAGTATTCATTGGTTATAATGTGACATCACAGAGAACCTGCTGTGAGCTTTCTAAGATGAATTAATTTTTATTTACCATTGTGAGTGAATCCTAGCTGAAATAAAACTAGGAAAGAATGGCATGCTGTAGATGAGCTTCTTGCAGGGATAGCCCATGGTGTGTAAATTGTAGAGATGGGGTCAAGACTTCAGGACTATTCCCTTGACCCGTGTAATGAATGATAAAGCTCACTAATGAGAAAACAGTTCCAGTAAATTCAGAGTAGGGCGCAAGACTGGAAAAGGTCAAAGGCTTTTTTTTTTTTCCTGGCCAAAGCTGTCCAGTTAACCCAAAAGGTACCAAAGATCTGTAGACCTGCACAAGAAATGGAAGATTCCTGAGTAAAACAGGTGAATTTCCAGATCATGTTCACTTATTTTCTTTCTTTTCCCCTCTTCTTATTCTGGCTCTGAAGATGCAAGAATTGGAACAGAGAGTGATAGAAGCTGAGCAAAGAGCTGAGGATGCAGAGAAACAGGTAAGATATTCTCTTATGGTTGCTCTGATAGAAGTCCAGCAGTAACCTACTCTAAATTCCCTTCAGTTTAGCATACAGACATCACTCTGCAGTGCTGTGCTCTGCTAGGGAAACACTGGTTTACAGTGAATGGTTTTTCTGGTCTACTTCCCGGTCTTTGAGCCTGAGCTATGAACAGGTGCCTAAATAGATTTAACCCTAAATGAAAACCAGCATGTTATATCTGCCTCTGAGCTTCACAGCCTTTACCTCCTCATCCATGATAGGCCTGCTTGGTTATGGAAAAGGAAGGGGATGATGTACCTCAGGATTAAAGCACAGAGATAGAGCTGCCTGGCAGGTCCTCAGAAAACAAATACTTAAGAGTACTGGTAAAGACTTGTCTACAAATAGAGAAGGTTCTGCGAAAGAAATAAGGGTGTGTCTGCAAAACCTGTCAGTTGTTTTGGACTTTCTTTTTAGTAATTACTGCTCTGGCTCAGGAGTCATGGAGAAAAGTAGTATGAGCTAGATTCACTGCATATTACTGTAGCTATCTAAAATTAAATGTATTGTCTAAGCTAGTTCTTGTGTGCTTCTTGAGTAATGGAGGAGAGAGATACTTCAGCTTGTGAACAGGCTATAAGGAATAATGGACCTTTGGGAAGCAGACTGTTGTACAGAGTCTGCGCTGTAAGGAGTGTTATTACAAAAACAAAAGAACCAGGAAGGGCCAGATTGTTTGAGCTTCTGCATCACTGCAGACCACTGCTGAAGGGAAGGTTTGAAGTGAACCAGTTCCTTCCAGCTGGACAAAAGCTGCAGGACTGAGCATTGAGTCAGAAATTAACGCCCAGAACTAGAAGCTGTGCAAGATGACCAGGTTGCCTTTACTATCCTGCCACCAGCGGTTCTGCAGCCATGTGTTGGCAGGTCCTGCAGACTAGCAACCCTCAAAGTTTGCCTTTCCAGCAAAACCTTTTCCATGTCTAGAGATAAGTGCTCCTAGAGAAATACTTCATTGCTGCTTGACAGCCTGAAAGGTGACAGCACAGGGGTAGGACCATTCCCTTCCACTAAGTATATTCACCATGAATGAGAAGCAGCTGACAAATGAGTGCTCCACATCAAGTCCAAAATCCCTTGTTATCTTTCTCTCCAGGAGTCTGGGGGGTTGGATTTGTTAATTCAATGGGCTCCCTGTAGCTGCCAACCTCAATTAAGGAAATCACATGTTTGCAGTCCCCTTTCTGTGCCTCTAATACAGAGTCAGCATTTGGGCATCAGACAGAAAGGAGGGGCCATTTCTTTTTACTATAATCACCCTAAACTCTAATGAAAACACATCCGACTCAGCAGGCTTAGTTTTCTGGCTCGGATGTTGGGCGCCTACCTTTCTGATTTAGTATGAGGAAGAGGCTTCTCTGTTCTCTGCCTAATGCAGGCAGACAGGAGGACAAAACACAGCTTCTGCAAGTATGAAGTGTAGGCTGCTCAATAGAGCATGAGTAACTCCTCTACAGAATCTGTGAAGTGCTCAGATTATTGCCTGCATTCTGCCTTCCCGGTTCCAAACTCATGTCAAATTAATGGTATCTAGAGCTGGTTTCTTTGCACATTTAGTCCCTCTGGGATGTGTTGGAACCAGATGTTTTCCCTTCATCAAATGCTGCAATTAGCAGGTTTGAGTTAAGTTGATGGAATTCCATTCACCTTTAGAAATTAAGTCTTACAATCCATTGCAATAGGATGAGGTAATGATAAAACAGGTGGGCATATTGAGAGACATAAATTTTGAAGAAAGCAAAGAAGTTGTAAAAATTTGCTAAAAACCGGAAAGTCTTCAGCAGCAGCTAGATTTTTGTGCATTGAAACTTTGTCTGTAGTGAAGGAGCCTAACAATGGTGCTTCTCCTGCTGAGATGAACAAGCATTGGCACTGGCAGGAGCTCAAAGATAGGCAAAGCTTCTGAAATATCTAATGTGGTAACTCCTTAGCTGGTCTGGAGAAGACACTTGTCAGAAGGCCAGAAGTTGCCAAAACATGTCTGAGCTGGGGATAGGAAGAAGAAGGAACTCTGTAGTACATATCCCTATAGAAACCTTGATCTGAAGCAAATGTCCAGGGTTTTGTGGTATATACCTTGGTAGTGAATGATGTAAGAAGCTGGCCTCAATATTGCAAAAGAGGAAGATGTGGTGTGCCTCGCCCATATGTCTATGTAGACTATAGGGCCTGTATGGTCTCTTTGACTAATCGTGTACAAGTATTTCACAATCCACAATGATCTATTTATGGTTCAGTTTGCATCTGTTATTGCTTCAGCATTACAAACGAATGGACAATGTTCTTTTCACAAATGTGGATATAAATTAAATTTGATCTGAGGGTTGTCTTTTTTTTTCTTCCTTTTCCAACTTCAAAAATATGACACCCACAGATACTCTCAGGGTCTTACCACTAAACAAGCAGCTCCTTCATTTGCTTTATTTTGGCTTTTTGTCTCCCTTCTCCCTCTGATTGTCATTACAGGTCAGAGTTATGGAAGAGAAGATAAAATTAGCCAATGTGAAGACTGGTGAATCAGACAGCGCTCTGAACAGGAAATACCAGGAGCTGATGGGCACAGTGCAAGGAAAGGAAGATCTTATCAACAGATTGGAGACACAGCTGGAAAAGCAGGTAAAGATGTTTTCTACAGGGAGACCTGTAGCTTTCATGAGTTGGAGGGACTCTGTAATGTCATTACAGTGTTTCAAAGGTACAGATTACATCTACATTACATATTACCCTCTTAGTTTCCTTCATATCAGCTAGTAAAATGATGCTCTGCTCAGTGCATCAAGTCCAATGTAGCCCATCTCTGACTTGGCATATGCTGCTTCTTTGGGAGGGACTTTTCCCATTCTTCGTCAATCCTTTATCACAATTCATCTCTCGTCAGATGTCCTCATTATAAAAGAACAGCTGTTTCCCAGTATGGATGGTTCTTAGTCTCTTCCATTCTCAGTTGGTGGAAGGAAGGAGCTACATCTACAGCAGGGCATGTATTTTGGCTCTAGTAAAGGTCTTGCCCTGTAGTCCTTATAACATGAGGAATGAGGTATTCTTACACGTTGCCAAGTAAATTACTTTTAAATGGAAGTAGTTCATGAGAATTTTACACAAAAAAAACTTCTCCATTTCAGTTACATTTTACATTTAACTTAATTGTCACCTGTTTCAAGGGCAAAATAGGTTGTTAAGCTACATGAACTTACTCAGACCAAGTGTAGTGTGGGTGTCAGGCATCAGGTCTTTGTAGTACTTCAGGTTTCAGGTCACTTTCCCGGGCCAGCTTGCTTAGGCAGAATGTATATGAAGTTTCTGCATTTTGGAGGAGAAAGAAGGTATTTAGAAGGAGCTACAATAGTGATCAAGGTCTGAAACCAGCTCTTGCAATCAAAGATGGAAGAAATTCTGATTTGCCCAAAAATGAGAGGTGTGAATCAACAAACACAAGTGGGAAAAATATTCTGTTAATAGAAATCTTTTTATTCTAGCAACAAGCAGCAAAAAGAGACTCTAGAAATGAAAGCCAAAGCTGGACAATTTCAGACAAGAAACAATATTTATTGGGGTCACTGGTTTAATTTCAGAATGGGATGGGACAGTGGCAGCACTGGAGGGTCACTGAGGTTCCCTGTAAGACATCCTATTTGTTTGCACTGGGATGGAGAGAGCTGTGAAGTTCTGAGCATTAATAACAGAAAAGTGAAGGTCATGTCTGGACCACACAATAGCATGGGACACAGAATCTCCAACTGCTTCTGAATCTTAAAGCCCAATAACTGTATCTATGGGTACTGTGCCTGAGTGAATTGTTTCTGCTTTGGGGCAGGGCTTACTAAGCTCTGTGACAACACTGTCATCACATTACTATTCTACTTTAGGACCCTAAATAAAATCTTGGCACTGCACTTCACTGTGTAGCATAGCAGTATTCTGAATCTTTTACCTCTTGATCCCTGATCTGAGACAAGTCCAGGTCACAAGGGATTCAAAGGCATTACCCATGTGATGGATATTCAGAGGATTATGGTAGATCCACTATATCTATGTCAGATCATTTCAGAACAGTATGCACATCTAAATGTTCTGACATCAGCAAAGGCTGGTACCTGATGATTAGGAGCACGCACAGCCATATTCAAGGAGAAAAACTAACTATATCCTCTTCTTGGAGCATCAGACTTGATTACTTCTATTTCATTATGCTCAACTATAAATGTTACTGATACCCATAATGTTGTCAAGGTCTGTTTTAAAGTCAGCAAACATATTTGAATAAGAGCTTTTAAATGTGCAATTGTGGTGATTAATAGCATGTGGTGATTAAAAGCAATATGAAGTTTTGGAAAACTTCCTGCAGTCTGCTGTGTATTTATATGGTATTCATTAAGTGAACTTACACTCTTCAGAGTGAAAAACTTAAAAAGGGGGTGGGAGAGAAGC
Source organism: Tyto alba (assembly GCF_018691265.1). Lineage (NCBI taxonomy): Eukaryota > Metazoa > Chordata > Aves > Strigiformes > Tytonidae > Tyto > Tyto alba. The sequence goes on from NW_024881280.1 coordinate 12,618,469, forward strand.
ACTGACATTTTTATTACCATAATTCGTAGAATCATAGACTGGTTTGGGTTGGAAGGGACCTTAAAGATTATCTAGTTCCCACCCCCCTGCCACAGGCAGGGACACCTTCCACTAGACCAGGTTGTTAAAGCCCCGTCCAGCCTGACCTTGAACCCTTCCAGGGAGGGGGCAGCCACAGCCTCTCTGGGCACCCTGTGCCAGGGCTTCACCACCCTCACAGTGAAGAATTTTTTCCTTATATCTAATCTATATCTCCCCTATTTCAGTTTAAAACCAGTGCCCCTCATCCTATCACTACACCCCCTGGGAAAAAGTCCCTCCACAGCTTTTCTGTCGCCCCCTTTAAGTACAGGCAGGCCACTCTAAGGTCTCCCTGGAGCCTTCTCTTCTCCGGGCTGAACAACCCCAACTCTCTCAGCCTGTCCTCATAAGGGAGGTGCTCCAGCCCCCTGATCATCTTCATGTCCTCCTTTGGACCCACTTAAGCAGGTCTGTGTCCTTCTTGTGTTAGGGGCCCCAGAGCTGGACACAGCACTGCAAGGGGGGTCTCACAAGAGTAGAGTGGAGGGGGAGAATCATCTCCCTCAACCTGCTGGTCACACTTCTCTTGATGCAGCTCAGTACAGTTGGCTTTCTGGGCTGTGAACACACATTTCTGGCTCATGGTTTTCCATCAACTAATACCCCCAAGTCCTTTTCCGCAAGGCTGCTCTCAATGCACTCATGGCCCAGCCTGTATTTGTGCATGGGATTGCCCTGACCATGTAAAAAAAAAAACAAACAAACAAAAAAAAAAAAAAAACAAAAAAAAACCAAAAAAACAAAATAACCCAAACAAAACTAGCAGGGAAACCACTAACTGCTACCAGAAGGTATTTACTTTTGTCCATTTAACTAGAGAAAATATACTCTGTACGGAACATTCAGACATGTTCTGCCTCCCTTGCTCCTGGAACTGATTTTTCCTTAAGGTTAAGTCATTATGTAGGTAGGAGACCTTTCAGTGACACTGCTTCCGATGAAGCCATGCAGGAGATGAACAGAAGGCTTCAGGTGATCATAGTATCAATCCAGCATTTTTCAAAAGAAATTCCCAGAAAAGGGAAAAAAAAATGCAGCTGAGAAAACACAGCTGCAAAAAATGATGTTGTGGCAATACTGCCCAAGCAGATACTTGGGGAAAAATGTTCATTGTGCAAATCAACAGTATTCCTGTAACACCTTTGTGTGAACTAGAACCTGTTTTAATGGATATATAAACACACAAGCACTTACACCATCTCAAAACCTCCTACCAGGCCTTAGTGTTTCAAGGTCAAGTTTTAGAACCTTTTTATCCTGAGTCTGTTCTTTTTTTATTTAATTTACTTTCTCAGTGAGCATATTGTGTGTGTGTGTTAAATACACTGTCAGTATTAGTTTCCATCTCATGAACCTTTAAAGTCTATACATCTATGCTTGCAGCAGTTAAATCCCTTTTGCTTGGAACTATTACAGTGTTTTATAAATAATTTACAGGCACTGCTTAATTCTTACTAACTTCAGCCAACAATGTGTGTGTGTGTAGGCTGGGGGAACACTACAGATGCTCAACAGCAACATTGCAAAACCATCTAAAACAGGAAAAGTTGGAGACTGTACTCAGAAGAAACTATGGTAGGTGAGCAATCATTACCTGAGATGGATTTTGCTATTCTGCAACAAATTCTTGAAACAACCCTCTGAATTTCACTCCAAGGACCATGTAAGACAACTTAGAGCTTGTTTTTTTTCAGAGGCCAGATAAATAACAATAATATCCAAATAGCAGTCTTAAATCTTACTACTGGAATGGGAGCTTCAATGTTTAAGTCGCTCCTAATGCAGAACTTACAGAGAACAGTTAGCTGCCCGCTCCTAATGCATCTAATTTTTTTTGGCGCAGAAACAGTTGAGGACTGAGGAAGCCAAAATTGTTCAAGAGAAGGCTGCCAAGATCAAAGAGTGGGTAACATTTAAGCTGAGAGAGGTGAGTCTTTAGCTTGCTGCCACGTGTCAAGGCCTATGAGTAGGTACAATGGCTGCACTGCCAGTGGTCTCCTGTGTAGGACAATAGCATGAGGACAGTGTACCTGCCACGCAGGCTTTCTGCTTGTTTGGCCCTACACACACTCAGTTGCAGAGTGAGGGTCATCCCTCTTACTGAGGGCTATTTACTGCTTTGGGTGAACTATAAATGACTGTAAAGTCACTAATGCCTGAAAGCAGTCTCTGAAGAAGTTTTACTAGTCACAAGTGGCTTTCACCTAGCTTTCCTCTGCCTCTCCCTTTTTTCTCTGGATACAGTTTCTGTATCTCTTTCTGACAGAGCAGCTGTGACACAAACACATGTCCTTTGCTCTTCCTTAATTTGCCATCTCTGACTAATGGCTGTTTTCCCACTGCCCAGCATTTTTTCATGTCTAACCTCTTCCTCCTATCCATCCTGTGGACTTAAACCTCTATCTGGGCCTAATTCAATACCCTCTAGAAAAACTGGGAGGTAGCCATGGGTCATCATGCAGTTTTAAAGATGCAGTAGTAGTTTACAGCTGGGAGTGGGGCTATCTGGTCTTTCCCTTTTATTCCAAGTTAAAGCCATGCATTTCCCAGTTCATGCCAGAAAGGGAATTTGTTGGAGTTGGAAGAAGCAGTCTTTGTGGGCACTGTGTTACAATGTGACTTTGTAATCTCATTAGATTGCGTAGATAATTCACTGAGCTGCTGCACTGCTTTTCCTTCGTTTTCTTATATTGAGATAACTTAAGGTGCATCTACATTACTGACTGATGCAGCACAAAGGAGGAATCACAGGGGTTGACTCGGTGTGACTTGCTGTGAATCCAGAACCATACATTTACAGTGTGTCTTTACTGGCCATGAAGTTCATGCCAGATGCTGATTCTTGGTGCACAAGTGGACCACTGCCAACGGAAGGACTTTGCGTGTCTGTTGCAAATAGGTTGCTATAGACAGCACCACAGGTGCAATTTCAACTTGAATTCCATCAACAGGGGAGCCTCTTTGGGTGCACCACTACTGTGTTTAAGAACGTATGGTGAGACACTTCAAGCAAAGATATAAGACAAATTTGCAAAAAATCACTTGTGTACTAATTGCAAATGTAAATGCACCCTTATTGTTTTTGGGGATAGTTGTTTTTTTTCCCTTTGGTCCCCTGGATCCAGGGGATCTCTTTACCACATACAGGTTGAGAGGGCAAAATGCTCTTCCTAGATAATAGTTTTTTGATTGTCTCTTTCGTGACATTTATTTCTGGAACAGGAGTAAATGATAAACAGTAGCAGGGGAGGAAATTAGAAGATCTATTTGAGAAGTGCAAATGTTATATACAGAGGCTATTTAAGAAAGCACAGCGAAGTGTTTGAGTGGGTTGTCCAGTGGAGCTGCTGACTAGAAGGATTTCAGGGTGACTGGTGGACTTGCCCATCATTTTTTCCTTTTCCTGTTAAGACGCTTGTATGTAATAAAGATGAAGACATGTTCTGTATAGTGGAACACACACACAGAGTTCTGCATTATTTTTCAGTTTTTATTATTGTTGTTTCATAGCTTGAGCTAGAAAATTACCACCTGAAAAACTGTAATCAGAAGCTGACGGAGCAAATTGAAGCCCTTCAGGATACATTGCAAGGTAAATGTGTTCACCTGGCATTGTAACCTAGTAACCACCACAAGAGTGGAAGTCAGCGTTCTTGGGTTGTATTCTTAACTTTGTCAGAAATTAGCACTTGTGACAGTGAGCAAGCAGTAGAATTGATCTGTTCCTCAGTGGCTCAGTTTTTAAGATGGGAATAACATTGCTTACCTGCCTTAAAAACTCTTAGTTGGTTTTCTGTCAGCAATTGAACACAGATGGCTCTTTTTCAGAGTCTGCTTTTGCCATTAAAATAAGCCACTGAGCTTCAGAATTAGAAGTACTCATTGAAATACATAGTAAAACTCTCCATTCGCTTCAGTGGTGCAGGGTAGAAGTCCCTGAGGTATTTCACTTTCCCTCCACATGCAAATTATCCTCATCCCCACAGAACCTCTGCTGAGTAGCTGAGGGCTGAATGGGCCAAGGCAGCAGCTGTGTGGTCTGCCTTTACAAGCTGGGTTCCTCTGTGCTATCAGGTTGGGTTGGAGAAATCTGCTTATGGTGCTTGTGCTTCTGCTGTTCTTGTCTGGAGGATAGATGGAGAACTTTGGTCTTCAGGACTTGAAATCAGCACCTTTCATTGCAACATATATTGAAGAGGAAATTTTCTCTTAGCCATTTTCTTCCTGTTTTCTTTAATGAGCTTGGTTTGGTCACAGTAAGATGAGCTAGTTTCCAGAACCACAGTGGGCATGCAGGCAGGGGGCATTTCTTTCCTGCTGAAGCCTCTCTGGTATTCCTGTCACTCCACAGCAAGGGAATGGGGCAAAATTCCTTCTAAATCCCACCACGTTTTTAACTAAATGCTTTATGACTGCGTTTTTCTCATCCCCTCTGGCTCTGGCTGTTTACAAAAAGAGAATGACTGATAAGCTGCGTTAATAATCTGGTATTAAGTGTTCCCTGGATCCCAACTCTCTGGGCAGTAAACAGCTCTGCCCTCTCCTCTTATCCCTCACTAGTCTCACTATGCCAGGCTAAATTCAGAGGCCTCTGCAGAGGCAAATCTCTTCTTGCTTGCCATGCTAATAGTAACAGCTTCCTCTTCTTCATTTCCTGTCACATCTAGGAAGCTGCAAAAATACCAGTAATATTTAAAATTAATGACCTCTCTTCAGTCTACACTAATGATTTATCTCAGGGGCCGGGAAGTATGTGTGCCAGGATTTGTGTGTGCCAGTGTTATGTGTCAGGGATAGCTTTGCTAGCTTTCAGTTCCTTGTGACTCAGGTGCCAAGGTCAGGCTCTCAATGATTGTCTTTTTCTCAGTTGTGTTTCCAGGAGCGGATTTCATCCTCTCCACAATCAACAGTGATTTATTCTGCTGTTTTCCCTTCCCTCTGTTACTTTGTGTCTTCGGTTTGTTTATACTTCCTTCTAAATCCCATTAGTGATTAGCAATACCTGTAAAGTTTGATGTTCAGGCAGCATTTTCAGCAGTAGCTGTGCAGAATCACACTCACCCATATTTATGCAATTTCCAAAGCATCTTACAACTTGGTTCTTTTCAGTCAGGCAATATATAAATGCCAAGGTCAATCAAAATTGTAAAGCGAAGTAACATCTTCTGCCACTCCAAGTTTTATCCACATTTTCCTCATACCCTAAAGCTTCTCTCTAGCAGAACCTGTAGAACTGAGATAGTCTTTAAATCTAGTCATCATGGAAAGCAAGAAAGTAGAAGAATGATAAAATATGGGTACTAAATAGAAGCCTCATCTAGCCCCTGAGAATGAGAGGAACCATATCAGCTTATTTGGTGGCTTAAATCGCTGTAGGTCCGTGGAAGTCAAAAGCCACGCTAAGCAGTGTTCTGGCCACTTAGATGTTTTTTGACAAAGTATTGTGTGGATAGGTGCACATCCTTCTCATGGCTCTTTTAAGAGAAGAGGCATAATAGTGGATAGGTAAGAGTAAAAACTGCTATACTGAGTTGGACTGAAAGCTTGCCTAGGCCAGTACCCTGTCTCCTGATTGGCTGTGGATGTTTCAGGAAAGCGTGTAGAAAATATTGCAAGTAGAGCTGTCCTCTCCATGTACCCTTCCAGCTTCTGCTGTCATTGTTTTAGGAAGATTGTAGGCCAGAACTTCTGTCTAAACTTTATTTCTACTGCTGTTAAATTAGGGGGTTTGGCCTATCTTTTGGACACCACAGCATTCTATTTTTTTTTTGTCTGAAAAAAACACCTTCTGTAAATTTCAAACACACTACCTGATAATTTCGTCAGGTACACCTTAATTCTACTTTTTTAAGAAACATCAATTAATAATTTTCTATTCATATTTTCTGTACTTTTCCCAATTATAAATATATAGCAATTCTGTTGTAACTGCCCAGCCATCTTCTTTCCATTCTGTATAGTTCTAACTAGGCCAGGGTGCTACTGAAGAACAACCTACACTAGCAAGTAACATTTTAGACAGTAAAGCATTTGGATGTCCTAACCATGTGTTCTCCTCTGTTGTAGATATGACTAGCATTCCTCCCCTTGAATCTCTTTGGAGCGGTAATTCTCTGAAGCCCAGAGCATCACAGGCCTCTCTTGCTGAGAAGATAGACCAGAAATCTGTGCTCCTTGAACCTGGTTTCAGACAGGTGTGTCAGACAGGACCTACCAAACCTGTCCTCTCTACAGCAAATATAGTCCTTGCCAATGACACCTCTACTGAGGATGGAGAGGATAAATGTCTGCTTTCCCAGAACACGCTGAAGCTCAGGTCTGACCCATCAAGCTGGAATATCTCCACAGAGAAAGAGGTATTCCCAGCCGTAAGTTCTGAACACAGCTTAGGGTGCTCTGATCCCACATCATCGGACCCTCCAGCTGAGGCTACAAGAATCCTCGAGGCTTTGACTTTCCAGTCATCTTTGGAAGGAAATCACAGTGCTGTGAGTACCCTGCAACGAGTGGCTTTGGACAGCACCCACTTCTCTGATCTGAGTGCCAGGTTCCGCTCCCACCGGCTGGACTCCTCTTCCTCGGGAGAAATAATGAGCATTCTCGAGGGCCATCTCCAAACTGCTGAGCCACCCCTAGTTGTGTCAACATCAGCTGTCACAGCACATTCCTTCTGTCCGGGGAGGGAATGTGGCCTTGGTAGTAGTATGACCTTTCCAAAAATACGAACTCCCAATACACCAAGAGACAGTATCAAACTAGCCAAGAGACATTTTAGCCAACCACAGCCAGGGGCGAATTCTTTCCATCGTATAATGAACTTAGAGGCTAGCACCTTCCAGCCCATAACAGACTCTCTAGTCTGCCATGGGCAAGTGAAGGAGACAGACATTGATGGTGATGATGATGGGGTACTGGAGAAGATGGACACAGAACGTGGCCTGGTGAGGGAAGAAGCTGGAACATGTGAGGAAATCAACCAGTTATCTGCAGGGCAAAGAGAAGCTGTGAGTTCTGAGGCTGGCATACTTGACCCAGGAGGTAAACCTCCCACACCACCGCTGCACAGATTCCCATCGTGGGTAAGAAATGCAAGGACAACAGTCTGAGAAGTGCTGCTTATTTCTGAGTGTTGCCCAGTAGTTAGGCTACAACGGCTCTTGGTCTCGAGCAATTGTTTCGTGTGGACATCAGTCACATTTCTGAACCACCTAGTCTGACAGTTCCAGATCATGGGGCATATTGTTTCCACTGACAATTTTTTCTTTTTTTCTCTTTATAAGGAAAAAAAAAAAATCCATGGAAGAAAATAATACTCAAGAAACACAGGAATAAAAATGAAAGTCAAGAGGTGCTGCATTGTGGTTTATCTTTATGGGTCTTCAAAAGTCAATCCTTAGTTCTGTTGTCATGTGTTTAAGATAGAAAAGTGAGTCATAAATGCAAGTAAATGGACCAGACCACCAGATAGTTTCAGAGTCAGAAATCACTGTGAATAGTAAAATAGATACATGGACCAGATCTCAGCATTCCTATCTCATGGTATAGTTCTGCTGTCAGGTAGATTTTGTGAAAAGTATTGGTAAAGTGAATGTACATGTCCTATTGCTTCATGAGAGAGAAGTTTGATGTTATCACTTTCAATTACTTGTTAGTTCAGATGGTTGGATTGTTTGCTAATGTGCCAATCTGATAAACTTGGTGGAAATCAATATAGTATCAAAAGAGATAGATTCATTGTTTTCAATTTGCTTTTCTAAAGGCATAGGCAAACAAGTGGTTTACTGAAGGTGGAAGCACTCATTGTTAATCCTCATGTTTGATAATTTTTTTTTGTATGACAACTTAACATTATTTATGATCTTTGGCTGTGTCCTTTATGGTACCTGTTTAAACCCTAGTATAGTCACAGCTGTTTTTCCAAAGGAATCTTTTCATTCAGTCCATAATGTGGAACTGTGCTGGGGATGAAACTGGATAGCATAGTAAAAGAAACTGAATCTAGCTTTCAAGATGTCTGTTTTATTTGCTGCAGAAGTCAGAAAGTTGTCATGAACAGTGTCCTCCCCTGGAAGAAGGGAAATACATCTCAGAAATTGGCTACTATTCCTTTCTCTGATCTAGAGATCCCATGTAAGGTTCTTCAGTCCTGTAAGTTAAATTTGTGGTAATCATCAGCTCCACACACACCTTCTGAATGTCTAACTTGAGCTTGGCAAGTAAATTTGCTTAGAGAAGCACTGAGCACTTCTCTGCTGCAAATGTATTAAGTTGTTTGTATTACAAACAATGTTACATGATGCTAAATTCTCAAAAAGTCACGTCTTGGACATCTTGCAATGGGTACTCCAAAGATATTGGATACTTCAAAGAACCTATGTCTGAGTTCCTCTTCTGGAAAACAGTGATAGCACCCATCAGTGTCCCTCCCAGGGTTTTTCGTAACATTTTTTATTAATGTTTGTGAAGCATTGCAGTATTATAGTCAGGAACACCACATGAAAAATCCATTATTTTGTCGTCAGACCAGAGTCAAGTAAGTGTGTCTAAATAGGATTTTTAAGTTTTAAGTTAGGAAGTTTAAGAAATTTAAGTATATCAAACACTAAAGCATGAATAGAATATTAAATAGCAGCTCAATCAGTAAGAAATGTCCATTATATGCCCCGAATAGAAATTGTCGGGAAAAAAATGCATATAATATTTCTTTAGAGACTAAATCAAAATGCATATACATGCAGAAAATACTAATTCTGTAATTTCTTTTTTTTTGGTGTACTTGACTCTGCAGTCTTAGGCACTTCCATGTATACGTTTTATGGGTGTTATCTGATAGTGATTGGTTGTATGCTTTAAGGAACAGCAAGAAGATTCCTAGCTTGGATTTTTATCCATTTTAAACTGAAGATGTCTTAGTCAGAACACTGCATTTAGTAACAGGCCCGAGTTCCCCTCTTGGAATTTTTATCAATTTGTGAGGCACTTGGAGATCCTTTGAACTGAAAGCTTCATATGTTGTTATAACTGAGACATAGACTTACTGAGATCATTCCAGGCATTTCTTTCATTCCCTTATCAGAGAATGGGAATCCTTTGCAGATGGTGACTCAATTGTCCTGGTTTAGGGCTGTTCTTGATTAATTTTAGTACATTGTTCATAAAGTGGAAAAAACAGCTTTTTCCAAGCTGTGCTATAGTAATTTATTGATAATTGCATGTAGGTATTCCAGTATGTGGATACCATCTCTGTAGCATTTGTAAGCCAAATCTGTTGTGATTCTGGGAATTGCACACTGATGCACACTTCCACTAATGGTCATTCATGAAACATCTGGTGGAATAGAGCAATCTTTCTTAGAGGGCCCCTCCTTCCTGCCCCAAAGGTGTGATTATGATGTGATTCTGTGACATGAGCATTCCTTTTTGCACGAATCATGTTGTTAGTCTGACCATTGCTGTTCATGGTATTATTGTTCCAGGAGAGTCGAATCTATGCTGTGGCCAAGTCTGGCATGAGGTTGTCTGAAGTGGCCATGGTGAATGACACTTCCAACTGCTGTAAGTTCTAGAAAAGATCCATCCTTAGGGGGAGTTTACAGTGACAGTGTGGGATATGAGCTTCTGCCAGTTCATATTTCTTCATTTTCTTGTTTGTTTTCAAAGTAAGCTTGATTTCACAGATAGCCAAGGTAAAGAAAGGAAGGGAGGAGCATACGTCTGATCTCAGGGATGGTTGGTTCTGGGCTGTTTGAGTCTCTACATTCAGTGACATCTTTAGGGACTCCATTATCTCCTTCATTACTTTCACTGACCCTGTTCTGTCTCCACATATCTGCAGCCTGCTTTTAGTCTTGTAATTCACCATCATCTTCCCCTGTTATGGCTTTTACCTGTTTGGACAGGGTGCACTGATTGCCATTGTACTGTGGGGAGCACAGGGTAAGATGTCTTACAGGCTAAATGAAGGGAGCATTGCGGCTGTCTAGGGGAGTTGTATGTAATTAATAACATGTCCCCTAGCCTTTCTGAGGCCATACTGTCCAGGATGGCAGCCCTCCATTATTTGATGATCCAAGAGACTACATAAGTTCTTATGCACATGCATGTATCTCCCTGTTAAAAGTTCCTCTTTTTTACCGGTTTGTATTATTTGCTCTCTCTCTGAATTTTCCCAGTTTCCAATTTCTCATGTTCAACTTCTGGGCCATTTACCTGTCTCATCTACAGAAATGTCACAGTGCCGGTGTACACTACGCTGAAGGGGGTAAGGAGTTACCTCACTTTTCCTGTTATGAAAAGCATGGTCCAGGGCTGTTAGTAATTTGAGAGGGAATGGGATGAAGCTATGCAGTGAAGGAAAGAAAGTTAGAGAATGCCAGGAAGTGCTGGGCGTGAAAATAATGCAGAAGGAGTAGCAGATGATAACTATATTTAGGAATACAGAACATTGCAGCAAGTTTTCATCCAGGAAGCTGCAGTTTGCACTGTGAGGCTGTAGAAACCTAGGAGTGATAGTGGGTGTAGCCTACAGATTGAAATGGAAGAGGGCTCTTGAGAGTTTATGGGGAAGCACAGGGCTTGTGGAACAGTAGGAGGATGTAACCAGAGGAGACCCAAAGAATCAAACTAGAGTCCAGCTTGAAAGTTCTTAGACTAGAAGGGGAGGAAATGAGTAGCCCTGGGAACCGTAGTGGGCAAGACAGTGTGAAAATGAAGAGCATGCATTGATCGCTCTGTCTCCTTAGTGAGCAGGGATTGTCACGGGGAAACTCTTCCCTCACACACTGACCATATAGGTCTGTTTTTCCAGAAAGCCACACAGATCAGCAACATGCCTTTCTTAGATGAGTCTTCAGGCTCTGATGATGACTGTGGCTCCCATGCCAGCAGCTTCAGGACTTCTGCTGCTGGGTCTGAGAACAGGAAAACCAGCATGCCAGGCAGCCCTCGTGCAGTGAAGAGAGGTAAAGTGGGAGTATTGCTCCTGAGCAGCATGAACTCTGTCCTCATGGGTGAGGCAAGATATCCTGAACAGCATCATCAGTGACAGGCAAATGCTCCGCCTTGGTGATGCTAATAAGGAGGTCTCCCAGAATGTGTGCAAACATCAACAACTACTCAATAGAAACCTGTCCTCTCGGATGGGTTTTTACCACTTGTAGATTTCCCTCCAGGCAATTGCTAAACTAAGATTGTGGGAAGGATTGCTCTCCCAAATTCATCACATATCCAGTGAAACCATCCATACCTTTTCTGTGACTTCTCCTTGTAAGCAAGCTAGTACTGACACAATAAAGAAAATGGGTTTTGTCTCTGTCACTGGCTGGTAATTTCTTGACCAATAAGCAAATCTTTCCTATCTTTGACAGGTGTCAGGTAATTTGGGTGCTGGCTAGGACAATTTTTCTTAACTGCTGGGAGGAATAAAATGTATCCTTGAGTGGAATTTTTATTACAATTGGTAGTTAGTAAAACAGAATCCTATTTCAGGTAGTTTTAACTTCTGTTGTGATGCATTAGCTGATGTGTCTGTGCACTGCCATGGACCAGTGCTGGAAGATTCACAGAAAGCAAAGCCCCGTTGCTGGTGAGGGAGGCTTTTCTTTAGTTTGAATGAGGGAGGCTTGAGGCTTTATAATAGATGTTTCCAAGATGAAAGCAGCATGTCTGTGCTTTAGATAACAAGTCTTTTGATTTTTTTTTTAATATATTTTTTTAATCTCTGTTTGCTCAGCAACAAATTTATTTCCCTGTCAGTATCCAAAACTCACACTCACTATTTGTCTTCCTAGGGAAAAAAAAAAAAGGTCTCAGAAATTTGGTTAGTGGGGTTTGAGTTTCCAAAGTCTCATCTGATTTGTTCTTGATCAAAAAAGCCATAATGGTGAACTCAGACTTTTTCAGAGTATGCAGTATTCAGCACATGCTTCTGCCTATCCGTGATTCTCATTCTTTCCTTTATTTTGAACAGGTGTATCTATGTCCTCACTGAGCTCCGAGAGTGACTATGCCATCCCTCCTGATGCCTACTCCTTGGATGGTGACTATTCAGAGCCAGAGCATAAGCTACAGCGAACATCTTCCTATTCCACTGATGGTGGAATCTGCACTGTAAGTCTTTCTGCCTCACAGTTGTGAAGGGATGCAAACAGAGCCTTGGTCTTGAAAGAGAAAAAGCATAAATGCAATATATTGAGTTATCGCCTGCCAAGTGCTGCTCTAACAGACTGGGCTGTTGGTCCAGCTGGTTTATATCAAAATTCACTATCTGATGCTTCAAAAGAATGTGCAATTTCTGTTATGTGGTTGGATAAAAGTATAAGCATCAAGCTGTATTCTTTCCTGAAGACCTGTACTGGTTTCCTGTAGTCGTATTCTACTTTAATGATGGCTTTATACTTTTGTGACAAAACAAACTTGGAAATTCAGAGAAAAGAAGGAGAAAGAATAGAGTATTTTTGCCTAGAAAAAAAACCTCAAGCATGAACAGCATTAAATTCTGTATTCTTGAGTGTAAGAGCTCCAACAGACAAGGAACAGGAGTCTAATGGCTTAGAGCCAGCCTTCACTTTTATTTGGAAAATCACTGCTGTGGTAGGAAGACAGGTTTTCAGTGCGTCAACCAGCAAAATGATCTTCAGATACCTTCTTTACTAAGAGAACACAATATGGTATTTGCAGTTACACAGATAGCCTTGGACACTCTCCAAGCTGAGCAGGGAACACTGACCTTGGATGGCTGCTACTTGCATCAGGCAGAGTAAAGCAGTAAATGATGGAGATGCAGCAAATGTTGACCTTGATTTCAGCACTCTTTCATTTCTGTTTTGAGAGGTGCAAGATAATCTCCTTTCCCATTTGCTCTTTGCCCTCCAGGAACCCATGGAGAAATCAGGTTACTTGCTGAAAATGGGCAGCCAGGTGAAGATGTGGAAGAGACGATGGTTTGTTCTAAGAAACAGACAGATCATGTACTACAAGTCTCCGGTGAGTTATTGGGATACACTTAGTGCTGTGTGGAGGCACAGGGGAAGGCTTTCTGCAGAACTGGTTCCAGGCTGATACCACTGGCAGGGGGCAGCAAATGGGCAAGCTTCCCCAAAATGTCCTGCCAAAGAGCTTTATGCCTGACCACGGGTTCAACCATGGCTCTCTGCTTAGGCAGAGAAGCTGCTTGCGATGGCAGTTTCCAGGAGATGGTTCACAAGGACAGAAGCTTGACACCTACTGGTTAACTTTGTACAGATGATGGAAAGCAGAAGGCATACCATGGCCCTACTTTGGTCATGTTTAAGGTGGAAATAAAGGAAAAATAAATTACAATACCGGGAAGGCACAGATATGTACTCATCAGTCAGTATACAGGGCTCTGAGGAAAACTACAGCTTTCAAAGGGAAGAAAGCTGGATTCGTTCATTTTTCACCCTCCCACATGGACATGGAAGCATTAGAAAACTAGGGTAAAATTGAAAATGAGGTTTTATGCAAAATGATGTCTCACAGAGATCAATGAACCAATATTGAGAGATCATGTTTGTGCATTCAAACCTTTCCAAATATTTTTTTATAACTCACAATGGTTTCAAACAAAGTTATTTCAAAAATCTAGCATCATGCACTCAAAAATTGTATATACAAGAAAATACATTTATTGTTGGCCTTCGTTATTCTGCTGTACTTAGCTACATTACAGAGCATTATATTTGGGCATATTCACCTTCCATACTTTTTCCTTCTGGACACAGCGATTTCCTCCACACCCGCATAATTACACAGTATTTCTGTGTATATACACATCTTTGCTTACAAGTCAGGAACATTGAGAAGATTTATTTTCAGCTTTTTTATATTTTCAGTTGTTGTCATATTCTAACAAGACAAAAATACACCTTAGGGCACAGTGCATCTTTGTTTCTGATACTAGGTTTATCCATCAGAATTCACAAGCAAGTTATAAATATATATTACATACGTGCACACATCTATATAAATAATTTAATAAATATGCAGAATTTAGACTGTTGGTTGGAAGGGACTTCTGGAAGACCCTGGTCCAGCTGACACATTGAAGAGGGACTGTACCAGCTGTAGATCAAACCACCGATGGCTTTGTCTAGCTGAATCTTGAAAACTTCCAAATGTGGAAGTTCAGCCACTCTCTGAGTACCTGTTTGGTGGTATATTGCCTTCCCAGTGAGGTTTGGGGTTTTTTGTTGGTGGTATTTTTTAGTTGGTTGGTTGATTGTTTTTTTTCCTAATGTCTAATCTGAACTTTGTAAGACGGTATTTGTTGCAATTACTGAGGAGACTTTTGTTTCATCATTGCGATGGGATCACGCTATCTCATATTCAACCTGGCAACCTTCAGCTGTCCTTTCCAGTCTGTGAATGCAGACTCAGACCTGCACATGTGTATTATGCTGTAAGTACTCTAAGACCCATCTGAGGTTTTTTTCTACTGAAAAAGTTGTTTGCTTTTCTTTCCGCAGAGTGATGTTATCCGCAAACCACAAGGACAGATGGAGCTGGATTCCTCATGCCAGATTGTCAGAGGTGAAGGGTCTCAAACATTCCGGGTGAGCATTGCTTTTTCATCCTGCAGATAACCACACACTCAGTGGCTGAGTGGCACTTATTTCAGGCTGAATGGCACTGTATGTCTCAATTGATATGAGCTAACTTTATCTGGCCCCTGTGTTTACTGGCACAAGCCAGGCAGTTAGTTCCATAATTAATGGAAAAAGAGGTAAATTGTAACCCAAATACAGCTTTTTGAAATTGAAAGAAATTCTTCTTTATTTTTATTTGTTTTACACCATAATACTTTCCTTTTTTGCAGTTAGGACTGCGAACTTAAAATCTGTGGGGGAAAGTGATTCTTATAACAATTAAAACCAGATAGTACCTAAGATCTCCTCTTTCTGAAAGACTTCTCTCACAAGATCTCTAGCCTGACTTTATATGTCTGGAGGATCTGAAGAAACATTTGAAGTGTTGCATTCCTATTAGAATTCAACTTCTGAAGTATTAGAAAGTAGCCCATCACTGGGTTCAGTTTTAAGTCATTTTTGTTAGAGTCCTTCATTATAAAGGCGGCCTTAAAGTTTCTCTCCTATTCTGATTGAAAGGCACATGGCCTGACCTGTGAACTGCCTTCAGCCCTTATGGAACTGCAGTTGCTAAGGCTTAATACCATTAAATTCATACCATCTTTCCTCTCAAAGTCACAAGCTATTGAAGGCAGAGTGCAGTACAAAGTGAAGGCAGTAAAAAACCCATTTATGTAGTCACCTTTAAAATGAAGAACTAGCAGCAGCACTGAGAAACAAGAAAGGATGAGAGAGGAGACAAAGCCCCACAACATCCAACAGAAACAGCAAGAGAATTCATGAGAATTTGATTCATCTGAGTTTCAGTTCTTTCACTTGGGCTTTGAAGGTTAGCACCTTTTTTCTTACCCAAAAAACATTCCTCCTGAATCACCAGAAAAAACCTCTATGGGATAATGAAACTCAGCAGCTGAAGAAAGATTTGTGGGTATGCGGATTTATACTTCCTCACTCCTTTTCCTTTCAGCTCATGACAGAAAAGAGAACCTACTTCTTGACAGCAGACTCTCCCAACATCCTGGAGGAATGGATTCATGTCCTACAGAGTATCCTGAGAGTGCAAGTGACCAGTCCTGTTGGTGTGCCTCACAGTGATGCTAAACCTACCGTGAAAGGTTGGCTCACCAAGGTGAAATAGTATTTCTTACTTTATTCAGTTTATCTCAGTACTGACAGTGTACCAGCTTCTTGGTTTGCACAGTAAATGTCAGCAAGAAATTAGTGTTTTAATACTCCCTCAAAGAGTGGGGAGGGAAAGAAAAGCAGCAATATAGATTTCTGTATTTCAGAGAGGAACATTTGTATAAATGATAAGGAATGGGACAAACAAGGCTACTGAGAGATACGGACTTTGTCAAATAGTAAGTAAAATGAAATATCTAGCTTTTCTTCAACAGAATTTGCAGCATGTCATAGTTTCAAAAACCATGAAACAACAGGAAACACTGTTAAATGTCACATTTATTTGATTTGTTTATTAACTTGGTGATATAGGAGAGTTTCAAAGAAATGACTTCTATGGTTCTAGGTTAGCATTTTCTATCATGACAGACCGCATTCGCATTAGTACAAAGTACAATGGCAGAAAATTCTTATGCTTTATGCCATTTCCATAGATTAGTTTTGCATAGCAAATTACTATGAATTTTTAAATATAATTTTGGTTAGCATCTCAAGATGGCTAAAGACAACATGCATCTGAAGCTTGTACATCTACAGTAGGAAACAGCTGCCTAGACTACATATTGACTGCTCTTTTCCTGCTGAGATGAAATTACTTGTTTTTATAATATTAAAAAGGTTATTCTTAATATCACGTTTCAGGATGCAGAAATGCTGGGTTGTTATGAACAAGTGAAATACTACCCAAAATCTTAGATACATTTCCATAAGCACCTATGTCCCATCTATTTAGGTGGGATATACTTATCTGCTTTTGGAGGTGGTGCCCTGTATGTTTTGAGAGGAGCTCATATTAGCATAGAGCAAATAATATATGCAAGGCTTTAAGGGAGAGTTTAATTGAAAGTTGGAATCCTAGAAAATTGTTCCAGCAACACTGCTGATGTTAAAAGCATGTATGCCTTTCTCTTCCTTACAGGTCAAGCATGGTCACTCGAAGCTGGTCTGGTGTGCACTGATTGGAAAAACTTTCTACTACTATCGAAATCATGAAGATAAGGTAATTCCTATTCCCCTTCTGTTCCTGAACCCTCCTTTCCCATTTCCCATGAAGCTTCCTTTCCTTTTACTGCTTCTGTGTCTCATGCTTCAAACTCCTCCTTGGTTGTACTTCAACTCTTCTAACAGTGTCTGCTCCACAAAGAGAATCAGTATTTTCTGTGATTTTTTTATTTTTTTTTTTTTTTTAAAGCTAAAATGACAAAAGACTTTAAAAGCAAGTGACTGTTCTTTCTCAGAGCACTGTATATCTTGTTTCTCACTTTCTCTATTTGGTCTTGTGAAGCCTTTAGAGCAGACTTTTATATAGCAGCTAATATATTCTGCATACTGTCATGAAAATAAGTAGCAACAACAATATGGGAAGAGGGAGGTCATTTAATCTCTGTAATGTGCTTCCATTTCTGGAAGCTTGGCCCGATGGTCCATTACTTTGTTTTGGTGATGTTGAAACCCAAGTTTTAGAATATCAAGGATTACTGTGACTCATACTTGGGATTAACCTTCAGAGTTAGCACAGCAGCTATCCTCTGTTTGTCTGAATCTACCTATCTGTGTAATTTTAAAAGTACTTGTTTTCCAATAACAAGCAGAAAGTCCGATCAGGATTGGAAAATAGTGGTTCAAGATACTGAGCAACTGACCATCACAAAACTCATCCTGTCTTGCAGAACCAATGGTGTAAACACAACTGACAAGTTTAATGGGAAGAAAACAGTACCTTATGGGGAAAACCCAACTTTTTATTTGCATATTCTCATTCTGACCTGTAAATGCTCTCCCAAGAATATTAGTAAAAGTTTGTAAGTACTTTAGTTGATGAAAGAGATTCTACAGAAATGCAAGATTGTATAATTAGATTAGTTAGACACTGCATTATAGTTTATTTCTTACATGTTATGGAAGTGCTAACGTATTGGCCTGGGTTTTCTTCACCAGTGTTTCCTTCTCCTAGTGGGAGATTAGCTATGCTTATCTAACTTGCTTCCCCTCCTTATAGTGTCCCCTAGGACATCTGCCTATGCGTGAGTCCAAAGTGGAAGAAGTAGACCGTTCCTGTGACTCTGATGAAGATTATGAAGCCACTGGTGGAGGACTTCTCTCATCCCATTGTACACTGGTGATTCACCCACAGGACCAGAGTCCCACATACTTACTCATTCGCACCAAACAGGAGAAGGTATAAAAGGCAGTCTTTTTAGAGAGCAAAAGTCTTTTTGGTATCAGCAAACAATTGGGGCATACAGAATGAACCTGTTTGTATAAACCAAGGTCTGAGTTGACCCATGCTGTTCTCATCCTCGTGTCTAGAATACCTGGCTGTACCATCTGACCGTAGCAGCTGGTAGCAGTAATGCCACAGTGGGCACATCATATGAACAACTCATTGGAAAACTATTGGATGCAGAGGGAGACCCTAGTAAGTAGAAACCACAAACTCTTTTCCATGGTAGCAAAGCATAAGGAAGGGTAATTTCAATTCCCAGTTTTAATCCAACCAAAGGTAAGGGAAGATGATTCTCAGTAGAACAGCAGATGATGTAGTGTCCTTCTCCCCTGGTTCCCCAGTAACATCTCCAGAGGAAATACAGGCATTGTAGTGAAACTAGACAAGTCCATCACATCGTCATATCATTTATCAAAGCATCTGAAACATCTATAGCATTAATTCAAATTAAAATAAACTGGAGCTCTAACTTTTCCTGTTATTGTTGGTCCTGATTTTCCTTCCCTGGGAATCTTGACCATACAAATATATGCTCTCTGCTCTAAATACACTCATACACCCTTGCCTTCACATCTCTTCCTCTGTCTGCACATATAAACCCTCACATGTACATCCATGCTCATCTATTCCTCCTCATCTCTGATACTTGCTCATTCATATATGTTTAAGCACCGTGTTCTTACATGTGTATTAACATACACGTTCATACTTAATACTCTTTTCCTGCCCACTCAAGTATTCCTAGACATACATGTGAACCTTGCTTACTGTTGAATAGTGACTTGCACTAACAAAGACCCCCATTGCAGTTGGCTGCCCTGGCAGTTTGTGTCTCTTGTTTGAACACACAGCTGAGCTGTTTCTTGCCAGAATCTAGCTGATGAGAAGCTCTGACATAGCAGGATTGAGAATGGCAATATTTCTTTCTGCTGATGGCTGATGGTGCTGTTGACTCCTCGTTCATGGCAGGCTTTGCTGAAATCAGTGAAGTGGCACCAAAGATAAATGTGGCCTAGTGCAGTGCTGCTTCTTCAGGTGCTTTGCCATTTCAGCAAGGCTGCTTTCCAACGTGGACACTGTTATCTGTCTTCTGTTTCTGACACTGCATGTTTTTGCCCATCTACTACCTCAGATTCTCCCCTGTGGAAACATCCTATGTTGTGCTACAGTAAAGATGGTTTGCATACATCCCTCACCACTCTGCCATCAGAGGCTCTACAGACTGAAGCTCTGAAACTTTTTAAGGTAATTAAAGGGACATTGCATCATTTTCAGTTACTTTGCTCTGTTGTTGGGGCAACAACATAGTTTGGTCATGTTGTTTGTCAAAATGTTTACTGTCACTGTTGGTTGCTTTAGACTGGTCTGCTGGGTCATTTAATTACAAGAGGAAAGTTGGGTATTAGGTGTCATTCATTCTCTCTAAGTTTAACTTTTCCTTGTAGGGAATCTGGGTTTAGGAGCAATGTCCCCCACAAGGCTTTACACTTCAGTTAGCCTTATCTTCCTCTTGCCTCTCCAATAGTTGGATTAAAGGAAACAGAAACAACTTACTGGCAAACCCAGTTGTGTAAGACTAATGGTGAAGCCATTGGAGATTTGATTCTTGCACTCTACAAGTATAAGATTAGCTGTAGGACTAGACAGTCTTAAGGTAAAGCACAGGTATGGAAGGCAGGAAGCACATTTTCCCCTCAGTTCTCTTGCTGACTCATGAGCCTCTCAGGCTGGGAGAGGTTGAGTGAATTTTCTCGTTGCCCCAACTAAAGAGGAAAGGATAGGAATTAAGTACTTACTCTCCTTCCTCCTTTCAAAGTTATTTAGAAGAATTTGTTAATCGACTGTAACACGTCTAGGGAACTTGGCCTGGAAAGTACCTGAGAAGAGTCACTGTATTCATGGCATTGACTGACTTCCACCTTTTTACAGTCCTGTCAGCTGTTCATCAATGTCCCTGTGGAGGCACCCTCTATTGATTACCATGTGTCACTTGCCCAGACAGCACTGCAGGTCTGCTTGACACATTGTGAGCTGCAGAATGAAATTTACTGTCAGCTTGTTAAACAGACCAGCTGCCGACAACCCCAGAACCACTCAGTCATTCAGGTCAGTTCCTCTTTTGTCACCTCCACTCTGCAAATACTTTCTATTTAATTCCATGGTTTTAATAATTAGCAGTGGGACTGGTTCTCATAAAATTGTGCAGGTGCTGAAGATGTGCGGGAGGAAGATTATCTTGGCACTGACGTGCATAGGAAAACATTGAGAATGTAACTACTTGCAAAATAAATTTTAGTTTGAATGTAACCATTTACCAGTTGCAAATGGTCTATTTAGACCATATTCAGAATCAAAATTCATAGATCATGTTGGCTAGCTATAACTGTCACAGGGTATTAATTTTGTTTTCCATTTTAGTTAATCAACAGCATGCAAATCATCAATATTACTATTAAGCATGAAATCTGATTTTTGCACTATAATTACTGGGTAAATCAAATGAATAAGTTAGAGCATTAATGTACATACTTGATTATAATATTCCCAGCTCAAATGAGAAAATAAAAACTGGTTGAGGAATAATGGGTCTAATTTGAAACAGAATTGCTCGGTGTATTCTTTGTTATGGTTTGCAGTTACAAATAGAAAAAAATTATTAATCATGCACTCAGCTCTGGTTACACTAGTTAGATTTTTCAGAAGTGGCCAATCATTTAGAGCAGCTCTTCTTAGAGTCCAGGTTGAGATATTGAAGAGCAGTCTGTCATCTGACCATCACTTCCCTTTGAAGGATTTTGAACTACACATCTTAAAATGGTCACTTCCAAAAGCACTAGTCACCATCCAACATTTTGGTTGCAGTATTCTGTGAAAGGCAACAGGCAAGAAGTACAGAACAAGAATGATGTCCAGTTTTATGTTCACAGTGCTGGCAACTCCTAGCTTTGTGTGCTCCTCTATTCCTGCCTCAACATCACTTCCTCTGGTACATCAAACAGCACCTGCAGCGACATGCAGACCCCAGGTAAAGACTACAACACCACTTTCTTCTGCTAAGCTGATTGCCTTTTGCATCCACTATGGATAAAGATGGAAGCAATTTTGTAACTCACACCTGCAAAATAAGTTGAAGGAGGGGACAGAAGGTTCCAAATGGTATCAAGCTGTCCACCTTCAGTCATTCACATTAATTTGTCACTTATATTAAGCTAGTTTACAAAAATGAGTGAGTTGTACTAGCAAAAATTTGCAGATATAACTGGAGCTACATAGGGAGGTTTTTTGCTGATGCAGCTATTTTCTTTTATTGATAGACAGACCAAAGTAATTATTTAAAATGAATTATTAGAATGTTAGGTGATTACATTCTGCTGTCAGCTTAGCAGGCATACTGGCAGAACAAAAGTGAGGCAGTGAATGTCTCAGGGAACCATGAAAAGTTACGAAAAAACTAACAAACCTGAAATATATGGTAGTGCTGTTTTCAGTTACCTCTTTGGTGTGTAACACTTTCCCCTATAAGAAAACAGTGCAAGATCTACTGTAACAGCAATAAGTTGTTCTCCAGTGTTCACGCTATGCTCTTTGTTTCCATAGTGATCTGGTCTTCACCATATCTCACTGTGTCCTTGGGGGGGAGGTCACAGCTAGAGATGCCTAGTTACCTGTTGCAACAATATATTGTTGCTAAGATATAGGTAAAAGAGTGGTTTCATTTCAAACAAATATTCCTATTCGAATACTCAGCCTGCCTACCTTGGAACTCAAGCTAAAAGTCTCCTGGTATTGCAAAGAAAATCTGTGTACTCCTCCTATCAAATTTCTATTTTCTTACATGGTGCCTCACATTTGCTATTTCTTCTCGGAAGCAAAAACAGAGACATCAGGCACTCGGGTGTTCAGGCTCTCTCTCCATTGCCTAAGGCAATGTGATAGGGATCTTTTGGCTAGTACTGGAAACCATCTCTTCAAACTTGGGCATTGCCAGCTCCCA
Source organism: Tyto alba (assembly GCF_018691265.1). NCBI lineage: Eukaryota > Metazoa > Chordata > Aves > Strigiformes > Tytonidae > Tyto > Tyto alba. Next base: position 12,640,559 of record NW_024881280.1, read on the forward strand.
AACCGGTCCATTCAACTCAGTAGTGGAGCTGCTCTACTGTTAGGAACTGTTGAGTTTCATAAGGATGTGCTGGGCTCTGTGAAACTGATTTAATGCATCAGTGTCAAGCATTACTATGCTGATGGTCTATGAAGTTCTTAGACCAAAAGTACCTTTATAACAAATAAACTTTAAGCAGCAACAAGGAGGAAATGTATTTATAAAATCCAGCTATGTAACAATTATTAGGGCTAGGAAAAAAACCCATACAGAAATTACAGCAAACTGTGCTTATATTCATCTGTAGTTTAGATTAAACTTGGAGCAGTTGCTTAGTGGGATTTAGTTTAGCTCCTTCTGCCTAGCTTTAGGAATACTTAGGTCTCTTTAGATATAGCAGGTACAGCTGTTTCTTGACCAGTTAAATAGATATGCTTTCCCTGTTTCATATAGCAAATGAAACACTAGAATGCTTACACTGCATAATGCCTATGGTCTAGATATACACTAGATCTTTATTCTAGGTATTGTTTTTCATTAAAGGTGACATTAGGGTATATATCCAATCTTTAAGAGAGGGAGAAACGTGGAGCACAGTTCTAGGTTAGAAGACAGGCAGGGCTCAGGAGCATTTGTAAGCCAGGCATAACAGCTTCTCGTTGAAGCAAGATTCTCTATTTGAAAATTATTCAAATGTTATTGGGGAGGTGAGCGATATATTGCTACAGTGAAAAGCCAGAGCTCCTGATTTCTATGTTGCTTGCAGGGATTTAACTGGAGATTTAGTCATGTACAGAGCTCCTGAAGGTATCTTGAATGGAATTAGTTTCCCCTGCAGAGTGATGGCACAGTTATAAATCCATATAAATCCTTCAATTTCAGAACTTATTCAGTATACGCATTCTTAACATATTTGCAAAAAGGTATAATTGACTGTTCCTGCCTGGCTTTAGAGACACTTATATCCTTTTGGTGCTGTTCAGTGCAGCACTCTCTTCAGTAGACAGTAAACTGATCACATTAGTAACTATCCCCATACTGTATTGAACTATCAACATATCTGAGCCTGCTTTGAATCTCTCATGAGCCTCTTGATTGGCAGATAGGATTAATAATTTGCATAACCATGTAAATCGATAAACACAGTTTATAAAATCCTGTAAGTGAGACTAATGCTTTACAACTTATTATTAATACCTCTCAGGACTTGACGTGATAGTAACTAAATTCTGCTAGTGTAACAGGGAGTTTTACGGTGAACTGGTCTTGGTTTAATTGGTACTATGATGGTAACAGGTACAGAAGAGGACGTTCCTACACTATGTCCAGCCCATCTAGGAGCAGGGAATGATCTTGCACTTCTCAGAGAGTCTATTGTCTAATTTAATTTTACACAGCCTTAGAGCTCAGGTTTGTGTTGTAGCTTTTCACTTGAGCTGTAAGTCTGTTAAGAGGAACTAGGGTATTTGCATAGAGATGTATCTTTGTTTGAGCAAAAGCCTGAGGGAGGAATGCTTTGTCATGGCATGGGAAATGGAAAAGGACATGGCATTTAAAGCATTTTGTGGCTTATCTCCACCTCTTTGCCTAGGAGTGAAATAGGCAAGTATGCCATCTACTGCCAGAGATCAGTTGACCGCACTGTGCAGACTGGTGAGCGGGAAGCCAAGCCCTCCCGGATGGAGATTGTGTCCATCCTGCTGAGAAATCCCTACCACCACTCACTCCCCTTCAGCATCCCAGTGCACTTCATGAACGGAACCTACCAGGTGAGCCACCACAGCTGCTTTTCTTCTGGATACTAAAGGGCTGCACCATAACTCGCCTCCTTAGTGTGGGTGGCACCATGGTGTTCATACATATCAGATATTGGGAGGTAGATACTATTTCTCCTCCTTGTCCTTTTAGCAATTTTTCCTGAGAAAATAAAAGGAGTCCAGCCTCAGCACTACAGGTCTTAGGAAGAAAGGGTAGCTGAGGAAAAGGGAGAGATGTCATTAAGTGTCTCAGTATGAGAAAGAATGCAGTGTGAAGGGAGACAATATGCAAGTGCCGTCACTGAGCTGGCAGGCAATCATGAGACACTGATCTGTAGGAAACCAGGCTTCATTAGTTGTGATACCCATCAATGTTATGTTTCTTGAAGGTGATCCTCAATTAACTCCTCTTTCGTTGCAGGTTGTAGGTTTTGATGGTTCCTCAACAGTTGATGAATTCATCCAGCGACTGAACCAGGAGACAGGAATGAGGAAGCCATCCCACATGGGATTTTCTCTGTTCACAGATGATCCTTCTGGTAGGAATTTGGAACATTGTCTACAGGGCAACATGAAGGTATTTTTTTTTCCCCTCTGCTACGTTCAGCATACATCTTTGACGAGCTGCTAAATAGCTAATAAATTTTTCTTAATGCAGCAAGATCAAATAGACTTGGATATTATCTATCTAGATTAGTATTCTGGGATATTAGTTCCTGCACTTGGGTCATGACAACCTGATGCAACCCTACAGGCTTGGGGAAGAGTGGCTGGAAAGCTGCCTGGCAGAAAAAGACCTGGGGGTGTTGGTTGACAGCTGGCTGAACGTGAACCGGCAGTGTGCCCAGGTGGCCAAGAACACCTAGCAATAGCATCCCGGTTTGTATCAGAAATAGCATGGCCAGCAGGACTAGGGAAGTGATTGTCCCCCTTCACTTGGCACTGGTGAAGCTGCACCTTGAATACTGTGTTCAGTTTTGGGTCCCTCACTACAAGAAAGACATTGAGGTGCTGGCCTATATCCAGAGAAAGGCAATGAAGCTGGTGAAGGGCCTAGGCACGGGTCTTATGAGGAGCAGCTGAGGGAACTGGAGGTGTTTAACCTGGAGAAAAGGAGGCTGAGGGGAGACCTTATCACTCTCTACAGCTACCTGAAAGGAGATTGTAGTGAGGTGGGCATCAGTCTCTTCTCCCAAGTAACAAGTGCTAGAAGAAGAAATGGATTCATGTTGCCCTAGGGGAGGTTTAGATTGGATATAAGGAAAAATTTTCTCACTGAAAGGGTTGTTGAGCATTGGAACCAGGGAAGTGGTTGAGTAACCATCCTTCAGGTATTTAGAAGGCGTGTAGATATGGTACTTGGGAACATGGTTTAGTGGTGGACTTGGCAGTGCTAGGTTTATGGTTGGACTTGATGATCTTGAAGGTCTTTTCCAACGTAAATTATTATATGATTCTATAATTAGCTCAGTCTAGTCTGAGATACTAGTCAAGACAAAGCATGTACTGTTTTAGTAGGTGATAAATTTGTCAATTTTAAAAAAGCCTTTAACTCAGATTTTAGCACATATTAAAGTTTTATTTGTCTTGACCACAAAATTAAAACATGACTGTGCTAGCTAGCATGATCAGCTATCACAACTAATATCAAATGTGACACTGAGACAAATTTATGTTAGGCTGTGAGTCTCTTGGCAGGTCTATATAAATCTCATCTATTGGATTATGGAGTATCTCCTTGGTATCTCCAGATAACTCAGGCATTCACTGTTGATGAGTATACTTGGGGGATATGTCTTCACTTTATTGAAGAGATGAGTGCCTCGGATCAAGGGAAAAGGAAAGCAGATAAAGTATTAACATGTGTCTTTCATATGGAGGTCTTTACCCATGCTGCACCTGGTTGACTGACTTAAGTGAGCAGGCTAGTGGCCATGAATGAGACATGTCAGATTTTGGTACAAATCTGGGAAAATAATTTGTCATACAGCATTGATAGAGGAATAGTAGTAGTGGCAACTTTGAAGACCCCCTGATACTTGTAAGGAACATAAACATTCAGTTCTACACAGCATAAAATTTTCCATTGAGCAATGGAGAGAGAGGATACCAATAATTTTGTTAGATGGTTTGAAGAGGAAACTACCACAGATAGTGCCAAATTATATACTTTGCTTACATGGCCTGATATAGCTCAGATAATCTGGAGATTTGTTGGTGACTGAACTACCATTTGGAGAGATTAGATACTGGAGTAAATGAAGAAGCTTGAGACAATTGAAGGCATCACTTTTACTGGTTACTAACTGGTTATTATTTACTTGCCAATCAACCTCAATAGCTTCTTAAGAAAGGATTAGTGTATCTGATTATGTATTTCATGTGGCTTATATTCACATTCCTTCTATTGAGATGCTATCAAAAGAGGAGTAGGGGCATTTATTAGACTACTTGTAAAAGGACTGGAATAAGCAGGAGGAGCTGAGTAGAACCAAATAAATTAACTGTGCTATTACTAAAAATATGTCTGAGTTACAAAGTTGGAATCTAGGACCAAATGTTCCCAAAGTTTGAACACTCACATTCCAAGGGTTTGGTTTAGCCATGCATATAGACAGCTGCTATTCAGAGGATACGTTAGTGCTTTAGTTTGGCTCAGGAGGGCACTTCTGAAGCAAACCTGCCAACTGTTCCTATTAACCATGCTTTGATTCACATCAAGGAGCTACCTTAGGGAGCGTGAAATGGACTCTTTTTATGCGAAACATGAACTGGGAGTTGTGATCCAACATAGTAGTGGCCTTTCAGGCCGTTTGATCAGACTAAAGCTAGTCCAAAGGCAAAGCCTTTGAAACTCCTGTAGTGTGGGCATAGAGTCTTAGGAATGGGTGTTTCACTGTGCATATCTGTTCCTCTTGGGCTTTGCTACTGTCTAAGGTAGACATAGCTACAGAGTTGCTACCAGACCAGAATTTAGTTACACATGTTCCCCTGCAGATTAGAGCTGGAGGTTTCAGTGGAAATGTTTTTATTTTTACATACTGTGTAACAGAAAACAGAATTGTTTTGTCGCTTTGGGCTATGTTTATGCTTATCCAGTCTCTATCTTCTGTGTTCCACAATACTTTTTTCAGTTACTTTCCCTTCAAGCCTTGACTATACATTTGACCTCAGTTTTCTCTTCCCATTATGTTTTTTAAAGATCTGTGATGTCATTTCCAAATGGGAACAAGCCTTAAAAGAATTACATCCCGGGAAATATGAAGGTGGCACAAGAATTGTGAAGTTGACCTATAAGAACAGGTACTGTGCTTCCTTGGTTGGCCTCAGTACTGCTGTTTATTAAACATTTCCAGACTGCATATATCTCTGTAGATGTCCAGTAATTTATAGTACTGTTAGTGCCAAAACTATTTTAGCTAAGATGCCTTCAAATCCTACATGAGATGTGATGACTTTTGTGTGTAGTATATGTATAAAAGAGGGTATATGGCCTAGAGATAAAACTCAAAACACTTTGCAACAGCAGAGTAGAATTAAAAGGAGTTAAGAACTAGCTGTAGCACAATAAGACATACTTTCATTTGCCTAGATCCTAAAACATAATTAAATAATGTGCGTTAGGTGAAAGGAAGAGAGACCGGGGGCAAAAATCACAAGTGAAAATGAATATGCTGAAACTTGCAATTAAGTGAGGAATCACAGAGATTAAAAAGATGCAAGAACAATGTTCTAAATCACTTGAGCCGTAGAAAAGACATGTAGTAGCAGTGCCCAGACTTTATAAAAAGAAATGTTAAAAGTTAGGTGATGGGAGATGGTAGAGAAGGGAAGTACAAGACAAAGATCTAAACCAAAAACTGGAACAGCTTCATAATTTATAATACAGACAGGAATTCTGAAGTACAGTGAATGGAGATCTATGTCTGAGAACAAGGAATGGCTTTCTGCATGTGGATTCTCTTTGCAGGCGAAACAAAGGCCACTCCAAAAACAAAAAGAGACAAAGTTCTGTATTGAATGTATGAAGATTTTGTTGATTGTAATGGTGGAGACAAATTTCTGTCAACTTTGTTAGTTGGTATAACAGAGCTAGAAGCAGAAGTTATTGCTTTTGACCCAGAAGGCAGTATTTGTTTCAGGAGTGAAACTTTGCAGTATTATTTTGTTGGACTGGAATGTGCCTAGACTAGACAGCAAGGATGTTTTGATAAGGTCTTTCCAAGGTTGGGCTGTTCTGACACCAAGGACTCTGATATAAGACATGTGTAAGGGCATTATGGTCCTAATGGTGGTGTTAATCTTAAAGTGACATAAAAATAAACAACCTGATCCATTGGAATGAATATCTTGTGTAGTATTGTGGAATATAGTCATAGATGCAGCTTTAAATTAATATTTTAATTAGATGGTGTGAGCTGTAAGTAGGCATGCATGAGGAATATTTCTGGGAAGAGTTCCCCAAGGTGGTGTATTCAACCCCCATTAGTCATCTTGCTATACCAGGCCAAAGAAGTTGCAAGTGTGAAGGGAATAAAAAATAGTAGGAATCTTTGATTTACAAGAATGCTTCTTCAATTTTTGAAATAAAGCCTGCTAATTTGGTCTCTTATTTCCTGCTGAAGCAAACTGAAGACCTTTTTAATAACAGTATCAGTGTAAGTGGTCAAAAGAAATTAGCAAAAATAACAAGTCTGCAAGGCTGCCATATAGAAGTTTATACACGTAGAGCAGAGGTAGTTCTGTATTCTGTGGTAAGCAGAGAAGACCATATCTTAAATATTGCCTGTCTGTGCTTGATGGGAATGGATGGACACTGATTTACCTGTGTTTTTAATAAGGCTTCACTGTCTTGAAGTGTTTATCTTACAGAATTCAAATGACTTCCAAAGCTGTAAAATATGTTTTGAGATTCCTTGACCAAATCTTTTTCATAAGGGAAGCATCTGAGCTCCCAAATCTCTGTCCAGTACCCCCACAATACACAAAGTTAACTTTGGGGAAGGAGGGAAAAAAAACCCACAACCCACTTTTTTTTTTACTCACTTTAATTAAAGTTCCCACTTCTATTTTTTTACCTTCACAATCCTCTCTACTTTCTAGGCTGTATTTTCGGAGCCAGGCCAAAGGTGAAACAGACCGTGAGCGGTTGCTACTGGCCTTCCAAGTCAGCAGTGAAATAGCCAATGGAAGGTTTCCTGTTAATAAGGAATTAGCTCTGGAAATGGTGGCTCTGATGGCTCAGGTGAGTATGGCTAGGTGCAGAAATCCTCTCTTTTGTCCTCCAGGGACTTCAGTTGTGTACACTGAAAATCTTTGACTAAGCACCTATTTTTTACATCAGAAGTGTTTTTTCTAATCAAACATGCAGTCCAAGATGTACCATGCCAAACACATTATACCAGCATACACATGTTGTTAGAACACCTTTTGCTGTAGGGAAGTTTGCTATAGGAGTGCCCTCCTTTCTTCTGAAGAAAAATATTGAAAAAAACAGTGAGGTTGGATTATCCCCAGAACCACTCCAATTAGTGTCTTAATAGAGATATGGAAATAGTATCACTACTGGAACTCCACTGACAGTAAAAACTTCCCCTATTGGACTGCCAATAGCTTCTTACTCGGGAAGAGCATGTTACATGATCCTCCATTAGACCTCCAGGCTTGCATTTAGCATTTTACCACATAAAACACATGCTATGGGTTGTGGGCATGATAAGTAGGATAATAGTTTCTTACTGAGCTGAAACTGATTGTTGCCTTTGTTAAAGCAATATAAACTGAGATGAAAAAGCTGGGAACATTGTCCAAACTATTTAGAAATATGCTGTTGTTTTAATTGGCTAATTGAAAATAAACCCCAAAAGCTTGGCAGTTATACAGAAGTGTCTTCCCTACAAGTAGCTGGCCGAGATCTTGTTTTACTTTCTTAGATCAGTAAAGAATTCCTTGGGCAGTCATGTCCTCAGCAGTTTCTCTGTTGTATACATTTATTATGGTAAATGCTGTAGACAAAATTCCCTAGCCTAATGGTGTCTTTTGGCATGACTAATAAACACAGTAGTTATTGGTATGCAAATTCATTGAATGTTCTACTGCACTAAAAATCCCATAGTTCTGTTGCACTATGAACTATAATGTTTTCTTAGGTGGAATATGGGGATTTGGATCGACCAGGATCTTCAAGTCCTGGGGGAACTTCACAATTGAAAATGCAGCATCTTCTCCATCAGGTCTTAGATAAATTCTACCCCAAACGTTACAAGCAAAACATTACTCCTGAACAGCTCAGGTAAACTTTTGGTTCTTCTATAATTTGCATTGAAAACAAATTTTACTTACAAAATTCTGTCATTATATTTAAGAAGTTTCAAGGACCCTTGTCAGGATTATTTGACGTAGAAACTTAAACAAAACACAGCTGTCAGGAAAAGGTTCCTTTAAAAGAAAATAGCAGTCTACTAATATAAAAGGAGCCAAATCACCAACGAATTTTCTCATTGACAAGAAGTTTAAGCCTTTCACTTCCAAATTCAGCATCTCAATTCCAACAAACCCGAACCTAAACCTAATACGAATTCTGTTTCTGAATTTTTGTTTTACCCTTCCCCCAAGTGTCAATCGAATCCAGATGCCTAACATTTGCAACAAGCCATAAAGCCAGCACATATGGGCTGCTTCAGGCCATGCAATAATTTTTGTAGGACATATTTTGTCAGGGCTTTTTGATGTTCTGACTTGGAAATTCTCACATACAATGCAGAGATCTCAAGTATTTAAGTACAGAATTCAGATGCTGCCACAGATCTCAGTTCTAACTGTTTTAAAGAGAGAGAATGGTCATATTCCAGACCCAAAGCCACTTATGGGATGCGGTGGTGGAACTAACAAAGTTACCTCCTTTTGGAAGCAAATTCCATCTGCATGCAGCAAGATAGCTGCCAAATCATCCCTAGTGAGCCAAATCAAGAGTGAGTTAATATATATCGCCACTCCATATAAGGCATACTACAGACAAGATGAAGGTGAGGCTATAATTGAATGTGAAGACAAGCTGAGCAGGATTTTATTGTAACAGCTGCCTGAGTGTTTGTAGTTACAGTTGTTTAACACCAGTGAGCAATCCATGGTGACTGGGATTCCTGAGCATTACAGTATAACGGGTAGTAAAATAATTGTGGAAATAGAGAAAAATGCTAAAATAAACTCAGGTTGTACAACCCTCATAACTGACAGTGCTAACAGCCCTCTCCGTTGTGCTGTGTAGAACAGCCTTTTTGGAATAAGAGGTAGATTTATTAACTGTTATAATTTTACTCACCTTTCGTTGGAAGACACTAGTAAATAATGCTGTCTTGTGTCTTGGGTTCTGAAAGGCAACTGGCTGACAGGCTGGCGACGAAGTGGATGGTGCTGCAGGGATGCTCTCCACCAGAATGTGTTCGAATTTATTTGACAGTGGCCCGGAAATGGCCTCTCTTTGGAACCAAAATATTTGCTGCTAAGGTAACTGGAGCACACTTTTATTCTGTTCCAAAGAGTGAAGAGTCTGAGCAGAGATATACCTATGATCTCTGGTAACATGGGTTGAAAATGCTTCTACTTCGGGAAGGGAAAAAAACTGAGCAATACTCTTGTTCTGAACGAACAGCTGTGGTACCACTTAGGTTTGGAAGGGAGGAAGAGAAATATGTTCTAAACACTAGGGGTTGCTAGCGTTCAGTAAATCAGTACTGAAGGTTCCCTGGCTGCATCAGTTGATTGTAATACAGGGTACTACCTCTCCTTCCAAACCTTGCCTGAGCTTTCTTTCCCTGGTCATCAAGGTGTCGATGGTAGTTTAAAAAATACTATTTACTTGCCATTGGGGGTGGGTAGAAGGGAAGAGCCCCCCATAAATCACACCTAGCAGCTGGTGCTAGCTAAAAGGAGAATGGGTATTTCAGTCCTATTTTCTGCTTGACACAGAACTGGCTGCTTTCCTTGCCACATGAGAGAGGCAAGCACTGCTAATATCCCGTTGCAGAAACAAAAACTAAAGTACATATTGGGTAAGCTGCCAGCCAACAGGCATCAGTGGGAGAGCAAAGAGCAGCTGGAGGGAGAGCAAAGAACAGCTGGAAGGGAATGTTGCTCCCAGTAGTTTGCACCATCCGTCAGACCATCCCAGGCTAGAGCTCTGTATCTATTACCCTTGCCTAAACTAATATCTTAGCACATAGTGGCTGAGAAATCTTGTTTTGGCATTAACCATCTTCCCTAACACAACAGAAACCTCCTCTGTTGAAAGCTTGAGATAGTCTTGTCCATGGCTACATGTCTCTTCCTTTGAGGTCAAAGCTGCTATAGTTATGGAATAAAGTCTAAGGATGAAAGGGACCTCTGGAGTAAATATGCAGGAAGTTTTTGAAAAGACAATTATTTCCACTGTCAGGAGTAAAAGCAGAGGAGGTTACTGGTGTTTGAGGTAACTGACACTGAAGAATCAGAATATAGAATAGTTTCACCCAGAGTTTAAATAATGTTGACATTTCTGACAATAAACATATTTAATAACTTTTCAATAGCTAAACAGCAAAGCCTATGGCATTAGCCATGTAATGGCAGATTCCCAGGAAAGATTCATGTCATCAGCCATAACAATACATAACTCCTCTTTAACACATAATTGATGCACATTTGTCAAAATCTGTAAGAAAGAAAATTGCACTGATGTGCATTTACATTCTATGTAAATTTGAAAATGTTATTCCAGATTTTGAGAAAAGTCCTCTTAAAAATCAAACCAGGTCAGACCAGTAAGCCTATAGGATTCTCTCTCATCTGCACTTTATCCTTAAAACTCAAGATTTATGTCAGAATCATCTTTGTATGGTGGTCAAGAAATATCTAAATTAGTAATTTTCTTTTTATCTAGCCTATTTTGCCTTCCTCATTGGAAGATTGTCCAGTCTGGATAGCTGTGAATGAAGATGGTATCAGCATACTGGATTATAACACTATGGTATGGTGAGGAACACTGTTTAAGAAAAATAATTTACCTCCCACAGAAAGACATTCCCCTGAGTCCACTTACAGTCACTAAAAGTTTGACTTTAACTTCAAATGGATCCAGAAGTTAATTTGTAGAAGTCAGAGATAAGGGAAGTCAGTGCTACATTTGAATGTTACATAAACAGAGGAAAATTACAGCTACATTGTAAGGTAGGGTTTCACGAAAAAGCTGTTTCTTTGATGGGCAGCGAACATGCTCATACATCTTGCAAAATCTCAGTGGTATGTGCTTTACTACCACCATCTGGGGTGTAACAGTTTGGACTATTGCTCTGAAGCAACGAGGCATCGAGCAAGCTAGGAGAAAACTAGAAATGCAGTTTTCACTTGAGCTTTCTCTGTCAGCTGTTGCCTATAGAGCCAATTACCTATACTGCCTATTACTGCTGGAGATCTGGTGTTCTTGCAGTAAGTAGCAAATATATTAGTTTAAGGTGGCCATTTTTTCTTTTACAGAACTATGACTCTTTCAAACTCTCTGTTGTCTGCAGCACTTGAAGGTCTCTTATTCATACTCCTCTGTGCTGACCTTTGGAGGCTGTCGAGATGACTTCATGATTGTAGTCAGTCAAATGAAAGACAGGAGTTCTGGAAAAAACAGCACTGAAAAACTCCTTTTCACAATGGCAATTCCACAGGTAATTACAAAATGAACAGTGAGTTTGTTTCCAGCTGGCAGCATCACAGCTGGGCATTTTGTACAAGACCTGGGGACTGGTACTTGTGGCTGCCTCACTAGCTATATACATTCAGTAAATCCCCTGTAAGCTGGTGGAATCTTTAGTCAAGAGACTTATTCTATCTCACTCTTAAAGACAGACCTTCATTACAAAACCAAACAATTCCACGTGAGAAAGCCATTTGCAAAAGTTACGCAGTCGGTAGGTTCTAAAAATCAAAGGGCACTCTTGCCTCCAATTGACTTACAGTTAATCATTTTCTTTTTTCCCCTAGATTGTTGAAGCAACACTTCTTATTGCCAGCTATATTAACTACCGTTCGACACCTTCACTCCTATCTTCCACACAGCCCTCCCGAAGCAAAACACCTGCTAACAAACTCTGGGAGACTGAAAATCGGTGCTTTTTTCCTTCTGTGCCCCGAAGCACTAAGGGGCCCACCCTGCTCTGAGGGCTCATTCCAAATGACTTTGGGGATTTTGGTTTGGGTTTTTTGTTTTGGGGGTTTTTTTGCACTGTTCTTTACTGAATTGCAGACTGCTATGACTTTGCTGGTTACACACCTTACTTTAATGTGGGCTCTGATTCTTTTTCCATAATAACAGACGAAGTTCCTTAGTGTGGGTAGGGGCAGTGTCCTTTCTCTTAAAAATCAATTGTTGATTTTGGAGACTGTGCAGGAGTTTGCTTTCCATGCCACACTCCATCCAAAATACCATGCCTCAGGTCATTTGCCTGCACAGTGCTCCAGTCACATCTGCTGCTCTCTTTCCTTGCATCCATTCTTCTGTCTCCTGATCTTACTGCTTTGCTCACAAGCACAAGCATTTTCTTTGATCCATCTCATTTTCAGCTTTGCACCTGCCTCTAGATGACTGCACACCCTGTGTCTGGAATCTCAGTCCAGCTCTTAGAACTCCCAGTGATCTCTTTTCCTCATCATAGCCCCTTTCAGTTATTATAATTATTTCCAGTAGCCTTCTGTTTGCATCAATCCCTAACTTCCTCACTTCTTACCTAAATTAGACTACAACCTCTGCAAGGCAGATTTGAGTGGTATACAGATGTGAATCTGACTGCAGTGGGCTGAGCACACAGTCCTATTAGCAGTAAAACCAGGTGGTAATGGATACTGTGGCATGTGGCATGAACCCTGTACAAGGATGCGTCTTGTTGAACGCTGCCTGTATGAGGAGCTGCATATCACTGCATCGTAAGTAGATATCCACTGAAAAGGCTATTACCAGAGTGTAAAGATTAATCTGACATAGTCTGATCAGGTAGTTTAGACATAACTTCAGCTCTATGCTCTGGTTGTGAATAGTCATTATATTAAAGTTTTTACCAGTATTTAATTTCAGTGTTGCCACTCCCAGAACAACTATTAAGATAGTCTCTTTGCAGAGACTCTAATAGTTGTTATGCAACTGCTTAACACAACCCAGAGGACGATTTAATTTTCCCTAGAGCTATAACGACTCCTCCCTGAAACTGATGCTAAAATTGAAAGACAGAAACTTTCCAAGTCCTTGCTCCAGATGTAGAAGAAAGAAAGAAAGAAAGAAGACACTGTTGAGAAGGAAAAGGAACTAAACTGACAAGAATAATTCCGATACAAGTCAAGGGTAATTTCAGACCTGAAGTAGGGAATATAGAATGAATTCAGTGCTACTCAAGAATAGTTTCAACTTTATTTAAAGGTAGAATCTTAGTGTCTTTGCACGTTGAGGACTCAAAACAAACTGCAACAGTGTCATATGATGCCCCAGCTCTTCCAGGACTGATGCATTTCAGGAACTGACGCAGTTCTATGCAATAGATGAACATTAGATCTCTGCTGCCGGGGCTGAATGTGTCACATACTCTGCTGTCAGACAAGCACTTTCAAAGACTCTCTCTGCTAATCACTGTTGTAGATGTTTTGGGATGTGTTTGAAACTGCACATAATCTCAGACAAAGGAAGACAAGGCAAGCAAATCTTGTACTTTTTCTGTCCTTCAGCAACTGGAACAGATCTTCCCAAATCAACTCTGTCATTCTGACTTGACAGAAGCTGCTTCTTTCAAACTCCTGCTTCCTTCATGCTACCATAGCAAGGAGGAGGTAGTCAGCAAATGTGTACACAAGTACTGTTCTTCTGACTTTCCTAGAGAATAGGGTGGTTGTTTTTTTTTTTAATCTATTTCAGAGGAACTTGGTTATGAGTGAGAAAGTTAATAGATTTTAAATAAAAGAAAAAAAAGCAATTTTTCTTGCAAAATCTAAATCTACCTGGCTTCAGTTCAGCTATTTTGATATGCATTCTAAAAAAGCTAAGGAAGAACAACTGACCTTCCAAAAGTACCATGTGCAAATTCATAATAATTATGCATTCATGGGCAACTTTCCCAAATTAAAAGTGTGAATCCAACCATTAGAAAGAATTCAGCAATAGCAAACCAAAGCTGTTTGCAAATGAACAAACCAACCATAGCAGTGTTTTTACTCCCTAGTACCTGCCACCAACCTTGAAACATCCAACTCATGCACACAGTGGACCTGATACTTCAAGAAGATTTTGATTCATACTTATGATGGGAGCAAAGCCACAAATTAAAAGAGAAGAGCACGGGACAGACAAAAATCATTTTAAGCAATCCCTTATCAGGATCTTTGTAATATTAAAAACAAAACAAAACCATCCAAACCACCCCATGGTGGGTTGTGGAAACAGTATGGCAGATGTAAGGCAGGAAAGGACTGTATGAACAGAGGCCTGATTTGCACACACTGTAACATATCCACTTGTTATGAATTTAAGGACCATCCCTTGAAGTTACGGAAAAGGGTAGAAGCTTTCTGAGCCAAAAACAATTTTGAGAAGGTATTTAGTCTTTTTTTTTTTTTCTTAGATACTTTTAAGTGACTCTATCTCCTGATAGAGTTGTCAGTAGTATGTATTTCCTCTCTCACACACAAAGTGATCTTAGTAGAGCTGCAACTGAGAGAGCATCATTCCTCTTCACTCAGTCACCCGTGCCTAACAATTCCTCCAGTATCTGAAGGTCTGTTTGGCAGCTTGCTTCTTGTATCCCACCAGTAACAAAGCTGCTTCAGAATAACTGACCTGTCATCGGTGCTGGGGATGCTCAAGGCCTAGAAGGTCTCCATGGTTCAGAGGCTGTACTTACAGTGCTAACCCTGATGACCTTAGAGACTTGAACAAGGGCAAACAGGAAGCAGAGCTGTTGAGTAAGCAAGAGCTGTCCTGAAGTTCATTATTTTCTGCCACAGCTGCACTTTAAATTGAGAAGCATGGCATATAGACTTTTGGTTTTTTCCTTATTTCTTAAAAATATTCACCAATACTTGAGTATTGCAGGGACCACCCCACTGATGGATGCACATATACCTCCTATTTATAGCTTACCTGACTTCAATCGACCAACCCTGTGTAGATATCTATTTTGTATGATTCTTTGGTAGAGAAAATAACTTTTGTTTTAATCAATGCTTTTGGCAATGACTACTGCTACAGCATAGAATGAGATGACAGAAGCCTTTGTTTTCCTAACTGCTGTGTGTATGTTAAAAGGCTGTCTGGGAGATACTGTGAGATTTCTGTTTGTTTTTAATAAAATGCAGTTATCATGAATTAAACTGTATTATTCTCGGAATCAAAGAAACTCTTTAAAAAGCCAAAATAGTCTCGATGTAAACAAAAATGGACAAAGGTTGTGTTTGGTATCCAGGCATTTACCAGACCTGCCCTTGTCAGATTCCTTGTTTCTCTCTACTGATCTTCTCTCAGCTCTAGCAGATGGCTGAAGTGCACTCCCATGGGCCCAGGATGTCCACTCCTTCAGAAGATGGATAAAACAACCTTTCAAACTTCCTCCTGTGACATGGCTACTTGGTCATTTCTTCAGTGCACATTTTTAGGACTTCATGGAGTTTTTACAGCACAGTCAGTGTTCCCAGCACACTCTTAAACCCAAGACTCTTTTCATTCTGCTGAGACATGGTTAACTTTCTGACGTTCTCCCCATGGCTTACCAAATCATGACCATTTTTCCTCCCCATGAAGAAACACAGCCTGGCTGAGCCATGCCCTGAGCCTTATGCAACTCAAGTATACCACATGGTTCTTAGTCAAAGGACCTCTGCCGTAGTCACTGACACAGTCACGTTCCCAGGGCCTGCTGCCACTGTTAATAGCCAATTTCTGCCCTTGCCCCAACACCCACTCTTCCCAGCTCTGCCTGGACTTGCAACCAAACACAGTTTGCATCCGGATGCAGCTTCACTAGCTTCAGAGAGACCTACTAACTTATGTTAGGGCAGCAATGGAACAAAAAATCTGGCCAACACCAACCTTTAAAGTATGTATAAGAAATAAAACCGTAAAAAATGAAGTAATCTAGGCAATGTTACCCAAAAGCCAGTGGCACATCTCCAAGCTGCTGCCTTTCATTTGAACGACAAGAACGCTTCCTGTGACATGAACTAACCTGTGTCTTTCAAACTTCATGGTACCGTGAAAAAAAAAAATCACCTTATCTCTACCACACTGCATGATGGCATGTCGCCACATGTTTTAATTACAGATTATGTAGACCAGCACAGTACAGCATTGTACCCCTAGGCTCCTGCCAACATGCTGATTTAGCTCTTATTTTGACATTTGTCTCCATTAAATTACTAAGGAGTCGTGGAAAGAAAGTGAAAAATACCAGTTGAAGGTTACAGTAACTTTCAGCTCATCAGTGAAGAACTTCCCAACCTTAAGTTAATCCTGAGACCACAGATCAATAAAACTTTATTCACATAGTCGTTACCATCATTTTCAACAACACACTTACCTCATATTCTTAGAGCGATTGATGTGGCCCTTTTAATGCCGCATCTTTTCCGTGCCCCGTGTCACCATGTTCCTGCCCCGTTCAGCAATGGGTCCACATTTCCCCTGTCTTCCTTTTGCTACTTATGCACTTACAGAAGCCATTCTTGTTGCCTTTGACGTTCCTCAACACATTCAACTCCAGGTGGGCTTTGGCTTTCCTAACCACATCTCAGACAGTGTCACTGTATTCCTCCCAGATCCGGTCCTTGCTTCCACCTTCTGCATATTTCCTTTCTGTGTTTGAGTTTTGCCAGAAGCAACTTGTCCATCCATGCAGGCTTCCTGGCATTTTTACCTGACTTCCTGATCATTGGGATGGGCTGTTCTTGAACTTAGAGGAGGTGATCCTTGACTATCAATCAGCTTTCTTGGAACCCTCCTCCTTCTAGGGCTCCATCCCATGGGACTTCAAGCAGATCCCTGAAGAGGCCAAAGTCTGCTCTCCTATGTTTATTTCATTAAACGTAATTGAATGCAACAGTGTATTTTAATTATATGATACTTTATTTCTGAAATTCTCCTGTGGATCAGGAAGTTACCATCCCAGCCCACACATCTGCTTTGGTATTTAGAGTGGCATATGCTTTTTTTCAAACAAAGGGTTAAATAGAAACAAAAAAAAGAAATAATATTTTTGACAGTCTGGCCAAGGTTACATTATGAGTGTATCATAATTTTCAGATCCACAAAACACTACAACATTTGATGCATGTTCCTGCCTCCCTTTGCCCTGTTTCCCCATAATTTGTTTCCAGACAGGCAAGGAGAAACCTTTTCTGTCTGAGTCAAAAAAGTTCTGCTCACCTATCTTCATAGCAGAGGATTTCAAGGTTCACTTCAGTGCTTGAGCCAACATTAGCTCTCACAACTCTGTGAGCCTGTGTGGGCCTTTAGACCTAACACCACTGTACTGCTAAAAAAAGCGATGGGCCAGTTTTGCTTGCTTTCCCACATGCGTCTCTGACTCCTGCTGCAAGTTTGCTGCCTTGATTTTTTTTTTTTTTTTACTATTTTATTCCACTTGATTGTGGAGCTGTCTTCCTTTGCTCCAGGATTTCTTGACAACTTTTGTATACTTCTATCAAACAGTCCAGCCGTGGCTTGGAGCTCTAGAATTTAAGTCAAACAACAGAGAATCAGGCTCTGAACTGGCAGTAAAAGAGCTGGAAAGCTTTAACTTCCCACTAGTGAGATTGTCAGGCAGAGAAAGGAATGTGGGGATAGCTGGCACAAAGCTGACTATCAGAAGCATGCACATATAAGGAATGTGACAGCAAGAAGTCTGAAGTTGATTAGCTTTCTCATATTAAGTCAATGGAGAATAATTTCCCTTTTACATGTTCGTTGAGAAGTAAACCATCAAACTCCAGGAGGTGTTTGATGAAATATGGTGATGTAGGAACGCAAAGCCATTCCATAAGTCATACCTGCTCTGTGAAGAAAAACACCAGTCCCTAAAGCTGTCAGGTCAAAGCATGCAGCACCATTCTGCCATTAGCCTGAATCTCTCACTAAATCAAAATTCCTTCCCTTTCTCAGCTCGCAGTGCACAGCATGGAAGAACATCTATACCTCCCAACCCACTAACCTAACTATTAGGCCGTACTCCCTCTAGAGACCTACGAAACAGCAGATTTCCATACACTAATCCACCATCCTAGAAGACCTCCACCCCAAAAAATCTACCTTCAGGACAGGGAATTTAGACACCTGGCCCTTGGCCTCTGCTAGTACTGTCAGCAAAAGGACAACGGCATGTTAACTGAAAACAGCAATTAATTTCACACATACAGTGAATGGTGGTCAAAGTATAATGATTTTCCATCACTTCTAACCTGGACCAGATTAAAACCAGCAAGGAGGTGAAAGTTTCTCAGCCCCACAGTCCCTATGGTCCCATGACTTTTGAGCTCCCAAAAGAGCATTACTGTGTAAAGTCCATCAAACGCCTCTCCTTGCAAGTGTTGCTTAAGAGAACAATAGGTCAATTCAGTGCAGAAGTGCTCCTGGGCTCAGTAACAGGGTAAATTATATTTTTAGAGGCTGACATAACTTAGAGGAACCCAATGAAGGAGATGCAATAAAGTTACTAATTACTGTTCCTTCAAAACTAAGTAACACACTAACTTGCACGTTAAAGTGAGAATTACTGACAGGTAATGAATTGCAAACTGACACAGCTCTTTCTGTGCCTTCTTTGCTAGGGGAGTCAACTCTACCCGTGCTAAGATATTTCCATGAAAATTAAACTGTTCAGAGTTGAGCTAGAAAAAAAGCAAAACTACACAAATGTCAGGCAGCCTCTTTGAAGCTGGAAAGGAACACATTTAACTAAAACCGGGTTCCTGGTTGCAGCTCTCTGGAACTTATTAGTTGCTGATTTCCAGCAAATCCATTTTTTTTCTCCTGACTATGTGTGAAATACTTAATTTATACTACTGTTAGTAAACGTCTTTACAATTCTGGGACTGAGTTAGTAGCAAGTATCAGTGGAATAGTCTACTTATACCTGTAAGTATTTAGCTGAAGACTAACTGTATCCAGTCATAAGCTAGATGCGGACTACAAAATGATAGCCACCAGCAGCAGGTGAATTAAGAAGGACAGAGAGGGCTATAAACCTCAGCAGCCTAAGATGTGAGGTACCTCTGTACTGTTTACCACCACTCAAGGATCAAGGTATTGTTATGTTAGGCACGCAGACACAGAAAGAAGATCTATCCCAAAAATGGGATTATGAACAGCCAGTACAGGTTAGCAGGAGAAGAGAAAGGGGAGACAGGGTAATGGTAAAGCAAACAAGTTATTATACATTAAGCAAATTGCTCACAGCTTGTACTGTGATCCCTGTCAACGGGTGAGATGGGGGAAGTCATTCTAATGCCAAGGAGGTTTCTATGAACACTTTTGGCACGCAGACCTGAGAGAAAAATCAACGGCAGCACAGTGCCATAGATATGATGGTAACACTGAGCCTAAGACTACACAGAAAGCTGTGTGAGGCCTCAGTACCCTACGTGAGCCAAAGACTTCTACTTCATGCAAACTCCTGCTTGGGTTCAGATTTACACAGCTCCCTGTTCTCTGAATGGAGGCAAATGAAAAAAACCTTCCCCGGTACGTAGTTCTGTGAAAGTTCTAATACTACCCACCCTGAAGGCCCAGTTGGGGAAAGGCAACTGTAATCAGCCGCCTGTAGTGGAATAAAGATACGCTTAGACAACTGGTGCACACACACAGACTGCAGATCTGGATTTCTCCAGCATTCAAACTCACCTGAAAGAGTGGCACAACCTCAGATATTCCCTGAGGATCTCCAGGGTCCTGGAGGAGGATGCACAGGTAGTAGATAACTTTTTGCTACAAGACAAACAGACAAAATCATCAAAGTTTGAAAATGCTATCAAATGCCTGGAGTTATCACAGAAAGAAGATCAGTTTCAACTCACTGGGCTGAAGGCCAGTCACCCCAGACCACAGTCAAGTCTACAAATTTGTGTCTATAGCTTTCCTCGCTTCACACAATAAAAAAACAATTTTACCTGTGTTTTTTTCTATTAAATTTTTAAGCTGACATGAACGCATACATGCTGGAAGGGTAAGATCTTTTTTACAGGAGCTTTGCAGAAATCCCCAGCAATAGGAAAAATCATCTCTTGTGTTGTCTACTTATCTCTGTCTTGACTACTTATGGAGTTTGGCATCGGGATTTGCAAGAACAGTACAATACAAAGAACTCAAACCACTAGCTCAGTGTCAGTGTCATCACCTAAGGGGTGGGTTTGGCTTTTTGAGGTTATTTGGTTGGCTTGAGTTCTCCTTTAAAGGTGAGAGAACAGATAAGAGAATAGAGAGAGAAATCTGAAACAAAGCTCCTGATGTCAGTAAAGCTATGGATGGTGCTGCGTTTACTTGCTCTGGTAAATCACGCTCATGAAAATGTGCTGGATGTGAGTGTTCCCACGGACACACAAGAAGAAAGACTGTGTATGATTACCATATGGATGGCTTCATTGATAACCACGTCTTTCACCCGACCCATCTCAATGAAGGTTGTGCTCTCTTTCCCTGAAGCATAGGATGAAGTCACCTGAATGCCGAGTGAGCCGATGACCAGCAGCGATTCCTGGTCAACTTTCACAAAGTGCAGGTAAATGATCAGGCCAATCAGCGTGATGAAGATAGCAGCAGAAAGCACCATACTGTTCTGTAACACAAAACAAGCAAAGACAGAGCTCTGGTCTTACAATTAATTGAATGCAGCTCTAGAGAAAGTAATATTGCACAGAAAATTATAATAGTAAAGCTACAGTTACAAGGCAATTTTACTTAGGTGGAGTCCTTTTATTCACCTGGCTGGCTGATACATGTGTAATGAGTTTTATATCAGTTGTCACAATATGGTCTGAAACTGAACTGGGAGCCAAAACTGAAAACTGCAAGAAAATTCTACTCCCTTGTAAATTCAGTGCAGAAATCTCAAGCAAAACCAGCTAGGGACAGCGTATTCTATAAATGTTTATAGAGATGATGTGACAAACAGAGAAATGTTTACTGGAACTGGAGTCTCCAAGAGGAACAAAACTCTTTTAGGAAAATAACACTGACCGAATGGTTTTCTTACAAACTGTAAGTCTAAATTCCTTCAAACCTTATCTCTCTTCCTGCCTTAAATACCAATCTAAAGGACATTTGCTTTCGACTGATGACGATGCTCTCATGAGTTATATATTATTTAATGTAACAGCAATCCCAAGATTGCAGCATGCAAAAAACCATCTTTTGCATGCTGCAATCTTGGGATTGCTGTTACAGAAAAAAATATATAGTGGATGAAACTAAAGTCAACAATAAGTCACCTGAAGACCTGGTAATAAATCCCAAAGGTCTGCACCCTATGACCTATTTCTGTGATGTATTTTAGAGAGCTGTAGGCTGCATACCCGTGAATCACAGTTATAACCGATATTTCCTAAAGAACCAAACTGCATGGCCCTACCACTCAAGCTGTGCCATCATGTGAGGTAAAGAAGCCGTGGTCACATTCACACAGAAAGGATACAGGACTTCTCCAAAAGTTTGTCATCATGCTAAAAACCACAAACATAAATTACAAACACTGAAAGAGATGTTCAGGTCTGGTTTCCTGGCAGAAAGGAAGGATTGCAGTCACTTGTTTTTACAAGCTGCATGAGCACATGTCACACCACGCAGGAGGACAGTGGGTGGTGACCACTGGTGACTGGCTGGGGTGTATGCTTTTGTAACAAACAAAGCTAGGAGGTAGCTTCCTTTCCAGCTAGAGGCATGTGAATCATCTTCCTGTGTCGGAAACCTGCCAGCTGAGTCACATAGCAATCTCTGTCTTCATTCCCCGGGAAAGATTATTGAAAAAGTTGAAATGCAACTGTCATAGCATTGGTCACAGTCACTAGCTTCTTCGGTCAAGCTACTGACTTCAATCTAGAGATAGCTGGTCCAGGTCTACAAGCTGGTCCTTCCCTGTGAGGATGGATCGCAGATCTGATATCTAAACTAATACTTTTAGATTTATTGGCAGCTTTTGAAACCTGTACTGCCAAGGTCTTACTGCCTCAGCTATGAAACATGAGCAAATAGGTGACATTCGGTCAGGGCTCCGAGTCACTCAGGAAAGCCTCTTCGAGGATTAACACTTACTTTCTTCAATATATCCTTTATTTCAGATGCCTGCAACTCATCTCTCCAAGCAAACATCTGTTATTTGGACTCACAGGAAAGCCCTAGGCATCGCTCAACACCAATACGTACATCCACCCTCGCTGGCAAGAGGCTACAAACCAACAGAGGCACCCAAGAAGCCGCCAAGGGCACCCGTGCCCCAGCACGTGGGCCCTCGGACGCTGGCCAGCACCGTTCCCTCTTTTTCACCACCTACTCATCACGACCGACCACCGCGGCGTTCCCTGAGCACGGAGGACGCCCGGGATACGCGGAGCCCGCCTTCCCACGGCTCCTCCTCGGCCTGCGGTACCCACGTCCCCGCAGCAGCTCGGCAGCGGCCGCGCGGCTCCCCCCACCGCCTCCGAGCCTCTCGGGTGCCAACCGCCGTCCCCGGTTCCCGCCGCGGTGTTCCGGCCGGGGTGCCGCCGGCTCATCCCTGAGCCGCGGAGGGGTCCGGCCGGTACCTGGGTGAGCAGGAAGAGCGCGTAGGCCGCCAGCCAGGCGGCGGCGGTGAGGGCGCTGAGGGAGCGGAGCTGCAGGCGGGGGCCGCGCACCGCCAGCTCCCGGCAGGAGGCGCTGTGCTGGCGGCGCCGCAGCGACAGCGGCGCGCCCGAGGCCGCGCGGTACCACCGCTCCTCCATCGCCCGCCCGGCGGGCCGCGGGAGGGCGCGTGGCCGCCGCGGCTGAGGGGAGCGGAGGGGACGCTGAGGGGAGCTGAGGGGCAGCGCCTCACGCCCGGCCCGGCCCGGCCCGGCCCGGCCCGGCCCTGCCCGGCCCTGCCGCGGCTGCCGCGCCGCTCCGCTCCGCCCCGCTCCGCCCCGGGGGTGCTGCCGCCCCGCCCCGCCCCGCCCCGCCCCGGGGGTGCTGCCGCTGGAGCGCCTCGCCGGGTTAAACCTCGCCAGGCGCCTTCCCTCCGTCCTGATCGACGTCAGGAGCTTCTGCGGTTTGCAAATGTTGATAATTCACTGACTGCTCCCTTTTGTCTTTTAATTTTTTGTGTGTGGTTTTTGTTTGTTTGTTTGTTTGTTGGGTTTTTTTTTTAAACAGCAGTTTAAAACGGCACAAGTTTTTGTATTGCTGCGTATGTCTCTTGCCATGATGAAGAGAGATGGGTTTTTTCCCCCATTTACCAATTCCTACGATGTAAATGTGTCTTTTTGCCCGTACCATCCATTTCTACAAGCCCTTCTGTGTTTTTTTTTTCAGTATTTTTTTTTTGTCAAAGTTTAAAGCAGTGTTTTCTGGTTCCTTGCCATCTAAGTACCTAACAAATGGGAGGCTTGGCTTTGTGTGCAGAGGCCTAACAAGCCTTTGTATTGTGTTATCTTTAATACTTTCCAATTATTACTTTGTATGACTTGTCTGCCCATGACATAAAGCTACAGCTCCGCAATTTCCAAACCATCATCCTAACTTCTTTGCTGTTTTTATTTGTTCCCCCCTCCCACAGCCCTGGAATGTTTCTGTTAGCTTAATTGCAAATACCATCTTTCTGTGAGCAATTTACTTCATTCATGGTATCTTCATTGCTCCTGGGTGGATACTATGTATATAAGCCTGCCAGCTGGTTCTTGTAAGGAGAGCAAAGGAGTTTTTAATGGACAAGGGGCTCTGAGGAATTGCTATTGATTGGAATCTTTGCTTGGCCCGCAGGGGCAGGTGATGGTTGGCGCTAGTGGAAGACTCACGCAGCTATGTCCAGGATCTCACTGTCGTCACACAAGAGCTGAGGTGAGGGATGGGTTGGAGCTCTGAAGAGAAAAGGTGAGCTGGCCTTGGAGTGGAAGAAATAACAGCTGACAATGAACTGCAGAAATGGAGTAGAAAATGTTGAAGTTAAGAAGAGGGTGAAAGAAGTTTACAGACGGAGTGAAAGTAGAGAAAATAATAAATTGAAACTGGAGTTACAGGTTTTTCAAAAAAGGAAGAAATGTCTGAAATGACAGGTGAGAAGGGCTGAATTTAAGTAAGAGGTGTGATATGACAGCCTAGGAGATGAGGTCAGGGAGAAAGAAAACTCAGAGGGGTAGAGGAAGAAAAAGCAATGGGAAGAGTGAGAAGGTTAGTGAAGGGATGGAAGTGTGAGCTTTGGGAGGAGTAGTAATGATCATCACAAAAAGACAGAAATCATATTAACAAAAAGACATGGGACGTTACTGAGATACAGAGGCAAGGACTTAGAAATCTTAGTAAGAAAAGGCAAAACCGTGTGTGGATTTTTCTTTTTCCTGTCACTGGCAAGTCCCAGTTTAGTCATGTTTGCGCCCTGTCATCTCTCTTCTCACAAACACTGCCAGCCTTTCTTTCAAATGTGTACATAAGGTTGCACATTTGACAGTAGGAATCCTGTTGCCTTGTCACAGAAGGGAAAGATGGAGGCGCTTGCTAGTGTTTAAATCATGTCTTAATCTGTAATCCTTCAAATGCGCTGTGAGTAGGAACAGCGTGAGCTTTCGTAACTTGTGAATCACCTCAGGCCGAGACACCCTGAGATCGGATACTCGAGGCCGGTGCTGCAGAGGTGGCTTTTTTCGTGCTTTATCGGGGTCATCAGACGAAGAGCGTCGCCCCCGTTTCTCTTCAGTAAAGCCACGGCGTGGCGTTGCTGCGGGGTGCCTCCCGGCAGCCGTGGCCAGCCGCGGGGCTCGGCTGAGCGGGTGTTTTGCCCGCGGCGCGGCGAGCCGGGGTGCCACCTGCCCCGCGGGACCGCGTGGGGGGCAGGCCGTGAGGGGACCGCCGCCACGGGGGGGGGGGGGGTGAGGGGGTGGTGGTGTGCGGGGGCGGCTGGCAGCTCTACCCGCCACCGCCTGCCAGGGGAGGCGGCGGCCGGGAGTGGAAAAACCCCGGCGAGGAGGAGGAGAACCGGGCGCGGCCTCGGCCGGCGGGAGGTGCGAGGCCGGGCGGGCGGGGCGGGGCCCGTTGCGGAGCAGCCGTTGGCCGCCCGTTCCACCCCCCCCCCCCCCCCCGCACGGGCTGCGGCGCGGGGGGCGGGACACACCTCCGGGCGCGCGCGCTGCCGTTGGCCGGGCGTCGCACGGGGCGGGGGGCGGGCGGGGACCTCGCTCCCGGGCCGCGGGGCTGGAGCTCGTTAAGAGGAGCGGGGCGGCAGCGCGCGTCGCTCGGCGGCTCCGCGGTGCCTGCATCATGGCCCTGCGCAGCAGCTTCGCCCGGCTCCTCCGCAGGCAGGCGGGCGCGGGGCTCCAGCTGCCCAAGCAGGCGCACTCCGTGGCGCTGGTGGGAGCCCCGCTCTCCCGGGGGCAGGTGGGCATGGCGGCGGGGGGGATAGGGGCTGCCGCAGCGGCTCGTCTCCCCTCGGCGGGGCCCGCGGACTTGGCCGCCGGCAGCGCTGGCTAACGCACCCCTCTTCTCTTTGTCTCGCAGAAGCGGCGGGGAGTGGACCACGGCCCCGCTACTCTCCGCGCCGCGGGGCTGGTGGAGCGGCTGGCCGGGCTCGGTGAGGCGCGGCGCGGCGTCGGGGGCTTCGGCGGCGCGGGGAGGGGGGGGTGGTGGTGCGGGTAGCAGCGGGGGGAGCACCGCGGGGCTGCCACCGCCTCCCCCCTCCCTTGGCAGGGCATCCCTCTCGCAGCGCTTTTCGGGGCAGCGTGACTCAGCCGCTTGCTGCGAGCCCGGGGGGCTGGGGAGGGGGCGGGGTGGGGTTGAAACGCTTTTTTCCAGTGGCTCACGAAACCCGGATCCCCGCCGCCGAGCCAGCGGTGCCCGGGGGGAAGGCGATGCTCGCCGCGTTTCAGCGGCAGCGGGGCGGAGAGGCTTGCCGCATAGCCGCTGCTGTGCGGCCGTGCCGCCGCTCCCGGGGAGGGGGGGCTGTCCCCGGGGCTCCCGCCCGCCCACCGGGGTGCTCCGGCTCCCCAGAGGCTGCCGGGCGTGCTCGGGTGGGCTCTGTGTTGGCGCCCTGAGCGCGCCGGGGCTCACGGAAAGCCAGAGGAACGCGAGGCCGTTTAAGACGTGCCGTGCGCTCGGGGTATCCAGTCAAGTAATACCCTACACCGTGTTCTTCGATTTCTCACATCGCGCGTTTCCTTTTTCTATATTCATTACCGACTACTTGGCTTGTTCCTAAAATACTTGCACGCTTTCAAATGATGAAAGTCGGAACTTTCTGGAGAAAGACTCAGATTTGTGTATGAGGTCTTGTCTGAAGTCTTGCTTTGAAAACACTTGCAAATAGCACTGTACAAATGGAAAGTTTCTGGTCTTTTCACTGTTACCACCACCATTATTCAAGCAAATCCATGTGCTTATTTGTGTTTCAGCTTCTCCCATCTATTGCTTCCTCAAGCTGAGACCTGCAGAAAACTGTGTCATGGTTATTAGAGACAGGACATGAGGGATAGAAACTTGTAAAGCTGAACTTTGACTTGGAGAATCTTTAAAAAGTGTTACTGAAAACTGTATGATGGGGATGGATTGCAGGGGTGGACCACAGAAAGAACTGTTATCTGCTCCATGTGTGATCAGTGGAGTTTAGATGCGTGCAGAGGAAATGTAATTGCCTAGTCACCCTCTAGCAAACTTACTCTAAATTATGAAACCTCTTTAAAACAGAAGCTGTTGTTCTATGCAGCCCTGTAGGCTTATCCTTCATAGAGTTACAAGTTGAAAAGTCCTAGTTTGCAATCAAATGAGTAGACGTTCTTTTGCTGTGTTTTGCACAAAGTTGAGACGTATACCATCCTTGGCAATATTTGAAGTCTAGTGAGCATGATCTATAACCTCTACAAACATGGAAGAATGTGTCTAAAAGGGGTCTTATATACTGGAATAAAAGCAGATCTGGATGTTACTGATCTTAGAGTTTATTTATTGAAAGGAGGATGTTATTCTAGATGAGACTGTAGGCAGAAATTTTGACTATTTTATACTGTACAGTTTCGGGTTCTCCTTCAGGTACTTTAGATCTAATACTTCCATTTTGTAAGAGGTCTTTTGCAAAAAAAACTCCGCCAAAAACTAGGAAAAAAACCCCTAATTTGCATGACACAAGCTTACTTCTGTAGGAACTTGGAGAAGGTAGAAAAAAAGGAGAACACAAGCCCTTTCTGCGTTCCAGTAACAAGAAGCTGTGGGGATAGAAATGAAGCAAGCTAAACTAAAAAATAAGTGCAAGGTGAAAAATACTTTAACTGTGTAGTTGCTTATGGACTGTGTACTTGTTAATTAGTGATGCGCGTGGAGATATTTTCTTGCTGTTCCCTTACAATTTTTAAAGGCTCTGTAATTTCTTCCTCCTGCAGTTTCAGTTTCCTGCTGTTGACATACTTTTCCACGGGGGTAGTTGTTGTTTTTTTTTTTTTTTTTGCTTGTTTTTTGTTTTTTTTTTTTTTTTGGTTTGTTTTTTTTTTTTTTTTTTGTTTGTTTGTTTTTTTTTTCAGTTGGTGTTGATGTTTATTGCTGCAGAAATCTGCATCTTGTCTTCTGAACAGGTTCAGATAGAACAGGGACTGTTAGCAGGTTCTGCTATCAGGGCCCATCCTGAAACAATGGTAGTCACCAGCATACACAGAGGAGTAGTTTATGTTGCAAAGACAATCTGCTTGAGGGCAGGGTGGTAGATTGAGGAGGATTCTGCCGTGTAGCGTGTTGTATTGTGCACATCTGTTGTTCATGGAAATTTAACAAATTATTATTTTTGTGTGTGGGCTGTTTATTTTTCTTCCTTGGGCTGGCAGGTTAGCTTGCATGTAGTACTGTGATAATAGTGCCATTGCTTGGACTCATGTGGCACGCTGAACTGGCAGTAAAACTTTAGCTGCTTTTTTCTTTGTCTTTCTAACACTATGAATTTTCTTCTCATACATTGAAGAAGGCAGGAGAGCCACAGTATTACTCTCCTTATTAACTTAGATATTCTATTTATCTGATATGTTAAAAAAATTAATAATTTTCATGGGACCTTGTTGGCTTGTTTTCCAGGAGCAGGTAAATAATACTGCAGCAGACCAGGTTTCTCCTTTAAGAGGAAATAATGTTTATCTAAGATACAGGGTTTCTGTTCTTCTGCCTGAACTGGTTACTTCTGAAGCATTTGTGTCCATTGGGTTGGAGCTGGGGGGGGGGGGGGAAAGGTGTTTTTTATTGCTGGTGTTGCATGCCCTCATTACACACAGGGATATGAGGGAGTGCTGTAAACATGATTTTCCTTGTCACTGCAAACTTGGAGCCAGGTATGAGGCCAGCTGTGGAATGATGCTTCTCTGTGGAAGAGCAAGGGTGGACTCTGGGCAGTCTAAGTAAGTACAGATGGCGGAAAGAGGTAGTGTTCCTGTAATGAAACCTCTGTATTAACAGTAACCCTCAAATAAAATTGCCCTCACTTATTTCAAGTAGAAGAGATTTCTAGTGATCAGATTCTTCTGTTTGCCTGAAACTGTAAAGCTTGATTTATTAATTTTTCATTTGTATATTCAAATTCAATTCAACCTGCATAAAATTAAGGTGCTCTGAAGTCTCCTCTAAAATGTAGCATTTGGGTAGTAAGATGCATGCACTGCATTTGATTATTTTAGTCTTGTCTGTATGTCCTTTGAATATCAAGCAATCACATGGCTTTTCATACATTTGTATGCCTGATGTAATGACTTCCATTGATAGTGCTCAAGACACATCAGAGAGTGAGAACACTAGACCTTTGTTTCCTCCTTTTTACGCTGTTTTGCATAGTGCTTTCACTGGCTGGTGTCTTTGGGAGGGAATTTTATTGTTCCTTCCACTCTATTTTCTGTTCTTCTGTAGTCCTATCTTCAGTGTCTTGAGCTGCTGCTCTGCTTTCTATTTTTTTTAGGGGAGATCCCTCCCTTTAAAGAGACTGTGACTATACCTACATGGTATGATAAATTCTTGGCTGCCTAAAATGATGACTGTCAATGAACAGCCTGTTTATGCTTAGGCTGAAATATGAGGAGGGAGCTCAGAGGCAGATAGTATCACTAGTCTATACCAGACTGTCAGAGATGAATCTGAGCCACTAACTTGACATTTATCCCTTTGTTAGAAGCAGAGAGAACACAGTTGCATGTTGGTGGTAGCTTGAGGTGTACTCAGGAGAGTTAATGTAGCAGGAGTCCAGCTGCCAAGCCAAAACCACTGGGTGTGCAAGTCTGTAGCATGGATAATTTAAAATATAACTGATTATGCCTGTGGGTTTTTTTATTCACCTTGGTGATGTTTGTCTTTTGGCTTTTCTCCTTCTCCTAAGGGGAAACTAAAAAATCAACACATTAAAGGGCTTCCATCGTGCCAAAGAAGTAAAAGTGCTATATGAAAATAGAGACTCATAACTCCCTGGTATGGGGGAGGAAAGGGTACAAAGCTTGCAGGGCTGTGTATTGCTCTGGCAGTAAAGAGAAACAGGTGCAATATGTGGAGGCTCTTGGACTTCCAGTGGGAAGGAGTGGGGAAGATGGCTGACAGATGCACTTGACCTAAGCTACAGAAGATGCAGAGTATGAAGTTCTTTATAGTGAGAATTTCTTGGACCACTCCTGTTTGCTGTAGATTAAGCAGAGAATTCAGTCAAACTTAAATCCAGAGTGTTGCCTAGTCCTCTTGAAGGAGAGCAGGACCATTCTCAGTTTTTTATAAATAATAGATAGCTGTTGTGTTAATTACTATAGCCCTTAGGGTGACTTGGAGCACGTCTGCTGTTGCTAACATGGTAACAACGTTAGTATAAAATTTCTCCCCAAGTATCAATTCTTACATATTGACTGTTGTTTCTGTCCCTTTTTTTTTTTTTAACTCCTTTGTTTAGAGCTGGTTGTGGCTGGGTTGCTGAGTTCAGACTTTGGTTTGGATTACTCTGGAATTGATTAACAAAGTTTGGATCGGTGTTGCTGGTTTGACAGGTTAGTGGACTGCAGAGACATGTGGCTTACAGGCAGAAGTAGAGCTAGACTTGTCAAAGAGAATTACCAGCATATTACTATTCTTTTGTTTGACCAGAACAAAGCGCTTCAATAATAGGATTCAGGAGGTCAGTGTACTGACTCAGAAAGGAGTAACCTCCTCTAAAAGGGGAATGGAGCTGCTAATCCCCATGTCACTGGAGATATGCTCCTGCTTTGCCTAAAGCTGTTGGAGTCCTACTGACATCTGCTGCCAGAAATAGCAATTCAACTTTGCTGTCTCACCAACATTGCTCATATGCTTAGTTTCAGTCTTAGCAATAAGTCATGAAGCAGATTTTTCTGCACATATCTCTTCTTTACATCTAAATCTTCTTGGGTGAAGAGTTTGAGGAAGATAAATAGTCTTTCAATTATGCACCAAGGTATGCCTAATGAAGTACTGATGCTAGGGTTCTGCAGATGTGGACTGGCAAGAGTTATAGCTGCAGTGTTGGGAAAATAATTTTCATCAGCTCATCCAGTAAATATGTGTTTAAAGAATTGCCTATATCCCTGAAGACTTTGATAAACTGCCATTCTGCTTGCCCTATATTTGAATTAAGATTGGATTTACAGACTGTAGTTTGACAAAGATCCATTTATTTTAGAAACAAGATCTGTCAGGAATTTGGTACTCTTGGCTTAGAATCTCATTTAGCTTTGCACTAGATCTCATCTCAGTTGTTTCTCTTCAAAGCTCAGTATTTTAAACTTTTTACAGCTTTCTAGTTTAGTAGAGCCAGTAAATATTTCTAATCTGTAGAATTCCAATAAAGTCTAAATTTATTGTATAGATAATATCAAAGTCTACCTCTTTTTAGCCTCTTTCCTCACATTTTCTGCTGTTGATAAAGTTGAAATGGGAGACAGACAAAATTTTAAATAACTGCTGGCATTTTAAGGAGCACATTTAATTAAATCTCTGCATTGTCGTTGACATGAGAAATGCTACTGTTTGTGGGTTCTTTGTGATCACTTCTGCTGTCAGTACTGTCAAAGCTTAGTCTGTTAATTTGCTAGAAACATTCTCAGGAGAAAATCGGTTAGAATGTTGCATAAAGATGTTAGACTAACAGCTAAGCCTTCTGCCCTACAAAGCAGAAATGGGAATACCCTTACTTTACCCAGGCACACACTCCCCTCTCTCTCTCCCCTGCAACAGAACAGGTAAATGTCAGCCGTCTTTTTCCTTTCTTTCCCTTAGACGCAAGCATGCACAAACACTTCTGTTTAATAATATCAGTAAAACATGCTTATATAGTACTGCAGCTTATGTCTGGAACTAGAA
Organism: Tyto alba; assembly: GCF_018691265.1. Taxonomy (NCBI): domain Eukaryota; kingdom Metazoa; phylum Chordata; class Aves; order Strigiformes; family Tytonidae; genus Tyto; species Tyto alba. Next base: position 12,671,807 of record NW_024881280.1, read on the forward strand.
TAAATGACCTCTTTTTTTTATTTATACACAGATAGAGATCCACGGAACCCTATTATTCTTGTTTAGCTCTCAAATGTTGATTAGCCATGATTGGTTAGCTTCAAAGACCAGTGGTTTGACAAAAATCAAAGCGCAGTCATATGGACTGGTCGTAACTGGCCTTTGCAGTGAGATTTGAAATGAGGCCAGTTGTCAGAATGCATCAAGGGCAGGTGCTGCCCTGGGCTGGGAGGAAAGGCAGCCAGGAGCTGGCCCAGTAGCCCCACAGGCAGGAGCCCTGCGGAGGCTTTGGGGGAGAGCTGCTTTGGGGAGGCCTCCATGGAGGCTGTTTCTAGGCTGCTTCTTCACAACAGACCTCATCAGCTAGCTCGCCCTGAGCGCTGGAAACTAAGCTCCCAGTAGTGGGGGAGTGTGCTCTGACAGCAGTTATGGATTATCCTTTTGAATGTTGTACCCTTTGATATTTGCATGATTACAGTTAGCCTTAGAAGCTAGTAAGAAAATGCCAGTGGTGAAAGTACGTGCAGTTGGAGCATTCCTTGCAGTAGGTCAGTTCTGATTCTCTTCCCTTCCCTCTGCTGATTGAGGACCCAATCTGTTTGTCTTTGCTTCTAAATGAAAAGCTTTCTGTCCATCATTGATTTGATGTTTGTTTGTTTTTTCCTCTCCCACTTGGCTGGCACATATTCCAAGTTGCGCATTATCCATAAAGTTGGCTTTAAAAGAAACTTGGTAAATTTGGAGTAAAGTTCACTCAGTGCTTTAATTGTAATTGTTCCTCATATCAGTTTAGTTTAAATACATTTAAAATAAGCTCTCCTGATGCAAATCAGGAAACCTGAATTGATTATTTCTTCCTAATCTTTCAGTAAAGGGAGTTCAGATTCAGGGACCAAAGCACAGAGCTCTTGGGGGTTTTGTATTTCTTCGGTTTTATGGTGATGCCCTTCATCCTTGATATTTTCAGATTATAAAATTATTTTTAATACATGACTGAAGTGAATTCCTGCACCCATAAAATTGCCTCTGGATTGGAATAAGTTCAGATCACATGCTGTTTTATTTTTTTTAACTATGAATGGTGTTGGAGAGGGGCGCAAAGGGAGGTGACAGAGGGGAAAATTTAGGTAATGAGTTGTGTTTTGCTCTGCTTTATGGTGCATGGAATTCATTATTACTTTCTCATTTGCAACCTTAATCTTCTCTCTCATTGTGGACTCACAAGACCAGGGTACCTACGGCAGGTATGTGCTTATGTGAATATGGTACAGAGGATTGTTTTTGGATGGAAGGTGGACATTTCTGTTGTAAAATCACCTGGTGAAAAGCAGGGAATGAGGCACTGAAGTCAAAGTCAGATCTTTCATTTGTATATGAAGAAGTAAGCTGGTCTGATGTTAGTTTCCTGCAGTTGGTAAGAGAGAGGGAGAGAACTTTACTAATCCCTGATATATTCTGCTCTCCCTTCCTCTTGTGTTACTGATCATGGTTAATTAAGATAGTTACAGAAGTAAATTGTTATTATCTAAAGCACAAGACACTGCTTTTTGAGAAGAGCTGCTTTGGTATTGTGACTTGCTATGGCTGTACATATATGCCCACTTGTGTTCTTGCTATTGGGACCTGTTTCTGGGTTAAGCTTATATGAAGGAAATTAGAATTTGTGCAGGGTTTGTTGGTAGAGTGGCAGACTGCAATAGCTGCACCCTTGTCTCCTCTCTGATGCAAGTCACAATGCAAATGTTTCCCAACACCTGGCACTGACGTTTTTGGAGACCTCTTCAGGTCAAGCACACAGGATTTCATAAGAGATAAAAGTTATAAACAGTTATCAAAAGGAAATGAGGTGGCTGCTCGATTTGGGGTCAGAAAAAATTTCTTGGCTGATTTTATGCAAGGTACCATTTAAGATTACAGACTTGGGGTAGCAGTTGGAATTGGGTTTGCTTGTTACTGTTGTATGAGCTGAAGCCTTTTAAATAGGTACAGATAAGGAAACTTTGTCTTAAACCAGACCTTTCAAAATTCCAAAAGGCAGGGTAGAAATTACTGATACATGAATTTGCCTTTTAGGAAGTGAAATTTTAGAGCTGGCAGAGACCTACAGAGCCATCAAATGTCTGTATCCAATAGGGGATTTCTTCCAGCAGATACCTATTCAGTTTAAAGTGAATTAGACACTGTGTAACGAACTTCCAAGAAAGAAGGTTATGATTAAACTAGGCTGCTGAAATCTTAGTGTCTTGTAGTGGGAACCTTGCTAGCCTACTTTTGTATTCATGTAAAACAAAAGTATGCACTTTGCATAGTTTTTACACATACACCCTCTGGATAATTCTGGAGGGTTAAAACTCCTTAAAATAGGCTTCAGAATGCACTGGTCTTAATGAATGGAGTCATCTGTTTGCTGTTGTGCAACATTTTGACAGTGTCTCTGAGAAAGGATTACAAAATCCGTGCCATAAACCAGTGAGATTATGCTGAAAAGAAGGATGGTACCAGCTTGTAGCCCTTTGTTTTGTTCAAAGGAAGGAAAATGTTAAATTTGTCTATAAACATTGTTCATAATACTGCTTCCTGAAAAGCCTTTCTGTGTCTGTGGTGATTTACTAAACAGGCTGAAATCTGAGAAAACAGTTTGCAGGAGCAATGCTTTCATGTGAGTAGCTTTATGTAACACACAGTATGAAGAAAGATGTAATAACTGTGGGATTTCCAGATTCCTTTTGAAAGTAGTTCATCCGGGTTTAGAAACCTGGAAGAGGAAAGAATTAATTTTCCCATTAATTTAGGACATATTTTTCTTTTTACCCCTAGGTCACAAATATCCAGTGTAAACAGGCAGTGTCAGGAGATCATTTCTATCTTGCATTCCACACACTTTTGTTCCAATTCCTGTTTGCTGCCCAGGAGAACTGTTACAGTTGTTACAGGAGCATGCCACTGGGCACTGTCAGCACGCAGCCTGGATTTTGAAAGCTGAATCTCCTGCTATCAGATTGCTGCTCCTGGCTCTGGTGCAGTATCCTAGTAGAGGAGGGTGGGAGGGAGTCAGGCTTTCCCTCCTGCTGCCCAGATGCTTTTTGGTTAAATGCCCGCAAACTTATGAGCCACCTGCTTTTACAGAAGAAAATTTTCTCTAAACCTATGCAGGGAAATGACTTGGTATAGTAACTGCTGCTTACTGTGGCTGCTGAATAAATGGACTGTATTTTGCTTATAGATAATAAGAAGTGAACATTACCATTGTCATGTAGCTTGCTAAAGGGCATTTTATGTCCCAGTTATAAGCATCATTGGGTTGAGCCTGACTGCTACATTAATAGCTTATTTGAAAAGGCACGCAGGAAACTTTTTCTTAAATATGTTCTTAATTTGCATTTCCACCTTTTTTTTACCTCTGTATAAGTTAGGCTCCTAATGATGAAAAATGTTTATTTCTTTTACCAGGTACAGGTAAGTTCTTGTTCTGGCTGTGCAGGCTGAAGAAACGACTGTCCTCCATACCTGGTCTGCTGGTTTCATGTCTATGTGACCTTTCCCTAACCCATTCCGGTAAAAAGAAATTGGCCTAGGAAAGATCTACCTTACAAATGATTTCAAGCTAATTTATTAATTTCTGGCTGAAATGTGCCCCCAAAGAGCTGTTGATAGACTCTGAGGAGGCATTGAACCACTGAGGATTATACTCCTAAACTGTAGAAGAGCGGTGTGTGCTGCCTTTACACACTTATCATTCATACTAACAGGACGACTGTTGTGCATATATGCATCTTATTTATGTAACTATACTGCGTGTTCATATTCAGATTGACCCTTGTATCTCCCCCGTATCTCTTTCAAGCTCCTGTAACAGAAATAGATGAATCAAGCCTGTTTGTTTGGTGTTTTTTTCCCCGCCTCGCTTCAGAAAGTGATCCCCTTTTGAGCTAGGGTGCTGCTGGAGCTGACATGTATGGACATGTTATAAAATTTCTATGCTGTTGATAATTGACTAATGAATCACATGCAATGTATTTTTCATTTGAATGTCATTTCTGTTAGAGCTCGAAAGTGGAACAAAAGACTTCTTTTGATCATATTTAATTTCATATTATTTAGTTACTAGCAAAATGTCTGTGGTGGTTAGTCTGTAAGTACTGTATGGTACTGTTTCTTTTAAAAAGAACTTCAATCCTGGCTAGACCTGCTCTGTTGCACTGACAGATGGTGTGGATGCTCTGCTTTCTAATGACTGTAAGGAAGCTGGCTTTCCTATCTACCCACATCTTTTTCTAGTTTTCAGAATTTGGATCTAATCTCTTTTAAAAGGCCCATATATATTCATCATGGTAAATATCTGTGCTGATTTAAAAAGATATCTGTTTATAGTAATTAGTACCTTAAAATAAAGAGTACCCCAACTACCAAAGAAAGCAAGTGCATATTGTTTGGTGTGGTGGGTTATAGAAATCTTTTGCTAACAGCCAAATAACGGCAAGATCTACCAGATTGCACTGCACTACAGCATGTCTGTCTGTTGGACAAAATAACATAGCTGAGAGATTTAGGGTTTTTTTATTTCTTTAAATCAAAACTGTGTACAAGCAGGCAGATGAAATGGAAAGAAATTCAGGTCTTTAAGTATTAGGCTAATATCTGAGACGCTAAATGGAAGCCAAGAAAATAAATCAGTAATTACTTAATTTGACACAAATTGGTTTTCTTGGCTCTTCAGTAAGCATTAAGACAAATGTATGGGTTGATTTCATATCTTTAGTGTCTGGTCAATCCTAATAAATATATGTGCATACTTGCACATACACAGACTTCTGATCACTTCAGGATACATGGTTTATCTACGTACTGTGAATTATTTTGTGTACCATCTATTCCCTAAGCTTTCCTTTTGTCCTAAAGTCACTTAATCATAGCTTTCAAAACACATAGGCACAATTAAAAAAAATTAGTAGGAAGAAAAGATACTATTGGTGTTCAAGGATTAGATTAGTGCGTACTTCTGAGATCAACTATATCTTAAACAGACAGCCACTGGATAGTTGGCTGAAAGGAAACTTGAGCTATCCTCTGCAAGCACATGAAAACAGTAGGCTTAAATAAGGGGGAAGCCCAAAGCTGAGAAAAGAAGCTGCTACAAGGTTTGTGAACTATTTGAAAAAGCAACGAACTTTTGAAGATGGTAGCAGAAATTGAAGGCATCTATTGGCTTTAAACAGACATTAGGGTTTTTTATAAAAGTAACTAGAGAGGCATCTTAATGCAGGAGATATGAGTACTGTGTGTCCAAAAGAAGGACAAGATTGCAGAAATCTGGACCCCTAAAGTGTGTGTCTGTCCATCCATACCCACATGGTAAGCTGTATGAACCTGATGTGATGGTAAGAAATGAATAGCTTTTTTGTTCAGAAGCTGAACCAAGTCTTTTGGCCTTACGAAGGGGGACTAGGAGAAGAGCATGGTAAAGAAGAAAGATATTCTTGAACACAGGTGATACTTCTCTAAACACACTTGCTGGCATCTGCCATGTTTGGACTGCCTTGAGCATGACCTGAAGAATCTTAACCGATTCCTTAAAGTGCTATGAAAGATGGCATGGTTGATGCTTTGTTTTACACTGATCTAAAGATGGAACTTCTTGATATAATTTCCTCTCATTCTTTTTTCATCCTTTAATGGGTGAAAATACTGTGATGCACTTGTATGTCCTGTAAGAGAGAACAAAATGTAAGTGGCAGTCCTTTCTTCCATTACATTGTGTAATATGCTGTCCTGCAAAGTACAAGTCACTGAACACAGATCCTAACTGCAGATTTACTTCCCACAGTTGTCAGAGTATTTGATCAAAGGCATTATTAACTTGTACAGTGTCTCTGAAAGCTCTTGATACCTATGGAATGATGCAGTGTCTTGAAGTTTTTCTTCCAAAATTTGTTTCAGGCACACTCATGTACTTTCATCAAACTTTGAAATACTGAAATGTGTAGCAGTGTGCATATGCATTGAGAAGTAGCCTTGCAGGAAGACACAGATTTAAAAAAAAAAATAAAAAATTTTTTTTTACATTCATTGAACATCTGTCAGAGCTTGCAGCTCTTTCCCGATTCTGTACAGCAGCAGAATGAAAGAGGGTAATAAAATGTAGTGGTCGTATGGAGATCAGATAGCACATTCAAATCTGAACAAAACAGGCTCAAAATTCCAGAGCCGTCATCCTGCTGGCTAGCTAGGTATTGCCTAAAGGAGGAAGAAAAATGCTGCTGTGTGCCTGTGTTGCCTTTTGAAAACCAGGGAGTGGTATGTCATGGTCGTGTTTACTGTTTTAAGTCTCTGCAGGTAATGTGTTTTCTCAGAGTTGCTGAGACTACATTTATTTAATCCTTTGCAAGTAGCTGTGCTCAGCTGGCATGTCCTCTCCTAACAAATACCCTGATTACGTCTGCCTATGTCCCTGCTATGAGTGTACTTGCCTACTTCCCAGTCACCTAATTCCCACAAGTGACTCAACCATTTTCCATTACTCTTTTCACCAGTCAAAACTCCTTTTGAAATTATGAGTCATGTTCTCAATGCTACTTTTACATCTTTCTTTCCACCAAGCAAATTCATAGAGCCTGTTTCCCTGACATTAGACTAACAGCTTAATGGAAATTAAGCCTGAAACCCAGAGCCCCAAGTGGGCTGTTTCTTCACGTTGATTTGCTTGCTTTAATGTTTCAAATTGCCGTTAGGTATACTCTGGCTAAAGGCAAAATGTCAAGCTGTAGCCTGGGTGCTTTGAACTGCAGACTAGTGATTCTGAGGAACAAATGGGACAGGCCTGACTGGTATTCAGGGTGGTCTCGACTTAAGCCACTGTTGGTGTAGTTGTAAATACCTTGGGGCCTTTACAGTCCTCATCAGTGCCTGTAGTGACAGGCCTGTCTGAAACTGAGAGTCTCAGGCCTGTGAGATACTGCTGGAAACTTTGGTATCTAAATGACTGCTAAGAAAACATATGGTATCAGACAGCAGAGCTTCAAAGGATAAGATCTATAATATGTATGGAAATTAAACTCCAAATGCAGCCAATTAATAAATATGTTCCCAGGTGGGTGGAGGAGGGGAAACAAAACTCAAAAATGCTCCCTTGTTTCCTAATCTGTCAAGTCACTCCTTTTCAGGCTAAGTAGACAAAAATACATTTTAGGAAAGGCTGACTCTTAGACCCAGAATGTTGTCAGGCTTCAACACCTGATTAAGTTGTAACAGGGAAGGATAGGATCTCAAAGAGGGCTGGGATCTAGAATTAAAATGCCTTCTAGAACATCTTGTGTTGAGAAAATAGACAGGTTCTTTTACAAAGCGCCAGTGCATCCTCCATGGAGTTGCCTGGAAGTACTGTAAGAAAATTTCCATTATTGATGTCCTGGTTTTGCCTGGGATAGAGTTAATTTTTCTTCTGAGTAGCTAGAATAGTGCTGTGTTTTTGATTCAGTGTGGGATTTGGTACCAGGAAAATGCTGATAATACACTGATGTTTTCAGTTGTTGCTGAGAGATCAAGGACTCTCCAACTCCCCATGTCCTGCCTGGGCACAGGTGCACAAGAAGCTGGGAGGGAGCACGGCCAGAGCACCGGACCCAAACTGGCCAATGAAATATTCCATATCATGAAATGTGGATTCTTTGTGGGGTTTGGAAATGAAAAATAAGTTAGGACTCAGTTACTGAAACATGTAGCCCTATGCATTTTTGACCAACTGAGCTCATTTAAGGCTGTATACAATCTATTTGGGAAGGAAGATGGCAATACAAACTGTACTTTTTCATGTTAAAATTGCCAAGAAATAATAAAAAACAAACCCAAACCCAAACTCTTTCTAGGTCAATTTCTATGATTGATGTGCCTGATTGCTAAATTAAAGCAACAATGCTATCATAAGTTTTTTAATCTGTAAAGTTGTGACACGGTTGTTTGCAAGGGCATGCAAATAGTCAAAGGAATCTGTTCCCTTCCCGTTATTCCTTTCGCACTTGGCCAACTGATTTTTCTGAGGGCACAGTAATTTGAGCATTTCTCTGGGCACTTATTTAATTCACTTTCTCCTTTTGTTGCTGTGTTTCCAGGATGCCAAGTGTACGACTTTGGAGATTTGAATTTCACTCAAGTTCCCAATGATGAACTGTACAACAACCTGATTTTATATCCGCGGTCGGTGGGCTCGGCCAGCCAGGTGCTGGCTGATGCGGTGAGCAGAGCAGTAGCTGCTGGACACAGCTGTGTGACCATAGGAGGTGACCACAGGTGAGTGAACTAGGAGTGAGCAGTGGTGCACGCTGCAGGTTGACACCTGGAGTGTGAGAATTTAATTAAGAACTAAGGGGAGGGTGGAAGGGTCTTGGCGTTGTTTCCTGGCCATACCATAGGGTAGCAGCATTTTGATTTTATTGTTGGGGATTTTAGGGTGGAACATAGACAGCTACAAAAGTCTGGCCTTCTAAGACTTTGGCTTTTTCCAAACTGTTTTGTGATCTGCAGACAATCAAATGAGGTTTTTCTGTTTGGGAAAGTTTGGGTGAACAGGTCCCTTTGGGAACTGTTGAGTTTGCTTTATTGCTGAATGTTTAGTGATGTGTCTCTCGTACCCCTCATCTCTCAGGATATCAGCGCTTAGCATGGGTTTGCAATGCCTACACTCAGGCCGTTTTGTAATAGATCTTATAACATGTGAATCTCTCTCTCTTCTTTTTCACTAAGCTTTGGTCTGAGAATTGATGGTAAGGCATGTAAGAATAAATTGTGGGGGAAGGTGTCATGACTAGAATCAAAAATGAGTGAATAGCAGAATTGATGAGTGAGCACACTAGATTTTTCTATGAGATCATTTGGAGCTAGAGCAGATAAAGATTAGAGTGTGGGGAGCGTGACAGTGGAGAGAGGAGAGAGCTCTTCTCATCTGTCACTACTAATACAGTCCTGTAGAGTTAATTGGAGTCTCCTGGAATCACACTAGTGGTGTGCCATGCAGCTCGCGTGGGATGCACCCTTTGTTATCACAGATGGCCAATGTGTTCAAATGTGGCAGTGTTGCTGACTGAAGCTGCAGAGACGCCCCCCCGTTGTCCTTGTAGTTGTTCTGAAGCAGAAATGGTGACTAAAGACTTTGCTACTGTTACTTCCAGCTTGGCACTTGGTTCTGTCAGTGGCCACGCGCGGCAGTGCCCACACCTTGGTGTGATCTGGGTGGATGCGCATGCTGATATCAACACCCCGCTCACAACTCAGTCTGGAAACCTCCATGGACAGCCTCTCTCATTTCTCTTGAGAGAGCTTCAAGATAAGGTAAGCATATTGCTCATATAATTAGCCTACGCAGAGATCCTCAGAGCATTTTACTTTTTCTGGTGTGAGGTGCTTTCTCATCTGTTGCAAATACAGACCTTTTTTTCCGAGTACAAGCAAAAATGTGTATAGCTTCTGTGTGTACACATGCACACACACGTGCAAATACAGTTATACATACATACACACTTAGAAACAAGAATGAGAAAAAGCTCTGTGTTAGCACCCTCGTGGGTTGTGCAGAAAGCCAGAGCTCACCCAAGCTCGGTGTAGCAGCTCCTGTGGTGCCATCCCCGCGTGGTGCGTGGAGCTGGGGCTGAGGCTGCGCGATGGCAGCCGCTCTGCAAAGAGGGAGCGTCCCCAGCCCAGCCCCGGAGCCCTGCTGAGCTCCCCGCCCACGGCTGGTTCCCGCATACCTCGCACCCTGCTTCTGCCTGGTTTGGCTCTTCCGTGTTTTGACAACCTTGGGGCCTGACAGGGGCTGTTCCTGCATGCTCTCTCCTAACTGGCTGCTCTGCTGTTGGCTCCACTGGCAAATATTACAGATCAGAACAGCCGTACCCTGACAGGGTGCTTTTAAAGAGAGAGTCTTTGTCTTGGAAAGAGGTCAAATTGCCAGAGCGCTGTTTACTGGGGCACAGGGAATGTGCATGGCCAGTTTTTGCTACTGTCAAGATGCTAAACAGTAGGTTGCCCGAAGCCCTGTGCGTCCTTTTTGTCTTGGCTGCAGACTGTATCTCCCCAGACAGGCACCTGTAGCATCTCCTGGAGGCACTTCAGCAGCAGCCTGTGCACTGTTAAAAGCTGGAGCCTTTGTAGTAGGAACTTAGGTACGATCAACTGCTGCTGCTGAAGCTTAGGCTGGGGAGTGGGAGCAGGATCAGCAACTGCACGTTCAAAATGGATGCTGGAGCTGCAGAAAACCTGACTCTTCATTTTATTCTGTCACTTTGCATTGCTGGTCATTTCTCTTAGATTTTATTTTTCTCTCTGATAAATTTTGGGGGTGCTGTGTTGATGGATGTATGCCTCTTCAAAGTAAGCTCAAGTATGTTTAATGTCTTTATGGCTACTGCAGATACCATTGCATTAGTACCTGTTTGGCATCTCAAGATTGCTATCATCTGGTAAAGCTCTTCTGCTTTTCTCCTGCAAATTCTTTTGAATTAATTTCATCCCCAAGCCTAGAGAGTCATTACATATTCTCCTCACAATTCTTGTATGGTCTCTACAAACATGTTAGAATTCCCAAAGTAATGCAAAATTAGTGGGGCTGCTTAAAAGAGGCAGTGGACGAAAGTATTGACAGAAGTATTTTATCAGCTTCCCGTGTATACATTGTTGTCTTCTGGTCTGCCAGACTCAGGTTCTTGAGCAGCACAGAAAAACAGGGTTTTTTTTTTGTTGTTTTGGTTTTTTTTCAGAGCTACTTAAAAGAACTGCGTGAGCTTTCTGGGGCCAGTGGGGGAGCAGGCTGCTTGCCAGCAGCAGTAATGGAGAAAGAGTAAGATTAGGCTACACTTAGGGGCGAGCTAGTCGGGTAACGCTGCTGGTGGGGAGATCTCCTCACAAGCCCACGCGAGTTCCAGCGGTCAGGAAGCCGCTGCAGAAACAGCTGACCCAAGCCCCTCAGCCTGCATCTGCAGCTACTCAAACAGGCGGCTGCTCATTTAAGGGCTTTTCCTACCATACTGTATTCCTGTTCAGGGGGAGGGAACCCAACATTTGTCCTGCTGGTACAAGGCAGCTTCTAGAACAGTATGAACTTTTAGATGGCTGTTTGGCGGTAGCAGAAGGTGCCTTTGGCTTGTCTGGCTACGCAATCTGCCTCACCGGCGGGAACCTTTATGTGTGAACAAGTGCATGTGGCTCGCTCTCACTGAGTAGAGCAGTTGTGGTGGTAACAGGACCAAAAAATTTCCTGTCCTTTCCCAACCGCTCTGCACGGATTCCTTCTTGAATCCTAAAACTGCCTGCCACCAGCAAAAGGCTATGCTTGTCCTACACTCAGCTAAGCGTAACTTCTTTCTCCAAGCGACAGAGAAACCAACCAGCTGCACTTTGCTTCTCAGGGAGGTTTCTACCTTTTCAGAGGGTACACAGCGTGGCGGGTTGAGAGGACCGCGGAGATTTTCTGGTGAGCCCTGTATCTCCTTCCTTGCTTGCACTCATGCTGTGAAGGGGTTTTGGAGCAACCCTTCCCTGCCGTGACACAGCCCAGCGTGTGCTGCTCAGTGTGGACTCCCATAATTCCACCAAACTGGAATTTTGATGACAGTTGGTCATCAACCTAGTAGTCTCAGGAAGGCTAGTTAGCACTTGGCTCCCTAGAACCACAGAGAAACAACAGCTCCTTTGAGGGTATAAAAGGAGCAAAATAGTTTGCATGACTACACTTGATCTTCCCCATTCCTTGCCCACCTCTACTAACTGGTACTGCTCTTCAGCATCTCTAGGCTTCTTGTTCTTCATTCCCTACCAAGAGGATGAGAGCCAGATGTAGTAGTGCCACATCCGTCCCTGGGTGACACGATCTGCTCGGGCTGTTGTTGGCCCCCTGGCAGCAGCTCCGCCGAGCTGCTCTGCCCCTCGCTGGGACTGCGCGAGAGCTGAGCCTGGGGCACTGTCTCTTTGCTTGGTTAGTTTTTGAGGCGCACCAAGTCCCAGCCGCGTGCCCCTACAAACAGCTCTCCTGGCGCAACAGAAGGGCAGAATGTGTGTGGCAGCAACTGACTAAATTAGCACAACTGCCAAGAGCTCCCCCAGGGCTGTTTCAAGCCCTTCTGCTGTAGGCGTTGCCTCACCTGTTTTCAGAATCCCTTCTGTAGCCAGGGCTGATGAGCTTGGTCAATGCTCTCCTGAATTCAGTGTCCCCATGTAGCAGACAACATGAAGTATAAAAGTGATGCATCCGACTAGGAAATAAAATAAAGCATTTGGCCAGGTCACTGTAGAACAAACCCTGGTGTTGCCTGCACAGTCCACCCACAGGCTGCCAGCTGGCGCTTGTTTGCCTGCTCAGCTCCACAGGAGCACTGCAAGGGGGCACTTGAGGGTTTTTAAAATCTTTTAAAATGAATTTTGTTGGTGTAAGAGGAAAATACTTCTGGATGTAATCCTTTGACTGGCATTCTTCAAACCAAGCATTAGTGTCAGGGCTCCTGGAACCAGTCAAACTGAACTTGTAAACTGCTATTAATAATTTAGGGCGAAAATGCCAGCACCTTGTTCTGACACCTCTTTGCCTTCACTATCGGCAACTCCTTTTCTACTGAAACAAAGTAAAAACAGAGCCTACCAAAGGAAGTTAAGGCATTCCATTTTCTTTATTTGAAGAGGTGTAATTAAAAATGGCAGTATTAAATGTACTAAATCATTGATACTGAAGAGTATCTGACGACATTATCGATACTGTGCTCAGCTGAGGGTATGGTGATGGGTTTTGCAGATACAGCTTCATTTCTGAGACCTGAATTGTTTTTTCTTAGTGGTCTCCAATTCATTTATCCCTCTACTGAATTTATGACTGCAGAAAAGTTTCACTGCCCCAGAGTAATGAATACTTTTATTGTATGCGCTTATTTAATCCTAAGGGCTTCCTAGCTATGGGTGTGTTAGACTTTTAAAAACAAGTCCCAATGTTGTAACTAGAATATAATTAGTAATTGAGAAGTGTAGAGGGAAACAAAGCCTTCTTGCTGCTTGACAGCTGTGTTGGCTGTAGCCATTTTCAGAGCTGGGAGAGGAAGAAGAGAAATCTGAGTTAATTTAAAGCACTCCTAAAATTAGTAGGTACTGCTAACTGAAGGGTTTTTATAATTGCATGCCCTAACTACTTAATCACCAAAGCTGAAAAATTCATCATCTTTCATTTGCTTAGACCTGCTCTGTTCAGTTCTATAGTAAAAACCAGAATGATGTAGCCCCACATATAGGCACAGCTGCTTGTTATGTTCTTTTTAGTTCTCATTTTTTTAACTTCAACACTTTGAATTTGTCCATCTTTAACACTGTTTTTGCAAGAAGTTTGCATGACTTTTGGGTGATTCTCCTAAAAAGATCCAGGTGCCTTGGTTTTTATTCTTCCACTCGAGTATCATGTACTGGGTAAGTTACAGAGCATTGCCATTAAATGTACTGTGTAAGTGATCTGCACCCGGGTATCTGGTTTCTTATCATTCCCCTGTACATTCACTGATGCCAATTACCTATTGCTTGTGGATTTGGGCTTCTTATTTTTTGTTCTCAAACTGGAAAGTGTTTAAAGTTCAGTTCTGGTAAAATGGTACAACAAAGGTGGGACTGATGAAATTGGGAAGCCAAACTCTCAGGTGATGGAGTTTCTCTGTTTAGACAGAGAAATGATGCTATAAATAAAGTTCTGAGGGAAGCATTTAATAGCGTTTTGTTATAGATGTCATTTAACTTAATACTAAACCTTTGCTTGCAGGTACCACAACTTCCTGGCTTTTCCTGGCTAAAGCCCTGCCTTTCAGCATCTGATATTGTGTACATTGGTTTGAGGGATGTGGATCCTGCTGAATAGTAAGTTGATCAAAGGATTTCTGTAAAGGCTTAAGTCGTGAGCTTCTTTCCGTGTCTGGCTGTTCACAAGGGTTGCTAGGTTTAAGCTTAGGCCAGTAATGATTTTGAAAAACTCTATTTTAACAGCTATATTTTGAAGAACTATGACATCCAGTATTTTTCCATGAGGGATATTGATCGCCTTGGAATTCAGAAAGTTATGGAAAGAACATTTGAACAACTGATAGGCAGGTAAGAAACTAGTATCTGAATCAAACTACTGTTACCATCTACTTGTTGAATATCTACTTTCCTGAAAGTTATTTAAGTGAAGGTTGATGTAAGGTGGCCTAACAAACAGAACTGTGACAGTCAATAGCAAAGCCTTAGCCTTTAGTCCTCAACTTCCACACCTTGAACTGGAACTATTTCACAGTGTTTGGCAAAAAGCTACAATGTACATTACAGTAGCCACTACAGTTGTGGCTCTTTTACAGGATTTCTTCTGTTTCTTGAAGAATTCTGCATTTTTATGCAGTTTGACAAGATGTTTGAATCCACTCAAAGTCTAGGATATACACTAAAGTTTTAAAATATAGATATATAGCATCTTGAATTCAGCTGGCAGTACACGAGACGTAAGCATCTGATGGCTTCCTCCTTAGATGATGTGCACATGCCCTGTCCTGACAGCAGCTGCCACTTTCGGTTCAGCTAGTGACGTTCACTGTAACCAGCCCCGGGCTTCAGGTCACTGCTGGAGCCTCTGCTACACTTGCTCACGTCCAGGGACCCAGACCAAGGAGCAAACCCTGCTGGCCCCGGGTGGTGGGGAGAGGATCAGAGTTAGAAAGGGCAACCTCTCACCCCAGGGTAGAACAAAGCCCCGTAAGCAGAGCGAGGTCTGTGTAGCTGTGCTGCGTGCTGTTGTATCTAAAGGTGTGCTCACCCCTCCCAGCTCCAGCTGTGCTCAGTAAAGTAGTTGCTCATCCAGATGCTGCTCCCTACTGAGCACCTGCAGTGAGTTGGAAGGACAATCTACCACTTAAATAGCTCATCTGAGTGACAAGCACTGCCCAGTTTATTAAGCTGTCATCAGTTGCCAGACTTCATATAGTAACTAACTAATATAATATTATAGGTTTGAGATTATCCTTCACTTTTTCATCAACTAAGCTGACACGACACAGTTTGGAGGCGGCCTTCAGCTGGCGACCTGACAAATGCAGACTGGCCCATTCACCTCGATGAGCTGTCTATGAAATCCGCAAGCTTGGGGCTTGCTCCATCCTAGATGCCATGCAAATCAATGTTCAGCCTTTCACCGTGACTTTCTGTACAAAAGGAGAAAAAGCTGGATTGTATCATATGTTTATCTATATTTTTCCAACTAAGGATACAAATACCAGCTAAGGTGGTTAGAACTAAAGTACTTACCTTCAGCCAAATCACACCTGAGCAGATGTTGAGTGAAACTAAAAAGACAAACTTCTGTTCTCCTGCTGTGTACCAGGGAAAGTTCAGAGATGTTTCAGAGTCCAGAGGTACTTAAAAAAATTAAAAACCCTTCCCAAATGTGTGTAAGACATGGTACAAGACTTGGGGGGGATCTTTAGCATCATGCTCCCTACTTTGCTGATCAGCCTGGACAGTAAGAAATACGTGTAGAACAAGCTGAAGGTTCTGAGAGGGCTTTTCTTGTTTTGTTCTGTCTCAGGAGACAGAGACCAATTCACCTGAGTTTTGACATTGATGCGTTTGATCCCTCACTGGCTCCAGCAACTGGGACTCCTGTTCTAGGTGGCCTGACTTACAGAGAAGGCATGTACATCACGGAGGAAATACACAACACAGGTAGGAGTTGACCAGCAGTATTGGACTAAGCAAGGACAGGACAAACTACATGGAGCTCATCTTGGTTGTTTTTCCTGTGTAACTAAATAATAAGATAAATGTAGTCAAAGCTGAGGTGCCCACAGAGTCCATTCTGCCTCCAGTAAGGGAAAAGGAAGGCCTGGGGTTGGGCAGTCCCCAGGTGCTGGAACCATCAACAACTTCAACTTACCAAAAGTAAATAAAATACGTGATAGTAACAAGTTATGCCAAAAATGACTTGGTCATCTTGTATAATACTGTCCCCTATTTCTACATATGAGGTGAGATGTAAAAATGGGCATTTGGAATGAAAAACTGCCTAAAATTGCTTGCCTACAGTTTGAAGTCCCATTCTAGCATTCAATGCTAACAAATCAAGCTTTCACTAAGTACACTACACTTGCCTCTATATGAGGACTGTCTTCCTTATGCCCTGAAATTTGTATTTAATGTGCTTAACCAATGAGTTATTTGCAGTAAAAGGAGGAAAAAACCCCAGAGTCAACAGAATCATAAAATGGCAAAAAGTACTAGGCGAGGCTATTTTATATCCCCCAAGTTTTGGACTGGGAGAAAACAAGATTAAAAAACATTGCTCTCATAAATGTACATGGAACATCAGACTTATTTTTCCTGAATGCTGAAAGCAGGAATGAATAGGGCAGAGGCGATGTAAGAAAGAACCAAATTAAAAGCACAGACTTGCATCTAAGAATGACAAACCTCATCCCTCACTTGAGAGCCAATTTTCCTTGTCTAAGGGGTAGAGTAGGTCACAAGCTCAAATATCAGACTCGCTGCAAGGAATGAAAGGCTGCAAAAGAAACCCTGCAGGAGGTGTTACCCTTCTTGACAGTAACAAAGCTGTAAATCATTTTCACAGGAATGCTTTCAGCTGTAGACATGGTTGAAGTCAATCCACTGCTTGGAGCTTCTCAAGAGGAAGTGAATGCAACTGCTAGTCTTGCAGTTGACGTGATAGCAACATGCTTTGGGCAGACGAGGGAAGGAGCACACACTGCTTTTGATGAACTCCCAACACCCAGTTCTCCAGACGAATCTGACAGTGAAGAGCAAGTGAGGATTTAAGAACCCACAGTGTTGGATACACAGGACACTACAGAGCTCTGCTGAGGCATTTGAGTGGGTAGATTGTCAACACTTGGCAAATACTGTTTAACTTCTCAATTTTTAAATAAACTAGCTTTTCCACTGGTCGGTGGCTACTTTATTACATACCAAGATTTATTCATTTAGTTAAGTATATACAAATGGAGACAATAAAATATTTATTACCTTCTTATTCATCTTACCAGTAGTTCAAGTCTGTCTCTGCCTTTTCCTTTTATTCCCAGTCTCTGTCTCTCTAGTGTCAGTACAGTTTCAGCTGACTGTGCTGTCTCATGGGACAGTTCAATCCTCAGACAGTCACAGGGAACAGCCAGCCCATCCCGTTCCTCAACAGTAGAAAAGCTCATCTTGGTCATGAAGATTCATCTGCTGCGAAAGAACTTGTAGTAGACCACACCTCCCAGGATGGCTAGTTCCAGGATGATGATAATTGACAGTAACAACTTGTTGGTGGTAACTCTAGAGTAAAAAAAAAAAAAAAAGCCAAGATAGCTTTTTTTTCCCCCACGATTATGGGAGCAGATTCTAGATAATTTGATCACCCTCTTACCTTCAATAAGTATAGTCCCTGGTTCAGCTAGACCCCAAAGTGCTATTCAAATAGCTCTTAACAAGCAGGAAGGGACACACTCAGTAGTTTCCTACTCATGTTTTCCTGGAAATTGTGCTTAAAGCTTCTTGCTTCAACGCTAGCAGTTTGTTCTTTCCCTGTCCTGCATAGGGTGGATCATTCTGCTCTGTGTACACCTGCTCATTCAGTTAAGTGAAGAGGAAAACAGCAGTTGAACTCCTGTCCTAAAGCCCACAGTGTCGTGCTTTTACTTGGAACTATGTAAAACTGTAAACTCTCAAAATAATAATGCATTTTTACTACTGAAAATTATACCATTACCAGAACTTCCTTTAGGAATGGGTATAAAGGAAATGGTGTCAGGCTAGAAGTACCTACTGGAAATATACACCTTGATGAACTAGTTTATAAGGATCATTAAACCATACAGTTAAGAAACTGTAAATACACTTAAGTAGCCGTGACAAGTCATCATGAGTTTCTCATATGACAGTCTGGCTACGATAGAGCTTTACTCTGGGCTAAAGAGATCTGTGTCAGACATCTAACAGTGAGTGCTGCAGTGATTCATGAACAACAAGGAGTTGCACCTAAAGTTACCATTAGCAGTTTGCTGTAACTTGCTTACATGCTCACCACAATTCAGCATGTGGGGTGGTTAAAGACCCTCTATTATCCTAAACAAGCAGCACAAATTCAGTGGTGTTCAACTACCTGTACTCCATTAAGTAATTTCCAGAGCAGAGCAAACACAAAGTAGCATCTGTACCTGGGCACACATTCTGTTTACCCATTCCCTAAAGCCTCCCTGCAGTTCCAGCCGACACCGCTCGCTCTTTATTTTTTGCACGAAACTGGCAGGGAACAATGCTGCAGCCCAGTGCTGCCCCAAATCAGGCACACTACTCACCTCCGGGACATAGAACGTAGAATCTTGCGACTCTTGCTCAAGTTCTCACTTGTATTCACCAACTAAGAAGAAACAAAAGTTACCTGTCAGTTAACAAGTACACAACTACTCTGTAAAGATGCACCTGGAAGGAGCTAGTGTTGAAATGCTGCCATTAATACCGGGACCAAGGCTAACCATCTATTTTCAAAATCCAGAGACAACACTGTTCTCTATACACAATATGAGCCGGAAGCATTGTCTCCTTCCTAAGGAGGAAGTGAGACTTCCATGTATACTCTCCCTTAGCTACATACAAAGCTAAGCAAGTTAGGATCACTTTCTGCCCCTTTAGTTACTATACAAATATCAGAAAGTTGGTATTAATTCCTTTCATTAAGTTTCCTGCCATTATTCTAGTTGTTGACACCAGAAGAAAATGATCCTGAGGTGCTCTCCCCAGTGCGTATCTGGAGCCATCCGAAATGCTGTTCAATCGCTGGCAAAGGACGAACCACATTGCACTGGCAGGTCGAAGTGACCCAGTGGATACAAGCTCTGAACTGTTAACAGATAATCCATTTCAGCTTTGTAATGCTCAGAAATGAACTGCCAAGTATTTCTAAGTCACCTGCTAAGAAGCACGTAATTAAGTGAGGCTAGAGACAGCTAAGAAAGCTGTTGTCCCACAGAGTCAGGATTCGGGGCGTACAGCCACTGGAGCTCCCCGGGCAGAGGTTTCCCTGTTCCACTTCTGAGCCTTCCCAGGCAGTGAAAGGTAAGCCAGCTCGCTCGCTCCCCATCGCAGGCACCTGCCTGCACAGCTCCTCTGTGGCTTCAGCTATTGCCCCCAGCCGCACAGCTGGCCCCGGAGGTGCGTTCCTTTGCACTGGGAGGGACTGGACCAAGCTGGGAAGAAAACTACAAAGTCTACCCGAAGCATACTAGACTTCTGATCTTTGCTATGCAAGACCAAACAAGAAGAAAATCCGCTTCTAGTTGGAATGTGTGGTTAATACAATTCAGCAACACAGTGCCTTAAAGGCTCGCAGCAACAGTCGCACCTTCACAAACAATCTGTGGATAGACTGATGTGCTTGAAGGACTCTAATATCTTTAAGTAGAAAAAGAATGGACAAAAACTATACCTACAAATCTTAAGATCACATTTCCTTTCCTGATCTCCAACCCAAGTTTGGGAGCAGGGCAAATAAAATTTTGGCTGAAATTGAAAAACTGCTTAAATGAAAAAGCTACAGGCTTTGTTGCAAGTAGAGCTAGCTCCTAAGAAAAGAGGTTTGCTTTTTGTTTTGGCTGAGTGCGCTTACTTGGCAAACTCACCATCCCCTTGCAAGTCACTCATCCAAAAGCTTTACACCGAGGACCCCTTGTACACACAGAAAATGCCATCAGTTTATTACTTCAAAAATCAAATTCTCAGTTTTGCATATGTGTGTAAACATAACAAATTAACTACTTGTTCAAAGCTTCCACAGTAGAACCGAGGCTCCTTGACCCGAGGAACAGGCATCTTGTCTGACACCACTTTCTCCCTCCTTAGCTAACCTACAGATATTGGAAGTAGTAAATAATTAAGTTTCAATTAAATTTAATTTCATTAGAAGAACTTGGTAACTGCCTCCCAAATCTAAACCTTTACTAGTAATCTAGTGGTGAGCAACTCCTAAGCAATTTTTTAAATCTAATTTTTTCAGTAGTGCTATTTTTTTTAAGCAGATTTCTAGCTCTAATATCCAATCTTGCCCAGCCACAGCAGCACACATTTGGCCATCTTTCTTTGGGCACGAAAGAAAAATACTCCCCTCAAACCTACAATAATTATTTTCCTTTCATGAGCACGGCACAGAAACGTGGCAGCCTGGATTCGGTCTGCAGAAACGACCACCAAGTGGATTACCATGCCCAGGGAGGTCTCAGCGTAACGACTGGCATGCAGGTCCCCTCAGCTAACACCAGGTTGTTTCACTACGGTGCCCACAGTTTCCCTGCTTACTCACTCTGCTCTTGGTGCGTTCCAGCTGCTCCCGCTGCTCCCCAAGTTCCTCAATGATATCGGTGCCGATCTGATCTGTTTCGGCAGCAATGCGGTGCGAGCGCTCGATGCTCTGCGTGGCTCGGTTCAGGCTGTCTGTTCCCTGGAGAAGCAGCACCCTCTGTGACTGCAGATGAGTCTGAAAAATGACGTATGTTTAACCATTAAGCACAAAGACAGAGGCATTAGGCTTCTGACATATTAGAAAGTTAGGCCGTGACTCCATCGGCCACCCATTTGTGTTCGCTCTGCACGCTGCTTAACTGAACTGATGTAGCCCGGTCACTTTTGAAAGAGTTCTTGTTCACATCGTAAGGTTACAGTGAAATCCCGTTAAACCTTGAAAAAGGACACACGGCTAAAGAGTGAAGGAGTTACAAAAAACTCTTTGCAACAATTTACTTTTCCATCAAAGAACATATACATAAAACTGGTATCTTTGCTTTCCAGATGCTAACTTTTCTTTCCGTTTGTATCTAAATTCAATCTTATTTGTGACTTCACAGTTGGTTGCTGGGGAGAGCATTAAGAGTTTACAGTTAAAAGGATTAGGAACAAGCAGCACTAACTAACAGATGGACTGCTAAGTAACAAAGATCCTCCTCTTTTCATGTCAGTAGCCTCAGCTAGAGGATAAGAAATGTTTGCTGACTTTGGGGTCGAAAGGAAGCTCACAATAAAGTATTTTCTTAAGCTTCAGAAAGTCTGATCTACCACCCTGCTCTCAGGTTTTAGACAAAGCAATCAGAATCAAATGCAAAAATTTACCAAGCTACTGCAGAATGAGATACTAAGGAAAGAGCCTCTCTCAACCCTTCCCTGTCTGCAGCCAGCAAACAAAAAGCCCACCCCCAGGAACCTTCCGTAGAGCTGGCGGCAGCCTGAAGGTAAGCAGCAGATTCAGGCTCACTAGCTCTGGTAAACAAAGAAACTGTGTGTGTATCTTGCACCATAGCAGCACATCCACAGTGAACTAAGTGCTACAGGATGACTTCTTACATTTTCCTGTAATTATTTACACTGAGATTGCTTAAATGAGAATTCTACCAGAGAACCTATGCAATGCATGATTCACACACTTTGCTAGTTTTGGAGACCAGAATGAGATCAGTTTACCTTTCCTCTCAGTCAGAAGCATCACTTTTGTGTTTTCACTGCCGTAAGGGAATGATTAAATAAAGCATTTCAGTACAGAACGTTGTGTAAGTTACTAACCGCATGGCATTCAAGGAGTTCCATTTTGCTTATACTCATATCTTTGTGTTAGAACAGAAAAGCTCTCCTTTGAGTTCCAGGTGTTCTTTCTCCTCCCTGCAATATTGATGTTACATGCAGAGAGATGTACAGGGAGTTATACAAGCACAGAAGCTCAGTGGATTAAAGGAGAAACACTGTAAACAATACATCTGGAATATTATTATTAAACAATCACAGCAGTGTTAAATAAAATTTCTATCTTGTTCTCACACTCTGTTCATTTTCTGTGGAGAAGATTCCGTATTTTATATCGCCTTGATTTCCAGGGCCCAATCCCAAATCTGTGCTTCTCATCTCTCTCTGGAACATGGAGAGGTCTCTTCTGTACGCCCGGATTTTGCTCATCATTTGGTTGCGGAAAGGCAGAGGAGCATACTTCAGTTCTTCCTCCATTTCCCGCAGCTTTAATAAAAGAAAAGGTGTTTATTTTTTAAAGCACCAGATCTATTCTTATCAGCATCTATATTCAAAACTCACCACCAGATGAAGGGATTCACGTGTTTGTATGTGATTGGGTGAGCAGGATTAACCCCATGCCCCTCATTTACTATCGAGTACCCCATCCTGCCTAATGCTGTTCAGCCCCCACAGATTTCCAGAGACAGAATGCCCCAAGGAAGGAAAAAAAAAAATTGCCAAGCTTAAGTGCCTGCTTTTTTCTGAAACGCCACTCTAACTTCACAGTTTGTAAGCTCTGGCTTTTGTATAGTTTCAGCATTTATCGGATGGGTATCAGGTTCTCATCACATCCATGCAACAGAGCTGTACCGCACAGGTAGGCATGCCACTGAATTCATACTCTGAGCGCCTGGGCCTGGTAACCATTAGGATTTGTAAACCCTGAGATTTTGGATGGGTGATTTTTCACATCAACTTTTAGTGACAGTTGTTACAAATTCACAGCGCTTCAAGTTCTTTGCCAATATGGGATCTTTCACGATATGAGCTCTACATCTCCTACATCACCTACAAAGACACATGTCAATAAAACCCAGTAAGTTTGAGGAATAAAGCATCACATTCGGCTGTGACTCAAAAACATCCTAACAGCACATTAATATCAAAAGAAAGCTTAATCCATAATGTCTTGCTTAAAGACAGAAGTCACATGGGGGTTTTTGTGTTCTTCCATGTCACCACCTGCCCAGGAAGCCTATACAATAGAGGTTTCAACTATTCAAGATCCCTGATATTTAACCATCAGACTACTACAGGAAGATTAGATGGGTTAAGATCAATATGAAAAAAGACAGTAGAGGGAGAAAAAAAGAAAAAAAAACAAAAAAAAAGCAGATTCTCTACATGGCCTCCCTACAATCTCTAGCAATTTTAACTGCACCTCTATCACTCTCCTTGGCTCAAAGGGAAGGCAATATCCACATCAAGCACTCAAAATTTAAAACAAAAAAAAAAGCCCTTACGAGTATCTGTCTATATCTGTATATGTATATCTTAAATATGTGATTTGCAGAGGCGAGGGGTAGAATGTGCTGCATCCATGTGTGTGTGGGGGGGGTTGGTAGCAGGGGAGGGGGCTCTATAAGGGTGGCCCCCTGTGAGAAGCTTCTCGAGGCTTTGAAGCTCCCCCAGCTCCAAGTCAGCCCCACCCCTGGCCAGGGCCGAGCCAATTAGTGACGGTGGCTGCGCCTCTGCGATAACGTATTTAAGAAGTGGAACCCAGGAGGAGGAGTTGGAGTTGTGAGAAGTTGTGAGAGACACCTAGGCAAACACCAAGGTCAGTGGAAGAAAGGAGGAAGGGGGGGAGGTGCGCTGGAGCAGAGTTTTTTGTCCATGACCGTAATGGGCGAGTGACCCCTCCCTGTCCTTACCTCAATTCCCAAGCCTTCTGCTTTATTTTCCCCTTCCCAGTCCTGAGGGGGAAGGGGTGAGCGAGTGGCTGCCTGGTGCTCAGTTGCCCTCTGGGCTCAAACCACAACAATATCCACACAGATACATACAACAGTCTTGACAAACACAGACACACCATTCAGATCGATTAATCAAACATTTAAAAAAATACATCATCTGCCCGCCAGAATAGGATCCATATAGAAAGAACATTTGGAAGTGCTGTCCTTTTTAAAGCATCAGTATTTCAACCAGTCAGAAAGGCCAGAAGCCTAGACTTTTGTTTACCGTTTCATTTGCTTCACGCTGTTTCTCATCAAATTCTCGAACTAATTTTTTCTTCTCCTCTGTGGAAGAAAAAGTAGCATGTCAGATAAACTACAGAGAAATGACAACAGAACTCCAACTCAATCCATTATAGACAAGGAAGCTGCCACAGATGGCTGATTACAGAGAGTATCTGAGGTCAAAATTTACCTCAAACAGGAACAGCCTGTTCTTACAACTTTTCTGGAGGTGGGGGTGGAGAGAGAGCAGAAATCACCCTTCTAAATGCTGGCCACTACCTCTGGCAGACAACATAAGTCATTTTTCAAACCTGAAATATTTCTGTTACCTATTATCCTCCAATTTCCACTGACAGAATTGCATGTTGAAAAACATTTAACATGAAAGAATAACAAAGAGGACATGTTGATAAACACCTAATAAATATTTATTATTTTTTGCACGCATTTGGCAAGATTACTGAAGGCTCAAACTCTAATTTGGATTTGAACAGAACATCAAGTCAGTCTACATTCCCAAGTGAGCCCTGACGCTCCTGGCAGACAGGGCACTCTGCATTCTGGTGGTCATAAAGTAACTGGGAACAGGTATAAGCATTCTAGAGTACTCTGAGATTGAAGATGCCATCAAGATAGCACCTCAGGTTCATGGATTGATGCCCAAATGCTTCCCTCTTCTGGAAGTTGTTTGAATCATCCAACAAAACTAAACATTTCAGTTGTCTGAGAGTCATTTACGAAGATCCTTGTATCTAAGGCTTTACAGGCCAAAGGATGGGTTTCATCGCTGTTATTCTATTTTTAAACAAAACCTTAAGACATGTATTTTGCATGTGTTAAAAAACTATCATACCTCTCTAATATCCACGATCTATGAAAGCATAATTCTGAAACTCCCCTTATCTCAATGGAGCTAAAATGTATGGGTTTTAAGCTTTTGCAAAAGCCCTGAAGACAACCACCAGTGGACTCTTGAAGAATACTGCAAATGAAACCAAATTCTATCAGCAGTCTGATAAATATTCACTAGCCTAATTCATCGCTCTCAAGAGAGAATAATTCAGTCTTACATAAAATTCTGGGTAGTAAAAAATGCAGACAATCGTCTCGATAAAACTTCTCTCATTTGATTAAACTTAAAGACAAAACTAAAGTCAACATTATGAAAACACTGTTGCGGTAAAAAAATTACTTGATAATACCTTTTTGTAAACATACTTCTCTGCAGAAGAAGCAGTTTTTAAACCCCTGAGCTCTCAACAGAGAAGAGGAAAAAAATTTGAAGTGATCAAAACATTTTCCTGTAGCTCCTTGCATATACACGACATGCAGTTCAAATCCATATTAAGCCCCAGAATTTGAACTGTAGAGAACTTAAAACAGAAACCCCATAATCTAATGCAAATCTATGCTCACCAGTAGCACACAGAGTCATTACAAACTAAGCTACATCATGACTGTTAATAAATGTCACACTAGCTGGTATGAGGAAATGCAGTTTCACATCCCCAGTTTATTCAGGAGGAAATGCTGACTTAGGAGGCTCCTAAAAACATTCTCCTCAACTTCCTCTGTGATTTGCCACCACATACATTTGTGCCGATGCAATTATTTGCGTAGCTGGGTTGCAAGTGAAATCATGGATGTGAACTGCAGGAAAACACCCTTCAGAAGTCAATATTTTGTTTCACACACCCCATTTCACTAATCTGATTTAAGTAGAAACCTCTTGGAACAACTGCTGTCTCAAACTAATTGAAACCTGGTGCAGTACTGGAAAAAAAGTATTTTAACTTCTCTGTGTCCCCCAAGAGGATTAAGACGACACTGCACTTATAACCAAGCAGCCAAAGAAATGCTAGTTTCCAGAAGTCAAGTAGCAATGGCTCAAGTCTTTTTGTCTATATACCAATAAGAAATCAGGCAATGTGCCTTGAAAGCATTATACTGGATCTGGCCAGATGCCAGAATATACTGAGCATCTTAATTCATACCACTCTGGATTAAACCCTGACTCAAACTACATTGAGAGAACTTTTTTAACGCAGTAAAAGGAAAAAGTACCTATGCCACAGTAACATTACCCACGTGCTCATTAACCTTTAACTGATCTGACACTGTCCTGCACTACATCCTTGTCTCTAAATTGGAGAGACATGGATTTGATGGATGGAACACTTGGCTGATAAGGATCTGGCTGGATGGTCTCACTCAAAGAGCTGTGGTTAACGGCTGGATGTCCAAGTGAAGACCAGTGACGAGCAGCATTCCTCAGGGGTCGGTGCTGGGGCCGGCGCTGTTTAACATCTTTGTTGGTGACACGGCCAGTGGGACCGAGCGCACCCTCAGCCAGTTCGCCAACAACACCGAGCTGTGTGGGGCGGTGACACGCTGGAGGGCAGGGATGCCATCCAGAGGGAGCTGGGCAGGCTGGAGAGGTGGGACCGTGCAAACCTTGTGAAGTTCAACAAGGCCAAGTGCAAGGTCCTGCCCATGGGGCAAGGCAAACCCAAGCACAAATCCAGGCTGGGCGATGAGCAGACTGAGAGCAGTGGATGGAAAATTGAATATGATCCATCTGTATCTTGGGCTGCATTAAGAGAAGTGTGGCCAGTAGGTCGAGGGAGGGGATTTTCCCTCTCTACTCTGCTCTAGTGAGACCCCACCTGCAGTGCTGTGTCCAGCTCTGGGGCCCCCAAGCATAAGAAGGACACGGACCTGCTCAAGTGGGTCCAGAGGAGGCCATGAAGATGAGCAGGGAGCTGGAGCACCTCTCCTTCAAATACAGGTTGAGAGTTGGGGTTGTTCAGCCTGGAGAAGAGAAGGCTCCAGGGAGACCTTCTAGGAGCCTGCCAGTACTTAAAGCAGGTGACAGGAAAGATGAGGAGGGACTTTATCAGGGGGTGTAGTGATAGGATGGGAGGTAACAGTTTTAAACTGAAAGAGGGTAGGTTTAGATTAGATATAAGAAAGGAATTCCTCACTGTGCGGGTGGTGAGACACTGGCCCAGGGTGCCCAGAGCAGCTGTGGCTGCCCCCTCCCTGGCAGGGTTCAAGGCCAGGTTGGACGGGGCTGGGAGCACCCTGGGCTGGGGGAAGGGGGCCCTGCCCGGGGCAGGGGGGTGGGAACTAGGTGATGTTTAAGGTCCCTTCCAACCCAAACCAGTCTGTGATTTCCAATCAATTAGAAATAGATCCAGTTGAAAAGTACAGCTAAATGAAATAGTTTAGAGGGAAGTATCTATATTTGAAACAGATCCAGGCTGTTTAAAATGCCTTCTTACAAATTTTGAAGAAAAAAATTTGTTGCCAGAGCTAGGAATTTGTTATCTCATTTATACAGAGTGCATCAGCATTTCCAAACCTCTGCCCTCCTAAGATGTGCTAAGGACTACAGGTTCTGTCTTCCCTCGAGTTCGAGAGTGTGCCAATCAAAAAAAGTATCTTTTATCACCTCCTGAAGTTTTCAGGATCAGACAACTCAAAATAAAGACACACACCCCTCCCTGTAAGTGCAAGAAGCAAACAAAACATATTAGGAGAGTGGAACACCTTTACCAGATAGACATATTCCTGACTTATCTTAAACTCTCTTAGAAATACTTTCCAAAAACATTACCCGGATTTTTGCAGCAAAAAAGTTAAAGAACAAAACAGTCATATTAGAACTTCATAGTGTGTCTGAAATATGTCTGTAATTATTTTTTTTTTCAACAGATCACAAATAATCTACAAGCATTGCAAAAACTGCTGTCTGTAAATACTCCATTTAAGCCCACTGCTCAAGACTATCCCAGTTCCATGGAGACCTGACAGAACTTTGCTTCACCAAGAGACTAACCAGTCTCTTTTCTAAAAGAAGATAAGGATATCCTACAAGAAAGGGCATTTCTTCTTTCATGCTTTTTATTCTTGTTGACTGCTAATGAAATTAAGTCAGCTTCAAAAGTTGTTGTTTGCAGGTTTGAACATCTTTCTTGTACCAAACTTTCTGGAAATGCTGATGACGAGGACTATGACACCAAATTTAACTTGTTATTAAACAGAAAGCCAGGTAAGAAACAAAATGTTAAGCTTTGCATAGCCTGTGTTATCTAGCGCAGACCGGTAAATTCTGAACAAACCGTTTTTGATTTTATACTTAAGCACATAAAATTGATTCTGGGAGAATGACAGATAGCCCCTACTCATTCCTGTGGTACAAAACCCAAGCTGAGCTACAGCAGCTCACCATAACCACGTATCATGCTTCTCATATGAAGGAAATATTTAATCAGAAAGATTTGGTGACATTGGTAAAAGTCTTATCAGATCACTTCCCTTTCTGGTTCTTAGAATACTGCCAAGTATGTAGAACTGACTTAGAAGCACAATGCCAGGTCCTACAAATAAGTGTTTTCTCAGAGTGTTTTACCCACTCGTATCATATAAAGAATACCCATAAAATCAGGTTTTGCTTCTAATAAAACTTTGTGTAGTTTTTTCTAGTCTGTGAATTGGTGGTGCACAAACCAGGCTTCTAAAACAGTCATTTTAAAATGCAAATCTTCGGCACTAAGTCTACAAGTGTGGACAGTTGTGATAATAAAAACTGCTTCTAATTCTGGTGATGTGATTTGAAACAATAGTCCAACAATGACGAAAAAAAAAAAAAAGGAAAAAACCCCAAAGCACGGCAGTTTAGGCAGTTCACCTAGAAACATAACGAAGTAACATCTAAATCACAACTCCTCCTCAGAGATAAGACTGAAACTGAAAGGCCAGCACTGCAGCACTTGACCGTGGACTTGAAATTTGCCAGACAAGAGGAGCTGCTCCACAGGAGTAAAGCACCAACCGCAGCTAACGCTCAGGAGCAAAGTTACCAAAACATAGCGGCAACTGAAAAATAACACACAGCGAAGCCAGGCCTAAGCAAAACCACCTGCCCCCTCCAAGGAGGCGCCTACCCAAAGCGGTGCACTAAACCTCTACAACTGCCTTGGCGGACTCCTTCCCCTTCCCCCCCCGCCCCCCCGGCTTTCCTAAAAGAACTCTGCCCGCCGGCTGCTGTAGAAACGGGTTTCTTTACGGCGAAAGCGCCCAGGCGCCCCTGCAACGGCCCCACAGCAAGCCCCGGCCGCTCCGCGCCCTCCCGCCAAGCCACGAGGGCGGGCCGGCCGCCGCCGCCTCACCGGCCACGCTGCCCCGCAGCCGCTCGGGCACGCCCCGCAGCTCTCCGTGCAGGCCCCGGAAGATCTCATGCAGCCGCTCCAGGTGCTCCGAAGACCCGGCGCCGCGGCCCGCCATGGCGGACACCGCCCTCCCCCCGGCCCCCTCAGCTACGCGGCGGCGCAGCGCAGCGCCGCTCCCTCCCGAGGCGCTTCCGCCATCCGCCCACCCGGGCGCCCGTGACACCGCCCGACCACAAACCTCCCCCCCTCCACGGCGGCGGGAGCAGCGTGGGCAGCCCGCCGCGGGCTGTCCGCCATAGTGGGGAGTCGCGACGGCGCTGTCGCCGGCGCTAAGGCGCGTCAGGCGCTGCCCGGGGCTGCTGCTGGGGGGGGGGGGGGGGGGCCTCACGGCGCGCACTGCCTGCTGGGGGTTGTAGTCCGGGGGCGGAGTGAGAGCCGCCGAACCCGGCGCCCGAGCGGGTGCCTCGTTCCCCGCATTTCGCTGGCGTTACAACCGTAAAGCGCTGGCGCCAGGCCGCGAAAAC
Source organism: Tyto alba (assembly GCF_018691265.1). NCBI lineage: Eukaryota > Metazoa > Chordata > Aves > Strigiformes > Tytonidae > Tyto > Tyto alba. The sequence continues at coordinate 12,701,261 of NW_024881280.1, forward strand.
GTGTTTTACAAGCGTCTTTCCAGCCAGCCAGGCTCTGGGCTTTCTCTTCAGCTGTTTCGCGGGTGGTTGGTTGGAAAGGGCCATTAAAAAACAGCGGTTTTCGGGTTGTTCCGAAGGACTGGCGCAGCGCGGCCGGCCGGGAGCACGCGGGAGCGGCACCGCCGGCTGAGGGGCGGGGGCGGCCGCACCCGGGGGCGGGGCGGAGCGGGGCGGGGCGGGCGGCGCTTAGCGCCGGCGGCGCGGGCAGAGCGGGCGGCGGCGATGCTCGGCTGCTGGGGAGCTGCGCTGGCGGCCGCCGTCTCCCTCCCCGTTCTCCTTCTCCTGGCAGCGCCCCGCATCAGGTGCGTCCCTCCGAACGCGGCCCCCGCGTGTGCGAGCAGCGGCGGGCGGCGCCGGCCCACGCCGCGTCTCACGGCAGCCCGGTGGGTTGGCCGGCTCGGGCCCGGCTCAGCCCCGGCACCGGCCGCCCGCCGCGGGCTCCGTGCGCGGCCCCGGGGGTGGGGGGAGGCGGCCGCCGGAGCGGGGTGCCCGTTGGGGCGGGGCCCGCCTTCTCCTCACCGCGCCGTGGCGGAGCCTATTGGCCAAGTCTCTGGAGGGCACGGCGGCAGCCAATGGGAACCGTGGCCCCACTTGACGTTAGGGCGGGGCGAGGCCCGGGGGGCGGGGCCTTGCCCCGCCGCCGTTTGAAAAGCCGCGGTGGGGGGGAGGGGGTGGCTTCCCGGTGGCGCCGTCACGATACGATCGCGATCCACCGTGTAACGACGGCCGTGACCCGCCGGGGTCCTGAGCGCAGAGAAACTTCGGGCCGCCGGCCGCCCAGCCCCGAGCCGAGCGCCCTGGGGAGGGAAGGTGCCGGCGGCGCTGGCGCCCTGATGGCTGCCGCCCCCCCGCAGGAGGTATGTCGCTGGAGGACGGTGCAGGTCGACGGCTCAGCTGGAGGGGAAGGTGGCGGTCATCACAGGAGCCAACACAGGCATCGGGAAGGAGACGGCCAGAGACCTCGCTCGGAGAGGCAAGTCACCCGCCTCCAGCCGCAGGCGTCCCTGCGTGCCAGCAGTCCCTTTCCTGGATCCAGGGGAGGATGTGTTTTATGCTTGCGTTTAAGTGAATTGGATTCCAAAGTTATTTCAGGTGAACCCAAGTGTTGCTCCTCCTGAGGCTGTAACCACACCGGTGCAAGTCCTCAGTTCCTCAACTGGTTTCATTACTTGAACTCCAGAAACGGGCCCTGTGACATGACAATACTCTGCCCCTGCAACTGTTCTGAGAGGACTGGGGAAGTTCCAGGTATCACAGGGTTCAGCTTGTGTGAAGCTGGGAAATGTCACAGGTCCACTGCTGGGTGCTTTAGTTATTTGTGGCTCAAGCTAATTTGGTTTAAATGCTTTCTGGGTAACTGGTAAGGAGTTTAAACTACCATCATGGGGCAGTTACAACCCTGTCATACCAGTGTTGTGGTGCACACACCTGACCTGCGATAACCTGGACAGAGGTACTTCAGATGTGCGTTTTCTTGGTCTGGAAACAGCTTTGGGCTGGATTGGAGCTAACACCATAGTAGCATAGGCTTGTCCCTCCCAGCTGCTGCCCTGACTGATGCTGATTACCTAAAGAAACAATAGATTATTTGTAAGCACTGTGTGTAGTCAGACTCCTTGTTGTAGCATTGATCATCCAGCGTGCTCCAGTGATCTCAGCTTCTGTTCCTGCTTTTCCCCCCCCACCCCTTGCAGGTGCAAGGGTGATTGTTGCCTGCAGGGACATAGCAAAGGCAGAAGCTGCAGCCAGTGAAATCCGAGCTGAGACAGGAAACCAGCAAGTCATTGTGAAAAAACTGGACTTGGCTGATACGAAGTCCATCCGGGAGTTTGCTGAGAAGTTTCTAGCAGGTACAGTCCTTCTTTTCAGTGAGAATATTTTACCAAGGACCACTGTCTGCTCTTCTTCCAAATGCTAAATCCCTGATCTGTATATCTTTGCACCATGTTGGGGACTGCGGTTCACAGCGGGGGCTTGTCAGAGGCCATGAACTAATTTGTGGTAGGAGACTTGCCCTTTTTTTATCGAGGCAATGTTGCTGCAACTCAGACAGGCATGGGGCTTTTTGGCTGACTTGTGCCACCTTCTTGTCTGTCTTCAGACTTTGTTTCCCTCTTTAAGGATGTCTTGTTTTTTGCAGAGGAGAAGGAACTCCATATTCTCATTAATAACGCTGGAGTTATGTTATGCCCTTACTCCAAGACTGCTGATGGCTTTGAGATGCACCTGGGAGTCAACCATCTTGGTAAGGCCAGTGAAGTCATGTTTGCATTCAGTGTCTGTGACAAAATGCCAGAGAAAAATCCTGCCTTGAGATTTTCTCTTCCTTATCCTTGTTTCTTGGGGAAGGATGGAAGGCCAGGCAGAGCTCTGGAGATGCAATACAATGTATTTCCTTATCATAGACCCAGTTTAAGTATCCGTACATGTTACCTGGGACATTTGAAATACATGACAGCTCCAGCTTTCTGAAACTGAGGAGCAGAACTTGACGGCCCTAAAAAGGTTTAACTGTTGATTTGGGGGGTGGGGAGGGGGTGTCTTCTTTTCCCTGGACTTGAAATGAGGGCAGCAGTAAGATACAAGTAATATGTCAAAAATACTTTGGAATTTCAGCAGGGGAACCCTTCAGAAAAGGATGACATTTCCTCTCACCCTTAGGTCATTTTCTCTTGACTTTCCTATTGCTGGAGCGTCTGAAGCAGTCTGCCCCAGCCCGCATAGTGAACGTGTCCTCACTGGCTCATCACGGAGGCCGAATCCGCTTCCATGATCTCCATGGTGAGAAGAGCTACAATCGTGGCCTCGCCTACTGCCACAGCAAATTGGCCAACGTGCTCTTCACCCGGGAGCTGGCCAGGCGGCTGCAAGGCAAGTCCCAGAGGAGTGCAGAGTGTTTTTCTGATTGACTTTTGAGCACCATGGATGAGGAGAATGGATTGAAGAAAGGTCTGGAAACTGGCTGTGCAGAAATAAAATGGTTTGAGGCAAGGGTCACTGACAGCTCTTTGCAGGATGAAAATATCTCCTGTCTGTGGAGTCAGGAGACTTCAAACACTAATTTTTTACATCAACAGGGCAGAAGGGTTTAGTAGCTTGGCACAGTTGAATGTACTTCGTTTTTCTTTGGTGCTTGTCATAAACTAGCTGCATCCATGCAGACAATTCTAGTATGGGGGCAGAAGCTGAAAACCAGAAGGAGCTGAACTCCAATTGCAGTCTCCAATAGAAAAGCTAATGCATACTCAGCTGCCTGAAATGTTGATGGCCTGTAGAACAGAAGCATAAAACTAGACAGTACCTCTTAAGTGTCACAACATCTGTCACAGCCATGTCCTTCAGTCCTTTTTATAAACTGAAGTAGTGTTTATTTTATTAAAACAGAAGCAGTGTCTTCTCTAGGAAATTAGTATTACAGTAAATCAAAAGAAGCTGGTGTTCTCAAAAGCCTGATGGAAACTGCTGCTGTTTTTAGCACCCAGCCCCTCTAGCATGGTGTTTTGCAGAAGTCATGCAGTGACTGCAGTGTTGGGAAGGGAGAAGGGGATGTTCCACCAAGCAGGAACTACAGAGAACTTCACTTACTCTCCCTGTATCCATGCCTGGACTCCTCCTTTAAGTTGTAGAATATCTGCAGAATTGAGGAGTATATTACCCTTTTTTTTTAAAGGCAGTTTGATACATGCAGACTTGTCCTGGACTACTTTCTTCTGCTATAGGCACTAAAGTCACAGCAAACGCTCTCCATCCTGGTTCTGTCCATTCTGAGCTGGTCCGGCACTCATTTGTAATGACGTGGCTGTGGAAGATATTCTCATTCTTCTTGAAGACACCCTGGGAAGGAGCTCAGACCAGCATCTACTGTGCAGTAGCAGAGGAGCTAGAATCTGTGACAGGACAGTATTTCAGGTGAGTGCAAGCTGTGGAAAATGAGACTTACTGTCCTGCTTCATTAAGAATGGACCGGGTAAGAGGCTGGCTAATAATACTAAAGATTTGCCCCTTCTAGGTCTGTTGCAGTGGGTGTTGTGCTAGAAATCTTTGACCTGTGCAACACTTCACACAGTAGCAGGGTCTTTAGTGCTAGGAGTATTACTGTACTCAAAGTGCAGGAATGGCTGTCACATGCTCAGAGCTCTAATCCTGATCTGCCTGAGAATTAGGCAAATCACTTCTCAGTAGAGCTGTTTAGTTAATGAGGTCACTTGAGTAAATCCTGGGAGGACCACTTTGGTTCTCTTTGTAGTTTTACCCCACTGAAGCAGAAGAGGCCTGTGCTCCCAGGGAGCTGGGAGGGCTGATGGTGCTGCAGAGCTAGGTGGACAGATTTTCAGGACCGGCATGTGACAAAATAACTTGATTCCCCCCTGTGACAGACCCAGCAGCTGGGAGCAACTTCTGCTGGGATGCCTATTGCTCTGTCCTGCAAACTGTCTCATGTAGCTCTCACTACCAACACTGTTTTTTGACTTACTCCAGGACCCTGCATAGTTATACCACTTCCCCTCACCAAAACTACATCCCAGATCAGTTCCAAGTCATTATCATCCTACATTTGAAGACTGCCATTTGAACACATTCATGCAGATTTGTCTGTCAGCTTCCCACTGGGTGTAGAGCAATATAACAATACTGGGGTTTAGGAAATTGATGTGAAAATTTTTCTTATTACTCAGATGGATACTGTCAGAGCCTTTGCATCTTTGCAGAGCTTTTTTTCTTGTGATATGTGACCAGATTAGTCTGTAATGACTTTGTCTGATCTTTGCTTGGGAGTTTGTAACATATTAATCAGACTTGAATGTATAAATAGATGTCTTAATCCTCACTGAATGACTGTCTGGCCCAGGATATAAAGGGAGCATTTATGTGCTGGAGTACAGAAAACTTTGGTGGATTTTAAACTTGTAAAAGAACGGAGTTTTGGATGTAGTGGGAAATGAATAGCTTCAACAGAAATTCACAGTTTACATGGGACTAGCCTAAAATTCTTTTCACTTTCCAGGCAATAGAATATAAAGCACAATTATAGACATTAATAAAAGAATTTGCATGCCACGGCAAGACAGGTGGAATTCAAAGTCATTTCAGGAACATCAGAGACTGCACTTGGACCTCTAAAAACAGTAGGCCGGATAGAAATCTTACGAGATGCAATTTCCTCAGTTCTCTTAAACTCCCATGTTATTGCAGCAGCATCTAGCATTACAAATGAGAACACATGATCTCTATTCCAGACAGCGTGCTGTCTAATGGCAGGAGCTGAGAAGAAAGGAGCCACAGTTCAGAGGATAATGGAAAAGGGGATAACCTTACATGGTTATTGCAGTATTATTATTCTGGGGCAGCTTTGCCTTTTGCACAATGGCAATATAGTGGAATGAATAAGATGGGATAAATTGTTTAGACTGAAAGGCTGTTTGAGTGGCTTTTGGGTAGTGTTTGCTAGAAAAGGTGCCCCTGAAGAAGTCTGATTAGCATTTATAGCTGTTTTTAGTGGAGTTAATGAGACTGTGCACTGAAGAGTATACAGTAGAGCATATATAGGTTTCTTTAAGAGTGGGGACAACAGATAGAGCTAGACTGGCTTGCCAGTTCTTGGTAGTGGGTAGAAGAGACACTCTTCCCTTGCCAGTTGGAAAGAAAGCTTTCTCAGCGTGGCTTAGCACCAACCCTTGCTCATTTGCTGGATAGCCTCCCACCCTCCTTCAATTGCTCTTGATTTTAAGCTGCTAGAAAGCACGTCCATTATCTTAACACAGACATTTCAGTGCGCTAATGCAGGTGGAGATCTTTGACTTAGGAATATTTTTTATTTTTATTTTTTCTTACAGTGATTGCCAGCCAGCATATGTATCTCCATGGGGTCGGGATGATGAAACAGCAAAGAAGCTCTGGAGTGTGAGCTGTGAGCTCCTTGGCATCCACTGGAACTGAGCAGTGCAGACCAAGTGTGTGCCTGGCTGAGCCCAGCGATGCTTCTCCTGGGAAGACCACTGCTGAGAGACCTCAAGACTAGAACTCTGATACTTCAGCTGCCCTAATGATGGTTCTGTGGACACAATCTATTGTGAATTTCTGGAATATTACACTTAAGAATTGAAATTTTGAAGCAACCAGTCCCCCCTCCTAGCTGGAGAATTAGAGCACTGATGCAGGAAGCAACCTTTGCTTGGTATGAACAGCCAGAGGCTATTGCTGTCTGGCTTTAGAATAGAAATGGAGGTTGCAGTCTTAGGTTTAGGTTATGAAGTAACAAAGATTTTTTTTCTTAACAATAATAAAAAGGTAGGACTCTCAACTTACACTCTATGAGCTTGGTTTCAGTTCCTACTATTTGACCTGGCAGAGTGAAAGTTCTGTAGGATATTAGATTTTCTTGCAATTACATGCAATACAAATGCTCTCAAGTACACAGAACCAGGAGCTGGCCTTTTTGTGCCAAGCAATAGGTAAAGTGTTTAGGTGGAATCAATTATTTTTCTCTACATTCTCTGCAAGAAGCTGGACCCTAGCCACTGAAGTATCTTGGTCCCAAATGCCCAGTGATTGCAGTAGGTTAACTGAGGGTTGGCAACTCTTGAGAACCCAGGTCTTAGCGCAGGTGACTGGGAGGTTAAAAGCTGCAGGAGTGCCACAACTGTGTGTAAGCAAGTTATCTTATTAAAAAAACAAATTAACATTTCTCCTGTAAAGCACTGAGCAAAGATGGTGTAAAAGTGGTCAGAATAAACCCACCAGCTGCACCTTAAATGACTTTAGAACCTAGAAAAGGGAGCAGAATAAGTAAAGAACATCTCAACTATGTTAAAAAGCATTAAACAACTTCAGCTGAGACTTTAGCTTTAAATGACAGCAAACTACCTAGAGCTAAATAGCTGTAGCAGAGGTCAGGAAGGACTGTCTTGATATTATGGTCAAGTTAGCTACAGGACAGGAAAGTAAGACTTGCACAGAAATCTTTACGTTTGTCCACCCAGCAGTGGCTGGCCTTGCAGTACCATGTGGCTTGCACTGCCGAAAGGCAGCTGGGTCAATCCATGCAGTAAGGGGATGACTGCTCCTGTGGAACTCCAGGGCTACTCTGGGGCAAAGTGCTAGAGTATGATCCTTAATCAGATTATTTCTGAAAGAGTTAAACGGTTAGAAAACAAGTGCTATAGCTCATAGGATTATCTTCTGCTTTTGTAAAAAAGATCTGGAAGTTTTTAGACTTGCGTATGAGCATGCCACTGTGATCAACTGCCAGTCCGGGGAAACAAGTGCTAATTTTGTGATTATTTCTTTCTGCGGGGATATTATCTATGCAGATCAGTCCTGTGCTACCTCTGAGCAATACTAAATAAAGCTGTTACCTTTTACAACAGGAGACCGTATCTTCCTTCAGAAATGTTGAATTGGTTTACCTGATGTTGCTGTTACATGTACTTGCCTTACTAATGTAGAGAACTCAGTTTTGGTAACATTTTAAATTTCCTTTAGAGAGCAAGGGTAGAGCTCCCTTGCTTTACCTTTTTTCCTTCCCTCTCTATGCTTCATCTTGAATACGAAGCTAAATCCACAACTACAATGTAGCAGTACAATGGTTCCTGGCATTGCAGGCTTGGCCTCCTTTGTGTGTGGTTCTCTGATCTTGAAAGTGGCTTTCAGGAGCAACAGAAACCATTTTAAAAAAGCAGAAAGTGGCTCTAGGCTTAAATATTTTGCCCTTGCAGGTCAATGCTCTTCTCAAAGAAGCCTGAGGGTAGATTTAACGTAAGACAGAACTGCACATTTCTGTAGACACACTCATTCTTTTCGACATGGGCAAGTCATTTATATCTTCCTCTAGGCTCATCTGAAAAATGAGGGAACTAAAGCTCATTTAGCTGTCTCAAAGACAGGCTTGTAAGGGAGAGTTAGATTAACTTGCAAAGCTCCTAAAAGGATTACCGGTCTGGGAGAGTACATGTATGAGGCTGAGCTAGCCTCTAAAGATGTGATACTCCAATTGATCTAAATATTGAGGACCCTGTAGCAGAGAGATTCTGCATGACAGAACAATTATCCCCCTTCTAATTACTCTTCTAAGCATAGCCAAAAGCAAAATACAGCTCTAGCATGAGATCCACAGCTATGCCAAGATAAAAAGCGAACAGAAGATACATTAACAGTCATAATACTTTATTCTCTTTTTTCATTGTAAACAAACCTTGGTCATTAATATAGAAGTTCTTTTTAACTGGCAGTTCTCAATCCCTTTTTGATGCTCAAATATTCAAAGCCCCTTGATAATTGCACTATTCATGACACAAGGCAGTTAGGATCAAAATTCCAGTTCTGCTGGTAAGAGAAAGATTCCTACAATCCTAGGTTAAGAACATCAAATTACAACAAACACTAGATAAAGTGCATCAGGTACAGTGCAAAGAGGTCAGGAAGAAAGGCAGGTACAGAACTGACTGGTCTGCATGGCCAACTCCACTCTCTGTGCTCTGCACAGCTGAAGGAACTCAAGCAAAAAAGTAAGTATTACAGCAGTGCAGATCTGGATACCCACAAAGAGTAAAACCTCTCCCCGTAATTAGAGATTTGAAAATGATCGAAGACAAGGATAGTGTCATGTTTTAGGATTAGATTAATGGCTATAATCTGACAGAAAGCTAGGTCAGTCTGGCCAAGAAAACAAAAGCTTTCATTAGTACTGCCCACTAATGAGATAATACAAATCTCTGGTCAGGAGATTCTGAAAGCTAAATGTGGTCATTTCTGACTGCTTTGCTCCAAGACATTTCTAGCCCTGCTCTAAGGAGCCGAACACCTCCAAGAGAGGTGCTTGTGTCAGTGAGGCACTGATCGTGGAACAGTAAAGGAGATGGACCAAGTCCAATACCACGGAAGTCCATTCTGTCACTACAGTGAGCTCGGAGACAGTGCAAAACTCTTATTTGACAGTCTCTATTTTATGTACTAAAACTATTTACAGTTATATTACACTTCAGAAAACCTGTTGTTACTTTTAAGTAAACAACTAAACCTTTTAACGAAAAAGTGAACTAGTTTTCCTACTTCTCTGCTGTTTACATGTATTTCAGCACAAGACACTCTTAGAGTGCTATGTTTTGTTCTGTTTCTTTTTGAATATCCTACTATTGTCTACCACTCTTCTGCCCATTTCTCACATCTCAGTCACAGCTGCAGAGAAGCAGCTGCTTTTTTCAGCATCCCTGAACATAGCCATTACACAAAGATTCCTGCTTTTTCATAAAACCGAGTTAACCTAACACTTCCAGAGCAAAGCCTATCAATATAGTCTATACAGTATGTTCTGCTAATAAAAACTTAGTCTGGTGTTCTGTTGTACCTGACAGAGACAGGTAATTCTGGTAAGAAACAAGTAAATCCCTGTGTGACAGGAACACAGACCACTTGTTGAATTTTACCACAGCTTGCTCTGTCCCTATTTTCTGCTATACTTGATGAAAACCTGTGTATGTTTACTGGCAACTGTTTGGTGATAAAGCTGCATTGCAACAATTTATTGGATATTGCCATAGCAAAGAAAGAGGTACATGATTTTTCAACTATTTTAGAGGAGTCTTCTCCCTTTGTATTCTCTGTACAGGATATGTCCTTTATAACTTCATCCATCCAGTAAGGGCTCAAGTGCCATACGTATGGCACACATCAGACAGTGTGACTGGTAAGTAGAAATTTGCCATGAAGAATCAGTTCCTACCTTTTCAAACAAGTTCATACCCAGTTCAAACAAACTAAAAAAAATTGGGCACATTTTACTAGTGGGGAAGAAAAAAAAAAAAGCAAATCAAAAATAGCAATGGTTTGTATAGTGGCTTAAAAACATCTCTGAATTTCAGTCTTTGTAAAAGAAGATCTCTCCAACCTTGAAAAAGTTTATAGGAAACCCGTAATCACAAAAACTTTTATACTCTAGGCTACAGTGAGTTAATGAGATTTTTCTGTCCTCTCTACATAGGTTTTCTGGATTAAAAAAAACATACAATAAAGTTCAGTGCCTTTAAAAAAAAATAAAATCAACCCAACACCCCTCAAAAACAACAACAACAAAACCCCCCAATCCAGAACCAGAAGTGCCCTCTTTCATCCACCTAAATTACTGGTCAGTTTGAAACCACCCCCTTCCCACCCCACCAAAAAGATAGCCAAAAAACCCTGAGGTAGTGACCGTTTGTCAAAATACAGGACTGGCACTTGTAATTTAGTTCCCTTCCTTTCACCTGAGGCACATTAGCAGCAGCCATTTGTCAACATCATCAGTCAAAAGACTTCCATTTTACCAAGAGATTGCTGAACCACACACCTTTCAGATGTCTTGAAGCCTTCTCCTTTTGCATGATGGAGAATGTCGATTAGTTATTACTTCCTAGTGCCCTGTGGAAGCCGGTTTCTCATTTTGGACTGGTGCACTGAGAGCCACTGGGCACAGATGGCCTTCACAACATCATCTCCACTGTTCTCAGCCAGCTGCCGCACATGCTGGACTAGCTGCACTGCTCTGGTCCTCTCCTGTCTCACCGAGACTAGATAGGCAGAACGCAACTTGTTGCACATCACGTAGGCCTGGATCTGAAGCAGAACTTGGTTAGAAAGCTGTAGTAAACTGACAGGACAAGTTTAAGCAAGGATTCATTGGAAATACCTAGCTCAGAAGCATATTGTAGAAGGTAGTAGCAGTATATTATGAAGCAGAGTATAGCATGGAGCAGATCTCAATGTAAAAGATGGACAGACCACTGTATTTCATTATGTTTGTCTCTTGTGGAAACTCCTTTACTGTATCACCATGAAATTAGCATCAAGAATCCTGTCTTATGGATTAATTACCACATCCTCATAGCAAAGAGTCTAGACCATTAATTTTCTTCCACTGCTGGTTCTAGAACAGCTCACATCTTTCAGTGATATATCTTCTATCAACACAGAATGAAAAGCCTATTTTTCAATCTACATATAACAGTGAGTTTGTTGTTGGAGCAGGACAGAGCGCAGTCACAAATCTTAAGATTTTATTCCCAGTTATGCCATTCAGGATCTATGACAATCCACAGGCACTAAGCCACAGCCTCTTCAACCATAAACACACATCTACAGTTCACATATTTATCTGTGACTCTCTGATGACTTGGCCAGCTGGTACAAAAGCTAACAAACAAACAAAGCAGTTTAGGCCTCGCCTCCTCTAGCAAAAAAGTGTATCAGAATTGGAGAAGCTTTATCATTTAACTCTCAGTCACAACAGAAATAGTATAACCCTGAAACAATCATCTTGGAGGGATGTTGATCCTCCTTAGCTGTCTGCCATTGCTAGAAACTTACATGCACTTATGTGAAAAGTTGGATAACAAAACCAACAAACCCACCAACGAACCTCTTTGAAATACTTTTCCTCCCACTATAACAAATGCCTAGCTCTCACTCTGAGAGCTGTCGAGAAATTAATAGGGATAACATCAATCAGTAACTTCATGTCACAGCTCTACAGTCACAAACACCACAGCCTCAAGGAATTCACTGTGATTTCTACAATCTAGGAAGTGGCCTTCAAAACTCTGGCTTGAGTGAGGATGAGAGAGAAGATGGTGAAATGGAGCATGTGGCATGCAGACCAAGACTGGGCTGTTCAGCTCTTGCTAAATAAAGGAGTTTGTCTACCGTACGCTTTTACTTACCTTGTTTTCATCACTGTCCATATCCTGAATCAGATTATCAAGATCCTGTATCCAAAGAAGGGGAAAGGTGTTCACATTTATAGTGAGCACAGTTTGCAAACCTTTACCCCATCAGGGACCAAACCCCTGCCCAGAAGAAGGGCAGCCAAGATCACAGCTGGATGGCTACATTGTTCCAACTGCAAGTGCTGCAGATGTTTAAAATACAAAGTCCAATTCTCCCCTTTTAACCACAGCTTCTCCTGACTGTCATGTCTGTGGGGTATCCCTAGAGAATGCTATAAGCCTGAGAGCCCACCAGGGACATGGGTCACATTGAATTAATGAATCTGTAGGTTCTCTGCACCCCAGCAGGAGTTGGCCCCCGTGGCCCACCCTGACCCAAGGGGTGGACTGCGTCCCCTAGCCTGATTAGTAGAACTTCACAGAGGGCATCATCTTCCTTCACCGGGATGGAAAAGACACTGTGGTAGGCAAGGCAAAGCTTAAAATTGTTTCCTATGGAAGCAGGAGATTTCTGTCTCCACACATCCTTTGTGTTAGCCAGGGAAGCCTCACTGAAGGGAACACCTCCCACCCCAATCAGGAGTATTTGGCAGGATCCTGTGAAACAAAGGTTCTCTCCCCATCACAGGTACTCATTTGGGAAGTGCAGGGTAGAAGCATGCTACAGCTACTTACTGTTTCCTCTCAGAGTAAATTGCATGAGGCAAACCACACACTCCCACCTTTAAACAATGCAAGTAGTACAGAGCCAGAACATGGTTTCCCTGTAGTCTGTATTGTATATACCCATTTTGCTTCAAAAGGGACACAATGCAGGATAGAATTACCTCAGCAGGAATGTTCTTGAACTCATTTAGACAGTTTAGGATAATGTTATCCCCATCGTTTTTTGCTGCAACTCCAGACTCACTGACACACTTGAGGAGCTGCCGGATCTCACTGTACTTCTGCTGCTTCACCAGCTGCTTGGCCACTTTGCTGTACACTTCTGTAGCCTCCAGCTGAAAGTCCTAAGAGGCAGTTGGAACATCAGAGCAACACATTAAATATTCTCAGGTTTTCTCACAGGGAATCTACACAACTGAGACAGTATCTCCTAAGGACAAAAATATTACACCATGCTCCAAAAAGTCAAAGCTGTTTTGGGGGCCTCTGATTTTCCAGTCACCACTGCTCAGGGCTGGCTTAAAGTTTTCTGTGATCAGACTGGTCAAACTCAATTTTGTTCAAGAACAAGAGCACTGTTATCACCAACCTTTCAGGGGCGGCAAAAAAAAAAATCAGTTTTATTTCTTCTGGCAAAAGATCTTTCCTAGGTCCCTACCCATCTCTCCTTCACTTAGCAAGCTCCCACTATATTCCTACAGCCACCCCACCAGCAGTCACCCTTTGCATACCCCCAGAAACAGGAGGCAACTGACCATCATACACCTCCCATGTGAAGGAAGAGAGGATAAAAGCTGAAGACTGATCCTGCCATGAATAAGGCAAGAAAAGAAAAATAGGAAGGAAACAGAAGTGATGCTAGGCAGCTGGACTGGCTGCTCCGTTTTTACTGGGGCACAGTGACTGCTGTTGCTGCCAAGAAGTGCAATTTTTCTAAGGCTCTCCATCTCACTACAAACAGGCATTCTGCCTTGTACATCCTGACCTAAAAGAGGAGCAGGGCCTGCCATATCCACAAATACCCTTTCCGTGTGCCACCTCTGCCAGAAGCGTCCTTCTGTCCCAAAGAGGAGGCAACTGCAAACTGCACTGCTTGAAACAGTATCTTTTAGAGCTCCTAATATATATGGGTAAGAAACACATAAAAAAAGTTTGGAGGCTCATGAGCTATGCTGACTGATAAGGACCTCAACTTTTACCCAGACATGAGGAAGGAGATGTCCTCAGAGAGTATTTCCAGTTAATTAGCTTTGCTCTCTGTCAGAAGAGTAGTACAGATATAGCCCTGGCCTTATTTATTCACTGTGTCTTTGCATGGCTATCACGAACTGCAGAGAGCTACCAAGTCAGAGCTCTCTACTCACATCTGTGATTGTGGTTTGCCAGAGTTAAGCCACTGAACGAGGTGCAGAGCAAAGGAAAAGCTGTACTTAATTACTCTGAAGGACCCAATTAGTTTGGAAGTATACTACTGAAGCAGTACGTTAATTTCTTTACCAAGCTTTGTCCAAATACATAGACATTTAAGACTTGAACTAGCAACTTGTCTCACAAGAGGTTTTTCTTTTGGGGGATTAAAAGATGTTTTGCAAAAAAAGTCTTTTGCTTTAACGATTTCTGCTTGCAGGAGTTATTTTTGTAATAACAGTGCTTGTTATATGAAGTTTTTTCATACCTGGAGGACTCTAAATGCAATTCCAAATCCCTCCTCAATGTTTTTGCCTTCCAACATGACCTGAAAAGAGAGACATAGACAAGTTTGGGCAATGCACATTCTTTTTTTCATTACGTACAGTGAAATAAGAATGCATTTCTAGATTTTGCCCAAAGGCCAAAAGACAATGCATTACTTCAACAGAAAACAGCACCAGCCCAACAAGTAGAGCAAAGAGAGGGTCTATTGTCACACACCGATTCCCTGTGGGACATTGGACAAGTTACGTATGGAGCTGAGATGAAGTTAAACCAGGTTACAATAATAGCAGTATTTGCCTTGCTTCAAAACACAATATGATGTATAGTCAAAAGGCATGTTACCATCTGCCTCTGCAAGTTTGAACTTTGAGGAGAGGAGCTCCAAGTTCTCACATGTTCTCTGCTACTTTGAGAAAAAACAGGATTTTTCCATAAACAGTAGGTTGCATGCATGCACGCACAAGTAACCTGCCCATGAAAAATACAAGAGGCTGCTCCAACCACCAAACTGTGTATCAAGTAAATATCGTTGATGAAAAATAGAGCTGTGTTTGAAATAGCAGTAAGTACCTTGCAAGCAACATCCATTTTCATGTTATTGTTTCCAAAGAGTGTGGGCAAGGAGGAACCTGTCATTTGCGAGGTTCCTGAGCTCTCACATCGATGCAAGAACTTTGTTACTTCCATTTGCAGATCAACTGTATTGATGTGCCTACACAGATGGAAAAATTCTGACTTTATTTTGAAATAGAGAAAGTGTCAATTATTATTTGTGTGAACTCACTAATTTCTTGAACACATTTCAAAATAAGACATATTTCCAAACAGTAATTATTTCAGTTACTTTTTGACTGTGCCCTTTGCGTAACAAACTCTGCAGCAATGAGATACTTTTCAGATCCATGCACTTAACATGCATCACAAGCTGGAGGTGAGCACCTGTTCACATTATTTCAAAGTGAGCCAGAGAATCTGGATCCCAAATAAATATCTGCTCCCTCTCTTCCACCTCACCACACACACTCCCCCCAACTAAGTTAGAGTCTAGCCTGAAAAAAAGAAAAAAAGCCCCTAAGAACACCAAGATACAAAAGCCCGAGTACAAGAGCGATCTGGCTAAATTTACACTTCAACTTTTGAATGCAGGGGTTTAGTTATGTCTGGCATCTGTAACTTGTACATAGTTGAATGTTGTGAGTTAAGGCTGGTAGGCAGCTAAGCACCACAAGGCTGTTTGCTTTGTAGAAAGGAAAAGAAGAGCAAAAGCAAGAAAACCTGTGGATTGATATATAGCTGTCCATGCACTGCAGGGTTTTTGTTTGTTTTTTAAATTAAAGGAAGGTAGATTACACATAGACTGATATATTTTTAGTAGAAACAATTGCTCATTTCCTGGGTTGGGTTACTGGGGGAAAAGGTAATGGGAATCCTATACTTGTAATTACATAAAAGTCAGATTTGGGTCAGGCAGAGCTAGCATGTGTTAGCTAAAGCCAACTTAAACACAACCAAGGGCAGGGCAGAGAGAAGCCTGAATTTCCCCTTTCCTGTAACTTAGCTTCTTGTTTATAGATACCTTGACACATCCGTAGCAGACATTTTCTTCCGAAAAGTGAATGCCATTTTTTTCCTTCCTGAACTTCTTGAGACCTCCTGCAGATAGACTTTGAGATGGTCCTTGATCTTTAGAAGCCACGTCTGTTTACCTCCCAGTTCGGTGTAAGACTTTGCTCCATGAGTGAAAAATCTAATGCAGGTCATGGCAGCACGAACGTGATCCTAGAAGAAATATACTGAACACTAAGATGGACCAAAGTACACCATCTTCACTAATTGCTGTCTGTACTAGAATGCTCACACAAAGAAGGCATTGCTCTGTTTTCTTTAAAACAGAAGTTCTAAAGCTACTGCAATGCACCAGATCCATGACAAATGCATAGCAGGTCAGGCTCAGGCCTTCCTATCTGTTTTTTAGGATTGGAAGGTAGCAAAGATATACTTGTTCATCATGCAGATTTACACTGAAGTAATTAACCAAAAGTCTGACAGTATTCAACATTTCCCTGAAACAGACAGCATTGACCCTCATCTTACCTTCATGAACTGTTGCAGCTCATACAGAATATGGTAGTAGTTCTTCCTCTGCAAGTATTTGCAGGCTGCAATCAAGTAGAGTCCCCAGCTCTCCAGTCCTGGATCAATGGTTTCCAGCAAGTTCTCCAACATATGCAGTTTTCCACTTTCATAACTTGGAATGAATATCCCTTCAATGAACACTTCCGACGGGGATTCCTACACAAACATCAGAAAGGTAGTTTGAAGCAAAGCCACTGTGCCTTGTTGACTTTCCTTATATAACATAAAGGAGTATTAAGTGACAGAGATCATAAAATTAATAAATAATTTAAGTTGGAAGGGATCTCTGGAAGTCATTTGGTCCAAACCCCCACCCAAAGAATGGCTTCCAAGTTAAGTCATGCTGCTCTGGGCCTGTCCAGTCAAGTTCCAAGCATGATGAAGTTGGGTGATTCCATAGCCTTTCTGTGTCCCAGTTCCCATGTCTGAATATCCTCACTGCAAAAAAACCACTTTTCCTTACATTCAGTTTGAATTTCCCTTACTCCAGATTGTGTTTACTGTCTCTCACTCTTTTACTGTGCACAAATGAGATAAGCCTGGCTCTATCTTCCCTATTATCACACACTTGATAGCTGAAAACAGGACATTGATTTCCTTTTGCCTTCTCCAAGCCAGAAAAACCTAGCTCTGTCACTCCTCATACATCACGTGCTTCAGGCCCCTAGTCACTTTGATGGCCTTCTATTAGATTTGCTCCACTTCAGCAATGTCTGTTTTGTACTAGGGAACCCAAAATTGGACACAGTAGTTCAGGTGAAACCTCACAAATAGTGAGTTGAAGGGGATATTTACTTCCCTTGACTTCCTGACTGTGGTCTCACAAATGCAGCCTCACATATTAATGTTACTATGGAAAGAAGCATGTGTGACAACATGGCCTGCATAAACATTCTAAAGACATGATATGGAATTTATTTTTTTTTAAATCTCAGACTAAAGATACAAGCTACAAAGCCTGTACATATAAAATGTTTCCAAACAACCAACAGTGGCATGTTTCAACAGAAACCTAGTACCTTACAGCTTTAAGGTAACAAACCTTCCTCTCTAGTTTGCATGATCACCACCAGTCTCCTTATCTAAAATTTCCACATCAAATTATTCGTCTAGACTATTTTCAAAGTTTGCTACTTAACTAGTGAAATTACTTCACTAGCACTGCAAAAATATGCAACTTGTCTTTAAAGGCAAATTTAAACTGACATAAAGTACACATCTGAAAAGCTAATTTAATATGCAGGTGAGTATATGAGCTTAGAATGACTGATAACACAAGGAGAAAGCAGAACTGGTAAGACAACTTTATTTTCTATTAATAAAACTCATAAGTAGACTGAAGGTAATGGAATTTGGTGTTTTGAGTTGTACCTTCTCAGTAAGAATTATTTAAAATAATTAAAAAAAATAATAAATCAGTAAATGAAATCTAAGCACTGAAACTTAAAAAAAAAAAAAACAAAACCCCACACACTTACCAGCTTTCAAACTGGTGAGATGTAATGGCTTCACATCTCCTAAGAAGCACCCTTAATAAATCAGTGAGAACCTTGTTGGAATAATTTATAGGTTTAACTGTCATTTAGCATCAACAGAACTTATTTCTCCAGACATTCTTAAGTCCTCCCATATTCTGCAGTTTTCCTAAGGGAGAACTGGAAGCCATTTTTTGGCTTCCCTAGATTTCTGTCCTCTGGGACACAATCCTGTATCTCCTTATATTCCTAATTGTTACAGAAGTACAAACATGGGTGTGTGGTTCAAACAACAATACCAACAAACAGAGCCACTGTGATAAAGTGTCTAGTGTTACTGTTATGTTGCAATTAAAAATCTTCCTTCTCTCTTCTGACCTGCATGACAACAGTCCCAGGTTTTCAGCTTTGCAGAAAAAAAAAAAAAAGAGCTGTTGATGCAGAACCTCTATCAAAAAAAAAAAAAGCACTTTTTCTTCTCTAGAAGCCCCTGTTTCAACACAATGGGGAAGAGAAATTAAACACGATGTAAAGATCAAAGTTATTTTTTCATGTCACTGAATTCTTGTCAATCACTGGATAGTTCGTATAACAACATTTAGAACCTCAGAAAACTCCTGCTTCGGAATGATGCTCATTACCATCTCCGACTAGCCTTGAAGTCCTCTTAGCTAGTTTGCTAATTCCAGTTTAGGTGATGGCAAATTAGACTACTCACCTTATTTAACAAGTGAAGCAGTGCTTCTCTCATACAGTCATGTCTCATGTAAAAGCTTACAATTGCCAGATTAGTGCCATAACTATGTAAATAAAACAAGCACTCCTGATAGTAGCTGTTGTGTTGAATCTTCCCCTCACACATCATCTCCAGAGACAGACTTCTCGTTCTCAGTGTTGCCTCAAGTTCCCTCAATGTGGCAAAGTAATCCTCATCCTGGAGTTAAAACAGAGATTCAATGACAGCTGATGAGTAGGAGGAAAACTTTCTTTTCAGTTAGATCTTCTAATTCAGCCTTGAAACATGTCTGTTATTGTTTTTAAAGTAGATATTGCTTTAGAGGGATGAGAATCCAGTAATGCTTTTTATAAACACTATATTGGATCCCTGCTATCAACAGGGATGCTGAATGTTCCTGTGGCTAGTATGGTTACCTCCAGGGTCAGACAGGAGGCTTATTTAAACACAGTTCCGCTGTCAACAGCTACTTCAATAACCTCGTTCAAACTGGGATTTTTATTCTCCTAAAATATGTACTACTAAGAGGTCTTTCATCACTATGGTTCCGCAGTTACTTAGTACTAAAAGTAATTTTTTGGTACCTATTCAGACCTTCCAGAGCTAATCCCAAACCATGGAATAGTGCTTTTTGACAATGAAAGAAGAGTGGGACAGCATTTGTAAATTCTCATTTGAATTCTTGCAAAGTTATCAAGAGTTTCAGTAGAAAAACAGCATTACTGCAGCATCACAACATCCTGTTGGGATTGAGTTTCATTTCCTCAGACTGTAGCAATAACATGTTACCCAGTACAGCTTCTTTCCCTTCCACTAAGTATGCCCAAAATTACTATAAAATCCTAGGAGTTAGTTCTCAGCCACCAATTCACTGTGATGAAACAGCTAACAGATTTCTCAACAATATTCAGTTTGCAATATGCAATCATGACAAAAGAAGGGAAAAAACCCTAACATCTGATATTGTAGCATGTATTGCTATAAGATATGTATTAAAACATCATTACTTGGCTTCGCTATAGCCCTTCAGAGTAGACAGAACGGAAGACTTACTGCAATGAGTATGGGCTTCACTGTGGACTCCAGGTACTGTATCACATCCTGGACCAGCCTTGAACCATGGTTCAGCTGGTTTAGATCCATAGGCGGCTTTAAACATCGGTTAAACTTCTCTCTTGCTGAACTTAAATTTCCAGCTTTAAGGCAAGCCATGCCCCAAGCATGCCATGCTCCACCTGGATCCAACCCAGATTTTGTGGAAACCTAAATTCAAAATAATTTGTTAATATTGCAACACAGCCCCAGTACAGAAAACAGGAAAAATGGCTTATCACACAGTCAGTGATTGTGACCTTTCAACCTCCTAAAGCACATTTTCCATTAAAAACAAAACCTGTACTGACTATTTCTGTATTACTGGCACAAAATGCCAACTACTAAAACATCCATGATCTCTAAATGTGGAAGTATATTTTATTGTACAAATTTAAGCAACTAGCTATCTGGGAAATTTCAGTTCAGTAAAATTTAGAATATTTTCACATCGGCTTTTCTAATGCGGGTGATTTTTACAGAGCAGAATTCATCAGGTTTGTGGTTTAAAAAAGAGCAACACAAGATGCTAAACAAACCACCACTGAATTTATTTCACATAAATTTGCTGATCTAATTTACTCCTGCTTTTCTTTAGTAGCCCAGCTGCCTTTAAACATGAACTGTTTTATTCAAATAGGCCATTTATTCCTGCTGTTTATTAACCCTTGCAATGCCATAAAACAGCACCTTACAAAATCCTGGGAGCAGGAGGAAGACAGATGATGATAAACCACACTAGATGAGCTCTAATAGATTTGCCACCAGTGCTGATTTCAAAGTAAATGCTTGGGAAAGGTGCCTTACTAATGTCTGCTGTGGGATTACAGACAAATGAAAGCAAACATATAAACTTCAGATAAAGTCCCACCACAAAGGATGTCTCAGCCCTTCTACTGGATGCAAGATTCCTCCGTTTAATGACTTTCCTGCAGTTAGTTCATTACAATTTCAATTGTACTGGCAAACAGGGCCCTACCCCTCCCTTCAGCAGCCTGCTCCACAACAGGATGACTTTTCCTTCTCAGAAATTTCTTTTCAGTGTTCAGAAAATTATTTCTTCTTTGTTTAAAAACTTAATCTCAGCTGGTAACTGTTTAAATATTGTCCATTTCACACATCATGCCCATCTGAACTCAGGAGGGAAAAAAACAAAAGCCACTACAGAAGCCTTATTAACACTGACATCCCTCCACTGTCATTACCTCTATAGCTAGTTGATAGTACTCTGCTTCCAGAAGCCGATTTCTTAATCTTGTTACTGCTGCAGGGAGAAGAATCTCATCCAAAGATGGTATTGGACGATAGGCAGCAGCAACCAAAATATTCAACACATCCACTTTGCTGATGTAGCTAGGAGAAAACAAAGAGGTTCAACAAATACATACACTTTCACTGTTATCATACACTTACAGAGCTTTATACCAAAGACAACTCTTATAACAGTGGTTCCTAATCACCAGTATACCAGGTTTCTCTATCCATCATACTATCCTATTCAGACTACATTTTATTTGTTTTTTTTTGCCATGTTCAGTAGAACACTGGCAGATGCTGATTGCAGACAGCATCTATAAGTTACCAAATCAGAACAGTACACGTGAAATTCATGTATTATACTTGCCACCTCAAGCTCTGTAAAACAAGACTTGAGGAAAATGTAAAATGTTCATTCTCAGGAAGTGCAGGTTTAAAATACTATCTTGAAATACAGATTGAAAGTAGATACACAATATCAGAAGTAAAATATTTACCCCACTCTTTGCAAATTATTTCTCCTCACTCTGAGAATTTTCAGTAATTATTATGTAGTCATATTACTTGAATTTCTACTATTTGAACTCTTACTTTATGAGCTTCTCTTCTTGTTTAAAATGTCCACAGTACAATCACAAAACAACGCTCCCACTCTCCACTCCCCAGTAAAAAAGGATAATGGTCTCGACAATACCTCAATACATCCTAATGACCATCTGATAAATCACCTGTCACAGAGAGCTAGATCCTGGCTTCTTCCAGCTTTTACAAACATCATTTTGGCACTGAAGAGCAATTGTTTCATGATGTCCATAAGTAGACCGGCATCCACCTCAGGATTAGTGAGCCCTTGGGACAACTTGCAGCAGTGCTCTATCAGTTGGTGGCCACACACTATGCTGTCACTGTGCAGGCTAAGGATGGCAATACACAGGGAAGCGCTGGGAGCCTAACAATTTGACAAAAGACAGACATGGGTATTGAGGTAGTTCTCCAGGGTGCTGCGTATTCTGGACTCTTTCTCCAGACCTCACCTGTTCATAATAAAATTCACTGCGTACAATTTCATTCTCCTCTTCATTTAGGGAAAAAATCCATTCAAGCTCAGTTGCCTTGGGTATTCGCACCACTGTGGAATATTCATTATTAGAAGTTTCTGCAGTCAAAAAGAAAACACAAGGTAGAATCATTGTACAAGAAGCAACAAACCTGGTTAAGGACCCATAACGCAGAGTATTCCTATACTCTCGTAAAACAGTCATCTGTAATCCTGTCACTGTACCACTTCCTGCCAGTATCACGTGTCCAGTACACAGATTACAGAAACAATTTCCATTCCCTCAGGAGGCTGCCAAATTGTACCTAAACTTACTCTACTGTTACCAACACCCTGTCAACAAAAACTGGCTCCAGTAACATGTCTTCAAATGATTATCCAACTCTTATTCTACTGGATATCAAGCACACCAAACTCCCCTCTTTAGCCTTCCCTCAAGCAAGTTATTAAATATTTCTGAGCAGGAGGGAAGTGGAAACGAGAACTGTGGGTTACAGCTAAAAAGGGAAGGGAAACTGAAGAACCAGTTGTAAAAGAAAGAGTAAATTGACTAAGATAATGGTATCTTTTTAGAATCCAGGTTATTTGAACATATAGTCCAGCAGCTTTAAAACAGAAGATTTTGAAAAGATGAACTAACTCCTTACATTAAGTTTTCATATAAGATAGTACTGGAGGAAATTGGAATTTTGATCAAATGACACAAGAAACTTAATTTCTGTAAAAAGCATTTTTCTCTCCTCCAGATTAAGGAGATTTCTGTTTTGAAATTAGTAACCCAGAATAGCCACAAATCAAATATTGTCTGTCATCTGAGTGCAGCTGAGAATGCACAAGCCCTCTGATGTTCAAGTTTGTGATTGTGGTTCCTGGCAGAAAAACAATGGCCAATCTTTCAATGATAAGAAATGGATAATAATGCTAATTTGCTACTCTTTCCCCTAATCACCTTCCTCCTCCTCATGGAAAAACTTAAAAAAAAAAGTCTCAAAATTCACTGTTCTAGATTACATAGCACTGTCAGAGTGTTGAATAACACTAAAACTGTAGAGTCAATAAAAAAAAAAAAAAAGCTATTTTTAAATTGAACTAGGAACTGAAATAATTACAATAAACCAGGCCTGAAAACATTTGGTAAGCCTTCTTCACAGTCTCATCAGGTAAGTTAGGAAAGCAGAATAAAACACTTTCCCTCTTAAATCTAGGGATTTCCATACTGTTCTTATTCACTCCTGCTGAATGAATCATACAGGCTCAGTGACGTGGAGCAATGCTGTAGGCAAAGAAAGATCTAACCAGAAGCAGCAGCTCAGAAACTGCATTTCAGCTGTTTCAGTCCTGTAACAAAGGTAGCAGCAAAGCAAACTTCTGTCAACAGCAAAAAAAACCAACAAAACACAACAAATCCTCAGATAGCCCACCATACTTAAAAAGGGACAAGTAAGGAGAAATATTCTCATTTGTTTTGTAGCATAAATGCAAATTTTGCACCATGTTTCACATTTCTGTTATAAATACTTGAAATAACTGTATTTTGGTCTGCCAGAATTTCATGTCAGCGGAGGAAAATTTTGCAGAATCACCTCAAATGCCAGACTAAGCAACAATAAGTAAATACCTTCTGAGGAAAACTGGCAGAGAAAAAGTCAACTAAATTTTGTTATTATTCCTGAAGTGTTATGATATTAGATGTGGAAACTGAGGCACAGATGAGAAATTACTAGTCCGTATTCACACAACCAGCAAAGGAGATGGAACTCAGAACACAACCAGACCCATGAGAGCGGCCTCATCATGTGCTACCCCCAGCCAGCATGGGGTATCTAACACCATGGAACACTGCAGTGGTATTCAAAGTTGTACTATCATGGTTTGTAAAAAGGGGATCACTCAGCACAGCTCTGTAGTGAGCTAATTAATTCCTACTCATACCACAGGCCTTTGACTGACCGTTTCCAGTATGCAAAGTGCATCCTCCAAACGTTGTTTTTCAGAACCCTTTTTTAATCCCCATCCAGCAAGTTCAATATTGACTCAGACATCTCTCCTAGATCTCAATTTCCATTCAAAGAAGTTTAGAATGCTCAATTTCAGCCTGCACATGCAAAAACCATCAGTGATATTTAGTAACTGAAGTTTTGATCACCCTTGGGCTGCAACCAGATGTATCAGCTTCCTATCTCTAACTGCTACTAATCAGGCACTCTAAATCAAAAAAATAAAAAACAACAGAACACCTGAAGTTTAACATTACTCCATTCCTTACCTTCCACTTGGTCCCGATCTTCTTTTCTGCTGTAATAAAATGACAGAAACATCATGCCTACTTCAGCACACAGAGGAAAACATAGTTTTAAAAGAGAGATCAATATGGCTAGCCTTTTCAGAACGCTGTCTTGTAAAAAAATCTAACATCCCTCCCTCCCTGCCCCCTCCAGTCCATTGCCCTGCCCCTACCCCCTATTGTCTGGAAAGCTAAGATCCTGCCTCTGCACTGTTGTATTTCAACTACACTAAGTGACTAGCTCTTATAACCTTCTGTAGGAATAGTACTGTTGCATACATCATAAAAAAGCAAACACTGTGAACAAGAACTGCCCAGTATCAGAGTACATCAGAGCTAAAATGCAGTTTTTGGCAGCCAGGTCTTTTATCTTAAGATTTAGTTGGTTTTGATATATGAAAGGGCAAGTATAAAAAGATCCAGACACTGAGGCAATTAAAACATGACAGGTGGCATTCAAGCTCACTGCTAGACTGACTTAATCTGGCAGTGTAAACAACCATTCTGACGCAAATTGGTTTAGCTAGAAATGATTGCTTGTTTTTTCAGAGGTTCCTTTTCAGATCCGCACAATATTCCTCTTTTCCTAGCAAGCCTGCTGATACTGCCACAGCAGATACTGCTATCTGCAGGCTTGCTAGGAAATGAGGAAATGCAGCTGAAAGTGCAGCTGAAAAGAGTGAGCCTTAGTCTCTGTGACCCTGACAAGCCTGCTGAAACCAGTATCAGCAGGCTTGACAGGGTCACAGAGAGTAAAACTCTTCAGATCCAATTTTCACCAGCTGACCTAACATACACACAATGAATTTCAGTCCAATTCTCAGCTTAAAGCAACCACATAATGTAAATCTATCATCACAGCTGTCCCTTTAGATAGGCTTTGAAACTGCCCCTAAATCATGAACGTGCTTTTGAATACCCACAGGTTTAAGGAGTCGTAATCAAGGGATTATGGAATAATATCAAAACACTGATATGTTCAGCAGAGCTAGTCCATGTGCTACTAATCTAAGTGTCAAGTAAACGGCAAGAAACCTTGTCACACTGTAGTTGTGCTGAATATGTTTTGCATCAAAGCATTCAAATCTTAGGTTTAATGATCAACTGATGTTTAAAGAATTAAAGATTTTATTGCCTGGCTCTCTCGTGTTCTTTCTAATATGAAAAGTAACCTGGGGCATAAGGAACATCCTCACACCTATCAAATCTGAAAATCCCAACAGTTGGAGGCCAAAAAGCTGATGTTATGTTCTCCAGATAAACCCAAATGTTTACTTCTCTTCCATTCCATTAATGTACTCTGCTGTGTACATGAAATTGAGGAGAACTAGAACGGAAGGACTTACATGCTTGTGTCTTGCATCAAGCCAGGCAGATGATCTCTGTTGTAGTAGCTATAGCATTGATCACATACACGAGATAGATTTTCTCGGCAAGCTTCTACTGCCATTTTCTTGGTGGAGCAGGAGCTGCACACCAGCCTGCCACAGCGCCTGCAGTGATGGCGCCTGTTAAACTAAGCAAGAGAGGTCACAGATGAGCAACAGAAAGAATTTACTGAAGTCTCCTCCTGTGCCTGCCTCCACTTATGAGTAAACTTACTCCATTTGAAGAGAGAAAACACCATGCATGATAAGGCTTTTCAGAACTATACAGTAACTGATTCTCACTGTTATAATTCCTTTCCAGAGAAGGCATGGCAAAGAAAAAAATTAAAACAACTCAGAGGCAGATATTTAAAACATGTTTGCTCTAGTCTTGGTTTTCCCACTACTTAAATTGTCCCAATTTTGATCACAGTGCTAATAGATCATCTCTTGGAAAAGTCAGAAGCTGTAGACTGTCTTTCTGACACCATCCTAGTAATTTCCAAATTCAGAAGCAATAGATAATTTGAGAACAAAGTATTGTTTCTAAGCAATAGAAGATAACAGACTGTCAGCACATCTGCAAAACTCAAAATTAATCTTCTCCCTTAGAGCACCAGTGCAGTTGCTCAATTACTCTATGAAACAACAGGTTTTAGAAAACTGTAACCAACAGCAAATATTACATTTTCTACATTGGTAATCTGAATTAGATGATGCTCATGTTATTTCTTACCAGCACAGTTAACAAGACAGCCTTTTGGAATATTAATACTGCTATTATTACACATTTTTGAGATCTCAGTCGTCTCCTCTCTGATGACCAGATTTTCTCTTAAGGCTCTATTACTTCACAGCACTCTGCAAGGTCTTCTCAACTACACTAAATAGAAACTAATTGTTAAATATCAAAGGACTGGCGGTCTTGTCACGCCCACACTGATGCAAACAAACTTGCTAAAGTATCTAGGAAACAGACCACGATCAAGTGCTCATATTAAGGTCACAGTTCTAGGAATATCTGTACTTCATTTTTTCCTCCTTACCATAGTAAAGCGTTCAGTTTTGCAAACCATACATATCATTTCAGTGTCATCAGGTATCCATTGCTGCTTTGGTGGCGGCTTCTCAGGAGGCACAAATTCTTGAGGAAACAAATTCTGCTTCAGACTTCTGTCTCTGGGACTTGCAGATATAGCGACACCTTAAGAAGGGCCAGGCGCAGAAAAACATGAAACAGGATTTAAGCTGTTTAATGGAGTCTTGAATACCAGAAAACACTACGGACTTACTGAGGCTGTAAGATCTTTCTGGCTCACAAGAAGACTACTATTATCTTTCAAAAAGGCATGGCAGAATAACATTGTCTAAGGAATATATATGCTTTAGGCTAAAATTGCAAGATTGTATACCTACATTACTTCAATACTGATAAGCAAGAGTACATAGTTATTAATAGACCTTTACCATAACAATTAGAGAAGTGTAAGACAACCTGTCATCATTGTTCTTTTATCATAAGCAGTGACTTAGAGGAAGAAGCAAAAAAAATACCCTGATATATATGGATACCAAAAAGCAATATAGCATAAAATACAATGTTAAAGATACCCAGTGTTGACATTCCTGAAGACTGAGACTTCTGTGTTATCTCAGGAGAGCTGTGGTATGGCTAGCAACAGCATATCGCTCCCTGTTCTGGTCCCCTTTACAATCTACTGGGGGGAAATCAGTTCAAAGAGGCAAGAGTTTCAGTCTTTGACCTGGCCAATGAAATACTCGTTGAATCAAGTTTACAGTATTAGACAGACTTTTAGTTTATATCATGTGAGCTAGTTACACTACAGGCTAATTAAAAAGTTCAACATGTCATTGCAGCCCAACAAGCCACCTTCCTTATACATGAATACTCAACTAAAAAAGAAAAAAACCCTTCATTCCAATAAAACTAACTCATGCTCATCTAAGTAGATAATGGATTGCAACATTAGAGGACAACGTATTCAAGTTTTGTAACAAAATGTAGATATTCAGCTGACCATTCCAAGAAAAAATAAAGAGCTACACAGCCCAATCCAAGACAATGGTATCACTTCATGTAGGCAGAGCAAGAAGAGTCTTCAGTTCAGGATGGAGAACCAGAGAACAGGTCAGACACCCTACACTGCACATCAGGATATCACTGTGCAGCTCTAGTTCAGGCCCATCACTTGCTGTGAATCACCAGCCTTGGAGGTCTGAGGATATCCCTTGCTAGTCATTCACTGAGAGCAAAGACTGTGCATCTTACAATATATATCCTCCAAAGAGTGCAACTCGAGCTTCAGATGTTGAACAGAACCTATAGAAGAATTTGTGGTTGTTTTTAAGCCACAAATATTCTTTAGTTGTTTTGGCTTAAATTATTTTGTTTCTATTTATTTGTGTTTGAGGACTGTGAGTGGAGCCTCTCAGACAATACAAGGTATGCTATTTTCCTCAGATCACAAGAGGGATCCTAGAAAAAAATATAAATTCAAGGACCAAAAGCATGACTTAAAAAATACAACACGAATGAGATTCCTACTGTAAAAAAGTTAAGATCCAGAAGAAAAAAAAGAGTGGCTGAGCACAGAAAGGAAGATAGGGAGAAGTAGCACAGTGATGGGCTTCCAGACAAGCTCTGCCTATATATGAAGAGAGAAAGTACAGAAGTTAAGACTTCGAAGATTAACCTGCAGCACCATTAATCCACTAGCAACCTAGCTGTGCCAGAGAGGTAATTTTTTTTTTTTTTTCCTGCAGATGTAGTCCTGTTTCCTATGGTCTGTTCAGACTTGTTTTTTTCTGTAGGGTCTCGAAAGGTTTTGTGCTGATTTTTCAGATATTTTGTAGATACCTACCAAAAATCAAAACAAAGCCATACACTACGTGTTCCCCTTTAAATTTTCTTTTAATTGAGCCCAAAGCACCCAACTATGGAGACCGACTAACCTGCATTAAATGTGACCCAGGTTATTATTAAGCGGTGGGGTAGGGGATAAAACAAGTAAGAACATGTTGAAAGAAAATGGCACCAATGTCTTCACCTTACCAGTAAAGCTGACAGGAGATAGTTCTGATGACCCTGATTTAGACAGTGATTCACACTCTGATACCTGATTAAGACTTTCCTGGATACGTATCAGAGAATCTAGGACAAAGGGAAGAAATAAACATAAAAATCAGGTAACAATACTGGCCATGCATATACCTGTTTTTATAAAGATTAGAGGAATCCATTCACAGGAGTATGCAAAAATGTCATCACAAAATGGGACTAGCTATGTAATTACAAATTACTATGTTTTCATTAAAATTAGACCACAATGCAAAACTATATAAAATGTGATGACCTAAAACAGAGAAAGGGATCTTTATCAAAGCAATGGACTACTGATAGGCACGGGAATAACACAGCAGAGAGTAAATATCAGACGTGAAGACAATTAGTTGGCACCAGATGCTTATGGCATCATGCTTCACATTGCAGTGGAAGGCACATACTTGAAGTTATAGGTCATTTGGCAGGAAGAGATAGAGAATTCTAATGCTTTTATGTTAGCAAAAGCAGCATATTTAAATCATGAAACAAAGTCAATATTTGGAAACTGGCATAAAGCAAGTTGGTAACATATATGTAGGTATAAATAGATACAGCTAGGTACACACACCATGTGCTTTTAATACAGTGAAACAAAAGCACTGGACTTGATCTGCAGCACCCTCTGCTGTTCCAGTTCTAAAACACTGAGAGAGCCAAATGCAGAATTGGACACAACATGGATAAGTAGGGATTTGCAAACCAGAAAGGAGAACCGTGCTGAGAATGTTAAGTAGAACTACAAGTTTAAATGTCTTTTATATGAAAAAAGGAACAGCACTCTGGTAGGAGAAAAGACTATGGAAGATTAAATTCCCATTCTGTTTCAGGAAAGATGCAGTTGGCTGCAGTTTTAGAATTGCTTAAGTCATCAGTGACTTTATCTTAAACAGGAATGAAATAAAATTGAACAGTATCATGTAAGAAAAGAAACCCCCAGAAAGGAGCAACAGAGGAGAGCCCTAGAAACTTCTGAAGCTACTGGTCCTTGAGAACATCTATTTACAAGAAAGGCTATGAACACGTTCTGGGCTAGAGGGAGACTGAAGGCACCCATCTAAAAACGTTGTGGCACAATTGGTGAAAAGATGCTGGGGGGAAATTGGCCCTTCTTTCCCAAGTGAAAAACAGCATTCTCATGGAAAGTCACCTGATCTCTTTTCCTTTAATGAAAAGGGGAAGTTGAGAGCTTTTTCTGCATACTTGGAGAGCAAATTGTCCATGTCTTCTACAGTAAAGCCAATTTCCTGTCCAGCTAAGAGCTGGTGCAGTGTCTGCACAGCTACAGCTACCCAGTCCACCTTCATATTCATGAGGAGCTGTTCCAGCATGAGCAGAGGCCTGGAGGAGAGGTGGAAGTAGTTAACACGGGAAAGCTCAGGCAGAGTCAGCAGCACC
Organism: Tyto alba; assembly: GCF_018691265.1. Lineage (NCBI taxonomy): Eukaryota > Metazoa > Chordata > Aves > Strigiformes > Tytonidae > Tyto > Tyto alba. The sequence goes on from NW_024881280.1 coordinate 12,731,280, forward strand.
TGAGGGACAAGGAAAAAAGTGTATGTTAAAATTATACACCTTCAAATCTGTGTTTGTGAGATTAAAGACAAGAAACTACCACAGTAGCTTATGCAGAGAATGGAATAAAGTAGAGAGACCAAAAAAACGGAGGTGAGACTTCACAGACCTATTACTACTTCTGTTACAGAGTTATTGAGGGGATTTGCAGAAATTACTTAGTATCCACTTTCTCATTCTATAAAACACTACCTCAGCTGAAGGGTGGAAAGCGTTTTGTCACCCTGTGACAAATATGTTGCAACAGGGTTGAGCACATCCTCTTATTAAAATAAGTTTATAAAAAGAATATTAGCTCAATCGTTATCCTTCCACCATTTGAAGAAACATTGAGAGGAGAAATTAAAAGCAATTCTCCTAAATATGGACACTTCCCAAATTAAATCATGTCTTCGAAGAGGGACAAGTAAGGAAACAAGAAGCCCAGCAAAATACTCTTGTGGCAAACACTGAAGCAAGCCGCTATTTGTAGTTCTACAACAAAACCAACATTACCAAAAGCACTGCGTTTTGTTTGCATGTAATGCATTCGACTAAGGTAACCTACTGGTTAATTTATCTATTTCCAGGCCAAGCACAGAACCTGTATGACTTCTGTAAAGGCAATGGCCATCCCAAAAAGAGGAGTGATACTGTCTACCTTTGGAAGGCACTTGGGAGAAACATGCCATATAAGCGTCAAAATCCACCACACAGGTGGGCATATGTGGGACATCTGGTGTTACTGACACAAAGAGCAAGTTGAGGATGCTTTCTTTTTCACTGGGGACAAGGACAGCAACTGTCCTGACAAACGCCACAACTTCATATTATTCCACACCCACCCTCTTTTAGTCTGCGCATTCCTCCACTCCCTACAGCTCAAACACAAAACTGCTCTGTTCATATTGGGAGCTACAACCACATCTGGATACAGGAACTGCAGAGATGAAGAAGGGGAAGAGAAGTTTTAAGACATCTCTAACTTTCCTTTGGATCCCAAGATTCAGGACCTTAGATCTCATATGGTGACAATACTCTGGTAAAATCTACAGACTTTATATATTATGTATCTATTATGTATTATAGAATTATTTATAGATTGCCGTTAATCCTACAATGCAGGAGTTTAACTCACTTTTGATCCCATATAGAGTGCCTGGATTTCACTACGGCGTGCTGTTGTCAGATTTGCATAGAAGTGAGCTGTGAGGTAATCGGACAAGAAGTGAGAGGCTGCCAAGTTCGGATGCTGGTCAAGGGACTGTTCACTGATGGCAAGGCAAATACCAGGGTCTTCAATTCTTTGTAAAAGCTACAAAAGGAAACAAAATACAGTGAATCCCTACTACATTCCTGGAAAGTGGCTTTTATAACGGGCAGTCCGTGACAGATTATTGCCCTACGATGGTCCAGCAAGCAAATTAACTAGCACAAGTGTCTCATTGCCTATTGCTCTATTAATTTAAAAAATATTTTGTTTAATAAAAGTAAGCAACAATTGAAGCAAGGAATGGGACAGAAGTTGTAGTGATCAGGAATCTCCACTTTGCTTCCAGAATATTTTCAAACCTACATAGTCTGAAAGAGCCTGCATTTTATTTTTTGCTCTCTGTTATTAGCAACAGCTCCCGAATTATTAAAACCAGAAGAATTCACACTTCGCTAATTTGGGCACTGAAGCACAACTGACCAATTCCTGATATTAGTTTCACTTCTGGTTCCTCTGCTTAAGCAGCACAGAAATGCTTCATTATGATTTTTCAGATAAAAGGGGCCTTGTATTTCCATGTAAGTGACATTGTGCTATTAGGTCCAAGAATGATTGCCAAGCAGGATTTTCACTTAAGCAGAACAGGGGAGAGCCAGGATCCTGCAACCATATCTAAGCAAATAGCATCTCCTAAGGGAGAAACCAAAAAGGCCATGAGAATGCACACAAAGAAGACAAGAAAAAAAGTTCTCAACTTATTTGACCTACGGATGTAAAGCTGAAAGAGTCTTGATATTACCTGCAATGCTTTTTCCACATCTCCCATCTCCAGTAAGTGGAGAAGGTGCTCACGGTGAAGGTTGATCAAGTCTTCTCTTGGGACAGGATATAAGTGCCCCCATTCTTCACACAACTCATAATCCTAAACAATTTAAAAAAAGAGTAAAAATTAAAGAAGAATAAATTCTACCTTCTCTGATACAGCCATTTCTCCCAACGTTCTGATCAACTTCACAAGCAATTCTGTAGCTTAGGCTCCTCTCCCACATGCAAAAGGTAAATAATTACATTGACAAGGGGAAGACGATAGTAATTTTTGTCAGTCACAGACTGCATTGAGAATACCTTGTCATCTCATTGTAAGCAAGTTGGCTTTTTAGAGACATTTTTAAAGTCAGCCAGATCTAGAGCATTAGTATTTCTATAATAAGCCTGTATTATGCCAAAAGCCACACTATTAATGTCTTCAAAATTCTAAGAGAAAAGAACAGGTTGTATGTCAGGGTAAGGGTTACGACTTAAACTTAAGGATTATTAACTACATGTAAATCCTGACATTATACACAGATCTGTATTTGTTTCTGTAGCACAGAACTGAGTAAAGGAATCCTTCCTCCCAAGGTAACCCCTGCTGATCAATCTTTTAAGATGCTATTTCAACAAGTTTATCTATTCAAAGTTTAATGCATTCTAATTCAACAAAATTCACATGATGATGCCTAACCTTTGCTTTCAGAATGATATTCATGACTGCTTGAGGGTCATCAGTGCAGGCTTTTTTCAGATCCTGCCAGTCATTCCACAATGGTTCATTTTGCACATTCAAAATCTGAAAAAGTTAATATTAGGGTAGAACAAATTTTAAAAGCTTTATCTACAGTAATCACTAAGTCTAAGAAAACAGCTGAGCTAATCACATCAAGAGCTGCTTCATACAAACAAAAAAGTCAAAAAGGAGACCCATGTTTATCTCTAGCCCTTTTCTGGGATGGTGTAATCTACTTGCTTTCCAAAAAAGACCACGCAGTTTTCTCAGAGGTATGAGTCTACAAAGCCTGTTTATAAGGGAAGATTTTTAAAAGACTAGATGACAGTAATTATAGATGTGAAAGTACACGTATGCTGCAGACACTGCCAGCACTAACAGAGAGACAACTGAGCTGTCAGTTAGCAGAACCACCACCAGATAGCTCAGCAGGGATTTATGACTCCTTTTTTTGCTCTGTTTGGCTTTTCAGTTTGTGCCGAATTCCAGGTCAACTAGTCTGACTGATCTTGGGTATGTGCACAACCCTCCACTTAGAACTGACTGCAACTGGACCACTAGTCTTGTACACCATGCCTGGGTACATCTGCACCTCTCAATCTTATAAAATGAGGAATTGCCATGGAAAGCTTCCAGAGGCTCTAGCATTTGTATAGAATGGAAAAACAAACACTTTGCAAGAAAGTGGCCTTACACAAATGTTTAGATCTAATCATGTTTGCAGATCTGAACGCTAATACGAAAGTGGGAAAGTTATGAAAGATGGAAGCAGAGTGTCAACTGGATACTACAGCACTGAAAATACATGAGCTGTTTTGGATTAAAGAGTTGAAAAGCTATTATGATCAAAAAAGAACCAAGGACTAAAACTTTTTCAAAGGGCAAGCATGTCTGTTCCCTGCTGTCTATTTCATCTCACTAGTTACTTGAAGAATGACTTTGTACCTTTTGATAAACATGGAGTTCGTTCTTCCTGCTCTGCAGACTGCCTTTTAGGTCATCAGTTATGCCCAAATCAGAAATGCAATAAGCTAGGATTTCCAAACAGGCATCAAGGGGCCATTTGTCCAGACAGCGCAGGGCCAGCCGACTTCTCAACGCTGCGTTTTTTATTGGGAACAAGTATTGCCAACCATCCTTATCTGTGGAGGAAACAAACCACTAGTTTGAAACAGAGTTGCTATAATTCAGAAAATAAAAAAATCTTCATCCTCACTGGGACACAACACCAAAAGAAACAGGACCTTAAAAAAAAAAAAAAAAAAAATCTATGTGAGACTCATCCCAAGCATCAGATTCTTGAGAAGTAACCAAAGTTATCATGCGATACTATCTTTAGACTCCAAAAGGCACCTCCTTTCACAGGATACATCATCCATGTATGACAATGACACTGCTGTAAGAGATGTTCCATTAACAGTACTATGATTAATGTCTCCTGATGTATTCAGCTCTTCATGTAAAAATAACACCACAGATGCATTCCAGTTCTCTTGTACTAAATTGGTCAGGATTTTCACATTTGCAAAACAGAAACTATACCACCAAAGACAGCAAACTTAGGATGAAGGAAAGGCTCTGTGTTTGGATTTGCCCAAGGACTACCACTTTAGTTTCCACCTCCTGATCCAGGCTGTATACTTCATTAAAAAAAAGATGAAGGGAAAAAAGCCTGACTTAATCCTTCTTACCTTCAGCAGTTGCACAGCTCAGAACAGCATCCTTCACACTGACCAGCTCCTCCACATCTTGACTGTACAGATCCAAGACCTTCAGAGCTCTGTCCCAATCCTTTGCAGCAAGAGCTTGTTCAAAGACTCCCAATAATACCTTAACAGCTGTGGTGGAATGCAGTCCTATGAGAACCAGAGATATGTATGTCTTGCCAGAGAAGACAGTAGCCAAACTGCTACCATCCTCTTGCTGGTTTTGAAGTGGCTCAAACATAGCAAAAAGAAATCGTTCCAATATTGGGAACTCCTTCAACAATGTCTCACACTCCCTGGAAATCTGTTCCAAACCTAAGGGCACCTCCCGTTTTCCCCGGAATTCCATCCACGATAAACTCGATTTGGGCATTTTCTGTATATTAGATGCAGTTAGACATGCCACTGTGGCCATTAGCTTCGACTGAGACTTTAGGAAGTCCAGGGAGGTGGCAGTGAGTGTATGTTGGCTCAAGTCATTCACAGAGGGTGGCGCCTGAGTGGAAATATCCTCAGAGGTCACTGCAAAATTGTGAATAGGTATTTCAACATCTGGCAGGCAGTGGTAGGCACACTGGTGTGATAAGTTGCTGATGTTTGTCAGAAGAGACTTTGCCTGGCTGTTTTGCCTTGCACTACACAAGGACAATGGTTCACAGCAACAATTAACAATAATTTGCTGCACATTCAAGTTCAACTCTTCTTTAGCCAAGAGAGAAGAAAGCCTGCAGGATTGAAAACAGAACCAGCTTACCGAGCACATATAAAAGTTACTTTACAATTACACATTTATAAAATCTTCCAAATTTTTTGGGAATACAAGCCCCCTAATATTCTTCACAGGTACATAGAGGAGAAGGCTACATACGCTATTGTTTACGCAATATGAAAAAAATGTACACAGCATGGCATCGATAACTCAAAGCTTACACTGCCATTCCTCTAAAGAAAAGGAACTTACTCCTCAAACACTGACTTTTACCTAAATGCAACGTACTAAAACAGTTCACCATTAGTGCTCATCTTTTTAAGAGCTACTTTGTCAAATCAGACACTTTCTGTGTCAGCCTAATTTAGTAATTTGCAATGGAAGGACCTTAGATTATCCAGTTTACCTACTGACCAGGGCAAGAACGATGCCCAGCTGTATTCATAAGCCCTACTGAGCTATTTTATTACACTGCTAAGCTCGAAGTCCACTCCTCTGAACTGTCATACATTCAGTTAAAAAAAATGCACACAAATGCACTCTCTCTTCACAAAAGACAGTAATTGTTAAAAAAAGAGAGCCAGAAGTTTCTCAAAAATCTTCAGGTTGGTAGAGAAGCCACTGACTAAGCTCCTCCCTGTGCACCAATCCTTGCAGCATTAAGTGATCAGCTGGTGTGACACAGAAGGCTGTACTGCCTGTGCTAAGTAGCCAGAGGAGAATTTAATCCTGGCTGAGGTCCAAAGTCACAAACACCAAAATAACCTAGAGAAGTATATAACTTGAAAAGCACCAACCTCTCAGGATGAACCTGTCTCTCAAACACAAGTTGGGAGAGCAGCTGAGATGGACTCTGTTGCAACAAGATGAAAGGGTTCCCCACTTTCACTTCTGCAGATGTATCTTTAAAAAAAAAATCAGAACATTTTTATAATACAAACACTGAATACACCAAGTCTTATTTCAGGAACACAAATTTTAAGAGCCTGAGTCTGAAAACTGACTAAATCCACAGAGGTCCACATTCACATTAGTGTGGTAAAATCTAGAGTAAGTTGCAAGGCATTTGTGATTATGATATGCTTCACAAACTTGGCACCACTGGCTCATAGTTCACTGGACCTATTACTAAAACCAGTGGAGTGGAGAGTTTGGCCTTTAAGCAAGATCTACATTCAAACAGCTTAGCAACTCTACTTCAAAACTTTCACCAAAACATGTATTTGTAGTGAGAGACAGAAAATGTGAAGTTTTAGTTTCTGAGGAGTCTCTGGATGTAGTTTAGGGAATCCGTGCTCTATTCAAGTCAAAGTGAGCAAAAGCAGAGGGAACTCGCAGACGTACAGCTACTTTTACAAAAGAAGTGAAACCTTGGCTAATATTGCTGAAAAGCCTTTGTATCCACTACTGAGTTATGTCGAGTAACTGTTGAGAATCTCATCAGTTTATCTTTTATCTTTCAGTACAATAAAACTTCCCCAAAACTCACTCAGCCCTTCAATATTGTGCATTTTTGGCTGTGGTAGTTAGTCAATGAGGACTGAATCGTGTTCATACAGAAGTTACAGTTGGTCTGGTAGTGACCAGAGCCGAGTCAGCACATATGAAGAGAGATCTTTCCCCTTTTTTTCTTATCCTCATGGGAAGGTATTCTCTGAAATCAGTATTGTGGTATTTTACATTAGTGCAGCTCAATTAGTGTCAACTTTAAAAAACAGACAAGTGTTTTTTTCTCCTAGCACAGTGAACTGTTCTGTTCTTCTGACAGCTTTATGTGCTGATGATGCATTTCTTTTCATGGATCACCACTATCTGCTGATTCTATTAAAAAATTCTGCCTAGCTACCTCTGCATTGCTTTCTGCACACTCTCTTCTTATCCCTGTGGAACAGCAGGGCACTGGTTGTCTCTAAGGGAGCTCAAAAGTGCACAGCATGCTGATCCACTGGATCTAAAAATCACTCTCACCTAGTGAACATGTAGTGATCAGAATTTTTGGAGGTAAGGGGTTGTTTGTTTTGTCTAAACAAAGTGCCAAATCTGGGTCAGTAGTTAACATTTCTGTTCTTGTTTTCCTACTGCCATCAGCTATTTTTATCTTAGCTGTGGGTGGCCTAAGTGTTAAGAAATAAAATTTTAAAAGCAGTGCAATAATCAGTTGAAATCAAAAGATCCAGGTATGCACAGGTAGTTGGCACATTTGGCAAGGAACCATTTTTTTGCACAATTACCTTCCAGAATCAGGTCAGACTACACAGTCTGATATATTCACCTAGGCTCAGACTTTCCAGCAGAAACCCCTTACCTAGGTCTGCATTCAGGCTTCGTAACACAACGGCAGCCAGTGTAGCGATGTAGTCAAAGAAGGCCTTCATGAAGTTTGTCTGCGTGTTGCTCTCTGCCATGGATTGGACATGCTGGTCAAGAGTTCTCAGCAGGAGCTGTGTTTGACTCCAAACCAGGTGCTTCTCCAGCTCCATAGGTTTGAGAGAGGCCTGTTCCACCAAGGTGCCAAGCAGGTTCCCTTTAGAGTCTGGTTAAGAGAACAGACATACATCCAAAAGTCAAGTATTAAATGCCAAAAAGGAAGGTGGGAAGGGGAGGGGTCGGGGGAGGAAAAGAGAGAAAAAGAACAGAGAGAAATGCTTTAGCCTAATTTCCCCCCTGCAATTACAGATCTCAGTCTGGGAATTACAATTTTATTGAAAACAAGAGAGATTTTCACATCAGACTAAATCAATGGTTCATATAAACTGGAAACCATCCCTCTGACAAGTTTGAAATATATTAAGGCAGGCCTAAAATATATCTAGTCATTAACACGTAAGCTTATACTAAAACACAAGTGTTGACCAGTCCTTGTGCTCCATGACATTTCACCTTTAGAGCTCTCCTAAATTTGTTTATTAAACATACAAATATCTTGTAAAATACTCAAAACACTTATATGCCATTTCTAAATTTGGTGAATGGAGAAAAAAAAAAACACACAAAAACACACCAGTGCTATGTAATGAAAAGAGCTCTGAGAAAAAGCAACTGTGGAAGACTTATTCAGAAAAGGATGAGATGTTTTATCATAGCCCTATGAAAATTGGAAGGTATTATTATGCTACAATAGTTTTATAAGTTTATCTCTTTTTTGTTAAAAAAAGAAGTACCAGTGAGGATACACCTAATTATCTGCAAGATGTCAGATTAAAATACACTTAAACAATTTCCTGTTAGGACTGAAGAAAACCAGGACAAATAACAACCTCAATTGTACTCATCAATGTTTTCCTTTCTTCTCTGGCAAATTCACAATTTTAGCTCTGAAAACAAATGCTCAGAAGGTAAAGAATTCAGGTAAATTTTACACTCTGCATTTATCATTTTTTTTAATATATATTTATGCATATTTCAAAGAGCATTACTACTAGATTTACAGTTGTCTGGACAGGCCAAACAAAAAAATTTAGATCCATTTGTTAGTTTTTACAACCACAAAAATAACTCACCCACAGAACGCTCAGCATGTGTCAGTGCTTTTAGGATTTGATCCAGATTTTGTGATAAAGCAATTTCATTAGTAATACTTTCTTCAGTCAAGGCAGGGTAGCAAGCTTGCAGAAGATCTACAATACTGCGTCGAAAATGATTCCCTAATTTCTCATCTGAGACCTCTAGAAAGAAGGAGAAAGAAAGAGCAACTACAATAAAGACAGAAATATTTCTGCCCAGAAGGCCCATAGAACCAAAATTGTATTGTAATACAACTAGCTTGCCAAAGTCTTAAGTATTCAAAGTGCTTCAGTTTATTCACAATTGAGTTTGGGTATTTCCCCCTCCTGCTTTTTGTTTTAAATACTAAGCTAAAAAAATGGAAAGTTCAAATTTCTATTGCAACAAAAGGCAAGAACTTAAGAACGTTTCACCAGAAAACATTATCAGCAAAGCATACTACCTGGCTTGGATTGCCCTTGTGATGTGCAGGAATAGTTGAGAATTTTACTTATTTGCTGGAGAACTGCTGGAAAACCCTTCACACCTTCAGAGTGCAGTAAAACAAAGTCGGGTCGGTGGCCTGGAAAATTCATTGTGCAAAGGGAGACAAAATAAAAGTTAGGAGTGGAAAAAGGAGAAACTAATGTGAAAGTACAAAATGAGATTTAATGAAGACTCAGGTGTTATCACAAATAACAGCACAGAGAGACATCCTTCTGCTCCCCGGCCCATGTTGATAAACACAAAAATCAAAAGCCTACCCCGAGTTTCAAGGCTGCTGTACAGTCTTCTTTCTGCTGTTTCCAAAAGCTGTTTACATGTCTTCCAAAGATGGCACTGAGTACAAGCTAGGTCAAATGCTGCCATCGCTGAAGGACTGAGGTCCTCGAGGACTTCCCACAGAGGATCAGTATGCTCCAGCTGGATGTTGCTGATCCAGAAGTTTTCTTGGAGAGTAGGGGCAAGACTTCCAGAAGTTGCAAGCAATTTATCAGTAACATCAGAGATGGTATAAAATACCATACCTACATGTGTCAGGAAAACACACAATCACTAATTGAACAGCATGTTTATCTCTGATCCTGTCATGGAAAATTATTCTCTAATCCTGTAGGAAAATAATTCAATAGGTGGCCTGTTTCATAGACCAATTACTGCAGAATGGATAAAACTAATTGGGCATCAACAGCAAATCTCAGCATTCTTAGTCTCCTTTGAGGTCAAAGAATCACCACTTACGCTTTTGAACAATTGTTTCACTCATTACGACAGTATTCAAATTGCCTTCTCCCGTTTTCTACTTCTCCCTCAGCATTTATGAGAAGAACTCAAAAAAACCCAGTCCTTACCAGCTGCTGCTGCATTCCCAATAGCTTGCAGTGTTGAACGGCCACTGCCAGATTTCCTGATGCCTCCAGTACCATCTGATGCTTGATTCTCAATATTGTTCTCCACTTTCGCCATTTCTCGTACCGCCTCTTGGTAGCGCTCCATGAAAACCAATTCACCATAGCAAGGTGAAGTATTCAGATTAAACATCAAAGCCACCTTTCAAAAATAACAACAGATGTAATTATGGAGCATATCAAAGGAAGTTTTCAAAGGCCAAAGAGCTTTGGGGGTATTTAGAGAAGATGAAGGACTCAAATAAAACAGATACTTTAACTGAAAAATGTCCCTGCAGTCAGAGCAGGCTGAAATGGTAGGGGTTCTTCTGGAGACCTTTAAGTACCTAAAACCCAGGACCTTAGAGACGTTTTTCAACTATTTGTTATAAAACTCAGCTATTATTTGCTGCAAGGCTAGAGTTGAATTAATTTTTGTAAACTGCACCTTTCAGAATGACTTCATGATTTCAATACACTATGCAACGAGTGAAATATGTCAACTTGGGCCTCCAAAGTAAACTATTTTAAACATATTCTTATTCAGCAAGTAATACATCCTAGAAATTTAAATGCAGAGTAGATAAGCACAGCTGTGCATGTTCCTATTATCAAGCCAACAACAGAACACAAAACAAGCTTAAACTCTTTATCAGCGATATTGAAATTCAAAGTAACAAAAGCAAAACAAAATGTTTCTTTTGGCTCTGAAAGGAGGGAAAAGATGAAGTGGCATGCTTGATGTCAAACACAACTAACGAGTTGAGCAGTAACCTTCTGCTAATGCAATGCTTAAATGCTAGTAACTGCTCCGATATCACTATCTGAAACTCAGCCAGGTCACTGGTTTTGCAGAGGATCCAATCACTGATGCACCTCACGATGCTTTTTCAGAGCACCAGTCCAAAAACCACAGAGAAAGGTAGGCACAGCTGTGAGGGAGCAAAGAACTACAAATGTGCAGACCATCGATTTCAAATCTTCCTGGCTGTTCTTGATACCATGAGTTTAGCCTCAAGACATATCTCCTTCAAATAAATCTAATCACCACGTTTGCTCCACTCTGGGTAAGGAAAACAACTGCATGCTCTTGCCGAGCTTACAAGTGGCACAACATCACGGTTTTGATTCACTGACTAAAGTAAGCAGTTCAGATGCTGCTTTCGCAGGAGGCTTCACATGAGCTCTTTGTGTTCTTCATTCAATTGAAACACTAAGCTTGGCCAGCTCTCATCAAACATTTTTACCCAGGTTTAGAGAAAGTATTTTAATGTAACAAGTTAAAAAGCACCCAGCATCCTTGGGATGTTGGTGTGATATGTCTTTATTCCTTTCACTTGCTTCTACCTCTGAAGTGACCCTTTCACTTGAAACACAGACGCTTCAGGCCTGTGCTTGCTAATGCAGAAGAAGCAGGAATTTCATCGGCTATCACAACCACAAACATCAATACCAAATTAGATTTTTAATTGCACAAAATACATGCAACTCACCTGATGGGCTTCTACAAAGTTTCCTCTCAAAACACAAGAAACTAACAGAGATTCTGGTGGGGAAAGCATCATAGGAATGAGGGGGTTTTGCTGATGCGGTCTCACCCTGCTTTCCAAATCACTTGAGACAGACATATTACTGGTACTTCCCTCTGCAAGACAACAGAATTAATCAGTATATTATTATGCAAAAAAACATTTCACCAGATAACTGACCACTATCAGATAACATTGCTTCACATATCCAACACAGAATTGTAGGAGCAGAGTTGAAAGGAAGTTTTAGGGTAGAGGTCAACAAAAACATCTTGTTAAAATTTTTCATAATATTTCAGTATTTGGTCAGAATTTTCAATTTGGATTTCATCCAAATGTAACACTGTTTAGCAGCTACATAATGTGGATGCAATGCTAGGGCACTGCTTCAATATGGATAAAGGGAGAAGCCTTAAGTATTGGACCTATTAAATCAATTTAGTATGCCTAAGTATGTTTTAGGTTACATGACTACCAGTCTATTAGCTTTTTTTGATGGTTTGCACATCACTACATTGCACACTGTTTCCTGCAAGCCAAAAATATCAAGAAAAATCTAATTTTCTTATTCCAGAAGAGATGTATAGTATTCTAATTAGAAAAAAGTCAGCCAAAAATGGGAGCTCTGAGAAGTGAAAAGTTCTAATTCTGTCCTGCATAGAGCAGTAATTCACATTAAGTAGTCAAACAAATATTTCATCATGCACACTGACAAGACAAAGAAATACTTCTTTTGTGGCTTAATACCTGAGGTACTGGTGCTTAGCTCGCTACTTGTACTTTCTAATGATGGACTGGAAGTTCCCTCTTTCCCATCTAAAATGGAAACAAATCAAAACCAGCACATTAAATGCACTTTTTCTAGACAAGGTAATTAAAACAAACAGCAAGTAACAGATCAGGCAATCACAAGAGATCTTCAAGAGTATCTTGCAAATGATCCATCACTGATGTCTACAGTGAACTGATGATTTGAAGAAGATGCTAGGCAAGAGACTGTGATGGGGCAGTCTATCAGTGACTTGTATCAGATACTTCAAAGCTGCTTATTTTGGAACATCCCACTTCAAAACTAGATGTACCCTTTAAATGCTAAATAGAAAAAGGGTGAGGAACCCAACTTTCTCCTAAAGGCTGCCAATTTAAGCCACAAATTCTTGAAAATTCACATTCTAGATAGTATCGTGTTAGGAATGAAAATATACCAAACAGCCATTGGATATATTGGAGAAAGGAAATAATTGGTACTGTAGTTGCAAAGTTTTCCCCTGCCCCAAATCAGACTATGTATGAAACAGGTTATTTTCTTACCTGAATTTAAAATTAATTCATAAAATAATTTCTAAAGGAAATAAATCTAGTTCTCTATTCCTAGTCCATTAAAATCTAATTGCATTCAGCTATGAGCTTTGCAAAATTACACACATTTCAGAGATGTCTTCCCCAAGAGATTTTTTTCAACCCACCTGTCTTGTACCTTTGAGATCTACTTCGTTTCTTAAAGCTGGAGCACCTGATTGAAGAGCAGTATCTCCTGGAAGCTGCAAGCTGATGTTCTGTGAAACATTTAAGCCAAAACATTACCAAAGAGCTGGACAGGCCATAAACAGTTATTTGTCTACCTTAAAGAATTTATCAGCACATCTATGTAGGTAGAGCTATGATGGCAAATTTCCAAAGGAAACACAGTTGATCTCAGCTAAGAGCTCTTCTGCAGTAAAATTTAAACCAGCACCTTGAAGTAATTTTGATGCAATTCAACTAGTACCATGCTTTTCACATCCATGTCCAACGTTGCTTGGAATGTACTATACCTTCTATACAGCCCTGATGAGTACTAAGGGTCTTTTCCAACATAAATGATTCTATGATTCTAACTATACAGAAAAATAGGTATAGTCCAAGTACATAAGCAGCTAGAAACAAGGTGAAAATATTAAGAATTGAAATAGTAAAAGAAAGAGTTCAATTTGTCATTAAGGTTTTGCTGAAACAACTAGGTTGTTCAGTAATGCAGGATAGTATGAACCCCGATTCAGTCAACAATTCTGGAAGTGAGCAAGTAATGCGGGTGCCAGCCTCGAGACAGAAAATCCAAAAGATATGTAATGTCCAGAAAAGCCAGCCAACTCCTCTGGAAGACATTTCCCAAACAGCTGTCATCATTGTCAGAAGTCAGGACTCAAAAGTACAGAATCCCACAGAAAGCTGCTCCCTGTCCAAGAGAAACACTGAGGACTGTCTACTCAAACACAAGTCCCATCACATCCCTACCTTTATAGAGGGAGACTTGAGAAACAGTTGAACACAAGTTTAAAAACCTGGAACATTAAGGTCCATACTGCCCAGTCTTTCTTGGGGCGTGGACTTCGCATAGTGAGATACACCATAAGCCACATTATGATACAAGCAGAAATCTGATAGAAGCAGGGCTAAGCAGTTATAGGATTCGGAGAAAGGTGGGAAATAGGTTCCTGAGTGTGTTGTTCTAGCTACTTCTGAGGAATGGTCTGCATCCCAGAATAATCCAACTTCCTCCGATACATGTTCCTAACATGTTTCCAGACTAGGCTAAATCAACACTCTGCCCACGAATGAGAGGAGTCTACCTGACTTGCACTGGATCACACACCATCACGTCCCTTACTATCACTGCCTTGTCAACAGAACTTGTGACAAAAGGACAGGAGAAAGACAGGCAAACTGAAGCAGTGAGTACACAAAAGAGAAGGAAAAAAGAAAAATAAACCCCGAACTTTCTGATTAGAATAAAGATCACTGCCATTAGAGAATGGTGCAAGAAGCATGAGCTCTCCAATTATGTCACTCTCATAATATCTGCCAATACATGGTCCCTCAGTAAGATGCTCAGGGAATTCAGTCTTGAGACCACTGCCTGGACAGCTGTAACAGAACAGTGTTGATACATCAGAAAGTGCCAAATACAAAGCCTACCTGCATTTCTGTTACTCATCACCACTTTGTATCGCCAGTGAGCTTCAGAAAGGTATTTGGAAAACTGTAACACACGACTTCCAAAGGCATCTCTGCTTGTAGAAAGATTCAAGCACTCAACAAGCTCCAGCTCTTCACGAAGCACATTACTGGAGTCCCATGGGAGAGAACTCTGAATTTCTTCCAGATGGTTGAGAAGCAACGTGAGGAAGGCTTCCATGGCCACATCATCCACTAAAAATCCAGTAATACCACTGGTAAAGTGTTTCAGATCTAGGTAGCTCAGCCTAGAGGTTTCATAGCTTTTGCCACCTAACTCTGAGCCATGAAGATCTTGGGTATCTGTGTGAACTGTCTGAGCAGCAGCCAGCAGATGCCTCTCAAATTTCTTTTCAGCCTCTATTAGGTGCTGTGGACTTTCCGAGGTGGAAGACCGCCGACTGACACTGCCTTCTACATTCACAATAGTACTCCTTTTGTCAAGATCCTCATCCTCTGCATAATCCTCAGGTAGAAGAGACTCAGTATGGAGATCACTGTAGGAAACAAAAAGCAAGGAGAAGATGTTCTCCAAAACCTCCAGGCGCAGAGGAGCAGGAATACTCCTTAAGAACTGCTGACACTTCACAAGGTACTGAGGAAATACTGAAGAGCAATCTGCATAATTAAAAACAAAAATAAAGAACATTTACAATGTTTTCTAGGAGTTCCGTCCTCCAACCTTTGCCCTTTATGAATATCCTAGAAGAAGGAACTGTCCCAGTGGCTCAGAGCTGATCATTCCCCTACAAATCAAGTAAATATACTTCCAACGTTTTACATTTAAAAAGGTACTGTGCCTCCGCCCTCTCAGTAACGCTAATTATCACTTTGTGCAGTGATGTGCAAACTCAGATTACACCCATTTAAGCCATTAAGTCAGTTTTAGCTCTGGGAAATCATAAGCCCTTACAAAAGCATCCCTGCCACTACCATGCTATATCTAATATCACCTTCTTTTTGCACTCTATTTTTAATACAATTACCTTAAACATTTTAGAACCATGCAGGTAGCTTATTCATATCTATTACTACTAAAGGTAACAACACCTCAAAGAAATTATACTTGTTTTCAAAGCATTCATAGCCCACTGATTAAAAACATCATATATACATAGGGTACAATATTATCCCAATACGAAGTGATAACTCAGAGCTCAGCAAATGGAAAAGCACAAGCTACTGAACCCAAAAAAGGAGGCAAATCACCTGCTGGTTCTCCAAAGGTTGTGTCTTCAGGGGTGCCACCAAGAAGGCTGCGTACACAATCTCTGCACTTGGAAGGCTCATGTGAATTCACACAGAGAGCATAGATAGCATACTTCATGGCAGAAAATGCTCGAAAGAGTGCCAGATTGCGTTGGTGACTCAGGGCGTTAGGGAGTGTTGCTGCTGTGGAGGGAAATAAGGGTGATGAGGGGGTACAAGGTAGACAAGAAAACAAGTCAATTTTCTCCTGCAGTTCCCACACAGCAATATTTATTCAGTCATTCTTCCCTAGTGTCACTCCATCCCAGCTTTGCTCTATCTCATTGTTAGTTTACAACATTTGGGAAAACAAACAAACCAGCCAACCAAACCAAAACACCAAAAATCAAAACAACCCTAGAACAGATAGGCACAGAAAAGTGAGGTCCGGATTCCCTTCTGAAAAGGAAAGTTTTTGTGAACTTCTGCTACAGGACCTGGCTACAGCACAGGTGATCAAAATCTGCTCATGGCAAGTCTCATTAGAGGTATGTGGATAAGCTACATTGATGCATTTACAACACAGGGACAGACCCTGTCTTGGTCCAGCATCTCAGAATTTTGTGTTCTACTACACAGCAGGTAAGTGGGGAGATAGTGTAAACTGGCTATGACCATAGTGAGACTAGTGTACCACCAGCTCTACAGATTTGTATTAACAAAGAGATATCATGGTTGATTCTATCCACCACGGCTGGCCATATAGATCATACACAATCTGCAATTGATTAAAGTACAGTCCCACAGTTTCCTTCACAC
Source organism: Tyto alba (assembly GCF_018691265.1). NCBI lineage: Eukaryota > Metazoa > Chordata > Aves > Strigiformes > Tytonidae > Tyto > Tyto alba. The sequence goes on from NW_024881280.1 coordinate 12,747,873, forward strand.
ATTTATGATAAAGGCAACTTATCTACGTACTACACCCACTCCTTCCCCCTTCTGCCTTTTTTTTTTTGAGGACAGGTGTCACATGCCAGAGACACGATCCCTTCTTACTACACAGAGCATCAGTGCTGAAAATTATGTAAAAGTCGCATCATCATCCCCTTCACCCAGGAACACAATATAGGCTAGACGAAGCAAAATAAAAAAAAACACAAAACCCCAGAGTTAAATCAGTGCTTGAATCCACTATTCTATGTTCTCATACAAGGGGTAGATTGTCCCTCTGACTATGAGCACTCAAGGGAAGTATTAGCCAAGTTTTTTTTTTTTTTTAACAAAGCACTTGATGTACTGATAACGTCCCCATCCAAACTCTGGGACTGAATAGCATTACCTAGAAAGTGTTTCAGCACTGTCCTCCACAAGGTTTGAGTCTGATTTCAGAAAAAAGCACGAGCAGCCAAGACAAACGCCCTGAGAGCACAGACAGTTTGAAATCAATTATTCCCTACCACTGCAATTCTAAACAGTAATAATGGTGGAAACCATAATGCAGACAGCAGACAGAACTGAGGAAACATCCAAGTATATATCCTTTGCAGAATCCACATGGCCACAGAAATGCTGTAATTCACTAGCAGCTCTACACTAATATGTGGCACCTGAAAAGCTCTTAATACCACTCTATTAAGAGGACTTCAGGCAGGTGAAGGCAGAGATCTGATAAACAGAGTCCTCTGAAAAAGTAAAATAGCTATCTGGAGACACTACAACATACACACCAGTAAACAAATGCAAGTTTAATACACTTTTGCCTCCCATGTGGAAAGACTTGGATGCAGTGAGACTGTGTCAGTATCTGTGTCTAAACCAACACTTTTCCTTGTACCAATACAGAATCATTACCCTTTCACAATAAGCACTTGTTTTTCCTATGCCAGAAATTTTAACACCTTATTCTTGAATTCTGTAACTCATGAGGAAATTTCTGCCCATCATTTCTTTTGTTAGTGTGACTGATCAAAGCTAGTCTTACACACTGATCTGAAGGGTGCCTGAACAAAACTGTTAACCAGTACCATGACCTCAGTTTCACTACTGCAGCTGACAGATGTGTGTCAGAAAGAAGGGTAAGAAAGGGAAGTATGTGGGATGAGGCCTATTAACAATACCAAGTCAAACAAATCAAAACTTCATGACTCATCTCCTCCCTTTAAATTTAAATAACCTATTTTGAAAGAGATTTTATTAAACTGTGTTTATAGAATTTATTAATTATTCCACTAACTAGTTCTGTAAATTAAAATGATCTGAAAAAAGAAGAGAAACCACAGCTAGAGTTGTTTTGTCATGCAGCTCGAATGAGATATAATGGGACTCCCTCTTCCTGTTTTTGAAAGATTTTGACAGAATTTAAGCAGAAAATAATTAAAATTTAAGAACTGATAAAAAAAAAAAAAAACAAACAAACCATCAGCAACAACAAAACAATTAATTTCAGAAAGCAGGATACTGAAACCAGAGATTGAAAGAGAGTCTCAATCCTTATGTCTTTCAAGACTATTCAAGACAACTGTCACAATTTTAACAACAAAACCTGTAAAAATATGATTGGAAACAAACATCTTAACAATACAACACTGGAAGAAGAAAAAACTGCTAACCACTAGACAACCTGGAAAATCTGTGCAAGATGCATCACAGAGAACTCTCCATGCAACTCAGGTTGAAATTACACATGTACAAATTCCCATCCATAGAAGTAGTAAGGCCCCCCAAAATGCAGCTTCTTAGGTCCTACTACATGCAGGAAGACTGAGCTTCTGTTTCATTATGAAGAGGCCCGATCAGAAAGCAGCATTAAAATAGCAGCAGCTGAACCTGGACATAGGCTGCAATCAAAATAGTGTACAAGGAGAGTCACTTCTAAGTGAACGAACGTGTTTAGTAACCTCACGTACTTTAGGCACCGAATTGGAACATGGGAAGATAAGAGAAGTGAGGCAAGAGGGATGTAAACACTGCTGGTAAGGTATGCCTTACTGATTTTAATATTAAAGTTGATTTCGTAAGACTTAGTATTAGAAGGAAAAAAATAATAAATTTGTATCTGTCAAAAATGAAGATGTTATAGTATGAGATATCATCAATTTCATCTGGATTTGCCCTTTGATTTTATATTTAAGTGCACAGGTGGCTGAAATCCAAACCACACGCTTACTTTGCAAGCTAAAGATATTATACATTATGTAAGTTACAATGAGTAGCACATATTATGAGCATGTGCAAAGTCTTGTTACCATTCTGAAAAAGCTCTTTCAGAGATCTGTCCTTCTGAGATCAAAGAGATCTCACAACTCCTCCTTGGAAGACAATTTACTTCCCAAAAGGATTCTAAAATAATTTCCACAGGCTCCCTAGTTTTTTTCTGCAAAACAGCTGATAAGTGGTATCTTCCTTATTTACAGAAGTAGGTCAAAAGAACAGTTTCTTCCTGGAAGAAATACCAAGCAGCACACACTCGATGGATCAGGGGGTTTCTGTGTTCTTAGGACCCTACACATTTACCCTGCATCTGTTGGTCTCTAGCAGGAACTTTTTGAAGCAGCTCAATAACATCATCTTCATTCAGTGCCAGAAGATTAGTGAGATGATGAAGGGAGTACATTGCAGTGTGGCCATCTAGACTGTGCAAGTGTTGCAAAAGAACCTTCCTTGGGATAGCAATACTGCAAAAGAGAACAAAGAGGTGACACAAACAGATTTAGGTCTCTCAACCATGTTTAAAGACTCCACTCTAATTCTGATTCATCTCCCACTCTAATTCTGATTCAACCAAACTACTGCAGTTAAAAAAGAAAAACAAATAGCATAACCAATACCCATGAGGCAATTTCAAAAGCTTGTGATATACACTCACTAGGAGATTATTAGCCAAGATTTACAGAAAAGAACACAATTTCTATTTACATACATAAATTAACTAATAGGCAGATTTGGCAAGACAGTTTGGAAAAGCATCCTTTTGATCATTTTACCTGTTTTGCTGTATGCACCATTCAAGAACTTCCACCTGAGCCCACAGACCATCACAGAAATCTTTCAGTACTGAATCATTGCACAGATCCTAAATGGAAAGGCAAATAAAAGAAACCCTTTACAACAAACCCTCTAGTCAGACAGCAGAACCAAGCCTGTGTCACATACAGGCTGTTCATAAGACTTCTTTATCCAGATGGTAACTCTAAATTACAGAAAATTGCCAGTTTTATTACAAAGCCAACAAGGAAGGGCTATTCTGAAGGAGCATCAAAATCAGTCAGCCTCCACTCACACCTACAGATCATGGAAAGGTGGCTACATCCCTTTTCAAGGTTAGCTTTCAAAATGCAAATTAATATTTCTTATTAACAGTCTAAGAAACTAACCTCGAGAACCAATCATATACTAGAACAATGATATACTGGGTAGCAGACAGTTATTCTCCTTTTCCATGTGCTTTTCTACTAGAGATGCCTACCTGCTAAAACCAGATCTAAGCCTTTCACTTTGCAGAGGCTACTGAATAGACCTTCAGTCTATGACCTGTAGATGGTAACCCCCTTAAGGCAATACCAGCCTAGACGTGCCCCTGTGATCCAGCAGCGCAAGGCTCCCCATCTCCCCATCTGTCATCCAAGCCACTTGCCTGCAGGTAGGTATCATCTGAACTGCAACTACACCCTTAAAGATGAAGGCTCTCCCCAAACAAGGTGGATCTTTAGCTCTTGCCATTTACCATTTCATTTTGAGAACGGGTACGGGAAATTTCCAAGCTACCCTGTTGCTGAACTCAGGTTAGCTGTGACCAGAGTTAGTCACTATCCAGGGATGACTCACTGGACAAAATGGCACCAATCAAATGTCCCCCAGCTCTTTTCAAAACTAATCAACAAACCATGGCTGTCTTTCTCTTATGTTAACAGCAAAGACTTAAGAGCTTATGCAACAGAAACTTTCTCCTGGTCAACCATACTTCCTTCACAGCTGAGGAGTAAGAAAAAAGGCAAGTGTGCAATAATGTTACCTAGACACAACTATAACATCTTAGCTTTTGTAATTCCATTTGGAGAAATATTAACATTCTCACTGGAAACTGCCTGGTTTTATTCGTTCTTGCAAAAAAATGCATTATCTGGACTCAGACTGGGATATTGCCACTTGCCTTCTGCTGACTTACCTGAGTTTTGTGAAGAGTCCATAGCAATGCCTTTGCAGATTCCAAGCTTTGACAATGAGCCCATCCTAACAATACCAAGAGCCGGTTTAGGGGGTTGAATTCTCTCTTCAATAAGCTGTTCAGGCCTGAGTAGTCTTCTCTTTTCAGTAACGTTAATGCAGTCACCTAGAAAACAAAAGGAAGAAGTATTCCTCTTCCCAAAATGCAGAGTTGCATAACCTGCCAGGCATTATGGAATCAAGTAGCCATTTCAATAACAGCTTCACTAAAATACTGAAGTTCTGCATCTGGAACTTCCCTAAGCTTGTATATTAGGTTACTCTTCTATAAAACTGTCATGAGTAAAAAAATATCATTTTAAATGCTTACTACTGAGCTAACTCACACTCCCTCACTATGTTATCTTTATGTTCTTTCTATTGATTATGTTTCTGTCAAGAGTGTTACGTAAGAAACCTGAATGAACACATTATTTAGAAGTGTAAATATATTCAACCATAAAAACTGGCACTTTAAGAGTGATCACCTACCTGTATTCTGTTTCTTCTATCTAAGCAAATACATTCAAATCATTTAATTCATACCAGAGTATTTTCCACCAGATATTCAAACTCTTTAAAACATAATTTTTTCTCTGCAAACTAGTCTCACTGACCCAAGTCTACCAGCATCAGAAAAGCAAAGCAATGAGTTCAAGATCATTGGATAAATCAAGTGGCATATCCAACAAAATTACAAGCAGAACTCAGGACTTCTTAAATCCTGAAGATCTACTCTTCAGTCTGCATGCAGATGAGCTTTTTCAAAAATCTCACTAAATGTTTTGATTTCATTACACAGCTGAAAGTAGGGGAGTTATCGCCAGTTACCTTCTTGATCCTTTAAGTCATGACCCCTAGAAAACACTGTTTGAATACAAAATGCTTCTGTGCACCACCAAGATATGTTCAATACAGTGACTGACTTTAGCCACCATTGGGTTTCCCCTCCTAATGATTTTATGGCCATACCAGAATCTGTTCCAGAAAGTGCTTGCTGCTGCTCAAGCAGTAGAAATAGGCTGTCTTCCAAGACGGACCCTCTTTGGGATCTGAGAACAAACTCATCACAGTTCGCTCTGTATCCAGCTGCTCAGATGAACCTAAAAAACGTCATAAGATTACCTTCCAGTACAGAGGGGTACCTTTGAAAGAATCATAATTGTTGTTAATTTAAACTGAGAAACACTCAACATTGCCTCAAATACTAACCAGCTGTTACACTTTTAACAATTAAGACTCTCAGATATTGTTACTAGATAAGAAGAAAGCCAAGCAGAGAAATTTGACAGAAAATAAACAGATCAGATAGGAAACCAGCAAACTGTCTAGACAGCTGTTAACATAGCAAGAGCCTGTTTAGCACACAGGTTGTTTGCATTAGCACAGGTCACGCTGCCTTTCTTTCTCAACTCATACACATCTTATCTGCATGTTGCATGAACTCACTTGTGCTCTGAGACACTGCTGCTTTGCTGGGCCTTAGCAAAGACTTGTCCAGCACAGGAACTTCTCAGATCTGTGCAAAGCAAGAATTGAACTACACCCAGTGAGAGTGAAGGTATCCATACCTCCATTTCTCTTCCCTCACACAGAAGCATTAACTGTAGCTATTATCAGAATTGCCACACCACACCTGCCACGCTTCCCTTCAGCCATCCCTACATGTGAAGGGAGAAAATACCCCACTGACTTACACCTCAGTGTACAGAGGCAAGAAAAAGAGGGTAGGCATTGTAGCTTTTCCCTCCCTGCACACTCACCTGCCACTTTCCTGCCAAGAGCATCAGCACCACTTGCCATTCAGCTTCAGCTGAGATCCTCAACTACATGTACTAGTCATAGGGAGCTAGAGAGAAGCTGTGAAGTTATAGCTGGTACAAAAACAATAGTTGAGCTCTGGCAAGCAAGCAGGTAATCAAACTGTATCTTCTTTCCAGCTGGAATATTGGCCCACTCCACATCATCTTCCACTTCTAAAAGTTTTCTTTTCCAGTATTAAGGATTTGAACATTTTGGGATTACCGAGGTAGTTGAACTGTTACTGGCCTGAAATGGAACTTCCTCCAACACAGATGACTCCAAACTAGAGCTGAACCAATAAACACTTAATATACAGTTACAAGCAAGATCTTCAGCAGAAGAAATGCTGAGCAAGTTAAAATATAGGACAATGGGTGATAAAGGAAGTGCTGACAAAGAAGGTAGCACAGACTGCAGAAATGTAGGGGCAGCCCTGGGGCTCCTATGCCAATTCTTTGCTTTAAGTCATTTTAGCATCATCCATTGCAAGACTCCATGACTTGTTAAGGCACCTTAGCAAGAACACTGCCCAACTTCTTGACAACTTGCGTGTTTAATGCCTGAATGGCTTTGTTAAACAAGAAATTAAAACAAAGCAAAAAGCAAAACAAACCTTTTCGTATTGATTTTGACACCAGAAATTTTTCTCTTGTTCTTTCTATGAGAACACTGCTATACAGGCTTAACAGGCCGTGGGTCTGTTTCCTCAGCATACAGTTTAGTAGCTTCTCCTCCCTCAGGGGGCTTCCCTCAGCCCAGCATACATCCAAGAGCTCCCTGAATAGATGCCGTACTTCATCTGCCTGATGCTCCACTTCAAAAGTCACTATACTAAGAGCAGCATAAATTGTATCTATTAGTTCTCTTTGATCTAGTTCTGCTGAAGTCTCAGAACTGCAGTGAAGCCTCTGAAGAGATTTCAAGGAGTCACGAAGAAATTCAACAAAGATGTTTTGTAGAGAGCAATATCGCTGGAGTGAGGAGCTGGATGTGCCTTGTTCCTCCTGGAAGAACTCCAGCAGGGCTTTTGCCCTCTGGGGAGCCCGCAGCAAAAGCTTCCGGAGAGCTGAAACAACGTCCAAACTGAATCTGTGAGAACAGTCATCTCTTCTTTTCCTGTCTGTGATGTGCTTGTTCTGGGTGCACTCAAATGCTTCAAACAGTTCCTGGTAGGAAAAGAATAGAAGAGTTAAGCCTTTCAGACTCCAATAAAAATATTAAATAAATTATTTTAAAAAAATAGGAGAAACTTGAAAGCAAGAAGATAAATCAATCTGGAAACATCATTATTTCCTAGGAAATCCATTACTAATGGTTCACCTTATTCATTCTTCTAGGAAGGATATTGGACGTGGCTGAATACGTAAGAAAATATAAAGAATCCTGTAACAAACAACTACACTAGATGGGCCATGTGCTCATAAGCAAGTTACCTTAGTTCACAGGCAGCTCCTGCGGGATGGTTGAAGCACTAACATATTCTACCTTAGCAATATATTGATGTGACTATACCTCCACAAGTCAGTAAGAACATGATGATTAGTGTTCAGTCTTTTTTTTTTAATCCTACTTTTCCAGATTCATACCATCCATCTACCAGCCGCATCATCCTCATCAACACTAGTATTTCAAACTTGGTTGAAACTAACCAAGAGATTCAAAAGCTAATGTCACAGACTTCTTTCTTAAGCAACAATAATTTTTCTTGTTAACAGAAGCAAACCTACAATTCCAGAACTAGAAAGGGGAAAACAAACGAACAAAAAAAAAATCCCAATTAGCTCTCCCAATAAGGGATGGGAAGGGGAAAGACAATCCAGTTGAATAGCAATTAAGCAGCACTTGTGAGCGTTGTCTTTGACTCTAAGAGACAACTCGGGGAATACGGAGGGGAAAGGTGATTGGGGTGCACAAAAATCAGAATATTAGCAGTAGAAGACAAGTCCACAAAATCCTTTTCTTTATTTGATGGATCAAAACATAACTCTACCTACTAAGACGCCTCTGACAGTAATTGTGACAAAAATACGAGGTTGCTGAATCTCCTATTTCTGTGCAACACTGCAGTGGTGGAATAAATGTACACAGAGTTCATTAGTCATTAACAGACTTCAAGCTGATTTATTTTAACCAACAGTCAAGTTTACCTGGCTTGCTTTTATCTTGTAATTGCTAATTCTGTACCCTTACAGAAATATTGAACAACTTTTCCTTATTCATATTTAAAAGTCAAAAACTTATATTCAGAGGCTATTTGCATTTTCCTCTTAAAGGCAAACAAAAAAAATTATTTTAAGAGTTAAAACCTGTAAGATTAGAAGCAACATCTGAGGACATTCCACACACCATGCCAGGTCTAATTCTGTTGTAAACAGCACCAAATCTACAGTTAGTAACTCACCTGATTTTCTGCTCTATACTTGCTTTTGATATTAATCCATCTGTGCATATTTCCATATATTTCACAAAGAAATCAGTCTGCATGTATTAATAATGAAAAAACAGGCCCTGGACCTCAGAGCATGCATCATACCAATTACCAAATAACGTCAGTACTAACAGTACAGCACCCAAAAACTTCCAGAAGGGGACAAAGGGGTGCAGAAGGTAAGAAAATTAAGATCTTAGGAGGAAGAAAAAGAAAATAGATGTACTTTTAAAATGTTCTTGATGACTATGGTTTATTTTGGCTCAGTGGGTTTTAGCTTTATGATTACTAAAGGTGTCTATAAATATAAGACCGTGACATCTAGCTGCAGACAGGACCGAAGTGTGTCAGAAAGACAATGTAGAAAAGCTTGTTTCTTGCCTGCCTACAGCCTCCTTCATAGCCCGAGAAATCACTTGCAGGCACATTGGATTAACTTCAGAAAGGAATCTGAATTACAGTCTCTTTCAGTTGCCTAGAAGACTAATAACACATTAGCATCTCAGGCAGTCCAGTTAGCAGGAAGCATTAACTTAAATCCCAAAACCTGATAAAGTTGGACATTCTGCATAACTAACAAGAAGTAGGGAATACTAAGTAGCTCACCTTTAGGACTGTCTCAGACACATCTTTCTGTAGTTCTTCCAAGAACAATAAAAATTCAGTTTCTCTCTGAAGAACAACCGGAACAGTTTTCTGAAACAATATAAGAGAATGGGAAAGACATTAGCCAATTAAACTTTTATTTATATACACTACTATATAAACCTAATCTTAGCTGTTTCATTAACATTTTGAGACAGACTGAAATATCTCTCTGAAGATACCAAATACTCAATTAAAGGCTATTTAACAATTAGGTTGTGCTCCCGCCCCACTGGATTCCATTTATCTATACATTTGGAAACAGAGACAAGTCTCACTTTGGCAGAAATTACAATCCCATCAGTTACAGACATCTTTTCTCAGAATGTAAAGAAAAAATGCAAGTCTAAGTAGTGACAAGGACAAATAAATTAATTAAAAAAAAAAGTACCATCATATATCCCAGTGTACCAATCAAAAAAAAAGAGAAAAAAAGACTGCTTCTTCCTTTACTCATGAAACATACTGCACTTGTCTGTCTGAAAACAGCAATATAGCAAGCACATCCCTCACCATCTAAAGTCTATAAAGAATTGTCTGATGCCTGAGCTATTTCACCTTTGATGTAAGAAAGGTGCTACAAAATGCAGAAGTCAATACACTCATGCTTTCTATTTACAGAAATGTTCAATGCTAAAAAGCCAACTTCTGTTCCCCATTTTTCGCTCCAGTGTGGAGATTAACTCGACATGCACCTCTCCAGCTACCTTGGGAACATAATTCCATGAAACATGGGAAAGCCTATAATTTAAATAAGCAACTATGTGTTGTGTTAAATAAGCGAAACGTGGACATTTTGCACTTGGAAGTCACCTAGAAGTCAAAGCCATAAGTCACACTTGGAAGTCAGCTAGATGGTTCTGTACCTGATTCCTGGCAAGCCATTTTTCCAGCACAAGAAGCCAAACCCATGCAGTTCTCCATGGGCTAGAATTCCGTCCCCATCTACAAAAGCAATAAGCACATATGCTGGATTATACAAGGTTGTGCCCATCTCTAAGACCCAGGAAAACACCGTCAGAGGTCATTTTGATTTTTGTATTTATTTGTATAAGATAAAGATGACTAAATAGTTGAAGACGAGTCAGACTGGAAGAGAATGCAGAGAAACCAGAATATTGATACTACTTACACATTAACTCAATGATTTCTGCTATGCAAATAACTGCTTTTAGATCTGCCAAATACTAACACTACTGCCACAATTGTTTGCTTCAAAAACCATGAAATTTATTTCTGGTCTAAAGTTCAGTCTGTGTAGCCCTCTTCGAGCACTTCAGCAGATTTCTTTGAAATCTGACCACTTGCCATACACAGCTATTTCCTGTTCTGTCTAGTTCTACCTGAAAAAATGAAACTAAGTTTTAGGTCGCAGCAGCACAAGTACAGCATTATGTCCAAACCAAAAGTGAAGTAACGTACTAATTAAAGAATACTTCTAATTTCCCTCAGCTTTTCCTGTACTCCAGTCCTTTACACACACATTCCAAAACCTACCCAGTTAAGGAACATAATCAGTACTGTCAAATGAACAAGGAAAAGGGAAAAGCCCAAGATAGCTTATTAGCCTTTAAAAATATCAACACAGCCAACTAAAGCCTTTAGATTTGATAACATTTTTTGATCTTTTTATCTTTGATAGCTGGGCTATGTTTCACATGGCCACTAGCAGTATTCATCTAACCACGTGCACACCTTCCTCCAGACTCCTTTAACTGCTGTCAGTGTAAAATGTTTCTTCAAACCTTTACCAAAAGGTTACACAAATTTTAGTGTGAAGAAGTATGACCATCTGCTTGGAGAGGGGGAACACCAGTGTTCCCTGAAGTGCTAAAAAACACCCTTTATATGCACCTCCATGAAAAGCAGAGATCAAAAGTAACTAGGATTGAGTAAAACCGATGCCATTTTAAAATCCAGTGTGAGATAAATAAGAAATCAATAGCATAATCTGAAATTTTTAGCATTTAAATTTTTATAAATTGGAAGGTCTTTCAACACCTGGAAACAAGAGAACATTAAAATAATTACAGTGATGATCTTGGAGGTTTCATTTTGTTGTGGTTTAACCCCAGCTATCAACTAAGCACCATGCAGCCACTTGCTCACTCCTTCCCCACCTCTCAGTGAGATGGGGAGGAGAATCAAAAAAAAAAAAAAAAAACTCATGGGTTGAAATAAAAACAGTTTAGTAGCTAAACCAAAATATAAAAATAACCATAGTAAAATAAAATCATAATAATCAAAAGGAATATAATTTTAAGAGAGAAATAAAGACAAGTGATGCACGATGCAATTGCTCACCACCCGCTGCCCAATGCCCAGCCAGTCCCCGAGCAGCGATCGGCCCCTCCCAGCCAACCCTCCCCCCCCTCGTTTCTATACTGAGCATGATGCCCTATGGTATGGAATATCCCTGTGGCTAGTTCGGGTCAGATGTCCTGGCCATGCTCCCTCCTGGCTTCCTGTGCCCTTGCTCCCTTGCAGTGCATGGGAAACTGAAAAATCCTTGACTTAGGATAAGTGCTACTTAGCAACAACTACACCATCAGTGTGTTATCAATCTTATTCTCACACTGAATCTAAAACATAGCACTGTACTTGCTACTGGGAAGAAAATTAACTCTATCCCAGCCAAAATCAGGACACATTTCTAAATTAACCAAAGCTCAGTGTCAAAAGAATGTAATTTCAGAAGATGTTCCTTCTCCTTCCTGTCCTTCAGTAAAATCTAACAAAATCAGTTCTGAAATGCTTCCAAATAGTTTTAAGCCTGTATCAATCACCATGTCAACTGCATAAATGAACACAGGTCATTATCCAGTGGGCTGGGCAGCCTGAAAAGTGCTTGGGCAGTGATAAGATGCCAACATGCATGTAACAGCATGTCTAGACACATCCAAGCCACCTCAGCACCAAAGCAAGTGCTATTTCCCAGATTCTACCTGTCTCCCAGAGTCACCACTGAACTAGTTGCTGCTCCTCATTTCACACTCAAGCCTATTGAGCCAAAACAGTACCTTACTTACCTCACTGCCCCAGGACAAGCTACCAGAGCCTGAAGAATTGCTTCCACCTTCTCAGGGCCATCCCCGTGCCACTGGCTCAGCTGGGGCACACAGGCCTGTGCAAACTCCCAGTCTCCATGCCGCACGCACTCGCAGAAGAACCCAAAGAGTCGCTCCAGAGAGACCGCTTCTTCATTTCCGAAAGACTGCATCTTCCCAGGGCGAGCGGGTGACCTGTGGCTGGCTGACACACGCGAAGGCGGATGCCGTGAGGGCGCGCTGGGGCACCACCCCGCATTTCTTCTTCTCACCGAGAGCGGGGCCAGGCCTCAGGGGGCTTCCTCCCACAGCGGCGGCGGCGGGGGGGGGGGGGGGGGGAGAGCGGGGAAGGCGCCAACAAACTGCCGCTTGGCCATGACCGCCCCGCCGCGGCTGCGTGGCCCGGGGGTGCCCAGCCCCGCGGCATGCTCCCGCCGCTCCCCACCGCCGCGCAAGCCCCCGGGCCGCCCGTCCCGGCGCGGAGGGACCGTTTCTGCGCGCTCTGCCCCGCACCCGCCCGCGGCCTCGCCCTCCTCCGCGAGGCCCGTGTCCTGGCACAGCCCGCATTACCTGGCGGGGCAGGACGCGGCCACCCCGGCGACGCCGGGCTCTACTGTACCGCCCCGGCAACACCGCCCCTAGCCGCCGCCATCTTGGGCGCCGCCTCAGCTGACGGCGCCACCAGGCGGGCACGCGGGCAGACACCCGCCCATTGGCCGAGCTAGGGCCCAATGTAAATAAACCGCCATTTTTCTTCGGGGCGCCTGACGCTGCCTCAAGGGTCCGGGCAACGGCAAGCCCCGCCCTCCCTCTAACCACGCCTATCGACACGCCTCCATTTACCCCCGCCAGCTCCGCCCCCTGCTCGGGCCTCTCGTGGTTTTGATTGGTTTCCTCACGAAGCTCCGCCCCCTGGCGCGCCGCGGGACCGGCGGGGCAGCGAGGAGGGGCGGGGCGAGGCGGGGGTGACCCCTGACCCCTGGCCTGAGCGGAAGGCCACTTAAATGTGTATTATATGCACCTATATACACGTGCATATAGAGGTATTCATATGGGATATATACATATATATGTGTGTATTTACCCGTTGTGTATGTGTCTCACACTCTGTGTATACCTCTATATAGGTAGGTCTATAGAGGGTTACAAGTTACATATTTACCCCTTTAAGAAAGGACAGAAGTGATACCAAGATAAATAAATGATGTGCTGTTTATATGTATTACATATACAAACACAACGTTATTCATGTGCACACATAATTTGAAATACGTAAAAATGTGGAGGTACAGATCGAGATCCAGCTACGGACATCGTCTGGCCAGGCACTGGTGTGCAGGGTGGCAGTGGCCGGCCTGCCCCTGCAGTCCCCTTGCCCCCTCACCCACACCGGCCGTGTTATTTGCGAGCTTCCCGTGGTGGGATGGGACGAGGCAGGGAGGGCCGTGACTCAGCTGCACGGCTGGGTGGTGTCCAGCCACTGTTTGGCAGAGATAAGTCCCCCCTCAACATCCTCCCTTTATTCCGGGCTTTTTGTTTGTTTTTGTCCTGACACACAAAACAAAAATTCCTCCAGGGACTGCTGCGGCGGGGGCAAGTGTAAGAGGCAGAGCGGTGATGATGGAGGAGAGGTGTCCCAAAGTAAGTGACCGAGTCCCCAGGGCTCCTGAACGGAAGATACGGGAAGGGGGCTATGTCCGCGTGCACGTGCTGAACCCACCAATAAGCTGTGTAAGACGCTACAGGAGTTTGTGCCATTACCTCCTATGGCATCCTGAGTATTCTTCATCAGTATTGTCAACTCAGTGTCGGGAGAGGAATGGCGCATGGGTAGTAATGCTTCGGAACTTACTTCAGCCATGCTGGACAAGGTTAAGTGTTGAAAGCATGTGCTTGTCATTGATCTATTTAGCTCTGACTCCCTGTGCCTTTAATGATGGTGCAGCTCAGCGCAAACGATTTCTCAACCTACACTTTCAATTTGGGGTATTATTTTGTATCTTGTCTCTTGTGTAGGCAAGGAAGGAGATTTAGTGGGACACAGGACCTGTATGAGGATGAAGTTCATTTAGCCTGGGATCTTTTATGCCTATTACCCAATCTCTAAGTGCTTTATCCAGTTTAAAGTATCTCCTTACAGTCAGACTCCTTACTTGAGGAGCTGCTCCCTCAAGTAAGACATGTCAGGTAGCCGACACTTTTCTTTTGTTACAAAGTTCAAAACATACCTGTTGCAGTCACCTGCCCATTTCTGCAAGGGCAAATGTACATTATTAACAATCAGCAATAGTGCTGTCATTTTTGAAGGTACTTTTAAATCAATTTCTTTCAATATTGGCCTTGTTCAGAATTAGAGGCTTATTAATATATATGTGAGGCTGTAAAGGTGTCTGGCTGTAAATATCAAGGTGGGAAAATAAATTGTTTAAGGTCATCTTAGCATAAGATACAACTAGTATATCGAAATTAGGAAATGGAGTAGAGGCAAAACATTTTTCATCTTGAATTTTTGTTTCTGCTAAACAAGCTGACATTCAATAATTTTAAAATCTAACGTTGGTTATGTAAAAATTGAAAAATACATATGCAATACCTGTTGCAACTTACACTTTAATAGAAGCCCATTTGCTGCGAACAGGAGTCTGTGGGTTTCTGTGCTGATGTAGTGCTTCTTGTAGTCAAAATGTTAAACCATGCATGTATTGTGCAGGTCTTCTATGAGAAAATGTCTGAATTTTTACCTTGGAACACTGGAATGATAAAGCACTTTTTATCTAAAATAGGGTCTGCTGTGCATTGCCTTAGAATATTATCAGTGTTACACAAATTGCTAATAACGCTTAGTGTTTTATACCAGCTTCTTTCTAAGTGAATCTGCACAGGGAGTGATTACATGCTACAGTGTAGGACTCCAGCATTTACATTTTAAAGCCATTTCTGAAACAAAAGTCTCAAAACATCCCTGTCAGTTGTTTCCACGCTCTCTCTTTTATTTTTCCTTGTCAGCCATCACCTGTATCAGTTTCTCCACTGGCCACCGAAGCTGTTGGAGAATTACTTGGAGCAAGTAAATGTAGCTCTGATCTTTAGGTGGACTTTGCAACTACAGGTCTCTGTGAACTGGACAAAAATAGATCTGCCAAGAAGACATTTTCTGGCTTTGGAAAGACAATGGGGACAGTTGTGACTGGAGTCAGCTGTGAGGGCCCAGTTGTGCTTCTGTCAACATGCAGCGGTGGGGCAGCACCTATGCTGGCTTTGTGCACTTATGGCAGAGGACAGAGGCTGCCTGGCTTGGTGTAATGCCTGCTGGAGTCCAGTTAGCCTACTGGAACCAGTAAAGGAATTTGAGCTGGCAGAGTAAGTCCACACAGTCTGCACTCTGCTCCATGCTGCCACAAGTCTTTTGATCTGCTGCATGGAGTGCTGCAGCCAGATTTATTATGTTATTAGACCATAGCAGCTGTCACTGGCTCGTCCCAGGTGTGTCAGCTATCTGGGTCCTGTGGCTGATGAGACGTGTTGGGTCACCGCAGCGCTTGCAGTACCTGCTCTGCTCTTGGGGAGCGGCGTCAGTCACCTGAGGTGTGGGGTGGCTGTTGCCAGAGCCAGCCGAGGCGTGCCGTCAGGGTCGTCGGTCACACATACCCACCAGGCAGAGCACTGGCGGCAGAGGTTTTGGTCAGAAACTGCCCACTGGAGCCAGCGCTCCGGTCAAGCAGCCAGCGCCTCGTTACCAGTAGTTCGGTTACGGCAGCCCTCTCGCTCACCCAAGATACCAGAACTGACAGAATTGTACCACAAGTGCAAGAAGTACTTTAGGCCAGAAATATTTTTAAGTTCTTTTGTACATGTAAAAATAAAATCAAGTTATATAGGTGACTAAAGCAGCTGTTAAAGCTGGTTTACCCACGGCATGACCTACTGCAGCACATTTTCACTGTTCCCTGCAGGTGGAGCAGTATGTTGGTGAAATTAAAGGTGGCCTGAGACCAGCCATGAAACTCACAGTCATAGGAATGATACACTCCAACCCCAAGAGGTAGGTGAAGGAGCTGGTGGGGCCATCACCCCTTCATACACACTCCTACCCGTCTTCTAAATTCAGAAGATTTCTTGAGGGTCTGTGCTCTTTGGAGGAAGAAAGTCAAACAGATTCATAATTTATGGCTTTATTTAGTTTTCTTGCTCTTAGACTAAGATTAAAAAGGCAAGAAAGAATTCACTGTTCAGCATTTCTGGCTGCCCTGTCAGGATTTTCTACTCCTTGTCCTTATCTAATACAAACCAGAGGGGGCACACAAGTGGCATTTCTCCTTCAGGAATATGTGCAATTCTGAACCTGCATTCTGTCTGTCTGCTGGAGGCTGGAAGCAACACCATTTAAAAACCAGTGGGTTTGGCACAGGAGATGCAGGTTCATTGCTGTGTTTAATCTGGATGACAGCAACTATACTTATCATTACACTTTTTTGCATCTACAGCAATCAACTCCAGTGCTTTCACTGTTGAAGGGTTTGCCATAACCTCTTTTAGGACACAGATTAGAATTGGCTCATGCACAAATGTTGGTTTGATTTCAATCACAAGAGAGGGAAAGCAACATCAGAAGTCATTGGCATCCTACTGGAAACTGGAGGAGAAACAAAGACCAGCCTGTTCTCATCCCTTTTTGCAGCTTGTAAGCCCACAGAAGTCTTGTGTTTCCATCTGACAAGAAATCAATGCCTGTCTCTAGTCTTTATAGGCATCTGCTGTGTTCACCGTGTCCTTTGACATTTCTGAAAGTCCCAGTCATTTAACTGTTTTTTCAGCTTTTCAGTGACTCTGCTCTGTGATCCAGTGGATGTAAACAAAGATGTTGGGCTGTTATTTACAGTTAACTTTAGTGACAAATCCATCACCCGAAATGCACGAATTGCTGGGAAATGGGGAAGAGAAGAGAAGACCATTCCCTATTTCCCATTTACAGCAGGCGACACATTTAAGGTAATTTTTGGGGTACTATGAGTAGGGTGGAGGAAAGGAGGGGAGAAAGGTTGAAGGCTATGTATATGACCACCGATAGCTAACTATTGGCACTGCCAGGTGAACTAGACTAGTATGGCACAGAGAACAACAGTTCAAGCCCTGATGAGAGAGATCCATTCCTTTCTCTAGTCTTAGTGAGAGAACTCACAATAAGGAGCTTTGCAGTATCATCTCAGCAGAGGGTAGGTTATTTATTAGGGGTATTTTAGAAGAACCAGTAGACTTTGTGCTTCACTATCCCCATCACATGGGGTTCTAAGTCCGTGCTGGTGAAATCAACTCTGCTGCTGATCTCTTAACACCTTCCCCTGTCCTTTTCCATTGCAGATGGAGCTGTTATGTGAACACCAGCAAATACGAGTCTTGCTTGATGGACGGCAGCTCTGTGACTTCACTCACCGCATTCAGCCCCTGAACTTGGTGAAAGCTTTGCAGATATCAGGGGACATCAAGCTTACCAAAGTGGCTTGAAAAAAAGGAGACCACAGCATCACCAGGGGACAGAGGCAAATGTACTTTCTCCTGTTTGAGAAATGTTTTCTCTTTTTCCCCTGGATGATTCTGGAGAGTGGGAACTGTATATTTTTAATTTGCTGATGTGTTTGAAATATACACTTTTTTTCTCATATACACTCAGCAACTGCAGAGCTATGTCTGGTCCAGGTAAATCAGAGAGCCTTCAGTGAATTATTATTTTGGCCTCCCAAACTGCAAGATTTATGATCCTGTGCAGTATCTCATGGTCCCCTAACCCCCCAGGCATGGTAGCTGGTGGAGCTCAGTCCTCCATGGTGGTGTGGATGTGACTTGTGTGACTAGAACTGGCCTGTATGCCGGTGGTAGGACTGGGAAAAGAGAAACAGGACATTTTTCTTATAAGTGAATAAGGGAGTCTGGTGATCCCCAGCAGGGCTCACGTTATCAGGAGGGAATTGCTTTTCCTGGAAGCTCTGCTCAATCAGCACAAAGCCACCTGTGCTTCCCAGTACAGAGGAATAAATGCCTTACCAGCATCCCTGTCTCTTGCAGGTAGCATTCTCGTGAACTGAAAGGTTTCAACAGCTGTGGATTTCACAGTCTTCTCTGGACCAGCGCTAGGAAATGGTGTCTGTAGCTGAAACTGCATTGCCCGTTCTTGTATCTAATAAAACTGCATCTTCGCTGGCAAACTTCTTTACCAGCTATGTTAAATATTTGAATGAACATGAGTGTTGTGCTGTTATTTCATTGCTGTAACTTTAGAAAAAAAATCCCAAATACATGGCTATTCTAATACATAGATAAACTTATATCATAGCTGCTGCCTTTGGCTCTGTTATGGTTGGTTGGTTATAACTCAGGATGAAGGGGAAAGTGTCTAGATGAAGAGACTTTTTTTCAGTGCATACCTTGGAGAACAAAAAATCTGCAAAGAGGTGGTTCTGTGGATAGAGAGTTGTCAAATTCCTCTATGACTTCAGGGAAGATATAGAGCATGCTGTCTTCAAAGAGCTTTTGGAGGCTCTGTAGAGTCTGACTGGCAGATACAGGTCCACAGATAACATGAGGAATTTTATGAAAATAGTATATCAGCAGGCTAGCTGGATGTTTTAATCATCTCATACATTCCATTCTACCCTCTGGTGTTGTGGAGAATGTTTCAGTTTCTATGTAAATCAAAATTTACAGTGTATGAAACCATTATTTTCATATCCTCAAACTCTGATAAAAAGTCATGTCTGAAGAGCATGGGAGATTCAAATGCAATGAACTGTTTTTTTTTTATTATTTAATGATATAAAAGTCAAGTTTACTGACAAAAAATGGAAAATGTAATAGTGCAAAATATAAAAAGCAATAGTCAGAACTGCTAGTAGAGTTCTCAGTCCCAATGGTGCGCCATGTAAATGGACTTATGGTGATAATCAGGAAGAAAAGTCTTGCTTTTATGGCTGAGTGATTTCTTCCAATATATTCAGCACCAGTGATCGTCTGGAATAACTTCCACTGTTGGAGTTTGATACTCATGATCCTGTAGTGCTATGGGCCATTACCAGCACAAGAATAATCTATACACTGGAGTGAAGGATCCTTTGGTCTTTTCCAGCCTAACAGAGGACCAAATGGTAGAGCAGCTGGATGGACAGACAGACCTCTGCTTTGCTTTGTAATAGTGATTATCCTGGCAGCTGGACTGTGGCTTAGCACAAGACTCTTACGGTATACCAGGAATGGTGGCCTCAAACACCAGGACCTTTCATGCCTTTGATTCAGTCAGTCTTAACTAATTAAGTTTATAAGACCCTTAATAAAGGGAAAAGGAACAAGACACTTCTGCTTTAGGATAAAGCACAACCTGGATCTGTCAGATATAGACTGAATACAAAATAATTAATTTCTTCCTTCTTGGAATATTATATCTCATTGTTTCTCTATAAAGCCCAGCTTGTCTGTATCCACCTGTTGTGTTTTGTCTCTTGGTTAGATGGCAAGTTCTTGGTAGTGAATTATTCTGGATGAGTTATTACATGACTCCTTGGCACCTAGGATGCTGGTCTGCCAGGAATTGCTAGGTGCTATGGCGATACAAATAACAAAAATAGACTATCTAAGGGAAAAAACACACTCCTAGACAATGAGATCAGGAAACTTGGTCACAAATGTGACTTGTCATTTGACATGGAGTCTACCTTACTCATGTCAGTGGTTTGATTGCCTCAATCCACTGTGCTCGCTCTGCCTTGGAGCTGGCCTGGATATAATAATGAATGTCATTTTTGGTGATGATTTTGAAGAGGTTGCCCTGCACATTTCCCTTCACTCCTGCAGAGGAAAAAGAAAGGCAGAACAGGAAAGTGCACAGAGAAATGTTTTATGGCAGTTATGAAGCTTCATAGGGAAGAATATTGATTTAGTGAATGAAGGTATCAGACTTTTCCATTTCATTATGGATAAGACATCTAAAGCTCTTGTGTCTTTGATTTCCCTTCTGCAAAATAAAGATGTAGTATAGATATCTCTCACATAGACTGTGTGAACTACTGTGTACTATGCATCATATATAAAATACCTGCTGTTTAGATGGAAAATCTTACTTGAGTTGTACAGTGGAGGGATGAGTTCCCTACCAGTTTGTGCAGTAGATCAGATTTGCTCCTTCCTACCTTCGGGTTCCTCATGCCCCTCCGCATCCATGCCCCACCCATATCTTTTTCAGACCCTGTCTTTTGTCTTTAGAAAGATGCTCCCTATTTGAGATCCACACATTGTGCTTATTGTCATGAAATAAATTGCTTTAACAGTAGAAACAATTACCTGTGATGCTGAGGTTCTAGACAAATGCCTAAGCTAAGCATATTGACTAGCAGAACTGTTGTTTGTATTGCTGTCTTTATGTCTCCCCTACATTTGGGTTCTAACAGATCAAAAAGGAAAAGGTAATAAATAGCAAGAGAGGACACACAGAAAAGGGGTGGCATCAGGAATTACCTCAAGACTTTGAGTTAAACAACATCCAAAAAGAAGGCTTTTCCTGTTTGTCTGTTAAGTCTGGAATATTAATCAGTGTCTTAGAACTCTCTCAGAGGTCATCTGACTGAGAAAAGCCCATAAAAAGGGGAACACCCAAAATAAGTGAAAATAATGCTAAAAAAATCCCTTCTGTTATGGACAAGCCAGCAGTACGGGGATTTTTTATGATATGCCTCTTCCCTTGCTTGCAAGGGGAGAGGAAAAGCCAGCCCACTTGTGCATACAGACAGCCAAACACACAAACCTATACCCAAAGACTGTATTGCTATGGCATAAATACGGATATAAGAAAGTTTAGAGGCTCATGCTTACCTGCTGGAACTCCGTTGTCCTCCAGAGCTGAGACAAGACAGCCACGGAGAGAAAATCCACCTACTGGCCTGTTTTCTTCCTGCAGAGAAAAAGGAAATGAAGCTTATCTGAAAAATACCATCATTAGAATAATTTCTCAGAGCACGTCAATTATTTTTATGAAGGTGGAGATGTAATGCCACTCTTTCCAAATATAAAATATCTATGTCACAAGAAAAGTCAATTAGGACATGTAATTAAATGCATTACTATGTTATTTCAGTCTCAGATGTTTTTCTGATGTAGCTTGGAATGATGGAGATCAATTAAAAGCGCAAGGGTAGGCTAACATTTCAAACTTAGTTTAAAGTCTTATTGATAGTCTTATCAATAACAACCCATATTAAATTATATATATATTTATGTAAGTTTTTAGCTTTCTACTTTTCACTGAGACTGTATAGGAAAAATTTGACTGTTTTCACTAGTAGGCTGGCTCTCCTGTCTGATCTTCAGGTTCTGCAGTTTGAATTTATAGCATTACAAGGGTGAGTTGCAGTGCAAAAAAAACCCCACAAAGAAACAAGCAACAAAAAAAGAACCAGCTCCATAAGCTCTTTTCACTGTTTTGTTGTTTGTGTTTTCTTTAAAAGTCACATAGAACATTGCTATACATGTTCTTTTAGCAACCTGTTGGGCTTTGTGGTATCCTATGGATCTGGGGCTGATGGATCCACATGCCCTTCGGGGTTGCTTACATTAATTATTTTATCCATGAAGATAAATTCTACTATTCCCTGAGCAAGTTTAAAACTGAGTAGCAGAGAATCCTATAAATACTTCAGCATCAAGGAGACCCCATTCAGTGTTGGAATAAGAACATAAAAAAATCCTAATAGCAGTATGACCCTCAAGTAATGGGGTGTCAGTCCAGGAAAAATCCCTGCAGGAGCATGGTCCTAGACTGTGGGTACAACAAAAGAGCAATCCCAAGAAGACTACTGCCCCTCGGCTAAGAAAAATTAATCTCACCAGGGAAAAGACAGGAAGGAAGATGCAGGGATAGAAAATCCTACAAGGACACCCTCCCAGGGTAAGGCCGGAGAGGTCTCATTCCCCAGGAAATGAATAAAGAAACCCAGAAGGAGATTTGGGTGAGAGAAACATTTACAGCATAATTGTATTTTCATTATAATATTTAGGTCTGTAAGATGATTTCTGAGTGTAGTAACTCCCCACTCACATACCTTAGTGGGGTCATAGTAGTGCAAAAAAGCAGGATCAGCTCTCAGAACAAATCTCCTCACCTTCCAGTTTTTCCTCTTATGCCCCTGCAAAACAGAAGAATTAAAGTTACCCCCAGCAAATACCTCCTGAAATGGCCATTTTCCTGCAGGTTCTAGAAGAGACCTAAATAGGTACCAAAAGAAGAGATTTTGGAGCCAACAGAAAAATTTTTTCTGACATCTTAATAACTCCCAGGATTTTCTGCTTAACATCCTTCCTCATACATTAATAAATCCCTCCTCTCTCTCTTCCTTGTGCTGAGAACTAAGAAAGCACAGTGCCAGGACCAAGTGATTATATCCCTGATTCCTGTTCTTAATTTCATATTAAATACAGGTCTTGGATTAAAAACCCATGCTGTGTGTGCTTTGAAGGGATTATGTCAGGTCCTTCTGCAGCAATTCACTCTCTCGCCCCCAGCCCCCTCAGCTGCTGGCAGTGCAGGACAGCACTGCAAGCCTGTGCCAAGCGCTGAGGGCATCTCCCCTCCTGGAGGTTTGGGGCTGGAGCTGCTGGGGGCTGCCCTGTACTGCTGCTAACCATGGGGAGAGTCTCCTGGGCAGCTCTCATGCCCTGTGGTGATGGGGGGGCTGCCCTGCCAGACCCATGGGGATGCCCCACAGCAGCTCCTGGCACGCAGCGCCCCACCAACCCTCGCTGCACCCTGGCAGCTGGAGGAGAGAGGGTTGGGGACCATCTGACAATCCAGTTTGCACAACATTAAAATTGCAGCTCAGGGTACAGAGCTCCAGAGCAGAAATGTGGCCATGCGGTGCAGGTAGGGTTCCCTCTGCAGGTGCCTGTGTTATGCTTTGAAACAGCACGACTGATCCTCCTCTTGTTTGTAGCAAGGGTCAGAAACTAAATCTTGCAGACTAGGGGTGGGATCCTGTAAATAATTACTGCCAGCAGGTAACTGTGCCCAAAGAAAATAGGTCTCACCACCACCAGAGCATCCATGTGTACATGAGTGACTGTGCACAGGTAAATGTCCACTTCCTGCAAAAGTCAATCTACACAGCTTTGAAATTTGTCTGCGGCCAGCAGAATGTCACAGCTGCTCCCACGTCCCGATGGGATAGGTTAAACCAGAGGAACAGTGAGTCTGCTTGGAAGTGAATGTAACACCTCTGGTGGGATTTTGAGTTTGTGTGGAACTTCTGTTTTTGATATTATTTTATACATTTCAGTATACACTCAGTATATACAGAATATCCAATTAATCCTGCCTGATCAGCAAGTTCCATAGCTCACTTCTTTATAACTAGATACTCTTCACCACTTGGTCTCTGAGAGTAGTACTAACAGGCAAGTTAGCTCTGCTGGCCACAACTCTCCAGCTGTGCTTGTATAAGTCACATTTATTCTCTAGGAAGCCCTAAGAGCTATCATTTTTCTTGTTTCCCTGTGAAGGTTCAAAGACTGTATTTACCTGTTTGACTAAGAATCCTTGCTTCACAATTGTGCCACTTAATTCAGAGATGTTAAATTGTAGCTCTTCCTTGGAACTGATATTTTTCTTACTGCTCTCAGCCTGCAAATAGGGAAAAAGATGGTTCCACTTTTCTTTTTAATTTAAACACACTTTCAAGTACAAAGTTCTGCATTTTATTTCCCTTGAGCTGTTTTTAGCTTGTATTGCCCAAGTAAATTCTATTCCATAGCCCTGCTGCCCAGCTTTGTAGGTCTGAGATTTACAAGCAACGAACTGCAGCTGTAAAGCCTACCCACACACTGTGGCCTTGAGTTTTAGCATAACCACAGCATGGCCTCTGTTAAATGCAGACACAGCACTGCACTTGAGGGACACACCCCTTTTAATGCCTAATTATGTAATTTGTAGATCCCTCCATATCCATTAGCTATTTGTCTCCAGCAAACATGCAAGTGTTAGTACTACTAAAAGCCTAGAGCTGCTCCTTCTGTGTTTGCTTTCATAGCCCGCACGTTTTGCCTTTGGCTGCAGGCTGTGCATGTCCCCTTTACCATTGCCCCAAACCAAGCATGTCATGAGGGGAGAGGAGGTGCCTCTGTTGGCAGCTCCATCACTTACAAACATGTACAGTGCGGTGGAGTCGTCGAGGAACTGCTCAGAGAGGTCGCTGTAGCGCGTGGCCTCAGTGCTGCGGGCTCCCACGGGCTTGATGAAGTTCTCCTCCATCAGCATGGATGCCAAGGTGACAGCCTCGAACCGTGACACAGCAAAGCTATTGGAGATGAGCCAGTCCACCAGGGCAGAACCTGCAGGGAGAAAGGCAGCTCTCATACCAAGACAGTGAGCTCTTCCAAGGTGAGACAGACAGTCTCCTGCCACACAGGTCATTTGCTGAAACATTTTGGCACCATCGCAATTACTGTCAATGAAGTGCAAGGTTGACTGAAAGTGTGGGGTCCTACATGTGCTTTCATGCATCCAAAGAGCAAGAGAGAAAGGTGTTGGAGAGCTTGGCTGCACCACTACTGTCCACTAGGCTACAACTGATCCCACCACGAAGGCAGCACAGTAGCTCCCTTGTCTTTGCAGCATGGCGTGTCAGATGTGAGGATGCTCTCTGCCTGCAGCAGGTGTACCTGTGAAGGTCTCTTTGTATCTGTTGCCTTGCTCCAAGTTGCGGGTCAGCTTAATTCCAGTACTGCTGTCACACATTCTCTCCACTATGTGGCTGTAAAAGAGAGCACAGGACAATGTTAGTAGAATAGAAAGACAGGCAGAAATTGCCACATACTTCTGTCAGTGCCTGGGATGCCCTCACGATTACCAGCCTAAAGATGGGAAACAGCCTAGATACTTGCCCAGAAGTTTTGTCCTAAGTATGGTATAGGAAAACTTTATTCTCCAAATAACAGCACTAAACCAGATGCCTCACAAAGTATCTTTTAATTTAAAGCACTTCAAACTGAGCTATAGTCAGCCTCCATTTACCTTCTCAACACAAATCAAATTAATGCAATTTTTCTATTTCTTAATCAGTTCTCTGTTTCCTCTTGTTTAACATAATACACCCTAAAAATCCTAGTCTAGATTCCAGCTACCAGCTTTGAAAGCTCACCAACATGGCAAGAACAATGTCATTGCTCAGTCTTTCCCTGACATTACATCTTCTGAGGTCATACATCTCCCCACTAAGAAACTCTGCAGCTGACTAGGAAGGTCTTCAGGCCAGCAGCGAGGTGCCTGCACAGAACCCACATACTCCCAAAAAACAATGGTCAGGAAAAAGTGCATTCCTGTGCCCTGGCAAAAGTATGTGCAAAACTAGGGCAGAACAGCCAGTTTAGAGGCTCCTGGCCACACGGGAGTAGAACTGTGCTTCCCTTGGCCCTCCCTATCCATCAGCTCAGGTGCTTTGCAAACCACAGCAATAGCAGAAAGAGAAACCATATACACTTACTGGAGGCTGATATTCTCTAGCAGTTTGAAAGAGTTCTTCATTCTGTGAAGCTCTTGTACCTGTACTGGGTGACCAGCATGAATAGCTCCAGTGATGTCCAAAGCCCAAGAGTCTCGCTCCTCCCTGGAGCAACATTCAAGGAAATAGTCTGTATTGGTTTTTGTCTTTAGTTTTATGAGTAGCTGTGGAGAAAGAAGTGCAGAACAATAACATTGTTTAGCTATTGTCCTCCATCTGCAATTTGCTTCTTTTAGCACTGCCCCAAGTGACATAAGTAAGTCAGATATGGCATCCCACCTGAGCAGTACAAAGCAATTCTTGGCCAGAAGGATGGTGGGCACAACTCTGGGTTTTTTTGCTTCCCCCCCACCTTAAATCCCTGGGGTTTCAGTTCCAAGTATGGTTTGTATGCATGAAGCTTGTGGTACTTAAAAGAGAGCAGACCACCCAGATACTGGATCACATAGGAGTGTGCTGCCCACTGTGGAGCTTTTCACATCCAGGTCTCTAGTTTCTCACCAACTACAAACTCTCACTAGACTCATTCTGCCACAAGAAGTACTGAAATAGTCAGCAACTTCCAGAGTAATTTCCCTTCTGGCCCCACTCAGAGGAAGTCTGCATTGCCACTACCCACGGGTGAGTGGAGAAGCGCAGGAGGCCCTCTCCCTCCCAGAGCCCTCTTGCTGGCAACTTCCCACAGCAGCCATGTCCCAGTTGTGAAGGAAAAGGGAGTCTGACCTGGCTGCCTGGGAGCACCCCATGGATACAGCCAGGGTTTAAAGCAACTACCATAGATTTTGTTTCCCTTTTTTCCCATCCTCCTCAGATTTTATTGATCTGTCCACATCATCTCACCACACACTGTTGGGCTGATGCATTGGAATTTATTCTTCCCACTCTGTGTGTGTGTGTGTGTATGCGTGCATGAGTGTTCATGGAGGGGTATTATTGGATGTGACTCAGATTTGGGCACAGAGAACAGCAAAGACACAATGAGGGAGTTCATTGCTTGTCCTAGTTACATGACTATTGGCAGCTTGCTTTTGGCTGGGCCTAATTCTGGAAACACCCCACTGGTAGGGTTGCAGTAATCAAAGAAGTCAGAAGGAGAGGAAAATACTAGGGAGGAGTTAGAAAGAGAGTGTCACTGAGAAGGGATACATTTTTTCCAGTCGTACCGGTCGGTTCTCATATTCCAGGCATGGACAAGTAATAGTGCAGCCATCCAAAAGGATCCTGCCCTTTGGAGAAGGCTCCTTCTTGCCTCCTTCAATTTTGTAATACAGCAGCTTATCCTGAAGCAGAACGAACCATCTCACTTTCCAGTTACGAACAATATGTCCCTAGAGGGGAAGAAATCCACATAGCTAACTTTAACACAAGCATTGAGAAAGCACCTTTTTCTTTTTTTTTTCCCCTTTTATTTGTTTTGGGTAAAAATACCATAAGCTAATAGGGCACTGTATGAAAAGAACCACAAAATGTCTTCCTGAGTCCTGTTCTCCCTGAAACACACATTTTCAGTAATAAAATAGCACAGCTCCATCACTATGAAATCATGGAGCAATAAAAGGTGCTTTGCTCTTTCTCCAGCAAGGACATCTTTGCTGGCAAGAATTGTTACTTGCAAAAGCTCACATGAATTATCTCAAAGAGCTGTCATTTAGGTGCACACCTGCCCGCTGACAGCACCAGACAGGAACTGGGCTAAACCCAAAATGTATGAGCACTCTTGGAGACAAACACTTCCTCTCCAGTGACCCTGGGTGATGTTTGATGTCTTTTGTTTTTTGTCATTCTGATGTGGCTGTAGGTGCCAAGTGGTCTTAAGACCTCTTTGCTGGGTGAATTGGCTTTTCCTTACATCCCCTCTTACTGCTAATGAGTGGCTTATTTCTATTGTACCCGCCTCCAATCTCCTGGGCTAAAACATTACCTGTGCTACAGTTTCCAGTGAGGGAAATACACTTTAATGGCAAAAGATTGAATGAAATCTGCTGTCCAATGCCTCATGGGTTATACCAGAATACAGACAAAACCTCTTCTTTCCCCTCTGTAAACAGCCCCCAGCTTTCTGCAGTTGGGCTGTACAGGAGGGGAAACCCAGTGAGGGCTGGCACCAACAGGCTCCATCCTGCCTGTCGGTGTCAGGTCCGGCTTCGCAGGGCGAGGAGCTGACTTGCACGTCTACAGGCGATGAAGCCTTGCAGGCAGGAGGCAAAGCACGGGGCAGAGGAAGCTCTGACACCTGGGAGAGGGTGGGCAAAGCTAGAAGAAAGGAACATGCAAGGTCCAGTTGTGGCAGGAATCAAAGCTCATTAATTCTCTATGAGTAAAGAGGAAAAACAGCAATTTCCATGAAAAGGTGGGGTAATGAATCTCTAAAATCCAGGGCACTTTAGATCTAATGTCTTCTAGTCTATACTAAATACATTTTATCTAACTTGGTTTTGTTCACTCCTTCCCTTTGCCTTCTTCAGCATTTTTTTCACCTGTTGTAAAGTCCCTTGGCCATTTTTCCTGAGTTATATTCTTTGCTACGGCTCTCTTCTTTCCTTCTTGGAGATTCCCTCTTTTTTCAAGAGGTTTCCTGACCTTTTTTTCTTTATTGTAACTGACTTTCACATATGTACTTTATAATACATTATAATATATAATTCAGTAATTTAGAATGCATTTAGATCATCTTGCTTCTTCTCTCTTCTTAAGAAAGTTCCATTTTTTTTTACCAGATCCTATCTCTTCCTCATTTTTTTCTCTGGATCCCTTGTTCCCTTTTCCCTCAGCTTCCTTTAGTCATCTTCTTTGAGGTCTCCTTCCTATCAAACTGTGCATCTTGGTGATGTATGGACTGCTGGCAGTCACAGCTCGGTGTGCTGTTGATAACCTTTTCCTCTCACGCACTCGGTGTCTTGGCTTCCTATCTTGAATTCAGTAGTCACTTAAGAGCCACAAAATACAACCGTAGCCCAGAGAGCAGAGCAGTGGCTGGGACTGCTCTGCCCTCGCTGCAGAAGGGAGGATGAGGAACAGCTCCAGCCATGCAGCCCTTCTCCGTGTGGATCACAGCTTCCCGTGGCCAGCGGCTGGCCAGCCTGCTGGGAGCCCTGCCAGGAATGCTCCTGACCAGGATTACCTTCATGTTAGCACCAGAAGCACTGCCACGTACTGCGGAAAAGCATTTCCCAAGGCGTGGCAAAGCTTTGAATCACATTTTTTGTATGTAATCAAGGGCCATATTAGTCACCGAGACAGGGTCTTGGTACTAAAAGCAGCTTATGCCCCTTGCTAAGTTGCCCTCTCGTGTCCCAGCTATGACTGACTTGGTCCAACAGGGAGAAGTGTTGGAAAGGCTGAAATTTGTGACACTGTCCAGCTTTTTCCTCCACAATTTGGTTAAAATTTTCTTACAGTGCAGCTTGACGGGTGTGGAAAAATAAGTTATTTCAAACACATTTCTACATTTGCACATGCTCTGATCCCCTTCAAAAAAGGATACTCTGTTCTCCGTCCTCTCATATGAAATGGGAGACCCTGCTCAGATGGGTCACTAAAGAAAGCACAAACTATCCTAAGAGACTGCCAAAACATCTTCCCTCTCACCATCCTCCCATGGGTGCTTCCACATAGCCATTTGCCAGCTAGTTTTTTATGTGCTCTTTGCAGAGGTATGCCCTAGGTGCAGACATACTCGCTTCTGATACCTGAGTAATTCTGATCGCTAATTCACTTTCCTCTGGGTAAACACCAATACAGTGAAAATCGAGGGAGGGTGGTCAGCACCTGCAGTTCATGCAGCTCCCCTGGCAGGCATCTGCACAAACCTGGAGGAGCTCCTTTCCCAGAAGTGGGCAGGAGCCCCTCAAACCCAGCATCCAACAGGCTGCCTTGCTGTGAGCCCTGGCTCGATCCAGCCCCTGCTCGGGGGATGCTTCCCCGCGTGAGCAGATCCGCACGAAGGGGGACCGGAGCGCTTACCCGTTTGACGAGGAAGCCTTCCTTCAGGACTCCAGCTGCTTCCTGCATCATGGCCAGCAGGGAAGAGAGCAGAGCCCCTGCCGAGAAGCGCCTGAGCCCTGGCAGCCTGTCCCTCTGCACGCGATTTGTTTAAGAAAGCTCATTTTTCTTTTCTACCCTCCTCCTCCAACGTGACGCGTTCTCCCTTCCCTGTTTTTTTTTCTCCCTTTCTTCCTACCTATGAGACATTAGTTAAACAGTGACCTGGCTCTGATACATTACCTGTCCTCTGGGAAGTAAAACAAAGGGAAGTCTAACAAAGATCCCAAAAGAATTTCACAGAATTTAGTATAGCAAAAAAACACCACCAAGTGAGTTGGCCAGCATAAGCAGGCACATGATGACAAATCAGGTATTGTGTGTGAGGAAGAAGCAGAATTATAAAATCACATCCCGCAAAACTTAAGACTAATCAACTCTAGTGCTTAAAATTTCTCATCTATTAAACACATCTCATAGAGGTTCTACAGATCAGAACATCGTAAGTGTAACATATAGAATATTATGGTAACAAGGAGACTTTTATTAACCTTAATTCATTTTGCTAGAAATTTATTTTACTGAAGAAGCCCCCATGCACCTAAAAGCCCACTCTACTTTCAGTGACTTCTGACCATAGAAACCAAGATTTTCAACTTAATATCCTAAATCCCTACATAAGCAACTATTCAGGCTTTTAGTAAAGCCATCTGAGCAATGAACGCCATGCAGTGACCTCTTGTAACTCCCGAGCACCTCTGAAACAGAGTGTAATTTTTGTGTCTGATGAAGACTTTGACCATGATAAATACCCTCCCTCGATTTTCACTGTATTGGTGTTTACCCAGACGAAAGTGAATTAGCTATCAGAGTTACTCAGGTATCAGAAGCCAGTATGATTTATCAAATCTCATCCTGATGAAATAAACCAGTATTTCAGACAGCACTGCTGTTGAGAAATAGTCTTTGCTGTACTGTTAGCATTCCCTGACTTGTGCAAAAATAAAGGTGATATATGCGGGCAGAGCTAGCGGCTGCGATAAGAAACACGACAGAGTATAACACATAAACAAAAGCACTATGTAAAGAGAAAGTCCAGAGTTCAGTAAGATCTTTGCACGCTGGATCAGATTACTGGTCACACTTTCATGTACTGAGGAAAAGGAACAAACAAATAATTTATACTATTTTTTATAACTTTTAGCAAGGAAGAGCAAGACACTAAAGAATTCAAACCTGACGATGTACTGGAGATGACCCAGAGAACAATCCTGCAGAGATCACGAGAAGTACAATGGGTGACTGAAAATGACTGGAAGTTAGAAAAATTGATTGCTGTGTAAAGAGAAAACGTTCTGGCTGAGATTTCAAAAGCAGCTAGCCCATATGGAAGTTACCTACATAGTTCCTACTGTACTCCCTTTGCCACTTCGGGAAAGGCAGGCAGCCATGAGACAACTGGCTGCATAAGTCATATCTCAGTTACATTTGTTCTGCAATCCTCCTAAAGTAAATACAGTAAGTTTAACAGAACACCTAGAAGAGTATTTTTTTTTTGCTGTAGGTATGTAGTATTTTCAAAGATATCAATGGATTTTTTTTTTTTATAGTATTGTGGCCTTACAGCAGAAATAAACTGACTATATTTCTTTTAATATAAAAAATAAACTCATCTCAGTGCATATATATAAATATATAGGTGAAATTTGCACTCAGAGGCAGAATCTTGGGAAAAAAACTAATGTCAGCAGAAAAAAATAAAATAAATTTCAGCTGGCAATGTTCTGTACATCAGAATTAAACTTGAGAAAAAAGAAGAAAACTTGAGTCTAGGTACACGAGAGACATTACTGCTGCATGTGTTTCCTGGGCATGCACTCTTTATATAACCAGGAATAGAGTGTTCCACCGTTTGGTATTTGAGGTTTGCCTGCACATTGTTCAGCTTGTTACTGCAGGCAATTTATAACAAGGTGGGTGAGATAATTTCATGCTAGTGAGGACAGGCAGAATCTTGCAGGGGGCTCTCGCTCAGACAGCGATCTCAGAATTGCACCACAACCAGGCCTTGCTGAAGATCGAAGTGAGCTCTTTTTCTCCAGCATGCAGACCACCCACAACCCTGCAGACAGATCTTGGCAAAATTACCATTAGCAACAAAGAATTTTATTGTCAAAGTGCTGGTGAATGGTGAAGCAAATGCTGCTGTGGCTGGTCATTAAACAACAGGTTTTGTAACAACTACTTTTTCTAATCTAGAGCCTTCACTTTCTTCAATACTTCAAAGTATTTCTTCAGTACTTTGGATATTTATCACACACACGCCCTTCCCCCTGTCTCATTCTGTAGTTAATCAGGGCTAATAAACTGCCCTTATATTGCTCCCTGAGGCTGAGTAAACACAGATCTTTCAGGGTCATACAGTGTAAAATGAGTCAGTAGGCCTGGGCTGCTGTATTCATGCATATGCTGGGAAAGCAAGTTCTGGCATTGAAGTCTCCTCATGGAAAAGGACATGCTTTGATCTGTATAAACGTAGGGAGCTCTATATCAAGACTTAAAACTCACTGAAGAGAAGACTGTCCATTTCCTCAGTGACCCCAAGTACTTTCTATGCCATAGACATTGCCTTGGGATGGCCGGGAGGAGCCAGGCGCAGGCTTTGGGATGCCAGGACGCTGCCCAGGGTTAAAGGGACTGGCAGGAGGAGCTGGCTCTGAGCAGACTGTGCTCTTTCAGCTGGCTGACCTGATAGACAGTGCTGGCACCTCCAGGTCAGTCCCTTAAGAAGCCACGAACAGCTAATTAAGAAACCTGCCCAAAGGACAACCCCCATCATATCCTCTGCAACGCCCATCTTGTATCATCCTGTCACACGGGGATTACATATACCCAGCTTTTTCAAAGCAGCTTCTTAAGGTGCTAGGACTTTGCCCTTCAGTGTAGGACACTGTTAAATATTTAGTTCTTATAGTGGATTAGGAATGAAATAAGATGAAAACAAACCACAACAAGATAAAGAATGATGAAACATTTCTAGATAAAAGTGAAAGACGACAAGTGTTCAAAAGTATTCTGACGTAATGACATTTCTAAAATTAATCATAGAAAGGTGGCAGTGTTCAAAAAGTTGTCTAGACTCTGAAACAAAAAACTATCAGAAATTAAATACCAATGTGCAGATTCTGCTATGAAGAACAACATGCCAGTTCCACTGCATCTAAAAAAGCCCCAAGGGCCAGAATCAGAGAAAACAGCAAGGAACTGTCACTGTATTAAAAACCAGACAAAGCACAACAGCCTAAAGAAAACAGGGCACCCCTTCTTTAGCAGCCATCATTTCCCCTTATCAGAAACAGGGCTGTGCATTATTGGACTGCATGCCTGACCTGAACCGGTACCCCTGTTTGTTTGGTTTTTTTTTTTTTTTTGCTATTAAGGAGTCCTAATCAGATATTGTAAGTAAAAGTTTCCAAGCCGCCAATCTCACAAAATTAATTTGGGATATGAAAGTCAAGCTGAGATCCTTATAATCAACACATGAGGCCAAGCCCTGTCCCCAGGTATAGCTGTGCCTTTCCCTTCAGTTCACTGCACGAGCACAAGGGGAGCTTTTGGCCTTGCAATTACAATTGAGTGAACAGCACAGCTGCTAATGAACAGCAGGACTACGCTACCCTGCTTTAGTGACTCAGAGATGTTCCCGCAAAACCCACAACCCTTGCTTTAAGCACTTGGTAAGCAAATGCAGTTCCAAGCATACAAAATAAACTGAATGAGACAGAAGGTATCATCTCAGCAACTTTAAAGATGCCCAAGTCATGGGCTGTGGCAACCAATGCAGCCCAGCTGAGGCCTTCACAGGCCCAGCGCTCCCTTACACACACCCTAACAACAGGCCTCGAAAGCGGCCCTCACAGACCCCCTCCTTCCAGCTACCGCAACACCTGAGAAATACCCACTCAGTTGTCTTGCATCTTTTATTTAAGCTTCTTGGTTAAAATTTGCTCAGGCAACAGGAGACTGATTTTATCTGACAGGACAACAAGAGATTGAAATGCATTTATCTTAAGCCACTTTGTTACTGTCCTCACCATCTCAGTCTTTTTTCAGGCACTCAAAATTGACACAGGGCTGAGTACACCAGGGTGCTGGGGCTCTAACTGGAAAAGTTCTTGCAGATACTGAACAAATGTAGTGAACTTTTCCTAACAGAAATGACCCTCACCTATTAACACACCAAAACAGCTCTTAGAAATGATACTAATTGTAACCCCTTAATGGCACACCAAGGAAAGAGCATGTGTGACTCCTTTAGTGCTTTCCTTTACAGCATGATTTTGGCATACAGATCACATGGTGACTGCGTTTTTAACCACCTTGTGCTTTAGTCCAAGTATCCAGAGATTGTGCTTAATGGCAGTCAGGTCATTATTTTAGCAAACAGGCAGTTGGAAGAGCTGTTCAAACAGGAAATGGACATTATCACAACTTCAAGCCATGACAAGGCTGTCACACACAGCTTCTGAAGAAACAATTTAAGAAAATAACCATAAAAAAAAAGTCTGTTTCCATTTTGTGATGACACGTTTAGGTATTTTCCAACACTGTAAAGACTGGAAGTTACTTAACCTTTTTGACTTTGCATTACTATTAAGAGTTGGGTACAGGTGAACTTCAACAACCAAGCACAGGTTGCAATATGTATGCCCTTTGTGACAACACCATGTAGCAATGAGATTGTACTGTGGTAGTAGAAACTAGTATTAAGAATTCCTAGTTAAGGCTCAAAGCCACATTTTTCACACATTTTTCCTTTTTTCTTAATATTCTGTGCTTCTAGGAGATGGGCAGTATGGGACATGAAAAATTTTTTAAAAAAAGTAAATACATTTTGAAATATAGCAATTTGGAAAGGTTACTTAAAATAACTCCTCTCCCCCAGTTCCCACAGACAAGGAAAACTGGATTATTATTTTTTATATTCCAACATGGAAAGGACATCGTGTTTCTCTTCTTCAGAGAAGATAAACACGTTGTTTCTAGAGTGGATAGCTCAGTCCAGTGTAAACCAGATTTAGGGTAGGCAGAATTGAACATCGTGCAGCAGAGGGCTCACAAGACAGTACTGGCTATTTTGAAGTATGAGTAAATTCATTAAAGCTTCTGCTATATTCCTGTATAGGAGCAAAGTGCAACTGTATATAATTTGTCATTTATCAGCTATGTTTATTGGAATGGTAACAAGCTATTTTCAAAGTTTTCAAGTTCTCAGTCCCTAAACACAGATGATAAACAAAGGAAATGCTCTTTTAAGTCTACATCAACAAATTTGCCAAAACCCCATTTTGTTCCAATCATTCTTGGCTTGATTTAAAGTAAACAAAATAAAGCCCTTTCAAAGTTAGAGGGGAGTCACCCACTGATCACACCCTTCCAGGTTTTATAATTCACATCACTCTAGGCCATGTGACAAAAGAGGAAAAAAAAAATCTTGGAATTACAGAGCCCAGAAATTTATTGAATATTTGCTGAAATACATTATGTATAGGACTGTTCAGCTTGCTTGGTTTTGATGCTCACAGGAAAGATCATTAACAGATGCTCTGAGCTGTAATCACCAATTAAGAATTGTTATGTATGAAAGTGTTAAACATGGGGCTGCAACCTCCTTCTGGCCAGATTGTTGTCTTGAATTTGACTAGGCACCTTCTGTTCAAAGCATTCAAATTGCGTAAGATGCTGCATCAAATGCTATTTAGAAGAGCCTTTTACATTTTGGTCTTTTTAAAACACTTCAAGTATTTGCATATGAAGTTTGCAATACTGGAAACATTTAGTCCAGAGTGTTTGCAATGGTGTCTCTAATTTTTCACATGGTGATTCTTCTAAATATCCCAGAACATTTAGTCTTCAGTTTTGGCTTCCATTTCCTCAGCATCATCATCCCCATCCACTTCGGCATTTTCCCTCTCCAGTCTTTCCAACTGCCTTGCAAGCTCAGTCTCATCTGTGTCAGTAACCACCTTAGGCTGAAAAAAACCCAAACCAGAATATATGGTAAACCATCATAAAGAAACACTATAGATATTTGTAGATTCTGATTCTACATAAAGAGCAAGAAACAAGATACATCCTGAAGTTGCACAGTAAAAATCAGGAAAATCAGAACTTTTGCCCATTTGTTTATTTAAGGAACAGAGAAGTTGAGGGGTTTTTTAGCTTTTTAATACTTTTAGCTAAAATTTTTTCTAGCACTACTGATCTTGCTCTACTTTAAAAATGTAGTGAGGAGAAAAAAAAATTACATTTTAGAATGTAATGTGTTCTTACCTCCATCTGCACATTAAAGACTCCTCTCTTCTCCTCAATTTTTTCTTTAATTACAGCCATGGCTTGATTCAGAACGGACAGTCCTTCAGTTCTCTCCAGTGTTGTAGTAGTCATCACATAACGAGGAGGGGCTATCAGATTAATCTATCATATTGTAGGGATTGAGGGGGAAGTAAGAAAAATGACGAAAAAAGCAAACTCAGTAACAAAAACAGACAGAAAAGTATTGAAAGCCAAGTGAGCAACACTGCTCTGAATGTACAATTCACAGAAGAAGAAACATTTTCCCATTAGAAAAACCCGTTCTCAAAGCATAAACTTGGACTGAGATAGCAGACAAGAAAGTGCACAGCCTGTCTGATTTCCAGTATCAGCATCAGTTATTTTTATATAGTATGTTTATTTAGACAAATAGTGTTAAGCAGAGAGAACATCCACTTTGCAGATCAGTAAAACAGCCTATCGTATAATTTTTCAAAGAATTAGAAGTGTTACAACCAGTACTTTTTTTTTTTCTTCTAAGACGACTGAATAAGTAAATTTTTCCTTTTGTTACAAGAAACCATTATGAGAAATAATTTTCAAAGAAGGAAGTGTTTTCAAGTTTTTTGAAAACCCTTATTCAGTAATACACTCAATATCCTAAAATTGTTGGGGAAGAAAAACTAGGCCTGGGTACAGTAGCCATTTTACCTACACGCAAACACACGTGGAACAAACATTTATTTTCTTACACAATCTTATACATGAAAATAAAGTTTATTGCTCCCTACCTAAGGCTATATAAAGGAACAGTAGGTATGTAATGTGCCAATACTAGACTTTAATAAACCAAACAGAATAAATACAGCTTCTTGAACTTGGGAAGCCACAGCACAGACAAAGGAACAGCTGCCAGCACACAGCTGAAAGGAAGTATGTCACAAACCTGTTAGAGGAGACTCAGAAGGCAACCAAATGGCTTCCCGGCCTCAGCTGTGTGACTGCAACAATTGCAATTGCATGCTACTGATACCTGAGGGCATCAGAAAACTTTGCTTCTGATTTCACTATTAAGACAGACACTTACTTTAATGGGCATGTTCTCTGTGGAACAGTTCAAGCCTGCTCTCAAAGCTTCTTTTACTGCATCTATGCCTTCATAACCATAACAGGCCACCTCAATATCTAGGACAGAGGAATAGAAATAATAAAACTTTAAAGTTATCAAAAGTTGTAGAATCTTTAAAGTTTTTAACCTAAGCTTTAATAAAGCTTTTTAGCATTCAATGATATCCATGAGAGCCTCGGTAGCTCTGAAAACTGAGGAACGCATTTCACTTTTTTGACTTGTAAGTTGAGGTAAAATTCTTCACAAATTCTTTAAACAGGCAACATTTTACACTGTGCTTTGAAAAGGCAAGATATGAATTATAACCCCACATTCATTCACCTTTCACCCAGTAAATTCAAGAGGAATAACTATGTATTTCACATGGAGAGATGAAGATATAAAAGCAATAAATACTAGAGAAAATGAAAGATCTGTCACGAAAAATGAAACTTGAAAAACAGCACATCCACAAATTCATGGAATTGTCAGCAATTACAACAGAGGCAGAGGCATCACTTGAAGCACACTGGAATTGTGTGGTTTTTTGTTTGTTTTTTTTTTTTTTTTTTTTTTTTTCTTTCTTAAGGTAAGTCGTATTATAACATATAGTTAAATGATAGTGAACTATAACTGTTTGTAGATGTTTGGAACTTAAGGCACAGACTAATGCCGGTCATACCTGTCTTTAGACTAATCAGGATATTACAAAGATTTCTCTACCTATGTAGCAAAGGTGCAAGACTAAGCTACCCAGAGAAGTCAGTCTCACTTCTAGGTGACTAACAAGAACCTGCTAACTCTCAGCTAACAAACAAATTCACAGAAGAGCATCCCAGTCAGCCTCAGGCCGAGACCACAAGCTGATGGAAAGTTTCTATGCTTGCCTTGAAGACAAAATTAGAAACAACTTAGACCATCAGAACAAAATAGGCAAGACAAAGGAAGTAAGAGAACATGCTCATTAAGTAACTATTATCCAAATTAATGAAGTGCTCTTCATGTTAGTGAATTCATTTTTTGTGTTAATCAAATCCTACTTACATTTTTGAAGTTAACTCACAGGGATCTAAAGTAACAGGTAAAGGAATTTTGCATTACCTTACTTTCTGCACCCTCCTCTTGCTTTCACTGTCATGTGGATATTGCTTATCTTTTCTTCTCTCCACAGTAACCAACAAGTGCTAATGCTCTTCAATATATCCTTGCAGAGCAGAGGCAATTTCTCAAACTAGTTAGAAGTGTGACTCTGCTATACTGACTACCTGTTTAATGGCAAGCATGCTTTTAGGCTGTTAGCTGTACAACCAGATTTACAGCTTTAAAGTATGCCTTCCCTAGGTAGCACAGTCATGTGCCTTTTCTGCCTGCACTGAATTAGTAAGAGGCGAACTACATCATACACTTTATGAAGATGTTAGAGATGTGCCAGGCTTGAGCTAATACATCCTGCTGAATGGTTTGCAATCAGCCAGTTAGAAATACAGCCAGAGCAAAGTCAGAACTATTTTCTCATGTTCACGAACATGTAGCTAAGACATATGCTGTAGACATGTTGACAGGGATAAATCCTCCTGTTGGGGAATCAATTAATTTAACAGCTTGAATAATAAAAAAAATATTTTATAGTTATTACTGCATCTACAATATTTAAATTCATTGTGTGCCAATGCAATATGACATACTGCATTATATATCAGGACAACTACACTGTGTCCCAAGGAATCTGCAGTTTGGGGTGAAAAATAAAAGCCAAACCACCTTGCACTTAGGGACAGAACCCACATAAGTATTTTGCAAGCAATCCTTGATTAAGGTGACTTAATTCTGAACAGTTCCACTCAAATATCAGCACTACAAACCACTAGTTTTAACTGAGTTTATAGTTTGTGACAAAATACACTAACTTGATTTAAGTGTCAAGACATTTCAATGAACATCTGGAAAGAACTCACCAGCTCGGATTTTGACTGCTTGCGGTGTCAGACGTCTGTTAATATTGTCAATCAATACACGCCTCTCTTCCTCTGTCAGATCTAGGCTGTCCAGGATTGCAGGGTCCCTGAGACAAGCAAACCAACATTACAGAAGTTATATCGAAGTGGAATATGACACAACATTAACTTCTGGTACTATTTCAATATTCTTATGTATAATCCTAGCGATCTACTAGGCAAAGAAAACAGAAACATTTCTTAAGAGTCCATTGAAACACTGGAAGAAAATAAATGCATCTATTTTTGAAATATTTTCTCTTGGAAGCATTTAACAACAACGCATCTAAGTAGTTTACTCAATCTGTTCCTGGAAGGAAAGATTAGACAGAATGTCATTTGTATACGATACA
Source organism: Tyto alba (assembly GCF_018691265.1). Lineage (NCBI taxonomy): Eukaryota > Metazoa > Chordata > Aves > Strigiformes > Tytonidae > Tyto > Tyto alba. The sequence continues at coordinate 12,787,330 of NW_024881280.1, forward strand.
CAGAATGAGATAAATATCTGTTGCTTGGTACTTGTGTTCCCTCCAATGTGAAGATAAACCCATATTGCATGAAAGAAAATCCATGATGAATCTGAAGTTTTTGAGTTATTTTTAGTGTTTTATTCAAATGCAAGATTTCTGTCATTCTGCAAATTAACCTATACTCATTCCATGTTATTTTGTATTACCTTTTTAACAGTAACTGGATCACAGAAACACATACTTATCTGCTGGCTACATTCTTGGCTAAAGAAAGGATAAAAGTCTTTAAAATCACAAGCTAACAGTTTTAAATCCAGAGATCACAGATGCAAACTCTTTCGCTGTTTACCAATATAAATTAGCAGCTCTTATTTGAAGAAGTGATGTCAATTTTCTAATGCTGTATTAATTTTATCCAAAGTATATCTGAAACGGAGAACAAAACCAAATACAAAAGCTGTTCTCATTCTTCAGAGGAAAGAGTTGCAGTTCTCTGAAAAACAATACCAGATCACCTACAATATTACTAACAGGCAAACATGAACTAAAATGGCCAAAAAAATAGGCAATATTGGAGATTGATCTCTGCTGCTAATAAAACGACATCTTTCATGATTTTATATACTGAGTATAAGCATTAGAAGGGCCAAACATCAGCAAATAGAATCCAGAAATACGACAGGTTTTACACATCAGAATATGAACCTGTATGGCACAAGTGATTTATCTGACATGCACATTCTGCTTCTTCACTTACAAACTATCCTGTTAAATCTCTGAGTTACTTTCACGAGCATCTGGTAGGCATTCAACAAATAGGTTCTTGATGTTTCATTTTTACTGATCAGAGGGCAGATATACTTTAAAATTTTGCCACAGGTATCATGCTGTGTGAAACCCCAAAACACTAATCCTCAGTCCTAAGAAAGGAATAACAAGTCAAATTCTTAGAGGGCACACTAAACCTCCTGCAAGCGCTTCAGCAAGCACAGCAATGTCCACATTTTTCTGTTCAACCATTATAGCTTTATGTAGGAACACAACAGGAACAAATAAAACTTGCAGTCCATTGTCAGAAATCTTAAGGCATTACTGATGGACACGTTTTGAGAACAGACAGCTTCAAAGTTTGTGCTCCAAACTGAATAGCAGATGAGCAACAAATGGTGTGTGTGTGTGTGTGTGTGTTCAGGAATTTTTCTGAGTTTCAGAGAAGCTTAAACAGCCAGTGTAACTAGTGTTTTGTTCTTCCAATAAAGAAAGCTACCAATTGCCCTGCTGCTTAAAAGTCAAGACAATTTCTACAATTTTATTACTGCCACCTAGCGTTCAATTTAAGTTCACCATTCATAAGTTTATGTGCTATAAGTGTAAAATTAGAAATGTTTATTGAGAAATCTATTTTTGGTTTGACAATTTCATGGTAGAATTTTTAGAAAGAGACTAAATAGGTTAATTCTGAAAGCAAAATGAAATATCTGACTCCATAAGAAATTAAGAGCTATCAAGCTCAGTGCATATTCCCTTAGAGTCACAACTTCCAACTCTTTCTGTTCAGAATGCCATTTCTAAGTTCATGACCCTATTCCCATTCTTCAAGTTTAGAAGTGTAGAGAAGTAACAAAGTCAGCTTGTTGCATTTAAAAAAGAAAAACTCTGCCCGTGCAGTGGAAGAGTGAGAGTCAGCTGTGAGCAGAAATATCTTCAGACACAGAGCTAGGTATTTTTAATAACATCTGCTGGGACAAAGAAATGGCAAATTCTGACAGACAAACCAACATCAGTGCTGCTTCTTCTGTTAGAAATGTCACAGGCTCATCTGTAGCTATAGAAGATTTCCCAGCGTTTGTAATCATGTTCATTTTATACTTAAGCCATATTATCCACCAATGCCTCAGTATTTCTCCACATCAGATTCAACTACTGCTTTTAAAAACCTGACATACACAGAGTGGCAGACTCAAAGATGGATAAACACAAGTCAATTCTGAGCCTCCTTTCTCAAGAACGTTGGGAACTTGAAGAAAGCAGTAAGACCGAGAAACCTACAATAAGCAACTGGAAGACTGATGTCAAAATTTACTAGGTTTACTTGACCAGCACATTCTATATACTGACTCTGCAGGGGCGGGGGGGGGGAACAAACCAAAAGAAAGTTATGATGAATCTGTAGTTCTCTGCAATTTGAAATAAGCCCCTGAAACTAGAAAAGATGTCCTTACGAGACTGCATGCTTGAATGCATCATAAGCACCGTATCCTGGTCTTTTGTACTTGTCATCAAATACCCAGGCAGTTCTCTGGAACAGACTCTCAAGCTGCTCATCCTTAGTGTACTCCAAGACTTCAGCAACATGGCGAAGGATGCTGTAAACCTGAAACACAGAAGGAGTGTTAAAAAACTCAAATACCAAAACCAGACAAAAATTTATAACCAAAAGTAATATTTAATGGTAAGCCTTCTACTCAGAAGTGTAAGACCACACAGTAGTAGGGGTGGGAGTCGATGCCTTAAACTATCTTCGTGCCTTTTCAATAAAGTTGTCCACAGTGTGCTAAACCAGCATATATTTTTAGATTTCTGATCATTTAAATATACCCCTTTACACCACAGACTTTCAACTGATGTCTTCCTTGATCTATACATTAAGAAGCAGCTTACCAGAGCACTCGTGGACAGATGAACCGATTATACATATTTGCATGGATAAATGAGAATCAGAGTGTGCCTAATAAATGAGAATACTTTATTTTCATATTATCTTATGTCTGTGCATTTTGATTGCTCGGGAAAGAAGCTGGAAATACACAGTGCAGAACAACTTACAGTCTTCGATTTTGTGAACTTGTCTTCACATTTGATTGCCTCCTCTGGTGAAACTCTTCTTTTTGACAAGTCAATATAACCTATTGGGGAAAATAATTTTGAAAGCGTCAGACATTGTGCAAACTAAGTCTAACTGCTTCAAAAGAAATGCATAAAGAATAAACACTGGCTCAGGATTTGCCCCTTGCCTACACTATCCCTAGGTGTTGCTACAGAAAGTAACAAAACCAAACTTTAATGAATTTGATCAAATTATGATCCAAATTGGGATATTAAATTATTATTTCAAGTACTTACAATAGCAAATCTTTTGTACAGCATTCTCTAAAATTACTGCCTTAATGTTTTCTCTGCAAATTTAGAATAAATTTCCATAGCATTTCTGCAATCAGTGATCCATTTTTATGTTGCTGTACACAGTTTGGGCAAAAATCACACCAGCATACAAACAAGCAAGGTTGATGCGTATTTTTGTAGTGGTCAACTCAACTTCCTTCAGCGTTGGCACTGTGTTGGTTTATCTCTGAATGATTTCCTAATAAAGTAGGCCTAGCCTCTAATTCTGAGTCTAACTCCTTGCATACCCTTTTGGGAGAGCTGTCTGTGAAAAAAATTATTCTGAACTATTTCTTAGCAAATCTGAAAAGGCCTCCACCTTCTTCTCATAAACTGTAGGCTCCCCAAAAGATTCAATAAAAGACCACTACGTGAATTTTAGGCATGTTTCTCTGTTAATATGAGAACGAAATCAATTTGTAAGAGGAAGTATTCTTTCATTAGAGATGCTGGGAAATTTACTTCACTTTAGATCTATCTGAAATAAATTTCTTCTTGTCTTTCTTTCCTCTCTGTTTTTTCTGTCATTCATTACTTATCTCAGAGCTAACTGCAGTTTCAGAAGTATTCTAGAAAAGCATATTACTTGAAGAACATCATACCAACAGTCAGTTTTCTAGATGATGTGCTCAATGTTTATTTATATTATTTCTTTATACCTAGATATAGATTTTAAAGATTGCATGGAACAGTATTATCGAAATCCAACATGTCCTAAACAGAAAATATATTGAAAAATCCCCTTTAGAGTAAGAGAGTCAAACATTCAGAAGATAGGAGAAGACAAAGTTGCCTGTACAAATCTCAACTTGTAACCTACAGAATTCATGTGGTATAATAATTCCATACATGTCATTTATTTTATAGTCAAGGTTCAAGATTTGTTAAGGAGCAGGATGGACTCTGAGAATCAAATGCTCACTGTTTAGATGTTTATCTCTACACCAGATGATTCTCCTCTTCAGTTAAGACTTAGAAAATCTACATAGGTATCAAAGGAAAATTCACTTCACTATGGTTTGTTGATCAAACATTGATCTGGTGAGGACTCACTTAAGCAAATCTTTACTGATGTGATTGACCTTCATTAACCCAATTCCCAAAGGACACAGAGGAACTGAAGAATGATCATAATATGGCACAGTGACGGTTTGTTTTGCTTAAGCACCTTAAAAAAAGAACCCCTGGCAAAACCAATACCTAAGCCGCCCAGTTTATCTGCATTTCTCTCTATTAATTCAATCTTGGTATAGCATATAGTATCACCAAATACCTTTCTCTTTGTCAACTCTTATGACCACGACGCATTCATTCCTCCCAATACGGATAAGTTTGTTTATGGAACGAATACGTCTCCTGGACAGCTCACTGAGAAGGATCATGCCTTCAATGTTGTTGTACTCTAGCAGGCTGACATAGGCTCCCATTTCAGCAATGGACCGAACGTTGACCATCACTACATCTTCCACCTCTGGAAATTTATGCTGGTAGAATCTACAGCTTAGTCCTGGCATTCTGGAATTTGAGCAGAAAGAAACAAAAACTTTATTTAACAGTACACCTCTCTCTTCTCTGACAAACATGGTAAAAAAATCAGCAAGGACTGGTGAGGATATAGAGGAACACTGGCACAAAAAGCTGCAAATTAGGATAAGGCTTGTGCAATTCATACTTAGGTTTTAATAGAAATTAAACAATAAATTAACTAGTATTTTAGTATTACCACAACCATTTGCTAAGATGCAAATTCTTCGCATTGAAGTAGAAAAAGCTTGCTACCCAGACTTCATTATCCACTTCAACTGTCATACTGCCTATAGGTATCTCACTGTAGCAAAGAGACTTCAAATGGTGAAAAGGTGGCACTGCACACCTTGTGTTCATCTACATTCATGAGGCTGTGTAAAATTTTAAATCAGATTTTAGCAACAGGAGGATGTGGTAGAGAAGCAGCCTGCATTGGTCACAAATGTATCTGTATGCACATAATAAGACAGCATGGCTGAGAAACTAAGAGGTAGAGCAAAGCTTTTGTAGTACTAAGAAGAGCAGACTCTACACTCCAGAAGATCACTTTCTACACACAGCACAAGATGTTTGGAGTAATCCTGTAAGACCTGCTCCAGAGGCCAGCTGTCAGCAAAGAAAGCAAAGGCAATAATCAGAACCGAAGATAGAACTAGCCTGACATGAATGAAGCACTAAAGGAATAAGGTACTCCTTAATGTACTGCTAGTCAGGAGGAAAAAAAAACCCTGAAAAACAAGAGGATCCTTTCATTATACAGTGTAAAAACATACAAAATTAATGTTTCATAATGATGTAGCAATATGAGGGAATGCTTCAACTGCTTCATTTTCCTGATGATGAATCTACATACTCATCACCTCTAACCAGGTTAGTTCAATTCCTGTTGTCTGCGCCTAGAAGCTTCATACAGAAAGTTTCCTACAGAAGCAGGAGCCTAAGATGCTGAGTCAAACGCATCACTCATTCAGAAAATTTGTTGTATTCACCATTTTGAAGTTTTACTCTTGATCTCTACAGCAGTGCTAATGCTGTCTAGCGATATGAGAATTTAAAGAGAGAGCAAAATGGCAATGCCAAATGCTACATACACATGGCCATACAATTCAGGAGACTGTGTTCACCCTTATCCCCATTATTTGTTTTCAGAAAGGGGAGATGCAGACTAGTAAAGCATTACAAAAACATGCCTACAAAGGTTTCCTGTAACTTCATATAATTTGAAGCTGATCAATTATCTCCAAGATCAAAAATAAAAACTTTACAGTTCCACTTAATGCAGTTCAGCTCAATCCTACACGCCTATTTATAAGTTGCATAATAAAGATATACTGCCAAGCAACAAACCCCAACCACAGCAGGCAAGAAAGGACAAACGCTGCTCCGCACACAGCGTTCTCGCCTCTCTCCACAGATACAAGCTTTTCATTTCAGCCTTCTGTGCAACTCGCAGGAGCAACGCAGCACCCACAGCGCCAACGCTGGAAATCATCTTTCCAAGGCGTCCGAAACGCCTCAGCAAAGGTTTAAGCCCCCGCGGCTGCACAAGCCTCTGCGGAAACTGGCGAAAATGGAGCCCCTTCTGAGCAGCGGCTCCTCCGCCCGCCGGAGCGCCGCTGACACAGGCGATGCCCGACGACTGCGATGGCACCAGGGGGAGGGGAGCGGCCCCCGGGGCGACCGGCAGCCGCTGCCGGGCCGGGCAAAGCCCGTCTCTAACACAGCGAGGGCGAGAGGCCGCCCGGGCCCACCCCGCCGCCGCGCCGAGGCCCCTCCCGCCGCCGCAGGGCCCACAGCCGCGGCCCGGTCCGGGGAAGCGGGGAGGGTGGGGGAGCCGCGTGGCGGGGCGCGCGCCGCAGCCGCCTAACCTGGAAACGGCCGACGGATCCCGCTCCGCGCTCGCGGCCCGGCCTTCCGCGCTGGCCCCACTCCTGCCTCAGCGTGCGCCGCCCGCCCGCCCCCCCACCCCACTGCGCAGGCGCTCACCCGCCCCGCTCCCGCCCCTCCGCACGCCATTGGCCAGCCGCCTGCTCCCCCCGCCGCCATAGAGACTCAACGCCGCGGCAGAAGACCGCTCCTTGCTTAGAGCGCCCCCCACCCCCCGCCCCCGGGAAAGGGGGCGCTGAGAGCCGCGCGGGCGGACAGACTGGTAGGCCTCCGGGTGGCACAGACTGACCCGGCAGCCAACTACGTTCTCTTCCTTCCCGTTCCCGGGGGACACGTGATCAGAAGCCACACGCTACCGCCCGTCGCGGGGGCGGGGCCGGGATGCGTTGGGGGGGGGGGGGGGGGGGGGGAAGAGGGGGCGCCCGCGCGCGTCACGTGATGACGCCGGGCTCCGCGCGCGTCACGTGACGGCGCGGCGACAGCTGGAGCCGACCCGTCGCCACCATGTCGGGCAAGGACCGCATCGAGATCTTCCCCTCGCGGATGTGAGTGTCCGCCCCGCCGCGAGTGGGGGCGGGCTGAGGGGGCGCCGCCGCCGCCGGGGTGGGAGCGGCGGGGCCCGAAGAGGCCCGGGGCGGAACGGTCGGGTTGGTTGTGTGGCCGCTGCTGCCGCGGCCGCTCTGCGCCGCCAAGGGAGCGGGGGGGGGGTGTCTGTGAGGAACACCTAGAGAAGCAGCTGAAGGCCACGTTTACATCTCAGTTCCTCGTTTCAGGCTCAAAAAGAGCTCTGTCAGCCATCAGAGGGCCATGTCAGGGTCCAGCACCAGAGGCAACCAGCTCCCAGTGGGGGAGGCTATTTTAAAATCATGCAGTTATGCAAACCTTCATTTTAAAAAGAACAACTCGTAGAATGTACGTATAAGAAAAAATGCACATATTGAACCGTCGCTTCCCTTGAGTTTTTAATAGACAATACTGCTGTACAAGAAGCTGTCCATAAAGTGTTAAAAAAGAAGGAAGTAAAATGCATAAAGTGCAGTAAACAGTCAAGTAATTTTCCAGATCCTGACAGCAAACTATTTGTCATGAAGTCAGATGTCTCCTGACGAGGCCTAGAAAGCTGCCAGCATCAGAAGGGACACAAACAATTGAAACTGATGTACTAATTAAATTGCTGATTTAATAATGCTGTTTCAGTTTCTCTTCACAAGCCTCCAGGACAGAAAGATATTGCCTTAAGGTGAAAGGCTGTTTCAAATCTTCTTGCATAAAATTGGGTTGATGCCTGCATGTAGCCTTTATAAAAAGGTGCCTTGCGGGACAGAAAACCTCGAATGTATAGTAATAATTATTCCCCCACATGTGAGCTCAGGACATATGAAATAACAGTTTTTAGGGAAAGATTAATACATTACATAGTAAAGGTTTTGTTTTGAAACTTAGTTCAGAAATAAATTATTGCATATACTGAGTCATCTGGTCTCACTCCTGCCCTTTGATAGTGCTTTTTTCATTCAGTTTACCTGTCCGAGGAGGAGGCACTGATTTTCTGGGCTGATAGGTTATTGTGGCAAGAAAGTGGTGATGTACAAAGGCTTAATATTTACAAGCTCTGTTTCAAATGAGGTAATAGCCCAATGTGGCTGATGTTTTGATAGTAATGTAAGCTAGGATGCTAAAGTAAAGATGGCCTACCTCTGCAACAAATATTTTTGTTAATTGACAGGAAAGAATTTCACAAGGCTGGTTCGGTTTGATTTTCTATCTTTATGAAGTGCCTTGCTGGTATGAGCCTCTTCTGTGCTGGATATCATTAATTACAGAAGCTGCTCAGTCTCCTTGACAGTAAACAAGACTTTGTTTAGTGCATTCTCAGGGCCTGTGAAATCTTGCTTGAACTAGAAGGTTGGCCAGTCTCTGGCAGGCGGTGAACAGAGTGAACAAGTTAGTTCAAGGTGGGGACAGAGACGTGCTTGTTGTGAAAGTAAAGTTGCCTTTTTTACTCTTTGATCTTTTTTTTGTTTAGTTTTTTTTGTTGTTGTTGTTTGTTTTTTTTTTTTTTTTTTTATATATCATAACATTCAGAAAGTATTTGCACTTTTCAGTTACAAGTATTTGGTAGATGTTAATGGGGCTATTCTTATCATATGCCAGTAGATGTGGACAGTAATGGATTCCATTATATAGGTGGAATCTTAATTACACTTAGTTTTTCCAAAGTCAGAGAGGAAGTGTATTAGGCTTCTCTTCACACAGAGTTGACTTCAGTATTGTCCTTTGTGTGTAGTGACTGCGTGTACAAAGTGGTAGCTTAGGTTAGCACAGTTTGTGGTTTTTGTAGCATAGCTCCTGCTATTCTAGTTAACTTAAATAAAAAAGATCATTCAAAATAAAATATACTCCACAGCAGAGAGGGAAGCAAGGTTTGGATCCTTCTTCGGTTCCTAATTCTGTACAAGAAACCTGTAAGTGTGCTACTGGAAGTAAACGATATATAATGCTACAGCTAGCTTACTAATGTCCCTTTTAAACTGGTGCTACTTCTGATTGCCTTAAAAAGCTTGTAAATATCCTGCATAGCATATGAAGATACACAATCACTGTACTTTCTGACTTTCTTTAAACCAGAATGTACGACTGCTGTATCTCATTGCTCTGTAAAATCAGAACACAGCGTCAACAGTTACGATCACATGAGGAATTTGCTGTGTTGTCTGATTTTGAGAAGATGACGTAGCAGTAAAAAGAGCTTAAAAGCGATACCAGTGTCACACTAACAGTGGGCTTTTGCGGTAGTTTGATTCTTGATGACTTAAAAGTACCAGAAAAAATGAAAACTCTTTATTTCTTATTATGGAAGCACTGAAGAATGACATGTCAGTTTTCCATGATCTTTGTCTTCACGGATAATAACCTTGTAATTTTCAGTGTTGATGGATATAAACATAATAAATTCCCTTGATTTTAAATGGGAACATAAAATCCTACCCTGAAGTGGCCATCCTGTTTCATTGCAATGATGTTTCTTGGTTCCTTCTTAATTTCAGTCATGCCCATATCAGAAAATTTTGCATAAGTTTTTTCCTAATCCCTTCAGATGACGCAGGACATTTTTATTTATTCATCTCTTTGTCAGGGCTCAGACCATCATGAAAGCTCGTTTGAAAGGGGCCCAAACAGGTCGTAACCTCTTGAAGAAAAAATCTGATGCTTTGACACTTCGATTCAGGCAGATCCTTAAGAAAATTATTGAGGTAGGTAAATTAGAATTTTTCTGTGTTTGACTCACTTTATTTGAAATCTGTTCTGTCAGTTGTGCATCCCTGTTCTGCTAACTTCATTAAGTAGGCTGAAATGTAGGACAACTTTGTGGATAACCTCTTTTTTGTAAATGAGGCTACTGAGGACAGGTGAGCAGAATTATGTTTTTCTGGTTACAGTGATCTATAAATCTTGTAAGAGTTAATTATTTTTCACCTCTTTTCAATCAGGCCTAGGCTCTGCTTTCTTTTGTGTCCCAAGTTCCCTATCAACTCTACTACATTACAGGGAATTTGCTCTGATGCTCCCAAATACTTTAGGAGTGGATTTGACATGTTCTGTATCCCTGTTTTTGTTGCTTTATCTGGCTTGAGAGGATACTGCAGATCTATAAAGTTTCCTGCATGACTCGGTACACTAGAAAGCAGTTTTGTCCAGGTGGAACTTGTTCCTTTATGAAGAAACACCGGGTCCTGCTTCTTCCTTTGCAACATGAATGACAAACCTAAGATACACAGTAGGGCCTGACATGGCTTGTTCTGTTCTACCAGACTAGATGGGTTTTAGTTGTACTGTTCTGGCTGCAACTGCTACAGCGCCCGTGGTTAGCAGTAGTGCTTTGTTGCTATGCTGTAGATGAGCCCTTGGCACTCTCCATCTTGTTTCCTGTAGGCTGTCTAATACACAAAGGCTCTTGCTTCTCAATAGCATGGTTTTTAGCTATAAGGGCTTCAAACGTGTAAAAATTGGGAAAAAATGGAGGAGAGTGCAGCTTCCCAAAGCCGCATACATCTGTATGTTGAAAAACAACTTCATCTGCCTCATAGTATCCAGTACAAAATGCAGAAAGAGTGTTTTCCCACTAAGCCATTTTATGTGGTTGTGATTTAATGCCCATGTAGTAGAGTTTTGTGATTATTAAGACAGACAAGTCTTCTGCTGTTTCTGTGAGTTCCACACTGAAATAGCTGAAATGTTTCTTTTTTTTTGCTCGTCACCTAGGAATTACAGGTTGCAGTTTGAGAGTCAGCTACACATGCAGGACTTTCTCCCTCCCTTAAATCTCATTCTTCTCTTTATGTTGTTATTTATCCTGGAGGAGGAGCAATGATGTGCCTTGTATTTGCTGCCTCTTTTTGTTTTTTAAACAGACAAAAATGCTGATGGGTGAGGTGATGAGAGAAGCTGCCTTTTCACTTGCTGAGGCAAAGTTTACGGCAGGAGATTTCAGGTGAGGATTGCTGATCTTGCCCATGAGAAAGACCGATCAGGAAATTGATTTCTCTAGTGGAAAAAAAGTAAAATTCTTAAATACACTTTAAAAAGAAAAAAAAAGACAGTGGACAAGGTGGGACAGGATGAATAGAACTCCATTAGGTAAAGGTGGGAGACATCAATGCAAGAGAGAGATAATTTGCATGGTGAAAATGTATATTCCATTGGAAGCTAAAGCAAGTGGAAAGATTAACATAATTTACTTTACACAGAAATCCTTGACTTGAGAAGGTGTTTTTTTCTGCTTGGAATCTAAAATGTAGGGAAACGATAATTTATAGCAGAGTATTGGGCTAATTATTTTGATCTTTCTTGTGAATTTAAGGGCTGTATGTAATGTGTTATTTTCTCTCAGTAAGTCATACAGTAGTTTTACTAATTTTTCTAACCTCTTATCTCATTGACCCCTTGTCTCACTAGGGCTAGTGGGAGCTGTATGTGAGAGGGGAAACAACAAATCTTTATACTCCAGTAGGACATTTTAAAATTGTATTTTAATAAATTACAGCTCTAACTAGGATATTTGGGTAGTTCATTCAAGTGTGCATAGGTCTTGTGAAATGAAGTTGGAAAAGTGTTAATTATTCAGCTGATGGTACTACCGATTAATGGGGAAGAACTAAGTGATCAGACACAGTAGTAACCTGTGTGCTGCTGGAGAAAAGTCTTTTTGCTCTTTCATTTGGATATGGAGCCGTTTCCTGTCCTAACCAGTCACAGTGTTTAGCTATAAACAGTAGTCAAATACTACTCTCTGAGAAAACTGTACTTCAGTAGAAGACTTGGCTATAGTGACCTTGTCTTGGAAGACCTTAAGACACTTTAGAATTCTTCAAGATGAATTGTTGTACAAGCTTAAGTTTGTTAATATGACAGAGTTAGTGGGTAAACAAACTCATAAATGTTCTGAAAGAACAAATACATAGAAACTTAAATGAACAAAATGATATGGCCTTGGTCTGCATTAAAGCCTTGAAATTCCTTCACTTTTATCAGGGAAAAAAGTCTCACAGGTTGATTAGACTCAACATTATTTAAATATTTTCAGGTAAGTTGCCAGATAACTGGCTAGTTTTTAGCTATGCTTTGTTACTTGGTCTAAGGCATTTCTAAAGTTATTCTTCACAGAGTCTGCATCTTTTACATTTCCAAACGTTGTCAGAAACCGAATTCTTTCAAAGCTTCTGCATTACCTTTGAAGTCTGTGCAATGAATTGCATAGAGAACTGACCTGAAGATGATTTCCAAATCTTTACAGCTATTTGATAACTACCTAATCTTGTATATAATGGTAACTTAATGAACCACTTCAACTTACCTGATTAAGATGTATGTTTTCTTCCTTACAGTACCACCGTGATCCAAAATGTGAACAAAGCTCAAGTCAAGATCAGGGCTAAAAAAGATAATGTAGCAGGTGACTCTTTTCCAGACTATTTTACCTCTTAAGGGAATTGTGGAAGGAGACTCTGGAATCTGCAGGAATGTATCCAAACACTGTCTCCTCTTCTTTATTTCCCTTATTCATCTAACAGTAGGAACACTTGTAATTTGTTGGGTTTTTTTCATGTACAGCATATAACTTTTATATTTAGTTATTTACCTCTCGTAAAATTAAATGAGTGTACATAAACTGCAGTCCCAATTTCTAGATCTTTGGACAAAGCATAACTTCCATAAGGATTTACTGAAAAATAGATCAGGAAATTAAGTATCACAAATTAACTGTTTCAGGAAATTAAGTATCAATAATTGTCTATGAAGAAAACGATAAAGATACATCAGGATTGAATGCCTAAAATATTCCTTAAGCACAGGGAATACGTTACTAAACAAAAACATAATAAAACTGAACACTGAATAAACTGGAGTATTTCCCTGTATTTTTCATGTGTCTAGATCTCTGATCTCAATACAATTCTGAAGTTCCATATTAAGATGTCAGAACAGCATGACTTAATCATTCCAAGCTATACAGGAAGATTTTGGCAACAAAGTTTCTGACCTTATGTAATTTATTAGAAGCAAATGGGGCAAAAGTGAGTTGTACTTAATAAATCTGTAACCCTTTATGTCTCTTACACACATTTTTGTTCACTTTTCTCAGGTGTAACCTTGCCAGTTTTTGAGCATTACCAGGAAGGAGGGGACAGTAAGTACAAAACAAGTATTTTTTAATCTTACAGGTACTTACAGTTATTCTATGCTAATACAAAAATAATTGTCATGTTGTGTCTTGCTGATAAGTCAGTGTACATCATAGGCACAGGTGTACTTGTTTCTTCTATACTTTGCCCTGTTCCCGTGACATGGAGTGGTTAGTAGGAACTATAGTGGATTTTAATCAGTGAGCTTTTCAGACGAGGAGAAGGCTTGTCTTGAATTACCAGGTTTTGAGACTGGTAGGTCTTAATGTGGACATGCACAACAATGATCTGTAGTAAGATAAACCAATATAAAGACAGTTTGTTAATGGGTTTAGCTTTAGCTTGTCACCTGCTGAACTGTCTGTATCCCTGCAGTTTGTAAAGTACTAATTTTTATCTAGTAAGAAAACACTGTAGTAGCAATAGTAACAACTATTATTTAATGATTTTTTTTTTTTTTTTTTTTTTTTTTCAGGCTATGAGCTGACTGGCTTGGCCAGAGGTGGCGAACAGCTGGCTAAGCTGAAGAGGAACTACGCCAAAGCTGTGGAGCTGCTTGTGGAACTGGCGTCCTTACAGGTTGGTGGAAGGGAAAAAAGAAGAGGATCATTGGTTTGAGTTGTTCTGAAATGAAAGTAATGTAGTCTCAGTGATTGTAGCTTAATGCTTTGAGCTGTACTATACTTCCTTAGTCCCAGTGCTGTACAAAGTTGCAAACCTTTTCCAGCCATGAAACAGTGTTATATTACCACTTCAACAGAAGTCCTTAACTCTAAGAAGAAACTTTCTTTGGGGAGTTGGTATTTGTGACTGCTGATGTGCAGTGTTCAGCGTGCTACTAACATCAAGTAGAAAAAAATTCTGCTTCTATGAGGAATGGAGCCTGTAAAGCTACAGTATCCACTTGGCTTTGGCTTTCAAGTACTATTTAGTTTTGTGTATAGAATTGATGGAAATGCTAAATTTGTCTTGTTCTGTATTAATTATTTAATCCCATTCCATCAGACATCCTTTATTACTTTGGATGAAGCCATTAAAATAACAAACAGACGTGTGAATGCAATTGAACACGGTGAGTATTTTTCCATTTGGGATACATAATATTTTTCTGTCTCCATGCAAGATGAGGAGCAGGGTCATGGCAACCACTCTTCTTTTGGACTGCTTTCTTGTTAGTAAGATTTCTAACCAGTTCAAGAACACTTCAGAAAGCATTACAATGAAGCATATTGCAAGTAAGAACAAAAATTAAAAGCTCAGGGGAATGGACTGGAGTACACAGAGATAAGTGAGAATGCAAACATGAGAAAGGAACCAGGAAATTGTATTGAGAACCTATCAAACAAAGATTTCACAAACACATTCTGGAGTCTCTGTTAGTGACTTTGACTTATTTGATCAAAGAAAAGAAATAGAAGACAACATGTTTCTAGGTGTTAGCTAGCATAATAGCTTTTAAAACTAATGGTGGTGTCCAGTGAAGAGCTAGTGACGTTTTTTTGTTGGTTTTGGATGGGATCACAGTGTAGACATCCAGAGAGAAATCTTGGTAACCTGTTCAGGTTTGTGTTACAGGAAACAAGCAGTTCTAATGTCAATACTCTGGTATTTTTCTTTTATCTGAATTCGTTATCCTTCAAGTTCTTGTTTGTAAATTTGTTTCTTGCAATTTCTTAAGTATTACCTATGCACAATATTGTTGTGACTCCTTTTGCTGCAGTATCCAGGGTGCTTTGATTATTTAAAATTCCCGAGTAGTTGATAGCTCAGATTTAATCATCTTTGCATGTACACAATAACTAATTTCAGTATGTGATTCTACACCATCCTTTTCAGTATTGTTTTACGTAACTTGTTCATTTGAACATGCAGGCATTATCTGCAGTTTATCATTCTGCATATTTGACTATAGAAAAGGTTTCCTCTGCAGCCTTCCAAATAACTTTGATAGTGCTGATAACAGCTTTCTCCTTTCAAAAAGTGATTCCGACACATAGCTTGCCCAGTTGGGTGTTAAAGCTTTGTTTAATGTCTTTACTCTTCCCTTGTGATGGTGTTACATTTGAATATTTGTTTTCATTATGTTTTTTTCAAACCAAGATCATAATTCTTTGACTAAAAGCGCTATATTGAACAGAAGCTTCTGAAAGAATGTAACAGAAGAACTTAGTTTTAATTCAAATCTTGCCCACTACTTAAAGGATTTTTTTTTAACCACTTACATGAGAAAAAAAAAAAAATCAATCAGGGATCAGTGCTTACTGGTTCCATTGCAGCTTTCAAAAGAACATGCTATGGGAGATTCTGTGATGTTCAGAGTCTTAGTTTAGTCCTGGACTTACTGAAGAGAACAAGTTTGTGTACTTGTCCATAATGAAGTAGTACGATCCTCCATGAAAGAGACGGAAATTTTCCCCAGCCAAAAGAATGACTAGATTGACTTCAAACAACCATCTGTGCACTGCATTAGATAACCTGGCTAATATAACAGCAGTCCAACGACTTATTTATATTTTTTAGTGATTATTCCCAGAATCGAGCGTACTCTTTCTTATATCATCACAGAACTGGATGAACGAGAACGAGAGGAATTCTACAGGTAAATATCTAAACCAGTACTAGACAGGTCTTCTTTTCTGAAATTGGCCATTCTTCAGAAGGGACTTAGAAGAACTATTCACCAAATCTGGCAGCAAACACTGTTAAATATGACCAGGTTCTTACTGCACCTCGAGTCTCCAGATCTGGGCAGCTGGAGATCTGCAATTACTTGTCTGAAAGTTACTAATAAATCCCTACCATGAGGTTGTACATAGCTGTCATTATCATTCTTCCAGAGGGAATGATGTGACACAGTACAAGGTGTTCTGCTTTAAGGACACACAGGTCTGTGTTCTGGGCCACCTGAAGCAAAAATGTCAAACCTGAAATGAATTAAAGGAGAATTAAACATGATGAAAGACAGGCAGAGTAGTATAATGCACTGTTTAAGGTCAAGAATGTAATTTATAGTTTAGATGAAGAAATCAGTTCATCTGGAGAGATTAAGTTTTTCAGTGGTAGCATAGTGACAAAAGCCTTTTGCCATTTGCTACAGGATTTTTGTTTCCAGCAGAACTTCTCCAGGCAGCTTTATCATACCTAAGTTGTATGTCATCTTTGCTGCTAGCCTGTTTTAGGAAAACATATTTGTTTCACAGATAAATCACATTTCCCTTCACAGGTTAAAGAAGATCCAGGAAAAGAAAAAAGTATTGAAAGAAAAATCTGAGAAAGAACGGCAGCTACGGAGGGCTGCTGGTGGGGAACGTGAACCAGCCAATCTCTTGGCAGAAGAGAAGGATGAAGACCTTCTCTTCGAATAAGCCAGCACAATTGTTGGATATGCAACAGGGGACCCAGAGTACAGAATGTCCAATTGCAGTATAATTCAGGACGTGTTGCCTCAATGATACTTACGTGGCTTCTCAGTTGGTGTATAAGTCTTGAGTTGAATGGATTGTGGATTTCTACTGGGAGATTAGAAATCTGGAACTTGACTGCAGCATAGGAAGAAAGGAGAGAGGCGTCAGGTGCTCTACTATCAGGAGCACCTTCTATTGCATGTTCAGCCTGTTTCTTCACTTAGTAGGAATGACTGTCCACGGCCCTGGTTTTTGCAGGATGGCTCTGCATTTGCCTAATCAGATTCCTTTTTAGTTGCTCCCCTTCCTAGAGCAAGCAGAGGAAAAATGTTATTGTGGGAGGGAGATGCATGTAATGTTCTTTACTGCTGAACTATTAATGTTCAAGTTGCTTAAAGCAGGTATTGACACAGCTGAAGTCAAATGTCAGTAAAGGCAACTCTAGTTTTCTAACCTGTTGATGAAATCCACAGTCTTCTGTGATTTATTTTGGTTGCACGATCATTACCATTGGCCTAAAACATCTACGGTTTTAATGAGACGTTCTGCCAACTTGTGTATTGTCTGTGCTAGAAACAAGTAAAAAATTTAAATGTTAAGTATCTGGTGTCTGGCTCAAGTTGCTAGAAGATGGGGGTCTTAAAAGCTTGTCATGCTGATTTAAAAATAAATCCTTCACTTCATCCCCTACCCCCAACCTAGAACCTGCACTGGGTAACATCTCTTTTCAGTAACCAAGGAGAAGCGGCTCCCTCCTGCCGCCAACACATAGAAACTCTTCTCAACTGCCCAGCTACACCTTGCTCCCGATCTTCATTGCAGGCAGTAGGCTGGCAGGCAAAGCAGGATTGAAGGTGCAGTAGTTCATCCCTGCTGTGATTCTTCATGTCCTAGGCTGAGCAGGGCAGTCCAGGAGAGGGGCCAATCACCGGCTGGCACTGAGTGTTCCTACAGACAGTGGTTTGCAATCAGCAAACTGAATGCATGCCATAGCAGTACTACTAGTACATTGTCTCTAGCACCACTAGTCTCTTCAGGGTAAGCATCTTGTTTTAAACGTGGTCCAGCACTTAACTGCAGATGCAGGGTAAGTGCAAGGAAATTATTTTCTATTAACAGCTTTAAAAAGTCATTATATAATTGTATGAAGCACAAGGCCATTTCTTCTCTCTTTTGCAACTGAAGACACAGCTAAATAAATCCATACTCTGTTGTAAGATACAGGTCCACCTTGAAAGAAACTGTAGATCTGAGGACATGTTGTTACCTCTCCCACTGGATGCATGGTGTCAGAAGGAACAGAGGACATCCTCTGGGGCACCAATGGGTCACAGCATCTTTCACACATTCAGCAAAATGGCTGAAAGAAGACTCCCAAGATCCACTACAAGAAGTGAAATTGTACAGTGATTTATTTAAAATCTAGAAATATTTACATTTTTACATTAGTGTGCAGTTCATGATGTCTCAAAATACAGAGTGCAGATACATGTATAAAAGTATAATGTGGGGCTAACCACAGGTCTCAGTAAAGTTACCTTAATTATTTAAGGCATTAAACCCCCCATCTTATATTTTAAAAAGTCGTATAATTACATTCACAAATTAATATTATGCACTTCAGCTAACATTTATTTTTAATTACATCTGGACTGGTAAAAATGCAGATACCCTCATTTCAGTCTGATACAGCTCACTACAAGGCCTGCAATAAGGTTGAAGAGTTTCACCAGTGAAGTTTGCATAGTCTCTTTTACTCTCAAGGGAATTAACACACATCCTTCATTAAAGAAGGCAGGATAGTCTCTTACAGAAGGTAGTTCCAGGTCTGAGCTGGCAGCAGATGGGCAGCCAGGTACGTTTCTCAGCGCTGCTCAAGCTTTTCCTTCCAGTAGGAGACAAAGCTAACATTGGTTATAAACTACCACAGCACCTCTCCACATGGATGCCAGTGAGTACTGTGTGCCTTGGGAATTAAGAGAGTAGAGCTGAACTTCAAGCAACATTCTTTACATCTACATTCAGAAGCTTACTTGTATAAAAACAGCTTCTGTACACCATTTGAGAAAAACTGGGGAGACAAACATTAGTCAAATACATTAATGGCGTGATTTACTGTGACTGACACTACCTAGGAACACTGAATGCCTAAGGGGCTTCAGCAACCATCTTGATTGTGACTGCAGGAATTTGGACAGTACCTATGTAGCTGAGCTCAGTTACCATTAATGAACACATTTTACTGCTTCCCACCTTCTTGTCCAGCTATGAAACAGTCAATACCAAAAAGCCTAATACATCTACAATCATCTTTCTTAAAAAAAGGGTAGACTCAATACAGTATTTTGTCATCTATGAAACACTGACTATCCAATATACCTGAACATTGTAGTTGTCATAAACTATGAATTAAACTGAGAACGTGCCTGCAATGTGAGGCAAAAAGCCATTATTTTGAATTATCTAGCCCTTAGGCCAACAGCTAGTATATTGCTATTTCTAACACTGAATTGAACTAAAGATATTAAAAAGTTTCCAACCCCCTTTCTTTTCTTCCTGAAGGGTTGTTACTTATCCGCACTAATTGCTTAATTGGTTTTTAACCCTACATACTAATTAAACCAAATAATTTTGCTTTCTAACAAGACAGGAATGCATCCTAAACTTCCATTTTTCAATACAAAAATGTACTGAATGTTAGTTCGCTAACTAGGATAGTTACCCGACAATTTCTTTGTATCTGCTGTATACTTTGAGCTCTCTATTTAACTATGGGTGTGAATTTGTTCCATTAACATTTGAAGAAAGAATATATGCGAGAGAATGGAAAAAATCAACTACGTTTTCATCCTTCAACATTAGACAGGAGTGAACTACACACATTGATGTAACTCCAGTGTTTTACCTGTAGCAACAACGAAACACGATGGCTAAAATCAAGAGATATTCACAGTTAGGGTTCTTTGTGCTACCCAAAACCAAAACAGCCAGGATACTACTGTTTAGTTAGCTTCAGCGGCAGATGCACAGCCTTAGTAGTTAAACCTTCACAGCTCAGAATCATTTGAGGATGCAGAGGTGTTCTGATCTGCTTTGCAGAACACACGGATACAGCCAGATCTCGCCTTTTCTTCAGCTGTTTCAAGTTTTTTGTTTGTTTTAACCATTAAAAATATTCCCCTTTCTTGTGACTTCTCAGTCAGTTACCAGTGTTTTACACATATTTTCACTGCAGTACTGAGCAAATGCAGGACAGTGTTCGCTAGTGAATTACAATACTCATTTAGAATGCAGTAGCTACATTCAGCTATTTTAATTCCAGTTAGTTATTCATTAAACCAACAGCCACATGATGAACCGTTTGCAGAGATTAAAAAAACCACTATCTTCCAATGTTCAGCACATCAGTCTATTTTAGTCAATAGTTTGTTATAAAACATGAGAACTTAAGTTGACTTTTAAGCAGCATGTCTTATAACTATATTTTTCACAAAAATATAACCTCTGCCTTTCTAAATATCTCTACAGATCTGTGGAAAACAGCAGCTCCAATCACTCAATATGTTTTAAAGAAAATTCCATAAAAATATCACATCTAAAAGATCAATATAATATTCATCTTTAATTGGACCTAAAATTAATGTGCAGTCAAATCTGATTTAAAAAGTCTGACTAAAAAGACACAAGGATTGAAATATTTACATTATACACATTTTCCAATTACAGTGCTATTAGAAAGTGGAATGTTTGAGAATTAAAATATTAAGCCTCACAGAGCAGCTCCAGACCAGAGCGGCATCTTCATTCTGTGCATTTTTTTTTTTTTGAACAGGAGAGATTTCTCATTAATAACAACCTTTTTCATGTGTAGATTATTTCTCTGCCCAATGATTTGTAAAATTACGCTCCTGAACTACCATCATGTCCCACAAAGTCATTAAGTTAAGAGTTATAAATATTAATGTTATTTAACAATGTGACAGCATGGACTGTATATACACACACATATATACTTCAAATCTTGCACTTAATAAGGGTGATTCTAGGTAAAAAAAGGTGGATTTATGTATAAAAGTAGTTGCTAGAAAAAAAATCCATCTAAAGCTTTAGAATTTAGTACTGAAAAGGTCTTAATTTCTAGATCACTGAGAAAGAAAACTTGAACACTTTAGATCAGTTAAACCGGCTCACAAGCTGATTAGTGTACTTTTTCAGTAATACGCAGTTTCACTGGCAAAGGATGCAGCCACTGAGGTCTAGAGCTCACACGCGTTTACACTAGAATTGGGCAGACCTACACACGATCTCCTTGGGAAGATTACTAGACTGAAGTCCACTTGTGCCTTGGAACTGCTCTCTCATCGTAGCCAGGTAGAGGGCACCCACTGAGGTTCTGTGTCAAGTTTGTTTATTAACCGAAGTAACTCTTGATACGCCTTATCAAGATCAGAATTCACAATTGCTGTATCAAAGTAGTGGCCATTGTTCTGTTCCATCTCCCTTGTCTTCTCTATGATTTCTCTCAGCTCTTCTGGCTGCAATCAAACACAAAATCAGTGTATGTGTGTAAGCCTCTCCCCTCAACAACAGAGTAGGGAAAGGTAACAACTCGACTCAGAAGTCTTTTACCCAAGTTTTTATGGTATTGCTACCAGCTGTTGAAAAGTTCACAATCACCTTGAATCATGATACATATTTGAAAGCTGAAGGCACTCAAGACAATCCTTTCTGATTGGCAATAAGTGGCAAACAGTAAATAACTGTCCCAGGCTGAAGTAAACAAAGAAGGTCTAGTACTGTTCATTTTCTGACATACATCTTACTGAGGCTCTTAAATCATGTTTCTGAAAAATGAGTTAAGTCACTAAGCCCATGATCCTTCTGAAAAAGACTGGAGATGGGAAAGGTAGTGTGAGAGTAAGTTTGAATGGTGTAGAACAAGACAACATTCCTCTGAAGATGCAGCACCACGAACACCAAAGAGCCAAAGGCAACAGCTACCACTGGTGAAAATAATAAACAGCAGGGAGAACCACAGTGAGAGCTATACATTTAAGCTGATTGAATCACCAATGCATCAGATAAATGACATTGTTCAAAAATGGAAAACACTATTTGGAACCTGAAAGGAAACATGTCAAAAGCAAGAATACCGTGGATGTAGATAAATGATGCGAAGGGAAAAGTAGGAATTGCTTGTCTTACTTCCGAATTTTTCACACTTGGATTCTAAATATGTCCTAAAAAGTGTTCTAAAAGTGTTTGTTTTTCTCTTTTGCAGCTTATTTTTGTATTATATAAAGGAATATCCAGGTATAATTTTTGAAATAACTTTCTAAGGAGGGTATTTTCAAAAGGGACTTCAGGTCTTCAATATTCTTTTTCTAAGTGTTATATTCACTTAAGAAAATCAAAGCCATATACAGGCACACATGCAAGAAATACCCTTTATCAGTGGAAGGGGTTTAACACAGTAGTGTTTACCCAAATGAAATAAATACAGCTCCAATACAATTAATCAGAAAGAAAACAGTATTAACAGTGTATTGATTTTTATTTTGTTGTATTGACTGCTGCAATAAAAAAACCCAGGACATATGTAACAAAATATTTCTATAAAATAAAGTTTCATTCATTGCATAACCATGAAGGAGGAAACATGGCCATTTAAAAACTATGATTATAGTCTTTAGACTATGATTATACTCAGGGGGAAATAAATTAAAAAAAAAAAAAAAGAAAAAAGAAAAATACCTGTTTTAAGTCCTGGACTTTAACAGACTTTAGATCTTGCATCCAGGCAATATGTCATCCTTGCATCAAACAAGGAGAGCAAAACAACACAGCTGTAGAACACAGTGAGTTATGGTTCCTGATCAACAGCCATATCAGGAGCCCTTCTGAGTTATACTGCGAAGACTGTTCTTCCTCAGTATGAACTGCATTATGTTCAATTAGTACTTTGAAGATATTAGGGTGGCAAAGTACTGCCACTAACCACTGTAGGGTAGCTTTCAGTTAAAAAGCTAAATATGAACATACTTCAATATCCTAGCAGTATGTATTTCGCATCTCATAAGGCCATAAGGACCTTTTCTGAGCTTTCAGATATCCTGGTTTAATTGATGGTTTTCAATTCCATTCTGTACAACTACTCATTAACTAAATGATCTGAACTGGGTAAGCTGAGATCTTGACATGACTGTGGTTGAAACATGAAAAGTGATCCTATAGGATCGAGCATTAAAATAACTTTATCTGAAGAGTTTCAGAGTATATCTTCAAGTAAATGCTTTTCCAAGGGCAGACAAGTTCTCAAAAGCAAAAAAAAAAAAATATTCTTTTGCTCCTTAGAATTACTCTCAGGTTCACTTGAAGACAAAGCTGGGTTTTCCACAGTTTTGAAATAAAGGGTCACATTTTTGTACCCCAATGCAGGGACCTCAACTGAGACATTGTGCCTCAGAATTACTGAATTAGCAGTGGATTCCCTTGCCTCATACCCCTCTCATTCCATGAGGCAAAAGCCTCCTGAGCCCTTCCCTTAGTATGGTCTGCCTACTAACCTGGAGCACACAGATCTCAACAATACTGCTTCCCATATATTCTCAGTACCATTATCATCTCCCAAATCCAAAGAAAGAGTATATGAATTTGTTTACCAAAAGCACTCGTAAGTAAAAAGCAGCATGGTTTCAGAAGAAGTGTTAGATATGTTACCTTTGGGTTTTTCCCTTCTTTGGCCAACAAAGCACGTAATCTCTCTTGTGAAGGTGGTGCAACAAATATAATATATGGCTTCAAGTCAGAATTGCGTAGCGTCTTCAGTGACTGCAGAAACAGGGTTTATTAAATATTTAACAGTTCCACCCATGAAAAGGGCATTTAACGATGCATTATTCACATGCTATAACTGATAATATGCTCTTCAAACACAATGACAATTGTACAAATATATTAACAGCAGTATAATGACTCGTAACAGCATTAGCACCACCACTCAGAGCTCAGTCACCATTTCCTACAAAATTGATATTCCAACGTTTTTCAGCTTAATGGAACCCAAACATTTACTTTTGTTCAAGAATATTCTTCATAACTAAACTGAAGGAACGTATCTTTTGGTATCCAACAGCAAAAAAAAAAAAAAAGTCATCTCATTGAAGCAAGTTTCTTTACAATGCTAAGAAATAGTACCGGTTTGAACAGAGAAAAGAGTCTTTAAATACAACAGTTTACTTTAAATATTACAGTTTAACCTTTTCTGTTTTGAAGATTAAAATACAGGGTATTGGACACACTACTACCGTATGCTTAACGTATTCTTATTTTGTCAGGTTATATTTATAATAAGAGACAAGAAATACAAAGAACTAAACTGCAGTTTGTTTTTTCCAAAAGGTTCCTTCTATGTGTCTTGGGACAAATGCCTTGGCTCCCAAATAGATCGGTGTAACCACAGAAATAGATCAATTTTCAAAGTGTTATGAATTTTCATCTCATTACATGCTTTGTAATACCCATGAGCTATTCTAGTGAAGTATTCTACGGTTCTAACTGGTGATGGCTAATTATAGCTTCAATACTACCAGATTTTACTGATGTGTCCAAGTTTTAGGGCTTCTTTTGCAGCATCTACAACAGCAGTAGACCTTATAAGTATCATACATATCAGAAAAGAAGGTTGTGTTCCAGGATGCTGCCTCTTTCCATGTTTGACTACATTTCCAAGTTGAGGTCTATATGCATAGTTTGTCTCTTCTTTCTCCATAATCAAAAGGTCATAGCTAAGGAGCTTTTCAATATTGTTGATGTGATGTACCTTAATCCTGTCTGTTATGGTACTGCATAAACATTCCCCAACTGCGGTTTCCAAGTATAATCACAACTTCCTCTCCATCTTCAAAAACCTTAGAGTTCACAAAACACAAACCTTATTTTAATTAATTTTTCAATTCAGATAGCGAAAGCTGGTGAGAACTACCTGGAAACCAAGATCCCTATTACCTTTAGCACAGATAAAGATGAACACATATTTTCAAAGAAGGAACAATAAAAGTTGTATTCATAACACACTAGAGTCGACTGAACACCACTGAAAAAATTTGAAATAAACATTAAAATGGACCTTGAAAACACACTCATTCTATATAAACCAAATACAGCTCTTCAGAGTTTCACAGTAGCTTCTACAACTAAAGCACGACAGGCAACAGCTTTGCCATACCTGGGTATGAAGATTTAAAAGGCATATCTTGCCAGAGTTGATTACTTGCCGCACGGAGTCTATGCTAGTACCATAGAGGTTCTTCTCAAACTCTCCATATTCAATGAACTTCCCTGCAGCTATGTCACTTTCAAATGCCTGTCGGGAAATAAAATGGTAATCCCTGCCAGCTACTTCAGTCTCTCGCCTGGTCCGAGTAGTATCTACAAACAAGAGCAACAAATAAGAAATCAGCAGTGATGCACCTGTAGAACTGAAGAGGAGAAGTAAGTATTCCTCTTAGAACACATATTGCTAACCAAGCAAACAAAGGCATAAAAAAATATCCAAGAAATCCAAGTATTTTATTTTCTACAATAAATACCCCTGGACAGATGAAGTTGCCAAAGGCTGAACCTACATTTAGAGGTCTTGTTTACATTATGTAGAGAAAAAAAATAGTCAACTAAGAAAGCAATAGTTTCATCTGTGCCGCTGCATTCTGAATGTGGAAACAGGTATTAAGTTTTTTATAACAAATTATATTGCTAAGCTGTTTGTAAACCTAATTTAGAGTACATTATACATTAAAAATATAAAATTCCCTGAAATGTAAGTGGTTTGGGAAAGCCACCTGAATTAAAATTTATGCAGAATACGTATGTTAAAAATTCTTTGACTGCTGTACCAGTTTCTTTTTTAAACTTCTGTAACTCACTCCAATTTTATTCATACTGAAATATATGCATGTCTTATCATGCCTCTGTAACACTGTGTTGGGACACTAGATTTGCATTGACTTACCAAAGCTACCTTTTGCCACACAAGATGTAACTTTATTTGTCCTTTATCCAAGAGCTGCCTATATCCTGCTCAAAATCCCCAAACTCCTAATTACTATTTTCAACACAAGAGGATTTGTCTGCAGACAATGTTTAGAATAAGCAATTGTATCTGCCTGTCAAGCTTACGGGGAACTGCAGAGGCAAAACGATCCACTTCGTTATTCATAAGTCTCTGCCGCAATTCATTCTGGCCACAGTTCTGTGGACCGATCAGAACAATAGGCCGTTTCCTATTTGCTGGTTGATGATACAGTGACATTTCCTCGTAGGTCAAAATTTCCTCATTGTCATAATCTTGGGAGAGAAACAATAAAACAGTCACAACATACAGTACCGCTAGCAGCATGTATTGCTTGCCACGCAGTATCAAGTTTCAGGTAGGTCCCGACCCTCTGCCCAGCATCTAACTGTGGGTCACCAAAGCAACAGAACCCCAACGATCATCACTTGCCCAGTAAGATGAGGCTTTTTTTGCCCCCTTCTGGAAAGAGAAAACGTGTTTCCACTTTCTACTGATATAAGCAGTAGCATAAACTCAGGAAACAACTTTTTTTGCCAAGGAACAAGTTTCTAGTACAAGAATAACACTTTATATATATCCAACAACAACAAAAATCATCCGAATCTCAAAGTATTTTTGTAAGAATATAGTATAAATAGCCTAAAAACTCTCTGTGGAGAAAGTTTCCATTTACTAAACTTAATTATGCAGAGTGAGAAAATATTACAAAACCATTGTAAAATTATGAGTGCTTCCATGCCTAAAATGCTAAGTTTTTTACCGTTATCACCTGGTCTTTATTAAAGACACTAAGTGACCCTACAAATCCTGCCGCCTCTTTTATATCTTTCACTAAATGCTATTACAAACCATAGTACTGCTCCCACATAGAACACCATCAGGCAGTATTTCTAGCATCATATCCTGAATTTCAGCATTCTATTTACAAGGCTATTTGTAGAATCTCTTATAGTTGCTTATAAATGGACAGACTGTGCAAAAGATGTTGCTTACCATCATTTTTATTTGCATTGTATAAAACCTTTTTCCGTTTCTTTTTGTTTTTCTTCGCGCACCAGAGTTTTCCTAACCAAAATAAAAATCATCACAATCAAATACCCACACAGTAAAAAGCTTCCTATCCCACCATCTGGATCTTTAAATAGGAGAATTTATTCTGCAATTTTGAAAAAGCATAATATTCTTCAGTTTGTTACAACAATTTGGTGTATTAAGCAAATATTGCATGCCAAGGACTTAAACTGAGTCACTGCAGATAAAATTCTTTAAGAAAAAAGGGGCTTTCCAAATTCCCCTATATCATCCTAATTACATTGCACATAGTTACGAATAAAGTGTGATTTATGCAACAAAGTGCTAAATTCAGACCTGTATTTACACGAAGAATTAATTTCAAAGAATCATCCCACTTGTATTATAAGAAATGGGGGATTTCCTACAGCTCCACAATGACAAGGTTCCAGATATTACTAACTAGCACCTCTATAAGAGTTAGATTTTTCTTTCCCTGGAAAGCATATATCCAACCTGATTTTTCTGGCTCCTTGTCTTCTTCTATGGTTTGCTTCATTGCTTCTCTTTGTTGCTGAAAACTTTTTCCTTAATACATTTAAAAAAAAAAAGGCACAAAAGCAGTTAACATTCAGAAACCATTTCCATACTTTTATTTGTAATGATTTACTTATTTTACTTTTTTTCTAAGCTTTTACATCTCTGAAAATTCTAGTAGAATATAACATCTGAGAGAAATTTAAAAAGAGAAATTAAAATTTAAGAAGAGAAACTAAAATTGCCGTGAAGCTTGTTTATTACTTTGAAAATATGTTAATCAAGAAAGACTTGCAGATCATTTGTACTATTCTGGACAGTTTTGCCTGGTAAATTTAAACTACTGGAAAGACTACATTTCCCCACTATGATGATATGGTTTTCTAATTATTTTTGTATGTTAAATGTGTTCTATTTATACTAAATCTTTTGAACTTCAGCCTGAAACAGATTAGCCTACATTTAAATCGGTGTTCCTCTCAATTTATTCAAATGTCATAAAGTAATGGTGTGATATTCTATGAAGTTTGAAATCTTCTGTTCATTGTGTTTAACAGATCAGCAGATCTTTAAAGGACTGCAGTGCAGTACATATTTCTATGTAAAAATTATATATTGACTTCAATGTCTGCAAACCCTATTACTCAAAGGCCCCCAACGGTTAGAAAGGAAGCATGACTACTACAAGTAACTGAAGCTCCGTGCCAAGTGAAAACATGCAGAAAAGTTACTGTGAAAAAGATAAATTTGTCAAATAGACTGCTTGACACAGTAAGAAATGTAACTGCTGCTTTCCACTCCAGAGAGCAGGCAGGCTGTTCTGTGGCCAGCAGAGGGAACTCTGAATCCGGAGAGTCCGCAAGGTGGAGGAGTGAAGGAAGAGGAGAGTAGCTCTGGAAAGGCAAACTGCAGTGGAAGCAGCAGATTTACCCTGCATTTAACATCTGTGCATGGAGATGCCTCTAAAAGGTCAACCTTGCAAGTAAGTGAATTACATAATGAACAGTGAGCTTTGTTGCAAAAGGTTCAAAGTCACAGATACTTAAAGGTAATTGATATTTAAGGGTATGTGAGTCTTTGAAAGCCAGAATATTGTTCCTGTGGCTATGGTAACAACTGGCTTTTTCTAGAGCTTGATTTACCAGGGATAAGGCCTGCCAATGGCTGATTATCTTCATCTCCATCTCTGTAAGCCTGCCACCAGTTTGGATCTTCTTGGCTGATCACATGGAGGATATCTCCTTTTTGAAAAGATAGGCCTAACTCTCGGCAGGGGACGTAAGGGTCATCAGAGGGATCATAGTCAAAATGCGCTTTCACATGTATCTGTGGGAGATCAAATGTAAAAACAAAAGAAAAAAACCCTGTGACTTCTGAAGAATTACACCCCATCTTTATGTGACTGCAGTGGAGCTCCAATATATAAAAACTCCAAGATTCTATGAAATTGAAACTTTATTTGGGGCATATAGGAGATACTGGAATAGAATCATTACTGAGGTATACCAATGGAAGAGACAGTTGTGCTAGGTTGGAGATGAAGGCCTGAATTTAACTCTTGTTAATTCTAAAGTCTGTGCAATTTCCTCACCATTTTAGGAGGCAAAAACCCCACAGGTACTGATTTAAGTCCTTTGCATTCAAAAAGTATCAGAGATATTCTGATTTGTTTAAAATATCTAATAAATACACAGATTGAAACCCATTTGCTGGGATTTGGGTGAAGTTTCATTTATAAAATATTTTACTTTGTCACCAACCATTAACTTTTTTGTTTGGCTGTGATATAAATCGATGCATTCTTTCTTTAAACTGTGAAATCTGCTTCAAGAAATGTTATCTAAAAAGATAATGAACGAAGTTTCCCGTATACAAACTTATCCTTTTCAAAAGCGTATTTGCAAGTTCCATCAATCCAATTTTTATAAAATTATATATATACATGAAAAGAGAAATAAGGAATTTCAAAATAGAATTTCAGAAGCACAAGCAGTTTGACTTTTATAATTTCTTATTATTCTAGAAACTGAGTTAAAATCATACTAAGAGTTTCAGCTTAACACTATCAATATTTTGAACAGTTAATTCACGTGTTTTTCCGGTAACAATTAAACTAATTTAAGCAATTAAGTTTTGGTTTTGTTCCACAATGTAAATGACCTACAGCAGAACTTTCTACCCATTACTGCTAAAACAAGGTATGTATCACCAAGCTCAAGTACTTATGTAGAGTTACTTACAACTGTCTCCTTCACAGGAGGTGGCTTGCTCTGCTGACTGGGAATCAATACAAAGGTCAGAGTACCATGCATGTCAGCCTGAGACAAAAAATAAATTCTTCATATACAGTATTGAAATATGGCTTAATGTTAAGAATTTTAATAATGTATTTTAGAAAACGCTTCAAAAATTCCCATAAAAGGCAGTTCCTAACAGCACAACACCTACCCCTTAACTGGTATAAAAGATAAAGTACAGATACAGATGCAGTGATTCAGTGACGGACTATGAAGCCAAATGTTGATGTTCAGATTTTAAAAGCCTAGCATTCTTGATTATACACAAGCTATTTCTAGTTGAAATGGAAGAGCTGCAATTCTGTTAAGCAGTGACTTAAGAAAAATAGAGAATAGTATTCTCTTGTTCTGTTCAAAACTACCAACAAGTGGATCTGCGTTAGGAAGAAAAAAAAAATATAAAATATTACTATTTTTCTAAAATCTCTTAAGTGGACCAGTGTTTTCAAATCTGAACATTTCTGCTATGATTTTATGCTGCTAACATTACCAAAGTATAAAAAACACTGTTTAAAAATTCAACAAATTAAAACCCTGCATCTGTAAAGTACTTAATACCAATATTGCAATCACCCCTACTAAGAAAGTAGAACACAAAAAATGTCATGGCTTTGAAGAATTCTTACTTGTTTGCACAATTCTGTATTAAGAGTGTGTTTGCACACAAAGAATATCTAAATAAAATGCAAGTGCCAACCTGTGACAAGGTCTACACGTATCTCACTTTCTATACATCATTCCATGAAACACAACCCAACAATTTTTGCTGTATAACACCAGAGCAAATGCATGTATTTCAAAAAATTCAGACATAAAGCTTAAATAAAGTAAACATAACTGAGCATAACATGATTAGGCTGCAGGAAAAGAAAACCCATAATTTTCAGTCAGCACGCATAGTTCCACGAGGAACGCATATAATTTCACAGTGATTGTGTGAATAGTCTTGTCTAAAGTCATGCGCAGTTTATTAACATGTGGGTACCAAGTGGTGAGGCAAAATTAGGAAGGAAAGTAATTTCCATCTCCTGTGCTTGTTTAAAGTATTTTTAGGAGACTGAAGAGTTTTAAGACTTCACTTCCACATTACAAAATACAAAAGACAACAAATAAGGAATTAAAAAGATTATTTTAAATTACTGATTTAAAAAACGTATTTGAAAAAACACTTTTTAAAAAAGATTTTCAGTAAATAATTTGCTCTTGGCTTAATGTATTGTGTTTTTAAATCTTTTATTCTGTAACTCTAGGTTGCAGGAGCTGCTCAAGAGCAGAACAGGCTCTCTGCAGAGATCTAATCTGCCAGAGTTGAATTATCTGTTGAGCATCTACAAAACATTTTTCAGAAGCACAGGACTTAAGCAAATATAGCTTAAAAAAAAAAAACAAAAACAAAAAAAAAAAAAAAAACAAAACAAAAAACCCAAAACACACAAACAGGTGGCAATGGAGACAATTACAGAGCATGAAGTATCTCCAGTATCTCTGATCCAAAAAACACAGAGACTCAAGGCTTTTCAAATAACTATAAGAATCTTTTTAAAGGGCTTAAAAAAACCCGTAAAGACCCACACATTTCTGCCTTTACTTCCCTTCACTTAACCTTGTTCCATTGATTAGCTCCAAAATTTTAACAGCAAATTTCAGAGAAAAAAAAAAAAAAAAAATCAAACTGAAGGTAGAAATTGTCCATTAAAAACTACAGTATTATTATATCATGAGACAACTTCATCTGTGGATATTGCTGCCTATTTCTCCTATTATAATGCAACCTACAGCACAACCCAGGTCTTCATCCTGATTCTGATTTGTCTATAGACCATAGACTACCAAGTAATTTGAAGACTTACTGAATATACTTCTCTTCCCCCCCTGCCCCAAAGACTATTAAATAAGTTCTAGTGGATATTTGTGATGTTTTGTATCAAAGTTATAAATTAGCTTTTTTTTAAAAAATTGTCTTTTCCATCTGTTTCACTCTGACAGCATGGTCTTGCCTGGTGCAATCAGACCAAAGATTCATAGCCAGGTTCCAGGTGTCCCATCTTGGACACTGATCAACAGCAGGTACCAGGGAGAAGAGAGCAATATTGGGCAGCAGAAAAGTACTGGTAATTCCCAGCTTTTGACATTCTACCTCACAGGGCCATTGAGATTAACTCTGCATTTCCTAGTTGCTGATGGATTTCTTGCCTGTTGTTTTGACTAGCTGCTTTTGAACTAATGTGTAATTTTGTCATGAATGGTAAAAGTGTAATAAACAGAAGAACATCTATACTGGTAAACTGCTAAACAAAAAGGTTTTTTTCAGGAGTGAGAGTAAGAAGTCTAGTCATACAAAGGTCCTGTGTGATACAATTTGTGGTGGGTTAAGTCTGGCCAGCAACTAAGCACCTACCAGCTCCTCACTCCCCTTCCTCAGCAGGATGGGGGGGGAGAACTGGAAGACCAAAAGCAAGAAAAACTCATGGGTTGAGGTAAAGACAGTTTAATAAGTGGGGCTGAAGAAACCCAACCTAACAAGTGATGCAGAGGCACTCACCACCCAGTTTTCATTGCTCAGCATGATGTTATATGGCAGGATATATCACTGGTCAACCCAGTCCAGCTGTCCCAGCTGTGTCCCCTCCCAACCTCTTCCTCACCCCCAGCCTACTTGCAGGTGGAAGAGAGAGTGAAAAACATGAGAAGACCTTGTCACTGTGCAAGCACTGCTCAGCAATAGCTAAAACATTGGTGTGTTATCAACACTGTTTCAATCTAAAACCAGGCTAAAACACAGCATCATATAAGCTACTATGAAGAAAATTACCTCCACCCCAGCCAGACACTACCACAACCGCACAGCCACACATCTATTCATTGTGGACTCAGAGACAAAGGTAAAAAATCACGGCTTTCCAGAGATAAAGTTTTTCTTAGAAATAATTAAAAGCAAGTCTCAAGATGATAGTTTGGTTCTTACACATTTGTAGGCTTCACTTTTGCAGATAACTGCCATGTTACTCATTAATATCATACTATTCATCAGAAAGAAAACTTGAAATAGCCCTCCACATATAAACACTAGCTATTGTAACAAAAACACATTTAAACTAATGCTAAATATGAGTACAAATGACAAGGAGAGTCAACAGGCTTCAGTCTTATGAAATGAGTATTTTTTTTTTTTTTGCAGGGAAAAAAAAGAAGTATCCATCTCACCAACAAGTCAAAAACTTCATTAACATCTTTTCCACGAATCTCAATGCCATTAATCTCCAGGACTTCGTCCCCTTCATGTAACAGCCCACTCTTCTCTGCGGCACCTCCTTTCACTATTCGACTAATAATAACAGAATCCATTTCATTGCGAACAGTAGCACCCTGTGTAGTAGCAAAACATTCTGAATTTATTATACAAATGAAACTCAAAAGCATCTTTTGTATATATACCAAACCAGTGGAGTAACTACATTGAAAGAGAATGCAAGTAACAGCTCGGATGCATATACCTAATGCTTCAGTTTAAAAAAACACCACTCAATTTCTTCAAGCTGCACTAAAGATTGAATAATTTAATTGCTCCACACTATAAGATTAATAAAAAAAAAACCACCCCGAAAAAACATGGTTGGCACAGGGCTATAAGCTCCCCTGCACCAAAGCTTGGGATAGTGACTTCTGTCAAGAAGTCCTGCCCAAACCCAAGCTGACAGAGGTTGTACAGATTTTAAATGGTAGTATGGCTACTGCTATATGAAGATATGCACAAGTTTACTGCCTATGACTATTTCTCATTTTGGAGGCAGAGTGTTTACATCACCTCCACATTCAAACTCCAAAACTTTCATAGCAATCTGCAAAGGTCAAAAAGAGCTTACCTCTTTTACATATAACTGAGGGAGTACCAGTACTTACCAATGGAATGTCCCGAGCTTTCTCAATGCGAACTATTTTAACTGTCTCCCCTCCGTACACACCAACATTCTCATAAATTTTTTCATCTGCCACAGGCTCTGGTTGCATTTCTTGTTCTGCAACCTTATCATGAGCCAGTAGAAGTGCCTGGTATTAAACAAAATCAGCTCAGTTACAAAAATTTCACACTTTATATGTATACAAGATAGTAGAGTTGAATGAAATTCTGCCATTTGAATAGTCTTTGCAGATTACAGAATATTCCAAACTGACTCAAGCAATAATAAAAATAATTTATCAGTTACGTAACGCCTACTGCTTTTCAGGACTTTCCTTTCAGATTGGAAAGGGAATAAAAAAAGCAGTTTTTAAACACACAACTGTGACCACACTTGCAGCTTCTCCTTCCTAAACAAACAGACATTGGTTTATTATTGTATGTGACTGAGGATACAGACATAAGAAGTTACTGCAGTGAAAACTACTCATGGATTTACACTACCACCACAGGACAAAATTCCCTTTATGCATCCAATATAAGCATGAAACAGCTGTCAAAGAAAAAAACATAGGTAAGGAAAGCACCTCATGTGCTGCCCCTACCCTACTGATATAGTGCTACATTGTTTATGTGCAAATTACCCTGTAATAGCTGTAGAATGTAGCAATGGCTGAATAGAATCATACACTATACTTGATGAGAAGTTTCCATTAGTTGCTAGAAATTGGAAACTCCTCATTTTACAAAAATATTAAGAGATCTTCAGAGTTGAAGACTAAAATACATCCTTGCCCAGTCAGCCCAAGATATTTGCAAAAAAATAAGTTATACTAAAAACAGCATCAAGAAATACATCCATTAGACGTTTCATTGTTTTACCTGCACATGAGGGGCATTCAGCAAAGCATTAAGCTCCTGCCCATCCTTATGGTGACTGGGTTTCAAAACACTCTGTACCTAAAAAAAAAAATCAAGTAGTAAAACTCTTAATTTACCCTGTGATTTATCCATCATCCCTCCCCTACTCAAGCACAAACTCCTAGTTGCAGTTACTTTTTTTACTGAAAGTATATCCATGTAGTTGTTACACTGGCTGATTGAACTTCATGTGGCACACATTAGGAAAACATGCAATGAGACCACAGGAGTCACAGCAGAATTTGTCTCAGTAATTATTTACCAAATCTAAGCTGGTATCCAGTGCATCACACAGATCTGTCAATACCAGAGACTGGCAATGAGCTCAGCTATCACAAAGATGCATACACAAAAAATAAACTCTAGAAAGGAACACAACAGTGAAATCAGTCACAATGTAGTTTATTATGTAAATATGCTGAGTCTTTTAAAATGGACTAATTTCTCATTAACATGACTAGCCTCCCTTTTCCTTAAAAGGTAAGGTTTATTTTTTTACCCAAACGATTTCCACTAACAACAAGACCAAAGATTCCAAGACACATTTTCCAGTGCACCCTGGAGCTCCTGTCTCAGAAAGCGTGAGAGTCAAAACTTCGAAAGGTCCCAGAAAACCAGACGACTTTGGCTGGTTCAAAAATAATCCACGTGAACACAAGGACAGTTTTTGCTCAAGCAGCCTCAGTTGTCAAAAAAGGTTTGCCTTCTCATACAGTTGCCAAGCATGCCTTGCCATCATCTCTTGAAAATACTGGAATGCTTATAGAGAAAGCCAGGAGCAGGTAAGTCCCTCTTACCTAAAGGTGAGGCTGAAGAAGATACTTTCCATAGCCATTATCCATAACCATTATCCTCCGGCCTAATCTGACTAAAGGCACACAAGTCCAAAAGCACAAATGAATCCAGAGAAATCAAGAGTAGGTTATACATATATCAGAGCAGCACCTTTCAGTGGGATAGAAAACATTTTTTTTCAAGAGCTTTTTACTCTTAAGGATAAGGTGATAGGACATCGGAGAATCAAGCAACCACAAGTTCCAAAGTGAAAATCATTAAGCTTTTTGTGTGATCTAAAGGTCTGAAGAGCCTCTATCCTAGGAACAATTATCTACAGACATGCTAACAACTCTCTTGGATCTACCAGATGACAGTACTGAAAACAATAAAGACCATTTTAAATTCCAGCAGAAGCCACTAAATGAAGTGTTCCCATGGAGCAAGATCCTTACATTGCCAACCAAACACTGACACATGGAACAAGTTCCTGTGCTTTGCAACAAACCCAGTACAACCTCCAAAAGCCCTCCTCCTGACATCCCTAGAACATGCCTCATGATGAACAAACCTAGTACACCTTAAGAGTCAAACAAGAATCTTGATTTAAATATTTTAAACTGATTTATTTAAAACTGTAAAGAACAGAAAGAAGTCATCTTCATAGAGGCCTGACTTCAGTCATACCTCTGAATTGGCCTGGAAGCTACTATTCCCGGCTTAGCCTGAATTTTGGGATGCCATATAGCAAAGCACCACAAAGGATATATTTCACTAACAAATATTCCTGTGTTGAAAGCAGAGATTCTTCTATACAAAAGACTTCCTCATAAAGGTTTACGGTCTTTAACTTCCAAGGGACTTTCAGTTTCTTTCTTGAAGAAGGTACAAGAAGCTTTAAAACCTTATTTTATCCAATCTTAATGGATAACCTACTAAGATATACTTAGAAATCAATTTAGAAGCCCTGCAAGCAAGACAAACTTTTGAATGCAAAGTTTGAGGTTGGGCATTTGACAGGGGAAAATAAAGCAACTGGGCCCAGCCAGTCATTCTGTGTGCTGTAAATATCCTTTATTGAATTTCTGCTTTGAGTAATTTGGTTATTCAAAACTGTAATAGCTTCCCCCCTCACCTCTGGAAAGAAAGATACATTTATTATTTATTTAATGAAGCACTAGGAAAACTTCAGGCTGTTATATAAACTAAATATGTGGCAATAATAGTGTTTTCTTAACTCTTCAGGCTAGTTTTTGTTGTTAATTACATTGACTTTAGTACAAGCAGCCCCTGAAAAACTATCAATTTGATTTCATTATACACACACCACAATTTGGAGGTATGCACTTGTGGAGGCATATGCTGGAGTGATATTAAACATTCAGAATTTAACCACACCTGCAGAATTCTGTTGTTGTTTACTCTCAGGTGAGCAGGACTGTCAGAGGGAAAACACACACATTCTAGTGCACTTATACCAGAAGTTACAAGCTTCTAGTGCATCCTCTCAAAAGTACTGATCTAGTCAATTGTCTGTACTTTCTGAACAGTAGCAAGTCTGAAACCTCTAAAAACACAGCCTATATAAGGTGAGCATATTAAGTATATTTAATAGCAAGAACATCTTTAAGGTATTTGATATATGCTGTTAGAGGCCCAAAATAACAAACTGTATTAAATGTTGCATCAAATATTCTCACAATGGCAAGATTCACACCATGTTTCCATAATCATTGCTCCCATCTTAGTCAAGTTTAAAGGGCTTTAAAACCCATATAATTACACTTGATGTTTACTGGTTATTTTTTTTTTAAGACTTCAAGTATACCACATTACATGAAGGTTAGCCTTCTAAAATAAGCTCAAGTGCTTCATTCCACCTTTTTAATTCAATTAAATTTTCTTTTTTAAAAAAGGCAAAAATCTTGAGTTGTTGGTGCCTGGTTATCAGAATCAGTGGGAAAAGTTAAATTCAGTAGCACATTTGTACAGTTAAGATTTTCCTAAAGAGGACTAGAAAATAAAACTATATCATTACACACTTCCAAAAATATAGTTTAATTATTTTAATATTAATTTTTACTTTTTTTTAAAGCGATGTTTCATGTTGCAATATGAAATTATGTTTCAAACTGTCTTTTCCTGTTAGAGCTACAGAGGCATGAGCTCTAGAACAGGTTCTCTTCCATACCACAAAGCCTCAAACAAAACACGCCTGTAGCTTTAAATTAGGATATGCACTCCAAAACAGTTTGAGTTATACACTGTCACTGATGACCTGTGCACTAAAATATGCACATTAGCATTACCTACCATTTAAAATTAATGCTATGCATGTATCTGCTATTTTTCTTTCTTGTGATGTGGTGTGTCTCTTATCATCATGATGTTATCAGTATCTTAAATCCAGGCTTTGCAAGTGTCTTTTCAAAAACACCCTGAAGTAAGTAAACTGATTTGCTTTCTGGGGGAGCTTCCTGTGCCTATGTTTAGAGATGGAAAAAGCAAAAGACACAACCAAAATGTCACAGTACAAGAAAAGACCTGGGCATGCCAGATAGACACTTTGTCAGGGCAAAAAAAGCAAACAAATCCAAACCCAACTTTTCCTAAAGCAGAAATAATTTCCTCCCATGCTGCTATCATAACAAATACAGAAGCTTTTCCAAAAGGAAAAAAGGATCGGAAAAACGAGCATAAGATCTTCTATTCAGGCAAAACTAGGAAGTACAGAATTATGTAAACTGAGGCCTCAAGGTGTTCCTCTTGAGACACTTCTGTCAAACACAGATATATTTGCCCTGAATTTCTGGCTTGATCATTTCAGGATGCTATTTAACATATTGCAAAATACAAGTCATTAAATACACTAGAAGCTGAATCACTGAGAAACTAGATTCCATCTTAAAATGAGAACAGACATACGCAATATATTGGCTTTTCAGGAATTTCAAGGCTTGACAAGACAGGGATGGGAGGTAATGAATCAAAACAGGTGCAATATGTTTGCCTTTTACGCAATAGTCTGCTGGGTGATGGCAAAATTCCATTGGCTTAGAAATTTTAAATGAAAGAAATATTTTCTTTATGCTTAACCTTCCCCATGGATTGCTAAGAGACAAAAAACTGGCTTTGCACCACCTTCTGATTTTAGGATTTACCAAAACACATGAAAAGAGACGAATGTGTCGGAAAGGTGAGGGGTAGGAAGATGGGAAGGAATATGAAAGTTTGAAAACAGACCTAGAGCTTTTCTAGGCATATTTTCTTCTTGGAAACTTCTATTACACAGCAAATCAATGGACACCATAACCACGAAGGGGGAGGAAAACATCTTTTTTAGAGATAAATCTGTAACATCCTATAATATAAGTGAAGATGCAAAAACTCTGGCTTGTATCTGAATGAAATCCCAAACTAGGCCAGTGTAAAGTGTGTGTTTGGGGAAGCAGTTTACAAACAGAAGTTAACTGAAAAGGTTCCTTCAGGCTCATATACATTGAAGAAGCCTAGTGAGGATCCTATAGCAGCCTACAGGCTGATGAATAAGCCAGAGACACACTCATATGTAAAACACTCCCACCATGTTTTGGCACAGTCTTACTGACAAACCTAAACAGGAAAATCCTGGATCTGCACTTTAATCATCATACTGCACCTTTAGATAACATTTAAATTATGTCCCTCAAGAATCAGGAATTTCTTCTGCAAAAGAACTTCAAGCTTGCTACAATGCTGTTTTAATTGACTTATAAGGTCTAGAAAAAGAAAGAAGAGTTGAAAGAGCTGTTGAAAAAAAACTGCTTCAGCAAAGAAAACCAGATACTAAAAAAGTACATAAAAATCAACTTGCAGCCATACTGAAATCAGAGTGATGTGCCTTTGAGCAATGGAAGAATGGCTGTATTCTGGGGCTCAGGCACTCCAGCTGGTGCACCTGAGCCAGTTCTGAACAGGTAGGTTTGGTTCACTGGGTACTAAGTGCTGGAGCATTTACCCAGCCTCTGGATCTGGCTTTGCTAAACACCACAGTGCAGCGCTTGCACTGATACTGTCATTCAAGCTAAAGTTCACAAGTATATTTTCATACAAGCTGTAGCCACACTTCACTGCAATATATATACATGCACTAGCCCATGGAAAAGGAAGAAAAGTTATTGAGCAATCCCTTGGAAGGTCCTAGCTGCATCCAGCCATATGTGATACTCATTCTGTTTGTAGCAACTTTGTATCTGATGAGTTTTCTCTAAATTACTACAAACACTTATAAAGCTATTGTAGACAGGTATTGCTCATCTATATTCAAGTGAATAAGCCTCAGAGAAAGTAGTTAACCTGGCTGAAAATGTAAAAGCATTTCAAATAGTTAAGATCTGTCTGAAAAGATTAAAGTTCAAAAAATCTTGCTCAAGTACATTTCTAAAAGTATACTTTAATAATTTCTAAGACATATCAGGTCTTATGAGCTGTCATCTGTCAAACAAAAATTAAGTGCAATCTGACCATCACAGCAGTAATTAAAACATGGCAATTAGGTGTTACAGGATCTGTTGTTCATTTTAAAGAAGAATGCTTGTTTCCAGTTGTGGTCTGAGCCTGGTCAGCAGCCAAACACCATGCAGCCACTCTCTCTCCCTTCTCTTCCGGCAATGAGAAGTATGATGGTATTTTCAGAGATGCCTCCCAATTTAAGAACCAGAGCTCAACTCGGAGGAAAGTCACAGTAATAGAGAGCTGTAACTCAATTCCTGAATGCTTGGAATAAAGAATACTGAAGGTGAGATGTTTTCATAACTGCTCCTTTTTCCTCTGTTTAAAAATAGTACCTTTGCTGTTACGTATCTATCCATGATATAAAGGAAGTTGTTATCCCCAAAATATTTTTCTGGTTACTGTTTGGAAATCTGGAAAAACCGGATGCAGCAATCAGTGACTATTATAATCCCTTTCAAATTCAACATTCACTAACTCAGACAAGCTTGACAAGTACATATTTCAACAACAGCTATGATTATAGGTTTCATATATATCACAGGGATGCATACTGTACATACCTCTTGCGCTAGTTCTTGTGCATTGGCGATGAGAGGATACGGAGGGCTGGCTTTGTTCATGTGCACTGTAACAGCATTGTGTATCTTAAATGCATTCTGAAAATCAGTATTTTGAACAAGCTGTAAAATGAGAGAGATATCCTCTTGGCTCTGAGGGTCTACCAAAACGTGCTGGATATGCTTAAGAGAAGTTAACAGTTCTTCCACTTCTAGGTAGGAAATAACAGAATACAAATATGGTATGAGTTAACAAGATCTGTATTTAAGTAATGTTTATATTAAGATTTTTACCAAATTTTTTTTTCTGTTGTTTGTAATTAGCAATGATGTATGAAAGTTTATTAGTTATCCATTATTTATTTTGATTTTTATTAGCAGAATGTGCCTGAATCAAAAAAAAAAAAAAAAAAGAAAAGGACTCCAAGTCAGTAAAAGGAAAAATAAAA
Source organism: Tyto alba (assembly GCF_018691265.1). NCBI lineage: Eukaryota > Metazoa > Chordata > Aves > Strigiformes > Tytonidae > Tyto > Tyto alba. The sequence continues at coordinate 12,827,986 of NW_024881280.1, forward strand.
AAGCTGATACACTGTTTAAATGTAAATTCTCATTCCAAGAGCAGTTCTCCTCTGAAAGAAATCATCAGTATGTAAAAGATCCAATAATTACAACTCACGTAAAGCTACATGTGAAAGAGAGACTATTTTGCAATTTGAAAGTAACTCCTTTGCTAAACTAATCTTGATGCACTGAGCAGTTACTTTGATACAGATATATATATTCTCAATTAAATATTATGAGTGTTTGATAAGTAAACTACACTCAATTTCTAAAAATAAAATTATGCTCAGACTTAGTACATTAAAATAAAAAGGTAAGGATTAAAAAAAATAATATTTATGGTCAGAGTTCTGAAAGTCATCCACACCAGAAGAAAGTTCCCATCTTTTTCCTAAGACACTGAGTTCTGCTTGGACCATAAAAATATTTTAACATATTTTAATAACCAGTTTCCACATGTTTGCAAAATACTATACATGTACTATATTCTTGAGCTTTAAGAACTAATCTGATGCCTTACAGGTGCTTTTTAAAGACTGTTGACAAATTTACTTTTTTTTTTTTTTTTAAACCAATCTGAATTTCTGCAAAGTATGGTGCTACTCAACATTAAATACTTGGGAAACTACCCAAAACAAGGAATATGAATCATACTTATAATGCATATAAAGCCAGGTAAGAAATCCTCAAGCAGACCAAAAAAAACCAGTGGATGTTCTGAGCCTGAAATAATGTACACATTTGTACATGTTATCTGAAAAAAAAAAAATCTGTTCAGTCACAAGAGGCTGGTCAGCTATCTTTATTTTAACAAATTCAAGTAAGCTAGAAATTTAAATCCTACTATTTTAAAAAAATGAACAAGAAAATCTCGAGTTTTAAAACTGTCAGTTGATACTGAGGTTATTCTCCCTTACTGGTATCAAAATATCAGCTTTGAGAAGGATTTTTATTTTTTTATATTTAGAAACCTTCATATATTCATTATGAGCTAATTAAATAGGAATGTTATCAAGACATCAGCTAAGTTCCATTTTTTACATGAAAAATCACTGTAGATACTGATCACTTACAAGGATACATTTTGTCAAGAAATTTCCTTTACCTACTTTTAACCTCAAACTCACCAGTAGGCTGAAGACAGTGCTAGACTCAAACTTGTTGAGCACAAGATTAAAATGGTTGGTAAATGGCACACGAAAACCATAAAGGCTAATAAAGTATTTCAAAGTTTAATGATTTCATTTCGGACTAAGTATGCCTACATACGTTTTCAATTTTGAGTTTGCAAGTCAGTCTTCTGTATAACAAAGGAAACAAACAATCTGGAGCTACTCCTCTTGTACTTTAGGACAATAAAAAAAATAAAAAACCCCTCCAAAACCATTCCACACATGCTAAAAACATCCTACCCAACAAAGGTCAAGGCTTCTCCCCGTAACCACCAAGGAAACAAAGGGCAGTAGTACAAAAGCCACACGGATACCGGCTGTGCAGGATATTCTACAGGTGAAATCCAGTACAGCCCACAACACTAATTAAGGCAGCCAATGTCTCACTAGGGAACTGTATATAACACAATATACTGCCTATCACACCGAGGCAAATGCCATTTGGAGAGAAGTCCAAAGAACACTCTACAAGCAAGAATATTTACTAACTAGGATATTGTCAGCTGGCGAAATTCTTGTTGAGTGGAGTATGCAGACTACCAAAGCACCTCAGCAACTGATTCTCCCAAATCTGAGGAACTGCAATATTTTCATACATTTTAAAAAAAAAGTGTAAACCACTCAGATGCTATTGTAAAGTTCCTACTGATAACCTGCTTGGGTTTAACACACCAACCCAAAATTCTGCTATTAGTTACTATTTCTGGATTCAAAAAAAACAGTGAAGCATTAAAGAAAAACCTCACTTCTAACTCTTCATAGGCATAAACTGTTTTATTCCATTATTTCTGAATTGTCTATCCCCCCTTAAATATCTGAGAATTCAAACACATACACACATATGTACACACACAATTCCTTCTCATACATATTCCATATAAGATATAAATACGTATATAGAAGACAGACATCTTATTCTGTATCTATAATAAAGATGTCCTTTTCCTACATGATGGTACATATTATCTCTTCAGCACCTTTCTAGTTCCTTCTGTGTCACCCTTTCCTGCAAATTACCACAGTACTCCTCCCTGTGTAATTTCCTTCTACACTGAATCTTCATCTGTGCTGGATGCAAAAGCCCTACACCAAACAATTTCCCCCCCCATGAAACAGCAAACAAATACCCCCCTCCCTCATCACAATTTTAAAAGAGAAATAATGCTTGAAAGGAGTGAAATGAAATATTCCCCAAAAGCTAGCAATTAATTTCCTAACCACTTTTTAATACAAAACCCCATACATATAAAACCACATACAAATCTGGCTTTATGCATGCCTCTCTCTAGATTCCTGTTTCTGAATTCTAAATCACAGATTAGGTTTTGGTGCTTTTTGTTTTGTTTTGGTCTTAAGAAAAATATAAATGCCAGGTAACAAAAGACTCCATCTCTAGACATTTCCTACTGAAAGGATTGTCTTGAGGAAAAAAGTTCAGTAAAAGACTAACATCTCCATTTACTCACAGAAAAACATCAAGGTTCTTTTGCAGAACAAGTCCATTTTTTAATTGCAGATCAATTAGCAATCGACCATTTAAAGTCTTCTTTTACAAGAAGTGTTGCAGCCTTTTTTCCATCAGGCTATGAAATGGCTGGAATGTGACTGAGCGCTGTGCGATACACGCATTAATCAAAAGACTGCCGAGGCGAAAATATGCAGCTGCAGGGGAGGACCTGTGGTCACAGCTTAATATGTTAGATTAGAAAAATAAGAAAATAGTTCCTGTTTATCACCTTAAACAAAAAGTTATGAACAGCAAATTTAAGATATAATTGGCTTTATTATATGTCAGCACCAACATATTAATTCCTAAGCTTTTTTATAGATCTCTAGAGTACTGTATGTGCTGGTAGTAGCACTCTAATGCTCCATAGATTGCTTGAATCGCAGGGCTTAGGAAAATATTGTTTTATCCAAAACTATTTCTGAAAAGTTTATTTATATTTATAAATAAATTTTGCCAAGGTAAAAAAAACCAACCAACCAACCAACCAAAAAAAAAAAAAAAAAAAAAAAAAAACAAAAACCCCCCAACAAAATAGGACGCTTTTCCCTAAAAAAAATAAAATTTCACTGCAGCTACAAAAGGTTTACTTACACAAAATGTCAGTTACTTGTTTAACTAAATTAACTAAACTAGCTGAATGAATTGTAGCAAAAAGTTTTCCGCATTTTGTAGAAGTATACTGCTGTGAAAAAGCCAGTTAAATACTTATATGCACATGTTCTAGGAAAGTTATTTCCATTAAGACAGCTGTCTAAATCATATACTGTTTTGATAACAAACATGCCCTTTAAAACTGTTTTGATTGTGTGTCCTGTTTTATTTCTGTAAATAAAATCCAATTGTTTATGTAGTCCGATTTTTTTTGTTGTTTTTAAGATGAAAAGATTAAAGACTTGGCAAAGATCAGCCAAATTAAACACTGGCACTTATGAAAAATTTTCAAAAAAGGTCAATATTCTTATTTAAAACATGTACCTTTAGCAAAGACTCTATGGATTAACACACCAAAAAAAGTCACCCACAAAAAAGCAAAACTAGAATCAGTATTTTAAAAAAGACTGAATAAGGGTAGTTTAACATATCTACAATTTACTAGCACCTGCCCTAGTTTATTTGGGGTTCTCCTAACAAAACTTAAGAGATTTGTGGAAGTGACTAAGCACTCTCACCAGGATAGCAAAAGAGTAGAGATGGAAAAAGTCAGGAGCAGTGTAGATCAGAAATTCAGTATAACCAAACAGACAAACTGTGAAAAATTTCACATACTAGCTGTTATTTTCTGGACAAAGTCATGGGATAGCAAGCTTCTTGGAGACCAGAATGTTGTATATATAAATTTAAAAAAATCTGGCCTTTCAAATTCAAGTATTCAATAAAAAAGCAGAAGCATTAACAATATTGGACTCGAATTCTCTTTATGAAACCCTATTATTTTGTAAGTGTGTGTATGTGTGTGTATATATATATTCAGGAGGCAACAGCCCTAGCACTAGTCAGGAACAGATAGCTTTCAGAACTTAAAAAAAAAAAATTCTTCTTTCGAAATTCAGCATTAGTGTCAGATGTTAGAATGATTAATCCAGAAACTGGAAAAAAGACATGCTTAATGGTGGAGGAAAATTTGGAAGAGGCCAAGTTACTGCAGAAGCACTTTGTTAAATTTAAAATTATGACTTAGTTTTTGACAGCACTAATGACTGAACAGATATTCTTTATGGACTACATAGGTTGAGATCACAGCATTTAATTTAGAACGTTGTTTTGGTTTTTTTAAGTTTGCAACAACTCAACGTCGCAGCTGAGTATAACTGAAAGCACCACTCTTAACAGGAATGCTACACTATTACAATTTCTCTTTTCTTAAATTTTAAGTTTACCTGATCCAAGTTGTTACTATAATTCTGTCTGGCAAGGAAATAAGGTAGTTTGTATGCCTATCAATATAATATCATGACTTGTCTGATTGAAACAGATGCCTATTGAGCCCTAATTCAGCTCCCTGGTGCATATCTGGATATATCATGATTTAGTCTAATTATATCTCCAAAAGCTCCTTGCCTTTCTAGCGCAAAGAACAGACCACATTCACTCAGCACATCAGTCCATACTTCTGATCCATGCACTTTTAAGCCTTATTTATGGCAACTCAGAGTAGAGACAGATATTGTTAGTTTTCTGATTTTCATGGTTTCCAAACAGTGAGGGAAATAGCTTTAGTTAAATCATACAATTTACTACTGTGTTTTTACGGAAATATGCTGACAGCAGAACAATTACAAGACCCAAACTTCACTTGAAGTGAAGAGTAGTTTCCCTTCTGGACAAAATAACCTAGCAATATCCCTTCAAGATGTATCTTATACCATATATGGCTATTTCCTAACTTACCTCTTTCCCCGTGCACACTTCTATATTACTGTCTCCAGTGTTTGGTGGTTTTCTTCTTACATCAAGTATTCACACAATCCTAGCTTCTATTCATACCAATTTCCCCCCTTCTCTTCTTGCTGAGAGAACTTAATTTCCTTCCTTCCAGCTTTTCATAAATACTGTCTTTCTCTGACAATCACTCAGCTTCCCTCACAACCTGTACCCATTTTATCCCCACACGGAGAGATTTTCAAAATAGCCTTTCATCATCACAGTAGTTTCTCCACCACTGTCTCTCCTGTTCAAACAGCTGCAGTCTACCCCAGCTCCTTACTGGTTCTCAAACCTGTCATTGCTTCACCAGCTTCTATGCCTAGCTTCCTTGCCCACTGGTTTCCACCTAGCCCTCCCACCAAGTTCTCAGCATCTCTAGCATGAAAACTAGCTTCCACTTTCTAATTCCAAGTCACACTCTTTCCTCCTTTCTCTAGTTCCAATTTGTCCTGTAGTCAGTCTTCAGAGCTTTTAGCTACTGTGGCTAAGCAAGTCCCGACTTTGCATCTTCTGCTTTGTGTTTCCTCTAAGAAGAAAATTTCACAATCAAGTATCTAATACTTCATAAAGTACAGAATCTGCTTCTTACAAAGAGATCTCTTGGACAGAAGCTGACAAGTCCTGCACTAAAACAAGGTACATCTGCCTTGTTCATAACTGACCCTGCTTTCAGCAGGAGGTTGCACAGGATGACTTCCTGATGACCCTTTCAACCTAAATTTTCCTCAGGAGGGATTTATACAATAAGAATAACCAGAAACCTCTGGAATAGAGACATGTCTTGAGCAGAAATGTTGCTCAGGCACACAAATACTAAAGATGAAGCAAAAAAAACCCAATTAGCAATCTGATAGCTATTTTTCACTTTGTGTTTTCAACTACCAGCCAATAGGAAGGAATAGCAAGAGTCTTCAGTGCAGCCCCAAAAAAAGTGTACCTTTTTAAAGCAGTCTGGATCTCAGAACAGGTATAGAACACACTATAGAGCAAATACATACATATATATATATTTGGAAATCTGGACTGGACTTCTACAAATTCCCAGTGCCTCTTTTTCATTCGAGTGACACACCCCATTTTAGATAAGTACTTATGTTTGAGAAGAAAGCTTAGAAACTTCTTCTACGCAAGCATAGTCAAAGCAATGACAGCTACGAAGTGAACAATTTCGGAACCTGTTTCTTGAAAAATCACTAGTGCTACATTTTCATCAATGTCTAAGTGCCAAGGTAAGCAGATTTTCACTACCAAAGCCAATACTTTAAGAGAAAATGTAAATTATATTAGTTGACAATTGATAATGCCAAGACAGCCAGAATAAGAAGAAACCACAAGCGTACTTCTCTTTAAAATATTAAAAACTCCTGTGTTTTGATTTTAAATGAAAATTAGTGTTTATTCATTGCTTATTCTGGCCTGTGCTTCAAACATAATAAAATTGGGTATTACTTTCCTGGTTTTCCCCAGCCTAAAGAGGATAGAGACATCTGCTGAATTCATTAGTTACCTACAGAGTATTTAACTGTTCCCCAAATGGATCAGTTTTGAAAAGCCACTTGCTGAGGGACATAGCCTGATGCTTGATTAAATAAACAAAAAAAACCCAAACCACCACAAATCCAAAGGACCAGAAGACTTTAAACCTGTATAGGAAGAATTAGCTAAATTAGGTTTTCAGTGGCCTAAAAGAATATCAATAACAACTAAACATTTTCTCCATTAGCCCATTCATTGCTTTTTACCTACCTAGTGTCTTCACAGTACAATGAGGACTCTCCAAAACAACTCCTTCTTCTGTGTCAAATATTGGATTATCTATTCCAGTTTTAGGAGGAATTTGTGCTAGTTTCTTTAGCCTCATTGAAGCAGTAAGGTCCAGTTCTTGTTTCTTTCCCTCCTCTTCCCGTCTACGCCTGATGTCCTCCTGCTGCTGCCGGATTCGCTCAAGTTGAGCACTCCGCCGCATGGGCATCATCCTGGAGCCCAAATCCCCAGGGCAATCAACAGCCATTTCTCTGTGCTTCTGAGATTCCTCAGGAGATGCAAGGTCCACATTCTTTGCTTCACTATCAGAATCTTCTGTGATATGTCCGTTCATATGAGAAGTTGTCATGATTATCTGTAATTCTGCTTATTCTTTTCAATCAGAAATGCTGCTATTGGGCCAGTTTTCGTTATGATGTTGCGTAAAATCCATTATAACTTCAAAAATATTTCCCTTCCATCACAAGACAGTTGAAGAAACATCCAGGAAGAAAATCTAATGAAAGGTATTCAAAAGAATTTAGTAAATAACTGCATTAAGAAAACATTTAAGACAGTTCTCCAGGTCCCCAGGATCAGAACAATGGAACTTTTCCTCTGCATTTACATAGTGCTATTTCTCCTACTAAGAACTACAGAACCCTCACAAATCTGTTTCACACATTCTAGTAAACTTCAGGTGCCAATGTTAGAAAGGGAGCGCTGTTCAAGCTAACGCTAAAGTCTGTTGCATTTCCCGATCAAAGCAGTGGAGATTCTGCACTTAAAACACAAAACTGCAAATCAGCAGTTCTCTGAAAGTTGCCACTCAGTTTTAGTTTATCCCTTCATTCTTAAAAATTCCAACACAAACCTTACTTCTGGTCCTACAAACACTAAATATGAATAACTTGTTATAAATGACATGAATTAACACCAGAATTTTAATAAGTTAAACACAGATAGTGATATTTACATTTATTGTTCATAAATTGAGGCATTTTTTATGTAACAATTGCCTCCCAGGTTCAGAGAAGACAGGTCTGGCACAGAGTTCTTCCAAAAGACTAAAGCAGTCTGGAGCTGCACTTACACAATTCCAAGTAGACAAAGTACTAGGATAAGGGTTAAACAGTTCTGGTTAGCAGCTACTCTTAATACTTCCTATAGGTAAACAGAAAGGATTAAATACAAGAGTATAAATCCTTACGTGGGCATACAAAGGTATAGATTTGAGAGAGCACCATAATTAAATTTGCACAGTCAAGTAGTGACATTCCACTATACTCCTGACACTTTAATCTGGTTTCTAATTCCTGATGATTCAGGCTAAAGAACTTAAGTGTCCTGATAAATATAACCACTCAGATCTTAAATATTAAATTTTATTATACACTGGAAGCACCAAGACAAAAAAAAAAAAGACAACAAACTTTCTTAAAATCAAATGTTTGTGTTTGGAGGAGGAAGGGAAAGATGCTTACATTGTAATTAACTTGAAAATTAAATATCATAGTACTGTTTTGGAAGAGCAGCAATAGAAACTCCTACACAAGTTTCTGTCAGTTTGAAATTCTAATAAGTACAGCTTTTCATTTTCATAAGGAGTAGTATACAGACCATACAGCAACACCAAAACATTTTCCTTACTTGTTTCCTGTCTAGCCACTGCTACAACTTATTACTAAGATCTTCCTAGAAGTCATTAGTAAAGCATTTCTATGGTAGTAAAAAATACTTTTTGCCTTTAAGAGATACTTAATTGCACTGCACTGATATGTAGAAGTATTTCAATGCTCAACATTCTCACATTCAGAAAAAATGCAGGCAACAACAAAAGCCCATCAAAAGCTGCACAGTAGTGGGGCTAGCACTTCAAGTACTGCACAATTATTTGGCACCTGTAAAACTTTCAGTTAGTATCCAACTTAAAAAGAACAGCTTTTTGAAGAACGAAGTCACATAAAGTCAACATCCAGCCTGGGTTGTATAAAGCAACATAGCAATAAAAAGGTCTCAAATTCAGAGAAAGGCAAATAACAATGACCCTCAGAAAGCCACATTTCCCCTTCTGTAAAGGCAACTTCACTGTATAGAAATACCAATTCTAGAAAAGGAAGTCTCATTGGGTACAATAAAATTGCAAAGAGCACTAATTTAACTGTGGGTGGAAGATAATTCAAATTCTCTTTTATTCAGATTGTACTGGCCATAGCTTGTCTAAAAACCGAACCTTTTAAAAGTTACATTCATCTTTTTTCAGCACTGTCAAGCTGAAAGAAAACTCACATTCCTCAGTCCATATGGTACAACTAACAGGTGTCAAAACAATTCGAGGGAATGAATAATATCCATTTACTCAGCACTAAAGAAGTCAAAACCACTATCTGAGGATATCCAACAAGTAAAACGAAACTTTAAAGATACCATAACACTTAATCATGTGTAAGCTACATAATGCCACACTCACAGAAGAATCTAAACATCGGAAAATGAAGTTGATGGCCAATATTTAATAACTGATCAAAAATATTTAAGGTGGGATTATCTAAATTTCTTCTATCAAATTTAAAAGTAATAACTACTTAAGACAAAGAGTATCTTCTGAGGTTAAGTCAGAAAAATAGCACAACAAAAACTCATGTTATCTGTATATAGAACGAGAAGTTTTAAAATCTACTTAGTTTAGTAATAAGCACTGAAGACCAGAGAAATGAAAATATAGTCTGAGGTAAATATTAGTAATAGGCAACCTTTAGTAACATTGCTTACATTTGCAGTATAAGTTCCATGCAAGATACAAAGAGTATACAAATTCTTGGAACAGAGTAGCCAAGACATTAAAGTGGCCTGTAATAAAAGCTGCTCACTTTCAGTATTTAAGATCCGAGGTAAATCACTTAAAGAAATAGAAGTTATGGAAAATTAAAGAGTTCTCCTGCAGTCACACTTTAACAGTAATATTCACAAAACCGGCATCAAAATTTAAGAGAGTTTTAGGACAACTGTAAATAGAAAGTATTTTTGATATCCCAGAAAGTTAAGATGTCTCTGAAGCAAGCAATAAACTGTACAGGCACAGTAATCATACCCAGATAATACAAAAGATTGTATGAATTATTGCTTATCAGGCAGCCTGAAATTTTGCATTACCAAAATATCAAACTCACTCCACAAAAACCTGATGCTCCCTCCCAATATGACTAGTTGGTAATCCATAAAAGAAGAGGCATGGTGCAAGTCTGCAATGTTGGAAGTTCCTTTAATCAAGGAACTTCTGATAACGGGTGACTCCTTCCAAACCCAAGCCCACTGTTCTTTCTGCTGTCTCAAGCCTACTCCAGACATCACAAATCCTCATCTCCAACAGTTTTGGAAAAATTATACAGACCAATTGCAACAAATGAAATAAGCACCTAAGTAAAAAAACTCAGATTGGCTCTGAAGTCCCTCTCTACAATGGTCCTAAGGAATTTAAAATGTAAAATATGACTTTGATAAAATGTTAACTCAGTCCTCAAATTAAGGTGTGGTGTTGCTGAAGTTAAAAAGAAGATTCAGCTTGAGAAAATTATTCTAAGCAATAAGCATGGCATCAAAAGTTTTATGATGAATAATTTCAGAAACAGTTTTCTTGGTTTTTCTTTCTGAAGGTTTCTTTAGCATTTTTAAAAATCCCAAGATAACAATGGAAGGTTGTTATACCAAGTCTGTTCTCTACAAGTTGTGGATCAACCAATAAACCAGCTTTTCAGCCCAAGAGGAACTTTTTTTGTTACATTAATTCTTATACTAAGGAGGAAAATTTACAAACATACTCAATTATACTGCTTTTTTACTGCATCATGTGCAAAATATATAGAATAATATTTGTAATTAACAGAATTCTTTTCCAGTTTAGAATTTGGTATTAGCAGTTTTTATATTCTCTAGATATGGTAAAAGTTTCTCTGCTACAGAGTCTGGTCACTCAAAGTTTAATAGGGTTAAATTGTAGCTTTGACTGTCTTTTGAACTGCTGGTATCTAACAGAGGAACTTTAGCATTTCCACATGATACTTAGATCTTTCCAAATAAAACAGATTTATGACTGTTTTCTGTCCAACTTCATATCACAAGTCTTACCAATGAAGTCCTGGAGAGCACACGGGGAAGTCTTTTCTTCACTGATTACTTCTACTATTCAAATTTTTGCCCCACAGAGGAGGGCTTGTATGAACGGCTAACACAAGCACAGATATCGAGAAAGCACATTGCAGTCACTCCAATCACCATCACGCATCGCACAAGAATTTCACTGAAGTAATTATGAACAGTAAACAAACCATGGTGCAAGTTCAAAACAACAAAATTAAAGAAAAACACACAACTACTGTCTCGCTAACTACACTTACTTTCTCAAAAATACTGTATTTTACAAGGCACATGTCATTCGTCATACTAACCCCTAACAACATCAGGTTTGTATCATCTCTTTAAACACCCTGAATACATTAAACAAAGCACAAACCCCAAAACCTCTGTCATATAATAAACATACATAAATGCAATCATCTTTGTGTGTAAGACAGACACTAGTATGAAATACATACTGACAGGGACAGAAACAGAAGTGCTGTAAGGTGGTTTAAGTTCTAACTTGCTTCCTGGGGACTGTGGCTGGTGTGCATAGCAATTCTAATTGCTTTAACAACTAAATTCTGTACAGTAAAATTAAATTTGTTTTGCTTCAGCAACTTCCAAAGAACAAAAATGACATTTTCTGGAGGCTGAGGTTTTGTGTTACATTTCACTGGTGTTTAAAATTCTTTCAATGTTAAAAGTATGATTAGACTTGATAGTTCCCTTTTTAAAATTCATTACAGCTCCAAATTCTGAATGACTGCAAGGGAGTTCAGCTCTCACCTTCAACTGAATTTCATTAGTTTTGGCACAACCTACATCTGTGATTTTATTAAAAACACAAGAAATGCATATTTAACATCAGGCACAGTGCAAAAGATTTATCATCAGCTGAAAGCCATATATTACGACAGACACAGTATATTAAAACATTCATTAGAAACAACTGGAAGATGAATTCTAGGTTGCTGAAGTGAATGAAAAGTTAGATTAAAATCACATACAAGATGATTCCTGATATCTGAATTACTAACAAAATATGAGCATAAAGTTATGCCAGAGATCTCTATCATGGATTATTAATGGCTCACATACGGTGGGTCTTCTGGTATTTTTACTCAGTACTTCAGATTTCTAAGCAAACAAAACCCAAGTCATAAAAATAACAACATAACAAAGTAAAACACTTTTAACTCCACAAATGGAAGCTCAGCATAGGAAAAAAAAAATTCCCAGCTTTCCTTGCATCGTCTCCCAAGTATCATTTGTTTCTTCAGCAGTATTTCAGTGAACCTGCAAGATTAAGAGACTTGGAAGCCAATTACCTAAAGGAAAACACAAACTATGTTGCACACCATAAAATTAACCACTGCTTGGTGAGAGTTAAAGATTGGAGTTTATGGTAGAAAATACTTCACAGATATCTCCTATGGAGCTTAATAGTACTTGAAATACCTGGTACAGACTGAAACAGTCTGATGTTTTTCAAAAGCAAGTATAAGTTACAAAACCCATGATAATTTGATACTATTTTTCTTAGTTTAAAAAAAATCTGTAATAGACAAAAGAATTCTCTTTATACTAGCTTTGCAATACACTCAAGACTGAGTTCCAGAATGGTTTGTTTGGGTTTTTTTAGTCTACAATGTTTTACATGATTTCTCTAAATAGATGCTCTAGCATAGTCTTGGTATTGGAAGAACACTCTTCCTTTAATATCCAGCTGACTTCTTTCTAATAATTTCAGACCAGAGTTCATTATAAAACCTGTCAAGCACAGTAACTCAGTCCAACATGTGTATTTCAAAGGGCTTTCAGACATGCCAAGAGGCTTTAACATTCCATGCTCACTTAAATGGTCAAGATGTGGTTCAACAGCAAAATGGGCTAAACCCTCAAAAAGAAAGTAATTTTCATTGTTAGGGCTTTATAAGTTACATTTGTATAAGAGCAGAAACAATGTTAACTTGCAACATTAAAGCACAGAGAAACTGATGAAACTGAAAATTCACATGCTAAGGTTAGATTCTAGTTTTATAAATTGCATAAACGAATTGCTCACCATGCAGACGTGGGAAATTGCTAGCACATTTTTGAACCACATTGGTATTACACTTAAGAACTGTGATCTATTTAAGACTTATTTAATTTTATTACGCTTGTTTATCTGTTGATGCAGTGGCAACAATCAAAACAGTCACAGCTCAAGAACTGGCCAGTCTACACTATCCACTTTAAAAGATACAGGGCTACTACCTACCGAACAGATGTGAACAAAGTGTCTTCTATGAGAAACATGGACCAATAAGACCATCATGTCAAACATCAGCCACATCACTTGGACCTCTCTCCAGCAACTGCACGTTTGCAGTAAAATATATGCAAGATACCTTTGCAATTTCTGTGCACCAACTACACGAAATTATAATACACACAGAATATATATCATAATTTCATTGTGTATTTGCTCATGATGAACAAGAGAGTGGATTTTAACCTGTTTCACTGCAGAAGCATAAATTGCCTTCTAAGGTACATCCAAAGATTGTTTTTATAAATATGCAGTGTAATACAATACTCTAGTCTAGCTTCAGTCAATGTCATAACTTTTAGTCACATCCAGACTACTAGATATACTTCTAAGAGAGGCCATGTTTAATTTAATTACCCAGTGCAATTGACAATGGAGTTTGGATAAACAATTCTTGCTGCCTCAAAACGAAAAGCAGAAATGAAAGATTTGTAATTGTTATCACTAATCAAAGTACACTCCTTCACTGCCAAATGTCCAAAACAGCAGCCAGTGGCTCCTCTGGCCCGGAGAGGTGATGTCCACTCCCCCTCCGGTTCTCCCTGTGCCAGGGCAGCAGCTGCAGCCTCCCCATTGCCAGACTCAGCCTTGCCCCCCCGGACGGGACCGCTGCTGGTTCTCACCGAGACAGCTCCGTCCGCTCCCCCCGCGCTCAGGCCGCGAGCCGTGGGACTTACATCACAGGCCAGCCATGCAACGGGCTCCTCGCTCGCTCCACGGCTTCTCCTCAGACTCTGAGACCGTGGCAGCTCGTCTTCCGACCCTTTCTGCTGGAAATCGAGACAATTACTCAAATGCAGAGGCAAAACCCCCACTTATTGCAAGTTCTATCAAGCTCAGTCAGCAGAAGGCTAAAACCTTTCAATGTGCAGCAGTTGTGAGGCCGACAAAACCTCTGAAGTACAGCACTTCAACTGATCTATTTACAGCAATCCTTAGAAAACACATGTCCTCAATGATTCAGGTGTGTGAAAACAGCTGAAGAGATATGTAGGATACACCACAGTAGATTACTTCCGATAATACATTTTAGCTCTTTTAGGTCTAAAGAAAGTAATGCCCCTTAGAATAAGCACAATCTAAGCTTCAAGAAATCAAACAGGCTGATTTTTATAGAAGAAATAAAACAGCAGTCATATGAAGGAGGAACACTTAAATCTTATTTAAATTCTTACCAGCCTCTCTGTGAAAAACACATGTTGCATGCTCTATTAGCAACAGTTTTCCCTGATTAGTATCTCAATAGTGAGCTCCTTTAATCGGTTAAAAGTGATAGCACAGGTCAAGCAGAACCACTGCACAAGGAGCTTTCTTTAGTCTTAACAAATCTGACTTTCCCCTGCAGTATAAATGCTTTTTTCTCAGTCACACAAATAATGAAAATACTTCAAAAGTTTACAAGACTAAGAACAATTGTTGAAAACACTAAGGATAAACATCTTTATGTGCCACAATTACCTTTGTTTTAAATATACACTATCACTTATACATCAGCATTGTTTAATTTCTACTTTTTAGACCAAATGAAAAATGCAAGAGGGGGAATAAAGCTTCATCTGGGGTGACTACAGATGTATTGGGGAGAGGCAATGACAACAGAAACAAATCAAAGTAGGTTTCAAGAAGCTTATTGCTAAAAATCACCTCTAGACAGAAAGTTAAGACTTTTACCAAGCTCATTTAAGTGTATTTTTAAATTCAATAATATAGTATTTCACTTTTGTTTGTAGTTTGCCATCTATATCATCAATAAAGCCCTGAAATAATTTAATGCCTTTTCAGCACTTATGAGCAACTCCAAGTGCTGACAAGACCTAAATCCTACTTTAGGTGAAGAGCACAGCAGAGGGCAGTCTCTACACCAATTAACGAAAACCTGACAAAAAAGAAACACAGTTTCAAAAAGCAGCTCACAAACATCCGATGCTACCGCTCATTAAATGGTCTGACATCCACTTTACCCCAAGCCAGCACACAGATCTACTACTACGGTTTAGATTAATAGGCTACAACTATGCATACATTTGAATACCCAGCTCTAATCAAGTCTTTAGAACCAACAATCCCTGCTCTACAAGAAACATTTATTTTATACATAGATATGAGTGGATAACACAGATGTCTACAGGTTACAATGAAAAGATAGAACAGTGAAAGAAAGAAAGAAAGAATTATCTTAATATAGCAGTTATTCCAAACGTTTAGAAATCTTCAAGCATAACGAATGAAGAGTAAAGAAATTCCTAGAATTCCAGGGCTTGTTAACAGATCTCACAGGACAGCCAGAAGCATGATAACGAGACAGTCATTTCTTATCACCTATTCACAGACAGTTAAGATTTCAGATTGCATTGTTTTAAAAGTAAACATGCCTGTCCTTGTTTTAAACAGTGGTCATATTCTCTGTGAAATTAAATATACTGCTACTATTTTAGTTCTCTAATAAGATTCCCCCACCCCCTTCAAATTGTATCCTTCTCTGCTTGGGCTCTTGCCCCTGGTCTCACTTTAATCCCTGTATTTTTTATCATGTTATTTTTAATTTTAATGCTTGCCACTGCTTCACTATGTTTTACTTAGTATTGATAGTAAATGTGCATGAGTACTAATATGTAAATGACACTTCCAATTCAGTCAGGTAATGGAACAAAAACTATACTATATATACCATATACTATGGTATACTATACCAAAACTATACAATATTCCATCTGACATTTAAATTCATACAAAATGGCATTAGTTTAGTCCTCCACAGCAAGTTGTTCTTAAGCTATATGTACAATACTCTGGGAAGAGAAATTTCTTCCTTACATTTTAATATTCCAGTAACTGGTGATCTGATAAATCATCTAAAGAAAAGGGGAAGACAGACATTCCTCTCAGGCTTTCATCCGAAAACGCTGAAATGTTAGCTATCTAATTCAAGAGCCTTCAAAGAGCCTAGATATAGGAACCAAGATTGCCTTTCAACTTCATATGACTAAGCTATAGGTTTTGCAAGTTCAAAAAGCAAAGTCTCACAACATTATGTAACAGAGATACATGTGCTAGCCACTTTTGTGTGTCCTATGTCCTTATGTGGCTCTATTTTAAACTCTTTTTCAATATTATCTGAATGGGTGACAGCAAAACATTTTTTAATTATTGTCCTTAATGATTTAACTTGATTAGCTCTGTCACTATATTACTCATAGGTATGTGTTGGGGGAGAAGGGGATAAAAATCTTCTGACTTTTTTTTTTCTGAGAAAAAAAATGAGTCGAGACTTCTGAAGTCTGAAATTCTGAAGTACAGAACATAAGCTGCAAAATTATGACTGATGACCTCTGCACTTCACAGAACTCACGGTCACTTATGCACCACAAATTCAGAACAACCACATTTCACTTGAGCTCTTCTGTAGTTTATTTATGGGGGTGGGGGGGGAACCACAAACTGGTTTGGATACTTGGGTCTCGGGTGTCACAAGATTTTCCTTCCCAAACTCATCTGAGATTATGGTGACTGTTCCACTGAGCAAAACCCTAAAAACCTGCTGCATAAATTTTAGAAGTTTCCTTCTGAAGGATTTTCACTTCAATGAACATCATCTCTACTTGCTTTTTTCTGGAGAACACTAAGCAAGGCATACCAGCCATGCAGTGTATTTCAGGTTTTTCTTCTACAACAGCCTTGTCAGTATTACTACTATGCTGAGATGTCCTATTAGACAAAGACAACAGAGGCCCTTGCTACTACAGAAGAAACAAACCACTCTCAACCAGGATAATGCAATAAATGAATAGCTATGCCAAATATACCCCCAAAGAAATACTTGGTCACAATCACAGCTTGCATAGAAGGATTATGCTCAAGTGAATTTATGTACCTGAAATCTGCTGGAATGTTTCTTGCTCCTGAAATGTTGAAGACACGTAGCAAAGTCAAAACTCAGTTTTGCAGACTGAAACAACTGTTCAGAATTTGCAAAATGTTGTAGTTTCTTTATACTGCTTCAGTCACATTACTTAATATTTGCAGAACATTTCAGTAATTTCTTCAGGGAAATCAGATAATTCAAATGTTTGTGCACAGCTAACTCCCCAACTGCTAACACAGAACAAAGTTGACTAGGCTTTCAAGTGTGCCCTACTTTTGGATCCTTCCAGAGATCCCATAGTTCATGTATTTATGACAAGAACCAGAAAAGAGACTGACTGTTGGTATGATTCCTCAGACTGTTAAACTGGGCTAGTTTGCTGCTCCCAAAGGCTGAATGAAGTCTTGTAACTCTTTCTCCTAACTGCTCCCTTACCCTCTCCACTTCTGGGCTGTACAGCTAATGCTTTCTCTCATAGCTTTGAAGCTTGTCAAATCTCTCTGTAAAGCACCTTAATTCAACAAGACTGTAGAAGGTTACAAAATATTTTTGTTTTTTGTTTAAGTAGCATGCTAACACAGCTCACAATCTGAAAAGTGACAAGACAGAAGCAAGGGCCAGGAGCAAGCAGTTGAGACAAGGGAGATAAAGAGCTAAGGACAGAGAAAAGCAGAAACTGCCCCCACCAGCAGCAGAAAGACAACTCTAATGGAACCTCAACTCATGAAACCATATTCTGTGAACTCATTCACTTCCTCTGCAAAAATTAAAAAAAAAAAAAAAAAAAAAAAAATCAACAGCTCCTGATTTTGAAAGAGCTTTTCATCCAAAAAACACAAGCAAAAACCACCCAAAAAAGCCACAAAAAAAAGCAACCACACACCTACAACCACTTGCATCTCTTCTTGATGATGTAAACAGGACAGTTAAAGAACCTACTAGTTTCTCTTAAGAGGCATAGCCTGAGACACTGTAGATGTAAAGGACCATAAAATTTGCATTTATCTTTGAGTGTATTTCCTCCCAAACAAAAATGGTAAATTTAACATGCATGTCCTGAGAGCATTATTAAAGGAAGTCCTACTGAAAAGTCTGAACACCTCTGCACATTCATTACTTGAAGATACTCGAGTAGTATTCTCAACCTATTATCTTTGTGTAAACAGGTATACCTTTGTGTACACAACAGATGAGAATCCATGACTCAAACACTTCCCCCCTCCAGTGGACAGAAATAACAGAAAAAAAATCTTATTTTTCTGAGTGCTTCCAGCAGAAGGCATAAAATGGTACACCTACTAGTCAAGCACTAATGGAAATAAAAGTACTAGTACCTCAGGCATACATATACCTACACAATGGAATTCACATATGGGTAACCACTTGGAAATGGATGACAGTTACAAATCACCCTTATTTCAAACCTTCTCAACATTTATCACAAAGATCTGTTAAATTTATGGGAATAATGCCAACCATGACTGAGGAACTCATGCTGATTCCTTGGTCATACTACAATTCAAGACTGCCGAACAAATGCATACTTAAAACTTAAAAACGTAACTTAAAACACAGGTCATGAGGAAAACCTGTAGAAAAAACATTTATGTGAAGTATTACCAACATTTCACTGTAGGATGTGAAAATAAAATGATTTGTAAATAACCTACATTACTAGACTTCATAATAGAAATGCATGAGAAAGCTTCACAAAGGCTATAAAGACATAACATTAGAGACATTCTGTACCTTATAAAAACAGTCTCTCTCCTACTAAATCTAAGTGGACTCTTGGGCCTAATGTTAGCAATCAGCTACACAAATTAAGATAAAGCCCTGATAGGAACATACTTCTGCAAATCAAATTCAAGAACATAAGCACTGTGGCTGTAGAGCTCTTTCACAGCTCAATCTTGCTAAATCAAAGAAAGTTTCTGAAACCTTTTTATTAAGAAAGCATTAGAAAATTGTGATAAACTCAAAGAAGTGTAAGAATCTTTTCTATGTGAAGAGAGACAAGCTTATGTAGTGGTGCAACAATTCTGTCCAGAAAACCATGTCATCACTTTGAGCTGTTGAACTAAGATATTAAACATCACTATACAAGTCCGGGAAAGACATTTGTAAGCTAAGTGATACAAGTCCCCAGAATTCTCAAATCACCCTAAGGAACAAAGATTCAACATCTAGAAAGGGGGAATTCATAAGAAATCTCTCTTTGCCTAAGATCATGGAGGGAATTTTTCAGTACAATGCAGTTTCAACACAGCTTTTGAACTCCAAAGTATTTCCTCTCAATTCTCATGTTAATCAAGCTGAAGATGACTCTTCAAACAGTAGTGTTAAAAATTTTGTTTAAAACCAATCTTCTTCTTTGGTAGCATCTTTAAAATATTCTTCCCTTCCCTAATTTGAAAGTTGAAAGCTAAATACTGAATCTTTGCTTCTTACACAAAAATATTCTCAACCATCTTGAATATTCTGTGCCAGTGAAACTGATAAACAGCGAAAGGTATGTTAACCTGTACTTAATATTTGCTTCTATTAACTACACAGTTACTCTAAAAAATATCAAAACAAAACGTAAAAGCACAATATAAATTGTGCCCAGTCATTAGACTTTTCTGAAGTATCTGACAAATAAAACTAGTTCCATAAACTTGTATTACTTACTACTACCAACTACAAAAAAGAAAATTGTAACAGCAATACAAAATGGAAATCACAATCTAGGAACAGCCAGTCTTCCTAGTTTTCTGTACGAGTTCAAAAGTCACTAATCTGTCCCACTTATCTTTTGTGCATATGTTTTACTATCATAAAACCTGAAACAATTTTTTAACAGAAAAGTAGAAAAGAGGTAACATATTTGGACATCATTTATAGCCAATATAGCATAACAATTAAGTTAAATCAAAATCTAATGGATGCAAAATAATGAAACTTCCCCTACAACACAGTTTTCCTCCTGGTGCTGATACCTGAATTTCTGAGATCTGACATCTTGTAATCGGAAATGGGAAGAGAGAAAGAACACCTTCAACTGATGAATGCAGGATATCTTTGCATTTCACCACTCAGTGAAGTAAATTGGATAGGTATTACACAAAAGGGCACTGAACACTAAGAATACATTCAAAAAAGTAATTGAGCAATACTTAAAAGAATCAATCACACACCCAACCCTTTAAACAAATACCTAAAGATTAAGTTTGTACAAGTTCTAAATACCAGTGATGCAAGCATGTTTACATACATTATACCAACATAGCTGATAAATCACTTTAAAGAAAACATCACTTTATTGTTCCAATATTTAGAACTCAGTCATCAGGTACTTCTGAATTAGAAAGTAAGAACTCTGTGTCCCAAAATAATCCCAATGACATAAACTTTAAACAGTGCCATTTAGAGCCACTTTAGGTAGCAGTGTGTTCACTAATCATTGTTTAGCTTCATTCCAAAGGAACCATAGTATTGACTTCTTTGGAACAAACTTACTAGAAGTTTGAGCTTCATAAACATACACTGATACATCCAGCTGAAGAGAAACTGCTATTAAATTCAAAACCCTAGAGCCAAATTTCCCACAATTAAAGCTTATCTAAGAATGTAAGCTGCGTATTTGGCAGTTCTACTTTGGGTTAAAGAATAAAGCCTTCAGTAAATTAGCCTTTGACAGGTTTTACTATACTAATCCTTTGAATAAAAAGAACCGTAACACTGGGCATAAGGTGGTACTTTCTTAAATTTCTTTCTTAAATTTATTTAAATTCACATTTACGTAACTGTAAAAATTTTAAGTGTTATTATTACTTTGCAAATCCTTCAGCAAAATTATGATCCTGGTGTGGTGGTGCAATGTTCCCTCCCTGAGCCACTCAGTGCTTAGTTCAGTTTTCCCCTCCTTGGGTTACATGCCAACCCAAGATGAAGAGGAAAAGGTAGGGAACCAGAGCATAAAGGCACTCCCTTAACGCTCCTGACTCCTACCTCCCCTGTTGCTTGGGAACAGACAACGTGCCAACTCAAATGGCTTGGGAAAGGCAGTAGACCAGAGCACTAAGGTACCCCTTAGCCCACCTGGTTTTTGCCCCCTCCTCTCCTACTGTTTGAGAACAATGACAAAGGCAGAGGACCACAGTGTTAAGGCACTCCCTTAGCCCACTTGGTTTCTGTCCCCCTCTCTTAACACTTAAAGAACAGTAAGAACTTGCTGACAGCCTAGTACATCTGTACTTGGGTTGCAGCCCAAACGGGGTGTTACCAGAACTCCAAGATGTAGCAAGTTTTGGGACTGCACAACTGGTAGAATGTACCAGAATATTCCATCATCCAAGTTGGGCTGAAATAGAAAAGTACCCCAAAAAAGTAAATTATCCCAGACCCTATAAATAGCAACCCTAATTGAGACCCTTTGAGCTCTCATGAATTGCAGCAGGCTGTGACCAGCATCTCCCCTGAGCTGAGACGCCTCTTGGGCTCAGACTTCTCAAAGTCTGAAGATCATCTCCCACAAAGTCAATGGAAGGCCAGGGTGAAGTCAGAATTCTCAACTCTGAATTACCACCTGTTGAGAAATACCGATGCACTGTGAGTATTTGCTTCAACCCTGAGCAGAAGAAAATCTTAACTATAGGCTAGCCTCTTCCATCCACCTCTTTAGCTATCTAGTAGTGTGTTTAACTACGTACATTTGCCTTCACAAGTGTGGATATCTCTATATTTCACTGGATATCCAAATATTTCCATGCCTTCTATGTTTTGTGTGTTTACACATACATATATTAATTTAGAATACCTTGTAGTAAGTTAGTGTGAATCTCGTCATTTGAGTCTGTAATCAAGTCATTGGTTTAATCATATTTCACTAATGTTGCTAATCTTTAAATTGATCGACCATTAAGTGCTGCTAAAATTTAACCTTTAATCTACCTCACAACATGAATAAATCTTAAACTGTTCTTAAATCATAATCATGTGAGATACTTTCATCCATGATACCTGGATGCTGCCCTCTCATGCAGACACCACAAAGACAGGTGTTTTACTCTAGAGGTGGAGACAAATCAGCAACCTAACATCCATCTTATGTACAAGACTGCATTGGTAACACTCTCCAATCCTGAAACATTACAGAAAACAGTGTTATGATTATGAAGTTATCCCAAGCAAAACTGATTACTAAAATGTGCCAGAAACACTGGCATTTACCACCAATGACACAGTCAGGACAGCTTGAAATATTCTCAGTGCTTTAGCCCCAAAACTGGCAGTCTTGCTTTGTTGCAAATCCACGTATCAAGACTGTAATTGCTGCTCCACAGACCACCACCAGAAGTTGTGTACAGCATGAATGCTAGCAAGGACAGATCTTATTTTTCCATGAGAAAAGCCAGAGAAGGGGATGAAAATTCAGAGGAGAAAAAAGGGGATAGTCTGTAACTAAATCATATGGAGAAAAGCTCGTAATTGGAGAAACCAAAGTAATTTTTCATTCAAGCTATAATCAAAAGAACAGCAAAGTTGAATTACTCTAAACTCCCTGCTTGTATAAAAAGAAGAATCCAGTGTCAAAGGACAAGGCTAAGATGACAGAACAGACAGCAAGAGCACTAACTGGATATGGGGCTCAGTGCCAATATCAGCATTTCTATATGCTGCTCGGGAAGCTGCCACTGTCTTTACATGAAGATTTTCAGACCAAAGAGGTCAGCCAAATAGTAATAGTGTGTTGGGTTTGTGTGTGTGGTGGGGGTTTTTGGTTGTGGGGAAGGGAGCTACAGCAGTGGTCCCTGTGAGAAGCTTCTCATAGCTCCCCCGGCTCCAAGTCAGCCCCACCGCTGGCCAGGGCCGAGCCAATTAGTGATGTCAATTAGATGTCAGTGGAAGAAAAGGAAGAGAAGGAGAGGTGCACCGGAGCAGACTCCCCTGCAGCCTGTGGTGAGAGGGTGGGCTGTCCCCCCGCAGCCCATGGAGGCTCACAGTGAAGCAGATGCCAACATGCAGCAGGCGGCTGCGCCCAAAGAAGTCTGGGACCCTGTGGGAATAAGTCCCCGCTGCTGTAGTTTGGTGCTGGGAAGACTGTGACATGCAGGGGTGACCCAGACTGGAGCAGCTCAGGAAGGGCTGCGGGCAAGACTCATGCCAGAGGAAGTTAATGGGGAATTATCTCCTAAGAGAGGGAAACCACACTGGAGCAGGGGAAGAATACAAGGAGACCTCCCCCTGACGAGGAAGAAGTGCCCGGACTGACCTTAACCCCCATCCCCTGTGCTGCTGGGTGGGAGGGAGAGAAAGCAGGAATAAAGCTGGGCCCAGGAAGAAGGGAAGGGTGGGGGACGTGTTTTTAAGAGTGGTACTACTTCTCACTGCCCTATTCTGTCTGTTAAGTGTTGTTGTTAGTGTCTGAATTAAATTGATGTTCTTTTTCTTCCTTTAATGAGTCTTTTGCCCATGACCATAATGGGTGAGATATCCCTCCCTATCCTTATCTTGACTTCTAAGACTTTTGTTGTATTTTTCTCCTTTCCTGTTCCTGAAGGGGAAGGAGTGAGCAATCTGTTGAATGGTGCTCAGTTGCCCTCTAGGCTTAAACAACAACAAATAGTAGGGAGTGAAAGCTGTGGTCCACTGAAAGACAAACTCTTGATCCCCTTGTCTTACAGAGGAAACAAAGAAAGTATTTTCTCCAGTTCAGGCATAAGAAATGTGATGAAAATTAAGCTAAAAAGCTTATGTGTGTAGAAATTGTAACAATCTAGTCTAGTGCATCCACCTTGTAAGCAACAGGAAAAAAAAAACCCAGTAAATTTTGGAGAGAAAACTCTGAATATTACTGTGAGGCACCAGAGGCATAACAACAGCACGACCCTCATGTCTTCACTGAAGTCACCCTAAGAAACGGGGTTTACAGAACTAAGGTTTACAGAAGGGGTTTCAGTTGAGAATCTTCATCTGGACCCTAACCATACATGTCTAATGTCTGACAGGCAGCAACAACTCCTGTTACTATATGTCCATGCTTCATTATTGAAAAGCTTGAAAATACTTGGCCCTTCTCTTGCCTAGTAATTTGAGCAGACCTGACCAGATGAAACAGAAAACTAGTTTTCCTTAACATAGTTTTTCTAGATTTCATAGCAGCAAATTTTCACTGTGCACTGGAGAAGCACAGCTGAAAAACTTCAGGATGCTACAATAAATACTACCCACGCCTCAACAGACACATATACCCATGTCTCTCACCAGTCTTGAGTTACAACCTCTACTTCTTCCTACCAGTTTTCCCACTTGATCTTAGGATATGATTCTGCACGATGGAGACAACCTTCACCTTACCCCAAACCCCTTTCCTCATTCATTTTACAAAGGCTTTGGCATCACTAGGGCTCTCCACAAGCCAGCTTCGTGGAATAAAATGGCAGAAAAACCCAGGAGAGAGATACATCCTGTTCTCAGTAGCAAAAAAGCTCTAATATGAGATCATTGGCACATAAAAGTGGTCTCTCCATCACCAAAATGATCGCAATTTTTGATGAGTTACAGATTTTTAAAAGCTAAAATTTTACCAACTCTTATTGCATATAGAAGAGCCAGTTCATGCCTATATAATCAGACAAAACGTGTACAACATAATTCCATGTGCTCGTGCATTTAAGTGAAAGAACAAATAAAATCCAAAACTGCTCCAGAACAGCTCTGCGTGATCAGCAACAAATGATTCAGGAACAGAGAAGTACCCAAAGATAACAGAGAAATTAAGAGACATGCTTATCCTACATGTCAGATAAAAATCAGGACAGCAGTGAATTCTATCTGCTTTCTCAAATTCAGAGGATATTTACAAATGTGGATTTAGGACTAGGATTAGGATTTTTGGGTCCCACTTACAAGTGGGAGCTTTCAGGCTCTGGCAAAATGAGAATTATAGAATCGATTAGAATGCAATCCAATAATATCACCCAGTGCAAATAAGGTTACACTTGAAGTATGAGGTCTGCCTGAATTGTTGCAGACTATTTTAAATTATCTGTCATTTCTGGCTTTTTTTCAAATGCATTAGGCCACATGAGGAAATACTCAATCCTTTCTTCTAAAAATGAAACAAGACTAGTCTCTATTAAGATAAAAATCAATCAACATAACTTATAGTAGTCAGGAAGCTTCAGCTTTCTCTTATGCACAGAAAACAATGCACACCTTCACCCAGAATAGGTTTTGTGCATTTTTTTAAAAGAACCAGAAGGATCTAAAGATCAGTAGTGTAAACTATAGAGACACACCAATGTTTTCACATGTATCAAAAGAAATACACAAAAGGATGTACAGATAAGGAACAGCCTACAGAAGTTAAGTCATGCATTTTTAATTAAAAGAACAGGCTATTCAAAAAAATTCAGAGCAAAACACTGTTTTACAAAAATAAACAACTTTAATAAAATCTTAGAGTAACAACTTTTTAAAGACTGTGTACAAAAGGATCCAAATAACTGCATAAACTGAAGAAGACATCCAAATACAAGGATATAATTCTACTCAATTCATAACACAGCAATAGCAGCTAAACAGTATTGTTAGGGCAGTGCTGCTGGCTCCCTCCATGCCTCATCTCAAGGGGAGGGGTGTCAGGATCTGAGATTGTCTCAATTTTTTTTTTTTTTAACCCACTAATTTTTTTTTCACCACAGGGTGAATGACTGTAATCAAGAAGCCTGACATGACCACAGGTCAATTAAAAACAGTCTTCTAGTACAACTTTGAAAATACCACTCAGTACAATGGCCGAAACAAAATAATTTTTAAATCTGCAATAAAAATATTTTAAATATTTTATTCAACATTCCAAGTAAGCAGTAAGAGACTGAGAAACTTTGTATAACAGCAAAGCCCCCAGATGTAAGTTTAGAAGATGAGACCAAAAAAAATTTAAAAAAAATAAAAAAAAAAAAAAAATCAAGTGACACTGTGAAGGTCCTGGGTCCAGCGCAAGTGGCAGTGGCCTGAAATTAATAAACCATGTTGAATTTAATTTGTCTGTGCTATGCTAACCAGGCTCTCCAAGTTCCTGATGACTTATTAGCTCAGACACCTGCATTTTAATCACAAGTAAAGAGAAGAGGGCTCAGACAACAGATTGCTCCCTCTCTGACACTCGAGCATATCCCACAGTATGGCTCTGCAGGCTCCTGGCCAGGTGGTAAGCTACTGTCTGGGCACCAACCTTCAATTCTTTTTCTCACTAAAACATGCAACTGTTGTTCCTACAGACCCCATATAGTCTAATTATGAAGCCATTTAATATGGTCTTTCAGGCAAAGTTGAACAGACTGAAAACACTATTAATACAGAATTTTAACTGAGGATTGAAATGTCACATTCTAGGCCAGTAAAACCAGTTTTGGACATATTTTAATTTTGTTACAATAAGAAAGTTCAAAAAGTAACAGCAGATGCTGCAGTTCTGTATTTTCCATTTGTCAGATGTACAAAAGCAAGTCTTTGTGCTTTAGAGTTCATCTAAGCCTAGAAATCAAAAGAGGGTGGCAGAGATACGATGCAGTATTAGCTAAAAACTTCAACAGGTTAGCCCAAATTCTAATCCAGCAGGTACGCTGTGAACAGCACTGGTACCTTACTGGAAAGCAGCTCCTGTGATGATTGCCTCACAGACAGAGGTTTTCCATTAGCAGCTCTGCACATTACTTACTTTCCACCATCCCTCTGGGCACTTGTTACATGCACTCTGTGTGATGCTAGGAAAAAAAACAAGGTTCCAAGATTATGCTTTCTAATTTTGCAGAGTGAGAACATAGGTTCTTGCCCTAGGCAAGCATCTCATACTGAGATTTTTTCATTAGGGAAGGAAAAAACCACCAACAAACCAACCAAAAAAAAAAAAGAGAGACTTTTCTTGAACAAGCCAAGAACACTACAGTGACTGTCATTTTGTTTGGAACCTGAGCCTATAAAACACAGTCACTTTTTCAAATAACGTCAGAAAAATACTGACCTGAACAAGAGCTGCAACACTGTTCACATGCCAAACACTCAGAGCAATCAACTGGCAAGTCTGGTCACTGGGTTTAATCTTTAGTGCCAAATCAACCAACTGTGTTAGCGAGGCAAACCAAAGCAGGTATTATCTGATTTTCTGTGAGTCTTAATGGAGTTTCCCAACTTTTTACTTTTTGCCACCAGCTACTTAGGAAGCAGAAACAAATTTTGGGATATAGATTATCTATTGCCCATTATTTATGTTTTGTCACTTCAAATTGAATTATCACAGTATAATTTAGGCCAGGTTATACCTTAAATCAATTTGAAAATAATCAGTGCAGGAGCCATTAGTGATTGTCAGTGTAAACAACAGTCTGATCACCCAGGAACCCCAATACTTACAATAATGTGTTCAATTTTCCAAGGCAAGTCTACGATCTTAGCTTTAAAGATGCAGAAGTTTACAACTTTTGAAATCAAAGCAACCATTTTATCCTTCTGACATATCCATTTAGCAGAGACACTGTTAAATAAAATGGTTTTATCCCACTCATTTTAAAGAAAGTGTTTGAGAGGAGTTGTTTTATGGTCCCCAGAGACTGCAAATTACCACAGCAATGCAGGCAGAGAATTTTGTTCCATCACTAGCAAGGCTACAACGCTTGCAGTAACAAAATTTATTTTTACAAAGCAGAAATAATAGAGCAAAACTAGGAAGGTTTAGGCAACCCACAATCTGGGAAATTTTAAGTATTCCACAGATGGTCAGACTTCATCCACCACTTCCAAGAGTTTTGGAACTCAAACCAAAATCTCCACACATGCCCTTTTCCATTTGACTAATTTGTTGGAAGATACTTATCTAGCTGGGATGTATTTGTAAGCTGAAACCAGCTGACATTTTATATTAGGAAAGAAAACTATTTACTCAGATTTATCCAGAGAAGGACATCTAACAATCAGCATTCATAACCGTTTTGTTCTTGATGAATTATACATTTACAAAAAGAGATATACCTATTTCCAAATATTTAGTCAACATTCACAGATTAAAAATATGCTGAGTTCCAGGGGAAAAAAAAAAAAAAAAAAAAAGATCACCTAACAAGTGATTTTCAAGTACTGAAATCAGAATCCATTATTTGAGATCAAAAAAGATTTATGAATATCTTCATGCTCCACTAACTCAAATCATTCTAAGTCTGTATCTATATTCTTTCAAGACCTGTTCTGGAATTTTTAATACAAGCATGGGGTATTTGTTAGAGAACTAAGTTTTAACAAGCTAAACCCATAAACATACTTCTAATGCTTTCTTATCCCTCTAAACTTCAAGTACCCATTCAAATAGCTCCCATGCATTATATTTCAGTCTGAGTAATAGGTCTTACCATTTTTTATCAATGTCTATATTTTGCCTTCAGTTCTGCATACCCTGTAGTTGCATATATTGAAATGACGCAGTGTACTTCTGGATGGTTTTACACTGCAAGCATGGAAACCAAAGCCAGTGCAAACTTTACCCACTCAAGAAACATTTTCAAAAATATACCTGTAAGCATATACTAATATAATGATATATGAATCTCTGATACCTGGAATGGTGTAACGGTCAGCAATGCGCTTGATTATGGGTTTCTCAAAGTACAAGTTAGAAGCTAGACATGGAATTTGTTGCAAAGAGATATTAAAATAAGGCAAATTATTTCTCCTTATTTTTTTCAAATAAAGAGTAAGGCTGAATAATAGGCTAAACTGAATGGACAGCAACCTTAAATTAAAGATGTTGATAGAAAAGCCCTAGCAAATCTTGTTGTAGCAGATTAAGTTACTATCCTCAGCTGTAGACTCTGCTCCTGTCAGAAGTCACTGATCCCAAAAGCGAAGTTGGCAGAAGGGAACACATGCCAACACCTCAACCACTTCAGTGCTAAGACTAGCATCTTAGTTTGGGTCAGGTATTATGCTATGAACTGTAATGACCAAGGAACAAGCACTTCCACTAACTCTGCAAAAGATGAACTAGAGGAGTTGCGCAGGGAAAGGTAAAAAAAACTTGACATCACCAAATCTGGCAAGATTCCCAGAGCTGTAGTTGCAATCTAAATTTCTTCTGAAGCAGACAGAATCAGGTGTGCTAGATGTCAAAAATCCATCCAAGAATAAAAACCATACTCTTGCCAAAAATTGTCAGAAGTACACCATGAACTGTAAAACAACTAGTAATTAACAGGCACTGATTAGTCACATTATGTACCTTAAAGGCTGAATACACAATTTCAAATTAGCTTTGAGAAACGAAGAACTGAGGTTTCACATGAAATTTAATTATCACACAAAGTCCCAACTATAGAAATTAAGGAGCACTAACACACGTAATACCAAAAGAACAGCATTGAATACCTTTCTAAGATTTGACAAGAGTGTGCACTTAAGAGGGAACACAAACTAGCCTATATTTACTACCCAAGCACTTAGGTGTGCAGTTGCATTCATTAAATACTTGTATACAAAAGACTTTAAAAAATGTCGACAGAAGGAGAAACTGTATGAAGTTCTCACCAACAGAAGTCAGAAACTGGCTTAGGGGACAATGTATATATAAATTCAAGTTTGCAACTCAAATTGTTAAATTTAAAAAAAATATATATGCAAATATTTAATACTACCCTACTACAGAAATGTTATTTCAGATTTTATAGAACCTATTAAATACAATTCTTGAAATTTGTACTGTGCAGCTTTTATTTATTTTAGTACTTTTTATTAGGATTAAACACATACGTCATTTTACTTCATACAAGTTTTATAAATTATGAACCACCACCGATCAACCACAGAAACCACAGTCAAGGCTCCAAAAAGAGCTTGTATATAATAAGCAGGCCTAACTGTTCACTTCTGCAGATTGTATCCTCCCACCCACCTTTAACTGAGGTTTTTAGCTACTAAGATTATTCAGCTTTTCCAAACAAGTACATAATACAAATTGCAAGTTCAGCATCATGCAGATGCATTCATAACTGAGGACCCCATCCACCTTTGCACGTTGTCCAGTAATCAAAACTGAGCCATCAACACAGAATCCCAAATGAGATTAGACATTTTTGTACAGAGATCACAGTTATTATATTATTATATTGTTTTGTTAATTCCTTGTTGAGATTTTCCAGCTCTTTAGTTCCCCCTTTTTTAAAAACCAACCAACCTCTAAAAAACCAACTTGTTACACACTTGTAGCTCAGTACAGCACAGTATCTGGTTGAGATAATCTACCACAGTTTTACAGAACAAATTTCAGTAAAGTGTAAAACATGGTTTCTGGCTGCTTAGGATAACAACACAGAAATGCCCTACTGAGCCAGACCAATGGTCCACCAAACCCAGAACTCTCAGTCTGACAGCAGCAACCAGAAATGCTGTTTAGGGATAACTTGTGCATCCAGAAGTTCAATTGTTAAAGGACATCAGACAGGACATCCATGACTATTCAATGATGAAATATTAAATATATCTCTCAATGGATCTGCTGTCTGAAAATGTGTAAAAACCTTTTTTTGAACATTGGTTGCCTCCACAATCTCCTGTGGCAACAAATGCCAGTAGTTCACCAGCTAGCATGTGAAGTACCAGCTTCTTTTATCTGTTTCAAACCTACCATTTTAATCAACCGCATCCTGCATTTATAAGATCCACAGCCTCCATAGCTTTATTTCTAAAACTTCTGTCACATCCCCTTGCAACTGAGTTGTTCCAGTTTTTCTAGTCTCTACTTGTAAGGCTCCATCCTTTAATTGTTTTTATTGTCCTTTTCCATTTTTTTAGTTCTGCTACATACTTCCTTTAAGTGCAGAGACCTAAGATGTACACAAGAGTAAAGACAGCAGGGTTTTGCATAGCTGCAATATGATGTCATCTTAATGCCTTTCCTGATACATTTAGCATTTTGTTGGCTTTCTGACTGCCGCTCACACTACAGAAAGCATAACAAAATTATACTATGGTTAAAGATAACCTTCTCAACAGCTCTACAGAAACTAGGAGTCTGGTCCAATTTTATTACACACTTCACTGACATCTAATCATCCCACCACACGCTAGCTAAAAAGTATTTCCTGAGCTCCTGGCACTGAACTACTCTGCTTTGCATACTACTAGATAACAGTCATCATTATGTTCCATAAAAGCAATATTCCTGCTTAACTTGACTCTTATTATAGAAAAATTTCCCACTAAAATAGAAGGTGTATCTTTGACTATATCAAAGCTGTAATGGGAGGTAAGAGAACACAAGCACCAGAAGATCTAAAGGAGAACCAGGACAGTACTGCAAAACGAAAGAAATCCTAAGTATAGTTATGGTTTTACAAGTCAATCCAACCTTAAGACACAAAGCAATAATAAGATGGAAGAGAGAGAGCAAAGGTCAAAAGACTTAACAGTGTATAGGATTGGTGTGATCCAATACACAGAATCTTTGTTTCCTTCTCAATATTGTCCATCTTCCCTATTTAGAGAGAGGAAACTAAGACTCATGAAGGAAAGAATGCAAGAAAACAAGCAATAGAAAAGTTACCAAAAAAAGCAGTGGCAAAAATATAAGAAATCCATACAAAACTAGGAAAGATCTAAAGAAAAAAAATCAATATATCATGACTATTCAAAATTGATCATATTACTACTCCCTAATAGCAATAAGCTTGCTAGTCTAAACAAGACATTGAGATAAAAAAAATAGTTTAACCTAAAAATTACTTTATAAGCAATAAGCCAAAATAACTCTCAACTGCTGCTTTAAAACACCATATAATTAGATGCAGAGTTCTCTTTCAGTCAAGAAGAAATAGCTCTTCATTACACTTCATTTTGATCTCTCCTTACTTGAAAACTGGCAAAAGCTTAAATAAAGTAATGGCCTACAAAATATGCCAAAATAACCAGTCTTGAATAGCTTTTCACCTGTTTTGTTATCTTAAAAACATTCTCAGGATATTTTCTTTCGGGAGGAAGGACAAGTAACATTTACCTTTTGGATTCCTAGCTTTCCTTGGGACACACTTTCAGTCTTTACATCTTTCTTGATAAGCCAAGGGAGAAAGAAGAAATTTAATATGCTAAAAGGTAGAAGACTGTAGAATCCTCAGATTGCCACTTTCCTCATCTCTCCATTGAAGTCAAGTAACTTGCCTCTTCAGTGTTCTAGCTAGTTCTCATCATATCATCTTGACACCACACATTTTGTCAGGACATAGTTGATGACAACAGTTAAAAGTCAAGAGAAGATCGTAACACACACTAGATGAATAGTCCATGAACAGACAAAAATTAAATTCACAATTCAGTAGAAAAAGTCTATAAATCTAATGAGAACTTAAGCTCAAATGGATTTTTAGAACCGTTTATACTCAAAAAAAAGATGGGAAACAGACTATTCCACTAGTCAAAACCAAAACAAATACTGCTGGGCTTGTAAGTCATTTAATCAGTCAGCCCAACAAGACAACATCGAACTGATCAGCTTTTACCTCACTTTACTCTAAGACACTGTGCTAATTCCTCCCAGTAATTAGGTTACTAATTTAGAACACATCTTGATTACCGGAAAAAATGACATCGTAAGAGCTTGCATTATGTTGGGTTTAATTATCCTACAACAACAATCACCACCCTTAAATACGTATATCTATATCCATTTCAACTCACTTTCCTTCTCTCTTGGCATTTGAGAACTTCTAATACCATTCAAACAAAATGTAAATGCCACCACATAGTGGCACTAAGCAATTCCATCAGCGCTTGATCCTACAGGAACTATAGAAAGCACGTGATGTTCACTAATGCTATATTCTCCCACTGACAGAGGACTAAGTTTGCCTGCTGACATCATATGCCCTTTCAGACATCAGGAAGAAGAGATCTGCTATCTGAAAACAGTGATATACATATATAAGAAATACAATCAATATAATACAAACCAATACAATCCAAACCCTCATCTGTGTGAAAACTCTGGATGCTTAACCTGAAAGCTTGAGAGAACATTTAGAAAATAGGACATACCAGAAGAATTAGCAACATGTTCTCTTAGCCAAAACAAGAGATGCAATTAATTTATATGGCACACAATGAAGTTATCTGTAACAGTTTTTCTACAAAAGCAACTTTACTTTTCTTTCGCCAAGGTGCATGGTTAGTCTGTATCAAGTTTCATTAACAGTAGCTGACAAGTCAATGGCAATTTGATAAAACTACAAACAAGTGTGACCACAAGTTCTCAGCCACAACACTGCAGTGACACTACATAATCCGATATTAAGGTCAAGCCTTAGCTTTATGCAGAGGTGCATAAAAAAGAAAAAGTTGTCATGATATCTGCTGTGCTGAAGAATGTAACTCAGTACAACCACCATGCAGAAAAAACATGCTTCCCTCCCTAGATTTCTCCTCTGCCACACTGAAGCCTAGCTTCTAAATAAGTGATTAATAGAGAAAGCATTACCGAAGCACACTACCTTCATTGACCTTAATTGTGGAGATCTTCCCAGTTAAAAGAACACTTGGGTTTACCTCTGAATATTCAGATGAGAGCTGACTGCTGATCGATGCCACCCAAACCAAGATCAAGATTTGGCTCCAGGGAAACAGACAGATGATGGGTAACATGAAAAGTGAAGTAATTACTCCCAGTAGTGTTTTTACCAAGGCATCATACCAGTTATATTTTACCTGCCTCCAGCCTTGAACAAGGTGAACATTTTAAGTTTCATTACTTTCATATACACCTCATTAAATGAAAGTCACTCCTATGCCATCACACTGCTAACAACAGCTCACACATATACCACTGGTAATCTTTATAATATACTGTTGAAATGAGAAGTGACTCTTTTAGGCACTAGTATACACTGTCCTTCTTTGAACACACTCAGTTGTACTCAGAACTCCACTCAACAGCACTGGTACCTAAATGAACACTTCTTTTCCAGTCTCTCTTTCCCGCCTTTAAAAATACACACTTATCCTTGGAAACAGACTTGGAATGCATACAGCCACCTCCCAGCACCACTGTCAGGTCAAAGAGCAGCTGCTGAGGTTGTATTGGCACTTCCCGGTTATCAAAGGTTTTTAGTTTTGCTTAATTCAACTTTTTAGAGAGCTTGAAAAAACCACTGAACAACTATGAAAATATGAAACTTTTCACACTATGAAAAGAAGACAGTTCACACCGACTATTCATATAATGGTTCATGCACATACATACCTATCTATGTGTTTTAGATGCTAACATACTATTACCACACTTGAGTACTACTAAGATCTTTTGTAAAGGACCACTTAACTGTCCTATTACTTTTAACATATCCTTCCCAGAAATCCTTCCCATTTCTGACCTACTTCCCACCTCCTGCCACCCCCCTCCCTCCCCCCCCCCCCCAAAAAAAATCCCAAAACCAAAATAAACCATTGAGAGCCTTCTGAATCACACGTTATGGCCAAATAGCCAAGTATGACCTTCTGACAGTTACCCCAGAAAAAGAATACTAATGAAAGAGAAGAATGAAACTTACAGTTTGGTTTCTATCTTAATTTTCTTAAGAACTATCTTTTTCTAGAATTTCTACCTATTATATCATCTATTCTTTTGTTAGAACTTTGCAGGAGATGAGGAGTTTATTTTCTACGCTGATAAAAATGTAGTAAATTCAGATACTAAAGTTTATGATTAACAACTGTGAGCTGCATTGTCACATGTATCACCTGTCAAGCCTTTTCTCTAATCCTAGGGAAGACATTTGAAAAATTAAAGACTAGAGGCAAAAACAAGTATTAAAAACGTTAACACAAGATCACATTAAATATTTCTTACTCATTTTTCTTTAGAAGACAATTATGGCCAACCAGAACACATACATAGGCAAATCATTTAAGGAAACACCAGGCACAGCAGTGATCTTTATATAACAGATAATTATAGGTATGTTGAAACAATTACGTTTTTGTATGTAATTATTTGGCATCTTATAAGAAAGCAGAATTAGTTCCACAAAAGAATCTAACCACCATGCCACCTACTAGACTCCACACCCCACAGATAAAAAAACCAAGCTCTGCTCTACAAGGAAAAGGGCAAATATCTAATACTTAGCATGAGTAGGAATTGGTCAAGTCAGCCAACAATACAGAGAAAGATCAGAGATTTAAGTCTCCAGAATTTCATGCCATGCCAGGGAAGACCAAAAAAAAAAAAAAAAAATTCCTTTCATCTATTCTTTCAACATTTTGCTTGTAACAAGGAGATGTGGATTTATACCATCAATTTGTACTTGATCATGCTTCTTGCCAGACAGTCCCTGGGCTACATACCCCGTTCATTCCCTTCCCAAGTGAATATTATTCCTCAAGAATGAAACTGGCTGGTGTCTGGAAGCACCTCACACCCAGACACCCAGTGGCCTGGCAGTTAAGGGAACCTTGGGGGGTTTTTAAATTCCCTCAAACAGTAGAAGGGTTTGAACCAAATCCCAACATACTGGGCAGATACTCAAACCATTTACCCATCTGTAAAGAAATACATCACATCCTTTTTCTGCCATAAAAGAAGTGTGCAAGATTAGGCCTTTCTGTGGTTCCTGCTTCACAGAATAGAATCATTCCTCGTACAACTGGGCATTACTAATGGTATCTCTGCTTTCTAATTTAACTGATGCACGCTTTGTTACAGCACTTTTTTCTTCCTGTACAGCTATGTATTAGTATGCAATTAGACACCCTTTCAGTATAAAACAAGTCTTTATCAACAGACATACACAGTTCATCATTTCCAGTTAAAAAAGAACAAACCCCAAAACTTACTTTAAAATGGCCTGGTATATAAAGTACTTAGTTATAACTTCTTCTTTTTGTTTAGCATTCTGCTTTATACTTTAGCCTGAATTATACTTAAAACATTTTGCTATATAGCTTTATTGGGAGCGTAGGAAGGAGGATGTGTACATAAAATACCTTTGTCAGAATAGTTGTATTGAAGAAAGCTCCAAAGTAGATAACTATACTAGAAAAATAATCTTGGCAGTGTAGCTAAGTTACAGTATAAACTGTTTTCACTGAGTTTTCTAACACAGACATAGCAGCAAACCTTTTCAAATATACAAATGCCTCTGTCCATTAATAAAAGGAAAACAATAGAACAGTATTTAATTAATATTTACAAAAAGTCTTGAGGCTTTCTGATGAATGACCAAAGCAGTGATTAGTGTTCCGAATACCGTAATGTCAAGCCTTTCTGCAACACTACATGTCACACTAAGAAAGTAGTTTTTAAAAAAAAGCCAGTTGCTAGAACATTTAAGAATTTTAAACATGACATATGAACACAAATCCTGTTATCTAAGAAGTAGCAGACTGTTTGAAATCTTAGCCTTCAGCATTCTAAAAGACTAACACAGTAAAAGGAATGCACTTAATCAAAAGTGCAAACTGGAAAAAAAAATGGTAGCTGAAACAGGTAGTTACAACTGTTAGCATCTGAGGTTAAGATCCAGTCTTTGAGGAGACATTTTAAGAGAATTTGCATCTAAAAATGATGAGGGATTTTTGAATGCCTGCAACTTCAAACTACAGCAAGAGATATTAAAAAGCAGCAAATGGAAGTGTTATGAAAATATAGTTATTTGCCTAGGAAAATTTATAGATGGATGCATATGAACTTCAGATTACATTAAGGTTTCTGCGTCCATAACTCTCGGTATGAATGGTAACCTCTATATTGCATTTTTACTACTTCTACATCACATATTGCTGTGATGCCTGACAGCCCCCAGTGACCCGAGTAACACCTGCAGATTCCTACAGCAGCTAAATCAGCCTACTGAAGAAATATTTTGATTTACATTTCTAAGTAAGTTCAGATATTTTGAAAGGAAATGTAGTAAAAACTTAAGTGAAACTAACATATTTACCATCACCTAATATAGCAAGTTTGCTATATAGCATTTGCTAATTTGCTAATATAGCAAATATTACCATCCGCTGCTATTCCATACATCGCAAGGCAACATGACACACATTGGAAGGATATAAAATCTGAAAGAACTACATTGAAAAGAGTTAAGTGGTCATGTATTAACATTTAACTCTGTATTACTTTGTTAAATTTAATTAACGTTACTGTTAATGTTCTGGTACACTGGTTCACAAGGTGCTGAAATATAAATACCTGATGCCTTGTTAAACCATCTACAATACTATTAGTTAAGCTTTCAACATGTGAAATACTGATTTTTTTTTTTTAATGGATCACAGCATGTTGGAACACAGTTCGTATGTGTATATATCAGCCAGACTAATGTGTTGGACATTTAGATTTGTAGTAATAGCTCTAAGTTGATTACAAGAAAAAAAAAAAAAAAGATGTACTGTTTGTGAAAACTCAAAGGACAGCTTAAAACCAAATATCTTCAGGCTTGAATGCCTAATTAAAGATGATTTAAAGGTATCCTATTTTTGACAAATTCAGGAAAAACATCTCAATCCTCCAGAAAGAGAGAGGTCCCTTTAAGGCACAGGAAATCGTGCACTGAAGCAGCAGACACTCAGAAAAAGACCACCACCAGTCACCTCTTAGAACTTTGATTTCAGCCATCAATGTCTCACCACTTATGTAGAATGCAAGTATTTTGTTCTAGTAAGTGAGCTACGGAGCTAGCTTATATCCAAATAATTCCATTATAGAGGCTTTAAGAATTACTGTTTAAAAGACAAAACCCTTACAGCACTAGCTGATATTTACTCCTTTTAATATTCTTCATTAAGTTATTTTTCATGGATCCATCCCACTTTTTTTTTTTTTTTTTTTTTTTTAATAGAAGTGTTTTTCAAAAAGCTCAAAAGCAAACGAATTTCATTTTCTTGCGCAGGCTGTCTCTCCAAACCCAAAGTCACCGCGCTCTTTGTTGCTCGCCTGTACAGTCTGTACCACAACAGAGCCGCGGTCCCTTCCCCAGCAAAGCGCCGCCGCCGCAGGAGCGTTACCAGCCTTCCTGAAAGCCGAGTCGTTCCGAGCCAGGATCTGCGTTAACTACCGCCGACTGACTGTAAAATACACTGCAAGTCGCCCATATTCAACCTACTTCACCCCGCAAAGCTTCATGAATCAATACGAAACAATCCCCTCACCGAGGCACCACGTCCAAACGCAGAACCGCCACAGGATCAGCAGCGCCGTCGGGGGAAGCCTCAAGTTTCTCCCCTCATTAAAACACAAACACAGCCCCCTGCGCTCACGCAGAAAACGCGCACCGCCAAGTACGGGGGGGTTTCTCACAACTTCTGGGCCTAAGCTCGCAGCGCCTGCCCGGGAGGCAGCCCCGAGGCGGGGGAGCGGCCGGAGCAGCGCTCCGGAGCCCGGCTGTCCGCCCCCCGCGCTCTCGGCGGCGGCGCCGGCACCTGCAGCCGCAGCGGCCGGGGCCGCCCCTCCCGGCCGGGGCACAGCCCCGAGGGTCGCGGCGGGACCGACGCGGTTCCCCGAGAGCCGCCGAGCCCGGCTCGGCCGCGCCGCCCCGCCTGGCCCCGGCCCGGCCGGACTCCCCGGGGCCTGTGCGGGCGCCGTGGCCGCGGGGGAGGCTGCCCGGTGAGCGGCGGCTGGCGGCTCGGCGGCAGGACCTGTTGCTCGCACGCCGGGCGCGGGAAGGGGATGGGGGGGGGGGGGGGGTGTAGGGGCTGCACTCACCGCCCTTCCCTCGCCGCCGCTGACACGCTCTGGACCAGCCACCGCCTGGAACTCAGGGTCGCCCGCGCCCCGTGTAGCCGCCCGGCCGCAGCCCCCGCGGAGCTGCGCAGCCGCCGCCAAGCACGGCCCGGCCCCCCCGCCCGCTCCCAGCACCGGCCGCCAGGCCCCGCTCCGCCCCACCTCGCCCGGCCACAGCGCGCAGGCGCGGGACCGCCCCCACAGCCGCCGCCGGGCCCGCGCCCTCTGCCGGCCGGCCGGCTGGGCGGGGCTGCCCCCCACGGCCGCGGGGGGCGGTGGCGGGGGGCGGGCTGGGGCTCCCCTCAGTTCCCGCTGAGGGGCTGGGGAGGACAGAGGAGGCGTGACACTGCTCCCGTGTCTCCAACCCCCCGCGATCACGTCCCATCTCTCTACCACGGCGCTTTCTGCACCCCGCAGAGGCACCTCCGTGGGGCAGCCCCTGTGCCCCGAAGGGAGCTGGCTTGCCGGCTGGGGCAGCGGCCTGCTCCTTCCCCCCGGCCTGTTGCTGACCACGGCAGCGGGCACGTGCCCTGTACTCTCCCTGCCGCTGCAGCCCCTTTCTTCTCCATACCCCCATTCTCCTTGTACTGCTGCTGAAGCTGCAACCCAAGCTTGAATGCCACAGCTGGGCTGGGGCCTGCTGTGGAAAGAAAAGTGTATACTCTCATCTGAGAGTCCAGTCCGCCTTTGGGAGAGCGTAGGGAGGCTGAGGCACAGAAGGTGCTCAGAACACAGTGTCTGGAAGAATGAAGGAAACGGGGCACTAAAGGCGGTTTTACCAGGTTGGTTGTATCCCTGTCTGTGTTTTGCAGGACCAGGGAAATATAGAATTGTAGAATGGTTGGGTTGGAGGGGACCTTAAAGATCACCAAGTTCCAACACCCTGCCATGTGCAGGGCCCCCTTCCCCCAGCCCAGGGTGCTCCCAGCCCCGTCCAACCTGGCCTTGGACCCTGCCAGGGAGGGGGCAGCCACAGCCTCTCTGGGCACCCTGTGCCAGGGCCTCACCACCCTCACAGTGAAGAATTTCTTCCTTAAGAAGAAAACTGAATATATTCAGTTTAGTTTGAGATGAAAACTGCATTCCCACTCCTGGTTTTTCAGGCTAGCCTGCCTAGATCATTGCCTGAGGAATTA
Organism: Tyto alba; assembly: GCF_018691265.1. Taxonomy (NCBI): domain Eukaryota; kingdom Metazoa; phylum Chordata; class Aves; order Strigiformes; family Tytonidae; genus Tyto; species Tyto alba. Next base: position 12,867,994 of record NW_024881280.1, read on the forward strand.
AAGGAAATGTTCCATGTAACAAGACCAGAAAAAAAAGATCTTAGATAACTGAAAAGTCCTAAAGAGATAGCTGCTTCAGTCCATCTCCTTGCTTCAGTTTAACTATTTATTAATCTGTATCACTTAACTATGTATCATTCTCCATAATGAAATCCAGATACAGACTTTCAACTTCCTATAATTTGAGCCTACACCATGTTTTCTTTGGATGCATTCTAAAGTAGACTCACAGTCTGATTTTATAAGTATCTAAACCAAATCCTGTGGTTTTCTGGTTTTCTTTTCTTATCACGGAAAAGGTCAGCTGGCCTGACACTAACTTATGTGCTACCCGGCTACCTGCAGAGGAAACTCTGAAAGCATCCTACCTTTTCACACTGTGGACAAAACTGCCAGGGGAAGTCTTTTTGTTTGCTGCTCTCAGGGCAGCAATGCCTTGTAATTTCATTTAACCAACTATTTCTGTTCTGACCAATAACAAGAGTCTTTGCATCATGTAAGCAAAACTACAGCGCTGCAATACATACAAATGTTGGTGTACTGCAGAATTATTTACTTAGGAAATAAAAATGGAGGGAAAACATGACACTGGTAATTTGTGGCTGAGCAGCACCAAGTGTCATTCTCTTCACTTTCATACGAAAATAGTGAAAGTTCACATGAACCACTTCTTTACAAACTGCTTTGGCAAGGACCTGAGAACCAGAAAGAACTTTTTCAAACTATGATACTTGCCTAGAAAATATAATGGCTGAAAAATGTAGCTAGGTTCATCAGTTGGCTGTTCACTGTTGCCATCCTCATCCAGATTGAGCACTAGTTTACTGTCTTTTCTACATCCAAGGTTGGGATGATCAGACAAACACCACCACCACCACCCCCATGAATTCTGATTACAATTTCCCTCAACTGACAGCATTTCTCCTTCGTCTCACAGAAAATCTGATTGCCTCCAGTTTGCATATTGCCTGGTAGCCAGTTTTTAAAACAGGGTAAGTGAATTTTCTTCAGTATATTGTGCGGTTTGTCGTAGAGCAAGGAGGGATTCACACCAGTTCTAGAGTTTCTGCTTCCCTCCTTTACTCTCTTCTATCTGTAGCTGAAGTTTTAATCTTTTGCCATAAGGGGTTACCAGACCAAGTTAACACTGAGCATGGGATATCTCTTGGGTATATCTGCTTAAAGATCTGCTTGTTTCTTTGGTAACCAATCTCCTCCCTCTGGCTTTCACAAACCCTAATATTAGCCCTTGCCCAGCTGGCAAATCCATTCATAAGATGCTTGAATGAGGCATGCTTGGCTAATTCTATCCAACAGATTAAAATATTCTGTCAGGCCAAGAAGGTGTCATAACTGAAAACATTTCACAAGAGAACACAGGGTCAACAACATTATTCGTAAAGACCCAGATAACCTTTCTTTTTTAAATCACGGTGTTAGCAATTTAAGTGGATGGATCTGGCAGTTCATTCTGTCTTGTGGGTGCTGTTTGCTCATATCCCGAGAACACAAAAACTGCTGTGAGAAAAATCAACATTTTGGCTTGAATTTAACAAAACATGCAAATTAAAAAGAATAGATGAAGAGAAAGAAGGTGAATGGGAGGATGAGAAAGGACAATGGAAAGATGATTGGGAAGATCAGAGCTTTTAGTCTTCCTTTGTTTTGTCTTAGCTGATTAATATTTCATATGAAGATCTACTAAGACAGCTCTTAAAGGAAATGAGAAAATTTCTTACCAAAGTACTATAAACCATGCTGTTCTATATCTTGTTCAATGTTTGCAATTATTATCTTTAGTCAGAAAGGAACTGAAAAGAAATATCCAAGTGATAACTTTGGTAAACTTGCATATTAGAACAGTTTGGTTTTAGACATGATTCTTCTATGATTTTACTATCAGTGATTATGAGAATATTAAAGCATGCTTGCAGCTGGAGAAGCAATGTATTTAGACAACTAAATTTATTATTGAATAATCTTTTTTTAATATTGATGCATTAATTCCAAAGACAAATATTTTTTAACAAAGGAAAATGTTCATCTTTGGTGAAGTGAATTTTATATTAATTAGTGTCACTGTTTGCCAGCAAGGTGCTGATACAACCGTTGATCAGTCTAAGCCTGACTGATTGTAATCAATGAAAAAGGAAAAAAAAAAATTACCCAAACTGAGGCATCAGCCTTACATAGGAAAAAACGTTTTCTTTGAAACCATTGCCCTCTGGAGGGGGAATGAAAAATCACAGAAGGATGAGGTAAAATTTTCCTTTTATGTCACTGCATAACTGAATTTATGCTTTATAGTCCAGGAGTGGTTCTATGCAAAGAGGAATGCTCTGTCAGAAGAGCTACAGTGGCCACACTGCTTATGAAGGCTGAAGGAGAAGTAATCCCCATCTGTCTGCTTCATTACTCTTCTCCCTTTTATCTCAAAAGTCTTTATCTCTAAATTCACTGTACTTTCTCTTACAGCTTCATCTTGGATCCCTTCCAAGCTGGTGTCATCCCTTTTTATTTGCCAAAATATTTTTTTTATGGAATCCCCAAAGAATTCTTAACTGGCTGATATCAGCATCTGTATTCCATACCCTTTCTTCACTTTTCTGCTGTGTTGGGTTTTTTTAAACTATTATTGTTATTTTTATCATCTTAATTATGCTTTCCTTCTTGATCTTTTATTCTTGCCATGTTTTAGAAATTGTCATCTTCTTTTTATCTCTCTACTTTCATGTTTGACAGCTATTTAAATAGACTCTTTTCCTCCTGTCTCTGAGAACTTCACAGGGATTTTTCCTTTGGTCTTTAGATATTGGTAGCTTATGTCTGAGATAATCACATTTAAATGTCACCTTTAACTGAATATGAATGAAAGCAAGCTCCTTCTTGCTCAAACTTTCCTTACATATTCTTACTCTGTTGCAGGAGAAATGACAATATGTCACATTGGTCTTTCCAGTTTGATTTATATAAATCTGACATCTCCTGACTACAGATCTTGTGATTGTTTTAACATTAAGTAGGACACATGCACCAGCCATCTGAAAGAATGTGACAGCAACACTAGTCTACCTGTAGGGCTGTAGGTCTGTTCAGTATCTAGTGTGTCAAACGAGAATGCAAAATAAAAAAGTCCAGAAGCTGAATTGTGCATTAAGCAAGGAAAAAAAAAAAAAACAAAACAAAAAAACCCCACCCCAACTCTCCTGGCCTCCACACTCCATCAACAGAAACCCTGAATTTTGAAATTAATACAGCAATTCAATTTCATTTCAGTCTTCCTTGAAGTAGGACAACAAATACCAAGGATTCAAATATGGTCATGCTGTAGTCCTTGATAGAAAGTTAATGCTGGAACAGGGTTGTTAATGTAACAGTTTGAGGCACTATTTTTAGTCTAGAAAAATAATGGGCAATAAAGATTACCTTTCTTGTTGCTATTTTCTCTTCCCCTGTTAAGTTATACTGAAATTAGTGGTTACCTCATCTGGCTCTTTATATGTATTTGCTGCTTCTTGTTTTTCCTTGGGTAGTTTCTCCTTATTTTTGCATGTTATTCTCTTCATGGTTGTATACCTGTTTGTCTTTTTGATATGGTTTCAGTTATCCGTGTGCTTTCCTCTGCACAACTCTCCATCTTTGTTTTGATCTTGAATAAATCTATAAGGACCTAAAGTAAATATTTAAGTCTGTCTTGAAAACAAAATCCTGCTTTGCTATTTATAACAATTACTAATTTGTATCACAGTGTACTCTGTTCTCTGATTTACCATTTGCAGGCTGGATGTATCCTAAAGCCCAAAGTCAAAACAGGATTTTATTTCAATTTTAGCACCAACCTGCCTTTCTGTCACTTTGCACATACTTTTTACGGGGTTTGCCTGACAATTTGATTACTTTGTTTAATCTGTGAATAGAGGGCAAAAGCCACTTTTCATTTCTACTTTTTTTTACTCTGTGGAACTTATTTTCTTACACTCATAAACATACATAAATGCATTTGTAAAGAAATAAAAACCTGTGAGATAATTCACAGATCTGTTAGAAAATAGGAGAAGAACCAATGAAAAGAACCAAGGAAAGTTGCAACAGTTGATACCACCTAAGGAAAATACTTAGGTGGTAAATCCTAATGAAATAAGACATGTTGTGGGTTTTAGATTCTTCCCAGGTATGATTGTCTTTCCTGAAAGGCTGCTTAGTAGTGATAATTATGTTAATGATGAGAACCTCCTATTTGATAATGCTGCAGTGTAAAGCTTCAGTTTTATATATTTATCAGTCAAAAGTATGACACTACAGTATATTGTTCACATACTCTATAAATATGAAGTGCAATAAATCTCTTGAAAGCAAACTAGATATACAGTAAGACAACTGTAAGATACTGTAAGATAAATAACATAATTCTACTTCCTGTTCCCTTTTTATAAATCTTCACTGAAATAATCTTGTACACTATGCTGTATTTACTAATTTTGTTTGGTGCAGGTTTTCAGCTTGTACATACCTGTTATAGTTTAATTACTGATACAAAAAAGATTTGTGGCCTTTCTCTACTGTACCTTTATTCATATGGATGTCTGAATATGACATGAGGCAGAATTACTTTTGAAATTATTCTTCTCAAAACTTTCATTTGAATATTCCTCTAGTTTTTGAGCTTGCTTTCAGCAGATTATAAACAACATCTGGGACATTTAACTGACAGCCAGCATGTCTGTTGTTCCCCAGCATTTAAAGCAACACTTAAAATCTATTTTATTCGAATCCATAACTGCACAAGTTTTACTAGAAATATTCTGAAACTAAAATTCAGAGACCAACATATTTTTCTTTGAGAAAAATGCTCAGAAAAAGCCTTCGTACATCATTTCATCATATGCATAAATCTAAAGTGTCATGGCACAGAGAAAATGCAGGTGTGGCATCTAGTGCATTTGTAGATATCCGTGCTGATCCCAACATAATATCTTCCTTACAGACATAAGATGCCAATAGATTTCCATTACCACCTCTTTCAGATAGCTACTTGATTTGTGAAAATGAATTATAAAGGATAGCACCGAAATATACTTGTCATATGCTGCCATAAGCAAAGCTAGTATACTAAATTATCTTTTCCAAGAAAGCAATAGCAGCTACATAATCATCTTTAAGGAAGAAAGAAATTGTTCTGATACTAACAATAATAATTTCCACATAGCTATGTGGAGCTCTACGGATGATCCTCATTATCCTTCTATAAATCTATAAGCTGCAGCGCCAATTCTATACCGTTCTCATGAATCTGCATCTTGACAGAAAGTTGTAAAAACTGTTTGGGACTATGTTGCATGAATACCACTTTATTTTGCAGTATTTCCTTAAAAATGTAGTCAAACACATTATGCTTGGTAGCTGCCCTGCTTGCAGGATCTTCAATGACTGTCATTCTCCCAGCAGTTATTTTTCTTTCAGAGGAGCCGATGGACTGTATTGGTTGGTTGAGCCAACACTGCATACCAGTCTACTGAATCAGCTCAATAAAAGACTGCTTTGGTATGTAACCCAGCAAGCATCCATGCTGAGTTATTTTTCTTTGCTTCAGGCACAGCAATTAAGAGGTATTTCTTACTACATTTGCAATGCAGGCAGTTCAGCCTTCTTCCCAGTGTTGTAGTCTGGGAAACACAATACTCAAGTTGCTTATTCTTTGCAGCATTGACCAAGAGCATTTTAGATTGGATTCCAGCAACCTTGAGGCTGAAGAGTAGTTCCGTTTGTGTGGTGCAGCAGTCCTTTGTCACATCCTGTCTCTTCAAGGTCTGTCAGCTGTCAGCATGGCCACAGGTTGGGATACTATGCATATAAGAGTGACAGTTTTTGTCAACACAATGTATTATCTCAGCCCGATCCTACTTTCTGCAGGTAAAGGACTGTATCTACTTGTTCTGTCAGTGAAGAGAAACACAATGATCAAGAGTTGTAATTATTCTAGTGTCACGTTGGTTGCCACATTAAAGACTTCAGAACAAGTGTCCTGAGCTTAGCGGGCACCTTTGTCTCATTAACTGCAGCATAAAGTAAGTCTCTGTGGAAGTATTTTGTCAATTCTTCAGTCCTGGCTCATCAGCTTGTCTTCTGTTACAGCAAATGCATATGTCTGGGACAAATACATTTACTTAATTCATCTCTGAGAATTCAAAAGAGTCTATCTCATTAATGTTGTTTCTCATTTGAAAATCACTCTTCTCAAAATGTGCTTGGACATTTGATCCCTTTGTTTTGATGGATTTTACCTTTTTCATTTGGACTGGGTTACCTCTGATGGCCTTATGCATTGGCAGGCTGTTGGCATGCAAACGAAATTTTTCTTTGTCATTGTAGGTAATGTGCAATGCTTCTTCAGACATGGTATTTAGCTTATGAGGGAGGTATTCCTAATTAAATCTTTAATTTATTGCATTCCATTCTATGTTACCTAGTATATGCAGCATAGATTGATATGAAATCAGTCATAGTTTTTACCTCAGTGCTAGCAAAATGATAATTTCTGATTAATGCAAACAGCTTTTGAATGCAGTATACTCTAAGAATATTAAAAGTCTGTATCATTGATTTTCCAGCATTCTACAATTTTAATTTCATCTTCTTCACTTCCAGTGTGTAAGTTTAGTGTGAAGTCATTGATGGTAAGCATCTGCAGCCAGTCTGTATGTAGATGATAGTGAAGATACTGCTACTGATCCTTATTTTTGCAGTATTTCACATATGTTTTTGTAGTGGACAACAACATTTCATAAATTGTATATCATTCAAGTGCTTACTGTCCCTTGAGCAGAGAATATGCTGCACAACCATTTTCTTAGGAACCACCTAGAAGTTTCTTCCTTGTCAGTAATTGCTACTTTATCATACATTATATTAAGAGAATCTAGAAATTTTTTTTCACCATGGAAAATAATGGAATTTCCAGTTATGTTGAATGGTATTTCACTCTTGTTCAGGTTTTGGGTGATATCTAGAATTTGAATTTGCCACCACTTGTTTCTTATGGCATCCTAAACGGGAATCTGATTACACATGGGCTGCCCTCAAAGAGTGTTGAGTTAATTTATATTCTCAAGGAACATTAGATTGGCATTTATCTCCTTGGAAGTTGTGAATTATGTATGCCCTCTGTGCTCATTTGGAGGAAAGCACACTGAGTCTTCCATCTCCCATGCTTAGCTATGCCTGTGCAGAACTTATGCTTCCAAACTTCAGTAAAATACTGCATGTGCTGTAAATTACACAGAAATGTCACAGTGACAGGTAGCAAGAGCAGCAGCAGATACTTAGTTTGCTTAATGCGAAATGCTTCCTACCCCAGCAAGTATGTTCTGTCAAAAATGCTGCCAATAGGATAGCAATGTTTATAGTGTCTAAATAATAGTAACAACACCACCGCATCCTTATATAATGGTTCTCGTTAGTGCATTGCATGGTGATTTTCAAAAAGAGGTCTGGCTATCCTCATTCTACAAATGAAGTAGTTGAAGAACAAAAAGGTAAAGTGATTTACCCACATTCATCTAGAAGTTCACTGGCAGAAAGAAAGCCTGTGTTAGTATGATTTTGTGCCCACTACATGATATTGCTCTTGCTTGTCCATCTGCAGTGTTCTGGAAGGTGCTTGCATGAGGAGCTTTCCTGACCCTATATAAAAGTGTAAGCCATAGTCAAGTATTATAAAGTTAATTCAGGTGTCTATTTCTTTGCCTTCTGCTATAAACTACAATTCTTCACCTTGAAAAAAATGGCCTTAGTCACTGAAAAATGTAGATTCTACTATCAGGGATCAAAATGTATTTGTTGTTGCCAGTTGTGAACTAACAGAAAGGAATACAGATTTGTATTTCAGTAACAGTTAGTTGTACCATAGTAAGAGGTTATAAATGGAATTGAAGTCTGCGGGAGAATTTTTTTTTCCATGTGTACATATTTTCCTTGTTCCAACAGCATCTGATGTCCAGGATGCTTTGCTTTATTTTCTTTTATTCCTTCTTACTAATCATCTGGGAGAATATTCGAAGCAGCCTCCTTGACTTACTGCCAGTCTCTTGATTTCCTGAAATGAAACATGATGAGCATGAGGAAACCAGCACACTAAGAGAATGAAAAAGAAGTACATGGAATCAAAAGAGAGAAAAGGACAGAGAATATAAACATACACCAAGAACCACAAAGGAAGAAAGATGGACTGGAAGGTATTGATTTGCCTTTGTGGGGAGTTAACTAGAATTTGTGCTCTGTATTCCGAACTGGCCTTCTCCCAGTCTTTGCCATGCTGTTCTCCTTCAGTCACTGCTACAAGCTGTCTCATCTATTCACCTCACAGCAGAAGTCATCCTTAGTCCTTGCAGAACACCTGAGAGGTGTGAAAAGTCTGGGCATAGCTCATATCAGTTGACATGACATTGTCATACTTCTCAGCTGCCGGGGGGTATGTGAAGATCATTTCCATTCTCTACTGAAAGCTGATCAGGAGGTTGAGAAGACAACAGAGTCTGCAAGTCTAGGTAACCCCAGGAAGAACACATGCTGCCTTTGCCTCAATGGGGCAAATTCGGGAACCAATACTAGAATGCAGACTGGGAGAAGTATGATCAGAAAATTAAGGAAAAGAGGGGAGATACAATTGCATAGGAGGAGAAATACATCTTTGGAGAAAGGTGCTATTTAAAAAGAGGAAGAGACACAAAGTAGAGTTGAAAGAACGTGGAAAGTGAGAGAAAGAATAATCCAGAGTTAGAGAAACTGAACAGGAAGGCTGGTCACAGGGAAAGCTGAAAAGCTGTGAACGACTGGGAAAGAGAAACAGACACGGAGAAAGAAGCAAAGATGGTTACAGGAACAAAACAGTGGGAAATACAAGCAGCTATTTTTTCTTCCCTATAGAAAATATGCTGCAAATATTAAATTTGTAGTGATATATCTGAAAATAATCATTTATATAGAAGAAAAATGGGGACAAAACTCTAAAAGGGAAGCAACTAAAAGTAAATAGGCAGGTCCTGTTCCCTCAGAACAACAAATTCTGGATTTGTCAAGACAGGTTTGGTTTTTTTTTTTTTTCTGAATCATATTATGGTTTTATGTGTGTAGTAGAAAATTATATGAAGCATTTCTGTCCTGATTGCTTCAATACTTCTCTATTATTACAGTTTTCACAATAAAATCACAAGAAATACAGTATTGTAGCACTAAGCCTCAGTAAATATAATTAAGTCGTTTGGTACTATATGTATGCCACAGACTATTTTAAAATGCAGGAAATGAATTTGAAATGAGAGTATAATTAATCTAGTATTTTGCTCAAGTTTGTTATTGCTGATTAAATGTTTGTTTTCCATTTAGTGTTGGGTGCTAAAATAAGTTCTTGAGCATTTACTAATTTATATCTCCTCATAGCCCATTGCTCTCTGTCAGTACCCCCATTTCTAAGGGAATGGCTGTTAAGAGAAGAAGAGAGAGAAAAATAACATAACAATGAGATATTAAAAATGATTCTTGTACCAAAGTTGGTGTAGAGAGAGATGCAACAAAATTTCAGACAGACATGTATTAGTGGATGGAGAGATGTGTGCACACAGAAAAATTGAGAAAAGAAGTTACATGAGAGCACATGATTAAACAATACTTTTTTTTCCAGGTCGTGTAGTTCACTTTAAGATCACCAACCGGCAATTAGGCCTGTAGCCCACCGGCCAGATACAAAGAGGAGCACACAGTAGCATTACGTTTGCAAAAAATGAGGTTGGTTGAACAAGAATTTGTTCAAACTTTTGTGACTTAGCAAAATGGATAACTACAAGGAGGAAGACCATAAAAGCTTTTGTTCAAGAGACTGATTCACTCACATGCAGAAGGATCATGAGTTTAGACATCGAGTAAAGGGCATTAAGAAGCTAAGCGGCTCCATTTTTCGTCATTCCTTGGCTGGCATAAATAACAGTGTTTAATTGCTGACAAGAAATGGAGAACTATAAGCAAGGGGAACTGTGAACATTAATACAGACTGTCTTCAGCTGCCTACTTGTTCCAGCTGGATATTCAGTAGATGTTTGTGCAGAAATGCAGGGTGTCAGGAAGGACACTAATGCTAATCCCAACATGTTAGTGTGGAGAATGCTCCATGTCCACATTCTGCTTGAAACACAAGTCCTGACCTCATGCTTGAGGATGCTGCAGATACACTATCTGGAGCTAAATTCATGCTCAGATAATGGATTTTTGGGAAGCCTTACAGCACACTGGAAGAGGAGGTAGGGGCCAACATTATCTCTTTTAACCATCCTAGACCTGCAGCTTTCTCACCCTTTCCACCATCCTGTATTTTATCTGATTTTGTAGTGAGTTGCAATGGCTGCCATCAGCCAAACAAGTCAAACATCAAGGCTGTTCTCAAAGAAACCTGACACTGAACCCTGGAAGGCAAGATGTGATCACAGCAGGGAAGGAGCACAGGGTACCTTGAAATGGTATGACCATACAAGAGCTGTTCTTTTGGTAATGTAGCCATAGGAATATTTGTTCTAAAGAACTCCAAGCTCATGAAGTTTCGGCTTGTCTCATCTAATATTGAATTAGGCATAGCAATGGGAAAGTTAGTAAATATCAGAAGAACTCATACCTGAAGTCTGTAATCTTTTTCTACTTTTTTGCTTCATTGTATTTGTCCTAAAAAAAAAAAAAAAGTAATTCAGGAAGAAACATTATGCCATTTCCTACAAACTCAGGAAGAAGTCTTACCCTAGTAATATAATTATGTATCAGGATCGATATTAAATGGGTGCTATTTTAATCTCTTTCTGTCTGCAATAGAAACATGTATTGCTAAATGATGCAGAAAGCCTTGTTTTGATGCACAGGCACACTAACATAGAGCTATTTGGATGTTATAGACTGCACTTATATATGACACATCTGAACATAGCACACATATGAATGCATCACTTAATGCCTCGATGTAGCTTGAGAAGTGATTATGTTGAAGTGTGGTTCTCATGTAAGTGACAGCTTCATTTCTTTCTGCCATCTAACTTTTGCTTACCTAGTTTGTGCACCACCACCGAAAAAATCTGCTTCTTTTCTGCACAAGTCAGGATGGATATGGCAGTGAAGGAGATACAGAAAAGACAGATTTCTGGTGCCAGGACATGTTACTGATTTGGGGCAGAAAGGAAATACCAAGTCTGCCTCATGCTGTATGTTTTTAAAAAGCTGCCTGTATGCAGATCCTTCAGCATTCATGGAGACCACGAGCACTTAAGTCACTGAATATTCATGCACTTTTTCTTGATTGCCCATCTTTGTGAACCCAGATGATGGGAGGGTGGGCAGGGGGAATGGTCTTTCAAAAGCCCTTAAACATCTGAGAAACCAAAATCTGGAAACTTAGAAACCCCACCCCGATTCCTTAAAGCAGTAGGAAAATCAGAGTAACCCTGAGAAGGTGTTGCAATAATATATTTTCTGAAGACATAGGACACATTTTACTTTTCAAAGTCGCAGCAGGAACAAAGTATATTAGATTAGTTTTCCAAACATACCTACCTAGTTTTCCTCTTTTCTGTGCTTTTGCTCTTCCTTGTATCCAGAGGATCTATATTCTTTGACTGCATGGTGGTTTCTTGCTTGTTTGGTTTCGGGGAGCTGTGAAAGACTTCCACTTTCCTTCCACTCTCTTCTGGGGGAACCACTGTACCTGGGAGGCGAACTTGGTTGGGAGAGGTTTGTTTAGTAACTTCTTCCTCTGCTTTGGGCTTAAGTGCATCTTGTGGGTTGTCTCTCTTGAAGGAAAAAGGAAAGATTAACAGGTACAGCAGCAACCCACATAAGGAGCTCTGGACAGAGCTGATCAGCACAGATGGAACTTTGTGATAATTTCCTATACAGTACTCCCCTATATACTGAATATTGTGCTATAAAGAGGTGTCAGACAGACCATCCATAGGAAACTTGATATGTTTATCTAGAAGAGACATTCCTGTTTCTCCTACCTTTTCAATTTGTTGGTGATTATTGGCCTACATCTTTGGCTAGAGGTAATTATGCTGTCCATCAAGGGATACCAGGTCCCAAAGCTTAACCTCTGAGAGCTGTTTGTGGCTTTGGCTCCAAGTTCTCTGCTTCTGATTAATGTCCAGGACTCCTTTATCTCCAGATTATTCTCCTCTTTTTGCTCATATTCAGAAGCTGAGATAAGATCTTTGCTGTCCCTCCTGTCCAGATTTTGAAATCAGCCCCTACTAAAATCTTTCTAAGCCTTTTGCTTTCAAGTAGCTGAGGCAGGGATACCTGTAAGTCTTTCATGTGCAGACAGCTTTCATCTAAACAAGAAGAGAGCAGGGAGGATTTAATAATGCAAAGGAAAATCCAAACTTAAAAACTGTCAGTAGAAAAGTCAATAATGAGTGATGGCCAACACCTCAAGGTACTGAAACACTGATAAGTGTGTGACTGGAAAAATAAGACACCTATTCTGCAAAGAAAAATAAAGATTCTAGGTCTGGATCATGATTTTAGTATAATGAATCACTAGTAACGTCTGCTGTACGTGTAGGAGCTGACATTCATGCAGGCCAGCTTATGTCCAGAAGTTGGTACAAGGATCTGGTCTTTGACATCAGATAAGAGAGAAAGCAGAAGAAAGGTGGCTGTGTAGGGATAATTGAAACAAGAAAATATCAATTAAGAAATTTTATAAATCCTATACTTACTTTCTTACAATCTATGCATTTTTGACTTAACAAATATGGTTGTGAGATATGGGTGTGCAGATTTTCCAGCCAAATCTGAGTCTTATACTTTCTGCAAATCTAATTTGAATATGCTGGTTTCCCTCCTAGGTTTTCTTCAGTCATTCCTTTACCTCATCACTGATTTTTCTTGAAAGGAATCATCTCTCACTGTTCTCTCCTCTTTACAAAATTAAATTCTTCTAGTTTCCTTGTAATTTTTCTGCTGTATATATGCAGAGTGTTCCTTTTCTCTGCTACACATGGCCAGGAAGATGAGAGCTCCTGAGTGCAGAGAAAAGGTGTACATGCAGAAGTGAGCACTGACCAAGTGATTGTGTTTTTTCTTCTCCTTGTGTATGTGTCTCTGCTTGGCTGAGAGCTGGGTTGGCTTGAGTGGGAACTAAAGCCCCATCAGTGCCTGTGCTGACAAAATGTTGTTTGTTTGGAACTCAGGGGAAATAGCTTTAGATAATGTTGAGCAGCATCATTAAGCATCCAAGTTCCTTCCTAAGCGTGACTCTAAGGTAACAGGTCCCTTCTGCACTTTAGTCAAATTTCTGTGTGATATTTTCTTTAGGACCTCCTGAAGCATTTTTGCTGACCCTCACTGTTCTCCCTGTTTCTCTCTCAGCTACAGCAAGCAGCTGCCTTCTGCTTGTCTGGCTGCCCGCCATAGTTTTCCTTCAAGAAATTTCTGTCCTCTGAATGGATCAGATACCTTTGTTCTCTTCGCTTATTAGTTGTCAGTCCCTGCATGGGTCACGGCTGTGCCATGTCTTTGCTTCTCTGCTTTTTTTCAGTGGGTTGTGGAATTCAGGCAAAAAGAACCATGTAAGAACATACCCCTAACTATGAGGGAAAACTAAACACCAAACAATAAGTAGCATCCTGTTTACTGATTCACAAAAATTTATCAAGGCTATGGTGCATCTACCATCCTCACTCCCATTGCCCTGATATTCTGTAGGGAGTTGACAAGCAGCCAGCTATTTTGATAAACAGAACTGTAGCTCCTTCAAAGCACACAAAAACGTTGACTTGAGAAACAGTAAAGAATATAGGCACAAGTAGTATTTTCTGATTGGTCAGCTTGAATTTTAGATACCTATTTTCTAAAGACTCACATTTTCTGATGGTTTTTCTGGGCTGGGAGCTTTCTTGTGGCACATGCCAGAATTCTTGCGCTTTACATCAACTTCGGTAATGCTGGTATTTTCTGGGGGCTTCAGGAGAGAGATGAGCTGCAGCCACCGGTGGAATAGGTGCTGTTGCTGGCCCGGTGGAGCACAGAGCTCTAGATAATAGGAACGGCCATTTACTAATTTTAACATGAAGTGATGCTTATCTGTGCTGTGGACAGAGAGTTCCACAAACTTCAAGGGGAAGAACCTTTAAAAAAAAGGGAAACATCATTAAGCACAAGCGGAGGTTCCTCTCAAAAAAGATACTGTGTGTGTCAGACCTACAGATAGAATAAGTCTAGAAGTGAGAAACTGGAATAGGAAGAAGCTGCCGAGTGGATTTGGACACTCTTCAGAGTGCCTCTAGCTGATTGTGAAAGAAATGCTGGGCAGCAGTGCACAGAGTGGAGGCAAAGGAAGTTGTCTTCTCTGTAATGCCTTTATTTCACTGCCTTATTCCCTGACAGTCCTGTACCTCCAATCTTCCTGGCAGCTTTCAGTTTCTGTTATATTTAGGAAAGGTTTATTAAGTATTTTTAGTCATCATCTATCTATACACATGTGGGTAGCATTGGCCTGAAATAATGACTGGAGTGGAGGCTAAAGACGTATACTTAAATGTTTCTCCTAACTTTATGGAGTTGGTGCTGGGACAAAAACCCAGTGCAAATATGAGGTCTGTTAATGAACTGACCCTTAAAAGAAGAAAAACACTGCATGGAAATGGGAATTACATTCATATTTTGTATTTACTCTTCAAATAAATATTTAACCCTTCTCAGTGCTAACTCACCTGGTAAGTGCTAGCTGTTCCATATGGGATGGCTGCTCTGAGAGTTTCCAGAAGTTTGTCATACTTTCCTGTGGGAACATGGGTACCTCGTGTGCTACCAGCATTGCATTCGGTATTGGTGAACTGGGATTGACAGCACAGATGCCGATTGTCACTGGGCTGGGTCGGTTATGGATAGAAATTGGTTCTCCTCTTTGATTAACCTGAACAGAAGGGAAAAAAAAAAAAGCCCCATCAACACTGACGTTTGCCACATGATCTCTCAGAGAATATGCTACCAATACATTTAATGGTGTTTTGGCTTGGGGAATCTTGAGCTTATGTACTGGGTTGGTGAGGAGGGAGGGCAATGTGGAATAATGAGAAAGGAATGTGTATGAATGACAAGAAAGAAAAGAAGTTGAGTAAGGATAAAGGAGGACTGGAAATCACTGGCTCTTGTGTAGTCTAAAGTGTTGAGTATCTGATTGCTGTGGTCAGAAACCTCGAGTACCATTATCTTGAATTTCTCCTAGTGTAAACATGATGGAAGAGGCACTCTGTTCTGATGATTCACTGTCTTTGTCAGCATTACTGTAATATTAATGAGACCTGGTTATGAACTAGGATCCTGCTAGGTGCTGTACAAACACAGAATGAAAAAAGATCCCAAGTAATTTATGTGTAAGACACGAAATTATAGAAAGAGAAAAATAAGAAAATACAAGGAGATAAGAATAAGTTGGTAAGTATGATTGAATCACATGCTGTGTACTGCTATCAGCATTTGAGGCATCAAAGAAAAAGTGTTTTCTAAGAAGGAATTTGAGGGAGAACAGTGCATTGAGTTTGTTGATACCTATAGAATCTCCTCCCAAGTGTGAGACACAGTATGTAAAAAAGATCAAATGCCCTTTTATTTTATTTTTTTTTCATTTTAATGTAAATGAGTCAGTAATGTTGCTATTTTCTTGGGTTGATTGGTTAGGGCAGCTGCTTCCTTGATAGTAAATGAGGTCTGATAAATAATTCAGGGATAAATCATAAAGTACCTTGAAAACAAAGACTCTATCTAATTAACATTCTGCATGTGTATCAACAATGCAAGTATGAATTAATCAAGGCAAGACCAAAGGATGTTGCAATTATCACAAGGTGAGGTAATGAAACCCCATGAGAAACACTGTTGAGCTACATCATGTAAATAGAATTCAGATATTTTAGACATGCTGTGAATATAGTATTGTAGCAATATAGACTGTTGCCAGAGTCTTGCAGGGCTCTTAGGCCAGTACTTGGGGTAGGTGACCGGCAGGATAGTGATATTGCCTGCAAAGATTCTAGGAGCTGCAAGTGGGGAGAGATTGCCTGGGAAAGGCTGGCTGCCATTTAGTCTAGGTTGAACTGATGTTGAGGGCTAAAAACCTTAGTGAGATAGCACAGAAATTTGCTAGAACAGTCCTAGCTGTTGCTATAGGAAGGAGTAGGTGCTTACAAGGAAGGGTGAAAACATCGCTCTTTGTCCTCCTCTGATTTGCAGCATTGCTGTTGCTGGGTTTCTGGACTATTGCCTTTAAAGCATGAACATAATGACTCTACAGAAGTAGAGACACATATCCATACATGTAGAGTAAACAGAGAATAAAAATAGTGAGAATGAACAGATATGGAATACCTGTTGAGCTGATGGAGGAAAAAAAGGGTAATTATTGCAAGCAATTTTATCTTGACCATGCCAAATTAATTTCATTTGCATTACTTTTTACCTCGACAAACTTGCTCTCGAAGATGGGAACAGAGGTAAAAGGACCATATTCTCCTTGCCTAAGAAGTTTCTGAAGGTCACCCATAAAAGACTCCTGACTTGAACTGATGCTCTTAAAATCAAACTTACTATTCATTTTCCCTATACAAAAAACAAAAATAAATTTACAAGTTAAAGAAATTAGAGATAAAAAAGCTTATATGTTAGCTCCTCCCAATGATGATGAAAAGAAACAAACATAATTCTTCCTGATAGGTTTTATTATACTACTAAACAGCAGAACCTCTTCCCTGTAAACCACACAGTTTTAAGAACATGCAATCTCAAGTGTAAAGGGAAGCTTACTAAGGCTTTCTCACAGCTCTTGACTCCTCTTTTACTCATTTAAGGAAAAAGGGTCTGTGAATCTAAAACCACTAGTTTGCACATGATATTCTATACTTCATTATGTTATTTTTGTTTATAAGTAACCTTGTATATTTTTGCCACTGTTAAGATTTTTTTTTTTTGATGTATTTTTTACATGAGTATAGTGACATACTTTGCAAATAACAGTAGAAGCCCTTGGACTGTTCTTAGTGCTAGGTGGTAACTTTATCTTCACACCTCTTGGATCACATATTTTGTCAAGAGGAGGGCAGGACTTAGTAGATGCTCTGAAGTAGAAATTCTCCAGCAGCTGACCAGGCTGACTGTAACACAGAAACTGGAGAATAAGTAGCATAATACTGATTGACTCATTGAGGGGAAAAAAATATTCAAGGTTACTCATTAATTACATTTCACAAGTCTTTAATAAACAGCTAATTTCTATTAAGTAGATACAAAGTTAAGTGATTTGTTCACAACTGCTCAGTAAGTGGCAGAATGCCAAGTAGAATAGAAACACCCTGCCACTGTTTTTTTTGAAAAAATAGATATAGTAGACTTCCACTTCCCATTCATACCTTGTTTCACTTAGGTCAATCCATTTCTTACACAGAGGAGTATGTCTAAGAAAAGAGAGGCCACGAGTGTGGTAGTCACTTCTGCAGAGCCCACTGGAATTCTCCCAGTACTAAAACCCCATGATTGGCAGCATCATCAGGCACGGTCTCGATGATATGGTTTCGCCGCTTGAGTTTCTTTAAGAAGTGATGATATGAAGAGAAGTGGTACCTGAATGCATGTACATGAGGCAGCAAGTTTTGTTGTAAAAGTCAGGCAGGGTGGTTTGTAAGAACTCAGCCCCATCACTGCTGGCATCACAATACATTACCTCGTTTGTGCTCTCACCAGTCCTGGCAGCAATTCCATTTCTTGATTGCATCAAGGCATAGGGGTAACAGGTAGCATGGATTCACCTGTAACACTGGCACATTAAGGGCATGATAACATCAGAGATTTTTGCATAGGTATTGTCCATGCAGTGCGGGCTGCCAGGGAACAGCAAGAGTTGGTTTGCTCCAACAAGGACGATGCACTGGGAGCCAAGGCTGACCTCATCAGAGGCATTGCCTTGAACAGTCAAGCCATAGCCCTTCCATCCTGCAGAAATCAAAGTGAAAGGGCTGAGCAGGACAGTGATAAAAGGGTCTACTGACAGGCACAGACAAGACAAGGTACAGAACCAGGTCTGGAGTCCATCCTGAGACTGTGTTCCAGGAGTCCAGTCATGAGCAGCAGGAGGCAGGACTAGAGACAGAACTGGGACAGATGTCCAAGGAAGTTCACACAGGAGTCTGAGATAGCCCTAAATACACCTAGAGCCTCTCTCAAACAAGGACTAGGAGGTGCCCAAGCCAGGGCTTAAGTGTAGCTCCCAGACCCATGGGCAGGGGTGTGGGTTGCAGATCCCAGGTGAGGCTGGTCAGGGCAGTTAAGGCCTATTGGTGCACTCAGGGCCCTGGCCTGAGTGTTAATGAGTCAATTTAAAATGGAGCTTGCATTCATGTGTCTTGTTCTGGTTTGTAAATTTTAGCTTCTCTCTATACATTCCTTTGCCAGAGTAACCTTTTAGATCAGCCAGGTGATGTAATAATTAACCTATGATGTTAGCTCCTTTTTTTCACCTTATGTGATAACACTGCTGCTTCTAACTCAGCCTGGTGCTTGGACAGGGCTCAAGGCCGTGACTGAGCACCAGGCTGGTTGAAGCAGAATTGATAGGGCAAAATGAGAGTTATGTTTCTGACAGTCTGAAGAACTGTTGTGCAATCTGCTTTGCAGGCACACAGTCTCCTTTGGGTAGATACACATCCTCCCTTGCTTAGGTAGTGCCCACCCTAGCACAGTTTCTGGACTGTCTGGTAACACTATGCACAGACATAGCAATGTCCAGCAGAAATGCTTTCTATACTCTCCACTATACAAGACAACTCTGATCCAGCATGGAAAAAAATAGTGCTTTTCCTTCCCATCTGGATTTCAGCTCTGTAATACACATGACTGGGGAAGGATAAATAGCATTGCTTTAGCAATACCACCACTAACAAGTGCTTTTTCAACACTGAATTGCCTTTCCCTCTCTAGCCAATGGAAATGTAATTGTGAACATCACCACTAGTGAGCTGGAGGAGACTGGCTCCACAGTCAAGTGGTCACAGCTCTTGCCTGACCCATGGAAGGTGCAAGTCCTGTTTTCCTACCCCAAATCCACACATATACTCAGCCCTTGTTTGGACTGTGCAGTAAGCGTGGTATGCGGATACCAGCGGAAGGAGAGTCTGAGCTAACGCAGTGTTAGGAAGCAGGAGAGCCACAAGGACTCTTGTAGTGCAGGATAATAACATTTTCACACCTGAAAAAGCATTTCTGTATGATGCTCTGTTGTGTCATGTCCCCTGGCCCCCCACTGGTAGCTAGCTCCTCCCACAGCCTTGCCTCTTCCTCACCCAGGAAAAAGAGTTAGAAATGACATTTAATAAGACAGCGCAGACTATGGTGATGGGGCAGGGCACAAGGCATGGCCAGACAAGCATAACTGTTTACACTTGAACAGCCCTTTTTATTCCTTTATCCCTTCATTTTCCTGCATCTGTTTCTCCCCAAAGCCCCTATACCCACTCCTTTCACCACTTTTGGTTTCCTCCTTAACATCCCATAAATCTTGTACAATCCTAAAATGATTTTCCCTTGCATTCCATAATGTGTCCTTGCACTCCCAGGCAGTAAACTCCCATAGTCTGAAAGGTGATGGTGAGAGCCCTCTCCCATTGCCTCGTGTTGATGGGTTCCAGGCCTGGGCAGGGGCTGAGGCACCCCTGGGACAGCCCTGGGAGGGACCCAGCCAGGACTGTCCCCTTAAGTCCCCAAGTCCTTAACTTGGGTTCCCACCTGCCACTGTGCCTTTGTGCTCCTCTGGGATTGTGGAGATGGGCCTTTGATGGGCTGGTGGCTCCTGCTATGGGCCTGGGAGTACCTGGGGCAGGGTGCTATTCGGGTTCGCCCACCTGCCATCCTCTCTGTGCTCCTTTGTGTGTGTGCTTTTTATCCCACCCCTTAACAAAGGACTGTTATTTTTGCTATTGTTTTGTTTTAAGCTAACCCTAGCGACCACCTCTTAGAAAAACTCCAATTAATGGAGTAGGCAGCAGCATGATTCCTTAGCAACGCAGGCTGCCAAGAGCATATTAAGTCCTGTCTTCTGCTCTGTTCTCTGGCTTTTCATAGCACATTGGGCAAATTGTTTGGATTTGACCAGTAGGAAGTAAATTACAGAAAGTCAGTCATGGATGTACAGTGCCAGCTAACTATCTTTTATTCAGATAGGTTCAAGTACCATTGCATCTGCATGTATACCTCTCCCCTCCTGAAAGACTGGAAGATAAGTAGCTCTCAGGCCATTTTTTTTTTCATTATTCAATACCTTTAGTGATGAATAGGTACCTAGCGCTGACACAAAAGCCCCAGCAGGCTGTGCTTGCAGAAAGACACAGTATGCCAGAAACAACCAGCCGTAATCAGCATTGGCTCCAGTTCACTCGCCTACACGTTCCTGTGAGCTAATTCCCTCGAGTGCGGCACATGCACCCACCACAGGGCTCTGCAGAGCTACAGCCCAGGTGGCTGACCACCAGCCTTCACCAGGAACGTGCCTGTTCCAGCAACCTCATCCATATACGAGAAAGCTATAGGAAGATATTAAGCCGAATTTTTTTCACTGCAGCTTTTCCACATATGCATGAGGGTGTTCTTGCCTTAGGTGGGGTTTGTTAGGTCAGATGGCAGTTGCCCAAAGTAATGCAACATCATCCTGAAACAAGAGCAGAGCTGAAGAGCCTGTCAGCACCAGTGGGCAATCCAGCTGGCAATAAACCACAAGAAAAAAATCAAGCATAATAAGGTAAAGTATCAATATTGCAGCATATCTGTCAGGCCACCAAAGCAGGTCTTTTCACACAGTATGGAACAGATCCGCAACTGAGGTAATGATTGCAGTCCCCATTATCAGATTAAATTAAAGGCAACTAAATTAAAGGAAGTTACTGATTAACCAGGACCAAGAACTGCAGTTGGACTGTTCAAAATTGAGTGGAAGTGAGTTAAAACAGATGAGGAAATTCAGCACAGAAAAAAGTAAAATGATGCGTATGAGGAAAATATTTTCCTAAACTGTCATTATAACTGCTGTTCCTAGGTTGACTAGTACCAATTAAGAATGAGGCTTTAAGGTTATCTGTATTTTAAGATCCATAAAAACTCACTGGTCAGAAGCCCTGAAGAACAAAAATTGACTACTGGAAGTAGAGAACAAACAGAAGTCATCATTATGTGGTTACGTGAGATAGTGATGCAGTTCTGGTCTCCTTGTCTCAGAAATAATAAAGCAAAACTGAAAAGGGTGCAAAGAGGAGCAACAGGGATCGTCCAATTTATGGAGACCTGGAGACAAGACATGACCACAAAGGGCAGACTACATAGATTAGGACTCTTAATCCAGATGGCAACCACCTATTAAACTATGGGTGGCAAAATGAGGGTGACTTCTCTGTGTGCTCCAATGCAAAAGCTCAGAGGCATCAAACAGAAGTAGGAGGTGGCAGATTCAGAACAAAACAGAGGAGGCTGCTTCACACTGTGAAAATGTGGGATTTCTTGACACAAACACCATGGGTGCTGGGGGAGTATTTGGAAGGTGGATTATTATCTGCTTGCCATGCATTCATGCGCCTCCTAACAGGTGAACCATTGGACTCTTTTTTTTGCAAGGAGGAGATTTAAAAGGAAAAAGAAGTATCTAAAGGTGTACAGGCAACACAGCACAGGGAAATTTCTGGCATTATGTTGTCTCTTTCTCAGCAGTTTCTCGAGTAGTCCCACAGAAGCTGCCTTCTCCTGTACATCATTGCAGAACTAAGTCCCCCTTAGTGCTCCAACCAGCACAACATTTCAAAATGATGAAGTCACCAGTTATTTTGTCACAACAGACAAACATCCCAGTTAGGAAATGCTCTTGTCAGACAGGTAATAATGTGTTATGTTGTTTTTGAAAAGCTTTACATCCTTGATGTGCTAACTCTTCTTTGGTCTGCTGATCATTCTGCTTTCTGTTAGGTAATGACATCCTTTCAGACTGCTTTGGGCCACAGTAAAATCCACATGAGGAGCATGTCAGGTACTGACAAAAAGCCACTTTGCATGTTTCCCTGTTAATCCAGTGGGACCATTTTTGTGTGCCAGTGGCTGGTAACATGTCAGCATTGCAATATGATTTTTTTTTTTTTTTTTCATGGAAGCAAGTGTCTCTGGATGTGGCTCTCAATCTAGCAGTTTTCCACATCTACAAAAGAAGTAAATCAGTTTTGAGTTCCTACCCTGCTGTTGTTTCTAAGGTAGTTTTTGCACGGGTATATACTTGCCTTCCATCTTCTCTTACACTTTTCCTGAAGTTACTTTATTTCTACTTTTGAATCTCTGTTTATCAAGACCATGCCAGTGCATTTGCTTTCTCTGATATGTTCAGATTATCTGTGGAGTTAATGGTGTACAATTGGGTTTTGGTTTTGCTTGTGAATTAACTCTGCAAAAACTAAGTTGGCTGCCTGTATTTTTAAACCCAAATTGGGCCTATGCAAATGCAGAAGTCCTTGCATAGGGACAGAGCATGCTGGATGTCCCGTACAGTGCTGGGATGGAGCAAGTAATCCCAGCCAGACCAGTCTGACGACACCTAGAGAGCTACTGAGCATCTGTGCATTGCCCTTTTGAAGGCTTTATATTCCAAGAGCTTTGTCAGCTTGTGTGCAATATGGCATGAATGCACAGAGCAAATCTTAATCTAATGCTGAATATGAGTCACTAAGCCCTTTTGGAAAACATGCAACTAGCAGCACATCATGAGGCTGTAACATTTGCAAAACCCACAGGCTTTGCCTCCCCGTGAATTAGCCAAGAAGTGTCTGCATTTCTCTGCTGAGTTTAAATCCACCATGGGGACTCATCTTTCTGGGTGGAGGCTGAGTTATACTTACTAGAAAACAAAAGTCAAGTTTGAAAAAAAAGACCATAAAAAAAATCCATAAAAGAAAACATAGAAGAAACAACAATGTGGATTTTTTTTTCACTCTGAGTAAATATAGAAGTTCAGCTGTTGACAGTATCATGCTGAATGGGTGCAAATGCTGTGTTTTGTCTTTTGAGACTGGCTGGCTTTAGGTTGCCAAACCAATCAGGAGTGACAGTTATTTGAGCTCATGTTCTTCATCATGAGGTTAAGGCACTTAATTTCAATGTACTGACCAAATACTGCTATGGGAAACATATAGTTTCTATTCAACAGATTGCTGCTTTAATGATCATCAGCTGCTGCAACCGTTCTCCCCATTGCAAATTCTTTTTCTTCATCAATAGTTGTGACTTTGACCACCTTGTTGTACCCCTCTCCTAGAAATGTCTCTGCTTTCTCTGACTGCATGCATAATTGCCCTTCCCTGCCTAACCTGTAGTGCCAAGATTTGGCTTTTTCATGGGAGTAACACCAGCTGACTTTAGCTTCAGCAGGGAGACTACCATAGATATAAAGCATTTAAGAAAAGAGTTTCTTACATGGAATTTTGAGAACTGTGTAAAATAATCTCACAAAAGAAATGTTGAGTTGGGAATATATTCCTGAATTTATTTGGGTTAAAAGTCTATTATAAATGTTTGGAAAGTGTCAGCATAAATGACAGACAACTTCAATCTGTTTTTCTGATATTAAAAAATAGGTTCAATTTTGCAGCTAAGGAAAATTTTTGGCAAGTTTTCTGCTTCAGCGTTTTAACATCTACCCTCTTCCTTCCTAGTTTCTCGTCAGATGAGGAACAGTATAAGAGTCATTACATATCAGGCCAATATACTGCTTGATAACCTGGCCTGAATTGGGCTCTGACTCCTCATTTGGTGCTCTCACATTCTCCCACCTAGTTCCTCAGGGAAAGTACAAAGCTATATATCTAACTATTCCAAATAAATGTATCCAAGAAGGAGACTCTGCCTTTAAAACCACTATTGAACTTGGTTGTTGATGAATCTTTACGCATTTCCTGACATGTGTCTTCAGCATTAACCAATACTTACAGCTTTTTGCTATCTGACCCTCACTTTGCCTGTCTTCTCTTTGTCAACTGCAAATACAGGTACATGGAAGCACTGCAGTGCTGTTATCATGTAAGAAAAAAAAGCTGTGATATGTTTATTTTGTTTTGATTTAATGGCTATTTTTCTTACCTAACACAAAACCTCACAAACAGTTCAGGTGACAGTGCTGTTTTTGAGAAGCTGAATATTAGATAACAGAGGGCCACAGAAGTGCTGGGCCACCTTAGCCTGGTAGCTGCTTTCCAAAATGAGATGCCTCTCCAAAGTCTCAACTCTCAGACATAGTTCCTGCTCTGCAAGGGCTGGCAGAGGTGTCAGCCTGAAGAATTTTCCTGGGCATGACTTGCAGCAGGCCCTGAACACTGCTGCCAGACGAAGGCAACGAGGCTGGCATGTGCCATCCCAATGCTGACAGACTTGGAACCAAGGCAACTGGAAGGAAAGGGTGATTCCAGTCACTGTACTGTGCACTTCTGTGGTCAGTGCAGGGAATGTGCAGACTGACTGTGGCATGAAGACCATCTTTACCAGGCATGAGGCAAGCACCACGTCTTCTGGACTGAGACATGTCACTAAAGACAACCTTTAGCACTTGGTGCAGAGTGGCAAGCTGGGGAGGACAAAGGCAGAACCTGCTGGGCGATTCTAGTTGCATATTGTCCTTAAGCAGTACCCATGTTATAATATGTTTTAAGTGCAACCCTTCAGCTCAAGAATCAAAAAGGCTACAGATTCTATGTTAATTAGTAATCTCCGGAGTCATACAGATCTATAATAACTACCCACAGATCAAAGACATTTAAAGTTTAGCATATTTTAATATCAAGATAGAATTAACTTTGTAATTTCTGTAATTAAAGTCCTGAAATCAGTATTTGGAAGAGGCCAGTCTATTATTCTATTTATCTGATTGAATACAGCCAACTTTTGAATGATGTTTCACATCCAGGTGTACAATCAAGGTTTTGGTACCAGCTAGCCAGGATATAAAAGTTGCTGTATGATTTGTAGGTCACCATAGGATTATCCCAGCTGGATGAATGGGACTCACTGTGTATGGTCATTCCCATGTATAGGTGCTGAAGAAAATGCTGTAAGAAGAAAACTACAAATACTGGAATACTAACCTTATCTTCTGTCATTGCTGGCATTACTTCTTGTTGATAAGTAAGTTACTATTTTGGTTGTGCTAAAACCTTATCTAGAGAAGTAAAAATAGTGAAAATATTCCTTAAAATGTTTCCATTTGCAAGTCTCAGTCCTTGAACCAAAGCAACCACATACTTGAAGATCCGTTTGTTCTTGATTTCTTTTCTGAATCTTCCAATCTTCCATGAAACTGTGAGTAGGGAGTGTTGAAAATAAAAAAGTGATTTGAATTCATCTATTTATACCACATTTATATCAATTGATATTACAACCACCAAGGCAAATTCTTCAGAATTTAGGCTTGATAATTGAGACACAGTGGTAATAATGATTTATTACACTACTCCCAGAGTTACCTCTCCAACATGCTTTTATGGCCTTCAGTGTTAATGAAGGATGAGCATCTCAGAAAGTGTGAAGCTTGTTTTCTTGCATAAAACTTTGAACACTGGGCAGAGGGGTTTACAAAAGATAGTAGAGTGGCTAAGGCAGTTTATTTTATCAGTGATTTGGAAAAAAATGATCTTGATTAACCTCTAAATGCTTTATTCGTTACAATGGTAGTTAATTGTTATGATGTTGACATGTGGTTTAAATAGCGCCATGCATTATACACAGCATTGTGCCAACTCTTCTCTGCCATATTTGAGTAATGGTTTTAATGTAAACCAGACCCAAGATATTTCTGGCTACGTTTCCTCACATCTTTTATCTTTGTCTAGCATCTCCAATTGCATGAACAATCTTCCCTCACATTGTTCTTACTAGTGTCCTTTATAAATTTCCAATTTTCATTATATGTGCTGCCTGTAATAACTCCTAACTCTATAATAATCCTTTGGATTTTAATAGGCAGTGTTCTACATTATTTCTCAGAGATGAGTTAAGTCTCCTCTCTCTTCATTTTTCTGTGGTTTACAATTTTGGTACAGTAAATGCAGGCATTCATGAATTTAATTTTGCACCATCCTGCTGCTACTTAGAGAGATCACAAACATGGACATGTAGTCCAGAACAAATATGATCAGTAAGTTGTGTTACTATTTTTCTGAAAAATCAGCTGCTGGGTGCCTGTGAACATGGTGGATGCTCACCTGCCTTCAAACTTTGCAATGGCCCGTGCAGGGAGCATTCAGGCTGTTGCACAGCAAAGTTTGGTTTTAAAACTGGTCTCAGGGAAGCCCTCTGCCCTCTATCAGAGAACTACAGCTCTGGTCCACTGAGGCAGGCAGGATTTAAACCCTGTTTTCTGTGTCATCCCTGACTAAGTCTTCAAAAAATACTATAGACAAATGTTCTGGCTTCATGAATGGAGTTGATGGCATAGCAGTTAACCCATGAACTCCAAGAAGCAAAGTGTTGTAGGGCACGGCTATGATCTTAATCCCAGATGAGATGTGAAATTGCCAAAATACATAATCTGGTGAAGGCTGAGTAGTTCCAGTAACAAAAAGAGAATTTCCTAAAGAAAAAAAAGGAGACTGCTCTATCAAATTCCACACAGTGCAGCACAAGGGCTGTTTGCAACTGCTATGCGATTTAGATGGGAAAAACCCCATATTCTCCAGATTTGACTAGTCTAGTTGTAAAATTCCCCAAACAGTGCTTCCATTTTGTCCCTTGACAGATGAGTGAAAGAACTCACTCTGTATATTCAGTTCATTTGCAATATTGTACAGGAGGGAAGGCCTTATACTCCATATATTATTTTCCCTTCCTTCCTGTCCTCTTCCCCCACCCT
Organism: Tyto alba; assembly: GCF_018691265.1. Classification (NCBI taxonomy): domain Eukaryota; kingdom Metazoa; phylum Chordata; class Aves; order Strigiformes; family Tytonidae; genus Tyto; species Tyto alba. The sequence goes on from NW_024881280.1 coordinate 12,894,929, forward strand.
GAATACCGTGTTAAACCACTATTTTTTTGGTTCAAACAACAAGGCTAAACAGGTGAAATTTTAAATAATGATTGAGGATTTTTTTTATTCATTTAAGTTTCAATATCATTACAGAAAATGTTATGGTACAGAGTTGTTTAACATTAGTTTTATTTCTTTGCTCATTTAATTTCCACACGAATGCTGGTAACACTAATATCTGTACAAGATCAGTCTTTGATTTTTTTTTAGTTTTTAGTTCTGTACATTTTTAAATGTATTGGTTAAAAAGGCTGTCAGCACTTAAGGAAGCAATTTTTTTGTTTGTTGAAATAAAAGGTATCCAGTTACTGCCCAAGAGTACTGAGCTGGGTGGCTGCTGGGACAAGAGAGATCCCTGAATGCGCAGCGAGGTGAGGAAACCTCGGGGCTTCATTGGGTTCCCAGTGCAGCCACTCTGCTTTTGGCACTGTGCACATCAACACGAGATACAAGATAAAGAACAAGCAGAAGCTCTCTGTGAAGCGGTTATGAAGCATACTAATAAGGGAAATCCAAGTGTTGCCTACGCTAGTATAAATAAGCAGACAGCCTTGTTTTAAGAGCATAAGTAGTTGTATCTTAAAGATGAGAAAAAACACAAGTTCTGCAGGCACCTACTGCTGTCTACTAAAAGCTACCGCTATTAGAACTAGCATTGAACACACAAAGCAATTGCAAGGAAAGGAAAAAGTTGCTTTGATATAATCAGAATAAATTTCTTTGTTAAGATTTGTTTTAAAGTTTTTTTTTAAAAGGTATTTATTTAAATTCCATTTGAAATATAATTCAAGATGTTGACTATACTGATCAACTTTTATCCAAATCAGAAAAACTAGCTGTGCCGTTGCATATTACAGGATACAGTCAATGATATGTGGACATGCATCAAAGCTTCGCTCTTCCTGGTGACATCATAGCCTTCCAATGACCATGACATCCACCACCTCCCCCTTGTGAAGCTCCACATACTGCTCTGTCTTTGGAGGTAGCATCAACAGTCCATTGGCACTGCGCATACTCATCAGACGACTGCTCATCTGATTCCCTACAGGAGAGCGAGAGAAAAATTTCAGTTAAGTTTTCAGTTAGTTTCAAACGCTGCAACACACTATGCAGGAAACAAGAACTGTTCTTACAAAGATGGTCATGTTGCTAACTTATTCACAGAGCTGGCATCTCGCTGTTCCAAGGATGGAAACAGAGAACTCTGTAGAGAATTAGTCAGCCTGTCATTGCTCTGGCTCTCAAAACTCTCATTCCCTTTGCTGATTGCTTTCCTATCCATCCTTCCACATTTTCTGTACTTCATATCTTGTCATAGTAAGTTGCTTTTTTGTTGGAATTTCTAATCTTAGCAAAATTACTTTATTTCTCAATTTGTATACCTAATTCCGATTGTACAAGGACTGAAACCAGTCTAGAATGCTTTTAATATACTGTTATAGAATAAGTTTGTTTAACTGTATTCTTCTCTCTGAATAGTAGCTTTAGTAGCTTAGCACTAGTAGCTAAAGTAGTTGAAACCTTAGGCCGCAAGGGCTGAGGGAGAGTAAACTTTTTGATAAAACTAATGCTGCTAACACAGAACCAGCTGAATCCAGCAGATGTGAGCAGAATGAAGAAGATAAGGACCAGGAAACAATTCCAAGAGAATGAGGTAACTTCAGAAGAAGGCCAGCCTAGCAACAAAGAAAACCAGTAAGAAATCAAGAGATGAGACCACCGACCAGAATTAAGTGACTGGCCTTGCGGACTGGGTGCTGGGTGGTATGGGTATAACTGGAGGGCACTATCTGGGGTAGGGGTCACCCTCTAGAAGCACCCAGCTTGAGCTGTAACCTGAGAACTGATAAAAGAGGAATTGGAAACCTTCACTTGGACTTCACAGTTTTCAGCGGGATCCTAGGGTTGGACCCTGTTATGGTAGATGGCTGCGTAAATCCGTAACATATACCACCTCAAAAGAATGGGTTTCTTTGGGACACTGAACTTCACAACATCCTGAGAATAAACAGTATTGTCTTAGTAGTACTGACAAAAAATAAAAATGCAGTAAAAATTCATGCCCTTTAATTTCTTGGGTTTCAAACTTCTAGATTGACAGAGAAATTATTCCAGACAGTCTGCCTGCATAAGGAAAGAAGTGGTGTACAACGAAACAGAGTTAAACCAACTACAGCATTACAGATGTAAGTAATATCTTGACTTATACCTGGAAATATGTCAGAGACTGTGTAATCTTGTGAGTCAATGGTAAAAACTTTCTCCGAGTAAACAGTAAGATACATTTGAGCTCATGTTTTCCCTGTGGAGACTTGTATATAGTGCTTTGTACTGAACAATTTGGATGTAGCAAAAAGACAATTAGTTGCTTAAGGACCCGAATCTCTTGAGAAACTGGCAGAGTCAGTCTTCTGGCAGCATACAGCCAAAAAAGTATTTATAGTATTTACCTCTACTGCACTTGAGTATTCAGAAGTATCCCTAGGTGGCAAGCATGACTAATAAAAGTCTTAATCTGCTTTAAGAGAATACATACAGCCCCTGCTCTCTTTTCTATTTTTCCAGTTCAGCTAGAATCACACTTCTTTTATTTGTATTGTTCCTACCTATGCCCCAACTTGTGTTCATTTAGTACATGCACAAGAGCAAAAGTAAATAAATGTGCTGGTGAGTGCAAGTAAGCACGAATGGATTTTATAAAAAGGAAATGTGTACACATATACAAGCATATAGGTGTATTTGTGTGTGTCTGTGCGTGTATAAAGGCAGGTTATTCAGATAAAGGAAGTTTTAATGGTTAAGTTGGCAAGTCATATCATGATTGAATTTCGTCCCAATGTACATGCATGCATGCGCACAAGTATGTTAGCAAATCAGTCTGCATAAGGAAGGCTACATGAAAAAACATGTAGAGATGCTCAGTTGTTTTCAGACATATATGTAGGAGGGCAAGGACCCGTGTGAGTGTGTCTGCCAGTCTGTGTGACTGGGCACTAACCTGTACTCTGTGCCCAAGGTAGTGGTTCTTGGTGATGCCAAGTCAGAATGCACCGATGATATTCTGGGCGGGGGTCCAATTTTACATCACATGATAACTGTAGAAGAAGCAAAGAAAGGATGAAAATGATTGCACTAAGATAACAGAATAGTCTACTCAGTTGTTTTTGCTTAAAAACAGCCTTTTAAAAAACCTGTGTTTTGAGGTCTGATGGTGTCTACTGCAAGATCAAAAGGTGTAGAAGGTAAAGACTGCAGTATTTTTGAGAAATATAGCTGTGATATTATAATATCAAAGTGTGTGATGGAGTCTACATGCATTAAGTGGAATATTCCAAAGCTGCTCCTTTACTGGGTGTTTAAAGATAGTATTTCTCTGGAAAAAAGCTTTATTGTTCCTGGCCTCTGGATTACACTGCATAAGGATAAAAATTTTATTCTCATTCAAAATCCTGTTAGCTCTGACAAAAGAGAAATGGCCAGTCTTTGAAATGAAAAGACACACAGGGGATGGCTCACAATGGAATTTAATGGAACACTTTGTAAAATTCATGCAAAAGTGAGGGTCACTACAAATTGCTCTCCAATTTAGAATATTTTAGCTGTGAGACAGAGAAAAATCTGGATGCCTGAGGAGGTGTGAGAGATGTGATAAGCAGTAAGAGAAAAGTGCATATCCAAGAACACTATAAAAACTATAAAAGGTAATGTGTTCATTGGTACTTTATTTGAATCAAAAATAGAATCATACATTATAATAACATGCCTTGACTCTATATTAAACAGCGTTACAATAGCCATGATTTTTTATAAGAGTGAAATGAATAGTTTAAGGGAAATTATATTGCTTAAAGTGGGGGTCATGTGGGTTACTTATATAAATAACTCAAGAACAGAAATGCTTTAAAGTTTCTGTTTTCTATTGCTAGTACAGAACTATCCAACCGTTTAGGTATTCTCAGATGACTCTGCATTTTTTACCACAGGTTAAAACAAGTGATTTTTTTAAACAGGAAAGTGTCACTCCTGCTTGATTGACAAATGGCTGCCGCTGAATCTGTATATCTTGCTCCAATAGATGGCCATCTAACTCCTAGAAATTGTGGGACTGAATATTGCCATTCACAGATTGAGCATGTACCTCTGTTTTGTGTGAACTTCCTTCAACTTGCCATAACTAGTCTAAGGCTCAGATGCCCCAAACAAGATAGCCTTTCAGAGCCAAAAGAGCTGTGCTTCAACATCTTGAGAGAATTTTTAAATAGAGGACAAGCTTCTTACCCTGGCTTTGATGATGGTGGGCCGAGGATCCAGGATACCCTGCATTTTCCTCAGTGCAGGAACAACAAAGAGATTGCAGGTGACAACAGCTGACACAGGGTTGCCTGTAGGACAAAGGACAGTTGGTGGTTTACTCTTGATTTACTCTGTGAAATGATGAAAGTGATTTCATGGTCTTATAGCAGTTGCACTCTAAAGGACTCGAAGACATTTCACTCAAGAGCGGAGGGGCATGTGGCAAGTACACCTGTTGAAAGCTACACTGTCTAGATGATGGTGTGCTGAAATCCTGCTCTGACCAGAACTGCCCCATGTTCCTCAGGCCCTATCATTTGCTTCCGTTCTTCCGCTGCCTTTTATCTTATGCCTAGATTTGTCTGGGGCCAGAACAGGGTTTATTGTGCACAGGTATAGGTCCTAGCTGATAGGGCTCTTGATTCATGATTAAGGTTTCCAAGACCCATGGAAAAATAACTTTCCATCCCTAACAGAGTGGCAAAATGCTTTAGTAGAAATTATGAGGAGAATGCTACTGATTTATATGTTTGCTGTTGACTCACAAGAGATGTGTATGATCAACATCTGTCAAACACTACTTGTCTTACACATCTGGACTTCCCTAGATGACAGTTCTAAAATAAATACTACAATCCGACAGATGCTTCACTGATCTCTCCTCAAGAGGAGAATGTACTACAGCAACTAAAACAAGAGAGAGAAAAAGCACTAGAGACATATGAAAACCACCAGCTTATCAAGAGCAGGATTCCTTGTGTAGCTAGAAATCCATGCAAAGACATAGCAACACGAATAAAATAAATTCCTCCTGATTTAGGAGGGTAGAGATCTGTAGCCAGATCCTGATGGAAATGTTTACTGGGAAGGTGGCGATTTCCCAAGGCGACGCAGCACGCAGGAGGTGAAGTGATGCTGCCCTCTTTTGGTTCCACAGTACACTCATGACAAAAAAAACTATTCTGTGACATGCTCCTTGGCACTCCCTCACTTTTGTCTCCATTTTCAGTACTTCAGAGTGGATGCACTAATTTACATGCACAGAATATTTACTGGGAAGGTGGAGGGAGCTGTAGGAAAAAAACACCCCTGTATAGTACCACTTACAAAACCCAAGGAAATTGTTGGATGGAAGAAATCATAAGGCCTGTACACTGGCAAATTCTGAGGACAGGAACAAGAAAGAACTCCTTAGCATATCCCTAAGTCCATCTCTTCTGGAAATTTCTGGGAAAACCTTACAGGTACCTCCCTTAGGGTTGCCAACGCCAGACATAGGTGCTGTGAAATGTTACTATTCTGTTTCATGGCTGCCATCTATGCACAGCAACAGAAGTAATCTACAAAACATCTTACCTGGGAGCGCAAAGATTATTTTTCTTACGCCATCAATATCCAGAGTTGCAAAAGTTGTTGGCAGGCTATGGAAAAGGAAAGCTATTTAATATCTGCACTAGACTTTGACTGAACGTTATTATATTATTATTTAAAACATTTGGAAAAGAAAACAAAACAGGATCTTTCTCTCTCTAAGCAGTTCACTAGCACTTGCTGCTTATTCCATGCTGCGGGTATAATACTCTCTTTGTGATGACAGAACAATTAGTTTTTCTTGGTATTCAGCCATTAAGTTTTAAATAGATGTTTTTGCTTCTGGTGAGGAAACATCTAAAAGCAGATGAACTAGTAATCAAAAATCTAAATCCTGTCTTCATGCTAGAAGCCAATAAACAAAGAAGTAACATTGAAATTACATAGTTACAGAGCTGTATTTGTTTTACATATAAGGCTCTCCATATTTTTTCTAACATTAGTGATACTAATTTCCCTTACTCCTTTGTCTATGGCAGTAGTGACAACGGAGCAGTATTCCAGAGTGGCAAATGCTAGCTGGTCTGCAGATGAACAAACTCAGACACACAGGCAGAGCGGCAGTCAGGTAAGACCGAGGTCTATGAGTAAAGAACTCTGCCTTTCAGAGCTGCTCCTGAGTGATCTTTACTTACTTGTTACCAGGGCTATTACAGTTATACAAATAAGACAGTAATGTGATGGCTCAAGAATGTGGCTGGCAAAGAAAAGGGACTCATCCATTGAAAAAAGTCTTCTATATACCTACGGTAATGTAATCCTTTTAAACATTAGAAATGATACGTTACAGGAGCAATAATTAGGCTGAGTTCCTTGGCTTTCTCTTGAACTAACAACTATCACCTGGTCAGCAGATGACAGTTGTTGACCAGCAGCAACTTTGGAGATTTGCCACACTTCGATCATTACTATCTAGTTTTGTATCCGCTAGGACTAAGCAATATCCTATTTTACCAGGGGAAGTTGGTGTTTGCAGTTTCCAGTTTAAAATGTCTCTAACTTAATGGGAACTACATGCTACACCTCCAAGTCTTATAACCAGTACACAAACTGAGGTACAAAAAAAATCCAATTGCTAATTCATATTTACTGGAAACTCTGAATTCTCATATGAGATTTCAATACCATCATTGGTAAAGTCTTCCAGTACCTTCCTCTGGCAGTGCTGCTGACAAGATACAACCTTACATTAGCTCAGCAACTTTCAGATCAAGTGGAGGAATGGTAAATCCCAGGCATCACTCTGCAGCCATGTAGCACATCGAAACACAGGCACACAAAGCAAATTCTGGCTTTGCTCTTGGAATCTACTTAAGGGAATTTTTCCTAATATAGTAATCACAATTCATATCTAAGACCTTTTAAGACAGAATTAATAAAAACTAAGACACATTATTTGCGATTGCACTATAGCCAATGAAAATGAGAGTGCTTACATTCTCAGTAAGATTAGATGACCAAATGTTTCGGTAGCAGTAAAAATAATTTATGGCATAAAATTAAAATGGATGGTTGGAGAAAATAATGTTTCTTAAATCTTTTCTGGCTAGTTATTGAAAGTTTATTGCTACAAGTCTACTGAGGGATCACTGGAAGAAAGAGTTACATTCGCTTTCAGATAAGACAGAACCAGAAGTTAATAATCTGAATTCTGTAAATCAGATTATCCATTCTTGTCAGCAGCAGAGACTGGAGTGCAGATCCCACTTTTGGGTCTTCCCCCCACTGGCTGCAGCAGTATGACAGAAGCAGTGAGCAATTTCCATGCCTGGGCTACATCCAGCACAGGAATAAGCATGCTTTCAGCTCACTTGTTCCTTTTACGGGAGGGAGGTGGTGGTAGTAGCAGCACAAGCACCAAACCCACGTGCGGTTCTTTACTGGATTGTATGCAGAGACAGTAAAAGTATTTGTCTGTTTTCACAGCAAACACAACTTTCTGTTCTGCTCCCTGGCAACAACTATGGGAATCATTCCTCAAAGCTGCACATGGCCTTGTGTTACTGGGCCATGCCAACCTAGTTTGCAAACAAACTGCACTTAGTGAGGAAGAGCTGTAGACATCTTTCTGCTACTATACTGTGAGAGGGAACTATTTTCAGTACACATAGTTTTCATTTTCTCTACAAAGTACACTTCCAGACTCATTAATTTGCAGTGCTACAGCAAAGGAAAGCAATGCTGAAACAGTTTTCCGAGGCAGACTAAACACATAAAGGATTGTGTTTATTTTAAAATTACTATGCTTAATATGCCAGTTAGATAAAACTTTGTAAATTAGCTGTCATTCCACCTCTCTCAAGAAATTGCTTGTTTGCAGGAATATGACTTATGCAAATTTTGAAGTGAAATGAGATGCTCATTAAGCAAACCAGCAGTTAAATGTCCTTATATTCCCCAGTAATTTCATAACAATGTCAATATCTGAGCTTTGTGAACACAGTGAAGACTGTGGCCATGCTTATACCATGCTGGTTTCCTCCCAATCCCCAAACCTGATTTGCAACAGTTACCAGAGAAATATCTCTTACCGATAAAAAGGAATCTCGCCATTCCAGTTAGTATCACCCATAAAGGCAATGACTAATCTGAATAGGACTGATTTTGCTTCTTTTCCCATATATAGCTACCATGTGGTTTATAGTGTATTTGGAAAACTGAAATCTGCTGAAGCACTTATACAGGATATTTGGCCCAATATAGCCTCCATCTATGCTGCCTAAGTAGAAAGATTTCTTACCCTGGTTTCATAAAAACTCTGCCAAAGTGAATCTGTGCATGAAGGTCAATATCCAGCACCTGTTTAAGGTAGTCCTGTTTGAATTCAAAAAAGAAAATCAATTAAGTAACTCAAAGTGGCTTACATCATCTAAGCATTCAAAGCAATTAATTAATATCAAGTGAAGATGAAAGACTTTTCATATCCTGAAAGTGCTACAGTCCAGTGGGGAATTTCCAGTATTTGAAAGAAAGTACTTTCAAAAAGAAGAGGTGAAGAACAGACTCATTTTAGGTGCCAAACCTGTCTCCATGAGGACATAGTGATATATTTACTTAAAAGTCAGCTGCAGTATCAGAATCTTAGAGGACCCCACAAATACCTAATACTTAAACATTCTCTAGGTCAAAGATGGAAAAAGCCTTTATGGTTCAAAATTAAGACTTAAAATCATCAAGTTATGTAACTTTTGCCATGAAAGCTATTTAGCAGTAGAGTTAAGAGATCTCCTAGTATTTTTAAATCAATACTGTACTGTAGAAATCATAGTTTTCCAGGATACTGTCATTATTATAATTTCTTGGGGACACGGTCTAATTCACAGTGGTTGGGTTTAACAGTCCTTAGAAAGGAAAAACTGTGGGTGGCTTGTGTGTTAGTTGAAGTTAAATGACTTCGCATAAACACAATCGATCCAGTTATTAAAACAAATTGAATTACTTGTTTAGTCTTTACTGAAAATTGCTGTGCTCAAAGATGTAGTATCCTGTCTGTTGTGTTTAGTGAGATTAAAGACACAGGACATAACAGTCAACTGTGAAGAGACACTTTGGAAGCAGTAAATCTAAAGCTTCCTTGCAGTTTCTCCTTCTTCTTTTTTTTTTTTTTTTTTTAAATGATGTGTGTTCAAATACTTGGAAAGCAGTAACTTTTTTCAGCCAGGCTTGAATTCTCGATAATTGATTATATTAACCCTGATTTTACTTTCTATTTACTTTTTGGACATTCAGAGTTATTTCATCAAAACTGTTGAAAGTGCAGTATCAGAGGGCTAAGCATCAGGAGAGTATAGAGCCTATTGACTTTATGCTTTTGTCTCAAATTCAGACTGGGGAGAAATTAGCCAGAAGGCATAAATGTCTGTAAAACTATTCAGCAGTCCAGTCACTTCCTAGTGCTCCTGTGTCTGCACTATGTCGCCATGTTCCCAATTTAAAGACCAGCATTTGTTCTTGATTATTTTTCTAGGAATATTGAGGACAATAACGGGATTGAAAGTAATTGGCACTGGTTTAACTAGGTACCCATTTTCATGATGTATCCAACAATATGATTTCTACTCAGAAAATTGACAAAAACAGCACTCAGGTTTGCCATCTCCTAATGACTGTCTTTAGTATCAGTTATAAAAGGAGAGATGTTTCTTTTACCTGCCAAACTCACAGATTCAGCCTGGGATCAAAAAGTAATCTGAGTTTTCCTTCGCATAAGTCATGATTAATAAATGTCCTGGAGGTTCATCTACGCCCCACCAGCATCTGTGTATCCCTATTTTCTTTGATGGTTTTGGCACAGGGATTACCAACAGGAACTCAATCAACAATTCTGTTAATGATTCAAAAGGCAAATATATCAGCTCACTGTGTCTTGTATGTACTGCCTCTGTAGGACTATCAGGTGCAAAATGTGATAAAACTATTTCTGTAACAGATATAGCTTTGGCATATTCAGGAAACAGATCTGCTGAGTAAGAAAGAGCTATTTATATACTCAGGTTGCTTTTTGAAGTACTTTCAAAGTAGCTTTATCCTAGCTACATTTTACCTGCTCTAAAAATAAAAAGAAGTCTGTTGCCTTTGTGTGCTATTAACCAAGCACCTTCCTCATCATAACTACATACATCATTCCTTAAATAAAAACACATCTGCAAATCACTCACTCCAAGAATGGAAATCTTCCCTGCTGTACTATGTCTACTATAGTACAGTAATAAGACAAAAGGAAAGAGGATAGCATTGAAGACTATTTTTTTAATTAATTCATGTTTAAGTGTTCTAAAAAAGTAAGATCCCTCTTTAATAAACATTAATAAAAGGGTAGAAGTTCTGATGACAGACTCTGGCTTGAAATTCTTATATATACTGTAGCAAGTCATACTTAAATTTAGCATACCTTTTCCCCCATAGATACACCTCCTGATGTAATGATCACATCAGCACGGCTGATACCCTCATTCAGTGCATTCAGTAAATCATCTGGGCTACAGAAAAGAACAGGCAAGCAGATTAGTGGCACGGAACTATTACGAGTTATAGCATGTCTGTGTGCACACATACAGATGTATATATACACATGGATTTTAAGAAGTAGATACAGCTCTAGAATAATGTAAGATCTTTTCCGTAAGACTCCACACTGCTCTATTCAAGTCAAGAACTGCAGTCTCATTAAGTGAACACTACACTGTTTGGCACCTTTCTTTCCAAGAGCTTTACAACAGGAACAGTGGGATACTTTAGGTTGGGATTGAAGAACACTAATATGAGCGTCTAAAAGTATGTAATTTGCAGGGTATACAGCAATACACATTATGATTTAGATGAACTGATAGGGCTACATAGTGGGACCTGACACATGAAAATTACTGTCCACCAAGCAGGCTGCAGTACTACCTGTCTAGCTTATCTGATGTGTGCAAAAATGGGGGTAAGGCTCCACTTCAGGCTTCCACTAGTGAGAAGTGGGAGTAAATCCTTTGTTTATCTTTTCCATTAGAAGGCTCTGCAGCAAAGCCAAGCTGTACATCCACTTTGTCTTGAAAAAACACAATCCATTCTGTTCAAGTATCTGTCTACCTTCAAGAGAAACTGTGTATGGGGCGCTGTAATGTTCCTCCATACAGAGTGTAACTGCAAAGGTGAAGGATAGAAGCTGAATATCTATTGCTTTTGGTGTGTTAACTTTTTTTTTTTTTTTTAAGATCTAAACTGGAAACTTTGAAGTAGCCATTATCTATCTAACAGAAGTACTGATGATAATACAGAGCTTCAAGGCATGCAGTGGAATACAATCTACACAAGACCAAAGGAATCCAAAAGAATTTCCAATGTATTAAACGCATACATACTTTGCATTTAACATTTGTGAACTGACCAGAGGCTGGCGAATTGCCGACTGTATGTAATGTTCCTTCAACATTATGTTTTTACTTTAATGATCCTGAAAGTGTTTCATGGGAACATACTGTTCCTTCTTAGAATGCAATTGAATGAATGGGTAATAATGCTAGTGACTGTATAAAGGACTTCACCTGGAATATAGCACCTCAGTTAAATGCCACGCTTCAATTACAAAATGCCATTAGAGATTATCAAGGCTTTGCAGGCTCCAACTGGCATGTACACTGGACCTTTGGCTACGTTTCTCTAAAAGATAGAATCACTGCAGTTATTTTGGGGTTTACACTAGAAACAGGAAAACTAGAAATACTGTGCAAGTCCTGGCTGACCTTTCAGAGACTAACAGAAACTGAATGTTCCAAAAGGTCTCAGAAAGAAAAATCCTTTCCTCTGAGCATCCCTTCTTTGCCCATGGTTTAGTGAAATAGAAGCAGCACGTAGCGTTATGTGGTGCTGTGTGCACTACAATTCATGTGAGACAAGACAGATTGCGCTCCCTCACTGAGTAGGTACCTCAAGTGCACGCAACCCTGCACACTCCTCATCTCTTTACCAGAGAGCCCTCAAGTGTCCTCTGCCCGGGTTAGGCCTTGTAGGCAGAAAGACTCCAGATCCTTTCTCCACCCCGTCCAGTGACTGATGCAGCATCTTCTTTGGCATCACAGTGTGGTTATCCTACAAAGCTTTTCTCTTTGTGTTGGGTCACATCCGCTCTCGAGGGTCATACTGCTTTGTAAGAGGAAGGCAACAAACTACAGCAAAAAGAAAGGCAGATTGCTGATGCCATAGTGTAGGTTGTAATCAGATTTAATTATACACTACCATTTTTTTAAAGGAAACAGTGGCTGCAGATACTGTGGCATGCCTCCGTGACTTTTGTTTGGGGTACTGGGTATCCTGGATACTCTAAATGGCCTATAACGAATGGCTGAACTCTGTTTTCTTTGGGAGAAAATATAAAACATACGGACTCAAGCAAAACCATCTCCTTATTTGTTCTTTAGGAAACAGGCTTTTTCTCAGCTGCCCCTTCTGAAATCTCAGGATCATTTTATCCAAACACCAGGACAAGTCTTCACTAGTTGCTGAAGGCAAGAGGAAAGAAGCAAGTTTGTTGTTGGCTCCTGTCAGCGTCTTCTTCAGAACCAATTGTTTCATACTGATGATCTAAGTAGTAATCTGTATGTAATAAGATATCGCTCACGATTATTACAGAGCAAGACCACCTGTCTGGGAACATCCTAATTCTGGATTATGAAGCGTGCTTGCTTTTGGTTGTGGTTTGAGACTAATGGAAGGAACAGCAAAAAGCAAACAAGTCTATGTTTTTAAAGTTAAATAGAATGAAAGTGCTCCTACTTACATACTGAATATATATATGTGTGTGTGTCTATATATAAAATTACTTAATAAAGGAAAAAAACAAAAAACCAAGCCCGAAATAAGCCCAAACTCAAAACAGGTGAGGGCACAATTCACCTCTTTGTTTATGAGGGTAGTGTACCACCAGAATAGTTCATCATACAGTGTTTTTATTACTTGTCATGTAAGAAGTTGAAGATTACTGGACTTGCTGCATTTTTTTAGCATTTCCAGTAGAACGAGCTGTATAATATAGCCCTTTCTTCACCATCTGTATAATGCAAGACATTTAAAAATTCTACCACTAAAACTTTATTGAACAATAGCACTGCACATCATCTTTAGGTAGTTGCAAAATGCACTGAGTTCTTCCAAAATGAAACTTGTGATAGAAATGGTATTGTAAAAAACCAAATGATTATGCTAGTTTGGTTTTTATTCTGAAGAAAGGAGGTATTTACAGAACTCCCTCCTTTGCCTTTGCAGAAGGCTTCTCTCTTTTTGCTATATTGGGCACATTTCTTTTTGTCACTCAGGTCTATCTAACTTTCTATCCTACTTGAGGCTGGTAGTTCCATGACTCTGCAATTAACACAAAACACTCCTCACAGGAGTCACCTGCTGTAATCTTCAATCAACACCCTAGCAAACATCTTCCTTGCCTTTAGTGGATTTAATGCAGAATGACATGTTAAATTCATATTGCATATTAACACATATTTGATATAATCAGATAACAAGATACTACTTGTTTCATTTGTTGTATAACAATGAGCAGCTTCTCCTTTGGATCATCACGGAAAGGGAATAAATAATTGAAGACTACTAATTTCTGAAAGAATAAACAAAATAACTTTGGCATCTGAGCATGTCATGACAAGATTGTTCTAAAAGGCCTGTGACAAATCACCACGAAGTTGAGGAAAACCACTCACTGTCTGAGCAGGTACAAATCAGAAGCTACATTCTGAAGCCTCGGCCGTTGCTAGGGGCAGGATACTGGACTCGCTAGACTAATGGTCTAATTTACTATGATAAATCCTTTAAAATGTCTTGTCAAAGTGCTATTCTTGGATTTTTTTCCTTCACGGACGTAACTGTAACAGGTACTCAAATACAGTGGTGAATACCTTAATCAATGTAAAATAGATTTTGATGGGAAGTCTCATTTCCAGATGGCAAAAGTACTCTGTTTCATCTGGTGATTTTCAAAGTCAGAGTGACACTGTGTACAAGAAGAGAGTGTGCTTTCCTAACATGCTGCAATTCATTAAAAAACCTATACTCTATGTATGTTTCAGATCACATCCCAATATCTTCCATAAATACAACTCAGAAGATTTGTTCTGTAAGGATTACGTACAGTTTATGAAACTATTCATATAGATAAGTAAGCACAAATCCAAACTTTCTTTCAACAGTGGAAATCTCCATCTCTAGCAGACTGTCTGTACAAATATGTGTATTGTACATACATTTTTGAAGCTGCAGACATGCTTTGCATAAAGAGTCCATGTACTTTTAAGTATATCCTGATATTCTCTGTTAATTTTGCCAGGCTGATAAACAGTGTCTATTTTATTACCTCAATTTCCTGACCCTCATTATTCAGCTTTATGGAACAGAATGAGCAGTACAATCTGGAAATTAGTTGGAGGGTATCTGTTGTATAGTGGCAGCAGCATGCATAGAATCCAGTAAGCAGATGCATGACATTGCAGTTAACGTGCCACTTGATTTCATTAATTTGAAGAGAGGGCTTGCAGGATGGCAGCATACCAGAATAGGAACACCTTCTGGATTCATGAAAAATTCTGATTATCAAAGCTAGTTTGTGGGAAACTGTTATACAGCACTTGATTATTGAGCTGTCTTTGAACAGAAAAGATACACAGGAGCCTAGACCTTGAACAAGAAAATGATGCAAGTCTCATTAAAATAGACAGCAACCACATAGAAGATTTTTTCCTTTATCTCTCTCAAAAGAAGTAGCTACATTACAGTCAAGACTAAAGAATTCTCTATGTGTTAAGTGCCATTTTGAAGTACCCTAAATTACAGTGTAATCTTCTCTTTCAAATAGAAATCAACGTCTGTTAATTCACTTCTGTTGATTCTATTGCCGTGCTTCAATGTCATTAATTATAAATCTGTCAGCCTTTTCTGTGATACAACCCTTAACACTAGCAGTTTGATACATGCAATTAAACTGCTCAGTTTTATAATTTAATTTAGAAAACAAATAACAACAAATGGTGATCTGCATCACCTACCACTGCAGTAAAATAAGTGATCACTGTAAAACTGAACTAGAACAATTAGTTAGGACTGACTTATCAAGCCATTGTCACAGTACAAAATCCATAGTTCAGTACTAATTTCCAGGACCATTTCCACCAAGTCCTTTCCCACAGTAGTCTCATTCATTCAAGTTAACCTCATTACCTGACAGTCATTTCCAGTCCTTGTTCATTGCCATACGCAGCTATTACGGTTGGGTGACTAATAGAAACACTTGTGATTGTTGTACCCTTCTATGCATCAGCCCAGGCTTTTATGAACCCAGATCTTCTGGAAACCTGTACTTGCAAAATCTGTGCATGCAAACCGTCACAGTTAGCAGCTTAAACCTGAATGCTTTACAGATATATTGGACACAGATACAGAAAGATGGGCATGCACCATAATGCACCAGATGCATGCAGAAGTGTCTACTGTGAGTACAAAAGCAGAGCTGAGTAACCTTTATTGCATACTGTTTTACTTTATTTGAAAGCATTTCAAGTATTTCAATTATAGGCTGAAATAATTACCCCTTCAGACATGATTCCTCATAGATTCAGAGGAACTACAGATCCTGGACACAGTGAAAACTGAAATGCTAGCAGTGATCCCACACCATTCACACTAAAGACCAAAGGAGACTAGCTGCTCCTCTAAACTACAGCAGTTGACTGTAAAATTCAAAAGAACATGTGCCATCTGCAGATACCCTGAGTTTAGCACATTCTGGCTGTGCCTGCACAAACGGGGAACAATGTGCTAGTTTTGCCTTCTCTAGAGGTTTCTTTTCTGCTAAACAGATCTCCTACAACAAGACTTAATAACGGTACAAAGACCTGCTAGAAATTCCCCTTGTATGCAAAGTTCCCAATTGAGCTTCTAGTTCTCCATCAGAAAAAAAAGAAACACCTCCAAAACAACAAAGAATTTACTGAAGTAAAACTTTCATCGAAGAAACAAGAGAGTGAACTAACTTATTGTACTCAGAGATCTCATCAAGCTCAATGACATTTCTGTTTGAGGAAAGATGGGATATAGATTTGATCCTTTATGATTAACTCTCATTTTTCTTCTTGTGCTCATTCAGTTGAGGTGACAGATTTCAAAATGAATAGATGAATGCATCTAGGCATAAAGACAAAGTCTGTCACCCACTTCTCACCTCATGGTCAAGAGGCATATTTTGCATATCAGTAATCTGCTGGATGCAGAGTAGTGCATAGATGCCATATTAGGTTTAGCCAACTAAAACCCAGCTTCTGTAGAATGTAATGTTGAATGTAATTTGAGGAATGTATTTCAATTAACATAATTCAATGAATGAATATTTGAATGTAATAGGAATTCTGTGTTTTGACTGGTAAGGTTCTCTAAAGCAGGAGCTGATCTGATTTTGATGATGTATGTAGGAACATATGGGCACTCTTCTGAAACTGTATTTGTTTCAAAATTCTCCAGTGTATTTCATCATGTTCTCATAATGTTTCTTCCTTCTACCTTCTGTGGGATTTCCCTAGATCACTTTGAACAGATGCAGTATGTTTTCCCTAAGAATATAGGCCAGCTTGTGAGGAAAGCTGGAATAATGACAGTAGCTTTTGGCTTGTTCAACATGACTATGTAAGTTTTGTCTATCTGATAGCAACATAAAAGAATCTGTCTTTGTTACTTTTTGCTGCTCCTTTAATTGATGGTGCTGCAAATAAGAACACTGTTTTGCAGTGTAATCTTTTTCATGTCTGCATTTATGAACTCAGAAAGACTGATCAGAGGTCTTCAACTCTTTTGCTGAAGTTACCATGAGATCTGCCTAATGCCTTCAATTTTTTCTCTCTACTTGGATGATAACATACTTTACTTCACTGTTTTCATTAATGTTTCAAAAGACTCCACTCATATATGCCAGAATGACAAAAGAGCAGAGAGGTTATAACCAGAAATAGCCATGGGAGTGCAACAGGAAAGGTCCCATGCTGTAGCAGCCAGGTGCTGATGTGCTGGGGAGCACATTCCTGCGTGAAGGCATTACACTGCTGATGGCTGGGTCCTGTATCACATTCTTGTCTGCTGCTTGTGTACATTCATCTCCAAGCATTTGCTTGTGAATTGTAGTGATTTTTTTCATTAGTACTGGAAGAACAGGATGAGAGCTTTGGTAAGTTGCCTTCAGGTGCTGTGTCCTTGTACTAACCTGTGAGCACTTCATCCACTCTAAATCCAGGCTAGTGTGTGTCCACTGAGTGTAAAAAGCAGCCTGAGAACTGCTGTTTTCCATTAATCAATAAATTATCCCTGGCTATTTTACTGGCTGAGAACAATGAACCTTATCCCAACACTTACCAGAAACTAATTAGTTTTTCCAAGAAGTTGGATGGGATATCACTGGTAAAGAAAATAGCTTCTATTTTATCTTCCTTCTTATGAGGGAAGTGAGCATGTATGGATTCACTGAAAAGTTTTCACTTTTGAAGAGGAAAATACTCAACAGTTGTAGCTAGGTTTTGAAATAATATGACTGAAGATTACACCACACAATACAATAATCAATGCCAAAGATGTTGCTCATCAGTAAAGATGATGGTGCACTGGTGAGTCTGAAGGGTAAACATGGTTCTGCAATTATTTCTTTCCGAGCACTCATGAAATATGAGAATTGCCTTATACTGACATAATCGAAAGTAAAATATTATGATTGATGTAATTAGTGCCAGTTGCTTATATAAAGCAAATAATGTTACAAAACCTGACACATGGTGATGTGGTATTGTTATCATGGAATTTCTTACTTTTTCATTTTGCTTTAGCTTCAATTTTAAGTAGGAGTAAATTGTAAATATGTTTTAAGTGAATTCATCCCCCCTGTAAACTGGTGTAACTGCTGTTGAACTACAGTATGGATGCCTCTATGACAGGTAGAAATGCAGTCCCTAAAGGCAATGCCTTAAAATGATAGTTTTCTCTGTAAAGTTCCACCCTTTACAGAACCATAACTCAGTCACTTGGAAAAAATGTCTGTCTCCAGAAGAAAAATGAATTGGAAGGCACAGGTCAGAGACGATATAAAAAGGCCTTTTGAAATTCCCTGTCATCAGCTATGTCTTAAAACAAATAGTTATTTTTTTGAAAATGTCAAATGAAATATGACATCAATTTTTGATCACTAAAACATAATACAAATTCTTCAAGAAGCTACAGTTTACTAGAAATAAGTGAAGAGAAGAACAGAAACCTACCCTGTTTGAGACCAGCAAGTCAATTTTTTGACAGCTGTTAGTCAATGGAAGGAACTAGAACTTCGTTTGTCTCTACAATACTGGACTATATTCCTTCAAGCACAAAGATGTCTGCCCATTGCATTTTCTCCTGCTCTGGGAGCAGAAGCATCTTCTTATTGCTCATGCTTTGGGTAGCAAGGCTTTATTCTAGGGCCTGGTTTTTGTTGATGCTTGCTCCAGCACTGATAAGAAGAGCCCAAAGGCTTGTTTAATGTGTCCTCTAGATTTAGGCTGTTAGCAACGATATGTGTACTGACTTGTATGAGGTATCCGACATTGATCACCTGCTGGCAGATTCCAGTTTCTAAGCAGTTTCTGATAAAGCAGGCAGCCTATAGCATGCTCTTCACATTAATCTAAAATGTTATAAAAATAGGCCCATTAACCTCAGTGAAGAGCCTCACATGACTGAAATTTTCAGGTACTAGCCTTTGATAGGTTTTTCATTACTTTTCTGCCTATTTTTAATTCCAGCAAGAATCAAACTATAGAAACTATTTTTTCTGTTTGCTAATGGAGAAAATACAGGTGGTTTACTCTCCCTCTGTTACCACTCCTGGCCTTTTGGCCTCTCTGTGTTAGGAGGTAAATTCTGTAAATTAATCTGCATTAAGCCATCCGCCTAAATAAGACCATATAACTGGACATGTATTTCAGAAAAAAGAACAAAAGGTGTAGTGGATAATTTAGAGATTTCATGAACATTCCAGCTGGCCTGCTTTAGAGATGATCAGCATGGTAATGGAAAAACAAGTATGCAGGTATGACTGAAGAGTCGCAACAGTGACTTCCCTAGAGTTGTACTCTGCTGCTACCTTCAAGCAGGTTTCTTCCTTATTTGCTCTATTTTTAAAAGGGAAAATCCTTGATAGATAAAGATGTTTGCTGCTACTGATGAGTAATGTAAACCTTCTTGGTATTAAAAGAATTTTAATTTCATCAATGTTGTGGAGCCATGTACGTCTACAGTGCACTGGTGCATAAGAACTTAACTGACAAGGCAGTGTTATTTAATGGACAGAATAAAAGACCATTTGCTTCTGTATGGCAACCATTGGTAGAATCCATGCTCCAAGCTCTGCACTGACAGACACCTAGTCAAGCCTGCCTGTGAGCATGCATGTGCCTCAACGTCCCAAGTGTTTTAAAAACGGTGCTCACCAATCTGGTAGGCCTGTCTCCGCAGTGTTCTGGAAGCTCTGTGTCCCTTCTTCTTTAAAAACATCTGGCTTCCTGAGGGTAAAGGAAGCAGAAGGGGTATAACAAAGAGCCAGGGAAGGAGAGAGGCTCCTGGGGTGAAAGGGATGCTCTGTGCCCAGCTGTGTCCCCCTTGGTGGCTTTGAATACTCAGAATCAACATGGGAAATGCTTCCTCTCTGCAGGGCCAGCCAATGGGAGAGAAAGGGTGTATGGGAACACATTTCAGTTGGTTTGGACAGGCTTCTCACAAGGATGAAGAGTGAAGTTATGGAAGGATTTAGGCTCAACTGGGCATGCCAACAATGCGTAGTTCATCTTTCCTTGCAGACTCTGCGGAGAAACTTCTTTACTCTTGACTTCCAGACAAAGCAAAATGAAGTGTTAAACACCTTGACATTTTGGAAGGAGGACCACAGATAATGGGAAAGTATTTGGAGATGGGCCCCATTAAAACATTTTTACTCATACTTTCTAGCTTCTTATTCAGGAAATGGGTTGCAAGTCATATTAAATGTCACCTTCTTGACTACAAGGGGGGAAGGACTGTATTTATCTTGATTTTATATCTCCATAGTCAATAAAGATGCCACTTCATTCATGAGAAGCTTCATACCTGGCTACCCTGCTCCAAGAAGCAGGTTTAGAAAAAATGTCCAAAACTGAGAAAGTTACTTCTATCAGGACCTTATTGAAAACAGTGTTTTGCTATGAATTCCTATTTTATGAAGACATCATTTCCTTTTAAATATGTTTCTTCCAAGTCAGATTCACTGGGAAGAAATTATTTCCAGATAGTGTTCCTTGTAACAGAAATACAAAATAAGCCAAAATCTACATTTTTATACTCTTAAATGTAGGACAATCAAATGTAAAATGCAAAAAAACTTAATTTGACATGAAGATTTATAAATGTCTTTTTTAAAAAAACTAAAGTAAGACATTGAAGATTGAAATGGACCAGGTCATAAATAGTCATTGTGCAACTCTGGAGCCCTTTCTTCTTTTCAGCTGGCTGGACTGTTAACAACAACAAAACCAACCTCCCTCCCCAGTTCCGAGCCCAGACTCAGTTGATCCTGCACACAGCAGCTGCAGCCTATTATTTTAAAGACACACATGGACACTACTCAAATGAAACCTAAAATCCTCTTTATCACCTTATAACTCCATGCTTGGGTTCTCCTTGCAGGTCATGACAGAAAGGATCTGTCAAATCAGATGTGTACTAATGTTGTTTGGAAGTCATGGAAAAAGGTTAAAATGACACAGGAGGTATGTTTAGATGTCCATTTCTTTCTGAGAGTTTTCCCAAGATAGCCATTTCCTAAAATGGCTGCAGTCCCTCGTTTGTTCTCCTATCCACTGTCAGAGAACAAAGTCTGTCTTTGTTTCTCAAAATAGGGTCACTGTGTCAGCAAGTGACATACAAAAGACTTTCAGATTTCATAAATGATCCCAGCTTCTGTTTTACTCATCAACATTACGGACAGCAGTCTCAGAAATCAAGAACTTTTTCCAGAAAGGTGCTAAACTCAAAGAGTATTCTCAGTCTCACAATGTTTTTCTCCAAGGAGGCAGACTGAAACTATAGATGTTTCCAAGTGATGCAATGAATTACACAGAGGTAAGGAAATCAAATGCAACTTGCAGAAATTTCCACAAAGTTTCAAATTCATTTGAGCATCATGTATTAAAATAGCCAAAGCTCTGATTGGCATTCTGTCTTTATAGATCACTGTTGCTGTGTTATTTCTGCTGGTATTGGTCTTCTGAGTTTGTGCTTCTTCTACATTATTATAACATGAAAATTAATTTAATTATCTGAAGTAAGTTAAGAGATTATTTGCGACCAGGAGAAATAACTTCAATAATTGTGAAATGAGTATTTATCAAAGCAGTTGATATAGTTTCCTAATAACTAATTACTTTCACTGTTAAAATTATGCTATATTTGCAGTCTGAATTAGTCTAAGTTTGATATCTAGCCATTGCTGCTGAAATAGAAACGTCATTAAAAGTTTATTCTCCATGTGGCTCAGTATTATTGAAATGTAATCAAGTCATCTTGTAAGAATATCTTTGTTAAACTAAACAGCCTGAGTTCTGATACCACTGGACTATATGATCTGTCTGTCAACAACTTAAAAATTTTAATGGTTCTCCTCTGAATTCTATACAATATACTGTTGTCTTTTTGTCCTGGGAATACAAAGGTAAGGCCAAAAATAACCTAATTCTACAGGAGACTTAGCTCTTTATACATACGCTAGAACTTGTATTTAGCAGATTACTTGCTACAATGCTCAAATTTTCTCCTAAATCTTTATGTCTCAGGATATAATCTTCCATTCTGTAAATTTTATTTACATTCTTTATTCCTATATATATCAATTCATACTTGGTTGTATCAATAACATACTAATAATCAGTTTTCTAAGCAATTCATATTGCTGACACAGTGACCCATCTTCAACATTCACCACTTACTTGATCTTTCTGCATCTACTGCATTTATTAGTTTTAATTACTTTCTTCTATGGTGTTAGTAGTAAAATTTCAATCCTCAAAAATTTGTCAGTGACTTGGGAACTCAAATTCCTATATATGATCTAGATATCGAGGAGGATAAGAGTCATTTAAGTGAATGATATTTTGGCTCCTAGAGGCTGAAGTTCTCTTGTAAACAGAACCTATGCCTCCAAGTATTTTTTAAAATGTTAATACACGCCTCAAACATAGACTACGGTAGTTTTTATTTCCCTCCAACAAATACAGATTCCCTCTGTTTTCAAATATAGGAGGATTTTCATAGTACTCTGTCCTCTTTATTATTTGTTGATTGTGTCATGTTCTACTACTGGGTTGTGATTCTATAAATGCTAATTCAGGGAGAAGTCCACGCCTGTGTTGAGGACAGTTATGAGAATGACACACTGTGGTGCATTAGCCTTCCACCTGTCACCTCTACAGCATGAAATTTTATTACCTGTCACACTATGTAGTTTCCTACTGGTACAGAAGATCCCCTGGGACTTGTACTGCCCCGTTTTACAAGTTCTTTTTTTCACCTCTGTTTTGGCTCAGATGTTTCTTTGTGTTTTTTGAATAAGTGCATTAGATGAGATGACTTGTCACATATGACAACTTATCTGAAGTTTTCACTAATGATTATTGAGAGTTGTGACAGATATTAAACATTTCTGCTTGAAAAGGAGAATATTCTTGACAGAGCACAATGAAAGAGAGGACCTCCATATCTAAATCACCTTCAAACTGCTACCCAGTGACCCTGGATTCATTAGGCTATGATCACACTTTATAACACCACCATTCTTTGAGCAGATCTAGAACTGAAGTCACTTTAGCGAAAACTAATATTGTGACATATGATTTAAGGCCTTTTCTCTAACAAGCTTTCTCTTGCAGTCATTTGTTAAATGATACTACTACTACTACTAATTCTATTCACAGTATATTTGATTGTACCCAAGCTGGAGATTAAACTGGTGCAGGGAGAGGCTAGGATTCTGTGGCTGAACTCTGCCTCTATCTCATGTTCTAACTTATATGATGATATATGACAAGTTGATATTGCATGAGAAATTTTAGAGTCAGAGCAGTTTCCCCACTCTCCTCCCTCCACTCCAGATGTTCCATCTGAATTATAATACTGGTAATTACATGCAACCCACACAAGTACAAAAGATTTAAACCTCATTTTGGATGGCAAACATAAAATTCAGGCAGACTGAATCCTTGAATGAGATCTTGGTATCCCTTCCAAAATATGAAGGAACTCTTTCAGTGTCTTTATTTTAGGGATATCATACAGTAATGCTGTCATAATAGCGGGGGTGATTTTTAATGTGTTTACCTGTCACTTAGGAGCTCTATGTCATAAAAGAGAGGTATATAAATGAGGAACTAATCACTTCTAATGTAGAAAAGCTCTCATACGCTGCTGATTTTATAACTGTTCTGATAAATTTTTAAAGCAACTGTGCAGATAATGTGAATTTCCTAAATTCCTCTCCTAAGGAGAGAGAGATTCTTTCTTTCTCCATTGTGCAATCACAGGCTCATAAATGAAAATGCAGCTGGAAACAGCTAATGTTATATGTGTCTGTGAGAAAAATGATAAGGGAATTACAAAATAGGGAAAAGAATGCAGAGAAGGGGAAAACGCACTCATATAAACAAAGGTGAAAACAGAGGAAATTGCATTCATTACATACATGATTGAAATTTTTTAGCAAGTTTAATAAGACAGTCTCTCATAGAAAGAAAACTGTCAAAATGGAAGATGGCTTTCTAAAACAGAGGCCCACACTTGCAGATTTTGCTAGGGCTAAACTTTGCAGCTTTAAATAAACAGTGGATACAAAGAACAAGACAAATGAAATCATCAGACACAAAAATATCCAGATAATTAAGGTAACGGAGTTCTACAGATCAGATCAACAGTTTCCAAAGAACCAAATAATTTTATAGACTATAAGCAAAAGAAATTAAATTAGGCCTTTTTAACTTGTTCTTGTTATATGAGACAACACTCAAAAGTACATTTGAATACCAGTTTTAACTGGCCAGTTGTTTTTGCAGTTTTTTGGCAGGTGATTCTGTGATTCAGACAAAGATGTAAGACACAACAGTAAGAACAACATTAGAAGGGTTCTTCCTTTTTTTGATTTAGCATTTATTTCTTGTGTTTGGAGTAGTTCTGGAAATGGAGTATCTTCCATTTCTACCCAGAGATGTGTGCTTTTCAGCCAGCCTGGTTTTTATAGGCTAACTAAAGAAAATCTTGGTTTCTAGCCAGCCATAACTTCTGCTATATCACATTTCCCAGGTTTGTTCTTTTCTCCTATTGCTTGCTTCTAGGATTTTAAGTGTAGACTTTATCTATGTGTTTTGGACTTCCTGTTTTTAATTTTGAATATTGAGTCCTATTTATGAGAATGGAAACAAACAATGGCAATCTCAGAAATTGTTAAAATTCTCCAAAAAGGAATAAATATTGGTTTCCATTGAAAATACAAATATAGGCTAAGTGAGACTTGAGTGGCCAGTTCAAAACATAACTTCACATATGATTAATATGCAAAGGCATTTTTAAAGTGCTCCTAACTACTCTGCAGCCACTCACAGACATTCCATATGCTTCCCCATCCTTTCACATTCTCTGTTGGAACATGTTTATGTGTATCACAGTCCTGGGCTTTGAAATAGCTGAACAAGTTATTTTCTTACCTAAACACCTCAGTGATTCATGTGCTGAAATGAAATATAGGAATACTTACCTCTGAGTTTGTCTTCACAAATACTACTCTAAAACAATTTTCACACTTGAATATTAGCTCTGTATATATTCCTGACAGAATTTCTATTTTTGTTAAAAAATGACCTGTTACAGCAATAGTAATACTCAGCTGTGCTCTCTATTAGCTGCTCTCAAACTCCAGTCAATGCTTATGATATACAGGAAGTGACACTCCTGGTAAGATGCAGTAAAATTTACTCAATGTAAAATATATAAACAAGAAGAAATATGGGAAAAAAAACAAAAAACAGAAAACAAAAACCAACCCAAAATGTGAAATTTGGGAAGAAATAAATACATTACAGTGATAACTTCAAAGAAAAAATTATAAGTTTTTAATTTTCCCTTCTGAAAAATATTGTTTGCCAGTATTTTTACTACATTTTTAGGTATTGCAGGCATATAAAATCTTTCTCTTTTTCACTGTTTGGATAAATAATATACATACAAAATAAACTGCACATATATATGAGCACACACAAACATACGTGATCCATGGTTTAACTCCAGTAAACCATATAACAGACACTGAAGGCTTGTTCATCTTGTCTAGAAACATGCTAACTGTCAAAACTGTACTCTTCGCAAGATCTCTCTCATAAGACTCTTGCATTTGTTCAAGTGCCACAGTACTCCATCAAATCAGTCATGTTAGTCCGAAAGTTATATACTGAAATATCCATATGGGCAACATTCTCTTAGTAGATTTATTACATTATGAAATAATACCATACTTATTATCAAACTAATTTACACATCCAGATTTTCCCTTTGACTGAAACTGAACTGCAGATGCATTTTGTGGTAAATATATGGATTGGGCACGTGAGTGTGAGAACGGCAGAAGACGTAATAAGACAGAATCCTGGTATCAGGTGGGGAGGATTCTTTGCTAAGTCAACAGTACCAAATTATTATTTCAAAACTTACTGCAAAGTACAAAATCAGTCTACAATTGGAGGCTCATCATTTCTATTCTATGAGCTAAAGTAACTACCTCTGCAGAAATGACTCCCCAAGCATGAAACTAAGTTTAAAAAGAACTCTTGATACCTTTGCCAAGGTAATACTACTTCAAGACACAGAGAATATTTTAATAGGGAGGATTCAAAAGTATCACCCTCTCTCATAACTGAAAGCAAAGCTGCAGACACTTATCTGCCTTTGACTGATACGTATGTTTGCAGTCTGGTTTTCAGCTAGCATCCAACAAGTAAAAAAGGGTCACACAACATATTTGTAAAAACAGAAAAGTAAAATGGTCTTAGAAAAGTAAAAAAATTGGGCCTTAAATCTCACTAAAAATTGCTTGCTACTTATTACTGAGAGCTTTCAAGATTAATTATCCTCACAGACACTCTGTGCCTAGGAGGTTACAGAAAAAAATTCTGAAGGCAATGAAGTACATAGCTATAGTTTTGCACAATGACCTTAAGTTAAACTCTCCATTTGTTGCTGTTGACTTAACAGCAAATTTGAGACTACACCTATTAGGTTGGGACAAGGCCATAAAGAACAAACAAGCTTTACAGTCTTCTTTTGCCAGAGGGGCTACCAGGAAGATGTCCAGGGGAAAGCATCTTCTCCGTTGGATTAACTTACTGTTAATAAAGTTATGTAAGTTGATGTTGACAGTAATGCTGATGACAGTAGCAGTAACTTTTGGTCATGAAGATAGCAAAAAGTTCCACCTCCAATATTTTGTTGGAGAAAACCCCTGCCAACCCTTCTTTTACGTAGGGATGACTTTCAGGAGCTGATTATGATTAACAGCCTTTTTATGGCTGTTTTCTTTTTTCTCAGATATGTAAATCTAGAACCTGATCTCTGGATATAATTGTTTTCAGAACTTTGCTCCAGTGCTTTAAAGTCTAAAAAGGTCCATATTTATGATATAGAAAACACTCTAGAGATCCAGAACATTTAGATACCATTTCTGGAAAGAATAATCGCATGACTTTAGACTCTGCATGGTATCTCCCCCTGAAATTGGAAGCATTCACAGGCAGGAGCTTTTAGGTACTTACTGCTATTTAGAACAGCAATGGAGTTTTGCCAGGCCAGAGAAGGAAGAAGGATGCCTGGATGCACTGAGAGGATCCAGAAGGGTTTGCTTTCTCTAGGATCACAACCACTGCCATGGTTGCTGAGTGTCACATTCCCTGTATGAACACTTCATATACAACCGCATTTCCTGGGGCCACCATTCAGATTTGTTCACATATTGAAAACCACGCAGTGGTTGGCCCATTCATATACTTTCTGACAAGCTAGTGATGTTTTGTATTGAATCCTGCACTAGGGAAGTCTGGTTTTGAAAGGAGCTATTCTCTAGCAGTAGCCTTGTCTACCTGCTTGGGAATTTTGTCACCAATTAATGTGAAGTGTGGGTGCTGAAATTCACTATTTCCTCTTTTTTTTTCTTTCTAATCTGGCCTCACTTTCACCTACCCACAAGGAATACCCTTTTTCTCAAACAGGTGAGGGTGAACCTGAACAACTCCCTATCAAACCAAGTCTATCGGTTTGATACCCAAAATGAGAAACAAGAAAGCCTGTTCAAAGCCTTTGGGGCTCCATAAACAGAGGAAATACATTATGCTGAGAAACTCAAGCCGTGGATGACAGGCACTGCACAGTTTTGCAAAGGACAAAAGACTGAACACTTCAATCACTTATCCTAGAGCTCTCAACAGGAGATGTGACTTCACTACCACTGGGAAACAAGGCGCAATCACTGTCAGATGAACAGAAAGAAAGACTGATCACAGGGTACTACTCTGTGGCAATCAAAGTGGAGAGACCAGCAAAGGAAAAAAAAATTTGATTCTTCTAAATTCTTTGACATATTTCTGGAAATGTTGGGCAACATCCAGCAATGGGGCTTTTCCCAAAAGACAGTCCCTCAGAATGTGACAAAATTTTATACTCTAAACTAATTTTGGCATGGAAAATAAACTCTGAGAGAAACTTTTCTCCTCCCTTTATTGGATCAGAAAAAAAGTATAGTTGCTGTAGAATTGTCTCCTCCTACATGTATTAAGTATGGTGCTTGTGATGATACTGCAGCAATACATTCAATTTGCAGCAGTAACAGATGTTTCAACAAACAAGGCAAACCAAGATGAACACCATTCAATAAAATTTTTATCAAATGATTCCTCTTAATATTAGAACAGACTTATTTATTTCTCTAATGAAAAGGGTAAAATATCTTCTCCAAGATGTACCTTGTCACAACACTGTGACAAGTGCAATGAGGGACATTTTCTCTGGTATTTTTTCCATGGATGCCATAAAGTGCACCGCATGAATATGAAGTGACATCTTTACTAACATGTGGTACTTACTTATCTCCCACAATTCCCAAGTTGATTGTTGGATAGCCATGTTCCTGGATTGTAGCTAGGAGAGTTGAACGGTTACTGTCCCGAATCTTTCCTGGCAAGAGGTCATCTTCAGGATTCAGTAGCTATAAAACCAGAAACACTCTCAGTCAGTCTCCTTGGCATACTGTGCCTTTACACAAATGAGAATTTTCTTCTTCAGACTGGACAGGATATTCTTAGACACCTATCATAAAATATATGTGTAAAGTGATTTTGTGAATTTAAATTAATAAATTATCGAATGTGCAGCAATGTACAACAATCTGTATTGAATAGAGCTTGGTTCTTACATCAATTACTGTTTTGGATGAAAATCTTTCACTCAAGATAGTATCATGGCAATCGCCTTACATGTGTTACGTATTTTGGAAGTTAAACTACAAAACATACATATGTAAACAGATATTTTATATACATTAGAAATTCTTTTGTAGGACACAGAAAGACAACAAAATATTGACAGGAGGTAAATAATAATAATAGCAACAGCAACAGCAACAACAACAATAACAATAATAATAATGATGATGATGATGATGATGTACCTGTAAAAACTACAGCAATAGTATTAGGTAGTAAGGTAAACATAACCAAAAATGGATCATGGCTAAATTTTGATGCTTTGGCTAGCAGCACTATTTCTGTGAAGATCTCCATAGGATGTTTAAGAAACCCACTGTGTAGGATCTTTTTAAACGCATGATACAAAAGAAAGTGCCCATGTCAGTAAAGGACCCTTTAATGACATGCAAAAACCTTCAGTCATATGGAAGATACTATTCAGCAACTCATCACCTGTAATGACTGTAGATCTCTGGATTGTTCTTTGGATAGCAGTACGTTTCCTGAATTTTACACCCTGACTATGTTATGAAGTCTGTCAAGATTCTGTCCCAGCAAGGCTGGCCTCAGGCACCCACATTAGCCACAGAATAACCTTCAGTGGGGTTGTGGGATTTGTAAGGATACCATCAGATGTCAAAATTCAACACATTACAAGTTTTCAAAATCTCTCAAAATTCAGCATATTCAAGCTGTATGAGAATACAGCTACTGGGTTTATGTTTGTGTCTGGATTTCAAAGAGTTTATCTCAAAGGACAGTCAAAATTATAGGTCAAAATTCATGCTGTCTATAAACTTCGAACTGATCATCTCAACCCACAGTTCCTTTGCTTTTGCTCTTCCTATTCTCAATCTGTTCTGCTGCAGGAGGGAATAAGCAAGCAGAATTGCTGGCTGGGGTCAACCCACAACACGTGTAAAATTAGTAAATTGATTTAATCTTGAACCTGATTTTTCTGATGTAGTTAAAGAAAGCTGGTCTGGAGTTTTACCAAGAGGAGATTGGATTTCAACATGTGTTACTACTAAAAAAAAAAAGAAAGGCACAATACTATGGTAAGGCAATTGGTAGTACTATTTGGTTTTCAAAGACAGGTTATCTGCCATTTGCACTATTGCTACAGAGGAGTGATGCTCAAAAGAAATTACTCTTCCAGTCATAACTGATAGTACAAATTACAACCATGACTACCCCAAGGTCCTCCCTTTCTAGCAGGAGCAAAGCAGCTGGCATATGGTTGGATATATTATCAAAATTTTGGTAAAGGCAGTGTGTGAGACTTGTGAGAGAGCCCTTGGGGCCGAAAGCACAAGCAGCCGATTATGTGTTGATTACTCATAAAAATACCTCAGGTCAGCATGAGTTGCAGCTCAAAAAGTGAGTCTACTTGGGAGTAGGATGGAAGTCACTATCCAAAACACTGTCCCAAAGAAGATACAGTAATTCAGACCTTGATTTTAAACATCCTTTTCTTACCTCATTCCCTGTTGACATGACTGCAACCACTGGAAACTTGTTAACTTCTACTTCAGTTACTCCAACAGTTGCTAAGAGACCGATCTCAGATGGACCCATGTGGGTTCCTTTAGCCAGCACACATTCACCTCTTTTAATGTCATGTCCTATGGGTCTGAAAATCACAGCGCAGAAGAAAAATGAAAGAAAAACAAAATGAGACTGAAAGTATCTTTCCCTGATTGGTCCTGCTCCAAATGAGGAGTGTCCAGGGATGTTCATTAGTCAGATTGTCAAAATGTCAGTACTACTTATGGTTAAAAAATTACTGTAAAAGTCACCAGCCTTTCTATTCCCTACAGTGATATTTCACTGTTAATAAAGTAGGCTGTTTACAGACCTGATATCTTGGCCTGGTCGAGCCTGTACCAGGATTCGAACCTCTAGTTCTTCAGTGCCCTGCAAAAACAAGGAGATCAAGTACAGTCAGCTGGGCTATTCAGAGAAGATTAATCAGTTTTAATTTCTTAAAAGTCTACACAGCTTACAGTACTCATTACACTGAGACCTCATGGTTTAAGCATCATCATTGTTCTCCTGATCTGTGTGTCAAGATTGTATTACAATGTGTGCTAAAACAGAACAGCTTTATAAGAAATTTTCTCTCTGATGAGCCCACCAGTGAAGGACCAGCACTGAATACATAGTTTTACCTTCCTTTTTTTACAATCCCTGTGTTTATATCTCTTTCCTATGTTATGTTCTATGTTTGTCTGTTGATATGGTATACTGAGTGGATTCTTTCTACTCTTCTCAGCCAACCTGATCTGCTTGAACAGTTTCAAAGATGGCATTTCAAAAAGACCTTTGGTCTCACAGACAATATGCTACTACACCCGCAAAAAGGTGGGAAGAAGCTATATGCTCTAGCTGTTTCAGGATTTTCATGTAGATTCTTGTAGTGGAAACTCCTGAAAGGTATGTAGAAATCAGAAGGATGCTTATTCATCATGTTTGTTTACTGTGAACAGGAGACAGTAGCCTGAAAAGTCTGATGTCTACTTTAATATTTGTGTTTACTTCTTCAGAATTTCAGTGGTTTGGTGATTCATTCAATGCTAATAAATGGCACATGACCCGTATTGTTAATATTTCATTTATAAGCCCTGCAAGTGGGTTGATGATATATACGCTCAGTTTTGCGATAGTGTCAGTCTGTCAGTAGCACTAAATCTACACTTACTTAGACTGGAACAGATTTTGTTTTTACATTACCATGTCGTGCTTCATACTTTAAGTACCTCAAAGTCATAAATCAGACACTAATATTACAAGACAAACAAGGCATGTTATTGTCATGTGGAGTTTCTACAGGAATAATAGTGTTGTATAGGACACTGGGACTTGTCTCTTTTCTTAAAGGCGATATGGACTGTATTTTCTGAGTTCAAACTAAGTGCTTTAAACTGAAGGCCCCAAAGTTAATGAATGTGTTGTTACAGATTGTGATTCTGTTTACCTACTGTGAAAATGGGTAAGTTTAAACCCCTTAAAACTAGGAAATGACTAACAAAAACATCAATCCTGAAAAAAAAGATTTCTTACTTTATCACAGTATTTTCAAAATATGCTTTTAATGCAAATTCTGTTTCTTTTATACCTGCTTCTCTTGTATATGAGAAGAGACTATTTTTGGCTGCTAGCGTCCAAAATGGCTGTGGTGGTGCCTAGGATGTCCTTTTATCTCCCTTATCCCCATCTGAAGCTGTGAAAGATATTTTAGGCTTGTAATACAAGTCTGGGGAACAGTTAGTCTAAGATTTATTTTATTTTTATGACACTCTGGGGGATAGTTGTCCGGTCACAAAGATTAGTATTTTCCATATCTTTGATAACATTTAATAACTATGAAGTTTCTAGGCAATCAAGAGGAGTGGCAAGGATACATCTGAGTAACAGAAAAGGTCCTGTTTAGGACTCCTGGATGAAGGGAAACAAGAAAATAAAAAGGCTTTTGAGGGATTTAGTAATCTCGGGTTTGAAAAGCACTGTGGAAAGTGTGACTGTGGGTGGACAACATGGTGATGTGTGGAAACTGTCATTTATGGAACTGATGGGTGTCCCAGAATGCTTTAGGAATACAAGATAATTGAAGGTGGCCAGAGGTAGGGCTTGCAGGGAGGTATGGCATTATGCTGAGAACACCTTTCATTTGGTGTGCATCAGGCAGCATTCTTCTTGCTGTGTACTAGTATATTTTGAACTATGTCTGAGTGGTTTACTCCGATGGTTGTTAACAGCTAGCATCCATACTGACATACTGATGCTTGGTCTTGATGCAGGATCTAACTCTTGTTTTGGTTGATCACATTTGCCTCTTTTTTCCTACAAAGTGATGTAAAACCCCAAAATGTAAAGGGCGTAGACATGTTTTTGCAAGGACTTTTCTCAATGATTGTGCATTTGTCAAGCTGATGAGAATTATTCTTCCTGCTGGATAGATGCAATTCCCTTCAGGCCTGTGACTTCTACAGTCATTTGTGGAATGCTTGCTATGATATTTAAGTACTGCTACCATAACCAGAGGTCAAGGAGCTCCTTCTAAAAGTACTCTCTGTCTTTTCAGAAGAACATTTTTCAGATGTTACAGACTTCATTTCAGTTAAATCCCAGCTCTGAAGGAGTTCTTAACACTAAAAAGGAATATTCTTGAAATATGTAGCCAACCAGGCATGAAAAAGAAGAGAAAACTAACATATTAATTAAACTATACTAATTATTTATGTATTGGATTAGCAGACTGGCATATTTAAGGACAAGTAGAAACTGAAGGGTTCTACTTCACACATTCAGGCAGAAAAGGAAGCTGAAAGTGGCTGACTGCTTGCTAAAAAATTCAGAATTTAAGCACATAGCCAAATAATTTGTTCTCACATGCAGAGGAGAACATGCACAGAACAAGTGGAATTCAGGCAGACAGTCATCCAAAGAAGTAGAAGATAACAGGTTGTCGTGTGTGTTCCTCTGCAATGTGATAGCCCTCTCATGATGAGGTGGGCAATGGTCACAGAAAACTTGCTCAGTGAGGTTAATGGAACAATTAAAAAGTAGTGAATGCAACGGTATATTTTATGGGAAGATATAATCTACACGCACACATCTGTAGCCTCAAAGCAGGACTGACTCAATATTCTCTGTTAGGAAGAAGGCCAGCCTAGACAGCTTGCTGACTTCATCAAATGCAAAATTCTAGGCATTTACAGTAATAAGGCATGGGAAAGGATCATGAGATTGTGTTTCAGTTTTTGCTGTCTTCATCTGCTTTGAACACTAGAATTCAACTGCTTACAGCCCAGCTGCAATTGCAATGCTAGCATAGAGCTGTGGCAAAGTGGAACAGCTTGTCAGAACAGCAGCAGAGGAGCAAAGGCTGATCTGAGCAGAGAGCCATGCACACACTTCATTCCAAAACTGAACTTGGACGTTGTGTCAATAAGAGACTTATCTTTTTGCCTTAAAATCTGTCAGGTGATGGCAAACATGATGATGGTGTCCTGAAATCACAGCTGGGGAAGTGAAGGTAATGATTCAGATGGAATTTTCTGAACACAAAGGAAGTCTAAGATGGACTGTTTTGGATACAGTTGTCTATAGACAACTCCTGTGCTTAACCAAAAAACACATTTTACTTTAAGACAACTGTGCCTACAGAATTAGTACTACAGTACTCATATTTTTACTGTGGTATTTTGCAGCTTCTGTAAGGTAGAATGGTAATATGATTTATAGTTATGTTGGAAAATCTGTTCAAATTAAGCAGCGTTAAGATTATATTCTGGGGGAATATGCACCTTATCCATTTCCTGGTTTTCAGCAGTCTTA
The DNA here is from genome assembly GCF_018691265.1 of Tyto alba. NCBI lineage: Eukaryota > Metazoa > Chordata > Aves > Strigiformes > Tytonidae > Tyto > Tyto alba. The sequence goes on from NW_024881280.1 coordinate 12,929,026, forward strand.
AATTTAGTAATTTTCTCATTTTAAAAGATGACAGAGGTCTATTGAAGAAACTTAGTTATGGTTTAAAAAAACAGGGGGGACACTTACTTCCTCTGTTACATAATAAAAAACCTCATTCTAAACATGCGTTTATTTTAAGGTATGTGCACAAGACATATTCTCCAAAATCCACTGAATTCACATTTGCTGAAATGAGAACAGCTCTAGTAATATGGAACTACCTTCGTAGCATAGTTCAAAATAATCAAAGGCATCCCGTGGATTTTGCAACACTTAAGACAGTTCACTTTCCCACAGAAAATCATATTCAGCTTTAATTACATCAGTGGTAATGCTGCACTGTAATATTTCAACGTATTACTCTGGGATCAATATCTATTTTAAGAAAACTTTTCCCCTTCTTAGTTGGTGAATTTATGAGAACTTTTAAAGAAGTCATTTTGCTGAGTTTCAGGATGATCCTGAAATATAAAGAAGATTGCTCTACTGCTAAATGTGAGCTCTGTAGAAAAGAAGGAAATACAATGTCTGATTGCCACTTTGTATTTTAAAATGTGAATACACCAGGCACTCAAATTGGACCGTAGTTATGGATCTCTAGGAGGCATTTGCCTTTCACTCAAATCATGCTCCCAAATACTTTGGTGTCAGCATTCAACACCTGTGATGAAAAATCAATGTCAGGACAGGTAGGTCTGTGGTTCTGTTATAACAGCCTGAAAAAGTGAGTAGAATTGCCACTAGGAACTGATGTGAAAATCCTCAAACTTCTGAGATTAACAGAAGAGTTTTTCTGTAGGACTATCTTTTATATTTACAGGACTGTATCACGAGCCATTTTCTACTGCACACAAAAGAAAAATGAGTTTTAACTTGTGACTCACATCATCTGATTCCCTGATGAGCTCTGTATCTTCCACTTGCACCACTGCATCAGCACCACATGGAATTGGAGCACCAGTTGTAACGCGCATTACCTGACCAGGCATCACCGTCTGAGTTGGCTGAAAAATAAACAAACAAAAATTAATTTGATTTTGAAAAGAAAAATCTCAAACCATTTGAACTTTATGAATGTCATCTGAAAGACTAAAATTCTTATTTGTGGCATGACTCTTCATATACTGCTGGTGATACCAACATGTATAAACTCCAATGTATTTGAAGTTCATTAGGTCATCGCTTCAGATCTGTCTTTTTTTTATACGGTTACATATTAGGTGGCTTCATATTTTTCCCCTTAGATTTCCATCACAATAATAACTTTCAGAAGAAGCAATAGGCCGATGCTCTGGTTGGCTCAGAAATACAACAGTTAACTGATGACCTTCGAGAAAGTTACATGAGCAAAACCCTAGTAGTTCTCTGTACATAAATATTTTCGCAGAGTACTCTGGTCCTCTGGGTTGAAATTATTTTGCTTTGGTTTGGTTAGGTTTTTGTTCTCTTTTGTTTTGCCAGCACGCTATTTATGGAAAACCAGCAGCTTGTAAGTAAAGTAATGTAATCAGCTGCTTCATATTTAAGCAAATTTCCTTATACTGAGAGACAGCTCGATACTAGTTCACACAGAATATCTATCTTTGTGAGGGTCAATTTAGCAAAGCCCCAAATTTATAATATTTTACAATTATGCAAAGTCACAGTACATTACAAAGTTTCAGCACAAGCAATACAAAGAACAGAAAAATATCAGAACAACATGGTAAAACAAATTACATGGTTTTAATAAAATTTCTCACCAGGCAGTCTATTTTAATACACATTTTTCAAAATCCAGATTAAAATTGTAATTTGACCATAACCACTTAAGAAATAAATAACTAAAAGAAAAATATTTCTAAAAAAATGCAACTAGAAGAAGCTGGTATTATGACTGAGATTTCATTGCTGGAATATGAGTGCTTGCTCCCCGCAGCACTTCAGTGAGCCGAGCTTATGTAGGCTTTACTGTTCTCAGTGAACATGTGCTACACACAGATCCACACAGCTGTGACCAGACCAACGTATTCTGTACGTGCACACATATAATTCATGTGCAGATGGACTCTGAATTCCATATGTGGCACTGGAATAGGTCCAGGACTTCTCAGACGGAGATTAGCACGTATTTGATAGCAACCCCCAGACCTGCAGGCAGTACTGCCCAGGCACCGCCTGCTCCCGCCCCGCAGGCATTTACTCCACCACTTTTAACAGGAGGCTGTTAAGACATCTGCAAATTCCAGACTGGGGGCCAACGCTTCAGCTGCGCAAAGCTGTGCTTGGCTTGCCCATTCTCCTACTCCATTTCAGCACTGTCACAACTTCTGAATTGTGAGTATTACTCTGAGATTTGTGTATTTCCAAGGCTGCTCATCAGGACAGAAGCCCTAGGGAGAGGCTGGAAATGGCCTGTAGCTGGTCTACCAGTGACCTACGCATCCCAAGAAACACTGAGCCTGGAGTTGATTGAATCCTGACGCTTTTCTAGGGGTAGCGGAAATCTAACATCCTTTGAGAAGAACATAAATAAAATGCTAAAATAAAATAAAAAAAAAAAGATCACACTTGCCATATGTCATGGTTAGTGTGTTTTTAGGGCAAGATTCATGTTATCCTAAAGTAGGTATCTAAACCAGATAACATAAAAATATATATATTTTTTAAAATGGCATTTATTTCTCATCATTGACTATGCAAGGAGCTATGGCAGAATAGCTGAGATGCTGCCATTTATACTGAAAATTCTTAAAAGTGAAAATAATCTTGTCTAGTGTGTTGATTTTTATGAAAATAAATATTGCAAAAGGCAAATCTTACTCCGTGGATTAAGGGAGCTCTTTTGCATATTGTTGTAGATACAGTCTATAGGCACATTACAGACAGGTAATATTGTTTTGGACTTACTAAAGCACTGATGTCTTTAGTGACAATTTTTAGAGGAAAAATGTTTTACATAAAAGAATTCCCCCATTCAAAATGTGGTTTTGGGCCTGAAGAACTACAAAGAATACAAAATTTCTAGAACTGCCAGAAGTCAGTGCCTACAGTGATAAAACGCTCTGCAACTATCCATGCTTTTGGAGTTTATTACTAGAGGAGTTAATTTTTTGAGGTGTAATAATGTAAAACATTTAAACAAATTTATGATACAATAACAATTGCTTTTAGAATTGGTTGCTCATACATTTAATTTCCTTTTTGTCCTTTAGGAATTTGATCAGATTAACTTTACCAACAGAAGTCAACAATCAGATTTGTGTGTGAATCTCCAGGGCTATGTTCTGTGGAAGGAAATTATTCCTTCTCAGAAAATGTATTAATGTACAACAATTTCACAGCAGCTGTTTTAAAAGCCTTTGAGATCTCATGCTTACCTGGAATAAGGCACTACTGGGTTCTGTCTTTTGCCTTCATCCCTGATAATCTATTTAATGTTAGTCACTGAACAAAAACCAGAAACAATCTATCGAGCACAGCCCCCATTTCAGGCATTTTCTCTTGCACATGATTACATCTCTCCTATGTGATTTACAATGACCCATGCTCCTTTCTGTAAAAAGACCCAAGTTAATGGAAACATGAAAAATGCCTGTTTTCCATCCTATATTATAGCTGCTTTGTTGCAGTGTCTCTTACAAACAGCTTTATAAAGTCTTCCAGGAAATGCTAGGCTCCAGCTATGCAAGTCTATAGGAAAATCATTGCTCCCCATGGTTGTTTTTCACACAGAGGCCATGTGGGTGGCTCGTGACTAGTATTCTAAATGTGCCCTAACCTCCCCAAAGCAGGACAGTGTCTGAAAGCTTTCTTCAATACCAAGTAAAACATGGTTGTTAACATAAACACAACTATTGGAAAATGGAAATCAGAAAATAATACACAATTTACAAATTGATACAGAAATGTCCAACAATGTCTCAGTCCCATTTTCTTCCTTTCTACATAGCATTTACATAACCCTTTTCCCTATAGGAGCAGCCAAATCTAAACCTATTTTGAACTCCCTGCTGTGAATCATTCTGTTAATTGGTCTGTAACATGAAATGCAGAATGTTGCTGCTGAGAGTGACTGAAGGGTGAAATGAGACTGAGGAGCCTTCCAAGGCTATAAATAATTTCTTGGGAAGGAGATGAACCTGAAGATGTGTTGGCCCAAGAAAAAAAACTTTGACCAATTATTCAGAGGTCAACAGCTTCATTTTTCTAACTCACCACTGGTATTTCCAGAATTATTCTCTCTGTATGCCTCCTCCCACCCAACTTTTGTTCCTTGCCAGAGAGGTTTCCCATTCCCATTAATCTGGGAGGACAGACTGTCCCTGCAGAGAGACATTTGTGAGCTCCTGAATTTGTAGGAGGGAAGCAAGCTCCCATTTGCACTTTTATCCTTTGTACAAACCTGCTGAACTGATTTGGACACTGAAAACCTTTAGACCTGTGGGCAGTTCTCCCCATTAGACCCAGCTTCAACAGTACTGTTTTTAAGCACCGTTGTGCTGTGGTAATTTTAACCAGCAAAATGCTAACATTGATGACAGGTGAATAGTGATAGGAGTGATAATTCAGCAGGTTGCTCTGCTCGTTCTTGGTATTTTATAGTGACCATGAAAAGGGTTGTAGAACTAGTTGTCAGTCTTTTAGATTCAGGACAAGTGCTTGAAAATGCAGAGAGAAGGGCTAAAAATCCAAGGCAGGTGAAAAAACTGCTGAATTCATTGGTTTACTTTTTTTAGTATTTAAAGTAAACTTACATTTTGTATAACAGATTCATTAATCTAAGTTCATGTGAACATCAGTATTGAGAAGATGTCTATTATACCAAAGTATAATTCGTGATGATGGATGGGTACTACAGCAAAAATTATTTTCACAGTTCTCTGTATCTATCATGATTAGCCAAATTAAATGTTTGTTACACATTTAGAAGCAGTTCAACTCCATTAAAAAATAAAATGGAATTAAACCGGTAATACTTCTAAAACCTGAAACAACTTTTGAAATACATCTAGTTTACCTGGACTTTTTTGTTCAGTAGTCAAAATGGCCACGCTGTAAAATCCTCACTAAAATTGATCAATCCTTTGTTTTGCCTGTCACTTATTCCCTTTCTCCATCATTTCACATACAATATACAGAATTATAAACTGGGACTTGAAATAGTTGGAGAAACATTTTGGATTAACCCATGCTCTCCTGAACAGAAGGTAACAGATATAATTGAATTGACAGAATAATAAAAATGGTTGAACGTAACCAATTTTTTTCCCATTACCCCAGTATTCATGCAGGAATTTAATGAAATGTACTCTTGAATTTGAGAGCAAATCACAAATTGCTTCTCTTAATGAATATTCATGTAGCACACCAGGTCACGAATGGGTGCTGCCCGGACTTGCTCTTAAACTCAATCAATGTATCTGCTAAAGTGCACAAACACTTTTGATTTAACAAACAAATAAAAGAGCAATACCACAAACCAGGCTACTGCCAGGCTTCCTCAGTGTTGCTCTGATCATTACGTATCTTTAAAGGCTTCACAGAAAATTCTTGCACTCTGTTTTGCAGGTATCAGTGTGAAATATGCAGGCACCTTGTGGAAACAGTTATTGGGCTGATGTCCCTTTAAAAATCTGTCAGCAAGTAGGGCTTAAATCATGCTTTTCTCTGTTTATGAATTGTAATGCTATTAGAAACCTCGTGTCCTCTAACACAGTACTAGGGCAGAACATTACTGTATGCACTCCCATTGGACATGTCAGCACAATGCTCTGAGGTATTTTGGGATATCCTTATTAGTTCCTTATGCAACCGTACTACCTTACTTTCTGAAATCATGTCCCAAGGGACATAGCGGGAGGGTAGGTACAGCGGTGTCCTACTTCATGCCACCTCCAAAAAATATTGAGTCTTGCAGCACTAGTAAGGCTTATAAAAATACAAAGCAATATCTTACAAAAGAAAAATCCATTAAAAAAAAAAAAAAAAAAAGAGAAAAGAAATTGTGCTCACCTGCTCACCAGCCTGGGATTCCCCTATGATGAATCGATCTCCTGGGCCATCAGCAGCTGTTAAGATGGACAATACAAATGGTAAAGGCTGACCCAAAACAAACGATTGCATTAGAAATTAAGAACAGAAGATCCGAAGAATGATCTAAGGTTCAGTTCTTCAGTGTCAGCATGGCAAATGTTATAGAAGTTTTGCAAACATTTTACATTTTAGGTTCTTTTAAGTTGTGTTTATTATTTTGAAAATGACAGGTTCTTCTGTACTTTTAACTGGAAATTTATGGGCAATATGGGATCAAGTAAAAGGAGATTAGGCGGAATTACATTAATAACAAAGATTTTAGAGTGTTCATGAGATCATTTTTATAAAAATGTCCACTGTGAGCCAAATCTTTTTCCATGTGAAACTAACACAGGGGAATCACATATCTTGTAAGTGCATTACATACCTTTTTTCTAGACAACAATGGAATGTTGCCATTTCTAGATTCTATCTCTGCCTTTGGAGGAAAACATTGACAAGTGCAGTGGTTACAGACTATGTAGATGACCATACAGGTTTTGCCTTTTCTGAAGAGCAGTAGGGCTAAGATAATGCAGCTTGGACTGGCACATTAGAAGTCTGGGTTCTGTTCCTTTTTGTAATTGTACGAGGTAGTACTGAACTAGTTACTTTATACATTGCACTGAAGCCATTCTGAAAATTAAGTGTCAGAGATCGTTGATTTAACAACCTGAAATTCTCCAGGACTTCTAATTTAGCCAAATCTGTATTTTTACAGGGACAAAAAAGGCACCATTACTAACAAAGTTTAAGCTTCTGCCTGCATCAGAGGTCTTTCAGCAAGTTGCATTAGTGGTATTATAGGCTCTACCGTGGTATAAAGCATGTATGGAGCACAAGCAACTCTGCCTGTCTAAGCACAGCAGGCATGCTGTCAAGAGTGTTCAGACAAAGTGGGTTCATATGACCACATTTAAATATGTCTTTTCATTAATTTTGAATCTGTAACTGTCAAAAGTTGATTCCCAGAGATGAAGTCTAACTAGTGACAACCTTTGTCTTAATACCATCTGTTTTATCTCAAAAGCCCTCAATATACAGCTAGATAACCTTATTGTATTGAGAAAAATTGCTTTCAGGAAGGATGCCCATTCAGTCTGTACAATGATTTATCACATTTGTACTTATACATCAGTTCTAACTGCAGATCATGATTTACAGTACTTAATCATGATTAACTAAACTTTAAAAGCCTATCAAACAGCCTAATCTATGAGCGTTACATCAAACTCTAAAATAAGAAAGGGGAAAAGGACTCTTCAACTATCTGTCTTTGAATAATGCATATAATACTACTGAATACAGTTGTCAGACCTTCACTGAAAAAAAAATGCACTGGGATGATCCATCAAAAGAAGAGAAAAAAATTCCCTAATAGCTGAATTATTGTAAACCTGAAAAAATGCTACTGAATTAGGTTTTATTCCCCCCATTAATAATGATATGGAGACAAAGTTTATAGGTGATGTACAACCGATATAGCTTGAAAAAAGTGGACAAGATTTTAGGCAGACAGGTTTATGTGACTGAAAGCTGTTCCTTTCTTTTTTTGTACAAAATATCTGGTAATGCAGTCAGTATTACTTCTGCCTAGTAGCTTTTTTTCTCATATACTGAGATAACAGGTCTACAAGAACAGTAAGAAATAGCATATCATAGCATAGCATGGCATTAGAATAGAATAGAATAGAATATTTCAGTTGGAAGGGGTTGGAAGGGATCTACAACAATCATCTAGTCCAACTGCCTGACCATTTCAGCAGTTTTGACCAAAAGTTAAAGCATGTTATGAAGGGCATTGTCCAAATGCCCCTTTAACACTGACAGGTTTGGGCTGTTGAACACCTCTCTAAGAAGCCTGTTCCAGTGTTTGGCCACCCTCTCAGTAGAGAAATGCTTCCCATTATACAGTCTAAACCTCCCCTGGTGCAGTTTTGCATCATTCCCACGTGTCCTATCACTGGATACCCAGGAGAAGAGCTCAGCACCTCCCCCTCCACGTCCTCTCCCCAGGAAGCTGTAGAGAGCAATGAGGTCACTCCTCAGCCTCCTTTTCTCCAAACTAGTCAAGCCTGAAGTCTTTAGCTGCTCCTTACAGGACATGCCTTCCAACCCTTTCATCAGCTTTGCTCCCCTCCTCTGTACGCGTTCAAGTACTCTACTCTTACTCTGTTTGAATCCACCACCAAAATTAAGGTCTGGTGTGTTGGTTCTGACAGAAGCTGTTGAAAATGGTGTTACCATCCTGCTCACTGTAGCAACTGGGCTGCAAGACAGCATTTGCATGATCCCAAGGCCCTTGTCAGTCAGCATTCTACTCAGAGCTTCCTCTGTCAGCTTTTCTCAGTGTTATATTACCTGTATTTCTCTGGCTACATCTGCACTCCCTTGTTGCTATTACTGGTCATTTTGGTCTGCCTCTCTCACACACATAGGTGACAGACAGCTACAGTCAAATTGATCTTGTAGACCTGAAATTTTATTTTTATATAAAATCAGTGGGGGAGCTATTGGACTACATCTATTGCCTGGGTTTGTAGACAGTCTATTTCATGGACAGTGACTTTCCATTGTTTCAGCTGCCAGTAACAAAGATATTTTAATGACCCTAGAACAAAGTTGGCTGTCGTGTCCAAACTTCAACATGGTGTTACAATGATTCAACCCCTATTACAATGAAATCACTGCTAGAATGTTCAATCATATATATATTAATTTTTTTTTCCATAGATTCCTGAGGTGAATACCACTAGTCTTACTTTACAAATGGAAAAACCAATGCAGAGAAACAGCTTGCTCAAAATCATGCAGAATCTAATGGCAAAGCAGAGGATGGATTCAGGTCTCCTGGGAAACCACTCACTGCTTGCTCCATAAAGTCACACTACTTGTTTTATTTATATACAGCAACTGCAATATTTTCAAAGTCAAAATTAGATTTGCTTTTGAGGTGCCTCTGTAAGAGTACATTCTGATATGTATTTTATTTTTGAAAATCCTCTAATGCAATCATAAAATAATTCACAAATAGGAAGGTGGATCTGTGACAGGTCAACAAAATAACAGATATATAAGAAATTCCTGATTACATCAACAACAGAGGAATAGAAGAAGAATCTGTCATTCAGAAACATATGTTCTGTTACTCTCTTAATTCTTTGTGTCTCCAAGAAACTCATTAGCTCTACAGGTGTATGTCTATGAGCAGACATGGATGTACATTTGCTTGTGCACATATGGATCCACTTAGAAGATCTGAATTCATGTTTATGGTCTTCCTTTAAGACACCTGCATTCTACATAACTGCGACTACAGCAATGATCTGAACTGAATCTCATCCAAAAGAACCATTGCTGGATCCAAAATAGGTGAACTAACATGTTATAAAGTGGTTTTACAGACACTATATTGCATGTCCACGAAGTGAGTGTTTACCTCTGACAGCGTAGCCATCTTTTACTGATGCTGGAAACGGTGGTAGATTATCTTTTGCATATACATCTTGAGCGAGGACTCGGCCCATTCCATCTAGAAAAAAGACCATGCTCCATGTCATTACAGCTAGTGAAAGGGAAAAAAAAAGTAAACAGCGGTGTGCTCTGATGGATAATATGTATGTGATGTGAACAGATCTCTCAGGTTTTTCATTGCTGCCTCTACATAAATGAAAAAAGACTGGAGTCTGAAAGTACTGTTGAAAGATTTCTTCAGCAACTGTTGTGATCCCAGTTATGGTGAAATTGTTGACAGTAGATCTGAACGGCAAGTATCCAAACCCAGAGGTAACAGCTCTCACATAGGATCAGACAGAGAAACCAAAGTATTTGTTTCTTCAGAACAAGTTTTTCTCCTGAAATCTCCTAAAGATAGATACTTTTCTGTACTTCAGTTTTGTGTTTTTTTTTTTTTTTTTTGTTTTGTTATTTTTTTAGAATCTTTTAAAATAACATTTCAGAAGTGAATCCTCTGTGCAAAAGGTGAGAGGTGATGGATTGAGCCCAGAGGACTCAATGTAAACAGTAATGATGGACAAGTTCCCATAAATTAACGAAGAAGTTTTACAATAGATTAGCTTTGCCTAATTGCTGAGAGCATTTCTGCTTAATAGAGAGTGAGTGCTCGTAAGTGTCAGGATGTAAATATACGCTGTTATAGTTCTAAATATTTTAATAGCTGTTTCAAACTTACTCTTTCCCTTCACTTAGCAACTATGACTGATGAGTTGTAATTTGGCTCTGCCTCCCTGTAGAGACTGATATGAATTACTTCACCTTCAGTCAAGCATGCACTGCTTGTTTGCTCTTATGGTGCCAGCAACAGCTTTTTTTTTAATATGAGGAATATGTATCTTGTCCCTTCATACAGTGGGAGAGTGAGAAAGATTTATTACATGTGTGATTAGATGGACTAGGAAGGGGCATGTGGGTCAGAACTACTGAGCTTGGCTTGACTCCAGTATGTCTAAGAACAAATATACCTATATATGTATATATACACATACATATATATACACATATGTATGTATATATACATTCTATATATGTGTGTATGTATATATAATATCTAAGGGAAGCCCATCTCATAATAGAGGCCATTGCTCTTAGGAGTGCATTGTGGCACAGGAAGGCAGTATCCCGCTGAAAGTATGAAGGAATGAGAGGATACATGAATACTTTTGCCAGCAGAATTTGCATGGATATGTATTTTACAGATTATGGTCATTCAGACATGCTAAGAAAGGGACACATACATAAAGTGTGTTTCTTCTTTTACAGACAGGGAAATTGCTGTGGTTCTGGATTTGCTGGGAAGGCAGAAGATGTAACATTGCACACTAAATGGATAGCTTTTGTTAAGTGCACTGATTTGATTTGGAAATGTCCAGCTCCAGTGAAGTGGTATTATAATGGAGATTATATTTTACTTATTAACACAAAGTGATTTAGTTAACAATTAATTATAACTGTAACATTGTGCTCACATCCGTATGTAGCAACTTTCAGCTTGAGATGAATACTTATGTTGCATTTTTGAAATGGCTATTGCCATGAAAATGCTGATAAAACCTGCTGAAGCAACTAGAAAAGCACTTTTGTGATGGCTGTTAATACGTCTGTGCATCACTGCATATCACTGTCTATGATACACAATATAGAAGTTACTCGAAAGCTCAGGAAAGCTTGTACACTTGCAAAAAAAAATGCAGACACAGACATTTAAATTACAGCATAGAAAAGGCAGCTATTGAAGGCCTAGTAAAGACACACTCTCTTCACAGATTCACAAAATCTCATACAAAAGTGATGCTTCTAATTTTAGCAGGCATGTTGTGTCTTCATTTTACTTCTTGTCTGCATGCAAAATCACACCAATTAGAGCAAAGTTGAACAATATGTTCCTGGCATTCTGCCATGCAGTATTTGAAGGGAATAAATGGCCAGCCAGTAGCAGGAATGAATTTCATTAAGGGGAGAAAAAATGTAAGAATTATTTGCTGAAGCCTTGGGCATTTAAAATGAAGCAATTCAGCAACTAAAGGACAATCTAAAGTACGCCTGTACTCTCCTTTATTTGAGCAATTATTTTAGAAATAGACTGCTTGACCTTATTTTGATTAATTGTAATTCAAAAAGATGTTCTGAAATATTTTAATGTCATCAAACTGCCCCTTGTGATGTCCACAGCTTTCTGATTCTAACACAAAATGGAGAATTACATGAAACTCACTTTTCAAATTTGTGTATTTTCTAAAGTTTAGCTGGTGAAACTGGTACAGTTCTGTGAAGAATTTAGATTTCTCAGGGTATTGGTACTGGGATAAAGTAGTGAGACAGGTATTGTACTAGAGGTGATGGACTTGATCCCATTTTGTAAATATTGCCCTGGTAGCACTTCAGTGTGATGTGAAAAGGCAATGCTGTCAAAGCAATCAGCTAGCTTAGAATGAATAAGCAGTGGAAAAAAATGTCCAAGCTCCACAGAAGTTACAGGGCTCTTGTGCTAGATCAAAAAATCTGTTCCATTTTGAGGCTTAAGCCCATAAAGTGTGGATTGCCTGTACTCTGTACTTTTAGTATCAATTAAACTTCTGCCTCTTCTTAGTTTCAGAAGAATAATCATTATCATGCTGTCTAAAAAACTTAACCTTTCATACCCACAGAGCAATGTTCGGGTAAAGGCACTTAGCTGGAATAAAAGGCTAACTGGAGGCTTTGTACCAGATATTGATGATGGCAGGTGGGAAATATGCTTCAGATGCCTTTGGTTTATGGCACCTGTAAAATATTTTAAGACTGTCCATTTTTTTTTTTTTTTTTAATACGGAAGAGGCTAAATGATATATACAGGCTCTGAACAATATGCTTACCAATGTGCAAGTCATGTTTCAAAAGATAACTTTACTCATCCCCCATGTTATGTTAGGAGAGAATAGATTTGAGAGATTACAGCATGCCTTGACTTAAGTCAAGACTTAATCAAGGCAGGACTGTACTGGCTAATTGTACAGAGTAACATTCAGCAGCTTTATTTATAAGGGTGATTACTATATAACATGTTTGGTAATGCAAATAAATCATGTTAGAATTAATTAGGTAATTTGTTAATGAAAGAAATTGCAGTCCTAGAACTTCACACATTTCACTTTCCTTACTGAGAAATTGTGCTCCTGAAATAGAATTTTCAGGAGCTTAGTGTTAATTCAAGACACAAAACCACAAAGAAAGCAAACATAGAACAGGAGTCCTTTTCTGAATACAGTTAGATAGGATTCAGACCTCCAGGACCACATTTTTATTATCTCCTGAATTTACAGGTATATTAACTGAAAAATAAATGAATCCATAACTAAATGAAAAACTGGTTCCTTATTCATTGTATTCTTCAAAAGCAACATTTTTTAGCAAACATATATGTGTGCACATGCATGCACACACACACATATATGTATATATGCCTATACAAATAAATCCTATATATTTGTCTGTTTAACACTATGGTGATCACTTAAGAACTTCTGAAAATGAGATCTCAATTTGAGATTTGTATCTGTAGATTAAGAGACTTGAATTTCCAGTATCACAGACACAGATGCGTCCTTTAGGATGTCTCCTAAAGGCTCAATTCTGAAATTTCATACTATGTATTAGGAAATCTTACAGTGCTAAAATAAGTGTATACTTGTTGGAAAGTGAATTGCAGGATACAATTTTGCACTACAGCACAAAAATATGAAGGAATATGTCTGTTAATATTTTCATTGTTGGTACAATTATGCAAATATTAAACCAAGAATATATCACAACAGCAGCAACACAGAAGTGTTGTGAAACATTATGGAAGTTTTCACCCAGAAATGTAAAAGATAGAGAGATGGAGAAAAAATGGAAATAAAGATAAAAGGACAAGAAATAAATATTTATAGAATCAAGGACAGAAAAAGGGAAAGTAACAGCTCATTAATACTTGTTTTTATCTATAATCAATACAACCCAAGTTCAGGAATTTCACTTAGTTATGCACTAGAGGTTTAAAAAATCACAACTATTTTTAGGTTAAAAAGAATAATAATGCTACAGTACTTTAACTGTAGCTTATATAGCAAAATAAACATGTGCTGTGCTTATATTTTAGAGAGGTACATGCGATACTTTTATCCTTTATTTCAGGAGTTCAGTGTCATACACACAGCATTTATTTGGACTAAATGTAACTAACACTGTGGCTCATCATGTTGTCTTCAAAGACATTTACCCGACAGCTGTCCACAAAGATCTAATAGCTATGCTCATGCATTTATGCCTTAATGCCTTCTTCTAATCTGCACACCATTATGAGAGTGCTGGGTGCAATATGCATTTTCTTTGTAGATCCAGTATTGGTGCTACTCTGAATGCAGGATATGCAGCATCTTCTCAGAGATCTGCTTCCTGCTTCTAAGGCATGGGGAAGATGATCTCCACTTGGAGTAACTGAACACACAGGTGGGATTCTACGTACTGTCTGCTAAATCAGTATGTCAGTATGAAGGCATCTCAAAGGTTTGTGGCAGCACAAAGATTTGGTGAAGAGCATAAAGACTCTGAAATTTCAAGTCAGAAGACAATATCCCATTCAGAAACCATTTGTACCTCTTTGCTATCTGGAGTCCACCGATGTCCTAAACATTATGCCTCTTGAGGCCTGAGGTTCCACTATCTCTTCACTCACCACCTTACCTTTGAAAAACTTGGAGGAATCTCTGGAGGAGGTTTCCTCTTCCCTACCTACTTCAGGATTACTGTCAGCATGCTTCCTGTCATGGTTTTGTTCTGTGCTAAGAACACTCTCCCAGATAATGCCCAGGTGTGTTATAAGGGATAGCAGAAGCAAAGAAGACACCTAATAGGCATTATGAACGTGCTGCTTCAGGAAGGAGGACAGTTTAGGTGAATGAACATGAGAGATGCCACACTAATTCCTTTTAAGGCCAGAAAATGGCTTCATCTACCCCCGTTTATTTACAAGCATAGACACAGTCACAAGGTCTGACATTTTGCTTGCTGTTTGGTGCCTTTTAAGACAACCTCATTGTGGAAATCAATAACAGTTACCCTTGATTATCAAGTTTCAATAAATCAAACATTAAATGCAAGCTAGCATCAGAAAAGGATCATATGTGGTAGAAGAATAGAATGGGAATTATTTTGCATTTATGAGAAGAGAGGGCAAATTCTGGAATGACTAGTAGGCCAAGCAGGATTTGGAAAAACAGATTGAGACGAACTGTTAAAGATACAGGCATGGCAAAAAATAACCTGGAATTAGTAATCACTTTGATTTGATCATTAATCTCAGATTAGAAAGAGGGTTTAGTGAGAATCTTCCACAGCAAGAGGACAGAGTGAATGATCACAGTACAGCTTGGAGCTGCTTGGCATCTACAGAAGTCCAGTGTTAAATCAACTACTGAGGCAAACGGTGGTTTCTATGTTTTAGCTTTGTTGCATATAACACAGATCAGAAGAAAATTAATCTATGTATTTAATGAGAATTCCATTACAGATTCTTTCAGGGAGCAGCACTGAGATCAATCAACATTCTCCTGACTTTGAAAGCACACTTCTGCTCCCATTGTTGGCATTTCCTGAAGCAGTTTCTCCTGGAGAAGTTATTGTCTTTGATACCTCACAACATTAATAAAAGAGCAAGTGCTTAAGAAGGTTGTAAAGGAAGGAAATAACCACCTTAATCCTCACAAAGAATCCAACTTAAAATACCTCTGTAATTTATGATTTCTGTTCCAAGCACTGGGGTCATCTCCAGAACTGTGATGAAGGCCTTGTCCATAGATGTCAATGGGAAAGGAGACATGCGGTGTCTTCTTGCTACCTTGGTAATGTCAACAGCACTGTGACCTGCAACAAGAGAGCACCAAGTTTATGTATGCTACAATGTGTAGATGTGCACAGTGATGTTCATTTAAACCACTCTACTGAAAAGAATCTGGCACTTTAGGGTAAATTAAATTAGTTAGTTATCACTATTGAGCATTTATGCCAGATTTGGGAAGGCACTGTATTTGGCTAGAATCAAAAGAGAGATTTAAAACAAAATGTAATTTACAGTTTAAAAGTTTCCAAAAGGCTACATCTTTAATTGTCATGGAAAACATACCAGAAGTCTTGATGAGCATAAAAGGGTCAGTTAATCAGAAACAGAAACCTTTCAAGATGATGCAGTATTTTACACTGAGGATGATAATCTGAGGCTAACTCAGTTCTATGGACTATGAACTCAGGATGATTTACTCCTCACTCTGTTCTCTGCAAACACATACCTATGCTATGTGCAGTGCAGAAATAAAACATGAAAATGGACACTGTCCCAGTGAGTTTGCAATCCAAGAGTGAGATGGGAGTCAAAAGGATTGAAAGGAGGATAGAGGGAAGCACAATGAAATCACCACAGTCAGGACAGCAGTGTTTCCAGCTAGTGGGCATCCTACCCATTGTCAAGACTTTGTAGTCATTGTAGCAAAGTGATGTTTAAATGTATAATTTGAGTAAAGGTAGCAGGATAGATTAATAGAAGCTTACTTTTCCCAAGTATGAGGGACAGGTTGGGAGAAAATATGACAAAAGTGGTTTGAAAATGAAGCCAGCAGCATGTTTGATTTCTTGATACTTACTGAAAGAGTAAACAAGAGGACAAGAAGCTCTGAAGGATTTTGAAAGTGAAGATAAACAACTGAAGAGAGGGAACTATTGCAGGAGTACATAAACAAAAGTAACACATACAAACCAACAGATTAAGAAAATTGCATTTGTAGAAATAACATGAATGGATTTGCCTAGAACAAGAAGGTATTTATGAGAGCCAAAGTAGATGATGCTTTATATGCAAAATGTAATGGTATTCCTAAAGCAACGTAAATTATAATAAGATCGCATTAACAAATAATAGAAATTAATTTTTAATGACATGGTTTTGTTTTGCAGTAGCTACCTAAATATACCATTTGTTGCTGCACGTGCCCTCACATTCTGGAAAAAAAGATTATTGCTTTAAGTGTAGTCTTCTAATAAAAAATAACTACAAAAATAGCAAACCAATCATGCAATCCAAGTTTTTCCTTCAGAAGTGAAGGTTGCTTAATCGATCTGTATATGCAATACTTTTCTTCAGCACTGACACATGCATGCCTCTTTATGTGGGAGGTTGTTCATTAGTTTATTTTTTAATGTTAATACAGTATCTACCTTTAAGAGGGAGAAATAAAAAAGGAATAAAACTGTTCACCTAGTTCCAGTTCCAAAAAAGACTCTGGAAGGAATTATCTGAACAATCTCTTTGGATGTATTTAGAAGATAACATGATGATAAAAGCAGGCACTGCAAATTTGTCAAGCACGAATAATTTCTAACTGACTTAATTCCTTTCCTTAACATAGCAGTTGGCATACTGAGGAACAGAGAAACAGCTGATGAGATACATTTTAACTATATAAAGATTTCACACTCTTGAACATGACTTTCTCATAAGCAAACTAGGGAAAAATGATCCAAATCAAACTATTGTAAAATAGAAGTGTAGCTAGTGGAAAAAGTGCATTTCTGGATTTAACAACAGGGATGTCCCTAGCAAGCTTTTCCATCATTATGCCTGTATTTCGTTAGCAACCTCATAAAAATTAGGAAAAGGAAAGAAAAGCATTTGCGAGACACAGTCAAACTTCCCATACCTTTGCCTGCATAGAGAAAGAAACTCTGCTTAGCAGCACCATAACTCCTGCAGGTCCAGCAGATTCCATGCAGTATATGTTAAAAACTTTTTCCTTACTGTATAAATTAAGAAACTACTTTCTTAAAAGTTGGAAAAAATGCAGGAAGATGATAGAAAAAATATGTCACAGCAGTGAAAGCTGGGGGAACTGTGTGTCAGCAATCAATCTTTATGCTACAGCTACTAGGTGCTTTAATCTTTTACTGCTACCTAAACCTCACTGTTAGCTACTTCAGAAACTAACATTTCTCCTCTTTAGCACTTAAAATATTAATAAATTCAGAGGCTTTGAATGTTCTGAATGGTTCCCAGAGTACTACCTTCAGATTCAGAACTCTGCGTCTAACACATATCATTTGCTTAAGTCAAAGGTTCTGTTAAAATCTACTGAGAACTGCATTTTTCAACACAGTTTTCCTGAAAATAGATAAAACCCCCTAATCTCTGACAACTTTGTTTCAACACCAAAAGTAACACCCACTATTTCTGCAAGAGAATCCAAGAAAATACATACTCAAAACCAGAGCACTTTGGATTTAACACTAGCATGAATAACCTTAATGAATAAGGGTAGAAAGACACATGTGTAACTACTAACCCTTCTCTTTCCCTGTTTCTTCCTACAAACAAATGCTAACTCTTCTTTTAGAGGTATCATACATTTAAACAGACCTGGAGACAAAGAGATAATGAGTTTTTAAATTCTAAAATTACTAAGTGGAACTTTTTAATTACAACATTATACAATTCCTCAGACCTTCCCAAGTTACCTTTCACTAATGTCAAATGTCAGACAGCTGTAAAAATAACTACTTACATTGAGCAGCATTTTGTATGACAAAATAATCCTCTAGCTTTGAAGCAGCTAAGTCAATTGGTTACACAAGGTAGAAAATTCCTTACAACCTTCTCTCTCATCACCTGGATCAAATATGAATTCTTAACCTGTGCATTTTTTTTGTTTTGGTTTTATGTAATTCAACATTCAATTTCATGTTCAATATGAAAATAAAAATCATATATATTCAACTGGAGAATTTTAATTTTCTTTGCTTTTGAATGTTGATTCTTTTTGCCTTTAAAACTTGCACACACGTGATCATTTACAGTAGATCACCATGAACAACACAGACCATGTAATTAGAATAACAACTTGGAAGGAAAAATTACAAGGCAACTATCCATTAATACATGAACACTATGAGCTATTTGCACTCTTATTTTCTCTTTGGACTGAATTTCATTGTCTTACATTATTAAATTATACTGGAAACCCACTTTTGTCCCAAGCATATCCTTCTCTTCTCATCTGACTATCATTTGCTGTCTTCAACCAGCCTTAGTTTCTAAATAGAACTATGAAGTTTCGGTACTTACTTGCTCTGAGGATGTTCTCCTTGCTGCTGCACCTAGACTGGACCTGCAGAGAGAGCACAGAGACTATGAGCTACAGAAGTTAACAAGAATGCAAAATACAGAGATATAATGGGCAAGCTCCTGGGATCTAAGACAGAGGCTATACATATTTTCAGCAACATTCTTACATACTCTACATGAGATAAATATATTTAAGCAGAAGGGTAGTAGCTGATGGTCAGAATCTGATTCAAGCAATTTGATTCCCCCTCCCCATATAAACAAGATGGCCTAAGGACAGTAATAGCGTAAGATCAAAGAACACAGTGGTTAAAATTATGTGTTAAACTCCAGTTTTAAACAGAAAATCCACACTTTCTTAAACCATTGTAATTACAGTAACTCTGAATCTAGGTCCTGTTTTATGATTAGACAAAACACTAACATAACTATATTATCATGACCTGCTTTAAATTCTGTTATTGGTATCTTCAGGTATCACAGAAAGAGTTTAAAATACTCAATTTAGATTGCGTTGATTCTGAAGATACTTAATAAGACTTCTTCGCAATTGTATACGTAACTCACAATGTATAAACAGCTTCTGGCTGGAGCCAGATAAATTTACCCAGTTGTTTCTGTTTGGTTAAAAGAAATGTTATGTTCAGTATGAATTTTACGGTGCAATTCTACTTTAAAAAGTAACTGTGTGAGAATGACAACTGGTTTCTCAACAAATCCTCTTCCTATATGCTTAGCTGCCACTGTGCTATTCCAGATGCATTAGTCTGACTCCACGGAAATTGGAGGATTCACATCGGTCTAATATTCCAGTAGCATTGGGTACTTAGTGTTCCATCTGTCTACCATGCAGATTTAAAAAACGAATTGTTTTTTGAAGAGTATCAGTCTGGTAAACACAACATAGTTTAAAACTTTATCTATACTGAAGCATCAGCTCTTGTTAATCTTCTCAGGTTTGGAAAGATAGCACATTGTATAGCAACACTGAAGCTACATGTTTTTAGATGAACTAATTTGAACAGCAGTCTATCTTCTGGTAGGTCAGCTGACTGAACTGGCAACACTTGAATAAAAAGCTTTTTGTGTGGACAAAACCCCAGCTAAAGTAAACTTCACAGAAAGACAAACCTCTGAGACAATATGAACTGAATCTTTCTATTTTTTAATTTTATTGACAAATGTATTGCAAAATTTCAGCAACAGGACTAATAAAGTAAAACCACGTACACATGGTGAAAGAAGTGGAATAGCACAGATGACACTGAAGGTGTAAGTTCCCTGCAGAGTATTTGCCTCTGCTGAAAAAGTAAATTCAGATTATTTTTTGGACTAAAATTAAAATCTGTAGTTACAGAAAAATTGCCTAGAAAGTGAATATGTATGATCTAATAATTGATGAAGAATGGCACACACTCAACCCCCAAAAAACTGTCTTCAGAAAGGAACAACCATTTAGACCTGAAACCAACTGTGCCCCAACTTCTAAACCTCTTTCTTCTGTTCCACAGCAGCTTGCCCCAAATGTATTATCACATAAAAAAATTGGATTCTACAGTGCAACACAGTCTACTTATTGTAATGGAATAACTTATGGAAAGTAATGTTGCAACTTAGAGTGGGTTATGGTGTCCTTCCCTGAAAAAAACTGTTGTTTAAAAAAAATAAACAGAAAAAAACCCAACCCTCCCTCCTTCCCACCAAAAATACTATACAAGAAAACTGCAAACAAAATATTAATGATGCCCAAATTTGGCCCAGAGTTGTTTTACCAGATTTCAAAGGCAAGACATGAACTCTCTTTGCAATAAGTAAGTATTTACCTATAATTTATCAAAGGACAAATCTGGACCAAAAAGATGGTATAATGGTAGGAAAGAAAGCACAAAAGAGAGAGAGGCACAGATTAAGAGAGAGAGAGAGAGAGAGAGAGAGAGAGAGAAAAGCAGGTTGGATGTGGCAAGGCAGAAGATGGTGTGTGCAAAAGGAGACATGGGCCTATGTGTATAAGACTACTGTTTAAAATGGAAGAGGCTCTCTTATTTCTCACTGAAAACCGTATGAAAAGAGAAAACGAGGAATGAGCCTGCTGCAAAATAACCAAGCGATTCAGCAAACTGTGGAATGAAACTCAGTGAGATAACATAGTCCTAAAGAAAAAGGCAAAAAAATAAAAATACAAAACAAACATTTGAAACGATCTACTAAAACAAACTAAGTAAAATATGTGATCCAAAGGACACAGATAAAAGCTACTAGAGAAGGAGGAAAAATGTTAGCAGACAAAGACAGTGCTAAAGAAGTAAAATGGAAGTCAAGAGAGAGTCTTCAACAAAGTGGAGGAACAGAAGGAGCCCAAACCCATAGCGCAAAGCAATGTTTGCGAATGGAAAACAGCTCCTTTGAGCAGTAATAGTTACTCTCGAGTTGTAGCCTCTATTCCTCCTCAGTTCATCTTTAAGCCCTTCCAACCTATAGTGGAGCTAGTGTATGGACAAAAACAAGAGATTTACAATGAACAGAGCAGCTGAGATTTGCAGATCAAATCTTCTAATATAAAAAACGTGCTGACAAAGTTTTGCTCTTACAGTGTCCAAATGACAATGGTAACAAAAGACAGCTGACTTCACAGGCAGCCTCTTACAGGTCATTTTTTTAATTCTGTGCACACAGAGGACTTTAAATTTACTTTTGAATTTCTTACACCCAGCCTACAGTTTCCATGTTATCACTCACCTGATGGGCAACATATGCAGTATGAGAAATAATTTGCTTCCCACAAATTTTAAAAGCAGCTGTGGAAGAGGAATCCATGATAATAAAATAAAAGGCTTGATCAGCTAGGCTTGATTGTTTCCCAACCTATGCTCACAGCTGCAGAATACAAATCATGTTTTAACATAACTGACATAAAAATTAGTTATTACATAATACTTCTGTTTGTTTAATATGAATATATGAATTGCACATTGATATCCTACATTTTATTTTTAAACAAAACTGCAGTAAAATATGATTTTTAATGAAACCCACCAGTTTTCTAACACATACAGTTTTAGCAGCAATGGAGCTTTGTATAAATAGGGTCATGTGCTTTAAGTGCCTTTTATCATATTCACTGTTTGTATGTTTTACTACTTCATTATTTGTGACATTTACAAAGAATCTGTATTCTTTTCACAGCTACTGCTAAGTAAAGAATCCATATTACATTGCATATAGTACCATGACTGACCAGGGCGAGTGATTAGTAGTATTATTTAATATAATTCTTCTCATTCACAGGTAGTTACAGAAATAACCTCCTATAGCTGTCTCTTCTTTCACGGGGAAAGTACAGATTTATTGTTTGTCCATTCTACAGTCTCTTGGCGCACAATGTACCTTGGCAGAAGATACAGTGGGCTACCAGCCAGGATCATTCCCCTGCGTAGTTCAGGCAGAATGTAACCAAACCCAAAG
Organism: Tyto alba; assembly: GCF_018691265.1. Classification (NCBI taxonomy): domain Eukaryota; kingdom Metazoa; phylum Chordata; class Aves; order Strigiformes; family Tytonidae; genus Tyto; species Tyto alba. The sequence continues at coordinate 12,951,185 of NW_024881280.1, forward strand.
CATTCAATTCACATTACTCTGTTTTTTAAGCAAGCTAGATTTTATGCTCTTTAAGATATAATTTCATCATGCTGGAATGCAGAGAAAGCTTTCTCCCACAGGCTGAAGTAGTAAATAGAATGTGAAATAAAGTGATCAAAAATAAATGAAGGGAATGGTAAAATAAAGAGTCCTGCTGACAGTTTCTCTCTATCAATCATGACTGGTCTGAAAAATGTGATCAATAACTGTACTAAATTTACTTATTTAAATCTATATGATATGTTTTGCTGCGAATAAAAATCAGTCCACCAAAAATTTTTTTTACAAGAAAAATAGAAAAAGACACAAAGAAAAGTTCATGCTACAAGTGAAAAATTCATGTGAAAAATAAAGAAAAAAAGAAAATTGAAAAACCCTTTAACATTTTACCATGACTGTTAGGAATGGTTAGAGAAAGTACTTACCTTTTTAAAGTCATAACAAGATTAGCACAGAGTATTAAGTCAGCTCTTCATTATGGGAGGTACAATTAAAAACCATTGGTTATAATAAAACAAATTGCTACACAAAGATGGAGAGTTTCCAGCCCAATATGAAAAGCTAACTCTTATGGGAGTACATTTCAACTCAATTTTACAACATGAAGAACAATTCAGAACAATGACATCAAAACATGAGTTATCATCAACAGAAAGGGCCCATTTCTGAGCAAAGAGAACCTGCAGGAGGCTAACCCATAATCTTTATCATTTATGGGAAAGCACGTTACTCCGCTTTTAGGAAAGCATGCAGAATGTGGAACCACCAGCAGAAACCCAAACATACACACAGACACAGAGGACTGAGGTACAGCAAAGGGAATGAGTTCGCCAAGCTGTAATGAAGGAAGCAGGGTATGCAAAGCACAGCAGCTGTTAACAATTTAAGAACTCTCTTCCTCTGTCTCATGAACAGCAGGCAGGCCTGTTTATGAGGTAGTGCACTTACTACAACTTACTGTCAGTGAGAAAGTGCATAGCTCATATAACCTTGCCTTAAAACTTCGCAGTTTTATGAAGACAGTTTATTCTCCGTGGTGTGGGAAAGTATGATGCTGATGCTTTTTTTCTACATGTGATTTATTAGTAATTACATGATCTGAGTTCTGTACAATATACTCTGTGCATATGTCATTTGAATGGTCTCTCAAATACTTCCCTGCTTTAAACAGGTTTCAAATCAGTTCTGATCTAATTTATAATTGCAGGGGTTTGCACAGTGTCTCTTGCCTAAAATACTCTTTCCCCCCAGTGCAACATACATGAATCAGTATCTGTAAATAAACACACAATATAAAACTAAACCATGAATAACAGTGTCTCAAACTGGTGTGATAATTGTAAAAACTGATTTTGGCCTATTATTCTAAGCAATATACATAAGGTTAAACTAGGAGCAAACTGAAAAATGAAATTAAACACATTGGTTGGTTTCACTAAAAAATAGTTTTAAATCAAATCTGAAGAACAGAGTATTGTTTTGATGGAATTAATATGGAATACAAAAATGAAATTAAAAAAATTTCACAGGAAAAGTGTATCTGGAACTGTGCACGTCATAAAACATTCAGCAATGTATTTGAGGATTAAATAATCCTCTTACAAGATGCAATCTTCCTATTTCAGGAATGCATTCCTATTCAAACAGCACTTTTACAGCAAGCTGAATACTCAAAGTATTAAGAGTATGCTTTATGGCCATCTGAATTAGGACTAAAGTCAGTTCAAAACTACAAAATAATTTTTTCTTGTTATACTGAGAATACCTCTGAAGGTGAAAGGAAAGTGAGCTCAAGGAATTTGATAGACTTGATAGCTAACATTACTCATTAATACATTTTTAAAAAGGAGCAGCACTGTTGGTGACATTCAACTCACCAGAATTTAATTATGAATAATGTAGTATTCTACACATGGAATCTGGAGTCAGTGGGAAGAATCAAGCAAAAAATCATTTAAAGCCAAAATCATTTTAGGAGTAGATTTTTACCATTTATTAAATGCTAAGCATGGTAGACTGGACACTGAACAAAATTAATCTTCAGATGTTGAATATGCCTTTACGTCTTCATGTACATACTACTGAGTTCTCTTTTCTGAGGTTTTTCCTAGTCACCTACACTTTACACGAGGATATATTTAATTTTGATCATTGTTTCCCAGTAGACTATGAACACATATTTGGAATTTTATGGTCAGATTATAGTTCATCCTAAATACTGTTCCAACAGGATGGTGGAAGTGGATTGATGAATATATCACAGAAACATGACAGCTGAATTGGCTCCTTTTACAGAAGAAGTACAAAAAAAAAATATTATCCAATATTTGGAATAAAATTAAATGAAAAGGCAAACGGCAGTTTTTCTGGGAAGAATGAAACTGACCTTGTCCTGGAGATGCAAAATCAAAATGTCTATTACTAGAATAGGGTTCAAACAAAATTTTACACACCAACTGAAATTGCAAGCTGAACACCTCACTGAATGAGAAACCAGGAAGTACTATGACACATACAGTAAAAAAGGAGACAAAATAGTAAACTGGCAACATAGGCTTGATAGTTGAGAATAAAAAGAGGAAAAGAGAAAGGAATTGGGTTTTATTTCTTCAGAGGAATTTAAATCAAACATTTACATTTGTATGAGAAAAAAATATGGGCTGGATTTTGTGTTCTTAAGAGTATGGGACAGCATACAGATAATCTGTATGAATAACATGGGAAACACATCGTGTTTCTGATATGTTAGGGGCTGTTCAGGGCTCATTCAAGATCATATTGGTTTTGTTCAGAGAAGCAGTATTAATTATAATACCCAAATATGGAGAAGACATTCATCTTGTGTAAGCTAAAGCATATATTACATCAAGACAAAAATTATTGCCAAATAATTTGTGCACAAACTCCAACAGATATTTCTAACCTGTGCTAACAGAATCCAAGTGGGATTTGTAAGACACAAGAAATCTCCAGGAACACTGCACTTAAAAAAATCAAAAGTTCTACTACTTGTATTAACTGTGAACAAGATTTCTGTTTGAATGAAAATCTTAAACGTTCCCCAAATGCCTGGGAAATATTATCCAGTTTGAAAAGTAGATAGTGTAAACAAAGGCAGAGAGAATAAATTTTCTTTCCAAAGAGATACAAGAGAAAGAGATTCCTGTTGTCCTTGCCGTTTGCCACAGAAATTGGATTTATTTGCCTATTTTCGTACAATCTCACACCTTGGAAATCTGGTTGATGAATCACTTAGCCTTACAAGTATGTGTTAGATGTCTGAGTTATAGCCTACCTGACCAGCATTAAGATTTTTTAAACTCCTTTGTGCATTCCAGTTCAACCAGCTTTTTAAGCTGCTGTCAATCAAATGGACTGAAAATACATAAGTGATGTATAGACATTCTTGTCCTCAGGCACACCATAAATTACTCTCTAACCTTTGACATACACTAATAAGGTTGGTATTTTAAAAAGTTTCATATCTATTACAAATATTTTAAATGAAATCTCAACTATTTTCACATTTCTATTTCTTGACCCAGTAAAAGCCAATTTCAATGCAGCATTAAAACAATGAAATTTCCACATCACTGCAAAAATAAAAATGATTTTTCTTGAATGGTGTGACCCTCAAAATAAAAATTTTAAAATAAATTCTTTATTCAAATGTAGTTGAGTAAAATTGGCAAGTGTAAGTGAAACACAACATTGAGGACCTGCCAGATCAATGTTATGTGTGCAGTTCTTATTTTCCTTTGACACGTGGGCATTATGATTTCATCATAATGATTTTCAGTAGGGCTTCTGCATGAGACAAGGTAAGGTTATTTAATTTTAATCTCCCATGTTCAAAAACTAGTTTGATGTTTTACTTACTAAACACTATCCAAACTCTCTTCTGAATGAGGAATTATTTAGTTCTTTATAGATTTCTCTGTTGTGCTCGGTTCTACAATATAAATTTTCCTAAAACACATGAAGGAATTTATTTTTACAAAAACTTTGTGAAGCAGAAGGATGACTTGATTTTACAAATGGGAAACTCAGACCCAGAGACATCTAGACTAAATTTAAATTGACATGCCTACAACTGGATTACAGAATGTAAAGCCCTTCAGCTGCCATTTATTTCAGCTGCATTTGGACTGTTCAGCATATGTGAACATCACTCAGTATGTGTCTCAAGAAGGACACACAGAAAATGAGTACCCTTGAAAATAGTGTAAGAAGTTTTTACAGGATGAAACATGAAGTTTGCATTAATAAGGAGACAGAAAATACAATATAATCTTCCTTGGTACCCATTCAGGTTTTTCTGCTACAGCATCATGTCTTCTATTCCAGTAGACAGCTATGTCTCCCAAAATGAAAGCATGATAGCTGTAGTCACCATTCACCCCATCTGTTATAACTGGGAAACACAATTCAGTTTTTTTAATATCTAGTTAGTGTCAATGTCTGAATAAATGTTGGTGGGGAAGGCACAGAGGCCTGTTTGGAACTTTTAGCTTTTGCTGCTTCTGTTCCTACCTGTCCTGAGACCTATGGGCCTCCATCCCTTTGATCCAATGTCTGTGGGAGTGAAAAAGCATATCTCCATTGACCTTCAAAGGAATTTGAGTCAAACCTGTGCTTGCTAACAAAGACTACAGCCTGTACTTCATGCTTACAATCTATCCTCCTGGAAGATGATTAAATAGGTAATGTTCCTTGTATTTCTATGTTAAAAGAATATGAAAATAGTGACAATAAAACCAAAACAATGATAAGCTTCAAAAGCCACCTATCAACCGATCAGTGAATCATCAGGCCTAAGGAGTCAACAAAAGGCCATAATGCAATTTCTTATGTTTTTAAAGCATATTTAAATTTCACGTTTTTCTATTGGCGTTTGTCAGCAATTTTGGTTGGATATTTTTACAGTTAGTATCATTCTAAAGTGAATGACTGGACTACTTTTTTAACTATGCGAGCAGAAACAAAACATATGTTTCCCCATGTGGTTCAATAAGAATTTCTGCACTGGAGTAACTCCAAAGTAGTTGATTTTGGTTAAGCTTAACATTTTTATTTGAGCTAGGAGCATCAAATCTGAAGGACTTCAAGTACAAGAGCAGAAACTAGTAAATACAGGTAATGATAATTGTACATATGGAGTATATTATAATCACTGATTTATACAGTATTCAGCCAAAACCTCAGACTTGTACACTTTCACATATGAAAATGAATAAAGGTCTTTTAAATTAAGATTCAAACTAGGGAGCAACAACTATAAGGAAAATAAAGCTTCAGTGTGTGAATCCATCTGAGCAGTAAATACCAGGACAGTGAACTTACTGTACAAAGAGCTAGGTTTCTGTCTTTGAGCTAAGACAGAAACACAGAATATATTCCTGTAAGGAGAATCCTTAAAGTGAAGTCAGATTCATCATAGATAAACAACATGATTTCAGAGGGTTCATAAGCTATGGAAAGGAGAGGCTGGAATTGAGCAAATGCTGCACTGAGAACTATACTGTCAAACCCAAGTTAGAAATAATTTTTGAAAGCAATCAGAAATACAAGTGTGGTAAGAGGATTTGCATTTAGGATTTTGCTTTGAGCCTCAAAAGCTCAAAAGGATAAGATTCCTTTAGTGCTATTTTGAATTTGGCAGTCCAGATTGTAAGGTCCTGTGCAATGGCAACCACCAGCCTGCTCACAGCAGTTATGTGCCTGAGAAAGAGAATATTAATTTGGCTGGGCTTCTAGCAGCACTGAATCTTGGAAATTCATACAAGAGAAAGGGATATGGAAAAATAGTGTGAATAAGGACATTCTTTCTCCCCTCCAGCTCTTGAATGAAAAACTGTATTGTAATTATACTTCGCAAAAAACTTAATTCCATGTTAAAAAACCACATTTGAAAAACTGGAAAAACAGGAAGATAATGTAGGGAGCACTGATGGGAACCTACTGACATCTGAGCTACACATTACTGATACTGACACTGCTATGTTTATCTAATTTGATTTCTGTATGTTAAAACAGACACTGTCTACTAGAGATACAGGTAAGCTAGATCACCCTTATGGCATTTTACATCAGTGATTACTCCAAAAGCTGTAATAGGAATATAAGAGAAGCTTTGATCTACTCTGATTTATTACTATTTCAGACTGTAGACTAATTTTCCAAGAGTGCAGCTTGCTACTGGATTTAAAAAGAAAACAGTGGTTGTCTAGAAAGAAAATCTCACAGTTATATCCAATCAAGTCAGTTTTGATTCCATACAGTCCAAGGTATGGTACAGCACAAAAAAAAAAAGGAAAAAACCCACTTTGCTTAAATGGATGTAATTACAGAGAAATAATGACAAGACTGGTTTTGGAAAATGCAAATGTAGATTACATACATGAGTCGAGACTATAACCAATCAAGAGGAAAATGACACTGATAGCTCTCTGACTTCATCTAATTTGTTTCATAAAGGATTGCACATCTATACCACAGGGCAGGATGAAATGTCTCCCTCTTTTGTGGAAGAAGAAGAAAGGGAAAAATTTAGAGATGGACATTTAGAATTGAAACATATAGACTTATCTTATCTTGAAACAAAAAGCAAAGAACTTTAAAGTTCCAAAAAGGAGGAAAGACAGAAATGATTTCTGCATAACTTCATTTTTGGAATACAGAAATTTATATAACATTATGTGGAAAATAGTTGTGATTTTATCAATTTCTTAGTGCCTATGCTTCCTAATAGACACTCTGAATTTTATTTATTCTCTCTCATAAATGCAGAGCATTTTACCAAAATAAAAACCAACAAAGTACTACAATTTTGATAAATTGGATAAGATTTAAGCCAAAATCTATATTATGAAATGAGATGCCATTCAAAATTCCAGTTTTTGCCACTCTCCTGAATGCTAAATAGTTCTTTGTAGATGAACCTAGTGCTTGAATCGAACTTAATAGTAGATAACAACATAATAGGTGCAAAATTTATAAAGGGATAATTTTATTTGACAGAAGTCACAAGGTAATACCATATACAGTGAAGCTGTAGGATGAAGTAAAATTTTGCTTCTATTTTGAACATACAAACTAATAATGGATCTAATTTGAGATTCAGCAGTAGGTAAACAAAGGTAAATTGTATTTGAAGTACAAATATAGTAACATTTCATAATGAACTTTAAAACTTTTATTTTATTCTAAATAACTAAGATGGCATTAATTGAAGTTATTCATGTATACCTTGATAAGATTATTGCAGTAATGTATTCTTCTTCCTGATGTAACTTGAAGTTTTGCCACACTTTCACTCATGAGCTGTCATGAATGCATTTCCTGATATGACATCTAGTTCTCGTAGCAAGAACAGTTCTCTATTCTGGTATGGCAGAGAGAATGCCACAGAAGTACCTGGTGCAGCTACTGATCCCAATAAAAAGAACGAAGATAGAACTAGTAAAGCTTTTTTCTATGAATAAAGAAACTGAATTGACGGCTTTTCCTGAATTTTTGCATTTTAATGTGCCCTGTGGAAACCATGTTTCTCTAAAAGTTAGAATTTTAATCTATCAATTTTTCTTAAGCCTAGAGTACTATTAGCAAAGCAAAATGTAATAGAAAAACTGTAATTCTTTAAATGGCAATTGCCAAATAGAAAGCCTTGACCTCTACAAATTCTATTTTTTCTTTAAAAAAATCATTGCTCTATTAGCAACTGCAAAAAAAAAAAAACAACAAACCAACACAGAAAACCAGGACTAGATTGCACCAATATAATTGTACAAAACCCAAATGATTAGTGGATCCTCATTGGCTCTGTTATGTTAATTTATTTCTGAACTGTATATATCACAGATACATATTTTTTTAATCAAGATATTTTTCTGTTTTCAAGCTGAGGATCTTGTTAAGGACATACCTGGGAAGTTAAATAAAGCCATGTCCATAAACAATATGAAAACCTCAGCATTTCTTCTAATGAACAGAGCAAACTTGGGAAAACGTTTCAAATTTCAAAGGGCATCTCTACAAACCGTATGGGATTCGTAAGGCAATGAGATAGGCAATCTCAACTTAATGTAGCAGTTTTTCTTCAATGGATCAGTGTATTTATGTCAGATGTAAAGAACCAAATTCTCTATCTGCTGGACTTCTGCTTGAAAGCAGAGATGAGAGAGGAATTACTTACATTTACTTCATTTTGTTTCCCCTATCCAAGGCACAGCCTTAATTGTCTAAGAGTAAACTTCGTTTATGCCATGAGAGTGATCTTGTGTTAGAGAAAATAAAGGCACAGGTCTACTCTTCTTGGTCATGGTCTTCCATCCTTTGAAACACTTTTTCACTTGAATTATGTCACCCTTTGATTGTAAGGGTTGAATGAAATTCTATATATTGAAAAAAAAATAATAATAAAGAAAAAAATCGCTCACTGTTATATAGACTGAAAAGTTAACAAAAGAAAGAGCAAAGAATAAGGAAATCCTGTTCCAGAAATTACTGTGCATGACTGATCTTTTTTGTGCTTTCCCTATTTATAGGATATATTCACATTACAGGAATGGAAGTTAATTGATGTAACAAAACATAAACTTTGTGCCACTTTAATCAAGTTTGTGCACAATATGTTTTCAAAAATGGACAAGTCAAGGGCACATATATTGAGTTCAAAACCAGACTAATTATCTAACCAATAACAAAACCATGTAATTCACTTATTATACCTGGAAGTCTAAAGACCACCTATGGCATCTTTTTAAATCTACTTACATTTCTTAAAATTATTGCATACTTTTCTTGCTGTTATTCTAATGATCTTCAAAAACAGTTCTAGAGACAGACCTTTAACAATATGTGATTCAAATTTCAGATATTGTATACAGATATTCACTTAGTATTACCCTTTATATTAAAATATTTACATAATTATAAAAACAATACTGACATCAAAACATTCTGGAGTGCCTAAGAATTGACTGAAGACCTTTTCTGTTATTTGACAATTGCACAGTCAATTATCATGGTTAAACTAGTTCTCCTAAATTTTTTACCTGGCAAACTGCTTCTGGAAAATTTAAAGTTATAATATCAGAATAAACTCACTCAAAAATTGCATTAACTGGCTTACTGGTTAGAAATCTAGAGAGAAATATTTTAGAAAAAAGAGTAGGAAACCAAATTTTTAAAAAAGTTGACAAAGTATAAGGGGTTGCCACATTCTTAAGCTAGCACACGGAAGCTTGCATAACTTCTTGGAGCCAAAAAGCATTCTCGAAGTCCTGGATGCAGAATTTGCAGCAAATTCAAAATGCTGGGCTTACTGTGCACGCATTAAGGATACTCTTGAATCTGACTGTCAAAAGTAGTCCCTTTGCCCTTAAGATATAAGTGGTCCACACATCCTCAAATCATTTGTGCTGTGTAGTGCAGATTTATGGTGGAATTTAACAGCCTGTACCTAAAATTGAATTCCAGGTTCAATGCTGGTGGTAAACACCTGAAAATCAGAGTAGCAGTTCTTGGTCTTTCAGCACTGCCTAAGTAGCCTTTCAAACTAGCCTAAGTAGAAGAAGAAACAGTCTTCTTACCCAGCTTTAGTTGTAAAGAACAAGATTCATTAATTTACATTTTGTAATGTATACTATATAGAATACTTTAACCTAGAGCACTTAGAAATCTTGCAGTCTCTGAATGGACTTCTGAAGTCAACTACCTGTTGCAGGAAACAGTATTTCCTCTTGTTATCTGAATACTGCTGATACTTAATTCCCTGTACTGGTCACTCTGTTCTTGCGTTATCAGTTAAGATAATACAAGTCTCTGTTGTTTTATTAACAATGCTAAGTATACAATCATATCCCATCAATCAATATGCAGCCAATACATATTCCAAAACTATTTTTATGGAAATAATGTATTTTGTGTGAGAGAAAACTAACATAAAACTTTGCAGATCTTTCACAAAAAAAGGCATCATGTTCTAACCACTCAATGATGCTAATAAAACATATAACAAGCTACAGACCTGAGTGTCTCCCTCTTTGAAAAACTTTTTTTTTTTTTTAGATAGCCGGGGATAGTACTGCAGTACACATTTTGTTGCCACTATACTTTCAACAAGCAGATCAATAGATTTCCTTCATTACGCTTTTAGCCAAACACATAGCACATGCAGAAGCCAGAGGAGAGGGAGAGAAAGAGGGAGAGAGATATTGATGCTTGTAATAAAAAGTCTGAGATACAAATGAAGATAGGAAATGGGGCCATTGCATAATACTACCTAAGTATAATTTTATAAATTCGGAGACTATGCATGTTTTTTGGTCAATCCGTTAATTTTAGATTTTGTACAGTATTCTTAAGATACAAGCTGAAATCAGAGAACTTCTAAGAAGTGAAGCCAATCTGATTTAATAATTTCTAAATAAATTACTGTATTTTGTAACAACTGGATAATAAATAAATTATAGACATATTACACATATACTATACTGCACAACTGTTAAGTTAGCATAATTACTTATTAATATTTCTACCCTGAAAAATCATTTAAGTAGTCTTTCTAACATTTACAAAAATTACAGACATGAAGCTAACTGGTTTTCATGAAGGGGGAAAAACTTCATTGCATACTGTGAAATTCAAAGAGAATATGAATTTATATTTTATCATTATACCATTTTAGAGCATTAAAGCTTTACTTTTCTTGCCACAAGGGAATAACTTTTTAAAGACTCACTTTGATTTAACTGAACTGAACCTCATTCTAGACAAGTGAAATTATTAAGGTGCTGACTGGGGCTAAGTAGATATATAGTACTACTACTCTATAATGCCTGGAGTTCAACAAACTATGAAAATCTTTCTGTAACTAAATGTAAGTAGAAACTTTTAAAAACTTTCTGCCCATTCCACTCAAATAGGCATCAGTTGACTACATCCACAGTTTCACCAGTGCAACTAGTGACAATAAAAAGGAACAGGTGTAAAGTAGCTTCTCCTAATTATTGGACTCTGAGATGCAAACTAGCCTCTACAAAAGGATGTTTTCTATGTAAAAAAAGTCAGGCAGCAAATTCTACCTCAAATTCTTCACAATGCAGAATACACAGATCCCAAGTTCCTCTTCTGCTGGAAGATTTTTTAGTTCTTCAATCAAAGACCTTCTATGTAACAGCAGATAAAAAAACCCTGATAGTACACTCACTTTCCTTTTTGGCAATCTTTGCTCTAGGAGTGCCAGTTAATCCAGTTCCAAAGCTTTTCTCAACAATTACAGTTGTAAGGAAATTTCTTACAATGAATCTCTAATGTCTATTTCTGAAAACCAGATTTCAGCAATTGTTTATATTAGGTTATCTTTTCTTTTATCCTTGTTGTACCTTTGCCAGAAGGCATGTTCAGCTGAATTCCCACAGCATTGATTCCAGTTCTCTTGTCTGTGTGTTCCTGGTGTCCTCTGAAGGTCCAAACCTATCTGATGATGACTTGGACATATAAAATTAAGAACTTGGTGCTTAAGAATCAGCTGAAGAAAAATAATTTCTTGCAATAAGAACCACAGAAATACATATATACACAAGAAATAACCTTGAGATCCTATCAAAAGTGTGGTCCTTTTTTCCCCCTGGATATGAGACATTATGCAATACAGTATTATTCCTTTTCTTCCCCCTGATCAAAACTCATGTCAGGCTTTTGGACTCAGTTTAACAATACCTCAGTTTAAGAGATTTTCTATCATATCATTTAGAGGTCAGGATGTTGTTTACTCACAGCAGCCTTTCCTATTTCCCAAAGTAATAGCAGATGACATTGAACATTGCTGGACACACATCCTGACACTCAGCTGTATTTCTGAATGAAAAGTCGCTTACAAAGTTAGAAACTATTCTTCAAATCATTTATGGACCCCGGAGAATCTGCAGTCGCTCGTTGTCTCTTCAAATAGCTACAACTGCCACAGAAATCTTCAGTTTCCATTGATTTGTTCCTCTGGATCTGTCACTGGCTTAAACAGTCTGCTCAAAAATGCACAGGGTGCTATCCTGCCACCAGAGAAAAACGTATCTGTATTTTTTTTACACTTTCAGTTTGCAGTTTGAAAGAGGGCAATCTAGGTCTTGCACTGTATGTTTCATAAGCATGAAATTCTGATCAGCTGGAAATTTTTTAACTGCATCACAAGATATGGTTCACCAGGCAGCCAGGTTATTTGTATTTTAGATACAAAGTTCTTCCCTTTGGACAGAGTGTAAAGGAAGAATTGCTTGTACAGTCTCACAGTGCCACCTTGATACTTCAGCTAGCAGACTCTTTACTACACATTCCAAAGCCATCCTTTGTGGACAGTGTTCACTAAGTTTTCATGCACTTAATATTACAGTTTTCTTTTCAGTTGTGGTAGAATCTAGCTGTTCCAAGATCACTAATTGGTACTACAGCTCGATAGCTTCAGAGAAGGCAAAATAGTTTTTGGAATCTGGTCAAGCAGGAGACCCATACATGTTGACCAGTTACCAGCAACAATACCTTGGCTTGTATTTCTTTCAAAGACAGTGATCTCTTCAGAACATGAAAAGGACAAATGGTTTAAATTGCAGACAAAGCAAGAGTCTGGTTTCCCTGAAAGCGGCTTTTTTACTTCATAATCTGTAAGAACATGTTCAACAATTTTGCTGATGTGAACTATCACTGTTGGATTCTTTGGAAACAAAAAGGCATCAAGCTGAAATGCCTGTTGATCCAGTGCTTTTTCTTCATTTCATATAGATCATTCAGAAGAATGGCTGGTTGAGTGAGGAAGACATTTGTCTTGCATCCATAAGCACTAAACTTTATTTCTTGCTCCTGTATTAGCTTAGAAAAAAAAGTGTCTTTGTATGTGTATGAGTACAGTATTACTTATTTATTCCATATTGGTGTTTTGATGATAATCATGATAAAAACATTGAGGTTTCCATATAATATAGTAACAAGGCACAACAAACTGCAGAATACATATCACTTGCATTTAAGAACAGATACATAATTATCTTTAAAATTACTTGTGTCCTGGTGAAGCCAGACATCAATTATTTATCTATGACAGAAAAATGGGTAAGCGCCTTTCTCCTTCAAAACTTTTTTTTGTAAGACATTTTGCCTGTTCATACACTGAAACTAGAAAAAAAACCTTTCTACTACTAAGAAAAAGGAAGTGCTAGGAATGATTGTTTGAGAAGCTGAAGCTTTTGAGAACAAATCAGAGACACATCAGCAAAGTATTGCTTACACACAGATCTTCCTGCTTAAGGACAGTGATTTAAGTAGGTGAGATCCTTATGCTTGCATTTTGTATGATGCTCATTAACAGAACACTCACATCAGGTCTATAACCTGACCCACAGTGTGAGATAGAGTGAATTGTCATCTTTTTATGAGATCTTGTCAACTTTAAGGGATTCTTTTAAAATACAGAATAAATAACTGTATGTGCTCAAGACTGATTCAATATTGCAGGAAACCTCAAGTTCATCTTTTTGATACTCATCCATTAATCAATTATAATAATATGCTGAAGCCTAATCTTTACACAGTGGGTCATGGCATTATCCCATGATGTTGTGAATTCTAGTTTATCTTAACATTTTCCTCCTTTTTTTACCCATCCTAATTACAATCTTTCTTTTAAATTCTTGCTACGATGTTACTATACCTTATTATAGAAGATTATTATGAAACTGATATGGAAGTATTTACAATAGTATATGCATTTTGTCAGGTAGAGATCCAAGCTGGAGCTTTGGGAGTTAATAATGAACTTCAGGTATCATAAAACCACCTATATATAGGCAGGTAATTAGAAGTTATAATATGATGGCCCTCTTTACAGTGACTTTCCAGTTTCACTGACTGAAAATGAGCCAGACTAACCAGTGAAGCATTCTGCAACCTGGACATCTGTAAGTTTATTATTTCATTTTAATGTAAGGGATGATTAAGGATGCTTTTATTGTATAATTTATGCTCATATGTTATGTATCAGTTGCCTAGCTAGACTACATATAATGGTGGTCCCAGACTGGTACAGTGATTTTAAAACCACGCTGAACATGGTTGCAGATTGATCATGCAAAATCTGCCCCCCCACCCCAGCTGATTTTTCCCCACTTGTGCACAGTGCAATGCAAAAAAAAAGAAAAGTAAATAAAACCAAAATAGTGTGATGGGCGAGCAGGTCGACTGTGTGAGAGACACGTGCAAAGTATACCTCAGAAACACTATAGGTGGATGAGCACGAAGGGAGTCGAGCCTGGTTGTGCAGTGGGGAAAAGAAAACATTGTTAAAAAAGAAATGGTGGCACAGTAAGGGTCTCAGAAGGTTTTCTGTATAGGTGGTTCCAGCACTGAGATAGTAGCAGGGGGTTCATTAAGTGTCCAAGACCAGCTATTTCAGAAACTCCAAATTTATGCCTTTTAAGGTGGAAGCTTCTTAAAAGAAAAAAAATTTAAAAAGGTATTTTATTTATAAAATAATTAAAACTAATAATGAATCTGAAGACAACTATTGATCCTTCCTCCTCTAAATAACTGACAACACTATCCTTAGGACAATAAGGTATTGTAGGATGAAGCTTTACCAATCTCTTTCATTTAAAAGTATTAGTTTTATTCTAACTCTGCAAAAGGTAAAATGTGAAAACCCACTAGAGGCACTATACATCTTTGTTTTCAGACACTCAGAACCAGCATTTTGACAATGGAAGCTTTTCTTTGATTTCACTGCCCCCAAAACCAGAATAACTTGCAAAGTTAAATAACTAATGGCCAGATATAGGTCAGTAGAAATCTGCAGATTATGTCCCTAAGCAATGTAAAGTGCTGTGATTCTTGAGGGACTCTGACCAGTGTCAAAAGCTTTCAGGACAATAACACTACACTTTTGCTGATTGCATAAGAAACACTTTGTTTATACAAGATACCCATTTTTCTATACTATTAACCACTCAGACATAACTCCAGTATTAAGAAAAAGGACTCTCCAGTTATTTATAGGACTTATTTTCCTAACAAATCTGAAAATTCTTTCTTTGGTTGAAAACATTCCATGTTTCAATTACAAAGAGTAGTCTGAGGTTTTCTATTTTTTCTTTTTCCTTTCCTTCCACCCTCTTGACTTTTGTTAGATTAATAATGATCTGGTGACAACTGGCTGTGAAGAAAGAGTAAAACCAGCCTAATAAATAACATTTAGAAAGACATGATTCTCAGAAGTGCATTAAAAATCTCCTCTTGATTTTTTTCTAGGGGTGGAAAAATGAATTATCAGAAGCCCCAGCAAAACTTTCTTAGACTTCAACAAAATTATACCTGTAGAGCAGTTTCGATACATTTGTGGTAAAGATGAACCCAGAAAGGTTCTCCACCTAAATTATTAGTGACCACTTGCTTGACTTGCTGTATTATGATGGACTGAGCAGAGAACACAGTACTCATAGAAAGTCTCTCAGGAATATTCTTCAATCTCAAATGTGTATTTCATAATTCCTCACTGAAATATACAATATGACTTCCAAGAAAATTCTACTGTCACATTTGTCTGTGTTCATTTATGTCTCCATTATGTACTTCTATACAGCTGCTCTTTCTTCACTCTGAAAATATTTTTGTTCCGTTCTGGCATTGTGTATTTCATTTGTTTTTCTAGATAACATTACTAAGGAAATTTGAGTCACTTCATCTTAAATGTTCACACACACTAGGCACTTTCTTCACCTGATGAGATATTTTCTTATACTGAGATGATTTGCAGAAGGACTAAGCCACAAATAGAAAATTCCTTCAGACAAATAGAAAGAGTAGAAAATGCAGTTTTAAGAAATCAAGTATTATTCTTAAACAGTCTATTTTGTTAAAAAAAAAAAAAATAAAAAAAGAGAAGAGAGAACCTCTCCTGAGAGAGCAAAAGCTGTTTCTAGAAACATTGCTTTGAAAGCTTTCTAAGAAAGAAAAGGTGTGCTTTTGCTTAGAACAGGGGTTTTTCTATTCACCTAAGACTTCTAGATGAGTCTCTAATCAAGATTCTCATAAATAATGTCCAAACATTGTTCTCATGGTGTGTCTTGCAACAGCACGGAAAAAGAATCACTAGCTTTGGTTTTGCAGGTCAAGATCCAAAGAATGCAGTAACAGTAAGAAACATCACAGCAGCAGTTTTTAAAGCATCAGCAACTAGATAAACAAAACCAACAATGATGAGGAGGTTTGGACTCATACTCCGCAAAGTTTGGAAGAACTTGGCTCATTTTGGCTACTCCTCACACTAACTTACAAGGGGTATGCTAGATGCTTCTGTACTATAATCTTTTCTTAAACAACTGCTATAATTAGAATGCTATTACTTTCCTTGTCAAATTATTCTGTGATCTAACTACCCATATTTTCATTATAATCTAGGCTAAACTTAGCAATTAACTTCAGTCTTATTCCTCTTACCGTTTAATCACTTTACATTATTTTGTATTTTATTTGTCATAGTTCCAGTTGTATAGAGGCAAATTCCCTTCACTAAGATACCTGTATATTTTGTTTCTACCTATGCTCAAACACGCATTTACACACACACACTTTTCCTTAATCTCTTAATTTCACTCAATTCAAATTATTTTTTTCTTATTCATACATGTATAGACTCTCAATTTACCTATGTAATTTTCTACATAATGATGAAATCGAAGGTATGCTCAAGTATTCTAGTCCCAAAATGATCTACTGGTCTTGAAGAACGGATTATGCTCATACCACACGTGCACATAGTGATTGCTGTTTGTTTTATTTTCAGTAGGATCACATAATGACACTGTTTAATCTGCTGCACGCTTATAATTTCTGGATCATTTCTATGTCGTCGCTTTCTTGCTAAGTATTCTCCATTTTTGAACATCTGCCTGATTTCAGCATTTTGTAAGTGTATTGCTTCTGTGCTATTAAAATTAAATGCCAATGCTTTTCCTCGATGATCCTGCAGTCTATCACCTACTCTGCTTGCAACTTGTCATATATGAACTCCAGTGATTGTCTGAGAGAAGGAGGCAGCTCTCCTTATTTCGGATGCTACCTGACAACCCTTAAATACTGTGTGAGGTGAAGCTAATGTGCTAACATTTGAGCTGTTGGGCTCTTTTCCCCCATGAACATTCAAGTTAAGGGGCCATGTCAGCCACAGAAATTTCCCACTATGAGAATGACTTTGAAAGAGCTATGTCTACTTACACCGAGAATCTGGTTCAAAGGCTGAAAGAGCAATTGTTGTTAGTCTGAGGGCCTTACTGGCTTGACTTAGATGTTTATTAATGGAATATTAAGACCAGCAGTAAAAGCCCTGTAAATGTAATCCTTCATGATGATCAAAGAAGGCAGGTAAACTTAAAATAAGACAGAACACTGCATGCAAGAAACTGTAGACTCTGAGAGACACAGCTCTGTATAAAAAATTATAATTCCCATTTCATTAGATATCATCTATGGACAGTATTTGGCCTCTTCTATGAATTCTGAGAACATTTTTCCTGAACAAAACCAGAACCTTTGATTTGGAACCATGCTGGTCAAAAGCCACACAAAAATAGTTTGGCATATTGCTTGGGAACTCTGTGTAGAACTTCTAGACCTAGATTTTTTTTTGTTATGATGGGATTTCCATAATATTTTTCTGCAGAATTTAAAATTGCATTTAAAATTCTTAGCCTGCACAATTGAAAAAAAAAAAATCTTCAAAACACAGATTGAAGCAGTATTGTTCTGTTGAAATTCAGCTGAACTTCACACTTTCAGGATGGTATTAATTTTAGCAGGTATTATGAGTTCTAAAATATAAACCAGTCACCTGTTCCACTCTTGATCATCTCAGTAGCTAATGCGCTTATTTGCTACTGCTACATTAATTGAAACAGTAGGGGAACTTTAACATGTCCAAGTGATAGAAGACTAATTTTTCTAAACAATATTTAAGTAAGTTCAGCTTCAAACACTGGTCTCTGAGAGGGGGCAAAGAATTAAGCCATGAAAAGGACTGGAATAGCTGAAAGGAAGATGAATGAAGATCTCAAGAAGAAATGGAAAACCAAATCTCAAGTCAGGATAATTTTCCTTGTAAAAGGTTATATGTTACTGCTGATCTTAAAAGCAATGTTTTAAAATGAAAACTACTCAAACCCCAACTGCTTAATTAACTCAGATTTTCATGTGTGCTTTTAGTGCAATTTTAATTATCTGGCAGGCTTTCTAAACTTTTGGTGAAATATGGGATATTCTGCAGAATTCCAATGTTTCCTACTTATTTCCAATGGCCTTTGAACTGAATCTGGAAAGCATGTCTTTGCAATTCATTCTGGAACAAAGGTTCCACCTTAATAGTATAAACAATTGTGCAATAGCATTTCATTTTCACTTATGGTGCTGGCCATCAGATACTGTATGCTCCCCCTCCCACACCATTCAATACATTTGCCACATCGTAGGAATATTAACAACTTGTTTCTAAACCCCTTTCCAAAAGCAGTATGGAAGAGATGAAAATTATTTTAAAGATGAACTATTAACAGATCCCTCATTACTTCCTTTCCAATTGTCAATTATTTAGTAAGGATTTGTTCTTTTCTTTGATCAGTCATTTATATATTGTCTTTTAAAATGTTGCTCTAAAAAACCATTATTACAGCATTAATCAGAGTGGCAGTGACAAAGCAGCAGATTTTAGCTGTGTGTTATTATACTTGCAATGTGTCCTGCTTGTTTTAAGAAACTTAAAGGGCATATGCAGGATATATGGAACATTTCTTAGTTCACAGTCTGACTTCCTTACTTATGTTGAGTACAGCCACGAAATAACAAATAAAGTGGCATAGAGGAACAGGACAATTTCATGACAACTAATTTGTCATGGCTAATGTGGTCACAGCTTTTCATTTGAAACCTTTCCCCATGTGACATTCTGTGAAATAATGTGTGATTAGAATACCTTTCCTGTATTACAAAATTTCATGACGTATTTTTTTCCTGGCTTTACATTTAATCACTAGTACTAAATCATAAATTTAAATGGAGTCTAAAATAAAGGAACTTGCTTGGTCTTGATTATGACTAATAAATTTGAGTTCCCACAAAATCTAAAACACCACACAGTTTATTTCTCAAAAAACTTGATTCTTAAACATTTATCAGGGAAAAGATACAGTCCTTTAATCAAACATATTTTATAGAAAGCTGCAATGTATTAGCAGCTCAATTTCCTTGTATTTGACCTGCAAAAGATTATAAACTAAGGGACTTCTATTTGACAATGAGCAGAAATCAACTTTATGTCAGATACACAGCTGGATATGTAAAAGCATCCAAAAGGAGTACAAATGACCAAACCATTATCATTACCAAAATTATCTTGCACTATATTACCACAGTGGATTATGCATTAGAATGATAGTGGTGAGAATGACAACAGTTACAGTGTATGGAAGACACAAACAGAACATGAAACTAAAGAAATTATTCAGAGAGGCTTCACTGGATGCATGTGCAAAGGGATAAATGGTTACTAACTTTCAAATCTACTATGCTCACGATTGTCCCTTTTTTCTAATTTTCATTATACATTAAATTATGCAGCTTAAACTTACTCCTATGGAATTAATGAAAAGCTGATCTGCATTTATGAGGTGAATGATTAAACATGAGGTACTGTTGTCTGTATTGTTATGCTGGATTTGACTTGCTTTACTATTTCTGTGAAAAATGGGCAACTTCATAGGGGTGTCATGACTACTATACTAGCTCCTAATACTTTTTTCACAATTTTTTTTTTCATTAAAGAACACACCTAATACACAAAAAATATGTTGCAGAATTTTTTTATTAGTCTGCTAAAAAAACAAGCAACAAAATTTGCATAGCTGGCATTCAACTAAATATTAACCTATTTTGTGAGATAAAATAGGGACCCAAAATATTAAAGGCAAAGACAGAGGCACATGTGAACCTATATGCTTTTGGGTTACCTTATATCAGACTTAGTTTTCAGTAAGGCTATCAATCACAGGCAGAAGGTATTTTTATCCTTTAAATTAAGGATATCTATTTTATTTGTTGCAAAGTTTAATATTCAGGAAACTTTTAGATATGCAACTTCAATTTTGGAAAGGGATTTTTTTAACTTGCTGTAAAGGCCAAGCAGTTTGATTAACATTTGTTAAAATGTAGTAGGATATTCTTTTAAACAGACCCTGGCAATTAGGTCAGGTTTCTCACACATATTAAAATGAAACCCCAGCTAGAAAAGAAAGAAAACACAAAGGGAGAAAGAGAGGGAGAAAGGAGAAATATGGGGATGAAAGGACAAACCAATCAGATTTGGTGTTACCAGCCAGCACAAGTTTTAAAAAAACAGATCACCGAGTGAAATCGTAGATTTACTCGGAGAAAGCATCCTTTGACATTGACTTCTAGGTGATCTCTGAGCTCCTCCAGCTTTCGATGGAGCTACATGTAAATATCAGAAAATGAATTGAAAAAGCAACCTGTTCTCTTGTCACCTTTTTTTTAAATTTTGCTCTTTGATTTTGTGGGTTGTGGTGTTTTCTTTTTTTTTTTGTTTGTTTGTTGTTTTTTTTGTTTGTTTGTTTGTTGTTTTTTTTGTTTGTTTGTTTTTTTGTTTTTTTGTTTTTTTTTTTTTTTTAAATAAATCATAGCATAACACATTCCTCACTGCCTCTGGCAAAACATTTCAAGAGGTCAGAGTGATGTGAACACCACAAACATACAAGCTCAGTAGATCTGGAATCTGGAAACAAGGTATTTTTGCTTGATTAACGTGGCTCTTTTTTCAGCACAGGAAAAAAAAGAGTATCAAGGGACAGATCATTCTAAAGCTATTGCATCTCTGCTACATTGTTCATATATTTATTTATTTGCTTGTTTGTTGATAAGGTTGTGTTCTAGAAATTACTTCCACCAAAAATAACTTTTTCGAGGTAAATTTTCATGTTTGGAAATCTCAGTTAGTATTTCCCACTTTCTATAAGGATATTCATGTAAGATTTTGTGTCTAAATGTGTATTTTGGGATGTGAAATTAAACCCTGGGTAATCAGATACAGAAATAATAATCCTAAATTAGGACTTGGTGGGTGTTCATAAAAATAATAGTGAATCCCACCACCTAAGTAAGCTACATATTCTGAATACGTGTATGCTTTATGCATCTAGAATTGCATGTGATGATGCATTAAAATGCATGGATTATAGTAATTACATACATAATTTTCAAAAACAACATAGAAATGGTGGCTGTCTTGTATTTTCAACCATGTGAATTCAGTAGACCTGAATGTCTCCCCCTGAAACAGTGCCCCATTCATGTACACTGCTCTTCTCATCTACGCTGTAACTTAAACCTCTTCCTGAAACACAGGATGAAGAGATACAGCCTCACAGCCAGTGAGGAATGCTACAGATGCCTCTAGCTTTAACTTGTATAAACAAATAACAACTGGCTTCTTTTTCTATGCTGAGATCAATTTAAATGGAGGCATTACTGGAAAGAGGTGCATAATTAAACCTTCCCCTCCCCTTTATGCTCAGTGAAATAAAATTTTCACAAAGAGCAGCTGCAGAGCAATGTTAGAGAACAGAGGGGATGGCTTGTCCTGGAACAAAGGCAATACACTCACATACAAATCCAAAACAAAAGATCAAAAACCCAGAAGGCAGGAAAGGTAAGGGGAGTGCAGAAAAAAAATGAAGTAAGTAGCGCTTGAGAAAGTGGTAAAAGAAAATAAAGTGGAAAAAAAGTGAAAAATTGGATGACTGAAAAAGGGGCAACTGTTGAGATGAAACCTTAACAGAATGGCTTGGACTGCATATGATCAGCATCTTGGTATAGATTATGTTATGTGTTTTAAACAATTTATTAGGGTGTAACACTATGCATGGTGGGTATGGATTTAGATATCTGCCTGTTCTGGTGAGTGATCTAAACATTTGAGTATGTTTGTACAAACATATAAAAGGCAGAAGGGACTAATTATTAGCAAAACTGTGGCTCCATTCTTATTAGCCTCACATGAATCTCTCATTTTCTCTTTATTTACTCTAATTTTTTCTTATTTAAAGACTAGATATACATGAAATATTCAACTCTCTTGTAATGGTCTTTTGCAGAATTAAACATAAGAAGTATGAGCACTATAAAAGTTTAATTATGTTTCAAAATGGGAAGCAGTAGACTGAAGATGAGTAAGTCACTTCTCCATGTAACAGGCAGTTAAGAGACAACAAACAGCACAGATTGGAGAAGTGGTTTAATCATGATCACCAAATTACAGGCACTTCAAAAAAGTTTTTACTATCTCTTAGTTGTAGTGACATTCAAAGCTAACTAAGTGGCAGCCTGCCTTCAGTAGGTTGTTCTATGTGTAGCACAGAAACAAACAAAATGTGACCCAACAGCAATAAGAATACTGAAATAAAAATGATGGGATGGTGAGAAATGGAAAAGCCCCTTCCCTCCCTCCCCTCACCTCCCCCTTCAAAAGGTAAAGTGTAGGCTATAGAAGAAAACTTTCAAAATAAATGTTAGAAACATATTTACTTTGAGGGATCCAACTCTACTAGCAACTCCTTTGCTTTCATCCGGCCGTCTAATTTGCTACAATGGGGGAAGATGGGTAAAAAAGACAGAAGAATAAAGAAAAAGTGAACTTAAAAAAATTTCCACACAATCAGTTAGCAGTACATGCAAGACATCAATTTGACTCTCTGAGACACCTCTAGAGGACAAAGACACAGACTCTATTTTCTGGAATAAATGATGCTTTACCATGGCATTTTAAACTTGCTTTGCTGATCATTTTTATTTCAATATATTACCAATCTGGCACATATGTAGCATGCTGAATTCACTAACATTTTTGAAAGAATACATGTTACTTATCTGATTTGGATATGAAGAATAATGAAGTCCTAAAACTCTAACTGAATTAAAAAATGCCCTATACCTTCTACAAATCATATGATCACAGTATACTGTAACTGGGAGTATCAGGCCTGGCAAGTATCATGATTGATACCTGACAGAATGAAATACAGATTCCTATTGACCCAGGCCTAGAGATTTTAGCCGCTCTTATCAAGATTCCCAGTTAAAAATTATGCTGCCCAACCAGAAAATTTTAATGCCAGACCAATATTAGATTTTTATTTTAAATATATCACATATATAACCTCTCCCCCAACATCTCCTACCTGATTACTTTTCTTTTATTATATACCTTTTTCCTAGATGATGCAGAGGATGGAAGAAACAAATGAGGTAGCTGCTCAAAACACTTTGTATTCTTAGAAGCATGTAAAACAAAACATTAATTTACAACAGAAGTTCTTGTCAGAATTGCTGAATTCAATAAATAAGCCTATTTTACTGATAAATTAAACTTGTGTCTTGTCATTTGAAGTAGAGAGAAAGAAGACAATAAAAATTACTTCAGGGATATCCTTCTAGTCTGAGTCAAGACTGAATGGAAAGTTTTTATTATCTGATGGTTGTTTCACAGCTTACGTAAAACAAAGTCCCACACAACTGAGGTGAACCCTTTCAAACAACATTAACTGTCTTTTCTTTAAGAAATCTCAGCAAGGAAGCCAAAGACTGAATGAACCATGGAAATTCAGCTACGCTTTATGCTCTCTGGAGCACACTAGAAAAAGCATAAGTTAGATTGCCCTGTTTGTTTTTACTTGACCCGTGCAAAATGGAGAAATTAATATTCAAAACACAGCTGAATGTTTTTCTTACTTGAACATGATTCTCAAGAAAATAATGCAACCAAGCAATATATTAACTATTTAAATATTTAGTTCTGATAGGATGTCCACTAGCAAAATACACTGGCAACATTTATGTAAATTGTTGCTTTCCTTCCCTGGTCTTAGGACATTAAAATAGCATCTGTTTTCATTGGACTCCAAGCACATCTCAAGCAATTCTAATAGTACTGATCAAGAAAAAACTGTCATTCTTAAATAAAATATGTTTCCTTTAGAGGATAGATTCAGTTAAAATATATCCAGTTGCAATCTAGTTGCTGTATTTTTCTGAATTTAAGACAAAAAAAAAAAAAAAGAAAGAAAGAAGCCTCAAGAGGGAAAAAGATTCTTATTTGAAAAGAAAACAACAGGAGTTACAGCAAAGATACTTGGCCTAATATTCTGGTTGAGATATCAGTCACAGACAATAAGACATAATCAAGTAGAACCCCAATTCACATTACTAATTTGAAACTTTTTTTGAACATAATATATGGGGGGTTTTTTGAAAAATGAGAAATAAATGCTGATAATCTCACATAATGACATAAAACTAGGACATTAAGAAAAGTGCCACATACCACAAAAACTTGGGGAAAAATTGTGACAGTAATATGCATTGCACTTCAGGGAAAAAGTTTTTCTTCTCTTACTTACCAATGTAGGTATTGTGGCTGCTCAAGTTGTTCTGAAGGTTTGGGATTAATTCAGAAATGAGATTGGAGAGATCACAGGTGCATATAACTGGCATTATTTAGTCTTTCTTTCTTCAAAATATATAGAGAAATGCATACACAATGTGTACATTACAAGCAATGAAATGATAAATGCTTGAAAATATAAATTACAAGGAGATAGCCTATGGTCAACTCTTGTTTTACATCCATGGCACAGTTAATATAGACAATTATAACATGTTTTCTACAGGAACCTTGCAGAATACAACTTGTGTGCTTCTCGAGAGATGAATCAGAATGATATGAATATTGCACAAACTATACTTACATCTGTTCTGGGGATTAAATAAGGTATTACCAAGGAGGCAAAGGATAACAGAAATAAAAAACCCTATTTTTTTGTCATGGCAAATACCACAGAAAGGAATTCAAGTATATGCTTATCTCTCTCTGGTCAACTCCTGTATGATGTTCTAGAAGTTGGCTGATAACCTAGTATTTCAGAAAATGGCATAGATTCTACACTCTGTTTTTCAGAAACTCAGCTAGACACAAGAACCCCATCGCAGATGAACACCAATAGCTAGAAAAGATTAGAAAGATGTGCACCCAAGTACTGTAAATCAAAAGTATGTAATACTTCTGTCCCCATCAGTCATTTGTGTGATCTAGAAATGAGTCCTTTGATTTTTCTATTATCCATTTGTAAAATGAAAACAATACTTCTAAGCAAAACACAGGACTAATAAAGGGAACCTCAACAGTGACATTGAAAAAAAATTTTTCTGCCTCAGGTTTTATGATTTTTTTTTTTTTTTTTAATACCGCAACACAAGCTAAATGATTGGATTAAGGGATGAGGCAGGAGCAACACTAAATTGTTATTGGCAAAACATTACCTGAAAGATGTGAAGGTTTTGGAACATTTTGAAGGAGAAGAATGAAGACACTCATTGTAATGAAGGAAGAAAGGTGTTGTGTAGGGAACATTCCAGGAAAATGGCAGGGTATAATGCACTGCCAGTTAAGAGAAATGTATTATATTTACATCCTTTTCTTATTCACAAGGGAATAACAGTAGGAGTTAAGAGCCAAAGATTAGCCACAGGTGTCCCTATCCTGATATGTGAAGAACAAAGTGGAGTTACAATGGGAATAGAATGAGATAGGAAGCCAGTGGAAGAAAACTTAGGAAGCAGGGAAACCAGAACCGACCAGTGAGCAAGGAGGAGTGTTCAAATACGCTGAATGGACTTGTTAGAAGATGAGTGAAAGACTTAGGTACCAAAGAACAGACACAATGTTTTCTAAGCAGAAATCTCACATATGGTTTCATTATTATTCCTCCACCTTCTAGTACCATCCATAAGAAACGTACCTGCTTATCTTCACCCCTGATTTTACTCCAGAAAAAATAATTTAAAAGACCTAACCTTAAATATATATAAACCAGCAGTTATATTCATCATAAATAAAGAACAGCTCTGAACATCTGGCTAAACAGATTTTAGTTTTGATGGATTTATTTAAAGGAAGAGTTCCACAACTGGAGAAATAGCCTCAAATACTTAACACTATCCATCTTAGACTCCTTCCCCTTTCTGATAACATACCCTGTTCTTGCTACTCTGAAGTTTCCCTGCTTACTGCTTCTGACAAAGAAATTGGAATTTTGCAGGACCTGAAGCTTTCAGATCCACATTCACCAAACAGCCAAACCTCTGTCAGATTTATTCCAAAGCCCTGGATAATACATACATGGTTCAGAATGACAAAACCTTTTTTGGTATGACTGAACTACTTAATTCTGAAACTGAATAAATGCAACACTAGCAATGGAAACTCTTTACAGCAGTGGTTTAAAAAGATGTTAAATTCCTTATTCAGTAGCCTGGGCATGCAATGTTGGAATTATGTTACTCAAAAGCAAGAGATTATATAATACAGCATTCAGATTATTTGCTGTACACATAGGAAAAACGTAACTGTTCTCCCACTTGACCACTGTCACAGAAATCAACGATAATGGTGAGTAAACTATTAATATTAGTTGTGGAACATTACATCACTGGGTCTGCAAATAAATGTTTTAGCATGTCATAGATGTTATCACAAATATCCCTGACGACTTTGTGGACATCTTCTGTTTTCTTAGACAAAGATGGTCCCTGTTACTTCTAGCCATGGCTTTCTGTCATTGTATCTAACTAAAAGTTCCCTTGTGCTCCTAACCTAATTGCCTTAGGGGATGTGCAGTTAAATGGTGTGAATATCTTCTACTGAATCCTAAATCATGAAACTTGCTTGCATCATATTTGTCAATGTGACTACACATAGTGTTGATAACTATTTACGAAGTTGTTCCTTTTTAAAACAGGATTTTAGATGTGAAACAGTAACATTCACAACTTTGTACGTGGTATGAGAAAAAAAGACCTCCCTTGTTTTCCCAGTTTTACCTGCCAGTACTTCCTTCCAGTTACCGTTTCATCTCAGACTGCAGGGCATGATGGTAAGAAAGGAATAATCAGTTTTTGAAATCTAGAGCAAAATTGTGCGTATGATGCTCCTAATTTGGTTCACTTCCTTCAGCAGAATTCCACAATATACTCCAATTCTGTTTGTTTTTTTTTGTTTGTTTGTTTGTTTTCCTCAAGGGCTGTTCAGTTGACCAAGGCAAAATATGGAAGAGCAACAATGAGATAAACCTCTCTCCAATCCAATGTAGCTTAAAGAGATGTTCTGTGATTCAGTGAAAAGGTAGGTGGATGTATAAAAACATTAAAATGATCTTAAAGATAAATGCATTGAGAAGACAAAACCATTAAAAACTTACAGAAGAAAAACTAAATAGGAATCATAATATTTAAGGGGCTTTGAAAGAATACAGTATATTAACTATAGGGATATTGCAGAGCCATCAGCAATTTGTTATCAGAAGCCTGGAGATTCCTCAAGTTGATATAATGCATTCAACTAGAGGAGAAGGGTGTCCAATTGATGAAAAAAAACCCTAAAAGCTGTACTGTGCATATTATTACACCATTCTGTTCCAGAAAAATGTTCTTGAAATCTCTCACACAAATTCTCACACAGTTCATATTAACAGAGAAATGTATCTCAAAAGTATAACCCAGCTGGCAAGGATTTTACATCCGCTGGCCAGGAACAAAAAACATAAGGGAATCACATAAAATCGCATAAGGGAAGTGAATCCAAAGGAGATTAAATCTTATGAAAATGGAAAATGATTTTTCTGACCCTTTGGAAAGTTTGTCAAAGTTCACAGTCTGGAGATAAGTGGAGTACAGTGACATCCAGAAAAAAAGGAATAAATTGTAAATATTCCATGGCTGGCAAGAAGTAATTTAATTAGTGAAATAATTATATACTGCTTGTCAACAAATTTGATGTTGGGGATTGCGACTGTATATTTTACAACCCTTACTTTCCCAATTAACAGTGGAAAATTCTGATACAGAAATCTGAACTCCAACTACAATTCTCTTCTCTAAGAACAATGCTCTACATCAAGTGAGCAGTTTCTACTGCTAAAAAAGAGCTTAATATATTTTTAATACTGCAGCAAATCATTTTATTTTAGTTAAAAAATGTATTATGTATAACTTCTACATTCGTGCATGAAAAACAGACCTGCACTTGAAAGTGTTTTTACTTCTGCAGTTTTAGGCCAGACAAACACCAGTTAGATGGGGCTTCCTAAATAAATGAGGAGTATTTTCAAACAGAAGGAATACAAGCTCCTATAACAAAGACATACATCATCAAACAATAAACATATTCATGACTATGCATTATACTGCAGTATGGCATAAATGTTTTATTAGGGTTGCTGTACTTCTTGAAAATGGTGAACCTACAAAATCATAATGTACATGAATGCTAATGAATGCCAATAAGACATCATTATCATACTATCACAGATTTTGTTCACACTACCTACCCACATTTTTTTTAATTTTTTTTTTATTTTTTTTTTATTTTTTTTAAATGGGCACTACTACTCACACTGTTCCATGCGCAGATGAGGGAATAAACACAGTGCAGGTGGACCAATCATTGGTAAAAAGTAATGAAATTTTCTTACAGTTTTGGAGTTTAGTACATTAATATCATCACTAGATCAATGCTCTGTTATCACACATAACATCAAAGATAATTTAACCATGTCCTTCTACAGGAAATTGTGTAATACACAGTGAAATTTAATGGTCAGAAATCAAATCTAAAAGTTAGTATGTAAAATGCAAAGCCAGGGTAAAAGACTACAATAAATATAAACCTTATGTATTATGTCACTATTCTTAGTGACTTAATATCCTAAATCTCATTTAAACTGAAGCTCTGGGCATATGAGAGTTGGGTCCTTATTTCACTATGCAGTTCACAAAATACACAGGCTTTATGTTGCCCAAGACATTGAGATTATAAATGATGAGTAATAAAACCGAATGGCTACTCTGGGCAAAGGCATGCCCAGCCCAACCAGAATGGTATGGAAATGGCACAAAGGGCTCCCACTGATTGTCAAGAATGCTGGTGAACAAAAAGCTTAATCAGTCTGCACAGAGCTGTGTGCTATTGAGACCAGGCTGCTCCAAGAAAACTGATTAAGAAAAAGTTCAAATAAGTTATGCCTCACTTTATTATATAGAGGACATGTATGCACAAACATAGAGGGACCCATCTTGTCTCAGAGCTTTCAGTTGCATAACTCTCCTGTTACACAGGTGAAGTTCCCCAAACCCTTCTACCCACTCAAGGCTACCTTTCTCCCAGTTCTTCCAGACCATATCCCTTTCTTTTCTCATAAAGCTACTGCTGCCTCCTGCCTCCAAACTACTGCTGCCTCCTGCCTCCAAACTACTGCTGCCTCCTGCCTCCAAACTACTTCCTACTCGGCTCCAAACAACTCTAAGCCCTTCAGCCTCATCACTCAAGAGCCACAGGTAGTGATTTGCTCTATACCAGACCTCTACCACTCAACCTTTCCATCCAATTTCTTCTCAATTCTGTATTTTCAATCTTTTCATTTCAGCCCTGCTTTGAACATTTTTTCACTGGCTGCTGGCACATTTTTACCCCTGCCTATGCCTGCAGCATCATTTATTCTCTGGATTTCCCCACAAAGGAAAGCAGAATTTGCATCTCATGCTTCTGATAGTGCTTTTAAAAAACCAAACACCTGTTGCATATATCAGAAATCTGTCTTGGCAAGCAGGGAAAAAGTTCATATTCAAGGAAAAAAAGACAACATTGTAAATCCTAGGTGGTGAAGCTTTGAATTTTCTGAATACCTTTCCCAAACTGATACTTCTGAATGTGTTGCTCTTTTGCCTTGTCCTAAGCTGAAGTTCTAAAAGCTGCAGAATATATAGGGCTGTTCATATTTAAGTGGAGAACAGTGCGCTTTAAATGTTTTTAGACTAAGCTAGCTCTTACCAAAGATACCTTGGTGGTCATGGTGAAAGCTGTCGCATCAATGAAGTCACTTAGAAGTGACTGGATGGTGGGACAAGTAGATTATAAAGGAAACCATGTAAGACATTTGCTCTCTTTGAGCACTTTTAGCAGCAAAATTAAGGGAGAGATGTTTGCATTCAGGCTCAGTGCAACAAGAGATCCTGTCTTTCTGAAAACAGATGGGCCAGTGGGTCTTTAAGGGGAAGAGTAAACCTCTTTAAGGGCAAGTGCATTTGAGGTTTGTTCTTAAATATCTGTAATAGCCTGTACTTTATCCTCTTGACTAGGCAGGGCTGTGTTCAGAAAACCTGTGTAAAGCTTCTTGTGACATGTATTTCCTCACATCTATGCATCCTGAAGAGTTCAACTGTGAAGGAGAAGCGGAAGGGTTGGTAAGTATACTGGGAAGGGGTGTGTCCATTAAAGCTACAGGAAACACATAATTAAACCAGTGAGACGATAACCTCAGAACATGAAGATAAGGAGGAAAGATCCTGGATTCAATTGACTTTGCAGAAGCTTAAAACAATATGACCTTTAAGTGGCTAGACACTAACAATAACCTGGGAAGTGACCAAGGTCAATCTTTGTCCACAGTGACGGTGCTGTTGAATGAAATCATTGTCCAAGGCGGCTGCCTTGGAACTTCATAAAGCAAACAAAGTGTTGCAAAGAACCATCATGCCAATGCATAGAACCCCTTGCTCAAATGAGTTCCTCATATTTTGAAAAACCTTTTTAAAAAGAAAAAAGTAGTCCTAATATTGAATGGTGCAAACTTGAGATTGCCAACGGCTGGTTTGAAATCTTGCCAAACTTGTTAGTGTTTCTTATGCGATGATTTCCATATATCTACTGTAGGGCATTCAAGCTGATGTTCAAAATGAGACTATTCTCCCTTCTCCTGTTGTACATAGAAAATTTAAACAAGGAGAACCACATATGATCAATATTTTACTAAACAAAAAGTGGCACAACTAAATAAGAATTTTCTCAAATACAGGCAGTGCACATACTAAATTCTACTTGCAGATCCAGAATACAGAGTTCAATAAGGACTGTCCAAAGCCTTATATGAAGTACAAAATAACGGGCTTCTAACATACATTGTGAGAAAGGAGGGAGGTAGAAGGGTAAGCAGACAAAGAACTTGAATTTAACAGGGTGAACTCTATTAAAAAGTTTAGAATGGCTGTTTATGAGAAGTCTGGACAAAAGACTGTGTCAACTGTTCTTTTGATTCTAAAACCCATTACCTTTTCTATCACCTTTGTTTTCTCATTTCCTTAGTTGGTGCTTAGTGATTGTTACAATTTAACAGGACTATTTAATGGAACAGATTTGGTATGTTAGTGATTACAATAATGTTTTCCAGACTTTCTGGATAAATTGGCTATAGGGATTACCTAATCTCATTGCTGAAATGACTACCGTTCATTTGAGGTACTCTAAACAATCATTTATTACACTTTAAACAGGTAAGAGTGGAACCACACCAAAAGAGCACATAAAGCAGCATTGACACAGTGCACACATATTCCTCTGGTATGGTTGCACAGTATGTAGGCTCAGCTGTGATGTGCACACATATGCACATATTTTTTAAGAAAAAAACCCCAATAATTTTGAGGAATAGAGAAACACAGAATGAAGATTATACATACCAACAGTATAAGCGAGAACATTAGGCCACATACTAAATAGGATGAATGTTTTTCTTTTCCAGCCAGGAAATAATGCATGGGAACTTGGCAGAAGAATGCTGAAGAGAAAGCATCTTGTACCTTTTTCTCAGAACCTTCTAGGGAAATACTTACCAAAAATACATACAGTTCAAAAACTTGGGTAATCAGTGTGATGTAAGAATCTTCTTAACTCTCAAACTCTGATAGCAATTGCTAAGGCTAAGTCCTAAAAGACAGTGTCTTGTCCTTCATGTCTTGGAAAGACAAACAGATGAATTACTATATTCACATTTGACCCACTGTTATGCTGATCTATAAATGCAAGGGTAACATGATTCTGAGAACTAGATTTTTGTAAAAGAGAAAGCCTATCCGATTGGGTAAAAAAAATACCAGAGACAAGACCCGGATATAAAAGAGTTATTACAAAAAAGGTCTATGTCTGCTATGTCTTGTGAAGGTATCTTGGAAGTTTCATGAAAAACCAGGAGATGACACACATATTCTAGAGTAAATGGTCTATTTGAACCTTACGTTCAGGCTCAATCTGTTTTTTAGATAACAAAAGCTATCCAAAAAGTTAGTTGTTTATCACAACAGACCAAGAATCACTTCGCGGTTTTATACTGTAATGAAATTGCCTAATTGCTTGACT
Organism: Tyto alba; assembly: GCF_018691265.1. NCBI lineage: Eukaryota > Metazoa > Chordata > Aves > Strigiformes > Tytonidae > Tyto > Tyto alba. The sequence goes on from NW_024881280.1 coordinate 12,983,550, forward strand.
ACATGAAGAGAGATTTGCTTTCAAATAAAAAGTATTTTTAATATGGATGCAATAAATTCAAAGTGAACAGGTACTCAAATTCAAATATGACTGATCTTGAAAATATACTCTTCTGTAGCAACATCGACAGTTCTATCTACCAAGGCAGACAAATGGTCACCTTTCATCAGCCTTTTGCAAACGTACCATTCTAACTGAAGTTACTTTGACAGCCAGCCAAAATAAATTCTTGAAATACTTTGACTCTGTTTTCTTGAATGGACAAGAACAAAAAAACATGCCAAGAAGGCTACTAGGTCTAGACAGAGAGCCTGGCAGACATTAGAATAAAATATACTATTTTGTCTAAGCTAGAAACTAAATACAAAATAGAGTTAAAGGAATTTAAAACAAAGAATAAAAGATTCCTTAAACATACAAACAGAAAAAGAGAAAGTAGAATTGTTACAATTTCAGGTTGGGAAGACATCAATGGTAAACTAAGAAAAAATAATACCTTGTCTGAATTTTGATTAGAGATGATAATATACAATATGGGAACACAGGCAGAGTAATCAATGGGAGTTAGTATAAAGCTGTATTACTTTTGACGAGGCAAATGCTTTTATAAACTGATGAAATATAGGACAGGAACATACATATAGAAATAAAAATAGAATTGTTGGGAGGGCAAGAAAATTTCTAGTTGGAAGGTAACAATATATTTTGCTGAAAGAGGAAGAGGTGGAAGAGAAGTTATGAATATAGTTTGCAAATGAGTGATGTAGAAACTGACCTTATCTAGTATTTTCAATAATGATTTTGACACAAAAGTTAGGAGTGCTCTCAGATAAATATGGGAGGCATCACCATTACAGAATATTGAAGTAATCTCATCAGCAGGTATTTGATAACATTGAAGATTGCTGTAAAAGAAATGGAGTGAAATTTAACACAAAGTTCTGAATTAACAAGCATCTTTACTACATGGGCAAGGATTTATCAGATGGAGAAAAGACAGAGATTATAAATCCATTGTACAAAAGAGCAGTAAAATCTCATATAAGCAGATACAGTTTTGATCACTCCAAGGAAGGTGAAAACTACAACAAAGGCATGAAAAGACTTTTGAAGGAGTCTTTTTTAACAGGATGAAAATGAAGGAGTTTGACTTTGTTAATTCATAAAAATGAAATCTGAAAGTTTCTATTCATCCCCTTATAAGTCTGAGGAATGAATATATGATCAAGAAAAGATTGGCTTATTTAAGTTAAAAGGCCAACAGTGGCACAAAGGCAACTGAATGCTGACTGACCAATGAGAGACTGAGGTTCTAAAACAAGGTTGGAGACAGCCGTGCAGAGGGGAAAACTATTTTTAATTTGCCAATCTTCGATGGTATTACATATTATAACATTAAATAATACTCAATATTGCCCAAAATAGGAGATAAGATTCATAGAACCAGGAGGTACGATTTAATCTTAACTCCTTTATTTCCTAAAAACCTTTTCAAAGGGGAAACCGGACTTCAGGGACTATTTGTACACTCACTAAAGAACCTAGAACTTAAAGGCAATTCTGTATGTATATCATCCATGAGAAAAGCAATGCCTGTGCTTTAGATTCTTACTTGTCTCTCACATCTTGCATCAGGTAGATGCTACCTACTTCTGCGATGGAACCAGTGAACTTCTACTGCAGATGATACATTAACCACAGGAACATGCATGTCTTGAAAGAGCCTTCCTGGTCTAAATTTCATTTTGGCTCCTGTGAATACGTAACTGCTTGCTGCTGCTAGACTACCACCACTTTTTACAGCACTCTGCGTTGCACGTGCACATGAAATGGAGTATCTGTAGAAGCATGATACAATATCAGGATGTGACATGCAAGTAGCTTGCTTCAATAGCAAGTTAATATAGACTTCTTCATAAGAATACTCCTTGAATAACTAACAGAATACATTAAGAGTGGTAGCAAAAAATGGAAATTTATGGGTGTGGAAGCACCAGAAAGCATAGCAGAAGGGATATAAAAAAATGTGTTGATAGCATAGAGATTAGTACTTCATTCAGTTCACAGCACTTCATGCAGCTTGTGGGGATACCCAATCAGTAAAACACGACAACCTAAAATGATTTACAGACCAAAACAAAGAATTGAGCCACTGAGAGATGATGTTGAAATGACGAAAAGTAGGTTTAGATAAGAAGAACACAGGACACAGGACAAATCTTACATATTCAAGAGGTGGGACTGGATGGAGAGACAAATATTCCCTTAACTGTCAGCTCCTGAGGAGTATAGAAGGCACATCCAACACTGACTTAATGAATAACAGAGTTAGAATAAACCTATAGAAGTTGTGGAGGACATGATAGCTGGTGCCCCACAACCTATACATTATTTCAAGCAATCCTGACCAGACCAGGTGGGTACACATGTATGGATGCCTGAATACTGGACAGACTACTGGATGCATCTATCTTGAGTATGTAGATATGAAAGTGTGACTGAAATCCTTTTTGTTTGAATATAACACCATATATAATATCTAGCATTGAACTTTGCTACAGTGTTGCTAAATTATTTCCTATAGTAAGAAAGAAACAACTAGAAGAAAGAGGATCATTACCTATCCTTCCAAGTATGTTCTTGAAATTTTTGATCCTTTTACCAAAAAAAAGAACACAGCAGTAAGTGCTGTGGATTATCAACAGTCAGTGAAGGAACAGAAGCAAGCATGCCCATACCTGAGCTGTTGATTAAGATCAGGTTAATGTATGAATGGCTGAAATTACAGATTAGCAGGAACTGAGACACTAAAAAAGAAGAGCAGTGGAAAGCCAAATTCCTACAAATAGAACATATGGCTATGCAAAAATTTAGCACACAGATTCAAAATTTTACTCTTGAAACTGTATTTCATAAAGAAACAAAAATAAATCAATTGGCACAGGTAGTAAGAACTAATATCCCCAAGGAAAAGAGAAAACTGACGCAACAAGCATAGGTGACGAGACCAGAACTAGCTATATTGAAAATGGAGCTAGCAAATATTTCTGTAGAGATGTATTCATAGTAATTTCTAAATGAAGAAACTGAATGAAGGACAGATGTAACTACATTGCTGCTTGGAAAAAAAAACAACAAACCAAACCAAAATACCCTCATCTTGTGATACTTCAGAATTGAAACCAGAGATTTATTTTGGATAGGAACTGAAAAGGTGTAAGGAAACTAATGTGAGAAGAATGCACATCTTTTCTTGAAGTAATGTCAAACTGAAGTTATCCGAATATGAAAAAAACACTTTGCATTTGAAGAAAGCATAGTAATAAACAAAAACTCTTGCTCCCAAAACTAAAAAAACAGTAGAAGGAGGAACTGACAAGCTGATGCAGCATAAGCATACATGGATCAGAGCTCACACAATGCATGTGTGAGTCAGGATGCCTCTACTGAAAGATTATTCTTTTCTGGAGGGATACACATGCAGAATAGTTATAATCTGAAAAAATAATTATTTCCAAGGAAAGACTGAGCAGCTTATTTCTGACATGTTTGAAAGTTTCACTGGACTCAGGAAAAGAATGGAATTCTGTATCTTAATAAAACACCAACTGGTTACTAAGAAAGAGAAACGTAGGGAAATTTTGCACATTAGAGCTTCCTCATGTGATTCAGCATAGAACAGGTCTGAAATGTAGCTGATTCTATGAATTCAAGAACTGTTCTGGCTGCCAATTCCCAAATACTTTAATATCCTTCTTTAGCCCTGATATAAACAGTTCTTGGGCATAAGACAAAGAAGGAAACTGGATTTTGGCATTGATATAACATTTAATGCAGACGCTGGTTACCAGTGAATATGGTACTACTTGAAAAACAGATATCCAATAAATAAAACTAAGTCAAATAAGTACCTTTACTGAAATTCAATGTTCAGCTTAAACTTGATGACATGTCTTTATTCTAACTCTCCATAGACTTGTTGACGGGTCTATTTTGGTACTAACAAAAAACCCCCAAACCCTACCCCCATATTTTAAAACCTTCCTACAAAGTGAAACTTGCATTTTAGAAAGGATGTCAGTAGACTTTGTTTTTATTATTTATGATGTATTCGGGGGTTTTTTGATACCCCAAGCATACCAAGCTACTTCTTTCTTAGTTACAATGTCTCACTTTTGAAGCTGTGGCATTTAGTGTTTTTAACTAACAAACAATCCGGGTTTTTAACCAAAATGTAAACTAAAAGTAAGATGTATTAGAACTCAACCGTCCACGTCTTTTGCCAGGAAAATGTACTTTAAACAACGAAGTAAAAAGGCAATGATTATATGGAAAATATTCTAGTATCTTAATTAGGAATTGATTTGAAAATCACTGCTGCACTGTACTGAGGAGAACCTAAGAGGATACAGTAGATTTATGTCCATTAGTAAGCAGGATTCCTCATCTTAAGGTAACTCTGTCTACTTTCTACTCCAATATATATTCTCTCAGCATTTCTTTTCACTAAACAATTTGTTGTAATCCTGGAATGTGCACTGAAAAAAATTAAGAGGAAAAGAACCCCAGAAATAATCAGGAAAACACTGGAATTTTTAGCAGGATCAGATATCTAAATAAGTCCTTGTGTCTATAAACAGCTACATGTTTTACAAGGAAAAGCAAGAAACACACTGGTTGTGCTCAGACTGTGATTTCACCTACCTAGATCGCCCGAACAATTTCAAACATCTTTTACACTTTTCCATACTCCTCAACCACATCACAGCTAAATAGCTCTGCCAAAGCACTTGCTACTTTCTCAAGCAGGTTCCTAGGTAGAAAAAACTACAGCATATGCAAACTTAATAAATAAAAAGAAAAAATAATTACTTGGGAATTTAGTGTATGTGTACAAACTTTAAAATATATTCACATACTTGTCATATTGTTTTCACCTCGATGACCACCTTAAGAAAAAATAGTAGCAATCAAGATAACAACTGAAGTTTAATGCACCCAATATATACAAAATATCTACCCTATGGATAAAAGTACAGTTTGCCAAATCATGTCCTGGACAGCATCTTATTATTAACTAAGAATTTCTGGTAAGCCATCTGATCTTTCTTCCACTGAAAAATACTGAATATTTCTTCTGAAAAACTTGTAACAATAACTGATACAAAAGCATCTTCCCAACTCTACCTGCTCCCATCTGCTAGTGTCATAACTTCACACAGTAGCTGTATATTAAAAGTCACAACACTAGACTGAAAACATAAATCATAATTAGGTTTAGTATTAATTTGTAACTCATTTGACTGTGTGGAAAACTTGCACCAATGTGCACATTCAACAATAAAGCTATGGTTCACCACGGAAGGTGTTCAAAGCATCATTTCTCATTGGTAGCAACCATGAAAGATGACTGAGGAGATAAAATACTTTTTGCTACAGAAATCATCCTTTTATTTTTTAAAAAAAGACTTAATGTATTTTTCTAGGCTCTTTCATTTCAGAAATTCTCTGCAACTGAAACATTTACATGAATTAAAAGTAACATACTTTTTACATTAGCAATATTAGAACTTCAGGTGAATGTCCATTTAGGAATGATAAAGGTAACAGTTCTTAATAGGAGACAGCTATATAAAGTTATAGAATGTGGTCAACTAGCAAAATTAAATGTACTTATGCTACAAAGATGGTGTTGATGGAACAGTGGATAGTCAAGGTGACTGTTTTGCTAGAATCTAAAAAAGTAGCCTTGCTTGCTAATTTTAGTTGTAAGATAGAGCCCATATACTTTTTTTACACAGGAATCAAAAGCTATCTATCACAACTACAAATATTTAAGGATGTGACTTAACATCACCTAGGGTTTTGTCTGATTCAGTGTAACTAAAAAGTGGATAGGTAGGGAAGGGACAGATAACCAGCAAGGAACGTAGAGAGAGACTTTTTCTTAAGCAGAATATAAGGAGTGTCAGGAATGAAGTAGCAAGATGGAAAAAGAAAAAAAAATGCTCTCAACTTAGAAGCACTATAACAAGTTCCTTAGGATCCTTCGTGATCAAAGATAACACTGAAAGAAACTTTGCACACTGAAGTGGAAGAAGTGAACATCAGTGACAGTGATGATCTTCCAAAGTGAAATACTTTGAACACCTCTTGTCACTGAAATGTATTCCTGGTGATAATTTAAAACCTGTCCTTGGTCTTCTGTATCTTCTTCATTTGACTTTGACATATAACATTGCCAAAAACTAAATATCGATTACATTATTTATGTATAGGGGAAGTGAAGACTTCAACTTGAAAGCTGTAATTTTCTTTTACGCTAATATCATCTCCCTAAGATTAGTACAAAATTAAAAGTTTGAAAGAATGACTCAGTCACTTGCTCTGGATATAGTCTTTTAAGTTATAGATCTAAAATTTTATACTGTATTTAAAAAAAAGCCCCAAGAGTCAACATTAATGTGCACACAAAAGAATTTCTCTGTATTTATAAAAGATATTTTACACTAGCTAGTGTATTGCTTTTGTAACTGAAAAGGACATTGCATTTAACTTGATGAAAATGCCAATCACAAATATATATAAAACCACAGTAAAATCTCAGAATCTGAGCAGCTACTAGAAATGTACAAGAAAATCTTGTAAGCCACACTGTGTGATCCTAAACTTTTGGGAGTATCCAGAAAATTCATCTAACCTTGTTGAGAAAGCAGTAGAACTTTAAAAAGTCCAAAAATATATTGTAGAAGATAAAAGTATGTGTCACAATCACTATCAACTTTATGGTTGAATGACTGAAAAAGGGAGGACTGTTAGTACAGTTTCCCCTGAGTAAAACTTAGACTGCCTCTATATCTGAATCCACCTACTATAAATATGGTTTAAGTGCTCTTTGAGCCACAGTGGATTTTCCTTGAAACTCAAATGTGATTTAAAGAATGAGGAAGGTGTTCTACAGAGATTTATTAAAAGCTAACAAAAGTAAGTTTGCTTAGATTGGGGAATGTACCTAATGATAGACAGAGTAGTCCCAATGGAAATTTGTCTTCAGGAGGTCTGACCTTCCGAGAGGCTACAATGAAAAATATACTTACTTTTTTTATGAGGAAATTAAATTTTTGAGGATCAATTGAAATATAAAGGTTCAAACTCAATAGTCACAATTTACTACTTTGTTAGAAACAGAGATTTTCAGAAAAAAGTGTAAACAGTAAAGCAAATATAAAATTAAAAGTTGAATCTTGTCTACATGATCTGTGTGTATATGCAAACAACATTAGGTTTTCAAAAGTATAATTATGTAAAGGCTTCTCCTAACAGATGAATTAGGAGTATTAGTAATGCACTCTGCCATACCTTCTCTCCAATACCCCCGTGCACTAGTAACCTGCTACTTACATTCATTCAACAGAGGTGCTCCTGTCATTGCAGAAGCTTGAGTTTTTTTCCGAGACACACACACACAACTTTCTGCTATTCAGCAAATTCAGTGAGAGAGATATAAGGGCTTATGTACATTTAGGACAAAAAAATACAACAAGAAAATGGTATAATAAAATAAACTGGAATATGCAGTTCACAAAGAAATACAGTGCCACTAGCTCTATGGCTAGACCACCATGCCAAACAATATGTATAATCAAAGAAAACTAAATTTTTTTGTTGTTGTTTTTTTTTTTTTTTTTTTTTTCTCTGAAACTTCCTCTCATTTGTTTCATTTCATATATACATGTTCTGGAGCCCTGAAATGAGTTCCTAAACCAGCAAATGAGAATATTGAAAAGATACACACTTGCAGATTAAAGAAGAAAAAAACCCCGCCCTTGAGTATCAACTGGATGCTGAAATACAATTTATCTTTGTTCTCACTACTGTGCGGATCAAGAGGTCCAGTGTAAATTTAACTCATATCACGTTATTAGAAAGCCAGGATCCAGAAGGAAAACCACAGTAAGTGAAGACACTGAGACATATTGATAGTCTTGAAGTATATGAATGAACCATATTTCTTGACAAATTCAGATGATGTTTGAGGGTACTGAAAAGGACTGAACAGAAAGACAATGAGTGTTTTGTTTGTTTGTTTGTTTAAAGTAATAAGTAAAATGAACCAAGAGGTCTTTAAGTGACAAAGCAGCTTATACTTCTGTGCAAAATCCAACTTCTAGTTAATAGGAACAGATAAGACCACTCTTCAAGTTTATTTTCAAGTTGGGCTTTCCTAGATCTTTCCCTATATCAGCTTGTACCATCCACTTTCAAAAGACATTACGTAAAAACTAGACTAACTAGATGTTGCATGGCAATTTCTGTTATAAAAGTGGCGTAGTTTCACACATTTTGAACAAAATCTGATTGTGCAGTAATACATGAAAAACAGGGCTGAACATGAAATACCAACGAATGATCCAATTATGCTAAGAGCTCATCTCAACTAATTTCGCAAAGAAGAGTTTCAGATTTTTAATGTTTCAAAGTTCTTGTAGTTTCCTTCTGTAATCTCTGAATCTTTGAAGACAGTCTAGAGGAGTGCATTCCGCCTCATAACAGATAAGCTTTACTCTTTCCCATTCTGATAACCTTCCTGAAAATATATAGGCTTCATCTGCAGCTATTTCTTAGCAGTTCTGTCTCTTTTTTATGCCTGTTACTGGTCTCCTTTGGGTTTCTGTGGAGACTTTCGTTTTGTCAATAAGCATAAAACTCAGTGGTTTTTCTGTTTTGTACTGCTCTTCTGCTCTGAGTGTTCTACGTTCTGAGTTTTTATTTTTAAGTCATCAGACAAGTGACAATTTTTAAGCAAAAAAAATGAAGGAGCCGCTTGCAGACAGAATTCACTGAACATCTTCTTAAGAAAAGTAGACTATATAATGAAGTTCAAGTATGCTGTCCACCAGAATAATTTTGATTTTATTACAGTGAAGGTGAGTTCTGCATTAAACAACCTCAACAGGCTAAACCAAAACATTTCTATGGGTGGTTGCCAATAAATCTTGTTTGCTGACAGAAAAGAACGAGACAGCAGGAAAGAAGAACCAGCAGATGTTGGCAATCATTTTAGCAAGCAGAATAATCTTCAAGGATCATGAATTAGATGAGGAAGAATGTTATTGTTTGCCATCTGCTACAGGTCTATTAGTATGTCATCATCTGGTGCCACAGAAAGATCTTTGTGATGTGAACACACAAAGCGAATTCAGACAGTCTTCTGCTGAAAGCAATCCTGCTGAAGGTAAACATTACAGGCCTTGCCACTGGTCAATTCACTTAGTTTTTGATGTATGCTATTTAAAGTTAGATAAAAAGAGAACATAATATAGTTCACCTCAATGATTAAGTAGTATAGCATAATCAGTAAGAACTGAATAATAATCCCACAAGGTTGGCATTAAAACTTTCTATTCAATTTAGGCTGTTATTTGTTTCCAAATGTCAGGCAGCAAATATCTAAGTTTGAGCAAAACCAGTTGGTTTGAAAGTGTCCTAAACTGAACAATAATAAAGTGGGGCACAGAACTGCCCCAGCCCAGGCTAGAAATTTGCACATACATTTTGTTGACAAAATACTACTTGCTTAATGTTGTTACTCAGTGGCAGGATTATCAATGTTCCTGGGGATATTAAAGACATTCAAGGTGTTAACAATTTCATATTCATGACTGATATTACAAGAGAAAACATGAAACTTCAGTAACCATAATGTGTTGGTGGACCCACATTAAATTGTGCAACAGTATGCATGGAAGGAACTATACTGTCTTGCATTTATCTATTACTTAGAATGATACAACCCTTGCATGCAAACCAACCTTGTTCAGCAGAGGCAATACATTAATCTGATAAGATTATATATGTGACCTTGGAGCTTTCAAGGCATAAATGTACTTACTTTTGGTGTTGGGCAGGATGCAGTGGAGAGACGAGAGGTGGCCTGGGCACGAGGAGATTCTGAAGGAGTAGTACTGAGGGAGGCTGTATCACGTGGGAGCACCTGAACACCACGAGAGATGATGGAATCTGGAATCTTAAAAAAAAAGAGAGATGCAATTAATAATAAAAAATATACTGTATTTAAAATTTACTCAAAACCTTACATCAAAAATGTAGGAATATCCCACTCCTCAGTCCGCATAACTCCTCATACTCTGTGCTGTCAGTGGTTAATGGCATGTTCTCATAACTTCAGTAACAAATACCTAGTAAATATGTGTGATCATATTCTAATTGAAGTAGCACAGAACATACTATTTGTCCTAAAAAAACTATGAATCAGACATACAACAGGAAATAATAAGAAAGTAATAGTTTTCCTCCTAATCCTCTGTTTCAAACCCAACAACAACCAACAGTAATTTCTACCATGACATGAAGGGAGGCAGACTTCCCATTCACTAACTAGAGAACAATATTCTGAACAGAAAACCATTTATTAGCAATGACTGAACCCCCCTGAAGAAATATCATGCAGTGAGAAACTGTCTCATAAGAAATGTCATGCAGTGAGTAAATACTCTTCATTCCATGTACTGAAGACTTTATTTCAGCTACAAAAATTCCTGATGTAAGGTTTCTACTGCAAAAGCTACAGGGCTCTGGAGGGAGTACAGGCAAAAGCACTAGCAACCACCATTCAAAGCCAACACTGGGTTTAAAATGTATTCTGAAGGGAAAAATCAGAATTCAGTATTTTTTTTCACATAATATATTAGAAGTCCTGCTAGGAAAGCATATCCCCCCTAGTGAATATGACTGGCAAACTGGTAACGATGATGAGGAGAAGGTTGAAACACTCAACAACTTTTTAGCCTCAGTCTTCAATGGCAAGCTCTCTCCCCACACCTCTTGAGTGGATGGACTGCAAGACAGGGACTGGGGGAGCAAAGTCCTTCCCACCGTAACAGAAGTTCAGGTTTATGGCCACCTGAGGAACCTGAACATACATAAGTCTGTGGGACCTGATGAGATGCATCCCAGAGTCCTAAAGGAATTGGCTGATGTAGTTTCCAAGCCACTCTCCATGATATTTGAAAAAAGTCATGGCAGTCCAATGGTGACTTGCAAAAGGGAAACATTGCACTCATTTTTAAAAAGGGTAGGAAGTAGGATGCTGGGAACTACCGACCTGTCACCCTCACCTCTGTGCCTGGCAAGCTCATGGAACAGATCAACTTAGAAGCTGTGCTAAGGCACATGAAGGACTGGGAGATGAGACATCCAGCATGAGATTGAGACAGCCAGCATGGCTTCACCAAGGGCAAGTCTTGCCTGACCAACCTAGTGGCCTTCTATGATGGAATGACTACACTAGTGGACAAGGGAAGAGCTACGTATGTCATCTATCTGGACTTCTGTAAGGCTTTTGGCAGAGTCTCCCATAACATCTTTCTCTCTAAATTGAAGAGAGATGGATTTGATGGATGGACTGTTCAGTGGATAAGGAATTGGTTGGACGGTCACATCCAGAGAGTAGCAGTCAACGGCTCAATGTCCAGATGGAGATCAGTGACCAGCAGTGTCCCTCAGGGGTCTATATTGGGACCAGTACTGTTTAATATCTTCATCAATGATGTAGACAGTAGGATTGAGTGCACCCTCACCAGATTTGCATATGACATCAAGCTGAGTGGTGGGGTTGACATATCTGAGGGAAAGGATGCCATCCAGAGGGACCTGGACAAGCTTGAGAAGTGCACCCATGTGAATCTCTTAAGGTTCAAAAAGGCCAAGTGCAATGTCCTGCACCTGGGTCAGGGCAACCCCCAGTATCAATACAGGCTGGGGAATGAAGGGATTGAGAGCAGCCCTGAGGAGAAGGACTTGGGGGTAGTGGTAGGTGAAAAGCTGGACATGAGACAGTGATGTGCACTTGCAACCCAGAAAGCCAACTGCATCCTGGGCTACATCAAAAGAAGTGTGGTCAGCAGGTTGAGGGAGATGGTTCTGCCCCTGAACTCCATTCTGATGAGAACCCACCTGGAGTACTGCATCCAGCTCTGGAGCCCTCAGCACAAGGAACGTATGGACCTGTTGGAGTGGGTCCAGAGGAAGCCACAAAAATGATCAGAGGGATGGAACACATCTCCTACAAAGAAAGGCTGAGAGTTTGGGTTGTTCAGCCTGGAGAACAGAAGGGTCCAGGGAGTCCTTACTGTGGCCTTTCAGTACTTAAAGAGGGCTTATAAGAAAGATGGGGACAGACTTTTAGCAGGACCTGTTGCGACAGGACAAGGGGTAATGGTTTTAAACTAATAAAGAGTAGATTTAGACTAGATATAAGGAAGAAATTTTTTACGATGAGGGTGGTGACACACTGGAACAGGTTGTGCAGAGAGGTGGTAAATGCCCCGTCCCTCAAAACACTCAAGGTCAGGTTGGATGGGGCTCTGAGCAACCTGATCTAGTTGAAGATGTCCCAGCTCATTGCAGGCAAGGTTGTATTAGATGATCTTTAAAGGTTCCTTCCAACACAAACCATTCTATGATTCTATTTTATGATTCTATTTCTACGCTGGAATTTTAGGGACAGATCCTTTAGCAGGTACTATTAAGCCACTTAAATGGAATTACACAAACTTACAACAGTGAGGAAGTGGTCTTATTTTCAGTTATAAAAGTGAATCTATAATATTTTTTTTATCTTCTGACTCTTCTGTTCAGTTTTATCACCAGTTTCAAACAAAAGAGGTAGAAGAATGCATTTAAGAACAAAGCTTTTCTTAGCTTTAATATACTGCATCTTAGAAAGTCTATTGCTTCTTATTACTGCAGTACTTGGGCCAGCAGTTATGCCAGCTTTGTAATTGACTAGATTGCTAGTTTAACATGATTAATTTTTTATTTTTTTTGTGTAAAATGGCATGACATACACATGATAAATAGAAGAACTGATCTCTAATAGTTCTACAACACAAAATGCAGCAGATAATCCGCTATAACACAACCTCTACAAAAGCTTATTCTTGTTTTCATTATTTGAACCTCTTCCTTTGTCAGAGGCAGCACTTCTATCAGATCAGATTGCTCTTACTTCCTGCAATTCACTTTTCTATCACAACAGACCAGAAAATGTAGAAATTCAGATCTTTGAAGGAATATATATATGCATATTTTAAGATCTTTCTCCTCATTAAGAATTTCTTAGCTCAGCCTGATGTTGAAGTTCCAAGAGCATCACCAAAAGAACCTCATGCTCAGGAGAGATGTCAGCAGCAAACAGTAAAAGGAAGCAAGAAATGAAGATCCGGTGACCAGCCAAACCACTAACATTGTACATTTCCAACCATGATGTTTTTTAAATGGAGATGCTATACCCAGTCTGCATCTAGGCATTTTGAGCATTCTTGCCTACTAAGGCTTTAGGGCAAATAGAAGCCACTGGAAAATACCTCCTTTCAGGAGCAAGCTTGAATCCTAGCTTTTAAAATCTGTTGCATCCTTAGGACCAGGGTTAGGATATTAAGACAGCTTTGTTGCTTGTCCCTGTGCAGTTAAAATGACCAATCTTAAGACTCAAGTAAATTAATACTGCTTTTTAAAGTCTTTTTATCCCCCTCAACTTCCTTGGTTTCCTTCTATAAATAATTACTATGTCTAAATTAGCAATCTTGACTTAGAGATACTGGGTCATAACTATGGGATCTTATTTCACCATAAGCCCTCCTCCACATGTTAAGGGTTTCTCATATTCATAACTTGTTTATAAGTTGTGTGGAAACAGAACTTGTTCTCAGGCGTGCTACCAACTGCCTGCTTTCTGTTCTACTGTTGTGTTTCTAGTTTGACCATATTTTTTGTCACTCAGTTTCTGTCAGCACTTAAAAAACCCCAACTTTCCTCAGAGGATTTTTCAAGGCTAACTTGTGCTGCAATCCCCACTATAAATTATGAAGTCAGTACTTTCTCTTCACTATGGATAACTATGCTGGGGATATCTTCCTCTCCAGAAACAGTGCCTAACTGGCCTCCATTTGGAGTATTTTGATTTGAAAATAGCATCTTAGAGATGTACTATAAATAGAGGTAAACAGGGACAATGATATTTTGATCATGCAAACAGTTTGTAGTCAAAAGCAGCATTTCCATTCTGTTCTCTTTTTTCTTCTGAAATCCCATCTTAAATATTTTAAACACAAATAGGCTGACATCCCTAAGTTTTATATTGGCATAGTTCCAGTACTAGCTACAACTTTTAATGTTTCCTTTTAATCTCCATGACAAAGGCCAATACAGCAAAAAATTACATTTTGATAAAAGTATAAAATAAAGACACAATAAAAGAAATAATAGTTTTAATTCTTCAATTACGACAACTTTTCCTTACTCTCCTCTGATAAACAGCTGCACAAATCTTGATATGACTGTGTATGGGTCCATTACCTCTTTTATATATACTCCAAGATCCCACAGTACAAATAAAATACTGCTTTTGCAAATGATACCATGATCCAGTTCTCCCTGGTTTACTCTGGTTACTCTAGAGTAAGCAGATATTACATATAGTCTCATCACCTTCAGCTAAGTAACTGTTTTGGGTTTTTGTTTGTTTGTTTGTTTTGGGTTTTTTTTTTGTTTGTGATTTTTTTTTTTTTTTGGTGTGTGTGTGTTTTTTTTTTTTTTTCTATCCACCATATCCATCAATCATTGTTTCTAAAATTTTATCTGGTATCACTTTCACCTTTTTCAGATCAAAAAAAGCTATCTCTGCAACGCAGTAACTGAGACAATTCCAGTCTCCATTGAACAGCATGTGAAGTACTAACTTTTGCCTGTGAGAAAACTAAAATTTAAGTAAAATTTCAGCCAGGACATTAATCAGAAAATGAAGCTGAAGATAAAGAGAAAAGATGATTACAGGCATTTCATTTCAATGAGAATTATTCCCTAATCACTACCTTTACAGAAAATACAATTTCCATAAAACAATCCATGTATAAACCTATCTACAAGTCTAAGTTTCAGCTTGCTATCTTTCACAGACACAAAATCTCACTCAGAGAATTAAGTTAGTTCACAGTCACAAATTTTGCTCTCAAGAGGTTTATTTCTCTAATATGACAGTGGAACATGTTATATTGCTAAAAGCAGCATTAATACTCTCTTTAAACCACTACAACCTGATGATTTCAGGGAAGGTACTAAGATGTATACTGCATAAACATAAATTAAAAAACCCATATAATAGATATAAACAATTAAGTGAAAGAGACAATAGAATATGATTGGTATTTCTATGCATATATGTTATGTGATACGAGGAGTATCTCATTTTTCTCACCTACACTTAATAATTTTTTTTCCTTTTAAAATTAAATGTACGCACTCTAAATCTAACAGATCTAACTTCTTTTTAACCCTGTTAAAGAGGTTGATAAACCCATGAGAAATGTCTGTGTTTCCTGGAGCCTGGAAATCTGCAATAAAGAAGAGCAGGAATATTAATGTGTTTTGGATAGATTTATTTTTTTTTACACTTCTGCAAAGTCACACTCTGAGTATTTATGATGTCTCCCATTAAAATTTTTCAACTCGTTTTCCAGTTTCAAACAAATTTAATAGAGGTTAGAGGTCTCAAAACTCTAAATAGGGTACAATAAAACTCTTAAGTTCAGTGAAAATACTTTCTGTTTGCACTTGCTGGAGTGGAAAACCCGTTGTAACCTACTGACAGAGAAATAAATTAATGAAGTGACAGAGAAAGATATCTACCACATCGATCAGTCATTGCTTCTACAATTTTTATCTGGTATGACCTTTTCCGGAAGTATTTCTATATGGGTTTAAATATTTGTGTTTTTGTATTAGAGAACTAAATGTTGTCAAGAAGAGGGAAAAGGAAAAGATATGAGCTCTTTATTCTCTTTTACCCAGGACTGGAACAACCAATGAAAGTGCTGGTGAGGTAGTAAGAAAACAAGCTGTAGATGGTAATTACGAGGATTGTTATACAAGAGCAAAATTGTCTTAAAAACACAGAGAAAGGACAGCTTAAACAAAACAACCTTCTGAAAAACTAGCCACTTCCTGCTCTGTGTTTGAAGATCTAATTTGGATCATAGAATGCACAAAACAACATCTGAAGAGTAATTTGCAAAAGGGCACAGAAGCCGGGATGACAGTTTAACAGTGTGCTTCAGAGAGGCTGAATTCACTCTTTTACTGATACTAAAGAATACAGTGCAAATTGTAGTTTAGTAACCTCAGCTCAAAAAAATGAAACTATTGGAATAAATGTGTGTGTATGTATATATGTACACATACATAGATTTATCATCAGGTGTGTGAACTTTAAAGCCTTCACATTTCTTACCTGACTTTTCAAGTGACATGGTCATCATGTTTTAAATACAGAGGTGTTATGCTATTTGATTGATAGCTTAAATTACTATTTGCCCAAGGGAACAAAAAAGTGCAGCCTCTGGTCATCAAATCTAGTGACATTTTCCCAACAACTTGCACTCCATTTGCTGGCTGACATGGAATGAACAGATCAGACCACATAAGTCTCTCTAGGCCAACTGCCCTCCTTAGGTTTCTCTAATCTGCACTTAGGAATACAGTGAATTACATTTCATTGCTAATGATAATGTAGCCATTATTCTATCTTGATTAAAACCTAGACTAAACCTTTGGGAGATGGAATATAAAGTATAGCATTTTGTTAGAGCCTGAGTTATAACCTCTGAGTTATAATAAATGAAGTCCTTTCTACCATTCATTGAAATAGCCACCTACTATTCACTAAGTAATTTATAAAAAGTCCACTGTATCCCGACTCCTCAAGTCTTTTCTTCTGCTTTTGAGAAATTCTACTTCTAAACAGAATACAAAATTAAGGGAGAAATTGCAAGTGGTGAGAGCAAACTATGAACACCCAGTGCAAATGCTGTATTATGCTGACAAACTATTGAGAGAAAAAAGCAAAGCAAGGCAAACAAAGAGGAAAAAGTTACAAAAATTTCATACCTCTAAAGCAGTAATTTTAGGAGATTATTTTAATTATATTCAATTATTGAGTATATTAGATGATAAATCCGATGACTAATCAGAAACACAGGCTTTATATGATTATCTCAGCAGCCAAATGATTCAAACTGACAACGCACATGAACTTTACCTTGTTTAGCCCTGTATCTTTAACAGAGTATTTTCTGTAGAGTGTTCTCTAAAATATAGCACTGATGTGTCTTTGTTAGAAGAAAATAAATAGCACTGTCTGTTCACAGAGTAGACTAAGAGGCAGGCAGCGTATTTTTAGCTACTGTTAGTGCAAAAGCCTCTTGGAAGTGTCTCTTACCGGTTCTTCTGCACTGCCTGCTGCGTGATGGCAATAACTGATGAGACCAGGGATGGGCTGTTCACCTTTTGCCATGATAACAGCTGAACTGGTGTAGGATGGATGCTTCTAATGCACAACACATAACAGCCATGAATACAGTGAAAGGAAAACATGAAACTATACAAGCAAATGACCGAAAGGGAATGAGGTGAAAACAAAGTGTGACACTGAAATGCCAAGCTCATATGAACACAGCCAGTTTAGATGTCAGGTATTTTCTGCCTTTAAAATCTGCACATATTATTATCTCTGCCTATATCTAAAGAAATCGATAAATTTAGAATTTGCATCAATAAAACTTGCAAGTGATAATTATCTTAATCCATCCCTGTAAAAGGATAGGTAATCAAGATTTTCTGTACATGAGGAGATGATTTCCAGCTGCAGTTGTCTTAGAAATGTCAAGATGTCTCAGACCTGAATCCACATTTCCAGAGTTAGAATGTTGCTGTTTTAGTTTAGAAATTGTTTAATATAACTTTGAGTTACTTAGACTTCCAATTCTCAAGATAGGAATTAAAAGCACAATTTGCAGAGCAAATATAGAAAAAACCTTTCCAAACACATAGGAATACACTGTCTTTCCATTTGAAAACTGAAGACATAAAACTGGGGTAAATATTTATATATTGCTTAAAATAATATATTTATTTGGAAAACATTTAAAATTTGAACAGAAATAATTTGCAAGTGTTATCTAATATTTTCCTTTTGTAGTCTCAAATTTATTACTTTGGTTTGAGTAATGTTGATCTATGATTACTGATTAAAGCAAGGCTATAAAGACAATGTGATGGTATTATTTCTGCGGCAGAATTCCAAATCTTTTATGTGGACACGCACACTGGAATACAGTAGTCCAGATAGCTTATTACTTAACCTGCTACCTATCTGTCATACTTTTTATCAATGTTTTTAGAAACCAACATTTTAATTTCAAAATAAGTATCACGGCTTAGAAAATTTTGTTGCCATTCCTTAATATGCCACCTACCGGACTTTGCACGTTCAGGCATGCGAGTACTTTTAATTAAAAAAAAAAATCAAAACCAGCCTGTCACATCAGACTGGTATCATAAAAATGCATGTTATTGTCAAGAAAATAGACAATATATCTCCCACTGAAATTTGAAAACATTACCAAAACAGGATTCATCTATTT
The DNA here is from genome assembly GCF_018691265.1 of Tyto alba. Lineage (NCBI taxonomy): Eukaryota > Metazoa > Chordata > Aves > Strigiformes > Tytonidae > Tyto > Tyto alba. Next base: position 13,002,050 of record NW_024881280.1, read on the forward strand.
TTACAAAGCTATATTTCTACAAAACGTATCTAAAATATATCTGTTCGACCACAGAGACATCAGTGGATAGTCTTAACATGCAAATGAATATTGGTGCAAAGTATGTGAGATAGAAACTAAAGGGTCTCTTAGAGAAACAAGCCAGACTTACCTTAGCTGCAATGGCTGCTGCTGTTATATGTGAAGAAGAGCTGTCCTCTGTTGAGGCAACTCCACTATCCTTCTTCTCTTCCTCCTCTTCCTCACACTGCACTCCTTTGTCTTCTGTCTGCTTGTGAGGGCTGGTGGTTGGAGGAGGAGAAAGAGGAGGTGGTGGTGAAGGTAGATCTTCAAGCTCATCGTGAACCTCCTTTACTTTTACAATGGCATCCCGCAAAAGATCAATGGCGTGAGGTAGGGCTGGCAGTATAAACTGAAAGCATTCCTATGCACAACAAGAAGAGAAATGACTATGAAAAGTTACCTGCGGAAGTGAACAGGAATTTTTCAGATTTATTCTTAAAATATATCCAGGATTTAGATGTATCTTTTCACCTGACCATAAATAAAACCTTGACTGCCCCATGCATTGGCTCTTAGTGGGTAAAAAAACAAACTCAGAACCAGAACTGGGAACTATACTATATATTTTTGCCTTTTTCCATGCAAGTACAGTGCATTGTACAATAGGGCTACTGTAATTGAGCTAATATTGGATTAAAACTTCAGAAAACAAGAGTTAAATTTTCATGAATATACAATACAGAAATCAGTTTGCAGCAGTTGGCAGAATGCTACAAAAATGCAGAATAAAAACATTAACTCTATCCCTGCAGGGATATTCGCTTCAAATCATTCTTATTATGTTCCTTCACAATTAGGGAACAATTCATAAGGGCTTCCATAATTATACTTTTATATAATTATATCCTTTTTTATGCATGGACTTATCCTATATACTGGAAGAATGACAAACTACACTGATGTCATTATAATTTTATGTAACTCAGAAGAAATTGAATTGTTCATAAATAATCTATTTTTCAACTCTCTCCTTCCTCTATTATCTTAAAAACAATTAGAAAGTTTATTTTATATGGCTGGAGAAAGCAAAAATGCATATGCTGTGTAACTGTTCTTGTTCCATAATGGGCATACCTCTGCTGCTAAAATACACTAGTATTTAATCAAATCAAAGAGGAACCTCAGGACGTCATGCACTGCAGCCTCCTGCTCAGATCAGGGTCAATATGAAATTGAGACAGTTTGCTTAGGGCTTTGTTCAGCAAACTCTTGAAAAAAATCCAAGAACAGAGACTCCACAACCTTTCTTGACAACCTGTTCTAATGCTTAATTACCCTCAAAGTGATTTTTTTCTTCTTCCTTTTATTTTTAACCATCTGGAAGCTACCTTCTTCAATTTATGACTACTGACTCTCATCCTCCTCCCAGGCACTTCAGTAAGGAGTTTTCTTCATGTCATTTGAGCAGACTGCATATAAACACTAAATTATTGGAAAATTATGGCAGGGTCACAAGAATGAATTGGCATGGCAGTGCAGTTAGGGAACATACAAGTTGACAGAGGAAGCTGACATTACTACTTCTGTGGCATTTCATTTTCAGTTTTGTTTCAAGTATAAGGAAGATTTTTTAGAAATGTATTTCAACATTTTATAATATCCAGAAAATAATGATAAACATTTTGTAAATAGATACTGTAACAAATACTTTCAATAAATAAAAATGACTACGTAAACAAAATAAAGAGCAAACCATCCATTAGAAATTACTAGAGTTTATATAAGCCACTTTGTAAATCAAAAACACGACTTATGAATATTGTATTTCCTCAGAACTTCTAAGTAAGAACCCACCTTTCAGTCGCTCCTTTAAGAGTAAAGAAAAGTCAGACTACTTCATAGATTTATAAATTCTTTAAACATTCAGTTTGGCACTCTGAAGAACTGGAGTAAACTGGATGAGCATAAGATGCTGTATATAATGAATATATATTAAAATATATTTGTAAACATAATAAAGAATTATAACTTCTAATGTAACTGCAAACCTCAGAGTTATTGTGCCTCCACAGTATTATTTTAAAAATGATTTAACATACTGAAGCATACAACCATCATTACTTCAGTAAAAAAGCAGACCTCAAGTAAGCACAACAGTCTGGGAACTGACCAATAATCATGAAAAAGTACATTAATGATTACCTCATTAGAGAAGCATGTTCTCCACTCCTACCACTGAAGTAAAGCCTTGTTGGCTTGAATGTTGATGAATAAGTTCCCAGTAAGTACTCTAAAAGCTCACGTTATTTGTAAAACTCATTGTTTTAGATAACTGTTAGCACAATGAAAACTGCCATAGAACAAATTATTTCAATGACCATCTGGTAATTTCACACTTTGCCCTCTTTCATAACATTAAATACCTTTTGCAAGGATAGAAGAAAATAAAACAGACCAGAACAACACAAAAATCGAAGTATTCTATAGAACTTGATTTAGTGGTACCTGCCACACTAACATTCTCTGGACAAAACACATTTGGCATGCATTGCGTCCGTTTGATGAAACATTTACACTGCTGCCATTTTCTATTAATATTTTAATAATTTATTAATGATACTGCTGCAATTATAATACTGCTGCAATTTCATAGCTTTATATAAGCTTCTTATATGATTGTATTAATATGATGGAAAGAAAATTAGCAAGTCATAAAAGAGAGCAATGAGAGAAATTCCTAGTAACAACCCATCCTATTTGGTTCTTGAGATGCAGACTGTTATGTAACAATTTTTTCTACTATTCATCTTAAAAATCTTTGCTGAAATCTGATATTTTAAAGATGTTTCAGATTAAATTGTAGCGGAACAGAGTATTGTCATGACAGGAACAAATAAATCATGAGTTTATAAAAAGCTTGCTTGTATAATGAAATCATAAGACATTTTTTCTTTTCTAGCAGAATTACCTTTTTTATTACTTACTTTATATCAAACTATTGTTAAAATACTTATTAACATTTTAAAATTTATTTTCACAATCTCTTTCTACTATTTACCTATCTTCATAGTCTGAGTGCCTCAGGGTGGAAAATGACTATTTTTTCTACACCTAGCATGCTACTGAACACAACAAAAACCATTAGAGATTGTAGGCTATTTCATCTCTTTCATAATTCAACAGAAGAAGTATAGACTTGTGAAAAAATTTTCTTACTGGTGCCCCAGTTCTCTAAGAACTAATGTGGCGCCCATTGATATGTTAAATACATGTACATACATATGACTTCCCACTCATAACTGGAAGACTTCAAGTAGGTATACTTCTGCCTCACCATCCTTCAATGCTTGTCACAAAGCTTTTCAATTTCTTTTCACTTACAGAGTCCATTAGGTTTCCTAAAAAGGCTCTAAGGAATGGTAGCACCACAGAAAGGGCTTACTGACTTCTTAAACTGAAACACACAGACAGTGTATAAGAAAACCTCTGATGGCTTCTTAAGATAACAGTATTCAAAACATTTCCTTTTCAGCTTCCAGGTGACAGCATATAAAAACATTCTTTATTTATCTTCAGACATAAGTCTTTCAAGCAACGGTGACTGCAGGGCTGTGCTGACAAACACATTGGTAGTGTCTCCTCTGTGATTGGGTACTACTGGTTCAGAAGATTCTGATGAACTACCAGGTATGCATTTGTTAGAGGCCAGAGGTAAAGACATTTTTTAACAAAGCCACTGATATATTCTGAGGCCTGGAGAAACGTATTCTTGTGATGGATGGGGGATCTACCTTAGCAGCTTTGTATCAGGTTGTACAGCCCACTATTCAGCTTTGTGTGAAGAAGGCTGTTTTTCCAGATCTATCAGCCAATTACACAGAAAGAGCAAGCACTGGAAAGATCTAGCCTTGCTAACACCAAAAAAAAAAAAAAAAAAAAAAAAAAAATCACTCTGATGTTTAATTGTGTTTCTCACAGTCAGAAAGTAAGCATGAATAAAAATACAAAGCCCAACTTCTCTGTCCAAACTGAGCAAAATGCAGGAAGAAAACAAACTATAAAGGGTGTAAAGTCTGATATTCATATACAGAAGATTTAAAAAATCCTCAAACTCTCAGAAATTATGTTCCTATTTTCTCCCTCTTGCTGACCAAAATTGGGAATAATCTTCATACTCCATCAAGCTCTATTCTACACCAGGTCTTCCTCTTACTTCTGTGTGAAAAAGAATGCTTTCTTGGAAGCTGTAGACAGCACAGGGATCAGGTACAGTCTGACTAGAGAAGGAGGAAGTGTAAGAGACCATTAGACTCTTCATTAGCACTGCCTGCTACAGAGAGCGCTCTCTTGCACTACATGTAGTGCTGCCCTGGTCACCTCAATCAAATCGGAATTGTATTGTCCCTGACTGAGAGCGATGGTGCATTCGGTTATATGGATATACATTTCAACTCAGTTTTGTACAATCTGGTGTAGCGGCTACTTTCTACCATTCAGAACAATGGGAGGTACTCATCATGGGTCCTCGGTAGCAGATCAGTAAGAACACTTCTTACCTGTGACCCTTTCTTGCTACCTGGCAGATTAATTATGAGAGTTTTCCCTCTGATTCCACACACAGGCCTGAAAAGAAAGAAACCCAGGGTGAAATTCTTGCATGGGACTTTTTCCACTGTAGAAACAAGAAGAGAACACTTAAGATAAATTCTCTTATCAGAATCTGTAAACTCAGTTTCCAACATCTAAAAATATTTGCCGATCATGTTCTCATAAAACAGCTCAGGAGAAGCTGAGCTGAAAAAGCATCAAACAAGGCTGACAGAGTCTAACATTTAATTGATAGTATAAACACTGGCTAGCTTTCCACCTTTTTTAGATCTGTGATCTGTGTAGCTCCCTTAATTCTATCGTTTACTTGCATCCAATGTATTCTTTGATATAGTGACTATTTGTTCATACACATGGTTCCTTTGTAACGTAACTGATGGTGTCAAACACTGCTTCCCTTGCCAGGTGAAAATACTAAGTCACGCTGGTTGCATCCATTCAAGTATGTCTTCTTTTTCTGAAAACATGTAACATGAGAAAAGCAGAGAGGCAAGTAATTCTCAAGTGAAAACTGCACTTATGCAATTCCTATGTAATTCTTCCTAACAATCTTTCCTTCCCTCTCAAAAGAAGATGAAAGGAACTATCAAAGATGGAATATTTTATTTTAATTTTTGTCTTTAGGGAATTCCTTTGGTGCTGATGCAGGGCTGAACTTAAACACTTAAGTGCTGAATGCTTTCTGTTGTTTAGTTTCCCTCTTCCTTCTTTCAGCTAAATATTTTTAAAGAAAAAAAATAAAATTACTGAATTTTGTCTTGAGGTTGTAAGAGTGCTTCCTGCTTTTCTCCACTGTTTACAAGATCAGTGGTGAAAAACCCAGGGCTGGGATATAAGGATAAGAAAAAGGTAAAAGGATGAAACCAAATCACAAAGATACAGAGGCTATAGTTGAGATAAACTGTGTAACAATCTCTTTATCAAAAAAACCCATGAGCCATAAGTGAAGACAGAATAGAAAAGAAAATAATTTCTTGCTAGGACTTTACCAAAAAATTTGAGTCAAAGGACATGGTTTATGGGGTAGCCAACTTCCCTGGATTTCTTCTTATATAAATACTTCTCAGTGATTAATGTCATTTATTGGTAGCATGGCATTTTCTAGCAGGGTAGCAAGTATTCTAGTGACAACTGTCATAATATTCACAATTAAATAGCACAGAGACCATTTTTGTGCCACAAAATGAACTTTTGATATCACAGTCAAGCTAGCCTGAAGAGGAATTTTATTTTCAGCTGGCAGCTTGAATATTGCCTGACTCCCAGACTCTGTTTTCTCATATTCACTTCTTGCACACTATATACCCTCAGTTAAGAAGGAATTCAAGGTAGTTGAGGAATGATCTACTGTAATACAAAGATGAAGAGCCTGAGTTAAAGAAATGTGCTCATTTACTTTAGTTACAGTACTCAAATTTACAGTGTACAAACTCAATCCAGCAAATCCCGTATGTGGGATACAGTTTATGACAGATTCAAAATAAAGGAAATAGGAATTATCCACAGAGGAACTAAAATGAGGTGGAAATGTGTTTGGCAGATAGCTCCTTTAATAATTTTTTTCTTGACTCTTGTATTCCACTTTAAGTAATTTTGAACATTATAAGCTAAATGACCAGTACAACCAACTACTAATAAAAAACAACTAAACCTGCAACCATTATCCTAAGAGCTACAAGTTTCAGCTGTCAGTAATCACATCTAGTGGCTCAAGACAGAAATGGAGATGCCAAGAGAGCATGCAGAAGTAATTAAAGTACCTAAGAACTGCATGGCTTGAAAAAAGATATTGTGTGTGCTTGTAACATAAAAGCACACAAAATGTGCATGCATTCTGGGTAATTTGACAGATAAATTAATGATATTCCTCCAAAAGTATAACAGTTGAGGGAAATACTATGGATCTCATGTTATCCTCAGCCTTGTGATGCAGTGGACAGAAATTTTAAGAAAAAACAAAGAAGTCTGAGAAAGAAGAGTACAAATAGAAGCAAGGGACTAGAAGAAAAACAGGATGTGGGAGAAATAAAAAAAAACAGATGTAGGAGGAAAGAAAGCAGATCTGATGCAGAAGTAGGAATGGAGAACATGATCTCCATGGGAAGAAATTATGCTGGTAAAAGCAGTATAGATGGGCAAGGAGATAGAGAGTCCTTCAAAAAGCCTCAATAAAGTCTGGCATGGCATGGGTAGTTAACAGGTAAGGAATTGGATGATGGGAAGAGATAATTCTGGGACAAGGACAGTTTTGGAAGGTCACAGAGAAGAAAAGGAGATACTTACAGGAAACACATGAAAAGATCTATGATGTTCTAAGATACTCCCTGCTGGACCTTGGGACTGAATCCGAACTATGAGAGTATCAGTGCCCTTCATTTGGCATAAGTATCTGTGAATCCAGTCTACAAGATAACTCACCACTTTCTACTGTTGGCCCATAGTCAGGAAGACAGCCTATAACTTATAACCATTTTAAAAAGCTCATGTGATAAAATTCAACATGACTGACCTAACATTTCCAAACCTGCAGGTGATTTATAGAAGTGTCATCTTAATGTTGCATAATGGAACTTCTGCTTTTGTTTTTTTGAAAAGTCAGAGAAATTACATGCAAAATTATCCATCAGAACTTCATTTCAAAATTAAGTCAACGAGAGGTAAGCTTATGACAAGTGGCATTTAGTGTTACATACTCTGAAAAATTAGGGTCTACATTTCTCCAACTGTGTACCTAAAATTAGTGTATGTCTGACTTCTCTTAATGTGTGCCTTAGTTCTCATTGTAAGAGGGGATTACAAAAATCAATTTGCAGAATTTTCTATGAAAACTTATTAACAATTTGTGTCTTAGAATTACACATGTTGTAAGAAAAATCCCAGAGAAGGTGAGCTTGCATTCAGAGAAGATTTTGCTTAAAGAGCACCAAAACCAATATTACACATAGGACAACCAAAACAAAGGCAAGTAAATTTCCTTCCTCCATCTTAAGCATCTGCAAAGGAATTCTACAAAAAAATGTAATCATAACACACACGTGTATTAATGAAGAACTGAGATTGCACAAGAAACCATAATGTTGTAATTTTTGTGTAATTAACTTTATCATCTGTATAAAAAGAATGGCCTTTTGCGTACTGATTGCTTTTAGGACTGAAATAAAGGTTTTCACTGGTAAATTTTTTAAGGCCTAATATGATTGCATGCAGTACCTTTGTAATGTTATGTCCCATCATTGTCATCAATTACTACTGAAAGTGGCTGTAGTTTAAGAGATGTTTTCTTGCTATATGTACAGAGGAGTCAGGTTGCTATCTAGCATTTTGGTTCCACTACCCTTACAACATCCTTTCAGGCCATCCTGATCACGCCATATCCTAAATCAAACTTAGTAGTGTCATCTAAATGGCTATCTTTTTCTTGATCAGAAACAGAACATCTCAATTAACCTTTCCTGTCCTTGTGGTAGCATTACGTTATTTTTTCCCTTCAGATAAACACAAACTACGATATAAAAAATTATATCAGATAAAAAAAATGAAAATACTTGCTAATTTGGACAGAATCTGAAGGTGTTAACTTGGTAACATTGACCTTTCAGATATGTGACACATGATATGACAAGTTTTAAAATACCTTGTCGAATCACCAAATCTCTCATCTAAATGTCCTTTAGAAATGTAAGTATCTGAACACAAAGTTACAGATTTTAAAGTTCCTTCATTTCTTATATAATTATTAACTTCTTATACCCTCATTATACAATAAGAAATTAACCTGCAATGGCCGTTGTTTCTTAGTTACTTTGAAATAATGTGCAAGCACAAACTAACTTATGAAATGTGTTGATATTACTAAGTCTATCATGGGTAAAATGAGGTACATTGAAAGAATAAAATAAAAATCAACTCCAGAAAAAAACACAGGATAAGTGATGTCACTGATAAAAAAGAAACAACAGGCTGAGAAACAGCTACTACTTATTTGGTAGGAAATACCAAACTCTAGGAGTTAAGTACTATATCTGAAGGCATGGGATAAAATACCATTTAACTTATTCAGAGAACTTTTATTGATACTGGAATAAAACCAATATCAAAACAATACATTTTTATTTATCAAAGGGGTTTTTTTGCTAAACAAAGCATTTTAGTACTTGATGAACAACATATAGAAGAATTCTTCACTCACCACCGAAATGTCACACCTCTAGGATGAAAAGACAGCTGTATAACAGCATGCATCAATATTACAAATAACCTGGCACAGAAAATACACGAGAATACAGTGTCTAATAGTGACAACAAAGGGAGTTAAATGAGAGAATGCAATTACCATTCTTGAAAATTGGCCATTTCTCTGAAGTTAAGACTTCTAGTCTTGATAACAGTGCCAATCTTCAGTTATTTGTGTATAATCATTTCATGACAATGTGCATTTCTAAGGAAATAGTTCACCTCATATTTTGAAGGAAATAGTCTTACCTAGAGAGCATGCCCAGAGGAGTAACATTAAGTGATCCCATCAGCATTGCCAGGGCCATCCCTGGGGCTTCTCGCTCTATTACTTCTTTAGTGGCCTGCAATCAAAGATTAAGTAACAAAGTGAGTGAAGAAGTACAAGGACAAGAAAAACATAAAACCAGCTAAAATTTGGGTAAGAATAATGTCTTTTTTTGTTTCTGCCAAGCGACGTCATTGCTAGATTCTCAACACTGAAATATGTTAAAGAATTTTCTCTTGGTTGTGTAAAATAGGGAAAGGGTGGGAAGAAGCACTGTTAGCTGTACTGTAAAGACTCATATAGAAAATGTTAAAAGTCAGGACCCTATATATATATAGAAAATGTTAACCAACACCACATAAATAACAACTCCCTCTAACAGAAAGGAAAGAATGTTTGGGAATAAGCAAAGAAAAGATCAAATGTAACTGCCTTCTCTTCCTCATCAATCTCATGTGCATTTTCCTGTTGAGATTTTCCCAGACATGAGAAGGGTGAATCAGTCTGCGCAGAAGACAGAAAAAAAAAAATTTGCAAAGGGAAGCCTATGTAGCAGGCAGGCAGGAAAATAGTAAAATGGTAATGATAATGGCCAGAGGCTGAGGCCTCCCCTTTTGATCATATCAGCAAAAGAGCAGTTCCAAACAGGCTGGTGGCTTTTATTCACAAGCAGTCCATATGCAGTGGGCATCGAAAAGCCTGGAAGCAGAGTCTGAAAATTCTTGTCTTTTTAGTCCTTTTTTGCACATAGGGAATCAGATGGAAAATTATTTTTCTGGAACGTGCACAACCTTCTGTCCTTACTTCCTGACACAAATTTTCTCAGGCACACAATCCATCCAGCCTCCCAATCTCTAACCTTAGTTAGGACTTAACACCTCAATGACAAGTTATAGTCCTACCCCTCTCTTCCTTTCCCTCACAGTAGTTGCTGTTCAGTGGATCATCTTATTTCACGTTCTGAAACAAGATTCTAAGTTATTTGGCACAACTAAAATGTTAGCAATGCTCATAAAACTGTGAAATCCATTGTAAAACTTCCAGCTAAACTACAACACTTTGATGGTACAGCTATCAAAATAGAAATAGAAAAGCACATCTTAAATATAAGAGCACTCTGAATAAGCTAAATTTTCTTGGCAGTTTGATATAGCAAAAGAATAAAATGGAAGAAAACCAGACAAATTATTTTGTGGGATAGATTAAATTATAAATTACATTCTTGTACTTTTATAAGTTCCTAGTTTACAAACAGAAGAACAAAGTCATAGAGAAGGAAAATGACAGAATTAACCCAATAGCATCCCTGTGAGAATGATCCAGGAGTCCTATACTAGCTATACAGCTAAAACAGTTACAGGAAGTAATAAATAAAACAGAAAAAAAATATTGCTGGATAGTACAGATATTCAAGTAGCCATTTTCTCAAACATTGCCACTAACATTTAACATGATTTAAAGGAATATGTCAGTATCAGAAGACATCAGACACAGATACCAGGTAAACCTTCAGATCTTTTATGAATAAGCAAACTTGGCATGTGCTCAGTTGTGGGAAGAAGGAACTTTGGTTTACACAAAACCAAGTAACTATAATTCAGTAGCTGACATCACAGTCTCTTTTATTTCAAGCATAGCATGTTGGTTTTAGTATCTGCCACCCTCAGAAGCAGAAAAAGCACATAAATACAACCTGCTGTCTGTATTTCTACACAGGGGAAATGAGAAGAAGCAGGCTAAGAATGATGTAGACAAAACTAAAACCTCTCCACTGCAGAAGATTGCCTATAGATACCTGCTGATGTATTAAATTATCAATCACATTAAAAATTCTTAAGACTATCCATAGACTTGATGATTTTTATAGTATACAAGAAAAAGGCATTGCAATGGTGAAGGGGCACTGCTGACAATGAAAAAGTTGGTGAAACATGGAATTCTCTGTGTGTGTATACATAGCAATTCTATATCTATGCCTTTTATTTTCAGCTAATTCCATGCTTCAAAGCTATTCAAAACTGGTTTTAAATATAAAGTGCATTTTGAGATTTCTTTTTTGCCCTTGAGCAGAGTGACACTTTGAAGATATCATTAGTTAAAATTCTAAAGAGGCTTCAAAGGTAGTACCAGATGCAAGAGAGTTCCATAAACAACAATCCTGCAGCTCAGGGAGTCCTTCAATGAAATTCAAGTCCATTCTCCAACTTCACAAGAAAAATGACCTTCGCAAAATGTCACTGCTGGCAGGCAATGTGATTATTAAAAATGTATAGACTAAGCAACAAAATCTGAAAGGGCAGAAAGTCCAAACAGCAGTACAGCCCTCAATAGAAGTTTCTAAAAATACTTGTTTCAAAAGATATATGCTTATATTTATTACTGCAGGCAGACTTCTACAAACAGGAATGCTTCCTGTTTTCATATTCGCAGACTGCCTAGATGGATGTAACCAGAAAAGGCTGCTGCTGAGTAAACAACTTTTACAGTGACATCTGCTCTTGAAATCAGCCACTGGAAGGTCCACTGGTGGGATGTCCTCACATAAAACAACCTAAAATATGCAGTGTACAGAAACCGATATCATCATCACACTGAGAAGCACACTCTTAATTAGATATACATATATGAATGAAATTAGCAGTGCTGCAGTGATTTGGAGATACTTTGGGTCTATCTGTAACAGCTCTTTGTTTCACCTAATGAAGTTGTCTGGGGGGCACTGCTTGGGAACCAGCTGGGCATCAACTGGTGGGTGGTGAGCAACTGCAATGTGCATTACTTGTTTTGTATATTCCAATTCTTTTATCATAATAATAAAATAATTATTATTATCCCTTCTTCTTCTGTCCTAATTAAACTGTCTTTATCTCAGCTCATTAATTTTATTCCCCCCTCTCCCCCGATTCTCGTCCCTATCCCACTGCAGGGCAGGGAGTGAGCAAGTGGCTGTGTGGTGTTTAGCTGCCTGCTGGGTTAAACCACGACACAAGGCTGAATCAAGATTGTAAAACGTTGTTTCATGGGCAATTTTTTCTTGGTAGTCTCACTGTCAGCCAGCTGCAGGGGCCATGGTGTTGGCACAAAATGAATCACAAATCAAGGCTGTTTGCCCCTGGTTCGCTTTACAGCAGGGATGATGACACTACTATGTGGGCAGAAGCAGGAAAATATGATGAGGAGATTTCATTCAGAGCTGTCACACCGATGCCTTCATCAGGACCGAAGTTATACACTGATTTCTCAAACCTGAGGCTGATGACTATATAAAAAGTAGGTGGAAAATGCTGAGGTAAATTTGCGTAAAATACTAAAATAACAGCAAAGAAGTGTCCCCAGTTTCTCCCGCATTAGGCAGTAGTGCAAAGAAGACAGATGCATACAAGATGGAGGTGGAAGACAGGGGTTCCACAGAAGTGGAAGCATATGAAGGTAAAAGCGAGAGTTGAGGAAAGAGACAGAAATGCAGAAAGGCTAGTTTGGAGGTTGCAAAGAAAGGTGAGGTTTGTAGTTTGGATGGGAGAAGGGAATGTGGGAAGAAGAAAGCCTAAGTGGAGAGGAAGAGTTGCAGAGAGGTGGTCCAGCTGCAGGACTGTGTGAAGGGCAGGAATGAGAGTAGGGAGAAGGCGTGTGAATGGAGTGGGATGGAAATAAGACTGCACAAAGTGGCTCGGACAGACAATATATGAGGAAAAACTCAGGAGAAGCAAAAAGGAAGACAGGACATGATAGAAGTGTCAGGCTACAGGGAAACTAGGGTGAGAGACAATGGGACTGAAATAAAACACTAGTTTCTATTCCAGAGAGAAGTAGAGACTAACAAATAATTATTTCGCGAACTATTTATGGCTTACTAACAATGTCTATGAGAGCAGTTCTTATATTCCATTGCTATATGAATAATTGCACTTATTTTAAAACACATTTTTGATTGTTTTCAAAGTGCCTTTTTATTGGAGTTAGGGCATTATGTTCCCAAATCAACTGATATATTTTTAGGTATCTTTGACGCAGTTGTGGTTGCTTAACAGATGGCTTGCTGCCAGTTGGTTTCACAGAATTCTCTGATGCTTCACGGCCTTTCTTTGCCTCCATATAAATGAAGTTAGTTCAGTTCTTAACCTGTGGAAGCCCTTCCAGGCAGCTTCTGGAGGATATCTCTGCTGCAGAATGATTTAATTAAGAGACCTAGGACTACTCTTCTTGAAATGTTCAGAAACTCCTTATCTTTGTCTTTCAGGTATTAGGCATAGCAAAGTTTGTCCTTAAGAGTAAGTAATAATCTGAGACATTTCATATACTCTTCAGCAGCTTTGGGATAGTAATATAGTTTTATCTCTTCAACTAAAATGCAAATATGAGACTAAGAAGTCATAATAAATTCAATTAAATTAAGATGACTGAGGCTGCCTCTGTTGAAAATATTATTTCTGTTGAAAAAGTTAAAATCTATGACTCTGAACAGTATATCATAAAGCAATGTATGAAAATTAATGAACAAATTTGCAGATAATTTATATTTAACAGCCTATACAATTAACATAGATAACATTTTATTACCCATTTGAGCTTTCAATTGAAAGCAGAAGTCTTGGAAGGGCCTAACCAAAGAAATGCCTATATGTCCTCTGCAACAGAGCTCACAGACCACAGTCAAACCTGAGAAGACTGGACAAAGAACTACAGAGACAGATCAGTCAAATATGCAACAAAAATGTCAGTCACGTCTGTCAACCAGTTGTGCAAGACATGTATAATTTAGGAACAAAAATTGCATCTCTCAGCTTGGAGGTGAGATAGTTTCTTCAAGGTTATTTAGTATACCTCTGATGGAGGTAACACGTGTGCCTGTAATTTTTATTCACGTCAGCTATTTCAGCTTATTGTCTACTTCCCTACTTTTATTTTGCAGGGGAGAAAATAGAGCTTACAGGGAGCTAGACCGATTAGAGTTTCTCGACTAAAAATCACTTATCTATTTCTTCTCTTAGTACAATAAGAAATTCAGGTTGCAGCAGTTGGTTTCTTTCAATACACTGAAACGTTTTTTGATAAAGATCAGTTTTGAGTCACTCATTCTCACCATCATGCTGTCTTTCCTTGATTTTTTCTTATTCCCTGACCCCAATAACCTGTGTGACAATATTCTGTGTCTTTTTTTGTGGATGGAAGGCTTGACAGGAACTGTGCTCTCTGATGTTCTCCAAAATCAAATTTCTTTGGCTAATTCTTGGTTAATTTGACAAATGGATAAAACTGATCACATGTGATATTGCTGCAAAGCAACCAAAGTGAAGCAGGTTTGTAAAAGTCTCTCAGCTTGTCATCACAGTTAAGCACTTTCGAACAATACAGTGGCCCTAACACATCATTGGGGTGCTGCAGCCAGAGATACACCATGCAGTGGCTGTCCTTTCACACATATGCAATTACAATTATCATTGACTTCCTGATTAGTTGTCACGGATCCGTGTAGGTCAAGAATGGCCTGCATCCAGAGAGAAATCAGTATCTGCTTCTGGACAGGGTGGATCCTGGAAGTAGGTGTTTGCTGTCATTCTAGAACTTTGGACAGATTCACACTCACACCAATGAACCTGGCCACATGCATCTTAAACGTAATAGCTTGACAGTCATCATTTCCTCATCAATAAGTTATCCATGAGTGCAAATGATACGGGTCTGTAAAAACCCATCAACTGCTTTATAGCCTCAGAGTAGTGGAGAATAACTGACATAAGGCTAAAGTAAGCACCAATCACTATGTTTGGGCTCACAGGATGGATTGGTCGTGGCTAGGTAGACATCAGGCCAGTGCTGCTCCTGATGTGCGTGTTTGTTCCTTCTTACGAAGTGACCGTCCAGGCTTCTGTCAATTTTACTGTACAGTAAGAAACTTAGCCTGACTCTGGTGAGTCTCCATTCTGATGTTCCCATTGGGTCTTTTTGATGTTAAATACGGCTATATGTGTCAGACATACATGGACACATACTGAGAGCTCCTGTAGGCTTTTATTGACTTATTTTACATAAAATAAAACAAAACATGTCTAAACACATTAGGGTGGCTTATTCTATTGCCTTTCCCTCTTATCAATGGTGAGCTTGGTACATATCCCTCCAATAACTGACCTGATTACAAGTTCTTTTTCCTCTTCTTCCCCCAACTCAAATCTACAAACAGCGCAAGATGGATGAAACCCTGATTAATCTAGCCAACTAATAATAAACTCTACAATCTGGTGTATCTGCATGCACCAGTAACACACTTCCACTGACAATAATTCTGCAGCACTCAGCATGTTTGCAGTGACTGCTGCCACGAAGATCCCAAACACCACAGAATGACCATACAGAGTTTATCTGGGTGAGGAACGGAAGTGTCACAGCAATACCTGTTGTTACATTAGATTAAATACAGGCTTTGTTTTCTCTTGTTTCTCCCCATATCCATGATCTCCTTTGCCTACAAATTGCCCCCTCCAAATTCCCTCACCCTCTTCACTAGGATCCATTGTACCATTTATTATCATCTAACGGCTATGGCATGAGATTCAGAGGCCAGGAGCTAACTCAACGTCCTTCTTGTTTATAAACTGATATTAGCAAACAATTCTATCAGTACAAGTCCACTGTGTATATGACCATAAAAAGCAACTATCTTGGTAGAGGTACCTCTGACAGTACACAATGACTTCTGCATGACCAAGCCATGAATATATTTAGCTTTTAATAGTTGGACTACAATTACAGTTATTTTTGTAACCAAAGAATTACCTAAATGTGTATTATTTAAGAAAAATTCTAATATTTATTGTAACTTCCCTTAAAAGACCTTGTTTTCTTCAACTGAAATCAAAGTAATTGAAAGATTTACTTCATAACACTTTCATTTTTACTTACAGTTTGTAAAACATTTTGGGGAAGATGTTTCACATTTTTATAAACAATAAAGAAGCTGAGAATTTAAATGAATATACTAGAGAAAGCAACACTGTGGATTTTGTAACTTGTTCCTGCACCTCAGTATGTTTGTATCTAAGTTTTGAGCTAAAACTGGTTGCATTTGATTTATATAATCTTCATAGATTAGTGACTTGCCTGCCCCATTTCTGTAACAGAAATGTTAATGAATGTTTCTGGATCTGGCTCACTGGGGCAACCAAACCAAGTGCATCTTCTAAATATCACTTCTAATACATATTAATTGTTAATAAAAATAACAATTTTTAAAATCCTGATTGCTAAACAAAGTTTTAAGGTAGTAAATGTATATAAAACATTTATGCCATACAAACTGATCTTAATTTTACAATACTGCCCACCCCCATATATTGTCATAAAAGCGATAGAACAGTTTCAGAAACAGTTAACCAAAGAGAGAAAAGGCTTACTAAATGCTTTTCTGAACTATGACGAATGCATTTAGGCTCTATGATGTATACAGCCCACCAGATGCAGTATGTTACAGCTGTATAACAGTGTGTGTTAAGCCAGTGTCAGAAGGCAGAGTATTTGCAAAGGTGGAAAGGTTAGGAAGATTAGCTTGTTGAAACAACAGCTGGAAACAAGACACTGCACTTGCTTATAAAGAAGGGCCACGTGCCTACTTTCTTTTTCAGCCCTCTTTTTCATGTGCTGTGCTTCCCACTTCAACTCCATTTCATATAGGAATTAATCCCTTGCTGTTCAATAAAACTAGAAGAGCTGAAGACTTGCTAGTGAAGGTAGTGACACCATTACGCTATTACAAAAACACTGTTAAAATTTTATCTATTAATCATTACTATTCTTTTAAGTTTTCCCTTAGTTACTTCAAACTGCTTTGTATTTAATATAAAATGTAAAAATCTATCCACTCCAGCATAACTTTTACAAAATTATTTAAAAATTGAAGTGGAACAAAACCTGAGAGGTGAAAAATTTTGTTCTCTGCAGATCAGAGAATCATACAGAAGAAAAGAGAGAAATGAGTATCACTAAAAATATCTACAATATCTCAATAAGAATATCAATAAGAATTCTACAATTAATGCAACTGAGAATGTAATGAGCTTTAACTAACGATATAATAACTAGGGAGCACTGTCTCATTAAAAAAATGCCCTGTACCGTGCTTCTGGTTATGTGTACTATCTTCTAGACAAAGTACCTATACCAAAGGGGAATCAGGGTACGGTTAGCTTCATCTCATACAAAATTAGTGCCAAACTTGGATTCTTTATATATATGGGAGGATGGGGGGGGGGGGAAGTATATTAAGCAATGAATTGTAGAACTACATAAGAGAAACAAACCTGTCACTTTTGCTTAGTTGTGATATTAGTATCATGGGAAAAGACACTATTCCTTGCAGATCCTCATCACTACACACAAAGAATGAGGCTATCAGGTAGAAACATACGCTGCTTTCTCTTCAGAACTTGCCCAGTCTCTTGGACAGTGAAAGAACCAAGAGATTTTACTTGCAGTTTCACTTCTCTAAATAAATAATTTTGTAATTCTTTAGTTCCAGTGTATTTGCTACTGAGATTGAGATGTGGAACTCTTTTGAGAATGTTGTCTGTTGTTTCCTATCATTTGCTACATTCTGCCAAGAACAAATATTGCATATCAAATATTTGTACTTCTGCAACTCCAGTCACTTTCTGCCACAAGTAAAGTAGCTCCTCCAAACAATTTCAGATCTCAAATCATCAATGTTGAAGACTAAAAAAAATCCTTCCTAAAATATACCTTCTACACTACAAAGGATGGACCAGTGAGTGATCATTTTTCAAGACTATACCACAGCAATATAAGAATCACAAAAAGTACTGTATCCTCTCTTAAGATTCCCTTACTCAGTGTCTTTACACCCCAGGTAAATGACAAAGCATCTCTAATAACAACACCTTTAAATTACTTCTGTCATAACCTAAAAACTAATAAAAAGATTATTTTGTGAGATCCAGTGATGCAATTCATGTGTTCAGAGTATGAATAGTTGTTGATTTAGGCACACACAAATGATGAGTTCATTGAAACAGAACAACTGAACATATTTGGAAAGCCAAAGTGATCTACTGTGCATTCTGTCAAACAATTTCCTATACATGATTATTTAACTCCTAGCACAAATCACATTTTTATCCTCCAATATTCTCATGGAAACAACTGCATGAAGATTTTTCTCAAAGAGAAGATGGAAAGTGCTTTGCTGAGACTGCTGCAGCACAGAGCACTGAAATGGAAGACAGCAGAATGCCTAATCTACACCAAATGAGGAATATTAAATATATCGTTTACCTTTTCCTCTGGAATTTGATTTTACTATTTAATTAATGGTTTACTGTACTTAATAATAATAATAATAATAGAATCATAGACTGGTTTGGGTTGGAAGGGACCTTAAAGACCATCTAGTTCCAACCCCCCTGCCACAGGCAGGGCCCCCTTCCCCCAGCCCAGGGTGCTCCCAGCCCCGTCCAACCTGGCCTTGAACCCTGCCAGGGAGGGGGCAGCCACAGCTCCTCTGGGCACCCTGGGCCAGCGCCTCACCACCCGCACAGGGAAGTATTTCTTCCTGATATCTAATCTAAATCTACACAGTTTTAGTTTAAAGCCATTACCCCTCATCCTACACTACATGCCCTTGCAAAAAGTCCCTCCCCATCTTTCCTGTAGCCCCTTTTGAGTACTGGCAGGCCACTATAAGGTCTCCCCAGAGACTTCTCTTCTCCAGGCTGAACACCCCCAACTCTCTCAGCCTGTCCTCACAGGGGAGGTATAATGTCCAACTCTTAACTTAGAAACCCTGAAGTTCTTATAATGTAGATACCTTTTCATTAATATAGCTATAGCAACACTGGTACATAAGCACCTCCCCTCACATACACTTCTGCTGTGCTTGAAGCAGCAGATTATGCTGTACAGAAAAATTTTTTTACTTTTTAATAAAATTCACCCTGTGTCCAATCTTCTGCAGATTGATTTTTATACTAGCAGTGTGTAAGTGGATCACTGAGAAAAGTTGTAGCTTTTAGCAACTGGTAAGGCAGAAGAGATTCTTAGATGGGCACAGGGAACAAATTAGTTCTTTCTCTGTGTATTTAAAATGTACACAGGAATGGACTCTTGCAGTAAATGCTAGGCAGCTCTCTACCACATGAATCTGTTCACACTCAAGAGAACAGCAACTACAAACATCATAGCTCTAAGGATTAACTTAAGTAAAAAATCAGACAGCAGTACTTCCATATAATCTATATGGACGATAGAAGACAGTAATTCAAAATAAAGTAGAAATCACATGCACCTAAGGTTAAGCTGCCCAATACTATGTGTCTGATTAAATAAATAAAATTTTTAAATCATCATTTTAAAAAAGCTAACAAAGAAAAGAAACAAAGACACAAAATACTTTTGGGGGAAATATTAAGCTGTTTTAACAATCTGAGAAGCTATTAATTGAGAAAAACCTACAACTTCCAGCTAGGTTACTAAATCCATTTTTGCTATGCTTAAAAAAGTCAAAAGAAAACTCTTCTGCTACAGACTCCCTCTTGCCTGCAAAGAGTGATGATGAATTAATAGCAGCTTCTCATCAAGATGCTGCAGGAAACAAAATCCCTAGGAGACAAAGACATCGAAAATAACTTTGTGCCCTTCTCTGTTCTTCTCATTCCAGGAACCATCAATGCTGAACAGCAGAAATCAGCAAAACTTGCATGAATTGCAGAAGAGTTTGAGAGAGACCATAGTTTTAGGCCTTGCTGTTCATGGATTTATTCTGTATACCACTGGATACGTAAGCACTATTTGGTTTAAAAGGAAGAGCTGGTCATCTCATAGAAAGCAGTCTTGAAATGGGAGCTGTAGCACAGAAACTCAGACAAAAAAATGGTGCAATGTGTAGGTTTCATTCAGCTTTGAAGTCTGCAAAATCCATCACTTAAGTGATGTACACAACTGCAACACAACACAAAATAAAGCTTATTTCATAATTACTACAGTCTATCTGCAAAAGGATTAAAAGAAAAAGCCTACTTAAGGTGTAGAAATATTTTCTGAAAGCAATGGTGTAAAAGATTATTTAGTGTTGCTGTGAGGTTCTATGAGAGCAGTGAAGGACTAATCAAACAAAAGTTTAGGCACAGTCTCAGATAAAATTTCTGAACTATGACATCTCTTTGACTTCATCAAACTCCCACATAAAGTGAAAGAAATGCCAGCAAATTCATAATCTAAAACCTGGCTGGGCAGAACAACAGAAGAACATACTGGGGGGAACAACTCTGCAACAGTCTTTGAAGGATGGATGACTGGGTCTTCTTGCATGTATAAACTTAGTGAATATATCAGTTTAATTTACTAATGAAATTCACTAACTTTAAGCTATAGGTATTAGCTTAACAAGGAATCAGTTAAATCTGCATTATAACCACGTAAACACCTTTTTCTAGCCTGTTTCTAAAGGACATCTTAAGAAAAGAGAACGCAGAGGATGGAGTGTCTAAATCTTCCTCAATATATTCATCAGAATAAAAGAAAAGAAATCATGGGTTACAAATTGTGATGTTCAGAAGTAATCAATGTAAAACCAGTATCATCTTGCTTCTTACATCTGCTTTGTGTATCTCTCTCCTCATTTTTCCAGCAAAAGCTGTTTACCCACTAAGAGATAACAGAAGAGAGACACCAAAACTTACTTGGTATCAGTATACCTTCAACAAAACATTACATGAGTTGTGACAGCAAAAGCCTTCATTACTGATGGCAATGCACAGACCAAGAGGCATGTAAGTTCTTTAGCACAACATGTATCATCGGAGGCATTCTTGTCTAAAATTAACCAAATAATTTTTTCAAATTGGATTCAGAAGCAACATACAGACATAAGAAAATCTGAATTCCTAGTTGATATGAGTCACTGTCAGACACGTTATTCTTAAAAGACTGGAAAACTTCAACTGAAACTGAAAGCAGTGATTAAGTGGATCAGGGCAGTGGAACACCTTATGGAAATCCCAAGGGTAGCAAAATAATTATATACCTGTCTTTCTTTTTGAGGGTAAAAGACCTGTGTTAGGAATTTGTTTTCTTCTCAGAAACAACTGAAGAAATTAGCTGCTTAAATGCTACAGTGCTGATTATCATCAGAAAGTATACCTTTAGAAAACAGAGAAGAATAAGAAAATAAACTGTAAAAATGTTAATGGAATTTAAATACTGCACTGAAGTGAGAATAGGATACTTGAAAAACACTCTCCTGACAAATAATTTGTAGGATTTAGACATAATAGTTCAGGAAATTACTATGAGAAATGTAACAGATTTTTTTATTAGAGATAATAAGGAAGGAAAATAATCTAACAAGAGGAAATAAAACTGAGATACAATTAGGCTGATAACAGGAAATTTAGTTATCACGAAAAGGGAAACTCTATAAGCTGGAAAGACTTGTAACTCTTCATGACTGTTCCAGATGCTAATTTTTTGTTGAAAACTGCACAGGATAGACTAAAGAATACCTTAGCAAAAACAAAAAAACCCAACCAACCAAAAAACCCACCTATTAAAGAAAGGACAAAATAACGTTGTACTTCATTGTTTCACAGATTTCACAGATATTATGCTTTGTGTGCAATTTTTTCATTGTTTCTTTAACCAAATTTTGACTCAGTTATGAGAGTAAAACTACAAACTACAGTGTATTCTTTCAACTTAATATTTTTTTTTTTTTAAAACGGATTAAAATATTTGTACCATAACTTGATCACTGCAGACGGAAAACTGATTTACCTGGATATTTGACAGAGAAGCTGCCTCAGACAGCACTGCATCAATTTTCCGGTAGGTATAATTTTCAACCAAGACAATTTCATACATTTAAGAGAAAGCATTGAATTGCTTTTCCTCCAGCTTCTGATGTTTTCTGAATTTGAAGTTTATATAACCTGAATATTATTTGAAAATTAGCCACTTTTTGAAGGTAATATAAGTTAAAAAAATATATTAAAAATAACTATAATGATACATGGAAAAATGACTTATGGTTCTTGGGATGAGAAGTGAGTTCTAGCAGCTTCCTGCAGCCCCACAGTGCTAGAGTGAATATTCTTTCTCCCTTCCAGCATCTGATGCCACTTCTTGAACAACAGTCTAGGGAAGCAGCAAAGTAATGCTGGGAGTTAAGGCTTGGAGAAAGAGAATTGCCACTGAGATCTGTTCTTTTCACCAGACCCCTCAACAGCATGAAGCTGGTGGGAAGTGAGAGACTGCCAGCCTACTGTCTTTAGAGTTCCTGAAGTTGTGAAAAAAATATGCTTGGAGAAGCAAGGGAGTGTTGGAAAGGCTGGGAAGAAAGAAGACGGGAGAGCCTAGGAGACCGTAAGGGAGTGAAGGCAGATGTTCATGTCCTCCGGTTCCTCAGAGCAGAATACAAGTTTACCAGATTTCTAAAGGTTAATTTGAAAACAGGGAGAAGGTTCCTTCTGGCTCTCCCTCGGAACACTGCCTGCTGTACGGGAGCCATCATCCACAAGGGCAAGCTGGTGTCAGGAGCATGGGAGCAAGGTGCTTTCCCACAGAGTCTCCCTCTGATTCCACAGCTGGTCTCGCACAGGTGAAAGAGTTTACTGACCCAAAGGACGCTGCCCTGCTTGTATGGTTAGTCATAATTTCACATATTTAGGGTATCTCTGAAGATAGCAAAAGTACTAATATACCTGGAGAGATTAAAAACTGAAGTTAAAAGAATATTACATACAATTATTTTAAGTGTAGGAAGAATTTGTTATGAAATTATGACAGGGTTCATTATGACTGAATATTCTCTCCGGTTCCTAGATGGTACTGGATTCAAAACGGTAATTAAAACCACAAACACGCATAATAAGCTAGAAACTGTGGCAGAGCTAGGAAAAGAGAGGTCAAGTGAGTTGAAGAGGCAGGAAATCCCGCTTCTTACTCTGAGCTGTGACTGATTTATTTCCTTACTATGGACCTTACAGATGTAGTCAAGTCCTCGTTTTTAATCTGTGAGAGAGTGACAAAAGGTTTCTGTAAACTGGCAATTGACCATTCTCCCAGCACAGAAAGAGTAGGAAGCAGCAACTAGGACACACTGTGGTTTGGTAATACTGTACTGATCCAACAGCTTCTTTAGATTAGCTGCAACATTGTGTCTTAAATTAAGAGATCTGTAAAACTTCTTACTTAGCTCCTTTGATCCACTGTGTTTACTGAACATAGCTCTACATTCAAACCTTAATCTTTCTGAACCTCAGCAAAAGATGGTTGTTTTCCCCTGTTATTACCTACCTTCCATAGACAGTTACCACAGGTAATATTAGTGATGTGTTTTAGTACTTAATTACTACTGAATTTAATAATGCATACAGTATTACTGAACAGTAATACACCTATCAAATGAAGTGATAGAAGCAAAGACTACATTCAGTTCAACTTTTTTTTTTTTTTTTTTTGTAAGGAGGGAAGGGGTTTGAGCAGTTCTATGAAAAAGCTGGATGCTGGTACTGAGATCAGTTTTTGCTTGGTATGTTGAACTGAATCAGATCATGAAGGAGCCAGACAATATTTTTTCCCCATTCCTTACAATTTGTCTTAAGTTTTTCAGACTGGTGCATATTTAGAAATAAAATCTAGGCAGGTGGGCAGGACAATATGGTGGAAATGCCAGGCATAAAAGCAAGTGGACAGGACAGCAAAAGAGCAAGTATCAGTGAGTAAGCAGACTCAAAGAGCAGCAAGGGGACAGTATATTCAAGGACCAGGTGAAAAGGCAGGAGGAAAATGCCAGACATTCAGCAAGTCGATAAAGCAGTACCCGAACAGCAGGTGTGCCAAGCAGGAGAAGAGCCATTCCGCAAAGTCAGCAGATGCACTCAGCAGGAAGGTGATGCCAGGCACTCGGAGCAGGGGACAAGGCAGCAGAAGGCCAATGCCCAGGTGCGGTCAGATTGCAAGGACGGTAAGGAGGCGACACATGCCGTTCAACAGACGGACAGGGCAGTAGGTAGTCAGTGTCAAGCAATTAGCCGGTCAAGAGGTAATGCCAGACAGTCAGGCAAAGGGCCAAGATTTCAGGAGAACAATGCCACACAGCCAGCAGGTAGAGAGAATAAAAGAGAGTAGTGAATGCCAAGCAGTCCCAAGACAGGCAAGGCAGCAAAAGACCAAAGCCCACGAATAATCAGATGCGCCTGTCAGCAACGACAAAACATAAACCTGCCAAACGATCGACAGGGCATCAGGGTAGCAGTGCTTTTTCAATAACTTAGGATACCATGAGTGAAACAATCCCAAGAATCTAGATGCTCACCCTCTGGTAATATCATTAGATCAGAGTGAACCATGAAAATCCACAGGAGAATAGCACACAAATGGAAACAGCAGATGAATCTGACCCTATCACTTGGGGAGGCCATGGGACCTTCCTATAAAACAAAAATATGAGAATCCACAAGAAAATCAAACAAATGGGAAAAATGTGTCTAAAAACTGCTTCTGATGATGATTAAAAAAGCAAAAAAATACTAGCAAAGAATTAGTTTGGAAATGATTTGGTGGGATTGAAGATGTTGCTTACCCCTCTCTGGAGCCCACATAATGGGAATGTTGGGAATTTCTGCAGCAGAAAAACAGAAGAGAAAAGGGATTTCTGACTCCCAGTTCAAGGAAAGCATGTCAATTTAGGACTGGGTAATCTCTTTGGGCAAAAAATAAGAATTCAGCTGAATCTTTGCCCATCCCCAGATACATGCCTTTATTGAGGTTTGTGAAAAAATCAAGAAGCCCATATCACTTTAATCTCATGACATCCCACCCTTATTCCCCAGAACCACACTTACCTCTAGCACAATGTGTGTAAGAGGGGAAAGGGGATGGTCTTGTGAGCTCATTCCCATATCCACTGCAAAATAATTTGTGAGGATGAACAGAAGTACCCATTAGCCACTGCTGGCTATTTGTGAGATCAACTGAAGAAGTCATTAACTGTTACTCATCACCAGTGTAGGTTGGTGTTTGAATTTGGCTTAGATACACCCACACTCTAATGAAAAGAATTAGTCTTATGAGTCTTGTGGGGTAACCCTCTTCTATGGCAAGAGTTGCAAAAGCGTGAAACTTACCAACTTTTTTTACTTTGAATCTCCTCTTTAACTTAAGCACTATATTATTTAACATGGTTGTTTTTTAAAACAAATTAAACCATGTTTCAGAAATCTTAGCTGCTGCTCTATTTCAGAAACATGTAATGAACTCTGGAACGTAAGAACTGAGAAAATCCCAGCAGTAATAAAATTCAGTAATCTAACTCATCTGTCATTTCAGTCATGAGTGGTTTTATTCAGTAAGTATCTTCCTAATAATTAAAAGTCAACCAACCAAGAATCAAACTTCACTATTTCTGTCCTCTTAGAAGTCTACATTGTATGCATACTTATCTGCTTGCACATTAACTTATTGGTAACACTGAAAACCTACATCTCACTTTGATAAGGCAACAATATGCAACAAGAAGCCAACTCTTCCTTCTCCTTCAAACTGCAGAGAACCTTAGACACAACAAATGAATCATTAGCTCTACTGTGCACTGCTGAATTAGGATTTGGAAAGGTCACAAAGACAGAATCCACATGAACTTGACGTACTCATACGCAACAAACCTTTTAAGTAGTAATAGGCTAAGGTGACAGAACATTATTTATACTGACCCTCTGGGTATCAGTCACTCATTTCCCTTCTAGCTGAGCAAGGCACAGGAATAATAGAGGTTAATATAATTTCAAATCTAGAAATCGGGGCCATAGAACAGGAATTTCTTCCATATCCAAACTTTCCTGTATCAAAAACTACTCTTTGGGCTTAGAACAAAATGACAGGAAATTCTGGCAAAGGAGATCAAGAGATTTCCATCATATGAGCAGTAATGGCATAAACCAGCCAGGAATAGCATACAGTGGCTGAACCAGAATAGATATTAATACTATAGAGTATGAGAAACTTAGAGCATGCACTGGCAGTTTTATATAATCCTGTGATTTTGTGGCCAGCAGCAACTACATTTAGCTGCACCACATCAAGAAGAAAATTGCTAGCTCCTTTTCTCCAAAGGGGGATCTTTCAAGGCTCAATGAAAATGAACTATGACAAACTGATCTCAGCGACCCAGAAGAAAATGTTTATTTGTGGAGGAAAAGATGGACTTTTTAAATCTAGTGAAAGTTTAAATGTCAATAATAAATAATTGACAATAGATTATGCATCTCACTATTAATTTGGGTATTCTCATGACAAAATAATTGGGTAAAAGAATGTATGTATGAAGTGCCAGGAAGCTAAAATATTGTATAAATTAAGGTTAAAAAGTAATTATTTTCTTCTCCATTATTGATAAGACTTTCATGCCTGAGTGTGACAATAGTCATTCTGGTTTTCTATTCTGGTACTTCTACTGAGTCAACATTTTGCTAAAGCTTCACTGCTCCATGTGGTAGCAATTAGCAGAAGCAGGCAAAGGACTAGTTATAATCCTAAGAATAACTGCTGAAGCCAGCTGCTTTCCGAGACTCTTCTAGTTTCTTTCCACTTAGTGGCTGGAAAAGCCCCTACACAGCATGCAAGGAGTAAATGAGAAATTCTCTACTCTTTAATAAGTATTAGTTTTAATGATCAACTATTTTAATAGTAAGTCATTTTGCTATTCTGGTGTGCTTATCCAAAAGGACTAACTCACTCAATTTTTGATACATCTAAAATCCAAACCAGTGTTTGCCCTCTAGTTATCATTTCTTTAAGCTGCCTTCACAGAGAAGTCTTCCTAACAGGTCTATACATTTTTGGGTTAATTTTCTCTGTATTAAGCTTTTATTAAACTCTTTGTAATAGACCATGACCGGAAAAAAATGACACATTAAGGGCAAGAATTGCATAATTACAGGCTTGACAATGTTTTCAAGATTATTTTGCCTTAACCCAATGTTTAATTCTGTTCAGCTCCCTATTATCTGCTGTAAAGAGGTGTTTTAATGGAAACTATTTTTAGAAATGCCTAAGAGGAAAAAAATTCCAAAAGTTTCAAATTGAAAATTTTGTTATGCAGAAGTCCTATGGCAGGCATATTTTTCTCCCTCAGTTACAGAAAGGACTGCAAGATCTACCCACTGTTGCAGCCACACTGCTAATAGGAGCCAAGCCAGTTAATTTAAACTAGCAGAGACGTCCATATGAGCTGTGGTTCCTACAGTGAAGACACAGCTAAAAGGCATCAGTAATGCCAAGAGGAAAACCCTTCCCTTTACCCTGATAAAAAATAAATTATGATCATACTGTTCTTCTGGGTATATCTTTGAAAGTATTTGGGATCACTGGGATATGAACCATTTATCCACCCACAGGATATGCTGACTCTTCTTCCAACTTCCATTCTGAAATTACCTCAGAATAAAAAATTTAATTGTAAAACTTAAGATAAAAAGAGTGAGATTTCCTGGCTCGTTACTGTGGCTTTGCTTCTCATTCTATGAAACATTCAAATCCCTTATTGCTGTTTTACCAGTTTTCTTCTTTTCAACAGACCTTGTAAATATTTCAAACGTTTGAAAGACAGAAAACAGAACTTCTATTTGCTACTTGAGAGTAGTAAGGAAAGCTAAAATAAAGCAATTAAAGTTCATCCTCAAATGGGCAAAAATACCCAACAGCTTAACAGGAATTCTATTAGTATTATCTGTACAATATGATGGTCAGATGACTTTACACAGAAGGTTAATACATTAGTTAAATAATTTAAAAGATATTTGCCCCAACATCCTCAGCCAATATTATCAGAGTTTTGCATTTTCAAAAAAGAAACAGAGAAGCAATTCATGTAATCCTTTTGGATGCAAGATACAAAATTGTTTATTTATTAATTTCAGGATCCATTTGATTCAAACTAGCTTCCCATTTAACATATACTGAATGTAAGGCTGCAATCTAGTTCGGCCTTCTGCACAAGATAACTCATTAAACATCATCCATGACTTCTGTGAGGAGTAAGATAACTTGAGTTTTGTTAGACATCTCTCCCACAATCAGTGGCTTTTGATTTGACAGGATTAAAACAGAGAACACAGCTCTTCTTTAGGAAATTTGTGTGATCAATCTCTCATTGTTAAACAAATAAACCAACCCAAAGACATAAAAACCTTCCATTATGATGATTTTCTTATTACTTTCCTGGCTCGAGCTCCATATTACTAGCTTTTGTTACAATTCTCTTTAGTAGACTAAGAAAGCTGTTGATATCTTGTATTATTATTTCCCAAATAAAATACAGTATTATAGTAACAGTATTACAGTATATACCTTACCTTATTATTTCCCAAAGAAAGTACAGGGAAAAAAAAAGTTATTTCACAGTATTCTTTATGATAAACTAAACAGACTGAGTTGTGTAACTCTCCCAGAAAGCATCTCTCATAGCCATCATATCTTTTCTTGACCTTTTTCGATATCCACTGTGACATTTGAAACTTTTTAAAAAGGGAACGTCAAAAAATATGCAGCTTCCCATTTTAGACACATCAGTTCAACATACAGAGACCAAAGTATCCTCTGTATTCCTACTCTTTTTATTCCCACCATCTTCATACTTGTCTACGTCAGGAAATCTAAACAGAAACAAGTTGTGAGACATTCTTTCAATCCAGTATCTCAGCTGGATACACAGACAAGGAAACACATTCAAAACTGCTGTTTATGTAGCAGAATATCAAGAATTTATCAAGCCCTCTTTATTTATCAAAATTAGCATTCTTCAAGAATGCTCTCTCTGCAAATATTTTCTCCCTTATTTGTTTTTGGTGGGTTTTTTCGGTGGTTTGTTTGTTTGTTTTTTGTTTTTTGTTTTTTTTTTTTTTGTTGGCAGTTTGGGGTGGGGTGAGGGGCTTCTTTTATTTTTTTTTTTGTAACCTCTGATATTTGAGTAAATGGAGCTGAAATGGGATCTGGCTACCTTCCCTCTCACATTTCTCACTATAGCTGTCCTGGCAGCTTGCAGGTGTTTCCATGCAGTGACTGCAGCTGATGATAGCATAACCAAGCTCTTCAGTGATCCTGGTATGCTACCAAGGTTTCCTGAGAAACTCAAACAAGAGAAGAGAAACTGTACTTTTTAGCACTTCATAATTCAGTTAAATCAGTTTGGAATTTCCCAAGATACAAGTACTTCTGTAACCTGATGGTGTACTGTGTAGTGCAAATAATCTGTATACTGCTGCTTCTCAAATAAACTGGTAACAGTTGTTAAGTGAAAAGTGTTCTGCAACTAAATATATAAATTCTGCTATAATATCATGCCTTCCAAATATGAGATTTAAAATTTAATGAAATCAATAAGGCACATAAATATATTTGGATTTTTATAATGCCAAATACAGCATTGCAAATAATAAATTCTACTGAAAAATTAAAGGAGACTGGATAAAGACCTAATCATATAAGCTAGGAACTGTCTGGAGGACTAAGAAATAGAAAATGCTACCTTACAGAGTTGCTGATAACCTTCTAACAGAATGGGACAGAATTTGGAAGCAGTCTGTCACAGAGCAGTCTATTCCATTTAAGCATATTTGTTGCCTAAGATGCATCTGGCAAGGTTTCATAATTCAGATCCTTTAGGAGCATGCTGGGTTGGAAACATAATTTTCTAAGAAATATGGAGAACAATATTTCTCAAAAGGACTGATGGCAAGTTACAGGATCAGACATCATACATACACAGCACACTTCATTATACAATAGCTCTACACAAATCAAACTTAACAGGGAGCGAGACCTCCATTAAGAGAAATGGAAAACTACAGTCTTAAAATAGACTACAAAAATAAATGCTGAAAAAGGTTATTAAACTGGAGGGTACCTTGGAAATTGAAGGGTGAAAAACTGAAACAACAACCTGGGTAATTAGAGGTTGTATGATTCCATAGCATTCCTACCACAAAATGACTAATGTCCCATGTGAGATGAAGACTGCATTCCTCCTCAGTATGGAACCATCCTGAAGTGACAGCTTATAAAAAGAAAATAAGTTTCTTTTGGCCCAGTGACACTATGATGTTTTTGGTATGGCACTAAGAATAGCTGAATACTGCTGAAGAACAGTAGTGCTCCCGTATCCAAAACGAACAATATTAGAAATATTGATGCTCTGGAAAGGCAGTATTTGAACTAGGGAGGACAAAAGTTAGTCCTGTAGCAGGGCAAACAAGACTTGCGAGGCACACTTGAGATGAAGGATACGAGAACAACTAGAAGACTCTGATAGGGGGCAGAGAAGTGATTTTTTCTGATGTACAATTTTGCAAAAGAATAAATGTAAAAGTAGAGAAGACAGAAGATAGGAAACTGTGCAGAGCACCTGTATACATGAGATTTTCCCCTTCTCTTTTGTATTGACTAACAGTAATAGAGAAAATTCATTTCTATCTCAGAAGGATAGCTAGTGATTGATAAAAATGCTGCCACATTATTTAAATTTTTTCACAAAAATTAATGTAATTAACATTCTGTAAGAACTGTAACTATCTATCACTGAAGTATTGTAGTTCCAAGGAAAAAATGTTTGCACCTGGAAATATAAAACAAAAGTTCCCTAAATAACTGAACTTGGGCCATTATGTAAAGCCCTGATCTCTGTCCAGCAACACTTCTTAAATCAACAAGCCAATCATATGAGCATTTTCAGTACGGATTTAAAGACTACCTCTATAAACTACAGCCAAAATAAGGTTGTAAAAAAAATGTGGTTATATCTACAAAATTAAGCCTACACTTTGGCTTTAGTCTAAATGCAAACTACCACCAACTGCCATAACAGATGAAGAATTACAGCATTCACTAATAACTCTAGAACAGTTTCCTTCAAATTCAGCCATCCATTGGGTGAATTTTGTTTTTTAAATATCCACATACATTTCATCACTTATAGTCACACAGGCAAGAAAGTGAAGGATATTCACAGAGCATACTTCAAGTAACTATTACAAAAGCTTCACCCCACCCACTGACTAGACCGAGGCTATAAATTTAGGGACCAGAGATAGGTAAGGAAAATCAGATATTGTGAATATGTCTAAAAGAATCTATTCCATCATTAGAAAGACGTTATTACAATTTAAAACAACTGCAATAACCTGGTATGATACTGATATAGTGTTCAAAGAGAAAAGTGAATGGGGAAAGTGATTTTATTTTTTTTTAAACTTAATGATAAATTTCTGAAGTTTCAAGAAGTTATTTTTAATAGACTCATTATGCTAGACAATTTCAATTTGATCAATGATTACAAAATTCAATTAACACTACTTCTTTGGGCTGTAAATATTCTTAGGAACTAACTTTATTTTGTACAGTACAATAGCAATTATGTATCTATGCTCAGAAAAGAAAACAGGAAAATGTGTGTTCTAACTGAAAATACAGAAGGATTAAGGAGAAGCAGAACTGAATCATTCCAGCTGAAATATGACCCAAGGGACTACTCTCCCTACTCTCAGAAAAAATGCTAGAATGTCTTCCAGTATCAGATTCAATTATTACCAGTTTTAAAATCATGTCTTAAAGATGACATCTCAACAGCACAGTGTCATGATCATATCATTTCATTATCAGTTCAGTAATGGGAGGAGAGCATGCTGGATGAACACCATACATGAAAGAGATCAAAACCACTTCCTACATCAATGCAGGTTTTCCTGAAGGCTTGTTATTGCACATTTCATGTAGACATAATGAATTTTCCATTCTGAATTGGCTCTCTCACTGACCCAAAAGACATAAAATATGGGGTCAAAGCTTATGCTTCTTCATTTGATTTTATTATGACACATACTGGTAAACTAACTTTCTTCCATTAAAAACATTTGTTTGAATGAACAATCTAATAAACCCTATCATAAGAACAAACTTTATCATTGCTACTTTGTAATAAAAACTGGGATTCAATCTCTCAACTGCAATTTAAATTTAGTCTTGCAAATTGATCCAACTTAAATGAGTGAGGAGTGACTGGATACTGTCCTATATAGATTCCTTTTAAGTATAGGAATAATTCGACAGTCAGAACACTTAATTCTGTTATCACCAACCGAAGTCTAGCATTGCTATTATGTTTTAAAAAATGCAATTTTTCTGCAGTACAAATTATTAATTATTTTTACATAATTTTGTTTTTATTATATAGTCTAAAGACACTTCAACAATTCAGGTAATTTTTAAACTGGATCACTAACATCAAAACTAATTAAACAAATCATTACCACCTGCCTTAATTAGTTTGAGTAACAGCAATGAAGCAATGTAAGGAATACACTAGGTATGTATGTGCAGAGTTCTCATTTGTTTATTTCTTGTCCCAAATGCTGCTTGAGGATCTGTGGCTAATTTCTGGCACTGGCTACAACACCTCCTCAGGCACTACTGCCTAGGCTCAACCCTGCATAAAGGTAAATAAATCAGGAAAACTGAAGCAGAAAATCAGCCCTCATTTTACATAGCGCTGGGAATACAACCTTCAAACTCATTAAGTTAGTTTGCAAGTAAGAGACCAATTCAACCAACACACTTTTCACTTTTGTGTTGCTTTAGCACCATGTATCATCTGCAAATTCAGTTTCACTAGCTAGCACATTGTGGTCATTTTTATACTGTTCCCTTTTTCTGATACACAGACCCTTAGGTTTTAGTTACTCAAGGTTTCTAGTATATAACCTAAAAACATCAGAAGTAACGTACAGGAACATTTTCTTTACATGTTTGTTTAGTTACACAAATGTTATACAATAAATTAAAAAATATTTTGAGATTCTTATTGGAAAAAAGTTAAAATGCAGTAATGACTGACAACACGCTTGTAAGTAAAAAGCATTGTAGGCATCTTATAATGAACTCAAACCAACTCTAAGTTGAAAGTCTAAGCGATTGAAAGCTTATACGAGCACTTAAGAGAAATCTAAATATGTTAAATTATGGACATAAACACTTCAGGCACTCAATCTTAATTCTGCCCTTCAGTGAACATAAGCAAAGCAAAAAAATGTATGTGATTTTAAAAGTTCATATTAATCTAATTTGGAACACTAAATACCAAAATACTCCAACAGCAATCACACAGTCATTTCATATGACAAGTCATGGCCATGAAGTTATTAGGTTAAGTTTTGTTTTTGTTGTTTTTGTTTTTTCCTTACCTTAGCTCCTTATAAATGGAATGTAAGATGATTTTCTGTGCAACATTTACTGGAGCATCTTACCTCCATCTCTCTGTCTGTTTAGCTTTTTTTGACAATGTGGTGTCACAAGCAAAGCAATAGCAGATTTTCAACAGAATTTTTCCCCCCTACTATCTGCCTCTCACACTCTAAGCCATAATGCAGTAGTTGTCAATGCAGTAGACCGCAAGGGAGAATTAAAGGATCCCTCTTATCCCACTTTTCCTTGTGTGGGACACAACAAAAGCCACACAAGGTTTTGCTTAGCAGTGTTGAAATGCAGTGCTAAGGAAAATTAGGTAAAAAAGAGGTTAGAATTTTGTATTGTGAGGGGACTGGAAATCCATTATACTATGCCACATTTTAGTTTGAAAATTGTTTTGGGTCAGAACTCAATGTTAGAGTAATTGTCTTGTGATATACTCCCTATTGCTTTTTCTGCTCCCAAGCTGTGTATCACATGACCTGTCCAGACATACTGCAAAGTAAAGTTACAAATGACATTTTAAGAAAGTATCACCCCCCTCCCCCAAAGGGCAGATTTTTCTTATTCCATGACTATCTCACCTCTGGAGTGACGTCTCGTGGTGCAAACCCTGTTCCTCCAGTTGTTAAAATCAAATTAAGTTCCTTTTCATCACACCAATCTATCAGCGTCTCCTGAAAGAGAACATGAATCCTGTCAGATCTAGTAAGTAATACGTGGGGATACAGTTATCTCAGAAAACACCTGAAGACTTCAAATGTCTTAAAAACAGAGACACAGACAATAAATACATGGAATTGTAAAATCACTCATGGCTTTTAATACAAAGATTTTAAACCACTATTTATAACCAACATATGACTGGATAATTCAACTATCCATCACAATATTTTTGGAAATGGAAACTGAAATTCTGTTTTCTATCTCTTGACCTGAAATGGAAAACAGGAATTGACAGTTATTCATTTATACCACTGCTTATTTTGATGTTGAGATATAAATATAATTCTTTGACACATGTTGATAGAGTATGTGCATTTAAATCAGATTACATGGTTGATTCTTACTACAGTAACTTTGGTTTCTGTGCTCTACTTTTTAATAGCCTGAAAAAAAGCAAAACTACGTATTTGTAAGCTTATCCACTAAAAGATGCAATAACACACCTGACACAGCAACACAAAAGATTTTCCATAGTCATATTTTCTAGATTTCCTACAATATCTCAATAGGACTGTGTATACCAGTTCCAAGGCTGGACTAAGAAAGCTTAATAAATATGTCATGAAAATTCAATGACTTACAAAACTGGAGAACTCACAATATTAGAGAAGTGTTTAATTTGGTTTGCATTATTTTTTTGAATGACATTTTAAACTACTTTTCAAACTCTGATAAAAATTAGACATAAGCAGAAAATTTATTTTGTCTCAATATGACTACATCACCCTTCATGCTCTACTATGGACTAACACAGCAGTAGAATGTCTGCTTGGAGCTCAAAATCAGCTGTGTTACATGAAGTACACTCATGTATTACACAGTAAAGTATCCATCTGCAGCAATCAGTCAGATTAAGCAAAGAAACCTCATTCTTCGGAAAAGTTTAGGGTACATTTATGTTTCTGGAGAATTATATTGGGGAGGAATGAACTTTTTTGGTGACTGTTGGGTAGATCACAAAATTAGATCTCAGCAATATACAGATTAAAAAAGCTTAAAATATTGTTGATGATCATAAAACTTTCCAGAACATTTCAAAAAGTGCTCCTGATTTACATTAAGCCTCAGGTGTATGTTCTGCAGGCTTAGCACTGCTGTGTAACTTCCAATTAAGAGTCAGCTCGTATACAGACTCTTTCAAATTGCGGGTACAATAAACTTGTGTCTGCCTTAATGCCCCATCATGCAAACACACCCAAGGATTACTTGAAGAAGTGGCAAAGACAAAGGTTCTGTCTTTATTTCTCTTTCTTAACTCATTCCTTTCACCTCCCCTTTTCTGTTATCTCTTGATTTTCTTAAAATCACAATCATCTTTTCACTTTACCCCCTTGGAGGACAGCAGTCTACCTAGGTGGGCTGTAAATTACCAGAAGTTTCTGATTATATGAACATTTCAAATAAGCTTGAGAAAAGAACACACTTAATTGTCTCAGACCCATACATAAATTAACTATTAAGTTTGACTTTTGACTTACGTTTTGAAAAAATGTGAATTACAATAGTAAAAAGCCTTTTAAGTCTTAAAATTGTTTGCTTTAATAACATAGATATGCATCAGAAAAATTATTTTAAAGAGGTGGCTCTATTTTATCATCTAGAAACATATTTGTCTTGATTTTGAACAGTTACAAATTTCAGAGAATACTTGAGAGAAGTTCAGTGTAAAAATGGTGTTTGGCAAAGGTAGAGCTTAATATTGTGTATATTTTTTAAATTATTATCATCAATAAACATTTCTCAGTAAAAAACTGGAGGCAGAGATTTTGTGGTTTGTTTTTTTTTGTGCATGTGTTTTTGGTTGGTTGCTTGCTTGCTTGCTTGCTTGGGTTGGGTTGGGTTTTGTTTTGTTTTTTAATTAAGCATTTATCTTTAGATGAAATAAAACCTGACAAACTCCAACTGGTTTTACAGAGAAAATAAATTCTTCCTTTGATGTCATTTTGCTACAGGTCAATAATACTCCAGTTAACAGTGAATAAAAAGTCAAGTGATAGCCTACAAAAAGTTAAAGAAATCAGTATACACCCTAACTCTTCAAATAAACTGAGGAATAATGAAATGCTTATTACTGCTATTCCATCAGTATACTTAGGCAGACATGTAATTCTCTATCAAGTTCTAGTTATAGTTAAGAAACATAAGCTTTCAGTAAGAAAACCTCTGACTATATAGCAGGAAGTTTGGGTTTCATTGTATTTTACAAGTGTAAATCATACCACTTAGATCTTTTAAAACCACAGAAAAATATCTGAGACTGATATTCAGATTATTTACTTTCTCTCTACCCCACAAAACTCTCTCTGTGACATTTTAAGTATCTAAAAACAGAATCACCACCCTGATCAATCACCATCCTCATCAACTGAGGACAAAAGGCTACTCATATTCGCTTGCTGCTGCCAGCAGTCCAGCTGGATTCTCTACTGACTTTGCATGGAACTGAATTTGCTGTGCCTCCAAATGAGAACTCCTCTAGGCCAGGGACCTGATACTTAGCTTTACCAATGTTATACAAGCAAAATTATTAGGTAACATTTCAACCAGAGAAAATTTCATCGAATAGTTTTTGTGCATCTTTCTCCTCTTCTATTGTTTCACTGATGATAAGCTTTCAAGATAAAATGAGACTAGGTCAACAGGTTATGTAATACAAAGAACAGTATCCAACTCTGAAAACTACTGTAAAATTACTACCAAATTTTAAAAAGCCAGAACAAAATTACAGCTCTCCACAAAAAAAACCCCAACCAAACAACAAATAGCATAATATTTTTAACAATTAATATCCTAAAATAGGCTTTATCAGGTATTATATCTCTTTGAGCTTTGGATTAGATCTAGTGCCCTCTCCTCTCTACCTATTTCTTTGTATTTTCTCTTTTAAATACATTTAAATAAGTAAGAAATTCTTATGTCTAACATACAATTTCTTTCCATTTCTTGCTCCAAAGAGCTCTTGTTTCAGTCAGCCCCTTCTCCCTCCCAGCTTGGAACTACCTGTTGGACTTCCTATGCACTACCCAATCTTGAAATTATTTCAGTTCTAAAACCTTGCTTATGATCTGTTCAAGTTTCCTCATGACCACTGTTGATTTCACCATGCAGAAAAATCTTGTCATTCTTTCTCTGAGTTCTTAGTCTTTCACATGTAAATTCATTTATTTTAAGGTCAATAAAGATCATTAACTCACAGAAAGAATGCCTACAGTGTGTGGCACAGTGCAGAGGCCCTATGTTTACCACAGATACATGCTTGCAAGTTCATACAGCCACTGTCACATCAAGACACACTAAGTCCAAAAGCTGTACAGATGTATTCTTGTGGCACCACACCTAAGGTAGTGGTACCTGACATTTCAGTCAGTGAATGGCTATAACACTTATAGACATATTTCCTTCTGTGGAGGTAACTTAAGCATCTCAATGTCCAAAATGCAAAAACTGCCCTTAGGCTAAGTTGCTTGCAATGAGCAAGTCACAGAATTTTGGTCAGTTCCTCCTGTATTTAAAACAAATTCTAGGACTTAAGCATGTCTTCACTAAACCACCCAGCCTTGATCTGAAGAATTCAAGAGAGAGAAAATACATCAGAATTTCGTTTGGTAGGGTTTTCCACCAGCTATTCCTGTTTATCAAGTATCTGTTATGCTTCTAGTAACTGTTTCTTACTAATAATTTCTGTGGGATACCCCCTGCCCCGCACCTCCATGATACACAAGAAACCTGCTCGCAGAATGCACAATGGTAATGGTTGGCAAATGGCAAAGTGGGGTATTTTGTAACTCCATTAATATACCATCCTCTAATCTCTGCAAGTGAAGAGGAGAAACAAATAGGGATTCCTTTCTGGAATGAAAGGA
Source organism: Tyto alba (assembly GCF_018691265.1). Classification (NCBI taxonomy): domain Eukaryota; kingdom Metazoa; phylum Chordata; class Aves; order Strigiformes; family Tytonidae; genus Tyto; species Tyto alba. The sequence continues at coordinate 13,039,991 of NW_024881280.1, forward strand.
ACAGTTCCCTGATCTTTGGACATAACCGAGGGTTGTGGGTTACTTAGTAAATTTTTTTGTGGTTTCTTGCAATAAAGCCTTATTACAATTATGGGCACTCTGCATTTCTGTCCTTGATGGCTGCTTCACTTAAATAATGGAGTAGAGCAGTTCTACATGTGTAATTAATTATTTAGTTTTCAGAGTGACAGAAGCATCCATTCATTGACACAGTATTATAAAGCATGCTGTTCTCCAGGAATTTAAACTTGAGAATGGTTGCAAGACTCCTCCAGCCCTCTTGCTGCTACCGTACGCTGCTCCTCCACATAGATTTTGAGACTATGAGTAATACCCTTAACTGGAGAAGAAGTACTACACAGCACTCAAAAATGGTCACTGTAGATCAGACTAAATGCCTACACAGAAGAGCTGAGGTCTTGAGGATTGTTCCTTTCCTATGATGCTACAGCCCTATGGTATTTTTTGGTTTTCTTTTTGTCCTATTTTTGCCATCGCTTTGCTACGAGAGTGTGTTAACAGTCCCACATGTTTATGCTTCTGATATTATTAGAATATGTTCCTTCAAATCAATATTATGGTGCTTATTCCTGGGATTAACATGTACCCTTTTTTCTTATCAATACATAAATTACTTCGTAATATAGGATTGTAAAAATAATTCTCAATACATATACATACTTTTCATACACCTTAACCATTGGAATTTGCCATGTACACTGTTACCATTTAAAACATTCACTAGGAAAGAATAGGGAAATGCTAAAACTAATATGAACAGGCAGGTTTTCATAAAGAATCCATACAGAGTTCTTCCATTCTATATTCAGTATTGAAACAGGTTAAGTAATTCTATAGTTAGAAAGATGCCTGGTCTATTGGCACATGCTAATTTTTTTTAGCAGAGTGCAAACCTGAAGCTATTTCACTTTATATGCACTGCTAATCACATATGAAGGACCATTTAAACTATGTTAAAATTTAATTGAAATTGCTGAACAAATACCAGTGTTAAATATGAAATTTACTTATGAAACAATATATATTGATTTACATTGGCCTTTGAAACAGAAGTTAGTATAAGCTGTTTTACAGACATGCATACTATCCAGAAGTTCTCAAAACAACTTTACATGACTGAAAAGATCATTGTGGCTTCTGGGAAAAATCACTGATAGTGCTTAGAAATGCAATAGTCTGTGTTCTTCAGCAAGATCTTCTCCAAACTACAAGCTTGTAAAATTATGTAACTATATTTGCAAATAAATCTTGTTTACTCTAGCACAGAATGTTACAAAATTCAAGGAAAAAACATATAACAACATCATCTTAAAGCTATAATGTTAACTTTCCTTTGCAATCCAAGTCAAATAAGAAGAACTGGTGTATAAAAAGCCATGTTAAATATCAATCTAATTTTCTTTCACACCTTGCAGTCTCATGCTAAAAGAGCTAAAAGGGTGTCTGAGATAATTTTCATTTATGATAATCTAACATCACCATAATGAAGAAATTATAGTGAATGACAATATGGAAAAACATATCAAAGGAGAGAAAGTCTGGATAACTGCAGATTTGCTAAGAAAACTGGATGTAATTCTGACCACTTAGTTTCAGGAATCCAGGAATTGGCACATTAAGATCTCAAGTCATGGGGCTTGAACTACTCCAGACCCCAGCTCACTACAGATTAACCCTGATCCTATGGCATGAGAGAGCATGCATAACTGCATGCATCAGAAATTGATGTCACAGCACACAAATACAAATCAGGAAGAAAGAAAAAGAAAAAGTAAAAGTAACCTAATTGTTCCTCACGACTGTATTATTTAGGAGTTTGAATATCTTCTATTTAGCTGACCATGTCTTATCTATTAATTTAAAAGGGAAAATCAAGTACTGAGGACCATACAAGAACATGAATACCCATAAAGCAAAGGCACTAAAAGCAAGATAAAGCGCTGAGTTCAACATTCAGTTTGAAAGAGAGGGGAGGCTGTAGAAATGTTAATATGTTTTTGGAATTAATTTAATATTTTTTGCTCCATTTGTTGTGAAAGTTTTATTTCTTATGTTCACAGTCTTTCTTATTGCTTAAAAGCTTTGACTAAATGTAGAGGCATGAAGATATTGTTATATGTGGAGCCACAACTTTGCAAGTAATCAGTCTCAAAATGTTTAAGAATCTCATAAAATTAAATACTAAAACACCATCAAAATACAGTCAACATTTTCTATTACCTCCACCCCTTTTTTCCTTCCCCCACAAACAAACACCAGAAAGTAAGACAAATGTTAGGATTATGTTCAGAGTGTAATCACTGTAATCAAGAGGTTTGGATGAAACACAAGTACGTATCGCACTGTGCCTAAATAGACCTTTTCACCTTTTGAGATTTTACCAAACATAGTAGTCTTTTGAAGATTCTACAGATATATTTGCAGTTTTCAGCATCACAGTCATTTTGCATTGTTGTTTTTCTAAATATTAATCCAATGTATTAAAAGAAGCCATAAAAATGCAACTATTTTACTGAAATGCAAAACTAAAGGAAGAAAGTAACAAAAATGTACTCTATAAATGGCTTACTTTTTAAATGGAAATTTAATTATAGGCATTTTCCATTTGAAATAAATTGCAGCTATCCAGTATTTCAAGGTTCAACATACCTATGCAATGTGTAATGTAACCTTTTTTAAAAAAGTACTTCACATCTTCTAAAAGCTACTATTCATGATAATTATCCCTGAAACAGGAGAAAAAAAAGTAGGCACTAAAGTGCAATGCTCAACAGAGTTCATCTATGCAAATAAGTAGGGAAAGTCAAGCAGAGAGATGTGCAAACACCAAAGTGTTTGCCAGTCAACCCATGAGGACTGGGAGTACCAACACTGAAGTAGTCTGCTTTTTTCAGGGCTAAGACTGGCAGAAAAATTTCTAACTATTACACTTGAGAAAGAAAGGTAAAGACAGTACAGACTACATACAAGATTGACTCCAGAAAACAGAAGTGCAGTTTTAAACGTCTTGTGCTGATTTCCTCTCAGAAAGACAAAGGAGGGATTCTCAATTCAAGCTAACTACCTTGGCATATTAGTCTTAGTATGAACCAGAAAAATTGTGATTTTAGTGTATAACTTAACAAATCGAACTGAAATCTACAAAGAGGTTTAGATCAGATGCAAATCATGAGTCTATATGTGCAGCAAGGCACAGGATGTGTTTCCTTCTGTATGAAAAATCTGTTCCCATCTACTGTTGGTACTACTGGTATCCTCCTAGAGTGCATGCTAAGGTCTTGCAATCACAGATACTCACTGGAAAGGATAGGCCACTCCAGCATAACAGTTCTCCTCAGATGCCTGGAGGAAGGGATGGAACTTAGAGCAGTCAGAAGAGTCAGAATTAGATGTTTTCCAAACATGTCTGTTTCTTGAAACAACTCTCCCATCCCCTCTGAATTTGGCAGGTATATACATGTGTGTGGGCATACATGCAACACATGCTCATCTTTATGTAATAAAAATGTTCTAGCAAAAGCACTAAAGTTCAGTGTGTCTCATTTTTGTCATGCATGCAAGACCTCTTGCTATAATGTTTAGTTACTAAAATAAATATTACAGTAGTTATAAAAACTCAATGTTTTTATGAATTTATTTGAAACCAATTAAAAATTAAAAAAAAAAAAATACAGTGCCTCCTTGCCAGTATTACTTTTCCTAGTGAGAATCTTGATATCTAATGTATTCTTCCGATTGTTCCTACAAAACAAGCTAAAATAGCAATTGGAATGAAAAGAGAAGGAAAAAAAGGTATAAACCCAAGTAAATTAATCCAATACTGCTCACTAATAATAAACAGAAATTTTCTCTCTCTCTCTTTTTTTTTTTTTTTTTTAATTAAAGCAGCATTTCAAAGACCTCTTATCACATGACATAAATGCTTGGTTTTGGAGCCATAAACTTCAAATTAATTGTGTGGAACAAGATGGCTTTTTCCACATTTTCTTCCCCTTTGCATACATTAATGTTCATCTACAGTTGTTTGAAAGACTGTTTACTTTGGGTTTTTTTCTCAGAATGTGAAAAGGCAGATTGATATTACACACAAGTCAGTAACTTTCTACACCTAAAGTTCTTTACAATATTTTATCTATGTGTATCCACATATACAGCACATGTATTTTATGCACCACAGATCAGAAGTTTCACCAAACTTTGCTGGCTGTAACTACACCCAGATAAAGTGTATCTTAGTCTTACAGAAAACACAGAAATGGCAGAGCCAGAGAAAACCAACTCTAAATTTCTTTGAGCTGACAAGACAATGCTAACTGCTTCAACTCTAAGAAACTGGTAAAAGAGTATCTGTTATATAAGCAAAGGTGATACATCTTAGAGAACTCCAAGTACAAACATGACTATTTCTGTAGTAGTCTTCAACTCACATAACCTGCACTTCTTAGAAACTACACTCACAAACAACCACTTGCAGAATCTGCATATATGTATTTGCATGAAGAGACAACTACATCTCCAGCTTAAGCCAGGTTATACCCTGCACCTACTTGTTCTGTTTAATGGGCAGGAAGTGCAGCAGATTAAAAAATGACTACAAGGCTTCTGTGATTAAAAAAACACATGAGGAATCCAGTTGTGGAAAAAATGTTCAAACTCAAATGTGTACTTTTATGTAGCTATGAAGTTCTAGAAAACAATATAATTCTAAAAATATAATTGATTCTCACAGAAACCAGTTCTGTTTCTAGCTTAATTTTCTAATAGTAAATACAATCTTACATGTTGCTTCACACAGCTACAATTGTGTAAGACACTGTTTTCTTTTAAGTTGTAATATTATTTTAAAAGTAAGTAATTTCAATTTTTGGTGTGGTTCTCAATTGAAATGACAAATTGAAAAGAGTGAAAATATTCAAGTGTCTAAAACAGGTTAGGAGGGGGGCAAAAAAAGACAAGAGATGAAACCATTAGACAGGGAACTACTCAGTGTCATGCGGTTTGTGGTATAAATTCCCCCACGTCTGTATTGTTCATGCATATCATCCAGAGTCATTGAATGAAACTGTTCTAATGATAAAATCTACTGCTTTACCTGTGAAAATACAGTAAAGAAAATTTACCTACCAACGAACAGCTGCTGTACTCTGAGATATCTAGTCCATACACACACTCTAAGAGGGAGGGCCCGCGGCCTGCCCTGCAGTGTCCCGGGAGGGCCGCTCTGGCTCCTCCCCGCTTCCTGCTTGAGGCATGACACAGAGGGCAGAGTGCATCCGCCACCACTTCAGCTCCTCTTAAATGCACAATCAAACCTGAAAGAGATTCAGAAAGAGGGGAAAGGCAGGTAGGAGACTAATGTACATGCAGACTATACCTCTCAAAGAACACCAGTTACTGACCAGTAACCTTTCTTCTTTGAGTCTGCATGTACATTCCCGCAGCGACTCACTCTGAACAGTTACCTTTGCCTTTTACCACCCAGGAGAAGGCCTGAGGACTCCCACAAACAACCGCAGCATCACGCCACTGTAAGGCTGAAACAGCCCTGGATACTATTGGACTGACATAATGCCGGGTGAAAGCAAAATTCCATGTGGCCTTACAGCAAATGTCCAAATACCATACAACACAGATACTAAGCTTGACCAGAAATCTAATAGAATTTGCTTTGGCCATGGAGGGGAAGTTCCTCGAGTCCACACAGAGCGAGAAAGCCATCTGAACAATCATGTGAAGTCAGCTGAACTTCTGGATATTCCCACAGTGCAACAAGCAAAGAAACAAACTAAAAGACTTGGACCTGTGAAGAGATATTGTACAGTCCTTATGAAACCAAGAATATGAAGTATAAAATTCAATCAAAGAAGCATAAAACCTAGAAATAAGTACTGGAGGACTAATTGTCTAGCTACTCTGGAACTCTGGCACCACTTCAAGAAGGAATTTTGGATGACTGTAAACAAGATACTCTGCCCTTATAAAGGTACCATGTAAAATAGCACCTGTAAGGACCCCTATACTTCAACAGTTGGCTGAGTAAACATTCACCAGATGTGTCACTTTCATAGACGCAAGCCGAAGGAGTAAGAATTTAGGAGTTCAAAAGGAGAGAAGGAACTACTATAATGCAGTGTTTTTCCAAGACTATTCAGTTCAATGTGTCCTGATCAGCTGTTAGGAAGCTATGAGTTGTGAGGTGTGAGAACATGCGTCTCAACCAGAGAGCACAACCTGGTACCCTCACCAAAGTACAGAAAAGAATCAAAGGAACTGTATATAATAAATGACCTAAAAGAGCTGAGATCAAAGCAGCCACAAACACATCGTACAGAAAATACTGGCTTTTCATAGAGTATGCATGTCTAGATGACACTTTCACGGTACTGGCTATCATTACTCTGGAGAGTAGCAAGAACTGACTACCCTAGGTATCGATTAATGTTTTGACATGCAGGGTCTCGAGATTGCCGCAGACTGAAGAAGAGCCAGGGAAGAGCTAAAATACAGTGACTATGGATACTACAAAAGAAATCTCACACAGCAGCGTATGAATACACGCAATTTCAGAACAAGGTGAAGTTACTCAAAAAGTAACAAGTTTGTCTTTACTAAATATTTCTCTATATGTGTGCGAATTCTGGCAACTTACAATCAAAATACCATAAAAGGAGAAGAAGCATTTTGCAAGCCTAGTCCAAGTAAAATTGCTGTATGGCTTTATTAAGACAGGCAGCTGAATAAAATACCAAAACAATGAGTATATTTTAGCAAAAGTACATGCTGTATTGCAAAGACCAAACTTACTTAGGTCCTCTAAACAATACCGCTAAAGGAAACAGCAAAAGTCACTTGTATCCTCACAGAAATTTCCTTGGGGAAGTCTGGTTCATCGAATTCTAAAGAATATACTAAAACGGGCCTGGATGGAATCTTAGTTATTTTCTCTCTCTGTCCAGTTCAGGATTATTTTGTCACTCCTGACAGACACCTGTCTTCAAAACATACTCTCAAGGATCAGGAAATGTTTTACTTTTGGACAAATGAACACTGCAAGAGCAGGTGAATAAACTGGTTTAAATGAAAATCTGAACTTTTGGAAGAAATGTAGAGATTTGGTCTAAAGTGTCACTTCTGTCTTACAAAGGACTGTAAATAGAGTCAAAGCCTTTTCTATCAGGGCTCACCATCTTCTGTATGCAACAAAGAACACTGTTATGTCAAACAAGTAAGACTGAAGAATCACATTAAAATTCCAAATTTGGGTTAACTCTTCTATTTAAAATGGAAGTCTCGTAATGTAGGATTAAGGGAATTTACATGCTAACAAACTGGTGGATGAAGTGCTGAAATAGCTGCTGGATATATACTAGGCCCATGAGTTTCCAGTAAGTAACATCCTAGAGTACTGAGAAAGAAAGTGTTAACAGAAGATGGATTTCTTCTGAAGTGAAATCATTTTGTAGTACTTCTAAAGGTTATGGACCGTTTTCTACCCTAAACCAAAATGTTCTGTATGTTTAAGTAGTCAAATATCTTATTATACTTCACCACAGGCAAACTGAGGCCTGAATGATGCCATGTGTCTATTAGTCTGAATGATCAATGTGGGGAAAAGGCAGAATGACTAGAATAGATGCCTGCAAGGTCCTGAATTCCAGGTACCGATACTGTTCAAGTCAGAATGGAGTGACTGTGGTGACTCAGTCACTACTTTTTCTTACTCACAACAGAATAAGGGTATTGGTAGGTAAGTATAGATCTGAAATGCATGGAATTAAACAGGCATCTCCCTACCACCTCAGATGCTCTTCCCCTCTAGAGAAGAAATCTTTGCATTCCTTGATATTATCAACCACAGATTAATCTTTGGTGAATAACACTGTCAATACAATTGCCTATTTAGATATTCAGAGAAGTATCTGTTAAGAAAATGTGGCAGCATATTTTGAAGAACCTGAAGATAATGAATTGTAACACTTATTTTATGGCAAGCACAACAATTCCATAGATGAAGTCATTACATAATGGGTGGATCTAACACCTACTTGTTTGTTCATGCAGTGCACTATGACGGCGCTAATCACCTCAAAATCATTTTTCTGATCATCAGTGTATGGATACAGAACAGCACTCCAATTTTGCCTAGCAATGTTTACTAGAAGATGCCCACCTTTTGCAATGGAGAAGCCATCCTTACTGACATCCCTACATATTTGTAGTGATCCCCCTATCAGCTGACAGATTTCAAGATTACTATCAGCTGTATGCATTCTGTAACATCTAATTATAATGCATAAATGTAAGATGTTTCCAGTCAACCAGTGCATATACAGGCCACGTGGCCTAACAAATAAAGGCACAATCTTACTGTGATCTACGACTGTCATGTCATTGTTCAGATTGTCTCAGATAAGTCTTCTTTTGCCCTGGTGAAGCCTACCAAGTCAACAATAAATTCTCTTTCCTGAATATAAATTAGATGGGAATTATCTGTGTTCATCCTTCTACCATAGTGTAAAATAAAGAAGTACTTGTAGAGAACCCTAAATATTATGTATGAGCTGATGGAGAAAGGATTCTTGTACAAACCAGGTCACTACCTGTGAGTATGCAAAGATATTTATTTTTCCTCAGGAAAAATTACTACCACAGACAAATAAGGAACAAATTACTGACTACCATTTTTAGATGATAAATGACCTTCCAGGTCTAATAATACCAGATTTAGCCTCCAGAAGACAATAAACCATCAGGAAAAAAGCCCCTTCATCCAAAACTAAGCAGCGTCCCTTATTTCTCCAATTATAAGGAAGGTATGGACATCCTGCTCTAATATATTCTTGTCATAGGGATACACAAACAATGAAGAGAAAAGTATATGCAAGAAAGGAAAGAAGATTTAAGTATTCTTGAATTGATCAGATTGTCTGTACTTCTCCATTATCTGTTGAGTAGGAGTAATCTTGGAGACCCTGCAAATGATTTTCAAAAGGGCCAAGGAAAGGATAAAAATCAACTGAGATTCATTGACAGTTCTTAATGCAAACAACACATTGACAGCTATTGAAGGCAATGAAAAATAAGTAACTGTGATCATTACAGAAAAAAAGTCTGTTCCCTATGAGTTCTTGCTTTTTTCTTATACAGACAGAGCACAATAGAAGAATAATAGAATGAACTAGTAATAGGCTGCCTTGCTGATTAGGTTATTGTTTATTCCTGAACTCTGGAGTATAAGCATCCAAAGACTAAAATGTAGTGAAAAAACCTCTTGGCACTCATAAGACAATCCATTACTGAACTAAAAAGGCCATTCTCTTCAAAGGGGAAACCTTTTTAGGGTTCAGTCTATGCAGAATCTCTCTTATAGGCCCAAAGGACTATAGCTATTACACAATACTTGGTGAAAGCTGTTACCATAGAATTTGATGAGCTATCTTCTGCTTCCATTGCAGCTTGCAGAGGTGTCTTAGCATTAGCTGATCCCGCTGCAATCAAAGATTTCAACTGATTATTGTACTTGGGAGAGAACGGATGCAGAACAACTCACATTAGGAAGACTTCTTTCCCTAAGAGCTGAAACTTTCTGGTCATTTCTCTTTTGGAACATTTTTAAAAGATGTTAATTTTTTCTTGATACATACTAACAGCAAAATTACTTGGAGTCAGGTGGTAATAAAAGCATTCAAAATCCTAAAGAGATTTCAAAATCACCTTCGAACTGTTTCTGCAGCTGGTATAAATGACGCTAAAATCTGCCAGGATACTAAGGTTGTTCAAACATGCTTTTATGGGTATTGGAAATCTCTCAGGCAAAATAATATGCAGAACGTCAAACAACCTACAGCATTTTTGCAGAATTCTTTGTATTGTAACCTGTTGTTTCTAAGGTCCTAAATTCTTGGAAATTATTTTGTGTTATACAGAAAAATATGCTAACACTTTGTTATATGACAAGGAGTACATATATAAAATAAAAAATGTATATCCTTCTGAACTGACTGAGATGGAGACAATTTTGTAAGAAGTCTGCCTACTAGGAAGTTGCTGCAAATGGAGAAGATGGAAGCTTAATAAATCAACTGCTTCATAGAAGTGATGTGGCTCAGTCGCGTCTCAAAATGTTAACAAAGCCACAGAGGCTAACTAGGACATGAACAGTTCAAAGCAGTACATGAAAAGAGCTGGAAAGGATGATTCTAAGTAGAATCACTTATCTCTTTGTTTTTGTAAAGACATATGCCAAACTTCACTTGTTACAATTTAAGAATCATAAAAGAAATATAATCAATACTATCAGAATGACAGAAGTATAGAAGGCTTTCTGCTAAAGGAAGAGCAACCGTTACAAATGCTTGCAGTGAATCATACTGAGCTTCCTGACTGCTGCAGAGAAAGTCCTGGTGTATTCAGAAATGCCTTCCAGTCCCAGGATTTCCAACATGCTGGTTCTATTTGCAACTATTGGTTCTGTGACAGTTTTCAAACAAACATTACTTATTCCAGAGTAAGAAACATTTGCACTAAGCACATCATCTGCATAGGTATTCTTAACACTTAATCTTGAATGAATGATGGCTTGTTTAATTAAGTGTTCTGGCAGTGAATATATTTGTACCATATGCTTCAGTTGCAAAATACAGATCTGTGCCAGAACCAAAAGCTGCAGCACTGAGGGAATAGTTGTCCATGAGTGAAGCCCTTACAGTGTCTGCTTAAACAGGAATTAATGATTTATAAACTCTGACTACGTAGCACAAGACAAATCAAATCTTAGTGTCCTTTTTACTATAAGGCTTTCTTACCATTTAAGTTCTAAACCTCAAATGATTTCTATTGTGCTAATCTTAGCAGACAATTCTCACCACAAGTAATCCTTTTGAGATAAGTATTTCAGAAACTACTTTTAAAATTTATTTTGAAATTGCTTTCACTTACTTTATCTGTAGTTTATAGTAAACCTCCATAACTCTCTAGAACATGACATTATTTTAAATGTCACAACTAACATACAGATATAGCAATTATTCATTATACTTTTACAAATGTCTATTTCATGCCTCTTCTCCTGTTTCCCTTGAAAAAGAATGGAGAGAGAATATATACACACTCTTCTTTTGAGTAGCTTTATAAAAGAATAAGCAGGAAAACTCAGTAATTCTGGAAATCTTTAAGGAGTACAGTTGTAGGTACATCAGGTTTTTGGTGAAGAGTGTATCCTCATTGTTACCGATGTGCCTGAATTGGACAGATAGTGGAGGTTATGCATAAGAAATGTCTGCTGCTTCACAGAAACAGAACACTCCTTGCTAAAACATGGGTCATTTCTAGAGTTGTGAAACCATGCAAAGCCCTCTGGACTAGGCAGTACTTGTTCATTATTTTAAAGATGTAAGAAGACATAAATGGTAACCTTTATAAGAATCCTGAGTTATTTATATGCTTCAAAAAAAGTTGAATAAGAAATAACAAGTCTTTTTGACTGTGTATTACCTGCTTTATATACTATTATTCTAACATATGGTCTGTTATATGAAAATGTTTATTTAAGTAATTTTTGGTTTTTTAATTGCAGAACTTACCTTTCTGGACATGTTGAGATTACATTACAGTCAGCTCAATGAAATTTAGAATAAAGACACCATCTCAATAATAAAAATACCATATTCCCCCTTTCAAAGAGTTATATCATCTCCCACACATTTTACTTTGAGGATTATGAAACATGCAGTATACGTTATCTCTGGACTATTGCTTTCCCTTGTAGAGACAATTGCCACTTTAGTGCTAGAGAGTGATAAAGAGCCTCCACAGGCAGCAGAGTCATTCAGACAGTATTTTCACTAAGAGACAATAGGTGGAATTAGGGGATGAAGGAGAGTATGCAATAAGCTTTATCTGTGAGCAAGAACTGGGCAATGCCCTCTGGAAATTAAAGACCACACAATGTTCTATTTATAATGTTTCTAATATTGTAGTGATCCTGACCAGGAGACCCTTGTACACCGAAGAGTCAGTGATCCACATAACCATTCCCCCGCAGTTCCCCCAGGAGGCTGTGCTGTGCTCCATGTCCAGCGTGGCCGTCGGGCCTGTGCCGTGCTGCACAAACCCCTCGGCCAAAGGACAGACTCAGCCACCCCATTGTAATGGAGGAGCCTGTAGGCAGCTCCCACCCAGTACCACCAGCGTGGCTTTTGCTTTATCTAAAAGTGTAGCAAGAATTTCTCATGAGTGGAGAAACCCACCAGGGATTGATCCAATGCTGCACAAACACACAGTTCCTAGTGTCTGAACGGAGTAAGATTTATTTGCTATCTATATTCTTCCTCTTATTCTGACTTACTAAAGCAGGTATTTTATTAATCCATTTGTTGTCAGGCCTTTCTTACGGAGATTCATAAAGAACCTGGCACTGTCCCTCTCTCTCCCTGCCCTCCTCACCTCAGTGCAGACCAAAGACCCAACCAGGATTCCATCTTTATCTCAACACTCATCACTTCTGACTCTATGGAAGGAGAAGCCTTTGCTTTTTTCTTGCAGTTATTAAGCAAGCCTTTTCTGTCCTGTGAGAGTTCTCTCTCCAGGCCTGGTAATATCTGTGATACTTGAAGACTCTAAAAAGAGATCAAAGTTTTTTTTTCTTCTGCTAAAAGTTATAAATTTGTGGTGAAAGATCAGGTCTACCAGGAATCCAACAATTCTATAGCAGCAATATTCCAAGAGCTTTAACATTTGTATTCATGAATCTAAGCACAGTATTTGACACTTTGTCCACTCAGAACTTTTGGGTTTGGAGCTGTAACCATCCATACCAATCAACTCTAATAAATGTAGTAGTCCATTAAGTCTCTAGCTGCTGTTTTGGCTTTCAATTCTGTCTAACTCCGAAAGGAGAGAGACTTTTAGTCAGAAACTCTAAGTATTTTTTGTCTCTCACCCAAATTTCAAAATATCTCCAAGAAAACATCATAAGACCACTGGCTACAGCAAATATATTTCATTGAAATGAGCAGTATACAGCTCTCTACACAAAAAAAACAACTGTACAGACAAAACCATTTTTTGTCATACAGCTCATTTTCTATCCCATTCTTTGGATTTTTAAAAATTTGAGTTTCACGTATTTTGAACCTTTAATAAAAAACCGCAATAATAATCACAATAAAACTGAGGCAGAGAAGAGCAGACTACCTCTTCATTTCAGTATACTCAGTTGAAGGTCATAACCAGCAAGTTAAGATCTGGACAACCTCTTTTACAATACTGACAAAAGAATAGTATTTTGCTCAGGACATAATTGCAGGCTAACAGAATAAACAGACTACACCCCTTTAGGCACCTTTTATTATAATGACATTTTTGTAGGGAGATATTAAATTTCTCACTGACCTACATGTAGAAAAATTTGCATCAGTAATCTTTGTTCTTTGGATAGATATCAGTGTCTGACTGAGGTCTGATAGGAAAATGTTTAATTCTTTTGCAAACTCTGTACTTTGGATGTTACCTTCAGTTCCCTGCAAATAAACTAAGATGGAGAAGAGAGGTAAATCAGGTAAATTTCATGGAGAGTTTTGTATAAGAGAAACAGCAATGATCTCGAGAACTATTTTAAATTAACATTTCCTAGAAGGGACGGCAGAAAGATTGTTTATACTGTAGTTTCAGTTTTAAATTCAATTTGTTATTTTTTTTTGGCATTAGTAAGCTATTATCCACTCTATGTGTAAAATAAACTTATTATATGGATACTAATTGTCAGTGAGCTTGATGCATTACATCTTATGCTTGATTTTGAAACCTATACGTTGAAGTGACTCAACTGAAATATATGAAGTGTGCAGTCAGAGAAAAACTTGTGCCCGATTCATTAATTTTGAAGAATTAGGTTGTGCCTGTTGATGATGTGTCCAGATATGGGCAACGAAGGCTGGTGGAGTGTCTAGAGCACAAGTATTATGAGGAGAGGCTGAGGGAACTGGGGCTGTTTAGCCTGGAGAAAAGGAGGCTGAGGGGAGACCTTATCGTTCTCTGCAAGTACTTGAAAGAGGTTGTAGTAAAGGGGCTGTGGGTCTCCTCACAAGTTACAAGCAATAGGATAAAAGAAAATGGCCTCAAGTTGCACCAGGAGAGGTTTAGACTGGATATTAGGAAAAAATTCTTCACCAAAAGGGTTGTCAAGCACTGGAACAGGCTGCCCAGGGAAGTGGCTGAGTCACCATCTCTGGAGGTATTTGAGAGGTGTCTAAATGTGGTGCTTAGGGACATGGCTTAGTGGGGGACTTGGCACTGTTAAGTTTATGGTTGGACACAATATTCTTAAGGGTCTTTTCCAACTGAAATGATCCTATGGGGTGCAGGGAGAAAATATTAAATATTAGGATATACATATATTGGGGGGTGTGTGCTCTAACATTTTTTACTGATGGGGTACACAATCAAAAAGTCTAGAGACCACTGGTCTAGATCTTTTTTTTTTTTTTTTTTTTTTTGTTAAATAGTCTGCCAGCATGGGTGGGCACTCTGTAAGTACTTAGCTGAGACAACAATGTTTCATTGGTAATGATGATACTATATTATGAATTTCACATTATTTGTAACCTTGATATATTGTGGTACGAGAATAATAAGTGCTACAGCGTGGGGACATGTGTACCATAGCCTGTTAGTTCAAAACAGCAGTGCACTTTTGACAACTTTTCTGCTTATCAGACTTTGGTTCATATTGTAAAGTAGTCTTTAAGCATATGAAATGGAATTCTTTCAGATAAAACTTACTTGAAAGATGGACTTCAGCAGCACATGTAATCCACTCCAGCTGTTAACAGGTACACAGTTTACAGAATCGTAACAGAAGTAGTTTGAAATAAAATATATCAAAGAACATGTGAAGTAGATGCTGCATCCTCAGCACCAAATGCTTTCCTTTATAGATAGATGCATTTTATTGGTTTGCATGACTTGGTAAGACATGGCTTGAGATAAATGTTCTGTTCTTGGCACTAGGGATGAAGTGGTTAGGGCTAAGGAAGGTATTTTTAACTTGGTCTCCACACACTGTGCTCTGATTTTGTTTAGCTAGAAGCCTTTAGGATATCAGTTAAGCCAACATTCCAGCTCTGTGCACTGTCACAGATGAGATGGCGCCACTTACCCATCATACTCAATAAAACATACAATCCACTTAAAACTTTCAATTTTACATCTGTGGTCAGATACAGTTCATCAGCATGAAATCTCATCTAGATGAATCTTGTGCATCTGATAAAAACAAAGCATCTGAGCAAACAAAATGCCTCTGGCCACATGGTTCAACATGTCTGTACATACTATTTTATACCATTCCCTTACGATGTTTCCTTGAAGGAAGTTTGTGGTTGGTATTCTGCTAAAAATATTTCACATTTCCTATTCTGTTTCAGACAGTGGGCCTTGCATATAAAAATTAACTAATAGGATTAGGGTGTCACAAAAAATTTTACTTATCAGAGAAATTTAATTAGGTGTAATCACACATGGGAGTACTGAGCATCACTCAATACAGTTCACAAGCTTGCATATCACAGGGGTGTGTGTGTAGTCTTTGGTGTTTTACTACTGTGTTTTTCCAATCAAGCCACTAAAACACAACATAAAAAAGCATCTAGATAGAAAACTATGAAAGTAAAATAAACTGCACTATTTTAGAACAATTATCTGCAGTCTACCAGTTACAAATCTTGTTCGGAAAAATACAATCTATTGAACCAGATTCTGATGGAGAGATGACGGCTGTGTTATAACCAGATAAGGTTTCAGCATCAGCAGCTTTATGTGAATGCTTTCTGTTATTAGGAACTCCTTCCTTTATCTCTTTTTTTTTTTTTTTTTCTCCTTACGATCAGTAGTTTATCAACCAACAGAAGACATATAGTCAAAGCTTCAGTGACTATTTTCAGGCAGTCTTACAATCTGCATAAATTAAGCATGAGAGTTAATTTTAAAAGTGCAGTAGAAATAAGGGAGAATGGTGCTGAAATGCAACTAAATGTGTCACTTGTGGATGTTTCTGTCTCAGTCTCTTTATTTCTTCATCATATGGAAGTGCTTCTATAAATTAGATAATTTTTATAATCTGATTCTAAATCTTTTTCACCCCTACTGTGTCATTTTTGTAATTAGGGGGTCAGCCCTTCACACACCACTGTATATGGTAGCGCACCAGAGGTTTAGACGTAACAGCAAATGTTTTGTGTTTTGGTCTTGGTTCCTTTCCTAATAATTCCTCACAGTTGGGGTTTTTTGTTGTTGTTTTTTTTTTGTTTGTTTGTTTGTTTTGTTTTTTCTTTTGTTTTTTAAAAATATCCCCTTCAGTTGCTCCTGAATACTGAGCTAATAGCAACCACCTTAGCACACTTCTCAGACCTCATTCTTGGATCACAATAGTCAAATGAGATATTCATATTTTATACGCAAATTTAGGACTTTTTCACACCTCCCATACAGATCACTTAGTATCTACCTCCATTGAATTTTGTCAGATGGTTTCTTATCCAGTCACTCAATATTTCAGTGTCCTTGTTTGCAGCTATACTTCATTTCTCTACAAATAATGATTTTCATAATTCACTGACACTACCTCCAAATAGCTGTAGAACCTGAAGGGTTTTTTTTAGAAAAAACAACTGATTGCCTTTTCTCCATATATACAGTACCAGAACTTTCAGAAATCTATTTACCACAAGATCATATTGTAGACCTCCCTCAAACTCAATCAAGCCCCTAACCAATTATGACAGTATCAGTTATGACAGGACAATGTTTAATTTCCTTCATAGATCTCCAAAACAAGTCACCAGAATACATTCTTTAAGGGTAAATATAACCAAACAAAACTTTACGTCACACATCACATGGAAAATGATTAGGGCTTCTTTATATAAACTTGATATATACTTCACAAAAGCTCTTTGCTGCTTAATGAAGCTGAGCTATGTTTTCTCCTCTCATCCAGGCTAAGTGAGATCCCATTTAAGAACTGAATTTTCCAGTGAGAATAGAAGCCACTGAAAACACTGCCCAGTATACTGGGTCAGATGAAAAGCACAAGAACTGTGTTAGAGAAAGTAAGACAATGCCCCAAAACTTAACTAGGTTTCAGGTGATGACTGGTACAGAGATATGCATTTAGCAAAAATTGAGAATGAAAGAAAGCCAGGAGTGAGTCAGAGAAAATTGGTTACTATGGTCACAGAGAGAAGCAGAGATTTTTTTATGCTGTTTCTACTGTACTTAGTAAAGATTTAATAAACAAACAGGACTGTGGCAATGAAAAAACTGATAAAGATTAATCTCCCCTCTAAACGACAACAGCACCGAGAATGCTCAAACACTGTGTAACCAGAAAAGTTTGAAAGATCAACAATATACTGGTTTCTCTTGTAAATTAACTTTCGGCTATTTTTATTTTTTCATCCTACAGACACTCGTCTCTCTGCAGAACTAGAGAACTATTTTTGTTTGCTTTGTAAAGAAAAATATTATTAAAATTATTTTGTGCCATTGGCACGGCATCTCAACTTCAACGGATGCACTATCTTCCTGCAATTCCCTTCCACATGCTGCAATATTCTCTGATCTGCAAAACACAGGCTAAACTTCTTTTGGATGTTCATAAGACCAAATTTCACAATAAAATATAGAATGCATTAGTGTAAATCCTTCTCACATTAGAACAGGAATTAATAACAATGCTTCAGCATCTTCTATATTCAAGACAGCTTGTAAGAGCTGTAGCTTGGTGGTCTCCTCTGTCATTTCTGGAGCTATGCAGTCTTCAAGGCCACAGAGCCTATGAAATATAAGACGGAAGACAGCAGGAAAACAAGAAGTGATAATTCCTATTTTCACGTGGAAAGTTAGTGAGTATACTTTTTCATCCAGAGCATCTAGGCATTTGATATCCTTGCCAGGAAAGTAGAGGAGTTCTTGCAACACACTCAGCAGTCCTAATAGTGATCAGAGTTTGATTACTAAGAGATATAAAGAAATTTGAGCCACCCCCAGATATTTGCTAGTGCCTCTTTCAAATCAAAAAAAGTCAGTCAGTCTCTTCAGTGCCAGATGCCAAAAAGAGCAGATGCTCAGCTTCCCCCACCCCAGTTGCTTGGTTTACATCATGCACACCTCCCAAACAGTACAGAAGCAGCAAGGCAGAGAGGAAAAATGGAGTACGTCCGTAATACTGGTAATGACAGCAACTGCTGTGGCCTAAAAGAAATCCCATCAAATGCCAGGGAACATCCACAAGGTCAGGGCTGAATCTCGTTGTCAGAGAACAGTGGTACAGACACTTCAGCCATCTTTCATTTTTCATTCTTTTTGTACAGATGTTTTTTTGGTTGAGAGGGCTGTGATTGCAGTGAGTATCCATCATCCACAGAAGATAAGAGAAACAGATGAAAAGCCCCTTCAGTGAGTACTCCCTGAGGAGTTTCTATACAAAAACTTGAGACAGCAATAGCTATAGCGTGGAGAACAGTCATGTCCTTCAAGTAAAAAGAATCTCAAACCTATCAGAGCAGAAACAAACAATCCAAGAGTCAAATCCAATCTCCACAACTACTGGCTTCATAGGTGAGAAAAAAAAATCCCACAATAGAAAAGGCATTCTTATGAAACACTCTTATTTCACTGGTGTGAGAGCGTGCCTGGGCAGTGGTTCAGACTTGCACAGCCAGGTTTGGCACCAAAAACCTAGATTCTAAGTGAGAACCCAGTGTAAATACAGACTGCACTTTCCAGAAAAAGGGGAAAAAAGAACTTTGAGAAGAAACAAAACTAACTTAAAACAACAAAGGACTAATGAGAAGAAAAACTGACCTAACAAAACAGGGTATGAAATCACACTCAACTAGAACCAATATAATATGATGCAACAGAATACAAATAATCAGCTGTTGACAAGATCTAAAAGAACGGAGCCCAAATGCATGGCATGAGGGAGAAAGATCTAAGAGCACATTATCAGCACTGCAAGGGGTGTAAATCTCTAGCCTAAGTGACTCTATATGTGCTTACAGCATGAATGCATACACATGGACAAACAAGTAAAGGAAAGTAATTTTTTGTTACATATAGTGTTTTTCACTATTTTGTCACATCATCTCACACACAAACCTTTTCATTCTCTCCAGCATGGAAACAACAAATGTCTTTAAGATCATTTAAGGATTAATACAGCAAGAAAAACCTCAAAGTTCTTTCTGTCATCTGAACAATTTAATTTACATTTTTTTGTGAGTCATATGTAGCTTGAAAAAGAATACTAATCAGTGATTGACTCTGCTAACACGGGATCGAGAAATGAATTTGGGAAGAAATCCGTGTGTACATTACGTAAACTCATTACAGGGAAATATCATGAGATTAAAAGTTGTTCTAGTGTAACACGTCCCACATCTCAATTGTCCTAGCTAAATACATGGTCATGTGAAAGCCTCCTTTATGGAAACCTGAGAACCAAGTAGGAGATACAAATCTGGAAGTTTATCAGGATTTCATACACTAAATTGAGATCTCAGAATGGTGCTTTTTTTTTTTTTTTTTTTTTTTTATATATATATATATGGGTTGGGACATTAGCAAATCCTTTTAGAAACCTTCCTTTCTTGGCTGCATGAGTACAATGAAACTGCCTGCTGGAGGGTCAGACTCTGAGTGCATGTTAAGAGAGTTAAAAGACAAACACTCAGTTTTAGCCAACACACAGTCCAGCCTGACTACTAACCTAATCATGGAAGAACACATGACCATCGCACGTTGCCTTTAAATCTTTTTCAGCTTTCTATCTGTAAGCTTTGGAGTCTGCAGAGATACTACTTGCTAACACTTACTGGACTTTCAATTGATAATATCCTTTTATGTCATGCTACTCAGTAAGAGCTTTTGTGTTATGAGTTAGTAATTGTAATCTGAGAGTCAGAAAAAGGAAAACATTGGCAGAAAAACTAAGAACCAGAATTATCCTTCCTGCAAGGTAAATGGTAAAGCTTCTGGGTGCTTTATGTTTCTCAGTAATGGGACTGGTGGGAGTGCATACCTTAAACAGCTTGAACCTCTTCAAAAAACTCTTATTCTGAAAGGTCACTGCAGGGAAATCTATTTTTTCTTTGTGCTGGCTTCAGATATACAAAGTGATAATCTCAGCATTATCACCAAATTGTGATGCCTCCCATCATAAACCTTGGTGAAACTTTTTGTGAAGACCCTCAGCAATTTAGCAGATGAACATCAATACAATGATGAAATAAACCACATTCAAGACTTAAACTCCTATGCAAATCTGGGATGACAGCATATCTCCTTGTTTATGTATTGCATTGTTACTTCTGCAGAAGATGCAAGAAATATTTAAATGCCCTACCACCCACTATCGAGATACAAAGCCATTTTTTTGAAGTCTGAATATTTTGAACCACAATTGTGTTCTTATGAACTATCTACCATAGTACTAATGACTACTTTTCTTGCATTTGTGGTTTTTTGATACAAGACTAGAAACTGACACTTGTTGACAAATTGCTGCTTATTTTTTCCACACATTGATAAACATGAAAATGCTTTGAAGGATGAAGGCCAGTGTCTCTTGGCTGCACACAGGGGTTGCATGAGTTTCATCAGCTATTCCTACCAGCATAAAGAAGAGATTCTGGCACACAGTATTATGTAGGTATATGACACCACAAGGTCTACAAACCAGATTATCTCATCTCCGAGAAAGTCTCTGAACAGCCTCATTTTATTTGTAACCATTTTAAAGACGCGTATCTTTGATGGCAGATCCAGATTTGTTCTGAAATGAAACTCACTAGTACTGAAATAATTTGTTCATAAGATGTTCCTAAATATGATTGTGCAGAAAAGTTAAAATCTCATTAATTCCGAAATCATCTATAACAACTGACCTCTCAGAAGACATAGTGTTCCCCATTTTCCTTCTGGCTACTTCCTCCTTTCTAACTTTTTTTTTTTTTAAATTTTCTACTCTTGGACCTTTATCACTGGAGTCTGTTGCCTCACAGACCAAAGACAATTTGAGAGGAATGTGTTTCAGCTATTCATGAAAAGAGTTTTTGTGTATTACTATTACATATATATATTATTAAGCAAACGTATTTCTAAAGAAATGAAGAGAGCTATCCTATCCTATCCAGGGGAAAAGGTCTGTAGTCTTAAATGTAGCCTTTAATAGTTTATGCATATGTGCTTTCATTTAAAGAGCAACTATAGAAGAATTATGGTTGTTGAGGAGCAGAAGATACGTCTCTGTATGAAAA
This sequence comes from Tyto alba, assembly GCF_018691265.1. NCBI lineage: Eukaryota > Metazoa > Chordata > Aves > Strigiformes > Tytonidae > Tyto > Tyto alba. The sequence continues at coordinate 13,061,332 of NW_024881280.1, forward strand.
GGTGGATAATGGAACTAAAAAAATTCCCATTTTTGTTCAGAACTGTTTTACATCTAAATTTATAAATTTTTACCACCAGTACTAAGAAAAATTTCTAACAAGATTTCTTCAAATTAACTACCAAAGGAGTTAGCCATTTAACCTAGCTCTCTACACTGTAACATCTGTCTCATACCACAAGTATGAAATACAATGTCAATGTCTTTCTTGTGCCTATTACTTTTATGAATTGAACACTTGCTGCCAAAATAATTTTTGGTCTTGAGATGATGAGATGCCTACATGAAAAGCATATAGGGAAGTACTTAAAGAAGCACCCCTCCAAAACCAATTATATTATCTTCTGCTCCTGACTTGCAAATCCTAGCAAACCAAGTAGTTTTTTATAAATCTGTTAATGAGTGGTCTTCTCATTCACCAGTCTTCCTCTAGAATAACAATCCTTCACAACATCATGTATTTCCTTTGTAATGACAGAATGCTGCAATCAAAAAAAGCATCTCTCATGGTATTATAAACAATAAAATGCTACTGTTGGCATATAAAAAGGCACATCACACAGACTTTCCCCCATCGGTAATAGACATAAATTGCTCTCTGTTCTTGAGGCAAACTCCACATTGTAAATGAAATTGTATATTCTCCTGAATGTCATTAAATAGAAATAAAGAAATGTTGAGTTTGCTACTATTCTTTTCCTCTCAAATGCAATTGCTTTGATTTCCAACCAGAAGATGTTATTCAAAACCACTGTTGCCTGATATGCTCAGCAGTCCCTATGTACATGAAATTATTTGGTTTGGAAGACCTATCCTTTAGGCACAACATACTACTACAGTGGACAAGGAGCAAGGCTGAAACCTGCCAATACATTTTTGAAAGTCTGAAAAGTTCCTTGCTTACAAGGTGAATAATTCTGATGAAAATACAAGTCTAGAGAAAGTCAAAACAGTGACATTTTCTCAGAAATATGTTGTAATTCCTATATTTACTGTCTTCATCAGTTCATGCAGTATTTTAAAACCATCAGGTACTGAAAATGAAGTTCCATGGCTTTAACCCATGTAGAGGAATGACAGGAATGCAGATGGCAGTACATCCATTCAGGCATTTGCTCAGGTTTTCCTTCTCTGAAAGCTTCTCTTAGTGAAGCACTGGTCCTGAAGATCCTGTGATAGAAGATGCTTCCACCTTCTAGAAAAGTTTTCAGGGGGAAAACCTGTGATGGTATCTTCATATGGTTATCTGTTGAGCACTCTCACTTTGGGAACCTAAGCACCTATGACAAAAATCTAGGGAAGATAAATCATATCTCACTCCATTTCAGGCTGATACAAACGCTGAGGAACTGTCATGGTGAGTGGTTCCACACAATTCTTCCTGACCTTGGTAAGGGTATTTAGGGTACCTGCTATCACTTCTGCCATAAATACTTCTAATTCATATGGCTATAAGCATGCCAAACACTATGACATTAATTCTGGTAAGCAGGATGCACTGTTTCAATTATACCCAACACTGACCATATACACTCATTCAAAGAAACAGGCATGCATACATACAGGCAATATTCTAGATACTTAAGCCACATACGATCTCACAGCATATATATACACATAGTAAAATCACACTCACATGAAAGGATAAATATATTCTAAACACTCCAGAATGAAAACATTATAAACACGTTAAAATTTCCTGAATATTGCAATATGGACAAATAAATTCTCATGCATATATATATATACTGAAAAAAAATACGTGTTATTTTTTAAATTACTAGTACATTTAGAAACATGCACTTCAATAATCTTCTAAAGATACTTTTCAACCAGCAGGTATATTAAGGTTTACAGAGTTTTTCCTCTTCCATAAACTCAGAGATACAGTCTCTGCTTACAATGGTGTTCGACCTAAGATGTAATTATGTGAATTAACAAAATCAATACATCTGTTTTCCTCATAAATTATTTTGAGCTGTAAAAGAGGTTAATCTACCACCTTTTCTAGAATATATGGAAACGCTGTCAAGGAGACTTCTTATTTGTCATAGTAATTACTGTTCTCTGCCTGATAAAGTACCCTCCTTTGTCGTTTAAGCAAGTGGTTTACTTTCTAAGGACTATCAGAAAACATGAATATTCCAACTCCTGTGAATACCATTCAGCAAACCGCCAAGTTAAATAATGTACTAAAAACAGAGCTATTCTTCTTGAATATTTCATCAAATTAAACTCCTTAATATTTCATGTTTAAATAGGGGAGGGATACTTGCTAGGCAAAATAACTCTGAACTATGGTACATGGAAGAAGATTCTGTCCTCTCTAAAAGTAACATTCCAATAATCTCATTTGCTTTCTCTCTTACTTCCTCCTCTCTTCTTTTTCTACTCAAATCTGCTTGAAAAACCTTTCAGAAGATAAGATTCCTCCTATACTTACTGCAAGGATTCTCAATCTCCCTGTTTACCAGTTGCTATTAAAGAAAAAAATATACAAAATAACACTTTTCTATATTCGATACTGATTCGTCCATTATACTCACTGCCAGTATGTCTTAGCAACTTCCAGTATTGCCTTATTTCATATGAACAACACCTATTGTATTATAGTTTGAGAAGTTCAGTCATTTAAGGTGTAAGAGGTGGGCTGACTTCAGTCACAATCTGAAAAATCCATTACCTGAACAAGACAAGACAGCTACCAGAAACAAGTAAAGGAGGTGATTTCTTCCAAACACATTGAATAGCTCTGATTTAGAACACAATCGTCTCTCCAGACTGACATGAATAAACCATCTTTTGCTGTTTCCTAGGATCTCAAGCATTTAAACACCAGCCCAGTAAGAAAGAGCTGAAAAATCAGAACAGGCATCCTTATCAGGTGGGGGAAAAAACACATTCCTGTGATTATCGATCTTGTCTAATACAGTAAGTTCCTAAAAATAAAATTGTTTCTTATTTCCCAGCATTCCATTTTTCTTTGTTCACTGAACTCAGTTTGCACAATGAAGCTAGAAATATCAGCTTCCTTTTCTCCATCTTCAACATTAAGCAAAATGTCAGTGGGTTTGGATTTCTTATATTAAAAGTGAAAGATTATGGTTTAGGTTTTTTGTCATTTTTGTTTTTATAGTTTTGGTGCAGTTCTCTGAACATCATGAAAATACTACCTAACACTAAGTTTTGAAAACCTTCTTTCTAATACTAAAGTCTAAACATTGTATCTACCCTAATAAATCATGCTCCTCTTGATAATTCAGGAGGAGTCCATCAATCTGAGAGGAGAGAAATACATTTTGATCATGATGCAGTGATAACTTTGACTGATGCAGTCAGTTACTGTATTTGCTTACAGTGAGTTTGATGTTAATTGAGGAGGAATAAATCCTCACAGCTTTACACACTGTGAAGTCATGTCTAGATCAGACAATTACACAACCACTTCCCTTTACTAGATTTTAAACTACTCTTGACTCCCTTTGCATTGCTGAAAGTGAGTATACAAAACAGTCCAGTGGCTTAAGTAAACACAGTGAGCAAGCAATATGTCAGACTGAGCGACTACCAATCAAATAAAGAACCATCTACACAGACCACGCTACCAGATCTAGGCCAAATTCACACACAGTACCCCTCTTTACTGAAGAACAAAATTAACAGAAATTGCTGAAGTACCTTCCATGAGTGAACTCAGCTAAAGCGAGTTTTGTTATAATGCACATGGCATTGGCAGTGAACTTCAGTATTTATTGTTGACACTCCCCAAAATCAAAGAGTGTTTAGTGATTTTGAGTACCAATGACTTCATACTATCCCCTTAAGACAGATAATACTGAAAAAATGGATGTGGTTTTGATCTCAAAAGCAAAAGGTCACTACATTTACATTTATTTTTTGTTATGAAAATATAACTTAGTGTTCACAATAGTCCTGCATCTGTCTTCAGGTGACAAAACAGAAATACATTGAATTACACAAGTTTTTGGCATCAAACAAACCCTACTGAAGTCAACTTAAGCTGAAGGTAAACTGTACTTGTAAAAATAACAAAAATTCTATTTTAGATGCCTAAATATGGATCTAATAATTTTACTTTAGACACTTTTTCCCCCATGATACACTTCAAAGCAAGAAATAATACAGCTTTTTAATGTAACATTACTGTAATTCTCCAAGCAAAGAAATTCAGTGTTGAAAGGCAGTAATACTGTACCTTGATTTCTTCTATTTCGTCTGGCACTATCTTATATGCAGATATAGTCCCACCCAACCTGAAATCAGGAGAAGAAAAATAGTCTCTGAAATCAGAAGAAAAATGTTCTCAAATTCAGTAACACAAAGTACAGCATGTTAATAGTGTCATGACTTGTTACAAACTCATACTAATTTAGACATAAAACCCACCCATCCCCAAAATAACAGGAAAAAATTCCCCTTTACTTTCTTTATCCAAAGAAAAATCTTCATGTGATTAACATAAACATTAGAAACAAGGTCACTAGCCCGAAAGAATTAGGTCAACCAAGGAGAATTACCACCACCAGGATCTTATTCTTTATATTAACAGCCATCAGTCATCATACTCTATGATTTCTTGTTTCTTGTCTGTGTCTTATGTATGAATTTAAATATCTGAAGCCTGATGTTCTTTGTTCTCAGTATTTCACTAAGATGCTATATAGTCTTAAATGCATCCTAATGCAATTCTAGAAATATAAATTTTTTAATTAGATGTGCATGCACAGACCTCAAACCACACAGAATCTATGGCTTACAAGTTTGAAAAGTCTCTGGAATTCATGATTGGTAGTAAAAAGTGAGTGATATGTTGATACAGATGTAGAAAAATAGGGTGTTTTGTTCCACACTGAACTTAGTGAACTTGTCTACATCCTGCAAAATTTATAGTAAAGAATAGTTTACATACTGAAGATGCATGAATAGCATGTACTATAAATGGTGGTAAATATTACATTCTCCCCAGAGACAAGCAGATTTGGCTTCTTTTATTTCATGAAGCAGTATCACCAATAGTGACAATTCAGATCTAAAAATGTAACTGCACTAATGACCTCCCTGCTGGCTCTGCACAGCAACACTAGTCATTTTCTGGGTCCTACAGAAATGGAAATCGTGTAAGAAACTATTTATTGTAAAGCAGTAGATAGCTATCAAATGTATATTTGTATTATCTCCCTATTATTAGAATTTTTCCATCCAATTGTCAGCATTTCTACACAGATGTATTTCCTTATATTCAATCCTGAAATTATTACACATATTGTTTACTCAACCTAGAAAAGGGAGAAGAGAGTAACTGTCGTGGTTTGAGCCTGGTCGGCAGCCAAGCATCAAGCAGCCACTCTCTCTCCCTTCTCTTCCGGCAATAAGAAGGGACAGAGAGCCAGGCTTGGGGTTTGAGATAGGACTGGGATGGGGAAAAAATCCCCCTTTATGGGCACGAGCAAAAGGCAGACTCGTTAGGGGAAGAAAAAAAGAACATACATGTATTACAGACACTAACAACACTCAACAGAGTAAGACAGTGAGAAGCATTGCCACATCTTGAGAACACCTTCCCCCCACCCCTTCCTTCTTCCTGGGCTCAGCTCTGCTCCCGATATCTCTACCTCCTCCCCCAGCGGCGCCGAGGCAGGGAATGGGGGGTGCAGTCAGTGCTGCTGCTTCTTCTATCATCGGTGGGGGAAGCTTCTGGAACTTGTTCCCCCTGCTCCATCATGGTCCCCCTCTCACAGGAGACAGTCCTCCACAAACTTTCTCCAACATGAGTTCCTCCTACAGGCTGCAACGTTCCCCACACTGCTCCGTCAGGGGTCACTAACTTTCTCCGACTGGATTCCCTCCCACGGCTGCAGCCCTTCCCGAGCTGCTCCAGCGTGGGACTCCCCCGCATGCTGCAATCCTCCCAGCGCTGAATTACAGCAGCAGGGCTACCTTTTCCCACAAGACCCTGGCCTTCTTCAGGCACAGCACCTTGATCATCCGAGCAGGCAGACACCACAGGCCATGAATCAATGTCTGCTCCACCGTAGATCTCCATGGGTGGCAGGGGGGGCCGCCCTGCCGTCTCACCACAGGATACAGGGGGGTCTCTGCTCTGGCACACCTCCCCCCTCCTTTCTTCCTCCATTCCTCCACTGACCTTGGTGTTCATGCAGCTGCAGCAACTCCCCCTCACAAGTCCCACTGCCCGTCACCACGTCCCTTCTTAAATACGTTATCACAGAGGCGCAGCTGATTGGCTCAGTTTCCAAACAGAGGTGGAGCTGACGTGGAGCTGGGGGAGCTTCGAGAAGCTTCTCACAGGGGGCCGCCCCGATAGCCCCCTCCCCTGCCACCAAAAAATCCCCACCACTCACTCAACCCAGGACATTAACATAGAAAATACATTAAGATTTTCCCCATAAGTTCTGCCTTTCTATATCTCTACAAGTAAGTCACTCTCAGAAATGAAAGGTTTGAAGGCTTTAGACAGAAGATGAAGTCTGCACAGGAACAGTCAAGTCTGAAGTCCACCACTGCTCCAAGTAATATCAACTATGATTTCTGAGGTAGAGACAGGGTCCAGACATTACAGTGTAGCAGTTGCTCTCTCCTACTTTCTCTGCAACTTCCATTGCTACTAATCATCACTGGAGTTGAAAGTAGGAGAGAACTGAAACTTTTTTTGCCAGTGCAACTACAAACATGAGCTTTATTCTTAGAATCATAGAAAGGTTTGGGTTGGAAGTGACCTTAAAGGTCACCTAGTTCCAACCCCCTGCCACAGGCAGGGACACCTTCCCCCAGCCCAGGTTGCTCCAAGCCCCGTCCAACCTGGCCTTGAACCCTGCCAGGGAGGGGGCAGCCACAGCTGCTCTGGGCACCCTGGGCCAGTGCCTCACCACTCTCACTGTAAAGAATTTCTTCCTTATATCTAATGTAAATCTACCTTCTTTCAGTTTAAAACCATTACCCCTTGTCCTGTCCCTACATCTCCTGATAAAGAGGCCCTCCCATCCTGTAGCCCCCTTTAAGTACTGGAAGGATTAACTCTATCCCAGACAAAACGAGCACATTCTCCACCCCTTATTCCATACCATTTACCATTCTTTACTATACCTGACCTTTGTTCAAACAGTGTTTCCAGGGATAGCTACAAGACACTGGCTTTAACATGATGAAAGATTGATTCCTCATACCGTGACAAGGAATGGCTCAGACCAGTGCATGTTATCATTGCACATGACTATTGCTACAGGAATTAGCTTTGTAAGAAAACATTTTTTATTAAATTCTTTCAGATACATTCCTGTCCACATTCTGCAGTACCCAAAAAATAACTTTCTATCCTCTAGCAGAAGTGGAGAACTGAGCCCCTGCCACCAGCACTCCACCAGCAGGGAAGTCCACCTGGCAGATTTCTTTATTGGCCACTCTTGGCACAACTACTAAGTACTTTATTGGAATACATCAGAAAAAAAAAAAAAAAAAAACCTCAGTAAACTAATCTGGCTTGCTTAAATCATTAATTAGCGTAATTTTCTGCAAATACTTCTGCAAAGTTTTGTGTCAAGATTTTAATGTATTCCGAATCTGCCAAGTTGCAGTCCAAATGGTACCACATTTTTAAGTAAAATGTCAGTTACCACAATTCCACATTTTTGAAAGATATATTAAAAGTTATGTTACTGTTTAAATAAACAGTCTCTCATCTATAGCTCCAGCTCACCATATCTATCTTAATACATTTTCAATCCTACACTGACATCTTTAGCTTGAAAATCTAGACTACATACATAAATAATAACAAATTTTAAATGGAAAGAGAACCAGAGACACATAAATATACAATTCTATAAATGCCTCAGAGCTGAAATGAAGTTTTCAAGGAAGTCTATACTACCTTCATTTCAGAAGATTAGATTTTACTCCATATTATAATTCCTGGAAGAGAGATCCACCACAGCAGATTGCCAGTTAAATCAGGTACTATAGAGGACATAATAAAGACATTTGACTTTTTGTATAAAGTTTGGTTGTGAGTTTCACGGAAGTTTAAAGGCATCACACACATTGAGAGGATCCAGTTAACACAGCCTGAACTCTTCTACTGCTCGTAAGTATGATATATGAGAGGAACAGAATTTTTGTTTTTACTATATAATAATGTATCTATGAGAAAAAAGGATTTAAGCTGCCTATTTCCTTCTGGCAAAATGTATTGATCAGCTTCAACATCAGACACAAAATATTATGTCATACAATTCACTTGCCAAATGAACTTAAAGAGGCAGAACCAGTTGTGAAACATGCTACATACTCTTCACTCAAAAATTATAAACCCCACTTCATTCGAATTTCATGGTAAATAGTCTGATAAGAAATTTGAAAGCACTTAGTTTGGTGTTATCAAATCACTATTACAAATCTCCCACAGTCAGATAAGTCACCAGTGTAAGGAACTACACGGTCATACGCATACTTGCATATACCCACAAAAGTTACTAGGAAAAATAAAAACATTGTGATAAATGATGAGAAAGAACAGCAAAATCAAGGCAAACTGAAAATCAGTGCATTAACTGGTATGACCAACTTAAAGAAAACTTTATTTTTCGAGTATTTCTATGAATTACATTTAAGTGTCACTATCAGTTGTGACCTGTCTGGAAGATTGCTTGTTATTATGCATATCCTTGATTTTGTCACTGACACCTGAAAAAACAGAGACCAGATGATTACACACAGGAGATTTCAGCTACAGGATGATACAGAGTCTGTGACAGAGGACTTGCACATGGCATACAGTTTTGCATTTTCTTGGGAGCAACCTCTCTCTGCAGGTTGGTTTTGTTAGAACATTTTATACTAGTTTTTTTGATCACAGTGCTTCAAGAAGCAATTACACTGTGATCAGAAAAGCAAAGGACCAGCTAGCATGAGTACACATTAACTACTGTGGGCTTTGTACACTAGAATATAATGCAGCAAAGAACATGTTTGAAGGGCCAGAAGTCAGTTCACCAGGGACCTGATTTTTGTGCAGATTCACTCTTCATCTTTCATACATTTTAAGTTCATTATCGATTTCATTATAGTTTTCTCCAGTTGAACAACACAACGTCCAGCATCCTCCAATATAAATGGCATTTTCTCTCAGAACAAATATGCAACCAAGACCAAAGCTAAATATACAGCCAGCTACTTCCAGTAAGCTGAAATACAGCCACAGACTTCATCTATAGAGACCTAATGGGCAATCCTTCTCTCTCAAACAGCAGTATTTTCCCACTATAGCAAGTCACATTATTTAATAGTGAAATTATTTTAAATACGTTAGCTTTAATTTGTCACATGTGTATATATAACAGATGATCTCTGAAAGGTCCCCCCATAATTTATATTCAAACTTCAATAGACATCAGTCTCATCAGGTCTATATCATACCCTACATGTAATACAGACACCCCCGTTCTCTAATCCCTTTACAGAAGAAAAGTGAAATTATTCCTAGCCAAAGAAATTAGAACTGATATAATAAAAACGAAGAACCACACCTTATCTTTGAGGAGAGAATTGGAGAAGACAGGATAGAAATGCCATAAAAATAATTAGGAAATAATAAATCTCATATGACTATCTGCACAGCAGTTTGTGAAAGAATAGAAACTTTGAGACTTTTTTTAGGGAAACTATTTTAGGAAAAAAGTGCACCTCAGGTTGACATATAAAGGTATACACTGGGTTTGCTGGAAGTTCACAAAAAGGATTCAGGAGAATGTGGAAAGCAAGGTTTCTATAGCAACCTAAAAAATTAGGCAAATACAGGAAATAAACTGAAGTACGGCCAATATAGTTGTATTGGAACAGATGGAAGCTTTACTATTTCACAAATTAAAGCAGAATATCATTGAAGAGGGAAAACTTGAACTTCATCCAAGTTAAGGAAAGTTAAAAACCATGAAGAACTGTGATCAAATGGAGGCAAGAAACAATGAGCCACAGCCCAAATGGGAAGAGAACTTTAAAAGACAAAACTTAAGGGAAATAAATTATAATTCTATTATAACAATAAACCAGCCATTATTTTAATGAGCTATCCTTTTATGACTCGTTTGCTGCATGTTTCAATACTCCATCTAAAAAAGAAACTGAATTTCTCATTTTTAAAACATTTATTCTGGATATAAGGTTAAAACTATCACAGTGTTATTTTCCATATAATTGCAAGTTGGACTTATGACTGGTATTCCCCTCTGCCCCTGTATATATGTATGTGGTGATGGACTCACTGGATTATTACTGCATATCTACATCATGTGTAAGACACTTGTGCACTTGGATGGAATCAGTGCTGGTCGGCTTTTATAATTTGAGTTCTGACCAAAGATATGAACAGTCTTATATACAGTTCCACATTCAGTGACTGCCATAAGAAGCTGAGCTATTGATTCACCCGTTAACTTAATAAATGAGTCATATTGAATGCAATGAAGTCAATTTTCTAAAAATAGCTTGTAGCCAGCTTGGCTGCTGTCATCTGCCGAAGTTCTCCAATGCCACTTTAATTAACATTAATCTTTCTTCAGATAGATCACTGTCTAAATGATATCAAGTTGTCACTAAACCTCCCAGTGAAACTCTGCTTCATCTTTAAAAGAAAGCAAAACTCAGCATCCTCTGCTCAACTTTTTTTTTTTTTTTCCCAGATCCATCTTATAAATATATTTGTTATACACCATAAGGATATCCTACCTTTTGACTGATTTATAAACCAAGCAGAATATTCAAGAAGGACTGTGCTTGTGAGCAGATCAAAGGACTGGGAGTCAGACTGGCTATTTCTAATTCTAAGGACATGGTCATTTTATTGCATGAATACATGTTATGATATTACTCCTGCCAGAGCCATCTGACCAAGACAGCATTTTCAGCCTGCTCAACTGAGCTAGCTTAATGTTGACCCATGAGACATCAGCAAATCATCTTGCCTTGGATCCTCACATACAGCCCAAACTTCACAGAGTATTCCAGGGAAAGAGGTAGCAGAACTGCATTTCAAAGTAACTTTGTTCTCTACTACCTGTAGGAGTTTACATTAAAAGCAGACACAAAGCTACTTTAATTGATACTAGGTTCTAATGACCTTTGAGAAATCGTTAAAGCACCCTGAAGGGAGGTAGTAAGAAGGCATGCTATTTTGGGCTCACTTCCTACACAACAGCACACTGGCAGCCTGAGCAAGCTGGGCTGCAGCTCGTATCGCTGGCTACACGCCAGCGATGAATTGTGCAAAACAGCTTGCAAAGTGCTTCGTGAGGACAGTTTTACTTACTCTAAGGTGTAGAGTTATATGATGAAGATCCAGCCCATGTTTTCTGTTTTGCTTCTTTTTGGTTTTTAATGGATTCAATAATTAGATCCTTAAAAACCTACTCCCCCACCCCTAATCTTAGGCTAACTTCAACATGTTGTACTCTAAAACCCCACAGAAATAAAATGGTTGCAGACATGCCCTCTGTCAGTTCATGTCTCTCACGAACAACAGCTCTGGGATGAAGATGTCAAAATTACAGGATTCTCTCTCTGCCTCACCATGTCCCTAAGATTTATTGCACACACAAAAAATGTAGGGGGCGGGAAGGAGGGAGTAAAATTAACCCAATGTTTTAAAATTTTTATTCCCTACCTTACTACTGTTTTAAGAGTAACAAAAGTATAAGAACACATTTTTCACTGCTTTCTGGCTTTTTTTTTTTTTCTAAACAGAAAAACCAAACTACATAAAACCATTATTTTACGGAGGAAAAAAATGTTATTTCTCTTTTTCACCCTTCAAATTTTTTTTTTTTTTTAACTTTACTCTAGAACAAGCAAGAATAAATTAGAAGAGGTTAATTTTTCAGGCACCTTCAGTAGGAAAATACTGTCACCTCAACAATCTGTTATTGGGAGAGAGGGCAACAAGGATCTTTGTCCTCAACAGATGTCAGAAACCAGGGATGAGGTCGTATGTACACCATTTGGCCATCACATGACCAGGAGCCACTCTCCCCTTTTAGCAGAACTTTTTTTTCTTTTGGTTGGTGGGGGGAGAGGGCAGGAATTGGAATTATTATGACATAAAGTATATGAATTTAAAAGACACCTCTATATAGTCATCAAACCCCACATCAATTCAGGGCTTAGTGTAGTTTTCTAGTGGGTATCTCTGGTTTAACTCAATGCACAGCTATATATGACCTATAAGCACACCTATGTGACAGTTTGGGGAGTTACTGCTGACAGCCAAAAGACATATCTATAGACTTCCTTCTCTTGAAAATGCTTATCAGTTTACTTACCACATAATAAAGACACGGAAGGGGAGAAGGGAAAGCAACGTCTCCAAGAAATTTTGGGCTTGCAGGCACTGGCCCCCAAAAGAAACAAAATGGATGAAGAAGACACTTGAAATACATGGATTTTTCAGTGGGGCAATTTTACTATTTTTTACTCTCAGCATAAAGAGAAGTGCCTTCTGGGCAGAAGCAGGAGGAATGCTGAACTTCCATGAGAAGCAAAAACTATTTAAGTTTTGCTTTTCACTGAATGAATTCATTAATAATTGTTTAAAAGTCCTATCATGAATACTTGTATGCTTCATAGCAAGGGTATGAAGCATGCAGACAGCAAACATTTAAAAATCTTAAAATAGAATGAAATGAAATATGAACAATATAGATACTTAGAACTTCAAAATTTTATTTGGGACTTCAGCATTTAACTGTGTTAGACAATGAAGCATGCAGAACACTACATCAAATATTTCATGGTTTGTAACAGCCTAGTTCTACCAGACTATAACAAAAGAGAGAGGCGCTGCATCTGAAATGGGATGAGAATAAAATACCAAAGACTAATTCTGCACTCAGAATTTTCATTATGGACTCAAAATTTTATTTCTAATTAAAACTGACTTCTAAAGTCTTCCCAAATGCCAGCACAATCCGAAAACAGTATTGCCATGTGGACCAACAGCAAAAAGCCCTCTTCTGTGCGGGATGCATGCATGTTTATAGCATAGAGGAATGATTGCACTATGTTCCATCTGATTGGTAATCTAACTATGGAAATCATACGTTAAATCAAACAGACAGAAATGTCAGCTAGATTTAAGTAAAAATGTGTTCAGTGACTTTGAAAGTTCCCACTGGGGCATCAGATGCCTGACCAGCCAGCTCATTAAACAACATGAGCAAGATCTGAAATTTCCTGAGAGGAAAAACTATACAGAAGCAGACAAAAATAATTATCATGAAAATAGTAAAATTCTTACCATTTAGACAAATAAATATATATTTAATATCCATGTTAGGATTTAGCTGGTGGACTGAGTACTTTAAAACACTGTATGAAGAGAATTATTTATAGGAAGGGCCAAGACAATATTTATTGATCTTACATTGTCCTATGTGAAAAATTGTGGTAGGGCAAAGTATGTATTTGCATTTTTTTAGCAAGTACACACCTAGGAGAGATACAGAGCATTTGTATATATAATGCTATCAATTGTCTGTCACAAATTCCTCACCTACCTCAACTGAAAGCAAAATTTCTGGGTGCCTGTGAGTGATCTTTTGCCTATCTTGGAAGGCACTGCAAATTAAAGGATTTAAGCAATATGATAAGGACTGCAATGATCTGCATGGAAATGAAAGACTCCACTGGTAAATTACCATAAGAGCTTGTAGAAACGTATACAGGCGGATAAAACTAATTTTCCTGACACTCTTATCATTTCAGTTGAGCTCTGCTTCTACCCAAATGTAAAAGAGAGACTGTCTGAATTAAGTGTTAAGAAAAAGAAGATTCCTCCTAGGAGAATAAGTTGACCCATAACTAGTAAAACCAGTAATTTTCTTATAAATTAACACTGGCCATCTGTCCCACAGACTTTTAGTACTCAACAAAACATGGATTTAAAAAATATGACACTCTACCATGAGCCCTTCAGTCTTTTACCATGTATATGCCTCTCACACCCTACTAAAATATCATCATTTTCTTCCCAATAACTTCAATGTATATTTTCCCTTCAGTTTCTTAGATGCTCAGGCATGTGCACATGCTTGACACGTGCTTGTGAAGTCCATGTACATGCTTATGACAAGGCTAATAAATGTTTATTTTAAAAATAGAGAAAGTTTGGCTGAGATATGTAAAACCAGAAAATGGAATAATGGAAACACAGGGATCTCTGATGTTGGAGAATAAGCTGGAATGAATTGCAGACTACAGGTTGAAAAGAGCAGAGTAGTTTCTATGATCAGGCAAAAAGGCATCCAGAAAATCTCATCATTCTGGAAAATATCAATAAGGACTAAAGGTGAGAGTAGGATGACTCAAACTCTGGAAGAATAAATTGTGGAGAGTATGTGGAAATGGTCTGATCACTCCAGATTTTAGATCAAATTAGTTCTTTTCAATTTAAATCACAGGGTTTGTGGAAGACTGTCAAAACTTTTAAATAACTTGGGTTTTTTTAAAAGAATCCTACAGTTCTGAAATTACAAGAATGATAGAGGAGTCTTGAGACAAGCAGCATCCAGAAGGGCTACCACACTAGTTCACACAATACTTCACCTTCCCAAAGCTCTAATGTCTCATTTCTCTCCACCACATTCCAGAGAGATACAAATATGAATACAATCCAGTATACAGTTAATGACAGTTTGAATTTGTCCAAACAGTTAAAATTCAGAGGCAGAATTTGCTGGTTTTTTTCTTTTTCCTTAATACATTCGTTTGCTTGCATATATATATATATATATACATGTGTGGCCTAAATGGGAGAATTAAATTGCATTTAAAATAGTGACCTGACTCAAATGGGGGTTTTAGTGTATGTTATGTGTTGGGAAATGTGAAATGAAACAAACAAAAAATAAAAATAAATCTGTTCAGCCACAGAATGGAGTCATGTGAATAAAACAACTCTGCATTTGATCCATCCCTCTTCATACCTTGGAGTAACTATCTGTAGACAAATAGCATTCCTGACAATGTTGAAAGTGAGATTTTATTCTATGTCTCACATAGTTATCTCCATTCCAGATAATTTACAGTTATTTTTTAAGCCATCATCCATATTTTACAGCTGCTTCTAAAATACTTCTGTAAGGTTCAAACTCAAGTTCCTGAAAAACATTTCTTTATTTTTTGTATATTATTTGCTGTAAGAATTTTTAAGCATTCTTATTTTTGTCTTCTGTAGCAGTCATTCCCTTTTTAGTTTGCATCTGATCATTTAAATGTCAACAAAATGTTTCTAGATGAGTTTAAAAACTACTGGTGTATTATCTCTGCTATTCATGTCACAACTCATTATGACATGACTTTTTCAATATCCAGAGACATGGTAGGTAGGGGACATGTGGCTCTTAAGACAACTTAAGAAATTTTTGATTAAACATGGTTTTGTGCATTTTGTTTCATTCAGGTTCTAAAAAAAAAAAATACTACTTTTAATTTCTAAATAGCTTGAACAAATTCAATCAACTGGCAAAATCTATTAGCTTCTCCTTACAGCTTTAAGTCACCTTGTAAGTCATCAGCTATGTTCTCCTGCCATCTAATTTGTATGATATTCTCTTAAAAGAAAAAATAATAGATAGAACAATCCCCTCTGGTTCCATTTTGCCAAAGCCCTTTTCTTCTTTATTACTGCTCCCCCTACAAGTATGATATTTA
This sequence comes from Tyto alba, assembly GCF_018691265.1. Classification (NCBI taxonomy): domain Eukaryota; kingdom Metazoa; phylum Chordata; class Aves; order Strigiformes; family Tytonidae; genus Tyto; species Tyto alba. The sequence continues at coordinate 13,077,069 of NW_024881280.1, forward strand.
GAAAGAAGAGTAACCCACCTCACAGCAACTGAAGATTTTTATTTTTTTTTAAAGATATGACTGCAGAAGGTTACCGAGCACATACACACAGTACTTACTATCATATTTCTTTGGGTGACAGTGACCATAATATCCCTGATAACCTCAACATGTCTCCAGCCATCCCCAAGCTGAAGAACACAGAGGAAATGAAAACAGATCAGGTGAGTTCTGGAGTTTATACTTCCGTAAAATAAGTAACTTCCTTAACTGCTGTCCTGTATATTCAGTGTTACAGTGCCCTGGTCAGTTTGCCTAGGTAAAAATAGCAAAAGCGAAAGGAGGTATTTCTTCCAAAGCACACATTTAGTCTGGAAGTCTCTGCCGCATAACAGTGTATTCAGAAATGATAACTCCACAAAGTTTTTAAAAAAATGTTAAAAGCAGTAGACACCTCCAGTTTTCTAGCATGTTCATGTTGGTCTCACGTTTCTCGCTAAAAATCAATTTCATATATCTGAAGAATAGTCTTGTAAAATGCTTAATCTGCAATTCTACTGGCAAATACCTCAGATAGCTTAGATGTATTTCTAGGCATCTGAAATAGACAATACGTTTGTTAACTGCAATCATAGATCCACATCGGAAAAGATTAACCACCACAGATTTTGTTTACGTGGTACTCCTAGAATCACCTTTTATTAATTATAAGGCTAAATACCTGATTTCCAATAGACAAATGACTAACAGGACCGACACTAACATTGCCAATACTTCACACAGTACTTCCTGAGCCATGATGCGGAAAGGAATTCAAAGATGGTTAGGGCAACTTCACCTGCAAAGAGGTATTAGTACAGCATATACACGACCCTCACAGATGTTGTTAGTAAAAAAAATATATGAGGTTTCTGTACAGAGATACCTGGGCTTTATGAATAAACCACTGTAAGAAACTGCCATTTTCTTGCCAAATCATGATTTACGATTTTACTACAAAAAAGCAATTGCTATTACGTAACCTGCCTTTTCCTTCCAGAACTAGCACTAAACACCCTTACCCTTTACAGATTAACAGTAATAACTACAAAAAGCTAGTTACAAAAGCCCAGAAATAGTCCAAATCTGTACTGAAATGAGTTTCAGTAGTACCTGAATTTAGGTTTTAAAACTTTTGCCCACACATGCACACTCATAAGTTAAGGACTAACTGGTGATTTTTGCTGACTAACTTAACAGTATGGCCAAAGATTGAATAGGTCACAAAAACCAAAGTAGGCCAAAGATACTGTACACATCAACGCTGAAGCACAGAGACAGGCTCTTCAGTTATTCATGGCCCGTACTTGGCCCACAGGGAACTGTCAAGGGGTCCATTAACAGGCAAACATCATGCAACCGAGAGGCATTCTTTGCTGGAGAAAAGAGATGGAGAAATACAAAGTATCAGGTATTTCCCACCTCTGTGCCTGCAATTACCCTGCTCCAAAATAATTTCCAACTGTGAACTCTGAGATTCTCCCCCTAATACTTACTGCAGTCAGGAAGTATCTTCAAAATTTCCATCCCAGAAAAAATTATCTGCAACTTGCCACCTTCAGCTGGCTACTTCAAACAGTATTGTAGCTTTAGTGGCCCTTCTGCCCCGGCTGAATTTCACCCTCAGACCTGCACTGATACATACATGAGCACAAACGCAGAATAAAGGTTTTCCAGCCCACTCAATTTTTTTTTCCATAATCTTTCCCCCCTCTAAAACTAGCTGAGTAAGTAGCTATAATACTTCAGGGAGCTTGCATATTATTGGAGAGTTCTGTTTTTAGAGCCATTCAGCATATGACACAGTTTTGCACTACATTACTTTAAAGCAAGTATAAAGCACTAGCAGTCTTCTCATTAAAATAATAATCCTAATTCTGAACAATTGGTAGTGACAGATACTTCAATGATGCATTGTAATGGAAGCTTGCTACTTGTTTTTTAATACATTTATTACCTCTTCTGTTAAAAGTCTCAGAGCTTTTTATTAATAACTGAACTATTATATGTAGGATATGAAGAAAAAGAAAAACCTTGGGTCCACCTATTTGTTTTTTTCAGGGAAGCTACACCAGCATCCCACATTAGGTCACAGCCAACTCCATACCACAGTTAGAGTGGCACTGAGCCACTCCTAATAAAGCATGCTGAGAGGGAAAGCATGTTGGCTTGTACCCAGCACTGTGCTACAGACATCTATGTTACAACCAGCCAGCTCAGAGTACATTAGAGCTGCTTGTCCCCATTTGTTAAAAAGCTATTAACAAGGCAATATGTAATTTGTATGAACTGTATAATTTAAATATAAAATGTATAAAATATGCTGCATGTTATAACAGTGTAATTAGAAACAGTGTGCTAACTGTTCCATGAGAATGATTTAAATGAATAGTTGTTAGTAGTGGCAAATATGACTCATTCATACCAGTTTGAGATCTTTCATATAAAACTTGGTTAAGAGCTACTTGATAATTTTTCAGTGAAGCTTTTTCACCAAAACATGTAATTCAATTAAAATGAAAATAGATGAGCATCATAAAATTTTATCAAAATTCCTCAGTGAAAGGTTTTATGAACACTTTGACATGAAATCAAATACTATGTTTTTTGGTTTGTCAGTTTAACTGCAGGTTCAACATTTCACTCATTTTTACTGGCCAAGTATAAAATATTTATTGCTTAGTTCATCCGCTTTTACTCTTCTGCATGGATTTAGGGCTTGCTTGTGTTTGCTCAGTAATTTTAGCCCCACTTGATCACACTGATGTATTAAATCTAATACTGAAGTTATCCATTCAGTATTTCTCCCTTAATCACACACACACACACGCCCTTGATTATTACATTCTGGTCAGTGTGACTTTTAGCAATCTCCCAGGACCAGTCTCTCCCCCCGCCCAGCACAAAACCCTTCAACCTTCATCTTCCTTTCCTCAAGGCTGAGGAACATGCAATACAATCTGTTCCTCCACTGATTCTGAGATTTTCCTCCTGTAGCTTCCTACTGAAGGAGGTGGCTTATTTTCTCCTATTAGATTGCCAGAGCACCCTCAAAAGAAGGGCAAGAGGCAGATCTACTGCTGAGCTCAACACAGTAACATCACCAGGGTGATGATCCATAATTTCAGCTACTATTTTCTTCCATGTGTTTTAGCATGAAGCAGCAACCGAAGCAGATGTAAAATCTGACTAGTGCAGATGTATATGAATGTTTTATTTGATCATTCACTCCTGTTCCAGAATAACAGAACGTCAAAAGATTCTCTGATAAAGTCTTTCCTCAAGAGCAGCTTTTGCCAAGACAGAAAGGATGTGGACAAGCATGGAGTCACACTTTACTGAACGAAGGGACATCACTTCTGGAAGCAGTCAAATCTACACAAACCTCCTTGTCATAAAGCTGTCAGTGGTCTGATCTTTCCCATTACTCAATATCCCTGTGTCTCAAGAAACACATACTGCGTTGTGACACTGTAATTGTAGAAACTATGGATGCCTACTTCTTTCTGGATACACTTACAGTCACAGTTCTTGTCCAAATACATTAACTTTCAAAACTTGCCCTTAGTAAGTGCCTGAATAATTTTTGATTATGGATTACCAATGTTTTAGTGATCTCTTCTTACTTCTCCAATGATGATTCCAACATAGGGCTTCTGTAAACTGGATTAAGAGCATTACAGAGGACAGGGTGAAACAAAAGCTTGCTATTAAGGTAACTAATAATCTGGGAAACTAAGCTCTGTTAAAAATATTCAGCTAATGTTCTGTCTTGTGCAGAACAATAGTACAAAGAAACCATCACTTTGTATGCCAAAGGAGTACCAAAAATTCATGGTCTTGAGAAAGCTGTGTATGTACACACCACTACCTCAAATGAAAAGGAACACCGAGGTAGAGACAGACAGAAAAGATAAGATGTGAAGAATAAAGATCCCTCTGATAAATTAAGGAACTCATTACTAATAAGGGTGGGAAGCTCTCATTAGCCTGTCTTTCCAGAGAAAATTAAGTTTTGGACAGAAAGAGTTCTAATTCATCTGAAATTAAAGAGTATTAAGACCTTGTTAAAAATGGAAGCACAAACTGGTTCTTCGTTGGGAAACGAAAGTGATTGCCATCTTCAGCTAAGATGCCACTGGAATATAATTTTAGGAGAAGTCATTGCTGCATTAGAGAAATAAAAAGAAAAAAAGCATTTTTAAGTACCACTAGCTTGCTAGGTTTGCCACAGATTACTTCTATCCCATAACAATATGTCAGTGTATTAAGCTATGCAGGAATATCCAAGCTGGTGAACTAATGAAAAGCCTGGATACTGGTAACAGTGCAGCCATAGTGAGACTGACATCAAAAGCTATGACAAAACCTTCCTGAGAAATGGATATTCATTCAATCTACAATAAGCTTTGGGCTGCCGTAACCACATGACTACTATCAGTATTTTAAAGTAGCCTGTGTATATCTATACATGTTGCAGTCACTGCACTGTTCACATAATGTTTGTTCCCTCATTTCCACAACGAAAATAATAGTACCAAATCAGACATAATGAAAACTAGTGACTGTAAAAAAGGATTTTGATCCAAAGACAATTTTATCTTATATTAGAGCTCTTGAGCTTGGTAAGCATTCACAAGCTCCACAAAAAAAAAAAAAAAACAAAAAAAAAAAAAAAAAACAAACCAAAAAAACAAAAACTAATCAAACCATTTTGTTTAGCACTAACAATAAATTGGCTAAAGAGATTAAAAGGCTTGAGAGTGCAAGGGCTGCAGTGCTAGCTGGAGTCTGAAATATGTGCAGGAAAAGGCAGGACAAGAGGAACTCATGAAGGAAGACACAGAAAAAAAAAATCACTCCTCAACATAGAATTCATTGCTATTACTGGGATTTCTGAGAAAAACCTTCAGCTGATAATGCCTTTTTCTACTAGGTTTATAAAAACTTGTGGGCAATTTTGTTTCACGTAAGTACCTTCAAAATGTTCTGCTCAACCATTGCAGGCAGAAGCAGGCACACTTCTCACTGTGTCTGAGACACTAGTAAAAAGGGGAGAAGTTTTCTCAGCTTTGATTTCTTAAAAACATACTTCACAAAATTCACAATAGAAAACTGAATTATCTGTATAAATTCAAAATACCAGAATTTAAAATATAAAATTGTTCTGAAATGTCCAAATCTTTGCTAGTTTATCTACTACTAATGCCTATATAAGCAGTAACAAATAATGAAGCATAGATCTATCTGAACACAAACATAACTTTTAATTCTTACTCAGCTTTTGGTCACAAATCAATTCCCTGAGGATGTATTTTTAAAGTTTCTAGATTTGAAAGAACAACACAGAGCACATAGTTAAAAATATGAATCAGTCTGTCAGATGTGTTGTTTCATCCCCACACATACAGAATACCCTTGGAAAGCTATCTGCCTAAGGCTCGTGGCAGGCAGCATCAGTTCTTAAGCCAAGAACAGGTATTAAAAAAAGTATTAACTGTATTTCTTTGCATTTTTCTGGCAATTCCTGTTTTTAGAAGGGATTCAATGATGAAAGATCCTGCAATAATGCATTTTAAAGCCAATTGTACCCAAAGAATACTATTTGAATATAGTACAATTAACTTTCTTATAAACTTACAAGATCCCTAGGGCAGCAAGGAGGGCATGCAGCAAGCTCACTACCTTGGACTTCAGGAGAGCAGAATTTAGTCTGCCAAGCAGATCACTGAAGAGGCCAGCACAGAATTCAGCCCTGGAGGGAAGAGGGGCCCAAGAAAGCTGGTTGGTATTCAAGGATCACCTCCTCTAAGCTCAGGAGCAATGCATCCCAACAAAGAGGAAGTCAGGTAAGAACACCAGGAGGCCTGCATGGATGAACAAGTTGCTCCTTGACAAACTCAAAACACAAAAAGGAAGTCTACAGAGGGTGGAAGGACAGACCCTGAGAGGATTACAGAGAAACTGTCCAGGTAGCTAGGATTCAGGTTAGGAAAGCCAAAGCCATGATAGAATTAAATCTGTCCAAGGATGTTAAGGGCAACAAGAAAAGCTTTTACAAGTACGTTGCTGATAAAAGGAAGACTAGAGAGAATGTGGGGCCTCTCCAGAACAATACGGGAAACCTGGTTACCCTGGATATGCAGAAGGCTGAGGTACTTAATGACTTTTTTGCCTCAGCCTTTACTGGCAAGGGTTCCAGCCACAATGCCCAAGATGCAAAAGGTAAAAGTCAGGACTGGGAGAATGAAGAACCACCCACTGTAGGAGAAGATCAGGTTTGAGAACATCTAAGGAACCTGTAGGTGGACAAGTCCACAGACCTGATGAAATGCACCTGCAGGTCATGAGATAACTGGAAGATGAAGTGCCTAATCCATCATATCTGAGAAGTCATGGCAATCCAGCAAAGATCCTGCTGACTGGAAAAGGGGAAATACAACCCCCATTTTTAAAAGGGAAATAAAGAAGATCCAGGGAACTATAGGCCAGTCAGTCTCATCTCTGTGGCTGGTAAGATCATGGAGCAGATCCTCCTGGAAAATATGCTAGGGCACATGGAAAATAAGAAGGTGATGAGTGGCAGTCAACATGACTTTACTGAGGTCAAATGATGTCTGATGAATTTGGTGGGCTTTTGTAACAGGATTACAGAGCTGGTGGATAAGGGAAGAGCAACTGATGTCATCTATCTGGACTTGTGCAAAGATTTTGGCACTGTCCCTCATGATATCCTTGTCTCTGAACTGGAGAGACATGGATTTGACAGACGGATCACTCTGTGGATAAGGAATTGGCCGGATGGTCACACTCAGAGTTGAAGTGAATGGCTTGATGTCCAAGTTGAGAGCAGTGATGACTGCCGTTCCTCAGGGATCAGTGCTGGCATCATCACTGAGATCAGTGCTGTTTAACATCTTTGTTGGTGACATGGACAGTGGGATCAAGTACACCCTCAGCAAGTTTGCTGATGACACCAAGCTGTGTGGTGCAGTGACACATTGGAGGGAAGGGATGCCTTTCAGAGGGACCTTGACAGGCTGGAGAGGTGGGCCCATGCAGGCCAAGGGCAAGGTCCTGCATGTGGATCGAGGCAATCCCAGGCACAAATACAGGCTGGGCAAAGAGTAGGCAGCCCTGTGGAGAAGGGGGTCTTGGGGGTATCAGAGGATGGAAAACTGACTGCTAGCAATGTGCGCTCACAGCCCAGAAAGCCAACCGTGTCCTGGGTTGCATCAAGAGAAATGTGACCAGCAGGTCAAGGGAGGGGATTCTCTCCCTCCACTTTTGTGAGATCCCACATGGAGCCCCCAACATAAGAAGGGCATGGACCTACTCAAGCAGGTCCAGAGGAGGCCACGAAGATGAGCAGGGGGCTGGAGCACCTCCCTTATGAGGACAGGCTGAGAGAGTTGGGGTTGCTCAGCCTGAAGAAGAGAAGGCTCTGGTGAGACCTTAGATTGGCCTGCCAGTACTTAAAGGGGGCTACAAGAAAGCTGGGCAGGGATAGAACAAGGCGCAACAGTTTTAAACTGAAAGAGGATAGATTTACAATATATATATAAGGAATTCTTTACTGTGAGGGTGGTGAGATGCTGGAACAGATTGCCCAGAGCAGCTGTGGCTGACCCTCCCCCTGGAAGGGTTCAAGTCCAGGTTGGACGGGGATTGGAGCAACCTGGTCTGGTGGAAGGTGTCCCTGCCCATGTCAGGGGTATTGGAAATAGATGATCTTAAGGTCCTTTCCAACACAAACCATTCTATGATCCTAGAATTAAAATTGTTGAAAACTCAAATACATTCTTGATTTTTTCTTAATGGTTTGTACTCTGTAACAGAAACCTGAAACATGATAGGATGACACTCCTGAAGCCTCTAATTTTCCCCTGAAATTCATGCAGGTTTAGATGAAAATGAGGTTCTAATCTGCATGAAACTGTTATGCTAAATTGAATTAAAATTTATTCACATCTTGTTCTCTAATTTTCAGAGCATTGCAAATGCAGTTGAGTAGGCACAATACACAGTTTCCTGAAGGAAATGCAGACAATATGGGTACAGCTAGGGCTCCAGGCACAAAACCGACACAGCAGCTGCTCATGGTACCACACGCTGCTTCTCAGTCCTGAATCATGCAGCCATCCCAAAACTAGTTGTAAAAATCTCTCATAACATTGCCCTGTATTCTCTTTATCTGTATATGAAAACAAACCCAAAACTACATATTAATGTACTTCCTTGATTATTAGCAATCTGTATAGTGAATGGCTTTCCAGGCTCTGTTAGAAAACTAGTTTTTTGTGTTAGCAGGAAAAAGGAAAGGATCCACTAAAAGTATCTTTACTTTAGAAGAACATTTGTATCTTTTAATGCACCTTTTGGAAAAATGGAACATAGACGATTAAAAACCACCATCTAATAAGTACTAATTCATTTTAAAAAAATAATAAAATCACAGGAATAAATGAAATATGCTTTGGTAAAATGGAGAAGAGTCAACATTCCAATTTTGCATTCCCACATTTAATAGCCTTCATCATCTACTCTGTAGTTGAACACTTGGTATTGAACATTTCCACATAGTGAGCTATAGAGCACATTAATTGTGCAAAAGGCTTGTGATAATGAGAAAAACATACTGAATGAAGGGTGGTTGAGGGACAAAAAGATCTCTTAATGTGTATTTTTTAAATAGGTGTTTCAACCATGTCAGTCAAACAACACTCCAGAGTATCCTGTATTTTCTAAAACAGTCACCTATCTGAAAATGACACCAATAAAAAATTTCACAGAAACTGTATTTCCAACCAAAAATATTACTTAATAGACAAGATATATTCTCATATCCAAAACCAAATAGCCAACAGAAAACTGAATTTTATTAGAATAAAAATTTCTATTAGAATAGCTTAAATTGGAGGTAAGAAGAGAGATGCTGTAGCTAAAGAAAAAGCAAAAACCTTAAAATAGAATTAGTAAGGGTGTAAAGGGAAGTGTTTACTGTTGTAGTATAACTGTGTTTCTCTGAAATAACTCTCTGTGGAAAATCACTTGAGGTAACTTCTGAATCCATGATATGTCAGTTTTGGACCTTGAGACTGTCATCATCCATAGAAAATATACTTTTATGTCATGGTTATGCTCTTGTGATGTTTATACATTAGCATGGATTAAGGGGAAAAGCATAAGTGAAGAATCCATGATAAAATGCAAGTTATAGCAAAAGAGGTGAGAAAAGTGTACATGAAAACAACACAAAAATTACTGTGAGATAACTATACTTCTTCCCTCTTAAGCCACCATCTGTATAGATTTCTGCCACACAGTGCTAAAAAGAAGGTGATTTTAAAGAGTCCTCCAGAACAAGTGATTGCAGGACAATTCTTTCTAATTAAGAAAACAACCTAGAATTTAAATGCAGTGAGTAGTACTGTATAAAAACATTAAAACATACCTGGGTAGCAATTTTCTACATCTCAATGTCAGAAACATTCTTAAAATGTGTGGCAAAGGCTTCCTTTACATCTGAATCCAGGTGTTCTATTACAATCTTTCACTAGCAGTTTGTCCATTTCCCCTGCTAACTTAAACTATACTACAAATAAGTACAGAAATTTCATAGAAATGTTCTCTAAATAAGGCACTTTTTCAAATATTTATAGGTTTGACAAAATGTATGCTCTCATACAAGACGACTCATGTCCAGCGGTCAGCTCACAACTGATTTTCAGAAGAAAGAGCACTTCACAAGAGCATTTAGTCATTTTTAATAGTGAGATTAGAGCAGAGAAATTTTTCCTCTATGTAATTAATTCTTACAACACCTGTGTTGAGAGTCTTGCTTTCTTCCACTACTGGGAGTTCCAAATTTAAATTCAGCCATGTCACGGAAGCCCACTCTGCTTTGAAGGACAAGTGTTTGCTGATCCCATGGAAAAATGCTTCAAGTTTGTATGTGCTCCATTGTTTCTATCAAATTACTATTCCTGAAAGAAGTATATAAAAATTGCCATGCCGGCTCAGTCTAAAGGTCTACACAACTCAGTATGTTCTTTCTGGTGTTGAGAAACAAATGCTTAGAGAATAAACATGTTACATAGAGCATGATTTGTCCCCTGGTACAGAATTACTGCCTCTTGCCGTCTTCAGTTCAGGAGCTCTGCTAACCTAGATGCTGCATGCAGATCATCAGCTTTAACAGACACAGTAGGTCCACCAGTCTAATTCTCTTTTCTGTATCTACCATTATAGTTCAGGTTTCCACATGACGTTACATCAATTATTAAATATTCAGTTCTGCTACACTTGAATAAGTATGCACTTTTATTCATTTTAAACCTGCTGTCTGAATTTCCTCCTGTCAAATTCTGATCCATGAAAAACAGTGAACAATTGCCTCTGACTTTTTTTTAAATGCTATTCATTCTGTGTACCTCCACCATACATTGTTTCTTGGTTAAAGTGAAAAGTTCTAGTCTATTTAATTTCTCTGTGTGGAAGCTGTTTTAAATCTCTGCTTAATCTCATGATCCACACCATACCCTTTTAGAAGTTAATGTAGTAGTCAAGATGCAAGCACATCCCAGGTTTAGAGAGTCACGTAAACAGGCCTTCTGTTTTGTTCTTGTTTTTAGTAAGTCCTCATATCTTATTTTCTTGTCTGGGAATACAGAAACACACTTAATGCACTGCTGAGTAGTATTAAGAGGATCTTCTCAGAGAGTCATCCACAGATACAGGTTAACCTAAGGTCAGCACTGGACCATCTTTCTCCTGTAGATACACACTATTTTTCTTTCCAGTATCTAGACGCTATGAGAAGATAGCCTCTTTAAACACTCAGAAAAGATCTGGATATAAACAGAAACAAAGACTAGAGTCAGGAAGAATGAGGTCAAACAAAGAGTCAGGATAGCTGAGGTTCAGATGAAGACTGGAGGTGGCAAAATGGTCTTAGAAGAGGCTGACTGAGTTCTGAGAGTCACAGATCCTCAGAGAGTATAACGCTGATGAAAATGGCAAATGCAACAGAAAAAGATCCCTCCAAGAGAAGCTTGAAATGAGAAGATCAAGAAATTCAAGATAAGGTCACTAAGGTAAGACTAGAGAGAACAACTAGAAGCTGTGGTGGATTTGGGCTGGATGAGAAGACAAAAAGCAAAGCCAGAGACATGTACAGCATAATCCCTCAAAAAAATAGCACTGAAGTCAAGATCTCCCTCTTCAGCATTATACATGAAGCTTTTAAAAAGATCTTGGACTGTGGTTTAAAAAAAATGGAATACTGACCAGGAAGGTGGACTGCTCTGCCATTAAATTAAAAAGCAAATGATGGGCTGTAAAATTATATTCAACCAAACAAACACTTTATTCTATTCTTCTCAATTATTAGTGCAAATGATTACAGAAAAAAGTCTTCTGATACTTAACTCTGAGACTCTGTACATACTCAATTTTCCTACTTCTTCTGTCACAAGCAGAGTGGATGTTTTTAAAATCAAGGTTTAAAACATACATAGAGACAACTTTTAATCAGTTTTGTGAAACTGTCTAGATTGAAACCTGATCAACATTTCCCAACCTGTGTCCTAAGTATTTCTTTTCAGATACTAGATAGTAAACATAGCAAAACAGAGCAAAAAGGACACAGATTTTCTTTAGAATCTCTTAAAAAATATTTTCATTTATATATATATAAAATTTCATTTACAAAATTTAAATACATCTAGTAAAAATAACCAACTTTAACCCTGACAATGAAGGATCTCATACATCTTCATAACCAATGATGCTTCTTATTCCAACAATCACCATATATCCATTTAGAACTGTTAGTGCCAGAACAAGTCAGAGAAAACAAACTTTTCTTCAGACAGCTCCATAAAAGAGTGCATTTCAAATGCATTAAATTTACAACTTCCTAATAACAAGGAGGATCCCCGGTTACAGATCCCATAAACATAGAATTTCCCTGAAGACGTTTAAGTAGAGGTTCCTGGCCAACAAGCTTCAAGCAGCACATCCCTGTACCACTGAGAAGAGCTAGAACCAATTCTGAAATTAGTACTAGAACAAAAAGACCAGATGGAGAACCCAAGCTGCAGCTGCCATGCAAGCAAACAACCCTTGCCCCCCAGCAACACTTATCAGCCCAGACACAACACTGGGACTGCACAGTCTCTAGTTCCAGACAAACTTTTTCCGTTGTGTGAGTAGCTCATAAATTTCTTAATTGCAGGCTACTACAGGGCATTACAAGAGCAAAAGGAAAAAAAAAATATTCTAAGAATTTGTAAACCATATGATGAGAGAAGACAAGCTTGTTCTGAATGTAACAACTACTTGTGGATAAAGCTGAAATGGAGTTTTAAAGATGTTACAGAAGACTGATTTCATCCAAGAGGTAAAAAAATATTAGAGTTGAAAGTTACTACGTGCCTAAGGAAGACAGTTTCTTACGTTCTGCTTTCCCACCTTCTGCTGCTAAGGTTTTGCTTCAGACAGATGAAGCTGTTCCTACAGGTTTATGAGTCATCAAGCCTAAATGGCCAAAGAAAAACACATGCAATATTAGCAGGTTTTGCTACAAACTGCCAAGGAATCGCGTATGTTGAGAAAATTCTTCTCTTGAAGCACGAGTAATGGAGAAGGTCTTCAATAAAGCTGAAAAGTAGATTTCCCTCAGATCATCAGTATGCCTAAACAGAGAGCCCCTTACACAATGTCTGTAGAAAACATTTGGGGACTTGTTCATATGCCTGGATGTAAAAATTATTTGGCACGTGAACAACAGAACAATCTCTGTGATATATTTGATGGAGTCTAGATGGACTATTAAGAAGCCAAGCAGGCAAACTGTCTTGAGAAGAAACCTTGGCCACTTAAGGTAAGCATGGTTTAATTATCAAAGAAGGGGATAAATACAATTTTTTCAGGCACATTGTAAACTCTGCTTGCAGTTGAAGCAGATAAAGGCTTGTCTCACTCATCACCCCCAGCCTAATCGGAAACAGTCAGGATAGCATGAGGCCAATTCTATTTATAACAACTTTAAGAAGTGATTATTAGATTAAACTCATCATCATCAATTACTTTAGATACAGGTCAGATCTTTGGAAGTTTTCCAGGTACAACTTTTTCATTAGATGCCATACTTAAAATAGGCCGCACTTCTGTTACACCTCAGTATTGATCTTCTGCATAACAGAGTACTCTGGGCTACCATAGCGAGTCCTCCAGTTATTCTGAGGAAGATCACCTGATGAAATCACTTGATGCTTACAGATGAGCTCATTAACAGGAGACAAGAGAGGCAAGAGAAGTATTTTTGTAATCCAGGCCTATTAAGAAGAACATGGGCTGATACAGACAAATAATGGACAAACAAATGAGCATGAACTCCCACTACAATGCTGTTTCAAAACAAGATAACAGCAGATAGAGTTACAGAAGAAATGTTTCCTCTCTATGCTGCATTACTAAGACCAGCAGTTAAATAAAAGAAACAGGCATGACATTCATATATTGTAACTAGCACTGAAAAACTAGAAAGGCTGCACAAAGGGGAGGTGGAAGGAACTGGTATCATCGTAAGAAGGCATTTGTAACCTTCAGCAAGACAGAATATGCTACTGAATTTCAAATGATGATCAAAATCCAGAAAGAATGAACTACAATACTTGCAGTTATCCTCAACAACTGCTAGAGAGGTTCCTTCAAATGAAGACAGACACTGTGAAATTTTACATCCACAGATTTAATATTGTATTTATCAGGTCTTCAATACTATTGCATATCTTGCATCCTCAGTAAGATTAAAAAAAATAATAATAAAAATCAGAGTTCCTCAATAATTCCTTCAGCATCTTCAGTCTAAAGCTCTCACTACTTCCCCAAAAAAGTACCTAACTCCTCCTTCCTAGGTTGTAAAATATAACAAGGCAGTGACAAAGATGACTTCTGTCAGAGTTCTATGTCCTGCCATGGACAAATGGAATTCAAAGTTCATCCAGGAGTGTTTAACACAAACCAGATAAACTTATGGATTATTAAGATTTTGGTTGTCACATTTTCTTCTCACAACTTTTACAAAAAAACCCATGTCTATAGTACGTAGGTATTAAAAAAACTTCTGATCGCCTGTCAAAAGTTATCTGTTCTTACCTTTTAGATTTATCTACTCTTCCTTAACTGATGTCAGCTAATATGGAGATATGAAACACAGTTTAGATGGGATGTGATTTTGCCTAGAAAGAAGTTATTCAGAATCTCTTGGATCTTGTTAATCTCAAAGAAACCCTGTAGATGTTTCCAAAACAAATGTGTATCAGTGATTATGTGCAGCTGCAGCTAGTGAATCGCACAGAAAGATTAAAAGCATCCTCCTTTCTGTCTAGACAAGTATTTTATAAACTTTATGTCTATATACAGGCTAGATCTGAAATATCTTCTGAAGTGTCAACTAAGAGCTAAAACTTGGGAATGCCTATGTGTAGAACTTCTGCTTGAAGCGGAGGTATACCTAACCCTCTAACAATCTGATGGATCACACCTCAGAGGTATATTTTAATAATTTACAGTTAGAAAAAAATCAGTAGTAAAGAACCTAGGAGTTGTTTCAGGTGATAGCCATATTGAATTCTATCTAACCCATTTCTCTCCTGAGCACAGATTGGGTACCGAGGGTGGAGAAGGAAGGAAAGAAAGAGGGTGACATTCAGTCTGCTCCCAAGAGAGGAGTCAAATGAACCAATCAATCTTCTGTCTTTCCATGAGCACCAGATTAAGTAACTTTGCCTTGCTACAGAGCCTCAAAGATTTCCCCACAAAAGCAGGACTTTGCTGGCATCCTGAGCTGTTTCATTGCATTTTACCTCAGCTGAACATAGTCTAAAGAACATCTTCACCACCACCCAAGAACCACCAGCCTAGTTCCTCTGCTTAAACCCACTGTCTGCAGCTCTGCTGTTTAGGACCATTCCTGGAAAGACACCTATAGTCTTCTCACATAGATAAATTCTATAGAATGCAAAATTTTAAATATCTTTTATGTGTTACTGGAATGACAGGCAGGGCTGGAGTGGGTGCATCGTCTAAATGAAATCATAAACTCTGAATATTAATAGCCACATTAAGTTCCATCAAGGTTTTGGTCATATTAACTACACTGATGCCAAACTGCATACCTTTCTCATAGAAAAAAAAAAAAAGTTTGCCTTTCCAGCTCTCTACACTTACACAGGATTAAATATACATGTACTGTAATCTGCAGAGCCCTCCCTGACAATCTTAGAAACAGACTCCTGTTGCTTTCTCATGCTGACATTCAGAATTTTTTCCAACTATCCAAACAATCTAATCTGCTATAAACTGAACTAATTCTTTCTCATTAGCCAAAAATAACAATCCCTTTAATAATTTTATATACTGTAGGCGACTCATACTTCCTCTCTACCACTGCTGTTTTCTAAATTAAGTAACACCTGCCATGCACTGCACTTTCTAACCGCCTTCTCCTCTTGTTGTTCTCCTACACACCTCTGTATCTTTAAGTTTTGTGTCCAAAACTGAACACTGTATACAACAGAGACATCACGGGGCTCTGAGCAACCTGATCTAGTTGAAGATGTCCCTGTTCACTGCAGGAGGATTGGACTAGATGACCTTTAAAGGTCCCTTCCAACCCAAGCAATTCTATGATCAGCTGCAATGAATAAAGAATAGCAGTTAACTCTCAAGCCACCTTTTCAGTTGAGCCTCTAATCAATTTTTTGTTCAATGCAACTTTTCTGTAATAAACTACAAAATGATATTTAATTGTAAAGTTGTTGAATGCTTCCTTCTTCCATAGTCAGTCAGTAAATCCTCACTTTCTGTTTATTTGATATACTTTTTTTCCTCAAACAACATTTCTATTTTCATTGACAGAGTAAAATATACAAATAGAAAGAGATGATCAAACTCCTGATATGAGCAGCAGAGCTTTTATTACTAATGATAAGAGAACTGAAAGCAGATCAAATTTAGAATTAGGACTGCTCTAGCTGGGAAATCAGTTGGAAAAAAAAAAAAAAAAAAAAAGACTACCCTGGCAATTAGGCACATTTGATATAAATCAGACACTAATAAAAACCCCCTACAATGGTGTCCTTACAGAGTTTCACTTACTTGTAAAGACACACTTTCAGCTCTCCAGAAAAAGCTTACTGCAATAGTGAAAGATAAGTTGTGATGGAGCTAAGAGTGGCAAACAAGTGAGATGCCAACGTAGCTTAGAGAACTGTATGCAGCTAAGCCTCACAAGAAATGGACACCATTCAAAATACATTTTACATGGTATATCAAACCATCCTAATCTAAAACCACTTAAACTTTTTTTTTTTATACTACCCTCTTGGTGTATTATACTGTATTTCTACCTCTGTTGCTAACCCATCATCTGCTAGTAATATGAACTTCTGTTAGAAGTACACACTGATTATCTATTTATATGCTAATGAACCTAAAATCTCTTGCACTCTCTTTGTTAAACTGTTTTATTAGTGTCATATCTTACAAATGCACTGCAAACCTTTAGAGTGACAGAGCCATTAGCAGAGAAAGCATCAGAATTTATGTAAATCTGATGTTGGTATCTGATATTAGATTACATGGAAAAGAGGCAGTTCGTCTACAGTCAGAGCGAATGAGCACCAAAAAAATCCTAAACTGTAAATATGAAACTGGTTATTTTGCTATTTCAGGTATCATTATAGGTGAAAATCTTGGCCAAATACTTTAAAGCTTTTAATATTTCAAAAAACAATAAATTATCTCTTTGGCTGGCATTCTCATGCTTTGGTACCATGCTGTCCTTTGCATTTCTTTCCATAATAAAGAATTCCAACATCATGGGACCTTAGTGACCTAAAAAAGGCTGGGCTAAACAACATAGCCCTAGATCATTTCTTCATTTTGGAGATTCACTCACACCATTACAAATTTTGCAAGAATTCTTAATAGGTAGTCAGTCACAAACCTGCAAGATTATCAACTTGGGAAGACAAAACAATGTACATTCCTATCAGTAGGCAGGAAGAAGCAGACTTTTCTTGCACTATAATCTGTCATACAATAGAAGTGTCATAAACAGTCCTTGAGACCTAACAGATGTTTTGAGACTTTATTCAATCTTTCAAAGTGATAAAAATGGCTTCATGGCAGTCATGTATGCTGCTTACGCTATAAGCAACAGAAATCCATTTCATTCATTTTGCAGATTACAATAATTTATTACAATCTTCCTCATGTAAATTATAGTCAGGGAAGGAAACTAGAAGATATCATTACTTTTGGTAAACAGTAAGGAAAATGATCATCCTACAACAAAGGCAATTCATCCTTTCTGAAAGTAAACTTCAGAGGTATAAAACCAAAACTATGTGTAGCACGTATACCTGCGGCCCAAAAAACCCACATACAGTTCTCAAAAAGAAAAAAAACAAACACTCAAAAGGCAAATTTTAGTTGAAAATTAAGACCTTTGAAACTTGACTACAACACTTACATAGTAATTAGTAAAAATTTACCTATTGCATTCATTCCGTGAATCTCAAGCAACAATTATGCTTGTTCCCTGTACCTCTATCATTTCAGAAGTATAAATTATCAAATATTACATACATTATGTCAGAATTTCCCAAGAATGCATGTATATATGCATATGTCATTTACCCGTAGCAGCATGACAAAATGAATTCTGCATCTACTTCATTACTAAAAATCTCCCATAATGGAAATAAGATGTCAAATATAAGTTATTTTCCACTACCTCTCAACAAATACTGAAAAACGTGGTCTGCCAGTGTAAAGGCCCATCATGTCAGGACCCATTGTGGAATGCACTATAATTTCTGTTAAAGAGATGTGAATTTTTCCCCTCTTTCCCTTCCCTCATAACTTGTGGTACACTTGTGCATGCTAGCAATAACATTTTCAGCTAGTACTAAAGTTAACCGAAAAAAAACAAACCAAAACAAAAACAAAACACAAAAAGGTTTGATTCAGTTTCAAGTCTGCCTCAGAGCTCATGTGGTTGAATTTTATTTTAGAGGAAGATACAATACTGAGATGAAGACCATTAGTCCTGCTATGAAGTCAGAATTAGATCATCTGCTCATATACTTGAATTAAAATAAGTACTAGGGGAAGAAGTAAATATCAGCTGTATGAAACCAGATAAAAAAAAAAAAAAGATGCTACGTGTTAAGCTAACTGATGATAATATAATTATCCAGAAATCTCCTAATTTGTATGTAGTTCCTCCTTAAACAAAGAAGGGCAATAATGTGCATACAACTCTGTCACAGAAATACCAGCATGCACAATCTGTTATCCCTCATGACTCTTGTACCCTTTATCATACGTGCTCACTGGATGTTAGCTCACAAAAAGAAGCGTGTAAAAAACAATGTGGTTTTAATAATATTCATCTGTATTAAAGACTAATAACTTTGCAACTGTATTGCCACTAAAGCACCAACTGTACTTCATCATACTACTTCTTTATATAATTACAAAACTACTCACAAGGATATAATGAAGAAGCTTTTCTTTGCTTAGCAATAAGAACCAGATACTCACAAAGAAGGGTCTTGGACCAGATCTTTAAGGTTTATCCCACTACGATCCTCGGCAAGGTTCCTGAAGCAACTGTCACTCACTAAAAAAAATAGAAATAAAATTAAAACAAAACAAAACAAAAACAGAGGAAAAAAAAAAGTGGAAATTTAAGAACAGAACACAGTTCTTTTGATTAACTAGAAACACTTCTTGGAGTTGGGTATAATTTGAACGTTCATAAATAAAGTCTCATTTTCAGTGAGGTTTCACTCAATTTAAAGATAAATCAACTCAACGGAGAGTGATAAACATTGTATCACAGATTACACAGAAACAATCTGTTTTGGCTGACATTCTTACTACTTCTCCAACTGTGGCTACAAGAAGTCTCAAACACAAACACTGGATGCACAGATATACACAGCTATCCATACACTTAACAGTAGAGTCTTTAGTCATGCACCGGTCAGTATGCTCTGCCTAATGAGAAACAGTGAGAGTTGCTAGGTATTTAAGTTTGCAGTTGTTCATGGGTTAGCAAAGATGTTTAATATGAGCAATATCCAAAACATGCAATTAAGAGCAAAAATTTATTCAAACAGCTTATAATTAACTTATAAAGTGCATGTAAAGCAGCTAGTTACTGTAACAATTGAAATTACAACACAGTAAATTTCACAGAAGTTTAAAAGAGTATTAGTGTGCTTTCCTTTTCTTCACTACATAAAAAAAAAAAAAAAAAAAAAAAAAAAGATTATGTGATTTAAACATGAAACTCCAAATCTGTTCTCTTGGCTAATTCTCTCAGCACATATACTCCATTCCCACAAGCAGGCTCATTTCTCAAACACAACCACAGTCAATCTGAGAGGTGGGGAAAAAAAAATAGTGGCACAAACGCTTTTTGAAAATTCAGCATCAGTTCAAAGAAATTACAGTTATTTCTGACTACAGCAAACTTTCTGAAGGACACAGAGGTTACGATATGGCAACATGAGTGCAAAGATCAATTTGCCATGACTAGCAAGGTAATCTGCCAGACAGAAGAAAGCTTATGAAGAAATGCGTTGTTGTTCATCTTCCAACACATAACACAATTTCACATTTGGAGAAAGGGAATGCATTTAAAATCATCTACAAAAGCAAGTATTCCTACTTCTTTCTCTCTAAATGCAAGATACCCTTTTTCATTTACATCTGTATCTATTCATGTGCATCACCGGCATCAAAAAAATGCAAATCATTCCCAAAATATGTTATTTTCACAGATTACGACACATATTGTGACAGGCCTACCTAATACGCTACAAAACTCAAAAATGTTTCTACTAGTACCTCTTGTTGCCAACGCATCTCACGAGTGCAAAGCCTGTTAGCCTCCTGGGGATGACGGCACTGGAAGAAAGGGTCCCAGAAGTAGCGGCTGGGGTAGCTGATGGAACAGGTACTGGCCCCAGCTCTCACACAAAGCCTGACAGCTAACGGTATATGACAATAACAGCAGCATTTGTCAAGTGCTGACAACATAACAAAGTTTACCTGCTTTGCACCTCAACACTGTAATAGCCAGTTGGTACATCCTAAGCTTCTCTTCGCTGCCAACTCCGAAAACACCACCTAACAGCTGCTCATTGCGCACGATCCCTGAAAGCCAGGCAGCATATCACATGGAGGCTCTTGGCTTTGAGGTAATTGCCACAGATCTTCAGTTTAAACAGCAGCTACTTGTGCTACCAAAGTCCAGAACTCCTGGCCTGTTGCTGCCATTACAATTTAATCACTGTCTCTATACTAAAATGAAAGCCACCTGTACTGAGTTCACAAGTGCTACCTATCTTGCCAGGGAATCTCACCTTGAGCCTTCAGAAATTTTTAATTTCCATGCCCATCTATTGCACTGACCCTTGAATTTACAGTCTCTAACTCCTGAGGTAAAGGACTAATTCCAAGATCAGCAGACTCACAAAAAAACTACGCTCTAGATTTTATGGGAGATAAAAAACCCAACTAAATTGATACTTGATAGTTTATATTTGTCTCTTGTCGAGTCTGGCAACAAAACAGTAAACAGAATATTTTACCTACTGTCTTGTCATACACCTACACTACTGATGTATCAACGTATCTCATATGCCAACATTATACATCATGAATAAAAATGATGGTCAATATTACTTTTTCACTATCAAAATCAAACATTTCTTAAGCATTAAATATTCAGTCTGAACTTGCTGTATTTCTTCTACTGTCTTCTCCAATCTCCTCATCGAAAGTAATTACAGTTATAATTGAGGAAACTATTATGACTATTCTAAAACATTTTAAAGGGAAAATAAAAAGCAACAACATAAAATTATCAGTAAAACTAGCCATTATTTGTATATAACTCATGAAGTTTATAAAGCATGTTGAAACTAAATGAAAGCCTAGAGTTGCCAGAAACTGTCTCTGTCTTACTTGTCTCAGCATAACTCTAGTATTACAATACCCTTTTTATGAATGAAGTTGAAAACTGCAAAGCATCCCTCTAGTTAGCAGAGCTGGGCAATACAAGTTTCTGATAAAAAGACTAACTCAACATTAAATACCTACAAACTTTGAAAAAGGTATCAACTTCATCTCCCCAGTTGGGTGGTTTTTTTTTTTTTTGATTGTAGGACAGTCAGAACACTGGGAAGCTGTAAATTTGCAAGTAAGCCTCTTCATAGGGTACTGTTCTAACCAGATTCAGAAAACACAGATGCCTCAGATAAGACTGGGTTTGAAATAATTCATATTTAACAACCAAGAATTCCAACAGTTTAGTTAATATTCAGCAAAATAAAATTTCTGAAAACTAACATTTGACTATAATTGCCAATTAAATTACTAGCATTGATAGCAACAGGAGAGCTTCCAGTGAGAGGAAATAATTCAGTGGAATGGGTTGGAATAAGACCTCTTACAGGAAGACTTTACTGTACTTTACTGACCTGTATACAAGCACAGCCATGCTCCCTCATGTCCTTGCAAACTCTAGTCCAGGAAAGAAAACAAATGTTCAGCAATAAACACAAGGTGAAAGCAGCCAAGCAGAGTAGGTACTACATTTCTCATGACTTAGAAAACCATAAATCAACACTGCATGTATTTTAAAAAATTGTATGCTCTGATTGAAGTGCAAGTTATTAATTTTAAGAAGGACATAGGGTGAATCTGTGTTTGATGGTATGAGAGAAAGATTGGGATGATCAATGGTGCTTTAAGGTTTGAGGGAGGAAAAGGCAGAAAACTGTGTCAGAGCCACAAATGGTACTACATACACAAAGGCCATGCCTAACTTCTTGTCTTTAAAGCACAGCCAAGGGAGACTTTTGCATAGGACATCTATATGAACACAATCCCTGTGCAAGATTTTATTGTCTTGTTTTGAAATTTCATTTTTATATTTTTAATCCCTCAAAGTTTATAGAAGTTAGTATTTTAAGCAGTGCTGAGTGCGTGGTTACTGGAGAGATAAAGAATTGTTAGCTACTCCCCTCTATGTATACATCAAGTGGCTGAGCCTCTGATCTGTATTACACCCCTAGCGTACACTTCCTTATCGACAAGGAGAATTACAACAGTAAGTTTCCTAAAAGGTATTTGCTCCATTGAGTATTGAACATGAAATGTCAGTCTATAGGGTACTAGAAATGTTTTATACAAAATATTGGCACAACTATCACGGGCATAGACTGAGCCCACTCCTACAACAGAAACGCACAGTCTGGAAAACATCATACTAAGGAGAAATCCCTAAACATCCATTATACAGTTTGACTTCCAAATGAGCTGTTACATGTATCAAAAATGGAGAAGTTTATAGCAATAGCTCCAATTCTCCCAACATTCATCCTACTTTCAGGTCCTGGTTTCTATTACTGATGTTCTGTTTCTGACCCGTGATTAGTCTTCTGCCTGAGAAGTAACATAGATGGGAAGCCAGTAAGGGAATATAGTCCTCACCTGTCAATTACAGAGCATACAAAATTCCGTATGAAAAGGTTAAAATCAGCATTCACGCTCTAATGTGCAAACATTCAGTTTACAACAGCTGTGAAGCCTTCCCACTTGGCATTTGTGAACTTCTAAATCTGTCCATGACGGTGATTGAGAGATGGGACTCTGGAGGGATGTCATATGATTTTTTTTTTTTCCTTTGCTTTAACAGAGTTTTAAATGAGACCATATTGAAGGAAAAGGGATTATTAGTCTGTTGATTTCCAAAATTAGAAGTAGAAGTTCTTCAATTCTGAAGGTAAATTAATGTTTTCTTCAAGTAGAGGCAGGATATCATCAATTTACAACTTTTTTAAATGTCCTACAATTTGAAATATAGCCCTTTAAAACTGTCACTTAATCTCTTATCCCACACAGTGTATTCCCAGTAAACAAAAGGCCTCTTTAGATCAAAGTACTTGCAATTCTACAGCTGTTAATGGTCATTTTCATATCATATGCTTTAGAAAAAATGCAATCATTACCCTCAAAAAATGAAGGGCTATCTATGGTTTGGTAAAGAATATAAATGTTTACCTTTCCAATATCAAAATTTGCAGTTACAGAAAACTGAAAACTACTATTACCTGCCAGATTTTCCTCTTGGTTCTCAGAATTCAGAACTGCTTTTAGATTAGTTGCAGTTACCTGTTGATAAAAAAACTATCTTGACAACAAAAATGCTACACTCAGGAAAACAGTCATTGATAACTGTGATGCACTTTTAGTTCAACAGTACATGGACTACTACAACATTGAACAGTATGCACTGATGTATAAGAGATTAATTTCTTATATTTTTGTCTTTTAATGATAACATCTCCTAAATTTTTTACTGTTTCTTAAGACTTCTTCATCTGTCTGTAGTATTTTTGGAAGACTTTCCATAGCAGATCTCTCTTCCTTACCCCCTTTTTTATAGGATCACTTATATGCTTAGGTTTTTATACCAGATTCATTCAGCAGCTGATAAATACAAAAAGTATTTAATACATTTGGGGATGTTCTGGAAAGTCTTGTCTGACACAGCATCATATTCGAGTCTGGTTTTGCTTGCAGTAAAGCATTATTCAGAAGTCTCATATTTCAGATTCAGGTGGTTCTGTTCCATGCACTGCATGCAAATATAGCAGGATTCAAGTATTTTGTTTTTATAGGCCCAACATTATACACATTGCAGCAAGCACCCACCTTTACCTTCTGCAATTGTACATATTGTTCACTTCAGGACATAACAAACACTGCTAAGGAAGCTTAGGTTTTAGGATATAAGAAGGTAACAGAATTTTTTCTCAGGCCTCAAACCACCTCTCTTTAAAAGCCTATTCTGCAGACAAAGAATTCCTGTCATAGGCATACTTTAAAGAAGGCAAAGGAATGGGATACTACCGGAATGTAAAGATTTATTCTCTTACTATTAAAATGGTTTGAAGGTATATTGCAGGTCCCATGAACACTAACATCAGAGATAAATATCCTGCCTCTTTTCTCTGCTACTGTCATATTTTTCAAGTGACTGCATATCAACCAGCAAACATACATAAAACAGATGGCATATTACAAAAATTTTGCAGCACCTTTACCAGATTTATTACAGAAGGCAGCAAATTAATTATAAGAAGAGCACTTATACTATTTGCATATCTGCACACAAATCTCTCCAAGGTATTTACAGAATAAAAAGAACTACTAATCTGCATGCAAATTGTGAAAGCTTATAACTGCTAAGAAAATCTGTTTTCTGTGAGTAGCAGAAATAATACAGGCTGGTCTCCTATGAACTTGTGACCTAAATGCCACTATCACCATAATACATCCAGATTCCCTATGATACCCACACAAGGAAGAGAACTAAAACTAATACAAAGCCATGCATGTGAAAGCACCAGTCAACACCAATCTGCCTTCTCCTCAGTGGGGGTAACAATCCAAGTCTCCCCTTTGCCTGTCTGCTAATTTTCATTTCATTTATAGATAACTGTATCCTTAAAAATTCTCTTTTTGTTCCGTTCCAGTTACTTTTCTATTATCCTGTTACCACTTTTTTCATATGTGCGTTAAACAGGTTTAAAAGGGGGGACCTCAAAGAGCAATGGAAAGACTGAATGATGACATTGTCCATCTTTTGATCTTGTAAACCTTATTTACCCATAGCAGATAATCTAAAAACCATTTTCAAAATTGCAAGGCATCTATGCACACCAAATTTCAAGTTTCCTTCCCTTTTCATTTCCACTTTAAACTTAATTCTGCTAAAAATAGATGCAAGATAATGAAATCATAAAATGTCAACACTTTCAGTTTTAAACCACAACTATTTAACAATAAAAGTAGTTGCAACACCTTAACATCATTACCAATAGGTTGTGCAGTATCTAGGCAAACATGTCACCGTGGAAATTATTTTAAAAATTGAGTTAAGGCATGGTGGTACTTAAAGCACACAAATAAACAGCATTCAAAGATTTGCTGAGAGGTGATCTGGGTCAGGCAACAGAAAACATACCACACCCTCCATAGGTTCACATATTCTGACCCAACTGCTATGCAAAAAAAAGGTAACAAAACATTTTATTTAAATGGAGTATTAAAAGAGCTAAAATAACCTCATTAGGAAAGGAGCCTCTCTTCTATATGGACTGTATTTTTTTTTTTTTAAGTATAAAACTCATTAAATTACTGAAAAATAAGACTTCCAAGTTCAAAACATTGTGCTGGTGATATTAAGATCTACAAGATATGCATATTAGAGATGGTTAACGCTTCTGATATCAGTCCAGATGCAAATGATTTTTTTCCCCCATGAGAACAAAGAATTGCATTCCAAAAATAAGCAGGACCTTTTTAAATCAGTGTTGTAACCTTCCTATTTACATAACCACTTAATTTTTATTGCCAAAGAACTATCATAAACAGCAACAGTTTCAGAAAAGTTAAACTAGCTGAGAAGGTCTGATCATATCACTATTTGAGTTCCGTTTTCCTTTTATCTTTGAAAACTTTGTCATCAGAAATACAAAGGCTGAGACACAACAGTTTGGAACAAGTTACAAAATGTATGCACTAGTGGGAATTTTTATTGTACTACATAATGTGAAAATCTGATAGGAAAATAAAGGAAGAAAAAGGCTGCTTCTGCAAACTGTCAGATGAAGCATGCAGATCAAAGAAATCGCACTGTTGAGATTGACCTGTTTGAAATAAAAGAGCAAACCAGTAACTTCAACTTATTTACTAAAATTTATTTTCATTGGGCATTCACAGACAGCCATAGTATCAAGACTAGTTGTAGCTTCAATTCCTGTATTATAATTCATTTCCAAATACAAGTTATCAGCAGTCAAAAGCAAGAAGACATTTATTTTATCCTGGTTATTTCAATTCAGCAAAGTCCCATAAGTAGCCTCTTTCTCACCCACCCAGCAAGAGAGTTCCTGTGCTTTCTCTGCCACATCAGTAAGCACCAGTACAATGTATTTGTCCCGATTTTCTCTGATCAGGTAAAGGTCGACACAGCAGACAACCCATCAGCTGCAACTTAATAGATTTTAAAGACAAGGCTGCAGTGATTAGTTTGACTCCCTGTATACATCTGCCTCTCACATCTAATGAATGTTTCTGTCATCATTTGTTTTTCACAGAGTTTTTGTCATATACTAAAATATAGGGAAATTCTAAGTATATTTTTTCAAGACAACGAAATTTAATATCCACCTTTATGAACGTCCCATAGCAAGCTCTTCAAACTATGCTTTACTGGATCTCAGAGCAGAGCAAGTCTTCCCTCTCTTTCCCTTCGATGAAGTGCTACAAAGTGCCAGAATGGTATCCTCAAAGACTGACAAAGAAGTACTACTATAAAAAAATGAGCTAAACTACTCAAAAAACAGGAGAAGAGACAGGTTCAGGTGACCTAGTGAAAAACAGGGTGATCGTAAACCAGAAATACAAGTTAGATGTGTTAATCTATGACTTCTTGCAGAAATCACAGGGAAGCAGTAATGCCACCTGTAAGCTAAGGCAGGCTATTGCAATGATAAAGAAAAACAAGACATCTTAGAGGAGGTGAAAAGAGCTTTCTTGATTAGCTTAGCAAAAAGGTGTGTTTATATAAATACAGCAGTAAAACAAACATCAGAGTGAGAAGAGATGAAGTATAGTGTTGCACAAGAAAAATAACTGTGAGAAAATCATAAAAAATAGAGAGCAAATCTTACAAGAGCTAGAAGGGTGAAACCTCACAAATAATCCTTCTGTAAGAAGAGTGAGGGCAAGTAAAGTGCACAGGCTGGTTCTCAAAAGACTTAAGAACAGATTAAATGACATAGGAATTATTCTTGAACACAGGAGGCCTTCTGTGCTGCAGTTGATAATGATGTAAAATTTATGTTAGAGCATCTCTGAAGGCTATGAACTTCTAAACCTCCCAAAGATTTTTCACATTTTCTAACAGCAATTAAATGAGCCATTTTTTCTGTATATCCATTAGTCTAGTGGTTTACACCTCTTTCAAATGACTTATCAATTAAATTTTACTATATTTGTATGGCCTTGGTCAACGAATTCTGTCCTGGGTTTTAACCCAATATTCTAACAAGCTTGAGTTTCAACCCAGTCACACTATCAGCGTGATCCCTACAGTGATCAGGTGAACTTCAGAAAAAAAACATCAAGCCATTAAAGACATTCAAATCTTTGGAGATGTAGCTTTATCAATACTTCTAATTGTTTGTATCCGAAAAAAAAATAAATTCCTTGAAGCTATGAATACTAAATGCTTGATGGAATGTTTCCTTTGGACTCTTGTTACTTTTCATTGGAAATAAATAAACTTTGTATTTTGGGGTTTTTTTCCCAACATGTATTTCCAATAATAAGTTTTTGTTGCACCCCCTTCCACTGAAAAACTGTAAAAAATTCTAGGATGGGAAGGAAAAGGATAGAAGGTAAGCACATCTGAGAGGGGAAGAGTTAAACCAGCAACAACAAAAAAGCTAAGTACTTTTGAAGAGTAATACTTCCTTTTAGACTTCTCTGAAATTATTAGTTCTCTCACAGGTGAGACCAGCTGTACTTACAGCAGATACCAAGAACCATTCCTTTAAAGGGCAGTCTTTACAAGGAGGTCTCGATTTTCAGCTTTACTTATTTCTTTATAGGATGTCTTAGGCTTTTTTCCATTACTCAAAAAAAAAAAAAATTAAAAAAAATCTTTTCCTTAATCTTAGTTTTCTTGTATTTTATTTAGTTCAGGAAATGAACGTGTTTAGTTTCTTAGCTAATGTCTGAAACAATTCACAGCATCTTATACAGGCCCAGTTTAACAGCGTACATGGATTCTTGGTTGCAATGTACACTAATCAAATCTACAATCTCATCTAGATGCACTTTTAAACACAACTAAGTACGCCTATGCTAAATGCTAAGACATTTCACACCCTATCAGCCAGCTTGATCAAGAAACACACGCACCACAAGAAAAACTGTACTCCATCTTCCTAATGACACATTCTGTCTATAAACACTGCATTTCTTATGTGAACCACTCCAGTGACTTCTCCATTTCCTCTGTCCCCAAAACACAAATATTTTATTACAGACTTGTGAGCTCAGGTTTCGATGATCAATTAATGACAGGATTTAAGAAACCGTACTTCACATTATGGCATGCAGCAAACACCCCTCTTTGCATTGCTGCCCAGCTAAACTCATACAGACCTGCTGATACTTGGACAATCCTCCAGGACCAACCCACAGGCCCCAGGGCCTCAGTGTCCTGTCTTGCCTCTGCTCATGTCTCATACAGCCCTAGACATCAGACATCAGGTAACCTGTCATCCTCAAGGAACCTGAGATATTTTCTGCACAGGTCAACGTAGACTGCCAAACACTGTTAAAACAAACCACCTTAAAAACACATAGTAAAAAAGGAGAGGGGGAAAAAAACCTACTTTGTTCGCTGTTATTCAGGTCATTGTCCAGCACCTGAAGTAGCCAAAACTCTATCACAGCAGAAGGCAGCAACTCCAAACTTAAGGTTTCCCCTAGTCATTGTATCTCTGGTTTGATAAGACGCCTTCCCCGAATCCAGACCTACAACCATGCACTACAGGATTTACAAGGACGGACAGCATGAATTTTAGATTACAGGAAGGGCAGAGGGAAACACAAAGACAAGGCATAGGGCTGGAGGAGATCCAGGATCAGGCCACAAAGCAGTCTTACTATGTGTTCCAGGCTCATCTTCAGAGTTTAAGTGAAAGCAAATAAAGATCATCTGCAATACTGGACCAGGGGATTGACACAAACTGAGATTAACAGAAATGAGGAGGAAGTGGAGCTGACAATGCTAAATGCGTTAATGAGCTAACAACACTGCCAAAATCCCAGTGACAACCACACACAACTCCAGCCTGAATGAAGAGTGTTAAATCATATGCAGCTGTTAGATTTCAAAGCCTGAAGGTGTAATCATAGCAAAACAGTGCCAGTTAGCACATAAACAAGACACAGACACATACTGCGGACAAGCAATTCTGTTATAGGCAAGGACTTGATTAAAAAGACATTCCTTCCTTTATTTTGTTGGCAAATTAGTACATGGGCCCAGTTTGGTGTACCTGCCCCTTTTGTTTGCTTGCCTAATGAATCACCTGGGACAGAAGAGTCTCCTGTAAGCAATTACACAATAATGAACTATTTAGCACAGCTCTATATTCAAAGATCTGAACTGTGGCCCTGCAAGGACCATACTGACCTATAAAAGGTATTCTTTTGATAGCAGAGATTATGTAAAGACCTTGAGATTAAAATTCAGCTGTAGCTACCTACTTTATTGGGTATAAGCATGTCCATTCATGCAAAGGAATCTTTAAACGATTCTCTTTTACTATTAGAAGACCAAATCAATATAATTTAATAATGTAAAATGAGGATATGAGTTAAAAGTAAAACATAATAAAAATACTCATATTTAGTATAAATACATTACCATCTAACAGTATTTAACTATTTTACATTAACTACTTTTTCCCAAATCTAGTTTTTACAAAGTGTAAGTTTACAAATTTCAATTCACTGAATGTGAATTCTTGATAGTTTATGGTAAAATTATTTATAGAAGTGGGAAAAACAGTATTATCAAAAGTGCCTGCAATGAAACTTAAAAATAGGACAATTCTTCTTTGTCCAAAACACATTTTCTTTAGATATCTTTTTTGTACTAGTAATCTTAAGTCTCCTTAAAACAAGTGGCAGTTACGAAATGCATTGTTTCAAAATAGAAACACTTTAAGGAGAAATTTTCAACTCTAACTAGAGAAAAAAACAAACAAACAACCAGTAAGTGGTCAAGATAAACAAAGTACATTAAGATAAATCCTACAGCTTGTTTAAAAAGCAACCACCATCATAGAGTTTTCTTTTTACAAACAACTTTCCATCATCAAAAGTAAAAGAATATCTCAGAGAAGGGAGGAAAAAACCTCCACAGACAGTTATTATTGAGCATGCAGGGCAACACACCTAATGGCACGGTCCATTTGGGTTCACTGGGTTCAACCCACAGTATCGCACCCTAGTTCTGGTAGGTCTTACTGGCCCAGATGCAGCACTGCACGTGGATTTATTTAATTGGCAAGAGCTCAGTTTGAGCTGATGAACACTGCTAAATCTAGACCACAAGGCCACTATGTTAGCACAAGCAGTGCCAGCTTGGATACAGCAGGACTAGCACTGAGGCACATATATTAAATCCTGATCAACACTCACGGACTTTATACACTCTAATGCCACTATACAAGCTTAGGTCAGGAAACAGCAAGACGGATACACCTAAGCTAACTTTACATGGTGCCAACTCAGCCATGGCAGGGTTTATTAGCTCAGATTTGCAACAGCATAAAGGCATCTGAAGTACCCTCAAGCTCTTGGAAGAAATATAGTCACATTCACACAAAGTTGACCTAGTCACGCTGTTCCAGGCTTTTGCGGGCTTCCCAGGGCTCTGCAATTATCACAGCTGGTGGGAAGCTGTGTTTCTTCACGATGATCTGGAAATGTACCACAGGTCTTTCCAGAACAGGTAAGAGACTGAACAACTGCTGATATCAAAACCTACAGAGGAAAGTACACGTTATTAAAAAATGCAATTTTCAATATTGTCTACACTTAGGTCACTTCTGTCTCTACTGGTGGCAGCAGTGAAGATCACGGTGGGGCAAGTTCCACTCAGGTGCCATGGGAGGAGAGGGTACCTCACCAGAAAGCCTATATTTTATGAAACAGAGAACTCCTAAAGAAAAATAGATTAATTCCTTACCCCTGATCTCTAACTCAAAGAGAATTAAAGGCTTTTAACGTTTTCCCAATGCTTTGTTTATTCTAACATTACATGTATAAACTGTGCCTACTCTACACAGCTCTGGAGCTGACCATTTTTCAGTTAACTGTTCCTAGAACAGAGATTGACTCCTTCATCCCATTATTCATTTGTTTCCCCTGTGTCTGTTCCTAAGGGTTATGAATAAACTTTGGAAACATGAACCAATGTCTCTTGTAAATTCTTCCAATTGGGAGGATCCTGAAAAAGCTTTAAATAGTTAAAACTGAGCCAATTATCTCAGGGAGCTGTGAGAAACATGAAAATCAGTTTAAAAGCTAAGTGTTTATAGCTTTGACACCCATCACCCATTCATTCAACTAATTAAAATTACAATCGCAAATTATTTCAGAGTACTAGAAGTCATGCTTCATATACTCCTTGAAACATGCTCCACCAAACTTGACACATAAAATAAAAATACAGAGACTAAAAATATGCTAAAAATTATAAGAGAACTAAGATTTACAATTGTCTACCTTTGTTTATGTTTACTTACCAAGTTACAACATTCAAGACCCTTATGGAGTCTTGAATGCCAGTCCTTGATTTCAGGTCCTGATTACAAGGTGAAAATACAAGGGTTATTTCAGTTTACCATCTGTTCCCT
The DNA here is from genome assembly GCF_018691265.1 of Tyto alba. Lineage (NCBI taxonomy): Eukaryota > Metazoa > Chordata > Aves > Strigiformes > Tytonidae > Tyto > Tyto alba. The sequence goes on from NW_024881280.1 coordinate 13,108,697, forward strand.
TTCTGAAACCTTGCTATCTCTTCCAATCAGATATTTTAAAACAATTTTAACTGACAAATCATGAATTGCACTAAAAATATTTTATTAGTTTAAAATTTGCTTACTTTAATTGTAGGCCTTCAGCCCAATCTGTGAGACAGTAAGTGGGAATGCTTTCTAGCTCTCTATAACCCTCATCTGACAGGAGCCCAGAGAGCTCTACTCCAATGTTTCCTCCTCTGACTGTTCCTCCATACACTTAAGCATATTCACTCCTAACTTTCTATCTGTACTGCATTCTTTCTGATCTAATGTATTTTAGCCATGCTCAAAATTGTATTCCTTCTTAGTTACAATGAAATTAGAATTACTGATGCAGTAAGTAGCCTAAATTATTTCTCCCATTTGTTTTAGCTACCTAATCATGATTTTTGTCATAATCATGTTGCTCATTTATGTAACTTTGTCTGTCAGGGACTCACAGTCATTTCTATTCCTAAACACCTTTGCAATCTACAAATGTCATCTTACTGCCCTCCCTGTTTGTGTAATGTGAATGAATATATCTTTTTTTTTTTCCCCGAAACAGAAAAAATTATATCCTCTGGAGATAATCTTGGCACGATGATATTTGGCTGTTTACTCTTAACTATTAGTTCCCTCTCTTGGCTGATTCCAAATCTTTAACAGATTTTAACTCTAAGCCTGCAGCAAGCAACAAAAGAGGCTAAGTCTTTAAAACCTATACAGCCTGTCATCTCTCATATGTTTGCTTATACAGGCAATGAATCCAATCAATCAATCAGCTGTCAGGACCATACCAAGATATTCTGGCATCTGTAGGAGAATGACACCCCACATGAACACTTGCTCCTCTCGATTTACATTTCTTGCTGCTCAGAAGAAACCCAGCAGTTGCCACATTTGTAACATGGCAACGTGGAGCATGGTGCCAAGGGTTCCCCCTCACCAGCTTCTGCCCTACACACCCAGCCAAGGCAACGGTCCTGGAAATGAGACAAACAGAGCAGCAGCAGAATACTGAGAGGTTCCCACTGTGGGAGCCCACAGAGACACTGTTCCCTGGCAATCGCAGACCCCTCCTGCCTGACTCAGGGGGTTTGCGGTCTCTGCCCACTGGCATGCTACTGCACTTGGCATTACAGTCTCGGGCTGCGTATGTGTGTGACTGCCTCAGTCAGGAAGGCTAAATAGGTTATGATCTAAATAGCATGGGCTCATTTCTTGCCACTCTTATAGCCCTATCAAGAATAACATGTTCTTGTGGCCCTCCTGAAACTGCAAGTCATATACCTTTCTATACTGGTTTTCCTTATTTGCTCCGAGTCCTCCCTGCCTGATCAACAATGAGGAGGAAGAGGAGGAGGAGAATGACAGGAGGATGATGATTATTATAATTATTATTATTACTTACTGCACCCTTAGTAATCCTCACTGTTCACAAATGGCCAACAAGAATAGATACAAACCATATATGCCACTGAAAAGTTTGGTGTCTTTTCTGTCATTACATAATGACTTGCTCTTACTTGAAGCCTTTGAGCTGTGATGTTTTAAATCACTCATTTGAAGACAATAAAAATGGGAATAGATATCAATGTTATTTTAACTGGGAAAGAAGGAAACACTTCTTTGCCAAACTTTTTTCCTTTTCTTTTTTACAGTATATTCTAAGATCTGCGATATTAATAAATTCCCTTTTAAATGGGCTGTTGAGTGGATGGGAAACTGAATGCATCACACATTTTACTAGTCCATTCTGGAATTCCTCTCCTTGAAGTGAGTACTTATTTTAAGACAACAGCAAAAATAAAGTCTTAAATTTATAGGTATACATAGTATGCATGTTTGGTATGCAGTTTTCCTGAATTCCACTACTGACTTCTATTGTGAATCACCTGTGCTGAATTTTGCAAATTATTCTCATTCTCCTCTCGTTCATCAAGTGAAATTAATACTTCTCATCACTGAGGGAAAAATACTATTTTTTGGTACTCTTGACTGCAGAAGTCCTAAAATAGTGATTACACTTCACATTTATTTGTAAATCTTAATTTTTTTTTCCCACAAAATACTGACTTTCCAAAGAAAGTCTTTTATATTCTATCATTTTTATTTAATGTATATTATATATTAATTACAGCTATAAATTTTATGTGTATAAATTTTATATGTGTAAATATATATTGTAATTTTACATATCCATAAATATTTTATGTATGTGTGTATATATGGGTGTGTGTATATATATATTTAAAAAAAAAAAATGTTTTGGTTGAATAGTAGAAAAGGATACCCAGCAAGGCTGTGGACTCCCCATCTTTGCTGGTGTTTAAGACCCTGGAGGCCTCCCTGAACAAGTTGATCTTATTAGACTTGCTTTGTGCAGTGGCCTAGCTGATCTTCACAACTTCCAACCTAAATTATTCTGTGATTCTATAAAAAGGCTTCTGTTTCATATTTTAAAATTTTACTTACTGTGGTTTCAGTGTAAAAAACTTGGCATCAAAAATAGAGAAAAAAAGACCATTAACATTAGATGCCATTAACATCAGTAGCCTCTAGTTACATTTTGGAAGAGAAGCAGTAAGCTGAAAACTCATATGAATGTCCCATTAAAATAATCTGTAAGATCTGCTTGCATTTAGAACTGCCAGCAGAAGCACTGCTGGCCTTTCAGGGCTGCTGTTTTTAGGCAACCATCATATTTCATAGTGCTGTAGTTTCACAAACTAAAGCAGTAAGGCCTACAGAATGAAAATATGGAAATATTGCCAGATGTTAAAAGCAGGTGAATGGTAAACTGCCACATAAATTAAGATTCTATAAATAGCAGTGCTCTCATCAGAATACATAAGGAAACATCCTTAGCGTACTTTGCCACAAATGGGATGCTGTAACATTATTTTCTGAAGCATCTTAGTCAGTAAATCTATTTAAAATTATTACTGATCAAAACCTCTTGTGTAGAGTGACAGCAAATTCAGCATTGTTGAGAATTCTCTAGTGACTGGATTGCCCACCACTGGAAAAACTTTCAAACACCAAAATATTTTAATTTTTCAGAATTTTCTACTGAAAAAGCAATAGAGGATCTTGGTAATAAAAGCACTTGAACACTCCTTGTTTATTATGCAAGGCTTTCCCCCCCACACTTTGTATCCTCTACTTCATTTTCTCCCTCATATTTTAAGCATTTCAAAGACATCTATGGAGAGGAATTAAACTGGTATATAAGAATCTAATTTGAGGCTTCTCATTTCCCATCACTGGTGACTTGGAGGTCTTGTCTTTAGCCCCTACCCATTCAGTTTTGTGTCCTGCCTTTCTGGCAAGAAAAGCAAATCAACATCAGCATAGGCAGGGCAAGGCCACTGCTCAGAAGGGCATGGCAGGGGCTCAGCTATAAAATACTCTCCTCTGAAAAGGCAGAGTCAGGCTGGGAAATGTTTTAAAGGAGTATCTAAACTATTTCTGCACAGCAAGGCATACACTCTTTTGCTATTCCTTGGCTTGCAAAGATGTTGAAATATTTGAAATTATTTTTGTTGTGAAGAAATGGCACTTCGTGGCATTGCTGTTTAATTGGCCAACGTTTCACCAAGCAGAAAGATAACATTTCTGCTCTTCACAGTACAGAACAGTTTTAAATGCACTAACACATCAGAGTCAGCTGCTAACCATGCCAGGATGAGGGCTTTTTCACTACAAAAACAATGATGTCAACAACAAAGATGTGCACTGTATTGCTTTATTGCCTGTATTTTGATGTGGTTTGTGTTTTCTGTTGAAGTCTACTTGCAACACCCTAAGCCATGAGGGGGTTAGGGCTTCCCTGCTCTGGAAGTCGGTAAGCCACAGCTGGCTGACACATGTAGCGCATGTGATGAAGCACCTAGGAGAAGACAGCACTGCACTGAGGGTACACGAGTGTCTATAGTCAAAAAGGATGATGGAAGATACTGGAGATTGTGAGGGTGATGGGCTACAACCATCCCAGTTGAGCTGCCCCTCCTCCCTCACCAGTAAAACCTTTGTTTGCTTTAACCATGCAAGGGCACATAGAAAACTATATCAATTCTAAGTCTGTAGATTCATAGAAATGTTACCATGGTGGCTCACACTGGTGACATATCTAGGCAATACCCTGTAACCAGCAGTAGACTGTGCAGGACAACAGAGAAACAGGTGGAGGATGAGGCTTTAAAATAATCTGCCCCATGTGAAAGCTGCATCTCAGTTTCTACCAGTTAAATATTATCCTAACTGAAGCATTTTAAAGTCTTCTGATATTTCTTAGATTCATCTACAAGATTTTAAGATTTCAAAGCTGCATGCAAATACCAAAGCTCTTTTCAAATTTTGCTAGATTCCAGAATATATATGTCTGCAGAACTGCCTCATTTCTCTACAGGCCACCTCACACATGGTGCCACTCAGCAAGGATGGATTAGCACAGAACAAGGTAGTCCTGGCATCTGCGGGAAACGGGTCAGGGGACAGAGGAGCTGGACGACATGACCTCCAGAAATGCCTTCCAACCTTGGCCTTTCTGAGACTCTGAACAGCATCAGCTGCTGCCAGTTCTTCTGGCTGACACAGTTTTTAGGACATGTGCTTGTATACAAGACGCTGCTCATTAGTTCTCAATATCAACATTTTGAATGGATTCATGGGAGCCATGCTGCTCTGCAGAATATCTGTAATTCATTTATAATTATAAGAAACAAAATTTTTCCTCCTTTCTCATTTTGTCTCGAAAGGTTTGAAATCTGAACAAATTCATATTGCTTCCCCAAATTAGTTCCTACCTATTCTGACACAGAAGGTCTGTGAAATCACATCTAACCCAATAAACCGACATTACAACAGAGAGGAGGGTGGAAATGAAAGAAAAAAAATCACAAAGTTTAAATGACAGTGGTGCAGAATACTGCTTTTTGTATTTTCGTTAAATTCTGGGCTAAATTTGGGCTTTCTCCTCTAGTCTGGAGGAATATAGGTTTGAGGAAAACAAAGATAAAAGTAATTTAAAAAAAAAAAAAAAACCTAAACTATGAAAATGTTTGCAAAGAAACCTAATCCTTTAATACACCTAGACACTTCATAGAGGCTTTAAACTTAGACAGAAAACGTTCCTAAGTAACATTAAGAAAAATCTTAATGCCTTAGTTAAAACTATCAACATAATCACTATTAAACAACTAAAGCCCGTATTTGCAACTTCACCAGTTCATTGAGAAAGGCCATTTTGCTCCTCCAAAGAATTGTTCCATGAGTATGGAGCAGGAAGCAATTAAATTTTTTAAAACATCCACATTTATGAATTTTAAAAGTGCATAAAGCTTTCAGCATTGCTGTGACAGAAGAACTCTGACTGCCAGACACACATACTAAACATAACTGTTTTTAAATTCTTCGGTAAAGATGCCTGCTTTTGCCTACAGAAATTATTTAAATGCTGTCTATTCATCTTTCTGTGCTTATCTACCTTTTCCCCTTCCCTCAGGTTTCCTTCCAAATTCTAATTTTTAATACGATGACCAACTTCAAGTGAATTTTACAAAATTAGAGATGTCAAAAGTTGTAAGTTATTACAGAAAATTAGAGACATCAAAGATAGTAAGATAGAATGTATGGGAAAATCAATGGTTGGAGACAGGAGAGGCAAATTAGTGCCCTCACGAAGATAAGGCTCTTATTGATTCTAGTCTGTCAGCAGTCAGTCAGTCAAGCAACACGCACAGAGCCTTGAATCACTGTGAACATGGGATGAATCTGGAATTACCTGCTGTGTGACTGTGTGGTACCGCCTTTCCGCTTGCTAGCGTATTTGTAATTTAGTATTTGACTAGTTCCAAATGAAGTAATACTTAGAGCAATGCAAAACAATAACACAAACAGAAAAAAACAGAAAACACTGAAAACCAAGAATTATTTCTAATGTTCAATATCCCAAAACATGTTGGCATAATTATGTACATCAATGTTGGTGTTAAACGATTTAATGCAGGAAGATTCAGTAACGTATTAAAAAAAAAATCAGTATTAAAATTAGTAGTATTCAAAGGGAAGTTAAAATGTATTATAGATAATGAGGAAAGTTCTACACTGAGAGACAAGCAGTGCTATTCTGGGAAGTGAACAGATGGCTACAGAAGAGCAGACCCAGAAACCAAGAACAATATAGGGAGTCAAAGAAGCGGGACTGGGATGCGGTGTAAGTGGAGAACTCACTTTTCTTATTTTACTGTACTTTCTGACAAGCTCAAGATACTACAAGTCTACAATGGAAAATATATGAATTACATTTCCAGTTAAGCTAGTGACTTGCAGAGCAGTTTTGGCTATTTATTTCCCCATCTCTGTACATACAACCATTTAGAAAATCTCACTACTTTGCAAAACTTTTTCTCTGACTCCACAAATAACAGGGAAACTAAAAATGAGGGTCCAAAGTGTAGCTTATTTTATTTAAAACATTACTATAAAAATATTTGTATTACAAACTTTTAAAGAATTAGCTAAAGCCAAAACAGTACCCACAAACTTTTTAAAGAGTACCAAATTTTTGGCCCACTGTCACATCTGTAATTATAGCCCTTTAAAATTTGCAAAAGCTAGGAAAATCGATTAAATATTCAGAGAACTTATCTCAATAATCTCATCTCACATTTCCAAGAAAAAAAGCCAGCACTTCCCTTTCTTCCCAAATACGAGACATAGCCATGACAGCTGTAGAGTACAGGATATCTCAATGGATTTAATTTAAAGTTCCATTAATTCAGATTTACTTTTCCCTGGGAAAGGTAACAATCTTTGTTGTTTTGTGTTGGTTATTACTGAAACCTTAACAATAATTTCTGTGTTCATACCTGTAAAATGGAAACAAGAAGCATTTTAAGAGTTGTATTAGGATGAATAAAGTTCTTATCCAAACCCAGTAGGTCTTGGCTTCAGAAACAAGTCGGCTGGCTTCTTTCTTCAGCCTGTCAAAGTCCTTCTGGATGGCAGCACAACCCTCTAACATAACAGCCACTTGTCCCAGCTTTGTGTCATCTGCAAAGCTACTGCCATTATCCAGATCATTAATGAAGATGTTAAACAGGGCTGGATCCAGCTCTGAGCCCTGGGGTACACTGCCAGTCACTCGGCTCCAACTAGATTTCATGCCACCAATCACCAACCCCCTGCCCCAGCCATTCAGCCAGAAATTTCCATATATTAAGGACATTACCTTCTGTGTTTCCATTTTAAATTTGGGAGAGGAGAGGTAATATAAATCTTCATATGTCCTCTAAAAGGTCTTATTTATTTTCTTTCTTTTTTTAAAAGAACAGAAACAAGAGAAAATGGCTGTTGTCATAATCTCACTGTAACTTCAGTACAGAATAGAAGAAATATAAGAAATTTATTCAAATAAATGTTTTTAGGTGACTAAACGGAAAATTGCTTCTGGCACTCAGCTCCAAAATCACTAATCCTTATCTATGATTAATGATCTGTAAATAATAAAACTAACAAAACTCTGTGTGAGGTAGAAGGAGGTTATGAAGCCTACTTTACGAAAAATGTCTTCTGAAACCACTGACAATCTACAGTGTATTACATACTCCACAGAGGATGGTTTTCCCTTATGATTCTGATGAAGTTTTATTATTTAAAAAATGATCAAGTAATGACATATTAAATAAACTAAAAGATTACATTTTTGCACTGATATACTCTGCAGTTCTAAATCAGTGCATAAAGGATTAAACTAGATCCCTGTTTATAATTTGAAAATCAAATAGAAAAGATTAATGAATGAATATGACCATCTATACAAACACACTTTACTCATGCTTTGAACTGGCCACACATAAACAGGACCTCCTCCAAAAGCTAGCCAGATCCGCTGAAGTGATGCTACAACTGAGCCGAGCTGACAGCTCTGCCAAGGTCACCTCTAGAACTGAGCTACCACAACACTGACAGCAGGTACCTCGACTGAAGTATGGGTAAAACAACTCAGGTGTGTCTACAAATAAAAACTTAACTATATCCAGTACGAATATGCAGAATTACTGACACTAATCGGATACCTGTTCATGGTCCTAAAATAACAAAGTGCTGTATTTCCCATTCAGCAATTTTCTTATGTAACAAAGTGTTTCTCTTTGCCTTGTAGAAACAAATAATATATCTATCTCAACCTTGTGAGCTCAGTGGCACATCCATACTTGGAAAGAATGAAAAACACCTCTACTTATTATCCACCTATGCATTTACAGAGTTTCATGGGTTTCCCAACCTGTTTCCTTTTTATAAGTACAGAGCTGTAATAAAAAAAAAAAAAAAAAAAAAAAAATATTTACTTCTTCAGAATAGTTATCAGAATTACCATGCTCTCAACACTTTTTGATGCTGTGGTTAGCTGAAAAGCCAATACTATACAGGACAAGTAATTAAAAAGCTCTTATAATGGGTATGGGCAGGCAGTTCTGTGGGAGAAGGCAGTGCTCAGTGTCCCAGCTGATGCCCCTGAGCAGAAGGCAGCAGACAGTGGCTGCCAGAGGAAGGTCTCACTGGAGACACACCATTCTGAGACCAAACACAACAGAATTCTGCTGTTAAGCAGAGCTGAAAGAAAATGCTAAGCTGAAGAGACAGCTTCTGGCTTTTCCCATTTATTTTTGGAGGGCTCTTCAGCCTTCAGGGCCAAAGGCAAGGTGATTGCAGCATGCTGTGAAGCCAGACACCCTGGGAAGCCTGAAATCATTAAAACACTCATTTAGACAGAAGGAGAAAAGATGAGTGAGTACAAATTCCAAACTGGAAAAAAATCCTCTTTGTATAACATCTCAATTACTGTAACATGTAGTCACTTTCCAAAAGTCAATGAAGTGTCATGCTTTAGATTTGTCCACTTCTAAGCCACATTTCCTTTTTTCTCCTCAGACGTGTGCTTTTAACTATTTTTTAAGACTGCCATGCTCCTTGTACCCCTCACTGCAAACAAAAGAAAAAAAACTTCCAGTTGAAACAGAGAATGGAGATGTTCGTCTTTGTTGCTTTCTCATTGGAGATTCTGCTTCACAATCTTGGACAAGCACCAGAGAAAAGTCTCTGTGCACAAATAGATTTTATCCTTGATCTAGACACTCCGCTGTGTCAAGGATCAGTTATTGACCACATACATCATCCTTAAACTTCAGGTGACAAGCTAGGTATGCTGAGCTCACTCCATCTAGCACTTTCAAGCTGTTAAGACCTTGAATCTGATTTTTTATTTGGAGACTTATATAGAGAATAGACAGAAAAGAATGACTCGCAGCCTTCACTGCATTATTAAAATGCTTTAAAGCAAATTTTCTTAAGGGCTTATGTCTGACTTGCCCAGGTATTATTAATGCAATCTTGTTATTTAGCTGAAAGGTAATGAATTCCACAGAAGCCACATTACTGGTTGCCAGAACTGAGCAGTCTTCTTACCAATGGGATACGCTAGACAACATTAATGGGAGATAACAGAATAGAAATCACTAATAAGAAATTCTAATACTTCAACCTCAAATGCTTAATGAGTTCTGTACTTAGAATTCAATCAATTGTACCTCTCTTCCAGATGCAGGCTCCCAAAAGTTTTTGCCTCTTTCAACTTTCATATTACCACCTTTTATGTACTGTTTTAACCTGCCGCTGTTTTTCTGTAATCCAGCCTCCACCATAATGAACTGGCTGTTTTCTAAAAATGTAAGGTAAAAAAATAGGAGGAAAACCAGAAATCAGTGCTACAACATTGAAATAGTTGTATAACAGAGAAAAAAAATGCCATAATAGTGGCTTGGATCTGACAGGTACATTTCAGAAATGCCTCTAATAAAATTATTTTGCAGGGATTGAAATATTGCCCCTTACTGACTGAAGAGCAGAAGTACTCACATTTCACTAGGACTCTAAATTCACTAGAGCTTTCAGAAGCACAAGTTCTCAAAAACAGTCTAGAAAAGGCAAGATGGGAAACATGTATTTCGGGTACTCCTTGCCTGGATGAATGCACGTGTAATGAATGTAGCGCAACTCTCCTTAAAGCTAGATGCCTACAGACAACTCTACGGATCAGACACTAAAATAAAACAAACTGGCTGAGCCACACCACACAGCCAGTGACCTAGTACTCTTTGTTTTGCATTAAGTTGCAGAGAAGTTTTGTCCAAATCTGTCTAAATTTTTAAAAAATATGTATACCTGTCAGACAGGCCTGAAATTATTGCATCTGTTCACAGCTGTATCCAAGTAGCACCAAGGGAAAGCTAGCAGTGAAGGGTCAACAGACTCTTTTTCATCCTCTTATCAACAAATGTCTAATCCACTGCAAAATTAAAATCTCAAAACACATTAAAGTTCGCTAATTGCACTAAGAATAGCACTTGGAAAACTATCACTGCGTCTTTTCCTTGTACATACACCCCCTCATAAACCCTGCAGAACAGATCGTCCTCTTGCCCGTGCCAAGGGAAACGCTGTATTGGGAGACTTGTGGAAGACGCTGTACTTGAGGATTTAGGGATCTCAAACTGGCCATGTGCACCCTACTGCGCCTCGTTCTTTGTTAGGGCTCGAGAAGCCCACGGGTCAGCACGAGTAGCGCTGCAAGGGGACCTGCCAGCATGCCCCCGGCCGCACCTCTGGAGGCTGTGACAGAGATGCTATCCCAGGCTCTCAGGAGAGCAGAAATGGCTTTTTGTTACACAAAATAAAAGGCACCGTGGGAGCGAAGAGGAACCTCTTCACAGACAGCATCTGCGCAGTGTGCTGTGGGAAAACCCACCACCTGATGCTGCGTGGACATGGGGTTCCCAGCCTCTGCAGGGGCATAGATTTCATCACTATCGATATTCTCCTTTTAATTATTTCTTATGAAAATGACTGGTTTCTCATCCTGTTTGTTGGCCAGCCTTTCTTACTGAGATCCAAAAAGATTCCTGCATCATCTCCCTCCCTCCCACCTCTGGTGCAGAATTAATGCAAAAAGTGAACAAAGGGTAAAACAGTTGAGCTACGTGGCCCACGTATCATCTCCTTCAGTATTTTCATTACTTTTTGTGCCCCCACTCTACATTCAGTTTTTGTCCCCTCAACTTTATATATAGCTATAAATATAATTTTAGATATGCTATATAATCTTTATAGAAGTTATAGAGTTTAATATAGCATTTTCTGGATTCTGCTGTATTATGGAAAAAATTATGAAGTTGGAAACAGCACTTAGTACAATCACTCTAAAACAATAAGGTATTAAGTTAAATGTTCATTAAAATCATAAAAAAATAAAAATTACACTACAACTGTGTTTTGCTAAAAGACCCTTACAGTGATACTCAACTGTGAATTAAATGCTAGTCCAAAGTCATCACATAACAATTCATGAAAGGTATAAATTCTGCCAAGACACATAGACTATGAGTAATGAAAGGGTAAATCCAAGACAGTACTGTAACACTTCACAGCCGGAATTCCAACAGGCACTCTGTTCAACACGTTGCAAACAGCTACTCTCATTATCAAAGGTAAACAAAATTTTGAGAGTAATCTGAAAGATATGTTAAACCCTGAAATCAAGTTGTTTATTCAATCCTTCACAACTAACTGGAGACAATTAGTGACTACAAACAATTTTAGTTTTCTTAAGAATGCTTATCCGAAGACCTGAGTCACCTACCATTACAGAAAAAAAAATCTAAAATAATGGTGGAAGGGAGGAATCAGCACCTTTGTTTAATTACAACAGAAGATTGGAATACACCACAAAAGACAAATAATTTCAGTAGAGCAGCAGTTGTAAAAGGCACATCTGAGATTAGAGTTTCAGTATTTAAAGGCTCTTCAAAAATTAAACTGTTAACGTTAACATTGCACGTTCAAACCTGACAGAAGTGAAATCTGCAACTAGAACTATGGTTACAGCCTCTTTCATGAAAGGCAGTGGATTACAACTTCCAGGAAAATAATCAATACTTATAAATCTTTTAAAATGGTAAAGGAGTAAAAAAAAAAAAAAAAAATTGAAAGGAGAAACAGTGGCACTAACTAAGTTCCTAAAAAATCGCTCCAGTAAGAAGAGATGAAGATAGAGGAGAGGCAGGAGAAAGAAGTAAAAACTGGTTAAATCACCACCAGAGGCTGTTTTTGCAGAGAAAAATCTCCATTCTAAGGCTCCTCATCTTAAAATAATGTCAGAGCTGGTTTTCTCACTCATAATGTATATGAATGACAACACTTATAACTTTCATTTACATGGACTACTCCACTGAAGTCAGTGGTAACTGCTCTATTTCACTCTGTAAGATGGTTCACAAAACTCAGTGTTATAGGCTGATATTTAAGATTACTCAAAAAGGGATGAAGTATTCACACAGACACACCTTTACCAATGCTCTAGAAACAAAAAAGTTGCACCTCTGCAGAATATTTCTCTTCTAATGTTACAGTTTCTATTTCTTAAAACTTGGCAGTAAAAAGGGGTGGAGGTTTCCAAGCTCTCATTTTTGGTTACAATCACTGTATTCTACATCCACAATCATACTGCTGTGTGACCGCTCAGTCTGTTCCCTCCCAGGCAGTAGGTACTGTCCTCAACTAAGAATCCTGAATGACAAAACAACTCAGGAACATTTGGGCAAAGACTGAAATAACGGTAACAACATGTCATTTTTCTTAAGACATGACTAAAATAATATATAATTGGTTCAGAAGAGGAAGTTAACTTGATTTAAGGTGAAGCTTAAATGTAAAATAAAATAGTGGATAAATGAGGAAAAAAGGATTCTGATCGCATTGACTGTCATCTGGTAAAACCCGAATGTAGTAGAAAGTCTAAGTTATTGGCATGCAGTAATGCCAGCCAAAAGCTACAATAAATACTGCAGGCAAGTCAATCCTGCCTATTTGTTCAGAAAAAGAAGAAAATTTTTTTTTCAGGAATTCTATTCCTTCCTTGTCCTCCACCTACCCACTGCCAATTGCTGCTTCATCTAGTACTTTTGTGCCTACGGAGGAGCATGAAGAGGGCGAAGGAATGAATATGTTTGGACCCACTCCCCAACCAGTCAGCCCAAATCCTGCCTGTGCTCGTAAAGGCAGCCTGCATCAGAGCCACTGCCAGGCCACAGCCTGCGCAGCCTGAACCCACGCAAGACAGGAGTGTTTGCATTAGCTACAGTATAATCAGTCCCACAATAGTCAGAGAAGACAAAAGGCCTGTGATGCAGTCCCTAAGCACTTAATTATTCAAACCAGCTACTCTTCATCTTTTTTTCCTTTTTTTTTTTTTTTTTCCTTCATAACAAATCCTTCTATTTCCTTGGGTTTTGAGCCCTTTGGGCTTTATATTTCATATTTTTTCTTCATAATACTAATGGCTAGAACTATTGCAAATTTACAGATTCCCCTGTAATAACACAGGTCCAGACACTGGTAGGTAAAGAAGGAAATTCCAAGAAGGAAATTGTATTTCAACAGTTCATTGCACTGAGTACAATACCCTATGTCTAGCATTCAGTGTAGTAACACAACCAGGAAAACAACTAAATCAATCCAATATTTAATAAATTTATTATGCTCATTTAATTTCAAATTATTCAGCATCTGTCTTGCTGTCTTCAATCTTTTCATATAAGCCTCAGCAATTAACCAATCAGGAAGGCAATTTATCAGACCCAGATTTTGGCCCTCAAAGCATCATCTCCAAAATACAGTGAAATCAATGTTTCTACAAAAAACAGAATGCAAAGAAAATATATGTGCAATTGTTTTGGCTCCACTGCAGCTTTCAGTATTTCATAATGAAAATGTTTGCAATTTTAGCCTTCAGTCTGTATATTAATATGCTTACAACAAAGTCTACCTCAACTTTGTCTTTGAAAAGAGCCACCTGTAATTAATTAAAATCTTTTGATTAGTGATACTAACTCTCTAAAAGTTACTAAGATTAGCAGATAAATTAATAAGAGGTAAACTCATTAAGAGTAACAGTTATTAAAGCTAATAGATATATCAGACTATCTCCATCTATCTGATAAAGTTAGTCAGATAGCACAGGTTAAAAACAAGCAGTCTACAAATCAAACTAATAAAAACATGGCTACTGCTCAGTTAAAGTTAGTTATTTATTTATTTCAGCTTTATTGTAAATACAATTTAGGAAGTACATGCCTTCTAATACACCAATGTGAAACACTGTTTGCAATACCAATTTTTTTCCAAGTTCAGTATCTGCAATATATCTTCATTATTAAACATGGATGCTGATCTTAGCAGTGTTTGTAAGGACTGGCACAAATGAATTCTCTGTAGGAGTGAGTGAAAAAGCAAGAAGCTCACTTTCCTTTATAGAATTCATATATAAACTGGAGATAAGAATTATTTCCAATCATGGCAACAACTGACTTTATGTGCACTGTTTAATGGTGTTAAAAAATGCACCTGCTTCTCATAATCTTGTCCATAATTAGGCATCTGATGATTTCACATTTTAAACTCAGATTGAAAGAAAAAAGATTAAATCATATAAAAATGCCACTTTCATACAAGAGTCATATATAATCTTTGGCTACCTGTAAAATTTTTTTAGAATGTGGGTTAAATGCGGAAGTACATCACAGGAAAAAACACACACACACAAAAAAACAACCAACAAAAAAAAAAACAAACCAAAACAAACCAAAACAAACCAAAACAAACCAAACCAAACAAAAACAAACAAAAACCCCCCCCCCCACACACACACACACAAAAAAAACAACAAAACAAACAGCTAACTCCAACATACAACTTTTTCAGTTCCTGTTGTAGGATACTGCATAACTTCAGGTATATCCTAGAGTGCTAATAATATGCATTATGGGGAAAGGCAGTGTAAGAGCAACAGAAGGTCAAAACATTTATCTGTTTCAATGGCAGCAGTAGAAAATTGCCACTGCAAGTCCTTTATGCATAAGCTCATATACATCACACTGAAATCAAGCAATTCAGTTTTCTGAGTATTCAATCAGTGTTTGTAATAAACAAACTTGATTTTGATGAAATTAACACATTTTTCCGGGCTTTGACAAAATTTATATTTTTGATTTACACTACAACACAACATTGAAAAAAAGAATAATGAGCCTGTTGTGCAATATTTTGAAAAAACTTCTGCAAAAGCAAGATATATAAACTTATTACCGCATACATCTCTGTCTCTCTTACTACAAAGCCCACTTCATTATATATGGCAGTGATTCTGCAAGAAATAACAAGGGGAAATTATTTCAGATAAGTATTCCATGTCTAGTAATCATCCCAGAAGTGAGCATACAGTTACGGAAGCTATATTAGGAAAGTAAAAATAAGAGCTTCCCCCTGACCTTAAAATACAAAATATTCCTACAGTTTAACAGGATTGATCGACAAAGATCACATCTTCCAGATAGTTACTCATCTCAGTCTTCCTCTTAATCTTAGCATGCCAGAGATTATTTTGTGTAAATAATAGAAGCCACAATGTGCTAGCATTCTTCAGACATTCAGGAAGGGATGGTCCGTGCCCTGGGGAGCTCAAACTCTGAAGACAGGTAGACAGGTAGACGGAAATCAGGGAAAACAGAATTAAAAGTCGAACAAAACAACTACATTCACTATTGGTATCATGGCAAAAATTGACCTGTAAATTGTGAACATGACAAGCTAAAAGGGTGGCTGGAGGGGAAGAACCAGCAGATGAATTCTTCTAGGTTGTGCCATGCACTGATACTGAAGAGCAGAAAGCAAAATTGAGTGTGAAGAAAGCTGACAAATAAGCAAGTAGGAAGCTTGACAAAGGAAACGTAAACAGAAAGTTATATATTGTGTTTCATGTTCTAGTTTAACTTCCGTCATTTCTTAGCTTCTACTTAATTCCTTTTATTATGCTGCTAGGGTTTTATTAATCAAATCACTCGGGCTCTGTCAACATTCTCAAAACATTAGTCTGTAACATCTCACCTACACAGAAATAGTTATTTCAACAGAAAGGCCATCCTTCGAAGACTGTACTGGACGTAAAATACAGTCCTTGCTGTGAGCCTGGAAACGCAAATTAAATTTGTATCTTATTTTTCTCCATTGTTTTTGCAAATTTAATAGGCTCAGTGTTACACAAGCATTGTTGTAATTCTATATAGTGAATAATGTTTTACACATAAGGTTTCCACAAATCAAAACAACTGTCCAAGACCCTCAGAGAACCGGCAGAAGGGAGCTGCATGAACACCAGGTTTGTGTCACAAGTATAGACTTCCTGTTTCTGCCCTTCATTTCTCCTTCTTGCTTGACACATTTTTATCTGAAATCTGTAAATCTAAGCAATTAACTCACCAAAGTGGCTCCAAACACCTTTAAAACTTTATTTTTTAGTTTTTCCTTCCTTTTTTTTTTTTTTTTTTTAAATAGAGACTAATTTAAATATTGTCCTAAACTTTCCATGGTTAACAGCTACTTAAATCATCTGCAATTCCACTTCTCCAAAGTCATTTTCTGGTAAGATTTTGTATTCTGTTTTCTAGGTGTCTAAACACCAAGCAATGAATCATGACTAGTCTGCTAACATTTTTGTTGATAGTCCATTTTTTAAAAAATTAAATATTACACAGTAAGATCAAGGCTCTGATCAAAAATCTCTAGAAGCTGTTCAGATTTCCACAGGATTAAAAACATTGTTGTAAGAACTTCCTCTTTGAATGAACAAGAAAAATAGCTTGTAACAATAACAAGCCCATTACAGAACATCATATTATATCATAGGATCACAGAATGTCTGAGGCTGGAAGGGACCTCTGGAGGTCAGCTGGCCCAACCCCCCTGCTCAAGCAGAGCCGCCTAGAGCAGCTTAACCAGGACCGTGTCCAGACAGCTTTTGACTGTCTCCAAGGATGGAGACTCTACAACTTCCCCAGGCAACCTGTGCCAGCGCTCAGGCACCCTCACAGTAAAAACACGTTTCCTAATATTCAGAGGGAACCTCCTGTGCTCCAGTTTGTGCCAGCTGCCCCTGGCCCTGTCACTGGGCACCACTGAAAAAAGCCTAGCTTGCACCGCTTCGCACAGTCCCTTGAGATATTTATATACACTGAGCCTTTTCTTCTCCGGGCTATATGGTCCCAACTCTCTCAGCCCTTCCTCACCTAAGAGATGTTCCAGTGCTATAATCATCTTCATAGTCCTTCACTGGACTCTCTCCAGTATGTCTTTTTCTCTCTTGTATTGGGGAGCCCGTAACTGGAACCTGCATGCCAGGTCTGGCTTCACCAGGGCTGAGTAAAGGGGAAGGATCACGCCGCTCTGCCCAATACAACCCTGGTACCATTAGCCTTCTTTGTCACAAGAGCTCACTGCTGGCTCATTTCAACTTGGCGTCCACCAGGAACTCTAGGTGCTTTCTGCAAAGCTGCTTTCCAACTGGGTGGCCCTGAGCATGTCCTGGTGCCCAGGGTTGTTCCTCCCCAGCTGCAGGACTTTCCACTTCCCCTTGTTAAACTTCATGAGGTTCCTGTGTGCTCCCTTTCTCTAGTCAAGGTCTCTCTGGATGGCAGTGTTGATATATCTGCCACTGACCCCAGTTTTGTGCCATCTGCAAACTTGCTGGGGGTTTACTCTGCCCCACTGTCCAGATCATTAATGTACATGTTAAAAATGACTGGACCCAGTATTGACCCCTGGGGTACAGTGCTAGTTACTGGCCTCCAACTAGACTTTGTACCACTGATGACTGGCAGTTCTACCAGTTTTCAATCCAGTCATTTCATCACAGAAGTTTATCAGTGGTCAAGCATGACTTCCCCCTGGTGAATTCACACTGACTACTCTTGATGACTTCCTTGTCCTTCAGATGCCTGGAAATTTCAACTAAACCTTCTTTACAGATCCCCTTCCAGGAAGCCAATGCAGTTTGAATATTGATGTACAATATATACCTATGAAGCTCTATCTTTAGAGCAGCCGAGTGAGAGAAGCATCACGCATTGGGATGCAGTGAGCAATCCTAATGCCATGCTTTGAATTTCAAAGAATAACATTTGGCTACAGGTAACTGGGCTGCAGCATCTGTTCAAAGCCAACTAAAGTGTAAGCATTATAGACTTCTAACCAAGATTAGAAGTAAACAGGTATGTTCATATTCAAGAAATCCACTTTCCAAAGGCAGTGAGCTACCAAGAGCTGCTGTTAGGAAAAAGCATGTTTCTAAATAAAAACGAAGTTAGACCCTTTGTTGAGACTTACGTCTCTTTTGCTGGCTGTATCTCAGCTCTCCTGCAGTGATTAATAAGCTATCTCCCTGCTCACTGTCTTGGCTTCCCACACCCTACGCCTTCCATACGACCTATTTTCAATGTAAGCTCTTCCAGCAGAGATCATGTACCATGAAAGTTTGTTCCTGATCTTAATTTGAACCACTAGGTGCTGCTGCAACACAGACAATAAATAATTACAGCATAAACTGTCCCATAAAATTATCTGGGATCTACACTGTACGTGAGAAGACTGACTTTAGAACAGTACATGAGAACTCTTAGTAATGTCATCCTTCTGCCATGCTGCAACAGAAAATGAGCAGTTTCCAGCCTGAGGAATGAACTTCTGTTTTTCTTGGACTACAAGCTTTATTCACTGCTGTGTGATTCAAAAGCTGAACATGAAAATCGAGCATAGATCAGTCTGTCTGCCATTGTGCTCTAAGCTAAGCATCTAATGGCCAGAAATGCCAAAGCTCACTCTCATAATTGAAGTTTCCAGCAGAGCATGTAGCAAGTAACACACTGCATACTTGCTCGTCAAGGTAAAACACTGACAGCCTGGCCGTCAGGCAGGACTCTTCCTTTCGATCTCCCATCTCTGAGAAACCTCAGCTATCTCAACTCTTCCTAACAGAACATTTATGAGCATTACTAGCTTATCATGATTCCCAGAACAAGTTGTCCCAGGATGAGTTCTATTTGCATTCCCTGGGGCCATATCAGGTATCATATCTGGTTGTTAGCAAGTTTAAAAATCTACTAACAAATGGAGACTAGGCTGCCACTACCAGGCTGGTCTCTCCAAGAAGCTGATATGATTTGACAGAAACATTATGACAATAATGTAACAGGTATGTAAATTAAGACTTGTGAACAACAATTCTAGTGGTAACCATAAGGCTCTGCTCACACAGACAATGCACACTATTAGGTTTTGATTTCTCTTTTTGACAGAGAAGTCGTATCCCAGATTAAATTTGAAATAAACTGATGTCTTCTGTAGGAGACAAATTAAGTTGACTCTTTCAGTTTCATAATGCATAGTGCTGACACTTTTCATAGGTCTGTTCTCCAAACAAAAAATTCAAGAACATTCAGATTTCCACTCTATATAGTGAGTCACATTATCACCTCTTTTTAGAAAGACAAATATAACACCACCACTAACTGTAAGAACTGTTGCCTTAATCACAAATAGTTCTAATGTTTTAAATAGTTGTCTGGGAGCACATAAACAGTATTCAGAAAAAGCCCATCATACACTCTAGCTGACAGTCACCAGTGTTAAATTCCTTTTAACGTCTAATTTTGATTGAATTCCTGGAGATCTGGGATGAAACAGATGTAACTTAAATGTGGGTAAGAGTACTCTTAGTTTCCTCCTAACATCACAGACTAGATGAATTTCTTTTTTAGGAGGGATTAAATTTTCCATGATGCTACCAAGAACTGAAATCATTCTTGAAAGAAAGGGAGCACATTAGTGGATTTTGCTTGAAAACTTGCTCTTATATACCAGTGAAAAAGTGCACAGTCACATAACCACACTGTCAAAGATCCTGCCAGACTACCTACAAGAAAGGGGCGGTAGGAAAACCATTAGTGAGAAGCAGTTGACTGACTACATTCAGGTGCCATATAAAACCTTTGTGTTTAGGTGATAGCTGAAACACAACTCTGATCCTTCCTGCTTCAAAAATAAATTATTCTGCACAGGAAGACTGGCAGTCAGTTGTCATTTCTGATTCCATATAAATTTGTATCATCTAGTTTGACCATTTTATGATACAATCCAGACAATCCCACCCAGTAATTCAATTAATCTCTCAGTAGGGGTCAATTGACTGGTCTGCAGAATCTGGTCCACAATTTTCTTCCCAGAACTGACAGGGAACATTTGTTTCAACAATGATAGATGTAGCCTGAAAAAATGAACATTTCCCCCCATATATTCAGTCTGGCTCTTACGGCTGCTGAAGAAGGACCGTTCTTTCAGTGGAGATATAGACCTTTTTCTTGGGAGTCCTGACAAAAGTTATTCCAACTGTCTGTTACCTTAAGTCTTCTGCATCTCATTCCTGATACAAATATGTCTGGCATTTGCTTACCTAGTCTCCTGACCTACAGTGTATCTCTTCTAAAAAAATCCTGGAAAGGAATTTGAAAATACTGATCCAGGAGGACTTGACTACTGTACTGCCAGCTGTCTGGTTTTGGGATTGGAGCTGGGCTTTTTTATCTTCCAAGACTCTGGGACAAAATAAAACAGTGGTGACCTGAAGCAGAAACTACTTCCCAAGGCTTTAAAAAAAGGCTTACCACAACTTCATCTTTTAAGTTTCTTTTTCTTAGCCATATCATATTGACAGTCTACAGTTATCTCACAATCAACATGTACTCACTCCTCAAACTCACTCTTCTCTGCTGTTTTCAGCTGATAGAAGAAATCTATTGCAACATTTTTCTAGATATCAGGTACATTAAACATGCATTGTAACATCTTAACTTTTTATGTCAGTCCAGGAGGACTCAACTTCTTTTACATAATATTCTGACCTATTTCAGTGTTGTTTCCCAGCTATTACTGCCTCTGTCATGGTATTTCTGTTAGGCAGAACTAGAAGGATATTCTCCCAATGTTCCAGTAAGTCCGTTCTCTTCTATTTAAGTCATGTTTAAATAGTTTGCTACAGGACAAGGTAAACCTTACAACATTCAGTCATCATATAAACTTTAAGTTTTGTGTTTAATCATTATAAAGACACCGTAACCAAGGAGTTCTGCAGGATAAGTGGCAGTGGGCTGAGCCTGACTGATTTAACTAAGCTCCCATGTACTACCATTACTACTTGACTGAAGACCAGACAAAATAAGTCTAAATTTACTTTTCAGGAAAAAGAAAATCTAGTCCACTTAATGAAAGAAGGTTTAGTCTTAGCAAAATCTACTTGTCAATGATGAATTTAATGCTTTTTGTTTGCCTCCCTATTTTGAATTATACTTTCATTAATATTTTAAGGCAAACCTTTTAGTCAAACTAAAATGCCCAGTAATTCCACCCCTACATAAAGACAGACATAAAAATTTGCTATTTTGTAGTTATATGTCGGTATGTCCAAAATATTTAAAATCCCTGCTACCTACTTACAAGACTGGACTATGCAGAAAAACGATTCTTTCTCTTCGCCAAAAGAAACTCCTGGGATAAAATTCATATGCTTAAGCTGCAGACTGCAATCAACATAGGGGTCTGAAGTGTCTCTTTCATTATCTTCTTTATCTTTGTCTAAAATGGTAAGTTCCTAAATGTGAATCAACAACACTTCAATAACACAGAAGAGCTCTCCTGAATCAGAGAAGAATTTGTTTCCTTGGAGCATTTGTTTCTATTCTTGCCACCAACTTGCTGTGAATCACTGGGCCAAGTCTCTTCGGCATGTGGTGCCTGACATGGGCATCCCTGTAACCCTGTCCTAAATGGTCACGCACTTCTAACTGCTACAGTCATCAAGGCACACTGAAGAAATGAAATACGCTATTAATATGAAGAATTTAGAAAACTAGGAGGTCTCAAAGCAGACATCACAATAATACAACAGTTTTGACTGGATAAACTTCAAATCTCCACTCCTCCGTTTGTCATCTGTGGAAAGGAATACTACTTCCTTACATCAGAGGAGATAAATAAATTCCACTTTCAGGCAAACTGATATGCTGAGATGATGAATTACACAAAACCTGGCAGCAAAACTAGTTTCTTTTTATCCATTGTACTCCTGGGATGGCAAAGAAGGCTTATTGCTCATAAAAAATGACGAGGTTATAAAGAAATGCATAGCTACATATTTACAGCATTGATGAAGTTCCCCGTAGGAAAAGAAAAATTTGATGATTACAGACTAACATAATGTTCAGGCTTAAGACGACAGGCGTTTTAAACCCAGGCTCTTACTAAATACGATGTGCTGTGGTTTAGAACCTCTACAACATTTAACTTAGTTTTAAAATACATGATTAAAGGCTGAATAAGGTCCTCGGATTCACTAATACTTGGTGGAAGTGTATGTACTCTAAGTTTTATAGCATAGTTTAGTTTTTTCTGTAAATAGGGATATAATCTCAAAAGATAATGCAGAGTATATTAAAGGAAAGAAATCCAAAGAAGCCTTACTGGCTTTGACTAACATTCTTCCAGGTAAATGTATTTCTGGCACCTACCATAATTTTACTTTTATGGATACTCCTTGTTAGATGTTCTAAAGCAACTGACACTTTCCTTTTGT
The DNA here is from genome assembly GCF_018691265.1 of Tyto alba. Lineage (NCBI taxonomy): Eukaryota > Metazoa > Chordata > Aves > Strigiformes > Tytonidae > Tyto > Tyto alba. Next base: position 13,131,273 of record NW_024881280.1, read on the forward strand.
CTTGAATAAAATTTGAATTTAATATTAAATTTCACATTATCTGTTAAAACTGGATTTGGCTTTAGAAATCAGCTACCATGACTTTTGGAGAGGAAGAAGAACAAGACCGTAGGCTGCCTTAGTACAAAAATTCCCATTCACAGTTTACAAAAGACATCTGAATGAATAGCAAAGAGGGGAGAGAAAAAAAAAAAAAAACAAAAACAAAAAAAAAACCACCTGAATGAAAAGTGTTTGCTAAACATCTGTTATCTATCATCATACTATTAATTTCCCCATATGCTTACACATTTATTAGAATGATTATTAGAAATATTAATTTCCTGGAGTGCAAATTTTCTATGTACCTATTCATGTCTGAAAAGAGATGTTCATAGCAAAAGAACAACAATTAAAAGCTATTGTTACAAACAGGAAAAAAAAATGTTTCCTATTATCTTCCTAAACACCTAAGTGTTTTCCTAACAACAACCACCAGAATCTTTTGTTCCACATAAACCTCTACTTACCAGCTCCATCACTGTCACTAGAACTTTGTGCCGCTCTACTTTAGCTCATGCATGCAGCCCTGGAGAACAGTACTGCAAGGGCAAACACTGCAAGAACAGTACAGTGTTTTTGTTTTAAGGACTGACAGGTCAGGATTTCCCACAAGCAAAACATATCCTCCTATCTGAAAACATTCTCAATACAAGTCAAAGTAAACCACTGACTTGCTATATTCCAAATAAAAATATCCCCCCTCCCAAGAGTTACAAAGAGAGACTAACAAAAATTCTAAAAAGATGCTCACATCTCTGACGTAAAGTCAGATTTAAGACTGTTCTTAATCTTAAAGCAAATCTTACTCTCTGTACAATGAGTCAGATGTCAAGACGCTTCCCATCCATTGAATCCATGAGTCTTTCTTATGAAGACTTGCACCCTTAAATTAGCCGAGAAAAGGATTTGGCAGTTGTGATAAATATATACACAAGTTTCTCTTCTGTTTCATCTGGATTCAAACCCTCATTTTCTTTGTTCCCTCAAGATTACTGATCACCAGCTTTTTTTAGAAAGCAGTTTCAAAAACTCCTCTCCTGGATTACTGAATGACTCAACCATTCTGGAAAGAATAATTACATTTTGGAAGTTTAGATACAATTGCCTCCTGTCCCATCAGCTACCAGAACCTTTTAATAAAGATCTTAACATGCAACTAGATGCAAATATAAGCAATGAGTTGCTTTACAGTGAAAGAAAACAGTTTTCTTGTCTACTATGGCAATACTCAAATCTCAGTGCATAGCTTTTCCATGTTAAATTTCCTAAATTTTTATATATTTCATATTTCTATTTCATATAAAACGTTGCATGTCACATAAACTAACACACACACTTCAAACAAACCTACAGGTGGGACTAATGTATGCAGTTTATCACTGGATCTTAAATTTGGGCCAATTAAAACCAATATCCATAATATTCATCAATTGATAAAGGAAAAATAGATTTGAGTTGATGGACTTTGAGGGAGACTGTAATAGACATGAACATCTACCTTTCAAATAAAGTAAAAGAAAGAGATAGAAATGTCTTTTATCTATCTTTTACTTAGCAGTCATTTGTATATTTTGAAAATTATTTACTAAAAATAAATAAATAAATCACAGGCTCACATAAAAACTCTCTCGCACTGAGAATTTAAAATTCTCTTCAGCAATTCTGAAGAGTCTCAGATATGAAACTTGGTATGACCGGCTACTGAGTCTTCCAAAAAGGCAAGAGAATAATGTCTCGTTCAGCTGAGATGTCTCCTTTGGGTTAAAGAGTAACCACTCTTTTAATGTGGAACATGTGCTCTACATTATCAAAATGCTAATAAATAATTTTTGTATCAACTATTGTTGTATTACTATGGAAGAACCTAAACAGCAATCTCTATTATTCAAAATAATAAAATTTTAAAAATTATTTCAGAGGTTTCCCACCTGTAAACTGATATTCCAAAACACAACAGATACTGAAAAGCTGTGCTCTTTGAGATGGCAAGCAGATTTTTTTCAACCAGAAAAGAAGTCGGCACCAACAAAATCCTTGCCTTTTAAAAAATCCTCTTCAAATGGAGCTGTTTTCAGAACATTAATAGTCAGCTGTAAGAGCAAAGTATCAGTTTCAAAATACCACACATGCTACTACAAGAAATGGTTCTTGGTAACAGCAAAATTCTCTGAAGAAGACAGCTGAAAAGGGAACTTTTCTGAGGGAACACAACTACCTCATCACTTCTGCTCCAAAAGTCCTTGCAAGGTTTCTTCAACTCAAAGAAGTATGAAAAAGCAATGGCCCCACACGAAGCAAATATTCTTAAATGACAAGATGCTGTTTTCATTTTCCTTGCATAGATTTGTTTCCATGGTACAATGGTTCACAAGTAAACCCTGTCTGCACTGTGGAGATGCAACCAGACACATGCACACATGTGTAACCCTGCCCTCCTCAATCTGCGAAGCAGAAATAAATGACTGCATCCTGTTAAGTGAAAATAATCTGTTAGGAGAAAATACTAAACTGTTTTACATCCTGTATGCTTACACCGTAGTTTGATTTACATCAAGAGGAACTCTGTGAATCAAATATCATATCAGCTATGAGAATGTCACTCAGTATTGTGAAAGAAATACAGCTTTCTAGTTATAAGGTAGCTCAAGCCCTAGCAAAATGTTCCATCCCAGACTCCATTGAGCCCTGGCAGATCACAGTAAGACTGACATGAACACATATGGTGACGTGGACAGACACATACAAATTTTCTTCTAAATAATATAAAAAATGTGTTGTGATCACTCAGGAAAAATAGAAGTATCACCTCAATAATTTGTACAGTAAGACTACAAAAAGAAAATGGCAGAGCGGCTAAACTAGGGTCAGAAGGATTAACATTGCTTTACCCATTCTTCCACAGTCTGACTAGTGCTCCTCCTACCCGAGAAAAAAATTACTGAAAATGAGATCAATGAAAAATAACTTTAAAGCATACAAGTAAAATTGAGTAGCTTCTCAATCCTAGAACACTCCTGAAGAAACACCATCCTTTTACACTGTCGTGGTTTTACCCCAGCCAGCAACTAAGCACCACACATCCACTTGCTCACTCCTCCCCCCTCCCAGTGGGATGGGGAGGGGAATTAAAAAAATAAAGTAAAACTCACAGGTTGAGATAATAACAGTTTGATAATTAAAATATAATATTACTACTGCTAATAATAATACTAATACAAATGAAAACTAATATAACAAAAAGATAAATAAACCTCCATAGCTCTAACACAGTAAGAAAGCAATTGTAGGGGGTTCAACTTATCTTACACCTTCACTCTCGAAGACACCATTTACAAACCTGAAGGGAAGCACTTGTTGAAATAGCAGAGGTATACACCTTTCCCATTGCACGAGATGGATCAGGGTTGCCATTTATTGGAACTTCCATCGAATTTACTGCCCGATGATGCTATGCTAAAAGGTCAGATTCTGACTATGAAGAGATTCTAGACTGATCACACACTGCCAGGATGAATACCTGAAATAATTTATTATGAATGTTGACATTCTCCTTTCCAGCTACATACCTGGTTGGCTATTCCTTACATACCTAATAAATACATGTAAATACTGTGTAGCTGAAGTCCTCCTCTTGGTTTTACTAACTGATCAGGAAAAAGGAGGTTGCATCTTGGAAATTAGAGCCTCCCCTTAACTAGACACCACAGGCTGCAGAGGTCAGCTCCATATGCAGGAAAAATTCCTTTTTAGAACTTCTCAATGACAACAGGAAATGCTCCCTAGAAATATTTGCCTATACTGAGGTAGATGAATGTCCCTAGAAATATTTGCCTATACTGAGGTAGGACTGCATACACAGTTCATAATCACAAGGAACCCGAATACACAAAATAGTCTTTTGCTTCCCAAGCTAGGACAGCTGGATATACTACCCTTTAGCTTTACCCTTCACTACCCTTTTATCTCTCCCATTGCAAGTTTTGTGCTAGTGGTTAAATATTCATTGGGCACATGCTAAGAGCAGCTAAACAATGGCAATCCCTCTTATCCTGAGTAAGACGTTGGATGCTAAACTTCCAGTCCCCATTCCAACTACTTATTTTCACAAAACAAACTTTTACATATAAAAATAAATATATATTTAAATTATGTATATACACTTTTATTTTTATTATATATTATTTATATTTTTAATTTATTTTTACATGATTCCAAAATTTGGCTCCAAGAAGCACAGTTCAACTAAAATATATATAAGTACCTCTTCACAAGACCTTAACTGAACACTACAACTGGAAAAAAAAAACAGTATTGATGATAAAATTAGCTTCTCTAAGTAACCTTTTCTTTTTTTTTTTTTTTTCTCCAACCAAATAGTGTTTCAATTCAAGAGAGACTTTCCTATTTCTTTTAACACAAAACCTGTCTCACCAACACATCCTTTTATCTTCCAGTCTTTTCAATATGGAAGACAAAGCCAATATTTAGATCCCTATCAAAATATCATGGTTTAAAAAGTTAATGTGATTACAGAATCACTAATATGAATTTACTGAAGCTGAATGAGAATATGATTTTTGTTTTTAATAATTTGCTGAATGGTTGGAAGTGGGATACACTAAAAACTAAACATAAAAAACACACAGAATGAAGAAGTCTCATACTCTTTCTAGAGCACATCTTAAATGCAAATAATACATTAAAACAGTTTCAAACTCAGCCAATTCAGCCAATTTAAGAAACAGGAAAAAGAAATGAGAACGTGGGTTTCGATAAAGCAGCTGGCATTTGCTTCAGAAATAGCAAAACTATGTTTAACGAAACAAAATTAACTTCATTCCTCAAAATAGCCTAATGGTATCAGACAGGTAGATCATAATGTACGACACATAAAACATTCTAGATGGGAAGGAATGTAGGAAGATATGACGAAAAAGTGATATCCCCCCCCAGTTTGTTGAATTCAGGAAAGACTATGTGTGTTGGGGAGAGATATCAACTTTCCAAATTGATAAATTATTTAAAAAACAGAAGAGAAAATACTGTCAGCAACTAAGATTTAGCTAGATAACTGGGGGGGTTTTAAATGTTATATATGAATTGGACATATCAGTTATTAAATGGAGAGTGTTATATGAGCTTTTCACTGGTCTAACCAGAGCTGTATGCCAAATTTAGTTTTAGCTACCTTAAAATACTAGATTAAGGGCGTGAGACCTCTCTTAAATCACCCAAGCAGAGTTAGATAGAGGATGTCTTTCCAAATTTAAGTTTATGTAAATAGCACATCAACTATACACAACTGTTTCTCCTGGGTAGGTCAAGCCTTAGAGAACAAAGCAGAAAAAGGGAAACAACATGGATTTAAAATTAAAAACTACATTGTTGGGACCACAGTTCAAGAAGATTCAAGTTCCACTTCACTAAATGAAATCTGTATCTTCTCCTGTAAAATGACTAAAGATTTTATCTCTCCTTTTCACATTCATCTTCTGTATTAGGGCTTGTTCTTGCTTTTCAAATGTTTGGCCAGGTAAAGCAGACATATTTGTAGGAGCAGAACAAAAGCAGACTAAAGTTTACTTCTGACGGAGGCCAGTTATCTTGAAACAAGTGCTGCGTCACTCGTGCCTTGTTTTGGTACCTATTATTCCAGCCAACAAATGGTTAAGGAATGGTTTACTTCTAAATTTTATAATAATAAGAGTTTTAACACTGCATGGATAGAAAAACTCATGGAAAAAAAAACACTCAAAAAAAATAAGTCACTATAAATGATCAGGAAGAATGTGAAGTAGCTCCCTAGCTAATCCTGCGTGCCATCTCTTCATTCACTGTCACAGTGTTGTAACAGAACAGAATGAAGTATCATTACCTGCTAGTTGCAGGGTAAAAAAATAAATCAATTGCTGTTACTAAATGAACTGTAATGAGAATATTATTATACTGAGAGCAATAACTTTTTGTAATTCTTCTTTAACGTAAGATGAAGAGCATTCCATAACATCATGCCATTGCTGTTCCCCAGCAATTTAAATAACCTTACACTAAGAACTCAAGAGTGATTGTGCTGGGTCAGACAAACGTTTGTTGAGCTCAGGCTCTCTTACAGTGGCAAAGAGAAGACACCCAAGAAGCATTAAGCCAAGCATGTAGTAATATTTCTACAGAACACTGTCAGGCCCTAACTTTTCAGAGACTCCAAAGTCTTGAAGCAGTATTTATCCTTATTTTCTCCAGTGAATGCTTCTTTCATTAAGTTCATGAACGTGAAACATTTAGTATCCACAATACTGTGCAGCAAGTGCATGGCCTTGAGTACAGGCAGCCAGGTTGGGAGTAAGTGCAGAAGTGGTTGCAGAACCTGTTCTTACAGCCAGGGCTCCGGCAAGGAGCAGCACACCACTTTCCTGCAGCACTGAGAAATCGTCAGGAAACAGCATAATAAATTGACCGCCTGTAGTAAAATGATTATGGTCCAAAGGAGCCAGGAGAAAGTAATTAGTATGCATGGTTTTTAATGCTGAACTAAAAGAGTGATTATTTAAACACTGAAAATTACAGTTTCTTTTGTTGATTTATTTAAAATAAAACTTACATTTTCTGTGAGAGATAAGAGTAGAAATTATTATCTAGATGACTCAAATTTGCTTTCCAAATGCTGCAAATATAGAGACCTGAGACATCAAGTGGAAGACTGAGAGTCTTCTAGGAAAACTAGAGGATAATTAATCCTCAAGAACCATGATATGAAAAAGCAGAAACTCCTTGAGACCTCACATATACAGAGGGCTACGCACCACAGTTAGGGTTCCTGCTGAAGCATCCAAGACAAAGCAGCATGTGTCACAGACAGAGCAGCATGCCTGAAACGCTTTCTCCTTTGACTCATCTACACCATGAATTTACCCCAGTAACAGCATCATCAAAGAAAGAACTGCAGGTGAGACACCACTAGGGGAATAAACTGCAACACCAAATTATATTCGGTCCACATGTTTTATCATCACCTTCCCCACATCATTTCCAAACAACACTAAAGCAAGTGCATGCAGCAAATCCATGATATGAAGTTTTTCTGTTCCCCAGAAGGAAATCACTTCATTGCTTAGAATATTTGAAAAGTATTAGCATTTTTCTTAGTCTTTCCAATATTCATCTCCATACAGTAAGTAAGACTAGCCTACAGAGATGAGAAAAATAAAGACAAAAATATCTTGTTTGAATTGTAAAGTCAGGGAGAAAACTGGAGAAAGTATTTGACATCACCCAAAATCAAAGTAGTTTTCACTTAATCCAAAGCAGTAGTCTGAGCTTCAGATATTCAAGCAATTTTTGAAGAGGAATTTTAAAAAGGAAAGGCAGCGACTAGATTTTCTTCCCATTCATAACTGGCAGCAGATAAAATATACAAAGGTGTTTGAGAGACAATCTGCCAGTTGAGTAGTAAAAAACTGGTAAGGTGGCACAAATAACATGGGAGTCCATGTCAGAATAAATCAGGACAGAAGGGGGTAAGAACCCCAAATCTATGATGAAATAATATATAAGTGAGATTATTTCACTTATACAGAGATATATGCCTCAGAAATGTTTGTTTTCCACAACAAAATAATTTTGAAAGTCTGATTATCTTTTTTTTGGCTAGATATTATGAAAGGTGTAAGGATTAGGTAAAAACAATCTGTTTTGATTTTAGAAATGCAGAATGTGAGCTGTACTTTCGGCTTCTGCTTAAGTAACCTGTGACTTTTTGTAATAATTTTAGTGAAAGGGGTCATTAGTCAAGCCTAGCAACAGTAACATGTGAATTAAATATTAGGTAACCTTTCTCTTACCTGTAAAGATCTTAAGCATGTATTTAAAATGATGACTGGACAGCCACTGAGATATTACAGACACTGGGTTATTAGTTTAGATTAAGTCAGTTTATCAGTACTGGAATATTTTAAAAATTGCCAGTATAAAGATAATAGTTACAGGAAATTATTTGAACATCCTCTCTGCTATTGTCGAAGAACAGACCTCATGAAGAGGAAAAAAATGGAAAGAAAGGAATACAAACCCAGGGAAGATGTAAAAGATATCAAAAAACAACCTGCAAGGATTCTAAGTAGAAGAGAATCACAAAATCAAAGGAAAGGCAAAGTTCAGAAAGCAGAAAATTATGAAAATTATCAAAAGATACAGAGAGCTCATAGACAAGAAAGGGCTTGAAACCTCACAGAAAAGAGACCAGAGTATTTGAGCAAACTGTTTCACAGAATTTCTTTCTGAATCTACAATACCTAAAGAATTGTTAGTGAAATTTTGCAGGATAAATGACTGATTTTAGTTAAAAAGCTAAAGGAATGAAGTAAGTTCTGGGTCCCCTTTTCCTCTTTCACATAAAGGAGTGGAACAGTACTTTTGGGGTTTTCTTTTTCCCCTGCTTTAAGTGTTTTACAAAGGTATTGAATAGCAAAGCCTCATGTATGAAGTAATTTTAAAACCTAGGACTATGTGACTCTTCCCACTTACCCTCTAGGGAAAGGAAGAAAGTGCAAAAGGATGAGAGAAGGTGAACAACGCAGTTTCCTTAATGAAGACTACTAAGCATTAAGAGATTTTTCTCCTCTAAAATGCAAACAGTTATTACACTCCAACACACCAGCTACTAAGAGGAGTTGGATAGCATACGCTTTTTCCTGGCACAAATGGGTAGTAATGCAGTTTGAAACTGCCATGCTGAACTAGAAAACATATCAAGCATATATGCAGTTGTATCAGCAAAACTATGCTGTTGTCAACACAGTGAAACTTATTTTATAAAAGTACATGAGCAAAATGGTTTAGGTAGTATAAAATGCATCAATATTAGGGGAATTTTCCACATGCAATCTGTTACCAAAGTCTTAGTAATTTTTCTACAACTGTAATACCACAAATGAGCTTTAGATCAAACCTACTGAACCAGATGTACGTTCCCTAAACTGAGGAAAAATAAAATGGGAAAAAAAATATAGCAACTCATGCAATGACAGAAGAGCAAATTAACAGAAAGCTTCTGCACTGATATACATTGCAGGTTTTGCTTAACATCCACAAATTATCACTTCTTTGTTGCTATGAAGTTTTAATGCAAGACATTTCTTTATATGCCATTTATGGATAGGCAGCTGTTATGTGAAGTTTTAATTCTTCAACTCACTTTTGAGAGAAACACAGTTGAGGTTCTACCCTGAAGCAGTTGTGTTTCTCATCACAATCAAGAAATAAGTGAGTTGTTTAGAGTGAAACATTTAAATTATGTGTTCTGCATCAAAGTCTGCTACTTGCTAAGCCTACTCTCACCAGTTCTACCCCAGCCTAAGAATGAGGGGCACCCAACCTCTTGCCAACCCAAAAGTCTGAAAGCACATACATGGCACACCATTATATACTGCCTGCTCTTCCAACATGCTAGAGGCCCTGGAAGTGATTAGTCTCCTCCTAGGCAAATTCTCTCATACAATAAGGACCCAAACTTCAACTGAACAAGTGAAGACAGAGGTTGCTCACACCCAAACTATTTCACATGCTTGATCCACCTGCCTGATGGATGGTGGCAGTTCTGGGCACAAGTCACCATCATGCTATTTCTGGGCACACACAAGGAAGAGTGGTATGTGGTATAAACATTATGTTAGTTGTAATTACCTATTTCTAAATTGAAAGAATCACATTAAAAGCCATATCCTCAAATACTCCTGCCCAAATGAGTAAATAATATTCTGCAATGTAGGATGATAACAGGCTGTAGGAAGATAACAGGCTGCAGTGTGAACTAAAGTCTGCAATAAGAACCAATGACAGACAGCAGTATTCCCCCCTTCATGTCATCCTCTGTCTCAGTCCTGCTTTTTCAGTCAAGAGCCACTAAATGCATATGAAAGACTTCTGCCTTTACTAACAAGGCAGAACATCTGCTGCTACAACAGAGATTCCTTTCCCTGCAGTGAAATGTAAAGATTTCTTCTTCAAAAACAGCAAGATGACTAATTAGCAAACTTCTCAGTACAAATGCTAAACAGAAAATGTTTACACTGTTACAATGGCTAACACTTCTCTCCCAATAGGGTGTAAAAAAAAAAAAAAAAAAAAAAAAAATCAGTTGAACAGATGTGAGATGGATCTCCTCTGCTTATGACACAGCTGTGATTTTTAGCAACTAAGTTACACAACAAATGTGTACTGCAGTTTTGTTCCAGGCCTTGAACAGAACAAGGTTTGAGAAGCAGCTGTTCACCATGACAGCTACCACAACATCCAAAGAAATCCAACTAGCTGTAGCTCAGATAGACAAGGAGATACGTGATGTCCACTACAAACACATGCAAAAAACTTGGATAGTAACTAGACTTCAAATCTAGACAAGATTAAATCCTCTTTAAAAATAGACAGGAATGTACAATTTGAGATTTTCAGCTCTTGTTACTCTAAAGAATCTGAGAAAAAAGCCTCTAAACTCCAATGGCAGGACCACAAGTCAGTCAGCACTTTGAGACGTAAGTTTCTGAATTTTCTCCTTGAAATGAGAACAACAAAACCACAGCAAGAGCTCTGCATCTCTTAAGCTTTCTTTTTTTAAGAAAACAAACTAGAACAAGGAAACTTTGAAATACAGAAACTCAGATCTACTGGATGAAACATATTAAAAGCAAAGGGTTTGAAAACAAAATCACAGCCTGTGCCTTTGAGTGGACGGGATCTTTCTTTCAGACTTTCTCTCAGTTTAGCAACTTTCATCCACATCTTGGATTGAAACGAGTATCACACAGTTCTAAGATGTTCCAGAAATTCATCTTGTCTTAGCAGCCAAGTGAAGATTTGAATTATTTTTCACAGCCACACCAGCAGTCGCTCATTAGCATGCAACTGTTCACTGCAATAAATAAAATGTTATTGGCATTCTCAGATATCCTGCAGCAAGCAAATATGCAAACAGCCCATACGTTGCTAGATTCTCAGCTACACATTTATGAGGCTATCCTTTCATTTCAATTTAGCACAGCAAGACCCACTTCAGTTCCATGGCAATCCACATGGAGCACTTAAGGACTTGAAAACAAACTATTTCAGTAATAAATAAAAACATACAGAGACAGCATCTTCCCACGATCAGCAAGTTTCATCTAGACATGAGAGGAGTCAAAACAAATGAGAATACAATTATTCCTTAACTTTTTATAAGCTACTATTAATAGAATAAGCCATTACAACAGAGATCATAAAAATTAATAAGACATAAACACTGTTGGCATAATATGCAGAATAGCTGGATTTACTTCACTCATTCTTTTCTTGAGATGTTGGTAACCTACCGCTGATGTCCATAAACTTGTTACTCAGAATTCATATTTCACAGCACTAAAATATCATTTGTCCCCTCCACCTCAAAAGCAATTTATTAGTCCTACAGAAATATTACAAAAAGCCTTCTGCAGGTGCTGATAACAGTTAAAATAAACAAACAAAAAAAATCCCTTTGATCTCTACTATTTTCTTCTTACATGTCACCATAATGAAAACAGCACTCCAGTTAACAGATACTAGAGCTGTTACAATTCTTACTGAAATATTGAACTGTTTTCCAAATATCAAAGTTTGGACTAGTTAAAAAAACAAACAAAACAAAACACACAAAAAAACATGTCCACAGGGGATGTCCTATTTCTCTTCATGGGAATTTCTCTTTTTTCCCCATAGTCAGTAAAATTCTTTCTGAACAGATTAAAACAAATATAAAAGCATAGTGCCAGGATTCATTTGTTGTAAAGCAGTATACTAACTTGTCCCCTCATACTTAAAATTGCATTTTTTGGAAACAATTATTTCTGCTATAAGCTCCTTGTGATAAAATCCTTATCTGCTGACTTCACTGACCAGTAGCTTTGCTGAAAAACCCCAAAAAAAGAAAAATCATGTCTAAAATCTGATCCACCTTGTACATGAATGAAACAGCTATATTCCACACTGTATGATGCACAATTTGCACTTCAAACACAAAAACATACCTGTTAAATTGAAGTCTGCAAATTAGTAGGCTTGCTTTCTAAATCCTGACATAATGTTAACTTTTTAGGACTCCTATATCATCTGTTGCTCTCAGCATGGGAGGCAACTGATAAAGCCAAAGGAAAGATCTACATTTTTTAATTCTTTAAAGATTTGCTTGCACTCGGGGTAAATATTTAAGTCAGCTCATATTTCTGCTATTGTCATCCCTTGCCAAATATTTGAATAGCCATACTCATTGGTCTTCCTGAACTAAAGAAACTACATTATGCATTTTTCAAGGCACAAAAATTGTGATGAAATTCCACATGTAAGTGATATTTATTATCAGAAGTATCATTATTCTTACTGGAATCCCCTCCTATTTCACCTTACTATTGTTGCATACAATTGAGAAGTCTGGATTTCTGCTCTTTTCCCTACAAAGTACATAAAAGCAAAAGCAAGAGAGAGTATATCTGGAAGGCACATTCACTGACTGTCCAGTGTTTTAAATAAAACGTTGAATAGTGAGGTGCAGTGGAAACATTAAAATAATTTTTATTACTATCCAGCCCTTAAGATTTGCAATTCCACCTGATCTTAAAATTATTTTCTTTAGTCACAGTTTACTCCAGCTCTCTACATCGCATATTTTGGTTGTTGCACAGCTGAGAAGCTTATATGTTTACCATGTCTTGGTTGCTGCCCTGTGGCTCAATTCCAGCCTCTCCAAGAGCAATTGGGCCTGGTAAGTTCTGCACTCAGTAGGGGAGGAGAGCTGCAAAGCGGCTAAGAGGGTGTCTACTTGCCCGCAGGGAGCAAAGCAGGGTGCTTGCAGCAGGCACAGCAATTGGAAGACTTGCGGGAGGAGGAAGCTGTTCAGCAATGGCCCAGACGCATACTGAATTAAAGTGGTCATGCAACCAAAGCTCCTGACTTCCATGACAGCGTGATTTCTTTACTAAGAAGAGCTGTAGTGGTCAGATCAAAGACTTGTCTGTGATTCTATGTGACTATGTGGCTTCTCAGACCCTCACCAATAACAAACACCTATGAAGGTGTGAACAGTGAAACCATACAGACCCTAGAAGGGTACACTCCTGTACCTCCTGTCAGGGCTACAGGCAAATGGCCAGGCTGCCAACCAGGCCCAGGCTTCAGCTTAAGCTAACTGAGCAGAAGACTAGAAACTGCTGGATGTGACAAATAACAATGTGAGAAGTGACAGAAACTGCAGACGGCGCCATGAGGAGCAGCTAGATTTCACAGCCAGTTACGTGAAAAACAGCCAAGCTTCACAGCTAACTGAGTGGCAGTACTGGAGACCCTTTGAGGAGCAGCATCTTGCCAGGCCTGTAGTTGCTAGCTAATAGTATTAGTAATACCATGTAAACCTGAATCTCCCTTGGCAAGGGCATCAGAAATACCTATTTGGGTATTCACGTGACAAAACCAGCAAGGAGAAAGTAATTAGGGGAGGGTCGTTGACTTGGAAGAAGCTTGCATTAGAGAAAGTGAAGCAAAAGGAAGTGAAATGGAGGGTCAGAATACTGGAAAAGTTATATCAAGGTATGTAAATTGTATGACCACTGCTGTTTGGGAATATATGCTGGTTGGCCCTGCACTTGAACATGGCAGCCTCAATCAGGACAAACGAAACCTGTTGTTCTGACTGCTCCAGATGTCGTGAAACCTGCTTCTGCGGTTGGGAAGGAGGGAACAGGAGTTTTCCCTGGCTGGCAGGGTGGATCAAGTACCTTGGCTTCACTGTGTCAGTCCTCATGACATACCTCAGCAAGTACCTACCCACCATGTCCCAGCGCTTCCAAGAACACTCTCCCAGCTTCCCAACCTTCTGTTTTAAGGATTTCCTGAGCAAGAAATGGCACCTATGTATTTAACAGCACTCTGGGATTTTTCTTCCATGAATTTGTCTGATGATGTCTCAAGTCACTTAAAACACGAGCAGTTGCAATATCCTGTGGCAAAAAAAAATATCAGGATCTGAATCACAAGATCTGCAAAAGCATCCTAAATGTCTAAGCAAGCAAGGTGAAACCAGCATGAGTTCAATGCATTATCCATATAGCAGACGGTCTGAGAGAATAGTTTGTCCTTCCAAACTGTACAAATGCCAAGTCTACTTAAGAAATGTGTTACCAGATTCCATATATCTGCTGTTGACGATCATCTGTGAAAACTGACAACTGGTCTCCTGGGAACGCCAGTCCCATAGTGGTAGAAATATAAATTCTCCTTATCTGTACTACATTCCACCTCTGCTAATTTCTTCCTCCACAGAAAAATGGATATAAATATAACCTTTTAAAAATTATTCCCCCTAAAAATAGTTAAGAATATTTATCTACAGATTGGTGAAATGACCCAGCTGTACAGTCCAGCTTGCAAAAATAACTTCTGATATGCCTTGAAGGATCTTGAATAGTAAGTGAAAATAGAAGTATGATGTTTAGAAACCAAGAATTCTAGTATTCTGAGCAATACGGACTAACTTCAGGTTTTAGCTGGATGTCTAGCAATTTGCAATTTCTAAGGCCTGAAAATGTGCATAGTCTGGGTAACTGGAATAAACATGAAGAAAAGAGGCTGGTTGTCCTTGTTTTTACAAGTCTTAAAAACTAAGGTGGACTATATCCTCTACTAAGCATCAAAAGAAGACTTGAAATACCCCTATTAGTTCTCGTCCCTAGTCCCCCACCTCCTCTCCCAGTCAATTAATGACATTATCAATGACATTATGAGCTTCACATGCAATAACCCAGCATCTTTCAGGTCCAACAAATTTACACAGAGTACTGTGGGTCAGGTTTTAGTCACACCATCAAGGATGAAAACAGGCAAATGTCATGAAAACATCAGAGAACTCAAGCAATCATTCAAATGTTGTAATACAATGTTGTTAAGATTCATGATTCTGGTTTCCCATTAATCATGCCAATCAACAAGATCTGAGAGCGAGTGTTCTCCCTCTAAACTCACCATGAATTTCACATTTCATTTGCTGAGTATTGTCACTATTCATCTCCATGGAAACAGCTGTGATGGGAAAAACTCACTGGTATATTGTATCACTGAGTGAATCAGACAAGAAGACTCTAATTAAAGAAGACTCTTTCTAAATATACACACAGCCTGCAAACCAGCAATACTAATAAAATATTTTCAAAATGGTCTCATGGACAGATGTAGAGGTTTACAGTAGAGTACACCAATCAAAAATCTCCTTTACGTAAAACCAAAACAGTTCAAAAGTTCTTGCTGACGCAATATATATGCTGACAATATGTCATTTAAACATGTATGTGTACATATATGTTCAAATGACAGCTGGCAAGTAATACTAATAAACCACTGTAAACTCATAAATAACTATATATGCAGTGTACCGCACAAACTTCCCACATATAGTGAGACTCCTACATTTTTTCCAATGCTTACAGACATCCCACGACATTTATCGCTAATGAAAATTGTAAATATACTGTAGAAACACACTCACAAAGAGGGAATAGGCCCTCGGTGTACCTCTGTGTAACCACGAGAGAGTGCTGCCATGAACTGCCCTCCATACAGCATCCCATCTTTTCTCTTGGGTATTTTCACATCTACCCGACTGTTCTTTAAGCCATTCACTTATCACTTCCTGTGGTATTCATATACATTCATAAAACTCACCAAATATGAAAGGGCATGAATAAAACCCCAAAATCCACTGTGAAATTCTCCTATCGCAGTATCTCAGAGACTCACAGAGTTTAAGTAGTCATTCTGCATATTAAGGGTTTACTTAAGAATAAAAGGCATTCTAGAATTTCAAGCTGACAATCAATTCCCAAACAGTTTCATAAGCATTCAGCTCCTATCTTTGTTTTCATGCTCATTAGGATAAGTTAAAAAACAATATAAATTATATATTTTATTTTTTTCTTTAATTAATATATACATGAATGTACAGCAAGGAAACAAAAATTCTTTACTGAAATTGAAAATTATATCAAAGTTACATGACATTTCAAGGTCCAAAAAGTAATGCATAAAGTTGGGAGAGAGGGAAAGTATCATAGACAAAGAGCCCCTACTAATGTGGCCTATTTCTTGGATGCATCAGGGTCTCTTCAAACACAAACCTTTATCTCTTCTGGAAAGAGCTTCTCACCTCAGGCACAGAGACACCATAACGCAACCGTACTGTTCCCAGGTCCGATACCAGCTTGGACTCCACTATTCTGCCACCTTCTGCACCACAACCTAAACATGTCCTTACATGCCTATAGCAAGGTTTAGATACACTCTAAGAAAACCAAATATTTTAGATTAATGCATTCATAGTAGCAAAATCAAAAGCCAGCTCTGATTCAAATTATGTGCTACCAAAAATTCACTTACGGGTCTTGTATTAGTAAAGATGATACCACAGGATGTAGTAATTATTGACAAATTTAGAGTATTTGGAATCTGACATTAGTTTCATGTAACACACTAAATTTTCACATGTATGGTAACATGGTACAAATCAAGTGTAAATGTAAGCAAGTTGTTCAAGTAACAAACGTGCTTCAAATTTGACAACCAGAAGAAAATACTACTGGGAGGAAAGATATTTTTTCCTGCTATCATGTCAGAAGGGATTTAAACCTTTTCTGCATGAATTACTGTCATCGCCATTCAAAATTTTTAATTCCACTAATTTAAAGGGTTTTTTTTTCCGCTCAAAAGTATGTACTCTTTACAAATAATGTGATGTACATAGTCATGTAAAATAAAAAAGCTGATTTCCTAAGTAAAATACGAAGCAATTACCAATGATAGGTGCAACTATTTTCGTTGCTACACCAGCATAAACATGTTCTTTTTAGATGCTTCTTAAAAACTATGCATAGATTATCTATGAAAAAATGTGTCCAAATTATTCTGAAGTCATCATAGCTACTGAAAAGAAAACTAATAAACCTGGCTATGAATAAACAGAGAACAGAATAACTGGCATCTTATGGGCTTCCCAAATACTGCAAAACAAGGCATAAGATATATTCACGAAGACCGAAAACTCAAAAGCATATAAAGGAAATACATTGCTATGCAATATGATGTAAGTGTGGAACCTATCACAGCAAGGCACCATTAACCAAAAAGAAAAGCAATTCAAAAGTAGTTTGTTCTTCTTGCAACAGCCAGTTAATATATAGGCCTCAAATTTAACAGAAGTAATTATGGAAGATGTTTGATATGGGGCGTTTCAAAATATATGAAGAAACAGTTTGTGAAGAACTGAGGAAGTAAATGACCTTCCTGTTCTGGAACGCTTCTGCTGACTTCTCAAACACTTGTAATTAGTCGCTATCAGGATCAGGAGAGTAGAAAGATGTAACATTTGATAAAATGTGTCAATTTATGTTTTAATTGAATAACGTGTCCAACTGACAGTAGTTTTGCATCACTAACAAAATTAGCTCATTTAGTTCTGACTTCTAACAGTCGACTGCTTTGATATTTATTAGAAAATTCAATGTTTTAACATTTTATGGTTTTGTTTCACTAAGCCTTTTACATATAGTGTTATGAAGCACACAGCAGTGAAGTTTATTCCAAAAATATGCAAGCTTTTCTGCAACCTTTTTTTATTATTATCTATATTTTCTAACTTTTCTAACATTAAATGTGTTTACTATGAACTACAATTTAACATTAATGCATTATCAAAAGAGTTCGACTATTGTTATAAACAAAGTTCTTGAATTTTATTTCATTTTGCAATGAAATATGAGCATATTTAAAACAAAAACAAACAAACAAGCCCCCCAAAAAACAACAAACAACGGTATGCAGAAAGCTGCTTATGACTTTGCTGTCCTACCAGAAATCATCTATTTTGGGATACTTATGCAAATGCATCATATTTCTAAGAAAACACATAAAATCACTAACAACATAGGAGCCACTTTTCACTTGACAGGAAGTATGAGTTCATATAAAAATCAAAGAACCTTTGCTTTACAACCCTAATGCTTATTCTTCCAAATAGCTTAAGCATATTGATAGGAAATTCTCCTTGCAAAAAAATTTCAATTATTTTATATACCTGAAACACTGATTCTCAAAAAAAAAAAACATCCCAACAACCCAAAACCCAACTACATTATTACAAGCCATGCACAATACAATGTAATGTTGCATCACTATCTCTTTAATAATGAGTCTCATCAACAGTTATACTCAATCTCTTTTTAGCTGTTCAGCAGTATTTGTACAGAGTTCCATTTCTGGTAAACACTTGCATAAATCAACAGATAGAAAATCAGAAGCCTAAGGAAGAGAAGTAGCAAATTCTAAGTAAATGTATCTGAACAGATTTTTTTTTTTTTTTTAATAATTTCCTGTACATTCAGAAGTTTGAGATACACTACTATATTCTCAAAACCAAGCAGCTAATTTAGAACACACAACAGTGATTTTTTAAAGCAAAGAACTGTGGACAGGCAGTGAATTGTTTCCTTTTCTCTACCTGAAAATCTTGTATTAGTTTGCCCACATAAGAAGTGGGCCCTAAGAGATTAGCAATTATAGTAGGCCACTGTAATCCTGAACTGTCTCAAAATACGATCATATTCTCATCTTGTTGTTTATAGAGATCATGTAAGATCTTCAAGTCAGCAACTACCCTTATTACTTCATTTTAGACAAGCTGAAAGGGCATACATATACCCTTTATACATATCCTTTACATATATATATACCCTTTACATATACATTACATAAGTGTAAGCAGCATACATATACCACCATGATTTCTTGAGTGCTCTTTTCTTCATACATAAGGCCTACATATATTATGGAAGAAAGGCATTCTCACAATGAAGTAGTATCCCAAATGTCACAGTATACACATTAGCACCAACATCAACTTTTAATAATTCTCTCCATGCCAAAATTCTGACAGCTGTACGCTTACTTAAAACTAACAAACAAAATATAGATATATGTGTACACATAAACCTATACATACACAGAACCCTATCAATAATACTTTACAAGAGATACAATTTGGAGTAAGTTTAATGATCTACAATCAAATAAAGGATTTTGGTTATTTCAAACTGCAACTAAAACTTTTTCAGTCACTTCTGTACAGAAATACATAAAAATAGGTAACTTTACCCTTCACAAGTAATCCATTTTTTAAATATATTAAACTGTATATATTTGTTGTAGTCCCTGTGTTAATAATCATGAATGATTCAATTCATAAATTGCCAGCAAAGAACACTTCCTGTTATCAGTCAAGTAATATCCTGTCAGTGGCAACCATACAGCTCCTGTAGAAATATAGCAGATCACATCTACCCAGCAAATTTTTATATTGCATTACCTGGGTACCTACAAATATGCCTATGTAGTATGTAAAGCAAGTTTGACTTGTATCTGCTCTCATTCAATGGTAAAATGATGCAAAAGCAAAACAAAACAAAACCACGTCCAAAACTTTTGTAGTAATCTTGTAGGTTCTCTTCCCCTTAACCTCTGTCAAAACTGCAAAGAAAGTGAAACAAAGTATTATCCTACATCCTCCTTATCCAAGACCTTTTTCACATTACATATGTCAGTGAGGGGAATACATACCATCACTAAATACCTCAACAATGTAAAATGCTTATTTTATCTGATGCTAACATTTGTATTGCCTGCTTAAAAAAATTCTATGGACTACAGAAAAATAGAGATGGAGGATTAAGAGGTTTAGCAGCGAAAGAAAAAATTATGAAAGTAAATAAACTAGATAGAAAATAAGACTGACCTGTAACTTCCCTCAATCCCAGTTCTGAACTGTTTACGGGGAAGGAAATTATATTAACCTCCTCTTGAGACCATCCACTCCAAAAAACTGTTAGTCCATGAAGCCCTACTATGGCCACAGAATGGGGAGAAAATGGTGCCCAGACAGCAGCTGTGTATTTTTGGTAGTACTCAGGATCAAACGTTTCATTTCCCTCATTCTTATAAAACAAGTGCTACCAAACTGAAAGAGCCTTTCAGTTCTACAGATCAGAAAGGTTTAGGAAAACAAAGCAATGATGAAAACTAGATACATTCTGGACAGAAATAACACAATGCAATGAAATACTTTTTCCTCAGAGGACCCTTTGAGCAAGGCAAAAGATTAAAAAAATCCCCTGGTTTTCGGGAGACAGACAAAGCAAAGAAGTTGTGAAGAATACAAACACGTAACTTCTCACAACATTAGGCCATGGCACATGAGGAAAGAAGGGAAGGGGCACCATTATCTGAAAAAATAGGAAAAACTGTTTCTAGAACGCCAGACTGAAAAGGCATATCTCAAAAGTGGATTTAGAAGAGTAGAAATTAAATATCTCAATATCAAAAAGCTTCAATGAGAGGTAGAGAGAAACACACGTGGGCAGCTAGCTTTTTCTTTGGCAGGTGTTCCCAAACATGAAGATACAAATAAAGTGTTCTGTGCAAAACCTGTTGAAGACAAGTTTTGGGCTGCAACTGTGTGCAAAACCCAACTCATCTGTAATTTATTTATTACATCTAGTTTCTGTTCTGCTTCAAAATCACTTGTTTCTGATAAAAAGCCCTCAGATCCTGCATGCTTATTTATGTGGAATACATATCCTTGAAGTAATCAAGAAGTACCCAGAGCTTACAGACAAGCATGTTCAGCAACTACCTAGCCTTGTATCCAACAGAACTGCTCGATATATTATTATTTTCCCATTTGCAGTTCTGACATGGTTTACCTTTGGTGGTCAGCAGATCTACTACTTTAAGACATTTTCTGAAGAAAAAAAGGGAGCGGATCGCAAGTGCTATTTTAATATAGACAAAATCTGGCACACAGTGAGATTCTCACACACCAAAAATGTTCTCAGGATTTGCCATCACTAATGAATTAGTGGATGTTATTCTACAGTGGAGGTTTTCAAATTAAAAGAATTATCTCAAAAGAGACTTCTTGTCTATATTTCAGACCTAAGAGGGAAACAAAACACCATATATTTCAACTAAGCTTTAAAAGCTTTCATTTCTAAAATAAGCTTCTCAATATGTAATTGAGTTTCTTTAATAATCTCAGTCCAACTTTCAAATTTAGTCCTACTGACCTATAGCTAATTATTTTGCCATTTTATTTACCATTTGCTACTTACTTTTCTCTTTTATTTACTATTTTCTTGAGACTTATTTCTTGTAATTAAGGTGCAAAAGTGTTAAGCATTCCCAAAGGGAAGATAAGAAACCTTCAAAAGCTGGTTTAGCTTCTGAATAAGCAGTCTGTTTCAAACATATTTTCTATTACTGTACTTCTCCCCATTGTATGCAGCCCTGATTAACTGGCAGAAGCCTACAGGGGTCACGACTGCACTTCTTCCACAACAAAAGGGAAGGGACCGGTGGGGAAAAAAAAAATCCATTATACACTAAAACAGGTAACAGCCACTACAGCCCTTGTACCAAGTCATGTAATGAAGCATCAGTTCTTAGCACCACTCAAGGAGCAATTTTGTTGCAGCCTGCAACTGCCAGTGTATTTCCAGGGGCCATTTATGACAGCTAGGCATTGCTAGCCCACAGTAATCTCAGGTGTATTCCTCAATTACAGAGAGAGAAAAGTAGGAAACAGAAGACACTGTGGACTTTTTAGAACAGAAAGAACTTCTTACCAGGAGGTTCTCTCTTCCTATCAGATAATGCAGCTCTAACAGCTTTGCCAAGGTACCCACCCAGCAGGATGGACTGGACACCAGCATTTCAAACACAGAGACAACCTTCTTCATGTGCTCTCCAGGTCTGCGTTAACAGGCAAGAATCAGCCCACAGATTAAGGGATTCAGGATGGTCAAGCACACGTCAGATTGATGTAAAACTTCATATCACCTGCGTACCACAGAACTTCAGTCATTTTCTCTCAGGATACGTGCAGAAAAAAAGTCTTTTAAAATTTGATCAGATGAAGTGAGTACTATGGAGCATTAGGGTTTCTGGGGAGAGTTTTTGGTTTGTTAGTT
This sequence comes from Tyto alba, assembly GCF_018691265.1. NCBI lineage: Eukaryota > Metazoa > Chordata > Aves > Strigiformes > Tytonidae > Tyto > Tyto alba. The sequence goes on from NW_024881280.1 coordinate 13,153,379, forward strand.
TGAAGTAATGGCTTTCAAAGCCAAAGAACAAAGACACAAGTGCACTATGTAACTTAACTTTAGCAGGAATGTCAGTTTAAGCATTTCAGATTCCTGCCTCTTGCTCCCACCCTAACTGTCCTTTTGGCTGTGTCAACAGAATGTTTTCTACAGCAATTTTATAAACAAGCACTAAGCCAAACACAGTCACTAAGCCATAATTTTTTTTTTTTTTTTTTTTTTTTTTAATCAGAAATAGTAAACAGATCCAATTTACACTGCAGCTCCACAAACTGCTGTGCTGGCATAGCCAGGGGGTGGCCTTGGTATAGGAACAAACAACCAATAATAGGGAGGGAGAATAGCAATTGCTACAAAAGGAAACAAATGTCTTATGTCATCATTTCGTGTTCAATCTTTCCAGACAATGCTGATTTATCTTGAGACAACTCCCTCTCAAATTGCAAGCAAGAAATAACACATCTTAATGAAATAAATAATACAGTCAATAATCCATAATCCTTGTAATTAAAAAAAAAAAAAAAAAAAAAAAAGGAAGGAAGAATAAGGAGTTCTAAAACTGACTTGACCCACTGTGGGATGTGAGAAGTACAGTTTATTATTAAAATATGACTCAAAGACCCAGGGGATATTCTGTATAAAATGTGTCATGTATGCTTGGAAATTCAGAGCAAAAATACTAATCAGTATAACAATATAACAATATGCACTGAGCCTAGTTCACATCCCTGTTGTGTGATTTCTAGTAGCACTGCCATTAAAAAATTAGTCATGTCCCTGGAACAGTTTGCAGGTTGTGAAGCCTAATTTACTATCTGTAATTAGAGCTTTGCCCATGTTAGTCAAGATGTAACACCAGGCATTGGAAAATGATCCTGGAATAGAAAGCTTTTATTCCAGAGATCTTTATTTGTAAAGATCCACTTCAAATATTACGTAAGAGAAAGCAGCATCTGTAAAACCTGTAGTTACTTCAGAAAAGAGTCAATCTGAACAAGCTGGAGAGTGTAGCAAAGGCTGCTCTGAACTCTCAACTGCTCTCTCGAGAGTCTGGCATCCAACAGCCACTCCTGTCTTAAAAAAATTTCCAAAGTAATGCTCCACAGATCAGAAGTCTGTTTCTGTCCTTGCCAACTATTTCACTGAATGAAAAAGCAAAATATCTGGACTGGTTACCTTTTTTTTTAACATTAGGAATGGAGAAATAGACCTAAAAGAGTATGTCTGCTGAAGAAGCCAAGTCTGGGAATTGCAATCAAGAACAGTACAAGAGACAGAGGCAGAACATAGCAAAAATAAAGATGGTAGGAACATGTCAAAAATGAAATAGAGTTATTTGACAGGGGAAAAAAAAAAAAAATCCTTATTCAAAATTATTTATATCATGAAGGCAAGTACATCTGTAATTGCAGATCATCCAATTACATACTATTAAAAATAGGACTTTATCAGTAGGAAATCGAGTTGCCTGACTACCAAACATTTGGTTTTTTAAAGAATATTTTCCACAAGTGTCATTAAATATCTACTCAGGATAACAAAATAATTTTACGGCTAATTTAAGAACTTCATTACAGCAAACTAACTCCTTGAAAATAATTTTTTCTTTCACTTAGCAAAACAGAAACTAAAATTCTCTCAAAGCCTGTCCCTTGGGGGCTACATATATGGTTGTCTTTCATACATACATGAAAGAATTTTTTAACTCAACAAGTAGATATTTTTTCTCACACAAAAAGGTACACAGGTATCACCAGCGGGATTTAAGCAGTAAAATATACTAAAGAAGGCAATATTCAACATAAATTCTATGTTGGGAAAAAAGGACTACTACCAGTGGTGATGACTGAAAAGTTATGTTTAAATAACCCCTCTGCTGGGAAGAAGATCAAAGGAGTTGTGTTGTCAGTATTGTTTTTGAAAAACAGCGCATTTTTAGCATTTTTGATTTTCTTCCATGTAGTATATATTCTGGACATGTGAATACCATGGCTCCTACACAGTCCAACTTCTGGCTGGGCAGATCTCCTTCTTATCCACCTAAAACATATCAATTCTTCTGAGGCTTTCTTGTCTGTTGCTAGCAGACAGCACAAAATAAATAGAAGAGCTTCAGTTTGGTCCAGTTAAAGTTTCTAGGACTCTCACATCCAAAGCATTTGTGTTCTATGAGTGCTTCAGGCAAGACAGGTAGTAGGCAATATTCGTAACAGGAACAAAGTCGACTTTGGAAAACAAAGATCTTCTTGCCTACCGTTACATTGTAGAACAACAATTCAATAGTAAGTATTCCATTTTTTTTAAAGAACAGATAACAGTCATGTATAAGGGAAGAGTCCCTGCTTTTAAAATCACACATTCCCATTCTCAGAAAAATTGACTACTGAAGCCACTGATCCTTAAATAGGATCCAACAGTCAAACAAAAAATATTTAGATTTTATTAATACATTGTCATTTAAAGCTGAAATTTCCTCCTTAATTGATTTTTCTCAAATACCATGTGTTAAGGCTAACAATTACTAGCAATATTCAGCTCAAACAGTAAGTTCAAGATTTCTTCTAGTTAGCAGAGGTAAAATGATGCCCATGACGGACTAGGAATACAAATGTAAAAAACTGCTTAAAACATGACTTCCCAGACCCACACATTGACATGAATAGTATGGTTTGTTGGAGATACTTTCCTGAATTCCTTTTACTTTGTCACATCTTGTTTAAATATAGACAAGCGAAATAAAAACTCTATGCCACTAATAGCTCCATTAACAAAGCATATGCTAAAAACATTCTCTCCTCTGCTCTTCACATTCATTTGAAATCTGCTTGTCCATACAGTCAGGGACAGGATGCTCACTCTCTCTCCCGTAGTTTAAGAGCAATGCTGAAAAACTAGAGAGGGTCCAGTAGAGAGCACCAAGATGGTGAGGGGCCCAGAGCACACACACAAAGAAGACAGATTGGAGGAGATGAATGAACTTACTCAGTTTGGTAAAGAGGAAGCTAAGATGTTACCTAATAGCAACTTACAACTATCCAAAATGGAATTGCAAATTTGATGGGGAAATGGCAATAAAAATGTGGCTTGGCTGTTCAGATTGAACATAAGACCTCCAGAAGTTCCATTCAAACAATTTCTATGATTCCATAGGACAACTCACTGTTCTACAAAATCCAGAGACGATGACGACTCTTTTTTTTTTAAAGTAGGCAAGATTTTCACCTCTACAACTGTATACTCATGCATAAGTTACTTCAAAAATGCACCCACTGTTAAGGAACTCATCTTACATAAATACGTTAACAAGACTTGAGCCCAAGAGACTGAAAAGATTTTTTTAAAAGCCGAGAAGCATTTTTGTTATTTTTCTGTTGTTAGGAGTCATTGTATGGTACTTCACTAGTCATCCCAAGTCTGAGATCTGTAAGAGGCATGAGTATTTTGTGTTACAGCATGAACAAATTCCACTGAGATGTTTCCGTAACCACTGACCTTAAAATGACTTTCAAACAAGCAAAGCCACATTGTCGCAAAAAAATAACTTCATTAACAACACAGAAGTGGTGCTCAGCACATTTAGACAGGGTTCTCAATAATTTATAGCAATCAACTGTTATTACTAATGTTTTTTAGAAGAATTTGCTTACAGTCAAATCACTGGCAATATTGTGTCAACAGATCAGAGGGAAAACAATCAAGAGGTTTGAGCAAAAACACAGCACTATTGCATTCCTGGAGCAACAGACATGCTCCTTGCCTTAAAAAGCTACCGAAAACAGCATGCAGGTCTACCTTCAGTAACGCTAAGCAAGCTGAAGGAATAAAGTAACAGAAATGTGCAACTGTCATCCGTTCTTTCTTACAGACAGTATTACACCTTTGTGTCCTCTCACCTTTAGACTGTTTTGATAATATTTCAAATTATATACCAAGGCGTTACAAAATACCTGCATATTTATCAAGATTTTCCAAAAATTACCAATTCAAAAATTTAAAACATGCCAAAGGCATGCTTAGCATTGTAAGAAGTTGTTTTACATTTCACCCATGCACATCTCTCAGAACTGTCTTTCGATATCACCTCCCGGACTAACTGTAAAACTCCAAGCAGAAAATAGGCAGAACAAGGGATTGCATTTTTTCAAGCCAATGCCCTTCATCTGTAGAACACAGACCCTAAAATAAGTCTCACAAAAAGTACCACAAGCAAGCTACAGTGTCCAAACTGTCTTCCATGAAATATGAACATATTTTTGAGGTCAAGAAAGTACAGGTGATTCTCTGACTGTATATAGTCTAGACCTGTTCTGGGTATTAAAGATCTTCATGGCAGCACTACCCCACACTGGTAACAAAGAAGCTGCAAAATAAACACAAACCTTTAAAATAGACTATAAAGAAAAATAAACTCAATTTGTTCAGTCAGTCTCTTGCATAGAACTGAAAGCGGCAACTCTTCTTGAAAAGTACCAGCTCCCCTTCACAAAACTACCCATACCCTGACAAATTTATGATGGCAAAATTTCTTACAGATTAAGAACCAGAAACAACTTTGTTATCTCTGAAGGGAAAACCATACCTTGGCAAGTAATCCAACTCAGTGGGATTCTGGAGAACGATGTTAAAGTAAAAAATACTGGAGTTTTTTTGATAAAGTGCTTATTTTGAAAATATTTAAACCTCTTGCCCATTGAATAACTGATATCTACCCTAAGGATTTTTTTCCCGTGCCTAGAGACCAAACTGTTGTAGAATGATGGTTATATACAGCATGGGAAGCTTATATTGCCAAAATCTCAAGGCCGAGATTGGAAGCAGGGGAATGGGCATCAAGAATAGTGCCAAGCCTTCTATTCATCTATTACTAAACTGGCAAGAATTTCTACTACTTGATGAAAATAAAACTGAACTCTTCTACTTTCTCGCCAAAATGTGGTTGAAGTCTGTAGCAGAAGGCAAGAAGCCAGTGTTTACAGATGGCCAATGTGCTGTGCAACCCTTTTCTGGTTAAGATTTGCATTTTCCTACACAATCCTATGAAAGAATTGTGCTACAGATGGACTGTGTGAGCCAAGGTCTGAGTTCTGAAATGCACAGCTAAAACAGATACAGGAGTCCAGGTTGTTATTTATTTACAGGTATCTCAGACCACATGAAACCTGTAACGGGTCTGCAATTGCTGAATACACTCTATGCACACACCAGGCCATAACACAGGTCTTTCACCAGGTCCAACTGAGTCAAATGCACTACCAGCACTTCACACCTAGGCTAGTTATGGCACAGATTCTGCCTTCACCTCTAAAGGCAAAAGAATGTGTAGGAGATGCAGGTGATACTTTTTGCATCCACCACCATGACACTCTGTCTTTACACTGACTGTATTTTTTCCCAAACCTTTACTGAAAATAGTTTCATATTCACATCAAGTCTTTCATTGTGGAACACAGTTCCCAGGTTCAATTTCTCTAGCTGCTCTGCAGCCAGGCATGCTTTCTGTTTGCCACTCATGATTTTTGTCCCAGATATATGACTGGTTCTAAAAGCACATGCATTTGTAAGGGTTACTGAATATAAATGCTATCAGTATCAATCATAAACAAGTAGTACAGCATAAGACAGAAGAGTAACACTCTGTAAGAAATTAGCGTACTAGGTAAATAAGACTAGATCTTAAAAGTTCCTCATTTTAAAATAGTTCACTGCTGAAGTATTTTCAGACCTATATAGCAGTCTCAGTATCTTTTAAAACACCAACAAAATCGTAGTATAAGTGCCTGGTAGCTAAAGCCACATATCCGTATTTGTACTGATTTCAGATGCCTATCTGTTATAATCTGCAACTAAAGTTTATTTACCAGGTGCAAAGATGCTAGTGGTTAGCTCTGCAGGTCCTGCAGTGCAGACAGACTACCTGTATGCTCTGACCACTGCCAGTTATAAACACGTGCTGTTCCTTTGTGCTCTGCCAACTTGCCTCATCACTTAACGCGCAGTCCTATGAAGATTTACATAGTCATTTCCCCTGAAAGCACCAACCTGTTTAATTGAAGTTAATGGGAAAATTCACAACACAATGTTAAATATGCGCAAGTATTAAGTCTTCACAAAACTCTTCCACTCCTAAATTTAGAACATTTAAGCAGCATTTTTTCCAGTGTAAATACAGTTATAACAGTATTTAAGCATCTTTAAAACAAATTAAACAGCAGTAGTTTCCTGGTTCTAAATATGACTTGCATTGCAATTGCAGTTGGTGGTCCCAAGTGAGATTAGGATTTGTAATCTAAAAAAACAGACAAGACACAGACAGTTAAGCAAAAAGGGTCGTATTACATAAATAAATCTGAATAAAGACTGTGATGTTTTGCATTCATATTAATTCCAATTTGGGGACAGTAACAGTTGGTGTTTATTAGGAGATTCTTCTACAAGAAGCTTAGAAAGCAGCATAACAACGCTCACTATTCAATTCCTCACAAATCCTTACATTCTATTTCTGTCTTTGACTGGCACCAAGTATGCAGCCTGTTCATACAGAGAAGCACGTCCAGTGATTCAGACAATCTTAGGAAAGTGAACCAACCACATTCACAACTAAAGACAAAAAAGAGTCCAACTGTTTTCAACCTAAGCTGGAGGAAAATTCCTTCCTGATCCCCGGTCAATAACCCTTTTCTTAAAACTAGGACTACCAGTAAGGCCACAGAGCTTTTGGAATAATTAAGAACAATGGGAAATCATCAGTTTTAGTGGCAATCAATATCAAATCTATTTTACAGAGTAAAAAGGATTTTTCAAGATCTCAAAGAGAAACCAGTAGAACCCCTAAATATTTGCCATTTTCTGATTTTTTTTTCATACCCTCCAAAGATAGGTGATAATTTCTATAAAATTAAGTAAAAATATAAAAGGTACATACTTGACTCTTAAAATGGCAAAGTCTTTTGACACCTACTGTAAAAGATCACTTGATCACTACTACATACTATTACTGAGACTAAAAGTACAAATTTTATGAGTATAGGTTAACCTTGAAGACATTGTAATGATATGTATAATTAAAAATACTAACTCATAATTTCATTTATGCCTCCTACTACTTGCAATATGAGAAGCGGTAAGTAGTAGAGAAGCTGATTCGTATTCTCTTATGTTAACCACGACAGCTTGCAGAACAGATCTCTACATGATTCTGTTGGTAAATGCTTCTACAGAGAAATCTAACAATTTATTCCCACGCTTTCCTGATTATTAACCAACTACTGAAAAGTGGAAGGACTTTGCTTCTTATTGCAGGAATTCAGATATCCCGATCTGAAGCTGCTAGAATGACCACAAGTATTCCCTTAAAAACCCAACCAAACAGCACTTCAATTCAAAGTTCTGTTACTTCAGAGTCAGTAACTTCTACTAAAAATCTTCAATGTAAGGTTCACACCATGGTTAAAAACAAAAAAAAAAACAACCTAACAAACCCCAACAAACCCCCCAAACCCACACTTTAGCATTGTAAGTGCCTTCATCCTCTCTGTACAGAAGACTACTGCAAATAATACATTTAACATTTACATGATGGTTTTATTTTCCTCAATGGCTCCTTTTATGTTCTGATCAGCTACTGGCCCCACCAACACTCTAATAAGCTTTCTGCTTCCTGATATACATCAACTATGGTATCATTAGGCGTTATGCCTTCAGCAGGTTTATTCTCAACAGTCTTTTTTGGGCTTGCCTTATTTAGCTTTTGCATTTAACTTGACAGCATCTCTGATCTATTTTCTCCCTTTGCATTATATCTTTCTATTACTAATAACTTCCTTTCTCCTGAAGTTTCAACATGTCAGCTTTTATTTTTCGGTGTTGTGATACTGTATCAAAACCTGGGGAAACAGAAGAGTACTTGTGGTTCTTAGAAGTGGCTCCTGTGATGGCTACTTACCAGTTCCATACTGGGGCAAACACAGGCCCACTCCACACCTTCACAGCTGGGTTTCCACAGAATGGAAATAAAGGTATGCAGGCTGAATGGAAGGTGTGAGGCACTGCAATAGTCTTCTGTTCTAGATAAAACTGAGACTAATACACTGAGCCATTCAAAGTAGCTAGAGGTCAGCTAATTGAAGCCTTTTCATTTGCAGCACATTCTTCCAGTTCTGAGTCTAATACAATGACTTTAAACAGACTGCACAGCATCAGAAACCATTCGGCTGCTCTTTCTGACTTCCCTTTAGCTAGCTGCCTCACTTTTATATACTCTCAGTCTGCTTTTTTTGGTTTTTTTTTTTTTTTTCCCCTTTTATGCAAGCTGAACTTGACTAAAAATTACAGAGTACATCTTCTGTAGTTAGCAGATCCTAAGTGAAAAGTTGTTTCTCCTCCTACAGTTTGTCAAACTACTTTTTCCTAAAAGCACTCACTGTGGCATTTAGAATTTTGGTCTTTGCATTCTGCACCGATGTAATCTTAACTCAGATTGCATGAGAGTAATCTAATTTCCTTTTACAACTACTTCTTCTGCATTTTTTCTCCAATAATAATTGCAGTGGGTGAGGAAGAGAATGCGAGTGAAATCACACATTTTTGTTAGGTTGGGTGAGGGAGAGAATAACAGATGTGAGCATGGGAGTGATTGGGAAAAGAAAAGTAAGATAAAAGCCTGATATTGGTATAACTTGAATAAAGTAGAAAACATAATCACTCTTGTTTAATGTTATGAAACTTCTGTAACACTTTTTAGAATACAGAGGGGTTTTTTAGAACATCATCTACAGAGAATATGGCATTATGAATAGCATAATAAGCAGTTCTCTGACACCTGCCAACTGCCATTCAGTCTTTACCTAATTTTTGACCATGAACATTGTAAGACAAATAAATTTTAAGAGTGTTAGTTACAAAAATAAAATCTACATATTTGTCACAGTAACAAGAACAGTAACTTAAGAAAGTCAGACAAACTGTGAGTCACTATTTTGTCTTTAAGTTTTTAAAGGACAATATATTGGGAGGGAAAAAGTGTCAGTTCCATATTTAGTCAGTTTGAAGAAAAACTCATGAATAACTAATTGTGCAAGAAGAGACAAAAGATGGAACACACAGATTATAATCCTGTATTTGCTCATTAAGTTTCCTTAAAACAATAAAGGTATGCAATCCCAGAGTGTGGTTTATAATCCTTTACTGCAAAAAAACTTAGATCAAAACTGACATTTAGTTCTGCAGTAAAAAAAGTTCAACTGCTTACTTTCAGCTGTCTTGCACTTGAGTACCAAATGAAATTTTTAAAAGTTAAATCTCACCACTTGTGCAGAGACCTGGTTGCCTCTTGCTTCACAGTATAAATGAAGAGACATTGCAACCCATTTGCATTTCTCATTCTATACTCTAAACTGATGAAATGCATTCAGTCCCAGTCATGTATCTTTTGACAGGATAGTGTCCTGCACCTCAATCTCCTGTTCCAGGAAACTCACTGACAAAATGTGCCACAGAGATCAAGAGCTTAGTAGAACTGAAAGAGGCAAGCCATTACTGTGAATAAAGGGAGCAAAACCATACCAAATATTTCATGCACACACGTACTCCCTGCACCAATTTACTGTACTTCAGAAGAATGCTTTTCCCAGAGGTGAACTGGCAGTAACTTTGAAACGTTTTCTACTGGACACTGTCAACAAGTAAATTACAAAAAAAAATATTTATATAGCTTACATGATGTCCTAACAAAAAGCAACAGGGAAGAGACACACAGAAAATACATATTTGAATCATCTGTGTTTCTATATTCGGTTCTGTTCATTTACTAAGCAGAATTTCCATGAGTGATGGAACTAATAAAATGTCATTTCCAGGTACTGTTAGTGGAATTTGCTGCTGCCTAAGAAAGGATGAACTCACACAGAAGCCTTTTACTCTGGGGGCATTTCTTCTACCTAGCAAGATGTTCTGTAGTTACATAAATTTTTCAATACTGTTATCCCTCTTATCAAATTTATCCAAAATAACTAAAATGCTCAAAAATAAGGTGACAGTTCCTGATTGCATAAGACTCTTTACCATAGGAAACACAAACTGAAAAAGAGAAGACATGCTGCTAAGTAAACACATAGCAAGATTTTTCTTTTTTAATATATGCATAAGTATGTACATTTGAGGCCTGCTAATTAATCAAAACATTAGCTTTGAAACACCAGAGAAATGATGGCCATAAAACTGTTAAATTATAGCCAACTATAAATGCAACATCTAAATCTTAATGTAAAACTCTATCCATAAATATCTCTGCAGTTTTATCACAACAAAAACTTCCAATGCAATACCACACGTAACAGAAACAACCCATTTGTAGAAGTTTGTATATAATATACATGCTGAAGCATTTTGTAATAACTTTCAGGTTAAACCCTACCAAAAAAAAAAAAAAAGTAAATACCATTTCAGTTTTCTTTACAAATATCACTTATGTGACATTTTCTAAGTAAAACTGACCAAGAAACATCAAATTGAGGGCACTAACTATTGGATTTGACAAAAAAAAAAAAATAATCCTGAAAATGTGTGCCTTATTTGCTTTTCAATAAGAAGTTAAACTGACAAGCAAGAAAGGGAAAAATAAAAATACTTAGTACGTAACTCTAATGTCTATTACAACATGATATTACACCATATGTATTCCAGTCTGAGATGGTACAGTAATTACATTTTCCTTCTGAACACAGAGAAAGATAGGAAAAATTAAGTGTTTCCTGCCTCTGGATATCAGTTTTATTTTTCTAGTCTAAGTAAAGAAACAGAAAATGTGTCGCATACACATTAAACCACACCAGGACCATCCAACAAGAAGATTACTTATACTATATACTTTACAAATGTCAGGCTGGACAATAAGAATTGTATCCAATTTGTGGAAACAGAACTACCAAGTTGAAATGAATGCTCATATTCTCTTCAAACGAAAAGTAAGACTTGTCAGAAGGCGATATTCTCTTTCATATTAAAAAACTGTAAATAACAGCACTGATTTATCACCATTTGATATTAGTACAGAAATATGATGCTAGAAGATACTTACATTCTCCATACAACCTAATGAGCCAGTATTCACATTTTAACCCCTTAAGTCCAAACCCAGAAGATATATGTTGTTGAAAAAAAAAAAAAAAAAAAAAAAAAACAAAAAAAAAAAAAAAAAAAAAAAAAAAACACAAAACCACAAAAGCCTACACTGATTTATCCCCTGTTATGCAGTTACATTTTTCAAACAAAAATATAATGGATTCAAAATACGTTAATTAGTATGTGAGAAATAATCCTAATGTAATGCCAGACAACTACCTTTGCAGTATAGAACATGAACAAGGACAAGTTTGGGAGTTGTATGACTGAAATAAAAGAAACCCCAGTCCATCACATAGGCTCAATTAGGAGCTGAGCAAAACTAAAAAAGATACTGCTAATTTAATTTAAAATTTCTTAAGCTTGAATAATCTTGTGCTATAAGAACTTCTCTTTAAGTTTGCAGAACATATACACAGGATTTTGTCACACCATAGGCTAATATCAAAAGAATAAAAAGCAGAAAAGTCATACAGAATTGCAAATACCAACACCTCTTTATGTAAGGAGCATTTGTTCCTCAATGTTTCAAACACATTCTAAGAAAAAACATTTATTTTTAAATAAGTTTAAAAAATATCTGAATTTCAGGAAGCTTAGGTATTATGTCAGGCAGAAGGAAGAGGAGGAGAGTAAAAATTTCCCTTCAAAGAGCCATACATAACCCATGAAAAACCTGGGAGTGGACACAGACAAAAAAGCAAATTTTTGTCCCCATCTGTCATCTCAGGAGGCTGCACCGAGCTATGCAAGTAGAACCCTCCTTTTGGGACAGTCTGTATCTCCACTAGAGGCTCTGCAAGTATAGCTATGCGAGCCAGGCAATAGCGGCACAGCTATTTGCTTTTTATCAGTTCACTTCCTCTTTGAAGAGAGCAGATCCTTCATTCATTACTTTAGAGTAGAAAACTTTAAGTGATTTTATTAATTCTAAAGAAAAACTTCATAAAAACCCAAGCAGACTACAGAAAATGCTGATAAATTACATCATCAAGACTGAATTCCCCTTATCCCAAGTCTCGAAAGCTAGAAGCAAGCAAAACATTTCATAAAAAACTCAAACATATTAGCACATTTTCCTAATCAAATTATAAATGCCTTTAATTAAAAATGAAATAGTTCTGAAACATTACACTATCTGATTTCTAATGTCAATAGCACACATTATAACTGACTGAAACCCACCTCCAGGATTTTTAGGCTTACATCTCCTAAACCAGTAAACTTCAAAAAAACATTAAATAATTTTCTATACATAGCATTTACAAAAAAAGTGACTGCAACATAACCATTACAAAACAAATTAAAAAACATAGAAGAAAATAAGAAACTCTGAAATAAAGTGGACTAAACAGGTTGTGGCTTGACTGAGACACCACAATCAAGCAAACACTACTGTTCACTCATGTTTCAGGCAACGAATTCAGCTGGCACAGGTTAACAAGTTGACCTCAAAAGGATTCACTAGTTCACAGAGGTCCCATTTCACACTACAGTCCATCACACAGTGCTCAGATTTATCTGAAACTGAGCTTCACAAATGTACCCCCACACACACACAGTCAGTAAACAAAGTTCCTCAAGCTACACTGGTACTGAAGACCAAACCAAAGACATTTCCATCTCTCAAGTAAACCTTAATGGGTTAACTGCTTAATGCAACAAAACCAATAGTAGAGCACATTAAGGAAAACGGGTTATTTCATTTCTAATGTTTCTTTGAAAATATCTCAAATATGCTTTCATTTGTGTTCAGCTCACATGAAATTCTGTCAGTCATGAAGGAAATTTTTCTCTTTATGCTTTTTGTTTTCAGTTTTTCCCCTGTGAAGTGAGTATTCTGTGTATAATGAATCTCTCAACAGAAATCCAAGAAGTACCCTGTAGGCTACCTGCTCACAAAAAATAAACATTACCAAAACACCATACTGTTTGGAGACCCATGAGAAACTGCATCTTCTAAGTAATTTTGAATTCCTTGATTGGATTTGAATCAGTATGCTACCTCCACCAGAGTTATTCTTAAGATGACAGGCCTGCTGCTAGGAAGGACCTTGCCAAAAAATATTCCTTCTCTGTAAAATGTAGAATTCCTGTACTTACAGAAGGATGATTGTATTATTTTATGATCTCCATGTATAGAACAGAATGCTTTGCAAAACTGGCACATCAACTTTCAACCAGAGAAAGACCTCAGTTTTACCCACAGCAGATCCCCATTTATTAAACCTTAAAAACATAACATTGCTCTACAGCTCAGATTTCTTTAGGAAATTTTCAATGTTTCTCAAAATCAGTTACTTTCATACGTCAAAGGCTAGCAGACTCTGATACTTTGGGGTAATGGTCTTAAACTTACTATAGTTAATTATTTAATCAAGCAATTCTAGCTACACACATATTCACTGCACTCATTCATTAAATACAGTGTCCTAATTTCGTAACAGAAGACTGCAGAGACCTAAATATTTCTTACCTACGCTTTGTTAATGTAAAAATAAGCAACCTAGGTGAAGTCAATCCCCTCTGTGTTCCATTTCCCAGATTCTGGTCATTCCCACCGGCCATTCAAAAAGCAGTGATGTGTCATTTATATCAATAGCACACTGGAATTAGTTATTTTCAGAGTGGGAAACTTGTAGGAAAGCAGCACAGAAAGAACATAAAAATACTCTAGTCCACCAGAAAATGTCATGGCTCATGACTTCAAATATTTAGCTTAGTACTAGAATTTTCTTCCCCTACTTGTACTAATTCATATTATGGTAGTGCACAGCTGTCCTGTTTTCTAAGTGCAATATAAAGATATAACAAAAAGTTTTCTACATTCAAATATTTTACAGTGTATGTAGCTGTTTTATATCTTGAGTTAAAATACAGCTAATCTGAACTAATAGATCTATAAAAACCTGTACTCACTTTACTAAGGTCAAGTCAACAAACATGAATTGTACAGAGTATCCTCAAACACTTTCAGGACCATTATGCCTCAAATGAACTACACTTTCTTGACAAACAGACACCAGTGACAAAATAGGAACCTTTAGCAGAGATCAGATACTCAGCTATTCAGAAGATTTGATCATAAATTTCCAAAACACATGCTGCAATTTCTAACAGCTATTACAGTGTTAAACTCGAAATAGTCTTTGAACATTCTGCCTAACGAAGTAGGCCACATGTTTCTTTGAGGAAGTCTTTGGTATTTCTTCTGTTATAGGGACAGATGTATAGACAAATACAAAAAATGAGATTATGTTGTTTTCTTTTTTCTGCTTTTTTTTTTTTTACTACGCAGATTAAATAATTACTTTTCCATTAGTTCTCTTTTGATGTCCAGAATGTCATTACTTGGTAGACTTTCTTCGCTACAATCCAGTATTTTTGAGCACAAGATTAATTATAAGAAAGTGCTTCTGTCATTTCTTAAAATAGATTCTGAGTGGGAGCACATGCCATCATGATGCTGTAACTCATCAGGAAATCATGATGCAGTACTGTCTTATTCTAAAGGCACCTGCTAGCTAAGATATGGCCAAGGTCATATCAGCATTTCTTACGTTTTTCAGGACTGTTTTTCCTTATCAGATTAAAAGAAATCTAGCAAACAATCAAAGACAGTGTGTTTTTTTGAGAAGAAACAAAACAAAAGAAAACGAAAGAACACAACTTGACACCAGTCACTTTGAGTAACTTCAATTTCAATTTTGCAGAGAAGCGCTACTACCAAAAAAATTTAGATACAAAATAATTGTGAAAACAGTAAGTGTAACGAATTTAAAAATGCAGTGAACTATATCAAGGATTTATTTATCAAATAAAGCAAAAAAAATTAGGTGACTTAATATTTTATTTCTTTATTCTTTTTTTAATCATATGGCATGGAACTGGTTTGGAGAAGAAGGCTAGAGAGAGCTCCCCCAAACTTTTTCCCTGCTTGTTACTGTCTTATTAAAGGCTAAGCAAATCTTTGTTATAGGAAGACATGGAACAAGACTACATCAGAGAAACCACGAAAGCAAAACCTTCTTAAGTAAAACAGGCAGCTATTTTCCTTTTCTTTAAAAAAAACATTTATTATTTAACTTCAGCAACCGAAAGGAAAACCTGATTGTCTAGCAAGTGTGTACTAATAAAGGTGCACTAATAAAGCTTCCAGGCTGGGTGATTCCAGAACTTTCTGAATACCAAGATACTTTCATTTAAATGGCAACAAAAATCAGTGCTCCTGCTATTACAATATTCAAATACTTCATAAACATTCTTGATATTTTGTGCCCATCTGCATGGCTTCCGAATCCATGGTAGCATGTAATAAATGCATTTTTGTATGCAAGTAAAATACAGGCCCTCAAGTCCCATACAAAGCAACCCAACAAACACCACAGGATTTCCCCTAGAAACAGAGATGATATATGCACTTAAATTTTTCTGGTGGAAACTTTATAGAAGACTAAAGCTCCACCAAGACACATGCTAAGAGGCTCATATGCAAGGTAACACAGAGGCTACACCTGAGGCAGCACAGATGCACCCTGTGAAAGGATGGCTCTAGGTGTTGTGTAAGAGCACTGCAGGGTGCACAGGGGTCCACAAATGGCTTGGGACTACCAATCCAGAATTTTTCCTCTAGATCCATACTGGATTACAGCAAGTACCACAGAGGCAAGGAGCTTGGGTTTAATTCCCTGTTAGCCTATGGGGATTCAAACACACTCATTTATTTCCCAGAAGAGTGCTTTAATTAAGAAATTAAAATGCTGGATGGTGACAAGCTTCATATCTGCTAAAGCTAGGTAACTACCCAGTTAAGAATTAAAATGCTACGGCATACAGCTAATCAGCACCAGGGACCACACTGTAGCCTAATAGCTGGGGCATTCAACTGGGAGAGAGACGATTCCAGTCCCTGTTCCATGGACTATTTCTGTTTTTTTACTTGCCCTCTAACAGGAAAGAAAATTCAACAATAGTTCAAAATGCAAAAATTTGAACCCTGTTCTTTTCCCTCCCACTGCATGGTCCAAACTGCTAATTTTAAGATACTGAAGCATCACCACATCTATGTCTCTTTTTGGATTTAGCCTATGAAGTGTTACAGAGACTTGTTTGATTGACTATTTATATCTCTCTTCAGAAATACAAGACTTCTTAGAATTTGGGCAACTCTTCAGCCATGAAGCTTTTTTAATTTCAGAAGTATATGGCTAGGGATGTAGCTATAACAGCACTGCTCCACAGAGAAAATAAAGGCAATGCATTCCATTTTAAATAATATTTAAAGCTTCTTCTACTTTTAATGTAGCATTCACTGGAGCAACTATAATATCCCCAAATGAGTATTTGCAGAACTGGATCAACAGAATAGTCTCTGCAGCACACAAACTCTAGTAAATCCACCTCACAAGTCTAAAACAATGATTCAACACCTTCCTCTGCCCCTGACATCCATCGTGACATCATATGTTAACGCTAACCTGCTAACCTCCTTCTTGTGTCAACTGCAGCTTCTTTTTTTTTTTTTTTTTTTTTTTTTTTTTTTTCCAACTAGTATCTTTTGGATCATGTACTATTTTATCCCCTCCAACCAAAATATATCCCAAAATCCTCAATTCACCCTTAAAACACACAAGAAAGGTAAAGGTCACACAGGTTAATCAAGATAATAAATTAACTGTGAAATATTTGTTCATTCTTTTAGAAAATGTTACATGCTTTCTAATACCACATTAAGTTAAAACTAGTAATGGTGCTTTGCATCTTCAACTTCTCATCTAAAATTCTTATTCCCTGGAGCAATGAGGGATGCAGTCAGAAGTAAAACCTCAGATGTAAGAGGAAGGCAAAATATATCATTCCGTGTATGTCATTTCCAGTGGATTAGCAGTGCCTCAGTAAATTAGGAGGTTTGCAAACCTTAATTATTAAAGAAATATATAGTTATTGCTGAGAATACTATTTTTACTGCAAGTCTGTCCTTTAGTGACTGTACTTTAACCCTCATCCAGGATGGTAAAACTTTGGTGATACTGATCATGATAGACTATGAGGAAAATCAAAAGGCTCTTGACTCTGCTAGAGCAAAATATACAACAGAAATATACATTATTTTTTCTAATATACAGAATTGTATTTCTCTGAATCAGCTAATTTGAACAGACTAGTGAATTGATACAGACCTTTGTCTACTATAGACTAGACAAGCTATTTCTACAGAACTTTAGTTATTCAGCTAACAAATCCTATACTGAAGTATTCTGTTAAAAAACTAAGGAACCAAAGAGAATGAGACCAAGGGCAAAGCTGTGTCCATGTAATGCTTTCAAGACATCTGATCCTTGTTACTTATTGTGAAAAGCCTTAGTAAGAAACAATATTCAAGCACAGATAAATCCTAAAGTAACACTCACTTTCTTTCAACACAGTAAATCTGAAGTGAAATAAAATTCTGTGTGTTCTAAGAGCAACTCTCAACTGCTAAATTTTATTTTTAAAAATGACCTGTAGGCCCTTGATGCAGGGACTGTTATATAAATATTTAATAAATGATATCTCATTTAATACTCAAATTGACTATGGCCTCTAGGGATCTCTAACATATATTACGTTATAACAGTTCTATAAGTAATTTTTAAATAACCAAAAAGTGTGTCTTACTAGTAAGCCGTATTTTAAGTCAGGCTGGAGGAGCCAAAACTAATTTTAAGTGAATCCAAGTTCATTCAAGAACCTCACGTAACAGTTTAGCATCAGTTCTTGTTCTCAGAGACTTAAAAAACCTTTTTTTTTAAGCATGTAGCCTGGCTGCCATATAAGTTTCAAGACTTCCTTTTTACCTAAGAAACTGCAAAGTACTTACATAAAAGAAATCTGCAAAATATACAAATAAAAAATTAATGTACACTGGCAGAAAGAACTTCATACAGATTTACACAGCAAGCAATGCTATCAGTTACAGTCCAATATCTGAAGTTACATCCAATACAGAATAAATCACAGAACAGTGACAAACCATGAAGTACTGTGAGCTTTAAACACCTTTAAACCACATCCTTACTCAAACGATCTCATCTGGGCACCCAGTAAAAGGATTTTCTTCGATTACATTCACATAACATAGTTAAAAACCCAGTCTGCATCATCAGTGCACAGAAATTGACATTAGATAGCTCTGTATCAGCCCAGAGGAACATTACAGATGTATTACATTGGCTTAAATGGAGCTAACGCTGTTAAAATTTATACTTATTTCTCCTATGAAGGAAACTCCTTGAAAGTATGGAAGCTGATTTTCCATTTCTGATTCCATTGAAGGGACAAGAAAAGTTGACTCTCCAAAGACTCCTAACCAGCTATAAAAAAGTTAACACATGTGAGAAGTAAAAATGTTATTCACCAGTTGCAGGAAAACAATTAGCCAACAATGTAAACAGACAATAGACATTTATAAATCTTTCCTCATCCTACAACTTGTGCACCAGAATCTGTGGTAAAGCCATACAGTGGGACATGGCTTCCTTGCACTGATCTATAAAATGCCTGTACTCCTGAAGAAAGGGAGCAGATTAGTGGAACAAGCTATCAAATTTCTTACAGTCACTCTTTGCCTGGCAGAAGGCCCCATACAAAGGCAAACTAGACTTTTCTACCTGTCTGACTAAAAGGTAGATAAAAATTGCAGCAGAACAGAGCCCAGCCTAACAAAATCTACTTTCTATAAGGAAATTACTGGCTTGGTAGGGGGAGAGTAGTTGATACTGTCTACCTTGACCTCATTAAGGCACACATGGGTTTGCTTCACTTTATCTCAGCCCATGAGTTTTATCCCTTTTGCCTTTCTGATTCTCTCCCTCATCCCTCCTCAGAGCAGTGAGCAGGCACCTGGGTGGGGGCTTCACCATTGGACAGGGTCAACCCACCACAATCATCTTCAGTGATTTATTTCAGTTACCTCCTTTGTAATGCATTAAAGCAGTATGTATTCCAGATATATCTTCCTGGACAACAGACTACTTGAAAGTTCACTGGCTGCAAAATCAAAGAAGCACAGGAAAAAAAATGAAATCTTGAGAGAATCAACATTAACACCATGGTCAAAATTGGTAATGTTTACAAGCGGCTATACATGGAGAACACATTCTTCTCAGAGCTATGCTAAAAAAGAGAGAGAAACGAAGTGGGGGAATTAAAAGTATTTAATTGAGAAGTCATTCGGGCATGTGAGGCAAAGTAGAAGAGATACCTTATCATATGTCAAAATTAAAAAAAAAAAAAAAAAAAAAAAAAGAGATGAGAAAACAAAGGTAATTATGAATATTGACCTGATAACCTGATAATGAAATCCTAAGATTCCAGGAGACATCAACTCAAAGCAGTTCCAAACAAAAAAGTTCAAGAAAACAAGCACTTGACATTTAGTAGAAATTCTCAGTCTAGTTGTATTCAAGAGGTTGATGTTTTTACCCAACACCAAAAATAACCTGAAGAAGATATAGGAAATATTTGACCAACAAACTCTATATAAAGGCACATGCACCCAAAGGGAAAAAAAGGAAAAAAAAAAAAGTAAACAACACTGCTAAGAAAGATTTCCGTATAACCTGTCACATTATAGGCAACAAAAGATATTACTGTCAGTCCCAAAGGAGGTATGCCTTTGTCAATTCACAAAGAACAAGGCTTACACAAAACCAGAAATAACAGTAACTGAAAAGTATTTTCAATACAAAAAGAGCAGAAAAGCACTGAAAAGCCATTTTCAGTATTTAGCCAGCATAATTTAAACCAAATGCAAAGATGAAAAGTTAGACATGAAAGAAGATGATAGCAAAGGAATCTGTTGGTCTTACTTCCTTATCTTCCATTGTTTTTAAAGAAAAGCTAGGATTTTTTTTTTTTTTTTAATGCTTTATTCTCTTGCAAGCATTAAGAGAGTAGTGTGCTCAGGCATTTTGTTTAATGGTGAGGAGGTAAAGAGGAACTGCTGAAATATTGGAAGGACTTCCCCTCTCCCCCTTTTTTTCAAAACTTTTATTTTTTATATCAGCTGTAATAGGAGCCACAATTAAATTCTGAAACCTTACCAAATACCTAATACTTCTATACAGGTTAATAAAGAAATGTAATTAAAATAAACAGATTCTAATGCTCTCCTGAAAGGAGACAAGACATTAGTAAAGTAGGAGCAGATCCACAGATCAACCAGACATCATCAGAAGCAGCACTTCAAAAACAGGAAGACAATCATTTAGTATCCAAGCAAGAAGTATCCCACAGAGAGCATACGCTTCTGGGAGCGTGATTAAGTGCACAGAAGGCAACTGGGGTTTGGGCCACTCTGTGTAGCTTCAGGTCACCGACTCTCAAATTGAAATCAGTGGACAACAGGTGGTGCACAAGGCTACCAGATGTGATCTTCTGTGTTTTTTAAAAAAGTGTAACTTCTGATTTTTCCAAATGATGTTTGATAAAAGTGCACCGCAGTAATACAAGTTTTGAAGGCCTGACAACAATATATTCCCTAAGAACATGGAGCACTAATGCCTTTGCCAAAGACCAGCTTTTCTCGTGAATTATTACCAAAGAAAAAAATCCCACCTTCTTTCTACTGGCAACAACTTGTTCCCATCTCTACTGTGTGGGCACAAGCATCTACTCATAGTAAACCAAGAGAAATTCATTGAAAAACTAGCTTGGCAAAATACAATCATCCGGATCAGTTGATATTTTGTTCACCATATATATGAACAATTTTGCTGGGATAAATGAGAGCTCATGGACAGGATTACTTCTCTAGGTGGCATTAATTTCACCATTAATAAAATGGAGCAAAAAATTAATTTATCATAAAGAATTGCTAAAACATTCAATACTTGTCAACTTTGAATAAGGCTCAGTGAGGGATTTTTTTAAGGAAAGACTATTGGGATTACAGGCATTTGCTAAATTTGGTTTATTTCTCTATTCTTTTTATAAAAACTATTTCCTAATTTTATCCTTGTTAAGCAAAGTGTTAAACTTTTCTAGTGAATGGGATGCTTGAAGACACCTACAGAGGTATAATCTTAAACACACAAATCTTTTTCCCTGTTTAGCTAATCTGCTTTCCACTAACAGCCTTTACACCGCATTTGTATAACCTCAGACTCTATGTTCTTTGCTAGAAGTTATATTTTATGATATGGTTTTGATTTATATAATGTGACTATCAGGCTCCTCTATACTTTCTTTTTCTCCCACTTTCCATAAAATTCCATTTTCATTAGTAATCTTTACCTTTTATTCTAGAAGGAGTGGTTTATACTTATAGGATTGCTTTTTCAGTGGCTACAGCATTTCAGTATTTTCTGCTATTTAAAAAAATCACACTTCCACTCTAGATGTATCTTAATACTGAAGATGCTACTTATATTTCAACTTATAAAACTCAGTTGAGTGAGCTACCTTTATCTCCAAGCACTGCATCTGAATGCCAAAGCCATGGTCAATACATAATTAGTAGTCATGGAGACCATGGAAACATAAAATATTGGACAAATGCACAGGCCAGCAGGCTTCTGATTTGCACTGAATTAAGGCCTTAAATAAATGCACACGGTCCACTGACCACAATTATATAAACTAAACTATCTATCCTCCTTCTTCATCTCAATCCCCCTGCCTTTATAAGGAAATACTAGGAACCCCAAAAGCCTGACTTACCCAACTACCTGATGCCTGTGACTGGTTGTTCCAGTCACCTCCATCACATGGATAATTAATAGTCCACTTAAGAGAAAGGTAATGATTCTGTTCAGGTCAGCAAGAGGAAAGTATGCAGGACAAAAGTGAAATTAGAAAATTCTCTTGCATGCAGATATTTTAAATAATTGGTATACAGACAGGTGTCCAACAAAAGAAAAAAGTCAACAGGGTATCAACTGCCATTTAGTACATATCAGATTAGCATCCTCAAAGCTAGCACATTAGCTAAATTGACTGGTAAAGATATGCTTAGAAAAACTATACTGACTGTAAGATGGCTGATTGAATAGTGCTAAAGAAGTCCCTCGAGCAGAAGGCAAATTAGATCTGGTAGCAATGGGTAATTTGTCATATATATATAAAAATTATTATTTTATATATAATAAATGGTTTTATGTGTGTATATATATAAATAATACTTACATAGCCTTCAAATTAGTTCTGCTAGGCATACTATAGTTAAGACAGTAAGTTATAAAAACTAAATGTTAAAAGTTTTGGTTATTAAAAAATAACACATTAATAAAAAGAGACCCTACTTGCCTGTAAATGCATAATGCAGTGTTCACCTTTTCCCAAATTAACACTGTAGAACTCTAATGTTCAGCTTTCCAAGTGACCTAACATATGCAAGAAACTAAATGTTTAGCTCTTCGTTAAGCACAAATGCCTAGCATAGCCTTCATACTCACCTAGCTACTACTCACATGAATCAAAGTTTACATACAAAATGAAAAAATATATCTTGACTTACCCCCTTCCTCAAAATAATTTCCTCTAATGGGCAAATCCTTCCCTCTCTTTGGTGTGTTTTTCTCCTGCTTGTTATTCAGTGGAGGCAGTATCTTTGCTCATTGATCAGGACAAGCTAGAAAGTATCACCAAGAGGGAACCTGGCCTGACAAAGCAACACTTGCAAGAAAGGAGACAACACTTAATGAGATAAAGGAGTGTCAAGACTATCTTCTGAATTAATGCAAATGAACTACACAAAACCAACACACGAATACATCTGTCTGAGCTATGATCGGAAAGCAGAAGTCCCATCTCCCACCCTCACGCATCCCACCTGTGCAACCCAGCCCCTCCCTCACACTGGCACTGGCACTCCTGACGTCCCTCGACGAGTTGATTCAATTTGTTCAGGCTGCAGAAAACTAATCTCTCAAAAAGAAGAGTAGTTTTTCATTAGGTTAGCCAGTTAAATTTGTTTTGCACCAAGTGAAAAATGGCAGGATAGGAGAGTACTAAGG
Source organism: Tyto alba (assembly GCF_018691265.1). Taxonomy (NCBI): domain Eukaryota; kingdom Metazoa; phylum Chordata; class Aves; order Strigiformes; family Tytonidae; genus Tyto; species Tyto alba. Next base: position 13,176,493 of record NW_024881280.1, read on the forward strand.
AAAGAACAGAGTCTGAAAAATTTGACAGTAGAGGTAAAAAATCGCCAGCCTTGCTCACCATTCACCTACAGGAGCAGAAGTCTGCGGAGCTCAGTGCTGAACCAAATCACACAGCTGATTCAGCTGGAAAGGATCCTTTTTTTTCTGGCCAGTTAAGTTTCAGCTGCTTCGGTTCCCCGCCTACACAGCCACACAACAGGTTATGCTGGCCCAGTGCAGTGTGGCTGTGAGCAAGCAGCAGTGATGATAGAACGAAGCCCAAAATTCCATGGGACGTAAGATTAAAGCTGGACAGAGCCCTGTTGGGCTCCAAGGCAGTGAGCAGTTACAGCAGTCTACATGATACACCAGAAGAAAATTATCTCTGAGTAACACAGCTTGAGATGTAGTGAATGCAGGAAGATAAAAATCCCTGACAAAGTGCTGCATGTATTTTCCTAACAAACAAGTCAGCTAGGTACAGGGACGGCCTGTTCAAATGAAGTATTACTGTAAACATGCTTTTTCTGTCATTTCTTCATCTATAGCTTTTATAAAAAATTGCAATTGTGTAGCTTATTTTGGATGTTTGAAATACTTCTATTTACTACTGAATTTTACTTGAGGTTAGCTTAAGAGTAATTTCAAGGCTAGTTAAGAAAAGGCATTTCTCCCATCTCTTTAGGTGCTTTCTCCAGAGCATGCAAAGACTCAAAGGATATGCCCTCGCCCACATCACCCTCACAAAACACACAGCAACAGTCCAAGATCCAGCATCTTTCCAGACACTTTCCACTGTCAGGAAAGTCTCCTCAGCACTACCTACTTGAAGACCTCTCTGGCACGCACAAGAATTGTAGGAGGCACACACAACCCTGTTTTTTCCTGCAATGGCTGCTAGTTGAAATGTCAGTATCTAGAAGTTAAGTTTAAATTTATGCTTTGAATGGATTATAATATATATTTTGCTATTGCCTCAAATGGCTCCAGGCTGATGTTTTCACAATATCTTAAACACAGAGGAAGCTCTTGAATGTGCCCTAATTGTTAGATACTTTCTAGATGCTAATGAGATCTCAACCATTCATTTTAAAGTGGGTTTTGTCTGCATATTTTTCATACACACAGCTGAATTTGCTTTCTAGAGACTGAAGTACAGGTAGAACATTTTTAGCAGGTATTTGTTCAGTGCAGAAAAAGGATACTAGGAATAATCTGAATATGAAGACTTGCTAAACTTTTGGGGGAGAATACCAGAAGCTGCTACTATTCTAGTAAGAAATACTGAAAATAATTACCATTTCACATCTAAAATCTCCCTTATGATTTTATGAGTTCTCACAGCATCTTACACATAACAATAACCAAATATAAGACATGCCATCAAGGAATTAAAAGATTTTTCTAATATTAAGGATAATCCATGATGTCCCAGTTTAATGCTATACAGAAATTTGCCTCAGATGCCTTTTCCAGAAAGATGTTCTGTTAATCAAAGCTCTCAAAAAAAGTCTACTTGAACCCTTTTCTGACAAAACAATGGTGAAATGACAACTAGTATTTTCACTAATTCTCTTTGATCAACTGCCAAGCCAAAGAGAAAAGTCATGTACTGAAACCATTGTGCATGAACTAGAGCTATACCCTTTAGAATAAAGAAATAGGGACAGGCAGGTGAGCACCCTTACAGCTTAACCATCACAGAAAATTCTTCAGCAGATGCTTTTCACAGCAGTTGTTTTGAACATGAACTTCAGAGTTTCCATTCTGATCTACGATCCTTCGAAAGAAAGCCTGAGTCTCACTGAGACAAGAAGGTCCTGAATGTTGGAGACACTAGTAGTAGTTTTAATTCTTACCCCACTGGAATTTAACCGGCAAGATCAGACCTTAAGATTTTACAGCCTGCCCCCCTACCGTGGAACAGAGCATGTTCCTAAATAACAGATGTCAGAATAGCATTAGAGGCTGGAGCAGTTTAAATATACCCAACTGGAACTGTACACACCTTACTAACATGATCACTCCCAACTCCTTGAAGCTCCATGCCTTGCCTTCTGGACAAAGAATTATGCCGTACAGTGCTACCCTGTAGTCATGTTTACTTGAAAAAGTTGTGAGATTTCTCTCAAAAATCTCAACACCCTCTTAAGTCTCCTAGTTTATTCTACATACCTGTTACAGGTTTCTTCTTCTCTTTATTTTGCTAAAGAAATGCCAGAGCAAATGTCTGCTTGTCCAGAATGGTTTGGAATCCCTCGCAATGGGAGGTTAGGAGGGAAGGAAATTCCGCCCCAAGACTTTTCAGTCCATTTGATTAAAGTGATCATTAAAAAACCCTACAATCAAGTATACTTTAAAATAACTAGAAGAACTTTCATTTAGATTTAGCTAAAGTAGTAGCTACAGTTATACCTCACTGGTCTACTATATACATCTGTCAAGGCAAAGGAACATCATTAGAGTGACTGAGAGGGAGTTCTTTCAGGACATTGAAATGACAGTATGAGAAAAACCTGGAACATTCCCCAAACACTCCGCTTTATATACCATTTGTTCTAGAATATTCTCTAAATTTTCTTGAAGTATTAAATCTGACTGTAAACAGTAATGCTGAAGTTTTAATCGGAGGGAGTTACACACATCCAAGCATCTGTTGCTGTTGCGACTTTCTCCCAGCATCTCTGGAGTTTTCTGAGTATTACTGACAGAAACACTTTGTCCCTGCACTACCTTTAAAGATGTGTTTCACAACATTTTTCCTTGGTATTCTTAATCTACAGCTTATTTTTCTGAGAAGCTGATTTTGAGGATCCTTGATTTGCTGTACGCTTATATCATGTTTCCCCTTGAGTATTCAGACAATTAAGAAGGAAAATTAAGCTAAAAAAAAAGAGGAAATGACAAGTACCTATTGCCTTTAAACTTTTTTTCTGCTTTTTCTGGAAACAACAGGCATTGTTCTCATCAGATACGTAGTTACTTTTAGATATCTTGCCGCTTTCTCATTTTTTTCTGAGGTGAAGATTCTGACAGGGAGTACATAGCAAGCCTTTGGTTTCTCACTGTCTACACTGCTACACGACTACTCTACCGTATACGAGAGAACCATGTCAGTGGGAAACTACCTAATATCTATTTGAATTTCTGGAAACTTTCTTCTTCCAAACACTGCAACCCAAACTTCCCTGAGACAAGAATTGACAGTACCTAGGCAAAAAGATAGGTACCTGCATGACACCAGTCTTCTCTCTTACAGTCTGGTTTGTCTTCATAACCCCATGAAAATTGTTTCAGGGACTGGTATGAAACAGCAGAGTAGAAGTGCATTGGTTTGCCAGATTCCTAATTAGTGCCACATTCAGTGTCTCTTCAAGAATTACTGGATGAAGGCTTTACAGACTTTATCTCAGACCTTGCAATCCATCCCTCCCTAAATGGCCTATCCCAGGGCATTAAAAGCAGCCTGCTAAGAAAAAAAGGGGGTGTTATTTTTTTTAATGGCAATCTCTGCCTATTCCATCATTTGTAGAGATGCTAAGAACCCTCCCCTTTCAAGTCAGATCTGCAGAATACTTCACTGCAGTTAATTTTAATTCCTGAAGAATGCATATTGTTCTTCATCCTCACAGCTTCCCATAAAATGATTCTGAATAACAGCTCACTTCCTAGATTTCGGCATGAATTTAAATCCCCCACAGCATACATTTAAAGAAAACCCAAACAAACAAAACCACAACATATACTTAAATTTCTACTTCCCACTTTTAGGTCTCAAAGATTTTTCAAATGAAAAATATTTCACTAAGATTTTAAATTCCCTACAATATACAGTACAATGAAGAAAACTATGAATTTCATAACCGCACAGTAAGTATTCAAAATCCCAAAATATAGTTCAAAGCCCACTTGCATTCTGCTTCTTCACTCTACTACATAATAAGTGTTATAATTTAATTAGAAAAAAAAAAAAAAAGAAGTATATTTGAGAAACATGTATTTCTATAGTTGCAGTCCTAAATATGTATGCAATACTTAATACATTACTATATTGGTCTACTAATACAATTTGTATGCTGAATACATAATGAAGTGTCATAGGAAGTATACTATTAGTATACTATTAAAGATCAATGTTCTAGGTAACTCACTTGCATATGGGGCTAAATTAACATTGAGTCACTTCTATCAGGTCTTGGTATACATCAAAAACCACTTTAATGCTCAAAACCAGATTTTGTAATACAGAGCTATTCACTACATCACTGAAGTCAGGCAGTGGAAGTTACTCATAGTATGATGAACAGACAAGGCATTTTATTCCCTACAAAATACCGTTCACATCATTCACCCACCTTATAGTAGGATAGAACCCTGTTTTGCAGGATTCTACATAGAAGATTATTCTTGAGGGTTTATGCTAATTTTTTTCCACTTGACGAGTAAGTTAGGCATAAAAATAGGCCTTAGTAAATTAGTATGAAAACAAAACAAGTAAACAAAATATCACATACAAATCTCTTACTTGCAAAATGAGATTTTCTAACTGCCTAATTAAGCCTATTTTTCCCAAGCACTTTTTTATGCAATTACAGTTCCTTGTAAACTTCAGCTGACTTTTCCCAATTGTTTTGTGATTTAAAAAAAATGAAAGCCAACCTAAAAGGCAATGCTACTTTTTTATTGATTAAAAACATCCCACATAGAATAAGGCTGCTACCTGTTCATTTCCCATATGGTTGTTTGTTACCCTCCTATTCTCCAAGAACAGTTTTTTCAGGCATTCTTCTAAACTTTCAGGAACTCTGTCATACACAAGACTACTAATATAAGACCATTTCAATACATGAAGAGTTGCATACTACATCTACACATAGGAACAGAATGTAATTTTTTTTTATTTAATCTGCACTTCCAGACCTTCTAAATATTCTAACAAGAGCTAAAATTTGTTCTCATGTTATCATGTCCTCCTGTTGCATAGTATCAATGTCACAAATGGCAGACAACAAAAACTGTACTTGCTTATCTCCAAAAAAGATTTCATTAAACCCTACCAGCAAAACTGTTTCGACCATTGGAATAAATAAAAAACCTATTTTCCCACATATTCGAAATAAACTACTTTAGCTTGAACAACTGAAAAAGCAAAGTGAAAATCTTAACTTTCACTTCACAAAGGCACTGCACAGCAACCTTCTTTCCTTTTAGAGCACTATAAATTCAAGATAAGACATTTTCAGAAAAGCTACAGGTGAAATCCTAATATGACATAAAAGTATGCTCTACTCTCTTACTTGAAAAAAAAAAAAAAAAAACCAACCAAACAGACATGACTAAATCAACATTAGAGGTGAGAAATTCTGTGTCTGCATATCAGAATTTTGTATGCTACGCTCTCCAAAGTATGGACTGATTATCGTATGTTCTGTTATTGTCCAGTTAACAAAGCCAGCAAACCAACTAAAGCTTATCCCAGAAATAAGTTAGCTCTCATGAAATCCACAATCACTAATTTTTAAGTAGCACAGAAAGTTTTCCAGCAATACTTGAAAAGGGGACAAATATAAACCTAGAAAAGTAAATGAAAGCATAATGCAATGGATAAGCTCTACACTGCTAAATATCAACTACAGACATGGAGCATGGGTGAAGTTGGAAGTCTTTCAGCTGTATTTGGGTAAGTGAACTCCAAATCAAGAAACACTGATTAGACAAGAATTCTCACCCCTGCTCTGTAAGAACACATAAACCTCCAAATTATTATCCATTTCTTACGTAAGTAGGTATTAATTAAAACATCCATGTATAGTTGGAAAATAATCTCTTGCTTTACATGCTTTAACTTCAGTTTTTCTACTTCTTTCAGCTCAAAAGAAACAATATCGTAGCAAGCAAATTAAACTGTAAGTAATAGAGTCTGCTTTATCAGTGAGATTTGAGTCACCAATTGTTATTTCACACTGCACAGTAAAAAACAGGGAAAGACAAATCCAGGACTTTAAAATTAAAAAAGGTAAAGGTTCCTTTTCAACACTATAAAAAGGAAAGTGGACAATTATACAGATCACACTCACTAGACATAAAAAGCTCATCATCATAGCCACATCAAAAATCAGAAAGAAATGCTTTTGTGAAGACTTACAGCTACAAATGGCAGAGAGATCTCCTAGTTTCTATGGATAAATTCAACATTATAAGAGCCTTACAGTTGGGAAAGAGAAAACTCAGTATTGCTCAGTCTAGAATGCTTTATTCTTAATGGAAGGACAGCATTTCCCTACTTTTACAATTCATTTGCTGAACTAAGCTTTTAGTAGAAAACTACGGCTCCCAGGAAAGGCTACTGACTCAAATCTATGTTTTGAAGACGAGTGCCCAATAAGATGTAGTTTTTGAGAGAAAGGCAAACCACAAGTAAACAGCTAACCAACTTCAGTTTAAACAATTAGGGCAATTTGACAACAAGTCCTAGCAAACTTAATGTCAGTCCTTACCCTGCCACCTACATCTCTATAAGAAAGTTTACTGTAACTGCCAATGCATGTCCAAAGTGTGAATAGCATCACCACTGAGAAAAGGCCATGCAATTCACATGCTATTAAAGAAGAGTCTCAGAGGAAAGTCATGAGAAGGTATTTCATAAAGTCGGAAAGAGGCATATGAATGTTTACTTTGAAAACTGACAGCATATCTATTTCTAAAACAGTCTGACCAACAAATATTGATACCCTACCTATTTTGTTGGCCATGTTTCTCGGAGATAATTTTTAAAAAACTTGTACATCGGTGAACTTCAGATCTGCCCAGGTAATCTCTTCATTTGGATGATGTTCTCAAGTAGACGACACCGTCACTATCTGCGAAGAATGCTTGCTTCAAAGTGATAAATTCAGACACAATGTGTACACGCTAAATGGTCTCAGTCACTTAAAATGCTAGTGTAATCTTTCCCACCACAGTGTTAAGAGGTTAAATAAGGTCTGAGGTTACGCATACAGAAACCTTTGTCTGCTTTACTGTGTAGGCCCATGGCAACAATTATCATTCAGAATGTTTTAGTGTTTACTTAGAGGAAGGAAGGAAGAATAAAGTACCTGAAGAAGAAAACAATAGTGAAGGGCTGCATTTTGCCAAAACCCCTTACGGCCTTTCATGTTTCATAAAGGTGAAAAACTGTATCACCACTTTTTAAGCAATAGTAAATACAGTAAAACTGTCCTGAAAAAGAAAGCTAGTCTGAGATTACTTTTTTAAAACAAGCAAAAAACAATTGAAGAAGAGGAGCAAAGACAGAAAATGGTGTTTGTGTCTGGTAAAGACTCTTTCTGACAGACCCACCTCAAGAGCAGATGAACACTGAGTGAAGCTTTATGAGCCAACCCCAAATTCAACAAATTTTTATCAGGAATATTCTGAAAAAAACATGTAACAAAACATCAAGTTTTGACCAGCTACAGTGAATGCCTGCTGGACAGAAAACAAGAAGAGAGGTAAATAAGAAGAAAATGTGGATGGACAGGAAAAAGGACAAAATAAAAGAGCAACCAGAGAAAATGAGAGTCTCTTTTTTTCCATCAGTCTAATTGATGTGGCGACATCATTTAGATCTCTCTGGATGGTTCTAGTCAAGGGTCTGCTTAGTCCCTCACATAACAAGAAAGGTCACAGATTATGTAACTTTTACCAATGTCACCACCAGTGAAGGATGACCTAATATTGATCCAACTCTGGGCACACGTTTTCTTCCCTCTTCTAGCCAACTTCAGCATTACAAAACTCTGTACTTACTAATCCAGGTTCAATATCCCGACACCAACAGTAACTGATTAATAACCATTCTGCTAGAGCTATCCTAAACATGAAAGGTTTGCATGGGGCAACCAGAATAATTCCATACCAAGATTTATATCTTACCTCAGGATCACTGGTGCACAACACTGCAGACAGAGCATGCATACAATCCAACCTTTACCGTTAGGTATAGACAGTTTTGCTCTTTTTTACTTGTTTATCTACCCCACATTTCTTGTTTCTCTGTGTGTGTTTCTTTTAAAAAAGAAGATATCTGGAGCAGTTAAATGACAAAGCTCTGGCCCTTGTTAGCCCAGCTCTCCTATCTCATTCTTCATCATAAAAATCTCCCAATCTGACAGTCAGCATCACGGTCTTTTCAAAATCTATTTTACCATACGGGTAACCTCATGATGACATAACACTGAAGCTCTAATATTAGTTAATGTGTCTGCACTATCAACCGTAAAAGAGGGAAAACCTAGGTTTGGAATTTAAGTATCTTTAATCTGAACACTTCATTAAACACTGGGTCTGAATATGACACTTTCATGGTTCTGTTCTTTTCACACGTTGCAAAATATCTTGAAGTTGTAACATGCAAAGATTAGAACTCAATTTTCTATCCACAAACTAGTGAGACTTCCTATTCGCGCAAGATGTAACCCTCTAGTTTACAAGTTGCACGATTTTGTAATCCATCATTGTTTATATTTCCTCTTGTTTCAGTAAATAAGCTTAACTCTACAACTTTCTGTATAGAGACTCAAAAATAAACATGAATGACATCTGCAAGTCAGCAAATCCTGTATAGACCAAAGTACTTCTCCAGATTTCAGGAAGACAGTCCTTTTCGGTTGAGATAATGTCCTGATTATGGACTCCATTTTCCTCACTGACACTTTGGATATAAGAGAAGTTAACAAGTAAATTTTTTTAAAAAAAGCAAGGTGCTGCATTCTGCATAATTTTGCATTTGAACATAGAAAGTTACTTTGGCCAAATAATAAGCAAGCTTTCTATTTCTCTAATCCATTGTACCTGTCTTCACTTGTCACAAGTGAAGAAATATGCATTTGTTTCTACATAGGAAACTAGCAATATACACACAAACACAAAGGTCTACTAAGCAAAACTAAGTACAACTTACTCAAACCAAAATTGAATGCAAAGAAACTAAGCTACATGACAAACATTATTCACTCTGTATTAATATACTCTGGAGCCATATATATCGATCTTGACAACAGACGTGCCCAAATTATTTTTTGATGTCCTCATTTAAAAATAAATGTACAACTTTATTCCAAATTAATTCAAAGGAGTTACTTTTCAGTAAATTTAAATTCTATCCGAATACTACCATAAGATGCAATAATGGTACTTTCTAAACTGAGTATGCCACGTCTTATAGGAACAGAATTCTATATGCCTGTGCTGATAAGCCCACAAGTATATACTACTAACAAAACAAACATATGGCTATGATCTTAATCAAAAAAAGCTAAAGAAGTCATGTTATGCTAGGTACCTAATTTCTGATCACTGAGCTATTCTAAATGTTTAAACCAAAAAAAGTAGTGCTTGTACCTAACCTTTACATTCCGACACTTATTCCTTCATGCACCAGCCAAGAAGCAATTATCACTTAATTTCTATGAGAAGAATTCAGAAGACTGAATTTTTAATTTTGCTCTCTTTCCACAGCTGAAACAACAGAAACAACTAGAGAGTCCAAACCCTCCAAAGTACAAATATTCTCTTTCAGGGGTTAAAGGAAATTCCAGAGTGAAAAATAATTAAGTTTGGCCAAATATCTGATATTGAAGTAACGCATTTATATAAACTTTTATTTTCTGTCTACAAACATACACAAAAAGGCAGCGATGAAAATTGTTAGAAATCAAGGCACCCCCTTTCAAAAGGGCAAAATCTTTGCAAAATTTTTCAGCCTGCAATTCAAAACAATGGTGTTAAGGGGAAAAGGGCTAAAACTGTTCTGCTTACTTACGCCTTTTGTCTTCCTTTTAAAAACAAAAAATTAAATTCAGGCCACATACTCTTCTCAATGGGACTTTGAATTGTGATACAAAGTGAAAAGAGTTTAAGAGTGCTCAACAGCATTTATAGTACAAAATAAAAACCTATATATTCCAAAAGATTATCTGAATCCAATGTGGTACCTAATCATTATTGAAATGATTGAAACACCATATGTATTTGGTACTGCATTCTGGGAACATTTACAGGTGAAAATTGTTACAACTCACTGATCAACGGAAAATAAAAATGCAAGCTACACAGTGCGAAGGTGTACAAAATACGGAAAAAGCATTCCGTTAGCAGACACCTCCTCCTCAGCTTAGCTTTTACGATAATAGGCAATTGCTTGCACGTCCTAACATTCAGGAACGAAAGGCACAAACTCCCCAAATTCAACTTTTGCATCTGGCCAAACCTGCTGTGTCCTCACTAAGGGTATGACTGCCTGAAAGCAGCGCCGAGGATTTCCTCTCCTCTTATGCCGTGCTTTTCTAGCGGTTTACCGTCAGAACAGCCTTGCAGTCAAACGCTGCTCGGGAAGGGATGGGCTCCTGCCCCCCGGCGCTCCCCCGGCGGCGGCGGCGGCGGCGGCGGCGCTTCAGCACCGGGCGGGGAACAGCGCTCGGAGCCGCGCACCGGGGGTTCCCCCCCTCCCGCCCCGCGCCCCCGGGGGCTCCCTCAGCACCGCGCGCACGGACCCGTTCCCGAAGGAGGCGCGAGCCGGAGGCCTTGGGGTTTAACCATCGCTGGGTTTAATGAATAACTCTGGGGTTAAGCCGCGGCCTCCCCGCCGGCGGACGGGTCCCCTTTCACTCCGCCACCTCCCGACTCCCAGGCGTGCTCACGGCGCTGCTTTCCATGAACAGCCATGTCTTCCCAGGCTCCCGATAAAAGCTACCGAGCCTGACGAGCAAAAATTTCCCTGAAATCTCTCGCCCCTTCCTTTACTAGAGACGCCGCTGACGCCCTTACACACCCGAAGTCCCCCGGAGCCTCCCCCCTGGGCGTACCGAGCTCCACAGTACTACCGGCACCGCCGCAAAGGGCCCCCCGAAGGCCGAAGAAACCCAGAAGCCTGCAACACCCGTACCGGCTACGGCGCTGGGCACCATTCTGTGCAACCGTCGTGTACCAGGGGTTTATTAAAGGATCATCCATGAGCTACGGCATCATACGCGCCCTCCTCCCCCTCCCGGCAGAGCACACGGGCACACATTCCCCACCCCTCCCCCCGAAAGTGAAGGCCGGGGAGGGGAAGGACTCAGCCTAAGGGTGTCTGCCGTGCCCAGCGTGCCGCGCTCCGGGGCACCCCGGGCCCGGCAGCTCAGGCCGCCTCCCGCTGCCGCCGCCCGGGGAAGGCAGGCCCGGCTCCCGCCGGCCCGCAGCCTGCGCCGGCCGCAGGCTCCCTTCTCAAACGCCTTATCACTCACAGCCCCGCCGCGTTTGGAGGAAGCCCGGTCACGTCTCGACTACCCCCCCCGCCAGCCCTGTCCCCCGTCCCCTTCGGCAGGCGCCCACCCCCGCGCTCCGTCCCCTCCAGGTGGGTTATCCCCGGGCCAGTCCACCGGGCTGCAGCGCCCGCCCGCCTGCGGCAGCGGCGCCCAGCACCGCCCGGCCCCTCGCACACGCTCCCCGCCGCGGCGCCGGCGGCCGGAGCGCCGCCTCCCCGTCTCCGTCCCCGAGCCCGGGCCTCGGCTCCCGCAGGCGCGGCGGAGCGGCGGCGGCGCCACCGCAGACGGCGGCCGGGGCGGCCCTGACGGCGCGCACATACCGGCGGCCGCCTCCCGCCTCGCCCCGGCGCCTTCTCCCCCCCCGCCGCTGCCCGTTACCTGTGAGGACCCCGACGCGGATTTGGTGGTCGTGGTTCGTTAAAATCATCCCCTCCGACGCCATGTTTCCCGGCGCAGCCACCGCACTGACAGGGAGCGCGCGGGGAGGGGAGGGGAGGGGAGGGAGGGGGGAGAGGGGGCAGGAGCGCGAGAGCGGCGCGAGCGCAGAGGGGGCGGGGCGGGGGCGTGTCCAGGAGGGCGGAGGGGCGGGCCCAACCCCGGGGAGGGGCGGGGCGAGCGGCAGGCTGGGCGAGCTGATACAACCGCGGGGGGCGCGGCGCGGCCCAGGCAGAACCAATCCATTGCCGAGAGCGGGAGGCTCGCTGCCCGGTGGGTCCCGGTTCGGGTGCCGGGCGGATCGAGGGCGGCACAACCAGCCGTGGAAACGCGCCGGCGGTCGCTCCTCCAGCCGTCCGGCGGGGTTGGGGCTGGCGGCCAAGTTGCTCTTGGTCCCCAGAACCCAAAGTTTGTCAAGTCTCATCGCGCTGAGTTAACAGTTCAGTTCTTCGGACCTCTGATGATGGGGGGGGGGGAAAAATAGCAAAGGATGGTTAGCATGACATGACAGATAACGTGAAATACAGATATTTTCTGAAAATATTTCTTCAGTAACTTTGGATTCCCCCGGGCTCAGCAAGGCGTTCTGCCATCTTCCCAGGCCTCTTTCCTTCTCGCCCCTCCAACCCTGCCCCTGTCCTCTGAGATCAAAACTCCTGTTACACAGCCTTCAGATACAGCGATTTAGTATCATAACAAGTATCTTTAATTTGTCTTGCTTGAACTGTATGATTTGGGCAACTGGAAGCAAACATTTAAACTTCTTTTGAACGAATATGTAGGCAAATGTCTTCCACGTTCAATAACAACGTCATCAACTGCAAATGATAACCCACTGTGAACGTTCAAGCCCTCTGACTACAGTGGATATTTATATTTTCAGATACTCCTGTTGAGGTTTCAATACTACCTTGCCAATAGCAGACTCCTGGTTATTCTCATTTTGACTCTGTACTACCAAGCTATTATTGAAGGCATTTGTAATTTGCATATACATTAATGAACCATTTCAAAAGCTTCCTCTTCAGCATATCGTTTTCTTAGATGGGCTAGTAGCACAAAAACAAAGGCCTGGAGAACTATCCTAGTCTCAGGGAAAGTCTCACTAGTAGCACTATGGATGGGGTGGTGCACCAGCACACGATACCAGTATTTCTGTATTGGCACAGCAGTTGCAGTGTGTGCAGCCATAGAGACTGAGAATCCAGGCTCCAGAGATCTCTGGTTATGCAATGGTATAATACAACATATGTGGGTGGGTGTAAGCCTGAACCCAAAACAGCATGGTTGCTGAAGATATACTGCATCGCTGGTGCTCATACGGCTGTTCCCTCACAGGTTCAGTCACTGTATGTTGAATATTCTACTGTAGACAAGGCAAAAAGATATTTTTTTTCTCAAACGTATCTGAAATTATCTAAAGTACAAGCAACTAGCTTGACATTTTGTAGCATCCTGCAGAGGATTCTCGCACCTTACACTAAAAACAGTATTGTTTATTCAGAGCAGCTCACAGTCTCCCCATGTAGCCTGTTGATTTGTTGCTCTTGTGGATGGTAAGAAGGAGGGGCAGAATTCAGATTTCACTGGCAACATTAGCGTTAGAACTTCCTGGCTTATAAGTGCCTACTAGTGGGATTTGTGTGGGATTTTTTGTACAGAAATGTAGTAAAGGATTGTATTAATGCAATTAAGTAGTATAAGTTTACAAACTTACACTTTTAAAAAGGCTTAGTCAAGAAGCTGAAATCAATAGGAGGGGGGTTATCACTGTGGTATGAAAGTCCTTGTAAACTAGATTGTTAACATAATGGTAGATCCATAATAGCTCGAGAGAAGGTTGTAAACAGGATGATGTCCTGCAGTCAAGTTTTCAACAGAGTAAGGGAACAAGTGTGTGTGAGGAAGAAACATTTTACCACAAGGAGACATTCTAGGAAACGTGCCGGCAGTCTGTACCGGAGTTCATGTTGAGTATCCAGAGAAAAACAGGTTTCCTCATCAAAGTAAATACACAACTGATAGTCACATTTTGACCTGGTCATGTCAGTGCTGAAGTATAACTGAACTTAGTACCCTCTCAGGAAATTTTTTACATTACTTTGTCTGCCAGCTGTTAATTATCAATATCTGTCCATTAACAAATCACCACCCTTTCATTAAGCTGGCTCTTCCAGCCGTGTTGTTCCATGTAGTTGTAGTCCACTAACTGACGTAGTAGGCTTTCTTATTTTATCATGAGCATTATAGAATGACATATTTTAATTACTCATTTGGGTGAAACAGTTTGAGCATACAGAAAGCACTTCTTTAGCTACCTGTAGAAATCTTGATGGAAAAAAAAAAAAAAAAAAAAGACTTCAGTATGATTATGGGATGATACCAGTTTGTTCTGTTGATTACTGCATAGGCAAGGATGATTTAAAAACTCATCAAAAGTTATCAGAGACACTTCATATTTAGAATAGGTGTTCAATATAATTTCTATAATTTTCTTGTCACATGGGTCTGGGGTTTTTTTGCAGTGGCTCCTTAAATGTAATTTTGTAACTCAGTTCTTTTTTATTTTGAATTGGTTGGCTAGCCGGATCAGCAGTGGGACACAGCTCTTCAACTGTGTGCCATTGGTACGGATCCAGCTGAAGTCATGAAATAGCTGTCTTAATGAAACATTAATGGAATTCAGAACATTTTATTTCTATGCCACTGGTGCAAATCCAAGTAAGGTCAAGAGACTAGCTGGCTCAGTGGTTCAGTAATAGGAAACAGACTTCCACCTCTAGCTTATTGATGAGAGTCTATAAAGGGTCATGAAACAAGTTTTGAGACATTAAAATACAAAGCTTTTCCAATGCAGCTGCTTGTTTAAAGTCAGTCTATTATACATGATTACTTTCTGATATGATTCAAGTCTGTATTGATATAAAAATTTTGAAAAAGAATAGTATAAACATTTTCTGGGTAGCCACTGATAGAGCACAGTATTCGTCACTCTAAAGGAAGGTACAAGAGGTGATTTCTCCAAACAATCCCTTCCTTTAGGCAAGCTACTAGGGAAAAGATGGAGCGTGCCCCACATTGTAGCTATGTAAGGCTAGAAAACCATCAGAATGTCCTAGTGGCCCATACCATAGCCCATCCTTGACACACCATCTTTGCCAGAGGCCTCCTGAGAACCCCCTCTGTGTTTACACCTCCAGTCAGGAGTAGGAACCCAACTTCAGTGGCTGTTCTATTAGTGGGAGGGAAAATGTGTTGTGCTTAGGGTAAAACTGCATTACTCCTTACACTGCACCAACATTTGCAAGGTTGGATTTGTCCGTTAAGCAAATGGCCTATGCCTGTGAGATTACAAAATGAGAGAAGCTCTTAATTCTTCCACTTCGTAACAAACTATATCACGACCTAGTTCCTACCTAATTGCAATATGGGTATTTGCAGCAATGACAGGCGTGTGGAAAACTCCGAAGGAAAGGTGGCCCTGACAGACATACATACATACATACAGCCTCTTTCACTCACTGCCTCCTCCTACTCAGCTACCTACTGTGGTGTAACTTTTGAAATGGCACCATATGCTCAAGGGTACAACCTCACATATATTCTCAGAAACAACAACATCTGGAAGAATTAAGTTTACTCATCTTATATGGTATGACTTTGATGACTCTGTGATAGTGACAACCATGTGAGCCATCTCCAATTCGGTTCCCTTGCAGCCCTATTTTTCACTCTCATACTCTGGTCAGACCATAAAAGCCAAAGCTCTTCCTTCCCCATCATCCTGCCCAGGAAAAAGGTTATACTAAAACCGTATCTTCTAATTAGAAGAAAGCAGGTGTATCCAGCTTGTGTCTTATTTGTCTGAGATGTCAGATGTTACTGTTTTGCTGCTCACCTGAAGAAATGTTTCTATCTCTACGAGTGTTTGGAAATGAATGTTCTGTAGGTCTCTGTCGAGGGCATGTTGGACCAGTGTGTTTTGTTGCATTATGCAGCCATACATATTTCTGTCCAGACTTTCCCAGACAGAATTCAACAAGTACCAGGCAAGGAAGTTCCAAATTGAAGTATACCCTTAGCTTAATACCACGGGTTTGAATCCATCACTAAAGAGCAGTGGAGGTCCTGCAGATCCTGTGCGAAGGATTATGTTTTGGTTCATCGTCATTATCTTTTTGACTACAAACAATTGAGCTGTCCTACTGCAAGTCTTAGTTCTCTGTACCACCCTAACAAAGTCATACCAAATCTTTTGCTGTAGTTATTCCAATCTGCCAAAGTAGGCTTTTCTTGAAGAACAGTACACTAAAAAAAGGGCTTCCATTCTTTCAGTATAATTTGGAAACAGTGCCAGCCAAAGTTAATCTTTAGGGACTTTTGCAGGGATGAGAAGCTTGATGCTTCCCAGTATCAATTCTTCTGGGTCACTGCAGCCCTTACTGACAATCCGCCAGCGCGCAACCCATCTGACAGCAGAACCAAGGTCTTTGAGATAGGTATGCAATACGTGTGACATCTGACTACAAATGCAGTTCAGTTGATTCACTACTAGTATGGGTGCCTGACAAAAATAAATGAATCTTAGTGTGACTCCACATGAGTGGTGTTGACACATTCAATTGTCTGTGCTTCGTTTGCTGCAAAACAGTAGCTATTTTAGAAAAGCAGTTGATGAGTTTAGCGTACACAAAGAGTAGACAGATTTAAAAGACATCTTACTGGAACATTCTATTTTTGAGATTTCACTTTGACAAAACTGCCTCATTAAGGACTTGGATATGAAAAGCAGGAAAATGCTTTTGGATCTCATGTAAACTAAATTCAGAATTCTGATGAGCTGAATCAGTTCTTTCCATACATTATTTTCCTTTATCTGTGTTTTGCATTGTTTCTGTGTAAGAGATGAAATAAAACTTCAAGAAATCTCTGTCTTGATTAATAAGCAAGACAACTCCAAACCATATGAAACAAGACAAAAAGAGGAAAGAGAAGGTAAGTATTTGGAACCCACAATTAAATTACAGTACCTCAGAATGAATTAGCCACAAGTGATCATCACAAATTATGGCCAAAAGTGAACAAATGGCAGCTTGATTCTGCAGGAAACCTTGTGTTGTTTGCTTTGACCTAATAGAAGCATTAAAAATACTAGAACAGATCCTCTAAGGAAAAGGAAGATACTGTATGGAGAAGGACAGCTGCAAACCTCCTGTCAGCTTGACTGAAGGCAAGTTCTCCAACATTCATTGAAGAATGTTGTGTTTCAACTCTGAACTACACAATAGTGGGTTTCAAAGAGTTTCTCAGCCTTCAGTCATACACAACTGTATCAACAAACAAAATTCAGGCAAAAAGCAAGTAGCTATGCCTTGCCCCAAATTTTTTTTTTTGTTGTTGTGATTGATAGACTATGCCTATAAAACTAGTTGTGTGTGCTGTCTTTGATGCCTAGTCAGTGATAGTGTGAGAAGATTTGGTCTCTGTTAATTTTCTGTGAGTTTGCTTGGTTTTCTGCTCCTCAAGAACAAAATCAGTATCTTATTTGCTGTTTCTGCTTATGCATCTTTGCATTGCAAACCAGTAAAAGAGGCTTGCCACCTGTGCACATATATGATTACCAGATGACAGAAATGACATGACACGTTTATGAGCCATTATACATAGTCATATTAAATGCAAGAAGTTTTTAATACACAGCCTCTGTGTATTATTAGGGCTTTACATATTTTTTTGGTTTAGACAAAGCTAAAAGTTGTTTGATACACTTTGTGGTAGCTTATTTAGTCTTGCTCCAGAGCTCTTTGTTACCTCAGCTTCATCTCAGATACTTCTTCAAAAAATATCAAAAACGTACCTCTTCCACACTTAATCACAGTTCAAGCACAAGAATACATAGAAAAACAAGCTTTCCAGTAACAGACCTTTCTTTATGTCTTTTCATTTCCATGACCCTCTTTAGTTCTGTAAAGGCTTAACTTCCATCTATCCTTCTGCACTGCTTATTTAAAATGCTAATGTAACAGCTATTGCCTTAGCGTCCAAGTATATCACAATCAATGTATTTTTCCTGACAAGTCTGAAAGATTAGCCACTATTACTCTGGTTTGAGAGAGAGAGGGATAAGAGGGTTGCTGACAGCATTTCAGCTGACTTGTGGAGGGATGCTGTGGTATTACGGTTTCTTGATTAAGGACCTATCGCAGTCTCCTCGGCTCCTGCTGAAGCAGCATATGGGCGCACACTTGGGTCTCACCTCAATAGAAAGGCAAACCTGGACAGGCCGTTCAGCAGGGACCTGAGAGTTCAAAAGTGCTTCAGCTCTCCAGTCAAATACTGGCTTGAAATCTGGATTTAAATCTACAGTTCTGAGTGTGTGAGGCGGCAAGCTGTCAGTTATTCTGGGTGGGTTAAGGCTTTCAAGTCCCTCTTGTTTACAGGGTTTGTACTTTGAGTAAATAAATAATTATTCTTAAGCCAGAGGGTGAATACTCAAGCGTGACTGACTATTCGTGGTACTAAAGAACTCACTTAGAAGAAGGGAGACCTGGGTTCTAATCATGATTTTAATCAACATTTAATCTAAAACTGGAACAGAGACTGGAAGCGAAGTGTTTCTGTGTCCAGATCCTGGCTTCTAAGAGAATCACATTCATGACCTAAATTCATTTTTTCCTCTCTCTCCCTCTTAACTGAAATCCTTCTTTTCCTTTTTTAGTCCACCTGTCAATACTGAAGTTTTAAGTTCAACCTATATATATAAATTTACTCATATTGAACCTTATTGTCATTAATGAAGACAGTTAAATAAATGAAACTAAGCATTCTCACAGAATCAATCCCATCTGAAAAAAATTGATTTTTTACTTTCTGGCCAAACAGAAAAACCTTTAATAGATTATTGGACCAATGCAGAAGTTTCTAGGTAAAATAAGAAATACTAAAAAGTTATTTTGGACTGAATATTCAGTTCAGCCCCAAATGAAATATTATTTCTCTATTTGATTTTAATTTAGATCTTATTTGATTGACTTTTATTAAGCCGTACTGGCAATTTCCAAAGAGAAAAAAAAAATAATGCTGAAAAGAAAAATTAAAATGTCTTTTGAAAATGTTAGCATTTCAGGTCCCAGTGGTGTTCCCATACCTAAGAGAGTGAATTTAAAGTTGCAGGTGCATCACTGCATCATCCTACTTCACTCTTCTCGCCCCCCACCCTCTCTCCATACTGGATCCTTACTCCTCTCTGGCACTGCACTCATCAGACTGCTCCATCAGCCAATGCATTTCACTCCCATGGCAGAAATCTGTGCAGGATTTTAATATGGTCTGGCAGGAAACTCACTCACAGATGGGCCTGAGGAGTGCCAGAGACAGCACAGCAATTAGTGTGAATGGGAGGCAGGGGTCAGTGGCAACTCGGAGAGGTGGGAAAGGACCTTCCTCTTCAGTCTGTTTTATTGGCTTGCCACACCTCGTGGAATGGCATCCCAAAAGAGACCAATTCTGGAAAAAAATGGTGGTATTTCTGACTACACCAACAATTTGCATGGTGAAATTCTTGTTCCTTTGAGCCAATTTTATTAGAAAAACTGATCTTTTACCACTTTGTACAAATTTTGTCACATATTTAATTGCAATATTTCTAATTTTTTGTCTATTTTTCTGTGGCTGTAATTATTCATCAAATTTGAAACACAGGGATCACGTGAAATTATGTTTTCCAGCAAGTATCTTGTTCTCCAGGGAGCTTAATCTAGAAACAGGAGCGAGAAGAAGTTAATTAGCAATGGGTACATTTATCTTTATTGTATAATTCTGATATATCACTTTTTGCTTGTATGTTTTGAACTACTTAGAAATTAAATAAGATCTGTTACCCATCTTTTAAAGATTAGGAAACCACATGTGTCCAGAAATCTTCAATCCCAGTCCAGTAGCTGTTTAGGCAAACTGAGTCTTATAATCCTCTTACAGAAGTTCAGAACTATATATACGGTAGCCCCTGAATATTATAGGTTCACATGGTCAAAGGATCTGGAACAAACATCTTGCATATATACAATTTTTCTAATGCCTCCCTGTATGGTACTTTTAATCATCTGTATTTTACCATTCTCTTGGGGTCTACCATTCTCTTCAGTGTACCTAAATGTGTGAGGCTGAATATGCTCAGACACGGGCTCAGCACTGTACTGTGTCAAGGGCTGTTCATCTGAACAGTAGCGTACTGATTTAATGTATATCCAGTAGCTGCTGCTCATTTTACAGAATTACTTGAGTGAGGAAACAAGGTAATTTTTTCTATCAGTTTTTCAGTAACTGTTTAGAATAGATGGCATTAAGATATTCTTGAAGTAACTTTAGATCAGTCTTTAAAAATTATAAATTAGCAGCATAAATACACTTTTACCAAACTCATAACTAGTAAAAATACCTTTGTATGATTTACATCCCTTTCCTAGGATATCAGCTGCTCTGTTTAGTCTGCCTCAGTAAAACATGCTAACCAGTTACAGGCTAGCAATGACAAGCTGTTATCAGATAACAACATTTCTCCTGTATTCTACTGTTAACTGCTGTTAACTGTTGGTAGCTTGATTCCTTCTTATTCAAACACATAATTTTTTCAATGTGTAGCTCATAAGTAGTCAATACATTGGTACTAAGAGCACCTTTCTGAATATTTTACTACATTGTCTCTCTGAAGTCAAAGAAACTATAGTATCATTGTCAGTTTCCATTTTTGATAAAAATAGTTTACTGGGACATTTACATCTTACCAAAATAAAGCATTTTCTTATTTCTCAACAGTAGAAAACTCAGTCTGTTTTTCTTAGAACTTTGGTCCTGCGACTTCAAAATGCTCACTCTGTAGCAGGGTAGTCTGCTTCTCCCAGGTAGCTTCCTCTCTGATTACAGTATTAGCATCCCAACACCCATCAGTCTAGCAGATTAGTCTCCTAGAGCAAGAAATCTCCTTCACTTTTTTTTCCATTTTGGACATGGACCTTCTTATTCCCTAAAAGAGCTCTGAAGGGGCTCTGCTTAATGGGTTCAACATTATTTATAAACTGTTGCAGATTTTGAATTGTCATCATAAAAAAAAAAAAAACCTCTTAGATTTCCATTCACACAACATTGTATTTTTTATGTCCACAGCTTACCACATATGATCTTGGAGGTCCTAATTTTGGATACCACAGACAAACCTGTCACACTTTGACAACTACTTAGAAAGCCCTCTTTTATCTCGCTGACCTTTCAGTTTGTCACAGCTGGCAAATAAACTTATTGTGGGAGCATGGTATCCTTTTACTTTCCTTGATGTTCTTATACTCAGATTTCAAGGGTGATGTTACCTTGAGCAGTAATCCCGATATTTCCTCCCAACTATAGGAAAATAGTCTTACTTTTTTATATTACATCAGTTTCATGAAATATGAAATACTATGTTGAGGGCTCAGATCTCTTTTTTCATTTAGAACAGTGTCTCTGTGTATATGTAGACATGTCTAAAAACATTCCAAAATTATTTTTGATTTCTGTTACTGCTTATTGTACAAACAATGAACCTGAGGAGTCAGGAGCTGTGGCCAAAATTTCCAGTAACTGTTACCAATTTTGATGCAGGCTGATCACCCTAGAACATAGATGACCTTATGAGATGCTGAGCATCCGCCTATCAAATGTGTAAATGCATTTTTGTCTTTGGTGCTTCTAGTAATCACAGGTGTATTTAGAAGCAGATGTATTTAGAAAGCTGCTCAAGATCACATAATATTTTAAAGCAGGAAGCAGTATAGGCATTCTGATCTTCTGATGTCCATGATTTGTTTCATCCATTTACACAATACTGTCCATTTTAGTTGAACAGATATTCCCTAGCTACATTTAGTATAGAATTTTTCAGTTCTTTATCTGAGATGTATTCATTTCTCTTTGTAGATGAGCTGAGTAGTGGGTTTTTGGGGAACCAATGGGAAAACTTTCTGCACATACATTGGAATTTTATCCTTTCTACCTGTTCTTTCCACCAGTAAGTAAAGCCAGTTGACCTGTAACTTTTAATTCGGTATTTAAAAATTTCCAGGTAGTACATACTTGTACTTTGGGTCCCAACTCAGTATTTGCAAACACACTTTTCTTAAGTGTGACCTGAGTGTAATTCTTTCTTGTACTTAGTTTTGGAAGAGATTGTTTACCATTCATTTTCTGTGTACTTCAGGAGAATACCTTCATATCTCTAGAACTCCTTTTCTGTCTCCAGTGGTCAAAACGCGGTATAACTTAAAAAGTTGCAAGGTATAGAAAAATACCTGTTTAGTGAGTGAGGCCTCTGAAGGATTTTCAGCTTAGGTTTGTAGAGGCAAACTGAATTATATTTTTTTTTTTTTTTTTTTTTGCTGTTACAGTGCTAGGAATAAGGGATTTAGTCTTTTAAGTAGCAAAACCCCTGATATTTCCTCAGTGTATCATCAGTTTTACAAATAAGATGCCCGTAGAGATACTCACAAGAGACCCTCTAAAATATTCTCCATATAATGATACAGAGTGTAATTAATATTAGAATTTAAGTAAAGTTTTATAAGCTGTTGTTTTATCTGACACAACAGGTTCTGGTGAGAGCAAATGCTGGATGGGATCCTGAGTTTCAGACATCAGTTAAGCTTTGGAGATATTGATAATTCTTTGCCATCAACTTGTGTTACATTTTTACAATGCTGTTCTTGATTGTGGAATGGATTTTTGTAATGATGGTTTGAAATTTACAACAGTTTGGAAGTACTTTTGTGCCCTTCATTGCCTGAGGCTTTTAGGGAAGCTCTAAATCTTGGTAGATATTGTCAGTGATCCTGTTGCACTGTGCAGAGTAGAGCATACTGCCTTAGGGTGTGTGGCAGTACTGCAGCCAAGCTGCCTGATTACACCAGTAACTCACTCATGGTTGAGAGTACTTAAAATAACCTTTTTTTTTCGTGCCTAATAAATTTCACTGGCATCCAGTTGAGCGTATGGCCAAAGTGGATGTTCCTGATTCTTTTACCTCTCACAACTGTGTTTATACATCCCTTTCTCTTGCATTGCCTCTAGCAACTACATGTCCACAGGGAGCATCGAAGGCAGCAAACTGCACCAATGGAGCAATCATATTTTTCTGTTGATGGTTCAATATTCTGTTGTATCAGTGAGTTGATCTAATTCATGACTGCAGTCATTAGGAAAGGAGTGAATAGAAAAAAAGAAAAAGATGTTGGAGGGGAGGAAGAACAGGCTTGTCCCCTTCATTGGCAGCATAATGTGAAACTTTACCTCTAAGTAAACCTTGTGACAGCGGTGTTAATTTTAAAGCTAGAACTGTGAGGAAATTATTGCTGTAATGTGAAACTGCACTTTCACTGTGTCCCCCCAAATATATAGTTCCTATGCCCCTTCTTGGTTTAATACCTTTCTTTCCTAAGTGCCCACTTCTCCTTTTGTTGTGCAACTTCTAATCTACTTCTAGTACAACGTGCAAGCTGTAACTCCATTTTCATTCCACAGACCCTATAAATGGAGGATCTTCACAAGTGCTTGGCCTCTTTACTCTCCCTTAATTCAAATTCTAAAATGAGATTCTTTACACCTTGGAGCAGAACAGTCACCATCTGCCTTCCTAAATCAGTAAGGCTCACTTCAGTGAACTAGAAATCTGTACACTCTTCTGACTCTTGGAACCACAGCATTGTTGAGATTGGAAGGGATCTCTGGAGATCATCTGGTCCAGCTTCCCTGCTCAAAGCAAGGCCAACTAGGGCAGATTGCTCAAGGATGTATCCAGTCAGGTTTTGAATATCTCCAAGGATGGAGACTCCACAACCTCCCTGGGCAATCTCTTCCAGTGCTCAGTCAGCCTCACAGTAAAACATCTTTTTCTTATGTTTAATCATCCCGTACTTCAGTGTGTATCCATTGCTTCATGTACTTTCACTGGGTACCACTGAGAAGAGTCTGGCTTCATCTTCCCCATATGAGAGATGTTCCAGTCCCTTAATGATCTTCATGGCCCTGTGATAGACTCTCCAGTATGTCCGCAGCTCTCTTGTACTGGGAAGCCCAGGCCTGGACACAGCGCTCCAGGTGTGTCTCACCGGTGCTGAGTAGAGGGGAGGAATCACCTCCCTCGACCTGCTGGCGATGCTCTGCCTAGCACAGCCCAGGAGGCTGTTGCCCCTCTTTGCTGCAAGGATGTATTGCTGACTATGTTCACCCAGCTGTGTCTCAGGTCCCCCAGGGGTTTTCCTGCCAAGCTGCTTTCTAGCCACTGAGCTCCCAGCCTGTCCTGGTGCCTGGGATTAGCTGAAAGCCCCATGCAAGTTTTTATATTAAAGATAAGGTCAAATACTTAACAATTAAGTTGAGGGGTTTTTCCTTCTTGTTTTTTTTGTGTCATCAAAATAAAGTTACAAGCATGATGATGATACTCTGGAGGCAAACACGTACTTCTATAAATACAAGTTACACTGAAAAGCAAACTAACAGCAGCAGTTAGCTGTTCTGTGTCTCAGAAGTTAGTCATTTTTCACAAAAATTATTCACTAAATGCATTTTGGAATATATTATACATACGTTCAAGAGACTTTTTAGGCAAGAATGTTTTCTGCCCTAATAGACTATTCAATAGCACTTTGTATTTCCTGAGCTGGCGAAAAGATATAAATATACTTGGTTTCAGAGGGACAGCCTGTCTGATATGTATACACTGTATAGGATTGAGAACACTTTCATGAATAATCCAACTGATCTCAACACAGCAATTCATATAAATAAATGCTATTCAGTTTTAGGGAAGACTGTAGGGCAGCAGAGATGGCAACCATGGTTGTTTCATCACAAATCTTGTGATATTTGGTATTTTATTAGATTCCAAGATCCTGGAAACAGAATCTCAGTTTTACTTCCAGCATTCTTGGCTGGAAAAAAAATAAATTGAAAAGTTGAAATGACATTTTATAACTGAACCAAAAGACAAAAACAGCTTCATGTTTCCTTCAAGGTGTCTAAGCCAAACTATAATCAGATCTTGATTTCTCAGCTTTGAAATATTCAGACTGGTACTACTTGAATCATATTGAAAGGTTACCTCTGCCCAGTTCTGTAGGACCATTCACAACAGCACTCTGTGACCAAATTCTCCGATCCCAGACAGCACCACAGGAGTGCTTTAACTGTCGTGATGTATAATGTGTAATATCTTACATGTGTTAGGCCTTGGCACACCAGTCTTGACAATTCTTGGATCCCACCTCTGAGAGCATCCCTATGTTGTATTCCAAGAGCCAGTGTGTTGGGCAGCAAACACAGAGGAATGGGTGCCATGCTCAGTATCATCCTAATATTTCCATTGCTGGGATGTTACCACATTCTTCTTCCGGATATGCTTGTGTCAGGAGCAGAGCGTCTCATTCTCATCTCCCTGTGGAGATGAGTGTGCTCTAGAGAGCACACTTTTTGTAAGGTGACCTGCAACATGAGTATCTACGAATAGAGTCTGCTGTCACAGTTCACCAGAGAAACTCTTGGAGGGAGCTGGCAAAAGTTATAAAACCGAAAGAAACAAATAACAGGGCCAATACCTCCAGAAGGGAAGTGGGGTGGCAGGAAGCGCTCCTGAGAAGGGTGCTGGATTCCTCACCTTGGGATTATTCTAGAGTTAAGGTAAAGTTAGGTTTATGTCTCCGAGTATGAGAAATGAGACTCATATGGAAAATAAGAAGGGGTTTCAGTAGAATCTGCCAAAGACAGACAAGGACTGATGATGGAACTCTTCCCTGAGCAGACCTTAGCTGGGGTCTCCTAGTGTCTTGTGCTGTAAATCTCAGTCTGAGAAGGGAACTAGAATTGGGATGAGACTACCAAGAAAGCCTAATCTGAGCCATAGAGTAAGAAAGGGGGTCACTGGGGATTGCATAGTTATTTGAGGGGAATTTTCCCTGCCGCACTAGCTGGCCTGAGTACGGGGCAGAGGAACTGGTCTTGGGTTGAGTGTATATTAACCGTCAAGATTATGATTATGTCGCCGAGAAAGGGAAATCTAAGACATTCAGTAAGGCTAGTGCTCATAAGAGGTTGCAAGCATAATTTACAATAACATTGAAAGCAAAATAAAGTCATTATTTCTTAAAGCTGCATTTAGTATTTTCACAGGAATGTTCATTGGGAGAGCTATTATTTTTACATTTTCTTCCTTGCTTTGTATTACATATCCATACATGATAGTGCATGACTTATTTTGCAGTCATGAATCTCACGAGTCACAGTTCTGACAGATCTCAAACAAAGGACCTCATGTGTGCCAACTGAGAAGCTAAACCCATCTTGCTTCTCTTGGATGGGTAAAAGAAATTCCACATCATCAATTAGTTCTTATTTTTTATGCAAGGTCTCAAAGAATTGCGTGAACTTCCGTTACAGAGGCTTCACCTACCCCTAAGTGGTAGGTACAGCTGATAAAACAATTAAAGGAAAATGAGACAGAATTTTTCATAGAATTTTTGGAATGTCTTCCAGTCATCTCAAAAGTAGGCAAGCTGCGTTAATTTCATTTTACAGTTGAGGAAACTAGGAAGGGAAAGATCAAGTGACTTTTTCAGGGACATAGAAATAAAGAAATTTGGAACCAGCTGAATACACTCACGAGTCTTCTGGTCCATTTTCTCGCCTATTGACTGTTTCTATAGGCAATAGAAATATTCCACATTTAGTTTAAAAAATATTTAAAAACATGACCTATAGTTTTAAAAGAAGGGACTTTCCAAATCAGAACTCGAATTGAATGATTTGGATAATGCAGGCAAATGAAAAGGTTGCTTATAGGTCCCACAAAGATGTAGGGTGCCCTTTACCTCCAATGTTATAACACAGGTTAGTTGTTTCTGACTGTTTTTGCTCAAGAGCAGAGGGAAATGGTGGAATGACAGCATCTTTCCCTCATCCATTCAAGCACAGTACGGCACTGCGTAAGGAAGCAATGCACTTCTACATTTTTATGGGAGGTTTCCTTTTCTAGGTATTCTAGTTCTTCTTTAGCAGACTTATTCCCTTTCAGGTTTTCCCGGAGAATTATGCCCACTGGTTAAAATTTCAGAGTTTTGAATCTCCAAACTAATTAGACTAATGACATTTTTAATTTGTTTCCAGAAGGTTATGGACCATGGAGAACTAGAAGTAAGGAAACCGACTATGTGCCTTGCGGATCCCGAAGGAGGAGATGGTGAGCTCTGGAAAGGTAAGGAGAGTTAAAAGGCAATTGCTTTGTGATAACAGAGCCTGTGATCTGGTTGAAGGTAGAAAGGAAACAACCAGAGGAGAAGGAGAGGATTAAGAATGAGTGAGAGGAAAGGATGTAATAAGGATGGTATGGATGTAGTATAATCAGACATTGAAAAAACTGAGCAAGAGAAAAAGACAGCTATGTCACAACTGAAAACCGGAGTGAAGGGAGAGATGGAGGGGATGGCAAAGAGGTGAAAGCAGAGAATTCTGCTATTTACTTCGGGCCAGAAAGTATTGTGAAAGGGAAGCAGACAAATTAAGAGGATTCAAATCTAGAAAAGATCTGAAAGTGTAGAAGTGGCTACAATGGCTGAATCTTACCAGAACAGTAATTTTGATTTTGGACTTGTGAGTTTTAAATAATATATATTGTTTCTGTGAGTGGAAGTACATTATTTCCTATTGATGTCATAGGGGATCTGCTTCTACAGTTACTGCAGCAATATATGAGAAGCACTTTTATAAGTTATCTCTTCTCTTTGTGATGCTCTGCCTCTTTTTCATATTTATAATTTTAAAGATGCAGACATCCATTTGACACAGTAAAGGAAAAAGACATACATAAGAATTCATCCCTCACTAATTCCTTCAAGAATTTTGATGGATTTTTCTTTCTTAAGAAAAACCCTTGTTAGACCCTTTCAGATGGAAGTGTATGGATGCTTTTTAATAGTGATTAAACCATGCTTGTCAGCTACGAAAAGCCTCTTTAACTGATGTACCGTAGGTCATTCTGCCAGTAATTTACAGAATACACTATCCATTTCATGCTTTTTTTCATCTTTAG
Source organism: Tyto alba (assembly GCF_018691265.1). NCBI lineage: Eukaryota > Metazoa > Chordata > Aves > Strigiformes > Tytonidae > Tyto > Tyto alba. Next base: position 13,204,297 of record NW_024881280.1, read on the forward strand.
AATAAGAATTTGTAACAAGTCTGGTGTGGAGGACTGTTTGCTATACAAAAAATGAAAGTCAGAGAGTGTTTGACACTGGAAACTGATTTTGTTCTAAGGCATAAAATCAAAATCATGGTAAGGTGAGGAAGTACCTACCTTAGGAAGGCATATATACAGTATGCACCTGGATCAGAAACAAATAATTATAAATACAAGTGATTTTCGATGAAAGAAATATTCTGAAACAGCTATCAGTGTTCAAAGTGGAGACTATTTAGAAAGTCAGAAGAGCCTTGTTCCGCACAGAGTGTCAGCTTTGATCTTTAATGATGTCCCTGTTTTGCAGCTCAGTATTCAATAGCCAGGAACCTGATCACTCAGATGGCCCCTAAACAGCATGTTTTCTAGAGAAGCTTGCATCAGGCAAAGCTGTCCATTGCAGAGATGAGGTTCCTACTCCCTCTAGTGCAGCAAGCGTGTATTCAAGCACTATCTGATGGGTTTTGAAAAAGGACCCAGTGATATAAAAGCTAAGGAGTAACAGGTTTTGTGATAGAAGTGGAATTAGTTTGTGCTTTGATTTACCAGGAATTCAGGCAAGCTGTCATAAAACGAATACCTTCAAATTGTCAAGTGATTTGACTGCTGTGGTCCTTAAATATTCACACCAGCCTAAAAAGTGAGGTGGTGTCCTGGCTCAAACCAGATCTGAATAGCAACGAGGGGCTGGATGTTAGAAGTTGTGTCTCTGAGGTGCCATAACTCAGAAATTATAAGTCAGATGTAGATGCCTTGACTCTCTGTATGGAAAGTAGATGAGAGACCGAAGATGCAGTGGCTGGAGTGAGGAGCTGCCTGCAGGTAGTCAGTACAGATTTGGATTTTTAGGAAGGGGAAAAGGCACTCTATGCCCAGTGTTAGCTCCTGTCTTTCACTTCCCTGTGCCTGTGCTGCCATCACTTGCATAAGTGGAGCTGGAGCACTTCTACATGCACGTGAGTAAATCTGCCCCCATAGTCCTTTCCAGAGCGTGCATTCCTGACTCAAGTGCCCATGAGTGTTCTTTACATTAACAAAGCAGAGATCCCCACTCACTTCTAAAATGCAGTAGGTGGTGAACAGAGACCAGAAGCGTTTCCCCTTCCCCTGCCCTACCACTAGGCTAAGTGCTCATTCACTCCTTTCTACCTTCCTCTTCTCAGCAGCAGTGGAGGCATAGCCAGGATTGTTAGGGAGTTGTCCTGGAAGGTAAGAGCTGGTGGTTTGAATACCTGCAGGATGAAGTGTATAAAACTCCTGCTTCTTGGGTGAGTGTTTTAGTCACTGGAGTAAAGATATAAAAATTGGGCATGTTGTTACTGCTTTGACTGAAGACACTGAGTGGGCTAGTCCTCTGGGTGCACGGGAAATGTACTCATAGGCATACTATAGACTTCTTGGGGACATAAATGATGCTCTGCCTGGTTTCTAGACTACAACAGGCTTAGATGAGAACTAGATGACTAGTTATTTGAGTCGGAGTAGTTCTGGGTGTGCTAAAAAAGCAGAACTACAGATACCCAAGGAGTGTTCAGGTTAAAAAGGACAAACCCAGAGAGCTGACACAACCGCAGATCGGGACTTTCAGTTTGGGCAACTAAGTCCATCTGTCACAGATGCTGTAATATCTCTTTGGATTGGTCTTTGAACTCTTTTTTACTACGTTTTTATCTCCTGAAAATAACTCTTGCTTTCCAGATAAAAAAATGCTTGCTCTTTTTGTTTCACGTGAGACATGGCTGTTGTACTTCACAAAGAGGTGAACTGCATCTTGATTCTGCAACACTAACTGCAATTAACAGTTGAATCCAATACAATCGGTCCACTGAACTGGAACCAATAATATGTGACTATGCAAAATTACTTGAAAGCTCTAGAACAGGTATTTTAAAAGCGCCTACTGGCTGTTTCATGCAAAGCTGTGTAGTTTTGGATAAGTTTTTTTGAAAGTGCCAGCCCACTTTCCTTGCAAATAGCAGCGCAAGTTTTTAATGGAATGTATGGACTGTTTTTCTGCAGAAGCTTGACTACACTTACACCTCAGAGACTGGCATGTATCACATGCTTGTGGGTAACTACCCACATACCAAAAATTGCAGATCAAGGCCTCTTCTACAAAAATCTCAGAATGCACTGGCTGAGGTCTCATGTTTATCACCCCTTCTCAAAATGAAGAAAATACCCAGTATTGAATGTAACTTGGGAGAAGGTCAGGATGGTAATTTAAAAGAATTTCTAAAAGATGATACAGTTGCCCAGTAGTGACTCTGAGTCCCCAATTCATTCAGTCCCTTGAAGACTCTGCTCTCTGTTAGTGCTACAACCAGTACCTTCCCTTTCCATAGCACCTACAATCCTAAAGAAGCCCAAAACATGGTGGTATGACAGTGGGCTGCCGAACAGCCAAGAGATAACTAGGAAAACCATTTCCTTTCTTTTTGTTCTGGTCATACAGTACATATGGACAAACATTCATATGGAAGAGTTATGTCAGAAAGTATTGATACCTCTGAACTGTCGGAAATATTTTGTATTTCAAATCAAATCAGTTTAATGTTATTGTCATCTTTCATTTCCTTAAGTTATTTCTTGTGTGCCTCTCTATAATTTTCTTCCAATCAAATCTTTTCTTCTGCTCTCTGTCAAACTCCTGTCCCTGGCGCCTCATGGCTGGCTGTTGTGGACACATTGGAGACAGACAGTTCTTGTTTTGCCATTAGCTGTGACCTTAAGGGTGATTGCATTTTCTTTCCCTTCTGATTTTAAATTATCCCTTATCAGAGGGTTTCTATAATTTATGTATGTAATCCCTTCTTAGAGATCTATTTCTGACTGCTTAATACCATATAAGACATTTTAAACATATATTCTGTTAAATTAATGATCTCCTACCAGTTTTCCACAAAGATCACACATTATACATTAGCAATACAGATGATGTAATTGTTACAAGATGCTTTGCTCAACTGATCTCTCCCCAGCTACTGCCAGTAAAAGGGACCCCACTTTCTCTTACAGTAAATATTTGATTACCCAAGTCACCTGTTGTGTCACCTGTAAGAACGTGCCCTGGAGGAGGGGGGGGCATGGATCTCTCAGAGATCCCTGTACATAGCAATCCACCAGGATTCACTGCCATGAGGGAGGGAGGGTGAGACAGGCAACTCTAGCTCATCAGTGACATGGCATTTGGATGACAAAACGCACCAAAAAAAGGTTTTTTTAGTTCTGGTGTTGTGGTGGCCATCCTGGTTTAACTTGTGAAGAGAGAGACTATCTTTTATTAGATCATGTGAGATAGCTGGAAAAAACAGATGGGCTTTAGACCACACAATTTAGTAATTAGAAACCTAACTTTGGGAACCATTTCACAACTTTGAAGCCAAACATTAAAACAGTAAAACAAGCTAGAAAATGAAATGAGAGCTGCAGTTTGGCAGCCATGTTCCTTCCCACCTGCTTAGCCTCTCTCCAAGAGTCCCTGATATGTGCTCCAGATCTTCTCCAAGTGAGGTGCTGTTCACAGCAACAGCACATTTTCAAGTTCTTAATTTCCGTTTTTAATAAATTCCATTTCAGTTTGTGGATTCAGGCTTTGGAAAACATATACAGATTACCTAGACGGCTGTACCTAGAGCCAGGAACCTGGACTGTTTCCTCTCTCCAGATCTTTCTTACTCAGGCAGGAATATGTCAGCTATACCAAAGTCAAAACTGGTTCTCATCACTGTCAAGATGAGCTGAAGCTGAGCAAAACAGTTGTATGTGCAAGCAGATAGAATCATAGAATCATTTAGGTTAGAAAAGACCCTTAAGATCATCAAGTCCAACCGGAAACTTAACACTGCCAAGTCCCCCACTAAACCCTCTCCCGTCCCTAAGCACCACATCTAGATGCCTTTCAAATACCTCCAGGGGTGGTGACTCAACCACTTCCCTGGGCAGCTTCTTCCAGTGCTCGACAACCCCTTCAGTGAAGAAATTTTTCCCCAAATCCAATCTAAACCTCCCCTGGCACAACTTGTGGCTGTTTCTTCTTGTCCTATCACTTGTTACTTGGGAGAAAAGACTGACGCCCACCTCCCTAAAACCTCCTTTCAGGTAGTTGCAGAATGCAATAAGGTCTCCCCTCAGCCTCCTTCTCTCCAGGCTAAACAGCCCCAGTTCCCTCAGCTGCTCCTCGTAAGACTTGTGCTCTAGAGCCTTCAGCAGCTTCGTTGCTCTTATTTGAACATGCTCCAACACCTCAGTGTCTTTCTACTAGTGAATAGAAATATTGAGGCAGACAAAGAGGTTGTCCTGGTGTAAGTGATCTGATAGAAGGGGGAGGAGGGCTAGCTGCTGTCACAAGTTGCTAGTTTTTGTCTAGATCCATTTTCTGATTTGGCTAAACATGAAGCTGCGTGAACACTGCATCTAAGTGATGAGAACTGACAGGAGGAATTGTTCCTTTTTAGCAAGAGTGGACTTTTGCCAATTTACAAAGCCTCTGTAGTCACGGCCTAAGGAGTCCCTAACATAAGGTGAGCGTAGGTCAGAAATTAGTCTGTTTGGTCCTTAAATGCTTCCACCGAGACTGCCATAAAAAGTGGGCAATAAATGCTGTCGTTTTGATAATCTTGGTAGTCTTTTTTATGCTGTCACTATTTTTTCCAGTAACTAGGTACATGTAAACAAGTCATTGTGCAGAAGCCCCCAAAAATTATCAGATGGAAGTTATTTTGTTATTTTCTAAAAAAGTGCATTTCCTCAGCAATCCTCAGTATATATTCTGCACTTCTTTCTTCCAAGTTCAGACACCATCTAAGTGGTTAACAAGGAAAGGAAAGTTGCTAGAAAATCTGAATTGTTTCTATGGAAGGTATCATCTGTTTCAGCCAATTACTTGGTGTTATATACCATATTTAGGTGGTTTGTCTTGAGCTGGTCCCACCCCAACACAACACAGGCAGCAACTCTGGGCTGTTCTGAACACCCATTATACGTTCTCTTCCTTGCAACTCTCATTACCCAACAGGTTCATCCCTTTTCTTTTTAAAGCCTGAAAAAAAACCTGAAGTCTTATAAAAGTTCTGTATGATCTGTCATTCATTTTCTTGTGTCTTCATTAAGACTGTGGCCAGGTATTTAAAATGATAGGGATACTATGCCTCTACAGTTCCCTAGAAGCTGCAGGTACTTAACATCGCAAAATCTGGGCCATCATTTCTGTATTTATGAGATCCAAACTTCTGTGTTTTTAACAGAACTAAATTGTGTTTTGCTGCAAGATCTGATCAAGCACTAGGAAGTTTTCTCTTTGTATATAAATATTTATGTATGTAAATGGGTGTATGGTTAATGATAACTGACAAGAAGAGACTGACACTAACTCAGATCCTCTGTCCCCATGGAGAGATACAACTTGCTTGTTGAAGTGTTGTGGCATATCTCATGGGCTGTGTACTGAATCATTGATTAAATGCCGCAGCATCTGGATAGCTAAAGTGCCAATGACTACTGAAGGTGGAGGAAGGAATGCGCACTGATAAGACGACAGATCATCTGGTCAATATTTCCTCATATTTCATAAATTGATCAAGAGCTGAATTGTTCAGCTTCCCTTTCTATTTTACTAAAGACTGAAGTTTTCTTTACTGAAGACTGCACAGGCTGCCTAGCTCTCATGTGCACCCAGAATAGACTCTCTCACGCAGGAAAGAGTTAGAAAATAATTTAATAAGAAGATAGGACAGGCTGAACTTGACAAGCACGAGGCAGTCTGAAAACAACCCCTGCGACTGAGTCTTTCAGCATAGGCAGACTCCCTGAATCTGCTTATCCATTTGGAAAAGGTTTGCGTATAGCTAACATTTTTGAATGAGGTGTGAATATTCTTTTGTTTTCTGTTTTTTTTATTCCTTCTGTTACTTTTGTAACTTACTGTGTGTTTTGTTTGCAGGTAAGCTATTGTCTCTTCTGCCAGGTACATCAAAAAGGGAATTCAGTTTCACTTCTGCTTTTACCCTTTAATAATCCTGTAATGCTACCTGAAGGGAAAAGAAATCTTTAGATTAAATTTACAGTGCTGCTTGGAATTATAGAGGGGTGGAAATGTATTTAATTCAAAATTTATATTTATTTAATATCAATATGAGTAAATGTATAATGATGTGTAGAAGAAAAGGCAGAATACTTCTCCATGACATTTTGGGGACATGGAAGAGAGGTACTTCCTTTTAATACTTTGACTTGCTTTTCCGGAGTGGCATCACACACTGCTTGTGCCTTCCTTGAAATTGTAATGTTTTTAAGTGTGGTACTTTTTTTTTTTTCTTTATTTTTATCATTTCTCAATGAAAGGCTGCATAATTTCTAATGTGACAGTATGGTAATAACATACCGTCATCATTAGACAAGTTTTCTGTAAGACATTCCTTTATTGGACTAAAGCTGTTACTGATGTCAGCATTTTTGGAATAACCGTGTGCCATGTGGTCTGTTCCTGTTTCAGAGAACAATCTCAAGTCTTTGAAACCCTGCTTCACGGAACCATGGAGGAAAAACCATATGCTAGCATGAAGTTTATTCTGGAACTGAACCCATGAAACTGTTTTGAAATGTGTTGTTCAACAAATGGACTCTGCGTGTGTGTAATGTAAGTGGATGCAAGGAACCTGGTATGTGGTTTGCCTTAAGGCTGATCTTCTGCGTAGAAGCAGAGATGGCTACCGACCAAGTTCATGGCACTTTGCCCTCCCTCTCCCCATAGACTTTCCTGCTTATTATTTCTACATGTGGCAAGAGACAGACTCAGCAATGAGTTTTCTGTAACAAAATAGAACTAAAAGACCTCAAGCTACAAAGTCAGCTATTGCTCCTACAGATCCAATGTTTTGCTTATACTGGATTAACAATCGGCATGGTCTCAGGTACAAGGAGATTGGTACCCAAGTGCTGACAAATGCAGGAGTGCCTGATGGGAAAGAGAAAAGCGTTACACTGCACTCATTGTTCAAGTTTTGTGGCTGCCTTCTCCCATTTCTTTTTACTTTGAACCTTCCTTTCCTTTCTCGGAATTACAGTCATTAGCTAGAAAGATGTCTGATACAAATTTTCTCACGACACCTTTCCCTTTCTTTCTTTTCTTTCTCTGTAGCTTCTTGAGAGGTATATTCTCGTATTGCAAAGGCAACATTAAAAGGTTTTTTCTTACTCCAGTGAGAGGTCCATGTATACCAGCTTATACCTTCAGACGTGGCTGAAACCCTAACAGGCCTAGAGAGGCACAGTAACTCTAGTAGTGTACTCCTGCAAAATTCAGCCTTCATAAAGTCAAACAGGTCCTTTATGCTACAAATTATTTGCAAGGATGATAGAAGTGCAGCTGGCTTTGTGGCCCCTACTCCAAAGCCTTTCTTCTTGCAACCAGTACTTCACACTGCACACTTCATGGAAACTGGGATGGTCAGTCTGTCTTTTTTGTGTTCTTCCTGAAAGTCTTTGATGTGCTGGGTTCAGAAGTTACTAACAAATTTCACCCTTGAACGACTACTTTAGGTATGGTGATTGTCAAGGCAATCTCCTATTTGTGTTACTGCTATTAACAGAGGATTTGCAGCCATGCTTTTACTGCTGCCTTCTCTTGACCTTTTATAGTCCTATCAGCCTTATTTCTTTTTACCTTCCCATGTCAAGCCAGTTGACAGCAAAAGCGTTTTCTTTTCTTTCTAGTCCTTGCCTTCATATTCTTCTGTGTGTAACCTGTCTGCTTCTATTACATAGCTGTCTTCTAGAACTTAACCTCTTCTGCTACCTTTAATGTACAGCTATATCATATGACCTGCATTCCATCACAACTTGGATATTATACTGTTGCATTATGGAGCTTTAATGATTTAATCAAGTCATATTGTCTTGTGCATAGTTTATTTAAATTGGAATCCATGAGAGGAGATGCACACAGGGCAATTCATGTTTATTTTTCTGTTGACTTTGAAGCCTCCATTTGCAATCTAACGTAATTGTTCTTTTTGTATACAGCAGTCTTGCAGAAACTTACACACTGGGTATAGCCAATAGGCCTTATGAATCTTATGATGAGGTGTTTTTTAGGAAGATGCATTAAAATATTGTTATGGACATTAAAAAATAATTTTCTAGTGTAGAAGAAAATGCAAAGATATTTCAATACCTTTGTTATGTGTCAGTCTCAACTTCTAAATTTTACAAAATTGGTTCTTCACTGCCATCCTTCACTGGTGTTTTTAGATCCAGGTGTGAAACGCATGTATGAATGTTACTAACTAAATATCCTAATAGATTTAGTTGCAAATTACTGCTTAAGGGAAAAAGAGATAAAGGCTCATGGAGTAAAATCATTAAGATTGGGGTAACTGATGGACTTGACTTGTAGAAACCCAAATTCCATACTGTTTTGACTGCAGATTCAGGATTGTCGATACGTAACAGCTACAAAAGAAGAGGGGCTGCTTGAATTATCAATGGAAGCTTTGTGAGACCCCAAATCTTGAAAAATGGAGAATATTGCAAGTTAGAATTGAGGTTTAATGTCAGAATATGGGCTATGACAGGAGTACCTATGCTACAGTGAGTAAGGATAAAATGGAGCAGAGGAGCATTGGGAAGCAAGTCTGGAGACACCAGGCCTTGACGAGCAGAAGGCAACAGATGAGAATGGGCACCCTGCAGCAGAAACATGCGAGGAAGAGCGCTGGGCATCACGGCTGCGAGGAGCCTCAGTGCCGAGGGCCAGAAGACCAGAGGTTGCTGCTAGTTTGTTTGAGATGCATTAAGAGAAAGTACAATTTTGTAGTGCCTGCAAATGAGAAGTAATGGGTGCTATAACTTACATTTAAACTTTCAAATTTATGATTTTTAATCCATCCTTTGTGACGGAAAAGGAGATTATATCAATCTCAAAATCACTAAACTGGCTGCTCTTGTCTAGTAGGAACAATGGGATACAGAATCTTCCAAGATCTTACATTTTTTTTATAGAGCTGCCTAATAATATAAATAGAAATCCTAACTTTAGCTTTCACTGTCTCTGGAAAGTTTGGTCAAAGGCCTGTGGTAGAACTGTGTAATATGTTCTGGACTAAAAGAGCTGTCAGTCAGAATGCTTGAACAGCTCCTTTCCCTTGTAGGAGGAGTACCTGGTACCTCGGTTACATCTGCTCCAATATTCACCAGTAGTAAAACAATCCATAAATTTTATTTTAAAAACAAAATAAGTAGCCACTAAATTTAACCTGCCTTTAACAATAAAGCAAGTAGCAAGATATTTTGACAGATATGACACTGACTACATTTGATATAATAAGATGTAGGCTCCTCTTTGACTCTATTCCAGAAGAAAACATATGGAAAAGATGGGGTTTATTATTATTTTTAAAACATAGAATTTTTATCACAAATCTGGAAATTTTTTTCACCCTAAGAAATTTACAGATGTCAGCTGATGGACAATTGCTAATAACATTGTTTTCCCATGTCTGTTGGCATCAGATTTGTGTGAGTAAAAGATGAGCTAAATATCCTTGGGAAATTTATCTCTCCTTTTTTGGGGGGGGATGTATTTATAAAATGTGTTGTAAATGGTGCAGGAGTAATAGAGTTTGATTAAATCCACCAGTATTGCTCCACAATCTTTTATTTTATGCTCTGAATATAGCAACTCTACAAAACAAAAGGCTTCTGTAGTTTGCTTACATGTGAAGTCTGTACCTGTCTCTGTTGCTACCCGTCACTTATAGACTGGCCAACTATTAGATTTCCCAAAGTAAAGGATCCTGTCTCAGCTTTTTTGTGAAAGCTATTTCAGTTGTGGTAATAGTGTTTAAGTTCTTTTCAAAACAGAAGGAAACAGCATCTTCCTCACTGGCTGTGCAGTCCTCTCACTAGAATAGTATTTAGGACAGTAGCATCCTTGATTATTAATGGATACTAGTCAACTAAATAAAATGAGACAAGCTTATCTTTTATAATGACTTTTAGGTCACCTGATGTTTCAGTTTAAATGAATTACATGAGATGCTGATTCTTGTACTTAATCCCACGACACCTTCTGCAAGAACTGGATCACAACATAAAAAGCCATTTCTGATAGATAGGTTAGGCAGCACATTCTTCTGCTTACAAAATGTTCAGGAATTTCTCACATTAATTTACTCTATGTATTTGTGAATTTATCTGCAAAATATTTTCACTACATGAATATTTTGTGAACAGTTTGTTGTGAATATTTATTACCTAACTTCTACATTAATTTAGTGTTGGTTAGTCATTTGAGCCATAGTTTCTGTACTGGGTTACTTTTGCATCTTACAAATACATTTCACATTTAAAGTATTGTGTGAATAATCAAACTCAATGTATATTTTGTTACTACTTCAGCTTTTGCTTAAATTCACTATTGCAAGTGAAAGAACACCTTGCTTGTTTCTGAGCTCAGCTGAACATTAGTGGCATTTTTCCCATTCCTCAGGCAGCTCAAGTAATTGCATTCTCCTGACCCAGATTACCCCTGCAGACTCAGGTCAATACAGCCTTCTTCACTTGGTCTTTTGCACTGCTGTGTAAAGTCTTTATGGGCTGTGAAGCAGTTGTCACAGTCCACTCCAGAAATGGCTTCATTGCAGTGAAATTCATTTATTAAATCCTTTGGGATCCTTCCCTGAGATGTAAAATTTCTTCCGCATGCTTTGTAATTAAAGAATAGAACCACAGACTGGTTTGGATTGGAAAGGACCTTAAAGACCATCTAGTTCTCAACCCCCCTGCCCTGGGCAGGGCCCCCTTCCCCCAGCCCAGGGTGCTCCCAGCCCCGTCCAACCTGGCCTTGAACCCTTCCAGGGAGGGGGCAGCCACAGCTGCTCTGGGCACCCTGGGCCAGCGCCTCACCACCCTCACTGTAAATAATTTCTTCCTTGCATCTAATCTAAATCTACCCTATTTCAGTTTAAAAACAGTCCATTACCCCTCATCCTATCACTACACCCCCTGATAAAGAGTCCCTCCCCACCTTTCCTGTCCCCCCTTTAAGCCCTGGGAGGCCGCTCTAAAGTCTCCCCGGAGCCTTCTCTTCTCCAGCCTGAACCCCCCCAACTCTCTCAGACTGTCCTCACAGGGGAGGTGCTTCAGTCCCCGATCATCTTCATGGCCTTCCAATACAATCAATAACTATTAAACCTAAGAAAGTATTGCTTAAGGTCAGGCATTTACTTATGTATTTATATGGTTAAGTAGAATAGTTTTATTTCTCAGACATTCTGGCCATCTGGTTTCTGTAAAGTCGGTGACAAACACATACTTAACACTGACTAAAATAAATAGGGCTTCAAACTGTTGTATTTAGGCACTCATGCTTGATAATTTTTGCCCTAGCTTGTCAGTGCCTGTGTTCTTTTGCCTAATTGTAAACACCCTGTTTCTTTCATTACGAGGTGCTATGAGGATTACATAATTGTTTAGAAAGTGCATTGAGATAATCAAATGAAAGACAATTACAGGACTGCAAGGCATTTTAATGTGGTTTCTCTAAATATTAATCACAGGCAGAGGCTGTGTTATAATAATATTTTTTCAGGGATAATATCTTTAATAAGCTTTAATTGAAATTACTTTGAACTTTAACTGAATTGTTAGGATCTGAATAAAAGTTTTTTCCCAGGGACTGTAGATGGGAAATGCAGGATGGTGGTACTGGGATAAGTGGGAAGGTTTTCCACTGAAGACATGTTGGAAAAAAGGACTCTCCAGTGCCAAACCATCTTGCTTCCTAGGTGACCAAAGTCCTTACTGCTAGCCAGCACTGCTAGGTTATCTCTGTGCAGTTAAGAGACCTGTCTCTTGGGGTGGGAATCAGAAATCAGCAGTCTTTCAGATTTTCTCCAGATGTTGGAGGAACAAAGAGGGAGGGCAGAGGAAGGAATTTAGCAGCAAAGGAGAGGTAGCAGAGTATTGAATAAGGGGAAGAAACTGGTGTTTTCATTTTCAATGGAAGGCTTCCACAAAAGGATAACTGGGATGGAGAAAGAGAGCTTGAGATTTGAAGTCAGAATTATCTCAAGATACAGAAGGGTGCTCAGGCACTGAGAACAAATTTTCTCCCTGCATAATGTAATCTGGAGTTATTGATTACTTCACATCTGAAATTTTGTTAGCAAAAGCATCAGAGAATAAATATTATCAGCACTGTTGTAGAGTCACTAACTATTTTGTATTCATGAATAAAGTCTCTTCTGGTGTCCTCATCTGACATAGTCACTGCCTTTTATTGTCATATAGGAGGATTAGGCTATTTCGATGAAAAATCCATTTATGAATCAGCCTGCATCTCATACATCAACAGGAGACCAGGGCATCTTGCCAAGATTTTTTTTTTTTTTACCCTTACAAACACGCGAATGTGTGATTTCACTCCTTTTTGTTGTCTTACTATTTATTTCACAACTACAGCAGCAATTTTTCTCTCTGACATACTTTTTATCTATAACTGTTGGGTATTCTCCTCCTGGGCATCGCTGCCTCTGCCAGGTCTTTGCTGATGACACCCACCTGCACTCATCCAGAGACAGAGCCAAGCTCACTGCAATGGTGCCGCAGTGTCTGAAAAAGAATAGTCCTGGGAGGAGGAGCAGCTAACCAGTTCAGCATGGGCAAAACTGAATTGTTACTAACTACTATCTGCATTTTTTTTTCCTAGAAAATGTTTTTCCTTCCTTTTAGCCAAGGAAATTACTCTGGTAATCCACAAACTGATCATCTTCAGGCCACATTAGAAAAGCCTAACCTCAGAGGATTTTTGACACCATAAACCACTTGGCAACAGAAAGCATGGGAGAAAAGGGCTACACAAAGAAACACAATCCATCATCATTCATATGACCAAACCTCATCTTCCCTGCCAGAACATTCACCCTGGATGAATCACTGTTAGCCACAAGTCTGCCATGTACACCCAAGCTGCTCAGTGTTCAGAAGAGGGACTGCAGAAGATACCAAAGCAAGTTATGTTCTCATGACAGAATTTTTCTGTGTAAGCAGATCCATGACCTTTTCAAGAAGTTATTCAGGTAGCTCGCTTGATTTGATGGAGTAAAATATGGTGGAAATTATTACTGATATTTTTGAGTGTTAAGACTTTCACTGCGAGTCATTCTGTGACCCCCTGCAGTCTTTTACACACAGCTTCTCCCCAGATGTTGCTCCATGCTCTTGAGTCTGAATCTGAGTGCAGTGTTGTGGGGAAGTTCATGGAACATCCCCATGAGGAACTGACATCCAGAAGCTGACTCTCCAGATATTAAACATTAATATACAGTGTTCAATACATCTATAGCTCATTTGTATATCACTTGTATACCTTTGTTTGTGGCTACTTATACAACATCACTCCCATGTCACTACTTTCAGTGCTGCCTCGAATCTCATTTTGAATGTCAGAGTCCTAGCCAATATAATGCTTTTAAGGACAAATGCAAAAATGTGTAGGTTCTTGGTGTTTGATGGCTTTTCCATATACACACCTATGCTTATATATTTTTTTTTCCTTCATGCAATTTAATTCATTTATTATGAATATCTGCACTTCCCAGACCTTTCATTTCTCCATATACAGAAACTCAGACTAGAAGAACAACTGCAGCAGTCCCCTAGTTCATTTTGTCCTGGCGCAATCCCATCCAAATGCTCAATATTGCTGGGCAGTTTGGGATTGTAACTTGAGAACAGCCCTCATATTTCTCGAGCAGATAAGGAGATACCCCAGACATTCCCATCAGCCTCTGTGTGAGAGACAAGCTCAGATCAGAAGGAAAAAAGCTGGCAGCTGAATTAGTGTGTCTTGTCAAGTTACCGTATCAGAGCTGATCAAAGTCAGCTGGTGCACAGACACAGAAGCCACTCGCCAAATTAAATTTACAAAAAAAAGGTAAAAAGTAAAAAGTACAGTGAAACTCCTAACCCTACCATTCCTCGATTTTGGTTCAGTCTATTTTGGACCAAGCTCCACATCATTTTTCAATAATGTTTCCGTTGACTGAACATATGTGTAGTTTATTAAGTTAAGAAAAGTAATGGAGATGAACATTAAAAGAAACAGTACAAGAACTGCAAGTAGTGGAAACACTACAAACAGAGAAAGGCAGAAGAGAACAACTAAAAATAAAATAAAATAAAATGGAAACAAGATATACATGCCACTTATTTTCTGCTTCTATACTGTATAGCTTTCCCTTGCTCCTTTATTTTTGTTTACACAATAGCAGTCCATCTGGCAGAGACATATAACTTCTCTTTTTGTGACTGATGTAGTATGAAAAAAAATCCTAAATTAACAGCAATATTTTACCAAGTTGAACTAAGGCAGCGCTTGCCCCTACAGCTTACAGAATAAACTCTTGTCTTTTTAACCAGAATACGTGTAAGTTACTTTAGAACATTCTGTGGCTAGTGCTTCTATTTAAATAACAGCCTGTGCAGTTAGTGATGCTTGGCCTGAGCTGTACAGGTTTCATGGGAATTGTGCATGTCTGTCAAAGGGGAGAGCAGACTAGAAGCCATTGGCAACGAAACAGAAGCAATGAATCCTTTTCAGGTTGCTAACTCTACAGATCGCATCCATTCTGGTGCTCCATCTTAACTATCTCCTCCAGATCTGTGGCAATACATGCTCAGCAAAAGGTAAAAAAAAAAAAAAACAAAAAAAAACAAAACAAAACAAAAAAACCCATTTCACTCTCTAGAGACAGTGCCCATCGTATGGGCACCTGCTCTGAAGATGCAGAGGGAGCAGCTCTATATAGGTGTGGCCTGGGGCATGCAGCGGGACCACACGCAGGTGCAGAGATGCTCCTCAGAAGCCAGATAAAGCTGCTGCCTGTGTGAATCAGCTGGTGAGTCAGCAAAGCCTTTGCCAGGAGAGCAGCAGGCACAGCTGGGGCTGAGGTACCATGGTTACAGCACAGCAAAAGGGACACTAACTGGGTTTCCCAATAGCTTTTTGTTGTGCATTTTGGGTCATGGGAAGTGAAGATATGTGCATGGCTTGTTGTTTCGCAGACTGAATTCACATTTGACCTGTCAAATTCTTTAAAAATTTGAGGAAGTGATAACTAAAAAACATTGCAGTGCTATTAGGACTGTCTGAAGCATTACTCCTGCAAAGGCATTTGTATGGTGTCAGGCAGGCAAGGTTAGAAGGAATTGATTTTTTGAAAGTTGGAAACTGATGTCAAAGAGGCATGGGAGATTCATCTGGGGTGCTCTGGAAGTATCTACATCCAGGGCAGATGAGAAAGACGGACAACTAAGAGCAGATTTAGTTGAGAAAGTTTGGTTTTAGAAAAGGAATATTGTTCCCAGAAACACGGTTGTGATGATGGGTTTTATTAATGGACAACTGGTCATGGCCCTGGGCCAGCAATGCTCACCATGTAGTTGTGCCTGGGTTTGACATGTAGGAGAAGTGGAGGAGCTTGCCTTGGCACATGTGAAGTGAGGAGGGAGGGAGCAAGGCCAGGTTTGCAGGATGTGGCAGCTTCTACAGCCATGGTGTGATGAACAGGAGGTGCACAGCATGCCTGGGAGCACAGCCTCCTCGAGCCAGGCGAAGGGGAGGCAAGAGAAACTACAGGTCTTGAAGCAGGATCAGCACCATAACTGGGAAAGAAACACTGATGCTAATGAGTGGATGCCTGAGTACATCTGTGAGAGTGGGAAAAATTGGTTCACTCTCTCATGTACACGTCTCCCCAGAGCACCCCACGCACCTCTCTGCATGGAATAAAAATGTACCAAAAGGCAAACCAGAAAAGCACTATACATCTCCTTAACTGTGCTTGCTCAGTCTTCTGACTTGATGGTATGCGTGCATTTCCTTTGCAATACGACTAAGGAACTTTGTTTTGTTGGGTCTAACAATACTGAAATTATTTCCCAGCCGTACCCTCCTATATTCTGCTTACTGGAGGCTTGCTCTACCTTAGTTGCTGAGATGGAAATTATACTGATAACCTGCATTCACCTCAGAGAAAAGCATAAGACCATAAAAGTAGAGATGTTCTTCCACAAACATCTGCTGTCCTAGCATAGCTCTCATCTATTCTGTCCTCACAGCTTTGATTCTAACAGAAACCCGGAAATAAAAATTGTAGAATTAATTTCCATGGTAACTTGCAAAGATAATAAGCAAAGTAAGAGTTGTTCTATTGTACTTATATGTCTGACCAGAAGAGCTGTCCTCTCCTGCCCAGCCAAGGGAGCTCAGTCTAGATCCCATGGCTGCAAACAGTCAGCAGAACTCCCCTGGCTCTTGGTGGCTTTTTTTTCCTCTCTGCTGTTATTAGGGAAGTGACAGGAGAGCAGGTGATTGTGGCTGGTGGTGGCAGCCTGCTCCCAGCTATTATTTTGCCAGGATGCCCAGATGCTTCCCCCAGCACACTGGACTTGCTGCACAGAAGCGGTGCAGTACATGTGCACAGCTCAGTCTCTGCCTCCTGCATCAGAGTGGCCAATAAAGGGCTACAAAGGACATTCGTGAAACCTCCTCTCACACCTCTTTTCCCTGGTCTGGGCAGGGATCTGTTGAATGCATACATAGTAACAGTTACATGCACAAAAAGCAGTGGACATAGTACCCATAGGGCAAGCTCGGGCACATAGCAGAGGGGGCCGGTAAGCAGGAGGTCCATGGCCCATCCTGCTGGATAAATAAAGGCAACGCAGGTTAACAGAAAGGTGATCATTTTGCTTTTCCTGTGACTGTGGGAAGATGGAATTGGCCTGCTTATGAGTTGTGTCATTAGCAGGTATCTGAGTGTTAGCAGCCATGTACTGGGAACCTTCCCAAGCTCATTAAACTAGGCCTAGGACTTTCATAAACATTTGGAGTTACTGGAAAGCATGCGTGCTTTAGTTGACTGGAAAGTGGTAAATTAATTCAGAGCTGGAACCACTTTTCAGCTGCAGACACTGTCATTTGCATTTGAAAATAACGTTGTAAATAATGCTGTTCCAATGTTCCTTATGAACAAATGTGTGATATTATTTCAACTGAATATTTGGGAAGCCTGCCTAACATGAAGCAGCAGACCATTTCTGCCTGAAATAGATTGCTCTTTAAAGCTCCAAAGATTAGAAAGATATTTATTTTCTCTTAGACAGCTGGTACTAACTACATGGATGGCAAAAATATGACTTCTTTATTTTTAGGAGAAAATAATTACTAAATAGTCTAAAAACTTGAAAAAAATAGAACTGGGCTCCCCAAATACTTGAATTCTCTGACCTGAGCTATGTTATTTCTCTTAATTCTGGTACAAAGCTTTCATGGTATTATTATTATTTAAATAAAACACTTAATATTTTGAGGTTCTCCTGCTCACTGACTTGTAAAAGTGATGATGTTTATTTGGCTTAGAGATTTTAAAGAACACAGTGAAAACCTTGGGCAAATTTTGCCAAGCAGAGATACCTAAGCCTGAACTTGAAAAGGGTGTGAGACATAGATGACAGTTGAACAAACAGCTCTTCGCTCTTAATTTATACAAAGAAGTAGAAAATAGCAGTTAAAGGTAGGGGGGGCTTATAGCAGAGAGTGGGACGTGGAGGCTCCTGAGAAAATGGACACAGTTATGAGAGTACTGACAATAGACACCCAAGCTGTTCATCGTCCTTGGACTAGAAGTTCAGTTGTCAGCTGTCCAGGGACAGTTTACCTAAACTGCCAATTAAACTGTAGATGTGAAGCACCACAGCTGACACCAGGCAGAGCCAGCCAGGTCCCCAGGGTGGGCTAGCTCCCACCAGCACCACATGAACACACACAGCTGTGGCCCATGCTCCAGTGTTTGATGAGTACCACTTAGTAAGTCTATGGCAGAGATTAAATACATTTCTCCAGCATAACATAGAACTGCCTAACCATGGGGCTTTTATTTCTTCAGCTTATTTCCATCACCCTTTACTTTCCCTTTCTCTAGCCAGGCATGCACACTGTCCCCCAGACAGTGTCTCCCTCTGCTATACAACTGCATCATCTCCAGAGAAGAAGTGCCTGTGGGGGGAAAGCTAGGCATAAATTAATTTTATGCAGTTTAATTTGCAGATGTGTATTTGCATGTTTTATGTACAGCTGAAGTGAACTTCATAATTGATTTAATCTAATTGCCCATGGCCCAGTTCTTGGAAAAAGCTGAACCAACTGGCCGAAGCCTGGATTCAGGATCTGTGTTTACAGCATTTGCAGTTTAAGGCTGGCCTCAGTTGTATCTGGAGAACAGCATGTGTTCCAGACACTGTCAAAGGCAGCAAACTGCTGAAAAAACCCTGCCAAAGCAACAGCTGAAGCAATGAGAGCTTTCAGTTTCTTACAACTCCATTTAACTGTGTGCTGAAGAGCAACTCATTAAGTAGCAAGCAACCATGCAAGAGGATGCCAAGGATTAAAGGAATCCTGTCATGAGATTGCAGTGACATTCGCCTGCTGCCTTCCAAGTGACAGCACTTGCCAAGCCTGGGGGAAGTCAGTGACAGCACCACAGTAGCAGCAGCAATTTAACCAGCAGATTGTCAGGAATGGGGCCTGCTTTGAATACAAGTGCTCCAGCCATACTTATGGCAAGTCCAATTTGTGAATCCTGTCAGGGGAAAGAATCTTACAGAAATCAATTAACTTTTTACACATGTCTGTATGTGTGTGTACACATTCAGATGGTTCTAGCTCATATATTTACAAGTCTCTTGAGCTGGTATGTCAGCCCCTGTAGTGGCAAGCACAAGTGACAGGGGTGGTTGTGCTGCTGATTGTCTCAGAAGTGAACACAGGCAGCAGCTCTCTCCCACTTCACAAGTTCCCTATGACTGTTGTGACCTGATGGGAACATGGAGAAGCTCAGTGTCCCACCTGTGGGAGGTCAGAAGACATCCAGTGCTGCAGACTCAGCAGGACATCATCAGCCCTCTGGCTGACTTCCCCAATCCCTGACCCCCAGGATTTCCAGGCTTCGTTGCCTCTTCATCTGTGTGGCTGTGCTGGAGCCTACTGAGGTCTGTAGTGTCTCTGCCATTCTAATAATCCAGCATGCATGGTAGTCATCACTCAAATAATAGTAGTGAAATTGGACTTCATTATAATGATGAAAAGTTTGCAAGACTTTTTTTTTGTTTTGTGAGGGGGAGGTTGTGGGGTTTGTTTTTTTGGTTGGTTGGTTGGTTGGTTTTTTTCCTCTAGTAATATGTAGAAAAGCCTTGCTGAATTTATGAACTATGCCTGACTGTTGTTCCTTACAGTTGGACTCAGGAAAGCAAAGCTTTTTTTAAGTTCTTATTGAGATGTACTCCTCCAAAGAATGAACCTGGAAAGGCTCTGAATGCTGGGAAACTCCTCATATCAAGGGGCAACACTGATTCATAAATACCTACTAACATCTCTAATAACTTTCAAACATTCATGCTACTCCCAGCATTCTGCACCAGTTGGTGTTCTTAGGTACCCTCAGTTATTTTTAGGGTTTTCAAATGCTCAAAGTCCCAACATTGTTAAAAAAGCCCTTGTTAACTAGGTGCTCTTGCTCTGTGCAGCAGAAGACATTAATTTAGCTCAGAGTCAGAAAATTTGCAAAGAATTGTAGGCTGGAAAATAAAACTGAACCACACAGTTTCTCTGGAGACAGAAAATTTTTGGAGATGATACTACCACCTAGAGAGTGAAGGCAGCTACTCAAAACAAGAAGTACTTAGCAGCACTGCAAATACATATTTCTTTTCCTGGTACCTATTTTTCTCTAACTTCCCCATCCTGTTTCTTACACTTTTGCCTTGGATTCTCAAGGTAAAGGTGTGCCAGTTGATGTCATGGAATGGTGTAAGCTAGAGCAGTCACTAGAGTACTAGCAGGTGGAGATGGTTCCCAGCTTCCACAGGTCTTTCTGTTCTGAGGTCTCTAGAGCACTTGTTTTATTTTTTCAGCTGGTTGAAACAGATGTTTTGAGCTTTAGTTAGATTTTTCTGTATATATAAAACAGAGATAAGAACACATTTTTCCTGTAAAAGCAAGAAAGAATTTTCTCTCCCTCTGTGGCAGCACTAGAATAGGTAAGTACTTAGGTGTTAAAGAAGCCTCTAAGTATTGCTTTGATTGCTCAGATAAGAACAATTTATCCCCTCAGACAATGACAAAAATCGATGTATAGTGTTGGTCTGGAGAGCACTATCTTCTGGAAGTAGGAGACAATGTGTCTTCTGGATAAAACTAATATGGCTTCTAGACTAAGAATCACTAATAATTCCCTTTCATTTTACATAACAGATAAGTCAGTTTTTATTTGTTTCTCCGTTTGCCATAAATTTCATTTGATTGAGAATGGTTCTTTGTCATTTGTCCTGAGCTAGCACTGAACCTGTATAGTTACAATGGCATTCCCACTGACAAATGGAAGCTGTATTTCAGCTGCACTTCAGTAGTGGCTTTTATTCCCATTTGGGAATTAACCCCATCTGTCTTCATGCAGCATTTCAGTGAGGGCTGAGTACACAAGATGACTGCAAGATCAAGACAAATGCCCCATACCTCCAATCTCTTTTCAGACACTTCCGAGTGCAATTGCATCCATCTTTGCTTGCAAATCCACTAGGCAGGTATCTAAACACACAATGACAAGCACATACATTTTTTAAATAATGTTGCGCTTACTTTTAACTAATGGAGACAAACTGGTCTAGCCTTCCTTTGGACTCAGGTAACATTTTACAATGAAGGCACAGTAACATTGTTGGGCTTATTTCAGTCGTTTAAGAACTCCACTGACCATATTTCCAGTAATCAAGGAAGGATTACGAGGTTTGTAATGGTTTGTTCAGCAGGTTCAAGACTTCAGTGCCTAGTGATTATATCACACAGAGCTGGAAATTATTCCTTAACATGAACTTCTGAAGCTTTTTAACTTCAAATATTCTCATAGCTCAAGTTTGCCACAGTCACAAGCTGCTGTTGTTTATAAAATTAGGCCATTTCAAGAAGCAGAACACAGTTATGAAATAAAACAAATTTGGAGGTGAGAATTGCTTGCATGAACTGAGAACAGGATTAGAAAAGAAAAATATTTTTCTGCCTATCCGAAATAATTAATGAATATACAGTAGATGGAGAATCCTGTCAAAAATATCAAGAAGAGATGGAAAATGACCTGAAACTGAACTCTTAAAGTGAGAAGCAAAACGATCTGCTAGATGCCAAGGAGAAGTCTACATGGAGTCAATAGTTCATTTGTCTTCTGTGCTTGTTATTCAGGATAGGAAAAATGGGATCTCAGCAACCAGCACTTTCACAGTCCAAGAACAGACACAAAGCTAGAAATGTTCTTAATTGCCACACAAGTGGAGGCTCTCCATCATTTATTTCATCTTTGGACCTCAGACATAATGGGGTCATGTCTGAAAGTCATTCTCACCCAAGTGTTTGACCTCATAATTTTTCATTTTTGTTATGAATACCTAGAAAAACTGACAAGCAAGTTTTGCTAACTTCTGTGATCCCAGGGTCTGAAGGACTCCATGACTCCTCACCTAATGTCTCTAACTCTGGGCTACATCCTATACTCCTGAGTTGTGCTACTGAGTCTGTACCAGGCCCAGTGGCCTTTGTGCCTTTCCAGTATGAACAGTTGTTCATTTCATTCTAGTATCCTACAGGTTTACACCTAGCTCCACAAGTGATTTACATGCAACTCCAACACCAAACACTCAATACCCTCCTTTTCCCCCAATCATCAAGTTCCCCCTGCCTTAACATTATCAGTCACAACTCTCATGCCAACATTTCTCGCTGCTTTTGGTATAGGCAGTACGGATTGCACTTAGCTCCATGAAGCATGGATATCAATCCTTCTGTCAAGATGGACCTAGATTAGCTCACGTAGCCTACAAGTGTCCACCAAATACTATCTTACTGTGGTCTATTCTAGTCAATTTTTCTCCCTCAACCCAGATTCTTTATTATCTAACACGCTTTCTTTAAAATACACACATAGGTACATGTCCATAAGCACATACAAGACTAGCATTAAATTGCAGAGCAGTACGGTTACATGTTAATACGCAATCCCATCTCCCACTGCGGAGAAGCAATTGGGATAAATTTTACATTTGTTCATATTTACAAGCTTTTACTTCGGGCTAGTAGCAGTCTATTTTGTAGTACTAGAAATAAGTTTACAGGAAGGGCACACCCTAAAGAGGAAAACGTAATGAAACTGCCATGAGTTATTTTAAGTGCAGACACAACAAAATCCTTCAAACATCTTTGAAGCTTTGGTTTGGAGGTGCTTGGGCCTTTGGGACCTGAAAGGGTGGTACAAAGCAAAAAGCAATCATTATGGAATCTGACATGCCTGATGGGCAAGTTTTTGGAGAATATTTTGTTTCTGACAGGCTTAACAATAAAGCACAGAAATGGCGTCAAGTCAGGTCCCTGCAGATGGCAGCAGTACTTCAAATTTCAGTGCCACAGCACTGGATGTGGTAGAAGCTGAGCCAGATTCCCATAGTGAAGGTACTGTTCACTGTCAGAGTCTCTTGAAGTGCTGTGTTGTTACTCATCAGCAGGTTACTAATGCTTTTTCAGTTGGAAGGGGAAAATTTTAATATTTGCCAAGTAGCAGAAAGAGCTTCCTGAGCCTTGTGGAATCCCTCTTGATTCCCAGCATAATCAGCTCTTACTGCACTTTATCTCGGGTACTGCGGGTGTTATTTTCAAAATTATTTACATTCTTCAGGCTTGCAATGGTGTTTGAATTTGTTGGCTTTGAGGAACACAGCACAGTAATACTTCAATATCAAATTCGGTTGTAGCAAGACGCTAATGATTGCTCAATAAAAAAAAAAAAAAAAAACTTTCAGTGGCACATAGCTAGTCCGAAAGACCACACGAAAGGCACAATGATCGAACAGACCAAAATACCTCTTCTTTCATAGCGTATAAAAAAATGTTTGAAGTGCTGTAATTCAGCCATCTGGAATTTTCTGTGCTCTGCATGGATCCTAAAGGATCTGAATTTACATGTAAAGAAAAATACCCAGGATTAATGTTAACATTAGCATTTTTCATCCTAAGCATCTAACTCCTAATGGTTTGGGGTTTGATAATGGAAGAGGTTTGAGTAGAACCATATTCTCCTCTCCCCTGCTAGCAGAAGCAAAAAGAGAACCAGCAGAGCATACTGGGATATCCCTTTTGTCAAGGTCCAAACTAGGTATTCAGTCTCATGTCTATTGATTTGTTCAAAGGTCAAGTAAAGAACTGTACTCCCCCTACAAAGCTGGCAAGGAGATACCTAAAAAATCCTTGATCTGTCTAAAATGCTACTGGATACTGCTCAGCTCTACCCTGACAGCTTCTCAGTTCAAGCCCGAAAGCTCTGCTGAACATCTAAGCCTGAGAAAGTCTGACTCCCAACCTTACTGCTTCCCAGTGACAAGTAGAGACTTCACCTGAACAACATGGTCCTCAGGCACAGGATTCTGTCAGAGACCCAACATCCTTGTCTGTGTGCTCACCCTGACTACCTAGAAACAGAAAGATGCCAGCAAGGAGAGACAATGCTGATTTCTGCAATGGTTCTGGAGAAGGACCAAGTACTTCTGTATGAATTACCTATAAGGCATGATGTGAAAAACAGTTCAAATAACCTGAAGTTAGTGGTAGTATTCCATATATACAAGCCTTCCAAGTCCCAGCAGCTTGTGATGCACATCTTGGAAACAACCATTTAATTCTCCTAAACTGCCATGGGCAGCTTTCACAGCTGTCTGTTGCTATTAGACTAGACCATTTCACTTGAAAGGGACCTACAATGATATTAGCTCTCCTTCAGCTACTGATAAAAGGAGACCACGTAGAGCAGTAGAAAACAGAAGAAATTAGGGTTTCAACTCTGCATCCCTGACAAGATATCCCTACTTATCTAGCTGAATACAAGGTAGTTTTCCTTCCTTTTTCTAGCTGTGTTGACCTGAGCTGACATCTTCAGCTTGTATGATTGCATGGGCTCTTCCTTGCTCTTATGTCTCTCCTTTTTGTCCTTCTATCTCACTAGTAATAATTCATCTGTAGTTTTTATCTCCTACCTTTACCTTTTCATCATCTCTGCAGTTCCTAACACTAACTTTTACTAACCTAAAACCAATCCAGAAATATAAAGAACAACCAACCTCATACAAGTAAACCTGTTCAGACAACCTCGCAGTTTCTTTCATGATAGCTCCTCTACTTTTAAGGCAAGGATTAGGACTTAACTATATCTATTATTGTATAACTATTCAAGATTTTGGCTGTAAGCTTTGGTCTTCCTTTTCTACCTCTGCTACCAGTAATAGTGAGCTACTGTTTTCAGTAGCATTGCTTTATGTACCTACTTATATTGTAATGTGTCTAGAGTGAGGCTAGTATCTTCTTATTTTAGGCATGAAATCTTTGCACAGCAAGCATAATGACATGGCTGATCCTTGGTGGACAGTTGTCTATTTCGACATCATTACTGAGGTTCATGCCATTTCCCAACTGAAATCAAAGAGACAATACAAATACAATAAATAGGAAATCATTTAGTAGCAGGCTGAGTTAAACATGGACTGTGAAGTCTGAACTTTTGATTGATGTGTGAATTTCCTTAGGGTAATTTCATGATTGGATAGGACAGGTTTGTTGGGTTATTCAGATTTGTGTCCGAGGCTGTAAACTTTTGCCTACTGCTAAGATCTGTTCAATAAATATGTGCTGGCTTAGTTTGGACTCAGCATTTTTGTGTTCCATCCCCTGCCCTGTACTATTTATAATGTTGCTGTGTACTTTAAAGATTGTTCCTTGATAGTAGGGGAAACTATCCCTGTAAAGCCTTAGGATTTGCCAAGATGAAAGGTGCTATGTAAGTTGTTACCAGTTTTGCTGTTTAAAATACTGTGAACTGATGAAAGACAGCAAGGGAGCGATGGTTACCTCTCAGCATAATATAAAATTTTCCTTAGGTGGGAACACTGTTTACTGAACACTTCATTCACCCACAGTGGAAAACCAATGATGGCATTTGCTGTTTTCATAACAACCCAGGAGAACACTGACTCTGACAGGCTGCTACCCCTTGATGGCTAAATAGCTAAGAAGTAATGTGAGAAACAGCTCTGCTGAAAATAACTCCAGCCATCATCACCAAAGCACATGGACTCATTCCTGATATAGGTCTACTTCCCCTGCAGCAAAATCCCTCCAATTCCCCACCCATAGTGGTAGGTTGCTGCTCAGGCTCTCTTTAGCCTTGACCTGTTTTGTTTGGGTTTGGTTTTTTTTTTTTTAGTTTTTTCAGCTGTGTAAACCACAGGACAAAAAGAAAGGGAGGTGCTGTCAAAAGCAATGCGCCATTCTGCTGCTGAACTAATGAGCAAAGGGGATATTAATAAAGAAAACTGAAGCTTAGGTGCTGAGGTGCTCTGGGAATCAGATTCAGACCACTGTTCTCAGTCTATTTCCATTCTGTAAGTCAGTGAGAGAGAGAACTGCACTGTACACTACCTACTGTGATGAAAACTCAGGCAGAAAAAATGAATAAAGGCAAGAACAACAATAACATTGGAGATCTGTTGGGTTGTACTACTAGTTCCATGTAGAAGATCTCATCAGCATCCATGTACAATAGCTAATTCCAGGCAAACTTATGGAATTTCCACACTAGTCAGTCTGCAAGTCACCTAGAATTAGATGAACCACAAAGTCCAGGACCTCCTACAAAAGAAAACTGTGCTGTGATCAAGAAGCCCATCGCAGCTGCCAGAGCTGAAAAGGTGTCCCAGTAAAGGTAAAACCCTTTTCATCCAACAAGGATGGAAGGGATAGACAGGGAGCTTATTTAGGCTGGGTGGCTCTACAGTGGTTATAACATTGTGGAAGTGAGTAGACTTAGGTATAAGTAATAAGAAATTCCCAGTGCATCAAAACAAGTCATAAGAGGAAATCAAAATGGCTTCCACTGTCTCTAAACAGTGTCTTAATTCTGAGAGAATGAAAAAACTGACAAGCACGCCCAGTCGCAATGCAAGATCAGAAAGTATTCCTGTGAAACCACCTGTTAGTATGGGCAACCATGATTAAACGCAGCAAGATCTGAGACAGGCTTTTCAAAAACCTTAGCAGTCAGATTTTGCAGACCAGTATATATGTGGTTATTTGCAATTATATATGTATATTATCCTGACTGGTACTCACCATAGGAGAGCTGGGAGTAGCCCTAAAAGGCACTGCACTCAGGTGAAGTCAATAAAGCAGAACAGGGTTATATTTCAGGGCATAGTTTTCTACCTGACCTTTTCAGAGATTTTATGCTCAACTTACAGTTGCTTCTCTGGAGGAGTACCATGAATTAATGTGTTTTGCCACAGATATTTTGAAAACTATTCATGGGAGGGAAGCAGCAATTCAGGTGAATTGGCTGGGTTTTCTTTTTAAATGACTGTTAAGAATTTATTTTGCTTGGTGTAGAGACTGTACATAGAATTATATTTTGGCTGGTGAGCTAGTCCAGAAATGAACTTGCAGTCAACGGATAACCTGCTTTAGGAATAAGAAAGAAAGATCCTTTGATTAAGGTGTTTACAGTGCACATTTCCAAGCCAATAAACACTTATGAGCTTAGTACAGGCCATCTGGTATGCTACAAGAATTGCAAACATTAAAGAAAATCGTGCATCTTGGGGGATAGTTAAGCCTTCTGAAGGGGCAAATGGGTTCCCACTAAGTACAGAGTTTAAAGTCCCATTGCTGGGCTGTTGGCCTGATCCCCACTTGAATTTTCTCAAAGCTGATGGCCTTAAGGCTGCAGAATGAACTCACTTTCAACAAAACGGGAGTAACTTAAAATTTAAATCCAAGTGCTTTCCAGGTGTGACAATGGTCAAAGTTGGAAATCTGATGGAGACCCAACTTCTGTTTTTGAAGCTGTCCGAACTGCATAGTCAAACTGCTATTCTCATCCAGTATTAAGTACCCCTTTTCCATACCTTATTTGCATCAGCACTGCTAGGATTCTCTAATGCTTTATACTAAAAGAAACAATATACATGTTGTGCCATCTTCTCTGGAGGGGAAGAAATAGGGGCATGTAGAAAAGAGCAAACAGGTTGGGAAATAATTTGAGTGACTGAGCAGAAATTATTCCTGAGGAAAAGCACTCAGCATGCCAAAGTGACAGCTAATATCTAACTAGCCTGAAAGTTATTTAAGTGAAATCCGGTGGTGGTCACAGGGAGGCTGCAGTGTGTCTGACAAATACGCTGTTGCTGGGGATTTCTCAGGGAGAAGCTATTACTACACAACTAGATGCAGGGGCCTCCATTCACTTCTGTCTTGCACAAAGTGTAATCCCTTAAATTTGTGCAGGCACATACAAGTGGGTTTTAAATACTGAAATGTTGTGTCTTACATCAAGATGTCCCTAAGTAAGGAAAACTGAGAAGGTGGCCTGGTGCAGTGCAGGCACAAGTGAGCTGTTAGAGAGACACTGAGAATGGAGGAATTACCAGTTTCCAGGGTATCTCATTTACAAAAGCTTCCTGCATCTGAGATCCTGACTGGGTCTATTGATTCAGTTGCATTTTATTGTTTTGCTCATTCCTCCAAGATCTGAGCCACATGCTAATGGCCTACCTGCTTGTGAACTAGCCAGAGCTTTGCATGTGTGCACACAAATATATAGGCAATAAATACATAGCAGCTCCTAGTTATTTCAGCTTCTGTTCTCCTCAGAGTAGGTTGTCAGTGTTCATATCCCTCTAACAGTCTTCCTGAGCAAGTTGACTCCAAGCAACAAGAATGCTGCAGAGACCATCCACATCAAGAAGCATTTGCTAAAGTTTCCTCCCCATGCCAAGGGCTCGTCTAGGAGTGGAAAATTTACTACACTTGGACATTCCAAAATGGCTTTTGGTGCAAATGTAGGCTTGTAATAGCTCATACCAAAAGAGTTATTCCCTAATGCCTGTCCTGATTATTTTAAGTACCAAACTGTAGCAGTAGCTCAGCCAGAAGCAGCAGCAAACATGCTGGAGTTGAACAGGGTGCTGACAGCTGCCGGTGTTTTACATAGGAGGTCACAGAGCCCTACTTTGAGCTGGATTGCTTTAAATGTTAGTGGCTGCCTAGAGCACTGTTTACAGTAATGCTCCCTCCTTCAAGGTGAACTGCTGTGGAAAATTCTAGTTGAAAAAAATTAAATATCATTAGACACAGCTAAAGAAAAACTGTTTAAGGAAATTACAGTAGCACTTTCACTTCTAGAGAAATGCCATTACTTGGCAGTGATTTTTGTACAGATTAGTAATTATTTAAATTCAGTTATGTAACCTCAGTTATTGTTTCAAGGGCAAGGATAATCTTCCAAGTGTAGTTTATCTACAGGCATTTTCAAAACAATATATTTACTTGATGTAAGTGGCATCTCTAACAGCTTCTTGCTACTCTGTCCATTTTGCCCCGTTTCTAGCTTGTTGTCTCTAAGTCCAGATGCCTCTTCAGCAGGACAAGGCTGCAAAAATGATGTCCCTGAAGTCCTACCACTGAGCCTTCCCATCTCCCAGAGCTCTAGACTCAAGTGGTAATAACTTGCCCAGAGGCCTCAAGAAGCCAGTGGCTGCCAATGTACCAGGTTATCATATGTGGCACTTCAAAATTTGCTTTCGTGGGATACAGACACTGAGACTGTCATAACCTTCTCCATGCACAGGTGGGCTTGCCCTGCAACTCTTTGCCTTTTGAAGCCAGGCTTAGTTTTGGACCTCACACTGAATTGCAGTGCTTCTCTCCCTCAGTGACCGCAGTACTTGCTCTGCCTCGATGCCAAATGCTGCAGCGCATGGATACTTCCCAAGGTTTATTGCAACAAACCAGTCTTGAAGAGGTGGAGTTTGAAAGTATTTACAGGGCCCTCTCATTTCAGCTGAGCTTTAAAGAAACGTACCTTAGAGAATAGGAGATAAAGAAGAAAGTTGTGTTTCTACAGGAAGGAAAGGGCTGAAAAGTTATACCTGAGAGCTGGGAGTAGGAAACAAATACCTTCAAGGCCCAAGAGGCAATTTGGAGGATTAATAAGAGCATGTCCCATGATGGACAATATCACACTGCATTTGGATATAGGTTGTGACATTACCACTGGCTTTCTTACTATGACAGTTACCCCAGCCACTGTCCTGGTTTGGGCTGGAAGAGAGTTAATATTCCTTTTTGGCAATTAGAAAAGTGCTGCGTTTTAGATTTAGCATTGGGCTTGGTATGAGAAGAGTGCTGATAGCACACTGATGTTTTCAGCTGCTACTGAGACTTCAAGGATGCTCCAACTCCCCCTGTCCTGCCTGCGTGCAAGTGCACAAGATGCAGGGAGGGAGCATGGCCAGAACACCAAACCCAAATCGGCCAATGAAGTATTCTAGATCATGGAATGTCATGCTCACTATATAGAGGAGGGGTGGTCAGGAAGAGGCCCTCTCTCACTTCCAGTATTGCAATTGTGGGATCTTGGTATTTTGGGATCACTAGCCAGGAACAGGCTGGGTATTGGCCAGCAGATGGTAATTGTATTGTGCATTGCCCATTTATATTTTCTATTGCTGTTGTTGTTTTCATTTTAAACTGTTTCTCTCTCAACCTGCAAGTCTCCCTTTACCCCTCCATTTCCCATGCTGGGGTGGGGGGGAGGGTGGGTGAGTGGCTGGCTGCCAACCAGGCTCAAACCACAACAGCCACACATGTTTAAAGACTGCAACAGTGGGGTCGTGGAAGTCCATAATACAAAGGGATATGGAAGTTTTATTTCCTGCTTTACTAGTAGTAATTTCTAATAAAGAAATTAAAGTATATACTAACTATTATTTACTTGTAGGCATGCATATGTATTATTTTGGTGTGTTACTGGTGCAACACAAACAACTCCCAGGAGTGGGGCTAACTGATGACAGGGAAGTCTCTCTTCATGGATGATCGGCATCAGAGTCCAGTCAGCCAGGTGTCCTTGGTGAGGGTCTGGTCTGTCCAGGAGATCTCAGAGAAGCTTGTGCATAGAAGCACATCTCGGGTAAATAGCTAGTTATTTTTACATCTTTTGTGTAGATATAAGTAGGCATAGGACATCAGTTCCTGGAACATTTGTTACTGTCTTCTACTTTCCTGGAAGGTCAGTTTATTTTCAGTTTCTTTGTTCTGTGCATATAAAAGACATTTCTGCTCCCAGCTGAGCTTACCAGGGATATCTACTCAGGCTCCCAGCTGAATAGATCTCCTTTGTCAGTATGTTTCCATTGTTACTGGGTCACCTTTATAGCTGCTCTATCACCAGTAAAAGCCATATGGGACAGAATCAACTGATCACGCTACTTTGTATATCTGTATATGCAACTTCCTAGTGAAGCTTTGTTGCCTAAACCCTGGGCTATGGGGCATTAGCTAGAGTTTTATCAACTCCTAGTTATGGATGATTAATCTCTGCCTAGAAATATGGTGCCAATAGTATGACACTTATACCTTGTACTGTCATATATTATCTGAGTGTACTGACTTCCTTTCAGTTTCAATGTGTCAAGAAATTTTAATGCACGAGTATGGTTTAAAACCATGCAGGTCTCCTGGAAGGGGAAAATCTTGTCCACAAACAATTAGTCAACATAAATACGTTGTACACAACATGAACCCACATAGTCACTGCCAATGAATGCTCTTTTCTGGCAGTGGAGTTTCAGATTCCTATATATTTAGTCTTAGAGGAAAAGATTTATCTACATTCTTACCATCTTCAATGATTCCTGGAAGATGGAATCTATACATTGATTGCTGTCCTACAAATCTCTTGACAATTTGATAGAGGTAGAAGCGAGAGGGATCTATTGGCAACTTGTGTTGTCTATCACTCACAAACATCCAAGAGTTACACAATACCTTACTCCTCCTGATTTCATGGGAGAGACTTCCAATCTAAAATAATCCAGTACCACACAGGTTTGCTCTGACATTTCCAGTTTCTAGTCCATTTACTCTTCCCCTTATTGATCAGCCACAATTTTTGCCACTTCTCTGCTAGAACTCCTACCAGGCAGAGTAGGAAATTACCTTGCAATAGTAATAGCATTGGAGAAAGTGAAGAATGTTCACTATGTTGTTCTTTATTCAGCATCTGATATAGGTTCACTGAAACAGGTGTGCTCCTGGTACAGCCTGGCTTCCCACTTTACCGTTCAGAGGGGTGAGGAGACAGGAGACTAAGGCCAAGAACAGGAGAACAAGCTGGAATAAAACATCACCTTCCCCACCCCACACTCAAGTAAACAAAGTAAATATGAAACTGCCTAGTTTGCACCAATGGAAACCTGACTGAGAAAAGCCGCCCTAGGTACAGGGATGCCTGGAAGAAAAGAGGCAAAGTCCCAAGATATAGTGTCCTACAGAGAGTTTGTTTTCCTCTGTGCATCCTCAGATGGATCTTTGTGGGAGTTCTTCTGTCCCCAGGATTTCTTCCCAATATGAAATGGGATCTTTATCATGGCAACCAGGGAAAGGCAAGACCTATGTAATTACCAGTTGTGCACCCAAAAATTAGTGAAAGGGTTATTCCCTACCATCATTTTTACAATTTTTGTCTAGCTTCATATTTCAGGTGACTGAAACTCCTCTTTCCCTGAGGGAATACTCCATTTTCAACAAGAAAACCATTAAGACGCTTACCTACAGAAGAAACCCAAGTTGCCCTGCTACTTTTAACATATTTCACTATTCAGAAATATTTAACAAATTCCAGAACAAGTCTTTCCAATGAATGCAGAATTTTGTTTTAACTTCACATGTTTCTGAAGGCAGCTTAAATTGAAGCTCAGACCTGAATACCTATACAAGGCAGTAAAAAAAATAAAAATGCAATATTCCTCAATTTGGATATTAAATGCCATAGACCTTTAGTGTTTCTCAGTTTTTCACTGTGATGCAAAGTCTGTAGTAAGTAACATGGGCCAATTCTACAGAATTATCCTAGATATATAAAGCTCAAGTTTCCATAGTTGAGCAGGGAGCTTTTCTAGAGTCAGGTAAGGAATGTGTAGAAGTGCAAGCAGCGTGTAGGTTGCTCAAGCTTGAAGTACTCACTGAGGAAGGGCTTTGGCATCTCTTTTGCCTTTTAATTACAGAATGATGGAAACAGCATTTGTGGCATTATGAAGCCTTGAGTTGTTCATTAATGTCTGACCTGTTCTCAGCTGCTGACCTTATCTGGCAGTATATATATGATCCCAATAGGTCAAGTTATGCTTGTGCCAGATCTATACTGTTTGCTGGCTTTGACAGTCTTAGAGTGCTATGTCACCTGATGTGGCCTGCACTTGCTGGAATAAGTCAAAGCTAAACCAGAAGGATGAGTTGGAGCAGCTTAGCTGCAGTGAATCAAGACTGCAGACAGAATTTACTCTAGCTGAAGTTGAAACTGCCCCAATCTGCCTTTAACTGCTTGTAGCTTCACTTCCCAAGTTGCAAGAGTCTACCATCCCTTCTGATGTGCCAAAGCCACATGTGTATTTTCTTCCTACCCTGGTCCAACTGGAGTGATCCAGTGTTAAGCTTACTTATGCTAGCTAGATCATTTTGGTTGAAGCGGGTTTGGGAAGCATTAGTATGAGTAGATATCAAAGGAAAGCAAGGATAGAAAAATAAGTGTGAAATTGCAGCACTTACACCTAACTGAAACCTAATGTGTTATTTAGAAAGGAGCTGCTGAAACAGTAAGAAAAAAATGCTGAGTGATTTTTCAGTGCTTAAGTTGTGCTGCAGAGTAAGAAAGCAAAACTTAATATGACTATTAATTTACATCTATTTTTATTTTTAAGACTGACAGATTATTTGCATTTTATCTATGAAGCTTAAAGGAGAAAATAAAATCCTTGTTATAAAATGTTACAGATTACAAGGTTATAACATAACAAATTATAGGGACACAGAAACTCTATAGTTTTCTGGATCTCCCAGTAAATACCATCATCTTGTACTCAAAACTGAATACAGTTATACAGGAGATGGTCAGCCTTCAACCCCCAAAAGGCAGGACATACTACTAGATTGGGAAGAGCCATTTTCAAAAACTGACTCTGAATGAACTCAGGGTTGCATGGCATAGACTGAAGGAGACCAAAACAACCATGGGCCACCCAACTTGATCATGATGTTGTTACTACCACAAAACAGGCATAAGAAAATAAAAACAAAGTTAGGATAAGAGGTCTCTTCCATCTATCAGACAAAGCTGTAACAGAGACAGACATTAGATCTAACACAGCAGATTCCTCTCCATCTGAAATCTGTAAGTCAAGACAAGATCTTTTTGTAGAAGATACACCAAGTTCTATTAGAAGTTGAAGGTTTTTCAGAGGAACTGATTAATAAGATTCAGCAGACTGTTATAGTATGACACAATTATTGCAAGTCTCCTATCTAAAAAGCTACATCAGGTTTTGGTCTGTTATTTTCTTTTTTTTTTTTTTTTCATTTGGGGCAGGGGAGGCTTTAACTGTAGACCCACAGACCATCTCTATTTGTATAAAAAGCAGTAAGTGTCATAGCTATATGGACTTGCTTTATGTAATGTACACATCAGATAAACCAGTTACAGGTACTTGTCTCTGAAATAGAGCCAAGTACGTTGATTGAGCTAGCATTTACCCTACCCTTAAAGAAACTAGGCAAACAAAACCAGACCTGCCATCATTGTCATTTAGTGTCTAATACAGGCCACTGCAAGTAAGACAAGACAGTTTTATCATTACAATAAGTTTTCTCAGATTCCATACAAAATGTGCTTCTACTTATTCTATCAAGTAGATAGTCACTCGTATTAAGTGCTCCCGCTAATGCAGCTTCCTTCCATTCTTTGGTCTATCATCTAGGCTTTCCACACCTAGCCCAGTGTTTCTCTGCATTTGCAATGACCACAGGAATTTGCA
Source organism: Tyto alba (assembly GCF_018691265.1). Classification (NCBI taxonomy): domain Eukaryota; kingdom Metazoa; phylum Chordata; class Aves; order Strigiformes; family Tytonidae; genus Tyto; species Tyto alba. The sequence goes on from NW_024881280.1 coordinate 13,238,329, forward strand.
CAGATGAGGCCCTTTTTCAGCAAGGGATTGAAGACCCAAATCCATACAAAACTGGTATTTCACTCTCACAGCAGTAGCCCAAGTCTATTTCCATATGGGACTCATATCCCCCTACCAAAGAACAGTAACAAGCTGGGTGACAACAAAGCCACAACACCCCCCCCCCACCACCACCACCACCACCCCACCCCCCCCCCCAAAGAGGAGTACAGCCACACAGTACCTGAGGAAGAAGAACCAGGCTAACCATGGCCAGCAATCACCTCTGCAAAAATAAGGCAAGTCAAAGAACACACCAGCATCAAGAATCCCTAAGCCACAGCACACAAACCCAACCACTCCACCAAGGCCTAAGCCCCAGGCCTGGCTTTAAATGCAGCTCCAGGACCAATAGGTGGATGGGGCATGGGTGGAGGCCCCATGTGAGGCTGATCAGGGTCATTAATGCCTGCAGACCTGCTCAGGCCCCTGACAAAGTCATGCGCCAGCCCTCTCTGGTTTCTATGGGGAGCAAGGAGTGCATATTGGTCCAGAGGGAGCTGATGCAGCACCTTCATGCTTTAGTGCAGCTTAGGCACAATTAACATTTTTGAAGTATCCCTATATAAATATGATCTTGGATGTTATTGGTGTGTTGAACCTCACAAGTGATGAAAAATAAGAATTAATGTGACATTTGAAAGCTGAAAATATTTAGACATCCCTTTTCTTCTACTGACTGTGGTCTTCACATACCTGTCTTCCTGGTCTAGGTTATAATCTGCCACAGACACAGAAAACACTAAGCACAGGGAAAAAAAAAAAAAGTAATCCAAAGATAGGCAGCTAGCCCTGAGATGTGAAGGGCAAGTTGCTAGCTGCCTGTGTATTATCAGATTCTCTAGACCTTCCAGAAGCCATCCAGCTCTAAAGAGCTTGTGTTAGTGCTTGTGCAGCATCCAGTACCCAACTGCTTGATGATAAAATGTTTCATGGGGTTTGAAAAGAATCAGAGATTTATCTACAACCTGGTTTACCTGCTTAGTCTTAACTTACTTGGAAAAGAAATTGCAGTCCCGTGTGATGTACTATGTTGATTTTTCTGGTTGAGACTTTATTGACAAAGTTCTTTTCTGGGCTGAAATACTACTGCTCTGACAAGTTGACATGAAACATACCTCATCTGCCTCGGTAACCTCAAGGGAATTTGCTGTAGCTCATAGTTAATCTCTGTTCACTGCTTTGAATAGCATTGTGAACACCAGCTGACCCTCGTTTTCTGCCTTAGACAGTTGCTGGTTAGTAGTGTTACATGGGATTTGCTGTAGTGTCTTACATAATATCTCCAATAAAAATGCACAGCCCCTAAAATACATATAATGAATAGTTATGCAAGCAATAACAGATAATAGCTAAATTATTTAAAAATAAAGATAAATCATAAAACCATATAATAATGTATAATATATATTTATTCTGATATCTCTGATAATATATATGCATAATAACAATATAGACAAATAACTGTTCTATATAATAAGATATAAATTTAATACTGATAATCTCTATAGAGATCTATTTTATATTTAGATACAGAGTGAGCTAAAGATCTCTATAGCAAGAGGGATATAGATCTATATATATAAAATTTGTAATAAATTCAGTTTGGAAGCTTCTTCAGAGCAGTGGTTGGCAGCTTAAAGAAAGAATGCTACAGAAAATATCCTGTATATGAGAATTTCTACTTCTTTTAATCTACATGAATCCTCTATTTTCTGCACCTAGGAAAGGATTTAGAAATTACTTGGTTTTATCTTCACTGTAACCATTTGCACTACTGAGCTCATCTTATATTATTTGGACAGTCTGCTAAATCATCCTTCTGTAAGACCTATATGCTGAGTAAGAAAGTCAGGAACCTGCTGGGTGATAGGTTTTATAGACTCTAGCAGCTGGTGCACCTTTAGTCCTTCCAACTCTGGTAAAGCCCCTGTATTACCAAGTGTCTGAAGAGGAATGACGTATCACACTACTCTGGAAATTCTACCTTGGCCAAGGGCAATCATGTCTTGTGTGCTGTTTAAAACTATCTAGAAAGTCTTGTAACGGCTGACAGGAAATTTTACACTCTCATTGACTTGTTTATTTTACCAAATAAGATGATTTAAGCTAGATTTGAACCACCTTGTGCTTGAAAGGCATTATGTCAAATAATCTATCTGAGGGTATAATATTAACTACGAGAAAACTTTGAGACAGTCATGAAACATCATAAAGGATGTTGAAAGATTTCATGTAAAGACTGACACATCGTATCTGGCTTATCAGAAACCTTTTGAAATTTGAGCATATAAAGGCTCATGTCTACATCTCCATCTCTGTTTTACTCTGGAGCATCTAAACCTCTCTCGTCCAGCATTTTGCTTGTGAAGGAGGTAACAAGATTGCAAGAAACCGTGTTGCACTGACTAAGTCTTATTAAGACTGTCAAGAGAGACTGGCAAGCAAGGCAAACTTCAGTTTTGTGGACACAGCAAGAAATGTCTTACGCTGAGAAGTCACTGACCTGATTTCAGGTGTTGATTGCTAGAAAGTGCATTGGCGTTTGACAGCTTCCCTTCGTCTGAGCAAGTGATGGCCTGGGTTGTGCTGAGGTGAAGGCTGTTTGCTAACTGCCCTCTCACGACGCTGTCTGGCAAACCTCCATTGTCTTTGTGTCAGCAATGAAAGCATAAGCTGGAGCAGCAGCTTCTGGGCTCTGTCTTTGAAGGGAGTTATATACAGGTGACAGAATCTCGAAGTGCTGTTTTTCTGGCTCAGTAGGCAGGTCAGCATTCATGGTAAAGTTTTCCCTAATAAAAGAAGCTGACACAAGGAGGGATGTAGGACAGGCTTGCACAGACAATAAGTTCCTGTTTGTTATTAAATGTTTTTGTAGCGGTAGCTCAAAGAAACCTCAGTCAAGAGGAGAAAACCCTCCTTTTAGACGTGGAGGTGTGCTCCTAGAATTAATGATCTGAATTAGAGATGTCAAGTGATTGAATGGCTCATAGGCTGGATATTGTGTACTCAGCATATTTAAATAGCCCACATAGCATATTCAGATTTTCATTTAAAGAAAACTTTTCTTTTTGGTCACTGAAAAGATAATCTTTTAGATATACACTCACCTCAAAGTGACATGGTGTTCCCTTCCCAAAGCTGCAAACTGGATCAAATATGGACTGAAAGCTGTGAATCTCTTATCCCTTATTTAGATAATTGGGTTATAGCCGTATGTATCTATATCCCTCTACCTACATTTATGACTCTTCAGTATAGGTTAAAAAAACCCACATCAAAATAACTTCATGGTTTCAAAGTTCAGATCTCAAATCTTGGGATATTTGAGATTTCAAGCTGCATATGCAAGTCTGATTTAGCACTGGGGCATTATGATATAAATGTGACAATGTACAGTTACCTGACCTTGTGGGTTTTTCTCAGAACACTTGCCTTGTCTGACCCTCAATGGAACTTGGTTTTCTGTTGAATGATGCTGAGTAACAACATGCTTAAGTAAATAAACCATTAAAAAATGTTATTAGTGTAGGTAAGATAGGCTTATTCTTGCTTCTTCTGATTTTGAGTGTGATGGGACAACATAGTAAAACAACCATTACCCTCTGGTTTAAATACCTGCTCTGAGAGAGAAATTCAGAAGAGATCCCTAACAATAACCAATTAACAAAGTACCTCTGATGATCTTCAGTAACATCCTAAGAGTTATAAAGGCCTACTAGCCCATGGGAAAGGGGACAGAGAAGAATCCTTCGGCCAAGCATAAATCTGATTTTAAATGAGATTATAGACATGCTGACTAGCTAACCCAATTTCACTTCTGTATATAATACCATATAACTCCTATTGATGTCAGCAATAGCAGTAGTTATTTTATTTCTAAAGCAACAAAAGTCATTTCCTCTACCACTGTTGCAAGAGAACTCCAAGGGATAACATGATCATGATTAAAATAATAATAGATCTTCCCACAATTTGATTCAAGCAACTTGCCCTTGCCAGAAAAAGAGAGGAAGGTAATAAGTGTAGGGAATATACAAATCAGGGCTAATCAAAATATTCCACAATTTAATCAGTCAGGTTTGAACATTCACATGGAAAACACAGCTTCTAATCAATGCTCTGTGGGACTTGGGAAAGGAGTCCAGAAAGACCAAAGTTTTCAAATTGCCAGATGAAGCTGACACCTGAATGCATGTCTTCAGCTCTGTTTTTGTCACCTCTGGTAAACTAAAATCATGTATGCTACTTAGGGAAAATCAACACTGCATTCATTCATTTACCTTTTTTCATGTTTCATCCTCAAACTATGGATTTTTTTTTTTTTATCTTTGAAAAGATTAGAAATTTCCATTTTTGTGATAATTTATACTTTATCAGATTAGCACTTTATTATACTTTATTTCCTGCATTTTCCATGCTTTTATTGTATTTATTCTGCAAATATTTTCTATCCTCCTTATCTATTTGCCTCTCATCCCTTGCTTCCTTTTCTAAATGAAAACAGACTCAATATATCCTAACTTGATGATAATCTCTAATTTCCACCCTTTGCTTTCTTTGTTTTGAGCTAGAAATTATTGAATGAATAAGAACCTGCCTGTACAATTATGTCATTTAATTAACAAAGCAGGATAGAAAATTCCCAGTGTGGTTGGGAAAGACAGAAAAAGTAAAAATAAAAGTCTTGTATGAAGCAGTATAGCACTAGCGAGATATTACTATCACAACTGGTGACATGCCCTCTCGTGGCCATATTGCTACAGGAGCAACCCTTTGTTTTAATTAAGGGCAGGCTGCTGTTCAGATGGTACTTAAGCATTTTAGTTTGATAAAACTGGTTTTAAAGCACGTGTCAGAGCCCTAACATGTGAGTTTGCTGAGCAGAACAGTGCTATGAGCAGAGAAACATCAGTTAGGAAAAAGTCAAATCATGTGTTGAACTGCCCCCACAGTTCTGGGGTATAGTTTTTGTGGCAGTACACTGGAAATAGAGATCATCATTCCTTATTAAAAAATAAAAAGGACTTCATCAGATGGTCTGTGTATATTATGTACTTTCTGCAGGCTCCCGATGTTATATATTGAATCCTAAAGCTAAATAAGCAAACTTGGAAGATCTAAGACATAATGACAAGACTTAATTCCTTTCCAAATGTCAGATGCTGTTTCTGATCTGCAGTTGAATATAGATCAGAAAGACAGATTTAGTCTGCAGGTAAATATTGTTGATTAGTTCCACAGTTGATTCTTACTGAAAATAGCGAGATACACTTTTTTTTTTTTCCTAGGATAAAGTACTCTGATTTAATTAGGAATATGCAATTATGTTCTTCTTTGGGTTTGAATGGATAGTACACTAATTTTAGAGACGGAATAGAAAGATATTCATACAAGATGAATCAGCTGTCTTCATTTATATTCAATTTCAGCTAGGCATTACATCTTTGAGTCATTGTAATTTCTGCCAGAATTGAAGCCCCTGATTGCTCTTGCCACAAGTGTGTTGAATGATGCAGAAAGCAGCATGACATCTGCTGTTACACCACTAGTTAAAATGTATTTTAATCCCCTAAAAACATCATAACACCATTTTCATTCTCTATAATTACACATACCAATAAATACACACCTAACGTGTGTATCTATAAGAAAATTTTATCTGCAGCTTAAAATCTCTGAAGGTGATGCCTATGGTGTACACAATTCCACAGAACACCTTTGGTGCCCATTATTCAGGAACTTGGTCTTTGTGGCAGGTGCAGTCATATGGCATCGATCAAGAAATTTGCACCTGTTGAAATTTAATGGCCTTTACACTAGAGAGTGAGCTAAAGGTTATTAAATAACAAATACCTAGATGTTCACAAAACACAAGTCACAAACACTGCAACTTAATTTTTGTCCCTTCTTTGTGGATTCTTGCAGGAGTTTCATGGATTGCTTGCAAAGGGTGCCCCAGTCTGGACACAAGAAGAGTAGTCCTGCTGAAATCTTCATCTTACTATTAGGGCAATATAGCAGCAAGACTTCCATTCAGTGTAAAATCCACAACAGCACAATGCTGTGTTCTGCCTATTATTACTCCAGTTGTATTTGTGTATTTTATTATTCTTGCTTGAGGATTTTAACCAGCGTTTGTCTATCAGATTTCTCTCATTTTTTTCCAGATCTTATCTCCAATCTGCAAAAATACCTTGATTTCTGATTCTGTCATCCAGCATGTGTTTTTTCTCACCTGGATTTAAGCTGGTTCATTGCATCAACCCATGTACCATCTCCACATAAATTTGTATTAAATTATTCAAAATTATTGCAGGCTGGAGAACTCCTAGCCACTGTTGGAGGTGACGACCCCACTGCCTCAGTGAAGTAGGATTCCCTGAGTTAGAGTCTAACTGTGGCCTTTTCAGTTCTCTTAAAAACAAGTTTTCTTCAGGCTAGTTTATTCCTCCTAGCTTACTGCTCTCCATATGCTCACCGTATGTGCACCAGTGGTGCCAGCTTGCTCTGACAGCAGCCTGGTGGCACTGGAGCTTCGGGATTCCTGTCTATATTTTCTGGGTCCTGGTTGCCTTCCCTGCCAGCAGCATGAAGGGCAGGGGAGAAGGGTCTAATGCATCTGGTTTTCCATTTCCGTGCTCCAGGAAAATGCCCCCCAAGCAATCCTATGGCTAGTTTATATCAGTTGTGGGCTTCTTTGTCTTTACAAAATAAGACAGCAAAGCAACAATTTCAGGGTAAGTTCAAGTCTGAAGTTAGAAAAATCACCATAATGTAAATTGTCTGTTGAATCAAGCTTCCATGTTTTTCATACATACGTCAGTAGAGCAGCCTGGTATGAGTGGCTGGATAATCACAATTACTGAATATTTTTAGAGAAAAATGTCCTTCTGTAGTTTTATTACTATGGATGCTTTCTCAGATAAAATATAACAGCTTAGCCTTTCAAATCAACCAAAAATAGATGGACTTAAAATAAGACTGAAAGAGAGGTACATAAAACTGCTCTGAAAAATCTGGGCCATAGTTCATATAGCTTTGATTATGCACTTCTAAAGAAGGGAAGTGCTCACTGAAGTTAATGAATATTTTGGTTCCATATCAACTTGTGGATCAGAGCCTTGATATAAACACAGCTGGTGTGTGTTCAACCACATCTTCTATTACTCCACAAGTTATAGGATGTCATTTAATGAGGAGGTCTTGTGAGGATGTTTATCAAGTTAGATTGAGTTTGGCAGAAGTAGATGATGTAAGCACTTTACAACAGAAACATACACAAAATATGCCTAAAGCTTTTAAACTACACACACACACACACACAAAAAAAAAAAAAAAAAGAAAAAAACAACCAATTTAAATAATAAGTTGTAGATTACATATTGCATAAAATATCACCATACTTATAAATTGTATGTGAAATTTGTTGGAAATAAGTAATCTGTTAACAAAGAAGTAACTAAATTTTTTATTTACTTTCACATCATAGTAGAGCTATTTTATTTGATTTTAAAATTCTGTTACTGCAGATTAAGATTTGATTTCTCTCTGAGCTTCCCATGTATAACTTCTTTGGGAACAGCGGCCCTGCCTAAGATATTGCCACACTGTACGATGTGCTGCAGTGAATTGAATGTCTTATCCACAAATAGTTCAATGTCATTTCAAAATAAAATGAATTATCATTCCTGTTTATGGAATTTCTCCCAAAAATCTGGAATTTAGTTGATCTCAAGGTTAGGCAGTATAAGCAGAAATATGAAAAAGATCTTGGATTGGGGTTCAGGTGAGTGCAGTCCTGGTTTCTGAGTTGTCACCACTGGGTAAATACCAGTTTCTTTCTTGTCAACAATTCAATTTTTCTCTCAAAGTGAACCCAGACATCTGGGACAATGACGTTCTGCTTGGTTTCTCTCTCCATGTCCAACACAGAATTACTGCGAGACAAAGCACAGTCAGAGACCATGACCATGGGACACACCAAACATCTCCATATTGCAGTCACAAGGACTTGAAAGATGCAATGACTATTCTGCCAGAATTTTCTTGTTGTTTAGCGACACTTAGCCTTGTGTTGGACACCCAGGCTGTGATGCCATTACAGTAGAATTCACTAAGGGGAAAAACAAACAGCAGAAAATTGACTAGCCAGCCTAATGAGAAACATTGAAGAGAGAAATAAAGTTTAGACTCTGTTCTCATCCCCCAAGAGTAATTGAGGGTGGCCATCTCACTCTATAGAATGGATACTAATTTCTCTAGAGTTTAATCAAATCAGATCATCCCTTTTCTCTTGAAGAGCTCTGCACACTGAGCATGAGTTTCCATTATGATGCCACCGTGGTTACCAGGAGCCAGGCTGCTTTCCAGTTCAGTCAGTGGAATTTAATACAAGTTGGTAGAGTAACTCCTGATTTTATTTACATTCCTAACCCTGAGACTGAAGTTGTACATTAAAAATGACAAAAATGCACCCCAAAACCTCACACTTAAAATCTCACGCCATGTTAAATGTGTTAACGCATCTGTATACACACATATACCTACAGATATATCCCATCAGTGCAATTATTCAAGATCTACACACAAATGTTTCTGCCCATTTTTTGTCAATGACAGTCATCAGTTGTATAGTGGAATATTGCTATTTGCGAGAAAAATAAAATGTGGAAAAGGAAAATTAGGATAACTTTTTTAGGTATCCAAGTTCGGCAGTTTAATTAGTGAGCATTTAGTGACATTTATTAGTGAGTTATGTCTTTGATACACTGTCTTGTACTGTTTGACAAAGCTTTGTTGGGATGTCGGAACACTAATCCGTACATGCTGGATGAGTGGTGCCTGATACTGTGATACTTGCTGTTGGGGTTTTTTTCCAGTATGTACATTTGAGTCCAGCAGGCTGCCTGAATTATGATATAGCATCCATAAGGATCCTAAAATGACTTCTGGCCCCAATTTGATATTTGTTTTAGGAGCACACAAAACAAAGGACAGGAAAACACTGCCACCGGTATCATCAAAAGTTAGAAGTTTCCTGTCCCAGGGGTTCTTGGCATCTCATGTAAACCTGCTACCTGTCTCCTTGATGCTTCCCCACACAAGGCTTGTCTACTTAGTTATTGTTAGTAAAGATAAGGTCAAGGAACTAATGCATCAAAGGACCATTAAATAAAACCTCTCTGGATGCTCTGCCTGTGTCTTGGAGGGAAAAAATGAAGCTTAGGTATAACTGATATGTAAAGTGAAGAACTAAGGCCACTTCTGATGGGAGCACTAATTTTATTCTCTGTTTAATTCTGAACCTACTAATGCTGATTTTCATGTACTTCACGTGTCTAGGTGAATTGATTAAACTCCCTGTTTAGTCCCACAGCCCTTGTAAAACAAATAAGGAGAACTTCAGCTGAAATCTGTGGCATTGTGTGAATGCAAAAACTAGCATTAGAAGAGAATAGCTATTTTTGTTATGGCCAAGACAGTGTTGAATCATGTTTAATATTACCAGTGGCAGCTAATGTTGGTTCTGATCATCTAAACTAAACCTTTGACTTTCAGGGAAACAGAGTAATGTTGTGCTGTGTGTGTTTGAAAATCCCACTAAAGATGTGCCTGTTTAGAATGAGGAATGATTTGCATTTATAAGTTATCTCTGCTTCTGCATTACCCTCCTCTCTGGAAACGCAGCTCCAGCTATGTTGCCAAGTTCCTACAAATATGGACCAGAAGTGATGCTTATAAATAAAATTAATACATCACAGTTCATAATTAGGTCTCCTTTAGGAAAACATTTCATGGCCTTAGTATAGTAAAAACACACTGCAGCTGTTCTGTTTTCTAGTGACCACTGCAACCTTCTGAGAAAACACTAGTGGATGACGTAAAAAAGACGAAAGGCAAGTTTTATCATGTGAGAGGTAAAATATACAAAATATTTATATAAAGCAGTATTCCCCTAGCAACTTCTAAGCTTTTATGTCTTATGCAGAAAACCAAAGTGATAGCTACAGCATGTGCACAGGAAGGCATACAGGGTGAAACAGGAAACAGGTACAGATACAACCTTATTTTAATATTTCCTTTTAACCGTTCTTGTAAAGTAATCATTCCTCTGTTCTCAAAGCCAAACACCTGACTAAAGTTTGCTCATTTGCTTCTGTATTTATGAGTTTGACTCTCTCTTTGAGGGAAGCCCTTGCCGAGGTTGAAGCCAAGGTGGCTGTGAAGTTTGCCCTCTGGCCACTAGATGCTAGCACAGCACAGCTTTGGCCACCCTGGGCAGCTGCCACCTTACCCTGAAGGCTCAGAGAGCCCCAGAAGCCGGAGCTCTTTATCGCCATTAACAGGCTGGCACTTGCTCCGGTACATAAATAAATGCAGCTCACCTGCACGTTGTACTGCTTCAAAAGATGATATAACATCAACTGATACAATTGAGCTGATAAAATATCAACAGTGATACTTGGTGCTCAAGGGAAGGATGAAAACGTGTAAGACGGTTCGGGCAGCGCTAGAGTTTTAGCTGACTGGCTCAGTTATATATACAATTATTTTGGCGCAGGTACAGGGGTTTATTGTTTTATGAAATAAAATACCTTGTGAAATGAATAAATACCCAACAATGCTAATTGTAAAACAATACTTTGAGGATTTTGGAATATCAGATTCAGAAGCCAAAATGAAGCCAATACAAGGCAAAAGGAACTTAAAAAGCTTTTTCTGGAGTGAAGAGAGATGTGAAACATTATTTATATACGAGATGCATATTTTAGTCAAGTTTGATTAATTTAGCAGTTCTGCTTTTCAGAAAGTATTTGGTACTGGTATAGGTATTTCTTTAACATTATTGGTATTTCTTTGACAGTTATGATGTTAGGTGTTTTTGAGAATAAATAGTAACTAAACAATAAATAAAATGTGTTCTTTATAAGTGTAGGGTTTTTTTACATTAAAGACAAAATCCCTAAGATAGAGGAACACCAGAAAACTTACAAATTAAAAAACCTGAAAGTCAGGAATAGCCAGAATCAAAGTCTGTATGTTATCTTTATTTGGTCCGTGTGTGCACACATGATGACAATCATTTGTTACTTTTCTCTACTTCATCACACATATACCCTTCTGCATTATTTACTGTACAAACCACACAGGCTCTGCTTTCAGTATAGAATTATTATCTCTTCATAGCATCCTCTGTGTTCATAGTATCCTCATTTTCTACCTGTTGTTAATGAACTTTGAACTTTCCTATATGGCACCTAGAAGGCCAGATGATCATATTCTTATCTTGTGTATAAGAGGCCGAGCCACAGAAGGTAAACCCAGCATTTCTCAATGAAATTAATTAATCTCATACCCTGTATGAGAAATCAGTCCTACAAATTTCAGTGGCTCTTGAGCATCTTGTACTGCATTTTATGCTCAAAGCCCATACTGGCCTTGGTTACTGTAGGTGCTCAGTACCTTTGCAGGATGCATCCCACACCTGGGAGCTGGAAGAAACATGAACGTTTGTCCCTACATGGTGCTGAACAGATGGGGTGGAATCCATTTCTCCAAAGCAGGCCTCAGATGCCTTGGGCACTCCTTTCTTGTCTTTCTTGACACCCCCGGCCTATCCTGTCTGTTTGGACCTTTCCACAGCAAACAAATATATGACACATGCCTGATGCAAAGGCTGCCCTCCTTCCCTAATTCTGAGTTCCTGCTCCAAACCAATGGCATACCAAAGGTAGGAAACCCTGTGCGGATTCAGCCCTATGCTACACCCCTATCACATCACCGAGGGGCACTGTTGTCTTTGGTTAAAGTACCAGCCCTGGAAAACGATTGTTCAGTGGGTAAAGGATCTCTGTACCCAGCCCTGGTGTTACCCAAACAAGCTGCCCTGCTCCATCAAGATTGCCCTACCCTGACATGCAGGAATATTTCGGAATTAGAGAGGAAAAAATGACCTTGTTTCCTAGTACTCGAGCTTTTTGTTGAGATTACCTCTTACTACCAGCTGTGAAATTGCCTTGGAGATTTATCCATTGCAAACTAAGAGAGACTACATCATTGTGCATTCAGACAGCAACGGCTCAGCATGATTCATCTGATCTGAATTAAGGTAGAAGCAACAAGCAGCACCTCATTTCCAGGCTCTTATTCATTAATTTCTGAGAGACCCTAAACTTTGAATTTAACAAAACCAATTTATCTGTTTCATTTCAAACTCCTTCCATGAATGTTGCAATAACCTAAGGCATCAGATCCTCATCTTGGTTGCTGTAAACGTGGAGTGAAAAAACACCAGTAGCTTCAACAGATTTATATTAAATTAGTTCCATTTGTGCTGAACTATCAAAAAAGTTTTTTAGCCTTGGAACTGGCAGCTTAGTTACATTACTGTGAAGGTCCTGGTCACTGCATCAGAGATAAGATTACAGACTTTTCCTTTTAATAGCATTTCTGCCAGCTTGTACTTCTGTCATGAATATTCTTTTAAAATAGCCCTCCGAAGGCAATTAAGAAAAACAAAAAAATAAGGAGAACAAAGACACTGTCATTAGTAATCTAAGTAGGGTTTCGTTTCTGAGAAAGGATTAACAATGAAGACAAAGAGCAGAATGAGAAGGCAATTGATGTTGTCATTATCAGCAATTTCTTCAAATTAAGTTGGCAAATCTTGTATTCACTGTGCAATATTCATTGTGGACTGGCATTTGAAAAGATTTGTAAGAATTAAAAATAAGTCTTTAGAGCAGGACGGCAGAAATATGGTTTGCATATTATGTATTGCCTTGGGTATTCCACTGTAGCTTTAGCCATGCTATAAGTCACTTGGTCCTGGGGAGATCCTGTATTTTTACACTGTTCTCCTGATCTCTTAGGAAAAAGTTTAGCACACAAAGTTTTTGGCAAACCAGCCAAAACTAGAGCATATGCATTGCTTTCTGCTTTGCAGATCTATGTAGAAACTACGTAGCAGACCTCAGCAAAATTAAATGAGTGGCCTGGTTTAGAGTGAAGGAAACATTAATAATATTATGGTGAAAGAAACTGAGCTGGGAATTTCCTGCTTTGCAATAGTGAAGAGCTTCACCATGTAACTAATGACGAGTTTTAATAGAGTATGTGATAGGGACAGCTGAAGAACCTCATAAGATGATTTGCTTGGTGGGGAGTTCACTCCAGTTGAGAGGAATGAAATGTCACTGAACATGTGGAATTTCAGATCAAAATATAGTAGCCAATGAACTAAGGTGCAATATTAACACTGGCAGTCTCCTTCCGCTCATATCATCAAGCAAATATCATCAAGAAGATGGGAAATGTCACGGTGTTGCCTGTGCCTGTCCGTCATGTTCTAAGGTACTGCCCTGAAATGCTGGGCTGGTGGCTTTGCGTGTCTGCCTGTCACCGGCTTTGTCAAGGATTGCATTGAAACACCTTGATTTCATCCTGATGTGGAATGAGAAAACTGCACAGTGTCCTAGGACGAGAGATTTGGTCAAATAATGTCATCAACAAATCTGATGTCTTTGTCATCTCATATTTTGTAGCTTTGCTTAGCCAAGGCCACTGAGTTCACAAAACCAAAATGAGACCTTGCTATTGTCATTCATCCCCGCAGTGCTTCTCCGAGCATTTCCCACCATTCTTTCCTGTCCTGCCTCTCTGCTGCTCCTGCTCCTTTTCCCCTCTGCTTTCTCCCTGCTTTCTGTCCGGCTGTTGCCTGCCGCTCCCAAGCATGCCTCTGTTACGCCTTGTGGTGTGTTCCTTGTGTGGGTGTGTGCCCCACTCCTCCTTCTGCCTCCCCTGCTCCTCCTGCTCCTCCTGGCCATGCATCCAGCCACCTCCCTGGGTACATCTGCCGTGCCGCCATGCACAGCTGCTGCTCTGCTCCCCACCTCCACCACCCCCGCTCCTCCCGCTGCTCCAAAAACAGTTTTGACCAGCTCTACTTCCAAACAATGAGGCTTTGACCTCTTTCCCCTGGGAGAAGATTTCACAGCCAAACACGTCTCACTGGCAGGAGCTTTTCCTGATATTCAGCCTGTTTCCTTCTCCCATTGCTCCTACTTAAATCTCTTTATATTGAACTAAGAGCTTGCACCCTGGGCTAGGTGTTTTACCCCTCCTTTTCTGCCTATTGCAAAGAAGGGCTGGATACAGATAGTGAGGCCAAAACAAACAGGGACGCCCTCATAATCTGCAGCACTGTGCATCCAAGTAAGCAAGCTCCTGTCATACCCAGAAGGAGCATAATGAAAAATAGGACACATTCCTTACAAAAATTCACTAAGGGCCAAATCTTGATCAGTTTTTATCCATCTGAAGGAAAGACACTCGTACGGACAGCTGTGTCAACAGCCTGCAAGCCAGGGGCTGAGTGAATCTGAGCTCCTGGAGGGGGGACAGTGATCTGAAGTAGGTGAATAAGGCCCAAACTGGATAAGTTTGTATGCAGAGGGAGAGGTTTGAACCCGGGAGGTAAAGGAGGAAAACACTAAGCTCACAGAGAGTGCAAAAGCAGGAGAGACTGAATTTAGGTAGCACAAAAGAAAGGGGAGAAATACGACAGACCGTATGGAAGGGAGAGGGGCGGGAGGGGGGTTCAGCTGGATGTGGGCTTGGGTGCATTAAGTGACCTGCAGTGGGATGACATGGGTTGAGCAGGGCCAAAGGCAAACGCATCCCCCCGCCGACAGCCAGGTCAACAAACTGGAAGTGCCTGAAAGTCATGTTTTAAGGGCAAAGACTGTCTTTTGACTGAGTATCAGAAAATTGTTCAGCAGAGGAGGGGATTAAGACTGATATTAAAGCTTCATTTCCAATTTACAGTTTCTGAGGCAGCCAGCTGATGACTGTATACATGTCTTGATGGCTGATGTGAAACTGCAGTGGTCATCTACCTGCACAGTTACCTGGAATCCTCCTTGCTAGGCTCAGCACAGATGCCAAGGATGAAGACTGTAGTTTTACCAGGCGGAGTGAGACAACTTTTCTGCTGAAGAAAGGTGGAGATTTTGTGTTCCTTCCTATCCTGTCTCCCAGACACATCTTCCTGTCACTTACTTGACTCTGGCATTTGTTTGCACCCTGCCATCAGCTGATTCAACTCACTAAACCATCACCACATACATAACCATTTATTTTTTCTGATCAATTTTCTGCAAGCTGAGAGAATTGTTTCTCAGAAAGGGTCCAGAGACCATCAGTTTTAAAGCAGGGAGCAGGAGTGTACAGCTGGGCACGGGATAGTGGAGGTGAAGGGAAGATTGAGCATGATTTCTCCTTGTGAGAGGCAAGACTTTAACCTAGCTCGGTGTAGGAGGCACTACACCCTGAGCGAGCACCTTCTTCCTTTTCTCCCGTGTTTTAAAATGTGCTAAGCAATATGTACCCATTAGCACATTGTAAGGGCTGCTCATTTTCCTAGTCTAGACAGGCCTTTCAAGCAGACATGCAGATCTGCCTTCAGGCATTTTGTCAGGGCAGTCCTCAAAAGTACCTTTCAGAGGCTCAAAAGACAACTTCAGATGGCAATTTGGAATCTTATTCTTAGTGATTAAAATAGCTTATTTTGGCCAGTCCAAAAGCTAAATTATTAATACCAGCTGAATTAATAGCAGTGAAAACCGCTCATTAGAAATTATAATGGCACTGAACACCATAACAGATCCCCTATAGTGTAAATCAACTTGGCCCCATTTATTTAATGAAGCTACAGCTGCTTACAGCAGCCAAGGACCTGCCCTAACATTTTCTTGCTTTTGCATGTACCTAACATAACATTGCAACCTTCTTGCTCAATTTTTCTGCCATTCTTCTAATTTTTCCCTTAGAGGGCTTCTTCAGACATAGCAAAGACTGGTTGGTAATTTTTATGTCTAGCCTCCTATTTCCCTTGCTACTCCCCCCATGCAGTAATTTGTGTGGGGAAAAGGTAAATCAGAGCCACATGTTCCCTTTATAAGCCTGAGATAAAGGGCAGTAGCAATATTGTTTGCTGTGAATTCCCTGGGATTAGTCAAAATGCTGTTAAGTACGAAGAAGATCACAGTATCAGAATGCTTCCTCTGTTTCACATGTTACTTTGTTAGGGTGAGCTTAGTTTCTTCTATCACTTTGAGAAGCAGCTGAGAGTGGTATCACACATCCCGATGTTCCTAGGCAGTGGCCTCCCTGCCGTGACAAGCTGGCACAATTAGACATGCCACACTCAGCCAACCAAACATGCTGTACCTGATGGAGTGTAGGCACTGGCTGAAGGTATGAAGAACATGCAAACAGTTTAAAATTCTTAATTACTGCCATAACGAAAAGAGCTAGTCAAAATCAGGTTTTAGTTCACTGATGGAAAAATAGGAAAAGGGGATAACACAGAGATTTTTTTTCCAAGGAAACTATAATATTCATGTAAATCTGAAAACACAGTATTAATATTTTGAAGTGCCACCATTGTAGTGTGTGTGTATTTCTAATCTGTTTGGTTTATCTCCTGTATTGGAGAGGGAAATATATATCACTTGCATCACTGGTTACATCCCACTGTGGGAGATACAGTCCCATCAGTTTCTGCAGCTCTAGAACAAAAATTTGCATTATTACTGGATCAAAGAAAAACCTCCTTTATTAATATCATGCCTAGGGACTGATAGTCCACCAAGTCACAGCATTGTGAATCATTATATATTCCAATGAAGTCAAGAGCATCAATGTGGAATTACACTTACATGAGTGCAGACTAAAACTCTTGGTTTTATTCTGGCTCTCAGATTATCTGTTCCCAGTTATGCTAATTAGCATTTCCCAGACGACTGGCCATTAATCCACCTATTGCCATCTGAAGAGTGTAAATCTGACTATTTGAACAGGTATTTAATTCTTCCCACCAGACATTTTTAGGAACTATTTGTTTCATCCCACATTTCCTTGGTTTTGCATCTCCATTTGAGGTTAGATATCCACAAAAACACACGTGTGTCTGGTGCTCACGTTGATGTGCTGGAAATAAGTTAAATCCACAGATCATTTTAGCACTTCAGGTAATGCTCTTGTGCTGGAACTGCTGGCCAGTGCTTGTTTGTAACACATTTGTTTAAAATCAGTGTTTTCCGGGGTGTTTCAAAAAACAGTTATCAATAAGTTTTAATGAACACATGCTGGACATGCACTCAGCAGTTCTGGACTACTCAGTTGTATCATCTGTAGCCATGTAGCTTCAAAGATGAGTCTTTTCTTCTGCCAGACTAAGAGGGCTGGAGTCACTTAGACATTGTTGACACCAGTACTGGAACATTTTTTCCCAAATTAATGCTATTATTTGTCTCAGGCTGGAAGACTCAGGAGATGTTTTCTCCCACTTCATTTTGGGCTCTGAGACATGAAGTGCTTTCCTGAAGCTACTAGCACTGATTCTCAGTGAATGACACCTGGATGTCTTTGCTTTAAAGACAGAAGAATCTCTTACAGTCATATATATAGTGGGACCTTCTAATATTTCTCTAGGACATTTCCATCGCCTGGTCCAAATTTTGCTCAGAGCCACCATGCTTTGCTGTAAGCCTTGTTTGTCAGGAGATACTGCACCTGAGGTACAGAATAAAGCTCATCAACATAACTATCCCTTTTTTAGCAGAAAACTAACCATGACTACAGTGTAAATCCCCAACCAATATTTCCACCAGCTTGCTGGTGGAAATGAGGATAGGGACACACCAGCCTACAACATGATGAACATGGCCATGATCCGAAGGGCACCAGCACCCGCCGCATGGTGCTTACCTGATGAGCAATCACCCAGCACAGCCCAACAGAACGTGAGGTGGCTGCCTTTCCTCCTCCCACGGACAGTCTCAGGTTACTCCATGCTCACTCTGGGCAGGAGTGTGGCTCTAGACTGGAAGTTTCACAGCCTTTGATGATTTAATGTGTCTATACCCTGAGGACAGGACTAGGTATTCCTGGTTTTCAGTCACAACTTCTGATCTTTTTAAAACTCACTTAGCTCTTCTTTATTAATTTCCTTTCCACCTTGCTGGCTTAGCCCAGGCTTTAGACAGGTGAGATGGCTCTGGGAAGCTTTCCCACTGTGGAGATAGCTACTCCGTTACCTCTGTTACTGTACATTTGTTTAATTAATTGCTCATTTTGTTCTGAGCTGTTGTGCTGGCCCAGTGCACTTATGGTATGCATGAGTGCCTAAAAGGTGACGAGGCTCCTAGGGATGATTCTGTCCCTTTCATTTATTTATAGAAGTTGAGCACATGATCCCTTATTAATTGCAGTCACCGTTTGCTCAGCCTGACTAGAGATAAAGTGGCACAGGCTCCAGCCCCTCTCAGCTGGTACCAACGGCAAGCGAGGCAGTAAGGGCCACGCTGCAGAGAGCAGGACTGATCAGCCTAGATCAGGAAAGCAATTAAACTTTATGTGGCATTTGAACTGTGGACCTGGAGGTGCACAAAATAGCCTTTGGCCACTCTAAGATCTTTTTTTTTTAAGTGCTGTGACTGCTTAACAGAGGTAATTGTAAGAGCATAAATCAAGGGTTCTGTTATTCCTCGAGAGGCCCACATTTATCACAGCAGACCTTAAAATGAATTTGAAGCACAGAAATTACGAGAATTTACGTAGCAAATTACTTATTGTCAACAGGCCACGTAGCAGAAGCTTCAGCAACAGCAGCTGAGACAAGCAGCCTCATCAGTTTATGGGCTGATATTTAATCAGTGAACCATGGCAAAAGTTGACAAATGTTTCTTCTGGTAGAACTGCTGGCTTAAACAGCCCAAATTGCCTGTTCTTATCCCTGAGCTGCTCTTTCAGATGTGCCTTGGAGTGAACCAGGGCCACTTGGTCAATCCGGGCCACCATCCAACCCCACAAACAGCTACAATGGCAAACCGAGGAGGGGGTGGCACAGGGTGGGACGGGGAGAGGATGTGAGGGCTGCTCGAGCCAGCACCACTGCTAAAAACCATCCCTGTCAGCCTAGGTCCTAGCAGTCCAAAGCCCTGGGATCTTTGCTCTTTTTCTGCCCATAGACAGATTTGAAGCTTGCACTTCATCCACCTTCCCAATCCCTGGCGCGTGAGCAGGGAGTGGGTCCAGTGGGTATTGTGGAGTGGGGATGTGCTGCACCCAGGTAAAACATAGTCAGTAGAGGTTTTACTAACGCATACTTGGAGGGCAGGGGATAAGAGGAAATGACAAGCAGTTTGTCCTCCATAGTAAATCAGTGGGTTGAGGGCGTCGTCTGAGGCACAAAACCTTCCTTGCCAGGCTACCTCAGGTCCAGCACAGAGGATTTATTGTCCTGGATCCAGGCCCAAGGAGTGCAGCTCTGGCTCTGCTGCTGTCTGAGCAGTCTGGGACCAACATTTTACCTGTAGTTCACTTTTCACCATCTGTTAAACATCTTAAGACATTTGTGCTGAACGTTGAACACGCTGAGTTCTGTATCAGCTGGGTTATAATTAATGAGTGGTTATGATGTGGCTGTTGGAAGACTTCCACAGAAAGTGGAGCTTCTTTTATCCACAACAGCTCTGCTCCCCCTATTCATCCTTTGCACGTTCCCTGTGGGTATGCATAGCTGAATCACACAGTACTGATCTGGACTTCCTTGTTTGTAAGCACTGCTTTTTTCCAACACAAAAAGGAGATGCCAAAGAAGGTTGTTGACTTCATGTAATTTCTCTGAGGTGCTCAGATACTGAGCTGCTGAGCTACTCTTGATAGATGAGATTAGATAAAGAAGGAGTGAGATCAAATAGCAGTTTTCTGTTACTACCTTCCAGACAGTTGAGATGGAGCTCAGATACTAATGTGATGGGCACCCTAGAAACACCTAAGAAAGACAGGTCATTGAGAAGCAACTAAATAAACCATTCTCTCCCCCTACCATTGTAGCTATACAGACGCTTTCTCCCATCCCATTAAACTCTTCTCTATTCCCAAGAGGCGCAGTCTGCGTCTATATCGGTATAATATTTCTGGCTCTTTTTGTCTGCCTGAAGAGACTGTTGGAAAAGTAGGTTTAAAGAGGAGTATGTAGCAAAATGCAAATTTGTACATATGAAACATTAAAAAATCATTAGCAAAAATGCTATCCCTTTTAAAATCAACAATAATGATGATTCTAATTCCCATTGTTTAATTAGAGAGCTAGGAAGTTTGCAAAGTATACTTCTGCTCACAGATTGAACTTGACAATGTTTTGTAAACTAATCCTATGCCTTGGAAAAGCTTTGATATGTATTTTGTCTCAGTGAATGAATTCCATAGAACACAAGTAGTCAGTAACCTGTTAGCATTAAATAAGTTCAGAAGAGTGCTGTTCTACTGGGAGTTAAATCTTTATCTTAGAGGTAATACTTGCCATCTAATTTTGATCAATAGTTAGAAAAGCGTAACTAGCTTCCAGAAAAACTTTCACAGAAGCTATCATGGGAATTATTTTTTGCTGAAATGCTTGGAAGCATTTTTGGGAGAGATATGGAGAAAAGATGGAGAAACAAATCTTCCCACATGAAGACACAATATTAGAGAATTCCAAGCACTTTTATCCAGAGACATCCCAGGTCATCCTCCTCCTCTGTCCTGTTCCCCTTGTATTATGAGAGACCATTTGCACTCCCTCTAGCAAAACTTGTAAAGGATTTGGACCATGGGATCCATGTAAATGCAGTTACCATGGATTTCCTGGGACTACTTTCCTCCAGGTCTTCTACTCCCTCTGGATCAGAGGTTCTTCTCATGATGAGAAATGTGACAAGAGTTTCGTGCTTTGGTACTGAGATCAGTACACTTCAACCACGGTGCCTGAAATTTAGCAAGTAAGGCTGTGCTCTGAGTGTGAGATGCAAACTTCCCCATGTCCAGCTCAGAACCTAGGCTACTGAGCATGCCTGGAGAAGGACAGCGTTTGCAGGAGAGGGTGATTACAAGGGCTTCCACTGTCTTCTTAAACAAGAAGGGCACCTTGCACACCACAAACTTCTCTTGGAGTTCCTTCATGAGATGAGTCTCTCCTCCTTGGAGATTAGGACACTATGAAGGCAATGCATGCAGTAGAGCAAAGAACATCCCCCTATGCTGAGCCAGCACAGGAGCAACATCATTAGTTACTTGAAGAAATTGTCAGCTGGTGTAGCCATGTCTCCAGACTGTGACACTGCTGAGGCTGTATTGATGTCTGTACTGTTTAGAGCTGCAGTGCCAAAGAATGAAAGTATTTCTAATATCACGTCAGCCCATTCTGCTCAGGGATGTTTAATGCTGAAGTGAGTAAGAGGAGATTTCTGGAGTCTCTCATGTCCTGTGGCATCACTGTTTCAGAAACCCTAGCATCCTTTCCTCAGGAGAAAGCTTCTGGCTGCCCTTGGTATCACTGAATGATCTCTTTGCAAGCTTGTGTTTAGGCCCTGGAACAGTGCCCAGTTTTCCAATCCCATATACTTTGTGCTACAAGGGGTGCCCCTTCTGACCCTGGTGTATCTGTTCCACCTTGAGCCGAGACTACAGAGGTTTGGGCCAGCAACTTCTCCATTATCTCTCCAGTAAGAGTCAGTTCTTCCGACGAGATGTGGTCTCCAGAAGTCCCCAGCGCGGCGGTGTACATTCCAGATTCCACTTCAATTATTCACACGGGGCTGCAGCGCACTACCTGCCACTCAGACAGCCTCTTCTCTCTCTCACTTTTCTTTTAAATAAGACATGCTCTCCTCTAACCACAGAGAAAGATCTCAGGAGCTGACACGTATTTACTCTAAGGGGGGTTCTTGATCCTACCCTTTTAAAAAGGAAATCTCCCGTAAGGTATCAGCAGCAACCCCAAAGACAGTTTTGGTGAAGCACATTAGGAGAGATTTGCACCATTTTAATTGGTTTGGCAATTAAAGAAGAGCAAATCTCCAGGTCTCTGTCCTTCAAGCATTGGGCACCTTGGGGCCCGCACCCGAGCTTTGAAGCACTTACTTTCTGTAGGTTTAAAATACAGTGTTTTCTGTTTTAAAAGCACAAGAACCCTGTACCTGTAAATCTGCTTTTTGTGCTGAACGATTTGCTCTCTTTGACCCTGAGAATCCAAACTGAACTGTTCAAAGCCTGGTCTTAGGGATGCTGTTTGTTGCTTGTGATCTGTCAAAGGTACTTTGCGCTGGTGCTCACACACCTCAGAGAAGATCAATGACTGGCATCACTCTGCTGGAACCCAGCGAGCCGCAGCCAGCTCTGTGCAGCACAGCTGGCAGGCTGCATCTGAGGTTTCATAACGTACAAATGGTCAGACAGAGAGTCTTTCTGGACTACTAAGAATTATGTGATAGACTAATTAGAGATGACATTTAGAAAGGGATTTTCCATTGTAGTCCCAGAAAGTCTCGGATTTCACCTATAAAAGGGGTGCTCTGACTGGCAGCCCAAGGGCCATGCTTTGCCCACAGAGAATTCCTTTGCTTTGCTGGAAATGGAGAACAGCTGCTAGGACTGCACACAAGGCCCAGCAGCTGAATGACCCCTATGGTGCCTGTACATAATCAATTATTAAGAGTCAGGACCTGCCACTGTTGCATCCACATGACCTGCAAGACAGGTTGTGGGGAGAAGGTTGCAGAGAGATTTAGCCAGAATCACCTGGAAAGGCTGCATTGTCCTATCCACAGCTAGCATGTGTCGGGGAGCGTGCAGTTTGCTTTACACTAGACTACTAGGTCAGACAGGGTCAGCAAGACAGTAGATCATACAGCTTTTAACTGTGTTCAAATTCTACAGAGCTTTGTAGGACAAAAAAGGGTGGACTGGCATCAGCTATACCAGTGCTAATAGCATTGGCAGGCTTTTTTCTGTGAAGTAAGGTATTGTTTGTACTGTCTGAGAACAAGTACTATACATTAGCTGAAAAAAAGGTGCATTTTTATATACCAAGGCCAAGACACAGTAAGATTTTGCCAAACACCTCCACAGCTGCTTTATAGGCACTTGCTTTTGAGTTCATGAGCCCCAACTAGGTGACCAACACCCTGGAACAGCTGGTATTGGGAATGAGATTTACAGCAGCCAGGGTGATGAGCAGGGGAATACTGAAGGAAATCAGAAAGGCTGGGGCATGGTTGGAGCCTCACCCTTCCCTAGCACTCAAGTATTTACCTGTGCCTTGAGTTAGGTATCTGTGTACAATGGGAACCCACAGCCCCTGGGTTAGTTCCTGAGAGTAATCGTCTCTTTGGACACAAGTAACTGGCTCATCAGCCATGTGCTTGTTGTTGTAACCAACCTAACTATTAGAGCAAGGCACAAAACACAGCAGCCGTAACCACTTTCATTCAAAAGCAAGGCTGGAAGAGGAGAGAGCCACATGCCTCGTGTGTCATGGCCGGCAGTTAGCTCCCACACCAGGGAAATGTCAAGAAACAAAGCAGCATCCTTGAATCCTGGTACTGCACATCTGCTTCACAGCTCCTGCAACGTCCGTACATTAAACATGCTGTAGCAAGAGCCTGGGCAGTAATGCAGAGTGTGCAAAAGCCATTGTGCCTTGTAGTCAGTCAGGCTGTGCAAAGCCCGTATTCATGTCCCTTCCAGAACACCTGTAACTAGGTTGCACTTTGAACAAATGCACATGTAAGAAAAACTGAACACTTAGAGCAACTTTTCCTAAATTTCCAGCCCTTCAAAGTCTGTGTGTCCAGTCAGCCTTCTTTAGGTTCTACATAATTAGTACAGATTCATTTGTAACACACTGTATTCATGTACTGCACACCTACCTGATCACATAACCTCACTGCTTCCTCACACCTCCTCTCTGGCCATCTCTCGGTGTTCCAGTTGAATCACAGCACCAGCTTTGCCAAGTTTGTTTCTGTTGTGGTTGTATGAGGGAATATCACTATTAGCAACACCAAATACCTGGCAATCACGAACCAAGCCACAAAAGGCAAGAGCTTGCCTTAAAAACACATATTTTTAAGAAGTGTGTAGGTTTCATTCGACCTGACTTCTTGCAGTTCAGTGTTGAGACTCTTGCTTTCAAGTTTTTCTCCTCCATCACCATGGTTAGAAAGAATATTTTGGTCCGTGAGCTGGGTGTGCCAGAAACCACTAGATATCTTGAGGCTCACAACAAATTGTTTGAATTGACAGTGTTGTTCAGCTGTTTATAAGACTATCTGGCGTTTAAACCCAGTGCACAAAAAATCTGAAGTGGGTAGAAAATGTTGTCGGATTGGAATGGTAGCTGACTTTGCAAAGGTGTAAAGGGCGGTGAAGGATGAGCGGTGCCAGCTGCCTACACCGTCCCTCGCCTGCCTGCCTCGGACTTCCCGTGTGGCCTTGGGCAAGTCACTTGGCTTCCCTGGACCTCAGCTTCTTGCCATCATAAAAAGTGGGGCATTTCTTCACAGCACAGAGGTGCTGGGGAGATAGCTATGTTGCAGGGGAGATGGAATACAGCAGTGCGGTTTCTAAGATTTGTTCTACAGGGTCAAAGTAATAGAGAATTAGGGTTATCCTGGATTCAGAAGTAGAAATTGTTTATTATGTTAAAACCATTTCAGGAAACTAAGATATTAAGTAAAATATTTCCCTTCCTCCCCCCAAAAAATCCCTACAACCCGATTCTGCCACAACAGCTTGTAAAAATATCTCACTTGTCTTCTTCAGCTGTTCTGAAATATGAGTGTTTTTTCTCAATTAATTATGAAATTAAAGCTGCATGAGTATCTTCATCTAGGTATAAAACAAAGCTGCTTGGTTAACATTAATTGGTGGGCCTTCAACTTAGTTCTCAGTCATGTCTCTCAGGGATAGCAATGAAAAAGGTTAAAAATGTATTGCCGAGCAGGACACAAAGAGGAGACTGGCTTCAGAATTTATCAAATTGAATGATTCATGGGAAGATCCCTTCAGGTCTTTGCACTTCAGTGCAAATAGCTCTTCATACCTGCGGTCTGTGGTGCCACCTCGGTTCCAATGGGGTGTTTTAGTGATGCCTTCAAACAGTCTGTCTGCTCTCCTTGGAGAAAAGAGCAGCCTGGCTCCACCAGCAGGACTCTGCCTTGCAAACCTCATCTCCACGGCTTGGTCTGAACCAAGGCAGGGACCACGGGCCTCATACAGCGGCTCTGGGTTCAGCTGCCTCAGAGCACACCGTAGCTCCTTTCAGCCTTTTCCGCTCTTCCCTATGAGGCTGTAATGAAACTGAGTTATGAACACAATAAAGATGGACCTAAAGGAGAACTAGACCATTTTATGTTTTGTAATCAATCCTTCAAAGCTTTTGTGGATTAGCAACATGGTTCCACTTTTGACTCATCTCTAGAAATAAGCTTCCTTTCTTTCTGCCAAAAAAGGTGACCTGCCAGCCAGTCTGATGCAAGGTAATTTGTCCTGTTTATCTCATGACTTTGATAAGGCATAGAGATTACTGCTCTTCCTTCATACTAAAGTAACCAGTACAAACAAACCAGTTGTTTACACGCTGTAATCCCCAGTGACTTTTTTTATGGTGAGAGTTTGAACGTGACAATACTTTGGAGAGAAATCTCAGTTGTAAAACTAAAAAAGCACTTTAAATATGCTTTTGGTGTCTTTTCTTTCAGCTTGCACATTATCCCTAGTCCTGGCCCCTCTCAGCAGTCATGAGATAAGCTTCGAAGAAACAAGGCCGTTGATTGACGGCTCATTAGAAGTTGCAAGAGCAGCAAAAGGGAGCCTGCCGGCAGCCGGGGCTCGCTGCCTGCCTGGCCGGGAGGCTGCTGGTCAGCACTGGCCTGAGAGGAACAAAGACCGCAGGAGACACTGGAGGGAAACAACATGAAATTTTCATGGTGCACGAGAAAGGCCAGGTGTAATGGATCAGGGCCAAAGCCTCCCCTGCCCCCACTGCCCCGCCGCGTAGATTTACTTTCTATATATAGGCACAAACAGAAAGTATAGTTTGTGCCACGCGGCACGTACACACGCACACAAATTCAGGGAATCCTGACTTCTCTATGCCAGACTGAATTTATCTGTTGATCCATTTATAAATGAAAGGCTCCAAGTACGTACAGTGTTAATATCTGCACATATTAGATGTCACGGCTCCAACCTTAGATAAGGTCACACACTGAGCCAAACTCACCCCTGCAGCGTAAGCCAGTCAGGGTTTACTAGGAATGAATTTGGCTTAATGTGCCTGCCTGTAGTTATGTTTGTTTTTACAAATCCTGTTTATCCCTCGTGTAAGCATACTCCTCATAGTTAGAAGACTTCTACCAGGCACATGCCAATCCACCTTCAGCACATGAGGCGGGATGTCTGTGTTTAGCTTCCCTCAGGGGTCTTTCCAGCCCCCTGATTCATGCTGGTGGGCGCTTGCTCCTCGGGCATCAAAACTCCTTCTCACTGCGCAGTGCTGGTGACAGGCTTCCCTCGGCCCTGTGAGTGCTGAACAGTGGAGAGTCATTCGTAACAAATTAATGCGAGGAAAATTAGCCTTTGCTCTTTGTATACAATGTTATCTGACAATAGCTTCAAGTGATTTTTAGCTGAAGTTTTCCAGTATTGGTTTTTTCCTCAAATTCCTTCTTTTCCATTCTGAGGAGTATTCTGTTTAACGTATGGATAGGTGTGCTTGATGTCAAAGACTGTATTATTTTTATTCCTGTAGGTCACCTAGTCAGACTTCTTCTGTAAGCACTCAGAAAAACACAGTTATCTGCCTTATCTAGTAGTTATCTAACTTCTAGTAGTTATCTAATTTCTCGTTATCTTCTAGTTATCTACTTTTCATGAATAGTCAAATACAAGGGCTTCAAATTTATCTTTTGTAATCTTTCACGCTAGTAGAAATTCACTATGCAAGTAGATCAGCATGGATGGATTACGTTTGTTTTGGCATTTTAATATATTAAATTCATGCAGAATCCTTTATAGGATACTCCTAAATCTGGGACACCCTGAAGAAAACACCAGACTTCAAAAGAAAATTACTAAAAGAAGATAGAGGTGGGCTGCAACAGCTGGTGTTAGACTGTTTAAGCTTAGAAACTCTCGCATCCTGCTGGAATTTAGGCAATGCTTCTATTTGCATAAAGACTTTACAGGTTGAAGAGAGACAGTATTTTGTGAAATGGATAAACTGAGATAGTAGACATTATTAAGGCATGGAATTTATTGATAAAAACTAAGCCCATGACCTCTGTTATTCAGTAAGCATAGCTTAATATTAAATTCCCTTAAGCTAGCAGTGTTTCGTGGGCACAAAACTGGGATAAACACACATATAATCTAGAGCTCGATTTCTAAATAAGAAATGTTACCTTTCCTATAATACATAATAACCTTTTTCACTTCTTTAATATGCTTTCTCTTCAGATCTCAAAGAGTATACAAAGATTATGCTTAAAATTCTGTCTTTATTTTAGCAATAAAAACTCTTGAGTCCTGAGCCAGGCAAGGTGATTTGCCTAAGATCCCCTACAGATTCATTTCGAGCCATCTTTCACTTCTTTGTTCTGCCTTCTGCTCATGCCAGATCTAATTTTACTTTCACTTAACCATTGAATTTACTTGTAATTCTTCAGAAAAAACTTCCAAAGTGCTATCTGCTGTAAAACACGATCAATCAATAAGGATTTGAGCTTGCATACAGAAATCTGCTGATTTCAGTAGAAGTTTGGGGATGGGGATCAGGAGCTATGAGAGAATCACCCAACACCCAGCTATGGCAGAAAGCCTGTGTGTACATGTGGAGGCAAATACCCTTTCAAAAATTGCTATTGCAGCACGGCGATACACAAAAAGGCACGAGATGTAACCTTTCTCCTATATTGTAATCCACCCCTTTCCTAAGTGGCTGCAGTGAATTGAAAGGAAATATTGAAGCAAGCTGCTCATTCTTCTGGCGTGGGGCTGTGTGGGCTTCCTCAAGCCCCACGCCACACAAAGGCGAGCGCAGCGCTCTGCAGAGACCCAGCGGTCCCGGGGGGCCCTGTGCGGGAGCTACCATATCCCTCCATTGTGATTTCCCTTCGAAAATAGTCCAATGCTTTACAAAACACAATAGTGTGACTCAGCAGTTTGGATCTGCAGGCTACCAAGCCAGCTCTGTAAAGGTGCTGTGGCTTGTGACTGGAAGAGGGGCCATCCCAGTGCCGCTTGCTTTTGAACCTCGCCTCACAGCCAGCCCCCAGTAAACGAGTCTCCCACCGGTGCTGCCACTGAGCTGCCAGATGTCCTTGGGCAGACCTATCAGCTAGTGTGAGATGCTGAAATAATAGGCATTGGAGGAAAGCAAAAATAACATAATTGCCATCCATGCCCTGTGATTTTGGGAAGCCAGCTAGCATCTTGGACTGGATACCAAAAATCATTAGGCAGGGAGATGAGGTAGCTATCTCAGTTTCCCCGACAATGAAGTAGGCCAGACACTAGCTTGCCTGCCTGTCTCAGTTACCATAACAATACTATTTTTAAAGAGCTTTGACAGCAGAAAGCACCAACTACAGCTAGTAACACTCCACAGCAGTGCTGGGGGCTGGAGTCACTGGTCCCCTTTCTTGGCAGGAGGGAGTAAGAGAAAGACAACTGAAAAATGAGACCAGGTGGTAGAAAGCAAAGGGACTGGTGAAGCAGCAAAGGAGATTGAAGGAAGAAAAGGCAAGTGGGAAAACAGCAGTAGCAAACAGAAGCAGCAATGTAAGAAAGAAAAAGTAGCAGAAAACTGTAACAAAAGAGAAGGAAAGGGGGAAAAGAATATGAAAGTTGATTTAACCAGAAATAGTCCTTCTGGTTGGTCCCCTGCGAAGGGGAGCGGTGAGTCGGGTCGGGCGGGGGGCTGTGCAGCACCAGTGGGGAAGGCAGGGTGCTTCCCCAGGGGGAACAAACCAACCCCGAGCCATAAACGCGGAGAGGGCAGGGCGGCCTGGCCATCGCCCCACAGCTCCCCAGGCCCCCTGTGTTACAGCCGCCAAGAGCTGGGACCCACAGCTCTCAGCCGCTGCCTGGCTCTGCTCCCCCCGGCTTCTCCTCCCTTCCCCACCCTCTCCTCCTGCCATTCCTCTGAAGCCAGCAGTTAGCCTAACTGCAATTAAAGTTAGCTTTAATTGCCCCAAGCTCGTGGGTACCCCATCAGCTTTCAACCTCCCCGCTTTGGTTTCCCCTTAAGTTTTCCTCTAACCAGAAGTTCTGGGTAAGATTTAAAAATCTGTGGCAATGCTCAGGAGGAACTTCTGTACCCAAGGTACACACGGACATTTGAAAAGACAGCCATTCGAGGTTTGATACTTTCCAATAAAGCGGTCCTTTGAAACAAAGTGTCCTATTTATTCAATTGCAGATTGCTTTTTCCATGGAATTTTCTGAAGCCATTACGTTTATGTCTCCCTTTAAAGACGAGACAACTCTTGCGCTTCACTGAGTTTTTTGTTCCAGACTGCTCCATTTTCAGTGTGCAACCCTCCATTTTTTCTTTTCGTCTCACAAAAATAGATCATTTAAAAAATTGGAAGCAAATAACGAAAATTGGTCCAGAGAGTGTCAAGTTCTGTTATGAGTTTTCCACATGTGTCAATCTGCTCTGCCTCTGCACACCCTCAGCACCGGGCAGGGAGGAAGGATGGGAGTTTGAAGGAAGACAACCTCCCTTGAACAGAATGGACAGAAATACTACTTGTCACCTGCTGGCACCTTTTGAAGGAGCCTTCTACCACAGTTTTCTACCACAGTATTGTCCGTACCAAGCACCTGTAGAACCTGAAGCACAAACCAAGTAGTATTGTGCCTTTGGCGGAGCCAGAATGAAGGCATCACCTCCTGATGTCCCTGCCCTCTGCAGCTCCTCCTGCCCTGTCAGTCCTGGCAATGGGTGACGTGCTGGATTTTCATGAAGGGGCCATAAAAATGAAACAAAGATTGTAAGAAAGAAACAGCAAACACCTCTCCAGATTTAAGGAGAGACTTTACTGTAGTTTTGTAAGAGGATCTCATCTATCTCTTTAATAAGTAAAGAATTTGGGTGACACAGGACCTTCTTGTCTCCAGTGGAGGACATTTTTTCCCCGGGGAACCTGAAGCTCAGTTATTAAAAATGAAAATCTGTCTCAGCCTTTCAACTCAGTTCTTGGAAACAGCAGCTGTTAAAAAGGGGAGAGTTTAAAAGGAGCCAAACCGAGGGACCCTCTCCAGACAAAGCTTTCCTCTGATCTTGGTACCAAGATGGCTGCATCCGACTGCACAGAGGAGAAGAGGTGAGCTACAATGCTTGTTACATATCACACAGAAAATGCCACGTTTCCTCTTAGGTGCTGCCTCCTTGGAGTGCCGAGCTGCACATTCACAAGTCAAACCCCAAGAAAACCCTCTTCCCAAAACTGCCTGGTGCAAATCCCCAGGCTGCTGTGGGAAATGGGTTTTCACAAGCATTAGAGGTACTGTGATGAACTGGTGAATCGAAAGTTGCAAACATTCCTTCAAGAAAATTGTAAGGCGTCCTGTTCTGCCAAATGATTTTCAAACTTGTTTTCCAGGTTTTGAGATTAGTCAGGAAGTTGTTTGTTTTTTCCTATCCAAACTGTAGAAGTCTATCCATTCTAGTTTTATTGGAATTTGGAGATGATTTACCACTGAACTCAAGGAAAAGAATAAGGTCCTCAGTTTCATGTTAGTCCTCATAAGTATACAAAAAAAAATTGTATTTACAATGAATACAGTGACAACAAAAAGTCAAGGAAGCAAAAGGAGATTTTTCTACAAAAAGTGGATTTTTTTGGCCTTCATAGCAATCTTTAACTTTTGTGGTTTTTAAAAAAACCTTCTAACACAAGGAGAGTTTATTAATATCATTAGCTGAAGACAATAAAGACAAACATCAAAAAGTACTCTAAGAATATTGCATGGGTGGTGAAACAGAGGACATGGATTTACATATGAAAATGGAGGGCCTGAATTTACAAACAGAGGTGTCCCCAACCAGAGACTCTGCTCAAAGGTATTCTGAGCTGACTGATATTCAACATCCCGTAAGGCCTTTATGAAACTGATGGGAAAACCTGCAAATGGAGCAAATAAATTAAGTGATTTTTATATTTTTCCATTCTATATTTTTAATATTTATCTTTTTATAGCTTTTTAATAAATAGATAATGATGTGAAGCACTCAGCAGATTCTAGCACAAGATCTTCCTTTTGAACTATTGGCAGAATTAGGCAATTCTGGTTTTATTTCCACTTTTACTTTCTATCTTCAGCTTAAATTGTATTGTACCTAGGACTTAGTCTTCCACTGTGCTGAATACCCTGAACGGTCCTGTATTGCAGTAGAAAACATAAACACTCAGTGCTAGGGGTCAAGTTTCTCTGCTTTATCTTCTCACTCAGGATAGTCGAACTCTATTTTTCCACCATTTTCCATTCCATGCTTTTGAGGCCAAACCTCAAGAAGTAACGCTGACTATTTACCAAAATAAATGCAATACTCTCTGCTGGTTCCAGCCAAAGGTCCATGTAGCCCAACGTGCAGACTTTGGCAGTTCTTTGCCAAAATGCATGATACATGAATGCAATGTTCCTCTTTGGTAAGATAGGAACAGTAATACATCTGTATTCTACGGGGACCACATGCAATGTACCTTGTTAGGACTTGATTCTGCAAGGACTTCTCTATTTTATGTCCCGTGAGTAGCACTGAGAATAATGAAAAATCAAGGAATTTAGAATCTGTTTATGTGCCCCAAGACAGGGTTGATTATTGTAGTCTAAAAAACAATGGAAAAATAGACTGGGGAATTTTTAAAAAGTGTATCACTTTGATATTTTGAACTTGTTATTTCAAAAGAATTTTCCACCCAAGTTGAGTTGCACTGGCACAGGTTGCCCAGGAAAGTTGTGGAGTCTCCTTGTTGGAGATATTCGAAAGCCACCTGGACTCGGCAGTGAGCAGCCAGCGGAAGGTGGCCCTGGCTTGAGCAGGGCGGTTGGACCAGGGAACCTCCCAGGTCCCTTCCAGCCTCAGCTGTCCTGTCCCTCTGTGATAACAGAGCTCCGGAATCAATCCCATCCAGGCAGGGAGCCCTTGCAGGCAGGGAAGAGTGTGGTGTCAAGCCTGATGTGACATTTAACAGCACTGTAACTTTTCATGCAGTGATATAGAGGAAAGACCCAATTCTGCCTGGAACTGAGTATATCTGGCGAGTCCTGAGTAGCCTCAGTGTCCATTACCAGTCATGCTCAAAAATGTTCTTGTTATTTTAGAGTCAGATCTTAGCCCTCTTAAGTCAGTCTTCCTTTGCCTTTGGCAAGGAGTGATTCAGGCCTTTACAGAATGAGGTTTGCAACTCTGTAAACATTACACACAGATTTTAATTTAATATCTAGTATAGTCCCCTTACAAAATCCCAGTAGCAGAGTCAAACATCTGAGGGACTTTATGCTGCAGGAGTTGGTCCAGAACACAAGAGTGAAAGATGACAAAGGAAGGAGAAGCAAACTCATAAGAATGAAATAGGAAAAAGCAGAAGAGAGGGAATAGGATTACAGCATCAGGAGGAAAAGACAGACAATGGAAGAAACCCAGAGATGTGAACAAATGTGGGGTATGATATGAGCCAGGGCAGAAGACCGTTTTCCACTCTTCAGCACTCAGATTGAGCCCCTTGAAAAATCATCCCATTGACCAAATGTTCTTAAGATAACAAAATAAACAGATTCAACCCTGAAGGTTTTTCTTGTTCATCCTTTGCTTTATGATCCATGAGGCTGCCCTTAATTTCCCTATTCTGACCATGAGAGCTAGAAAAATAGAAAAATAGAAATGAAAACTGAGCTCATGAGACAAGACTACCCCCACCAAAGTCAAGTTGGCCCTGTGTGGGTTTCGGAGCCCACCCAGGCAGAGCAGCTCGCAAGACCCATGCCTAAGATCACAATGTACTCTACAATTACAGCACAATGCTGACAATAGCATTTTGTCAGTAAAATAAGAAGAAATAGTTCTGAAGACATATAGAATATATGTAGGGGGAGGCTAACTAAATAAAAGAAGCAATTTTATTCACTAGTCTCTTGAGCAGTAGAGCAGGCTGACAGAAGGGTTATCGGATGGCATGGTATTTCCCTCCACAGATGTCACAGGGACACTACAGCACGTGATTTAAGATTAATCTCTTGAATCAAAATGCCACCATGTACACTAATGAGCAAAAACTCTCTGGCAGAGTACCCGTCCCTGGGGCTCCTGTTCCCAGGTAAGAAGCTTGTCTCTGTGCTATTGTAGAGACTCTCTCGGCAGAGTGCAGTGAGGTTGGTGGTATAACTTGCCCCCAGTTCACAATTTTCCATTTCAGACTCGCTGTCTCTGTCTTGGTTTCGGTCTATTTACTCGGAGCCATTTCTTAACAATGTCTAATTTCCTCAAGGAATCCCTCTGAGTCCCCTCTCTTAGAAATGCTGCCATATCTTTTTTTTTAATCACTGAAAAGCACAAATACCCTTCCTGAGCTCTCTTACCATCCAGCCTGATTATATACATAGATTTCAGTTTCCATACATTTTCTACACAGTAGGAGTTCCCAAAATGCAGCCTCTGGGGATATAAAGTGTGGCCCCAACTGCAGCTCAATGAGATGAAAACAAAGCCGATCAGGTACTGTTTTTACTGTTAATGAGCCTAACCAGCAGGCAGTTATTACTCAGTCTGGAAGACATAAGTGGTTGGAATCATAGCACATTCATTTTTTATTTATAGCAATGCACGTTCAAATTAGAAGTAGCCCTCCAGCAGCTGGCATTTTGCCAGGGCCTGACCATCAGTGTGATAAAATTTGAACATCTTGAAGATATAGAATGCCTTTTGTCGTTTTTTTTGTTTGTTTGTTTGTTTGGTGGTTTGCTTTTTTTTTTTTTTTTTTTTAAATAACATTTTTTCCCCCCTCCTACTTGCAACTATCAAAAGTGGACAATGAGGTTTAATTTATTTAGGATCCTGGCCCTGGCCCTTACTGAAAATTAAAGCAATTAGTCTTTTTTCTTTCTCACTTGGTCAAATGTGAGCTGATCTTCTCATAATAAAGCAAAGGCTCAAGCCTTCTGGCAAATAAAAGAGTAGAAATGAACCCTTGGACAAGAATCATAAAGAAATGCGTTCTTGGAGAGGATGCATGTTATTAGCCTGTTGATCTATTAATGGCAACTGTAAATACCTCAACCAAAATCACAGTGACTCTGAAGCATTTAACTGGAGAGGCTCACAGAGCCTGACCAGGAGAATGTGATACCAGGAACCCCACAGTAATTTGCCTTACCTTGCTAGTCATCGGTTTCCAATCTAACCCCTCCCCTGAGTTTAAGTTACAAACCTCAATAACTGTGTAGCAGACTTGACAGCAATTAACATTACTCACTGCCAGCTGGGTTTTAAAATCTCCCTTCCAAGTGATCTTGTTACGTAGTTTTTAAAAACAGCCTGTCAGGGTGCTGCTCTGTGCTGAGAAGCTGGGTCCTGCCTCTTGGAACGTGGTGAGATTTCGCTATTGATTTCAGGAGGAGCTGATAAATCAACAGTAGAGGAAGGGTAAAGAGCACTGAGCTGTCATTCGGAGTGTGAGGCTTGTTTTTTTTTGTTTTTTCTTAATCTTCTCAGTGAGGGGGCTTCACAGAAAGCACTATTGAGAATTTATCCACGAGTTTAGTTCTTTAGTCCTGTGTATTACTCACATACAGGAAGGAGCACGACACGCTGCAAAGCACTCCTTGACCCTCATACCGCAATGGTCAGACTTTAAAAGTCAACGAGAACTTCCTAAGCCATTTAAAGCCAAGAAATAAGAGTTTTGATGGAAAATAACTAGCTCGAGTCAAACTCCTGTCAGTTTTAAACCTAGCACAGCCGTGTCGGTAGCTCTGCTCTTGGTCAGGGATGATTGCTGAGGCTGCAGCGGCCCTGGTCCCTGCAGCAGCGAGTCCCACTGAAGGCTGACGGACAAAGACGCTTATTTCCTTCCCGCTCCCACCTGAAACGGGACGGAGCAATTAATTTTCCCGCAAAGACTAAGGATGGAAAAGCAGTTTTCAAGTGAAGGCTGCTCTCGTCGTTACGTAGCCCGGCCTCGGGCTGGACCTCCGCCTCCTCCCCACAGCCGGCACCGAGGAGGAGAGCACCGAAGCGACTACCCGAGGGTTCCCCCACAGCACTCGGGGGGAGCCGTGGGGGTGACACCCAGGGGGGTGACACCCAGGGGGTGACACCCAGGGGGGTGGCACCGGGCGGGGCCGGGTTGGGGCCGCTGAGGCGAGGGGAGCCCGCCGCCCTCAGCCGGGCCGCGCGCCCCTCCCGCGCGGCGGCT
This sequence comes from Tyto alba, assembly GCF_018691265.1. Classification (NCBI taxonomy): domain Eukaryota; kingdom Metazoa; phylum Chordata; class Aves; order Strigiformes; family Tytonidae; genus Tyto; species Tyto alba. The sequence goes on from NW_024881280.1 coordinate 13,273,683, forward strand.
GTCCCGCGCGCCGCTCCCCGCCCCTCCCCCGCCCATTGGCCGGCGGGCGGGGGCGGGGCGCGGCGGGGGCGGGGCCGCCGTCAGCTGTTCGCGGGGCGCCCGGCGGCGGCGGCGGCAGTGTGGCGCTGAGGCGGCGGCGGCGGCGCCCGGGACGCCCCGGCCCCGCGGGACGATCGTCCCGCTTCTCGGTGAGTGCCCGGGAAGCCTTTTCGCCACCGGCGGACGGCGCCTTCTCTGAGCCAGGTCTTCGGGCAGCGCGGCGCCGAGGCCGGGCGTCGACCGTGACGGGGAAAGGGGTTTTCTCCGGGGCAGCCTCGGCCCGGCGGGCGGTGCCAAGCGGCTCCCGCCCGGGGTCCCGCGGAGTCGGGGTGGGGGGGAGAGGGCGGGCCGCGAACGAGCCCGGTGTGGGCACCGAGAAGGCAGCGATCCTCTGGTGCGGGCAAGGGCTAGTTACCGGTAGCCAGCGCTGCCCTGCCGGGCTCGGGCGTCTCGTCCCCCGGCGCTGCCCGGAGGAGCCGCGTTTAAACCTCCGGGCAGGAGATAAATCTGCGGGGCTGGAGCCCGGGAGGGGAGGAGTTAAAAGCAGCTGGCGGTGCCGAGGCGAGGCCGGCCAGCTTTGTTTTGGGAAGCTGGCACGCACGTGTGTGCTGAGCCCTCCCTCCGGCGCCGGCCCTCCGCCTGTCAGGGCGGGAGGCCGCCTCGGCTCGGGGGGCTGGCGGCTCTCCCGTGGGAGCGCCGTGGGTCGGACACGGCGCTGGGGACCCGCGCGAGCCGCGGGGACCCCGCGGCCGGAGCCCGGGCGGGCCGGTGTCGCTCCCGGGCGAGGCTCGGCGGCTCCCGGCACCAGCGAGTCTGGAGGCGGTGGGAGGAACCTCAGTGAGTTGTAGGTTGAGTTACCCTTCACGCTGCTTCGGCGTGCCCTCCTCGGCGCTTCCGATGAGCTCTGCAAAGAGGTCGGACCGTATTGCGGGAGGTCGAGCGAAACTTCTTGCTGCGGAGGGTTTGGACTGCCGGCTGGCTTTGTGCCTTTGCTGCGCGTTCTTGCGCTGAATGCCCGTGTGCCAGCGGGGCTCTGACGGGGGAGATCTGGCAGATCTTGCTGCAAAACCAAAATAGGTTATCGCCCTGCCTTTCTGTCAGGTGATGGCGATCCAGCAGCAGGGCTGGCAGGACATCATCTACGCTGGCGTCTCGGGACCTTAACTCCTTTCGGTGACCTGTAACTCCTTCCAGTGTGCCACCGTAAGCCACGGAGGAGGATGTCACCAGTGCTATGCCACACTAGCACTGCTGTCACCTCGTGGAGCTGGCCCAGCCGTGGGCTGGTACCTGTACTGCTCTGCAAACTCTTCTTTGGGAGTTGTGGCTGGGCTGAGCGAACCGCTGAGGTGCAACAACTTAAATAACCATAATGCCCCCGAGTTAGAGCCCTGCACAAATAGCTCTTGCACTGCTCCTTCCCTTTGTCTCCTCTAGTGCGCTGGGGTTGTGAGTGCTGCTCACCTGGGGGGAGATGGGACCACCAAGGGGAGTGCTGAACATATCCTTACAAAATTATTATTAATGTCTCCTTCAGGCCTGAAATTCCTCTTGCTAGTCTTCCGTTCTGTTAAATGCTTCGCAAACCAGAGCAAAGGAAGAGACATGAAGAGTTGAATTTCACTGCCTTGTTTGGAACTGGGTGGAAATCCTAGAGATGGATCTCTTAGGAGACTGTCTTCCAATTGGGTTAGATGCACAGGTAACAGTAAAGGGACTTGTGTCTTTCTTGGTAAATCTGCTTCTAATTACTATGTGTTTGCAAAGAGCTCTGAAATAGTGATTTAGGGTTTACTGGATTTTTTTATTCTCATCACCTTTGTCCAACTTTGTGATGCAGCAGAGCTCAGGAGTGTTTCCTGTGGCAGCTGCAGAAGTCCTGCTTCAAGCACTGACGCCAGCAATGTTTTTTATTTAGTAGAAGGGTGAACTAATGCACTGACAGTGCATGTAGGATTGAGGGTAAGAGGGGTAATGGAGTGACTGCATTGTCAAGTTTGGGACATGTCTTAAGTTGAGCTGAGGGAAGAAGGGAGAAGTGGAAAGGAAAGTTGGCCCTTATAGGGAAAAGTTGTGGAGAACTTCATAGAAATGGCTTTGCCAGCTCTTGAGTTTTGCAACCATTGGGGTTTCTTAAAAATCTGGCCTTGCAGCCTTGTGGTTATAAAAGCTTTTCTTCATCAGTAAGTAATAGATGGGAAAAAGTGAATGGGGAAACACCATAAAGTTCAAATACAGCAAGTCAAAGCGAAGCAGACCCCAAAGAAGCTGACTGGCACAGGGCAATTTGAAGGATTGGGGTTGCTTTTTAAAACAACGTCTTTTCAGTTTCTATGTGCTGAGGTTGGGGGGTTGATGGTCTCTTTGTGACCAGTTGTGGAATTGGAGCCATGGGTGGACTCTTAGACATGTGTGAACTTTGTCTCTCTCTGACCCAGTACTCTAGAACCTTCCACAAAGCCCTGACCTTCACTACCGAGTCACTCGCTTCTGCTGCCTGCGCAGATGGGCAGCACTAGGAGGGAGGCAGGCAGGCATGGAAGAAAGAACTGTCTTTAACTGTGTTGGAGCAGAAAGCATTCTCTCCTGGACAATGTTCTTGTTGTGTCTTAGCTGTTTCCTCAAATGTCCCTTTATTGCAGGAGCAATGGATCGCCCCAGCTACCTGGAAGAGGACTATTCTAGCCTGGATGGGCTGGACGATGACGTGTTTCACTCTGATGACTTTGGACTTGCAGGTCAGCCTGGTGAGATGACTGCAACTGGCATTTTCACACAGAACCAGTCCTACAGCTGCCTTCTGGGGAGGTTTCAACTATTCCCCCTCACACACTGCTGTGGTCCCGGTATCAGGCATCCTGAGCAGCAGGACAAGGCAACTCAAACACTCAGCCCGTCCTCTTCCAGTCAGGATGTTATGTTGCCTTGTGGAGTCACTGAAGAGCCCCGGAGACTCTTCTATGGTAAGAGCACTCCAGTGTCACCAGCTTTGCAGCAAGGAAACTGTCCCTTTAGCACTTCCCCAATCAAGCAAGGTTGCTTTCATTAGGGTGTTTTATTGAAGGACTGAAATTATTTTGCTTTGGTCCTACTCCCTCAGGAAAGACAGCTTGAATTTTCTTACCCATGCTCGTCCACTGTAGGAGCCAAGCACTTGCTCATTGCTTCAACTGGCCTTGATACTGCCACTCTTTTTCTTTTTGGCTTTATTCTGTCAGGTTATTTTACTGCTAGATGTTTAAGTGTTCACCATACCTTGTATCCTATGATTTGCCTACATTTTTAAACTTCTAGTGCTGTCTCTTCCACATATGAAAACTCCTAGAAGTTTTCAGTGGAGAAAGGGAAATGCAAAAACATACTTAGTGGGACAGCTTTTAGGCTCTTTACTGGAGTTAAAGTTGTTGAATAAGTAGCATGTCCATCCAGTATTCTAATAATAACTGATGGGACACCACTCAGCTTTGTGTATCTGGCTCAGCTTTAATTCAAATCAATCCCACTAAATGCCGGAGAACTGAGAACTGTCTGACAGAAAAGACACAGCAACCTTTAATGGGAGACAACTTGAGGCAGAGATCTCGTAAAACTGCAAAATTATAACTTAAAAAAAAAAAAAATCAACACTTGGCTGAACTATAACCAAGCAAAATGAACCAAGTGTAAGATCCTGCCAGTCATTTGATTATGGGAAGCAGCACAATGCTCTGCTTAATCGATATAAATCCACTTAAAAGCTGAGCAACTGCTTTACTGCATGCTTATGGCACAAGGTTCTTGCTGGGCTTCAAGAACTGGGCTTTAACATGAGTCAAAAATTTAGGATTACATGCAGCATCTTCCTCCGTAAAGTGTACGGAGTAGGAGAGCTATTCTTTGCACTGGAAGAATGACTCTTCTGATCTCTGTTTTGCAGGCAATGCTGGTTACCGTTTACACGTCCCTCCAGTTGGCTTTGCGTTGGATCCGCACCTCCAAGAGGAGCCTCAGGAAGGTCAGCGGGAAGCACGTGCCGAGGTGCAGATTGCACGGAAGTTGCAGTGCATTGCCGACCAGTTCCACCGGCTCCACATACAGAGGGTAGGGCGTCTCTGGAGGGGAAGGTGCGGGCTTAGCTATCTAAGAGCGGTGCTCTAGAAGACTGGCTCCAGGCATCAGCTAAGCGGGCTCTTGTCCAAGGCGGCAGGCTGCCAGCAGCGATAAAATGGCGGGAGTATCCTGGTGGATTTTGCTTACACTAGATTGTTGGCTCTTCCTAAAGATTGGCAGGTGGAGGGAAGAGAATGTGTTGGGATTACATTTACTGCCTGGGAAGGTAGCTGTTCTGCATTAGCTGCTGCTAGTCCAGCTCTTCCAGTTCATCAGCAATGGGGTCACTAAGGATTTCCCCAAGGATCTCCTCATTGTTCTTTATTACAGCTTTTACTCCCCTTCTCCACTCTCCTTACCACCTGTGTCTTCTCTTTTGTGGCCCAGGTGGCCATCTGTGGCTTCTATCAGCTCCTCACCTTTGAGACAACAACAAGCCTGGAGTCTGTTCTGACACTCTGTTGTCTAGGGGTAGTAGTTCTCTGAAATGTTGTAGAATATATTTAGATCACGCTTGACTTGCTAGCAACTACTCTGTCAGACAGTCCTAGCTAGTGTCTCAGACTTGTGACTTAACTTTCTCACAACAAAAGGCAGCTGTGAGATGCCATCAGGTCTGAAAACCACAATACAGAATCTTGATTTTGTTTTCTTTTTTTTTTTTTCTTTTTTCAAAAAAAAAAAAAAAAAAGGAAACCCTGCTCTTCAAAGAAACAAAATAAAACCAGCACCAATAAGACCCCTGATTCTTTCTTCCTTGCCCTCCTTCCCCTGTTGAGTAGAGATGAAATGGAAATCCCAGCCCAGGCAGAGTTTGTCAGAGGCAGCAGAGGTTTGGCAGTAGGCAGCACTTTGCCACTTCTATGCAAGCCCAGCAAGGAAAGTGTGTATCCACTTGCATTGGTAGAAGCTGACACTTGCTGACTTCAGAGAGAGACAGAAAGCTTATCTCACTTCCAAGTGAGCTGGTGCTCTGTTAACTGTAGGATCTGTTGCAATTCTTCCCGAAGGTAAGTGAGGATCTTTGTCCTGCTCAGAGAATGTGGCTTGTGGCTAGGCAAAGGTTTGGTCCTCTCGGTGTCGTCAGAGATGAGGGAATGCTGTGACTCTTCATCTCCGAATAGCATAAGGACTAAAGAAGCTGTAACAGGAAGATTAGCCTGTAGAAATGTAGATGGGGCTATGAATGTCATTTAGCAAATTGCAGGAATAACAAGCTATCACGAGATTTTGAATGTGCTGTGTATGGTTGAAAGGGGTTTTCCCCGGTGTTACCTCGTCGCCAGCGACAGCAGAAGACCCGGCTCTCTCTAGCCAGAGCCTCACAGGAAAGGGAAGGTTAACCGGCTCGGTGGAGGAGCCCCGGAGTGAAGTGGTGGAACTGGTTGTAACTTGACCCCGTTCTTCTCGGGGAATTGGGGGGGGGGGGGGGGGGGGGGGGGGGAAGGGGAGAGAAGCGTACCTATCTGATGTCTGTGCCTTGGAAACGCATCCAGGAATGCCCGCCGGAGCCGGCCCCGCCAAACCCGCCCTGGGCCTGGGCTTGGCTCCGTGTCCGTGTCCGTGTCGGTGTCCGGGCCCGGCTCGGCGCTGCCCGGGCCCGGGGCCGCCCCGCCGCCCGCCCCGCCTGCGGGAGAGCCGGTAAACAAAGGCGGGCGGCTGCGCTGCCCCGCGGCCGAGCAAGCGGAGGAGGAGCTCCGCTGTCTTTGTTTGAACTGGAAGAGCAACAAGTTGTAAAGGGGAGGGGGGAGCCGTTCAGCCATTTACATTTGAAAACAAAATAGGGGAAAAAAAAAAAACCAAACAAAACAAAACAACAACAACAAAAAAAAAAAAAAACAAAAACAAAACAACCCGAAAACTTAACCCGAGGACGGAGTAGTTCAGCCAGTGGTTCTCCACAGCCTGACCCTGGGATAGGCCTTGGCATTTGGATCTGTGAAGGGAGGCTTCCTTGTTTGTCAGGAAAACTGAGTACTGAGCCACATACTAGTGTCCGAGGCACCGTTCCCCATGGAGTGTTTTGTTGTCATGCCCAATCCCTTCCCTCCCAGCACTGCATGGAGGATTTCCTTTGGCTTCTGGCACAGATCTACGCAGAAGCCCCTCCGTCCTGTGTGCAATGACTCTTCCCAGCCTGTTGCTGAAGAAGCAAGCAGTCTGCCCCTGGAGACACGGGAACTGGTTTGCAATCACTGTTGTGGTTTGGAAGGGCCAGTCTCTGAGGCATGGAAACTGGGCTGTCGTTTATCTTGCTGTGAAACTAATCCCTGATTTGGATGCCCCATTCCAGCTTGTCTCAAACATTTGGTCAAAACCAACTTTCCAGAGTGGTGTCTTGAATCAGATTTAGAATACCACAAAGTTAGTCACACCAGTGTGGTCTTGTGAAGTCTGGAGAGAGCGAGCAAGCCTCGTTTTCAACAAGCTATGCCTCTTTTCAGAGCGTACAAAACATCTTATCTGTGAACCTGTGAAAAGAAAATGTATGTGCACTTTCAGTGGGAGTTAGGAAAGGCTTTCAGCATTGGAGGCCTGTATCCAACTAGCTCAAGAGTTGCCCTTTCATGGCTCTTGAGTTCTGCGAGACTCTCCAGCAGTTCAGGTATGGCTCCCACTCAGCTGCTGCAGCAGCAAGGTTGTGTTGACCCAAAGGCCGCTGGTGCCACTGGTTAATGTACATCCCTGGCTGAGAGAGGAACTGAGCAGGCAATAGCTGCTGAGGTTGACGTCACTGAGTTGTCATTGGACTCAGCTGCACGCACGGTCTAACCTCATCCCACAGTGGGAACCCTGGAGAGTCACTGTTATCTCTTCTCTGGGCTCCCGGAGCTATGTGGTATTTATTCTGTGGTTCTTGGCTATACAAAAGATTTTTGGGTATGCATCTTGTAAGAATAAGAAAGTTGGCCGCACCTATGCTTGCTTTTGGCACGTACACCATTTTCAGGGTTTCATTTCCTATTAATATATTAAACAGAATACAGTAGTTTAAAACCTGGCTTTTTCATCCTTAGAACAGTGCTAGAGCAATAACACAACATACCCTAGCACTCTGCGTCTTTCATTTCCTTAAGATACTGAATTTATTATAGGAAGGACTTGAGCAACACTGCGTTCCTAAGTAGCAGAACGTGCTACAGGTTGATCCAGTTTGCAGAGGGCTCTGCAGAATGACATGCAAGACCCATCTGTGTTTTCTCTAGCTTTTTAGTACCTCTTACCTGTCTGGCAACGTTCCCTCTGTTGTGCTTTTCTCACCCTGCCCCTGGAAAACAAAGGTAGAGCCAAGCCAGGCTTTCTGCAGGAGAGCTCAGTACCTGCCATCTCCTCCTTGCTTTGGAGCAAGTGTGCCTTTGCCATGGGATCTGTGACCTGCTTGCTATAGCCCAGCCTAGGGCTGAGCTTATGGAGTGCACCTGGAGGTTATAGAGAACAGAGCTGAGCTTAGGGGATCTTTTGGTCAGTCAACTGGGATGCACTGCCTGCGCCCCACGTGTCCAGGCTGTGGCAACAAGTGCTTGGGCTCTGCTCCAGGTCCTGAGTGCACTCGAGTTTCTTCACCGTGAGAAGGGGCTTCAACCTGTGCTGAACTGACAGTGTATTTCATGACATGACATGCTGCTAGGTGGGATGTGAGTAGACATCCAGGAATGGCGGTGGTGGCAGCAGCATAAAGCCACCCCATGGGAGCACAGGGTTATACAAGAGTGGGGTGGATGACACTGCATATCAGTATCACACCCCTTTGGTTTGACTTGCTCCATTGAGACACTGGAATGCTGTGGCTTCTTCTGAATAAAATAACTCTTTCTAAGCAGGCTGCAGCTTTGAGGGGACTGCTTTTATCACATTTCTTCTTCATGGTGATAAGATCACTTCACAGGGAATAAAATTGTCTCTTTAAGAGCCAAGGAGTGGTAGCCTTGAACAGTTCTGGGCTCGGATCCAAGCAGAGCCACTGACTTGCTGTATGACCTCAGACAAGTCTCTTGACCCCCTTGTGCTTCAGTCAACCCATCTGGAAAGCTCAGTTTAAAAAAAGCTGAGCCTCAATGAGAACCAGATGCTGAATCAGAGCTGAGCTTTCTTGAGTAAATAAGTGTATTACAAACAACAACAAAGCCCCTTTCCAACACATCAGGAATCCTGCAGTTGATTTAGATATGCTGACCATGCTCAAAAAGCCTCCATGGATCTAGCTATAGAAAACTCTGTTTCTCTAAATTCCCTAATTGGTTCAGCAAGGAACTGTCTTGCCATCACTGCAACGGGCTCGAGCAGCCTGTGGACCACAAATGCCTGCATCCACACTGGGTGTGGATAGATGGCTAGGCATGTACCTGTTTGCTTCAAGTTATTAACACTAAAAATGTCCAGGAGGAAATGTTGTTTTCCTTTGAAAGTGAAACTTGTTACGTTTTGCATGTTTTTTCCCCTCTGTCTCTCACGAGAGTTATCAAGGCCTTCTCTGAGACACTTCTGCTTATGCAACAGGGAGCCTGTGTCTCTTGTCAGAAACTTATCAGCGTGAGAATGTGGGCGCACAGCGCTACCTGTGCATCATGTATCCCAAACTCCTTCAGGCTTTTCTCCATTGTTTATTGAGGACACTCAGGGAATTTTTTAACAGTTGCTTTTTTAAACTGGAATTGTTTGCAGGAAACTGTCCTTTGTGATGACTTCACATTTTAGGAAAAATGTTCAGAAAAGCTTCTCGATAATGTAATGCAGACTCTCAAACTGTCCTGCAGCTGAGCCTGTAGCACCGGCAGCTCCATACTTTACTTGTAACTGCAGTCTCTTTGAGGCTTGGGGTAAGTGCTTTCATTGGTTTCCCGGATAAGTCAGTAGGTTTCAGGATCTTCTCTGCTGGCTACTGCTTGCTGGTCCCTGCTGCTGCTGTGCAAAGCTGTGGGTCTTCTCTTCTAGCTCTGCTGTCTGTGGGTTGCCCAGCGGTGCGGGACTTGAATTTCCAGCTGAGGGTGCAGAAGCATGGCGAGGTAGAGTATCAGATGGAGAACTCCTGAAGTGAGTGAGCCTGGTTTAGAGGGCAGGGGGTAGGGCGGGTGTGAGGTTGAGAAGATTGAGATGTGAAGCAAAATTTTTGCAGGGCTACGGAATTGGGGTTTCTTTCCTTGAGGAAAGGAGAGTGCTAAAGGGGAAAAAGCAATTCTCACAGTGATTGGAGTCAGAAACTTGATATGAGGAAGTGGAGACAGATTTTTTGCGTAATGTTAAGATTTTTTTGTTTTCTATTTTAACAAATGACAAGGAAGAAGTGGGCTTGGAAATGTACCTTCCCCTATGCATACAAATGACACGGCAACCTGTTGCCCCTTGCCTACCACGTGTTCTGAAATCTTGCTGCCAGTGGAGCTGATTAGTTGACATTTAGGTTAACAGAAACTTGCTGGACCCTTTCACATCTGATCTGCAATTACATTCTTTGGTATGTTAAGAAAAGAAACTGAGAACAAGAACATAGTTATGCCACTGTATAAATCCATGTTTCTCCTATATCTTGAATGTGACATGCAGTTTTGGTTTCCTTCTTCCAAACATGTTGCAGCAGAACTGAAAAAGTTCGGAGAAAGGCAAGAAGGATGATGAAACTTCCATATGAAAGAAAAAGGCTAGAACTGCTAAGCCTGAAAAAGACACAAAGCAAGGTGGTAGCAATACTAAGCAGAAATCAAAAGTGACATGAAGGAGAGTGATAGACTGATTTCTTCTGGTACAAGAACTAGGTAAAATCAAGTCAAGTTAGTAGGAGCCAGCCTAGAGTAAATGAGATAGTTTTTCATGCAATAGGTAGCTCAGTGGAACTCTTTGTCAACGTATGTTGTGCATCCCAGCACTTTATCTGGGTTCAAGGTGAATTGGGACAAGTTTATGGTCATTGAAGGAGACATTAAATAAACAGAAACCAGGTCTGACTCAGGAAGTCCTAAGCTCAAACTAGTTAGATGCTGAAAGAGTATTAGGGGGAGCTATTGCATGTACTTGCCCTCTGCTTTTCCTCAGGCAGCCACAGAAGGCTGCTGTTGGAGGCTGGGCTATGCAAACTCTTGATGCAACAGTCACAGACAACCATTGCATATCAGTTTAATAAAAAACACAAAACTTTTGCATCAGCCTAATCTATCCTTCTTCTCTATGCTTTCAGCTGACAAAAGATTTAAATATATTATGGTTTTGTTCCTGCTTAAAATAGGGGATAATGTTAAAACGCAAAACTTCCTGCCTAGCTCTGATAGAGGAAGTGGGCAGAGGATAAAGGAGCCCAGTGGCAGGAGAGCAGTGCAAGCTCTGTGCAACAGCATGCTATGAATCCTTCACTCTGCCAGACACAGGACTGCCATGTCTGAAGGCTATGGGGCCACAACCTCAAAATACCAAGATTGCCCACATTAAAGAGCATGAAATATTCTTTGGGACAGTACAAGTAAATTGTTTTGCAGTATTTATAACGTTACCTGCAGTATCTCTGTGTGATTTAAATAGTGTTCAGTGCTGCTGCTGCTTCTCCTATACAACTCCAGTAGTCTCCACCGGCTATTCTGATGTCCTCGGCTCTCACAGCACCGTGCCAGCTGTAACAGTGGTAACGTGCTTTCTGCTTGCAGCAGTGTGACAGCTGAGAAATTATTTTTCAATTAAGAAATAATTACAGTAATATCCCACTTCTTTGTGAGTGTGGGAGACTAGGAAATGCAGGTTATAACTTGTCTGAGATCATGCAGGGATCGCTGATTGGAACCCAGTTGTTCTGCCTCCGGTCCTCCTCTTAGGTTGGTTGATCTTATTAAGATATTGCCATCTCTGAGGGGCATGATGAGATGTTTGGACTGATTGTTTATGGTGAGGAGCGTGCATGGTTGTATTTTACTCAATTAAATTTTATGATGGAAAAGCAGGAAAGTAAGTGCCCAACTGCAGAGTCCTCCTTTGTTTCAAGCCATTGAGGAGGAATGTCCCGCTAGCCTTTTATAGTCTCTGTTTGGGGTGTTGTTTTTTTGTTTTGTTTGGGGTTTTTTTTGTTGTTTTTTTGTTTGTTTGTTTGTTTCTCCTCGCCAATGGCAAAGGAATCTTTCTGAGGACTGTACCACAGCAGAAAGAACAGTGATCTAAAAATAAAAGCAGTGAGGCAACTTCTACTAACCCTGATTAGATTTTTCCTGATGTAAGGCCCGACGGCCCTGGCGATGGGGGCCTGCAGCCACCCCGGCGAGGAGAAGCAGCCCGAGAGGGCCCTGCGTGAGAGTGGCTCTGCCGGGCAGTGTTTGCGCTGTGGCTGCTGTGTTTATATCGCTCGCTAAATTTAGCCTCTGAGTCATCAGAACTGCTGACGAGAGGCCGCTCTGCCCGCAGGCTCCAGCGCTGCACCTGCCTGCCCGCCCGCCAGCCTCCAGGCTCCCCTCAGGGCCAGGGCCCTGCACGCCCCCCCCCCCCCCCCGCCTGCGCACCGCCTCACCCCTCCGCCGGGATATTTTCCTGTAAAAACCTTTTTTTAAAGTGTAATTTTAACCAAAACCCCGAGGTATGCTTTAAGGACTAGGGGGGTGTCTCCCATGTGCCGAGTGGTTTTGGGAGCACCTCCTTCCTTCTGGTGGTGAGGGAGTTGACGCGAAATAAAGGTCAGTCCGTCCCACGGCCAGTGCAGGTTAGGTGATAAACAGGGTAAGCTGTGAAATGGCTCTGGCAGTTCACACGCGGAGCCTGAGTGAATAATGCCTGTGCTTGCCGCCTGCAGCCGTGGGAGGGGGTGGGTGTCTTCTGGGCACAGGGGCAAGGGCTGGGCATCTCTTCCCGCACACTGGTGTCCCCCCACAGCCAGGGGGGCAAATCCCCCCTGGACCCCGTGCCACAGGTAGAGAGTGCTATCAGGTGCGTCTCTGTGGAAATGCAAGACCCTTATTTACTGTATTTGTGGAAAATAAGGCAGTGTGCCCCCCGGGGGTGCAGGAGGGGAAGGCTGGGGGCCTGGGAACGCACTGGCCGGTGGTTGCCCTTCCCAGGTTGCCGTCAGCTGGCTGTTGCCATGGCGTCTGTCTGCTTCCCCTTCCTGCCTGCTCTGGAGAGGAAGGCGTGAGTGGCTGCATGTTTGTTTTTGAACTACAAGAAAGTTGAGAAAGGGCTCACCTGCACAGCTGTGCCGACAGCAGGTTTGGGGCAACGGACGTCGCCGTTGTCGGCTCGGGCCAGCACCTCGGCAGGGGTCGGTGCCATCCAGCTTGCTTGGGCTGGGCACCCCGTAAATGGGCTTTGGGGGTCTCCTGCACCCCGCATCCTTCCTGCTGCGACCGCTGCTATATATCCTCTCTCCATAAACACAAAGCCTGATGGAGGAAGCAATACTTGATGCCTCCCTGTACAACGAGTTTAGTCCAATGTAAGAGAGTCAAAGGGCTTGCAAGCCAGAAGGGTGCAGATCCCCAAGGAAGATCTTCATCCTCCTCTCTGTGTCACCATGAGAAATCATGCCACTAAGCTCCTCTTTCATTTTTTCTCTGTTACTGTCTTGGTTTTTTTCCCTGCTGCTTTTACACATGCATTATTATTTGATCATTAGGAATCACAGCTGGAAAGATTTGCATTTGACTTCCATTGGCCTGCATTTCTCTTTCCAGTGGGGGACACCTTCTGTAACCTCTGTTGCCTTGGGGACTGTGACTTTCTAGTCTTTCTAAGCTAAAGCATATTTTGTGGTAGCACAATATGCCTCCAGCCACCTGGCAGCCAAAACAGCCTTCAGCGATGAGTCAGCAACTGCTCCCGGTGTGCAAGTATTTTTGTTTTCAGTGAATAAATAAATTCCCAACAACTCACTGCTAATACTTGTATTAGTCATTAAAGGAAGAAAGATGTTTTTATGTATACATATGCCATTATTCTTCTTGTGCTCTAATAGTACCATTTATGGCCATATTTTAATCCTTCTAGTTAGGGTGGGATCAGAATCTGACCCTTAACCATCTGGAAGACATGAAGCAAAATCAGAAGTTGCCCATGAGATTGAGATGGTAGACAGGTCTACCCATCTGTATATTTGATAAGAATGTACCAGACCCAAATACAACATGTATATGATGAACATATTCTTTATTCTTTTAAGGAGGGATATTAATGGCACCTGTGTATCAGGTGGAAGAGTGAATCCTATTCATTGGTTAAACATTTATGCTCAAGGATTTGAGGAGCTGTGTCAGAGGGCAAACATTTCCTTTGAGGTGCATTACTTGTCCTGATCTTCCCTTGATCACCCTGTGCAAGTGCTTGGTAGGAGCTTTTGACATCTGGGGTGCTATTTAACAGATGTATATCTGTATGCTTACACTGTGAAACATGTATTTGGAATTAATTATGGGGAAGAAATAAATGTCAGGTCAATCATGTTCCTCTTTCATTTGCTTCCAGTAAAAGTCTTGCTTTTTTTTTTTTTTTTTGGTGTTTGTTTACCAGTATTCTGGCTGTTGGTTGAGTACAGTTTGTGGAATAGGCTTCACTAATGTACTGTTGCTGCAGAGGACACTTTTCCTGTAAAATGGCCTTTCCTTATGACTCATTGAAACATTCATGCTAATGCCTCAGACAGACAGTCTCTTAAGGATATCCCCTTTTAAAAGCAGCAGCTGCAATAGGAAATGGTTTTATGTGTTTCCAGCTTTGTGTGGACTTACTGTATTCACAAGTCTAGTCTTCTTCAGTTACAGTTAGTATAGAGGGCAAATGGGGCTTCTTTCCATCCTGGGAAATGTTCACTGGGTTGCTACTGCATGGAGTGTTCATCCCTGATGCTTTTGTGCAGTAGTGGCTCTGAGGATTGAATTGTTTTGATGAGAGACAAATCAGCATAGTGAAGCTTAGGAAAATTATAAACCTGTGCCACAATAGTTATGAGTCTTAGAAAACTGTAATAATTGACCTGAAACGTATCACATCTGAAAAAATTAGATGCCAAATTCATGATCTCCTGGGTTTTCTGTCCTTCCTGGCAGCTAAATTATACCACACCAGAAATCCCTCAGTCTTGAAATATTTTAGTATTTTGGTCTTGGCAGAGGCGTATCTAGGGAGAAGCTACTGTAACTTGTGAAAAGGACATTTTTCAGGCTGGGACAGATTTTACCATAAATTGTTTATCTCTACTGCAAAGAATATCTGACATTTCCATTCTGTGGCTCTTGTTCCATGCTGAATTAGTACCACAGAAAGCAGATCAGCCCAGAAGTGAAGCCATAACTCTGTAAACGCCGTTAGCTCGGCTTGCTGCTGAAGCAAGCGATCCCAGCTTGCTCCTCTTCTCAGGTCACGTTTCTGTTGTGCTGGCACAAGCATCAGCTTGACTACATGATGCCATGGATCAGATGGATTAGGAGGACCCAATCAACAGAGTAAAGGCAACTTCTTTATCAGATTAGCTCTAGCTTTGATCATTGTCCTGCTTCAGGTCACCCTCCTGCACTAGTGTGAGGAGAGGACAGCGCGAGCGGGCTGCTTCAGTGCGCAAGCCAGTGAAAGTGTGCGTGGGACTACACCACCGTGGAAGGAAATGCTGGCTGAATACAGACCCAGGGAAATACAAGCCCTCAGTCTAGGAATAAAACCTGGAAAGCTGCCCTCGGCCTAGTGCTCTATTTTTTCACTTCAAAACAAAATTAATGGTGTCAATGTCCTTCAGAAAGTGACTTGAGATCTTATGCTTCTTATAAGCCGGTGAAAACAAGGGTAAAATAATTCCTGTTCTGCTCTTGCATGGAAATCTCCTTGAGTGTCTTAGGCAAATAGTGGGAAATGTTTTAACTGGAGAAGGAAAAAAATGCTGTACCTAAAAAGTGGCTTCAAGAGGCAGTGAAATACACACAAATAAAATATATTAAAAAAAAAAATTAGTTTTTCTCAGTAGTTGTGATACCACATCTCACTGGTTCTTTTTCATGTCTGTAACCCTTCTTAAAGTAGAGCTCTAAAACTCCTATTTACCAAATAAAAAGAAAACCCAATACCCCTTCAAAAAAAAAAGGTAGGAGGATGAACTCAGTCCTTCCACTGTTTTTCCCTGAACGTGGCCTCCTTTACCTATCACTGCAAAGAACAAGTAATTCTTTTCTTTGAGGTGATATGTAAAACTTAAGGAGGAGACAGAATATTTAGAAACCTGTTATGGTGTGTGAGAAGCTCAAAGTGGCCTTCTACATGAAGCAGAACATTAATATGGGGATTCTTATGTGTTTGTCCTCCTGACAGTGTGGCATAGTTGAAACTTCACATGTTAAATCAGCACACTTGCTCCCAAGGTAACTCACTTTATAAAATTCCATGAGAGTTTCCAGTAAAGACGGTCCAACAGTGAAGTTGAGGTATATGTCAAGTTTAAGATTTTGATACCAGTTTTTATGCATCCTTTTACATTTCCCAAACTAAGTCCCTATAAGACACTTCTTTACCCTCTTGCCTGGCAATAGAATAAAATAATCTGCCAAAGCAGATTGTCTTCAGAACCTTTATAATATGTTTGTCCACCATGCTCTCCTGGCATAGTGCCTTACTTGTGGAAACTTCAGAAGAAGGCTTTGTGCTTGCATGCCACCTCATTGACATGCTACCCAAAGATCTCTGTTTAAGAAGCAGACCGCTAAAGCTGTAATAGGTTGATGAAAACATGGTGTCTAGATGTCATCGGGACATTGTGGTTCCAAGTGCATGTTTGAGCAGGTTTGGGAGTGTGGCTTTGTGGAGGAAGGTGAGAAGAATCTCTGGAGTTTGATGAGGAAGGACAAGCCTGGTCAAACCAAGAGTCAAGCGACAAATCAAAAAGCATCTTGCTTTTTGAGACCAAATTAGGGTTTTGTAACCCAGCCCTAGGGGTTAGTTTATAAAAGATTGTTTTCATCTGTAAACCTAGCAATTCCTGGATGCTCAGTACAGACTGAACCCAGGGCTGGTTGCTTTGAAATAAATGATACCAGGCTCTAGAATCTCTGTTGGTTATGCTCCAAACACAGTGTTGTTGAAATGTGTGATGGGATCTGTGTGAACTCTTCTAAATCCAGGAGACAACTGCTAAGGCTCGAGGGTAAGAAGAATGACCCACTGCTAAGGTGTGAGATGAACACAGGTTTGCTGAGGCCTGTTTTGTGTGTACTCGTGATTCAAATGGCACAGATCTACTCACACTGAAATACAAACATAATTTAATGGTTATCTTGGAGGGCTTTGAAGAGCTGTCTATTGACACATCTCCAATACACCAACCCCAGTTGCAACTCTCTCTTATTTGTGATTACATAAAGAATGCCTTGCAACCGTGTTGTTCTGCCCTGTTGGGCTAATCTGAGTTGAAACATCTTGTTCATATAATGTGCTTCAGTGCTCTTTTATGAACTCCTGTGTACTGAGGCAAAGTTGTTGGAAGCCAGTCTTCTGTTTCCTTGTCTGCTGGGGATTTGGGGGGGGGGATAGGGGGGGATTGGGGCTGGTTTGTTTTGTTTTCCAGAAATGATCAGTCCTGCTTAGCAAATATGGAATTCTGGATGAGAAAACAAAGACTGACTTCTAATAGAGGTTTGGTTATTGAGGTGAAATAGTATCCCAGGCTGGGCAATGTAAAGAGAAACCCACCTGTTTGTATGAGATGCCATTAAAGTGCAGGAAGGTGGGGGTATAATCGGAGCCACTTTTGCAGGGGTGATTACATATAACAAAAGAAGGAACAGTGTCCCTGCCCCAAAGCTGCATTATATAGTCTGGTGTCCCCCTGAAACTCAACTCCCATGTTTCTTCCTTGACAATGGGACCTGAAATAACCTCTTGGTTTTGGTTTTTTGTGTGTTTTCAAGTATGTTCTTGCTTAAGGTTTAATTGGCTCCAGTCAGTAGGAAAGGGCTCCAAGGCTGATTATTTATGGCTTACTGTCAAAAGTGGCTATAAAAAGGGCAGTATTATCTTGGAGATGCTGGGAAGGAAAATGTGGTGGGGGGAGGGTGGGGGAGTGTGTGTGTGCACGAATGTGTTTTCTTGTACTAGATGAAATCAGAGTTTTGCTGTCTCAGCAGTGTGGTTTAAATTGAAGATTAACCCTTTGACCTTCACGGTGTCAAATCACTTACAGATGGATCACCAGTTATATTTTTTTCTTTTTTTTTTACTTTTGGGGTGAAGGGGGGCTTTTTTTTTTTTTTTAAAAAAAAAAAAAGGTTGTTTGTTCATGCAGCTGGGGCTTTTGAAAGGCTCAGAAGCCAATCTGATTAAAAACAGCACTTGGCTAAACTCTGCAAAATCCTACAAGCAAAAAAAAAGTTTAATCCTCTTGTGCACAATGCATAAAGGGTCTGCTCTTTTCTTTTTGTAATGTTAGAGCTACAATTATTTCTGGAGAACTTATCATTTCCCTCTCTCCCCTCATCCCTTGCTGCACCCCCTTGTTATGCTGATGGGATTAAAGTGTCTGCTCTTGAAAAGTGTAACTGAGTTGTTATTGGAAAAGAGAAGTGGTATGTTGCAATTTTAGAAATATAAATAACCCTGCTTCAACTGTTCTCCTCTACAGCATCAGCAGAACAGAAATCAAGTGTGGTGGCAGCTTTTTCTCTTCCTACACAACTTGGCCTTAAATGCGGAGGCGAACAGGAACCACACTGGGCAGAGGTGAGCTTCGCCCGCCTGTTTCAGGCCGCATCCAGTCTGCAGGGAGCACTGAACAAACACTGGTTCGGGGGCGAGACATTGCACACCGCCGGCCGGATGTGAGGACTCTGAATTTCTGATACTCGTCTTCAAGTTTGGGGGTTTTTATGGACTCTTCTTTGCTGCTGCCTGCCTCGTGAGGCAGGGAGCTCTTGTCCAACACTGTTAAAGGAAAGACAGAATGTGGGTGTGTTTGGTAAAGCTTGCTGCTGGTTCCCCGCGCCGGTGACCTCTGTGCAAGGGAGGCAGGTATTAGACTAACGGCTTCCTCTGCCCTGTGTGTCAGTCAGTGGTAGAGTGCAGGAGTGTCATTTTGGCTGCTAGTTAAAAATGATGTCTGGGACTGAAGACTCTAAACGTATTTTGGGTATCTTCCAGAGCAGAGATGCTCGATTCCTCCATGAAGAAAGTTCTTCTTGGCATTGAAAACATTTAAGTAGCTTATATCCAGCAGGTTACTTGTTTGCTGCGTGGGTTACTGTTTATTCCTTGCATGTGGTGTGAGAGAAAATCACAAAGAAATTTGATCTCTTCAGTCTTTCCATTGGGCACCAGTTGCAGCTCTCTCACATGAAGTTGTCCTTCGTCATTGCCATCAATAGACAAAATAATTTCAGTAGAACAGTCTTACACCTTCCTGGGGTTGCTGGTGGCTATTAGTTTCTGACACTGTTTGCTTCCAGCTCAGTGTTCACAGTGCCCGTGAGCCAGCATGAAGCCAAAACCATGGAATATGACACAAGTGTCATTCTTCTACAATGCTAATGTATATGTTTTTATTAGTTTTATGATGGGTGTTTATTTTGTTTTGGTTTTCTTTCCTCTTACTATAATGTGGTTGGTCAGGAAGGCTTGGCTTCCAGGCATCTGATAGTTTTGCTTCAGGATTTGACAGGGAAATTAGCAACTAGTCTGACATGTACACTGTACAAGCAGTCTCTCCATTACTCTAGCAGTCTGTCCACTACTCTAGTACGTAATGTTTGGAGGCTGATGTAAGCATATATTGACTGGCAGCAGTGATATTACTTCAAGGGAGATCTTCTAACAGTTCCCAGTTTGTATGCACTCAGAAGTTTGTCCATATGACTGACACTATTGAACCAGCACAGGGAAATTACCCTACTGAAAGGAAGTAGCCTTAAATATCGATGGCTACTTCTCTGTAGCCTTAAATATCGTTAGTTCATAAACCCAGTAACAACTAGGGTAAAACTCAAACAGAAAATCAATGCAGACTTTATTTTCTTCAGACCGTTTCCCTGTTGCCACTGCACCTTCTTGTAGGTCTCAAGTGATACAACCAACATGAGGAAGAGCTGTCCAGAGAATTACTCTTCAGTCCTGTTACAAATGTCGACTTCAGGTGTTGAGGAATTCTTCTGCTCTTGATCCATTCTGAAAAATAAGCATTACTGTACGGGAAGAGTAGTTTACTTGCACATATGCTTTATCCTCCACCCATCTCTGCATATCCTTCTCTAATTCAGCCTTTCTCTGGTATTCATATAATCTCATCATTGCACTGTAGTGTCTGGTAACAATTTGCTGAACACAGCTAAATTTGGACTTTATCCCTCTCTCCTAGCCCCATTCTCTTGATTTGCATCCTGCTCTACTGTGGCAAAATGTACTTTAGCTCCCTGAAAGAGGTCCCCAAGCCTTTTTCACTTTCATATACTCACAGTCACTCTCTTTCAACGTAAGGCGAGTTTATGTGAGAAAAGCTTTTTTTTTTATCCTCTTATGTTATTTTTCTAGCTAGAGCTAGAGTAATATGTTTGTCCGTGATGGTTAATAATTCATATAAATGAATCTCAAGTAATATTTTGGGGGGGTGGGTTTTATGGAGAGGGAGGGTGGGAGGTTTTTTTTAGGAGGGGGAATTGTTTTTGGTTTTGTGTTGTTTCTTTAAGCATGTGCACTACAGAGTTACCCAGAGGGATACAAGTGATGCCTGTGGCTGACTATGCTGCAGCAGTATGGGAAGCCACTCTCTGCCCATGTTGACAGAGATGAGGCTTTCCATAGCTTGCTTTGCACAGTCTGCTTGGAGTAAACGCTGGTCATGGGAGAGCAAGGACTTAAATGGGGGGGGAAAGCCTGAGGTGTAGAGCAAGCACAGACTGAACTGGGGACCCCTGAGACGCTGGATGTTAAGGAGAAGACTCTTAAATCCAAATCTCTAAAAGAGGCAGGAGTGGTAGCGCTGAGGCTCAGGAAGCAATGCAGCAATGCTGCCTGCCTGCATGGCATGCTCTAGGATGTGAAGCTTGCATTTTCCCACTGGTTGCTAGGACCCCTTTATCAGGAACAGTCGAAGCTACATCATAACAGCCCTGCAAACTATGAAAAATTCAGCAAGTGCATCTGATGCTTGAAGACCATCGTGAGCTTTCCCCTTCCCCTCTGCCTTGACTTGACCACCAAACAGGCCAATAAGGCCTGTTCTCTGGATGCGTAACCTGGAAAGATAGGTCTGGTACTGGTGCTTTCTGGTGTTGCGACCCAACCAGTTTCTCTAGGGTAAGACTCACCTTAACATGGAGAAACAAGTATCTGAAATTGTTCCTCAGTTAGGCTGCCTGCCTCAGTAGAGTCATTTGGCTCAGGGAAAGACACATCTTTGCCAGTCCATATTTCCCGCTGTAACAACAGACTTATCAAAATTGGTCATGCCAGGGTCTCAAGTTAAAATCTCCTTGAACAACAATACTTCAATGGAGACATAGAGCTAATGCTAGACAAAGGCTGACTTCCTACAATATGCGTGTTGGTTACTGGTGCCAGAGATTTACAACCACTGATAATATATTTTAATTATATTCCATATCTGCATATCTTGGAGAAAGGAAATATGTTCTGTCAACCCAAAAGTCTTATTTTGCTTCATGTAGGTTTGGAGGGGCAGGCTGGTTATTCACTTAGGGAGAAGCAGCTACTTCATACTTACAGTCTCACCTACTTGAGGAAATAGTGGTGAGATTTCACATATTTATCAACAGATACACAGATGCACAGCACCCATGTATTTGCCACCCATTCCATGTTAATAAGGCCCCTTGAACACGCACCGAGGAGATCTTCCCCGCAGAGTAGCTATGGACATGGACATACATTGATTGGGGAAACAGATCCAAGGAACATGCTTTAAGTCCTGTTAGTGAAGGAGTATGCTTGGCTTTTTAGATATTTGTTTGTCTTGGTAAAAGGAATAGGACACTGTTTCTCTCTGTGTTGTAAAACTACAGTCTAGCAATTTAGAAAGAACAGTTGGATCTTTCTCCTAAACTAAATTCCTATTTTTATGAGCAGTTCTTCAGAAGAACTTGAGCTGCTGCTGAAGGTACCAGCAGCCTTGAAGTATCTTGCTTGCCTTCCCCAGATCTCCAAAACACTTTCAGACCTCATCTCTCTTTCACTGAGGGATGGGCTTCTTCCTATCCCTTCCCGCCTTCCCATCCTTTTGAGTATCTTGTAACTTGCCCATCCCTGGATCCAGCAAGACTGGTGCTAGTAGGGAATAGTTAGTTTTACTTTTGTTTCCTGCAATTCTTGAAAGCTGAGCCAGTAATTGCAAAGTGGCTGCCCAGGGATAGCTGCAAACTGCCATAAATAGGATACAACAAAGGCAGGGGAGAGGATGAATTTGCATGGAAGGGGTTGCTGTTGGATCTGTGTGTGAGACTGCAGCCTCCTCCCAAGGTGCTGATAATCCCTGGTAGCACTGAATCCCTGCATTACTGATCACATATCTCAGTTTAAATAGCTGGTTGTTACTAAATGTTTGTTGGCTCAACTCTTGTTAGAGGAGTCCTGAAAGAAACTTCCTTATCAGCCTTTGCTTTGGAGATGTGTACCAACAAGGGAAAAGAGGCAAGTCCTGTCCTTGATGTAGAAAGGGTGATTGCAAAGACATCTTTCTTTCTACTGGCCGTTTACTTTGTCCCCTCAGGCCTGGATTAAAGGTGCAGGTGATGTGTGCATGTGAGGTTACTACAGTCCTGGAGTTGCTCCACAGCAGTCACTGGAGCTGTACCCAAGGTTGAACTTCATTCAATGTGGGGCTTGGCACTCTTCTGGGAAACTGCAGATTCTGCCCATTAGTAGACTAGGGAGAAGGGTTGGGTTCTTTAAGAAAAAGCAAAATTAGTTGAGGCAGTTGTTGCAATGTGACCCCTTCAATTCTACAGTGAATTCCACCCTTCCACTGCTGGTCCTGACCCATATCTCTGCTGAAGCTGTAGGAATGGTGAGACCGTAACATGCTGAATGGTGTGCTATTGAGGGTATTTTTAAAGGGAAGAACAGGGAGAGCATTCAGCATATGTGCTAGGATAAAACGAGAATGTGGATATGTGGAGGTCTTGCCTTGTTTTACCAGCAATATTTACTGCAGGATTATAAGTAAAAGGACCATGGAATGCCTGTTCGTATTCATGGGAGCTCTGCACATGGACCAAGCACTATTGAGTATTAGCATAATTTGACAACAAAGGTATAATAGTGTCCTTCAAAAGAGTCTGTCTTTCAAACTGGCATTTGTGATCATTTGCAAAAATGCCTACCTGTTGCCTTTGATTGTTTTAGCAAAAAGAAATACCTCAAGGAATTGATAAAAGATCCTAGGACAATCTTTTACAGTTCCTAAAGACTTCACTGGTCTCTGTTTCTTTGGTTTGCATGTGTTCACGCAGGTGTTACACAGCTCAGTTCTTCTTCACCAGGAAAAGCAGAAAAGACCAAACACATCAAATGCACTGGAATGTAATTGTGTGCGTGTGTGTGCGTGTGTGTGTGTGTTCTTAAACTGAATGCAGTCTGACATCCCTTACCCCTTCTTTCTTCCACGTGCCTCACCTTCCCCCTTAGCCACAGAAAGGAGGGTCTCTTCCTGCGAATCCCATGCTGGAAGTTGGTTTCTGGGAAGCGAAACCTAATGTCTGTCGGCTGTTTTTTAAAGCCATGTTTCAGTTCTGTCTTCAGACTCTTTGCTGCCTTTGGGGAACGGAGGGGTGGGAAGGGTAGATTCTTAAACTGTTTTTAAAATCTATTATGGAAATTTTGCATGTATAAAGTTATTCTTAAATCTAAAGGAGTCTCCCCCATTTGTGGACACAGCTCCAGGAGAGCATCGTCACAGATTCCCCAGCTCCGGTTTTGATCAGACTATTCTGAAAGGAAAATTTGATGACAAAAGGGGAAGAGACCGGTGTGATGGAAAGATGACATTGTCAGTATCTCCTTAAATAAATGTCAGAAGTTAGGCTTGCAAAAGGGAAATTTCAAAACAGCCCAAGGGATTTGTATGTCTTTTTCCACTGGGTGCATTTGAAAATCCTGCCACTAAATTTCAGCTTGGGTATCTATCTAGACTGTTGGGTTTTTTTGGTAAAACTAATCCTGTATCTCTTCTTCTGTTCTCTTCAATGGTATGTAGTACAGTCTCCCACATTTCTAGGTAAAATTCACTGATGAGAGTACTGTGAAATGTGGATTCACATTTTCTCCTTCCCCTTCCTGCATGACACTTTTACTTTAGTGGGGTACCTTTTTTTTTTTTTTTTTTTTCTTTTTTTTAAAACTTCAGGAGTCCTCATCTGGAAAAACAAAAAGGGTAAGGTGAGCTAGAATTTGCAATGTACTTAAACTTTCCCTCAATGGAGGGTTTCCCCATGAGTTCTGATACTCACCAGAATATGATACTGTCCTGCTGCAGAAGTAAACCCGATGCTCTCCTGTGAGATTTCTGTCTGGATTAGTCCTGAAGTGCACACACCTTCTTTGCCATGGACTGAGACCCAGTGAGAATGTAGCATTTTGTTTATCTTGGTTGTGTGCCTCCAGGACTCCTGCCTGTACCAATAGTGACTGGGCAGAGCTCCTTTTTTTGTTTTTTTTTTTTTTTGTATCTGTGCAGTATATTTGCTTTGTGCTTTCTTTCTTTGGTGCTTTTTAATACTTTAATACTTGGATTTTTTTTCTAATAACTGGTACAATTTTTAATAAAATTGTTAAATTCCTTGCCTGTGTTCTTTGCTTTATTTTTTAAGGGATGGAGGGCATTTACACAGCTGTCCTGTTCTGGAGTTAACCAAATCAGTGATACAATTTGGGTTGTTCAACTTTTAAAATGTCTTGTAGATCCTTTTATGTGCACCCTAATACCAGGCCCTGGAACAAAGACAAGATTTTCTTTCCAGATTGGACTGTTCTCCTTGGCCATAATTTAATTTATGAAATAGTCTTTCAAGGAGGTATATTCCCATGCTTGGATAGAGAACTGCTGCTACTTGGAGCTGCAGGGTTAACTTGCTGCTTCAAATCAGGAAGATCTCTTAAGACATGTGTGGGATGCATCCTCCAAATTTGCAAAATGTGACCTTTGGTTGATGGCTGCTTACCTACTGCCTACACACGTACATTCAAAGGCACTCAGGCTTTGAGAATAAAGACTCATTGCATGGTAGTCCTACTAGGGCAGTACGGTTCTCACTGGTCTTCT
The DNA here is from genome assembly GCF_018691265.1 of Tyto alba. Lineage (NCBI taxonomy): Eukaryota > Metazoa > Chordata > Aves > Strigiformes > Tytonidae > Tyto > Tyto alba. The sequence continues at coordinate 13,298,005 of NW_024881280.1, forward strand.
GACGTAAAGGCAGCAGAGGAAGGTGGCTGTGGCTTTGAGAGGGCTTGTAAAGTGGTAATGACTCCCTCAAACACAGACATGAGAATGTCTTGGCCATCCCAAGTGACAGCAAGACACATTTTGGTAATCATCAGGCCTGTCCTTAATTTTTACTCTGTTCCTATAGGGAAAAACTACCTCCATTAAATAACAGTAGTTAACCTGAGTGGAGCAGAAATGGTGGTGTGTATTGTGAATTGTTTATAATATAGCTGGTCAAATTCCTTCAACCACATTCCTCTTCCAGTGCGATGCTGCTGGTACAGTGTTCATGGGAGGCTTTGGGGAACCCAGTTAACAATCCTACCCGATGTTAAGTTGCCTCGGCTGGTGTGTGCGTGTTACAAAAGGGTCTTTCATTCCAAGAACACATGATGTGTGTGGTATGAAAAGCCACATGTGCATCTAAGACCACAGGGGGAAAAAGACAGTTTTTCTTTTCATTGTATTAGATCTAGTGAGAAGTGTGTCCCCTGGCCAGCCTCATGTGACCGTGAAAGAGCCTGTTGTAACACACTGATACAAGGGGACAGAAGTGAGATTGACTTAGATGGAAGGGTTGGCTCTGAATTTTCTCATTCTCGTGTAGTTAAATTCTCACCATTAATTAAACTCTTGCTCTTAAAGGCTTTAATAATTCTTGTATCAAAGCAATTAACTGCTTTTAAAATTAGCAGTTTGTAACGCTACCCCAGAAGCATTTGCCAAAGCGGCAGGACGCATTGCACCTTGCTCAAAGCAAAGGCAAGTGCACAGACATATGGGCGGCCTCCCTTCCTCTGAGATCTCCTTGGCTTTTTGGTTTGGCTCTGTCATGACTGGCTGTCTGTCACCCAGCCGTGGCAAAGTAGACTCAGGGTGCATGGGAACATTGTCAGGGTTAGGCATCAGGACCAAACACTACTGGCTGGAACATTCCTATTACAACAGACATTAATACACTTTTTTTTTTTAATAGTTTGAAAGAAACTAGATATCCTAGAAAATGTACTTCAGAAAAGCTTTCTTTTTAAAATACTAGGCCTGCATACTAACAGAACATTTTCAATTTATTTCCAGCCATGGCCCCTTTCATGGCAATCACAACATGTCCCTCACTTTCTGTACTAACATGACCAGCACTTTAAGGGAAAATGAGTTCTGTTATTAACTTCCTAGCGGTATGCTGTAGGGACAAGGTAAAAAGTTTAAGTAGGATTACTGCTTCAAGGAAAAAATGTTTATCAAGAAGTGCTCAGCCTGTCTCGTTAAAAATAATAAAGCACTCTGAGGACGAGAATGTTCTTTGGTTGCGCAAGCTACTGCACAAAGCACTCTATTTCATGGCTCTGGCTGCTGAAGTTTAGAAGCCACTATAGTATATGGGTTGGGGAATATTTTTCAAGCACTCATAACATTATTTTACGGTGCAGTAAATGTGCCTGTCCTTAGTGTCTGCAATGTATATGCAAGCTTGGAAGGACCTCTACTAACCAGCTTTCTGCTTGTGCTCTCATACCTGAGTAATTCAGAAATAATCCAGGCCCACTTCCTCCTTCCCACCCCCCCACCCCTTTCTGTTTATGGAGAGATGGAGTTTGGGAACAAAAAAGTGTCCCAAAAGCAATTTCTGACAGTTTTGGGATGTTGGTGTTAAAATGCAAGGGCTTCATCGTGCAGCTGCTTCATTGTGCATATCACTGGTTCCTGTTGAAAGGCTTGAACTGAAAGAAACCTGTTTCCAACAGAAATCTAACAAAGAGTGGATGATAATTTCTGGCAGCGAGTTGTCTTCCACCTGACATGATGCATGGTACCCTGACACACGTACAGAGTCCGACAACAAACCACCAGGCATGACGCACTGACGTCAGTATTCATATTCCCCTCTATAAGTCCTTTAAATCTCGATTTCTCTTAAATGAATTATGTTCTCTGTAACATTCATAATGGACTCTTTTCTTTCTCCATTAAAGTCTGTGTCAGCATTCTCCTTCTCTGTGTTTTGCCTCAGGGCTCTTGATGTATACAAAGGCTCCTCTGTTTTCTGCTCTTAGTCACACGCTTTCACTCTTAACCTCAGCGCTATAAACTAAACATCCACCCACTATGGCTGGAGATGACCCTGTTTACGTCTGCTGCTCAAATCACGACAGCAACAGTCATGAAACTATGTTTTCATGGAGACAGTTAGCTCTTAATAAGAGGACAATAAGGCTTGACTTCTTATAAGACTACCAGTTTTTGCAAAATTTTCAACAGAAACAAATAGCTGGGAAGAGTTAATGGCATCTGTAAAGAAATGGCATGCTTCAACCACTTTAATTCACCACCTTTTTTAGTTACTGTAGGTGATTCTTTGTAGCAGTCCACTGCGGTGGTGGGACATGCCAAGTCAACCCGAGACGGCACAGGTAGGGGAGTGAGGCTTACGTTCATGTCTCAGGGCTGGTCATGGTGATCGGCCTGGACCACAACTCTCCGCTCTGCCAGCACTGAGTGCAGAACAGCAGGGATGCCCACACTGCCAAGAAATTCCCATTTTTGGATGCCTTTGCTACCAACCTTACTGCCACAACTGCTAAGCAGGGGCTTGGTTGAGAGGATGGCTCTTCCTAAGGACACCACTGGCCCATAGGAAACAGGGTGAGCAGCGATGGGTTTGGGAATACAAGGGAAAGAGGCAGGAACACTGTTAGCTCATGATGTGGGACAGCTTCTTTTGCAGGTGGCTGAAACAGGCTGTCAAGCTGGAGCCAGGTTTACTTCTCTGCAAGCACAACGGGCTGAAGAGTGTGCTGGGAGCAAGGTGCAGTCCCCCATGAGGGGCTGCTGATCTCCTGGCTGGGTCTGACCCCCACCCTGCCCATGCTCACCTGCTGGGCTCCCTGTTCATCATTTAGCAAGAAGGTGGCGAGATGCTGTTATTATAAAAAGGATTATAGTGTCTTCCAACAGGTCTGCCTGCAGCTCTGCCCACCGTTTCCAGCGCCAGGGCAGCAGCTTGCCGGGGGTCCCCGCACCGCTCCCCTTCGTGCAGGGAAGCCTGGGGCTCTGCAGCCAGCAGCCAGCTCACTCGGCCTCCTCGGCGCTCGCACACAGCCCTCCTCCGACAGGACAGGGTCGCAGAGCTCATTTTGCCTGTCAGTGCGAGCATGGTCCCTGTAGAATACTTCCTGGCACTTTCATTATTCTAATTTTAAATATCCCAAGTGAATGCCTTTCTACTGTTTCCCTTGAGAGACTGCTGTACCTACTAATAAATCTCACTGACAAAAGGTTTTCCCCAATATCCATCCTAACTTCTTTCTCTCTTAATTATATTCCAATACCCTAGTTGTATGTCCTTGTGTCACTTTGCAAGGAAACCTTACCAAAGTCATTTCTATAACTAATGCACCCCAGAGCCCACTGAACTCCTTGGCAAAAGCTCCTGCTGACTTCAATGTACTTACAGCTCTGCCTTCCTGCTCGGTGCAAGCCCATATCCCTGAGGCTGGCATGGTGCGGCACAGCAAGGCTCGGTCAGTGTTGCCACCCAGCCCTTTCAGTGCTGCCCTTGTCCTTGTTCTGCCTGGGATCACCTCAGTTCAGCAAGGGTCTGAAAGTGGAAAACAAGATGTATTAACCCAGGATAACTTTCAGGCTTTTGGAGGTGCCCATCACCTCTGCCTGCTGGCTCTGGCAGCTGGTGGGATTCAGGGCCGAGGCTGCAGCAGGATGGATTGGTACGTATGTCCTGGAGGCACTTCACCTGGGAGCAGCAACCTGGCTCTACCACCCAAGTACTGCCAGTCTGGCAGTCATGGCTGTGTCCCTGCGTGGCAATATATCTACCTGGGGTTACACTAGCAACAGCAACATGACATTTGTTGCTGCAAAGTCGGATGTAGTAAAGCATTTCCCTTCATTTCCTTCTCTGTATGATCGTGAGTCATGGTTCTTGGGAGTAGATAACAGGGGGAAACCAAACAGTGCTTTGAGTTGTGCCCAAACATGAACAAATACTTAATCAATCAGGGGTTTATGAGAAAAAGAAATGTTTAATGATGTAAGCTCTCATTTGGAGCTGACATTATGTGGTCCTTATGCCTCCACCTGAAGTAGGTGCTTTACCTTCAAGTAGCCTCACCCCACAGAAACAAAACCATCCTCACTCCTACTGCAGCAATTCAGTTGTCCTTTGGAAAAGCAGAACCAAAACAGAACACCTGGCTTTGCACCAACTGCCCACAAAGTTGGCCTGGGGGAATTTCCCTTGCTGGAGAGGGCTACCACAGCCCACAGCTGCAGCAGAACTCTCCTTGGCATGGTGGATGTGGCTTGCAATTGCTAATATCCCACTGTGTTGTGAGCTTTAGTTAAAGGTGCTTGGAGTCAGTCAACGAATTTGGCATTTTACCAGTGCCTATTAGAGAAAAAGGAGGAAGATGGGCAAGAGAATTATTACTACCAGGTGTTAAGCTCTCTTGTAACGTAGGGCGCAAAATTAGATCCATCAAGGGGCATAGGTGCTCACCTGTCCCTTTTGGTACTGAAGTCCACACCCACAGTCTCATCCAGCTGCTGCGCAACCTTGGAGGGGCTTTCCTCTTCCAAGTTCCCAAAAGCCTAAAATTCTGCCTGAAGCACTGAACGTCTCAGGACCAATCTGATGCCAAAATCCTGTATGATCTGCTAAGCTGGTGCTTTTCTGCCTCTTGAGCTGTCTGTTGGGGCAGCCTGTTTCAGGGCGGACCACCAAAGCAGGGTTCACAAAAAACGCAGTGTAGAATGATTCTTCCTCTGCTGTCAGCCAACAACTCACATTGGAGCACCCATCCAGAGTCGTCATCTGCTGCCAGACAGGATCTGAGCCTGGTGCTCTCTGCTCCCAGAGGAGTGCCCTGCATGTGACTGGTCAGAATGGGCTGCTCTCAACTCCTCCTGTTGAAGCCATAATGCTTAGATATTTGGAGGGTCAGAGATCAGGGAAAGAGAGGGAATACGACCATCTTAGGGCTAGCAAAAGCATGGCATGAATGTAAAATCTGTGTTCCTGTTTACAATCAGTTGAGTTTGTGGGTTCAGTCTTTGAACCAGATTGAGGGAGCCTTCCTTGTGAGGTATTCAAAGCCTGGACAGAACTCTTCTCATTTTCTTTGTGCCTCAGTGGCCCTCCCAGCTGGCTTCCCACTGAGGACACTGGCCTGGGTGGCCTCTGCTCTTAGACATCTGCTGCTTCTTACATTGCCTGAGGGGCAGCTCAGGTTCCTGGTTCAGTGTGGTGGAGCTGATGGAGAAGCTAGGCACCTAAAAGGTGGGTATTGCAGAGTTCAAAGTTAGGAGGCTAGCTTCCCTTTGTCTTTGTGTTTCTACTTATGCATTACTGTGCAAAATAGGGTAGTGCATTTTGTTAATCTCAGAATAGACGCAGTTCTATAATGGGATATTACTTCTGTGCACTGCACTTCTTTGTCTGCGATAAGATATGGTTTCAAATGTCTCTTTTTTTGTTGAGTTGGTACTTGTCCAGAGCACTTCTTCATCTTGCCAACTGGTGATTAATTGGCTGTACTGAAAGGTTCAACACTTTTCTGTATGTTTATCAGAGGAGGTAGAGGAATGTGTGCTCTATATAGAGTAAAAGCATGCCCTAAGTGGGTTTAAAAATGGGTCATCGCTTGCTCATTTTAGAATCTGTGCCCTTAAAACACATAAGGAAAGGTGCCCTACCTTTTTGATACCATTTTTTAAAAACTTAATGATGAGTGGGAATCTCAGTGGGAAGTTCGGAGACGTCTGTTTATCTTCAGGTAAACACAGTAGAGACAGCTCAAGAACAAACCTCCTTGTCCTACCCCAGTGTTGTCAGCTGTCATAAAGAATGTGGTTTTGTCCCTCATTGCAGGAATTTCCATGATGATGATACATTTTTTGCCTCCTGACATTTCAGGGGGAAAAAAAAAATTTAAAGGACAGAGGCCTCCTATGCAGAGCCTTGTCAGCCACAGTTTCAGTTACAGTACCTGTGCTGACTGAGATGTCTTTCAGCATGCTGAGCCCTACATTAAGGCTTTGGAGGGTTAACGGTCCACTTCGCAGCTAGGAGACTGGAGAACACTGAGCAAAGCTTGGAATGGGACGCAGCTCTCTAATTCACAGAACTATGCCTCCGCTACTTTCTACGTAGCCTTTTAAAAGGAAATCCCAAATTAGGACCTTCTACAATCCATGTTGTTGCCCTTCTGCAAGAGAACTTCATGAAGCAATTTGACCTTGTTCCTACTTCTATGTTAGCATCTGATTCGTTAGCCCTAAGGTTGGAAATTCATGCTCTTGCAACCAGACATCCATGGTTCATGTCTTGCAGATGACCCAAACATGGGTGTGTTTCAGCTGGCCATGATGCTTGTAACCACTAGACCACAATCTGCTCCCAGAGCCAATAATAGCAGGAAGATTTCTGATGTTCAATTTTCAACAAAGATGTCTCACTTGCAAGACATTTTGGAGTGTTGGCAATGTTAATAAACTGACAGGGACCCTAGAAATGGTCAGACAGAATTTGAAATGGAAAGGTAGGACAAAAAAAAAAAAAAATTCTTTAAAGCATTTTCTAGTCTTGTTTTTTAGTGTAGGTTTTGTTTGGTTTTTTTTTTTTTTGAGTGACTCACAATTTTTAAATTTGTGGTAGGTTATAGTGTTGCCAAACCTAATATATCTTATCCTTCATCTAATCCTCTCTCCAAAGTTTTTATGCTTATTCAGTCCTTGATCTGTCTTTTGGGATGGCTTCTAAGGATACCAACCAGTAGCAGATGTGATAGTTGTTTTTTTTTCTTTTTTAATGTGGACATCTCCTGAAAGAATTGCACCAAAATAACAAAACAGCAACAGCATTTGGGGGCTACCAAACACTCTCCAGACAGTCGGTACTTTCGGTCATTGCCAGCCTAATTTGATTTGAACCGGGAACTGATAAAGAAATGCTGTCAAGCCCAGGCAAGTTATGTTTCTGCTTCTCCATCTGAATCATTTCTTGACTGCTTGTTGAATGCTTGAGAGCAAGTTGGGTGCCTTCCAAAACAAAGTAAAGATAGCCTCCCTGTCCCGGAGAGGTTACAGTGCAGAGACTACCCAGCACGTAACAGCAATATTCCCTGTGTATGGGAAGCAACGGAGGCGGTTGATCATATGGATCATGTAGGCAGGACCTAAATGCAGATGTGAGGCCATATTAGTTGCTTGTTTGTGTTCTTGGCCTGTTGGGGTTCCCCGGCGCACAGCCCTGGGAAGCACTTCATGTCAGGGGCAGGAGGGACGCAGCCCAGGGCAGGTCACTGAGCCAAGATATGTCCTACTGGTTGCACTAATGTTTTAAACATGTAATGTTTTAAACTGGGCTTAGTAAAAGGATTTTCATGGACATCCCACATGATCTGAGAGGCCAAGGCTTAGTTACCAAGCCTTTCAACAGGAAAGGAGGCTTCTGGATCAAAAATTATAATGTTTTAGCGTACATAAATTACAGGTTCATCTCTCTATGTACTGACAGTTATAAACAACTCTTTCTTGCCTCTAGGTCAGATGTATGGCTTTGACCATAATTACATTCTTTGCAGATAACTTATTTTTGTTTTGGGTACCAGAGCTTTTGTAATGGACTTGGCCTTTGGATTACTGTTTGTGTCCCCTGCTCCCCTTCTTCTGCCACGACTGCCACCTCCTGCTGCCAGCAGCATCTGGGTGCTCAGGCCAAGGGACACGCAGCATGGGTGGCGAGGTGGTGTGCGGTGAAGGGGGGCTTCGCCCTGCCTGCCTGCCAGAGGAGGAAGCAGTGTTCTTCATCACTCTTGTTTCCTCCTGTCCTGCAGTCAGGTTTTCTGCTTGTTTTTCATTGTGCCCTTCACGTGTTTTCCATCTCTCCAGAAATCACTGGCTTTGTTTAAAATAGACTCAGAGTAGCTGCCAAGACTTTATCCAGAGAGAGAGAGAAAAATGCACGGACGCCAAGTTCCTATAGAGTTATCAAAAGCTTTCACTCCCCATCAAGATCTCTGAATATACCAGAAACCTGGTCTTCTCAGGAAGAGCTCTGCACAGTCACTATAGCTCTTCCTGCAAGAGCCACCAAAGCATTTCTGCCCAGGAGAGTGCACCTCAGCTCCCAGTGAGCTTCCAGTGGTGTCTTCCAAGATCTGCTTGTAAGTGCCCTCACAGGTCTCTTACATACTGGGATTTTGGTCTGTCTTGGCAGCGCATTGAATATATACAGAAAAATCACAAAGTTAGAGGAAAATGGCTTAGGGATGTTTGACTCAGAAACATTTAAAGGTACCACGCTCATAAAGTAATTTCATCAGAGCACAGCTTTGTGTTGTAGGCTTGTGGCCAAAGAGGATTCACCTTGAGGGTCTTTGCTGGGTATGTTTGCCTTCTCTTTATGCTTCACCACCTTTTTCTAACCCAATCCTAAAGGGATTTTCTGCTTTGTCTCTGAAAGAAGATGCTATTGCTAAGTAATTCCCAGCTGGGAGCTCAGCCTCTCCTTCTCTCTGCAACAGTTCAAGTCAGCAAGATGATAAGTACATGTAAAATTGAAAACAGAATCAGCTCCTTCATCACCACAGCAAAAGATATTAAAATGGAGATAAAAACTGATGTCTTTTGCTTTTAAGTAGAGCAGTTTGATTTACCTCTGGCTTTTGGACCTGTTTCCTAATATTTCTTGATCAGAAAAGCTCACTGAAAACACTTGAGATGGCTGGTGGGGAGAGACTTTCCTAACAGAAGCCGCCCTCTGACAGAAAGTAAAGGAGCCTGGAGCAGGCTTTATGAGCACCACTCCTCCTACCAGGAGTGAAAACGCAACAGCTGAAAGCCAGCAGCTCTGATGTTTCAGTTGCTAGAACAGGCTGTGATGTACATTTAAAAGATAACAGGGGCTAAGGGGTGTCCCTTGCACACCTGGGTTCCAAAGGGGCAGCGAGGTCTCGTTTTAACTGGGGCACTCTGCAGCCTCTTCCCGCCCGCTCTTTCACCTCGCAGTACAGTGTCAGGGAGGGAAAGCTGCCTTGTCTGAAAGAAGTGTGTGCTGGATGCCAGATTTTTTTAATGTTTAAAGGGGAGGGAGAGTTAAGATTTTAGATTAAGTGTAAAAATTACGATCTGCTGTTTCTCCTTCTATAGCTCATCTCCCTGCTCCCCTTAAAGGGCGTCCTTCTCTGCTCTCAGCTCTGTCACAGGTAATCTTGGTTTGGTGCAGCTGGTTTTGTTATGTTCCTCCTCTTACTTTTCCCAGGAAAATAACATTATCGTGACACTATTTTTCTCTGCACGCTGAAAGAGTCTGATACAAGCAGAGTCTTCTACAAGTCCTGGCTGTAGATTGCATTAGTGAAGGCAGTGCAGGTATTCTGTGAGGCCTGAGGGAGCTGGATGCCGAGGTCCTTCCCAGATCGGCCACCAGCACGGGCGCAGTGTTTTCAGGGAAATGGGAGTGTCTGATTATGCCTCCCATGTACATGTGTGTATCCTTACTGTGATTAAGTCTGCAATTATGGTAAGCACATGGAGAACTCAATGCACAAAGTATGAACTCGTTGTTTTGAAAGTCTGGGCAATAACATCTTGATGAGTCACTTCATCTCTGTAAATAATGGCTGAAAATTACTTATTTCTTCATAGGTTTGTGAAGATTCAGAGTACTTCAGAAAGTGTTTTGGGGAAAACTGCTGCTCCTAGTACTATTATAAATTAAATCTTTGGTCATTCACCTCATTCATGGTGTTAATGCTCCATAAGAAAGGAGTGCTACTTTCTTTGTTTTTTTTCCTAATACTGTTTTTCTGCCACTTCCTGCATAAGCAAGGAATGCTCATGTAGCCCCAAAAATTCTTGAGTCACAAAACACCTTTCTATCTAACCCAGTGTGCTGAATACCTAATTCAGGACTGTGATAAGTGGTGATCAGTTCTCTCAGAAATCCACTAAGTGTTGATGAGACACACACCTACCCCCCAACTTATATTGGGGAGGGGGGAAGGAAGTAAAGAGACAGAGTAACACAAAAACACTAGTGCTATGAAAAACAGAGTGAGGTGTGAGAGGGAAGAGATGCAAGACCCTGAGTAACCAGCAACAACAAAGCACAAATTAAGCCTTTGCACAGCAAACAGAAATATGTAAAAGGCATCAGACCAGGATGCTGCTTCTTTAATTCTTTTTGAACAGCTCTGAAAATGAATTAATGGTTTCTAAACCTAACAGGTAAGTTTGCAGCAAGCAGAAACATGAGAATAAAGAGGGTGGTAAAGCAATATTAAAAAAGAAGATTACAGACTGGAAATTGGGCTCAGTGCAAAATCTTTTTTTCTGTCTTTTTTTTTTTTTTTTTTTTTTTTTTTAGTTACTGTAACTATAAGCAAGCAATGTGTGCCAGAGGAAATGAGAATTTAAGAAAATATAGACAGCTTGGCAGGGCCACAAAATGAAAGCTTTAAGGAAAGAAAATTTAGAGAACAGAAGGAAATATTAGTTGGAGAAATGATAGCAGCATAGAAACATCAACTTTTCAAAGATATGATTTTGCACCCAACTTTTTAACATCAAAGTTCTTCACTGCATGAAAATGGTAAGTTTTTTCATATTGATCCTGGGGCAGGAAATTATGTGCATGCTTTTTTTCTTAACCTGTTGGGAGAAAAAAATGCATAGACAGAGGCAGGGAAAGAGGAAACCAGTTCCAGCAATTTAATAGTTAAGGTGTTGGAATAGTTACCAGACACTGTTTCTGTAGAAATGATGAAGCTGAGATTTAGAAGACGTTGAAAGAATTGTGATTCTGAATGGCCAAATACACATTAGTGCCCCCACCTTGACACAAATAAACCACAGCTGCCTGGACAGCATAATTCCCTCTTGGCTTGAAACTGTATATGTTATTTAGAAGGCTCTCTGAGAATAGAAGTAGCCCAGTGAGAGATTCATAGAGAAGCCAGGGATCTAAAGCTGACCCAGCAAATAACTGCTTCTCGCTGCCTGTGCACGAAAACTGAGGCAGTTGGATCCTCAGCAAAGGTAGCTGGAAATACAGAAGAATAAGCCCTGATCCTTTCCTCTAAGATAACAAAGCAACAGCAGGTGCTCAGAGGCTGCTGTGAAAGGCCTGGTGTTCGATCCCTACTAGCATGAAGCTTGTACTGCCATGTTGGCCTTCGGTTGGTTGTCAGCAAGGAGCGGTATCTGGCTCCTCCTTGTTCTGTAATGTGTAATTTTTAGTCCCTCCAATACGTGAACTTTCTGACCTGTTTACTCAGTGCTTCCAGAGGCCATTCATTTCCAAACATTATCATGTTACAGGTACTTGGAGTCCCCAGTTCAACCCTTTATAGTAGTTATTTATTACTCTGGTTGGATCTGTGAATGCTGAAGCAGCAGTTTTTTACTCACCAACTGTCCCACTGCAGAGCTGCACCCTCTGCCTTTGCCACCCACAATGCTCTGGTCCTTGTGCAGGGGCTGCTTTGGCAATTCAGTCAGCAGGATGGTGCTGGGTCCACAACCCCTTAGCCTGCAGACACTGTGCTGGCCATACACGCAGCTCCCATGGGAGGCATCAGATCCGTCACGCTGGATGCAGAGACATCAAATTATCCATGAGGCCGAAGATGGAAAGGGCAGCGTGCCTGTGGCTGCCTTCCACAAAACTTCACTCCAGGTTCTTATGGAGCATACTCAGGAAAAAAAAGGGTAATGGGAAGAGCTTGGTAGCATGGTGGGATTTTTGGGTTGCTTTGTACTTGTTCTCAAGGTATAACAGCTTCCAATCATTGGTCTAGAAGTGAAAGGCTGGTCAGCCTTTCTGTTTCAGGAAGATGGTGGAGTACAGCTTGTTTAGACAGGGTCTGCCAGAACCAGCAGTCTACCCATAGCGATGTGAGACTCAGCCTAGGATGGAAAACTGGCCCGAGAAAACTAAATATTTGAGCAGCTAATCTGTGCTACGTTATCAGTACCCAAGCTGGGTAATTAAAGCTAGCTCTTGCACAGCTACAAAGTCTTTGGTCATACCTTTAGGTTGCAGTGTAGGCAGACCTCTGGTCTCTGAGATCATTTGCTTCAAGCCTCCCTTTGTAATTATTTAATGTGCTAAATGCGTTGTATGGTGGGATTTAGGGATATTTAGTCAGACATAAATACCCCTGTAGATATGATGGAGAGCACTCCTTGATGCAAATCACTGCTATTCATGCGTTGGGATATTATGCTCCAAGATGCTGCACTGTGCTGGGACAGGCAGGTCACTGCTTCCCAGAAGGAAGCAACCACGAATGTACCGTACACACAGTTTTCCCTTTCTTTTGCCCTTCAGCCTGCCAAGTGCTTTGGTAACCTCACAACTGCAGACATCACATGAGCAAATCTTTGGATGTTTGCTCCTATCAGTCCTGTTGGTTAAACATTTGGGAAAGTCGACTATATCATGCAGCTCACAGAAATGCAAGAGGGATCCGAAAGGGTTTTGCAAATGGTATTTAACTCACAGTTCATCTCATCTAATTTAAGGAGTTCAGCTGGAATACTTAAATTTATGGTTTGGCACATCAGCTAACTTCCTAACATCCAGAGCAAGTTGCCTAGCTCCTAGCGATCCCTTACCCACTACTGGGGTGCTGCTTCCCCAGCCTGAAACACCACCTCCATCCTGTGCAAAGAGACTGGAGACCAGGAGGCACCTGTCTTTGTCCCACTGGGAATTCCCCTGCTTGCAGTGGGGTAGGTAGAAGGGGGAAATGTTGTCTCATTAAGTCCCTGGGATATGGGCAAACCTCTCTGCTGGACCTGACTGCCTCACATCCCTGGCAGGTGTGATCTAACGCACAATAATGTGTGTTCCCCTGAAATGGCTTTTCTTACACCTGGAGACACCCTGGGATGTCAGTTGGCTTAGCCAAAGCTGGGAGAAGCAAGTTGCTCCTTCGCAGGAAGCTGGGGGAACCCCTGACTACAGGGGGAAGGCTCAGAGGTGCTGCTGGGGGAAGGTATGGAGGTGAGCCAGGGTCAGGTAAACCCACTGGCCCACGGAAGAGGGTTAGAAAAATGAGTCAGGGAGAGAGGAACATGCTTCAGAGCACATGTAGCTGTGGGACCAGTGTGCAGAAAGGCTCTGTGGTTCATAGGACAAGCTATGAACTGCTGGAAAAGGGTCCTGGACCCCCTCCTTCTTCTCGATCCCAGCTTGGAGCTTCTTCTGCAGTTCAGAGGAGCCGAGGTAAAGAAACAGCAGTGATTCTCACTACTCTCGCCAAGGTCTACATATTGTGCTATCAAGGGAAAAGATTACTTGGTTTAGGGGCCTGGGGAAAGTCTGCATGTTATGTGCTATACCCAGTGCACGCCCCATGAAGATTTAAACCATTCCCTGATGCAAACCTGGATCTTTGGGTCAGGATGTGCTGGAGCTGCCCTGGGATCTCTCAAGAGTTGGACTCATCCTTGGATCTTAGTGCAGCTGGATGTGTCAGCCTATGAGAGGAAAAGAGGGAAAACTGAAGGAAGTGCTGTAGCCCACTTAAATCACAGGATTCGTAAATGTAGTGGATTATGGACCAATACAGCCACCAGGCCCCATTCTGGTCTTACTGCAGCGGCCATGTACGCCAAGCGTGCCTTGCTCAAGAGCAGAAGCGAGTCCTCTGTGCTCTTTTACAAGGAACTTGATGGATTCTTTGAAAATTCTGGTCCTGATGGGGACCTGGGGGGTGTCCAGTGTTTTCTGACCCAACTGGTCTAGCAAAATGCCTGGAGTTCGGCATTGTGTCTACAGTTCTGCGGTGAGTGTGTGTGGCTCAGGAGGGATGGTGGTGACTTTGCTCCCTTCGATGATGTGGTGGCAGTCCATTTTCACCACTCTGCTGCTGGCTGGGCCATCTAAGCACCACTTTTATTTTTTCAGATGCAGTATGTAATTAATTAGTGGGACTGACTGCCACATCACTGTGTCCAAGAGCGAGTAAACGAAGCTCAATGGTTCTGTGCAAGAACATTGACTTTCAACATTAAATTAAAGAAGAGATGTGATATGAAGAACATACATCAAACTCTTTCTATTGGCAACAGAGAAGCAGTTTTCCCCAGGACAGATTACTGCAGAAGATTTCTTGCATCTTCTGGAAAAAGAAATGTTGGCTGCTGCCAGAGAGATGATACCAGAATAAACAGGCTGCGTGTAGGTATGACATTTCAGGGCTGTGAGTGAATGGGCCACAGTGGCAATGAACAGCTATCCCCCACTGCACTGCTAAACATGTTTCCTGAAGTGAGAACAAAATACTGTAGCCTGTGTCACCAAACTTAGAGGTAATAAAGATCAGCTGGCCATGTGAAAATCCAACCTTGCTTTTTCCCTCCCCTATTTGTCACAAACAGCCTGGGCTACTTGCACGGGAGGGTGGCAGGCCCCCTGCTCGCCTCCACGGCCGCCCAGCTCCCCTTGCTCCCCAGGTCGCCTTCCACCGCCCGCAGGGCTGCCTTCACCCCCGCAGTGGGGAGGGTAAAGCTCAGCTGCGTGTAATCTTTAATGTGATACGTGTACAGGCTCTTCTTGTTACACTCAGGCTCAGTTAGCAGGTACAAGCAGTGAAGGTGAATATTAAGAGCAGCTTAGAGGATTGATTTTTCATTAAGATGAATCTGTTGTAATTAAGCCTAACAGAGATGTTCATGCTAATGCTGTGTTATTTATTGCCTGAATGCAAGCCTTTTTATTTTTTTAAAGCATGTGAAGTTACCTTACCTTTCTTTCTTTTTCTTTCAGTCTTGTAGTTCTGCTTCTCCCTCTAGAATATATGTTGGTGTGCCTTTTCTTCTTTCAGTGTCTGTTTTCTCTCAAGACCAATTTTTTTCTGTTGTGTTTAATTGTTTTTCTCCTGATTTATTGTTCCAAGCCCATGTTAGGCAGCCTGTTTATTTATAATTTGGATTATTTTAAAATGGATCCAGAGCTCTAGGTCAGTGTTTAAAAATTAACTAATAAAATACACAAATGAGGCCCAATGGTCAACATAAGATTACACATCCTCTAGGATTTGTATGCTACTCCAAATAAACCGCTGGGGAATACCAGCCCCAGGCCCTGAAAGCATGGAGAATTCACTATTCAGGAGTGAAATGGGCTGGTATAGAAAATATATAAGGGGATCTTTCACTGATAGCACTGGGCCGTTCTTCTGATTGAGCCAGCAGGTGTTAGTATGAGCCCTCGGGAGGAGCGACGGTGCTGATGGGGTACGGCAGGGAAACGCTGGGCTCTGCCCAGCCCAGGTGTCCACCCTCCAAGAACTGCTCCTCTCACTGCTAGGTGCTTTGGGAGAGCGCAGCTCAAAGGATAATAAACGTAACATGCTCCACACAGCACAGGTCAGGAGACCAGAGAGTCCCAAACTTCTGCTGCACCTTCCCCCTTCCACCATAGAGGCTGCCGGCTCCTGTTGAAAAGGAAAAATGGTGGGAAGCAGCACATGCTGCTCTGCGCAGAGCCACGGACCCACTCACCACCTCCCCTCCACTCTTTTGGCACTACCCCACGCGTGGTACCCTGACAGTTATATCCCTCTCTTCACACTCCATTGCAAAACTTCTCCACTAAACAAACAAGTGGTATCAGCCACCCTGCATATTTGGAGAGGCAGCTTTGGCCTGTGGCAGGAGCAGCAGACCTTGGGCGGGAGCGCGGAGTATAAACAGGCCGGCTGGCAGCAGGCCGAAGGGGCGGCCATGCCGCAGCCCGGGCCGGCCGCCTGTGGTGTGGCAGGGCACGGGGACCGGGCCAGCGCACCGCCCAAAGCGAAGCCAGCACGGTGGTCGGCCGGCAGCCACAGACACCACCCCCGTGCACACACACCCCCCCCGGCGCCATCGATGCTATGAGGCCGGTTGTCCCTGCCTGAAGAGCGGGCGCAGGCTGGGGAGCGGCCTGAGGCAGCGGCGAGGCGGCAGTACCCTGGTTCATGCTCAGAGGAGCCTCGCTGGCCAGGGCCAAAGAGAAAAGCACACAGACCGCGGGCTTTGAGGCTCTAGCGTGACATATGGGCACATTTTGTTGGCCACATGAAGCAGTGGCACGGGGTGGCCAGTGCAGCATGTCCGGCTCACCTCCCTGCAGAGGTGGGGGGCATGTCCAGCAAAGGTCAGAAAACCTCTGGAGCTGCAGGCACTAAATCCACCTGCTCCGTCGGCCACGGCCTGGGCTTGCTGCCGCCCTGAAGGCACACTGGTCTTTCATATTGGTGCAAAGTGGGGGCAAAACCCCCCGCGGGGTTGGCTGTGCGGTGTCCCCAGACAGA
Source organism: Tyto alba (assembly GCF_018691265.1). Classification (NCBI taxonomy): domain Eukaryota; kingdom Metazoa; phylum Chordata; class Aves; order Strigiformes; family Tytonidae; genus Tyto; species Tyto alba. The sequence continues at coordinate 13,314,351 of NW_024881280.1, forward strand.
GGTAGGGCCGGTGTGCGGAGATGCCGATGCCAGACGGACGCAGGAACCAGAGCCACTGCTGCTGCCAACAGAAGTGTTTTAGCAGTTGCCCCAATGAAAACAAGATCAGGCTTTTTAGTGCAGTGTTAACAGCTATGTTAAAATCCTCACACTTTCCAACAAAAGAAAGGCCCTCAGAGAAACCCAAACAAACACTCACACAAGCAACACTGGAAGGTGGCTTGAGTTACAAACACAGGAAATTAAATACAAAACCATGTTACAATAGCATTGAGGATTTGACTTAAAACAAGCCAGACAAGAGCATGCACTGTTCAGATTGCTGTATTTTTCCCTACCCCCACTCCCAGGGGGATTGTTTCTATAAATACACACATGCATGTAAGTAGCGTATGTTTGTATACACATGTACATGCATGCACAATTTCTACCACATTAAATAAACCAGTAGAATTAAAATAATACAGTAGCTCAGTAGCCTGGATTGAGTTTACCCAGTATGCACGTACATAAAGGTGCTTTAGCAAGTACTGCCAATATCATATGTTATGGGGGGAAAAAGTTTTTTGTTTGTTTGGGGTTTTTTTAATTCTTTCCTAAACTGAGATCCTTACAAAGATTCAGTCTACTGCACAATTTCACAACAAACAAAGTGCAACTGAGAACAGTGCAAAGGTGACAGCAAGGACGAGAAGGTAGGAGTTCCTTAAGTAGGATTTATTGCTGATGAAAACATAATATTTAATCTTCAGCTTCAGGTGCATTAGCAGAAGACACCTGTACTCCGACAGAAATGCACACTGAGGGCTATGCCAGTATTGCAGCATTACCTGGAAAAAAAATACTCCCCTGATGGACAAAGCTTTGCTGGGCTTTACAGCTGGTCACCCTGTGTGCCCTTTCATACCACAGCCAGCATGTTGGCACAGGTGACATTACGTGTCCTCTGCAGAAGCCTCTCCCCACCTCCAACTGCAGCTGCATGCTGCTGGAGGTCAGTGGAAAGGGGAGGGTGGCCTCAGGTTAACATGTCTTGACTTGTCCCTTTCTTTAAGCAAAGCCCTTTCCCTTTGCTGCAAATCCCTATCTTGTGGCCTCAGTCCTAGGGTGCACGCTTGTTTTTCTCCTTTTATCTTCAAAACACTCACAAATGTATTTCAAATGAGAACTCTATTATGTTTTCCTTTCCTTTATTACACTTTGCTACAGTTTGTCAATACTGGCTACCGGTGTTATTTGAGGCCACACTTAAAAAAAAAAAAAAAAAAAAGGTCCTTCCCGAGCTCTGAACATTTATCTGAAGTTCTGCATAAGGTCACATGTCTCCTCCAGCAGAAGGTCTTGCAAAGTTAAACAAAGTCCCCTCGCTTGCTCTGTCTGAGTAAATACAGACCATATTGGAGTAAATAAACAGCCAGGCAGTGTCCCAGACAATGGGCCTTGGCGATGAATTAATAAACTCTGCCTCTCGCATTAGCAGAGTGTGACTGGAACTGGCAGGAGGCCCTGGCGGGACTCCAGAAACGATTATTACTAGACAGAGCCAAAGGAGCCTTGGCACGGCGCGGAGCCCACAGCTGGAGATTAGGTAACAGAGTCAGTGCGCTGGCCGAGCTGCCAGGGCGTTGGTTACCCTGCCTGAGGAGAGGGTCAGGACTCTGTTTTTGTAGCTCGTATTCACGTAGGGTGCCTATCTCCGAAACCCACACTGCTCCAGTTTGTAATCCACAGATTTATTCTGCAGGATCAAATTGCCGGCCCAAAACAGGGCAGTCGACCAGAACGCCTTTCTGGTGAAACTACGGAGGGTGAGCCTGCACCATCCCTGTCCTCTCTACCACCCAGAGGCTCTGGTGTCCGTGGATGAAATGGGGTTTGGTGGTACTGCAAAGGGGACAGGCAGGCCATGCAACGGGACAGTGCCCTTTTGGGTGAGGGAGCAAGATTTGCTTCTGTAAAGGAAAGCTTTATCTGGGCTTGTCTTCTGAGCTGGGGGTTGAATCCAGAGGCAGGAGGTCTGCTGAGGAAGGAAAGCCCTCCTAATGGCTTGCACTGGGGTTGGCTGACACCCGTGGGGAGCCACGGCCAAGCCAGCCTCTTCCTGAGCTGGATAGTTGTCTCTCAGATGCATTAATGAAGGAGGTGTAAATAATAGGAAGGGGCTGCAGACGGATGGTAAAAGTTATCCCCCCAGTTCTCACATCCAAAGGAATGGTGTCTACATTGCTTTGTGGACTCTGGTGCAGAAGCCCCTGAGCTCGCTCTCAAACCAGAAGAGCCATCACCTTGGAGCTTGGAAGCCCAGTGGCTGCTCTGGGTGAGTGCTGCAGCAATTTCAGGTAGCAGGTTTATCAGCTGAGCTACCTCCAATGTGGATACCCTGCTGACACAGCTGTCCTGCTTCCAAGAGCCGAGCTACTTCACCAGTGCAGTACTGGTTTCTTTAGACCTGCTTCTTGGATCTCTGACATGGGTCTGCTCATTGCCATGCACAGACATGCCTGTGTTTGCAATTCACATCCCCACAATAAGCTATAAACATGTTAGCAACATCAGGTGAGCTTGGCACCTGTGTGCTAGAGCATAGGTGGAGGGGGAAGTGATACCTACTCCTGCTGTGAAGCACTTTGAGAAATATGAATGAAAAACTCAAGCTTTATCAGTTTCTGCTGAAGACGGGAGGCTGTATGCTAAAATACTCTCTTCTCATTCATACATGATGAGAAGACTGTGGTCTGAACTCTGTCCCTGAGGGCCCCTGCACCATTTTGATGGCCCTAACTGCAGGAACATCTCTGGAGCCTGTGTCTTTTACATCTCAATGACTGCAACCCTGAAAATGAACAAGAGGAAGAAATCAGTCTTTCTTAGTGCCATTACCATGAATGGAAGTACCTGGATTGCTTCAAAAACACACTGTACCAAGTATATGGTGGTCAGCAAAGTTTCCAGAATGAAGTCTTTTATTTCACATATATGCTATAGTAAATGGCATTTCTTGTCCTCATTTACTGCTGAATCCCCAACCTGTCCTGGGCTGAATGCCCCAGAGAAAAACAATAATAGTTTCCAGCTCTGAATACTGCCTTTTGTCATCAGGTTTGAAAGCCCTTCACAAAGGAGAGGAATCTCATTTTCTGTGTTTTTCCACCGGGAGAAAGGGGGTCACACAGGCATAGTCCGAGCCCTGCTCTGCTCCGTGCCAGCCTGCTGCCACGCTGCCTTTCCAGGACACCACTGTGCCCTCACCAGCCAGCCCAAAATGCTGAAATGCCACTTGGGCCGACTTGTCCTATAAACATTTGTTGTCTATGCATGAGACTGCAAACGGTCCTGCTGTGAGTAGCCGATGGTTGGGTCAAATGAAGGAGTCTTCCAGTTAACGCTGACCAGGATTAAGGTAAAACTGACTCCACAGCCCTTTGCTCACTCCCCAGACTCCTTCTTCCTCAACAATCGAGCGAGTTTTTTCTTTCATAACAAAATTTGAAGCAAAGAATTGCTTTCCATTAGCCAAGGTGCAGATTTTGTTCTCCTTAAATCACCTTCAGCTTGATGAGCGTGGGCACTCCTTGCTGGTGCCTCTAAACGTTGCCTGGAGAGAAAACCTCTGCGGAAAGTGAAATTCAGAAGAGCTAATAAAACATTTTCTGAAGGGTTTGAATCTCTCATTCCAAAGAAAACAAAGAGGTCGGCTGACCTTTCAACCTGACCCTTTTCTTTTTTTTTCTAAGGCATTAAAAAAACATTCTGCAAACAATGAGTGCTCGTGGTAATTGTCCCTCCCCTGTGCCCCAGTTCTTGCCAAAAGCAACATTTCAATGGCTATGGGGGGTGGAGGTTGAAAGCAAATGAGTGAGCAAGCAAATGCTGGCTTTCACACATCAGTGGCTGGCTACGCCCTGACCACATCCAAGGAGGTTCAAGGTGAGGGAGTCAAGCTCTCAGGCTGTTCCTCACCGAGTTTTGCAGTTGCAGGTATCTCAAATATTGCAGTCCAAGTATGGAAATCTGTGCCGGAAGCATTCAGGAGAAAGCCCAGTCAAAGGGTAAGAAAAAGGGTCATACAGTGGTAAAGTGAAGTATAGTTTAGACCAACATCTCTTCAATTGACTGCTGAATTCCACCTTCATGTCACATGCCACATCTACTTATCCCTCAGCCTGTCCTGGTCCTTCTCCTAGTATCACAGAGAGGCCTGGTGTGAAAACAATTTTATGTTAGGAAAAAAAAGTGCTGTTTTTATATGAGAAAAACCTTGTACCGTTTATCTCCATTGTTTTCCAGCACTAGGACCTGCAATGGATCCTGCTGTGACATGTTTCCAGCTGCAAAAAGAATCAAAAGATTTAGGGTTGAGTTCCCTCCTGATTCTGGAACATGCTCCACTATCTTTTGTAATATCTCTCTGCAATAAAAGCACTAATGCTCTCCAAGAGGCCTCCTCGTTTCACTTTCCTCATAAGAGCTGTTGACAAGCTCCCAGCCCAATTGTCTACACACATCCTTAACTGCAGGGAGCTAGAGATTTAGCTACCTTTCCTGGTCCTGACACTAACCTGTATGCTGGTCCTGGGCAAATCGCTTAGGCTTTGCCCCACCCAGACAAAATTTCCATAGAAAATTCTTTTTGTTAATACTGGAGCAGCAGCATTAGCACTACTGGGGGGTGGCTGTAGACAGAGGGGCTTTCAGCTGTCTTTGGGACTCTGCTGCCAGAAAAGGAGACCTGCCCATGCCAGGGCTCATCTTGCTAACTCTGGGGCAGCTGCATCAGTTTTGTAAAAGCACACTGGTACTGTCAGGATCCTGCCTTTGAACGTGTTTCTCCAGCTGTAAAATGTGGATAGAAACGCCGAGCCAGCTCTGTAAAGGTCTGCTGAGATTTAAGCTATGTTGGCATCCTCCTCCTCAGTGTCGGTAGAGCTGGCAAACACGAAGAGAGAGCAGGACGGTTTCTGCTTTTCTTTGAATCATACTGTAAAACCCTGCAACCCTGAGAACAGACCTTGTAATTCCCCACAAGCACACAAGTGGGTTTAGGTGCTCGTGTGGGAGGGAAGAAGAAGTTTGGAGGGGTTAAGTAAACAGTGCATCCAGAATCTTTTTGTTACCCTCCAGATTCACTTCTCCTCTTCAGTAGGAGTTTGTACAGCAAAGTACAATTTTGTGGCTCTTCTTCAAGACCATTAACTCAATATAAAAATATCAGCACTGTTTTTATTATCTGAAAAAAAGAGCTCAGATCTGAGTTTTTGCGAGCAATGCTCGGTTCATTAAACAATGACTCAGACTAGGTTTTGTGGTGGAGGATTCAGCTTTTCCTTAGTGGTAGGATCAAGATGTCCTGTTTTCATGACAATCTACCTTTCATCTCTCTCACGTTGCAAAATTCGTTTTTACCTTGATCCCACACAAACCTCTTGGTTTCTTGCTTTTGTTATTGTAAATTATTTACTTTAGAAATGCTGAATCATGACACTGAGGTTAGAGAAAATTGCACTTGTATTTAAAGTAAGAATTGTTCCCACATCTTCTGAAGATAGCTGGACTATTATTTTTGTGTGTCCTTACGTTTTATGGTTTACAAAAGTTCAAGTGGCACTTGGGTTGGCCCACTTCAGAGAGGTCCAAACCTGGACCTTTTACCCTGGAGATATTTAATTCTAGCAAATGATGCCTGCTAACGCTGTGTGGGAGGAACTGTGCCTAGACATTGGAGAGCCGTGTGGGCAGTCACAGTGCTGGCTTCCCTCAGGCTGCCCCAGAGCGTGGCTGCCCATGCCACTGGCCTCCTCGAAGCCCTGGTGGCAGAGCACCCGTGGGTCCCAGGCTGCAGCTGCATGGGCTCACGTTGTCCATGAATGGTGTGGCATGCACCTGTGCAGAACCAGGCTGCAATTCAGAGAAGTGCTCCAGAGTTTTTGTGAAAACCTGAGGCTTATGTTAACACCTTGGGCTTGCAAAAATTGTGCTAGAAATCTCCTGAAAAAAAAAAGATATTTGTAGTCCCCAGTTCTTATTTGGCTAGAAACACAAGGGAAAGGAGGCAGAGCCCCAGCCCCAGGTGTGCATCACAGCCTGCTGATCAGCCTGGAAATACATCATGGTCTGGGGCCTCAGCCTGGTTATCACCCAGCTCCAACCCTGGCACACCAGTGCAAGGGCTACTTCTCGCCCATGTTCCTCACCAGAAGCTATACCCCACCGGCTGAATCACATCTGCAGTAAGTGAAGACATGCACTGGTTACCCATCATCTACTGACAGGCAGCTACCAGGGCTCCCTCCATATGCAGTCAGGAATTAAACTGATAACTTTTGTGTCAGATGGCTAAAGCGAATGCGAAAGCTGAGATAGGGTGACCTCCAAGGCGGTGTGCGCCGTGCGGCAGTGAGCGGCTTCCGGCAGATAAAAACCACTCTGAGGCCAGCATCCCTTTTTCTTCCCATTTTTTATTTATGAATGCAGAGATGAGACGCAGCAGGGCAGGTAGAAGACAGTGTGCATGTGAAAAAGCCATAAGTTACACTTTGCTGTGTTCTATCTGCTTACAGGTGTCTGTTTTACCACCTTGCGCACTGCCTATGGGATTACGGCAACACCAGCGCTACTTCAAGAGAAAATTGTATGGGGATACAACTCGGGCATTGGTGCCAGCAGACGAATTTCAGCTCTGAGCAGCAGCTGGCCTCGGGCCCTCACGCACAGCTCCTGCCCTCTTCTCGGAGCCAGTCAGTAGCCCACTGCCTCCAACAGCAGTGGCCGCTCGCTGCTGCGTCTCTGCTCCACTGAGCAGCACCCGACAGGCAGAGAGGTGGATAGGGGCCACCTCGTTAGTCATTTAATGAGTAAACAAACCATTTCTCCAGCGTTATTCAGGATCGCTCAGCCTGAGCTGGGAGGCCAGCCTGGCAGAAAAGGGGCTCTTGTTCTGGCCCCCCTCTGCAGCAGCTGGCGAGGGGCTTGTCCCTTGAAGCAGAAGGGGGCTGCCACGCAAGTGAGCCCACTGTGTACAGAGCAGGTGGGAGAACACGTGCCAATGACTTTTTCCAGAGGCCAGCTCAACCTGCAGCAATTAATCCATGCTTTCTGTGCATTAGACCCCAAGTTCTTTTATATTACCATTGATAGTAGAATTTTCTATTTTAGTGGCTCTCATCTTCTGGAGATGTCAGCAGCGCTCTGTAATTGAGGATTATTTAAGCCTCAGCACATCTTTAAGGCCGTTTTTATATCCCTCATTTTACAGAAGGGCTGGGTGAGTCCAGGCAGCCATCAGAGGGTACATGCCAAGCTGCATCATGGCCAGGGATAAAGCCCCATTTTCCTCTCTTTGGTTCTGCAATGGGATGTTGTCTGTTTAATCCAGGCTACCGTGTCAAGGGATGGGGTTCCCCACCAGGACAGTGTGGTGGTTTGTGCTCATGTGAGAGCCCAGGCTGAAGCCCAAATGAACACTGAAGCACTGCTGGCTTCTCCAGTGGCGAAGTAACGATTTTACCTGTTAGTTGCCCTGCATTTATCAGCCCTTCCCATCCTGCCATGACCTCACTCCTTCACAGATGGGCTCTCAAGTAGTGTTATCATGCTTACAGGCACAGCAACAGGGCAGCCACATAATTTATCTCTGGCTGTAAGGAGAGATGTTGGAGTGCAGAGCTGTGAGGAGCTATAGGACAGGAGTCGCGCCGCCCAGTCTTTTTTACTCCCAGGCTTTATCGGGACGCCATGCACGCATTTGACGCTTGCTCCTGCCCCATACGTGGGCCGTTGCCACCCTGCCAAGGAGCTGCAGGCGTGCTCTCCCTGCCAGCCCGGAGGCAGCGCGGCAGGCAGGCAGCCCTCCCTCACCCCTGAGCAGCAGCAAGGGGAGACACGTGTGCTGGAGGACTCTGAAGCAACGTAGGACTCGGAGGGAGAGCGCAGGACCCTCGACGCGGGAACCTTTGGGTCGCGTGTTAGTGCTAGAAACCTGCCAGAAATGGGACAAATGCGGGAGTGCAATTAGCAAACCATATTCCTGGCTGTTTCCAGGGAACGTTCATTCCCCCTTCCCAGCTGTGCTGGGGTGGAGGTGAATTTCCAGTGCAGCGGGAGCACTAACAAGTTAATGTTTAACATTATTATTACCTCATCTTCCAGAGGCTCCTTCTAAACATAACAATTGACGACAGGCTCCTGATAGTTTGGAGGAGACCGACCTCAGCCCTAAGACTATGATGAATATGATTTCCCTTCCCCCTCTGTTTTGATTTTCTGCTCTGTTACTCCAGAGCATTGGCTGGCCATGACCCCTGGCTGCTTTTTCTGTAATTACCAGCTCCTGCCAGATTTACTGTGGAAGTTAATGTCTGTTCCAGCCAAGTCAGCCCCACTGTTATATTGTACGAGACAGTAACCCCTTCAGTACAGGCAGAGCTTTAGTGAAACAAAACAAAGAGCCAGGGAAGGGGCTTCTCAAGGCCCTGGGGAAAGCCTCACGTGCTTGACAAGGGTGCTGCACTAACACTAGTGCTTTCATTTCTCAGAGGCAGGCCACAAAATCTTCCTCAAGGTCTTTCAAATACCACAGAGCACACCGGGTCTTGGTGAGGAAAGAGCAAGAAAGTGACTCTTACAAGAGCTCTGACAAACTCTCAGTCTTTCCTCTCTGTCCACTGTGTTCCTCTGGGCCTTTTCTTCAGAGCCTGTGCATGGTCTGGTGGGACTTACTTTAATAAATTAACATTCTGCATGGTTACCCTTAAAATTGGAAGGATTTTTTTCAGATGTTTTTGCAAGCAATTTTTTACATGCTCAAATGAAGCTTGCTAAAAAGGGCAAATTTCAGACTCTGATGGCTATCCAGTAGAGGCACACGTCTCAGCTTCAGTTCAGCCGTCACAAACACCTCGTCTTGCATCCACACATTCTGCTCGGCTGATCAGATCAGCTCCTGGGCTGCACTCATTACAACAGTGTGCAAATACAAGGATATTTTAAAGGTCTGTAGAAGATGAAACAGATATGAAACATAGTCAAGTGCTAAATGCAGTTAAAATAAAGGCCAGATTCTGATGAAAATGATATGCAGCAATGTGTGGAATAATTTCATCTAAGCCATTGGATCTGTGGGGTGCAAGTTCTGTGCCATGGTGTCATGGGGAAATTAGATGAGTAGCCTTAGTATGGTGTGTATCACATGAGCAGAAGTGGCCACAACAGCAGTGAGCAATGTCAGAATCTTCTGCTCTTGACACAGCTGGGAGATAATCGTGAGGAATCAAAGAGATCATGCAAGTACCAGGCTGGTAATGTGACCTGTCACTACAGATGGGAAGACACTAAAAATAGATTGAGTGGGCCTGAGTAACACATTTGCAGCAAATTCTCCTCTAGGGCTCCCATATTTCTGTTCAAGATTTTGCAGAGAGATGCACAGTAAGTGGATGCTGGACGTAACTGGTGCTTCCAGGAAAGTATCATCAGATGTGCTACATGCACCCCATAGAGTTATTCTTTGCATTTTAGATGGATAGTTAGATATATCAGCCAGTACATACGCAGTAGGTCTATGCATCGGACTTACTTCATGTGGCTGGTTTAGCACAGTGCATGTGCACAACAGCCTGAGGTGGGGTGCTGCCTGTCCCAGACACCCCACGGTGACTCCTGGGCACCTGTCTGAGAATTTGAGCTGTGCTGCAGCATAGCAGTGGGGTTTTTGACCTGAAAGGCCAACCAGATATTCAGAAATCCATGAGAACTCTATAAAGCTTAAGCAAAAAAAAAAAAAAAAATTCCACAAAGATCCAACTGGAGATATTTATGCGTGGAAAAAGAGGACATATCTGAAAATGTAGATGTATGGGCAGTCCTAGTCTTCACCACAATTTGAATCTGTGGTTCATGGCAGATAGCCCACACTTGAGGAAAAAACTGCACTCTCTTCTTCACCAAGGCCATCAGAGCCAACTTTTGGGTTTGTGGGGCTGCGAGCGGGACTGGGCACAGGAGCCGCTTGGCAGGAGAGGCTCTGTGCTTATTCCCACTGCGGAAGCTGGGACTGGAGATGTGCCAGGACAGTGGGGCTGGAAGTAGCAGTTTGACATGTGGGGACTCATGCACAACCTGGCTTTCGGGTAAAAGACTTTTGGACCAGCCAGAGACTATGGACATACCTCAGGCATGTAGAACCACTGGCTTTCTGCATCCAAATTTAAGAGGAGCTTGGCTGTACCGATGCCCCCTTGGGTGGGTCGGTGTGGGTCCTGGGCTCTCCTGCGCTGCATGTCTTTCTGCACCGATAGGGAATGGGGTGGGAATGTCTCTGCCCCGGTGATGTTGGCAGCAGGTTGCAAAACACAAACGAGAGTAAACACAGAGTATCCCCAACAGAAAGAAGGGGACATGAAGAGCTGAAGTCATCTGCAGTACTCTGGGCACCGATTCTGGACCAAAACCAGGAGGAAGCTCCTCTGCCAGCCTCTCTAAACCCTGGGCTGGGTGAGGACAGCAAAGGGGACCCTGCACGGGCCCCTCAGTGATGAGGCAGACCTCTCAAATCTTTTCTAGTGTGTGAGACAACCCAGTGGCCTGTCACGCGATGGGGGGACGTGTCTGGCAGGCTGGCCCTGCGAGATGCAGGGGCTGTGGCAGGAGGCCATGGCGGCCTGGCCCTCTGCCAGCCCGTGAGGTTCGCCTCCTCCAGCAACCTGCCAATCTGCCGCCCCTGGACGTGCCGTCGGGGAGCGGGAGAGCAGCCTGGCCGCGCGCTGCGCTCAGGCGTGAGGTATTTATTATCCCAGCAGTGGGGAGGCGTGAGGTGGGAGCGAGATCTGCGAGGAAACGCAGGGGCTGGCCCTGCCCTCGGCGCGGGGGATGCCTGAGCTGAGGGCCGGAGGGTGCCACAGGGGCCGTGGCGTTGCGGGTGGAGATCTCCATCTTCTCAAGGTGCACCAGGTGCCTGTTGCTGAAAGTCAGCTAAAATAATCCCTGCCGGTATGGAGCGGGAGCACTGTCCTCTCCCCACGCTGCTTAGGCCGACATCTCAGCCCAGTTCCCAGGAGGTGTCCCCAGGGCTCCTGCCCCCTTCCCCCAGGCTGGTGAGGTCCGCAGCGCTGCCGGCAATAAGAAGCCACACGGAGCGTGCTGGACACACTCAGGCATGCTCGCCTGCCCTCGGGGTGCCACCACGGGTTTTTGGGAGCACCCCGGGCTGCCGCTGTGGGAGCCTGTGGTGGGTGTGAAGAGATGCTGACGAGCCTCCCAGGATGAATCGCGAGTGGGGTCGTGCTCCCCCTCGCCATCCCGCGCATGCAGAAGCCCCGCATAAATGCTATTGCATAGGCTGAGTTGTTTTGAGGCGCGCGTGTGAAGCACCTCGCTGGGTCCCAGGGACTGCCATGGCAGGGCAGACTGCTGGTCTAGTCCGGGTAACCAGGGACCTGCCTCTGGCCATGCCCCATACCCATGCTGCGGAGAGGAAGGAAGATCTCGTTCCTGCAACTGGGCGGTGATGCAGCACTAGACTTCGCAGGAAGGGAGCACCCCGGGGTGCTGTCCACCTTGTGAGAGCACAGGGCTCTTGCATCCATCCGTCACCCCTTCTCATTGCTGGACACGTGGGAAGCTGCCAGGTATTTTCATGTTAGGAATCACACAGGATAGATAAACACGGTACAGGCCATTTGCAACATCTTCACTTTACTGAAGCAGAGTTCAGAAGTTTGCAACAGCTGCAGCCCGTCATCATCTCAGGTACTCAAATAATTTCAAACCTTCAGCTTCACAATATTGCAAGAGTTAGACCGGTAAAAACCAAGAATTAGACTTTCCTGGCTTTTATACCACTCACTATCTGTTTTTTGAAAAGGATTTTCAACCAATATTGAAAGGTGAACTATATTGTCAGTATCTTCTTAAGTGTCTTCAGGTGCAAGTAGATGTGATGGGAAGCCCTTGAATGAGGGCAGGAGTGGGAGGTAGCCCTGTTGGCCCCGTTTATGATGCACACTGGGATTTGCTGCTGAATTTTTTGAGTTTGACTGCAGTTTTCTTTTGATTTTGGGGTGGGTACGTGTTGTGTTTGAGTAACTATTTTAATAGTTACAGCCTGGGAGAAAAGCTTTTTGTTTTTCGTGTCTGTAAATCTGATAGTGAAGATGTGTAATTTGCCAGTTTGAAAAACCAAAGGATTATACCTATACCCGTGTGTTGATCAACAGTTACCTCTATGCAAAGTGTTTATTACTGGCAATTAGGCATACTGGAAAACATGTGTAGTGAAACCCTCCCTCTTGTAAACACACTCAGCTATCTGGTCATCAAGCTGTAGGTTTTTTCTTGCAGGGATGGAGGCTGACACCAAACCCAGCAACAGAACAAAAGTTTGGTCTGAGGGAAAGGGGTTTGCAGCATATGAAGTGAGTTTTGATTCATTCCCAAGCTCAGATGTTGCTTTGGGAAATGTATTCTCTTCAGGTCTCTCACTGTGACTCTATAAACAGAGGCAGCAACTTGCATTAGGAGGCACTAAAAGTGATTTAAATGATTCAGCCTGGGATTTCTGCCAAGCAGCACCTCCTTCTGTTTGCTGCGGGGGCTTTTCTGCCCTCCCTCTTGCCGGTGGGTTGGTTGGTTTTGGTTTTTTGTTTTTCTGTTTTTTTTTTTCTCCTTCCATGCAAAGTTTTTTGAGACTATCCTTTGAGACAGTCTCTTTCTCCTAAAAGAAGAAAAAAAAGTTTGCTTCTCCAGATGGACAGCTGCTCCCTGCTCTTTTTGATGTTGCTTTTATCTGCCAGGCCAGTGCTCTCTCACCCTCTCCCCTCCCCCGGAGGCAGTTTCCATGGGGGTCTCAGGGGAGCTTTGTCTCTCACATGTGTTTAAAGAGAAATGTGGAGCTGACACAAAGGCTCCACGGCTCGACCTTTCGCCCTCCGGAGTTATGAGGGCCATAAAGCTCGAGTCCCTGGTAACAGCGCCGATGACCAGGGCAGTTCTGGACACAGACAGAGCTTTTTTGGCAGAAAATTGTTTAACTAAAAATAGTTCTAGGGAGGAAAATAAAAGGTTGAGCAAACTAAGCAATGTCTTTTATTGCCTTTTTTGGTGTTACTGGTAGTAGCATGAATTTCTTCAGTATGGCTAGAGGCAGACAACTTCATTGCATTTAATATCAGATTTGAAATGCATGGGACACAAATAAAAAGTGACACCCACTGAGGTTCTGGGGAGCATGCCTGTGATTGCTGGTCTGCAGCTGCAAAGGATGAAGGCTGCAGTGCTGAGGCACCTGACCCCCAGGCAGGGCCCAGGAGGAAGCACAGCCTTAGGGCACTGAGGCTTTCCCTGCCAGGCAGTGGGAGAGCTGCTTCTCCTGCCTAGAGAGGAGGAACCTCAGAGTCCAGCAAAGGCCTGAGGAGCCACCAAGCCAGCCAACAAGCGACCTTTATCCTCGAGTCTTGCAAAAGTATTCAAGTGCCTTAGCCCCAGAGCAGAGGAAGGCATTGCTTACCGCTTGCAGCTGTGAGGGTCTCCTTGAGATAGGTGTCCAAGATGGGTGTCTCCCACCATGATTTGAGTCATTAGTAGTGCAATCTTCCTCTTTTTTTAACTCCAATTCAGCCTGGCTAATAACAGATACTGGATCCAGGTGCTCCACAGTTGAGGCAAAAGGTTCACCAGCACTTGCTTTCCTGCTGAAGCTCTTGCCTTCTGCCTAAAATGGGCCAGATATAGAATGAAAGGGGAGAAAAAAACTCTGATTTTCTTGCCTCCTGCAGAGGGTATTTATTTTCAGAGGCGTTGTAAGAGTGTTGAGTCCCTATTATAACAAGTGGAAAATCTTTCATGGAGGAGTGGCTTGCCCAGGATATCTATTAGCCTAATGGCACAGCTGCTCTCCTCAGAGGTGCCAGATACCAGTAGAGAAATTCAGAAGCGGATCCTTCCTTTCCTTAAGGGAAGCTCTAATGTTCAAATGCTGGGCGTGATAAAGGGTAGGTGACCATGAAGCCTTGTCCCCCAGTTCTTTTTTCTCCAAGTTAAACTTGTGGCAATGTGGCCTGGCCATCCGGCCAGCACAGGGCTGGGGGCAGCTGCTGCTGAGCAGGGATTTGATTGTGTGCGTGAAGATTCTGAGTAGGAGTTTCAAAATCTTTATAGCACCTAAATATTGTGAGAAAAACCCTCATTCTCTCTGGGAGCAGGTTGTTTGGGAGCAGGGGCCACCTGTTATATATGTATGTGTGGGTGTATCAGCTTGATGGGGTTCTTATCAAGGCTTAGGGATATGGCAGTAATAATACATTTCTCAGGAATCTTTCCTTCAACTTCTGCTCTTCTAAACCAGATAAAGTGAGGGTCACTTGCTGTGCAACAGAGGGATAGGTTTTTCCTACTTACAAAAAAAATCAGATTTTTATTTTAGATTAAATAAAACAAAGCCAAGAAGCAGGGGGGGAGGGCGGAAATCAAGTCTCCAAAAGAAAGGAAAACCTCAGTGATTTATGCTGAGACATGTTGTGTTTTTAACCTAAATACAGCTACTGTTAGAGCAGACAGGGAGAATTTTTACACCAAAAGGTACACACAGAAAACACAGCCAGCAACTCTTTCCACTTACATGATCTCTCACCCTGGTAGACTTTTTGCCTGAAATGAGCAGCTTTGTGCATGAACACGAGGTAGAAGTCCCTCTGCAACCATGCACCAACCACCGCATGCAGTAATTCTTCACATAGCTAACATTTGTCTGCCTGTCTTGTATGATAAGGTGCACATATGCGCTCTCGTTTTCTTCCTATAAATCTCCTTTTCTTTTCAGAAAGTTGTAAACCTAACAATAACAGCACACAGTCTCTTAAAAGCGAGGTTGACACTGAAATCCTTGGCTTAAAAATGTTGCCTGGAGGAGAAAAAATCTCCATCAGCCCAAAGGCAGCAGCTTTGGCTCATGTGCCAATTGTCGCTCTCCCACCACACCATGGGGAGCATGCTGGGGGAAGGAATGATGCAGAAAAGGAGTACAAAGGGCAAGCAGTCCTTCGGCTCTGGCAATCCTTCAGTGGTATACGAGCCTTAAGGGGATCATGTGATGGGAATAGAGTGGAACAACCATCTAGCTCCTCTAAATCACATCACCTTGTAGAATCAGTGAACACAATCTCTTCCCTCCCATATATCACCCTCACACCAGACAGATCTCGAATGCAGAGGAGAATTGAGCACTTCTGCTCCAGAGCATGCGTCTGCGGTTAATAACAGATGATCCTAATCACCGTTCCTGGAGCCCAGGGCTAGCTGATAACTCTCTCTTCTGACTACTGACCCCCATAATCTCCTCATTCCTGAGAAGGAACAGATTGTGAATGATGAGTTTTAGCAATTGGGACAAAAATAGTCCTCCTTTTGCTCAACGAATTCAGATAGCAAACTAAGGGAGCAGCAGAGTGGCTGAGCAGCCAAACTACAGGGCTGGGAAAGATCTGCATTGTGTATCTGGCTCTACCACAGGCTTGCTCTTGGTGTCCTTAGGAAAATTAGTTGAGGTCTCACAGCCTCATTTTCTTCCCCTGGAAAAATCAAGATAATAACAGACAGCTATTCCAGAATGGCATTGTGAGGATACATCATTAATTGATATTTTTAATATGCGCTGAATTTTCCAGAGTAAAACGGGACACAATATTAACAGCTGAGAAACACGCTTTGCTGAAACTGCTTCTTTACTCAGAGAGTGGTTTCACTGCTTCTGCAGCAGCCCTTGAGGCTGCATTACCACTGAAGGGTAGCCTCACTAACTCTCCATTTACACTTTAAAACCTCTACACAGGCAGCAGCAGAGTCACAGATGCAGCTGCAAGAAGAAACCACACACCACAGTTGTGCAGGTGCATGTGGGCCCCAGTGGGAAAGAATATTAACTATTTCCTGGTAATAGGGACACAGAGGTCCTTCACAGAGATAAAATAATCTCAGCACAGTTCCAGGACATAGCCTGTGTGGGAAGCTACTGTCCAAATGAATACAAAACTGTGCTTAACAGATCCTAGTTTAAATGACTACAGATTAAATATTCTGGATTCGCTTGCAAATTCAGCTAAGTTTCTGCATTGTGTGCCCCATATTTTCCATGTGTCAGGGAAAGCTTTTATCCTATGACTTCCATTAGTATTAGTTTAAAGCTTTAGTGTAAAGTTAGTTTAAAGTCTGGAAGGCATAGTTGGTATTTACCCCAGTATTTCAAGATCAGATCAACTTTTTTAACAAGTTAATCATATTATTTGCCTCTCTCCTTGTAGAAAAAGTTGTAGCAGGATCATTCTTTGTGCCCGTAAGGTACCTGGGAATTATAAGAATAATTCAAAATGAATACTTTTTTAGAAGAGTTTTATCTTTTTGGAAGAAAATTGACTGTTTTGTTTCTTCTAATGTATTCTTTAAGTGTAATTATTGTCTGAAATGGAAACTACATTATTATTTGCAAAAGTAACAAGGCATGTTTCCTTTCTCTGAAAAGACTGAAGTGAGAATCAGGCCTCCAGTATGAATGTATATACAAACTACATTTTAAAACCATTTTCTATGAAATTGCTTCCAGTTATCTGGTTTGATAGAATATTAAGATGCAAATCTAAGCAAAGTAGATTTTTTTTTTATACACTTAATAGCTGTGAACCTAGTAGGATTGGCTGAGCTGAAGCTGCTGCAGGAGATAATGATGTTCTGCTGAAACATAGCAACGCTTCAATAAACCCTGATGATGATAATGCATTGAAATAACAACATGTGGCATTGCAATCCACCCACACATCATCATGCATCACACCAAAAATGTCACGATGTGCTGATGGTTAAGTTTCTCTTCTAAAATT
This sequence comes from Tyto alba, assembly GCF_018691265.1. Lineage (NCBI taxonomy): Eukaryota > Metazoa > Chordata > Aves > Strigiformes > Tytonidae > Tyto > Tyto alba. Next base: position 13,331,210 of record NW_024881280.1, read on the forward strand.
ACAAAGTTTCCAGCTCTAGCTGCAACGCTCACAACAAACTGTGCTTTTTCATTTCATGTCTTTGGCTGGTTTCATCTGTACCCAGGATCTTTCTTACTTGAGGTAGTGATGGTGGATGCTCCTTAAGCATTTAAAAACGGGATTCAGAAAAATACTTAGCCATCCAAGTTTCCGCTCTTACCAAGCCCCACCTGAACAATAGGAGGCTGTAAAACTAGGCAGAAAATCTAGTAGGAAAGAAGTCTGGCACCAGATTTCCTTGCCTTCTTGCTTTCAAGCAGAGCAGAAAGTAGCCTCTGTCTTTTGATTCTGCTTGAAATATAACTTCTGCAGGTCTTCCAAATGCCTTTGCACTTAGAAATGTTTGAAAGCTTAGATTTGACACAAGTTTCAGCAAAGGTTTAGGGTTGTAGTTAGTTGAAATAATGGCAGAAGTGGAATTTTATCTTTCCTCTGTGTCATGATAACAAAATAGTTATGAAAACATTTTTTTATGTTTGCCTTCTTGTCTGTTTGAAAAATAAGACAACACATTCACAATCACTTATCTTCAAGAGCTTCCACTTTTCCTACCACTGGTGAAGCTAAAGTAAAGCTGAAAAATTTTAGGAAAAATCGCTTGAATGGGTCAGGTTAAATCCAGGGAAGGCCTGCCTGTATTAAGGGTGGGGCCTGGATGGATTTTTTGTTCCCATACCCTAAATTTTAACTTTGGTAACCTCAGCTACTGCTTAACTCAGCAAATACCTACTTTCAATAGGTGCTTCAACTCTTAATGTCAAAAAACCCTATTTAAGGACTCTTAAAGTTCTATATCTCCACATGCTTACTAGCACTTCAGTGTGCGTAGGTCAGAGAAGTGTGATTTCTACTCCACATTGAAGGTCAGTGGAAATTGAGACACAAAACATTTCTCCTCTCTTCCCTTCCATCCCTTTCCCTGCTGGGCTGGATGATGATGCCTGCTGTTTTTATTTTTTCCCTCAAAGCAACAGTGGTGATGCTGATGCTGCTGTGTTTTCACACAAGAGCTTGGAAGTTGTGATAGTCTTCCCAGGATATACATTAGATGCCATAAAATGACAGTCTCAAACACGCCTAAGTGCATTAGGACTTCTTCCATCCTAACCAAGGGGAGTGCTGTCCTGCTGTCATTTCATATTTCCAAGGTACTGGGGAGAAGGACATAATTCCCTTCTGAAGGGCTTGAAATTCACATTTCCCGCCTCCCTAGAAAGTGCTATAATGATCAGGGGAGAGACTGCGGTAGGACATTTCTCCTCTTGTAGGTCTTCCAACAGGGAAGGGAAAGGAAATTGGATTCACTGTGTCAGAGAGAAGAAGAGTGGTTATGGCTATGATGCCTACTGGCTAGGGCACTCGCTAGCCAGAGCCTTGGCTTCCTCACCCTACCTCAGGTTTGCTTCTGCATTTTGCACTAAGCAGCTACTTCATGAAGTACCTAAACATCCCTGAGATCAGCATGCGGAGCCCAGGATGTCCCTTACCACCTGAGTGTAAACTAAACAGTTATGTACTTGCTTTCTGGTCCCATTAATTTCTAATTCTTTCCTAAAGTTGTCTTTACAACAAGAGAGCTTGGGAATACCCCCAAATCTCTTGTCTAGTAGCCAGAGTACTCTAAGCAGCTGTGGCTTTATGGAGGGTGGAGGGGTGGGAAAGGGCAATAGCAGGGCTTCACTGCATTTCACATTTTTGGCCAGTTGCACCTGCTAAGATACCACACATGTGAATTATGTGATGTGACAGTGGCCATGCAACTGTGTACCACATATTTTCCTCTGCACTTAGATCAGAGCTGTGTCTGTCCCTTCCTCCTAGGAGGTGTGGGCCTCCTCAGGGTCTTGGTTTCTGCTCCATGGGGCTGAAAATTCAATATTGCAAAGCCTGGCCCCGCAGTGACCAAGTTTCTCTTTTGGGCCCAGCAAGTATCATGTGGGAGTGAGGCCTAAGTATACTTTGGTACCATTCACTGGTCTTTTAGGCGATACTGCCAGTAATAACTGTAGTGATGGTCATTTCATTATGGTAGTGATATTTTGTTATGGGAACTCCCATCCACTGCCCACTGAACTGAGCCCCCAGGTGTCACATCGCAAAGGCAAGTCAGCAGTTCCTCAGTGGTAAGAGCTTCATATGGCTCTTGTGCAGAGACAGGTTTAAAAACAGGGAAGGGTCTTACAGAGCCCATTACTGGTCAACAGAGCCACTGATTCCTGAAGCATGGGCAGCACACAAAGACAAAAGTAGATGTGATGCAGTGCATGGTCTTCTTAGGGAAAGGATTTCAGGAACTTCCTGCACAGACAGGGGCTGCGTCTCCTCCTTGTACGTACTGCAGGGGAAATGGAATACGAGAAACACCAAGGGTGGGAATTAAGACTGTGTTTTCATTTCCTCTTTCTTGTTTGTTACTTGGTCCTTCTCTAGTAAAAGAAAAAAAAAAAAAGACAACAACAAAAAACCCAGCTGCACCTGGGTTTTTACATAAATGTTCTCGTGCATTTAAACTCGTTCACCTCCTGACAACACTGAACTCCAGAAAATACAGCACACTCTCTCTTTAAGAAAGACTGCTCCCTGCCCAGCTGTTGACTTGCCTGAAGGTGAGACCTCTGCTTAAATTCATGGCTCCAGCTGTCAAAAGCAAAGAAAAGCAGCTTTTCCTTGGCGGCTCTCTGCTTTGGGTAGAATTTGACATCTTCCTCAGTCAGCAGAATTTAATCAGCATCAAGTGCCCACAGCCGCTCAGCTCCACCACCGCTGGGCTGGGGCTGGGGCTGGGGCTGGGGAGCCAGGTCTGCAGAGGAGAACAGGGGGAGTCCACCACACAGCAGGCACAGACAGACACAGGCAAAATCACCCAGTTCTATAGGAAAGCTAAGGCTTGTCACCATCTAGGGAGAGCCTCATTATGCCCTTTGACTTAAGAATTGCTGTTATCACACAGTAACCTTACCCAGCTTTGGCTCTGCTGTGTCCTCCCGACCAGCTGAGAGCAATAAATGGAGTGAGTTATTGACAGCTGACAATGATACTGATTGCCAAAAGAAAGCCAGTGAAATGGGCCCAGGGATATGGTTTCCCAGGCTTGAGCAAACAAGTAAAGCCAAGGAAGTGGACTCCCGAGATTGCCATGCCCTGCTTGCCTTCCTCCTAGGGAAGAGAGTGCCTTCAGTTATTGTCACATAGATGTCAACAAACTAAATGATCCAGCTCATATAGCAAAATTGTTAAGCCAGGCATCTAATATATAAAGCCCAACACTGGATGCATTCATGAAGCTCAGATGGTCAGATTTGACCAGCACATGCAGACGCAGGTACATGCAGACGCAGGTATGTGCAGATTTGCGTATAAACCCGCCAGAGCAGGAGGGCATTTGCTTTTCCCCAGTACTGCCACCTCCTTCCTGCAACCAATCCCCAAAACCCAGCAAAGAGAAATGCCCTGGGGTGAGATCAGGGCAAGGTGGCAGCCGGAGGGTGTGTGTGTGTGTGTGTGTGTGTGTGTGATGGAGTGGCAGTTCTCATTCCAGGTTTCAGCCCCAGGGGGATGGGGCTGGAGGCTGTGCTGTGCCATGGCTGGGGAGCCAGCCTGGCTGCCCTGAGACTCGTTTCGGGGGGCTCGGTCAGTGCAAGCCAGCTGCTCTTACAGCAGGAGTGTGCACGGGGTGTTTTCTCAAGGAGTCTTTGTATTAGTGCTTACCCATTTTAAAAAAAACCTATTCACAGTCAATATTCTCTGCCTATGTGTTTTCAACACACAAACTCCAGACGTTCCTATACATGCAGTTCATTTCTAGCACCTGCAGCTGTTACCCATTTCCTGACAATATCATCGTGCCCATTGAGGAGAGGAAGGACATGTTGGGTTGTTGGGTTTTTTTAATGTTTACCTCTTCCACCTGTTTGATATTAGCCTGCATAATGGCACAGAGTTAAAGCAAAGGCGGCGGCAGCTGGAAGCAAACAGGAAATGAAGCAATACCCAGAGTAAAGGAGGCAAGGGGTAATGGTGTTGTGAAGAAATTGGGGGGGGGGAGGGTTTTAGCTGGTGAGTATCCACTTGTCTCTAACCAGGGGTGTGATTTAGTTCTGCCCAAACCTCAAGCTAAGTATTAGGGGGATGGTAAAGCACCGAGTGTCCCTAGCTAGAAAAGAAGAGGGGTGAGAAAGCAGGAGATGCTGTGAATGGTGGTGAGAGTGCAGGTAAAGGCTTGCCGCTCAGGGAGTGGGGGGGAGCTCGCAGGTGCATTGCAGCCCAGGAGCTTGACAGTGATCAATGTGGGGCTCAGGCTGTGAACTGTGTACTCGTGCAGCCTGTAGCCATGAATGTGGTGGGTTTTTTCCTCCTGTTCCTTTGTATTTGGGGAATGAACTTCATAAAACCTGCATTCATCGTTTCTGCTCAGCCACATGACAAACTTCTACTGAACTGTGTCCTGGAGGGGTGATGCAGCCACAATAACAAGATCCCTCCTGCTCCAGTCATTAAAAACACTGCATTTCTCATTTCACAGCGTGGGGGGAGGGGACCGAGGGCAGACAAGGAAGCAAATCCCTCTGAGGATACTGTTACAATACCAAAGAGACCATTAACCCAGTGCATTTACCTATAGAACTTGCCAACAAATGTCCTACCAAAAGACATACTTTTAACCTTATCCTAGTTTCTCTCATCTTTCTCAACATTTTATCTTCAAAAATGCTGATAACCAAAGTTACAATGTTGCTTCCCTTCTTAAACCTATTTCAAATGCTGCCGTGCTAAAAGGCATGATGCTGATCTTGTGTAGTGTCTGGAGTCTCTTCTTCTCAAGTGATATCCCCTTTATGTGAACAGCTAACTGAAGACATCTGTTGGATATAATTATCGGAACACTGCACATTTGTTTTATACATATTATTTTCTATATTACTTGGGGATAATATATCTAATTATGTTTTTCTGACAGTGATATTACTTGTGAAAGTGGTTTTCTACTGTCAACCAAGTTCAGTGCACGGTCAGATGTTTGTCAAACTTCTAGTAAAATTTTGTTAGCGATTAATGATGTAGATGTGCATGTTTAATTACTTTAATAACTCTTCACTGCCTCCTGTAACTAGAAGAGGTGAAATGCACACCCATGCACAGATCCTTAGCTTTCCTTATAATGCAGTTTCATGGCAGGAGGTGAACTCTTAGAAGTTTTATGTCTGCACTGTAGGATTACCTGCTGTACGGCACTCTGTTTGTGGAAATGGGCCAACTAATAATGTTGGATTAAAGAATGGATGGAAATGACTGAAACTTATTTTCATTTGGAGTCAAAAATATTTTGCTAGAAGTTCTAAAATTTTCATTAAATTTTGTAACAGCAACTCGCACTGACTATTTTATAAAGTACTAGGGAAAACACTTTCAGCAAATGTCTGCAGAAAGCTTTTTTTTTTTTTTTTTACCAACTCCATTTTATCTGTTTTCTAAAAAAAGGCCCTATAGACTCTGACACAGCCAAGTTGCTGTGGCTTGCTAAAATACTAGTGTTAGCTGAACCCTGGTAATTGTACAAACACATGCTTTTATCTGGGGAAAACACAAGATAAATGACATTAACTTTTCTCTTGGGTATAAACTAACACGTTTCACCTCTTGGGAGGAGATGTGATTGCAGGTCAGGCAGTGCAGCTTGGTTGATGGGCAGTAACTTGCTAACTGAGGTTAGCTTGAAGATGCATCTCAGCTTGGTGTGAAGCCCTGGTCCTTCCAAACAAGGACAACAAGGATTCTTCACTCATGCCTGACCTGGTGAGCACAGAGCGAAAGCGTATTATTAGTGTTATTTAATTTGCATTACTGTGATACTTAGGAGCTCCGGTTTGGATTAGGGCTCTGTTGTGCTAGGCACTGTATAAACACACATGAAAGCATGACTCTGTCCTCAAGAGCTGCTTGCCTTATACAAACACACATGGGAGTTGGGTATGGTTTCACACTGAGGTTGGGCTTTGTCTTCCTTAGTGCCTTGTGCTGTGCCAAGCATGTTGTCAGCTCTTGCAAGTCCTCTGTATCTAACAGCCCACACCTCACCCTGCTCATTGCTGAGCGGGTAATTTGGCAAGTTCTCATGTTTGCGTAGCATGCAGTAGGTTACCCAGAAGGATACTTGAGGCCAAGCTGGGACAGACCACGTGAATCTATTTTAAGGGCAGCTACAAGAAGACCCCACGTATTGCAGTTCTGAGTGGAAAGAGCTTGAACTGGCTGAGCGTGGAAAACAAGCACGTAGCACTAGGCAGCTGAGGGTCAGGAGGAGGCAGAGCTGAGCTGGCATGGGCAATGCTAGAAGGCTTGTTGGGTCTGCTACTTGCTTGACCCATGCGGGATGACTGAGCAGCCTGAAGGGCAGCAGGGCTTGCCAACCCATGGGAAGCATCACCCCATCAGCTCTGAGACAGGCTTTTAATAAACAATAACAAAATTGTCTTTGTATACCTTGGAGGTGGCAACTGAAGCAGGACCAGTGAGAAGCAGTTAGTTTACTCTGTGAGAAATGTTTATTCATTTTCCCCATAGGCTGTTAATAGGACTTCTGGCTTTAGCAGAAGAAATCCCACCTTGTTCCCTAAAACTTGCTCAATAAAGATGAGTCATAAGAAATGTCTATGTTTTGAAGTAGCAATCCTTCCTTCACCCTGTGTAGGAATGGTGGGGTGACTCCTGAAAAGGAACTGGATAAAAACCTGTTTGGATAATACCTTGTGTTCGGTGGTCTGCAGTGATAATCTCATAGTTTTGTGCATTCAAATGGTGCTTGGGATTTTTCATTTTCTAAAAGCAAGTAAAGAGCTCTCTATGCATTAATCTTCTAATTTCCCTTCTTCTTCTCAACATTAAAGATCTGACTACCTCACTCCTTTAAAACTTATTTAGAAAAGCTACATCACTTTTTTTTTATAGCTAGCCAGTAAGTTCAGTTGTGTTCAAGACCTGCCCTGCAGAGTGCCATGCCAGATAGATTTCACCAGTATGGCTACAGCATCATTTGCACGTTTGTTGTACAGATACGTGGTGCACTGTGTGCAATTGCAGCATCTTGTGAGTTAAATGAGTGATGTGGGCAGATTGAGTTGGGGAAAGCATTTACCTATCAAAATATGTAAGGATTCTCAGAACTGGTATAAGCCTAATAAGTCTCATCAGGTGTTGTTCTAGGTGGTTTGGTTTTGTTCAGAAGTAAGAATGCAATGCAGTCAAGGTGTTGCGATCTGACTGATAAACCAGTTCTAGTCAAGACAGGGCACAAAGCCTACACCATTTAGCTAACCTCACAGCAGAAGTGAAGTGTCTTGCCTTTGTTTTAATGTATTGCACTCTGGCTCACTCGTATGATCAGTCACTCCCTATTAAAAATACACATTTTTACTCTTGTAGACAAAATGTATAAACATTTGGCCTCTGGAAATATGATATACAGCTAGACAGCCCTTTAAAAACCTGGAGTAAGTACGTGCGTTATAAATTCCCCCTATCTCACAGGACCAGCAAGTAGAAAAAAAGATAATCAGTTGTGTCTCTTGGTCTCCCTCTCCACCCCGCTCCCCCATCTCCCTTACGTTCCCCCTCCCTTTTGCTGTGGGATGTGCCAGCACTTGTCTTGGCAAAAGTCAGTCTTGGATCTTAAAACTGAAGGAAACTCCAGTGTGTTCGTGACTAGCTCAGCCTTTACCAGGCCTCCTCTCCTCCCACCCCAGCCCACACCACGAGAGGAGTATGTGGTGGTGGCGTGCTCTGGGGAGAGGCAAGAGTGGGGCATCCACGCTCAGCACCACTTTGGATGGAAAGGGTCTGACTGGGCCTTCTACATCATAAAATGTTGTTAATAACTTGTGAAGCTCCATCCTAAGCTTGCTCTCTATTTTCCCCTTGTTAAATTTAATAGAAACTTTTTATATAAGCTTGTTTCCCTGGTCATTATTTTATACCATCTTGTTCTTGTCAAGGTCATGGTTTAGTTTAAATAATTACTTTTTTCTCCCTGTTGTTTTCTCCACTGACATATTTAAAGTCTCCTGTCCCTGCTCATCCATTCTTGTTTTTTTGTTGCTATGTAAATCTGTTTCTTTTATGGTCTTCTAAGACAGACTCTTGATTTCCCTGATCATCTGTTGTTCTGGTCTATTTTTTTTGTAAATAGGGGTGACAAGTGCTGTATATGTTGTTCTGGATGACGTTTTGATACTGCCTTACACAATGGTGGTAATGTTTTACTAATCAGCTCAAGTATCTTGTCCAATACACCCTGTGGTTGCATTTGCCTCTTCCATGGCTGTGTCACACTGGTGGCTCGGTTACCCTGGAATAGATGACTACATTTTGGTTGCTCTTCACCACTGTTTCTTCCAAATTCTGTGTCCCTGTCTTTACAGCACGAATTCCTGCTGCCTAGTTGTATGACCTTTTGCGCTGTGAATTTCTGAAGTCATCAGATTTTTTCCTGACATTCTACTTGGTCTCTCTGTTGATGACACATCTCATCTTCAGTAAACTTCAACAGCACATTTTTATTATTATTATTATTATTATTGTTATTATTATTATTATTATTATTATTATTATTATTATTATTATTATTATTACTACTACTACTACTACTACTACTACTACTACTACTACTACTACTACTACTACTACTACTACTACTTTTATGCCTCCATCGGCCCTGCTTAAGACAAATGATAACAAAAACTCCTTAACGACTTATGCTGATCCTGGTGGGAAGCTCATTCCTTAAGTTATGACATAAAACTTCTATTGCAACTCTGTTTCATCAATGGCAGAAGCTATGCATGCACCTTTGCCCATCTATTTCTGCTGGACTCTTTTCTCCAGTGCAAGAAAGGCAAGAAGAAAGCAGCTGCCTTAACCACGCGGCAGAGAACAGAAGCATGCTGTGATATGATCACCCCTGAGCAGAGCCAAGGGCAGGATCTCTAGACATACTTGGCAAAGCAGTTGACATACCTATGGAGGGGGACAGAAAAGGATTTCTGCTACTTGTACATTCTTCCCAATTGTGCTTTGGGATCCATCGTGGAGGCATGTTTCACTGGGGTTCAGCATTATCTAGCTGTGCCCTTTACTTCAAGCACAGAAGAGCCTAGGAAAAAAACCCAACAGTCTCGAGTTTGTGTGGCAGTTCATCGTCTTCAGTCTGGTCAGCTCCATGGGGGAAGTCTCAGGGCTTTGAGTGCAGCATTTCCAAACACTGAGAACAAACCATAAGCATTTGTAAAAACCGCAGAGCGTACAGTTAATACACCCAGATGTGCTGTCAGCCCCACAGCACTGCATCAGAGTGGATGGAGTGTGTAAATTTTGGAAAGGTTAAAGCTGAGAGACCGGCGATATGCATAAAGACTCGTGTTCCTTCCAGGAGGAGGAGGGGGGTGAGGTGTTATCATTCTCCATTAATCACTTACATCTCCAACCTGCCTAAATCCTCTGAAAAGAACCAGTAAAGAAAACACCAGCTGCTGTAGCTCCTACTTTTTCCTCCATACCCACCAGTCTCCCTCCCTCCTCCCTGCCTTCCCCAGACTCTGTTTATTTTTACTGCTCGTGAATCAGCCAGGAACTTGCTCCCTGCAACAGGATCAGCTGAGAACAAGCTGCAGATTGAATGTTCCCTGAAATCCTTGGTTTGTTTTGTAGCTTACAACCAGCAGCAAAACAGTGGAGAAAAGGAGAGAAAGTGATACATGTCATCCTCCTCACCCGAGGAGATGGGACTTTCATTCTGCAGAGAGCGGGACTTCCCCAACTTGCTCTTTGAATACATGGCAGCTTTCACTAGAGATTTTGAGCATGCTTAGCTTATGAAAGTCACTTAAACTGTGAGTGCTTCGGGAAGGGAACCACTCTTTTATATAGACATGCCGAGCTCATGCGGTGACCCGGACCCACTGCACCGTTAGAAGCACAACAGCCCGCCCGTCAGCAACAACTGTTCCTCCTCACCCCAATACGATGTAAGAACTGTCTTGTCTTGAATAGCAAAAACATTCACCTTCCAGGCTCGATTGTGCCATGGCTACCCCAGCCCTGGCATTAGTGCCATGGCTTGCACCGGGGGCAGGGGCAGGCGAGCCCCCACGTTAGTGAAGTCACTGCCCTGCTTAGCAAAAGCCATCCTGGGTGACAGCCAGGCACGCGACAGGGGGTAGAGAAGAATGGCATCTGGTGACAGAGCAGTGACTGATGGGGATGAGAGAGAAGGGAACAAGAGGGAAGAAAACTGAAGGAAAAAGGGAATTGAAACACGCCCCCCAAGCAAGTGTATGGGGGAAAACAGAAAAAGAAAAGGTGAAATCATTCTTGGGAAAATAAGCATCTTCCTCCGCCGGGGCAGGGTGCTCTCCCTGGTGTCTCCCTGAATGCATGCTAACCAGAGCACTCATGAGCACAAGACCTGGCCCAGCATGCATTCTGCTGCCACGCTGCAGTCCCAGTCCCTAGGAGGGTCACACTACTGATCCCCAAGCAGTGAGAATCTGGGGGACCAGTTTTGGAGTCCTGCCCTCCACAGAGCAGGGAAATCCTTACTTACAGAGCCACTGAAATACTAGCTTTCTCCAGACTCTTGTGTTCAAACAGTCCAAAGGCCACCCTGACATTTGCCATCCAACAAATCACGTCATCCCATTTAAATCCAGTATTTCAATTTGTATGCCTTTGAAAGGCATGAAGTGCTACCCTTGTCTCCAAGCCAAATGGAAAAGCTCTGAACTCCTGGAGAGGGGTGCGTCCCCCCTGCAGCGCTCCGCCACGGCACACACCAAGAGGCTGACTTGTCACTTCGGCACTGGCCTGGTGCAGAACTGATAATCTCTTCCAGATTGAAGAGGCTGTTTGCTGCCAAGACTTTGCTGCCAAAAGATAACTTTATAATACTGATAATCAGGTGCCCTGTGATGATAAAATGCCTGTTGCTTGCCTCTGTATGAAGAATTTCTTGCTGACAAGAGGCTTATTATGGCAAATCGTTTGTGTTATGGAACAAACAGAGCCTTTTACTGAAAAGTAGCAAAAAAATCTTATCTTAGTCTAGAAGTGGAGAAAGTGCAATTAATTAATTTGCTTCTGAGTCTGACCTCTAGACATAATAGATTTTACAGCACAGCTATATATTGTAATTACAGGATAGAGCAAGCCTATACTCTAGCTTGTAGTTGAGTGCGTAATGAGGAGTGAAAGATTGATGTTCAGTGTGGTCAGATGACTAATACACTGGTAACAACTGAACTGGTCGAGCAAGAGTAACAGGCACCTGAGATAGCATTTGATGTCTGCTGAATAATGATGTTGTTTCCTATGTTGATTATCTTCCTCTAACCTGGTAATTAACTTGTCCTAACAGCACTGAGTGCAACACAGCATTCAAGACACCACTGCTCCATGTGTAGCTGGTGTCATGCCATTGCTCGCCCCTGCGCTCTTTATCCTCCCTCAAGAGCACTATGGGATTTTCTCAGACGGCACACAGTAGGCATGGATATATAAATATGTATGACAGATGATAGATGCCTTCTGAGAAACTTGCATTAATGATATTCTTCAATCTCATCTGGGAAAACAAAGAAAGAAAAGATGAAGGTGAGAGAACATTATACCTTGATTGCAAAATAAAGTTAGGTAAACCTGTAGTGTGTATGATGCCAGTTTCATCCTAGGATTTGTGGAAGGGTTTTTTTGGTTTTGAACACATTATTTTTGTGACGTTCTTCATAAAGACCTAGAGCACTCTTCCTCCAATGGAGTTCAATGGAGTTCTAGCTCTCCTGCTGTGTTCAGATGATGATAAAACACCATTGGGCCATTAAGCATGATAGATACCCTACATCACTGTGTCTCACTGTCGGAGTTCTATGTAAAACTTCACTGTGTGCTTGGCACTTCAAGTCCTGGAAATTTTCCTGCTTTTTACTGGCATGATAACTCAATCACAACTTGTCTGACAAAAAAAAAAAAAAAAAAAACCAAAACCAAAACCCAAGAGGTGGGATTCTTAGGTGAATTTTCCCTTAAAAAACAAACAAACAAACAAAACAAAACAAGCAAACAAAACAAACCAAAACAAACAAAAAAAAACAACCAACCAACCAAAAAAAAAAACAAGAAGAAAAAAACCCACCTGAACTTGCATGCCATATCTTCAAGCAATGCCACTCTTGAACTTTAAAAGCTGTAGGACTCAATTGTCACAGGTTTTTAAGGCTACAGGCAATAACAAAGGAATTGTATTCATCATACCTGCACTGCTTCTGAGAATTTCCTTGGCGGGGTTGCATTTAAGGCTCCATGATCTTGATTGGCAATGGCTGGGTTACCTGCTACTGCAAGCAGGGGTGACTCACCTGGGATTTCTATAGCCTGAGCACTAACAAAGAGCCTGTGACTTCCAATCTGCCTGGGGCTCCTGTCTGCTGCTCTGTGTGTCTTTGAAGACAACACATATTCAGAAACAGAGAGGGGGAGGCAGAACTAAAGGGAGAGGGATAGCAACAAACTCAGATTACAGTTTGGGTACCTGCATTTCCTGTTTCTGAGTGACTCCAGTGGCAGTTACAATGCTTAGTTTAATCTGATTTACAGAGCTACCCCTTGCAACCCTTAATCTCAGAAGATGCTTTGAAAAACAAGGCCAGTAAATGAGGTGGGATTTGGATATGGACGGGGATGACGAGAGCCAAACTCCGGCATGGTAGCAAGGGGTGCTGCCTGAGTGTGTAGGCAGTAGGAAGAGAGTAGGAGAGTAAGAGCACTGTGTGAGCTGATAAGAGTGGATTAAGGATTTGGCACTGAGCAAACCATTAGAGGAGAAGGACTTTTTTCAGAAAGGCAGGGTGAGGAATCTCTGCCAATGCAGTTCCCGCCCTAATGAACTAACCATTGCTGGAAATGGTTATCTCAGGACAGCGCTGAAAACCATCTACTAGAATGGACGAGATGTTTTAGGTGTTGTAGGAGGGCATGAGTGACTCTTGCTGACACTGATGCTCCAGAAGCGTCACACGTGGATCTCATTTTCTCTCTCACAGGAGGAAAGACACAAACTAGTAAATTCAGCCTGCTGTGTCAGACCCGCTGTGAAGGTGTCCAGGCAGAGATGCCTTTGAGCCCTCCTTACTTTGAGGGCCTCTGCCTCCTCCGCTGCTGTCCACCGGCCGGGGTGGGTGCACGAGGGGGGGACGGCCGGGGCAGAGCAGGGAGGCAGGCGGACAGCTCATGTAGAAAACAGTTTTGCTATGCTTAGATCCTGCAGTTTTTTCTTTCCCCCTATTGTTAAGTGGCATTGAGCACCAGCAAAACAGGAAACCGCTTCCTCCAGTTGCTGACCCAGCGAACTCAAGGCAGCTGCTGGCTGCGCAGAGCGGCCTCCCCACACCACCCTGTTCCTAGAAAGTGTCTGGACATTTGGAGGAGCATTAGGGGAGAGTAAGAAATACCAGTAAAACTTGAATAAGCAGGTACGCTTGGCAGCTCTTACAAAAAGGGAGTCATACTGGAAATATCTGGTGGTAATGGTCAAAACTCTCTCTGTTTTTCCAAAATTAGGGCTTACGGAAGCGAGAGCAATAATGTCTAAGCCAATCTCTGTCACCCCACTCATCTGGTAGCTAACTTAATTGTCTCTTTGTTGTGCCGCACGGCTCTTGTATCAGACATCCTCACTTGAGCTGTGAAGAAACTATTGTTTTACAGGCACTGCAGCTTGTGTTGTGATCCTTAAATCTCAGAAGTCCAGCCAGGTCTCGCTTCACTGGGCAGCCTCAGCAGAGGCAGGAAACAGTGCTGGTGAGGTGGTAGGTGACCCTTTTCTTCCTGAGACAGCAACACCCCATGGTATCAAGAGAATATACACTGCTTGGGTTTCTGTCCTGAGGAGGCTGCAAGTGGAGGATAGCAAAGACCTTGTGGCTCCTTTTCTAATTACACATCCCCTGGTGTTCTCTGATACCAAGGACAATGTTGTCCTCTCTGGTGACGTTCTGCTGACCTAGAATTTCCATTGACTTGTTGTCTGGTGGTTTTTTGGGTTGTTTTTTTTTTTTTTTGGTGTTTTTAGAAAATTATTTATTTATTTAATATGGTGTGATATTCTTCATTCTGTCTCTTACATACTTAGATAGAAAAAAAAAAATTATCTTGTAACCTCACTGGGAATGTCTGGTGGAAATTTGTCACAACTGCGTTTCTGTGTTTCTGGAAGTAGGACACATCGATGTGAAAGAAATGATGCTCAACCCAATCTCTGTCACCTCATTACTCTTGAGCTCCAACTTAATTACCTCCCTGATGCTTTGCACAGCTCTTAACCAGACATTCTGTGTCTGCTTAGAAATCTGCCATACAAAATGAAGTGATGACTATATACCCCTTCCTGCTGGAGAGATGAGCTGTGAGATTTGGTGAATATCATTTCTAGAGCACCCAGAAGGTGCACTGTATTGTACAGGCCTGATCCTGCACCACTGGAGTTCACAGATGACTTACAAAGACCCACTGAAACCATGCTGAAAGCTCCTATCACAGACGTGGTTTAAAGGTAATAGCAAAGTTTTAACCCCAATGAATTTGTGGCTTATAGTTTACAGCTCCCAAATTCTGACTTCCTGTATACCACTATGACTATACTGATGCCATTAGGATTGCAAGGAAGAAGAATTTGATGGTTTATTTTCAGAAAGTCTCCGAGTCCCTTGTGTGAAAGTTCATACCCCAAAGTCTAGGGGACAGGCCTGAACGCCTCTCATAACTTACTCCTGGTTCAAACACAGACCAAGGTCCACTGTTTGAGTAGCCCTCTAACCGTCAGAAAATATGTGAGATGTACACTGAAAATTAATTTCACATCCCTAAAAATTTCGAATACATTAGTCCTAAGAGTAACAAATAATATGAGGCATAACTACCAAGATATTATAATTCTGGCCACAGAGAAGATAAACTGGGAGTTCAACCACAGTAGACATCTCTGGGTTGTAAGGATATGAACACGTTCTGATACATTTTTGTTTGTTTTGATATGAGCGTCTCATTTACCAGGACTCAAAGCTGATGCTATTGCTCAGTCACTCCGAAAGACTCGTTCTGGCAGGAGGTCCTGCGCTCGGCCACGCAGCCTCCAGTTCCTGTCGGTGCGTCCCTTCCCAGGCGCCGGCCGAGGACCGAGCCGGAGGAGAGCGTCGGTGGGGACGGGAGGGGACAGGGCAGCTGTGTCACCTTGCAGGGGCACTCCCTCAGAACAGGCTGTTCTTAAACTTCCCTCTGCTCTGCTCGCAACTGAAAGTTCTCGGGACAAGCGTACCTTCAAAACACAGTGTGGATGCCCGTATTGCACCTCTCTCTCTCTCTTTTTTTTTTTTTAATCTGACCATTTTACTGCAGTGCTTTGCATTGGTTTTGGAGGTCTGTGAGACTGTGTTTTGTTTGCCCTGCCCTTCAAAAGTAAACAAACATCCTGACATGTTGCTGCTTCTCCCTAGGCTCTTCCTCACACTCTGGGAGTTAACTGAATCGCCTCTTTAATTTCACTGTTCCCAGAAGTGTGTTGTGCACTGCAGCATTATTCATGGATTCATTACAGACGTGACATTGCAGGGATGCATTCTCTCAGCTGCATCGTCCCCAGGGTGAGCTGTGCCACAGGGTTTCCCCAGGGAGCACAGATGACACCCTCAGGTGTACAGATGACCAATTCCACCTCTGGGCTGCCTTTCTTTTGGCCTTTTTTTTTTTTTTTTTTTTTTTTTTCCATTTTTTTGTGAGATGATGGGGGCTTGTCACAAAACCATTTTGAGCATGTGTGAGACACTTAACAATACGGTTAACATACATCCCTTATCTTCCCTGACAGAGAAGCTTTCTAAAATCTGGACAGTACTGCAAAACCACAAAGCCCTTTTCCAACAAACAATCTTTTTGTGTCTCACTCCAGACAGGCTTTGGTTTGCACTACAATAGTAATGTGGTGCATTAGAGTTTTAAGAAATGTATCTACATCTATTTCCTGGTCTCCCTCACAAAATATAAATCACCATTAGCATTGCTATTACACAACAAATGTCACTGCCTGTTGAACTCAAGGTTACACTTAACCTATCTTTGAAACTCATTTTGTGTAAATAAAACATTAAATTAAATAAAATTGGAGGAATTCACTAAGATGAACAGAAATGTTTGGGAAATTGCTCAGGGTACATGAACTGGTTCCTAAGACATGAAAGAACACCTCCTGTTTCTTGTGGAGAGCTTCTTTTTGGGAGTTGGCCTTCTCACCTGGGGCTCAGCAGCTTTCTGGTGGCATATCCTGGTCTCAGAAAGATATTTCTAAAATGCCTTGTTTAGTTCTCCATCTGAATCTATGAGGTATTCAGAATTTCTCTGTTTTTCATGGTTACTGGCCGATCAGGCAAATAACATCGCTTTGTGCCTCTACACAGATCTTGTTCAACAGCTCTCTGATGATCGTCCCCTTGCATGTCCTTTATTCCTTGCCACAAGGGCCACTTACAAAGAAGGTTAAGACCTGATGGGTCTTAACATCGGGACTGACATTCACCTCTACCCATGTAACCTGTTAGTGGCTTTGCTGGAAATCCACCTAGCACTGGAAAAAAAAAGAGTAACTGTTCCTTGCTCTTGTTAAAACTTTTCTTCTTTACTTCCCTGGCACTGAGCTTGGGGATGTTTTGGTAGCTATTCCAGGGTTAATAGTCTTTCTGCCCAACCAGCCGCTGTTAAATGTTGGCTCTTGAAGGCTTTTCCTTTGCCCATTAATCCCAGATCTGGTGAGACCAGTAAGGCAGTGAGGTGTGCATCTCTGTTTTTACAGTGCTAATGATAGACT
The DNA here is from genome assembly GCF_018691265.1 of Tyto alba. NCBI lineage: Eukaryota > Metazoa > Chordata > Aves > Strigiformes > Tytonidae > Tyto > Tyto alba. The sequence goes on from NW_024881280.1 coordinate 13,348,128, forward strand.
TGTAAAGGGGGGGAGGCTGTTACTGGGGTTTTACTGTAACACTGACTCTTTTTCCTGTGCATAGCTATACTTTGACGTCGTATGCTTGAACTTACAGATCAAAGAGAATTACCAGAATGATCCACTTGTGAATTGTGGGCCATTATCTGTTATTAACTCATCTTGAGCACTGTGGTGAGCAAACTGTAATTTACAGTATGTTATTATATTTCTGCTCACTGTGGTGTGCAGCAGCTGAATGTGTGTGTGTGGTAGTCCATGATGAGAAATAATCTTTTCTAGCTAATTCAAATAGATCTTTGCCAACCTCCACTAAGGTTGATCAAGAATTTAATTTACTTCTAATAATTTTGTTTTTCTGCTTCCTGCTCCTCCTACCACATTTAGGAGAGGAGAAGGTTTCACCTTCTCCATTTCTCTTCAGTACATGCTTGCTTCCAGGAAAACTTGGAAGCGCAGCAACAACCTCCTCCAGTTCTGTGCCAGATTTCCTTCAGGATTTAATGATTCAGGTGGCTTCATTTGCTAGATTTTTGCCAAAAAAAAGTAGTTCTCTACTGACACCATATAATAAAGTTGAGCAAACAGGAGGGCTGGTAGGAGACTTATTTTTATTGCCTGGCACTAGTCATGTGACAGATCAGGTTACAAAACAGTAATACCCCTGCCAACTCTCAGGATTCACCAATTCCTCTTGCTACTGTTTTAATCCAACCTGTCTTGTATATTTTTTTTCTTTTCTTTCCCCCCCACCTCCTTTTCGTTTTTCTGAGGGCAGGGGGTGAGGGGGGAGGCATTAGACTGGGGCAGGAGATAGAGTGAAAAGCAAGTATATCATGATTGGGAGTATCCCTTTAGTTCCTTCAGTGTTTGTTCAGCACTTTTTCGCCAGCTGAATAGCTTATTCCCTCTGAGTGTTGGCAGCCTTTGGCAAAAGTAAAGCAATGTCAGCATTCCCCTGTTCCATCTATTTTTTGGAAAAAATCATTAAAAATATTCCATTTTCACCTTGTTTGCAAGTTGTGATGAAGACTTCTCCAATTAAATTGTGACATTCTGGCTTGAAAAACGACTTCAAGATCAGGAAGATAAGATCACTCTCCACCCCTCCTCCCCCCAAAAAATCTTCCTTCTTTCTTATGGAAAGAAATTCAGCAATTCAGTGGAGCCATTTCTTTTATTAGCAGTGAGACAAATACATTTTCAGAAAAATTGCTGATAAAACAACAGATTTGGAAAATGTAAATTTTATGCAACTCTCTGGAGTTCTTCACAGTGGTTTCCTCTTTGTCCCTTCTTCCAGCATACAGCAGAACCAGAAGATTTGGTGTTACACGTTCCTGCAGGGAGTCTACCCACATAGGTAGATACCCAGTATATTTGTATAGTCTCTGATTCCGTAGCTACGCTGCTACTGGTACCTCAGCTGCATTAATGTGGGCATGACTGTGTCCACAGCGTCCTCAGGGCGCACCTCTCCGACAGAAGTAACTCCTAACAGTGGGCTGAGATTTTTGTGCAAGGAGGGAAAAAACCCTCCATGGTGCTCATCCCAAAGGCACTGATGCTTTTCATTGTGTAAAAGGTATAGAGAATAACAACACATCTTTCTCCACTTTTATGAAAGAAGAGCTGTGGTACAGGGAAGTTGGGAGACCGGTTCAAGGCAACAAAAGACTTCCCTGGTGAATTCACGAGTCAGAATTAAGGTGAGAGTGTAGTCCCCGTGTTTCAGCTATGAGACCACCCATCATCTCTTTTGGCGAGCATGAATGGAAATGCACTTCTGCCTTCCAGTGTCTTTGACCATGGTAGTTTCCAAGTGGGAGTATGCTGCAATTGTTTTAGTTTTTCCATCTCTGCTCTTCTTTCACAAGTTGCCTATCCAAACCTGCAACGCTATTGCATCGTCCTCAGTCAGAGCTCTCTTGAAAATGTAACCCAACTCTGATTTCTGACAAAACAACCTCTTGTAACGAGGAGTTTGTTGTGACTGCCCCTGCAGCTGGGCAGGGTTAAAGGACGTAAGTGTCAGCAATAACTCCTTGCATCCGCCTGCCTTTGCCTGCTGTGGACACTGACTGTAAGCTTTTCGGGACAGGGACCATCACTTTCTACAACCCTACAAGGTTTTGGCCTCTCAGTACTTCTGACTGCGGCGCTGACGATGTCCCCTTAGAATGACCATTTTTTGAAGACTTAAATAACATACATTCCTCACTTCAGTTTTTATGAGATTTTTAATGGTGTGAGAAACGATTAAATTTATTTTTTGGAAGTCTTTCCTCCTCAACTGCAAATAATACAAGTGCAAAAACATCGGGAGGATAATACCATCCACAGCTAGGGAAAGGCAGTGTTGGATTTCTACACTTCCTTTGAGTCTAACAAAATGGAGTTAATTTAATAAACTGATAGGTTTTGATAAACCATGGCCGTGTTGTGATGACCTGCTTCTTGGGTATGTTTCCTTGTCCTTTAGGCAGTTTCATTTCTCTGTGTGCAATCACAGCACCCTCTACTGCCTCTGGCTTAACCTGCACAAGGACAGCGACTGATTCTAAACTAAAAAAAAGGACTTTTGGAGCGACTAGCGTCTCCGATTATGAAGTGTTGTTTTACACGGGGAACAACACCCTCATCATGAGAATGATAATGCAAGGGCTTTCATTTCTGTCTCGAACGGAGTCCTGAGCTTCGAAATGAACAGAGCGAATTCCTCAGGGGCTCAAGCACCTTTCAGCGTGAGAGTGGTTTCCCCCTTCTATCCGTAGGTAAGGCATTACCTTCCATTTTTGTGAAGTCCACGGAGGAAAAAGGATCAGACTTTCCTAGTAAGAAACATGAAAAGGCACTAGATGAAATTCTACTTCTGTGCGTCCCCAGATCAATCAGCCTGGACCTGACAGAAAACTCCCCCGTTTCCAGAATCTGCCCCTCAGGAGCTTCGAGTATCGCGGGTGTGAAACGCCCTCCCGCCCCACCCACGGGCTGTTTCTCGAACCCACCCGGGGCTCTTCACCGAGTCCCACCTCGCACCCTCCGTGCCCTCGCCAGGACCCTTTGCCCCGGCCCTCCCAGGCCTTGCCGGGGAACGACGGCCGGCGCCTGCGCCGCGTTTCCGCGCGAAGCGCCGGGGCGGGGGTTTGAGGGCGGCGGCCATTTCCCGCCTCCCGCACCAGGCACCGGCTGCTCCTCCCCCGGGGGCGGGGCCAGGGGCGGGGCGGGGCCAGGGGCGGGGCGGGGCCAGCTCCGTGGCTGACGTGGCGCTCCCCGCCGCCCGCTCCCTCCTCCCCGCGGCGCGGGGGCGGTGCCGCGCGTGCGCCCGCGCGGCGTTTCCGGGTGGGGCCGGGATGGTGCTGCTGGAGAGCGAGCAGGTGGGGGGGGGGCACCGGGCACCGGGTACCCGAGGTGGGGGGGAACCGGGCACCGGGCGCGCTGGGAGCGGGGTCCCTGCGAAGCCCCGCCGGGGAGGGGGGCGGGGAGCGGAGCGGCGTTGCCCCCGCCGGGCGGGAGCGCTGGGGCCGCGGGGTTTAGGCCTCGTTTTCCGGCGTCAGAACCTCGGGCTGGGCTCCCCCGCCCGGCTGCGCCCGCGTGTCCTGCAGCCCTAGCGTGGGGGCACCCACGGGTTGGCCTTGCCGCGGAGTGGGGGGGTGGGGGGGACCCGGCCTGCGGCTGCTCGTGGGGGGGAAGGGAGAAGGGAGAAGGGGCCGTGGGGCGGCCTCCAGCCCAGGACCGGGGTCTCTTTCTCTTGCAGTTCCTGACAGAGCTGACCAGACTCTTTCAAAAGTGCAGAACTTCGGGGAGCGTTTTCATAACGCTGAAGAAATGTAAGTTTTATGTTTGCTACTGGATCAGCGAGGTGTTCTGAATCAAGCTTGGTGTTGTTAGCACATGTTTGAAAGGAGACGGTTGTAATTCAGAGTATCTGAAAACAAGATTAGTTATACGGACAAATCCATCGTCCTAGCTCAGTGCTAATAACCTTGAAGTAAGACTTCAAGTAAGAAGTAAGTATTTCCAACTGCAGGAAATATGGGGACTTCCTAATTATTTAACAATAATTGAAAATCCTTAGATTTCTATAAAATGAGAATTAGTGTGTTGCTTTTGTGTGTTTGTTTCTCTGGTTTCTGACTAGCTGGCACTACTGGAGAAGTTAAGTGTCCTATGGTGCAGTTTCAACATGCATTTAAAACATGCTGCTGCTGAAGCATGTCAGGACAGGGATTTACTTTATTTTCCTGGCAGATGTAGGTCATAGAACAGATCCTTCTGAGGTTACAGAGGGAGGGGTCTGTGAACAATCTGGCGGCATCGTCGGTTCAGATTGCCTTAAATTCCAAGGTGTTTTATACAGATCTCGTGAGCAGTTTTTAACACCCCATGTCAGGAGGCAGCTGGTGATTTTAGTGAAATATGAATAAACATTCTCTGTCTGTCAATACAGATGATGGCCGAACAAAACCAGTCCCACGCAAAGGCCACGCAGAAAGTTTTGAACCAGCAGACAATAAATGTCTTCTAAGAGCAACTGATGGAAAGAAGAAAATTAGCACAGTGGTAAGTGACAACTTTGGATTAGAAAGATTAGTGGCCCTACTTGTCTTTTATTTAATGCCCTGTATTATAAGTGAAACTTGTCTTTATGTGAATTTTGTGAGAACTACCCTCTTAATTCCAGAGAAACCATATGGTAGCTAAACACACAGCTGAAGTGTTACGCTTACCTGCAGTCTTAATGCTTATATTTGGCATTACAGACAGGAGAGCAGTTTATAGTTTTGCTGCGCATGCTGGACTTTGCTTCAGAATGGTGTTGTAGGACAGCAGCGAGATTCTGCCTGCTTTCAGCAACCTTGGCTGTTGTGTTTTGAGTCTGGTAAAAACCGTTTGGAGGGAAAGGGATAACTGCTTCCAGAGACGTGGGCAGAAGGACAGAGGGCAGATACAGAACCTGCAGCATGAGGACAAGTGGTGTAGCTCCAAGGAGAAGAAAGGTCCTGCACACCTACACTCCAGCCTCAGTTGACAAAGAGGATGGAATCACTGAAGGTTCTTGCAACCCAGGAAAGAACTGAATGTTCCCAGCCTGTGAAACAGTAGGAGAGGGATCCTTGTTTCCTGGCAAGAACATTGTGGGCCTGGATAGACTTCTAAGCCTTAATCTTGCTTAGCATACCTATTTTTTTTCTCATTTACGCAGCTATTTTTATTTCAGAAAATGTTAACTAGAAGTTGAAAACCTTATGTGTGTTTATTTTAAATGAGATTGAGAAAGGCTTTAGCTGACTTTAGCTCTCCTCTGTGATGAAACCCCAGGAAAAACATTACCTTGCAGAATAGTTGAGAGAATCTGGGCTGCAACGTATTTTTATGGCCCTACAAGTAAAACCTTCCTTAAAATGTCTTCACGTTCTTCCCATTTGAAAACACAGATTTGGGATCAATGGCCTGCAGAGGATTTTTGTTAATCAAGTAAGGAGCATTTTCAGTCTTCTAAATCCATGAAGTCCTCTGACATGTTAGTACAGCTTGCCTACCACTGAATGGGATGGGCTGATCCGGCTGCTGCTAAAAAGACTAGGTGGTGGATAAACGCGTACTGATACTTGGTTTGTAATAGAAACCAGTGTTTTCTTGGTTAACTTCCAGTATTACTCTTGTAGGTGAGCTCAAAAGAAGTAAACAAATTCCAGATGGTAAGTTTTGTATGCCTTTTGTCTTCCTTTTCTGTAGGTATTGGGGAGCGGTCAGTAGGCTGCACTGGACAGGTGTGAACAGGTTGCTTCAGTGCTGAACTGCCACACAGATTAACCTTAGACTACCCCATCTATCTTCATTTGTTTTTAAAAAAAAAACCCAAACTCCTGTTGTATTTTATATAACTTTCTGCATTGATTTAGAAACAACAGTTTTCCAGTGTAGGGTGTAAGCATGATTTTCTAACTGAGAAAATGCAGATACCACCTATTCATTAGTAATATATAAAATGTTACTTCTAGCATATTGTCATTTAAGTATGTGTTCTTTTAATGGTTCCAATTGTTGTTTCAGGCATATTCAAATTTGCTGAGAGCGAACATGGATGGCTTGAAGAAAAAAGACAAGAAAAGCAAAAACAAGAAGAGTAAAGCAACACAGTGATGGAGCAGTGTCCTGCCATCCCTATAACAGACTTGACCCTTGCTCAAAGCAAAGCCCATTTCTTTTTGAGTTACCACTTGTCTTTGGCTTTCCTTCCAGCAGGATACTGGGATGTGATCAGTACTTTTGTTTAAACTGAGAGCAGAAGGTGCTTTCTGTGGATTGTTGTATGGCAGGAGTATTTACAGGGTTATACTGAAGTAGCTTTATACTCAGCTGCCAACTGGTTTTGTACTTATCCTGCTGTCTGTTTTATATTGTATGAGTGTAAAATCTGTTTGAGGAATAACACAGGGTGACAAGGAATGTACCAGGAGCAAAGCGAGACTGGAGCAGGAGTCTCAGTGACAGATGCCCAGTTTTATAGATAAGCCTCAGTAGTACTAGGGGAAGTGGGTGCCAAAATATTATCAGGAGCAGCAGCTTTCCTGTTTCTCTCGTTTTGAGAGACATGTCTATGTGATGCAGTGCAGATATCCCCAAGGCAGCCAGCACAGTGCTTGAGCTCTTGCAGAGCCAGGCAGCTGTGCCTTTGCTCCATGCTGATCCAGCTGTGCTGATCCAGCTGTGCTCACCCTGGCTCAGGGTGGGGGGGCAGGCAGGACTCAGTGTTCCTTTTGGACATGGCTTAAAAATGCTCATGTCACCTAAACTTTTTTTTTAAAGCTTCATCCTTCAGTATATTCAGGGATATGAATTTCCCCATACTTCAAATCTTACAGTAGTTCCTTCATATGAGCAGGTGTAATTGTTCCTATTAAATACAATGAGAAATGGATTTGGTTGTAATGACTTGTTACTTGTTTTGGTGAATTGCTAGAAGGGTGACAGTTACCTGTGCCTTCAGGCACTGGAAGGATAGTAGCAGTTGATGCTACAACTTTCACAGTTCTCAGTTCTTGGGTTTGCCTTTAAAGTTACTTCTTTATATATTCTAACATTGTAACTTTGCCATCCTCTTTACAAGAAAAGGTTAGAAAAAGTAAGTAGGTATTTCTTAATGCAGTGAGCCTGCAGTGTTAATGCAATCATTTGAGTTAAGCAAACAGGAGTAAGCTGTTTAAAGAGACGGGTACCAGGTGGGGAGGGAGGGTAAACACCAGTGTATTTCCAGAAATCCCTAACTTCTCTGCATATTCACTTGAGTATTTTAAGTAGTTTGATGTGAAATATAATGCATAGTTAACTATGGCTGCTGTAACTCAGCTTCAGATTGGCTCCGCTTCACTCTCCTTGATAGGGCTGTGTTACAGTTTAGCTTCTTCAAACTTAATCTGACAATCCCTGTGAAGAAAGCTAGGTTCCAAACTTTGGTTATGTATCTAGCCACATCCAGGTTACTATTCTTCTTAAAAGTCTTGGATGAAATAAGGCCTGATACAGGAAAATCTTCTAGGAAGCTGCTGCTTGATGCGAATGCAAAAGTACAGGCAGGACAAGTTGGGCAGCCAGGCTTGCAACCCCCCTCTGAGATTGAAATACAACATCTTTATATAAAATGAAGGTAGTGGGTTTAAAAAAAAAAGACAAAAAACTTGTAATATATATTTCAAGAAGGCTCAGTAGCCAGACCTTTATTAAATGAAAACCCTTCTTCAAAAAAGTTTAAAAACAGTTTGTTGGAATTGAAGATGCTTTATCCTCTCTAACCCTTGGAGTGATTTTCTCATTTGAGCCGTACTGTTGCATGTCAACATAAAAAACATTCTGAAAGTATTTAAAAAAAAATTAGGTTTATACCTGCACAGCTGATAAATAGCTTTATGTGGCATAAGGAGCAAGAATGATATAGTAATATATATCCGTGGCTCTGGTCAGACTTGCTCTTTAGTTGCATATAAAACACTTCTACTTTGACATAAATTTACAGTTTTATACTACACATGAAATTCAATCTGGACACATAAAAAGGCATCAAATTGCCCGACTTGCATTATTACAGATTTCTGAAATTCCTCTTAACAACACACTTGTGTGTTAATAAAAAGCATCCCAAGAAAGATGCTTTAAGCACTAGAACAAAACCTTGTAGTCATCTCGGTAACTGTACAGGAGAAGTGCAGGAACCCTGCAGAGGGAAGGAAAAGAGGCTTTTTAAACTTTGAAACTGCAGGTTCAAAAGCTATACTACCCGTGGCAAATCTTAGCAATAAGCTAACAGCAAAGATTCAGTAGAAAAGCAGTAAGTTTTTGTTCCTTTGGCTGATTTCCGACCCTTCCCCTTTCATTCTCGTTCCAACTGTTCAGTTTTTGTTCAGGGCTCAGAAGGCTTATGGCAAAGCAGTGTTCTGTGTGCAGGCATCAAATGGCAAAGGAAGACTTTGTAAGGGACTATATTACATTCATACCCAACACTCTGCATAATATTATTTGCATGCAGTAATTGGGTGCTGTTGCTCACAGCCTTGCAAGCCACAGGAAGACAAAGATGTTTCACTTGCTATTTAGTTGCCTTAGTACACATTAGTAAACCTGAAGCAATTCTGGTGCATCTCTTAAGAAATCAAAGTCAAGTTTTAGTCTCATTTAAAGGTTAGGTAGTACCTGCAAGCTGAGCATAATTAAGAAAATGTATTGTAAATGAAACGCACATAAATACTCAGGTCTCACTTAACTGTACCGGTACATACAACAGTTGAACATTTGAGGCTTAAATCTGGATGTGCCCAGGTGCTCTGTTTCAGCCTTGCCAAAATCCAACAAGGAAAGTGAGTTGAACATAAATGTTTTTATGCTTAGAAACAGAAACGGGCTTTACTGTACATGTTGGGAGAGCATGCATTGTGTTCGCTTACAGATGGGCAGTCTGTCAGCTGTGCCAGATTCACACCATATTCCTTCAAAGCAGGAGAAATTGTCCTCATGAGTTTTAAAAGGCAAGCTGAGTCCCTCCCACGAGAAAGGAGGGTTATGATGTAGCAGTAGAGCTGAATGGAGGTGGTTGTTCGCTATTCAGTTTTATGAACGAAGCAGCAAGTGAGATAACAAGGGGAATACATTTTATAATTTCTTGTAAAAGCTTATAAAAATGAAGAATTTACATATTACCACAAGCAAGGAACTCGTCTCACAGTACTCAAGGAACTATACACATTTCCTGAATATTTTTTTCTTTCTCAGGGAGAGGGAAAAGGGAGGACAAATTAAGAGCAGCTTATTTAGTAATGCTTGAATGCAGAAATAATTGAGATGTTTTATCTATCTGTAAGAGCTTAACAGATTTACCTCTTTTCCATTTTGATACTGTAAATTTCATCACAAATTGCTTGTAGGTATGAAGATCTCTGTTTTGGCCATCGTGACATCAGTTGTCTCACATTCGCATCAAAGGCTTGCCTATCTCCATCAAACTAAGAAAAAAAAATTGACAGGGAACTATGCTACAGTCTTACATTCTCTTGTGAAAGAAATACTTCTGATAGGATTTAGGATTCAGTCTTCTGAACATTGTGTAATGTCAATGTTCCTTAATGAAACAGATTTCAAACAAAATTCATGTAAACAACATGCAACTTTTTTTTTTTAAATTAGGAAAAGGTATTAAGAATTTAGTGATCAGTTTCTAAACACAGATAGTTTAGTGATAAAAAGGCATAAGCAATGAAAAGGGCCCTACCAGTTTCACAATGCTGGACAGAATGTGAGAACTGTGGTGTAAGGGTGGTCAGAAGTGAATGATGCAAGCTGATTATGTGTTTTGTTTTGTTTTTAAAGTAAAAGGTGATAAACTATCTCCATGATTTGGACAGATTGGGTGAACTGAGTATTTTGAAAATAGTTTCGGATGTTTCACTGGGGTCTGATTACCAGACAAGCATTGCTTCAGAGCAGCAGATGAAAAGTATGAAAGTACTAATTCCACTTGCAGGCAGGATGCCATTCGTGCATTTGTTTTGGGATGGGGGTGGGGAGGCATCCATCTCTCTCCTAAGAACTTCTGACTTCAAAGCTACTGCTGTCACTGGAGGAAAGAAGAGATTTGTCTCTGGTGTTTTTTTCCCTGTCACTAAGCAGCTTCTGAGTTGTTAAAGGTGTCAATATAATACTTGTACATCCCCTTTTTATCTTGGCTTCACTAAGACGTGTTTCAGCTACTGTACTCAAAATAATTGCATCTATATTTTTGGTCCTTCAATAACAGCTTCAAAAAACCACCTTAGTTAAAACCGCTATTAATGCTTACTGATTTCTGAAAATGAGCAGTAAGACTTCATTTCAGTTAACTATTCTTGGGGAAAAAGCACAAAGCTTTGGATTAAGAGTTTCTAATGGTGTCTTGTGTAACTTGGGCATTTGACAAAAAGATTTTTTCCCAGCCTCAGTCAAGCTCCTTGGGTAAAAGCATCCTGTCAGGTTCTAAAACCTAATTCAAACTCCTTAACGGATAAAAATTACGAGTGAATTTTACACTCCGCTTCATTAGGAGTAGAATTTATCATCTATTGTTCAATTAGGAGTTTTAATGACAATACTTAATTGCTTACCTCTAATGATAAGACGTGCATCACAGTTGCTTTTGGCAGATCTACCTGTAAAAATATCATCAAGAGATCAGTACTTAACAGTTCTGTTATCAGTTTGCCAACTAGAGATTAGCTATACTGAAGGGAGTCAGACTATTTTTTCCAAAGCAACACTCGTGCTGATAGAGCTGGGAACTTACCAAGGTTTTAAGCATTTTAAACAAACTGTTGACAACAGATTCCACTATGGAAAGTTCCACAAAGGTGTAGGCAAATAGGCAGTATGTTTCCTGAAAAGCATTTACTATTTTAAAGACCTCTGTGACATGGTCAGCAAAGTCTAAAAGCTATACATGAACAAAAGCTATGTTGGTTTAAATGTAAGAGCCAATCTAGCTGGAACAAGTCATTAAATCTACCACAGTAGTTAGGGTAAGTGCAGCTTAAGAATTTACAACTAAATACTTATCAAATTCTGTTCTATGCAACTGTCCAGTACACACGATTTGAGATACTTTTCAAGTATGAAAGAAACATACCATGGGTCTTAACCAGAAGTTTGTTTCATTTGGATCTCTAAAGTGAGGCTATTGGCAGTAGTTTCTTCCAGATAGCAATTGCATCATCCAATTCAATTAAGAATTTGCAATTAATTCAGGCTTCTGCCAAATACTTACTGCTAAAATCTCAATCTCACTTGTTTTCTGTTGCAGGCTAGAAATGAATGTCTGAAGTCTTGTTTGCACCTGGCAACAAAAGATGGTCAAAAGTAAAATACACTGCTTCTGTGACAGAGGTCAAGAACCCTTCTATATTTCATAGATAATGAGAACAGAAGAGGCTGATTCTAACACAAGGTACTGAACTACATCATATTTAAACTAAAATGCACATTTAATACCATTTTCAGTAACAATTCCACAACAGTCCTTGATGAGTAGACAGGAAGGAGACTGGGGCTGAGCCACCCTTGCAGCAATGGTAAAGACTTGATAATACTGGTACTGTACTAAAGCAGAGAGAACTGCCCATTACAGTGTGAATTCTCACGTATATAGTAAAAACTGCCTTTCTGTTTCGGGGTGTTTGGTAACTTTTCAAAGGAATGCAAGAACCTGTGACTGGATACAGCAAATCATCTCTGGCTGAAGAAGGACAACTGATTTGAAAACCAAACCAAAGTACAGGTCATGATTTGTAACACTTTTTTCCATAGTAAGCTAGTAACCCTGCAAAGGTAGCACTTTATGAATGCAGTTGCAGCCTTGCACCAGTCTTTTGTACCTTGGAAAGACGCTTTTATATATTAAAAACCTGAAAACAGCAAGTCTGCTTAGGTCAAAGCTCAGAGAATAGCATCCACTTCTTTATTTGGGTTCCAAGAACTATTTATAGGGGAAAATTTTTTGTTGCACACCCGAATTTGGAATGAAAAGGGAATAAGATTACAATTGTCTTTTACCATGTACTCTACAAATATCTTGAAGCTAATAATCCTAAATGAGCAAACTCTGACGTGTTTCTAGCATCATTTAATCTTTTCTACATTATTATATCAGGTTGTAGGCAAGGTTAGTATTTTATTTTTAAATCTGAAATTATTTTCTTAGGCCTTTAGTTTGAAACAACATAATGAAATACACAGAGTATCTGTTACAAACATATTACAAATTAAAAGTACGCTGAACTTCCACCTTTAACACACTTCAGCATTTATAAAGAAAAGAAGGGAAATTCCAGAACCATGGTTCCTACTGAGATTTCTAATATATATATGTATTATGATGGCTGATGCACAATGTCACAGATAATCCCCAAGATCCAAAATGTTAAAAAAGGTGGTCTTTGACTTCAACCTTTTGTGTTATTTGCAGTCTGTTTGATGAATAAAGAACAAACAGGATGTATTTGTGTAAGTCAGGCGATACTGACAATATGAATTCTACCATTCTTTAAGGATCACTTATTAATATTTGATGTGTGCGTACCTGAATTTCTTGACGACGCCTGGCACTAGCAGATAATTTTTCAGGAGCTATAACACTAACATTAGGCACTACAAGAGTTCCATGTGATTCAAATGCACCTAAAATGCAAACATATAGTTTTAGATTATATTATTTCTTTATACAAGAAGTAGCAAGAAACAGAAAATTCACAAATATTAATAAGCTAAGATCTGTATAGTATAGGGCTTGCAAAGCTGCTAAAAAACCCCAAAGTCAAGTAGATAGGACAGTAAAACACGTGCATGTAAATTCTCAAATGCTCACTTATGACTTTGAAGGACTGGTTGGTAAGGCTAAGGAATTTGTTATTTTACATCAGTGTTCCCTGAAACTAATAAAAACTTCCAAATGGCTTTCAGAATTTTACAGAGGAATGCAGCATACCTAAAATAAAAAAAATAGAAGCTATTACAAGAATGAGGTGACTATTTAATGCTCAGTCCCATAGCAGAGTCTGACAAAACAATAAACCCCAGCTCCCACAAATAACAGTAAGTAATTAAAATCTTAAACGGCTTAGTTTGAAATTTAAATTGACACTTCTGGTAATCACACACACACACAAAAAAAAAGCCCAACACCCCAAGTCAAGCATGGTCACCTTTCTCCCTCACTGTTATGCAAGAGGAGACAAAAAAGAGTTTCTTTAAAAATAACTACCACCACCACACACTGTATCACTGCTTAACAAAATAATTATAAAAATTGCCAAACTTTATCCACAGAAGGTATTATTATTCTTTCTTAATATTATTCTTTATATACAGACTTCTATTAGTAGATTAAGGAGTGAAAATCTGTAGCTAGAAATGTAAAGGCATTTTCATTTGAAGAAAAAAAAAAATCTTAGTAGAGCAGTAGGTTAATCTACATGGGTCTCAACACTGTAACAACCACAGGTCACGTCATTTTTTCATCAAGGTTATATTTAATTTCTCCTCAGCTAGGAAGTGCTCATGGTTTTTCCCTTTCCCCCCCTCCTGAATCATTGCATCAATTAATGCTTGTACGGGGAATATTCTGTCTATTCATTTGAGCACTGGTTTTGTTAGTTTGGAGAAAATTTCAGTTTTAGATCACTTGAAACAACACTTGAGTTTTTGAGGAAGTGTCTCTAACCAGACGCATGGCTAGAAAACATTTTCTTGCTCTAACTTTGGTAATACTTTGTATTTGTCCTGGTTTTGTCTGGGATAGTTAATTTTCTTCCTATTAACAGGTATAGTGCCATGGTTTGGATTCAGTGTGGGAATAATGTTGATAACACACTGATGGTTTAGTCGTTGCTAAGTAGCACTTACTGTAAGTTAAGAATTTCTCAGTTTGCCATGCTCTGCCAGCAAGCAAGGGCACAAGAAGCCAGGAGGGAGCATGGCCAGGAGATCTGACCCGAACTAGCCACAGGGATATTCCATACCATAGGGCATCATGCTCAGTACAGAATCTGGGGGGGGTTGGCTGGGAGGGGCCGATCGCTGCTCGGGGACTGGTGGGCATCGGGCAGCGGGTGGTGAGCAATTGCATCGTGCATCACTTGTCTTTCTTGGGTTTTATTTCTCTCTCTCTTTTTGTTATCATCCTTTTCACTACAATTATTATCATTACTATATTTTATTTTATTTCAGTCATTAAACTGTTCTTATCTCAACCCATGAGTATTACTTTTTCTTTCCCAATTCTCCTCCCTATTCCACAGAGGTGGTACTTAGTTGCTGGCTGTGATTAAACCACTACAATGTTCCACCAATATTTTCTTATAAAACAGTTTTTAAGCAGAAAGAGAAACAGTATGTATGCTCTAGAACTAGTGACAAAATACCTGAAATATTAGTAAATGATCCCTTTTGATTTGGTACTGAAAGATTATCTGAGGTTTCTCTAAAAATAAAAGACAGACAGTTAGGGAAACAAATTTATAATAATGAAGAAATGTTGTAATAAGACATGGTTTCAGATTATCAAACACACACACTTATTTAATTCCAACAGATAAAGAAAAGTACGGATACTTCTGAGCACCTATCTGCAGATTAAATTCTGTTCTGGAATAGACAGTTAATCATACAAAATTACATTCAAAGTCAGATCTAGAAGCAATCTTTATGCTTCCTATGGATACAAAAACATGTGCTCCCCATCACACAAGAGTGATTTAGATCTTAATACTAGAATATATTATGAGAAGTGTCTTTCTAAATTATTAATTTAGTCTGCAACTTCTTACACGTTTCTGTGAGATAATACTGAAGTATCAAAGTGATATTCATACTTAAGATCAAACATATTCAAAGCAGCTTTCAATAATCAGTTTGGATGCCTTTACTTTCCACATTCAGGATTCATTAACAAATCTGCCAGTGTTATTACAAACATAGTTATTGCATTTCTCTGTGTCCTGGTTTCAGCTGGGATAGAGTTACTCTTCTTTCTAGTAGCTGGTATGGTGCTGTTTTGGATTTAGGGTGAGAATAATGTTGATAATACACAGATGTTTTTAGTTGTTGCTAAGCAGTGTTTATACTAAGTCAATGACTTTTCAGCTTCTCACACTGCCCTGCTAGCAGAGGCTGGGGGTGCACAAAAAGCTGGGAGGGGACACAGCTGGGACAGCTGACCCAAATGAGCCAAAGGGATATTCCATACCATGTGACATCATTCCCAGTATATAAACTGGGGGGGAGTTGGTCATGGGGTGCTGTGGCTCAGGGACTAGCTGGGCACTGGTCAGCAGGTGGTGAGAAATTGCATTGTGCATCATTTGTTTTGTACATTCTATTATTATTACATCTTCTTTTTCTGCCCTATTAAACTGTCTTTATCTCAGCCCATGAGTTTTACTCCCCCACCTCCCTGATTCTGTCCCCCAGAATCCACCCCCGCTGGGGGGGTGGGAGGTGGTGAGGGGGTAAGTGAGCGAGCAGCTGCATGGTGCTTAGTTGCTGGCTGGGGTTAAACCACAATACTCTGTTTAGTATTACTGAATACGAGTTTTTCTACATTCTGTTTTTAGGATCTAGAATTAAGGTAACTTTTAGAAAGAATGGTTTTCTTTCACAGCTTCCAAGAGATCCTGTAGATCTGTCACAAAACACATGAGAATCAGGCTGGTTGCAAAATTAAATGCCAAGACTGGCTGAGGTCAGAAATAGGAGAATGAAGAGGTGGGGAGCAGGAGACGTCAACCACTTGCACAAACTACTGCCCCAGTTAAGCATTTCCCAGCTTAATGATTTCCTTTAGTGCTAAGTCTATTCAGAAATACTATGGATGTCAAATCTGTTAGTTTCTGAATTCTAGTTTCTGTGACTAAACCGTGTCTGTTTCTGCTGCCAGTACATACATATATATGTACACACATATAAATATATTGATGTGTGTATAATTATGTATTCACAAGGGCTATGTGTGAATAACAGCTATGCTGCTTAGACACACAGATATGACTGTAGCCTCTCCCATGATTTCAGTACTAACTTCTACTGGTGACAACAGTAATTTCAACAAAGACAGGACGATGGGGTGTTGCTGTGTACCCCAAGTCTTTGCCAGGCGTTACGTTCACTTGTGCCAGCCAAAGTGTACAGGTGTGCTACAGTTACACCCTCCTTTTTATCTTATCAACACTGACTCAAAATGAAAGGGATTTACTACTTTAATTGTTTGATTACACAGTCCATGAATGTAATGGACTTCTGGTCAGTAATGGACTTGTAGGCAGTCCTGTCATACAAACAATACTCATGTCCTAGTAGCACTGGAGTTGGATAACGACACGGCCTTTTAATTTATGGAGCACTATAGATACCTGAATGTAACAGCACCTAGGAAAACTGGTTTCTTAATCTCAAAATTCTGTAACCAAGCCTTTTGCTTTCTTTTCCCCTCAAAAGGGATTCAGCAAAGCTCTTACTCTTATCAAATTAAATCAAGTTTTATCTGAACATATCTTAAAATTATTTAATTAAAACAAACATACATTCACTTCTGCTTTTGACTATTCGTGTTGACATGTTATGCTACTTACCTACTACATCTTTCATCACAGATTTTGGTTTTCAGTTTCTGAATCAGGTGATCTACTAAGTCAGATTCTAAAATCCTCTTCTCCGTCTGTCTGTCTTTCTCAAAGGATTTCACCTATGATGTAGTTCAGTGTTTCTTAAGATTGTTGATTCTTAAAATGGCATATGAATAAACTTATCAAATTTAATCAAAACCAATCTGGATTATTCACCCATTAAAGGTGAAGCAGTCAAAGGCAGGAAGCCACCATCATCATTATCAATCAATCACTGCCAATTAAATCCTTGATTATATTTTTTTTTCAACCAACTAATGTCCTCTGCATTCCCAAAGCTTAAATTAGCTTGGCTACTTGTATTTAATATGTGATAGTTAATTTTTTAACAGAATGATTTATAAACTGCAAATACCATATTAGTAATAGCATATTTGGTTTTAGGCTTTTTTTTTGTAGTTAAGGAATTACGTTAGAATATGGCTTGCCTTTCAGCTTGCAAGAGTTAGACTCAAGCATTCAAAACTTAGAATATCTGCTCCATCTTTACTGGGAAGAGATTAATTAGCAACACCACCATTCACCTCATTAGCATGTTCTTTGTTGGATTTGCTTCAATAAAGACATATTTAAAAGAACGCTCTGTAATAGTCTTGTGGAAGGCACTGATGTATAGCGTTCTCATCATCAAAATCTACTTGTTCATACAGGCATTGCACAGTTATTTGCTATCTCTGTTACCATGACAGGGAGAATGAATAACAAGAGAAAAATATTTTAGTAATGCACATTGGCTAGGTAACATGACCATGCCAGATGCTGTCAAACGGTTACCTTTTTTCAGTCAAAGAATTAATCTTTAGTCTAAGAAGAATTGTATTTTTCCTAATGATCTGGAATCAAGAATATTTTAAAGCTTTTAACTTCTAAAAAGGTACCAGAACCACATGCTGCAGAGCACAGAAGGTGGTAATTCATGTTGTGACACAGTTCAGTCTTTCTATCTTGATCTTAGCTTACAGAGATGAGGACTGTGGTTCAGACTCTACTTGTCTGAACTACATGTATTTTTTCAGATTTACGTTTTAGTTGTATTTGTTTTGTAACATGGAAAGATCACTGAGTCAACCAATTCATTTTGTAGATTCAAACAAATCAGGAACAACAACAGAAACCTTTTTCCATGTAAAGACACCAATGACTCAATCGAACAATGTTTGCACAAACTTTTGGACTGTCCTAGAGGAAAGGTGGTCTGTGAGTAACAGTGCTATGGAGGGATAAAAAGCAGGCTTCTTCAGAATAACCTTCTACTACATAGCAACTGAAACTGTATTCACCTGAAATCCATCTACTTAAATACTTAATTGAAAATAATTATGGTCTTAAAAAAATTCAGATTATAAATCTGAAACATCATCAAGCATCCTCTGGTCCCACACTTACCTTCACATGACTTCCTTCTTTATCTGAGACAAGAGCCACATATGTAATCCCAGAGCATCTGCAATATTCTTGCAGTTCTTCCTGGGACTAAAATGGGAACAGGGGAATGGGACAGAAATTTGACAGATTATAAAACGATCACTTAAGTAACCAAAGTCTCCTGTCCTTAATTAAAATAACTTGATATGCAGCAGTTACACTGATTATATAAGCTTCTGAGAGAAGAAAGCTTTATTAACAAGTCCAGGAGATGAAAATTCATTATGCATCTATTTATCTACCCAATGCTCCTTAAAAATTGAAACCTGTCTCAAGTCTACACTAGGCAGACAGAATGTCTAGGCCCTGCAGTATTAGTTCCACATGGAAGGGCTAGCTGCATCTAGAAGTGCAGGGTCTAGATAACTGTAAAAAATGTGCAGTGTAACATCAATCAGTTACCACCCCACTGCACGACTGGCACTCTGTCATGACAGCTGGCTCCAGCTGGGTTTCGTGTAAACCTGAGGCTGACTTACATCATTCTCAGTGCTGAGCTTACTGAAGGGCTTGCTAATGCTGACTTAGCAGTGGGTTGCAGGACATTAGACATCTTCATTCCTTAAGAATTGCACAAAAAAGAGAACCCATGGTGATCACAGGAAAATGCATAATGATCTGGATTTTTTTCAGTTCTGAGGGATTTAAACTGCCAGAAATATGATGGCAGAAGACTGCAAAAAAGTCAGACAGTTAAATTAGTGAGCTCAAAACTGTCTGCTCTGTGGCACGTGACTCAGAATGGGCAGAGTGTTTCTTTTGTTAATCACCAACTGGCACATTTAAAGGTGGACCAGGCTCATAATCCTCAGACAACTGCCACCACTATTAAAAGGGACTCAGCATCACCATGTAGCTCACTACTCCAGTGAGGCAATAGCGGCTAAAGGTCTGTTCGGTTTCAACTGGAGAAAAAAGGGCACAACTCAGCTTGCCACTCTCCCTCCCTCCCTCCTACCACACATCTCTCCAGGGACTACATGGGGACCCCACAGCACATCTAGTAGCTCTGTTTACTGAACTGTTTTTCTAACAGTAGAATGATGTCAGTATTTCTTATGTACCTGATAGTCTTCAGCCATCTGTATATATTTAAAATTGATGCTACTGTTCTGTTCCAGACATGCCCTTTATTAACAACTAACTCATTAACTCAGTGATCTTACTTGCCGTCCTCACTGAAAGGGAAATGTATGGCCTTCACTGCTACAAAATATGCTTCCGCTCTGAAGTATCCTCACTTCACTGAATCAGAACTAACTGGCCTCATTTTAAATTTGTTATGTTACGACTTTCCCCCTTGATTTCAATAGGCCTTGGACTCTTATACTCAGTGCATAACTGGGGAAGGTCACTTCATTCCTCTGCACTCTGAGTAGTACATAAAGATCCTCCATCGCACTTTTAAATACTCTGGGAGGTAGAGAGGCAGAATGCTACAAGGCCAGTGAGACTTTCTTAACATTATTGTAGCTGAATAGCACCCTACATGCCCAGTTTTATGAGTCTGTAACTCAATAAAAACTAGGAAAAAAATGAAAAAGGATAGTCTCAGGTTGCACTAATTTTAGAGAACAACACTACAGTTAACACAGAGACAGAAATTCTACCTGGGACCAGTCATACATTATTTCGGCTGGAATTCCTGCAGTCCAGAGTTTCTGAACAATATTGATAGCTCTACCCATTGACATCTGACCAACACTTACAACCAGCAGGTCACATGAAATCTGAAGGGAAAGTAAAAACAATGGGGAGAGTATTAGCCACAAGATCACCTTCTTCCATTCATAAGGCAGTTAAAATAACGAAGAAGAAGAAATATACTAATGTTTTTCAAAACACATCAAGCTGAAAAAAAAGGTGTTAGATCCACCTCTTTTTAGAGCCACAATCTACCTGAGCACATTTGAAAGTCACTGAAGTTTAATCCTGGACAAAAAGCATCTGCACAACCTCATCCTGCAAAGTATCCTAGCCTCTTCTGGTCTTTCCTTCCCACTCTGCTTAGCAATGTTAATTTATTTTTACAAAGAAAAGTTAATTAATATAAACATGCCACAACCAATTGAAACTCTGTGACACAGTACAAAGTAGCCCATTTTCTTAAATTGACTTCCATCTCCTACCTTCTATACTTCTATAAAGGGAGAAGTGGTAGGGGAAAAGTAACACTTATTAGCTAAATATCTGCAGTTGTATTCTTCCATCTGAAGCAATCCACAGACTGAGAAAAACGTCCCCTTCAAACTAAAAAGAAAAGGGTGTAAGCCTGAGGATCTTCTCTTCCCCCAATTCTTATTTTACTAAATAATTTTATGCAGAGAAACACAGAAGAAAACAGGTCATCTTGATGTCTGCTGTCTATTTCAGTATGGTAGTATTTTGGAACACATCTGAGTATCTTAATATTTTGCCCATCTCTGGCTTCTGTTAGGTTACTGAACTGTCAGGAGTAAACAAATAAACAAAAACCCCCCACCTTCCAAAAAAAAACAGACTTACAGAATCCTCCACACTGGAAACAGCAGCAGTTATTTTATCTATAGCTATGCTGACTCCAACAGCTGAAGGAACTGGTCCTACTGTCTGCGGCCCTCTAAATTGTGGAATCTCAAAACAAGACAAAAACAAAATGGAAGACCCAAATAATTGTATTTGCAAAATATATTTTTTTTTTCATTTTTTCATGGTTATTAAAAAAAAAAAATTCATTAAGAGATGAGCACATACCAGGTGATCATATCTGCCCCCTGCCGCAAGAATTTCAGGCACAGTTCTTTGTCTTTTTTTGATGTATGCAATAAACTGAAAGATAATACCATTGTGCTGCTGTATTTTGTAAACTAGTCCCAGATTTATAGAAACCTGTAAAATAAAAAAATGGAGTATGTGTACAAGACCTTTAATTATATTAACTGGTAATACTGGTAATTTCCTATTAGCAGTGTGGATTGAAAACACTGTTCTCACGTAAGGAAGACATATGGAAACACGCCTTATCTCCAAAATTTAATATACAACTAAAAATAAGGAAATGATGTCTTAATCTTAAAGCATCCCAAGGCACTATATAGACACTAGAGATTCTATACTCTGTATTATTAGAAGACCTATAGCACAAAACCCAAACAGCAATCCTCAAGGAAGGTGAAGGAGGAGAGGCCTTTAGCAGTCATCAGCTTTATGTACTTTTACAATATTTACAGTTTGTTTCAAAATTTAAAAAAAATCCTTTATGCTGTAGGTAATGCCTTCAATCTTGGTTGGAGAAAAAAACCAGTCTGTCATTAGATAGAAATCACGCCCAAGACTTCTGACTGGCAGAAGTCTTATTCTTAAAATGCCTCTTAAAAAAAAATATATATCAATATCAGTATTATTACTTGCTATCAAAGGACATTATTCTATTCTAAAGTTTCATTAGTTTGTTTCCTGGTAAATTAAAAGGCCCAGCAGCTTATAAATCCATTATTTTATTAGCAGAGTATTTTACAAACCTGAAGTTTTATTCCAAGTTGCTTTAACAGACCAATGATTTCCTCCAAATCCTTCATGCCGTGCTTCAACAGCTGAGTGACACCTGGCTTTTGTTTTATCATTGTGTTTAAAAATGGAAACACATTACTTGGTTCTCCCTTCTGCTCAATGAATCTGTAGAGTCGAGAAAGCTAAAAAAAAAAATTCAAATAAAAGACATAAGTAGCACCACTGACAGCACTCATAATAGGTCACATCTTAAAAAACGAAAAATATTTGACTTGGTGTGCCTAATATATCTGCCTTTTTTGCTTGTTTTGCCCAGCAGTCTGCTTTTACGTAGTGAGTTGAGGAAAGGAATGGGCAGGCACAAGTCTCATCAGGGTGTCCAGAAGTTAACTTCAGCTCTTTATGCACGTTCATCAATATTTGTAGACTTTTTTTAAGTTTCTCTCAGTTTGTTTTACTAAAAACAACTGTACAGTATTCAATTTACCCTTTAATTGTTTCCACAGTCTAAAAAATACATTTAGAAGAAAAACTTGGGACTGACCAATTTTGAGCAGCAGGTGTAACAGTTTATTTTTCTTACTCTGGTTGATTAAATTGTAAAGCAAATAAAGTATTACTGATTTGTGGCAAGTTACAGGGAAATTTACACCAAAGTAAAATTACTTACACTATTTGATGTGAGAGAAAGATTACAGAATTTGGCTTCTACTTCTCTTTTAGTTAGCTTTTCAGTCTACAAGAGAAATATTCAAATGTATTCAGCAACTGAATTAGCAAAAAAAAATTATGACTGCTAAGAAGAATTAAAACACAATTTCCCAATACCTTTAATTAAGGGCTGCATTTACAAACTGCAATAATACTGTAAAAGAATAAAAGCAATAACTAACATATTTTCCACCAATCTTTTAGTGAGGCCGTATACAGTTTGGTATCAAGAAGCAAAAAGAAGTATAAAAATACTAACTTTGCTGAAAAGCACTTCTGCATAAATACTGAAATGCTTATGTAAATTAGTAAACAAAAATCAGAATAAAATGAAAGGAAATAAAAAGGCATTTTGTTGGATTTAAACACTACCTTAATTATTCAAATTAAGTTAATCTATTTTCTATGCTTATCAGTTAGAAAAGATCAACATGATATTAGGATACATTTAAAAGTTTTTACTGAACAGCCTACCGGTTCTTAATTATACAGGTGACTAATTCTCTCATAAATACACATGAAAAAATCATCTTAAAACATCCCAATCCAGAAGTGACAGAAGTGAAGTAATTCAGCTAAATTTATAGCCCAAAGATAGCCAGCCTTTTTATGGATCAACAGGATATCCCTTGTTATGCTGGCAATGGGCTGTTACTCATTTTTAGAGATAGCTCCACAAAGTAATATACTCTACAGTGATGATTACAGAGATTAGATTAACTAGTATCTTACCACAGCATCATACAGAATGATGTAGACTTGATTGAGTTTATCCTCTGGTATCCCACAGTGCAAAAGTATCGCTTTCAGTAAGGCAGTGTGGTTTAAATAAATGCTGTAATTTCTTTCCTAATGAAGGGTAAAAAAAAAAAAAAGTTTTACTTGTATTCCATTTTGCTTATTAAAAAAAAAGTTTCCTAAACATTTAATAATAGTTCAAAACTAACTGCAGACCTCTCCTTCCACCACTTTACCTTTCATCTGTAACTAAAGAATGGCAAGGCTTGCTCTATTCTACAATAATTACTTGTCTGATAGAAGAAAGTCGTTATTTCAATGGTACTTTAAGGATTCAATTAATATTTTCTTTGCACACAAACCTATGCTTCATTTTAAGTTTACCTACAAAACATATTTTTAGTTATAGAGCTCTGTCATTTAACTTAACTACTGATAAAATGTGAAAAAAGTTCTGTACTTGTTAAGGCTAAAGGAACCATCTTTTTTAAACACATTAGATTAAGTATTTACTTAAATTAAAATTTTGGGATGGAAAAGAGGGCAAAGGGTATGATTAAAGAATCTACCTGTAGCACTGAAAACTCTTGAATGATTTCTGAAATGGCATAAATTGTTTCCGCTATAGGCAAAAAGCTATTTCCAGTAGATGTAATGATGTCAAACGCACATTCTAGGAGTTCTTTGGGATGACAGCGGTCTAACTTCCGAGGTCTGAAAACTCGCTCTATACAGTATCTAAAGGAAACATTGAAGAACAAATCAGCACCTTCAGTGGTCACTGTCATAAAGCCTGGCGTCCGTGCAAAACTTCACCTCTACGTCCCTTACCTTTTCAAGTTTGGTATGTTATTTCTAGCTACAAATCTTGCAAAAGGAATCTGAAAAATAAAATACATTAAAATTATTGAAACAAAACATTCAATATGACTAGGCTCTGAAACTGGAGATGAATTACTACTGTGCAGTAACACTTGTACTCTCACATGTGTAATAATGCCTTAAATATTTACCATAGCCAAGCAAGATTAATCTAAACATCCTTAATGCAAGTTTTAAATAAAAAACACACACCGCCCCCACTGCCAAGTTCCTAGAAGAGCTTGTAGAGGGACAAAAGTACATTTCTTAGCTACCCTTATGCATGCAAAATGCATCATAAATTGGCTGTGAGCATATTAAAATGTACAAGCAGGTATTTTGCTGTTTACATAAAGATAAAAAGCAGTATTTTTTAATGTATCTTTGGTCAACACTTTTTCCAAAACAAATAATTCCAACAGGAAGAGCAATTTTGTAGATCAGTCTTGTCTCTTTCACTTGCAAGAAAAAAGAAAAAAAAAAAAGCCACCAAACCAGCAGTGACATCTATCACATTTATAATATGGCTCCAGCTGTCATGGCCAGGGGTACAGCACTAAGGAACACAGGAACAGACACTAAAAGATACACTGCTTCAGCAGTCAGAAGTATAAGCCTTAACTGAGTATATGACTCGTGAATCAAAGGTATCTACAAACACCACAGCACTCTTCAAACCCAGCTTTGCTTGCAGAGATGATACTACTTACTCTGAGGTCATAAGGAAGCATTACCAGCATCCCACTGTGATCCATGAAGTATGCAGCTTCATTATGTTCATACAGTTTTTTATTTCTAGGCATTAGCAGTGGAGTATGTAGCTTGATGGCTCCTGCACAAAACCAGTAAATTACTATTATTTCCCATTTCAGAAGTAACATGCTTCTTACAAGCTCATGAACAACCTTGCAGGGCATGATAATCTCAACCAATACCTTTTAAAAATTACATTATTTTAATTGTCCCTGCCATTTAAAGAAAGCCATCAAGCAAACTTTGATGTTTTATCTTGCACACTTCTTGGGCTGAGCAGGCAGCCCACAGAGAAACAGAGAACTGTCAATTCCATAGCCCCAGCAGAATCATCACCTTGCCCTCGCTCTCTAAACACCACCTTTCACAAAAGCGTGCACACAAGACAGGTGAGAAACTCTACAGATACTGTTTTGGTCCAGAGGCACTTCCACAGAGAACAAATATTGTTCAGACATGTTGCATCCTGTGCCTCAAAAACATACTAGAAGTGTTTATGGTTCACATCACAAATACCTTTTTTCCTGGCTATATTTTGCAACCATCTATCTGTATGAATCCAATTTTCACAGAAACCTTACAATTAACAATAATATCACTAATGACTGTAAAATACTTCCCTGTTTCAAACTGCTGATTCTCAACTATTATATTATAGAAGCTTTACTCATGTCTTCAATTATGTTTCAACATAAACATTTAAATAGAAAAAAAAAAAAAAAAAGCCCCAAATACAAGGAAACTGTTCTAGCCACTATGGATGGCACATACAATCTAACAGAAAAAATATATATTCAAAACCCCCCAGTTTTTTTCCAAAAGAATTAAAACATTTCAACCCTTAAAATGCTAACAAACACTTCCCAAAGTCTGTCAAGCTTTAAATGGGGGAGGAAGTAACTTCTCCTTACTTGACTTCACATTTCTCAGTTTCTCATTCTTTTGTATTGCCAAAACCTGATCGTGCTTAATCAGATTATGATATAGTAGGAAATATCTCAGTTTCTATTTTAAAATCCTCTACTTTTCCATAAAAATAGTATCATGAACACCTACAAAACAATACAATGTATAACATTTCAAATGTGACAGCATGTGCATACATTTTTTTCTTCTCTTAAACTAATTTAAAGCAAATACTATTACTAATGACTGGACAGACTCCTAGAGAGAAAAAAACCATCAGAGACTATTAAACACCATGACACCAGCTCTGGCTCAAGAAGTTCCTCAACAGCAAATCATTGCTAAGAGCAGCATCACTGAAAATACCACTATACACTTGCTCTGTTTCCATGCTCTTTCTCAGGCCGTTCCCATTCTGGCTATGTTCAGAGAGAGGTTACTGTGCCACAAGGATGCCTGGTCTTTCACTACAGAGCTATCCTTATATTCAGATCTAGATTTTATGTAACACTCCCTATCTCTAAAAGCTCATACAGACTTGTCGTAACAACCAAATACATTCAAAGATATAATTAAGATTTTCACTGTTCTTTCTGTAGAAAATTTAAACTATTCAGATTTGAAGTTAGCAGCTACCACTGGGATGCTGAAGTAACAGCAAAAAACAATGTAAAAATTAAAGTGATATGCAACTACTGAACGTGCCTTCTGACTCATGCGATAGCAGTAAAACCATTCCATTCTCTTAAATCCATTCAATCATGAAAAAGTAAATTAATGACTTCTGTAAACACACCCACCGTGTCTTTTAAATATCCGGCTGACAGTCTCACATACATGCTGCTGTATCTTGGCTGCCCAAATAGAAAAACTACCCTGAAACCATCACAAACAAAAAGAACATATATAATTCATATGCTGTGAACACTCCCACGTAATATAGGCAATCATTACACATAATATAGGCAATAAGCATTCTGCTATCTCATCCCACTATAATAAACTGTAACACTTACATAATAACAACTACAGCTATATAAGACATTACTGTACTGTGTTACCTTGTATCTCTTTAGATTTAGAAAGATTTAAGAGGTGAGAATCCAAGAAGGATTACTTTGTTTGCCATGATTAGAAAGGGAAGAAAACAGTCAGAGGCAACACATTCTGTTGGCAGCCAGATGCAAGTATCAGTAGTTTGACAGAAATTCAGAATAAAGAAAATAATCACCTGGACATAAGCTTAAAGCTTTAGTTGCTACAATCAAATACTGCTCGTTTCATTGAAGAATGAATGTAAGGTTCAAATGGGAAGTGGTTATTCAGGATCACACAGTACAGACTGTAGCTTTAAATGGGAACTAACGTGAAGGTTAATCTTAAGAGATAATGCAAATCGCTCAAACATCTTAGAGTTTACCTGTATAAACATTTTTTTTTTAATCAAAGAGGAAAAAAAAAACCCATGCATCCCCAAAGCAAGCACCTACAAACCTTCAGCATATCACTGTCATAGGTGTAATCTATAGCTGGCGATATACGCTGTGAAAATATCTGACTCATCATAGTCCGGTAGGCCTTTCCATCCACGTTTGCTAAGGTATGGTGGAGTACTTCATGGAGTTCAGACTCTTCCATTTGTGGCGGTGGAAGGTGTTCACTTTTTAACAGCTCCACAGCTGTTGGTCGTGCTGCAGGATCATGGTTCAGGAGCCATGTAATAACCAATCTCTACAAATTAAATCAAAATTTTACAGTTTAGGAAAACTGTATATTAGCAGTATTTACAAACTTCTCAGTCACATCACATTAATACAAAAATTATGAGACTCTACAGGGGTCAAAAAAAGCAGGATCTGAATCTTTGGGGTGGACATTCTTTGCTTATTAAATTGTAAGTGTATTTTACTGTGTTATTATCGGAGTGAGATTTACTAAAACACCAATTATGAGAAGTGTGCCTACTGGGATCACAAAATATGTAGTAACCTTTGTTGTTCTATGTTATGCTAACTCTGGCATCTTTTTATCAACAAAGTTAGGAGAAAGCAGAATTGTATGCATAACAATAAACATTTAAGAGTTACAGATACTAAAGAAGGGCTTGGCATAGTTCAGTAAACTGTACAAGATGGAGACATTTTTATGGTACTAGTAACAGTCAGATTGCTGTTTCACATGCATAACAGCCAAAAAGCTAATGCTAATGGTCAACAGGAGTCCACTAGCACAAGGAAAAAGTATCTAGATGGTCCAGAAAAGATTACACTGCTCCTTATCAATTTCTCTGCCATGGAGGCATCCAGAACAGCTCTTGGCAGCATTTTCAAACTCAGAGTAGTCTGTTTAGCTTGCACACCTCTTTGGTCTGTGACACGGGTCTCTTTCAGAAGTTTAACTTGGGAGTTAAATGATATAGCTGTCATTTGTCTGAGCCTAAAAAGTCAGAACTGTTCCTTAGAACTTAAAAGGGTATGCCAACAAACTCCGCATTTCTTTATGACTGTGGTCAGGGAATTTTGTAAGTGAGTATATTTCCATGTCAACTTAGTATATTCTTTTGAGATTTTCTTCTTCCTTACTTTGTTCTGCTGTCATGTAATAAGAATTTGACAGAGATTGTGAATTTAAAATGAAGTGGAAAAAATAATAATTATATTTTCTTGACAGGGAATACCTAATTGTTAAAGTGTCTTCAAAATTACCTGCTTTGCATGCTTGACTTCATCAAAGTCTTTAGGAAATACAATAGTGGGCTATAAAAAAACAAAACAAAACAAATACATCTGAATTATAACAGGCAGTCCAATTTGCTCAGGCTAGTTTTATTTTTAAGTTCTACGTATTTAAACAGAAACTAAGCATTTTTATTGCCCTTGGCAAAAAAACAAAAAACAAACAAAAACAACAGCAACAACAACAAAACACCAAACCACAAAACACCAGAAACAAACCACATGGCAAATTTGTTTTGAAGAGATAAAAGGAAAAAGAATGTCACTAAAATGCTTTTATGATGTTCTGTACAATGAAGATACAACCCATAATTACAAGCATTCACCAACTACAAATACCAACTGGTTCCTAAGACAGACCCACCAGGTCTAAACCTAGGTATACTAAAGCCATGAGATCTTTATCTGATGTTTACACCTCTAATGTTTTGCACCATAAAAATTAATTTTACAGCTAGAACACTGACTGACAGCAATACCATTAAGGAATCCACAGTGCATTAAGGGAGTGTCAGTACCAGCTCCAATTTTACTCTTCACTTTTCATTATATATTTTATAAACTTTTTACTTTAAGCACTCCCTGTGGAAACATTTTTTCTATGTTTTGCATTCTTTTACAACCCCCTTAAACTATTTGAGGCACAAAATTAGTATCTTTTCTATCTGAGCACTTACCAGTCTTAGCTGACCAAGAACAAAGATCCTTTCTGATGCAGTACTCATGGGATGATAAGACATTTCAAAGAATATTATACCCAGACTGAACAGGTCCACTTTCTAAGGAAGGAAAAAAAGGAAACTTAACTGTAATACCTGTGAATTTTTTGAAGATGACACCAGAGAAAAAATAATGTTTTGTTAAATTTCACAGTATATTACAGCTGGAGAGATCGGTGGGATTTTTTGTAGTTTTGTTTTGGTTTTTTGTTTTTTTGGTTTTTTTAATTTTTTGTTAAATGACACAGTCCATTAAGGTTTGGTAGACTTCAATGACTTCTATCATCACAGCACTGCCACGACATAAACGACTCCCACTTCAAAAACATTCTTGCTTTGAAATTCAGCTTGTCTCTGCATATGAACAGGATCTGCTTTGATGAACAAGTGCACCCCAACCTCCCCAAAATCACAGTCTAGGAATCCAGGAGAGCAATATATACTTCTGATGATGACATTTTACCTTAACTGAAAACTAGAAGATTTTTATCCTATTCATTTATAAAGGTCCTCCATGATTCCCTGCTTTCAACTTGAAGTCACTTGCACCCAGTCACGGTCACAGTACAGGCAGAAAAACTGACTTGCCCACATCCTTCTACCCTTGGCCTCCTCTCAGAGGAACATTTCTCATTACTTTGCTTCTCAGAGCAGTCCCACCACACCCTGTTCCACCTTGAATTCACTTTTTTTTTGAGCAGGAATGACCTAAAATGTACCTGGTACCTTAGGTTTCATGCTACCTTTATATTAAGTCTACTCTAATCATACCTGATTGTAGGTAGACTTAGTGCTTCCTTGGACCTCTGGGCTGACATACAGCGCAGTGCCAACCATCCCTGTCAAATTACCTACATGGCAAAAGATGAGAGTACTGATTTCAAAAAAGTGGGAGAGAAATGCAGCATCAACAAATCCCCTCACTCATCTTCTGCCCTCATGTCTTCTAGGTTGGAATGTAGTCCTTACTGACGGAGACCCAGTCAAGAACAGTTTGCAAAACAGACAGTTCTTACCTTCACATGTCAAGTATCTGTGTCTATCTATAGTAGCTAGACCTATCTATTGCTTTACAGATTTGTAGTAGGTCAGCACACAAATGATGCAACTAAATTTTACCTCCATTACACTCAAGATACACAATGTACTCAAGTTTTACTTGAAACACACCATTCAGCCTATTACAGGTGTCAAAAAAAAACAAACAAGCAAACCCCAAAAAAACCCCAGAACTGCAACCAAACAAAAATCCTTGAAGTCTTGAAATTGTCTGTACAGGCAAGAGAACAGAAATGCAGATGGAACAGATACAAAAGATCTCTATATACCTCACCATGAGAAAAAGCACTGATCTATGGCAGAAGGCTAACAGTGGAAGCAAATTAATTTTTAGCTAACAGTCAGAACTGTCATATTATATGTAACGTATCTACCCAAAAGTTGGTGGTTCTTTTTTTTCCCAACCAATAAAAAAAGGCTTCATTTTCAAAGAATGAATGGAAGTTCTAACAGAGTATACAAGACTGCAGAATACAATATTTGCTTAAAATCATTTAGAACAAGCTACTATGTAAACTAACCTGATAGGTCAGACATAGCAGAACTATCCGAGTGATTTTCTTCTTGTTTGGAGACCACCTGAAATCCAGAAAACAGACGTATTGTAAATGGCACTTGAAATGCTGCTTGTTGGTTTAATTAATTAACATGGTTTAATTCTAGAAGCTTAGAAATAAAAAAAAGTTTATGGCATTCACAATGTAAAGTCCGATGAGCACTACGGTTTTGTTTTGTTTTCATCTTTCATGTTACTGGAACATCAAATGCAAGGGTTTTTTCATTCACTTTCAGCTGTACTTACTGTATTTGCTGGATGGTCTGTAGCTAAACCAAAATCACCGATTTTGACATGATCATCTGAATCTAAAAAAATGTTCACAGGTTTCAAGTCTCTGTGGATCATTCCCTGTTACAGCAGAAGAACCCACAGAATATAAAGAATGAACACAATTCAAAATAAAACTCTATTTATAACAGACTAGAAAATCATATTACCTACTTTCATTACAGTGGGAAATCTACTACATTAAGTCATTAAAGATTAATTTTGAAGTAAGACTACAGTCTGTAGCTCAGAAGCTAGAAATAATTTTCAGTGCTACCAGATACCTAACAAAATGTTTTTAAAGGTGGTCAAATTTTTGTAACAAAGGAAAAAAAAAAACAAAACCACAACAACTCTGAAGTGGTTCACTATAAAATCAAAAGTTTATGACAAAATATTCTAACCCCCTAGAACAGATTAATAATGGAAAGGGCAAGGAATGAACCTTGCTAATAAACACCCCAAAATTAATAGATATGAAGTAATCCATACAGAAAGAGGCATAATAGATATTATTAACTGGTCATAACCGTCGTATTTACTAACCTTTTCATGGATGTAAGCTAACCCATCTAAAATTTCTCGGAAAAGCCTCCAAAGCCTACTAGTGTCTTCATATAATCCTTGGTCAATAGTATCCCTTAATGTGCTCTTTTCACAATACTCCATCTTCAGTTGGACATATGTAGGGGATAGTGGGAAGAAAGAGCAGTGTTGTCAAGAAAAGAAACCATCAAACTTCTATCTGTGTGTATGTTAATGTGGGGTTCTGTAACACACAGTTCAGGAGCAAACAGTATCACCAAGACATTCAGCTGTTTGAAATTTTCCTGAGAGCTGTCTTTTAGCTAGAAAAAATACACTCACTTAATGGGTTCTAGCCCATTTTCTGGGACAATGGTACAAGCTTGTGTAGTAGTATATTCTCTAACATAAAAGGTAAAAACAAGGTGAAACCAGTCAAGCCCTAATGTACATTTAAGCCAAACTGTAAAGTATCTTTGGCTTTATTTTACTTGATGTCTTAACTGCTTATATTATAAATATACATAACACATGCAAACAAGCTATTAAAATCTAATTCTGTCCAACTGTATCTTCCTTCCAGACAAGCTCTGGCACTGTTTTATAAAAAATTGCACATTGCCACAGAACAGTAAGCTGCAATTGTCAACTTCTCCCAGAAACAGTCTAACTCCTAACACAAAGGATATGTTGTCAGTAGTAAAGCCTGAAGTTGCAAACCTGCAGGAATTTTACCTTGTACCTACAGTTAGGGCCATACAATGGCATTGCAGATTAGTGTTGTCTGTTAAAAGAAAGTGTATACGCAACATAGTGCCTTTGAAGAGAATGGGGAAGCTTTCACACCTGTGAAATAGAACTTCCCCTCTGGAAGTGAACACAGTACACTTCAACTCCACATTGGGAATTAACACTATAATCAAAATCAAGAACACCAGCTACAGTGTTAGGGGGTTGGGATGGATAATCTATACAAGTAACAAGTGCAAGGCAAAACAATGCTTTGGAAACTGCCAACTCAAAACAGTGGGCTAAGTTGTTCTAAGGTTAGGTCAGGAGTAGTCAACTTTTACATGTACACAAGCAACAACAGTGATCCCATCACACACTATGGCACTACAAAACTTTGCTCTCCAGGCACAACAACAGAACCTCGGAAGGCGTAACAAGTCACATGTGCTGCATAGTGCCTTCCATCAGCCAAGCCTTTCAGAAAACCAGTCTGCTGCAAAACCAACATTGAACTTAGTCTCATTTGCATTTTTAAAACGTCATTACTTTTCTCATGAAAACCAGCAATTAATCTCTGCAGGTTGGAATAAACAGTAACCTTTTATCTGAAAAACGCAAGCATGTTTGTACCTGAATGTACAGGTAATGCACTGTCTGAATGACTGGTGTCCTGTCTCCTCCTCCATGGCTGTTCTTTTCATTGCCTTCTTCATCCTTTATCACAATGAGAGTAACAGAATGGTTAACTACAGGAAGCCATCTGAGTTTTTAGGTATGCTACTATTTTTTAATGGCTGGAACACATTGATGAGAACTCACCTTCTAAGGCTAGGTTTGAATAACAGTAAAATAATAGACTGACATTTTTGTAATACCACTTCTTCTAAATAACCTATAATGACATGTGTGACCCAACTCTCAAGTAAGAACAAGTGCCATTTTGCCATCATTAAGACACTGGAGGAAAAACATTCCAGAAGACCTGAATGACACCTAAGTCTCAAAGCGTGTCACATTTAAAACAAAAATTTAAAATTTCCAACTAAAATATACAAAGTTTACTTAAATAGTGTTAATAATGCAACACCTGTCCCCAACAAACAATTTTGATATAGTGACAGAAAATGTACTGTGTATTATTAAATTACACATTGAAAGCTTTTTTATGCCAATGTACATTACAACAGAAAGAGGAAGGAGAAGAAGCTTTAATAAGAGCATTTTACAGATCATCAGGATTGGCAATGACAGATTCTAGATGCTGTAGAAAAGTGTGCATTAGCTTTCTAGTGATACAGTGCACTGACTGTTCACAGCAAGTGCTGTGATGAAAAAAAAAAATCTTAAAATCAACTAAAACCTTACACTTTATTCTGACTTCCCATCTCTTTCTGACTGCTAGCAATATGTATTGTCACCACTTTTGAAAAGGGGCTGGTATGAGCACATATACTGGTTTATACCATCTGAAAGCAGAAGAAAATGTCAC
This sequence comes from Tyto alba, assembly GCF_018691265.1. Lineage (NCBI taxonomy): Eukaryota > Metazoa > Chordata > Aves > Strigiformes > Tytonidae > Tyto > Tyto alba. The sequence continues at coordinate 13,381,793 of NW_024881280.1, forward strand.
CTTTCAGATGATGTAAGGCAACCCATACAGTTAACTGATAAATCATGTACATACATAAGCGTTAAACTTGTAATAACCAGGCTCGTGACTATAAAGTGCAACTCACATTTAGCTCAACAAACACGATGGGAAACAGAATCCAGGTTAGCTGCATCAGACTGAGGTCTATGGAATGCAGCTCATGATGGCACATTTGCTCTGATGGAACATAACCTTCTATGGTTCTATACTTACACCAGAAGTGAAGCAAAACTTCCCAAATGACCTGTTTGCTTGTTGATGACTATTTTACGATCTTTTCATTTTCACTAGCTTTATCTTTATACTTACTGGAGGATGACCTTTACCGTTTTCATCCTCATTATCAAAAATTATTTCGCTTTCAGAATCTGTGGTTGGCCTGTTTACAAAAAGAGAAAGAAAAAAACACCACAAAACTTTTGGGTACCAAGAAGTATTTACTGAGTAATCTGGAAACTATTTGCAGAAAAAAATCTAAGCTTCTGTTGAAGACCTTCCAATAAATCTTAAACAAAAAAGCAAAACAAAACCCCCAAAGGTATCTTGCTTGCAAAGCAACACCATCTTCCACAGCCCAGTCTCTTAAAGGGAAGGTACATATTTGCATCAGTAAAATTTATTTTCTCTATTCAATAAACAAAACTAAGATAAGTTTACTTACTTGCTTAAATAAAATAACACCATGAGTGAAAGGACCACTCCATACACATAGGCAGGTATGGAGTGTGTTAATAAAAAAAATAAAAAAGAACGGACAAGTAAGGGCTTTTCCAGGATTTGTAGCATTTCTGTTGTTATTAAAAACTTTACTTTCAAGGTTGGAAAAGACACTCCAACATAAAGTAAACAGTCATGCATTCTGACACAAAGGATAAGAAACTTTTAGAGGCCTAAATCAAAACTTTCCTTGTACACTGACAGTTTTTTGCTACAAGTTTTCATCTTCCTGGCTGACTGCTGGCAAGTACAGTTTTTGAACTAGGGGACAAAAGAAAAAGGTGGTGAACGACCTCTGACAAAAGAGGTGAGAAAGATAAAAGACACAAGCTTGGAAAAAACAATTCTGCTCATGTTCCGTATAGTGCCAATACTGAAGCCTACTTACAAAAATGAATGTGAGAAGACCCCATCACCGTCATCGTCATCATCACTGGACTCCTGATCAGCTCCACTGAATTTGTTGCTGGAGGATCTTTCACATGAAGTACTCCACTCAACTGAACTTGTCAAAACTGGAGGAGGAGCATTAGCTTCCACATCATTGGTCTCCTCAGAGGTAAGGATGAAGAGACCGGCTTTGGTGGGCATTCTTTTCTCTTCGGCTGTTTCAGATGACGACACAGTGGGAACAGGACTTTCATGTTTTTCTATCCAAGCATTGTAGTATCTCACAATATTCTCATGGTTCAAGCGGGAAAGTAATGTTACTTCCCCCTTAATCCTCCGAAATTGCTTGCTGGCAGGGTTTATGCGGATACGTTTCACGGCATAATAGCAACCATCAAGCTTGTTTCTCACCTGCAAAATGCAAATAAATCTAAAGCCAAATGCTGCCTCTACTTGGTTAGGCATTTGTAAGAAGTAGAATAATTTCATGGAAGAGGAAGTTTTCCTTACACCTGGGAAATGACTACAATTCGAGTGCAAGCTTCCTCGTACTGACAGGCTTCTCCCCAGACTCCCAGGAACCTCTCGCAAAACCTATCAGCCTATTCAATTCCAGTTAAAAAAAAAAACAAAAAACAAAAACCAACAAAAAAAACCACAAACCCACAACACAAGCATAGCACACTACAAGACAATACATAAAGCCATGCAAACATTGAATATATTGTTTAGCTTCAGAGAAAAAACCCACATCCCCCAAAAGGGTTCCATAGAAGGAAATAATTTTTATACCAACCTTGATGACTGCTCCAAAAGCCCCTTTACCAAGTAATTTTAGCTCTTCAAACTCATTGTAGTACCGTGAAAATTGTCTCTGTGTTTCTGTGAAGAATGAAGCACTGGATATCTGACTGCTGGGTACAACTGTCTCGATGCAATCTACACCTGCTGAATCTGTAACAAGGATATCAAAGTTACCACCGCTGTTGGTATGGGGATAAGGCACAAGGGTCTGTCAAATAAGCATCAGGAAGAAGATAAAACCTAAATAATTTCAAGTGTAACTAAACTCTAAAATACAGAAATGCTCTGCTGTGTAGAGTTAAGCTCTAGTACAAGCATAAACCTTAATACAGTTTTTAATTACTAACATTAATTATGCTGGACAAAGGAACTGATTCTAACAAGAAGATAATGAGGGATGAAATCTCACTGGAACATCATCTTCCAAGGACTAAGTGTGACATTTACACTATGCAGGAGGTGGATGAAATTACAGGGCTCATGAAAGCAGCAGCTGCTGCTACCGATGAGACAACAGCAGACAGCCCACCCCAGCTAGTCAAGGATACAGAAGTTGAAGACCCTACTAGCTTTTAAGGTAGTTAATGTAGAACACTTTTGCAGTCTTGTCAAGCTCTACCACAGCTCAACTTTTCTGTTACTGCAGGCATGTAGTCTGCTTATTTACCAGAATATGGAAAGAACAAAGTTCCTTACCATCTAGATTTTCTTCAGCTACAGGTATTTTCACTCGTGGAATGTTTATAAAACTATGTTGTAACAACTGCTGAGGAGTCCATCTTTCTTTATCTTCCAAGCAAACGCATCTGTTAGCAAACCAAGAAGAGAAGTGTTCAAAGATTTATTCCTTATCAGGCCTAAATGTTCAAAGAGGTCTCCTTACATGCAAGAAATTATCACCTTTATCATTCAGATGGAAATCAGAATCAAAGACGGACTAAATGACTTATCCACAGTGACACACAAAGTTGGTGGCAGGACAGAGAGGAAGAAAGCACCAGACCTGTTCTCCCATATCGCAGATTAGCAGACTGAGCCATGAGGGAGCAATCACTGCTTCTCTAAAAACTGTAACTAGCAACACATGGGGAATTTAGCTGTTCTTTCAAAAAATCATTTTAAAATTAAAAACATAAACCAAAACAAAACAACCAACCAAAAAAACATCCAAAACATCCCCACAAACAAACAACAAAAAAAACAACCAAACAAAACAAAAAAACCCCAAAGACAAAAAGATAGAGTAATGCAACAAACATACTTTTCCAGAAAGTCTTGGAAGTCAGCAGGTAAATTGGTAGGAACAGCAACTGGATATTCTTTGGTTACTTGGCCCTGGCTGAGTGAAAGCAGAAGCAAGCCCAGACTCCATACATCTCCTTTCTTTCCAGGTTTGCTGGGAAGACCATCCTCACTAAAACGAACTTTGGTTTGCTCAAAAACATCTGCTTTGCAAATATCAGCTAAGCGCTTGGATATGCTGTAGTCTGTCACCTTGATGTTTCCTTCAGCATCTACTAGGATACTGGAAGCACAAAGAACTTTGTGCACTACTGAATTATTGTGCAAGTAGTCAAGAGCTGCCAAGATCTGGGTCACATAATGGCGCAACTGCTCAATTGGAACTGGAGTCTCTTTGTGTAAGTATGTAGAAAGGCTGCAACCACTTATGTGCTCCACTAAAATGTCCACCACAATTGAATCGTCCCGTTCGTTAAGGTTCATACATTTATAATGTACTATGTTTGGGTGACTTAGCTTCATCAGTGAGCTGAACTCTGTTTCTGCACCCTGAAGCTGTTAGAGAAAATACAACATAAACATGCATTGTGTCATCTCATGAACACACCACTACTAAAATATATAACAGATACAAAATACATACAAAATATATGACATTTTCATCCTTTTCTGAAAATGAAGTATTGTACACAAGGGGCAAGAACAACTTTGGTTTCTGCCAGGTAAGCCTGATTCCTTCTTTCTTCAGAATGTTAATATTTTATTATTTTATTTATGCATACTTGCAAATACACTTTCTTGCATTTACATTATTGTAGATGAATACCCAAATACCTCAATACACCCGTCTTTTGTTGTGCAGATACTCTAAACACCTGCACTTTCAAGCACATCACCACCCTCTCAAGTTTCATATAAACTAGCAGCCTCAAGAAAAGCTCTGAACCCCACCTAACCTTTACTAAGCCAAATGCAAAATATGGGCATTACCTGTTTCTTACACTTCTCAATCTTTTCTATTTCATGCGTTGTAAGAAGCTTTCCCATCTTTTTTTGCCAGCGCAGAACCCACTCATATATTAAAACAAAGTCTCCACTACAAATTTCCAAGGCATTGTAGACTGATTTACCAAGCTGTTCATCCTTGCCTACATATGGAGAGAGAGGAACAGAGCTTTTTCTGTTTCTAAGGACTTGACAAGAGCTCCTGCAAATACTAAATCAACACCAGTAAGCCTGCTTTCAACAACTTCAGAAACACAAACCTACTTACAACTAAACAAGATCGATACCTACATGGTAGGTAGGGAAAATATCAGGTCTGATGAGACCAAATGCTATGTAGCAGTAGTCAAGTGAAAGCAAATAGCACATTGGCAAAAAAAAATGCTGCATGTTTTAAAGAAGTGCAGGCTTTAATAAATGAGCACTATTCCTGCTGAGCAAATGCTGGGCTCTACACACAGTAACATAATTGTTCATCCTCATATTGAAAAATAATAAAATTGTGTTTGCTCCAGAGACTTTCAGGCTGTTCATCCTGCTGTTAAGGAAGTGCTATGTTGAAATGAACAATGAAAACATTTGATGGTCCATTCATATGGGCACTCATGGAGGCCTTTCAGCTCCAAAAGTCTCCTATCATTTCCTGTATCTATGTAGCAATGGAAGAAGTAAGTATGCATTTCTAACCCTGTGCTAATCACTGGTTTCACGTGTTACTGAAAGCTAAATGACTTCATGCTTGGTAGTCATGCGTATCTGACAAGCTAGCTATTTACATTTAAAAGCAAATAGTTTTCATTATTATTTGAGTTACATAGAGAATATCAAATGTTGAGAAGGTGGTGGTTTTTTTTTGGTATGGCTATTCAGCTATGTATTTTATGCTGGAGAAGCAAATTTTTACTTAAAATAGTCCTAAGAAAATATAAAATATTTACCACAAAGGAGCTTTTCCTATTATTCTCTCCTACTCTTGACTGACAACAATATTCTCTGCACCCTTGCTGCTTGTACCTATTGACATTGTTTGAGTTCTCCCTCTCAAAAAAACCCCACACCAAACCAGCCCAAACCCCAGCATTTCAAGCTGCAACTGTAGTTTTGCTTACCTAGACATTTTCCTTTATGGACAGTAAGTTGCCCAGCACCACTTGTACTGAAGTTCAAAACTTTGTAATTTCCAGGGGACTCTTCATTGTTACTAACAGGAAGCTGGCGTTCTCGTCTGCAATGTGAACAGAACACTTTTCTCCAACTCAGAAATACAGTATTGTTGCAGTCCCTAAAGATACCAATTCTGCAAGAAGATTAGCTTCCAGAGACTTTTGCATCCAATGATAATATCCATGAATTTCAGAGATAGTGCAAAGATACAGGTCTGATTAGAAAGCCATTTTAACAGCAAAATTATGCTGCACTGGGATACCAATATTCAAAGCCAGGAGTTGAATCCAAACCTTAAAACTTCTGCATCTTTGGATGACACTCCCAGTTGTTGGGGTGGGGGACTTGGAATAAAAAAGTAAACATACTACAGCTTTGAAAAACTATCTAAGTTTAATGTGGTTTGCATTCTCTTTCAAAACATTACAAAAAGCAAATATATGCAATTTTGGAAGTTCATTCCAGCTTTAGCATAATTATTTTTCCTAGCTTAAAAATGGGTTTCCCATTTGCCTCCTCTACTACTCTAAACTCCTCCTTCAATAAAAGGGAAGTTTTGCAAAAGCTTTCAAAGCAAGTATGATCAAGGTGTTCCTTCTCACATGCAGGTATGAAGCTGCACGTAAGATCAGAAAGAACTCAAGACCACTAACCCAAATCAACCTCCATTACTAGAAACATCACCACTGCAAGACTATGCTCCAAATAAATGCAATCATGTATGGAGATCACAGGAGTATATGAAGGCTAATAATGTAGAAGCTCTTTCAACGTAATAAGCACTACATAGTAAGGAGATGCTGCAGGAAACTTCTTACAAGTACTGTATAAAGAAAAATATGCAAAGAAAGCATCTGGTTTTCTGAACTCAAATAAGTTTTATAAATTAAATTATTTTAGATTTTAATTCTCTTCTGAAAGTTTGTGTCTCAACAACCAAAATTTCAGGCTTCATAAACAGCTAAAAGTATGGCACCACTGTTCTTGTGAAAAGAGACCTCAAAAAAGTAGACATGTCTAGCTCTTGCCTAACTCTACATGGCATCCAAGTTTAATCTTTTTTTTATTATTCTCACCATTGTTAAAAAAAAAAGTAACTGCCTTTTTTGGGGTTTGTTTTTGTTTGTTTTTTTTTTTAAGTAAGAATGTAAAATGTAAGAATTTGTGTGGAAAGTTAATATAAGTCCATTGTATGTGTTCTGCATTAAAGCATATTAAACCTTTGAGGTACTTGTCTTGTTCCGTGAGCAGTGTCTCATTTTGTTATACTAACATGATCATGAAGATAGGAAGAGAAATTTATGGACTATCAAACAATATGCAGAAACACTGCCAAACATGACTTGGGATAGGCAAAGGGAAGAGATGGCTGCAAGAGTCAAAGTAGGATAGATCAAAGAACTTCTGCTGCAGGTATCTAGTGTTGCTCAAAAACGTGAAAACAAATTTGAACTCCATAGACAAGAAAAAAATAGGAATACACCATTTCCATTAAAACAACAGTCCAAATAATAAGCCATTGGCACAATCTGAATCAACACTAGGAAAATTAATACCAGGATACCTCCACTGTCCTTGACAGTTATATCAGCTACAAACACAGGAAAGGGGAAGAAAAAGTATGAAATTAAAACAAAACAAAACCACCCCAACCTACCTGTGTTATCACCAATCCTAACCTAATGGGTCACATACCAGCAAAAGAACCCTCCAACAAGCTGCTCTGCAAATGCAATCAGCATTATCCGACTCTCCAACAGGAACTTTACTCAAGTGTATCCTTCCAGCAAATGTTTTGAGATCAGTATAACCTTTAATTTAATGAAGGTTTTGGAATAGCTCAATAACTGATTTAAAAATAGTTTTTGTCTGGAATTGGCAACACACTGCATACTTTTAAGAAACTAAGTAAACTCTAAAATCCTTCAAATGATTGCCAAATACTTTCTAAGTTAAACCAAGGGCCAAGCTGACTCCCTTAATAGGAAAGTTCCCAAGTTATCCATAGCACATCAGTTAGTTAAACCATGCCAAATGAAGACGACTGGGGAGGAGGGGGGAGACCAAAATGAACAGCTGAGCAACATGGCACATTATTCTCTTGCCTTCAAATTTCACTTTGAAATCTAATATTTGGAAAAAAAAAAAAAATCCACACGCTAAGTGACATACTTACTTTGAACGTCCAGCTGAATTTGGTCGGTGTTTATTATTCGCTCCATGTCCCAAGCAACTCCCATTTGAACTGGAAGCAACTCTACATCCTGCAGTATCTCTTCTATGCAAATTTTCCTGACTTGTCAAAGCAGCTATTTCCAAACGTTCCTATAGATCGGGAAGCCACCAAATAAGCACAGAAACTGCTCCTATCTTCATAATATGTGAGTATTATTCTATGACTATTATTCTACGAAGTCACCTAGATCACAGAAGAAATAGGTTTTCATAATAAACACACACGAGGCTGAGGAAGAAGTGCTGCAATTCAGGAAGTACATTTCAGCAGTGTCCAAAGGCAAAAATATAAAGATTCTTTACAGTTAAGCCAAAAACATTAACATACCAGCTTTATTCTACGTCTGTTTGAAAACAGCTATCTCAGTACACTTAAGATGCTAATATGGAATTGTCCCTTACAGTTGATTTTATTCCAGAAATAAACCCCATATAATCAAGAATCTATTCTAACCTAGATCTATTAGAAGCACTGGATGAGAAAAGCTGTCCAGGACAATTCAGTCATATAAATGTCTCAAATTTTTATAAGCATATGCTACAGTACAGGAAAGAAGTTATTGCAATGTTTTTTGCATGCTTGCTTAGGAAGAATACCTGTTTGGCAATTTCTTTCTTTTTTCTTTCTTCTCTTTTCTCTTCCTCCCTTCTCTGAATCTCATTAAGGATTTCACGTTGCTGAAATGAATTTTGGTTTTGTTAGAGATGCAATGCAACTGCTAATCCTACCCTGGTTAAAAAGAAGAAAAAAAAAAAAGTGCTACTTCAAAAGTTTTAAAGAGGACTTGTGGGTCTCACAACAATTGAAAAAAAAAAAAAAAAAAAGGCAAACTAGCTCACCTGAGGAAGTTAACAGCATCAATTGTCTGATACAGGAGAATGGAGTTGTAGACTAAAGAAAATTATTTCTACTGACAGACCCAAAAATAAAGGTTCATACACAGAAAAGATAGAGGAATATGCTAAAAAATTCATTCAAAAAAAGAGCTGTTCTATTCGTATTCCCACAGCGTGGAGACTCTATACTACTAATCTCTGTGAGACTCAGATGAATCCTCTTGTTTCTAGTGAGGAATGTATGCTGGTATAAAGTCTCTTTAGATTAAATTAATTGCACTCTAGAGAAGTCAGTCATAGTGAACATTCCAGTCACCCGACTGGTAAAGGAGGTATGATTACCTATCTGTCTGGCTAATACTTCCTAGTTTAGGGTGGAATGCACTTAATATATACGTTTGCTTATACTTTTGTATGAGGTCCTCTTTACAAGTTATTTTCACAGGATCTGGAATCAACATTTAAGTTTGTTTCAGGCATAAATATTTCTCAGGGTTAAAAACACATCATTAAAATATTACAATTGCAGCAGCAGATAGTTCATACAGTGCATATTGATCAAATTGTACTGACAGATCTGACAAGTTCATAATTCACTAAAAACCCCACTGCTAAGCAGGATTTACAAAATGATTGTTTATGGTATTTTAAGAATACAGGGTTATTCATACTTTAATTTCTCTTACCTCCTGCTCCTCTCTTCTCTTAACTTCTTGTGCTCTACGCAATTCTTCCTGAGCCAGCCTTTCTTGTTCTTTTTGATGATTTTTTAGCATTTCTTCATGAAAAGACTTGGAAGGTGGTTTATTATGCTCACTAAGAAATGACTGCACGTAGTCTGCAAGTTCAAATATCATCACCTGAATCAAAATAAATATGAATGACACTCAGAGTTCAAAGAACAAGTAGATCACATAGTAAAATGATATCCAACTTGAAGAAGCAATACAGCAGCAGTGTGACTGCTGATTTTGTTACTTGTCAAGGAGACTTAACCATACTTCAGTATTTTTTTTTGTTAGAACTATTTATTAATAAACTGTAACATGAAAAATCTTTGACCACAGTATCAAAGATAGCAAAAATTACATCTTTTTCTATTAAAAAAAAATAATCCTTTTCTCATCTTCGTTTAGGCATATTTTTCTATTCACAATGATATGTTTACGACATATGAGCTACAAGAGAATAAAGCCTTTGCGATAGTCTATTACTCTATCTACTGCTATGAAACAGTTACTTCACTGCTAACACAAAATCCAATCCTTCTGCTGAAAACTAGCCCCCCCAGTTAAAACTGTAAAGCCACTTAAGGCATTGAAGATTCATATAACCACCAGTACCAAAATAAGAACTGCACCGAAAACTCAGCTGAATTCTGCTACATGGTTTGCAAGGTTGGAATCAATTTTCAGTTACTGTTTACTTGAACTGGGTATGTGCTGATGATCTATCGACCTGTCAGGGCTTAAGCTCTCATCAGTCCAGTAGCATCTCTTTATCGATTCAAGCACTCCATAGTGCTAACAGACCAACGTATCTCCAAAATTAAAGAACAGTACATCAGAAAGATGCATCCCAGCAGTCAGCAGGAGCACTAAGCAGGATTTGCATGTATAGGTGGGAGAACTGCCAAACTAAATTGTACCATCTGCTAGTAACAGGCTGACATTTAGAAGATTCTCAAACACTGAATTCCCTGCTTGAAAGTAAGAATGAAGCCAGGAAGTAATTCAGAATAGAAATAATAGCACAATATGCATATATCAGAATGAACAAAATGGTATCTGGCTAAAACACTTCTCTTGAAAGTAGCTGCAGAAAAATTGGCAATCAAAATAGAAGTATAGTATGCAAATGGAAAAAAGGCTTGATGTGGCAAGACTGAATGACAGGCAACCCCTGTCAAACCTGTACAGTTGACAGGCTTAGGAAACTGAAAGCAGATTATCCCATTTCAGCATATAATAACTTCCACAACTGTGTATTTCTCACTTTCAAAAAGGCACACTGAGTGAATCGAATGTGTTCATCTGTAACATTTCCAAATAGTGATAAGAAACATACCATAAACCCTGCTTTAACCAAGCACTCAATGTTTGCTAGTAATTCTTTGAATCATTTCAGTCCTCAGCAACAGTATGAAGGTATTGTTAATACCAAACATACCTGAGGACTTGGAAAATCCCTTAAAATAGATCCAAATTCTAAGTTTCACATGTTTCTCCATCCTCTTTTTATCCTGTACAGGAGGAAGTCAAGTATCGCTATTTCTAAACACAGTAGAAAAAAAAGGCACAATGGCATGGAGTGACTGTGCTACAGCCACAGAAGTCAACTGCTGACCTCAAATTATAACTAAGGTCTCTTGCCCTCCAGTCCAGCATTAGGCGAACAAAATAACACTGAAAAACTCCCCACGTAACCAGTTTGCTTAAACAGACACAGCCACTTACAATATTCAAATTAATCAGAAAAGTGTAGAAAGCTCTCAAGTTTAGTTAGTAATGCTTTTCATACTGTGAAATAACTCCAATAACATGACCCTTAAAATCTGCCTTTAAACAGGGATAAAAGCTTGCACTATTTACACATGCACTGTATTTTAAGAGTGCGTATTCCAAACCTTCTTAAGAATGTTTCTAATTAATGTAAGTAAGTCTCTCCTTCCTCAGGAGCAATGCAACTTACACTTCCAATGTGGATGTATTCCATTATATTATCCCACACATGTTTTTAGAACTATTTAGGTCCAGAGTTTATTTCTCAAATAAGTGAAAAGCTCTTACCTCTCCGCAACGCTGTTTTGCCAGTTCAGCTAGACTGAATTTTAATTCATTGATTTTCTCATTTGACAAGCCTTTTGAATTTTTTAGTTGTATTTCAGGGACACTGGGGGACAGCAACAAAACATGAAGAAGTCCTCATTAGAAAAAACTGAGTGTAAAAAGCAACAGAATGTTGATGCAAACCGTGAGTGAGGGAAAAGGACTTGAGTTCATAGTCACCTGGCAATTAGTCAATGCTCAAATAAGCAGTACATATGTATTACATATACAATATAGAATAAAGCCAGAAATACTGTTTTATATTCCCTAACATCAAATTTTCTGGCTGCATATTATCTGCCAGTTATACTTAACAAAATAACTACCAAAGAAACCCTGCAGAATATTGTAATTCAGCTCTTAACCATTAATTCACTTAACATCCCTTAAATAAATTTTAAACAATGCTAGTAATATTTTTAATAACCACTATATGGGTTACACAAACCTAAAGAAACATGCAATAAATAAATAACAGGTGAATTTTAAAAATGTTTAAAATAAACAAATAAAATATCTGTAGCTATGCTATCTTAAATTAAAAAAAAAAAAAAAAGTGCCTGTTCTGTCCCATGTTACAGGGTTTAACTGAGCTATGACTTAGCAAGGAACAGCACTTCCCTTGTACACCACTCATGCCACAGCACAAATGGACAGGCTAAAGGGAGCTATGCTTTGGACACAACCAGCAGCACAAGGATAGAACGAAATGGGGTACAGAGCAACACTTAACCCAAAAATTACTTGTCAACCCAAAACGCTGGGGGGTGGGGTGGGGAACTGATCACCTGCAATTCTGTTTACATTCTCTATGGAGAACTCTTCCAAAAGGCTAATCCAGCAGAAAACAAGAACAGCAGATACAACTAAGACAGCATATTGTCCCTCTCTCAGCAGGTCATGAGCTGAAAAAGTTTAAAAAGGGCACTAAGATGCTAGCAGGTATACCTGTGCTTATGTCTCCAAGCTACAAATTGGGGCTGCAGCCTTGCACTGACAAACACTTCCCTATTATTCTCCATTGCACAAAAGACCACATCCAATTCAGGTGCCAAATTTTATAGTTGCCCATTATAAAATACCACAAGCTTAACAAATACTGACATGCAGAAAGCAAGAATAGGAGTGATGAATAAAACTCAGTGTTTTTTCAACTTACACTCTACTATGGAAAACAAAAATGTTCAGAGAGAAAAGGTTGTATTTTAATATTCACTCACGTATCAGGGTAAGTATGTGGACACTTGACCCACAGATCAACTTTGGCGTATACTTCATTATCACCAGTCAATCCCTGAGGATGCAGAACTAAATTAATTTCAGGAGGTTGTCGCACCTACAATGGAAAACAAAACTTTTGATGTAAAAGAGTGATTAAAAAAAGACCCAAACTGTAAAAATAGAAGTTAAAGTATTAAGTTATCACGGCAACAGCCACGGGTTGAGTAAACCACAGCATACAACAAATATGCAAAGATCAGCAACATGTATACCGATGAGATGAATTCATTAAGCAGGTATGCAATTAGTCGGTTAAGGGATGAATTAAGAAGCAATTTTTAAAAAAATCTTAACAATTAAAATGCACGTTATATGCACAACATTAATTATAGTACAAACGCATCTCTAGAGGATTACTTACAAAGGCAGCCAGTTACACGGCTGCCTACCGGGTGGGGGTGTGGGGGGAGAGAACGACAGACAAACGGCAAGAGGGAAGGCGGGCAAGGCAACAAGCACAAGGACGTGGCAGCAGCGAGGAAGCACCAACAACGCTCCCAGCGCCAAGGCCAGGGACACGCGCGCCGCCACCCGCCCCCGCCCCGGCCCGCGAACCGCCAGGGCCCCTCTCGCTACCTTCCAGGCCCGGTTCTGCCGCAGATCCTGGAAGTCCTGCCCGTAAATAGACTCCAGCACCTGGAGCTCGTTCTCCTGCCGCAGTTGGTAGCTCTCCGGCGGCTCCGCCGCTGCCTCCGCCGGCAGCTGCAGCGCGCCGCCGGCCCGGGCCATGTCAGCTCCCCGGGCGGGGCCGGCCGGCAGCCATGGCGGGCGGCCCCCCTGGAAGTGGCGGCGGCCCCGCGGCGGCCGCGCTCCGCCGGGCCCTGGCGCCGCCTCCGCGGCGGCGGGAGGCGGAGTCGGGGGAGCGGGGCCCCGAGGCGCGTCCGGTATCGGCGGCTGAAGGCAAGGCGGGCGGCGGCCCGGACGCTGCCGTAGCCCCGGCCCGTGCAGGGACGCGGAGCTGGCGGCTCTTGGCGGCGTTTCTGGGGCTCTGCCGCGCCGTGAGGGACCGCGACATACTGCCCACCGCCGCCGTGCCCTGCTCACCCCCGGCGTGGGCCCGCCTGCCTCGTCCTCACAGCAGTGTAGGCCCGGAGCAGCTGGTCCTTGCAGGCTCACACAGTATCTCCAGTGGGAAGAGACCTGTAAAGATGGTCGAGTCCAACTCCCTGCTCTCGCATAGCTGCCTAAAACGAAAACCACGCAACCAAGGGCATCATCCAGCCGTTCCTTGAACTCTGCCAGGCTCGGTGCCGTGACCACTTCCCTGGGGAACCTGCTCCAGTGTCTGACCAACCTCTTGGTGAAGAACCTTTTCCTAGTGTCCAGTCTGAACTTTCCCAAGATATGCTTCCAGGTATATCTGCAAATACAGAGATAAGCACTGATTACGAGTAGTTACTGTGGGGATTGTATTTTATAGACTTTGAGGAAGATTTGCAAAGGGGAAGAACCACAAAATTCAGATTGGATTTCATGTAGAGCTGGGGCAGGATACAAGTTCATGAGAAAACTAGAAAGTATTTCCCCCGATGATTGCTTTAACCACTACTAGGAGTTGGAGCGTGAGCAGCCTGGCTTTGGCTGGTTGAACTGCAAAGTAAGGCCAGACCCTGTGAGCACCCTTTAGCCCCAGGGCCTCCTAGGTGGGACTTGCAGCTGGGGGCTCCCAGGGGAGTGCTGGAAAGCAGAGAAAAAAATGTGCTTCAGTCACTTCATGTGGTAACTACTGAAGGATTGCCACAAGATGATGTAGCCTTTAAAGTTTTGAGATCTTAACGAGAACCCCCCAAGTAAATTCATACATACAAGCTTATCTATTAGGTGTGTAATTCCCAGGCAAAGAAAATTGCTCCAATAGTCCATAGCTTGCTACCACACACCCCTCTACTATACTGAGGTGATTTCATTTGTTATGAAATGTAGGAAACAAGTGTGGTCCACTGAAACTGAATAAACTGAATCTTGGAGTTTTCCTTCTGCCTCAGACCTAGTCAAGTTCATACCAGGATCCCCATTAGTTATATTATCTTGCCCCTAAAGATCAAATTCTGTTATCTTAATTGGAAAAAAAAAATAGTCTCAGAGCCATGCTTGCATTATTTTAAATCTCTACTGTTGCAGCTTAATAGACTCGATTTTTCTTTACTTTTGTAGCTGAATTAAAAGTCTGATAATTTTCTTTATTTTACTTGAAAAGTTTATATCAATGGAGTTCACTTTACTCCCTGACCTTTTGGTTACAAGTAGACCACTTAAGGAGGGACTTACTCTAATCAATACTTTCTATAGCCCTCAATTTGTTCTCCCGAAATTGAAAGCTTGTTACATGCATACTTTTGTTTATCTTTGTGTTTCACTTAAACTAAATCCTTATGGTCCCATCTGGGATTACAATTTATTTAATAATTGGTAGTTTGATAATGTTATTAGTATCTAACCAAAACCAAATCGTAAACTGTATCGTTGATCTGATGCTGTTCTCTGTGCCTTACCATGCTTGGGAAAGTCTGGAATGTGCCTTTAGTGGTAATGGTTTGATTTCTCTTTTTTTTTTTTTTCTTTTGGTGGGAAATGCAGGGCCAAAGCTGTGTAGTGTTTATCTAACAACAACCAGAGATCTCTTCTGGCACAATCAAATGTGACCTGGGGCACTGTAATTGTTTCTTGCACCTTCTTAGAAGTAACTGTTATATTTGACTCATCTATCAATTTGTGTAAATAGTCTGTCAGTGTTAAAGACTAGAAATAAAAGTTCTTAGGCCACAGATTCAGCTTCCTACACAAAAAAATAGCAAGAATAGCCAATTTGAAGATATGATGCAGTAAGTAATTAAGAAGGTTCAGCAAAATTGTCTTTAACAGAAGGTATGTGTTTATACTTTACAAGCACTTTGTGTGGGACACACAGCACAGCACATGGGAAACTTCTCTTGTGTTACATTGCTTAACAGAGTGGGTGGGTCAGGTAACATGCATTGTAAAAGCTGCCCGACTGTTCCTGTTCTTCGTGACTTGGCAAAATTTTAACCAGTTGGGATGAAATGTTCTAGACCAGATGTCTACCTCAGGCTATTTTATTTTTTTCCTCTTAATTTATCCTATAGTGATTCATTGTTTCCAAGAAGAAAGCCAGAGAAAAATAACATCATAATAAAAACATTCTGAGATTTTATTTTGAAAATTCTTGTACCCCAGCAGAAGTGTGAACATTTAGTGGGTGACGAGGAAGAGACAACCTCGTTCAGTGCTGTGGCTTTGCTAGCTAGCTTTGTGAAAACCTGCATAAAGTAAACAATTGTTTTTTTTTTTTTTGGGGGGGGGTGTTGGGGGAGAGGGGGAGTATTCACATGCTCTGCACAGATTTACCAGCGTACAATGGACATCACTGAAGGGTCCACCTGCCCCAAACACGTGCCTGACTTCAGGACAGAAGCTTCCCTTCTAAAATGTAAGACAAAATTTTAAACCCTCATATCCCACAACATGAGAATTTAATTCTAGCCATTAAAATTTAATGATGTGATAGTGTGCTTTCACTTCCCCTTGTGCATGGTGAGGGGAGGCGGGTCTCTTTAGGTGAAGTGCAGGAGAGGGGGGAAGGATCCTGAAGGGAGGAGCTGTAGAAAGGGGCTGCTGTGTGAAGAAAAGGTGTGTGAAGCGGCTGGAAGGTGAAGGGGAGGAGGTCAGTCTGGTCACAGAGATTGGCCAAAATGGCCACAGGAATGTTGGGGGACCAAAAGCAGGAAGAAGCCAAATCGGGAGACCTGGGTAACAAAGATGAGGGAAAGCAGGGTGGAAGCTGCTGACTACCGCCTGGGGAAGGTGGGAGAAAGCAGGGACTGGCTGGACAAGGTGAATGAGTTGGGAGTAGGGGTGGGGGGAAAGGATAGGAGGGTGAGCGAACCTGGGGCCAGGCTGGGAGCTGGGAAGAGACACGAATTACTAGAAAAGAGCTCGGAGCAGTGAGCTGGGAGACTGATGCTCCCCGAGGAATGAGAGGAGGCTGCGAAGGGCAGGGCCCCCCCACACACGGGGGTGCAAGCAGAGGCTTGGCTGACAGGCTGTGGGGCCTGCGGCGGGATGGGGTGGTGGCAGTCCCCGTTTCCCTGTGGCCAGCAAATGCCTTTGCACCCATGGCCGGGCACTCAGCTCTTTCCCCTGTCATCCAAGTTCACAGGAGACGGGATGCAGATCATGGAAATACATGTCGTCAGTTTGGGGTGCCTGAAAAAGCCTTGCCATGCAGGGGTTATACTGTGAAGGGGCTCTTGCAGGACAATGGCCGAAACCCCTTTTTTGGCCCGATTTTTAAGTGGCCATCCTCCTAAAATCTTCAAATTAACGGCACCTGCTTTACCGATGCATAATTGTTGCGCAGTTAAAACCCAAATCTACTATGTCTGTAAAGGAGATTTCCTGGAAAAGTATGCATTTAAAACGTTTCTGAACAAATAATATGCCTATCTAGAAGTTAGCACTGTTTTTTGAAATTGTTCTCAGAATTACCGACCCTTTTTAAAACACCGGTTTGCAGATTCGGGCTTCCGCACGGGCGCTCGCCTACCGACAGCGAGCTGCGGCCGCAATACCGCCCTGCCCGCTTGCGCCTGTCGCGACAGGCGCTCCCCCCCCGCCCCCGGGCCAAAATGGCGGCGCTGCAGCCCCCCGCCGAGTGCCGAGGCCACGTGACGGCGGCGGCGGCGGCCCGCCCCCCCCAGCCCCTCGGGAGGGAGGCGGAGGCGGGAGCTCGGTGCCCCGCCCCGCCCCGCCCCGCCGGGCCGGGCCGGGCCGGGCCACCGCCTCCCCCCGCGGGCGGCGGAGCCGGGTGCCCCTCTGCAGTGTGGGGTGGCGGGGCTGCGGGCGACGGCAGCGCAAGCCGGGCGCACGGGCCGGCGTGTTGGCGCACGTACGGGCAGGGGTGTCACCGCCAGCCGCGCGTGGCGCGGGCTCACGCGGGATCCTACGGGGGCGCTTTGGTTCGTTGGAGGCTCGAGTGCCCCTCACCATCCCCCCCGGCTGGGGATTCACAAACCAAATTAATTTTCCCCGAGAGATAGCTGGAGTGCAGCGGAAGCCGCAGAGCATTTACATCTCTGGACGCGGCGTGAGGGTCTTCTTGGCGTCCAGTGTCGCGCTGAGCCAGGGGGGACGTGGGACGGAGCCGCGTCTCCCCACAGGAGGAGCGGGCAGAAGGAGAGGAGGGAGCGCTAGGAGATGTGCCACGGGGAAAGAGATGCCGTTCCTCTCTCGGCGGTGTGAGAAAAGCTAACGGCAAGGCTGAGAGTGGAGCGGGGGGGGACACAGAGCCTGTGGTCCATCAACTTTTCCAAACCGGTTTTAACGTAAAGTCGGTCTGTCTGCGTGCAAGCGTGGACGCGGCGGGCGCGAGGTGACCTTTGGCGGGGTTGGGGAGATGAGCCGTGGTGTGGACTCATTTCCTCGTTCACGTTTATTGCAGTAAAACATGCTGAGGAAACGCTGTGGTATTGTGAAGCAAGAAATATGGGACCCCTAATTGCAAGGAGGAGCCTTCCTATTTCTCTGTTATTTTTTACTGACAATTATGATTTACAATGTAGAAATGTGAAAAGCCAACCCTGCTTTCTGGGACACTGAAACATGGTGAAGATGCCTCCAAGCGTCAGAGACGGGACTTTATCCTCAGAAACGCCTTTTTGCCTCAGTCATTAAAGGCAAGGGCTCGATAACCTGTGGTTATTAGGTGGCAGCGAGGAAGGCAGGAGCTTCGCCATGGGGTACGACAAAAGCTGGATGTCGAGGAACGAAAGCGAGCATGGCCCGTACCAGGCTGTCGCCATGAGGAACGCCTCGGCCGGGCAGGTGGTGTGGCAGGGCGGGAACGGCAGCGAGGCCAGCGCCGCTGAGGGCGAGGAGCACGGCGAGGAGCAGACCTACAGGCACTTCACCACCACGGTGCAGATCGTCATCTTCGTGGGCTCTTTTCTGGGTGAGTGAGTCTTGCTGGAGTTTTTTGTTGATGCGGTTTGTGTGTTCTTACGGTCAGGGACTGCGGAGCAAACAGTAACAAGCATCATTTGCTGCCTTATTGACTCTTCTTTTTGCATTTTAGGTCCTCAGGTGTATGATTTCAAGTTCCTTGTGGGGTTTTGATGTGTAAAAGCTATTACTATAAAATGTTACTGATCATAAATGAGAACTGGTACATTATATATCTGTGTTAATTAGTAAACTTTTTTATCAGAATTTAAATGGGTGAAAATTAAATGGGTTGATTACACCCTTATTTTCAACTGTAAGGGGATCTGTTCTCTTTACCACAGAAAAGGGTGCGGAGTGTTTTAAACAATCTTTACTGAATTTCTGTTTCATACTGCAGTAATTTTGTTTTCATGTCCTGCAGATTTTAAATTAATCTTCTGGAAGTACCTTGTGCTGCAAATATGTATAATCATGTACAATCTTGCCTATTTGTTATCCTTAAAGTAGGAATCATACACTTTAGATATGTGGTAGTAAACTAGTAATATATTGCCATATAACTTTACAAACGTGTGTACGTTTGCTTTCTAGGTGGTTATAGTATATTGTGTTGTTAGGAATACATGTGCATTTCTTACACAAAAAAAAAGGGGTAAAATAAGCCTTATGGTTAATCAAGTTAGCACTGTTTGGGAGATCAGTAAGCTGGATTTGAGTAAAATGCTACTACTATCTAAACTGTTCAAAACTGCTTACTGTGAATGATGAAGCTTTTCACACAGGGCTTGACTGAGAAAGTCCCCAGCTCTCAGGAGAGTTCAGTAGGACTTTCCTGATGGTCACTGGCTCTTGTTATCAAGGATTTGGTTTTGTTTTTCCTGATATTGAGTAATGCTAAAATCCATTTCTGTGGTCACGGTAATTAATTCTAATACTGATTTCTTCTTGATAATATTTAATATCACTTAATTTCTAAGAAGGTGGTAAGCATAGTCGTGGAATAGCATTGAGCTCCGGGCTCAGTCAGCAATATACTTACTGGTTATTACTGTAAATCACTGAGTCTTTTGGTCTCAATTATTCCTACGTCCAGTGGGGCTAATCCTCATGGTTCTTGCTTTTTTTCTATTTAGTGCATAGGTAGTATGGCGAAAGGATTCTCTTTTTCTGTATGTTGGATAGTGTCTGGTACAAAATGATATCCAGCAAATAGTGTCCTAAAAATAACAAGATTGCATGAGACAAGTCAGAATTTTAGTTCTTTGTCTTTTGGGGTTTGAGCCTTAAGAGCTTATATTTGTGTCATGTGTCCAGACTTCCTCTCATGAGCATGGATCCTGCAATTTTATTTGAAGAAAACAGACACTTTCATGTAATCATGCCTTCAGCAGCTAGGAGTTTTTAAAAACCAACCAACCAACCAATAAATACCATAGCTATAAATTTTGCAAGATTACTGTAAATCATGATTTGGCACTCCTGCAATTTGCTTTCGAGAGGTGGAGTCTGTGAAGAGATTTGGACCTGTTATTAAGGGGTTTGTCTGCAGATTGGATGACTGGGAGGCTGATGAAGCTTCCAGATCAGTAACTTCTCTAGGCCTATCAAAGAGCAAAACAGGAAAGGAAATAATGGTGGTGTTTTTTTAAATTTGAAAATGCAGTAGTCCAATGACAAATGTTAGCAGTGTGCCTCATCAATTTACAGTAATGGAAACCAATTTTAACTATTTATTTGAAACTGCCTTCTTTTCCAGTCTCCCTGCTGCCCTGAAACACTATTTTAAGAACATTTATGACACTATCATAACAACTGAAAATTTGAGAGTCTTTAGCGATGTCTTTCCATGACACCCCTATAAATGTACTGCTATTCCCTCTTTACTGAATGGAAACAAAGCCACAAAGAAGCTGAGCTGGGGCCCCCATCTCCAGAACATCTCAGGGTTTCAGTGCCTTCATGCTCAACCCTCATACATGCCACAAGTTCTGCTTGTGCGTGTGCTGCATACTATCTCTCCATCAGCAGGGGAGAACAACTTGATATTTACCTCACACTTATGCTTGCACAAATGCAGTTAATTAATTTTTCCTCTTAATTTGTTCTCTGCTGTTGTTCTTGGAGCGTGGGTAGCATCCATCTCTTTCCTCCATCAGGTGAATCTCTCAGTTGAGCTGCAAAATAGCAGATCTTTGGTCTAGTGAGTCTCAGGTGCCTTTCTGCAGAGAGGAAACCCTTCAAGGGGAATTAGGACCCCTCCCCCTAAAGCATGAGATGAGGGGCACCTTCCTCAGAGGTAGGATATGTGGGTTTCAGCCCTTTCTGGTGTGGGTAGATAGGCAATTTATACATCCCACAATGTCAGTGCGTGCCCAAGTCACTTTGCTATTGGATAAAATAGCACGACCCATTTTAAAGGAAGAAATTGTTTCTACTTTCAGTTTGAAAGGGGACAAACGTATATGCCTCGGTCTTGTTAATGAATACTGAGATCTGACATAAGCAGCAGTCTACAGCACGGAGAGGTCCAGGTCCTACAGGAGGGAAGAATCACAGTTGGAGTTGTGAATTTAATTTTGGTTCCTGCTGCACAGAAGAATTGTGATAGTGATAGTTGTGAGAGAGATGTACACTACATTTTTCTCTCCTGTTTTAGACCCTTATTTGAGACCCATTGGGGAAACTAGTAACAGGAGAAATTCTTGTGTTAGTTTTTGCTGTGTTGTGAAAAGACAGTGCTGTGGTGAGTGCTTCATGATACCTGCTGATGGCAAGAAAGAATCAAACTCTTCTTTATGGTTACTTTGTAATACATTGAAAACACATCCTCAATTTATGTATTTATTTTAGGTAGCAATAACAATGATACTAGATTCTAGAATTTTTGTTTGTCTTTAAAAGGGATTATATAGTTGTCACAAGCTTGCCAAGGCTTGAACCTGGATGTGACCTTAACATGTACATCAGAGGATCTAATTGGCAGAACTGACCAGAAGTATCAAGAAGAGGCTTGCTAATTGGCAGATTTTTTTTCCTATTGTTTTTTGTCCTAATTTATAGAAAGCTTTCGTTTTTAAAAATTTCTGATTTTTTAAAGAATTGCATTATTTCATGTTTGGAATGGACAAAACATAATTATTAATCTAAAAATCACTTACAATTTAGGGCAGCTATTGATGAGAGTTCTTCAGATAACTTGGTCATGAGTTACTGAGTTAAGGAAGCTATAATGTGATTATAAACTCAGGGCAGGGCTAGAATGAAACAGTGAAAGTGCTTGCCACCAGTGTTTCTTGTTCCACTGTTTGAACTGTGCTTGGATCAGGGAATGTGGAACATGTTACAGGAGAAAATACGAGTATGCTGAGCATCAATGGAAGAACTAGGAAAAGACTCATGCTGCTCATTAGCACTTTCCTTTTCTGATCCACACATGTACTTAGTTCTCCTTGAAATAAAGAGAGTGATGCCTCAGGAACTCTGGAATGACAACTGTGTGTATAGAGATGTGTTTCTGGTGTGGAGTCAGGTGAGTCACACTCAGCAGTCTGCTTAGGCTGTAGCTGTGCAGGTACAGTATAATTAAATGTGTTGCTTCTAAGAAAAGTTACTGTAGGAAAATAGAAGCCAAAATAATTATGTTGCTTCTGTCAACTCTCTCGTATGAATGACTGTTTTTTGGACCCCTCAATTGCCCCTAATTGCCTTAGGAAAAGGAAGGCTAATGTGTTGAATTTCTGTGTGCAATGCAATAACTTTTATTACCTTAAATAGGAGGGAAAGTGAATGGGAAGAACTAGCTGATTTTACTGGCCACTGGAATGATGCAGATGGGAGGAATGTGACATGAGAAGCAACACATGCTGTCAGTACTGATTCCCTTCGGTTGACTTAATCCTGTGTGATGAAAGGTGTGAAGAGATTTGACCTTTCCATGCCCTAACTTGTTTAGAAAGGATGTAGAAGTCATCAATGGAAGAACAACAATGGTAGATATTTGCTTTGAGGTTAATTGCTTCACTTCCACTAGTCTGCTCTGTGGTTCCCTGTGTATTCTGCCTGACTCAGATAGTTAGAAAATAGTTAGATAGATAGTTAGATGGGTTAGATAATTTTTTACTGCCTTGTAAGAACTGCAGGAGCTGTTTTGTTTTGTCTAACCCATGTTTCAGTCCGCTTCCCTCCACCTGCTACTAAATGGATGTGGCTAAAATGGTGAAGTCAGGATTACCTGCGGAAGTGAATGATGATTTGCAGTCATGGTAATGCTGGCTAGGGTCTTTAGTTGGTAAATTCAAATGGCTACTGTTGAAGGGATAGTGTTGTGAATTGATAAAATGAAGGATAAAATAAAATTTAGGTCTAGAACTACTGCCTTGTCAAATTACTAAAGTTTTTAAGATGGTGACCATATTCTCCATCCTCATGAGGTTTTTTGCATGTTACCCTGTTTATCTGTCTCTGGGTTCTCTGATCAGTCTTTTTCCTCAGTCTATCTACCTTGTAATGTTGTTCTGCCACTGATTGCTCTAGTAGCAGAGTGCCATCAGTGATACAAATTCATAACAAAAGCACAGTTTTTCATGCAGTTTCTAAAGCTGCTCCTCTTTGAGCAGGAGTAAAGGTCACCTTGGGGTTTATTTTTTTGGTCTTTATTTAAATCAGAAAAAGATTTGATGAGTTTTTGTGATTGTGTAGGGATTTACGTGGAAGAGGATTTAGAAGTACCATTGGAATGGTAGAGAAGGAAAATCTGTGTTCCACATCCGTGGGAAGTTGGTTCCTCTTGCTGGAGAACAGTTAGGCTTCAGCTTTTGTATAATTTGTTGTGATCATAATGGTCAGCATGTCCCAGAGCAACGCGGGCCACTGACTCTCATTGTGCTAGGTTGTCTGTATGTGTGCCATGTATGGATAGGGCTTGTTCTCAGAGGGCAAGTACAGAAACCAGGAAGTTCAGGAGCCTTTCAAGGGGAGACCAGGTTTTGTTGCCTATGTGAAGGGAACTATAATTTGACTGACTGAGATGAGTGGACCAAGAAAGTGAGGCTGCTGGCTTCTCCAGTAGTGACTAATTGACTGGGAGCCACATCTGGCTATGCATATGTATCTGCGTTGGCTTTACAGATAAGAAGACCCTAAGGTAAAGAAACTTCTGCCATTTGAGAAGCACGCTGCACAAGAACTCTGTTAATTACCCTAGGGAAGTGTTTCTTGGTTTTTGTTTTCTGTTCTCTCCCTTCTGAGACCTGTGTAAACTGGGTGCATTCTAGATTTTATCATTTGTTCTCTCATCATGAAGACCATATAGTGAGATGGAGCTCATGCAGTGATCTCACTCATCCATTTTTTGGGGCATGTATCAGGCTGTTTGGGCTTCTAATAAACAGAGCAGGCTGTGAGGATTAACTACATCATGGTAGGACTGCAGCTAGCATTGCAATATGTTACAGTAACGCATAGCAGAGCAGCCAGGCTGCAAAGGGGGATCATCAATGCTGCTGGTGGTGTTACTTATCTATCATGCACTCACAGTCATAAGAAATAGAGGCTTCAGATCTTTCAGTATGAGGTCAGAGGAGTGGAGTGAATTTTATAGGTTGTTTTTCATTGGATTTAAGAATTTAAATTTGTAACCTGACATTTATAGTATTTTTTAATTCAGATGATTTCTTCCTTCCACCCCCTCCTCTAGCATGAAAACAGCAAAAAGCTCTAGTGTATTCTTGGCTGCTATTCAAACATGAATAAACAGTTTATGAAAACAGAGTATTTGAACATGGTAACTGTGAAAAAATATTAGCTGTTTGATTCAGAAGAATATGAAGTGACTGCTTTTACTCTTGTGGCTGTCACTAGTTTGAAAAAGGATACATGTGAACAATTACTTTTAAATAGGTGACAACTGATGAATGGCAAATCAAGGATGCTTTTTTTTTTTTAAGTTTGGGATGACATAGGGCTCATTTTCAAAGAGAGTAAATTTTTAATAGCTTCCTTTTTATCAAAGAAGATTCTCGAGATCAGATTTGCAGTGAGTGTAGAAATAGAGCAATATTGGTCTACAAGGGTTATTTTTCTCTTGCTATTACAGGTAATCAATCTGCAGAGACTAATTATTAGTTTAGCATAGCAAACAAACCTTTGACAGAAGGAAGAACGAGTATTACTTCTGAGCTTTGGTGGGGAGAGGTGGCTGGAGGTAACTGCAGCTTCTTTCATTTGAGTGCAAGCAGTGTGAGGGGGTCTTAAAAATGAAGAAGAGGATCCCCAAAGAGCACTTGTAGCCAGCATGTACATTGAGCTTAGCTTGAAAGGGAGATAAAATTGATGGGCAAAATGCAGTGGACAGTAGTAGCAGCTTCTGTTATTCTTAGGAGAAGGGAAAAGAAGACCAGGAATAACAGTTTTGAGGGAGATCAGGATGTGGGCTCTGTCACTCTTAACATGGATTTTTCCACAGTTCACTTATTTACATACAAATTTACATGCCATTAACTGCAGTTGAATGAGGGAGGTTGTGTGAGTTGTGCTTTTACTGACTGTAGCATGAGTGTAGCTGAATGTTTGTGTCATGTTAGGCTTAGGCAAGGTTATATCCCATTATCATGCTTTGTAGTTTCTATTCGTATTTCCCAAGTCTAAAAGTCTGCATGTGCTCCTGAGGTTATTTGAGTCTGTTTACAGTTTTCATGTTAGCCATGTAGATAAAACTGCATTATTTTTTTTTTTTTAAAAAAAGTATTATTTTCAGACATTTAGGAAAAAAACCCCATAGTAGACGATTAAAATTACAATGAGAAAGAGATGTCCTCAGTGCCATTGTCTACTCCCCAGACTGAACATGCATCTTACTTTCTGTGCATTTTTCACTAACTGTATCCCAAATCCAGGAAACCTTCCCAGACCTTGTAGATCAGTGCCTTAACTGGGGTTTTGGGAATGAGGCTCTTTTTTACTTGTTCTTTTGTCTTCCCAAATCTGTCTTGTTCAGAAAGAAATTTCACTGGAAACGCTGAGGATGCTCTGGTAGAGTTTGAACTCTATTCTAGTGGTTATAGCACTTTTTTGGAAGCTGTGGTTTAGATTGGTTACCTTCTGGTTTCTAACCACACTGTGATATCAAAGGGAGGTGTCCTCTGAAAGAAAATAGTGGGCTTTGCAACAGATACTAGGTTTCCAAGTGAGAAGTGAACCCCTGCTGCCTTTCCAGTGTCCTGCAGGACAAGAAGAGGCAAAGCTTCAGGCTTGCCCCTTTTCCTGGGTTTTTCCTGTGAGTTGTTTGGCTCCAGCCTCTCCCTGCCCTTGAAACTGATTTTCATCTCTCTGTTTTGACATCTGTGCACACAGATGTAAAATGGAATTGGTACAGCACCTAATTTATAAAGAGATAGGTCCTTTATGGGATACAATCCTAAAGTAACTGCCAGTCTAGGTAATGTGTTTGTAAAGGCCAGTGTATACTAGCATAAGGAATAAATATTTGTATCTTGAAATAGCTATGAGTGAAGTTTGCCACAGGCATCATCTATAAAGAATAAATCTTGCAGTAAAAATCACTGCAGGTACATGATTAAAGGCTAGACTGAGAGAATTTTTAAAGAATGAGGGGCATGTCTGTGGTAGCTCCAGCAAAAATTTGTAGCCTTGCCCCTCAAAAAGGTAGAACCATCTGAGGGGAAAAAATGAAAAGGTCTGGGGATGGGAAGGATGATGTTTTGTTTCTACTGGTCTCACTCTTAGAAAAATTGGAATTGTTTTAGATGAAATCTTCTAAACCAGGCACTTTGAATAGATTAACTTTGTTGCTGATTAGCTGGAGTAGTTAAAGTTTGGCGAAGCAAAAAGTGGCTGAAAATCAAGTCTAATAAGAAGCATCAGGTGAATGTAATGATATGAGTGGTAATATTTGGGTGTAGTAATTGCGTAGTAATAACATATTACAGTATCATAACATAGTGGTAACATTTTTGTATGGGTGGTTCCAAGCCTTGGGAGTAATGGACCCTGCGGTAGCTCGCACCCTTGATAAAGTCTGTCCGGAAGAGATGTGTTGCTTTTGCTTTTTATGTGTTTCCAGGTGAACTACTACGCAGTTCTCTTTGGAAGAAAAATTGAGTTTGGGGAGTGGGTGAAGAAGAAAGGTTGTGAGAGCTTCTGCGGTCCCCGTTGCTATGGAGACCTCTCTTCTCCCTGTGCTTCAGCCGAGGCGCCTCGTCTGGCTTCAGCTGAGGGGCTACTCAGAGAGCAGTGATGCGTTTTGAGAGACACACATTGGGAAAACAGCGATTTACCCAGTCTGGAAATGTGTGAGATGTGATGATTTATACCTGAAATGCAAGTGCCTTGTACTCTGGGGATACTGTGTGCTAGAGTGTCCCTCAGACACGTGCTGGGGGGTTAGCTGATGTCTTTAAACATCGTGTGCGTGTCAAGTGTGTTAAACTGATCCTGATTTAGGGTGAAACTGATTGATACTTGTCATTTTACTGTCTGTAGTCCCCCTGTGAACACTTTAATGACAGCTATGAACTGAAGTTGTTTAACTAAGTGACTGGATGTCATGTTTTGCTTTTCGTTGTGAGTTACATTTCCTCAATGCCAGCTGGTGTATATATCACTGACTGTTTTGAACTTCAGTGAAAGTTTAGAAACATCAAGATTTTGTATTGGATATTATGGGCAGTAAGTTAGTGTTTCAGGCATGAATGAACCCAAGCACTTGGGAAAAATTTTAAATGGTGTTAGTTCTATTACAGATCTCATTTATTGCCTTGCAGGTACCATGAGCACTTAGATGAGATTTTTATTCTTTTCTGTTCATCTTCAATAATTATTTTCTTACTTATGTGGTGTTGGAAAAAGTAAGTTTGCCCCTTATTTGGTACATTTTTCAAGATTTAGGAATTTGTATATTTTTTTCATTCCCAGAAAAGACGCTGGTAAGTGTTTAGGTGTTGCTGAATGCTGTAGGCAGATAGAGGTGAGCCTGCTCTAGCTCTGTGTCCTCAGGTCCAGCCATAGCAAGGCTGAGCACATGTTCTGAAGAGGCACACATGCACACAGTACATATGTACATATATGCACGAGCAGCCACACAGACTGACACAGAAAGAAAATGCAGCACTCATACAAACACAAAGAGCATTGATGGTGTTGTCCTCTTTCCCCCTCTGGCTGCTCAGGATGAAAGGCCATTAGTATAAAATATGTAAGCATATACATATATGCACATCCCTCTGTAGCAGCTGGTCTTAGACACCCAGTATATCCAGTGGCTAGCACAGAATCCTCTGGTCTTCCAGTTGCCAAACACACAGACACACAGATGTGGATGAGTCTCTCCAGTGGCTGGCCTGGAACTATGACCTTACCAGTAGCTGACCTCCAAATCCCAAGGTCTCTCCAGTAGCTGGCTTGGACCTTCTGGTCCTCCACTAGCCAACTTTCAGAGCCCTCGTGTCCCCCCCCTGGTTATCTGGCCCAGATTTATGGCCACACCAATACTTGCCTCTTAAGTATCTTACCCTGCTTGCTGGTTAGTCTGGCTTGGTGATCACACTCCGACATACACTCTCACACAAATGCACACTCTCTGGTCTCTCCAGTAGTTGTCGCCCTGATGTCCCATGGTCTGACTCCAGTTACTGCATTTGGACCTATGTATTCACACAGACTCTTCATCCATGAGAAGAGTTGGAAGTGGAGTTTAGTGAGAAGATGGGATAGACTGTGATCAAGTGCAGGACATGGCCAGACAAGCATAGTGACCAAATGCCAGTTTATAGATGGTTTTTATCCCCTTTTCCCTCTAGTCTCCCACACTTGTTCCTACCCAAACCATCCTGAACTCTTCCTTTACACTCCTTTTTCCCCCTACCATAAACATGCTATAAGTTTCATACAGTCCCCAAATGCTCGTTCCCTGCATCCCACAATGACTCCCACACCCCTGGGCTGAACCCCCTCAAGCCTGAAAGGAGACCCGGAGAGCCTCTCCCACAGACTCACCGATGGGGCACCCCTGGCCCGTGGGGCTGAGGCTCCCCTGTGACAGCCTGGGGACAGGTTGGGGCAGGTGCTCCTTTCTCTGAGCAGGTTATTGGGATTCCCCTGCCTGCTGTTGTGTCTCTCTGCTCCTTTGTCTTCATGAAGTTGAGCTTGTAATAACGTTTCCTACTATAAGCTACAAACTGCACTTCTTTTTGATAATTTGGGTATGATGAGGCTCTGAGATCACACAGTAGATTGTATGTGTACTAGTGGAAATATCAATGTGAAGTATTTTGCAGAGAAAAAAGTGTATTTTATATACATCCTGTATATATTTAAGGAAAGATTCCCAAATTATCAAGGTAATGTTTTGTTTTCTTGCTGTATTTCTTTTGATGCCTATCCCACACCCCCCCAGCCCATCACAGAATTTGTAAATGATATTGCATTCTTGCGTGTCCAGTATAGGTGGTCACTGGGGCAACACCTGAACTGGAAGTCCAAAGACTTGGGACTTCTCTGTGTTGTTTCCTATAACTTGCTGCCTGAATATCTAACAAGGAAAGAGTTCTCAAAATGTTTTGAGTGGGTTAGGTACTGCTAGGAAGTTTGCAAATGGCAGAAATAAAGGTGAAACAATTACTGTGTTATACCTCTCTTCATTTCACTGTTGATTAAATGCTATCCCTGTAGGAAGTACAGCCTCTTGCTTTCTGAACAGTAGTGTTACATGTAAGCCTTTTTTATTTTTAGCATCTTTAAATTAGATTTAGCAGCTGGAAGCAGGGACAAGAACTGGTGCCTTGTAGTCAGCCAGCTTCCATAGAAACATTGCAGTAAGGAGAATATCCTGGATTGGAAGGCAGACTGGATAAGAAATGGCATAACCTCTCATAGTAAGGCATTAGATCAGCCAGACAATGCAAATGGCAATTATGGTAGTAACAAAAGCAGTACTGAACCTGAAATGGTGATGGTAAGAAGAGCTCTAATTGTCTTATTCTCTGCTCATGGTCCTTAGCTGTTGCTGGGGATTGATGGGAGATTGCTGTGGACTGCTGCCTTTTTAAATGCTTTGTTAGTTGTGATATTCAGCGCTGTAATTTACATTATTCTCTATCATGAATAGTCTGGCTTACTTCCTGACAAATGTGGTTTGTCCTTCTGTTCTGCCAGTTCTCTTGGGGATGAAAAAAAACACTAATTTTTTTGGGGACAGGGACTGTTTTAGTCTGCTTTTTTCTACCACCTTTGACTTGCTGTCTTGTCTGTTAGAGCAATTCCATGCAAGAACTCAACAATTTCTTCCAGAAGACTGATAAAATATGAAGTGATCTTGCTTCTCGTGTAACCTCTTATATCTTTTTCTACATACCTTGTGTCACTTGGTTTGTGTTCAGACTCCAGCAGGCCTTACTTTTGTTGTGTATCTGTATTTCTTATGGCATAACTGGATCATTTCTTTGATACTGTAGAACAAACAACAAAATCAGTCATACAAGGAGCTAAAATAGATTTTCTACTGATATTGCCTGAAGTAATTGGAAAAAGTGGAAAATATTGAGGTAGGGTGGTTTTTGTTGTTGCAATTCAATATTTGTGGTTTTAAGGAGTATCTACAACAGAGGATAGTCTGATTCACCTTTTCTATTTGTTGTATGAGGCTGTTTATTTCCCTTAGCCTTTTCAGAGGAGCAATAGCTACAACCCCTTTGGGCCTCTGTCAGTCTGAATGAGGTGCTCCTTTGTGCCTTTTGGCTTTCCCCAGCTTGTAGTTTAAATGTTTTCCTGCAGCCTGACTCCAGTTTGGTTAAGGTACAGCCAGCCTGTCCTTCTTTTACAGGCTTGTCTCGTCCTGAAAGGCACCCCTTTTCTTAATGTATCTAAAACCCCTCTCCTCGTTCACGCACTGAGACTCCAGATCTCTGCCTGCTCTTAGCATGCAGAGCTCTTAATAAGTCTTTTAGTGACAGCGGTTATGAAGGACCTGGGCTTCAGTATCCTGGCTGATCACCTGAATTGAGCCTTCAGAATGTCCCTCCAACATTTCCCAGCGTCACCAGTACTGATACAGACTGACCATTGACCCTGCTCTTCGTTGTGAGCTGCTGGGAGATGCCAGGAGGTCCAGTCCCTTCGCACCCAACAGGCAAGTTACTGTGCAGGCTTTCCTGTCCAGCAGCTCAAAGCCAGGCAGCTCTGTGCCCACTAAAGCTACCTCCTGCCACGGCTGCTTCCTGTTCCTGGACTTGGACTGGCATGTTGAGCTTAACATATTAGTTTTTGAAAAGTTTTATTAGTTTAGCTCGTCTTTTGCTTCAGTGATTAAGATTTCTGTCCTTGTACTGAACTGTACCCTTTGTAAGATGCTTAGCAGCGGAGTAAGATGTAGCTTATATGAGACAAACTGAGTGTATGCATGTGTGGGTGAGTACCTTTGCCAGTGCAGGCTCCCAGTACACTCTTCTGTGGCTGCCTCTCTTCACTACACTCCTCTGGTTATGTAGCTTCTGCCTTTTGTCCTATTGTTGCCTCCACCCTGGGTACACTCAGCCCCCTTGTCAGGGTCAAGGGACCGACCACCTTGCAGACCTCTTCACATCCCACCCTCTCACATCCTCCAAAGCAGCCGCTTGGTAAACCCTCAGGGCAGCCTCAGCAAACTCCCGCTTACCCAAAGCACGTGGCCACCAAAGGAAGCAGGCCAGTCCTAAACTCACCAGTCTTGCTTGCCTTGCCACTGTTCCTGGCTTTCCTGGGCAAAACAGCAGTGCCACCTGCCCTGTGGATTGCCATTTGTTTGCCACGTGTACTCCCACCACAGAGAGATCAGCATTCAATCTATTTTGTTTGGAGTGCACAAATACACTGTGCTGGCTGGATGTAACATCCATCTGTTTTTTTGAGGATACATTGTGTCTTGTGTAGGTTAAATCTGGGAGAGTACACATATGTGTACTGTGATGCTGTGTATATACTGGGATGTTGCCACATACACTGCTCTTTAACATGTCCGTATTTTTTTGGACCACATGTTTGAAAAGATACAGTTCTTATTTTGCTCACTTCACCCAAACATTGATGCATTAATAGAAAAAGGGAACATTGCAAGGAACATCATGTAGAGATCAGAAGAATTACTGTAATACAGAAAAAGCTGCAGAACTCAATAGTGTATTACGGAATGTTCTTTTTCTTCACTTATAAAAATTTTTATCTATTATCCTTATTTTCATCCAGTACAGTTCTCTAGTGTTTGTGCTAGATTTGGCTAGGCTCAGTATTCTATGTCTGCAATTTAATTTGAAAAAAGAAGTAAATTGCCACCACACTAAAATTTTTCTGACTGTAACAAGCCTCTGTAATAGGACAGCAAAGATAACCTTTTGTTTTATTCAGTTTTTAAAACACAGTCAGCAGAAGAAAAGAATCTGGTTAAAGCAGATACTGAAACACCCATGCAGTTAGCAAAGGCTGACACTGCATTATGTGGTACCAGCCTCTAGAGACTTATTTTGATTAAGCATTTAAGAAAATAAAATTGCACTTCAGATTTCAAAGGAGCTGAAAAACACTGAACTACTCCTTGGATTCTGTTTCTCCGGTAATTTCTTAGAGCATAACGTGGACAGATTTGAAGAAGTAGTTGTCTGGGGATACTTTACATTTGCTGTGGCTAGTCCAATGGTAATTGCTTTATGACTGAAGACACAGGTTACCTGCTGAAAGACATTTCTGTGTGATAGGGTCTAAACCAAAGAAATTATATGTGGAAATGTCTAGGAAGGCAAATAGAGCCCTAGCCTCTGGTGTCTATATGTGCTGCTAGTAAGTGGTCTTTTCTTCATTTAACATCATGCAGAGAGCTGACAAAGATGGTAGCTATTTGCATAGTAATCTGTTAATAATGTTGCCAATTACACGTATTCTAGCATCATTGATGAAGTGTTGTTGACAGTCTCTTTCCATACAGTGTACTCTTCTCGGAGAGCAGGTTAACTTTGCAATCCTGAGAATCTGCTTTCTGAAAAACAATTTATTTGATTTTTGTTTGGAGGCGTGGAGGGAGACCTGGGTCAGGTCTGTCTGTCGGTGAATTAGGGTGAGTTAGGCTGCTTGCAGGTTGCCTGCAAGGCTTCCCTGTGGACTGGGAGACAGGCAGGCTTTGAGTCTGCTTCAGTCTTCAGTCAAGGCCATCTTCATATATTGTATGGTCATATCTATCCCATAGTACTAGTCTGGAAGAATCAGACCAATCTCTTTTTAAATTGTTGAAAACTGACTCTATAGGCTTTCTGTGCTGTATATTGAGCTCTAGGGCAAAAGTAGATTGCCTGTGAGGGTGGTGTGGCAGATTAGGGTGAGGTGGCTGTCTTATGTTGCTGCTGGGTAGAAAGAACGTGTAAACCCAAGCAATAAGAATAGCCTGAACATGAACTGATTCTACACATATCATACCTCAAATGAAAAAAATTTAAAAAATGGCTCAATGTAGTTTGTGTTGGAGTCTCAGGTGGCAAAAACATTACAGAATTTCCATATATTCTCAGTTTCTAGCATATAGTACAGCATGATCAATATAAGGTAGCAGCAGCTCTTTAAAGAAACTATTATTTGTTTGTTTGCTTTTAAGGAATAGAACTTCTCAAGTATCTTCCATTTTAGACATGGACTTGGTGTGTTTGGCTTTACCACTGACGTACCCAAGCATGCTAAAGAAGAACCTACTTTTGCTGTGCAACAAATGAGATCTGTTTATCTACTCATCTTTTAAAGATGCATTTTCTGAGACAGCAAATTATCCCAAAAGGCCAGCCTTCCTCTTAAAAAAAAAAAAAAAAAAATCAGTATCCATCTTTGTAAACATTTTTGCTTTGCTAAGTAGCAGCTGAGTTTATTTACCTAATGCATTATCTCTCATACCTAAGAGCAAGCTTCTATCTGATGTATCTTCTTATTCAGGCAATATACTAGCTAATTTATATGTTATCATTTGTAAGCCATGTTTACATACAAACTTGCATTCATTTATATAAACCTGCTTAAAATGATCACTGTTCTTCAGTGCCGGCACCTCTATTCAGATTAAAATGAAATTAATGTTCAAATGGTCTTTTGCACCTGGTAATGGAGTACCAGCCATCGTGTGCCCGGGTGACACTTGAATTGAATTACCACACCCTGGGCACAAGCATACTAGCATAGTGTGCTGAGGTTTTCTGGTGCCTGGCCTTATTAAGTGACAGGTGCTTTAACCACTTGGTTTAATCTGATAGCACTAATTTCTTTTGAGCTTTGATACTTTTATCATTAAACTTGTTTAACATCTTTAATTTCACATACACAAGTGATTGCCACCAACAGAAGAAAATCCCCCCCTTCTTTCCCCTGCCTTCTCCAACCTCTTGCTTTGTAACCTTTAGCTTAACACTGGGGGAAGAATGAGACTTAGTGAGTACAGAAGTAGGTAATAGCTATTTAAATATCTGATAAACCTCTCCCAATCATATACGTACACAAAGTTTAGCAATGAGTGATGTGCAGCTTTTATACCCAATGAGGTAAGATCCAGGCAATGCTGAGTGTCATCAGTGTGTGTGGGAAACAGGGCATTTGAGTCCTGATGTGTCCTGATGAAAAGAACTATTCTTACTAGGGAAAAGCACAGTGAAAGTCATCAACAGCCTCATCATCTTCACCATCACCACCTGCTGCACTGGCAAGGACAACAAGAGGAGTCTTGAGACCACATTGCTTCCTGTCCCTGTCACCATGGGGCAGAGTTTTTCCTAATTCCCTTTTCTATCACTTTCTCTCCTTTGTTTTTTTAATCTCTAAATTAACTTTGAAGTCCATGTATGCCATTAACTCTGGACCTCATGAGTAAATCTCTGTGCATTTAAGCCAGTTAACATCCTTTGGACTATGAATGGAAAGTGCTCAGACACCACAAGTTTCTGAACCTGTTTCTGGTCTCTCATTCTAGACAGTGGCTGGGCTCAGACTAGTCAAGACTATGTAGCTTTGCTTTTTGTCATAGCAATTTACTTCATGTGTATAATGCTTCTAATTTCTAGAGTGGTTTCCCGTGTCTTGAACTAATTTACTCTTATTTTGTTTTTCCCCGACTTAATGATTTTAATTAAGTTTTAAACTCAAAATGAGCTTGTATTGTGCATTATGGTTCAATATTTGCAATTGTGCTTCCCCAGCATTTGGAAACCTTCAACGTACCTGTATAAGTCACTCATTTTGCCTGAAGTAGTGCGAAGAGCTTAGAATTTAGATTTTTGAAGTCCAAAGAGCAAAGGAAACAGTCAAAGAAGCTAGAGTATGTGAAGGTAATAGCAGAAGGAACAATGGTTGTGATGTGCATATATGTCCATGCAGCTGAAATTGTCAGAAATTATGAGTGAGTTTTGGCTGTCTTTCAAAAGAGTTTTGTTTGTCTGTCAGGTGATGGATGTTCACCATCCCCTGAATATGGTGTGACACCTTATCCCCTGAATCATTATCTGTTCTCGCAAAATTGGGCCAAAAGTGACTTCCAAAGGTAACATGGATACTTACAGAACCCTGTAATCTTATCTCAGTACTCCTATTTCTGGTCTCTAATTCTAGGCAATGGCCAGGCTGGATCTTTGGAAGCTCTAGAAATCAAATTTTCATATGCTTTTGATTTAAAAAAAAAAAAAAAAAAAAAAAAACAAAAAAACCAAAAAAAAACAAAAAACAAAAACCCAAAACCAACAAATGACACGCACACAAAAAAAAAACAACTTCTATTTTTCTTCAGTTATTTTTAAAATAAATTTTGATTTGCAAAATGATTCACTACATTGGAAAAGTCTTAATTTGAAAATCCCTGCTGGCTGTTGAGTGCTTTCAGTTATTCTGATTAATCAGATACTACCACTGTGTGGAATAATTCTGCCACAACTTGGGGAGTCTTTTGAACAATTTGCTGCTGCTCAGGGGTTCCCAAAAGATTGATTATAAACTGAGATTGTCACAAGAACATACAATAAAAAAAAAAAATATCATTCTGTGCTTTTTTTAACTCTGACAGTTGCAAGTCCTGTAAAGAACTGAAATAAAGACTGAGATCTGACTGTAGATATGAAGTGAGTTACAGAAAATTACTTTGGTGTAGGGAGAAGATAGCAGTCAGACTGAAGAGTTTCCTCATGTCTCCTTTTTCCTGTAACCTTTTGACTCTGTTTTGTTGCTAAACCTCCTGAGAGCAATCATAGATATTGAGAACTGTCTTTTTGGCATGATAACTACTGCAACAGGAGCATGTAATAGCAGTCACAGATACTAGTAGTGTGTTAGTAGTCAGCAGGGAGTATTAAATTACAGACCTGTACTGCAGCTATACTTACCCACGAAACACACTCCAGAAGGTGCCGTATACTTCCGTGAAGCAGTGAGGAACCTTGGTTTGATCTTAAGCATGAGAGCTTTTGATTTGTTGTATTTAACTTTCTTTCATGTTAGGAAACCAGCCACAGAGATAGCTACCCCAGCTGGAATAGAGAGAGAGCTTCTCTGGTCAAAAAAAAACCTAGCAGCTATGTATAGGTTAAAAGTAGATCCTGTGTGAGATATTTGCCATCTTTTTAACCTTCTCTCTTTTAAGGAGCAGGAAAGCGTCAGCACACAATGCTTCATCTCTTTAATGGAATAGAGATTTGCGTGCTCTGTCCCCTCAGAAGCAAAGTCTTACACCTGTGACAGTGTGGCTGTCACACAGAGCAGTGTTGTAGTGAGGTGCAGAGAGGATTACTGGAGTGGAAGAGGCTTCTTCTGCATAGAGCTATGTGTAAGAGAAAAGCAGATGGGGTTGTTACTCAGAGACCCGATGTACTGGTGATGTTTCAGAAGGAAAGAGGGAGATTGCTCTATTTTGTTCTGTCTGGAAAAGAAACATTTTGCTAATTGTCGTGGTTTGAGCCTGGTCAGCAGCTAAACACCATGCAGTCACTCACCCACCCTCCCCCACTTGGGAATGGGGAGGGAATCAGAGGGGCAAAGGGAGACTTGCGGGTTGAGATAAAAACAGTTTAATAACAGTGACAGAATAATACGCTGACAGCAATATCAGCAGGTAATGTACCATACAGCTGCTCAGCACCTGCCAACCAACACCCACCTGCTCCCAGCTGGCCATCCCAAACACAAAGGCCCCACAGCCACACTCCCAGAAGTAGCAGCCCTTCCTGGCCCACTCCTGCCTTTATATAGTGAGCACAAGGTCACATGACATGCGATATCGGCCAATCGGGGCCCAGCCCTCCAGCTGTGCTCCCCCCGCCCCCGCACACAGGTGAGGGCACTGGGACCTGGGGAGCCCCTGGGGTCTCAGGGTGCTACAGCACCCCTCCAGCTGCCAGACCAACATCAACTCTATTCCAGCCTGAACCAGGATACGAATTTACTATCAGCTACTACCATGAATCACTGTCTCTAGGTAAATAAACTTCCTGGCCTCCCTATTTTATGGGATGTTATACCAGGTCATGTGCTCTTGCATGTGTTGATCTTGCTATCCCAAAAGAAGGGTTCTTTCACCTGGTATGCAAGCCAATACACACAGGTTTGAGGTGTTTCTTTTATTTCATGTCTGTGCAGAGAGGGGTGCTAGGTGGTAATTCCACAGAGCTAGCACACTGCGCAAAAGAACTTCAGTGTATTTATAGACTTCAAACTACATGAATACACATTTACTGTAGTGACCATTGGTTAGTTTCTTATCACTTTGTCCCTCGTTGGTTACTTAGATTTAACATAGTCTCACTTGCTGTGTGAATTAGCACGCGTGATCCTTACAGGTGCAGGGGAGTAAGTCTTTTTGGTCTTGAATTTAGTCAGTGGTTGCTATCTCCCCGTGCTGCCTTTACCTTTCTTCCAGTTACCACAGATTTTTTCTGACTTCATGCTTCTTGGGCAATCATCCAGCCTTTGGTGCCTTCTGGGGCAGGATGTTCCCCTCCTATCCATCTTTTAGCTTCTCTCCAAAGGGCACAGTCCTTAGCAAGGCCTGCATCATTCATACAAAGTGTCAGGCTTACACAATAGAGCCAATGTTTAGCGGTCCTCCTTAGAAGATCAGTGCAGTACATTCGATCCTAAATTAAAGTGTCACTACAGCTTAGGCATTAAGCTGAACATATGGCTTTACTTAGTCTACAATCTAGTTTGTGCTGAAGGCCTTGGTTATTTTCATGAAGGTTTTCATAGGAAGATTTATAGGGAAGTCAGTCACCAGAGCAAAATGTTTTCAAAACAGAATAGGAAAAGTGCTCAAAAGTTATAAATGTGAATTTATAACTAGCTAAACTTTTGTTTACTGCTTCTAACAAGGAGAGCAGCCTGTATTTTTTGTAACATCCAAGTTCAGGAACTGTTGGCAGATCTGAGTTTTCCTTTATAGGTCCAACTTGGAACTCGGAACTGTAACTTTACAAATATGGGAGTTTGTTACATGCTTACATCATGTGTTTTTTAAATGTATTTTTTGCTGAAGATCACAAAAGTGTAAATCAGTTTTGTCCACAAAAAGCAAAATAGAGAGCTCTGGATGATCATGCCGCTGATACCAAGACACAACAACAAAAAGCAATTATGCTGGAGTTTTACCTCCACCTGGTCTGATTGCAGGCTGTGTGATATTTTGTGAAGCAAGTGCAATGATAATCCAAATAGACAAAATTAAGTTTGAAGGCACATGAATAAAGGTTTTTAGGTAAATATGCTGGAAAGTGCCTATGAAAGCAGCTAAGTACTATTATTCCATCCAAATGAACAGGTGAGCTGTGTACACACCACAGTGTTAATGCAGCATTTGTCTCAATGGCAGCATCATTAGAGTCACAAAACAGCTTTGAAGATTACTTAGTACTCACATTTGTCCTAAACTCTGCTTTATTTTGCATTTTGTTTACTTGCATTTCAGTAAATGTAAGAAATATCATACCAGGTTTGTGCTAAACCAGATAAAAAGAGCTCTTGTAAATAATAATACAGATCAAAGAATACCAAACAACTCTCATGTCCAAGAGATGTCTGTCTTCAGCCTGAAAGCTTCTTTTTCTCTTCCCCGCCCAGCCTTTGCAGTTGGTTTAATAAAAGATACTGCCTCCCATACTATCTTTGCTTCTCATTACTTTGCAGAGCTGTGATTCTTGTGGGTGTTTGTTGTACTGAAATGATTACTTGAGATTAGATATTTTTTTTCCTGTTTCATCCTCTAAAAAGATGCAAAGATCTCACCTGTAGAGCAATTCCATGAAATGTACATGACTACTCCAATATAACTTTAATAAACAGGTATTGGAAATGTATTTAAAAAAAAAAACAAAAAAAAAAAAACAAAAACAGCCATGAACAATTCAAATACGGTAAAAATGGAAAATTAATAAATAAATTGAATTAATAATGTTCACAAACATAACACTTGGCATAAAGAGAATACATACATTCAGAGAAAAAAAAATACCCGCTAATATCTACTGTAGCCAACAAACACAGCATGAAAACAGTCTTTGTAAATCTTCATGTTTTTAAATGTGATAGAGTTCTTAGAAACAAAGAATTACCCTAAGAGTGTGGACAAAGAGGAGGAGACATGCATTTCTTCTTCAGTATCTGTTCTGTTTCCCAGGAGCATGCAACTGGTAAAACAATAAGTTAATAAAACATAAGTTACAAAAGAAGAACGGGAATAATTTTAGTGCCAGTTGCATTGAATTACAGTTTTTATGTATTTTCAGAGCAGTGTGAATCTGGTAATTGTATTACCAGTGTTCATCTAAATGTGATGTTTGAAGGAAATAGGAAGTTAACCAAATAATGCCTTCTGGTTCCTCTGGTAGGCTGCTGAGAGGAATGCTGGGCTATGGTAATGCTGATCGCACTGAGGTGACGTGAGGAATAAACTGTCGACACAGGAAGGGTCTGCTGGCAGTTTGAGCTTTGTTGCAGCAAGAATTAAAACTGGTGATCAGATCGATACAGATCGGTCTCTGAGTTTGTGTGTACAGGAGGCTAAAGCTATACTTTTATGGTCCCCGTGAAATTTGGAATTGGCATGTGTGACATGCATGTGGGAGTAGTCTCTTACTCTCTTCCTTCTTTTCCCCTTTCTAGTTCAGAGAAAAAAACCTGCCTCCCTCTTTTATGTGTGGCATTACTCTTACTTATTAACATGATGAAAGGGTTTGAAAAAGCAGAGGAAAACTGTCCTCCTTCTTCCCCTCTTCATTTAGTTGCCTATAGCAGGGAGGATTAGAGATGACCAGCAAGTCCTGCTTTCCCATCACTGCTTGTTTCACAATCTTAGCAGGGTTGAGAAGGTAGTAAGGTAACTTTGTGATTGTGTTCATCTAAATATAAGTACTGGGGCAGCCAAATTAATTGACAGTGGCCTGCTTGAAGAATGGAAAGTGGCTTCAGGTCTCAGTTTTGCATTTTGTTTTGGTTTTAGCTGTTCTAAGTACATTTATAATGTAAGTCTTGTGTGTCCTACAGAGACTTTATCATCTCAGCAAAGGAAAGCTAGTTATGAAATATTTTACAACTAATTCATAAATCAGGCAGCTTGGGATCAGTGGAATGACCAAAAAAAGAATATATGGAAATGCTTCCCAATTAAGTCTGCTCAGTTCCAAGGAATGGAAGTAGTCCTTTGGGTCATTCCACAATTCTCTTAGTGTATGGCATTATAAAATTTATTTTTAATTTCCATTTTCTTTGCAGAGTATCATTATCAGGTCACATCAAAAACATATGACCTTGAGAGAGCAGTACTTTCCACTGACGTTTGTAAGGGAGCTCTCTGTACACTAGCAGGTACATCTGTGGTATGTGGTTTCAAAACATTGCAGAAGATAAAGCTGCATGACTGCCATTAATATTGTAATGAGCCATGTGGCAGAAATCACTGGCCAAATATTTGGCTTGGAAGAGAGGTGGTTTTCTTTTTAAAAATTCAGACAAACTCAGACATGTTGCAAATTAGATACAAAATAGTTGATGCGTTATTTAGGTTAACCATTTAAACTCAGAAAACTCTGTTGACATACTGACAATATTTGGTGCTCTGTACTGCCAGGTTAAGACTTACAAGTAGGTAGGCTATTAAACAGCAATTCAGTAGCAGTAATTATTAATTTGTATGCAACTCAAACATTAATATTGCACTAATGTTTTTTGCATTAATATATACACTAGATGCTTTATGAAATATTTAACCATCATAGTTGTCAGTTACATTTCTGTATTAACATATTTACCAATAAAGCTTTGAAATGGTAAATTAACTTTTTAATTCTTGAAATACCCGGAGTTTTTTATTTATTTGCTGTTGGAACACTGAGGCATGAACAAAAAGTTAATAATCACCACTAAAAATAATTTTACAGGAATCGAGGAAGTGCTGTGTCATGTAAATTCTGCTTTAGGGTACAGGTGGGACACCCTTGCTCTCCTCAGGGTGCAGGTTCTGCTGCTGTCTGTTGAGCTACTCACACAAACGATGGTAGAATGAGACAGGATTTAACAACACACCTTTGAGTTCCTAGGTAGTGACTTGTTTTGCATCATTCCAGTGTTAATTTTTGAAGTTAATTTTTTTATTGAGTAGGTTCCAGAGGCGACTATAGACTCTCAGTAAAATGCTGTGGACTTTTTGTTTTTTCTTTCTTTACTTTCAATCTGGAACATCTACAGTTTTAATTCCAAGTTTGTTACTTTACTGATGAAGTCTTCCTCTACTATGCTTTTAGAAAAGAGAGTTATTCTGAAGGCACTTCTCATAAATTAAAGCTTTTAAAACACCATCGTCGTTTGTGGCACTCTTACAGTGTTTGCACAAAGATCCAAATGGATCATGGATATGGAGCATCCACGGATTTCTCTGTATATAGGAATGGATTTTCACAACAGGGCAGAGGGTTGTCATATAGCTCCCTGTGCTGAATGTTGTTTTTTTCTTTTTATAGGAGAGCACTGGAGTATTGTAGTCTGTCAGTAATAATTATCTTTTTTTTTTTTTCTTTTTTTTTTTTTAAATGGGATTATCTCGACAGAGTCTGAAGGAAGTCCATATGCTAGTTTGCTAAAATGAAGACATCTTAATGAAGACGTTTTGGAGCACAAGTGGCTATTTTTCCTGCTTTGTTTATATAATTTTCAAAATATGAAAGAGAGGTTATTACAGTTATGCAATCTAAAATGACCATCGCTGTGAAGCCCTCTGTTTGCTTATATTAAACTTGTTTTGAAAGCTCACAGAGTGATTCTCGTGTTTTTTTCACAGTACACATCTGTTAGCAAACTGTTTAAAATAGTTACTGCCGATGAGCTGTCTGCCACTGGAAAATCAGAAAGAGTTGAGGTAACCTCTGGCAGTAGATTGTGCTGTTATTTGAGTGCCTCTTCATTAAGCATTACTTACACTTCCATTGGCACTTTAACACATGAATGGCTTATTACAGTGTGTCTTAGAAAAAGAGAATTTCTGTAGTGCCTTTTTCTTAATTTGTTTTTTAATGAAATGCCCTACCCAGATTTAATTGATATGAGAAAAACAACTCATATACATTAGTTTGTATTGGAGATTCTTTTATAGTTTATTCTTAGTGTAAGCACACTGATGGAAAAGTTTGCTTTTGGAACTTTAATGGCAGTTTGGTAATGTATTTGAGTAGTTTTTCTGTTACATGACATTGTGCACCATGTAAAATGCTGTAGTTGGGGTTTTTTTAAAACAATCCTGTTTGGTTTTTTCTTCTGCAATTCATTTATCTTGCATTTTTGATGATATTTGCTTGTTTGCAACATTAGTTTTATGTCTAGTTACTTATTTTAGGAAACCAACCCAAATATGTTCCAAACACAAACAGTAAAACAGTGGGTATTTTAGTTGTGGAATGATTTTATGTATGTACTTGTGAATGTATTTATTAAGTTGTTCTTGTGGTCATTGCTGATACAAATGAGTATAACCAGTGAAATAAAGCTATCTAAAAATTACAATAATCTTCCTCATAAATGAATCAAAAAGAAGCAACCAAAATTTTGTCCATCTCAAAAATAGTACTGTGGGGTTAGAAAAAGCTAAATCTTCCAGTAACTTCTTAAGGTTTCTTCTGAAAGTTAGCAAAAACACTTCAGTAAGAAAGAATGTAGTTTTTCATGTGCAAGAGCTCAACTTGACTAAGATCAGGGAAAGGGGAAAGAGGCAGAACTGCTTTGGACTGTCTCTAATTGATGCAGTATGGTTACTATGGTCTAAGAATATAAACAAGGTAAGGTTTCTGAGGAGGAATAATATATTTTATCCTACTAAGCAGTGTAGCTGGAAAAGAGCAGCTGCATGACGTGAGAAGCATACAAAAGAACTGTAAAAATTGGTATTGTGCAATTAAAAACCCCTAGTAACATAATAATATGGTACCCTTGGAGCAAAGACCAGTTTTTCTTTTAGGATGCTTTAATAGCAGCCTGGATTCTGCTTGCTGGTTAATTCCTGTTGGCTGCGCTGGGCTCTGGGCACGTGTAGCTGTGTTACTAAGACTGTGCAACTGAGACCTTGTGAGCAGAAGTTCAATATCCCTTAAGCCTCTTTTCTTCATTCAAACTCCATCAATGGGAATTATGTTCAAATTTCAAGGCACCGACATGTTTTGGGATTGGTGTTGGATAATACCAGTACTACTTAGGGAGGTTCCTGTTTAACAAAATAAAAGAGCAGAACTAAATTTAAACTGGTATCTTAAC
This sequence comes from Tyto alba, assembly GCF_018691265.1. Classification (NCBI taxonomy): domain Eukaryota; kingdom Metazoa; phylum Chordata; class Aves; order Strigiformes; family Tytonidae; genus Tyto; species Tyto alba. Next base: position 13,425,055 of record NW_024881280.1, read on the forward strand.
TTCTACAAGAATTTAGTGTAACAAAAATCAAACCTTATGAAAGGAAAATATTATTTTTTAAACAACACTGATTTTAGCCCTTATTCTCTTGCACATGCTCACAAGCACCAACACGTGTGTGTTCAAGTGGTCTAGGTTCCTTGTGTGGAATGGGGAAGATGACAATGAAATGGTTTTTGAACAGGTCTTTTAAACTTGTTAGGAGTCAGCAGTTACTATGGGAGGATCTTCTGCCTTGATGCAAACAGCACATTCCTCCCCCATTACTGGTTTTATTGCTGTCAGTGGTGTCCTTGTTTTATCAATACATGGCATTCTTTTAACCCTTGCTTTACTGTTTCTTCTGATGCCTTTACACCCATTCGCTTCCATTTATGTTTCATTCTGACTGATCTTAGTATTTCTGTTGCAAATCTCTACGTGACTCAGGAAAGGATCCACATATTTTTCATGTATTTATGTCACTAGTTGAAGTCTGCTGAACACCTGGGGATAAATTAACAAGAGCTTTTTCTTTGGCTCTGCTGTCTTGGAAGACCTTTTGGATTTGCAATAACAATTTTCCATGGACTAGTAAAATATTCAAACTTCATATTCACCCTGAATAGTGCAAAATGTGTCAAGGTTTCTTTTTAAGGTAATAATACTAATTATATAGCTGTTACTTAAAATTGAAAATTCTGCATCCAGGCAATGGAGTTGCAAAGCTGAAGGGGTTTAATCTGTAAATGGGACAATTTTTAGTTCCTTCATGGAAGAGCTGAAATTGCTATAGATTTTTGGCATGTATTTTTGTTGCTACTTCATCTCCTGAAGCCAAGAAAAATTGCTGTATTGTTTTTATTTTCTGTTTGTTTGTTTCCATGTAGTATAGAGAGATCTGAAACATTTTCACCTGCTGACAGTGGATGATTCAGTACAAGAGAGGAGCAATTACACAAATGTATCATGCAAGCATTCCCAACCATTGTGACACGGTAATTTTTGTAGGAAAGCAAAAGGGAAGAAGTGGGTGAGAAATGTAGAAATGCGAGAGGCAACTACTGAAATATAAATAACACATGCCTTGATTTGTTGTTAATAAGCAGGGGTCAGTGATACAGCAACTAACATCTTGGTTATTTGTGGATTTACTACCTGCGTCACAACAAGAAATGTTGTTTTACAGATAACTGCAGAGAGCAGATGCAAGAACCCTGGAAAGCTTTGCTAATGAGCCTGTATTTGTCTGTAGGAAAACACAGCAAGCTGTAAGTGATTTGATACACCCACTTGCTGATTCGCCCCGATCAAACAAGTCACTGCCTGTGTGCAGTCCTCTCTGGTGTGTGATAAATAACAGAAGAATTTTGCTTTCGCTGAAAGTAATTAAACAATTACTTTTATTGAGTTAGGCTAAAGCTGTTACTAAAAATTAGTGTTGTTAAAATTGTAACAGTGAAGCAAGCCTTTTTTGATCACAAGTTAGGCATATGGTTGGGTATTGTGTGGAGTTGGGCAAGCAAAAGGATGGGGGGGTGGTCTGTGGTTATGTATCGTGTAAAGAGGAATGGAAGCCAGCAGAAAAAGGGTTAAGTGAAGAACTCCTGATGAAGAGGAAGCTGGACTTCATATTTCTTCAGTGAAATGCCTCACTCTGGTAACTAGCCAGAATATTTTTCTATGTGATTGATTTTTTTTTTTCTAGATAGTATTTGATTTTGGGTTATACTGATTCTTTCAGTTTATAATTCATGGTGTTTCAGATGTGTGTCAGAGTCCCCAGCTCTACTTTTTTCTTCCTAGCGAGTATTGTTTGAGTCCATTCACAGGGCTGGGAGGAATGGAGAGAACCATTCATTACAGAGTCATCTGTGGAGGGAGGGAAAAAAGCTTGTTTCTAAATATAACGTAAATTAATCCCACTGTGCAGGACGTATTAAGCATATGTAATTTCTGTTTGAAGACATCTGTGTATAAAGAATCAAGAGCAAATATGCCCAGCTGGTGACCTGGTGAATGGCAGCATGGCAAAACTATATAAAGAATAAAATTTTGTTTCTGATAACCTGACACTTTGGAGAAAATGAAGCACAGACAAACTAATGCAGAAATGACATCAGATCTTAGTTGTATAAAGTAAAAAAAAAAAAGCCACAAGACTGTGGGGTAGGCCAGAAAATAATTTCTGCCCTATGAAATAGCAGTTACTATGGTGCCTTTCAGCTACAAACTCTAATTTCAGCTGCAATGGAGGATGAAAATTGATGCTAATGGGTAGGAATTATTTTTTTTAATCAAGAGGGCAAGATAGCCTCAATTACCAAGGAAAATACAAAGTCTGTCTTCCAACTACTGGTAATTACCACAGGCTTTTTAAATTGTGCTCCTCTGTTAAGTATCATTCATTTTAAATTGTGTGTATTTCTGCTTTTTTCCTCAGTAAATAAGCCAGGGAAAATCAGATAACCAGTAATTGAGTCAAATTGTCCAGTTGGTCATATACTATTAGACAGTATAGATTTCACATATCCACTGTACTACAATATGGCACAGCAACTAATTTCTAAGTTTTGTCTTAATATCTTGAGAGAACTTATGTTGGAAAAGTAGTACATACAGGAAAAATAATTTTGTATGAGCACGATGTTGTTGGACCATGTCTGTGTTGCGTTTTGGTCTGGTAGCATTTTGTACAGACATGGGGGCGAAGGCAGGAGGGAGTAAGACTCTGAACAGCACAGGAGGTTGTCAGGTCCAGAGTGGAAGGTGGAAAGTTGTTCCTGTCTGTGGATGCCGGAGCAGTTTACAGCCCAGGCCAAATGCTGGAGTCTCTCTAAAAGACGTAAGATTTTTCACAGTCTCACAAGTGCAAAAACACCAGTCTCCTCCTGGATCTGACCGTGACATGTCATGCAGAGAAGACAGGGGTCCTGCAGGTTTCTCTTGGAAGAAGCTAGTAGAGACTGGGGCTAGCCCTGTAAATGAAGCAAAGTTGAGCTGAATCTGCAGTGTGAAAAGTCACATCTTAGTGACCACGTTTCCTTAACAGCACCAGCATGCCTGTGTATGAATTGCAGGTGCACATGGGCAAAGTCAGACAAAAAAAAGAGCATCCGAAGACCTACAGAAGTGGCTACAGGCTCTCTACAAACAAAGAAGTACTGGCAGATAGCACTGTTATTTAAAAACAGATCTTCAATGTACTTGCTCTCTGTGCTAAGACTATTTGCAGTTAGATTCAGCACAGTGGTCAGGGGAGCTCAAGCAAATCGCTGTGTTGCTTGACATCACCTTGTGTAAGAAGTGCATCCACTCAGCCATTTTGTGACATGCAGGTTCAGAATGGCCCTTTTTTGAGTTCTTTATAAAATAAAGGGACAACAGGTATTCCTCTTGTACCAAGAATGATTAAGAACAGACAGATTGGCTGTTTGGAAAAATTACCTGCTTCGCTTACATCCCAGGCCTTGTAGTGTTTCAGTAACAACACCAGATTTGCTCTCTGAGTGTGACTGGCACAAAGCCTGGTATAAGAAAGGCCACATGGTTCACTAGATGTGATACTTGGTTGGCAAAGGAGATGTAGGATCCAGTACTTCAGCTAATGATTTCATGTATGTTAATGATGTGGACATCCAATATTGTTGCCTCTTCTATATCTCTTTCATTTATTTCTACTTCCTTCTTCTATAGAAGAAGTAAAAACATTGGTTCCCATGTAATGGGGGACTCTCATGGGGGTCATGTGAAGTCCTTGGCTTTAAAAATTTTTTGTTAGATTTTTGCAATAAGTAAAACAAGCGGGTCCCTTAGGCACTGTGATTCAAAAATTTAATAACTTTGAAGAGATTTATATTCCTGTTACGGTTACAGCAGTAAATCTGGACATTCTTTTTTTCAGGTTTTTAATTTCCTAGCTTAGGTTTCAAAGGTAATACTATACATTTGTCACATTTTCCTGACATGGAACAATCCAAGGTCCTGAAGTTGCAGACACAATATTCTTTACACTTTTTCCCTTCCAAGGAGCTTGAAGAGTTTCAGGTTCTTTGAGGACATCAGTCTTAAAATAGAGGCAAGGAATTCAGACAAGTCAAGTGTACTTCAGCAAAATAAGCAGGTTTGGTTATTTCCTTGATCAGCTGAAATGATTGTGGAGGCTCTTGAAGGACTGTAGTTTATCGAAAGGGAGAAAATGATTGTTCCTATCCAGAAATTCTGCCCATTTAACAGAGCAGTGGATATGAAGAACTGGAGAATTATCAGTGCAGCACTTTCTTATCTCCCTTCAGATATGTATGCCTGAAAGAAATACAAGTGGTTATCCAAGACCTTTAGCATGATGCAGTTACTTTAGAATCTGCCTACAGACAATAAATTTATAAAATACTAAGGTCAACAGTAAAAAAAAAAAAGTCACAAATGGAATTATATTAATGATAATTTCCCATAGTCATTTTGACATTACAGATACCATCATATCACACAAGTTATGCTTGCTGTAAGAGCAGTTTTAAATTTCTTCATACGTGTTTTCTAACTTTACTCCATCTTCACAACAAGTCACAGTAGATGCTGCCAGTGAATAGTGTAGGCAGTGTTGGCCTTGGACTAGATCTAGGCAATGCTGCAACAAAAATCAATCTTACCTGTTCCTGCAAGGGAATCTTACGTTCACTTTCCAGGACTAAGCTTGTATGAACTAGCTCCTTCCCTAAAATCTTTTCTACCTTGTAACTGTACACTTTGTTGGGAACAGAAGCCATGTAGACAAGTATCACACTCTAAATGAAAGGGCATCTAATACAATTTACATCTATGCTGAAACACACTGCAAGTAACTACTGGGGAAATTTGTGCTTGATGTAGTTCAGCTGAGCTGAGTTTTGTGACCAGAACTCTATGCTGATAAATTTCTTACATAATTATAATTCTAAATCAATACTTACGATGTAAGTAGGAACGTGTGAATGAGAATTCTAAGGACAGGAGTGAGAAACATTATCCTAAAATTAAGGAGATCACCTGTTTTATGAAGGAGGAAAAAGGTTTGGTATACAGCAAACCTTGTTCCAAAGTAGTCCTCTTGCAGCAAACACTTCATCTTGGATATAAAACATTCGGTTGCACAGGCACACAAACAGAAAATGAAATAAATATGTTTAAAAACCAAATTAAATTATTGCCCACTCTTTTTAACTGGAATACAATTGTTATTTTATCACTGAATTTTGAATTGATAGCTAGAATGTTAAAAAAGGTTGGATTTGGTTTCAGGATGCTTACTTTTTATTTTTATGTTTGGGGTTTTTTTTTAATCTATAAAGGCAATTCTGTCAGTCTGATGACTATGTTTTTTTTTTTAAATTAAAAAATACAAGAATTAGAAAGAATTACAAGAATTTGTCCCTGCTTGAGGAGAGGTTTGTTCCAGATGATCTTTAGAGGTCCCTTGCAGCCTTAATCATTCTGTGATAAAGTTACGCATTTCTTCAAGCTATATAAGCTGACATGTTACCTCTGGAGATGAATAAGCAAACAACATACATTTTAATATAAGAAGGGTATTTGATAACTTCCTATTGTGGGTTGCCCAGGATGTTTCCAGTGAGTCACTTTTCGAGTGAGGTTTGTCTTTTAACAGAGTAAGTTCTGTGGAAAACACCTTCCTCGAAATACCTCAGAAAATAATGAAAAGGAGAGAGTGTGAGGGTTGGGAATGTAATCATCCTGGTGACTCAACAAGAGAAGTTTTTTGCATTCATCATGTCAACAGAATCTGTGACTTTTTCAGTTAATTGTTTTTAATTGAAGGTTTTAATGGGTAAAGCCCAGTATCTAACCTTTTGTGTCGCTTCCTGCTTTGTTTTCATATAAAGAGAGCTGCCAGCTCCTTCCCTGTAACACTGCATGGGCTGTGGAGGGGTATGCAGGGGCTTTCTGCTGGGAAGGACATCTGGATCCTGAGAACCCCACTCTGGATCATAAGGGAAATCTCCAAGCAGAGGAAGGCAAGCAGTGAGAAGGATTTTGCTAGAGTGTGGACTTTGTTTTCATTCAATTACTTGCTGATTAGTGTTAACAAAAATCTAAGCTGAATGTCATACCCAGCTAATGGATTGGGTTCCATGAGTTAATCGACAAAGAGCAATGTTTTTTCTTGGTTTTTTTTTTTTTTTTTTTTTTTGGATGACTGCATGATAAATGCATTTGTTTTAGATAATAGTCCCAGGTTTCCATGGGGATTGTCCTTCTGCTTGTTAAAGGTATTATTAAGAATCTTTCACATTATTTGAATTATTGCTAAGAGCTAGTATTTCAAAACCGTCTCAGCTGTTGATGCCTGCATCAACACTTTGTGTCTGACAGTGAAATCTGAGGAAGGTACGACTTGGAAGAAGAGCAAAAATATGTTTTGCTGCTTTGAATCAGACTAATGCACTCTGGTAATGTTGCATGCTCAGAGAATGTTACTCCTTGCAGATAAGTGAACTTGAAACACTAAAGGCTAGAAGGACGTCTGGGCAGCATGCTGCGTTGGACTGTTTTATTTACTTTCTCAGTGCACTTCTGTGCAACTTCATGTACTGTGTGACTGCTTATCTGTGATATTTTGCAATTAAAAAAAAAGTAGGTGATGACTGGAAACAACCGTCCTTTCAGTCTGAATACAGTGGGATTGGTTTGTAGTACATGGAGATTTTACTGAATGTTGATAGTTACGATAATAGGATAAAATGAATTCTGCCCTTGTTTGGCAAGCTTTAAATGTGTTTGTTTCTAACATGAAAAGAGCTGTTTCTCATGCATTGGTTACCTTCAGTATTTCCTATTCCTCTTTTTTACTTGGAGAAGTTTTCAAAGGCACAGACAAGCTGGATACTTACTTCCTGCTCATTCTGTGTACTGACAAGGTTGTCAGCTAACGTTGGCTGTAGTAAGGGTTTTATATAGACATAGCTCATTCTCTGAGAGGATCAAATATACACTTTTCCTTTTTAAATGAAAAAAACGTAATCTTTTTCTTTCCATGGTGGAATTCTGTGTAACCAGTATGGGTTTTGCTTTGTCACATATGACTGTTTACAAGTGACACTCATGTCCCAGGCAGCATTGACTTACAGGAAACAGCGAGATGCTACGTTTTCCAGCTGTTTGTTCACTCCAACTTTCTCTGGATGCCTCCCAATACAATCCCGTTATGAAGCTGGATCCAACTTTATGTAGCCCTAGACCAATTATCCAGCAGAAACACCTCAGAAGCTAACCCATGGTAGCAGATGACAGCTTTGCCCACTGTGAGGATGTGCAACAGCCTAGTACGGTTGTAAGCCAAGGAGAATACTGGTGTTAGACTAGTGTCTTTCTTGGGTTCAACAGTGAATAACCAATACACACAGAACAAAAAAGTGCCTCTAGACATTGTGAAAAGATTCAGAGTGCGATTGCTATAATGATTGTTGAGTTACCTTGTTGCCTGGAACGTTGTTACCCTCTTCCGTGGAAAGGAGTTGCTGGGGAAAGATGAGGAGCACTGAAATGGGAAATGCATGCAGTTTTGTTTTGAAGCTTCTTAATATTTAATGCAGTGCAAAGTTTCTGGTGTATTTTTTTTCCTGAGTGGGTGGCTTTGAGATGCATGAATGGAAATACTTGGTTTGAAGGCATCAGCAGAAAGATCTATCAGTCTATACTGAAGCTGATTTGGTTCATTAGAGCAGTTATTAATACACAAATTATTCATGGTTGCTTCTCCTTTTCTGTCTGCTTATCCTTTTTTCCCCTTTCAGTCTCTGACTTTATTTTGTCTGTCTGAAGAATTCTTCCTCATCTTAGAACTCTTGGTATTTTTTTGTTTACGCTTTATCCTTTCCACTTCCATTTAAGATCAGTCAGCATCAGAGCTAATTTAATTTCCTTGTGACTCTCTGATGTATAAATGACAATATGACATAATTTGTAGAAGTAATTTAACAGTTGAGAATCACCAGTCTTAAATGAAGCTCCTTTGGAGGACCCTGAAGAATAGTTCAGGAGTTCTCTAGCAGCTTCTGAAGTATTAATGAAAAACACTCTGATTTCTTTTATTTTTCAATTCTTCATTTATATTTGCTCTAATTGAGGTGAAACTTGCTTTGGAAGTAAGGTTATAAAATCAATGCCATTCAAACTAGATGAAAGATTTAAATTAAATAACCCAAGCAACAAGAAACTCCAGCTTTTCTCCTACTCCAGGGCATTGTAATAAGAAATTATTACTATGTGAGAAGTACTTCTTTTAATAACTTGAGAGTTAGAGATATTTTTGAAAGCAAGTGGTTTGATTGACTGAATATCTCCTAGCAACTTAGGAAGCTTTAAGTATAACTGATTGAATACTGCCTGTGGAATATATTGTCAAGCACCTGCCAAACCTAGATGATGATTCCATTCTTTACAACACATCAGATGGTAAATACATAACTCAATATTTTGTCAGCAACCAAAAAGGAATTTGCATAAAACATATGACACAATATATAGTAAATTGAATTTCAAATGATGTTCAAGTACTGCAGACCTAAATAGTACGCCTGTGAGGTAGATTTTAAAGTTAATACTACACGCTTCTATTGAAACAGTGCACTGTTTTATCAAGAAGCTAAACTTGACCTTCTGGTATTTCTTGGTACTTGCCACTTCGTATACACACTGACCATGTGAATAAGAATATGATGTTAATGGCACTTTATGTGGGCAACCATAGGAAAACTCTACTCAGCAAATAAAAGCTTAAGATGCTGTTTTCTCTCATTGTGTGTATTTATAGGTACCCTACGAAAACACTAACAACTCTGACAGCTTCATAAACCAATTAAACTTCAACTCAAAAGAGCTTCTGTAAGTGTCAACAATATATAGTATCAACAACATGTGGTTGTTAATATACTCTGCAGTAAGAACAACTTAACTTTTCATGGAGTTAGGAAGCTAAGCTCGGCTCCAGATGCTATCCCGTGGCAGCAGAGTAAATGGAGTTCTCTTGTCAAGCAGTATTTTTGTGCTGGTAGCTGTGCTTTGGTTGATTTGGTGGTACTGCATAGTATGTCTCCAGGAGAAATAAAGTAAAGGAGAATCACAGTTCATTAAGATGATACTGGCCTTTACCATGTAGTTACTGCTAGTGCAAAACAACTAGCTCACACACGAGCTGTGCACTGAGCACAGCTGCGTGATTTGGTCAATTCACTAATACCTGTCATTCAGGACAGTTTTTGCCTGGTGCACAGTTAACTGAATAACAAAGAATGATTGTGGTATTTCTTCAGCATGAAAATTTTTACATAGTTTAATCAGTCTCATGCACTACGCTATTACATTTTATTTTTGTCTTGGATTTGCTGTCTGGTAAGATGATTTAATGACTCTGTTGCTTAGTGTCTTACGGAAAGAGAGGTATATAATAAACTACATTAGAATTGTTTAGCTAGGGGATAGTGTCATCAAGAGGTATGTGCTCCACTAGACATTTTTCTCCATTAAAACCACCGTGAAGAATTACTAGAGGTAGTTGTGTAAAGTATGTTTGCTTTAATTTCTTTGTCAGATCATTTCATAAAAGGGTGAATGCTTTCTGAAAATTACTGGTGCCTTGTAAGTTTACAAAGAATGCTTCTGAAACCCCTGAGTAAACTTTGCATGTTTTTGTCCTGTTTTTATGATGTTTATGTGACAAACATGTAGCTGAAACATTAGGCACCTTCCAGTTTCAGTTGGACAGCTTGCTTAGAAATACGATCTGCATTTACCTTTAAAAATTCATGCTTCTCACTTGCTCTGGTCGCCTTGCACATTCATCTGCTGCCTTCCAGTTTTCACACACTTTGAAAGCTTCTGTTTCCTCTTGCTGTCAGTGAGTCTTCAAATGCTTTGTCTGAAGATGGCACTAGAACGTTCAGGTGTTAGGTGCTGGATTCAGAGCCAAGACAGTGTCTGTGCAGGCATGAGTGGAAGGCCAGGACCAGGGTACGTCAGGTAGGATGTGTGTGCCCCACTCGGCTCTGCTCACAGAGATCCTCCTGCCCCCTTAGCTCTGCACTAGTATGTCTCCGTCTCCTTGGGTACCACAGAAGGTGCCTTTGATCAGCGCAAGGGTTTGCTGCCTCTTACGTGTCGCCTGCCCTGGGAGGTGAGGCCAGAGCCAAGAAGACGGCACAGGAAAGCCCGAACGGGCTGTCTGCTTCTCGGTGCCTCTCCCTCCTTAAGATCACTCCCCACTGCCCATATGGGCGCAGGGGAAAGGGACTTCACAGTCTGAGCAGAGCAAGGCAGAACTAGAAAGTTGCTGAGGCAGGATGTGGAGTAGTTCCAGGTATGTCGGGCCCCTGGAGCTGAGAGCGCTCCAGGCAGTTTGCAGCAAGTGGCTAAGTATAGGTGGGTGATTCTCACAGCCAGCCAGCACGGGCTGAGCTGTCCTCGGGACTCCTTCCATGTGCACAAAATGCACTTTGGGCAAGTAAGCACTTCTGTGGCCATACAGTGGGTGTCTGCATTCCCTTCACCTATAGTATTGTCTTTAACTTGTATTAATTGGAAGTGGGAAAAGCTTTGAGAATTGCGGGTGCTTTATGACATTCAAGATAATACTTGAATATTAAATTAACCTTCATTTTTGGACAGTGCTATTAAGCTTTTTTTTTTCCTGATAGCACTCTATTTTTCTTATTCGAATTTAAAAAAAAAAAAAAAGGAAACAACCTGCTAAAGACAGGTTTTTAAAGGAGAGATAAAATCCTGGATTCTGAATATGAGTGTGTTGGCATCTTGGTGTGCATTATAAGGGGCCCAGAGCTGCATGCAGTACGAACAGATTGCTTCATTTACTCTTGTGCTGTTGCTGTGTGAGTTAGAATCGTATGGAAATTTGTGATGGAAAATTTGTTTATGTGATATGATATTTCTTTCTGGGATCTGGATAGAATAAGATACAATGATAAGGGAAAAATACTGTCTTAGCTAATGCTGGTTTCTGTCTGTACTTCTGCTTCACTGTGATCCAGTCACCCTATTTGAAACAAGTGTGTAGGGCTTGAATATCCAAAACAGTGGGTTGCATTCTGTATGTACTTTTGTGAAGTTATGTGCATTGACTTTTTTTTTTTTTGCCTGTCCCATTTGTTTAATTACATGTTACTATGCTTTTATAGGATCTCTTGGGGGAAAAAAAAAAAAAAAAAAAAAGACAAATTCCTTCTGGATGTAGCTTCATAGAGACAGGCCTGTCTGTGCCATTGAAGTGACCAGTGGAAAGAAAAGCAAGCTGCTGTGATCCACTTACACATAGAGACAAACAGATTAAAACCATACGTTTATATATATTTTAATTATGTTTGTATTTACTTACAGTGTATTTTTATCTTTAAAAAATAATTATGCACTAGTTACTAAAACGTAAGCACTTTAGCAAATTTTTGTATTTGAATACTCAGGATGGCTCATTTAATTCAAGAGTCAACATAAGCATATAATAACATGGTATGGATATCCTGCTTAGGCATTTCCCTCTGAAATTCCCTAATTCATGCATTACTAGAAGCTGGGAGGAGATAGCTGGGGAATAATTGTTTTCAGCCATTTGATTTATAAAGCCACTAGTCATTACACATTTTTTAGTTTGAGCAGTGTGATGGTTCAAATGAGTGACTCCTGGCAAACTCCAAACAAGAATTTTTATTTGCAGTACTAGAGAACATTCAAGTCTGTTAAAATGATTGTTGTTGGGTTTTGGGGATGGTTGTTTGTTTGGTGTTTTGTTTTGTGTTTTTTTTTTTTTGCTTTGTTTATCCTTCCTGTCTCTATTTGCAGGTAACATCATGGTGCTGTGGTCAACTTGCAGAACATCGGTACTTAAATCTGTAACAAACCGATTCATTAAGAATTTGGCCTGCTCGGGGATCTGTGCCAGCCTGGTCTGTGTGCCTTTTGACATTGCTCTTAGTGCCAGTCCACACTGCTGCTGGTGGATCTATACGATGCTATTCTGCAGAATTGCCAAGTTTCTGCACAAAGTCTTCTGCTCAGTGACCATCCTTAGTTTTCCAGCCATTGCTCTTGACAGGTAAGATTTTGCCAGCATCCTTGATTTTTCTTTCTTCTTTCTCCCCATCATATTGGTCTTGCTGTTGTTCCAGCACTTTACTCACAGAGTACAGCTTCACTATATAATGTATTGGGATAAATATTCTTCTCTGTGACATTGAAAACCTTTATTTTTCATTTTACTCTGATATCTCTGGACATTTATAGAGGACTTTGAATCTATAGGTTTGTCTTCAGAGAAGTTTTTTATCCTATCTTTCTTCTTGTTAATAATTCTTGTTCAGTAATGGAACTTGAAAGCAGACAACTTCAGAGTATATACAAGGTGCACATTTTTAACTGTTGGAATTTGAAAGCAATTGCCTGTTAGAAGAGTATACCAATGCCTGAGGTAGATGGTCCATCAGTTTCAATTTTCAGATGTAGACTTGTTTGAAAAAACCCCAAACAATATTAATTCAACCAGACTTAGTTCAGAGAGGTTTTGTATGTAGAAGATCGGGCTAAAACAAAAGTGGCCCTTTGGTCTCTGAGTTTTTGGATTCCATTCATTCTGCTTATTATTATTAGCAGTCACTGTTCCCACCTAAATGCACAGCTCTATCATCTTGACAGTGACTGTAAGTTAGATATTTTTAGGAAGGATAGACACTGGTTTCATACAGTTTACATTACTGAAACTGTGGATTTATACATGTTAAATAAAATTATTGTTTGTTATCATGTCTCACCACAGAATACATTAGCTCTACAGAAACAAACTGTATACCTAATAGTGTTATATCTCTTACTTTAATGTTAATGTCCTGATAAATGCAGTATTACTAACTGTAACACACACCAGTGTTGCCACTGGAACAGCATATCATTTGCCTTTCACCAGTAAAACTTGTGATCTTCCTCACAAAAAGCACAAACTGCTACTGCTTATAATGGTAAATGTAAACGAATAGGTCTCATGAAAATTGTGAGCTCAGAAATCCAGAGTAGTAGGCAAGCAATGAATCCATGCCTGAAATTTGAAGTGCGTGTCAGAGATGCACTTTTTTTAATTTTTTTTTAAATGCACACAGATGTTCAGTGTTTGACTACTCTTTTGCTCAGGGCCTTGCCAACCAGAGCTTGTGTAAAACAAAACCCCATTGTACTTCTAGTAGATGGGTACATGTAATTTGTGACTGGCAGCTTTTTCCAAATATCCAGAAAAAAAAAAATCTACCATAAAGCAGCTTTTCAAATTAACTGTGAGTCTGGCCTTTCAATACAACATATCTATGCCTCCATCATGTTTTCTGAAATTTTGTGCTGTGTGCAACATACTGTCGAGCTTACAAGTAAATGATGAAGTTCTCAAAATGATGTTCATACACATCAGCCAAAGTGATATAGTCCCAATTATTGAAAGAATTGTTCACCACCAATAATGTGATCCTGAAATGTGAATATTCAAATTTTTTCTACAGACAGCCCTGCAAAGGCAGACCCTTGGGTTTGTTTTGTTTTGTTTTGTTTTGTTTTGTTTTGTTTTGTTTTTTTCCTCTCATAAGCAGGTAGTCAGTTGGCAGCCCAGATAGGGATTTGGGGCATTATGCTCAGACAACTCCTGGAAGGCTTCTCGTAAGCACTACGCTCATTATAGACTTCAGCCTTTGCATTCTATCAGTTATAATTTTATATATATATATATATATATATATATTTTTTTTTTTTTTTACAGGTACTACTCTGTTTTATACCCTCTGGAAAGAAAAATATCTGATGCAAAATCACGAGACCTAGTTATCTATATCTGGGCCCATGCAATAGTGGCCAGCATTCCAGTATTTGCTGTGACCAATGTGTCTGATATTTATGCTATGTCCACCTGTTCTGAATCTTGGAGTTACTCCCTTGGCCACCTGATATACGTCATCATCTATAACATCACCACTGTGATTGTACCAGTGGCTGTGGTATTTCTCTTTATGATTCTCATTCGCAGGGCACTGAGTGCCAGCCAGAAGAAAAAAGTCATCATAGCTGCCTTAAGGACCCCTCAGAATACAATTTCTATCCCTTATGCCTCCCAGAGAGAAGCTGAGCTTCATGCCATGCTGCTTTCCATGGTTATGATATTTATTTTCTGCAGCGTCCCCTACGTGACTTTGGTGATTTACCGCACCATACTCAATATTTCAGATATTTCAGTCTTCTTGCTCCTCACTGCCATTTGGTTGCCCAAGGTGTCTTTGCTGGCCAATCCTTTGTTATTTTTAACTGTTAACAAATCAGTACGGAAGTGCTTAGTGGGGACATTAGTACAGCTGCACCGGAGGTATAGCAGGAGAAACATTGTCAGCTCAGGTGGTCTTGCAGACGCTAATCTGGAGCCCGGTGTCCGTTCAGGGAGCCAGCTGCTGGAGATGTTTCATATCGGGCAACAGCAAATCTTCAAGCCAACGGAAGATGAGGAGACTGAGACCAAATCCGTTGGCTCTGGTGACTTTCAACAGAAAGAAATTCCTACCACCAGTTTAGAGGCAGGAGAGACTTCGGTTTGCAAATTTATACCACAGATGATTGCAGACTCTGCAGCGCAGGTGGCGCCAGCTGTGCCCACAGAGCCTGATATGGTAAATGACAAGTATTCCATGCAGTTTGGTTTTGGACCCTTTGAGCTGCCTCCACAGTGGCTCTCAGAAAACCGAAACAGTAAGAAGCGACTCCTGCCTCCTTTGGGGAATACCCCTGAAGAGCTAATCCAGACGAAACAGCCTAAGTGTAAAGCAGAAAGAAAAATCAGCAGAAACAATAAAGTCAGTATCTTTCCCAAGGTGGATTCTTAGTAAGAGCAGGACCTTTAAGTGACAGAGGAAGGTCATCTTCTATTATATATGTGATCCCATGGATCTTTGTTATGCTGAAATTTGTTACAGGCTGATTTTTTTTGTGCCAAATATAATTTAAACAAGCAAACAAACAAAAGGGAAATGTATATACAAGTGTTCCTTATTAATATGTTTTCATGAAAATAATATATCAAAAGATGGTGACTCTTATTCTATCTGTGAAATCCCTACAGTGATACCTGCCTGATTAACTTTCAAAAAGCATATATGGCTTTGGGAACACTTTGTATGGCTGAAGGATGGCAATATGTCAGTTAGTTTGCTGGAAAACCTCATGTTGGATTAGAATGGACTGGGTATCAAAGTAAAGGCTGTAGGGAGCAGAAGATAGATGCAAAATGGGTAAGTCTTAACCTCCTGTAAATAGACACAGCAAGGTTCTGCACATTTCATTAATGAAGTAAGATGGGCTATTAAGTACATCTATTTTCTGTTAAGCCCATTTCTTAAATCAGTGTTAAGAAATAAAACTCGCTGGACTTTTTGCACAAAATAGTTAACAAGTATCTGCCAAACTTCTAAACTTTTTTAAAACCTAATTCACTATTTTTTGGCTTAAAACTTCAGCAGAGTCAAGGATACGCAGATTGTCATGTGTGTCAAACCTGAGAAAGACTTTTTTTTTTTTTAAAAAAAAAAAAAAACACATATATTCTTGTAGTTTTAAGTAAAAACGATTGGAGACCATGCAGGACAAATCCTGACTCCAGAAAACAAGTATGTATATGCCAAGGGCATAAATACAACACCTTGATCCTGTGATAAAGGGCATATGCAAATGTCCCAACAGTGTAATGTACGTATTGTGTAAGTAACCAAGGGGTGAACCTTAAGACAGACTCACCTGCTGGTGCACTGTGCTGTTTTCTTATGGGAAAGCTAGCAAATGAAAGGAAAGGGTCAGAAGTGCTGGTAGCCTTGTACTGAACTGCTGAGTGAGGAGGCTGATAACAGACCCCCAGAGGGAAGGTCTATTAATGCCATTGCCCACTATTGTCAGAGGAAGGGAGGTTTTCCTTCTACCTTCACAGATACAGATACCAACCACCCTTCTCCACCCATCTCACAGAGTAGACCACCTGGTGTATGAACATGAGACTTTCAAATCTGGTGCCTCTGAGTGAATCAGAGCCGTGCCATCCCTAGTACCAGCACACCAGCCTTTCTGTGAGAGATGAGGCATTGTACTGCAGCTTGTCCCCCCACGTCATCATAGGCACATTGTCTCGTTTATACTGAGTGTGAATTTTAAACTGTATCCGTCTGTTAAATGACCTGAAACTCTTGTAACCCTGGCATTTTAATCCTTGTTCAGTTGCAAGTAGTCTTTCCTTCTTCCTTATCTGCATTCCCTGTTGTCTCTGTGGGTAGTTTCTTAAAAGCACAGTCTAGTAACATCTGTGTATTCCTTGTGGTTCTCCTGTACTTTAGCCCTTTGGTGCATGCTGAACCTTTTTCTGTAGTTACTGCCTATTAAAAGTAGTTTTCTTTAAAGTATACTTTTAAAATGACAAGGTGAAGAATCTTGCCAAGTTCACAGTAGCGTACTGAATCCAAGCAGTTAATGTTAAAAGTAAGAAAAATTTGCTGAAGCAGCATTTGGAGATGTACCTGGTTTTCCTTTGACGTGTTTGAAGAAAGTCAGCAGCTTCCGATGGCTCCAAGATGGTGGATTTCTACAAGGCATTAAAAGCAAATGTTTTAATAAAAATGTATTAAAAAAAAAAGTTTATAAATTACTGTGTAAATGATGTTTTTTTCCATTTCCTCTTTGGTTTCAGTGCACTTCCTTGCTAGTTTTTGCCCTGCTTCTTAGAAACAGAGATGAGAAGGCAGACATAGCTTCCCTGAAATCAGACAGAAGTAGTACTCCAGGAAAAGGTGTTCCTTCTGTGGCAGAGGTAGAGAAGTACAATAGCAGGCAGGTTTTTTTAAAGTGTTGATAAAAAAGTAATTTAATGGAGTGTTTGTTTTGCCAAAGTTAGTGAAAGAATAGATGCCATTCAAAAAAATCCTCAAAACCTCAAGAGCAAAGTAGGAGTTGCAGTTTCCTTGTGAATTTTGGTTAAATTTAGTATTTATCACTCACTGACATACAGATACTGGTCAAATTTTCTGTGATTAATGTATGTGAATAAATGATCTGAACTCCTTTGAGGAAAGCAAACTTGGTTTTAGTTTTGTCCTTTTCAACTCATGTTGAATGAAATGCCGAAGATAAATACAGAGCCAAATTGCACAGAATTGTTTTGTCATTGCTGGAATGCAAGGGGTTTGTGGTGGTTTTTGACTGTTGAGACAAAAGTATCTTTTTTTTTTTTTTTTTTTTCAACAAGGATACATGTAAAAACTTGCTTATATGGTTGTGTTTTTTTTTTTTTTTAGCAGATTGTATCTGAAGACATTGAAACCTTTCACCAAGAAATTAACTAAGGTGGTTTTCCATACCTGAAGAATTATTTGGGAATGTTTTGTTTTAGTCCCTCTTTTAACAGTTTATCCATTTGAATGTTTAAGGGAAGTGGAAAAAAACCACAAAAGCACGTCTTTGCATAGAAAAAATAATCTGTGTAAAATTCATCATACAGCCTCTGAGCTAAAATTTTAATCAGAAAACAGTAATTCAGGAGACTTCTTATGCAAGATGGAATATTTGACCTGTAGAGTTTGATTTCTAACTTAATCTAAGGCAGTGGTAACTCTGAGTCATTACTACTGTCTGTTAGCTTGTTGTTCAAATTATTTCTACTGGTCAAATTGTTTTGCAGCATCTAATATGAAAAAAAAAATCAAGACTTGTTTTCTTCTTTATCAAAACATTAAAGATAAGTGGAAGTGGAGTGGGTTTTTTGCTATGGTGGTTGTTTTTAACCACCACGAGTGTTGGTAAGATAAATTTTTCTCTCCAGGTTATTGATGAAAGAAAGTGAAGTACAAAACAAAGCTGTGGGAATTAAAAAAGTGAAAGCCTAGGGTAATTTGTCCTGTGCAAATAGATTTAAAGGCTAAATCTTGTTACTGGAGAATAAACTTGGCAGAAGGAAAGTTAAAACTCATTATTCTAGCAATTAGGGGAGAAAAATAGAAAATGGAGCTCATATTAAAGGAAGAAATCCTTTAAAAAGGATGAAAAGACTGTGGGGACAATGTCAATTTACTGTTCCTAGATAACCTCAATAAATATTGTTAAATTCAAACAAACGTCCTGTAAAAATTGAAGAAAAAACCCACACAGTCCTTCAGTACCAAATAATGCTATATTGGTTGTCTATTTGGCAACACTGTATTTTGTGCAATGGGTAAACTTCCAGAGAAGAGCAGTTGTTTTCTAGAAACTCTGTATTCTGCTCTGTAACTCTTCTACTCTGCTCCCTGTTTTGGGGGAAAATATTTCCAGGAATACAGCCAGTGGGCTGCGTCTTGGAGATTGGAGAGGAAGTCAGGCTGTGGCTCAAGATCAGAGGGACTGGCACTTAGCAGTGGGTTCCAGCTCAAGAGGAGCTGTCCCATAAGCTGCTGTGAAGGTAACCAGCTCTGGAGGGGATTACATGTCCCACAGAACTCTGGTCAGTCCTCTCGTTCACAGCACCTGACCTTGCACTGCGTAATTTGATAAGGAATGTAAACAGCAAAAAAGCAAAATCCCTGCCTTCTAGTCTTATTTAAGTTCCTGTGTAATTGTGCTTTAACCTACGTAGGAGTCAGTATAAGATAATCAAGGAGTTTAGGTTTTTTTCTTTTGAGTTTAAAGGACTTGCCCTCCTCCAAAAGATATGAAGTCATTGCTTTTAGACACTCTTATCTCTTCAAAAGACTGCTGCTTATTTTATTTGAAGTGACTTTCTCTGTGCAAAGTAGGGATATTAGCAGGATTTCTGAACAAGTTCTAATTATGGCTTTAACTATCAAACTGGGACCACGATGTTAGCTGCTGCAATCTTGAGTAGTTGTGTAATTCAAGGACAGTTTAGGAAAACACAATGCAACAAAACAAATCACATCTTGTAGAAAATTACAGAAGTCCAGATGCTGGTGCTTGCAGTCATGAGCAAGTTCATTCCTGCCCTCCCCTGGAGGACACAGAGGGGGAACAGCAGGTACCAGCCCAATGGGATCTTTGTTCCCTCTCAGTTTTTAAGCTGCTAAATCAGCCGAAGGTGATGAAAAGTATGCAGAGGCTGATTTTTCTGATTGCTTTCTTCAGGGACAACAGTACTAGAGTGGGATGCAGAAGCATTTTTCATCTCCATGAAAGCCCCTCTGCATGTGCTTAGGAGCAGTTATCTTCCTTCTGCTCTGTGAGGAGAAAGTGGACTATTTTTTAAAGAAAGCATAAGAAATAATCAAGTCAGATCCAATTCTGGAATACACATTTGTTAATGGAAACCACGGTTTCTCTACACAGCTTTTCTGCATTCTAAGGTTCCCTATGGCTAAACATAATGCACCAAGATGGTGATTTACTCGCACACAGTACTTAGCAGTAGTCTATCTTCTTTGCATCCGTTTTCTGTAAAAATAAACCCTCTACTTTTTGCCTGGATCATATCCTCAGCCACGGAAGAAGGTCCTTAGACACTTGTAGGATCTCATTCTTCTGGTCCCCTTGCACCTGTTTGGTGGCAAGCTCCAACACACTGCACCCGATGGCACTGACACATTTCAGCACAACACAACCTGGTTTGAGCTCCTGCTTCCTAAACTCCGCTGTTTTCCAGCAGAAGGAGGTGTGGCAGCACAGAAGACAGTCTCCTCAAAGCAGGACCTTTCCCAGTGCAAGTCAAAGAATGAAAACCTGGCTTTATTAAACACAATGGAAGTTCTACCATTGTCTCTGGACTTAACATTTTAGTTCAGCCTCTCCTCCTCAGCTGAGAGGTTACTATGCTGATGGAGCACACTTGCAGAACTCTACTCATCCTCACCAATGGTTTCTGGAAAAGTTGGAATAGGGCCCAAAATTCCCAACTTTTTGCCCTTGACTTGGCACACACCAATCAAAATATATTAATAGATAATCTGTTTGTCCTTAGCAAGAAGAGGGTCTGCTTATTCCCCTAATATTTAGGGGAATTAATATAATGAAAATTAGCCGTGCTTGTCCTGATCCGAGTACTGGAACTGTTACAGTCTACCTTAAAAATACTGCCTCTGGTAAAGTAAAGCTACTTCAGATGAGTACACAAAAGAATATCAAAGACAAATAACTAACAAGCATTAAACAAAGTCTTGATAACTTGCTCTCCAACCTGTATGAGACAATGGAAGTGTTTTGGCTACCTATTTGTGTATTAAAATGCTGTTCAGCAGAGGAGTATAAAGATAAGAGTTCCTTTTATTTTCTCCCTCTTTTGTGTTTCTTCTTGATTGGAATAGGGAGAAAAAGATAAATGAATTCTGTTACTATGGTGACCGTGTTCTGAGTATCAAGACAGCTTGTCTAAGTCTTCATCATGTTGTAACCTGTCTTTTAGGATGAAAAGCACATCTTGGGAGTGCTGTGCCCTTCCTATATGCATAATTTTTTTCCCATTCAACCCTTTTTTTTTTTTTTAAATCATCATACCCTTTGTTCTGCTTTTCTAGTACAAACTTCGTTATAAATACATCTGTAACAGTATTTGAGATTCTGTAATATTTAATAATGTTTACAAAGTTCAGTCCTCTCACTGGAGATGAAGACTTGCAGGATTTGAGGTGAACTTTGTGAACCTGTTCTTTTCCTTTCTGGATCTTCTAGGACACATGACACTCACAGATTATAAGAGCAACTGTGGTTTGAGATATCCCTGCTAAGCCATTATTATTACTCTCAGGTGTGACAGCCTCATTGAAAACCTTCACTGATTCTGTGTGGACAAGCAGCAGTTCCTGCACCACTTTCAAAGGAGTTTTATATCTGTTTGTTACCAAATGCAGAGCTGGACACTCTCCTTTCATGGGCACTTTTGAGGTTGTAGGCAGTCTGTAATATGGGAAGCTGATAGCAAGTCAGAACTGTCAGCTATTAAGTATATATACTCCACTGTAGAAAAAAATAAATATCGGGGTAGTTATACCTAGCAGCTTTCCATACCTCATTATTCATTGCTAATGTAATTCCTAGTACAGAAAAAGCCAGGTTTTAGTTTAGCCAGTTCTGAACTGTGCTGTCCATTCTGCTGCTTTCTCATTGTCATTACTGGCCTTAAATACTCAACTTGTGGATGTAAACATTCAGTCTTCTATTTTTGCTTCAAATCATGATCTGCACCATCTGAGAAGCACCACACATTCCAAAGACCACTATGGTATTGCACTAGCAATTGTAGGATATATGTTAGAATTTTAACATACCTGGAGCTCAGCATGCTTAGGAAGGAGGCTAAAATACATGTGGTTCACTGCCATTATTTTCTGTATTTGTCTTCACCTCTTGACTGTAAAGCACATTGCATTGTTACTACACTAAATACCAAGAAAAGTTGTTCTTCTCTTACTGGCACTTCCAGGAATCACAGTAGAAGGCCATATATTATAACTATCAATAAAAACTCGACTGCAGACAGCAAATACATGTCCCCAACAAAGTAAGATTTCTTTTGGCAGAAAAATTTGTCAGTCAGAACTATACTTTGAACAAAATGAAGTCTGTTCCTTCAGACTGCTTCTTGTGAATTTTTGCCACCAGTGAAAACCTGATTTTAACATACAAGGGTATCAAAGGAAGTCGTAGGGGCCAGTAACTATCCTTGCAGTTTTTAAAAGTTAATCAGAACACAGGAATTAATCCTCATATCCTATATAAATGTAGAAGAGAAATAAAAAGTGATAGGATTGGGAATGTAATTACACTCCCCTTATTCACTGAATTCCTTATTAACAGTGAATACTCAGATAAAAAAGGGTGACCACAGTATTAGTTTTAGTGAGTTTATTTTAAAAGTATTTTGCCCTAAAAAACCATTTATTTAGAAGCAATTCGGCTATCCTTGTTTACAAGTAAACAGGACACAACTTACGCAGGAGACCAGACATACATATTACCAAAAGAAGCAATGATAATTCGCTGCATCGATACATTGTTTAAAAGGCTCAATACAGTCACTTTCCCCCCCGCCACCGTTGGGTGCAACACCTCCAAACGCCGCCCCCTCACCGAGGCGGGAACGGCCGCGGCTGAGGGCGGCCCCACAGCGCCCCCTGCCGGCCCCGCCGCGCGCTGCCGACCCCGCGTTCGCATCTCCGTCCCTGCCCGGCGCTCACCCCGTCGGCAGCACGCGCCTACGGAGGGAGACCCATCTTTTAAGACGCCGTTCCCGTTATTCACGGGCCCAGGCAGCCGAGAGCCGCAGCGTTCCGCAGGCATCGGCGCCAGGGAAGGACAAGCCTCCCTAGCACACCGAAACCCACTGGGAGAATGCCCGCCGCCGCTCTGCGTCCAGGTGACAGTCTCAGCCAGACGCGGAGTCAGGCTCTTCCTTTCCCATGGCCCGGCCTCCCACGTCTCGGCGCTGCCCGGCCCGGTCCCGCCACACAGACAAGAACCCGCCAGCAGCAGCGCCACCATCCCTCCGCCCCGGCAACGGGCGCGGCACAGGCCAACTATCTGGGCGTGGGGGGGGGAAGGAGAAGGACGCGCTCCACGCAACACTTCTATTTGCCAGGATGGAGAAGACAGGCTTCAGGGCGGGGTAATAAAGTAGCTCATATTTCGTGAGCAAGTGAAAGCTTCATTGTCTTTTCATTCCTGGAACCGGACTAAAACCAACTCCTGCACCATCTCTTCCCCCATCCCGACGATGGTACCGGCCCAGTGGAAGGCGGCCACAGGCACGTCTCGCGAGAGTTCGATGCCGTTGGTCGTTATGGGAACGGTAACAACGGCTGCGGCGCTGCCTCCGCGGGAAGGACGGGCCGGCCCCGGGCCCTGCGGCGCCGGGGCAGCGCCTGGCGCTCCGGCCTGCGCGGGAAGGGCCGCCTGTCTTCCTGCTTGCTTGTTGAAACCTCCTGTGAGGTTATTTTTTTGCTTGTTTGTATGTTGGTTTTTTTTTGTTTTTTTGTTTTGTTGTTGTTGTTGTTGTTGTTGCTGTTGTTATTCCGGAATCCTTTGGGTCTTTAGCTGTTGTTTAGCTTTGGCTTCTTCGTTTATGTTATTTTGGGTCTTTCACACTTGCTTTTCCGCTCCCCCCGGCCCCGCGTCTCCCGCCACCGAAACCGCGTCGGTGCCGGTGCAAGTGGTAAACGGAGCGAAGGGGCCTCTTCAGTGAGTGAGCCAGAGATTCGGGATTTGTAACGAGTGAATACAAACTACTCGTTTCCTTCTCCGCCCACTTTATACTGTGTGGTGTTACGGACCTGTATACGCGACTCGGTTTGTCCTGTTTCTTGTACTGAAATAAAAAGTGTTCACTTGGGCCTTCTGAAAATTACCGGTGCGCGTCACATACCCAGGAATGCAATTCCTGTGAATTCAAACAGTTTTTGCAGGGAACCGTGCATTTCTGTTTAAACTCGTGTTGGGACTGGGAATGTGATAATTTGGATTTGGGAACTCCCTCTATTTAGAACTACTGAATATAAAAAGCTTTTAGCAGCTTCATTTGATAGGTTCAAGTTGTCTATAAAATACCCTCATTCTTTTGTTGTTGCCAACTTGGGCAGTCCTGTGTTTTTTAAAAAAAAGAAAAAGCACCATGACATTTCCTTTGTTGTGAGATTACTTTTAAAATTTAAGCCTTTTAAAGTTTCTTTGACATCATATTTGAATACCTTGGTTGGCTTGATGCTATATATTTGTACATAGAGTAAGAAGTGTATACTTGAGTGACAATCTAGTCTATACTGGAAAGAGCACTCAAGATTGAATTGCTAGAGAGGATTTGAAACTTTAATTTACATCTGAAATATTACTGGGCTTGTGTTGCTTTGTTGCTTTATTATGAAACTGATAATTTGGAAGGTGTTTTGTTTTTTTTTTTTTTTTTCCCCAGTTTTAGGTCACAATGGATATTACAAGGGGGAGCTTGGATAAAATTTCAAGGCCTGCATGTAGCTCAAGAGCTTATCCTAATTCTAGATCTTTAAATACATCTGTGGAGTTATTAACACCACAGCCACATTTGCCAAAGGTACTTCTGTTCACCTTCAGTGGGTTAGAAACTCTATGCCTAATTCTTCTTAGTAGATTGCCAAAGAAATAAGATTCTGCTTTTTTTAGCTTCGTATAGAGTTCTGGGCTCTGCAAGTGCTCTGAGGGGTTATGTGAAAGTTCATGAATGTGGGATGCTCCTTATGCATGCATAAAATTATGTTTAATTTCATTTTTCTGAATCTGTGTTACTTTTATATTTGCCACAAAAAAGCCTATTCAGCACTACTACCTGGAAAACTTGATTGTCTTCCTCTTTAGATTTAATCAGATTATTAAATAAATTCTATTTTAAGGAAAAACATTTAAAATTCTGGCAATGATAGACAGATATACAGCTGTACGCTGCTGATGCGTGAGCCAGTATGTGCGAAATTTCACTTCCATTTGTGCTTTTAAGTTGGAATAAAAATTAATTTGCTTATTAAAAGAAAGCATTTGAGCAATCATCACAAGTTGAATTTTTTGACTGAAAGGTTCTCTCAGGGTATGTTTGAATCAAGTTTAAAAAAAAAGTTGATAATATTTCAAGAAATATGTCAGCTCCAGGGATTCAGCAAAGTCTGTCAGAAGTAGGCCTTCATCCATCCTCTGAGAAAATGAATATTGGGGATTAAGTTAATTTTGGAAATGGGATATGTGATAGGTTGTTGGGAGGTAGGAAATGGGATTTGGGAATTAGAGGTTTAGGTTGATTTACTTAGATTAGTCCAGTACCTCTGTTCTGTCTGTAGAATGGGATCATATCTAGAGGCTTCACAGAAGTATTAAAATATTTTTTTATAGGTTCACAGTTGGATATTAAGTTTAACTTTACATATCTCTGAATCCAAGTTCTGGACCAAACATCATAGACTTATTTCATGAAAATTGCAATCTCCTGAGATTGATGAATTAAGCATAAGCATTTCAGCTTTTCAAAGATTATTAAAAAAACTCCATAGTAAAAGCAAGAGATTGGGATGCTACCAGGTAGAGAGCACACACAGTGTCAGGAAATGGATGAAGCTGTTTTACACGCAGACTCTTAACTGATTGGCTGTACCCTCTGCTGCAGCAGAAATGGCATAAATTTTTGGAATAATTTCCTAGCCTGGTAATCCCAGATCTGGCACTCTGTGGAATAATGACCTTGAGATTCCATGTGTTATCTAAGAAACCCAACTCTGTATCAGGTGTGAGAATGGTTCTTTTATTTAAGAAGTACTCTGTAGTCTTATAAAGAATTGTTGTTGGCCTTTGTGTTAGTCTGTGATTAGTGATTATCTTTCTCTTCTCCCCAAAGATTTCTATTTTGATGTTAGTACTAATTTGCATTTCATAGGTTGGTTCACCTGTCAGTTTGGCTGGTAGTCATCAAAGAGACAGTCTAGAAGACTGCTTCCCAGAAGAAAACAAAGGTGATGACAGAGAGAAAACTGATGTCAAGGAAATGAGAACAGATCAGCAAATCACAGTGGAGAGTATGACCTTCTTTCTTCAGAAGTGTGTACTGAACCCCAACAAGTTGTCAGGTGTGTGAATGATGAACACTTTCTTTTGTTGTGGCTAGACCAAATATCCTGTTTGTGTAGTTTGGGTAAAATTCTCTTGGTGTAGGGAAAAGATGATGTGAATGGGTAAAATTCTAGAAGAGAAGGAGGTGTCAAAATTCATACCTTCACTTCTCTTCACTATTTTGAATTCATCTTTGAAAGAAATGTGTTGTTACTGCCATTACCACTACAGCATATGTCCCGTGGCATGTAAGCTGTGACTTGCACCTTGATGGTGGCTTAAAAGATCAGGATAAACCATTTGCACATGTTCCATGGAACCATGTTAGAAAGTGTTTACAGTAAGGTGTTTTTATCAAACATTTTACAGAGATAGTGATCATTTGTTAGAAAGTTTTCATCCGAATAATGGTCTACCAGTCCAAGAAATTGGAAATTA
This sequence comes from Tyto alba, assembly GCF_018691265.1. Classification (NCBI taxonomy): domain Eukaryota; kingdom Metazoa; phylum Chordata; class Aves; order Strigiformes; family Tytonidae; genus Tyto; species Tyto alba. Next base: position 13,451,068 of record NW_024881280.1, read on the forward strand.
TGGTTGTAAATTACAGTATTTAACAACTGAACAATGCTAATACTAATAACACTTTAAATATAAATATGCAGTATCTCATTGCAGCAAAAGCATTTGTAGAAGTGCTTCAGATGTCATTCTTTTGGAATTCTACATATGGTAATAAATTAACTTTCTAGAGCTTCTGACTATTTAAAAATAGAGAAGCGAAGGCCAGTGTGTAAAGCAGAAAGTTTGGATATCTGCTTCAAGTTTAGATAAGAATTCATGACAATATTAGAGTCAAAAGAAATTCCTTGATTTTAGCTCTTGTGTTTAACATGAATGCTAGTACGTACAATTTTTTTTAGACGGTAATCCACTTTAGAGGCTTTGTGGTTGATCCCTAACTGACCAAAATGTATTTTGGTCTCTTAATTGATAACATCTCAAACAGTATCTTTAAAAGTTTATTTCATATCTGTGAAATGCTTTTTCCTGTATTTTTCAGGATGTATCATTAATTCAGATTCTGGAGATGCTGGCACTGAAACACAGACTTCAAAATTCTATGAATATTCCCAAGGAAAACTAAGTAATGCAAAAGCAGGTATTACTTTTCAGGTGTATAAAGTGAACAGTGTAATAAAACTTTTCTTTCTTTTCCCCTTTACTTGTTAGTGCTTCTAGGAGAGTTTGGGACCATAGTGTATTTGTGTGTATATTACATAGTTATAAGCAAATATTACAAACTGAAAATGTATATGCATTGTGATATTCAAAAAGGGTTGGATGAATTCTTTACTTAAAGATTATTTTTTAAAAGGATATTCACTTCCTTTAATGATTTGATAATATTTGAGTTTTAGATAGATTTGATCAATCTAATGAGGCAGAATCCAGTGGTGATTCTCTCTAGTGCAGCATCTAGTGCTGGTCATCTAACATCATATTCACTTCTGCAGAACAGAGACTGGATAGAACTCAACTTCAAAGCTTCACTCAGTGGTTTTAGGTTCAGATCCATCTGCTGGGTTCAGGCCAGTTGAAATAAGTGCTCTTTTTAAATCTTCTGTCCTTGGGGATTCCCTGGACCTCAGTTTGTTTTTTATAGTTCTTCCCTTGTTGCATCACTCATCTCTTTTTACGGCATAGAGTAGACCAGTGCATCACAGTAAATACTTGGGATCAATGGGTGTGTAAAGCATTTGACCTCAAAAGATTAAAAAATAAAAAATATTTCAGGACTCCAAAACTTGGAAGTCTGTGGGAAGAGGACAATGCTGCAAGTGTTTCCTCTACTATTGCTATTGAAACTAAGTTTGACCAAAAAAAAAGGGCAGAGCATGAGGATGCTATAGGAAGGGGAAAAGCTAAAAGTGATCAGAAATTGAAATTGTAAGCTGGATGTTTAGGAAAAATAGAGACAATACCAAAATCTTATTTAATTAAATAATGGTAGTTTTCATAACGTTTCACTATTTCTGTTTTTCAGAACAGCATTTTTCTAGAACCAGTGTCAGGAGCTGGTTTAGCTGAGATATAAGTCAAGGCTGAAATTTCTGTAACATTTAGAAGTAGAGATACTACAGAGTCCCTCTCAACCCCAGAATTACTCATTTTAATGAATGACATTTCAACATGTATTCTACTAGTCAGGCTGAAGAAATTGTTTTTTATTTTTAAGTTTATTTTGTCTGTGATTTTTGCTGATACTGTGGAGATTTGTCACTCTTCCATTACGAATTTGAATTGAATCACTTGCCCAAAATGGGGGTGCTCTTCCTCCCCCACACCCCATATCCAACTGCTACAGCTCAGAGCTTGATTCAGCGTTCTGTTACAAAGACGTATTTTTCCCTGCTACAAACAGGTTTAGAAATTAACATGCTTGAGAATAACTGTACTCTTGTCTATTGTTATTATCAAATAACTTGATCTGCTTTTTTGTTTGTTTTTGTTGTGGGTGGTTTTGTTTGTTTGTTTGTTTGTTTTTAAAGTTGAAATGCTTCATGCTAATATTAAATATATTCTACAGCAATCTCTTCCAACTTGGAATGTTCTGAAGAAACAAATGTAGATCCTCAGATTCAAAAAGCTATAAAGAGAATGAATAAATTTGACACAATACTGGCAAAAAAACATTTTAAGGAGAAAGCAATTAAAAAACAAGGCAAAGAAATAAGGGCAAAGCTCTGGGAAGAACTTCAGGTTAGAAGTGTTCTGCATATTTTCTAAATAGTATATCTTAGATGACTGTCTTACAGAATTACCGTATTTTACAGACTCATTGCTTTATTAAATAACTCACAGTTGGCTGATTAAAGTGAAGAAATGGGTCTTAAAAAGTAACTTTGAATAGATTTTAATATATATTGGCTAGGCAGGTTTTGAAAGAAGGCCATGTTCCTTAAAAATTGATACGACCAATAGCCAAATACACAGCTGTCTAGGTGTGCTTTACCAGCGTAGTCTTATGCTTGAGCTCGCTACTTGCAGGTATGATAAAGCATGACAAGAGCCAATATCTGTGAACCCAGACCAAAGAGCATTTATTCTGCTCTAGTGCGACTGTTCTTAGGCCCATTTATTTCAGTACTGTCTATTAATGAAGAAATTAGAGATGCCCCCTGAGGAAGGTATAAGAATGCTACAGCACAAATTCCTTCACATTATTCCTGACCTGGTCTCTAGTTGTTAAATGTCACTTTAAGCCTTGAAACATGAGAACCTCTGAGGTGAAGTATTTTATAAGTTGCATGAATACAAATGTCAGCTGCTAAAAAGACATGACTGCAGTTGGTTTGACTGCATCTCAGAATTTCAATGGATTTGGATTCAGAGCCAGATACATTACAGAACTACTTTGTCTTGTGAAATGTGTCTCCATGTAAGACATAATATATACCAGAGACTTCAAAGTTCCACCATGCCTTTATCATAACTTTAGGAGATGTTCAGATAGCCACAATAAGAAAATAAAGTGGTAAGCAGGTGTTGCCACCAAACAAGGAATTTTTAAAAGGGTCTGAAGTTCTTTAGATCTGATAAGCGGACAATATATTGTGCTTTAGAGTCTTTACTTTAAAGTAAATATATGTATGTACTTGTATATTTATGCTTTATTTCTTTTGAATAGTCTATCAGAACCACTGGAAGCCACGAGGAGGTAGAAAACACAAAACTTTTTTTAGCTTTGATCTCATCATGTCAGGAGACATCTGGTAAGTAAGAAAGAGAAGCAAATACCCTGATATAATTTTCCTGTGTTTTGATTAATATTTTTGTTGGATACCATAAAAATAAAGCTTTCAAACCTATACAATGAAATAATATTTGCATGTGAAAGTACATAAAGGGACTATTTTAAAAATTAACTGAAATAATTTTTGTATTATTAGAAATGTGTAAGTTGTACTTTAACATTAATTTTGTTTATAGAAACTGCATTTTTTCAAAGAACTAGTTACTCTGGAAGGATATAAAAACAGGATAGATAAAGCTTCCATTTTTCAAATTGATGGCAAACACAGATGATTTCAGAAATGATGCCTGACTGATAACATTGGTAAATTAACGATAGCAGGCATAGGGAAAACAGAATGGAAGCCTGCTGAGAAAGCTGGATGTCTTTATCATTTTGGAACATCTGGGCAATAAGCAAGGAATTAAAAATCTCTTTGGTAAACAAACAACATGATGAAGTTACTGATGTGTAGTTACTGGTGGTCTTAGAGAGTTTGCCAGGCTGGAATACTTGGTGCAGGAAGGGTAGGCAGTTAAAAAAATATTAGGCCTAAAAATGTTACTTAGAAGCTCTAGAGATGTGGGCCCTGCCACACATGTATCTTGGAACAAATTTTCATGTGGGAGTGGGAGAAAGAGTGAGAAGGAGACAATGGCAATGCCATAGTAAGGATCTCATACCATGACAGGTCCAGAGGGAGGGAAATCCTGAGCCTCTTTATGAATTGTTAACAGAAGGACCAAAAGAATGGGACCAAATTATGATACTGAGTTATGTGTCGGAAAACAATACAGGAAGATGCATGCACAGCCCAGGTCTTGGAAAATAGACCAAAGGGAGTATGGGTCACTTACATGACATTTGATACTGATTATGTTACATTTAATTAACTTCTAAAATAATTTAATATTCTGAATGTGAGAGAAAATTTGAGTAAAAGGGATCATCAGATAATACAGAGTGTGATTCTAAGGAAGAGGCATGAATATGAAACATGAACTTAGTTTTTCTAATTGGCTGCTTTCATGGGAAATCTGGGGAAGAAGATTTATGATAGATGGAAGTTTAAAAAAATGAAACTGTGTTAAAGATGCTAGCAGACTATTCTCAGGAAGAAAAAAACACTAAGTCTGATAATTTCGGAATTTCATCATCATATGACAATGAAGACAAAAATATTCAAAGTGGAAATGAACACACCAATAAGATTAAATGTTTGCATTTTAGTCTTTCAGGAAAAATCACGTCCATCTTAAGTAGCATTCAAAGCACCAAAGTCTATAGCTGTATTAGAAGTAGACAAATGACTAATGAAGGACTGAGTTCTTTAACAGGAAAGGTAAACAAATAGTTAATGATAACAGAGAAATGTGGAATGTGATACCTAACAGAAAAAGACTAACTATGATCAAAAGTATAGTAAATAACAATAATGTAAAACTAATAGGAAAAGAAAAGTTGAAAAACTATTTAGAAATGTTTTTTTACTGAGTCATAAGGACACAATTCCATTGGAGTTCTAAAGAAAGTGGCTGAATCATGTTCTGAAGTATTGGTAGCTTTCTTCAGGAATGCACAGAGGATGTGTGTGCTTGCAGGGACCTGGAAAAAGAAAATATTGAGTCTTTTAAAATGTAATTTTTCTTTCTGTAGCTGGATTCTTACTAGGTGAGACACTGGAACAAACTGTAGGCATTCTGTTCATGGTGTCTACTGGGAGGGCCAGGGGGAACAAAACAAGACTGAATATGTCAGTATACCATGTAAGAACTGCTCGAGAGTGGTTTTAAAAAATTCTCTGTTTGAGTACTCTGTCTCGGTGATTTAACTGTATACCTTGGTTGAAAGGAAACAGAATTGTGGTGCATCCTGCTGTTTCCTGTTGGGCAGAGAACAAGGACTTGAGGTCTGGTTGTTGTTAAGCAAAAATCTCAGCTTGAATATTGGAAGTACAAAACTTATTATTACAAGGTAACCTGGTTTTATCTCGATGCTAAAGTTTGGGCTATTAAGGGAAGAACACAGAATTTGATACAGGTGAAATTTGAAAAGTCTCCAGTAGATGTCAGGAGATAGTAAAAAAACAGTAGGCAAGTAAGACTATATGGTTGCTAATGAACTCCATGCTTCAGTCCTCTTATTTCAGAGGTAACTCCTTGCTGTAGTGATCATGTGTATTATATGTATACCATACTGGTAAGACTCTGCATAGTTTAGATTTATATTTTAACTCCAGCTTGATCTTTATCTTGAGTTTTCTGTGACATGCTAGTGCCTTACTTTTCAGGTCTTATTTATTAACTTATTTAAATGAGTGCCCTGGTTTATACTGGAATGGAAAGCAATTAGTATATTTTGCTTTTCAGAGCTTGAATTTGATAAAGAGCTTTATTAAATAAATTATATAGGAGAGCTATTTAATTATAGCTTTTAATATGGCTATGAAATGAAACACAAGTTCCGAGTACAAAATCATTAATAACTTGTGTGTCCCATCCTCTCAGGCACAAAAATTCCATCTGACACACTCATGGCTGAAATGTAAATCAGGAGTTAATTCAACGGCCTTAAATTTATTCCCCTGTGCTCTGTGTAACAAAGTCATTCTTTCTGTTGAGTCCATTAAACTGCATTATTACAGGATGTTGGTTGCTTTTTTTTTTCATTGTGAAAAACACATTTTTCATGTGTGATATATATGGTTCTTTGCAATATGAGTCCTTTTTTGTAAGTGCTGAGGGTATAGACTGCAAGTTAGTGCTCTAATTTATACTTCTACTTGATATATGTCAATACCAGGATGGAATTTTTTTCTTGAGTAATTGAAACAACTCCTGCATGCTAGGATGTTTGATCCCTTTTTTTCTAGACTGTACCCCTGACCTAAGCCACTTGAATGTCTAATAATTCACGCACAGGCAGACACCAGCTGTGAAGACCTGGATACTTTATTTTCATTCAGAGTTCTAGATGACTTGCCACATGGTGCCTGCAGAGGCTTTTGAGCTTTAAGACCTTGGCCTGCATCTTGTAGAATGTAATTATTTGTTCTGTATGAGCAGTAGTTGTTAAAAACGAAACACAACCATATGAAACAGCACAATTATTTATGAGACACCCCTTACACTTTCCCCCCTCCTTTATTTATTGAGAAACATGGAGGTTATGTCATTTATCTAAGTAAATTTTATTCAATTTTCACGTGTGAGGTCTTACAGTATGATACACATGAAACTAGATCTTCCTTAAATACTTTTCAATTAAATTTTATTGAAAAAATTCCTTGCAGATCCCTCCCATGCAAAAGAAGATGAAATATGTACTTCAGTATTTCATACACAAATTAATCCAGAAGATTATGCTTGCTATAAACCCCACCATAATCAAGGTAAGCTTTATTAATTGTATAGTTTGTACTTCTAGATATGACAAAATAACATGTACAATGGGCGGGTAATGAAGACTTGGCCTTTGTGGCTAAGCCAATGAAATCAGAAAAAGCAACGTTGCTTAGTGGAATGGCAACAGTTGATATTTTGTTTACAAATGATAGAATAATTTTGTTTGTGACTTATCTAAAACATGTTACTCAAGAAGGGTTTATAAAAGTTTTTTTTTCTTTCTTTGCAAAATAATGAGGTGTAACTGATTAATTGTAAAATGTATGATTGGTTCTTCATGGTAATTCTTTAAAAACTTATCTTTGCTGTTATTCTAGGGTACTGTAACTTTCATTAATAGGCTTACAGTCAAGAAACCATCCAAAAATGAGTGGTGCTGTATACAATTTCTTTATTTTTTTTTGTCTTCAGGGGAAATTGTATAGATGTAACAAACGTAAATCTTTGGACAACACCTTTTATATTTTGTTATGCTGATTATTGTAAAGCCTGCATTGCTTTTATGGATTAAGTACTTTCTGGCAAAAATCAAACGTCTGTGCTGATTCTTTTAGACATCATTTGTTTACGTGCACTTATAGAGGTTTCAGATGCTAGTAGCAGTGTAGTGTGTCCACACTTCAAAACAAATGGAATTGTGCTTTTGTGCCTCTGTTCTTTCCCTATTTGAAATTCAAATTTTTATGGTTGAGTAACTTCTCACGTGTTGTGACATAAGAAGAATAGCTTTAGCTGCCATTTCTAGCAGCTGCAATTGTTTATTTCTTTGTCATCTACCATTCTATGTAAACAGAAGGAATCCATCTTCCTGGTGACTGGCTGAGATGACAAGGGCATAATAAACAGATGTTCCTTGAGGTTGAACCATTGATAGCAGCAGAATCTCTGCACTTGTTAGAATCTGACTGCATGTTTTAATTTTAAATCTAGGCTTCAGCTCCCTTACCATTTGTCTTAGGCCAGCAGTATGTGACTTTGTGTTATTAAATGTTTCTTCGCGCTGGGTTGGAACAGTGCTATGCTTTTGATTTCTCTGTCATCCTACCATGTGTCTTCATTCCTCCCTTAAGAAGAAGCTTGACCCTCAGCTTCCACCTTCACAGTTTCTGAGTTGTGCTGGAGTGTCCTTGAATAGCAATGGCAGGTTTCATTACCAGTATTCAGGACAGCAGTGTCTTCTGGAGGTCCCAGTACAGGCATGGTTGGGAGTTGCTGTTGCTTGCGCTATTTTGAGATGTTCTACATTCTCCTAGTTTTTGAACACATGAAATAGAGATCACTTACAATTTATGGACAATAAATTATGTAAATGACTTTTATTATTTCTGCTGGAGGCAGTTGATACAGTTTCTGAACAGCTAAGACTGACTGTTTTGGTTGCTCTTCGATTTCTGTGTAAAAGTTGTCATAAAGGCAGACGCTGAACAAGAGGAACTTAACTTGTAAAGAATATGTGTATTAGTTTTATAATATTACTTTATCAGTCTCATCAAGATTTCTTCCAAATCTTTGAAATTTATACCAAATCTCACTCAAACCCAGGACACTATGAAAATGCGTATGCAAAATTTGTTAAGTTGCAGTCTCTCTTTTACTTACCCATGGTGATTTTTTGTGTATTCTTTGCCACAGTGATCCATGTCTGTCCCTTCTTTACTTGAATGTTCCGTATGATAGCGCTCTCTCAAAAGCGCTTATTTTACAGTTAGAGAAAGATCTAGCTTAAAAGTAATGTTTCATATATGTTGCATGTTATTTTGGTGTTTGGTGTGTTTTGCTCATTTCAGGATACAACTTGTCATGTTTGTATTGATTGGTAGATTCTTCTATGATCCAGTTCCTTGATAGATTCAAGTTAATGTTAAATATAGTTTGGGATGCTTTCAGTTAACAGTTGTGCATTTGAACTGTGACAGAGTTTTCTTGGTCAGTTTCAACACCTCAGTCCTTTAAGGTTTACTTGCACTGTGAGAGTAAGTCTGATTAATGAGAATGTTACACCTTTTTTTGTCCATAGTGTGTAAAAGGATGCACGAAATCTTTGGTTTCAATCAGTTTGCTTTCAGTCTACTCTCTTGGAAAAAGAGTTACTTCCATGTAAACTCCCATAGCCTATCATCTAACATGTTAAATTGGGTTTTTTTACAAGAAAATAGCCCACCTATTTTTCAAATACCTACTTTCCAAAAAAGCAAAAAGTGCCATGCCTACTTTTGAAGTAGTTTTTGAGACTTAGAAGTTGGTTCTATTTGCTTATACTTGTTATTTAATGTGATAAATATTTGCTGTTCATAAAGGAATTGCTGTTTTAAAACTGTAAAAGTATCTGAAAAACAGAATACGTGCCCATTTTGGTATGATGGGTAGAAACCCATTGTTGGAAAAAACCATATGTGTGATGTTGTCAGAATACCATGTGGCTGTTTAATAGCTTCACAGCTCTATGATGAGTTTTATTTTTAAGCAAAATGCGTTTTATAAGCTGTGTTATAATAATATCAACTATATCATCTGTTCTTCAGCTGTTTTATTTAAAAAAATGTACTCGATATGTCTCCAAATAGTTCTGTGGTTTTAAAAAAAAATTATTGTCTGGTTTTGTACTGATGATAAAACTGAGACAATGATAGGGTTCGAAGGAATGCCGTGGCTTTTAAAGCCGCCATGTTTAACATTTTTGAGGTCAGAAATCCGAAAGTATTTTAGGCTTCACAACATTGAATGATCTCATATAATAAAAGCTTAAAAATTAGTTCAGATTTTGACAACAGTTATGTTTCAAAAATAATAATACAGTTTATATAAATAATGAAAACAGCATATAAAAAGTTTGTCTATCCACTTTATATGTTTGTTAAAAATATAAATGGGATTGCTGTTATTACAGCTCTCACTGAATCAGAAAATTTTTCTTCCTCAAACTTCAGATTATCCAAGTGAACTAGAAACAAATGAATTTCTTAATCAAGCAGAAGAAACACATAGCAAAAGTAAAAAAAGTCAGAATTTCATTAAGAAGAACATTGAGGTAAGCATTAAAGTATAAAATCATTACCATTTTGTTAAATGTTAACTAAAAATAGTATATAAATATTTCTGGAGACAGTTTGGGCTTCTTTATAAGGAACATTAAAAGTTAATCAGGCATAAATTAAAAAAAAATTGCTGTTAAAGAATGTTGTTTATGGCAGAGTGCTGTATGAGATAGTTCTCATCTTGGATGCTCATATTGGTGGGGATAATACTGCTTCTATGTATTTGCTAAGAGTACTGGAAACTGAATTATTCTGTTTCTGCCTGGATATAGCTTGTTTTGAGAGCAAATATTTCCTAAGACTTCCTTTAAATTTATTTACTATTAAGTTAAAGGAAGATATTCTTATGCATAGATAAGGACATCTGTGGTATGCAGGTTATTCATATATAGCCTGCATAGGACCCTTATTTACAGAAGACTTCTTTCTGTCAGAAAACAGATGCCTTCATTTTCATGCTTTTTTTTTTTTCCCCTCTGTGAAGACCTAATAGCTGCAACGATCTTTCATCCAATTAAAAGTATCTGCCGCCCCTGACCCCCACCATGTCAAAGGCTGCTATAAGATCATCAGTTTGTTATATGCAGGCTGCTAGATTTTTCTGTCACAGTGATAATTTGTATTATGGCAATAAGCAAGATTTGGATGTTAATTTCACAGAGTTTAAAAACTTTGTTTTGGTCCTGTTTGAGCTAATGGAGTTCTAAAGTTTGTTTATTTTTCCTTTTTGTAAATATTTCAGCTAGTAAAGGATTCAGGAAACCAGGTTGTTATGCTTGAGGGAGAAAGGAAAAGACTAATTGAACTATTGAAAGATACAGAAGATGGAATTGAATTACAAGGTCTTGAGGTATGGCAACTTTAATTTGTACTGTCCTGTTGTGTTTGGCTTATTTTTATGCTAAACCTAAATTTTGGGTTTAGTCCTACCATGAAGTAACCTACTGAGATATGAGAGAAAATCTGGACAAATCCAATTGGTTTTGTCTCCAAGAAGGAATTTTCATTGGCTTCTTTGTTCACTTTACTAACACTTGGACATACCTGGCCTCAGAAAAGCAGCAGAACTTAAGTTAGACATGGGTGGAGGGAGCCTTAGAAGCACACTCAGAGAAGAAGATGGACCTTTTCTCTGCAGAAGATGTGAAGTTGCAGTCTATCAGGGTGACTAGTGCTGTAGTCTCAGGTAGAAGGTTCAGCAACTATTTAAAAAAAGATTGCCAAATGTTTTTTGAGGACATGAACTTCAGAATGCAGCAATCGGGGAAATAGGCATTGATGGAGCTTATGTGTCCATTTACAAAGATAACATGCCATCTCAGTGTGGCTTTCAACTCACTCTGTCTTAAAAGTATATGGAGGGCCCAAAGTCTGCTTATGTTAGACATTTATGCTTGAACATAATATTGTTAAAGAGTGTACAGTCTGCATACTGCAGTGGATAGCAAGAGCTGAAGTAGATAGAAATACCTTGCCTTGTGGAGAGTAAAAAAGCATGTTTGATTGTCCCACCAATCACTGCTTCTAGGAGGGTCTGTGTCACAAAATGATTCCCAGTAATGTGAAGACATCAAATAGTCTTTTGATCTCCTAGTTACAAGGAGACAGCCTTTATTTCTTACTGATTTGAGGGGAATGTCACACTGAAGTTGTTCTTGGGAGCTCTTTTTTACAGAAATAGTCATAAGGTGCTAGGATAGGAAGATAAAATTTGTCTTGAAAAATGAATCGTACTAGGAACTTACGCTACTTTTCAACTATGTATGGTATTATACACACTAAAGAGGTGTTTTCATAGAATGAACATCCTCAAGCTGTGCAAACTTGATGTGATGCTTCAAGAAACGTGCATTTTAAAAAATAAAAAATATTGGGAAAATGCTTGCTCTGTGTAAAAAAATTTACACAATTTGTTTTACATTAAAATGTACATTATCTTAAGTCTGTTGTAAAGTTACGAACTTTTTCACAGCATTTGTAAGTATACACTGAATCACAGTACCTTAGAAGGAAGATGTGAATTCTGCGTAGAACGAACAAAATATATCCAAGGTCTGGTTTCTGTTTAATTTACACAGTTAAAAATTATCCAGAGTAAATTATTTTTCAGTAGATTAAACTGTGAGAGAAAGAAAAAAAATAAAATGCAATGTTTTTTTTTTTTTGTCTCTTCCCATGTTTTATTTTGAGTTATTTTCTAGTAGGATGGTGAAGTCATCCAAGAGGTGCTTACTCATTTTTAAAATGTGTATAAAATCCACCTTTACAAATTACTGTTTCAGGATAAGGAGGTGAGCTCAGGATTTTCTTCATCTGAATCCAAACTGGTTATGGAAACAGGGAACTAACATACCCATGGTTTGTGACTTTAAACGCATCTGTAATTTACCCAACTTCAGTGTGATTTCTAGGTTGAAACTCATTCGATCTGTGGTCCAAAACTTCTCTCTTTACTCGAGGGAAGCTAGTAAATATACACTGTGTTTTGGCATCCTCAGAGCTGTGTGAGGTAAATGTAAGTGAAGTAGTCTCTGTCAGTTGGGAAAACATGATGGGCAGATGACTAAGGTTATAGAAATGTGCAGTATTTTAACAGCAGCTGTTCTTTCACAGTTAGTAAGCTAAAGTAGAAGCACAGAAAACATAACCTTTGGTGATCATTGGTATACAAAGGCTTAAAACTATCAGCCACACTCGGTGCTTGTGGTCAGGAGATGGAAAACTTCAACTTCTGTAAAATTGTACCAGTCTTCCTGTTGACCTGATGTTTGCTCCCTCGCTTTACATAGAAAGCTTATTTAATTTTTTTGGACTTCAACACCAAGCTTGCAGATTGCCTTTTTTTATCTGTGTAAAATACTTAGCAGTTAATGATGTTGCACAGAGGTGTTTGACTTAGTCTAGTCTGTACTAGATCATCTCTTTAAAGAAAATAGCTCCTAAATATACTGCCAAAGCAGAATAAAACCAAGGATAATACTTAGTTACTTAAAGCTATCTACTCTGGAGATGGATTATTCTTCTCCCACATATGAATTATGTTATGGATTTGGCATTTCCTGTGACTGCTTTATAACAGAGATCATGAGGAAATTATCAGCTAATGAGTAATCTAGACTGCTTCAATCTGGCCCAGGTAACTGTCCAGCTGATGGCCACTTTCATGTTATTTCATGCTGACTTTTTAAAAGCTGGTGTAACCACGTTGGCTAAAGTAATGTTTTGGAGGTTATCAATCACGGCAGAGCTGGATATACTGTATGAATGCTTCGGTATAGTGTAATGTGGATTAGATAACTTCATTTGATTTGTACTACTAATTATGTCAAATATCCAAACAGCATTCCTCACTTTTAAAAAAAATTGTTTTATGAGTATTTAAAATATTTTAGAAGTACATATTCATGCTAATCTAATTGTCAAACTGCAGGGTTATAATTTGTTTCAGATGTTCCACAGTAGTAAGCACTGACTGCTGTTATAAAAGTATTGTTCTGATTTAACACACAGGAAACATTGACAGGACAGAAACATTTTCCAAGCAAAGCTATCTTGAAAATACAAATGCATTAGTCAGTTTAATCCTGGAGTAAAGTGACTATTGGAGTAATTTGGATACTTAGACCATGGGATATATGTGAGATATGATAGACACTGAGCTGTAGCTAATGAGCCCCATTGCATCTTAACTGATTTACTGTAGAGTCATTTCTGTGTGTTCGCACTGTGCTTTTCAGTGGCTGATGAGGGGGTGGTTAACATGGTACAAGTATAGTACCACATTGGATACATACGTTGTGAAGGTCACTGTCTCACCTGAGCAGGTGCTTCCACAAAGCTGGCAAGCTTCTAGAGACATTTCTGAGTGGCTGTTCTGGGGTCAGGTCACGTCTGGTAGACTTACTAGTTGTGTCATCATACTTGTATGAGAAGGCATTAGAAGAACCGATTTTATTTCACAAAATAGATGACTCTCCCTTTTTCTTTTTTTTTTTTTTTTTTTTAATTTAGTATGGTGGTAATTTATGACAGGTGTTTGGGGGTATGCTTTTTTCTTTTCGTAACCAGTGTGCTTTAGGGTAATGGGGATGAAGCAGGGATGACCTCACAGCAGTGGTATTGTAATTGGAAGCTGCTATTTCCTCCTGTGGTGTGGACGTGGCTGCTTGAATAGCCAGAGGACTGATCTGGAAGCTGTAAAGGAGTGGTGGACATGAATCCCTTGCAAGATGGATGTTGGAAGTCAAGGCAAGGTGCTGTGCCTCTTCTGTTAGGAAAAAGAAAGGAAACCAGCAATATATTCCTGGCCTCCCCCACATCCCTGTCCTGCCCCTCTGAGGTACTACCTGGTGTTTCTTTGCAGTCAGGACAGAAACGTAACCTGCTGGTGTCATTCACAGGGAATGGCGGTTGCGCAGACCTGCTTCCCTGAGTGTGAGCCAGGAGTGCCGGGTTACTCTGGAGAACCTGCATCTGTTTGTAATATGAGCGCGTTTGTCAGGGTTAAGTGGGCCAGGCTCACTCACAATATGCGACTGTCTGTACGAGGAGTACATACCCATAGGGGTTAGTCACGTGTTACTTCTATCTACAGGAAAAAGTCATGTAAATCCCAATCAGGAAAATAACTCTGTGCTCTCTGTCTCTCCCAGTGTTCCTGTGATAACACACTGGGGTTCTAGAAGGGCGGTAGCTTCTCACCTTGGAGCAGTTCATTTGCTTTCCTATGGATACCTAGTTTTCTTCTTTGGAGATACATTGCAAGTGTTGGATTATGCTTCATGCCCTCATTTTGAGATTTGGCTCCAGGTGGTTTCTGCCATAGCATCAACCTCTGCAGTTTCATTCCAAGCTTGGTTCTGGGTGTCCTCCTCTCTTTTTGACTCCTTATCAAATGGAAAATGGTTGTCCTATTAGACATAGCTGTTGGTTGTATTCCCTTCTTTGACAGGCACAGGAGTCTGTTGCTTCTACTTCCTTCAGAGGACAATAGAGAGTAGTGTATTATGTTCAACCTTATTTGGACTTCTAATGTGCTGCTGTGCAGGTGTGACTGTGTCTGCGTTTGCTGCCAGACTTTTAGATGCAAGTGCGTTGTGGGAGTTTGATGTGTTCAGTGTAATTGAGAATATCTCATTTTTATGCCTGTTGACTTGCATTTGTCTTTTAAAAGCAAAAAATATCTTGCTGTCTCAAGTTTGCTGTATGGTCGACTGTACAGTTCCTTGGACTTAGGCTGTAATACAGTGTCTCCAGAATAAGTATGCAAGCAAGGAGTGCTGAAATGCAAGGTGTAACAGAAGTGATTTAGCATGATGTTGAGGACAGTTCTAGTGCAGTTTCTGAGGACTGCTTTTCCACTTCACTATTAACATTGAAAATGTGACCTTATAGCAGGTTCTTTATGTTTTCTGTCTTAGGACTGGTGGATCTAAGCCTGCCAGATGCTTTCCTCTTCACCTCTATCCTCTGCACTATCTTGCAAATGAGCACAACACTCCTAAATTGATTTTCATGTCAGTGGTATCAGAAAGTGGTTTTAACTGTGCAGCACTGGACAGCAAGATCTATATGCAAGTTAGACCATGACAAGCAATTATTCCTTCAAAAGGGAGCTTGGGCTGCCATTTGGAACAAATTCAGATACCTCAATAAGGGAAGAGTTTGCATCCATGGAAGGGAGCTGCTACAGGCATGGTGTGGCATGGCATGAGACTGTTTTAAAGGTTTGACTAACTTGCCTAAGAGGCTATAAAGTGAGATGCATTGTTAAGGAAAAGGGATTAACTATTCTCTTGGGTGTAAGAGAACTTGATCCAAGGGAGTTGTATAACATTCAGAAGAATGAATGGGGAACTAGGGAGCCATCTTTGGCCAGCTGGCATGGAGGAAAAGCATCTAGTTTTAAGCAATTTTATTTCAGGACTTCTGAGTGGCCAGCCAGTAAGGACACAGGCTTTGGACTTTTATAGAAACAAGTAAAATAATAGCAGAAATCTGTTGAGGATAATGCAACACCTTTTTTGCTATTACATTTTAACAATGCATGTAGATACATGTGCTTTCTAAAAATAAAATTAAATATATATATATATATATTTTTAAGTCCATTTAAGTTGCTACTTGGTTATATTTAAAAATGAAAAATAATGCTTCTAATTGTTCTGTCCATATCTGCTTTTGAGTGTGCTAGGTATATGGCAGCTTTCAGCTATATGCTGAGATGGATGAAAACTTACATTTTATTCTTAAGTATGGTTTATTTGAAGAATAAATACACTTGATGTGTAACTGCCTTTAAAGTCTGTTTCCTTTGGGAATGAGGATTAAATATTTTCTGTATCTTTCAATAGGAGGATGTATCTGGTTGGCTAGCACCAGAAGCGTACATACCCGAACCAACGGAATATCATCACCTAAATGAGATAAACATTAAGCTTCAAGTACTACGATCTGATGGGGATTTTTCTGCAATTTCCAGCTCTTGTTCAAATCCTCCAAGCCAGGTTTATCAGGTATATTACAGAACAGATCTTATGTTGCATATTTCTTGTTTAAAGTATGTGTTGAAATCTGATGTAAATGAAAATACAACATGTCTGTATTTGTATTTTTTGCATTTTTCTTTAACATCTTTTTGTTCTCAAAGTACATGTGTTAAAGAATGAAGTGAAATTTTTGATTATAGAAATCATATGGAAGAATAATATATTGCTATTTTGAGTGGTATATAATTCAAGGACTGTCTTGGTTTTAACTTTTGTTGATTCCAGACTTTCAACAAGAAATTTCATATGCAGGAATTGGTAACTCAGATGTTTCTGACTGTGTGAGGGCCTCTGATTTTGTGAGCATAGTAACACATTACCTATGAGAATTCATTTTTGGGAATTAGAATTAAGTTTCTTCTTATCTTGGGATTTCAAAAGTGCCTCTTCACTTACGATCTGAAAGATAAAGATATTATTGTTAAGCAGTGTTAAAGACTGTAGAAAATCAGTTGAAATTGTATGTCCCTTGATTTTAATGGCCTTTGTCTTTTTTCTCTTGCCAGCAGTATTAGAACCTTTGGGGCCTCAGCCTTGAGAAATGATTGTTTGAATTTTGTACATAGAAGACTGCAATTTATCCCATGCCCTAGTAATTTTGCCCCTGAGATAATGGGGGAAATACAACATAAAACACCATAATTCCTATTCTGTACTAATTTCACAAAACTTGTTTACTTATATAGCCAGAACAGGTATATCAGAGGCTCTGTGAGAGTGTACGTTGGCAAAACTATGTTTTCAGTTACCAGTGTATGAGAAACATCTCTCTGAATGGCTAAAATGCCAGTGGGTGTTCTTTTTCTAAAGGCACTGTAATGTAATTTTTTGTATTGACTTCTTTCTGAACTTCAGCTTTTGTTAGGAGTATTTTCTGTTGCTCTGACAGAGTCATCATGTTTTGATGTTGATCATTTACCAACTGGGATTTAATGTGTGAAACAGCAACTCCCTCTAGTGGGTAACCACTTCTGCAAATGCAGTTGTTACCCAGTGACTTCAGAGCCATGGACCTGAGCTTGCCAGTGATTGCTGGATCTTGTTTGCTGTTATGAAACATCAGCTTGAAGTTAGTATGACTGCCTGTGATAATGAACACTTTGTTTGGGAACATTTGTCCAAGTGGTCGTTGTTGCTTCCTTTTCAGGTAAAAGCTCTGAAGTATTTAAATAGAAATTTGCATTTATGTGTATGCTTATTGAAGAGGAATGCATTATCTTTTTGAATAACATTAAACTTAACAACCAAAAAGAGACAGTTTAATTCCATAAATTACCCTTCATTAGTGAAAAGCACTTGTCCTTCAACTTTTCTTGCAGCATATAAAAGGCTTTCAGACGTAGTTCTGGGAAACATAGGATTCCATTTTTCATTTTTTGTTTTGTTCAGATAAACATGTGAGTCATTTAAATGAAAGCTACCAGAGAATAGGACAGTTTAAAGGTGGTTTTATAAATTTAGAGAAAGAGCTAAACAGAATAAATATAAGTTGAAGAGAGTAGGAGGCTTTAGTTATTTAAAACTGGATTTAGGATATGAATTGCATAAATGCAAAACTAATTTAAAAAGCCCCAACAAAACAAACAATGAAAACCAAACCCTCATATTCTGCAGCTGTCTGATTCCAGAAGTGTCCTGTTTTCCAAGTGCCTTCCCAGCTGACTCCAAAATCCCACAGGTGCCTTCATTCCTGCTTCTCTGCGTGTCCAGAGCTGCTTCTCGGCAGCAGACAGGGTGTCTAGTGGTTGCCTTAGTTTCATTGTGATCCAGACTTCAGGCAAGTCAGTGTTAAGTTCTTCATGAAGCCTGATTTGGTAGGTGCAATCTGTCTGGCACTGTGACATGACCGGGCTTGTTTACATTTACATAGAATTTCAGCTGCTAATTTTTTTTAATGGTAAGTGGAGGAGAAAATAGTTTCCTCAACTTTCAGGAACTGGACTGCTTACTGTGGAAGCTTCATACCTGGTCTAGCCTTCAGTCCTATGTTCTTCACTATGGATATTTTTGTTTTGGTAGGTAAAAAAATCACTCTTCAATTCATACATAGCAATAACAACAGGTCAAGTACTGAATTTGGTTATGCAAGTTCATTCTCAACATACTTTGTTTTCAAATTCCTTTAACAGTTGCTTTTTCAAAAAAAACAGGAAGTAACATGCAGCAGTAGCTGAGAAATTAATGACTGTTTTGAGTTTAGAGAGCTTCCTGTCAAAAGGCAAGAAAAATTACCTTTTTTTCGACAAGTAGTTTCTCTAACTTCATTGCTGCTCATGGTCTTTCTAAAACAGTCTTGTTTGTCATGATCAATATCCCCTAATATTGTTATAGACTGGAAGTTTTATTGAATTTGCCTTTTAAAAAAACTTTTTATTATTCTTGAGGCATCACTTCTGATACCAGAAAGTAGGTGGGTCACAGAGAAATACCAGAATTCTTCGTACTGAATGCCTTTTGGAGCCTGTTAAAAGGTAATTGATACCTACCCAGAAAGGGTCTGAAGAAATTAATTAAATGGTGCTTTTGCTAGGTGATGATCTTGTTTTGTGATATGTTAGCATGAATGCCACATGCAAGACAAAGGGCGCAAGAGTTCTGGTTGCCTGGCCCTTTTTGGGTTGAAGTGTTTAATGGAAAGAGTTTCAATTGCTTCTTCAGTTGACCACAACTAAATGAAGAAGTAATCTAGCGATCAGCACTGGAAGGCTGTTATCCTCTGTAAAACCAGTTAGAAGTGGGACATATTTAACTTATAATAGAGTGAATTAGATATGCAGGAATTACCTTATTTATTCACTCTCACACATATCCTCTAAACATTGGGAGAGCCAAAGTATTTCTGGATGAGACTGGGGATCTGTAGTATTCAAAACCAATAATGATAATCTGGTGTTGTTGAAGTCTCAGATAAGTTTCTATTAATTTCTTTTATTCAGAGTTTCAGCTTAGATTGTATCACTACTTCTCCCATAACTGAAGTAAATTCTGTAAACTTAATTGCTAGATAAAGATGTTGCCAGATAAAGATGTTGCCACAGATGGTATGGAACGCAAATTTGAATGCACTGCAGTATTTGTTTCTTAGGAGTTTGTTTTTTTTAAAGTTTGTTTGGGTGGTTTTTGTTTTGTTTTGTTTTTTAAATTAAGGTGCTAGGAGAGGGCTAAAAAATATTCTGAACGTACAGAATTTATTTTGAATGAGTCTAGTTGCTACAGGACACAAATCTGATTTGGAACATGGATGTCCTTTCCTTTGGAGAAGAGGCTAATTTCAGTGATATTAATCTTTCTTCTAAAAAGCAGTGCTGAAATTCTTTCTGATTTCCATGAGATGTGGATTTCATCTGTTGTAGTTAGGTAGGGTACAATGCATTAGTGATTAGCAGCATTGGGAAAAAGTGTGTAAATCATCTAAAGTTCTAAATGAAAATTAGCTTAGAATTGCATATCATAAAGCTGCACATTCTTTTTTTCCAAGAATTGCATTAGATACAACTTTTCAAAATGCGAACACTTAATCACAACTGTCTCAACGGGAGAGCTGCCTTCTGCCCCCGATAGATACTTTGGCAGGCTATAGGATCTATGCTCTGACTCTGAAGTCTTTAGCAACTGGCTTTAATTATCCTACAGTGCCATAGCTGAGCTGTTCCAGAGGAGCATACAGATTCATCTTTTTGTGCAATGAGTCCAGCTGGATTCAGAATGCTTTTCCGTGACTAATGTTGTCTTTTACATGGAAATGTTTCTCATTAGAACTGTATTTCTCTCTGAAACATTTCTTTGTTCTGGTGCCAACTTTATTAAATACTTAAAAATGCTTCTGTTTTACTTAATATTTTTGGGGAAGAACAAATTACATTGAATATAATCCTGAGACAGGAAAATGGTAGGGTGAAGAATATGAAGTGTAAGATGGTGTGTGATGAGTACAGTTACCAGCTTGAAAAACTGTAAAAACTACCTGAGAAGAAAAGAAGATGGAGATGGTGTTTAAAGAAACAATATCTGTCTGCTTGATTTGTCATATAATTACTTTAATGTTGTTTATTACTTTGATGAGTTCTTTTATACCTGATTGGGCTTCTTTTATCAGACAAATATTCAGTTTTTCAATTATAGCATTAGACTATAGTTAACAGTTTAAAACTAAATAAATACTCAAAATTATAAAAAATTCTGAGGAACTATTGTTTCAATTAATGAACTCTTTGATAGCCTGTACTCTATGGTTGCATTTCATCAAAACAGATGATTTTGACAGTTATCTGTTTCAGAGCATGGTTAGAAGCAGGTTAATAAGCTGATCAAAAAGTTTTGTGATTCAAGCAGGTTGTATTACACTAGTATCTTTCATTAGTTAGGATTTTGCTTTTATTTATAGAATTCTGGAGAAAAGGGAGTAAAACAAATAATTTTAGTCATCTGAAACGCTGGATATTTCTGTTTTGCATTATGATCATTACAGCCTGTATCTTCCCTTGTGTAATATATCTATAAATTCTATTTTCTACCTCATCTTTAAGATTTTTATATCTTTATTAATCTCAATGGACTTTCACTACCTACACATGCTATATAATCGAAACTTAAAATGTTTTGAAGCATTTGAAACATTGCCAATAGGATGTTTCCCATGAATTTTCCTCCATTTATTTCATGATATCGTAAGAAAATATTTAAAAATTAAGTGGGGAAAAGTCTTAGTTTTGCTGATATGATGTGACTTCTGATCAGTTCCTATTCAGAGATGAGGGAAATGAGACTCTAAGAACTACTTCTGTGAAAGCAGCAGCTTAATCAAAGAGATTATTAGAAACAATTATGAAAGGAATACAGTGTGAAACAGAAGATACCACTGTGCTGCTGTACTCATCTGTAATGTACTATATAGCTTGACTGTTGTGCAATTGTGGTCCCTGGATCTCATAACCAGTACCAAAAAAATGGAAAACTGGTTACCAGAATGCTCAGAAGTGTAGAATGGCTTCTACGCAAGGAGTGACTTACACAGAGACATTCTTCAGTCTGGAAAAAAGGAATAAGAAGGAGTTGATTGAAGTGTGCAAAATCATGCTGAACAGATATAGAGTAAATAGTAACAATTTTTTTACCATCTCATCTAAATGGAATTATATCAATTGTGGATGTTGATGTTAGAGAAATGTTGAAACAAGTACTTTTTACTTCTGTTTTCTGGTAGATGTTCATAGTTCAAGTTTTATCCATCACAGGCTGGTAAGACTTGGTTAGGTATCATGGCAGAAATTAATATTTAAGAAAAGTTTATGGAGAATAAAGTTGTCATGTTTATCCCAGTTAAGAATTTCTTTTGATAGAACTATATTGTCTTACTAGAGAAGCTACCAGGTTTAAATTCATGCTGAGTGTAATAAAAGGAAAAATAATTTATGATATATAGTTTTCCTAATGTTTGAAGAGGTTGCTCATAAGTGCTTGCAGCAGCTGAGCTGTTTGTGAAATGAAACATGTATGCTTGAAACTATTTGGAAGACTAGGACAGAGATCTGTGGAGAGCTTTGCTTCAGAAATGAGTGTGGAAAAGAAGGTGAAAAATTGGAAGGTAGTAACTTTTTTGATTTTATGACTCCTCTCACTGTCACCTTTTTAAATCTAGCTGGTATTGCAGCAATAATAGTTTCAGAGATGATGGTTGCAGTTTGAGCTCTGTTCTTCATTGTGGCAGAGTTGATATGAAAATATCAACCAGTAGTCCATGCATACAACCGCCAAAATAAAATAGGAAGTATAGTATAGTATTTAGTGACTTCTCAGTACCACTAGTTGCATACTCTTATAGGTGTATTCATAACATGGCTTTCTAAAACAAATCTTAACTGGACCTCTGATCCATGCTGAGCACTCAGTACTTACATGGCAGTGTATTTATATATGTGCACAATCAGAAGACTGAATTTAGAAATGTAATTGTGGGAAAAGCTATAACTTCCCCCCCAAGAAAAAGTAATATGATGCTATCATCTTCCTCCCTGGCCTTCTATGAATAATTTCACTTGTATTAAAATCACTGGAAGAGCAAAGCCATGTAAAAGTAATTCCTCATATTAGAGGGAGCTTCAGTTATACTTTGAGCTGCTTTGCCAACTCTGTATTTCTGTTGCAGATATAAAGGTCATATTCTTGTTTCACGTATTAATAAACACAAGTTTCAGTAAGTCCTTTTTTTTATGTTCTGTGTAGATGTCAGTCATGCAAATTTTTTGCCATTGGGCATCATACTTAATTAAAAAAAACTCTCTCTGTATTTAGAAGTCTAGCTTTAGACACTCTAAGAGTTTGGTTTTAAGTGGCCCACATTAAACTTTGGTCCAGTTTGGAGAGATTCTAATCATTAACAGATGGTGCTGTTTATATCTCTGTTATAGGAAAATTTACTAGTATTGTGGTACTGCCAACTATTGCTGATTTTAAATATATATTCAAAGATTTATATAGGTTTAAAATAGGTTTATTTTCAGGCAACTAATAGTTTGGTTTAAATGTTCAGAACTCATGGATTGATATTTAGAAAAAGTTGTTTTCAAATGCTCACAATTTTTAATATACTGTAAAGAAATTTTCCATTGTTAAATTGCAAAGGTTGTTTCTTTTTCCAGTTAGATAAACCATTTTAAATTCTTCTTGTCTGTGTTGAGATTGCTTGAGCTGCTTCTGAAAATAAGAGTGAATAAAGTATGTTCTTACTAAATGGTTGTTCATGTTCCATTAAGTTAGGTTAACTAACAGAGCGTGTTCTTATGGTTGTTTTTTTTTCCTTCTACCATTATTTGAATTCTTTGGGTTCTTCTGTAAGAATGTTGGTTTGCAAGAGAAAGACCTGGTTTTTTTTCCCAATTACAACATAACTTTGCTGTTTTGCCAATACTTTGTTTTTCTTAATGATTTAAATTACATGTAACATTGAACCTTGAATATATTCAGGACAGATACAGACTTCAGCATCTGATCTAAAGCTACTGAAGGATGTGAGAATGTGTAACCCAAATCTTTAATAATGGTTGTGCATCTAATTCCAACTTACAGAGAGAAGGTTTTTTCTCATTTACTGTGATATCTAGTGAACAAAACCTACAGTCAGTTCAGTTCTTCCTTTCCCTTCTGGCCGAACTCTGATCCCAGTATGGTTAATAGGATCAAGCTTTGAACCCCTCATTCAGACTCCCCAGTTCTCAGTGCATTATTGTTGTAGTAAAATTTAAGCATCAAGTGTTAGATCTGGAGACTAAGAACTTCCTCTTAAAATGGAAAGGGGAAGAAATCTTTTATTAAAATAAGTCCAGCCTGATATTTAGCTATTGTATTTGAAAATGCTTGATGAAAATTAAGCATTTCCCAAATTTGAAATCGACATTGTTACTCTAAACATTTTAGTGTTTTCCTGGTAGAAATCAAAAGAACACCCGTCTGGCTTTGAAGCAATATAAGGTCATATGTTTAATTTCTGCCTATTCTTCGTTTTGTCAGGATCCTCTGGTTTATGCAAACAGAAGTCCAGAAGCAGTTCCAGGTGAAAAGGTTCTGCGAGACAATAAAGAACAACGTGAGCAACAAAATCGTCTGAAAGAAATAGATCATCAGCTAAAATCCTTAGAGAAAAATCTTGTAAGTCTCCTATTTTTGTTGTATTTTTTTCCTCTCAGTTTGAAAACTTTAATCATTCCATCTGTGTCTTAAAATAAACTCAAAATCTGCAACCTTGTGTAAATTCCTGAAAGATTAGCAAGAGGCATCAGTGCAGGTAACTGACATAAAAGTGCAAATGAAGAAGGTGGTGATTGGGAATAGTGAACATGGATTTACTGAGAGCTAGTCATGCTTGACCAGCCTGATTGCTGTCGCTCACTGGGAGTTAGGCTGGAGGAGTGGGCTGACAGGAACCAGGTGAAATTTGTCAAGGACGGATGCAGAGTCCTGCATTAGAGAGGAATAATTCCCTCTAACAGTGCAAGGTGGAGCCTGTCTGACCAGGGAGCAGCCCTGCTGAAAAGGACCTGGTGTGCAACAGACTGCACATGAGCCAGAAGCGTGCCCTGCAGCCTGCATGATGAAGGATAACAGCCTACGTGGCTGTATCGATGTGAGCATAACCAGTAGATTAAGGGAAGTAATTATTTCCTTTTAATTACTCCCATTTGTATTACTACCCTTTACCTACTCATTAGACTGTCTAGAGTATTGCATCTGGTTTTGGGCTCCTCAGTAAAGAAATGTGTTGATATACCTCAGTTTGTTCAGCAGAGGGACACCAAGATGATTTGGGGTTAAAGCACTTGACCTGTGTGGCTGAGGAGAATTGATTTGTTTAACTTGGAGAAGAGATGACTCAGGTGGACCTAACAGTAGCTTTTCAATAGCAAAGAGGACATTAGAGAGAAGACAGAGCTGTAGTCTCTTGTTCTCCCACCATGTAACTCAGTAAAAATAAAATATTCATAAAATGAAATGGGAAGGTTCCAACTGTATTTAAAAGAAAGAGAGAAAAAAAAAAAAAAACACACAAAAAAACCCCAAACAAACCAATAACCAAAAACCCCCAAACCTCTGAGGGTAATTAAGAATGGGAAACAGGTTGCATGGAGAGACTCTGAAATCTCCATCCTTGAAAATTTTGCAGACCTAGCTGGTAAAAGCCATAAGGCATTTGATTAGATCTCATATTTGACACTGCTTTGAACAACAGGTTGGACTAGAGACATCCTTCCTCCCCAGTCTGATGATTTTTTTGATTCAACAAGAAAAAGGATCAAGAATTTTTATGTGCTTCTCAGGTGGTAATTTTTATTATCACCACATTGAAGGAAAAATAGTAATTTTTCATGGCTGTGCATTGTAGAAAGTTTTCTTGTGTGCAGCTGATTTTAGTGTTTTTCATGTACTTATAAAAACATTAATATACGAGTTTGTGTCAGACCAAAAATCCAAGTAGTCTACCTTTGGCTTGTGGATGTTTTTACTCAGCAGTAGGCTTACCTTCTGCAGTAAACAGTTAGGACAAATACTGTTGCAATTATCTTTTATCACCCTCAGAAAGGGATCTCCAGTGCAGATCACATAGGAGCACAACCACAGTGATATAATCTCATTTACTGATAGCACTGTTGCTACAGTTGCAAAAACTTCAGCCACTATCTACATATCCAAGGTTTATGCTGGCAGTGCTGAAATTGCACAGCCAATATGATTAGACTTCTACAAGGTTTAATTCTAATTTGGATACAACTACATGCAGTCTAGTCTTTGGTTTGGGGAGAAAAAAAGAAAAGGCTAATTGACATGTTCTTCTTGATGTCAGTTAATTTTACATACTTACAGAGTATGGGAACAAAGACTACAGACAAGGAGACTGCTTTAGAAGCTGTTCACTTGTGCGTGTGTGTCACTACAGTAAGGCAGCATATTTAGCTCTTATCTGTTCACAGTACCAAAACAATAGTAGACCTTCATTTTAATACACTTCTCTATTATGTTAGTTAAAAGATGGGAAGCAAATAAATGGAGGAATTCTGTGGAACTTCAGTATATTAAATAGGTTAATGGGTAAACAGATAAGTCTGCACATTGTCATCTTTTCCTAGTCATTGACCTTTATATCACTTTTTGTCACTACTGACCTTGTTCATGAGGCAAACACAATCTGAGGAAGTGCGTCTGGGAACTGTATGATAGTCTACAGCAGGCCTGGGAAATGCAGCGGGCTGCTGACTCATTCAAATGTTTTGTGAGTGAATGGGTTGGTTCCAAGTCTTGGTTGGGTTATAGCAGTATTGTTTGGTATCACATTACACGCAGACTCTTGCAACATACCACACATTTTTCCTTGGCTGCATTGTGTGTATTTAGAACTCTAAATCGACAGACTGTAACATTAATTTACAGTGCTTATAAACATAGATCATGTTGTCTGTACTAGTGTGTAGCTCCTGGTCAGAGCAGCATTGCTGCATGCCATACAGCACCTGGTGATGCTTCTCCAGGGGGACACACTGTGTCTTCTTATCAGTTGCTGCTGTGTAGCATGACTCTGAGTTCACAGCATATGGATATGAAATATTTGTATGTTAGGTTCTCTGTGACGTACTTTGGTTGCCAGTATAAAGTATTCATCTCTGAATGAAAGTAGGTTTTTCCTTCTAACAGTAAAATACAAAGAGAATGTATACTTTTTTGTGTGAACAAAGAGCAGAAAATACTGCTTTTTTTTAGTTTCATGTTCTTGACACCTTCTAATCTTATTTCTGGAAAATACAGTTATTGCTAGAGAAGATTGGACAAAACAGCATGGTATCACCTGTCGCAACATACATACTTGAATAAAATTTTTCTTACTTGGTGTGGGAATGTCTAAAAATCAGATAACTCTTATGCAGTGTGGATTGGATGCCTTATTTCTCTAAGTAATATTTTGGCCATCAATTCTGTAACAATGTTAGCAGCAAAACTGCCGTCTGCCAGGAAGCTGCATGGTGAAAAGCTAGACTGAATGCTTGGGTTGAGGGGGGGAGTATGTAGATGGTGAGTTTCCAGAATAATTTAATTATTAATTCATTTCTGGAAATACTGTTTGTTATTCAATAGGTGGCACTCTTCACTGTATGTCAAAAGAAGAATGTCTAGGTATGGTTCTAAGGGATATTATTACTGGTGAAAATGTAGTTTCGGTGGTATAAAACACAGGTTGTGAGAGATTGCCTCTCACTTTTAGCAAGATTCCAAGTGTGCAGCTTTTAATGTTCAGTTATTTTTCTAGCTTAACTAATTAAATTGTCTATTTAAAATTCATATTGCATTTAAATTTCTCCCTTACTCTTACCTAAACCACTTTAATTCACTGTGTAAAATTAGAAATAAATTCTTTCCTCTGAGGAGATGATTTTTCAGCAGTTAGGAATGTTATTTCTGAACGCATGGTTATATTAGGCTTTATAATTTTAAAATATTGTATTTTATGAATTTAATGTCTGAGAGATGACTTTTTAAAATGCATTTTTAAAAAATTCCTCTGATAAAATCCTCTTTTGTTGTTTCATTTGTTTGTTTTTGTTTCTTAGTAGAAATTGTGGATAGTTTAAGCAGAAATTAGCTCTGTGTGTTAGGGAGTAGCTTACTGTAGGTATAAAGGTAACTTTATTAATTTTTTTGTGTGTATATGGTAGAATCCTGTATTTCTTCCACTACTGCAAAATGAATTATTCAAATGGTTTTGTATAATGGTAGCTTTACTCTGACCTTCTCTTCAAAGAGAAGGAGTACACTTAAAATATTTCTGGAGCAGGCTATTTAGTAGGTGTTGGCTTCTGAAATGTTAACGTTTATGTATTCCTCCACTGTGCCTTACCTCATGTGTGCTGTGAGACTTCATGGTTTCAGCTTAGTCTGGAACTGAGCACACAAAACAAGTCTGGAAGATAAGACTTTAATGTACTTTACAATCAATATAAAACCCAGAAAATCTGCTAAGTATTATGCTTGAAGTAATGAAACTAAGGGCTTTGGAATCTGAGTTCCTCCTTTATCTTGAAAAATTGTCCCCAGTGAATTAATATACCAAAGAATGTATTGTATGCATTGTTGAAATGCATTGTGAAGTTTCAATCCAACTGAAATGTATCTGTACCGTGGTTTCTGGGCCCTTGCTGAATTTCTTTTAGGTTTTAGTTTGACCTTAGTTCACTTGTTCTTCACTTGAAACCATGGCTGACTCTCTCCACATTCTTTCATCTTTCAGTTTCCTGGAAACCATTGAGCTTATCTTTGTTTTGTGAATTTCATTGTTAACTGCTGCTTCAAAAAAAATGTTCAGCTGCCAAATGTGTGTTGCTGAGCATTAATGAAAAGAATTTTATATAGAAAGAATAATAAATGTAGTTATTTTTCAATTGTGGATTCTACGAGTTGGCCATTTGCAACAATCCGGAAGCATATTTGATGATGTGTTGAATTTCTTCGTGGCAGTAGGTTGAAATGCACATCCAAGCAAGCTATTAAGTAGGATCGTTTCACCTTTCCTGGATATATGTGTGTTTATTTCAAATATCTTACACTGGAAGCTGATTCTTTCCTGGCAAAATCTAGTTACAGATGTCTGTTTTGGGGCTTTGGTTAAATATACAAATACAAAAATACTTCAAATTCATATTCAATATACATGCATATGATTGTGTGTATACACACACACACATATATATACATAGTGCTACCTCTTAGCATGACTGAGATACTGAAAGCAACTTGAAAAAAAAAAAAGTCTGCTTACTTGCGATAAGTACTTTTAAAACGCAGCTAAATCTAGTTTCCCTAGTCTTAAATTTGAATTTATCATCAGTTATCCATGCATCTCTAGGAAATATTTTTTTTCACAAGTTTATGCAATTTAGTGGCCAAACACAATATGTGATTTGTTAATTACTGAGGTCTCTTTTTATATCCAATAATATGAAAATGCACATATTCTGTTATCTGAATAGCTGACCTTTGCAGGAAGGTGAGCAATTGGTGTGGATGGTGCAGAACAAAAATGCAGAAATAGTAAATATATAAATGCTGTCAAGAGCTTTGATTACCTGCAGGAGCTTACTCAAAAATGCATGATTCTCATCTTCTTGATGCAGAATAATGTGTATCTGTGGAGAAGGAAACCTCAGGATAATATTAATGATTGTTCAATGATGGAGAAAGTCTCACAAACCTTTTCATGGTTTACCCTGCATCAGAATGATAAGGGGGTTTGTTGTTATACATACTTTTATTCCAGCTTTTTCTCTGAAACTGATTGAATTCAATGCACCTGATCCTGAGTGTGTATTAGGCACCTTCCAGAAAAGGAGAATAATTTGTTCCTGACTTCTACTAGAATTCCTTTCTTCCCCTTTAAAGGGAAGA
Source organism: Tyto alba (assembly GCF_018691265.1). Classification (NCBI taxonomy): domain Eukaryota; kingdom Metazoa; phylum Chordata; class Aves; order Strigiformes; family Tytonidae; genus Tyto; species Tyto alba. Next base: position 13,480,178 of record NW_024881280.1, read on the forward strand.
AAAGGGCAAGATAAAGTCATACCGTATATTTGGAGAGTAATTTGTCAACTAGACAATCCTGTAATATGGTTTTCAATCAAAGTGTCTGCAGAAATTAATTGCTAATATTGTTGAACAGGAACATAACCATATAATTTTAAATGATTTGTGCATTTGTAGTCTTTCTAGGTTCTTCTGATATGTATGCAGTAACATATAAATAGCAAACATCTTTATTTCGATTCACGTAGTACCATGTAGTGGCTGGTTTCTGCATTAGGTAATGTTTGTCCATAAGAGTAGAACTTGTTTAATAAAACATTTTCATAAGACCTATTTCACTGCACCAAATAAAGGGGAAAAAAGGCAACTTATCTAAATAAGATTGAGATGTACCACTGTTCGTTATTCCTTCTGAAAGTATCTACCGGGTCTTAAAGTTGCTTGCCATGCTGTTGCCAAGCTTCAAGCAGATCTTGTTTATTTAAGTTTTAGAAAAATGCGTTCTCATTATGTGATTGTATAAAATTGTTTCAGAATGAAATGTGGTAGCATTTTCACTTGGTAGAAAATATGAGTATGAAAACCTTATTTTCTTCATTTAACAGCTATTGCATACATGAAGAGAGCAATAAGATTCATAGCAGTTTTGATAAAATTTAAATATTTTACTCATATGAAATAAATTTTCTATTTGATTGTTTTTCACAGTTCTGTGGACAAGAATGAAGCAGCTGCTAAAAGTACAATAATTTAAAAACTATAAATTGCATTTGATTTGATATAATTAAATATTTTTGAATAAATGTTAAATTTTTAATATTAAAATATTAATCAGTTAATTGTAATGATGCTTCTAGTTTGTATGGAAAATTATTAAGAAAAAATATACGTAGATCCAGTTAAATTGAGCTACATCCATATGATAGTAAGTAACATTGTCAACTTGCGTCATAAATATTAGTTCTGCATTGATACTGTGTATGAGAAATCATTGATGGAATTTGATACCTGCAATGATACTTGTTTTAAACATAGTGGTTTTCTAGAGAAGAATGATCAAATTCTCCATCAATTCAATGTACTTATCCTCCTTCTCCTAAAATGTTTCCGGTTAAGATGACAACTCTGCAGCTCTGCTGATTGATTGCCCCAGAATACATAGGAGAAAACTGAGGAGCATCTCCCTTCTTGTACTTCTCTCAGCTGATTTTGAACAAAGGAAGCCTTTTGTCTCCCACCACTCCCCCCGCTAACCACTATATTTGTTCCCATTCTCTTTCCCAGTGTCCTGCGTGGGATCTCATTTTCTTCCGTAGAGTTGAGCTTTGTCATCTTTTTTTTCTTTTATATATTATGATGTTTGCCATCTTAAAACAACAAACAAACCACCTTTGACTACCTGCCCATCTCTAAATTCATGTAGTGCTATTTATAGTCACTGTTCGATCTCCTTCAGTTTTGTGTCTCTAACATGATTTGAATTTTACTGTAGCTGCACTGCTTTCTTAATTGTCTTTATTTATAAATGGCGTTCAACATCATCATACATTCTTATCTGGAAATGTGTTTTGTCTTAGGTGATGACAGAATTAATGAAAACTGATTTGCTTCTGTGCTCTTGTATTTTTCTTTCAGTATATCCTTTGTCATACCCTCTGTCCTCTCTGACCTCAACAAATGTAAGTGTTCTTGTATTTGCTGCTTATCTTTTTTTACTATGTCATCCATTTATCTGCCCCCTGACCTCTCCCACCAGCATGTTGAAACCAAGTTGCATGTATCCACTTCCAAGGCCTTCTTCCATTTCTTAACTCCCGCCTTTAGTTCATGGTTGAGATAAATACATGGCTTCAAAGTGCCCTTCATCTCACCCAGTTACATCTTCAAACAATTGCATATTGCTTTGCCTCCTTCATGCCTAATGCCTTTTCAAAACACTTTTCAGTGAATTGATGAGGATTGTATTTCTGCTTTAAGACAGTAAATCATATTGATCAGAGGAGTTTCAGTGTTTTCTGGGTACTTGAGTACCTGTGTATATGTAGCTTTTGTATGGATATACTTACAAATTTATTTGGGATTTTCTTTTCTTCTTTCTCTTCCTGTGTTTGTACAGTATCTAATATCACAGCCTAATGTAGAGACTATAGTTTTGAGCTGCAGTGGTATTAAAATAATGATTAACAATTTCTCTGGTTAGTACAGGTGTCCACAGCATAAGTTTCATCACTGAAGTGTGCTTGTCCTTTTGAGGCAAGGAGAAGGTGTTTACCTGTTGTTACACATCTCTATTGGCAAATTTAGGAGTTCCTCACTCCTTGCTGCCAGTTAGCACTGTTCTTTAATCTCTGAGGGAAAGAATCCTTGTTTATGTTGGCCTGCTTGCACCCTGTGCACTAAAGAGAAATAGTCAGGTAAAAGCCTCTGTTTCTCTTGAGGTGTTGTAGGGGAAGACTGTATTTCTACTTTGCCCTAAGATGTTACATTCAAAATGAGAGGAGAAAAAACAACAGGGCTACTGTGGAGGAAACCTTCTGCAACATGTACCTAGGTGTAATTTATCCTTTTATGGGTGAGTATTAACATCTTGATCTTTTGATAAGTAGCTTATAAATGCATCTTTCCATCTTAAGGTTGATGATTATGAAATTTAGAGTCTGTGATAAATGTCAACATAGAAATTCTTTGGCTGTAAATTTATCTTACACATGTGTGTCTGTATGTCTGCATGTACAAACTGTGTAGTAAAGCTTTAATCTTTTCTTGAGGCAATTTAAGTTGTTAGGCCAGGAGGGATGTGTAATCAAACAGCATCTCTAAAAGTGGAGAATGTAAAGCACAGGGAGCTGATACTCTTGTAAACTACATCAAACTATTTGACAGCGACATGGGGCTCCTAAGCCAGAAACATCTTAAATGTCCTAGCAGGATGTGACTTCTATTATAAATATTTGTGTTGACATGTATTTAAGTTATATAATTGTTTAAGTATATTCACCTATAAAAGGGAATAGTATTAAAGAAAAAAGTTATTTTCAGCATAATTCCTAAGAGTATACAAATTCCATTGAATCTATAGATAAGATGGATATTACAATTAATATTGTAAGACAAACTGATGCCATACTGTGGTAAATCTGATAATCAGAGGTTTATGACAAAGTTTAGTTGGAAGCGAGAAGTAATTCTGATGGATTTTTGGCTTCTAGAGGGTTTCCTGAGGTGACAACAGCAGTATTTCTAGCATGAATGCAACAATTTTCTTTTCAGAAACACTGTAATCCTGTTTACAGAGTCAAAGTTGGTTTGAGAAAAGCTTTGAAGGTTTTGTCTCATTGATCTAAATAGTCTAATTACACAGCATATTTTTTAGTTATGCTGTACATTGCAGGCCAGTATCAAAAAATACTTAGAAAGTTGGGATGTCCCTTTTCCAGAAAATCTTCATTTAAAATATTGCTTCTCGTTAGATCTGAAGAGCTGAGGGCATGGGAACTTTTGATTGAAAAGTTATGTAGATACCTAACATTCTGCTACTGAGTATTCATACTGGTTGCCAGTTTGGCAGAGTTGGACATCTCGTGGCCTATCTCATGCCTAAGTCTTTTTTTTAATTCTCAGACTGAGCATTCCTTTGTCTATGGGCTCTGTTTGCTAGACATGCTCAGAGCGTGCCAGTGTACCCAAACAGCCATCATATTACCCCTTTTCTTCTAGAAACACAACCTAGGAAGTTACCATCTGTCTTACAGTGCTCTTCCACTTTCTTCAACAATTTAATCTCAGTAGCTTTGTCTCAATTTTCCTTCATACAAGAGTAACTCAACCCCTACATAATTTTTTTGTAAGTTTGAGAGGAGGAAGAACATCATCTCTCCAGTGGTGAAATAAAGATATTCACGCAGGAACACAAAATTCAGGGCCAAACCAGCATAAATTAGAAGGACAATATTTCTGTAGCCCAGTGATGAGCAGGATGCTCCTCTGGAAGAAAAGAAGATAATGTTCTGGGCACTGCTTGTACAGACTGGTTCTCCCATGCAAGACGCATAAACAGATTATTGTGTGGGGCCTAGGAACTTCTTTTTACATATGACAGTCTCATCGTTGATCTAGATTAATGGTTTCTAACACCGTGAATTTTGTTTTTCCTAGTGCTTTGTTTCAGGGCTGTAAAGAGAGTTTTTATTCAGACTTGCCTATATCCTTTGTCATCGAGGTCTCTCCTCATGAAAAGGGGAAGTAGACTGAGACTTAAACATCACTTTCTGGGCATGTACTTTTGTAACTATGAAGGGGAAGTGTAACTGTCATCACACAAACTGATTGCATGTACCTAAGAGGCATGGCCACTTACTTTGTGATAAATCCTAATCTTTAACACAGTCCTCTCATCCTGAAAGAAGCAGGGTTGTAGGTACTTCTCTTTTGTCTTTTTTTTCTGTTGTCTGATTTAGTTTGAGGTTTGAATTCCCCTTCCCCCATTATCTCTTCAGTTGGTCGCTGTTCTGCTTACAAGTATTGAGAAATGTACTTTCTTCCTAATACTTAATGGTAGTGAACATTCTTTACAAGTTTTCACTTCTAGAGTACTTATTTTTGAAGATACGCTTGCTAAAGGGTGTGTTACCATTAGTTTCACCTACTCAGGTAGGACCTAAAGAAGAAGCCTGTTACAATAAGTTGACGTTGGAAGACTGAAGATACTGACTGAACTTTGTAAGAAATGTTTTCCTCTACTTCTTAATATGACCCATTTTTATTTTTCTACTCTGCCAATTATATGAAGGAGAAAATAGGAGAGGTCCCGCTATTTTAAATTATTCCTTCAAGAGTACTTGCACTATATCACTATATCTTCACAGGCTCATTTAGTTATTTATTTGTTTGTTTGTTTGTTTATTTAAATAATTTAAAGAGAAAACCAAATAATGTAGTCAGTTCTTTTTCCCAAACGCAAAAAGCACTCATAATTCAGCATACCTCCACACTAAGAATCTCTCTTTGTATACCCTGTGTGATGTGGTTGTCTTTATTTTCTGACATGCAGGGGATCCTCATCCCTTTCTGGTGGGATCTAGTTGTTCATATCTTGGTGATAGAGTCTTTTCTGCCTGGACTATTGACAGTCTTTGGTTAGAGGGTATATCTTTTTCTTCTGAGTGAAGTTATCTTCTTTTAATGCCTTATTGCAAAGTAGTGTAATTATACTGTGATGTATATGTATATATGTCTGTATTGAACCCTAAACAATATTTGTTGCTAAGAAGAGTATTTAACTCTATATGTTCTAAATGGTTTCACTTTCTAGGATGTTCGTGGAAGATAAGATTAAAACAGGGTTTTAACTGTGGTTGTAGCAGACCTTTTTTTTTCTTTTCCCTATCTGCTTTACTTTCTGTAAAACAAAGCTTTCCTTCAAAGAAATCTCAAGGAAAAGTGGTGTTGCTCAGCAGGGAGTCTTCATTCTGTAGGAGACAAACATTTTGTGCCTGTCCTCTGCTATTGGCTTAAGGGTAATAGAAACTTATTAAGAGAATGCTGGAGGCTCCTGGTTTGAGGAGCAGTCTACAGGACTGTGCCCTTTTTGTTGAAGCCATGTATTATTACTTCCTCAATTTCATAGAATCTTCTTATTGAAGAAGCTCTTGCCAATGCAGGCTTTTGCAGTTAGTGCTCTTTCTATTAAAAAAAAAAAAATCAAAAATTCATATATTAGTATAAGAAGGCTTGCATATAAATATAGCACATTTTTAAAGTTTTGGGATTTATCATATATTTAACAGGTACACCTGTGTAATTGGGAAAGTAGAGTTGTTTATTGCTAGAATATGCAATATCTTGTACTAATTTTTCATTTAAGATAATTGATTGGGGAAATAAAATCTGATGTAAATACTGACTAGTATTTTTAGTACTAGTATTTTTAGGGACAAAGCTGGAAAACAGTAATGAGGAAGGTTACTTCAAAGTGATAGTAACAAGCAGCTAAGAATTTTCAGTGTAATAAAGCAGCAAAAGAACAGTGACCTTTTTGGCATTGTATACAAAGGAAGGCATTGTGGCGTATGTTTGTACGAGTGATTTCAAGTACAATGTGATAATGGATTCAGGGTACTTTTTCAGAAAGACATGTATTTAACTTGAACTTATATAATAATAATAAACTTGAATTATATGAATTCAATAAATGGCAAAAGTAAGTCTTGTAAAGAATGTAGAGAGTATGGACTGATTTGTGGAGAAAGATTAGAAATAATAATGTCTGTATTAATTGAACTCTGTATGAATGATACACGCCGAGTGTAACCTGTATATAGATCAGGAGTACAGCTATGAAGTGTGAAAAAAAACAGGTGGTGTAAAATGAATTCTTGCAAACAAACATCCTTCCAGTTGTAAACAGCAAGAACGGAATTCTCAGTGCTTGAAATTATTGTATGAATAGCTCTGACAGCTAGTTTATCCTCTGTCTCATTACCAAGTGACTTTCAATGACTATCTAGTGTCTGAAGGTGAAACAGTGTTGCTTGTTTTTGAAGAGATACACCTATCATAATTTTTGATTGAAGGAGGAGGGAGGATTTGTGCTATGTGAATTCAACTTTAAGTTTTGGTACAGAATGGCCTTTTAACTTTTCTTTGTTGTTTTTATTTTTCGATTATCCATACTTCCTTATATGACAATTTGTTTTTTTAAAACTTCATAGTAGAATGTTTCTAGTTTGTTTATGAAGCTTTGGTACTGAAGCTAAGAGTTTCAGGTGCAATATATTAATGCTAAAAAAATAAACCATAGTATTGGAAACTGAGTTGATAATATCAGCTGGAAAATGGGCTACAAAGATTCCTTACATTAATGACATGTTTTTATTCTCATAAAAATTATCAGAAATTAGATTGATTTTGTTCTATTGTGACATGCTATAGGAATTACGTTTTTTTTTTAATGCAAGTGTTGCTTAATAAGAGGATGTTCACAGTAGGAAAAGTAGTATCTGTATCTTGCTTGTTTTAATACCCCGGGGTCCACAACAGCATTTAGCTAGAGAGAAGAGTGAGTGAGTGAATCTTTTAATTAACCTCCATGATTATGCACCATGCCCTCTTCATTAGATAGTTCTAACAGGGAGAAAAGCCAGTTGTTTCTAATAATTTTCTAGTGCTTTTGTGGTTTGTATACTTCAGTGTTCTGAAGGTCGGATAGAACTACCAGACCATAAAATCCAGCCAGCGAGAGATCTGGAGCTAAGAGAGCTCAAGGATTTATTAAGTGATGTGAAACTCTATTGTTTTGTGCATGTGTTACATAATTGCTGTCAATGCAAGGCTGTTAAAATTCCCTGCTAGTAATAACACGAATACCATTTTATAGCTTCAAGAGGAGATAAAAGAAGTTTCTTAGTCAGCACTTCAACAATATCACAGCACATGTCAGTTTTATTATTCTGGGGCCTTCAGTTTTGGCAGATGCTCTCCATTCTGGCTGTGGTGTGGTAATTACCATATAAATTAAGCAGTGAAATAAGCTGAGTGCAGCCTTATCCCTGCTGCCTGTAACCAGGTTGCAAGTACTGCAGTGTGAAACAGGCATAATTCAGGCTGATTATATTTAGAAGGCCACATTTTGAAATGCTGGGCCTTTATCTCTATTCAAGTCAATTTTAAAAGTAAATTGAAGCTGTTTAGTTGCTGTGCAAACAGAAGGATCATTCTTTCTCCACAAGGTACTCTGCATAATAGCATTCCAGGAATTAGTTTAATCCATCCAGGTTTGATTCATAGCCACTAATTATATTTCAGCATACATTCTAATGCTTCAAATTATATGTGTCCTTACTTTAATGAGTTGTAACTAGTCCTTAAATTGGGAGCTTTGCACTTTTCTTTTATATCTAACAGGCTTTACTTCGGATTTTGTGGGATTAAACTACTATGGAAAGTCTAGGAAAGTGAGCCGAAATGAGTGGATTTGTTTTCTTCTGCTTTGTGTGGTGTTTTTTTTTGTTGTTTTTTTTTTTTTTCTTTTTTCCTAACTCAGTTAATTCTGCTTGTTTGGGAAGTCTTGGAAATTTTTAAATCAAGACTCCAAATGCAGATTCCTTAGATGATAGTTACAAACCAGACATTTTCCTCCATGTTATTAGTAACTGCATGTGTCAAGAGTGTGCAGAGATAATCAAGATGATGTAAGCAACAGATACTTTTTAAAATCAGAAAAGTTGTGTTGGAAAATAAAAGCCTCAAAAGAAAAATAGTGTATTACATAATATTTTTTTTTTTTTGGTAGTGCATTACAGAAGTCAAAGCATTTTAGAGAACTGAATATTTTATGAATGGTGTAATGGACAAAAAGAAACATGGCCAGGGTCTTGGTGAGCTGATGACAAAGCTGATGATGTAACTGCAATATTTTGATTTAAATTCTTTCAAATTTTATGTTACGGAAAGAAATAGAGCAGAAATTCATGCCATCAGGGTTAGGCTACAGTTTACTATCTGTTGCTTTACTAGACTGTTTTCTCTATAGATAAAATGTGAATCTGCAAAACTGTTTGCTGCTTTAGAGGTAACTTCTGATCTTTTAATAATATGGAAAGTAAAATTAGGGATTTTGATTCTTGTGCTTACTTTTCACCTCTGAGGGATAAGTTAAAACATATTAATAAAGTTATTACATTTATAAGAAGTATCTTTATTATATTAAAATTAGAATCAAATTAGAGCTCCTATCTTTTCAATTTTCAAGGTACTTTTGGAATAAAACCTTTTTCCCTGTTTTGGTGTGTTTATTCAGGTAGAGTGTTTGGATTTCCTTTTACATTCTTGAAATGGAACTGGCAGTGTAAACAGTGAAACAGAACTGAACTAATAGGATTTTTAATCTTTAAATATCAGAATTGTATTTAACTATAGTAGAAATAAACACCAATTCCAGAACCAATTCCAGCTCAGCTAATTTTATTATTTCTACTTAAACTTCTTTTTGGTGCCAGGTGTTTCTTTTTCTGCCAGTTGTGGTTTTTGGTTTGTTTTTTTTTTTTTTTTTTTTTTCCCTTCTAATGATATGTGTTGCTTAACAGTTGACTTATTTTTCTAACTGACTTTAGGTAGCTTTATGCATCATTTCAATGGCCTTTAGAAACAAAGGTGCTACATAAAAATAAGCTGTTCTTTGAATAGCTTGATTTTTAATTGTTAAATACTTTCATTGTTAAATATTAGGGTCATCTTTATGTGAGCATATTGAATACATTTTGATATAGTTAAACAAGGAGAATAGGCACCTCCAATGTACCAAACAGATGACACATGACATTAAATGACTTTTTCTTTTCTAGAGAATCCTATCTTTTTCTCATTTTTGTAAGTCCTTTCTGAGGAGAAGAGAAAATTAGATAAACTGTTTAAATAATTGTTTTCTATATGTGTATCTGCTCTATGCATTGTTATTAATTCTTACTATACAGTTCCTTCACTGGGGCCCTTTTGTATTTTCATTTTCTTAGACGTTAAATTGATTAAGACATGTTGTAATCCCACAGAGTCTTTAGAGAATTCACAGAGGACAATGAGTGGCCACAGAGATCTACCTGGGCAGAGTAGTTCTAAAATTTAATGCTGAAGTTATTACTTGGTTTTTGATACTCAGACCTTTCAGTAAATGCTTAGTTTAGCAGCCATGATTGGAATGTCTGGTTTGGTAAGACCTTCATGAAATTATTTTCTGTGCTTGACAGAAATCATCTGAGAACACAGCTAACAGTGGATAAAAAAAATTAATTGATGCTGAGAATATGGGAAGGAAAGACCTTGGTTAGCCATTAGAGATGTGTTACGGTTAAAGTTTGATACACTGTTGAACTTGCTTCACAAGCAAATACATAAAACAAAACAACTCCAAGCTATTAACTGTATTATACTACTTGATGACTTACCTGGATTTTTGCCAGGTGGAAAATGATTAGGCTAAATTTTACTTGTACTTTCACAGTTGACCTCCCTGTAATCCCATGGAGAAGAAAAAAAAACCCCACAAAACAACAACCAACCAAAACCCATGGGCAATAATATTTAATGGGGAAAAATGCATTTGAGTATTGGTGAACTTAATATAGCTTGTGGAAAAATTGCATTCCACCACCATCCTTCATTTTTAAATGTTACTAATTCACAACTTTACTTATCATTCCTTTACCAAAGATACTTGTAAATACAAGTAAAATACTTGTTACACCTGGCACTGTGGCACTGAGTATTTGATGTGTGTATCCAAGACATTAGTAGAATGTATTACAGTAACTCCAGAGACTGGATTGCTTGGAAAGTGCCCTTAACAGCTTTTAAGTTGCTTTTCCTTCTCTACTGTCTCTTGGCTTTCTGTTTGTATTCTGTTTATTATTATTTGCAGTGCTTCTCTTGGCATTTCATAGTATGCGAGTGGACTAACCATACAAAGCAGGGCAATGGTAGATCTTAGCCCCTGCTTGTAGAGTTGGATTGCTACCACCCATGGTTCTGTGCTGTTCCTCTTATGTTTAGTCAGTCTTGTATATGGAATAATACTGTTTACTTTTATGAATGCCATTGAGCATGCAAATAACTGAAAACAAATTTCACTGTAAGGACAACAGATTTTAGTGTGTACTTTTAATCTTGATTTATAATTTTCCCTCGCTTTGTTTCTAGAACACAGCATACAGCAAACACTTTATAATTGAATTTATTCTTAATATTTTCCATTTTAAAGCATTTCTGTGGTTTACATAGTAATAGCTTACTTGAAACTATAAGATGCCAGGTGATGTGCAAATTCACTAACTATATATTTAAGGTTATGTAAATTGAGTAGTGTTGATACACGCTTTTGGTACAGGATACCATGATTTCGTGTGGAAATACAGTGAATTTATTTATGTTGTGATGAAAGCTAGAGAGAATGGTCAAGTTATATGTTAATTTGTCCCCATACATCTTTAGGCCTTACTAGGTAATTTTTCACTAAAAAAGAAAAATTGTTGTCTTTAAAAAGCCTACACTCCTCTTCTAAATGTGACCAAATGTGATGTAGACAAAAGGAAACAAACTGTACAGAGTAAAGATAGGAATGACTTTGAGCTCTTTAACACAATGAAACTGCTTTAATACAAGTTGTAAAAGAGGGTAGAAGCAAGTAAATCAATACAGTATAGGAACAATATAATATGCAAGATTGAAAAATGCCCATTCTTGTGAGTTTTATGGTATAGCAAGCTCAATTTTTAATTTAATGGTTTTAACAATTGGTCTGACTGAAGTAGCTAAACACTGCCTATAGGACAGCATTTCAAGTGCAGTCTAATTAATCATTATCAGAACTTTGTGAGATAAATGCCCCCTGCAATGAGTTTGCTTCATCTACACAACAGCCTGTTGTCAGCCACGTCTGAGAATTGTAGGTAGTTTTGGCTTTGAAGCTAACCTTTCAATTCTTGGTTACTCATTATTGCAAGAAAAAAAGAGAAAAAACTTCTTAAAATCACACTTAAATATTATTTTGGACTGAAATTGCAGGAATGTTCTTTGAATCATTCTTGCATAGCCATCTACTGTAAAATGTATTAAAGTAGTTAACAAGCATATTTCAACTTGGTGAACTAGTATTACATTGGGACAAAAAAATGCAGTCTGCAAATAATTAAACAATAATTAAAACAAGAATAAACTAGATTTCTTTTAGTACTCAGATCATACTGTTGAAAGCTGATGTTCTCTCAGACTTTTGAGTTTCTTTTTGTCAAGAAAGGGGAAGTCTGCCCAAAGTTCTCTGTACTGCCAGATTGTTCACAGAATGCCTGTGTGCAGAAAGCAAAGTGGCTTATGCGTATTGCTTTACTCTGAAGGGTTTTTTTTGTAGATGAAGAGAGTTAGGCAGGTGTCAGATAAGTTCAGAGAGGGAGATTTCTTGCATAAGATCATTTATAAATCCATATATTATTTTTTTCCATCAATAATTAAGATGATTTTTTTTCCCGGAATAATCTGGTAATTCATATTCTATTAAAACACTACATCTGTTTCAGATAGGATACATGGAGGTGCTTAAATCATTACAAGAATGATCACTTTAGAAATTCTTGATGTTATATAAACAAGTGCACAATGTGGGAAGGTGGAATTAATTTAGTTTAATGTAGCTGTAGTCCTTCATGTGCATTCATGTGCTGTCTGTGAATGCTGTTTGTGCTTTGGCATCAGGTTACCTAAAAGGTATAAGAAAACTCTCATGCAGTTTCATCATTTGTACTTGAAATGTTTAAGGGACTTGTTAAAATCTAAGTCAGTTTAAGGTGTTAAGCTAAAGCCAGTCAATAATCTATGCTAATGACTGCCATTAGTAACATTAAAAAAGCCTGTTAGATTGATTTTTACCAATTTATCTTCTGAAGAACTAGAAAGTAGAGAGCTGTACTTTCAGTTTGAGCAGAATACTGTTATTATATATTTTGAGTACAGGATGAGTATTATTGCTTGGATAAAATAACAACTCTTTCATTCTCAAGCCCATCTAGTCTTAAGGAATGTCATTTATGTGGTAATTTCCTTCAGCATTTATTGCTTGTCTAAATCTTGAATGAATCAAATGGAATACATTACCTGTGGCATAGATTTTAAAATAAGATCATCTTGAATATGTCTTTGGGGGAAGGGAGAAGGGGGGAAGGACAGACAGATACTCTGCTGCTTCTTATGCTTTCTTAAAATTTTGTTAATTAGTCATTCTGAATTACTCCTTCTTTTGAAAACTGTGACTATTATGCATGTATGTTTATCTAAATAAAAATCTTTATAGGTAAACTAGTTAATTGTTTATTAAGCTATAATCTTTATGGGTTTTGGAACAGAGTTTATCATAAATGTTCAAGCTGGAGAATCAAGAGCCTTATGCTATGTTATGTTTTTGTTATTTTTGAGACAGAGAGAAAGCAGACTATTTGAAAAAGAAGATTTCAAACTGAATTAATTTTCTTGGAAACATTTATCTTCTTCCTCAATGTAGCTATTTTGTGTTTGAGCACAGTAGTCTTCACAATTCTGGAATAGAAAACTAGTGATAATAGAAACAGTGGCCTTGTATTGTGGACTAGTCTAGTGAGCTGCTAATGTACAAGTTGCTCAGAACATTTATCTAAACATCACAGATATTTTAGTTCAGCATAGAAAGTATCAGATACATAGTTTTGAAATAAATCGAAGAAAAAACTTCTCCTTTCATGTAGTATAATTTTGACTAAGAAGGTTTTCATAGGATCGTTTAGGTTGGAAAAGACCCTTAAGATCATTAAGTCCAACTATAAACCTAGCACTGCCAAGTCCCCCACTAAACCCTGTCTCTAAGCACCACATCTAGATGCCTTTTAAATACCTCCAGGGGTGGTGACTCAACCACTTCCCTGGGCAGCCTGTTCCAGTGCTTGACAACCTTTTCAGTGAAGAAATTTTTCCTACTATCCAATCTAAACCTCCCCTGGCACAACTTGTGGCTGTTTCTTCTTGTCCTATCACTTGTTACTTGGGAGAAAAGACTGATGCTCACCTCCCTACAACCTCCTTTCAGGTAGTTGCAGAGAACGATAAGGTCTCCCCTCAGCCTCCTTCTCTCCAGGCTAAACAGCCCCAGTTCCCTCAGCTGCTCCTCGTAAGACTTGTGCTCTAGAGCCTTCAGCAGCTTCATTGCTCTTATTTGATCCTGAATTACTTTTCTTACATAGTAAAGTTATCAATAAAATAAAATACTGTGATAATTTGAAATGTTTATGTAGTGTTTGAACATTAGTCATACCTCAGTTGTGCAAAGCAGTAAGGAAAAAGATCTAGCCATTCAAAATATAATACTTAGTCTGAAACACCAGTACGATACATAACAAAACGAATGACGTATATTTAGCTCAGTACAATGTCTACTTTGTATCTTTTAATTTTTTCAGAGTTAATACTTAGGTTACTGGTTTTGTTGGAAAAAAAGGAATGTTGATCGCAAAACCATTAAAGCTCCTATTATATAGAAGATGCTAGAATTACCATAATTCTGTTTATAGTCTGACAAATTTATCAGGGGCACTCATATAAAAAATAAAGTAGTAGGAAATGTCCTAGGCTTATTTTCTGTGGAAGAGAGAACAATGTATACAAGTCACAAGCATGTTACTCTTATGTTATTGTTTATAAAAGCAGGCCGGTAGTTTGGCTCAGGGTGTCTGAAATGTCAGTAGTTCATCTCTAGCTTTTGGCATCCTTTAATTATGATTGTGGTTTATTGACATATGGCTGCATATGTGAAACCTTGCTATAAGTGTGGTTTTGTTAGTGTGACAAGTAGACTAAACAGTGAAGGTGATTTGATTGTTAAGAATTCAGATTTCAAAGAGGCTTACGTCAGAGAAATGTTATTGAGTTCACTTTCATATCACATATGAAATACATAAAATAATATATAGTAATACTTCTAGACATAACTTTTTTCCTCACTTTTGTTTTCAATTGTTTCCTTCTCCAGAACAAACATAATAGCTCTGTTTAAAATATGTTGTCAGTATTTATGTATTTGGATGCTTCTGTGGTGTAGATTAAGTTTCGTAGATGTTTCCATGATGTACTTGCATTTACTGTGAAGTGGTAAAACAAGTGGTTTTGTTTGTTGTAATTATGTGCACATGATTAAGATTATTCAAGTGCACAAAGAAAGCTTATTTCATGTTTTAAGGGTTTGTCATTCTGTTTTCACTACTTCAATTGATATTATAAAGCCTGATCCTGCAGGTCCATGCTTGTAATATGAACTCAAAGAAATATCTCCTGTATGTATTTAGGATAAGCCTGTAATTTGCATTACTGGAAATTATGAAGTGACAGAAAACCAACATAATTGTGGCCAATATCCAGGAGAAAAATTTTAAAAATAATGCAGCAAAAGGTTTAAACCATTTCAGACATTTCTTAACATAGCAAAAATGCATACTTGTAGGAGAAAAGTGCAATTTTATGGATGCACATGGTAAGTGGAATATTTGTATTTTTACATTTTCTTTATGATAATAACTTAATCATGATCTCACTCCTGTTACAAAAAACTAGACAGAAATATTATGGCAGTCCAATGTGTGAAGTTTGAGTTTTGTGTGATTTTCAAGTTACCATTAGACTATCTTTGTACACATATGTGTGTATTTAGACATGTATGCTTGCTTGGAATGCTGTCTGCCTAGTCAGGCAACAGAAACCAGGGCTAAATTTTCAAAACACCATCATATCATTAAACTGTGCATAGTGTACATATACTGTGTGCAGAGTCATTTTTTCATGCAAATTAAGGTTTGCATATGTAGTTGCTGCTTTTAACATAGTAGTGTGGAGATTTGCTTTCACAATAGGAAAGTGCCCATTCTGTATACATAATAATAATTCTGTATACATAAGATGCATAACTCCAATCATGTGATGAAAACAGTTTTTGCATGACCAGATGAGACACTGCAAGGTAGCTATAGCCCCTTGAGATGGCTGGCTTTGAAAACAGCCCGTGAAAACAGTGAAGACGACTGAAAACAGGATAGTTATTCCTTTGTTTCCATTTTGGTAGTTGTCTGTTATATTCAGTCCTTCTATAAATCTGATTTTAAAAAGTTTGTTTTATCTCTTTACTTGTCATAGCACTATCAATCTTCTGATATGTAAATCATATCATTGCTTAAACAATGGTTCACATGCGTGAATTTTGTATAAAAGGATAAGAAACTTTTTTACTGTAGGTGTATTGTCTGGCTGGATGTGGTTTCTACCTACAATATTTAGATGTACTATTACTGATCTACTTTAAGACCAACTATTTTCTACTTTTATGGGAAACAGATGGAATGCCTGGAATTCCACTTACAAAAAGGAATCTGTATCCTGCTGAGTAATAGCAAGATGGTTGTCTTTTTTTTTTTTTTTTTTTTTCTAACTGCAGATGTAAAATTCAATACCAAAGGCATGCAAAATATTGAAGGTGATTTACTGCTAAGATTTAATATTGTTTCTTAAATTACATAGCTATAAGGAGTATATCTGGCGGCAGGATTAATTTCAAGAGATGTAGCTTCATCATTTGTTGGAGAAATATATTTCTAAAAGGAAGAAATAAAAGTCATAAATTTAAATCTTTCAATTGCTCATATTACTAGCATTTTTGATTTTGTATATTTGTTGCTGTTTATAAGCATTCGTTACATGCGTGTGTACTTCCTATGACTACCAAGTTTAGGTACACAGTGCAAATAAAATTGAAACACTTCGCAGATTGTGTTTTGCTTATGTTGATGACAGCGGAAGCTGGAGATGCTCAGAAGCTTGTTGAGAGATGTAGGTTTATCATATTCTTAAGAAATTTAATTACATTGTTCTTAAATCTTAAATATCAGGCACTTATGAAATCAGCAATGGTCCAAAAGTGTAGGTCTACTTACATCACTAACTGTAATAGAAATAAGCAGTACATATATAACCTTTTCTTATGAACTAGACATGTATCATTATTTTAAGGAGATGATAGTTTCTGTTTACTCAGCAAGATCTCTGACATCTTTTTCATTAATAGCGTTTTGTTGATATTATTTCCTAGTTTTCAGCCTTCTTTCAGAGGGAAAAGATGGTAGTATGATGATGATAGTTGGAAATAATACAGTAAAAGAACTTCAAGCCATTACTCAGTATGGAGCAGATATACTGTAGTGAAACAGGAGTTACCCTGTAGATAATACTTGCTCCTGTTTTCAAAGTCATTTGAATTTTGAATAAAATTAATATGAACTCTGTGACTGCATCCCTTGGATTTGAAAATTTTAGCAAATCATTGTTATTTTTATAATGAATTTAACTATTAATTTTCTTCTTTAATAAAATACTTTGGTTGGCAGGTGAAGAGATATGACCAGTTTTTATGTTAATAACATTAAAAATATGTAATTGAACACCGTTTTTGTGTTAGCAGATACCTGATTTTAAATGTGAAGTCCTGTATAAAAACTTTTGAGCATTTGTTTGTTTTTTTTAAATAATAATGACAAATAGAGACAAAAAATAGGACAGATGAGTCGGGTTGTAGACTGCTGTTCAGAAGCAGACCATATAAATACACAGTACATACAGACATTTTTTTAACTTTAAAGGAATCTTCAGAAGTAGTTTAGGTTTTGGGAAAGCACAAGAATACTCACTAATTTTTCCTATAACCCTCTGTTTGTAGAAAACACGGTGCTAATCAGTTAAGGACATCTAGCAGTTGGAAAAATCCCAGGTCTCTAGGAAATAGTTAACAAATGCGTTTTTTTCATGTTGGGAGAACTTTCTAATTTATAGTATTATTACTTGTAAATTCTTGGTACAAAGTGCTAGTACAAGATCATAATACATTGCAGTGCATATTGTGTCAAATTTCTAATAACACTTGAGTACATAAAACCTCTGTCTTCTATTATTGTTTATATGTTTAGGAATCCTTTTAATAACATCTGCAATTTTTAAAAATATCAGGATTAAAAGTGTGGGAGAACAATACTTAAGGTGCACCAATTACGTGTCTAAAGCCAAAGACTTCATGACTGAAGAAGTAGCAATGAGGTGTATGCACTGTTTCAAAGGGGGAAATAAGATTTCTGGGGCTGGAGATTTTTTGGAGTAATTAAAACACACAACTCTGTGCTGAAGTAGTTGGAATTTTGTTGCCTGATTAGTTTTTATAAATGTCATTATATAGCATTAAATACTTGGTTTCTAGATTTGTTTCTTTGTGTGATTAATAATGATGATTCTATTAGGACTGATTTACTGAGTCATCTAAGACCCCTATGCTCAGGTCATAACATGGATACTTAACTGGCTACCAGTTTGCCTCCTTCTTGTAGTTTGTTTTATCCTCCTTTGATTGTTCCCATACATTTTGCGTTTGGGCTTTTTAGACTATTTCAGGGAAATAAGTTTATTTTACTACTTCATTTCTGTATTTAAACCATGAGCATATTACCAGGTCAGTAAATGATGTTCAATAAATTAATGTGGTTAAGTCCAGGAGGACGAGTATTGTGTAGGTGCTCTTAAATAAAGACTGAGACTTCTGGAGAGAATGCTGTAATTTTGGGAGGAAATAAACTCCAAACAACCCACCCCATTTTCTCTTGACAAGTTTTCTGTGGTTGAGGACACACTCTTACTGAATATTTTAGAAATCATTCTAGGTATGAAATGTATATGAGAAGTTTGTGATTGGAAGTCATCCAGGAAACACTGTGCCGTAGAGGAAGCGATATTAAATACAGTTATATTGCAGACTCTAATTATTAAATATAACATCATCATGTTAAAAGCATTGTAATATTAGCCAAAGTGGAAGAGGGTGCAAATACATCTCTAGCCATTTTTCATATTATTTCTTATCCTAGGTAGATCACACCAATAACAAGAGGCTTAATGCATTAATTTGGTGTAGATGACACTGTTATAGGGAACGTTCAGTATTCGTAATGTTTTCTGAAAGTTAGTTTTTTGCTGCTTGTTTTTAGCATGACTGGCCATTTATTTATTTTTTATTTTTAGTGCAGGGTTACCTCTTGTGCTTTGTCTTTTTTCCCCACAGGTGATTTCAGGTGATAAAGTGACATGGCAATCGATAAGGTGAGCAGAGCTGTAGCTTCTGATTCATGGCTCTTGATAGAATTTTGAGGCAAATGTACTGCTTTGATGAAGTGGAAAATAGTTTTGAGGGTTTCTTTCCCCCTTCTTGTTTTTCAAATTTGAATTGTGTTATATTTCTTAGTGTTTCCCACATGAACTTCTGTTTACCTATTCTGATGTAATATTCCTTTCCTCTTCTCCTCTTTCTCTGTTTTCCCCACATCAGTGGTGGTCTCTTGAGTTGTTACCAAACCTCTGTGATGGTTGCAACCGACTCATCCCTTAATTTCTTACAATACCTTTCATCATTAGCACTGTTCCATGCTTTGTGTTGTCTCCTTTAGTTTATGTAGTTTTCTTCCTTGATCCCTGCATGCTTCTTCTCTTCCATGTCTTGTGCAAGAAATTTCTGATTTTTAGTCACCGTAGAAACTAGTCTTTGTAGAGAAAATAGAGAGAGGAGTGTAAGAATAGAAGAGCAAAATATAGAATGTCCTTTGAGCTCTTTTTCTCTCCTTATTTCAGAGAAGGAGGTAGAATCAGGATGGGAAATTCATTCCCTATTCTCAGTACCTTCTTAGAAGCAGTTTTTCCCTAGTGAGGAAGCACCTTGACAATCTGTACCCAGATGAAACGAACAGGCCTGATTATCTTTTCAAAGCCATTAAAAAAATATTAGAATTATTTTTCAAGGATTTGGATCTTCAAATCAGCATCCAGATTACTTATAAGTCAGGAATAAAAGATCATAGTCTATTTTATGAAAATATGTACTTTATGCAATGACTTTTATAAATATTGCTCTCAGAGTGTCTTACTACCATTAAACTGGATAATTTTCTTAATTATCATTGACATTGGAGATGTTTCTATTTATTTGAAGTTATAAATGACAACATATTTGTGGGTGTGGTAAAAAAGGGAAGAGATTTAACTGAAGACTTGAAATAAAAAGGTCTATTTAAAAATAGAAGTTATGATTACTGAATCCTTCAACAAGGTATTAAAGTGTTTATATATAATAAATCAGACCTATTACTACTTACAACCGTATTTTATATAATTGCTTTGCTACTAGTTTTCTGAGAGAAGTAGAATAGTCTTTTGCAATTCTTGAAATTCAAAATCTTCACTTTAGATGAATCCAAGCATGCCACTTTCCATGCTGCTTTAAAACACAGCACAAATCCCTGTTTGGCTAAAGCTTCACTGAGGCTGTATACATTTATTCCACTTGTAGTCTGTAAAGCTTTTAAATTCAAGGAGCTTTTAGTTGCCATTAGCGAGACTGGATTCAAAACCAGGTGGCAGAGATGAATAGACAATGTCTGTGAACAATGCTTTGAATTCCACATCACAGTACCTACCCTGATGAGATTCTTTTCTTCTTACTGAAATAAAAATTAAATAGCACACAGTGGATCACTGAATAATACTTTAAGAAATATGAAAAAAAATAGGTGAAGTTATTCTTTTGGTATCTTTGTCTGTTCCTTTGTTGTCTAAACTCAAACTGTTTTTAATCCTTCAACCCCTGTTGTTTCTTGCATTATTGCTCTCAATGCAGCACACATTGTTATTTCTGCCCAAGTTCCCTTCAATGAGAAAGGCTTGGTCCATTATCACTTCTAACTATGTATTGTGAGGAAGTATTGTGAGTATGAACTGCAGAGATATTTTTTTATTTGGAATACTACTGTGATTATTAATATAGCTGTATTTTTTTCTTGCTTCTCTTCAGTCTTTATTGGCATGAGCCTGCAGTTGGGTACTGAATTTGGTATTTGTCCTGAATGCTCGCCTCTCTAGAATACGTGACTTCAGGGGAGAAAAATTCCTCTGCTGTGACATCAATTAATGGTATTGTGTTGTATAGTAAGCATGAATGGCAGATAGCCAGCCAGTAAGAGGAGGCATGTAACTTCAGGTTCTTTTGTTGTAATAGTCAGAGTTAGTTTAAGCTGGATATAAAGCTTTGGTTAGTGCATAAAGTTCCATCACTTTTAGAAGATTAGATATGATTCAGCTACTAATTGGAGATGGGAGGGGTTATGGACACTTTTTTGAGTGTCTAGATTTTATTTAGTCGTGGGCTTCTTAGCTTGGATAATGTATCTCCAGAGAATAGGATGAAACTGGGAAACATTATTTACATAGGTGACCTACTTTTGTTCATAGTGATTATAACATACAGTATAAAAAGTGTTTTTTTCCAGTTTGAAAATGATATCAAATTAGGGAGGGGTGGGGAGTGACACCAATCAACACATTTGAGGACAGGGCTGCCATCTAGAGAAACTTCAGCAAGCTGGTGGAGTGGGCCAACAAAAACATTACAAAATTCAGCAAGCGTAAAAGCAATGTCCTTCACCTGGGGAAGAAGAACTGCCAACAACAGTACAGGCTGGGAAGCAGCAACTCCACTGAAATGGACCTGGGAATCCTGGTGGACAGGGGGGCTGAGCTGCATGGGAGCCAGCAGTGTGCGTTGGCAGCAAAGACAGCCAACAGCATCCTGGAGTGTATTCACAGGAGCAGAGCCCAGAGAGTGAGGGAAGTGATTAACACCTCAGCTCAACACTTGTTAGACCACATCTAAATTTTCTATACAGTTCCAGATGCTCCAGTTCAGGAAAGACATCAATAATCTGCAAAAGAGAGAAATCTGGGGGCTGGAGCACTTGCCCTGTGAGGAGAGGCTGAGATAACTGGTCTTGTTCAGCCTGGAGAAGAGATGGCTACTGATAGCAACATTCCAACACCTATGAGAATCATGGCTTTTCATGGTGGTAGGGCAAGAGACCATGGACGTAATGTGAAACAAGAGATTCAGACTGGATGAAAGAAAGAGCTTTTCCATAATGAGATCAGTCAGGTGGTGGAACAGGTTGCCCAGAGAGGTTGTTCCATCTTTGGAGGTTTTCAAGACCTGGCTGAATAAAACCCTGAGCAGCATAGTCACAAATTTAATTTCAGCAAGAGTAAAGAAAAAAGATGGTTCTGGATATCCTGAGGAGTAACTGAGGGCTAACAGATTACCTCTCCTAGCTGGATGAAGTTCAAGTCAATTTGAGAGCTAAACTAATATGACAAAGCTAAAATCAGAAGCAAGAGGTTAGGACTCTGAGTATATATTAAATGCCAACTGAGGAACTGAAAGACCACTTCCATAACTGTCTTGGATTTACCTTTTTGGAATATTCAGTTCTCCATGTATTCATATCATCTGGATATGAATAAATGGGTGGTGTTAAAATCCATTGAATAACTAAACATTTGATGTTCTTAAACTTATTTCTGAAATGGAAGTTCATTTATCTGCTTATTTAGAGGTTTAATTTGGTATGAATTTTAATGCCAGGTTTGTTTAATTGTTAAATTTTCTGCATATGATTACTTAATACTTTCCTGTTTAAAATGATTTTTCTTAATTTTTCTATCTTGCTTTTGTATTTATAAACACTGAGAGCATTGTCTACTACCACTTATGTTACTGCCCACTTTACAGATTTTTGCTTCTCCAACGTTGGGCAAATTTCCTTCTTTTTTGAGACCAAACTTGTATATATATGAAATGTATTGCTGCATTTCAGCATGTTCACTGGAAGTTGGGAATACTTAACATGCAATTATTGCTTTTCTCACAGAAATAATTCCTATTATTCTAAATTTCTTCATCTTAAATTAAGTCAAGATGTAATTAGAACATGTCAGTCCACCATGGTACTTCATTTTGGGTTTTGCAATGAAAAAGCTTCATATTTGAATGCTTGCCCACTTATCTCTCAATAAGTAGTTGCTGAGGAATGCAAGGTTCTGCAAGTGCTTTTTAAAAAATAAAAGATTGTACACATATTTGAAACCTGTACTGGGTATATTGCAATCATAATAAACTCTTACCTTATTTAAACTCAAGTAAAACTTGCTAGTTGATTTAAATTAAAATCAAATTTGCTAGTTGCCCTGCTAGAGACTTGTCAGCTTAGGACATTGTGAAGGTGAAAACATATCTAGCAAATGAGAGCCAGGTTGGATAGGAATGGCTTTCCTGACATGACTGCATTCATATGTTTATCAGTGCTTTTTATATATATTTAGCCCCTTCCTCCAATTTATAATACTTCTAAGAGCTAATGACCTTTATTCTGGACAGGCTTAATGCCTGGCACTTTTAAATTACTTTTACTGTCTTTTACCAGATTTAACAAAAAACCAAACTAACCACTAAACGTAACCCTTCACAGATGTTAGCAGGGTTATAGCACAGTTGTTTTAATAGAGCACAGCAACAGCTTTGTTGCAGGAAATGAGGGCAAATATCTCTTCCAGTGGAAACTATGGGAAGAATTTAAATAGAAAGAATATTACCCAAACTAGAATTTGATTTTTTAGGTGGTAAACCTGAAACCTGTATGCTTAAAGTGCCAAGGGATCTCTGTAGCACAGTTGTTAAAACCCCCAATTTTAGATCTCATTCCAGGTAAGGCTGGTCATATTATAGAACCTCCATATGTCTCTAAGACAAAGACCCATTATTTATTCAAAAAGTCACCCGAGTCATGAACTAGGAGTTAATCATATTTTTCTTGTACAAATTCTGAGCAGATTCTACTTATAGCATGCAAGATCACACAGATGGTAGATTTATTTTCTGATGTATTTATGTCTAATGATATTAAATGTTTGAATTTGAATATTCCCTGTGATGGTATCCTCAGGGTTGTGATATCCATCTGTAACTTCCTTTAGGAAAAAAATTCCAGTATAATTTAAATTTACTTCAACCATTCAGTCTTTCTAACCATTTTGGCATCTTTCTCATTAGTAATAGGTGATGTGAGTGTTAGTGCAGAAAAAGCCAAGGTATGGCTGATGTTTTACAAATAAGTTTATTTTAAACTACCAGATTTTATGCCATCGTGAACATGATAAAGTCATACATTTGTTAAAATATTAATTCTGATTTATTCTACTGTATTCCTCCTAACTAGTGAGAGAGTTACAAGGGGAATTAGTCAGGTTACAATATATTAATGAGTACATCCACTAGCACAGTATATTCAAAGAACAAAGATTCCCACTGGTTAGAAATGTTTGTAATATCAGCATTAACAGGAGAAACTAGCCACTGAAATTTCCTATACCATCAGAAGGCAGATTTTATTTCAACTTTAACCACCTGTTGAGATTAAGAATAGGTACACTGTCCAGGTAGTAGTGGTTGATGGTTCCATCCTGAGAGGAGTTAGGAGACTCACCAGCCTAAAGTACTTGTCTGGCAGATGAACTGTTTCTTTCTGGGATTCTTAATGTGAGGTATTGCTGAAAGGCTGTTGAGAGCCATCAGATGACCCCTACTCTGTGCTTATCCATATAGGTTGCTGTTGCCAAGAGTGTTCGTAATTTTTGACCATAGGATGATGTTTCACAAGCTATATATAAAGTAGTGAGGGGCAGAATGAGCGATGGAAGTCTGCAGGTAAAGGGGAATAGTAACTTGGGGATTAGTCCAGAAACTAGAGTGGGTATGTATCTTGATAACTGTTGGGGTGGAGGGGTGCATCTACCTATCTATACATAGATAGGTAGGTGGATGTTAGATAAGTGTATTGTTGCAAGAATTATGCTGAATAAATCATATAATTGGAAGTCTTAATATATGATTGAGGTATGTGACACAGTTGACGTGACTTAGTGAGAACTCGTATGAGTGGAATATTACTATAATGGGGTATAGCCTTTTCAAAGACAGGCCAAAGAATCAGGAGGGAAAAGCATATGTATAAAAAATTTACAGGAACCTAGAGTTACTGAATGATCTGGTAAAGTCTGAAGGGATAATAAGATAAAGTCAAAATGAGCAGACCACCACAGAAGAAGAATAAATGGATACTGAATTTTGTGAGCAGTTAGCAAAGCAATCTAGAATTTGGTGGTATGAATTGAGAAATGTATAATAGAGTAAATTTAACAAGCATTCACTGGTGACTTTTTTTTTTTTTTTGTTTTAGTAATGTCATAGTGCTTTTTTTTTTTTTTTTCATGAGGAAAAAGAAAGCAATTTCCTGGAATATATACGCTTTCTATAGACAGAATTTTAAGTAGTGAGAAACCAGCTAGAGATGGGTAAGTGAAAGGCAACTTGATGGATGTGACAGTGAAATGATGGTACTCAAAACATTTAGCAAAGAAAACAAAATAGAAACTGGATGTCAGGAAGACAACTCTGAGAATTAATAGAACTAAAGATCTCAGGGGAATAAGGATTGAAAGGAAAGCTTTTTAAAAACAACCACCCTCCCACCCTTCCCCTAACTTTTAAACTCATTTGAAAATGCAAAGGTCACAAGTGAAGGTAATCCAATTGCAAAGGAAAGATTGGGACTCACTTGTTTATTTCAAACACATTAAGATGGCATGTAATAAGGGCTAATAATGTTACATTAATAAGGTAGTAAGGGTGAATATAAAAGAAAAACGTCAGTTTAGAGAGACAATTTCAAAAAGGCTAAGGCTCATATGAGCTAAAATGAGCAATATATGTCAAGGAAAGCAACATGTACATTAGAAATTCCTTGTACTAAAATGAGGACCAAAACCCACCATTCAGTAAAGATCTCTCTTGTCATGCTAAGGACAAAGTTTGTAAATTTTTTTTTTTTTTTACATCAGTCTTTGCTAAAAAATTTGTTTCCAAGTGCTAACCTTACTTTTTCTAGTATCAGTGGACTAGCATCTCTATCCATAACTAAAAAAAACAAGGTAGATTCTGTACATAGACTGGTTGTTTTCAAATTAGTTGTTTCATGGACCTTATCACACTTAAATTACTGCATAAAGAAATCTCAGAAACATTAATAATCAAAATTAATGATGGCCATGAGAATGGTTACCAAGAGACTGGAAATGGTGAAAGTAGTGCTTATTTTTTAAAAATAAGAAAAAAGTGATGCAACAGCAAAAAGATTTGTCAAGAAAAATAGTGTCAAGACAAAGCACTTCTTCCTTATGACAGGGTAGTAGACAGAGGCCTTTTAGATAGAAAACACAGATTTCAACCCAACTTCAAACTATTTACACAAGCAGGCTAGAAATATTAATGGTTCACTGTCAAAATGTCAGTGACATGTGGCTCTGGAGGGATTTGTCCTTGGCTCAGTTTTATTCCTGATTTTCATTTATGCTCTGGAAATTGAAATGAGCATTATGCTTATTAATTTTTGGTAGCATGAAGTTGACAGACATGTCAATATCTTAAAAAATTAGGATTATATAGAAATGGTCTTAAAAAAGTTACAATGAAGTTCAGCAAGGTGCTACGATTAGAAATAACAGCACAAATACAAAGGAGAATAATCATTTAGGTCGAAAGTTTCTCAGATCATGAACTGCATGAGTCATACCATGTTGGAGAAAAGGTGAAACGTATGTTTCTGGTCTGTGCATGTTTGTTAGGTCTCAGTTAGAATTCCACATTCTCTTACACGAACCTTAATAAAGGAGCTGTGAACCATTTGGTCAGAGTGCAGAGGAGATCATCAAATAATCTCTGAATGCCTAAATCTCAGACCTAGAAAATATCTAAATCAATATGGAAAGAATTGGGGTGACTCAAAATGAATGAGAGAACTCTTGGGAGGATGTGGTAACAGGCTTCAAGTATCCACTTCAGCAAAGTGGAAAGAAAGAAGTTGCTTCCATAGTGAAAAGACAAAAGAACAATTGCGCTTGACTTGAAGAAGAAAAAAATCCAGATTAGATATTAAGAAAACAATAAGTAGCTAGGATTTTTGTGTAACCTCCATCAGCTAGAGGCCTGAAAACAGACTAGACAAAAGTTGTATTGGAAATGGCATGAGGATAGTTAATTATTTCTGGAGGGCTTGGAATAGATGATCTCTTGCAGTGTCTTCTAGCTGATTTTTCATGTTTGTTTTCAAAATGTCTAATTTTCTATATGGACAAAAGGAGATGTCACAGAATTACTTGCAAGTTAGAGTTAGATGTACTCACAACATGGCAGACAGTAGTGATAGGGAAACTCCAGTCCTCAAGAGAATTAGTTACTACAAGACCTGGAGTGGAGATGCTGCATAAGATATGAAGAGGCTACAGTTTCCTTTGGCAGTACATCTGTACCTGTAGAATACCATGTACAAACTACTGTAGATCTGAAGGCAATCCAGTAAGAGTCATCTGTGAACTATGTGCAGAACATCCTCAGGTAGTAAAGAAGAGAATTAAGCATTCTTTCACTAAGAGAGGATAGATCAACATGTACTGTGTAATGTAATTTATTTTTCATACGTTAACAGTCTATATAACATTGCCAAGTGTTTTCTTTGATGTATTTTATGCTTTATTCCATTTCTAATTCTGTTGCATTTGAAATCATTAAGTATGGATTTGATTCTTTGAGCAGTCATGAACCTTGATAAAAGTTAAAAATGCTTTGCATCTCAGGACATGCAGTATTAACTTAACTCGAGACCTGGAACTGGTTTCATAATGTGAATACCTTATTGTTGTATGGATCCCCTAGGAAAAAATGTGATCCTGGTACAGAACAGCGTTTCCCTACCCTGGTACAGAACAGTATTTCCCAATTTAGTACATAGATTTATTGGTCTAGTAAGGCACGTCTAGTAAATTTCTTGTTGTCAAAGAAAGCAGAATGAGACAAACTTATCATTTTGGTAGTAATATTTAAAAAAGGAGATGGGGAGAAAAGCAATAGGGACAATGACTTTGAAGAAGTCAGTTGAGTGTTAGTATTAATTTACGGATTTGTGAATAAAGTAAGAGCTTTCAGTCAAGCTCAGAGGCTTAAAATAATCTTTGAGCTCTGTGATTCACTTGGATTTCACGATGAGCTATAGCAAGCATCAATTTAGTTTTATTGCACAGATGTCATATGTCTAGACTTATACTAGAAATCTCTGGAGTTTTTCCTAACTTGTAATCTGGGGCTTGTTCTTTGTGGTGAAAGAAAGAAACACTGTGAACTGGAGGAGGTTGAGGCTCTTAAGTCACTTGCCTGTACACTGTGGGAACAGACATGATATTTAGCACAAATCCAGTAAGTGCTTGGTAAATTGGCTGCCCTTAAAACCAGCTGGAGGGAAAAAAAAAAAAAAAAAAAAAAAAAAAAAGGTATATTTGAGGGTAGTGCTCAGCAAGACTGGCAGAGAGCACTCTTTGTCCCGAGAGGGTTGGGAGATAAAGCAGAAGTATGCAATTTCTGTATGGATTAATGGCAACATTAAGAATATGAGTATTGTATCACTCTGTGCCATCTCTCGTTCTAGATAGAGTCCATAAATATGACTGCAGCAGTGGCACTAGTACTGTCAATGGAGTTGTCATTCGAGTGGTTTCACTGTGCACTGCAAATGCTGTCTGGAAGATCCTGAGTAGATTCCATAATAGCTGACCCAGGTTAAGTTCTCTTGCCAAGGTTTTCCTGCTAACAGCTGTTTTCAAGATCATTTATGTATGGCTTCACAAACAGCAGCCATCCTGTTGGATGGCAATCCAGACACAACTTCAGACTTGCATATGCGTTTGATGTATTTGACACAGAGCAGTTTTGTACTAAAAAGTTCTTGGTAAGTGTTTAACTTGACAACAAATTGCCGTGTAAAATTCAGATGAATTTCATCTGTCCTTTCATGTACTTAGAATATAAGATGTCTGGGTTTTTTTGAAGCTTTGTTTCCCTAGCTATCTTATGTAACCCAATAATTGGCTGATGATTTTGTTTTTTTAGAGTAGTCAAGTAAGCAGTAACTTTAGCAAGCTCAGTAAAAGATGTAAATGTTTGTGAACAATGTGTTGTTAAAGTGTTACAATGATTTACAGAGGTTGTTAAAGGAAAATTAATTAACTTGGTGTTAGAAGATGAAATGCGAGATAGAGAGTCATCCTTGCGCTTATTGGTGGTGGCACATATTGTTCTAGTTTTTTAAGAAAGAGCTTTAAAATCTTGTGTTGGTTAAGAGATTTCAATTCCTGGCATTGTGTGAATTTTTTTTTCAGACACTCCTGTGTAAGTATTTCAAGATTATGATAGTTTAACTAGAATCAGAATGCAATCGGTGGAAACTAGCTCACAAATCGTGCTTCACAAGCATTATTTTCATATCTTTTCCTTCAGAAGGAAAGAGATGGATGAAAACTGAAATGCAAAACATTTGTTTTAAACATAAGGGGGAAGAAAACACCTGTACAAGTGATTGAACACTGGAACAGGTGGCTAAGAGGTGGTGGAGTCTCCATCCTCAAAGAGAGTCAGAACCTGACTGGACACAGCCCTGAGCAACCTACTCTAGTTGACTCAGCTTTCAGCAGGGTATTTGGACTAGGAAATCTCCAGAGGTCCCTTCTAACCTCAGCTATGCTATAATTCTGTGATTCTGTATCTGATAAAATGTATGTATTTCTTTGAAGAAATCTGACTAAATATTTGATATCTCTTACATTAGTTTCTTTGAAACAGGTGACTTTTGCATTTTCTTATACTTTTTTATTATTTTATTGTACATACTATATTAGTTGACTGTTTTATGCTGAATAAAACAGACAAGCCCAGTATTATTCATGTTTATCAAGAAAGGAGGAAATGCTTTAAAAGCATGAATATGA
This sequence comes from Tyto alba, assembly GCF_018691265.1. Classification (NCBI taxonomy): domain Eukaryota; kingdom Metazoa; phylum Chordata; class Aves; order Strigiformes; family Tytonidae; genus Tyto; species Tyto alba. The sequence continues at coordinate 13,509,491 of NW_024881280.1, forward strand.
GGCTGTTGGTTACCATGCATATGAACAGCATACTTCACATTTTATTTTGACAAATTACATCGTGGTAGTGTCTAATGATAGTAATCCTTGGCTTTTGGCAAGGTTGGGATAAGGTGCCTGTCTGAAAATAGTAAGAGTGGAATTTTGTCTAGATATATTTCTCTTTTTTGGGGAAAATAAGTAAAAGTGCTAAAGTATATATAGGAACCCTAAAGGTCTTGTGTTTTACAGGAAAATAAATCCTCTCAAGCAGAGAAATAAAAGTAGGCATTTAATACTGCTTTACAAGAATTTCTCTTATAGGTAGATGTCAAGGGAGGTGATGAGCAGGAGGGTCAAACTACACTCTCTAGTGGTTCTCAAGGACCTCGCCCCCAAGCAGCCCCTTGAACAAGCCAAAACTAGAAAGGGAAGGAAGTTTTTTAAAACCTTTTGCCTTTTACCTTCCGTAGGCTGTGAATTCCTTGTTGCTATTAAAAGGTCCATCACATCTGGATACTGTCTGCTCAAACTCCTTGTAGTTATATGACAAGAATACTGAAATATGCAGGTGCAAAGTATGCCATGGCATTACCTCATGGTATTTTCTATCATCTGAATTGCTCACATGTTCAAAAGGTAATGTTCTCTTCAGATAGTAGTGTAAAATGTGCAAGCTAATTGCATTCAGAAAGCTACCTATGGCACTCATCTTTAGAAATTATTTTAATATGTTTCATAATGCCGTAATTTTAATTCCAGTTCTGTACTTCTATGGTGTCAGACATACTGTGCAATAGGGGCTGTGTAGCTAGTTGGCAATCATAGGATATATAGCAGTCAGGATTAAATAGCAATAAAGGATTCACTGAACTGCACTAACAAATCAGACGTGATTATAGTCTGTGTCAATGCATATGCAAAGATTAGAAGATGTGTGCTGATGAATAGACTGTAGTCCATTTGCTTATGTTACTTTTCTTTGTGTGAGGTAACTGAAGAGAAAATGATAGTATATCATCCTAAATTATATGTAATATTTTATGAAGGCAGTAGTAATTGAAGAGGTTGAACTAAACATTCCTTCATTTTTATGATGTATGTCACCTCTCATTTTTAGCTCTGTTGATCAATATGCTTTTCTCTTTCCATTATTTTTTAGTAATCTTACCATTATATGGTTCTCAGTACAATATTTTGGTTTTATGTTCAAATAATGTGCCATTTAATCACTTGTGGTATCCTACTGTTTCTAATTTCTGTTTTCAGAAGAAATATAGAATGCAGTTTTCTCTTCACTTGATTTTTTTGTGCATAACTTTCTCAAACTCTACATATTTTTGCTGTAATCTCAGTTCTGCAATCACTTGTAGGAATAAAAACACAGCATCATGCAAAGTGATTTGTAGGTCTGAATTCTCATTCTAAGATAACCAATATTGCATAGCTTGCCCATATTAGTATTCTTTCTTGCCATCATATAATATTTTTGGTTCAAGGAACTTGGAGTTCTCCAGTCAAGTTCTTTGACTGAACCTTTTCGTCTCTTAGCAGTTTTTTTCAGATAGATGAACTGAGATCTAGTAAGTGACTGAACAGGAAAACATCAATAGAAAAGCCGGGAATAGAAATTGGATGATAAACATAATTCACCCTTTTATGAGTACAGTATATTTGCTCTTTATTTCATGCATGATAGAAACTGTATATAGAACTTTTAGTAGCAATTGAAGTTCAGCAGGTTAAACTCCTCTTGTTTAAGTTGCAGCAGCTTCAGAATAGCCACAGATGCTTTTTAAATTTAGGATCAGGTTCACTTTTATGTTTGGACAAGAGTTTGAGTAAGGCGAATTGGTTCCCTGACTCTCAAACTGTTCTTGTCCCAAGATCTCTTGGCACCTTTTATGTAGTGCTCTAACTTCAGACAAGCATGATTTTATACTGTAGCTATAATCAGATGTAAATGCTTGGAGCTGGGCAAGGCTTTCTCTCCCTACTTTGTTACAGTATGCCCCTTTTCACATAGGCAGTAGAGTACTTGGGCCTCGGGGCTGTCTAAAAGCTAGAAGATTCCCTCCTGGAAGAGCTCTCAACTGAATACTGCTTATTAGAAACAAAAAGGCTTCATTTGGAGAAGGGAAGCTGTCCTTTTAGTTCTTATCTCATTATATTGTATTAACAAATACCCACCACAACTTTTTTTCTTTTTTTTTTTTTTTTTCACCCTCGGAGTAACCTTTTAAAGTTTTCAGCCTGAACTCTGTTCTTGTGTCGTGAGAAAAAGAAATCTGAAGTTCCTCATTATAGAAATTATTAGAATTCTTTGATGAGTCTTGTTATTATTCCTGGATAATTTTAAAAGATGTATTTTTTCCATATGGCTCATTTCATGAACATATGGATCTATTTTGTGGTTTTGGAAGATACAGTTACCCAGATTTTCTCTGCATGTCCTGAACTCAAATATTGGGATTTTTTTAAATTATATAATTGACTACCTAGTACTACAGTATAGGAATTTGCATTATATGTATCCACTTCAGTTACATTCTTATTACATTATTATTTTGTGCTGTTTTCATCTTCAGCCTCTTCCTGTGTCCATTCTAATATTTCTGGTTTTGTGAAGAAGCCAGTAAATGATTAAATTAATTGATTAGGGTGTGTGGTGAGTATATGCATACTTACTTGCATACCCTTATCGCCACTCCACATATATGGATATAAATCAAGTGAGTGAGAGAGACTTAAATCACTGATTCCTTTTCATTAGAGAGACTTGACTTGTTTGTTTTTTAAACAGGATGTGAATTTTTACCAAGTAGGCCCTAGGAACAGCATGAGAGAAAGGTGGATACAGTGGCTCAGCTAACTCTCTGCCCTCCCACTCTCTGCCAAGTAATTTAAAGCTGTATTGAGTGAATGTATGTTAATTCCTGGGCTTTCTCTGGAGTTCAGGATAAGGATTATGTGGGTTTAGAATAGTATTCAGAGCAGTCAGTTTACTGAGCTGGGAGCAGCCTAAGGCTAACTTATAAGAGCAAAACAATCCCAAAACCCAAACCTGTCTGGACTCTCACCCTTTCTGGATCTTAGGTATTTTATGTGGGCTCCAGTCAGGTTCTTTTGTCTTAAAATCTAAAACTCAGAGGAAATTTATAGATCTAGGCACATTTAAAGCAAATTTGTTTCAAACAAGAGGTCTTCTAATTATTCCATATATCTGATTGTTCAAACATTTGCCTAGCAATAGTAGAACTAAATTTAATTCTTTGTAAACCCACTATTTTAATCTACATCTGTGATCTTCTAAGAGAAAACCATCCAACCTCAATAAGCTATAGAATAGATTCAGTGCAATACTATTCATGGATGTTGTTGAAACTGGACTCTATCATGTGAGGAAAGCCAAGCCCAAAGAGGTCATGCCTTAAAAGGTGGAAGATGTTACAACCTAGTGCTTAGCACATCCAACTCTGAGTAGGAGAGAGAGTGCCATAATCCCCTTTCCCAAGAGTGACTTGAGGATAAATACAAATACATCTATGTTGTGTCTCTCCCCTTGATATTCTCTCGGTACCTCATTTTATGGCTTTTTAGGGGGGAAGGGAACTGTAGGGAACCTACAGTCTATTGCTCCCATTAGCCAATATTAAATTGGCTCACATAAAACTACAAATGAATGACCCATGTAGGGAATATACATCCAGTAATACATAAAGTAAAATATAGACTGCATCAAGTGCTTTAAAAGAATTTGTATATCGAGTGGTGTTTAATACTATAAGGAGATATATGCATGAACGGATTCCACAAGGCAAGAACAAGTTGGTTGTGCTTCCTGCCAGGCAAACCAGTGAGATCCAAAACAATTAATTCTTAAAATTCCAGAAGGAAATTATTTCTGATGTCTCTAAAAATGATACAGTATCATTGTGTGGCTCAGAACCATGATGTATCTTTCTTAATTAAAACTCATTCATTTTAGCACTTAGATATAGGTCTCAAATTGTGCCAGTGAGGCTGGTATACACACATGTAATCACATTGTAGAGGCTATACTGCTACACAGCATAATCATTCTAGGTTGCAGCTGTTTCCAGTCTTGGTATCTATATAGATTTTTATGTATCAAACAACAACAGGTTAGATATTTATGTATGGTTTTATTATTGTCATTAGCATTAAAAAAAACCCAGATACTTAGAACTTCCATCTGTTCTAGTATGTGCTTATTGCATCTTATACAGTATATTAATGCTAGAAACTGCTGCTAAACTGTGTTTCCAGAGGTGTATATTTTTCTATGAACATCTGTTATGCTTGTCTTAACTTGATATGTGAACTGTGCTTCAATCAGATCCTTGGTATATTTAGCTTGAATAATTTGCCCATCTATCCTGAAACTCCTCTAACAGTTTGAAATATTAATAAGCTTAATGGAAAAGCATGTTAACCTAAGCAGTCAGTGTCATTGATTAAAGAAGTTATGACTTTTAAGTTTTTATCATGTACCCTAAGCTTCTACTTTTTGTTTCAAAAAATATGATCTGTTCTTTTCTCAATGCATTTTAACAGGCACTCTCTGTGGTAGCCTAATGAATAAGTTGCTTTCTGCTAACTGGCCAGAAGAAGCATGCAAAACACTTGACTGTGTCATTGCCTACTGATTCAGTAGCTGTGATTCCACATAACTGAGAGTAGTGTAGTGTCCTCTAAAACCAACAATGTCATCATTAATTCATCAGAAACACAGCTGTGAACTTTGGTTGTTTTTTTTTGCCAAAGCAACCAGGCAAAAACATTCCAATGTGCAGTAAAGAAAGTTCCAAGCAACTGGGGTGCACAGCGCTTTGTGTTTAAGCCATTGACCTTGTAATGTGATCACACAGACTTTTTGTAAATTAATCTTTCAGATCTTATGAGTGACATGCGAACTTTGACTTCATGGGCAAAAGGCAGACTCTAGTTCCATTAGAGTCACCTGTATCCCAAATGCAGGATAAATTTACATTACTTTCTTTTGAAAAACATGAGTCTTTTGGTGCTTTCATATCTTTTACTTGGGGAAATATTAGACTTTTTTTCCTTTTTGTGCGGTGGTGTACATCATTGAGTATAAATCGGATTGTCCCAAGCTTCATTTAAAAATATATTTTTGCTATTCCTATAGCAATTATACGTTTCAAACTGCAAAACAACTTTTCTGTGAGCTACATCCAGCTGTACTAGTTTACATTTTGGTAATTTGTTTGTTATTTCTAGAATTGGATTAATTTCCCTAAAAGCAAAATTTCTTAGAATCAGTGTTTACACAGCTGTTTTGAATTATATTTTGTATATGAGAATGTTCTGCAGAAAATAGCTGAAAAATTCAAACACTAAAATATTCCTGTATCATCAAGACGTTATTTTCTTAAACTCTGAGTCTTTTTACTATAAAGCCTTTAGATTTCTACATGAGCATAATTATTTTTTTGTCCCTGGTGCAGGAAAGGTGGTATGCTTATGCTTAGTATATGCTATTTGGGCCATCTCATTTCCTGTACATCTGTCACTTGGCTTGTGGCATTCTCTTTGGTGATGAGGAGGAGGTACAGGAGGCTGCCCAGCATGGCTGTGTGACCTGTCAAATGCCATCGTCGCTTCTAGTTACAAACAAGTATCCGTGTCTTATTTACCAGGCATGGGTTTACCAGGAGATGAGTAAGTGGAGAGAAGGAAACGTGTACTACAACATAGAGTTATGTACCTGTTAGCCTGTAGCTTCCATAGGCAAAGCAACTTGTTGTCTCTGTAAAGAGAGTAAAGGTTTTCTTGCTTTTTATCTGTATGCAGATACCTGTCCTTCTGATTACATGAACCAGGATAATAACAATAAGGAACTGCAACACTTTGAATGCATGTACTTTTCTAGATGTCTTTTGTTCTGGAAGCACAATGGAAGGTGCTGAAAGGGGTTTTTATTTCTAAGGCCTAGAGAATTAAAAACTATTATAAGCTTAGTGGCAGAAGGTAACTGTGAAGTTTTTTCTCATCACCCCGGAATAAAAAGAAGGAGGTTGGCTCTCCCACCTGGTTTTATAATGCTTATGATGTTTCTAGTTTGTCAAGGACATAAAATACGTGGATTTTGGTTATAATAATGCAGGAAAATTATCATGCCAGCAGGAATATGGTAATTGGTACTGTTGCACGTTTATTGTATGTGTTAGACAAGGCTGAGGAGAAAATACAAGGGTATTAATAAGCGATCAAAACTGGGATTTACTTTAACAACTAGACCTTCTGAAGAGTGACCTCTGTAGTTAGGCAAAAAAATAATAATATTATCATTTTTCATTTCTATTTTAAACAGCTGTCAAACCTCAAGTAATATAATAGATTAGCACTTGTTTTATCTCAGTCTTAGCTTTTTTTATTGTTATGTGGTAAATATAAATTTTCTGGTAATGTAATTTTGAATGCTTCAAGATTTAATTCCTGTTCTTGTAGTTACTGAAAGGGTCTGCCCCGCCCATTCCTCAAAATCACGAACGGGTGCAGGCAGGCTTGAAACTCCAAATAAAATGTTTTCCCTGGGGCAATATTGTTCATCACATTCTTCCTAAAGGCTTTTGGGTTTTTGTTTTGAATGGAAATAGAAGAGCCAGATGCAGGTATCTAATTTGAAAATACCCTTCTATTGTTTAGAAAAGAAAAAGATTCTTCATTATTCTCTTTCTTTTTAAAAAATGTTTTTTCAGCACTCCATAAAATGTATGCCCACGTTGACAAGCACAGCTACAACATGATGTTTACTATAGAAACTTTGCACTTGCCCTAAACACAAAAAAAAAAATACAATTCTTTATCAGTTCTTTCTCTGACCTCTCATAAGCAGACACTGAGATGTGGCAAAACTATCCATACACTTACTTGTTTATCTACACTCCTGTACAGTGATTTTTCTCTAAAAGCCAATGACCATTTAATATATTTCAGATGGGATGTTTCTTAGTGAGTGTAATTATTCATGCCGGGAATTGAAAGGGTTAGAAACATTTCACAAGCAGTAAATGGGAACTTGATTTATTTCTTTATCTGAGACTTAATAGTCGTGCCAATTTGATGTAGAATTCTGTTTTGGCAATTGACATAACTACAAATATTCCCAACTTCTCTTTTTCCCACAAGTTGTGTAATTTTTGTTACTGTTAAAGCTCTAGATTTTTGCAATGCCATAATTGCACTAGAATCTTTGCCTCTATCAAAAAAGAGACAAAACCAAACCTTTCTTTAAATCTGTAACAATTAAAAAATCAAAACAGGTAAAAATTACAGTTTCAGGTGTACTAGACTGATATGTTTGGAGAGGTGTCCAGGCTCTCAGTGTTTGAGTGCTTGCATTGCCAGTACATGGCAATACTGTACATGCTTTTTTATTGAACTTGTGGAATGAACTACAACAAGACAATGAAAGCTAAGCCAGTGTGATACATTATGAGTCTTGTTATTTAAAAACAGGTGTCTTTACAATTCTGTATTTCAACCTATTTCTCGGAAACACGTTTCCGAAAAGTAGTGTCTTCCATACCTTTTTCTAATCCTTTGATTTACCAAATTCCTGTTGTAATATTGATCTCTACTCTTCCCATTTATTCTCTTTTTGTTTATTGTTCTTGGAATTGTATTGTCAGAAGGGCTTCAGTTTTAAAACAGTAATTTTTAAGCAAAATCCTAAACTTTCTTTAGATTTTAGGTGGATTGAATTACAGTCTAAGGTACTGGTGTGTCTCTGCTGCCTGGGAGTACCTTGGGGAGCTACAGTTGATGTGAGCACTTGCCTGAGGCTCTTGATTTAGGTGGCATGAATGTGAAACAAAGAGAAATACTATCATCTGTATTAAATGCAGAGTCAAACCCCACATTTATAACAGAAACCGTGTGCTTTTCCCCTTAACTTAGGTAATTGAGATTGTACAGTACCTATATTACTTCACTGCAGAACACGGCAGGTTTCTGTATCTTGTTATTCCACATATAGCAGAACTTCCTTCATATCATACTTCTATTGGGAGAGAACATTTCCGTCTCCAAAATATATATCACAGGTCAGGTCTACCATATACATGTATATGTTATATAGAAAAAGTCAGTATTCAGAGCTGCCTGTTGCTATTGATACACAAGGCTGATTAAGAAGTGTCACTTTAAAAGATATCCCTAAAGAATATCAGAAAATGTGGTCATCATCATAAACTGTTATTTTGTTATTTAAGCTTCTGTCTGTAGTTGATTTTGGTGAGTCTTTATGGCTTATTGCTCCATGGGCCAGTCCTTGTTTTTAGTGAGACCAAACTACCTAACTACATAGGTCATCTAGATCATGTGCTTCTGGCTTCCCTGTTTTCCTTCTTGGATGGAGGCATTTTTTTTAGTTTTATTGGTGTTTAGCACTTGTGATGAGGTTTCTTATGTTATGAAGAAACAAATCTCCATGCCCTTAGTTTTAACGCTATTTATATTTTCTGTTCCCCCAATAGATCATAGACCTGTAAGTATTCTTAAAACACTTGAGATTTTGCTACAGTAAGATACTGTGGTACCATTATGCTACAGTGTATCTTTTTCTTGGAAAAAATAAAAGCCAACATGACCAAAAAAAGAAAAATAAATGGGTTTTTGTAACAGAAAACAGCTGCAACCACAACAAGGCATTTTTGTCTACTCTACTGGCTTTGCTGAAAATTAAAGCCACAACTTAATAATATTCAAGGAAGATATTTCTATGGAATGAAATCTGTTAAATGCTTAATAACAAACAGTTAAAAACACAAAACAGGATGTTTAAGAAGCTGTTTTTGAATGCCAGATAGCCTAGATTGCAGAAGTTCTGCTTCTTCAGTAGAGGCTAGAAAATGAAAGTCTTATTCAGAATGATGGATTGTAAATACTAATTTAGGAATTTGTGTCTTACATTTTTGCACGTTCAGAGTGTTCAATTAGAAACAGCTTGCTTTCTAACCTAAGAATACTTGAAAGTGTATGAAATAAAGTGCTTTAAAATAAGGGAGCTATCCGTTTGTTGAGAAAGATTTTAGAAATAAGAGAAAACTTATACAGTGACTCATATTTTGTACAATGCTTAGTTTTTTCTATCTACAAATGCAGTAGATTAGATGAGCTAAATGTTGAACTAATCTGAAGTTAGAAGAGATGAATTCTTGCAAAGCATCTGTTGACAGCCTTGGAATAGATGGATTTAAAATTTAAAGTGATTTAAATCAGAGACTTCTATCACAGTTTAGTATTTAAATCAAGGGGGAGGTGTTACATCATAATTTATGCAGCTATTAAAATTCTTAAGCTTTAAAATTGTTTTTCTAAAGAACAGTTGACTTGTATTGTTCAGTGACAACTAGGATATGTTGATTTTTAATTCAATACACCCATTAAATTAAGTCAGTACCTCTTTGCCCTAGCCAAGAAAATATACTCTATGCGCATTTAATTAAACAGTTTAATGTATGTTTACTTACTATTGAAACGTAACTAATTTTTTACTATATGATATATACAAGAGTCAAATATGCTGTACAGTTACAGCCAGGATTTGGATCTCAGGGCAAGAAGTACAAGAACACCACGAACACTGGTTGCGGTTAGGGAGGAGAATAAAATAAGATTATAATATTTTAGAATATCTCTTGGACAGAACCAGGTTTCATTATGATGTTGGAAATGTGTGAAAAAAACCCAATCCAACCTCTGTTTAAAGCTACTTGCTTTCTTGTTAAAAGGAAGTATTACCTGAAGTTAATGGATTGATCCTTTTGCTTGAAAACTCCCCATGATTTTAGATATCTTCTTTCATTTGTTTTTATTCATCATCACAAGATCAAAACTAGTTGCTTGCTTTTCCAGCTCCTGTTTGCTTTCTCAAATTCACGTGAAACAGGGTTGAACTAAAAAAAATCAGAGTAAATTCAAATGCATAAAATACCTCTTAGTACCTCTGAAAGAGACTATAATTATAAAAAATTGGCTTATTGGTGCATTTAACTCAGCACTCAGCTGCTTAGGTAGTAACAATTCCCAGCCACTAATAAAACACTCTTCATAAATTGTTTTTGTTTGCATATAATTTTTTCTTTAATGTATAATGGTTTATATTTTAGGAAGGTCAGACTTCACCATATTTAGCCATAGTTTCACACTTACCATTATTTTAGGAAAGATTATTTAAATAGGAAAAACGCCTCTAATTTAATTTAAAATAATTTCTATTACCCGTTATTTGCTTTTGTATTTAGGTATTATATACACTATATTCAGAATTTTCTTTGATATTCCTTTGTCAACCATTTGCTTTGGGGTGTAAAACCTACTATTCAGAAGTTAGGGCTTATGCATAAGTCTTATGTTATATTAACTCCTAAAATGACAGAAAAAGCTAGCATGCTAATAGAAATACATATTTTAATGAGTTATAGTTGATATTTTAACTGTTTAGATTTGAATGCAATACTGTTTAGAGTCTAAAGGTTACAGATACCACATTTGGTTTAGTTAATGAAAATGGAGCCTCAGAGTCATGATCTTCCTAGAATGCCTATATAGGCAATTGAGAAAAATAATTATGTAATCTTCAATTACTTCTAAAATGTTAAATTTTTATTAATAAATACATGCCTGATAGGAATGTTAGAAACTTTAAATCTGTGTGACATTTTCAAATTTTGTTTCCTAAAGTTACCTTCTTAAAACATTTGTGAGGCTATACAAATTTAGATTTTGATGTCTATGGGTAAAAACTTCATTCTAGTATGCAGGCACCTAGAAAATGTAGATAAAAAGCTACCTTGAAATGAAGCTAAAAATGAAAGTAAGCTTCAGAAAATGAAGGGTAAAAAGTATTACTTGTAGCAATTCAGAAATAGAGCTTTTTGGATCTTTGAAAGTTATAAAATTATTTCCATATGCTTCCAAAAAGAAATTCACACTTAACAGCCACCAAACCCTCTTCATTCTATCCTAGCATGGTACCATGCAAACTCTGCAGCTGCAAGAAATGTAGCTTAGTGTCTATGGTATCAAATGAAAAGACAGTTACTGTAGAAGATATTTTAGCTTCCTTTTTTTTTTTTTTTTTTTTTTTTTTTTTCCTACTTCTGTCACCTCTGGCAACCAGTTGCTTTCTCTTTATAAAATCTACAGGCTGTGGTAGAGCTGATGAAGCACAGTTTTTCATTATTTGCACATTCAAAGCACAAGCAATTGACTGGATATTTTTGAGAAAGATAAAATAAAAACAAGTATTATGCCTCTTTGTAATGGCTAAAATATGCATGTTTAAATTAGTTTTGCCTGCAAGAACTTGTCATAATTATTTTTTACTTGTATAACCTGTAGGCTATCTTAAAAATCAAAAAGAAATGAGCTGCTACAATTACTATGTCTCTTCTTCATAATTTTCACTTACTTTTCTACTCTAAATAAGAGCAAAATTGTATAAACTCATGTCCCTTTTTGACTTCTGTTAAGATTTTTCTTTGTCAGAGAAAGGGGGGAAAATTCTTTAAGGTTTTTTATTTTCAATTTATTAATGAAGTACCTTTTATCTTCTGAAATTTTATACTGTTTTAAAGTATGTTTTTTTAATGGATATTTTATACGTTTCCATGAGGCTGCTAATGGCTTTGATCTTGTGGTTCTGATGGCTCATGATGTTACAAGTTGAATTATCTTTTCATACCAGATGCCCGCTAATCTCCTTCTCTTTTTTTTTTCCTGGTGCTTCTGTTTTCTTGCCTAGATACTTCTGTCCTTGCTGCTTTCTGGTTACTAGCAGCAGCAGCAGCTACAGAAAATGGACTACAGACCTTTTCATTCCACTCTTACACAAACAGAAACAGTGGAGAAAATGAGAAGGGAAAATGTAACTAACCAGAAGATAGCAGAAGGAGGAAAATAGCAAAAGCAGGATTTTCTCCTATGGCTCAGGAATCCTTTTCATTCTTAAGGATTTATGTCTTTCCTGAAACAGTACAGAAGTCCCCAAACCCACCCAAACTAGACATAAGCACAGGACCACCAGATGGTGAATCATGATTGCAGCACAAGGAGCTCTTAATTTCTGACTCCATTATTCAGCTTCCAGTCTTAATTTTTAACACCATCAAATCAATACACATTACTGTCCTCTCCAGAAACATGCTCACTGAGTTGTAAGCATGTTTTTGATCTACTCTAGTTACATTTTCTCTCATTGTATTCTGAAATAAACCTTCTGAAATAGCCTTACAGAGGAAAGTGTAACTTTCTTCTTTTACATTTGTTAAAGTCTTTCTCATAAAGTTGTGTTTTTAAAACAAGCAAGCAAGCACTAAAAGCCGTAACATGATGTGCTGGATACGTAAGAATTTCTTTGTAGAAGTGGATGTTTGGGTCTCTGTACTGGGTCTGCCTGGGATGGAGTTAATTTTCTTTGTAGCAGCTGCTCTGGTGCTGTGCTTTGGCTTTGTGACAAAAACAACGCTGATAACACACCCTTGTTGTAGCTGTTGCTAAACAGCGTTTGCACAGCAGCAGCGCCTTCTCTGGCTCTCGCTCTGCCCTCCCGGTGAATAATGCGCAGTGGGCTGGGAGGGGACACAAGGAGGCTTATGACCCGAACTAACCAAAGAGATATTCCATCCCATATAACATCATGCACAGCAATAAAAAGGGAAAATAGAGGGTTCTAGAAAGTTACCCATCTTTTACTCAGGAACTGTCTGGGCATTGGTCTACCCATGGGAGATGGTGAGTGATTGCCTTTGCATCACTTGTTTTGTTTTCTTTCTCTCATTTTTCCCATCTCCTTTGCGTATTAAACATTTTTTATCTCAATCCACAAGTTTTGTTGCTTTTACTCTTCCTTTCCTCTTCCCCTGTCCCAATGGGGCATTGGGTGGGGAGTGAGCAAGGAGCTGTGTGGTGCTTAGGCTGCCTACTGGGATTAAGCCACACGTCTCATAAAGACATATTCCCATAATTTATATTAGTTTTCAAGTTATGGACACCAATCCTGACTTCTTCTGCCCAAAGTACAAAATAACTTTGGGCTTTTAGCATTTCTGGAAACTGTAGGAATCTCTTCCACCATGACATGATGTGTCTGTTTTTGTATGTAGCATATTAGTAATATTCCACAGTAGCACTGACCAGCACTGTTCATAGACAAGTGCGTGGTGCTTTGGTGTGATGCATAAAGGTGAGACCTTGGAGTTCATGGTGGATGTTGAGTTGTGTGGAGATACGAGGCAAGGATTGCCTTTTCAAAGGAGAATAGAGCTCTTTGAGAACCTATTAATAAGTCATGTAATAACTTAAGCTTACAAAACCTTCTTGTGCTGATATGTCAAAAAATCTGAATATTGTCTAAGTAGATTAGTATACTCTTAAGATAGGGTTTTTATGAGGAAGAGAGCAGTTACTTTGGAATTGACTGTTGCAGTCCTACACATCAGTAAAATTGAAAGTAAATTAGAGCATCAAAGTAAATTGTTTCAAGCAAACAAATTATCATGAGAACTGTTAATTGTAATACTTTCAGATTAAGCAACAAAATATGCATGTGTATAGACATGCCAGCTACATGAGTCCTTAAATAGTCCTGGCTTTCTAATACTTAATAATTTACTGTGCATCATTTTATGATTATTTACTATAATCAGAAATAATCCCAACATATTAGCATTCTCTCCATGCTAAAATCTTTCAGTGTTAGTCTGTTTCTGTTACTGTGTAGATGTGGAAAACAAGCCTATAGCTATGAACTTGCAAGCCTGTAGTCACAGTAGGTCTGTCCACAGCGATCTACAAGTTTGCATTCCTACTACATGCAGTAAGGTTTTCTCTATAGACCCATGTCACCGAGGAATTCAGCAAGGAACAAGAAATCTTCAGTCAGAGGAGGACCACAAGTGTGTGAAAAACTAGCCACACATAAACAGTAAAGGTCATTAGCAGGCTCCTAAACTCCTGGCTAGGAATTAGTTTTTTGGATCATTAACAGTAAAAAGCCTAGGAAATGAATAGGACTCAGTGTCCTATTAAAAATTAGCCAGAAGAATTAAAAGGTTTTCCAATTTCTAATGGGAACCAGACCTAATAGCTCATTTTCCCTTGTCTCTTGTCTAGTGGCCTGTTTCTGCATTTTGAATTACATTAATTTTATGCCCTTGTATTTTTAAAGAAATATCTCAAAGTATTTTTTTCTGTATAGGAGTTGTAAATTATTTACAGTGAGGGCAGTGAAAGCTTGGGAGAAGTAGAATCTACTGTCTCCCTAAGACTGAGTTACTGATTCCAAGTCCTGTGACTCTAAACTAGTACAGTTAGCTGTGACAGGATTTACTCTGGTGTGTGCAAATGTATGCTTTGCAAACTTGTAATACAGTTGCTGTATTATGTAATCCCATGAGTTAAAATGCTCATCTGGCTGCAAATACACAGCCTTTTTCGGTGTGAGATGTTTCTCCTTAGGGTATTACATGTTTCCCTAAACTCAGTTTTCTGATTTCAACAGCAGCCTTTCTGCTTTCATTTCAGTCTAAATTTATTGCTGCTGAGTGGATGACCGATGGCTATTTAAGAGCTATCTTCTTCTCTACTATGTATTTTTCCTTAACCCTAAAATGACTTCGGCACAAGAAAATTGTGAACAGTGAACCTTTAGTGTTTTAAAATGTAATTTTTGGAGAGGTGTGTTAAATACTTTCTCTTTCCTTATTTTTGCATCCTTGCAAGCATGTCTTACAAAACAATCCAAAGGCAGGAAGAGATAAAGAGAGTACAAAACTAAGTAATGTTTTGCACTGTCTGCTTTGACTGCAGGCCTGCCACTCTGGAGGAAAACAAGCCTATGAGTTACCAAACTTTTTCACATACTCATTTCCCTTCTCATTCACCTTAGGCTCTAAATCTCCTCACCTAGCCCTCTGGTAATAATCAAGGTAATCCATGAACTAATTGTCAAAAGAAGCCATATGATTTTCCTGAAAGGGAAAAAAAAAAAAAAAAATTTGGACTGCAGATAAATGGAGTGGGAATGGGGGGAATAAAAGGACAAAAGAAAGGCAGTCATTCATTTGCTCCAGATGCAGAATTCCTTTCTGCAGGGAGTGAATTGCCCTGTCATTAACATAAAATTAGCTCCAAATGATCTTGGCGAAGAGCTTTGAAATATGTTAGTATAGAACCACACACTCAAAAACATGTGGGAATGCATGTGGGTTTCCAGATGTGAGAATCTTCTGTGATACAAATATAGTTATGTTTACGTAGCATAATATTCTGCTCTGTGGATATACTTTAGATGCAGCTGTGCTTCCAGTAGTGGTATAAATATGTTACTGTGGTGCTCTGCCTGAGTGAATGCATCTTATAGTGATTTTTTTTATAGTGAGTCTATTCTAATAATGAGTACTTGTAAATAGATATTGTCCTGCAAGTTAAAATACTCCTTCAAGAAATGTGAGGAATTCAGTGTGGGCTAGTAGATTAGCTTGACAGTGAAAATTTGAAAAATTCCATGTTTCATTTTTGATTTGTCATGTGTTCTGCTACTAGTTGTTTTCCCCTGTCTGACTTACTTTTCATCTTTCTGCACTAGGATTAAAATTTCAAAGCCTGAGAAAAGTCTGCAGTGATATTTTTGTCTAAATAAATTCTTAAGGTTTTGGTTTGATTTCAGTAATATTACCAATAGTACATTGATCGATACCATGACTAACTGAATCTCAGTATAATTACCTCATTTTATGTTCATCTAAATAAAGCTCTCTACACATAATGATAGTCTGTTTATGATCCTTTTTTGTTTGTTTGTTTAAAAGCTCTTAGCATCTCGGTTTCTTTAATGCAGTTGTTTCCTTTTGTATGTGTAGGAAGTGAACTCCAAGTGTCTTTGGGAAGGAAATTGTTCCGTGCTCGAAAAGACTAGTGGGCTGAGTAAATCTGTAAAACTGAGTTTAAGTATATCAGCTAGTGCCTGTACTGTAAAGTAATCAGTCTGTAGTAGTGGTTATTAGCTCTTATTAATGTTTGAATATGTGAATAGAGAATGATGTCCGAAAGTAACCTAAAATGTCTGTTTTATACACTTTCTGGTGTCACCTTGTAATTTTTAATGGCCACAACAAGTTTTACAAAGAAATACGGTTTCTTTTTTGACTGAAAGCTGTCCCCATTCACGAAGATGAATAATCAATTTTCAGGCATAATCCATACATCCTGTGCTACTCAGGCTGCAATCTCTTCACATCATATGCATTGAACAGGGTCATATCACTCTTATAGCTAGATAAGGGAAAAAAAGTCAGCTAGACATCTGATATTGATCTTTCCTCTGAAATGACAGTAGCTCCATCCTCTAACACAGTGTAAAGTAAATTCTGTGTGATACTCATTACATAACGAATAAAATTGTCGTTTAACATAAACCACTGCAGCCTTAGGGAGTTCGTCAGATCCTTACCTGGTTCTTTATCTCTTGGATGTTGGGTAAAACCAAGGTTTTGCTTGTAGGAAGCATCTTTTTCCATTTAATGTTGCATAGTATCTATAACATTTGTTATATATAATGTTCTATATCTTATATTTCATGTCCAGGTGTATTATGCATATCTAAAATGTCTTGTACTTTTCACTATAATCTTTAAATTGTCAGGGAGTATCATGCTTCTCTATTGTCAAGGAGTGCTGAGGATTGGAAAGACTAGAAGTAACTCCACATTGCAAACCTCTCTAAGCAAAATATCCTTTGCTATTCTTCACCATTACCAGCTAATACCAGTCATTATCTTTAATATCAAATTTTAAGAAATGTCCAGTAAAGGACACCTACATAAGAATGGTGGGAGTGTGCCACTGTCGGAATAAGTTGACTGAAAAGATACATCTGGGAGTTACCCAAGCAGCGACAGCTTGCAGAAAGCAGTAAAACTGTCACACTGAAGATGGGGCTTTCTTCTGTCATATGCCATAGGACATACTTAATGTGGTAGGTCTTGAAGATGAGTAGCTGATGTACTTTTTGTCACATGGTTGAGAGAGGCTATGTTGCATTTCCCTAGTGAGCGCTTGGGAATACTTCAGCCAATATGTGATAATCTTTGTGGGCTGGTGCTGTCCCAAATCATTTTTGACCCCAGTTGCATCACCCCAGCAGCTGAAAGTCTTTCAGCAATGTGCTGTTTTGCTTCCAGTAACTAAAATCTTAAAGCGTGTGTGTGTCTGTATGTACACACAACAAACCAAGATATATGAAAAAGTATGTGCTTTGCTAATTAAAAAGCAGGGATATCTAGTGGAAGACTAAGCAAAATCAAAGGCCTCTCAGTGCCTTGTGGACATCAGACTTCTTTCCTAACTTTCAGCATCTAATCTATCTAGAACCTAGGGAAGGGGTTACATAAATGATGTAATTATGTAAATGCATATTTAAATTCAGTTTGAATTGAGAAAGCTTTGATATCAATTTAAGAGTTCTGCCAGTGCTTTTGTATCTCTCAAACTGTTTTATGGCATTGCTTTTCATTAATTATATTTTGACTGAAGAAATTCTTGTCTTTTTTTTTTCAGACTGAAGAACAAATGGGCCTCTCTGAAGAGCAGCTTAAGACCCTTCTGGAAGAATGTATGCAGCCTCAGAGAACAATAAGCAACGTTACCATGCCAAAGTCTCAGGAATCTCTTTCTTTTGGAGTAAGTCCCCCTTGTCACACAAGTCAAGACTCCACTCTTCACTCCACATCTAGTCTTTCCAAAATGTTAGTTGAAGACCATATTGTAGGGATGTTAACGGCTCACGAAAAGGCTGGCCTTGAAGACAAAAGCTTATGTGTTAATGCAGAGAGTGAAATCCCTGGTTACTATATTAGCAAAGCACTGGCTGATAGTCACTTATCAAAGAATTCTCTGGCTCAGACAGAGGAACCTGATGACCTAGAAGGTTTACAGAAGATGGGAGATAAGAGCATTACTGAAGGTTACTTTATGTCAAGAGCACTCAACACAAAAAGGTTGAAGAAACCTTCTTTCTTGGATGAACCATTATATTGCATCAGCATGAACAATGAGCCATCCACAGAGGCTGACATTCTTAGCATACCACTGCAAACCAAAGGAGGTGAGACTCTTAACAACCCTTTAGAATAAGCTTTTGATTATGATGAAAAAAACTAAGCAGGTTCTCACCAAAGGTATGCACCAATACAGACTGATTATTGGTGGGGCAAGGATGTACTTTTATAAAATATAAAACTGTGCCAGAAATTATGCACACAAAACAACAGAATGCTTATTAAAATTCTTGGCCTGACATAATTGGTATAAGACTAGGGCTCCTATGAAATGTATTATTGATGTTGATTAATTCTGTCAACTGGAAAACAGTGTTGACAACACATATGGATTATGTTTTTGGTAGTAGAAAGTCATGTTCACTGTTTTGTAGAGAGCAAATATTCTCCCAGTAGTTGGTATAACAATTCACACAAAACCCCCAGTGTTTCTTGAATGTTTTTAATAAGGTAAACTTGGTAGTATAGAAAGAAACATGACCTAACTATATGAAAAATAATAAATTGCTTTCAGGGAGTTCAAATTTACACATAAGAAGATACCAAAATGAATGAATACTGCATAATTTCTATAAATCACTTTTGGTTCAGTAAAAGAAGATAATTTAATGAGCAAAAAATTAAATTCACTCTATCTGGTATTATAAAAATATTCTGGAAATATCTATTTTTTAATGTCCTTTATTTAAATGCAATTATATAGTAAGACTGTGATTTAAATCCACATTTAGATTTTTAGCCTAAAACCACTTCTCTTTCTGGAAAGCAAGCTTTTCAAGTAAGCCAGATTTTAGCCAGGTACATCTACATCTCATGTGTTTCATAAACATTGTGACAATATGAAGTTATATGTGTTTAAATTGCTATAGTTTAATTGGTTTAGAAATCAATAAAATTTGCTAGGTTTGTCAGGATAGTTCTTTCTTGTACTGGTAATCTATTCTGAATTTGGAGAAACATTTTTTCAAATTCATTTAGAAGAATTTATTTAGAAGAATAAATGGTAATTTAGAAGAACATCATAATACTGCTTTACTATGTTATAATTTCTTAATTATGATCACAATTGCTTCTTTGATTCTTCATACTTAACCTTTCTACAGTGAAGGGAATGTTAATATTTTTTCAAAGTGTTTCCGCCTATCAGAACGCAAGAAGGCTTGTTATTGATGGTTTTACACGACCAGACAAACTTGGTATCCAGACTCACCTGCAATATTTGCCCAGTATGAGATTTAGGCCATAGTTGCAATAGGAAGAAAATAGAAATACAATAGCTGCAGAAAAGGTTGGGGTTTGGGTTTGGGGTTTTTTTTGGTAGGTTAGTTTTCATCTAGCTTCACGTGCCAGCTTTGCTTTTCGTGTAGATGAAAGCATCAGAAGGGTGGAGCAAGGGAAGAAGGAAGTAGTCTGCCCAGGAGGAGAGTGGGGGGGTGGTGGTGATGGGGAACACCACAGAGAACCACCTCTGCCAGGGACAACCAGATCTCATGCTGGAGTACCATGACTACACTCTACACCACCAGTCTTCTTTAGCAATGCACAGTGGCAAAAGCCCAAGTTTAACTTGATGCCTTCACATGAATTAAATTTCTCCTTTAGTCTCATTAGATGTAGTACAGGCAGCGTCAAGTGTTACTCTGTCCCAGCTACCATCTCTCTTTATTAATGTATTTTAAGATGGGATGTGTTAAGTCAAGCAAAACGCCATGCACTGTAGCCACTAGGTAGTGAGGTGAGCAGGTAACTGTTTATACCTGTTGTGGTAGATGTAGTCACTGTGAGGTAATTTTATTGCACAAGAGAGGAAAGAGATTTCATCTATTAAGTAGATTTCCATGTGGGACATCTCATGATAAAAGTCTTTAAAGTGAATGTGTTAACATTTGTCATATAATAATTTAAATATCTTTGAGTCATAATCATGCGTTGTATCAGAGCAATGCAATGAGGTGTTTTGATTATCTATTTTTAGTAGTGGCTGAGTAATGTTCAACCATATAGACCTCAAGTCTGTATGGTTAACAAACATCTTGGTTTTGTGGTCATTTTGCTTACAAAATATATTTTTGGGGAGAGGAGTGTGGGGGGGTGTGGGTGAAGGGAAACCAACCCTGTTCTGAATTTTCAGTCTCTAAATCTTTCTGGTTTTACTAAAAACCTAAAAACAAAACCAAGGATATAATTACAGATATTGTAACCTCATCAGGCTTTGAATCTTTGTGTCAGTGTCCGATTTTTAAAAATGGTGCGAGCAGGTAATCTTTAGGCACAATAAAAGTAAGTGCAAAATAAAACCCACTTCAGAAGTTTGTAATAATTTTTACATTAGTGCTAAATATTTTACAGTTATCCATAAGCTTGAGTTTAAATTAGTTATATTCAGATTTCTTGTATTCTGTTAATATTACTCTAATGCTAAAACGTACATCCAAAATCAGCATTTAAATAGACAGCAGGCCATTCTTACTATTTTTGTCAATGTACTGCTTACGAGAATGTGCACAGCAGAAAAGTGAAAACCCTGATACCTTTTTATAGATTTAATTTGTTTCACTCAAAGGTTGCTCATTTCAGTCTTAAGCAGTTATTCCTGGCTGTAAGCAAAAGGTGGTGACGTTTATCAAATTTGTAATGTTGCCTAGTGTATTCTGTAGATAAGCTTCAGACGTGATGAGATGTGCTAACTGTATTGAGGCATGGAGATCGCTGGGGAGTCCAGTTTAAGGCAAATACATCTGCAGATGAAGGTGTAAGAAATGTCAGGTGTTATTTTTATTTTTAAGAGACATTTACGTAGTTGAGCTTTGTTACGGTCTTAATTCTAAAGGACATTTAAGCTTGTATGCATAATCTTCTGTAAATAGTTTGATTTTCTGGCCTGCTGTGTGTGGTTTAAACTCTGTGTGATGCTGCATAAGCAAACAGAACTGTGTTTGTGTGAAATTGGTTTAGCAGAGTTTTGGTTTTGCAGACATGGTGGTACTGTAGTCTGTGATGCAGATTTACTGTAATGCATTAAGTTATATACATTTTAAGGAAAGCATGATTATTAACATAATTCATATACATATATCTGAAGGAAACTCTCATGCCTTCAGAGATACATAATTCCTGTTTCTTGAAGAAGCAGTAAATTACATCAGGGTCACATGCTTGTAAATATAGGTGATGTTTACTGAGATAAACAGAAACTAGACTTATCCACATACAGATATGAAAAGTCTGTTATTTCTCACTTGTGTGAACCAATTGGTAATTATTTCCAGCTCTTTTTTTTTTTTGGGGGGGGCGCTATATTACGTTTTAAGTAGAAGTTGTATCATAAACTGTTGTTGCTTTTTCCTCTTGCAAATAATATTGTGCTTGAAGCAGTTCAGCATAAGTTTATTTTCTTTTTTTTACAGATGATACGAAGGTTGAAAGTCGAGGGGAGAGTGATTATATGCTTCTTTAGACTCCTCTTTTTCTGAAAGTGTGTTTAAACCTCCATTAGTGATATTATACTGATACAGTATAATTTCAGACAACCTGAAGGGAATGAATTATCATCATTGAAAACTATTCTGTGAGCTGATTTATTCTTAAGAGATAAGTATTATTGTCATTATCATATATTGTTGCAGTTTGATTTCAAAATAAACTTTGCATTTAATTAAATCTCCTGGGAGTGTTTTATTTAATAAATAAATGTATATACACTTCTATGTAGCTGTGTGTGTGATAGACATGCATGTCTTTGCCCATGAAAAATATAAATAAAACTTGCAAAATTCAGTTTCTGCTGATGAGACTTTATTAAAGCAGATATGAAATGTATATAATAATTTTATTTTTCTTCTTTACACATAATCTACCTTTTTCATGAATTTGGATAAAATCTGGCCTCTGTTACCCCAGTGCAGATTGCAGGAGCTTGCAGCCTGCCTGGCTGCTGCACCCTGGCTCCAGGAAGGACCCAAATACATCCTCAGGTTTCCACCCTGCGGCTGGCTGCTGGATGGCTGGTTTGATGAAAGATGAAGACTTGCACAAGTCCACTGCTGGATCAGAACATCAGTGCCTGTCTGCTCAGATTCTTGACCCTGCGAAGACCGTAACCATATAGCAAACAGTCATATCCTCTAATTCAGCAGTGTAACTAAGTGAGGAAAGATCACAGTCCCTTGTGAAGGCTTGGTGTGGATAAAAGTGAAGGAGTTCAGCAGTTTGGCCTAGCAGTTACTGGATTGTGAAACTTTATAGTAATGGCTAACGGGGGAGACGGTAATATTCCTGTTTTGTGTTTCAGATGATAATAAAAATGCATTACAGGTTTTTTCTTGTCTACTCTTTAACTGCTATCTCTCCTGAATTTTCTACTTATTTACTGAGCGGATGGTTAGTTTTTCATTTCATGTGCTGTAGTGTCAGAATAAGAAGGCATTCTTAAAAAAAATCATGGTTTGCTTTTAAGAGTGTTTTTTTTCTTTGAGGGGAGAGAGATATTCTAGCAAAGAAAACTCAATAGGTTTTCCCATTGATAAACTCTCATTTGACACAAACTAAGAGGACGCATTCTATCTCAGATACTGTACTAGCCATTTAACATTCAACAAGAAAAGATGTATGGCTCGAATATTATTTATACAATAGCTATATTATGGCATAGGGTTTACTTGAGCTAATCTGAATGTTTAAATTAATGCACATATTGGCCCAGGTTTTAATCTAATTTACAGAGCTGCCAGTCAGTGGATGTACAGTCCTGAGGAAGTGGTATTTGTGTGGATATAACAGAGATCAGAATCTAACTTCCTTTCTTTTCTAATTAAAAATGTAAATGGGACATTATATTTGTGACAAGCAAGTTCTATTTATTGTTTTCTGATACTTTTACTTGTTCTGCAACAGTGATAACAAATCCATGGATACCGGGTGTTCTGCGTAGTCCCATTGCTCTGCACAGGATTGCTGTAGGCATGTTTCATGGAGCTTTGCAAATCTCAACTAGATGTATTTATTATCTTAAAAATTTTAAGCCTGTGTCATAATCTACCATACATATAATCAAAGCAATACCGACAAGTTTTTTTCAAGAGTATTTTCTGTGCCTGTATGATATTCATGCAGGACTGTCCACTGGCTGTAATCTTTCCACAGTCCAGTTAATTTCACATGGAATTTGTGTTTTATAGAGACCTTCTCAAAAACATTGTTAAAATGCTTAGGTAGTTTTTGAAGAAAACTTAAGTTTTGTTTCAAGTTTATATGTAAAATATCTATAATGTATATCAAGAGAAATACTAGTTAGTTCTTACTTTTCTGGTATATTTTGTTATCTTAATTCTCTCACTGTTCTGAAAAAGCTTTTCCTAGCACCCCTAAGGAGCCTGCTGCTGACTGAGCCTTGCAACATTCCTGAAGCCACGAATACAACTTTTTATTCATTTCTGTCATTTTAGGGATAAGCAGATAAATTTGAATGAATATTGACTTGAAGTGTATATTCCAACAGGAACGCTGTTACTTCTCTCCAGGTCTTGGGAAGGGCTGAGCACCCTGCACTGTTGTAGTCATTGCAAACCGCACAGACCCAGCGCTCACGAAATGCTACTCAGGAGTTGTGTATGGTTGGTAGACAAACTCAGAGACTGTCAAAAATTGGTGACCTAATATTTATTTTTGCTTGCTTTCTACTGCATTTTATTAAATAACAGGTTCTTTAGGAAGATTTTACTTCTTGCTTGATGTTACAGGTGAAATATCAATTCAAGCACTCCTTTATTTATTTTCAGTTTTAAGTAAAACTGTAGGAAATGAAATTATTTGGTAAAACATAGTTAATGATGTGAAGTACAGAATAACGGTGATATTAGGTAAAGTATAGTGACAAGGTAATTTGCTGAAACATCACCAATATTGGGGTAAAAGGAAAGTTTTGCCCAGGAGGACTCAGGGGTTTTTCTTTGTTCTTCCAGTGTCTCTCCGTTGTGACCTGCAATAACCCCTGTGTCACGGCTCGCCACTGGAATTCCAGCTGCTTTGGAATGCGGTGGCTTCTCCTCAGGGAGTGATGCAGCAGTGATGATTAAGATGTTACATGAATTTTCATTTGCAGCCTAACTCAGGACTTGGAAACAGGTTTTCCAAAATACGTACCTTCATTCAGCATATGTTGTATTTGGTGAAAGATACTGATAACTAGCTTCTTTACAGTCCTTCCTAGCTCTGTTCATCTCGAAACACAGCAGAGCACAGGACACTGATTTTTAAAGTCATCCTGACTTTTGGGCTTTGAGATGTTTTATGTTGAGGGATGTGTAATTTCATGTGTGCATGTAGGTTTGTGCTGTTTTGTGCCCCTTATTTCCTCCCACTATGATTTTGCAGCACAAGATAGATAATTTTGTTCCAAAAATTTCATATTGGTGAAAGCAACATACCCATAAAGAGATGATTTTGGTGTGCTTGCATCTGTGTGTGAGCAGTATATGATGAAACCATTCTGCCATTGTCACTGAGACTCCTCATTAATATACATACAGTGCTGGTGTTCGTGGTGGCCAGCGCTCAGCTCTTGATACTGTTTAGTGGGTATGTTTCAATGCTGCATGGTGTTTTTCTCTGAAAGAGGAAAATAAGGGTGATGCAATCATTTTCATGAATGATATGTGTATTTATAAAAGTAGATATTAATTATATATATTAATATATATCATGTACAATATATACTATAAATACATGTATTTGAGTAGGATGATTTAAAGAACTATAGTGTTGATTTCAGTGTACTGTAATGTAGCAGAAATTCAGTCCAGCTTTACAGTTACTGTGCAGATTCAGAGTGGTTGAGGGTCTTTTCCTTTTCAAAGAGAAGTGACAGACTAAATATCCTGATTTAAAAAAAAACAAAACCAAACCAGTTTGTTGACTATAGACAGTGATAAAAGAGTAAAGTTAGTCTTATATGTCCAGAATTCAAGTTTAAATTAAAGTAATTCTATTAAGGAGTGAAAAAATTTCCAGCTTCATCATAAAAAAAAAAAAAAAAAAAGAGGAAAACGCCTCACAAAAATTCTCAGCCAAATGCTTATTTTCAAGCCAGACGACGGCTGGTATCTACTTTGTGGATCTATAGTGCATGCTTTCCCTCTTACTTCCCCAGCAGAACTCCTGCAGAGTCACTGAACATGCTGAGCACAGAGTGAAAACAGACTGTGCAAAAATTATCTGCTGCATAGATCAGAGAGGAAAGGGCTGCTTAAACATGTCACCAGAGCAGCAAGGGCTAGTCTAGAAGTACGAAAAACTATGCCAGTAATTCATGTGCCAGAAAGGCCACGATTTTACCTCCAAATCAGGGAAGAATAGGTGAGAGGCTGTTGTTTTCAGCTCTGTTTCTCATTTTAATAATGGTAAGAATTGATATATTTTATGAAAACATTCTATTTTCTAGATAAAATTTCAGCAAATAATGTGAAAATGGACCTCTTCTCTTTCTTATGCTTTTTAGAAAGGTTTTCTAACCACAGCTTTAAATAAGATCTCTCTCTCTTGCTTTTTAGGTGCAAAATCTGCTACACTGTTTACCCTTCCAAGAATGCTTCCTCTCCCGGTTACTGAAAAAGAGCCTTACCTCTGGGATTCTCATAGTTTGAAGCGTAGACATGGAAGACAAGGTGGTTTGGCAGATGCTTGGGAAGTTGTTAAATTAGGAAGGTTTCTGGAATCTAGGAAAAATAACAACTGGGTTTTTTTCTTTTTTTTTTTAAGTTTTCAACAGATGTATTTATTGAGAAATAATTGCTCTTTTATTTGTAGCAAGATTTAAAGGTCAGGAAAACTTTCCTTCTGAAATAGAATAGAGGTGATTGAATACTACTAATGCTATAACCTACAGTTATCTAATTATATATTTCATTGGCTAGAATCCAGGTGCAGTATTTAAAATAAAAGGCTCCCTGTCATTTAAGTCTATGTGAAATAGTTCACTGCATGCAATTGAATCTGCAGTACTTTATCTATTATTCTTTAAAAAACCCCAGTGAACTGGAGTACTCACAAGTGTGTATTAATTTCTGGAGTGCTGAAGTGTATGAATAATTTTGATTTATAGGCAGGTATTCTGTATTTAAAACTTTCTATTTCCCACTTAAAAATTTGCTGTCTTCTTGTGGAAATACTGTTTTATGCCATTATTTTCCTATTGTTTGCTTTGTGTATTTGGTATGCATAGTTTTGGTGGGAAGGGTATTGCCGGAGGGATTCTACTCTAATTTTACAATAACACTAAAATGGTCTCTCCATATGCATTTTGTGAGTGGAGTCATCAAGGGAGACTGACACAGTGTCTAAGCAGCATGCTGTTTAGCTCTTGTATGTGTTGCCTAGGCTAGCAGTTCTTGAATTAGAAAGCAGTTGAAATATTAAAGACAAATGATGGCTGGGCTTCCTAGGATTTGTCTGAATTTGAAAACCCAAGTTTCTCTGTGATACTTGCCTAATTTTATGGATTTCCTATGTAAGATTTTATCTTTAAGACTTGTGCTTGCCAAACACTTTTCTCTGGTGAGTTCTTTTCCTTTTGTCATAACTCCGCTTAAATATTCATACAGCTTTGAGCACTTGTTCTTTGTCTCTTGGGAAAGATGAGAAGTAAGAGCTAGAAATCACCTTGTGGATATATTAAGATGCTCTCTTTTATAATCTCAGCAATCCTTTCCAAGATGAATTTATGTTAGAAATCAGCCAATTACCACGCTACAGACTTAACTACAGAATTATGGCAATATCAGTAAAAAGTACACTGTTGTCATTAAGTTGCAGATCTTGCCATGGTTAACTCAGTCTTTACCTCCATAGGTTATCAATATCTACAGGTGAAACTACTACACCTCTTGAACACAGGTTTGATGCAGATGACCACTTGAAAACTTAAGCTACTGTATTTGCATGGGCTCTGAGAAGAGCGTGCTATGGTAAGAAAACATTGAACTCTCTGCAATATCATGGAACTCAAAGATTCTTTATGCAAAAATAAGTTGGCTAAATACCCAATATCAGTAGAAGTGGCATGCATTAGTTGGCACACTTAAGTGTCCCACTGATGAGTCTCTGGGGAGCTGGGAACAGCATGTTTCCCACAGGCTTCACTTACAGAGTCTTTGCCCTGTGAAGTGTGGCCATTTTCCATGCTCTTCCTGTTTAGTTTTAATTTGACAGTTGTTTCTTTGGGCAAGTACAGGCCTAACTTACCTCCTTCTTATGTCTTGACTAGTCATATTCCCAAGGCAACAAGTGGGTGTACTTAACCTATGGGTTAACATGAAGTATATGGCTTGCCTTCTGTTATTCTAAGGCACATATGTATCATCCTCAGTTCAGATACTGCACTGGTATAAGCTACGTAAATACATGCAATAAAGTAGCATGAAAGGTTGGCTTGGGCTCAAACAACGTCACTGGAATGGGCTGCCAAGGCTATCTTCCCCCACATCCACAGCAGTTCGCTATTTTAAACTTCTGGTTAGGCCTGCATATATCCATATATAGATACATCTGTTCATACAACTGACTTTCTAAATCCAGAATATTTCATTCTTCCTGCAGGTGCAGCAAAGAAATTTATCCAGGTGGGAACTTTTTTTGTAGTTCTCGCTCTTCTTGGTGCCCCTGGGAGGCAAGAAGAGCATTTGAGATGAGAACTGCAGGATATTTGGTACAGCAGGCCCAGATAAGATCAGATGGGTTACACTGACAGTGCATTCCCACAAGAAGCTACCCCATCTCACCCCAGAGAAGTGAAGCATACACTCCTGTAACTGGTAAGGGTAGAAATTCAGCAGCAGGTCAGGAGTTGTCATGTTTCTCCTTGGTCTCAGTGAGCTAAAATAAAATATACAGGATTATCCTCAAAAGTTGTGACGGAAAGATAGGAAAAAGCATAGACCGGGACTCTTCAACCTCAGGAAAAGGAAATGTAAAGAATAATTTTGCATACCTGCAGGATCCCCTAAATACACTTTTCATGTGGATATCTAGCACTCCTAATATAGCACCTGGCTTTGCTAAGGGCTCAGAGGTAAACTGCAGGTGTCAGTAAAGACTGAGCAACTAGTCTTAACTGCTGTTAATTTTAGCAGTGTGTTCCAGGAGTTGATACAGTGCCACATCATCAGCTTTTTGATTGCAGTAGCCACCTCAGTCTCGAAGAGCTATTACAAGACATTCATCTGCCCCTGCAGCTAGCCATCATGATGCCTCGTCATGTAAAAGAAACCGGGGGTAGGCCTGACTGGGGAGGACTGAAATCCCTCAGCATGTTCTGCTGGGCAGGTGCAGCGGGGCTGTGTCCACACTTACTGAGGTCTTCACTGAACCCTTCAGAACCAAATTTGCCCGCTGTCCTTGCTAGCTCAGAGGCTAGGGCCTGCAGCTGGACAAGCTGTTAAACGGGGGGTAAAAGCTCAGCATAGTCTTAATGTAAAAAGTATAGGGAGGTCTTGCTTTTAAGCCTAATTTGACATGAACAACATAGCACTGATCCACACAATTATTACAAAACATGAATAAAACTAGAGCACGAAGATATAAATAAGTGTTGTTGTGGGTTTATTGTTTTTTGTATGTAAGAGGCTTTATTGTACAACTTACACAACTTTAAAATGGAAAATGGTTAAAAATGTTTACAAAAAAGCATGTTCTTAGAAAATTATGCTAGCAAAAACAAACAGGAGAAGGGAAGCAAAAAAATCTTCAGTTCAGTGTGCAAACATTTTATAAAAATAGAAATACTAACTCTACAGGTAGCATTTCATGATAAATTATTTAAATAGCATATCTACACAATTATGTGATTAACTATTATAATGGCAATGAGAAAAATAATTTATAAAAATACAAGCAATGGTATACAAGATGACAGGAAAAAAATATAACACAACATTAGAAATTGTATTTGACATTTTTTTTCCAATGCCATTTCCTTACTGGGAATACATTTTCTGCAAAGAAATTTTGACTATGTACAGCATTAACTTTTTAGTACTACAGTAGCTTTAAAGTTTGTTAGACACTTGAACTCTGCTTAATCCAAAGGTTTTTCTCAGTCACACAACAATGAGGTAATATTTGTATGTAAAACTTTCACCGTGTTCATTTCCTTTTTTGAAAAGACAAGGAATTATAAGGATGCTGCCCCTTCTGTTGGGGTAAAGTCTTTTAATGTACATCAAGCCCTCTCCCTCTTTTGCAAGGAGCTCCTGAAATTATCTAGTCCGTGAGGAATTTCTTCTTTTGTAGCTGCACATCACTAGTTACAATTAGCATGCAGCAGCACAGAGCTGGTTTGAAGGGTTACTGACTGCTGTCATTGTGCCCCTCTCTGCAGTCTCCTTGGGGCAGGTATTCTGGTTTTCTGTCAGGCCCACTGACCCGTGCTAAAGCACGGCAGACGTTTCCCAGCACTAAATAACTGCTGAGATGGTAAATAGCATTCCCTTAGCTCTAGCACTGTGGCAGAGATGGGAACTTCTGTCATTTGAAGGGACTTGTAGTTTAGCACTGCAGAACAGGTGCCTGCCAGGCTACCAACTGCCTTGCACAAAGAAAGGAAAAGCCAACATTGAGCTCAGACTGAGAAAAACAAACATCCCATTCCCTACCCCACTGCTTTTCCCTGCGCCTCAAAGCCTTTATGGGAAAAAAAAAAAAAAAAAAAAAAAAAAAAAATCATCGCTCTGTAACAAATACAATCACCACTATCTGCTCCAAACAAGATTTCTCTCAACTAAAACTCCTCTAGTTTCAATATAGAACAGAGTTAATAAATAATCTGTATTTACAATCTTAGTCATGAAGACTTGTAACAATGATTACGTGGATAGTCTTGACGCATTTGTTGTTGCTTTAATCAATATTCCCTCAGTCATTATAACATCAAGGATAGGTAAAAATAAATATTTTACAATTTCAGTAATTTATCTACAGGCCCCTCCCTCTCCCCTCCAAAGAAGTGAGGGGTTTAAAGCATTTATGGCATGTAGAAAAGGAATGTTTTCATTACTATTATTTTTGTGCCTTTTTAACCATAAAAAATGAAGCACAGCACAGTGCTAGCTGAGATGGTGGTGCTTTCTGGCACCATATCTGAAAGAAAACATTTAAAAGGTAAGAAAGATCTGCATCTAATCAGGATAAATCAGAATCTAATTGTAAATCCTAGTTCTCCCAAAGCTGGTATGATCCAGTGTGCCAGTTTTTATCCTCCTTCCCCCTCCCACCATGGAAATCAGTTTTAAGATATCTGTTTTGTCCTGTGTAAGAGCTGCTGATCTAGCTCACCACAAAGAATAAAAGGCTGTGTTTTCATCTGAAAGATATGACAAAACAATAATCATGTCCAAGTTAAATGGATGTAAACCAAGGTAGTGCAGCCCTCATTTAAAAAATTCTCCCCCATAAAAAAAAAGACTTAGAGTCCACCCTCCCGCCCCAAAACCCTTTTCCCCACACAATGAAAGGTCTTCAGTTTAAGTAGTCCACAGCACATCCAAAGATGTTCTTTTTACAAAATGCTACTCCATGGGACCTCCAGTTAGAGAGGCAGCGACACTGCACTGTGATAAACAGCAAACAAATGTCTTTCCTACTGAAAGAAGTGTGCTTGTTGAGTGAAGACAATTCTCATTTGCAAGACACATTTGTTTCCTTCCACTTCAGCAGAGGTCAGATACCAAGTATGTTCTCACTTTCACTCTCTCAGAAGCATTCTCTTGAGGCAGATCATGTGTTTTGAGTCCACATTTATGCAGAAAGAAGAAAGGAAGGAATAATAATGGTCCCAGGATTTGTAAGGCTAAACATTTCAAAAGGTGCAACACCAGCATTTTAAAATAGTCTCTGTATCCAATAACCTTGTGATTATGGATCTGTGGAAAAAAAAGATATTTAAATATTCATGTGTATTATGCATGATTCTGTCTAAGACATTACTCCCTAGAGACATTTGTAAAAAACATACTGGTAAAGAAAAAGTGCTTAGGTACTTTGAATTAGACTTCAGAACCTGGTCTACATAACCATTACATAACGAAGTCACAATCCAAGGAGACTAGAGCACCTGGAACTAGTCATATGAAATTACCTCCACTGACCTGCAAGTGTGATAATACAGACAGCTTTCTACTTTGCTTGCTTTTAAGCAAATCATTTTTTTCCATGTCAGACACTACTCTTGCTTGCTAAAGCCAGTATTTTGCATTTTTACCTTGGACTTTGTCAGCTGTTTATTCATTCTAGTCAGCACTTTAAAGGAGATTCAAGATACTTTTCATATCTAGAACTTATCAGATTTCCTATACTCTGAAATAACTGGATAGAAATATACCTAGATTTTATATATTTTATATAGTTAAACTTTCAACTGAAGAGTTTGTCAAGGTATCCTGTTTCTGCCTGCAGAACTTGCTTGAGATCAAGCCATGGAAGATCACGGGTGAACTTCCCCTCTTAGCTCTTATTTCTTGATCCATTCTGTTTTTCTTGAGAGCATCTTTCTTGAACCAATTCATTCATATAGGATCTCTTAAATACAATGTCTTCCTTACCTCTGCATTCATATTTAAGATCTGAGAAGAACACCATTTCTTGAGAGAAGACAAATAACCCTAGCCGACCACCAGCATAGGTTTTATCATAGATGGGTCCTGAGTCTGCCATGATTTTCTTCCCTTCATACATTACAACCCTAAAAAGATAAAATAGGTCAGCCATTTTTGACAAGCTTCTGTTAGGTTCATCTTTACAAATAGACACTTTCCTTGTGATAATTACTTAAGATAAAAGGATGAAGCCTACCTGATGTAGCCAGTCTTTGGTCTATGGCTAAGACGCCATCTATATGCAGTGAAGTCTTTCCAGCCTATGTGACGAGGGTCATGCCACAAAGTTCTCACCTATGAAAGATGATTTTTTTTTTTTTATTAACCAAAGGCCCAAGATAACATAGCATTATTTTGACATGAAGGTGCCTTGATCATCATTATGATTCGTAAAGGCTTAAAGTCAGTCATTAGGCTCTGTAATCAGGCCCTTTGAAGTCAGTTGCATTTAAATTTACTTTAAATATGTAAATAGGAAGCTGCTCCACAATTCCAGAAACAATTGATTCACTGCTGCTAGAAAGCCTGTCTGCAGCATACAATCCTGTTAATTTTGTACAATATTTTGCATGATTAGGGTTGATTACAAAGTTATGGGTCTTTGCCAAGACAACTGTGCCATTCTGATCAGCATGTACAGACCCCCTGTAAGAGTCTAACTTGTAAGGCAGGCTGTTCTTCCAACAAGGCAGAAGAGTAGGTTATCAAAGTGCCACTCTTACCTGGCCAGGAGTGTTTCCTGTGTGCCACAGAGCATTACGAAGGTGTTCTCCTGGGCCAGTGGTGGAATTCACAACTTTGATGGAAAGACCTG
Organism: Tyto alba; assembly: GCF_018691265.1. Lineage (NCBI taxonomy): Eukaryota > Metazoa > Chordata > Aves > Strigiformes > Tytonidae > Tyto > Tyto alba. The sequence continues at coordinate 13,542,037 of NW_024881280.1, forward strand.
AGTAGCCTTGAGCTTTGGTTGGTGTGGAGTCCCAGTAAGACTGGGTGATCTGCTTCCACATGACAACATAGAAACGACTGCTTGATTGGTAGCCAAATACAAAGCCAGCATAATCATCATCCCTTTCTGTATTGATGAAGAAGGTGCCACTGAAGTCCACAGCATTGAATTCATCAAAACCTATAAGGGCATTAAAGGAGAAAGTTTTAGGTGCTTCTCTTATGCAATTCTTCAACACCTTCATAGTTCCTCAGGTTCTCCTACCTCACACACCCCCACCCCAAAACCAAACAACAGTGTAATGTTTGTTAGAGTTAAAATTTTCTCCTTACCAACTGCAAGGCCAGGGTCACAGTTGACTGTCTGAACCAGTTCTTTACCCTGGTGACGAACAACCCAGTTTGGATCATTTTGGGATGTTCCTTTGGGATCCAGGGGAATCATCTGAAATCTTCGGAAATCAGTCTCACTGATGTCCACGTTTTCAGGGCAGATATCATCAATGTCTGGCACACTGTCTTGGTCAAAGTCATCTTTGCAAGCATCACCACGTCCATCACCTGCAGGACACAAGTAATTTCACCATTATAGAACGACTGTTTGGTTCCCAGTTTTACAACTTGGAGTTGAAATCTTAATTGCAGATCTGACTGCCCAGGTTCTGCCGGTAGACTCACTACAGAAGCCACAACAGCTGCTGTACACGTGCCCTTTCACTTCAGCCTGATAGTGATTTAGGAATAAGTAGTATATGTGGTCATTTTTATATTGCTCCTTATTCCTGAGGAGAACTATAACAGTACAGGCATTCTGTCTTTTTGATACTTCAGAATTTTGTCCAACCCTAAACAGGGTGAAAAACAGCATCAAACTATTAGAAGATATTCTTAAAATGTTACAAGGATACTGGCCATCTTACCATCAGAATCAGCTTGATCTGGATTAGCAACCAATCTGCAGTTATCTTTGTCATCAGGGATGCCATCGTTGTCATCATCATGGTCACAGGCATCACCTTTTCCATCCTTGTCATGGTCAGCTTGATTGGCATTGGGCACATAGGGGCAGTTATCAAGATTATTTTGATGGCCATCTTCATCTATGTCCTGGTTGTTGTCGCACTCATCACCTATGCGGTCAGAATCGGTGTCTTCCTAAGAGAAGAAAAAGTAAAGAACATTTTTAAAAAGCCACTTAAAAGGCTGAAATAGTAGTCTTAATAGCTAACGTTAACTGGGATTTCTGATTGCTTTAGCAAAAGCAAAGATGGATGTAGTGAGGTATTATGATTAATACATGCTTACTTAAAGCTGCCTGTGCTAACTGCTTTTGGGCTACTGTAATGTTGCCCTGTTTTTAAATTTGAATCCGCATCAGAAAGCAGTGTGCCCATCAGCTTCCCTTCTCCCTTCTGCCATGTGAGTCACCAGTCTACCATACTGGACACAGGGTACTTTACATCCCACCTTCTCTGGCAGCTCCCTGGTTGCAAGGGCCAGATAAGGGTAGGACTACTCTGTACCTAGCCAGTAGAGACTAACATTAAAACAGTCTACCAAGTCTTGGTTTTACAGCATATCATAAGTTTATCATAAAAGCCTATAATGCTCTTCATGCCCCTTGACTCAGTCAAGACAGTTCCCTTAGTGGTCAAAGACTGCATGAACTGCTGTGCTTGCTGATCACATATTTTAGCTAGTCATTTGCTTAGCTTCTGAAATAAGAAAAACAATCCAGTCATCCCTGAGACTGCCTCAAGGTTTAGTCTCAATCTTGCTAACACTGCTGGATGACCCTGGTGTTGATGTAGACAGAAGGCATACCACACATAGCTCCTAATTCTGCTGTTTGAAATCTAGCATCCCTGCTTCTAGAACTTGGTAAGAAACTTGTTTGAAAGACAATTAGTCTTGAGATTTCAGTATTAAAAGAAACATTGCCTGAAAGGATCTTCAGGCACTAGGGAAGTAGTAAAACAAGTGACACTAAGATTTTTATATTAGCTGTTTAAATCCTTAAAATAACACTGCTTTTAGGCCACATGACCATACTACACTAGATTCCCCCGATTCACAACAGCTTTTCTAACCCTTCAAGACATTCCAGTTATGTCCCGGAAGCTATTAAACTTATAGCCTTGTACTTGACAGGGTGGCACAGGCTTTATCTAATTATGGCTTCACACATTTTTGAACTGTTAAAGTTGTGTGACAGGTTGGATCCCCCCAGATTTTTATGGAGGAAGATTTTAAGAGTGTCATAATATACCTTCTCCTTAGAGAAAAGCAACCTGCGCTGCCTTCAGCTTACTGGGAGAAAAGTTATCTTTTACAATGCAGTTGTTTCAAACAAGGACAAAGATTAAAGAGTGACTTTGTGTCTAAATGAACACAGCTCTACAGGCTATGAAGAGGGTAGTTCCTACCTACCTAGATTTCATACAGGGCTCCCAGGAATTTCATATCCTCACTATGAGGATCACAACTGACAACCCTAATAAATGTTTAGAGACAAGTATGTGCAGTAGTCTCAAAGCTTCACTACAGTTACTTTTCAGAAAATACCTAGCAACTGTTTGAACTGTGAGGGCATGTTGTTTGATAACAGCACTATTTGGCAAATTAATAAGAATGATTTGTGCCAAGTCAAATTTAAGCTGTAACTTGTAGAAAATATTTTCTACAAAACACAACATAGTGTTTTGTTTTTTTTGTTTGTTTTTTTTTTTTTTTATAATACCTGGTCAGGATTGTGTTCTAGTGGGCAGTTATCACACTGATCTCCAACACCATCCAAGTCTGTATCCCTCTGGTCCACATTGTAGACATATTGGCAATTGTCCCTTTCATTAAGGACCCCTGCAAAATGAAGAAGAGTTCATGAATAAAAGTCAGACATCTAAGTGTTGCAGAGGACTGTATAAAGCCATCACACACTACTTGATACATTTTTGAAAGCATTTTGAACATCATTTGAAACCTTTGGAACTTGACTCATCAATAGTTCTGCCACATACTTCTGTTCCTACTGCCTGTAAGAGTAGAGCTAGAATTTAACCGTGCCAAAATGTGTATGTTTACAAGTGAATTGCCATTAGCTGTAACTGTTAGCTCAGTAGCCTTTATGTCCTGAAACCAGAGGAGAACTACTGCATGGGCAGGAATTAAATTGTGGTAGGAAATCAGTGGTACATTCGTTACATTTGGTCAATCTACAATTAGAAAACCATCTAAAGGAGTGATTAGAGGCCACCTACCATCTCCATCAATATCCACTGCACATGCATCTCCTTCTCCATTGTTGTCAGTGTCAGTTTGATCAGGATTGTGATTGTAGGGGCAGTTATCACAGCGGTCACCAACATCATCCCTGTCATAGTCATACTGCTGTGGGTTGTAGATGAATGGACAGTTGTCCTGCAAGAGCAAGAAGTTTTAAGAAGAGTCAAATTAAAGCTTTACCCAGATTCTGCTTATGCTTGTACCACTATATGAAAGGATAAATGAAATGAAAGGCAGAAGCATTCCAGTTTTAACTGTTTCCCTACTCAAAACACCCTGTTGACTGCATGAGCGTATGAATGGCTGAATAAAAGTGAAGATTCACTTTGAAAGCTCAGCCAGCTGCAGGAAGTTTGTTTGCATAGTTAATGCACACCTGAAGGTTTCTAGGATAGCTGTAAGTGCCAGCAGTTTCCTATGGTCCTCTAGAGATTAAGATCAGAAGCTAGACCTCAGCCTTAAGGCGGCGAATGGAAGAGCTACATTTTCAGAAGTTGTTCTTTTGTGTCGTCTTACCCGGTCATCAGGAATACCATCATCATCATCATCGCTGTCACAGGCATCACCAATCCCATCCTTATCATAGTCTTCCTGTCCAGAGTTGGGCAGATTAGGGCAGTTATCCTAGAAAGGAGAAAGTACACCAATATGTTTATTCCTGGCATGATTACAATAGGGATTTTAGCAGGTAAGACCTAATCATAATACCTCTATCAGGTAGGTGTTATCTTACTGTAATTGTCTCAGTTTTAGGTAGCCATTTCTAGGAGTATAAGTCTTAAAAATCCATAATTCAAAGTAATTTTCAAAACAAATGTTTGGCTGCTTTTGAGAATCTTAGTCTCCTTCTTCCCCTGGAGATATGTATCCATCAGAGCAAAGCTGGTATAGGTATAGGCTAAACTGGAGTCTTCTTGTAAGATTTACGACAAATTTATAATTGTGTCAGGCTTCATTTTTTTCCTCATATTGCAGGAATATCTAAAGCAGCAGGAAGAGCCTCTCAGGAATACCATTGTCAAGGTATTGCTGCACAGAGGGGTATTTTATCGGTTTTATTTGTAGGAGGATAGTTTAATAGCTTTAACCTCAAACCTAACGTTTTATATATTTGAGTCAGACTGTTATAGTGGTAGATAGGAAAACAGGATAAACTTACTTTTTTACAGTGGTAAGTGGCATTGGCAACACAAACAAGATTCTCATTTGGCCATCCATCCAAGTCAGTATCTTCTCCACAGATTATGCCATTGCCAGCATAGCCTGGTTTACATTCACAACGATACATGGGGTCACTAAAGTGGCCAAGATAATTACATTTGGCATTCTTGTTGCAGTCATGTGTTCCATCTGTGCATGGATTACGAGGTTTGCAGACCTAGAAGATGACACAGAAGTTAAATCCACATGAAACATCTTTTTATCCCTCATTTCTCCCCAGAGATTCAAATAAAATATGGAGAATACAGGCTTGTTTTGAGCAGAGATCCTTCAATCAGGAAAAAAAGGAAAGAAAAGCCTTGTACATTATTTTCTTCCACTCCTCAACTCCAGTAGCAGTCTTGGCACTAATTTTTTTTGTTCAAACCTTACTTACTTTCAAATGGAACCAACCCCTAAAACATCTAAGGCATGTATTGTTGGATCATAAGTGAATACTGATTAAGTTACTCCCCTAAAATTATGTATACCATCTGAACCCTCCATGACTGAGGACAATGATTTTTAAAACTCATTTTGAACTCCAGTAGAAACTGCTTAATGTTCCTCCTGATCTGAATCACAAAGGATGCTGTTTTGTTAAATGTACCAAGTCCTACTTCCCTGGAATGCATAGGTGCCTTTTGTTTAGAAACTTTGTGAGATTTCATAACGTAGAACAGTTCTCAAGTTGACAATACCTGTTTGTTAGCCATGGCATCCTCAACACTGCGACCAAATGGCTGTATCCCAGTGAAACGTGGTGGGCAAGGCAGACAGTTGTACCCAGGTTCAGTATTCTCACACCTGTGCACTCCGTTGAAGACAAAGCAGGCATCAGGAACCTCTCTGCACTGAAATAAAAGTTTGAGAGAGAGAACAACAGTTGTTAGCATTATAGAACATCAGGATTTTAGTCTCCCTTCCATTTTCTTTCACTCCCTTTCAAGGAGCAACCTTTAGTCTTCTTACCTCATCAATATCTTGGCAGTGGACACCATCACCATGGTAGCCAGCAGGACAAGCACCACACTTCCAGGAACCATCAGGGGAGCTGGTACATGTAGTCCCCGCAAAGCAGGGATTAGACAGACACCCATCTGAGAAACAAATGGGAAAGTGTTAAGATGAGGGATGCTTACCATGCTGCTATAGTACTGTATTTGGCCAGTATGCTGCTTTAAAATTCTAGCACTTCGTTTTACAGACTTCTGTCAAACTTTTAAATCAGTATTTTCAAGGTTGTCCACAACTTTCAGATGTTTATGGGAAAACAGGTACTCACCAATTGGACAGTCCTGTTTGTTGCAGACCTGAGTCCCTCTAGGTTCACCTACACAAGTCTTCCCACCATACTGAGGCTCAGGATTATTGCAGAGACGGCTACGTCTTTGAAGTCCTCCTCCACATGTCACTGTACAAGCATCCCATGGAGACCACGGTCCCCAGTTGCCATTAACTAGAGGGAGACAGAAAACATGTATAGCTTTAAAATTAGTGGTTCAACTAGCTCCTACCTGATAAAGGACTATTCCTTTTGTAGTGAGAGCACTTCAGACATTTTTAAAGCAGAAATGACAATTAATGGACTCCATGGAAGAGCCATAGAAAACTTCAGTTTCATCTGAACAGTTTAGTTTCATCTAAAACTAGACTGTAAGGTTTTACCTAGCCCACCTCATACATTTAAAAAGAGATTACTGGTACTAGATTATACAGCAACTACTGAAGTTCACCATTTAAGATACGAAATAGTAGTTACCACCTGGACACACTTACTTGGGCAAGGATCCTTCTGGCAGGGTTTGTTTTCTCTTGCCTCACCCTCACAAGGTTTGCCATTCAGCTGTGGTACTGGAGAGTTGCAGAGACGAATTCTAGTAATGATGCCCGTGCCACAAGTGACAGAACATGATGACCATGGTGACCAGTGACTCCAACCACCATCCTGTTTAACTACAAGAGACATGTCTGCCATTAATAGAGTTTCTGAAGAACAGACTTCAGCTGCACAGGACCTAGGACATAGCCAGTACCAGAACTGTACCAAAGACTCCATATACATTGGATAGCCTCAGCACCATCACCGATCAAGTTGTTTCTCTAGTACCAAAACTGTGTGCCTCAACTGGCCTCAAATTTGGTGCTGGGAAGAGTGCCCAAACATGCCTATTTACTGCATTAATTATCTGCTCCCCTTTACCTGATTAATTTAAATCCTCAGAGTTACACATGGTAACCTTTGCTGTTAACATTATGCCAATGCAAGCAGCCTGGGGTTTATTACAAGTACTTACATCTCTTATCACACTCCTGCAGGTGGCAAGTCCGAGTCTGTACAGAAGACCCTTCGCAGCGGTTATTGAGACTGTCGCAGGATCGCCCTCTCTGCTGAATCCCATTCCCACAGGTCACAGAACACGAAGTCCATTCAGACCAAGGAGACCATCCATCATCCGCATAGTCGCTAGCTGCAGAGGGATACAGCTCTGAATAAGACTCCAGGTACATCTTTTTCCATAGTCTTTCCTCCCAGCCCCTCTCCACAAAAAGGACACAACCATCCTCAAAAGCCACGTGCATCTTCCTCCTTTCTTGTACAAGATAAAGGCCATGAACTCAAATGTTTCAGTGCTCACACGTATCATGTAAGTGATTAACCTCAAATAGGCATTAGGCTAACCTTACTCCAGTGGTGCAAGGTTATACCCAGTTGTGCTATACCTTAGAGCAGTGTGTGTCTGACTAAATGAAGCCAACTGCTATAGAAGTGTGAATGTATTAAGTACTTACGCCAGCATCGGGGGCAGCACTCCCCATCAGGCACAGTGGCATTGGAACAAGGCATGAGTGGACAGGACACTTTCCGGCATATAGTGGCAGAGTTCTATAAAGAATTGTGAGAATTGCCGTAAGAAAATGGATTATAAACAATGTCTGGAGTCTGGCTAAGCGATAGAGAAGTTTCTGCAGCACTTAAAGACTCAATAGCATGTCTAAAGCAGAGACCCTTGTATTTAGGCTAATAAAATACCTGGGAATACCCTTGGGTTGTTATTCAAACTTCATCTCATTTCCATTCTCACCCATTATTTTTCAGTCAAGAGCATACGTATTTTGGTTTTGCAGAAGTTGATCAAGAGTAGCTACCAGATGCTGGCTAGGGTAAAGCTATCACACGATACCCAAAGTATAAGGTCAGACTTCAAGAGACTGAAACAAGAATGAGAAGCCAGCTGTCTTTTCAGTTAATATGGATTTAAGCTGATTATATGGTAAAGATAAAATGAGTTCAGTGGACTCTGCTCGAGAGCCATAAAATCTATAACTTATAGTTAGAGGTCTTTGAACTTTAAGCCAAGCAGGCAGGGTAAGAACACCCACCTCCAATCTCAGTGAGATTGGGAAAGGGCAGCCTGTAGTTTTGCTTCTTGAAGGTAGCAGCTTGGTCAGAAGAATGCTCTCATGATTACTATTTTAATCTCCCCAAGCAAATGACTACATTAAAGCAATTACAGCTAACATTTGAGTAAGAGGGTTGGTAGGAAAGAGGCAAATGCAGAAGCAAATACAGAAGTCAGTGTCATTTGCTGACTACAAGACAAAAGAGGTAGAGACCTATAGAAGCAGATGCAGAACTTGGTGAAATGCCTTGGATTGCACATGTACAAATATTCAGACCTTAGTTTTTAAACAGTGGCAGACTAGTTACCACACTCTTTGGTAGGCTGGTACTCCAAGAAGTTAAAGGGAGCCAGCAAAGAGTTCAAAAACTCTGTATGTTTTGGTGTACTTTTACAACATTCTGCAGAAGCGAAACACAAAGCACAAATGTCTTGCAAGATGATCCTGGGATTTAAACAGCTACGCTGAAGTCTGGAAGGGATCGCTGTTTCCTATAATCTGTAACAGCTAACACAACACAGCTAGAAGCATTTGTTACAGGAAAACACCCCATAAGTTTAAGAGCCTTTACTGAGTACTAGAATGTCTTTTCCTACTAAGCCAGCAGGAGGTTCAGTGAGGACAGAAGGTGGATCTAAAGTATTCTGGGGGCAAAGCTGATACAGTAGTATAAGTTTATTCTACTTGATGCAGACTTTTAGTTTACTCAAGGACTTACGTAAAGAATATAAGCGTTCTCCAAGTTAAGGAACTAAAAGTGTGTTAGCAGCTGTAGCAGAGTGATGTTTTATATAATTTTCTAAACTACTGCTGTTGTAACACCATATGAAAGCTGCCTTTATACCAGAGAACTAATAGGATGAAATAAACTGAATAATTCTCTGTCTACTGTAGTATGCCCAGTTGTGTGTAGGACTCACTCTAACAAAGAATGTAATTCAGAAATATCTGTTAATTTCAACTCATGAATTCATATACAGAGGATTTATGAATGTGAGGAATCTTACCTGGCAGGTACATTCAGTGCAGCTGTCAATAGTCCACTCTTCTTTATTTTTGTGCAAGATTCCATTATGAATGCAGACTCCAGGAGTGATCTGGACCACTTTGGCAATAAGTTCATTTTCTTCGGTCTTGGGGGAACAGGGGAGAGAAGCAGAGAGAAGATATTTAGAAGCTAATACAGAAAACACCCATTTCCCCTAAAGTCAGAGTAAGGTTATTACTGTTTATCCAGGCTCTCAAAGGGAAGGTTATAATTCATTCACTAAGTGACAGTTAATGAAAGGTACCATGAATTTAACTAACACTCACCACTTTGCGAACTCTATCTTGAAGTGTTGTAACCATGGACCGGAGCCCTTGCAGTTCCACAAACATGTTTGTTAATTCATCACATGAAAAACCACAGACTGCTTGGATGTCCTTTGTTTTATGGCCAATGTAATTAGTACGGATAGCTGGGCTGGAACCATTGATGGGGTTGTCCAAAGTAATGATGGCACTAGTGGCTAAAAGACAAAAAACACACATAAAATAAATGCATTTTTTACCACATGCATTTATCATTCCAGGGTAACACCTGCTAAACAGCTGCCACCAGATTCATAAGCGTGCCCGCAGAAATATAATCTTATTTCTTATGCAATGTGAATTTTCATGTCAGTATACTTCCGAGTTCTGTTTCAACTTGTCTTTCTAACATAATGAAGAATCTTATTTTTAATAGGTCATTGGATTCAGAAGATTGCAGACTTACAGCTGGAGCAGCCTTTGTTCCTCAGAATAGTTTCCAGAGTTGTTCCAAACACAAACCGCACATTCTGCAGCAGTCCCTGTGGACAGAGGAAGAATTACAGCTACTTGCTAGTGCAGGGGAAAGAAGTACAACTGACACGGAAAGAGCTTGTAGGCACTTAAGGTCACAAGATCATTAAGAGTAATGTCAGGACAGACAGATGGCTAGGTTGCTTTATTCTTCTTAATGATAACAAGCCCTGCTTCCTAATGTTCTCATCCTTGACCATGAGGACCTGGCAACTCTCTAGGCAGGAAGGAATAAACCCACAAATTTCTGAATCTTGTACAAGAAGCTGAGCAGTGAAGCTACAATGACCCATTTGGAAGCTTCTGCCTTCTTATTGCCACCAAAAGTTCTATCCCTGCAAACCTAATGCTTCACTCTTCAAATTCAATTATTAGCTTTTAATAGATTTAGAGGTGGTCCATATCAGATATACACAAGCTAGTCAGTGGTGGAACCTTTTCTCCATCTTACCCATGCCTTTGTAGCTATTTAGGCTGGTTGAGTAGCTAATGCATCTTCAAGGCAAATGACTGAAAATGCTAGGCAAAAACTAAGTGAAAGTCTTACCTGGAAGTTGTCATTGACTCCCCCTTTGGCAATACGGAGCCTGGCACTGCTGGCCAGGTCCCTAGTGAAGATGTTTTGGATGGGGATGTCCAGTTCAGCATTCTCCATTTTCTCACATCCCACATAGAGCTGAGCCCGGTCCTCCTGCACAAACAGGGTGATATTCTTCCAGTGTCCTGTAGCTAGCAAGGCGTCCTCTACTGACACTAATTGCTGCTTGCCATCACCAGAAAGGCTCAGGTCCAGGGTGCCTGCCTTGCCATTCGATACTAGACTGAAGACATGACCAGAGCCATCTTTCTGTTCCACAGACAGCAGCGTGCCTCTACTCTTCTTGGCTTGCCGGAGGGTGGCCAGGAGGATGAAGCCTTTCTCAGCATGGATGGCATCTAACAAGTCTTGGAACTTGGAGTCAGGGACAGCGGGGATGCGACTGGCATCTTCAATGCGGTAAGCAGGGCTGGAGGATTCTGGTCCCTTCACCAGGTGCACCCCGGGTGCCCGACGCCCAGCTCCCTTCCGAATGAAGCCGATGAGTTCAAAGAGATCAAAGACACTGTTATCATCACTCCTGGACTCTGCAGAGAGATCAGAACAAGCATCATGAGCAAGGGAGGAGAGGCTGAGTAGGTGCCTATCGTGCAAGGTACAGCATCTGGCGTTAGAGCACGGGCAGCAGCTCTGACCGCATGGCAGCCCCGCCGGGAGCTGCTGCGCGGCAGTACATGTGCCTTCTTGTACAGGAGCCAGTCGGCACAGGAGTGCCAGGTACCTGCTGACTGACACACAAAGGTGGCAGCCATTCTGGCACCTCACTAGACTCTAGCAAAGGAGAAATAGACAGCAGAAGCCCAGACTGCAAGATTCCTATGCTAGGATTCTGCCAAGCGAGCTTGCTTAGTCCAGCTGGGTGACAGCAAGCCCAGTAGCAGCTCCTCTGTAGCATCATGACGGCTGCCTACTGCCCTATTCCTTCTTCAGCCAGTTCCCGCATGAGGCTCCCCCTTTCCTCTGCCCAGCGCAGAGCTGGACAAGCTACACGTTCAAGTCCCGGAGACTCTGTGTTTCTATTTCTGAAGGTTACACAAATTCCACACCAGAGAAAGTTTCCTGTTCCCAACTAGCCGATGCTCAAGTTAAAAAGTTTTTGTTCATGGAAAGCTTTGGAGCTCTTCACCACTGAGCACCATTTCAACTGTCCACAGAAACACCAAGAATTGTTTTCTCTTTTGTTCCCCCCCTCCCTGACCGCTCCGACCACCAGCACCGAGCTGGTCTTACCTGCAGTGCGCTTGGCCTCCGAGACACCGAGCGTGAGGAGGAGGAGGAAGAGAACAGCCGCTGGCCCCATGGCAAAGGTCTGTCTCTGCACCAGCCTGGGCACGGGCACAAGGAAGAAGGTCACCGCGCTGCCCTCGCACCCGGGACCCGCCGCTCCGGCGCCAGCGGCTCCCGGGGGGCGGAGGGCAGCGGGGACGGGGCAGGTGCCCCCGCCGCCCTCAGCGGGGAGAGCGAGCACGGCGGGAGCCGCTTCAGCACTTACCTCCGGGGAGAGCGATCCGGGCGGGCAGCGCCGGCCTCCCGCACCTCCGCGTACCGGCGGGTAACCTCCCGGGGCGGGGCGGGCCTGGCGGGGGCCGAGGGGGCTGCGGGAGCGGCGCTGCCGAGGCTCTGCGGGCGCCGGGCGCCGCGCGCGCCTTTAAAGGGCGGCTCGCATTCCTCGGCGCGCGGCGGGCCAATCAGCGGCGGCGGGCCAGGAAGCGGGAGGCGGGCGGCGGGCGGCTCCGCGGCCAGAGACAACTTTCCACAGGGGCCGGGGGCGGGGACGGGCCCGCCGCCGCCGCCGCCGCCGCCGCCGCCGCCGCCGCCGCCGCGCCCGGGCGGCCGGGGGTGGAGCGGGCGGCCGCGCTCCTGACAGGCGGCGCCGCGCCGCGCCGCTGGGGGGCGCCCCGCGAGCTCGGACGGCACCGGCGCGGCCGGGCCTTTCGCCTCCCCCGGCAGCGGCCGCGGCGGGGCCTCGTCCCTGCCTGTCTGTCTGTGGGGGTGTGGGGGGTGTGTCCCCGCCCGCCGTACCCCGCGCGGCCGCAGGTGCCCGCCGGCGGCCCGACTGACAGGCGGAGGAGCGGTGTTCCCTCAGCGCCGCTACCTGCGGCTGCCTTGAGTCACTTCACGAGAGCACTCTTCATCAACTTAATTCACTCGATGAAAAGCTTCTCCCGCTGCCCACCGGCCGCAATGCACAGGGCGTGGGACATCGGGTCCATAAAGAGGGGAATAACGTGAATTCGCGTTAGCTTTTTCTGTCCACCCTTGGAAAGGGCGTGGGCCGGGTCGTGTGGGGGAGAGGAGCGACAGCGGGGAAGGAGGGCAGCGCTGGGGAGAGGGGGAGACTGGCGCCTTCCCACTCCGCTTCCCCTTGCCACTGGAGAAGAGTGCGTGGGGATGACCCCCGGTTAATGACTTTGCTTAGGGAATGACATGAGCAATGCTGCGCTGCAGCTGGGAATCTCCTGTAGTGGCTTTGCTTAACGAACAAAATGACTTAACACTACCTCAGCCAAGAATTCCCCATGTAATCCATATTTCAGGTGAAAGGAAAGCTTTTAAAGGTTCAAAAGGCAGATTCTCTACATCATGGCATACTATGTATGACCAAAAGTGACTTGAGTGTGTGAAACAGCTTTGAAGTAAGCGAATTCCAAAAATGGTTAATTCCTCTGCATTCCCCAGCCTTTGTATGCTTGGCATGTGCTTCTGTGGAAAGTGGAGTGTCGGTGAACGAGAAGGATCTCATCGGGGGATTGCGTGTGTGCTGAGGGAAAATTGGAGTGAGCTTGGCAACCCTGAGCAGTGACTGAGCTGGACTCTAAACTGAACTGTGTGAAACACATCAGTCAATCGGACTGGCTAATGCATGAGGAGGCATTACTGCTCTACAGATTTTCCCAGGAAATGCCTTGGGAAATTCTCGAACCAAAGAATGAGATAGCTGCAGAACCGTGTATGTTAGGGTGAAGCCAGAATGATCGCCTGCCCTTTTAACTCAAGAGATAGAGTATACTATCTGAAGTAGGCCCCTTTATTGTATAATGATTCATAGAAGAAAAACCTCAAGTGTCTCAAGATAAAAACCTGAGAGAACAGAGATGATGATGATGATGATGATGATGATGATGATGATGATGATGATGATGATGATGATGATGATGATGATGAAGAGAGCCCTGCCAGGAAACAAAAATAAATCAGCAAGTGAGAGAGCAAGAAAGAGACACTGACTGCTCCTACCTGGACAGGTTTAATTGACAAGTAGTTGTAATTCTTAGTAGTCAGCCCACTAAGCCCTTTATATACCAGTGGGTTTTTCCAACAGATTGTCTTATGGAAGCCAAACGCGCTGCTGCTCCTGTGAGCTTGTGTCTTAGAGCCTGGGGTGTTACGATCAAGCTTTTCTTCATGTCCCGGTAAGTCAAGCCGAGATCAGATTTGAAAGGCAGTGAGAGAACCTCAAAATTGTTTTTATATTAAGTGAGGAGATTGGGACCAGAAAACAGGAACCGTCCACTTCAAAATGAAAAATAATGTCCAAAATCTATCTCTTGTTTCATCCAAAGGTGTGTGGATGAATCTATAATCTTTTGTCAGAATACTCCTGCTTGATGGATATTGTGAAATTTTGTAATTTGGACCCATCTTTACATTTTAAAGAATGCCTTTAAAATATGAATTCAACTCTTAACTATCTGATTACACCAGATATACACAACAATGACTGAGGTCAAAATCTGACCCATAATCTCAGCACATCATACACCTGTAGGTTCAGATTCTTACTACAGTGTGTAAACCTAGCTTTGTTGACTTCTGTGGAGCTTTCTACCAATTTACACCCTTATAGCTGATTCCAAAATTTGACACTTAGCTCTGCTCTAATAGATGAGAGATGACTGACTTTTTGAAACACTTTTGATGGAATTTACCTGTTGTCATTTCGATGTGTTCGAGAATGTGAGCTCTGTCAAAATTGGTAGCCACATCTTGGGAGTGCATGGATGTTTTATGTGATTAATCCATTGTTCACTCTCTTGCTATGAATCCTGGCGTCACATCCTTTTCCTTATTTTCTCTTGAATTCAGGGTCCTTTTATATTTTCACTGAATATTCATTGCAGAATATATTTACAAGTCCAAAGCTTCGTAGTATTGCTTCATCCGAGACTATAAAAAAAAGGTCGTTGGGAAAAAGTAATGGATATACAGTAAGTATTTGGGAGAACACTGGTAATGGTTTCACTTCTGTGAGTGTACATGTGGTCTCACTCCATTGTAGTCATTGGCTTAGACTGAGTTAATATGTTCATGGTAGCCTCAGAATTTTAATAATTCATTTCCATTGCAGTACCATTCATTTAATTGGTGATATACACAGAATTAATTTGGACTTTAGCAGTTATTGTACACAGAATAACTTTGCTTACTACATAAAGCCTTCAGTAGAAAATGTCAGAGCTTTTTATAAACCCTTTATTGACTTGAACAAACAGATTAATTTTCAGTGGGAGGGGTGGGACTGAAGTATTGATAGGAGCGTGGTTTTTGAAGTGTCAATGTTGGAAACAAAAACTGAGGAATGTAGATCTGTATCTTCAACTTATCTGAGCTCTGTAATAGCTCACATTTTATGCTAGTTGCAATTATTTTGTTCCCTTCTTGCAGTCAGTATCCTCCTTCTCAGAAGAAAGCTGAAGAGCAAAGTGAGTGCGCTATCATATGATATGATATCATATCATATCATAACATATCGCAGAGTGTTTCATGTCCATAAACAGCGGTAAAGTACAAGAAAGAATAGCAGATTAGCTATGATAACAATATGCAAATTTAAAAAACCCGAATCAATCAGTGTGGTTTCAAGTATGGTTTGATTCTAGGGCAAACCACAAAGAAATATGAAGTTGCTGTAATAGAAGTAAACTTTTCTCTAGATAAGACCATCTGTCTAGAATCTCTTTATAATATCCCTTAGCACACAGAAAGAGATTTTTTTTTCCCTTTAAATTTGCATAAATAGAAAAAGGAATATTAATAGCCTATGCTGAAACTGTATCTTAGGGGTAGTAAGACAGACACTGTACATTGGAATGATGCTACTGAAATGCATGGTATTTAAAGCTATTCACACCAGTTTATCTGATATGTTTTAGTCACATAGAAGGAAAGCTTTAAAAATATAAAACATACCTATTTATTATAGGTATAAAGTATATAAATATGTAAATATATAAAATATCAACTTCATGGCACAGCACTGAAGATACAGAGAGCTGGGTTGTTTATTATTATAATTTTGCAATTTAGCAAAGATATAAAAAGTTTTTAAGATGCACAAAACTCTTCTGGCTTGTTTTGATGGAATTTGTTTTGCCTGCCATCTGAAAGGCAGACTTCTAGTCCAGGTTTGCTGCTGAGGACCTTCCTCTGTTAAATAGAGTCTTCAGAAGTTCTCACTTATTTTAGAATGGTATGAATCCTGTCCTATAGGTGCTCTGTATTTCCTAAAGAAACAGCTAACTAGTTTAGTTTTAGTGGCTGAAGTCAGATGAGACTTTCTGTGGCGTAGTCTCTGTTGGCGCTTATTGTGCTCTCAGTAAGGAAGCTAATGGTGTAGCTCCCTGAGGAGACAGATGCCTGATGGAGGAGGGCAGATTGGAATGCAGGGCATAACCCTTCCCCTCTGGGGTGGAATTGTTGTTTGGCAAATCTATGTCATGTCTGTGAAAGAGTCACTCTACAAAAATTACAGTTAAAAAATACGTTGGTGTGTATGTGCTTGACAAGGATACCCTGCTTATCAGTGTTCTCTCTTTGCAGGCATAGTCCCTGTGCAAACCACAGCTTAAGCTGCCTGCATACACACATCAGATTGGACAATTTTTGTCTTTGAAATTCTTGCATTAAATGCAGACCTGTTCCCATATCAAAAAATGTGTGGGAAATTGCAGTGTCTGATTAATGGATAGCTAGCTTATTGAGCTGAGCTTTAACCCCTTAATAAGCAGAGATAATTGTAGCTCCATTTCTTCTGAATTATAATGGGTATGCAGCACATTTGTTTAGTATTAGTCATATTTTGGGGCTGGCAAAAGGTACTCCAGTTTGATGAGAAGAATATGCTTTAAAGGAATTGACTGTAGTGATAGGGCTTTCTTACAGGAGTCACATACAGTTTTGTACTACGGTAATACCAGAGAAAAAGTGAAGCCATTCAATAATTTTTGAGCCTTTTTTCCCTAGAAGGGAAAAGGCATTTCTTTTAAAGAAATAGTTAGAATTTGCAGTATGAAGTAATAAATGCCTCCACCCCCCCTTCCTGAAACTAAACACATTTACTGTACTTCAAAGTTCAAGTGGATTTCCTTTGTCCATGAAGGAATAAAGAGGAAAAAAACCTAGTATTCCCTATCAAAAGGCTTTTTCATGTACTTCCTTTGTCAGCAGTGGATCAAAGGTAATCTTAGATATAGGCACCTAGTTTCTGTCGCAGTAAGGTATTTCTAGTCAGTGAATCATTAGAGCATGTATTCAAATTCAAGCACATGGTAGAGTTTCCTTGGTTTTCATTAAAATTCAGAGCATACTTGTGGACATGCATTTTCAAATGTTTTACTCAGCAGAGGTGAGCATAAGTACATATGTTTGTACATTTATATACTGGGACCTTTGATCCTGTGAAGTAAATGGAAGCTGCTTATTTGCATCCGTTAGCAGTCTGTGTCCCAGTGTGTTTTGGTATACTGTAAACAAGCAGCTGCAGAGCTTATATTTTGCTCAAGATAATCACAGATGAAGTAAAAAAGAGTCTTAAGTTTATGTTCACCTATCAAACAGAGTATGTCTCGTCTCCAGCATTAACTTCATATTACACAGTCAGGCAAGACTCGGTTATACACAAGACAGAACATACACATTTTACCACAATATGAAACCACATTTGAGCAAACTGCCGTATCATATACAAACCTTTACTCTGTTCTTTTTTTCTTTTAATTAAGCAGAAGCAATCAATTATTTATGTGTCCAATTGAGCTCTCTTAATAATGCCATTACTTAATATTGTATATTATCTTCTAAGCATCAGGGAAAAAGGCATTGAAAGATCTGTGCAATACGTAGCAGGGTGTTGCTGGCAGTCATGTGGTAGAGAAAGTGAATAACATGTATATTAAAAAAGGACTGCGCTGTCATTACACAACTTGAAAGATATGTGTTTAAAATAACTAAGAGAAGTGATGAATAAACAGTAATGTGCTCCTGAAAAGATTAACTTTGTGCTAGGAAGTGATGCACCTGGGAGCTTCTTAAAGGCCAGTTGCTTAAAATGTAGTGTCTGGAATGGGCTGAAATATAAAATAAGAAGCCTGTTTTGTATATTTCCAAAGTCCTCTCTACGTTATCACAACATATGCAGCTTTCTGCTTTTTTCTCCTTTGATGAAAACTGATAGAGCATCCTATATTACAGCTTATCTGTGTTATGACCTTGGTCTAGATTAACAAGAAGATAAGGCAAATGCTAAACTTCACTGTTGAGCTGTAAAATAAAAAGTACTTGCATTTAGTCATTCCCTTATTCTGCACATGTATCTGCAGTAGCTTGATGCAGCAGCTGTTGCACAATGTGCACACACAGAGGAACAGTAGACACTTTAGGAAGAACACAGACTGGAAGATACTCTGTTTCATGTTGAGGAAGGAGACTGAATAACAAAATTGCCTGGTATAGTTATTTGCAGGCTTTTATTACAAACAATGACTTGGGGGCAGGGAAGTAAGATGTCTTGCCAAGAGATTATTTTGAGCAAATAAAATGATCTATGAAGTTTATGACTAAGAATCCTCGACACGCCCCAGTTGAAACTCCCATGCAGTCTGCTACATAAAGGAACTGCTAGCTGCATAGTGTACAGACATGGGATGAAAAATGCATAGAAAATATGGGCACATTTCTTGCAATTTCAGATTGTCTCTAGCCTTTTCTTTATCCCAGAAGTGGTAACAGCAATACTGAATCCTGCAAAGCCTTTCTTATTCCTGTAATTTTTAGATACATCATTAGCCCTGTTGACTTGCTTACGTGAATAAGGACTGCTGGCACAAATAAAACTCTTCAGGATCAGGTTCTCTCACTGCTTTATTAGAAGTGCAGCCTGCTGTGACTCATGCCTTCTAAATTCAAATCACATATAGCATAATACCTGTAGCAATTACAGTCACCTCCTGCATTGTGTCACATTAATTACTATTGGGAATGGGAGGAAATGTTGAGAAAGTTGTCTTTGCAGTTTGTCTGGTACCATAGTGTTGCCTAGTTGCACAGCACATGGAGTAGAGTAAGCTGCTCTGGAGAGAGTCATCCAGGAGATAAACAAGGGTGATGTGTAGCACATACCTCCCTCTCTCCCCTGAAAAATTAAAACTAATATTTTCCACTGTCCAGCCATCTCTACATTCACTGAAACAAAACTTAGAATATCTGAAATAGGTCAATCTGTCAACTCTCAGTAATATGAGAGAAACCAAATCATTTAATCTTTACTGAGGGAAACTTCGTATGGCCCTTTTGAGGCTAAAGTCTTGGTCTACAAAAAAGAGCTAAAGCACAAGCACTGCTCTACAACCATTCTGCCTAGGGACGCCTTCACTCAATATTAGGGAACTCCTCTAGGCAATGACTGTGAACACATGGGCTTTACATTCACAGCCTAGCATATTCTCTTATAGCCTCCCTTCATTAGCAAGCACCTCAGTCTGAAGAACACGGCAGTGGAAATAGTTGCTAGGACCTGAGAATGTAAATATCCAAATTACTTTGATTTGAATGAAGTGGAGTTGGTAGGGGTGGATTTTTTTTTGCCTAATTTTGTAAGGGAACGAGGCATATGTGATCGCGTTCTATGTCTGCTTTGCTCTATCTGTGTAACAGACTGCTCTCTCCCTCTCCACCTGATAACTTTAAATCTGTTTTCAAACACATTCAAGCAAATTTGGAAGAGCAGCAGAAATCTTAAGGAAGTTCTAACAAGTCACGTAAAAACTGGCAGCTAGATAAAGAAAGACAGCCCAAATTGCACAAGTAAAGATGTCAGTCAGCTGCTTCTATGAGCCAGTCAGCTGCTGGATGGCCAGTCAACTGCTCCATCCATGCTTTTTATTTGCAAGTACTCTTAACCAGCCCCATTGTTTCCTCCTGCATTCCCAGGCAATCTGCAGATGAAGCAAGCAGGGAACTGAGGACATAATGTAGATAGATGAGGTTGTCAATATGAGAAGGAACTGGGGCTGTCAGATGGCATCTCAGAGCACAGAGGGCTAGGTGAGATGAGAAGATAGGCAACATGGCATGCAAGTACAAAGAAACCCAAACTACTACTTGTTCTTGTAGAAATTCTGTGTTGTAGATGGTATTCTAGAATTATAGCAGCAATGTGAGGGAAAAGAATATAAAAAGGGGATTGAGATCTCAGATGATAGTCTGTCTAATCCAGTCTTCTACAATAAACCAGGATCAAGTATAGACCATCCCAAAGGGATAATTGCCCAACCTGTTTTTGTAAACCTTTTGTTTAATAAAATTCCACGGTTTCCCCATGCAGTTTGTTTACACCTCTCTACTTGTAGAGGTGCTTTCATAATGCAGTTTTCTTCATTGTAAATTGCTCTGATTTCTTCTCGTCCTTCCTTCAGTGGACATAGAGAGAGATTGGTTACTGTCCCCTTGCAAGCAATCTTTCTTGCATGAAAGCCTGCTGTCATGTCTCCCTTCTAGACTAAGCAAACCCAATTTCTTCAATCTCTCTTCATAGGTAATATTTTCTGAACCTCTTCTTCTTCACTTTGGACTTTATCCAGTTTTTCTTGAGCTTTTTGAAAAGCGTGGTAACCAAAATTTATGCAATACAATGTCCCAGCTGAAGCTTTAATGAGACTTAGTGAAGAAAAATAATTACTCTCTTTTATATAGAATATTCCTGGTGGCGTATGCTGGCATGACAGTGGTCTACTTTTTCTTTCATTTTAGTTTTGCAACAGTGTCCTAACATTAATCTGTATTCTGCCTGTGGTTTAATACAGGCCTCAAGTCCTGTCAATGTTTTTTTTTTTTTCTCTTGACAGTGCTTTTCACATTGTAATTGATTTCTTCTTCCTAAGTACAGGACTTGTTCTTCACTGTGATGAATTTCCTCTTATCTATTTTGCATACCTCTTATAGGGTAGTTTATGAGGTAGAACTCTGTATCTGAACATGGTTTTAGCCAAGGGAAGTGAAGACCAAGAATCTGATATACCTGCGCAGAGCAAGCCAGGAAGGCTTATCTTCTGTTTGGAAATTATCATCAGTACTACAGTGTTTATTACAGAAGTATTAAAAAATATTCTTTAAATATTTGTAGAGAGTTATATTATTCAGTTCCAGGGGTGGAAATTAGAGGCATGAAGGTTTTGACAGTAACATTTTCAAAAACAGCCTTAGATGTATCAGCCAAATGTAAGCAATTTGCTTCCTAAGAATAAGCCTGATTTCCCGTCATGGTGAAGGCATCCGAACTTGAAGGCTGTTAGGAAAATTTTGACCAAAGGAACCTATCTGAAAACATCAAGCCAAGGAAGAACTTGGAATGTAATTTGAGTGCCTGTATCTACAAGTACACGCTATCTTATGTCTTGGCAAAGGTCTGAAGTAAAATATACAGCCTTACAGCTATGCTTATTAACTCAGGCACGGCACTAACCAGCAATGTCTCTATACCACAGCTGGTGCATGTCTAGCTGGCTCAGTCTAAGAGTGGAGTTAACACAAGACTATCATCTCCATTGTCCATTTAGGCAAACACTGAATCTTTGTTTCCCGTCTTACCCTCAATGGGTAGATGAAGCACTGTACTGCCTCACACAGGCAGCCTAACATTTTTCACAAGCAATAAATGTTCAGATTCGAGGATACCAGCTGCAGTTTTCTCTTAGGAGCTTTTACATATTTGAAGTTTCCCTGTGCAGAGAGGTGCTACACGTACTTGTTAAAGGAGCTGATTCATCAATATAGAGATACTCCTATAGATTGCTAACTGTTGCACACATGTGTGCACATCCAGTATCCTTGCTCACATTCTCAAGCATGTACAGATTTAAAAGACATTGCTCTTGATCCAAAGTGCCTATCCTTTTTGGACATTTTAAATTCTATCTTTCTGCTTTTCTCTCTTGTCACTGAATTTACTTACTGAAAAAAACCTGTAGGCACTGTGTAAATTCCTGTATACCTATTTTCCTCTTATGGCCCTTCTTAGAAACATATTCCATATGCTAAGAGCCCTAACAAAACCAAATGCTGGCTTTGTGGCTGTGAACAACTTTTTTTGCCATGCTAAAGAGAGAATATTATTTAACATACAGATGCAAGAAAAACAGAACTGCTAGAACGTATTTCAGAACATGAACAATAATCTCAATCCAGGGATGAAGCACAGGCTCCAATTCACTTGCAGAAACATAAGCAGATAAAGTATGTATATATTGCATTTAATAAAGTATATATCCTCAGGGAGAGATAAAAAGAGTATTTCTTCTTTTAGATAAAAATAGACAAAAAAAATGAAAATCAGGAAGACATTGAGTTTCTGGGGTTAATAAATCTGCGTGTAGCTTTTCGGTTCATCATATGTTAGAAACTGCCCCTGTATTGCTGAATAAATCAGTCTGTGTTGCTTTGTGTTTGACAAGATGTTTATTTCTGAGCCAGCAATACTCCATACAAAATAACCTCTCTACGAACAAGCAGGAGGTCATGTTTAATCGGAGTGTTCAGGAAACAGAAACTAAAAAGGCAGTGGAATGTGTGATTGGCATGAAAAATTAGGCATTTTCATTTGCACCTTCCTTGTTTCTCTGTTGGAAGATGTTATTTGAGGTCAGGTAGCCCATGTAGTCTGAAGGAAAAAAAAAAAAAAACCATAAATCCAAACCCTGTTGCCTATGATACGTTAAGGAAAGGCATGTTTGTGGAGAAATTCTCTGAGCAGTTCAGGTCTCTGGAATTTGGAAGCAAACAACTAAATGTATGAACTTGAACTCGAAACAGGGAATTCTTCACACCTTTTTGCACCCTAACATGCATGACCGTAATATTGGGAGAGACGATTAGGTTTAACAAATTAGAATGTGATAGTATTCAGATGTTACTGTACCAGTTATGAACGTGATTTTGGGACCGGACCCTGAATGAGCTAGCTGCCATCGACTACATCATGATCCACATGTTTTTCATGCATAGTAGATTGTCAGTCAAAACACTCTTTTTCTTCTTTAATGACATCCTATTAAGGGGAACAGATTGCTAGCCACATCTTATTCTGATGGAAAGGAAACATGAGAAGTTTTCTTCATTCAAAAAAGACATTCTGTGTCTTGAACTTCTTCAAATATAAACAAGATATTGAGTATTTTAATAGGTTAAAGAGAACTGTTTAACTGAATACATACAACTGAAATGCAGAAAGTATGTATATAAAGGTTATGGTGTTTTTAATTGGCATACCACTTGTAACCACAAAAGGGAAATTCTGACAGCATTTATAATGCATGCATTGAGACATTTATGGGGTGAATGCTAACTCATGTATGGTAATTCATCTGCTTTTAGAGCCTGTTGGTTTATTACTTTCTCCCTGTAAATGATGCTTTAAGAACACTAGCTTGTAGTTGTTTCATCATGCAAGGATGTTAGCGACACCAAGAGTATTTTCATTTATTTCCTTTTCATAGTTAAAGCATTTTTATAATTGCAAAATTCCTCTTTAATTACCATTGTTATTTCTACAGTGGGAAGCTCACCCTGTTTTGGAATGTTGGTTTTGTACTCAATTCTTTCCCTTCCCAGCTTGTGTAATTCTGCATAGGCAATTATTAAAACGTAAATTTGTGTAGCAGCAAAACAATCACAGAGGTTTCCACAAAAAGATGAATAACTGCAGTCAGGTAGGCAGTGAAAAATTGGAACTTGAGTGGGAAAAAGGAAGAGAAAAGAACAGTTATGGAAACATTTGGTGGGAGTACAAAGGATGAACAGCCTTCAGGTTTGGGCCTTGCCATTCACTTGCCTTGCCTGCAGTGTCGCAAGCTAAGTCAGTTTTCCGTACCTCAGATCGCCCGCCACTTCAATAAGGACCATAGCACAAACAGTAGGATGGTCATGAAAGGCACATAGCATATTAAAGATATGATGCTGTTATGAATTAAAAGAGTTTGAAAAAATTATATCTGTCAAATAATACGTTGCTTTTAGAGATTCCACAAGACTTCTGTTTACCCATTTCAGTTAAAAGCCAGCAGGAAAAACAAGGTAATGAGTTGTACTGGTTCTTTACAAAACGGCTTTAGAAAAAAAACAATTTTAAAAGCAACACTGTTGTCAATGGGAGGGGTAAGTAGGCTTCAGCTGAACTGCATTAGCAAAGTTTAAACATTATGCAGGTGTCTGGGGTGAGGTAACAAGACACATCCAAGAACTGAAGGCTCAGTGAGGTTTTTGGAGGGTGGGATAGCTGAAGATGACTCTCGGAGATCAGAATTAGGTAGAAGAGGGCTGGGGTGAATCTTCAGGGATATAGAGAGTTACCATTGAGAACAGGAATAGCAAGTTGTTACCAACAGCCTGAACTCTGATCCTGAATGACAATCTGAATCACACTTACAGGGGCTCTTTGTTATTATCTCCTCTTTTCTGAGTGTTCATATAGGATGTGATGCTAAGAAAATCCCAGGGAATGGTAGTGGAGTGTTCATCTAGTAAAACCCGAAATCTGGTATATATGGGTATAGTGACCTTTTTTGGCCTGATGATCAAGTGACAGAATTCAGGTTTTTTTCCTGTCATTTGTATTTTGCTTTGGCTTGTGTTGACTTTCCAAGTTTTCAGTGAGAAAAGCATTTGTTCCTCAGAGCTTAGTTTTTGACTGGAGATGGAACTCAGTATTGAAATTCTAGCAAAGAGTATGGCTAGATGTATGATGCAAAGCTGTAGTCATTGGTGTGACCAATTTATCTGAAAAACCTACCGCAAAACAGTAAGTGATGTACAGTGGGGTCTGGAGTGAGACACTGTACAGCCTAAACTCATAAAATGCTGTAATGTTCTCTAAACATACTGATCATTAGGTAAAAAAGAGGATCTGCAGCTGTATGGTATGGGAATATTATGTAGAGAAATGCACAAGGAAAATGCGGTTATTTTTTTCTGAAGGATAAATTTTGCAGCTACTGTTAGAGCTGTATTATTGCTCTCTTCTGGTCCATTCATGCTTGCAGTCATAGGCTTTATTTAATTTATTGAAGCTATGAGCAAATACACATGTTTTCTCAGGATTTGCAACGAAGCTGAATGCATTCTCAGGAGTTCCCAAGAGGTTTCATGTTTAAAATGTTCAGATAAATCTCCAGTCACAGGAACAGTTAACCAAAATACTGTAAAGGCCATCTTACTAAGGGAAAACCAAACTAAACTCCTTTTGTGTACTGGAGATTCCTCTCAGTAATGAGAGTTGGCACATGCAATGGTTTTAGGAAAGAAAAACAAGCATGCACAATATAAAACATTTAGAATAACTGGGCTTTTTGTCTTGTTTATCATTTCAAAGATTAGCTAATCTCCATACAGAGAGGGAAAAAAAAAAAAAGCCATAGTTTTGTTATAAAATTATTTTAGGAAAAACAACTACTTCAAAGTTTCTGCCTTTCTGTGCATGAGTACAAATAAATGCCTGGCTGTACAGGTAGTCTGGGGATGCTGCAAGTACAGCATGTGCTTATAGTGTGTGTATGGTAGAGATGCGCTTTAAGAACTGTCTATAGACACAGTGTTGGTTTAATGAATACTGTCAGCTACAGTGTTAAGTGCAGTCTGCTTACTGAAATATTTGGAATCTGTGCTGCTGAGAATGTGACCCAAAAAAGTTGCCTTTAGACTTTTATATAACCTCATCTTGACCTGGCTGCATTTCAGCTGAAGTTTTCAACAGTCAGTAACTTACACTCTTTCATGTGAGCAGCAGGGAAGACTTCAGACTGAGGGACAGCAAGTAGAAAAATTAATTGTCTAAAAAAGGGAGGAGGAAAAGGATGGAATGAGGAAAACATGAGACAGAATTGCTGTGAAACTTGGTGACAATGACAGTAAGATTATTCTTATTGTTTGGTTTTACCCTGGGCCCCATAAAATTTTAATCCGGTCATGTGGGGAAAGGAAAGTGGATTACTGTAGAAATTATTCATACAAAAGAACATACACTAGAACATGCTTTCCTAGCACAAGAGTTTGGGATCAGCACTCAGGATGTGCAGAATGGGAACAAATATTTGTTTTTGAAAAGACCTCAGAAAGAAATACAAAATAATCCTCTTGAGATGGGAGGAGTATCACTGACAGTATGAGTGTGTCATATCATATGAAAAGTAGAGTGGTTACTTGTGTGTTGCAATGACCAGAATAGCGAACAGTTGCTATGTTGCTGGAGAACAATACTGGTTATTTTATCTCTGGTGGTGGTCTTTTTTTTTTTTTTTTTTTTTTTTTTTTTTCCTGTCATGTTTAGAATCTGATACTATCTTTGATAATTGGTTTGAGGGCTAAATGTAGTTGCAAAGAGTCTTGCTCTTTGCAGGTGTATTAAATCCTTAACAGGTTTTTCTGCAAAAAACCTCAACCAACCCAGCTTTTCATTTTGGCACAGATTCAATCATTAATTGGGTTTTGTTGCTGTTAGTAAATTGAGCAAGATAGTATTATGTTTTTTTGAGTCAAGGTATTGTTCTGAATAAAAGTCTGTTCTAGAGTTCCGTTTGGGCCAGAAGTTGGTATCCACTCAAAGGAGGTGGAAACATGTAAAATGAGGAAAAATAGTAAAATTCTTTAAAATGCTTGCACCATCTTAGGCTCGCAAAGGATTTGTGTACATGAAACCTCCTCTAATTTTTTCATCTGTACCTTTTGGTATAAGAAAAATTCAAACCTTGCTTGACCTTGCTTTTTGGTGGCATTTTGCTGTAGCATTGATGGTCTAAAGTGATTTACAACTTTAATCCAATGACTTGCAAAAGCATCTAGAAACTGAAGGTCAAAATATTTTTTGGAGATGGGAATTTTGGCTCTGAAGTCCTTCTAGGTAGTTTTGACAAATGTTCCCTGTTGCTACACTTACTTATGTGTTATTTGTATGTCCTGGTCAGACAAGTCAATGATCAGACTTGTATACTGTCCTCAAGGGAGGCTTTTGCCATGTCTTTTATAACGTCATTGACCTTGCTTAGCTAGAAATAAACTGACAAATACACACTGACACTCATAATTATTTCAAATTATATGACTTATCATTCAATGTGGTGAAGAGAAATAGTCTTTTAATTCTTTCCCCAGCCATGTACTTCTTGATAAGCTTGTGATGGGATAATCAATGGTCAAAATGCCATCCTTCAGTTTAGTCATCATATTGCCACTGGAAAATCTCCTTGCAGTAAAGGACTCTTCCTGACTGCTGCTCACTCAGAAATTTCTGTGTGTTAACACCAGCACATGCTCCTTGTAAGTGTCTTCTGTATGTGAGTTGACAAGATGTCTTAATCTCTTTCCTAGAGTGTATTTTAGAGACTGTGGCACTCTGAACCAGCTGCGCATTTATGTTTTAAGTGTCTGAAAATTACATGCAGCTTTTGTCATTGGCCAGCATAGGAACTTGGATTTTATCCCTGTTAAAAGAAGTTATGTATTCTGATGATAGACTCAAAAGAACTATGACCTCAGCTAGGTGTTTCTTATTTACATAGATGGGGAAGACTGATGCAGGATCTTACACTGGTCAAAATCAGGTTTAAAGAGTTACCATCACAAAATGCTGTGCATGAAGTAAAGCTTTCCTTGGTGAGTTGCCAAAGATGTTATAGATGAGATTTCCAGAAGAAGGTGAA
Organism: Tyto alba; assembly: GCF_018691265.1. Classification (NCBI taxonomy): domain Eukaryota; kingdom Metazoa; phylum Chordata; class Aves; order Strigiformes; family Tytonidae; genus Tyto; species Tyto alba. The sequence continues at coordinate 13,569,309 of NW_024881280.1, forward strand.
ATTCAGTCCTGTGGCATTTTGTTCTGTTTTCAATGTATACAGATTTTATGGTGAAATTTCTGGGGCCATAAAGTTTCTATATTCCAGAATTCTCCAGCAAGTGTGCATCCTCTCACATGCGCATGCTCACACCCTCCAGAAGAAACAACACAGCATGTCACATCAGTCTGGCAGGACTGCGTTCAATAGATCATTCTTGCTACTGACATCAACCCACCCTGTCTCCTTTAATTTTCATTGTGAAGAAACAGCTCTAATAGCAGGTTTATTCCTGGATTAGTTGAGCTCTTTAGCATGTTGTCTATGGCTTTGTTTACCTTGCAAGATTCATTGAGCCTGAGCTGAGTCCCATAGCAATGTCACAGAGCACAATGGCCTGGCATGAGCAGTAGGCACAAAATCTCAGGACTATTAGCCTGGCACAGGGAATGGCAATGGTGAAATGATGCTGGCAGGTTATTTGAGCTGGCAAGAGATTGAGAGCTGCTGCCAAAAACCCAGCAGAGACCAATTTCATAAAAGATCAGAATGGTCTGCCTGAGGAAAATGATGTGTCCATCTATTCTGTGATAGATACTGGGAATGATCTCAAAGCTAGCCCAATTGGTTTTGAAGAGCAGAAAAAAAACAGCTCTTCAAGTTGCACTCTCCAATTATGAACCTGGATAATGGGAGAAATGGTCTTCAGCACAACAGAGATCAATGTAAAGCTCTTCACTTAGGTGAACCCCCTCCTGTTCTGCTAGTTTCCAGCTCCTGGGCCTGGAGTACCTCACTGAGAATTTAGATTATGGACAGTTTTCACTGTGGGGACATTAGTATGGACTAAGGTTTATGTTGTAAGTTCCAATGGCAACAGCAGAAATACCAATGTCTATTTGGCACATTTATTCCATTTCTGTTCTGGGCTGCAGTATAAATTTATCCTTGGGCTGGATCATTGCTGGTACTCATAGTGTGGTTCTTGATCCTTTTGTTTTGTTTTGTTTTCTTTTAACCTTTTTTCTTCACTGAGAACTGTGCAAAAGGTCTACAGTTCAGAGTCAGGATCTTTCATCTTCCCTCCCTAATGTCCTTGAATGCTTACTCTGAGAGTTGTGATTTGTGAGCTAATTTAAAGGTAGATTTTAATGTTTAAATTCACAACCAACCTCTCCCTCAAATTAGCCACTTGCAGTGATGAGTAAGGGCCTCGTCATCCTATTGCTTTTTATCTTGGGAAGTGAAAATAACGATTCCTAGCATGGCAGATGGCAATTGTTAGTTATGCACTGAATTTTCTTTCACTCTTCTCCCGCCAAATGTCATAGAAACCAAACTTATTTAGTTTTGTCCCAATGCAATTTTTTTCTGAGAGCCTATTTGGATTTGACTGTGACCACAGTACTCTTGGCAGTCTTATAATAGTCTTATAAACTCCCCAGTTGTGAGCGGCTGTTGGTTGAAAGCGTTAGTTTAAAGACTAGTTTCAGGGTATTCGCAGAAAATTCTGAAAGTCATCTTACCCAGCAGATTTTCACACGGTGCGTTTTGTATCACTGTCACTGTTTCCTCCATGATTTCCCCGTTTAATCCATTTGAGTATGAATTTTATTAACACGTCTTTGTTTATAATTGTCTTCAAGGCAAAAATGTGGAAGAATTTCAATTCCAGAATGTTTTAAATCCAAATAACATGACCAAAGAAAAGTCTGGAAAACAGGGGGGAAAATCAACACCGAGGAAAAAGGGAAGGCTGCTAGCAAGGTGAGGAAGGGGACTGGACTCTCCCAGAGCTTTTGCTGAGCCCTGCCAGTCCCAGTCTGCTCATCTGGGCTTCTCCAACATGTCTCTTTGCTGATATGTAAGTCTGGAGGGAGGCTGAGGAATATTTGAAGCATGGAGAGGAATTTATCTGCATTCAAAACCATTCATAGCCATTGGAAATCTCCCACTGGCTTTGATGAGCTTTTAATCAGGACCCTGCCCTACTGCAGACTCCTAAGTGAACCTTCACTTCCAAACAGAATAGATGGCTTTGTTTTAGGCCAGCATGTTGTAGTGAATCACTCATCCATTTGTTGCAGTGTGCACAGCAGAACTGTTTGTTCCGGAAATGAGCCTAAACCCTAAATGCCAGATCCAGATTCAGCCTTTCCTAAAGTTCAGGGGTGTTCCTGTCCAGTGGCTGCACCAAATCCCTTCCCTTTTGCCACAACCAGTATCTGTCCCCCTCTCTCTTTGGAGGAGCAACACTATTGACTAGCACTGCCATTCTGCACACCAAAGGGAAAACTAGCAACTCAGGAGTCAAATTTTAAAAAGTCTTCATTTTGCCCAAGAAAATGAAACCAAAACCCACACTTTACCCCTTCCTTCCTGGGCCAAAAAATCTAATTATGAACTGCTGTCTCAAATTGATTTCAATCCTGTGTGAGTGACTTTACCAGGCAGGACTTTGGGGCGTTTTCAGTTTGCAGGCTAGCTGTTTACTAAATCTTACAGTGTTTGCCTTTTCTTTGGGAACAAGCTAAAGCTGGAAGTGTGAGTGTGCTGGGAGATTTAGTACATCTGGCAGCTGCAAAACAATGATTCTCAGCCAATGTGTTTATGAAAGAACAAGGCAAAGAAAAAGGTACTAAAGATATAGTTATAAACAGCATGGTTCCAGTGTTGTCCTTTTCCAAGTGACTGCTACATTATATGGCACCTGTGAACAAACCTTAGACTGGTATTAAACTTTCACAAAAGGTTTGATAGAGCTCTGTCTCTTCTTGCACTCTTCTGACCTTATGTGTAGCTGGCTCGATTCATGTCTTGCTCACTTGCGATTTCTCTCTGTGAGGTCAACATTTTTTATCACCAGCAACTAGCTCACATATTTTATTTCAGTGAACTCTGCTAATTTTTCTTCTTGGCAAAGTAACAAAAAATTGGCCTCAGAATTTGTGAAGAGCTGGAAGAGATAAAATTTTTGTGTGACAGGATTAGGGCACATTGTCCCTTTGAGCTAAGTCATTCAGTGGCAGAATTATGGCCTTGCCCATCTGCACCAAACATTTCCTGTGCCAGTTTTGTAAGCAGGTACCAAAGTAAAAGCAAAAGTTTGATTTTGAAACAAAACCAAAGAGAACTTTCTACAGACAGCATCTTGTAAACCTCCAGTGAACCATCGGCATCTTCCAAGCACTTCAGTTGGGCTCCGAAGGGAATGAGGTCCTTCTGGATTCCAGCATTTCTGTCTTCCCCACAGCTTCCCTTTCCTTGCTCATCAGTTGGACAGACTTCTATGAGTTTTTCCAGTCAAACTTACACATCCTTTGGAAGAGGGGCTGGGAGAAAGCATTTGCACACGATGGTCCATTGGTAATTTAGTCACTGAGGTGGTATAGGGACAAGAAGAGGCAATATTGACAATAGCATGTGATAGGATTTGTTGTTTCATTTGCTTTTCATTTTTGAGGTGTAGCCAGATGTAGGTACAACAGATCCCTTGCAAATCATCAGTAAATTAGTGTCTACACCAAACATCGGCTGAAGGCTTAAATAATCTGGAGCACACTTGTCTTATCATGTTTTGGGTTTTTTTTTTTTGTTTGTTTGTTTGTTTGTGTTTTGTTTTTATTTTTTTTTTTTTTTTCCCCTGCAGTTTTTGTGGTACCCTTCAGGTTAGATTACTCAGGATATTTTTTTCGGTTTCCCAATCTATGGTATGTGTCTGTTTGCTTTTAAATAAATGCTAAAGCTGTTAATGATCAGTCGGATTCCAGTGCAAAAGTTTAAGTCCTGAAATGTCCATTCCTTTCTCTCTGACTGTTGTCACTTTAGGTTGACTGAGAAAGTCTATAGTTTGTTACGGCTGCTTCTCAGTTAGACTTTAAAAGCCTAAATGCATTCAGATGTGTTGAGTGAGACTCAGAAGAAATGTTGTTCTGATAGTATCTTAGGTGGAAGCTATTTTATTTTTCTTTCGGTATCAGGCTCTTCGGCTTGTTAAGGTTAAATGTGTATACATTGACATATATGAAATAGGATTGTCATATTCCTGCAGTCTCCTCCAGAACTGAAATGACCATATGCTTCAGCTGTAGCTGCAGCTACATACATGCCTAAGTATTAGCTAGGTACTTTGGTACAGAGAGGATTATTAGGAAATTATGAGCTCATTGCAAAATCCTTGCAGATATAAGAAGTAAAAGAAATCTATGAAAGATTAATTAATATTATTCCATCCTGATATATATAATTTAACTAACATTGTTTTATATCCTGGAGGCAAAAATGTTTTTCTTTTTGTGTCATATAAAAGGCCTTCCAGAATGGATTAATGCAAGTCTTCAGCACACGTTCACAAATCCTTGCTCCCCAAAGAGCTAATAAACTTATCTCTGGATTACATTCTCTCTGTATGACAGCAACATTTGAACTACATCACATTGAATATGCAAGATTCATAGAAATGACAGATGGAAATTACTTACTATATCTCTGAGTTCTTCCATTAGCATGGCACAATGTCATCCTTCAACATGTCACCATAATGCTGAGATCATTCTTTTTCTCCCATTTAGGAAACTACATTATATATAAAAAAATCAGACAACGAATTCCCTAGAGATCAACAGGTGTTGCTGAAGTTTGGTACTCCCTTGAGTAGGGACAAGCCTTTGGAAAACCAAATGAACACAACAAAATTAAGCTTTCCTAAAACAGGAGGTTTTCAACATGTCTGATGACTAAACGAACCTTCCCTAACACCCTGAAGATCCTTCTGCCTGCCAGAAATCCTCCCACCTCAGCTTCCCACGAAGTTAAAGTAGCAAATAATTAAAAAATCGTTTTCCATAAGAAACCTTTCTGATTTACTTAAATGTTGCTGAACCAAATACTCTTCTAGTTGAAGGTCTTTTGATGGGACATGTGAAAATGTTTTCTGTTAAAGAACCATGCTAAATGGATTGTTATGCCTATTTCTCAGCATGATACAAAGTCTTACCCACTTTTGTTGTTACTTTTAAAATTCCTGATTCTATAAAATGTGAAAATTTTAAGGCCATTTTTTATTATATGCCTGGGACTAAAAATGCGTAGGCATCATTTCACTTTGGAATACAGTATAGTTTAAAGCAAATGTTCTAAAAATACTTTAACTTTGCCCTCTGAAAATTGTTAATGACCTTCAATTCCAGATGAATGATTCAGTTAGCAATGTTGGAGACCACAGGTATGAAACCAAAATGGAGTAGGATTCCAGTGGGTGCTGCCCTATCCATTGACACTGCCTTTAACAGTGCCCCTTGTAGGGCTAACACATGTTTTTCCCTCGGTGCTAAACCAAATTTTCTTCTGATTTTTAAACAAAAGCATGATCTCAATTATTTGGCAAGCCCTTAAAGATGTTATTCTGCACTTAATAAGGAGAGGGTAATAAGTCTGGTGCTTTTTTTTTTTTTTTTTCCCAGTTTACCATGACTAACTTCTGAGCATAATCCCTGCATGAAATGTTAAGGCTCTGTAGAATGCATTATTTTTCATTATTTGTCATGGAAAATACTGTTACTGTGCACTGTTAGGAAGTTCTACCATCTTCCATACTGTCTTGTCTGCCTCTCACAGTTTAATGAATCAATTCCTGAACGATTTAAAGATACTTTACAGAAGATCCTGTGCCGTCTTAGAAGTGATGTAAATTGATAGTACCAACACAGTTATTCTGTCTTGTTGGTTGATATGCTCAAAACTACTTTTAGAAAATTGAAAAAACTATCTGTGGATCTTCCTCACTACTCAGTGCGGAAATAACTTCAGAAACATTTTCTAAAACTGATCCAGAATAATTTTGAACAGGTGAAGAATCACTGAAATTAGCATGATAAATGCTATTGGAAGACTAGTATGTTTTGAGCTAAACTAGATTCACCTCCTCTGAAGGACAGAAAAACATAATGCAAGAAAATGAGGCTGTTTGCCTGCTTAGCATTCCATTGTCTGTAGAGCGCGGCAGTAATCTGATATAGAGCTGACCTAGTCCCATGCTACCGTATAGGGCTTGGTGGAACTGCAGTTCAAGCCTCTGCTCTTTGCTCCCAGGCTGGCTTTGTGCTCGGTCTCGTGGTGCTCTGTGTTGCATCCTTAGCCAATTCAGCAGCAGTATTACACATGCTCACAAGGGAATCTCTGTGCAGCCTTTCTTGCTAGAAAGGATAGGCTGCCTCATATGAGATCTTGCATGTGGGAGGAGTACACAAAAGAATAGGATGATTCAGAGTCCTTGGAGAAGCAAAATGTAGCAGCAGACTGATTGGGGGAGCTCTGTCTGGGCAAACTGGGTTTGATTCCCAATATGGCAGTGCCAAACCATAGCCAGTTTGTTGATGATCTTCCCATAAGACCTGCATTTGAGTTCCAGCATTTACAGTGTTAAGAGGCTGTAGGGCTGTCTTTGTTGGAAGGCAGAAGATGAAATCAAACAAGCCAATTCCAAGTTTTGGTTCAATTCAATTGCCATAGTAGCTGCTTGTTTTTATGTTAAAAGGTTTGGCTTGCTAGCGTCTCTCTTTCTTTTTTTTTTTTTTTTTTTTTTTAAATAAGTGTTAATCAGACATGTAAATATTTCCATGTACTGCTTTGGCATTTGCAGTTCAACCACAGCCTTTATGTCACCTTACACTTCCAAGACATGGATATCTGCACTATCATAAAAAAGGAGGTAGGGTTACAGGTTTCCTTGAGGACATTCAACATCAAGAGGCTCATGAAAAGTTCTCACATGAATTTCAAGAAATCCCAACCCTTTTCTGGCTCAGTAAATTCCTACTTGTGCTTGAGTCAACCCAATCTTTTGTAAGGCCTTGTATTTCTGGAAAAGCTATCAAAAAATATCTGCTTGCACCAGTGCCCGTTTTCTGTAAAGAAATTCTAGCTGTTGTTTCATGGCTTCCCTATGTATATATATCCCGTGTCTAAAGCAGAAGGATGGCTGGAGATATCCCAGTGCCAGTCACGCAATATAACACCAGAAAGCTACATGATTTCAACAGAGGAGATATAGGAACTTTAGATCGACTTGTATGACTCGAGTAACCATTTTAGATGTTATAATTGTTTTCATGGGTGTATAGAAAAACTAAATACAGATATATTTTTCTATATTTGTCACCATTTTCTCTATTAAATCAGGCTATATCATCAGGTAAGTCAATATTTTCATCATTATTTTAATCAGAAGTAGTTCGTATAAATAAGTAAGCCAATATGCTTTTTCCCTTGTAGTGGATTTAGGTTCCTGAAATTTCCACGGAGACTCCAGTTGAGCCAGTTGGGAGTAAAACATACACCACCAATACCACTGTTTTGCATATGGGTTTAATCTTCAGGCTTAATGTGGAGAGTGAGTGATGTGACTATTCAGTCTTTTCCAAGCTGTTAAATTATTTAAGGCAGGAGGTGCTTTTTGTGTTCCCTGAAGTAGTAATTGTGGGACCAGTTAGTGCATTGTGATTCTACAATTTTAAAATGATTAAGGTAAGTTAAAATTTTGTGTTAGATAATGCTGGAGCCTCTTAGTTTTATCTTAATTTTCTGTGACTATTCCTCATAGAAATGATAGATGTAGAGAGTCCAATGAGATCCAGTGGTCTGGATCTACATTAATTAAATACTCCCACTCACAAACTAAAAACTATGAAAAAGCTATACAGATAACTTAAATAAGAAAGTGGCAACCTAGACAATGGTAGAACCACCACTGGTTTTAGAATGTGAGTACATATTTGCTGAAGAAAAATGCCCCTACATTTGTTCTCATTGATTTTTGCCTGTTTTGAGCCAAAACCTTAGTGTCTGGTAGCTTTGATGTTTGCTGTGTCACAGACCTTGGTGTTACTAATTCACTGAGGCCATAGGAAAGCACCTGCCTGTCAGAGGTGGAATTTTACCTGCTGGTGTGAGAGTCTCCAGGGTACATTCCGGGTTCCCTCAGGCATCCTGACCCAGCTCTTTTCCTTGTCCTAAGGCAAGCAGTTGATGCCAGAAGAGAAAGCATGAGGAGAAACACAAAATTTTTAACTCAGGTGTCTTCTAGAATATCGGCTTTCATCCAAGATGGTCTTTGGGGATCTCGCATATGAAACCTCTGAATAAGCACAAGCAAATTTTAATAAAGGAAGACATTTAATGGTTGTATGGTATGAATAATGCTTTTTCCCTTGGGGTAGATCTGTTATCACCAAATGGCAGAAATGAGACCAGTCATTGATCTCTCTAAAGATGGCTGCACAAGCCCTCATTTGAATGGACAGCATGCTGGGAGGTGATGCAATTCTGAACTGCCTGGATTTGTTGCAAATGTATTGAATAGGAGGCTGAACAGGCCAATACAAATCCTTTTTTCCCCCAAGGTTCAAAGTGTAACAGGAGAAAAATACAACTGTATCCAAGGTCTGGCTGGCTAGAGAAGGAGCCCTCAGAGCCTGTAACATCAGCACCATCACACTGTCAGTAGCCAGAACTCCAGTTCGAAGACCAGGTGTAGCACAATGTCAAGAAGGCAAAGTTTAAGGCAGAAGCAGTGTGTAGGGTGGTGTCATTGAGTTGATTTGTCAACTCAATGGATACCCAAGGAGTTCTACAGGGAGGTCTGCCTGTTCATGCCTTCTATCCCAGAGATTTACTTGCAAGGAGTACAGTCAGCTTTGCATGCTTTTAGACACATTATGGACTTGGAGAGACATGAAGATAGTGAATTCGAACTCAGTGGCATTGTTGTGTTTTTCTGGCAAGTCTTTTCTTAATCAGTATAAATGATTTCCATCTACAGCAGAATTGAATCCAGACCAGAACAGAGGATCTCAGTCTGCTCATTCTGTGGGAGGGCTCAGATTGGGATGTGGCTCCAGCCTTTTTGGCTTAAAACCATTTCTTGTCTGTGTTGTGGTTTTATGAGTTGATATAGCAAATATGTGACATTTGCTCTCTTTTTTCTTCTCTTGGAGTTTTTACAGAGATGAGAGTTCCTGTTGTAGTATAAGGCAGAAAACAACAGAAGAAGTCTGAATAATAACAGACATTCTGTGCAGAAATCCCCATGACTGGTGAACAATAGTTTGCAGCCTCTTAAAGGTTAAAGATGTGGTAGAAGTTAATGCATAGATATTTGTGGTTGTTCATGAAACAGTCCCTTTTAGGGAAGAGCAAAGGCAAAAACATCATTTTCCCCAGTGGGTGTTACCAAGCTAAGTCCCTTTCTATATCTCAGGAGCTTCTAAAAGGACAGCATTACCAGCACAAAGCAGTCATATTAAGAATCTCAGTACAGTAATGTTGAAGATCAGATGGAATTCAGACAAGTTCTTTCTGGTTGTTATTTGGAAACATAAAAACACCATCTAAAAAAGAAGTTTAAAGATCCTCTATTGGGAGCACAATTCTGGTGTTTTTAGTCAGATGGAGATCTGACTGATATTATGAGTTTAGTGCTTAGAGACCACTGATATCATCCCTCCATCTGGGACAGCACGGTCTCTTTAAAAATACATTTGCTAGCCAATGTATCCATCTGCTCATGACCGCAGAGAGGAAATAGTTTGGATTCTGGAGAAAAGCTTCAAATGGGGGGTGAAAAAAAAAAAAAAAAAAAAAGGCAGGTAATCTACTGGTGTATTAGGAAATTATCAGTATTGCATTGTAAATGAGATTCATCACATCCAGTTTTAGGTGACTGAAAGTTAGGCATCTAATCTAATCTAATCTAGTTGCCTGGGCATCTCTTCTATACAGTAGAGAGGTAGACACTTCCAGCAAGTGACTCATCTCTTTGAAAGAATAGTGCGTAAAAGAGCGGGAAGGATTCACTTTCTGGGTGGTCCTGTCTCTTTCCAGTGGTTATAGAGGTAACATGGAGAGCTGAGATGGGCTAGACACCTACATTTTAGATGAACTGAATCCCTCCCTGTATTTCTTTCCATTGTGGTGTGGAGAGGCAGTGCCTCAATTGATACAGATACTGTGGAAGGTATGAAGTTGAACCAAGCTAGCCAGGAGTGGTGGTCTAAATGTTTGTACATCAAAGTCTGCGACACTGTATATTTCACTTAAAAAGTCAGAACAGGTAAGCAAACAATGCTATACTAAAGTATGAAACACTCCTTTCTGAGCAACAGGAACATTATCTGACCATTTAAGATTCCTCAGAGCTATGCAGCTGTTGCAAGTTTAATGGTTAAAAGAGTCCCATGTCATTTAAGACTAACAGTTTTAGATATCTTGATTTCTAAAACTACCTACAATACTTCTGTGTTACACTTCTGATGGATTTTTTTGTTTGTTGAGCTTGTAATATTGTCACCCTTGTCCCTTTGGTGGACACAAACTGTCAAAAATCACCAACCTCAGGGCCTATCCACACTGTTGTCTCAATAAATAGGGAATTTATTCAGTGCTCAGGCCTTTGTGCTGGGCCTTTGTGCAGCTTTGGAGTATAAGACACAAGAAAACTGAAGAGACTGATTTTCTTGACTTTTTGTATTTCTTGGTAATAAGCAACAGGTGAGAATTCATCCCTCCCTTTCTCCCCAGAGTATCTGAATTATAAACAGAATCAACTTTTTTTTTTTTTTTTTTTTTTTTTCAGAATACTTTTCTCTGTTGTTTTATTTCTTTCATGACATGTCACAAGCAATTAAAAAGAAGATACATGGGAACAGTTCCCTTTTGATCAGAGCCAACTTCACTCATGCTACAGTGACCTGGCTCTAATTGATACTTTCTTTGCTCTGAAATATTCCAGATAGCCATCTAAATTCAGCAAAGTACTATAGTGTGTGTATAGGCCTCTTGTATGCTTCTGGTGCATCTGCTCTTTTATACCTGCCTAAAAATGACAGCAGCATTGAATGGCTGCAGTTGAAAGGCTTGTCAACATTGTAGCAGTCAGAACCTATCTTAATGAAGATATGCAAAATGGAAAGAAATAATGTTCAGCTACGTAATTCAACCTTCAAACTTCTACCAGTCTTCATACACTTGCCTCTATCTCCTTGATCCACAGTCATGTTCAGAGTGGGGTTGAGCTGCGTTGCATATTTCACATTATGTTTAAGCTAAGGAAACCATTTTCCCCTCATTTTAATTGCTTGTATTCTTAGAATAGTGTTTGAAAGGCAGTGGATAAATATGCACCGATAATTTTGCACTTAGATTTCTGTGTGTACAGAATCCTCTCTGCACATCCAGCAGTCATTGGCATGCATGATTTAAATACTACTGTGCTTAGGCAAGTAAAGTTTCCTGCTGTCAAAGGCAGGGATTTGAGATACAAAGTAAAATTCCTCAGGTAAAACTAATGGTAATTTTGGTGAATGCTTTGAAGTCCCTTTGCAAGCACTGCAGGAGGTATCACACAAACATACATCCAGATGGCCAATATTACAGCATTAAAACTGAGAGAGAAATATATTGTAGTTTAAAAGGAATAGATGATTTTAAATGCAATTAGATAGCTCACCATTGTCAAGGGAAGGCTCCCAAATACAAAATATCTAGCTGGGAAAAGTAGGAAATTACAGTGATGCACTGCCATCTTGCCAGTTTTTTTCCCTAGAAAATAGTTTGCATTTCCTCCTATAAAGTTGATAATACAGCTTGGCTTACACCAGTTTTAGACACCAGTTTTTTCTGTATGGAGAAAATACTGATGTGACAGATGCACCAGACTGAATCTAACCAAATTTTCCTCTAGGAATATCAGCATGCTTTAGCTGACCTCCGCAGAACAGTATGGATTCATACCAACAGCAGACATGGCCCATTCTTGAGAATATCCTTTAGTTCAACTTGCTTTTATCCAGAAGCCTAAATGCTGGATCGGTCTGTTGGAAGCCATCTAAAGAGCTCTTACATCTTCAGGTACTATACAGAGCGCTCGGTTTATCATACAGCACTTTTATTGTAGATTAGCCAAAAGAAAGACAAAGCTTGTGCTAGTTTTGTGCACTTCCCCCTCAACTAATTTCTTACTGTTTTTTTCTGAGAAGACCAGGACTTGGTAAATACTCACTCACATGTGGCTTGTTCTGTAGCTGGATCCGAACTGCCACCTCTGTGGTATTTCTCCATGGTTCACACCTCAGCTATTATATCTTAGCTGTGTGGTAGCTAGGCAGAATTTCAAGGCAGAAGGAGTTACATGCAGTTGTCTGAGGAAAGATGGTAATGCACTGCTTGCTGTCACTGGAGAGTTCTCAGTCTTACATACATATTTTAGAGGTAGGTATTTCCCTTTAGGGACTTTCCAGCAGGGAAGAGACAACAAGCCTACAATTATTTCTGTTTTGATTTATTATTTAAACAAGTGTTTCTGATGTAGATGTAATTTCTCAGTTTGAGATTTATTATTTCACCTGTCTTTAAATAAGAATGCCAGCACATTGCCACTGTGAGCAGTGAGGTGTCTTGTTTCATTTTAATTTGTACAGCCTGCTAGTTTTGGTACCCTCCACTGAAAGTCTGTTGGCTTTCCACCATAATGTTGTGCCATAACTACCAGGCACATATATGTTTCCTATAGGAACTGGAATTTAGGAATAGCAGTATTTTTCCATTTCTCTAGTGGCACTCATGGTACAGACAGCTATTTTGCCCTATACTGAATTTTTATATTTGGTGCTGAAACTGAGCACCTTTTCATGCCCACTCGCCCCTTAAAATAGGGCTTATGACAAAGATTTACATGATGGATATGTGAGGGCATTCTGGAAGTGGTTTATTTTCATGGCTGGAAAAACATGACACATCCACAAGTTAACTAGTGATCTAGTGATTTTTATGCATAACTCCCTCTTGCCCATATGTCAACACTGCTAGAGTTATGGAGTTGGATACCTGTTAGGAAACACCAGAGTTTAGGTTGGCCTTTCAGTCTTAATCTGTGCTTTTTTTTTTTTGCATATGGATTTCTGAAGTTTTTCATAATTGCTAATTATCCTTTAATTTTAGTGCTAACAAAGTAATAAATAGAAAGTGCTTGAATAACAGTGCAGAGAAGAAAATATCCAATGCTGTTTCTGAAGCAAATGTGAATAGATATTATCTTAGCTCAGGATATACTTTCCCAGTAGCTGATAAAGAAAGGAATTTTCCTCCGTTCCATAATGGAAAACATCATTGTTAGTTCTGAATTTGGTCAGAGCTGTTTTTTATTTCCTTATTAAAATACTCATTAAATATAATTTCATAAAACTATAAATTCTGATTTTGATTAAATGGGAGCCATTCTTTTTTTTCAGTTTAGTTTGTAGTTTTTAGCTTTCACAACAGAAAATATTTCCTTAGTATCTCACATAATTTTGAGGAAAATTATCTTTTCCAGACAGATGTTTTGAGGGCTCTGAAGAGACCAAAAAATTACCAGAATGCCCATTAAAGTGTTTGGATTCCAGAATGGTTTTACACAGTTACTATGCTTTACAGAAAGATAATACCTGTTGAAAATTGTTCCTATGTAGCATTTTAAAGCCACTAGATTTGAGAATTTATTATAAAATGAAGTATATACCTACATATTTTTTTATACAGGGGATTAACACAGTAACACAAGTATACAAAAAAGTAACAGTAGCATGTGAAGTAATTTAAAAAAAAGAGATTGAGTGGTTTGTCCAACCTTTCACTTTAAAGTATAACAGCCAAAGGATAGGAACACAGTAAAATAATATTTATTTGTCAAAAGTACTTTTGGCATCTGTTCTTTATTGATGAGAATAATATTTATTGCCATCTGGGTTTCCTAATTCATTTTTCTGATATTGCTTATCTGGGGTTGCCATAGGACACAAACAGCTGGATTAAATTCCATCATGTTGTGTCACTGTGACTCATTTATTTTTTCTTATCTATGAAAATTTCTTGTTGTAAATAATGTCTCACTCTTTCCCTTTCTGAAGTACTTTGCTCTCTTGCAGAAATAGTGTGGTCTTTCTGTCTGTCTGTCTCTCTCTCTCTCCTTTCTGTTGCTTCTCATCATTATTCTCCTCTCTGTCTCTCTCAGATTCCTTCTCCTTTTCCTCTTTTTCTTTCCTGTTTCTTATCCCAACAAATGCTAAGTAGCTTTATAGATACATTTTAATCTCATCTATGGGATCTAAATATATGTTTAATATTGCCATAATAATAATAATAATGATTATTTTTATAATGTGAGAGGTTAGTTAAACTTCATTTAAGCTTCACAACTGAATTTTCAGTCCACTTAATTCAGAAACTTTGATCCAATGACATTGGAACAGGGCTTTATGGCTCATTCTCTGGAACTGTATAGCTACGTGAACATATAAGGGATAGAACATTTTACGGTTATTAGGATGTCTAATATATTGGCTGTCTTAAAGCTTCTGTAGAGTTTCTGAAGCCCAATAGTCCTCTTTACGACTGTAGTACCTACATGCAAAAGAAATAATTGCAGAAATGTGATTTATTAGTCAAATATGAAAAGTCATAATGAGTGCTACTTTGATTGTATTTCTTCTCTACTAGGTCAACATCAATGATTGTTTAAAAAACTGTTTTATTCTAGAACTATATCATACACACAGCACTTCCTTTGAAACTGGTAGGGTTTTTTTGCAAACTGGATGTTTTAGGAGTATCAATTCAAATGTAGCTGGAAGTCTTTCAAAAATGTAGATTCAAATCTGCCTTGGATTTTGGGTCAGACCACAGTATGGCCATTTTGTGCATATTTATTTGAAAAATGCTATTTTTTCATTGCCAATGGCAAAAGCTAAAAGGAGATTCCTTGTTTGTTTCATGAGAGGGGACTTCTGTCAATGAAAACAGTTATTGTTCCAGTGCAGAATCTTAGTATTGTGCAGATATTTTGCCTTCAAAGGTTTTACTCAAATTTTTTGTATTTTTAATCTTTCAAAGCAGCATGCAACACATTGCTGCAAACATAGTAGGTACTATTCTAGCCACTCGGGACTAATTTTTAAATACAAGTTTGAGTAAAGAGACATTCCTGTAGATCAGCTGCTACAAAACAGGGAGGAAGACTGACTTTGGGGCAGAAATCATTGACCACAGTTTGACTCTTATCCACACTTGAAGAGGTCCAGCTCTTCTGTGGTGGTCTAAAATCCACTTAAATCTCATCTAATCTTCCCTGTACCTGTCCCAAAACTATGTCTCTGGAAATAACCCATATAGGCATAAGTGTACGTATCACAAGGGATAAGTGCTCCTCTGTGGGCTGAGATGGGAGCTGGGCGTTACCACAGCATAATAAGGGCATCACATTAAATCTGTAAACACGGAGGGGGAGCAGAATACAGGACCAGCTCTGGTGCTGTTCATGGAGGTCAATGCTGAGGCACAGAGGATGTGGACATATTCTGGACAAAGCCAGCATGACTGTCTAAGTGCCTAGGGAAGAGGTGGAGGAACTGACTGGGGGGACAAACAGATCTAGGGAGATACACCTTGTTGGTATGCCAACAAGAACAAACTGGCATTATCTAGGTCATTGTAAAGGGATCAACAACCTTATATTGGGTGAGAGAATGGTTACTGCATCCTGGGTGCAAGCCAGAAAGGATTTCTCTTTGGACCAAATAAATGTAAGCATGCATGCAGGAGCTGGCATTAGTGTAGTCTACTGCATGTATGGAAAAATAGTATTAAAGATGCAAACTAAATTCTGTCATCAACTGTGGAAGAGGAAGGCAAACAAGAGGTCTTGTGAAAATACAGGTACACCAGTATACTGCTTCTTAAGATACCACTAGTGTTACAGTGTTTTCAGAAACAGCCAACAATTCTAAAAAATATCAGTGGCCTAGGAAATATTTTCTGGAAGGGTTGTGACAATATTTATTTCAGAGAACTTGAAAACCTGTTGAAAATATGGGTCCAGCATATGGCTACCACGGATGGAAAAGGGGAAGGAGTGTTACAAAGGCACATCAATGGTGGTTCTATGCAGCTTCATCCTAGTTCAGCATTCTGTTTATACTGACCTGAATATTACTCCACTCCTGGGTAATGATGCTAGGGAACATCTCATGAAGCAGGAACTTGAATTGCTCTGTCAGGTTTCTCAGCAGCATACACATCCCCTTCATCACCCTCTCACCAGTTGCTTACTGTCCCATTCAGTTATTAATCCCTTCAAAATTCTTGAGATGATGAAGTAGCTCCTTGTAGAACAATTCTTTCATATTAGCCATTTTGTTCTGCTTGCTCTCTGACAGGTGATGTTGCATGACGAGAATCGAACTGGAAAATCTAAATAAAATTCCTAGTATTGCTTCATTAGAAAAACATAACTGAATTGAGGTTAGGTTGTTAAATGGTATAAACTGAGGTACAGTATAGAGTATACAGTCTCCTCCTGTGTACACAATCTGCAGGATACAAGACCTTTTATATTTTGCTGCTCCACTCACTTGTTAATGATACTCATCCCATTGGCCATAGACACGCACACATTTGAGAACCTGAGAACCATGCCAATTAGATGTTTCTCTGAGTTGGGGGGGAGGGGGTTGTGTGTTGAGGTTTGGGGTTTTTTAGAGTGATTTTGTGCTAATTGAAAGAGCAGATATTTCTTCTAACTAAAACCTATTAACTTCTGAGACTAGAAGAAAACATTTACTGACAGTCAGTCAGACATGGGGCTGCCCAGGTTCTTTCAAAAAAAAATTGTCTTTCCCCCAAAGATATACACACATAAATAGTGAAAGGAGCAGTGACTGGCCAAACCAGGTGCACATACAGATTTTTATCTTTATGGAATATTCTAAAAGGTACTGAAATATGTGTTTATCATTGTGATTACAAATATGAGGGGAAGGTTGTTTATTGGTTAGGATTACTTCTGGCTATTTCTGAGAGTCAGCAAAGTAAACAGAAAGGACGATTAATATGCTCCCATAACAAGTTTACTCGTAAGGCCGTGGCAAGAATTCCTGGTCACTTCTTAGGACAGATGTGCATTGTAAGCATTGTAAGCCAAGCAATGGCTACTCAATTTTTTATTCAATGAAATATGTTCTTTATATTTCTCTGACAACATCCCTGCCAACACATTGTACTTTTTAACTCTGTCACTGATTGGTCTTACTTGTATAATTTTTTTTTTTTTTTTTTTTTTTTTACATCCAAGGGGTTTTTTATCTATTTGTACTGATCCTAAAATTGTTGGTGTGGCTTAGTGATCTCCTCTATGAAAAATGAAAAATATTCAGAAGAAAGAAAGGAAGGACATTTTTTCCTTGGGAATCGTTACAGTAGCAGTCATAGTCAGAAGCCAGTCTCCTTGCAGCCTCTCCTGAAGCCTGGGACAAGGCTGCTGAGAGGATCCCACAGTGGAGGCAGAGCTGGGATGCTGAGGGGAGTACTCTGCTGTCACCACAGCTTGTTATACTTGACATTAGAACAAAGATAGCAAGGGGTAAGAGCTTTACTCAGGAGCTGAGTTAACATGTAGTTAACATGAGCGTTTGTATGTACTGAGGAGTACCTCTCTGCGTAAGAGATAGAAACAGGTACCTCAGCATTTATTCGGTTTGGCAACCAACAGAGGTAAACATAATGTCGTATTTCTTTGATTTCAAAAAGAGAGAAATACATTCTGGAGGGTTTTAAGCCCTACATTCTGCAACATTTAAGCTCGGCATTCAGTTTTAAATGGTACTTGTTTTTACAGTCTGACTACAACCCTTGAACTCTGCTTGAAGACATCTTTTTCTGAGCATCAGGTGCACTGGTCCCTGCCTATGCAATGACTGGAAGAGCAGGCAGAGCAGAGGGAAATGCCACTGAGAAGACTGATATAATATTTCTTTTAAGCCTCACTTAATGAGAAAACCTGCCTCACAAATTAAGCTTTGAGGAAAATCAAGAATTAAAGCCTTTCTTTTAGTTTTATGACATATCGGTAAAATAAGCACAAAAGCAAGTGTTCAGTTGTCGTTAGAATTTCTTTTATTACTTGTAAAGGTATAATTTTCCATCTTGTCTCATGTCACAAAACAAAGCCAGCTTCAGATAAGGAGTTATTAAAGACTGAATTTTCCTCTTATTAAAATCTGAGCAGAATGAATTACAAGGGACTTTCCATAATGACAGGCTAAGGACATGCTCTCAACTCATTGCGTGGGATCTTGGCAGAGACTTTCCAGGTGTACTTCTGTGAACTAATTCTGTTCTTCCATGAGAGTATGTAGGATCAGGAGTCAACTGTGTGCAAAAATAGCAGTAGAGGCTGTTGCAAATAAGATTTCTTCCCTAGTGCTGGTGTATGATAACTACACTCAATGTGCAAGATTTATTCCTGCTGGAACTTAATGGGAGTATTCTAGCAGTTAATTTTACTGTCAAGTCACATAGGGACTTTAATAGTAAATCCTTAAGTGCTTGAAGACTTTAGGAAGAAAGATGCTGTATCTTCTAAATACTGACTAGTTGTACTATCTTGAGTTTATTTCAGAAGTTCTTGTTAGAGCCTTAGTGATTAAACTTCACCTTGATATCAGCTTCTACTTCCATAATAACACCTGGGCAACAACAGCAACAGTACTTTGATGCACGAGCAGGATCAGATGAAATAGCATACAACATAAGAACTGACACCCCTCTCATCCCCACAGAAAAAAAAAAAACCAAACGTAACACCAAAAACCTTGCTGCTTTTTTTCCTAGGCTTTCAAAAGCATGATCAACTTTGTTGTTGTTGTTGTTGTTGTTTTGTTTTATTTTCAAATGGAACTATTAGATGTGCTGAGCTAGCATGAAAACACTGCTTCTAACATTATCTCTATGTTGGCTTTGCCAGGTTCCTATCTCAAGAAAGGGCATTATTATCACACTGGATGTTAGGGTCTGCTTGGAACTCCCAGCCATGAACCAAATGCAAGGATCTTACAATGTAGTTCAGACATCAGCAAACAGAAGAAGACAAAAATGACCCTAGCTTTGGGTAGCAAAAATTACTTTTGGAGTTCAAAGTTCCACTATGATTTTCTGTTTTCTTAGCGCAGTTCAGACATTCCTCTTCTGCCAGGGTATCTGCAATGTGTGCTTGTGACCATACTGTTGCTCCCGCTTGCCCTGTGTCTGCTTGTTTTGGCAGTTTTGACGGCAGAGAACGCCGGGCCCCTTTCATGTGGTTTGCGTCACATGTGCTGCTGTGCGAGACACGCGCGGATCTTCGGGAGCGTTTGCCACTTGCTGCTTCGCATGCTCTCTTGTACACTTCCTCTGCAGATGGCTTTCCTGGCTCCCAAGGACCATATGTTTTTTCAGTTTCTTTTAATGTGTATACACCCACCCCATGCAGTTCCAATGAAGTATGTGTTGTTTATTTCCCCTGCTGTCCAGCTCTGAAGATTTAGATCTAGGGAAGCAATCACTGACGCTAAGTGCAAGAACAATCCTTAACACAACCTCCTTTTTTCCTTACTCATCTCCCTCCTGGAAGTGTGGAAATCTCCACTTGTTCTGGTTTTAACCCTGTAGGGACTAATTTTAGCTATTTTACCACCAGGCATCCATTGTTTGTGGAGGGAGGTGGATGATATATCCTCCTAAGGCCGGTGCCTAAGATAGGTGGACAAATTTGCCCCTCTCAGATGACTTTGGTTTCTCTCCCCATTGACACAGAGGAGGCCTAGATGACAAACCTAGGCTAATTGGCCCACTTTGAGATAACAATATCAAGGTGAGATAGATCCCTCTCCAGGGATCCAGCCTTCATGGTGGTATGCACAAATGCTGTACGCTCGCAAACTGCAGGCTGGGATTTTTTTCATCAGTTAATCCTCTTATCAGCACTTTCCATACTGCCTTACCCATGAGGACTGAGTGGAGAGCTGAGTGTCAGCAGAGAGGCATGTGAGTATAAAAGATAAGGACTAAGAGCTTCCTTACAAGTGGGTCAGTTCCAGACTCATGCAAAGTATTTCTTTGCTAAATGAAACAGAGTAACAGACTGGCCTAAGTAATAAAGGCAGGGTATTGGTGAGAAATCAGGACAAAAAACCCCAAACCTGATAAACAGAAAAACCCTGGCATAGCAGGAGGACAAACCTCTGATACAGAATATTTCAAATGCAGGTGGGAGATTTAACAAATCCCTATAGTCAGGATTAGAAGTGGAAGCTGAGAAAGGTCAGGCTTTTCATAACATTAGTGGTCCTCTTGACTTACTTCCTGAAAAAGCTGAATGTGTGCCATATGCTTTATTTATACCAAGAGCTATTCATTCCCTGTCAAGACCGATGTTTTTATTAACAACTCTGATGTTTTCGTTCAAGAGCAAAACTACCAGAACCCGGATACCAGTGGTAAATTTAAAGCATTTCTGCTGATTCATGAGATTTCTCCACAAATTGTTTTCAGAATTTGTACCTCTTCTGTATTTAAAGGTGTGCATTAGGTAAACTAACCAGCTGCATCTGTGAGAAAGAAAGCTTCCTCACATTAGAAGCAAAAACTTGCTTTTGGTAGAGCTGTTAAAATATTCCAGATTTTATATCCTGAAATACTATTTAATAGATCAAATAAAACAGTAGCAGCACAAGATTTATATTTTGGCTATTGTCCAGAAGTAAGGAAAATTATGTAGATATTTACTACTTCTCATTTTCCTCAAGATTAGCAAGCTGATCCTGTGTTTGAACTGTGTGTGATAGTCCCAGTGATGCCAATGGGAGCTCTGCATGTGGACCAACTGCATGATCCATTCCTGCATGTAGGATGCAAGGGCTACAGTGAAGGAGATTTTAAAACAGCAAGGTTATTACCTGGAGGAAAACTGGCATTGCCCTGACTCTGCAAATCCATGACTTTTGCAACATAAGGCAAAGAGCACAAGGCAATAAATGTGGATCTGTGAGATGTGGGAGAAGTGATGGGCTCAGAAAGGTGTTTTCTATCATTGCTCTGATAAGAGAGCAACAATAGTAAGAGAGGTATGACATGTAAGGGCAGGTTTATACCACTTCATTTCCAGTGTGGTCTGTATCCATCTCTTGGGAGTTTCCTGTATGAAGCTGTTTTAAAAAAATCCTGCATCGTGTGAATTACGTGTAAGGATCCGGTCCTTTGCCCATGCAGCATCCTGTTGTAGTCACTGGAAGTCAAGCCTGTAAAAAAGGCAAGACTGGGCATGTAATCTCCCTTTAAAAAGTGCTCTTTCTTTCCCTGGAACTAGATTAAAAATAAAATAAAAACTAGCGTTCTTTGCCACTGGCACCAGCTCTACTGGGCATCAAAGCAACTGACTGCTTGTAATCTCTAGACATTTCCTGACTGACACTAAAGGTCATCTTGGAGTGAGCTGGGGAAACTGAAAAAGAGTTATCTGAAGGCCAAATAAGGTGAAAGTTGCTGTGGCTAAAGTTCAAGTTTATTTACACAGAATATAAAAGAGAAGTGAAAAGTTTGCTGACTTATTTGCTTTTATTTTAGAAAGCTTTGGAGCAGTTTGTGTAAAACAGAATTAAAAGTGGGGAAAAAAAGAAAGTAGAATGGACAGTGATATAGTAAAAATAACAATTACTGTCACTGGAAATCTTTACTTTTTTGTTATTTATCTCATTCTAACCCAGACAGCAATATTTCTGATGTTGCTGTTATTTTCTGGCTTAGGGAATCTCTGAGGTTGGGACGTTCTCTTTTTTTCCTCTCAGAAAAATTGCTTAGCACAGTCTTGCACTATGGAAGGAATATAAAAGTTCTATAAATGCAGTGAAATTAAGGAAGTACAGTTTCATGTAGGTTTATTTTCTAGTTTACATTTATAACCTAATCCTCAACACCAAAATAGTCTTTAGATTCTACTGCATTCCTTGCAGCATCCCACAGACTAGTGACTGCACGTGTGCTGAATATTTTGGTCTCAAACCCTCTGCCGACTGGCTCATTATCCGCTGCTGAGCAGAATACAAAACAGCTGAATTCTGCTTGCGGGTATCTCCCAGGGCACTAATTTGAGTCTCTCTCTTCTACCCACTATAATTTATTTTGTAAAAATTAATCAGTCTTTAATATGTCCACTCCATGTTCAAACTTGGCTGAAGATGGCCAGAAGGATCAAAAGTTCCTTGGGCGAGTGCAGACAGACAGTGAGATATCTTGATCACGTAGTTGTCTCTTCTCTAGAAAACCAGACCAAAGATAATGTCATGTTATTTTTCACTCTGGAGATTATTGGTTAGCTGTGGCTATTGATAGAAAACAATTCATGAGCATTCATCAACCTGTCATAAGCACTAAGCAAGAATAAACCAGTAGATTGGTTTAAATTTCAGAACTATAAATTTTATTCTTGATAAACAGCATTGAACCTTATGCTTGCTTCCACGGATGCCCAACAATTCCCTTGCTAATAGTTTGTTAATTATGTTTTGGTTCATGTTTGGAAGCAACATGTTCTAATGAACAAGACTGGAAGGGACCCAAGAGCTCTGGATTAGATTTCCAGCTCTGTCTCCTGTGATCACTCTTGGTGTCTTTTTCTTCTATTGACTCCTAAAATTACCATGCTTGTGTCAGACATAGGGGCCCCCAGTCTCACCCCGAGTCTACTTGTATCACACTTATATTGCAAGTTTGCAGGTGATCTTGACCACGGGTTACAGGGAATTTCAACAGATACTGCTAATGAGTTTGAATATTCTGGCAATCATTTTTGGGCCACAAATCAATCGTGTCTTTCTCTGCAGAGACTCCTGTTCTCTGCAGTGATATAATTGACTGTATATTAAAAAAAACCAAACAAACAAACAAAAAAACCAAACCAAAACAAAACCCCAAAACATCAAAACAAAAAAAAGAAGTTTTAATTTTTAAAAGATAATGTCCCAGGATAATACTAAAATGAATAAACACAAATATAACCAAAACATTCCAGTTTGTACACCTTCACTGGAATATAGTGTTGTCATTTTGTTTTAATAGATGATAAATAACAAAAGGATCCTTGCATTGAAACATGATAATGCAAATGAGAATGACAAAATGTCTGTATTTTATTGACTATTTATTTTTTAACATGGATAAGCTATAAAGGAGAACAAGACTCCAGTGTTAATGTATATTTATTTTAACTACTGTGATAACTACAATGTAAACTGTCACCTTAGGAGAAAACCTGTTTCATGGAAGCAGTTCAGCAGCTTGTTTTCATGTAGGAAATTACTGTTTTGAGGGATATTATTAGGTATAAAGAACCCTAACTGCTGGATAATTCCTTATTTCATTATGACTTATTTTGTAGGTTTTGAGATTCTGTCTGGAAATAATCCTCAGATTTGATGGGGATTTGGAGCCAGAACTGATAAAAAGGGACACTAAAGATAGTTCAGATAAGGTATGCTGGTGAAAACATTTTCGTCTGCAGTGCAGCACACAGTAGTCACAGCAAAGCTTCCATTGGCATAATCATGAATACTAAAAAAACCTGTTTGTATTGTAGGTTGGACACATTAATATCTTATGACTGAACATACAGCACCAGATATTCAAACTCTTGTTCAGTTTATTAATATTGATGATGCTGCCCTCTTATAACAGTGTTCAAGAAAAAAATGTCACAGAGTTGCATGAAACTGATTGCAACAAAGAATATGACACAATGCTATGCTACAAGCTTCACAAAACTGCTAAAATCTGGCACCACTTGGGACCCTGCTTTATTAAATGTTTTACAAATGCTGAGAAATTAAATAGTCCATATCTTAAGAGCTTTCTAATATAAGCAGCTACACTGGCATGGATGATGTTCTTCCTTGAGTGTGACACGCTTCAATGGCACAAGTGTGTAACATAGCCCTTTCCTACATGTATGCTCGTGCTCCATTGAGACACCTGTGTTGGCAGAAAAGAAAGTGTCAAGGACACAAGAGACAAATCTTGTCAGACATTCTTAGTTTGTCTCCTACTGCTTCCGACACCATTTCTGTTCACTGAGATAAAACAGTGGCAAATAATATCTTTGCACAAACATAATGAGTCACTGGCTATTTCTAAGAACTTAAACTGTACTAGTCAAAACCAACCAGGACTACAGAGGAGCCTAGAAGGGATTTTGCTCTTCTGACTGTGATTTCATCCTGTGAACAACGAACCTTATATAGGTTCTTCACGTAGTTAGTATAGTCCTGTTTCCTGCTTGCCAGCTCACTATGAACAGGCTGATTTTGCAGCTGTTGAACAAAGACTGCATCCAGTACTAAAGAGAGACTTCAGCTGAGTATTCACCTACTTATGTGACATCCATAGCTGGTGGGTCGTTTAGGAGCTGTTTGCAACAGCTATTCATTCACTATTTACCCCAGGAGTTGCATGTTTGCCTGGCAAAGCTGTAAGGTGTGGTAATGGAGCTACAGCATTTACAGCATGTCTTGCTCTTATCCTGTTGACCAAAGTAGTGAAGAGACATACGAAGGAGGAGTGACAGAGTTTTCACTTAAATTTATTCATGTCAGGTCATGCCAGTCACAGCTGCCAAACT
Source organism: Tyto alba (assembly GCF_018691265.1). Lineage (NCBI taxonomy): Eukaryota > Metazoa > Chordata > Aves > Strigiformes > Tytonidae > Tyto > Tyto alba. The sequence goes on from NW_024881280.1 coordinate 13,593,799, forward strand.
GTTCTGAAAACATGAAGGGAGACAGAGACTGAAAATGAGTTATCCACGTTGTTGCATCATTGCATATCTAGGAATGGCAAGCTTTCGAATTTCAGGAAACCATTTTATGTTACATCAAAATAGAAGTGTCTACAGAGTTAATCTAAAGGGTTGAGGGTTTTTTTTTGTTGTTTTTTTTTTTTTTTTCAATCTTTAGAAAAAGAATGCAAATTATCTGAGCTAAGGGCTAAAGTGAAAGAAGGTGTTGAGAATATGCTTCAGGAGGAAATACAAATGGAAGGAATTCTCTGATCTTATTTCTGTTGATAGAACATAGGACTGAATTTGAATCTGAGTGATCTGTATAAATGTGAAAAACTGTTGTAAGCACGAAGAATGAACGAGTAGGTCTACTGAGATTGTTAAAATCTAACGTTTCTTCAAAGGTAGACAATTTGTAGCAAGAACAGGAGTGCAAATTTTTCTTTCTGTGTAGTTGAATGAATTAGCAAAAGAAGGATCAAAGATGCCTCTGTCATCTGAGATTCTGATCTCTTTGAATTGTTTCTTGGGGACTCAGAGGCTTTCTGTAGAGCTAAGTGGAGCCATGGGGATGGACACTATCTGAAGACCCCTCCCATGAATTCTGAAACATCTGATCACTAGAATTTAATTTTGAGATCATTGCAACATGAAAGTGTGTTTCAGAGTCCTCTGGTTCCTTACAGGAACCATACTAAAATATTATGTGCATGGGCAGAACTCAAGACAGAAACAGGCCATATCCGTAGGAGGTATTTATTTCTATATACTCTTGCTTAAGCTTGTAGTATGCTGTTGCAAAGTTGCATACAACCTGGTGAGAAAATCACATTTTGCTGAAGTGCACATAGTAACAGCAGGCCAACAAACAGTATAAATAATCCAGGTGGCAAAGCTCTACCCTAATTAGTGTTAAAGATACACAGAACCCCGCAAGCAGGATTGTGGTACCAAATGTCAGTATCTATGACATATTAAGTCATTTTGGGGAAACAAAAGAGCACCTCTCTCAGGTGCAGATCCAAACACATGTAAAAATCCCTCTTAGATCTAACAATCGCTAAACCCTGCCCTCACTCTACTGCAGGGCCCCTTTTGTCCTCTGGACTGGCAAATACGGCTTTTTCCCTTGGTTAAATACAATGAATACAGAACAGGTGGCAATCATCATGGGCCTTGATTGCTACCGATCTCTACTTTTTATCCTTTGTCTATTTTACATTAATGAGTGGCATGCACAAATTTTGCTCCAGGATTCTTTTTATTATATAAAATGATAAGTAAGGACAAATCACAGCAGGGAGAAAACTTTGCCTGATTGAAGGCTAGTTTTTTATACCAAAGACAGAAATGGCAGAATTTAATAAATACTGGTGATTTCACATGAGCTCCTGTCTCTGACTACGTTTTTGTGGCTGGCTGTCGCACAGGTGTTGTGCATGTGGTGGTGAGTGGCAAGGGAAGGGCTAAGTGGTGAGTCCTGAGGGTGCCCAGCTGGCTACTGGGATTGCTGGTTGGCAGGAGGGACCTGATCCTGGTGGGAGCAGACGTGGCTGGGCTTAGAGGGATGAATTACTGCTTCCTCTAGCAGTGAGGACAGCCAGTGCTCAGGAGGGGCTCTCTCAGGGTGAGTTGAATTGGCACCTTGTTTCTGGGAGAAAGAGGAAGCTCAGCCAGACCTTGAAGTCTCCAGGAACATCTGTGTCTTCTGAGGCCCTACCTCACTGCACAGGGTCAGTAGAAAAACTGCAGCGATGCTTTCACTGAGTCAGAGGTAGGTTGGAGTAGCTTCGCTCACCCCTTGTGCTCCCTGGTTGTGGAAAAATGAAATTTGTTATGCGAGTCTCATGGTAGGAGAAAGGTGGGCTTGTGTGTAGAAGTGGAGGAATCCAAGCAGTTGCAGTCAGCCCAAGTAATTGAACCGAGCCCAGCTTTTGTGGAAAGTTGTGGGACTCCCACGTGAGGTAGTGTTGGAGCTGGACCGTGGTTACTGCAGGCTATGTGTCTCACCGCTACAGTAATGAGGGAGCGGCTGTCTGACCTGTTACCACTTGCAGGTACAACTAGTTCAGGCTCTGCCAAATACCCTGCCAAGGGCTCAGCAGAGCTGAAAACAACTGGTATCTGCTTTTTCATGTAGGAGTATGGGGCAAGAAGTCCCAGTCCTGGTTTGAACTTAGGCTCTGGGAGAGGTGGGAACAGCAAACTACTTCAGTGGAAAAAGGTCAAATTCTGGTAAGAAACTTTGTGGCCTGTTGTTGTCTGAAGGTGGACCTGTGCACATTTGGCTGTGAATCCCCAGGTGTATAGCAGGGTGTTAAGAGTTGGTAATCAGAATACAAAGAATGTTTGTGGTCCTCTGTAGGATCAAGATTAATCTTGTTAATTGCTGATGTTTTTTTGCTTTGGAGTCTTTATTGGCTGGATTTTACAGGAGATAAACACACAGTGTGACCAAGTTGAGCTGTATTTCCAAGGCACTATTGTATGATTTGTTGTCTTGGATGTTCCACTTCAGTCATGTAGCAGAGAGCAGAATGGCTGCTGTACAGCAGAGAAGCATTGCTGCCTCTGAAGAGAGGTCATGGTTCTCACTTTTATTCTAAGTGTTCATATGTACGTGTTGGTAGCTAGTATCACTTCTTACTCCACCTTTCTACCCCTGGCAGGCTGCTGTTTGGTCCTCCCAAAGCTGTCTCTCTTGCAGGCTGAACAAGGCCAGTTCCCTCAGCCTCTTCTCACTGGGCAAGTGCTCCAGCCCCTAACCATCATGGCTCTCTCCTGAGCTCGCTGCAGTTTATCAGTGTCTTTCAGATACTGGGGGGCTCAGAGCTGCATGTAGGATCTAGATATGGTCTGACAACTGCTCTGGGTAGAGGGGGTGATCACTTCCCTTCCTCTTATGGCTCTACCCCTGTGAATGCAGCCCAGGGGGTTGTTGGCTTTCTCTGCTGGCAGGGCAGTACTTACAGTGGTAGGAAGCCTGAAACTTCAAGGTAGAATTCTCTCTAGTGCAAATTGCCTTTTTTTTTTTTTTTTTTAGCACCTCTCTAGGTCAAAATACAGGATTAGGTAGAGCTCCACAGCAGAACCTGCAAGTCTTCAGTGGCTGAGTGTTATCTACAGATTATATATATATAAACTTGTTACAAATAAAATGGTTTTAAACCAAAAGGAAAGTTTCATCCCTCTTTCTTTAAAAAATTAACTTTGAAAACTTTTCATAATTTGATTGATATTTTCATTATTTCAAAAGTGTTTTCACTGCCAAAAAATGGAGAAGCTTTGATCTCGGATTAAGTTGTGAAAAACAGCAAGAAAAAATTTTCATGTTGTGAATGATTGACTTTTTATTATTGGCTTGCCTATGGCCTGCCTAAAAGTCAATAAACCTTTCTGTATCAAATCAGCCAGAGGGGTACCTCCTAGATGTGAAGACAAAGAAGGTCCTGGCTTTGGTTGCCTACTACTTGAATCTGAAGTTACTAGTAAGAGTCCAAAGAGTGTGGATGTATTGCTGTTGGAATGCTTCACTCGTTATGACTGGATGAGACTCTAACATTTATCTTGAATGTACAGCAGATGCAAATGATGAGTCATAATGTTGTTCAGACAAGCTTAAAAATGAGCAAAAAAATTTCAATCAAGTATTAATTTTAGATATTTACCTGCTTTTCTGCTTCACAGATCGTTTGTTACCTCTTGTTTTAGAGTTCACTTGTCAGGTTCTTTTTCATGTTATGGGATTCAGATCTAAGATTTTCTTAGTTTTGAGAGTGAAATTTTATATGATTTAATTACAGAAGCTTCAGTAAGCAAAATTTATACCTATTAATCACTTCTCCTTGATCTCCTAATCTTGTAATAGATTTTAAAAGCAAATAAACTAATGCTGTCTTTATAAGTAGTAAGTCCAGGACTCTGAAATGGTGGTGGCAATATTATTAGAATAAATCTGCAACAGCTGTTTTGTCTCTATGTGATGTTATTGGGTAAGCTGAACTAGCCTTCACCCTGAGATTCTTTCACCTCTGAAAGGCAACCAGCAACAGAGGCATGGGGGATAGAAAGAATTGTTACAATAAGTAATAACTATAACTTGATAATAATTATTACTTAACAAGCAATAGTTACTTTTGCAGTAGAACAGTATATGTTTTGATACTTTGAGTTTCTTTTCCCTTATTGCATCTGAAAAATGACTGAGGATTACATAGAGACAGATTGATTTGTTGCATTGATTAGTGTCTCTCTCACTTTCAGGAAAAAAAGCCAAAGCTGTATTTTCTTCCTTCTTTCAACTGTTTGTATTTGAAGGGACTGTTTTTCTCTAATCTGCCTAATGAAGCTGCAGTAGACTTGCAGAAGTAATTGCTGGTCATTATGTTTTCACAGTTCGATCTTGGCATTTGAGAGGCTGCAGTAGTTCACTCTTTTTAGTGTGACAGACATTATGAAATTTTACCTGCCCTTTTGTCTTGCTAATGTGGAATAAAGTAACCAGGAGAAGTCATAGGAGAAAAGAAATTGGGTTCCAGAGCACTGATTTAATGAAATATGTAAACCAAAGAGCTGTATTGTGAAAGATGTTTGTTTGACCTGTTAGTCTGAGAATGGCCAGTACCCTGCACTATGATTAAAAAAACAAAAACAAAAACAAAAAACAAACCAAAAACAAAAACCAAAACCCAAACCTGTAGTCTGGAAAGGAAAAGAGATAATTAGGGAACAGGAGAACTGTTAAGAATCCTGTCTGGAGAGGAAAGAGAATGGAGAGGAGAGCGTATCCTTAGGTATTGATTTGAGAAGCTTATGGTGTGAACAACCAGTGATGAAATTTTTTGTGTGTGTGTGTTCTGTTGTCTAATTTACTAGTGGAATTTGTCATACCTTGTTTCTCCTCTGTGACTCTTTCAGAGGTTTGGATTTCCAGTATGATTTTAATTAGCATAGTGAAAATCCAGTAAGGTGGCACAGTTTTGAAGTCCATCACTTCAAAACAGGTGAACAGGGGTACTGTTCACCCCTGCTGTGGTGAATAGCTTAGGTATCATAGTATAGTAGTGTCATGGGGTATACTTACTTAATTTGTCTTTTGAAGTAAATAACAGTTGCATAGTAGATGAATATTCATCATGTGGTGATTGTTTCTGCATTGCCTTAAAGCAACAATCCATTGGAATATATTATTAGAATGTCCTTCGTAATATTTACCAAAGCCGAATATGACAAAATATTATGTTTATTATGATAATGAGCAAAGAGTGAAAATTATATGCTCTGTTATAGGCTTTCTTTGTTACAAATGGCAAGCTCTTGATTTTATTTTTGAGGGTTTCTGTCATTTGTTCCCTTCTGGAATAATTTCATTATTATGATAGATATATTCTGAGCTTCCTTGCTTCATTGTTTTAAGTACAGCACATTCAAGAAGAAGCCTTCAGAGACACGTACTCTGGGACAGCATATTTTAAAATGTCATTAAGACATTGGCTATTAAAAAAAAAAAATTTCTCCTGGCCTAAATCCATTGCGATCTTTGTTCTTCAGTACACATTGAAGTGTTAGCCTTTGTAGGTGTGAAAGTTTGGTGAGGTCTTAAGTACTGGAATGAATTAGTGTAGTATGCATAGTGACATTCCTTTCATCAGAGAGTGGGCAGCAGCCTGAAGAATTTGATGAGTTAAAGGGAAAGCATGTATGATAGTGTGTTGCACGTCATAGGAAATTACAGCCCGTGTTTCTACATATAAGGCCACAGTTCCGGTGGAAGCAGAGTAGATGCAGAAAAACATCACCAAAAAAAAAAATCATTGAATCTTTGAGCATTCCCAGATTACATCTGTACATTTTCCAACAAACAATTGGCCTACACGTTTCCCTGAAATATGGAGATTCTTTGGTTGTGCAGTCATGCCTTGGCTGATAGGAGGCTTCCTGTGAAATCTGTAAATCATCAGTATTGAGATAACAAAAAGAAAACCTAAAAAGATTATTTAAGTTAGCTATGTAAAAATGCGTGTTCTCCCAAACAGGACATCTCCCTAGAGTATTAATGTATTTATATATGATATTACAGCTGTTGTACTGGATCGGAAATGGTTAGTGACTGAGGAACTGCCAAGAATAAAAGGAGAACATGGTTTGATGACTGCTTGTCATTTATAAGTAGCAGCTGCATTTCCTTTTCCTTCAGTTATATGTGGTGTTTTCCAAATGAACTAGTTAAATCCCATCTTACTTCAGTCTGATCGTCTTAAAGCTTTTTTCCTAGAGCTGAGCTAATAAACTGATGACCTCTGCCTAGCTCTCAGTCTATTCTCAGCTGGAATTAATTGCTGTTTTTCATGTCAGGCTCAGAAGAAGGGTATGACCAAACAGTTGTTGACCTCTGATTTTACCCTAGAGGCAAAACCTCTCTGCTTAGAGATGATAAATGCAAGGAGATGCCATGGGGAAAACTGTGTTGTGGCTTGCTATGCTGCCTCTAGAGAGAACTTCAGTCTGCAGTGCGGGTATTCTAGAACCTTTAATTAACGATCCATTAAGTAATGGATAAAACAGAGGAAAATATTAGTTGTGAAGTCCTTTGACTTTAAGTGTTTTAGCTGAAGCCAAGTGAATGGACCAGTAGTGGAAATAGGCTGCGGTAAATTCTTGGTCACCACATTTGTCACCCCAAATGTCACAGGAGTAAGTGTGTTGACAGATGAGCTGCAGAAAATCTTGCTTGGTGGTTTGAAAAATTAAAACCCTAGTGCTCGCACTGCCTGCTGGAGGTTGCTGTTTCCATAATAAGGTTAATGGGAGAGAGTGATCTAGTTCTCCAGCTTGCAGGAAACGGCAAGGCTTTGTACTGGGAAGGCTGAAGCATGTGCTCGTGTTTTGTCCCACTCTCTGCTGTGGAAGGAGTACTGCGGCGAGGCTGGAGTGCAGTTTGACAGAGCTCACCTGTTTGTGTATTAAGACTAAGAAACCCTTACTGTGGTTATGTGGATGCTTGCCATTATGTGTTAAGGTCTGATTCAGAAAATCACTCCTGCTTAAAATGATACTCCACCTAGTACCAATTCTGTTTGAATCAGTTTGGGTGGTACTGTATATTTAATCAAAGCCAGGCTTAATGTTTTTTTGACACAGCTGAAAATTTACCAATGTATATCAGTAATACCAGTGACCTAATTGAGTCAAGTTCTTCTCTGGTTAGCAGATCTGCATTATTTAATGGTTTCATGGATGCTTTACAATGCAACTTTGATGGGAAATTACCCTCTTGAAATAGAAATCTTACCAAACATCCTAAAATAGAATTCAGTTGGTAAATTGAATGTGGCTTCAAAGAACTCAGGTGTACAAATGTATAGCAGCTCAAGATGTAGCATGACCTTAAGTGGTAAAACTTTTGACTGACTCTCTGAAGTACTAAAATATCTCTTTATATCAATCTTGTTTTGAGCAAAACATTCTGCTGTGATATAGTTATGAGATGGTGAAGAGCTACTTTTCTACTGAAAATTAGAATCTTTAGACTGCATTTATCTTTTGTTCTCCAATATCTGATTCCTACTATTTCTGTATTTCAGAAGAGTAACATGCTGAACAGAATCTATTAATTTGTTTACCAGCATCTTTGTTTGCATAATGTTGCTAATGTGGAGCTGTTTGACGAAAAGATTTATAGCACCTTATTAAAATATAACTTAGTGGTAAAATGCTGTGATAAATCAGGTCTTTTTGCTTGCACCTTCCTTTAGTAGGATATTCTTTTTATTTAAGTGAATAGGTATAATAACATGACTTGGTAAATTGCAGGGTCTGGATTATTACAGCTGTGATTTTAAAGAAGCAAAAATGAAAACCTCAGGAAGTCCTGTACCTGAGGCTAAAATCATGTTGTGCAGACAGCATGAACTCAAGAAACCTTTGTTTAATAAATAAATAAAAAGACAAGGCAGTGAATTGTCACAAACATTTTTTTTCCCTTGGTTCTGCTTATTAGGACTGACTAATGTTCATCATTTAATGAACAGGAAGAACTTTCCCCATACATGGTTTAAGCTGCTGTTGAACATGTTGACTCATCTGTGCTGAATGCATCATGGCATGACTTATCCATGTTATATATAGATGTATATTTGGGATTTCTAATACATGAGTAATCATTGATGAACTCCTTGTAACCAAAGGTTGTAGCTGTGGGAAGGGAAGGTTTCAATTATTGTCTGTAGGACCTAGACTTCATCTGTGGACGATGACATCATAAAAATTTGGGTATAAGTAAAGTTAAATTTAAAAAAAAACCCCAAAGTTATTTTTGGAAATTTTGCTGCTTTTTATTCATCAAGAGAGTCCATTTCACACTAATGTTCTCGGAGCCATTCCTTTCTTTTCACTGCCTCCTTGCTCCAGCATGGCTTAGTGCCAAATTTTATTCCAGTGAGATTAACTGCTAGCAGTGTACACAAAACTCCAGGATCACCATAGTCCTGCATAAGAAAAGCATTTGTGAGACTTTTTGAAGTTACTAGTTTGCTTTTTGTGCTTCAGAACAACCTTGTCTGGTAATATGAGTATTGAAAATGGCTGAATTGGTCTGCAGTCAGCTATGTCTATATGTCTTCTACTTTATGCTGTAACAGATGCTGTGTTCAGTTTCCTTCTCTGAAGTACCTCGCACGCTGACTTACAGCACAGAGCTTGGTTACTGGTAATTTCCCCCTTCCCTATCTATACCAATTTTGCATGACAGATGGCTGTGATGACATCCATGTTGACTTGCCTTTGAATGGCTATTCTTGCCTTTGCACTGGAACATCTTTGGTTTTAGTCTGTTGATTAATTTTCTGTCAGTAAGATTTACTAAAAAAACTACTGAAGGTATAGACAAATGCCAAAATTCTTACAGGAATTTTAGTATACTGGAAGTTCTTTTTTATCGCATAGGAAATTAGGCTTTCTAACCAGGTGGGGAATGACTAAAACCACTCAGGCTTCTGTCTGTGACCTGTAGTAAACTTAGGCTGTGATAAATAGGTCAAGCTCTTTCCAGTATTCAACTCTTCTTTTCTTTTTTTTTTTTTTAATTTTTTTTTTCTTGCCCAACCAAATAGTAAAATAGCTATTTCCCAGAAGTGAAGTGTTCTTTAATCCAGTTGTGTGAGCGACATTATGATTCCATTGCTTTGTTTTAAAAAATATCAATTCCGGGAGCAGCTCATTAAAGAAAGTCATCAGAGGAGCAGTGCCTTAGCACACTCACTGGAGAACTTGCAGTCCTTCCCTGTTTGTGGCTCTGTGCGGTTGGAGGAGTCTGGCACGCAGATGGTGTGGTGCAGAGCTTCGTCAGACAGAGATAGTGAGGAGGCCAAGAGAGTCTAGAAAGAATGACAAAGCAGGATGAGCGAACCAAACATCTTAAAGATGTCTTACACATGCTCTCACCATATGAGATTTTGTCTTATGTTCTCTCATGTGCCTTTACAAATAATTTGATGAAATGGATTATTTCGAGAGATTTTAGGGGAAAAGTAAAATCCTCTGTAAAAGGATTCTGGAACTTTGATCTTAACTCTCCTTCACTCCTTTAGTTTTCTGTGAGTTTAGTTCTTGTGTGTTAAAAGCTTCACTAAAGGTGATGTAAATACTCTTCTTGCGAAAGAGTCCAGTCTTTTGAAAAGAGTAATGAAAGTCATATTTGCTTTGGTGGCAACAGGCCCAGGCTGTGTTTAGTTGAAGTGTTTCTCATTTTGCACTGTGAGGGAGAAGTCTTAATTTTTCCAGGACCGTTACTGAAACCACATTGATATCCAGGATATATGTTACCTACTATCTAAGGGGCCTTGAAAAATAGATAAAAATGTTGGGCTGGTAGAAACCTAATATGTGATCTGGTTTTGTATAAGCCCATGAATTTTATGAAATTGATGTTTGAAAAGCATAAAGCTGGGAGAAGGATTATTCAGATGAGAGGAAAGCAGAAAGGTATCTTGTGTTGTACTGCATTTTGTATTTAGCAGAAATTACAATATATTTTTTTGAATTCAATTATAAACTAGTACCTTGCTGTCAGCTAGCAGGAGAGTCTCTTAGTGCTTGTTTATTTTTACACAATTGTCAAGAACACGAAGACAGGATATTTAGTACAAAATTTTATTTTTGCCTTCATTCCTTGAAAGGAATAAAACATCTCGGAATAGGTGTCTTTCAAATTTGTCCATCTTACTATGCAATAACAACAAGCAATTTGCCAAAATTGTTAATATTAATGAATATAAGTTTTGAGTAGTATTTGTGCAGAAGGCGTGAGGCCTCCTGTAGGTAGACGGGTTACTACTGCTGTCAAGTGAAGATGATTGCTGTCTGAGAATATTGTCAATTTAAATAGCTTAAGAATTGTGCTTGTGACTCAAGATGGCCGGATAGCCAGAGGATAAAAGTTGTCATTATTTCATAGCTTTCAGTGCTTCAAAGCTAACTTACACCATGGGACAGTGTTCTCCAACTACCTCTGTCTCTGCTGTAACTTACTAACTAAAAAAATAAGCACATTACTTTTAAATCGTCATACAAAAGAAGAGGTGAAAGGAAACAGCTTAATGTAGATGCATTTTATATTGTATTTAATGAGATGTCAGAGCATTCATTAAATAAATGATCCATGGCTTCTGTTTACTCAATACTTTCTAGCACTCTGCCACTCCAAAAACTCACTGCATACTACAAAGAACATTCTTCAAATAAACAACCTAAGAGGAACTCAGCATTTTTAAGTAACAGCAGCAGCTAGCTCCAGTGGATATAAAGCCAAGCATTTCAGTAGTCTTCTAGCTTTCCTTGGTGTTACCAATCTGAGATCACTTTACAACAATCCGTATCAGGTAGATTGCTGGTTTTGTTCCTATTCTACAAATTGTACATGGCGCCGATATTAACTTATTTGCTCTTGGCCATATATTAAAAGCCCAGCTGAGCTCATTTCCAGTCTGAGTGCTCTCATTATGACGGTGTTTGCAGGATCAAATGTTCTTCAAGGTCTGTAAGGTGGATATGATTTTGGCAAACCCTACAGCAACTTCAGAACTGGATACAATTGGCCTAATTTTCTAGAAATGTAAATCAGTACAGCCTGAGGCCTTAGCTGGTGTTTCTCCTTCATTTAGTCTGACAACTTTGCTTTTATATTCAAGGTCACATTATGCCCATGACATTAAGTGGAAATGAATACGGTAATGGAGTTGATAAACCTTCTCTCTTGTCTGTCCCTTGCAAATTAACAGCCATACTGCATGCATAGCATCTACCTGCTTAATCTGTTTTGTAGTGTCTGGCCACCTGTTCTGTTTTGAGGAATTTCAGGGAAAAGAAGCCCCAAGAGGTGATTTGAAATAAAGAGAAAAATCTAGAGCTTTTAAAATATTTTCCTTCTAGAAGCTGGCCAATTAACCTTCCTATCAAATTATTATCTTTAAACCTGTGGTTTCTTGAATGCATCCCACTGCAAAAGGAATTTAACCTGTCTACATCCTGCTTAAATTTACAGACATGAATCTCAACCAGCAACTACATTTTTTTTTTCTCTTTCCCCCCCTTCTTTTTTTTGGCAATGAGATTGGAATCTGGACTGCAAGTAAATTTTATGTCTTTTGTATCAAGCACTCTACAGAGGGTCAAACCAAAACTGCTCTGTGTGTGGGTGGACGGGAGGACATGAATTGTAGGAAGTTGCAGTCCAGTGTGGGATTCAGGCAGGTGGGCTAGATGATCATTTACCTTTTCTCCTTTTGAGGGAATTTTGAATCCCCCATATAAATCTGAAGCTTGGGCCATTCTCTCTTTTTGCTATCATTTGCTGGTTATTTGTTGCTGAAGGTAAATATCTTACTAATTAATGTATTTATTCAGAAGAGATCTGGAAAGGGAGCTTCTGATGTAAAGGGAAGCTAATGGGAGAGAAAAAGTCTCCTGTTCTGCTTGCCTAATTTGTTTCACTTTTCCTGCATTAGAATCCAGAAACAGCTGCTGTTATAGGTCAAAGAGGAAATTTGACTCTAATTTTACATTTTTGCAGCCTGAATTCCATCCACATGCTCAACAGCATTTTGATAGGCAAAGTGTGGGGCAGTGAGAAACTTGGGGGCATATCTTGGGGAAAACAGAAGATGCTGGGGGAAAAAAACCCAAACAACCACCCCCCCCAAACAGAATGAAGACTGTTTTGTCTTTTTTCATGGAAAGAAGTTTCAGTCTTTTGGAGGACTAGTAGTTAGGGAACGTTTAAATCTAGATTGAGTAGCAACGTAAGAGGTAGCTACTATGTAGAGTTGGAGAGATGTCAGAAAAGATAGTCCTTATAATTATTTGGAGAGGATTGCATATTATAAAAATGTAACAGTAATAGAGAATGTTTAAACAGTGTAAGAATACGTCCTGATTTTGGCTGGGATAGAGTTAATTTTTCTCCTTAGTAGCTAGAATAGTGCTGTATTTTGGATTCAGTGTGGGATTTGATACTAGAATGCTTGATAACACACTGATGTTTTCAGTTGTTGCTAATAGATGCAGGACTCTCCAACTTCTCATGTCCTGCCCATGCACAGGTGTGCAAGAAGCTGTGAGGGAGCACAGCCAGAGCACTGGACCCAAATTGGCCAATGAAATATTCCGTATCATGGAATGTCATACTCAGCATATAAAGAAGGGGGTGGCTGGGAAGGAGGGGGTTCTCTCACTTGCAGGATTGCGATTTTGAGATCTTGGTATTTGAGGATCGCTGGCCAGGAATGGGCTGGGTATCAGTCAGCAGGTGGTAAGCAATCTCATTGTACATTGCCTGTTTGTACTTTCTATTATTGTTAATGTTTTATTTTATTTAAATTATTAAACTATTTTTATCTCAACCTATGAGTCTCATGTTACCTCTCCAATTCCCTCCCCTGTTCCCGGGTAGGGGAGCAGCTGCATGGTGTTTGGCTGCTGGCTGGGTTCAAACCATGGCAGAATACTTCCTGTTTTTAGATATTTCTATAAACATAATTACCTTAGAATTTGCTTCTGCAGTGTGGGTAGCTGTGTTGTGTAGTATAGATGTTCAATGTTTAATCATACACAGTAAATTGAAAATGCATATCAATGCAGCCTTGTGTTGTAAGAATGTGTAGGAAAATTCAGGTCGGAAATCTCTAGCCCAGTCTCTTGCTCAAAACAGGGTCAACTGAGTTCAGTAACCAAGTACCTCAGGGCTTTTATCCATTCTCATCTTGAAAACATCTGACACTGGAGATGACACAACATCTCTGGGTAGCCTGCTCCACTGTGCAACTGTCCTCATGGTGAAGACGATCTTCCTTATACCCAGTCTGGACCTGTCTTTTGTCAAATGATGCTTTTTGTCTCTTGTCCTCCCTCGATATACCACTATGAAGAGACAGGCTCTGTCGTCTTGATACCTGGCTCCCCCCTACAGGTACTGGCAGGCTTCTGTTAGGTCCCCCCCAAAGCTGTCCCTGTGCAGGCTGAACAAGCCTGGTTTCCTCAGCCTTTCCTCACTGGGCAACTGCTTCAGTGCCCAAACGTTTTGGTGGATCTCTGCTGAACCTGCTGCAGTTTATTAGTGTCTTTCCTTTGTTGGGAATCCCAAGAGGTACTACCATAAGGAGAACAGAAATTTAGACTATGCTTTACTAGTTTCTTGTTTATATTGAATTACGTTTCTTCCTCCTTATTCTCTACTGATGCAGGACGTAAAATTTTCTTTTTTTTTTTTTTTTCATTTTTTTACAAACTTTCTTTGGTTTAATGGTATTAGGTCCTTGTCACCAAATTGACTGATGATACAGCTCTTAAAATTTGAGATGCTGTGTTCTCTTTTCCCCTCTAGAGTGGATGTACGAAGAGGAGGGATGGACATGAGATCTATTATTATCTGATACTTGGTTTACAGATGCCAATGTTCTGTAAGAATGTACATGACAATAAACAGACAGGTCTACTCATTTCAGTGTTCTCCCATTGCCAGAAATAGTTTTAGGGCACTCCGGAAAGATTTCACTTCTTTCTCTCAATCTGCAGGATCCACATAAATGATCTGTCCTTTGCTTGTAACTTTTTAACAGTAAGGACATGTTACTAATGTTGTGCATGTCTTGCATTCTTAGCTGACCAGCAGTGATGGGAAAACCTTTGTGGGAACTGAATATAATTTGTCAGCCTGTGAACAAGCCTGTCCTGAGTTTCTTCATGTGGATTATGCATGTAATGGCATATGATAAAGCCTAACTGTGGACCTTGGATCAGCTTTCTGATCCTGCTCAAAGTAGAAGGCAGCTAATCAACCCTGGCTCATCAAGTGCACTTGCACTCTAGAGAAGATTCCGCTGGAGTCTGCTTCCTTGGGAACCCAAATGATCGATTCTAAGGATGTCACTACTATGCATTTCCCCACGCCCACTTATTTTCCACCTTTCATCATGTTACATCTACTTCCAGGTCCATCTCTTTTCTGGTTTGCTGCATTTGTTCAGCTTTATCTCATTTTGCTTAAGTCAACACTTCTACACTAGAAAGATACTCCGATGACAGAAATACTGTGAAAATCTGTGGGAAAACCCACCACGTGCCAGCTGTGATATCTCAGTTGTTTGGGATCTGGTTATCCCTGCAAATGTCCTGTTCACAGAATGACTGCGTTCATAGCTGGAGTTCACAAGTTGGGGTGCCACTTCACTCTACTTAAGAGTTTTCATGATCTCTACAGCATTATGTGATGTCATGTGGAGCTTACCAGAACTCTGGAGAACGCATAGGATAAACTCCAGAGTCATAAAGTGAGGAGTTCCGTTGATACTCCTGTGGCTGCCCTGTGTAATGCTGGTGAATCCTTGTTCCTCTAAATTGTCATTCACATTGCAAGAGCTTTGAGTAATTGAGCTTTCTTAACTTCTGTTGGAAGGCTTAAATTTACTCTAACAGTAAAGTTTTTGCCTTTGCTGAAAAAAGTTGAAGTGTCTAGAAACTGAAAAAGATTTAAGAGCAAAAGAGGTATAGTATATTCATATAAAAGTATACATACAAAAATCTTGTAGGCTCAGGATTCATAAGATACTTGGACTGGAGTGAGTATTTTTTTCATACCAAATGTAAGCTAGTAACTCAGTATCTTGCTGCTGCTGTGACCTTAATTGATTTGATCTAATATGCTTATATTTTAGTTGTGTTGTGATGTAAAAAAGGGTATGCATACTTCAGTAATGCTGTCATTCGGAAACCTCATGCCTTTATAAACTGTTCCCTATTTTTGGCTAAGGGTTGTGTGGAGGGTGGGTGACACACCAGAACTTGTTGATCTACCCAGTACATTCTGTACTTTGAACAAAACCGGCAAAAACCCTTTCTCTGAGATCAGTTTGAACTCTTTCAAGCAGCTATCAACATAGATTAAATAGCAATATGGATACTCCCTTCTGAACCATCTATATAAGTTACATTTTTAACTAATGTATTTTAAGCACGCATTGCACAATGCAGAAGGTATGGAAAGGCTTTTGACTTGGGATTCCCAAATGTTCAACATAGCTTTGTCAATGAAAGCCACCTTTAAGATTCTGGAAGTGTTCCTTACTATTTGCTCCATTTAGTGTTGTGTGTTTTTTTTTTTTTTTTTTTTCCTGATGTGTGGGAGATGTTGACTTCAGAATGGCTGAAATGACCTTCTGAATTCAGCTTGAAATGATTAAGCTGATATTATCTGTCCAGTCTTCATGCACCACACTCTACAGAACTAAGTACCAACATTTCAAGCTGGCACTCTTGACAGACTTCATGGGCAAGAACATAGACTGTAAACTGCTTTCCCTTAGAGATCTTTAGTCTTGCACTGGCTCTGAAAAGGACCTAGTCCAGTAGGAGGTTAGCGATGACTTGTCATACTAGTAGTGTGGTAGTTTACGGAGGCTTACTTTTCTAATGCCTGCAAAACAGTTTTATGGAAAAATGGGTTTTCTACATTATATGTATATGTGTGTATATATATATAAAACTGTGTGTTAACATCTTTATTTATGTGGTTTAATAGCATTTGTGATTTAACTGTGCTTCAGTGTTACAGAATGAATGTTGCCCTTTAGAGACAGATGCAAGAGAAGCTTTTCCTGGCTGCTCTCCAGCATATAACCAAAGCCATTTCTGAGAAACTGTTGCGGCTATCAGCTAAACTGTCTGGAGTGCTTTCACCCTCGGCTACTGAGGGTAAAATAAAGGAATTTTGGTCAAGATACTGCAGGGAAAAGGATTGTGTGCCCAAGGGATGACGCAAAGTGAAGTTTTTCTGTGGTCTTATCCCTATGTGCTGAAAAATGAGACTTTCTTCATTGAACTAATGGAGCTTTAGCTTTATAGCAGCAGTAGGTTCCCATGATTTGTGTAAAGGTCTTCTGAGTTTCCAGTTCTCCTTTTTGAGAACTTGTTATTGATCATCCTGTAAAAAGATGAAAACAGCACTAATAACTGAAAGAGATACTGATAGTAAAAAGGAGACAAAAGTATAATTAACACAGAGGTCTTGTGATTCCTTGCGAAATACGTACACATTATGAATTTATAAATTTAGTTAAGACTTTCATTTTCCATTTCTGATCTCTACAATACTACAGATGATTTTTAATCTGGATTTGACAAAATCTAAATCACAGTTTCTGAATACATAGTATCACACTGTAAAAAAGTAAAAACTTCAAGACACTTTCAAAGAGCTGTAAACAAATGGCTGAAGAGCTGGTTAAAGACATCTAACTCCATCTTGAGATAGAGCTAACACTAAGCATGTCATAGTAGAGAATAATAGTCATAGTAAGAGAGTAGTTTATGACCACCTACCTATAACAATTGTGAAATGGGGTAAGGAAAAAGATATTCCACCAAGATAGTATAAATTACTGTAAAGTATAAAGACACTATGAACAAGTTGGTTTGGGAAAGTTAAGGAGCAGCTCAAACTTTCCTTTCCAACTTAGTCTCTTGAACTAAGGAGAAATAAATGTTGTTTTGCCTTACTCCAGGTTCTTCCTTTCCAGGAATGCCCTGTTACTACAGAATCAAATAGGAAAGATCAACTTCTTTTTTCAGAGAATTTGGACAAGTCTGTCTGGAATCTATTTTAAATATTTGAAAGATAGAGTGGACATTAATAATCTAGAACTCATTATGTAAATGATAAATCTCTGAATACTGCAGTTTCACTTAAACCTTCTGAATAAATGTCTCATTTAAATAAGGACTTCTAGGCCTTTTAAGAAGTGGTATGTCATAAAAATACAAAAATATGATGAATGGCTGAAACACTGTGAGAAAGTCTTTGCTTGAATCATTGATGAAGACAAAAAAAACAATCCAAAACCTTTTAGATATGTAGGAATCTGAACCTGTTGAATTTTCTGACAACTTCCTAGGTCTAGGAAATTCTAATAACTACCTGCTTGCAAACAATGGAAACTTTTTGAAACACTTTACTTATGAGGATTTTTGTATAGTGATTGTTGAGCTGAACAAGGAGAGCATGAATAATGCAGGTTTAAACGGGTCTTTTAAATCCATGTACATATGCCTCAGAATACATGAATGCATTTCTAATAACCACTCTATAAACTTCTGAAAACATCTGTTCATTTCAATGCTTCTTACAAATGGTGATCAGTACATTTGTCAGTGTCCACCTTCTCCTTCATGTAACACTTTAAATTATTCAGATTCCATCTTTAGACTATTATTCATTGCTTTACTTTAAAACTGTCCTGTGCTTGTAAGTACTCTTAGGAATGGGAATTATTTTTTTGTCATTTTGGCTTTTGTATTTGACAGATGACCTCTTCCTCATTGTTTTGAATATAGTTAATGGCTCACGTGGCTGTCTATTTCACATCACCTTCAACTTATTATGATGTATGAAAATGAAAAACATTGTTATTTTACAGCATCATCAGTTACAGCTACACTTTTTTATAACTGTTCATTAATTATTTTTGTAGAGCTTGCTTATTGAACCCAAGGTACTGTTTTATGCCATGTGTCTCAATAATAGTAGGTATTACCTAGTGTAAAATAAAACATCTGAGCAAAATTATGGGTTTAAGAATAGAAGGTTTTCAGGTTTCAACACAATTGTCTATGTGGGACTAAATGTACCCCCACATCTGTCAGGATGAAGACTGTGCTAGCAGCACTTTGTGCTTTGAACTTTTGTGTCTTGCATGACCTTTATGGGGATGCTCATCAACAACTTGTATGGCTGACTTCAAGAAATGTTTTAGAAAAATCCAAAAGAAATATAGTACAAGAATTTTTTTGAAGTGATTGTAAGGGACAAATATTTTTGAAATTGTATAAAATACACCTGAACTCCCTGTCAACATTGTATAATTTGCCTGTGTCTTGTCAGGATGAATTAAAGATGGATTGCAGAGGCATAGCTTGGTCTCCTAGTATATTTAAATAGTATTTACAATTTATCTGAAGTTTTGCTTATTCTAAGCCCCAGCATTTTCAGTTGAAAACCAGTTACTTAGAATGAATTTGGAGTACTTTTCCAATTCTTACTAGGTTAGGAGTCAAACGAGCAGAAAACTTTTAAACTGCTGAGCCATGGTCTGAGCCTTCTTATAGAAATTTTAGCAAGTGAAAGATGGAAAATAAGTGAGGTTGAAAGAAAATGAGAAATAAGAATTGGTTATTTTAAAAGAAATTGCATTTGTAGAAAAGGGCAAAGCATTAGACATACAGGCATCTCTTCTGGTCTCATACTTAAAAGCTTTGCAGGAATGGAAATATAATGTTGGGAGAAGAAAACCTAGCTAAGAAGCTGTGTGTGGACCCAGCAGAAACTTGATTCAGTTATATTATTTAAGCCTTAGAAACCCCCATCTCAGAGCTACTTTATGTATCATGGAAATGGATGTAATCACTTTGCTGCTTCATGCAGAAAAGGCAAGAACACTATTGCATAAAAGAGTGAAAGGTTAGGATAAATGTTGCAGAACTGCTAACCAATACATAACCTTTTTGAAATGTTACACTGAATGTAAGATGATACTTGCTTACCAGTGTAAGTCTTCCTGCACTTAGAGTGACATTAAATCTTTAATGAGTAGGATACTGGAAAAATGGAAGGGAACTGTAAATTAAATATAGATAATTGATCTTCACTGGAAACAATACCAGACATGTTTTTCCTGGAATCATGTTAAATATGATTCTGTTTTTTCCCTAATAATCAAATGTATCTGTGACCCAACTGGACATATCCAAGGGAGGATGGAATGCCTTCTGATAGTGTACAAAGATTTTTCAGGAGTTTTCTAAAGGATACATTGGCCTTATTTTTATTCCCACAGGTGGAAAACATGGCTTTCCTCTTTAAGGAACAAACTTTTTATTTCTTTTGTGAATTATGGTTTTAGAACTATCCAAGTCATCTTGGTCTTCAATGTTGCTTTATAAGGGATTCCACTCTGCACGTGAGAAAATAGGAGCTAAATATTTCTCTAAAGACTGCTGTTTGAATGGACGGAAGGCCTGATGGACAGGACATTAGTTAACTGGGCTTGATAGTTTATTATTAATGTTTAGTAAGAATGTTTCATTCAGGCTGGCAAGGGTTCTGTTGATGAAAGAAAAACATCACAAAGCATGTTAGAATTAAGTATATCCTATGAACTTTCCACTCCAGATCCCAAATCTGTGTAAATCATGGTTCAAGAATGATACATTTTTTTGGAGAGCACAAATTCAAGCATTTATGGCCCACTCCCCCCCCCCCCTTTTTTTTTTTTTTGTTTACTGAAATTGTAGTTGTACCAGGATTACCTGATAATGGTTAAGGTGTACATGACACTTCCCCCCCCCCCATCTTTAAAACAATGAAGTTGTTGAGTATATATCTAATGTAATTCCCACCTGCTTCCCCAAACTCTGACACAAGTTGTGGCTATTCAGCTGCACAGCTTAACCTGAGCTGTTCACAGCCTGTGCTACCCCTCCACTGTGCTTGCTTAGTCCTTCATATGCATGTGTGGAGTGCCAGATCATCAGACTGATGCAGGTTAAAATAACCCTGGAGTACAGGAGCACATGAGAGGTTAGTTTTCACCCCGAAAACCAATAGGTGAAGTAATCTAGATGTCCATACTCATGACAAGGAAGTGATTTGTAGGTGGAGCAGAGTTGCAAAGACTGTTAAAACCAGCTGCAGCTAGTTATAGAATGATGGCTGTGAATGTTGTAGAAAACTGATGATTAAGGTTTCCATGCCTTCTCCCATCTTGACATCAGATACTGGAGTATTTTCCTCAATCTCCTATAGATTTGCTTCTATTAGAAGAATTCTTGAAGCAGCCCTTTGCTTTGGGGGCTGGCGGGGGCCCATGGCATAACTGTCAGATTAGGAGAAGAGTTAGTGTTTTGAGAAAGTAAAAAGCTACAGTAAAAGTAAGTCTAGCCCATAGGCTGAAGCTCAGGCCATGGGCACCATGAACCACCAGAACATCCTGCACAGAAGCTATTCAAACTATAAAGTGATGAAACAGGTAGATGAATGTGTAAATATGGTTGAACACTGATGATAGTGGAAAAAAAATTGCAAAGCAAAAGAATGTGTGTGAAGCTGAATGTATATCAAGAAACTATGTTAAATTAAGTCTCACAGCAGGGGACAAATGAAAGAATTCTCCACAGATAATGATGTTTGCAGTTATCGGTGTAAACTGATACAGCTCCACTGACTTCCCTAAACTTAGTCCATGTTGTGCTAGTTGGCTTACTGAACAATTGTGTTAAAAAATGTTAATAGCATAGTTAAAAATGAAACACATTGCCAAGGGAAAATCTTAACAACTTTTTTGCTGCACTCTCTGTCCAAAATGCTAGGAACTAAAGAAATCCTGTTCTGATAAAAAAATTAGTACCATGTTTAATTTTATCACTGAGGACTAGGTTTGAGTAAAATCATGAACCAAACATGTACAGCCCTGCAGAGGCCCTGAGATCAATACCAATTAGGGACAGCAGCTTCAGATGGAGTTCCTGAGGAGCTCTTCAGCCCTCTGTCTTCAGAGATGGCAGTTTCCATATGCATCAGCCATTTGTAAATAATGGCATGCACCTCTCTGCTCTGAGCGGTCTGCAGTTCTCAGAGTTGGAGCTGTCACAAAAGCATTGCTTCAAGTATAAAGAGATCACGCAATGTATTAAGTGTTCTTGGATGTGGCTGTATTCTCAACCTTTCAGTGACTTGCAAGTACATTATACCCAAATCAGGCATGGCGCCTTTATAGTCCTTGAAAAAGGACACTGCAGAAGCCTCTTGATAATGGTTTTTGGAGTGATTTTATTGAAATGTTTTCATAATGTCTCTGTAAAATTATTATAAGTAAAATAAAATTTAAAGCAGTCTTTCACTACCGCTTAAAAAACCCTCCCTTGTTCCCTGTGTTTCTGGGAACGGTACAGTAAGATCAGGGTCGTTCAGGTAGTATTATTTTTTCAGAGCAATATTTCTTTATAAGCAAGGGTGTTTTCCCAATGTTTACAGACATGGAGAACTAAAAATAAAGAGCCCTTGTTTCATTATCACTAAATGCAACAGACTGTAAGCTGACATTGCACAGAGAAATTTAAACTAAACAATGCAAATAAAAAGTGCATAGAATATTTCATGAACGAATCAGTGAAGTTAACATAGAAAAATTCCAGATAGCCAAATAGCAGATAGCAGCTAATAATACTATTGCAAAAATAGTACTGAGACCCCCTGCTTTTTTTATATTTGATGCCTGATTGAATAGTAGTATACTATGAGAAGCATAGTGCGTGCACACTAAACCACTGTGATCAGACATAAATAATTGCAGGACAAAATGTTGTTGATTGACGTTTTATGAATAGTATAGCCCCAAGCACTGATTAAAGCACATGTGCCTGCAAAAATGATAGTTTTCCCTCGGTTTTGAAGGCTGTCAGGTGTGATTTATACAGTTGCGAGATAAGCAACCATATACGCAAGAACTCCATCGTGCCCTAATGCATCCAGTACATGACTGGGCCTGTATGCCTGGTTGCACTTCAGAGTAAAAAGATCACTGACAAATCAAGACAAGCAGCATTTCCTTGTTATCTTTTCCAGGTGACACACTGAATGGGCCATGCATATCATAGATTTGCTGGATGCTCAGAAGGCACCTCAGAAACTGAAAGTTGACTAGAGTCACAAAAATTCTTTCTCCCCACTCCAAAAATATCTTTGTTACCTGTTGGTAACTGAATTTTTTTAAACAGATTTTTCTAATTCCTGTATCGAGCAGGAAGGCTAACAAATAAAATAATAAGTATCCGAGGAACCCAACATGTATTTTTATATGTGATCCAAAGGTTCTCTCCAAGGGGGAACCTGAGAAGTCATGCTTTGGGAGTTTGCTGTGTTCATTAGACTTTAACAAGAGTCAACATAACAGCATCCATGCTACTGGAAAATATAATTTAGCTTTTGGAAAGAGTAATTTAAAGCATTTTAGAGAAATAGAAACTGAAAATCTCGATGCAGAGGGTTCTATTTTTTGTGGTCAAGAAGTCATTTATACCAATAATATTTTAATTTAGTATTACCATTTTCTTGAAGCCTTTTGGAGGGTCATTTTTCTTTGAAAACATGAGCTAAAAATTTCCAGACACCACCTAAGGTGAGTAGTAGCAAGTAAAAAAATTAGTTGGGAGCCACTGAACCGATAGATTGTTTGGAGTATTTGATTTCAGGTATTGGGCTCACCAGCTGTAAAAATGATTGAACTAAGCTATAATACTCTTCATGGTTTATTTTCCTCTTTCTGTGAAAACACTGAAAGCAAAATATACATCCAAATGATTGCTTGGACCCTGCAAAAGGAATTCAACATTTTCCTGGAAATAGAAATCTCCTGATGTGGCTGTTACAGGTGACTTCTCCCCCCACTCCCCAAAAGGTTGTCTCAAAGACCCCTTTATAGAGGAGACCACAAGTAATACTGTGAAACATTCCTGCTCTCCTGCTTTACAGTTTCTGTAAACAAACATTAGCTTAGATCAGAGAGTGTGGACACAAGATAACCCCTTCTGCAAACAGTGTATGACTTCTAAAGCTAACACAGCAAGTATGTTGTCTCTCTCTCTCTGGACTCCTTGCTTAGGAGAAGGGAGTCTCCTTATAACTCAGCAGTCAAAGGATTCTTTGATGTGTTTGAGTCTCTGTGCTGAGATCCTTGTTCGGTGACATGGTAACATTTAGAAGCTCCAGCTTCATGAGGTTGAAGTGCTGGGTTGGGCCGAGACATGATTTGCAAAGTTTGCCAAGACTGTGTCTGATTTCAGAGTGCCTGTGAAACAACCAGAATAGTGCATCTGATGCATATAGCATGATGTGCACATAGCACTGGAAGTGTGAGTGTCTTTGATTGCATAAAGGGGTACTTCGCAGACTCCTGCGTCTGTGACTCAGCAGACACTTTCCAAATGTCTGGGGCCTATTCTTTTAGGAGAGAAAAATGCAAAGCATTTTCCTTTTATAAGTCCAAAGGAACATTTCACAATAAAAAATACTTTTTTTAAAACCAACTCACACTGGTATTTTTAATGTGGATCTGGGCTCCTGATTAAGAGCCTTTATCCAACTCTTACTGAAGTAAGGGGAGTCTTTGTGTTGAACATAAACAGATATACCTCAGAAAATGCAAAATTCTTGAATGAGGTATGTTGTTAAAAGGATCCTTGTGTTTTATTTATGTATATCCTTCTTGGATTTTGCTTCATGATGCTCTTTCTTTTCTTGCCTTTTATACAAGAATCCTTTGGTTATTGGTTCTTTTCTCTTTACTGCTTTCATTCTAAACTAGGATTTTAAATTTTGAGGGGATTATGAAAAACCTAGTCCCAGAGTAGGAATCTAAAGTTTGGTATATTTATCCATGTATAAGTTACTTATATAAGACAGGAACATCCTGATTTTTTTTTTCTCTATTGCTAGCACTGAAATTGTGTGGAG
The DNA here is from genome assembly GCF_018691265.1 of Tyto alba. Taxonomy (NCBI): domain Eukaryota; kingdom Metazoa; phylum Chordata; class Aves; order Strigiformes; family Tytonidae; genus Tyto; species Tyto alba. Next base: position 13,617,872 of record NW_024881280.1, read on the forward strand.
AAATGGAGATTTAACCCAATTAAAAAAAATAATCTATTTGTTTAAGTAGATAGCTAGGCAGTAGCTATTTTTGGGTGAGGCTTTTTAAAACCACTGTAAAGAAAGGATAATATGGAGCAACAGAAGAAGATCTTTAAGTTGTTGTCAGTAGTATCATGAGAGTCATCTATCTCTGAGTTAGTCCAGTCAGTAAGTAGAGCCAAAGCTCCATCACAATTTGCTGCTTCCTCATTCTTTAAGTTTGTCAGGGCTTGGGAACTCCAGAGTTCAGAGCATCCATCATCTAATGTTGATTATTTTAAAGGTGAAAATGAATGAGCTATTTCTTTTAAATTCAGTGCAAGTGGTTTGATGTCTGTCACATTATTTTGAAGATTACTTTTCCCTCACATAACCACATAGTCTTTCTATCAGATAGTGCTCTGATATTCCATTCCAGGTATTCTAAGATTATTTTCATTAAACAACAATATTTTGATAAAAACACAAAGATATAGTCTATCCTAAATATTTTCATCAGGAGGGTCCATGAATTTGCAGGGTTGAAAATAGAGCATGCCATATATAAAAACCCCATGTGGCTGGATGTGAGCCTTCATGGACTTAAAATTCCTAAGCCTGTGTTAACGTGGTTCTTTCAGTACATTGATTTGCAGTAGATTTCCATGATCATATAATCTTCATTAGCTTGTGCCTGGCCAGGTCTGCTGGAACACCTGTTGAGGTGGAAAACAGTTTTTCAAAGCTGCCTTTCAAAGAGCAGCACTGAAAATGTCAAGGTTGTGCTCACAACCTTCATGTTGCAAAAGCAGGCAGTCCTGTGGAAGAGAAACAGAACTTAATAAGTGGTATTGTGTTTTTTTCTTACACACAACAAACTTCTTAACCCTCAAATCGTACAAAATTTGAGATTAAATCAATGCAACTTTCCCACATAAACACTTTCAAATACACCAGGCTGCAGCATCCTAGTAGTTCTGCAAACTGCTGTAACTAGATATGCAGCTTTGATTTTTTTTTTTTTTATTTAGAAAATTGCATGGAGTTTATGTTCACTTGTCACCTCTTCCCAGTGAGCTGAGCTCATTTGCTTCAGCTTTGTGCAGTAGGTAAGAGAATGCCCTGCTTAATCATCTTGGGAATTGATACATAAATCTTTTTTATCTTCAGTTCCTTTATCTCTCTTCCAGCGAAAAGACAAATGTAAGAAGCTATACACAAGGCCAATTTCAGGACATATCCCCAAAAGCTACTTTATTTTAGCAGAAGCTTTTAGTTAAAGACAATATTGTCTAGACAAAAAAAAAAAAAATCAGTTTGCTTGTCCGTTAAACAAAAATAAACTCTAAAAATTTAAAAAGCATTGTGGAGTCTGACTGGAACTAACAAAAGCTAAGTAATTCTGAGATAAGGATGATTGAATCAGAGCAACGTTACTCAATTCATGCTGGTTAGAAGTATACAAGTGTATCATTAGGCAGCCAGAATTAACGTTGACTTGAAAGGTAGAGCTTTGCTTCTCACCTAAGGGCCCCTTTTTATTTTTCTTTCAATACCCTCGCGATCTTGAGCTCCCAAGCTTTTGATATTTTGTGGTAAAGGTGTTATGACTAATGGGAGGTAGTTTGCATACCTTCATTGATTCAGTGATTCTAAAGGCTAATGAGGTCTTTATATGTACATATCTGTTTGTACATACCCATTACTAAGTATTTCATATGTCTTCAGTAGCTATTTCCTACACCATTTATAAGCACTATATAATGATATGACTCTTAAATTTGATGTCACCAAATATTTACAAAATTCTATTATTTTCTGTTCAGTTTATTGTATTTTTCCATAGAACATGTGCACTGCAGGGAGCATTTGGAGGGCAATGGAGGGAAAAAAAACAGGGACAATATTTTAGTTATGAAAAAAAAGAAAAAATTGAAGTGCATAATTAAACCCTAGGTCACTGGGCAACAATTTCAGTGTCACAAAAACATTAATGTTAAAGAACATAATACCTATTTATATCTGAAAAACTTAGTGTGTACTGGTGCTAACTTTGTTAGCTTCTGACCAAAACTAGTGCGTTCAATGCAGAGACTTTGGCTCCAGTATTAGTTTAACCTAATTTTTGCCAGTTTTCTTTAGCTGGATATGCTCTCTGAATGGTTTATAGGGCTGACCCACAAAGTTACGTGAATTGTTGCATGCTGTGGTGTGGGAAGGCTCTTAAGACCAAAATGTTCTTAAGACAGAGATGCTACATCCAGCTCTCATATAATGAAATTACAACTTCAGCATCCATATAAGCTTTTTTTATCCAGGGGTGCTCTCACTGTGGAGTTGACTGTGGCTATGACCCAGAGATTTCCTCTGGTAATAGCTTTCTCCTTATGCAACCACTCGAGTACAATGCTGCATCTAACAGGAATAGGCTGGTCATTTGGGAACAGAGGGTATTAGCTGGTCAGGCTGTAAGATTGCATTAGAACAGTTTGTCAGCAGTAATACCATCATGCAACATACCTCAAGTGAAATTTTGCAGTATGACTTCTCTTACCTAGCTTACATCAGTAGTTATATTGAGTCCTATTTGCAGAGAAGAAATGTGCATCTTTCCTGATTTGGCTTTTATCTAGTTTTCCCCTTTTACCCAGTTCCCATTCACAGGGGAACCACCCTCCTCCCCAAATACAGTGATGCTTTAAACTTGGACTAGCTAGCCTGGTTTGGGGTGTAAATTAGAGATTAAGTACTAATTTCATGTAGGATAATAATTTTCCATGAAGAAACTGGCCAGGAGATTTACATGTTCATAGTGATCAGGCTGCCTCCCTGCTGCTGTTTCTCTGAAGAATCATAAAACAACTGAGTTTGGAAGGGACCTTCGGAGATCATCTAGTCCAACTTCTCCTGCTTAAATCAAGGTTAACTAGGGCAGATTGCTCAGGGTTGTGTCTGTTCTTAAAATCTTCAAGGATGGAGATTTCAGTTTGTGACCATTGCTGCAAGTCCTTTCACTGTGGCTGTGTCATCTTTGCTCCCACCATCAGATATTTCTACACATTGATACAATTCGCTCCTAAGTTTGCTCTTTTCCAGGCTGACCAGTCCCAGCCCTCTCAACCATTCCTTGTACGAGAGATGCTATATGAGAAATTCTCCAATTTCTTAATGATCTTTGTGGCCATTTGTTGGACTTGCTATGTGACCCTCTTATATTGGACACAGCACTCCTGATGTGGTCTCACCAGTGCTGATGAGAGGGGAAGGATCACTTCCTTCAGCCTGCTGGAGATGTTGCTCCTAATGCTGCCTGGGAGGCTGTTGGCCGCCTTTGCTGCAAGGGCACATTGCTGGCTCAGGCCCAAAGAGTGTTGAACATGACAAAATGTTGAAACCCTTACTAAACAAATTCAGTGGAAATTTTAAAGCCACATGTTTTGCTGAAGAACAAAGGGATGTTCCCAGAAGTTTTATCAGTAATAGGTGGGTTCTGGGTGCGTTCACATGTGGCTTTTTTTCAGCACAACTACTCACACCTTGGTTTGGCCACTCTAGCGAGTATCTAATAATCCAGCACTGGAGTCATCAGGAGACAAGCTACACTGATGTGTATAAAGGAGAGTAGGAGCACTCCAGGTGTTCCATGTTGTACCTGCTCATAAAAAAAAAATTTAAAAAAGCCTAGGACCTGCTTTTTATCTCCATCTGTCACTATCTCTTGCTTCTCCTTTCTCCTTGGAGATGAGGCCATGGAAGCAAACATGGTCCTGTGCTTGCAATGTTCACAACCATCTGACAACAAGTCATGTAGAGCCGGATTTTAATATTCTCTATATGCCAATCTACTTCTTAAATATCTAAATAGTGTTAAAAAACTGTTGTGTTTGTTTTTTTTTTTCCTCTCTATTCCTCAGTTTTTCATCTGTAAAATGCAGGCAAGTATGCGTCCTTACTACAGAGGAACAAGTCAGGAATGATGAAAAGCAACTTTTAACAAAATAGAGAATCTTTTCCATTTCTGCTTTTTGGAATCCATCTTGCTCTGAAACAAAAATCTTTGTCAAAATAGTGCTTCACACTAGTGCCAGGATTTAATCTTATTACTAAAACTCTGTTGGATTTTAAAGACTTTCTAATTAAATTTGTTCAAAGTTTTCCCTCAGGACAAACTGAGTAGGATCCTCAGCCTAATCCATTATTTTGTATTGATGTTCTTGAAATCTCTTGAGGATACTTTGCTCTTAAATACATGTTTGTTTTAATACACTAATACCACATAACAGCTTATCTTTAATATTTTTATTAGACTATCTGTTTTATAATTTTTAATATTTAAAACATTTAATTAAATTACAGAGCAGTAACTCACCCCTTTTAACCAGTCACTCTATGTGAAAAGGGTAGGATTTTTTTAGGAAGGATTTAGACCCATCCTGTCCCTGCTAATTTTAGTGGGGATGATAACACCTCAACTCTGAAAAAAACAGGTTCTTTCGGCCTTCTCTAAAGTCAGCTAAAGTCCATACTTTATTGAGCCCTGAAACTGGAGGTCTTGGTGCTCATCTTGCAACAGTTAAAGAGAAATCAACCCATCCCATGGGTTACACTCTGTATTAAATGTTTATCTTTCTAATTTTGATTTTTTTTTTGTTTTTGTATTTGAATTTCACTGATGTTAAATTTGCTTTTCAGTGACCTTTGTAAGAAATGTGAACAAAAGTTTCTCATTGTTTTAATTTCTGTGTATTAAGCACATTCCTCCTAGATCATTTTCCTTCTTGCAATCTTATTGCACTAATTCCTATGCAGTGTGTCTCATGACATTTTTATAGTATTTTACGTCTACTTTTCCTCTTTGTGGACCAATTAATACACTCACACTGTGCTGCCTCAACACTCTGCTGAACTAACCATTTTTGAAGGGCATTCTCCCATCAGTGCACATTTCATGGTCCTTTTTGCTATGTTTACTTTGATATATTTTGAAAGTAAGTTACCCCTTTGTGGTATTACTGAAATTATTATTATTTTCTATTCTGGACATTTTGGAAGAAATAAATGTTATCATGGCCATAATGTTCGATAATTCTTACTATGTTCACACTATTTACCAATTTTAATCAGTTTAAGCACATTGAAGGTCTAATGTTGCTGAGTTCTGTGAGTGTCTTTCAGGGCAAAGTATTTAATTAGAAGTACTTTGCTGTACATTAGGCTAATATACCTAGGAAATTTACTGTTGCCAAATTCCTGATGTTGAGCTACGGCTCTGTCTAGGAATCCAAACATCTGGAACAAAAAGACTCTAATTGAGTCCCCATATTTTTTTTTTTTTTTTAATATTTCTAGCCCTATTAGTATCTGAGTATCAATCCTACAAGGTATTTACTGCTCTGTCACTAATTATTTTACCTGATTTTTGTGCCATACCTGCTGGGCAAAACCTGTTTGTTCATTTCTTATGGTCCTTAATCTTTCTCTTTTTCTCATAACGTTGATAGAGCTCTTTCAGCATCCAAGTCTTTTAAAAATATTATAAACTATATTAATTTACCATAGTTGTTCTTTCTTTGTGCCAGTTTGCAATTTTACATTTACAGGTGTAATAATTGTCAGACATTCCCATATTTATTCCTGAATTACAGACTTTGAAGAATTGTGATGGACTATACATCTATTTTATTCTCCAGCTAGATAAGTACATTTACTGTGTATCTTTCTCTATAGGTGCCTAAATTAGATGACAGTAGTGTTTTCAACAACAGTGAGTTAGGTTAGAACTAGGTTTAGAACCACAGGGTATTAAGCAAGGAACTGAAAACTGCTTAAATAATTGAGTAGACAAAACCTCTTGAGAGGTTGCTGCATCCTCTGTCAATTCAGATTGTGGAAAAGGCTTTTCATTTAAACCATTGTTAATAAGGGTTGTTTTCTAATGCGCTGCAACTCCTGGATGAAAAATAGCCCCAGTGAAACCGAAGAGAATTTGTTTTCATTTGAAGTCTTTGTCATCATTTACTAATGGAACAGAACTCTGATAGAAAACTCAGTTTTCTTCTCAGATTGGAAAACCAGGGCCTTATTGTAATTTACACTTGAATGCCCTGGTATAACTCTAGTGGTCTAAAGGACTCTTGAAGGCTTCTGGAGGTTATAAAGAACATTAATACTATACAAAGCAAAAAAAAAAGTTACAAAATATACTTTTTGTAAAATGAAGAGTATCAAAGAAAACACTGCTTTGCTGAAAGCAATAACTCCTTTAAGAACAATGAAAATTTGAGTTGGAATAAGCATGCCTTCACTATACCTAATTAGGGAGAGCATAAGCAAAATCAAGGACTCTTGGCAATTTCTTGTTTCATCTTTGACAAGGCGCTAGAGCATTCACCCTTTTTAAAATAATCTAAAAGCTCCTTAGATTATCTGTATTCTGGAGATGGATGTCTAAGACTAGGGACCCATAGAAGCAAAAGAAAAACCCAATTGATAAATTAGTTAACTGAAGTGAAAACCCACAAAAAAAGCCTTTCTATTAAAAAAAAAAAAATCACAATTTCTTTGACATCCAATGACTTGATTTTTTTTCCCCACATAATCTAAACTTCCTGGTTTTGCTATGACAAAATGGCATCATAGATTTCTAGATCTGCAAGACTAAATATTGCTCAGTGTCAACATCAGACCAGGGTTATTTTCTGAGAGAAATTTTGTATTTAGGGGGAAAGTAGAAAGCATTTTTGTGGCATGCTGATGTTTGGAAAACAATGGTTGTTTAGAATTGCTCAAAGGACTGGAATGTCAGAAGTAGTCCCAGAGAAAATGGATTTATTGGCAGAAGGCAGACAAAGTGGTCAAAGCCATGTGCTAAGTGCAGTTTGTGACGTGGCTTTTTGATTTACCCTAAACCTCGTACCAGCACACCTGTAGATCTGGTTATGTAGCTGTCTGTGTTGGCTGTAGACTTTCAAAATGTACATTTTAAATGTACATTGTCATAGCCAGCAGCCACATGTTAAATTCCTGTAACATTATCAGCATATCTAGAAAAGACTTAAAAAACTCTTTGGCTAACAGGAATTTTGAATTGTCAGTAAGCTTGATTTGCGGAATGCTTTTTTAACTTTTTAAATAAGATTTTCCAACTTCTTGTGCATGATGAAAAGCTGTGGTTTTTTGAAATGAATAATATACAAGATGGCTCTAGTTTAAACAACACTGAAAGTTCCAGCCTGTGGGATTCTTGGTGGGGCTTCAGTGAATGATCTTATTGGAAATAGATTAGTTCCATAAAACTAAATTTGGAAATAGGAAGAATAATACTAAGTGCAACCAGGTTGCAAAAGTAAAAATCCAACCACAATTATATCAGGGCAGCACTGGACAAGTGTCATTTGTTTTTTCACTTACAAGTCCAAGCAAATCCTCAGATGTTTCAGAAATATTCTTGGGCTTTCCAACCAGAAGGTTGTTGATAAGGGGGGAAGATTAGAGCACTTTTCGCTCTGTTAAAATACTCTGATGGCTTCTTCAATTAGGTATCTGGAATGGTGTTATACATAAAGAGTAAGATTGCTGAAGAAAATCTTTGCTTTGTTGTTTGTTATCAGACATGACAAAAGCAATCACATGCAAAATTTGAAAGTAGCTGAGATGTAACCCGTTTTTGATATAATTAAAAGTTTTAAGCTAAGTTTTGGTAAGGATTTGTGACTTTTTTTTTTTTTTAACACAATCATGTCTGCTTATGTTTTTACATGGAAAATGTGTAAAACTTGGAAGAAAAAGAAGAGAGAGGTTTCTATTTCACATACTTTTAAATTTGATTGAATCTCAGATTCAAAATAGTATTCAGGAAATGTGATGATATCTTGGGAGAAGCAAGCATAAGTTTTACATTGACTCTTGGAAAATGACAAAAATTTTGTCAGATTGCTCTGCTATGTTAACCAGCATCCGCTACATCAGAGTAGATAGATGAATATTGCAGAACATGAATCTATCCATCTAGGGCTTCAGGGATGCTCCACTCTTGTTTACAAACTTGCAAAAAAATGTAGCTCTGTCAGCTTCTTTGCCAGATCCTTCTTTATACAGCTGCTGTACTCAAAGAAGCATGATATCGCTATGGAGAACCAGACTGTATCATTATTACCTCTCTAATTACCTAGTTTTCTCGTTAGGTGATAGAGAGAAACAAGCATTTGTGTGGCATACAGCAAGAAAGAAGCAAATGATTTAATATGAATGTGGTTGTGAACCAAAGTGTTGCTCAGGCTATTGTATAACCAGGGGTTGCCCTGCTCTTGAGTCTATTCAGAACTAAGGAAGTACAAACGTGCCTTTTGGAGCAACCTTTTCCTGCTCTGTAGAAATCACAGCTGAGATTTTAGGCCATCCATGCAGACTTGCTAACACTTGGGTCTTATTTCTTAATTTGATTTACACAGCTTTTATAGCTGTCTTCCTCCAGGAAGTCACTAGTGGTATTTTGCATGTCTTTCTAATTAAGCCACACATTAGTGGACCAATGCCACTTACTATTCAAAATGCTGAGTGGGGTAGCAACTGGAGCCAGGCTTAATTCCTACACAAAAAAGATGATGCTAATGTTTCTTGGCCCTTGATATTTCTAGGCACATTTCCTTCATTTTTGCTAAAGAACAGCTTGGATCAAGCCCTCCTTATCTTTCAAAGGCTTTGGAATCATAGTGAAGTCAGTATTTTTGCTTCTAGGGTAGAAGTTATTGAAACTGTTTCTCTCTAAAGCAGATTTAAGAATCTGTTTGTAGAAATGAAAGATTTTCTTTTATATCACCACGAATAAATGTATCTTTGCTCCGATGACTAATGACACCTTCACTACCCAGGACAACAGATTTACAAACTGAGCAAATACTCTTAGGCTGCTGCAATCCCATACAGCTGCCTGCCTTCAGAATCAGATTAATGTTTTGTAGGTTGAACCTGTTGTCAGAGATTTCATTACTTTATGGTTCTTTAGAAAATTATATGTGACATGTAGACTGTAAAAGAACTCTTGGAAGTGTAATTCATCTAGATTTGATTTGAAGTTGGAATGATATACAATTAAAATAGACTGAAGATACAGACCTCTCCAAGTTTGCTCCTGTGTTTTTAGGTATTCTCCAGAGCAGATCTCAAGTCCGGCTTTGAATGAGAGCATTTTCAAGATTAAAAAAAAAAAAAACAAAAACAAAACCAAAAAACAACCAAAACCAACACAACACCACCTTAGCCATTTCTTTAGTTTTTATTCCTTTCTTTTGCTGAGAAATTAAGATATATTATGAAGTCACAAATGGAGATTCTAACTGCCAAAATGAGTGGGTATCGGTTTGCTGCAGTACTATTATTAAAATGAAATAAATGAAATATGAAACAAGTAAAAATTTGACTAAGGTTTAAACATAGCATAAATATAAGTAGACAACATAAATAATTGAAGGACAACATTGGAGTATCACAAGTCATAAGTAGAATTCAAGGAATTAAAGAAAAGAACATAAAGTCAGTTGTAAGAAACTGATAAGATTCTATTATTCTTACGCTTCATCCATTAGTAAGTAATAGAGGTCCAAAATTCCTTCATTTATGGTACCAGGTCTCAGGGATTGCTTATTATTACAGCTATCTCTGAAAATAAATCCATCTATAAATAGAATTTACTCTGGTTCTCCAGGAGGGAGATGCTCTTAAAAGCAAAGGAAATATTTGATACTGTATAGCTGTTGTTCATAGACAATGAAAATAAATTGAAGTAATCTCTCAGCAAGAAAAAAAAATATAGAGGATAATAATGTAGAGGATAATATTACTCCTGTAATCAGTGCATTCTGATAGTATCAAATGATAAATGGAAGGAGATTTTATCTGTATAGAGAAAAGTAATGTAAAATAATTAGAGATGAATCATGGTTACTGTAAAAGCTGTGATAATGACACTGAAACAGCACATCGTCCAAGATTGAGTACAAAGACATTGGAAAAGGTGCTGGAGACTGACAAAGTCAATTTAGCTGTACCAAAAAAAGTTGATGTATCATCCATCATTATCTGCCAAAAGTTTGCGTTACCAGAAATTTGCAGGTACCTCACTACCTATATCTGGAAATTCTATGTATTTGTTGTCTGTAATCTGAAATGCAAGTCAAGCTTCTTTGAATTAGTTTCTTTATAATGTTTGGCAAAAAGAAAGATAAAAGGCTTTCTAAGGAAAAAAGACTCATTTTCATAGGAAAAATTAAAGTAGCTTTTTCTGAAAAAATATTTTGTTTTAGATAATCCCTCTTTCCACCAAAAAACCCCAAACAAACAACTCTAACCGTCCCTGCAGATGTTTATTGAAATTTAAAAAAAAAAAAAATGTTTTTGCATTAAAAAACCCTTCAGAAATCAGGTTCCTTTTTCTCAAAGGTGCCCTATCAGATTTATTCATGGACACTTACTTCAGTATTTTGAAAAGCATATAGTGATCCCTCTACATTTTTTAAAATGCAGGTTTATTTTGGTGCACTTTTGAGGAAAGGCTTGTTTGAAGAGTTGCAGTTTTTAAGGTGACATTGGAATTTCTAGAAATGCAAACACCATCTCAACACAGAAGCCAACAGCAATTCCAGCATTTTTCCAGTCTTCCTTTCACCCTTATTTTTTGAGGCTGAGATACAGAAAGGAAAAAGTCCCCTAAAGCCTCTCCTCTGACAAAGCCACAAAAATAAAACATAGGAATCTAGAAAAAGTAAGACACAAAATGTGGGTAAGGGATTATTATTGCTTCTGCTACCATTATCATAATAAATAACTGAAATAATATTATTGTTAGAATTTCTTCCTATTTATTACCAGTAAATAGGTATGTTTGCTATAACATTAAATATGATTTTAACATGGTTTTGCTCTGAAACTTTCAGCACGCAAATACAGTCACCTAGCACTTGAAAACAGCTGTGTTTTTGTAGTAAGTCAAAAGCCCTGCTTTACCTTTCAAGTGCAACCGTGCAAATCTTTCAGCCACTGAAACCTGAAGGAATCCTCTTGGGGTGATCCAAAGCCTAGTGAGTCCTGTGATTTCAGAAGAAAGTGCATAAACACAGTTATTTCAGGTAACCCAGGTTTAAGTTCTGTAAAGCCTCCAATCGGTCCTACCCAAAATTCTGACTTGCAGAAACCTGGAAATTCAGCTGTTCCCTGCCAACTGCCTTCTTTTTAGTCATTAGGTTACCACCAACTGCTCTTCTGCAACTTTTGTGTTTTCAAAACTCTTTTCCAGTGTGCTTGTTAGCTAAAACTTCTGTATGTGGGAAGGAGAAACAGCTGCAGCAGTCCTTAGGTGATCTTAGGTTGCTGTAGGTAACTTGCTTTCTTCAGCTGGTTATTTTTCCTGGCTTTTAAAAAATTTTGTTGTTCTGTCTCCTGGAGCTTTCAATGTCCTTGGAGCTGTGGTGCATCTTTGCACTAGCTAACCAGAGCAGCTATTCCTGCTCTGGTTTTGCATACTAAGCCTGAATTATTTCAAGACTAGAAGAAAAGGGTTTTAAGTTCTTTCAATACTTTACGGAGTTGGAAAGCCATCCCCAAATTCAGATTACGTGATCACCAATTGGTCATTAATCATCTAGAAATACAACATTTACATCAGATAGAACAATTCTCAACAAGGTCTAAGGGTTCATCTCCCCCTTTTCTCTGTTGAGCCAGAATTGCCTGTGAAGCTGCAGTTCACATGATGGATTGTAATTATTGTTTCCCTCTGAATTGTTCTAGTCATATATTGCTGTCTCCCCCTGAACCACTCAGCTCAGTTTAATCTCACTTCCAAATTCTTGCCCTGGGTTTCTCACCCAATTTTAATGTTGACCTTTCTTGCCAGTTTGCATTCAGATGGCATTCAGCAACCGTCCGCCTTTGCAATGTCAGGTCCCAGAAGGGGTGAAGGTGTCCAGAGCTCTGAGAGGAGAGCACTGTTGCTGGGAGTATGTCTGCTGAGCTGTACGTTCCCACTCAGGAAACGTGAAATATGGATTTTTATTTTGGCCAAATTTGAGTAGGTTCTTATCACAAATGCAGTTCTAAGTCACAATAAAAGGGTCTTATAGAAGAAACCTTGATAAATGAGAGAGGTTTAATTTTTCTGGCTCTGCCTTTCTGTGGGCCCTTGGGCAGCGTGGTTCAACTGGGTTTCTCCTGGGCCTTGTCAGGAAGGGGAGTGAAAGAAACACCTCCTGTCTCTTGTGTCTGCCCGAGCAGGGTGCAGTGGAGGATCTACTGCAGTAGGAGAACCTGGAGCTGGAAGCCATACCTCTGCACAGGTCTCACCTCCCTGGTTGGTCTCCTCTGTAGCAGCCTCGCTGGCTGGAGCCCGTGGGGAGTGCTGAGAGGTGCCCTCCCAGGGCCTGTGCAGGGGGGACGTGTCCGTGAGGAGCATGGCGATGTTAGCGACCTGGCTGCCCCTGTCATGGCAGGGACATCTACCACAACTTGTTTCGCTGTCTGCACACTAAGCCAGCCACCCTGCCCATACTTTTCCGCTCCTTTGCCTCAGAAGTCCTGAATGGAGGAATCGTGTCAGCTGTCAGGAGAGGTTGGTGGTTTGGGCAAGAGGGGCCGGGGCACCCTCCCACTCACCCATCTGCCGGGGCCCTTGTCTCCACTCTTTCCCCTCCGGTGCCCGCCCCGTGCCCGCCTGCGCTGCCCCGCTGCCCACCAGACCCTGGAGCTGGCGCAGAACATCAGCGCTGCCGCCATCAGCGGCTGCTGCCGCAGGCGCCCCTGCAGATGACAGCCTTTCTGCAAGCTGTCATTAACTGATGTCCGAGTTTGTTTCAAGTAAAATAGAAATGCCTTGTTTGCACTGCTCTATCTCAAAGCATAGGAGGTTCTGATCTGTTATTACAGAGAGTAAAACTTCAAAGCCCTAAAAGAAAGCAGAAGTCGGATAATAACTGCAGGGAAGGGGAGAACAATGCCCTGATCAGGAAAGCAGACCAAATCAATAAACTGTTATTTTTATTTTTCCACAACATGTGGATGAAAGGCACCAAAACATCAGGAATGACCACTGTGCAAGGACTTTAGGAGGTGTCTCAAAAGAGAAGGAAGTTTCAGGTGTCCTGATTTTATCAGTCATGTGTTGTGACAGTCTTCTTCGAGATGTTACTCAGTGTTTATTTTACTGCCAGGCCTCTCAGTCATGTGTGCATGCTTGGCTTTCTGAGTGATACAGGTCAAGGGCAAAGTGCCATGTGACAGTTTTAAATTTAGTGGTTCCTAAAACAGACTTCTGTTGTTGAGGTATCCAGCATAATGCTGTTCTATGTCATTTTATAGAGTAATTTTCAAAAGATTAGAAACTATTAAAATTTGGAAGAAACAGTAAGACATGAATATTTGGCAAGAATTTCCTAGATCAATCAGTTAGGCAACCAGACTAATTAGTTTTGTTTCCAAGGGCGTTTTGTTTTGTTTTGTTTTGTATTTTCGTTAAGTGCTGCTGAAATCTCCCAGATTAACAGCATTTTGGAAACCGAAGTTCTTTATTATCGAACATACGTAGCACCATTCATGACCCAACAGTATAGATCAGTTTTTCTTTATGGACTCTGCTGTTCAAGAATCTGTCCTCAGTTTGACAAGCTTGAGGGGTTGACCTGTGGGGCATTCAATAAATAAATAAAGTATTGCTAAGGTTACCAAACACTATTCGAGTAAACAGATGCTTCTAACAGCCTTAACTCACATACAGTTTAAAAGAAGCAGTATTGCTCAAATCATGTGAGTACTTGATAATCTTACATTCTTGTTTCAAATTAAGTGCTGTGGTGGACAGCTTTCTGAATTACATATTTTTGCCTATTAATGTTTTATTAATAAATTAAAATCTGGAAAATGGATCTGTTTGAGATTAAACTATTACCCAATGCTTACATAGAGAAACAATATAAATCACAAAATACATTATTTTCTCAAATGAGGCCTTGGCATATATAGGCATCCAGCTTCTTTTGGAATGAATCACACATAGAAGCTGAACTGTTCACTTTTATAGTGACTCATTTCTAATGTACTTCTGCATTAGACCTCAGCTCATTACACAAACAAATTCATGAGCACAAAGTTGTCCTATCCTTACAGTTTATTTCAGTCACTGTTGGTTCTTATCATGTCACATTTTGTGTGATGGAGGGACCCAGATGCCTGAAAATAGGAATAAACCAATGTGTAGTATGAATGGGTGAAACCTTGGCTCCTTTTAAATTTGTGAACCAAGGCACATAACATTTCTTATTGTATGAAAATGTCAAGGAAATGTTGACCTGGCTTGGTAAAAGGAACATCAGGTGCCCTGCTGAAATGAGCACAAATTGTTTTGACTGTCTTTTAGTTCAAAGGTAGTTTGGTATCTGAAACAATCTACATCATGTGGTCAGATATAAAATGATTTCTTTTCCACTTCATTATCAGGAGAAAGGGTGAAGATAACATCATTAGGTCACTGACAAAAACTCTTGCTGGTAATACTTTTGGATGCTGAAATTCGCAGTTTGTAGATTGTATCTGTTTGAATATTACTACAGTCCAAAAAATGAGAGAGTAAGTTAAATATCCAGTCACCATTTAAACCTTTTCCAAACCAGCCTGCTGTCTGAGATGCTGCCATTGTTTTCTCTTCTGTGTAAGCAGCTGAGTGAGGGAATCTGGATATGGATAACTATGTACATTTACCGTCTCTTTTATTTTCCCTGTTATTTCTGTGTCTTTATGTGATCAGATATGTAGGCAACAGTAATGATATCTGGAAAGGCCATCAATTTTGCAGTATTTCATCTCTAAGGTCATTCCTTTGTGTTAGTTAGCTGTCAGAAACTAGTGGAATTACCAGTAATCTAATGTATTTTAGGGAATCCATGAAAACAATGATGGTTTTTAAACTGAATAATACTCGATATTGTTTTGTATCTCTCTCTTATTTTTCACTGAAATTACCCCAAACATAACATTTCTGTATAGAGAGCCTTATATTATGTTGCGAACTGCAGTGTTGTGAGATAGCAAACTATATGTGGGAGTAATTTAATATCATGGTATGTTTATTAATCTTGTGTAGAAGTGTATCTTGTATAAAATGATCACATTTACTCTTTTTTGTCCTCATTGTAAACTACCAGTTACTTATCTTTTCAGTGTTTCCCTGTGGAAGAGAACTTTTTACTCTAAATCTATCTTTCCTGCCCCATGAAATGAGTGACCATAGGAGAGGCTGTAGGAACAGCTGCTTGAAGAGATGGGAGGATATAGGGACTCTGGGATAACTGATTTCCATGCCAAAGGATTACAGCACAATTTGATTTTTCAATTCAAATAAAATACCTTAAACAGCAGTGTTGGATCATGCTTGATCCATGATTTGATTGTATCCCTTTTGTTGTGCAATATGCAAATCTCCAGATAGTGACAATACCTGACATAAGGCCCTGTAACTAGACATTACTTAAATTTGGGGTAACTGGGACAATGAAACACACAAAAGAATTTCTAGAAAGACTTGCTCATATTTTTGGGTAGCCTGATGAAAATCCTGATTATTTATTCTGCTTCTAGGCTACGAGGAAGATGCACTAAGTTGCAAGAGGTGGGGAGAGGAACACAGACAAAAGGATTAATTTATTCAATTGAAAGATAAAGTGTTTTTTGTAGTATTACAGCTGGATCCTCAAGTATAATTCTTGCCAGCTCACCAACTCTGGCTTAGTTCTAAGGTATGCCAAATGTCACTATCTCAAATCAAAATGTAGTTGTGAGTTTTGGGGACATATCAAAGATTAAATAACCCAGGGAATGAAGTCTATTCCCTTTCTCCAAGATGGTATTGTGCCATATTTTGATGTAGGTATATTTTCAGGTGTCTCTTTATTACAAGTGTTCCAAATACAGCTCCCCATGAAGGTGCTGCTTGTATATGCTGACATTAGCATAGATGATAAGGGTGATGTACTGAAGGGAAAGTGTCAAAGCTTATGTGTCCAGGTGTCCCCACAGTCTCCTTTCTCCTCTCCTGCTGACACGTATTCCAAATTTTCATTCTACCTGATGTGTCATTTACTGAATCACTGTACTCTCGGTCTGTGAAAAAATTATAATAATGAAGAGGATGTTTGTTCTTCTGATTAGGGAGAGACATACTTGATTTCTTTGAGTTTCCTTCGTTAATTTATCACTCCTTGCTCAAGCTGGCCAGGCTTGGTATAGCTGAAGGTGACCTGATTTTGATCTCTGCCAAATTCCATTGACTGTGATAGAAGGAAGTGCTGCAGGAAATGTATACTTGAGTGGCAGGACATAATTACTCCAGCCACTCAAGCTAGTTATGCACAGTGTCTCATCTTAAAGATAGCACAGTTGCAGCCTTTAGCTTGTTAGTGATTTTTTTCCCCCTCCCCCCTGTAAATTTCCAAACTCCTAGTGGGATGATTTATTACACACAGTAGAAGTTGCACAGACTACGCAGGAGGAGTGAGAGTCTGACTATTTCTCAATGTAATTCCATGTCCTGTCTAGCCATAATCTTTAAGGTCTTAATTGGAGAGGGTTACTACTAAGAGACTTTAAATCAGGTATCTGAAGGTTACATATTTTTAAAATTACATCTGATGTACTGATGAAGCAGACAGTCTGTCTGTAACAGAGCTACATTCTTGTTCCTGATCCAGAATCAGCCTGCTGTGAAAAGCAATTGACATTAATTAATTGATTAGAAAAATGTTAAAAAGAACTTTTTCTAACATGTGCACTTACTGAAGACTGTTTAATTTAAAGTACCTTTCCCTTCCAAACATTCGGACAAGTTACCTGTAACACTGATTTTCTCAAACCTTGCAGGCTTTAGGTATGGTTCTGCTTTTAAGAGTTACTGTAAAAAGGGTATATTTGGACCCATATTTTCCACTACCCTGTTGTTTTGAGTGTGCTCAGTTTACAGTCTTTCTCCCTAAAAACAGGCCGATTCATTCAGGACTGTGAGAATCACTGTAACTTTGCAATTTATGGATGGTGTTCTGTAGGAAAGCCAAATTTTGACACCCACAGCGCAAACATTTAAAATAAATCTCCCTTGCTACTCTGCTGCTACTTCTAGCTGTGGTTTATGAGAAACTGTTAACATACATTTTGATTCTGAGAAGAAAACCTTGGAATTCCAAGAAAAATGTTGAAAAACTGTGAATCACATTCTCCTTTTAGAAAAAATAATGCCTCTATCCTGGAGAAGGATTGTAGCTTAAGGAGGCATTTCCTTATTAGTTGCATACTTCTGTGGAACAACTTTTTAGTTGCTTAACTCTGCAACACCTTGAAACAGGAACCGAATTGCCTTGTTCACAGCTATCAATTCCCTGAGGTGATGGAAAGGTAAGTCTTGTGACAGTGATGCTAAACCCCATTTGTGGATCTGTTCCATAGTAAATAATTCTGTTGATGATGCAGAACACTGTACAGAGAATCCTAGTCTTCCTCCAACTCTTTTCAACCTTCTGGCATATAGTCTAATTCTGTAAGTAGATAAATGTTTGTTCTTGCCCCTTGAGGCAACTTCCCTACAATTCTTCATTCTAGAAGGCTGTATGCCTTGCTTTTACACTTAGTACCTAGGGGTAATCTGAAATGCCCAAAAGACCCTTTAACTGGGTCACCATGTTCCTTTATAACCTGCGTTCATTTTTTCTGTACTCAGGAGAATTTTTAATTCAAATACTTTATTTTCAAATATGATGCTGCATCCTCATACCAGAATTTGAGTCAAATCAGTGGTTAAGAAAGCAGTTCATTCCAAGCTCCTGATGCAGGCTGGTAGCTCATCAGTAAAACCTTTCATTTTTAATGGATTTTAAAAATGTAAGATATAGGAGGCACGTAGGGGTCGTAAACTTAGTTTGTAGCAGCAGTGTATGTCCTTCATGGAATTTAAAATTCAGTCTCAATAGGGACCAGAGTTGGTATTCAGCAGAACACTGTCTTTCAGTCTGATAAGGGTAGTATATGTAAGTGGTTTCACTGAAACGGAGTGGTTTAAGTCCATGCTAAAAATAAAGCGTGTCTGTACATGTTTTACTGAATCAAGAGTGGTTTGCTGTGAGATAACCCCAGTACAGTTTTATCACTGCCATGCAAGTGTTCAGTAGTATGTAGAAGAGTTCAAAACTGTTATTCCTTTCATTCCCAGCCAGATGCAAATTTACCCTCTCACCTGGAGATTATTTCAGCTGTGCTTTTTTTATAGATTGAAGTAGTCACACATCTCTCCTCTGTAGCTTCCTGCTGAGAAATGGTTCTTCCTTTTTATACTTAAAATCAGTGTACGTGGTTCCAGGCATTTCTTGTTATAAAGGTGCCAGAGGTTACTACAATTAATAATTTGTCG
Source organism: Tyto alba (assembly GCF_018691265.1). NCBI lineage: Eukaryota > Metazoa > Chordata > Aves > Strigiformes > Tytonidae > Tyto > Tyto alba. The sequence continues at coordinate 13,636,305 of NW_024881280.1, forward strand.
CAGATTGTGATCGTTTTTTAAACCAAGTTAATATGTTTTAATTTTGCACAATTTTAATTGTATACTGTACTCTTGTAATATTCATGCTGTGTTCCCATGAATTTCTGTGAAAAGAGAACTTAGCTTTACAATGCTATAGCAAACCAGATTGTTTTACATAATTGTCATGAAATCAAAGTGGTTAAGCCTGTCAGAGTATCTAATATGTAACTCAGCACCTGAGATTATGCTAGAGTGAAATAATTTTCAGATCTCACCAAATTAAATCAGATAAGAAGTGGCTGAGTAAATAGAATGGTTACAGGTAAAATCTCCTTTGAGAAGGAAATTATTTTTAATATACATGTATATTTTGGCTGTCTTCTGGGAAATTATTCTACCTGCAACTATTTGAACAACGTTCATTCCCAGAAAGTGCTGAAGTCATCTTCATCATACATATATATATATATGTATATACATTTTACATCATAAATCCACTTTATTATTAATATGGAAAGGTTACTTCAGACTTAAAGTGAGCATACAGATTTAGTGTCCTGGTTGAATTTATTCTTTTAGATTATAGAGAATGAGCTGTTATTTTTAATTAAAGATTGGAAAGAAAAAGCATTATTTTTGTTACTTAAGTGATTCAAAAATGGGTAAATAGTATCTGTATAATGACTTTATACATGCTTTTCCTGTAAATCTGTGTTACATATCTCAACTTTGATTTCATCTTAAACTCCCTAGGCTGAATGGAAGATTAACATTAGCAACATAGAGTTTGTCATAGAGCATAGATGTAAGCGTGATAGGTAAGACGCCAAAAGGATTAAAAGCAAATAAAAGACTAGATGGACTTGGCTCCAACTCACTATAGTGTAGTGTAAGCCACTCTTACTGCTCTTGAATCCATATATACCACTGCACATACAACTGGAAAACACTGGGAGATAGTGACAGGCCATTCGTGTAATTCAGAAAATTACAGATGAGCTATCTTTTTCAAAATAGGAGCTTAATAAAGTAACTGGCAATAGTTTAGGTATATGTCCCTTGCTGCTTAAGGTACTTTTCAGGGTTAAAAAAAAAAAAATTTACAGTGCCTATAGACATTTTTTTTTTTTTTTTTTTTTGCAGAATCATAGTCAGACAGACCTTAATCTTTTTATGCTAACATTCTTAATGGCTTGTTTATCACATTACAGCTCAGTCATTAGTTACCCTAAAATCTCATGTTATTGTGTTGCCAAGTAGTACTTCCGTGCAGCAGCAGGTAAGATCTTTATTCTATGCTTCCATTGTTCTGGTTTATTTAGCAAGTAGTCTTTCAGTCACATTAAAAAAAAAAATAAGAAAAATCTAAGAACTTAAAAAAACCAGACACTAGTTTTTCATATGTGTCAAAATTAAGGGGAGGAAGTCAAATGCCTGATGCCAGCCTGGGACTGAACGGTAAGCAACCTCTGGCAGAGGTACCAAAGTCAGAACTCAGATTTTTGGATGAATAACAGAACTAGTGGAGACATAGTATCTGGAGCTCATCAACTTGTGGGAGACAGCAGCTACTAGAAAACTGCCTCAGAGTAATTCTGGTCTCTGAAAGTGTCACAAACTCAGAGTGAGAAGACGCCATTAGTAACTACTTGGAGAGATGTCTTTGTGAAGTTTGCAGGAGCATACCAAGCCTTTCATTTAGGAAGAAAAATGCATGTCCAATAGACTGCCCTTGAAAGGGCATGGGCCCACTAAGGCCCAGAAGGTTGAAGCAGCTGTAGGAATTGTTCTTCCAGTGTTGGCACAAAGAATCATTTACAGAGATATCCTATCCCTCCCTTTCCAGGATGCAGCTTTCTTCCTGAAGGATATTCTTTGGAGCATATCCTTAGAACAGAGTATTTGAATTTGTGATTTTCTATGCTTACTTCATCTGAGTCTTGTCCTGAAGATAACACAGTGTTGTGGGGACCACTGTAGTCTCACCTCTCTAACTCCATTCCCCCGAGGGATAAATATACATTTTTCTGAAGTCTTTGGTAACAATATAGACATTTTGAGTGCAAATAGTATAATACCTTTTTTTTTTTTTTTTTTGGTAGATGTCATTGCATCAAAACAGATCTATTTCTGCAGCTGGTCCTAGGTCCATGAATCTTATAAGATTCATGTTTCTTCTTTCTAAATTTTGAGGAAGCCTTACATAGTTGAGGTGCTGGAGATGACCTCAAAGCCACTAATTAATATTCCAGAATGTTAATGGCATAGCATGAGGAGGAAAGTGGGTTACTAAAGAATGACAGTAATTTCTCAGTAACTGAAGTTGTACCACAACACCGTTAGAAATTTGAATTTTGACACTATATCACCATCTCTGCCCCTGCACCCACAATATCCTGCTGAAGGAGAAATCTTGGCATTCCTGAAATTTGGCACACTCCATTTCATCCTAGAGAAGGTTGTTAAAAACTAGGAAAATACATTTAAGCCTAGGAGGAAGAAGGGATATGAAATCTAACTGGCTTTAGGATTGACAGGATTTGAATAGTGTATTATGAAAATTCAGTTGCCTTTTGTTTGCTTGTCCTCATGCCCCCAGCGGTAACTGACTGCAAGTGTGGAAAATACAGCAAATTAATTCAAACTTGAAACAGAATATTTGGCCTGTGCACTAGTTCAGCTAAAAGGTGAATTCTCTGTGGGGACTGAGTATGTCCAGTACAGACTGAATCCTCAGCAAAGGTTCTGTTGTATTATTACAGTCCTCTCTTTAGCATCAGAGAATTAATATTTGTTTCAGAGGTTAGACTGGCCCTATTCAAATGAAGTTTTGCAAACATAAGAATCTCTCAGAAGGTAACAATTTAATCATCTGAAACAAGAATCCAAAATTTCAGCAAAAATAGTTAATATTTGCCTAATTCTGGAAGAATTAAAGAAATGTGGGGAATGTGTGAGGCAATTAAAACTTTGACAATCCTAATAGGACATAGAGAAGTTTGTCTTAGTAATGTCATTCATTAAATTCTTACTGCAGTACAATCATTTATTTTTTACTTGGGCAGTTAATAGCACCTTTGTCTTATCTTTTGTGTGTGTTCCATGTGTGTGTGTATTTCACTAGGTCTTGAAGGTTTCAACTGAGTTCATAAACTCTTTGTACTTGACATAACTGTGATACAAAATAATCATAAGGGCCAAAACCTGAAGTGATATGATCTATCCTTTTCCTCAGTCTACAGTCTGGAAAGATGAATGACCTGTAAAAATGGCATCCTTAAATGTCTGCTAAATTGTAAAAGTGATTCTGTTTCTCCTTAGACCCATTACACTGCTTTAACCTCAGGCCTATTCTTCCTCCCATAACTGCTTGCAGTCCTTTCTTTGAGAAATTCTCAGTGCAAGGCTCATCAAATAACAGGAATTTTCAGACCATCCCCCATGTCATCAGAAAGAAAGCAAACTTCCAATGACTTTGTACACCTCATGTCACTTCGGTCTTAGACTTCCCTGGGAAATTTAGTCAGTAACCAGATTAAAATAAACATTTAAGCATTCTGAAAATGTTATTGCTGTTTTTGTTTTTTGTTTTTTGCCTTTTTTTTCTTTTTTCAAAATTATTGTTGTGTTCTTGTCTTCTAATTCCATTGACATGACTTAGTTATGTTTTGTTAAGATGGCCTCTCTGAGGAGAAATGCAGTTTAGAATTTTAGGAGAAGGTTAAGAGGCTACAAGAAGTTGTTTTGAATGTATAAAGGTCATTATTTGTCCTTATAAACAGTGCTAGATTTGAACAGATCTCCCTCTAAATCCAGCTGCTGGGTCATGGAAAAGCGTTGGTTTCCTGGCAGAAGAACCAGGAAAAATGCAGAAGAGGGGGCGAGAGTGAGTGTCTTTGAGTAGAATGGAGATTTCCCGAGAGGTCATATAGTTCAAGGATTACAAGCTGGATGGGATATTGGAAGGCCGTGAGAAAGTGATGTAGCTATAACTTGTCCCGATATGGTGAGATGTAAGGAACAGGGCATGAATCTGCCAAGGACCTGTATAGCTATATTGATTGATGAGGAAAGGCAAACCACATTAGTATATTTGTGTCTTCTTTCTGTTCCTTTTGGCCTTCATTCTTTTGAGACCATTTTTAGAAAGCTTAGTCATTGTGTGGTGTTAGCAATACATTTCCTGGGAGTTCTGGGACTTTCTGCGTGTTGCAACCTTAAATGTTTCTTAGGGAAGTGGTTTATTTATTAATTTATGAAGCATCTTTGAGTAGTCAAGTCAGTGTTCTGTGTTTGAGCCAACTCTGTTCTCTTGTCAGTATGAAACTATTCCTGCAGTATTCTTCTTCACTTTAAATATTCTTCATGATGATGGTAACTTTGCCTATTGTAGAAGGAATAACTTGTATTTCACTAGATGTAGTTTTGAAGAAAAGACAAGAAAATGTATCAGTCAAGATAAAAAACAAACATGGTTAAAAGTTGCCAAGTTTATTTCACTGTAATTGTGTATATGTCTACTGCATTTTAAATCCTCATGATTTGATGTCAGAAAGCTACAAGAATGTTTGTTATATTCTTTTACAGAAGTTCTATCCCCAAACACCTGCTAGAAAAGAGTCAGTATCAGACATATGAGACTATTTAAAAGGTTCAATATTTATTTATAAGTTACATATAATATATTGCTGTGGAATTGCTGTGGAAAAAAATAAATACTTGATACAGAATGTGATTTAATTAATGGCAAAATATGTTACATTAAAGCAAAATCAACAGAAAAGTACTCTCCAGCACTATCTCCAGCACACCTGCCATCTGCATTTAGTGCAGCAATAACTGAGTGTTTAATTTTCAAAACTGAATGTCTACTATGTTTTATGATATAATGATAAATTATACACAAATGTACTGTGAACATATGCAGAATATTTTAGTGAATCTTGTCTCTGATCCAGATATTCATTTAGGGGTGACAAAATTTTTGAATCATAGAATAATTGTTTGGATGGGGACACAACTTGTCATCTGATCCACCTGCCTATGGGAAATAGGGCTAGCTGGACTAGTCATGTAAAACTGGAGAATAAAGAAGTTAAGGAATAAAATTATACTGGTTTTATAACTTGATAAATTGCTTTAAGTGAATTTGAAGAGAAGGAAAAGAAAGGGGAGTCTTGATAGGTTGGCAGCTTAATTGTCAGTTAAATGGATGTGATTGAAAAACCTGGAATAGTGACTTCAGAACCACAGCCTCCAGTGCAGTGTTTGCTAGGGAGCCAGCAGAAATCCTATTTTGAATGAACTGGAATTGCCAACTAATTATTGCCATAAATAGGTAGGCTATAATTTTCAGCAATGAGGATGCTAACACTGTTTTCTGAAACATATTGTCATTTATAGAACCTGTATTTAAATAGCTAAAATTTTCTTTAAATTTCCAATTATGTTAATGTTTTAAATGCTCTTTCAAATCTACTTGGCAGTATATCTTTAGCTGTGCGTTCTTTTGCAGAGGTGACTTCAGATGTACAGCACTCCCACTGACTACCAAAGTTTTGTCTAGCATAAGAAGATAGAAATATGGTCCATAATTAAACTTTAAATTTAAAAGCATTTCTGGCATTATTACAGTTCTCAGAGCTGGTCAGAACTGTGGATTTTAAAGGAGAAGATACATTGATAAAATCATCCCTAGATGAAACAGAATTTCTATATAAAAGAATATTTCTTCTGAGGACTGTTATTCTCTCTGTTTTCTCTTAGCAAATTAAAGCTAGGGCAGTCTGACTGCCTGGACATTTTATTCGTTAAAATGACAGCTCAAATTCTGATACTGAACACTAAGCTACCAACAAAGTTTGATATGATTGTTCATTAGAAGTCATCAAAGATTTACAAAAGCATATATATAGCTGCAGATGCACATAATGAGTATTGTTGTTCAAAGGGAGATGGTACTGTCTTTGCATTAAACTTCAGAAAGACTGCTTGAAAATAGTCTTGGTGAGAGAGAGTTTAATTTTCTTCCTTGTCTCAGACCTACATAAATAACTGTATGCATTTCAGCACAAGAAGTAGGGAAGACTGACCATGAGGTAAAGGAGGGAATCTCAAGCAAGACTTGAAGGATTGCTCACACTGACATTTTTTCATTGCAGATTGTTTGCATTAGGGTGCCAAGATTTTTTAATATGCGTTAAGACGAGCTCTGTGCCTGCCTACTGTCTGCACAGTCAGATCAGACTTGCATGGTTTTGGTATTACAGATTTCAGCTGGTTTGTTTATTATAATACAGATGGTCTTCTAAAGTCTGTAGTTGAAATTACTGCAAGAAGTGAAATAATAAGTTGGTTTTCACAACTTCATGCTGTATTTCAAAGGACCTTTTAAACTGTGCTGCTTGCAGATTTTATTGAGGTATAGATACAAGAACAGATAGATGTTTGTTTATTTGCATAAAAGGAGTTAGTCACTTTCTGGAGCCAAAACCTCAGGGGTGGGCACTATTTGGCCTCAATGACTTTAAACTTTCCTGTCAATGTAAAAAAGCTATTTGTCTGAAATATTTTTTTATTTTGCTATGTTTTTTTTTTTTTAAAAAGATACTGACTGCAGTATAAAACAAACCAAGCCACAATTGTCAGTACCAAACTAGTAAATGTTGCTGACTCCTGTTTTATAAAAAAAACCAAAGGGCCCAATAAAGATTAAAACTATCTGAGAAAGTCATAAGTTTTATAGGCAAAGAAAAGCTAAAATCACTCAATATTAGGGTCTTTTCTGGAAGAGAAGGCGGGATATAGATGCATGAATCTATGGGGATAGACAAGTTCAGATGTTGTGGGCCTGCCTGCTTCTCAGATTTTGCTGGCAGCACACCACTTTTATTTTTCTGTTGTCAGTGGTGTGAAAACCCTGAGTGGAACATCACAGTGAACCTACGTGTCTTACACATCTCTGTTACAGGGGTGTGTCAGGTTTAATACTTCTTGACTCACAAATATGGACAGGCATGAGTGCATCAGTGCCTTTGTGTTAATGATGGTTAATTTGGTGATGACCTTTCATGAGATGGTGCTTCATGGCAATAGATTGGGACTGGACCTGAAATCGTGGAGCAATTGTTTTTCTTTGCTCAGGTGGGCATGATGGGCAAGAACGTAAACAATTAAACAAAGAAACACCTTTCTTCCCTGTTCCCTAGGTTCAGCTTCAGTCAAACACCTATCCTTCCCAATTACTAGTCTTCTCACTTAGAGACAAGTCTCTATGTTAAGTGACCCAAGTTCTGCTCCCCATCCTGACTAAAATCTAATTATTTTACTTTGCAGATTAGAAGAGCTTTAGCCGAGGAGGCTGAAAGAGACAGCCTGAGTGATTCCTGAAAGGATGCCTGAAAGGTAGGAGTCCTTGATCCAGACACAAGTCTGAGACTGAATTCAGACATGAATTCAGAGATGAGACAATTAATTCAGACATAAGTGATTTGATCCCAAATCTTCCGTGTCCTGTGTGAATGCTTTGTCATCCACCTAGTTAACAAAGTGCTGTCAGTCACCACCATGACTGTGTATGTGCAAGGAGTCTAATCCTGTCTTTCAACATGCTTGTAGTTCAACTCCTGGATTTAGATGCCAGGTGGTCTAATCACTGGTTTTCTGGAGATCTCAGGTGAGAGTAATGTCCCTTACCCAGGCCAGAAGATTTCAAGGATGCCAATGACACAAGACTACAGTCATGTTATGAACATTTTGATCCAAGTGATGTGCTAGTGTTTTCAGACACTTCAGACATGAGGTAGATGTCTGCCTGGGATATTTTGAGATGTACTATTCGTCCTAAAGGCTTAAAATCCTGTTTTAAGCACCAAAAGATTTGAGTTTATACATGGGTTTCATTTAATACTTTCATATTAAAATAAAAGAAGAAACTACAAAAGGCTATGGAAGAATAGGGTTCTTTTGAGAAAGACTGATGATGGACAAACTGTTCATGGTTCCAGATATTTCTTGATTAGAAGAGGCTTATTATATACCTTTTTCCTGGTAAGATATTGTATCAAATGTAATAGATTAAAATAAGTTTCTGAAGCTTTATTTCATTTCATCACCTGTAGAAATATCTGGCAAAGATTTATGTGTGTGGGTGAACATGTTCATAGGAGCTGCTTTGCCTTTCTTAATACTTCCAGATAATAAATGTAACTAAAAAGAGCCATAAAATATCAGTGTGTTTGTCCAGAGCATTGCAAGAGTTGCAGTTCAGTGCACTGGGACCACACACACAGCTTCTATCTGTTAGGTTGACAGGGAAGGCATAAATTTATGATTATCTCTGATATTCTTCATTGAAGTATGCTTCTATATTTTAAGTTTTGACAGAACATTTGCTTCTCTTATTTTGGCTTACTGGGACAAGACTCCTTTCTTTTTTCCTAATGGAATATTCCAGTTATGACTAAGTTGCATTTTAAAAATATTATCTGTTATTTTCAAACCATTCACATCTCAAAGAGTACTATGTTGTAGTTACTTGTTATGCTAGATATACACCCAAGGTCATTGCATCCTTTGCTCAGTGCTTATGAGTTTTCTTTGGCGACTGAATTTGCAAAGTGCTGAACGCTGCTAGTGAGAGAGGTAGGCATTAAACCACTTAATTCCACTGAAATCTGTGGGGCTACTTATGTCCTTAAGATTAAGCATGCGATTCAGTATTTTGCTGGACTGGGGTCAGAAAGCTCAGTGCTTTGTGGCCTGGCTTATTAAGCACTGATAATGCAGTTTAAAAATCCTAATTTAAAGCTTAGCTGGACAAGGCAAGATTTCTATCAGGTAATGCAATCTGCTTGTGATCCTCTCTTCAGTTTCCATTGTAATGTTACCTTGTGTATAGACAGAAGTGCATGGGGGCCACTTCCATGGTAAATGAAGGGCTGCCCAAGTCACAGGTTAATGTGTTGACAATGCATTTAGCTAAGAGATTTAACTTTGGTTTTTAGAGTAAGTCCTAACTGTATATCATGTATAAACACAACCACGTCTGATGCCCAGCATGACTCACGTTTAGTTATTAATACAGTCCTGGAGATAAGGTATTTGACAAGAACATGCCTTTATGCATGCTGAAACTAAGACGGTTATATAATACCAGGAGTAGCAAACAACTTTTTCAAAGTCTCATGGAAACCATTCAGGAGTGGGAACTGAATGCCAATTTCATTATCACCTATGAGCTGCCAAACAATGAGGCATTGTAGACTCACAGACTGTGCTCAGAACAGGAGGTTTAAGTGCATCAGCCAGTAGGTAAACTCAATCAGGATAAATCCTGTCAGATGGAATATGTCTGTTAACAAAGCCATTAAGTGTGTTTTAAATGTTAAAACTTTTGTGATGAATGTTCATGGGATGAAAAAGGGAGGATGCAATGAGCCAGGCAGTAAAGTTCATAGTAATAGTGGGTCCATAGTAGCCTTTTATCCACTGATATAAGGATGTTTTACCATGTAAGCAACTGTTATTACGTGCATTTTACAAACCTGCAAATGAAAAAGTTAGGGGCTGTGCTCAGAAGGATCGATAACATTTTAAGCTAATGGAAGAAAGATACTGGAGCATTAGAGAGGAAATTCTGAAAATTCTTTTTGATTGCAGTGTTTTTTTGCAGGAAAAGAATTCTGGTTAACCTAGTTTGAATAACTACTGATGTTGCAGTTAACCAAGTTACAAATTTTATGTTACAGTATAAAAGTAGTGGTAAGAATTTATTTCTACAATTCTCTTAGGCATTTCTAAGAAATTTCTATTTTTTTCCTGAACAATTAATTGAGAAACTGAGAAAAAATCAATGAACAGGGTCAGTGAACAAGTATCTTCCCTTTGCCTACTTACATATAACATTTAAATAACAAAAGGAAGAGGCTGGATTTAGGAGAGAGAAGAGCCAAGGTGGGTCTGACTATACTGAAGCCCTGCCCCAAGTGAGGAACCGTACAGAAAAGCTCTACAATGTCCTTTAAAGAAATCAAAAGAGAAATGGTGTCCTGGTTAATGATAAAGGGCTACAGTTGTGATAATACTAATTATAGTCTAATTATAACATTCTAATAATAGTACTTTTTTATTTGAGAATACAAAATTTGAAAGTTTTGTATGTCCTAGTGCCCTCTAAATATGCAGAACTTTTGTCAAAGATGATGCAGAAGAAAATGTGTTAAATCAACACTTCCTCCCATTTGCACTGTACACCTTCAGGAAAAATAAATTCCTTTCAACCTGACAAGAATACAGACAGCTGTTATTCAGACTGAAACAGTGATTTGATGAGAGTCAGAATTTTAATGTTTGGAGTCTCTCATGGTGGAATAGCTCCTTCAGGCACTTCCTGAAGGGGACAGAGGCAGAGCACCTTCAGTGCTCTTCAGGAAGTTCTGCCCAGAAGCAGCTCCATCTCTCTTCCTGGCAGAGGTGACAATAAAGATTTTCATCTTGATTTTATTTCCCAGCAGCAGTTAGCTTTTACCTTCCAGGCAGAGCAGATTGCATTCAATAAAAATCATGTTCAAAAATGTTGACAAGGAAGAAGGAACCAACCCGCTGAACTTTTACAGATGTGTTGATATTCACATGCATCCCTCACACATTGCAAGGCTAGCAATTACATGTATAAACACCAGATTGTCCTTCAGTGATGTGATTCCATTGTAATTTTTTTGTACTCATATTCATTAAAAGGAATACTAGTACATTATTCCTTTATGGTGCCATTGACTGTAATTTAAGTCTAATTGTGGTGAATCATGTCACTCTTTGCAAGTACGGTATTATAGTCCCCTTTTCACAGGCAAGAAATCCCAGAAGAATTTGTACTTTGTAGCAGGTTTTGCACAGCTATATGTGATAAAACCACGTGCAGAATTTGATACCCTGAATTTTAGTTTTGTGTGCTGATGGGGCTATTCTTCATCAGCGCCTTCACAAAGCAGAAGAGTGGGAAAAGTTGTGGGTAGGATTTTTCATTAATTTCTAAGGTTTTCCAGCGAAGATTCTTCCATACAAAATATAGGACTTGTCAGTCCTTAAAATAATATTATGTGAGGGAATTTCCAATACATTTTTGTTTCTATTTATTCTACTTACACATGTTCTCCAGGGAATATTTTCTTTAAAATTACCAGGAGGACAGAAGAGTCTTTGTGACACGTTATTGTAAGAGCCTTCTTTTCCTTAGTGCAAATTCATATGTGACAATGTTTGAAAATACTTTTCGTATTGCAACACTTCGACATTATGGAAGTTATAAAGGCAACAGTGAAACCCAGATAACATCAATTTCACAAGAATGAATAGTAGCATCTCTGATTTGAGTAACATGTGAATTTAGATCTAGATTGGACTTATATTTAACTCTAGCTGTAAACTTTCTCAAATTGTTATCGGTTATTTCTGTGGATCCATAAATCCCCATTGCCATGCAAGTATAAAGCAAAATTATTACAAACCCCAACAGTAACAATAAACCAATAAAATTTCGAGTCCAATCTGGCAAAATGAACCCCCCTACAAGATGCTACTTGAGAGGTCTGAGAACTATTCTATTGTTAGAAATAGAACTCAGAATTCTTATGTTTCATGTACAGTCTCAATACAGCATGCAGGCACTGTGGACACCGGGATTCATATGGTACAGTAGGGTGGGTCAGAAAGTCCATAACTTTAGACTAAATTAAAAATTTGAATTGGGCTATAGTAAATTATTTTATAAGACATCCTTATCTCAAATTGCTTCTATTATCATCTATTTGAGTCCCCTTCTTAACTCAGTCAGAATAACCCTTCAGGGTTTTTTTCCTTGAAGACCTGCCATAATGCAAAATAGAACTGAGCTATTTTCCTCAGATGTGGTCCAGATTTTTTTCAGTTTTGAGCAACAGATGCTAGTATTAGGACCACTTTTCATCTCCTTACTTTCCCCCATAGATTTCATGGATCTGTGGTTCTCAGACTGGACTTCCAGCTGAAACGTTCCAATCTGTGACCTAGGGAAGCCAGAAAATTGAGCTGCTTTAACATGAACATGCTCTTATTCTGTCACCACTGAGTTAAACAAATCTAACAAATGTTTCTAAAATTGAGCTTTTCTTCTTGAGAAAGATTCAAACATAATCATGTAAAAGGAGATGAGCTCATATGTTTATTTCCAAGATATTAGTTGTGTATTTCATGGAAAACTAGCAATCTGTAAAGTGAATTAATCTTTTCAAAACTAATATCCTTATATAGGGTCCTCCTCTGAAAACATAGTTTATGTGCCTGACCTTTGAAGCCACCTTGTTACAGAGCTTTGGCCGAAACATTGGTTGTGTAATCAAGCTAGGATTTGGTTTGTTTGTTTTTCTTCTCTTAGTCATGAATGGGTTAGGAATGAACTAGCATGATTTGCGATGACAGATTTAATATGTTGTTGTTCTCCAACTTTTTCAGAGTTCTGTGTGTGTGTTTACAAGTACATATGCTTGTGAGAATTAATGCAGCTACAAAGTCTAGATTTTTCACAGTGGGAAGTCAGTAGTGTCTCTGTTGGAGACTGCTTGTCTTTGTCTTCAGTTGTCAGTGTTTTTATTTAGCCACAAAACAGAGTTAACTGAAAATGCTTCATTTCAACTAAGGGTTTTGATGTAGGTTCTTAGACCCATTTTCAGGACAACCATATGCAAAGAAGTATTGGTAATTGCCTCAGAGTTTATTCGCTGCACTTGTTTTTAGAAAGCCAATGTAAATCAGAGCTTGCCGTACAAGACAGAAGGTTAAAAAGAAGCAACTTTTTAAGTGTTCCTGCTGGACATGGGAAGTCAGTATATAGCTGACTGTCTCCCTAGGTTATGAACATTCTCCTGCCATGTGTCTGTCATCCTTTGAGCCTGGGTTTTAGTGGTGTGATAACATTGAATTTGTGTAAATGGTGCCATGTGTGTTTCAAGGACTGTTGTTAAAACCCATCCCTATATAGGAATGCCTTTTTATTCCTCATGCCAAATTTTCCTTGGGAGGGAAGTTCTTATTACGTCTTTGCTTTACACTTTTAGGCTGGAATGCCTCTTTTTATAGCAGTTAGTAGATATATCTCCTTTTCCTTATTGTAAGAGCTGTTATTTTAGCACAGATCTGTTTCAGAATTCACATGAGGTAGATTGGCAGCAGTTTCTGTCAGCTGTTCCCATGAATTATCTCCATCCTTTTGTACATCTCTAACTGGAGTTATGTCCTAGTCCAAGCCAAAATTCATTATCCTGCGACACATGATAATGTTAAGATTATCTCCTAGTATTACTGGAAATAGACATCAAATAATGTGTGATGTGTTGTTTTGAGGTTTTTTCTATCATAAATTCTGTAAGGAATATGGCAATTGAGGTAAAGTGAGACTATTTGCAACGTGTGCATCACTAAAATCTGCTCTTTTTTGTTATTTCCATATGCTAGAAACTTATAATTCATGCTTGCTCATTTTCATCTGTCTCAGCTAGTGATGACAAACCAAGAGAGAAAATGAGAACACAGCAGAATTTACCTGGGATCTCAAACTGTGGACTTTTCCCTTGGCATGGACTTGTCTGGTATATGTTGTTTTGTTTCCCTTTTCTAGGTGCAAATGAAATAGATGAAAAATGTAATGAGATGGAGTCTTTTTGACTCTTAACTTTCAAACGCAAGCTGGGAGGCAGGACGATGACAGGTTGTTGAACACTGGATAACTTTGATATCTTATTTTTAATGGAAAGTTTGGGAAACATCAAAACTGAAAAGTGTTCTCAGCTGAAGATAGAACAACTGAGCAGGAATTACAACATTATTTGTGCCTTCACCAGTAATGTTTTTCTCCAGGTAGAAGTATGTAGAAGATAGCATGTAGTAGAATTGGTGGGCAGTATGTAGACTGAGTTTGCTTTGTGGATGTTGTTCCACATAATAGTGATCTAATTAATGTCTAAATGTATAGTTATGAGAATACTTTTTAGTTGCCCGATCCAGGAGTGCAGTTCTATCCCATTTTCCAGCCTTATATCAAGGCCAGATCCATGTGTCCATCAGTCCCTTCTTCCCCCTGTGCTTATATTTGATTCCTGTGGAAACAAAATCCTATGCATGGCCTGGGAGGGAATTGGGGCTCTATTTCAGCAGATGTCTGGTCTGCATAATGGGAGAGCAATATTCCATGGACCTGGAAGGAATTGGGTTTCAAATCTTAATGTAGATTTTTCCAAAATCTTATATGGGCAAAAGTGAACTTGGGAAGAGTGCTTTAAGGGCAAAAGTGAATAGGAACAAAGTGGAAGCAGGGAAAAAAGGAAGGATGAGATTCTGTAGGAAAGAAGTAAAGATGAGCATGCTGGGCAGTGGAAGTGGGATTGTGAGGTGAGGAGATGTGGACTGTGTCATTCCCTCTTTTCTATGGATACTATTCAACAGGTGGACAGTAAACACAGACCAAAGTGACAGAATGTGCACCACTGAGTGGTCTGAGAACACCAGCAGACCTGAGGGCATCTTCATTTCCTGATGCTTCTCCTATCGAAAGGGGCTCTGGGGACTTCTCCCAAAGTGCAGGACCTTGTCTCTTCTCTGCTAAACTCAATGCAATGACTTCTTTGAAGGCTTGCTTCAGGATTTTGAGGTTTTTAATTACCACTGATAGTTATGAAACTGGACTAAGGTTTAATTCTCTTAATTGCCATCATTGTTTAGTAAATTCCAGGCTTGGAGCAGGTTCTGGTTTTCATAAGAAATTGTCACCTGGAAACCAATGATGTTTTTGTTTTGATAAGAATATATGACCTAGCAACTAGAAACGTGGTTTTCTTTCAGATTTTCTTTCAGTTTAAATTCAATATTTTGTTCTTGAATGTACTCTGCTTAATTTCTCATCCTTGGTACAGATATTAGATGCAGTGCCATATCAAAATGTGCTGCATAGGGGAGAATATCAGCTTCCATTCAGTGATATTCTAGTTCTGGTGGTATTAGGAAAGGGCAAAAATACTAAAGGATGAACAAAAGCTATCAAATTGACATTTTTTTCCCCAAAATTTTACTCCTGGTCATGCAATTAGAGTTAGCAATAATATATACTACTTCTATATTTTCTGTGGTTGATACTTTCTGACACTGCATATGATGACACCAAGTATTGTGATAACAGTTGTATCTAATAGGATCTAACTGTTGATTAGGATCTTTCATATTGTAAAAGTAATACACGCATTAGTGGTTGCTCAATAAAGGAAAATTTTTACGTCATCCTATTTATCTCATTGACTTAGAACAATGATCAGTGGAAACTAAGTATACTATACTTATCTATTATGAAATTCTTGTCTCTGTACCCATTCAAGCAGAGAGTACTTAAAGGTCATCATCTGGATAAGGCAGTTTGTGACTCATAAAAACCCCAAAATATAAGAATGATCAAACATTTTTTTCTGAATATTGGAAGTATATTTTAATTATTCTCAGTGATATTTTATTAATCATTTCCCGTCTTTGCATAAATTTTTCCCAGCTTGCACAAAGTTCTGAATTCTTTGGCAGATAACAAAACCTTTTGTAGTAATGAATGATAGCGCTTTTTACTACACAAATATTTAAGAAGTTCTGACACTTGAGAGAGGTTCCAGGAAATATTAATCTAGTTGGATGTTTAAAACCAAACATATAAAAATGTGGCAGCTGTAGCTGCTGAAGTTTTTCCCAAAAATGAGACCATGAGGTTAGCAGAGCTAAAGGGAGACTAAATTAATATATTAGACCTGATGTAAAAAGCAACTTATAAGGGTTGATGGGGGAGGTGCAGGCAGCAGGAAAGCTACTGCACCTTTGTCACCAGCAAAGGATTTCCTCTGTATTGTGTGCTATCCTGGCTCAAGAGATGAGAAAGTGTGCAGATGGAGTGTGAGAGATCTTTAAGAAAGCTGTATTTAGTAGGGTATAAAATAATAATGGAAATAATGGAAGCTGAACACAATTCTGAGAGTTGATTTGAGCCATCTGACTGGCAAACATACAGGGCTTACGGCTGTAGAAATGCCCTCCATAGGCCAAGTGAAATTTCATCACCTTAAAGTCAGATACCTTTATTTGTAAATTAAAGGAACCTTGAATTTATTGTGAGTAAAATTCTGTGGTCCATGGAGGCAAATTTCCCATTGAGACCTGCCCAAATCAGAACTTGCAGAATTTGGCCCAGTCACACAATTGGCACAGGATGTATCTGTATTGGGTTGGCATGGCAAGGTTTTGGTGGGGGGGGGGCTCCAGCTCCCTCCTCCAGCTGAGGAGGGGAGTGATAGAGTGGTTCTGGTGGACACCTGGCGTCACACCCACCACAGTATCTTACCTATTAATTTGTAACTCTTCATGATCTCCAGCGCTCCTGGACAGACATAGAAATTGTGCACACAGACCCTGAAAGGGAGAAAAAGCCTGCTTGTCCACATGTTTTGCTGTGGTGGAACCAGTGAATGAGTGAGAAAGACTGGAGTAGTATGGTTGAGAAGGTGGGACTATCTAATAGAAATAAATTCTGAGGAGAGGCTATCATGCAAATACAGACTTACTGGGAGAGGCAAAGGAAACTTTTGCCTGCTTATTAACACAAGTCAGTGCAGCACATGTTCATGCAACAATGAGACACATCTGCCCCTGCAGCATTATACACACCAACGCAGAGGCCTTGATGTAGAAACAACAGTCGGTTAGGTGAAACTCATTTACCATCATAAATTAGGTGTACTCATATCCATTCATTTCAAAGCTTGTAAATTGTGTTGGTGGGATAAGCTCAAATTAAAGATGACAGCAAGTATTAGTGAATGACAAGACCCATTTCAATCCAAAAGCTAAGGTAAACATCAGAATTTCCTGAGGGAATTTCAAAGTTCTGAAATCTATTCTCCTACTAATAATGTAGTATTAAAACATTGGGATGTACTGGTCTCCAAAAATTGAATTCTTTGTGTTCTTTTTCCCTCCCAGGAATGTTTGAATGGCCTATTAGTGCTGGTAGGCTGAAAGTGGGGAGTCAAATGATGGCTGGAAGCACAGATGTTCTTGAAACATGTGGGCTTACCTTTAGAATAAAATTTGCAAAAATATTTAGACACTGATGTTCTATCAGTTTCATGTTGGTGCCTGAATATCTTTGAGATCTAGCCCTTAATTACTGTAGTAGTGGTAAACAGAAACATCTAAGATAAGAAAACCTGAGTTTTAAAGAGCCTGAACATCTGCAGTTGTTATCAACTTCGATAGGAACTGCATGCTTGGTGTCAAGAAAGTGGAGACTAATTACTACATGCAAGAAAAATCATAGTCCTGTGTAATAAATTTGCTCGTATGAATAATTTCTGCAGCTTCACTGTTTGATAGTGGTCCTCTGCACATCATCCAATTCTGTCCCTTTTCTTGTGAAGTGGAAATTAAGGAAGAAAATTACTAACAAGATTTTGTTGTCTAGATACTGATCCCAGGTTGTGATGCAGGAGATATTTGGAATGCAGGAGAATAATAAACTTCAATTGAAAGCTACTTCCACATTATTTAATTTGCATTGCTCCTTGTTTATTCTCATATTTTTCAGGTGAAGTATGTGCTTTATAATTTGATTAATAAGTTCAGAGTTTCCTGCTGAAAGTAATTTAAAGGGTCAGATTTATCCAATTTCCAGTGCTTTCCTGATTTTTACACAAATTTTGTAAATTTGAGATCCACTACAGTGATGATTCTAAATCAGTACCTATGTTCATCTTACAAGAAAACTCACCTCTTCTCTATTTCCTTAATTTTTGAACAATCTATCTGTGCTGCTATTCGATATGCAGACCATTTTCTTTTATGCAAAACAACATATAAATAGTTGCTCCTTTTACACATCTGATGCAATGATAACATTGGTATCAGTCTCAGTGAGCTGGAATTTCCTGCATAGTGGACATACCGCACCAGAAGCGTCAGTTAGTTGAGCCACCAGATAAACCAGAGACTTTCTCAAAGCTGCTGCTTCCATTACAGAATATACACCATTTATACTTCCTCTCTACAATTTGTCCTAGGCAGATTTTAGCATACTCTTTCAGAGCCAAATTGCCTGAAAAGCTGTCACTTCAACTTCATGAACATTTCTGCTTCAAATAGTAGGTCCATGATCTCTAGCAGTAGCATGAAGTTATGTATACACATAATTATATTTTGGAAATGCATCTGTGAGATGACATTATTTTCAGGGCAACACTACTGGCTTACTGTGAATATCTCCTCTGCTTTCTTAAGATTACTAATGAGAATTGTTCTGTAGTATTATGTCCTTGATGTAAAGTAAAGCCAGAAAAATGCTCCAGACTTGTCCTTTCTACACAATATCATCCACATGTATTTATCCTGTCTTATTTTCTAAACACATCTGCTTTTGCCTGGTATAAAAATCACCTCGACTTCCCTAGGGAAAAGCAATGTCTAACACATCTGTGCAGAAACAGTATCTACTATAACAGAACAACAAAATCAAATACACTCTTCACATCAATCATTAATGTCACTAGACTTGGTATAGCCCACTAATAGAATGTTTGGGTTTGGTACATGAAAAATGTGTTAATAGTGTAATTCATTTTCTTATAATGTAACTACTTTCTGAAAGGGCTAGAAAAAAAAAATAGGATAAAAAATTCTATTCTTACCCAAGCAAACAATTATGTGATATTAATTTAGAAGAAATTAATTCATCAGTTCCCATTCCTTTGGCTGATAAATTGAATGATCAGAAATGCTTAATGACCTGTTTTGGATAGAATGTGCTGAAGGACAAAGGAAAAAAACTTTAAAATAACAATTCCAGAAGAAATCTGTGAAGTTTTGCAAGATTTGTACAGTTACAGAATCACAGAAAAGATGGTTAGGAAGGACCACTGGAGGACTCTACTCCAGCATGCCACTGGAGCAGGACTATTGGCAAAGCAATCAGATCAGCCATGGCTTTATTTACGCATTTTGAAAACCTCTAAGAGGATTTCATCACCTCTGGGTAATTATTCCAGTAATGCATTACCTTCCTAGTGAAAACATGGTTTCTACTATCCACTCTGAACCTACGAAATCACAGTTTGTGCTTATTTTCCTGAGATTTACCAGCTGTGACTAGCAAAAAGTTAATCTCCATCAACTTTGTAACTCCCATCAAGCAGCCATAAATTGCATTTAGATTCCTCTCAGCCTCCTTTTTGCATTTGTCACTGCATTTGTCAGCAGTTCTTTGCTGTTTTGAGCAACAGGACAACTGGACTATCACCTGGCTTGTTCCCTCAAACATTTATCTTGTGAAATTGCCATGAATGTCATCAAGAAAATGCTGTTGCTCTCCCAGTAGATGGCTGTATGAGTGGAATCATCTATAAAGATGATATCTGTTGGAGGGACAACAGAGCAGGGCATAAACAATCCAGGAAGTTCCTGGATAGAGGAGCCAATGATGTGAGGTGCTATGCTGGACTTTGTTCTCACCATAAGGAGGGGCTGGTAGGGAGTGTTAAGCACAAGGGCAACTTTGGATGCAGTGACCATCAAATGGTGGAGTTCAAGATCCTTAGGGCAGTGAGGAGGGCACACTGCAAGATTGCTACCTTGGACTTCAGGAGAGCAGACTTTGGCCTCTTAAGGGATCTGCTTGGCAGAGTAGCATGGGATAAAGTCCTGGAGGGAAGAGGGGCCCAAGAAAGCTGGTTGGTATTCAAGGATCACCTCCTCCAACCTCAGGAGCAATGCATCCCAACGAGGAGGAAGTCAGGTAAGAACACCAGGAGACCTGCATGGATGAACAAGAAGCTCCTCAACAAGCTCAAACACAAAAAGGAAGCCTACAGAGGGTGAAAGCATAAACAGAGCCTGGGAGGAATACAGAGAAACTGTATTTTGTCGGAAGCTTCATGCTCTCCCTCTTGATCAAGTAATCTATAACAAGCCCTGGGATCCTATGTTCCTTCTTCCTCTTTATCTTGACTAAGAGGCTCACAACAGACACATCTTAATTTTCTTACTGGAGCTCCTTGACACAAGAGTGTGACTCCCCCTCATTTGCTGCCTGCCCTTCTCAGTCTTTGCTTATCCGTGACCTTGTCTCAGTTTGTGCACTGTCCCATCAGGTCTACTAGATTCTGCCCGTGTGGTAGCCCCATGACTGGAATGGATTTGCAGTTCTTTGTTGCCCAGGCTCTGAGCATTCATTTGCAAACACCTTTGGAAAGCCTACTCCTTTCTCAAACATAGCAGTGCAATTGCAGATGTATATTTGCTGGTGACATGAGCTGCATAGCTGTGCATTCATTGACTTCTGAATGCATCTGCTCCTTCCTGGGCTCTTACCCTTGACCAGAAAAACTAAAGATAAGAACATGTGAGCCCTTGTCCCCCTCAGCTTTGTCTCCAAAGCCTAATAGTTGTATTTAACCTGCTCAGGGTTTCCTCTGACTATCATTGGTGCCTGGAAGGGTGCTTGTCAAGGATATTAGTCAGAAGGTTTGAAACTAGAAATCTATTCAAGTCTAAAAGAGCCCTAATGAAGCTGTGTAGTGACATGCACGTCTGGAAGAAGAAAAGTATATTCTGAACAGGGTGAATTCCATCCATTTTCCATCCCAAAGGAGGACAATTGCAAGTGCAAGTGATTGCATCTTACATTGCTGAGCTGTGAGACAAATCAAATCATTAGTTACAAATATTGAATTCACAGAATTCAGCAAACAAAGAAGCCAGGAAAGATGTTGGCACCCCAAGGAAACATCTACAGTCACAGAGACTGTGGTTTCAAGGAGGTACAGAGAAACTGACCTGACGGTAGCCCATCAGCAACAATTCAATCCATAACAAATAATGTCAATTTAGCAACATTTTTAAAGAGTGCTGTGGTTTGATTTGCTTCCCTTATATTCTCTAATTCCTGTCTGAATCTTCAAATTCTGATCTATTTCATGCTGAGGTAGTATAATAGAATAACAGATACAACATTATGACATTAAAGCACCAGAGTGACAACACTTATATAGAGCTTTGCAAAAGGAACAGCCTCACAAAACAGAATAAAAAACTCATTCCCACATAACTGTACAAATGGCAGAGGACAGTAAAACAAAGCTCCATCTAAACAGTTATCATCAGTAAATACTGTGTGATAGAGCTGATCTCAGAATGCAGAATACTTTGGCATTCAAGGGGGAGTTATGCAATACAAAAGGTGCATAAATATCCTTTCTTTATGTGTGCATATTGAGATAGGTAGGTATTTATTTACATGCCCACATCAATGCACATACTCCATCTAATTAGCACAGAAAGTGTTAATCAAGGGCAGAGTTACCTCTCCAGTTGGAATTAGCTTGCCAATCATAAAAAAGATATGAAGATACCTGTAGCCTAGGGCAAAATGGGGGCCGTGAGTGGGATGTGTTATTTTTACAGCTTTGCTCAGCTAAGTCTCAGAAGTGCTACTAAAGGCAATGTCAGGTATGCAGGGGAAGAACAGCTAAGAGTGGAGGAAAGAATAAGAAAATCTTTTGCTGATGAAGTTATGATCCTTGAGCTGTCAGTCAGAAGGTGGCTTTTCCCTTGTAAAAGAGGAAATGGTAGCTCTTGGCATGACAGAACTAGTAAGGCATGTGTGTGGAAATATGGCCGTTTGGACTTGTATATGACTTAAGATTTTTCTCTGATGGCTGGTGTATGCCATTCCCTACAGATAGCAAGGTGATCAAACAGTCAGCCTTGCTGTGGAACGCAAGAAGAGACTGAGCTCCTAGTCATACCTTTCTGTAAAAATTAATGTTTTGGTGGCGGTAGGGTTTTAATTTTTTAAATTCCTTTTTCATCCATACTATTCATAAACAGTGGGAAGGATGAGAAGGGAAGGAAAACTCCTCATGAAGTTGCATTGAGGTATAAATCAGGGGATATCAGAGGAGAGATTGAGCTTCATCTTGTTCATTGTGTTTAACAGTGAATTTCTCAGGAATACCAAATTTCAGAGTTTGGTAAGAAGAATGCAATATAAAACTGCTCATAGAAATATATTACACTTTGGGTTGATACTGTTTCTACATCTTCAGGGTGATACAAGGTACTTTATTCCTTCCTATTGAATAATCTCATAGAGCTTAATGATGACCTTTATGGTTTCCATGGGACTGCACATGACACTAATGCCAATAGTGGGATCGCTCCTTTAGGAATGGACTGGTGATAATCTGAGTGGAAGTGAATATACAGTGAAATAGTTTAGTACTCCAGAGTAAGGAATTGATAAGTAAACCTGCCTCTGAAAAAACTAATTGAGAAATCACGCTTCAGAAAACATGAGAAGCTGATATGTAAAGGTCTTTGGGAAGGCAAACTGATAGAGAAGGGAGTGAAAAAAGGCTGTCATCTAGCAAAAGCAGCTGTCATAATAGTAAACTATTTCCACAGAAAGTAAAGAGCAGCAAATGATTTAACAAAGTTCTAAAAATTCATTATAAGAGGAAGAAAAAGGAATGCTCTTTTACAAGGGCAGGAGTGCAAACTGCAGTTGATACTGAAAAGGTGAATGATTTCTCTATTTCCATTTTAAGGCATTGTGTGTTGTTTAAAAATTTATGAAATAAGTATTCTTAAAAGACAAACCAATAATTCTGAATACAGAAGTAACAGGTTGAAGGATGCCTAGATAAAATAAATGTGGTCATGTTGCCTGGGCCTAATGAAAATTAGTGCAGCATACTTCTGACTAGCCTCTGAAGCATTAATAATTACCTTTGAAAATCTAGGTGAATTAAAAAAGGAAACACCAGGCATTTGTAAGCATGGATTCCAAGATAGATACTAAAAAAATTCTTACTTCATAACATCAGGAAGAATAATAAATTGATAAACCCCATGGATTTGTTCAAAATACATTACAGTAAATGTATCTATTTTCTGGTTTTAAAAAGGGAAATTGCCTAATGGAGCTGCAGATATGGTGTAACTTGAGCTTAGAACAACTTCTATCTTGTCATGTCAGTTCTCAGAATTAGGCTAGAGAAGTCAAGTATGTATAATGCTTTTCCCACAAGTTAGATTTCACAACTGCCTTGGTGAGAAATTATTAAGGATTCACTGTCAAACTGGGAGAGTTATTTCAGGGAGTTAATCTCCATTTTTAAACAATATTTTAATGTAATGCTTCACATTTTGGAATAGAAACTAAACTCAAGCTAGGCTCTTTTCATAGTGGCTAGGGAATGAGTCTCACTGATGAATTAAATATTTGCACTGTTTTACAAAGAAAATGTTGATAGAGAGTGCTTCCTCTGGGATAACTCCAAATACCGAAGAGTACTTTCTCTATTGCTAAACCAGCCCTTGATGTCAAACCTTTTACAAGGTACTTAAGGAACTGAGGTAAGACAGGCCTGTGATGGCACCTGACTTTCTCATCCCTGAATAAAACAGAGCAGTTTGATTCTGAGCCAGGTAAATATCAGTGGTCCTCTGAATGATCTACATGAAGGCCTTATGCACCAGTGCTTTAAAAATATTAACAGACTGTTTGCAGCTAAGAAACTGTGCAGAACAATAAACTGGATTCGCAATTCTGCAACTCCCTGTCTATCTTGTATTTTATAACTAGTGAATGAGAAGGGTGAACTGTAGGAGGAAACACCATTTCATACACAGAGGAAGGAGATGAGGGCAGGGAGAGGTTGTCTGATGAGATGCTTTTTTCAGTTCTAAAGCTAATGGAACAGGTCTGGTGTCACTCTATAATAATATCCATCCCACCAGATGGAAGAATAATATAAACAAGTCTATAAAATAGTTCTGCTAACCATCCCAGCTGTATGATAGAACTGAGCCTTTCATCTGTTGGGAATGAAGAAGCTAAAATAGTGCAGAACCTGAATATGATTGTTGGCAAGATCATCACCATAAAAATAAAACTCCTTTCTCATGTCTCCTGGCATGCATGTGGCTCAGGCGTTTCCATACACTGTTAGTTCTGACAGAGCTCGGGACAGATATAGATGTATATATAAGAATAGTTATATGCCCTAGCAGTGGCACTGAAACTTCCTCTTAATCAGGAGAAAACACAAGCAGCTCATTTTTATGGCTTTAAAGCCTTATCAAGAAAGAAACTTAAATTGTTTTCTGGTCCCACAGTGCACAGGTATATAAAATATACTTAGATCAATGATTACATGGAAGAATGGTCTTCATGGATTAACTTGACATACAAGGTGGATGAATATGAAATAGAAGCACAAGATATTGTTTAGAGAAGTTGTTTTTAGACATATAATGTCTTTGGTCTTGTGTTCACATTATGCTCTCAAAGATTCAATATACATGGATTTCTGAAATTCAAAATGGTATGAAAAGAGCTTGAGTCTACAAAACACTGGTGAATTTTTCATAGAGAATTTTTCTGCTAATTATTTCAAGACTAGGCAAATCTGGAGTAATATAACATGCAATAGCAATACAATACAGAGATTGTTGATTAACAGATAGAAAGAATCCCAGCTTTACAATGTTCTCTGCCTTGAACTAGTTCACTTCCAAAGTTCCCTAGAGCATGTAATGGTTTCTGTATTATAGTCAGCTAGAAATTCCATACCTCTGACAGTGCCAAATCCACTATAAATTGAATTAAATATGTCCTTTATCATAATTTATTGCTCCCAGTCTGTGAATTGCTGCAACAGTTTCAAACATCTGGACTTGTCATATCGTATTATCTTAGAACAATAACCATAAACTGAGAAACTGGTATGTTTAATAGAATTTTATCTGTGCAGGGCCACAAAATCACAACCATAGAACATTCATACTTCCCTACTTAGTGCTTTATGCTAGAGCAATTTACACTGTACCATTTTGTGCCTTCATCTTAGATCTTGAGTGGAGATTGATTTAACAGAGGGGAGTGCTTTGTTTATGGCTGAATAGTTTTTAAACATAGAATTGACAATTCTTGAGCAGGACAGGAAGTTAGAAGTCCTCTACTAAGGTTTCATTCACTGCTGTGTGGTATATAAGCCTTTTAGTAGCCATTTGGATGTGAACATCGATCTCTAATGCAATCCATGTTTCATGGTCTTATATCTGTTTCTTGACAAATGCTGTGCGAGAAAACATCCTTTTGCTGAATAATCTGTATGGTGTTCTTTTTCTTCATTATTTTATATAAGGATAAATACCTAAATTACTTGCCAACATTCTTTTTACAAATTACTGTTGTTGTTGTTATGATAACAACCTACTGAAGATTCTTTTGGACACGTGCACACCTTGTATAACACCAAGCTTGGAACACTCTGTAACTCTAATGCTGGATTGTCCACAGTCAACCTATAGCTGCCACCAGGCTCCTTCCCTGCTCATGGCAGGTCTGGGGAGAACCAAGAGTAAGTTCATCCCTACAGAATAGCTTCACTTCTGGACAAAGGGCATACAGGAGCCTAGGGAGGCACTTAAGCACCATGTGGGAGTGTATTTTGAAGGATAAGTGGGAGCTGTGTAAGCCTTTGCTAGGGTTTTCAGAAGTGCTGACTGTGTGTGCTGACACAGACATATGCAGGTAGTTTCTTTCTCTGCCTGTGCTTGTAGCTGAGCAGACATGCATCATGTTGGGCTGTTGTGGGCCAAGGCTCCTTGCCTGTGCTGACAGACAGGATATATTAGGTCAAATGCAGCGTAATGCTAATGTACCTACCCAGCTTCTGGGCTGAATCTGACCTCTGTTTGTCAGGGCCAAAGTGCAGGGTCATAAACATGCTTGTTTACACTCATGCATGTACAGATTGTGTCATATGAATTTTATGGACTGTAAATATTCAGATGGCTTACGCATATTTGAAAATCTCACTCCTTGTAGGCCATGAAGAATTTGATTTTGCATTTTCAGTCTGGAAGACCAGAGTACAGTAAAGAACACACAGCATCACACAGGTGTGATGTAGCCTCTGATCAGGTTTTCAGTTTAAAGGCATTGTGATTTGCTTTTACTTTATACTAAAGTACCTAGAAATATTTCTGTAACTAACTGAAAATTTGCATACAGGTTTGATTTTTAGCAGTTAGAAATGCAGAAAAAGTATATTGGTACAAAAATATATAGGTATTATCAGTATTGCTTACTTTTCTTTTTTGAATAATCAATAATGAGAGCCTCTTCTTAGGAATAAACATCTCTCAAGTTTACATTTCTTCTACCACAGAATATACAGCAGAATTTCTTTGTTTAAAGTTTTATTTTCATGCTATGTGCCATTTTTATTTCAAAGTTCCATTAATGCATCTTTTAAAAAGTCAATTAGCAAATGCTGCTTAAACACACAATTGAAATTAACTTCAGCTTGAAGTTCAAACTTGAAAGCATCGGTGTGGTGTAGGTTTCTGTGGTGTGTATGACAATGTTATTTTGCCCTGCTGTGCCTGAGATAGATCAAAATAAGCCTACCTAGTTTCCAGGTATCTTTGAGGGAGACAGAACATTATGGTGTTTCTCTGTACGTGATTACTGAAGCATGCCTATTTGCAATGTATGGAATATCTCTTGTTATATAGCATACTTAGACAGTATAACTCTTTCCTTTTGATAGTACTTATGATTTCCTCAAATTTCAGCGTTATGCAAAGGAAGCAGATGAATTAATTTACATTATTTTCTAAAATTAGTGATGAAAAACCTTTTGGGGAATGAGGATTAACGATACAGTCAAGGTATTTTTAGTGGTTTTTTATGTTCAGATCAGATAAAATCTCAATCAAAATTGTTTGAAGTTATGAGAAATCTTCACCTTGGTTCTTTCCTGAAACTTACCCAGCCATGATTCTCAGGTCATGGGCAACTCATCTCTTAACTCATCTTTCCTTCCTTCTAGAGATCAGCTCTGCATCTCAGAATATATCAGTAGCCCAAAATGCCAAGCTCCCTATGGCTGATGGCCTCTTCTGTTTTTACAGGTTGTGGAACTAGGATGAACATTTCCTGAGACCCTCTTAAAGACTTTAGCTGAAAAATTCTGCAGTGTGCTCCATGTTTCAAAACCTGCAGACCATATTCACTTCATAGCACAGCCTACGAGTGCTGATATAGAAAAGTTTCTTCATATGTACCTAATGCTGAAACTTGTAGAAGTTTTTCCCTTAAAGGCCATTTCCTTACCTGAGCTTCAAGTGCAAAAACAGAGTAATGAAATAATATTATGAGTTGCCAGGCAAAGCCTGGAAAAATAAAAAAACACACGAGTTTTATCTCATGTGTAGAATTCAGTGCAGTATTACAATGACATGAAATAAGATTAAGATTGTTTGAGCTCTGTGGCCAGGTTTTGTTGAAAGACTGAATCTCTTCAGCCTGAATTCTGCATTGAGAACAAAGCATAATCTGCCATTGTCTTTCTCTGTGTTGCAATGTTACAAGGTTGAGTGATTCAGCCTTCCCCTGCTTGTGTGATGAATGACCAGATTAAGACATTTCCTGAAATGTGGACCAGGGCTGGTCACCATAAGGGCCAAATGAAAGAAATACAAGGGTGCCTTTAAGATAAGATCACTCATGTTGGAAATGCCTAATCTGTTGTAAGAGAGCACTGCACTTTTTGTTTGAAGAGTCCACCCTTCTTGTGTTTGCTGCAGAGGACACTTGTCTCAACTAATGAGAGAGAGTGCGGTAATTTGTTTTATTTTTTAATTAAGATGTAGAAGGCTCTCAAGTGAGAACCCCAAACTCTATTTTGTAGTGGAACTTAAACTGATATATTAATGACTCTCTAGTGTGTCTAGATGAAGAACACTGAGATGTGCTAGAAACCGCAGCTTGCTACTGCCCACGGCAATGGTTCTTAGATTAGAAAGGATCCCACTGTGGTTTTGTCTTTTTACTTTATTTTGTATATCAACAGCTCTTGTCTGTTGAATACTACAGAGCAATATCACCTATGAAGCCAGATTATTAAATTTCTGAGAACAGCAACGAGATAATTTGAATATTCTTTGTGTCTCTACAAGGAAGGACAGAAGAGTAACAAGGAAAACTTTTTCTTACAAAATGAGTATGTCTGCTCTGTAACAAAAGTCTCTGTTCTTCTGTGGCCAAAAAAAGTTTCAATTCAAACGATTTTCCTCTAATAAATTAATCCAGCTCTGGGCTGGATTTACTCAAATACTACACTAATGCAGGATGAAGAGCTGATGATAGACTATTGGCAAACACCACAGTCATAAACAAAATTTTTTCTTATGCATGTGTAGTTGCAAGGCTGCCTACCGTCATTTCTGTGAGTTCTGGGGAGGGAAGCTTTGGCAGGTGTTTGTTCATGCTTTCACAGTGGTCAAACTTCTAGTAGAAAAATTTGTAATTATAATTTTAGAGATTAGCTGCTAGACACTGTACTGTGGTTCAACCGATTCCTAAATTGTTGCTATTTTGTCAGGCAATAATTTTACACAGAACACACTTAGAAATCTGCTATACTGTGTCACATTGAAAGGATGTCTTCTAAATTTATGTCAAGAGCTTGGTGTTATCTTACTAACAAAAATCAAATTTACTTATTTGCTTTATTACTTTTATATCTGATACTACTTTGACAGATCCTGCTGAGAAACACTAAACTAGGTTAAAAATAATACAGCAGTAACATCAATACGCATCATGGAACTCTGCTGCAGATGCTTTGGGATGAAATGCAAAACCTCCCAGATAGCTGCAAATGAAAACAAAACAATATGTTCTGATTTATGTTGCATTCTGAAGGTCAATAAATCTGTGATCTGGCAAAAAGCACACGAGCAAATTCTGTAGGAGACATCTGCTGCTGGTAAGTGGTGTTACCAGTGCTGCAGAACTCAACAACAGAATTTGACAGTAAAAAGCATTCTTACTGGTGTTTAACTGTTTAATTAGCCGCTGATAGGCAACATGAGAACAGAATAATGTATTTAGGCTTATGATGGTGAAAAATATCTGGTCAAATGATCAATCCAGTAGGAA
Source organism: Tyto alba (assembly GCF_018691265.1). NCBI lineage: Eukaryota > Metazoa > Chordata > Aves > Strigiformes > Tytonidae > Tyto > Tyto alba. Next base: position 13,665,352 of record NW_024881280.1, read on the forward strand.
ATATTTGTAACTTTCAGTTACATCACACACACAGCATGTGAGTAGGCTGTGGGAAACTGATCTCTCCTTGATCTCCAGCTGCAAAAAACCCCAGACCTCAGCCTGGATGTGTATCATGGAGTCACCTGAGGATAGTCCAATTTTTGTCACTCAACATTAACACCTGGATGTGTGCAACAAAAAAAAATAATTATTCCACTTCGGTTAGGAATTAAGACAGGGGATTGTTCACCTTTTATCCCCGGTCCCTGTTTTCATCTGACAAAATATATTCTTTAATGGACACAGTTCTTGATGGTCTCTGCAGAAAGGCCAGGGATAGGTTAAGTTCTGAAGTTTGAATTAAGTTTTTAAACTCCTTTTGGAAGTTAGACATGTGTAACCCAATGGAAACATGTTGGAAAGAGAAGCTGGAGGAAGTTAGTATTTCTGCACATGGTACTTGGTCTGTGACTGGTCAACAAATCTAATTCTTGTGCATCGTCATTGTGAGGTTGACTATGGCTGTGATGTGTTTGGGCAGGGTCCATGCGCCATGCTGGGAGAAACTAATATGTGGGGTGGCCAGAGGTTTCTTATTTATTCCACCAGCAGTAAATCTTATGTCATTGTCATGTAGTGTCAAGGAGTAGGAGGAAGCAACTAAAATATCTAATTTCCTGCAATTCTCCAATCCACAGCAGCATCTCTGTCTGCACCCTTACATTTTGCTAGAAAATTGATTAAAAACCGCAGAAAACAATTCAATCTTCATTTGCTGGTTTGCAGTATTTTTAGCTGTGAAAAGGATAATGAGAACTGAAGACCTGCAGACACAGGAACAGGCTCTTTCCATTACTGAAATTGAACTGTGGGTGTTCCCTTGGCAAAATTGTCTTGTGTTTAAGTTAAATTTGGAATAATCTATACTTTTGGTGTCTAATTTTATAAATATTTAAGCGCAGAAGTAAATGTACATGTGTAGCATCAGAAATGTTAAATGTATGTAAAGAAAGGGATTTTTAAGTGGTAAATATTTGTTAACAATACTTTGAACGAATAAGGTTCTAATTAAAGCTTCAAAGGAAATGTGGCAATTGGTGGTACATATTTTAAAATAATTATCTATATTAAGAAGTGGGAGAATGTAAATTACTTCAGGAATCAGTAATTGGAAAATGGAAAGTGAGACTAAGATTGCTTGACAATGTTTCTCTAATTTCAATGATGATGGGACTGTGGACAGTTTATTTTAACCTTATTTAAGAGCTTGTTTATCTACCTGTCTGTCTATCTAACAAGGGAGCAAGGTAAACGGGAGTTATGCTGTAATAGCAACATACAGATAATATTCCCAGCTCACTTGTTTTTTCTTACTGTAATTCTTAATTGTACTTTTCAAGTAATGGCTGCAATTGATTTTTTTCCTCAGATTTGAAGGACTTAATAATATTGAACTAAAAAAAAATAGATTAATAAAAGGTAATCCTTTGAAAGAAAAAAATCTGGAATGCATGTGTGGAAGCGTGTAGCACAAATATTCTGTGGGAGAAAGCCTTTTAACTGCAGACATTGTTATAGGTAACACTTTAACACAGAGTTTGCAATCTGCTAAAACAGCCCTCACCACAACAGATCCAGAATGTACGTGCACAGAGAGATGTAACCTGACCCTGTGCAGGGAATGAGGGGCCAGCAAGTGGGCTTACGCTCTCTGAGTCCTTAACATTGCACTTTTCAAACATCTGTGTTGTTGGCTCTTTGCTTGTGATCAGCTAAACTTCAGAAGAGCTGAGTTCACTATATTTGCAGGTAAACTGGGCTGTAGCAGCCTTTTGTATGCCCAGGAATCTTTGCCTGTCCCACAGGAGAGATGCAAGTGAGAACTCGGGCACATGAGACCCCTCTAACAAGTTCAGGCTGCACCCAGATGTGAGAACACACTTGCCCCTTGGGCAAGTTGATATCTGAGAACGGGCTCAGACTCCCACTCCATTGGGAATTTAGACCAGGAGTTTTCAGCCTGTGGCTCATGAACTATTTTTGATTTACAGCCTATAAAAGGCAATTAAAAAAAAGAAGCCTACTGCTGCTAGGCTTGTATCTACTCCACTGAGGTTTGACCAGCCCTGGAAGATTTGCAGGGGGTATAAAAATTAAAGAAAAGAAAAACATTAAAAAAAAGCCTCATTTGCAAGGCCTGCTTTTCAATCGAGATTGTAATTTAAATGGTACAGGAAGGTATGTGAACTAAATGTAGAGAGTTGTGAGATTGACGATTCAGGTAACTGGGAGGAAAATTTCTTTTGGTGAATCATATTAAATTCAATGGGAGCAAGTTCAGGCTGAAAACTAGAGATTAAAGAAACTATGTGTATTCTAATACATGTTCTGTGGAATAATATATAGTTATCTATTAATCAGAGAAATATGAAGATTTTTAAAAAGGATAATTTTAAATTAACAAAACCCCTAAATACCCCAAAACTAATCAACTGGAAGGAAATACCTAGTTGTTTTTCCCGTGAATGACCAATAATAAATATGAAATGCAGCCTGCTTTTGCACAGACCACCTCAGATTTTCTTTCAAATGAAAACAGATTGTTGCCTTATTATGATACATATTTTTGGTAATAATATTGGGAGACTTATGAGGAATCATTATGAACATAATTAAAACAATCCTATTATCCTTGGTGTGCACTTTTGCCAGTTGTGATGTGTGTTTCATTCTCTGATGTATCTGTCTCTGAATAAGAGACGTTAAATTAGACCCCACAAGATTTAATTATAGGTGTATTTGCCAAAGAGGAAAATAGAGCTTTCTAAACTGTTTTGAAGTGTGATATGTCATTTAAGCCTTTATATGTTGCATAATAAATGGTGCATATTCCAGGTGAGTCAATCAGCATGTTTTTCCATAGATAAGAAGAGTGGTAAGGGGGAAATTAGGGTACAGACTTTTAAATGGTCTTTATAAATGATGTATTTTAAAGAGATAAACCTTTTCAAAATCGGAAGAACTTTTGTATTATTCATAAAGTATTTTTAATTTATTAGTTATCCTCTTCTTTTATTTTTCAGGAGTGGCAAATATGCTTACAGATAAAATCAAAACAATTACAATTCTCTATAGTCTGTATTCAAAAACTCCATAAGAAACTTGTGAAGATCTCCTTTTGTATATCACTGAATGACTAACTTTACTCTTTTGTACAAGCTTTAGAGTCTTATTCACTTTGCAGTTGGGATTTATAGGTGAATAACATTTCTCTATATTGAAGGAAAAAAGATTAAATATGTGGCTCAAATCCTACTATTGAAAAGGCAGTGGTGGATTGTTGTATTTGTAGATTAAAAGGATTTTTCTTTTTCACTTGTGAGATTAAATCCTGTTATATAATTTCTCATTAGTCAAGAGGTCAACAAGTTGTTGGTATAAAATTGAATCTAAAAAGGTTCTAGAAAAGAAAAAAAATACAGAGAAGTTGCTAATTACAAGAGGAAATTAAAATTATTTGTCTAGTTCAAAATGCCATAACTGCAATTTCCATGGGCACAGATTATTATGAAATGCAAATCAGCAAAGAATACATAAATATAAAGCAATTTTAGATCAAGTACTCCCGGAGATTAGTACTCCAGGTATGGCCTCAGCACTGGTGAGGCCACACCTGGAGTGCTGTGTCCAGTTCTGGGCTCTCTAGTTCAAGAGAAACATGGACATACTAGAGAGAGTCAAACAAAGGGCCATGAAGATGATTACAGGACTGGAGTATCTCTTCTATGAGGAGAGGCTTGAGAGAGCTGGGACTGTTCATCGTGGAGAAGAGAAGGCTCAGGGCAGATCTCATCAGTTTATATAAATACCTGAAGGGAGGGTGCAAAGAGGATGGAGCCAGGCTCTTCTCAGTGGTGACCAGTGACAAGACAGGAGGCAATGGGCACACACTGAAACACAAGAGGTGTCAGGAAACACCTTTTAACTGTGAGGGTGACCGAACACTGGCACAGGTTTCCCAGGGAGGTTGTCGAGTCTCCCTCCTTGGAGTTAGTAAAAAAACAGGCAAGGACAACCAGATCTAGGTGGCCTTGCTTGAGGAGGAAGGTAGGACCAGATGACCTCCAAAGGTCCCTGTAGCCTCAACCATTCTGTGATTCTGTCAAAAAAATCAAATATATACAGTTTCTCAGTTTTTCTGATGTAGCTTCAGAGAGCTATGTTGTTTAGATTTTTTTTTTTTTTTCAGTTTTTGCTTGGTTTGGTTTTTTTTTTTTTTTGTTTTTGTTTTTTTTTCCTGGATGAGTGGTTACAGTTCTCGCCTTTCTATATCCTATTATGTAATCTGCTCATGGACGTGTTCAGCTTACATCAGATCATGTGGGGAAGGAAAGAAGTGTGGTAAATGTGATTGATGCTGTCTCTTCATGCACCCTCCCTAGGAATTTTAGTTATTAGTGGACATAGAATTCGGTGCTGTCACATGACAAAACAAAAGCAGGACATAATTTTTCTTCTCACAGCAAATTATTCCTTTGATGCACAGTCATTTGATATTAATGGTTGTCATTTTCAGTTAATCTGTATCTAATAGTCTAGGCAACATTCATTGCATGGATGTATCTTCTGGGTACCACTTTTATAACAGGATTTCATGTAAACGTTAATAAGATAAACAGAAGCAAGAGGAGCTCACTGCATATTAGTAATTATTAGTAGTATTCGTTTTAGTATTATTTATCTCAGTCATATTACTGCAAAATAATTCACTTCCCCAAATGTTCCCATCTTAGTTAGAAGTAACCTGTCACAGTTGTGAGGCAACTCTAACTAGCATTACCTGCATATCATGACATGAAAATGGCAAGGTGTACACCTCTTCTGCATTTTCTGGAGACCTGGGATAATGAGTAGGGAGGATGGATCAGAGCTTGAGTTTTCAAGAGTTCTAATATTCCAAGACTTCTAGCACAATCCCTGGCAATTCTATTAAACAGCAGATCCAAAAGCCCAGGCCCTTAGAAGCTATTGAAAATTTGTGTAATAAGGTGTTTGCCAGATTGAAGAAAGCAAAACCTAGAAGCCCTACTCCCCAGGACTGGTTTGATAACTGTTAGATTACAATGCACGCAGTTAAAACAGTGGAGAAAGCTTTTTTTCATGTACAGATTCTACAAACAAGTTAAATAAAAGCATTTGTAGTTGACATCAGGCCATAGGTCTCTTGGCTGGTGTTTTTTTAAAAACTTGAATAAACTGGAAATGACTGTTGGAAAATCACTGTAAGGGTGAAATAAAAGCTACCTATGATAGCAGTGATACACCAGTAATACTATAAATAGATAAGAAAGTTCCATCAAAAGACAAAGTAGCTTGTTTTTCATCAGAGATAAGTATCAGCCAATGAGATCACTAATTAGATCTACTTTAGTAGAATCAAAGTAAAAAAAAAAAAAAACTATATAAACCTGCTACCTGTTAGTTAAACCTTGTAAGGTTCCAGAACAGCCTTCTATTTATTTGTAAAATTAAATAGTATAAAATGAAAAAGGTTTTGAATGATTCATAGTTTGAAAATGTATAGACTTGGTCTCCCCTTCCAAAAATCAATAGTCCCATTTGTTTTAGGTATGATCAGATAATGCCCTATCAGTTAATATCTTTAATATTATAAAATGTGGACAGATAAATTGTGGCAACATAAACCACTGACCATGATCATGTAAATGCTTTCTTAGTGTGTCACTTGAGAGGAATTATTTTTCATGTTTACTCTTACCTGCTTTTATCTTATTTGCCCAGTCACCTTCTTAAGCCATCACCATGGAAAGGGTATAGTAAGAGATGCTTTTTTCCATTAGATCTAGTATTATAAACTTATGCTGTCTACTCTTCAAAAGCCATGATTTCACCATCTGGGAAGATTAAATCTTTGTAAAGAGATGTGCACACAAGGTTTTCTTCTATTTTACTTCCTTAAAGTTATGTCAAGTCTCACCTTGGGGAAAACAAAAAGTTTCAAGATCAGCTCACAAGAAGAATTATACACAAGAAATACAGGGACAAAAAAGACAGAAGACTGTAGAAGTGCAAACAAAAATTAAAGCTGGTTTCCCTTCTTCCCGAGCTACAGTTAAAATGTTAAGGGTGGGTTTTTTTTTTTGTAGATTAATCATTGTTGAGCAAAAGAAAATATATGGAATTGAACAAAATTTAGGCTATTTATGTCTAATTCCTGACTCCCTTACAAGCACCTAAGAGAAGCTGGCTGAAATCCAGGTGAAATGCTTTTGGGAATGCCTTTTTGCAGTGGAATAACACAGGGCTCAGAGAAGCCTGTCTGACATGTAAGCACGTGCAGCTCTGCCATTCTCTTCTACGCTGATTTTGTCAGATTCAATTTATTGGTCTCTTGTCTTCACACCTGCATGCAATTGAATATCACTGGTCTCTTTTTCTTAATTTCCTTTGGTGATTTTTTATCCTTAATTTAATTTTAGTGTAGATTGGGAGGTCAGACATTAATATAATGACTAGAAACACCATAGGTCTGTGCATATGTCAAGAGATCTATCAGTTCCTATAAAGTACATTGTATGACGCTACCTTTTCCCTTATGATAACAGTATATATAAAAATTAGGAATGGAAAGTGATGGTTTTAAATGATTTGTTACTTGCAAAGTATGAAAAATTAGGATTTTGTATAGAGTTTAATGAATCACATTATTAAACATTACATTTTTTTCCACAATGTCACAGCCCAGTGAACAATCCTACTGGGTTATTAACCATTTTGTTAGCAGACTGCAGAACTTGTCTCTTAAAGTCAGGAGAGCATGAAATCACACCTAACAAAACTTACACAGCCACGACATCTTGCAGGATGCACAGTTGTATAAATAGATAAAACTATGTATGTGGTGGTATAAATACCACTGGTATATTAACCAGTACTAGTTGGTAGCAATGTATAGAGTCCCACAGGATTTCATGTCATACAGGACATTTAGAAGTATGTAGAAAGCATGCCATTTTCCAGGAGACAGTGAGTAAGGAGACTTCCCAGTGGCTTGTGGATATCAACCATTTTTTTGGCAGTTTTAATAAGAATTATGATTATCATTGATGATTGATAGTTCTCTAAAGTCTTTATTAGTTAAGATAGTTCATGTTATTCTCATTCACCCAAAAATATAATATTCTGCAGTGTTTTCAGATTGATTTATAAACTGGTAATTGTTGACAAAGTTGTCATTTTAGAGTTGATCAAGCTTTCTTCAGGGAAGGATACAGAATTTTTTCTCTGGGTAGATTCAGGAACTTTACTTCCCATGAAATGCATTAGAACCCCGTTTTCAAAAGCCAAAGCTAGTTCTTCAAGTCTGGGAGATATTTCTTTGACATTTGGCAGCGGAAGGGACCAATAACCCCTTGAGATCTATTCTGACCTACTTTTTCATGATTCCTTAGTTGAACTCTTTCAACTGAATCAGAAGCTCAGCTTTTGAAGCTCCTTTGGATCCACTCCACTTATGGAATCATAGTCAGGATACCAGACTGAGGCCAGGTTGGAAAATCCTGTTGAGACAAGAGGTTGATGTTTTAGTGGCCTTGCCTTGTGTATGTTTCACATACTTTCCATATAATCCCATATTTTGGTAAATTCTGTCTTAGATGAAATATTTACTGTATGACTCAGAAAAAATGTTTGAGAAGAGTTTCATCCTATAACAGTAGTTTACATTGGGACAAGCCTCTTAATTATCTTGCATTCTGGGGCCTTGAATTTCTTTCGGGTTATTACTTTCCTCATGTAATTATTAATATATAATTTATCTATCAGAAATTTCAGGAAAATTGAGTCTTTGTGTTTCTTTGAGAGCAGTAAGAAGCGTTATTTAAATTCTATTAGTTCGTTTTTATTTTTTGCCTTTTTACTCTGATGTAGTGGCTTGAAAACGCTGAATTATCGGGTTATCCCTTGAACACTGGTAATCCCTTGAGCTCGGGCTGTCTATTGCTGATCAGTTTTGAACTAGAAATATCTCTTCTGAGAGAAACAGGTTGCAATTAACTGGTGGTCTCAGTTACAGATGAAGTGATTGATCACTGGTTTATGATAACTACTTCAGGTGAGAGTAGAGCCCACTCTGCCTAAAATTCACTTTCTTGTGTGTGGTTCAGTACTGCAAGATCCATGCTGTTAGAATTAATTTGAATCCTCTGCACATAGAATTTCATTAAGTCTACCATGTACATGCATCAGAAGGAACTCCATAGTACCCTAAGATGACAGTTATGACCAATCATCCCCTGAAGCTCTGTGTTCCCTGCTGTTCTGTGATACATTGTAAGCACAGATCATGATGTTCTACAGAAACAGCACTGCATTCCTGAAATGCATGAAAATGCACCATGATTTCATAAAAGGTAACTTCTCACTTCTGTTTATTATTGCTTATTGTGATTAATTCATTTGTCAACAGATAAAGATGATATGTATTTCTGAACATAAAGCATATCCTACAAGGGGATTTATTTAAAGGGTGGCTGTTTCCCTAACTTTAGTGATTGATTCATAAATTATGTAATATATTAAGATATTATGAATGCAAATAAACATTCTCGTTCAACATCAAATACCTGTCATACCATGCACATAAAATACTACACTGAACTTCTAAACTTTAACATATAAGAGAACTTCACCACGTTTTTATATTTAAGCAATGAGATATTTAATGTTCCTGTGTCACTTTGCTGAAGTCTGATGATGAAACATAGAAAGTGTTTACATGAGTAGCAGAACTAGTAATTTATTTGTGACATCTGATTTCCTTGATGTAAATGGAAAGTTCTTCAATAATGTATTAATAAGATCTGTTTTCTCTATCTACTGGCCTACCTCTGTGAAGCTTGTAGAAATGCAATTTCTTTACAGTGTCTTTACCTCCTGTCAGTTTTGGTTGAAATCAGCTTAGAGAAGTTATTAGGACAGTGTGATGAAGTAAGTCTTGTTTCTTCAGGAGATTAGGCTAAAATACCTTTTTTTGGACCATTGTAATACAGTGTATAAGCAGTATTCTATAAACAGTGTGTTTGCTTCTCCTTTAGCTAATATCAGTATCGGTTTATTGTAGTATTAAAAATACAAAGTTAAAATACATGAAATCAGATGATTGAAGTGTTTTTCCACTCTGGAAGTGATTTTTTGCTGAAGTGCATTACAAATTCATGTTACCTCTTGTCTTTGTTGTCCAGCTGCCAGTTTACCACTAATTTACCTGAGCAGCAACATCTCTATTGTTTTGCTCTGTGAATGGAGATGCAGAAATCATGGCAGTCTGCCTTCCAAAATTTCAAGAAAAGGATAATAGGTTGGCTAAACTTTCTTGCAGTTTTTCTCTTAGAAGTTTTTAGAGTTTCATAGAATAAGCAGCAGCAAGGCAGATTGCATTACAATGTTGAACATGCCTTCTTTCTTTAAGAAAGGAAAGGCTGAGAAAAGACTAAGAAAGGCTGAGGAGCTCGCATGTCCTGACATTTCCACTAAATCCATTAGTTTTTATGGAAAACTACTGGCACCTTATACTATATACTATATGGAAAGAAGAAGAATAAGAATTAAGTTTAGGAAGCAACTTTTTCTAGGCATATTTCAATAAATAATATTAGTAAAATATGATATTAAAGTTAGTACAGGATAAACACTAAATTGTGAGTTTTTCACAGATCTCTAATTTAAAGTAAGTCTGAATATGACATAAAATAATTAAAAAAATTTCTTCAAGGAAGTATACATAAATTAAAAAGATTTTAACTTGAGAGAGTGGGATTCTTAGAACTGACTACAAGATTGCTTAATGGCTTTAGAAAATTTCATAATAATGTCCTTTTCCACATGATATTTTTAGTGAAAGTTAGAGATCACAGAGGTAGAAAAGATGCTTGAAGACTTTTTAAGTTTGACACTGAACAACAAGTCAGCTTGGATGTTATTTTATCTAAACCAGTTACCCATTCACCTCAACTTTAGACAAAACTCTGCCCAGTAGTTAGTCACAACTGATGTAGCGTAATATTATCCTAACCTGTTTCCTTTCAGCTGAAACTCCAGTTCTGAAATTGTAGAGTTCAAGGCAATTTATATTACTGCCCCAATTTTATTCATTACCTGGAGGTTTTAATGCTTTATTTGCAGACATTTAATAGAGGATAAACCCGAATGTTACTTTATTAATGGAGAGTCAGTTTTTTAAATGAGTCATACATTGAAACTATCTACCAGGAGTCCCAGTATTAATTAAAAAGAACATGCCAAAGTCAGTGACAGAAAAATACCATAATGGTGAACAATTATTAAAGATCCTTTTCTGGCAGAAGATACATTCCTTGGATTTTCATGCCAATGCCTACAGCAGCAAGAGCTTCCACAGTTAGCTGTTGACAATTTAATCTCAAATTGCAGGAGGCTTGACCAACAGAATTTTTAAAACATCAGGATTTGGAGACTTTGTATTGCATGTGTGTATAAATGAAACCTATTGGAATATTTTACCAAATCTTAACAGATCATTTATTTACCCTACAAGTTAGGGTGATAAAACTATAATTTTGAAATGAAAATCCTTTAATGAATATTTATCACCATTTCTCACAGACAGAGACCCCAAAATTACTTTGGCATTCCTTGGCACCAAACATCTTCCTTGTTTTAGGAGGTGATCATATTTTCATGTCAAAACAACTGGAGGAAGAAAGAACAGTATGTCCTATGAAGTGTGTAAAACCTAGTTCCAGTCAACAATTCAAATTGTGACAATCGTATATTCTGCTTCTTAAAATAGGTGCTTCTTTGTACAAGTTATTTCCAGTTAGACTATGGAGAGGGACTTCTCAATCATTTTCTACATAGCTGTGAGTGCTATCATTGAATTATTCTGCTATATCTGACTGAAGACTTCCTACCAGTGCCTAGATCCCAATTCTGGAGCTGTATAAATAAGCCACAAAATACTTGAGTTATGGTAGATATGCTTTGTTTTTGAAGGATCAAGTTCTCTTCCCATTTAATGGCAAATCTTGCCTTCATGGCATAAAAGAGATAGTGTCTCTCTCTACAGTGGTAAAGACCATTTTAGGCTATTAGGTAGAAATAGAATACAAAGAAGAACAGAAAGGAATACAAAATGTTCAAGACCCAACATTTCATCTGAATAGTTTATTTTATTTTGCAATTGAATATTGTTCAGTAGGCATCTGAGTGTATCCTATTCAGATTGTTTTACAATTTAGAGAGCACCCATTTTGCAAAGGGGTCAGACAATGACATAATTTCTCACTTTACCTCATGGAAAGCAGCATTCCCACTTTTCCTTCTAAGGCTTTTGAAAATATTGGTTTGTTCTAAAAATTTCCTGTTCTGAAGAGGACACAAAATTACATTGTTTTGTCCTTTGAGATTAACTCAGTTTACAACAGTGTCCTTGGCAAGAAACCATGGCAGACTCATTTTTTTTTTTCTTCTGGAGTTATATTATTATGTATTTTGCTGTATTTTCATAGTAAACTGGTGCTATTGACTTTTTGAGATTACTTAGAGCTTTTTCTTTGGCTTTGCAAGTGTGGTGGCAAGTGTGTGGCAAACAAGCACATAACTTAATCTTGAAACAAAATGGATTATACAGGATTATCAAATCCTGTGTTGCAAAATCTAGTTAATTGCATAGGTGAAGACAGATAACTAAGTAGAAATTCTGGTGGCATCTTTTTCTCTTTCCCTATTCCTCAAGGAAATGATTATTACATAATCATTTAAAGGGTTGAAAAACTCTCCTTTTCTTCTCTTTTTTGTGTTTACAAATAACTTGAAATAGTTTTTCATTTTCTTGAATTGATCCCCTAGGCAAAATTATCTGTCATGTATTTCATTTGGATAATCTTTTAAATCAATTTTGAAACAGTTGATTGGAAATATTCTCCAGAAACATGAGAAGATATGATCTATTTGTATTAGCTATACTAATCATATACTTCTGTTTCCTGATAATATGAAACTAGATCATTGAAATTGGCTTCCAGAGCAATGTTTCTGATTATAAAATTGAAACAAACATCTAAATAATATTCTGAAAAAAAATTGAAAATCTACTGTTCCTATCCTGTTATCAGTCTTGTTTTATACAGGACCAGTAACTTGTGGAACACAAGGTGATTTAAAAAAAGTGGTTTTTTTTTTCCCAGTGCATACCTAGTAGATGTTAAACAAGACATTTTGTGAGTAGATTTAGGATGGGAACAGTAAAGCAAGGATACAAGCATAGGAACATACAACTGTGCATATGGATGTTGCAACGTGGTAGTTCACTAGGATATAATCCTGGCAGCAGCCTGCTGTTATACAGTTCCATAATCATTGCTGGAAGTCTTATGACTGAGAAAGGCAATTATTCTGGGATTGCCCAGTGTGCATGTAGTGGAAAGATGTGATATGCAAATAAAGAGCTACATGCTGAAGATGAAGCAGAGGATAGAATAGCCATAAACCAAGCTTTTATATTTTTTTTTGTCCGATGATTTTATCTCTGTAGATGTTAAAAAAAAGTGGTCATGCCATTCAAGAGAATAATGTAGGTTCAGCACTTGTGGTCTTCCCAAAGGGAGCAAGGAGAGCAGGGTGCTCTTACCATGTCCCATAATGTCAGCCTGTCAGGCTTTGTCCACTGACCAGGGCAATGTGACTGCAGCAGGAAGAGGGAGGATGAGATAGCTTTGTCCGAGTCAGCTTGGATAAAAGTAACAATGAGTAACATGACAGCACGGGCTCTAGTCACCCAAGTAAATGCTCAGGCAAATGTGTATAATGAGTGCTGAACACCGTGCCTTGTTTTCATCACTTCTATTGTTATCCTATTCAGATAGAAAAAAGCTAGCTCAAAATTACAGTAACTATGCATAACTGTAGACATGGCCACATCCAAACTTTAGTTGAAATACAATGGAATTGCTTATTTTCTTGTTATTCTTTGTTCCATAATAATTGTATAAGTTACTATTTGGATGAACAACAGCACCAGAAATTCCGACTTTATCAGGGTAAGTTCCTGTGCCAAGGACTGTGTAGACAGTGAAGTTTAAGGTAACCTAAGCAGACATATTCTCAGACTAAATTTCCTATGCCTATTCATACAGAACATTTCAAAATGCCTTCAGAGTACTAGGCTTTACTGTGAATAAGAGAGTAATATGTTTTCCTATTTGACTCCATCATTAGCTTTTAATTCATTTGTATATCTATGACGAAAAAAGTAGGGAAGAAATAAGTAACAGAAAAATAATATATTAAATTTCTCAGGATGTAATTTTCTCACTTCATCTGTTAGAGAAAAGGAAGTACCTAAGCATCACATAGTAAGGATACGTTAATGTTTTGATCTCACTTAAGTCTGTTTGAGACACAAGTTGTCTAAAAATATCTAGGACTTCTTGAAGGGTTATAATATGAATGTTAGATTCTTCATAAGATGCAGATAAAATCCAGTGTTCCAGAGTATAGAAATCCAGTCTGTGACAATTTGGTCAACTGAAAATTGCAAACTTTACTACTTCTATACAGATGACAAGAATCAGCAGCTTTTCCTTTTGTTTTGATGACAAAGCTGTCTGAAATTTTTCAAGTGACACAAAACCAAGTATATGAGTCTTGAAATCTGTTGGGCCATGGCACACTGTGGTATCTTTATCAAAGAATATACAGACTTCACATTAATCCCATGACTCATTCTAGCAGCACTGTACCATACCCCCTTTAAACCACTTCAAAATTTCATCAGGTAATGTGACAAACTACTTAGAAACAAAAACAAAGTAAAAAAATGGGATTAACATTTAGCACCTGAAATGATTTTTACTTTGAGAGATAAAACAAAAGTTATATCTGGGCTACAAGATGATTTATCTAAAATTGGCATATGCATTTTCTCATAAATTAAACATTTTGAAACATTCATATGTTTTCTACTGTAGCTTCACAGTTAGTGGGATTTACACTTTTTCCACAAAGAGCCACATAGATGGTAGTGCTTAAAAATCTCTAGTATCAAAGTCTCTATCTTTAAGGAGAGCTTTTCTTCATGTGAAAAAATAATGCAGGACCTCAGGCCAAGCTTGCGCTCCTAAGTGGAGCTGAAATGTCAACCTAGTACCTGTCCCTCTGACAGGGGACAGATTCATACTGCCGTAACAGCTTGCCATAGATAATGGTCTGCTAAAATCTTCAGAATTAGATCTCTTTTTTTCTGTGAAGAGCTTAATTTTTCTAGCTGAAATTTTTCTAGAGAGTATTGACATTCCATGTTAAAATCTCTGTTTGATGGAAGTTAGACACTACAATCAGCACTTTGAATTGAGGCAAAGAATGTAAAAATCTTGGACAACTAATGAAATTTGAATTAGCTGCTTTGAACATCCATTTGAGTGTGTTATGTTCTAAAGTTTCCTGTGCCTCTTGACATTTGCTCACAGCTAGTCAGATCTCTTTTTTTTTTTCTTTTCCTGAAATTCTTTTTCAATTCATCCATGGTTATAATGTGTTGAAATTGACTCCTTTTTCAGTTGTGAATGCAAAAGCAGAAGGAATGCATTGTTGCTGAAGAAATGAGTAAGGATTTCAGAACTTGGCCCAGAGACTGGTCTGCAGCCTGTGGACTTATGGGAGGAAAATACTTAAATGTCGTGGGAGGTTTTTAATCATTATTTAAAGTCTTTTAGCCAGAGATACATATGTCCCAACATCTGTAGCATAAAATAAGAAAGATCAAATTTTCAGTTTATTGGAATCTCTTGTATGAATTGCATGTATTTGTAGGAAAATTCAAAGGCTTTTATTAGTGGCTATTAGTCTAGCATTTTATAAGATAATTTTCCATCACTGCAGTTTACAAAAAATTATGTGTTACAACTATAAGTGGAGTAAAATAAAGATGTATTATTTAGTTTTCAATAACCAACACATCTATACACCATATCAAAAAAACAGGAGAAAACAACATTCTGCTTATGATGCTTCAACAATTCAAATGAAAATATATCTCTTTTTAAATTATATTTTCTGGGATGTAATTAAAGGTGCTGAAGGCTTCTCTGGAGCTGACAGCTCTGCAAAGGAAATCCTTCACTTGCAGATGCAGAACCATCAGGTCTCAAAGGCAATACTGTTGCTAATGAAACCAAAATTATGCAAGGATAATTCTCCCTCTGAGAGAGAGGTCCAAGAAATGGGAACAACTTTAGAGAAAATGGCTACTAGCTACAGATGATGAAAGACACTTCAACCAACCCTATGCCAGAAAGAAAAGAAGAAACTTGCTATTAGGCACAGGATGGGCAAATCAGAAAAAACCCCATCATTCCAGCATAGCCTTTAGATATGTCTCACAAATTTCAGTCAGCTCTAATAGTTATTTAAGGGTAGATGTTTCCCACCTATTAGTCTCTCTTCCATTTTGTTTGGATTGATCTTTAGCCAGTTTTCTCCAACTCACATTCTCATTTCAGGCAGGTCTGAAGATCAAAGGCTTTTTATTTATCAGCTAAAGAGGGATGATTTTTACTATGCTTGTGAAGGTTCAGTTGTTTCTCTCTTCCCAACGGTTTTGCAATACACCCTGCAATAAGATTAGCTAATCGATGGAACGTACGTGTTGTGGATGTAGTAATTTATGAAGTCTGTGAAGTCAGACATAACCAGGCAGTTCTGTCAGGCAGTGTCTAAGGTGGTGCAATATGCTCACTAAGGAGGGATCACGTGTGCTTGAGCAAGTTTTCGGTGAATGAAAAGAATCTTTTCCTGATTAGGCCAGAAGGAAATCTGACTGAACAAACACATCTGGATTTCAGGTTCCTGGCTGTATCTCCTCAACATCCTCATACAAAGGGAAAAAAAAGAGGTGATAATTGGCAAGGCTGGCAATTTTATGGGATGGCTTCTGAAGGATGGGCTAATCAGCTACTCATTTGAGGTTATCTGTCCACTGATCTCCTGCTGACAGGCAGTAAAGATCATGGCTGCCAAATACTTTTAAAGCACAGATCACTCTCTAGATGCCAAGCCTTCAAGGCCTGTTATTTTGATGCAGCTTGCCTGGATGTAGAAGGCCTGATTTGGAAATCGTTCTCTTTGATAGATGTTTTTTTCCCCTTTGGCTTCCTAGGAAAGTGAAGCAAGTAATAAACATAATAAAGTCACAGCACTTAGAGGTAAGCTTTCAAACCAGTCCAAGAAAAATGTTATTTATATAAAATAATTCTGAACCGAAACCAGCATCATCTCCTCCGACAGATACATAATTGTAACCTATAGCAGTCTCTTCTGTCCGAACATCATATGAATTTTATATTTTCACATTTACTTCCCATACAGTTTTGGATAGATAACCTGCCTAGTTTTTGACACTGAATACTTTAAATCCAACATAATCAGTAAAGCCAATTTAATGGTCAGTTCTGATTAACTGTATCTATCACTTCCGGAGCATTTGAGAAACAGAGATAGACCACAGATGTGGCAATGTTTTGTAAAATCTTGGAGTGTCTTTGGGCATATCCATCACAGCATTGTTTGAAGTTTGAGACTTCTAAATCCTCTCTCTACTTCATGTGCAATATTTAGGAACTTGATTGTTTGGTATTTTTCTGTTTGGGATGCCAGAGTGAGAACTTAATGTAAACTCTGAAGATTACAAGGGTTGACTCATTTTATTTGCCACATTTGAGCAGATTTAGTGTGGTGGGTTTTCGTTTTTTTTTTGGTAATGCTGATTATTTATATTTACTATGATCTAATTTTTAAAACTCTTGTGCAAGCCAGTTCAAGCAATGTGACCTAAAAGCATAATCTCTTCTGAAATTGTGGGTTAATCAAAACAAGTGGCTGCTTGTGACACTAATTTTTCAGGCTATGGATTGCAGACACACACTTAAATTTCAAGAAAAATCTCCTTGTTCTTCTTTGGTTTACTTCAGAACCTGAGATGAGGAAAACACACCTGCCTTGGACCGACTGCCTAGAGTCTTCCAGTTCAGCTAAAACTCAGGGCTGTGCTTATGTTAAACACAAAGGCAGACCCTTTGACCTCAGAGGTATAACTCCAGCACTTAAAATTAAGCCAGTTTTAGAGGCATGTGGTTTAAGGGTCTAGAGCACAAAGAAAAACGAGGCAGATTATTTCCCTTCTAAAACCAGCTACACTAAGAAAACCCAGGTGATATGTGTAATTTCCTCTCCTCTGAAAAGTCAGTCCGGCATGCAATTTATTTGTTGTTGGAAAAATAAGCGAAACTTGCTGTGCTGTTGGAGAGAACACTCTATTGCTCATAATGAACAACCTACCTTTCTTTTCTTGCTTGATCCACACAAGTGACTGCTAATTCAGGATGATAGGATAATTCCTATTGGAAGGGATCTGAGAAGATGTCTAGTCCAACCTCCTACAGTGACAAGGTCAGCTATGGGTCAGACCAGGTTACTCAGGGCTTTATCCATTTGGGTGTTGAAAACCTCCAAAGCTGGAGAAATCACAATCTCTTTGGACAAGGTCTTCCTCTACTTGGCTGTTCTCATGATGTCTCCTTATATCCAGTCTGAACCTCTTCTTCTTTCAACTCAACGTTCATGCTCTTGTTATCTGCCTTGTGCAACACTGAGTAGCCTGGCTCGAATTTCTTAATAATCTCTCTGTAGGTACTGGTAAGGCTACTGTTGGTTGTCCCCAAAGCTATCTGTTCTCCAGGCTGAACAAGTCCAGTTCCCTCAGCTCCCCTCACAGGTTAAGTGCTCCAGGCCTCAGCCATCTTGATGTCTTTCTGCTGAATTTGCTGCATTTCATAAATTTCTTTCCTGAACTGTGGGAGTCCAGAACTGGACACAGGATCTACATATGGTATAACAAGTGTTAATTAGAAGGGGTAATCACTTTTCTCGCTCTTCTGACTCTGTCCCTGTGAATAGAACCCTGTGTGCTTTTGACCTTCTTTGATGCCAGAGCACACTGCTGGCTCATGTGGACCTTGTCCCTGCCCACTCACCAGGACCCCCAGGTCCTTTTCAGAAGAACTACTTCCAAGCTATTTGATTCCCAGACTTCATGGGTGCTAGGGATTTTACTTCCCAGGTGCAGGACCCTGCATGTATCCTTGTTGAATTTCATAAAGTACCTGTCAGTCCATTCCTCCAACCTGCTGAGGTTTCTCTGAATAGCATCCCAGCTCTCAAGGGATTTTTTTCTCCCCAATTTGATGGCACTTGCAAACATGACAGAACTACACTCCTTCACCTGCAGCTTGTTGATAAAGATGCTAAAAAGTACCAGTCCCAGTATAGACGTTTTGTAGTACGTCACTTCTAACTGGTCCAGTAAGCACTACCTATTGAGCACAATTATCCATTTTTTTAACCTATGTAGTTATCCATTTACCCAGACCATAGGATCCTAAATAGGATACAAGACTCTTCTGCAGGGTCTCTGTCATGATCTTGTCAATCTCTTTTTGAAGTTCCCTGGTGTTGCACAATCTGTGCAGCTATTCACAAAGTTCCTTGACTTGGTGACACAGCTCCTCAGCCAGGGCATACCTCCTGCAAGCAAGGACATCTTGCCTGCCCTGGCCTCCACTCCCGGCACTGCCAGCAGCCTGGAGACATGTGTTGTCCCTCTGGAGCTCTGTTTGAGTCTGCTCACTGCTGTGTCAAGGTAATTGTTCCAGTCATATTCCACTCCCTAGAATATGATGAATGGGTGTTTGACCCTCTCTAACAATGAGTCAGCTGAAGACAAAAGCTTAAAGCTTTTGAGAGAGGCTGTTAGAAATTGATAAAGTTTGCTAGGAGGGAAAGGCTTTAGTAGCTACCCTTTGCCAGCAGCACCAGACTAGAATTAATTTGGAGAGTCATACTATGCTGTTAATTATACAACCCTACTAATATTGGAATAATTTTATTCCTCTGAATCATCTCCAAAACCCATCAAAAATATATACCGATAGATGCTAGGGGAAGTGATAATGATTCTGTAGGGGAAAATCCTCACACTTGAACCATTTCTGAGTCAATGTCCATGATACCTCTTCAGGAACTGACTCAATAATTTCAGAGAAGGCTACCTAGAGAAGAAAAAAGGTGGGTAGTTTTATGTTGTATTAGTTGGATCTATTTGGTGAAGAGTCTCGATAATAAGAGAGCAAAGGATCCATGAGGATCTTCCATGAGAATGAAAAGGGAAGGAGCAGTGATCAATGAAGGAAGGGTATAAGACTTCCTAATTTGGCCATGGATAGCTTTTCTAACCTCCTTCAAGCTTCTGTAATTTCATTTTCAGTGGTATGAAATTGCAGTGTGTTGGTGGCTGTGCAATAACTGCCAACTTCTGACCCAAAATAAGGACATGTTCCTTCATTCCTGCCATGGGCTACGCTGTATGAGATTATATTGACAGGCAATTTTCAAATGTCTATTAAACAGTGTCCTACATCTGTGACCTACAAGCTAGGTCATAGTCTAGCTTATCCTTGTAACTTACCTGCCCAGACCCTCAGACACTTAATAGTTGAACACGACTGCCAGTGTTGAGTCTGAAATTCACTGGACCAAATGGAGAAAGTAATACTGTATCTACCTTTAATTAAAACTGAGAAGTGTAGATTTTGTTTAACCCTAAAACATGTTAGAGAAAATTCCACTTGTAAGATCTTAGTATTTTCTAATTTCTGATAACATTTATGATGCTAAAGCCATGTAGAAATCAGGTATGTGTCTCATGAACTCTTTTCTTCAAATAATCTGAAAAACTTGATGTTAATTTCTGTCACATCTCTAAACATACTGTATACTTGGTATATTTTTGATTGCGGTTGTGGCTTCTCTTATTAACAAACTCGAGTCACACTTTCAGTGACAAGTAATCTATGAAAGCGATAGAGGCACTGAAGATAATGTTATGACTACTGGTAACAACAGTGAGAGAGCAAGGATAAAACCATGCTATGCTTTCTTTTTGGTGATGACAAACATTTCCTCTTTCTGTTTTCTGTGAGAAATGTGATATGCTCATTGCATAAGTAACAAACCAATGAATATGTGGTGGATATAAAGAGAGACTTAATATGATATTTAAAATCAATGTATGATAGTAACTGGAAATTATAACTTCAAAATGGTGAGCAGTAAACATTGAGTTTCTTTCATGACTTTCAGCACTGGGGAGATTCTTGATAAATACATCATTAATTAGGGTAATAACTTCTTCTGCTAACTGGTCCCACAAATAGTGAAGATGTCAGAAGGTCTTCTGTGCCATTTGAGTGGCAAGAAGCATTCCTTTGTCTCTAGGTGTGCATGGTACACAGAGGAAATACAGAAATACCTCTGAGGATGCTGGCTGGGAAACCCACCAAACAGGTGAACGGAATCTATACCAAAGACATTTTTTTACTAGAACATTCCTTTCATACTATCTGTGCCCCTCTCAGTTTGCTGGCTTGGACAGGAGAATAAATGTGCATTCAGGAATGTTAGCTGTTGTAGAGAAGGAATACTTTATCCATCAGGTCATGTCAGCTCTTCCAAATAGTTAATGAATGTCCAATCTGAACCACTGAAAAAGTGTCTCAGAAGACTGAACTGAAGATCCAGCCTCTAAAGAAGGTTTGACAATGGAGCCATTGCTTCCTGTTGCCAATCTTGTCCATCCCCTGCAAAAAAACCCTCTACATTCTGGGCCTTATATGTATGGAGGGGTGATGGCAGGAACCGATAAAACTGGTACTGTCAGACATGCAAAGTATGAAGCACTTATCAAAGCAACATTTGACACATTGCTGTGTTACAGGAACCCTTTTATGATGAGAACTCAGAGCTAGCTGGAACACTACACGTTTCTTTTTAAGTGATCTGACAGGCTTATGGATTATATCGATGATACTGGAATGGAGGCAGGTTGCAGCTTGATTTTGTGAAACCTGTAAGTCACAAAGCATCTGTGAGCAATCAGTACCAGCCAGAAAGTAGTCACATTAATAAATGACACTGAAGAGTCTTATACAGAAATGCAGATGTTATAACCTAAACCTAAAGCTGGAGTGACTCTGAAATAGCAGGACTGTCAGAGTGCTCCTTAAATTACGTCTATGAGGTAAACAGAATTTACAGATAGGTACAGGCTCAAGAATTCAATTTACATTAATTACATTGCAGTGAATTAGGGCTTGTATTTTTTTTCCAGGTTATGGACGTCTGTTGAGTATAAATTGCTGAGAAAGTATCTACTTGTCTCTCACTGCCGCTTTTTGGTCATATCGATTCTAGTAGATAGTGACTACATTCGTGAGATACAAAGCATTCAGGAGAAATTTCTCTGGGATATTATGGGCTATTTTCTGCAGTCACTAGTTCCACATCCTTCCATATTTAGAAAGATAAGTAAGACTTTTGAAGAGGAAATAAAACAGAAACATTATATTTGTATGCAGATTCATGGTTCACCTAGATCCTAAATACTATATGCAGCCAGTTTAAGACACACAAGAATATAATAAAATTAGCAACCCAAAGAAATCAGCAGAGAGAGTTTACCAAGGAATGGAACAGCTTTAGTAGAGGGAAATGCTGAGTAGGCAAGGACTGTCAGTATTAAAAAAAGACAACAGATAGAGGTATGGTACAAGTCAATGAATAAGAGAGAATAAAGAATGACATTTCATTCTTCACTGAGCCTGACTACTAAGGGGGTACTCAATGAAGTGTGTGGACAGCTTGTTTAAAACAAACTAAGTACTGTGTCACACAATATGTAATTACATTGTGGAATACATTTCCTCAGGGTATTATACAGAGAAAAACAAGAAGTGGCTTCAAGGAGAAAAGGAGTATAGATGGTAGTTGAATAATATGACTTAAAAGCAACCTTTGTCTCAGGAAAAGCCTCTATCAGTGATTTCTGTAAATTGCAAGGGTGGACGGGAGGAAGGATCACTCTAAACTTGTCCTATTTACTGCTAGGTAATGTGATTACAGGCTCTTCTCCATGAACACAGAAGAGCAGAGACATGACAGCAGGTGTGGGAACCACAATAACCTGCTCAGAGGAAGGAGCCCCTGCCCCAACCTGTCCCCAGGCTGTCACAGGGGAGCCTCAGCCCCACGGGCCAGGGGTGCCCCATCGGTGAGTCTGTGGGAGAGGCTCTCCGGGTCTCCTTTCAGGCTGAGGGGGTTCAGCCCAGGGGCGTGGGAGTCATTGTGGGATGCAGGGAACTGAGCATTTGGGGACTGTACAAAACTCATTATGAAGTGCTTAGGGTAGGTGCTAAAGGTGGGCAAAGGGAGAATTCAAGGTGTTGTGGGAAGGAACAAGTATGAAAGACTAGAGAAAAAAGGAGATAAAGGACATCTATAAACTGGCATTTGGCCAGTATGCTTGTCTGGCCGTGTCCTGCACCTGGTCAGCTCATTCTGTCCCTTCTACTGGTTAAATTCCATTCCTGACTCTTTTTGTGGGTGAGGCGCTCTTCCTCTCTGTTCCACATGTGTGTATGGAGGCCTAAGTCTCGCAGCTGCAGTGAGGACTGTGGGTCATTAGGGCCCATGCATCTGGGATGCCAGAAACGGGAGGGAGAGCTTACGTTGGCCTGTGATCACTAGTGAATATCAAGCTGATCTAGTCAGCGAGTAGGTGAAGTGGTTTGAGAGCCAGGTGTGTGTGTGTGTGTTTCTGTGAGTGTGATGCCTGGAGGAATTGGCTACTGAAGGGATCAGGGGATCCAGGCCAAGCGCTGAAGAGATCATGGAGTCTGGAGGTCAACAGGGAGGCCTGTTTGTCTGTGTGTGTGTGAGGGGCTCGTGTGCTTCTGAGAGAGGGAGGGGTCTGGGCCAGCAGCTGGAGTGGAGCTGCAACCTCAGGCAGCTCGTAGGTACAGGTACCGGCAATGGGAGAAACCAAGGATCCAGGGGCCAGATAGTGTGCAGTCCGGGCGTCTGAACTTAGCTGCTGGAGGGATCGGTGTTGTACATACGTGTATATTTGCTACTCATGGACCTTTATCCTGATCAGCCAGAGAGGAACACCTGGATAAGGCCACTGTGCTGTTTGCTCTTGCATGAGTTCTGAGTGTTTCTGTCTGTACCGATCTGTGCAGCCGGCTATGTGTATATGTACATGCGTGCGTTGTATGTGTGTGCCCATTGGCAATACGTGCTCAGCTTCATCATTGGTTGGACCTGGGATGTGGAGCTGTGGCAGTCTGGCCTCTTTTGAACTATCAGGTTTGACCACTACTTAACATTTCCTACCGCTAATTGCTACTAGAACACATTGAGTAAGAATGGCTTTTGTTCTGACCCAGTACAGCAACCCTGTACAGACAATTAAGGATACACTGTAAAATTTCAACAGCCCTGTCTAGGAAAAAAATAATTAAAAAGAATGTAATAAATTCCTTCTAAGTTCCCTTTACTTAATATGTTCCTTATCTGACTCTCTGCTTTATATTTCTTACATGAAGGCATCTGTTGTCTTTGTATCAACTAGCCTTACCTTTACACATTCTTGTATAACATTTTAGATTTACGTCTCTTATATTCTTTGAATTTACCTGAGGGAAGAAAATAATAATAAATTTAATAGTTCTTCTACTGAACAATGAAAGAAAAAGTCCAGAAAGAATCCAACAAACAAAATCAAAAGTAGTGCAAATTGTGACTGAACACTTACTTGATCCCTAGCCAAGTTGATATGAAGTGTGAATTAGTATTTCATCATTTTTCTTTAATTTCTCCAAAAAATTACAATAAAAAAAGATGACATGTAGCTATTTACATTTCAGTTTGCTGTTCTTAATATGAAGTGATGTTATAGTAGCATGTACCTATGAACATGAAAAAACAGTGATATACACATTCTGAGGAAATACTATATTGTCACCTTTGGGTTTAGTTTTTAAAAGGGACCTCTTCCACTTCCTTTATCCATGTATGTTAAAATAACTCTGACCATAGCCACCACAGATATATGATAGAATTCAGTGGAGAAATTAGGGAAGAAGTTCAGCCTAAAAAGAAAAAATGAATTGTAACCAGTTAAAATTGTGGTGAGACTTTAGATTAACAGATTGTAATAAGCAGAAAGCAAATTTCAAGCACCTTTATACCAGAGTTAGGACAACAGTTGGGCTCTAGCAGAAGTTTTACACCCTCAGGAGCATAGTTTCACAAGGGACGGATTGAATCTTGACTCAAAAAAATACTGTTTCTTTGTTACTTTGAGAAACATGTGAGGTCTCCTGTGCAGCTACTTAATCACATGCGCTGAGCTAGAGATCAGAGAGGATCAGAGAACCCAAAGTTATATGACTTCAGGTCAGAAATGAGTATGAAATTTCTTAGAAGTAGCCGAATACCTTTTGTTTTGTTTGACAGAGCTATACATAATCAAAGACATTGCAATAGCTTAGGGCTGTGTATTTAAGTTATTTCCCTTGTAAGCTGCACACAATTTAACTGCCTAAGTATTTACATATTTTCTGAGACTTCCTCATTGCAAAAGAGAAACATTTGTCTTCATAATTGTCAAAACATGCTACTCTTTAATCTGGCATATTTACCTCTCTGGTGCTGTGTGTTAGGAATTCAGGCTCAAGTTGTAGATGGTATTGAATTTTAGTAAGTGATAATGACATTAGGGAAATGTTGCCAGGGGAAACATCTGAACTATGCAAGTTAAAAATTGCCATTCAAGTGCTGATTTAAGGTGCTTCTGATTCTAATATTCCTTTGAAATGCCAAGGAAATTCTTATGTCTATTTGTACTAGGCAATGCCTTTTGTAATGAGGTGCAGTGTTTTCTCATCTCTGAAGTTCAATTGAAGGACATTAAACATAAATCAACTCCTGAGAGCATTCATCTGGTGTTATTACCATAATTCTGTAAACCTGAAATATTCAAATGAAAGGGCTAGAGATGAAGATACATGTTCACAGGTGTCTAGAATATAGATGCTGAGCTGACTAGTGAGTAGATGATTTTAGAGTATCTGTTCCACTTGATTAGTGCAAAGATTTCCAATGTCATTTTGACTAGCTGTGAAATCAAATTATTCTGCATGAAGTGTTACACAGCACTGAACTGTTCTGCTCATGCGATATTGTGAGTGACACTTCGTACATGACTCTTAATTTCTGTAAGTGTCCTGGACAACTGTTTTATTCTAAGACACTAAGAATCCAAAAGTGCATCCCTGCCTAATCCTGGGTACCCAAGTCCAAACCGAACCCATGGAGTGCCCACTGAAACTCTGGCTGTGTTCAAATTCAGGGACAGCATCTGATACTTTGCAGATGGCATCAGTAGTTACTGCTTTTAGTAGATGTCACTGTAGCAATAATATAAAAGTCTCCTCTCTCTATCAGCTAAGGGAGGGTTGGAACTAGATGATCTTTAAGGTCCTTTTCAACTGAAAACATTCTAGGATGATGATTCTATGATGGTGATTACAATGCTCAGCCTTCAATAGTAGACCTAGTTTCAGCTCACTCATTAGTCTGGACACGTATCTTACGTTTCTAGAAATATATATATAAAAAAGGAATATTCAATGAATATTAGTGTTTGAAGCTGGAGTTAAGGACATGAAGGAAAGTTCAAAGGGCAGGTCTAGAGAGGTGTGTGGGACAGGACAGACGAAGAGATAACAAGTGAGAGGGGAATAAAACTCCACAATCTATTGGGAGTTCTTCCCTGGGAGCACTGAGATGAGTCTGTCCTTTTCAGGTGTTTTTGTCAGTAAGTATTTATTGGAAGGACAAGTTTGTGGGGCCATGTGATGTGTTTCATTAGATGAATGAGTAACGTTGAAGAAAGCTTGTAGGGAGCTACTCTCAGGATAGAATTGCAGATGTGGATCTCAAGCAGTTGAAAGTACCTTTCTGTACGTTTGGGCAATTCCTTCTTCCTTTCCTATTTCTTACTGATGAAGAGCTGCTCTCTGGTCAGCATGCTGGCTGGCTGGCACAGCAGTTTTGTTCAGGGCTTTTGCTCCTGTGCTGGACAGAATGCAGACACGGCGCCCAATGTGCTAGTGGCACTCCTGGTCCAGACTGCCGCAGACATGCCTACAGAGGTCACTGGAGGTAACCCTGGGGACCATACTGGGGGCAAAGAAGAAACCAGCCAGAACAGGTCAGCTGTGACCAGAATGTACCCACAGGAAAATGCAGGGTTACCCTCTGCAGATGTTATTCAAGCTATGCCCCATAGGGATGGGGTGCATAGGATCCTGGGCTCACTGCTCTGTTCACAATTGTCTTTTTGAATGGTATGTATATGATCAGAAAGTTGTTGCCATGCCTAACTTCAAAGTGCAAAATTCCATTACTGAAACCATGCTTTAATCCCTGTGATTGTAACATGCCTATAGCAGATATTTTGAGTGGCTGCTGGGCTTGCATATTAAGAAATAGTTGATTGTACTTTTTTTTTTCATAGTGCCATTCAGATTATGTTGCAGTATGTTTAGTGAATTTATAGTATGACCAAAATTAATTAAGAAGTAAACCAAATAATGTTATCAGTGTATGATACAGTAATTAGCTGTTAAAAATGTTTTATCCTATTTTTAGATTATATTCACACTATGACTGACATACTTATTTTGTGTACATGGCTGTTTGGAGCAGTTCCTGTAAGAAAATGTCTAATCTCATACTGAACTAAATGTGAAATTATAGATTAGTACTGCAGTTGAAATATATTATTGAATGTATTTCCTAAAAAAAAAAAAATCTGTTTAGAAAAGCAGTTGCTAGCTTAATGTAAAATAATAAAAAAGAAAAAAAAATCGTCTAATGAAAGCTCAATCTCCTCTAAGTGAATAAAGCATATTGGGGAGAATGATCAGAAATATCCAATTAAAAAACTATTTATTAAACTTTGAATGGAACAAAGCCCACTGATCTTGACAAAATCTCTGTCTTTATTAACTAAACCCAAATTAAATTATTTACGTTTAATAACTACATAACCACATAAGAATAAATATAATGGCATTTTTCAAAAACTCGTATGTTATTTTTATCTACAGTCAGTATATTCACAGTCAACTGTTCTAAGGGGATTTAAAATAAAACTGTTGAGATTACTTTATAGCGATGTGAATAGTGCCTCTACAACAGAACAGAAAATGCATTTTTTTTGTCTGCTCAGGGCTCCAGATGGCATGCTGATTTAGAAAAGAGATAGATAATAGTTACCTTCAGGATCTGAGATGAACAGAACAGGGGATTGATTTGACAAGTTTATTGTACTCTGTTTCTTTTGCCTAATGTAAGATTCTTTAATTTATTGCTTTTCTTCCCAGAAAATCTACAGTAATATTAGAGAAGTGCTGATAGTGTAAATACACTACAGTGAGCCACCTGTAGGTAATACTGATGTGACCTGTTTCTCACAGGTATCAAATTCTCTAATTACCCTAAAAAAATTCAGCTCAGATGTCTTCTATTTGCAACTGTCATTCTTTCTTTTGTTTGTTCATTCATTCACGCATTCTCTATTTTTTTTTTTTTCTTCCTTCCCAGTAAATATGTGAGCCTGGACAGAATTTTAGAAAGAAAATTAATGATTTGAAAAATATTAGTAACACTTTGTATTCAATGTGTTGCAGTGCATGAATCTGTCACTTACTGATATCACTTATATTACTGCATGTAAGGGAAAAGTTAAAATTTGGTGAGATGAAGAAACCCACAAAATACCAGTGTATGAGAGTAAATAAAATGGAGCATTACAGCATTCCTACCTTCTGCTGAGTTATTCTAGTAGGACAGAAGGAAGACTATAGTCGATGGAAAAAAATACTACAAATGAGTGTAAATCACAAGGCAACTGAAAAAGTCTATTAGATTGCACCTGGCAAACACCATTCAGAATTGAAAATCATGACTATATCATATTGACAAGTCTTCCTTTCTGAAATGAGTTAAAAGCTTCATTATGCTTCCTGTTAGGCAAGTTACAGAATTTGAAAATCACTGTCAAAACTGGCCTTGAATACCAGTTTCTGGGGAAAACCTGAAGGAGAAGACAATGGTTATGAAACACTTTTGGAAATAGGGTTTCTATATTTAGCATATGGTATTCAAAATACATTTTCGTCAAATGTCTAGCTTTATCAGTAACTCTAATGCTCTTATAGCTATTCCAGTGATAAACTGATTATTGTTCCATTCCAGAACCACAGATAAAGGTATTTTGGACAAATTTATTTAGAATCTTTATTTGAATAATAAAATTTTCACATCATCTGATCTTAAAATTCCTATGAAGAAATTGCATATGAAATGCCAAGTTAGAACACTGGCTGAAATAAGAAAAAACCCAGCACTACAGCTAGAGTCTGGGTGAGAGCTTTGGGTTTAAAATCACCACTAGTCTGTGAATCTGGATTATGGTGGGTGGTAGCAAGGAATGCAAGTGATAATTTTCAGGTATTGCTATTGTTCTTACTAAATCTTTCTGGCATTTTAAGAACCTGCTGATGCTGTCACAATCTGCGTAACTTGTGTTGCAGAGGACAAATTCGTTTGGAAATCCAGTTGTGCCCTGACATTGTTTGTCCCAGCTCATTATCACGAACACACCTCTTGTTCTGCAGACCCAGTAGATGTTCTGTTCTTATGTTGGCTAAGGGAGAGTTGGATTGAATAAATAGAAGGTCACTGAAGAATTTGGACAGTTGTTCCCTACCTGAACTTCTCTGGCCTCTCAGATTTGGAAAGAGTAAAAATAAAAAATATTGAAAATATGCAAAAAATCTTCATGTACACTTGCTGATAGATATTCACTGATAATATTAAGTAATCAGGCACATGAAAAAGTTGACAGTACAGACTCTGCATGTTGACACTGTCCTCTTCCATTCCTTGGTAGAAATTTCTGGCCCAATCTTTTTGAGAGTTTTGATTTTTCTCTTTACCACTTCCTTCAGATGATTTGAATTCAGACAGTTCAGGGGATTTAATTCACCAGAATTCAGTGATTCTGCATCTTTCAGATATATTGCACTTATTATTTTTTAAATTTACATAGGTGGTTTTGGTTCTTTACAATGGTTGAAATAGACATATAATGAACTTTTACCTGGCCATATAGAATTCTGAAACATAGATTAAGCATTCTTTTGCTTACTTTTTAACTGTCAGTATTTTGGGGGGAAGATATGCAATTAGAACCATAAAACTGAGCCCTCACATGCATTGTTGTGGGAATTAGTCCTCTTCCTGCTGTAAAGTGTAGCCTGGGCTGTGATAATTGCTAACTATTTCATAAAAGCCACTCTTTAATCAAATGAGTGATTTAGCATGTTATATTGTAAAGAGCAATTGATATGCCTTGAGACTGAAATTCACTGATTTTGTAGTTTTTCCTTTTATGGTATAAATGAATGGTTATATATTTTTTCCCTTTCAATAAAAGTTAAAGTGTTTAAGCCAACAAGAAAATATTTCCACACTGAACTGGTTTGTGGATATCTTTCCAGCACCATTTGATTTACCACTGCTAAACTCATTACCTTTTTTTTTTCTCTGATGGATCAAAACCAGGATTTCCAAAAATATTACTACTGTTCTCGGATTGCCTGCTGACCGTATGAAAGAATCAGTTTGAGGTAAGCTCCTCCTAGGTATCACAGCCAGTTTGGAGACTGGCCGAGCCACATGCCCTTTGGTATCTTCTTAAATGGAGAAGCCAAATTTACAATTTGCTCAAAAAATATGTCTGGGACTTAAATATTTTCAGAGCTAGAATGTCAACTTTTGGCATGTTTACTCTCCAGCTGTGAAACACAGCATAACACGTCAAGTGATAAAAATGGTGAATGAATTAGACAGGTCTCTTTGGTCACTAAATAGACTTTCAGACAACTTCTGAAAAACTAAGATTATAGATTGTGGGTTTTTTTTAATCCAACTGCTGCAAACAAACTCCTTTTCAAATCCATGGTTTATTTTTTTGATTGCTTCAGGCTTTGTATGACTGTCTCTTTCTTTGCTATTTTACTGATTTAAGGTTTGAATCATTTGGTTTAATTCTAAGCCATAATTTACCAGCAGTAGCCTTGCTGTCCTCAATTTTCATAATTTCCATCACACACACTGGTAAAACTTGAAGCATCCAAAAATATATTGACTCACAGTCTAGGTATTTGGTAAATGATCTGCATCTTTCCTTTCAGTTTTTCATTGCCTAGGTATGTGTGACCATTCTTCACATAGCAGTCATTATGCAACAATAAAAACTTCTTTAAAACATACAAATGAAAAGCCAAATGAGAATGGTCAGATGAACAAAGTGGTTGGAAGGAACAGTGTCTATGTGAAATTTTCCTCTATAAAATTTGCATTTGTTTTAATGGCTCCATTTTATTATGTTCATGAACAGATTGTCCCTTCTCTTAAAAGAAAAGTATGTAATGTAGCGTCAGTGTGTGCCACCTTAATCCCTATTCTTAGCAAAATGAGCTTTGCTCACACTGTGTATTTGTTCAGCTTGTTCATCTATGTAAACTTCAGTATCCATGCCAAAATTAAAGACTGAGTATCTCTGAAGAAGAACAGTTGTTCGGATACATAGAATGTGTCTTAATAAGTCACTGAATTCTAAGGTAAAGTAAAATATTTGCGCTGCTGCAATTCAGCACTGGTATTGTCTAATTTACTGCTGTATCACAGAATTGTAGTTCCATCAGAAAATAGAACAAAACAGCAGAAGGAGTTTGTTTATTCTGATAAAAATAGTAGAGACATAAAACCTACCAATGAAGACATTACAATGCAAATTCTGAATACTTTACCCAGATGTTCAATTTGGACTAATAATCACATACTAGCAGGCGTTTTAATGAGTTGTTTATGTTGGTCTTAAACAGATAGGACAGTCCATATTCATTTGACTTCTAAATTGATAATAACTCCCAAATGATCTCCTAATACTGCTAGTTAACACTGATCAAACTGAACACTTAAATTTAACTAAAAAACAATTTGCAATTGTTTGCTTTAACTAGTTCCAATAGAAGCGTCCACAGGTGACATTTATCCTAGGTAGCTTGAGTTACTTTTGATGGGAGTTTTTTCCAGGTTGGTTATTCTAGTCAATGGAGATACAGAGGCAACTCCAGAAGTGATTTATCCTATTCCAAAATCAGTTTTGAAGAAAAAGTCATATGCTGAAGATGTTTATCTTCCTCTTTTGACTGTTGAGAAGGCCTAGATACAGAGTAGGTTAGTAAAGACTGAAAAAAAGGGTATCTGATTTATTGAGCCAACTAATCCTACTCACTAGTGGAAAGAGAGATGCATATCTAGGCAGCTCTTACCATCCCTGTTTTAGTTACTATTTAGAAGATCCTTTTAATTTTCTAAATTTACTTTAGAGGTAGTCTAGTTCACTATTGTAAAATAGATGCCCTAGCTTCTAGATGGTTAAATTAGGTGAGATGAATCACACCTTGAGCTGTATTCTGAAATCATTAAATGAAGCATAATTAAGAATGCAACTAGAATTTGGCTCTCCCTGCTCATTACCATAGGCCTCTGCTTTTAATCTGCAAGATTATTAGGTGACTGTTTTTCTTTGTAAGCCTGCAAGGAACTATAGTTATTACAAAGGCAACAAAATCAAGATGTATGTTATTCTCTTCCCACAGGCATGAGGAGTAGGGTTTTGATTTTCAGTGATTTAAATATAGTGGTAGGTTAATCCACAGAAGTTCAGGTTCTAACCACAAAGATTTCCTTGTGTAAATCTGAACTGGCATGTGTCAGTATGCAATGGTATGGGATCACATAGCCAAGAACAGCTCGCGTCCTGGTGACCAATCCCAGAATGTGAATAGAAAAATGGTAGAATGGCAATTATCTGAGGTAGTATTACACTGTCTCTCTGCACAAACAGTCTTCTGGAATGACGCTTCTGTTAGCTGTAAAGACAGATTCAGATGGTCTACAGGCATAGGCTGCCTTTTCCTAATATGGTCATTCCTGTCTTGTCTGAGTTGGAAAAAGTAGTATGAATTCATGGGCCAGATTGACATGTGAAGCTGGAGAGATGTTCCCTCATCTGTATATACAAATCATCCTCACATTAATTAAAGTTTCCATATTGCTCAAAGTAGTTTTCAAAGAAGAATTCAGCTGGCAAAATTTCCCAGGAGCTAGCAGATTATAAACTTCTAAATTCTGAATAATTTATACTTGTCCTTTTCTGGGTATCAGATAACATTCTCAGTATGGTTATATAGTGTAACCTGGTAAAAATCAGTAAAATCAATATCTCCACTTGTGATATCCATTTCTCTTTTGCATTGTAATGCTGCCTGTGGATAGTCCCACTGAATGCTATTATTTAATGTCCTATGGCAAGTGTTGGTGAAGGGATCAAAAGTAGAAAAACTCAAAAATGCACATTGGACTACAGAGGATTGCTGGAAAAAGCTTGGGTAATCTCAAGTATGGGTATGGTACCAGTTACAGCTACAGTGCCTGATTTTTCTCAAGTACTACTACAGAAATTAGTAAATCTACAATTTTTACAGCTTGGATTTAAGATAACAATGATCTTCTCTTATGGGCAACTACGGACCACTGCTTACCACCTTTAATTCAGTTTTGCATGACCGATGGAGAGCCAAGAAAACCTTTTGGTTGCCAAGCAGATATTAAATTCTTTCAGTGTGAGATGCTACATCAGTGAAGCCTTCAGCACTTACAGTGGGCTACATTTCCAAATAAGTGGATATGTTAAGACAGTTAGGTTGTTCGGCAGGCAGATAGGTTATTGTAGTTTGGTACTAGGAACCTTGTAAAAATGTAGCTGCCTTTCTAATGGAAAGCTAGCTGACAAAAGAATGTTTCCTCATGTACATGAAAGACTTAATATTTATAAAACATCATGGGGATGTAAAGGAATATCTAAATGTCAAATATTATCCGAATTACTTTGTTCATTCACTCATGCAGAATGTACAGTGAATTTAGAAACAGTTGCTGCAAATATGCACTGATTTGTGCAAATATGGAAGGGAAAGTATTACTGGTTAATTTATGTATTTACAAAGGACAGATTAAAAATGCTAAGCACTCCTAACAGCAAATAAAAATTAAAATCCCAATCTTTCTAAGAGTAGTTATTTTTATTTATAATTTTAGGATATATAAATTATAGAAAGTGAAAACATTAGTGACATGTGACTTCTATGGCTGTATTTTTCATTTAAGCTATGCTTGCAGTACATACTTTAATTTAAAACATAGCACTAGAATTTTTTATATTTTGGAATATGGTTACAGAGAAGCTTTGTTTCCTTGGAGATTCTTGAACAAATGTCTCAACTGTTAGAACTTTGAAGAATCAGAAAGAATCACTTGTAGGCCTTCTGACTTCGTTGTTTGATTTTTGTTACTTGACTACACTGTCTACCTAGGAAAAGAGAAATAAATATTTTTCAAGATTTTTTCTTGATTTATTTTGTTTTCAGGAAGAAGTGAGACTTGTTCTATTTCTTTATAACTGTGATATCCAGAGGTGTTTGATGTGAAGTACTTTAATACTAGTTTTAGCTTCTACATATGAAGTCTTAAAATAAGTTTCTAGACAATCTTTTTTTTTTTTTTTTCTTCTTTCTGATTCTTTCACCACAGTTTTAGACATGTACCATATCCTCAAAATTTTTGCAAAAGAAAAATCTTCCTTGCAGTAGCCAACAAGGTATCATGTAAGGGGTGAGAAGGGACAGACGGCAGACACCATTTGTGAAGTCTTCTTTTATCTGTTAGCTAGACTTATCTGAATCTCTTCAAGTTTCCTGAAAAGGGAGAAGTCTTCAGGCTAGAGGCTGATCCAGGACTGACACCAGATCTTTACTGAGTACACTGTGATTCAAGGAATCCGCATGTGTCTAGGATTCATGCCAGAATTACCCTGTGCTTCTGTGTAATCCCTAAATCCTTCTCTTGCTGAGGAAGCTGCATTGCTTTCATAGTCAGAAGATTCCTCAAAATAGTAGGAAAATAGATTTCCATTGCTCTAGACATTAATTATAAATCTCTGTGCATTACTTTAGAAAGCTATTCTTAAACCAAAAATGTTTTATGATTTCTTGAAGTTCTTCGTTAATTAAAAAATGCCAAAAATAATTTTAATATACACTATATAGTTAATATATACATTATTTGATAGCATATCAAATATTATTTGTAGATATAGTGAGTCTACTATACATTATCTATATACTAATGTAATTAACATTCAGTTTGAAACGCATAATGAAATCTTAGATTGGGATTTGCAATATTGCAAAATTAATTATAATATAGGGCTACTTTGGATAAGGACACTATATAGTTTTTATAGTACACTGATATTAGTTGGTGGTTTTGAATGAATTTTCAAATAAAAATACTTTCTGATAAAAACAAAAAAAAATTGTCAAAAGTGGTGACAGAGTATGACTTATGTTGTTACAGATTTCATTTAAGTCACAGTCTTCCAAAATTTTGCCTTTCCCAGCTAAAGTAAACAGATTCTCTACACTGCCATTTTATGTTTGACTTACAAAATGTTGTATTTTCATTAAAGAAACTCATCTTCCTGCCTTCTTGGAAAAATAATGTTCTTTCAGCCTAGTATGCTACATATTAAAAACACAGGCATAGTCCTTGTAAGCAATGACTGCTTTACCACTGTTTCCAAAACTGAATCAAAGTTCCTTGGTAATTTGATAATCAGACAATACACATGATACTCCAGGAGCTGAAGAAATTGTAACATTATCTCTTTCCATATACATACTTTACAATCACAGTGTCTCTATGTTACTGGTCACCTTCCATTTAAAAAAAGAAAATCCAAACTGGATTGTAAAATTTTTTGCAATAATTCAATGCAAGGGAAAAAAAAATTGCTAATGAATCTTTTAAAAAATATTCAGTGGTTGGACAGAAACAGGCAACTATCAAGTCTTTGCTTGGTAATGTGAAGCAGAAAAAAAGAACTAGGACCATGGTTGGACACAGGGAACAGAAGATTTCAGCATCTTTTTAAGGCAAATTCTATGTTTGTTTTCTCTTCAGATTATATATACTTTCTGCAACCAAAAGAAATTTAGACACAGAAAAATAAATACAATACTTAGATAAAAACAACCATTTGTGTATTCTGCAACAGTGGGAAACTATTACTGTGTGTATTTCAAGCCTTATCCTAGCTCTTGTCTTTTTGATGTAGCTCATCAGGCTACATTTGCCAATAAAATCAGTACTAAAATGGCAATCTCAAAAGTATGCATTTTAGTTTCATATAAGTGCAGACTCTGAAGTACTTTTGTGTGTTTACTTAGTGATTTCTTCATTTAACTTACCTATTATGAGTTGGTTAAACATAGTATTTTGTAGTCTTCTAAAGCACAGGAAAAAAAAAAAGTCAGTAAAGTAAAAAGATATCAGAAAGATAAATAAAGTCAACAACCCACCTTTCCTCATGAAGCCCTTTAATCAGCTCTTTCCTGCTTCTAAAAGGCTTGAGCCTCCTTTTTCAAAGACTTTCTTAACAGCCTGCCTATTCAAAAGCTAATAAATCAAGATATCCTTTAGTATGACTTAGTCTTTAGGTCTTTAATTAGCCACCGTAAATCAATGAATAACTCTCACTTTTTAACGAGTTAACAAGCTTCCTTCTTTTTTTTTTTTTTTTTTTTTTTTTTTTTTTCTAGCACATATTGGAAATATATTCCATTTGCCACACTGTCATGAACATCTGCTTCATTGGTCACCAAAGTAACTAGTATCTTCTTCCACTCTTCATGCAAACACTGACCTGGAATTTATCTGTACAGTACTTAGTCATGGAGCAAAGAAAGCTAGTAATTTAGAGAAAACATGATTCCAGTGTGATGATGGCTGCTCACTAGTTAGTTGTCAGTAGAAGTGCAAGTTCTAGTGCTGCTAAAATGTACTGTGGAAAGGCTTTTCTTAAGAACTGAGAACAATTTATTTAGTGTGATGCCTTAGAGCCTTTTGTGTGAGATGTTATCTTGCTCAGCAGAAAATTAGATCAAAATTGAACTAATAAATGAATGGCTTTCATAGCTTTGTGTGGTTACAGAACACCATTTTAAAATATCAGAACAAATGTACCTCCTCATAGATTTTCATACATAGTACTAACTCATATGAACATCAAAGCCATAACAGTTTTTATGGGTTTCCATATATTTTATTGCCTTTGTGGCAATGAGAGCAGAGTTTGCTGCTCTTTACCTTTCTGTGTAGATTTTTGTACTTGCAGGAATAACAGAAAATATTTTCAGAAGTGTCTCATGGCATGAGTGTGTGTTCATTTGGACTTAGTGGAACCAAGTCCCATGTAATTATTCCTCATTCAGTGGTTGTTCTTATTGTCTCTACCCATAGGATGCACTCTTTATCCTCTGATCATCCCATTTGTTCTCACTTTTCCTTTTATAGTTAAAATATATTATTCTTAAAGGAAGATGGCAGAACTGTGTGCAGGATTCCAGCTCAGATACATTTCTTTCTGCTCTGGAAACATTTTCCTAGATAACACTAGGATTGATCTGTCTTTTCCACTTTGCATTACACTAACAGTTATACTCATTCTGTTATTGAATAGCACATTGTGTCTTTAGGTCTCTAGCAACTGGTGATTTCTTATTTTATAGAATACATTCTTTTTGTGTTTGTATCCAGGACCTTTCAATTTTTGCTGTTGAGTTTATACCATTTCTATTATTTCAGTCCCAGAGGTCATCCATTCTTCCTGTACCCAACCTCCTCTGCATTTATGATGGCTTATAACCTTGTGTCAGACTTTTTCTGCCAACATCACAGATAAAACACTGTACTAAATAGTCCTTAAGGAACTGTCCATTGCCCCCCTTTTAAATACTACCATTGTTAGTTCTTCACCTATCTTGCAAACTTAATGGTTAAATGTGTAATTGCATTAAATGCTTTACTGAAATCTGAAGTATTAAATCTAAACATAGAGATATAAGGCCTACTCCATTTGTCTAGAAAATCAAATACACAGTTTTCCATCTGAACTAATAAATGTACTTTTATCAAACACTATACTGAAATCTAGACATATGGTCTACTTTATTTGCGGAGAAAATAATTTCAAAGAAAGAGTCTGTATTGTCTGGCCTATTCTACCTTTGATGACTACATATTTCAGTTTATTCTGTGTTCTGTTTTCATCATGTATGTTTATACAATCTTTCTTTCAGAATTTGTCACTTTGGTTATGGCTGAGACTAAATACAATTTTTGTCAACAAAATGCAGACACTATATTATCTAGTCCTATAAATATGATTATCTATCACAAAAGTTTTAGAATGACTTGGGTTTATTCTGCGGCCTTAAATAACTCCTCCCTATGGATAGTCTCTTTCCTTAAATTCTGAAAGTGTTGGAAACTTTATCAATGATCAATTTAAAACTGTGAAAATTGCTTACAATGAAGAATTATGCAATGAAGGAAGACAGATAAGCAAGTACACATTTTCATCTGTAATTTCAGTGAACCAGAACACCTTACAAAGTCACTACAGATCATAGCTGATTAAATATGTTCTGGAAAGAAAATTTCTAGAGTTTAAAATCAAGTTCTTAAATTTTCATTGCCTTTTGTATTTGAACTTTATATATTGATCCAAAGACTAAGATTTTCATTCTGCACCCTAGCAGAAGAAAAATTTTCTTTCCTTATAGATCAACTGATTGAATGACTAAGGTTTGCATTTCTAATATAGTCATCACCAGCAGCATTTTAAAGTAAACTGTATCTGCAAGTTCTTGTGATTAATGATAAAAGATGTTATGAAACCTAACAGTAATTTTGAAACAGTCATAAGACAAATTAAATGATTGCTCAGGTCTGACTGGATAACTCATAGGGTATTCATTCTCTGGCAATACCCTGTATGTGCAAAATAAGTCCACACCACCAAACATAAAAGTTATTTGCAATTTGGTTCTCTTTATCTTGTGATCTGCCATCTCTGACAGTGAAACTGTGGTGCTAAATTTTCTTTTACAAAGACCTTCAAGCCTTGGAAAGAAGAGACTGGCTCACCAGGTATCTTTCTATGAAGATCATTTGATTTACAAAGACCCCAATGCAGTACTAAAGCAGCACTTATACCCATCCTGGAAGTGAAGACCCACCATTTGTAGCAGCCTGGCATAGAGGGAACTTCTGCGACATTTTCTAATGCTTCATAAATGATTAAAAATAAAGGCCAGGTTTCCCACAGAGTACCAGAAATTCCCTTTCAGACAGCTAAGGCAGCGGCCAAATTTTCCAAACTATTCAGCATCCAGCGGTTTCTAGAGTGAGCGGCAGGAGCTACTTGTTGAGAATCTGGCACTATCTGCTCCAGAGCTGCACTTTTTCTATTTTATCCAGGCTGGAATATAATACACACAAAGCAATAATTACAACATCATGGGTATCAGACATAAATCAGGTGATGGGCAGGCTATTTCATAGCTACTTTTAAGTGATCAGCATTCAAAACTTGACGTACTCCTGGATCATTACCATCTAGGATTTCGCTGAAGAAAGTCCAAGGACTCTAAGTAGTGACAAACTAATTTCCTACATGGCAAATTCTATGGGCAAATCCATCATCTCAGTGTGCTCTTGACATGCTGTGTGCTGTCACAGGCCTTTTGTGTAAAATAAGAAAGTGAGAGAGACCCAATTGATTATGAAAGGCCCTAAGGTACTGTTCGCCACAACCTGAGTATTATCCTCCAAAACTGAGATATACTGCAGCATAGTCAATTATCTCTTAGATGTCCCTAGGGGTTTCAGTTAAAACAAGAATTTGGGTCTCTTTCCTGCTCCACACAACACTCCAAAATGTAGCATAGTCTCTCCATCTCCCCAAAGTAGTAGATGTATTTCATTAGTGAGCTCTCGAGAGCAATATAATGCTATGCTGAATATAGGTCGCTATTAATCATTAGTGACTTATGGCTCTAAAAATGGTACAAACATCATGTACCATCAGGTTGCGTTTACATGGAAAACAATGAGACTAGATACTCATTGCAATTTGTTAAAGTTAAATCTGTGTCTGGTTGTAGAAAATGCCTGGATTCTGCCAGAGTTTAACTTTTCATTTTTGATCTCCACACAGGAACATAAACCAGTGATGATTTTTTTTCCAATGTTGAAGTTGTTAGATCTTAAATTTCCAGCTGCTCATACTGACACCTTTTCAGGGACTCTATGTGAACAATTTAATCATTTCTTTCAGCAGAAAAACTGACTCCATTAGAGTGCAGTGGCCCAGAGGACCTGGAGCAGCTGTTAAAATGCAATCACTGTTGAGCTCATATAAATTGTTATAAAAGTTCTTTCACTGTTTCTGTATTTAAACTTGCTAAAGTACATCCAGTAAATGCATCCAGCCTCTCCTTTAGATGCTTGCTCCTACTAGGGTTATGAAAGAAGGTCTCTCTATAGCAGTCTTTGTGTTGGTCTTTTATCCTTGGTAATGTTCCAACCACTTTGAAAATGGCAATTATTAATTCACTGTGAAAAAAGCACCATTTCTATCCTGATATTCTGATTCATTTTCTTCCAGTTTCTAACCTGCTGTTTCTGGCAAAAGCCTTTTTGATAAAGTGAAGGCTGAGTACTTTTGAGGCAAACTTTGACAAAATTAGGTGCAATGTGTGAGAAGTTTCAGTTGGTGTTTATTTAAGCTAGGGGGTAGACCACAATGACTCCATTTGATAGCTTGGGTCTAGACTGACAAAAGAGTATTTAGCTGTTTGACTCCTCTCCAGGGACTAATCCCCCCTGGGAGTTTGGCACCTCATACCTCTGTGGACTTGAGCCTTTCCTAGCTAACTTGATAGGATCAAGTGAATCTCCACAGAGCAGGCCAATGCATATGCTAGCATTGCACTCTTCTGACGGAAATCACAAAACAGGTCTGGCATGTGCTTAAGAGGTTCCTGATAAATGCAAGCTATTACCTGAAGTTGAAACTTTGTTCCCCTCATCAGGCTCTCCAAGTCTGTAGAAACTGCAGTTATGATCTGACCATATGGATGTGTTGCACAGCTGTAAGTTAGGTTGTGAATTTATAGGTAGTCAGCTACTTAAGAAAAAGGTTTTCTGTGCGAAGTCTTATTCTAGGATAAATTTGAAGTAGCTTATGCTTCCCTTGCTCTGGAGATGAGCTATCTGGAATTGCCTGGTATTTAACTGAGGCTAAGAAACACGGCTGGATGGTTGCTGGAAAGCTCAGAATTGCAATTGTCATGTATTCATTTGGAGTTTGACCAAAACTAATGGGCTGCCTTCAAATAGTATTGCGATGATAATAAAGAAGATTCATTTCTTAGACACCAACTTGGACTTGGGAGATCCTAATTCCAGCACTCTGTAACACCTGCTGTGATCTCAGGCAGTGCTTTTCTCAGATCCTCAAGTGTATTCACACATCACTGACTTCAGATGGGTATCTAAATGTCTTTGAAGACTCTGACCAGAATCCCTCTGTGCCCAGTGCCAACTCTGTTGAATGGGTTATTAGTAAAATCTTATGTTATAGTATTGACATGGAACTAATGAGATCCTATGTTAATGAGGGCACTATGAATAGCTAAGAAGATAACAAAGATGGATTATTACTGAACTGAGGAGTATTTAAAGGGAAAGTTTCCCTGTCATTTCAAAACTCCCCAAGTGGATCCAACTGGTAAAAGCAGTTCTGAAATACTCCACTTTTCTCTCCTTAATATCTTTCAAGGTTGTGTTATTTGAATCCTACCTCAATCTTTGATAAAGTGGGTTATGAGACCCTACCTGTTTCATGACTTCCTGATTGTATTAAATGGTGGCAGCGAATTCCGTGTCCTTCTGCTCAGGCTAAGCAAAGCTGTTCCATTGCCACCTTCTCACGTGCACAGTATGTAATACCTTTATGGTATATCCTAGTTTTTTTGTTTGCTTGCAGGTAAAGGCAAACTTTTATTTTTGTATCCTGAGGTTTACTGATATCCCTAGTGAGGCATAGAACATTCCTGTATGTAATTTATTTCAAAAACAATTGCTTATCAGTCCTTCTGAGACCTGTGGGGATTGAGCTACCAGATCAAAGGTTGGAACTGATTTTGTTCTTTGTGGTTTCTTCACTCAGTCAGAAATAATTTGTAAAAGACCTTTAGGGCACCTTCAGCTGAGCACAACTGAATTGATTGGAGAGATATGCATACTTTTGTGAGCATATTTGTGCAGATTTCAAAGTGTAAGGGATTCAGATTTGTGTTTCCTGGAAGAATACCTGTGAACTATGTGGGTGTACACATTCCTGTATACCTGGAGAGACATCTATGGGCTGTGAGCATAGTTAAAACAGAAAAACTGTCAATATTATAAATTGAAAATGAAAGAGAAATGTGTTGGAAATCTAGCATCAAGCAGGCAACCAGGAGGGGACAGGACAGGACAGGGTGTTTCTTTATTGGTCCTGCTTGTTGCTGGCTTAAACAGTGAACACTCTCAGAAGAGAAAGTGTTGGTAATCCTGTGTGTGATGGTCTGCCTATTTCAGTAACAGTTAGAAATCCATCATCAAGTGAAGAGATTTCAGGATTTTCTCATTTGATAGTGTTGCAGTACACCTAAAAGAGCTGGTGAGGAAAAGATAGATGCTGACAGACGCCACTCATTTCATCC
Source organism: Tyto alba (assembly GCF_018691265.1). Classification (NCBI taxonomy): domain Eukaryota; kingdom Metazoa; phylum Chordata; class Aves; order Strigiformes; family Tytonidae; genus Tyto; species Tyto alba. The sequence goes on from NW_024881280.1 coordinate 13,707,162, forward strand.
AGCCACACACACAATTGCCATTGACAAAAGGGAGGTATTATATCAGTTTTGTTAAAGGAGGGGAATCTTCTGCAAAACTCATTAGTTTCTGAGTTTTGTGGAGTGAGAAGGGGAAAGAAGTACATTTTAAGGAATGGGGAATCAATTTGTTATTATGTAGCTATTTTTCACTTATGCAAGGTAGACTTTATAATCATAACTATGTACCCAGAGCTTGGGGTGAGTGACTAAAAGACACTGAAGTGTGAAATAATTAAACCTGCACTTTTTCCAATAGAAACAGTGTCCAACAAGATAAAATTATGGTTGTGATATAAAATCATTGGCTGATAAAAAAATCTGAGAGTTAAAACACAGGAAAACTAAAAGAGGAGTCTGAGTAGTAGAAAACTTTATGTTTTTCACAAGACTTCCTCAAAAATGAGAATGCTCAGATTACTACTCCAGCACATTTGATGTACATGATGTTCATTTTAGAAAATTCTGATTTCATTAGCAAATGGAAGTTTAACTGAAACAGAGCAGTCAGACCAGTAGGGAGTGATGGCTAGAAATAACGTTCTAAATATTTTAATCCTGACATTCCAGAGTTGTTTACCTTTGTAAAGATAAGTAAAACATATACAAAAAACGGATGAAAAACAATCTGCATTCCATCATTAAAATTAACTTTGCAGATGACTTGCTCTTGGACTCTGAGGCCAATTCTTTTTTTAGAGTACAGTCTGCAGAACCAGAAAATAAAGACAAAGCCAGCCTGTTTGCAACCTCTCAGGGACTAAATACCTCACAGAAAGAAGTTTTGTGTTTTTGTATTTATTTTTAAGTACTTATTTAGTTATTAGACCACCACTTTTTTGTTCTCCTTCTCAAGCATTCTCCAACAGCTCTGTGGTTTAAAGTGATACTTAAAATGTAACTTCATTACAGTTAAAGAGAACTCATGCCAAAAGCATTTTGCTTTGATGTATATACCATACTATATGTGTCTCTTTTATAGCACTGCTGAATGATAAAGAGAAAGCAAGACACTTCTGAAGCATCTGCATTATCATTCTCAGTTGCTACTTTCATCCATCTTATCCATCACTGTAATTTTTACACATCTGGGCTGTTATACACCAGAGCTAGCTAACCTGATTTCCCTTGTCATTAAGGCCCCTTTTATCAAGTTGGCTAAGAATAGAGCCTAATATGGCTATAAAATTTTATCAGTAGCTGTTTTAAGGTTCCTAGACCTTGGGAAAGTAATGCCCAGAGGGCCTAAGTCTGGTCAGTGTTCATCTGACCATTTTAACACATCAGGGAAAGTCAAAGTCAAGAAAAGCAATGTGTGGATGAATAATAATGAGAATCATCAGACTCTCATAGCTCCATCTATCTTCTAGGTGAGATATAAGACTGAATCCCTCCCTAGTGATCATTAGGCAAGCATCTACACTGTGATGAACAGCAACTCGTAGCGTGGTGTAGAGGCCAAAATTGTTGTTCATGTACAGTACTGCCTTGCTAGAGTGACGTTGGGGCTGACTTGGTTGTAACCTGGAAGATTTTCCCCAGGGAAATGGAAAGTCCACCAAATGCACATGCTTCAGAGAGCTGCCCCTCGCAGTACAGGTGAAGCCCAGCACTCCCTGCAGCCTCCAGAGAGGCCTTCTGGCTGAGTCGAGAGGGGGCAACAGCAAACACTTCGAGACCTTCATAAAATGACTCCTGTGGAACCTGTTTCAAGCAGCCAGCATCTGTAGGGAGCCTGAATTCAGGTTGAGATCAAGCAGCCAGCATCTTTCAAGTCTTGCTGACACTTCCAGGTACAAACTGGTTTGCTTTTTGATTTAACAGTTAAAGAATTAGCATAAAAACCTACATGTTACCACGCAGAAGCAGCTAATTTAGACCAAACTGAGAACATTTCTTCCACATTTAGCCAAAAGCAAGGAGACAGATGCACAGAGCTTCAGCAGTCTTCTGTGTTGTGCTTCTGCACAAAGCAGCAGAAAAAAAATGAGAGCTGGCATGAAAAATGGTAAAATTTAATAATATAGTGTCCTTTAAGAATGTCCTAAAGAATATAATAATGAGTCTTTATTTCTTCTTTTTTTATTTATTTTTCTTTTTTTTACCTGATCACATCAGGAAAGAGAGTATAAATTCTGGCTTTAGTTTGTCAGTGGCAAAACACTACAATGTATAAAAATTGTGGAATTCAAACTAGCCTGTCCTTGGGGTCAGGTCTGTCTGCTCCCTTGCTTGGGCACACAGTGTTCATACCAGCAGGCTGTGCTCCTCAGTGTCTTCAGAGTAATACTTTCACTAAAATAACATAATAATGCTTCAGGTATTAATGGGTTGCTTTAGCCAACTTCAGTAAGTGAAAGAATGGAACTTCTTATGTTCCAAAATAAAACTGAAATTCTTTGAACTGCTGGCAATACTGAAAATAAGTGAAGTTCTATTGTGGTTTGGGCCTGGTCGGCAGCCAACCCCCGCAGCTAATCACCCTCCCTTCCCCCTCCCCACCTGGGAATGGGGGAGGGATTAGAGGGGTGAAGGGAGACTCACAGGCTGAGATAAGAACAGTTTAATAATGGCAATAAAACGAGAACAATAACGATGATGGGGGGAAAACAAAAAGAAATATATAAACAGGCAATGTACAGCGTAATTGCTCCCCACCTGCTGACCAATACCCAGCCCGTTCCCGGCCAGCGACCCCGAGATACCAAGATCCCACAATCGCAATCCCAGAAGCAAAAGAGAGAGAGAGAGAGAGAGAGAGAGAGAGAGAGCTCCTTCCCAGCCACCCCTCCTCTATACAGTGAGCATGACGTGCCATGATATGGAATATTTCACTGGCCAGTTTGGGTCTGGTGCTGTGGCCGTGCTCCCTCCCTGCTCCCTGTGCCCTTGCACACGGGCAGGACATGGGGAGTCAGAGAGTCCTTGAAGTCTCGGTAGCAGCTGAAAACACCAGTGTGCTATCAGCATTTTTCCCATACCAAACCCAAAGCTAAATCCAAAACACAGCACTCATCTAGTCCCTGAAAAGGAATATTAACTCTATTTCAGCCCAAACCAAGACAAGTTCATAGCAAGTATATATCCAAAACTCATACAAAGAGAGGCTTTGAGACATGCTCAATTGTATTTTTGGGTAATAATGTCATCACGTTGGTTTTTGCTTGAGGGACCCTTGTCCTGCCTGGCTCTCTCTTCTGTGATTCACTCACAGGTCTGTACCCGACCTTAGTGAATTCCTGAAGGTGCCTGAAGAGAGTCACAGCTCTTGTGTTTGTGCCTTCAATCTTATTACTTGCTGGAGCCTTTCTCTATTTGTATGTGTGTGTGTGTGTGTGTGTGTACACACACAAAATTCTTAAGCAGTCTGGGGAATAACTAGAAAGTGCTGTGATGTGGAGCTTTCATCTGTAAGGGCCAGTTGTCATGAGCGTACCAAATGAACACATTGCAGTTGGCAATGGCCGAAGATTAACTAACCCTAAGTGTTCAACTTTTTAATGATTTCCACCTCCTGAGATGATTTCCAGTGGAAACATAGACCATGCATAAAGAATTTATGCATCCTCAAACAGATTTTTTTAACTTCAACTTCACAGACTCTCAGGAATAGTACACAACCACAGACTGATAACCATGGGGCTACATGTAGCAAAACTGTAAAAAAGAACCCTTAAGGGAATGTTGTATCTATCATATATAGCTATGAGTGTGACAAGGTTTGTAGAGAAGGGTAATGTATTTTACATAATCTGTTCTTACTGTGAAGAAAACAGAAGCACTAACAGTGCACAAACCTCACTTTGGTCCACAACAGAAGGAACAGACTTGAAATTAAGTACAAGCTAGGAATAATTGCTCTAAATTTAATTTAATGATGGTAGTAATCAATTGGAAAAGTCTGGGTATTATTTGTGGACAGAATGAGATATTAATTATAGGGAATTACTAAAGTTGCTAGCTCTTGAGGCATGGACACAAAGAAAAGTTATTGCCTGTGGATATCTGAGAGCTTATATTGTAATCAGTCTTCATGAATTAAGAGTTTTCTTGACAAATTTTCTACAGAGTTGGTCTAGTACTTTTTCCGCTGCACAGTATAGTAGAAAATCACATCTGTTTTGTTCACTGAGCAGAGTTAAATGCAAAGTGTTTTAAGGATATAGTTAAGTACTACCTAGAATCTTATGTGACAGTATAGATAGCTTAGGACCAAGCTAATAATTTTGATAGAATCACTTTTTTTGTTTGTTTGTTTGTTTTTAATTTGCATTATGACATAAAATTTACACATTTTTACACTGGATCTGGATCAGATTTCTGATGTACTCAGGTCTGAGTAATTAATCAAGGTCCATTCTTAAACAAAGCATTATTAAACCAGTTAATAGTAAAGTGAGCTTTAGAACAAGAACAACTTGCTATGATTTATGCACTTTCTGTTGCAAGTTGCATTTTTTTCTTTTTTAATTATCATGCATAAGTTTTCTGTTATTCCTTTTTTTTTTTTTTTTTTTTTTCTGTGTAACCTAAAGCTTCAATTTTGCTTTTCAAGATTCTCACCATGGGAGCATTTTGTGCTGTAATTTGGCAGAGGTGCTTTCTGAGTAGGAGGTTTGGATTTGTTTTTAGGATAACCGAGGTATTCTTTTTCTTTGCTTTTGTTAAATTCTGGTATTTTGCTAACCTTTTTGATGAGAACATAGGGACCTACAAGAATAACTTTTCTCATGGAAATGAAAAAAATTCTGTTCTCTACCATACATGGGAGTGGGAAGGGGAGAAAATTATTCTCTTTGAAAAATAAAAAGTGAAAAAATAAATTTAAAGAACTGTCCAGAATCCATATCCCTGAAAAGGAGCTTGCTGTAATTTTATACAGTTCTTCTCAGATGCTTCTTATTTTTCTAAGTTATGTTCAGTCACTCCTAGAAGAGAATAAAACCCCATAGTCATTAAGAAATTTGCTATATGATACTCATGAATTAAAAACTGAATTGGGGGGTAGAGTACAACAGTTCTGACATAATTTCATTATTATTTTTAATACATATACTAATAAGCCTCTCCAAAACAAGGTAGTAAATTCATAAAAATATATAGATGAGTATATCTTATTGGATGCTCTTCTCCTTGTTAAATCAGAGGTTAAGTTCTTGGTTTCCATTCCATTACTTGCCAATGATCTACCAATGTGTCCTTAGAGATCTTCTGTTTTCCAGTTGGCTCACCTGAAAAATGCCTGTTGAGGAAGCAAAAGTGAAGAAAATTGTTTTCTAAATTGTATTGGAATCCTTCTGTGAAAAGTTAAGCATATGAAAGATAGTCTGTGGAACAATAAGTGCGTTAAGAGAAGGGATCCATTTCAGTTAGACAACAGAATTAAATGATTACATCTGCTGATGGGGTCAATAAACAGTACCCTTTGCTCGTAGACAAATTCCCTGTCCAAATAATTGCACTCTGCTTAAGCTTGTAGCCCTGGGGTCGTGTACAAACTCATTCCTCAAAAGCTCAGCAAACTGTAGAACTGCTCTAAGACCTTGTGAAGGGAGATTTTTTTTTTAACAATTTGAGATGTCTCAGATATGAGGAGTGGAGATTATTCTCCTTCACTGCCCAAAACTTGTTAGATGGGATTCCAAATCCAGCAGACAATAGACTAACTTTTCCGGTATGGCTCCTATTTTGGAAATTAAGAGTATTACTTTTAATTAGAATGTTAAATACAATCATCCCCAGAGAGTAGGGTATATCAAACTCTTTCCTTTTATTCACTTTCCATATAATTCCTGGAAGTACTACCTCCGTCATTCTGTGTATTCTCTGTATCTTCCCTACTCTCAAGTTCCTGCAGTTCGAAAAAGACAATTTAAGGGATTACTTATGATTTGTTGTTGTGGTTTAGGCCTGACTGGCAGCCAACCACAATGCAGCAGCTCTCTCTCCCTTCCCCTCCGGCAATGAGAAGGGACAGAGAGCCAGGCTTGGGGTTCAAGATAGGACTGGGATGGGGAAAAATCCCCCTTTTATGATCACGAGCAAAAGGCAGACTCGTTAGGGGAAGAAAAAAAAGAACATACGTTTATTACAGACACTAACAACACGTAACAGAGTAGGACAGTGAGAAGCATTGCCACATCTTGAGAACACCTTCCCCCCACCCCTCCCTTCTTCCCGGGCTCAGCTCTGCTCCCGATATCTCTACCTCCTCCCCCAGTGGCACAGGGGCAGGGAATGGGGGGTGCAGTCAGTGCTGCCACTTCCTTCATCTTCGGTGAGGGGTGTCTGAAACTTGTGCCTCCTGCTCCATCGTGGTCCCCCTCTCACAGGAGACAGTCCTCCACAAACTTTCTCCGACTTGAATTCCTCCCATGGGCCTCAGCGTTCCCCACACTGCTCCATTGTGGGTCATTAACTTCCTCTGACTGGATTCCCTCCCACAGCTGCAGCCCTTCCCGAGCTGCTCCAGCGTGGGACACCCCCACATGCTGCAATCCTCCCAGCACTGAATTACAGCAGTGGGGCTACCTTTTCCCACAAGACCCTGGCCTTCTTCAGGCACAGCACCTTGATTATACCGAGCAGAAGCCACAGGCCATAAATCAATGTCTGCTCCACCGTAGATCTCCATGGGTGGCAGGGGGGGCCGCCCTGCCGTCTCACCACAGGATACAGGGGGGTCTCTGCTCCGGCACACCTCCCCCCTCCTTTCTTCCTCCATTCCTCCACTGACCTTGATGTTCACGCAGCTGCAGCGACTCCTCCTCACAAGTCCCACTGCCCGTCACAACATCCCTTCTTAAATACGTTATCACAGAGGCGCAGCCGATTGGCTCAATTTCCCAAACAGAAGTGGAGCTGATGTGGAGCTGGGGGAGCTTCAAGAAGCTTCTCACAGGGGGCCGCCCCGATAGCCCCCTCCCCTGCCACCAAAAAAACTCCACCACTCACTCAACCCAGGACATTTGTAGATTGTTCAAGTTAGTAGAAATTGAAATGTATTCTGATTGCCTTCTAAAACTGCTTAAGCCATCTGGAGTAGCAATAAAATAGATGAACAGTACTGAGGAGACCTATACTGTGGGGCAGTGGAGCATGAAGACCTTGATCCACAGTTAAAATACCTACATTAAGCAGCCTTAGATTAAAATAAACCTATTTTCTGATATTATTTCTAGGTTTCCAGTTTACTGAGTCTATTACTAAGTTATCTTTGTAAGTGATAGAAAGCTTTTTTTTTTTTTTACATTAATTGTTCTCTTATTCCTCTTATTCTCACATAAGAAGTCCATAAAAATGATGTAGTTAATTTTACTTTGCAAAAAGTATTCTGAAAGAATAGCTGTTTTTATTCCAGAAACTTCTTTTTACTGTGGTCCCAATGTAAACCCACAAGGAGCCTATGGGAATTATCCACCCACCAAAACAGATATTCAGTTAGGCCCTTCTGGTTTTGAGACATATATTAGGAGATCACTATCAAGCTATTGCTTAGTCCTTTGTCAGAGGGATGTGACTTTGAAGTTTGCATTATACTTACAAAATTAAGTGTATCGAGCAGCACACACGCTGACTGCTAAAACTTACGAAGCATTCCTGAAAATCAGTGCTTGCCATATATGACTTCCTATGAAGGTACTGTATGAAAGATATACCTGTTAGGCTGTTCAGGCCATGTGTGTTTAATCTGGCTGTAATTTTTAGAGCAATACAAATAACAGTAACAGGAAACTTGGGGTTTTATATAGTTTTTCTGACTGTAGGGAAGCATATTTAATATTCAGCCTGAACTCAGCAACAGCAAAACTGCTCTGGAGCTGTTTTAATTTCAATGGAGTTTTTAAAAAGTAATTAAAATCAGGACATCGGGGTTATTTCAGCATTCCTGCAGAAGGTGTATACTTCCAGATAGAGATCTGAGGCAGTGGCAGAATATTTTATTGAATGTATAGTGAGAAACAGAAGATTTGAGTTTTCTTTCATTTATACTAGTAGAAATCAGAAATATGCTATGTGGTGTAAAAGAAATAATGGCAGTGTAACTTCAAAGAGAATAAACTTAATAATTTCTAATAGACAATCACCTCTTCTGGGAAAACAAAAGTTTCTGGTGTTTAATTTAGGCTGAAATACAGGGGCAACACTAATTCTGTAAATACTATAATTGTCCAATCTAACTCCAGTACTGCATGTGAGAGAATACATTGTAAATGTGGCTGATAATAATATCACAAATTCAGACATCATCAACACCAAATGCTACGTATGTAAACGTTTATCTATAATGGAGTAGAGCATTTTTAAGCCATCAGGATGACTGAGTTCTAAAAACCTCTTTGTACATTTATGCCTGGATTCATCCTTTACTGGCTATCTAAAGTATGTGTTATCGACTACTTTCTAAATATGATCAGAACGTGTTTCAGAATCTTTGAAATTTGTCTCAGAAGCTGTGTCTTGTGGAACGTACAACATTGTCATTGGGGAGCACAGGGACTGCCGCCTGCTAACCAGGTATCAGGTTCTTGCTCTGTCATGGCACAAACAAAGCTTTCTACATTCCCCTCTCCTTTTTCATTTATTTGTGAGGAGATGTATTATCTGGCTTATGATAAGAGAGATACACTGAAAAGTCCTAGTGGTACTTAACTGTTTCCAGTCATATGATGGCTTAGTGAAAGATGTCAGCAAATTTTTGTCAATAGCTCTACCTAATTCTGAAAAAAAAAAAAAAAAAGACCCAATTCACTGAGTTATAAGAGCCTGTATGTTTTGCAAAATCATTCTCCAAGCCTGTGTTGTGATTTTGCTCAAAATGTATTGCTTAGCATTGTTCAACAAATAACATATCATTGCCTTTTCTCTTTTCTGGAGATTTTTCATTTTAGTCATGAAAATAAGTTCTATTAAGGAGCAATGTTTTCCCATTCTGCAGACATAGAGGATGTGAGAGAGGTTCTTACTTATAATGTATTTCAGGGTTGTTGGCTACCAACACAGAACCTTGGAGCTGGAGGTTTTCTGCAGAACACATCAATAAAATTATCTTTTAACAGCCACCCAGTCCAGCACCCAGGTGTGCTGTAAATGCATCCTGTTTCTCACACACTAGAATACTTCCAAATATCAGGGTTCTTATTGAAATCACAGCCAACCATATTAAGATATGATTTCAGGTAATTATAAATGGAAATAATATATATATAAAATGCCTGCCTGATTAAAGGTCATGCCGCTGTACAAAATCCATATTTTCCTAGGAGGTCAGTCAACTCCTTTGGTTTAATAAACCATTTGTTGGCAGATTTGTAAAGTGATACTGGTTCTGCGGGTCCTAGTAGCTTTCCGCAGAGGAAATAATTTCACTGTTTCAGATTACAAGTGCTAAAATTCTTAACCAAGACGTTATTTTGAAATGCCAGCCTTATCAAATCTGCTGCATTCTGTTTGAAACTCATCTGTGTACCGTACACACTTTATTTACACCAGAGTGTAACATCTCTCTCCTGTTCTGTCTTATGCAGTTGGCCAGCCTGATCTGTGGTCAGTGACCAAGGGTGTGTCTGAAGGACAAGTCTGGGGCAACCCCGGTATCGATACAGGCTGGGTGATGGAGGGACTGAGAGCCGCCCTGTGGACTTGAGGGTACTGGTGGATGAAAAGCTGGATGTGAGCCAGCAGTGTGCACTCACAGCCCAGAAAGCCAACTGTATCCTGGGCTGCCTCAAGAGAAGTGTGGCCAGCAGGTCGAGGGATGAGATTCTGTCCCTCTACTCCGCTCTGGTAACACCCCGCCTGCAGTGCTGTGTCCAGCTCTGGGACCCTCAGTAAAGCAAAGACACGGACCTGTTGGAGTGGGTCTGGAGGAGAGCCACAAAAATGATCAGAGGGATGGAACACCTCTTCTATGAGAAAAGGCTGAGAGAGTTGGGGTTGTACAGCCTGGAGGAGAGAAGGCTCTGAGGAGACCTTCTTGCAGCATTTTGGCACTTAAAGGGGACTTATAAGAAAGATGGGGACAGGCATTTTGTTAGGGCCTGTAGCAATAGGAAAATGGGTAATGGTTTTATACTAAAATAGAGTAGATTCAGATTAGCTAGAAGGAAGAAATTTTTTTATGATGATGGTTGACTAGAGAGGTGGTAGATGCCCCATCCTGGAAACAAAGTCAGGTTGCACAGGGCTCTGAGCAACATTATCTAGTTGAAGATGTTCCAGCTCATTACAGAGGAGTTTGATTAGATGATCTTTAAAGGTCCTTTCCAACTTAAACTGTTGTATGATTCTATGAAGTGTATCTGCTTGGTAAATAGCAAATTGATCTGGAACACTGTCTGAATCAGCATTTGACTGTAGACAACTGTTAAAATATTATTTCAGTGAGCCTGGTATTCTGAAGTATTGGTTGAACTGAAGCGTGGTGTTCATGCTTAAACTTGAAACAGATTATGTTCCCGCAATACTCTGCCCTTACAGGGTTTAGCATTGCAAGAAAAAAGAACCAACATTGGACTAGTCTGACTCTCTTCGAGACTTTTGAGTCATTGGCAGCCTGATTTTGTTTAGGAAAGGAAAAATGAAGTCTCTTGATGTGGTTTCTAATTTTGCTACTGAATTACAGAGTAGAGAGTAAGGGGGAAGATTGAAAATTTTCCAGTAAGATAGTGTAGATTAATTAACCATCGCTCCAAAACTAGGACATGAAAGCGATGCCAGAGAACTGTAGCTCTGAAGTACATATTGTTTTCAAGCATTGTCTTAAGATTCATGGCAGAAAAATTCCTCTGTGACAAGCATGACCAGTTATCACATGTACAAACGCGGCCACTAAGCAGTGAGCAACACCTCTCTGCTCAGCAGAAGCATCAGGAGCAGAGGAAGCGAGTCATGACTCAATTTTCAAGGATTGGTATGAAACAACCAGGCTGGCAAGTGGGGATTGCAGCTGCAGCTTTTAGTGTCAAGGGCCCAGGAAAGTCATCTGATTCCCACGATGGCATATTGCTTGCATTTTTCTTTCCTGTTGTGATGACACCCATCTTTGTCTTACGACGCTTACAGAATATTTGATAGGGCCTAGCCACAAAACAAATGTTTCAAAGAAGCTGGAAAAATGAAGACATGTTGTAGGTTTGATATTGCTGGTATTTACGATTACTTGGTAAGGAAAGTAAAATTAGCCAGAGATATACCTAATCATACAGTCACAGAAGAATCTCTTGTCCTCTAGCAAAACTGTGCCATACTGATGAGTAAACAACCCTCCTGATAGCCTGCTTGCTGCAGGGTGTCATAACTGATTAGACCTGTATGAAACATTGAACTTCAGTATCATAGGCAATCCTAAGTTTTCAGTATTTTGTTACCTTCCAAATAAGCATGGAGGAATGAATTCAAGCTTTCTGTGTGTTAAGCAAATTGTTCCAAAACATCTAGTTTCATTCCTGCTGAATTTTTTTTTTTTTTTTTTTTTTTTTTTTTTTAACCTTATCCTTTTAAGTTGTACATTTGTAATCTTTTGAAGGGAAGAAATTGCGAAGATGGGATGTCTGGTCCTATAAAAATGAATGTTTTACTTTGGTCAAAATAATATATTTTCAGTTTCTTGGACCTAGTTTTTATACTAATTTCCTGAAAATGTGAACAAAATTGTTCCATTTCACAGTATGGTTGGATATGATGGCAGTGTGACCAGTCAGGGTTACTACTGGGTTGACACCCATCAAGCAGAGGACTTCTCTGCCTCCACAGAACAGAAAAGGGAAGAAAAGCCTGGGTTGGGGCAGCAGGGTGTTATACTCTGGAGGGAGGCAAAGTAGGAGAGCCATGAAGACTCCATCAGTTGAGCTATTTGACAAGAAAAGACTTGATAATGGGCAAAGTGGAGCCTGGGTGTGGAGCCTGTGGGGCCTGGGCAGAGATGTGGCTCCCACTGGCACTACAAAGGGCTGAAGCCACTTGGTTGTGCTGATAGGGCTGACCCTAGAGACCCACTCAAGACTCATGACTGTCTTAATTTCTAATCAAATACTCAGCACTTCTAATGTAAGCAGTATGTGAATCATCTTTGTAAGGAGCTCTATTATTTGAAGTGTGTGAACCCTTCAAGTGCCTCACCAGTGGCATTGGTGGCAGTATCTCTGTCTGCTGAGACCATGACAAGCCCAGCCCACTGACAGCCCTAGAAGGGTGCTTGGGTCCCACAGTGCTTCCCCAGGCAGCCAGCAGCAGAACTGTTGAGGAGGGAGAGAGAATGGAGAGAACCACGGGAGCAGCTGCCAGCCACTTCTTTAAGAAATTTCCATTGAATTGTTGTGATCAAGTATTTTTTTCCCAGTTGATTTCTGTTAGCTTTATCTGACTTTAAGTGGATATTTTAAAAATTAAGTCTACCAAAACCAACCAACCAACCAAAACCAAAAAAAAAAAAAAGAAAAAGTCATTTTAAGCCCTTATATTTGTAAAGAAAAGTGTTGAATAATATGAAGTGGCTGTAACTGATACAGCAGTGCTTTCCTGAGCTGGTCATCTGATGGAGTTCTTCGTACATGTGCCAATGTATATTCTTTCATCTATTTTGCTTTGACCTAATATTCCCATAACTTTATTAACATTCTTAGCTTTTTAAAATAGCATTCCCAAATATGGTTATTTGGCAAATTCACACTCTCCACAGCAATATTAAAAACGCAGAATCCAGATGATTTCTTTAACTTTCTGTTTTGCCTCATCAGTCCAGGTAGTTTGTTGACGGTAGCCAGCAGTTCTAAGAATCAGGGTTCATTCTGTAAACAAAGTTTTAATTAAAACTACCAAGTGTTTCCAACAACCGTGTATCTCAGGAAATATTTGGGATTCAAACATCTGGGAAGTTTGATTTGTTGGTTTGTTTTTTTTTTTTTTTTTTCAAATGAATGAATCTATTCATTTAAGATTCATTTTCAAGTGTTCATATTTCCTTTGATTACAATGACCCAGTAACAACCTATAATGATGGCTTAAGTTACAGATGTACAAAACTAGCATCTTGATAAAAGTGCACAAAAATTTAGAATTTTTTGGAAAGCTATTGTTTTTTGATTGTGCTGAACATCCTGACTTAGACTAATAGCTGAGGAGGGCATAGGATTCTGCGAGAGTTTTAACTCAGTTGTCAGTTGTTTTCATGCCTGCTATTGGCTTTTTTAAGGTGGGTCAGAGTCCAGATTCAGTGGGGCCCATGGCTGGGCAGAGCAGGGTTGTGGGGAGCTGGAGCCCAGCACCTCTGGGGCATCACTGGAGCAGGGCCTGATGACCCCAGGGGTATGGAATGGGGTCCTGGGCTGTGGGCAGGGTGGGGGAGTGCCAGGGGTCTGGTCAGAGAAAGTAAAGTGTATTGATATCCTCTGGAACCTGGCATCACATGCCTTAGCAGGTATGTTAGAAAGAGGAATGAAAAGTCTAAAGAATCAGAAAGCTCTTAAAGTGCAATATAAAGGCAAGAAAGAAAACCTGGTTTTGTTCTGCTAGTGACCAAGCACTCTCTGCTCACCAAGCTTGCAAAAGAAGCACAGGTCAGGGAAATAACTGGGGATTTTTCAAGCCCCTTTCATTTCCCAGGACCTTTCAGGCACACTGATATCTTTGCCCCCAAGTTTGTCATCAGGTTTTCTAATTGCCCAGTGTTTACTAGCAGATCAAGTGAGGAGAGACTACAAAGTCTAGAACCCTTCAGTTTCGAGAGGAGTTAGCTGAAAGGGTCAGTTGAAAAAGTTTCACAGAATTATGAAAATAATGAAGATGGGACAGTGTTGGTCACTGCTATGTATGAACTAGAGGACTCTCAAAGGAATCAGTAGGAGATTGGTTTAGAAAGGCAAAAAAGACAAAGATATTTGTTTACACTGTAGGTAGTAAACTGCTAGCCACTGCTGCCACCGACAGTTGTGGATTCCAGAAAGCATTTGCTGGTTCAACAGGGATTGGATAAATACGTGGATGACCAGTCCATATACAGAATACGAGGAGGAGTGCCAGAGGGTTCATCCCTGCTTTACCGGCTCTGGATGTTGGGAGAGTGCAAGGGATGCATCTGTCCCATCCTTTCCCTACGTACCCTCTGCTTCAGCCACTTCTGGGGACAGACTTCTGCTCTTTGTCTAAAAGGGTCCTTCTTATGGGATGATGGTTTTGACTCCTCTACTTAATGCTTTTCCATTACAATTAATTTGAAAGCTTCAGGTCCATTCTCTGGATTTAAATTCATCAGGGAAGTCAGAGAAAGTACGCACACAAGTATTGTTGGCAGATTATGTGACCACTGAAACACTGGATTGTGACCAACAGTCACTGCTCTTAAATCCTCTCTAGTTGCATACCATGACTGTAAAAGTGACACTTACAATGACCTGCTGGAGCTCTATTCTGGGTAGGTACTTCAAATCTAACTCTATTCAGATATCCATACTTGCATGAGTCAAATATTCAAGACAGAGAGCAGATAACAGGGATGGAGACAGGAAAAGAAAAAAAAAAAAAAAAAGAAATCAAGGAAGGACTTGAAAACTGCAGTACTGCAGTGAAAGAGGAGGCAAAAGGAACAGAGATCATGAAAAGCACATTCAGGCAAAATAAGGAGGACAATGAGGCAGGAAATATTCCCCCCCACCTCTACTTGAAGCCATGGGAGACCTTTTCTTCTTAATAAGGATCACTTCCCTACGAGCTCTGGCTCTGCATAGTGAGAGCTTTAGTCTTTTCTGTCTTTTAACTACAAATTTGTGGGATGTAGGATTAGACAGTCACTGTCATGTATGAGCTAAGCAGTCCTGAAATAGGGACAGGACCTAGATCCAATCTTTGTTCTTCTTGTTATAACTTGTGGCAAGTTAAAAAATTACATGTTCTTACAATTACTTTACAATAAATTCTGTTAAAGTAGAATGAAACAGCTATTATCTTCTTAAATAAAGGAAAGTTGGTTTTATTGGTTTCAGATAAGAATAACTTCCCCTAGTCATTTTATACAGAGTACGGGTGGTGTGGCACCCATTATTTGGGAGAAAAAAAAACCAACCAAACAAAACAAAACACCACCAAAACCCCAAAGCAACAGAAAAATGGAAAACCTTGAAAATAAATGTTCTATTTAATATGGACATGGCTTTTATCTTATGTAAAACCATTTGACTATCTTGCCTGTCAATTAGACAGAGGAAAATTTGATGTATTTGTTTTCTTAACTTACCCAGATGAATGAGTGAATGAGTGAACAAGTAATGTGGCTGCTTGCTCCCTCAATACGTGTTCCATAATACCAAAATGGGCTTACTTTTGGCTGAGGGAAAATATTTGAACAAATGAGTAGGCAGCCATTGTATCCAATACCAGGAATCAGCCATCTGGATTTAACATCAGGTGCCCGAAGAAAGAACAGAAAAGCTCTTTGTCCTACATAAATCTCCAGAGAAAGTTTTGATCCAGATCCTCAGTCGGATGCTGCTTTGGATACCACTGAAGGCTTACCTTCCATTATTTATTAGTGTTGTCTGATTCTGGATTTTCAATGATCCTGCTATTCTGTTCCTATGGTTGTGGTGTTTGTTTTCTCTTCATTTGTCAAATCAATAATGGCAGAGGAAATACTAACCTTCAGTGTTCTACAGATATCTTTATATCTTTCCTGTCAAACTGTACAGAAACTCGAGGGAAAAAGAACCCTCTTTTCAGTCCCATTCCTTTGCCAGAATATTTCTGTTTTCTGGAAGGGATCAGCAAGATATTCAAGCAGAAACTGTCAGATAAGACAAGCTGTCAATTAACACAGATCTTACTGATTTAGTCAGGAGGGAGTATTTCTTTTGTGTCAGGTAGAACTCCTACTTTCAGACCAAAAGTCTCAGTTTAAACATCATCAGGAGCTCTTGTGCAGGAAGAGTACACTGGAAGATCAAACACTGGATGGGGAGAGTCCTCTAAACCATTAGGTCTGCTGGAGTGTCTGACCATCATTTGACAGACACACAGCTGGGCCACATGGTATAATAAAGTTCAAGCACTGTAACAGAGTTTCTTTACTGGGAGCACACACAAAAGTTTTGTTTTGTTTTGTTTTTCTAATAATATATTGCCAGAAATATCCAAGCTGTTATTTTTATCCTTTTTTTTTTTTTTTTTTTTCCCCAAAGCTCTAAAATGATGCTAAAACCATATGACTTGCAGAGATGTACCTTAAAGTCTAATTGCTCTCTTTTTCAAATACAGTTTAGAGAAATTACCAGTATAACTGCTGCTGAGGTTACTAAGGAACACATACAGTGCCAGTTCACCAGGAGGGTGTGAATACATTTTAAAAATTACTGATTTCTTTCTCTCTTCCTTTTCAGAGAGACAATACAACATAAGGCAGATAAACAGTGTTTAGGACCCAAGCTTTATGCAAGAACATATATTGCTTAAGCAGAGAACAGACATCCATGTGTATTTGCACATCTGTATGCAAACATAGCTTCAGACCTTAAGATCAAACTATACCTCAGGATTGTATATGTAAGGCTCAGACTGCAGCTTTTGCATAGATATATGTGCTTACATGTTTATTATTCCTGTTTTGCCTTCCAAACAGAATTTCCCTGGAATGTTAATAGATGACACTCTTGCAGCCTCAAGGTGATCTTGAGATGTAATGGATTTTGCATTGTTCTCATGTATAACCAGCCACAGAATGCAGGATATATGACTGAGCTTTCTAAGCCTTGTAGTAAAAATATAATATCTTAGAATACTCATAATCATAAAGTTAATTTGAATTCTCATGTGTAGCTTGAAATCTGGCTTTCCTGGAGCAGGCATATAGCTATAAAAGAAGAAACATCATTTTTCAAGGACAGGGGTTAAATATTTCATTTGTGTATCTGTGATAATTATTTTCATGTTATGTAATACATCCAACATTTCTTTGGCACAGTGCCAATGCATATGCTTCCTTTAAAAAGACCATTAATCTAGAGATTTATTAGAAATCTCTTTCCTGAACTATTTAAATTGTTGAACAGTTCATTTTCTTCCTTTAGATGGGTAGCTGCATTTTCAGTGTTTGTAAATGTAATTCAGTGTTGGCACAATTGAGTTTTCCATAGCTAACTACTCAGAAGTACAGTAAAAAACATGCAGATTTTGTAATGACAATATTCTGTAAATGAATCCTAAAGTGAAAACTGCAGTCCATCTTTGGAAAGGCCACTGAATGACAATGCTGCCTTTGAAGTAAGATAAAACGATTTTTCATAATAGCTTTGCACTGAAATATATAAAAATATATTTTAACTCAGTTAACTGAGATTTCTTTACCACTCTGTTTCCATCTCTGAATTGCAGAGCAATCCACTTTCCATAGGTGAATAACAGAATTACATTAATTGAATAATGCAATTCTATGCATATAAAATATCATTTCATCCCTCATTGCAATGTTCTGTTTCCAAGAGTGCCCAGTAGCAGGTAACAAGTGAAAGATACAAAACAGAAAGTTTCTGTAGTGTATTGCTTCACATGATGATTCCTCAGAAAGATCAAACATGCCAGATGTTAAACAAATATCCATTGAACTATTTTCCTTTTGAGAACACTTAAAAGATTACACTGCAGAAATGGTTTACATTTCCTGTAATATAATTTGCAATGTATAAAGTAATGTTAGAAACTCAGTTTGAGATGAATGCCCAGAAGCAAAACTTTATTACAATATGTTTTCAGGTCAACCAAGGATGAAAGGATAAGGAAAACTTGCTACTAGAAATACTTTTCAATACTGGGCAAGTCTCATCTTGTAGCCTTCTTCCCTCAACTTAACTTAGAAGGAGCCGAGGCAAATGAGGTAGCAGAGGATTGCCTATGTTTGTTCCTTGAAATTACTGCAGTGTGGTTTGCTACTCTGAGACAAAGATGTACTGTCCTTCTCGACCTTCTTTTCTTGCAGTTTGGTCATTTTGTGGAAGGATGGGCTCTCTGCCATGAGCATTGAGTTGCAAAAACATAACAACACAACATATGACCCGTTAATTTTGGAAGTGACTGTCTATGATAAATAAATATTATTTCTTGTTCTACGTGCATTATTTTGTTCTGTATTCATGATAGTGAAGTAGACAATGTCAGTCACTGCAGGTGCAGTGATGCTCTGGAATTACTGATGCCTAACTACATAGGTTTTCTCAGGTATGCATTTCCCTGAACTCTGTCAATATGTGCCTCATTTGGAGGTTGACTATACAGTTGCTTGACAATAACTGCTGTTGAAAATCATAGGCACAGAAACACACACTTAACGGGTCAGAATGCATGGAATTTCTTCACTGTGACATAGCTATTTTAGAAAAAAATGCAGCATGAAATGTAGCATTTATTTTCTATTTGTTTTTGGCTCCCTTTCACTTGTATGCTCACAATGATCAAAATGCTTGTTCTGGGAAGATACTAACACACCCTTCTCCTCCCAAATACCCCAAATCCAAAATATACATGAAGAAGTTGAAAAAAATGCTTCAAAGCCACAGAAAAGGGAATTTCAGGCTGCTGAAAATTAAATAGTTCAAAAATATTACAAAAAAATGTCCACGATGTTTCCAAATATTTATATGGAAATATTTGTCCATGAGAGCTCAGAGGATGTCTCTTTTTTGTGCTTCATGTCCCCTCTCAGTTAGGCACAGATGACATGGCAAAGGAAGATATATGTTACAAAAGCCAAAGAGACAGATAACCCAAGAAGGGAACAAATAAAGGACCTTAAGGGACACACCGCAAGCAGAGGCTTCTAATGTTTTAGCAGGAGATTGTTGCCTGGGTAGTAGCTGGCCAAGAAGTCTGGACCTATGAATTATTAGATGAAATGCAGGAATGGACTGATGTCCTGGAACTGCCTGGGCAAAGACACCGGGGTAAGGCAAAGAAAGTGGGAGAAAAAGAGGACAAATCAAATAATGGTTAGAACTGAGTCACAAGGAAAGAAATGCCACTGATGGGGTTGATGAGCCGGGTGTGTATCAGTTATAAATCTCTATTTGTTTTATAATCTAATGGTAGACTATTTTTCTCTCCTGATAAATGATTATATAAATTTGAGCTATGCTATGCTGACGAAAGCCTCAGAAATATAACTTCTGTTTTTTTGGGTAATCATCCTAGTCATCATAGCATTTTAGAGAATATGAGGACTACCCTGTAGATCAGGCATCTGAGTGGGACGGGTCAAGCAGTCGAATAGGATTCTGGGCTATGAATCCCAGTTTTGAGAAGCCACCTCATCCAGAAAGTAAAGTTGTGCAGACCAACCCATCTATTCAGTACTTCCTAATGATTCATTTCCATTCTGCATGTCTGGTGTGACACCTGCTGCCAGCTGCCTCGGGCTTCCCGTTCTACAGGGACTGGAGGGAAAATGGGGACCTAATTTAGATTTTCTTTCCTGAAGCCACATGCCTAATTTACAGTCTTTTCTTTGTCAGCAGTAATATCTAAATCTCATCCAAGCCTTAGTGCTTGCATACAAACATTACTTGGCAATTTTTTGGCAGAGCAGGGATACAAACCTGTTCTCCTGGGGAACACGCAACTCCCTTAGTCACGGGACCTTCTTTTGTTAATCTCAGCACTTCTGGGTTCTTCCCCTGTGCATCTTCTTGTTGATGAAAAATGATGCAGTGGGCTCTGCATATGAGATGCCTTCACCTGTGACACTTTGATTCACACACACCCCCCCCGCCAAAAAAAAAAAAAAGAAAGCAGGATTCTTCTACAGGCAAAAGATATGAGACGAAAAAATTGTGTGATCTTGTAAGTAAAATCTGAATCTTAATATGTGGGATCAAATTAAAATTGCACAGGCAGATTTTTATTTTTTTAAATATAATTTTATAACATGAATTTTGTTATCTTAACCTACTTTATGTGTGTTATGTATAATGTTTGTGAATATTTACATTGGATTTTATATTGGACTGACTTTCTACCACTTCCCCTTCTCCCCATTCACTTGTAAACTCTGTTTACAAACAGAGCAACACAAACAAGCGTATAGTATAAGTGCTTTTGGGGAATTTCTTACAAAATAAATTCCATTCTTAATTAATTCTATACCAAAATGGCCAAAGAAAAATCCTTCATATAGAATACAGAACTGTCATTTTTTCTCAGGTCTTCAAAAAGCTGTCAGTCTAGCATCTTTATTTGCTTATTTCATTTGAAAAACACTGGAAATTCTTTCCAATGAAAACAGGAGGTGATGACATATTTAGGCATATTTTTCTGGGTTTACTTGTAAATTTTTTACATCACTGGAATTTTAGCAAAAGTAATTAAAAAGTAGCTCTAGCTTGGCCAGACTACATGCTGCTTGTGTCACAATTTTATGATGCCAGTGTGTGTTTCACCTACATAGAAGTGATTTATCAACCTTGCTACATGTGTGTCTAAAAAAAAGGACCTGAACCTAACACCTCCTCACTTGTACGGAAGGAATTATTACTGGTATTGTATACTTTTAAAGAGGCATTTATCTTGTAAAGAAACATACACACTAAAGGGAAATAATCCATCTAGCAGTTTTCAGATTTGCATACCATTTGTGACCTTTTCTAAATCATGATCTTCCTAGGAAGCTTACCACATTTGCCACAGTTTCCTCGGCATGAGACCACACATGCTTTAAATTGATACAAGAAGATTATTTGAGAAGGCCAGTTGTAGCTGTCACAGGGAAACAAAAATAGGTTCTTCAAACAGAAAGCCTGTTGCTTTCAAGAGTTTTTGCTAAGCAGATGTGGCTTCAACCACAGTTTGAATTTACGTCTCGCCTTCAAAGTTCAGGAATGTTTCAAAACAGTTTTGCGATACACTCCTCTCCAGTTATGTCTCGTGGTTGCCATTCAAAAGATAATCACTCTCTGTTGGTATTTTAATGGTATTCATCAGAGGAGGGAGGGACTGAGGAGCCTGCTAAATCTTACCAATTTCTCTACCGTGAAGGCAAAGCTGTACGCAGCAGACCGCGACGCGGGTGGCAGAGGACAGGTCTGGAGCCTGTTCCCAGCTCAGCTACCAGTCCTCGGGCTGGTCCTTGGAAGCTGGTGTGCACAGCTGTGGGCTTCTGAACTGCATCTGCAAAAAGGCAGTAGAAAGCCTGACTTCCATTATTCATATTGTTATTTCTAATATTGTTATTTGTTATATCCGTGCTTGGCTATTCGTGTCTGTTCCTACATATGGAAGCTTTTGTGTGTTAAATGAAGAGCATCAGCTGTTGCAGCTGAGGTCCTTGGGATGTCATATATACTTATGGTAACAACACTATCTCAAGGTGCCATTTTCTTTGTCGAGGAAGATTATGAGGAAAAGAGGCTCATCTGGCATTAATAGTGAAAAATATTAAAAAGCAAAGTGTAAAAAGATATGGATTGCACCTACCAATGCACAGTTCAGATCTATAGGCAAATAAGTAATTGTTCAGCAGAAAAATGGCTTATTGTGAACAATGAAGTTTTAATTCAGTGATCTTTTTTTTTCTATGGGATCTCTTTAATGTTATTTGTATTACTTTAAAAATATTTTTATTACTCAGAAATGTTTTATGTATCATCTTTTCCATTAAAAAACACTAAAATAAACATTCTGCTTGTCATCTAGTTTGTAATGCAACTTGGAAAATACAGGAAGGATATTGCACTGTTTTCACACTTGTCCCTTTCTCATTTTCCTACAGCACACTGCAAATCTGTGCCACCGTCTGTCTCTTCAGGGAAACTCCGGTGATATGTTCTGGTAAGAAAAGATGAAATATATGTGTGAGATGAATGAGGCAGTAGTGAAGCAAAATCCTGAACACTTAGAAACAAAGGAAGTGAAAGAAACTTCTTGTATCTGAGACTGTAAGACATCCTCTAATTGTCTTGATGCTTGAATTATATGAATTTGCAATAGAGTAGCAAGTGCTCCGATTACTTTTATTATTTGAATTTAAGTGCTCTACACTCCAGACAGAGAGCAGCCATGTTCCAGTGCAGGCTATCTTAACATCTTCTCAAATGCATCTTCTATTTGCAAAGGTTCTGAATGCACAGAGTGTTCTTAGGAGTTCAATTAAAGACCTTGCCTGTAAATTCAAGAACAAAACCAACACAAAAAGTACAACTCAGCTTCTGTGGAGGTATGATGTTGCCAGCAACAAATGTGGAAAAAGCCATTAAAATTATTATGAAGCCAAATAAATGCTCGTGATTATTGGAATATTTGCACTGGTTGTTCATACAATTTCAGCAAAATCAACACCTACATCAAACATATGACAATTAAACTTCAAAGAGTGTTTGGTTATAAAATAGGTGGAAAACCTGAAAATTTAAGTGGACTGCTATCAGTGTGCATTTTCAATTTTGTTGCTTGGAAAGGTGAAGTTTGTATAATTTCTGACTAAATTGTGGCTGAATTATTTTAACTCTTAAAAATCAAGTTTTAATTCTGAATCCACATTTAGCACATTTAGAGGCTGTTTTCTGTAAACAGTTGTTCAAATAGACTTATGCTCTTTGTTTCTCCTGCCAATAAAAAACTTAGTTATAATATGGTGCAAAAGTGATCATGATTAGGATGCATGCAAAATAAGCACAATCTGGAATTAAATTCCTAATGAACATTTATATAATACTGTACTTGTGTGACCTGAGGTACACTCCTAGGGTTATACTAGCAGTAGGAAACAGCTGATGTGAAGACTGTGCCTTGATTTTATTGAAGAAATATACTGTCAACAGAAGGGCAGTCATTTACAGCCACAAAACCCCAAGGCTCTCTTGCAACATCTTGCTTGTCTGTGGAAGAGGTGAGTATTCCACTTCTTCCCCACAGTTTTCACATCCCAGCCACCACTCATGCTCCTGCTGGAGCACCTGACTTTCATTAGCAGGTCTTCATCACATCCTTTTTGTGTGCTTTATTGTACAGAACTTTTAGTGCTCATGGATAGTTGCTGCTGCATTTCATGCCCTCCCAAATGTAATACATTGCAATGGTGGATAAAGGTAGTGAAGGCAATACAAAGAAACAAGACTATAAGAGGGATTCAGTTGCCTAAATGAAGGTGCTCAGTGTCATTTAGGATGCCTTCCACCACCCAAGATAACTGCAGAGGGCTGACAGAGGACTTGGACTCTGTCATCCCTCTGGAGCAGCAGCAGAAAGTGCGCAATGCCTGAAATGACACTTTGGGTAAGCAAATCCCACACTGTCAGTCCTATCGATTTACAATCCTTAGCGCTGGCATCTTAAAACTTTTCAAGCTTTTCATAGGCTTCACGCTGGTCAAGAACTGAGGAACTGAAGGACAGTAGTAGCACAGCTTTCCAGGTTAGTACAGGACAATCCTCAAAGCAGAATTAAGAGAACAGAAAGGGGGTTTTCTTCAAATGCTAGACTATAATATAAACGATCATCTGGGATGGCTGATGGAAGAAGCTGACCCCTTGTTTTCAGTAATGAATGAGAGATGGAAGATGAGACATGGTACTTAATGACTAAGGAAATTCATAGAGAAGTATGATATGACCAAAAGACCAGATTAGGGAACTTCTCTCTGTAGGAGCATTCAGAAGAGACTTAACTGAGGAAAAGACTGCATATATGAAGGACAAAGAAAATGATGTTTTCTCCTCCAGACATAAAATTAGGAGAACCTGGATGATGAAAATGTCAAAGGCTTTGAGATGCCATGTAAGAACAAGCGTAATATTTAGACACTGATTTGACAAAGGGTCTTGACTGAGATCTGAGTCAAAGATGCTGCCCAGGACTCTGGGCAGGTATAGGCAGACTGGCAGCATTCCTCTCTGTGAATGAGAGAATGGGGAAGTACACCAAACATGCTTAGAAAATCCCTAAGCAGTCCACTCAGTGAAAAATTCCTGAAGATGAAAAGCTAGCCACTTGCAGCCCTTCCGTTTTGCAACAATTTTATTGGACTGTTATAGGTTTGTGGCTACCTTCAGCAGGGTTTTATGTGGCAGCCATGCCTAAAGTGTATTCCTGAGTCTGTACTCAATTCTGCAAGACCTTTTGTAGCTTCAGTAGCATACTGAGCTCAGGTTTCTAGCAGACATGACAAGGAGGTAAAAAAAAAAGGAGAAAAAAAAAAAAAAAAGGGTTATTTGAGACAAACCCCAGTTGATTTACCTCAAAAGGTTTTCTCTTCTCCAGGAGATAGCACATCTAAGATAGAATGACATAAGTGCTGAATCAACCTGATGGTTTTCCAGTTCAGCACAGGCTCTTATTGATGCTGTAACAGTGCTGCTGCATAGAATGATCTTTTGGATACCTCAAGAATTTTAAGACACTTGTCAGCTGCATTTTGGAGATCCTATTTGTAACACAGGACTCTTTGGATTCAAAAAGCTTTACACATTAGGTTTTTGGCTTCAGACAGAAGCTCACTATTGCATTCTTTTGCACTGAATAGAAGCTTTTACAGTGTAAATGTGCCCTTATCTAATTCATAGGGTTACTTCCAGCCAGCCGACACAACTGCATGTTACTGTGCAGTTGTTAAGAGGTTATTTTATTTCATCTTGAACAGTTTGGGGGTTTTTCTTTAGTTTTGTCTTCCATCAGGCTAAGTTGAAGAAAGGCTGGAGGTATGGGGTATGTACAAATACACTTTATTTAGGTCTTTCTTTGATATGAATCCTTACATCACTGAAGTTATTGAATTAGATCTTGCCATAACATATTTGTTGCTGATTCTGGCCTGACTTTTTTGTTGATGATTGATTATACCTTTCTGTTTCATTATAACTTCCATTCAAAAATAGTTGCAATGCACTATTTTATTTACAAAAACTTTTATTTATAGAAGCTCTCAATTTAATCATCTAGTTGAATGCAGAATTTTCCGGAATGCTGTGGCTATTCCAAAGCACTGAATTCCCTATTCCCTTTCCTCCACTGCTCCTTCCTCTGTGCCCAGGCACATGGGACACCTCCTCACTTCTGCCAGCTCTGCCTTTCACGGGATCCCCAGTGAAAAGATAATTCAGCTTCTGAAGTGACACACATGAGTTAATCCAGCAAAAGAATTAGTATTTTTCAGCTGGTTTTATAAACTGAAGTGACTCACCAGTAAGTCAGAGCTGGCACAACAAATAGGGCAGGACACTGCACCTACAAACAGGTCTTAACCTGGTGGATCCAGAGCAGGGAGATGAAGAAGCTGAACCACCCCTTTGGGAGGTGCAGGATTGCTTGAGTGCTTTAGCTGAGCTTGGCTGTCTAACTGCAGACAGGGGTTAATTAATAGCAATTGTCTGAGCTGGACTTGTCTTGGACCAGAGTTCAAACAGAGACGTGTCCTTTAATGCAAGGAGCCACGTGTGCAGCTTCTGCTGTCCTTGAAAGGAAGGCCAGGTTCACGGGCACTGCTTCTTGTTAAAGTCTCCAGGACAGTGGCTCAAAGAAGAAGTTATCAGCTACATTCCCTCCTGTAGCACTCTATTAAAAAAAAAAAAAAAAAAAAAATTCCTTGTTGTTACTGACAAATCTATCATTAAAATGTTCTGAGAAAGCAGCTTGGTATTATATAGCTGTAAGTAATATGTTATATTATTTGTATTTTTGGGACTCCATCTGAACTGAAAGATCCATGAAAATGTTGCCTGGACAGGGCGGTGAATCACTCAAACAGTAAGACCTTCCCCTTCTGTTGAGGTATTCCTACTGTGTAGGGAACAATGTAAACAAGGAGAAAGAAAGCACTAAGAGAGTATTTCTGTAGGCTAGTGGTTAGGCCACTCATCTAAGAGAGAGCCCTGGGCTCCAGTTCTCTGATCTGCTGATACAAATGGATATTGAGTATCAGCTCCAGATGAAGTCTCAGGCACTGAGGCTAGGACACGGAACTCCCAAGCCTTGTCAGTGGCTGCACTGGATTGCAGATTCTTCATTCTTTTCTGCCTACAAGCACAAGGTCATTAGTGTTTTTGTAGAGTCCTCACTTGTCTCAGCCCAGCCCGGACTACTGTCTGGTAACAAGCACAATATCCAGGCAGCGTAGGTTTGGATGCCTTTGGGCAAAAGATTCCAGTGTTTGCCACCTGGGTTGTTGCAGGTCAGTGAATGGTATTTGGGACAAAGTGGGTTCAGCACAAAGTGTTTCTGTCAGGGGTGGTGCAGCAATGTGCTTCTTCCCATCTGTCCCTGATTCCCCACCTGTCCTCTTTTGCTGGTCTGAGTCTTTTGTGACAATCATCATGAGAGTGTATTGCCTAAAACACATTCAAAAGAGACATGCTGTTATGATTGGCCTGATTTCTATGTATGCTGTGCATGTGGTGGTCAGTAGTAGGATAAGGATAGTGGTACATCTTGGAGTGGGGGGGATCAGTGTGGTACAACCTCCTCATAGGCAGGGAGGAATGGAAAGTGATAGGCCAAGACAGCAAGGAGCCCCCAAAACTTCTAGGAGTGCTGGTAAACCAGCACCGGGACTCATTTGGGGACATGAGCAGTGGGCGTGAGACAGCATGAATCTTGACTGAGTAGTGCTAGGCCAGATCTGAGCAGGGAACAGAACAAATTCATGCAGGGAAGACAACACTCAGTTGAGTCAAATGCCCTTCATCTTTTTTCTAAAACATAGGGTTATTTCCTTCTCTGGGTGATTAATTTAACAGCAGCCCTTCTACCTCACCTTTTTGCAGTTAGTATAGCTACACATTGATATACCTACAAGCTGTTTATCTCATGAGTTACAGACCTTCTCACAGGAGATCTAGAGATAGAAATACGGCACTCTTAGTTAAGACAATTTATCTCGAAAGAAGAAAATTCAGGACTAAGAGGCATGATAAAGTCACTGTGGCGTAAGAGGTTATTGCACACTAAATTTGGGTCTGTAGCTGTTGATATCCATCTCTGTGAATGGTCTTAGCCAACCCTTCACATGTCAGACCCTACATGAGAAAGGCTTAAACTGTGGTGCATCATGGTACAGTCAAGGTTGGCTAAGTTTCTGAACAGAGATAATTGTTCTGCGTTACCTCATAGATGGCAACTTGATAATCTACAGTCTAGGCCCTGGCCTAGGATCTCTTCCAGCACTCTGCAAAACCTACCTTTCTGATAAATCTCTAGGCTTTGAAAGGCTATGTGTTCATAACACCTTGTGACCAGCTTCTCTTAGAAATTAAGGAGCATTTTTCATGTGAACATAAACATGAATGTAGTGTAATTCAATGAACTTCATTGAAGTACTTCTGGATTTACTTTGGTATAGTTGACAGCAGAGTTTGGCTCTATATGTGTTGGCATGCACTCTATGGGACATTGTGAGAAAAAACAACAAAGTTATCCTTCTTAAACCATGTTTCAGCTTGCTGGTGGATCTGAGCTTTAAACACTACACTCTAGTCTAATGCCAGAAATTTTACCTAGTTTCAGATCTCCCCATTGTAAGTTGTCTGCCAAGTCTTGAAGACTGTAGGTGTAAAATAAGGAGTTTTACACTCTAAGACTTGCCAGGCAAAGTAGAGTCCATGCCTCTCTTGTATTAATGACTTATAGTGTAGCATGTCTGGAAAACTAAGGCTTTAATTAGCAAAACATAGAGAATGCTTTAAAACATAGCCAATTTTGTTACGTTAGTGATACTTCTTAGAATACAAGTTTGAAAAGGTTTCATTTACTCTTACTGAAGGAAAAAAAAGCTAATTTAGTATCATGCTGAAAGTTTTGATTCCTTCTGCTTAGCCAGAGAACAGGTATATGCAAAAGCAAGATTTGTTATACATGATGTAACTGTGTATGTATGTATCTTACCTACATTTAGCCATTGTGAGCAAGTTCTTTGTCCTAGTTATTGACTGAAGGCTAGCTGCCTGTATGAATAGGAGTATAGCCTAGATATTGATTACACTCCTTTAGTCAATACACATTAACTTACATCTGGAACAGTGCATCCAGTTATGGGCCTCCAGTACAAGAAAGACACTGAAAAATGGCAAATCATGCCTGACAAATTTGGTGGCCTTCTCTAACAGGGTTAGAGCATTGGTGAATAAGGCAAGAGCAATTGACATAATCTACATGGACTTTTGCAAAGATTTTGACACTGTCCTGCACGACATCCTTGTCTCTAATTTGGAGAGACATGGATTTGACAGATAGACCACTCCGTGGATAAGGAATTGGCTAGATGGTCTCACTCAAAGAAATGCGCTTAACGGCTCAATGTCCAAGCAGAGAGCAGTGATGAGTGGCGTTCTTCAGGGGGCTGTGTTGGCATCATCACCATTTAACATCTTTGTTGGTGACACGGCCAGTGGGACCGAGCTCACCCTCGGCCAGTTCGCCAACGACACCGAGCTGTGTGAGGCGGTGACATGCTGGAGGGCAGGGATGCCATCCAGAGGGAGCTGGGCAGGCTGGAGAGGTGGGACCGTGCAAACCTCATGAAGTTCAACAAGGCCAAGTGCAAGGTCCTGCCCATGGGTTGGGGCAATCCCAAGATCCCAAGCAGAGATACGCCCAAACTGGGCAATGATTGGATTGAGAGCAGCCTTGAGGAGAAGGACTTGGGGGTAGTAGTGGGTGGAAAACTGAATACGAGCCAGAAATGTGTGCTCACAGCCCAGAAAGGGGGGTTGGAACTAGAGGACCTTTAAGGTTCCTTCCACCCTAAACCAGTCTATGATTCTGTCATAAACTGCAGCAAGTTCAGCAGAGAACCAGCAAGATATCTTGAGGCTGGAACAATTACCTGGTGAGGAGAGGCTGAGGGAACTGGGCTGGTTCAGCCTGCACATGAAACACCTTTTAAGAGCAGCATTCCAATACCTACAAGAAAGTTACTGTGAAGAGAGATCAAGGCTGAGCTGCACAGTGGGACAATGAGAAATAATTATAATTACTTGAAACAGGGAGATTCCAACTAGATATAAGGAAAAATTGTCTTCATGGGGATAACTTTTCGTTGGAACTGGTAAACTTGAAAGGCTGTGGAACTGAGCAACCTGATTTGAATCTAGCATTGACACTGCTTTGAGCAGGAGTCTGCCCTAGAGGCCTCTTTGAGGTCCCTCCAAACCGGAATGAATCTGTGATGCTGTGATCTTACAGCTTCATTTGCATCAGTGACAGTGAATGTAGCAAGCTACCAAAACAAGATGGAAGCTTATTTTGTCCGGATGCAAATTCTGATACATTGTGTAATTTAAAGCAATAACAAATGACTAACATAATCTCGAGGTAGATTTTGCTGCTCTTGAGTTGGTTATGAAGTCATTAATGTCAAGCAAAATTAAATGAGTGTAGGCTTCATTAAATTACTTCTGATTTACTAAGCAACATAAATAGCTGTATGAGCTTAAACAGTTATACTACCAACTGAAAGAAGACCTTAAAAAACAAATGTATAAGAATGAAGAGAACAAAAGCTGAAAAATTAAGGGCCAAGTTGTCTTCATTATTTTCCATGATGTTTCAATATATTTTGGACATTTAAATTAGTGGTTTATTCCTCCATTCTCTGGGTCACATTTGAACTTCACAAACACTGTCTACCCTGTAGCTGCAGTTTGAATTTCAGGATGCTTGGTAGACCTATCACCTGGTGTCTGGGACACCAGTCTGGTTTTAGCCTCAGCTCAGGTTGTCTAAAATTCAAGTAATACTAGGGTTGATAATGGACTCCAAGTATTCTGCAGGGCAAAACCATCCTTGGCTCGTCTGCTTAGGCTTATCTCTGCTAAGGCCGATGCGATAGCTGGAAGCCTTGATTTGGCAGGGCTCCAATTTAGTGTGAGTTTTGGATTTTTCTACATTCTCTCTGGAATATAAACATGGCCTAACTTGAGTAAGGCAAATATCATACACAGACATTTATTATGGTCTCTGGTCAACCCCTTGGGACGGTTTACAAAGCAATGCAGGTGCAGTAGTTTAAACGGCAGTCAGTGTTCAATATTCTTGTGGAAAAGTCTTCTGTCTTGTGGCATTAATATGCAATGGGCTAGTTGTATATGAAGATGTGCATTCAAATTGCAGTTGCATTCACACTTAACTGCCAAAAGCAGTGTGATATACTTTTAAATTTTGCTTATTATGGATTCAAATGCCATTATTCTTATTGATCTGACTATAAAGCACCACAGAGAAATCCGACCGGGAATTAAAAACTGACCCTGATATCTTCAGTAGCATACAAGTGTTATACATGGATACCACTGCTAATTTTGAGGGGGAAAATTAACTGACTCACTGTTGATCTTGTTAAGAACAGCAGTGGATAAATGGCTGGGCTAACATAGATTTCTAAGAGGGAACCTTAATTTTACTTGGCTTACGCTGCAATTATTGTAAAAACAGCTAGATAAAAAGACTCATTAATCTACTTTCTTTCAGTGTTTTCAAACATGCTACAACATAAAATGCCTCATAAAATTATTAAGATTATTTATTTTACAGTCTCAGTGCCTTTACGTGTCTAAATGGCTCCCAGCCAGCAGTCTACTCAGAGTAGTGGTTAATGTGTGCAGGCAAAAAAAAAAAAAAAAAATTTTTTTAAAGTAACTTGCTAGAGTATTCTGGTTTGTATGTTGAGAATTCTCACATAAGGTAAACTCACTCATATTTCCAGGAAATTCTATGGGTAAGAAGCACAAGATACTTTTAAAAATCCAAGACTGTTTCCTTTTTGATTTTGTAAAATATTGATGGGTAATATTTTCTTTAGGTGCACCCCACTATCATCTTGTAACATAAAGATGCAGAAAGAAGTGGGAGAAACTGATTTTAAAACAGGTATTTTGGTGAAACATAGCAGTCCTGGATCAAAACCCAAGCAAACTACTTATCTTTCCCAAAATATGATCCGCTATAGCCAACAATTAACTCATATCGTGCAAAAGCTGATTAGTCAGGATTTTAACTCTTTCACTTAGTAGGTCTTTATGAGTCTCATTTTGCCTCTCAGGCTCAGACAATCACTCCTCAAGGCATGCCTTTGATTCTAGTTGCTCTATATAGACTCTACTCAAGATGACTAAAACTTCCAGAATCTGTTTTGATGTGTTATATTTAATATTCTAAAGATAACTGCAGGCTTGATTTTGGTTGCCAAGACTTTGTAGCCAGTAAATTTTGAAACCAAAAAAACAGAAGATAAACCACAGATACAACCTCAACAATTTCTTAATTAACAGAAACCACCCTCAAGTTGTGTTTTTAAATGGAAAGGTGTTCTCTTTCTTCCCATTTTCATCACTGTGGCTGCTTTAAATCTACATGCTCTAATTACCATAGAGTATATGTCCACAAACACACGGATCAGTCTCAGCGTTGGTGCTAGTAATTAAATCATAGTACAGGGTGCGATTCTACAACCCTTGTGTTGTGAATCCATGTACCCAGGCTATAACACAGTAAGATTAATTTAATTATTTTGGTTTAGGTTACCAGGGGCTATATAACATTCTGTATAGTTTCTCAGAGACCTTCAGTATTCTAAAACTTAGAGGACTGATTCAAAGAATCCTGGTATTATGAAACTTAGACCTCTGCATTGCTCTGTAAGAGCTATATCACATCCTCCAAATGGGAACCACAGGACATAGCAACTTAAGTGAGAGCAGCTTATAACAGTTGATAGAAGATACTGGAGAGAAGAATATATTTTAACTCATTGCATCATATAGTAATTTACATTAGAATTTTACCTCTGGAGGTCCACTATTCCAAACCGCTTCTCAAAACTTGTTAGGGCAGATTGTCTAGTGCCATATACAGTTGAACTTTGAATGCGCCCAAGGGTGGAGATTCCACAACCTCTTTGAGCAACCTGTTTCAGTGGTTTATCAACTTCACTGTGAAGACTATTTTTCCTTGTACCTATACAGGATTTCCTGTGCTGAAATTTGTGTTCATTGCATCTCATTTGTCCACTGTATACACCTCTGAGAAAAGTTTGCCTCCATCTTCTCTATAACCCCTCCCATTCCCCTGTAAGTTGAAGACAACAATTAGATTCCCCTTTGACCTCTTCTTCAGGCTGAACAAAAGTTGTCTCTGCTTCTCTCTTTACTTCCCAGATCCTTTGATAATTTTTATGATCTTCCATTGGACTTGCTTTAGTATGTACAAGGGAGATTGCAACCAGATATAGCACTCCAAACACAATTTTACAAGTGTCAGAGGGGAACAGTCACTTTTCCTGAATGTTACACATTCTTGCTGATATAGTACAGGATGCTGTTGATCTGCTGCTGGCTCCTGTTCAGCTTGCCATCTATGATGCCTGGTAGTCTGATCAGGTTTCCATCCACTTTGTAGTTTACTCATCTAATCTATGTCTCTCTAAAGGAGAACTATGGGAGACTGACTGTATATAAAGCCTTACTAGAATCATCCACCCTACATATACCCAAAATAGAGCTCAGTCAAGGATTCCCCATTTAGCTGAGTATTCGTTCAATCCTAACATGCCTGGTTTCTTACACAATGGCATGAACTGCTCTTGTGCTTTCAGGAGATTGTCTTTTAAAGCCAGCTAACTTTTCTAGGCCCCTTTGCTCTTCAGGAAACCCTGA
This sequence comes from Tyto alba, assembly GCF_018691265.1. NCBI lineage: Eukaryota > Metazoa > Chordata > Aves > Strigiformes > Tytonidae > Tyto > Tyto alba. The sequence continues at coordinate 13,739,786 of NW_024881280.1, forward strand.
ATAATCTGAAATCAGATCTCTTAGAGCACAGAGTCATTATTCTGCTACTTGCTATCTTTGTTTCCCCCAGGTTCTTAAGCTCTACCATGTCATTGTCACTGCAGCCAATGCAGCCATAAACCTTCATATCAACTCTTATTTGTGAACAGTGGGTCCCTCTAGACGGTTAGTCCAACATCACCACCACAAAATTTTCCTTGATGAACTCCAAATATCTCCTGGATTGCTTGTGCCTCCTAATGTTGTCTTTCCAACAAAGGTCATGGTGGATAGATTTCCCTATGGGAACCAGGGCCTACCATTGTAAGGCTTATCCCAGCTGTTTATATAAGACTTTACACAATTCCTCCCATGCACTGGCAGATCTGTAGCAGACATCCATTGAAATGCCTCCTTTGTTGGCCTTCTTCCTTTTAATAAGTGACTAAATGTCATGGAAACACTTCTGTCAAAATGGGACTCACAGCCTGAAACAGTCTTCTGGACTAAGATGCTTGCAGGCATGTCTCAGTAGAGTGCTAACTCATTTTAGCGGGTTCACGCATGGACCTGATTCATCTCCCACCACCCTGGGATATCCACATCCCCCCATATAGATATGGCCTTGATCATGTGCTCTCGAATTGCCGCAGACTGTAAAGATGTGTGCAGAATTGGGTTCAGCTTCTTCCTCTCCCTACCACCTCTTCATCAGCTATGGTGTTTTAAAAATCACGATGATACTGATTTATGTCATTTTCATACAAATTATTTACCTCTTTTACATACAAAAATCTGAAAACTGTCAACAGGTGTTCAGCTTTGTCATAATGTCTTAAGTTCCAGGCACACAACAAAGCTGAACAATCTACAGTCCCTGACTAGAAAAAACCTAGACATCTGTAGACCATGGGTGCCTGCGGGGCTAAAGTTTTTGACAATTTTACTCTTAGTGCCTTAGTTCAGCGAAAACTCCACTTTAGGCACTCTGGATTTTAACCCTGGCTTTTAATCCTTTGAAATAGTAAACGAAGACACTGAATTTATTCAGGGACAACATATTTCTTATAGCAATGTGGTTCTACTCAAAGATGGTGTGAGGCAGCATCTGTACATATTCTCTCCTGAATCATTAGATCAGTTGGGCTAAATTAACCTTAGTCCAAGGGTAGTTTTCTACTTTGAAAATCCAATGTAAGTTCTCTTTTCTGTGGATCAATACCAGTGCTAATCGTGACAAATATAAAACATTTAAGGTAAAAGCTCTGCCATCCTATCGCTTTTAGTAATTGTGCCTTAAACTCAAATGTGAACCAACCAGAAAGGAACTCTCATTCAATTTAGTTATTTCTGCATTAACTCTGCAGTGCTAATAGAAACTAAGTGTAGTCAGACACTATTTTTGTCTGGAACTAAGAAACTCAGATGTTGAATGCTGACAGGGAACTGTTCTGCTGACTAAGAAGCTGCTTTTTATAGACAGTCATGTCTCATAGATGAGATACACTTAAAGCAGTGAGTCTGTATCCATGGTTGACACTGAATTAGCAGAAAATTCAGTATGTCTCTGATCATGTGTGGTGCTGAGATAATTGTGCACCTATTTCTGTCAGTGTTATGTTACATTTTTGGACATGACTCACCCATGTGACCCTCTTTCTGGAACGAAGTTGCTAGATTACTTTGTAATTTTCATTGTAACTGGAGATGTAACATATTATTGTGAGAAATCATGAGTTATTTTTTAATTATAACTGTATAATTTTTATATTTTTGGTTTGATATGCTCTGTGTAGGAGATGTAACAGTAATTTCTGACAGGTTTTTGTATTTGCAGGTGCTATTGGTGTAGCTATTATATATAGTCCAAGGACTTAAGCAAGACTGTAGGTAGTGATAATATCTTTTATTGGAGAAACTGACATAGCTAGAAGAGTTAGGCATACAAGCCACGCTTCTGGTCTAAACAGAAGTAACAGATGTCAAAGCTAAATGTAAGCTGAGCACAGGGTTTAACTAAACATGCATCAGTGAGACAATTGTGGAGAAGGAGAGACAGGTAGTTTTACCTTCCAGACAGTAACTGTCTACCCCTTTTTCTCCTCCACATAACCACATGACCTTATTCTCCAAGATAAGGTTCTGAAGAAAGGAAAATGAACAATTTTCTTATTAAAAGTTGATGAATTTTAATTGTTTCATATTACAGATCTAAGTCAAACATCCCTGAGGAGAAAGCCACACTATAGAGAAACAATTAATATAAAGTAAGTCAAAGATATTCCAGAAATATCCAGAAATCAGAAATTCTCTTTCAAAACACAGAAGATACCAAACAGAGACGTAGAGCACAACATTCTTATACTTTATTGATAGACAAAACCCACCTACAGAACACACTGTATATACCACCTGGCTTCTCTGTTGTGTACAGCAACCCTGGGGTCAGTTGTGCAGGGCCTTTTTTAACTAGAAATTAGACTGTGTGAGGTGATCTTTTTACAGTGGATGCCAAATTGCCATTTCATGGTTGAAATTGTCTTCTGTTGTCTGAGAGCATTTTGAAGACAATCCTTACCAGCTTAACGATCTTACTGTTTTACTTAACTAAAAAGAAAGGTTAAGATGCATGGATTGTTGATGAAGAAATCAACGTCTCTGCCATTACCTAATAACAGCCATTTGGCAGCCTTTTGAAAGAGAAAAGCAGGTAAAGAGATGGTGAATAGTACATTTGTCATTAATTTGTCAAGTCAACATATTAATGTGATTTGGGTCAAGTTAGTGGTTGCTCAGCCAAGCATTCATGGCTTCACTAAACCTTGTGAGTAGTAGGAGAAACTGGGGAAGCCTGCAAGAAAGTTTAGTTTGGCAAAGAAGTGAAGAGCCAAATAAAGAAGAACTCCAGGGGGAGACCTTCTCCATCAACTTATATGACAGGGAGAGTGAGCAGGGGAGTTTGGTTATGGCAAGTCAGGAAATCGGCAAGGGGCAATAGTTAGCCCCAGTAGGAGAGCTCTGAGGCAGGAAACGGGAAAGACTGTGAGTCTGTTGACCTCCTGTTTTCAGAGTTCTTCTTTCATGAGCTCATAGGCCAATATCCTCATAGGTCTGCTAACAGTGAAAGACAGAAGTGTTTGTTTCTCAGGTTAGGGGCTCTAGTTTCTTTCATGTGGGTTCAACATTTTTATCGGCCTTAATGAAAGTTTCATTCATATGAGATAAAGAGAGCCGGCTCTCCCTTGAGTTTCCTGTGTAATCAGAAAGATAGAACTCTGTGTTTATGGTAAGGACAGAGGGACAGAGCGCTAAGTGTTGTCTCTAACTGTCTGCTCAGTCCATTACTTTTCCAGTAATTTGTAGGCATTAAACATAAACAAGGAAAGGAATGACTACAAAAGGCAGTGAGCATACTGCAACACTGATATCAGTCAGTTCAGTACTGACCATTGGTGGTCTTCTCTAGATGCATATCAGAAGTACAACACATAAAATTTCTACTCTTCATGAGTAATAGAGATTAGCTAGTGATGGAATACAGGTGGGTTCTGCTAGCATGCCCTTGGGTATTTCTATTAATCCTATTCCTTTTAGGATATCAGAAGGAGTGTACTAGGCACTGAGATTCCACATCCTACTGTCAAACTTGTCCTCTACAATAACAGTTAAAGAGCAAGCCTTCTGCTTGCTGAAAACAGCATTCCAGTACAAGTATCGTAGTTTCAACATTGTTTAATGTTAATTGATCAATTAATTTGATCAGAACAGGGTTCTTTACTGTACTTCCCCCTTCCTGCTAGCCTTCAGGTACACTGAGGTCAGTAGAGCTAATTTATATAGGAGTCTCCTAAAATGTGATCTGCTTGCATAGACATAGGCAGAGCTTTCACACGTAATTGGATGCATTAATATATTTTGCAGGTGAAATTTAAAGCACTCTGTTTAATATCAACTGTAAAATATATATGCAGTAAACATCTATTCCTAGTTCTTTTCAGCTATGAGAAAACTAAAAACAAAAATGTGTGTCCAAAGTGTGCAACATGGTCCTGCACAACTTGTGTCAGTCACAATGAAATAGAATGTTAATATCATGGTTTCAACTTGAAAGTGAAATATCTTTTTTTTTTTTTTTTCTTTCAAACTAACAGTCAAAGCTTATATAATAGTGGTGCACCAGATATTGTTAATGGGTAATTTAGTATGCATTACAATTTATCTATATGGAAAATACAGGTCACAAGCATTTTTTTTTTTCCCCTCACTTAAAAGTGTTTTTTCTCTTATGGGTCCTTAGCAACTTGAACTACTAGAAGCGTCTTCCAAGGAATGAGAAAACAAACAAAGTAACAGGTCTGTTTTTCAGACATTTTTTCCTTCCTGTTCAACCTGAAGTTGAGAGAAGTGAATCTTTTACTTCCATGGAAAATGTTGTCAGTGCAAAACTTTATACAGCAGAGGCTTTGTGGTTCTGATTTTGTACAGAATGTGGAGTGGAAGGGCAGCTAACCATCTAGACTTAAGTCTTTCTCTCTGCTGCTCTGGTACAGCAGTAAGCATCTATCATCTCACTGTGGCTGACAAGGCATGTATATCTTGAAACTGGGGGCTGTCTTTGTAAATATGCCTGTAGCCAATTAGATAAGGCAAGATGCTGTTCTCTTTCAGAACAGCAAAGAAACAAGCTCCAAAAGGCATGCCCAGGCCTGTCCCTTCTAATTAAGCTTTGGCTCTCAAGATTCCTACATCAAAGGAAATCTTCACCTTTAGAGGCAACAGTCTTTATGGAGGCAGCTATCTATTTTTATTGTGGCTAGTAACAAAGTCATTATGAAGTGTTTTCCATAAAAGGCAAATTGTCCATCAATACACAAGGTGTTTCATTAAGGTGAGGAACTGGAGATTGCAAATTGTGGAGGATGTTATTACATTTCTTTGAGTACAAAAGCAGCAAACACCTTGCCAACTGTACTACTGTCTTCTCATTAGCTTTTATGACTTGTATTACACTACTTCCTATCTTCATTGTGCCAGCAGCTGCAGATGCAAAAAATAAAATCCAGCCCCTCTGTAGCTCAGTCCCCTTAATATTTCTTGTACAGGCAGTCTCAAACCTGGGAGAAACATTTGGATAAGAAGCAAGATTTCTATATTTATTTGACAACAATCTGAGCTGCAAAGAAAAATTATTTGAGCCTGAGCTAGGAGTGGTTTTGCTTTAGACAACTTCAATATTCAACAGTCTGAGCCAGTAAGAAAACTGTTTCTGAGTCCTCCAACATACTAGAACAATGAATGCAGATTAGTCTCCAAAGAAATACTGTAATAAGGTAATTCCACTGTATGAACCTTCATACATTCTGGCAGAAATTCTGCTACCACTGAAGTTTAGTTGAATTTTCCCACTGACTTCTGAGAAGCCAATATCACACTATCAATTCTCAGAGCTATTTCTGCCCTGCTGTCTCCCTCCCTGGAGTGAATAGAGAACACCTGTGCAATTATTGCTTTTTAGACTAGATGCGTTAGATAAAATATGCAAGGGATTTTAATTATATTCTAGTCAGAAATTTTGATGTCAACAGCTTTTGTAGTTTGTTTGGGGTTTTTTTGGTTTTTTTTTTTTTTTGTTGTTGTTTTTTTGTTTGTTTGTTTGTTTTTTTGTTTTTTTTTTTAATGTTGACTGTAGCATAGTAGACATGCCTGTATGCTGGGTAATTTTTCAGTAACTTGGTAATATTACTGCTACCTTTTACAATTTTTTACTATTTTTATTCCATCTGCTCCTATTGCTACTATCATAGCAGAGAAGCTAGGGGGGGAAAACCCAGGGTTCTGATTTTCAAGGTACAATACACAACTATTTTGACTTCATGTCAGCTGAAATTGCATGCTCAATACTTGTTAAAACACCCTGTCAATACTAGGAAAGATAGATCTGACACTTGAGATGTTGCAGATAACAGCTTTACTTGGAGTCACTGCAAAAAAATAAATTTTCCTTAAAGGGAGAGAGAAGAATGAGAGATGAATGAGAGACAGAGAAGCAGGCAGAGGGAGGGAGAGGGAGCTGGATAACACTTTTCCTACCCGAGGAAAATTATACCATCTCCGCCTTTTCAAAGTCACCAGGTTAACATCAGAGAGAAGAGGACCAAGCAATATTGTTACTACTATAAACATATGATTCCCACTCTTTGTAGCCAAAATCTATAGATTCATTAATCCTTCCCAATTTTATTTTAATAGCAAACTTTTGGAATATTATATACCTTCCCATTGCTTCAAGCATTCAATCAACTGTACTAGTGATAGATGTTCTACAAGAAGCAACAAAATGAGATTCAAGCAATTCCAGAAAAAACCATCTGTGTCATGCCACACACATATATGCACACACACACTTACAGAGGAGTCATAAATTCAGGCTAATTCTCTCCCTGATCCCATTTAGGAATAGATACCCTATTTATGTTGTTGGCACATATGATTTCTGGCTAAAGCCAGTGCTGGTATTCCAGGCTTTAAAATAAGCATGAAAACAGTCCTTCAGGGAAAATGTCAGCTTCTTTTAACTTCCCTTTCATTTCCACTGCCCCAAGAAACTCCATGTGTTCACATCTTTTCTGTCTTTAGTGTATAGAAAATTTATGACGACAATGACTGGATTAAGAAATAGAAGTCAGTTAGGCTAAGCCTTACAATCATAACTTTTAGATCTCTCTGAAATCTCAGAAAGGAACATGTGTATCAGCTCATAATCTGAAATGAGTAAGTGATACTGGCATTGTGTAGTGTTCAGTCAGATCCTGAAGCCCTTTTCCACCTGATTCCTACTGAACACAATCCTCAGAAGTATTGAATGCTTCAACTGCCCTGGCAAAAGTGATTCAGTTTTATCAAGGAGTAATGTAGCTTGAGAAAATATTGTGTCAAGCAAACATCAGCAACTCGGTGTTTATGAGAATTCCACTGTTCAGGAATAAAACCTGGGGATACAGATTTCTGGTGTTTCATTGTTAGAAAAATAAAGAAAAGGAGATGAACAGGGCTAAAGATGTGTCGGTTTACTGATGAGTAGGTAGACAGAGGAAGTGCAATTTTGGGGATACTAACTCTTCTGAGAGTTTATGGTTTTATCCAGCTGAGTGTCTGGTCTAAACTTGGCTACATGTTAAAAAAAAGCAGATCTAATTTTTTGGCCTATGATATCTAAGAAATTGTTCAGCAGTAACGTGAAAGCCTGCATGAGCTGAACTGGAAAGCAAGAGGACATTGTGTAATAAATAAGAGTCAAGAAGGTGACTGGGGAATAACATTTTCCATTACACCAACCCAAAGCAGAATGCTCAGCTGTGAGTTTCTTTTTCCTTCCTGTATGTTCTCCTTCTCAGTTTCTCAGAAAGGCACTCACTATATTCAGATGTAGATTCATTTTTCATTTCTTATGCAAATATTAGCAAACTGAATCATGAGGCTAAGTTCATCATGTTCAGCACTTTCAAAAGAACATACAACCGTCAAGAGTTCATGATGGGTCAGGGACTTTGCTTTTACAGAATTCTGTGGAGATTAAAAGTTAGCTTCAATATAAACAGCTCTTTCATTAGGCTCTCATGGATTGTGACAATGAAATCAATTTTTCAGAAAGCATACTGTCCTGGTTTCAGCGGGGATAGAGTTAATTTTTCTTCTTAGTGCTAGAATAGTGCCATGTTTTGGATTCATTACGGATAACATTAATGAGTAAACTTTCCTTGTTCTCAAGAGGGTTATCTGTTAAATAAGGTGGATGCTAATTTTAGATACTTAAAAAGAGAAATTGTTGAGGAATAATCTTTTTAGTAGACAAGGCAGAAGACAGTTTGCTTTCTTCTACTGATGACTCAGAAGACGTGTCGCTGCATAGCAACCTGTTCCCAGAGAAGAGGAGTATTTCTGTTTGATGCTAGTCGTTGGAAACTGCCCCTTTTTACTGTTTCTATTTCTATGCCCCCACAGTAATTACTGTAGCCAGCCTCTGATATTGAGTGTATAACCCTGGATCTACACAAATATGATTATAACTAGCGACTCTCAAAAGCCTCAGAAGTGGACTTCAATACCAAGTTGCTTCCCTAAAAGTGTCTACAAGAATGCCAGCCAGTGGGAATTTTGTGTGCAATCTGCGCATATAACAGTTAGCAGCAGAACTGAGATCACAAAGCTATTGACAATAAACTGAAAAATTAAAAAAAAAAAAAATTCTACTCCCAAAATAACTAGGCTTCCAGGTCACAGGTACAGGTACTGCTTTTTTGGAAATGCAGTTCTACTTACTCTAGGCTAAGACATACTGTTTCAATATGACAGTATTCTTCTCCTTGCATGGAGGAGCCTTTAAAGATCACTCATTTAGCTCCTGATCCCCTTCTTCACTGGAATTTCCTTGCCTTGTGCTGTCCTCATTGGTTTTTATGAATTCTAAAGTATCCTGAAAAAATCAGTTTACATTAGTTTTTTAATGTAACTTTTGCAAATTCATTCATCAGTAAATTAATGGTAAGAGAACAGATTTTTCTTTTTTTTTTTTTTTTTTTTAAATAAAAAAGCAGTTTTGCAAAGGCACCGAAAAGCAAATTTCATCATGACACGATATATTACTGCTCTGAGGTTCCCTGGCCTAGATAGAATGCACTGGACCAAAATCAGAGTCTGTATGACCACACATCTGCCATGCTTTGAGGGCAGGAGCTAGTATTGCCCTGTGCAGGGTGCTTGGAGATAATCGGGATATCTCAAACATGACATTGTTTTAGGTAATGCAGACATACCCTAATTCCCATTTTCAATAATATAGACACTTAGATTTTTCTGTCTTCTTGAAAGTGGAGTAAAGCTTTTGTGGCAGTGGATCTTAGTGAATCAAATCATCTACAGGATTAGAAAACTGTAATTATGAAGGTTCATCTTCTTGGAAAGAGCAGGAAATGTTTAGTCCTGTAATTCTTTTGAGGTCCTAGTTTTGCCCCCTCTGCAGATCTAACCCTGTTCTTTACAGAATGAAGTAGAATCGAAGCTTGACCCAGGTGTGGCTGTCTCCCATGCCATTACAATGCTCCTTCAGTACAAGCACTGCTCTCTGCTCGAAGGTTGTTATGAGCATGTCAGGTGTGAGGGAACCACCAGTACCTCTCAATCAACATGCAATACCATTCACTCTTGCTTATGTATTTATGCCAACAAACTGGGTCTTATAATTGGGTGATAAGTAAGATCATGCATTGTTAATCCTTCTTCATCTATATCAGCTTCTGGTCTTTTGTCTAGAATCCATTTCTCATCTGCTGAAACAGTAGATGGCAAAATGTTCCCTGGGCAACATTCATGAGACCACTCTTCATTGTTTTGTCCATGAACAAGTCAGTTCAACTTCAGAGCATATTGCTTTTTTCTTGATCCACTTTGACCTCATATAGATACCTCAGCATTCACCTTCAGCTTAAAAAGTTTATGCCACGTTGTTTCTGTGGAGTAAATGAGCAAACTCCTAATATTTGTAACAAGCCCAGGCTGATTCCCAGCAGCACTGCCAGGATAAAGATGCATTTATTTTCTAAACGGTACAATATCGACTCAGGCCTTGGCAGTGGCAATCTTGGTGAGGTGCTGCCAGGGTGGGTAGGCACACTGCTGCTGGGCATTCCTCAAGCATTGCTCTGTCTCTTGAGGCCATAAGAATGGTTTCCAGCTGGGAGACGTGAGCAGAGAATGAGTTAAAGTTGCTCTACAAGAGGAAAGGAGATGTGAGAATGGAACCTGAAGTGTTTTAGTCGTTCACAGTTTGGAAACAGTACAAAACCATGCCCAGAGTGTGGCTTCTGCTGACTGTTTCATTCTATTATTTAACAACTAATGTTTTGAAACATTTGAACTCCTTCTCTGTAGATTCTGTTAAATGTCTGCCACTTTATAATTTTAACTATTTTTAAGTGTAGAGAATAATGTATAAAATAACTTTTTATTTGTTACTGTCTAGCTTCAGGAACCACTAGTGGACACACTGAATAATTTCAGCCAAACTGACACGTGCTCATTAAGTGAAGGCTTTCTTTGCCACCTGACCTGTGCAAACTGAGAAACTGAGTTTCTCGCTTCATTTGCTGTTGGGTAGACAGCAGACCTGGTGCCATGGCAGAGGAGACAGTTTCTGGAAAGGGGGAGAAAACAGTATTCTCATTAGTATAGCTTGTTCTTCCTGATCAAAATAGAACTTCACAAGTGGAATAATCAGTATGTAACCTTTGGTTCTGGTCATAAAGCATGGATCTCCATTTCCAGGAATTAAAAAATTAAAGTTAGCTGATCTGCATTGATTTTATACTGCACAATTTAAAGATGTCTGAAAGTCTATGAAAGTTGAAGTAGTCCTTCAGTTTGCTGACAAATGCTGAAAATATGTGCAAGGATTACAGTTCATAGTAAATTAAGCACTAATGTAACAAGTTAATCAAGTAAATTCCATTTCAACAACATCATAAAGAAAAATCATAGGATCATAGGATCATAGGATCATAGACTGGTTTAGGGTGGAAGGAACCTCAAAGATCATCTTGTTCCAACCCCCCTGCCACAGGCAGGGCCCCCTTCCCTCAGCTCAGGGTGCTCCCAGCCCCGTCCAACCTGGCCTTGAACCCTGCCAGGGAGGGGGCAGCCACAGCTGCTCTGGGCACCCTGGGCCAGTGTCTCACCACCCTCACGGGGAAGAATTTCTTCCTTGCATCTAATCTAAATCTACCCTCTTCCAGTTTAAAACAGTTAGCACTTGTCTTATCAATTCACCCCCGATAAAGAGTGCCTCCCCATCTTTCCTGTAGCCCCCGTTAAGTACTGGAAGGCCACTCTAAGGTCTCCCTGCAGACTTCTCTTCTCCAGGCTGAGGAAGACCAACTCTCCCAGTCTGTTCTCATAAAGGAGGTGCTCCAGACCCCGATCATCTTCATGGCCTCCTCTGGATCTGCTTGAGCATGACCAGAGTCATGATCTATTTATGTTGGGGGCCTCAGAGCTGAACACAGCACTGCAAGTGGGGTCTCATGAGAGCAGAGTAGAGTGGGAGGATCCCCTCCCTCGACCTGCTGGCCACACTTCTCTTGATGCAGCCCAGGATACGGTTGGCTTTCTGGGCTGTGAGCACACGTTTCTGGCTCGTATTCAGTTTTCCACCCACTACTACCCCCAAGTCCTTCTCCTCAAGGCTGCTCTCAATCCAATCATTGCCCAGTTTGGGCGTATCTCTGCTTGGGATCTTGGGATTGCCCCAACCCATGGGCAGGACCTTGCACTTGGCCTTGTTGAACTTCACAAGGTTTGCACGGTCCCACCTTTCCAGCCTGCCCAGGTCCCTCTGGATGGCATCCCTGCCCTCCAGTGTATTGACTGCACCACACAGCTCGGTGTCGTTGGCGAACTGGCCGAGGGTGCGCTCGGTCCCACTGGCCGTGTCACCAACAAAGATGTTAAATGGTGATGATGCCAACACAGCCCCCTGAAGAACGCCACTCATCACTGCTCTCTGCTTGGACATTGAGCCGTTAAGCGCATTTCTTTGAGTGTGACCATCTAGCCAATTCCTTATCCACGGAGTGGTCTATCTGTCAAATCCATGTCTCTCCAAATTAGAGACAAGGATGTCGTGCAGGACAGTGTCAAAAAGAGTTACATTAGGCCTAAATAAACTCTGCTTTTTGAAGAGCTGAAAGAGTGATCTTATAAAAATATATTCTTGAATTTGCCATGCAAAATGATACATGAGTATAAAGGCTCTGTTTAGTGGATATATGTATATACACAAGTATGTATGTGTAAAAATTGTAATTTTAGAACAAATGCTGATAACATTAAAATGCTATTAATACAAATATATCTTGAAGTATTATGAAAATTCACACTTGCATCTTAATAAGAATACAAATATTGTTCAGTGCTATCTTTTTTCCAGCTGCATCTGGCAGTAATTTAAAAACCTTTGTTTCTTCTGGAATTGAATGAAAAGTAATGTCTTCTTTTATGGAAATGTTTGTCACAATGCAAAGGATGTGGACAGTCTTGTGAATATGTGTATTTGCACATGCCCAGTTCCTCACCTACTCATTCCTGTAAGACATCCTTGTTCTTCTTCCTTGATGAAACTCACACTTCCAATGATGTATTTAGTTGTTCTCAGCAGTCACTTGGAGTATTCACGAACACAATAAATCCAGAAAATTTTTACCAAGCTATTTCTAGCAGATGAATAAAAAATAGTTAGCAATTTCCAGAAAAGTAATAAAATTTTAAGTACCTTTTGTATGTGTTGTAGATTGGACTGGTGGCACCATCTATTAAAATTGCCCAGAAGTTCCATTACAAAATAATTTTTCTGTTGATTATAACTTTGCCAAACTTTAACTATTTGGCCTGAAATTTTGCATACTGGGTATTTGCCTCAGGCTGCATCTTTCTGGAAAATTTCAGTCAAAATGACTATTTCCAAGAACAAAATTAGGGGAAAATACATCATTCTGTCCATATCAAAATATTCTGGTTACCTCTTTTGTGTGAAATTTTAACGATTTGAAACAGAAACATAAAATTTGGCAGGCGTGACTGAGGTGTCCAGGCTGCTCTCTTTGTTGTTGATGTGGAACTGCATCTTGAATAAAGAATCTTCCAAGAGAAAACAAAAATTAAAAAAAAATAAAAGAAAGAAAATATCCCAGTCTGCAAATGCTGAGTAAAGGATTACTAGGCTTCTGAAGTCACAGCTCTAAAAGGCTCCTTTGTACTGATCACGATATCAGCTTGTAGTGATCTGCGCTGTTTTTGCAATAGATCAAGTCAGGGACTGGTGTCAAAACTACATGCAGTGAGACCACAGCACTCTTCATTCCCAGTCTCCTTGCTCAGGCGGTGTAAAGGACAAAGCTTTCTGTTTCCACTACAGAGATGGTCAGAGGTGGCTGCAGGAGGTGTGTGTTAGGACAAGGAGCTTGGTGGACAAGACTGAAACTCAAAGCATCTGTCTGTAAGGAGGGAACTGGAAATCACAGGAACTGGACTATAGGAAAATAGGGCTGTGGGGTGACTGGATTGGTGATGAGTCGCGGGGAGGTCTGATTTTTTGAACTGAAGGTTGAATGCCGAAGGACCATGAAGGGAACTTGAAGGCAGGATTCCTGTGGAAATAGTACTGTGCAGTGCTGTAATTAAATTTTAGTGTGCAGTGTAAATGAATGCCATGGTCTCCAGTGTTAGGCTCTCATGACCTTCTACAGCTGGAAAACCAAACTTTATAGCTCACTGGAAAACTGGTAGACTTTCCTTCTGATTTATATAATGTTCACATCACAACCCATTTGAGTGACAATATATCAGACTTTATTTTCTCACTCATGACAGAAAGTGCCATCCTGGTCTTGAAAGTCCAGATTCATCTTGTTTCCAAAGACAAAAACTATTAAATATTTCAATTCTTTTTTCCTTAAAGTGAAGGGCATTTATCTAAGCTAGAGTAGTGTCTTGCTGTGGTGAAGCAAGCACTTCATTTAATATGGGAAGGACTCATGTTGTATGCATGGAGTTAGAAGTGCTGAGATACAGGTTTTATAAACCACTCCTGTGTGTAGCAGGTGAGAACTGGCCTGAGAAACTGTCAGGGGTAGTGCGATTCAGCTGCTGAAATTGGTTCCTTCACAGCCTGTGCTGTACCGAGCACAGAAGAGTCTGAAGCAACTTTTACTTCAACAACTGAAGACACTTATGGAATAGCTTAGGTTAGAATGGACCTTGGAGGTCATCTGGTCTAAATCCCTGCTCAAAGCATGTGTTAGTATAAATTCAAGAAACCAAATTAAACCCTTATGCAGAAAACAAAACAAAACATTTTTAGACATTTTAACTAAATACTGTTCTTCTTATAAGAAATTACTCCCTTCACAAGAAAAACACATTTTTGAGGTCAGTAGATCTGTTTATATCTTATATTATATGAGAACAAACAATGAGTGAGGAATTAGTAAAATTCTTAATACAAGAAATACAAAGTGTGAGATTCTTGAAAACAGCTGTTCTGCTATTAACATTCCTCAGACACTGAACAATTTTCAAAGTGGCTTTAAACCTTGCCAAGTTAATTGCCATTGTAGCTGGGTTGGTTAGGGCAAAGACTGTTGGAAATGGGGTCGTCTTATTGTTCACATAGGTCAAATGAGGGCAAGTCTTAGGTGATCTCTGAACTGTGAGGTTAAATGTTTGACCTGATCAGATTGTCAGGAAGGCAAAGAGGGCAACCGAGACAGAAAGAGCTGCTGGGTTAAGCAGCAGTAGTTCAACCATACTGTCTTCCACACAGTTGCACAAATATAAACAATATAAAGAAGGGGAGAACTGGGTTCTAAGGTATCATAAAATAACATCTGAGAAAAAGTCATTTAACAGATACAGGCCCTGTCTCTGAGAAGCTGATCGTATCAGCCATATGCTCTGTGTAAGGAGATGCCTTTGCGCAACTTAAAAATCCTCCACTAGCATTTAGTTCCGATTTGTGTTTAATGAGAATGCTTGCAGCAGTATGTAAAGCATCAAATAACATACTATAAATACGATAACATATGAGCTTTCAAAAATATTTAGCTGTTAATGATGCTTCATAAACAAACTTTTGATATGACTAACCAGCTGGTCCACTTAGCAAACATGATGGGATAGCTTAAAACCATGTTACCTTTATACTAACTATACTTTTTTAAAAAATGCAGATACAGTATGCTTGAAAGTAGGAAATAACATTAAAGTTTGTGCTTGGATTTTCCCCAGCTACTTTCATATTGGTCAGATACAAATAAAACTGTGTGGTCCGTGTTTTTAACCATGGCTGATTTTGGTCAATAATGGATCTGAATTCATCCTGTTCTGCTGCAAAGACTCAGCAGTTTACGAAATGGGAATCTGGGGCTGTGTTTTCAGTGGGTACTTTGAACAATGGATGTTGGACTTCTATGATGGGATTAATCTCATCTAACTTTAGCAATCCAAGATGTATCCACTGAGCCTAGAATATTCCTTTCAGCACTCAGTACAGTCAGGCAAGAGATATACACAGTTCCAAAGAGCAAGTCCTTCAAAGAGTCTCTGAGCATTTCTGGCGGTCCCAGTAGCTGAGACCATGGCCCTTATTTTTGGACTTTTACAACCGTGTGAAATAAAACTAATTCTGAATCTATAAAATCTATTTTTTTTCCTCTTTGGATATACAGAGACTTACAGAACAGTGCCCCAAACTTGAAAATCTGTTTTGCTTTTACAGAAGGTAACCTTACATACAAATATAGTCTAAAAAAGATCCTAGGGTCCATAGCCCGGATCCAAAACCGGGTCTGTAAAATCCATTGGTCTTGGTAAAAGCACTGTCTGTAGAAAGGAGATGAAGAATGCATGTGATTGGAAGGATTAATAAAAGGTTGAGAAAAGGCAGATATTCTGTACAGATTAAATCTTTCAGGGTGGAAAAATGTAATGAACACCCTGTTGGCCATGAGATGTCATTTGTTCCACAGTACTAAGTTAAATTTCTATGGCTTGTTGATTCAGGATTTAGTTTGAGATTTTGCTTGTACTCTAAAACTACCACCATAAACTTTCACTTTACAGACTTTTTAACAGTGTTTTGTCCTTTCACAGGTACTTCTATGAAAGAAATAGACTGTCTATGTTAATTGATCTTCATAAATAGTAGTTCCATTGCACAGGAGACAACAATAAAATAAAACTGAGGAGCCAAATATCTTGGTAGTCTGTTAAACAGCAATGCTACATTACAGAACACTGTTTTGCAATTGTATCTTGAGCAATTTTATTCTCAAGCTGTCTACCTAATATGGACACCTGAAAAGTATGATTAAATCACAGGGTGAGAATGACAAATGTTCTGATTATTGATTCTTTTGGATTTGTTTGGGGCTTATTTGACATATTAATTTTTGTCTTGGTCTATACCGTAGCAGTGGTTTTCACCAATTGCCTCTGTACCCAGGGCAGGTCTTGGTTAACCATTGCTAGAAAAAAAAGAAAAAGTTTCATTATAATCATCAGCCTAATCAGAGCTGCAAACATATATTTACTTGTGAAGGACAAGCAGTGATTTTTATTTAATAGGGTATAGTTTTATTTAAACTGACAGCCCCTCAGGTAAAAAGTTGTAAGCATTTTGTTCAACAAATTCTTGTCTAATAATGCGCTTTTCTGTCTCATTACAAACATCACATTACTGACAATCTGAGACCAATAGGCAAACTGCCAGAGAGCTTTTTAAAAACAGCTTCAGCTTATCAATACCTCCAGGACAAGGACCCTCAAAACAACCATTTGTTATCAAGGAAATTTCTGCTGGTCATATAGCCATAGGACTATATTACTAATCCCTTATCCTCTTTCTTGTTTTCTTTTTTTCTGTTTACCAGTCTGAACTCATGTGTAAAACTGTCATTTTTGGAGCTTGTATCAGTCTAAATCATTTCAACCAATAATCAAGCATACAAACTAAAATAATATTGTTCCACCAACAGGAAAATAGTTACTATTACTAAGGAAAATATTATTCACCCTGATTAACTTCAAGATGAGCCTTAGATGGCTTCAGTTTGACCCACTTTCTCTTTTATTGGATTTATTGCTCAGTTGTCAACATTTTGTGAATTTCAGACTGTTTTTAACTGTCATTAAAAATCACACAGTAAGGCAGCATTGTTTTTTGTTTGTTTATTTTCTTGATTTGTAAGTAAAAGCCAAGGGCACATTTTTAGATTAGATGTATTCATTCAAGAATTATGAAGTAAGGGATATTTGCTGCCAGTTATTAATGTAAAGCAGAAGACTGGAAGTGTTTCATATTTTTCCCTATGATAGATAAAGATATAGAAATAGACTTAATTTCTAGAGTAAGGGTTTGGGTTTTTTTTCTAAATAAGTGTTTTTCATCAGAGTTAGCTGAGAATATTTTTCTTGTCCTGCAGCATTTTAAAGTGTCCAGAAATGTGCCTGGTTCCATACCCAGGTAAAAATGAAAGTGGGAATAAAAAAAGAAAAAAAAAAAAGTTTCATCTTTCTGTAAACCAACACCATCCAAGCCACTGAAGTACTCCCTAACAGGACAAAACCCACTAAATTTCAAGTTCCTGATCCAAACGGCTATACTGGGACTGTGCAGCTGGGCAGGCCCTGCTTGCTGCGGGTCCTGGCTCTCCGCTGTCCAGCCTGGCGAGCAGACCGGCGTGCACCACAGCTCCTTTTGAGCCAGTACATCCAGGTCTTGCCCAGGGCACACGCCTGAAGTGCTGCTAAGGGCTGGAAGGCATCCCTAGCTCTGCTCCTTTGGCCTCCCTTGGTGTGTCCAGATGAAGCAGTTCCATTTTGCAGGACTGATTAAATGCTCTTGGAGGCAGGGGCTTGACCCTTAGGTGCCCAACCAGCAACATCATCTGTTTGGGCTTGCAGAAATAGTGACATTTTCCAGGGTGGGAATTAACAACTCTTGTAAATCTCAAAGAAGCTGCTGCCAAGAGTATTGGAAGAAAGCTCGTTTTGTATACTCCTTTGTTGGACTTGGTTCACCGAGCTGTTTGACATCTGCACATCTATTCATCATCTTAGCTTGCTTGGAAAACAACAGAGCATGCGGTGCTGAGTGGAGATGAAGTGCACAGCTCTCCATGGGAAGCTGATTCCTTGGGTGGGATATGTTTGTGACACATCCATGTGACATGCTAGCCAAGAGTTAAGGCTCCTTGTACCACTGCAGACTGACAGCCTGAATGACCATTTTCATCCTGAAAAGAAAATGCATTTTCACACCTTCCTCCCTTCACATTTGTGTGGGCAGGCAGCCTGATTCTGAAGGACAGGCTGCATCCTCAGACTTGTGTGAACTGCACAAATGAACTACTTGCTACACATTGTTCTTTATATACAAAGGCCTAGTCATGAAAGTATCATTCTGGATACCGCGTAAGCGTGAAACAAAGGAAGAAAACATAGACCTCAGGGTGTTTTGAATCTAACTGTGAGTCATAAAACAGCAAACTTGTAGAAAGGGGAGTGGAATATAAACTATAGATCAATAGCACAAGCATGGGGCTAAGCATATAAGTAGCCAAGTATTGCCAAACTTTCCTCTGAGTATGGTGGCCCAGAAGAGCCCTAGAAGCAGCCTGGAAGAAGATAATGTGAGACACTTGCAAGTACAAGGGTCATGCATGTGTTTCTTTGGAAACGTAGCAGCATTCAATCATGAACAACCAGGACCCAAAAAATATAGCGAATGAGGAGTCTTGAAGTTTAATGTGATGTAGAAGGGAGGAATTGCAGAGGGAGCCAAAGAGATGGGTGATATAGGTAACAGATGGGTGAGAGGATGATCTCTGCAGTAGAGAAACCACTGCTTCTTCAAGTCCCAAGAAAAAGATGACAAACTTACCAGGTTGAGAGTGGGTGCGCAGATATAGAAGAAAGATTATCTTAGTAGTAGCACATGGAAAGAAACTTAGATGTGGTCTGAATGTGAGCGATGAGAGTGAGCTTAAAAGGAGGTTTTTGCATTGTGTGTGAACCTGCAATAACTTGTTTGGAGAGTAACTTCTGCCCAGAAATCTGTCAGTTTTTGTTTACTGTTGCTACCAGGGCAGCCATTATAAATTGGAGGATGATGTTTGTGGTGCATTTCAAAGCAGAAACATGCTGTGTTGGGAAATAATGTAGAAGAACATTAGGGCCCATGTGTAAGTTCATGACAGAATGTTTTCAAGCCTTGACAAGACAATTTTCTTTGCAAATAGAGAGTAATAAGTAAAAGGTGTGGATGATAGTTTTGGTCACATATTCATTCATGGCTAAGGTCTTGGAAATTTCAGTATTTTTAAAGCCTGGTGACAACAGGTCTACCTGTGTCACCTTCTGTAGACCAGCTGAGATTTGGACATAAATTCACTAACAAAATTTTCTGGAATCATATTATCTTTGCTGTCAGAACAGATGTAAAGGAGTGCCTAAATTTCCCTACCTGGAAAGCCAGTTGGCTTTCTCAGCTAGAGAGCAAGTAAAAGCCAACTTGCAGGCAGATCTGATGATTAAGGAATTTGGGCTCAAGTGTAAGTTCAGACCTCAGGCTAAGACGACAGCACAGATGCAGCCAGAGCTAGCAGCTGATCTCAGAACTCTGTTCGTTAACTTGACACATGCTGGTTGTTTACTTTCCTTAGTCCACTCTACAGTTTGGTCTACTGCTGCATTACCACGTTTGCAAAATCAGTGGGACTTCATGAAATAAAGTTGGAACAACACAGCAAGGAGCAGGATGCTTTTACCTTTGGATGTTGCCTATTTACTAATTTTTCATTTGTTTGCTGATAATAAAAAATATGATCTAGGTCTGCTGTGAGAAAGAGGTTGGAATAGTCAGCATTTCTATGATTTTAGAAATATCCTTGGTCAAGTGAAGAATCCATTTCTCCAGCTATCTTGGTTGAGTCTGGAACCTAGCTGTGCTGGGGATTGAGCTGTTGAAGAGGGAATGGGATCATCCTTCTGCCTCCTTGCTTCTGAATGAGCCTCAGCATGGTGTGCAAGACTTAGAGAGCAGCTCCCTATTGACTTACAGCCCAAGCTCCTCCAAGGAGGAGCATGTGAAGAAGCAGACTGCCAGGTACCACAGGGAACTCCATTGGTAGATTTTTTTTTTTTTTTTTTGTGGAATACTCACATAGTGATTTGGGGCTCTGTTTTGTCAAAATCCCCATGGGTGCCTAAGTGTTTTGGTGTATCAGGGGCAAAGATCCTGCAAGGAACAGTGGAATGACTACAGCTCTGTAACTCACTCATTAGATGTAGAAGCCTGAAGCCTCCGAGGAAAACAAAACAAAACAATACAAAACACTGCACAGTAAAACAACCAACAGCAACAACTATGTATTTACTTGCTACCAAAATTTTTAAAGGTTAAATCTTTCACAAAAGTTTAACATTAAAAATGTTCTGTATATTGCCTTTTGAAAACTCCATTGTAATTAGAGCTTCTCTCACCTGACAGCTCAGGCTTTTTCTCTATTCAGTCTCTGATTTCTGACTGTACATTCCTTCATTATTTGCAGTACTTGCTAATTAAGTGCTATCTGCAAACTTGGAAGTCTTTGCTTTCCACATCACTGTCTATGTTATAGTTGTGTAAATATTTCAAATCTGGACCTCTAACACTGACTCCTGTCATCTTCTACTACTGACATTTTAGTTTGAATACTTTCCATTTATGACTACAGTAGATTTCCTACTAACGCAGCCAAATTTATATTTAAGCATGCCAGTTTTCTTCCTCTCCTATGACTAGAGCAGAGGAGCTTTGTAGCAAGAATCAGCTAGATTTCTTGCATTTTTTAAAGTTAATCAAAATGGGTTTTGGAATAAAGGTATGTGCTTTATCTGATAAAGTTACTGATTGCTTCCAAAACATTTAAAACTGAATTTGTCTCATCTAAAATGCATTGTCTTTTGTAATTTTTCTCATCTAGTTCACTATTATAAAAACTTTTTGTGATACTTCTTCATGCTTAAAAACATATTCCCTTTTACATCTAGGCAAGCATAACTGTATATGCCTCTGTCTGCATATGCATACATACACAAGCACATATTCAGGATTTAATAATATTATTTGGAGGAAATATAACTTTTTTTTTCTTGGAAGTTCCCTATCCTTTAAATGTGTATCTTAAAAATTTTAAATTATGAAAATAATCTTGCTTCCTCTAAAACTCTTTACAGTGCAGGTGTGCTTGTGTATATGCCAACTACTCCATCAGCCTTTCTTTCAAACCACTTCAAGAATCTGCATATCCCTAAGGATCTGTGGTCTCCCAGAAAAGGTGCAGTTTTACAGATGGACCTTCTTCATGGCCTTGTTTAATGTTAAATATCCTTGTCTTGTTTATGCTCCTTCTTCAGTGTTTACCTCTAAATATTCTTTTCTTGGCTACACTTTAACAGCATGTTTCTATATTTACGTTACTGATGATTTATATTAAATACCAAAGTTAATTTTCTTATTTGAATCAAGTATACCTGGTTTTTACTATGTAGGGATCTAAACAATTTTTTAGAAGTACAGAACAGTTAGGAATTTGCCACAAACAAAAATGGAAATCACTACTTTTATGAAGAAAGAAAATTATTTTTTTATAAAGGATTGCCAAATACAGCACTTCACAGGGTGCATTAAACATCACTAAAAAAATTTCTGAGGTGTAAGTATATATGAATGCTTTACATATTCACGGAAATACTTTGGCACATAAAAGACAACGGATAACAGGATATTTTTACACAGCATTTTGAAAGAAGTGTTGGAGACAAAGTTCGCTTAGAGTATTTAACAAGTGCAGGCCATGTTAAACATGAAACATTCTGGCAAGCAAAAGTGACAAATTAAACAATTACTTTCTTTAAAATATCTTTTAAAAAACCAAAACCATGTTCCTGGAACTGTGTTCACATATATAATAAGAATATACTATACAGAGGAAATAGATTTAATTGTTCCTTCTTTTTTTTTTGTCCATAACGTAATCATTTACACACAATTCAAAAGCCAGTGTCTTGTAGGATTCTCGCTAACTCACTTCAGCCAAATTTGTATTCTTACGAAGAAAAGAGTTTTTCATTTGTGACGGTTTGATTGTCAAGTATGGCTATTTCATCAGCTAGCTGCCATGTTATCTCAAACGTTAAAAGGTGATTCTTCAAATAAAGAAGTTATAAGCCCTGGAAGATAGAGGATCTTTGCTGCGCACCTCACAGTGTGTGATTTAATTAGAAGCTGTATGAAATGCGCTTGCTGCGTGAATATCCTTTTGTTTCTGTACTTTAGCAGAGCAATAGAGTACAGCAGTACCTCACACTCCAGATGTTTCCATTGACTACAGGGGATATAGTTAGCAGGTGGCGACACTGGGGCTCTGCTTACTTACAACTGATGTTCTCAAGTATTTTTTACATTAATAAATAAATAAATGGCTTCAGCCACTCCAGTTAATACAAGGAGTGTGCCTTCTGCTACTCAAGTATTAGCAGCAGGAATATCCTACAGAAAGGTGTGTGGGATAGCACACCTTACCCTGTTGTTCTCCAATCTGATTATCTGGTTTATACAGCTGTACGCAGTGCCTCTGGCAGGCAGAATTCCCATGGCTGTTATCTATCAATAAGCAACATCACTTGTTGAGATTACATGAGAACCCACTGTCACGTGGAGTTGTGTCCCCTAACACTATGCCTGAAGGCTGTAGAGAGGTTATGTCTCTATACAACTCTTATATGATTAATTTAATAATGTATTACATGTCATGCTTCTTGAATGTTCCATTGTCCTCTCCCTTTTCGTATCAAAGAGCTATTCAAAGTAAACAGTGACCTCATCAATACTGTCTGAAACTTACAGTAAATGGAAATCTTCCAAAACCATAATAGAAACCATATTTCAACAGATGTAAAAAGCAAGATGAGTAGTGAGAATTAATTCAGATGAGAATGTTACAATACTGATACTTGACTTGCCTTTGCTCAACCTCATCTTTTTGCTAAGTACAGTCTGATTTTTTCATGTGAGATTCTAGCTAAAAAAAGAACAAGAAAATCACCAGTGCAGTTTTTGCTGCAACGTTCATGGCTTGGTGAATAAGATAAAAGTAATTTTACCCACAGAAGATAAAAAACAAAGCAGAAAAAAGTTAGCCTGTGGGAGAGAGAAGCATGAGTACTGTCATGATTGAGACTTTCAAAGCTATGTAAGTGTTTAAACAAACACAATTTTTTATAAAGGTATTCATTAACCTATTCATCCATGACCTTTAAAATGCCCTTTCAAAAAGCATGCGAGGATTGCTAGAACAGGAACAGAGCTGCTATTCAGGTATTTTTAGATTGATCACAACCCACAAGCCAAGTAAAATAAAAGATCCTATCAGAACATCTTTGTATTTCAGACAGCATTAAGCTGCAGGTGCTTGATTTCCATACAACTCAGAGAAACACTTGTTTTTGCCTTGTTGATATATCTGGCTTCTCTTCGTCCCTGAAACTCTTAGGAAATTGTCCAATCATTTTTCTTTTCTAGATAAAGAGAGAAACATTGACTTGATTTAAAGGAAAAACACCAGAGCGCTACACTCTGAGGATCTGCACATTCAGCAAGTGTTTAAAAAGCAGAACTTGCTTGAATCGTAAACATTTAGTGACGTGGATTCCTATTGAATGTCTTTTTTTTTTTTTTTTTTTATCAGTAGATTAGCATCTCATATAATAAATTTGGTGGCTAGTTGCATTTTCTCTTGCAGTATTAATGTGTCCACAGTATTAATTGCAGTATTAATGATCACATTAATGTGATTTTATCACATTAGTAGAAATCTCATCAGACTTGTTCATCACTGGTGCAATTCCCTGTCAGGGAATCCTTGCTGTTAGGCCATGTAACAGTGCTTACACCCATTACACCCATTAGGAAAAAAATCTCAATAAAAAAGTCATATAAAATGTGCTAATGATGTGGTGCACTCAGAGTGAAGCCCTTATTTCCAGCATTTTGGCTAACACCCTGATTTTCCTTATCTAATTTTGAAATCCAGAAGCTATAAGAATTTGAGCTGGAGAAAATCATATATAAACTTTATAAAAAAGCATGGTCTAATATACAATCAAAAGTGTATTTATGATACTTACAGGTATTATTATATTCATAATTCAATCATATGTTTTATATCGAGGCCAGACTTTCTTGGTAGTGACATTTATATCTCAGCATGTGAAGGATGTCTAATAAGTGTGCAACAGGCTTAGCATATTTCTGGAAAACATGTGGCTCCTTAAGAAAATTGTGGTCATTTATAGCATTGGAATAGTAGTATTTTGGTTGATTTTGTTTTAATAGTCATTAAAAATTGAAGAAATCTCATTAGACGATGTGTGCTTTAATGTCAATTTGTGGTCTCTTTGCTGATGTTTTTGTCACAACTACAAGCCATAATCTTTTGTGGATGCTCACCGTACTAGACTCTGTACCATCGAAGGTGCTAGTTCTGGTCCTAGTGGCCTTTTAATTTTAGGCGAAGATAAGAAACAGAGTTGAGATGGTCAGAAAAGGGTGTACAAGAAATCAAATTTGGACAGCATGATAAGTAATTGGAACTGCACAGTTGGCAGCCATCCTGGAAAAGAAGCCTATCAGCGCTTGTGTGTAAATGTGTGTGTGTGTGTGTGTTTGTTGGCATTATTCACCAGAATCCATAGTATATAATCTTCTAACTATTAATTTTATTGATAGCCTAAAAAATACTAGTATGCTAAGTAGCAAGATCCTGATTCAGTGGAAGTGCAGTTATTTTAAAGCTGCATAAGTTCACATAACTGTCCTCAAATTATCCTTTTTGGAGGATGGGGAGAATTTCATTACTTTATATGGGCCTCAGAGCATGACGCCAAAAAGCTTTTTCTTGGAACAAATCCAAAACGGTTTAAATACGTGGTACGTTACGTCCCTATTCTGTGTTTTTCTGTATTTCTCTCCCCCCATCCCCAGCTGCGTATCACAGGATAAGTGCTAGTCTCCTGTGTATAGGGCGTCTGGAGGGGAGAGATATGCCAAGCTGGAATTCAACTTGACAGGTTTTGGTAAATAAACATTTCTTACTTTTCCACTTTAGAGCCTGCATTGATTCACCCTCTGGGATGGCTTTTTTCATCCCACTCTACATTGCTAAGAAATTGTATAGAAAGTTTCCCTTTCTTCAGTCCTCTCATCATTGCTTTCTTTCAACAGAATGACTCACTCTTGCTCTGGATTCCCTGTGCGTGTTATCACAGTTCTGTGAACAAACTTGCTCTCATGTTAGCCTGACATCATCTTTATTACATTTTTATTGTCACTGACATTAAGCAGGATGGGACAAAGGAGATTACCTCTGTCTCATCATTTCAGCAGCACTTAGACATTATACTTGGCACACTTTCTACCATATTTCTCCTTTGACACCATTCTTCTTCTGGGAAAACAATATAGTAAGTCAAGCACTTCATAGGTATAAGGTTTTTCATCTAACTCCTGTTAGGATTTATATCCATCACATTTCAGCTCAGATGATCTCAGGGCACAGAGTCTATGTATTTGCACTTCTATTAACTTCTGTGGAAGAAAACATCTTGTCTAAGTAATGTGATTCACAGTTTAAAATCTCTCATCTAATAAGGAGGACTGCTTTTACTCACTTCTATCATCCCTGAGCTCCAGCATCCCTGCTGGTCTGGAGCCCCATGAGGTACCATCTCATGTGTAGAGACCAGCACTTTAATGTATTTTACTTTAAGGCAAGGAACCTCACTTACCTTTCAGCTTCATCAGGGTTGCACTGAGATGCAAAATGCCTTTCAAAAAACCTCAGTGGTTCTTTACAGTGAACTTCTACAGTGTAGTGTATTAGTCCTGTAGTGAACCTGTGTTTCACACAACCACTAGTCCTGTGGTGGCTGTCACTCCTGATGTCACAGCTCACCTCAAGCAGCTGACAGGAAAGTTCCTGAAAAACATCAAGGTGAGCACATAAAAGAACTATAAACTCATTAAGAATGTAAAGAACAACCACCTATGAAAGGTATAGAAAAACAGTAAAACTACCAGTTTTGGTGAATGGCAGAGAGTGGGATTTACTATCCTTCCACCAAAGCCCAAACTCACACCATCACCACCTCCACCACCTCTAGAGAGACCTCAGCACTTTGTGAGGTGGCTTGACGTGACATAGAAGAGGAGCTGAATTGTTGTTAGGCATATTCTCTGTATCCATCTCAGGTATGTTATAAGGGTTTGCTTAGGTGAATGTCTGAACTCCCTGGAAAGTGCTCAGAGCCTTCTCCAAAGTCTTACGCCGTTTTTCCACTTAATATCTTGCATATAGCTCCGTGAGGGATTGACATACTTAGTCACAGTCCTGCAGGGGAGTGAATGCACATTCTTTGGTAAAAGAACATAAATGCTATGTGAAAAGCAGTGGATAAGACAGATCGCTGTTCTTCATTGGGCAAGAATGGGAGAGATCACACAATATGTGTCCACAAAAGAGATATGAAACTGATATTATGTGGGTACCTGGAGGAAAGATGCCTAAACTAGTAAAACTGTCTTCAGTACAACTTCAGTAGTGTACCCCTATCAAATCTAGGGTCCTTACTTGAAAGCCACAGTCTGCTCCAGCTGTCCGTTGACATTACTCTGGCAAACAGCTCTGGCTATTCTGCTTTCTGTTTTTCTGGGTGGGGTGCTGTTCCCTCCTCACCCCTCTCTCTGATCACTGCATTTAGAGACAAGTATGGCCTAGAGGGTCAAATATGTATGTGCGTGTGAGGAACACTGAGTTCTGATCATGGCCAAGCAAGTTCTGATCAAGCATATGTGAGAAATTGCAAGGTAAAGGGGCACTATTTTTGTTAGTCTACCTCAGCCTCTTGCAACTTTGACCAATGACCCACACTGAGGAGTCTGAAGTACAAGCAGAAATATGTTTCCATTGTGACCTTATATGTATTGGCCAACTCATCAAGGGATGATTCTGTAACCTCTTGTTTGTAGACAACAAATCAGTACAATGTGCATTTTGGCAGAGTAGGTCATGCACCATCCTGCACTGAGATGGCCTGTGCCTTTGATGTAGAGTGTCTTCTACTGTTCCCTGTTTCTTGACTGGCTGTTTTGTTCCCAATATACATCTTATATACATCATATATTAGCTCAGATAAGGGCTATGCACTAAAAAAGTGGGGGTTTTTTGCTTTTTTTTTTTTTTTTTAATTAAAATATGCCACTTTATATTCAGGGAAAAAAAAAAAAAAGTCCCCAAACTAAAATAAAAACTGCATTCCTGGAAAATGTCAAAAGATTTCAAGAGAAGGAGACACTTTTCACTGACATATTTCTTTGATCAAAATTCTAATCTTCTCTATTTAGAAGTTTCATCTCAGTATTTTTCACTTTTTAACAGAAAACAAAAGAAGAAAAGGATTCCATTAGTCAGTCCATGAGGAATTTTGCTGGGTATCCCAAAGATCTGTGCACTTCATACGCTACTGTTCTTTCTCTATGCAATGTATCAACAGCAATGAAATAAAAGGTTAAAAAGAACATGGAACAAACTGCATGACTCTAAAGGCCAAGTCTGGCTTGCATGTTTTCAGTCTGCATCCTGCTGGGTCATGTCAATTTTCTTGTTTGTGAGGAGGAAAAACATATTCAAATATTCATAACCATCACTCTTAAATAACAGTAAACATAAACTGACTTTAAGACTTTGTAAAGATATGAGAATCAGTTTCACAAAAGTCGTATTAATTATTTTTGGTGCACTGAAACAGTTCTCCCTCACTACCACAAGAGAGAGATTCCTGTCGTATGTTGTACAAATGACTCCACATGGCCAGGATTCGGCTGCTGCCTGCCTGCCCGGTCCAGGCCATTCTCATTACTGCTCCTGCTGCAGACTGGTACCATTTCTGATGCGGTTTCTTCTCAGAATCCTGTGCCAGTGTGGAAGAGATTTTTAACCTCTTTTCACTGTAATTTAAATTAAGGGAAGGAATTCTAAAGCAAGAGGAAATTTGTTTGGTATTTTATATGGTTCAAAGTTGGGAGCCTCGCTCCCTTCCCCCCTTTTATTAATACCCAAATGACAGCACTGTTGCTGTTACCCAGGAGCATGCTACACACAGCACAGTCATCTCCTTTACAGTAAAACACAAGACTTTAATTCCAAATGGAACTGACTGCAAAAGTTCTGACAAAACATTTTCTGGTAGGAATTTGACCGTTCAGACAGACTGATGTGTTTTGCTTGCACACCAGGTTCCCTCAGAAGCCAGGCAGCCGGGGAGCTCGGGCACCCGGGGGTGCAGCTCTGGAGCAGGTTGGTCAGGAGCAGCCGTCAGGGCAACCCCCTCCCTACCCTGGCTCAGGAGAGCCCGGTGCTCACAGGGCCAGTGCTTGGGGGAAGCCTAGGAGATGACCTGCTCCCTCACTGAAGCTTTATTGCCTTTCACAGCTAATTATGAAATGTTTGGCTTTTGTTCCAAACTGGAGCAAACCCAGATTTCGAAATATCAAAATCCTGTGTGAAAGCCGATTAGTTCTCTCCGCAAAGCTGAAACTATGACCGCATACTTCCCACGTGTAGCACCTGCACGAAGATGTCAGTGCTGAAAAACTGGCAATGCTGATGAGGTTGTATGCAACATTTTGGGAGACCAGCATCTTGAATATAGTGTGTTTCTTTACCTATTAGGGTTCCTGTAGAGCTCCCTCGTGCTAGAAAGAATAACAAGGATGACACTAGGCATTAGATGACAATTTAATATTCTAAAAGCCATTAGGGTTTTATGATGCGTTTATGTTGCAAACAATAGTCTCAGTGCCTTCAGAAAATAATGATCATATATGTACCTACAAAACCCATGGGAATATGACAAAACAAGCAAATATATTTTTTGTTAATTCAACAAAGTTTCTGTACAGTTACACTGAGATATATCAGTTTTCATATCATTCTCTGGATGGAGAGATGTTTTGTTATATGTAACTAAAACATGTATCTAAACGATACTAGGTTGTAACAGCAGCTCATGAAATTTTGTCCACTCACTTTTCAGGATAGTCATAAACTTTCTGGTTCCCAGAATCATTTCTTTCCATGGCCACAGTAATAATTTCTGTTCAGGACCTCCCAATGACTGACTCCTTTCTATTTTAAAATAAATGTATATGATACAGTTAAGAATAGAAGTTGGTGGAAGACTCCGGGTAAATATATTCTCTCTTATTCTGTGTCAGTTCTCTTCAAAAGGCTTTTGTGGTTATAGTTTTAATATTTTTCTGAAGATAACTTTGGGCTGAAATGCATGTTCTCTTACTAGATTTCAAAATAGCAAAGCAGGACATTAGTACATAAGTTATTTTTATATATCTAAGAAGTAGACATTTACTGATGTTCCAGTCATTAACCTCATTACTCAACCCATGACCCCTTGTGTTGAGCCTAGAGAGCAGAATTAGGAGTTCATGCAGCACACAGTAACACTTCTGAAATACATGGAAAGCTCTAATTTCAGCCAATAAGGAAGTTGGAATGGTATATTATACTGTGTAGGAATATGAAGCTATATTTTGTTATAGGAAGATCACAATCCTGAATGCAATTTAACCTACTAAATTTTAATATGCTATTTGAAACCCACCCTCACAAAGCTACCCGTTGGAAAAAATGAACCTTAGAGGAAGTATACTGAACACACACGAAATTTGTTTTTCTAGGGTGAATAAACAGCAACATTGTTACAAGGTTTTTTTCATGTTTCCTTCTTATATGACTAAGTTTAATGTTTTTGGGTTTTTTTAAATTATTGAATAGGGCTTTCATATTTCTCAAGCTACTCAAGAACCTCCCACTCTCACAGTCCTTAGAGATTTTCAGCCTGCCTTACTCAGAGGACATTCCAGACTTGTCACTGCACAGCTGCTCTTGGCAGCCAGCCCTCCACCCAAGGGCTTTGCCAAAGCATCGCTTGGACCCCCCAACCACTCTACTGAAACAATAGTTAATAGTATGTCATTTGCACAACTGCTGAATTTTTTATTTCTTTTTTCGCCTTAGAATTAATTTGTTTACTTCAGTTATAAAATGTGCTGTATCTTTGACGTCACTGAATTTACTCCTTGCAGCCTACTGTGGAAACTGCCACAGAATATCTTATCTTCTACAGATAGTCTGGTAGGTAGCATAAGCTTAAAAGTCTGAGCTGGTGATAAAGAAAATTAATTACATTTCTTTAGTTGTGTGATTGCTCTGAGCTCAGGGAGTTATCCACTTGGGAGAGTCTTCACTTTCTAAATCTTTGAAGTGCTTTCTTCAGTTGTCAACAATTTAAAGAAATGAAATAAGAAATCTTACTTGGAAGAGGCTTCTTTCCTTTCCCTTCCATATTATATTTCACTCTGGTAATTTCACGAGACTGGTCCTGAAGTATTTGATTCCAGACAGTGAAAGGCAGAAAGGCATGTATTTCTTTTGTCCTATTCTAGACTTCATAAAATCATAGAATCATAGATTGGTTTGTGTTGGAGGGGACATCTGAAGATCATCTAGTTCCATCCCCCCTGCCATGGGCAGGGACATCTTCCACTAGATCAGGTTGCTCAAAGCCCCATCCAGCCTGGCCTTGAACAGTTACACTTAAAAACTCCCCGTTCTGTGTGAATGCCAGGAAGTTTGATGCAGATTTTTATAAAACATTAAAAAAAAAAAAAAAAAAAAAAAAAAAAAAAAAGAGTGGAAATTGTCTTTGAAAAACCTATGTTAGATCATGGAGGTCTTGAGCATTTCCCACATCTAATTCTTTGTAATTTTTATCATCCTCTAAGGCTGGAGCACTTGGAACCAAAGCACTATATGGATTCTCCCTCTACCAAGAAAAAAATGCACTGTAAAAATAGCGGCAATTAGACATGACAAAATGCTTAGAGAATTTTCAACATAGTTTAATTATAAAATTTATGATAGAGTCTGCCTTTTTAAATACAGGACAAACTAACTTTCTTTTTTAACATCTTTGTTTTGTTTTAAAGTGAATATGATGATGGTGAAACATGCCAGAAAGACCTCAGAAATCCTTTCTGTATCTAGGAAAAAGAGCAAAAAGCAATAGCAGTGAAAACTTGCCCCCTACCCATGTCGAGTGATCATATTTATCCCTAACTGAGCAACACCCCTCCATGTGCATTTTAATTATGAGGTTATGCTTAAATGTTGAGGGGGGAATCCATCTCTGCCCCTCTGTACCTTGTTTCAGCTGCACTCCACCACGGCTTTCAGCCATGTTTGGTATTGTAGAACAGGAATATGTTTTTTTAAGGCCAACTCAAGTTAACTTTTTCTAGGAAGAGGGCAATTTTTTTTTTGTGTAAGGATCTTTTATCAATACTGATTTAAACAGTTGTTCTTAGGGATGTCTTAGACAATATTGGTTAGTGTGCAGACTGCTTTGATTAGGTAAATGAGTTTAATGGCAATTATTGGAATGTGAGTGAGCATCTGAAGCTGGAAACAAGTTCAAACTCTTCACCGCTGCTAAGAGGTTGCATTAGATCTTTTCCTCAATTAATATGGGACCGTCCTCTTTATTTGATCTTTGTACCTTTGCATCTTGCATAGTTATTTTAATTTCATGAACTATGAAATGTAATCAGATTCTAAATCTGATGAATTCTTCAAATATAAATATACTATTTGGTCAAATTCTTATTTTTAGGCACGAACCTCATAGGATTTACCTTCGAGTAATACTCTGCCTATGTCATTTGGATCTTACCTAATCAGTTTTGAACTTCTATGTTGTGGTAGTAAGATCAGAAACCTGGCATAAAGTGATTAATTTTATTTACTTTGCTCAGATTGCAAGTGCTATAAGTTCATTCCCTATCTCCAAATTGCCAGCTCTAGTGCCAATTCAAATGGAAAACCATGATATGAAAAATGAAAAGACAAACAATTACAAGGACAAATTTCTCCAAAACAAAATTTAGTTCACTTAGAACAGGGTGACTCAACCTTCCCTGCTAGAAAGTTAGTGACTCTTTCACTGGGGAATCAGAAAACTCTTGGAATGTACTTTTATACCACCTCCTGTAATGCAGGATTTTTATTTCCTTGTGCAACTGGTCCTGTTTGTCACTGACAACTTCTCAATCTGTGATTAAACATGCAATTATTGCCTATTTATTGAATCAACTAGAAAGGAATCCATGGGCCTGCTACATTTTACAGCTGTGTTGATGCCTTTGTTGTTCTGACTTCAAGTCCAAAATGCAACAGATGTTTACTAGGATTCTTCCTGTGGTGATTTTTTTTATTATTATTTTATCATTTGTGTCTACGAAGACATTGAATGAAATGGCACTCTAAGTCTCAGCAGACTGGAGAGTTATCTGAAGTGTTGTAAACTATTTTCCATTCTTTATGGAAACAAACACAGGCTAAAGTTATTTTCTCTATATTCCAAATCTTAAGAGACTCTTTTAGGCTTTCAGCATGTGCAGCTGTTTTCACTTTTATATGTTAAAAATCCATAAAATTCCATGCATCAACACATTAGTTCTTCAAGTTTTGTTAGAGAAAAAATGGAAGATTTTTTACCATGTTTTCGTTCAGCTGAGTTCATAAGAACTGTTGAAGGAAGCCTTCAGATTAGTAGAACTCTATTAGTTACTTTACTATCAGTAAAATACAGTCGCAGTTACAAAACAAGTGTTCAACTACTAACAGGCAGAATTAGCAGTTCAGCTGCTGAGAGACAAGAAGTGGTGAGAGGAGTTAGTGATTTCTTATTGTCAGTGATTTTGTTTTTTATGGCAACGACAAACAATTTATTAATAAAATCCACAGGGGGCTTGTGACTAACAGAAAGTAACCAGCCATCAACTTTCCCATACAAGGATTACTAGTTAAAAATAAATATATGTGAGCTGAACTGCTGTGGTCTGCATTGAAATGCCTAACCAAGTGGGCTGGGATAAAGTTCAAGCAAATAAAAGAAGACAAAAAATGAATTTGTATTCATCAATCACAGAATGACTAAATCTCCAGGAAAAAAAGTCAAATGTCTAGGCAATTTTAGTATGTACTAGGAGAGGCATTTCCAAGAGTATGTGTTAAAGGTTTTGCACACAGCACTAGGATACCAAATTCAAAATGAAAAATGTGTACCATTCTGCTCCCCCTCATTTAAGCAAACTTAAGGCACCGGAACAAAATTACAGTTTATCGAATTTAGTGAAACAAAAGTAGAGAAGATGTACAGTTATTTTCTTGAAGCTTAGCCAGAATAAACATCAGTGAGGAAGAAATAGACATACAATATGAAAAACAAAGCATGAATTTAGACTGCACCTCAGTTACATAGATTTGCTGAGCTTTTTAACTTTGTATTTGTGTAATATAAATAGAAAGCAAGGAAAAGGTTAAAGATGAAAATTTAAAGGAATGTGCTCAGAATTTTTCTAAACAGTCATGCTTTATTTCTTAGGAATGAGGAGTAACATGGAAAACCTTTATGTAAATATGCAGAGTTAAACACTAAGCCAGTAGCTGTTCCTTCGATGGAAATCTGGAAAATGACAAAATTAAGAGAATTAATATCAGTAGGCAAAATGTATTAATCCACATGTATATAGCACCTTTTCTCTCAAAGGATCTTTAAAGTCTCTTTAGACCTCACCAAACTAATAGCCTGTGTGAAGACCTAACTATCCAAACTGAAGTAAACTTGTGTTTACGGAAGGTTCTGGTGGAGATACTGGTTTCTCTTCCTGCATAGACAGCAACCACTCCGAATCTGTGCATTCTATAAACTTTAAAGATCAGTTTATCTACTCTTATCTTCTTTCTTAGACCTGCTATAATCCTGCAATCTCCTTTTTTGAGATGGCATATGCAGAATTAATCACAATATTTAAGGTGAAGCTGTACCATTACTTTAGACCATAGTTGTATATTTTCCATATTCGTTTCTGTCTCATGCCATATACAGTCTGACACCGTATTTGTTTTTTTGTCAGCAGCTGAATGTGAGCAGAGGTTTTCACTGATGATAAAGTTAGAGCTTTGAATGAGACTGCACAGACTTGCCAACTAGTGGTTTCCATTGCAATTTTACTTTTTCCCTTTCCTTTTCACTCCTTGTTTGTAAACGATGCAAATTCCTGTTTGTCTTTGTTTTCAGATAACCCACAAAAACTGAGAGGATTCCAGCATGGACCAAGGTTGCCTGTCTCTGTAAAATGCTTAATACAAAGCTTCTTAGTCTCTCATGCCTCCTGTGTGCTCTAAATTCTAATTAATATCTAACCTATAGGCATTTGACTCTTTTGCGAAAAACTTTTAAAAGTGGCAGCTTATTGTTGCCTCATAATGAAATGTGATGTATGCTATTTGTTTATTTATCCATGTGTTTACTTATGTTGGAGTGGTCCCTGGGAACACGGGTGAGATACTAGCCAGTGTATGGAAGTAGAAAATGAGGATCCAAACACCTCAGAAGATAAAGGGGTGGGAAAAGAGAGGCTGTTGACAAGAGAGATTGCTGGAGAACTGAAAGGAATCGATCAGCCAGCATCAGGACAATGGCTGTTGGCACTATATACCAGTACCTAAACAAGCAGGATCTGATCCATGGCAGAACACTTGAGGGGAGAAGCACTCCCAGGCCAGACAGGGTAGCTGCAAATGCAATGACATAAACAAAGAAGGAAAGAAATGGATCTTATGTCTCTAAGAACCAGGCACTAAAAATAATAAGCTATGAAGAAAACCAGGAGAACTAAAATGTTATTAGTCACGGAGCAAGCAACTAAGATACAGCCAGAGGAGGGATGACGAGAAATGGATAGGTGTAAAGTGAGGAAAGGTGGTAAGAGAGATATGAATGTAGGAACAGGAATGGTGGAGAAAGGAAGATTTGGAAGAAAAAAGGTGAAGACAAACATTGTGAGAAGGAGATAATAAAAGGAAGGTATGGAAATGGGATCTGAATTTTTGCTGCTGGGAGAAGGCAAGGTGATTAAGATAAAAAGCAAGAAACCATCAAGCTTAAATGATACAAAGCAGAGGAAGGAGAGAGTAATGAAAAGGAGCAAGTGGGATCAGTATGGGTAAGGAAGGCAGGGGAGGTCTGTAAAAGACTCTCCAAGTGTCAACTGTGGGAAGTGTCAAAGGAATATGAACACACTGTGAGAGTTTTAAAAGCTGGGCAGCATGGTGAGGGTGCTCTTGTGCAGACCTGCTAGGTAGATGTTTTGTCGAGCATAGTTTTCTCGCCCATGACTGAATCATGTTTTTCCAAGTTGAAGAAAAATGAACCTGGGATGTTTTCTTGAGAATCTAGTTGATGACAACATATTTACTGAACTTCTCACAAAAATCATCACATAAATATTTGACTCTGATTGTGATTTCAGCAAGTTTATTTCCAAGAGTCTGATTTACAGATAAAATTCCATGTACCGAGCCTCCAAGCAAAACAACAAATTGAGAATATGAGAGACAAAGTTACTGAGTTTTGTTGTAACGTATTATTTTCAGCTACTCTTTTTTATTTTTAGGATATAAATTACAGAAACTAACTGAAGCTGGAGAACATCCTTTCAGTTATAATAATTTTCATTTCAATATTAACTCCTTCTGTCCCCCTGACAAATTCCTTGCTGCATTTTTTTCGATATAAAGTCCTGCAAAAGCATTGCGAAACCTAAATACTGATGATTTAAAAAACTGATGTAAGACTATTCAGGCTAACATAAATGTAGAATATCAGTTATAGTCTGATTTAAGTGATTGCCTAATGCTGAGGATTTGTTTACACCAGTGGAGTAAATTCACGATTTACAAGGGACACCTGAATCAACTGAAACATTTCTGACTTTTTCCACAGTTATATTTTTAGAGAATGAACTGTTGGCCATAAAGAGGCATGCAAGGAAATGAACAGGTTCCACCTTCCATCATTTCAGAGCTGAGCTGCTGTCTGCTTGACAGCTGAGCTGAGAGTATACTTGCTGCTGAGCTCGATGAAAATAAGTGGAAAATCTATTAACTCTTTTGCTCTCTGCTTCTTTTGGATCAAAATATCATTACTTTAAAGTAGTGTTTCTGAAGCGTTTTGAAATCATATGCCTGAAATAAGTGTGTTACTTGAAATCAGTACTAAATCTAGCAGTAGCTGAAGGAAATGTAGTTTTGAGAGTGTAAAGTAGTGCAACTGAGATTATAAACTGGCACTGTAGAGGTACTTTAGAGCATGAAAGCCAGTGGAAGTTTTCTGTGCCTAAGGACGTAGTACCCAACATGTCAGGGCCTCATCCTGGCTTTGCTCTTGTTTGTACACTTTGTACATTCTTTTTATGAGTTGCCACAGAGCATGTATGAGGACCCTACTCTTTCTTGAGGACTGAAGAAATCATTCAAACACCATTAGCAGGCTATACGTTTTCCTACTTCTTCATGGCATCTAATTTTAACATCCCCCAAAATTATGCAGTAATTCATATGAGGTAAAGGCTGGTGAGCTCTAGGTTTCTCAGGCCTGCCATAAAGGAAGCAGTCAGTTAACAGTGGAGATGAGAAGCTTTTACTCTTTTGCTATATCCTAAAATAAAACCAAGGTCAGGGAAATTACTCAGGACTGTGCAATATTTGGGAAGTGAGTTCTACACAACATAAATTAAATATATTAATGTACAAGCTTGGTAAAGGAATCCTAACTGTGTATATAAAATGTTTCCCTGATGACTAGTCAACGGCTCTGGTTTGTATTTAAATTCCTCCCTCTACACTCATGCATCTAGGAAACCAGATTGGAAAAGATTCATTTCTGCCACTACCAGATTTACTGGAGCAAACAGGAACACATCTACTGTGAAGAAAATCTTTCTGAAAAAGGCACTGACAATGTCGTGTCAGGTGAGGAAGACATTATTAGTCTGTGTCATAGCCTCCATAGAAAGGATGGCTGAAAATGTCAGGATGCAATGCAAAAGCATTATGTTTTGTTTTCCCAGAACATACCTCCTCCTTAACATGACAAATTATACCGAGTTTGAATATCAGATGTACGCAAATGGCAACGCTTTATCATTTAGGCCTAGGTCTTCACCCACAAACATCTGATACATTTGGCCTGAAAATGTCCATAACAGTTATTCCTGTCTTCATGACCCCTGAGGACCACTGCTCTCTAACAGAGAAAATAAGAGCACAACATGGCATTGACTGTGGCCTAACTGCAGTGCCCTGACATTTCTGTCTCATTTTACCAACCTATTTTTAAAAATGAGTAGCATGTCATCTGAAGGAACTGTTTTCAGCTTCTATCACTGGATGTATTTAAGAGTCTCCTTTCTTCTTATTGACCAAAGGGGTGAAGTTTTTCAGAAAGGTATCTAAATATATATATTAATTGATGAACATGCTCACTTTGTTGCTTGCAAGACAATAGACAACTGATTAGTGAATAGACACTAGAGTAAACGGAGGGTTTAACTAGGAATTGTTTTTGTGGGAAGCTGTAGTTGTGGTTGTGGCATAAAACAAATTCTTTGAATACATAGAAAACATTAATCATTGGCATCTAAAGAGGAAAAAAATGTTAGTGATGTTTATTGAAGGCATCGTTAAATGCCACAGCTTATTATAAAACATGAAAGAAAACAAGCTTCAACA
This sequence comes from Tyto alba, assembly GCF_018691265.1. NCBI lineage: Eukaryota > Metazoa > Chordata > Aves > Strigiformes > Tytonidae > Tyto > Tyto alba. The sequence goes on from NW_024881280.1 coordinate 13,777,126, forward strand.
AACCACAGTAAAAGGGATAGAATTTTTTTCTTACATTATAAACTTTTGGAAGAGCTCAGTTTCTGCTTTTCGGGAGCAAGTATTTCCTACTCCATCTTTAACCTTCCAGTAGGACAAAGGTACTGCAAAAATAAGTTAAACAACACTAAAAGAGCACATCGTTCCCTGACAAAACATAAGAAAGAGAGGTAAACTTGGAGGCAGAGGATGCTCCACCTCAACATAACCTGCAGTACAGTCACTAAGAATAGCAGATTTTTTTGCTGTGTATACTTTCTCATAAAATAAAATAATACAAAATAAGATAGACTAAACTAAAAGCATTCAGTTTTTGGGTTTCCACATAACAGCAAATGTGAGAAACATTGCTTCTGAGCTGGGGCAAACAAAGGAGTACAGCATGTATTTCTGTCCTTCAGTATAAAGCTAATATTAGTAATGAATGGAATCAGCAGATATTCCAGATTTACTCAGAATAGCAGACCCAATTTCTAAAACCCATGTATCTATTTATTAATTTTCAAAAATATAATTTTAATACTCCTTATTTCAGTGTCATAGTTATGCTCCATAGAGTAATAAAGTCACTGTATGTTATATAATTGTTATTTTAATACTGAAATCAGATGGATGTATGTAGATGTTTTTATTAGATGCTGTTTACCATACATTTATAGTGAGATCACCTGCATTTCCAAGAAATAAAGGACAAATGTATGGAAAATTCAAGGCAAAACTTTCTTGGCTTCCATTTATCCTTGAAATACTGTTCATATTTAGTATCTTTTTAGCAGGTAGAAGGAAAAAGTTGGACTAAACTTCAACTTTGAGCAACTGGCAATTTATGGAGTAAGATCTCGTATAAGAGCAGATGTTTTATAGTTTTTTATTATATTCTTGTAGCGTTGTACCCAAACAACAGTTAAAGGTAATAGCTATTTTACAGATCTGTGTTCCAGACCTTTTTGTTTTTGTCTTTTACTACATGAAGAGAAGCTGCCAAATCTATAAAAGGCCTATAACAAACTGCTATTCCATGCCACTGTCTAAGATCATCTGGATTTCTCCTATTGTTAGTGTATTCCAAACATTCCTAAACAATGAAAAAGGTTACTATCCTACCCCAAATCAGCATAGATTATTTTAATTCTGTCAGCTGGTATAAAAATAATCTATACGGTAGAATGGATAGCTATTTTTATGCGTCTGAGGCATCCCTTGTTTTGTTGAAGTAGTCACAACTTACGCTTCATCTAGTACTCAGGAAGGCTGATGTTATGTGGTTTGTCTGCTGTTTTACCCTTTAACAGATGGTAAGAGGTTCCATATTTTTACTGTTGGCTTGGATACTACTCCCGGACGCAGGCTAAGTTGTTTTTTTAGCTACTTACCATATTGTAGCTCAGAAGCAACATGACAGCAGTAGCAGTTTCTCAGTTGTTTTACTCCTCATCAGTATTGTAACACTTCAGTAAAGTTCTTGTGTTCTCTGGATCCCTTGACTATGGGGAAAATAATTAACCCTTCAATACTCTTTACAGAACTGGTCTGACATGGAAGTGGCCTTTAGGCCTGATTTAAAGGATGCCTTACTGATGCTGCCAAAAAGTATTGTACAATGGGCCTGCTCTGAGCAGTACAGTTGACTAGGTGAGCTCCAGAGATCCTTTCCAACCTACATAGTTCTCTTTCTGTGTTCATCTTACTGTTACCTGCATGGCTATGTAAGGTACATGTTGCCCTACCTTTAGAAACCCATACTCTGGAACTACTTTCAAATCTAGAACATTTTCCTTTTTAGTGTTCCTGTAATGCTACTTGTTTTCTGTCTCAATTATACTAAGAATATTAAACAATCCTAAAGCTGCACCTCTGGAGCTGCTGCACTCTGTTATCTTCGCTTTGCTGTATTGTCAATACAACTGTTGGGAGGTTGCAACCTGGATGGACATGTAGCCTAAGCAGCCCAAGGAAAACTCTGGCATCTCATGTAACCATGCAGTTATCATATGGGTGGGTGTTACAATGTTCTCTCTTTTTGTGTGTCTTCGTGTATATAACAAAGCAGATAACACTCCTTACCAATATACAGAATCGGTATCTGATCGGTAGCCAGGAGCAGCTGATTGAGAAAAAGAGTAGCAAGACAGTCAATGCATGGGCCTGTCAGTGCAGGCACACACAAAAAGGGAATAGACAGCTCTTTCTCTTTCAAAATTATAAGGAGATAGATTTGCAACAGCAAACTACAGTAAATACAAAACCTTGCAACTTGCTATCACAAGAAAATGAAAAATGAAGGAGCAATTCTTATGTCTATTTCAATTTATTCAACAAAAAGAATATGTCTGGTAGGATCTTCACAATATTCTTTCCATATTTATCAGGAGATAACAGAGATAGTGGTGACACAATTCATTGCTCAGTTACTTTCGTTTCCTGCAGACTTATCATGTTCCCTTAGAGTTACCATACAGTTCCTGCAAAATAGCATGTAGTATATTATCTTTTCAAATCAGTACCTTGCATTCTTTCTTCCTACTCTAAAAGTGAAGCCTTTTAAAAGAAAATTGATGAAAAGTGTTTAATCAGGATTTGTACTGGTTTTTGGTAAAAGATGATGACAGAGGCTGCACTCCACTTCAAAGACATATCAGTCTTTTTAGTAACATGCCAGCAGTAATCTTTCTGTGAGTTTCCAAATCAGAAAATAAAAAACACGTGAGACTGTTTTACTTTATAACTGTTCTGTTATAAAGGGTTGTGTGTTAACTCTTCACCATCCTATTAACCAATGATAAAACACATGAATTTCTACCAATGAAAAGAAAGACAGCAAAGATGATGTATCCTGGCTTCTGTTCTCATAATTAAGTAAATAAAAATACCAGTTCCCTAATGCCTCTTTTTGATTCATCAAACTAAACAAAAGTTAACAATAAAGGAGCATCTGTTTATTTCAGTGATGCAGTTAGTGAAATTTCAATCATTCACGGCCTACTGTCCTACTGTCTCAGAGAAAACTCAGTGTAATCAGAAAATTTTGGTAAGAGCTAATTCTGGAAAAGATGAGAAATACATATTTTCATCCCAGGAGTAAGAATCAATTTCCTCAAACCACTGGACATACACAAATTGAAACTGTAATCTTTACAGTCAATACATACATATGTATGTGTTTACGTATAAAGTATTGCAACGTGATGCTACTGATCAAAAGCCAAACTGATTTCTTTCATTTATATTTGGGCACATAAATACCCTTTAGCTAATCTGGCAAATACTTGGCTTCTAATCAAATTATGAAGAATTGGCAGTGTATCAGACCAGTTAAAACAAAGATATTATTTAGGTATCTGGATATGCATTGAAGTTTTAACCCTAGGTCAGATCTTGGGTCATAGTTTTCATAACCAAAGGAAACTATATACTGCTTCTGTGGTAAAATAAAATAGATCACTCTAAAATGTGATCTATCTCCTTTTGGCTGTATTCTACACACAGAAATATGCAAACACCAAAAAATGCATGCACACACTCACAAACACACATATATGCATAAATGTAGGAAGCAAACTTATGTAATGATGCGTAGGATTTCTGTGAGAACAGCTGTACTGCCCATTTCTTCCCTAGGTAATATCTTTTTTAGGATTTGTAGAAAACAGCTATTCCAGTTAAACCATTCCAGCTCAATCACAGCAGGATTTACTATATCTGAATCTTCATTCAGTCATTCATGGGCTCTTTTTCTGTGGGTTTTTGTGATTCAAAACCAAGGGCAGAAACACCTGAATTTGACACCAGCCTAGAAGTTTCGTCATAGTCTGCAACAGGCAGTTGCAGTAGGAACCCACTTCAGGGAGTACAGCTGTACTCTGCTCTCTTATCCATATTATTCCAGTTGTTACTTGCATAATTAAAGATGCATTCATGTGGGGATAATGGTGGAGTATTATGCTTTTTTATGCAGGATCTTGTCTTCTCAGGCTTGGGAGTCAACTTACCAGACAACAAAACCTATCTAGCCTGACTATAAGCCTCCCATCCTATTAAGAAATAATATGCTAGAAAGTACATGCCACATACTGAGATGAGAAAGGAGCAGTGCATATGTGCCTCACTAGCCGCTACCTTTGAGTATGGTCTTAATTCATAAAATCTCTCTGTGGAAAATGCCAACTCAGAAAAGGACAGAAAAACTGGTTTTGGCTAATAGTTTATCCAGTTCTCTCTGTGTCTTGGGCTGTACATATATACTGCAGTTTGCATCACAGCTGCTGCATAATTCTTGAACTTGCAATGTGGCAAATCTTCAGAGAATTTTGTGGCTTGTTTAGATTTACACACATAATTAATACCATTGAATTTAATAGAATTAACTCCTTTAGGCTGGAGTGCTCAGCACTTACAGTAAGAAGCCCTGAGCAAGCCAGAGGAACACACTTTTGTAAGACACTGAAAATTTATGTGGATTTCTTTGAGCACTTTCCTAATACAGAGGCTTATGAGCATTCACAAATTTTATACCTCTTGGTGACTTAACGTATCAATTTACTAACATAAACATTTATTTAAAAAAAGTTAAAGATTTTTGTTTATTTTTTCACTGTTAAATCATATTCACATTCTGAATGGATCATGACTTGGTTTCAGGAGAAAATTTGTGGTCCTTCCTCACTATTGACTGTCAGTCAATGTGCATGTGAATCACAATGTGATAATGAATCACTCATTATCTTGGTTTAACAATAAGCCAGTAAAAATGTTGATCTTTAAACTTATCACTTCTTACCATTCTGATTTGCCATTCTCCGAAGACGACTCTAAGAAGAAATAATTCAGCACTGTGACTACTGTTAGATCCAAGTACATTAAAATTATTTCAGAAATAGATATCTGCTACAGTGGGGCTAAAAGACAACATGAGCTTGTATACAGAAAGCAAACAATAGAAATAGGTACACAAAAGCTGATCTCTTGGCCAGAGGATATAATATCATTGAAAACAAATCATCCTCTACCCACAAAAGTAAGCAGCACGTGTCTGTTTTGAAGAGACCCCCATTTCTTTGTTAAAGAGACACATGCAATTGCTGTCCCCTGCCGTTAGCCAATAGCTTCCTGCCCGAATAAACGCTGAGGGCATTCCTGACATTCCCGGCAGAAGGCTCCTGGCCCAGCAAGCTGTGGCAGCTCTGTCTGTCCCAGCTGCACACTGAAGGCCGAGCTGGGAGCCTGCGCACGCTGGGATTTCCAGCCGTATATGGACAACATCCCTGTGTGAACACAGTTCTCGCCTGCCCCGCACACGAACCAGGACTGGAATGCACCGAGGTCTCACGTTATAGATGCCCAATGATGTCATCGCATGACTCCAGCACCTAAATTTGGCAGCTACATCACCAAGGCAGAGTGGATGGTTTTTTCCTCCCTTGGTTGGTTTCATTTGGTTTGTTTGGGTTTTTTAATTAAGTAAAGTGGAAATTATTTAAATAAGGTGGAATCTGTTACAAAAATTTCAGCATTTTCTTATTTTTTTCTGAACTTTTCACAGAAATATCACGGATCTGCAATACAGTTTACTGTATTAAAGCAACCTGAATAAAATATTCATTCATGTTATTTAGCACCTTGAATCTTCTTCCAAACGCTTTATCTTTACAAACCTGACAACAAATGGATTCAGAAAAATAAAATAAGCCCCTATTTTATACCATCATCTCTCATGTCCGTGGAAAACTACTACTTTTACTATATAAAGGTATATTTATGACCTCTCAGTTTAGAAAAATGGACATTTCCATTCAGGGAGTCACTGGTAAATTTTCTTCAGGGGCCAGAAACACCAAATGTGCATGAAAAGCTCTTTATCAACAGAGCATTATTGGCAGCCAGTTATAAATGTGTTATCACCCTTTTCTTCAACAGTAGTGGCTACTCATTTCTTTCATTCCTTCCCTACTGTTCTGGCTACTCTGAAAGTGCAGTCACATTACTCCAAATACAGAAAGAACCAAAAAAAAATATCTGAGCTGCCCCTTCCCCTTCTCCCCGCTTTGCCACCTCAGACCCAGTGTTGTTTTGCTTGTGTATGAGACTTATCTTGTTATTTTTGCTCTTTTCCTACCCTGTATTGCCTTGTGCTAGAGGTCACTGCCATTTCCTCTGTCTGCTTCCAGGGATTTAACTGTTTCTTAGTGTCTTCAATAACAACTAGTATTTACATTCAATCCAGAGTATATATATACACAAAATGCCATTCCTTGTCTACATTGTCATGAGAACCCTGGGACCTTTCATTATGCTGCATATGTGGAATAGGCAGCACCAATATGACGGACCCTAAGGATGGACTAACATTGAAGGTCACTGGAATGGTTTACTGCTTCAGGTGATTCTGGTCAAAATGTCAAGCAGAGAAAATAAAATATTTCAGCATGGACCAAGCCTTCTCAAATTGGAAGACATGCTACAAATACTGACTTCTCTCAAAGACATGTTCTAGCACTATTTGCCTCAAGCCATCATTTATATGCAGAAGCATCCAGCTGCATTTACATGTTAGCTAAAGGAGAATCAGGGGATTTACACAGCATACAGGGCTTTTGTAGAATATCTATAAAAATGTATCATTAACACGACCTATTTCCTTCTCCGTGAGCCTTATGCATGGCTCATAAAGAGAGTTGATTAGTTTTGATGAGGAGCACAGCAGAAACATAGTGATAAGGTATATTTAAAAGATGCTATGAGAATTAGATACAAATTCCTCAGTGAAAATGCCCAGAAATAATTCAAATGCCTTTGATAAAACTTGGCTTTGTAACATCAAGCTTTTTGTTCCAGCACAAAGTATCAGGAACTGCAATTTAAATTAAAAATATGAAACAGCTAAAATACACAATGGCATAAGAATAGATTAATTTGTCTTATTATTCTTATTCAAAAAATCCCAATTTATTGGCCTGCACTGGCCCCCAGACCTAAATTCGGAGGCAGAGATTGTCTTCCTAATATATGTTTGTTTAGTGCTTAACGTAGTGGGCCCACAGGCTAAGATGAGGTGTCCCTAGGAATGTCATCAGTACAAACAATTAATATTTTAACTAAATAGGGAGAAGGGAGGCAAATGACATAATGCTTGCTTTGGTTATACTTTATTCTCTTTGAGCAAGGCATATTTATGCATTAATTACTGTAATGTCCATCACAAATGGGTATACAAAACATATATCAAGCTGTAACAAAAGAAAGGACCTTTCACTGAACTGCCCACTTGTCTAAGGTGAGACAATGTGTATATGTAAGAAAGAGAGAGTGAAAACAGGACAAAAATAAAACCCTTGGATTAACGTGATAATCACAGCACATCCCGTGCTTATTTTCGGTCCGTATGTATTTCTACTAAATGTAGATGAACAAGTCTAACCAGGGATTAAATGAGACCCAGCAGAACATCCAACAATTGCTTTTAAACTACATAGTGTTCTAAAAACTTGAGGCTCTCTTATCAGAAGGTGTTAGGAATTATTCCAAATCAGCTAATGTCCTGTTTACAGTATTTTTCATTAAAATATCTCAGGTGACATTAAATCTAAAAATGTTTGCTCTGTCAACTGTTCTTTGAAGCCAGAAACTTTAACTTGTTATTTTAAGCACTTCAAAGTACTGTCAATTAAAGAAAATTTCATCAAAATGTCCTGTCTCATCAAATGCAAGCTTTTTTAGAGCAACAATTTCAACATCGATGAGCTTTTTGTGATAACTTTGGCATGAGGAAAAAGGCCATCAATGCTGCCTCTCAATCCATTATGTCCAGTTTAACTGTGATGCTGTTTTTAACCTGTTTCCATGTCCTGCATGTTTCTACATTGCTGTTTAGGTAATGTATATATTTCCTGTATATATTTTCTGTTCAGCCAGAGGAGTTTCTTTGAATCTCTAACACATTTTGATTTGTCTATACCCTCCTGGCACCTTTGCTTGATGGGCATTTCTGTGGATATTCCACAGCTACAATGTCAAAGGCACAGTCTTTGTATGTGTATTTCAACAAACTTTCATCAGCAAGACTTCTTACGTCAATGTATTCAAGATCACTTCTGACTTGAAAGAGCTCTCCGTAAAATCATACGTACAGCATAAAGAACTGCAAAAGTGAAAAGAAACTCTCTCAAGTGCAAATTTACAAGGCATCACTAAGAGGCAAAGGATCCACATCATTCTCCTGGTTTGGAATACAGAATATAATTGAGAAAATGCCTCACCAGGAGAGAACAGAGGAAAGGGTGTTTATTGTTGGACTGGGAAAGAAGCTGTCAGCACTTTCTTCAAGAAGAAGAAAAAAATAAAAAAAAGTCTGCCATCTTTCACACAAACCCTGCGTATAAGAGGGCAAGACTAGACAGTGGGAATATGAGGGTTCCCCCTGTATACACACAATAAAAAGTAAAATAAATGACAAAGCACTGCTAGGACAGAGGACCATCCCTGTGGGCAATGGAGTGTATCTTCCAACCAGGATTTCAGCTGCTGGCTTCCAAACAGGCTGTTGAGACTAGATCAGCTGACATTGTCCCGTTAACCTAGTCAAGATGAAAGTAGAAATTTAATTTGAAGATAGAGCCTCAGAAGGAAGGAGAATTAAAATACAGCAGTTCTTAGAAAAAACACCAACTGAAGAATGCTTAGTCCAACTGAGCACGTAGAAGGATTTAATGAGCATCCTAAGTGCAACGGCAGAATAAAGCAGATTCAGATTTGTCAGACTGTAAGGCTTCTAAAGGAAGGAATAAGAGTCAAAGTCTTTCTCCTATTTGCATGACAAAGAAGAGAGTGCACAAGTAGCACCAATATTTGTGGGAACCTGTGGGTATTTGTGACTACAACAGTGAAAATTCATTCACTTCTTAAACAGGTCAAGGACAGTGCCTTCTTAATGAAAAGTAGTGTGGGGCAAGACACAGCCAAGAACAATTCTAAGAATGTGGCTGACGTGATTCTAATCCTGATTGGAAAATGCTGGGGTGTAGCTGAAGATCAAAATCAGCCCATTCTATAACCTTCAAACTGTGAAACAACTGAGAAAAAAACCCACACCCCATGAAGAAAGTCCCAGAAGGAACTAGTATAATTTCTTCAGATATCTCAGAAGCCCACCCTCTTTCTTTATTGTATACTTTTAAAATGCAAACCATGCCTCTCCTTTTCAGCAAGCCCATCCCAGAAGTATCCAGTTGCAAATGCTAAGTGGCAGTGAAAGAACAGTGTTTTGACTAGAGATGAGAAAGTTACAATAAAAAAATTCTTCATTGTTCATATTTGTTAATATTTTAATGAATAGAAACCAGCAGCACCATTTGCTTTTACTTATAGTGCCACACCGAGATTTGTGAGTAATAAGAAAACTTCAACAACCCCACAAAATTGTTCTTAATCCTGCAACTTCCTTAAATTTGACCTCACCTGTTTATTCACTTCAAAATTCCTATATAGAATACATCTGTTATTTTGTTCAGCCAGAAAAAAAGGCCTTTCATTTATTATTTGACCAGCTATACAACGCAAGAGATGACTGGAGAACCATCAGGGCAATCAACAGCAGATCAGAAATTCTCCCAGGTAATTATCCAGGTAAATACTGAAAAATGTCAAAACTATGTGAGGAAATCAAGATCGGCTCGTAAGTGATTTGCTAAACAGCAGGGGAGAGTAATTCACAACAAACACTGATGTCTTTTTTTGACATCAACATCACCCCTCTGCTGAGCTCTGCCATGTGTTCACGACCTTGTGAGGGGAGGTAGAGAGAAGGAAGAGAAATCTTGGTAAGCTTTTAATGCAATTTCTTTTGCTTACATCATACACCATACAAAGAAGAAAGCAAAAGACTTGCTGCTTGCCAGTATCCCTTTGCAGAGAGGCCCAAAAGACACAGTATAGTTGGAATTCCCTCATGCTGAGCTTGCCCATACAGTCAGATAAGGAGCCTGGGTGAGTCCATTGAAACCATGATGGGTGGTGATGCAAAGTATGCAAAAATGACAGTCTGGAAATCCATGATTTTTTTTCACTGAAATATATTGTTGAAAGATTTCCTATTTGGTTCTTATGGCAATAGAGCTGCAGTTATGTAAAGCTAGAATGTCTGAATAGTTTTATTCTGCTTTTGTTTTCTTTTAGACTAACAAGTGAATAAGTAGCAGAGAGAATCAATGACTGACAGGCAAGCAGTTAACACTGTAAACAAACACAATAGTTAATCGCTAATTGTGGCTATAATCAATAAAGGGTCAATAAACTGGGCATACAAAAGCAGTTATTGTGCTTCTCCTGTATGTCTTTTTCTGTAGCAACTCTGCCAAAGCACCAAGGAAGACAAGTGATGAGTTTATAGGTCAAGGCTCTCCAGCAATCTGAAAACTTAAACAGTCCTGGAAGAAGATGACATGAGAGAGATTTTAAATTAATAAAAAACTGATGTGAAATGTTTTATCACCATATTCATCTGATTCAATTCTGTTATCCTATGTCCTCCATAAGAGCAATTTGTCCACAGCTGAGTATGATGTTACTGGTGCAGAACATGGGCAGATTACCTTTGTCATCTCCCCATTCCCCATTGCGTTCTATGGGAAAGCTGACAATAGGTAACATGCTGATGGGAAGATCTTGTAGAGGGTACTGAGGGGTGAATAATGAAAAGTTCCTGCAGGAGGCACCGTCCAATAATGAAATCTATAGAACAGAAATCCTCTTTAGTGATGAGAAGAAACTTCAAAGATACCTCCCATTAAAGAGGGTGAATCATTTAGCAGAATTTGAGTGATAGATCCAGATAATGCTTGCTATCAGTATTAAAAATTACAAAAAAACACCCTAATTTACACACACCTGATGTTGCCTGTTCTTCTAAAGGTACTATTTTTAATTTTTATCTTTATCCATCTGCAGGAATTCATTGCTCTATTTTTTTCAGACTCATCTGTGGCTGTGTACAAATTTGTCAGGAAACATGACTGCATGTCATTAGGCATCTGTCCAGGCTGCAGCGTCTGCAGTGCCTGAGCCAGGCACGCTAATAAGATCATTGCAATTATTTTATACTAATACCAGATATTTTCACAGAGCAAGATGAAAATACTCCTGTCAAATGTGAGCTGTCTTCCTAGTAGGATTCTGGGAAAAAAAAAGGCACACTTCTTTTTCAAGAATTGCAATACAGACAGGAGAACTATAGTGCTTGGAGGAAAATATCTGTAGTAACAAAATTTTGATATATGTGGCTGAAAACAGAATTGTATCTTTTAAGTAGATTCATTCCCAAAGTTGATGTAACTTTAATTTAAAAAAAAATCCTTAGATCATATGAAACTCTTTATATTCAGTTTTGGAAAGGTAAAACCAGGAAACTTGCACCAAAAAAAAAAAAAAAAAAACAGAAAAATTATTTCTGGTGAGCATGACTGCAATTTAAATCAGTCTGTGTTGCAGTTTGACAGATCATAGGGTAACTTATGGTTTGTGTAAAATAAGCTCGAATCCAAACCCATGCCAAATGCAGAGTTACCAAACAAGTCTGAACACAGGCTGTTGAGACCTGGACAAATCTTTCCTTCTCTCACTGATCTTTAAAAGTTGTTTTTTAATGATATGCATGTAGAAAGGTGCATAGTATAGTTTGTCAAATAAATAAAATCCTCTCAGTGATTTTAAATAGTTAAAATTATTGTTTTTAAATAATCATGATCAGCTATGTTTCATTTAGTCAGTATATAGGGAAGGTCTTGTTCCAGCAACATCCCTAATCTTCATGGGGGTCACATTTAAGTAGGGAAAACATTCCTATGCACCACAGTTCTATTCCTCAAACCATCATCTTCTGCAGCTTACTTTATCTGTCTGTTGAACCAGATATTGCAGTGTCAAACAGTGGACAATATCTGTGTGACTAGAGGTTTCTCCACCCATAACCTACTCTGCACTGGCATTTACATTCTGTGAATGGAATGTGGAGAGCCAGAGATAATACATCAAAAAGACAGGTCAATAACCGAGACTAAAGAGCTCTTAAATCTAGTAGTCAAAGGCATATGAAGGCCCAATGGCTGGCAGCTGAAGCAAGGTTCAACATGGAAGTAGGACAGAAGTTTTTAACAGCAAGCACAGCTGGCCACAGCTCTGCTAACCATCAGCTGGAGTCTTCTATGCAAGAAGTCCTGCCCTTGTGAAAGATAGGCTCTAATTCAACTGCAGGGTTTTGGGCCCGATGAAGAAATGACTGGGTGAAACTGTATGGCTTGAGTTATGCAGGAGGTCAGACATGCTGTCCAGAACAGACTCTTCTGGAAAGGAAATTCATAAAAATAGTAACAGAAATATGTAACCCAGTGAGTATATCAAACATTTATTTAGGACTTGGGTTCAACACCTCGAATGTAATGTTCTTTTCCCCCTCAGATTCCTAAATCCATTTATATCAGGCCAGCTTCTCATGATGACTTATATTTATAGTTTGTCTGCCTGGTTGTCACTGGTCACATTTTTAGGCTTTGCATTGCATTTTAAATCCCCTGAGTCATTTCATGTTCATGTTTACCACTCTTTTCCTTCTTTTATGAGATTTTTCCATGAACCTGAAATTAAAAACATCCTTTCCTCCTCTCCGCTGAAAAGTCACAGCTACAAGTCATCCATCACAGCTGCAATTTTTCCCTTAAAATTTTCCCCGATTCCTCACAGAAGAGGCACTTCCCAACAAGAAATTCACCTGTTTCAAGCTTCAAAAACTCATTGCTTACTTCCCTTTGTTCCTTGAAAATAAAGAAATAACTCATGCACAGAGTGGAAGAAAAGAATATCAAACAGTATGTCCAGAAACACTGCATAGCAGCCTTTTCTTTAAATAGCTCAGCACATCCAGCTCTCACTTGTACTACAGGCTCAACATGCTACAGCTAGCAGGGATACAGCTAATATAATCCTGCATTTTACTCTGAATTGTGAACAATCTCAGACCTGAGATTTGTGACATCGATCATCAGTCTTCCCACATGTAATAAATCCTTTTCCTACAGCTTTCTGCAGCTAGCAATAGTCTAGCAGTGCCAGGTTACTACATACGTGCATGATACCTGGACAGCCATAGGGTCCCCTTCTGAGGACCTCAGCGAGGCACGTGTGCCTCCAGCTTCCCGGCACTCGGGCCGTGCTGCGGCCGCACATCCAGGATGGCGAGCACATGAGTAAGGTTTGCAGTCGACTCTCTTGATTTCTACATCTTCACATTTAGTTATTGGTTTAAGAGACAACACAATACAGAGGGGAAAATAATGTGATGTGTGGGAGCTGGCAGTAGAGATTTTTCCCAAATGTTTGGGAGGATCCCATTTCTTACAGATGGTGCTGCCAAGAAACAGCCTACTTTTCTTTCAGAAAATAGGGATTGTTAGCAATAATTTTTTGCCTAAATTATTTCCCCAGTCCAAATGCTAGCCCTACTGTAAAATAAGAAAGCCTTATTCAAAAGTGCTTATTATTGCAAGTGGGAGAAGAAAGCAAAGAGGCCCAACAGGTGGAAGTGAAAGGATTATTCTAACAGCAACAGAGGTAACTATAACTACCTTGCAGAAGACCTTGAAGGAGTGAAGGGAGGAGAGAGAACAGGCTCCTTCCCAAGCAGAAGGTCCACTGCCTAACACCCTCAGTTGCAGTGCTGGGAAATTTTAAATCTCTGTGTGTCCAAGATCAAAGCCAGACCCTTTAGAAAGGAGGCAATATGATATTAGCACATTTTCTTTCACAGACCCATACATGGTTGTGTCATACCTACTCTTTGTTGTTCTTTCATATTCTCTCTCTTTTTACTTGATAGGCACAAAAAGTGTTTCCTTACCTTATGGAAAGATCAGGCAGGATGGTGAGTCATACACTTCTATTCTTCTGGCTGCTATTAAGTGCATTAATAAACAAGGAATGTAAATATCTGTATATGGCTGGGGGAGAAGTCCTCTGCTGCAACTACTGAACAGAGCTGCTGACACTGAAACCTCTGCAGGGCACTGTACCAACCCTGGCATTCAGAATAGCAGAGGAGGCAGACGCTCAGCAGAGCCTGCTACCACTGGGTTGAAAGGACAAAGCAGGGTTCTTCCTGACTGAGTAACTGTCCGTGATCACTCCTAATGAAAGAAAGTCAGAAATCAGAGCAACATGACCTGTTGGACTTAACTACATTATCTAATTCAGAAGCCCCTGATGCTGCCAAAATTATGAGGACAAATAATTTGGCTTAAAGACACTTTCTCTCTCTTTCTTTGTACCTGAATAACTCCAAGGTGGTGTAGAACATAAACCAGCTAGAGAAATATGGAAGTCTGCAGGTTGCTTGTCATAACCATATCTGATATAATTACTGGTAGCAGAGATGAGCTTGAGTTAGAAGCTATGAATCCCCAGTCAAACCTCATGAAAATTTAGCATGTGTTTGGGAGAGAAGGTTTGGGTTGGACTTTTCCCTAATGGGCAGACAGAATGTACTAATTCTGAGTCCAATTCCATGTTTTTCTTTGTTTTGGTTGTTATGATAGTCATGGCTACTGCTGCAAAATTAGGCCATTAAAAAAAAAAGGCAAGCAGCCCAATCCAAATGGTTCCCATTTGAGCTAAACTGCTTGGGCTCAGCAATAGACAGAGCGGTACCTATTTAGGACATGTGTTTTCTACTTATTTCTGCCCTTGACTAGTTTTGGATGGTACAGCTAGTTGACAGATGAAATTTCCTTCCTAGGGAAAAAGGCTGATATTTTCAAAACTATTTTCATCCAAATTGGCATTTTCAGAGACCAATATGTTTAGAAAAAAATCAGTTCAGAAATGTCAAAATATTTTTTTTTAAGTCAAACCCAAATATTCAACATTTCCCAACCTCTTTTAAGCTTGCTCCCACATGAGCCATGTCTGCTCTTAGGCTGGAGTCATACTGCTTTCCTAGGGAGTGGCAAGTGCACCATGCTTACTTTTACACCTACAGACTACACTCAATATCCCATCAGATTTTGAGCTAATGGAAAGCCTCTCAGAAACCAGAATGAGTATGGGAGACTTACACCTGTGCAATGCAACATATTGCTAAAAATGTTAGGGCCTTGCCAAGATGAATACCCTGGCCCAGTACTGATGAATCTTCACAATGCAAAGACAGTATTGGGTCCAACGAGAAACCTAGTCATATTATCATGCCATAGAATCTACAAATGCTTCACCTCTCAGCCAAACAGGGTAAAAATTCCCTGTGTCTTTCATCTATTTATGCAAAGCTTCTATGGTGCCCAAGACAAAGTCACCATTAAAAAGTTAGCAGCTGGTCATGCTTACCATAGACCTACTAATACAAGTTGTTCCAGCACTTGCAGAACTAAAGAGTGGGAATGGAATGGTCTTTCAGAATCTGCAGAAATGAGAAATGGTATTATTTGGAGGGGGGAAACAGCAAAAATATTCAAATCCTGCCTCCAGAAGAATTAGTTGTATTTTCTAAAGTTTTCTCACTTGGTCTTTAGCCTGAACTGTTCTTTGAGGTACACTAACTCTTATATCTTGAGTAAAACATGAAAAATGTTCCTTTCTTGCTGAATTCCCCACCTTTTAAAAGATATTACGAAAGCACAGTATTGTCATAAGACCATTTTAATGAGAGAGAAGTGTAGCTATGTTGTCTTACAGACTTTATTATATTATGCTTAGAACTCATTCACTTTGTTGACTCAAATTATGGAAGCAATTCTTGTAGGATTGTTTATATGTCCCAGAGCATTCATAACTCACTGAGTTCAGCCATCTACAAGTGTTTAATTACAGACTGTCTGTTTCATGTAAAAAAATGTTTGCCAGCAGTCTTTTGGCAAAGGAATGAATTTTGTAGAGGAAAACCGATTTGTTCATGAGCAGCAGCAGCAGAAATGGGGAAAAGAACTTCCCCAGAGTTCCTTGAAGATTCAAGTTGCTGGATCCTGGCATGATTTGTTCTCTTATACAAAACTTGCAGGAATTGAGCTAAATTTTGCACTGCAATTTATTTCACCACTACCACCACTTATATGGCCATAAATGTATGTACATTTAAGAACAGAAT
Source organism: Tyto alba (assembly GCF_018691265.1). NCBI lineage: Eukaryota > Metazoa > Chordata > Aves > Strigiformes > Tytonidae > Tyto > Tyto alba. The sequence continues at coordinate 13,793,261 of NW_024881280.1, forward strand.
TTGAAAATTAAACTCACAAGACACTATTACACAAGACGTAAGCTCAATTTTTTTCCAGAAAGGGGGGGAGCATCTAGTTTCTGAAAATAATATTTTTGTGCTTTTTGAAAATATGAACAGAGGTCATCAATACGGTACTAAAGTGAGGCTGCAGCTCACATTTCACATGCTCAAAACATAAAAATGTCCCATATTATTTAATACCTGAACTGATTATTTTGAATATTTGAACTGACTAGCTGATGGAGGTTTCTTTATCTCCATATTTCTAAACTGATTTTTTTGCATTGTAGATTTCTATGAAAAATGTTGTCTTGCTGTGAAATGCTGAATTTATCTGATGGAGTGCTTTTAATGCTAAATCTGAAGATCTGGGCTGAAAAAGACTGAATTTTTAATTACTTTTTTTTTTTTTTTTTTTTTTTTAATTTGGAAATGACATTACCTTGACTCCTGGGAGGTTTCATGTGACTATTTTATCTCCCCCCTCTTTCTCTCTCTCTCTCTCTCTCTCTCTGCTTTTGGTTTGGGATTGATGGCTGCAGCTGCTGTGCAAAGCAAAATTTACATTTAATGTCCATTTCTGAAGAAAAATTTCTGCTGTTGAAGTTCGAGATCCTGTATCAGGCCAGCACATCATATCGTGACTTCAGCCTCCTCTACCTGAGACACTACTGCCTCACCTCAGCGAAGGAACATGTGTAATCCTTTGTTGGCAGACTTTAGATACACCAAAATATGAGACCACTTATTTGGAGAGTGCTGTTATCTCACCCCTGTCCAGAAGACAGAATATAAAATTGAAACAGACAGAATTTAAAGAAAAAAAAAAATCTAGTTATTACAGTGTTTACCTGAGCAGTTTTGTCATATTCCAAGTGGAAGTTTTATTGAAAAGGTGAGAAGTGTTTCCCAAAGCTACAAAGGCAAGCACAGTGAGTCTAAACATAGAAGAAGGTGCCATTTCCACCATCTCTCCATTTCAGCGTACGCCAACATGGAATCAGTGCAGCCTTCCCATTTGTATTTTGGGCTCCTGGATCCTTCTCCTCGCCAGCCACACAAGAGGCCGTGACGTGCCTGCGGGCAGTGCCAACAGGGAGGCCAAATGCCCAGGAGGCCCAGAGGCAGCAGGAGCTCTGGGGGGAAGGCCCTTCTTTGCTGCTGTGGGGGTGTCCTGAGGGGAAGGGACAGCCCTGGGGCTCCTGGCCTTCCCCCTCCACCCTCCCCTGACCGCCGGGTGCCCACAACGTGCTGAGTTGGACCGAAACCCCGGGGCAGCCATCAGCCGTAGGGCTGCGGGCGGCGTGAGCCGGGGGAGCGCCCGGGCCGAGGGAGCCAGTTTCCCGCCAGTGGCCCCTGGCAGATATGCAGGAAAGTTCTCCTTAAAAAGCAGTGAGTTACGCAGCTGGGCACGCGAGCCCTCTGCTGCAAGGGTGGAAATGGCCTTTTCAGGCTCTCAGCAGCCAACCAGCCAGAAGGCCAAGGGTCACTTATGAGAGGACGAGGGTGAGTTATTTCCCTCTGATGGCTCCCATTACGGGCTCGATCCTCTCCCCTCCAGGGCCTGGCTGTGCTCCGAGGTACCTTGAGGTACTCAAGTCCTTGCAGTGTGAGCTCATTTGTTGTCATTTCCACTTCTGGGAAAAAAAGGGGTCATAAGAAGAGATCAGTAACTCTGCAGTATTCATAAAGCACGGCCTCTAACAAAACAGACATGTTGTCGTGTTATCATATCCAGAAAAACAGCAGCAGGCAGCATAACTTTAAAATACCACCCAGAAACTCTTGTTTGGAAAGGACAACTCATAGCATCAAAGCCTAAATATATTTGCCAAACCATACTTTAACTTACTGCCAAGACACCAAGTTTCTCCCCTTTAATAGCAATGATCCATTAGGCAACATGGTGACTGCTATGGCAAACTGGACATGGGTTTATTTTGGAGGTCTGGATTGCAGAAAAAGCCCTATACATATTAACATTTGGTGAGAAAGGTAGGGGTGGGTTTCCATATGAAATTAGCCTGGGGCCAGTTTGTTAATAAGTAAGCTTCATAGGAAGAACACAACAACATCAATATAACAGCTAGCTGTCAAGTCTAAGGAGAAATATTTATGAAAATTTCAAAAGTTTAGATGAATAGTTTCAGACCTAAAATAAATGAGAAATAAATGTCTAATAGAAATTGGATTTAGGAAGGGCAAAATTACAGCACAAGGTATATATCCTGGTTTCTACCTTTCTTTTTGAAACTGTCCTCATCTGCAGTCATTTATAAGGCAGTGTATGTAGACAAACTTCCTCCTGCATCCACAAAGAGGGAAAGGAAGGGAGGAGTTTTCACTCCCTCTTCCCTTACTGCTCCCCCCAGCATGCTGAGACAGACAGAAAGCAAAGTCAACTCTTCATCTGATGGAGCCTGGTTCACATCTAAAAGCCCTGCAGCAACAGTGCAAATACATATGTGCACACATAGACAGGGCGTTTATAATGTGAATACACACAGGCAAAAATTCTCCTGAACCACAACGAAGCGCTAGTCTTGGTCAGAGAGGGAGTAGATTGATTTTGCTGTTTAATATTTTATGAACTGAACTCAGGGGATAATAGTAAACATATGTAATTTTGAAACTGAGGTTAGTCATCTAAGACTTTCCTACAAGTGCTTTGTCTCTTGGTATCTTTTGGGGAGTGTTTGTAAATGTCCATGTATACTTCTAGGAACTAAACACAAGTGAGCTCAGGAAACCAGTCTCTTCTAGGCGTAATTGAAAATGTTGATACTGATCAGCAAGACCTAAAGCAGAGCTCACATTTTTTTTCCTTTCACTTCATTTACTTTGGTACAAGATCTTAAATATTGTGTTTAGATTCTGATAAAAACTGAAAGGGCATTTCTTAGCATAAAGGTGAAATCATGTGATTTGGTTTTTGATGGCTATTGTTGACTTTAATATGTGAGCAAAATATTCTGTGTAGAAACTGGTGAAATTTATGTCGCCTTTATTTATACAGTCTGTACATGCTCACTCACAGGACAGATTCAGATTTATGAGCAGCAGGAAGGAGAAGGTGGTAGTTGTTACTCCTATTCCTAGCCAGAAATGATAGTGCTTGCAGATTTAATGGTGCTAACCAACCAAAGATTTTTTTTTTTTTTTTGCTTTCTAAGATATCTATATCTATGCATAAAAAGAGATCGCTACGTTTTGAATTTTTTTCAGCTCATAAACACATAGACATTAAGGAAACTTATCTCAACACACTACAATTTTCTGAGCCTGGCAAGTTTTGCAAATCCCTAATCACAGTTGCATGTATTTGATAACGCAGAAAAGTCCAAATTTAAGGAGTAACAGTTGAAATGCACGTACATGAGGCTAATTGGTTTCAGCAGTTCTATGAGCTGGTTACAGATACCTGCCACCTGTCTCTAGCTCAGCCATGACTTGCCATGTTAGTGACGGTAGTCCTTCACTCTTTGTCCCTGCTTTCCTTGTCTTGTTTTGGCTGTCCCATCAGACTGTAAGCATTTGAGAACAGGCACCTCACTGCGTGTGTAGGATATGGGTGCGGGGTGGTTGTGAGTACTCTTCCATGCTTACAGTGCTCATACCAGCAATTATAGGAATTTGTATTTTCTTCAGTGAAGTAATCTGACAGAAAACTAAGAACTTTGCCCAGACCGTTCTCTGGAAGGGACGTAGTGATTTGTCTATTTTAACAACACACTGGTTGAACCCCATTTTGGAGGTCCTAAAATGTAGTGTCAGATTGATGCATTTATATACCATCAGATGCAAATCGTTAAAAAGCGAATCTTGTCTTATCGGAATTATTTTGCTGATGAGGTCAGTTTGTGGTATTTGAGCTACAACGTGTTACTGGCTGGCCATGTCTTTAATTTGGAGCAATTCCACCTGTACCATCATACTTATGTGACTGTGCAATCACTGATAGAGGCCCTTAAACATGACCATGGATGAATTCCACCAGCATGGAATGATAGCCACCCTTAGTGCAGCATGTAGAATTGCTTGATAATATATGTCATAGTACTGAACAACTTCCTGGAAACGTTAGCAATTAAGAGGTTTGAAAGAAATGGAATGGCCTGCAGTTCATAAACAACACATGCTGAATAAGCTGCTTCAAACTGCATCAGAGACATTTGCTCATAGATTTATCCTTTACTTCTAGAACTAAAAGTGCTAAAAAGTGGCATGACTAAAAAGGCAATGCAGCAATAAAAATTCCAGTTTGACTCTAGGGATAGCTTCAGAGACATTGTGGTCAGAATTTTCTCCATTATTTGCAAGTTGCCAAAGAAGAATGTTCTTTATTCTGGATTGGCTTTGGGAAATCTATTAAGATTTTTAATTGCATTCAAAAATATTCTTATGTTTTGAAACCTAGTCTGCAGGAAGTTTAACCAGCCCTTCATTATAGTCTCTGAATGTGGCTGAGACTTGTGTATTAGCAAGGTGCTTTGCTTGTCTCTGCCCAATAAAAATACAAGGAATAATGCCAGTTTGGGGAATGAATAGAGCAGAAGGGCATGGGGGGACACAAGTTATGAGCTGCTTTGGTCTTCATACTCAGGAAGTACTTACCAACTTCCATTGCCTCATCCCATCTCTTCCACCAGAAGGCCTTTATAAATTACAGGAATAAGTGGCCCTTAGCAAATAACTTCACAACAGAGTGCAACCAAATGGGACTGAAGCAGAATCGGAAACTCCCTTCTGCTACTGCAGATAGTTCTGGGCTGCTAGAATTTTTTCATCTAGGATCAGGATGAAAGACAAAAATCTCAATAATTACCACAAATTGAAAATCTGAAAAATGTGTGAGCTGAGTGCAGATGAAGCATTTTGTTTCAATAACTTTGTAATATCTTGCTACAATGCTGATTTGTCTTTAATCATTTTATATCTAAATTTGTTAAGATTCCAAAGATTTTACTTTTGTAAAAAGTTCCAGCTTAAAAGAAACAAAAGCTTTCTGATTCAAGAAGTTGAAATAGAACTATTTTTTAATGTTTCTTATAAAAAATAATATTTAGGGAGCAATGGGAAATGGAGCCTTCTCTTAGCCATTAGTCTGAGTCATAACTCAGATCAGTAACAAACAGTATGTGTTTCAGTGTGATGGCTCTTCAATGACTTTTTTTTTTTTTACCTATCTGGTTGACTGCAGTGGCATTTGGATCAGGCCCAGTAAGATGGTTTTCTTAACTGTGCCAATACCAAAAGAAAGCTTCGCCCATATGCTGATAAGTCAATGGAGCATCAACCAGAAATATTTATTTTTTTAGCCAAGAACAGTGGAGCTGATCACAAATGGAGTGTATCCTTTGGCAATAAAAATTTTCCTTTATAGTCAATGCCATGATTAAGCCAAAGCCACTGTTTTGTTCCTCCACCTGCCTCTGTGAGTCAGCAATAGTTTCCTCTTGCTTTCCCTCCAAGTGGGATGCCAGTGCCCCTCCGGGACTGCAGAGGCACAGGTGTTGTGCCCACATTTCTGAATTGTTTAGCTTTTGCAATCTTGGCAGCCTGTCTGAGCTCTGGCAACATTTTTACTAAATGAGAGAGAGAACTGAGGGGACAGTCCACTCTACCTGCTCATGGTTTTTTTACTCTAAAAATCAGTTTGAAAAATCTCATCAGAACCATCTGTAATTTGTTTAGAACTGTGACACAAACAAAAATACTAATTTTTGTTCATTAGCAGGAGTACTGAAATGTTTTATAGTTTAATTCCATGGGATTCTAAAAGTCGGAGATAAGATATATACTTCTGGGCCAGATTTTCACATTCAGTTTGTGCTGTACATGCGACTCCAATGACTTCACAAGCCTATCCAATAGGTAGTTTTGAACCTATGAGTTATGCTGCTGTAACAGGCACTTCTCTCATTTACTATATACATTTTAGCTTATCTCATAGCTGCATTTTGTACCCAGTCCTCTCTACTAAGGTATGTATTTGATGGATTTTGCCAAATGTTCTTCTAGAGCCAATATGAGTATGAACAACATAAAGTAAGAAATGCCACCTGCACAGGGGTCATGCCAGCCCAGGCAGTGTGCTTCCCACCTAATCTCAGTGGGAAGGAATCTGTGTGACTCAGAGGCAGGGAAAGAAAAATAAGTGTCAGACCTCTGGACCAAGTGGTCAGCTTGCCAGGGAGCAGGGCTATCAGAGCCAGTGCACTCTCCACTGACTTATTCAATGGATTGGAGATCTGTGATCTCTGTCCCTATGGAATCCACCTCCCCCATAGGAACAAAATTCTGTACCTAGTTATCATTGGTTCAGAGATAGCAACTGATCCAGACACTGTGAGGTATGGTGTTGCTAATATAGCCAGTAAGTATGTCAGTAAACAAGTCAACCCCAAAGCATGTGTCCAGTGTGCGCATGCATAAACTTTAAGCTGCCTCCTCTCATGCCATACGGATGAGCAACATATTCTGGCTGTTCCTTTCCCATGCAGGCTTAGCATGGTTGATTTGTGTACTCAGAAATGGAACCTACACTTTTCCCAGGACCCATCAGGTCAGATTGACCATAATCTACTGCTCCTTTGATGGTTCTCATCCTGCTTTCAATTGATGTGTCAGCGCGTGAATACATATGACTGAAAGTTTGATATAAAATTCATTTGTCTAAACACTGGCTATTTACGTTTGATGGCCTGAACAATTATTAATCCTGATTGGAAATATAAGTCATTGTGTCTACAGTGTCCTGTCACAGCATCCCTGTTAGCTACCCTGAGGCCAAATTCTCTGACAATGCACACAGTGTCCGTTTTTTCTGCACACAGTACTGTGCCCTAGCTGAAATCCCAGGGAAGAAACCTCTTTTTCTGTATGCTCACCATTGTGGATGATCCCCAGAAATTTTCCTGGTCTGCCAGTGTATATCCAACAAGACAGGAGACAAACCCTGCACCATGTACAGTAGTCTCCATGCTCTCACATACTGTTCAAAAATGCCATGGCACACGCACACCTCTTCCTCAGTGGGCAGAACACGTACCCTTTGTGCCAGGGCATGGGCTTCCACACTAGCCCTGCATCTGGGAAGAGCCCTGAAGGAACTCGAGCCTCTCTTAACCTACAAAAGGAGTGGAAATCTCCAGAACAGCAGCAGGCCTGCTTTTTGTGTTAAAAAGGAATTATATTACTCCTTGCTTCCCACTAATCTCTGAATCCTCACCCTTACTTGAAGACTCTGCTCCACCACTGCCAATAAAATACCAAGTTCAAGGTTGTCAGATGACCTGCATCTGCCTAGCAAGGAGTCAGGTATGAAACCCAGTACAGAGGGCACCAATCACCCTGTGTCTTGCTGGCCTTCACCAAGAGCTATTTTGACAGTAGTTATGCTCCACAGCCACCATGTGCCAGCCTCTGTACAGCCCAGCAAAACAGAGAGGCTGGCCTGGGCAGCAGCACCCGTTATCGCCGTGGTGGGACTGGTCCCTGACAGGTCCAGAGGACTGCCAGCACTGCGTGGCCCCACGGCCCCTCTCTCTCCCTGCGGCACCAAGCTGCAATGCTGAGATGTGGTAGGGCAGCCCCAGGGCAAATGACCCCACACAAACCCACAGGTATGTCTCTCTCTCAGGCCAGGAAATGGCTAACAAGGCCAGGGGAAGCAGTTCAGACACACACAGCTCAGCTGTTGAAGGACAGCAGGGTTTGCCTTCTGTCCCCAGATATCCCAGGGATTTTATGCATGTCCTTGGTCTGATATGATGGAAGGCTTCTAGGCAGACATGGGAAATATGGACATGTAAATGTTGGTCTTCAGGGGCTGGCACTAAGGGTTTGCTCTTTGCACACAAATGAGGGAAGCAAAGGTACTTAATTCACCTGTCACAGCATTTTCTTTCTGATTCTTACAAGAAACATGTGTCTGTTCTTGACTTGTGTTTTGTCTCCCAGCACAGTGCCCTCGGGAGGATCTCAGCTCCCACATTCTCACACATGCATGCCCACTGTAGGGCTCCCTCCTCCCAGCTTTCCAGCAGGCTGAACCATGCCACATCACATTGCTGATCTCTAGGATTTCTGGACAAAGTCCCTAGCTCCCTCCTAGGAGAGAGCATGGTGAGTGGCAAGGCATAAATGACACAGTCAAGTCAGGCACAGCTGTTACTAGAAATCTCTTGCCAGGTGAATGAGAGGGGGAAAGATAGAAATGTAGAGCAGATACTGTCTGAAGGCACACCAGACAGAATGCAACAGAGACACCCCTGGAAAACTGCAGAATTGATTTATGGATCTGCAAGATAGACTGAAAGAAGGTGTTTCTTCATTCTCTGTTGCACTTACAGGGATAATTATCAGCAGTACTCTAGCAGAGGATTACAGTAATGAGTAACAGAAATATTGATTTTGAGCATTCAGTCTTGTAGAAGGATTTTCAGCTTGAGTACATCATTGTAACTTCATTTTAACTTCAGTGGGTTATTCCATTTTCCATGAGATGACAACATTTCACTACATACAGAAATACCATGGGCTGTTGATTGTTTGCTTTTTTTTTAATTGTGAATGAATTAGAAACCCATTATAAGACTATAAATAATATTCTAGTGCTAGCAGGTAAAATTCCCGGATCTTATTCCAAAAGGGTCTATAATAACCATTTAGTCAGATCTCCTGCCCGAAAATGGGTGCAGACTGAATGAGGGAGCATTGTACCTCTGGTTATACATTTCCCTATTTCCTATTTCAGAGACACAGAATTGAGAACATGGGAGGTTAGTTGCACAGCAAAAGTCAAATGTGCCATCAGTTGATATTCTTTCATTTCATATACACTCTATTGCAACACCACATTGCCTTTGCTTACAGTAAACCAATACAACAATACAATCTGTTATAAAGAACACAGTTTTGGAGAATCCAGAAAGCACTTTAGCCAGAGAGTAAGATAGTTTTCCTTAAAGTCTGAATAAAAATGCATACAGAGTGTTTGTTGTTTTTTTCATGTGCATCATACTTTCATTTGCTAATTTTACTTACATTTTCTCCAAACAAAATGAAAATGAAGAAGTAAATTCCTAAAAGGTAATAATGAATCAATCAGAAATGCTACAAATATTTTTTGGATTCTTCCAGTTACTTTTTCAGATAAGTGTGAAAAAAGTGGTAAAATATTCTGTCCAGAAATCTACACTGTGTTGATGATTATTATTATATAAAACTGCACACTAAATAAAATCAGACAATTTTAAGTTGAATTTATAGCGAGGTAGAAGGTAGGTTTGATTTTTTGTTTGTTTGTTTGATTTTTGTGGGTTTTGGGGAGGTTTTGGTGTTTGGTTTTTTTTTTTTTCATTTTTGAAATGGAATATTCTGCTTGGTGAGCTGATTCAACGATGGAGTTGCTCCCAAAAGTCATTTGTCAGTGAAAAGAGTAATGAGAACATAATAGCTAATCCCTCAAAAGTTCAGTTGGATTAAAAGCAATTTGAATTCCTTTTTGGAACCAAAAATAAAGCTATTTGCAGATGGTCTTCATTAGAAATACTGGTGGCAAGAACTATTTCACAGCTCTAATAATGTGTCTAGCCAATATCCCTTAGGCCTTTATATTTTCAGTATCAGAGATGAACATTTCCTTTGTAGTCATCTGCTTGCATTAAAGAAATATACTTACCACATATGCATATATATGTATGATATACATATATATACATGATATACATATATGTACACACATACATACACTGTTTCTTTAATGCAAGCAGATAACTATATAAAAAGATTGTCACGTATTTATATTAGAAGAAAAAGTGAGATACACTTGATGCTGGGAAATGTACTGGCTCAGACTAATTGTTCCTTTTACTGAATCTGCAACTCAGAAGGTTAACAACTTATTTTATACTATACTGATAATGAAAATTATACATTACTATTGAAAAAACAATTTCCTGCTCTGGGCAAAATGGATGTACCCTGGAGAACATTTCAGCCCTCATGCCACCTCCCTGCCTTCACTTAGCTACAGTACCACACACAGGCAGGTAGTTAGATATATAGTTATCCAACCTGCATATATTATCTGATTGGCATGTTCACTTGCTTCTTGACTGCCATAAATGAGTGGCTGTGCAGGTGCCATTAGCACATGCATCTTTTTCTGAATGCACCATTGTAGGAGTAGCTGAAAAGCTGTTTGTACTACACAGTTAGAAAGTTGGCAGCAGTGCTGGGTGAAAAATGGCAAGTATGTTTCAAGAAAAATTCAAAAAACTTCATGTTTACTCTACATTTTTTAACTTCTTAATGAGAAATTCAAAAAACCTGAAGGCACTGAAACAAAATACTTTTCAGGTTTTCTTCTTATTGCCTTTCTCCCTTCCTTTTCTCATTTTCTTTTGCTATTTTAATTTCTTGCCCTTTGTTTTTAATGATCAAGTAAAAGAGAATGAAGATAAAGGAACAGAAGGAATGAGAGGGAGAAGGAAACAATACCTGGGAAGCTGTAACACTTTTAGCACGTTAGTTTAATAGAGAGGCCTTTGTATACCTGTACTAAGGTAATAAATGTGCCAGTAGTGAAGCTCAACAATATACAAGACAGTTCACATCTGCCCAATTTGATAGAAAACTGTTTGGCTTGCTCAGTACATGTCCATTTAGCTGGTCATAGATTTTGCCCACACCCTCTTGCTGTCTTAAAAACAGAACAGTACTTTGTTAGACAACACTGTAAAAGTTACTACCTCCTTTTGCTTCATAGCTTGGGCTGTTTACAATTTATGACCTTAATCAGCAGATACATATGTTTCATGCATATGTATAACACTTTTGAAAAGTTGGCAAGATACGTCTTTGAGTTAACAAGGAAAAGAAACAAAAATTTAATGGTTACGAATTTGGGCTTAAACTATTCCTCCATTTCAAGCTCCATTTGTTTGCTTTCCATTTCAGCAGCTGCTGGAAGCACTCTTCAGTAGGATAAATCCTACATCAAATAAATCCATACCACCTGTCCCACTCTGATTTGGAGGCCAAATCTTTCTGTTAGCTATCTCAACATTTAAGAATTAAAAGAACATCTCAACCTTAATTTCCATGCCATGAAAAAAACAAGAACAGGGATAAAAAGAGTTTTGTTAGGCAATTTGCAGGCATGTGACTTGCCATTACAGTAAAATCTTCATCATTCCCCCAAAAAATTGTTTGTAATCTGAAGTGCAGTGTATTCTTCTCCAAATTTGGTAAATGCCAGTATGTTTTGGCTAGAATTTAGTGCTGACATATATCTATTTTATTACATACTAAATTATCAGGTCTTTTGATATCTAGCCTCTCCCCCTGATATGTCTTACAGCAAGGCACTGTGAAGCAACATAAGGATTTGTGGGTATAGAAACAGTTATCTGAGAAAACCATCAGGATTCTCCCAGAACAACACAACACATTTATCCCTATAGACTTGAAAGTTATTCTGCTCTAAACTCTGCAGGTCTCCCACACAATGTTCATAAATAAAATCAAATTTTGAATCCCTGCCTTTAGTTCTAAATCCCAAGGTAAGGATTGACTGGAATATATTGGAACAGATCTTTAGGTTTGGACTAAATGCTAGTCTTAGGTCATAGCCATGCCTTTCAAGCACTCAAAAAAACTACTGTAATATGTTATTTTGGTACTGGGCCATGCAAACCTTGCCCAAATTTTGAGTGCGCGAGCTGTCAGCAGAGCTGTATAGTTGTAAGCAGAAGGCAGCTCAATGCAATTCAAGTGAAACTCGTCCCCCCCGTTTCACTTCAAGTCAGCTGATTAGAAAAAATGGCTTCTTGTGCCAAGATAAAAACAGATAAGCCAAACTGCTCATTTGTTTTTCCAGGGAGAATTTCATACAGTTTATTAAATAGAGAATCCAGAGCAGTAATCAGTGCATTCACTGGGATGTTAATTGGAGATATGGTAAAGCAGTGTACGACAGCCAAGGGACAGAAAGCACTTCTTACTCATTCTCTCCAGCCATGAAATCAGTAAGTCAGATCATTTTTCTAAGTCATCTACTCTTACTTTGGAGTGAATCAGTGCATGGAGGCTTGAGGAGATCCCAAGCAGATTTCTTCATTTCATAGGGAAAAAAACAAAACAAAAAATAACAACTGCTTTATTTGAAAGCCAGGACCAAGGGAGACTTAGTTTAGCTAAAGCAAGGTTTGACTCCAGTTCAAGTTGGGCAGGAGTTCAGCCAGAAGTTATCATATGATTGGGTTTTGGGGATTCTCTGTTTTTTAGAAGTCTGTGTGAAATGATCTAGTAGTGGTCTCAGTCCAAACTGCAGTCCGTAAGTGCCCCTGTTCCTCACAAAACCCCACAATTTGCACCATTATTAAGAGTCTCAAAATAGAAGGCAAGAGCTAGAACCGTAGTCTGCTCGGGGTCTGTCCTGCACATCTGCAATAAGGAACGGCAGGGCCAGGGCATGAAATGACACCGTTACCTTTGCTCTTTTGACTTTCCTCCATCAAGAAGAAAAAAAGTTTGCTAAGAAAAAAAGCAAGATATACCAACTACGTCAATTACTCCATTCATATTGTTGTCCTTGTCCTGACTTTTTTCTTAATTTTAGCATAAGCCAAAAATGACAATAGGATCTCAGCAAAAACTTCTTGGAATTGTCATACTGTTATTGAGTCTGGTTAAGAGTCAGCAGGATCTACACAGTGAAGATGAAAGAATTTGCTTTGACTTATTTTTGAGCAATTTGAAGAGCATGTTTCCCAAAGTTTGATAGCTTTTCAGTCATTTGCCTTCTGGGAGGTGTAAAATAAAAATATCAAAAAATACAGAGTTTATGTAGAAAATATCATGAAAAACACTGGTGTATTTCAAATATATAAAAAACATTCCTTAAAACTGGATAACTTTATGTCATATATATATACACTCTGGACTTCACTGCAACCAATGAAATGTATTTAGCCTGTATTTAAAGTAAATATTCCATGGAATAGCACATGCTCAAAGTACAGGAAAAACTTTCACTAATCTCTCATCCACAGTGCAGCCGTGAACTGCATCATTTGCCCACTCCTGTAGACTCTTCTAGACAGTGCTTCTATCAGGACAATTCAACACTTAAGAACACTTGCAAACCAAACTCTAGGAGGCTAGAGAGTAATACAAAATGCATGAAGTCATCGGATATTTTCTTTGCCAACACCAGCCATAACATGCCAATAATGATTCTATATCATTCCCCCATCTTTTCATTGAATTGTTTCATCTCTCTTCCTCCACCACCTTCTACACCTCCCCTTCACCTTTCCAGATAAAATTATGCTCTAAAATTATGCTTGTCACCCAGGGTTTCAGCTGAAAATGAAATTTCAAATTGCAGAACATGCCATCAACTTCAGATAAATAGATAAAGTACCATTATAATGTTGAAATCAACAGTATTATTCTATACTTATATAGTTATACATGATCAAACTTTGGAGTAGTTGAGAATGTCTTCTTTCCTGAATAAACTTTACCAAATCACACACAACCAGATATTAAAATGAGAAAGAACTGAAAGTTATTTCTTCTTTGCACTTTCATTTTACTCTTTCTCATCCATGTACCATACTGAAAACAAACAGAATTTACTGCAAAGATTTTATTTTATGTCTGTTCTATTGAATTATGCCATGCAGACTATGTGTCTGCAGATTATTTCTGATTCATGTCACTTAAACAGGAGCAGAACCAGGTCCATGTAATCCTGCAAGGATTACAAAGATATAGGGTTTCTTTGGCATTAATCAGAACTGTTGGATAATGGCTCCCCTCAGAGGTAGTATAGGAAGCATGCACCGGTCCAGTATGTCTCCTTGCTACAAGATGTCAGGAGGAAAGAGAATGTGCATTATGCATGATGAAAGCACTGCAAACTCCATTTTACAATGCATTAGAGATTGCCAGTTTAGCTCTTTCCCATTATGAAAAATTACTGTAACTAATCAATAGAATTTGTTATAATTAATGATGGAAAAATATATAGGAATTTAGAGACAAAAAAATTGGTATCAAGGATTAACCTTCATTTCACAAAATATAACCAGTTTCAAAGTTGTATTAAAAGCACGCAAGACAGAAATTTACCCAACTCCATTCTAATACTTCAGCTTCACAAAAATAAAATGAAGGCAAAATAATGAATAAAATATTTCTATTGATTTAAAAGTCAATTACTTGCAAGCTAGAAATTTTAGCATTTGTCCAACCAGATGTTTAGAGTGGCTGTGTGCCAGGCTCAGCTACGTTTGGGAGAACTCTCTTTCAGTAGTGTCCCATTCAGTCCTTTAAAGCTTACAAGCAAATTCTCTTGCTTCAAATCTGTTAATTTAGGATAATGCAGCAGCATGTACTCTATCCTATGTCTATTTGAGGGATTCTATTAAAGAGCATGGAGATGACTTCCTCTAATATTATCTCCTGCCACTTCCATGAGATGCATGAAAACATTCTTGAACTGACTTTTTAAAAAATATCCTAAAAAATTTCTAAAAATTACTCACAGTTTGACCACCAGATCATTGTGGAATGTACTAGTTTGACTTGTTTCTTAAACAAGACAATAGAGAAAAAGGATAATTTAATAAATTGAATATATTTTTTGAGGTCTACTGGTTCTTCAGATTTCTCCAATACAAGAAGTAGAGGATATCAGATGAAACTAGTATGTGGCAGATTGAAAATAACCAAGAGTGAGTGGTTCTTCATAAATAAGGGAAAAAAATTCCAAGTATACAAAATGAGAGTTTCTGAGATGACCACTACGCCACAAGAAAAGTCTGGAAGCTATAAAAGGTGTAAGAACTAGAAAAACATCAGCTAACTGCTCAATAGTAGTTGAAGTAGCAAATAAAATTATAGGAATTATTAGGTAGGGAACAAAGATTAGCACAGAGCTTTACTAGTGTAAACCCACGCTGCATCTTGAGTCCTACATGCAGGTGGGTCCCCATTCTCAAGAACAGAGAGAACACAGCTGGGGGAGGTACGGAGAGTGGCAGCAGTAATGACAGCAAGCGCACCAGCTGCCGAACACGGAGCAGCCAAGTAGCTAGGGCTGTCGTGACTGGAAAGGACTCATCTGAGTGGAAGTATGACAAAGCTTTATAAAATCATGAGAAGCAAATTAAAGGTGGATTGGGCTGGATTGCTCAACACCTCTTCAAATGTAAGAAGTATAGGTCATGAGTGGAACCTAACAGGTGGCAGGTTCAAAGCAAGAGCAGCAGGCACATCTTCACTGAACACGTCATTAAGGTGTGGAACTTCATGCATGAGTGAAGCTCAAGTGAAAGAAAGAGGACACTGGAGAATTTAATGGAATACATGGATGTTAAATGTGCACATTCCATGTCTAGCTCAGGAAACCCTTCAGTGACAAATTGCTGGAGTCAAAGAGAGAAAGTATTTTATTTTATAAATTTATTATTCTGTAGATAAAGCAAGTGTCCAAGTATATTTTTGATATCTAAAGGAACTTCAGATTTAAACATAATCCTTAATGGACAAAACCACACACAGAGAAATTTTATCTTCCCTTAGAGATTATGAAATGGCAAGCATCACCTGGAAAACATCAAACCAAGATTAAGAATAATTTTCCTTCCATCTGTCTTTGCACTGGCAGTTCTAAAACACTTTTGCTCACATACACTATTTCTCATACTGTTATAAAGTGGGCCAGTAGCATTTTACATTTATTTTTAAAAAGGCTAAATAAGATAAGGAATGACAGGTATGCCCTAGTTTTCAAAGGTTTGGTCCACATCTACCTTTCACTGAAAGGGAAAACTGTCACTATAGTTGTTAGGTTACAAGGGGTGGCAAGGAGAGAATAAGAGTCTTGCTCAGTACATACATCTGACTATATACCAATAAAAAAAGGTGTGCACAGTCTCTGAAAAAAAAAAAAAGTCTGTTTTCTCCCAGATGAGCAACAAATATGTGATGTGTACAAATT
Source organism: Tyto alba (assembly GCF_018691265.1). Lineage (NCBI taxonomy): Eukaryota > Metazoa > Chordata > Aves > Strigiformes > Tytonidae > Tyto > Tyto alba. Next base: position 13,809,285 of record NW_024881280.1, read on the forward strand.
GCTTTGCGCATCCTCCTTCCTTCGAGCAATACACTAATTAATTTCTTGACCATAGAAGATGGAATAAACAAACACTAATTGCTGTACTACACATTTTAAGAGTCTACTATACTGCAACAGGACAACATTTCATATTGCATTGTTTTTTCATGCCCCCTTGCTGAATGGAATTTTGAATAAAAAGACGCAACAAGTCCAGAGGTTGTTCTCTTTAATAGCATTAAAAAAAAAAAAAATAAAAAAAAATAAATCTGGTGTTTTTATAACCCAGTGAATTTCTTTAATAAAGAAAAGCAAACTCCCAAATCTCAGTATAATCTGAGAACATCAATTTAACTAAGAATACTACTGCTAGAATATATGTAACAGAACTTCAAAACTGTTTGGATGCTCTAAATGTCAGGATATTGACAATAGGATTATCTGAGGTAATCAAGACACCATTGTGGAGTCTGAGTACAAGAAGGATGCTTATTAATTCCTGAAAATCAGGATCCGATCCCCTACTGCATTTCAAATAATGGGCTATTAACCCACAGCTCTGAAATTACCTGTCTTTTTCAAAAGCCTTAATCTATGTTTTGAGTAAGTTAAAATTTCACAAAAGTTGCCAATACAATCCAGACAATGCATCTCAATAATAGAGTGATAGAATCTCACTCTCCAGGAGAGAAAGAATGGTTTCCTCCTGATAGCCCTCACATGAGTGAATGAATTAGTGCCATATGATCTTCTAGCATTTAGAGATCTATCCAGTATAAAGAGAATTAAGACCATTATGCAGCAAGTATTCTCACAGCATCATCTGTTCATCACTTTATGTCAGATCTCAGTTTATAGCTAGTTTAGCCTCCATTTTTGTATAATCCAGAACATAGAACCTGTAGTAGAAAAAAGTCTATCTGAGCAATTTTGCTTTACAGTTTATCTGTAAAAAACTGTGCTTAGATTTAACATTACATTAAAGCAGTGCTGAAGCAAGCCTCATAGTCTGCCTTGGGGAGGAAGAATGTCTCTTGCTGCTACCAGTGTGTTACAGCTAACACTGTTCTTTTGAATGACATATGGAAGCAGTACGGGGCAGTCTTTGGCCAGATTTTTCCTGCCTGCTCTGGATATGCTGTGAGGTGCCCTCTCTTTCCAGAAGTCTAGGGATCGAGCAGTCTAGTACTGCTTCATCTCACTACTAAATGTTCTCACATGGCTGTTGATGAATGTGGCCATTACAGGCCTCAGAAATAATGGCTTCATGTACCACATTATAAAAATAGAAATTAGTCAATTTTCCAATTCAGCTGGCAGTTTTTGTTTTTAATATTTTTATTACTGCAGACATCATCGTCCAGCCATCTGCTAAAGATGAGACAGACAATAACTGAGCAGCACTGGAATGGATTTTGCTGCATCTGCAGCTGGGCATTTCATTACTGTACTCTGATGGAGAATTGATGGGAGGAAGTATTTTGTTCTTTTTATAGAAACAACCAAACTGTGATGCACAGCAACACTTCGCTGTGAAAAAGGTTGCTGTTGTTTACACAAAGACCGAATGACCCATACTGACCTTTGCTCACCGTTGTCCTATCACTGTTATGAGGGGAGAAGCAGCAAGGCTGTCTCAGTTCCTCCTTCTGTCATTCCAGAGGCTCTTCTGATCACTGAATTATCGAGATTTTGGCAAATTTGAGAGAGAAGGCAGGCTAACCCACTCCAGATCCCATAACTGTCTCGTACCCTGCTCTAGCTCTCCATGTTGCTTCTTTTCCCTCACCTTCCTTTTTTAAGTTCCGCAGATGAGTTATCCTCCACAGAAACAACCCTACCATCCTCCTTTAGAAAGTGGCTGTCCGCAGGTTCCTTTGCTTAAATCCCAAATTTTTCCAGAATAGACAATTAGGATGAGTGGCTTTGGGCAGCTGTAGGCCATTTTGAGTTTTAAAAGGGAAGAACACTCACACTGGAATAAGCACAATTTTCTATGAAATAGGAATCCCTAAGAAAAATACATATTTTTTCCTTTTTTTTTTTTTTTTGTTTTTGTTTTTGTTTTAGTTTGGCAAAATTAATACTAACCTTAATGGGCACTGTTTTATTTTAAGTCCAAGGTGGCGTGGGGAGCATGCCCTGAAGATACATAAGAACACACAGCAGTCTTCTGCACACAGAAGTTGAAACTGAAACCTTGAAGTTCTGTGGCAGCTTTTACATTAGAAGTTTCTGGGGTTTGGTAGTCTTTAGACAAAACTGCTCCTACACAATTGTCCTGCACATCTATATCCTCTCAGCACAAATACATTTTTTTTTCTGTAGGTTCTTCCTATAGGATCTTTAAACAAGTGGTACAACTCACAGTACAAAAAGATGCTTATAAACACAAAATTTGCCACTTGTGTAGAATTACAAAAAAATGCAAGAATCATCTCTATCAACTTCAACAAATCTCTGCATGAAAACACTGCAGAATTAAAGAATGGAGAAAACACAGCTAGAAGTAGCACATAAATGAGCCCTGATCCACTGCCCACTGATGTCAGTGGAAAGATTTGCACTGACTTCACCAGATCAGGCCTGTTGTAAAGGTCTGAAAAATGCTAACGGTATCTTTCTGCAGGGTATTGTCAAAACCAAACGGGATGCTGTTTGATTTGTTGTTTTTCTTTTTTAATCAATTGCTTATATAATACAGCTTTTCTGCACAGAATGTCCCTATCCACAAGAAACTGTGGCAAGGAAAAGCAGAAGATGGAAAATCTCTTTAATTAGCCTTCCATTTTTTAGTTGGAAACTTATCTATGCCAAGAAGAAACACAACTGAGGACAATATGCAGTAACATATTATAATTGTTCATTTTAGAAGACACAAATAAAATAATTTCATTGTTGCCTTTTTATATTTTCACTTTCCCCTCCCTATACCACATTTCTTTTTAAGAAATCCCTTAGCACTGTTAAATTGGAAAGCTATACAGGAATTCTTATGCCTTTTTATTATTTTACCAGATGAGGGTTCAGTCATTTTGTCAGGTCATTTAACCTCCTTAAATTCATTGGCAGAGCTCTGATATTCATGGCCAAGAAATTGTCTTTGCCTCCTTTTCTCAAAGTTGTTTAGGTAATAATTGGTATTAATTACAGAAAGTACATCCTTAATTAACTGAGGAAAGACTTGGGTTTTTCCGCAGGCATCTCTCACATTTTAGCTGATGAATCCAATGGTTAGAGAGATGGAGGCTGATTTGTGAGCCTGTTATTGTGTCTCATTGGTAAAAGGATGGGAGTTATGGAGGAAAAAGTGATCAATACACAGAGAAAAGTTCACATGAGTTTGCAATGTGAGACCAAAAATTCCCATTAGTAGGAGAAGCTGTAGTGCAAGTTTCAAAAGAAAGTCCAGATTTTATAGTGCAAAGTGATACACAGGATCTTGATTTAGAAAGGGTTCTCCATACTGCAATGAGTAAAAAAAAAAAATCCCAAAATTGATGGGGATGACTGTTTCAAACTGAAGCACATACAAACATACCCGAGAGCGTGCATTGCCTATAATATCTATTCACACCAGAGTTGTACTAAATTGGGGCATTTAAACCAAAACAGAGATGCCCTTTGTTATATATGTATAAGCCCTTTGTGCTTATGGGAAGAACAGGAAGTTATTAAATGTAAATGAGTCTCAATCAATTATCGAGATAACTATTCAAGCTTATACGCCTTTTCCAATAACATATTTTTTTAAAACTCTAGTAACCAAAGTCAAGCACGAAAGACGTTACTGCAAATACAAAATAAAATAGCCTATTTTTTACCAATGCCATGAAGATCCAACACGTATTTGAAGCCAGTGTTTAATAAAGCATTTACTACCACTGAAGTAGTAGACCATTTCTTTTGGCTGTAAGCTAAGGATTTTTGAGCTTAAAACTTTGCTTACAGATATGACAATCTTGTCCTTGGTACTTTTGTGCACATATTTTAAATGTAGTTGAAGCACATTAATGACAATAATCCTTACACATCTGTGATGTCCCATTATAAATGACTCACTGGAGCTAAAACTCTCAATGCATGTCCTATCACATTCAAATTCATGTTAGATAAATGACAGTCAAGTGAAAGTTTAAATGAGGATAGGTGCCACAGGAGTGATATCTGAAGTAGCCACCTTTTACCTTCCCTAAAAAGTTGTCTCATACTTACAAGTTTATTTACCAAATAAGTTCACGTCCTCCAGAAATTAGTTCCTAACTAGATCCTAACTAAGATTTCTTTCAGATAGTTGGCCACTTTCTTTCTAATTATTAAAAGATAGTCTTGAGAAATGTCCTGTCTGCTTAAATAGGAATTACATGGTGTCATCAGAAAATATGCTGAGAAATCAACCCTGTTTTCCAAAATACTATGCTAAATTTGTTTTTATTATTTTTTTTTTTATTTTTTTTAAGATTACATATGGCACCTGTCATGCTTTGCCAGAGGATGTACTACACTGGTCTCCTCCTTCTGGAGACCATGGTTATTTTATCCCAGAGCAAGACTCTCAGATATTGAGGGATAAGAGTATACTTTTCATAAATCAAGCCATCAATGTCTCCTGTGAACCAGATATGTATGAATTCACAGGGAAGGTACCCTTTGGAATTCATGAGAAAACTGAAAACAATTCTAAAAACTAAGCAGGAAACCACAAGTTAAGTAGGCAGATTAAATTAGGGACAAGCTCACAATATACATACCGTAAGAAATGGAAGAGGAACAAACTGCTTCATTATTAAACATACTGACATACAAAAGCATCTGCACAACAGGTGCACTTTAATCCTTTTATCTGACCGGAGCAGAGACACCAGGACAAAAGGATTGTATTAGAGGAGCACCCCTTCTCTCATCTGGACCTAATTGTAGCCCATTGCTAGTATATTTGTAAGACTTATTAAAAAAAAAATATATTCAATACCCTGTTGAGTAATACCATTTATAGCAGAAGGTGGTTGTTTAACAAACATCCAGAAACATAAAGGGTGTGCATAAGCAGCACCAGGGATGGGAAACCTGGATAGGTAGAGAAAACTTCACTGTTACCTGCCAGAAATTATGACAGTAGTATTCCACAAGGAGAAAATGTGCTGCAAGCTACTACTTGTGGCACCAGAACCATTTCACCTGACTTATCACTGAGATTAAGAATCACTGTGCTTCCTTGGAAGAAGCTGAGGAACCACCCAGGTGGTGAAGATAAAGCCAGGAGGTTCACAACAACCACTCCCATGAGAAAATGGTAGGCAATAATCAGGCAATAATCCACAAGATGTCTAGGCTGAAACCATGTGCTTTGTCAAATGAAGATAAGGCCTAGGAAAAGGAAGCAGATTAAAAATACAAGCATCCTAATGAGTTGCTCCTGTATTTCTTCACTGTAAAGACAATATTGCCAGATCAAACCACAATTCCTCAGTTTAGTGAAGACCAGGAGGGGACTGCATACACTAGTCACCCTAGAAAGGCTGAACACAGAGAGAAAAATCATTAAAAGTGACAGGGGAAATCAGAGGGTCCTACATCATGTAAGTTATAAACATTCTTGTGTCTTCTATTTGCACTGGCAGTCTCCAGAAGACAAGCTGAAGACAGGGTTCCTAGCACAGCTCCCACTGTAGCACATATGCTCCCTCTGATATGATTTGAAGTGTCTGAGTATTGTTTACAGAAAACAGTCTTTCACTGAACCCAAACCTTCGGTTCTAACAAATATGCTTCTTATAGTTAAATCTTTAAAACAACACATATTGTACAAAGTTAACTGCTTGGGGATGTGCACACTGAAGATTGCTTATACCAATCTGCATTTAATTTAGTTTAGGAAAAAAAAAAAAAAAAAGAAATTCTCAGAGAGCTGCATGAAGTGAATAGAAAAGAGGTATTACTACCTCTTCGTATTCCATTAAAATTTATACATTATGAAATTAAAAAAAAAAAATTGACAAACCGTCTTTGGTTCTATATTTGTATCAGAACTTCCCCTGTGTGTCTGAAAGACAAATACTGCAAGCAGCTTTACTTCTGAGTTTCAGAAGGAAGTTGAAATAATGGAAAATACCTAGAGGTAGAAAAGTACAATCTGTTTTCTAATGGTTACAGAAAAAAAAAAAACAACCTGTGAACTAGGATCCTTGGGTTTGATTCCTGATTTTATCAGAGACTGGCTTAAGGCACATCCAGCTTAGATGTTTCAACAGCTAAAAGATGCTTGGCCACAGTAAGATGATTCAGAGTGCCAGTTAGGAACCTGTCTCCTTAGTCATTCAGCAAGGAGATTTTTTGGGGATGTGTGTATTGCCAGGCTCCCAAAATAGTGAATGGAGACTGATAGGCTGCTTTTAAGAATGAGTCAGAGCAAAAGCATCAACAGTTATTCCTGTAATTGCACTCTGGAGGAGCCCATCTCTCACTGTCCATTAGAGAAAAAGTGCACAAGGAGCATCACTGAGTTACTTGGCCTCAGCTCAGTCCCAGGGGAACCGATCCTTCCGTGTCGCACGTGGAAGCTCGGCCAGCTGAGGACACTGTCACATCAGCCACAGGACTGAGCTCCCACTTGAGCCCCAGCGGCCCTGAGTGCTCAGGTGGCCTCTCTGCTGGCCAAGACTGACGTGATCATGGGAAGAGCCAGCCATCTCTGCACACAGAGCCACCAGGAAAAGAAATGTGATACCATTCTGGATCTCAGCTACATCTCCATGACTGATAGGAGTGGGCCTGAGCTGAAGCATCTGACCCAGGCAGTCCCATTGGAGCCCAGGTGCCTAGAACTGTGCAGGCAGGAATCACGGGAACATAAAGAATAAGCCAGAGGAAACATAACTCCTTAGCTCAAGTAGTATGGCACTCACTGGTAACAGGGAAGATCTGAGTTCCCACTGAAGCAAGTTTCTGACACAAATATGGTTTTGGAAGACTGTTCCCTAGAACAGAAGAGAGTATTTCAAGACTAGATCATGACTTGTTACAATTAAACTGTTCTAGGACATGTACTGGAGATGTGCCTGGAGATGTACTGGGATGGGTCTCTCTTTGGTACTGGTATGCATATTTCCCTGTAATCATAGGTTTTTGAAAAAAATTACTGAATACACAGAATTTTTACACAGTAAAAGAACACTTAAATATCAGAATTAATAGACATTATCATTACTTTCTATTGAGATGAAGCTACCATTTCAGCAGTTCCCATCCTTTTAAACTGTGGGTTTAATAGTCTAGATTCCTTCTGATTCAGAATCACTTTTCTAGGCAATGATACTTCTTCCTCTCCTCTGAGCTTGTCTCCTGAAGTTGTAAATATTCCAAAATAAGGATTTCAACCTCCTAGCTCTTGTCTAAACTACGCACTTCAATTTCTCAACTACTGCCATATGAGGGGGCTTCAAAAGCAGAATCACCACAGCTTCATCCAACGGACCAAGCAGCACTCACTCGTGCTGCTCCATGAGCTGTTCTGCCTGAGCTGCATCATGCTGTGTGGGTGCCGTCGTAGGGGCCCCTACTACTGCACCATCTTGCTTTCTGTGCACTCTCTATGCCTGAATATAAAGAAGTATGTTTTGTGTTGCCACATTGTTCATTTCCAAAGACTACACTGACTTGCATACAACATATTTTCAGTGCTCTGAATGTACCAGAGGGGCTTAATTCACATATTTTGGTTTCTAGAAGAAACTATTTCACAATCCTATGGATCTCAACATTTAAGAATCTTTGGGTTTCCATTTATGAAATCAGCAATTTTTTATTGTTTTCAATTTTTTATGCACCATACGTGTACAAGTGCTTTTTTTGCATTAATGATCACCTTTGCTGCTAACAGTTTAAGACTGAGTTACAAAACCAAAACTGCTTTCTGAGTAGCGAGTCCTTCCAGGCTGTGAAAAACTGTCGATACCAATACATCAGCACTGATGTCAATATGTCTATATTGTATCTTGTGTGCAGTTAGACTACAGTCTGGAAAGCTCTCAGTGTAACCTCTTTCAAAGACATGTACAAAAAAAAAGAAAAATCCCTTTTGTTATTATTATGAAAAATGGCTAGAATCCAATATACTGTGAATGGCTGTTTTTCAATAAATTAGAAAAAAAAGAAAAAGAAAAAGTTAAAAATAAAGAGGGATAAGTTACTCTTGAGCTGCTTGAACTCTTGAATCTACAAATTAATTATGGAAAATCTGACAGATAAACCTAGGTAAAATGACGTAATTCCATTTCTGCTTCTGGGAGAAGAGGAAAGGGGGAAACTATTGTGGTTTTGAAATCACAACAGAATGAACTCACTCTCATTCTCTGACCTATTCATTTCTCAATACTTACGTTTATAGCTCATGTTACAAAGTTGTGTAATGGTAATTTATAGATCAGCTCGACATAAACAGGCAGACAATACTTAACATGATTCTTACTGTTCCGCTTCACAGATCCAACAGCCTATATTGCCTCTCCTCTCTCCCAGACTATTTGAACTTTTCTCACAGAGATGTGTTATGAAAGGAAACACATGAACAAGAATATGTAACAAAGTGGAGAAATGGCAGACTTTTATATAATTCATTCAAAAACATTTCTAAAAGCCCCAAGAGGTAGCAGTCAGCAAGGATGCCACATTCTAAATTCAATTCAGAGAATGTCTACAGAACTGGTGCCCATAACGTGGATAGATGTCTATTTTATTCTGAGTTTATTTCTATAACTCTGGGTTCAGTGTTTCAGCAGCTCATTGTTAAGCTTCCAAAGCAATGCAAGTGTGGCTTACCATGAGTATAGAATTGATAATTCATCCATCACCAGTAGTCACATCCAAGCTTGCACAGACAGAAACACCCACACCAGAGGCAAAATGTGGTTCCTATGTATAGGAAGTCCTATTTTCAGCTACTGAGTTACCTAAAAATAAACTCCTACTCAAATGTAAGAGTTTCCTTCAGTCCATTTTATTAGTACTATTAAAATATAAAGTACAATTTTGATTTGCAAGAACTATTCCTACTCTAGCAGTGACAGGTGGCTGTGTTCCAGTATCCTGTGAATACACTTTACATTCTTCTAAAGAACTGGGCATTTTCAAAAGGACAGTACTTTATATTTTGAAAAATATCCCCCAGTGATTTTCTGCCAGCTGAAGCATCCAAAGTGTCTGCCTTCAAAAAAGATTCAGTGCTTTTGGCAGCATTTGCAAGCTAGTCTGTTTTTTCCAATCCAGAAACATTTTCTTTGCCAGACAGTCATCTGAAATAATGTTCTTACATAGAAAATACATGTTCAGTATGTTTTGCATTTATACACTCTGAGGAGGCCAGTACGTGAGAAGTTGTGAGGTCCTAGAGGCTGGCACAGGGTTACAAGAGCAGTTACTTTCCTGTTAGACTGAAAGTGAAGACACTGGAAGATGGCAAAGGTGATGACAAAGCACTGGGATTTCTAGGACCATAACTAGGACAACACTCCCAGGACCACAGGGTCATAGAGCAGTGATGCTGAAGAGTGACCAAAGGTTACTGTATAGGGAAGGCTGTGATAAGAAGTCAGTCCCTCACTATGAGGAGGGGAAGAGGCCATCAACAGGTTCTTGTTTGGCCATGGGGCAACAGTGCCCTGGCTATGTAAGTGGCATACCTGCCCAAGGTATTTCCAACGTGAAAATGCTGAAGGCCTGTGAACAGGACAGCGATTCAGACGATGTGACAGAAACCTTCAAATTCTAAATTACAAATCTTTTCCTTCCTTTTCTATGGGACTTTCCAGAGTGGTTCTGTTTGTTTGTTTGTTATGTTTTTTTAATTATTTTAACAGTGAGTTATCCTTACAATTCAGATTATAGATTACTTTGTTCATTTTATGAACAGAATTTCCCTAAAAAAATAGGATTTGGAATCTAACATTATTTCAGATTTTGGGAGATCTGTGTTGACCTCTCACAAAGCATATTCAGCATTTTTTTATAGAAAGGAAAACATTCAAAGAATTGAAGTATGTGAAAAGATTTTCAGGTGCAGAACCAGCACTTTAAAGCCTTGGTCAGACGTAGTTGGATATCAGATCATGTCTGACAAGTCTAGCTGCTCTCCCAGCTGCCTGTTCAGTTCTGCTGACAATGGTTATCACCCTCTAAGCAGAGCAGGATGGGTATGCATTCCTTATCTGCTTCTCCGTGAATGTAGGTAGCTCTGCTTAGGCTGCTCTTTAACAGGGTTAGCTCAGATTCTGCATTTTGCACCCAAGTGTAGTGAATGTGCATTCACTATACACTGCCAAATACCTCTTCTCCCCCTCATTCCAGGGGAGGTTCAAATACAGGACCCAACAGTTTGCAGGTCATTCTCTCTATGGTCTAAAACATCATCACATTTAAATTTAATAAGAATGTTGCAGCATTATGACAACTGTAATATTCTTCAGAACTAATACATTTTCTGGGGCATTCTTTCCTTTTAAGTTTCATGATGACTTTGTTTTTTTCTCTCCTTCTCTCTTTTGGGTAAAAGAAATACAGTTTTCGTGGCACATACAACCAAACACAATTGAAATTAAATACATATACTTCCCACAGACAGTCTTCTTGAGTTACATATTTTTTGTTTTCTTTTCGTTTTGGGTTTTGGTGCTGTTTTTTTTTTTTCCATCAAAATGTGATCTCAGAATTTAGAGTACTCATTAATCATGCTCTAAATTCTCACAGGGAGCTTGCCCTTTTTTTAAAATACAGCCTATCTGTTCTCAAGTTGTAGTATAAAATGTGACATAAACTGTCAGAGTGTGTGCTTCAAGTAAATCACCTACCCCACAGCTGCTATGAAAAATCACTTTCTGTATGTATCTTTATGAGGCACATAAGCCTTTTGCTCTTCTTCTGTGCAAATATCTGTGTGAAATGCCATGGTGTATACTATGTATAAGAGCAGATGAGATAGTCAAATGGTCCCAAACATGCACGCAGTGAAAGTTTTGTCCATAAGACAGTTCATAGAAAGGAGGCGTTTTTCACATATATTCACAAGAAACGTTCAACATCATCTAAGCACGGTCAACCCATCATCCCCACAGCCAAGGAGCAGATACAGTACCTGTGTGAATACAGTTCCAACACACAGAGTTACAAATAGCGGTCTTTGAAGTGACAATGAAGCATCAACAAGCCATCCCTGGGCCACTCAAACTTATTTTTAATGTCACACAAATGACAACAAAAGACTAGCCTGCGCTCAGCCTGCATAGGCCTCATACGAAGGCCAAGGATGGGAAGAGGGGCTGCTGGGCCCTACAGCTGGAGGTGCCCTGGACCTTCAGAATAGTCTTCAGAGCAGCCCCTTCAGCAGACATGCTGCAAAGACCACATATGGGTGGCCTGCTCAGAGGTTAGGTCATGCTCTGCCATGAGCTGGGCCAGGGCCAGTGTATGCAGGCTAGCTGTCTGGTCAGACAGCAGGTACCATCTCATCTCAAAGGCAGCCACAAAAGGCAGTCTGCATCAGGATCCTTGTCCAGCTTATCTGCTACAAGCTGAGGGAGTTGTCTGACAAGGAGGCTTGGTACCAGGCACAGATCATTTGGAAGAGCACGAGGTGAAGGGCCCGTATGAGCACAACCCTTGCTGCCAGTGCACCAGTTACAAGTGCACAAAGCCATGCTGTAGACCTGTGGAGCCCTTCCCAGGGAAGAGCTTTTTAGGTTCTTTCAGCCTACCACTCGTGCTTTTATTTGTTTCCCATTTTACATGTCATCCATTGAAAAAAATGACTATAATCTTTGGGGTTCCTCAAATTTTGCCTACTTATCACACTTTTAGCAAGTTTTTTCCAATACCTTCCTTCCTTTTGTAACACATTTCTCCATCTCAGAGGTCATTTGCACTGCTTTTTCCATCAGTTTTTTTGTTCATACCCTCAGGTTGCCCTGATTAGGCTCTAAAATAACTCTTTTCAATTCTTTCTCTTCTACTGATCACTAGATCTGAAGGAGTACTTCTGGGAGCTCCAGACATTTTCTAATATCTTCTTAGTCCTACTTCCCTTCTGAGATCCTGCCAGAGGCAGCAGAGTGGTCACTGGACTTAAAGGGTCAGTCACACTGTACAAAGGTTTTGTTAAATAAATTTTCCTTAAAAATAGCCTGCCCAGCTCTATTTGTGAGAGTGGCCTGATATTTTTAGGCTCCTGATTTAATAATAAGAAAAACAAAGCCCAGCTAAATTCTCCATCTGATTGTTAAACCAGCGATCTGAAAGAGCATTTCCTCCTCTAGTGACAGCTGAACTGAGCTCCAACTTTTGTTTCATTTCTCCTTTGGCTTCAGTACTTGGATAATGTTTTGTTTGTGTTGTAAAGCTTGCTTACCAGGCAGTTTCTCCAACCACTCATCACTATATTCTTTCTTTCAGCGGTATATACTTGAGATGTCAGATTTACTGACTAATCGAAATATTTGACATTGGCAAAAAAAAATATCCGGTGGGTCCCTTTAACCAAAGAAAGTACAGGAAATAACCTAATGTGATATTAGTTACTAAAGAAGTAATGGTAAAAGAAGGTTTAGCCACTGGGTCATCACATCTCTAGCTGTACGCTTTTGCATAGAAGTCTTCTCTTTGAATTGCTTTACAGTAAAATAATAATGCTTCTTCAACATGCTACACAGCTGACAGTCTTTAAAAAAAAACATAATTTTATTGTAGCACTAATTCTTAATTTGACAGAGCTTAGTTGCTTAGTTCTGTGATACCCTGTCCCACAGAAGCCCCTGCTGGTCAGATTTCACCCCATTTCCGTTGTGACCTTGGGAAACCACAACGGATTTTCTTCCGTTCACAAAACCAAGCTTTGTATGACTTTATTCATAAGTGTTGTTCAAAATCAGACAATCTGTCTTTCTCCACATGCTGGAATGTTTTAGCAGCAACTCTGAACTGCCTCAAATACATGTTGTAAAATGTTCTGCATCTGTGTGGTTTCTATGTTCTAAATGCGCATGTGTATTTCCATATTACAAATGTTCATGGCAGAATATAATAAATCTAATGGTTACCAGAGTGGTGCACATTAATATTGTGACTGTAAGTCTAGGCAACAGGCAGTATTTTACTAATTTTGCGTATCACATTATATGCAACCATCATGACTGCTGAAAGAAAAGCAGTATAGGAGATCAGTAAATTAACTGCTGGATACTGTGATATCTAGGTGCAAGGCTATGGACAATCTATGCAGAGGGCTACAGACTGGCAAAAGGCAGTCACAAGATCTGGGGAAAAACTCTGTACTGTTTCTTCCATCAAGAACCCCATGTTAACAGGCAACAGCGCTGAAAGCAGTTATACTGAAGTAAGCCAAAGTACTGAGGGAAGAGGAAATCTGGACAGGTCATGGCAGACAATGCCATTTTAGCTGTGAATGTTGAAACAATTGTCATGATATATTATTGCAGAATTCCAGACTCAGTGAGAGCTTTAACAACTCTAGCATTTAGCAACAAAGGCAGCCAAACAGTTATATTTACTGACAATACTTATGTTATACACAGTAAAGGGGAAGGGAAGGGAAGGGAAGGGAAGGGAAGGGAAGGGAAGGGAAGGGAAGGGAAGGGAAGGGAAGGGAAGGGAAGGGAAGGGAAGGGAAGGGAAGGGAAGGGAAGGGAAGGGAAGGGAAGGGAAGGGAAGGGAAGGGAAGGGAAGGGAAGGGAAGGGAAGGGAAGGGAAGGGAAGGGAAGGGAAGGGAAGGGAAGGGAAGGGAAGGGAAGGGAAGGGAAGGGAAGGGAAGGGAAGGGAAGGGAAGGGAAGGGAAGGGAAGGGAAGGGAAGGGAAGGGAAGGGAAGGGAAGGGAAGGGAAGGGAAGGGAAGGGAAGGGAAGGGAAGGGAAGGGAAGGGAAGGGAAGGGAAGGGAAGGGAAGGGAAGGGAAGGGAAGGGAAGGGAAGGGAAGGGAAGGGAAGGGAAGGGAAGGGAAGGGAAGGGAAGGGAAGGGAAGGGAAGGGAAGGGAAGGGAAGGGAAGGGAAGGGAAGGGAAGGGAAGGGAAGGGAAGGGAAGGGAAGGGAAGGGAAGGGAAGGGAAGGGAAGGGAAGGGAAGGGAAGGGAAGGGAAGGGAAGGGAAGGGAAGGGAAGGGAAGGGAAGGGAAGGGAAGGGAAGGGAAGGGAAGGGAAGGGAAGGGAAGGGAAGGGAAGGGAAGGGAAGGGAAGGGGCCACCCTGGAAATAGTTTTGAGTTTACAAACAAGAAAACACTAAACAAACAAAAAAGATCAAAATAAGAAACAAAGCTTCAAAATCTAAGCAGCAACTTCATCATGACACATTGTTTCCTGAGAGTTCAGGTTCAGATACCTAAATCACACATATGAAGCATGACTCTGACCAAGTCCTCACATAATACAGTGCAGTCATTTGACTGAGTGGATTAATTTCATCTAGGATAAGAACCACCTCAGAGAGTACAACATGAATTCTCCCTTTCTTGAGAGGCAATTTTTATACCCAGGAGATAATTTACAACTCTAGAAAAGTGCAGTTCAGTGTGAGAAAGAAAAGAAATATTTCTGGTCAGTTCAACAAACCAAATCAAAACATTTTCATCCTTCAGTACTGAAATATGGCATTTCAATTTAAAAACAAAAAACACAACAAGATGTGGTTATTTCTGCATATCCATTTTGGAATGTTTCATCACAAGCAAAAAGAAAAATTGTATTTTAGTTACTTGATCTGATAGGGATTGAAATCAATCAATGAAATGCTGAAATTTCCTGCTGGGTGGACATCCCAATTTGTATCGAGTCTAGAAAACAACTGTTTCTTTTTCAAGGAAATACCTAACTCAAGTAAGCAAGGGTTATTGACGCTATCATCTCAGACACAACGATCCTTAATGGCAACTTGGTCTGTGAAAGAAGGAAAAATTCTAAGTGCGCTTACATAAATCAATGAAGTCCAAAAGCCAGAAACTTTGTTGTGCAATTATTTTTCTTCTGCACTGTTCAAAAATAAAAGGTTATTGGCCAGAATTTTGAAAGATTTGTTATCTCAGTGCTTTGAAACACAAATAAGTTACCCTGGAGCAGATAAAGCATGGTAACACCCTCCATGCTATTTCCCCCCTGTGACACTGAAGCATAAACATGTGCTTATTTATTTCTCTTCTATTAAATGGTAAAATCTTTCACATTTACTGTGATATAAGACAGTGCAAACAAGCAGAACAGCTGACCCATAGTAATGTTCCCAAGCAGTAAATTTTTCATATGTCAAACCTCTCAATAAGCAATAACTACACAAATAACTTATTTTTTTCAGGTGCCACTACCTCAATGATCATAGCTAATACTCTTTCAATGATTGTTGAACAATTCCAAGCACAGGCAGCTCTCATAAACAAGAACATAATTTTGATATTGTTTTGTATTGAGAAGAGCATGACAAGGGAAGTATTTGGAGACAAAGTGAGAGTGCATCAAGATATGAAGGAGCTTCTAGGAGGTTTTATTTAACTTGTTTATTAAGACTGGAATTCAGTTCAGCACAAAACTTTCTGTGACTTTCTGGAAAAAGTTTTCAGTCAAATGCAGAACAGCTGTGCTTTCCTGCAGTTGCACTAAACAACAGTATCTGCCACAGTGTTCTAGCAAAATGGGTCTATTCAGTTGAATGCAGTTGCGGAGATAGGAGGAACCTGCAGAATGTATCTTAAAATGATGCCATTTTGGCATATTGTCAGCTTGTATCTCGTTCCTCCCATGGGTTCAGAAAACCCTATTGCAGTCAAGGTGATGCTGCCCAGCTGTAGTAACAGAAATAAGCCAGTCTGAGTTTTCCTAAGCCATGAAGATGTGCTTACGCTTGCATGGTTCAAAGCACTGAGGAACAGAACGGGCATGGTTAAGAGAAACACTAGCAGAAGCTTTGGCCTGAGTCCCAACCACATGCAACATTAGGCTTAGTAGAACAAATCCCAGGATTGTTTGAACAATAAGAAATGGAGCTACTTAGTGTACTCCTTCCCAGAAAATGACAGAAGTTCTGTCCTTACTGGGAAAAAAAGAATTCTGATAAAGCATGAGGGGACTGACATCACTTGAATTTCACAGATCAGCTCCCATGCTGTTAAATTGTCATACTAGCAAGTGGTACATTTTCATTAGAGCAGCTCTAATGAGGTCAAGGTCTGAATCAGTTCAAAACTGCTTTGGATTAAGCATTTTGCATCTAGCAATCTATTGGAATAGGTGCCATGATCAGAACCATTGCTTCTGCTTTTCTGCCAGGTTCTATCAGCATCCAACCAAAATAAACAAGCAAAATTTATATGAAACTGTGCATTCCTCCTTATGATGTTCATCATTATGTACCAGAGTTTTATAGACCAGATATAAGGTGTTTTGTGTTTTATTTTATAGTCCGCATGCAAGAAATTAGCAGAAAGGTACAATGGCTTTAAAAAAAAAAAAAAAATCCCAGCACTAGAAATGAATTATTAGTCTAATTAATTTACCTAACTTACTTATTAAGATTTATTAATACCCTCAAGATGTCATCTGATATGTAATTGGCAAATCACAAATCGTTAACCTCCTGAAAAGGCACATGCCTGATCCTAGTCTGAGATATTAAAAATCTGCTCAGTTATTATTTAATGTGGCATTACCCTCACCCCTGTCATCCAGATAAATAGCTCAGAGTTTAGCCTGTTCATCCAGAATTTAAAAATGCACATGATCCTCTCTTTGTAGAAACTGAATCAGTTCCTTGAGCCTATTTCTCCTTCCCCCCATGTGCAGGCTGTAAACCAGGATAAGCAGGGGAGCTCTTTGGTTATAGCCATTACGCCTGATTATGAAGTTGTCTGAAGTAGAGAAGGACTGAAAATGACTGCATAATGCCTTACTGCCTGGCAAGTCCTGGATTCTTCCCTTAGCCCCAGTGGGATAGGGAGGCTCTGACAGTGTGACATAATGATCATAAATGTCTTCTGCTCCTGGATTTAGAACAGTTTGTTATGCTGGCTGTTTCAGGGGGAGCTGCAGAGTGTTCAGTTTTACATTTGTCTATTTTAAAATGTCAAAGAATACCTAAAACAAGTCTGTATAGATTGCTGGAGTATATATATGCATGATTCTAGATAAAGTACTAAGTCATGTGGGCCATCCACACACCATCTCACCCCACCCTGCCCCCCCCCCCCCCAAAAAAAAAAACAGAGTTATAAGAAAATTAAAGGATAGGAAAAAAATAGAGAAATGACAGAGAAAAACAGAGAGAGACTGAGAGCAACACTGTCACATCCTATCAAAGAGGTACTTGGACATAGAGTGTGATTATCTGTATTTGAGTAAAATTGTGTTTGGAGGTCCTTTAGGGTTTAAATATATATAACAGATCCAAACGCTATCCAGTCAGTTGAAACAGAGGTAGAAAATTTAGATTAGAAATAAGATTCACTTCTTATTAAGCAATGGGGTTAAATACCTAGTGGATTACCTAAACTCCGAGCAGATTTAGTATCACTGCAAATGTTTGTTTCCCTGTTTCTAAAATAAATACCGCAACTGAAATTAGGATTAGTCAGGGTAGTACTTTTGTTACTTTTTCACTGGAAATTTATACTCACAACAGTCCCCATACTTTTACAATCTGTTCATCACTTAGGTATGGTAAGGGCACTAATAACTCATGTTCAGTAAATTCATCAAGTAGTTATTTCAGAAATCAACCACAGTCCTTAATTTTATCACATCTTTTTGTAATTGAAAGCATGACTACATTAAGCACTCAGTATGGTAGCTATTATTCAGAAAATCCCAGTAAAAATATTTTTAAACCCAAGGATTGATGTGGAAAAGACAGCTGTTAGTATAGTGGCATTAGCAACTTGCACTGTATTAGGCTGGATGTTATCATTCAGGAACAAGTCAACACGGGAGAGAGGTGAAGATAGTTTCCTACCACATCTCCAGTGTCACTGTACACTTTGGGTGACAGGCTATGTTTCCCCATAAGATATCTCTGAGGTTAAACAAATTCTTTGGGCACCAACCCAAAAGGTGGAATCAATCCCAACTCCTCTTTTCAAGCTGCCTTCTAACCTAGGCAAAAGCATCATGGAACTGGACTAAAAATCAGAAACTGCAGTTTTAGTTAGTATTTTGAAAGAGAGGGCTTAGAGACAGAAAACCTACATTGTTTTCTTTCTAAATCCAGGCAATGGGGGTTTTTTAGGGATAGCTGCTTGATTTGTTCCCAAGGATAACCCTCCATTTTGGGTTGTTTTTTCTTTAATGTTAATTATTCCTCCCTCCTCCTGATGTTTTGCTTAACCATATTCTTATGCATACACACTATGACTGTAAGTTCATTATAACATGGTCACTCTAAAAGCCCATATAACTTTTCAGTAATAGTACTGAAAGCAAGAAAACAGGGGAAATAAGGACACGCTATTAACAGCAAGAGTCCTATAAAGCTCTGCCTTTCCCAGCTAGGTGTGATATTGTTTATGAAGCAGCAGAAGAATACTCATTTTCTGGCTTCCAACACTCTGTCTGCCCTGGGAACTTTAATCTAACTAACAGTAGGCAAAAATATTATACTTTGACCAGACTTAGCATACCGTGAAGACAGAAAGGGTTAGGACATATCTATTTTTAACCAAAAAGTTTCTAAAATTGAATTGCTTTTGTGTTCTCACTCAGCAAAGAAAACAAAAAAGTATTACTTTTTGTGGTAAGCCACACAAAAATAAAAATCTGTTGGGCTTTGATTGGCAAGAAAAAAACAACACAGCAATAATACACCCAGTAGCAGATTCAAAACATAATAAATCTTTTTTTCTCTTTTATTTTTCCTTTTTATTTTTGAACAGCAAGGAGTGTCAAATTCTAACCTTTTGCCTGAAGAAATTCAAAACTACTCACTGCCTTCTCCCAAGTATGGATATGTAAAGAGAATGGATTAGCTGCCAGAATAAGGGCAATACTACCTTACACTGCTCTACTTCCATCAGTTATGAAACATGATAAAGATGCCATTAGTCCTGCAGGTTCTCTCCAGTTTTTCATCAGGTTTATGTATGCAGGCAAGACACGGAATATAAGCTACAGTTCAGCTCATTCAGTGTGTGTCTGTCACCACAGAAGGAACTTCCAGAATTGTGCTGTTGATTTAGTATTAGATTTAGATGAGTAACTTTTGTTTATTTTATTAATGTGTCCTAATTAGATGGGTTTGATCTGATACCTATCATGATGGCAGTTCAGCGCCTGTGTGGGGTGCCTGCACACTGGATTGTCTCTTGTCCCTCATGAGAAACAGAAAGCAAGTATCTTATTTATATTCTTACTTGAATGCCTTCACAGTATTTTCCTTGTATAATCAATCAGCCTAATAGACTTAACAAAGAACTGAAAAACAAGAACTCATTCTCGATTTATCACTAAAGGAATACTCAGCCCTTGGCAACTCTTCATGAACATTTCCCAGCTGTGTCAGACAGAGCTATATCCAACAGTACTAATACTAAGATTACTTAATAGGCCTCATTTTCTTTTTCCTCAGATACATGGATTATTCGGATAAGACTACAGTGCAATCTATTATCTGATATCAACTATATATGTTATAAAGATTAATAGGTTTGCATGACACTATGCAGATATAAAGTGCTAGCTAAAATCCAAGGATTTTCACTGTCTGAAATGTGACCATCTATCTGAAGCATGTGTAGAATTACGCTTAAAGGTCAGACACACGACAGATAATTTGGAAGCTTATTCCACAGTGGAGCTTCCTTGGCAACATATTCTATAATTGCCACATACCACAAAGAGTCCAAAGATCATGCAGCTTCTCTGCTAGATCCTACACCAAGTTATTCTTAATGTCGTCAAGAGATTTGTTTTTAAAACTACGTGTTATACCATATTGTGGCATTTGTGTCAGCAACATGAAAAGCATAGCATTTGTTCTTCTGATGTGGTGTGTTACCCTACATGTTCTATAAATATGTGTGTATAAAAACAAAGCCTTAACCATAACCTTTAAGACTTTAATGACTGTATAACATTCAGCTGTGGAAAGCAACAAAAAGAAAGCAAAGTCTTCAACAGGACAAGAGTGCAGCTCTGTTCTTGTGACAGACTACAGCAATCCTGCAGACAAAGTGACAGAAACTTTATGTCTAACCTTCCAAAGTTCCCACATTTACATGAACTGACATTAGCAGATGACTTTCAAGAGCATGATGTAGAATGAAGAGTGATCTGTTTTGCATCATCAAAGAAATTTCAAAATCTGATTCCACAGATGTTAATTTGTTAATTAAAAAAAAAAAAAAAGATACATTCATTAATTTGGGAACATTATTTTTTCTACATGTCCTGGTTATTCTTGTGACAACGATATCCTGCAATATTTAGATTTCAGATATATCTGAAACAGTGCTAGTATGGCATAGCTTTTCAAAATTACTTCAGAAAACATTTTTTTTCTGCTCAATACTAACTGGTCTACAAATGCTTCCCTAAGAAAAGAAACACTGCCATATTATACATTTAGAAAAATATTAGTTAATCCTTCTTTAGATTATTACAGATAAGGTTCAACCTACCAAACATTCATTTCCTGTCAATATCAAGTCTGAAGAAAGCCTGGGATTTCCCAGTACCTGAGAAATCAAGAACATGTCCTGTTCAGCTGAGCCTAAAACAGGAATTATATATCAACAGAGGGGAAAGAGATAAAAAAAAGAACACCTTTACCATACCCAACTGGATTATAAAACTGTAGTGTAACACCTGGATAAAAAAGCAGATTTACTTGTTCAAATACTTGAATAGCTTTTTAGACGATTACAGGTAAACCACAGAATTTAGGTAAAGCATGACTTAATTAAGAACACAAATAGGCCTTCTGTTTTCTCTATCAGTCTTATTGGTACATGCTGGCTAACATACAGACAGATATGGCCTCTGCTCAAAACCAGAGACTGCTCAAAATTCCTCACTACCCTATGCTTTGGACAAATATGATTAATAAAACTTTACAATGTTGCATGCTTTACCATTTATTATTATTTAACCAAAATCAATCAAGCCACAGGATTCCATTTTTCAAATTAGATGTATTATCTACAAATAGACATCCTTGTAATGGAAAACCTCAGAAGTTCCAAAAAGTTACCATTAAAAAAAAAAAATCCCCCTATTTTTTCCCTTTCTTCAAGTCCAAACCAGACTTTCTCCATCCTTTAATTCTGTTTCCATGCAAGCCTCCTACTTTAGAGAAACAAGCCCTAAAATGTAACTCTTAGTTGTTTGTATGAGAGGGTTTCACATTCCTCTGTAGGGCCAGTCAAACTGTCATGGTCAGACCCAGCAATGAGTGGAACTGTTGAATGCCATAGAAATCCAGAGTGAGTCCAACCAATGTGCCTTTTACATGGGGTATGAGTCAATCTGCATCGGAATAGCTGGCAAAGTCTCAGTAACTATTGAAAAATACCATTTACTGAAATGCTACTGGAGGCTGAGAGAGATGAAGTTCAGTCTGGCTCAGCTCAACAGACCAAGATGCATTACAGTTGGAGTCATATCTGTAACTCCTGCCAGATCATTCACTATATTATACAAAGCCCTTTACTGTGCCTGACTGCATGGAAAGTGGTAATGACAGCTGGTTTTCCTCCTGACTCTGTCTGGGGAGCATTTTATACTCTAGTTCATTAAACAGTGGATGCAGACTTACGTATGTCACATTTTCTTAGAAGTACAGAGGTCTATAGCTGACCTCTCATGCACTGTACCCTGTGGTACCCTGCACTGTGCCTACCTGCTTCAGTCCACTGAGGCAGATCTAGGCTCAATCTAGCAAACCAGAATTTTGTAAAGATGAACTGCTAGGTTTCTCTTGATTCATTCAAGGGGAAAGGCTGTACATAATTTTGTTGGGAAGAAATTATTTTTGTGTAAGGCTATCTTTCATTTCCATTTTGCTTCACTAGTTCATGCATTACTGTTATTGAAAATAAGCCAGATTCTCCCTTCAGTTATATTTATGCAAGTTTTATCAGCAAGCAGCCTCAGGTTGCCTTGGTTCATTGTAACTCAGCAGTGAATTTGGCCAAGTTGTTTTAATTCATACAAGTAATTGACAATTAGTTTAAACTTGACTGAGCTACTTTGTGAGTTTAGTGCAGGAATACCACAAAAGTGTTACCTTCTAGCTTGAAGCAAATACAGCACAAGAAGTCTCGTAAATTATTTCAATAGGCCACTCCAACCACTCTGGCCAAGGAGCACAGCTGAACAAACTATACAATTCAGGACAAAGGTTGGTTTACTGGCACTTGGGCAAAAGAGACGGTACTAGCCTTGTCCTGTGAACTTTGAAACAGTCTATATCATATCAATCCCTTTTACATTTCTGAAATGCAAACAGTAAAGACTTGCTCTTACCTTCCTTACTAAAAGGAAGCTTTACAGTGTCTGAGTGGGGAAAAAGGAGTGATGTGATATGATGATGGGTCTGATTCTGATCTTTTCTAGTGCAAATCAGAAGTAATTTCACCAAAGATAAATGGGCTTAACACATAAGAGGATTTCAGAACCAAGCTTAATAGGTTATTAATGAAAAATTATAATAATTATGAATAATTGGTAATAAATTGCTACTAAAACTCTCTTATTCTAAGTAACTTTCCCAGTGTACCTGTAAAAGCTTCCATAATGATGTTGACTTTATCAGAAAGCCAACTAATAGGCAACTTTAGCCTGTTTCTATGTAGTAACACTCTTCCGTTCAATGTGCTCACTTAGAGACAAACTTCTGATAATAATGGAACGTAAGATCAAGAGAGCTTTCCCTACTACATGAATAAAGCCCACCAAGCATGATGCAGTTAGGCACAAAATCAGAATATTAGTTGCCTCTAGAAAAAAGACAACATATAAGAAAGTGGACATCAGGCAATATCAGTAACAATCAACAAGTTTTGTTCAAGTGTGAACGGATATAACTGTAATTGAGTCAGTTACAGACCTACACGGGCATCCATGGTAGAAAATTCATGGTAGGAGACATTACTCAGTCTCCTGTGTTTGGAATCTACTTTACTGAGTCAGAAGATCATCAAAGCCTGCATAGTTTGAACAACATCCAGTTACAGGACTCTGGCAGGGACCTCTGAACGTACAGTTGGAGAGCAGTTCCAGTTTTCAAGCCCTTCTGAGAAAGTTTACCAGACACATGTAGTTTCCCAGAAATATCCCTGGTTTTCAATGGGAAACAGCATCCATGACTTCAGACTGTCTCAGAGCCCTAAGAAGTCATCTATTTCTCATTCAACTAGAGGGACTCAGGGTAATTCCAAACTAAAATATGGAATCCTGATTTGTGAGAGCCAAGGTCCCATCTTACCCATGGATTTGTGCAACAAAGCTGAAAAACACATTCTCTTAGAGCTACAGACACACAGTACTGTTCAAGACATGTAATGATATAGAAATAGGCAGATAAGACTTTTCACAAGAATCTGAAAAGAGATAGAGAGAAAAGACTAACTAAAATAGATGTACACATCCATGTCCTTTTCTCTGTATCAGTTTCTCCACCATTCCAGAGATATATTTAGGCTCTAACCAGAGCTAAGATGCCTGGAATTCCTCTGCTTCTTACTTGTGTTTTTAATTATGACTCTTCCATTCACAGATTACTTGCTTTCATTTATCTTCCTTGAATCTATAGTTAAACTGTTTCCCTCCTCCTGCCATTACAATTGATCTTGTCCTCTGCCCAAGCTACTTTATATTCCATGGAGACATGCACCCACATATCCCCCTAGGGTTTTAAAGACAAGGATCAACATATTGTTGTTCTGCTGTTGAGATTTATCACCTGCAGAGAAATTATGTGTCTGTTCCTCACACCTTCAGTCATTGCCTTTTCCCAATATACCTCTGTCTAAGAGGTTATCCATCAAGATATTACCCATGACCTTTTTCTCCATCAGGCAGAGATGTGCAGCAGCCAAAGTTATCAACTGACAGACTCCACTTTCACTGAGTACACTCGCAGTATAACAGCATGATGGTAAGACTTAAGATTCATAAATAGTGGTCGTCCAAAATCATCATATCCAATGTCAACAAAGAACAATATGTTGAACTACTGTTACAGTCATACTAGCCATCTGCTTTTTTCTAGAAGCCTTTTTGTGGGCCTAAGTGAGGAGATCATATTTGCATCCTTTTAGTGTGGACTGTTGTAAGGTGTGAGCAAATCATGGTTACTTTATTTCCCTGTATTTGGTTTGCATGGCAAGGTTTTGGTAGCAGGGGGGGCTACAGGGGTGTCTACTGTGAGAAGCTGCTGGAAGCTTCCCCCATGTCTGACGGAGCCAAAGCCAGCTGGCGCCAAGACAGACCCACCACTGGCCAAGGCCAAGCCCATCAGCGACAGTGGTAGCACCTCTGGGATAACATATTTAAGAAAGGGGAAAAAGACTTGTGCAACACCAGCAGCAATTGCAGTTGGAGAGAGGAATGACAATATGTGAGAGCAACAACCCTGCAGACACCAAGGTCAGGGAAGAAGGAGGGGGAGGAGGTGCTCCAGGCTCTGGAGAAGAGATTCCCCTGCAGCCCGTGGTGAAGACCGTGGTGAGGCAGGCTGTGCCCCTGCAGCCCGTGGAGGTCCATGGTGGAGCAGATCTCCACCTGCAGCTCGTGGAGGACCCCACGCCAGAGCAGATGGATGCCCGAGGAGGCTGTGACCCGATGGAAAGCCCGTGCTGGAGCAGGCTCCTGTCAGGACCTGTGGCCCCATGAAGAGAGGGGCCCACGCTGGAGCAGGTTTGCTGGCAGCACTTGTGACCCCATGGGGGACCCACGCTGGGGCAGCCTGTTCCTGAAGGACTGTACCCCATGCAAGGGACCCACGCTGGAGCAGCTCGTGAAGAAGTGGGAAGGACTCACAAGGGATAAGTTCATGGAGGACTGTGTCCCATGGGGGGCATCCCATGCTGGAGTAGGGGAAGAGAATGAGGAGTCCTCCCCCTGAGGAGGAAGGAACAGCAGAAACAATGTGTGATGAACTGACCACAAGCCCCATTCCCCATCCCTCTGCACTGCTCAGGGGCAGGAAGTAGAGAAAATCAGGAGTAAAGTTGAGCCTGGGAAAAAGGGAGGCGTGGGGGGAAGGTGTTTTAAGATCTAGGGCTTTTTTCTCATTACCTTACTCTGATTTGAATGGCAATAAATGAAATTAATTTTCCCCAAGTGAAGTCTGTTTTGCCCATGATGGTAATTGTTGAGTGATCTCTTTTGTCCTTATCTCAACCGGTGACCCTTTCATTATATTTCCTCTCTGCTGTCCCCCTGAGGAGGGGAGTGATAGAGCAGCTTTGGTGGGCACCTGGCAACCAGCCAGGGTCAGCTTGCCACGTTCCCTTTTTGTTTTACTGAGATGAAAGGACAAGGTACAAATAACCTAGTTTAAAGCAGTCAAAGATGGATTTTAGAGGGAAAATTAACATAGTGTAGTTTCTGGTACTTCTAGAAAGAGTATTTGATTTAAGAGCAAGAAGGAGAATTTTTTTAAAAATTTATCTTTAATTAGCAAGTCCTTGGCAAGAAATGTGGAAATATCTTCAGCAATCAGTTGGAAAAAACAGTTTCAATACAATAGGAATGATAATAGCAGGGTCACCAGGAACGGCCACTGGGGAGAAAGGGTAGGTATTCACTTCCCACAAAGGAAAGGGACTGCAGTTGCTTAATGTAGGTTTGCCAGCTAACGCTAAAGGAATCAAGCAAGGTCACACCATGGTGCAGGACAATCTGTAGTTTTAAGGACTGTGTAGAGTATTCACTACTGCAGCATCCTTTCTCTGAGTATGATTTATTTGAACAAATAGAATAAAAATGTTTTCAGTGTTGGATACTGAAAATGAACAAAATCCAGAGTAGCTATAGCACTGCTGAGAAATGGTTTTCAGGTTAAGATCTGAAATAAATATATGTCAGACATTGCAGTGCAGGCTTCTAATTTTTCCTGATGTTGACAGATTTGCCTCCAATGAAGTCAGAGTTCTCACTCTGTCTCTGTTCATCTGATGGGAGAATGATGCAAGCTTTCAGGTGAGCTCTTCCATAAATAAGGAAGGGAGATTTTTAAGAGAAAGACTAGAATCCTGAAAATTTCTTCGTCAATTAAAATATGCAAGTTAACGTACTGCTTTTAATTTTACTGTTAATGAATCCAAAAAGGCTAGAGATATTGGAGAATAAATACCTGAAAAGAAGCCATTTCCAGGTCGGGAATAAATACTGACATCCACTTGCAAACTTTTTAATTTTTATTTTTTTTTCTCTGAGGAAATGTTTCAAAAATTTGGGGCTAAAATTATAAATAGAAATCAGTAATGTAAAACTCATTAATAAAATAGTGATAGTAAATCGGTTTGCATGAGCAATACAGCAGAACAAATATTTGATCCTGAATGTACTTGTTTGAAGCATCCAGGAAGATTTTTTGAAGAGCCAGGTTAAAGAGACTGTACAAATTATTAGCATATTTTCTAAGTAGAATATGAACTGTCAAGGAATTGCTCATAATATTTCCAGTTATGCATTCCTAAGATACAAATAAAAATTCTTCTACATATCACTCAATTCATTACAAATGCTTCCTGTTGAAGGCAGTTAGTTTTGGCCTTTTATGGACAGTTAAAAGCTGCACCTGCTTTATTCTGGTTTATGTAACAAAAGCACTTAATCATTTCAGGTTTTGTTTTGTTTTGTTTTGTTTTGTTTTGTTTTGTTTTGTTTTGTTTTGTTTTGTTGGGGTTTTTCTTCTGTAGTGTTTAATAGCCCATTTTTAAAGGTACAGCTTGAATGTCAACTAAAAAGCCAAGCCTGTCTTCCATTTCTGGATTTGCTTTTTTGGTATTTGTTTTGTGATGTAGCCTGTTACTGTCAAGATACAGTAGGAAGTTTATGTCTGTTAAAAGAAAAAAAGTGAAATAGTCTAAAGCAATGATTCTCAACTAAATCCATTTCACCTGAAAAATGGATTTTCACTGCTGCTGTTTTCACCAGTCAGTAGTCCCCGTTCTTTGTTCATTTACATCAGCTATACCACTCAAGCAACTTTTCTGAAGATCTTTCTTGAATTCCTGCTACGGTATTATTACTGTGTAACATACTCTAGCCAAGGCTATTGAAATATAATTTGTCACATTCAATGAGGACAGAGAGAAGACAGACCACCAAAGTCAAGACTTTGGGGGGATATTACACTTTTTGTACCCAAATCACTGCATCAAAGCAGTATGCTTCAACCACCGTAATCAACAGCATTCCTTATAAGAAAAAGAAGCATTACAATATTTCCTAGGGGATGTATTTCAGTCTTGGATAATAATAGCAATAATAATATACTTTGATTTGGAGTTATACTGAGAATGACACTAAGTACATAAGTCATCAGATTTACTCTTCAGTCCACAAAGTAGCATGGGAGGCAGAAAACTCTGAAGGATATCCTCAGTAACCCAGTGAGTTCTGAATGTTGTACTTTGTCCTCTGCTGCAGTTCAGACATCTGGCATACCTCAAGCGAAACTGCTCTGCTGCACAAACTAATCCCTTCCATTGCCTCTTCAGTTGCTCAGTGTTTGTGGAAGGCCATAACACCCTCTCACACTGTTCTCAGCCTTTAAATTCAGCAGTTTCTTACTTTTCCCTTTCACTGTTTACAGCTCTCAGTCATTTAGACATAATGGGCCAGATTCTGGACACTATTAAGCAAGAGTGCTTTTGAAAACAGAGTGAATCTAGTCAACTGGGAAAATGCACAATTTGGGTGCACTGCTTTGCAGGCAAGTTTTCCCAGAGATATCAGATCTTCAAAAGTGCTGGTCTACCACCTATGCCTTAAACCACCAAAATGTGGACATTTGTTCTGGTTAAATCAGTTCATGGTACAACAGAATATCTCTGCATTTGTCATCATGTATCAGGCTGCAACACACAACATACCTGATCCTATAGAAAAACATCTGTTGGGATTCTATTCACATTTTCAAGGAGTTTGAGGAAGATTGAGGTAGATCTTGGTGAGTCTATGTCAGTTTTAAACAGATACATGTCCTTCTGCCTAAAGAGTTATGAAACAACTGTGACCAAGACGTCCATACATACTTCCCCTCAGCAAGTGTGGGCACTATTCGCATTTGGACTAATCGGGTGAAGATCAAGATTTTTCTCCCTTCTTCACAGAAGATACAGATGATCAATCTACCAAAATTCAAGTTATCTTCATTCACGGAAAAGGCAGCTGCACAAAAGGCATTTCAGGAGAGAAGGATCTAGGGGTTGGAGAAGAAAGGGAATTATGGAGCTGTGCTATTCAGGGATAAGAGAGGAAAATAAGGGAGGCTGGAAGGATTAATTTCCATCCTGCTGGTTCTGTGACTGCAGTCAATCACCAGAGTACAAGTAATTCTCAGAAAATCTGAAGTTTCAGGCTTCAATCACCTAGGTTTTTTTCCAGCAGAGAAAAAAAAAAAAAGATCTAATTTTATTTGTTCCTGAACACCGTATATATGCTATAAGGTTATACTAGCAAACTATTAGAGACATTTTCTGTATAAGGGAGTGAGGCGAGTCTGAGTATGGTCAACCAGTGTTTATGGGGCTATATTGTTTTAAACAATTTTTGGAAAATATGTTATAGCCAGCATTTCAAATACGCCTCATGCTCAGTGTAAGAGAGGCTTTCCTGTATTAATTTAAAGTACTCTGAAGCCTAGACGCAACACAACACTCAGCAGCTCATAAATTTGTCAATGGATGAATTTAGCTTAAGAAAAATAAACTAGATGAATTATAGGTGTGGCAGGGAGCACCACCTATATTCTACAAGTTGCTTTGACCCTTTCCAGTTGGTTGCAACTTGTTATAACTTTGCCAAATTTTAACTTCCAGTTCAGAATTTTTTCCAATTTTAGCTAGAAACCTTCCATGCAGTTATCTGCTATTTGAGCTATTTGGGGAATTTTCAGTCAAAACAGCTAAGCAATTTCTGAGGGCAAGTGAGGGGAGAAAAAAGAAAAAGCTTTTTATGTCCAGGGTGATAAATTCCTTCGCTCTTTAAGATGATGAAGCGGTCCCATGCTTTGGTGCAGGATGTCCCATTCCTAACTGTACAAATTCTACTGTACCTTGTCCAAATGACAAACATTTCAGAAGGCACAATTTGTACACGAAACTGTAGTAAATATTTGCTGATTGGCAAATGTTTCCTAAAATCTCTGCCTACACTGAACGTGCAGTAGCTCAGAGCTGAACAAGTCAGCCTTTTAAATGGGGTTCCCAGCCCCTGTGGGGATTATCAATGCTCCTGGGGTGCAGTATGGTCTGGTAGCTCCCTGGAGCCGGGAGTGCCAGGGGCTCCCCATGGCAGGGATCAGGGCAGGGCCCGGCAGCCAGGACCCATTGCACCCCCCATCCAGGAGCAAAGCAGTCGAGGGGCACCGGGGTGGCCGCAGCGCCGGGCATTGGGGGCCAGGACTTCCCTGGGGCCAGGCCAGGACATGGGCCTGCGGGCGGGCCCGGCAGAATAGGGCAGGGGGGAGCTGGAGACCAGCCCTGCTGTGACATCCCTCGGGCAGCGGTTGATAGTCCCGGGGGCTGGCATGGGGTCCTGGGCTGTGGGCAGTGTGGGAGAGCCCCAGGGGGTGGTCAGGGACAGGAAGGCCCTCAGGACCCAGCAAACAGAGTGAAAAGGACGGCAGCCTCTTCTGTATGCCCAGGCTATGGGGGGATTAGGTATGAGCTGGCAGTGGAGAGATTTGAAATGGAAAAGATGTATGGAAGCTGTGGAGGATGAAGGTGGGGAGGATAAGCATGAGGAAAAGAGTGGAGTCAGAGTGAGAAAAATGGAGGAATGGGACAGTAAACTGGAGACAGATGAGTCTGCAACATAACCTGGTGGACGGGCTAGGACATAAGAGGAAGAAAGGTTTGGCTCAGCTAGTTCATGTTTCTTTGCAAACCATGGAAATTAATAAAAAATTGCTGAACATAAATACATTTCAGCTGGCAATAAACAGCTGTAAAATTCATGCCTGAAATGCTACTGCACAAATACAATGATACAGTCTACAATAATCAAGCATTAATCTGAGTGGTGGAGGTCTGTGTAGTGAATCTAAAGCTTCTATCCTGACAGTAATCAATGGAGCTCTCACCATGATGCCACATAAAGACGTTTTGGAGTGTTTCAATGTCCACTTTCAAATACCTGGTGTTAATGTAGCAGGGTAGGAGATGATTGCTTTGGGTAGCCTTGGATTCCTTCTAAACTATCTGCTCATCCCTAGTAGAATAAGATCATCTTGGTATTCAAATAAGACTTTTGTCTGTGCTACTAGTAGACTTCATCAGTTCATACATTTTCCAGATTATATACATAAATTTAAAAATGACATTCTGTTCAAGTCATACTGAGAAGTTTAATATTAATACCTGAGGTGTGGCAACCATGGAAATAGCTGAAAATGTGACTCTGAAAATGAATGGCCAAATGAAGGAAATAAAACCACAACAGAATTCTGAGGTATATGATCCAGAGGCAGTAACAGCAATGAACCTGATGAAAAAACCCAACTGAATATTGCAATCAAATATGTAATAGGTTCCTCAGAAGCTGCTAGATAATAAAAGGGCAGCTGAGTCTGCGCCTGTTTTGAGCACTCAAAATGCAGTTAGCATTCGTTTTAAATGGGTCTATTTGTCTATTATTACTACGTCTATGTGGAGCTGTAATCCACAAAGATTCAAAAGTATTTTGAAGCAATTCACTTTTACCTGAAAAATTGCCACTTTTGGTGCAAAAAAACCTCACAAATAGACTTTCTACAACGGAGAAATTCTTTAATCAAATTAAGAGAAGGAAGTGAAGAATAATTTTCTCCAGTTGAAAACACGTAAGTAACTTAGGTAGGCTAAATGCAATGACCAGAACTGGAATTTATAATGCAAACAAGGATTAAACACTATTCTGTTACCAAACATTCCTTGGATTCCTTTGAAGCCACAAGGGACAGATTGCCAGTTTTGTATCTCCTCTGTTTGACTGGGCTATGCCTACAAGGGGTCTTGTTGCTTCCGTGTCAGGCCAGAAGGGCCCAAAAGCCTATCCACTTTTTTCAGCTATAAAACACAGTGGTTTGGTTCTCACTTTATTTGCCAGCATTTCCTCCTTTGGTACCCGTGTTTTCTGGATGTCTCCTCTCCATCCTTGTCAATGACCCACTCTGGTAGTGTGTCTCACACTTTCAGACTTATCATCAGTTTCCTGTTATTTATCCACCCTGTTTGAAAAACAAGGATTTCTCATCTTGAGTCAGCTCTTCAGTTTTTGTGAATAGAGTTAGACTAACTTGCCAGAAAAGTAAGATTACTTTTTAACTTCAGTCATACTAAGAAAGTGGAAGAATGTTTCCTGATTGTGGGCAATGCATCTGGACTAAAACCCCTCTCTTATATTTCACTTGGTGTTAACAAAAGTCAAAAAATCTTATGCATTTTCTAAGAAAAGTATTACAATAACATAGTAATAGAGGGACTTCCATATTTTGTAATTGAAAATTATAAACATACTAAAATTTGGATCATAAGACAGTGGACCAGTTATATGGATCGTGTAGAAATGGAAAACTGGTAAGAAGGAGGATTTGATCATCAACTGGTATGGTCAGATGTGTTCTTCCATTAAACTATATTGCAAAGTGTGATACTCTCTTTTTTGTTGCATTGTCTGACTGCTAAATGATAATTTTATTAGCAGCTCTCACTCCTTTGTCATTGATCTGCAATGTTCAAAGTAGCTCACCAGTTGCAGTGGTTCATAGATGAAATTGTCTATTTTCTGTGTAGTTTGGTTATAACCAAACTGTTCATGTAGTTCTCAATTAGTTTCTGATGCCAGCTCAAGGTTTTACTCATTATTAAATTAGTGAGTAAAACAAGTCACAAGGAAACATATGGAAATTCAGAAACAATGCCACAATGTCAGTCTCTTTCCTGACATTTTTAGTATCTTAACCTACAGTAGAGACTCCTATTGCCTCTGCTAGTATTGGCTCTTGATTATTCCTCATACCATTCCTCTGAATCATGAAGCAAATTATTCAGAAACTCTTGACCATAGTGCTACCATTTCTTCTTCTTGCTTCCACAACTGAACAACTGAAATTTTCAATTAGTGAAAATGAAAGGAACAAAGCAAGTGTTTCATGGATGTTAGAAGAAGGAAGATCCTAATGATCAGAGCTCCTGATAATCATCACACAGTTTTGTGACACCAAACTGAACGAAATCAGTAGGTAGAATGAAAATTCCAAGTAAGAAAAGGAATATTGAACTTGAAAATTCAACATATCAACGTGTATATGTGGTGAAGAGCTATGTCAGATTCCTATATTCTGAATGTCCCATTGAGTACAAATGAAGTGAAACACTTTACGAAGCATCTGAGAGGCCCACATTTTAGTATCTGTTAATAAAATTCTCCCACAGTGCCGTTTTCATAAACAGAAAATCAAAACTGCACATATGCTTGCACACATGTATGCATTCATGCCTGTGAATTGGTCACAAAAATAGGATATACCCTCATATATATACAAATGTGTGAATTATGTAGAAAATGCAGGCATTCATTATATTTTGGGTTGGATGCTTTTATGCATGTGATAGCAAAAACATTCCTTAAGGCTGTATTGCTATGCTAGTAGGCACTGTGTCAAGACCAAACAAAGAGCCAGTTTAGTAGTTCTGCTCTATAAGCTGGAGTATACAGAAGCTTCCCCATTTTCCTCCACAGGTGAATTTTGTGGATCTACCCTCCCTCTGCGTTCTGTGGCTCCTTATTAGTTACAGTATCGAGGACTCAAACTCTCAAATGATTGCCATGTTACCCTAGGAGATCATGGAAACCTGGCAGTGAGATGCCTGGCTAGCTGCACTACAGAAAAAACATACTGCTGTTTTAGAAACTCAGTGTTATAACACAGCAACTATATCATAGGGCTTTTTTCATGTCTTTCCAAATCCTACACTGTTTATAACATTGGCATAATAAATATGTCTGAAAAGGTAAGGTTTGAAAAGTGTTTCCCTAGTGAGAGTTAACTGTTAGAAGGATGCATAGACCACTATGGGAAGGGATATAAACACTTAAGTGTCCTCTCAGTCCACTTTCATTCAGAAAATGGATGTCCCTCTCATTAGTTATAGTTCAGAAACTGTTTTAGCTACATTCAACCAACCACATGTTAAAGAATGTCTGTGACCAGGATTTGTTCAAGTAGCAAGGTCATGTCTTCAGACACGTATTCCTCTAGAGACTACCCTTGGAATAACAACTTGTTTCTATCCTATGTTTCACAGACAGGTAACAATGACACTTTATATCCTGAAGTAGATTTCAGAGATGGCTCTACAGTGCTGACTACCATACTTATGGACTACTTACTTTTCTGCCCCATCTATTTGTATGCACTTGTCATCTCTGATCTTTCTGTTTGAGTGTAAAGTCTTCTTTTCATTTTGTAGTAAGGCAGAGCAGGAACTGGACCTGTCTGGGGGAGCTTCTGGCAACAATGCATGAATAATTGTCATTCTCCATATATTGTCCACTCAGTGAACAATACCTAATTTGCTGACTATTTTCATCCAACATTTAACTGACCAAAGTTCCAGTAAGATACTTGAAATTTAAAGTAATTACTTCCTGTGTCAGTCTACCTGATCAGCTAGAAATAACAGGTTAGAAATTGTCTTCTGTCTGCCCCATTTTGTGGCAGGTTTCAGGTTTGGACTAGCCTTTGTTACTTTCCTTCAAAGCCTCTTTATTGCACATGTTGTTGGGTATTTTCCTTGTTTAGGCAAAAGTATACAGAGAAGAGGCTGTTCAGTAGTTGCTGATTTTTTCAATACAGCCACTTCCTTTTCCACAGACACAAAGTAGCCCTGTTTGCAGTAAAGCATTTCTGGTGGACCAAATGATTGCTCTAACAGACTTACCTTTTGGCAGTAAGTGTATACTATTCCTAATGCCTGCTCTGCTTTCAAATACAAGTCATACATATAAATATGTATGCATTTTAAATATAATATCTATATGCAGACTAAGCTCATGGGAGATTTATTTTAAATATCTAAATAAAACATATATTTAAATGTAAATAGCTTGCTTTAAAATCTAACTTTCAGAGAACTCCACAAAGCTGTCAAAGTATTTTAATTTCCATTTCAAAATCCAGTCCCTAAGCCATATTCTCCAAATTCTTCCTTTAATTTCTTTTGCAAGGACCATGAGATATCAACACAAATAATGGTTGAATCTGAAGGCCTAATTCAGTAAGGTATTTAAATGTTAGTATTCAGTGGAATACTTGAAGACATGACTAGCTTTAAGTGAAGTTTAGAATTAGCCAGGTGCTTACACCCCATGATTAAGCAATATAGTTTGCTCTCTGAGCAACATCTCAGAATGGTGGATCCAGCTGGTAAAAAATAAACTTACTGCCATTAATTCTTGTTGGAGTTGTAAACTGTTTGTGACAGAGGATCCTTTTCCTATATAAATCTATTAAGTACTTAAAATGTTGTTAGTGCTCTAAAAATAGACATTATCATCATTATGAACATCCATAGTGCCAATTTTCATAAATATACTACCACAATATGTTCAGTAAAGACTACAGCTGAGCATATATGTGCTTTAAATTTTGATAAACAGATTGAAAACTTCCCCAACAGCAATTATCTTCATACATTCCAAATGCACATTTTTTCCCTCCAGGGTTTGGAAATTTTAGGCTTTTTTCTTTCCTCTACTTAGGTTCCCTTTAGATCTGATTCTAACTGAAATTGAAATAATACAATTAACATTAACAAGGCTTGTCTTGAAATATTCCTGCTGAGATCTGAAAGGGAGATGACAAACCACATGCAAAAAAAATTATTCTCATGCTGTTGCGAGTCCAGTTTTACTGCCTGATGAATTTCCATGCTGTTTAATGCACATTTTCTTGGTCTCCTGTAATCGCATAGCAGTAACTTCCCATCCCAAAACCAAAGGAGACTTGTGCATTACCAGTGCTAGCCGCACACATCAACAATTTAAAATATTTAAATAAAAAAAGGTTACATACTACTCTCAGTCTTTGATTATAGTCTTCCATATCAGGAGCTATGACTTTTTTTAAAAACAAACAAACAAACAAACAAACAAACAAACAAACAAAAACAACCTAGCATCACAGATTGAAAATCAAGCAACTGTTTGATTTTGTTCAAGTTCAGAAACTGCTACTGCAAGACTAGCTGGAGTAACCCAAACTCTAGTCTGCATGCAGTAAAAGAAGCAGAGCTGATAACCACACTTTCCTAGATAAACTGATCACATGAAAGCAATGTTTTATTTGCATGCATGAGAAAGACTGGGTCTGGTTTTGAGAATTCATATACAGCCATGTGGAAGCGAAGCATGTGGTCATATTTTTCAAGGGCTGGTATTTATTTTCTCATTATTAGGTAAGTTGTTGGACAGTAGAAAGAAGTCCAATAGCGAAGGGGAAATTAAAGAAATCTGCGGAGAAAAGACAGCCCTGCTCAGGAAAAGTTGCCGAAAGCATTTGTTTTCAATCTTATTCCAATAATGTTCTGTTTAGCTTTTCAACTGTGCCCTCCATAGTTGTGTATGTTCCTGCCTTCTGTTCAGAGATAAAGTTACTCTTTGCATTTTCTTTTCAGTCATCTTTATTTTTAATAGATGTTAGTTTTATGTGAGTGAATTGTGAGTGGCAGAAATAGAATGTATTGGAAAGGAAGCAGTCTCTCAATTTGAGATTTCCTGAAATTGTAGTCTCTCTGTTAGTCAGGAATTGTAAACAACATGAAATGCATGTTAACACTTCTATTTCGAGGCAGTGTTCATTATTTCCAAGTGTAAATTAAAAATGAAGACCACAATAGAATTCTTATTATGAAATTTTTTCTTCTGTTTTCCCTAGACACTGTCTACTCCTTTCATACGTTGACTTCGTTATACTGAAATAGTTTTCTTGTTCATAGCAAAATGTTACATCTTTAAGACAAAGTGTAGTCATCAAATTAACTTACTTTAATTATATAAATCTCGATGAAAAGGAAGAAGAGATGGAAAAACAAAGTATTTTCTAACTTTAAATGCACCTATCCTCTATTGCAGATATTATCACCAGTAGTTAATGGTAGGCAGTACAGAGCTTCATCACTGTGGAGAATAGTTAATAGTTTTCAAAATATTTTGTTTCTAAAACAGCCAACATTTCATAAAAATCTGAAAAAAAAACAAAACAAAACAAAAAAACCCCTTAAACTACAACATACGGTTTGTTTGAAAATTTAGGGCAAAAATATCTTCTGCATTTTTAAAAGAAAACCAAAATATTTCCACAGATTTCATCTGGGCTCTTCTACAGTTTTAGCTAAGCAATAATGAAAAAACCCCATTCTGTAATTATGGCTACGTAATGCCTGTAGAGTTAAAAGGAAAGCATATTATGTACCAAATCTATCACAAGAAATGAGACAAACACGTTTTTCTCATAAATTACTTCTGCCTCATCATTATTCTTATTTTTTCTGTCAGCTTTCCTTCAATTAATAGCTTAAAGTAGACTGTAACCCTTTGGAAGCAGTCATATTTTTAGTTCATTGCTGAAGTTTCCAGAATGTTTTGTAGTCC
Source organism: Tyto alba (assembly GCF_018691265.1). NCBI lineage: Eukaryota > Metazoa > Chordata > Aves > Strigiformes > Tytonidae > Tyto > Tyto alba. The sequence continues at coordinate 13,846,101 of NW_024881280.1, forward strand.
TGCAACAAAAATAAGCATCGGATAATTTTTATTTTCTAAAATTTTGTCTGGAAATTTGATTGAAAGAATCCTTTCTGATATTTCTGAAATTCTCAGTTTTAACTAGTGACTGTTACTTTGTTCAAGTTTAGTTCTTTTTGCCATTGATATCACCAGTAAAAAACAAATGAAAGAAAATTCTGTAGAGAGCAAAAGTAACGAAACTGCCAGGGCTTTTTATGAAGTCTGCTTGAGTTTTGCATTATGCTTCAGTTCTCTGAAATTTTTCTTACCGCTGCATTTAATTATTGGTAAGAAGGAACAATAGTACTGTTTGTGTACAAGTATTGGGTGCATCTGAACAAAAGCAATACATTTTCTTTTCAAAACTTTTTCTATATGTTCTAGTTTTGATCCATCAATATTCTTATCCCCTTGGCTTGACTTTTAGTAAGATCAAAGAGTAGAAGTGGAATTCAGCCTGTACTGTTAACTCAGGTTTTATTTGAGTTTTGAAAATTTTCATCTAAATTCAAAAAATTCCAACTTCACCCTCAACCCACTTTTGACTCAATTCAGGTTCTTAAAAGTTTTCAAAATACACCTATACCAGAGAAGATCCTGGCTCATTTTTTAAAATTAATACATAACCCTGGCTTTGGGCTTTTCTGTGAAAGATGCATTCTGTTCTACTTCTGGGTTTCCTAATTTCAGAGTCCAGTTCTAAACTGGAATCGGACTGCGATCAAATTTACAGGTCTTTGTGACTAAGGATATTCACCTTCAGTTTTAGAATCTGGCTCAAAATTATAAAAGCATGGATATTAGAGAAGAAAGAGACGTGTTAAGCAATATGCTTCATTTTCTGTCCAAGAGTTATTGTTTCTACACCATATTTTCCAGAGTTTTATGGAAGTTCTTTTTAAATGACTCAGAAAATAAGCTTCCTGTTTTCCCCTGGGGAAGCTATTCCATAGTCTAATGGATTGCTGCAATTAAGTGATGTTTTCCTTATAAGCAGTCTGAATTTGTTTTGCTTTACTTCATTAAGTAGCACTGGTTACTTGCCCTGTGAATATACATATTAATATATCATGTACAAGGGCCATAATTAAATGTTACCATTACCCTTGCCTGTTTACCATATTTTATGTCCACATGCCAAGAATACCACATACTGCAAATAACGAACAGAACAATAGCTGATATTCTCTACATGTAAGGCTACCGTAGGTTCCCTACATATATGTTCCCACATGTATGTTTTAGCTTTAAGTTTTTCCTAATGAAAGAAAAGGGCTTTAGTTCTGCACCTCACTAATTTTGAAAGCAAAACAAACAAACAAAATTAATAAGAGTCAATCTATTATGTGTTGAAGTGAGCAATTAGATCTGACCTATTACTTTTATAGATTCCCAAGGGACTGTGTAGAATGCAACTGCTTATCACACTTAATTCTCTATGACCTTTACTAGCCCCCAAATTAAGGACACAGGCTATTCCTGGAACAGGGCTTTTCATCAGACTACTGTTTATATGGATGGAGTCCAGATGTGCTCCCGAAGATGACATTCAAGTAGTTTAAGAAGTTATTGTCCTCAATTCTTCAGTGTCACTCTCCTGTAAAACTTGTTGCCCTTTCAGCAACTGACTTTTTAATCCCTTTCAGTGTATCCTTATTTAAAGCGCTGTTATCTCACAACACAGCTGGTTACATACAGGTCAACAAGATGGTTCTACAAATAAGTAAATAAGACTTTGGCTGGAGGAAGATTTTATGCACACAAACAGTGGACTCCAAACAAATACTCTCTCAACATTCAGGAGCAAGTAACAAGTCTTATCAGAGATGCATCCTAGGATTATACACAGAATGACTCAGGGGTTAGTGTTCTTGACTGTTTGGGTTTGTTAACTATATTAGTACTTACAGCTCCCTCTCAAATTAACAGAGAATTTTGCAGAGTAACTATGCAGCATATTCATTGGCTTTGTCTAAGGATGTTCTGTGTCATTTCTATGGTAGACATTTTTGTCCTTCCACAGGGCAAAGGTGCCATTGTATGAACATATGTAAAGCCTAGGAAGCATAGTGAAACCTAATCTAGTGAAAAAGTCTTCACTGAGAGCTAGTGTGGCCTCAAGGAAGTTAATAAGTATCTCACTGGTGCAGTGAGACAATAAATACAAATCTCTTTAAAAAAACAGGTATTTTTCACCCATAGTCCGATCTATTTTGCCCAGCATAGTTGCAAACAAAAAACAGTGGGTGAGGGTCTATGGTCAGATTCAGAGTAAAGGAGTGATTCTCCCTTTATCCCTTTGGAAGTCTCTTTTGGAGACTTCATCTTGCATTGGCCATACTCAGTTCTTACTTATGAATGGTTTCAGAGTCAGATCCAGGCAATCAACAGAGCAATAAAAAACAGTGGCAAGGAAGGAGCTGCTGATACATCACAGCACATTTTTCATGAGAAGTTCTGTCTCTTAATCCTGGAGATTTGTTGAAACTATTATCAAGGCATCACTCTGAAACTCTGTGTGGAGAAGAATCTTACCTTAGACAAGATCAGTGTCTGGTGGAATATTTTCATCCAGCTCTGACAAGGCAGACAGCACCTGATAGTGGCAACTCAGGAAAGGGGCTTCAGCATTATAGAAGCAACAAGAATTGGGCTGGTTTTCTTTACTAGAAAGGGGCAATATATTTCCGAACTGTTCTCTTATACTTTAAATACAATGGAAGGAATAAATAGGTACAAGAGCAGTGCTGAATAAGTTTTTTATAACCTATTCTAGCATTCCAAGCTTTAGGTACTTTTTATCTGGTTCAGTTCAATGAATTTGAAGAGTGTGCCCCTTAGCAATAAGCATCAAAATTATATCAGAACAGTAAACAACCATGCTAAGTATGATGCATTTCAGTTCAGCATGCAGACAACTACTTCACATTTGTGAAAGCTCACCTGAGGCAGAACTAAGTACAGAGAGTAGGCCCTTTGGTTACTTTTTCAGAAAGAATATGGTAAAAGCTGTGTGCTTGACTTGGCTGACTGTATCCAAAAGCTTTGCTGCTGCCACAGCCAGCAACAGCATGTGGGAACAGTGATGCTAAACTTCCTGCGCTACGTCACAGTTGTAAAAGGCATTGACAGAGTTGTGTCACATTGTGGCTTATGGTCAACACAGGACATAAAGATTCATTTTACTGACAATTTCAGTTTAATGAAGCCTGCAACTGCAAAGTTTTTGAGAAGCCTGTGTTAAAAGCTTCCTTTTGACTCTGGCATCAAACACGTGCTCATGCAAAGGCAAGCGTACCACAAGTACATGCCCACGATCCATGAGAAATCCATAAAGCTATGCTTACTGCATGTACATTTATACAGACAGAAATTACCTCATTAAAACACTGTGCCAGAATTGTTCATATATATAGCTGCAAAACCTGGCAAGTATTGTCTCACATAGAAATCCTAGGTAGGAGAGTGAATGATTGAAGGAAGGAGAAAAAAACAGAGAAGGGTAAATATTTCTCATGGCATAACAACAAAATATTCTATTGCAGGCCTGAGCCATCGATTGGCCTGAACTTTAAACAAACATCTCTGCCAGCTGAATACTGGCCAAGTGGCAACCTCTCTGAAGCCTGATATATACCCAAATGAAAAGGGTTTGGGTGCCAGATACCAGGAAGCCAGTGCTTTTAACACCACCACCCCATAATTTATAGTATCTTGGTTTGTGCTACTGCAGTTAAGGGTCTGTTAATGTTTGTCTTCTGAATTCTGATTCTCAGGGGTTTATAATTTGGCCATTAGCATGCTCTCAGTATCAAAACCTCAGCACACACAATGGCTAGCCAAGAACAGTTTTTAGGTAATTTTTTTAGGAAGAATGTTAGTTGGTTTCCAAAATATGAGAAAGGAAGGAAAGAAGGCAAGAAGAAATGACTAGTTAAAATAGATAAAGATTATAATTTTCTTCTGTGCTCGATAACTTGAAATAGCTCGTATTTTAAAACATGAATTATTGCTATGAGGCGATATTATTTTTCTTGCTTTAAAACTCTTTTTAAGCTGAAGCCTTTTGCAGGAATATAAACTTTCAAGTGATTTTTGAATGACAGTTGTTTTAAAAAAATCTTAGCAACTCAAAATGCCCACAGATATATATGGATGCAGAAGGTACATTAGTGAATCCCACCATTATAATTTAAAAAATGCAATTAGTAAGAACAAGAAAGGAAAACACATACTTTGGAATGTTTTCTATCAATTTAAAGCCCACACTGTTAAAGCACTTTGAGCTCTGAAGTACACAGTTCCTCTGAGTCCTTTTGTGGCTGAAGTCCTTGGTGGGTGGATTAAAAAAAGGAGTTTTAGCATAGACAGTACTTGTTCAGCTACAGTGAAATCACACTCTTCTGTGCTCTTCTGTGAACAAAGAACAATATCTACGGATACCCAGGAGTACCATGGTGGCCCATACAACCCATTTGAGGTCTTTGTGCCTCACCATGCTCCCAGGAATGCTGACAGGAAGAGGGAAATAGAAATCTTAAACTAAAATCAATACAACAGCTACAGTGACTCTTGACTTTTCACTTGAGGAAAAGTAAAAACTTCAGGAATAATTTCAGCTTCTTGCAAGTGACTTCAAGTTAATAAGTGTTGTATATTAGCAGGATTTTTGGTTAGGATGATTCTCAGTATTTCTCAGAATTAAGTCCATACTCATGAAATCTGAAGCTGTTATTGTCATTTGAAACAAGGACACACTGTTCAGTTCCTTTTTACTTCTACAATATTAACCTACAACAGTGCCTGCAATAAGGTGCATAGAGCTCTCTAATAAAACTCTATTGACATAAATATATACAAGTACTATGTTGTAAAGACCAAGTATTTAAAGATGCCCTATATAAGGTAACAGCTTATTAGTCTCTAACTGAAGGTTTACACCACTGAACAGAACGAATGAACACTGTGGTTTGCCTTTTCTGGCATTGCCTGTTAAGCACATCTCAAGGTACATGCTTGGTTATGCTAAAAAAAAGATGTTTAAAATACAAGTATATGAGAACAAAATTAACAGATAAGCCTGACAAAAAAGTCAGGTTTGATACTACCAAGTTTTGGGGAATTTCAAGACAAGAGCTGGGTTTGGCTTTGCATTCAGTCATTAGAGAGACCATGGAGACTGGACAATGATTAGAAAACCAGAAGTAATTAACAGTTTACCCTCTGCTTAATCATGCTGTCTAGGGTTTGGTAAAGGGAAAAGATATTTACAGGTGCAATACACAGAAAATATTCCCATTTCATATGCACTATATAGAAGCATTAACCTAATATGTTGAATTAATTAAATCCCCTTTCAGCATTACATTCAGTGATTTGCCAGTGTTGGAATCCTTGAAAATTGTGCACTGGTCCTTTACTGCATGGGTCCCTGCTAATCAGCTCTGAGCTGCACAGACTGGCATAAGTGAGATCAAAAAGAGTACAAGAGCAAAACACTGGCCATAGTAGGAGAGATCAGACATTTCTATAAGATAACATCTTCTCTTTAACATTTACAAGTACCATGAGCTGAGGGACACAATATGAGGTTGAGCATTTTCCTTTTTCTAGCAGGTTTGTATATTCTGCTTTTATTTTTGTTTACTTGTTTGTTGGGGTTTGGGGTTTGTTTTTTTCTTCCTTGACCACATTATGAAACTCCCTTTTTGTTGGCTTTCATGTTTGACCCACAATCTGTACCAAATCAGTCAGCCAGTCAGGATGTTGTAGGAAATATATTGGCCCAGAGATTATGACTTGCCAACATAGGTAAATTGATTTGGCTTTTACTCTAATTTTCCTGTGATATATTGATCAGGATTCAATCACCAATAATTTATGACCATTCTACCAGTGACAATTCTGGAAGCTGACTAATTGCCTGTTCCCAGATCTTTGTACAAAAACAGGACTAAGAAAGAGGGTGTAGTTTGACAGCTATTTTGTGTTGTATTGTGTTATTTTAGCTATAGGAATGAGATTATTAACTTCAAGTAAGTAAATTCTAGAAATATATGGGCTTTTGGAGAAAAGAAGTATCAAGAAAAACGTTATATCTGACTAGATCCTTACCAGGATTTAAAAATCAATAGTTGTAACATGTTCTACCCAAACAGGGTCTCTGTTGACATTGCCACTTGAAAAATAAAGTATGCCAAATTATGGCAAGTCTAATGTCTTACAGTAAAAACAGTGAATGAGACATCTTTAACTTTTAACTTTATGGAAGCAGGTTAAATATAGCTTTTCTTTTGTTTTTATTGTTGTTTTTGGGGTTTTTTTTTCCACATTTTTTATAAAAATTGGCAACTGTATTGTGTATCTTGGATATTATGAATGAATGGGTTTATTTACATTTCATCTGACTGTGATTTAAAGTAACTGGTAAAACAAGGTATTCCAAGTGTGATGAGTGTGAAACTTTTGCAAGTGCTCCACATCCAGATCACACAAAATTTGCAGTGAGAAATAATATCTTTTGACAGATAGCTAGAAAAGTAGGACAAATATGTCTCTAGCCTGAAGAAGATTTTAGCTGCTTGAAAGCCTGTTTGTTTTACCCAGCTATAGCAGTTGGTCTAAGAAAAGATTCTACATTTATCTGCAAACCTGGCTTGACTGCCATTCTTTGGCCATGAGGGCAAACAACAGATAGCAACATAATCGCTGTCTCGCCAAGAAGGCCCCAGAAGACCCAAAAGAAAGTACTGTGTGCCCCATAGAAGCTGTATGAGACAGATTCAGCACTTAGGGGTCTCTTTCAATGGCTCATGATAACATGCAGGAAGATAAAGAGAACATAACTGAATCCAGAAATTTTCCTTGAACAGCAAAAGGTGAGACTTAACTCCAACTACATTTGTCAGGTTATACCCAGTAGTATTGCAAAGTCCACAGTGGACTGTAGTGTTAGCATCACACCAACTGAACTGTACTGATTTCAGACATGTAAAGAAATATTCAGAATATTAGGCAGAACATGTGAATAGAAAAAGACTCAAAATGTGGCTTTCAATTTAAACAAGAAGGTAATGTATTCTTCATGAGACAAACCACAAGTTTTAACACAATGTCTTTCTCAGACTGCCTTTCAAGGCAGAGGTCATTCTGGTTACATTAAATTACTCATAAGTGAAGGCCCAGATGTATGTTTATCATCTTCATGTAAAACCAGACTTCCTTGAAAATAAAAAGATAGTTTTACAGTTAGCTATTTTTTCTGACTAAACATTGCTATTAATGTTTTAAATAAGTTTTAAAGGGAAAAAAAAAAAAAAAAGATAATAAAACAATTTACTTGAAGTTTTGATTGCGGCACTTTTACTTTTGGAAGGTACATTTTCATTCTCTTCAAACTACCATTGTATAAAGGCTTAGTAAAACATAACTGAATTTCTTTCTATGGAAGATGATTAGGTGGCAAGGCAACTGTGTTAGACACCCACAAAATGCGAAGAATACAGAACACAATCTGTCAAATGATTACCATGCTCCAACACAATTCTAGTGGGGACTCTGCTGGAGAGTAGATATCTGAAATGTCTAGCCAAAAAGGATGCATGTTATTCTGCTTTAGAGGGAAGGGGAAACTTAGAATCCTAGTTTCTGTTCACAGCAAGAACTGTACAGAAACTCCTGACACACATCTGAGTTTCTCTTCATAGTATGGATCTCTGATGCACTCAGCTGCTCAGGGAGAAGGATCTCTTCCTATTGCAGACAACCATTACTAAGGCCCTCAAGTACTTTGAGCTCTGAAGTCCACTTTTCTGGGCTAAGTACCAAGGTTTGCCCTTTCACATTCAAGAAGTTATTTGAAATGCTTTTTAAATAATAGAGAGGATAAGGATATTTTTACAGATCGCTCAGTATTTCTTTAATAATTAACTTGTTATCCATCACTGCTGTCATAATGTCATAACTAGATTTATACTTAAAAGGCTTGTTCAAATTTTTTTTTCAGTTCAGCATGCTTTTATATTCTATTAATTTCTCCAAACTGTTCTACTAGGTAGCATGTATTCTGCAGTCATGTTTCTTAAAATAAATGTATCTATCCACCTGAAATTGAGCAATGGACCAATTCAGGTCAGGACTGCTGGAGGTTTTTGGTTCAATATGTAAGTCATGCCCACAGAAATTATAAATCCAACACACTATTAGGATGAGAAATAAGTGGAACACTTTTTATTCTTTTATATTTTTGTTGTGTTGACTGACTGCTTGACAGGGCTCACAGCTGCTACACTAGAAGAGTAAATCATGTATTTTTCACAGATTATTCAGAGAGCAGACATATTTTTATTTATTTATGTTTATTACTTTAAGGAGGAGGCCATCTTCTTTTTAATGTTTCTTATACCTGGTTTGAAATTTCCAGAAAAAAACACTTAAAAGATGTGTCCAATGAAACAGAGGTGTTTTGCTGTGGATTTTAAAGATAGGGAGAGTTTAATGAAAAGCCTGAAATAGTGTTTTTGTACATCATACCATTATGATGTCTTTCAACAATATTACCAAAGAGGCTAATGCTATGTTATTTCCAATGTATTCAAAGGCCCAGTTAAATATATGTGGTCTGATGTAAGTGTAATGTGTGCAAGGAATATGATCTGGAATATGGCCTGCTAACAATCACCAAAGGAAAGTTTAGCCATATCCAGTCTGCCTCAGGGATGATGATACTGAGAAAACATTGTATGCAAACTATTGAAACATGGATTCAGATCATACAATGTCATTTTTATGAAGATGATTTTTAAGGTTAAAGCAAGACTTTAAAACCAAAGATTTCCCCTTTGTGTTGAATTTCCTAAAAGGAGTAGAAACCCTGAATAATCGTATACATGGGTGGGACACCTATGCTTAAAGCTATGTGAAATTAATGATACCCCTGTGGATAATCTTCCTTAAAAGCAAGGAGCACTGTAAAATAATGCAGCAGACCGGTAGAGAGGCAGGGTGCCACTTTGTTAGACATATAGATTATATTTCTTGGCATTAGAGTTACCAGAATCATTATTTCATTCCTTTGTATTTTATCCTGTTGGGAGATAAACAGAAAACTTCAGCATGCAAGAATAATAAATCCATTGGTGAAAATAAAGCTGATATTTTACAGCAGTTATACTTCTGTTATTGGTTTGAACAAAAGCTGTCTGGAGGTCTTACGTCCAGTGGAGATCTGCCAAATAGTTTGAATTGTGAAACTTAACCCATATGGCTTCCAGGCTGTTTTCATCTATGTTTATACAATTTTCTGCAATCATCTAGAGTAAAAGACTCTGGTGCACATCTCCAGGATATGACAAAAATAAATCACTAGGAGATAATCATAGCTGAGCATTAGTCCTTCCTCTATCCAGTTTGTTCGTCTCTTCTTATATGCCTACCAAAAGTGACTGAACTTTAGAAAGAGGCAACGCTTCACAATGTAAGCTAGTAAAATTGTCAGACTTCTTCCAAAGTTATTCCAGCCATAAAGCTTTCCTGGAGTGACATGTATTTTTAAAATCCTTTAATGAGATCTTAAAAATGTCTGATGGAACAGTTCAGTACAAGACATGATTCCTAACCAACGTGCAGTGCTGGGAGTTTGTACGCACTTGGTAGAGCTTTAGCTCCCCACCTTGTTCTGGCTCGGCAGAGGTGGGTGGGCTCTTCAGAACACATATCACGGTAATAACAGGAGCATCTAGTGTCTCTGGCCTCACTTTATGTATTTAATTGTGTCACTGGCATCACTTTATGTATTTAATTGTATCACTGTCTCAACAGGAGCAAATTTAGCACAGTATCTTACTGCGTACAGAGGATCTGTGTAGTAGAGGGGGGTTGTGTCAGGGAAGGAAATTTGTACATAAAAAGAAGGAAAGATTCAAGACTATAATACTGAATTCTGTGGGGATCAAATCCCTTAGACCCAGAGTGGAATCTGGTAGCTATACTTAATTTTTTCATTCTGTGAAAGCTCAATACATTTTGCCCAAAAGATGTTTTGTGTCATTTATGTATGATGCTGTAACTACTTGTCATGTAATTATATGCTTTGTTCTTTTTTATATTTTTATTTGATGTTTAGGTTCAATTCAGAGAAAAATTGTGAATGAAAACAATTTCTTGTAATCGGTATAACTTGTACTGAGAATTTGGTTCAGCACATCTGTTAAGCTTGTACTGATGGGAAATAAATCTTTGAATCATCTGAAACCACTGGGAAATCATGGGAGATAAGAAGAAAGACAGAGGAACTGTTGAACTGGTTGAGACTGAATGAAGCTTTACTCATCCCTTGGACTAAACATTCTTTCCTGTTTTTTCATCTGTACCTACCTCTGAAGAGGTTGATTTCCTGGTATTTCTGGGACACCAAAAGATGAAAACATCAGAAACCTGTTCTCATTACAACATGAGCTGTTTTTCGTTTCCTTATGAGACCATAACCTGGAAAGAGTAGCTCATTGCCTAAAGCAATATTTTGAGTCAAAGAAATTAATGCAGAAAGAAGAGCTGTTTCTCATGATAAAAGCAACCACTAAGAACACAAATCTTTGCAGTCAGCACATGAAAATCATGGCTAAATTTGATGCGACAGAGTCACTTCCCTGATGCTGAAGTAGGGGTGGACACACTCTGCAGATACTGAATATTTCTTTACCAGACCAACTTGACTGATGAGGAGAGTTATTATCACAGTGCATATGACTTCTGGAAGTATCTCCTGGGGTTAGAGGGTGTGTGACTTTTCCACTACTGTTCTCCAACATTTGCCTTCTTATTTTGTGTTGTTTGGATATACCCATTTCTATTTTTGCAAAGTGGAAGTTAAATTGAATAGCCAAAGATAAAAAGTGTCTTCATCTTTGTATTTTTGTTAGTAATCTGCTAAATGTAAACGGTAGATTTTTGGGATGATGATCTTTATTCCAATCAAATCTTAATCACGGTTCCTGTTTTGTTTTGTTTCTTCTAATCTGTGTATCCAAGTACAGTGGAAATCACACACAAAGAACATTCTCATTGGTTACCACAAAATTACCACAAATATATATCCCATTCTAATTGCAGGGAAAACAGTTGTGATCTCAGATGTTTCATGTGGTAGCTGTTAGCAAATGGGAACATGGTAACCATAGTATATTTATTTAAAGTCACTTCCCTAAATATAATGTGCTCTGTACAGATAAGTTTTGAAGCGAAATCCCAGTTACAAGTTCTTTTAGTATATAATTTAAATGTATTTTCAGTAAAGAGTATTTTTGCCTTGTAAGCAGAGACAACATTGCTTTCCCATGTTTCAATCTTACTTTTTGTTTGTATTATGTAAATTACTAGGGAGTTTTTGACTAATGTTGCAACACCTAACAGACAAGCAAAAGATATTTTCCATGTTTCAACAGCATTTAGGAGTCAAATTCCTCAGAGAAATCCAGATCCTCCCTGAATTAATGCTCTTAGTTTTTAAGATATCTGGTACAAAATTTAGCTCATATAATTAGTTGTTTAGGTTTCTGAGGGTTCTATGATGAATTATTATTTTGAATATGCCCAGTTATTTACTTGTAAAATGGAAAGTTATTCTCATCCTAATGAGTTCAATTGATCTGTCCCGTGTTTTCTGGTCTTTGAAAAATTTGGACAATTGCTCTTCATTTTTGCCTCCCTTGGAACACAACAGTAATACAAAGTTTATGAACCAAATGAAAGTCTACTACCAAACATTTTGATGTTTTGCCCTACTATATACTGAAACAAAGACCTTTAAAAGCAAGGAATGAACTACAGCCATACAGAAAAAAAAAAAAAAAAAAGTATTATTGTCTCCCATCATTAAGTTGCAAATTACCTCCCTAGAGCTTTGTGTATCTTAGCCCAGAGTGATGGTGCCCTCTTGGTATTCCCATCCTGCTGTCTAAAACAACTGCATTTGTTAAATATAGTGGTAAACCTATTTGAGTCTTCCATCAGAGAGTAGAGAACATCAACCTACACTGCCAGTTTGGTACTCTGGAGGGACAAAGGAAGGCAGAAACCCTTGCATATTTCAACACTTAATGAAAATCATCTTGTTGTCAAGCCAACATTATTGAAATATTCCAAGTTTAAATGAATTGCATAGATGGCATTATCAGGAATGTCAGAAACACCATTAGGATCTTGGCAGTGAAGAGTTGGATAAATTCAAATCCATCATATGTACACAACTCTATAATCTGCATATTTAATTGGAAGGGAAAAATAATGCTTGTAATTCCTCTCATGTATGACAATTTTTTTACTATTTTGATAAAAGCATAATGCTAAACACCACCAAAAAAAAATGTTATAGATACACATTGAAATAATCTGACAGGAAGAATAGAGTGTCAATTATCTGAGTGCAGAGTAACTATAAAATACATTATGTTGAATATTCATCCAAGTCATTTTTTTCCAGTGCTGGAAATAGACAAAATGCACCACAAAGACTTGATGTTTTTCATTCATTCTGAGCCAATGTTAAGATGTTCAAAAGACTTAGAATAAAATCTGTACTGACTACATTTTTATGGCAGAACTTCCCCTAACTTCAGTGGGATGAAAATTTATCCCAATGTCCAAATATAATCTACAGAGAGCATCCTGACACCTGCAGCAAAATAAAACTAAGAAGCTAAATACTGCAGCCCCAACCACAGGCAGAATGAGGCAGGAGGAATATTGTGTCTATTCCAAACAAACCTGGAGGGGCAGTTGATGAACCCAGAATTACTTTTCCTAGATTAGCTTTCAGGCAGTGTATTAATGTGAAGACTCATTTATTTTCAAAAACTAACCACCAGATATTTATTTGTTCCCACTGATAAGGATATTCACTGATACCTCTATGTAAAATTCAGGCCTGCTTGTAGATCCTTGTCCTGATATGCTCTGCTGGGATATTGGCTTGTATTTATTTAGAAGGAAGAGTACTTGATGTTGAATCACCCAAACCATTTCCTTTAGCACCTTAGTGTTCAATGGAGGTATTTCATCTATATTTTAGTGCATCTGCAGTGATTATTAGACTGTATCTCTTAATTTCTTTTCACCATTTCATGAAGACCACAAGGAGTGGAGTGCAAAGCACCTGCTGTGAAAAGCTGAACCTTACTTTCCATTAACTTCTCCAGAGGAAGGGGGGAGACATTAGGCATTCAGCACATCCTGGGACCAAGCCCTAACTTCCCTTTAACCTTTCACTTCTCTCCTAACAGCCTTTCAGGACATGATGAAAAAAAGCTGAGAGACAGAGTCTAACAATCACATAAAGTTACATGGAATTTCCCCTTGGACAACCACAAGATTATACTATCCAGTGACCTAGCTGTATTTATGGAACACAGGAAACCTTTACCTCCTTTCCTTTAGGCTTTAAAAACAAACAGTCTTACATAAAAATACACAACTGCCACAGTGTGTCTCCACCATTTTAAAGCATCTTACCTAGCAGCGTCTGCAGCCAAACACATTAGAGATGAGGAAGGGAGCCTTCTGTTTCCCTTACTGTACCTCCTCAGGCACTGTCACCTATAGACCACAGAAGGGCTCTGTATGAATAAAGTGTTGTTTGAGTGCTGAATTGCAAGACTTCTGGCAATATATAGTGGTTGACTGATCATTTCACAGATTTGTTTAAAAGAAGAAATTTACAAACCACCCAAAACTTTTCAATAATAAGTTCATGCATTTCTTTAAACAGAAATTAAAGGTGTCTGAGTTAATTCTAATACAGGTTAGAAATTATCTGGCAAGACAGGTAATGAAGTATCTAATTTTTGTGGAGGGAAAAAAAAAAAAAAAAAAAAGATTAAAGGATTTGATAAATCTTATTTTGCTGGGGGTGAGCTGTACCATAGTAACTGCTTGGTCCTTTTGTTTAAATACTATTCAGAATATCCAGTAGACGGGAGTTTAAGAGGGTATATCAGGACTATTTTGCTAACATCTGTGGATGGGAACTAAGATATGCCTAACGTCATGCATATGCAATCACAGCAGTCTGAATTTTAAATATCAAACACAATTAATAGACAACTAGAAAGCAAGCTAAAGTCAGGTATAATCCCCAAATCATATTTGACTATTTCATGAATGAAAATTGCGAACTGGACACAGACAATATAAAAATAGCAAGTATTAAGCACATCTACAAGCTATTTAAATAATTACATTAAATAGTATGAAAAAAACACTATAATTCCGGATTTTGAATAGGTATGTATGATCTAAGGATGGAATTACAGTTACATTTATACCATCATTTCTTCCTTGGCATCTTCTGAGCCTTACAGTTACTATGAAATTTAACAGATGCTTCCGAAACCAGTCATAATAATAAGGATGTCTGTGTGCATTAGGAAATAGGTGACAATTGTCTTGCAATTTAATGGGTTGTGAAACAATTTAAATAACAATAATGCTAAATATTTTGCCCCCCCAAAATAGATTTCTGCCTACAATGTTTATGAAGAAATCTATTTACAGTCTGTAGAAAAATTCCAATGCATGTTATGGTGCAGGGCCTCACAATGCCTGGGATGCAGCATCTCCTCAAGCTAACAGTAAAACTGCAGCAATCAACTTATTTTTTTTCTTTCTTGATGCTTAAAGAAAACGATGTCCTCATGGTTCAGAGACACAAATGAAAACTACAGCCTAAATTCAGGCTGCACTTTTAGCACTACCCTGACCAGTATGTGGTTCTTTCAAAACCTTTAACTCACAGAAGGCCACATGATTCTGGGTAGGATTTAGCTTCCAAGAGGTAGTACTTGGTTTAAATATTGGGAATGATTTTAGAAAGCAAGAATTTCTGACATTCATTGAAAACTATGCTGACTTTTCCAAAACCAAACATCATCCCTTGGTATTCTTAAGCAGAAATAGTAAACCTGAAATATCATGACAGACCTGAGGATGATGGATAGTGTGCTTTCAACCGCTATGGCAACAAGGAAGCCAGATCTACATTACCTACTCCTTCCCATAACAAGGCGGGAAGGTGGCAGCAGCAGGATTGCTTTACTGGTTTTCCTAGGAGGATTCTCTTTTTACCATTACTCTTTTAGACTTCTGGCTGCCACCAGCTGAACCACAGATCAAGCTGTACATCATGGAGTTTAGATCAAGATCTGAAAGAGAACCTGCCCAGAATCTGAATAGGGATAGTTTCACTGTTTCATTCTGGCTCTTATATATCTATATGCTTTTTTCTGTATGCATAATTTATTTCCTTTTAATTAAGTATTTTAATTGAGGGACCACACAGGAAGATACATTCCAAAAGTTTACAGCAAACTTTTACATAAGATGCAGCAAACCCACATAACAAGAATCATAAAGGAAAGGAGTGAGATAAAGTGCAAGGATACAGAGTATAAAACATCACTTCACTGCTCAATATAGTGGCTGGCTTCCCTTGAGTTTCTAGGTAACCACATTTCAGTAACATTCTGCCCATTTGTGCTGCTGTGTCTGTTCCCCATCCCCATTTGTTAGGACTTTGTGCAAAACAAATTTCATAATTTTATTCATACTTTGACCATAAATTAACCAAACATCATAATTTGATAGAATCAGTAAAAAAGAAGAATTAGCATTTTATGCTTCGGCACTCTGAAGACATTCCAAAATACTGTTTAGGGTCAGTATGTTAAAGACAACAACAGATTATGTTGAAAGAGTCACAATCCCACTGTAACACTGCTATATGTATCCATACAGTGTCAAATGTAACAGGGAGAGATTCTGATGTTTTGGAAAATGGCTATTATGATAAGGAAGACCAGAGTAGGGAAATTAATACTGAGTCTAAATGCCAGGTGCACTACAGTGAACAAGCATGTTCTGACTACTCTACCCAGTTCACATACTCTGTATTTTGTCATGTCTTGATATTTCTACACTTGCAGTCTCTAAATCCCGGAGCTGAATGTTGGCCTGTAAAAGAAGCTTTTTGTTTTCTGTCTGTAAAAACAAATGAAATACACTGAAACCATATGGCTAATCTATACGGTATGTTTTTGAAATGTGTTCTGGTTTTTCTTCCCCCAGTCATGGTTAGAGAGGTGTCCTTTCAGCCTAATCTCTCTCCTCCAACCAGATGTGCAAACGTGCCTCTTAGAAAGCAAACCAACTGGAATGGAATGGGAGAAGGTTAAAAATACACATCAGTTTTCAGTATCTCATCATTTTACCTTCAGTGACATACATTTGTGGATATATTTGTGTATATATCCAGTGTATTTATTAAACTACCATCCTCCCACTTTACTGTAATTCCCTTTTAACCAAAGTCCCCAGAATAAATCACTTCCTCAGTTGTTTATCATTTGTCCAAACTTCTTTGGAGTTCCTGTAGCACTTCAAGAACTTATGGTCATTCCTGAGCACATGCACCATACATTCATATTAATATACAAGTAGTCAATACAAGTAGTCAGACCTGTTTCTCCCCCCATTTTTTTAAAGGAAACAGAAAACTCAGTATCTTACTTTTGAGCTGCACAAACAATGTTCAGTAACACTTTTTTTTTCTATTATTTTTAAAATTTAAAAATCTCGCAATTATTTAATATTTATCTTGTTCAGAAAAATCAAAGTTAAATGGAAGACTAAAATTGTCACTGCTCACAGTTAATATATAAAATGTTAGTCCTGTAAACCTAGCATGCAGAGCACCATACTGCTGACACATAGGTGCATCTGCATTAAAGTCAGAAGAGTTACATCCATTGATGCCTACAGTCTGTACTGTTTGCAATGTTTTTATCTATCGTAACTATTTTACCAGTGGAAGCTATTGAGAACCTGAGACTCTCTGCAGTGTTAGTATTAGCTTGCTGGTCATCTGGGCATTTAAAAATTTAACTTAGATATCTTACTCTTTAGGTGGTCAAAAATTTCTCCTCTTTTTCATCTGTGTAGCCCCACTAGAGCCATTTCCACTGGGCCAAATTGTTTGCAAGAATGAAACAGAGGTAGAAAGAGGTCCCTGGTTCATGGCACAGTAACATAAACTTGGCAAGGCTTTAAAATGGAGAACAGAGATTGGCCCAACAAAGCACTAACAACTTGAAGTCAACTTAGTCATTTATTACACTTTCAAAATGCCTCTTTAGTCAGAAGCTTCTACTGCCTCCTCACAACTACCTGAGATATTGGGTTAGGCTTAGCCTCAGAAAAATGTGAGCAATATGTAATTGGGTTAATACACCTTTTGCTATTTTATATCCTCTCAATCATTTTTCTGATTTATGATAAATGTAAGCTTAATAATTTTGATTCATCTGAGCATTAAGAAGTGTATTCTACCATGCAGAATATTCCATTACCTGTAACTTGAATATATAGAATGTGGGTAATAAGAAAACATGCTTCTCCATTTCGTAATAAACCCAAGCCTGTTTGTAGTCTATCTAGAAACTGAATCTGGACTCACATAAGGTGCTCCACTCATCTTTTTTTTTTTCCAGCATTGCCTTGAAGGTGTTTAAATTAATACAGAAACTAAATAAACATTGCATAAAGGAGGATTTCGGTATCCAAGCAAAATAAACTTTGAGCAAACATGATAAGGATTAGAAGTCTTATTCCAAACCTCTAAAATCAATGGGAATGTGGCCACTGGAATGAATGGAGCTCCTACCCTCTAAAAAGGAACAATTTCAGTGATGGCAAAATAAGGTTGGTTTATACATTTAAGTAACAAATATTGAAAGCAAATATATTTTACATATCATCTAAATGTCTTCCGTATATTATAAAAGTCCCTTTAATCCATGTTCACTGCAGCTAAACCAGTGTGATCCAATCAGAGGCAAATGTTGAAGCAGATTTAGCGAGGGTATTGCGCAGAAACTTAAACGCTGTTCACTGAAGACTCTAATCCTTTTCCCTTCCTCCTATCTGAGCAACATCGACAATGGGCAAGTTCATAATAAAAGATCATTTCTGCCTGCAGATCCCACGTCCCCAAATACAGAAGTCAAATGCTACCTATGGACTGTACGAGATCTTCAGATTTGGCTGTCTTTGACCACTAGTCTTTGACCTCTCCTGAGACAAGAAACAAGGATGCCAATTAAATCCAGCAGTGATTGTCCTTGCTGCATTATAGTCATCTGAAGTGACATAAGAACTTGACTGAGCTCATGTATCACTAAAAGTTTTATCATTTCCATGCTGTGCTAACTTTGGACTGTGGTGGGGGGGGTAGAGGCTCCACATTGCTCTGAGAAACAACAACTATTGATCCTTTGCAACCTAAAAACCTCAGAATTCACAGTGCTGTCTTCACTCAAGGAAAAGTTCAAGTCCTTCTGAGGACCAGTCAGCATCTTTTTCACTGACTAAAACTGTCACTGGAATGGATTCAAAATGAAATTTTACTTGTAAAAGATAAATTCTTTGATGAAGGCATGGAATTATTCAATGGAATCAGCTAGCAAATAGGCATATGCTTTATAAATCTCTTACAAATTAATGGAGTCTGTCAAGAATATTACATTTATTGAACTTCAATGCAGGTCAGATGTGGATACCAAACTAGCAAAAATTGTTGCAACAGTGTTACAAGAAGGATGAAGTGTGCTGCAACACTTGGTTTTCAGATAACCTGAAGTTTGATGCCAGCCAAATCTACTTGTACACTTCTGTGAAATAAACAGAACACAGGAGTTGCCTTCCTTTGCCAGCTCTAACAATCCTCACTTCAAAAATTATTACTGCAGATCACAGAACATGAGGAAAAAATCTTGGAGTTTAGATCTGGGTTTGATTTTCTGTCATCCAGAAGGACCAGAAAGATGTCTTTCTAATAATAAGGAGGACCTGACCTAAAAATAACTTTTTGAGTCTTAAACACAGATATGAAAATATAATATCATTTACAGTTTAAAAACATATTTTATTGGGGAGTGAAGATAGAAAATTTGGCTCAAAGTAACTGGACATAATCATCTTTTTAAAAGAAAGAAAAATATGAAGCAAAGACTGAACTTAAGGTACTTGATCTTGGTCTTCCATGAGCTGTGCTGTGAATTCTGGCAATTTGCTTTTAGTTAATGCTTTTTAATGTGATGCAGAGTGCCATCTTTTATTATATTACAATTTGAAACAGCAATGAATAATATTGCTCGCAGGATTCTTTTATTTCCATGAATGGGTAAAGTTGCCTGGCCATAGCCAGTATGTATTGTCTTAAATAGTATCATACCTTGTTTAAATACTTCAGCTGCTCAGAATATAAGTATAGATAGTATAAGCAACAATGCTGGATCCTCCTCACAGCATGCCAACAGGAAGTCTCAGTCCTAGACTGAAATAAAGTATTTTTAGCAATGAGAAATAAATTCAGTCTCTAGAACTCGTAACAGTAAGCCATCTCAAAAGGTATAAGCTTTCATTCTGGTTTCTCAAATGAAGAGTTCCTTTCAATTATAAAAGGAACAAGTGAAAAATTAAATAGTATATATTTAAATGCTCACTTGTATATCTCCTAGATTCTCATTATGATAGTGTTTTTAAGTATAGAAAAGAGGTCAAACCCAAGGGCTTCAGCTTGCAGGCTTTTCCTGTGGAACTGGCTAGGCACTATGAACTTGCACCTTGAAAAAATAAGAAGTCTGCCTACAGAACTCACAACACCAGGATGTGTAGATCCTGTGGAATCAAATGGGTTCAAGTTTATTGTAATGCTCATAAAGGACTATTCACAGGAGTCATCATCTCTGTGCTCTGCACTCCCCCTGATTTCAGTGAGACTATCTCATGAGAGAAAACAGATTTCACAGGATCCTCTTATTAGTGATTTATGCAATTCATACAATTTATAACTTGTATATAATTTCTATAGTTTCTAACACTTTTAATGTTACAAATGCATTAGTTTTATTAGCTGTAGCAGAAGTTTCACTGAAGCAGTAGAAACATGTATTCATTGAATTTTATAAAACAAGGTTTATATAAAAGAAAACAGCAGTTACCTCAGCAGTTCAAACTGAGTCTGTGAAGTCCAGCAACCTCACTTGTCTGATAAAAAAGTCCAAAACATAAATGAGGAATCACAAAATGTGTTACCACTAACACGTGATATATAAAAAAATCCAAAAGTGAGCAGAGATGTACCAGTGATGCAAGTGATAAGATCACTTATTGCCTGGGAACAGGTAAATCTTTTCAGTAAGACTGCATTTGCAAGTGTGTAAATTAGATTCCAGTCTAGGACTAAAATCCACATCCATTCTCTGCTATAGAGAAATAAGAGAGAGATCATCCTCCTTGATTCATTCTTTATACTCTGGTGGGGAGCTTGAGGACAGCGTACAAGTAAAATCCCTCATTATTTGAAAGAAAGTAATTTAACAGAATCCAAATTTTTCATTTATATATTAAATCAGTTTGCATCTTTCATCTGTGTTTTTTATATTTTCTGTATTTACCTTATTAGGATTTATATGATAAGATTATACTATTTTTTTTTTTCTTTCTTTCAGATGTCATGTCTGGAAAAGCATACAAAGTAAACCTTTTTGCTATATTAGATAGTCTAACAAAAGCTATGACTTCAACCTGCAGATCTGGATTCATTTGTATCAGTAGACCTTCATGGTTACAGTAACAGTTTGATTACTGGTTTTAAAATAAGAGCACAGGATTTATTTAAAGTTAACATCTAATTAAAGAAATTAATGTATTTCTCTAGCTCATCATGGAACACACTTTACAATGTTTGTCTGGTGATTAGGCCATCCTTTTTGAAAATGATCAACATTTTTGCATGCAGAAGAATTTTTCTGGGAAGAAATGAGTATAAATTGCTAAGAGGATTCTACAATAAAATCATAATTCCTGCTCTGCTGACCTAAACATTAATATTAATGGAAATCAGCTGTTCATGAATGAGCAGACCAGAAAAACACTGACAAATTCAGGGGAAACTTCCTTGTCTCAGACTGTATGACATTAAAGATGCAGAACTGAGAGATGCCGGCCTAAGATATCTCAGGCATTAATTTTTAACCATTGGAATGAAAAACTTTTTCCAAAATGTAACCACAAGACTTGATGCTCATAAAATGGCATAAGGAAAACACTAACTTCAGCATTTTCTGTTGGATATAAGTGCAATGTTAGACCTTATATATGCTATATAGACCACTCAAGATACTCAGCAAGTCAGGGATAAGCAGCATCAGCTGGTTCAGAGTGACACGATTTGCCTGTGACCACTGACAGTCACCTCACAGCCCCAGCCAAAGGCAGCAGGCAATCCACCTGCTCAGAGACATCAACATGCTGAACAGGAGGAAGCCACAGTTCAAGAACTAATGAAACCAAGTAAAATATTTGTACAAAACATTCTTACACATAAAACAGGCAGATCTGGGTCACTGTTGAAATCAGTGACTCATCTGGATTTCTAATTTGCTGTGAAATATTCTTGGATAATATCTAATACTCAGAAAAAAAGATGATAGATGGGAGCATGTGCACTTTTTTGTAAATATGAATCAGGAAACCAGGACATAGTTGAAGAATTTGTTGGCTAGTAACTCCAAATTGAAAGAGAAGGGAAGACAGAGGTCGGTCACGCTTTTTTCCTTGGTTAAAAAAAAAAAAAAAAAAAAAGTTCTGTGATTATTGTCATACAGCAGTTGCATTATCATCACACATTCCCAAGAATATCAGACTCCATTTCTGCATCTTTCACAGAGAGCAATAGAGGACTTCATGAAGTCTCAGCCTTCTTTCTTGGATTTATCAACTTTCATTGTGTGGATTTACGCTGCCTGAGAGAGTCTGAACAGCATAGCACTGCAAAAAGTTTCCACTCTTTGTTTATTAAAGTCACAATATATGAAATAAAGGACTCAGTTCAGTCACCAGCAGTTGTCCCACTGCTTGGCAGAACTCCTACACCCAAGCTGCACGCCTGCATGGTGCCGTGGGTGAAATGGGTGCCCACGGGTGGCACGTGGGAAGGCAGAGTCCTAGAAAGGGCTCGCCGCGAGACAACCTGTCGCACTCTGCAAAGGGACTGAAGCCCCTGACTTGCCCAACTAGCATGTATGCCCATGCTGTCAAGACTTTGGGGGTGCTGCAGCAGATGTAGATGCTGGAAAAGCTTCACTGGTGAATATGTAAGTGTCAGGGGGAATTTATGCTCCTACAGTTTTAAGCAGCAGCTACATGATAGTTTTGTGACTAAAAAAGGTACCTTACTGCTAAATTTACATTCATACATGTCCTTGTGGGTCCAGCTCCTGCTGGTTAAATTTTGGGCCTCTTGACCTTGAAATAATTTATTAATATCAGTGTTGCTAACACAATCCTTCTGGAATCACTGAGTGATACATTTTAAATAAATTCAATTAAACTAAAGCTCCTTTATTCCTAACAAGAAATAGCTGAGTTCTTGAATAACTGACCGAAGTAGACACTGAAAATAATAATACTCCCAGTCAGTGGGATCATGTGTATATTCTATTTCACACAATCTACTTTGGTTTCCAAGAAAGGACAAACTTTACATGGTAAGAAATCCCTTAATTAGGTTAGTGATAGAGAAAGCAACCCCAGTGCATTGCTGTAAGCAGCAATGTGTGAATTTTCTATTAACACAGCAACAGTGCTCTATTTATTCGGCTTATGTGCATAATTAGCAGTAAAATTACACAGTTTTTTTTCTTTAACATACAGTAGTTATTCTTTATGGGTCTGGATTCTGAACAAAAATATTTCCTTTAGACTTTATTTGAGTAATGCTTTCTTCAGGTGAGCTCTGGCAAATGCCATAAAAAATTATAAATCTGGAAACCTAGGAAGTATAGAAAGGGGAAGGAAATTACCTCAGTTTGGCATGAGGTACAATGTTACTTTCTTTAAATAAAATGTATCCTCTGTCCTTAGGATCCCTTACAGGCTAATTTAACATTTCATTGTATTCTGTCACTTAGCCTTGGCTTGCCAGACACACGCAAGGTGGCTGATATTACTGTATCTGGAGTTACAAAGAGCTTATGTTTACATACACCATTTTTCATTTCTTTCCAAATACATGGTTGACTAGTACCTTTCTGATTTATTCATAAATGCTTTTTTTACTTACTAAAGCAAAATAGCACATAACAGAATGTGCATTACTAACAAGATTGTAGGTAAATACAGAGGACATCATACACTTGTCACTAAAATTGCAATTTAACTAGCTGTATTACCATGTTAGCTACTTCTTTTCCCTCAGTAATTCTTTTCTAAGCAAGTAGAAATCCCAATTTTAGGAAAAAGTTGCTTGTGAACTAACATCCTGGAAGAGAAAGTATGCTTAATACAGGTGATACTCTTAAAAGTGCATTTTAATATGTAATATGAGCTATATAGGTAAAAAGTGTAAAATATAATAGCACTGTTAATGCCAGTTACTATAACTGTACATGAGACAGAATCTACAACTGCACAGTGTTAGAGACCCCTAGTTTGATATAATATTTAAATCTCCTAAGAGGAATTCAGAATCAACAAAGCACATGTAAAATCAGTTAAAAACTAGTTAACTGATAGTCCTCAGATTGTACTCATCCTCCAGTGTAGGTATTTCTAAGAAGGTTTTGAATGGGGATAGATTGTTGTCAAATACTGTTGAATATCTTTCACAAATTATCTGAACAAAAGATAAAACTATATCTAGTGAAGTTCAAGAAAGAAAGATATAAAGACTAAAAAACTTAAATGTGCAGACAGGCTGCTTACACTGAGTAATCTGCACGCTCTTCTCAACCTCCTTTATAGGAACCATGCTTTTAATAACTCAGCCAAATGGAAACATGCAGCAATAGTAAAGAAGTAATGTAGTCTCACAGGACAGGGACTGTGACCTGGAGCATATGCTGAAGTGGTCATGGTAGATAGTTAAATGATCATGGGCTTCCACTTGTGCTTTTCACATTTTAAAATGCATGACAGAAGAAGAAAAGCATTGTCAAAAGACTAAGTACCATATGAGAACTCAATATATCTTTAGTAAAAGACTTAGAAGCTACATCTTTAAATTATGAAAGGGAAGATTAAAACAAATTCTGGCATTTAAATGCCAACAGGAAGCAGGGAATTAAAGTGTCATTTAAATAAACAGAGGCAGAAACTATCCAATAACAGAAAGATAAAAAACACATTCAAATGAGCAACAAAGCAACAATTTCAATTTATATGTGCTTAGTTTTGATAGACTTTTACATTTGTATCCTCTCAAGAGGCCAATAACCACCCTACATTGTTTGGAGTAAAGATGGGGTGATGTCCCAGATCATCTCAGACAAAACTAGAGAGACTGCTTCTCTATCTATTTTTCATTAAACCATTGCAGATTACAATGTACAAACAGCACTGGGAATGCAGTCCAGTACTTAGATATGTGTTCTCAAAAGTGTGAGATGGGGTCCTTCTCCAGCCATTCAGAGATTGAATTAATTTCTGTAGTGTACTTTTATGTAAGGACAGTAGCTTCACCTGCTTAATGGACTAGAGAGGGTTTGAAATGTTGAATGTAAATGCTTTATTTACTAGGCTTTTATTAAAAAGTCTCTTTCTTAAATCTCTGATTTCTTACTTGTGAAATCTCAGAGTCCATCATGCATTTCCAAAGAACTGTAGAGTTTATGAATCAAGAAGAAAGATTTGGGCTATAAACGTTAGGTTCAAGAGGAGCCTAATACAGGAACAAATCTATAGAATTTTATTCCTTGTTTCCCATTGACTGAGTTAAATATCCATCAAACGCACACAGATATGACTGATGTGCCCAATCGTGTCCTCTCTGATTTGGGATTCAGGCACTCCCACAGCTTGACAGTGTCTCTGTATAGCCCTCAATGGCTTTTCATTTCATTACTTTGACCAAGATTTGCCCAATCTGCCCAACTGTAGGATCTGTGCAGAATTCCTGCATCAGGCATTCTGAATTAAACTTCCCCAAAACCCCTGACTGAGCCAGCTTTCTCCTGAATCGGACTCTGAAAGAAAAGATGGACAAGTAAGGGAGGCATGAATTCCATGTTGCCCAGCAGTCTGTCTTTAGAGACATTGTAGGAGAGCACTTTTAATGCCATTGCTCTGCCTAGATTGAAAATGGCCATGAATTCAGCATGTTTAGACATTCAGACAGGGCCCTCATCTACAGAATATTCTAGGGATACAGCTGTTAGCAGCTCCCAAGTCAAAGCTGTCATATTTCTGCATAAATATTTAAAAGTATAGTAATAGAAGAATTACTCTAAATCTTGTTAGCTAGGTCTCTCTCCCTGGCTTTTCCAAGCAGAAAATTGAGCTGGGTTGCCACGCTTAGTCACCTCAGAGATCATGCACTGTTAAAGGCCCTGGACAACTAATCTGAGGCCAAGTAATTTTAAAAGCATCTTTTTTTATGGATCTCTCATTTAATGGTAATATGTCAACACATCAATTTGATATTAAGTATATTGGATCTATTCCTCTAAAAAAAGATCCAGAAAATACCTTTAAATTAGGAGTAAAACAAATTAACAATTCCCATTCTTCTACTTATGGTCACACTCGCTGGTAATACTTCTCATGCTTGACTTTCATAACAAGAAAAAGTCACCTTTCTCTGAACTCCTCACTTGTCTATGCAGGTAATTAACCAGTCAAAAACACTCAAGTATAAAGTTGATCGGACAAAGTCCGTTGAGAACACGTGTGCTGTAATTTCACTGAATCCCTAGTGCAGGATAGAGTGCTGGCTAAGCCTGAAGGTTTATCAAAACACGGTGATAAATCCCAGATGTGATCTCAGCTTTTCATGCTTTCTATTTTGTTAATGTCTCCAAAATCACTCATGGGATTTTTTGAGGTGTTTTCTTTCTTCCCCCCTTCCACAAATTCAAAGTAAATTGGTCTAGCTTCTGGTACCTGGCACAGTGGCATGCTTCCTCTCAACAACTGTAAGCCTGTCTGAAAAACAGAACAACATCTTTGAGATGGGGTGTTTATATGGGCAACATTCAGCCACTGCAGTGAATGTGGCTCCACCTTCAAAGAGACTCCAGAGCACTGCTCACCTGATGAAAGCATTAACTGTTTTTGGTTGACTTGATTTACATGGAAGCAGCCAGCTCATTAGCTGATCTGAACCCAAAGAAGTCAATGTAATGTGCATGCAGATGTTTTCCTAGCTACTTGATGTCAATGTTGCCGCAGCTTTCCTCAGAGTAAGAGTACAAAGACAGCAGTGATAAGGTTTTGCAGAATCCCCCAGCAGCTAAAGGAGAGCAAGCTGTTGAAAAGATTTACATCAGGGCTACTTAGGTCAAAGAAGTTAAATTAATGTAACTAAATCTTAGTGGCTAATGCATAAGATTGCAGTATGCACTGCATACAAAACTGCACTATACACATATTTCACAGAAATAATAATTTAATATGACCAAGGGGTAAATGGAGGACTTGGCATTCACATACTGCTCCCTAAGAAATCTACACTTTTTAAAAAGTTCTTCTGATTTCTAAGCTACAAGTAAAGTTATACCTGATTATTTATATAACTAAGGCATCTCTTCTAGGAGTAGACTTTCAAACGTTAAATTCAGATAAACTAGATTTCTCTGGTCACTAGAAAAAGAGTTATTCCTGCTTGGTTACTTTTCAGAGACTGTTCTTTCCTTGAGTAAGAAGTTTTAAAATAATAGTCTAGTGAATATTCAAAAAGGTAGTCACAGTATGCAAAAAAAAAAAAAAAAAAAATATTTCAGCCACAAAATGAAAATGGATAAACTTTAATAAATGTAATACTGTTCCTCACTAATATGGAACATGTTTCATACTCATCAATTCTTAAGTGTGAAAGCTACTTTCTGCTGTCTTTCACTCACAATCCTAATTAAAATTACACCTCAACATTGTTTCTCAGCTAGAAAGCTTAATAGGAGCTCCCTATTATGGTTGCTTTTCTTGGCTTTTTATCAAATCCTCACCACAGTCATAACAGCTAAGGATTAATCAACCTGCTTTTCCCCAGCTCATTAATTTAGCTACTTTGCTCATATAATCTGTCTATGTGGAATCTGAGAGTCTTTTATTCCTATTGCAAAAGAGCATATAATTTGATCTTTAGTTAAGCATACGTTAAGACTATGACATCTTCACTAGTCTGTAATGGAATACCTCACTCATCACTCTACTTTTTGTTCTTATATTCTTATATTCTTTTTGAGATTTTTCTGCTTTTCTAATATTTCCCTCATAAATTTGGACACTGGAAATACCCACCTTCTTTCCTCTCCTTTTTGTCATCTATTTATACATTTTTGCATCTTCCTTGTTCCTAGATTAGTATTATGCTTATTTCATATTTGTGAAACAATTTTTCCCACCATTGTCCTTTAATTGATTTAGAAGACAATATAGTGAACAAGAAACAAAGTGAAAAAGGTAACATGAATGGTGTTTGTATATGCATACGTTTAAATATATTTAGTTATAACCATGAGCTAAATTCAATGGCTTCTGCTTCTGTCTGGAGATCCTTATAGGCTTGTTTTCTTACAAAGCTGGGCAGGGAGTAAGGATTTCACTTGTAAAATTAATCACTTGCAGAAGAATTTGTATCTGTGAATGTTCAATATTAATAAAACAAAAATCAGAATGGGTGGATGGCTAAAGAAGGAGATGGCAAGCTTGAGAAAACAAAGAACAGAGCATGTCTATGATTTGCGGTAAGCACTGTATACCCAAAGGCCTTGTTTTCCCACTTTAGAGACAAGCAATGTTTAAAAAGTCAATGTCAGTTATTCATTTCCAGTGGCAGGAGAATTTGGTGCCCAGGTAAAAAACACTTTAGACCCTAAATTTCAATTCCCAAATTGGCTATTCAACTGTAGCCTTATAACTACTTTTCAGATTTCACATTCACTGCATTTAGTCAGTGGTCTGATGGTCATAATAGGCTACTGTGCAGTCCTGTGTGAGAAACCATATGCTTTTCCTTGACAAATGCTCTTCCAGTCCTGGATGCTAAACATAAGAATTTTATATGATTGAATTCCAATAAAGGAAATGTCATTTTCCAGTGTTCATACATAGTAACTGTGCTATATCTCTTATCACAGTGGACACCCTTTCATTTTTGGAAAACAGTTTATTCAGGATCTAACTTATGTAGATATAGTCCTTGATTTTAGAAAAACAAGCCAATATATATAATAAGGTGATTAATCTTGCCATTAGCTATTTATGCCAGGCAATAGTAAGAAATACCCATGGCTTCATCTTCACACTCCAGCTTGAGTTTTCAAGCACATGATTTGCTGACATGTTTCAATGTGTTGCAGAATCTTCACAAGTCATTTTTGTACTTGAGATCCTTAAGGTAAAGCCAAAAATAACTTCTTCACTCAGCTTATAGTGATTACTATGCCAGTAGTAAGTGCAATAGCAGAGAGCCCTGAGCAGACTTCATAGCATCTAAGCTGAGCAAAGTGCAGAGAGGGAACTGTAGAAGCAGCATTAGCTCTGTTTTAGTGCAGATTCCTCGGAAATTTAAAGTTCCTTTTCCTACCTAGATTTTTCTAGCTATGATAGCTTTACTGGTAAAGTTTCTTTTACTAGCTATTAAAAATGGGTCTATCTGAAAAGAAAATGTGGACTGACATTTCTGTTTATATAATTTTGGAGAGTGGCCCCTGTCAGTGCTATAGGTCTAATATCAGATGGATCAGAGCTACTGTAAGTGCACGGCAGACATACTCTGACAGTGTGTAGAGGATCCCTATATTGCATGCACATTTGCTGCAGAGTCTCTCTGAACCATCTCCCATGGCATTGCAGAAGCCATCAGTTAATGTCTTACATTCTTTGACAAGGCCAATACTTAGTCTTTGTGGACGGGCACTGGACAAATCAGCTTTTTGTTTCTCAGCATCTGACATAAGACATCTGCAAACAGGGAATCTCTGGCATTGCTCTTACATAGAGGAGATCAGGTATTCCTTCAGGAGGAGATACAAGGAATTTCTCTGATGTCATTCAGTCTGGGGTAAGTCCAGAGAATAACAGTTGGTAAAATTCTATCAAAATGTGAAGAATATTAAGTCTGTTATTCTAAATTTTAATGTATTTGAAAAGTTATCTAAGCCTCTTCCATGTTGCTCCCCCATATCTTATCTGATGTTTATCTAAATATTCAAGCAAGTTGAAAAAAAAATCCAGTTATTAATTTTCTTTGTTTTCCTGTAGTGAATATCAGTGTTTAATTTCTAATTTTCCCAGACTTCACGATAGATTTGCACAATAGCATTCTAAATTAAGAACTTTGTATGAAGTCAGGTTTTACAAATGTTATTTTGTTGGCTAGTCCAGCAGCTGGAAGTGAAGCACATTAAAGTTAATGACTTTCTAAATACATACTGCTTTATTCATTTATTTAAGTTAAGGAGACAGTTGGAAATATTTTGCTGCCATAAATAGAGGAATAATTTAAGACTCCATTATCAATTAAGAATAATACATTTTCCTTGTCAAAGAGTCTGACCTGTGTACTTTGAAGGAGGCATATTGAAGAAGCTGTGTACTAATTAGGCTGATCCTGAAAATCTGGATAATCCTGATTCCCCTTTCATTCTTACCCACTTTACTGTGAGATAACAGTACCACTGGCCTCTTCTGAGTTACACTGCTCTGCCTTGGAGGAATATTAGGGCTGAGGAAATGGGCCACTGGAGGAAAGGTGAGGCGGCTTTTAAAGTTAAAAAGTAGGAAAGGAAAATCTGAGTGTCCCATGTAAGGGAAAAGTAGATTTAAATACGATCAGTAAGGAAGAAGCAGGAGGAGTGCCAGACTATCCTTCTGCCCACCCCTTAGCCAACTACCTAGACTTCTTCAGCTCTCACCCATGCTGCCTGTCTGTCCAATTGCCTTTTGAATACACAACAGTTATGGTTGTCTTGCTCTTGGATAACTTTCAGCCACAGGAGAGCTCAAGCATGTGTGGGAATTCTGTGATTCCAGAGTTTGTCAGAGAACCTACCTTTTTGACACAAAGCCTGGCTCCAACAGGTAAATTCTTACATATGTGCCACGTGCATGCTCACAGTCGTTCTTTCTTCTTCTTTGACTAATCCTTCTTTCCCATATAGCTGTGGAGGAAAAATATTGAAAATATTAATAAAATGTATACTGATATTTTAGCATGTTCAAATATTTTAAATGCTCTCTGAAAATGTTATTTTCAAAAGAAATCACAATGGAAAAATGTTCCTCATGGGACAGAAAATCAGTATTTCATCCAGAAGATCACTGGCAAATGGCAATAGAGTTCAAAAGAACAATTGTGCTAAAATCGAAAACCCAAACCTCTCTTCTGTTTCCCTAAATAGTCCCATTTATCTTATCTATTTACAGGACCGGGGCTAGCATTCACTATGCTGCAAAACAAGGAAAACCCTTGCATTAGTTAGAAACCTCCATACCTACCTTACTGATGGATGTATTTCTCATCTCTCTCTAACAACTCTGAGGTTGGGATACTGGTGAGATTATGTATTTTCATATTTAAACAAACAAAAGATTCTTTTCTAATTTGAATAATGTCAAAAATTTCCTGCCTGTTAAATGCCACAGAAAATTAATATACAACTTAAAGTAGAGCATGTAGTCAGCCTACCCTTGCCTCTTACTTAATTTTCTCCTTCCACCCTTACCCCTATTATGTCCTTCCTCATTCATTTCTTATCACCTTACTCATTACTGTAAAGATTTTCATGTCTTTAACCTTTCACCCTCACCTTTTATTCCTCCTTAAATTTGGGCTGGGACCTTGATTAAAACATATAAGTAGTTTATAATTTCCTCCTCTTCTTTTTTTTTTTTTTTTTTTGTTTAAATTTTCAACATCATGTTGCACCTTTAGAACCACTGCTTTCAATAAAGTTATTCATAAAGCATTATGTGTTTGGATTTGCAGTCACAGTGTTGGCTGCCTCTCTGTCTCAAAAAACATGTGAAGAAGTGGGTCTTAATAAAACTTCTGACTGAAGATTGTAAAGTCTTTGACAAAAGGGCTGTCTCTTACCATGTGTTTGTATGGCTCCTAACAGAATCAGACTCAAAGTCAGGTTAGAACCTTCTTGCTGTTGGCATACTTAGTAATATCAATAATAGCATAAAACTCAACATAATTATTTCAGAAGGCATCTTTTTCTTTTGCTTAGCACATGAGCTGTATACCAAGATTATTTGCATATTTCATCTACCTGCTTCCTGCATAGAAGGAACTTCATGTCCTAGACCATCCAACAGGAAAGCCAAAATAATGAATTTATGGCCATTGATATCATCATTTTCAAAACTTCTTTGCATATTTAAAGCAGATATAAGATGCTATGGTAATAGTGTAAAGAACAGATATGTCTTCTAGCTGCAAAAATTCAGAACCAGGTTTCTAGCTATATTTAAACCTGCAAAGTTGGTCAGACTTAGGGTTTAGTTTAACCATTATATATGCATTACGTATGTCAGCACTGCACCTATGTATAATAACTCTCAATATTTAAATCCACATGTTTCAAAAAGCGTTGTCAGCGGGATAACAAAACATAAAGTTATGAAAGGCCTTTCTGCACTGCTAAGTGTAGGCAGACCTGAGTTCATCTGGCCTGCACTGAGCCCAGGACTGGAAGTCAGAGCATCACAGTGACAAGACACCTGGACCTACAGGACAAGGGCCACCACAAGCCAGGCCTTTGAGCCAGGCTGGCCCTGAACTGCATCTACATTAATAACCCTACCTGAGAGCTAGGACATGTTAGCCTGGGCCCAGCAGCAGGCTTACTCAGGCAGACTGTGTCTGGACTACTACAGTGGTGTGGTTTTAGGATTCTGGATTTCTAGTAGCTTGAGCCCACTGAGGCAGTATCTGTCCCAAGGTAGCCATGACATGCCTTCAGCCACACAGTGACTCAGTGGCAGAACTGGGATTAGAATCTAACAGTCCTGGCTCAGTCATGCGCATAAGTTATTTCTAAAAACTTTCCTCAACATCCATGTCCTCATAGCCAATAAAATAAAATAAACTGTGCTCCCTACCTTCTTAATTCTCATTAATGTGTGCCAACATTATCACTTCAACATGAAAGACATTCTTAAGCAAACAAAATGACTTGAGCTCTAAACTATGCTTTCAGATAGTAGGAGCTACTGTTGTAACCCATGGGCTGGGCATTCAGTTTTCACAGCTTGTAGCAGCCACATAATGAAAGTCATCATCTCTTACTCCCACACTGTAACTGCAGGCCCAGGGCAAAAATAAGACTGCATTTCACTGATCAGAATTTCAGAAATAAAATCCAAATTTACATGCATAGGAAAGCACAATTTCAAGTGTGATATTGCATTTCCTTGTATCACATTCTTGTTCTACAGATCCTCTCTGAAATAATGGCAGCTGTAATATACACCATCCACAGCAACCCACCCCTCTACCACCCTCCATCAACATTTCACCACAGTGGTAAAACAATACAAAGCAAAAAGCCAAACTTTAAAAAAAAATCTGTTTCTTCTGTTTTCCTGTAATTTTCTCAAATTTCCTGATTTATCATTGTCATCTGTCTTGACTCATCAGTTCTCTCCAGGCTGAATAAGCAGAATTGTGATTTTAGCTTTAAAAGCATTACTCTTTTACAAGTGCTTTTTAGGATAAGAAAATATTGCTCTAATTTGTGCACCAAATGGAACTAAAATTAATTAACTAAGCCGCAATTGTATTTTGCTTCCTCTGTTAGCATCCCTGTCACACTTTCATTGCAGTTATCTGTAGCAGTCTTTCAGAAAAATCTTCGAGATACCCTCAGACACAGAGGAATTTGTTAGGTAATGTGATTACAGGAGCATCTCCATGAACATGAAGGCGCAGAGAGACACAACGGCAGATGGGGGAACTCTAATAACCTACTCTAATAACCTAGAAAGAGAGAAGCTGTCACAGCTTCCCATGGAATGGAGGTGACCCTCTGTGAGTCTGTGGGAGAGGTACTCTGGGTCTCCTTTTAGACTGAGTGGGTTTAGTCCAGGGGTAAGGGAGTCATTCTGGAAAGGATATTGTTGAATTGTGCGAGACTCATATTGGCTTATATGTGTATATATTTATTTATTTTATACTAATGGGCTTTCATCCTAAGCACCCAGAGGAAGTGGAGGAGGCCACTGATGCTCTTTGTGTTTGCATGAGTGCTGCGTTTTCTGTCTCTGTTGATCTGTGTGACCACCCATGTATATCTGTATATTTGTATATGTGTTTGTGTTTCTATTGTGAATACATGTTCAGACTCGCTACTGGCTGAACCTGGGAACATGGAGATGTGGCAGCATCACCTCTGTTGGGCTACCAGATTTGGGAGCTCCTAAAAGAATTAATATGATGCCTCTAAGAAACCTTGGAAGTTGCAAAAGAATTACAAGACAATAATTCTCAATTTGGCAGCTTCTTCCAAAATGTTTAGGAGGCCATGAAAATGCAGGTGACGCTACCAAAAGTGTGCTTTTGTAATTCTTATAACATTCAGTTCACAGCCTGAACTGGCTTCCTGGCAGGTAAAACAAAAATCATCTCATTATAGCAGCTTAAGTATGGAATTACTAGTCTGTCAATATGTTTGTGATAGACACCGACACACTCAGAAAACCAAAGCTGAAACACTTCTGTCCATGTCCAGGAGCAAAATTTTAGTTACCTGGAGATACAGGAAATTACATGGATAGCTGAAAAACTACATAAGCAGTGACTAAGTGAAGACTTGGAAACCACTGTTTTGAATTTGATTATTGAATTCTTCTTAAATTCCAATTCCAGTGCCTGAACTTTAGGATTTACTAAAATGTACTGTGACTAAGTACACCACTAAGAATGTCAGATTAAACGTGATAAACTATTGTAAGGGAAAAAACGTGAGAATACTTGACAGTTCCTAAAGCAGAAATTGGTCAAAAGAAGTTGTCAGTCAGCTAGTTAGGTCACTGGAATCTAAATCCTTTCTTGAAACTGGGTGGGCTATGCCTAATACTGTCTTTTGTGTTCTGGTCTGGCATTTCAATGATTTTTACAGTGATACGCAATATATTATTGCAAGTTAGCAGGACTTACTGAAACGGAGAAACACATCCTATTTCCTTCTTTTCTTAGCCTATAGTTTCCTACAGTGTCACTTGGTTTTGCTCAGAAGAAACCAAAATATGCATGGAATTGAAATCTGGAAAAATTTTGTAGACTTGTGGTAGTAGTGGCATTGACTACATGCCATAAAGCTCTTTAATGAGCTTCACCATCTCCATATCAAGTTCTGCAATGAATGCAATTTGATCCCAAAAGAGTCCTTTTCAGAAACCATGTAGCCTTTAAAGGGCCACATATATTAACTCTATTTTGATGAAAAACAAATCTGCTAGATACTAACAGACTTCATCCTGAAGTAGAAGCTGGTATATGGTGTTGTTCTTGGCAAAATAGCCCCAGCCTCCATAGAAGCTGTGATTTTGGATTACCACCCCTTGTCAGTAATAATGAATATAGGGTAATCAAAAATGTTATATGCAGGAAAATATAGTATATGTGGGAGATATGTTATTCTTCTCATGCAAAGCAATGAGGACCAGGTCGCTGTTGCTATAAATCAAAGCAGCACCACTTAAATTTATGGAACTATCCAAAGTTACAGCAAACTGGGTCTTGCAACTGCGATCTGCTTGCTAGAGCTAGAGGTGATTGTGACTGGTAACAGCACATGCTGTACCTGCCATAACAACTTAACTTTCTGAACAAAATTTTTGCTCAATTTTGCTTCCATGATGGCCTCAGCTTTTAGAAAAGGATGAGCAGTCATTAACAATGTTGAAACTAAGTAACATAAATGGAAGGCCCTTATACATTTCAAAGACAGTCTAACAAAGAGTCAGGACTTAAGAGAAAAAGGCAAAAATCACAAATACAAAAGCAGAGGGCAGTTCTAGATTCCCAGCACCAACATTTCAAAGTTCAGAGGCATTCAGGTCTTTTTCAGAGAGAGGTCATTTGCAAAATGTGGCCATGGATTTAGGTATAGATCATGATCTCCACACACTTCCTTTCCTCATAGAGCTTGGAATAGTCTGGTCCAAGCTCAGGGCCACCTTTAGTAGAAACCATCATCTTGAAAAGTTGTATTCTTACAGAAAATATTGTACAAACTGCATTAAGAAAGATTCATATAGAAGTTAGTAATGACAATAAAAATAATATTTTTCAGTTTTCTTGTTTGGGGCATGGGAGAGAGCTGTGTGCACAGTAAGTTTCACTGATCCTTTGGACAACCCATTTATTTCTTTCTGGGACATTTCTTAATCAAAGACCAGATTGTTATTACATGGAATAAGCAGTTGAAAAAAGGTAACTTGCCATCACCATTTTTCAGTTAGGTGTACTGCCTGTACGTATGATCACATGCCTTTAGAGCACTGTAAATAGTTGGTGGTCTGTGATGTGCAGCAAGAGACTCAGTCAAAATATCCCCATGACAATCATTCAGTTGAAGAAGTTCTGTACCCTGATACTGCTCTGGTGGCAAATGATACAGTAACGTGTCACTCCAAAGAGTGTGGTGAGCCAGGATACACCGGTACAGGTATAAGTACACTACTGCAGAAAAGTGCTTGAAGCTGACTGATTCAGGATCCTGACTCCATAGCATGTCTGCTGGTTTTGGCTGGGATAGAGTTAGTTTTCATCATAGTATCTAATATGACCCTATGTTTTGCATTTGTGTTGGAAACAGTGTTGATAACACAGGAATGTTTCAGTTCCTGCTGAGCAGGGCTTGCACTGAGCCAAGGATTTTTCTGCCTCTTACCCCACCCCACCAGCAAGTGGCTGGGGGTGCAAAACGAGTCAGGAGGGGACACAGCTGGGACAGCCGACCCCAACCGACCACAGGGATGTCCCAGACCATATGGCGTCATGCTCAGCATATACAGCTGGGGAAGAAGGAGGAAGGGGGAGACATTTGGGCTGACGGCGTTTGTCTTTCCAAATCACTGTTATGCATGGTGGAGCCCAACTGTCCTGGGGATGGCTGAACGCCTGCCTGACCATGTGGAGTGGTGAATGAACATTTTGCTTTGCTTGGAAATCGTAGCTTTTGCTTTACTTATTAAACTGTCTTTATCTCAAGCCACAAGTTTTCTCACTTTTACCCTTCTAATTCTCTTCCCCACCCCACTGGGGTGGAGTGAGCGAGTGGCTGTGTGGGGCTTAGTTGCTGGCTGGGGTTAAATCACAACACATGCCAGGAGGTGCTATGACACAGCATCAGTGCCCACATTGCCAGTGGCCTTGTGTTCCTTCTTATGAGTCCACTCAGTATCTCATACAGTGACAGAAACTTTTCTAGCCTTGAGTCAGTCAATGGAGTTGGTCTTAGAGAAAAAGTAGGGATGACTCCTGGGACCTTTCCTACACGTCCTCACAGCAGCTGAGGCAACAAGAATGCCCGTCTGATGAAGGGCAGTAATTGTTGAAATCATCACATCTCTTGAAGACAGACAGAAAAGATCCGACTGTTCCACCAAAATATTTATAGACACCTGCTTGGGGAAATGAAAAATGTCCCCTCCTGAAGCTAAGAACAGGAAAAAAAAAAAAAAAAAAAAAAAACAACAGAAAACGGGTGACAGAAGAGACTCCATCTTCAGATAAATTTGTCAACACAAGACCGTCTGGTGTCCATACAAATAAACATGTGTGTTGCTTGGTCTGTCAGAAATCAGAGTGAGTTATAAATCATACATCACAACACAACTCACCCTTAGTATAAATCTAAAGGCTTGACTGTTGCTGTACTTCAAAAACATTTTTCTGGTGCTTTCTGGGAAAGAAAAGGTTGGCTCATAATCAGACTCTGAGGGAATTAAATCAAATGGCCACATCCTAATGAAATACATTTGAAGCCTATTGCATTTGGAAACATAATTTCCTACATCCTTTTCTAAGAAGAGAGAAACAGTGGTATTCATTCTCTAAAACTTCTCATACATCAAAAACTCTGAAGAAGAACAGACTCTACAAATTTAGTATTTTGCTAATTTTGAACATCCGTCAGTGTAGTTGTATGCACTCAGTATGTGCTTACATAGATACATAATTTCAACAGTGTCTAGTGAATCCAGCTTATGAAGAAATTGTGTACAGTATCTCTGATCTCAGAGACAACAGAAGAGACAAAAAGCAGAGAGGAAATGCGAAAGTTTCCCATAGGAACGTGTGCACTTGTACAACAATGTTCTACCCCATGCTCAGTGAGGTTCCTTCTGCTCTGTTGAAGGGTGAACTTCATAAACACTCTATGCAGTTTTTTTGTCCATCAAACTCAGCAACATTTAATGCTACTGTTTGAAATATAATTTCCTGTAAACAATTTTGCAGTTGCCTTACCATGTATCAAAGTCAGCATTCACATGCAATCTACTCAAAATATTGTGCGGTTGAGAAACTGGTAACATTCTTCTGAAAGTAAAAAACATCTGGTCTGAATAGATAGGCCAGCAGCTGCAGTAAAATAAATGCAATTTTTTCCCATTAACAAAGGAATCAAGACTCTCCTTAAGGTACATCCATTTTCTCTTGTTCCTAGATCTAAGTTTAACTTCTCTTAATATAGAAAAGCTTTCTTGGCAGTACTGCTGTCATGGAAAATAAAACTTAAAAAAAAGAAAAATCGTATAACTACACGGACAGAGTAGGATCCTAGAGGGCTGGCTTGTTAAATACATAGTGATTTAAGCTAAACTTTTTGACTTTGCAATTCATGACAGGTATCTTCATACCATCAGATACAGTTCAGAGGTTTTCTATGAAGTTCTTTACTCTCTCTGCCATTAGTTTCTCCTTCTCAGACCAGTCTTAAGTATGATGGACAATTGTCCCAGCTGCATTACAAAAGGAAGATCTCACAGTCAAGTTGTCTTTCCTCTGAACCAAGTTCTTTGGAGGCTTTTCAATTCTAAAAAGGGACAATTATGGTATAGGACTCTCACAGTTTGGAGTTCAGTTACAGTCTCAGGCCAGCCATGCACTGTAGACACAGGCTAAGCCAGAATACTGGTTGGGATGTAGGGATGTTGCAAATCCTCTTTTCATCTACAGCTGAATATCTAATTCTAAGCCTAGATGTCTACATTTTCTTCTCCCGTTGGTGTAATTAGGTCTTGTTCTTCCACAAACTAGCTTGTGCCCCCAATTCAGCAAGCATATGTTGGTATAAATTAACAGCAACTCTACTGCAGGCAAACATGAGCAGTATGAAAGCCTTCATATAATACGGTCTCACTTTTTCTCCTCCTTCCTATATAACATCCCCTAGTTTCTTTTCCCTCAGATACAGATTAGTACAAACAAAGCAAGTTTGAATGGATAGTGGCCATTACTCCCTGGAAATTAATCTTCCTTCCTTCGAGCCAACCAAATGGAAAATCTCACCCTAGGGGAGTCAGATCAAAGAAAATAATTGTTCACGCCAAATACTGTTTACTCAAACTTTAGATACCGGTCTATAAGATAAACAAGAACAGAATTTGCCTTTTAGACACACAGTTTTAAATACTCCAGGTAGCTTAGCTCATAGCAGCAACTCTTCAAGAAAAAACAGAATTAATGTTTCTCAAAGACCAAAAAAAGGAATCACATCTGAATCTGGAACCTAACTGAATGAAATGAAAATATGCAAATAATGGGACTGCAGGTAAGATACCAAAATCTGTCAGAGCAATGATGAAAGTGAATTCAAAAAAGTATCAAGTGTTAAACCAAAAGGATGAAACAGGGAGAAATTTTAGCTCTGAAACAAAACATCTATGGGTACCTATCAAAACTGTTACCAATCCTCATGAATCCAATGACAGGCAAGTAGACTGCCTCTGAAGATGAGCACCTTTGGAGCCTTTCTTGAGAAGGATGTAAGTGAAACGACAGTTCAGAGATGGTTTAAAATGGCTGCAGATTCCTATCCTGCTATACAATTGAGTTTTTGTTGGGTTCTTTTAAACTCTACCATTTACACAGAATATTGCTTTCAGTGCCAAACTTCAGGTAGGAACAGTGCAGCCCCAGCAAAAACAGTACAAAGAAGGAAGTTCTTCCTAGTCCTAAAGCCTGCAGCTGACACTGCTGCCACTTGGAGAGATGGGCTGACGTCCCAGTGGCAGGGGCAAGGGCTGGGGGCATAAACGGGAAGCAATGTCACTTATAAAGAGCCTCACAGGAGGGTGTCCGTAATTAGTGGAGCTGTAAGAATTGCACTTGAAACTATTTACACTGGTAAGGCTGCTCTATGACAGATAAATCCCATTCTCTGGCTTCATGCCACAAATACATAAACTGCCCTGGATGATTCCCTCTCTTTTAGATCAGTAGTTCCCATATCCCTCTCAGCTTTGGGACCATTATTGATACTTCTTCCATGCTAATTTTGTCCCAAAAGCTCCTAAGGATTTTGTCTTCTCATCTGGAAGGAATGATTACTCCTGCCTCCAGAATCTCATCACTTTTTTCACAGCAAAGGCAGGTCTGGCTGAGGGACTCTCTTGAAGTTTTTTAGTGGTTTTTTTTTTTCCTTATACTTCTTCTATCTTTACCTCTGTCCTGCTGCCTTGCTTTCCTTTCATAGAAATCCTAATGGAGATTCTGACATTAATTTTACACACATCCCTTTTTCTTCTTTCTTGGCATCTCTCATTTTTGGAGCCTGTTGCACCCAGTGCCCGTTTTGGACTTTTCCTCTCCCACTCTCCTAACACTATCCCTGCTGTCTTCCGACACATTCCTTTTCCCTTTACTTTATTCTAGATGACTCAAGCCCTCTCTATGCTCATGCAACCAAAACCTTTTGCATATTTTTGTTGATTTACAGGGGCCACCTCAGGTCACTACCTCTTATGCCCATAAAAACATTTCTTTTTCTTGCACCCCCATTTTGAGTGTAGGTCTCCACACGTCCCCTGAGGGCCACCTGAGTGTGTGGAGAGGTCCAAACTGCCAGAAGAGATCCCAGAAAAACTCTCTCTCCTGGGTTCAAGTCTCTGGCAAATACCTCACTGTATTTCTGAAGTTTAGTTTTTACATGGAATTTATAATAACAGGAAAGAGAAATATACAGTCTTTCAGTACTTGGAATGGCAATATGTCATGTGGCTAGGAAAGGTATGTCTGGGAGTATCATATAGCTGTTACTCAACCTAGAGACAGAGGAGCTTTGTGTGGCGTGCTGAGGCTTCTTGAGCAAGTCAGACCAAAATACAGACACATGGTTGAGGCTGTTCTGGCTTAGACTGACACAGACAAGTTTCACACCCAAGAATAAGTAATTATTATTTTTTTTTTATGACAACAAAATTTTGTGCAGGTAAAAAATTAAGTACCAATATTAGACCCATCTGACTCCATGTTCAGTGCAGGCCAAGCTCTCACTCCCTGCAATCCTCATTCAAGCAAGGACCAGGATAGATTTTTATCAAAGCAAACTAAAGAGGAGATTTATGGCTCGTACTCAGGCAAGCAGAGGTCAGCTGCACTCTCTCTGGAGACCTCACGAGGGAGGAGCTTGCTTCTTTATCCTGGAAATATGCCATTCCGAATTACTCAAGATAATTCCAAGTTTTATTAGCTTTCTAGTTATGAATAATTAGGTAAAAAAGATATAACCGCTTGTATTTCCAGCAGTAACACAGGAATAAAGATATTGTGAACAACCAAAAATGTTTGTTTACTAAAACTTTCTAATACTTCAGCTTTCAATGTTCTAAAAGCTAAAAAAAAGGAAGTGGAGTTTTCTCTTAGATTATCAATAACAGTGAAACACCCTAAATTGCAGAGGTCCATTTGGAGAAGGATACTAAAAGGTTTGTCCATGCAGAAAGAAATAAAGAGAAACAAGAGGGTTGGGGGAGTAGGAGGTATCTGTGAATACCAGCATGTTTAATAAAATGCATTCAATAATGTAATTGAAAGGGAACAGATGGGAATATCTCAATTATAAAGATTAACATAGGACTTCCTATAAAATTGTCTCAGAAGTTAGACATGTACAAAGCCAACTTGGCAATAGTGTGCTTACTTGGTGAAATTTATGGTCAGAAAACAGCACTCTAAAGGAAGGAAATTGGCCAGTTTCTTCTTTCCATCCAGTACAGAAAAGTCCAACAAGTCATCAGTGGCATAGGTCCCTCTGATGTATATTTAGGTGAAAACATCATTTACAATTGGATATACAAGCAGCATATAAAACATATTTCTGGCAGCATAAAACATAGTGTCTTACAGCAACTGCATGTAAGTCAAAGAGTTTGAGAAAGAGATCTTCATGATGATAAGAATGGACCCCATACAGTAACCAGTAACAGTCATTTCGTGTTGCACATGGTGAAGCTAAACCAAAAAAATGTACCATGCACATTGAAATTGCATATTAGGCAAAAAAGCCACCCCAAATTCACGCCAATTTATAATATCAACTTCATTTTACTATTGGCACCACTACAGACTACTTTACACTGTAAAAATCCATACTGATTTTTCTGCTATGTGGTAATGTAGAATAACTACAAATGGAAAAGCAACTGAAGATAATGCAGTTCAGAAGGTTCAAAAATTGCCTTTCAGAAACAGCATTCAGGAATTCTCTGAATTCAAGCTCTACTCCAGCACAAAGAAATGTTTACCAATCCATCTGCTAAACAATCAGGACAGTGTATGCAATAACATTTACCGAGCACAACAGCAAATGAGCTAAGCAACCCCCTACTCGCCCTCCCTTAAGAAAGTCATAGTTTCTTTATATTGTCAATGCGTATGTAGCTCTCAGTTCATAAAATGTATTTCCTTTTTTTTCTTCTTCTCAGTGCACTGAGTTACCTTGCCACTCATTCTACCCTTTCAGAGATGTGCATCCAAACTCAGGATGTACCATGACTCCTGTTACCATATCCAATTATTCCTCCATTCACCAAGAAGAAATTAACAACCCCATTAAATCCATTTTCTGAGATAATCTAGAAACCACTGGAGGAGTTGCAAATAGGATCTATACTGCACACAACTACAGGAACCCGTAAAGAGTAAACAAAGATACCTAAATAAAAGAAAAATCCACTAAGACCTGGTTGATTTGAAATATTCACAAGAACAGATTTTCTCTTTCTTCTCGTCCAGAAATTCTCTATTTTAGCCAAGTCTTGCACTATTCTACATTCTTTCAAAATTCGTCCTCTGCTGTCATTGCTGCAGAACCACCAAACTGGTTCAAAGATAATAGTGACCTTGTGAGCATAGATACATGAAAAGAAATTTGACTGCAATCATCCATTAATTTGATAGTGGGCAATCAGCAATATTACATATAACAATTCTTAACCATAAGATAAAGGCTCTGAGCAAGGACCTGGGAAGTCAATATTCTAATATCTTGTGCATAAGCATTTGGTATTCTTTAGCTGGACACGGCGTACAAATTGTTTTTTCTAAGATATACTTCACTTTTGTTATTATTGAATCCATATTTCCCGCTGTTACCATGTTGCTAATAAATTATCCTCTGCTATCTATTTTTTCTAGAATGAACTCAAGATAATGCTTAAATCACATGAAGATGCATTCCAAGAGGAATGTAATCCATTACTTAGCTGTAAGTGTATCTAAATATTTTCAGCAAAAATAGTTTTATTATGGAGTAAAAATGTCGTACCATATGAAAAGCCTATGAACATCTTTAATCTAATTCCTGTGAAAAAATTGTTCTCATAACCATTGCAGTTTCCTGTAGACTCAAAGTTCTGTCTAGATAGTCTTCCATTTATGTAAATTCATAATTATCTCTGTACTGACTTCCTCTTGGCTCCCACAATAGCTCTAATTCAGACTATGGCAATGTAACATTTTTAAAGGCTGAAGAAGGTACTGCTGGTACAGAGAGTGGATCTGAACCCCAATCCTGGCTGTTCCTGTGTCCCATGTTTAGAACAACATCCTCCAATTAAAGTTTTTTAGACAAACTCAAAAATTCCAACTGGGAGATGAAACCAAATCCTTTTGAGCCAAAG
The DNA here is from genome assembly GCF_018691265.1 of Tyto alba. Lineage (NCBI taxonomy): Eukaryota > Metazoa > Chordata > Aves > Strigiformes > Tytonidae > Tyto > Tyto alba. Next base: position 13,889,292 of record NW_024881280.1, read on the forward strand.
ATATGCATTTACTGGCTTCACAAAACATGAAACTTTGCTTATTTTTTACCACTTCTTTTAAATTCTGTGTACATACGTACCCACAGACATATTTTAAAGCAATACTTATTCTTACTCTCTAGGCACACCTGATAAAAATAAATAAATAAATAAAACCCACGTGGACTACAGAAACCTTTTTAATCTACTACTCTGACACAGCTTAAATACTGCGTAAGCTTTTAGAAATACTTATTTAGGGAACCTGAAGCACATATGGCAGAGCTGTCTGCAGGGCATGTATTTTGTTTTCATAGCAATTTCCAAGTTTTCAACATTTTTAGTTTTTGTAGGAAATATTGCCAGAAAGGAATTGGGTGTCAAGAGCCAAACCTTCCCATTCAAAAGGTATCTTGGTGACTAGGTGTTGAAACTATGGGTCTGAGAGTCAGAATATAATTTGTCATCCCAGAGTATTCTGAAACAGGTAGAAGACAACCTGAATAGGATCTGTCATCATTCCAGCCCAATTCTCTAACTACTGCTCCACTGAAAGGAACTGAAAACTTTTCCCGAAGAAAGGCTTATTTACTCTAGAAGAATCTTAGCCAAAAGTATCCTGAACAATGGCAAAAGGAAGCACTTAGGAAAGTCAGGGCATTAACTAACAATTCTGTGTAAGAGCAAAAGTCTGTCCAGTCCTGTCTCTTCCAAAAGTCCATAGCAGAAAGTAAAGGAAATGAATAAAAAAAACCAAAGAATGTATAGAATCATATACCTAACTTCATATACCTAACTATCATATACATAACTTCCACCTTTCAGTTAAAAAAAAAAAAATAAGAAAAAAATCAAAAAAGCTCAAACATTTTAAAGTTCTTTTTGTAGAAAGGTCTACTGATAAATCTTTTGACCTACTGCAGACATCTGCAACAGTTCAAGGATTAAATTTATTTCTGCTTCCAGGAAAAATACCATCAAGTTTCAAAGAAAGGGACAACAGCACAGTTCAGACTTCTTAACACTCTTAATTGGGACTCAAGCATGAATACTGAGTTCTTTTCAGCAGGACAGGGTATAGATTTTCCAAGGTCTGGATCAGAATTCCCATCTGCAAGTACCAAATTCATGAGACTAACTTCTGTCACAATTACATCAGTGTAACTCTGCTGTAACTACAATGAGAGCACATCAGGTTGTTATCATTGCTATTTATCCCTAGCTAGTCTCATTTACACAGAAGAGTGACTATCGCTAAATCCTGTGGCCCTCAGCTCTGCTGTGAGCTGCTCAGCTACAGCCAGTATCTGGCTTCATTGCTACTGCATTTCCTGGCTCCTTCTCCCCACAGCTTCAGCTCTGCAGATCAGTGTGTGCAGAGTGAAATGTTGTTATTAAGTCATAATTTCAAAACAGTGTTTTCCCAGCTCATCCACCCTTAACACTTTGGTCAAGACTCTCATCTAGAAAAAGATTAGATCTTCTCTAGCCTTGTGAAAATGACAGAATAAATAGGTCTTCCACATTACTCTGTTTTACTCTTTTTGATATTAGTGTATTGCAATTTTAACTGATTATGCTGAGTCTTACTTATGCCTGTAGTTAAATTTGGCCCATGACCTGAAAAATCACAAGAATCAAACTTCAAGGCTGCTGGTTTTCATCAACTCCTTTTTTTTTTGACTAGCTAAACCTTCAGAGAATCTGAACTATAACCGCATTTTTCAAAGACAGCTCCCTGCTACCAGTCATTCCAAGGTTCATTGTGTAGGTTTCAAAGCTTTCCAACTGCAGCATTCCTCATTTAAATTTCACCTGTGATAACATGCAGCAACCGGAGGAAACTCCCAATAATTTCTGAAGGCATGTTAAATATCTGGAAGTTAGCCACTAGCTAAAAAAATCAGAAACTAACTTCAAAGGCAGCAAAAGAATTATTACCAGATTTCTCTGGAGTAGCACAAAAATAATGTGTCATTCTTGCAGAGAGCTGATCCTAAGTACCTTAAATCAGTGGAGTGAATACCACTGGCTGTAGACCAGCCACCTACAGTGCAGCCAAAATTACTGAAATTGTGTACCAAAACCAATCTCCTTCACAAGTAACATCGGTTATTTGATAATGAGATGAAGCATAATGGCATCTGTCATGCAGGAGGCCTTAAACACTAGCTTATCTCATCGTTAATGTATTTATTTATTTGCAAATATATTTAACTCTGACAAATGAATATGCAGATGAGGTATATAAAGCCTGCAATTAACATTTGTACTTATAAGCTTTTGTACAGATTTTAGAGGATCATTTTTGTAGGCTCCAGAAAATATATTTGCCCTCAGGTGCATTAACATCCAACTAGAGACTTTACAAAAATAATCCAGTAGACCACCAAGAACTAGTTACTTATGAAGAAGTCTCTCAAAGTCAAAACAATAAGATTTTTGTCGTATTTGGCTTCATGATCTCAAAAGACGGGAGAATCCCAGGCTTGGGATTCTATTGGATTCTATCAGATGGATGATAAAACCAATAAAATTAAAATCTAAATGTCTCCATAGTTTATGGAGTATCTTCTCAGAACCCTATCACATTCATTAGATACTTATCAGCCAAGAATGAAACAAGGTCTGAGAGCCTCCTCTGTGATGGTTCTGCAAAATCTCAGTAGCTTCACATGTTTGCATTCACTAAGGAACAATAAGTGCTCACTCGCCCCCCCCCAAATAAAAGCTTCATGACTTGAGTTACTGTTTTGTTTTCTTTCCTAGTGAACAAAAACCTGTCGTGCTTTGTCTGCCTTTCCCAGCTAACTTCAGTTTGGACATCTGAAAAGAAAATGAGTCAATGGAATTTATTGGACAAAACCCAATAAATCTTAGTAAAATACAATTGCTCAGTTTTCAAAAATATATTCCAAGAAAATGAGCAATAAACAGAGTGGTAAACATAGCTGAGGCAGTGAGTGATCTGTCTGAAGAATGTTTATCCTTGTAGCAAAGAAAGAATAGTTATGCGTGATGAGAAACATTACTGGAGATACTTATGTATACCTTTTTTAACAGGTATTCTATAAGATAAATAACTTTTTAGTATTTTTCACTCCTTAGTTTACTCTTCAGTTATCCTCATATCATCAAGTACCTGTTAAATAATATTGCTTGCAATGCCAACCGAAACAGTGGCTCTTGGCTCCAAAGAACTCTAAAGAATTTATAAACTGTTTTTCCTCCTATCCTTGGAGCTACTGCCAGTAGGAGCCAAATCCAGACATTTGCAACTCAACACCAGGAATGACAAACTAATCTCATCAGTGTTGTCAAGACCTAAGCCAATGACCTCAGGCATAGGACATCTGACAGATGCTGAGCCACAATAGCTAATTCTATTTCATTTTATATAAAAAGCATTTTAGATTATTTTCTTACGTATTGCTACACTGAGATACAACTCAAAAGACGCAGTGAATATTTTCAGTCCAGAACTAAGATTCCAGTCCCTACAAAGCCTCTGGGAAGCATCATAGTTCAAACAAAAAGGTGGTAGGTAAGTCTTCAGAAATGCAGAGATTTTCTTCAGATAACCAGTATCTGAAAGTTGAGATGCTGATGTAATCTACAAATGCACTCTCTGAATCTCTCAATTCTGGACGCCATTACGAAATATCATACCTTTGTGGAAATTTTTTCTACGGAGGCTAAGAACTTCATAGGAGCCATGTTTCCTGTAATATATCAGTGCTTCTGCTTCTGGACAGAAACAAGAAATATCACAGTAAAATGAAACATGAAAGTCAAAGAACAAATCTCCAAATCCTTGCAAACCTTGTTTATGGTTCAAGTCACTTTGATCTAACTGCCCAATTGTGATTAAAAGGGTTCATATATTTCTACCTAAAACACAGAAGGCAGATGTGCTCTCAGATATACTGCTTTCTAGATCATGTAAAGCAGAAGGAAAAGCTCAGATCAATCACTGTGGAAGCAAAACAATACTTCCTTCTAGCAATGGTGCTGTCTGGAAGAGATTTATGTTGTGAGTTTCAGACTTATGAACCGAACTCCTGGACCTGCTCAAATTAAAGGTATAACTCTTACTGACTTTAACAAAGCTAGCATTTTATCTACAGAGAGGTGAGAAAGAGCTGGAGGACCTGATAGGAGGAACCGGCCAGGCTGTCAACCTACCTAGCAGGTGTCTATTCCATGTCTTAAATATGTCTGTGGATCCTTGTTGCTTATTGAAAGAAAGGTGGCAGTGGCCTTCTTATCTCTAAAGGAAGTTAATTTGCAGTTTGGAAAATGGTAGCTATATCTAGAATCATGTTTCTGATTTTAAAAACCATGGCTTGCCCAATCATATAGCAAACGAGAATCCTTCCACAGTGGCCACAATACACAAAAGAGAAAATTAAATTAAATTACTTGGTAATCATGTCCAGTTGGGGACCCATCAAGAATAGCTAGAACCCAAGACTCATTTTATACTTCAGAGTAACTTTTGGAATAGCCTGAAATGGGAACTAACAAAAGCACACACTAGAGACTATTATATGTTGAAAATTACTTTACGTGGTACACACCATTCTTGCTCAAATACTGTTCAGGCATTAAAGGCAACACCTTTCATAAAAGCTAACAAAAAGCATGGGAGAAGAGGACAAAAGTTACAATTATGTACATATATGTAAAGGATAGTGCACGCAAATGAGTGACACCTTCCACAGAGTTCTCAATAAGTCATATGCTGAATATTTTAGAAATAGATTACTTACAAGACTTTAACATAGGATAGTGGCATTATATATGACAACATGTACAGAAGAGCACAAAAGATACTGTTACTCATTCCATGTTGCAGTCATCAAGACACAGCAGAAAGAGCAGAGAATTAGTGGTAGCCAATGAACAGAAGAGGTTCAGAATGGAAATTTCTTTTTATTTATACCCATTTGCTTATCAGATAAGCATACATCAAAAATTCCTTTTAAACTTTTAATCACAGTTTTCACTTTCAGTTTTAAAGACTTAATATTAATTTTTGATTACTCTAACTTCAGTTTTACAGCCATGTGACTTTAATTATTCCAAAATGAAGCCTCATGTCTCCTGAAATACTTGCACAAGAGAGAATAAAATGTGCCCTTAAGTAATCTCTAGCTTCCACTGCAGAGGCAAAGGATGAAAATTCCTGGATATATTTATAACTGGAGACCATGTGTCATGCAGCAGGGGAAAAAATAGAACCTGTGTGCCATAGGGAATCCTGACATGTCTTATCTTAGCTCTGGATGGCTGTGACCAAGATTATAGTTACTAGCAAGTAAACTGAGAATGTCTGAAGAAACAATAAATTCTCTTGTCTAATGTAAAGTAAAACTTCTTCTTCATTGCCTCTCTGGATCCCTTGAATGTTTCAGTAGACACAATCTAGTGTAATCTAGTAGTAATTTCAGTGAAAATCCTATTTTAATTTGAAAGAAGGGTATTTTCTTATCTTAGAATCACAGAATCATAGAATGGTTTGGGTTGAAATAGACCTTTAAAGATCATCTAGCCCAACCCCCATGCCATGGGCATGAGCATGGGTACACTCTTTCCATTATCCATTTTACTTATTTTTTAAATATATTACTGTATCTACTCTTGAAAGTAAACAACTGTAAATTTAATTGTAAATTCTAAGGGTGGGGAGCTAAACTTAACACATTAGATATAGTGGCCAAACAAAAGGTTCCAGCAAATAATGTCCCTTGCCCAGAAAATGTACAGAATTAATTTGGAAAATATAGCAAAGTTTCATTTACTATCATGTCTTGATATCTGGTTTGTATAACATAATGTTCATGATACTTCTGTAGATCTCAAAGGAGGCTAAATACGTGACTTTCCTTGCAAATTCTTGTCTAAGAAATAGTTATCTAAATATAATAAATAATTGCAATTGTAGATTCCATAGTGATAAAGTATAGCACATATCATTCCACATTCCAGATATGCAGCCTTTGTTGAAGACTCATGCAGGATTGTTTCAGTCTTCAAGTCTAATTGTGACATTTATGGGGGAACACACAGAAATTTTAAGCATGTAATCTAGGTATATGAATTACAGATCCCTGGAGAGGCGGATTGGCAATGGAATCACTAGACCTCTGAAGAATGGGAAACTTCTGAAGTTTCCATTGAATACAGCAATTTACAAAATGGTTAGTATAATTTTACACTCATATACAGATATCCAAGTAAAACTTCCAGCACAAAAATAATCAAGGTACCAATCATCATAGCTTTTGCCTAAGTTAGGCAAAGCTTTTTATTTTGCAGCCAAGCAATAAATCCTAATACCTTATTGCCTGAGTTATCATCTTGATAGAGGCTTGTTTTAATCACTTGAGAATAATTCCTTTACAACACAAATTCATCGTGTTATATAGTCATACATGTAGCACAGAAGTATTTTTATCACACTTTTACATATATAAATGTATTGCAAATTAGCATATTTAAATCAAGATTTTATTTTCTAAACATTAAATATTTAATTTTCAATTATTTTTTATGTAAGTTGAATATTTACTTTAAAAGATTTACTAAAGGATATGAATATTCATTTCCTGAGTCAGTATTTCTATTATTACAAAGCCAATGATATCTTTTGTTAAAAACTTTACCTGAAATATTGCCCAATGTTAACCATTTGCAATGCACAATAGCAAGAATTCTTACTATTCAAGAACAATGCTACATATTCTTGAGCACCATCTACTCTCACCTATTAAATACTTGCAGACTTCAAAGCAATTCTAATTGTAGCACAATTCCTTACTTAGAAAAGTAAACTGTCAGGTTTATACATCAAAGAATGAATTATTTGAATTGTCAGTACAGCCGAGCTACACAAGAATTACATTGTGCACCTGAGTCCTTGAACTTAAGTCATGCTGGGAATTAGTGTAAACAAAAGGCAAGCTTGGAGACAGCCAGGATGAGTGATAAAGCTCCAAAATATGGAGACATGTTTATTTTGTATTTAGTCACAGTGTTTATTTCTTTGTGTTTTGTTAGTTGCTTGAGAAACATCAGAAATACCTTTACAACACCATATCCAGTGAAAATGAGTTGGCATGTGGTAAGAAGGAATTTTTTCTTTGTTTTATTAGTTGCTTGACTTATGTCACAAACAAGTCAACAATGCCAACTTCAATGAGAAACATTTGGTGTGCGGTAAGAAGAGATTCTTGCTATGTGACCTCTGAGGGAATTGTGTTAGATGGGTTGGCTTATGGTGATATAACTTACTAATGCTACAGCTACTTACAATAGCTGGTTTTCTTTTAAAGATGATGTTCATTTTAACAGTTTCTAAACCAACATGATTAATTGGGTATCTACTTTATGCAATCCCTCCAACTAAAGTACAAAAATTAAATGGAAATTTTTAGTTTGGAGTTTTTTCACTAAAGTGAAACTCATCCACTACCATCTTTTCATCATGACATATATATTAAAAAAAAATAAAAAACAAAACAAAACAAAACACAAAAAATACCCACAACCCCACATAAGTTCCAATAGCAATATAAGACAAGGATGCATGCCAGTGAGATCAAGTCAGACACCTGGAAGGCTGAAATTCCATCTGTAATTAAAGCATGACTTGGGATGATAAAGCAACTGCCAGATACTGAAATTACCTACCGATTCATAGGTCGTATTTTGTGCAAGGACTTGCCTAGTAAATTCTCTCCCACTAGTCCAGCAATGACTGCAGTCACTTTCACCAAACATGCTATTCCTCAAAAAAAACATCAAGTGCAGAACAAAATTCAGGGACAGGCTTGCAAAAAAACCCCAGAAACAATCTTAAGGCAATGTGAAAACTGAATTCGGTAGCAGGACCCTGCACCAGAGACTAGTACAAAGTTATTATTGGCTTCAGAATTTCTGATGCAGACTACTATCTTGAGCATTCTATAGGTTTACAGCATGTAGATTTGATATACTTTCTCCATGTATTTTCCCAAAACTTCTGTGTTTATTAAAAAAAAAAATATTAAGAACAACTCAACATGTAGCTCAGTGAAACAGGTTTCTAGGATAACAACTGCATTGCACTTAGCCCCAAAAGCACCCTTGCAACCCTAATCTTCCTGAAGTAATACTAGGCAGTGAAAGTAAGCCACTACAGACAAAAATCAACTTTTTATCAAACTTTTCAAAATCACAATTGGTTTGATCCAAAAAGAATAGATACGCACATCGACTATTTGGATACGAGTAGAACACAGTTTCAAATATACTAAAATGCCATGGATGTCGGTTCCCAGTGCAGGATTTCAGCACACAGTTTGAGGGCCACACATTGCTCTAAAGAAGTAAAACAAATACTCAAACATGTCTAATATTGGAAACTCAGCTAAGCAATGTAACTGAATGTAAATATTCAGGATGCAGAACAAAACCACGATTCAGCCCTCTAAAACAGGTGTTGCTTACACAATGTCCTCACAGTCTGTATCAAATGGAAAAACTGAACCCAGATCCTTTCCTGAAGAAAGATTCAGGACAAGGTGATTGAAAAGCTGCTTCTTGACCAAAACATAAGTGATGCATTTCATGTTCCCACAATTAGTGAATGTTAACAAACACAATTTCCTCAGAATACTTTAAAAGCACGTATAGTGTTTTAAATATGCATATAAAATAAACAAAAGGACTAATTATTTGTTTATATTTACCTGAGATTTGCTACATTTTAGCACTGTGTTTGTTTAAAAAAGTATTAATAGTGTATAAGTAACTTAGGTGTACGACACAAGACATCTAAGAGCAAGAGCAATAGTCTTACCAATGTATCTGTTGATCCTATTCTAGTCTCACTGATTTGACTGGAAAGTTTTGAACTACCTTGAAATCCCCAAGGGTTCTCAATTTGTTTACCTTAACATGGGAACTTGACTAGAGTGCATTTGCATATCCAGCAGAGAAATCACTGAGGATAGAAGATTATTTCTTCCCACCAGAGAACATAAGTACCTGTGCTGCCTTCAAAGTGAAGAAATTTACTCTGGGTTTTCCAGCAGCAGCAAGCAATTGTCATCTAAATAATTGTTTCCTCTGACCTCAACTCTTCATTCCTAACTGCATGAGAATTGCCAAGGAAGAAAAAACATAAAGGTAACATTTGTATTTGTCAATCCCTTTACGAGAACCAGTACTTAAGAAGGCAGTTTAATGCAATATGACTATTTCAGTGCAAAATTGCATCTCAGTTACAAGAAACAATTCAGGAAAATAGGAATGCTTTTCAAAAGGAGGAAGAAGAAGAGAAAGGTTGAACAGTGATGGATCAATTTTGTCTGAGCTGGGAGATGGGCTATATGTTCAGGAAAACAAGACCAGTAAGTTCAGAAGAAGCAGTGGGATGTGGACCAGAACTGAAAAAAAAAGTGTTTTAAAAAGGTCTTGCTGCATTCACCACAGCCTGTCCTGCCTGACAGTTCTTGTATGATCCAGTGATCAGTGTGTGCTAAAAGTCCCCTTCTGGGCTAGGTTGCTGAGAGGTTATGTTTAGCCAGTGGAAACCTGAACTTCTGAAGTTATTCTGCAAGCTAGCCAAAAAAGCTATCACTGCACTTATTTTTAGCATTTTTTGTTTTCCATACAACAGGGACAAAAATGCCAGTTGCGGATAAACAACTCTTTATCAGGCATCTGCACTGGTGAAAAAGCCATGATCCAGGCAGCCAGAGTCTTTCAACTTCAATTCTAGCTCATGTGCTGCTGTTCTAACTACATCTTCTTCCTTCAGACTATCCCCCTACGTATGGTGTGACAGAAAGACTGTGCGTATCTTGTGTCCTGCCACAATGGTAAGGAGTCACCAAAAAATCACTTTTGTTTAATACTAAGCAAGAACTTTAGTATCAGACTCAGAAAAATAACCTTATCCCTAAATTTAGCTCATTCCTTTCCCAGCCTTTTTGCAGCACTTCCAGTTTCTCCAGCTGTAGCCAGAAGCCATCTCCAGTTCTGAATGAGTAGATAAGCAGCTGTCACACATCCTTCTGCCATTCACAAGAAACAGGTGCATCCAGAACTGAAGCAGAATCTAAGTGTCAAATTTTATCCTCCCCTTCGGGTACATATTCATTGTAGTAAATTGCCACACACCACTACTGACTGAGTTTATTACAGTAACATGTCTTGACCCACCAAGAGGAGCCTTCCGTTGTGCTAAGCCACAGACATCTGCCCATCCAACTTTCCATTTGCTACACGTGAGTCAGAATTTTAGCAACCTTTCTTTCACTGCAATCCCCTGATGCTACGTTATTAACAGGAATCAACAAGTAATGGAAAACTATTATGATCATTAAAGTATGCAGAGGAAAAGTAGCCAACTTATGCTTATGTGTGTGCCAGAAACCAGAAGACACATTTTTTCCAATTCACAAACACTTGAGAAAGGAGTTTTGGTCCTGGCATTCTTGGGAAAAATCAAATGCCTGAAGGACATTTAGTTCCAGCAATGGTGAGGTTTTTTTCTTGGGCTGGGAGGGGTGTTGGCAAAGTTATTGAAAGATGTCATTTTAAAAGTAAATAAAATCAACACATTTTATTAATGTTTTGAAAAGGACACACATTTCAGGTAGATTATTTTCAGCCAAATATCAAGGCCATTTTTCAAAACTTGATCAGGAAAGCTTATTGAAGTCAACATGAGTTTTGCTGAGTGAGGACCGCAGGATTTGTTTCTAAGAGTCATCGAAATAGTGTGTTTATTACTGAAGCAGTAGCAAAAAAAGCAGTCACTGTGAATCATCCAAAATAACTATTTCCTTTAAAGGCTGACACTCAGCCAGACAATTCTATCAGATCTTTGTGGACTTGGATGGAGTGGTCTTCAGCAGACATTTGGATAACCTACAAGAAGCATATGTGCACACTAGAGTTAGAGCACAGGTCTTGCCTCAAACTAGAAAATCATTCTTTACCTCTTCTTTTTATAAGTGTGAGGGGATATTAAGGACAGTGGGAAGTTTATGCCAGGATGAAAGCAGAGTGGATTTCTGGAAGGAAACATGTTTTCACCAAAAGAAAGGGGAAAAAATAAACAAGGTGGAAAAAGAAGCCAACACTTTCCACTGAAAGAAAGAAAAACTATTAAAGGGAAAGAAGAGGTAAAAGTAAGAATAGCTCCTTTACAGACTTGTCACTTCCTATTGCTCTTTTTGTTTGATGGAGCCAAAATCATTCATTTACTTCTGTATTTAAAGGCTTTATCACTTTGCTCTTCCTTTAGTCACGTGTTTGCTTTTAAATTCTGCTAGCTTTCACATTTCCATTGTTTTTCTGCCTATGAAAAGAGCAGGTATGGATATGGAATTTCTGTAGAAGAGATATTAACACCTTTCTTGCACTTTACAGCCTTCTCAAGAGACTGCGGATACAGGGGAGTTTTATAAGCAAACCGTATTCTAGCAAACAGTCTATTTTGCCTGATGTCTGGTGTCTGACATCAGGCAGTTTCAAGATGCATTTGAGGAAAGCACTGAATATCCCATTCCTTGACAACCTGCCCAGAGGAAAATACATTTTCTAATATTTATTTATTTACCAAGGCTGTTCTTTTCTCTGATTCAACCCTTACACTGGCATGTGTTAACTTTTCCTCTTCGTTTGATGAGTACCTGATTTATGGTTGGGGCTGCTAGGCTTCATGAAAATACAGTGTGGATAGTCTGGCAATAATTAGCTCTGTTTCTTGAGTCTCTCACATCTCTTGTATAGAAAAGCATAAAAACTCCAGACCACATGTGCTCTTTTGTAAAAAGACAATATTCAAAGATATTCCTTTGCAAGTGCCATTATTTTATATATATATATTTTTAAGTATAGAGATTGCAAAAAATAATAACTTATAGCAGCCAAAATGCTACCAAAACTAAAAAAAAAAAATAAAATAAATTAAAAAACATGTCTGTTTTCATGGACTTGGTACTTTGAGCTGTCATTTTATTTTTTAAATATTATTAAGAGCACCACACACCACACATTTCATCCAGAACCTGGTATGTGATCTCTAAGAGAAATCATATTTTAAATCCTTCATTCAGCAGATGTCTCTGCACTGTTTTCTCATTTAAAAAGATTCATCAAGTTTCATATGCAGAATATATCAACCTATTTTCAAACTGACATCCAAACGATAGATCTGACACATTTCCAGGAGATTTGATCTGAGGAAGTATTTCTAGAGCTAAGTCAAGTGAAGAAGCAAGAATGCTGAAGTCAAAGCCCCTCTGCTTGAGTACCCATCTGTTATTTAAATTATATATTGGCAGGGTGCATGCTTACTGAAGCAACCCCTAGATACAACTTGTCTCAAAATATGGAATATTAGACTTCAGACACTCTTGGCACCATGACAGTAAGCATCTTAGGTTACGTGGTCCTTCAATGTCAAATCAGTGTTCTTAAGAGGTGCATAGTGTGTTCCCTAGGAAGTCCCAATCTCAGAAATACATTGGTTTTGGAATTTTTCCTACCTGAGCTGAAATATCAGTCAGATGGAAACACAGAACAAAGTTCTTGCATTTAGATACCAGGCATTTGGCTAAACCCAAAGTACCAATGTAGCTACTTAAGATTTGTGGCAACTGTGCTTATTATATGGATTTGGCCTTATTGCACCAGTCTGCATGCATGTATTGAGATACTAAACACCTGTCCTCGTGCATTATCTCATGGACACTTACAAAGCTCAGCTTGATAGTCTCTTGAATAGAAAAATTTGTGTCCTGGAAAGAATGACTAGTTTCCAGTAGAATCAGATTTCGGTGATGGATACTATAGCTAGTTCAAAAAAGGGATGTACGTCATGGGACAAGCCCTGGTTAAGGTAGCTTCTTAAGAACAAACTTACAGAGCAGTTCCATCCTGTCTAGAATTGACTGCACCTCTTTAAGCACATTAAGAAAAACAATGTAGCTTCAAGGTGGTGAATGTGACTTGTGTCCAGACAACAACTTTCTTTTTAGTAACTATTTTACCACTATCAGTGAGAAGCATTTGCAAGCCATATGTGGGCCTATTCTCAACCAAATGGAAATTTTCTGTGGAAATTCAACCTCACTGGGAAATGTTTCTTAGATGCAGGATGTAATCAGACAGAGTCATCATGCTAGAAACTCCAGTTGTCCTGTGGCTGCAACATTCATCTGACACTAAAGTGTTCTGTCCTTGCATCAAATCAGTCAAACAAGGAGTCCACTTATATTTCCCACTTCCTTGTATTGTCTGTGGAGTTACTGACTATTGCAGGTATGATATGTCTCTCCTCACAGCAGTTATACTCCTTCACTGACTTTCCTTCTCCCAAAATACATAAAAATATATCTAAATAAAAGAAAAACTGTGAAAGAATTGTCCCATAAAGAGTAAAAATACTTGGAAAAACTCAGTACCTTCTATTACATAGAAGAACATTTCCCAGGCAGCTCTTTCAGAGGACAATACTAGCCTTCAATAAGACTTAGTTTAAGGCAGAGAGAGTGAAAAATGTCGGTCTGTTCCACCAGCTTCTCCACAGTGCCACCATCAGTTCTTCAATACAAAATTAATACAAATGGATCTTGGACCCAGGAGGGAAGTCAGATCTGCTGTAAAACAGAGGATGCTAAGTCAAGTAGCATCCATCCCACATGGGGACTGAGCACAAATATTAATTTATTTCCAAAAGTGCAGAGAGATATCAATTCAAAGAACAAAAAAAGAACAAAAAAAGGAGTCCCCTTCCAACCTTCAGACTCCAGTCTTGCTGTGAAGAGCTGAAAAGAGGGAGAACATTCTTTCCAGGTCCTTCTCTGACAATAGCTTTCTAACATCTTTGTTACAGGTGTAAGTTTTGCCATCTCGAAAAATCACTACTGGCTGGGCAGAAAAATGTAAGGTAAATGTTCGATAGCTTTATAATTGCTGTGAATTGTCATAATTATGATTTCAAATAATAGTTTCAAATTATTCACAAAATTATATCTTAAATAATAACAACAATAACAACAACAACAATAATAATTGGAAAATTGGATTGATTTTGAGCCAATCCTGGGGAATCATAACCAATCATTATTAAATGTAAGATATGTCCCTTGGACACCACTGGATGTGTACCAGGATTCTTTGACTGAATGAATACAAGATCGATAATAAGTGTACTAAAAATTCATAATTCAAAATTAATAAAGATTTGCTTTAAATTTACTTCAGTTGCAAACACTACTGGTGATGTTTTAATTAGCAAAAATTTCAGTAGAAAGGGAACACAAAATATTGTTTTGAAATGTAATTTAGAGAACTATCATAGTACTCAGTTACCTCTAGAATAGGAGCTGAGCTACTGTGTACAAATTCAGATGGGGATTTGTAACATTCCAGCATCTGAGATTTTTTAATCAAGGATTTGGGGAACGTTATGTTTTAAAGATTTGGTTCAGCCATTGCATAACAATCTGGATGAGGTTCTTTAAACCCTTTCACAAAAAAAGAAAAAAACTAAAATTTTTGGGTCCAGGTATTTTGATTCAATCTGCATTTTAAATAAAAGCAGTACTTGTTTGCATAAGATTTCACTCCCTTTGGCATCACAATGTAACTTCCGCTGCCAGCACTATATTGATAAAAATCTTCCCTGACACCACACAATCCCACTGAAATTATAGGCAGTGACCTGGACACCACTTCCCTAAAGAATGTGAACCAATTTCCTATCATGAAATCCATGGCAGTTTTGTAAAACATTTTCAAAATAAATAATTAAATCTCAATTGATTATCACTTCAGTTCTGTATCTTTAATGTTTCATGTTGCCTTTTTGACCTGTAATCAGAGCAGCCATTCTGGAAGTCGTTAAGAGAGTAACTATGCGATTCCACGATGCCAAATGCACAGAGTATTACTGTGATTTAAGGGCAACTTCTGTCTGCTGCTTAGATGGTTCTCTGGAGAGGTGACAGCCAACAGGAAGAACGTTCAGCATCATTAGTGTCTATTTTGATTTGAGGACATAAAGGCTGTACAGTGAGACACATTCTCCTAACCACTGTTGGGATATATTTATTTACAGCTGGAATGATAATTACATGGATGGTTCTTTTAAGCTGAAGTATGGTTCCTCCTTTTCACTTTAAAGTAAGGGTGATCATACTAAATCTGTTATTACAAGTGGTGTTTTCTTTTTCCTGATACTATATAAGACTGCCAGCCTGCCAGCTCAGCAAAGATATCAACAAGCACTTGTTTTGTTGACCAGATGAAAACAAGTGCATTTCAGTTTAAAAACATCAGCACTTGGAAAAAAACATATTTTTCAAGAAAAAAAAAAAAAAACAAACAAAAAAACAAACAAACAACAAAAAAAAAAAACAAACACAACACTCTTCAAGTAAAAACAACAACAACAAAAGTAGCAGTATCTGGCAATTGGTATAAACAGTTTTCCCATGTGATGACAACTGTATACAACAAAGTTTCCAAGGCGTTATTACAACAACATATTGAACTGGGATGGATAAATCTGTCCCTGTGGTTGATAGGCAAAGAGAGAGCTCCACACCTTCTGCCTTGACTTTTGCATCTTTGTCTCTCCAAACATAGGCAGATTCTGTCATATTTCATTTCCAGTTATGTACTTGTTTTGAATTCTGATTTGTTCTGAGAAATCAAACAAAAAGAGCAGAAAAGGAATACAGCAGGGAACCGCTGTTGCCCAAAGGAGATGAAGGATGCCTTAATCCCATGTTAATCCAGACACACAGGCAGCATCTCCCTCTGTCAGGGAAGGAACATTGCTTAAGTGAGCTCTCATGTGCCTTCCTCAGCTCGAGGATGCCAGACCTGCCTCAGAGGAAAGATCCACTGTGGCAGTATCCTGTCCGACCCGTGGCCACGTACTGCAGTGAAGGGGCACATGACTCTGAAGTGTTTTCCATAGGTGAATATGTTACGCTCATTTTTAATTACTACTGTAGGGTTTTAGACATCAGTACGCACAAATGCTTGCTGGATGCAAGCATTCAATTTCTCAACACATGCTCAGATCCAAGATATTTGCTACCTTGTAAAGTAGCTTTAAAAAGTATTCTATAATTTACTACAGACTGTCAGTGCTATAGTCCTGTACATACTCTAAACATCTATTGGTCTGAGCAGAAAAAGATCTTTTGGCAGTTTTGGGGGTTTTTAATCACTGGACTTTTATAAAAAATATGAAAAGAAATATTACAATCTACTATTAAATTTTATAGAATATTTTTGCCATAAATAAAAAAAAAAATCATGCTCATATAAAAAAAAAAAAAGTCTAAGTAGAAGAGTTAGAATATCTGACCTTTGGTAGAGGCCTCACCTATCTTCACTATCTGGCTTTCCAACAATTATAGCATTACATATTCTCATACATTAAAACCAGATCCGTTAATATAAACCAGAAATTACTTCCATGTGTTTCCATACAAAATATTCCCTCTTCTCATGTTTAATAAATTTCCTGTTTGAAGAGATGCAAACTGATATCCAGCAAAGCACTTAAGCACATGTTTAAACTCATGCACATTAGTAGTCTTCTCAATCAGGGTCTAAATGAGGCTGCCATCATTTCTCTCTGCTGGAGTCCTTTTCCTACATTAAGATGATGTAAAACTATGTTGAAAAGAGACAAAGCTTACTGCCACCATTTAATGTAGGTATTATTGGGAACCTGTAGTGGAGCAGCTTGAACAGATCTCCATCACACCACAGGAACGTTTCCCCCTCAGGTCCTGGATGACCAGAGATAAAACATGAAAATGGAGCTCATCCAGAAAGTCAGCAGTGCTGAATACATCAAAAGAAGCACACAGGTGATTCAGGATGGGCTATATCACCCTGCCACTCCCAGTTTCCCCAGAGACCACAAATACTGGAGTTGCATGAAGGGGAAGCTGGTTATGTCTTTTACAGTAATCTATCTCACCCATGTCTTGGCTTTCTTGCTGAAACATTCTTCTGATCAATATTCTGACTGAAATCAATCATTAAGTTTGTATTCATAATTGTAATATTTTATTCCTCATCTCAAAGCCACCAGTAGTAAAATCAAATCGAATTTCTGCCTCTTCTTTTTATTCCTTTTTCCTGCCTGGCCACATCTCTTATCTTCTCATCTTCCATTGATTTTCTTTACCCAACACATTATTTTACAAATAACCTGTTCTTTTTCAATATTCTGTCCTTTCTTTCCTTATTTCTTTCTTTCCTTGTTTTCTTTCTTGCTTCCTTCCTTTTCTTTCTTTCCTTTCACTCCTTCCCTCCTCTCTTCCCCCTTCCCTTCTTTTTCCACTTTCCCCTTCCTTTTCCCTTTATCTTCCACTTTCTTTTCCCTTTCCTTTCTCTCTTTATTTTCTACTTTCCTTTTAGCATCCACTTCTCATTTTCTTCTTTTCACTCTCTTCTATGTCATGAACTTTTTTCTCTCTACTATTAAAAAATAATCATATGTACACGTATAAATGAAAAATTTTAAAATGTCATTAGCTAAGATAATTTCTGGAGGGTTCATCCTTCTAGAATTTCTTCTTTTAGACAATGACAATTGTCACTGTTCACAATGATTTAAGAAAGCTGAGAAGTAAAACTAGAAAGATTGTATTAGAAAAATACAGAGATGAAGGCTCAACTTAGCATGCAAACACACATAGACACAAAATAAAATTCTGGTCTACGTAACTGAAAGTTCAATATAAATATTTGTATACTCTTCCTTGAGAATAAATAACATGAAAGTTGACATTCAGCAGTGCTGAATCTCTACACTTCTTTAAATTTGGGCCTTGAAGATATTTATGTTTTGTAAGAATAAACTTATAAAATTTTCTTTATGTCTTGCACGTTACAATAGGCTGCACAGGGAAACTTTGAAGTCAGTTGCTTGAGTATACTAGACAAAGCCAAAAGCTTAGGTACTGAAAAAATACATCAGAACTTATGGTTTTGATACAGAAAAACAACAGGTAAGAAATAAAGTAAAACCCATTATAAAACATTTTTGTGTAAGTGCATAAACTAATCCTCATGCAGAATTGACTTAAAATCTCAGGACACCTGATGCTTATTCTGGCAAATTAGATAACACAGTGGGATGCTAGATTTTGCAAATACCCAGTCATATTTGCTTTAGCTTGAGACAATTCATGTACAAGCAAACCTCCAGTTCTCAGTCCATCTTAAAGAGAAAACATCACACAGCTGTATTTTTAAGCAAACAAGGCATTTCGGTTTCTTTGTATGACTGAAAATTCTGAAACTTGAGGAGAAAATAAACCAGCATTTAGTTATGGTGTGACAGAGTCACTGTTATTTAGACACTTAAATAGCATCCTGTGGTGGTGCTGGGCAGCGGCAGCCTGCTGAAACTCTGTATTGAACCAAGGTGCCCTCTGAAAAGGGAAGCATTGTAAGGAGGCACCACCTGTAAAGAACAAATGCTACATGAAGACATAAAATTCAGCTTAATTTTCCAAGTAAAAAGCGTTATGTCTATACACAGACACTGCTCATTTGTAAACTTATATAAACCATATGGCTGCTCAGGAGTGAATACAGTCACATTCAACTCATTACCATAAAAAATGCAAAAGCAAGCTGACTTAGCTACTCAGTTAAAACAAAAATAATATAACATTTATTGTGAAGTTGAGACACTGCATGAGATAGCTTCATACTCCAGGACTATTTAAAGTATATTATACATGTTGCTATTGTCCAATATAACCTATCTGTCATTTTTCTCAATCATTTTCTCCACAAACCAGATATTTAAAATTAAAAAAAAAAAAAAAAAAAAAAAAAAAAATCCCATCCAATAGCTAGGTAGTATCCTAACACAAAACTCTTCACCTTAGGGACGTGGAGGAGCTAATAACTTAACTGTTCTCTCCGGTCTGCTCGTCAGATTGAAACTGCAGGACGTGTTACAGCCACATCTCTCCTTTACCCAGTAATCACTCCCATTTTGTGTCATACAGGCATATTCAGTGACTTTGTACAATATTCGCCAGAAGCAAAAGGCCAAAATATCCAAAAATGTGGGGAAAAAAAACCAGACATCCTTTAATTCATAAATAACAGGAATGCAGCCATGTTAAAGCTATTGCTATCGAACACCATTTCAGTATTGGATCATTGTTTAATCCTTTTGGTGAAAATAAGAAATAACTGCTAAAATGACATATTTAAAAATTGTCATGGGAACAAACCCACTCTAAAAGAAAAATCACACAAAACCTCCTGAACTTTGTGACTAAATATTCAAAATCAGCTAGGTGATTTTATCCATAAACATGGATATTTTTGCTTATGTTTTTGCTATGTGCAAGTTTGCTGAAGTCTGAAGATTGGTCTTACACCAGCCTACACGAAAGGGCTCAGAGGGAGACGTCAAGTCACCACTCTGCTTCCTTTGTCTGAGGCCAAATGTGTGCCTGGCCAATTTTTCAGTACAAATTTTAACATCCTGAAGGCTGCTCTAATTTGTACCAGTTGGCGAGGTTCCACAGGAGCTGTCTTTGTGGCCATCACTGACAGGGGCTCAGGAAAGCATCAGTCATGACTCCATGCTGACATTGGCACTGAGACAGAATACAGCATTTTCTGGCTCTTTGCTAGAAGGCATCCCACATGCAATTTTAGGAAAATATCAGATATCAGTGTGGTGTAAAGTATTCGTGATGGCAATTTTTCTAGAATTTTCTGTTTTAACTTGTTTATAAACCTATACAAGCAATTACAATTTGCATTTACTGTGTATTATATTAACATGCAGATAGTTAACATGGACATTGTTAGAAAGAGAAGGGCTGGAGACCTGTGGGGAGAGGGAGGTGTGCATAATGTGTAATATTAAAAAAATTTCATTTTGATATTTATTTTACATTTATTTCTCTCTCTTCATATTTCTTTGTTTTATGAAAGCAATGTCTATGTATCATGAAATGGATCTTCTTTTTTCTATAGACATGTAATTTATAAGATATAATTACAGAGCTGCTTCTGTGGAAAATAGTCATATTTTACACCTTTTTTCCTCCTGCCCACCAGGTAGTGATTTACTTTCTTAGCCACAGAGTATTCTCTTTCAAATCCATCATTCCCAGCTACTCATTTGGTGGAGCACAACAAGCTTTTTCAATCACTCCTTTTGCTGACCATGCATATGAGGTTGCAGAACTCAATCTTGTCCTCACAAGAGAACTGTTTTGGTACAGTTTTGATGTAAACTTGAAGTAATACAATCTTACATGAGGATGTTCTGATTCCAATACCACAAAACTTTTTTAAGTTTGTTTGCATCACACGGAAAGAGTTCTAAGCTAAAGTAAGCAAGCACTTCTCCTCTAATAAATGTGTTCATGTAGGAGATTATACCCATGTAACAGTTCAAATTATTTGTCTCCTGTTGAGACAAAGTCCTAGACAATGACGTGCTCCATGCAGACACAGAAGCAGCATCCAGATGACAGGACTCCATGTTCTCTTAATTGGTTCAGATAACATGGTTTTCTTTTATAATAGCATGTCTCTATTATTTGTCAATTTTTAAAAGGAAAAATATCTTTTCAGCTGAAATCTTACTATAAGTCATTAAGCTGCTAAGAACCCTTCAAGAGACTGTTACAAAGGCCTGGTAAGCCCCAGTCTCTCATAAAATTTCTGTAGTAGATAATTTCTCATATTAATATTTTCCATAGACATGACATGTTCTTTGTATTTTCAGACATCTAAGAAGCAAAACATTGCATGCCATGGCAGTCAGATAAGGCAACAGACCAAAAAGTCACTCCTGCATTGACTGCATTGATAGGTAGTTGGAGAGGAGATTCACAAAGTAGAAAATTAAATAAAAGCATGCTAGGGGAAAATTTAGGTTAGAAAAATAAGATTTTTCCCACCCAACAAGGAAAAGAACCCACTTGTCAGAAAAGGCTGCAAATGAATTTTAACATCTGAAAGAATGAGTTTTCTTAGTAACTCAGTGACAGATTCCTAGAATGAGTTCCCCATTAATAGATTATTTCCATGTACATTGAGGCAGTTTTGATTAAAAAACATTTCATTAACAAATTGGATCTGCAAACATTTGCATTACTTTTGTCTGGTTTGTCTAATCCTTGTGCTATGAACATTCAATTTTTTGCTTTCTATTTCAACCCATGAAATGTGAGGGTGAGTGGTGGTAGCTCATCATTTCAGAAATGCTCATGTTGTCTTTTCTACAAAGTAGAGGAACATAGCAGATGATGAAAGTTGAAGAACTACTAGAAATGGAATTTTTAGTCCAGGAAAAGGTGGGTAGCTGCTGATGACATGAATGCTAGAAAGAAAGTACTTATCACTTTTAAGAGTTTAGGTGAGAGTATAGGCAAACAGGTTTAGGTAACATTAAGCAATTGGTCAATTAAAAATATTTTGCTCATCAGGCAACCACAAAAGCCTTTCCTTAAAGCTGCCTTTGCTCCATACTTGCCCGTTCCATGGTCAAATAGAGATAGCAATTTAATTTTCAGTATGCCTGCAAAACTTCAGAAAGCCTTATTGCTTTTAAGTCATAGTGCCTGATATAAGTGAATATGTATTAACTTAAAAGGTTTTTTAGCCTCTTATTTGCCATGCCTTTGTTCTTGGTTTATCTAGAACTCAAATCCTTTAGTTCCTACTATAGTTCCTGAAAATAAATCTGCTTTCAACTGGGTTTGAGTATACATTGCACTTTCTATGATCAATTTTTCCTACACAGGGACACTACAGGCATCTGTCAATTTACAGAAGCAGTTTATAAAAATAAGTGATAGGGAGACACAAAAATGGGTAGAAGCGAGGAAATAATTTACCAGGTGACCAGAGAACAGCACTGCTTTATCTATTGCAGATGGCAGCAAACATTGATAAGGCTAATCGTGTGTTCAGCAGTCCTAAACTTTTCTCCCGACAGAAGATTGCTAGATGAGATCCTGGATGAAGAGGATTTTTCTCCTGGGACTGCTATATAAGGACTTATTCAATTGACATCTTATTTAAAGGACTAACTAGCTCTCTGTGTCTGTTTATCTTGCATTCAGTAGACTCCAGTCTAGCCGATTTACACAGATTCAGGTTTTCCCTTCCAGTCAAATTGTCTAACCACTCTTACAATGATTATTTTCAATTCTGATATCCAGAAGCCTTAAAGGCTAGGACATACAGCAATTACTACTCCACTTTACCCATAACAAGCTCTCATTCATGATGAGGAGACATTTTAAGGCACTGAAAATCTTTTCATATTCAGTTAAACAAATAATTTTTAAAGTAACTGTGATCAGATCAAATACATTATTTGTATCAGCATACTTTTAATGCACCATAAAGGTTCCTCAGAAATAAAAACTTTTAATACCTCTTTATATTTTGAGACATCGG
The DNA here is from genome assembly GCF_018691265.1 of Tyto alba. Lineage (NCBI taxonomy): Eukaryota > Metazoa > Chordata > Aves > Strigiformes > Tytonidae > Tyto > Tyto alba. Next base: position 13,911,762 of record NW_024881280.1, read on the forward strand.
AAGTATAAAAAATACACAAAATACAACTTCCATAAAAACAATCTAACAATTAATGACATGCTGATTACTATGGGAACAGGATGAAGCCAATGGAAATTGTGGATATTACTGTAATTCCAAGCTATCACTCAGTAGAGAAGACAGTTTTAGGGTTCAAATCCCTTAATTCCACACTTAGACAATGCCCTGCATTGCGTGCTTCCAATCTACTTACTAACTACTACAGACCACTTTTGTAACACTTTTCATTACAGGAAACATGGAAAACAAAACAGCAGATAGAAATGGGACTGGAGTGCATTGAGCTGACCCCAAAATCATTAAATGCTTATGACTTTGTTTAAAAAGAAGTTTACAACCTCAATTTTTGTTTAAGAAGAGGGAAGAGTAACAGTCCATGTCTCACAAAATTCTACTGTAAGAGAACTTCAAGAGTATGTAGGAGTTTGGCCCACGGAATTTACAGGATGACAAAGGAGGATTTTTACACTAACTCTGCATGTGCAGCTGGGAATAAGAAGAATCAACATCCACACTCTCAGCTATATCAATATTCTCCATCTTCCAAGACATGATTCCACAATGCTCCCTGAACAGAGCAATTTGAGGATGTTCTGTATTACCTAGCTGTAATATATTCTAAGCTTATGTAAACATACATGCATGCGGTATTTGTTGTATTGTATTGATTGGTCAGGGCTACCTCTAGACATGTAGAAGATAGGAAAAGGTTAACTACATTTAAGGAATGATGGTGCTGCCCAGCCTGTCCTTTCAGAACTGCAATACCAAGCAGTAGTTTAACCACAATCACACACACAAAGAAGCAAATAAATGCTGTCTAGGACTTAATTGAAAATAAATAGAAGTTTCCATCCCTATTTATTACAACAGATCTTCAACATGGATTCCTCTGACTGGACAAAAACAGTCTGCAAGACACACAGGAAGAGGTTGCTCCTCAGTCAGCTTCTGATTGCAGCATACCTTAAGCCCTGAGAGCTTACTCCCAGGCATCCAGCTTCACTCTGAAAGCTCCTCTGATAAATGTCTGATTTAATTTCTGGACAATTCAGCGGAAGCACAAACAAAGTATGTCTTTTATATTCTATTTCTGATTCAAAAGTTGTCTTTGACAAATCATTTAGAATTTTTCCTTTATTTTTCCTATCTGTATCCTGGAGTAATAACATTTCATTGCTGCAAAGAATCAAGTACTATTGAGTGCTGTATAAACGCCAAGTGCGGTGAGAAGAAAATGGAACCTGGAATGAAACCCTGGAAAAACAATACCACATGGGCAAGAAATGAAAGAATAGAAAAATGATGGATAATAAAGACAAGAAAACCAAGAAGAAATTAGTAACATGTAAGACAATTGCTTTAAATCTGCTTGTTTCCCCTAATTTATCAGTTCCTCTACATCAGGAGAAAGACAGGACAGATATTTGGTAAGCTCAAATTGCATTATGAAGCCATACCTAGCTGAAGGGGGAAAACGACTCTCCAAAATGTACATAGAGTCCTCTAGCAGATGAGACTTCATACACACAGAACTGTTGATACAATCATTTTAATGTTTACACCTAAATATAAGAAGATGTATTTCATCTCTACCACAGAGAAGGCTGCCTTTGTCCCATCTTTATGCAAGTCTGTTCTGACTATAATATGCTGGGAATAGAATAGTATTTCTACAAACTGCCACAACTATTGAGAATTTCCACTGATACCTGGAATTTCATTCACGTTTAGGATAAATATCAAATGTTTTTGACAGCATTAGGAAATGGATACCTTGCTCCACATCCAGTGAGAACAACATATCTAACTAAAAAAACATTGTATTTCTACCTTTTCCCCAAAGAAGAAAAAAGGGTGTGCTCCTAAATAGGTCTGTTTTTCAACATTGCACTGTCTGCTTCTCAAAACAATAAAGAAAAAGCCAGTCTCCTCTGTTTGCATAAGCAGAATATCTCTTTCAGCAGCTGCTCTTTCCTTGTGTGGGGTGCCTCTAAGCAAAAATGATCATTAAATAAATAAATCGTGCCTCTTTCCCTTCATCTGCCTCTTGCTCCTAAAATGTCTCATTTTTTTACATAATTGATCAGCGTTATTTGGATGAATGTGTTTGCACAGCTTTGGCACGCAAATGTGTATTTTTTCCTTCTCATGCTGGAAGGAACAGTTTATTTCAAGGAGTTAAACAGCCACAGGGACCCTTGAGATGTTCTACATCCTCTAGCTGTGGTATGCACTCTGCTAAGCTTTGAACGATACACTATGCAGCAGCCCCTTTGAGGATACGGCTATGTAAACCATCTTACAGACTCTTTTCCTACCTATACTAAAGGCCTAGTGTCTCTAGGAAAAAAACCTAACTATTCCTGTAATTGGAAAAAATTACTGCTAGAAAGAATCAACAACAGGAAAGGATCTAAATGAATAGGTAATCCAAACACGTGCCTGAAATTCCATCATTAATAATATAATTGGCACAAACGTTCTCAACAATGCTCCACTGTTAGTCACAGATACCATTGTTTACATTGTTGTGATGCTTAGATTAACACAGATGTAACTGTACCTTAAGTCTGGGACATTTGTGGCATGGCATAAGTCAACCTCCTGTCACACATCCGTTTATTTTGTTGCTTTCTAAAACAGAAGAGGGAGTCAGCAACAAAGATGCAGATCCCATATGTGCTGAAGTCCCAGAGCCACATGGGTTTCTTTTGGAAACTGGGATCATTAAGTGAAAAAAGCTATGAAATAAGCTCTTTAAACACAATAGCCAAATTCTTTTCCCAGTAACTAAGTGTAGCTCAGGAATTTTGACTCTCTTTTTTTCAGCTGCCAAATGAAGCCACAGTAGGAGTACATGGTTGATCTTATGAAAAAAACAAACACATCTGTACTAGTGCAAGTCTTTAATTTACCAAAAATCCCACATATTATTATTAGTGGAATCATCCCTTTTTCTCAGAGAATAGAAATTAGTAATATCCCCTGTGTCACCATGTGTGATGGCTCAGTGTAACTTAATCTTGTGATCTCTCCCTCTCAGTATATACATGCAGCCACGTAGAAACAGCAAAACATTTAGCTAAGTATGTGCAGCAAATTTAATTTGGACAAGGTATATTAAACCCCACATTTCCATAATTAATTTACATAGCACTTCACCTCAGGAAATGATGAGCTGTCAAGCCAGTCACTCTTTGCTTCTTCATTTAAAAACAGACATTTCATGACCACACTTCACTAGTTACACCATATCAGCAACACTTTACCCACTTCTAAAAGGTTCCACGTGAAGTTATCAGCTTTGTCTTGAAAGACAAAGGGAATTTTTAAATCTGCCAGACCAGATTCCCTTATTAACAGTCAGTTGGTTCTCTGTTATTATAAATTCTGATACCCATTTTTGTTACTTATGTAAGTATTATGTAACTATAACAAAGGGGGACACAGAAATGGTGAGTCAGGGAAGGAAAACCAATCAAGGATGAAGGTAAACAGCTTGGGGAAAAAATATTCCTAAAAGGTCTTTCCCTGACAGGAAAAACAGGCATAGGTTGTATGAAGGGTATTGGGGATCAAGGAATTGAGGGATCTATCTTCATTGACTGAAGAAAGGATTTCTGGATAGAAGACATTTGCTATTATTGGAAGATGAACAGAAAGGACAAAATACAGAACTTCTGTAAGATGAATAGACCCAAAGGAGACTGAAACACAGCATTCCAAATAATTTAGGAAAAACAACATTGAGGGCAAACATTTCCTTTATATAACTTGGCAGGCCAGTGCTAAAAAATGAAATGTGGATCTCTAGCACTTGGCAACAGCAGATGGCCAAAAATGGTCTTGTGTGAATAATATGCAGAGCAACTGTGAGTTTTAATTCAATTTATCACAAAAATTATGAAAAGAAACATTTCATACTTTGCCAAATTTTAAACTATTTTTCCCATCTGTTTTTCTTCTTTTTTTTTTTTGTTACTGCAGTCAAGAACTTTTAGCTTTATTAAATATTGCAAATCAAGCACTAACAATTACTTTTCTATTATAAAATATTATTCAAGCAACATAGAACTGATAGCACAATGCTGAGAATGTTCCCAAATGTCTCTTATTAATTTTGTTAGAAGGTAACTGATCGATTGTGGGACAGCCCTGGAACAGCAAGACTTGGAGAAAGTAGTCTATCCATCCATTATTATCAATCAATGCACATTCCTTGTCACACAGGCAAAGTTCAGCCAAACAATATTTATCAGTCCACCCAGGTTATCATGTCCCTTTTTTCCTAATCAAGAAATTTTTTCAGAGCGCACTAGCTCACCACCAGCTGTGGAAATACTTCCCTATGAAAGAAAAATATTTTTGATACTTTATTTCTGACACTTTTCTATGAATTAAAGCTATGATCCTTTTTTCCTAGAGAATACATCCTTCTGAAGCCAAAATACTAAAGATTTTGGGCAATCACAAGGCCTTTTCCATGCACCCACAGGTTTTGTTCTAACTTGAAATATCCTGAAATAGAACAGTGGATTAGAAATTGGTCTGCCTTAATGCCACTGCTAATAAGGAAAATATTCTCAGGTTAACAGACAATCAGCAAAGTTACAACTACTAAAACGCTGATCAGATAAACAGAACAGGACGGGCCTAACTCACATAACAAACCAAGCCATGTCTGGAAACTGTGTGGGAGAATTCTAGGTGGCGCAGACTAAATGCATGACACTATTCCTGTTAACAGTTCGGCAACGTTGCCTACCCTGAGACTTTAGTCCAAGCCTGGACCTTAGCAATGCTTAAGTATCCACCAAAAAGCAACTCAATAATATGCCATCTCTTCTTCTTTGTTTGGGCCTCCTCTAATGAAAGAGAAGTTTGTAAAAGATAAAAAAGGGAGTTAGTTGAGAGATTACCAGAGAAGAAAATGACATATCCAACAGCCTTCTCCATTAATTGCTGAGCAAATCTCTACCTCCTTTTCCACCATTTCAATTAGTTTTTAGTTTAGGCAAAGGAGCTTTACAGGGTTTCTGATTTTTTATAACGAGCAGATGTGAAAGAAGGATGGGTCAAAGACACTATTTCTGCCTCTGTTCTGAATGGTCTTTTATTTAAAAAGCTTATTTTCATCTGCAAGAATTATTCAATTATGAAAGCAAAAAGCCCACGGACTTCAACAAAGCAAGAAACTGGCAGATAATGTGATCTGGGACATGAAAGTTTCTGAAGCAGCACTGATTTTCATTATAAGATCTAGAAATCTTTAAGTCCTACGAGGCATAATTTCTTCACCATCCAATGAAAAATCACTTGTTTAATTTCTTTGCTTTCCCTTTGCCATTTCTTAGCCCCAGATTATTTCATGGAATCTCCTGCGATTTATCAGCTACAAGTAGCAAATCCTCACAAAACTTAACCCTATAGAAAGTCTGGTAGGAAATTATGGCTTTTTCAACTCAAAGAAAGGAAACTCAAAGAACAGAGACTGAAAAGAACTGAAAGTGTGGTGAGACACCAAAGTAAGGTCATTTTTAGGACATATTGATCAGGAAATTATAGACTGATTTCTGCAGCTTTGCATTGGTTGTGGGGAATGCCTTGGAAATGGTTGTTAAAGAGCAAATGGAAGAACGGTCAGTAAACCACATCAAGGATAGCCAACATGGTCTCAGGAAAGGAAGGGAAGGGCAAGTCTCGCTTAGGTGCTGTAATTGTTTAAACCTGTGGCTGCCAATACAAACACGGGGGATGCTGTGGATACTGTGCAATTGGATTTTCAGAAAACACTTGCCAGAATTCCTAACTGAGATTAATGTCTAATGTGCAAAGCCATAGCCTAATTCAAAGAGGGCAAAGGGGCCCTCACATCAGTAAAAGACTGCCCCTTGGGCAGGAAACAAGGCAATCCCCTGTAAATTGCAGGGAGGTTTCTGGTGTTAAGAGTTGGCCTTACTAATAAGCTTATAAATACCCTGTGAGATGGAACTGATTTGTACTTACACTTGGAGAGAATGAGTTATGATACTTCCAAAGGCACAAATAGAACATTGTATTATTAAGCATTAAGGTTAATTAATAATCAAGTTTAATTTTGCTAATTTTGTAAAAGTAAATTTCAAGATTAAAGAATCTCAAGGCAACAGGCACAGCTGTAAGATCACTCACCAAACCCCTACAAAGATTATTAGAAACATAGGCTTGAAACACAGCACCACAGTTTCCAGCCTGAGCCTCTGAGAAAAAAAAAAAAACAAAAGTTAGAGTAACTGTGAAGTTGTAAATAACTAAATTGTCATGTTAGCTACAGAACTAAACAGAAAAACCCAAACTTGGCTTGATCTGAAACAAAAGTTGAAAAAATAATTTTAAGGTGAAAAAATATTGGAGACTAGGAAAAGCAAACTGATTCAATCCTTCCAAAATGTTGTATGTCCAAATACTAGAATAAAAAAATCAAGATAACAAAGGTATGAGATAAGAAATAGGCAAAAATTCTTTTACCTGCTGTGCAATTGAAGCACTCACTCAGAATTAAGAAAACACATATCCTCTGCCACTTCCCTAGTCCCCAGGAGTCTGGCTTTAATAAATGCACTGTAAAGTTTTTTAATACTGTTGGATGTATTTCTTCTTCTATCCAAACTGTGTTCCCTGAAAAAACTGTTTATGTATTAGTTTAGATGGAGCAGAAAAAAAAATTACTTACTAACCAGCAGGGAAACAGCCTAGTCCCTGATTTAATTATTATTTTACACAAAGTACATCTAGTGAATGCTGACACCTCCATATTGGACTAGATGTCTTCCTTCCAACCAGAAAAATGTGAAGGTTCTGTGCAAACCTCCTCAACAGAGAGGAGACTCTCTAGGCTGGTGAACATCAACCAAGAAAGCCCCCAGCATTTTAAGTATCATTACCACTACTGGATTCAGACAGCTTCAATTCCAGGCAAATTTGGTGAACCACTTCACAGATTTCATCTGTCTGGTTATCATAAAAATTTACTCTCATTCTCCCAGAGCAGAAAATATGAAATACAACGTGTAAAGTATTAGCAGTTTTACAAAGAGTGATCTATAGGTATACATCTTAAAGATGATCCAGATAAATCAGACTTTGTGCTTAATTTCTGCAGAATCGCCAAAAAATTTTGCTTTCTCAATCTGTAAAATGAAAAAACAGCTAGTCATGGTAATTGCCAGAGACACTTGTAATGATAAATGAAACAATTTTCATTCTGTAATACTTTCACAGATCATTAACTGGATTGTCTTGTACTCATTTTTGTAGGTTAAAACATGCCTCTGATGCATTAATGTCCTTTCTTAAAAAAAAAATTAAGGCCTGATCCTGTATAAAGAAGTAGAGGTAACACAGGGGAAGACACAGACCTCAGTGGTTTAGGAGGATTATGCTGTCGTTCAGTATGACTTCTTTACAAGGTGGGAACACCTCCACTCCAGCTCTCACTACTAATAAGAGAATAAAATACCCACATTTCACCAAATCTGCATCCTGATAAAAAAAGGCTGCAAAATATCAGACACAGCAAGGAGCTCTGTGGCAGCTGGTTCAGTGTTTTGAGAGTGCTGCTCAGCAACAACTCAGCTCTTCCTATTTACGCAACAGGACTAAAACAAACAGGAGTTTGTATCAGTGATTCATTTGCACCTTGAAGATTTCATTGAAACCTCCATCTCTCCTGGTTACACCCAGCCCTTCCATCTCAATGACCCTATAAAGAAATAAGGCTATTGCCACAAGAGTTTGTGACTTACTTCTCAATGCATTTTGCACAAATGCAGTACCACCTTTATACCGCCAAAACCACAAAACTCAAATTGGTGTAAATCAGCAGCAGGTATTCAGGAAACAAAAGCAAACATTATGTGTTGCATATTTATACTACTACTTTTTTTCACATGCAATCAACTACATGTGAATGAATCCTCATGTTAGAATAACTTTTTGCAACACCTTAGATTGGGACTTCTGCCTCAAATTACAGTGAAGGGATTAACTGAATGAAGGACAAATTGATTTTCTCTACACTATAGAAAATACCAGTAACAACGGAATGGTATTTGGCAGAACAACAGAGAAACATGCAGCTACACATACATCACAATGTGATACAGTGTTTACTATTTGTTCACAGAAGGTATGTCATAAATCATGAATGAATGTAATTGCAGCACTATAATTACAGCACTATACTTTAGAAAGGCATGGTATTGTGATAATTTATAGATTACTTAAGAAGTAAAAACCATGGCAAGCTATAGAATTCTAGAGCATCAGGTCAGCAAATGCAAAAATGGCAAAAGATGATTTTAAAAAAGGATTTTAAAAACCTCAGTGGGATAGCTGTGAATCCAGATTTTATTTAACACAAACCACTAAAGCCTGGGGAGAGGAGTTCCTCAGGATGGTCCTGGTTTTGGCATGGTTTTGGATGGTCTTTGAATAAGACACATGGAGTATGTGTTTTCCTGTAACAAAAATTAAGTTGGCAAATATTTTTTTCCTCAAACAGGAGAGAAAAAATACCACATTCAGAGTCTGTATCTCAATGGCTGGAATAATGGAATCAGGTAAGTGACCGCTGCTTGAATCAATCTTTACAGCACACAGCAAATAGTAAATACAGGCAAATGGCAAGTTAGGGGCACATCACGAGGTCACCCCTCCAACTCAAGAGAATTTAGCTTTGCATATTGCATGGTTCTTCTCATTGCTACACAGACATATGCAGAGATAGCCTAGCATGGACGTTAAGTGTCATATATACATTACAGCCATGGGTATTATAACTTAAAGCACAAGCCTCTAATTTCATTAAACAGCTTGTGAGAATGCTACACTATGTCATGTAAAATTTAAGCTAATGTTTTAAATTAGCAAGCACTACGGCTCTTACATTGTGTTTTTTAGGCCTGTTAAACTGTCACACAGAAGGATGGCAGTTACCTCAAAGAACAGGGTTATTGTTCAGTTGTTTATAACTAATCAAGCACTATTAACAACCTTTCTGACCTTCACTAAATTATAGCCAGTTTCTCATATTTAGTGTAGTATTTACAATTATTAGTCCTGCTTTTCTTGCCACCTACAAGAGCTCAGAACAACTACATGCAAACCAATACTGGTACGGCTCCAGCAGCGTCCTAGCCATCAGTGTGCTCCACACGATCGTCCTCAACCCCTTGCTGCCAGAAGCACCAGTACTACAGCCACATCCATCTTCAGAGGCCATCCACAAAAAGTAATTTGGTCTAGACCTGTCTGTTTGACATTAACTGCTAGAACTTGGTGTTATCTCAACCAGTTCAGCTTCTCTCCTTACACTATTAGGATACCCACCTTTACCCAGCTCCATGGCTCCTCTGAGCCTTGTAACAGGGACAGCAAAGCAGTTCCTCGACAGATGACGTGCAAGTGATCCCACCTCCCATTTCACACTGGCAAGCCTTAATCTGTTTTAACAGTGTCACTCGCAGCTTTGTTCTGTGGGATGATTTTCTTTTCAGTCCCCTTTTCACACAAATCATGATACAGATGACAAAGGATGTACGATGAAAGTCAGACAGCCAGGTAGTTTTGTGTGTGAATGAATAAAGTAGGGCCAATAAAAAAAAAAAAAAAAAAAAAAAAACCACTTGCTAAAATTCTGTGATTTTTGTTCTTTCTTTTCGATATATTTATCATTAAAAAGGTTCCTCTGTGCTAATGTGGATGTAGATGGAGTAAGAAATCAGGCATTCTCAAATTTATTGGGGTAAAACAACTCTAAGACTGTGTCTGCTTAAAAAGCTAATGTCACTGTTAGTAAGATTACTAATTATGGTAATGTGCCTTTGGATTTAGATGAGGAAAACAGCACTGGAATCAGTAATATTTCCACAAGTACACATTTTTAAAGATGCTCCATGTAACTCCAGTTCAAGAACCACTGGATTAGAAAGCCTAATTCTTCATTATTTTTTGGCATTTGAAAGTACTAAACACAAGTCTCCTGAGAAGATGCAGTGTAACACTTAGTCACAGATTCTGTTGCTGAAAGTTTTTAAAAGCATGTAATGAATTGGTAATACCACTTCAGATCATTTGATAAGTATCTTGCAGTATGACATGATAGAAAAAGGAAAAAAAATGGGAAAAAAATAATAAATTTTCTACAAAGTTCTCTCTAAAATAAGTAACTTCCATTGGAAGCACAGATCAAAGGATGAATTTATAACAAGACACAAAAAAACTGTAAGTCAACACAAGTAGAGATGTTTAGACATCCTTCTTAAAGGCCAGACGCAGAAAACCAGCATCCAGCAACAGAACTGCTCCAAGCGGCCTGCAGTCCCAAATGGACTCTTTCAGTTCAGCACATCCACCAATCTGGTTATCCCCGGTTTCCAATTTTATGTAGCAAATATGCACAGTAAGAGCTGGGTACAAGGCAGGAAGCACACTACATCGTGAAACACCTATCAAATACAGTCATCATCTCTTTACAAAGAAAACTATTCAACCTTGGAGAAAACTAACTCACCCTGAATTACCTTCTCAGCCCATCCCTGACTTCTGTGTAAGAAGTAGGTCTGACAAAAAAACTCTGCTGAGCATTAATCCCCTGTTGACAGAACTGTCATATTCAGTCAAGTACATTTGATTCTGATACCAATTTGGGCTCTGTAAAATACCGATGTTGATAGTTAGAATTTTCAGCCATTAGATTATACTCCTCTACTAGCAACATGTTTTCTACTGAAAATTCTAACTGGTTCTCTGAATTATAAAGGGAAAAAAGTGAAACGGGAAAATACTGTGGACAAAGATGTAATTAAAGAAGGTTCTGGTGACAACAGCAAGCTCAGAAGCCTTGTTCTTCTGGTTACTTATGATGTCATCATTCCCTCAGTGCACAATGTTTATAAGACTTTACTTCAGGGCCTATCATTTATTCTATATATTAACATCTAGAACTATAACCATGATATAACCTAGTCATTGGGAAAGGCCACAAACCCTGCTATGGTATGTTTCGATGCCAGTGCTGCTGCTTCACTGCATCTGAGACAGAACCACAGAAAACACATGGCTTTTAAAACTGATCGCTGAGGTAAGTCAGAAAAGCACTGCTAACTGAAGGTGCACTGAAGTAACCGATAGTCCTGTACTTCTAGTGCTGTGCATTTTAAAAAAAGTGTCTGCAAAGGATGTGAATTACCCTGTATTGCCGCCACAGCAGGCAAGTCAGTCCTCTTGGAGATATGTCTCAGTAAAAATATTAAAAGGTATGGACTGAAGTTTAGATATTAGGTTTTGGTTCCAAGCTATTTTTCCCATGTGGAAAACCAGAAACAGATGTGGAGTATCTGTTTCTGATTTCTACTGCAGTGTATGGATCAGGAGGAACTCCACTGAGTAAAGCCAGATTACATCTAAGTGAATTGCCTTGTAAATATTGCGGAGGATGTGGAATTAGAGCCCTGAAACTTGTTTCAGACCACAAGATCTCCCACTCTCTCTAACGTCTCAATAACAAACCTCTCATACCTCTATTTCCAAAATGGAAGATGGTATTCCCAGTCAGAACTAACACTGCCCAGAAGCAAACAATTATTTTTGAAGTTTAAAAAACAAGGTGTTTTTGTTTTTGTTTCTCCAAAGCCTCTCCTGCCTGTTTATCCATTACCTGGCATATTGCTAAAGAAAATGGCATTTGAAAAAAAATGTATGGTATCGGAAAGTCAAGTTCTTGCATTTGACAGAGTATCTGCTATTGCCTTTTGAGAATCTTTAACTTTAGATCCAGGATGCTAGAAATGCCATACTATGATTTGCTCTACATTAAAAACTAGTAACCCTTCCAAATAAAATAATATTTAAACCCCTGCAAGATTAGAAAATATATAGGGAAAACTCTCAACACTGATGTTGTTCAGATATAGGCTTAAATGAATACCATTTTTCATGGTCTAGATAGGCAGTTAAAATAAATACATGTGTCCATGCAGAACCATTACTGTGCCTGGATCTTCCTGTGCATAGACAGCACAGGGTTTTTTTTCCCCTGCCTTTTGAAATCTACACTTGAGAGATTTTTAAATTATTACATCGGGAGGTCTTAACCTGAAAAGGTTTCAGCAGCCGGGCTGTCCGGGAGGCGGCAGGTGCAGGTGACGGTACAAGAAACGGCACTAGCGTGGGGAGACAGGCGGCGAGGGCCGTGGGAAGCGCTTCTCATGAGGAAGCGCCGGCAGCCGGCCCCCCTCGGGCGCTGCCCGGCCAGGGGACGGGGAAGGTGCTTCTGCCCCGCCGCGCCCAAACCGAGGGAGCTACTCCTGAGGGCTTGCCACGCGCCGCGCCCTCACACACACCCGCGCCCCTCCCCGCTCCCGCCTCCGCCACGCGCGGCGCAGCGGCGGTGCACGGGCGCCCTCTGCTGCCCGGCCGCGGCAGCGCCTCCTCCACGCAGCTGCCCGGCGGGAGGGGGTGGCGGGCGCGGTGAGAGGGGGGAAATGGGGGATATGCACGGCACGGAGAGAGGGGAGGGATATGCACGGCAGGGGCGAGCGGCTGTCGGCTGTCTGCAAGGGCGTGGCGGGGGCCGCTTCAGGGGAGGCGGGAGTCGAAAACAAAGACTGCCAGGAGCTACCGGGCTTAAAAGTTAAGAATACACCCATTTTCTCCCCAAATAAAGGGTAAAACTGTTGCAAATGAGAGGTGAAACTGCCACTGTGGCATTAAATAGCTCCCGACGCGCCATTGCGGGTCGCCTGCCTTGTGATGCCTCCCGCCGCTCGGCTCCGTGCGTGGGGCCCGGCTGCCCACGCAGGCGCTGCTCCCGCGCCCGCCGGGGGCGCTGCGAGGGGCCGAAGCGGCCGGGCCGCCCTCACACCCCCTCAGGAGCAAAGAGAAGTTTAGGGCTCTGGCCTCTTAACTTGCAGGTAAGTGCATCAACCACACACACAAAAAAAAAAAAAAAAAAAAAAAAAAAATAGAATTCAAGTAGTAAAAGTGTTCAAGCAATCACATGGTTTGCATCTTCTGCCTCCTCCATACCAGCAAACCTGCCCGGTGAGTACAATACAAACTGCCCCCTCTCATATTCGCCAGATCAACTGTTGTTGCCGTCTTAACCTTGATAAAGGGACCGGGCGAGCAGAATGATTATGGGGAACAAATTCTCATTCCTAACGCTGTCCCCCCCTTCAGTAAGGCGGAGATAGCGGGCGGGCAGCCTCCTACCCTGAGTGGGTGTGGAACGAGAATAAACAGTATCGGCCCACAGTGTTTAATCCAGTTTTACAAACAAGTCTTAAATTTTTAAAAGTATTTATGACATTAACAAAAATAAACTAATAGGTCACTTTAGGAAGGCTGTATCTGGACAGTGAAAATACTGGAACCTTTGAAAAAGAGACCCAAATTCTTTCACTCACATCAGTTGTCTTAAATAGCGAACTGAGATGAGGCTTCATATTAAATATCATTATTTTAATGGTTTTCAACAGGAGGAAATGGAAAACATTGGTGAAATTAACCTGACAGATGAGGTAGCAGAGCTGCAATTTTAAAAGTAATATCCTTCCACAAGATCCAAGAAAAACTAAATAGTCTTGTTTTTCTGTAGGCTCCTTATTTTATTTTCTGTTGCTTTGACTGGCAAACCCAAATGTTTTAGCATTAAATTTATTGCTGAGGTTAAAAACATGATTATTTCATGAAGATTACATTGGAGATGCATCTCATACCTCTAATAGCATATTATTAACTTTAGAAAAAATGTTTATCCAGCTGTTCTTCTTACTAAAAACTCAGTAGATCAACATGACAATTATAGCTATGCTTTTTTCCAGTGTTTTCTGAAATTAACATTCACAGAAATTAGCAGTTGTGCAAAACATTTTACCTTTGCTAAATCTACAATTTCTGATAAAGATTCCAGTGGAAAAATGTCGAGTGAACATCAGTCAGAAAGATATTCTGCTTCTACTATATCTGTGTAACTATTTTATGATTTTCCTCATTGATGGTTACTGTGACCTGAAATGTGATTGGACCCTATGAACTAAACACTGAGGAGAAAAGGAAATTACGTAAATGTGTATCTCTGGTTTACTTGGGGGTTTTGAAAATATCTTCTTCATGAATTTACTGTGTGAATTCACACACTTGTTATTTACATTCCAACACTTACATTTCTGTCTATCAGAAGAAAACGCAAATTTACTCCAAACCTCTCAATGACCCATTTTAAGATATTAATCAGATCTGCTAATCAGTAGCACAGACTTGCCTGGAGGTTGCCAGCAGATAGCAAATCTCTTGACAAGCCTGAAATGCAGGACACTTGCCAAGGTAAATACTATTTAAGATCCTTCTGGTTTGTGTAAATGAAATGGTCATTAGAGCAGTTTCAAGGATTCAAGAGGAAAGAGTGAACATTAAGAGGACCCTGCTTGCTACCTGAGTCACCTAAACACCAGAGCATGGTTGTATCAATAACTTAATTGCTTCAGACGGGGAAAAACAAAAAATAAAAAGTTCAGTTTTCTTTCCTATATAGTTATAGCATAGAAAGGAACTTTCTCCATAGCTAATGCAGTCCTTTACCCCTGCTATAACTATCAATGCAAATGTTTGCTATGGCAGGAACTGTATTATGGGGTTTTATTCTAGACAATAGCTGTCCACTTCTAACTGGACTGAAATAAATTTATTATAATCCATGTAAACAGCCTTTCAGTGGTATTTAATATTGTAATTAAGGCTGACCACTGCAGCTCTGTTAAGTAGTGATCTGTTAACTAGAATAGTTAAGTAGAACTAGTAGAACTGTCCCAAGAATAATCAATAAGGATTTATGCAGAAAAATAAAAGGGGTAGATGTTGTCTGGCTGGAAAACATAACTGAGAGAAGATAAGAGGAACATGAAATACCTGAACTACATGTCACATATGACAAAAGAGCGACATTACAGAATGTTTTTCTTGGCCTTAACTAAACAGATGCTTTTTCCAAAAAATGTTCCTTAATTAAAATGAAAATAAAATACCAGTATTCCCTTGATAGAAAAAAAAAAAAAAAATCCAATTTTTGTAACCAATACACTGCTGACTATTTCTTTTCAGGTTTGAATTATCTACTTCATGCATGTATATAGTAGGATTGTCTTAACAGGTACTGTAAAGCTCCTTAGCACAGGAGAGTGTGGCATCAAAGAGCAACTTTGTTAACCTTGGAGGCTTCTTGATCCAAGATTCTGACTAAGGCTGAAGTTGTTTAGTGAAGATTGAAATTTTGTGGGCTCCACACAAAGAGAACATAACGTTTTGCATCCCACACACCAGGATTCATGCAAATATAAATATGGTTATTTCAGACTGCAGAAGGTACAAACGCTTTAACTTCGAGCATTAGAGAACAGAATGAAATACTTGTGCTCACTCTGAGCTTATCCTTTCAGCAGGAAAAGAAGAAATAATCAGTTTACAGGAGGGTCTCTCTGCACCTGCGGTTCAGTTGCAGCAGTCCATCATCTCCATTACCTTTGGAAGTAGACTATTTAAAGAATGTCGAGCCACACTTACGAAAAACTCTGAATGCTTCCTGTGCTGTCTCTTTGCCTCAGTCTCAACCAGGGCTGGAACCTAATAACTCGGAACCAGTGATTTCCTGGCAGAATATTATATTTCTGCTTACAATCATTCTTTCTGGGAATTGAAGTAGTGCTGTGGAGAGCACTGAATCCCTAACTGTGCAGGCTGGATTAGATTTACTATAATCCAATGTTTAAAAAAAATATTTACCTTGCTTTAGTGGAATTTTAGCCATTTCCTTTATTACTCCGATAATACTTTAGAGATAGTTCTAAAGCTGGACAGGAAGAAAGAAAAACATGTTCCAGGGTAAACTACAGAAGTCTATATAAAACATTACTTTTTCCAGCATTCTTATATATGTATGTATATATTTATATATAATTTTTATATGTATATAATATAAAATCTATTATGAAGAAATAGTTTAATGCAAATATTTAAATAAAACATGTTGGAGCCACGCTATTTGGCATTATCTGATGAATATAGGTGGTTTTGCAATGTACTGTTGATATGAAGGCAACCATAAGGTTAATCTTCCAGGTTTCTAACACTCCAAATCTCCTTCACAAGAGACAATGTAAAATGCATTCCAATTTTTCTATTCTTATAATAGATCTATGGAGATCTAGCAAGCAACAACTTACTTTAACCAATCTTGAAATTATTTGACTCGTATCAACCTGGATGCAACTTGAAGATTTATAAATACCAGTGTAAGGATCAAAGTTCATTGTCACCATGTCTGGCTAACACAGGCAATTATTAAAATGAAAGAGAAAACTATTTGTGCCAGAACTTGGACCCCTTATTAATTCAAAGTTCTATGTTTAGAACAGGACAAGGAGTTACAAGACACAATATTTTGAGGCTTTATTTTCACTCACTTTATTCCATTCAGGATTTCAAATAGAAATCCTAAGCTGCCACAGGTTTTGTTTTTGTGTGCACAGTTCTTCCACAAACAGGGCAGAAATTACTTTCAGACAGGAGTCATTATTTAAATAACACATGATTCCACCCAGTTACAAATACACTGGCTGAGCGAGAAAATTAAGGGGGAAAAGACTTGGCACATGTCACCAGTTTAAAGGATTATGAAATGCAGAAAAAGTTCTAGAGGATCTGCAAACCCAAAACACCACAAAAGTCTCTTACCCATAGCTAATTATGCTGCTATGTTTAATGACAAATTTTGCAAGCAAACCATTTGGCAAGAGTTTCATCCTGAAGAAATGAAAATAGCAACAGTAAAACTTAGTAGTTTTATAAAATCATATATGTTTGAAGAGACACATAAAAATTAAGTGATGTGTTTTTTCCTCAAAAAATTCCTTCTAATTGATACCAAGTGGAAATGAGAGGCCACTCAAAGGACTCATAGCGATTCAAGTTCCCACCTTTCTCAGGGGTAACAAAGAGTTCACAGTCATTCCTTGAAATCCAGAGTCTCACAGAATTGGTCTTAGGTCTCTGTCCAACCTGGGATTCATTTGTTCTTGGCTCATTGTCTTCAGGATGATCATTTCTCTTCCGCAGAAACAGGGCAGATTAGAACCACCTTCATCCCTGTATTGCTTGCTGGCCTGAATCCCCACCTTGTCACTTTGATCTCACATGCAGAGCCTCTTTGAGGCAGTTTACAGCCTGTCTGTGTATTTCCACGGGCACTATGCTTTCATAGCACCTGTTTTTAGTAATCTCCTTGAGTAAAGCTGAGGACATAATTAGGTCCTCCATGGAGTCTGATATGCAGGAGATCTAAATACCTCCTTACCAGGACAGAATAGTAAGCCTGAAATTAAAATATTGACAGTCTCTGGGATTTTGTAAAATGTAGTCTTCCCCTAAACTTTCCATTTGGCCACCGTCTTCACAAGAGATTACATAGCAGTGGGTCCATTAAAAGCATATTTATATCTTCTATATAAAGAAGTGAAGTCCGTCAGAAGACCTCTGAAGTAGAAGTAAGAAGACTTCACTCATCAAAATTATTTCCAGATAGTTGGGAAGTTTATTTCTTATATGGATTTTAGCATTACCAATACTAGAGAGCTCCAGAAGATACAGGAATTAAGGAATACCACCAAGGAACTAAAGCTGTATTTCTCAGCTCTTGATGATTCGTAATAAATCGTAACAGTATTATATTTAGTTTTCTGCTGTTCACTATCATTTTTTTTTAAGATTTCATGGAAAATTATGAGACTCATTCTGCCTTTTGGAGACCCAGTCTATCATAAATCCTTAAACAGGCACATTGGTCTATTTAACAGACTGCTGCTTTCATTTTTCTTGTGCTTCTGCATTTGGGATGGAGGAACTTTCAAGCATCAGGACACACATTTAGCAAAGGCCACCTGGTTAGTCAATACTAGAGGATCTGCCAACAAGGCTGGACCTGCCCAGTCAAACATTCTACGTACTGTAGATGGAGATAGAGTCCCGGTAGTGCACCCTAAAAACATGCTGAGGAAGACTGTCTCAGTTATTCCTACTTCAGGTAAAAGTAAACCCATACGTGGAATTACCTTTGCCCAAGGACCCGGGTACGCTTGGTGGGCAATGCAGAAGGACGGCGAAGTCCGATGTGTAACTCCATTTAACTAAGCAGCTAACAGTAATTGTAGCCACATTGTGATATTCTGTGGTAATTGCCAATAAGAGTGGAACAACAGGGTGAAGGAATAGGTCACTGAGCCTTCTTTGTCCAAAAGATCTATCCAAATATTAAAGCTAGCCCCAGTCCCAAGTAATTTCCTGAAAAATAAAGGAACTTATCACATTTCTGGCAATTATTAAGATATCCTTAAGGAGATTTGAAGCATTTCTTTCATTCTTCAGACTTTGATTCATGCACACAACAGTGGGTGAGTAGGAGGACGCTGTGTATAGACACTACATACACAAATAATCTTGGTTTCACCTTATCTTAGAAAAACCTGCCCCATTTCACCACTCAGTAGATGAAGAGTCTGTTCCTTGACTTTACCCTTCTTTTTCTCAGTTCCCATTGCTTCTGCCTTTCCCTGATTCATAAGGAAAGTGGATTGCCTGTGAGATTGCAGTGTCACTAGTTCCTGGAAATATGCCTTTCTGTTATGACTGCAGGTGAAGAATTTACCCTCTGAAAGGCTTTTAATATTTGATAACTTTTTTTGACTAAACTGAATTGGCAGTCAAAGCAGCAAAAGTCCACCCTTATAGCTGGCAATAATTAAGAATCTTGCTCAAAATTAAGAATGTTGCAGACAAAATACTATGGATTCAAAGCCAATAACCCACAATCTCACTGCAAAGGCTGACTTCATCATGGCCTGCTCATGTGGCAGGGAGGAGGCAATGCCCTGCTGTACATGTTTTGGAGCTATAGGTACCATTCCATGTTTGGGCAGCTTTGCTCAATTGTGAAAGAACAGCTTCTGCCATGCCACATCTCATTTACGCCAGGATATGTATTCAGAACAATTCATAGACTGACACAGAAGGTTCATTGGCACATTTCAGAAGGATTCCCTTTTGTGCTTTCTGAGAAGCCTAGAAATACATTAAATTAAATCTGTGAAGCTGTAATAAAGTCCCATCTATGGATGGTTACTTGCTCACCTATGTTATGATGATAGAGATGCAAAGTTTCTGATATTTCAGGATACTTTAGTCACCTGTCCAAAAAAAAAAAAAGCTCAAAACTCTAAGCACAACTGCTTCGTAACAGTATCACCAGCTACAGAAAATCTTACCATACGCTTTTTCTTGTCAAAGGCACCTTGTTCCACAAGTTAATTCATCTTCTGACAATGAACAGGGCAAATAAAAACAGAGCCCAAACTGGAGTCTATCACAGCAATTTCAAACAGGACCAAATGAATTAACATAATCCACATAATATAGCCATCAAAACCTGCATGAGGGGACCAGAGTTAAAGTGTCACTTATGATAGGGAAAGCACAGGAGCATCCCAGATTAAAATTTCTAAATTAATATATGCCAGGATGTTTACTCTCAAAGTTCAGCAATGGAAAACTGACAGGTTAGGAGAGACTTCAATCTTGATCACATAATACACATATATTTTTTCTGTCTCATAGGTTTTTATCTCCTAGTTCCAGTATAAATATGTCTTCCAAATTATCTGGAAGGCTGAGGAACAGCTGACAAAGTGAGTTTTCTTCTGTGCATATATAAAATATTTATGAAAAACCAGTTCAGCCTCTGCTTTCTTTCTTCACACAAAGCAAAGGTAGATAACCAGCCTTCAGGTATAATTTGGATCACAGAAAAATTCCAGCTGTGTTAGTTTGAAGGTCATCCTTTGAAAACTATGTGTAGTATGCGTCTTGTATGCTTCTGTACAAAATTATTA
The DNA here is from genome assembly GCF_018691265.1 of Tyto alba. NCBI lineage: Eukaryota > Metazoa > Chordata > Aves > Strigiformes > Tytonidae > Tyto > Tyto alba. Next base: position 13,931,762 of record NW_024881280.1, read on the forward strand.
CTTTCCTTGGATTTGTTAGCATGTCCTAACTATCAACCGCAACTCCTGTTTTGCTTGGCAAGCTTCCCGACAGTCACCAGATGTTTTCTCCCTCCTATCTCTTCAGTGAACAAATGACTTCCAAATGATATCCATCTCTCCTTGAACACAGGGTGACTCCTTTTGTCCTGGGTTCTCTTCTGAGCCCTTGTGTTTAGAAACTTGATAAACGAAAAGGACCTCTCTTCAGAGACTGTGCACACTCTAACTTTGTGTTTACAAAATTATGCTGTGGACCACCAAGGCTAATAGTATAGCCAACCAGGCTTACCTCGAAAGCGTTGGGAGACAAGTGTCTTAGTTATGAAAATCTGTAATTCAAAATGGGTTTGCATGGCATGCTTCTCTGCCCCATAAAACTGATTCAGTTTACTTGCTTGAAAGCTTTACATTTGGTAAGTGACCTGGTGCTTGCCACATACTGTCTGACAACTGCCAACACAAACTGCTAGGATTTAAAGAACATGCATAGATCATCTGATGCTACTTCCTTTTGTACTTTCATAACATGAGGTAACATAGGAGATGGAAGAAAAATCAAGACTTCTCTAACTTGTGCTGAGTTGAAATATTCCAGTTAAATTAAGTCATCTAGCTTTCTCATGCAAAAAGTCTAAAAATAAACCAGACATTTTTCAGAGTTAACATTCTCAACCAGACACAAAAACCCCCAGAAGTATAATCTGGAGAGTATTTTTCAATTAGCACTTATTACAGTTAAGGATCCTAGACATCTTTTAAGACTTAGCCGAACTCTCTTTATTCATCCAGAAATCTTAGTTAGTTAAAAAATATACTTTTGCAGTCTCTGTTTTTGAAAATTGTGTTCGATAAAGTAAAGTAGGTATGCTTTCAGAAAATGATATATTTATTAGCACTTGAAAAGCATGTATTTCAAGGTATATTTGAAAGATAATCTTCTACCAAGTACTTCTCTCTCTCTCCAAGCAATTTGCAACTATGAAAATGTGATCTGCAAAATGAGCACACACACGAGGAAGGAATTTGTGAAGAAAGAAGGAATCTGTGTATCTTACTCTTCTTTTTCAGCACAGAGAGTTATGACTGTTCAAACCAGAGTACTCTATTCTCCTACGTAGCCAGTAACTGTTCCAGGCATTCTGGTATTAGCAGGACTTCTTATAACCCTTCTCAGAACAGGCTGTACCAGCGTGTTATCCAAAATGCTAGACACACAGAGACCCTAATAACTACAAAGTGAAGTTGCAGTAAATTAAATAGTATTAGGCACAGACGCACAGCACAGAATGTAGTGTAGGAAGAGCACAGACAGCTTGCTGGTCCTGGCTGAATGTTGAGCATTTGCCTTAGCGATGTCTTCTGTGTTGACTCAATGGTTGTCCATGGCCTCTCCCTGTATAACATGCATCTGCTGGCCTGGAGGTCCCAGTTATCAATAGAAACCTTTGTAGACCTTAGACCTTGGTGAGAAATCCTCCTTCAAGGATTTTTCATTGCCAGACATTCTCTACAATGGTTCCAACACTACCATTTCAGCTGAGCTGGTGGGCTCTTTCTGTCTCAGAAGAGCTGCTGTTCAGTAAATAATCCGGCCAAAAAAAAGGTATTATGAGAGAAAAAAAAAAGAGATAATCACCCATGAACATGAACAGTGCCATCCAGCACAAAATACAAGCCCAGTGTCTAACTGGTACACTCTGTGACACTAAAATTTAGCAATTATGTTAGGCATTATTTTTAAAACCCTTTACCAACATTGACAAATCCTAGCCACAGTGTTGTGAGTGACGGACATATTGTGAAACTAGAAAAAGGTGCAGAAGAAATAAAAAATTACTTATCCAGACCACAGACCACAGAGACAGACAGTGTTTCACGCTTAAAATAAGAAGCAGCAGAAATTCCTGGATCTCAACTGCATAATCAACCAGAGATTTTCTTTGCACACATACAACCAGAATACACAGGCAAATATAAACTTTACAAAATGTGTGTTATTACTGATGTATCCAATGCTCCAATGCACTGGCCATCCATATATTTCAGTTTTTCAGAGGGTGATTTTTAGTGCTGGTAAAAATTCAGTCCTCTGTCCATGCAGACAAAATCCTGAGGAGCAACATTAAGGATATATGTTACATGTCAGAGAATCATCTGCTCTTCGATAATATTTTGCCTGCAGAAATGTAGCCATTTCTGTAAACAGGTAAAATTCTGACATATAGGTATGTTCAAGGAGAATCTGATATGAAAGTAAGCTTGATACAGGAAATACTATGTAATCAGCAAGTGGAAAGCTGAGAAGCTATTAAAGAAATAATGCAGATTTCATCCGCTTGATAACTGACTGTATCAGGTCAATAAGGGCTTGCTGTAGGCTCCGGCAAAGCAGGAGGTTTTCTAAGGCAGCAAACTTTGGGATGTTAGCAATAATCATGACCTGGTTGCTTCCTTTTTCCACACCTGAGGTCTGGAAAACCAGTCTGGCTGCTTCCAAACCAGTATGGATGTGTCATTCTGTGGTGTTGAGGTCCCCCCAAACAGCAGCTGTCAGACCATCCTCCCATGGCAATGGGAGCAGCAATCCCCACTCTCCAAGGTCCCTCCCTGTACCTGGCTTCCTGGTTGTCTGTCCCCACCCTTCTCTATGGTAGGATCCTTTCCCAAGACAGCAAAAATCATGTTCTTCCACATTCCTGAGAAGCTTTGGGCCACCTCTGGTTCAGTATCACATTTTTTAATGACCAGTAAGTGGTTAGTTAAAAAATCATTACGCTTACAAAAGGCCTGTGTTTTTAATTCTAAAGATGGACTGGCACCAATGCAAGGAAGACCACCAGGTGCCAAGGCTCAGTAGCTAATAAGCTGATCTGCTTCACTTCCTGCCTCCACCTTTCACTAAGTTGGCTGCAATCTCAGACTCTGGCTTTACTGCTATTCAGGGACCTCTGACATATCTTCGAGACCTACATCAAAATTAAAACAGACAATTTATGAGCATGGACCACATACACAGAGTTAAACCATTTGAAATTCTGTACATCTCCCATGATACGGTGTTACAATCCTTACTGTTAGTACAATTTACCTTCTTCCAGATTACAAATTCTCAATTTTACCTTGCATGTAAAGCCTGGAATCAGGGGAGCCATTTTTCAGTATAAGCAATATTTCTTCCATTTGATATACACTAGGAATCATCACTGAGCAAGCTTTTCCCCATCATTACTTTTTTCTCATAACAGAACTGCTGGATTTGAAACAAAAATGTGGTTCTCTGACCGCAAAAATCCAACAAGGAGCACAAAGCAACAGAATCCTTAAAAGGCTTTTTGGTTTTGATTTTAAATATAGTATTAGTAAAGCACTGTTAAAATTGGATATGGCAAGTAGAGGGAGCACCTAATATAAACTGACTGGAGCCTGAAATCACAAGTCTTCATATGGCGGCTTCATATACAACTACTTTAAAAGTATCATTTTGAACATCAGATGAAGAAAAAAATTGTGGTATGTCCCTCTTCCATCCCATCTCCTCTCTGCAGAAAGTACTGGCCTAACTCTCCAAAGCTTTGGTGTATTCTGAAGAATTTATTAATTTCATATCCATTAAATGAGCTGTAAATTCTACTACAAGTTTTGAGCTAATGCCTTTAATAAAATAATGGATTTCAGTAAAATGAAATTAGTATCCCTCTAAGTATATGTTATACATTTTATTGAAATTGAGACAGAATTAAAATATAAAACCCCCTGCACTATAGTTTTTAAATACAAGTTTAGAGCTCACATGGTGCTTCCTCAACTGTTTATTTTGGATATGAAGTGACACTTTTTGCTCAATCATGAAGTCACATTTAAATTGCCCTTGTGCTTGATTATCTATTGGCATATGTTTCATTATATTCTACTTCAGAAAAAAATACATTACTGCGAAAGATACATTTTCTACAAATATATGTTTGTTGAATGCTTTTTGGCAAACCAAATTAAAATCCCAGGAATTTTGATATCTCTTTCTCATTGAATGACATTCAAAGATTGTTTTCTAATAATCTGGCACATTTCAAAAAAACTGCATAGTCACACAAGTCCAGAGCTACACAAAAGAAAAATCTGGCCTATTTGTGCTAATAAAATTCTAGCAGAGAAAAGGAGAGGTCATATGAAGACAAAAGAATCACTGATTCAAACTGTACCACACAGTCTGAGTTTGTCTTCTGTGTTGTGGTGATTTCCTGCACTACTGAGCCATCAAGTATGAAATAGTGAAAGATGTATGGGACAATCATGACTACATCTCAACACCCCCATCCACTCAGAAAATGCATCTTAGACATATAAGAGGTCCATGAAGATATCTAGGTGCAGAATTTTCTATGTACAACAATCACAAATGGTCCTGACAGGAAGTCTTAATATTTGTGACAAAAAATTTAAATAGATCATTGGTGTTGTGCCAGATACATGCCCCATTTAGTTTTTTCTTAGACAGAGGTTTTCTTAGTTGCAAGATTTCATTGCCCAGATAACTGCTTTATTTCTTCCAATTTCTGCCTCTCATAGGCTATCTAAAATGCAGAGCAATGGCACTCTGCCATGTATCTCAGGATATCACTTCCCCATCTAGATTTAATTCTGAAGGAAATCCAGGGCTGTGAATGATGAGATGTGCACCTGCATCAGACCCTAACACAGATTCAAAATGCTGCTTGGGCACGTGTCCATCACCAGCTTAATGTGTCCTGGATATCTTTCATTGTGCCTCTGTAGCTGCTGTCTCTTACAGAAGCCTTACAGAGGTCAGCCAGATCCTGTCAGATCCTGCGCTGGAGACCATTTGTCACATACCTCTAAAATCTTGTCAGCAATACAAATTGAATTACCACTTATGGTGCCATTAATGGCTCTGTTTCTTATCAAAACCAAGCATTGCGCTTTCTCTCTAACAGGAAGTCTTGGCCATTGAATCAAGCTCACCATGAGTAAATCAGTTCTGAATCATCTTCCACCATGTTTTCACTGCAGACAAATGGTATTCCATGTCTGATTAAGATGCCTAAATTGGACTTTGCCTTTGCTGACCTGACTACACTTTTATCAGTGTTTAATATCTGCTATCAGAAATTAATTTGTCTACCCTTTTTCTGGATCTAGAATAGTTCTGCTTCCGAAGTATTAATAAGTTCCATAATTTAATTATTAATTCTGTGAAAAAAACATTTTTGCTTGTTCACAGATGTACTGACAATTTCATTGTGTGCCCCACAATTCTCAAATTGAGATATATAGTAAAAAATAATTCTGCAGTTGAGAATGTAGTACAACAAAACAGCAGCACTCCTGGACTGTCCTAAGGGGTTTTTTAAGCAGAAATTTATTATGTTTTTGTCAGTGACATTTGGAACTCACTTTCCTGTCTTGTCTGTTCTTGAATATTGTATTGCTCACATACAGGCTTTGAAATCTCAGAAAAGGCATCAGTTTGTTTCTGATGCCATGACTGACATTTTTCATAATAACTTCTCATTTAATGTCACCACCACCAATTTTGCTGGAGGAACTATTAAGCAAAGTTAGAAGACGTTTAAGCAAACAGTCCAATGTACACTTTAACTAGCCACTTTACCTCAGGTAAGGAAACAACAGCGGCGAATTACAGCTATACAGCTCAGCAGTGCCAATGCCAAAGGATGTCAGTGACAGTCAGGCATGCACAATATTCTGTGCCTGCTCCCATGCCCAGTCCACGGTCATGAGCACTTCCAGGACAGAACTTCAGTGTCTCCAGAAACTGTGGATTTGATAATACCCAATGATACAAAACAAAATGATACAAAACCTACAAAATCAAGTGGGTAGAGTTCAGGACCAAACGGCTCAGTGTATGAGCCTTAGTCCAAAATGACATTGGCCTCTATGGCATACACAGTAAGAGCATGATAATAAACTCACCCTAAAGACATTCTTTTAAGCGCCTTTGGCCCCTTCCACACAAACATACACATGCAGAGCTGTTCAGGTTATTATCTACTCTCTTTACCTTCCTACATTTTACAGTTCTAGAACACATTTGAATTTTTGGCAAGCATCTCACTAAATCTGTACACCATAAACAAACTTGAAGAAAACGTAAGGCTTAATGATGAAAGTCTTAACTGTTATTAGGACTAGCCAATAGAAAGCTTCCAAATATGCTTTCTTCAATATTTAGACTGGTGCCTAAACTCATGGAATAAAAAGTGTAAGAAATTTTCCAGATGGACCAAAACACCCTACTACTTGCTTAGAGTCTCACAACACAAACACTTCAGATTGAACAGCTGCCAGGATGCGTGTGTTTGTGTGTGTGCTGCACATGTGCGTGTGTATCTCTCTCTTGCTCTCTCTTTTCCTATTTTCATAGAGTCTGCTCTCTGGCTTTGCTTTTTTTCAGCAGTTTTTGCCAATCCAAAATATGTAGACACTAAGTTAAATCACTCATTTTGTTTATGTGGCAACAAGTTCAGACTTCTTGCCGAAAAAATGTTCTTGGCTTTGGACAAAGCAGGCTTTGAGATGCTTCCATCTGTTTTAAATACACCACAAATCGTAGTATGGAAACCATTGCCCTCAACTGGTAGCCAATTTGCTGAATAAACCTATATTAAAAAAAATAAGAATGATTCAACTGCAGACTGTTTTCATATTTTTATATCATTTAATTTCAAAGGAATTCAATCCTTGTATGGAAGAACTTTAAATACTTGTGAATTTGTCTTACCGGGTACATGGCCAAGTAAGTAAATTAATAAAACCCAGTTCTTTCAAATTCATTAATTGCTATTATCAGTGTGGGAAAAAGGTTTAGGCCCTTTATATTCTTATATAGTACCTTTCATAACAGGACCTGAGCACTGTCATAAAGGTAATCTTTCAATCTCTCAGCAGTTTTACTTCATTTTAGGTCCTACTACTGTTTGAAAAGTGGCATTTCAGAGAATTTGTGAGTCAGCAGCATACAGACCCTTGGAAAAAGCAAGATACTCTTTGCTTTGTCTTTGGTCTATTGTGGGAATCTGGGCACATCTTCCTCCTCTCACTTCATTTTAACTTCCACTTCTAGTTTTGGAAACGGAGACAGGTTTCTTTAACGTGTATGGACATCACCAGCAATACGGACTCCCAAACAGTGAGATCTATCTCTAGATGGAGGGAGAGCTCATGAGAAGTGATGCATAGCAAGGAGGAGGTTAACCATTTTCTTTCCATTCTTCCTGCTTAAATATTTGTCTTGGGGACTTGCTGTGGCAGAAACAGCAGCTCAGTGCTGCCTACCAGGTCCACACCATCAAGCACAGCTCCAGTGAAGACTTCTTGAGAGGGCAAAGAGGAAAACAGAGGAAACAACAGTTCTGATTGATAGACTTTTCCTTACAGTCTCATGAAAACCTTCTCTGGCACAGCTGAGTCTGAATCTGCTGAGGTCTGACATTATCCCTCTGCTCCCTTCATGTTCTCTCTATAAGAATAGCATGACTTGTTGCAGCCCCTGGTCTCCCCACTGATTTGCTCTCTTTTCTTTTAATACGATTCAGCCACTTTAGTTTACCACTTACTTTCCCCAAGCACACTCCTCACACCTCCCACCCACTCAAGACTCTTCCATAGTGTGTCACCATGCTGGAAAATAGACGGTAGTTGCCAGGGAAGCTAACAAGACATACTACACTTTGCCAAAGAGCAGGGGACCTTCAACTTTTATGTCTATATGAATATATAATTATATTGCTTCTCCCATTTTATCAGGCCTAAACAAAACAAGGCAAACAAATTCTCTTCACAATAAGGGCCTCAGAATTATTTTCAATCACAGCTCCTTTGGAATCCAGAAAATTAGAGAATATCTCAAGTTGGAAGGGACCCATAAGGATCATCAAGCGCAACTCCCTGCTCCTTGCAGGGAGTTACATCTTTCAAGATCGTGAGTAAAATGTGCTATATATATACTTGTGTATATATATAGCAGATTCTGGAGTAAAACCTCGAGCAACCTATTCAAATATATCTTGCAGCCCACGGCACAGGTGTCCACATTATTCTTCTAAAATCAAGTATGAATATACTCTATCCTACATTATGCAAAACTGAGACTTTCTGATACATGTCTCCACCTTGTGTTCCCTTCCCGGCATGGTCTGTTTTCAGATGTACACTGAAAATATACAAGGTCCAGAAGCCCAGAGCCAGGAGCAAGGGACTCCATGACTGCTGTGGTAAATTGCCTGTGGTCAAATCTGGTGGCTCATGGGTGAGTTTCAAATTTATTGCAGAAGAACCTGGCTTAGGAGAGCTAATGATGGCAGGAGGCACCTCATACTACAGCATCCAGGAGTACTGCCTAGCTCTAAACCAAGATGGAGGTGGTACAAATGATTTAGCTGAATTTAAGAATAACCTGAAGTTTGACCCTATCAGTAGAGGCACAGTCTCACTGCATTGTTAAAAAAATCAAGCTGTAAACAAAGGCTGATGTATACCAGAGCTGTTAATAAGTACAGAGCATTGGTTTCCATAGGCAGTATTTCAAAATATACCAGGAGAAACTCGCTGGAACAAGGAACTTCACTGTAGGCTGGCAGTCAGTATATCTCAGGTCTGTCAGACTTTATGTCATACTACATTCTTTTACACATAGCCAAAATTTAGAATAATCAGGGCTGCATGACTTCAGTAAACAGGAAAAAAAAAATCCTGTTCCTCCATTTGAAAACAACTCTTACATGTCCTAACTCATATAAAGATTCCCTCTTACTCTATCTACATGATTTTTATGGTTGCAGATGTTGTGGAGTAGAACCTACAGATAATGCAGAAGTAGTATCTAAAGGTAAGCAGAATCAAGTAAAAACTACGACGTGCTAATGCTAACAATTGACCTGTGATGCTAGTTTTCCACCCCTTTCTATATTATGTTTCTACTTCATGCTGCCTGAAGAAAAAGGATGAGAAGCAAGCAGCAGCTCTGCTCTGTACCTCAGCTAGAGGTGCTCCTCCTTGCAGCAGGGTGCAAGGCAGGACGATGCTGCTGCATGCTTGGAACCAGTGGCAATCTGTGGGTGCTGTGAGGAACACAAGGTAAGTGGGGGTTGCACACCCTAAAGATATAAAGGAGAAAAAAAATCTCATTTCCTCTACCATGTGGGTGTGAAGATACCCCCAAAAGAACAGACACATGAAAGGTTAAAGTAGGAATTAAATACCATTCACAAGTCCCCATCACATCTTTAACCCTTTTGCCAAAAAATGTATTAGTATTGCAATATTTGATCCTTTCTGCTATCAACATTATTACAAATTGAACGGATTAAATCTTTCATTGCTAGTCTGTCAGTGCTGTTACTATTTGCTCCCTGGGTTAGGACTTGGCCCTCTTACTTTTCAATAAATTTTATTTTTTAATCTCTTCTTCATAGATATTTGTTGTAATTTTTTCTGAGGACAATACCTCATACCTTAATAGCCCCAAAAACATGAAAAAGGCATTAGTAATTAAACCATGCTTACCCTTTCACTTCTCTAAATTTGCATAGCATGGGTTAGGGACAACTGGAAATTATTCCCATACAACAATGAATTGATTAATTCACTCACTTATTTTGGACCCTGAATACCAGATATATAAACTTTATACAGTTTTAAGCGTAGCTCAAACCCTTTTGCCTCTCTTAGGAATGGTACAAAATGTCTTTATATCAGTAACTTCTCAGCATAGTAAGATCTCTCATGCCATAAAAAGAGACCTTCAAATGACTTTTAACTATGTTGCAATTTTCACTTCATCACCTCAGACTACTCCTTGGCAGATATCACTGCTTAAATCTCCAATTAGATATATCAAAGAAGGCATCTTTCTGCTATATTCCTAACTTTTTATTAGCTTGATGACATCCTTGGAATCTGTAGCTTTACTGAGTCATTGCTCCAGTTTGGCAGAGTCAGAGGGATCTAGTACCTTGATCTGGGAGCAGGCTGAGGCTCTAGTGCTTACAATTATGTCCTTATAAGGCATCTTGGTTCACTTCAAATCATTGCTTTTTCTATAAAGCGTTCATATTGCAGTGAACTATTTACACTCAGCAAATTAAGAGCTCTTCTTGCTGATAGCATTAGAATGTTGGTAGGTAAGAAACAACAGCTGAGATCCTGGCTTCTATATGACTCCATCAACAGTGAGAAATGAAGCAGCTCTCTGTCCTTCCCCATTAGTAGACAGCTGAAATACTAATGTCAGTATAAGCTGAGCACAGTGTACAAGGACACCCTAGCCCCTGGGCTTTCAGCAGGTTGTCAGCTTGTCCTCACTCACACAGTGCTCATCTACAGACCTGTTTAATATCACATATCCTTCACCCAAACCTGCCAAACATCAGCAGGAAACAGTTTTTCTCTTCTGAAGTTCTGAACTATGATTTAAGTGACGGAGGGGAAAAAAAATTGAAAGAAAAAGCCCAGCTTAAGAGAGGGGCTGTTCTCCCACCGTTAGCACTGGCTGGAGCGGAGCATGCTCTCGCGCCAGGCGACACTTGGCCGTAGCACCACTGTGCCTTCTCTCCCCTCTTTGTCCACCACAGCTGCTTCCACCACAGTCTCCTAGCAAGCCTGCCAGCCACTTATGCTTAAATCCCAAATTTAATAAACATGCTTATTTTTCTCCCACACCTCGGGCGCTGCAATGTTTATCTCAGTGCCTCAAGGGCAGAGGTTTACAGGACAGACATCACTTTTCGTTGTGTGTACAGTATATACACCCTGAGTTCTCTCTGATCAGGGTCTGGAACTACTGCAACACAAATGAATAAATGATATCAGCATATTGGAAACTGCTGGCGTCATCCAGCCATATCTAGCTACTAACTCATCATGCCAAATGGGTACCTAAGGGGGCTTTCTGAGCTTTGCCAGCAGTATCTGCTATCTAGACGCAAGGGTAAGCACTGCACCATAAATATTTCATATAAATCCTCTCCTTTGTTCTGATCTGCCTACATCATCAGGTTGAAATACCAGCCAGTTCAGCAGGAAACGTGCATATATGTCTGTGATTCAGTTTTCACAGACAAATATCAATGTAAATTTTAGTGAGAGGAGGAAGTTTTCATTCTTATTGGTAATTTTATAACCAGACAAAAAAAATCAAAATGCAATATTTTCTAATTATCTTTAACACGAAGTTAATTAGAACTAACTGGGAAAAGGCCATAATCTCAGATTTTACATAATGAAAAGTGCAATCAGTGGAATTTTACCTACTTTTTTAAGTAGTTCTAAGTAAAGCATTCTGGCTGCCCTTTTGTTTCACTAATGTGTTGTTCCTGTGAATTCAGTTTACTTGTGTGCTCTGTTCTCTTTTCCTACAGCAACCCATACAGTTAAAAATAAAACTGGAATTTTCAGCTACAAGTCCACAAGGTTATTTTTAAGTAACCACTAACTAACAGCTCAAACTTTCAAAGTGATCCTAGTCATGTTTTACAGTGTGTTTTGTTTCCCCAACAACTTTTTTAGGGAGCGATCTCCTATCTAAACTGATCTCTGGGTGCAAAAGACATAAATTGGAGATTTATAAGACAACTCTCTGAACCTAACTAGGGGAACCTGATTGAAATATCTGAACTGACATTCTACCCTGTGCTAGGTCAGTGACAAAACTCAGATATGGACTAAGATTTTTTTAAATCCAGCACCCAAATTCACTTCTGACATAAAATAAAAATACTGAAATAAAAAGCAGATACTCAAAACGAATCTCATTTATGGAAAAAGCCATCTTATAAAATTGGATCTGTTTTTACTTTAAGATTTCAGTTTCAAGAGAGTATGATTCCAGGTTTTGGATTCAGTCTCTCCTTAATTTTACTAAACTGTGAGGTAGAATCTTAGATTTATAATCTAGTGTGCCTGCTCTAAAGAAAAGTGATATGGCACAGAAAATGGAAGCTTACAGAAAGTCCAAGTACTCTGTCAAGTTTGGTAGGCTAAAAAGTTAAGTGACTATTTAAAATGGAATAACAAAAAAACATGCACTTTGTGGCTTATTAGGAGATTGTTTTTACAGAAAGCTGGTTCACAGCTTCTGTTCCCAGATTTATAGAAACTGACAGCAGAGCAACCACTATTTCTTGTTTTGAAAAAAAGTATTATATGTTTTTCTATGTCTAAGGTCAATGTGTGTCATCATGGTCCCTAGAGCATGCTGAGAGCAAAGTTCAGCCCTGAGTAGCCTGTTAGCAGACTGTTTTTCTGAAGTCATGTTCTACATCTATCTTTTATACCTGCAAGGATTTAGAACAATTTTATAGATAGAAACAGCCTGTGACTGTTATACTTTGTTTGAATTTGAATTACTCATATATTCAAATGATAAACTGTTTAAATGAAACACATAATTTGATAAGCTAGCTGCAAAAAGATAGGATTTTTTATTTTCAAAAGTTCTCACAGCAGACTTTTGCTAACCTTTAAATATGAGAACAATCTTTTAAAATCTCTCAAATTCTTAGGAAAAGAGAAACATTTTCCACTGCCCTCCTCAGCCTTCCCTGATCCAGTACTTTGGATATGAACCTACGCTTCTTTATGCATTGCCCTGACGTATCATTTCATACATGCATGAAGGTGAGAATTTCCTATGGAGAGACACAGTGAGAAAGTTTGAAAACAGGATCAGTGAATAGATGATTAGCCCAGTAACACCACTAACTGCTTGGGTCAGCCAACAGCTCTCAGCTCTTCCAGTTGACTTCCCCTGAAGTCTGCACTACCACAGTTTCGTTGATCTTAGTATCCAAGTAATCTCTCTTTATCAATTTCATCATCAGAGATAAGGATATGTATTACATACACTAGAACAGGGTGCCCAGAGAAGCTGTGGCTGCCCCCTCCCTGGAAAGGTTCAAGGCCAGGTTTTTATGGGGCTTTGAGCAACCTGGTCTAGTGGAAGGTGGCCCTGCCCATGGCAGGGGGGTTGAAACTAGATGATCTTTAAACACCCCTTCCAACACAAACCAGTCTATGATTCTGTGATGTGTTGACTTACAATTTCAGTCCTCAGCAATCTAATCTAACAGTAAAGTACTCACTACTGGAAACTTGGCTTTTGTCATTTTCATGTAGTAAAATTCTCATGGCTCAAACTGAAAAAAAAAAAAAAAAAAAGACAAAACCTTCCAGGATCATTACAGAGAAAGGGAAGAAATACACGTCACAGGAACTCAGCACAAGACTGTACAGAGGCTGTTCTTCACTATCCGTTGAAGTAATATCCTTGTTCAAATTGTCATCCCAAACCAGACTCCAAAAAAATACAGAAGAGACATAAGAGCTGAATGGCAGGCCATACCCTAACCATTTACATTGCTTGACCTTGTATAGTAGAGCTCCAAAAAATATATGAAAGAAATTGCCATAGGCCTGGTTAATAATTCATATGTACTTTGAAGCCAAATCAAACCATCCTTTCTAAGCAGGACAATTGGTGCACGTTAAGAGGACCCTTCATCTCTGTGGATTAGTTTAAAGACACACAGTCTTATTCTACAGTGAATGCAGTGATAAGATTTTATCAACAGAAAAGGTGCAATATTCACTATTGTTTTACTGCAGCATGAAAATGGATAATCATGTCACAAGATTGAGTCTAGCACAGATCACAATCTGCTATGAGCCTATAGCTTACAGAGCTACTTTAACTTAACTGGTAAAGGTGGAGCTAGAACCTTGATTGAAAGAAAGCCTGCTGCAGTCCATGTGAAAATTTCCACTGACTTCAACATGCTTTAGTTCAAGCCTTTTCAGCTGAGCATTTCCATGGAGTTCAACTGATGAAAGCAGCACTTGTATGTGGATGTGATTTGCTATGTAAACATATGATGGAATATGCTTTCTATGGATTCTTTGGCTGGCAACAAAGAATCTGGTAAACATTCATCCCCTTCACACTGCAGTTTCAGAAACTGGAAGTTTTCTTTTTTCTGAGAACTGTGTGAACAGAAGCTAACTTTCATAATAGCTCTCTAAACACTGCTGTCTGGTTTCTGTTGACATTTCCATTACCATGGCTTCTCAGATGGATTCACAACAATGCTGAATTCTCCAGGAAGCAATAGGGAAAGTGATTGTTTGCCAGTGAGTGTTTTTTACTACACAGCTCAAGTGTAACGGTGGAGATTGATTTTTATGAAGAGACTAACCTAGGGAGAGCAGAACCACCTAGGGACCCAAGTCTGGCCAATAATACATATAAAATAAACTTGCAAGTAGAATGAAAGCTGAATGTCTATCTGTTCCTGGCAAGGGATGGTCTAGAGAGGGTGGTGCATGGCTTATTAGAAAGGAGCATTATAAGAACTGGTTGTGGATTTGCATACTTGAATTTGCACAAATGCACACAGATAAATCTTTGTACTTTGTATGATTGTACCATGGTAGACATAAGTAAACTGTCTAATGTGACCAAGAATCTTAATTTGTTAGTTTTATACATGTAAAATATTTTTTTAAATGCTTCTAATTAGAAAAAAAAACATTATTTTCAGGCATTCATTTCAGCAAAGCTAGTACAGCTAGTGAATTCTGTAAAATAATTTTTCTTGCATTTTGGCCAAGATCATCTGGTAAATTTTATTTCACTCAGTAAAGACATAACACAAGGGACTGGGGTAGCATTGAGTTTTATCTCGGGGACAACTTGGAACAGATATATCTTTTCTCTATTGCAAGTAGCCATAGTAGAGGGGCATTTCTAACAATAACAATTCGACTGATTTTGTGGATGCAGTGCCTTTGTACGAGTGAATTGACTTGGAGAAAAATTATCCATTCATAAATCAGGCTGCCAGATGCAACCTGGAAAAGGTTAAAGAATATCTCTTTTGTACACACCTGGATAAATCCAACAAAACAGAGAAAGCTGCCGACAATGGAATTAGTCTGTCCCCGGCTAATGAATGCAGAGAAAAGCTTCTGATAATTCTGACCATTGCTTTCATCTTAAATTACATTCTAACTATGAAAGAATAGCTATAGGTATAACTTATATTATTTCACAAGACCTATTCTCCTTCACTGGCATTGACAGTTGAGGCAAAATTCTCCTTTCAGGGACAACGGAGTTTGCAGTTCCAGTATCTTGCCCCCCTGTATGCACAGAACTGATCTTGACATCTAACAGAAGCACTGAGAATGATCTCTGAAGGAATTAAAAAGCAGAATCTTGGAATTAAATGTACATGAACCACAGATTGTCCCAAAGGAAAGAAGAATCTCCGAGAACTTCCATGGACATATTTGCTCCACAGACGGAGTATTGCCAAGTGATTTGCACTGCAGTAAGATATGAAGTGCATATGCATTCATATGCTGTATAAAATATGTATGCTCTGTGACTGTGCTTTAAGTATAATCTTGTGGTGTTCTCAAAACTGTCTGCTCTGTCTTACTCCTATAAACACTGTTAAACATTTTAGTTGTTAAACATTTTAGAGAAGCAGCAATTTCAGCAGAAAAGGAGAGATTCTACAGTTTGTAATGTACTTTCAGATATACCATAAGGAGAGATGGTAAATATATTGGCATTACTTCTACCAATATAGATAAAAATACACATTTCAACGTACACATATATACACATGCACACATGTATATATAAAAAATACACTATATATAAAGCTAGCAAAAAGACAGTAATAAATTATGTAGATTAATGATTGAATAATTTGAATATGACACTAACATACCACTGAAAAAATAAAGCAACATTATAAATGCTATACAGTGATTTGTTTTCAGCAACAACTGTGGTATGTTAGACTCTTTCCAGAAATTCAGAAATGGCAAGTCCCTGTCCTTAGGTGACCATATGGCAAGCTGACAAGTACACAAAGTTTAGGAAAATAATATAAGTATTTTTTCATATAGTCTGTCAGAGAGAAATATTTTTACATATTTGAAACATTTCTTATAAAGTTGAGTATTTAATATTAGTCAAAAATTCATAAATTAATGCATATGCTTTCACTGCCAGGGGCACTTGAAGGAAGATTTGAGAGCAGCTTCAGAGTATAGGAAGTGAAAACCTCTGCTGCCCAAAAGAGGCATAAAAATGCCAGTTTCACAAAAGAAATTCTGCTAAAGTGATCAGACTGCATGACTGAAAAATCTAGTTCAGAAGTCAAAAATGTATTACCAAACCAGGGCAGTACAGACTAGATATAACAACATTTTCAGTACCAGACAAAGAGAACAAATTGGCTCAGCGGCTGTCTTGAAGGAAATTCTTGACTGCTCTGTAGTATCTCTGAGCAAAAGGACAAATGCTGGAAAGCGACAAGAGCTTCAGCTGCCTTCCAAAAGGTGTGTTCAGAAGGTCTTGTGGCCCACAAAAGCCGCACGCAGGGTGCTGCCAGAGCTATTCTTAGTTTTGCCATCCTTTGTGTCTTGCTACTTTAGTGGTTCAAATCTCTTTACCTTTTGTTTCTTCCAAACTTATAGTTAAGTTCTCTTCTGGTCCAAGGATACTCCTAAAGTCCAGTTTTAAAATATTATGGTTTTTAAATGTCAGTATTTAAGAAATGAAGTTATACATTTCCTGTAATTTCTTCTAGAATAGGCATAATTTCTCACATATTTCCTTTAAAACTTTATTTGCCAAAATAGTGACCTTGAGGGCATGAGTCTCATCTATTCATGGAAATGTCTTCTTAACAGAAAACAAGGGTTGTGTGGTTTCATCCTGTATTGCAACTTTCCAGTCTAAGACCATCTAGGATAAAACAGAAGGAACAGAAATCCTTGTTTACCTAAGGCAGCAACTGCTTGTAGGTGAAAAATTAAGGTGACATCTCCACTCCATTACAATGGCACGGCTTGTTACAAACTTGACATAGAAAAATATAAACAAATCAATGCACGATTACTTTTGTTTGTAAAGGCAAGCAAACAGTATCAAAAACGTAGTGTCCTCGGGTGGCATTACTTGTAGACTGGCTGGCAGCCTCTGCAGAGAGAACAAGGAATACTAAAATACATTCAAATGTGCTATTTCCAAGTCACTTTACAGACATGCTGGCCAGGCAATGTGGGAAATGTTCACTTTGTGACACCCCTATCAGATTTAGAAGATAAAGTAAAGGGTGTAGTAGAGTTTCTTCTAAAGTGTTTATTATTGTAGATGTTTTGGCACAATTTTTTCTCTGACAATCAAAACCTATGGACTCATTCCCAAAGCTCAAAATGAAGCCTTGCACCATTTAGGACTGCCCTGCAGTGCTAAGCTGGATATTTCTGCTCTGTCAGGCAAGGGTAATAGCAAAAAATAAATAGACGTCATCTTCTCCAGGGGTTACAGGAAAGGATATACTGCTGTAAAGCTAAGGCATATTACCTCATCTAATTCTATACCATATTTTCAATCCAGTTTCTGCCATTCCTAGTCCCAGGAGAACTGCACTGTAGACATCAAAGGCTCTGAGTTTTGTCAGTCTTGAGGGTATCATAGAAGCTATGGTCTTGCAATTCATCTTTAATGAGTTGTTTACATGGAAATCAAACAGCCGTGGAATTTCTTGAAAATAGCCGAGGATCGTTCCCAGCTCCTATCCAGCACTCTCTCTCTTAAAAACAACTTCTGTGGTCATATGTCAACTACCACTGAGTGAGATTCAGAGCTCTAATAAAGCCGTTTACTGGGTCACTCTGGACACAGTTTTCTTATTCATATGCCCCAACCCATAACTGCTAAAATGTACCCTATCTCTTATTGCTGTGGTCTGGAATTTATTAACAGAATGAAATAATAGTTTACAAGGAACTCCTCTCACTCTTATTCCTCTCTCAGGAATAGGCTCAGAACCTCTACATGCAGCTGTCTGAACTTGAAGCATTTTCAGATAAAATTTTTATTCATGCTCTGAAGTGTCCTAGGAGCCTCCTAGACAGAGTTGTACGTAGTTAGGATCTGCCCATTTTCACATATGGGGAAACCAGGCGGGATTCGTAATGAAAAATTTCAGTTCAGATCTGCATTGAGGTGAACCTGCACCATGCATATGCACACGCAGAGTTCAACTAGCTGCTTGGGAGGTCATTGGACCTTCAGTATGATCACTTCAGGAAAGTGCTGAACTTTCTCATTGGATTTGCTGAATTTGTTTACTCCTGTGTTCCAGTTTGAAAAACGAACATTCCTTCTTAGTTTGACTATACCTCTTCCAAATTAGTACATCGTTGCTTTGTATTTTGGACATCAAGAGTTTTAGCTCAGTTATAAGATACACCATTCCAAGTAAGCACATGTTCAGAGAAAAAAAAATAGAAGTAAAGGAAAGATCCATATCACCACCCTGGGTTCGCAGCAACTTCTCTGCTCCAGTTCCTGATCTGTTGGAGGTGGTGGTGAGTGCCCACCATGATACGGCTCACTGGTCCTTAGATACGTTGGCTCATTTGTATGCGAAGCAAGAGGGGGCAGATCCTCCTGTGCTCATTTACGTATGAGGCAAGGAAAAGGGCGGCCTTTCCTGGGCCCATTTATACATGAGGCAGGAGAGGGTGGTGTTTGGGTGCCAGTCCCTGCCTCTTGGCTGCACCAGTCACCCGGCTCTGAGGACTTCTATGGCTACTGAACACCAGTGCAGCTTATATAACTCTCAGTCTTCTGCACAGGCACCACTGTGGTGGGAGGTCACAAGGGGTCTTTTGGGTGGTCAGAAGCCCCTTCCTCAGATAAACTCCGAGTTGTCCTGCCCAGCAACACAGAACTGCCTCTCCCTGGCACGGCTCCCGCACCCTGCGCTGATCGGCCTCCCACCCCCCTGCAGCTCAACCACTGCTACACCACCACCACAACTGAGACATTAGCTCTCAGTCTGTCACAGCCCTCTCCCCAGAAGGGTCCAGGCCAGGTTGGACGGGGCTGGGAGCAACCTGGTCCAGTGGAAGGTGTCCCTGCCCGTGGCAGGGGGGTGGGAACTAGGTGATCTTTAAAACACCCCTTCCAACACAAACTATTCTATGGTTCTATGATTTTTTAGGGCAGAAAGGTAACTGAAAGCTTAGCTTCACATCTGTATAAGCGTAATCTTGTCCCATATTCCCATTATTTTTTTAAATGGCTCATTTTGAAAAACCCTAAAGCTTAAGTGAGAGGTACAAAGTAATACCTACTGATCATTCACCAGTGAAATGCAACTATTGTGGAAGAAAGCAGATCATTATATGCCCTTGGTGGTAAGAAATTTTAAGGAAAGTGAATGGCCAGGGTAAGTTTTTTAGATATAGAGTTCCGAAATTAAAATTAAAGCATTTTCTAGGGTAATGGGCAGATGCATATCCAGTAGACACTGCATACTGGAAAATAATTGACTTAATTGCCAGGTGACCAGACACAATATTTGATTTGAATTGTCATATAGATAAATGAAGTCATTTCACTCTGACAGATAAACAACTCAGAATAAAGAGGTAGAAGCCAGGCAGACCTTTTTTTCCTGGGAAAAAAGACGACAAAGCTGTTATGAGTTACTCTGTTTACTTTCAGTAGTAGGAACTGACAAGACACGCTACGAAGCAAAAAAGGATAGATCTGCTTCATGAATTAGGAGATTCCTTTGAAACATTTTCTATTTTTCTGAAGAAAAGGTTGTCAAAACATAGTGTTTTTAATTACTTTGAGATATTTTTTGTGTTGCCTTTAAGTGTCTACAGCTGTCCCTTGCTCAATCATTTAAAAACAAACAGATGAATTCTCCTAAAAAACATTCTGCTCAGAAGCAATTTTTATATATCACATATTCTCCATATTTTTATTCCTTGACAGTTTCAGTCCTTTGAACTTTGGAATGAAAACAGGATGACTGCTTCATAAAACAGGTTTTCATTTCTGCCACTTATTTTCCCATTTTCACAATAATTCCTTGGATTTAGGAACATGATTAGGCTTAAGATACCCCTAAAAAATACTTAATAAAGCAAAAGCATGATAAAAATATACAACACTGTCAACCGCAAGTGTTCCATTCCCCAAAACAGGCAGCATGGGACAGACTAAGCCAGAGGAAGAGCTGGGTTCTGTTCTCTGTTTACAGAAATTTATCAATATAACATGTCATCACAGAAAACAGAATATAAAGCTTTGGACCTTTCAACAGCTTCTAACAGGAGCTTGAAAAATCAGTGTCAAGCAAATGGTTCAGGACGAAATTTTCCTGCAGTATTTTGTATCTTGTACTCTGAAAAACTCTTTGTGTGCATCCTTCAAGAATCATGTCAGAGAACACACTAACAATACAGACAACACAGCAATACAGCTAAAAGCACTCCTGAAGCCCTGCTGTTCCTCAGCTGCTGTAAGGCATGTAGCAGAGCCATCAGTACTTCAATATATATGTAGATCCATTAGTGCTTCAATAGCATGTAATGGGAACTGAAGTATTAATATTTGCACCACCTTAGTTGAAGTCTTTAGCTAAAGTACTTCCTGACTTCTGGCTGTAAGAAGAAAATGGATAACAGGAATGTACTTTTATATTATTATGAGTTCTACTTCCAAATATGTGTTTACCGAAGAGCTAGAATAGAGAAAAAGAGAAGAGGATATGTAGTTTTCAAATACTACTTTTAACTGGCAGAACCCTCGGTTTCTATTATTCACATTAACAGAATCCAGTGCAACCTCAACATGAAGCCCACACTATGCAAGGCCTTGAAAAACAAACAAATAAATACATAAATAAATAAAAGCAGACAGCTCTCTAAAAAAGGATGTAACAGAATTTGGTGGTGTTTAAGAGGTATCAGAGTACAATCATACAGATACATGGACTATCCATGTGTAGTTTTCTACAGTGGTACCTAGAGATTCCAGCTGCTTAATTAAGCTTTAAAAGGTATGTAAATGCCAGGTCTGTAGGGGCCAATATAGCATTCCACGACAAGCCTTCTTCACTTCTGCAGATGTTACACCAAGCCACAGTTCTCTTTATCTCTAGTCATGTCATCCACTTTTAGACAGAACTCTGCATTGTCAGTAAACAGGAGTAGGATTGTATGAAGAATGAACAGAGCCTTTGCTCATTCCTCTCCTCAGTGCATAGACTACCAGAGTTATGCCAGAAATCATGGTCTGTAAAAAACAGGGCCAGTACAGTTCTGAATGAAGCTAAAAGAAAAGTCACAGCCCTGTTGCTGGCTGGTCCTAGACAAAATGTGTTTGTGAAGTTGAAAATATAGTAATAGCTGACCAACCCTCTATCTTCCTACATCAAAATTATAATGCATTAGCCACCTATTTTAAAATTCATATTATTTAGTTAGACAGCACTTCTAACTTCTGGGGCAGATATTGCAAATCTATTTGTGTCAAGTCTTATGTGCTTCTTAGAAATTGTCCTGTAAAAGTACCAACAATTTGGCAATTATTTATCCAGAATTTCAGTCAAGAAAATAATAGTGCCTAACTGCAAAAATCTTGGGTTTTGTGTAATAATTCCCAAGAGGCTGCTTGCTGATCTCTAGACTATCAGGCCCATTACTATGCAGGCTAGCGTAAAAATGAGGTTTTAGTCTATTGATCCTAACTGATAAAGACAACAAGCATTGTTTCTGTCACAACCTCATAATATAAGTTGTGCCTCAAATTCAACTATGGAACCTTGGCCCACATTCTGCAGGAGCCTTATTCATCCTCGGAGCACATTTAGACTTACAGAGGCAGATTACTAAGAAAAAAATATTTGCCACTGAAATGGGAGATCAGTAGCAGAAAAGAACCAGAACACTGCACATAAGTTTGTAATTAGGGGCCTGATTCTGCAATAGTCTGAGTATTTCCTGAATGGTTTGGTGCTGAGTACCTTTAAGTCGTCAAGTGATGTCATCGGTTTAGTTTATTCCATAACACATCACTGTGGTAAGAGGAATGAACAGAAGGTTGTTTAATAGGAGATGTGTTTCAATTGCTCTTCAAAGGCAAAAAATCAAGTGCCAGACAACTGGAATTTTTTGGTTGGGACTGCACACATCCTGTGCCAACCAAGGCATTAGAGCTCCTCACCTGAAGCAGAGAGAAGGCCACTTCATGAATTAAATGGCTGGACAGATGCCCAGCAGCTACGCATATAGAGTGAAAGCCATAGACTCGCTTTCACACTCAGAGTACCCTCACAGCCTTAAAATATGTTAATGTCCAAGGCACAGAGCCACTTTTCTTGATACTGATTTGCAGATAATGTGCAGCTATGTTGGCTGGGCTTAAAAACTGTCCAGATTGGCTTGGAGTTTGTTTTGCTTCAACTGTCTAACATGAAAAATATTCTTCCCTCACAAATCCATATCTTCAAGCATGCTGCCTTATCAAGCATTACGTGTTTACCCATGAGGATGTGCTATGACCCAGAAAGTCCAGATCAACAACTTCATATGAACATTGGAACAAGTTGGTATGATCAACTAGTTGTATACAAAGGAGGAAATAAACTAAGAAATTGTAGTGTACAAATTACATCTGGTGATGCATAAGTTCAGCTTTCTGGGAGTTAAAATTCTTTTTCCTCATTGATTTAAATAGTACTGGTAGGAAAAAAAAAAGTTTATACTTTTAAACCAAGCCTGTGAATTCTATTAAGGAATTTCCCAACTTTCACACCATCTCCTTGTGTCAGGACAGGATTTTTGGATTCAGTGCATCTTCGCTAAAAAGTACTGAAATAGAAGTTAGCAAATGCTTGTTTGGGAAAGGTCCACCTAAAGTTTCAACAACAAGGACACAATTTAGTTTTGAAGTCTAACAGGTCTGGAACATCAGGGTTATTTTAGAGCATTTAATTATTATAGGAAATAAACTCACAGTAATAGAAGTTAATCATATTCCCACAATTTATTTATATATATATAGAGAGAGAAAGTAGTAAACAAATAATGTTTTTCTATTCCCCAATCTTCTACTCATTTTAAAACCTTGAAATCCAGAAACTTGGATTACAAGATTGCAACTCTGATATTTCTTAAAATCTGATATCAAGGAGTTTTATTACAGTTACAACCATTATTGCCCAGAGCATCATCTTAATCTAATATTTCACTTTCCTTTGCTGAAGTGGAATGGCCAGCAATGGCATACAGGTCACCAAACTCTGAGGTCTTCTGAGCCCAAGTGAACTTCAAAAGTATAGACAAGCTGTGAAAACTACAGGATTACTTAATAATAATTTCCATCTACAAAAGGCAATTTTGGGACATACAAGTGAGTTCATATTCAAAAGTGTCAAACCTTCAAAAGGATCTTGAATTTTTACAGTTAGTCAGAGTTAACAAAATTTACCGACCTTTTCCTCAGAAATCTTTTCATATTTCTTTCTCTCTCAACTGAGTGAGGGCTATGAAAAACTACTACATATTCATAAATACTTTATTACACACATTCTTAGTTTCAGACTCCTTGCTGGGTTTCTTCAATTCCAAGGTTTACTTCAAAATACAGTTCATGAGTTGATATTAAAATAATAATGTATTTACATTGCTAAAAAAAGTGTTGTTTTCTAAAGAAAATTACAAAATGTAATATAAGTCTCCATTATTTTTCATCCATCATTTAAATTTTGAATGAATAGTGGATTTGACATTATGCCTCTTTTATAAGGTTGTCTACTTGGTATATTTTCTAAATGACTACAGATAGTAGCCACAGCCAAGGCAATAACTATCTGTCTAGCCTGGATTTTCAACTGTCCTTGCTACAAGCCTGAGAATACTGGAAATTGCTTTTGTGAGGCTGCAATGAAGACATCAGATGTTGAATTCTCTCTATGCTGTGAAAAATCCTCATAATCCCATATGAATCTCCCTTTTGTCATTTACTTCCAAAGTTTTTATTACTCTTTGTTGTTAGTGGACAATAGGAAATTGTGGAACACTAATGACTGTAATCTAAAAGACATACCAGAAATACAAAAGGCAAGCAAATGATACTGAGGGACATAATGTCATTCTAATTGTTGCCATGTTCAATATACATCACCTGCTGTGGCAGAGTTCCTACTGTTTAAAGATTCTATGCAAGTCCTGAGCTTTCTTAAATAATATAGAAACAGAATTCTACAAATTCTTTATGTGGAACCAAATGTCCTTGCTCTATGTATTACTTTATTTTGTGTGACTATTTTTAACATTTTCTTAAAATAGCAGTAAGAAAAGGTACTAAAATCCAATATGCAGAGTGGCACAGATGTTATGGCAAAACATTTGTTTATATGACGAATTAATGCTGATTTCATCTTATTTTCACATTTTGACTGTAAATATTTGGAGAACGGAAACATTAAAAGATATAAAAACTCCAGTAAAGAAGAGGAAAATGGGTAAAAGATGGAGCTTTTTCTCTAACATTAATTTGCTTGGATACATTATAAACCCTTAATGCTACAGTATCACAAGATCCTCTGGTGGTTTGTTGCAAAGCAAGATCAGAGATTAATACCTAATAATAGCACTTTTAGATGTTTTCATGCAACAACATGGTGATTTCTTATCACTGCTTGTTACTTCAAGGTACTGGAGTTACTGCACTCCTTCCTGGTCTTCCCAGAGAAGCAGAAGGTATACTTTACTGTTACAATATTTTTATCAAGTTGTAGGAACTTCACTGGTTTTGAAGTGCCTTTAGAACCATGTACCTCTGTTTTTCATATATTTTGACCAAATTTGATCAATGGATTCCAAAGCTGCAATGAATGGTATGATTGAGTGATCTTATCACCTTTCAAATAGGAAAAATAATCAGTAAACTACATAAGTTTTATAAAACAAAACAAAAACCGCCAATATTATGCTTCCTCATAATTTATAAATGTTTTATATAGTTGGGGAATGGGCTACATATAATGTAATAGTCCACTACCCTAACAATAAATCTATGATTTTCAGAACAAATCAGGCATAGAGATTGGGCCAAACCAGAAATACAGATGTATATACGTGAAGTTTACAATTTAAAGTGTAACAACTGTTACACTTAAATGGTATAATCGCTGGCCCTGAAAGTTTGCACTTATCTAACACAAACTGCAGAATTTGCCCCAAAATATCTATTATTCTTGATTTTTTAGTTGAGAAATATATTTGTCAGTCTGAAACAGACTTTCCTTGCACATGCCAGGATGAATATCAGCAATTCCAGTACTGGTTAATGTTCACTGACAAGACCTAAGGATTTTAGTTCAAGCTACTCAGAGTCTAGAAAATAAGATAAAAGTGGCCATGTCCAACTTCGTTAATGTTGTCTACATGTATGTGACTAAGTGTAAATATTTATGAATGTACATTAAGCCTTATTAAACAATGACTTGTAAAACTCGGATACAGTCTCCCAATACACTTTTCTAATCAGGGCATTGACTTCAAGCAGTGGAAGTTGTAGGTTCAGAGTCTATCCTTTGTCTACTTTGTACGTTTGAAATGTAAAGGAAAGTTTCCATAAAGGAATGCTCCAGAAGACCTTGGTTTCCTTGTGGTCAATTACATGGAAAATTTATTTGCTAAAAGAAAGTACTGAATTGCCTCATTATTTCAAAAATATCTATTTTAAGTGAAGCTGCCAAGCCCTGAAGACTTAGAACATTAAAGGTACATTATAGCCATGACTATTGGTTGGACTAATGCTTGCTTAAAAGAATGCCATGGCAATTCATTGTTATGGACCTAAAACAAATAGTCTGACCAATAGTTCAAGTAGGAATTAAATCTGCTTGCTTGTTTGGATTTGATTCATATTCTTGCAGCCATTATGGTATCCACTGTAAGCTACCAGTTATCACAGGTTTGCTCCGCATTCGATCCATACCACTTCAGAGTGATCCAAGCTTACTGAAATGTTTTCAAATTGCCATAAACAGAAGAGAAACTTTGCTTTCTCTCACAAACCTTCTCTACTTAAGGTTACATCACCTTTGCAAGCTTAAAATTGAAAGAATAAATAAACTATAAAGACAATTTGAAGCCATGCTGTAACACCATTTCTTAAGATACATAGACAATTGGTGCAGAGACAGGTTCAACTTGGAGCCAGGGGAGCTTCAAGAAGCTTCTCACAGGGGCCACCACCATAACCCCCTCCCCCACTACACACACAAACCCAGCACACAGAGGGAGCCATACATGGAGTTACAATGAGGTTTACAAAATCATGACTGTATTAGACAAGGTACAAGTCTGTTTGATTTGCTCAAAGTTCCAAGACCCTCCATTTAGCCTAAAGTTAAATTCAATTTAGTCTTATTCCATCACAGCTATTTCACACAAACAGATCATTACTGCACTTTTAGGGAAATCAAGCTACAAATTCAACAATTAGAAGAAAGGAATTGCCATAAGAAGCAAATAGGGAGAAAAGAGCACATACTGTGTTCAGCTCATGCCTGTGATTAAGACTTGTTTATTCCTACATAGCTGGTACTTGGGTACATGCAAATGAATCTGCAAACAATAATTAGGAAATTACCTTTTTCTCAATCACAGATACTACATTCAAGAGAGAAACAAAAAGTTGGTGAAGGTGTTCAGATACAATTTTTTCAATAAACTTCAATTAAATTGATGCAGTGGAAAACATCTTCCTGTAAATTGCTAGACTGATAGACTTATACAGTGCAAAACATGTCATTCTTAGTACATCCAAACTAACTCTTACTCAAATGTTCCTGATATTTTCCACCATGTGCAATTTGTACACAAAAAAGGGAGAAAAGCTTTCGTAAGTTTAACTATCATCAGGAGAATCAGAATTTGGCAAGTATCACACTGGGAAGAAAACACAACAGCAAGACACCTCACATACCTTTCTTTTGAACCTGAGCCCTTTCTTATGAGAAATGACATTTCTTTAAGTAACCAGATGTTTGGGAACACTAACTGTGATATTGGTCAGGATACCTCAGTGGAGGAAGACCATCTGACATAGTAAGAAAGAGATAGTTGACAAGAGAAATGTCCAAGCTAGAAAGCTCTTTGTTGGGCTGTGATCTACAAGGCAATTACTGATGATGTTTTAATAAGTATGTTCCTTCAAGAAAGCAGCAAAAACCCAAGAAGTGATCAGCAGAAAATATTTTGCAAGAGTTAGAAGTGATAATTTTGTTAGCAAGTGTTCTGAAAAAACAAGCAGAATTTGTGTAAATAACTCAGTAGGAGTTAAAGTGAGCAGATGCAAAGAGAAGTCTATATTCTTAGGGTCTCAGCATTCATTGGCTGTTTCTTGAAAGGGACTTCTATTAATGCTTATTGCTTTTATTCAAGGGATAATGCACTCTCTTACCTGCCCTAACTAGACATAGTGAATGATTTATGACTGTTTTTCAAAATGTTAGTGCAAGTGACATCCAGCATCAGTTTCTTTCTAGTTCTGCAAATCAATTAAATATATACAGCCTACACCTGGCTCCATACAGAAACAGGGAAGTTCTGTAACTAGAGATGCAATTACAGGTGTTTTCTCAACTGCAAATCTGTCTAAAACTGCCACATAGCAAGTCAGGCATTGCTTCTAGAAATTAAACTCAGGCGTCTGATATTTAAAGGATAAAAATAATCACTAGCTTGAATTCCTACATGAACTGCTTCCCCTCACATTAATGGAGGCAAATAGTTATTGAAAAGTTCATTATCCAGACATATATGGACTTAATTTCAGGAAAAGCTAACTTTTCAATGTGAGTAGTTCAACAACATCACCCCCTCACCCCTTACACAAATCTAAAGGCAAACACAGCCTATCCAGAGACTGAACTTTAGCTGACTTTTTTTCCTGTCATCATCCTCCAACCACTTTGATGTTACTAGAGATTACATTGAGGTATGATTAGAAGAGATGCTGGAACTGTGCCCACCTCTCCTCCCAGGATTTTTAAGAGAGATGTGAGTAGAACTTTCAGACTTTGGCTAAAGATGAAAGAATCTAAAAATACAAAGTGTGGAAACGTGAAGGGCTCACCACACTCTCTGTATCAAGGCCTTCACAATTTTCTTCAGTGCAATACCTCACATGAGAATCTCCTCAAAGGA
Organism: Tyto alba; assembly: GCF_018691265.1. Taxonomy (NCBI): domain Eukaryota; kingdom Metazoa; phylum Chordata; class Aves; order Strigiformes; family Tytonidae; genus Tyto; species Tyto alba. The sequence goes on from NW_024881280.1 coordinate 13,959,872, forward strand.
AACAAAATAGTTAAAAAATACACATTTGATATCAGCTGTCTAGATTTATTTTGCAAAGAATCCTGATAGTGAATGCTTTTGCCCACTTCCTCAGTTGGGGTGAAAAAAAAAAAGCAAGAGGGAAATACATTGAAGAGGTATTTTGGGAAAATAATCTAATAGAAAAATAGATCTTTCCTGATAAAGATTAGTAGGATGCATATATTCATAAGGACTGCTTACTTTCTCCTCAATCTCCACTGGTTCACATGGTAAAGTCTCTTTTAGGATGGTTTTTAACAGTCTCCAGCTGAACATCCCATGTATTCCACCAAACTCAGTATGCATTTACTTATACAAGCAGACTGACTTCCTACTCCATCAACGACTACCTGCATTATCACTATAATGCAAGCAAACAAAAATTAATTCCACTCACTTTTTTGAAGCTATTCAAAACTCAACACTTCTCCAGCTCCTCTCTTTCATACCAGTGTGAACAGGGAAACTTAACTGAAACTGGGGATGCGATTGTTTGGCACACATCCTTCAAAGTAAGCACAGAGAAAGCAAAATCCCTTTATGGAAGGAACCAGATAGCCAAAAGAAGGAAAGCATCCAATGCTAACACAACATTTAAACAGATCGTAACTGTACTGTGAAGGCTTAAGCAGCTAGCAAAGCAAAGCTGATGGCCTTGAAAGCAGAAACAGCAACATAGCCCAGGAACAAGCACCTTTAGTAAGGTGCCAAGAACAAAGATGGTAAGAGTTTTTTATTGCTCAGGATGGTTGAAAATGTAGAGCTTTGGGCAACTCATACTTGTCATCGTTTGAGCCTACTCAGCAGCTAAACGCCACACAGTCGCTCACCCACCCTCCCCCACTTGGGAATGGGGAGGGAATCAGAGGGGCAAAGGGAGACTCGCGGGTTGAGATAAAAACAGTTTAATAACAGTGACAGAATAATACAATAACAGCAGTATCAACGGGTAACGTACAATACAGTTGCTCACCTCCTGCCGACCAACACCTGCCTGCTCCCAGCTGGCAATCCCCAACACAAAAGCCCCACAGCAGCACTCCCGGAAGTGAGAGCACCTCCCAGCCCACTCCTGCCTTTATATAGTGAGCACAATGTCACATGACATGGCATATCGGCCAATCCGGGCCCAGCCCCCCAGCTGTGCTCCCCCCGCCCCCGCACACAGGTGAGGGCACTGGGGCCTGGGGAGCCCCTGGGGTCTCAGGGTGCTGCAGCTCCTCCCGCTGCCAGACCAATGGGAACTCTAGTCCAGCCCCAGCCAGGACAATACTGATTATGTCTGCCTCTTACCTATTACTGTCTGAGTCAGGGAAATAAAAGTTCTTACTGTATTTCAACCTTCTTTTAACGGTATTGACTGCACCATTAGTTTCTTCTCCTAACTGGAATAGCGTGTCACTTTTCAGTCATTACTGGGAGGCCATTCACATCAAAAGGAGGCAGCTATCAAAACTTGCAATGTCATCTTCTTCTATCCTGTATCCTCCTACTGTGTACCTAGCAGTCAGGTGAGGAACATATTTAATCCAGCCTTTGTTTGCATGGAGCTTGTATTGTCAGCCCTGTTTATAAACATTGTAAAATTTTGTGGTACATAAAGGTTATATAAAAATAGCAATTTTTACATTAGAATCTTAGCTTTGCTTTTACTATCAAATATCCACTCACAAAACTCACAAAACTGTCAATAAGGACAGCACTTGAAATACAGTACCCTGCAGTGCGATGGTATGCATACTCCTGAGCAGTAAATAACAGAACCCTGTAAACTGCAGGTCCACAACCCCACCAAAAGTCTTCACAGAAACCTGCTGCTCCTTTAATCCATACCCACACCTCATCTCTCACATTCTGCAGTCAACAGAAAAAAACTCATCTGAATGCGATTTCTTTAGGAGATCCTTTGTGACCAAACATTGTAACCAGTAATAAAATTGCTGAACTAACTATTAGCTAACAAACTATTAAGTGCAGCAGTTAGGAAATTATTTTTTATATACAATGAAAGCGCTAGAGGGTACTTTCCTCAGTCTATCAGAAAATTATGTTTTATCCAATTACTACATTATAAAACTAATTCTAACTAAGACCTGTTGAGCAAGCAGTGTTATTCCTCCATTTTGACCATCTGCCAATGTAAAACTTTGCTCAGACTAACATTTATTAATACTGTGGGGCCTATCTTGGGAACAGAATAAAAAAACAGTATTGAAATGTGATCATCTATATTTTCTTTGACTTAATTTTTTCCAGATCACCAACAATTGTAGGATGACAATAGAAAATATCTCTTCTTCATGTTTTATGGATGCTAGGGATAAGTACAGAGCTGAACATATTGTTGCATATGGTGTAGAGCAATCACGCAGCAATTATTTCCATGATACACACAGTTTTTCCTGTTTGATGCCTCAGAATAATTCTTAAACACAATTCCATAAGGATCTTCTCAGATAAGAATTTCAAAGCGGTCCAGAGAGAGTAGGGTTTGAGCAAACGATTTAGTGTCAGCTTTCTGAATTTTATATGCAGCTCAGCTGGTTATTTACTGCCTGACTTTGGTCAAGATCACAGGTACGCATCAGGTTACTCACCAGAGCTTCAAAGGACAATGGATCCAGAGAAGCAAAGACTAATTAAAAAGACAAACATACTCTTCTTACTACCAAGCCAGTGGTGTCCTAACTGTGGCTCACAAGTCATACTTTGCACAGAAGAACCTCCACCACTTCTCATACCACAAGCAATAAAAGAGGTAAAGCCAAGGACCCTAGAGAGGCTTTGAGCAGGACACTGGACTAGATGACCTCCGGAAGTCTTTTCCAACTCACATGATACTATAAAAAAATGTCATGTTCCAACAGAGTGGTACTTGTTTAGTATTGCTGCTGATAGTCCAGAAGTAATCCTAACAATAATTTAAAAATCCAGTACAACTACTTAGATCTTCACATTAAGTAAGGCTCAGCTTATTAACAGTTTTCTTCCTTATTAAAATGAGTAATATTTTTTAAATTTATTACTTTTCCAAGTGGTGAGCTTTAGTCTACATTCCTTGAGAAAACAAACAAACAAACAAACAATCAAATATCTAATATACATGTAGTGCTTCTCAAATTCACAAATGTTTTCTCTGAGTTGTACATGACTCACAGACATTGTAAAGCAAAATACTTGAAAAGATCTAAGTTTGTGCATTTCTTTATTACAGTGGGAAATGTCAAAACAAAAGCATTTTGAAGAAACAACTAGAACAGCTTCCTCACACATCTTAACAGGGTCGTTTGAATAGGAAGCTGGGTGCTTTCAGCTGTAAATTAAATAATCAAACATTTATTTCAGAAGCAGATAGGAAGTTATGGAAAATCAGGCAGTTACATAAACTGTCTTCTGTTCTTAAATGAATGAGAAGGAAACAAATATACCAAGATCAAGAACACCTTATGAAAAACAAACATGCCTACAACCAGCTGCTCCTAAAATGACTGATCACTCGTCTGGACTTTTGGGTGGGCAGATACTGGAATACATGTTAGTGTAGTACATCCTCACTAAATCAGCTGCAGTAAAAACTAGGCTTACAGTAAGAAATATGTATATTGAATTATTTACCATTTTCCAGGCACTGTCCTTATATTTTCCAGACATGGTTACTTATATATTGTGCTAGAATTCCTTGGGCCATCTATTACTTCCTCCAAGGCTTGATTCTGCACCTATGAAGGGAATGGGTATCTTGCTCTTGATTTCCAGTGGAGAATGACTAAGTTCTAAACCCGATTTACCTAAAGTATGAAAACAAACTCAGGTTTATCACAAATCAAAGGCTTGGCTAACATTGTGTTGTTATTCTCACTACAATTCTTGACCTTACTAAGTATACCTACAGTCACAAGCCCAAAATTTGTTCTTAATAACAGCAGTGAAAATCCAGCTTTCTCTGAAGCCAGGGAACAGGAGTAGATCCACACCTATGAAATCTCCAGAAGGAGGCTCTAGCAAAAAACAAGTATAGATCCCCTAAAGGAGACTGTCCCCTCTATCACACTGCATCTGAGCAGACACTGAATCATCACAACAGCCCTGGCTCCTGACAGCAAGCACTAACTTTGAAGCAGGTCATTTTCTTGGACAACACTTCTCTAATAATTCTCAGAATTAGGTATTCTGAGAAAGACAGTGTCAATTGGAATCATGACATATCTTTTGGGGCATCCTTTAGAAGGGAGTAAGAAAAATACATCTTCACACTCCAATCGCCTCTGGCCTATTATGGCTCTGCCTCTTCTGCCAGAATGGTATCTGCACCACAGAAAATCTTACAACCTAATGCACTGAATCCAGTCAAGCATAGGCAAAGATTGCTGTTGCCCTAAATATCTGAAGGAATTCTGCCTCATAATTTTATTCAGAATTTTCGTCTGTGTTTCTTCAAAGTGGCCATGTGTTGTGTGATCAATGCTGGGTATCCAAATAGGAATAAATTGCAGTAAGTACATTTGTGATACTCTCAATCTTGTCTGTTTCTGTATTCTCTTTCAAGCTACAACAGAAATTATGCTTTGAATCAGGAATTCAGCAATCACCCACCTCTCAGCTGGGTGGCCCTGACTAACCTCCAATAATCTTTTGCACAGCTTCTTCAGAAAAGGTAGTAAGTGCCCAGGCAATCTCTAGCCTACTGATCAGGAAATTCTGTTGGATGTAGGGGTAAATACCTTCCAGAAAAGTTGAGAATTAAATTCAGAATATGCTCCAGCTACCACTCTCTATTCAGAAAAGAAAGAATAAGCCTAACTTGTGCTTTGAGGAAAAAAAAGACATCAGTGACTACCTCCAGGAGGTCATTTAGTGCTGGAGATCTTGTGTAAGTGGATGTGTCCCTGCAGACTGGAGGAAGTAGTCTCAGGAATGGGATTTGAGACTGCCCCTCACCTCAACTTAGCCTAGATTCCTTCTTAGCAGTTGACCTTTACAAATCTTTCACTTCAAACCTACTGTTGAGGGAGTGTAATAATAAAAACTGGGTTCTGAACTCTAATCCAGGGATGAAGTGCCTAAAAAACTAATTGTTGTGGTGTCAAACCTTACTGAATCCAGCCTTTCTTTTTTCTCATTACCAAATAAAAACATCAAAGGCAAATTATTGAGATACTGCCAGCATAGAAATAAAGCTGTATTAAATATTACTTAAATCAGACAGTGCAGACTCAGATATATTTTCCTTCCTAAGTTCAGTCTTGATTTCTTTAAATAAAAGAAAGACATAAGATGAACAAAATATTTGAAACAAAAAAATATTTGGATAATTTTTTTGTAAAACTTGTTTATTTTACAGGTGTAAATTTTGGATTAAAAGCATTTAAAATAAGATAGAAGTCTAGCAATTGAAAAGATTTGACAGTGAAAATTCTGTGGCTGCTCCACCCTGTCCTACATAAATGTTAAAATGAACAGTAGCAGGAAGGCATGTGTGCTCTTAGAACAATTTCTTCTTGTTTACAATTGCAGTAGGCTAAAATGACTCATCGTTCTGTACAAAATGAGAACTGTGTGCTCACAAAAGATGTTTTGGTACTATCTGAAATTTTTCAGTAAATTAGAATGTCAAAATGATATATGCAATTTCTTTGAATATAAATTTGAAAATCACAGTGCCTACAAGAATGTGAAAAGATATACAATTTCTTAGAATTCTGTTTCATGCTGATAAGCTAGGGGACGACATCTGTTTTACTTCATAACTGTTCAAAGGGCAGGTGTTATAAAACTAAATTAAGACCAATGCAATACTTGTCCCTCTGGAATTTCTAAAACAGATCATTTTCCAGAGTTATAAAAATCATATGTAGGATTTCGGAAAATACTAAGAACTCTTTTTGTCGTGAGTTTCTCCTCATACACATAATAAATATAGAGTTTTTATGAAAGGCTCCTATATTAAAACATAAATTGTAAAGATATAATTTTCATAAATTTTCTGCACTATCCATGTGCGTGACAGTTTTAGTGATAATTTCAAAGGCAGTAGAATAAGATAAGCACTTTATGCTTGAAAATTACTCCAAAAACTAATTGTAAAGTGTAATTCTGCTCAGATTATGTTTTGGCAGCTATTATAAAGTCTATGTAAAGAATACTTATTTTCTAATTTTAATAAAAATTTTTGCTTTTTTCCTCCCTTTAAAAACCACATATTTCAGTAAGTTATCAAATTGGTTGAAGAATGAGGCATACTATACATAAACACAAATTCCAATATGTATTACAAAAGATTTGCAAACGCCACAAAGGATTTAATTTATTCTTCAGCCTCAGTGCTGAAACACAAGCTAACTTCACTTGAAAAAAACAAGGTTAAGGGGTCTTAGACAAAGAATGAACCATCCTACTTGTCTTAAAATGAAGTGAAGTAGATAAAGAGGCTAAAATCTTTGCTTTAGGAATGAAAATCAAATGGAAAGAAGACATGTTCTTTCCTGTAAGTATTCTCCATAAAACAAGCTATTAGAAAGGAAAGAAGTTTAGCCCTCTCGGCTACTTAGAAGGAAACATTCCAGGAAAGAATATTTGTGTTTTGTGGTAGAAGAGAATACCTGCATAGAAAGGGCTTTTGACTTTCTTTGAAGATCATGTAAGGGAGAGAGCAACAAGGATTTTTAAATAATATCCTTTCATATCAAAAACAAGTACCAAAACACACCACAAAATACACAGACAGAAGCATTCATAGGAATTTTATCCATGGTTTCTGTATTGATCCAAAATTTCCACATAATTGAAGACCTAACTGAACGACAATATCAGGCCCATCATGAAAGCCATTTAGTGAATAATCTAGCCTAGATCTCTATGCAAGCACTCTGGTGATGTTAAAGGTGCTCCTGTTTTGTTATGTTTCACACAACAAGAGGAAAGCAGACAGGGAAGCAAAACAGTCCTGACCTTTGTAAAAATAAAAATTCAGTGTACCCAGGAGTTGTGAAATAGTATCTTTATTCCTCACTGTATATGGACCTACATGCAGGTACGAATTAGGGAAATTAAAATTACAGTAGAAAGTCTGAAAGGACAGTTAACACAGCCTCCTATTTTCACTAAGATCTTTTTAATGAGCAGAAATACAAATACCCTCTTGGAACTTGTATGGAATATCAATTTTAAGAAATTGAATGGGGTCAGAAGTGTTGGCTCTTTCCCTGTGTTTGGTGTCTTTTCTCTGTGGGTTTGGCAGAGAACTTCATTAAGTTCATAATAGAAATTTCTTTACAACACACCTGATTATGAAAGGGATTTATAAAACCCATGCAGATTATAGCCATGGGGGCTTTCTTACAGTAAAAGCAGTAGCTGGACAGGTAAGATTCCTAGAATTTCAGGCAGAGTGTAAACGAGAGCAGAATGGGAAAAGACTCGTTAGCTTCTCTGAGGAAAGTCCCCGTTTGTCACTTTGACCTGTCACTGCTTGAAAAAATCACTTACATCAAAGACTATTTCAGGGGGGTTGCTACAATTTTAGTCTTAAAAAACGTGTTCGAAATTTTGGAGGCAAGTCACTAGAGTTTATCTGAACCACAAACATTGCTGAAAATAGCCAGCTACTTGATAGACAAAACAAACCTATAATCAACTTGCATTTTTATTAAAACAAAACTATTTTGGCCACATGGAATCCAAATGAAATCCCACGTGAATTATTAAGTTAAAACAGCCAAGTTTAACAACAGCATTTATGACTTCATTTCCAAAGTAAATGTCATCAAAAAAGACTTTATCATTGCTTTGATTTCTGTTTTGCACAGAAAAATTCCTTAAAGATTTTGCATACTTAAAGATGAGAAAAGCTACAGAATTTAAACAAATTTTAAAATGTTGTGCGAGCTTCACTGTATCATAGATATCCATTCTACTTTGCAGAAACATCTTATCAAGTTATAAGGGAGGGCTCAAAGTGCAATCACTTGGACAAATGTCCCAATAACCCACCTTGGAACAGTTAATTTAAAAGACAAGTTAGAACAAGTCATCACAAAATAAACTATAGAGAAGCAAGGCAGATGGAAGAGAGAAAGAAAAGAACTAGAATTCCTTAATTTAAATGTTAAATTCTCATAAAGTTGATTGATGCATATAATACATAAAATCCTTCTCAAATGGATTCATTGCTAACTAAGAATTCAAATAAATTGATTGGTGGTACTTTAATCTCAATAGGTATCTGTGAAAGGTAAACAGTAATTAAAGCTTTATTCCAAAGAGCTAACCATGTAAGACATCGGGTTATGCTGAGAGGCTGTAAAAGGCTGAAACCACAGCGTCTTCTTTGTAAACTCAAACTACATTCCAACATCAAAAATATAACAAATTACATAACAAAACTTCATTTCTCTATTCTGTAAACCATACTGTTTCTTGAGAACAAGTGTATATATATTGGGAGAAGGGAAAGAAAAGGCAGACTTAAGTACACAGTAAGACTGTATAAATATTACTTCTCTGACCACTATATAAAAAGATCCATGCTGATTCTTAAATTTTTCCAGAGCATATGAGGTTAGGTCCACTTCAAATAGTTTTGTGTTAAGCTGTATAAAAAACTATTGGGAAGAAAAGATGAGTTTACTTGCACAACACTATAAATCAATATAATATACTTTATATTTTTTCAGTCACAATTGACTTCCCACAATACAGTGTTACACAGATGTCTACTGTCATTCAAAGAGGTACCTATCATATGGGTTGGACAGGTAATCTATAAAATACAAATTATAAGGAAATGCTGAGCTGACCACAAGCATTTCAGGAGTCCTGGGAATTTTCCAACCAATTAATCAAAAGAAAAGGAAGAAGCAGCAGACCTAAGAGACTGTTGCCTTGTGGTGTTTTATATTGTTTGAACAATCTTTCATCTCTAATAGTCATTAGGAATGCTTATTCCTCCTATTGCTCTAAAGAGTGAACTTCCCCAGGATGTTCTGCTTACTTAAATCTAGCCGAAAGCTAAACTAATGGGGGACAGAAGTAGTGTAAATGTAATGATCAGTCTCATGTTTCTATTACTATTGGATATGCCACTGAGCATAAGAAATTCTGTTTTCCTTTTAGTTGGGGATTTATGCTGGTGTTCTAAGAAAATGGCATTCACAGTCACCCAGATGCATCATTATGGAGGAAAATAAATAGCAATATAAAGATTGGGTTAGTAAATATAAAGATGGGAGTAATATATATAAGATTCAAACAGTAAAGACAAAAATTGGATTAGCAAATGTGATTGTATAGATAAAGGAATTGTTAAAAAAACTAATTTATTACATCCAGCAATTGTTTGGATTTATTTTTATTATCTGGTAGATATACTTCATTGTAAAACGCATGTAGGAGGCATGGCAAGCCAAGAAGAGTTTCTGCTCTACCTCATCTCTCCATAGTAGCACTGATGTGTGTCATTTTTCTCTGTTTTGCTACAAATTTTCACAGTACTTGAAAAACATTTGGTATCCTTAAGACTTCTACACCTATGGAAAACCTTCTTGAAATTTATCAGTAAGTTCAAATGTTACTTCGAGAAATACAGGAAAAGAGACTTGGAGACAAAAAAGATACTCTTCCTAGTCCCACAAACTGAACATAGACAGTATTTTCTATAAAAGAAATTCTGCTAATTCAGAGGAATTAGAGGTATAAAGGATTTTTCAAAATCTACCTTTAATTTATGTAGGGCTGGTTGTGCTACTGTTGAGATTAACTAATAGTTCCAATTTTTAGAAACATGTTTACATTTACTTAAAGTTTTGCCAATTTTTGGATACTTAAGCTCAAATTTTCCATGTTGTTTCTCTTTATATTTCAACCATTGCATTTCATCAATTCTCAGAAAAAGCTAAGCAGAAATGCATGATTTTCAGTTTTAAATGCTGGTCACCTTTATGTGCCCATGCTTTATTAAAAGGAAAGAAGCAAAACACTGGTCTTTCTATCAGGAAGATAATTTCACTGTTCTTGGAAAATTCACCTAAATTTGGCCACTCTATTAAAAATAAAACAATTTGAGAATCAAACAAAATTGTCTGTGTCCACAAAAAGAATGCTCTCCAGAATTTGGAATTAAATAGAAGTGCCCAAATTATCTACACATCTGCTACCAATAAATATGTGTGAAACCCACTGGCTACATACTTCATTCTTCTCCAGTGTTGCTCCATAGAGAAAACCACATCGTTCTATTGATTATTCTGTTAGCTCAATATATTTGCGTGGCAATTTGCACTGTTTCTGTTCTTTGATTATGTACTTCACTGCCATGTTGCACTAGGGAGTTTCTGGGGCCTCTGAGTTCTCTTTTTTTAAGCTAAGAAATTATCCCCACAAAAATACATTAAGAAAATATTTAAGTGTAGAACCAATCACTTGAAATGTAGGAACTGCTTAAATTATCATTGTTTCTGACTGCACTATGATATAGCCTTTAATTATGTAGTCTTTTTTCCACAGCTCTTCCTTGTCCAATATCACACTTATTATGTATTCCTGTGCAATGCTGACAAATCATTTAACATTTCACAGACTGCCAGTAGAACATGCTTCTAGATGACAAGCTTAATACCTTCAGCCTGCTGTGCAAAAATACCGATCAGTCACAAATGTACCTAAAATATATTGGAAGTCATGTCTAAGCATATTAAATGTTTAATGCCAAGTTCAGTGAAGAAATCACACCATGAATGCCCCAAGCTCGATACTCAAAGTTTATGTTTATTTTTACCTGATTTTTCTGAACAATATTCAAACTTCTTAATACAGTGTAAGATCACCAGACTGCTGTGCAATTCATAACACCAAAAAGACAGTCTTAGCTTCCCTTTGCTGGCAAAATTGGCAGCCAGGGTCCAGCAGCCCTGAAGAGTGATTGGCTTAAACCACTAACTGTTATCTTGAATTGAGATCACAGTAGATAGTGTGAACATGGTCCTTTAAATCTTTGTTTCCCCTTCATTAAATAAGGTTAATAATGTTTCCTTTTGCAGAGTTGTGGTGAAAATGAGTAGTATCTGTACACTTCTGAGATATTATTGATGGAGGCAAAAAAAAAATGTGGATGGGGGAATTAATTACTTTTTCTGAAAAGCAGAATTTGAATAAGGTGAAATATATGTGGTACTGCACTGTTTTATTCTCACTGAATGAGAATGACTGGGTTTTATCAAGGACTGTAACAAAATGGGCACTATTTTACACTATGCTTCACAAAAAGTTGTCTTCTGTGAAAATTATCTTAAAAACTGACCACATCTGCAATTTACTAAAATGTAAATTGACTACTATAGTAATTAAACCTTTACTCATTACTCATTTACTTACTTTGTTTACCTAAGCATTTAACAAAATTTGGGATTTCACTTCTTTCTGATTATTGCTAAAGTGGAGCTTTTTAAGAATAAACTTGTTTCAGAGACTGAGGTCATGGCACAGTGGTTATGAGTATCTGCAAAATTGTTTCAATTTAAACATAATGGCTATGAACCAGTGGCACCTATTAATGACTCATACTCTTTATATCTTATTGTTATATTACCAAGGCTGACCTGGGAATTCTCAAAACCACCGACAAAATGGGAATCTCAGCCCCAAATCTTCTTTCATTTAAATTATATTATAGATTCTCAAGAACTTTACTTGAAGCAGTTGAAACAAAAGTCTGCCCATGTGATAAAGAAGTGATGAGAGAAGAAAAAATTATAAAGTAACAATTAAGATTTTAAGAGGGCTTTACATTGACATAGAATATCTAAATTTATGGAATGAGAGGTATGTGTGCCTACACTTTTGCACCAGCTGATGACCAAATTTCAGAAACATACTACAAAAGCTGCCAAGCATGAACTCCTAACCTACTCCTGAACAATAACTGTGAAAGATTTGTCATTTATTTCACTGTGGACAGTTTTTTATCCAAGCTCCTAGAAGGATTTAAGATCTTGATGGACAAAACTATTATTTAATTTGCTGAGTTTATCCCTGGAAAGGAGGAAGCATGGGGAAGAATCTTATGTGACTGTAGGTTTCTTTACCTAAAGATACTGGAACATTTTCATTATAAGCAGCAGGAGCTAGTTGTGCATCCCAACAAGGACCTGGGAAGAGAACTCTCTCCCTCCTTAAAAGTTGCTGTCTTGCATGTAAGCTAATTTATGCTTTATTATAATAAAACTGTTTACAAGATTAATAAGAATATTTACAAGCTTTGACTCAGAGCTCTGCCTCCTCTGTTAGACACTACCATGTCCTCCCTTCCTGCTGGAGCTGTGGCATGATTCCATGCAGGAAGGAATGTAAGACTTGCAGGGTGATAAAACTATCAGGGAAGTGGGAGTTCAGCTGGGGGTGGGGGAGCACAGCTTCTATGTTTTGCTCCCTAATCTTTTTATTTACATTTTAAATGTCAATGCATGCTTAATAGAAGAAGCAGAAACATTGATGTAAACAGGGACCAACACCTTGCAAGTGCCAGAATACTCCCTAAATAATCATATTTCCTTCTGGGCTTTCTCATTCTATAACAGAGCCTGGAATTTCTTTTTTTCCTTTGCAGTCTGACAGTTTCAGAGGAGCAAGAAAGTGCCCTTCAACCAGTGTAGCCAACAATTCGGTGACTAAGACATTTTCTGGGAAAGCAGTAAAGTGGGTTTCAACTCCATTCAGTTAAGAAGTGCACCAAATCTGTGTCTATCACTTTCTGGATGAAAAAGTGCTCTGAACCAGCAGCTATTATAGGTACTTCTTGCAGTAGGGGTTTGAAATAAAATAGTGCAGGATGCTCTATTATTTTAACATCTAGATGAAGGCAGGGCAAATGCTGGGGGAATGTGGAGTGTGGAGACAGTTAATAGAGCTTTATCTCCTACCCAGACTACTTACGGGGACATACAGGCCGATCACAACAGGGGAGACTGTGTAGTATCAACCCACTACCACTATCACTTTTGCAGTCACAGTACTCACTCACAGCAGCAGACACAACCTGAAGATAAATATATGAAAAACTTGCCTGCCACGTATATGAAGTATTCTTGCTCCACTAAGGCACGGGATTTTAGGCACATTCATCTACTTACTGTTTCTGAGTTGGCTCCCTATCCAGAGTGAAAAATGTTCAAATAATCTTTTAAAGATTCTGATGTTCCCACACATCAGAGAGGGAGCTGAGGTATATCACACACAGCTCTGGATCTGGAACACCAGCGACTGGCTACATAAAAGGCATAGCGACACCTGCTTTTTGTGGCTTCCAAGTCTTTTATTGTCCTCGGCAATTTGCTGTGATGTAATTTCTTAAATGTAACCATTTCCCTTTAACTTACAGTTTTATGCTTTATGCTTCATGCCTCATAGAGCCTTCTCAACACCAAATAAAGGCAGGGTAGGTGTTTCTCTTTATTTACTATTAATGAATACTAATTCAGTTAAACCCCTCATTTCCATTCACCTTGATCTTTTGAAATACCGCCTTTATATCCTGACTTTTTGAGGACTTCCAGGCTTTCTTATGCTAGTTTTCTAATGTCAATGTACACAAAGAAATAAATATACTAGCCATCATACTTTTAGTTACTTATTTTAAAAAAGTCCTCTCTTCTCTTTTTTTGTTTCCATCCTAAAATTCTGCAGGAAAAAAAAAAAAAAATCACAACAAAACAAAACACAAAACTACCAAACTAATTTTTAGCTTGTATAATAGCTGACCCAGGTCTCCAGGCAGTTCTTATCTATGCAAATTATTATTTTATTCTGTGTAAAGCAAAACCAAAATATATCACTGCTTTATAAACAACAGGTATTTGAATTATAAGACTAGGTGGGAAGACACAGCTTTCTCAGTAGAAGAGATGACCCATGCACTCTGACACTCTCTCCAATATCAAGGAAAACAGGGGCTATTCTGGCTTTCTAAAGTCTGGGAAGTGTCTGAGAAGCTTATTTCTATCCCACCACAGTCCCAGTAACTAAGACAATCACTGCAACTGGTCCTGTCACAAAATAGGAGAAGCAGCCTGCGAAGGACTTTGCCTGACTGGATGACTTTTTATATATCATATTCTTTTTGTATGTCTTATGTCTTTCTGCATGTCTCTCTGTATGTCTCTGTCTATATATCATGTACCACTATGCTTTCGGTTCTCATCACAGTAATTCACCATCACACTAGCAGTAATATTTTATTTTTCTCCCTAAAGGCAGATTATTTCCGACCTTTGAATTTACAAGTTAGGTAACAAGAAGACCATGGAATCACAGTATAGGCCAGGTCAAAATGTGGCTCTCAAGATGATCTGGTCTAAACTTCTCCTGAAAGCAGGGATTTAGATTAGGTTATCCAGGCCTCTGCCAACCAAGTCTTGAGTAATTCCTGTGAGGGACATTCCAGCATTTCTCTGAGCAATCTAATCCAGGGTTTAGGTTCTCTCATGGTGAAGAAAATCTTTCCTATATCCAGAGGGAATTTCCCCTGAAGCAACTTGGGCCTGTTGCCTCATCCTGTCCCTATGCATGCCTGATCAGAGAGCACCTCCTTCTCCACCACAGCTAACCTTTCCGGTACCGAAAGACTGTGACGAGATGCCGCCAGGCCTTCTGCTCTCCAGGCTGAACAAACTCCATCCTCTGACCTTTCTTCTAGGGGAATTCTTCACCTGCTGCCTTCCACTAACTTACTTGGGAAGCCCACCTACAGTAGCATATTGAACAACACCACTTCTGAATGTATGTTTTTGGAAAGTAAAAAAGAATCCCTTCAAAGCCCTCAAAACTAAAATCAGCTTCTCCTAACAGTCTTAAGTCTCTAAAGCAATATAAAACTATTCATTTACTAGATCACCTTCCTTCAGAAGAAAATCTAGCTTTTAAATAAACAGCTTTAAATCTCGTAAAATGCACGAATGGCTCAGACACAAGCTGTGTGTTAATATGTATGTGCATGGGACAGAAGGAAAGAAGAATGAAAGGCTGGATTCGAAGGGAACTGGCTTCTAAATTATTTTTAAGGATTTACAGTCCATGAAGACACCATGTGGAGGGATGCAGAATAACAGGCTTAGAAGTAAAGTATGATCAAAACTAGTTATAACCAGCTTTTTTTTTGACGTCTGAGACCATTTAGGCCCTGATTTAAACTTTCTATACTTTGAAGGAAGAGAGAAACAGTACAGGCACAGGAGAACAGAGAGTTATGAGATGGTACTGCAGCACTGCAGTTAAAATGCCATTTCCTCACCCTGTTCTTTCTTTGCAGGCCTGGATCACATTTGTTGCCTAACAGCTGCACACTATTTTTGCTCACTGTTGGATGGGGACTGTCTCAACCTCAGCATTTAATTCCACTGCAGCTTAAAAACAACTTATGTAGTCTATTTGAATCCGATTTTGAGAATAGCTGTTTTACTTAAGTTATGACAAATTGTCTCAGATAACCCTGAATAGAAACAAGCCCTACATCATTAACAAATTTTGGCAGAAACTATCTGCTTTGAATCCTTATGTTTTTAAATAAACCAGCAAATGACAGAAATAGTTCTTGAAGTCTCCAAAGCTTCTCTTCAATCAATAGTCACAGAATTTATGTTTTAAAAACTAAGGATGACAGGATTGCAAAATATAATTAAAAATAAAAATAGAGATATCATCTGAGATCCAGATGTGACAGTGACAGTGTAAGAATGCCATTGCCGTTAAATACACCATAAGACACATTATTAAAATGTGAACGAGGAGGCAGCAACTCTTCATATTAAGTGCAGAGAGGTGCAAAGAATCCCATAGCAACAGACCAAAATAGGCAGAGATGCAGACGACGTCTGAAGTTCCCACACAGCCCCCTTACAGCTCTCGCTCCTCTTTCTGTCGGGACAATCTGGATGGCAGATACACAGAAGCAGGTACACAGCAAAAAAAAAAGTATAATAAAAGAGGCAGGAAGAATTATTTTATCAGTCTTCCAAATCTCTATCTCATGGAAGTGAACTAGGTAAAGAACAGACTATGTAGCCTACAATGTGAAAATAATAAATCAGATTGATCAAAGGCTTAACTCCCTTACTTAAAGAAAAAGGCTCAGCCTGCAAGTTATCTACACAATTTTTTAAAATCCAAATTGGAAAAATTGTAGACAAAAAAGGAAATATTGCAAAATACAGATAAACAGCCACAGAAAGAATAAAAATGAAGCCAGATTTAAAAGTATCAAAATAGAACCTAGTATCTCCTTACCCTTTACAAAAGTGGCAAAACGTTCATGATGTCATAGCCAACACTTGCAGAAAACAAGTAAAAGTTTAAAAACTGGTCAAATCACAACTCCCTGAAGAATTACCATCTTTTGTCTTGACAGGCTTCAACAAAGATAATAAGAAGATGGTAACTAACCAACAAGAAAGAGCTATGAAGATGGGTAGGATCTGTACAGGATTAAGCTGTAGAATAGACACAGAGGGTTTTGCATGTTAAGTTACTGTGGCTGACATTCAGTGAAAAGAGAAAAATATCCCAGAACCTGTTGCTTCTTTAATGAATTACTCCTGATTAACAGCAAGAATCAGGTCTAAAATGAAGAAACGGACAATGCTTTGTTGCTCTGATAATGGTAGACTTTTGATGTTCATTGAACATAATGCCTATTATGATTATTACTAAAAAGGCTTGCAGGGACTCAATATTGCTTATTGTGAACAAGTATGGCTGTTCCTTAAATTGATTTAATTCACTTATATCTTCTCTTCACAGCTGCAATAGTTTCATGCAAGCAATGGCAAGCTCAAAGATATTGCACTGTGAATTCTCCTAAACAGTTAAGCAATGTAGTAGTCTAGGATATTTTCAGTAAATATAGGGTATTTTTATCAGCAGTGACAAATTCTAAAGGGAAGAGGACAATAATGGGTCTTGCAGCAGTATTAAAATGGTGCAATTTTTTTCATTTTCCTACCAATTACAATCTTATCCCTCAAATTATCAGTATTTGTAACATTTTAACTTTAATCTAACTGAAATCCTGTTCTCAATCATATGATATCATATCATATTGTGCTGTTTGTCTAAGTAACATCCTGCAGAGGTGAACTCAACTGCTTAGTTAAACTGTGCTGATAGAGACATTTGTTTGGCTGGTTCACATGCACAGAAGTTGTGTGCGTCCCAAATGGTTTCCACTTTCCAACAGTATTAGCTTGGTCTAAAAAACTGTATTATCTCTAACTATACATTTTGCCACAGCATCTGCATTTTAATTGGTGCTTCATGGTTTCTTTAATCTTTGCAGGAATACAAGAAATGTATGCTGGGTAATGTGTTTTTCTCAGTGCTCTTCATTAATCAGTAAGCTTTTTCATGAGATGGCTCTGCTCTCATTGACTTCACTGGGAGGAAATCTGAGCTCGTACATCTCCTCCACAAATTGTACAGTGCAGGCCTTTTTAACGTCTCTTTCCTGGAAATGCCTCTTCTCCCACATCCTATCTCTTATCATGTTTCTTCCCCCTTCTGGTACCTATAATTATGTCCTTTTTGGGATGGGATAGGAAAGTGAATTTAGGATACTGGTTACTCTAAATAGAAAAAAAAAAAAAAAAAGAGGAAAAAAAGAGCAGTTGATTTACAAACCTTTCATTTTCAATAGCCTAGGCTTGGTTACTCAAGCCCAGAAAAAATATCCTCCCAAGAAATTGCACTGAGAAAATAGTTCCAGGCATTCTGTTGGTACCAGCTGAGCTTAGTGTGCCTTATAAGGAGAACTCATGTTTTCTTAGGCAGAACTTTTCTCAAAGACATATTGGAAAAGGTAAGGTCATAAATCTGTGTCAGGTCCAGATGTACAAGACTCCGGTGCCTAAAACTCATCCCAGCTTATTTTTATAAATGCTTCCATGGTTTGCTTAAGCAGTTTAAAGTAATGCATGTACATCAGAAGAAAATCACTGAATATACATCTGGTAAATATGTGATGTATAAAATTACGTAAGACACACACAATTGAGGACTAGAAGCTGTGGCTCAAACATTTGTTAGAGAATTTTGCTCACGTCATAAAAACAGTAACAAGCACTGTCTTCTACTATTTGATCTTATAGGATTCAAGCTATCTATACACAACTCTATACTAACATGTGTATATACGCTCCATGACAGCTTCTGAATGGCTGAACACAGAATATAGATGCAGATTTAATAACTTTTCTGTTTATCATTACCCCCAAAGAAATATATCTTTCTCACTACACAAGATATTCAGAACAGTTTAGAATTTTTCACTAATATAGATGCTTAATGCTGAAAATAGGATTTTTTTTTTTTACTTCAAGGTCAACTATACGTGCTGACTAAAAGAAACAATTGTTCTAATAGTAGAAAGCAGCCACTACAATTTTTACAGTGTTCATAGTAATACTGTGATACTGAGCCCTGCTATAAACAGGAGGTATGTGGCATGAAATTTTCCATGAGTATCCTAGGAAAGAAAATGCAGCAGTAAACATCATTAGTCAAGTGAGACCAACACGTCATAAGCAACAGGCAAAAGTCCAGGAAGGCCACAAGGTTAAAATGCTTTGTTTGAGCAATTATAGGATTTGAAGGGTTAGGCTGAATGAAAAGATTTAAGGACATGGAAGGATTAAAGGGAAAATTAAATAAATTAAATTGAAAAGAATGAAGGTATAGAAAGCAGCACAAAAAGTTATTGCATTTAGTAAAGTTTTTGAAACAAGAATTGTTAAATAAAATAGCTGCAATTGAAGGCAACATGGTTTTGCTGTATTTGTTTGCTATTCTGCAAGTGAATCCGCAGAGACAAGTATTAAAAAAAAAAAAAAAAAAATCTGTATGTTTATGACATTAAAGACCTAACAAAACAAGCACATATTTGAGGTGAAATGCCTTGGCCAACTTCTCTGTATCTGAGAACATAACGCCATTATGTACTCTGTAGCTGCTATGAAAGTGAAATCCCGGTATACAAACCACAGGTGAGATCACACCCATCACAGTCTGTTATTGAAATCTGAAGATTCTTGCCATACACATGAAAAATTAATTTCAGTATTTACCTTATGCCACCCTGAATTACAATATTTTACAAAGCTTGTTTATTTTAAAAGCTTGCAAAGCTTGTTTATTTTAAAAGCCTACTGCCCTTGTAAGCTATTAATAGTGAGAATTAACTCACTACATTTGTTCCAAAGAAAATCTACAGGTTTTGTTTCTTGAATATTGTGGATGAAAAAAATTATTCAATGGCTATGATGCCCGGGTGATCCACAGCTCATGAGGCAGGAAACTGACAGAAGATAAAATAACAAGATAACCATAGGTATACAATGCTAAACTTACACGAATAAAGGTGTGGAGTTTTTATGAAAGTCACTCACAATTGCAAGAGAATATCTATTTCAGCAAAGCTATACAAAGAGAATAAGGCTTGAAAAACAGATACCATCTTTTATTTGAAGTTACTTAAGCATATCTTAATGACAGCTGTCTTCTTTTTTTTTTTTTTTTTATAATCTTTAAACTTAAACAACATCTGGGCATCTCAGTAAGGATGTCTGAAAGAAGTTCAAGAGACCAAGAAAAAGGATTAAATGATAAGGGGGAGCAGGCAGAAGAATCAGTTACTGAGAAAAGTAATAAAATGAAGGAAAAGTGTTAAGTATGTAGATGCATAAAGAAGCTGGACAAAGGATTCAAAATACAAAGCTATGACAAGAGAGAACAAATAAACAAAACAGATATTTTCTAAATGTATGTTTCTTGCTATTCCATCTCTTTAAAGACATACACAACCACAGCTAAAACAGTAATGGTGCGTTTGACTGAACCGTACTGCTCGGCCTAGCACGAGCCCACGGAAGATCACACCAGGGGCTGGTTTGAGAGGCGCGGAGCCGCAGTGCCCGGGTCTGGGGGGGGACCGGGCCTGAGGGGGCGACCAGGTCTTGGGGGGGCTCCGGCCCGAGGGGGGCCCCGGCCCGAGGTGGGGCCCGGCCCGAGGGGGGGCCCGGCCCGAGGGGGGCCCCGGCCCGAGGGGGGACCCGGCCCGAGGAGGGCCCCGGCCGCCCCGGCCCCTCAGCCGCGCTCCGCGGCCCGGGCCAGGCGGGCCAGGCCGGGGGCGGCCGGCGTGGTGGCGCCACCTCCTGGCCAGCGGCGGGGAAGCAGGGAAAACCAACGTCTAACACCAATTTTTGATTCATTTTTACTGGACGCGGCGTGTAACAGCATCGTTTTCATGCGAAGATGAATGCATACTGCATTAGTAGCTCATCGTATTATTAATTATGGGTCTGAAACTATGATAACTGTCCTTCAGATGTCTGAATTCAAACAAAACCAAATAGTGTTAGCAACCCAGAAAATCAGATCCTAAATCCTTCATACATTTTCTTAAATCTCTTTATTAAGGCCTAGGTGTTTAGTTTATCTCAAAATTATCACCCTAAAAGCACAGGGTTTTTTTCAGGAACATTAAATAAAGCCCTAAAGTGGTTATTATTGGTTTATTATTTCCGTATTAAAATATTATCGTTACAAATAATAATAATAATTTTCAATATAACCTTTTTTTTTAATTACAGTACAGTTTTTTCCTTTCTCTCTTAAGTGGCGATTTAATGTTCAGACATAAAATTGCTTCAGAAGATTATGGAAATTTAGACACTAGCTCAAATCACAGATTCTGTAATTACATCTGATTTTATTTCTAAAATAGGAAATGGATGCAGTCTTCAGAAGTGCTATGTTACAAAGAATTCCAGCGTGGCATACTGATTCATAACTTATTATTCATTAAGTCAACCTGAACTAACCTGTCTCAGGTTGCAATAACGCAGAAACTTCACACATTTGAATAGAGAATTGGTTTCAGCTGAACTATGCTCTATTTGCGTAGTGCCATCATTTTCCAACCAGAAGTATTATTGATGGATATTTGCATTTTGAAGACCAATCGGATTCTGGAGGATGTTGATACCTGCTTTTCTGCGTCACATAAAAAACAAGTCGCTTTTCTTACACGCTGCTGTAATCTGCAGCAAAGAATGATCAGTTGTTTGCTTTTTTAAAATATAGTTTTCTATAAACTGAATATTCCCAGTGAAATAGCACCTCCTGACATCCCACAGTGACAAATTTCCCTATGTTCCTTTCAGTGTGATGAGGCCTGACCATTAGGTTTCTAGTGGGATTTTTAATCCTCATGTTCATTTGGAGCTGTCTCTGGTGCAACCATTCTCACAGTGGGTTTGTTGGGTTTTTTAATTGTAAAGCTGTTCACCAGTAGCAGGGATGGCTACTGATTTCTCTCATATGGGTCATTGACCAGACACCAGATGGTGGAAATATTCTGTTCCTACTAATCCGGCCAAGAGTTGGCAATTCAGAGGTGAAAATCTTTATCCCATTACCAACTGCCAGAGCCATCCTGTCTCCAACTTGCAGGCTAAAGATTAAACAGGTAATAGTCTTGAAGTAACTACCAGTCCCTCAAATATCCCATCTACTGCACATCCCAGACATCTATTGGGCAGATCTAGGAGGAGATACATAAACATCAGTGCACTTTGTTGAATTTAAATTCTACTTAAGGAGGAATATAAAAAAAAAAAAAAAAGCCAGGCTGCTGGTAGAATAACAGCATCAATTGGGATAGTAGTACTTATGTAACAGCTGGAAGGAAAAGTTTACTGCAGGTAACTGTGAGAAATGCAATCTGGAAAAATGGAAAGGGGCATCATAACAAGGAAATGCAAACACAAATAAAAGGCAGGAAATAATAAGATGCAACTCCTTTTTGCAGGTTGCAGAAAAAAAATCACAGTGTAACGCTACACAGTCATAACATCTTAATCAGTTCTGAACAGCAGAACTAGATTTTTTTGGTGAACTTATGCCTCCTATCCACACAATCTTCTTTGCCTCTGCACAAATATTTTGCTCTGCTGCACATTCTAGCTTTTAATTTTTATACATTAGACTTCTCTGTTGCATGCAAAATCACTACCAAAATTTATATTTTCCACCATAAATTGCTAGAGGAACTACTGTTACATTTGTGAAAATGATACCAAACATACAACTTGGAGTTCAAGGTAACTGCAAATGAAACAATTCAAGGAACTCCTGAGTCTGTCTATATCCAGACTCAATCACTGAAATTCTTTAAAAATGAAAATGTATTTAATACCAATATAAATTTTGAAAATACGGGAACACAAGAGGAAGAAGCTAGTAGGTTATTTTTTACATGTAGATATGTTTACATTTCTGTACATTACATCTGCATATATTTGGATCAATTTTCCTTCACTCCTGCAGAAAAACATGATTCAGATTACATATCATGATCTTATAAAATTCTATTACACTGTAACTACCTTATCTAATTATACTCTTATACCCATCTGGAAGATTTGACTATTCAAACCTGTCAAGCAGTGCACAAAGAACTTATTTACAAGGGAACCATGAAAGTAACTATAAAATCTGCCCCTGAGAGATGGGAAAGGGTAAGCATAGCTCCTTGGTGCTATATTAATGCCTTAGTATTCATTCCTTACTTCCTATTTCATATAGCTTCACTTACAGCAGGCACAGAAAGTCGTGCAGTATATATAAGTACTTGGTTGGCTTTATTTATGATAACCTGCTTAATTCATCTACAACTATGATGTTTCTAAGGACTGAAAATACCCCATCTTTTGTCCATAAAGTCATCATAACACATCACACTATGTGTCATATTAATAATAGTAAAAAACACTCTTCTAAGGTAGATTACATAAACTGGAATCTCTCACGGGTAATTCTTTTTCTTGAAAATAATTAGGCCTTGCCAAAAATTTTTAAATATTAAAAATTCCTCAAGTATACAGTTTTTGATATTTGGACTGCAGCTAAAATTGGTTAAGGTTTTAATTTATTGCAAATAATTATTTAAAATGCATGACATTTTCTTTCTTGAGCTTCAATAATTAGAGTGATGTCTTCTGCCAAAATCTCCTGTTTATACTAGTGTAGCAAATGTGGCTCGAGTGGATTAAAATAAACAAAGTTAGAGAAGTACTATTTTCTTAATGCAAACTTCAAACCTGTTAAAAGTATCCCGCAAGTATAGTATACTGGCACTCCTCTGTTAGCTCTGTGCAAAAGCAGCAACATTAGATCTTTCCTCTACTGATCAAATTAACACAAATTAAAACATCATGAAAAGGAATGTGGAATTGGAAAATAAAGTTTCAAAAAAGATTATGAATTTTCAGTACCTTGTAGGTAATACTAGAAACTCCGATTTTTTCTTTAATTTGGAGAAGACAGCAGCAAAAAGTAATTTAAAAGAAAATAGGCTAAGGAAGATATTTAGAAAAGGTATAAGGATGCTTAAGTAAGAGGACTGTTTATCCAGGCCCCGATGTAAATGTAAAACAGGTGAGAGTATGCATATCAAAAACAGAATCCAAGGAAGATATATAAATGAAGTGGGAATTCTTCATGGAAATGACTGCAACTGAGCCCTAAGATGATTAACCTGTTAATATTAGCAGCTAAATGATCCGTGGTCATTGCTAAGTAGCTAGGGTACAGTTGTGTGCTGCTGAAAACAGAACTGGGCCTTTGACAGAAATTATATTACTACTACAAAATCTGACCCCTATGTGGACTTGCAGGATAGCTTCTTTTCAGAAGATGTATTTAATAACCAGGCCCAGTAGCAAAAATATTATTCTGTTTGACAGCCTTGACTAAACAAACCAGTTGCTCTGCCCTTTAAAAGCTAAACATAAGATGACAACACATAACAAGCGCTTCTGCCACTTCTGCCACTGCGTCAGCACCCAACGTAACCACATTTAGTTGGCAATCTTCTAAATCCATTTCAGTATCTAACCATGTGCTCCTGACAAACTTCACAAGAAAGCAAGAAAGATCTGGTTTAGAAAGTCCAAGCATTTTTAAGTGTGCATCATCTGGTAATTGTCACATCCTCTAAAACAACATATTATCTGTTTCCTTTGATAGAATTTTTTGTCAGCACACACAGCTCAAAGAAAGTAATTTTTAAAAACGCTTATTGACAATATGTACCTGGATATCCACCGCTGAAATGCTCAGATGAGTAAAACAACCATGTATATATTAAACACTATGCACACAGAACAGCTTGAACTGAAACTGCAACATCTGCAAAAATGAAGGTAAGAGCGACGTTAGGATGATTAAGCAAACAGAAAGGCTATCCTGAAATAGGAGAATAAGACTGTTACGTTAGCAAAATTAAAATGTTGAGAGGATAAAATTATTCTCTTATGGCAAATAGACATGATAGAAGGTGAGAACTGTTTAATCTATAGGGTAATATTGTCACTAGAAGAATTAACATTAATAAATTTAGACTGGGAATTGGAATGGTGAAAGACTTTTATGACTTTTCAGATCAATATGTTTATTAAACTTTTGAGACAAAACACTGCCTGACCTAAGGACATAATTATATATTTGCAGTTAATTTTTAATGCTATCAAATGCCTTCTTTGTATTGCAGATGTGTGTCATAAACTAGTATCTTATAGATCACCTTGTTTTAACGTTTGATGATACTGTAAAATGAAAAGCAGGTCACAAAAAGTGGTAATGTAGCCTCTGATTAAATCCAGATAGTCTTGGAGTTATTCAGACACTGAGAAAGTTCTTTAATAATCAAGTTACAATTTAAACTGTCGTGCCCAGTTAACTTATTGAAGAAAGGATGTAATTTGTCAAATCCTGCCCTCTCATCCCCCAGAATTGAGACTAAGGTACAGTAGGTAAAAAAACTTCAGCCAAGCCAAAATTTACATGCCTATAACAGGGGGAGATTAAGTCCCTATTTTACAGGGATGCTGGGAGGTAGCACAAGAAAACACACTTCAATACAGAATTTATGATGGGAAGGAAGAGCAAAGTGAGTGGAGATGTGGAATAAACCTCATTTTCCCCTCCATTTATCACTAAAAGAAGCCATTTTTCTCAACAGCTTTATGTTTATTCTGAGATGTGATACCAGATGAAAGAGAGAACCTGAGTAACACCCAAGCCTCAGGAGTACTAACGCTATTCATACTCAGCTAATAATCTGGAGCCAGCACGGATTTTTCAGCCAGTTTGAGCATCACACACTCATGACCGTGCTTCGTCATTAGTAGCCTGCAGACACGGTGGGGAGCAAGGGCTGCGAGGTTCCTGCTACAGCATAAACATCCGAGGATAATCCGACGCCGGCAAGCTTTCTTTACGGTGCGCAGCACCAAAGTGGAACGCCACGCGGCCCCCCCTCCACAGCCCCGACCGCGGCCTGCAGGGCCCGCCGGGGCAGCGGCCCGCCTCTCCGCTTGCTCCGCGGCGTGAGGGCCCGACACCTGCGCCACCGGGCGGGCCGCGGGAAGCGAGGCGGCCTGCTGAACCCTGAGGAGGCGTGGGAGCGTATCAGGACGAGGAGTTTTTTCCCCACGAGCAGCCGGACCCCGACCGGCACAGGTGGGGCACGGCGGGGCGGGGCGCGCTGGGCCCGGCAGGCAGGAGGGGGCGGTGGCCTGAGGGGCGGGCGGGGCGGGGCGAGGCCGGGAGGGGCGGGGCGCGAGGCAGCCGCAGCAGCAGCACCGGCCGCCAGGGGGCGCCGCGTGCCGGCGCGGCGCGGCGGGCGGGGCGGGGCGGGGCTAGGCCCAGCATGCAGCGCGGCGCCGTTTGAATGGCGCAGGCTCCGGGCGCTGGGCCCCGGCGGTAGGGCTCCGTGGCTCCTCCTCCTCCCCCCTCGGCGTGGCCCGGCCCGGTACCATGAGCGGCGCGTGAGTGAGCGGAGGGGTGTTGAGGTTCCCGGGGTCGCGGCCGAGAAGCTGCCGCTTCGAGCCGACCGCGGGCGGGGTCCCTCGTGGCCGGGGGGGTGGGGGTGTGGGCCCAGGGCTGCGGGCGGCGGGGCCGCCTCCGTCCCGCTCTCGCGGTTCCCCCCGCCGAGCACCGCTGGCCGAGCCGGGCGGCACCGCGGGGACCCCCCCGGGGGCTCCTCCGGCCGGCGGCAGCAGCTCAGCGAGCCCGCGCCGGCAGCTCTGTCTGCTCTAAAATGGTGACAGCGGCCGCAGGCGCGGGCAGGCGTGTGCAGGGGAAGGCAAGTGCGCGGAGGGGAGGGAAGGCTGGAGCGCTCCGAAAGGGAGGGTAGCGGGCTGGGTGTGAGGCCTGCTGACGGGTTTTATTCCCTGGGTGTGACAGATTCCAGTGGGGAAAAAGGGCGGGGGGGGGGGGGGGGGGGGGGGGGGGGGGCGGGGGAATCTTCAGATGCTTGAAGATCAGATCCTGTATTAATTACTTAGTTAAAAAGCCGCCTTCCCCCACCACCCTGCCCCGTTGTGCTGCAGTGGCTTGGCATGGTGTTGGATGTAGACTTCAAATAAATTCTGAGTAGTGAGATATGTTAAGGAGATTGGGAGGTAGTTCTAGAAACTTTTTGTTGCAGTGTTCGTAACATGCTGTGCTTTGGAGCAAGGTTAAGTCAGTTTGCTTAAAAACGACTTTATTCCAACTCTTCTTGGAACATGACTCTTGCCTTCTCAACTCCCGTGTTTTTATGTTCCTTCTATTCTCTGGTTGTAATCAGGAAAGGAAAGCAAAAAGGTAATTGCTTGTGTTTAGTAGAATTAAACCATAACAGAAGTCAGGTTAGTGCCTCTTCGGCCTTGCTGACTGGAAAGAACAACTTGTTCTAGTCAGAAGCTGTCACATTAATTTCTTATTATTAGTGCATCTAGTTTTGATGAAAATTTCTGTAGTGTTATTTCATTGAGCTTAAGTTACCCTTAGTTTGAATTCCTAAACTTTCAGAATTTCATTATGCTATCTTAGAAATAATATTAAGGTGTTTTATATATATATTAAAAAATCATATGTGTGAGTATACTAACACGTATGTATTATTGCAATAGTGTGTGTATATATTCTCTCTCACCCGGTTTTGAAACTTCACTTTTTAATATATTTCCATTGGCATAATTTAAACAAACTTTTTAAAATTTTAACAGTTTGGTGCATTGATCCCAGGGTAAGGTGACTGGGTATGAATTAAGAAGGCTTTTTAAATACTATGAACAGACTACAGTCAATAATAGAAGTGTATTTGAGGGTAGCATAAGAAGTTGTGTGATCCTAAGCTATGTGAAGTGTAGGCACAGAGTATGTTCAGCCAAGTGGGGATGAGGTGAGTACCCGTGCCTCCACTAAATTTGGAGCTTGAGGGATTTTCCAGTATGTCTTGCTCTAGGTTTTAATTTAAAATTCTTGTTGCAGGTTTTTGAAGCTCTTTGGGTTGAGCAATGAATTGAAAAAAAAATTCCCATATTTAATTTGATGAGTAGTTTCTTAAAGACTTTCTAAAATATTAATGTGGGAGCTTCAGCATATTGGAACTTTATTTCCTATATAACAACTCTCAGATAATGTTGTTAATAGAAATTTTCCAACCTTATTTTTCCTAGGGTGAAAATGAACAGGTAAAAGCATCTTTTCACTAGTGAAGGGTGACTTCAGAAAGGACTAAAAGACTGACAAGTAATATTACTTTATGGCAGTTTAACGTATCTGTAAATGGGTAGGTAGCTCCAGTTGCAGAAAATTGGGTACTTGTTTACTTGAACATTTTCTAGAAAAAATTTTTTCCAGAATGTGAATGAGATTCAGTTATTAAACTCTTAGGTTAGTTCCAGAAGGAGAGAGAACTTGCACCTGGATTCATCCTTAGTAAACTTAACCTGACTGACTTGTGGTCATTTTCAGAGGTTCATTAGGACTGCTTGTGCCAGTGGGCCACGTACAAATTCCATATGTAAGAGTAATAGGAAAATGAGCTTAAATTGTAGGAATAAGCTAACTTACCACAGCTAGTTACTCAAATAGTATTCATCTCCACTGCAAATTTGATGAAATTCCTGTAATTTTTCTCCACACATTAAATTTTAAACTGGAACAAAAGGCCTGACAGGTATAGCACATTAAAAAACTTCGTCCTGCTGGCATGTAAGAAACACTTTTTATAGTGTTGCAGAAAAATTTTTTCATTAGCATACTCCTTAGAATCTTGAACTTTAATTTTCTTTAGGAGAATTTAGTATTTAACACCTGGTGAATTGTCAGGGCATAAATTACTGAAAAAAGAATTTAAAAAAAAAAAAAAAACACACAACCTGTTTTATATTCAAAGGATGTAGAAGCCATCTAAAAATGAGAGGCAGATGGATTCTGTAACATTTGTCAGAGTTAAAACGAAAGGAAATTA
Organism: Tyto alba; assembly: GCF_018691265.1. Lineage (NCBI taxonomy): Eukaryota > Metazoa > Chordata > Aves > Strigiformes > Tytonidae > Tyto > Tyto alba. The sequence goes on from NW_024881280.1 coordinate 13,988,232, forward strand.
TGCCAAGCTTACAGAATCACTTCTACATCATAAGATAGTGCTGATTTATTTTTGTAGACAAATTACCCTTTTGGAAGTAAATTTGGAATAGCCATTCTTGGAAGTTTCTCATGAGCATTTTTAATCTGATAATGACTAGTGAGATTAGTTGACCATTACTGGTTCCCTGATGTATACCTGTTCTGAATGCATTCAAAGCATGAACTCCCCTTCTTGGGGAGTAACAATTAAGTCTTTCATCTGAGTTTAATATTGTCATCCTTGAACTTGCACCTGATTTAGTATGGGGTGGGGGAGAGTCATGGGAACATCTGCAATAGCTAGTGCATGTGGAATGCTGCAGGGAAAAAACAGCTGTTATGAATTTGGGCAAAGAGTAGGACAGGAAGGATGTTTGTTTTAAAGGGTATTGCTGATGTCTTAAAAAATCTAGCTATTTTACATTAGCTTTGCTGTCATGCAAACTACTCCAGTCTGCGTTCTGTAAGAAATTAATGTTATGTTAATACATGTGTAGGTTACATAACATGCGAAGAAATGTTTGTCCCTCTCTGGGGGCCGTGCCCAGAACACAGGATGATGGGAGGGAGTGGCAGAGTTGTTAATACTTGCCTTTGATAGATAGGCACTTGAAAGTCTTTTAATGCTGACTTTCTTTACACGATTCTGGTATGACCTGAAGAGTTGTATTGCATCTGGGAGAGATCGGAGTTGGAAAATAGCAGTAGACCCACCAAGAAAACTTTGCACAGGTACTAGCTATGGACTGTGGGGACAACTGAGCTGATTTACCAGGATATATGGCTGCTGCTACTCTAGTACTACTGTTTCCTGAAAATTGAGGAGAGTAAGATGGGGAGGAAGGAGGGTTGGTATCTGCTATGAGAAGTTACCCATGTTATGGGGAAAATTGGTGGAATGTGAGCCTATCATCTTAATGAAATGGTGCATCTCTGTTCAGATTTGTAGTCTACTTTGTGACGGTTATAAACCAATTTGGGCTTATATGATGAATGGCTAAGGCAGAGCTGAAGGGACTTGTGTTCTATCCTTAGTTTATTTTTAAAATTTTGTACAGCAGAGGAGTTGCACTGGCCTTAATGAGATGATATAAGAGATTGTTCTGAATACAACTAGCTCTGCTCATCACAAGGGAGTAGGCAAAAATTCAAGATGTTAAGGTATAGGTTGTTTGGTCCTCTACAAATTAGTATCTAATGCCAGTTTAAAAATCCTCCATATATATCCCAAAATAAGTGGGTGGTAGTGTCTAATTAGCTATCCCTAGATGATATCATTTGATAGCAGATAGGAAATGAAAGCTGCAGAGCCCTGTAAATTGCCTTTCATCCTCTAGCATTTGTCTTTTTAACTGCTGGCCAGAGAGTACTTTATCATGTGTTACTAAACCTTTGGAAGCATGTTTTTTGAGAAGTGGACTAAGTTTATTATAGCAGTGTTAGGTTTAGGTGTACCAGATTCTTCTGCTTGTATTCTGCTCTGTCTCTGGGCTACCTGGATTGGGTTTCTGTATTGAATCCACTTTGGTGTCTATCTTTTTTAATGAATTTTCAGTTTACCCTTGAACCCATGTAGACATTTGGGTCCACAACATCCTGTGACAAGTTCAAAGTGATTATAGTTTGCACAAAGAGCTACCCCCATTTGTTAGTTTTGAACCCGCCTTCAGCTAGTGTATTTTGACCCTTCATTCTTATATTGGACAAGACCGTGAATAATCTCTATGCAGCTTCCCTGAGCCATTAATTTTGTAGGCCCTTGTCTTATGTCCCACCTCTGCTACAAGAAGCCTCCTTTCCAGACTGAAAAAGCCTAATCTATTCAGTTGTTGAATGTAAGGAAGGTGTTCCATATTGTTTTTTAACTTGCCTTTGAACTCTTTTTTACTTAGTCTTTTGAGTTTTTGGGGTGCTTTTTTTTTGAAAGGATGGGGACTGAGCCTGGACTCAGTATTTGAAACACAGGTAGGAATTAGTTCTATATACTGTCATGACAGTGTTCAGTTTATTTTTCTAACTATTTATTGTTCCATATGGAGCACCGAGCAATGCAGATGATCTAAAGTAAACTGTCATATCCAGATCTTGTTGTGGGTGGCAATTATTAGCTCAGAGCCTGTAATGTTCTATATGGGAACCCAGAATTTCCTCATGCCTGCAGACACTCAGGCTTTGCTTTATATTAATCTATAATCATTGCTTCTGCTTATTGTACATCAGTCCTTCTCTAATTCTTCAATTAGCCCTCATTTTTAGTGTCTGATATAACTTTGTACTGTCAATGGTCATAATCATTTAACTCCTCATCCCTCTTGTGAGGTAATCTATGAATATATTGAACAGCATAAACCATGCAATTTTTTCTGCAGGGTTCCTTTGGTGGCTGCAGTCAGTGTGGGAATTGCTTGGACAGTTTATGACTCTTAGCTATTTCTCCATGCAAAAGCTTTCCCTCTAATCACTTGGTTGCTTAGTTTCCTGAAGATTTAAGTGAGGGACTTCTGGAAGCTCTTTAGAACCTCAGGTAGACTCTATCATTTAGCTGGCCTTTATCCATGTTGTACTACTTTGTACTCTCAATTAATTCCATTAATTTTGCAAGGCAGGACTTGCCTTCACAACAGCCAGGTTGAATCTTTCCCAATACACTATTCGTTCGTGTCCACTGATTCTATCCTTGATTACATTGTTTACTAATTCTCACAACAGAGATGTCAGTGTGCATCTTCCTTTAGGCTACCTTTAAATACTGACTATATATTCCACATGTGATTTCTTGGGTGCTTTGTCAGCTCTAAGGGAGAAGTTCTGAACCTTGGTTAACAACACAGCTGTTTCATTACTGCTTATATGCTCACTGCTGCATTCTGCATCATGAGACCCTCACAAAACTGGCTAAACTATGGAAACCTCTTTAAACTATAGAACAGTAAACACAGATGTAAGGATTTTACTTCAATTTTACTTCACTTGATCGGATATTCCTTTATATCTGATCATCTGTTGGCCTTTTGGGGTTTCTGTTCCCAGTCTTTAAAGAGGGAATGGATACTGTGTTGTCTTTTCCTCTATAAACTGGGAGGCATGGGGGCATTATGTTTTATATCAAATTAGTCGGTGTCTCTTAATTTTTCTCCTGGATACACTCAACTTTTTGTAGGGAACTTCCTTCCCTCCAGGATAATACCTCTCTAGTTCAGATACCTCCAGGTGTTTTGAGATGTTGTCTTAGGCTCTTTAGAGCCCAATATTAAACACTGATATGCTAATTGATTTTCCTTGGTAAGACATTTCTTTCTAGCCTTCTGATATTTTACACTTGTATTAAGTAAAAAGCATTCTAGCTTAACAGTTCTCTTAGGTACTGGAGATAAGATTCTTGCTGCTTATCATGAAAGAGGAGGGTAGTTTGAGGTCACTTATTAAAGAAGTGAGTAAGGAGAGATCACTCATGCATGAAGAGTTGTAAACTGTCAGTGTGTCATGGGAGTAGTCACAAAATTTATTCTTCAAGAACAGAGATTATGGATTTCTTTTAAGCATCTGACAGGATGATTCTGTGGGGTTTAGCTCTGGTGGTTGCAGGGTATACTCCCTATTCTCGAGTTTATTGCTTTCCCCTCTGCAACATTCTCAACTAGGAGATTAAAAAAAAAAAAAAGTCCTCCTAGTTTTCTGCCTTCGTCAGCCTTGAATGTAAGGCTGGATTTCTTTGGATTTTAGGGTTGTTGGGTTGGGCTTTTCTTCAGAAGTTTAGTTGTTTATCTTGTGCTCCAAGTTCAAATCTTAACATACAGCCCATTTTGAGTCCAAACAATGGTTTTAACCAGTCTGATAAGAAGATGAGTTGTTTCTTCTTATGGCTTCTTTTAAACTTCAGGAAAAAAACACAACTTTTTTACTGTTTATTTATAAGCCTGGTGGCTGGAAGCCCTGGAAGTGTAGAACACTCACAGGGTGACAACTATTCTGTCACCATCCCATAGTATGCAGGAAAGGAGTCAAATTAATGAACAAGTCTTAAATCAGCCTTGTGTCTAGAAAAGTATGGATCACCAACTGTTAAAGGTCTTGACCTAAATAATGCTGCCATTTGCAATGCATGCTCAAGTCATTTACCCGAGGGTTCCATGTTCCCATCTTTTACAGGATAAGGATTTCTGTCAGTAAATCTTCATTTTTTTGAGCGCAATCTCAAATGAGATTCCTTAATACTGACCCTGTTCTAAATAACTTACAGATTTAAATAATTTGGTTTTGTTTCCTCTGTATCCTACAATATGGAATTTAATATGCATTATGTGAAGAATATACCTTCTACTTTGTTTTGGTTTGTTTGGTGGCCTTTAGCTACTGCACTGAAAGATGTTCTGTGGCTAATAAGCTGTTTCCCATCTGGCTTTTTCAGTGCTCAGTGTCTTAGTATTTTAAATACGGAAGTTCTTAATGCGAGATAAATCTGACACATAAAGGAAAAGGGGTAGAACTTGGTACTAAAGGGGGAGGGGAGAGATTGGGTCACTCATGTTGGGACCAGAGTTTTACTATTTAGGGGAATCAATAAAATTAAAGCAAGTAATTGACTTTTAAAAGTAAGGTAGGCTGACTTGCTAAAACATCTTGAGAGTAGTTAGTGCTCCATGATGATGTAGTTTTTGAATCTAATCTTAAGCAATGGATTTTCTGAATCGCTTACAAAAAAATGCAAAACAGTATGTACAACTGTCTCAGTCTTGGTTTTGATTCTTGATTCTGTGATTTGCATACTTCAAGACAAAGTAGTCTAGGCATTTTCTTACTGGTTAACTGTGGAATAAAAATTTATTTTTTTTAATATGAAAAATAGCCAAAGTTATATGCTGAGAAAAATGAACGGGTGGTGGATTTGCCAATAAATTAAGGGGAGATCTTTTGCTTCCATTTTTTTTAACCTTTGCTATTTTGGTGAAGTTTGCCTTTTTCCTGAAAAACAGGAATTATTTGGCTGCCTTTCTTCGATCGACAACAGTTGTGGGATCAATCATTTTTCTCTAGGTGACAGATGAAATTCATAGTGTGAGATGTGGAGGAAGGAGTATCATAAATTGCCTTATTCTTTACTTGAATTCTTGTCTGTATGGCACCTCTCAGTGCCAGTGTACTAAGCTGGTCTGGAAACAGGACCTCTACGTCTTTCTTTGGAGGGGCTTGAGTTTGTCCCCTTTTTTTTTGGAAAACTAAATAGGAATTTTGAAGCACTCATCTGTATGTTAGTAATAATAAGGTCTCCCACTAACACTTGCCAAAGTACGATGTCTTGGATTATTTATATGATGGGAACATCTTGTGAATAATTGGTACTCTAACTGGTTTAGCCAGCTGCATTTGAAGAAAGTTAACTGAATGTTTCAGAAAATATAACTAAATATCTTTCCCTTGAAAACAGTGATTTGAGAGATTATGGCATCTGAAGCCCACAATGTTAGAAAACAGAAAGTATTACATATTGAAGGGCATCCCGTTGATCTCCCCAGAAAAAGAATCTCTTCTTCCACTAAAAAGATCATGAAGGAGGTAAGCTGTTTTCTTGGATTTTTTTTATGTCCTCTGATGAAACTTAACTATGAACTTGTTTGAATGTTTACTTATGAGTTGTTTAAAAGTAGAAGCACAGCACTACTGGTCATTTTATGTTTAGATGTGCAGTAGAACTTTAGCATGAACAGCAATTATGTTATGAAAACTATGCATTATAATAGGCACAGGCAGTGACTGTACAGGTACATGCATCGTATTGTCCATGTGAGCAGTAGGTACTGGTATGGTTTTACTCATACCTGCTTTTCTGCAGTATAGCCAAGAACTGTTTCAGTAGAGGAATTCTATCATCAAAAAGCTCTCTCTTGCCAAGAGGACTACATGGCACAAGTGGGAGGTGGGGTAGGTGAAATACCCTGTCATCTTGTTACCATACAGCTTCACCTACCACAGGGTCTAGTAACACGTATACTTTCACTGGATTCTTGCTGGTCAGAAACATTTTCTCATAACCTCTTACCTTTGTTACTGGATGAAAAATAAGGCAGGGCAGTGTGGAGGAAACACTAGGGAGATAAATTTACTGTAAGATTGCTTCAGACAGTGGTGAAGATGACAATATGTCTGTTTGCTTACTAAAATTATGTATTAAAACCCACATGGTTTTATGACTTGGTGTTAACAAAATCATAGCATTGTTTTGCTGATGTGCACAACATAAGTGTTAGCAGTAGTATAAATTTTCAAGTTGAAATGCCTGTAGTGTATGAGCGTAGTACCTGTTTATATGAAAATGCATATGTCTAACTTGAACATCTTGGTGCTTTTTTTATTTTTAATAATTAGTTTACTAATGATAAAGTAGACCAGAATGTTACAGTTCAACTACTCTTCCTTACATGGACCTCTAAAACATTGAGGACTATGGTATAAAAAGACTTTAGAAATTCATCTCTGAATTGTGTTGCTTGACTTTTCAAAGGTTTTGCTAATCTGTGTGGCACAACCCTGAATAAATTTTGTGATTCCTCTAGAATATCACTGTTCTATGCAGCCTAACTGGTGTCAGAGTGCTAATCTGTTTCATATGAATGAATTCAGGATAATCAAGCTGGTGTTGTCTACAGCAGTCTTGATTTTTTGTTGTGCTTTGGTGGTGAAATGTTCTGCTGTCATGCTTCCCAATACTAGCATCTGCTATATTACAGGCCTTTAAATGTATGTGGGAAACAAGTAATGCAATTTTGCCATCAGATTCCGGTAGGCTTTTTATATTAGCCATGTTTTTAGTTTGCTAGTAACTAAAGAATCTCTGTGCTGTCATGGTCTCACCCCTTGCCAAAGATACCCCGAGCCTACAGCTGACTGTGGTGCTCCAAGGACAGGTGTGGCAGAGCTAGTTCATCTGTAGGTCACTGTGAAATAGTTGAAGATTATAGGAGGGCTAATGTAGCTGTGCTTTTGTTGGAGAATAGGAAGAGTGGGTGGAAGGGAGGGTATATGTGGCAAACTTAGGCCATGGTAAAGCAGGACTTTTTTGACAAACTGTGGGAGTATTTGAGCCTTTTTAGTAATAAAGCTTTTTTCTTCTCTATTTCCTTTCTGTCAGGGTAAGAAATCTCCAAAACAGCTGGCTTCATACACAAACAGGTAGGAGGGCTGCTCTGTGTAGAGTCTGAGTTTCAAGTGAGAGGGAGGCAGGGAGGAAACAGCAGTTTAAATCTATTACAGTGCCCAAGCAGAGACAAATGGAAGATAGATCTTAACTTTAATGACAATACTTGGTTCCTGTATCTACTTCCATAATAGTGCATCTCTGTATTAATAAAAGCAGGAGAAAAATATTGGTGGTAGCTCTTACTTCTGATAATCCAAATGTCATGGAAGTATATCTTGGGGATAAAATGTTTTAAATAACCTGCAAGTTGACTTCTGAATTCATAATGATATATTTTAATAATAGAAAGTATTGCTTAGGTTTAGAGTAACCTTCACTAAAATACTGCTTTATTATTGCAGAATAACAGTTGGAAAAACGGTGACCAGTCCCCTCTCTCTTTTCAAAGTAGTATATTGTAAAAGAAAAGTTCATTGTTATTCTCCAAAGCCTTGTTACAGAAAGAAACAGTTCCCTAAATCTAGGGGCTGTGACATGGCAAATAAAGAAAATGAACTGGCTTGTGCAGGGAATCTGCCAGCAAAACTTCATGACAGTCGTACACACTTGCTGAATTCTAGTGATTCTGGCTCATCTCAAACAGAAGGCCCCTCATCCAAATACAGTGGATTTTTTTCAGAGGTAAGTGTAGTTTATAGAAACTTTAGTTAAAAAAAAAAAAGTATTCCTTGTAGTTTCTTTGTGTGGTTAGATGTGAAAGTTTTCAAAGAAAATAATTTTTCTTAACATAGATTGGCTCAGGTCTTGTGACTTAGAGTCTGTGTGTCAGCTTACAGTGATACAGTTGCCAACAGTGGTAGTACTGCTAGTTTTCCCTATGTATCTGGGCACAGAAGCTCAGATCTGCCAGGCTAGTCTGCGTTAAAATTGTACCAGCACCAAATGAAAATGTTGGTTTGACCTGGTTAGGTTTCGTGATCTGGCATGACACACAGCCACATGCATGTTTATGGAAATGTGAAAGTGTTAGCGTATGGGTAGGGATAAGTTGGTGAAGTAGGATAGGACCATTTTCAAGAGCAGTACCAGCTTTGTGTGAAACTAAAATGTTTGTATAAGACTGTATTTCTTAAGATTGCTTGATGAAACCCAGTAAATGCTTGCAGAGCTTTTGAAACTGGATAAAAGTCAGATATTTAAATGAAACGGGGTTTGTGACAGTGAAGGCCTGTAGGTGTTTAAAGTGTGAGGTATGGCAGGGAAGATAAGACTGAAGACCTATCTCCATGCTGTCTTATCATGGTACTATAAACGTGGGCTGCCATGAAGAGACAGCCCTGAGAGTCCAGTGGGCTGGAGGCACATGTCTGTGGCACTCTTGCACTCCGTTAAATTTGATGCTTTCTAGGAAGGAGCAGCAGAATAGCTAGAATAGAAAGGTTGCAGAAAGAAGGGTAAAGAAACCAAGACTGGGGAAGATTCATCCTTTGAGAAACTAGACCAGATCATTGGCCACAGGTGACTATTTAACTGGTTTGAGAGATGTGGGTAGCTCTGCAGTGTTTATTCCAATACAAGGTCTATTTTAACAAAATACCTAAACTTCATTCCAAGAACAAGTGTTTTCAGAAATAAACTTTTTCTGTCAGAGTTCAGAATAATACACGTAATTACTTTTGTCTAGATTGTGTCAAAATTAATAAGCATCTAAGTAAAAAGTTCTCAAAGTTGGTGAGAATTACAGGTTGACGCTCATGAAAGCTCTATTCAATTATTAGATACCTCTCTTTAGGTATCTACAGACCTTATTCTTGCAGCTTTTGGGTAAAGTAGTCTTAATCTATTTGTGTCCACTTCTAAGGAAAATTTGTGGTTTTAAGGCCATTGTTAGGCAAATCTCTAAAAAAACTCCTCAGCATACATGTAGGAAAGTGTATTTTCATATACTAAATTCCTCTATTAGAGCATCTTATTGTGTTGTTGCTGACTACTTGTGGTAAATGTCTATATTTTCAAAAATATACAGGTTTCTCAGGACCATGAAACGATGGCTCAAGTTCTTTTCAGCAGGAATCTGAGGCTGAATGTAGCTTTAACCTTTTGGAGAAGGAGAAGTATGAGTGAACTGGTAGCCTACTTAGTGAGGTAAACTGAGTGTCTCTTGTTTTGTATGCTTAAAGTGGTATCAATCCCAAATATGCTGCAGTACTTTTAGGGGTTCCTGAAATGTTGTAACTTTGTTATGCTTCCACTATGATTTAATGAACAAGTATATGCTTCAACTTGTACTCTACTAGTAACATTTCTGATTTTATTCTAATGTTTCTAGGATACAGGATCTTGGAGTAGTAGTAGACTGCCTTCCTGTGCTTACAAACAGGTACAAACAAAAAGTGGGGGATAAGAATCTATTATAACCACACTGAAGTTCAAGCGCTTCTGAAACTTCTTGTCTTTTAAGTTTACAGGAAGAAAAACCATATATTTCAGTTGGCTGCTGTGTAGATCTTTTGCCTTTAGTGAAATCACTGCTTAAAAGCAAATATGAAGAGTAAGTATCAGTTTCAGATCTTTTCAAAACACATTTACTCCCTGGCTATGCGGTGCCCTAGAAATTAATGGTGTTTAGTCCTCTGACTCTTATTCCCTCTGCCCCTCCTCCCAGCCCTCCCTTTCTCAGGGAACACCTACCTGAAGGGGAGCTTTCCTGTGATCCTTTCGCCTTTTAACAACCCAGTGGTGCAAAAACTCTCTTGTGCAAGGTTGAGCACCAAGGAGGACTTGCTTTGCCCTTGTGCAGACTTAGTTATCCTAAACAATAAAACAGAATAGCACCAGGGTTTTAGTGTGCTTTATAACAAGGAAACAAGGCAAAATTTTCAGGCAAAATACCTGAAGAATATGTACTTTTTCAACAGGTGCTTCAGTTTATCACTTTGAAATGGAAAACATAGGCAAGTATTTAAACTTGCCAATTTGTCTAGATCTTTTTATCCTCTTAGAAAGCAACACATTTGCTATTCTAAGTTGCTTACCAATTTGTCTTGACACTTTAGCTGACCTGTAGATATTGGAGGGGGGAAGAAAAAAGCATAATGTGTAAAATATGTTCTTACAGATATGTGATAGTTGGTTTAAACTGGCTTCAGGCTGTCATTAAACGATGGTGGTCAGAACTATCTGCACATGCAGAAAAGGCAGAAGATGGGTGAGTATAGTGTTGGGAAATATTTAAATGTGTTTCTATAGTTTATTCCATCTCAATCTTCTTTAACTTTGATCAGTAGGAGCACACCTTATCTACAAAAGAAAAAATTATACTCACAATTTTAACGTAAAAGCTTAAAAGTACTTGAAGTTCTGTTCTTAAGACACAGGTGGTGTTTGGAACTTCAAGGATAGTCATGTTTTGGGGGTTTTTTACTGGAATTTTAATACATGTAGAAAACAGTCATATCAGGGCTTATACAAATGCTGTAGAAGTTGGATCAAAATTTTTCTGATATTGTGTCAATATTTATCATATAGAATAAGTTTATATGCAGTATTATGTGTTTCAGTCAAAAGATCTACTGAAATGTAGTATATATGTTACAAATTGTTATTTCTTTTTCAGAAATATTCATATTTTAAAACAACAATTAAGCGTATTATGGGAACAGGAGAATCATCTTACTCTGGTTCCAGGATATACTGGTAATATAGCGAAGGTAATCCAAGTCCAGTTGTGTTTAGTAATGTACATAGTTGCATCACTTGTGGTGTGCCTCTCATTTGATGTTACTTATGCTAAACTATTGACAGATAGAAACACCTTTACTTTCCACTAATGCTCAAGTATATTGCACAATTTTTACAGAAGTCTGGAGTGGATTCCCTAGGCTAATAGTAGTGTGGTTTAGAATGCTAACAATTAATTTTTTTTTATCATTTTTGTTTTCTTTACAGAGAAAGCATCTCCTTAATAAAATAGCTAGTAGAAATAAGCTTTAAAGTTGATGTAAAAAGTGGCCCAGATGAGTAGGTAGATGGTGAAAGGACAGGCCTTTTCTCTAAAATCTGCTGTACCTGTAAGTGAATGCAGCATGGAAAGTCTTCTCCCAGCAATGTTAGCATTTGCACATCAGATGGCTGGGGCAAGTGACAACATACTAAATTCTAAAGTTTATTGCTGGCCTAGTGCTTAGAAAATGCTGAGAAGCATTTGTGGAGAGCAGAAGAGTGTCTCCATCTGAAATAAATCCCCCGTTTGCCTTTCTTGGTATGTTGTGGTATCAGTAATATAATGAGTGTTTCTGATAAAAGCATGATTTGCTGCTCATGATACTCATCTCCATAAAAACGGCTTCCTGAGGTTGAGCGCTAAGAGTTACACTGAGAAACTTCACATGGAAGTACCTGATGAAGGTAGACAGTGAGAAAGGACTTAAAGCAGATACTTGGTTATGTGCAAGATTTGAGTGAACTTGAAAAGAACTTGGAGATTGCATGCTTTACTTACATCTGAAGGAGCTTTGTGGAATCTATAATTCTACAGAATTTGTCACTTTGATGTATCAAACAAATAATTTATTTCTTGTTCTGGGACTGCTGTGCACCTCTGACTTCAATTTTGATGTCTCTACAAGGATAATTACAAACTTCTTGCAGAGTTTCAGTCAGTAGGGATGCAGAACTGAGTTCTAACTCCCAACTGGTAGAGCAATGGGAGCTTGTAATACAGACTACCGAGTTCTTCTGGTAGATCAACACTGCAGTTACAGCCAGTGTCAGTTTGTTTTTCTAGGATTCAGGTTCACTTTCTGTTCATTTGCCTGCTTCTTAACACATGTCACGATAGATTTTGAACGAGTTGGGAGCAAAAAGAGTAGTCCAAGAATGTTGGAGGGATGGGATGAAGAAATACCACTCTTAAGCATGTTTCAAATACATTATCTCGTGATGTTTTTCTTTACTGTGCATTCAGGGAGCAGAGGGGAAACAGACTAAATTGATGGCTTTGGAAACTAATTTCACTGTTCTTGCAGGCTTCTTAGTATATAGAGAAATGCCATCGAAAGCATTAATTGAAAATAATCTTGGAGAGAAATTGTTCTGAAATTTGGCCTAAACGTAATTATTTTTGTATTATGGTCCTGATGGGTTACCCTCTCTCAGACATACAGTCAATGTTACAGCTATAACTAATGTGACGAACGCTTTCTCCTTTCTTTTCCTTCTAGGATGTAAATGCTTATTTATTACAGCTACACTGACATGATTGGGAAACTATGTGTGCTTATGTGGTGAAACAATCCCCTAAGTATTCCTGAAATATGTACTATTTCCAAAAGCCTTTTGAGAAATACTGGCAGAAGACAACTGAACTGTCAAGCTGTTTAATGAAACCACTAACAAAATCCTAACAATCTACTTCACATTGAAGTGGAAAAATGTCTAGTAGGAGCAACTTTTACTTCAGTGAGGTGAAAGTGCACTATGAAAACTGTATGCCTTTGCTGCATTTGGGATTCACTCAGTTACTAGGTATTCATTTAAATGCTACTGTATTTTACTACGTCTCATAAAAGAAGATGAATTATGCTGTCATGAAGGCAAGACAGAAGAACCAACAAAACAATCAGCATTAAGAACTTTTAAACGTTTCTTTCACAAGAGGACTCCAAAATGCACAACTATCTTTCAATTATAATAAAACCTTCAGAATATTCAATTACTTCTATGTTTTAATCAAATTATTAAAGACAGTTTTTGTTTGCACTATTGAGAAACTATACAGCAAAGATGCCTTAATTACTAGTGTTTCAAAAAGCCAATGTGTTAAGGTGCAAATAGCTATTATGTTCAGATTGTGATGAAAAACTACAAAAATCAGGGTTTCACATTGTGTAGTTAATGAAACGTTGCACATATACCAAGATTCATGTATGAAAAAATATTATAAATACCTGAAGTTAAGCTTGGATAAACAGTTATTGCAAATGTCAGCAGAATGGTGAATTTATGTCTAACAAATGTTTTTATATTGTACATGGATTTCTAACACAGTAATCTTGTTCTGTATCATTTAAACTACATGCAAATAAGTAAATATATTAAATGTATCTACTGTTTTTCTTTTCAAGTTCATAAAAACAATTTCTAGAATAATCTCTTCCACAGTACTTTTTATCATAGATATTTATGTCTATTGTTTGAAATGTTTACAGCCAGAGAGGCCATGTTATTCAAATCGCACCCTTTTTATACTACCTCCTTCAAGAAACTGACAAAGAGCTTTTGCAAAATTAATCAAGTTCTATCCTGATGAATGATGCAAAGTCATACCAACAACAGCAATGAAAGTGCAGCTATAAACTCTTTCACTGCCCTGTTGCTATCCTGTAGTATTTCAATGTAAAAGCTATAGTTTAATAGCTCTGAGGGAGTTTGGATTTTTTAGGCTCGCTATTGCCTCCTTTTTATTTGTGATTAGGAAGCATGCTTTTCCAATTAAAATTTATGAAGTGCCAGTTGTTCACTTAAAACATAAATATACATGCACAGCATGTATCACCAACTTGTCTGCTTCCTTAAACGTAAGTACTTCCAAGGGTTGCTTTCATACCTAGCATTAAGCATATGCACTTTTATTGATGTGCAGGAGAGAAGACTTTCGATAGCCCCAAGTGGTTTTTGCTTTACAGATTAAATAAATGAATTTTAAACTGTAGTGGTCAACAGCTTTAGGCCTCCTGTTGCTTCATTTTGTATTGAATTTACGTATCATTATTGCTGACTTCTAAAGGCCAACTAGAAATCTGTCACTGGAACTTGGTGCTTCTAGTTATTTGAATATTCTTTAAACCACCAAAGGCTTTGCACTTCCCAGGGCAGTTGGCTACAGGGAAGAGTTTCTGGGACATCCCAAAATGGAACTCTCTGGGACAATCTCAAGATATGCACATAGCCAAGTTCTTTTTGCTAGAATTGTTATGTACTATTAGAGATTTCAGAATCAACCAGTTTTAGATAGAACTTACTACTTTCCAGATGGTCTTGCTGTCAATTAAGAAATTAAAGTTACTACAGTATGAGGACAGTCTTGTATTGCTTTACTGTTGAGCACTTAAATGTAAAAGTAACATAAAGACTAGCTTCGTAATCTGGGTAGCAATTGCTGAAACTTGGACTATTCCTCAAGGAGAATACTGTAAAGGTGATGGAAACTCAGATCTTACTTTCTCCTGGGTTTTTTTAATAGACAGAGTAACTCATGGCCATTAATTTTTGATAATACAAGAAGTAATCATTGTAATTTATTAACTTTAAATACTCTAGTATTCAAAAATCCACCTTCAATGTAGATGTAAACACGTGGGCTTGTAATGTAAATCCATGGCCATGTGCAGATTTCCAAATCATAACTGTGGATGGTGCTTTTGTTCTAGTTGTAAGATAAGATTGATTTCAGGATTACTAATGAGAAATATCTAATAAAATGCATTATTTTTAACTGCCAAAAGTTGTGTTTTGACAGCATCAATAATACAGTATTAAACATTAAGTCATTAGTATCTGTGCCTTATTTTAAATTAATTTTGTTACTGTTTTCAGGCAGCTACTAGACTTTAAGAACAGGATTCTGGTGTCTCTCCATTATGAAATAATTTTTCTGTTATGATCTGATGCTCAGGCACAGCTTGTATGCTCTAGTTCTCAAATGGCTAGGAATCAGTTTTGCTGTAACAGAATGTATATGTATGATATCTGCTCAAAGATGACATAAGTGAAATGTCTTAATAGCTGTGTAACTCCATGGAATCCACATAGTTGTCTCAGTGAATCTAAGAATTAAGTTTATGAACAATCATGTCTGTAAATGCTAATCTTTGTGGTACTTTCTGAAAATGCTGTTTCTAGGACGTGCCAAAAGATGCAGGCAGAATTAATCCTTTATCCTGTATGTTCTTGTGATGCAGAAGCATATATATACTTGAGGATGAGGGATGTCTCTGCAAAGCTGCTGTTCATGTTGTTATTACTTGATACAAAGTTAATGTATTTGAAAAACTGTATGTCGCCTCCCTGATCCCTGAGAGTACTTGAGGCTGTTTTACTGAAAGAGTTTTTATTTGAAGTAGGGTTTACCCATCCCCTAAACTGAAATTAAAAAATCCTTCTGGAAACTACCTCTTTCTCCAAAGCTAAAAAAAAAAAACAAAACAAAACAATATTCTGTTAATATAAGAATCAAAGCTTAGGTATTGCTGATAGCTTGCTGAAGAGTGGAGATGGAAAAAGCTACGCCATTAATTAGCTGGGTACAAAGAAGCTAGTATGTCTTAATGATTATGGATAGCTCCATTTTGAAGGAGTTACACCTCTTTCTTAGTAAAGAGTACTCTACAGTGAAACACTCTTGTATTACACAGGTACTGCAGTTCCAGGCTACTTAATAGTACTTACAAATTATTGCTGCTATTGAAAAATTAGCATCAGCCCTCCAGGAGCTTACCTTCTGCTGTGAGATACAATTAAAATGATCTTTCCCTTTCTGTAGGCTGCCTTATTGTTATCAGAGGCTGCAGTTCTAACACTTGGGGTACAGAAGGGATGGGAGAATAGGAAAGGACAAAAAGAGCACTCGTGCCCTGTGATGAGGGACATCAGCCCCACTGCATTATACCATATGTATCTTAAAGCAGGCTCTAGTTTTCATTTTGGGGTGCATGAAGTAGGCAGCTTTGAAGTTACAGGTCTTTATGCATCTTTGCATTGACGAGATAAAGGTTTTGAAGATGGATGCTATAGTGCTGATTTGTAGTGTGTTCTGGGTTTTTTTTTCTTGAAATGGTGAACGCTTTTGTTCATAGAAACTTGAAAGTATATTGTGCAAAGCTTGCATTTTGAAACTAGCAAGTGGTTGCTTTTGCCAGTTCATCTTGCCAGATCTTCCAGTTTTACAGAAGACTGAATGTCTGTCAGTGTGGAGATTTGCAGTTACACTTTTGTGCCCTGTTTCTTGGTACAAAGGGAAACAGGTGGTTCATAGTCAACTATTTCAGAATACAAAACCATGCAAATCATGCTACTGGTGTGAAGTTATTCCAACTTTTGTATAATGCAAATTCTTTAGTTTATGAAAGCAGTTGGTTCTTATGTGAAGGAACTTTATATTGAACTGATGTTGCATTAGAAGAGGAAAAAAAATTAAGCAGTTATTAATAGCCTTGGTAAAAGCCAGACAGCATGGTTTCATTTCTGTCTTCAGTCTGCCTTCCTACACACAGTAATCATTGTAGGCTACAGATAAAGATTCACTCAGAGAAGATTGAGCATGCTTGTGTTGTTAGTGCTTATATTATACTACTTTAAACAATTTGTTTATTCCACATTAGCTAAATGGCTTGGTCTTAGAATGAGACCAAATGCACGTATTTATTTCCCCCCCACGCATTCATTCTTCAGCACTTGATGTTATGTCTTCCTCTTCTAGTTTAAATATACTGTGAGTATCTATTGTTGGAAGTGGGGAGGGGAGGATGAAAATTCTAGATAAAACAGAGGGCTAGCTATTTAACACTATTCATTTTGAAGCAATTGTGAAAATTTTCCCTTTAAAACTTTTCACACATTTTGTTAATACCTACTGAAGTGGGCGCTCATGGCTGCAAGTTTGAGTTTGAACTTGGAAAAAAAAAAAATAAAGTGTTTTCACTCTAACCATAGCTGCAGTATTTTTCTTTTTTTTTTTTTTTTTTTATTGAATACTAAACTGGACTCTGATACTAACCTGCTGTATGGGAGGCAGGAGGTGTAGCACTGTCCCTTGGTGGGATAGAATAGAAATGATCACAGACTTCAACTGTTGCAGAGCTAGAATATTTTTGTTTCCAGACATGCTAGAATTTTGTGGTATATATGTAAATTGTAGCTGCTGATCATATTGCTTTAAAATGAGATCTGCTAACTTTCACATTGAATGTGGTACATAGTAGTTTCCAATTCATACAGATGACTTTCAGTTACTTGGAGCGCTACAGTGTAGATGAACAACTGCTGAGGTCTGAAACATCTGTACTTTGCTGTAGAAATACAAGGATGCCATGTTCACATTTTCCACTCCTCTTCTACCTCCCCATTCCTTAATTTCAGTGCTTAAAGCAGTTTCAGTTCCCTTTCGCAAGTGATAGCTGCCAAAACACACGTGATAAAAATGCTTTTACAAATATGCTTATGACTTGCTTTAATACACTTCTGTGAATAATAGTGTTCTGTGAACTTGGGAAGGAGACTGTTTTCTGTATGTATAGGCTTGAAAGAAAAAAACTGGTGGATTTTACTGAGACTTCAACCATATTCTTGATTTTTTTTTTTTTTTTTTTCCTGGTGAGTACTATGTGTATCGTGAAACAGCTGAAACAAATCTAAATATCAAATCTAAATATCAAGATAATGTTACATTCCAAGACTGCCTGATCTTGTGGGTGTGTGTTGGAATACACATGCAACCTAGCATCATACTTTAAAGTGACTTGCAGACATTTTCAAATAGCTCTTGTAATTTAGATCAATGGCTCTTTCGAGCTGTATTTATTGATCTTCACTTTCAAAAAGTCTAAATTATGTTTGGATCTTGCAGTTGCCACTTTCACTCTTGTTTCAGATATTCCCTGGATTGCAAGACTTAGTACAAAAAGTATTCCAGCTTCAGAAAAACAGCCAGCCTTTTTGTCTTTTGTGATGACAGGCTTTCATTACACCTCTCTTCTGCATGAGACAAGTTTGTTTTCTTCAAGAGTTAAATAATTTTTAGAGATACTGTTTCAGAGGGGGATTGCCACATCCAAGAAGCCTGTGGCATGTTTGGTTCTAAATGGAGAAGTTGCACAAATACAGTCAGCTGTGAGGAGGATGCACATTTCGTTCCTGTTGAGTTGTCTTATCACGTGTGAATTAGCTGTGCTATTACCTACTTAGTCTAGATAAAAGTGGAATGATGGATTATTGAGGAGTTGAAGTCTTGACAACTCTTGGCTGTAAGAAACAAAAAATGCTATTTCCATGCTGATGAAACTGCTACAATGAATGCAGAAAAAGAACTATTGTGTGTTTGGTTTGGAGAGCAGAAATCTTCTATGTCTGCTGATTGTACTTTGTCTCCAAGTTAAAAGGTGCAGACATTTTTGTGTGTTTGTTTAAAATGACATTAAGTTTCTGACTGAAAATGAAAAAAAATTCCTTGCTGAATTAGTTTTTTTCTGGATGACTGTGCCATTTCATGTTCTAGCTGCAGAAAAAAAAAAAAGTAAATAAAATTACAAAAATATAATAAACCATCATTGTATAAGTAGTGGTAAAACTATTTTTGACATTGTGAGGTTCTGGCTGTTATTAGTGTAGTAGTAAAGCAAAACAGGATTGAAGATTAACTGGCAGGTTCTGTTCTCTGCCTTGTGTTCTGGTAAGTCTAAAAGCTTGACTTTTTTTAATCAACCAAAATGAGTGATGACTGGTGGAAGCATTAATTCCAGAGTAATTCTATGCCAACAGCCAGCATTAGCACAAGAATAAGCTGAGTAGCTGGTTGTGAAGTGAACACGGCCAAGCAGAACAACTGTCTTCTGAAATAAATTGTCTTGGAACGAACCTTTTGGTACTTTAAGTAAAACTGTGAACTTGCCTTTTTTTTTTTTTCTGAAAGATGCTACAGTTAGGGTACTTTCTGCTAGAGAGAGAATTCTGAAGATTATGATTTCTAGATCTGCTATTTGGATGATGAGGTAGTGCTGCAAGGGGTCCCTCTAAAAATATTTACTGCCTTCTGAGTGGTGGCATCAATATTCATTGAAGGGGGTTGAGGCCTTGAATAAAGGCAAACTCATCAGGACTGTGTTTGCTGTGTGCTGCTCTGGTGGCCTGTTGGTGTAGGAAGTGGACTTGTAGAAAATTAAAACTAGGGAAGGGGAGGGTTTGTTTCTGATACAGTACAAAAATTCCTGTTGCCTGAGAAGACTGCCTGCAATAGCTGGGGATTCAGGTTTGGTGATGCAGAAAGTCTGTCCGGTCCTGTGTGCCTGATTCCACAACAACGAGGCAAGTTGCAAAGGAAGGTTGGAGACTTGGTGCTTGCAGAGCTGTCACGTTTCCTCCCAGTTGCTGCTTTCCCACCCTCTGACGTGTTGGAGCACATCTGCTTGGCTGAGGCCCCAGCTCCACATCCAGCTTGTCACTTATCCAAGTGAGAATCAAATGTCTTCATATTCAGCACACCTGGTTTCCCAAGTGATGTTTTGTAGCTCGAGTCTTCCAGGTTCTCACTACAAACCAAATTATCAGCTTAGTGCCATCAAACTGTGAAAACTTCCTCATACCTCTGAATAACGCATGGCAACTGTGTGTGCTACCATTTTGTTCACCCCTTACATTAGCACTAGAGAAGCAGAACGATGCACACTAACGGCTAATTCAGTCACCAGGATTACAAAGAAGCTGTTGTATTAGGAGTGTTTGTGTGTATGTATATAAATGGCTTTTAAACTTAAATATTCTAGCACTATTATACCAATTATTAGTTAAAAATGCCCACAGTTCTGAACATTTACAAACGGGCTGGTGACTAGTTAGGGAGAAATCCTGCTGCTTAGAGGCGAGTGTTTTGGGGGGTTTTTCCCCCCTGTTCTTCAACCATCTTGCCTCCCCCTCTGAGTACAGGTCTTTAAATTTGTTGGTGCCTCCTTGAATTCTTATTTTTGCAAGTTTGTGCCTCTTAGGGTTTTCTGATCCCACAGAAAATGATCAGGGAGTTGGGCAGAGTGAGGATGCGTCTTGTTCACACAATGCTGTGTAAGCATGTGCATGCACTCATTGCTATATAGGAGTATCACTTTTACACTTCCTTCTGCACTCCAGTGCATTTATGCTTCTATTAGTGGCATGTCTCAACATCTGTAAAGGGATTCTTTTGGTCTCGTAATTCTGGATTCAAAAAGGAGTATCAGTTGCTTTCCAGCTGAACAGAGAAGCTTGCTACTAGAGCTAAAATCAAAACAGAACCAAAACAACAAAAAAACCCACCCCAACTGAAAAACTAAAATTTGCTTGTCTCCAGCATAAAGTAGTGCCATAGCCAGATGGCAACAAATGTTGCCACCCATTTTTCACTAAAAAGGGAACATAAGAATGCCTCCCTGAATGAGGATTCTCTGACATTACAGATTTGTGGGGTTTTAGGATTAGTGCATTGTGATTTAGCAGTTTACTTTCTAGATTGAATATTTGGTACATGACCTCAACTACCTTATGCTGAAGGGCTCTAAATAGGAGAACGCCCTTGGAGCTGTCTTCACAACTGGCAGCTTGCTAACATCAGCCTTTACCTTGGGGACTAACAAGGCGTATTGCAGCATTTCTGTGTACAGGCTTTGGCATCCATACTTCTGATACGTGCTTCCTCATTTAATAGTTCTCTGAGCTCTGGAAAACGAGAATTTAGCCTCTGGTGACTCACTCAAGTCTAGTTTGGATGAAACAGTTCTCATGCCAAGAATTCTGCTTATGTGCAAGGAACTGCAAGGCCTTAGTTCTTCCTCCATAAACTCACCAAATCTAAACCCTGATTGTAATAGGCTTCTGTAGGGAGAAATCTCTTTATCCACAGTTCTCTGTATCCTCATTAGCACTTTTTTTTTTTTCTAACAAAAGGGATTGTTCTGTGGTTCCTTTGTAGTATTTGACTATTGTTAACCTTATGCTGTTTTTCATACCTTTTGTAGAGCAGGTTCTATCTGTTAGCTCTGAGGTATATTTCCAAGATACTTCTGCCCATGTTTCCTGGTGTTCAGCATAACTGTCAGATTTTTCAGGCATTTATTTGAAGCTGTCTTTTGGCCAGGAAACACATCCTGAACTTGAACTGATTTTAACGGCCTGAAATGGTATCTTCACAGGTGTTTAGCATCATTGTGCTTTTTGAGGAAGGTTTTGTGGTGGCTTTCCAGCAGTATAATTCTACCATCTTGACAGTGAGAGGCTTGAGTGAGAGGAACAGCTAATTTGAGTCAGATGGCTCCAGCAAGCTCTACCTTTTGCTCCCACACCCAGCAGAGCTATAAAAGGAAGATAAGCAGTTATTACTGCTTTCGAGAGTATTTGAACCCAGCCTCAACCACAGCTACTGTCTTGTATACTGCTTTTTCTCCCCGTGGCACCACCAGCAGTAAGTCATGCAGAGCTGTGGCATGTGTGGACCAGCTGCAGCCCTGCTCCCTGTTCTGCTCCATGTGAGCTTCAGACACAGCATTGCCTCTGCTAAAAAAGTCAGAGACCCTTCTGCTGAACCCTCAGTAGGATTCTTTCTTAGAACTTCCCTTAGAGGATGTTTTGAAATCATATCTAAAGCTATATTCATGAATCAGTTATAAAAGTACGTGTTTTCTGCATGTGCCTCTTCTAGGTCAAGATGCCACTGTATGCTTCTTATGCCAGGAGAATCTTCTAATTTTCAGTGCACAAGCTCAGACTTTTTAATCTCCCCATGTTTTGTCTGCCACAGAGACTGTCCAGCCAGATAATTGGCTGTGTGCAACCCTGCAGTGGGACTTGCTGAGCTTGAGCTCTCCATGGCCTTGCTGAAAAATACTTCTATTCCAGATTCCTGCACTGCAGCCATTAAAAGGTCCAGTTGCTTTTTCATCGCACATCACGCTGTTTTATGGAGGAAAGGGCTATCATGTATAGTGAGA
This sequence comes from Tyto alba, assembly GCF_018691265.1. Taxonomy (NCBI): domain Eukaryota; kingdom Metazoa; phylum Chordata; class Aves; order Strigiformes; family Tytonidae; genus Tyto; species Tyto alba. The sequence goes on from NW_024881280.1 coordinate 14,010,113, forward strand.
TTATCAGTTTTGGAGATGAGTGGGTTGGTGGCTTTTAGTTTGTTGTGTGGTTTCATTTGTTGTTTTGGTTTGTTTCTTCAGTTCATTGATGTAATTTTTTTAAGAGTTTATACATTTTATTTCTTTCCTGTCCCTCAGCTCTTGCGTGAATACAACGTAGCCATGCTAGTTATTTGATTTTGCTTCCCCTTTTCAATACTTCTTATTTTGACATGTCAATATCTAAAAGCACATCTTCACACTTGCAAAAAGCAATTCTAAACTAGACTCCCTATACCTGGAGCGAACACCACTGTTAAGATGCTTTGCTGAAGTCTTCAGACTTACAGGAGACAGTAAAAGTTTAAGCAAAATCCTGCAATAATTTTTCTGTGGATCATTGTTTTATCTGCCTAAAATAAAAGTTCTAAAAGCACAATACAAGATTAAATTCAGGACTCCTGCTATCTGTGGCAAAGCTACTACTATACAGAGCTTCCCAGAGGAGTCTGCTGTCAAATGCATTTAAAGTAATGAAAGCAAATAGCTAGAGGGGGAGAAGAGGCATTTGAAGGTGACTTACACTACTATTTTTTTCCAAAAACTTAACAGACTGTTATGGGAAATATAAAAATGACCTATTCCTACATAGCTCAAATTTGAGGAAAAAAAGGTAGGTGTCCAAACCCATGAATTACATGACAAGTACAAGACTTCATGCTGCAATTGGAAAGATTCTATATGATAAATCTTGTATTATGAATCTAAAAATTACTTATTTTAAACCCACGGTGCTGATCTGAGAAATGGAAAATCCTGTTTCAGGCTGAACTATTAAAAAAAAAAAAAAAAAAAAAAGAGAAAGAATCACTGTACTCCCATAGGACTCTTATTTACTTCTAGTCTAAGGTTGACATAGATATATTTGAGTCAGACAGGAAATGCCACTACTTATTGCAAAGCTGCTAATCATGTTGCTTTAATGAAGCCGTTTAACACACTGAATAGCAATGTAACAACACATAGAAAATTAGCTTGTTTGCCATTGATTAATGATAGATAATGTGTGCAATTAACCACTGTAGTTAATTTGAGCAGTTCTCAGTGATGTACTAACTCAGGCTCATAAAGGCACATCTTTATTTGCCCAGTCTGATGATTCAGCATAAAAAGGAATTCACTTTAAACATAAAAACAGGATTCATATTTAGCTTTCTTACAATGTAATAGAATTGTAGTGCACCTCCACATTTTTCAGATAAACAAGGCAAAGATTTAAGGGTAGAAGAACAAAAGTTGCTTATTTCAATAATAGTTTGAGAATAGTTACAGAAGAATCACAGGCCAATACAGTGAAACGAAACAATAGGAAAAAGCTATCAGCAGTTATTCTTCTAAGTGTTGAATTTCAAAGAAGGAGCAACTCATAAACTCCTCAGGTATCAGCTGTGCATGTGTAAGGTTATATATATCAAATGCTAGTCTTGTACAAGAAGGATAGGTGCAGAGGAACTTAAAGCCAAGGAGGGTAACAGGTCTCAGCTTCTCAAGAACAGCTTGAATGTGGTTTAAAAAAAAAAAAGTTCCTACAGCTACTGCTGAAGCTGACAAGCAGTAGGAGTAGCTAAAATACAGAAAAAAACCCAAAGCACTGCAGAAATATTTCTCCATTTCTGAGATCAAGAAACAGCCAACTGAATGCAGAGTCACTGTAATTTTCTATAAATAAGAGAATGAGTTGAAGGCCCAGCTTTGTTTATTTTGCTTTGTCAAATAATACAAGTGCACAGGTTTTACTACTTTCATATTTAGTTTGGATCCAGATTTGCTAACAGTACACACTGCAATAGTTTTTGTAACAACATATTTAATACACCAAAGAGAATGTTTATCATTGAGAAAATGCTGGTACAATTACAATTGCAATGTTATAATTTCAAGTCCCACTATAAATTGTGTAAAATAAAGACCAAAAAAAAAAAAAAAAAAAAGAAGGAAAGGTGGGCACTGAAATGGTGCAAATCAATCTTTAGTGGCTTCTGGTCAGTCACCCCCTTGAAAATCAGCATAAAATTTTGTGATAGACCAGAGATGCCTAAACTTCCAGCCAGAAGGAGGCCCCATGCCACTTTTGGCCTGCCTTTCTTCAGTGTCTCCTAGCAGAGAAGCGACTGTAGCATAATTTAAGCAACTGCTTGGGCTGTTGGACACAGGATTTTCCAGACTCTCTGTAGGGCAGACAACTCGCTGACTTGCTCTGACTGTGTGTCACCTGGTTCCTGAACAGGATTCACTCTGGTACAACATCCTACTGCAGCACCCGCAGCTGCTTTGTGTTGCTCTGACCTCCTGTCTGAGGTGAACCAATTCTACACAGCATGTGAACATCATCTTGAGCTTCAAAGAAAGGCATGTTGTTTTGCGGTGGTCTGTTAACCGTACTGTGGTAAAAGCAAAAAAAATACATGTCATTCTGTAAAGGATGTGATAATGCTGTATTATGGGGAGGCCACCTTGTGGCATTATGGAAGTAGAATCCAGATGTAAAAAACAACACAGCATTTAGACTGCATGGCAAGAAATAAGGATTTTAAACTGCTTATATTTTTGGAAACCAAATGTCAGAGTGATGTGTCATTCTAGCCTTACGTGAATGATTACAGGTGCTGTCCACAGAAGCAACAACACAGGAATCTGAGGACGTGTGTAGCTCCATCCTGTGTGGCATTGCTTCTTACATAGTCAGCATAATGGATGCTGTAGTTCTTAAACACACTGCTTGTGTGGTTTATGCACAATTGCTGCTTAACAGAGCTGTAGGGCCAAACTGTCCAGTGAACAGGAGCAGATGAGGACAACAACCAGAGTACTGTAAAGCAACTTCCATGTTATCATCGTGTTACACCTATATCTGTTCTTCTTGCAAGATGGAGTCTGGAAATTTTTACAGCAGGAGAATTATGCTCCTTTTCCCTGCACTTAATAATCAAATTTCTCACACCAAAGAATGAAATTTGAGTTCAGTAAAGATCGGTTCAGTCAATCGCAACCAGACAAACCTGGCTATCATCTGGCAATCTCAATGTCAGCGTTTGCTAACTCCTGCAAAGAGTGTTCTAAAATGTTTATGTTTTTGAACATAGATTATCAGAAAGGTGGAAACAATTCCTGAAAAAAAAAAAAAACAGAAGTTCTGAAGTTAGAGGTGGACAATGGAAGTAAGGTAAGCCTGAAAGAGAAGTATCAAGTATGATTGCTGTTGGAAAAGGAAGGCGGGACAATCCTGAGTACTGGAACATTGGATCTTCTACCGCCCACCCACCCAGTAACACCTTTAAGGAAAAGGCAAAGTGGTTTTTTTCATGAAGCTGTACAGTATGGTAATTGAAAACACAGAGTGTCAGGGTACAAAAAACTTGTTCCATGACTTAGCTTTTGTTGGATGCTCTTCAGCATATAGCAAAACCTTGGGGAAGGTATCTGAATCTCAAGTTTCCAGTGAAGTTTTTCCGGTCAACTTGAGAAGAAAGCAAACAAGGGGGTAGATGAAGGTTAGCCCTCTGAGACAGAAAAGTCTTTAAGTATATGTGCCGACTCCATGCTGAGGGGATGTATGTGTTGGAGATGCAGAGATTATTCTGACAGCTACCGAGTTTACAGGGGATTAGATTCTCTACCCCAACATGCAACGGTCTGTCAGAGATGGAATGCAGGATAATGTCCAGAGCACAGACAGGCAACCTTTCTGAAGCAGACTGGTACTCTGGAGCAAGTCAAGATGGTGGCCTGCGCACCCTTCTGCCCCAAGTCAGAATTAGGACCCTCTCAGGGCATCTGATATTCAGGACAGCACAAAGACTGTCACTGAATCTAGGCTGCAATCCTGACTTGTTCTGTCTATGTTCTTACATGAAACAAAGTAAATGTTTCCAGTGTAGCACTGTAAATTGCCAATAGATGGCATAATGATTCCACGCTACAATAAATTAAAAAAAAAAAAAATCAGTGCTGAAGGTAATATGCTGCACAATTTTTGTTAATTCTGTGTTTAATCATGGTAAAGCTCCTTGTGAAGGAGAGAGCTCAGTAAATGAGTTACCTGGCTGTGGCCTTTCACAGTACCTTTATGCTGAATTTTTCCATCTACCTTCAGTTTGTGTATTGTCACAGATCTGCTTGCTTAGGTAGGCATTTTGATTTCTTCTCACCTCTAATTAGTTTATTAAAAAAAAAAAAGTAATTGTAAATATTCTGATGCACATCTAATTCTTACTTATTCTTTATAGCAGCCAGGGCTGTGTCTTTGCTTCCACTGAACATTTGTGAACCAGCATTGCTCATCTGGTGCACTGGGTGTTACCTGTATACCTATACTGGGGGACTGACTCAAAGATTACAGTAAGATTAGAGGCAGATGGCTGAAGCTGCTCCCTGCTTGTCTGTTGAAGGTCAACATCTCTGCTTATTGCTGCCTGAATCACATACAAAACAGATGGTGGGCTGCTGCTGTTTGTGGTCCGGTGTATTAAAGTAAACCAGTATCAATGACAGGGTCATGTTCATTTTCAAAAGCAAATATTTAAATACTAGACAAGGTGCTCGCAGCTTTATAGAAGTTTTCAGAGCAGTTGCACTGAAATGTCCAAAAATGAATTAAATGCTTTACTAACAGTGAACTATAAGCAAAAAAATGTATATAGCAAGTTTTTCTAGCATTCTGACTGTGAAAAGGATTCAGCACAAAAAGAAGTTCTACATTTTTTTGTAAATGCCTCTTACTCTTAGGGGAGAAAAATTCTCTTGCTACTATATACTGCCACCAGTATCCTAGACCACATGATTCTCTGTAAACACATATGATGCTCATGGATTTTGATGTTGCATTGGGAGACCTCAGAGGGATTGAATAGGTCTCCTCTGCTTTTTCGGTTTGTACATGAAATCAAAAGCAACGAGGATCTGGAGATACGGATTTTAGTGTTATCAGTGTGATGGCATTGTGTTAGTTTAGATCTTCTTTTTTCAACCCGTTAGGGACTGTCAACTCATCCATCTGGCTGACAGTTCTGTAGCATTAGCGACAGCTGGTTGAAGTAACTCAGACAAAACCGAGACTTTGCTTGTGAGCAGGGTAGAACTTTTAAGAAACTTGCCAGTTTCTGTGTAGCTGTCACTTAGGGAGTGAATCCATCAATGAAGAGAGCTATCAAACATGGAGGTCATCCTTGATTGCACTTTTAGGAGTTTGATGGAATCATTCGGTTGTTTCAAGTGAACTGAAACTGTTGCTTGGCAGTTTTATCTGTCTTCTGATCACTTGACATCAAGCTGCAGACTCAACTTTGCTAACAGTGAAATTACTTCCAGAAAAAAATCTGATAGCATCTCCCAGATGATGTATGAAGAAAATGATTAGTTGGTTATATTTTGATAAATTTATACCTGGACATTTTTATTTCTTTGTTTCTAGTTGTACTACTTTTTTTGTGGAATTTGTTCTTTTCACCTAGAAGGCAAACACCCACAGCATGATATGAAAGCTTAGAAATAGCATTGTGCAAGCCACTCAAATGATTGCTAGGTTCATCGTCTCTAACGTAATCATGCTTAATAATTAAATAATGTTTTCAATGTGTTCAGTAATTAACTCTGATGTAAGAGAGGTAAAAAGGAAGCAAGTGCAGCCATAATATGACAATGAATATGTAACAGGACATGCAGTGTAAAGGGAAAATAGGGGTAGGGAAGGTATTACAGCCCTCTTGCTTTCTCCTGTAACTCTGCCTGCCTATTTCTGCTAGGTTTGTGTGGTGGGGTTTTGGTAGCAGGGGAAGGGGCTACAATGGTGGCCCCTGGGAGAAGCTTCTCAAAGCTCTTCTGGCCAGGGCTGAGCCAATTGGCGATGGTGGCTGCACCTCTGCGATAACATATTTAAGAAGGGGAACCCAAAAGGGGGCAGGGACTTGTGAGGAATTGTTATGAGAAGGTCACCTATGTGAACACCCAGGTCAGAGGAGGAAAGGAGGGAGGGAGGTGCACTGGTGCAGAGCCCACACCTGTATCGCATGCTGAGGTGGCAGGGCTGCCGTCCTACCACCCATGGAGGTCCACGGTGGAGCAGAGGCTCCCTGAGGAGGGACGCACACCAGGACAGGCATCTGCGCTTAGAGGAGGCCAGGTCTCTGAGAAGTGGTTCCCGCCATTGTAGTTTGGTACTGGTAGGACTGCAACACGCGGGGGTGATCCATGCCGGATCAGCGTGGGAACGGCTGCATCCCGTGGGGAGGATTCATGCTGGAGAAGGTTCGTGGAGGACTGTCTCCTGTGAGAGGGGAGCCACGTGGAGCAGGGGAGGAATGTGCGGTGTTCATCCCACCTCCCGAGCAGGAAAGAGCTGTGAGCTGACTGTAACCCCCATCCCCTGCGCCACTGGGGGAGGAGGTAGAGAGATTGGGAGCAGAGCTGAGCCCAGGGAAGAAGGGAGGGACCAGGGGAGGTGGTTTTGGATGTGGTGGCGCTTCTCATTGTCTCACCTTGTTTGTTGAGTGTTGGTTTAGTTAGTGTTTGAATTAAAGTGATGTTCTTTTTCTTCCTCTACCTAGTCTGCCTTTTGCCTGTGACTGTAACGGATGAGTAGTCTTTCCCTGTTCTTGATTCCAAGCCTTTTTGCTTCATTTTCTCCTTCCCAGCGCTGGGAGGGCTGAGTGAGTGGCTGCCTGGTGGTCGATTGCCCTCTGGTCTCAAACCAGAAGAATCCTAAGTAATGGCTTCTCAGCATATTTATTGTACTTTCAACAAGTTCTAGTTACTCATCAGAAACAAACTGCAGTGCTCTAAGTCACTAGTTAAAAGATACTATTGGCCTTGATTTAGAGACCAATTTAATCCTTTCATTTTGTAAGCACCTTTGTAACTTTTTCCTAGAAAAACTTACTAATCTTTGCATGATAACTATTAAGATTTAACTTAAAACTGTCTTAATTATAAATGGATTCATCTGTTACCAAGGAAGATACATCTGCTTCTTATACGTTTATGTTTTTCAGGTTCACGCTTGTGTCCTTCCAGATTTTAAGTAGCAAATTATCTTGTTGCTACTCACAAACTGCAAAGCAAAGGAGCCCTTTATGACTTTCCAGCACCCATTCCATTTCTTACCTTGGATTACGCAAATCGTTGAAAAAAAATGCGTATAGGGACATATTACCCAGGTTGCAAGCTACATGTACTGCAGGGCCAGAGCAAGCTCCGGAAAACAGCTTTAGCAACTGTGCTGCATTGAGGGGCCAAGAGCACCAGCGGCACGATCAGGAAGATCTCCATGCCAGCCAGCCCTGGAGCACCTGTACCACCCGTAGTGAGGGCAGCTTCCCCGAGGCCTATGCAGGCGCTGTGCCCGAGGTAAGGGGCTTCCCCCGAGCCCGTGCTCCTTGGAGCGGTATCCTGAGGGAAGCTCTACCCGGCCGGCGCTGCGGAGCCGCCCTTTCCCCCCTCAGCGCGCGGGGAGGCGGGGCGGCTCTCTCACGCCTTCCCGCCCATTCTCCGCGCTCTCGGCTGCGCATGCGCGCGAACTCCCGCGCCCTCCTCGCATGCGCAGCACGGCGGGCTGCGCCGGGCGCATGCGCGGAGGCGGCCGGCGCGGGGTGAGGGGAGGGGGTGCGGGGGGTAGGCGGTGGCGCGATGGCGGCGGCCCTGGCGCTGCTCTGGCTTCTGGCGTTGCCGCTGCCCGATGGCGCCCGCGGCTCGGAGGCTGCGGGGACGGCGGAGTCGCCGGGCGGCGCGGGCCCCGGGGAGCGGTTTAAGATCGAGGGCCGGGCCGTGGTGCCCGGCGTGAAGCCGCAGGACTGGATCGCGGGGGCCCGGGTGCTGGTGGACGGGGAGGAGCACGTCGGCTTCCTGAAGTGAGCGGCGGGCGGGGCGGGGGACTCGGGCCCGGCGGGGCGGGAGCCGCCCCTCACCGGCCTCGGGCCGGTGCCGCTCGGGATTCCCGCCGGCTGCGCGCCCCTGGCGCGCTTGGCGGCCCGGCCGCAGCCGTAAGATGGCGGCCGGCTGTGGCAGGGCGGAGCCGCTCCCCGCGACTGAGCGGCCTGGGCCCGGTTCGCGGCGCGCAGCGTGGGGCGAGCGTCTCCCGCCCGATTTTGGCTTCGTTGGTACCCCTGCACCTGCACCTGCACCTGCTCGGGTTAAACGGAACGGCCAGGCCTGCAGCGGGAGCCGGTGGGGCTGTCGGTGAGGGGGTGCGGGCCTAAACGAACGGATTACTGAGGCTGCTGGCTTTTTGGCGATCAAAAAATTGGAGCGGATTTTTAATAAAATAAAACACAACCATACAAACACGTTTACATTTAATTCTGGAGTACAGTGTTTGTTCTCAGCTTTTGTAGGTGCAAATACTGTCACTGTTGAGACCCACTCCTTAGCTAAGCTTTTACTCATTCTGGAAGAACGTCTGTGGCAGAAAGCTGCAGTTGTAGTTACCTATTACAGTACCTGTGAAAAACTTTTTCACTGTACCAGTAAAAGCCATTTCAAGGGATATGACGTTGTGCTTCACATAAGGTCATGCAAATGCATTTGGAAGCTGCAAAACGTCACGTTAGATTGTTCAGCCTCGGGTTGTAGTGGATGTGTTCAGGTCAGCAAAGGATCTCGAGATATCAAAACGTGGAAAATATCCTCAGAATTAAGAATTGAATTTATCTGATGGTTTCAAGAGAAGAGGTTAAGTCTAAAATACTTTTTATTATTTTTAATACAGTATAATACACTTCTTTTAAAATTATGTATTAAAGTGAGAAAGTTTGTGTGGAATTAAGATATAGCATCTCATAAATACCAACAATTTCTAATTATTCCCTCTGCAGTAAAAGTTGAAGTGATATTTGACTCTGGGAACTGTCGTTAGGTTAACACAACAGATTTTACTCTGCAAAAGTTGCGGAATTTTGTCAGTATAGCACCTGATAAGCCAGTAAAACCAAGTTGTGGGAGCCTGACACCGTGTTTAGGAACTGATTTAATAAATACCATGCAGTTAGTAAGTTTCCAAATGCTTGCTTGGAATTTGAGTTGTCTGAAATATGAGCTAAGAGCATACCATATTTATGAGAGTGTAAGCTAGATAGCTTTATTGCTTATGTTAATTTGATAAGTTTTATTTATAGACTATCAAATTACATTGTTATAACTTAAAGCCAAACAATAAATACTATATAGGTTATTCAGTTTGATAAATATATTTGTAGATGTTGCCCTACCATAAGCATGGTACCTTTTAGCAAAAATTCTTTAATACTGGTTGGGACTTTTTTTGTCACTTGTAATAAGTGCAAAATTGGATGGCATTATACTTTTAGTAGGAACTGCATTAGAAGAAAGAACAGTTTTCTTAAATAACGGTATTTCAGGCTCAGTAGAAAGAGCCTTCACTTTCAGTGACAGATCTTTTGATATACCAAATACATTTAAATATATTTGTCACCACCTTTTGTCATCGTGTCTTAGGCAGGTTTTGATTATATATTACATGGATGCCATTCCGGTTATCAAAAAGAGGAAAATAATTATTTGACATGACAAAGTTGATTTTTGAGTATTTCAAGTCATTCTCTAGTACAAGTGTTTTCATAAGTCTGATCAACTTTCTCACTATAATAAAAATTAAACTTTTTTTTCTTCTAAAAGGTAGTATTGGATACTACTATATGAAGTGAGATTTTGCTTTGTCATCTAAATATTTTGGAAGCAACTGTAATTGAATTTTATCAAAATAATACTGTAAAGACTAAAAAATTAAAATTCCTAGGGAAAGATCTTTACAACAGTAGCAATATAAGATAGTGTAAGCATTCTTAGAGGTTCAAATACTCACATAAAGTGTTAGTGAAACCCACCTACCCAGTACTGTTTATATGCTTCTGTCTTCATGGTAGGAAGGTCCTTCAGTGATGTACATCTTTGAGAGCGAGAACTTGTGTGAAGGACATACAGACAAAATTCTTTTTGAGGGTTGACTTTTAAAAGGGTTCATTTATTTGTTTTCCTGATGCAAGTTTCTAAAGTGTCAGGTTTTATTACTTTTTTTCCTCTTTGAACATCTTCTTTTGTTTTAACTTTGAGTCTTAATTTTAGGGGAGAGATATTTTTTAATATTAATTTTAAAAGGATAGAGAACGCTAGGTTTTTCTTCCTGGAGACTTCTGGAAGCATGTAGGAGGAAAACTACAAGCTTCTATACTTTAACGGCAACTGGTGCCGAAGCTTTCAAGTATCCTTTTACTAATATTTTCATCGAATATTAAAGTTTCATATTTTAAAATAAAAGCAGTCTGTTTAAAGATCCCTTCTATGTGTATGTTCGGAGCTCTCAGTTTCCTTATTGTTGTGGTAGAGCTTTCCAGTGTGGGCTAGTCCTAAAAGGAGCAATTAAACCCCTCTATTTTGTAATAAAGGCACAAACTGCAATTTTTGTGCATTGCAAGTCATCTCTAACATCTACCTACGCTATGTAGGATGTCAGTTTTGGTGGGTTTTGCTTCCAGTAAAATACTGAAGCAAAGTGAACTTCATTGTGTGTGTTTCAGAAGGAGGAAGGAAGGTGTAAGTTGATTCTGCCATCATTTGAATACATGAAATCTTAACCATTTCAGATTTTACTTAGGCTGTTAAACTACTCCTACAGCAAGACAATAGCTGGAGGGCATGAGAAAATCTTTAACCTCATTGTTAACTTCAGCTACTGTTGTGGCACATGGTGACCTTGAGCGGCTTGATATTATGGGTGCTGAATGATTTAAATTTTCCTTTTGCTCATTGTTGTTCTATTAAGATTTATAATATAAAATAATATTACAGTTTATTATTTTAAAAACCCAAACAAATAACCCTCTATTGTGTACTAGAGCATATTGAAATGTAGTGGAACTTACTGTTATTTCAGGACCGATGGAAGTTTTGTGGTTCACGATGTACCTTCAGGATCTTACGTAGTGGAAGTTATATCCCCTGCTCATAAATTTGAGCCTGTGCGAGTTGACATAACTTCAAAAGGCAAAATGAGGTGAGCTTTTCCTGATTTGCTTCTGTATTCACCTATTAAGTATGCCTGACAGCACAGTACAGGATGTAAACAGTGCTGTAGATCAGATGTTCCATTTCTGACCATATGTTTCAGCTTCTTTTAACATCACATCTAGGAGCACATTTCTTAAAATCCAAAGTCTGATTTCTTTCTTCCTTTCTTATTTATGGCCTTAAATAAGAGGAAATGGCTAAAAAGAGTCCTCCTATTTGTTTACTTTTGTTATTTTCTTATACAGATATCCTGAAATAAAATGTACACATAAGTCAATTAATGGCTTTATCTTTCTAAAATATTTCTGTTACACCTCCATAAGGTACTCCTTACAGTTACTGGCAAATGCTAGTAGTTGCCACCCTGCAGTATTTCTGTAGCATCATTAGCTTTTTTTTCCTGTTGCGGTCAGTTACATTATCCTTAACAACTGTAACCATACATCTGTAATTGCATGCTACTTGGTAAGTAATACAGAGAAATGGCTATCCTATCTAATAAGGTGATTTTGAACATGTTTGTAGTTACTTTTTTCTTCGTACAGGCACACTTTCGACTTCAAGTTTGTCTTTTACGGTACCTAATAAAATATGCTGTTACTTTACAGGAATACAAACTTCAAGATAAATGCTGCAGCAGTATTTTTAGGGGAGCTTAAACATTGAAGTCTCAAAGCTAAAAACGGTGCCAACAGTCTGTTTAGAATAATAATAGCGCAGCTTGTTCGTGCTTAGATTTTTTCCCAAACTTTATGAAATTTTTATGCTTTGTTAGACAGTATCTCACTGGCAACAACTACTATGTAATAAATACAGAAGGGACTCAGTGAAATAGACAAAATAGTGTGTGTAACCTCTCAGCACTGTGTTGGTATCTGAGGGCTAGAAGTAACAAATTTGACATTAAGTAAATTGCTGGAATATGTCTGCAGAGCAAAGTACACGTTAGATTGACATCTCTACCAGTGAAACATGTAGAAACTATAAAGAGGAGTAGAGTTGGGAGACGCGTGAAAAAATGTGAAACACAGGGAAAATGTTAACTGAGCTTTCCAAAGGGAAGTTCTGCGTTAAAATGCTAGAATTCTTAGAGGAAACAGCATGTAGATAACATACATGTTTGATAAGATCTACTTGAAAATCTTGAAAGCTTTTGAAGAAAATACATAGTCATAAGGTAAGAAGGAGGGACATTCTGTGGATGAATATTGGTGAAAAATTCTGAAGGAATAAATGATTTCTCTTGCAATGGGCAGGAGGCATCCCTGGAGTTGTACAAGGAGTTGTAAATATTCATAAATCATGAAAAATGGGTGAAGAGTGACAGTTAGACGACAGTATCAAGTAACTATCTAAATACCAGGCCCAGGTGAAGAATACTAGGAAAGAACTATGGAAAGACCTTATAAAGTAATAAAGACTGAGATTTAGTATTGATAAATGCAAAGTAATGCACTTAGGGAAAAGGTAGTATTAATATAAAAATAGCTATTGCCTGGAGCAAGCTCTGTTTAAGCTAAACTACTGTTCAAAGCTGTGCCTTCTCTTTAAATATTGTAGCTTTTTTTGCTCATTACCCTGGTGAGGAAAAATGTTTTGCAGGAGTCACATTTGAAAAAATAGTTCTGATATTTCTGATCTGCAAGTCTCTTTTCCATACAAAGTTTTTCAGCATGCTTTAATAGCTAGCCTGGAAAAAAGGCAAAGTATCATTTGATGCCACAAAGGGTGTTACTGAGAGAAATTGGCTTCTAAGAAGTGAAGCCTGTCTGACACTGCCTAGCAGATAGTTTTGTTTGTAGCCTATTATGAAAACTTTACTTGGAATATTATTAAATATTTTTTTTTTGTTGTTGTTAAAGCTTGTATTTATATTTTTAATTATTTACGTTTTGCCCATTAGAGCAAGATACGTGAATTACATCAAAACCTCTGAAGTCGTCAGGCTGCCATACCCACTGCAGATGAAATCTTCTGGACCTCCTTCTTACTTTATAAAGAGAGAATCTTGGGGATGGACAGATTTCCTCATGAACCCTATGGTATGTATAGGCAACAGACAAAGGTTAAAAGTATGCTAGGGATGCAAGTGTAGCTATTCTTCAGAATACAAAGGATAAAATAATGGAGAAAATCTGTGCACACTTTGCTCTTCCGAAAGGATTGGTTTATTTCTTTGGTTCTTACTTGTTTAAAATAGAAAGTTTTTTTCTGTAACCTCTCTTCCCCTACATACCCACCCTGTTAAACATACATTCTCTGGAAATAGCCCATAGTCTGATTGCTTTGAAAACATGATGTTGTTCTAGTAGCGTGAAGATCATCACGTTGCAGGACTGTAATTATAACAGTTGAAAGACATAACAAACATTTACTTTATTGGTCCAACTTTGAAATCTGTTATTTAAAACTTAATACCTCCTTATCAGGTTTATTTCCTGACCAGGGGGTTACTGTTAGATGAGTTACTGACTCAGAATGCAGTAGTTGTAGAATTCAGCTGTTTAGCTAAAGCTTTATGTCAGTATGTCTAAAATATGTTTGGAGCAACAAACGAGCTGAAGAAGTACTTGCTGTTTCCTGTGTAGGTGATGATGATGGTTCTTCCATTACTGATATTTGTGCTTTTGCCTAAAGTTGTCAACACCAGTGATCCTGATATGAGACGGGTAAGTACATTCAGTTGGTGCAGACATAGAGAACAAAGATGATGAGATTTTAAGGTACAGAAAAGTAATAAAACTGGACTTTTAAAGAAGCCCTAATGGGCATCGTTTATCCAGTTAATACAGTGTTGCTGTTCTAACAATTAATTCTAACATTTCCAACTCATTAATTTGCTGTTAAACAGCACAACACAGAGTTCAGTTGTTTGTCACGGCTTTGAAAGTATTATGGTATTATACAGTATGAGTGGTATTTTCTAGAGTTTCTTTAGAACGATAAATTTTAATTTGTCAAAGGCTATTTATAAAAATAGAAACTGCCAGTGTATTTCTGCACTATGTTTAAATCTAGCGCTTCATTTTTAGGCATCATTTATTAAGTGTCAAGTGTGTTGAGAAGAGTATGGTGTGGGGGTTCTCTTATCCATCAATCTAAACCACATCATTTACGAGACTGTTAAATCCAGATGTCACAATAGTGCATATAATAATGGAGTCTTAATGTAGTCATTAAATTATCTGATTTATTGTCCCTTCATCATGCAAAATGCCGAATAGCAGAAGGCTAGGACAAAATGGAGATTCAAGGTGTTTGCTAATTCTTTTCTTGTCTGTCTTGGGTGGCTGCTTTTTGAGGGCTTGGTTAATTTAAACTCCTTTTCCTCTGAATGACCACTGTCTTCAGTAGTACTTTACAGGTGTTTGAGTCTTTTTTTAAAGTAATACCCATAAAAAGAGTATCTGAGCTATACAATACTCTTTTGGCTTTAATTTTGATTAAAAACAGGATATGAAGATATGCTAGATAACCGTGGCAAGTTCTTCAAACCAAGCTGAACTTTAGAAGTTGATTTTTAAAAAAATCACATATTCCTTACTTTTTTCTCTGATGGGATGCTGCTTACAGACAGGCTGTTCTGATGGTAAACCATCAGTATTTCTGATGATTTAGTTCTTATTAGCTGACTGATATGACTTGGTAAGGAGAAATTTTAAGTTGCAGGAATCTTGCTTGTAATTTAAATTATCTTTAAAAAATAGGAGAAGGTAGTTTTTAAGAACTCAGTTGTAATAGCATTCTCTAGATGACCATGTATTAAATTCTTAAGTGTATATCCAGCTTCAGTTTGCTTGTGAAGGGTATGGAGCTTATATTACATTTTTGAAGTTAGCTTGTTTTTTCTTTATGGAATCAGCGCAGTACTAGTTTATATATAAAGTTAGTGGTTTAGTAACTGTGCTTGTTGTAGAGGCTTTAAGTGCAGATGTAGTATAGATGCAATAGGAACAAAGGCTACTATAACAGCTTTTGCTTCATTTGTACCTTGAAAACAGTTAAAGCTATATCTTCCTGAATGGTAACTAGAAGAGCAAGGCGACAGTCATGCATTAAGTGGGCAACTACTATAAGCATTGCACTGTGGATGTGCAGTTCAGCTGTTGTATGCATTAAAAGTACTTCAGGGTTGGCTTGTTTGTTTTAAACTGTACTAATTCATCTCATAGAGCCACTATGCTAAACTCTAAAGTTACATTAAGCTTTGCTGGGAAAATGGTCTCATATTAAAATCGTTCCTTTCATGAAACAAAGAAAACTTAGCCACTGTACACCACTAGCTTGATGTTACAAAGTAGAGCAATGAAAATACTTAATCCCTTTAAACAGGTTCAAAAATTTGCTAGATTTAGCATAAATAATACGAATTTGAAAACACAAAAGTATGTGAAATCTATGAGAACACAGATCTGAAAACTAAACAAAAGCTTAAATTTTAAAATGGAGGAAAGTAATGCTGAAAATAAGTAATGGCATTGGGTTTATTTTAGATTTTTTATTATTATTATCGGTTGCCTTGTAAGACTGCTTAAGACATGGTTACCTTTTTCTGTACACCAGTGCTTTTAGTTTTGGGGTTTTGTTTTATGTTTCTGTCTGTAGTGGGGTGTTTGGCTGTGGTTGCATAAAAATACATAGCAATATGTACTCCGGAGAAGTACAAATAGTAAAACAGTATTTGGGAAAATTTGGCATCTTACTGATACAGTCTTTCAACTGATGCCTTAGAAACAGCCAGAGTTGTTACTAGCTATTAAGGTTCTCTAATCTTTGTGTGCAGGAAATGGAGCAGTCAATGAACATGCTGAATTCCAACCATGAGCTGCCAGATGTCTCTGAATTCATGACAAGACTTTTCTCTTCAAAATCTTCCAGCAAGTCTGGTAGTAGCAGCAGTAAAGCAGGGAAAAGTAGTTCTGGGAAAAGGAGGTAGTTAAGTGTTCCTCCTAAGCCTGAGTTTGCACAACTGTTTGTTATGTGGTATCATGTTTATTTGTCTTGAAAGATCAAAAAGCCACTACTGTAAATCTTAATCAGGCACAAAATACGGTATGCTACAACTGTGGTGTGTAGCTTTTTTTAGTCTATATAAGCTGTTTTGTACTTGACAGTGAGCAAAAGAGGACATGGCTTCAATCCTGTATCTGTATAAAGTTATTGATGATACTGAATTAACTATGTTGTTCTGTAGAGAATTATTATAAATTATATGATGTGCTAAAGAGTAATGAATGTCTTATTATAAGACAATGTATGAAAAGAAATTCAAAGATAATAGAAATGGAGTTCAGTCTTAAGATGGCTTTAATGTTTCACACTTTCTGTAGAGTTCTGAAGTGAACAAATTTCCTTTGAAAATTGAGTTGTGGGTTTACTAAGTTGCTGTATCAGCTGGTCATATATGTTACATATAAAATAATTTTATTTTACATTGTTTGCTGCATGTACACTTCTGTTCAAGGACTTTCCACTTTTTATTGCCCAGTTTTATTCTGATCTACTTTCTGCTAAAAACTCTTTGCGAGGGGGAAAAGCAGAGCATCCTGCATCAGAAAGTCTTCTAAGCTCTATAAGGTTAATTATGAATCTAAGGTATCTGTATAACATGATGAATATTTATCTTGGATCTTTCATTTCTAAATCACATGTATCACTTCTTCAGCACTTTTGGTTTCTACTGTTTTCAGTGTGCTGTGCATTCATCTTATCAATGGTAAGATTTGAGGCCAAATACAGAACAAAATGTTAAAAATTGAAGGAAAGACCTAAAAGTATAGTAGGAAGGTAAATCCCACTCAGTTTTAAAATTATGTTCCAAAGTATATGACTATCTCTAGGTATGCTGTGTCACTGGCAAAACTTTGAGCATGCCTGTGTGCCTGTACTACAATATTTTTTCAAGCTGTCCAGTAACTTCAGAGAAAAGTTGAGAAAATTGACCTTTTTTCACTAGATGAACATTTGCAAATTAAAATGACAGCAATACCCACCAAACACACTAACAACTGTCTGAAAGTCTTTTTTTGTTGTCTGTTTGGGGGGTTTTTTGGTTTTAGCATAAATGCTGTTCTTTTCCATTTTTACAGTTGCTAACTTCTTAGTGTCTGTGCAGTATAGGTAATGTATATCTGATTCCAAAAATGGTATTTAACATTCACCTAAAGTACACATGAAGCAAGATCAATTCTAATGCAGTACAATTTGTTCTTCCAAACACATAGGAAGACTATAAATGGTCTTAAAATACATACTTAGAAGTATGCTCTGAAACATAAAAGCTGCAAAAGAGTAAGTACTCATTCATAGGATTAATTCAAATTTTAAGATGTTGGAGAAGAAATAAACCAGTATTTTTTGGACAATGAAAGCTTTCAGTCTTTGTAAAGTAAGCTGCACATTTTTAATCTTGGTTTTGTTTTGCTTGAGTGGTCTTTTTGTTTTGTATATTAAGTAAAATATAACCAACAGAGACAGGAGGATTTTTGGATATTCTTGTTGGAAGGGTTTACTGAAATGGGTTGCCTCAACAACTCAAAACAAACAAACTACGAAACAAACAACTAAAAAAAAAACCCCAAACCCAAAACCCAACCCCTTCTCTTTCAGCAGCATCTTACTGAAAAATTCATAGGAAAACCAGGGAGCAGTTCTTCAAAAATTGAGCAATTAGCTTTGTTACTATGCTGTCCTGGAAAGTACAAGCCACAAGTTACTTTTGTTTAACAGTAATTGGAATGACAATTAAATTGCATTAACTTGTTTTAATCACAGTTTGTTTGATAATTAATCACACATGTGCATTTTTCCTTGGTACAAAGGTAAGAATAACAGTATTTCTGCCATCTTTCATTGTGTCTATTCAAAGTCTTGATCTGTCTTCAAGGGAGAATGGAGAATTCAGGCCATGAAAAGATGAAAGTCTTTGTTAAGAGTTCAGAGTAAAAAAATTGACAGGAATTGTAAGGATCCTAATAAAACTTTGGAAGGAGCGTATAGAATATTCAACACTGCTCTTTTTCTTAAAATTGATATATGAAGGTCCAGGCGATTTCTTTGTGCATCAAGATCAGATGCAGTGTACCACTCCCCTGCCTTCAACAGAGAACTCTGTAACAGAAGACTCTACCCCACCCCCAGAAACCTGTTATCTGAACAATCCAAGCCCAAAAATCTTGTTACTTGATGTTACTACCTCAGTCGTGCATGCTATTCCTCTCCTTTTCAGACACCTTTGTGATAAAGTGTATTAGTCTGCTGCTGAAGTAATGCTAGTTACATTGGTACCAACTTATTTGAGAGCTTTCCTATTGCAGTTACTAGTATAATGCAGGGTTGTCTTCATGCAGAAAGTAAATGCCTGCTGTAGTTCAGTTTTAATTCCTTGTCATTATTTACCGATTTTTAGTAGTCTGTCTTCAGTGTTAGGTCTCACATCTCTGTTTTCCCAAAAACCATAACTGCCTTTTAGGGAGGCTACTTGAGATAGCATAAGGCAGATGGTAAGTTGAAGCAGCTGATATATCAGAACAGAAATTAAAGTTGTACAGGATTTGCTTAGACTACAGACAAGCTGATTTCCTCTGCCAGAAGAAGGAAGACGTGCTCCTTCAGCTTGGACTGGATAATCCTGCTGTCTTCTGTCTACAAGGTCTGGTACATCTCATGATTTGCCATTCTTTGACTTAACCAGAGACGTTTGTCCATATTTCTGCTGAATTTGTTACGTTTTTAGAGTTAAATCAGCTCACAGAAGGATCAAAGGAATACCAGAGCCAGCAGAAAGTAAGCACCAGAGCCATGCAGTCAAAAGCAGGAACTGTTCTCTGTTTCTGGCAGAGTGTAATGCAGTTAATTCACTGCACCTGAGGGATTTGCAGCCTAAGAGCTCATTTGGCCATGTTCTGACTCAGTGGGCAGCTCTTGAGCTTATGGCAGGCTGTGTAGGAGAGGAGACACAGTCTGTTTTGCCAAAGTCTGTTTCAACTATGAGTTATTTAAGATGGCCTGGAAGGTGTTCAGAACAGTTTGAAATCATTGTATCAATTACTTAATCAAAGATGCTTCTATTCTTCACCTATAAGGAAGAAATGTAATGTATAGATATCTAACCTCACTCTTCTAAACAAAGAAAATATTCGTTGATGCTTTATCTTTTTAAGGAAGTGGGATGGTAACAGCTCTGTAAATGGTGTATGTATTGTTTCAAAGAGAAAGGCTGGCTTGTGGTTAAGGTTTGTATCTGTGGAGAGGACTTAAAACTCTAGAATCGAGTGCCTTGGATTCTGATGCAACTGTCGGGCTTTCTGCAAACCATTTATGATTTCTATTCCAATTTCTTGTGTATGAAGAATGAGAAACTTGTCTCGCAAAAGTAATTGTAAGGATAAATTCAGTAAAGAGTGTCAGGTACTTGGATAGCATGATCTTACTGAAGAAAATCCAGTAAGTAATCTCAAAGAGCACCTTTATTAAGCATTTACATGTAGTTCTTTATACATATTTATTAAAGTAACCACATGTCATTTCCAAAACAATCTAGGCAATTTAAGTATGTATTCTTTTCCAATTTGGTGAAAAGTGTATTAAATCACTAAGATCCATTTAAACATTTCCACTTGGGTGTTCATGGACCTTTAATTGCATAAAGGTTGTATGTGATCAGTAGCTCAAAGAGGGCAAAGTTTGTTTCACAGTTTGATAGAAGTACCTTGTTTTTAGAGGCTAACAGTGATAGTAGTACCTTAAGGTACTAAGAGGATTTCACTTTAATTTTTAAGACATCATGTCTGACCTTAATCCTGCTGCTATTGATAGTAGATGACAAATTTGTTTTCCTGTGATCTTTTTGTTTCATTTGAAACTTAATTCTTTTTGGAAAATAACCAATAGGAAATATAAATAATAATAGATCCTGAGAGGTAATTCATGGTTTTCATTCTAACACATCATATCTATATTATGCTTATTTAATGAACTGAAGGAGAATTGAAGTGTTTACTGTTGATGTGCTAAGGAATACAGAACTTGAAATTTTGAACTTCAGATCAGTGGCAAAGCAGATTTACTGAAGAAAGTATGTTGAAAGGCTACATTTTGCACATTCTTGGGCAGGAAAAGCACAAGGTGCACAGGTGGTGCACAGGGCATTGGAAAGGATCCTATTTACTGGACTTCATTGTGATCTGTGTCTCCAAAGGCTGGTTACTGAACAGGGAACTGGCACTGAGGCCAGCTTGCCTGGAGCGACTTCTGTGCGCACTGTACTCTCCAGAGCAGCACGTAGACACCGCATCGCAGGAGTTGTTTCTTGCCGATGCTGTCTTCCTTACCATATCCAGGAATTACTGGTAGTGGAGGGAGGCTGTTGTAACTTGACATATCCAAAAGTGTATTGACAACTATTGCACAAGCTTGGTAATACAAATCAGCAGATCCACATGTCCAGGGAAGTTCTCTGGCAGTGTTTCATTTAGTAAGACACTTGAAGGCGTAGATGATTGAAAGGAGAAAAATTTGGAGAAAGACCCCCTAAGCTAATGTAAGGACATGAAAAAGACTGAAGAAATTTTAAGGATTGCTGTCGTGGCAGATTTGATCCAAGTATTAAGATTTGCAAGAAAATAGCTTAAAAAAAAATGGGTTTGTGATGTTTTCGGCAGTCTTTTAGGTGATTGCAACATTGTCAGTAGTGCTAGCATATATGGGCAAACAATTATAAGAGAGCAAATGAAGATGGCTGGGACTTCATGCCTCATATATGTCTGATGTCGTAACTAGTCACAGTTTTTAGGGGAGCACAGACTTCTGAATTTGCTTATTATCCCCGTGAGTGAAAAAAAAGCATTGTACTTTCCAGCTGGGTAAGATTGCTATGCCATTCAAGAGATAGAGTTCATCAGTCTTTTCATAGGTCACTACATAAAAACTGGGCACCCGTTTAGGGCTCTTCCCCAGATAGTATAATCTAGCCACCAAGCAATCCACCTTTCCCTCACTGTTAGTGTTGGCTTAGTTCTTTGTGATACTCTGCCATTGGACTGACTAAATACAAAACACATTGTTACACTTTAAGTGCCAGAAAGCCCAAAAAGCAAGTGGTATCAATTGGGGGGGGGGGGGGGGGGGGGGGAAATAAAGAATTTCAAAGATCTTACTGCTTTCATCATTTCAGTGTCTGTAAAGACAGGACCTTAGATCTTAATGACTATTTTGAACTTAATACTGTTTGTAAAATCTGGTGATTCAGGTCATAAAATGATACACCATTCAGGGAGCTTTCAGTCACAAAGTTGTCTGTAGGTATGGTATTGAATTTTAGTCTATTTTGAGGTTAAGCTAGTGAAAATTTCTTGAGGTCGCGAAGAGGTTGGGGTTTTTATTTCTGTTGTTTCAAAATCCATAAAGGATTATGAATCCTCTCATAATAAATATTGATTCTTCAGGAAAACCTGTCTACTTTTGAAATTACAGGGTTATTCCTTCAAATTATGCTGGCAGTGACCCTTGTGTAATACTTTGTTTTCAGTAATATTATGAAGATTTAACGACAATATAATTTTCTGTGCAAGTGGAATTTATCTACTTAGATTGGTTATTGATGCACAAAAAGAGATTACAGTTGAGCTCACTTTTATTATGTATTTGGTTCTGCATGGCTGATAAGAACAAAAATAATTAAAGACTCATTCAGTCAAGGGCAAATGGTAGTGAACATACAACAAAGAGAAAACCTTTCGTGGCATTTTTTGACCAAAACTGGATTTTGAACTGTTTCTTTAAAGCTGAATACAAACATCAAAAAGTAATATAAAAGGTGGTGAAAGTCATTTGAAAACAGAGCAAATAAAAAGGTTTTTAAAAGAATATTTTCTGATTAAAATATTAGAATGTTCTCCTCAGAAGGTCTCTGGATTCTTTAAGAATCTTCTTGCTGTCTGGTGCACACAGGTGTACTGTTTCCCTTCGCGTTTCAGAATGGAGAGAAGGACACCCAACCTCATAGTCTGGTGTGCAGGGCACAGGACTGCTGCTTACTGTGCAGATGCAATGAGAATCCAGTTGAATACTTGGAGTAATACTTCCTATTCCTGGGATTGGAACAGACTAAGACTTTGAACTAATTTTTGGGAGTGGGGTGGAGTGTTTCTTTTCCTACCAGTTTGTTTTCTCAACCATCTGTAGATGCTTCAGCTTGCCACGTGGAAAATATATGATGCATTAATAAAGATATAATTTCTTGACCATGGTAGCAGAACACCCTTCAGGGAAAAGAGTAGCTAAAGAAGTCAGAGATCAAGATTAAGCCTCTTAATGAGGTGGCATTATTGCAGTGCTAAACATCTACAAAGCTCCGATGAGAGGTGAAGCAGTTACTAAAAGACAGGCTTATAGTGGAGTAAATGCAGCATCCATCATATTCGGCAAAAGTGATGAGAATTGAACCATGGTGGTGTTCCTAGGTATGCGATTAAAGGATCCAGATGGTTCTTTCATGAAAATAATGTTTCTGCCTGTAGCTTTGTAGGGGTCACCCACATGCTAGGCATGTGAATCTACAGACAGTAGGGATTCCTTGAGAAACCTTATTTTGTAATCCTCTCATTTTTGGATTTGAATTGTAGTGCTGATACTCCCTCTTTTGTCTTGGTTTGTTTTCCTTCTAATTGTATTCACATGGTATTTACACAGTTTTTCTCTCCTATTTGTCCGTTTTTATGAAGACTACAAGGGTGTTGTTGAAATTGCTGTAGCAAAATCTATTCAGCTGGTGCTGGCAGAAATAATTGTATACATCACTTGTGCTTTCAAGTGTTTCAGTGGTAGCAACCAATTATTTCTATCACCAGGTAGCTAGCTAATGGTGGAGAGGTCATTTGTCCTAGAAAGATCTGATCAAATTGCTGTGATTTCTTTGTAATATGTTTGAGGCTTATTTTATTGTAGAATTTTTTCAAACCCTTTAAGTGTACCCTGTGGAGAGTATCAGAGAGATTGTACAGAGTCAGCCATAGTTCACTGAAAATGCAAGTTTAACAAAATGCACTGTTCACAGTTTTTCCTTTGGGGGGGAAAAAATGAAGAAAATATCCAGAGAGCCTGGGTAGCTCCTCATGAAAAATGTCAGTTTAAATCCCAGTACCTAACACTGTAAGTCACGTGCTGCTTTCAGTCCACTTCATTAGTATCACACAGGAAAGAAACACACTCGAAGAATTTTGCCTCTTTCAATCTTAGATCTGTATTACAAAAAATCTGCATGTTTTCCTTCATACATTGTAGCTGTTTATGCACCTTTTATATATGATGAACTAAACTTGTCCTCTGAAGCTCATTAAGTGCCTTTATAGCTTTGCACTACCTTGTTAGCCTTTTTTAATCTGTACGTTGTTCAAATTTGCTAAACTTTTTTTTGACTAGATAAACTTCCACTTTCTCAGATGTTCTTTGTGGGAAGTGATTATGGCTATAAAGACTTAAATATCTAACTTGATTTAAGCACTGTTTGCAGGGGTTTTTTCTTTAAATGGTGCTTACATTGTCTACATTTTCTTCATGTATTTTTAATACTTACATATAGTTGGTGTTTACATTCTTTTTCTGCCTAATAATTCTTGAATGTTCTGAGTTAGGAATTTGAATAAGCAGGAATTTCTGCAATAGCAACATGTGATACTGAGAATATTAATACAGTTTATCAACAGAAGTCCAAACCATGAAATGGGCTCTGCTGCATTTGCTATTTTTAGCAGTGCTTACTTGCTTCAGTTAGCTCCTTTATGAACAAAATATGGACCAAAATTACCAGTGTGGCCAGGATATATAAATACCTGTGGAAAAATATGTAAATGCATCTGAAGGTCTTGCTCTTCCATGCAGTGATACTTTTGAAGGGAAGTTTAGTACTCTTTCTCCAGCCAATTCAAAGGGTATTGGTCTCAGCTGTTGAACACAGCATTATGGCTATTCCCCATGATAGCTGCAGCTAGTAGGTGATGAAAAACTCCTAGCCTACACTGTAGGAATGTGCTTTTTCAATGTGTGTATGGTCTTGTACTGCTGTAGCACTTCCAGATAGTCTCTGAGTGACCATTATCTATGGCCCAAGTATGCCGTAACCAGGAATGCTTACAATGCAGTAGTTTGGAAAGTTCATTAAGCTAACCAAACTGAAGCAAAAGTAAATAAGCGAGAGTTTAAACCATAACCCTGAGATCTGTGCATGAACTTCCCTTAATTTCTAAATTCTATAGGTTAAGTTTCAAAATCAGTGTGTTAAAGAGATATTACAGGTTTTCTAGTCTGTATAGGTTCTTAGACTATAGGTTCTTAATACCCCAGTTCCTTGAAACCTTTCAGTAGACATTGAGCAATCTAAGTCTTATGATGTGATCTCAACCTCTTGGGGAGAACTGTGGGCAGTGAAAGTTCTTGTTTTAGTAGAAATTTTTCTGCTCCTACCCTATCCACCCCCTGTGTATTATTCACATTGCTATCCATTTTCCTTAAACAACAGTAGGATCAAGAAACTAAGTAATGTAGTTAATGTGAGACAGTGAGATCTGTGATAACCATAATTTCCAAGAGAGATTGATTCCACAGTCAGCTGCACAGACACGTGTGATGGGATAGATGTGTTTTGGGTTTGTTTTTTTTGGTTTGTTTATTCGCTGAACTCATCTGAGAATTTAATTTGTTTATTTAAAGCCTGCCTTATGTTCTGAAGCATTCTTCTTCTGATCCAAGCATTTCTTGCAATGGTATATTGCTCTATATGAAAAGCCCCTCTTTTTTTCTTGGTTTTTTTTTTTTTTTTTTAGCAATGCTACTTCAGCTGTGAGGTTGTTAGAGATCAACAGAAGTCACAGAATCTCTTTTGGAAATGAGATGGTTGCCATGACAATGCTCCCAGCTGCTTCTTGTCCCAGATGAGAAAATCATTTTTAGACTCCTATATTACAAGGTTAGGCTACAATGTTTTAAAATATACAGTATACTTAATTGATTCAAATCAAAGATCAGCACATTGTTTGGTTAAAATCTTTTGGATGATAATTAGCTAAAATTGTTCAGTCAAATATTTGTGCAGGTACTTATAAAATATCCTTTGCTATTTGTTTTTGATCAAATACTTGAGGTAAAACTGGTGCATTGAGATGGAAAATATTTAAATTTTACTGATTTTCCTAAATGTCTTTTTTGTAGTTAAAATTATCCTGAAAGCTGACTGATATCTAGTATAAGTAGTATTTAAAATATGACTCTGAGTTTGAATCATATTTTGAAATATGCCAAATCTGGATCAAACCTGAAATGCTAGATACTTTTAAGGTTTATTATCTCTGAAGTCCAGACAGCTGATGATAGAAGCATTAGTCATTTTGGTGGTCTCCAGTCAATCTCACTCTGAGCGGGATTATCACCAGCACTGGTTCAGTTCAGTCATGCTGTGTCTAGCTAGTATTAAAAACCTCCAAGCATGGAGGTTTCACAGCCCATCTGG
This sequence comes from Tyto alba, assembly GCF_018691265.1. Taxonomy (NCBI): domain Eukaryota; kingdom Metazoa; phylum Chordata; class Aves; order Strigiformes; family Tytonidae; genus Tyto; species Tyto alba. The sequence goes on from NW_024881280.1 coordinate 14,035,668, forward strand.
GAAAGCTGTTCCCATGCTGCACTACTCCTGGTGAACAAGCTCTCCCAAACGTCAAATTTGAACCTCTCGAGTCACAGGTTGTGCTCATTGCCCATGTTAGACTATGCAATTAATCATGGTAAACACAAAAGCCTGGTGAGATTCAGATGAATAGTGACAGGCAAAGGAGCCCTAGTTAACCTAATCAGTGAAAACTGGAAGACACGGACTTGACTGCTCCTAAGACTACCACAGGAGAGTGATTAGACCATTGTCCCTGATGGGAAACACAAAGAAACTCTCCCAGGACTACTTGAAGAGTGAAGTATTGCCTACAGGGGACTCACTATGGAATGCAGGGGGAATGACACTTTGGAATTGTTTAAAGGTTATTATGGGATTCTTTTAATGGGCTCTGGGAAACTTTCTATGGAATGTTTAGAGAAAAGACCAAAGGTTGGGAAAGGGAGGATTCTGTATAGAGGGAGAAGCAACCCTGGTTTGATTTCTTCTTCACCAGTCGATGCTGAATGCTTTTCGTCACCTTATCACTCCCCAGTTTTTGTAGTTCTCTTACTTTCTGGGTTTTTAAATGTAGCTCACTGTTCCTTATTTATCTTAGTTTTTCTCCTTTTTAAAAGATAGGCCTCTGCTATGCCCACTGAAGTACTCTGGGACCTCCATGACTTCTAAAAGGTAATTATAAATGGTTTAGAGAGGACTTTTCCTCATTCATAAGGTGCCTGTGGAATTTAACCTGTCCTTATCGCTTTGAAAATACAAAACTTCGTCAGTGTCTTTGAGATGTTTTTCGCATAATCTGGCCTCTAGTCTTACTCCATCATTACAATTAATTTCATTAAGTATCTGATCACATTTTATAAAGTCTGCAGTAAAAAAAGGCATCAAATCTGCACCATTTACCCTCCTCCCCCATTAAATAATGGATTTTTGGTTTTTACTTTTTATTTCCAATTCATTTGCAGAATATTTGTCTATTTTTTATGTCCCTTGCTAATGATAACCTTTTTAATTTTAACCTCTAATTTTATTCTAGCCTGTTATTGTGTAATTCCTATATAGTTACTCAGTAAATTGTCCTTTTATTCCACTCATTTGCAGAACTTCATTCTGACTTTCAAATTTTTAAGGAACTCTTGAACCAAACCTCTTGAACTTTTAGTATAGTTCTTATCTTTCTTAATCAGAAATAGTTTGTCACTTCTTGTTCATTATAGTACCTTTTATTAATTGCTAGCCCCCTTAAAGAGCCTTTCTCTCTGAGACTCTTGGCAAGAGAGGATAGAAAATAGTTGCCTGAATTTCTTGGTCTGCTTTTGTTTGTTTGTTTTTAAATATATTGTCCTTACAATGCTGTACATACTTTTCCTTTCCTCAGAATCAAAATTTTTACCATATTAACATAGGTGCCACCTAAATTGCATTTCACACAAATTCTCTCCAACAGTTTTCACCTGCAATTTCTACCACCTTTAGAATAAAAATGTAATATACAAGATGTGTTCTATCATACTCTTTTCTAAAGCTACCTGAGTAACTTAAGTTTTTCATTACCACTAGTCCTATCTGTCAGCTAACCAGTTATTTTCCAGTGTCTTCCATGATGATGGATTTGGATGTATTTTTCAAGTTAGGTCCTACTTCAGTGTTTTTGTTAAAGTGAACCCTTTTCAATTAAGTTTCTACACCTTTAGAATTTAGTGTGTGGTTCAGCAGGAAGACATGAAGAGTGTGTTTTTAGTGTTTACTTCAGACCCTGGAATATTTTCATAAAGAAATAGAAAAAAAAAAGTTGCTGAACATTTGAAAAGTAAAATGTTTCTAAGAGGGAAGCTTTTCTTTTGCTTTACATTCATTCAAAAATATATACCTTGGTTCATTTCCCAAATAATGGTTCATCTCACAAATAATGAATGTGTAAAAAGAGATTTAGAAGCTGTGTTGAAAATAGTCTTATGTGCAATGTGTTTGAGCAGTCAATAACTGCTTTCCGCGTTGTCAGACAAAACACGCATTTCATATGCCATTGCCAGCTCAGAAGTTCAAGAACAAGTAAAAACTGTTAGGAACACTTTTTTCTGTTACTGATCCTATACAAAGATAGGAAAGTGCATTTAGTCAAGGTTGCAAAGTAATTCAAAGTCATTCATCGTTGCAGAAGTATTTCTGTGGCCTGGTTCTGTTGTTTGGGCTTTTGTGTTTTGTTTTGTTTCATTTTTTTCCCAAAGCAATTGCTTGTGCTGTGCACCCATAAAACACAAACCCATAAAATCAGGAAAGATACTCAGTGAGCCCTTTTTTACATTTTATGTGTTTTGCCTTGTCAGAACTTTGTCTCTTAAGTTCCTTAGTATGCTGAACAAGTTTATTGCATGAAAGTTAGCATTTTTACATGTTTCTGGAAATAATACAAAGTCATAAATCACCCATCTCAAGCCCTTTGAAGGCCCTGGATATGCAAGTTGCTAGTCTGTGTCAAAGCTTTTCCCATAATGGCGGGAGATGTCTTGGGCATAGCGATCACAAAATGATAGGGATTTTGATGCTCAGAGAAGTAAGAAAAGGGGTCAGCAGAAGTGCCACCTTGGACTTCGGGAATGTAGACTTTGGCCTGTTTAGGAGACTCGTTGACAGAGTCTGTTAGGATGCATTCCTGAAGGGCAAAGGAGTCCAGGAAGGTTGGACATTCGTCCAAGAAGGAAATCTTAAAAGCACAAGAGCAGGCCCTCCCCATGTGCTGAAAGGCAAGCCCATGGGGAAGAAGATCAGTCTGGCTAAACAGAAAGCTTTGGCTGGAACTCAGGAGGGAAAAAAAAAAAAAAAACAAAAAACAACAAAGATTGTTTATGACTTTTGGAAGAAGGGGCAGACAACTCAGAAGGACTACAAGGATGTTGTGAAGTTGTTCAGGGACAAAAATAGAAGGGCCAAAGCCCAACTAGAACTCAATCTGTCTAATTCTGTAAAAGACAAAAATATTTCTATAAATACATTAGCAACAAAAGGAGGGCTAAGGAGAATTTACATCCTTTATTGGATGTGGGGGGAAACACAGTGACAAAGGCTGAGGTACTTAATGCCTTCTTTGCCTCAGTCTTTAATAGTAAGATCAGTTGTTCTCTGAGTACCCAACCCCCTGAGCTAAAAGACAAGGAGCGGATGAAGCCCCCATAATCCGAGGGGAGATGATTAGCGACCTGCTACACCACTTAGACACACACCGGTCTATGGGGCGCACCCAAGCATACTGAGGGAGCTGACGGAAACCAAGCCACTTTCCATCTTTTATCAGCAGTCCTGGCTAACGGCCGAGGTCCCAACTGACTGGAGGTTAGCAAATGTGACGCCGATCTACAAGAAGGGCAGGAAGGAGGATCTAGGGAGCTACAGGCCCATCGGTCTGGCCTCAGTGCCAGCGAAGGTTATGGAGCAAATCATCTTGTCATCACATGGCATGTACAGGACAACCGGGTGATCAGGCCCAGTCAGCATGGATTTATGAAAGGCAGGTCCTGCTTGACTAACCTGATCTCCTATGACAAGATGACACTTAGTTGATGAAGGAAAGGCTGTGGATGTTGTTTACTTTAGTAAAGCCTTTGACACTGTTTCCCACAGTGTTCTCCTGGAGAAACTGTCTGCACATGGCTTGGACAGTTGTACTCTTTGCTGAGGAAAAAAACTGGCTGGCTGGGCCTGAAAAGTTGTGTTGAATGGAGTTAAATCCATTTGGTGGCCAGTCACAAGTGGTGTTCCCCAGGGCTCAGTACTGGGGCCAGTTCTGTTTAATCTCTTTATCAACAATCTGGACGTGGGGGTGGAGTGCACCCTCAGTAAATTTGCAGATGACACCAAGCTGGGCAGGAGCAGTGATCTGCCTGAGGGTAGGAAGGCTCTACAGAGGGATCTGGGCAGGCTGGATCAATGGGCCAAGGCCAATTGTTTGAGGTTAAACAAGGCTCAGTGCTGGGTCCTGCACTTGGGTCACAAGCTGGTGAAGGGTCTAGAGGACAAGTCTTATGAGGAGCGGCTGAGGGAACTGGGGCTGTTTAGCCTGGAGCAAAGGAGGCTGAGGGGAGACCTTACCGTTCTCTATAACTACCTGAAAGAAGTTGTAGGAAGGTGGGTGTCAGTGTCTTTTCCCAAGTAACAAGTGATAGAATGAGAGGAAACAGCCTCAAGTTGCACCAAGGGAGGTTTAGATTGGATATCAGGAAAACCTTCTTCACAGAAAGGGTTGTGGAGCATTGGAACAGGCTGCCCAGGGAAGTGGTTGAGTCACCACCCCTGGAGGTATTTAAAAGGTGTGTAGATGTGGCACTTAGGGACAGGGTTTAGTGGGGGACTTGGCAGCGTTAGGTTCATGGTTGGACTGGATGATCTTAAAGGTATTTTCCAACCTAAACAGTTCTATGATTCTGTATTTACTGACATAATAATCCAGACTACTAAAGTTAAATTGACACTACTTTGCTCTTGCTAGAACTGATGGCTTCATGATATGGGTTAGATATGGATATTTTTCATGTCCGTTACACAGAGAGTCTGATTGATCAGTTGCAATATAGTATCCTGATTGCCTTTGCAACTAACTTCAGAGCTGGATGCAGTTAGTAAATTGATCAATCTCAGTCAATTTTTTCTTTTGCAAGGGTGTGCCTTGAGTTATTAAAATAAAGAGAACTTGTAAAGAAACTTTCCACATAAGAGAGGCTGCATTGCAAAAATTCAAATGAACGCTTGCCAGTTAGGCTGAGCAGAATCAGAGGGATAGTTAAAACTTCAGCATATTGTAGAGAAGGAATATGTGGTCATTGGGGTGAGAAACTAAGTATCTTGATTAACATGGCTAATAAGTTATTATAATAATGCATTATTTTGAAATCTGTATACAACCAAACCATGCCTATGTAAAGAAGTCCTACCTTGAGATCATTGTATAATTTTCAGGGCTGAAATACTTGATCAAGAGCAGAGAGATGTGTAATGATTTCCATTGTTTTTCAAAGTTTTAATCTACAGAAATAGATGCCTTTCTGAGCATGAGTGGATGAATGCTGTTGCCCTTTCTTCTGTCTTCTAATTAAATGCTTCCCATGTCACTTCTGCTCTGCCAACTCCGATGAAAGTTTGGAAATCAACAAAGAGAAGCAAACATCAAGAAGAATGGGAAGATGGGGGAGGAGATAAACAGTGATGGAAAACGTAGACATCAAAGGCACAAAACAAAGGTACCCCAATTTATATCATGGTGACATGAGACCTATCAATAAATACCAGTGAAGTCAATGATATTTTCTAGAGTGTATCAATATGGGCAGAATGGAAAGGTACCTTCTTCTGCCCTTTCTTAGCATACTATTTCAGCAGGATCTGTATCTGTTCAAAGAACTTTTATTATTTCATAAGCTACAATTTTCTATTTTCACTATTTTCATGCCTTAACTAAGGTTTATAAAGCTTGGTACTAACCAGAAATTATGTATGTCAAACATACAGATATCATAAATCCCCTGAGATGCATAATGCTAAAAGTGGAGAGACTGTGTTCTTAAACTTTTCCCTGTAGCTCTGCTACTGACCAGTGTCAGGGAAGAGATACTGTTCTGACTTCCTGTGGCCATCCTCATGTATAATAAAGCACTGCTTGTACTTTAAAAATGAAGAGAGATATCACTGAATTTTAAATGTTACAAGCAAATCTTCCCAAAAACATTTACTATATGTATTTATTTAATTGTCCATGAACTACAAATCCTCACATGTTGTGCTTTAACTGAGGGTGAATTATAGAAGAACAGAAATTATGGATAGTGCAAATCCTCAAGCAGATCTTGTACAGAATTTAGATGCTCCATTAATTTTAATTGTGGCTTGTTTCAGGGATGGAATCTGATCAAAGTGGGTTGCAAACTGGATCAAAGAGCACAAAAAATGTAGGTGTTGAATCCTCTTGAAAAGGGTAAATTCTGGATTAGAGATCATCTAAAGGCCATGCAGATAGACAGTCCAACTTTCAGATATATAGCAACAATTAATGCATTACAGTTTTCATCTGAATTAATGTCAATTAAATCTTGTTGATCCAAATAAACTAAAATAGAAACCTGTTGACCTGCTTCCCTCCCCCCCCCCCTTTTTAAAGCTCTGAGACACCGCTTCTGATTCATTCGCATTAAAACATGAAGTAACAAGGTTTTTATGGTTGGTTTATTCCTAATACTTAAAAATCAGGTTCTCTATATGCAATTTTAAATATGACTAGCAGTATAGCATCCAGTTAATTCACTCATGCAAAATGACACAGTAAATTTGAGAATCTGCCTGTGTGTATTTAAGCAACATAAGTAATTTTCTTAGCTAAAACCTCTTCATGGTTTTCGATCACTGTGTCTATTTTTTAATCAAGGAAATTTAGTTTAGTTACTATGTTGTTTTAATCCTTATGGAAGAACTTTGTACTTTGTAATTCATACATACTTACTTGCAGGTGTAATATGTCAGAGCGAAGTCCACCAGAGTAAGTGCACAGTGTGAAATAATGAAGATGCAATTTTGCTGCATTTGAGATAGCATGTTGGAGCTGATTTATTCACCTGGACTTAAGTAGCAGGCAAAGTGCAACTGTAGAGTATGAGGTCATTCGTTTTTACACATTTTTCTTTGCCAAGCTTCACTTGAAAGAGGTAAGGTGCCTGCCTAGTGCTGTTTTCCTCAGTTGCTATGTTAATAATTTATAATACCAAGTTCTCTTCTGGAATTAAATGGATCTGTAAATCATTTCAATGTGTAAATATGAGGGAAGAAAAAAGACTGGTTCACTCAAAAATGGTAAAAGAAAAACAAAACAGCTGAAAAATTAACTCCAGATCCAAGTACAGATTTCCTAAAGTTTCGTGAGGCTTGTGGGTTTGGTTTTGATTTTAAGTTATTTATAATATAATAATAATAACAATAATAGAAGCTTTCAGGGGAAAGGATACATTACAGTGAGAAATGCAGGCACAGCAGAACTTAAATGCTCTAAGGAAAACCCTGTGCCAAATTTCCTGGAAGGTAATTTTCCAGTTCATTATGATCCCGATGACAAATGACCAGTTTTGCATAAAATAACAAATCGCATGTTAATAGTGAATCAGAATTATTACTGAATAGTTTCAGATACAGTAGAAAATTCTGTTTTGCTGGTTTTCTGTATGCTAGGTATAAAAATTAACTCTCAAACCTAAAGTTTATTACAATGATTTATCTTGGACATTTAAAAAAAAACGTGCTGAATATTTTTTCACTCTGGAAAACTGCTGAATCTGCTGCTAAGTCATTAGATTTATAAGGAATGTGGCTCTGTTGCAACATAAACCACTGTGGAGAAGGGTACTGGCCTCTGTAGACTGTGTGCTGACGCTGGCAGGAAATAAGCTCTGAACAGTGAGCTGCTTGCTACATCTATTTTCTGCCACTCATCAAAGCCACTGTGGGGAGCTCAGTCCTTAAAATAAAATGAAAAAAAAAAATGAAAAGAGTTTGGCTTAAGTCTAAGTAATTGTGTCCTTTGAGAGTATAGGAAACATTTGTTATCCTGATTCAGTCTAAGCTGTCGTTGATACAGAAGTTCCTCTTCAGTCAAGCTGGGATTTGCCTAAGTGAGGACCCCAGAATTTAGTTCAGTAACAGCCTAAGCCTTCTTGCTATGTTAGATGGAGGGTTGCTAGACATGTAACCCCAAAATGAGGCTCAAAACTGTTTAGATTTAATATAGTGAACCCTTGTGGGGTTTGAAGAAGCTGAAGAAGAGTTCTTTTTGCTTTATTTATTGAACATGTTTTTTTTTTTAAAGCTGATTTAAACCTGTGACCTATTATGTAAAGCTGTAGATTGAAATTCATAACAAACGTAGTCCAGATGTGCTGAAGTGAATTCTTCAGTGCATGGAAATATTCCCAGCACTTGGAAAGTCATATCTCTGAGAACGGTTTGAATTACAGTCATCAGAGTCAATTTATTGTTTCTGACAGTTTGACCATTGCTGCCTCTATTTCGCTACAGTTTGGACTTGAGGAATAAGCAAAATTCGGTTCTGATAAATACAAGATGTGCTTTTTCTTTGTCACTACATTACTTTATGTGGCTTTTTGTCACACACAAAATTACATTATGTTTCATTGCCCAGCATGGCACAGGGTGACAGATGTGAGAGACATTCTAAGTGTTGCAGCACAGTGCTCTGTGTCAGAGGAATGACCAGGCAGAAATAGGGTGTGAGGAAAAGAAGAGGTCCCTGAAAGATGGGAGAAGCCAATTTTTGGCAGAGGCTTACTATATTGAAGCTAAGTATTTCAATACCTTTCTCCTTCAGGACTTTCATACTAAAAGTTGTAAATCTTTACATTTCCAATTCCAGTCTGTGTAACAGTTCTGAATTGCTGCAGGAGGACTGACTTGGAAGGAAGATGCTGTTGACGAGCTCAGTGGGATTTATTCTGTTCTTACTCTCTCATTGCGTTGTGTCAGTGAGCACCAAAGAGGCAGTGGTCTTGGCTAATGCCCACCTTCTACCCCAAAGAGGCTATGAGAGACTGGGTAACGCCAATGAAAAAGGTACTCGTGAAGACAGTGAGTGATCTGGATGCATGCTGTGTTTTATTTTATTGCTTTGCTGTAACATTTTCAGCCAGCGTGTCTGAAAGTTAGCCCTGCAAAAATACTTTTCAATGTGAACATATCCTGCCCCAAAGTCCAAAATCTTTAAAAGCCTTGCTTAGCTGCCATCTAATTCAGAAGAAATTAACAGTATTTTTATAAAAAAAAAATATTTTATGGCATTTGAAGACTTATTCTTGGGACAGTTATATCTAGATTACATCTGACACCTCAGTACCTAAATTCCATTGGTACCTATAACTGAGGCATCCCTCTGCCTAGCTAGCTTGCAAGGTCTGGACCTTAGGTCTTGTAATACATTAGGTTTTATAATACATAATTAGGTTTTCTAATACATTTGCCAGAGTAGATCCCACATAAAATATACACAAAAAAGAGTAGTGGGATTGATTCATTTTCCTCCTCTGACTGATGGCACTTGAGGTCTTATAAAATTCACTTTCCAAGTGAATCCTGTAACAACAACCTAAATGATTTTCTCATTATCTGTTGATAGAGTTTGTTGTATTTTGCATGAATAATATTCACTGAGAAGGGCAAATATAAATGTCACTGTATATATTGCTGTCTTGGACATCACTATATAAATCGCTTAAATAATCAGTCTATAAAATCATGGGATCAGGTTTGGAGTCAGGCGATGTCTACTAGGGGGATGTTCTAACTGCTGGGGTACAGAGTCATGTACAGAGTTCTGCTTTTTCGGGATATTTAATAATACCATGCAGATAGTATTGAGATTTAAAATACTCTATTAGTGTCTGTGGATTTTATTAGGCAATGAAAGGCATAAAAGTAAGACCTTGGAAAGCCTATATACTCCTGTAAATCTGTCCTGAGTGGCTTAGAAGTACCAATAATCTTTTAAATATCAAATATAAAAGACTATATTTAACACAGTACTGTTACGATGAATAATACTATTTAAAAGGTTTAGTCCATCTGGACTTCTACAAAGCCTATGATACAATACTTCATACAATATTAAATCAGAGGAGGCAGGATTACATTATAATTTCAGTAGAAATTGAAAAGAAAATGACAGTGACTTGAGTAGAAAAGTAATCCATAAAGTCAAGGTGAGACTGGAAGTATTTGCTTATAAGTGATCTTTTCAGTATTCTTATTAAATATAGTGATGCAAAAATATGAATATGCTGATAAAATGTAATGATAACATGAAGTAGAGAAATGCCAATACAAAAAATCAGACTATTACACAGAAAAAAAAAAAAAATCATATGTTCTTAAGTAATACCATTGGGATGAAAAATAAGGTACAAAATTATAGGTTTTACTGTAAGGTGAGGACCTTACCAGTTATAAAGATCCAAAGGCCAGACTCTAGATTAAAGGAAACTAAGCAATACAAATGCAATCATAGAATATATCAACAGATATTTTTCAATAAGACTTGGGAAGAATCAGTGGCACTATATAAGGCCATCTGCAATACTGTGCAAATTTTACCAACATTCTAGGAGATTCATTTGCAGTGAAGAGGTGCAGAAAAGCTACTAAGATAATTAAGGAACAGAAGAATTATCTTGAATTAAATAATAAAAAGAACTATTTAACCTAACAGAATTTACCCTAACAAAACAAAGGCTGATTAAAAATATAGTTGTCCTCATGGTACATCAGGGCTTATCACCCAGGAAGAAGCACTATTTAACTAAAGGACAACATGACACAAGGAAGAAAAAGATGGACAGTGGACAGTGATAAAATTAGACTAGGAACCAGTTGAGTATTTCCAAGAGTAGTGACAGTTTCTGAAGTCTACAATGCTTTCCAGTTGGAAGAGAAGAAATGTAATAATTCTTTGAAGAAGACTGCATGATATAATTCCCTACAGGACCAGTAGTAGATAAAATAGTCACTCATGGTCCCTTTCTCCTTCCAGAAAGTTGGGGTGCTCTTTTTTTTTTTTTTTACACTAACCAAACTGTTCAGTGTACTTTTTTTCTGTTGGTCTCAACACCATACAATGAGATTAACTCTTTTCAGGCTCTGTTTGTGTGTTCAGGAAAAGAAAAGCAATGTGGTCAGTAAAAGGGACGGCAGAGGTTCTCTGGTCAGTGTTTTGGACAGAGGAGAGTTTTTTCTGAGCTTTTATTTTAAATTTTTATCTTTGGAAATATTTTTCCTTAATCATTTTTTGCAAATTTTTGAAAAAAAAAATAGGACATCTTGCCATAGTTTTCCTGAATTATCCCAGTTTCACAGACGAAAAACTTAAGTTCTAAATACAGTATCTAAATTCCTATCAGTCATTGTCAGGACAGAACATAGGATTTCATAGATCTGAAAACTGTCATTTTACATCACAGGTGGTCTTGTAGGAATTTTTATCATAGAGATACTAAAACTGTCAGGTTTTTATTAAATATAAATTGCACATATTCCATAGTATAATGACATAATGACATGCCTTTCAACTATATGGAAAAGTGAGTGATTTCAATTCATAAATGTGTTTCTGAGTAATGGAACAGACATTGAATAGCATCCTTCTCTACAGAAGGAATCTTTTATATATGAATTCATACATACATAAATGTATATTTAAATTATATCCTGGCTCTTAGAAGTCTCACAATCAATTGTAAAAAGCAGAGTATTGTGCCTTAGTCTCAGAAACACTTGATACTATACTACAGCAAGAAGTTACCTTATAAGCAAGTTACATTTAAAAAACACAGTATATATATTTCAGCCCAACAGAGAGGGTCATCTCAAGGATTATATGCCATTTTTATCACCCCCTGAGTCTACTGGATAAGCAATAAGTGGAAAAGCACTTTCACCTACTTTCCTGATATTGGTATTCAGCACTGCACAGCACTGTAGTTCCACCTGCAAATCAGTGGTAAGATTTAGCCTGGAGTTTGAATCATGAGAACTGTTCCTAAGAAAATCCTCAGATGTTTATAAGTTTTGTATTAGCAATAAATGTGCTTTAATATCTCACTTTTATAAATGAACACATGGCATAGTTATTGGAATTTGATGCAAGGATGTTATAGATGCCTGAAGCATAAATTGGTTAAAGAGAAATTAGATTTATTTGTTGAGGATAAGGCTAGCTCTAGTAATTAAACACAATGGTCCAACACAGGGCACAGGGAATTGCAAACTTTCCGACTACTCAAACTGCAAGAGTGCAGGAGGAAAAGGAATGGTCTGTACATAACTTTTAGCTTTTCATCTACATTTCTGCCATAAATGCAAAATCACTTTAGCTGCCCACCAGCTGGGATAAAGTCAGAGTGGGCTTCCAGTCCAAAAGCAATTGTTTACTCGCTCTGAATGACAGAATTCAATATTGAAAATTTACTATTTGAACTGAAATTTACTTTAAAACTTCTTTTTTTTTCCTTCTCAGACTATCCAAGGGATTGTTTTGAGATTTTTCAGCGCTCCAACGGAAATTCCAGAGATGGTCTTTACATCATCCAGCCAAAGGAGGACCCAATTGTTGTCTCTTGTAACATGCAGGATGGTGGCTGGACAGTAATCCAGCACATTACAGCCAATAGTACTGTCGACTTTGATAGGACCTGGCAGGATTACAAGTATGGATTTGGCTCTGTTCATGACAACCACTGGTTAGGAAATGAATATATGCATCAGTTAACTAGCAGCTCTGTGCAATACATACTTGGAGTTAAACTTGTAAACCTAAATGCTGAAATCAAGTGGGGACAGTATGAACCATTTCTTATTGAAGATGAAGAATCTCAATACCGAATCAGGGTTGGTCTATACAAAGGCAACGCCACTGATGCTCTGACCCTGGACACAGAAGCTTATCTCCATGACAATCAGAAGTTCACCACCAAGGACAGAGACAATGACAATTTTTTTCAGAATTGTGCTAAACTGGAACACAATGGCATTCCTGGGGGAGGCTGGTGGTACGATGCCTGTGCTGGAGCAAATCTAAATCGTAGGAACGTGATATACTGGCAAAAAGACTGCAACAAGCAACGCATGTGCAAGTTTGCATGGATGATGATCAAACCCATTGACCACAGCCTGTCAATTCCAACCAAGCCCTGTCCATGTCAGAAAGTTGAACTGTAGATATGGCACGCGTACTTTGAAAGGAACATGGATTTTTCGTCCAGTGACTGAAGTGAACTCACACTGATTAAATAATCACAATAAGTAATCATGATTGAAAATTTAATTTGGGCCTCTGCAGGGGCTTTATGATAGCGTATCATCCAGGACTGGACCAGGACATAGACATCTACCAACCACACAAGTGAGAAGAAGTTACTGTCAAAAACCGAGGCCTCTACCAGAAGATTTAAATAACTAATTTTATAGTATTTTAGCTGTAAGAGGAGTCAGATATGAAATCCAGGATATGATGTCTTGTACAAGATATACATGAATATACATTCATTTCAGAAGGCTTTTCTCCAGTATGAATGTTCGTGATTGATCTCCTATAATTGCACATCTTCACATATCATGCAGGAAGGAAACTTCCAGTGAAGCACCTACGTTTACAAAATGCATATTGGAGTATTGTGTACCATAGGACAGCACCAGGACTTTCCTTTTTACCTTTAGTGAACAGTATTTTACTATATAAAATTGGAATTAGCCTCATCTCCCATGGCTTCTTTTCCCCTTCATTGACTCTTCCTTTTATCGCTACTTTTTAATGATCCCACACACAAAGAAGTATTCAGCACAGGTTTCTTCCTTCTTTTTAGAGTACCCACAGCTAATGGGATCATCAGCTTTCCCATTTAAAGCTACTTATCCAAAGCTTACAAGTCGTCTGAATTTTTCCCCAAGAAACTCGGTGAACATATTTTGAAAGATCAAATTGATGTAGTAATTGTTTACTTATTGCTCCATTTTTTTTTTCTGAAAATTACTCCACTTTGTTTACCATGTTTTGACTGTTGCTCCTCCCTGTTCCATGATGTGCTTCAGCTTTCTTTTTTTTTAATACCACCGTGAGAAAAGAAAAGAGCGTTGGCTTTATTTCACATTTGCTAGCTTCAATTGTTTTGGTACCCAACCTTGGCATTGTTTAAACAGTACCTTTTATCTGATTAAAAAATAAAGAGAGAATCTTTAAGATTCGTGATAAGTTCATCTGTTTTAAAGTAATAAATAGGAGGATTTCTGTTTTGATAACCCTGAAGACCTTGTTTTCTTTTACAGCTGTTTGGGTTACTTCACACATTTCTATATCATTGCAATAGCTGAATGACAACTGAAGAATTTTCATTGTTGCATTATACAAAATGTCAGGATAACAACAGAATATCTTGTATGTATTCTTAGATATTTCAGTTACAGAAACTCGACCAACAGATGCTGGAAAACTCCTGCTTTTTAATTTTGAAATAGAATATCATAATTTTCATGAAAATTACTTCACAGAAAATAAATTGTATTGTGTTTTGAGAAGACCACAACTGCCAGGATTCCTTAAGAAGAGAAATTCATTGGGAAGTGGAAAAAACAAGAATGCAATTTTTATTTTTTCACAATGCACTGCAACATTTTCAGAAAGAGATACAGATATGTTATGTGGGTGAGGCCAATATAGCATACATGTCTATTTTGCAGCATCCATTTTTTTTTCCCCTGAAATTGTGTACAATGACAGAGGTGTGATATGAGAAGAAATGAATAGTAGCTGAATTGAGTTTATGTCATTGAGTCAATTTAATGTGGATTCTGCTGTAACTCCATCAGGATGCCTCCAAAGTTTTCATGAGGGTACAATCACCCAAGTGCTTGCCAGTCTCCCATAGCTTTTATTTAAATTCCTGGCTATGTAGCCAGATTCTTAAACAACTTCCAAAATGTGTTTTGAGTAATCTTGACATGGAAGTGTACATCTGAAAGCCATGAGGCTGCATCTGATCCCCAAATGCAAGTAACCTGCTCTGCAGCCCATGCTGATACTGAATTCCAGTATGGGAATCAGATTAAAATGTAATAATAACTCAAAGCAATAAGTCTCCAAGCAAAAGGAAGACAGAAAGATTAATCCAGTTCAAGCAAAAGCTTTTAATGGAACTCAAGGACTGAGGTATGTTCCACACTTCTAAGCAAAGTATGGAGGGAAGTGACTGCTGGAGCTGGATTTGGGACTAAGTAGTGGATGAAAATAAGTAAGAATATTCCAATACACCCACCAGCAGGTCTTTATAGAGCTCTTAAAGTGAAGGACATAGAGCCTTAAAAAGTGGACTAAATTCTAGTTTGTAATTCCTTAGTAAAAGGCTGTCTTAACTGAACAGATTTTTTTTTCTCCATCACTGAAAGGTGGGTCCTCCCAAGAATATCTGATGAAAAAGAATTATTTGGTCAAATAAATGCCTTTCCAAAATAAGGAAGCATGACAAGGTCTAGAGCAATAAGAAGTATATGACTGACTTCCAGCTCCAAACACCCCTGAATGGGAGGCATGTTCCACTTCAAACATTCAGTCTCTTAACAATAGCAGAAAAATATGTTTCTTCATCTCTTTGCTATTTTTTATTTCTCCCCATACTGTTTTCTCAACTGCAGGAAAGGTAAGCACATTCTCACATACAATATCATATTAATCGTGTTATTCAGCCTAGAGAAGGCTCCAGTACTTAAAGGGGGCTACAGGAAACATGGGGAGGGACTCTTTATCAGGGAGTGTAGTGATAGGATGAGGGGTAACAGTTTTAAACTGAAAGAGGGTAGATTTAGATTAGATGTAAGGAAGAAATTCTTCCCTGTGAGGGTGGTGAGACACTGGCCCAGGGTGCCCAGAGCAGCTGTGGCTGCCCCCTCCCTGGAAGGGTTCAAGGCCAGGTTGGACGGGGCTGGGAGCAACCTGGGCTGGGGGAAGGTGTCCCTGCCCATGGCAGGGGGGTTGGAACAAGAGCATCTTTAAGCTGATTTTCATATGTGTAACCTAAACAATAAATTTCCAGACTTCCACATAACATTTTTTTACATATTAACCATAAGTTTAAAAGTATGACGAAATTGTTTTAGGACCAAGTATTGAATACTGTGCATCAATAGATTAGCCACATCACCTGCCTGCGCTCCTATAATTAACAAAATTAACAAAACAGAGAGACCTTTAGTCATTCTCACATCTTCTGCATTCCAGAAGGCATCCAGACCCAGGCATAGTGGTGGGATACAGAGCTGAATCCAGCCACACTCTGCAGCTGGTATCTTCCACTGTACCCTCTCTCCATTCTTCCTCCTATAGCTACCTGTCGAATTGCACATCTAAGGAGGCCTTATGTATGGCATGCAGTAAAAACAACAGTCTAACCTCCACTATGTCTAAATGGCTGCCTCATGTAAGGAGTAAAAAATATTCCAGTAATCCAGGAATTCAGTAAAAATTCCCAAACTTCAGAGGTCTACTGAAGCAGAAGCCATCAGCAACCAGGGTTTGGAGAGGTACTTGTTGAGAAGAAAAGTTCTGAAGGATTTTAAATGTCTAGTTGTTTGAGGAAGACTGACTTCTTGTATCAGCAGATACATGAAGAAACTAATGGTATTTAGTAGCTAATGGCATAAGTATTGAGTAAAATGCAGCGCGATTACTGAGTGTGATGAAAACTGAAGTTCCTGATCTGATAGATAGCCAAGCAGTGCCTATTAAACCTGAAGAAATAAATTTGCCAAGATGGAAAAAACAATCGCAACACCATCCTTTTCTAAAACTACTAATAATCATAGATGATACCTAGTTTTACAACACAATGCTATCCATTTTTTTTTCCTTTTAAACTAGATATAGATATGGGGCAACTATCAATAAAAACATAAGAAGTTCATTTGAATGATCAAAGTTTCAGGTTTTATGACACCCAGCTCTCAACTGTATGTGGAGGAAAACTTTTTAGTGGGTACAAAAGGCAGCAATGGACACTTGGGATGACCACATAAGAAATAAATGGCCTATTTCTGAATTGGTAGAAGAAAAGCCAAGTATTTAATGTGAAAAGACACAGTATCCATTTCTGAAGTTCAAGTTTGGAAGGGCATTTTAAAACAGAGAAGACACTGACTACTGTGTGGCTGTGGGAGTATTTCAGGACCTGATGCAGCCCTGGGAGTCCCCAAGACAAACACTGGGGGGGAGCCTTTCAGAGGGAAGTTCTGACCTGTAATGGTTTGTAGCTCATAGAAGTAGTCAATGTGGGGTGTTGGTTTTTGGTTAGTTTTGTTTTTTTTGGTTGGTTTTCTTTTTTTTTTTGTTTGTTTGATTTGCTTTTTTTTGTTGGTTTTTTTTTTTGTTTGTTTGTTTTGTTTTAAAAAAAGTCTTCTGTAATATCAAAAAAAAGTGAGAAGTATGGAGATTTTTGGGTAGAGTCCTTTCCAACAGAGAGGCACCTAGATGTACAGGTCACAGTAAATGGTAGCTCCAGTTATGTACAACTGAGGAAACAGGTATTTGTTTCTCACTACACCCAAATGATTCCTTCATATTATTTCTATCTCTACAGAAAGCAAAGAAAATTAATTTTAGAGGAAAGTTATACCATTCTGTTTGTTCATGTTCCTAGAGCAATGAATCCAGAGAAAGCAGAAGTATTTATGTCCCCTAAAAATTACAGAGTAACTTTAAAAAAGAAACATGCAAAAATTCTCCTTCAGTATGAAGAATTTGGAAATCACAAACTACGAAGATACGGTTTGGAAACTGTCTTTCCTATCACACGTAAAGAACTATCTTACAAAGTTCTATGCAAAATCCAGAATCTGAAAAAAGTCCACAGGTATTCTATTCAATTTCAAACTGGTTATCCAGTTTCATAACAACTGCATTCTACAAGAAAGTAGCATCTTCCAGATTGATATGGGATTCTTTAATTGCTGTAAAGACTTCTCATTTAAATTTAACATACTTACCACATCCCAGTGACATTTTTATTCCTTCAAGTATATGACCATCCTTAGCAACATTTGCATTAAGATTTATCAGTTAAATTAGTTTGACATGTTCAGGTCATCTATTAAATATGACAAAGACACAATGTCACAGATTTCTGAGAAAAGCCCTATGTGAGAGGTAAAATGATCAGAGTAATTAAATTAGAGATGGGGATTTTTCATAAGACTCAGCTCTAAAACTGGAACAGTATCTAAAGGGTGATAAGGATTTTGTCTTGAAGTGCATCGCTGTCTCTGGAACTGGACTCCTCAAGTCCATATATCCCACTGCAGGTCTCATTATGGGTATAATAGAGATGAGGAACAAAAATCCACATATAAAAATAACTTCCAACAGTTAATAGCAGTTACTAATTGACATGCATAGTTGAATAGGATAAGCATGATTAGCAACTGAATGATGTAATGGCAAAATATGCTCTATCGTATTTTACAGGCTCTTACAGTATTTTCTCTATAACCCTTTTGATTTCATCCTTCCTCAATTCAACAGGATTTTTCTATAAAGGAAACCCCTGCATTTATGTTCTACCTTGACTTCCATCCTTTACAAAGCTCTTTACTCTGTGCTAAGAAGTCACAGAAAATGCACAACTGTAACTAGGTGTTCTATAACCATTTAAAAATTCTGGGAACTCTTCCAAGTATTTATCTACAAACATAAATCATATTTACAGAAAACGAATGTTACTTGATAATTTATAGGGAGGCTGGTATGTATGAAAAGGGAGAGACAAAAATGATATCCCCAGTTTGTTGGAAAGTTCAATATTCAAAAGTATTAAAGTGTGCTGGATCTCTGAAAGGCTTAGTTAGGGATGTATATTTATGCATATATATTGATAATACACACATACATATCTATATATATGTATGTTTATGTAATTAAGTATGAATAAAATGTAATTTTACCAAAAAAGATCTTTTCACCAGTCCATGACCATGACCATAATCAATCATAGGATCAATAAAAGGTTCATTAAGAGGACAAAAATACAGATAACAAGATTGTTCTACACTGTAAAAGTCCCACACCACTTTTTAAAATTACAAAATATAACTTGAAAGCAAAATATAATTAAGTGCTAACTGATACTCTGATGAGGATCACATTTTTCTTTTTGTGGTTTTGAGGTTTTTTAAGACTAAACATCCTACATAACAATAAAGCAACACACACCTCTATATAATTTTAGGTATTTACAATGTACCCATGTTTGGCCATGTAACGTCTCACATGGTGAAGTGCTAGCAGCATAGTTTGAGCATGTATTTCACAGTTACATTGAACCAACATTGTTGCATCCATCACCCGGTATTCTAATACATTTACTGAGCACAGAGTCCATAAATGTTTACAGAACACTCTCGTTCAACAGAAGCCAAAACCAACAAAAAATATCCCATTTAATTTCAGTAGAAGCCAATGCTTTACTTTAGCAACAACACTGCAGCTAGCAGAAATGGTTACTACCTCATAAATTTTGCCTTTAACTACAGCTTGTGCCACTGAGGGACATATGCATTTGCTAAAAATCAAACACAGTTTACTGAATGTCTGATCCAATGTAATATAAAATAAACCCACTATAATAACCAACTTGTACATAGTTACTGTACACAGGAAAAGCTCTGGATAGTGACAGAGAAAAGCTGTTGAAAGGGTCTTTATAAAGACCCAGACTTTCCTTTAATAAGCAATCATATGCTAATGCACAAAAAATAATAGGCACAGTATGGTGTGTTACAAAATCTATCATGTGAATTTAGAGAACGTATTTTTACATTACTACACTGCTAATATTTCACTGACACAATTCTCCCCTCTGGAGACTGGGGATAAAAAATATTAATTACTTGTACTGTGGTTCTTGACATGAAGGAATTATTTATCTGTAGGGAAATATTTTGATGGTATGGTAATTTAATAAATTATATGAACAATTTCACTGAGAGCAATATTACATTCAGGATGACTAATACAATCCCTGAAATGTGCAACTTGGTCATGTCACCACTGCAATGGCCCGCTGAAGTGTATAGTAGATATAACATGAAGATTGGCCCAAACTAATATTCCAGAGCATCTGCCCCTGAGTTTTGATAGAAAGGCTAGAGCTGAATCTGAACTTGGTGTACCTGGAGATCTTTCTCGTTTATTCATAAACATTTGTTTACTTTAGGACTTAATTCCTTATGACTACTGTTGCCATTATCTTTGTTTTCTTGTGCCCTTTTCTGAGGCTTCATGTCCCACCACAAGGAGCCAGGTCACCAGCTCTGTTCCAATGGCCTCCTGCCAAAGGCAGCCCCTCACTTACCCACTCCCTTGGTCAACGCTGCAGGACTTCTGCCAGTCTAACACAGACATTGGACAGGCACATGCCATTCAGCCCTGACACAGAAGGGTCCTCAGCACAAACCCAGAGCCGCAGCAGACCTCAGCTAGTGGCCAGAGTCCCAGCTCACTGTGACCAGGCCAGTACAGACCAGTCCTGTACAGACCAGTCCCAGAAGCCACACTCATCAGAGGGGGTTGACTCCAGCCCCCAGTACTGTAGCAGATATGGTTCTGCTGGACCAAAAGATAGTGACGGGAGATAACTTATGTTTCCAAACACCTGATGTTGACTAGTACTTATAAAGCTATTTAAAGATAAAAAGTGCTATGAAAGTGCAAAGTGTCCTTAATAGTTTTATAGAAATATTCTGAAATTACTTTTTAAATCATTCTTCTTTCAGAGATGACAATTCTGTCACTGTTTACAATAATTTCATAATACATAGGCAGTAATGGAAACTTTTGGGGCAAGGGGAAGCTCAACAAAGGAGATTACAAAAAAGACTTTCCCTGTGTTGTAAAGTAGATAGACTATGTCCATTATGCTTTAGAGTCAGTTCTGAATTGTACCACTGTCACTATCGCATAAAATTTTAAAATTTTCTTCAGAGGCATTGGGAAATGGAGAAATTAAGAGGTTTCTGCTATCCATCACCATTTTTTACAGATGACAGTGACTTTCATGATGGAACTATGATTGGGACTGGCTTCTTCATATACAAAATACATTACCTATTCCTCCACTATGAGCCCTTCATATGTTTCCACAAAAGTCATCCTTAAAGGGGGAATTTTCTCAGTATTACATTCTCCTATAATACCTGTGTTCATTTGGAGTATTATGAATCTCCCTACCCACTTAGTGCTGGGGATGATAGCATTTCCTCCTTTCAACAGTCCTTGTTTCATTCCAACAGCAGGCGGAAAAGTCTCAAAACAGAAGTAGCATGAGGTCCATTGCTTGGTACATTGAAAACTAAATAGTACACTAGAAAGGAACTGTAGGAAGAAGAAGTTCTGCACTACAGGGAAATAGACTGGATGACCATCCCCCTCTAATTTCTAGTAGTTTATAATTTACTCTACATATTTTCAGGCTGAAAGAAAGGACAGAAGACCCCAAACTTAATAACTTTAATGCAGATCTACTGCATAACCACAAACACCCTGTGTTCCTCACAGCATCCACGGACTTCTTTATCCCAAGCACACTACTTTCATGCAAAATTTTACTTTTCTGCAGAATATTTTTAACACCTAGACACATAAAGCAACATTTTTGAAGAGACAGAATTACAGTCAATTTACTAGGTTACTTCAACATCTATTTTCCCCCTTGTCCCTTATATAAGAGCAACTATGGCAGTCTGGTATTGCCCTGCCAGTATAGTTTCTCTTCCACTTTTTTCTTTTTCCACTGGCAGAAAAGCAGCATCTTAAAAGTTTTCCTGAACGTTTTGTTACAGAGGGCATAACAAATGGGGTTAACAGTGCTGTTCACATAGCATAGCCAATATCCAAGGTGCCACAGTGTCAAGGGAATGCAGTCAGAGCAGAATGTGGAGATCAAAACCATGATATTGTAGGGAGTCCATGTGATGATAAAAGCCAAAAGAATGGCACTTAAAGTCTGTGCTGCTTTGCGTTCCTTTATAAGAACCATCCGTTTCCTTTTGGTTATTTGGTTATTTATATTTGGATCCATGCTTTTGATGGAAGGATCCTTTGACAGAGCAGCAGAACAAGGAGTTATTTTTACTTTACGGCAACAATTGTTGGCTTCCTGGGTGCCATCTGCCTTAACCACCAGCCGGAATTTATAGGCCACACACTTTTTACTTTTTTGTACCTGGCCTTTGACAGGTGACAAAAAATATTTCTGGTTCTCAAAATCACTTTCTTCAGGTTGATCTTTGACAACAACATCCATACTCTCATTAAACTCTTCTGCCTTACCTTTAGATGGACTTTTGTAAGTTACTTGGAAAACTGAATCAGCAGCAAGTTTGTCCTCTTCTTCTGAAGATGCGTAGCTGCTGCAGGTGGTTAACTGGTCAGCCTTAGCCCAGTCGTTACAAGTACTTGCTGCCTGAGAGGCTTTCACTGTAGCGGACGTACTTCGACTAGATGAAGACCAGGAAGCCTGACACCTCTCTCTTTTGACCAAGTTTTGTTGCTTGCAACTGAAGCAAGACTTCAGGAATGCTTTCTGAGGCTTTATCATCTCAAACTCTGCCACAGACTCTGAACCCTGCAGTTCAGCAAGGTCCTTGGTACGCTTCTCTGTCTCTTTATAGATGCGGCAATACAAAATGGTCATCACGGACACCGGAATGTAAAAAGCAGCAATTGCAGTACCAAAGGTGATAATGGGCTCATATAAAAACTGTATCTGGCACTCTTCAGGTGGTACTGTTCGTTCACCCACAAAATACTGCCAGCACAAGATTACAGGTGCCCACAAGACGAAGGAAATTAGCCAAGCCAGACCAATCATGATGCCAGCTCTTTTGGGTGTGCGTTTGGCCCTGTAAGTTAAAGGCCTTGTGATGGAAAAATATCTGTCAAAACTGATGACTAGGAGGTTCATTACTGAGGCATTGCTAGCTACATAGTCTAGTGCTAGCCACAGGTCACAGGCAAGGCTTCCAAGAGACCAATGGCCTATGAGTATATAGGATGTATAAAGGTTCATAGAAAATATTCCAATTATGAGATCGGCACAGGCAAGGCTGAGCAAATAATAATTGTTGACAGTTTTGAGCTGACTGTTAACCTTGAAGGATATCATTACAAGAATATTTCCCACTATGGTTATTAAGCTTACAATTGCAGTTACAGTGGCAATAGTAATGACTTCCCAGAGGCTATGCCCTTCTAACTGCTTATGGTTGATGGATGAACTGTTTACAACAGTAGAATTGCTGAATAAATTTTGTTCCATTCTTATTCTTGGTGTATTGTCATCAGGATCTTAGCACTGTTGCATATTGCTTTCTGTACTTGAATTTTGGAGACAGCTGTAAAAATCAAAGGAAAAAACAGAAAAGCAACTCATTAAATAGCACAGACTTCTGTTAGAGTTACCATAAAACATCTGTAAAACAATCTATCAGATTATCCGTGCTCTCTTTTTGCATTTTGATTATTGTTTCTACCATTGCGAACATAACTAAAACGTACAAATGTACGTTCTAGGACAATGGCATCTTACGAAATTTCTAAATGCAATCAAAACATCTATTGTTTCTTAAGACAGTCTATCATGTCAGTTCTTATATTTTGAATACCTTAGGAGACCTTCTACATATTCTTAAAGACAGACATTTAAAGTTTTTCATTGCAATAAGACAGTGAGTCACTGTGTTGTTTCCGACAGTATTATGTAGAAGACATGTCAAGATTTCAGAAATTATTTTTGGAAAATTTGGAGAAGTCACCAACAACAGAGCGTAAGAAGAAACTGAGGATGCATAGGGAGTTAGAAATCATGCTGGTATGGTGGCACCGGGAAACAAACAGATGTTAGAAGTGGTTGGGGCAACTGAGGGGGAATCCTTCAGTTAAGGAAGCAGAAAAAATAAGTTTGGCAGGAAAGACTTTTCTCTAATGGGAGATGTCAGGACAGAGAAGACTGATTAGGTGAGGTGTGGAAGTACAGTTTGAGTAGTTTGGGTGAGTGAATGGTAGGGTTGAGGATAGAAAGGACTATACTGAAGAGGAGGCAGCAGTGGATGACCACAGTGACAAATAATGCAACAAAAACTATTAAATGCTTGCATATATAAGTGTATAAAAAATATATACATGCATACTTGTATATATGAGTAAATACTTGCATATTTAATATATTTGCAGCAAAATGTAGAAATGGCACCGCCGTCACTCTATTAATGCATACATGCCTCTGATGTCCATCCCTTCCTACATTCTTCACTGCTGTTTCCTTGTCCCCCTGAATGCATGCCTGAATTAGGCAACTTGGTTCTTTCACAGATATCTGCTGGTTTTTGAGTCATTCCACCACATTAGATGATGCTAATCACTTGTTCAATGCTTAATTGTGCTAGACTGTGTAATTTTTGAATAGTCAAATAGTCGTTAGTTTTTTAAATCAGAAACTAAAGACAAATTATTAATAGTTTATTTTTTAATATCTAGCCAGTATAAAACTGGTAAGACGATCCCTTTTTTCAAAGCAGACACAGGTTCAGCTAAAATTATCACATAAATCACCTATTAAAGTCCAACTCTAAGTCTTTAGGATTCTCTCTGCATCAGATCTCTAGTATATGGTCTTCTCTATCCATCCACACAACTACTTTGTGTTTTCATCTTTCATCCTAACTCTCAGAACATTATTTTCTTTAGTCTTGGTAAGTGTCTTTTATTAACTGCAAGCTTTTACAACCTATTCCTTTCCCACGTGTCATCATCTATCTTTTGTACCAAGTAGTTGGGTATTGTCTCTCATCAGCTGAATACATCCATATTTTATAGTAACTTGTTGAATTTTCAGAAAAGCATCTTATTTTCTTTCACTGACCTCTTATTTGCTTTCATTGTTTCCTGCACGTTTATCCCAGGTCTCCTAAATAGCTATAGAAGTGTATCATCTTTCTTCTTCAAACCCTCCCTAATGATTATCTCCTGTTGTGATGGAATTTGATAATAATAAGTTTCCTGGTGTACTGAGATCACTGTCTATTGTACTACCCAAAATGGTTCTCCTCCATCTGTGTGTGTCTGTTATCTCCTGTCTTATATTTAGAAGTTTGTGCATCTGTATTTTGTTTATACACAATATATATTGAACCTAACTCAACAAGATTCTAGTTTGTGTATAAGCCTAGTAATAATCATAATATATGCATGTTGATCCTCTGTACACTTGGCTCTCTAGAGTCTCTAGATGCAGCCTAGCAGCCAAGAATAGATAGAGTGCCGCAGCAGTCCTAATGAGCCCCATGCAAGGAAAGAAATTTCATCCTGGTTCTGAATTCTGCAAAGACTTCCCCCACATCAGAGCTGTCCTGATGGCTGTGCATGTGCACGCTGGCTTTACAAATCTTTACACAACCTTGAAGTGCAGGAATTTGTTTAATGTGAAACAAAGATGCATGGAGCAGCTGCGTGACTGTGATAGGTAGCTGAGCTGTCAGAGATGAATCTGTGTGTCTCTGCTACCTCACATGGCTTACGCTGCTTTTTCTGTGGACACTTGGCACAGTTGTTCTGCACATCAGTAGCTCCATGTGATTAAATTTTTAAGATGGCAGTGCAGTGATGGGTTTAGTGCATCGGTCGGGACAGTGAGGGCCAGCTGCTCTGCAAGGGAAAGTGAGCCATGGGTAGAACACGATACCAAGGCAGATGGGAGCAGAGACCTCACCAAGAAGAAGCAGGATGTGGAGCAGCATGCTTGGTTCATAATCAGGGCCAGAGACGGTGATCAGGGTCAGACATAGTCCGGCGATCGCTCAGCAAGTCCATAGTGATGAGGCAGGTCCGTGACCAAGCCAGGAATCCCAGCCAGCAGGTCCAAGTCAGGATCAGAGTCAGGATCAGAGCCAGGATCGAGGAGGTAGGAGACCAGGTGTAGATGTAGCTGCTGCTGCCCAGCTGTGATGTAGCACAGGCGGTGTCCAGCAGTACAGCCCCAGCTTAAAAGCACTTCCCAAGGGAAGGGGGAGGGAGGCTCTCGCTTCTAGCTGTCTTCACAACAGGTCTTATCAGCTGAGCAGCTGACCTTGGACTCAGCCAGCCAAACTCTAACATAGCCAGTGGTGCTCCTAGGAAGGGGGCTGCGCTCTGGGCCTTGGCAGCTAACATACCTGGAACACTACCAGCCCTCATGAGTTTTTTGCAAGTTGCAAGATTTCAGTAAAGGCTAGAGACGATCTTAAAAAAGGCACCAGCTATGAATGTCAGGCACATGGGTAAACCTCTACTAACTTCTACATTTGCCTAACACCTGGGGTTGAGCAGCTGCTTAGGATGATCATAGGAGATTGTTTGAATTTTCTGCCTTTTTTTTCAGAAGATGACACTTTTCACAGAAGAGGGGAGACTAGAAATTGCCTCTACACTTTGGCCTCTAATGTTTTGTCTTTTGCCATAGGTGGCAAATGTGTCCCCCTCTAAGGTCACTCACCCTCCCTAACATTAGGATTTAGGAGGAAAGACTGCTGAAGCTACCCATGTGGATTGTAGACTTCAGAGCAACAGGAGAAGCACAAATTGTTGTCCTGACACAATTGTTCTTGGTTTGAACTGACATGGGCAGGAGAAACACTGGTAAGATTGTATAGAAATTACAATTAATTTTTAAATAAAAAGCACTCTCATTATCATCAAGCAAAGGCTTCCTTCCCTAATGGGCTGTTTTACTTTGATGCCTATAAAAATTGACCGTAACTAAGCTGCTAGTACGCAAGGTCTCTTCTCGGCATGTTGATCATTCCTATCATCTCTTCATTCTCTATCATCTTTTCTCTCACAGGTATGTGTTAACACTTGCAGTGTTACCTTTTGTTCTCTGTGTATCATTCAGGGCAATAGTGCCTGTGAGTGGGACTTCTGTGTGCTATGGCAACATAATTTATGTTAATTGTCTATCATAAGAGATGATAATAGGGAGATCAAAATTAAATTACAAAATCAAAATGCACACGTACAGTATCATGACTTTGCTATCTGTCTCATAATTATTGATGCATGAACTTCATATTTGTGAGTTGTAATCTTATTTGCTATTTGTTGCCAAATATTACTGATATTTTTTTAATCTAGCTGTAAGTATTAATTAATGTGAGTTGTAAAATTTGTACATATAGTCAGTTTACAGTTATCTGCAGGCAGATTGTTCATGTCACAGATTAATTGCACCACAGATGCAGGCACAGCTTGGGTTTGCCAGGTTTTATGATCTCTAGCTCAGCACTGGATCTGCCAGACCTGTGCTCGCTGCACAAGGAATCGCTTAGATGTCTTTGCTACGTGCTTGACAGTGCTGCTCCCTGTTACTTGATTTATTTGCTCGTGTTGCACTGGAGTCACACTAAGCTAGTTTACCGATTTGCTGCATGCTCTGCCCCTGAGCTAAGCAGCCCTTACCACAGATAGTAGTGCAGGCGCTATGGCCCATGATTTCATAGAATGGCAGTTTTGGTCACATTTTGATGTAAGGACTGCCAGGTTTAAAGACCCTTCAAAACCAGATTGATGTTTTAATGTGTGTTGCCAAATGACAGCCTGTGTGCTCAAGAGTGATTGGGCAAGGCTGCTGCTAGGGAACTGGTGAACTTTCCTGAGGACAGCATGGGTGCCTGCCTAGTTCAAGCAGAGCAGGCCAAACCAGCCCAGCTCTATGGCACAAGGCTGTTCCCATGTCCCTGATCCGTGTCCTCAGAGCAAGACGCTCCTCAAGAGGCTGCAGAGCCACCTCATGCACTTCACATAGCACAGGCTTGTGTGCAACACCCTGTCAGCAGGGGCTTGGTTATTTTTTGTCTCATTGCTACGGAAAGCTAACTGTGGGTCCTGCACTTGGTTCACAACAACCCCACGCAACGCTACAGGCGTGGGGAAGAATGGCTGGAAAGCTGCCTGGTGGAAAAGGACCTGGGGGTGTTGGTTGACAGCCGGACGAATGTGAGCCGGCAGTGTGTCCAGGTGGCCAAGAATGCCAACAGCATCCTGGCTTGTGTCAGGAAGTGTGGCCAGCAGGACCGGGGAAGTGATCATCCCCCTGCACTTGGCACTGGTGAGGCTGCACCTCGATTGCTGTGCTTGGTTTCGGGCCCCTCACTACAAGAAAGACATCGAGGTGCTGGAGCGTGTCTAAAGAAGAGCAATGAAGCTGGTGAAAGGTCTGGTCTGGAGCACAATTCTTATGAGGAGTGGCTGAGGGAACTGGGGTTGTTTAGCCTGAAGAAAAAGAGGCTGAGGGGAGACCTTATCGTGCTCTGTAACTACCTGAAAGAGGTTGTAGGAAAGTGGGTGTCAGTCTCTTTTCCCAAGTAACAAGTGATAGAATGAGAGGAAACGGCCTCAAGTTGCACCAAGGGAGGTTTAGATTGGATATCAGGAAAAACTTCTTCACAGAAAGGGTTGTGGAGCATTGGAACAGGCTGCCCAGGGAAGTGGTTGAGTCACCACCCCTGGAGGTATTTAAAAGGCGTGTAGATGTGGCACTTAGGGACAGGGTTTAGTGGGGGACTTGGCAGCGTTTACAGTTGGACTCGATATTCTTAAAGGTGTTTTCCAACCTTAACGATTCATACGGTTCTCTGATTCATATGGCTTTAGCTGAGAGCGTGTGCCGTTTTCTAAACATGAAATGCATTTTCATTTGAAATACATGGGGAAAGCCCTTTCTTTTTCACTCCTTGCTCGTCGAGACTTGCGGCGGGGTACAGGGGCAAACGCTCCCGAGGCGCCTGCCAGGGGCTCGCCCCGGGAGGAGCGGGGGAAGGCAGCGGGTCCCCTCCGCCGGGGAGGCCGCGGTCGCTGCCCGGGCCCGCTGCCGCGCTCATGGCCCGGCGCGGCCGTGCGGGGGAGCTGCTGAGGGCGCGGGCGCCGCCATTTCTCTCTCGCGGCCTCCGCCGGCGGCCTCTTTCCGGGAGTAGGCGGGGACCGGCGCGCGGGCCCGGCGCAGCCCGGCCATGCAGCCGGAGCGGGGCGGCGCTCGGCCCCGCAGGGAAGGCGGCCGGCACGGCCGGCGGCAGCCCCGCAGCGCGGAGAAGGCGGCCGAGGCGGCCGCTGAAGGGATCGGCGGGGACGGGTATGGCCGCGGAGGAGGCCGGGGCCGCGGAAGAGGCGGCGCCCACGGGCACCGAGGAGGCAAGGGCCGGGACAGGCGGGAGCCTCGAGGTCGCGGGGCGGCACCGCCGCCCGCAGCCCCCCGCCCCCGGCAGGTAAGAGGGAAGAGAGCCCGCCCTCCGCGGGCGCGGGGGGAGGCGGAGCCGAGCGCGGCGGGGCCCCGGGACGGCCGGCGGGGCGGGGGTACCACCCTTCCCTCTCCGCCCCTTCCCGAGGTGGAGCCGGGCGGCTGAGGCGGCGGGGGAGGGCGGTGGTGGGGCGGGGAGCGCGCCTTCCCTGCCCGCTCGGCTCGGCTCGGCTCGGCTCGGCTCGGCACGGCACCGCACCGGCGGCCGCCCACGGCCCAGCAGCCGCCAGCACCGGCGTGCTCTCGGGGAAACTCAGATAGGGGTCTTCCGGCCGAAGCGCGTTTGTAATTGTGTGCCGAAAAATACAAGTCTCCTTTGAAAAACGCGTCGGAAAATTACATCACTGTTTGCAAGTAGAGGTGAAGGATTGCTGAGTATTTTGTGCGCAGTTGAAATGAGCGTGTGGCTTGTCCAGTCTGTGGTACTAGCAACGAAGACGTTGTAACGTAGCTCGTGTTACAGAATTGGTACCTGTGATTCACTGGGACACGTATTTGTATTTGTCATTAATGCAAGTTGATGGTTCAGCTTTGACCAATCATAAAGTGTTGTGGCAGATTAAAAGTAGCACAAACATGCCTAAGTGTACCACAACTACACTTTCAGTTTCCTGTGAAGACACTAAAATACTTTCTACAACCCACCGTGGTATGAGATCAACACTGTGCCTTTAAAAACAATTTCCATTTATAAGTGCTTTGACAGTACTGCATTCAGATTGTTCCGTTTCCGTTAGCATTGTTGCAACATAGAAATCATGGTTATCCCTGGATTGGCAGAAAGATTACAATGACTACCTAATACTGATTGGTGTTGGCAGCACTGGGAGTCCTAACGGAGATAGAGCAGCTGCTGCCCCATTTTCAGCATCACATTGATTAGATTCACTTTGACTTTTATGATGCTATGGCTTCAATTGAACTCAGCTAGTGTTTTATCTGTATTAGACCTCCCATGGTTGCTGGTGGATTTAAGAAATGTAAAATAGTCATCCCTCTTGTCATTGTATTTGGATACATTTTAATACTTGTGTTTTGGGAGGTAAAAGATCAGCACCGGTCAGTAATTTCACCTGTAAGCTATACAAATTGCTGAGTTCATATCAGTGTAGGCATACAGGTTTGGATTTTGGATGTGAAACAATTGTGCTCTCTCATAAGCCACAGAGGCAGAGAGGCGGGGGTAAATTCAGCACCTGTATTAGGTGAGGAAACTTCCATCCTGGACCGATTTTTTTTTAAGTTATTCAACCATTTCTTATTAAGTTTAAATACATTTATATCTGTGTTCTTTCTGGTACTGTTGACCCAGCAGGACCCACTTCATAATTGAAAAGGTGCGCTGAGGAAGGGAATCACATTATATGTATGCATTTTTGTCTGGATTATCTGAAGTATTTCAGGAAACAGTTTAAAAATTTTTCTTGTGTGACAGCTTACAATATGTTTTGCCTGATTGCTGTGCTATTGACTGTGATATGATCTTCATTTTAGTCTAGCACAGTGACTTGATTTATTTCTGGCTAAGGCTAATATAGGTTGGGTCTTTAAAAATTAAGCAAGAGCTAAGATTTTCCCAGAACTCTGCTAAAGAGTGTTTAAGCGTAATGCTCTTCCTGCACTGAAGGCTTTTGATATTAAGCACTGTATTATCTCTTAGCACACCTGCCACAAATCTTTCATTTAGCAGCTTGGACAGGACTGGCTTCCAGCAATCCAGCCATAGCATCAACAGCTGTGCCAGCCTGCAGCTGCTCACCTCTTGTGTTACCTCTGAGCCAGTCTCAGAATTTACCACTTCTGAAAGAGGGAGGACCTTCTTCTTCCTCTTCTCTCTTCCACCTGTGTGGTTGGACAAGCTCCCTTGTACTGTCTTTGATGTGTGCTAGACCATGTTTTCTGAACAGATTCAGCTCTTACCTGGCAGGAAATTACCCCCTTTCATGCCCAGTTCTTTAGTGTTCTCTCTGTTCAGCAAAGTGACTACACAAATGCACCAACTCAATGAGAGGATGCTTGGCTCCAGCTAAGCTGCTTGTGTGAGATCCCACTGTCTTTCAGCAACAGGGATCAGATCTTCTCAAGCAGTGCAGTGTACATTTCAAACCTGGAGAGCCAGGTAATAATATGGGGAATGTGAGTGGTTTTATCACGTCGCTTTCCTTACTGTGTGCTGAGTAGCTGGAGTCTTCTCTGAAAGCCTCCTTTCTTTTTTTGAAATGGGCCTTGAAATTCCCTGGGGAAGGGAGGCTGAGGATGCTGTAATTTTGTAATATGTAGGATTTCCAAGGGAAATTCTAGTCCTTTTGCTTTTTAGGGTAAAAATTGTAGGGGATTACAATCTGCATTTCCACACTGCTGATGTCAATTTGGCATTTTGAAGGAATTTTCCTAATGGATTGGGATCATTCTAGCATTGTATAATCAGGATTTAGATGACCTGGTGTTATTTCCTGGAAATAATTTTAAGCCTAGGATCTTCTATATTTTTAAAGCTATGCTAAACTTATAATTTTATTTGTTTATGCATCTGTTGCTGCTAAGCTAGATATTTAGGTACTACTTTGTTGCTGGAGCTTTAGTTGTTGCCTGAGAAGTTTCTTCTTTATTGCGCCTTCAATTATGAAAAGCTTTATGACGAAATCTACATCAAATTGTATTAAAGTAACTGGATTTGGATTTGTTGAGCCTACTATGGACAGAGCAGTAAAATGCAAGTAGAATTGTAGGTGAATGGATTCAGTAAAGCGTAATAAGAGTGTTAATAAAACCTCTTGGAAATAATTAACTTTTACAGTGAAGTAGAAATTGGCATTAAATTGCATAATATTTTGGCATCAGTATTTCTTAGTCAATTGCATTAATTTAAAACCACTGTTCATCTTAAAATTTCGTGTTTTAGTTGTTTTAATATAACAGTTCCTAAGCTTGTGTTTGAAGCTACAGGAGGACATTATTTCTGACCTGTACAACAGGAAGAAGAAAGTGTAGTGATGGCACATTCAGTTCTCAGGTTTTTTGTGGACCGGTGAAGGCTGGACACCACTTTACATGTTTTACAGTCCTGTAAGTGTATTGTAATTCTTTGTTTCTAGTAATGGGTGATCAGCTGTGCTACTTGCAAAGCTTATCAATACCCAGTACTTGCTGAATCAGTTTTCCAGTCCTCTGCTGGGTGCTAATTTAAAAGGAGATCAGGGTGCTATTTGTTTATAAATAATTGATTTATACCCTGCATGGTAGATCCAGATGTGGATCAGTCTTAAAGATGGAAGCTTTCATGATTTCTATCAGCTCTTGAGGAGATAGCTCTCTGAGGAACTGCCCAGCTCTGCTCTTGAAATAAGATGCTGCCTCTCTCAAACATGGAATTGGCTTAGAAATTCTGAGGAAAAGTATTATTATTCTTTGTGAAGAGGGTAAAAGGTCTTACACTTACTAGGTCTTTTTGTAATGAGTGTGCCTGTTGATTTAACTGGCTTGATTACTGAAGATTTTTGTGTCCTCCTTACACAAATGCATCTGTGTCTAATTATGACCATCTGGTTTACCAAATGGCAGATTTCTTTGATCTGTCATCTTGCATAATTTTCCATTGTTTCTGTCTGCTTTAATTAATCTATTATATGTTAAATAAATAGAACACATTTGCAATTATTCATTTTTAATAGAATCATGTGGAATTATAATGCTTAAAGTAAAAGGTCCGAATGACATTGGCCCATTATCTCCCACTTCTAATTCCTCTAACTTGCTCAGAATTAATATTTTATGTACTGTTGGAATTTTTTAATTGCTCTCTCTATGAAATATAATCTACTAAAACAGAAGTAGCTTTCTGAAATTGTGGACATGATACTGGGTTTTATTTTGGTGGTCCTTGACCACATCCTTTTGTGGGTAGTTTAAGGAGACTTTCTTTTGTCATTTATGTTTATTCATTTGCAATTTACAAAGTATTCTTTTAGCTTTCTTTCCAGTGATACATTGAGTGTGCATGGGATGCATGCTGTTACTTCAGTGCAGTTGGAATTGGCAAGGCTGTTTCAATGTTCCTTTTCTGGCTTTGGGCATTGATTGCAGTAAACATTTTATTGTTTAACAATAAGGGGGTTAACAGACCAATTTTAGTACAGTCTTTCTTACTTATGGTTGGTTTCAAAATGACATCACATTTATTTAGTGTTATTAGATCTTCATTCTTGTGGTCCATGCACATATAGAACTGATCTAAGTGAACATCTAATGCTGTCAGCATCAGATAAATTTTTACTAATTAGTATGAGCTAAATCTTTACAGTCTAAGCAACTGCAAAAAAAAAACCTGTTCACAGACACGGTAACAATAGCTTGGATTTTTCAAACACAGATACATTTGATTTCCTTTAGAATACTGTAACACAGCTTGAGCAGATAGAGGCAGAATAACTTTCTCGATCTTGAACACAATAAATCTTTTCACTCTTAATGTTCTCAAAAGCAACTAGGAAAGACTTATTTAGCTTAATGTACATCAAATTGTGAGCTGTACTTAATTACTAATGAGGTGTGAAGAGCTTCCCCTCTCAGGAGTTTCTCTACTGTGATGAGGTGTGAAGAGACAATAATTGATTGTGAGTGAAGTGTGGATTATTTTATTTTGAGTGTACTGATTTAGATTCAGCCTCTTGAAGAGTGTGTGAAGAAGTAGTTGGAAACTTCTTTAGGGTTCTGTGTCAAACTGGTGTTTATTAAATGGGATTCTGCAAGGCTTCATTCTGTATCTGCTCATGTTCAGTGTTCCTGTTAATCCTGATGAAGGACTAAAATATACAGTGTTAAGATTTACAGTGCTAAACTGGAAGGGTAGGTAGGAGGGTGGAGCACAGAACACAGTCTCAACAAAGGGGAGAAACAGCCTGCAGTAAGGTGTAATTTAAGGTCAAATATAACTACATTTCTGTAGGGAAAGTCTGCAGAGGTTTGTTACTGGTTAAACTGCAATTTTACAGAAGGCAGCCGGCAGCTTAGTGGATGAGAAAAAATATCAATTAGCAATGCAATCAAGCTGAAGAACTGGTTCTACTTCTGCAAGATTTGGACCAGCTGAGGAAAGTTCAGAGGGAAGGAATGAAGAAAGATGTGAGGTCTAGAAGATAGGACCTAGGAGGAAAGGTTGAAGGACCTGGTTTTCTCCCTCTTTCTCTCCCTCCCTCTTTCTCTCCCTCCCTCCCTCTCTCTTTCTCTCTCTTTTTTCCTTTTTTTTTTTTTTTTTTTTCTCTCTCTCTTCTGGCAAAGAGGACACTATGTGGAATCCTGGATAGTGATGTTCCATTAAGTAGAAAGGTTGCAGCAAACAGATCCAGTTTAGGTAGGACAAGAAGAAAAACATTAATAAGGAGGAGGAGATTTAATTTGGGCATTGAGAGTAAAAATTGTGACTGAAAGGCTATATAGATTGTGTAATGCATTGTGTAGGAAGTATCAGTGCAGAAAAATGTTGTCAAAGGCTTTGAGTATGGTGAAGGTTACCGAGCCTACTCAGTAGAGCTGCTGTGTAACCACTTGTCACAGCCCTATTTTTTCTTTTATTTTTTTCAAGGCTGTCCTTGCAGTGGAAAAAGATAAGTGCTTGTTATCCAGCCAAAGATAATTTATTCTTTTCAGTTTCTAGATAATAGAGAAACCTGCTTTTCACAACACTGGGGACTGCAATGTTTTGTAATAATCCCTGATTGTTTAACGTGGAATGGTTTAGTGATATTTATTGTTATTCCTTCATCGTATTTTACCACCTTCCCTGCTGTTTTGACTTGAGACACTTGTACTGAAAGCATTCCATTACACAGGTGAACACACATCATCATTGCTGCATAACAGGTTCATGCCTGACTTCTTTTTGGTAACTTCCTTGGAAAGAACTTGGTTTTTTAATAGTTGGGATGGGTGTGTATTTCTGTCCTCACCTACTTAAATGCTCTTGTTCATCTTTTTTCCTTCAGGTCTCTGTGGTAGTAATTTGGTAACTTCAAACAGGTTGTCCTGAAAATTTGCTAGTTTAAACAAATAACTTTCAGCTACGTG
The DNA here is from genome assembly GCF_018691265.1 of Tyto alba. Lineage (NCBI taxonomy): Eukaryota > Metazoa > Chordata > Aves > Strigiformes > Tytonidae > Tyto > Tyto alba. The sequence goes on from NW_024881280.1 coordinate 14,070,623, forward strand.
TTTTGTTAATTGTATGAAAGACAACTTTCAATCGTTACCTTATTTAGATGTAATTATCCCATAAAATGGAGTGGATTTTATTCAGAGGAAATGTGAAATGGTAATACCTTGAATATTGAAGAAACTCTCCCAAGAACTTCCTATCATATTTAGCTAAGCATTTTAGAATTTAGGGAAGAACTGAAACTATGGAGTTAAGAACCATCCATCCATCATCTTAGGATATGTTTTGGTGATGATACAATGCTAGCAGCAACCAGGACCAGTTGGTGGGGCAGGCAGCCTACCCCTTAACACTGGTTGCCCCTCTTGTCCCCCCCAAAGTGCTGTCCAGCCCAGCCATGTCCTCAGGCCCCTCAAGTGCCTGAGTTAAATGATGGAGTAAGGATGTGGGCATGTCATGGCATGGGAATGTTTTTTTCCTCATCTCAGGGTCTTTTCTGAATGTACAGTGTAACATATGAAAACCACACATATGTATGAATTATTAGGACTTGCTACTGGGTTTTTGTTCCAAGCAACTCTGAAGGAAAGTTATTTCTAGGAAGGGAATGCTTAGTAATTCCGAGCTAAAAATCTTGTTGTGCTATTGGCATGAGCAGTTGGTCCCATAGAACATCATACAGGTTTTGTATGTGTATGTCAAGTGGGAGATGGCAGGTGTTTATGCGGAAGAATAAACAAATTTTTAGAAGTGATGAAATTTGATTGAAAAATCATTCCATACAGTCTTGCTTCAGTTTTCCTCATAAAAGTAACTGGATAGTTTCAGGAGCCCTGTTATAGGTTTCCAGCCAGTCTAATGGTGCTGCACAACCTTTTATAACGATCAGACGCTTTCACTGTATTTTAAAGAAACAAAAAATTGCTGATTATTGATTCAGTAGTGTTTTAGAGCCTTATAACAAGTACAGAGGCATATTTCTTACAAGTTTTCATAATCAAAGGATTTCAAGCTTGTGTGATTCCATGTTCTATGGTAAGGCATAGAGGGGGGTCCATTTCCCACTGTTTTCTTTCAGGTATGTAATTCCTCTGAATTTTTATGTGTATGTGGTTTTTCTTTTTTTTTTTTTTTCTTTCTTTTTTTTTTTTCTTTTTTTAAATAAGGCTTTAACTCTTCTGCAGTTAGACTTAATAATACATCCCGCTGGTAAAACCTGTAAATCTGCTGAAGTGTGTGAGAACCTTGCCTCGAGGTTCTGCTTCTATTCCTGCTTCACTTTTCCCAGAGGATAACTGTACAGTTACAGACTGTACAGACTCTCTCTTTAACCCTGTAATAGCCAGGATCTCTGTCTCGTAGAGCAGAGTGATGATTCTGGGGCACAGCTCTTCCCAGGCTATTGCTCTGTCACTGGCCCATTGTAAGACCTTGAGCTTTCTCTGATTGCCTGACAAATAGAGTTTGGTTTTTGGTGGTCTGTTGGTGTTTTGTGTTTTGTTTTTTTTTCTTTTTCTTTCCCCACTTTCTGTGTTCTGTTTCAGGCTGTAGTACTCAGATTATGCTGATTTGCTGACTTTGCTGGTTTATTATGTTCCTGTTTATTTGTAACAGTATGTGGCATGCCCATGGAAGCAACAGAAGCTCAGGTGATCCCATATTCCTTATTTCTTTTCCTTCCACTTCACCCTAATTGTTAGCAAGGTTTTTAAAAGGTTATTGTCTCAGAGTAAAATTTATTTGTAGAGGTAAAATTCAAAACTTAACTTTTGTCATTAGCACAATTAATTCCTTCAGTATTTTTGGCATTGCTCTTTGTACTTAGTTTGAGTTACTGCCAAGGACTTTCTTTTGGTGCAGATTTGCCTTGTGGGGTACACTCGAGTGTAATACTGGTGGACTCAAAGTGGTTTCCCTCTTGATGGAACCATAGTTGAAGTTGTCCTCACAGCTGAGCACTGTCCAGAGCTCACCACTGCAAAATGAATGCAAAGTTCTCCTGCAGTAAGTGTTCTGTATGCCCCTAGGGCTGGCAACCGGATCAAATTGTTACAGGTAAAGATGTGATGTGCACATAAAATCCTGGAATCATAGTGCTTCCCAAAAATTAGAGTACAGCCCTCCTTTACCTTGTTGGTAATTCGGATGTGCTTGTACTTTCAGCAAGTTCTAAATGATTTTTTTTAGAGCTTCTTTACAGTAGTGTTAACTGCAGGATCACATTGTGCAGTAGCTCTTTTTAGAATTATACTCCAGATCTATGACAAAATAAAATAGCATTTCAGCATCTTGTTTTTATAAGTATGGTGTTAGGGTGTTGAGGACCTTGGACAATGATTCTCCACTACTTTATATCGTATTTCATGTTGGCTTTAGGGAAGCATGTTGTTCAAAGCTATTTGGAAAAATATATTTCAGAGGATTCCTCCCCTTCCACTCCCCTCCCTGCCTCCAAAAAAAAAAAAGGTTGGAGAAGAATGAGGAAGGGGTGTCTGAAGTTTGAGTGGTGATCTTTAAAATGTCTGCAGTAAGTTGCATTCAGATTTGATGTATAAATAACAAAGGGTTTTTTTTTGAGTGAATGCAAAGACAGATTTTAAAAACGTCCATGGTACTATACCACCCTGCTGTAGTTATAAAATGACTTCATAAAGGTGATTTAAAAATGAACCAACATCCCTGCTTCTTGAGCCTCTCAAGAGGCTGATAGTCACAGAATAAACATGGAGATGCAGTACACAGTGGAGTTTTTCATGAGCACTTGATAGGTTCACATCTGTTTGTATAGAATTATTTGATCCTTGTTTAATGCTAGGCTTTTTATAGATGTTCTGTCTAGATAGGAGTCATGTTTTTTTCTTCATCAGTAAATAGGTTTGAACATAAGAACTTGACAGGATCTAGACTTTTTTTTTCTTCTGTTATTTTGGGTTGGTTTTCTGCAACTGCAATGATGCTTTTCGGGGAGGAAGCTTTGTTTACACTCTTTATCTACAAGTTACATATTGTAGAGGACCGTAGTTCACACCAGGTCACAGTCACATGACTAATCTGTTTGAATTACCCATAAAACATTTTAAAAATCAGGAGGAGATAAATATTTTTTTGCTATTGAAGTTAGTAAGACAGATTCTAGAACCATACTTTGTGAGTGCTGGAGCAGTAACAGTTTTGTGTAAAAACTTCAAGAACAAGTCTCTTGTGTGCTTCAGGAGATGCTTTTCCCTTTAACTGGAACATCGTTCCTGTTATGCAAAACACAGGTTTCAGAATAGGATGTCTGTCTTGGCTATTTCTATCTTTAGCTAACCCAAAGCGATGAGTTCCAGTATCCAACATTTATGAAGCAGTCTTAGGATTTCATCCCTCTTTCAAAAATTCTCATCCTGTACAATAAAGACTAAAAGCTTTTTTCTTCATGCTACCTGTTCTCTCAGATGCCCTTTCTGCTAATTAACCTTCTCTTTAGTTTTGGTAGATCTCTCTAAAGGTCACCAATAGAGCAGACTAGTGAAGAGGATTACTCTTTGCAGAGATATTTTTCTCTTTTCATGAAAGAACCTCTCTGGGGGCTCTTCCTTCCTTACTCTAAAGGAAAAGGAAAAAAAAGCATTAACTTTTTCCCTTTTCCTCAAATTGAAAAAATGGTTTGTAATAAAAAGTTGAACTTGTATTGGAAGAGCTGTGATGTCTAGGTGAGTAATAAGGAAGTAAACTGTTAATGAGAGTCAATGCTTAAAAATCACTGGAGGCTCACTACAAATTCATTAATAGGTAAATATGTCAATATGAGAAGATTTGAATGTACAAATATATGTGTGTGGCCTCATCCCCCTTAATACTTTTGAAGGAAAAATTTTTTACTCTGTCATATGTGTCACTGTAATGATGGAATAGATTTAACATTTGGAAATACTATCTAATCCTATTAATACTGTTGAAAAAGCCTAAAGTGCAATGTACAAAATATTAAATATCAAGATTCCTTTTTTTGTCTTTGTATTTCATTAGGTGCGGTCTGGAAAAAAATAAAGCATAAAAGCAAAAGGTTTTGCAAATATCTATACTGACTTGTCTAATCTGGCTGCCAAGAATTGCAATTAAGTGACTTCTACAAGTGCTTGGTTTTTGTTGAATAATTGGAAGAGGAAAAAAATCTTATCTAAATTATGTGAAACCCTGAAGGAGGAAGTGTAATGAAAAGTGGTTTCATTATTTTTAGTGAGACAGCAAAGCAGATTGATGCACTTATCAATAATAATTGTTTATTTTCTTGCCTTATTGTGTCTCTCATTAGCCACTGAAAATGCTGTTTATGATGCAGAAAAAAATGTTTCTTAATGAAGCAATGTATTATTTTAATCTCTTTCTCAAAATATGTAGCAAAATCATTCTTGTGCCTGCCAAGAATGTTGAAATAGCTTGTGTGTAAGGTTACAGAGCCATTAGCACTGATGCTTTTTTGTAAAAAGGCAGTCAGTGGCCACACACAGCCTGTTTCAGATACAGAGAGTACAGGATGAAGAGGTTTCAATCTGCAGTGAGTAATGAAGCAAAAGATTTGGAGAATGTGGAGGAAAGGAACAAGTTCAAACTGCAGTCTGTTATCTTCCCAGTTTCAAATACAAGATGCAGTCAAGTTTTTTTCACTTTCCAGACGAGTGACCTGCCATTGGACTTTAAATACTTTTTGAACTGAATTTCCCTCAATTTCTTTTTTTCACTCCCTTAGTACTTTATGTGAAAACATGATATTGTCATAAAGATAGAGCAGGAATAAAAGAGAGTGGTGCGAAGTGTTATTTTTTTTTGTTTCTTTTTTTCTTGTGTGTGTGGTGATTTGGCATCTGCATGGAGCATAGGCCACCAGCTTTTTGAGTTCTCCTGCAGGGAGTGTCCAGTAGAATACTACTACAAAGTAGAATATTCTACAAAGTAGAATAGGTCAGGCTGAAAAAACAAGATGGATCCACCCATTTCAGAGTATGTAGAGTCACTGTATTCTCATGGGATGTGGGAGATGTGACTTGAAATACATATGTGCAGAGAAGGGAATTGAATTAATTTCCACTTTCTGGATAAAATGCTGTAGTTCTGCAGTGGCTGAATAAACATGGATTGTATTTATCTACACTATCTCTTTGAGAATCTTTGTTTAGGCACTGCCCTCTTACTCCCCAGTCCCCCTATTCTTAGGTCATTTCAGGACAAACGGAACTATTTTTGCGGGAGAAGGTTTTATGTTTCTGTCAAAAGTGTACAGTGGTGATGTAGTTGTTAAAGGTTTTTGATAAATTCTCATATTTCTGTTGCCTGCAGTGGGTGACTGCTTTGAGACCAAGTGCATGACACACACTGGTGGTATAAAATTCTGCTTCTGACTTACCCAAATCAGGAGATGTGATGTCTCTATACCTTTTTTTTATCTGTGTTATGTTGATATTTTGATATGTAGACAGAATCCCCAAACATGTTCATCGTTCATTCTCAAACTATAGTATAACATTTGGAGGACGTACTGCTTTGGGAGTGTGGTGTGTTGCTGCCTTTTGTTTTGGAGCAGCTCATAGAGACAACGTTATCTATCACACAGCTATATTTTGAGTTACCGTGCGTGTGGATTCAATACAAACCTATCTCTCTGAGGCAAACCCACCACAGAACCCACAAGGTGTGTTACGGGACAGCGCGTTACACGGTGCCTGAGGGAACTCCAGTTGATTAGTTCCTCTTTTTTTGCTGTGTTTATGCGAGGAAGAGGGCTACTGACTTGCACAAGGAAAATTCATAATGGGAGGTGTGAGTGGCTGCTTTTTTTGCACCACTTGGGTATACTTGTGAGGCAAATCTGGCCTTCGTTATGAGGCAGGGATTGCAATGTCTCTTTGGAAGTGTATTGTTGATGAATTACTTTTTTGCTTATTTCCCTTTTCCTTGCATCACTATGTTGACTGTGTGGTTTACATACATCTATGAAAACGGAAAGGAGAAAAACTGGGCCAGCCCATACATTTCTCACATCATCGAAAAGACAAGGAAGAAGGGTTTTGGTGTCTGTTTCTCAAGTGAGTAGTTAGTATTATCTCTGTCTTTTCAGGTTTTCCACTGTCTAAAGACAGACATTAATTTTAGCATTGGTCTCAGAAATGCTGTTTAAAGCCCTGGGAGTTGAAGATATTATTTTTTGGATGTAACATTGCTGTAATATGTGGTTATTTTGTCTACTGTGGCCCAATTATTTCTTTAATAATTATTGTTCAGTATATATCCTGCTTGCTTGTTCCTTTATAGGTGGTTTTGCATTCAACTTTATAGTTATGTATTTTGTTTGCATGTTACAGTCTTTTTATCCTTAGTATCTTTTGTATCATTTATTGCTCATTGATTTACTATGTGGCTGTGTGTTGGGCCTAAATATTATCCCTTTTTGAACTCCCCTTTTTGCAAATATTGTCAAATGAGGCTATTTGTAACTACAGTCTTACTCTTCATTGTGCTACACCATAAATGTAATAATGCAACTTAATTTAAAAAATTCATGATTGCTGGATCTGCCAGCTTGTTGGTAGAAGGGTAGTAGCGATATGAGGTTTTTCAGTAGCATATGAAATTATAATTAGGAAATATCAGTATATTAGTAATGAAAGATGAAAAACTTGGGGACTATGCTACTGACAGTGTTGCAGACATAGTGAAAGGAGGGGGGAAAGCAGAATGCTGTCCTTTGAATTTCTTACATAGTACCTTTGTAGGGTTTCAAATCAGTAGAGTGTTTCTTTTTACAGCTTTAATTTTCATTACGTGAGTATTTTTTGTGTTTGCAATATGCTGTTATTATGTGACAGTTGATCTGAAAAAGTGACAGATATTGGGTGTTTTAATTTAAATTCAAGATAGAATTTCCTACTGTGAACCAAACATCAGTACTTGTCTGCTAAACCTCTAAAATGATGCATTACGTGTCTCAGTGACTATCTTAAAGCAGTAACTGAAAAAAGAGACTAAAATCAGTTGCAAATGTTCTAAAGTTCATGTCAAAAGTTTTACCAGTCAACATAAATTGTCCTGGTTTTGCTGGGACAGAGATTATTTTCTTCCTAGTAGCAGGTACAGTGCTGTATTTTGGATTCAGTGTGGGAATAATGTTGATAACACACTGATGGTTTAGTCGTTGCTAAGTAGCACTTAGCCTAAGCCAAGGATTTTTTGGTTTGCCATGCTCTGCCAGCAAGCAAGGGCACAAGAAGCCAGGAGGGAGCATGGCCAGGAGATCTGACCCGAACTAGCCACAGGGATATTCCATACCATAGGGCATCATGCTCAGTACAGAATCTGGGGGGGGTTGGCTGGGAGGGGCCGATCGCTGCTCGGGGACTGGGGCATCGGGCAGCGGGTGGTGAGCAATTGCATCGTGCATCACTTGTCTTTCTTGGGTTTTATTTCTCTCTCTCTTTTTGTTGTTTTCCTTTTCATTACAATTATTATCATTACTATATTTTATTTTAGTCATTAAACTGTTCTTATCTCAACCCATGAGTTTTACCTTTTTCCCCTGATTCTCCCCATCCCACTCAGTGGGGGAGGAGTGAAAGAGTGGCTGCATGGTGCTTAGTTGCAGGCTGGGGTTAAACCATGACAATAAATATTTGTAGCATTTTTTTTTTTTCATTTTTATTTTAAAAACATGTGAATTTGACAAAGAACACCTTATGTGTCCATGTGTATTATGTGGAACAGGAATAGTAATGGAGAAAAGGAAAGTCTTTAACGGAAAGAGAAAACAAAATTTGGTTTAGAGAAACAAGTTTAGCATTGCAGGAAATTAAAGCCAAGGATATGGTTTACCAGTAGAATTGGCCAATCTAGCGGCTAATTGCTGCCAGATATGAAGGAAGGACCTGCTTCCCAGATCCCGTGTTTCATGGCATGCTTCCAGCCTATCTAACCTTTATTTGGGCTTGTCTGATTCTGCTGTGAAGTGATACAAGGAACTTAATCTGGCAGAAGGTTAGCAGTAGGAAAGAGAAGAAAACTACTGATAATTTTTTTTGCCAGTTTAGGAGTACAATTTCAAATACTGCTCTGTTTGCTGTCTTTCAGAATTTTTTCTTTTTTAATGCTGTGCCAATTGAAAATATAACAGTGTGGGTGAATATCACTAGTTACTTTTGTGTTTTGAAATCCATAGATAAATAATGTCTTACTCCTCATGTGCTTTTTTTTTTTTTTTTTTACAAAATAGGTGCATTTAAAAAAAATCTGAACTTTTAACATGGTACTGAATATAATGAAATATTTATGAATTTAAAGGTAGGAAACAGTTATCTTGTTATTCAAAGGTAACAAGTTTTGGAGAACTCTTAGTTCTTAATATATCACAGCTGAAATATTTAGAAAGGTTGCTTTTTGTTTTTTGTTTTTTTTTTTTTTTTTTTCCATTGTGTCAAAAAATTGATCTATTGAGAGACTTTGTTGCATTTTTCCTTGTATGTGGAACCCTGACGCTTCTTCAACATGTTAGTTCTGATCTTGGTAGAGAGTTGGTGGATTTGTGTTGGTTTTGTTCTAAAACTGTGTGTATGTAGGGGGTGTTAAATAAACATTAGACTTGTCTGTAGAACTGAGGTGTTATCTAAACTTTACTCTTCTGAGCAGACATTAAGTTTATGAAATAGTCTTTGTGGGTTAGGACCAAGACTCAAATTTTTCTCTGTTCTGCAGCTGGATGCTGCTTTGAGCGAGCTTTTTACATAATTTATCATACTTTTTACTTCATCATTGATATGGTTGCAGAAGTACAAAGCTCTTCAATACATATCAGTTCATAACAGATATGTTTATTGAGAGGATGTCTTACTCATTGGCTCATGAAGACTAGCAAAATAGCAGTATGCTTTAAAAAGTCTGTTATTGAACTGTTGAGGTGGATATATACCCTCGATAAACTGATTCCTTGATGTTACAGACCACATTATGTGTGTTCTTTGCAAGTTATTCTTAAAGCTGTTAATACAGCTGCTTTTGCAATTTATGAGTGCTAGAATAAAACAACAAAAGGAAACACTAAGAATTAGGTATACTGTTGGAGGTTTTCAAGCCTTGAGTGGACAAAGCTCCAACCTGCTTGATCTCATTTCAGTTGTGACCTTATTTTGAGTAGGTGGTTGGACACGATGACTTATTTCAAACCCATTCAGCATGGATTAGTATATAATACTGTGGCATTAGCAGATAAGAATTGAATCAATTTCTGAATGCAGTCAATCTCTAATGCAGCTCAGGATACTTCTATTTAGGAATGGCAGATTTGATAAGAACAAAAACTTTCTGTAGAAATTTTCCTTAACCTATCCAGAATACTAAGTATAATTTGGTTTTATAATATGACATACAGCATTCACATATGTGGATCCATATGTATGCAATGTATAAACCACCTGACTTGAGCAAATACAGCCTATACATAGGAACAACCAGTAACCTAGTTGAGAATGCTGTAATCTTTTAGATGATGTACTTACTTTGTAAGGTTTTCTTGAAACATGTTATTTGTGTCAAGACAGAGTCTCCTATTCTATGTTTGCACTCATATTTTTGACTGAATGTTTGTAAGAAAAACATTCAGCTTTCTTAAGTTACTGTCAACGTGAAAGCAGTAGAGCTGCCAGGTTTTGTGCAGGTCCATGTGACAGTTTTGTATAAATTGCTTGATGAGTTTGCATAGTTGCCAGTAACTTTCATATATTCATTTCCACTGAACTAAAGAAAAAATAGAGTTGACTTTCTGTTGGTGGAAATGTATTGGCTTGGCAAGTTTAGAAAATCAAGTGTCTCTTTATCTGTGAACAGCAGCTGGACAAGCTTCCTACAGGCTCTTTGCTCACAGCATGGCTCAGCCTTGGGGAAGGGAGGCAAAGGACTACCACAGTTAACACAGCTTGTTGATTCTCCACTGAGTTTCCCAATTAGTGCAGGATGAGTGCTGAATTTATAATTATACTATTCTCACAACATAGTCCATCAAATATCCTTCAGTTTGGAGTTTTAATCTAAATGAGCAGTCTTGAAATACACAGTTTCCGAAATAAATGCTTACTTGACAGGCTTTACCAAGCCCCCAAGTCTACTAATCGTAGAGTTTTTGAGACTTTCTTCCTGTGAATGTACATTGCATGGTTATTAATTTTATTTTATCCATGACTCATCAGTTTTCAAGCTGGGTCTTTAGAAGCTGCAGTACAAAACTTCAGCGGTGTGTAGTAGAGGCTGGTTCATTTTGCCCCTGTAAACCGCCCATTTGAAGGACCATGCAGCTAATCATGTGCTAGCAGGTTACAGAGGTGTTTCTGAGATAGCAGTCAAGAGTGAACATCAGAATTTCTGGATTCTTTAAGGGAAGATAGTCTGCCATTTAAATCAGTAGTTACTAACAAAATATTCAAGCTGTTTGCCTGTGGGGCTTTTTTTTTTTTTTTTTTTTTTCCCCTGGCTCAGTGAGTCTAAGGGAGAGATTTAGCTCCTAATAGAAGCTCTTGTTCCAATTCAGTGAGGCATAAGATTCGTACAAAATATCTCTATAGCTAATGGAAATATTAATAATGAACTCTGAGAAAGATGAAGTACAACTTGTAGCCTCCCTCCTGGCACTTGATCATGATAGAATTTTGCTGAGTGCAAAGAATATTTTTAGAGGATGATTTTTTTTTCCAGTTAAACAGTAATGAGAAAACAGTCTCCTTCACTTGAAGTTTTTAATCAGTTCCAGTTGTTTACATCTCCAAGATAGAATAATCAGGAACTTTGAAGTAAAATATCTTGGTGGACAAAATTATTATATTTACTTTTTCATGGTTATTCTGGCCAGAATTGTGAATATGATGTCTATTCCAAACAATTCAGTATAGATAGCTAACAGCTCAGAGTTTTTAGCAGGTGTTGCTGAGTGTTAGTACAAAATATTATTTTCTGTGGTATGGTATCACTGCATTATGAAAATCTTAAGATTTGTAAATTCCCCTGAAAAATAAGGTTTTCTTTCATTTATTTTCTAATATCTGCATTAAGAATACTAAATAGGATTTGCTCCGGGGATTGTATTCCACTCTTATTTCATACTGTCAGTTTTATATTGTTCTCACTTTTTTTCTCTGTACAGAAATTTATCCTTAATATTCCTAAGTAGACAGAACAATGTTTTGGCATGCTTCATGGGATTTTCCCAGATAGTCGAGTATGTATATAATACACTGACAGACATGTTTACCTTGCTAATTCACTATTGGTATTTATTTTTATTTTTAAAACTAAATTCCTATTTGACTATATGATTGTGAATTGCATTTCATGTCTGTCATTGAATTTCAGCCATCTGTTTAGGTAACTTCATAAAGATACTGTTCTGTAGAATCAAGTTGTCCTTACCTACAAACTTGCATCAGTATTGATTAAAATTGCACTAGTCCTTTGTCTTTTGTAAAATACTAGCATTGATCTAAGAAATGTGTTTTTCTTTAATATACTATACAGTTCATATTTTAGAGATCCCATTAAATTTCCACTGCAATAAGCCAGAGAATGTATTCCTTTGCAAAGTTTAGATTTAATGTGAATAAATCTCTAATTACTAACAAGGCAGAGAAGAGGGACATATCTAGGGGTTCTAATTAGGTAAATGTGGAAAATCAGAAGAACTTTTTTGAAGATTATTATACTATATATAACTATCATAAGGTATAAGCCTATCAATCACTGTGATAGAGGAAATTAAGCTGTCAGGGGATTTACCTGTACCTTTCTGGATTTAAGGTAAAAAAAGTGCATTTAATGAGCACTGTTACAAAAAGTTGTGTTGTATTCCTATTGTGCTAAAATAATTCCAGGTGTAATCTCATTGCTCCTGTTTGATTACACCAGCAATAACTCTGAACCATGAAATTAAAAGCAGATATGTCTTTCTAAGAGCAATTTAAGTCATTAAGGTATAATTGCAAGTCTTTCACATTTCCATTTATGTCTGCCTAGAGGAACCACTCTGTAGTTAATATAATCCAAGTTACTTATTGTCACTCAAACAAGCCTTTGTGTACACTTCTATTCTGTGAAACAATTTGAAGTGTAGAGATCACGAACTGCTTTGTTGCTTAATTATATATGTTTTTTTGAGCCTATGATTTGCAAGTTACATGTGTGAGAATTTGACTATAACAGATGCTGTGCAGATTGGGATGAGGAGGAGAGGAGAGATTGTCTCTGCACATACACCTTACAATTTTAAATAGAGATGAGGGAGAGATACATGCCCATTCATGATGCAACTGATGGTCTAGGTCAAATTCAACCCATAGGATATTTTCATTTCGTCTTGCTAGCTTTTTCCCATGATGAGAAGAAAAGCTGGGATTGAGACAGATACGCTTGAATGTCATCACACTTAGAGCCTTACAGCAGTTTCCAAGAAGGGAAGAGGGAATCAAGACAGAAGTTTACTCAAGGAATTTGTGTGTGCTGTTGCTGGTTGGGAAAACAGCAAATGTAGGGACTAGACAATGGTTATCACTGTCCATGAATGTGCAACCGTCCATGCCTGGCAGTGGCTAACTGTGGCTAAGTGTGTGGATATATAAGATGTCTGGAGTATTGTAGGTAAGCATCCCTAAGAATAGAAAAGATTAAGGAAATGTATATGTTTTTGACAGATGTAACATTCAAAACAGTAACACAAAGAGATACAGTAACAAAGGGGAAAAGTAGTACTTGATCAATATAATTATAAACAGTTTCTAAAGATAAAATGAAAAGGTTATTCCATAAATTTTGGAAGAAGGTGAAGGAGAAAAATATACTTTTTCCAACAAATCAACAAAAAAGCTCAAACTATGTTTTCCTATGTTCTGTAAAGTGACATTCTTGGGAAGAGAATTGGGAGAAATACTACGGAACAAGCAAGAATGGAAACCTGATAATACATGATACATACATAATGGGGAAGGGCAGTTTGCCAAAGAAAGGCAAGCTGAACACATGTTTCTATGTTCTTCCCAAACCCTGTAGAATATTCTGAGTACTGACAAAGATTATGTGTTTTAAATTTTTCTTACAGAGTTAATAGACCTTAACAGGAAGAGGGGTATAAGCCTTAACTCCTGTGGCTTCTTAGGGGTAGTAGATAACACTTTTAGAAAGTCTTAATGAAAGCTCTGACTGTAATGCACTTTTAGGTTTTTTTTTAAAGGGCTGTGAGTTCAACAGTTCTTATTGAGTGTTTGCATGCATGTACTTAACATGCTAGGGTTGACTGCACCTACAGTGAAGAGCAGTTGAGTAATTGAAGCAGGATCTAAAAGGTCACTGTTGCGCTTTTTCCACTGTGTATTCAGCCTTGGTTTAGTTGAAACCACTCTGGGTTCCAGGGAGGTGCAAGTGCAGGATGACCTGAGGGAAATTGTCTGTTCAGAACAATGTTTACTTTGTTTTGACACCTTTGTTTCTGAACAGTGTGCATCAACAGGTTCTTGTCTGTCAGAAAATTCAGAAAGCCTACTTTAATATTTTTTCTCAATACCATACTGTCCCCCACCCTGTATGCAGAATTAGTGTATGAAAGAGGGTGTACTAAAATATCCTTTTGTTGTGGTAGAGACTGTAGATTGGGGTCATGTGTGCTATGCGTTTTGCTTTCCTTCAGAAGGAAAGCAGAGTCATAGTCTCTGATAAAGGATGAAAATAAATTGCTTTGTGGAAGATCCCAGGTCTTGCAAGCTCCTCTGCAAGGGAGCTTAGCTCTTACTCTGTTGTGTGAACAACTTTGATTAACTTAGTGTTTAGGCAGAACACTGGGTATGTTTTTTGTTCTGATATATATACAAAACAGTCTGAAGGTTTCCTGGTTTTGTTCAACTGGGCTTTTGCATGCTTTCCTGACTTTCAAAATTTCAGTGAAATGTGCAAATGGTAAGGCATGTAATACTGTCTGAAGCAGAGGCACAGCAGATACTATACCACCTGTGGTATCAAAGTGCACTTTAGCACTGAGAAATAATGTGTAGATGTAGTTCAATACTGTTTAAAGGCATGAGTTTTTCTCCTTACCTGAGTAATACTGTTTTAAAGGTTATATTTGAGTTGGCTTTTAGAATTTGTTTCAGCTCATGTCATTTGTTATTTGAGGTTGGGGCAGGAGGGAAGTTATTTTATTTCATTACGCATAGGACAGATGTTTGCTCTGTACTGATTAAGACTCATTTTCAGTAAGGTATAATGACAATGGTAGCAGCATATAGTCTAGCTGGATAGGTGGCTAAGAGGAAAGTAATGAAGATTTATGTTTATGTGTTTCTGAGGTTGCTACTTTAGATGGTAGCTGTCTTGCGAGATGGTAGAAGCAAATTATTTTCTGAAGCTTCACCGATCAGAGGCTTTCTTTATGTATTTGATAATTTTAATGGTGAAGACGCATCTCTAAGTTGTTTGAATGTTAAATATTCAAATGTGATTATTTGCAGTTTTATCTTGTAGCATGGCAGTGCATCATGTAAATTTTTCCACTGGTTATTTATTGGAAATGTATTCAAAACTTACTCATTTTAAAGTAAACCTGAGGACAGTACTTGTGATGTCAGGCTGCACAATTGCTATTAACACTCCTGAGAATTTGTGGTTTATTTCTTAAAGCTCAGGTTAACGATTATACTTCTAAGAAGTTAAATTTCCTTGAGCTGTGCTGTATAACATAGCTAACAACGGAATGTGAAAAAGAATTTAGTCCAGTTTAAGAGAAAACATTTGAATCTATGTTAGTTTACTGAAAGCTTCTTAAAATAAAGTGATACTTCTGTTTTGTTTATGTTGACAGCTGAAAGGAGTGAATCCTTTAAACAGGTTTATAGTAAGTAATTATATATAATTCCATAGTTGCCTAAGGTGATTCTAATCTTTTCTTAAAAACAAGATCTATCTATGTAGCGCTATTCTTGCTTTCACCTGTGAGTACTATCAACTCCAAGTTATTTTGGGCACAGATTTTCACAAGGTTTGTTGGATTATAGCAAATCATTCAATTTATAGGAGAACAGAAGAGAAATAAGTTGACTCTTCTCTTGATATAAGTGGATTTGGCCTTTCTGTGGAAGCTGTAGCACTGGATTAGTCCCCAGTAATACAGAGTTGTGACACTATCCCCTTGCTCATGCAGACAACTGTTTGTCCACATCAACCATTTTAGTGTATTTATCTGATGAATAGAAAGCAAAGATAATTTACCTAAAATTTGCACAGAATATTTTCCTTCATATCAGCTGTTTGACAACTGGGAGTATATTGGTATAATTGTGACAACTTTTAATCTGTTTTTAATATCTTTGATGATTTACCATTCCTTCATGCTATTCCTTACCACATCTCTCAAACAGTGCTGAAAGAAGCTTGTTTATGAGGATTGGTGGATTATTTTTCATGGGAAGTTTTTATTCTAGTTCCAATTTTGCTACTTATATGATATGCTGGGCAGTCATTTTTAAGACATCAAACATGGGAGAATCTAAACTCTCACAACTGTGCTTGAAGATTCTTTTCCTTTCAGTGGACATTTGTGTAAAGGTTGTGAAAGTCTTCACTGCTACTTCCGATAATTTTTAATATCTTTTCAGAACTAAGGAGTAGTAGTGCTGCACTGTCAACAAACTGCTACGTTCTGCTTTTTTTGTCTCTGTCAATCTTCTTTTTATGATGATGTACTTGCATATAAATATAGTATTTGGTATGCAAGAGGGATTTATTTGGCATTGATAGAGGTTTTTCTGTTGCATAATTGGACACTAAAGGAACATGAAAATCTCAAACAGTTTGTCCTTGTCTAGCTGAGCCAAAATGTAACTACAAAATTTTCTGTGCAGCAGTTAAGCCTTTTTCACGATGGATTTCTAAAATCAAGCTAAAACATATGTTACATTGCTCTATGTCCTTTCTTGACCTATGAAAGTAACTCATTGATTATAAAACAAGTTAATGAAGTGATGGTGGTTTGTTCCTGACAATGGCTTTGTGCAGTTTTTTTTAATAGGTTGTTCAATGTACCAGTATATAAGTCCACAGTATGTACTTAAAAAAACCCTAATGTAGCCTTAGAAACACAGTAACTACTGGAGATTTTAGTAATCTTTCTGCACAAGATGCTGCAACTCTTCACTTACAGGTTTTTTTTTTTTTTAAATATAAATAATTACTCCTCACATTTACTTCAGGGTTACATTTGGTTTAAACCATTAAAGCCAAGGTCCTCCTTAAAGCCAGTGTCTGATGGTGAGCTGTAAGGGTGTTTTAGCTTGTGGATATATAATGACTTACCAAAAGGTAGCTTGCTCTTTAAGTTGTTTTGTTCTGAATGGAGATGGCTTTAAGCTCTACAGAAGTGTAGATAAACTTGTATTTCACTGCCCTGGTCATAAAGAATGTACTTAATGTTGGGACAATGAAATTCAATCTTATGGCAGCAGCACAGTGGAGTTTGTGAAAGGATGGACTAAAGGAGAGGAGAGAGCAGAGCTGTCAGGAGGAATGTTTGGGAGCAGACAGAGTGGGTATCTCTTCTTTCTTGACTGCCTTAACTCCACCTGTTCAGAGCTTTAAACCTCTGCAAAAAGTATCCTGTATAGAACTGTTCTGGTTGCTCTCAGTTCTCCTCTTGCCTGTTGAGCCCTCCTTCTTCCAGGAAGCAATCTTTCTCTTGGTGAACCAATAGTCATTCAGCTGAACCCCAAGCTCTGGGAGAGGACAGCTCTGTGATATAGAGGATTCAAGGGAGGGGAGAGTGTTCCATGGCTGTTGAGTACTTGTGACAAATACCTATTTTGCTTGAGTCTTAAGCTGACTCTGCAGTGAGTTGTCCTTTTGACCCTAGAGCTTTTTAAGAGTTTGGGCTAGTAGATTGACTGCCAGCAGTCTATTTAACTTTTCCATGTGTATATCCATAAAATGGCTTTCCTGAAGGAAATTAATTTGGGTAATGTATTGATATTACTAGAGTTAAGACCCTGTAGTTGTTTATAACGGAAATTCTTACAGAAATCACCCTTTCCGGATGTTTTTCTGCAGTATTTGTTATGTTATCTTTTTCCTATTCTGCTCTACAAACATCAGTTCTTTCAATTATCATCTGTGTCACTGCAACACTTGGACAGAGATACTATGATTAAATTCTCAGTTCTGCTCCCTACACATTGCTTTGTTTCAGGAAGGAAGCTGTTCTTTATGGGCTTCCAGAACAGGAGGGAAACCAGTGGAACTTGAATCAGTATCACTGCTTGACCCCTGTAAGAACTGAAGCTTTGCTAGGTGCTTTTATTTATACTATTGATGAATTAGATATAGTTCAGGAAGATGGTAGCACCTGATCTAAAATTTTGACCAGGACCCAGGCTGATTTGTCTTCCTGGGTTTTAACTCTGTGTTGGAGTTGTTTGTATGAATGACTGTTTAAATACAGAACAAAATGCTATTGAGTTACAATGACTTAACTGTCCATTTAAATGTCACAGGTAGAAGAGGATGATACTGAATCACGAAAGGATGAAGAGAGGGAAGAACTGAAAAAGTATACAAGAAGAAAGATTTTTTCTAACTGGAGCCGCTATGACGATACAGAAAAAGAAGGACAGAGTAACCATGGGGAATCACAGAGAGGAGCAGACTTCAGTGTTTTGCTTAGCTCAGCAGGTAAGCATTTTCTACTCTATACACAGTTTTTTAGTTTTGCATTTTGAAACATTACTACTTTTCTGGCTGTTGTCCTTGATGAAACAGGACCCTAGAATACCATTCCTATCTGCCTCTAAGTCTGCCACTGATGTATTTAGGAGTGTTCAAAGTCTCCATGGGAGCCGCCCATTTTCCAGAAAATAAAAAAGGTTGGTAGTATGACTAAACACAGCAGAGTAATCAAACAACTGCTTGCTGTTGTTTGTTTTGACAAAGATTTGTAATCTGCACTGTACAGACGTGTGCATGAATAGCAAGTGTTACTCTCCTCGAAAATAAAGATTGGTTGTTTCCCCCTCTTTAAAAGAGATAATAGAAAGAGGAGGTGGAGGCACAGGATGTACTAGATCCTGGTTTTGTTTTAGCTATACATGAATAGTATGGGCAGTTGCACAAAAAACAGTTACCTAAAATTATTTTAGAAATTCTTGATGTGCCATTGCATTGGAATACTGTTCAGTAAAAAGCTGCAATATATGTATTACAGGGTTTTTTTTGAGCAACTTGGAAGCTCTGAAATCTCTCAAATCTAAATAATTGGATTTTTCAGCCATAGCTTGGAGGGGTAATTAGAAATTATCTACAGTGAAAAAACAAGGATCAGATCTTTCTTTCTGTGACAAAATCAATTTCTGAAGTTAAGTTTTGCATGAACATTTCAAAATTGAGCGTAAGATGCCAGCTTTAATCATAGGATCATGAGATGTGTATTGACTTCTCTGAATGGTATGTTGCATAACAAACATTGTTGGAGTCAAGATGCCTGGTATGAACCTCAGAGCAAGATAGATAACATAATCTGGGGAGCAAAGTAGATATAACAACTCAAAGCTTTTTAAATCGAGACCTACCCTGAGCTGCATGTTGCCATGGCTCAGCTTTTAAAACAAACTTTAATATCTCTATACTTAGCTTTCAGAATGCCCTTAAAATGTTCTGATGAATAGTACTTTTGAACTGAGGCTATAAGGAAATACTATGTATTTCTACTAATTTGCATTTTTGTTAAGTTGTACTCTAATACAGTTATTACCAACCCATTTATTTCACTCTGTAGATTCTCCTAATGCCTAAAATGAAGATCTTGTTGGTTAGTAATCTTCCTAAATATCAATTCTAAATCTTTAATTTAAAGAGTGTTTTATTTTAGGATATTCTGACCGTTCTTGATATTAAAATAAAATGGTAAGAAACAGCAATGAAATAAAGTACTGTCAGAGGAAGAGGTACCTTCTAAACAATATTGCAGATTTCTTGGAGTCATAAAAAAGCAGTGTGTGTTGGGTGTTTCTTTATATGGTTCCTTTGGTTTATCTGCAGAAGCTGAGAATGCAATTATCTTTATTTCCAGTGGTCTGAGAAGAAGCTTGTATCTCTGCTTATTTGATAATTTTGATTTCTGTTCGTATATTGTTGTTTAGCATTCTGAAGTTGCACAATTGATCCAATTCAATTGCAACAGTTAGAGGAGAAGGAAATGGAGTTAAAGTGCCATTCTGCATGAATGCAAAAGCTTAGAAAGGTCTTGCAATTTACCGTTAATACACAACAATGTAATTAACGCAGCCAGTTAAGAATCCTTTGGCCAAAGCTCATATTAAAAACCTGTTCTCATATGTAACACTTAGGTTCCATAATATTGAAATCAGGGTCTTAAAGTGAGTGCCATCCTTCAAGATACAACTTAGATTTATTCCCAGAAAATGTCCTGTTAATTGTATGAGGTAGGGCAGAAAAAACAGTTTGGGATAATGTAGTAATAAAGACAGAATTAATGCTAGTAGACAATCTTAAATGGAGGAATTCCTGATGTCCAAGGAATTAAAATTCCAAGCTTGTTATTTGTTTAATACCTTGTAAATGTACTTCTACATGTAATTTTCTAGTTAAAATCAACCAAAAATAGCAAAATGAGAGACTAATATTCTGTGATATGGGTGTCATGTTGATAATTAGCAGGATCGGAGCTTTTAAATCTAGTACATGAACAATACTGTTGCTTGAATTAAGAAAGTAACAGAGTTATGGGTGGTTATGCTGTATTTTTATCAGTAGTAGAGGAAAGTGGGATATTTTTACTGAGAGGGGGAGGAAGGGGTTTGCAGATATTTGCAGAGGATGGTAAGTCTTTAGGGTATTTTATTTTATGTTTATCAATAGCTTCTGAAGACACACACTTTTTTTAGTTTCTTGCCTATACTTTCAGCTTGCCCCTGCCTCAAGCCAGTCTCCATTGCAGCACTGATTCTGTCTTTTCAATCAGATATTTAGGCCTGACTGGTCGCAGACCATCTCTGACTACACCTTTTCTCTCATCAGCCTTGGCCTGCCTACTAATTCTTCTCACTCTCATTTGCTTCTGTTGATTTTTCTTGTTGTCTATGATCCTGATTCCTGGTGATGGGTCTTAGTCTTTTGTTGTGAGCCAGCTCCCTTCCACACATATTCACTAAAATCCAATTCTGTCAGGATATTCTGGCCCTTGCTCTATCCAGTTCTGGTGATCCCCGGTTTGGAGTTGTTCTGCCTGGGATTGCTCATCTGGTTTACTTTTAATCTCATCCACTATCTCATTTTCTTTTTACATTCTTGTTTGTTTCTTCCCTTGTGTAGTCAATCCAAGTTTATTCTTTCAAGCTTCCAGTTCTAGTCTCCACTATAAACTGTTTTCTCCATCCTCCCTCCACATGCCCTGGCGGTATACCTTAAATCTTACCCAGTTACCCAACAATGCAAAGTGACAGGCTACAGTTTTCAACTATGGTAGGGATATTGGCATAGGTAAGGTTGCAGAAATATGCAAAATGACACTTTTTGTTTTGTGTTGCACCTAATGCCTATTAAATGAAGACTTCTCTGACAGTGAAAATCTGGCTCTTCACTCATAACCAGAGGTTAGAGAAAACTTAATTCACTTGCCTTGTATATTAAGATGACATACAGAAGGTTACTGAGGATGGGCTGTTTGATGATTGGTTGTTCAGCTGCAGCAGTTCTTCCCCAAAAATATGTACAAACTCTGATTTCTGGAAGCTTGTAGCTTGGCTAAATCAGGTCAGATTTTTCACAAAATGAGTGGAGTGTGTGTGTCTCATTGGAAGTCTCATTGTCCAGCCTGATTTCAAGTTACTGATTCAGGGCAGGAAAGTGGTTGCAGTTTTTCAAAGGAAGAGCTTACAAGGGCTTTTTTTCTGGGTCCTTTCATGGTAGAAAAATGTGCCAGCCATTCTCTGACTTTTTAAAAAAGGTGGTGGTGAGAGGAGGGTGAGGAAAAACTACCTGAAGCAGACAATTGACATGGGAAATTTCAGACTGAATACTTAAAAAAGCAGCTGAAAATAGTCTTAAGAACTGCCAGGTGGCTTTGATAACAACTGATGTCACTAGCCTGACAGAGCTTCTTTGTTAGGGCTTATTATATTTGTGTGTAAAGTAGGGTGAAAACTTCTGTTTTTAAGTCTGTTTCTTTTTTTTTTTTTTTTTTTTTTTTTTTTTTTTTTTTAAAAATTAACCTTGACTATAGCAAAGCAAACTTCAGTATTGCTTTTGATGTCTAGCTGATGTAAACTACAAGTCCATTGTGAAGCCTTCAGGGAATATGTCTTGAATCAATTTAGTAAAAATGCTGTTGAAGCGTAAAGAACAAGAGAAGTGGAAGTGATAGGATAACTTTACTTTGCTGGAAGAATCTTGCCGTGTTTGAAGAGCTGCCCTCATTTTTTGACTGATGAGGGTTAAGTGTCCCAAAATAGATTTAGGTCCTTCATTAGGTTTTTGGCTGTGAATAGATGCTTTAGGTTTAAAAGTATGCTTTTAAAATCTCATTACAAAGCTGATCAAAATGTATCCAGGGACTCAACCACTTTCCTTTAAACATGCTAGGCATTACCAATACGGCAGCCAAAAGCTGCCAACATACATGCCTAAATAATGGTGTGCTGAGTTGCAGAAAGTGCTGATTATCAAGATGAAAAAATATAATTTTGGACATAATTTTTTTCCCATTTGTTTTTTTGGCCGTGGCTGCATAATTCTGATGGCGTTAAAGGGTAAGAAAGAAATGCTGTGTAGATCAAACAAAAATGGCAGAATGGTTTTGATATTGTAAGAATATATATAAGTTCTGTAGGTACCTAGCACTTGAATACAATAGGAAATGTGGAATAAAAATCAAAAGAGCAGTCACTGGAGCATAATATAGTAATGACCAGTAAGTATAGGAATTGAGGTAGCAGTTATTCTGTTCCGTAAAACCTTGTTGTTTTGGTTTTGTAACCGCGTGCTTTTGGGCCTCTCTGTTTAATTTTGATGCATCTATTGCAATATATTGCTACAATTTTGTCATTTTCATGGTCGGTACATACATGAGAATTAACAGCATACAGAAGACCATTGGCTGTCTGGGAAAAGCTGAACAGATTAACTTGTGGAGCAACAATTGCGTTAAAAATAGGTTTTCCTTTAACTTTTTGATCTGACTGAAATTTGAAGAAAAAAAGAGTAAACGAGTTTTCTTATTTTTTGAAGCTAATTCTGCTCAAACAAAAAGAATGGCAATGGTGGGACATTATTCGCATGCTAAGAAAGAATGCTTTGAGTTTTAAAATTCTAGAGAATAGCTGAAATTCAGTTTTCTTTACAGAACTGCTTGACTCTTTGTTGCTTTGGATTACTGTATATATCAGGACTCCCACTTTCCAGTGATAATTGCCAACTTCTACTACTTTTCATTTTGTATGTCTGTTCTTTGAAATTATTTATGTCCATATGTCTCTATAGAACTCTGTTTCTGCATCTGCTTCTTGTACCATTGAGGTATCTCGACTAATGAAGAACTGTTTATCAGCTCCAAAAGCATTACTGCTTTTGTGAAAAACAGAGAAAAGTATTTTTTTAAATTCTTTTTTGCATGTCTTTATGATTGCATTCTTATTACTTATCAACAGCTTCAAGATATTAGTACCAGGTTACTGGTCTTGAAAGAAGATTACACGGTTGCAACTAAGAGTTGGTAACAGGTCACTTGAATATTCCTAGTATATATGCTTCTGAAATAAACAATTAAGGGCATGTGCTTTACTTGCATCTTTCCTCATGTTCTCCTTTTTTTGCTGCCTCATTTCATAAATGTTCTCTGAGATTCCCTGGCATGCTCTCCTCTCCTGCTTCTTCTAGCCCCATCCCAGCACATCAGAAATTTCCTTTCCTTTCCTTTTTGACGGTTGTGCAGTAGATACCATTTCCCATC
Source organism: Tyto alba (assembly GCF_018691265.1). NCBI lineage: Eukaryota > Metazoa > Chordata > Aves > Strigiformes > Tytonidae > Tyto > Tyto alba. Next base: position 14,093,566 of record NW_024881280.1, read on the forward strand.
TGTGGAGGCTCTTCATCCAAGTAGTCTCATTTCCACTTGCAGAGGTTTTAATTGTGACAGTCGTGCCTTGGGCAGTCTGCAGCTTGCTGATAGACCTGAGAGATACGGCTGGTTTATATACCTGTAGGTATCTGAAATAAACAAAAATGCAGCTTCTTCCCATCTCCCTTTCTATTCCCTAGCCAAAGTAACTTTCCCAAACAAACAGGAAAAAAAAACAACCAACCAACCAACCAAAAAAACAACAACAACAACAAAAAACAACCAAAACCCACCAACTTCCCACAATAAAGATTTGCAGTAAAATCACAGGACTTGGCATCAGTGGAAGCTGGTTCTCCATCTGCTCAGTGCTTCCTCCTGAACTGTTCCTAACATTACAGAAATTCATCTTTTTTGTTCTAATCAGACAATCTGTCCTTTTTTTTTTTTTTTTGGCCTGAACTAAAAATAGGAAGTGCCAGATTTTAAGTATTAATTGCATTTTCTTGATAAATGTATTTTCCTGTAATAGGTAATCTGTGCTCATTATATATGCTTTCATATGTCTGCCTTTTTTCCTCCTAAGTTTTATCTAAAATGTAACCAAAACTGTATGATTGAAGTATAGAAGTATAATGTGATGCCATGACTTGAATGCATACAAATGTAGGATAACGTATCTTATTTTCATTTTAACATTCTGGTATCTTAGAACTGTGTGACCATGTATGTGTCAGTGATAGTACTACAAAGCTAATGGTAAGTAATAAAAGAAAAATCTGAAAGGTTTCAATGCTTCAGAGAGATTTGTATGATTTATGATTTAGAATTGAATAGAGTAAGATTCACTGCCTGAAGGGGTTAAATTTTGTTCACATTGAAATCAGTGTGGTAAGCTTTTTTCCATACTTTTAATTTTTCACACCTTGATGGCACTCATTTATTTCTAAATTCCAGATTTCTAGATTTGAAAAGTTTTCTGACACATCCTTCTCTAATCTTGGGCCTTAATCTTTTGCTGCTACTATATATTGACAATATTTCTGCTGAATTGTGTTTAAATATGATTTGGTTATGAAATCACAAATCAGTAAGTTTAGGTGTGGAACAATTTGTCCTTATTCCTATCTTGCTGTTGTCATGCCTACTACTTGAATTTGTAGGCTTGAAAGCGAGATAAAAATGTCTACTCACTCGATTCACTGTTTCTCTTGTTTAATCATTACTTTGTTTCTGTAACACCCCTAAAACCAGTCCTGCCTGACTAGGCCTTGTTGGTCACTGGTCATCACATTTCTGCCCCATCATCATCTCTGACTTTCCTGCCAGAGAAATCACCTAACCAAAAATTAATTAGTCTGACTCATGTACTCAGAGAGTACATTTAGTAGTCCAGTTTTAAAATTAAAAATTTAGTATGTTATTGCCACTACATTCCTGTTCCCTTTGTCCTATTTTTACTTCTTTTGACTTATTTTCTGCCTTTCCCCTTTCCTTTGAATATTCCACTTACTCCATGACTTTGTGATTTTTCTTGTTGCTGTATATTACTTGATTTTAATATTCTTTTGGATTCCGTTTTACACTTCTGATTCTGAACCACAGTTAAATCATCCGGGTTAATCTGTAAGCTTTTTAAAGCAGGGACTTTCTTTTGCTTGCCTGCAAAGTATTGGTTATGATGTTAGTAGATATTACTTCTATGGTAATATTAAAAGATGTTAATTGATTTGGTGGAGTTGTGTTTGTTTTAAGTGAAATACTTTTGTTCCATCTTTTGGCAGTCGACATTAGAGAGAAATGAAAAAATAGAAATTTTATAAAATTCTATACAAACAGAAGTGGTTTTTTTTTGTTTTTTTTTTTTTTTTTTACAGTAAGGATAATAAGAGTATCAGGTGTTGCAGATTGGTTTAACTGCAGAAGTCAGATTTCATTTAGTGTTCTGTTTCTCATCAGGATAAATTTATTCCTAATATCAGTTTATAAACAAGATAACTGATACAAACATTTCCTTGTTCATTGATGGATGCTCCAAAGCAGTGTTGTGATCAGACTGCATGTGAACCTCCATCAGAAGGGACTGACAGACCTATTCTTCTAGCAAGAGTCTCAGAAATTTGTTTGCAGTGAGCAGTGCTGTTTCTAAACATTGGTTTTGGAGTGAAAGAACTGTGAAGTTGGCAGTGCTCTGAAGGACACAGAGTGCCTATTTCTTCCTTAATCTCTGTTGCAGCTCCTCTTTTCTTCTTATCCTATTTGTGGTTCTGAAACTCCTCATGTTTGCTACTGATGGCTTGGGCTCTCCTAGTCCTCTTTGCCTTTTAATGCTTTCTGAGTCACACCTACTCACGTTGCCATTTCTCTTTCCCTGATCTCATCCTGTTGCTTGAGAGTTCCCAGTTCCTACATCCAACTTCTAGTCTACGCTTTCTCTTGATCCTTCCCCTGAACTATATTTTTGTACTTGTCCAAATCACATGTTGTTCTCATCTGTTTTGTGTTCTCTTGACTATTGTTTGCTCTCAGCTCTCCTGGGAGTGGCATCTTTGGCATTTCTGGCTGTTGTATAGGAAGAGGGCTCTTCCTGACCATTTAAAAGATTTTTTTTTTTTTTTTTTTTCCCCAAAGGGCTTATTTTTTTGTCTAGATTTGAGTAATTTTCTTGAAGAATGTCAAAGGCATATTGAGCCTTCCCAAAGTCTTTGTTTCAAAACAAGAGTTGTATTAAACTGTCTGTTCTACCCTTAAGGGAACTGTTCCGGCCCGTTGGTGTCTTTTCTTGCAAACCAAAGCTTCTGCATGTGTAAAATTGTGAACTGGATGCTCTTTTAATAAAAAGCATGTTTGAGGGACAGAATAGGGTACGAGTGGGGAGGAATTATGTTTTCTTTGGTTCTGACTCATTTTCAACCTTTACTGGAATGTGAATCAGATGACCTTCCTTTGACAGTACACACTCATCATCTCAGTTTATAAAGCATGGTATTTCTGAATCTGCTGCAGATAATTTGGATTGCGAAGCTGATCATACTCTATTTCTTTTTAAGCTCTTGACTGAAAACAGCCTGTGATAACGTGGTATTTTCTACTTGAATATGTGTGTGTGCTTCAACATGCAGAAAATGTGTCACTGAAAGTGTGTGTCAGCTAGCTACAAAATATAAGGGGGCAACGTGGAAGAGCTAATTCAAGATGGGAGTGCTTTAATAGGATGATATCATTCTACTGTTTTTTGCGTCATAGAGGTTTTGCGTCATAGAGGTTTTGCATCATAGAGGCTAGAGGCCATAATTGCAGTTATTTATAGCAAAGAAATTTTCATTCAAGACACTTGGTTAACTTGTTGCTGGGAAAATGATGGCAGAATGGAAGTATTGGGAAGCTAAGTATTTTAAATCGACAGTTCAGTGGTAGTAGGAGGTGAACTAGGTTAGTTTATTCTGAGTAAATGAAGTGCTAGGGGTGCTAGAGTAATAGTCCTGGAGAGAAAGTCTATACAATTTCTACTCTTTCAGGAAAAGGTACCCTGTTTGCAGTCTTCATTGTCATGTTTCTGATGCCCAAGGAAGTGTATGAAAGTGGTTATAATGGAAACCAACACTTTTGCCCTGACTTCTTTACTGATGGAGTTGTTTAAGAGTTATCTTTTCCTCTAGGTATACTTTGTTTCTGAAGTTTTTAGAAGATAGAGTTCAGCGTGACAAATGAAAAATGGCTTCTATAACATGAGATTTGCTTTGGGCTAGCCCACTTGTCTGAAATCCTTAGACACAGAAATAAGAATTACACTAGCAAAACCAAAGTTATGCTTAACTGAAGAGGCAAACAGCTTTCAAAGGCAAAGAACATTCAAAAAATATATTTTGAATTTCTCATGTAGATATATTTCTTAATACATGTTGCTACCCTATCTGACCGATTGAAAGACAGACTTGTTCTGAAAGCCAGTAACTACTTTCACCTGAGTATCTTGCTGTCTGCACAGGGCTTTGTCATGGTTGTCTGTGGGCCCAAGGGTGTGGGGGGGAGCAATTTGAAAATGACTGGGAATTGTGATAGCTTACCCAACCCAATAATATTAGGTCAGTCTAAAGACATTGTTACTGTCTTTTGTTCATTATCCAGGTATACCACGTAATACTATGCTTCAGTTTGGGGGATAACTCATCTATCAACCTGGAAAAAAAAATCTAAAATGCAAATAGGATTCTTTGAGGAAGTCCTTAGAGTCTGGGACCTTTAGCATTGCCAGCTGTCACAGGTCTCTGCACGTTACTTCAGAGACTACTAACTTGATCTGTCTCCTGAAAAATCAACAAACCCTGTTCCTTATCACCTTCATTGTACACAGAGAGCAAGTCGTAGGTGCTGGTTAATTATTCCAGAAGTCTTTCTTAAGGCCTGGAGCATTCATTCTCACTCCATCTCTTTCTCTCTCTCTCTTCTGTCTTGGACATAGTTCATTTTTGTACACTTTTCTTTTGCCTTCTTATCTTGAAAAGCATGCTGTTCCTTCTAAGAAAAACAACAATGTATTTGCTGCACATTTCAGGTGCCCTTTTCAGGACTACATTATCCTTATGACAAAAACTGACAAGGAATTGTATCCAGCATTTACTGGTGGTTTTCCTTAGTCTGTGTTTGAAAGGGACATGGTGCCACTGGCACAGCAGTGGGAGTGGATGGTGTTTGCATCTTCCCTTTCATTTTATGATGTCACCTGTCACTTCAAATGGGAGTGGTGACTTCCGTGTAAATGGAGAAACTGCCTTTTGCCCCAAGTAACAGAATACTTCCATTTGCCCCAAACCAGACTGGCTAACACTGCTTGCTCCAGCTGCAAAAAGTGGACTTGTATTGACTTCCCCTGCTCCTACACATTAAATAGCAGAGAAAAGTATCTGTAGCTGTTATCAGCTGACTTGGCTTCATTTGATGATGTTTTTCATTTCTAAGTAATTGTAGATGTAATTATTAATTGCTTTAGCCATCATGTCAGTCACTGCTAAAACATGAATTTTGATGAAAGTAGATATAATTTATTTTGGACTTTTTCTTCCTTTTGTACATTCTTAGAAGGAGCCTAGTGGATGTCTGTGTTTTGTTTCTTGCATGCCTTTGCTTCTCTTTTATGGAGTGTTTGTTTTTGTTGTTCTGTTTGTTATGCAGCTGTGGAGTTATTATCAATAAAAATGTAGTGAATTTGAAATTGCTTTATATTTTGCTTCTGCACTTGATAATAAATTAAGATCACTTCCCCACTTCTCAAGAAATTAGTTTGAAAGACACTTCTGTGATATTGTGGATTTGGCCCATCACCAGATATGGATCTAGTTGCCTGATTTGACTGCATGAATGGTGTAAAAGAGTTGGCAGGAACTTGAAATGGGACAGCTGGTGAGAAGGGAAAGATCTTGGGGAAACGGGGAAATACTAGTATTGGTATTGGTAGTAGTAAGGGAAGAAGCAAGGGCTCCTTTTTCAGTGGTAGCATGCATATGTATTGGATTAAATTGGATCAAATCCAGATTCCTACTTCTGATTTATCTTAATACACAATTGCGATTACTATATTGACAGCAAGTAAATTTTCAAATGCAAATAAGAGAGTACAGTCTCTCTTGCTTTAAATTTTCTATTCTGTAACTCCACATGATTCTGTCTGCCCCTTCTTTACCTTCTTTCTGCTGTTCATTTCATAATGCCTTATTAAGTGTTTGCTTACTCTTACTTTTGTATATCCTTTTTCTATCCCACAGAGAACTTTATTTCTCTGAGTTGTATTTGAATATGAAAAAGGAGGAGGAGGGAAAGAAAGAAGGAGGAGTAGAAATCTCTGAGAATAACAATCTAGTCACTTGAGGAAAATTGCCTACAAGTATGAGATGACTAAATTAACTTGTAGAAATGTAATCTGAAAGCATCAGATCTCATACCTGTAACTTACAAGCACATTTTAGCTTGTCAAAGAAAATTGATCTTTATAAATATCTCTGTGTAAAGTAACATTTAACTAGAGAAAAAGCATTTTAAAGTCTCCAAAATGTTTAGTTTGGTCATGTTATCTTCATGTTAAAAAAAAAAAACCCAACAACAAAACAACAGCAGCAAACTCCCTAGTGATTATTTGAGTTTCGTGCCTGTACTTCAAAATAGTTTATCTGTATCTGTTTCTCTGAACTTTAACAATTTTCTTTTGGCTGTTCATTTAATAATAGTTAGAGTCCTGTAATAGTTCTTGGGGGTTGTCTTTTTGCAAACCTTTCTACTCTATAGTATTTTAACATACTACCATTTTCTACTGCTGTGGTGATTATAGGAAACTGAGGAAGTGAACAGTGGAATCCCTTTGGGAAACAAAATTGGAGTATGAATTAAAGACCTATGTTTACAAACTTGCTTGGTAGATGGAAAGGGTATTTATGCTCTAAATTTTAGCATGAATAAAAAAAAATGGAAGGACATTTTGTAATTTAAAGAAGTTGCAGAGAGATGTAATAATTTTTACCTTACAATTGCAAGTGCTTTACAGTGGTGACGGATGCTATAGACAATGTTTTTTTTCCTAAGTTTCTAGAATAAAATAATATGAGCTGTATTCCTGAAGTCTGTCAATCTCCCAGACTGGTTCTAAATTGAAATCATTCAGAAAAGACTAGTGAAATAAGTTTGTTTGGTTACAAAAATAACTCAGTGAGCAATCTATACTATATGACAAAAAGGTGCTGTAATGCATTTTTGAAAGCTGAGGCATTGAACCACTACACTGAGAATGTAATTTTATGTGACTAGAATTTTTTTAATCATGAAAGGAGAGTGCAGTAGATTAATCCAGGGAGAATATAATGTGGACAAGGTATATTTTGGTGACAGTGATAGTGTACACCTACGATATCAGTCAGAAAGAGATGACATCCACATAATGGCATTAGGGATGATTTATCTAATTTACATTACAATAGGTAAAAGAATTCTTGAACAACCTATTAGGGAGAGTATGTATAGGTGTTTAAGAAAATTACTTTTTCTAGAGTCTGTTTTTCTGTGTCTGAACTCTGACAGCTTGGCACCGCTAAACTTAGGAACGATTCCATTTCCTCCTCTTCTTGCAACACTTTTTAAAACTTATGTAATTTTAATAGTTACGTGATATAATATTTGCCATTATTTGCTTTTAGACATTAGAGGTAAAATACTACCAACAATCGTGTTTGAATTACAGCTCCTTCATTTTTTTTAACATGCAAAATGTGTGAAATAGCAAACATAATAAAAAGTCAGTTTCAGTAGGGTTTGGGGTGAATCTGGGGAAGTGAAACTTGCTGTTGTTTCTTTCTGTAACTCAAATCCCCTACTGACTTGAAGAACAGTGGACCAGGTTCTCTCTAGTAAGTGGTTGCTCAAGGAAGCCTAGCCCCAGCATAGTCAGTAAAATTCATAGATTGCAAAGCCAAAGATGCTGTTTGCGATGAGGTGAACTTTTCTGGATAACATGAGCAGTCATAACAAAGTTAGTTATGAACCAGTTGTTGGTTGAATTAGGGCATGCCTCTTAATATAGCTACTGTCAAAAGCTATTGTCAGTCTGGATTTAAACAATTTCAGTGATGGAGAATCCCCAGAGCTCTTGGAAGGTTGCCCACTGGACTCTTGGATTGATACAATATGCTGTTACCTTCACTATTAAAAGTGTGCATCTTAATTTCCCTCCAATTCTGTGTAGCCCGAGGGTTGCAAAGAGTTGCAGAAAAAAACACACAAATGACTGATTAAACTCAGTGCAGGTGAAGATTAAGTGATGTATGTGGTGTGTGTGTGTGTGAAAATGATCCTGTATCACATTTAAAGACATCTGGGGTGATAGTTACTACTCACTAGTTGAAAGCAAATGAACCCTAGAAATTAGGAAAATAACAGAGAACAAATCAGAAAATACATCATCGTGTCCCTGTATATATCAGTGACACAGACATATCATGTACCTTTTTCCGATTTGGATCCCTGAGGCTCCACGAGGAAACAGTAGTACCGAAAAGGTACAGCAAAGGGCAGCAGGATGACAAACAGTATGGAAGGATTTACATATGAGGCATGGCTGAGGATGGTATGAGTAGAGTAGAATAGAGGTTTTCAGCCTCAAAGATAGATGAATGAGAACTGTACGGTGTAGCTATCTGTAAAATCATGGAAGGATGGATATGGTGAATAAGAAATTATTATTGTCTCTTCTAGTGTGAAAAGTAGGGAGTATTGAATGAAGCTTTCTGGCAGCAAATTCAAAACCAAGAAGGTATTTTTTGATTTAACTCATAATTAAATATGGAAGTTTGTCGCAGGATCTTGTGGAAGCTTACATTTTGTGCAGCTTCAAGAAACAACTGGAAAAATACTTTGAAGGTTATGTTATAAATAAGATATCATCTCTGGCTCAAGAAATCCCTGAACTACAAATAGCTAGAGGCTGGTGGAATATGTCTGAAGAAGTGATCCTCTGTGTGTACCCTGTTCTCAGGCTTCCCTACATTTATGCTGTTGGGCACAGTTGTGCAGAATTTGGGGCTCTATGGAACCTCTTATTTCATCTGGTGTGACCTTTCCCAAGTGATGTGCTTCTTTCTTCCCTGTTTGTAATCTGCAGAATCATTAAATTAATACTTGAAGTTTGAGATGGTGTCAGTTCAAAACTGTTGGAAGGTATTGTGGTCCTGTAAAGAATTCACTTTTCTGTAATTTTAATATTTTCATCAAGCTGCTGACTTCATCACTGTTTGATATATAAGTATATAGTGGAGGGATAGCAAGCTGAATTGCTTGTAAAGCATCAGTACTGCTCAATGGGGCAGACTATACAAAGGGGTATTTTTAATATCTCATAATTACAGGAATATTGAAGAAGACCAAAGAATGTCTGTCTTGAATACTGAAAATATGCTATACAATGGAATGTGTTAGGTAAATGTAGGCCCATGTGCTTGACATCAACCCTGCAAAAAAAAGAATGGAAAAGCTGGTACAGGATTTGGTTAATTTAGATTTAAAATCTGAAGGCAAACCTTGCTGGACCTACAAGATGGTCAAGAACCAGCAGCATCACAAGTGAAAGAAAGCGGTGAGCTGAACAGATGTAGGTCGAGGCTGTAGGTCTGCAGGTTTTGAGTTACCAGGATCACACAGTTACATCTGCTGTAACAAAGCTTCCTTCTCTGCATGTGCTGCTTTGCTGTATCGGGCCCCTTCACAAAGCAGTTTATATCTGCCATAAATCTAAATAAGCCCTTGTGCTTTTGTTTTAAGTCAGAATTCATATTGAAAGTGTGCTGAACATCTGCCACTGTGTATTCTGTCCTGTAGCTATAAACTGGTTTTGCCTGACCTGGCTCTGCCAGTTTATTCCAAGACAGAAGGATACGAATATAACTAATATTGGCCAGTTTGGCTTTCTGGAAGATGTCTCTTTAAGTGTGGTTGGAAATACTGCATAATATTACCTGCATGTATTTACAGTGCAAATGGTCCTGAAGTGTTTTAGAGCCCTTTTTCTCATTAAAATAACTCTCAGAGTTGGGGGATTATTTAGTGAAGGGGCTTGAGAGTGATGCAAATGGATATGGTGAATTTTGTGTTTATCTGTAATTCAAGGTGAAATACACATATTGGACTAGTGATTTAACTAGGGGGGCAGAAGTTCTGCATTTCACTCCTTGCTTTCTATTTGGTTATGTAAGTTGTATCTCTTAACAAAAAGATGGAAGTGTAAAAGTATCTTGTGTTTTACTTGTAACATAATAGTCTTGACTAGACATGGAAGTGAATGCAGGAGGTAGGCCAACAGTTTAGGAACATGTGTATCTACAAGTCTGTGCTGCTACTTATTAACTTCTTTAGCTCATAACTGCCCAGAAGGGGCAGTTTGGACTTTTGGTCTGTGTCTCATTTGCATAATTTCTAAAAGGCTCATTAAACCATGCTAAGCCCCACTTAGTATACTGTTTGTTACCTGCTGAATTAGTTGGGAAGGGGGTCCCCTTTGTCTGTACCATGCATGCCTCTTTGCTGAGCAGACGTACGCTCTTTAGGCAATTGACTGCAGTTATTTGGTGATGTGGTTTACTCATTTCACGTAGATGAGCAACTTAATACAGAGAGGAAATGAAAAGATATCCTTGTCAGATACTTAGTGATCCTTGAACAACTGATTATGATAAAGGTGAGAAGTAAGTATCCACTCACTGCTTTCAGGTGAGGTGATTTTACATAATTACATGTTTTAGAAACATTCTCCAATGTATTTGTTTCTGGTTGCACAGAGGTTTAGGTTTTGGAAATTGGTAATGAACTGTTCATTTGTGTTAATGCATCTGAATTCTTTGAAGATAAGTGAGAGGAATAATGCACTTAAAAAATCCCGTTTATATTGAAGACATAAATTAAAAATTGTTAATGAATATCTCTGGAAAAAAAATAAAGATCTGCCTTTAAAAATATTACATAGCTGTATCCAGTCTTTTCAAAAATATTAGTTGTATCCTATTTTCCTTCCTATCTTTCCACTTGTTCTTAGCCCCCTCACATTTTCCACAGAGAGCTTAAAAAATCTGATCTGCAACTTGCAGTTTAGAACTTTCTGAAACACTAAGTTTTGAGTAAGCTTTTTGAGAGCTTCATTGATTAATCTGTTTTTCTCTTAAACAGGCATGTTGGCTAGCTGTTATTTGGGTTTTGGAGTGGGTTTCTTGTTTGCTTTTTTAAGGCATGATAAACAATACTTTCTTCAAAAGAGGAGGCAAAAAACTCATGCACAGTGTGAGAGCAGCAATTGAAGAATCAAAAGTTGAATTTCAATTCTTATTTTCCTCTCTCTCTTACTTCCAACTGAACCAGATTCAACAGATACAAAGCTGTCTTCTGAAATCAGCTGACAAAAGCTGTATTACATCTGTTGCTTGTTGCAAGTGTTACTGAGATATAGTAGGATTTATCAGTTCAAGTTATGGAAATCTTGAACTGTTGCCATTGAAACTCAGAGCAATGATGTTTTCTTTTGTGTTGTACAGAACCTGCTTCTTAACTGATAAATTTTTCCTGGTATGAGGCAAAGTACCAGTGTGTGTTGCATGGGAGCAGTGAGGAGGCAGGAAGAATTCTTACTGGATTGATGTAACCTGTGAAGTGAGGCATAGGAAAAAAAGATTGAGAGATGTTTGATCAAGCAGTTGTGAAGAGCAGTTGGAGATACTTATAAAAGAAAAGGACAGGAATTGGGAAAATACAGAGAGTGCTGGAACCTGTCAGCAACAAAATGGCTGAGTGCTAGGTGCAGTAGCAAAAATTCCCATCAAGTTCTCATAAAATACAGCAAGTGGGAAAGTGAAAAAGGGTTAGAGTAATGGAAATCTCTTTGCCTGTATTAAGCAGAAGACTTAAGCATGAATGTTGAGATAATGTGATTTTTTTTGTTTGTTTGTTTGGTTTTTTTTTTTTCCGTGTCATGGCAGTCAAGAGTGGGATCTTGAAGGAGGAATTTCAAATATATATAAAGTATTCTACACTCATATGCATGAGATGACCTGTCTCCTGAAGAACTTGTTTCACATATCTTTCCTGGTAGGGATTCCATTATATTGGGAGTATGTTGTTGACTCTTAATATGAGACAAGACTAAATGTAGTATCCACTTCTAGTTTTTAGTTTCCTGGTATTCTGTCAGTCTTTGGCAAGCAAGTCTTCTAGCACTTGGTAGAATTCATAAACCCTTTGTGCATAAGTGAAGGGTTCAATAGAGGTGTTTGTGAATAGCAAATTATTTTGTCTTTAGCAAGCATCAGGCAATAGAGATATTATTTTTGCAAAACATAAAAAGAAAAACAGGAAAAGAATTGATGGATACGTTAAATAAGAAAGAGGCGTTAAATAGAAATGAGGGAAGTAATACAGAGAGAATTAGAGGAAAGATATTTAAAACAATGCTGGAAAAAGAAATATTGCATCTTAGTAAATAGAAAAAAATGGTGTGAAACCAGTAAAAGACAGTAGGAGCAAAGATGTAGGTTTTCAAAGCTAATATTACATACAAAATTGACCAATGTGATACTATAAAATGTTGTGTTAAACAGTATACGACTATGCTGCTTCAGTTTCAAGGGCTGTGGGATTTTTTGTGTGTGTGAGCATAGGTACCTTTCTCCATGACTTGTAAGTGTAGTTTTTTGACTGACAGATACTGTGATTATTTTTCAAGCCCTATTAGATGTTGTAAAACATTTTAGAATGAGATTTTATGTTGCTTCCATGTAGAGTTCATGTCTATATGGCTTATGTAGTGGATGCTTCAAATGAGTGAAATAACAGAGGTGACCTGCACCTTCTTTCTTTATAGTTTTACTGGGGCACTAATGTCCAATCTTCCTATTGAAACTCTGTACACAGTACCTTGGGGTGTATTAACGTGGTGCTGTTTCCTTACTGTGCTGTAGTTTACCTTTTATGAATAACTAATCAACACTTCTAGCTTTATTTAATATCCTTTTATATAAACAAAGATTCATTACCCTATAATAAAAGATACCCTTTTACATTTACTGCTGTGGTGCAAAATGTTGTTTGCTTTGCCGGATTAGATAGATAATAAAGTACAGTAAATGTTTTTTTTTTTTTTGTCAATATTTACAGAAGCATGGCTTTTTATTTATTTATTTATTTATTTAAACAGCCATGCATGGAAATATGTTTAAACTATTTTGAAGGATTTAAATCTTAGGAAGTATTTCCCTCTGGTATAAGTCAAGAGAGAAAGCATTTAATAGTTTTTCTTTGAAGAACCTTAATATCAAAAGAGAAGCTGTTATTTGAGCAGTATAGGAAATCTAAGAACATCAGATATTTGTCACAGAAGGATTTAAACTTCAGTATCGGTATAAAGAAATTTAAATTCATTAAGTTATTGTCCTTACATTAAAGTATATATTAATGTGATAAACAATTAAAGCAGTATCTGAAATAAAAACTTACCTAGGAGATACTTGATTGAAGCTTTATCTGTGCTCTGTCAGAATATACTGAGACTCACTCAGCAGATAGGAAGCTTTTTTCTATTTGAAATGCATTGTGCACTCTCGTCTTGTGATTTCTTTTTCCACAGCGTCTTGTTCACTGCTGCTTCGTCTTGTGGTATTGGTTGTTTCCAGTGTATTTCCAGGTATCCCCAATATCTGTTTTCTTCCACATTCATCATTTTTGTTTATTCTTCCCTAATCAGGTAACAGAAAAGAACCTATGAACTTTGCATCTTCCCCATCCCCCCCACTTCTCATCCCCCCCCCCAAAAAAAAAGAAAAAAAAAAAGAAAAGGCAAATGAACTGACCCCAGTTAACTCAAGTGTTCAGCACCCATTTAAAGATTTAGTATCCAGTAAATTCCATCTGTTTTGTGTAGCTATTCCAACACTGAAAAGTTATTTCCCTACACATTTCGGTAGCTTCCACGTTTCAGATTTCTGTATGAAATATGCAGGATCAGTAGACATCAGGTCTTAACTTTTAACCCATGCGACATTATTCTGTGAAGGATGATGAAGGTCTGCCTCTCAGCTCCTTATGCTTCTGTCAGACACAGATGTGAAATGCTGCTTTAGAATAGAGGGAAAAAAAATCCCAAAGGGTGTAGTGTTTTGTCATCTCTCAGGACAGTGAGCACGCATGGCATCAATGAGTAGCAGATATGAGCTATTCAAACCAGTCACTGAACTGACAGGATGACGCTTTCATACATAATAGACCCATTAATTATTTCTTCTGATGGACAGCAGTGTCTACTAGAATAAAAAAGCAGCAGATGATAATACTAGGTTTGATAGGTGCTCTGTGTTTGAACAGCTTGTCATCAAGAAATGAATCCAGGAAAAACTGCTGTTTTGGGATAGAATTAGATAAAACGGACCGGAATTGTTTTGACATGGTAGATGTCATGTATAGGGTTAAAAACTCCATTCAGGTTAAGGTCTATTCATAGCTAGCTCTTAATCAAAAAGATGTTCCAAAAGATTTGCGTTAAAAATTGTGGTTTGTATTTTGCTTCATGTAGCCTTTCATTTGGGGAACCTGGCTGTAGTGTGGATTCTCATTTATAGTTCAATGTGCAGATTAAGCCCGCACATTCATGGGGGTTTTGTCCTTTTTTTTTTTTTTTTTTGGTCTTTTTTTTTCTCTCTTTTTCCCTGAAGAAAGAAGCCTTAATGTTTTAAAAAAATGTTTTTCAAAGGACTCTGTGTATGTATGAAGATGATGTTCAAACTCATTGCACACTTTATATCAAACAAAGGCTTTCTGACTCACAAATCTGTTTCTAATTAATGTAGAAATTTAAATTGTCTGATTTAATGTTAATTAAACACTCTCTTGAGGTTAGTATGTGGGAAATAATATGTATTGAAAAACCCACTTTAATGTAGCATAAATCATTCATAAATCTGTCCTAAAATATAATGGGTAAAGTCTTCAGTCACTGTACCAGTGTTGATAGGTGCAATGTATGCTGATTAGGGGGAGATAGTACAACATTTGGAACTTTTCCTTATAATATAATTTTATATTTTTCTTCTTGGAATCTTATTTACTGTAACTTTTCTTTTTAATTTATTGACAAGAAAACATTTACAATCAATTTTGGTTTTTTGTTTTTTTTTTTTTTTTTTTTTTTTTCCCTCTATACATTGAAGGTGAAGAAGAGATAAAATGATGAGAGAAAGAAAGTAGACTACTTACTTTAGAACTGGGGGAAACATGAAATGCACCAGAAAGATGGTGGGAGAAAAGGCTACTTCTACAGGTCTGTACTTGTTTACTGTATGTATGAAGAGCCTCTCTCTTAATTTGCCCTAGTCTTGTTTCATTGAAACAGCAAAGTTATCTTCATCTTCCTTGTTATGAAACAATGAAGAGTATCTGGATAAAGCTTTTTTGGTTTATCCTGTCAATAACGATGAACACAGTTATGTCCTTATATCACATCAAATAACTTTCGGAATACCTTTGGCTTCTAGCTTTAATCCTATCTAGCTCCAGAACAAATCCAAGCCTAGAAGCATATGATGGCTGTAACTTTAAATCTAAGTTGTCAATCTTGTCTCTTTAGATAAGGAGTTGAGTTGCCAAGGATACAATGGGTACATGATGTAATGTCCATGCTGAAAGTACTGGAATGAGGTTCTGAAATAATGTTAACACTTCTGTCTCATGATTTCTGTCCTCAAGCATACAATGCATATCTGGAGTTGATAGCCTAACCTGAGCTGAAAATGTCCTAAATTTAGTATGATAGTTCATAAAGATGCTGATTCTTATAAAACCCTTCCAAGTAATTAGAATCTGACAAGGCACAGTCTTTGTGTGTATAGCAATAAGATAACTTTATACATTTTGTATTCTCAGATAACCTTTCAGGAGAGAAGGAACAAACACTAGCCCCGGTTTGCTTCCCCATTGCAAATCCTAAAACAGGGCACTCAAATAGCTACTCTGTGGTTATCCCCAAAAGAAGTCCAGAAGTGCAAAATAATTGAACCTTTTTTTTTTAAACACATGTGTGCAACCACATGCATACAATATATATATATATAAAAGCCATTTCTTTTCCTTCTTTGGAACTAGGTAAACTGAGCTGTTTGTACATCAGTATCAAAAGTATATTGCTGTCTCAAGTCTGGAGGTAAGGGTAAACTTGGATAAAGCAGCATGTTAAAGTTTCGGGGATGACTGACAGTGATCCTGACATCTTGGTGTGCAACCTGAGTCTAAGAAGGAAGTGATTGGTGTTAGAAATTCAAACTCTGAAGACGAAGTTGATTAAAATTTTCAACCTGGAATATAACACAAGGAAGAGGAATTGTATTTTTAGCATGGTGTTCTGAAAATCTTTTCTGTTTGGTCAAGCTACAACATGAATAAGCTATGTATATAAGCTACATAACTAAAGGCGATAAATGACATCTCCAATGGCGAATGTTGCTGGTATGTCTGAAGTAGCAACAGTTTCAAGCATGCACGGCTATAAACTCCATAGGGCCTATAGTCTGTCTTGTGACTAGATGTCAACTGTGTGACAGTCAGCACTGCAGTATGTGATTAATTCTTGTAGAGTTTGGTTATCTTGCACTCACAATGGTGTGAAGAGGAATTCCAGGTCTGTAAATAACATCAGTTGACATGGAGGTCTCATACCTCTAAACCAGGAGTAAGGAGTCGCAGGGGGCTGGCGACATCCCTCTGCTTCATTTCAGTTGTTTCACAGACATGTTGTTTTCTGCATTACTTTCTGATAACAGGAAAGTTAATCTGTAGCGAGGAAAAAGTCCCAAATGTCTTCGACAGACCTGTGTTTCAGTCCTCTCTGGTTTTCAAGTAGTGTTCTGCGTCTGCAAGTTATAGTCAAAAACCTCAAAATAACCACTATGTGGCTTTGGTTAACAATGTATAAAAACTCTGCACCGGAGAATCAGATCTAGGGTGAATAATGCACTTAGCCGTTTTAAGAAGATCACTTTATAGAAAAGTTGCACAGAAGTCAGCTTTCTTGAAAAATGTTTTCAATTTTAAGTGTGTGAGCATTCGAGGTGAAAGCTCACTGAGATTTCATTGCAATCTCACTGAGATTTGATATTTACAGTATCAAAACTGATAGCTTTGCAAATAATATTAAACCATGTACTACTGTCTGTGTTAGTCCATTCATGATGAATAATTATGGAATCTTCAAGTCTAAAAGGCCAAGTGTTAGCCCTACTGTGTGAAAGTAATTTATCAAATATGTCAGGAAAAAAATTTTTCCAGTAAAACTGAGTGTTCAGTAAAGCCATATCTCAATGAAATGTTTCTACAAATTATAAAAGTGTGTGATAAGCACTAATGTTAGTACTGTAAATAGATTTGAAAAAAAAAATAAAAGAAGACAAAGTTAGAGAACACTTCTAAGCATTTTCCTTTTTGAGAATTTTATCAAGGATTTATCCTTTTTCTAATAAACAGCCATGCACATGGAAATCCCATTTTTACCTTTTTTTCCTAAATATTGTCATTCAGCTGCTATAGATCTGTATGATTACCTGTTTCAAGTGAGTTGATAACGGTAGTGGTCGCTTTTCAGAGAAAAGCAGTGTATTTATCAGAATTTTTAAATTGCTGAAGAGCTAATGTTCTGAAGAAAATGTCATCATTATTGCTGCTTCCTTTTGTTGCCTGCAAGTAGTTCTTGCTTTGTGAACAAAATTATTTTCCTACTTAGTCTGAAGCCTTACTCTTTTTTCATCTTTTTTTTTTTAGGGGGGAAGGGTTTTGTTGTGACCTCATATTGATAATTATTTGTTATTGCAGATTAAATCATTCTGTTTTGTCAGTGGAATATGTGATTATCTTCCAGCTAAATTAAATTCATCTGCAAAACTGTAATTTTGTGTGATCAATATAGAATACATTGTACATTTCTTTAAAAAAAAAATCAATAAATGTCTATATAAATGAAAACAGTCTTCAAAGTTTTAAAATTTTGCAATCAATCAGATAATTAACACTGAGTAATTTTTGACTTAAACTTAAAAACGTGACAGCCTGAATCTTAAAATTATTTTTAATTTAACAGGAATATCCACTAGCTTTCAGTTGAAAAGAGATACTTTTGTCTTTCCCACAATGAGACTTTTCCTCATAAAACAGGTCTTCTCTGTAGTCCAAAAACTGGTTTAGAACAACAAACTCAAAAGAGAAATGGAGTGAGATCACTTAGAAGGAGTATTTGTTACCTAGGAAATGAGTGAGTACTTAGCACAACTCTTCTCTTGTCAGACATCTGAGGGCTTTTGTGTTTCCTAAATTTTAGTCAAGTTTAGACTTGAGTCAAAGTGGCTTTAATATGAAATACTTTGAGAAGACATACAAATATTTTTTTTCCACTTTTCTAGTGGAATTGTTGCTAGTAGATGTATTTGGACAGAATGCTTTAATAAAAAAATACAATAATGATGATTTAACATTATTTCTAATACTTTGGTTGCTACTAACATTTTGTTGGAAATTTTATTCAGTGAAATTTTATTAGAATAATACTTGCAATTAAACTATAAAATGTATTTTGAGGAAGGTTACTAGCATGCTGACACAGGTTTTAATATGTTTTATAGATTATACTTTGTGCGTTTTTGTGTATTAAAATGTGACTGCTTTGTTATGGTTTTTTTCCCATTATTTTAATATTGGAAACGCCGAAAGTTTTCTGCTTTTGTCTAACACTGTATTAGGAAGGATAAGTAATGACTGTTTCACATATATATGAGCTTCAATTATATCTTTAATCGTATTTTAATTAATGGATCAGTACTTGTGAATGTGCCGTCTGATTTAGTCAAATTACAGCAGGGTGCTGTTACTGAACTATTGAGATTGGTAACAAGTTATGAAACTGTATCAAAGATTGAGCAGTTTTGCATAATATATCTGATGAATATGTGCTCAGCAGATGTTGTCCAGATAACTTTCAATTGACTCTGTTTTTGTAGACTATTGATATGTGCATGCAACAGATGGATTATGACATTGGATTTAATTTGATTTTACACTAAGGTGGAACCTCTCCCCCCTCAACTGTGTTAAAGGGAAGTTTTACAGTTAAATTTTTTGTTGTAAAGGTAAGGATTGGTAACACTGACCGCAAATTTTAGAAGAGTTTGTGGGGGGTGGTGTCAAAGATTTTTAAGTTTTGCTTATGCGCAATCTTCCTCTTTCTCTCCCAACTTGATCATTCTAGTTGCCATAACAACTTCATAATAGCAGTACATTTGCTGCTGTAGTTAAGGTTGTGTCAGCACTTCCATTATAAGCTACTGTTTTCAGGAATTTGTAATTTACCCACAGGCTTAAAAATGATATACACTAAGCCTATGTAATTGGTTTTAATGTATGGTACCAACTTTTTGAAAGCTGCTGTTTTCTGATCTCTGATGGCATGTATGAAATCGCATATTGTTTCAACTGTTTTTTTCTTTTTTACCAAGAAGTAGCAAAATATTTTTAGTCTAAAACTAATTTTGACTGGTTCCCATCTGCCAGAGGTATGAGAATCAACATGTTCTTTTGCTCTACCACAATGATCCATCACGCCTGTATCCAGTTAGACCCATCTGTTCCTCTTAGTTAAAAGGTTAGTGTGAACATGATGCTTTTCTGGGAAGTAAGAAAAATATAACCTTTTTAATAAGAGAATTTCATATCTCATTAACAAATAAGCATTTGATGTCTTCAATACTTTTATAATTAATTTTATGTTAAATAAAGTCTAGCTATATTAGATGGTGGATGGTTTTATGAAATGAAAGTAGTAGAGGGGGAGTCAATGAACAAAAGCTAGGATTGAAAACAGTCAGTTATTCATTGTAGATATGGTTTCTGTTGTAGAGTTTTATCAAGGAATTGTGCGTAACTTTAATGCAGCTTTCTGAAATCTGGAGATTGTTTAACTTGAAAAACCCATCTAAGTAGCTACAAAATTTGCCAAAGATCTGGTCCATGCTCTCTAACAAGTGATCCCACTGGGAGCTTGATAAAGGGATTGTTCAAGGTCTTTCCTCCACGCAAATGGATTTTATTTTTGTAAACACATTAGTTTCAAGCAAATTTACAAGGCAAAACACAAACTTGCTGCCCTGAATAATTACGAATTGTATACTTGTAAGGATTCATGGGGCTTTTTTTTTAACCTGTCTTATTGCCAAATGTACTGCAAGACACTTGAACCTCAAACAAAATGATGCCTTTTTGCTGTAGGAGACAACAGTATGACAGTATGTTGTAACGTTTTAGAAACTGCTCTGTAGTCTTGTTACTCACAAATTAGAAGGGAACAAACTTTCTTCTGATTTTTAATCACTTTGTTTTTATTTTATTTTAATTAAAAGTCTTCATTTACATAAAATTACTTAAATGTGAAGCAAGTATGTTCTTTAGTTCATCTATGTAACTTCTTTACTGTAATAACATGTAATAGCAGGTATTTAGACATTTGTTTGTATCACTTCAGTTGATTGATGTTTGAAAAGCTTCAGCTTCAACATGTAACTTTAAAAGGAAGACTCGTTTGATTTGATTTTAATGGTCTCTAGTAAGTGTAGCTATTCATTTCAAAGGCCAATTTCTTTGATTTTATTTTTAAGGGAAAATCTAGTTTAAACTTTGACTATATTAAATCTGATATAATCTTCTTATTTAGAAAGTATTTGTTTATATCCTCCACTGAAGAGAGATTGTGGGTATTTCTCAACTGAAAAATGCAAATAGTTTTTTAAAAGCTCATTGACATCTTTGCCACAGACTTTCTGTTTGATTCTAGACAAGTGAAATATTCAGCCCAGATTTCCTGTGTCCAAACACTTTACCATACTTTTATTGCTTTCCTTTTTTCCCCTTCCATCCCAGAATATGAATAATTTTTAGCCATTTTCTATTATGTTTTTGAAATTATAATCACAAAATTGATTTTGGAGTGTTTTGTTTCCAACTAACTATTAGATTTTACAGCTAAAAACCTATAAATGTTGCAAGAAAGCCCACCTAACTCCTGAATAAAGAAATTACTTTTAAAAAGCTACATCATGACGGTGGTTGCAAATTGTATCTCTGTGTCTAGGTTGTACAGAAGTCTGCATTTGCTCTATCATCTTCTGTTAGTTTCTACTTTTACTTCCTCCCTACTCCCTGAATTTATGGAGCTTTGAATTTCAGACAGTTCTTTTACCTGGAGGATTAAAATTAAACCTTAGCATGAGTGTTTTATTCACCCTAGTTGTTTTCTAGGTTTTGTGTTCTGTTTTGATTTTAATTTTAAAAGATTTAGCCTCTCTCTGATAAGTAGGAATTCATGGAAACATTTGCATCCTTTGCAAATTTCACAGCTATCAGAAGTGGTAGTGTCTCATCTCTGTGACTTCCGTTTTTTGAGCAAATATCCAGAGAATTCTAGCTTAATATTAGCTTGGTACTTTTCTTCATAGTACACTTCATATGAAAGGGAATATTGAAAGGAATAGTTTAATGTTGCAGGCTGTAGGTAAACTATAGTCTGTCTACATTTACTTTGAGATTTGTAATGCAACTCTGTGGGGCTGTTCAACTTACATTAGTTAAAAGGGTTTGCTAGAAACTTTCTGTACCAAAGGTCTCCCTCTTCTGTCAATGAAAACTGGGGTAAGAGATGAGGTTTGTGAGTTGCATTTTGGAACAGCAGTATAGAATTAATACAACTAGTAAAGTCTACATTGTTGGGCTAAGCTGTTCAAAAAGCTCATAAATTTTTTTTTCGTACATGTGCTATGTTGATCTTTAATGTATTAGAGATTATGTAGTGGAAGTATCATATATTTGAGGGGAAAAATTAAATGGAATGACAGAAATAATTTGGTTTTGGTTTGGTTGTGTTTTGTTTCTTTTTTTAATTCCCATGTTTTGCAAATTGTAAAAATGATTATCCATAAAGTCCTAGGTGCAGAAAGCAATCAGCTATAGATCTCTTCTCTTTTTACTTCATGTCTTTTATAATTCTGAAAACAATTCCCTTCAAAAATACTACATTTGCAAAATTACTGCTATTAAAAGAACTTTTTGGACATTCACTGGTGTAAGATTTTTATGTCTTTGCTTGCTAATAAACATTAATTTCACTGAAATGATATTGTTCAGCCTTTAGTTGAGCCTAGGTTAAAATTTTGTTAAGTTTCAACCTTATCTGAAAGGTTATTAGTTTCTTGTATATTTTTTCTAGTCTTCTCTGAGCCACATGTGTAGGTCTGACCTAGCAGGTAGTCATACATCAGAAGAACACATGCTCTTAATTTAAGTGGTTTTATAGCAATGTTGTGTGGTACCCATTCTCAGTGTTGTGATGTGACAAATGAGCTAGACACTTATATTCTGCAAATGAGCAGGGCTGTCCTGCAAGGGACACAAACAAAATTTACCTGTTTCCCAGTGAATAAGGAGTGATTTCTTGAAGTCTTCCTGGAGAGGTAGCAAAACAGGTCTTGTTCAAGAACCATTATAGTCTTCCTGCTGTATGTCTGCTTTTGTTTGTGTTGTGTGGGAAAATAAATTCTTTCTTCCTGCTTTCAGACTGGATGCAGGATTTTTAAAAGAATTGTTTTATAAGCTTGTCAATTTTCAAGAGAAATCAGTACACAAAAAATATAATTAGGACAGAAACAATTAGGGGCTACTGCGGTGGTACAGTTTAAAATCCAGTTTATTATGCAATTAATTAATTAATATTTAAAAATATTGGAATTTTAGTTTACTCTTGCTAATTAGGTATTTTATTGTCCAGTCTATTAAGTAAGCTTTTCTGGTTTATACATTTTAAATTCTATAATTTTTCCAAATTAAAAACATCTACTGAAGGCTTTGCAAGAAATGAGAAGGATGAATAAGTAATGAATTAGCTTTCACAGGCTAGTTAAAAAAAAATTCTAACAATAGATCAAGAAAGTCTAAAGGAGAAAGGAATCCAGTACAGCTCTCATTTGTAAGGCGAATATTGATGAATAAGGCACCATCAGGAGTACATACTGAAAGGCCAAAAAATCAGAAAAGATGAGCAACTTTCCTATGTCTCTGAATCATGACTCATGACATACATTGTCTCGCAGTTTTATAGGGATGAACGGATGTACTTTGTTGATAGCTTGGTTCTTTTAAATTTTAATCAATACTAAACTATTTGATTAATGAATCCTGGGAGTTGAACTTTATCATCTTTGCCCACTTGTGGAGGAGAGATAGATTCTTTCTCAGGAGGAGGATGTGAAAAAACAAAACAAAACAACCATATAGAAGAGATACCTCTTCTGAGGTAATCTATGAAAATAGTTTTTATAGGGGTTTATTTGTTTTTTCTCCTGGGGATTTGTTGCTGCAGAGTTGGGAACTGGAAAAAAAACAGTAGAACACCTTTATAACCACTTCTGACAGATCTCACATTGTAACTATCAATTCATAACCTATTTTAAGATTGCTTTAGAATTTTGAGAAAGATAGTATTTTGGTACCAGATGTATCTTTATGTTATTAAGGATGCTATATTTGTGGGAACTGAGGGAAGGAGGGAAAAACAGATCCTGATGGTTATTGTTTGTAACATAGTCCATCAAGTAACTGTCTATATTCCTACTACTACCTTTGAGTAAGCAAAAGGAGGACAAACTAATTTATATATAATACGTTGTTTACCTGTTTACATGCTGGGTGTTGTAATTATGCTCAGTTACAGTATTTTGAATTGCATTTTTTAAAGTTTGCCAATAAAGACGTCCTAGGAGAGAATTAGCCTCTTGGTGAGTGGTGCTGGGCTCATGCAAATAGTATCTTCGAACACCTATTTGGGCATGTAACTCTGCTTTTGTCACTGAAACTACAGGTCAAAAAGTGTTCCTTATATTTTTAGCTGTTGATTAGTGGCCAGTGCTCTTTTTTAAAATGGTACTTGAGTGTAATTCTCTTGTGTTTTCATTCAACTGGAGAATTATGAAAATATTAGAGTTTGTTTTTCATTATGTGCTTTTTTGAGTGACTCAATGTATGAATGCATTTGTCAGTTAGATTATGAATATCATGCTTTATGCCTTATCTCAGCCTTATTTTTAAGGAATCTTTGTATTTTCCTTCAATTACACAAGTGTCAAGTCTCAGAGGGGAGCACAAGGCTCATGCTTCTGTTATTCATCACGATCTCCTGCCACACTGCAAGCATCCTGCACACTGGCAGCAAAAGACTGCTATCTCAGTACCATTCTGTCAGCCCACGTGTGAAGCATACTTGGGTAGAAAATGAAAGATTTGCAGATTAAAGAGACATGGGCATCAGGAGCTGGATAAGAGGCAGTAGGGCTGTTCAGAAGCACAGATAGCATCTTAGGCCACATCTCGCAGTTGCGGTACCTGTAGGACAGGGACATGAGTCTTACAGGAGCTGATACAGATGTATGCCTGTGTTATCACTAAACTGCATTGCCCATTCCCATTGCTTTGCATAATGCATGCACCTTCCACATTTGATTCTAGTATGCTTCAGAGAACTGCTTTTTGTGAAAGCCTGTCTTGTTGACTGCTACTTTAAAATTGAGCCGAGCATTAACATTCAACACTTGCAAAATAATACATTTATTCCATTAAAATGTCTCTGATGGAGACATGACCAGTTGTGTGATGAGAAGAAACAGGGAGGTAAGCTCTGATTCTGTTCATCCCAAGCCTTCAAATAATTTTGGAATTGTTAGGCTGTGCTTCCTTCTGGGTATTTGAATAGAGAAGTCCATGAAACTGCCCTCAGATGGAATTGGCTGTGGCAGTTTTGTTGTTCTGTCCTTCGTCTCTCTAGGAGGTTTCTTTCACCTGCCTTTTCAGGATGGTGCATCTTCCCAGTCACCTGTTTTGAAAAATTTGAATTAATTTTTTTGGGGTAGCTAGGCAAGAGGCTTCCCCCACTCTCCCCTTCCCATCCCCCTGCCCCAAGGGTGGAGGATGGGGGGGTTATTACAGTATCATGAAGCACAGTTTAACAGATAGACATAAAAATAAGAAATTAAATATTAGAATGTAGAAGTTGACTGTTATCTGTGTGCTTCAGCTTTTATTTGACCGGTCTAGGAAATATAAAAACTTCTAGAAGGAAATGGAACCTATGAAACAGCCACATTCTCTTTCAATACCTTTAGGAACAGATCAGAGGAAAAAGAGCAATTTCATACACTTTATCAATCTGTGAGATACTAAAAATATTTTGAGATTAGTTTGTGTATTAGTTGAGGCAGTTAAAAGACACTGAGTGAATATCATTCATTGGATCTATAGAGAGATACTAATGCTTCAGAAACTGCCCTCTCCATAGTCCACTTTTCTGTTATTTCAGTAACAAAACATGCAAAAAAAAAAAAATCTTAAATATATTTTAAAATATCTGATATATATTATGGCTGACAGCGTTTTCTGCCTAGGAGAAAAGAAGTGCCATTTGTTTAACTAATTAAAGATGATTTTTACCTCTAACAGCCTAAGAGACACTGGTGGTGAACAATCTCAGCTTTAAAGGTAGTCCAAATGAGGGTGGCTGAGTATAGAATGTACCTTCTGTTATAAAGCACAGTTTCTTTTGATCAGGCAATATACTTTTGAAAGTAAGAGATGAATGTTCTGTTTGTGTAACAGAATATAGTTGTATAATTGGAATGAGAGTCATTAAAAATGTATGTTGAACATTTTGATTTAGACGTTTGATTTTCTATGTGTGTTCCAAATCACTAATCTGCTATGCAGACCATGCTGGTAGGATAACTTCAACATTTATTGTAGCATTTTGAGATAATCCATAGGACATACCTTCAAAAATGTTGAGCTAAGCCTCAATTAAAGAGTAGAAAAAAAATACCATGGCCATTTGGAAGTCCTTTATTGGATATTTATGGAGTAAGCAGGCACCTTCTTTGGTGAGAACAATGCTCAGAAAAATGGCATTGCAGTAATTAAACATAGAAGGTTTGTCTCAGGTCAGCCTTAATTGCATATTACTGGTAGTGACTTTGAAATAATAATTCTTGATCTGAAATAGAAATTTCTCATAAATTTTATCATTTATATTTGTATAAGAACTATAACCTTGTAGTGGATGTGAAGGCTGCTTCTTTAGTGAATAATGATGAGTAACGATATATTTTTGATGGAATATAAAGGAACATCTTGAAAGCTGAAAGCAAATGCTAGTGTTTAGTTCTTGTCTTGAAGCTGGTTTTTGGTTGTTTTTTTTTTTTTTGTTTATTTCTTGCTTGGGTTTTTTGTGTTTTTTTTTTTGTTTTTGTTTTTAAAAATTTTTTAAATCAATTAGATTTTTTATCAAGCTTTTTCTTATTGAGTGCCATAAAACAAAGCTTTAGATAGGGGCAGAGGTTCAGGTGACTTGCTGCTGGGAATTCTGTGAATGTGACTGTTGCCCAGATAGTGATTTATTTATTTGTTTGTTTATTTATTTATTTTTATGATCAGATTCTTAAGTAGAATAAAAGTACCAATATCACTAATGGAATTTCCTAAATTGGATTTTTAAAAATTAAGTTCATTTATGCTTTTTGTTAATAAAAGATAGGAAGCTGTAATATTAAACATTTTTTCTGAAAAATATGACAGACCCAATTCTTTTCTGGTGTAACTGGTTGCATTTTAACAGCAGTAATGCCCATCTGCTTCTCAGCATTTCTTGGCAACTTCAGTGCACTACAAGTTACAAATGCATCAAATGATACTGCAAATTGTATAATTTTGGTTTACTGAAGTCCATATTGGAACACACTGTTCTAACAAACTGTAACTAGATATAATATGTATTTATTTTTTTTATGAGTTTGACGCTGAATTTTCTCAACATTTATGATTAAATAACAAATCTCTTAGAAACTTTGGCACTCAACACAGAAAAGTGGGCTATTTTAGAATGCATATATTAAATTGTAAAATACTATTTCATTGGGGTTGTGTCTTTAAAAATGGAATGTACTGTCCAGGTAGACACTTACTGTAATTCTGTTTATCATGATGAAAAATCAGATGCTGGAGGGTTTTTGCTATAATTATGTTGATCTTCCCATTTTTGAACAACTGATTCATAACTGTCATTTTGGTGGAAAACCCAGGAAAATAATTTGAGAGAGTAAAGACTGGAGAAAAAGAAAATGAACATTTTTTAAAAAACAAAACCCCAAACTATAGAAACTCTTTGGCCTGGCAGATTACTCAGTAGTTTGGAAACCATGTACATATATTTTTAGATACTTTTGATAGGGGTAGAAGAAAGGAGGTGATCTTGGTGTCATCAGGGAACAGAACAAGAGTCTGCTGTGGCAAACAAGTAGAGTGGAAACATGGAAGGGCTCTAGCATAAGAGTAATTAAAGATGCCATGCTTTTCTAATTATCTCAGATATTTGTTGTGCTGTAGGTTTTTGAACAAATAGGTGCAAAGAAAATAAGGAAGGAATTGTCCTGCTGCTGAGCAGAAAGGAAGGTTGTCAACAGGTGAAAGCATGAAAATGGAATCTTTGAATGTCTTTTTTTGCATAAATCCACACTGAATCCCCTTTGACTAGACAACGTATTTGACAGCAGTTGTAAGCAGGGTCTATTAGAGAATTCTGGAAACGTCAGGTTCAAAAGTCCACTTAGTTGAAGTATTAGGGAGGAGATAGTATTCTGCCTCTGTTATTTTACTTTGGCCGAGGCAACTACTTGTCACCACTCATGGAGGTGAGATACTGTGTGATGGAACATCAGTCTGAATAACCATTCTTATGTTGTAAAGGAAAACAAAATGAAATGTGAGATATAGCCTTTGCATATATGATGATAGAAGCTGGGTGGATGTTATAGTATCACAGGACAATTCAGCTTGCCAGAGTCCTCTGGAGGTCTCTAGTCCAGCCTCTTTAACAAGTCAAGGTCAGCTGTGATCAGATGCAGTTGCTCAATCTCAAAGGTTGGCAACAGTACAACCTGCTCGATTGCCTGATTTATGATGAAAAGGTGTTTCCTTATATCTGGTCTGAACCTCTCATTTCAATAAACCCCTGTTGTTTCTTGTCTTCCCCCCACACACTTTGGACAGCCTGGCTCCATCATCTTGATAACCTCCCTGTAGGTACTGGCAGGCTGCCGTTAGGTCCCCCCAAAAGCTGTCCCTGTGCAGGCTGAACAAACCTGGTTTCCTCAGCCTTTTCTCACTGGACAACTGCTCCAGCCCCCAACCTTTGTGGTGGCTCTCTGCTGAACTCGCTGCAGTTTATCAGTGTCTGTACTGAGGGCCTAAATCTGAGTGCAGTATTCCTGGTGTGATCTGACAGGCTCCGAGGGAGCACTGTTGGCTGCTCTGCAGCCTGGACACAGCTTCATGGTGTAGACCAGAAGTAACATAGCAAGTACATTGCAGAAGGATAGCTTTTCGGTTAAACATGGGGAAAAAAAAAAAATTTCTCATGTGAGAAAAGCAAACCATTTTGAGTTAACTCTCTGAAGACACTGGGAAGTATCCATCACTGAAGATCTTCTACTGGTTAGAAAAACATCTTCCAGGAATGTAATAGGAATACGTGAGCTTGCTTGGGAGGGAAGAAGCTCTAGGTGATCACATGAAGCCTGTTCAAGTCCTGTGATTTCACAATAGTCTGAACAGGAACACAAACCCCCACATTTTCTTTCTAAATATTAGTAACTGTTTAAGCTAACATTGCATGAAATAATTATATTTATATGAATGAACATAGCCCTACATACCATAAGCTGTAGAAATGAAAACAGAGGAAAAAATATGAGCATATGTGTCACCATTTCTCTTCTGCATTCCATTTCAACCTCTATATCTTAAACTGATGAAGTATTAAAGATCAGTTCTCATACAAGGCTTCTTGAGCAGTACTGTTTTACATTTCTCACAGTTAATAATTTCTGTCTCTTCTTTGATTGTTGTTATATTGTTCTTTGGTTATGATATATAAAGTGTTACCATATCACTGACAGTTCAAAGAAGAAATGGCTGATGCAACTAGTAGTCCTAGAAATTACCACTTGTACTTCTTTGCTGTTTCTCTTCATGACCTGCCTTTTAAAGACTTATTTCAGAATCAGATTGGTTATATTGTCATATTATTAAATCTTGTTTGAGTTAATAACCTGTAATGCAGTGAGCATGTTTTAAATTGTACACATGATTATAATAAAGAGTACAAGTATCATGGTGATCAAATAAAATTAAATTATATGCTGGGCTTCTACATGACTGTGTAATTACTGCATTTTTAAATTTTTATTACAAAGCAATAAATAAACTTTATTAGAAATCTTTATTAGTAATTAGGAGCAATCCATCTTGTCATTTGTGTCTATTTAAGTGATAGACTTTAGAATACTCAGAACCTGTATTTGTATCAAAAGTAGAAATTATGTATGATATGTAGGAGTGATACTTTAACATGGTGTTTGTCTCTGAGGAAGCAGAAATCTGCCCTGGAAAGACTTTTCTTCCTCCCATAGCCCCAGCCAAAATGCAAATCAAAAGACGTCTGTCCCATGAGTGTATGTGTTCTGATGTGTTTGGCGAGTATGTGTCAGGTGTAGTGAGGACCGGGTTTTATACAGCTTCCACTGCGAGAGCAACATACATACATTAGTGGTTTTGTTTAGGTGAACATTAGGTAGCAATATCAAAATAATAAAAATGGAACATAACAATAAAAATGTGTTTAACACCTCATTTATTTCTCTGCTCACCACATAAATAATTCAAGTTAATCAGTACAAGATACTTTTTTCTCAAAGTCTTGAGAATCCTTTAGTTTGAAGAAACATTGATAGACAATTGCTTCTGCTATACTTGTGTTCTCAGAAACACTTTAGTATGAGTATGTCTGAAAACTTTCCTACTTGCCATTTGTATGTTTAAAAGGGACAAATAAATTAATTAAAAGATAGAATTTCTGCTTTTGGAGATTTAATACACTTCTCTAGACTTTAAGCTCTTAAGAATTAGTGCAAAGGTAAAACTCTAAGTATGCTATGTATCTGAACAATTGTTTTTGCATGAATAATCTTGCTGAATATATATACTATATATTTATGCTTGTTTGATATTATATATGTATTTACCTGAGCGTACTGTTGATGTTACTGAAAAAGTGAGTAATTCACATCCAATACTATTACAGAATCTTGGTAAAATACAAAACCAAACAAGTAGGAATTAACTTCAGGATGCATTGTATATTGACATATCTATTGATTCAGAATTTCTGCATATTACTTATTTTATTAGAATAAAACGTGGAATTAAGGTAGCTACTGTGATGTGAGATTAATCCAATTAAAACCAGAGAATATTTACGGTAAAGCAAAATTAAAAAAAAAAAAAAAAAGGAAGGTGCAATGACTGCTTTCTGCAGCTTTCTGATACTCTCTTCTTGTAACTGGTATCTATAGCTGTGTATAAATGAGACTGTTAGGACTGTAAATATACTTTTTCTCTCTGACATGTTTCCTGCTGGTTGCTTGGTTACCAGTACTTTGCCACTCATACATACAAGATATTAGCTTATTCTTCTGTCTTCACACGCAGCTTTAATGAGAAGATACATGATCAAAATTCATGGTTTTATTTCTCTGCATCTAGCTATTTAAGAGTTAAATGCCTTATTGTCCTAGAATATTTAAAATTAATTATGTATAATTTAGTGGCTTCATAGGGAAGAATAGGATATTATACTATATATGTATGTCTTTCAGGGGTTTTTTGTTTTTAAATATTGAAACATCAGAGAAAATCTTGGGGATGAGGGCTTTTGCATATTATCTCTTCTAGCATTTCAGTTTTTTAATGGCTTATAAAAATAATAAAATACATTTGGGATGGTGAAAGAGTAAAGCTAGATGAAACTCTTAAAAATTACCAATATTTCTTTTGACACACAGTGGAAAAAAACAGTTTTGAATGTCCTGTTTAGACAGTCAAAAGAGAATTCTGTTCTTTCAGATTTTAATCTCACACAATATTATGATTTCAGATAGTTGTTTTTCTATTTGCAGATTCCTCCTGACTTATGCACAAAAAAAGTCTTGCATATCGTTTAATGAAGTTACTACAATTTTTGCAGAATTTTTATTGACAAAGGTATATCTGTTAATTTTTATCAATTTGACAATGTGTCCATACCTTAAAACGTTTTCTTTCCCTTTTAAAATATGTGTGTGTTAATTTGCGTTCACATCTACACACCAACCAGAACAGACAAGTAACTTCCTCCCTCCATGTTGTTATATTGTGCCCTCCCATCCGCCTTTTTTTGGGTGTGTGTCTTTGTTCTGAATGTGTTTAAATAGCTGAAGGAAATAGGTGCTATCCTGAAAAATATGAGTGGTTTATTCTTGTTTCTTACTTCTGTGTTTGTTTGAAAAGATATTTCATGTTCAGTTGAATCCCTACAAGATGGCCAGACTCTGCATTACTCTCCTAGTTAGGAATTGTTGTTGGTATGAAGGGTCACACCCAGGAGGTATGCTTCCATATGGACTAATTTCCCATGTACTAGAGCCATCAAAAGCTATGTTGAGAACTATGTTGATATTTTCTGCTTTTGGGAATTCTATCCTTTGTAAAGATTTAATTATGTTTCTTAAAACTGACCTTATGCAACCTGTGCGACCCTCTTTTTTTCATTTCACCTGTAGCCATTCTTTACTAGTTGCAATGAAAGAACTGAATGACTTACTGTAAACTGTCAGCATTACCTTTCCCAATGGTGGTGATCTTTGCCATTTCTCCTCTAACTTATCCACAGTATATTGCTAGTGTCAGGATCATTACATAATGACATATAATATTTTAGGTATTTCTATCTTATCTGTTATCACGGTACTTGGTAGCTTTCTAGCTTTCAATTAAGTGAAGTAAGGAGTTAAAGAATGCAGATTAATATATGCTTTATATTTATTTAACTGCCTGTTTTTATTTTTTTCCTCATATTTCCATGGATAGCCATGGAAGTAGGAAACTGAATTAATGGATCATTACTGAATAGATGAACACAAACATGGTCATGTTCCCTTATCTGGTCTCTTCCTCCCCTCCCTGCCCCCGCTTCCATCCTCATCCACCCCCCCACTTGCCTCCCTCTTCCCACCTCCCCACAACCCCCCAACCCCGCTCCCCCACCCCCCCCAAAAAAAGACAGGAGGATTCATATTTGATTTGTAAATAGTGTACCTGAGTCAAAAAGGCAAAGGTGTAAACAAATTGAGAACATTCTTTAATGTCAGTTGAAGGCATGTTAATAGAATTATTATAACTTGAGAAGTCCAGGTTTTTTAAATCAGTCTTCAATGCACTGAATTGTGCTTTCTTAAAATACTTGTTTCTGTAAATCTTAATATTGGATGCCATGTTATAATTTCATGAATGTTAACTGATGTGTTACAAGCGTGCCATTTTACAGTAATTTTTATAGTGAGTATGGCTTGGGTTATCAGCTGTTGGAAGAGTAATGCCATAGTGATGTCTTCTGAAAAAGAAGTTCACTAATGAAAATTATATTCAGATAAGATTGCATATTTAACTCCTCAGAGTACAAACTTCTTAAAGCAATTTTAAAAAGGCAATATCAAAATGTATTTTGTTATAAAGGAAAAAGTAATAGATCTTCATATTCCAACCTATTTTTGACAAGTCTTTGGGTATTAGTACATCTCTTGTAAAAGTGTACAGAAATCTGTAAATGTTTTATCTACTTTATATGGTTAAATTATGTACATGCACATGGGTGTATGTAAAAGATATTTAAAAGTTGATCTACACTTTAATTGCCAATAGTTAGGCCTGTGACTTTTTTTTTCCAAGTTATAAACTTTAAATGCTCCCTTATTTCATACTTATCTTCTTTTGAAGGTTTTAGTGCAGATGTGTTTATGACACTACTTTCAAAAATTAGTCCCATTTTGAGACTTTCAAAACACCCAATAACTTGCTGTTCTTTTCCAAATTCCATTTCCAAAGGTATGCTCCCCCTCATCTTTCACCCCCTAAATACTTAGATACACTGAATTAATGGCAGTAGAAAAGTAAATGCAGGAAAAACAACATTTCAGACTCTCAAAATATCTTCTTAAAAGGTACACTTTTTGCTAAATCTGCTCTAATATATACTACACATTAAAAAATTTGCATTTGTAAAGTGCTTGTAAAAATCTGCACAAAAGGTCACTAATCGTTTTAGGAGAAACAGAATATAATACATTTCTGTTAAGTGCATTTTCTTCTGTTTTCCTTAATTTTTTTTTCTTTGTCTTTTTTAAAAAGTGTTTCTTCAACAGCTAAAACAATTTGAACTTTTCTTAGCCTAAACCTTATACTGTTACTGTTCTGCTTTTCTTATGGTTACATATATTAGCCTAGGACCATAAAAAGAATCTCTACTTAGGTCTTCCAGAGTGAAAGACTATCACAGGTATGAAGCAATACTTGCACAGTGGACAAACTTAATTTTCTTGGGTTTTCTACTTATCTTTAGTGAAAAATGGTATGCATTCAAGAACCCAAAGCATTGCTGAATGCACAAATGGATTAGGATTATAAAGTTTCATTGCCATGCAACATAAAAGGTTACCTTTTCTTTTTAGAGTGCATCAGGAAAGCTAGGAAATTCTCTAAAATAAAATGAAGTAATGCTTAAACTCCGTTCTAGATTCTTTCTAGGATAAAATAATGCAGGATGGTTTTTGGAGAAGAGGAAAGATGGCTTCTGCATAAGCGTGAAAAATACTAATAATATTGTGAATTCCTACTGCATCATGCTAAAACTTTAAATTGAATAAAAAAATACTCTTCTCATTACTTATGAGACAACAGTAAAATTATTGTATTATTACCTCTGACATTTTTAGTTTTAGATAATGTTTTCAGAAAAAGAGAACAAATGTCAATGCAGTTCCTTCTACTGGCTCTGGTTTCTTCTACTTTGTTATTTCCCCCCCATATTTTAGCTATCTGCTTTAGATTTTCCAGTGCTAACATTTTCAGTCCTAACATTAATGTAGATAAATGTACAGGTTGAAGTTTAAAAAGGTTTTGTGAGGTAATTATTTTATAAAGTGACTTCTCTTCCTTTCTGGAAGATTATGTGTACAATAGATGAACTATGCCTGTAATCTGATAATTTCTTTTGAAGCTACCAGCATCATTCTGATTTTTGGACTATTGCAATTAACTGCCTTAAAGGGAGAAAAAAAATTCTTATATTTAACTTCACAAATACCAGTCTTTACTTTTTAATGAAATTCAGTTATCTCTCTGTTTCAGTAAATCTAGTTTAAACTCTTTATATTCTAAAGATAACACCAGTAGTAAAACTCTGGAATTATTTAATTCACATAGTAGACTTCTTGTATGTCATGCTAACTAAACTGTACAAACATGTGTGGAATGTGTCTACTTACTGTTTCTTAAGAAGCTGTCCATTTGACACTTAAGAAGTGTCAAATACTGTGAGTGGTTTTATGATGTGTGAAAATGAAGGGCGCACAGCAAAAAACTGTTGCTTTCTTTTTGTAGTATCTAAAACCAAAGACAGATGACTGTCCAGTGGAAGAAAGTAGCTTGCAATAAAATGAAATTATATTAAATAAGGTGTATTGCAAATTGGGAGGGTATATAATGGTTTGTTAGGCTATTCAGCACCTTCCTAACACTATTCAATTTGGGTAAGCTTCATTGCTCAGGGTCTATGTCAATCAAGACTATGACAGCTACTGCTTGATCTTTTGTATGCTGGAATTGTTTGTCTTTTTGTGAATTGGATCGAGAACCTCTAGCTTATTTAAGTACATGCCCTTATTGAAGGATTCGGGGGTCAGGGTCCAAATTGGCAACGCTCTCACCATTGCAACCAACCAGGGAATAAACGAGGCCAACCAGAGCAGCGACAAATGTTCCTTTACTGCCTCCCAAGATGTGAACCAGACCCACCACCTCAAGTGTATGTATACATGCATGCAGCCTGGGGAGCAAACAGGAAGAACTGGAGCTCTGTGGCCAGTCAGAGAGTTTTGATTTCATAGGAATAACTGAAACATGGTGGGACAACTCACATGACTGGAGGATTGCAGTGGATGGCTATAGGCTGTTTTTTAAAGACAGGCAGAGAAGATGCAGAGGAGTCATGCTCCATGTTAAGGAGAAACTTGAATGTATAGAAATCAACTATGGCAAATGTGGAAGCCCTATTGAATGCCTCTGTGTCAAGATCAGAGGGGTCATCTCCAAGGGGGAACTTACAGTAGGCATCTGCTACAAACCTCCAAACCAAGATGATGCTAATGAAGCAATATTTGGCTCACTTGAGCAAGCTTTGGGTCAACAGAACCTGGTTCTTATGGGTGACTTCAACTGTCCAGACATTCGTTGGAAGAACAACACAGCAGCTCAGACATAATCCCTCAAGTTCCCGGAATGCATAGAAGACTGCGACCTCATGCAAGTGTTAGATGTGCCAACCAGGAATGAGGCACTTCTGGGCTTGCTACTCACAAACCAAGAAAACCTGCTTTGTAATATCTGCATTAGTGATAGCCTTGGCTGCAGTGATCACAATATTGTGGAGTTTGGTATTTTGCTGAGCACACTGAAGGTTAGTATTAAGACAAAGGTTTTAGATTTTAGAAGAGCAAACTTCAGTTCACTCAGAGCTCAGGTGGGAGGGATTCTGTGAGAAACTTCTATGGAGGATAAAGGAGCTCATGAGTGCTGGGAGGTTTTTGAGAATGCTTTCCTGTAAGCACAGAAACAGTTCATCCCCTTTAAAGGTATGGGGATGGTAAGGGGAAGGTAAAGGTAAGGGCAGAACAAGAGACCCTCTTGGCTAAACTGTGAGCTTCCGAGTTGGCTCAAAACCAAGAGAGAAGTGTACAAGAGATGGAAAAGCAGAAGACTGCGCATTAAGAACTACAAACCTGACAAACCTGATCACCTTCTGTGACAAAGTAACCTGCTCAGTTGATGTGGGGTAAGTGGTGTGTAAGTAATTGTCTGCTTGGATTTGTCCAAGGCTTTTGATATGGTTCCCCACAGCCTCCTCCCAGAGGAACCGATATGTTACAGTCTAGACAAGTGGTCTGTGCAGTGAGTGGGGAGCTGGCTGACAGGCCACATCCAGAGGGTGGTGGTAAATAGCTCCTTTTCAAACTGACAACCTGTTACAAGTGGGGTCCCCCAGGGATCAATATCGGTCCCAATGCTGTTTAATATCTTCAAGTGATCTGGATGATGGGATCAAGTATACCCTAATGACGGTTGACTTTGGAAGGGAGAGCCACCCTGCAGGACAACCTGGATAGGCTGGAAGAGTGGGCTAACAAGAACCTTACGAAATTCAACAAGGACAAGTGTAAGGTCTTGCACCTGGGAAGACATAATCCAGGAGTGCAGCACAGGCTGGGATCTACCTATCAGGGGAGCAGCTCTGGGGAAAGGGACCTGGAGGTCCTGGTAGACAAGCAGCTCAATATGAGTGAACAGTGTGCTGCAGTGGCAAAGCAAGCCAATGGGATGCTGGTTTGCATCAACAAGGGCGTCATCAGCAGAGATAGAGTGATTATCCCACTGTACTCAGTGCTTGTTAGGCCACATCTGGAATACTGTGCTCAGTTTTGATCTCTGCTATAAAAAAAAAGATGTGGACAGGCTGGAGAGAGGGTCCAGAGGGCCACAAAGGTGATCAAGGGACTGGGAAACCTGCTATGTGAGGAAAGGCTGGGAGAACTGGGTTTGATCAGCCTTGAGAAGAGAAGGCTTAGGGGAGACCTTATCACCATGTTCCAGTATTTAAAGGGTGACTACAAAAGAAGATGGAGACTCCCTTTTTACAAGGAATCACATGGAAAAGACAAGGGGTAGTGGGTAGAAGTTAATTCTAGGAAGATTCCAATTGGACACAAGAGGAAAATTTTTCACAATGAGAACAATCAGCAACTGGAATAATCTCCCCAGGGAAGTGGTGGATTTCCTACTATTCAGCCCTCATAAGATTCAGCTGGACAGGATGCTGGGACATCTTGTCTAGATTGTGCTTTTGCCAGAAAGGTTGAACCAGATGATCCTTGAGGTCCCTTTCAACCTGGTATTCTCTTGATTCATGTACAAATCAGGTAGTGACAGTTGTGGGATATCTGGTCTTGCATATAGAGCCATAAGAAATCTGGAGGTGAAATCTTCACTTTCAGTTTTTAATCTTCTCATCTGCCTGGTCTCTCCATACCAGAGGGTTCCAGCATTATTACTAGCTTCTGATGGTTTCTCAGGTAGTCTAAATAAGAAGTTTCCAAACCACAATGTGTGTTTGTGTGCATGTCAAATGACACAGAAGCTACTTCAAGATGATGTTTAAAAATTAAGAATTATCTAACTTGCATGTTTTTCCAAAGGAAATTATAAGCAGTTCTGGTATTATGTGCCCCATCCCCAGCTCTATGCAGACCGGAAGAAAACCCATGGACTGCCACTGCTTGCCGCCCCAACAGGAGAAGCAGCAGTGGAGACTCATCTTCTTTCCCCATGAGCATGGGCTGCTTAAAATTGTGCTGGAAAGGCTATGTAAATTCTAACCTTAAAGGATGAATAATCTTTCATTATTATTTTTGAATCCTTTTCTTTCATAAAGTAGCTTGGTACTAAAAAGTCAAATAGTTGAAAGTTTCTACAAAAATTGCAAATATTTCCTCTTACATCACTTTCAGCAGCCGTTAGGGAATGGGATTGTGTCTTCAGTAATGGAGCTGGAGGCAGGTATTGTTTTGGAGCTTTATGGCAATCTATGTGTATATTGACATCTGCTGTTCTTTAATTGCTGTTGTTTATTCAATTACAAACAACATGATTTCTTACAACTAATCCCATCCCAACATACTATTGGTAGCATATTAAATTTTGAGGAAAATTTGCTCATGAAAATGGTGCAGATTTTCTAAATGAACTAAGTTAAGCCTATTTAATAAGAGCAATAAGATAAAAAGCCCTCAGGAATAGTAGCTTGAGATGAATTAAGCTTTTACTTGGAGTTCCTTACTTTACAATTCTTAGAGGTCTCAAAATGCCGTCTCCAGTGTTTTTCAACAGTGAAAGGCAGAATGTTGCTTTAAAAAATGCCAGCTCATCAGAGTAAAGAGCAGTTAGCCTAAAGGCAGGGGGGAGACTGAAGTGAACATAAAGGCTTCTTCCTTTCCTCCAGTTCCTCAGTTTAGTTTCAGTGTTGTCGTCTGTGTTCAGGTAAACGGTTCACTGAAATTCTGATCTTAATGAAGTTGGAGAAACAGAAAATTCACATCATGGTTTTGGTATTAATTTTTAATGCTAGCTTTATCTTCAGATTTTGGAACATGTTTGCATGGCTGTTCATGGTTATGAGTGACTGTATCCTAAAGATACACATAGAACGAACTGTGTCTATGTTACTCTTATTTTTAAACTTTCCTGGTGTGTCTTGATACTTTGTATATGTCTAACAGGGTAGTGGTGAAATTCTCCTATAGATTTAGTTTTCTATGTCTAAGGTGGCTTAAATATCAGAGGCTCCTTTTAAGGAGTGAAGTAGATAGTTTTAAAATTAAATGTTCCCTTTTGCAGACCTTAATTTCAATGTTAATGATGATAATAATGGAAATAATCAGTTCCATTACCTCTGTCCCCATTACAGTCTTAAGAAAAATCTATGTCACTAATTTGTTTATATAATGCATTTTGCAAACTAATTTACTAGATGCAGTAGTACAAATAATTTTTTATAGATTAAAGGACAGGTTCTGCCACCTTCATTCGTGTTAAGTTGTACCCTATTTTGCAAGCAATTATTTTGGTTTTAATAGGACCACTGTAAGGGTAGAATTTGACTGAAGTAGAACCTATTTGTTTCCCTTGGGATTTAGTTGTATAGTTTTAAATTCATTGTACCAGTTTATGCTCCCTCATATAAGTAGCTGTATGTAATTAATGGAGGCACGAGTTTGTTAGGAAATATAATCATCTCATTTTCTGAGATTGCCTTTCAGCTTGATTATAGCCTCTCTATTTCTCCCCAGTAGATACTGTTTCTTCGTTTACATGTAGAAGAATAGAATATGTGTGTCAAAAGGCCTTGACAGTAAAAGAATCTGAAAGAGGTAAAAGAGGTTTATTGAACAGTCAGGTACGAACTGTACATCAATCAAGTAAGGCAATGCTAGCAAATTTTCTGGCCCTCCTCCCCATATTTTATTATTTATTTTATAATAGCATCTATATACTTCTCAGTAAGATGAACTGGAAGATAAATTCCTTTCCCCGAAGACCTTATAAACTAGGTATTCAGAAATGTAGTATGTTAAAGTTCCTACCAAACTTGGCAAGTAACCAGGAAATACAATGTTTAACAATTAAATTAGAAAGTAAATGGGCATTAAGATGTCAGAAAAATTGTTGTTTTTCTGTGATTTAAATGAAAATTTTTATGAAGGTTATAACCTTTGTCTGTCATATCTTAATGATTTCATTTTGGAAAGTCATTAACATGAATCAGAATAAGCAGAAGACTGTGTAGTCAGCCCAAGATTTGACAGTGACAAGGAAATTTTTTAATAATGCCATGAGATAGTACTCTGATAACAAAAAGGGTCTTTTCTGAAAGCTCTTCTTAAAAACAGGTTTTCCCATGGGCAGGAGAACTAATAAGTTTATTTTTTTTATAGTTTGTTTCTGCAAGCTCTTTTCTCCGTGCCTAGCTTTTTGTCCGGACAATTGTCAGTCCATGCTGTTACTGGTTTAGACTTCCAGATTTGCTGATTGCCCTGCTGGTTGCTGCATTTTTTTGGATGAATAAGAGGATGAGTTTTAATGGTCATTCATTTGATAAACACAGTCAAGGGCTGCTCTTTAGCTGATGAGTGTTGGTCACAAAACTTGGACTTTCATATGTTCAAAAGCTTCACCTGCTGTTATATTTAACTGAAATTTGCCAAATAGATCAAGTAGGTAGACAAATGGTATATCTCATGAAACGTTTCCTTAAGAATTATTCTTTTAAGTAACTAAATATGTCCCCAAATGAACTAACTCAGTGTATGTTCTCATATGCGTTTGGTGGGTTTTTTATTGTTACATTTTTGTATGGTCATTAAACATGTTGCACATACATGTACATATAATTTTAATATGCTATTTTTCATATTCCTTTAAAATGATTTCTTGCTGAAGGATCAATATCCTCTGAAAACAAGTTTTTGTATGAATTGGTTATTGCTTATTGAAGCAGTGTAAATAGTTTTAGTCACTTAAAGTATCCCAAAGGCTGTAAAGGAAGAAAATGTCACAGATATTTTAGGAATAGTAGGGTGGATGGTCCTAATCATATGATTAGTACAGCAATCTATTCCAGACATGGATGCAGTTAATTACAGCAGAAGATATTTTCATTTTATCCGGGATTGGTAGAAGATACTCTTCCTTTCTTTTACATCTCACTTCAGTCCTGTAGTAACTTCAACTCTTCTGTTTGTTTATAAATTCCAAGTTATTTTCATTCTTTTGTGTGAGGATAAACTTAGGAGAATGTCAGTCATTTATGGACTTGTATTTTTCACACTCGTTAGCTAATGTTATCCTAGAAATAATACACAGTCTTGTGAATCTGAGAGAAAAGAACCCATCTATCGTAATTTCTCTGCAAAGATTTAGATACTGAGGTGGCCATGTTATATGAAGCACCTGCATGCCATAGCCTTGTTCTGTCCAAACGCAGAACTAACATCAACAAAACGTTATTAAATGTATTTGGTAGTTGTTGTGTCCTCCAAGTGCTTATCTAGATGTTTTTATTTTTAACTACTCTTGATTCAGCCAATGAAGATATGTGGGGCTTAGAGGCTGGGAGGAAGGAAAATAAAACTTTTAAAAAGCCTAAAAGGAATGTCTGCGTTAGAATTTTTCTGTCTGAATTAGAATGTCATTTGAAGGCTCACCTTTTTATGATTTAATAGAATAGCATTTATAAATCACTGAAAGCTTTTGTTGTTTTGTTACTGGAGAAGGATGAGGATACAGCAGTGAGGGATACCTTAATTATTTTCTTTACTAGCACCAGCAAATGAAAATGCTAGATTCTTGCCAGCTTTTAATAAACAACTTAGTAGAACTTGAATTTTGGAAGAGGATAGGCATGACACAGTATGCAAAAGTACAAGCATTATTTCCAGCTCTACTCCTGTATTACTGTAAAATAATTGAAAAAATATTGCTTATTTATTAATAAATACTGGAATACTTAATTCTAGATTTTTAATACTCTGTTTTGAGGCTGTTATGAAATATAACAGAAATTAAGGTGTAAGAAGGTTTCCATTTTCCTTTATGCTTTCCTCTACCAGCAGTTAATAAACTAGATCATTGGTACTTAGATACAGAATGCCGGTAACTAATAAGGATAGCATGACAGTGCAAATGAAAACTCTGAACATAATGATCCTGATCTTTTGTCAAGATAGAACAATCTTGTCGTGTTAAATTATAATTTGCTGGTTAACTGTCCTTTCCAGTCATCCATTTTATCAACTTATGAAAACAGCAGCACTTAGTTACTTCACTAATTACTCTCTTCTTTTTTGATAGAATCGCTGCTGTTGAGCTCAATTTTTGATTAGCAGCGCAAGAAATAGGCTGAGGGCTCTTCATGTATAGAAAATTATCACATTTGTTGCTATATAATAAAAATCCCAAGGGCTTGTTTTGTTTTGGGTTTTTTGTTTGTTTGCTAGGCATAGAATTTTAATATTTTCTCCTACTCAGGTTTTATAGAGATTTTTGGTGGTTTTTTTTGGTGGTTTTGTGTTGTTTTTTTTTTGTTTTTTTTTTTTTTACCTTGATGCATTTATACATAATCGATGCATTGACTTTTAGTGAGTGTTCATCTTTTTTGAGTAGATTTATATTAGAGAGGAGCATAGACTGCTGTCTGCCTCTCAAATTCAGTTGATATTGGACTTTGTATCCAATTCCTATATATTGACACATAGACATGCACATATGCATATTCCTACCATAGGCTTTATTTCTTTGGGAGACCAGGTTAACACCTATGTCAGTGCAGTGGAAAATAAAAAATTATTCCTGTGGTTGAAAATGAAGAGAGTTATTCCAGGGGGAGCACAGTCTTGACAATTTGTGTTTGAGAATGCAATTAGAACAGGGAGCAGCAAGGGAGTTGCACAAGAAATTCATGTTACTGTAGCGAAAGTAAGATGTGCTATCTAGGATTTTTAAAGAGAGAGAAAGCTAAAAAGCTGAAACAAAACGTTTATTTAGAATTGGACATCACATCTTTTACTCTTTTTTTAGTGATGAAACAGGACTATTTGTGGTATCTGTCCCTCACTGGTAGAAATGAGCATTACATGCTTGTTTTGGATTTTTTGACAAATTTGACTTCACAGATGGTTCCTCACCTCCAACCTTTGTTTTATACTTAAAATTAGTACTTTGATTAGATCTTAAAATTATTCCAATGCTATATAGCCAGTTATGACTGATTGCCTTACTGCTGAAGTTGGAGAGATCCTCAGTCTCTCCAGAGGTTTTGTTTTGAATGTCAGTGAACAACTGTTTAGTTAATGAAATATTGCCTTTGAAGTCTTGACTATGGTCAGTGAGGCAACTGGACTTTTAGACATGGAACAAGCTAGAAAAATGATACAATCTCATATAACTGTCTTAAAACTGTACAAACTGTCTTAAAACTCTACATGTATATACACATACCATGTATTTTGAGGAGAGGAATTACAGACAGTGCAGAGAATAAAAACCACAAAATACTAAAAATTCAGGATAAAAGTTAGTTTTAAGGGAGAGTTCTGCCACAGTTACAGAAAGACTGCTGTCCTTAGCAAGTATTTTATAGAGCTTCTGGTATTTTAAGAGTTGGTAGGTCTTGTAATATAGTCTATTAGGTAGACTTTATAAATATTAGGGTAAGACTACTGTGTGACAGCACAAGCACTTTGCATCCTTTCAGTTATAAATACTTTTATCCATGTGTAGCCATGTAACTTCTGCAGCACCACAGCTGATATTATGCAATTTAATTTACTTACTAAAGTACATAATATTTTAATAAGGCCTTTGATTTTCCACGTGTGCAGTATTTGTATTATGGAAGTGGAATACTTCAGGGTAAAGTGTTTTTAGAATGTGTCTTTGTTTTAGCACAAGTATCTGTG
Source organism: Tyto alba (assembly GCF_018691265.1). Lineage (NCBI taxonomy): Eukaryota > Metazoa > Chordata > Aves > Strigiformes > Tytonidae > Tyto > Tyto alba. Next base: position 14,136,390 of record NW_024881280.1, read on the forward strand.
CCAGCCTACACACAGATACTTAGAGCTGTTTAATAATTGCTTTCTCCCGTGAGGCTCCTTGGCACTGAAATAAGGACCAGCATGGTTAACCCTCATTAAAACAAATAGATTAATTTCTTACTGAAATGAAAGACCTCTTTTTAATCATTCAGCTTCGTGCTATTTAGGAAAATGTTCAATTATTAAAAGGCTGATGTAATTTAATGGACTAGAAAGACTGCACTTCATTAAATTATATGAAATGCCATTTTTTTTCTTGATACACAAATTATTCACCTTATATTTCTCAAAATAAGCTGTCACCTTATTGTTTGATGCAATTTAAATCTTAAATTTGACCAATAACGTTTGAAAATTAAAATACTTCCTCTGTAAAGTACTCATAAAAACAGTAGTGAGTACTTTCATGAATCTGAGTCTTTTAACTTCACAAGCAATGCTTCTTGTGAAGTAGAAGTGCAGTCTGCTTCCTTATTGATACAAATTAGGAAACGTGAACTGTAGGCACCTCAGTAAAGCAGCAAGAACAAGAGGAGACGGTTACCTCTATGGATGGGGCTGCCCACAGCCGGGCTCCGCATGGTCTGGGTGTGAGCCTGCTGCACTCCAGAAGCCATGTGAGCAAATGAAAGATGTTGACCCTGCGTTCTGAATGTGTGTTGTTACTGCTTTGTTGTCATCTTTTTTGTCAGCTGAATGCTTCACCTGAATTTTGACTTTAAATAACACTGAATCTAATCAATTGTTTATTGTAATCTGAGGCTTAAATCAGAGGAATACCAGAGAAATAAAAAATATCTAACAGTAAACAAAGCCAAATGAAATGAATGTTTGGTGTTGAGTTTTACTTACATGGTTTCAGTTTACAGGGTAAGCATGATTTTTCATTCTCTGGAAAGGTTTCATATGATCACACTATGCTTTCTGCAGGTATGTACAGAAGAAGATCTCTGAGCTGTCTTACTTGCATGGTGTAGATGCATCTATGCTAGTGTTTTAGTTTGGGTAAAGAAATGCAGTTCTGAAGTGAATCTCACCATTATCCCACCTTACTGTGATTTGGTTCATACCACACGTTTTATTTCCAGTGTGTTTAATTTAACAGATAGAAACTATTCATGAGAAAAAATTGTTTTAGCCACATTGTTCCCAAATCTGATGCTTTTAGGTTTGAGGACGTTCTAATTTCAACAGGTTTACTGTATTTGTTTACATATCTCAGGAAGTTTGTGCTTTGTTTTGGTTTTGTATGAGGCTTATCTATAGACTTAGGCAAGTTTTGTTAGTTATCTGGTTGTGTCTTATACAGAGATATGATGCTTACTTTCTTCAGCTACATCATTTTTAAACCAAAGCTGCTTGCCTCTTCCACATGTAGACAGTTGGCTTAAATCTATTCTTTTTCTAGGAGTGGACTTCTACCTCATTTGACATCTTGAGCTGTCTTTTTAAAAAAGATGATTCTCTTTAAAAATAAGACTCTCCTGACTATAATAGGATGCCTGCCTGTACAATTTTATTTATTATTTAATTTCAGGGTGGCTGACTGATTAGTGTATTTTATGATGGAAAATTCTTATAAATAAAACAAAAATTAATCAATTTGGCATCACAGAAATGTATGAGGTATCACAGAGGTAATTACAAGAATATAGACTTGATGGCAAATATTTTAAATTATTTTTACTTGCTATCTGTCATAAGGTTTCAAGCTTCTCAGTAAATGGTGGGTTTATATTGTTTTCTCTTTCATTTCAGCTCTAAACTGTGTACTAGTGGCTCTGCTGACTTTCTGTGCAAGTTCCAGTCATTCTGAGATGATGATGTATTTTGAAGTGAAAAGAGAAGGAATACTGCAACAATGTTGATTTTTAATATAATCTTGATAATAATATGAGGGTGCTCTAGGTTAATTTAGAAAATGTCTGATTTTTTTTGTTTGTTTGTTTTTTTGTTTTAAATCATTCACTGTTTTGGTTGAGTCATGGAGCTTCTTATTTTAGTTGTAGGGACAGAAAGCTGTTGAGAAACAAATTTAATTGAAAAAGGATAAACAGTTTTTGCAGAATGATTAACAAGCAGGACAAGTTAGATAGCATTATAAACATTAACTCCATTTGCATATCGATAGTGCATGTGCTGAAAATAGAAGTTTTGTGTACATTTACCTGTAGTTTTGCAGAGCAGCACTTATGTATAATTTTTGCACAGATTAAAGTGTGTTATTCTTTAAATTGAAAATTAGCATTAGTGAGACCAAGTTAGAGGGCTTTTTTTTCTTTCTACAGGATAGATCTCTCTAGTAGCAAACCGATACCACATATATGTATATGTAAATCTTTTTAAATGCTATGACTATATAATCCTAGTTTGCAAAGAAATTAGATGGCTCTACCCAGGAGGACATTTCCTGAGAGTTCTGTTAGTAAAGGCATGTTACATTTTCATGCTAAAATGCATGAGAGTGAGTGTCCTTTAAACAAAACGTGTCTCATCTGAAAACTTCACATTGCTTAAGTTTCCTGTAACTAAAGCCAGATAAGCTAGTAGGTATTCTTGTTAAAGCTCTCTGTAACAGTTACTGTGCTCTCCTTGCAGTGTTTTTTTGTTTCTTTCTCTCATTCATCCCTGAACATACATCAAGAAGTTTTATCTAATGGTTCAAATTCCAGTCCGTGGCTACTCTGTCCCAATTTGGTCAGAAAAATATGTTTTGAAATATTTATATTGCTCTCACTGAGGATTCACAAATGAATGCTTTCCTCTAAGGCTGACGAAAAAGTGTTAGTAAGAGAGAAGCCATTGTCAGTAGTTCTGCTGTTGTGTTACACCAACTTTATCAAATGCAGGCTGCATGCAAGTGCAGTTCTTACTTGTGCTTTTATATTACATCTTGAGCTTTGTAAACATTGTACGTACTTTCTTGGGAAAATATTTTCATTCTAAATAAGATGCTCCGTTTCAAAGTGAATGGATTGTTGAGTATTAGCAATCAATGTTATTTTCAGACATTAATTTCTAAGTAATTGAACTTGTTGCAGTTTTATTTCTTAGATTTTAGACACACAATTGCAAGGACTCATGTAATGCTCTGATCTTGAATGGAGCTACAGAGTCCTGCTTTACTCTAGTTTATTATTTCACTGCTCCTGACAGCATGTATCCATTTTTTCTGCTGTGACAGCTCTGATGTTTCTTGGAATCTACTTGCTAAAGTGGCACTAAGTTTAATTCACAAACAAAAGCAGCAATATTTTTTCGATGGTTTAGCAAGGTGAGTTAGCTCAGTAAGGGTTCAGCATGAGGGAGGATGTGCAGCTACACAGACCGGAGCAAGAGGGGTGTGAGTGGAAGGGTCCCCTGAGCCAGCAGAAGGGAGAAGGTGTGGGATTGTACAGTGAGGGTGTGGGTGGAAGGAGGAGGGAGTGGGACAGTCTTTCTGACATGACTGAGCACTAGATTCTGTGCCAGGAGCCCAGTGGTTACAAGTGCCACCTGTATGTTAGCCACTGCCGTGCTGTACCCTGCAATCTATATACTTATGCTAGGTGTTAAGAATGACGGTATAGCTTAGCATAAAAAGCCCTCTACTGCAATCTTCATGCAGTAAATATTTGTGATATGGGAAGCTACCCAGTATTTTTTAGAATGGAAATGTAAGGTCATAGATATGACTGTGTACTTCCTAGAATGGAGTGGTCTGATTTTTTGCTGGTAGCCCGAAGTAAAAATTATTTTGTATTGTCTGATTGCTTCCTTCATATTTTCCTAAACAAAATGTTATTTCCATTTTATCTACCTAAGAACATTATCTAAAGATAATAAAGCTGAGAGGGCTAGAGGTTGGTCAGAGTATATGTTGCTGGGGATTTGTTTAGTTGTGGAAATGAAACTTCTGGACTGATAGAACATTGTTTTAGTGGAAATAGATTCTTATACATTTTTGTGCACTTCTAAATGCAGCTGTCTTGAGGAAACACATCGTTCGTTTTAAAATAGTATTTTTTATTTTCTGATACTGTTCCTTAATTGCAGTTTCTGAAACAGTGTTTTCCCTTTTAACTAGTGTGTTTATTTGGAATGTTACTCTTTTAATTCCAGAATTTCTTTTGTGTTTTTGTTTTACATGTGTTTGGCTGTCTGCTATTATTTGTCTGGTTTTTAACCTTTATTGAAACTTTCATTGTATTTCTGCAGCTAAGTAGGTGTTTCTAAAGATATAAAAAAAGTTAGTAAAAGTTTTCATTTTTACATTAACTTGAACCAAGTATTGCAAAATATGCAGTTGAAAAAACAGGGGAGAAATGACAAAAGATTCTGACACATAATTGACAATTTTACTCCTGTCCTTAAATTCTGACTACAGGAAATATATTTCCTTTGTCAGTACTTCACAAGTCTTCAGTAATAACCAAATCTTATTTTAAGGGCTTGTTTTAAAGGAACTTCTTATTGGAGCTAAACCTTAAAACTTGTAATTTTATTTCATACATGTACCATATAATGACCAGCAATTTCCTTTTCTCTGGAAACTTGCGAGGGAAAGTATGTACTTTTCTGAGAGTAAACATCTTAGCACAACAAATGCTGTTACAGGATCTTTAAGTTTTTCATTAAAACTAGTTAATGTAGACTTTCATCACTAGTCTATTTATAAATAAAAGGATAGCAGAAAATATTATCATATTTGCTAAGTAGGGTAATGTGTACTTTTTGATGGTAGAGATATGTGCAGGGCATTTTAAAATGAGAATGCAGTAATACAGCAAGTTTTTTTTCCAGGCTTTAAAAAAATTGTATTTACATTTTGTCTTAGATTATTTAAAAAAAATCTTGTAAGAAATAACTAGAATATCATATGATGTTTTCCATATATAAAAAAAAACCTTTAGAGCTGCTTAGATGATCTAACCTTAGGAGATGAGAACTACTGGCCCACAGGGAGAAGAAATCAAGTGTCACCATAAGGTTAGTTGTCATATTCTCAGACCGTGAAGTTCATATTTCTGTTCTGGAAATTAAGTTCTCTTTGGCTGTCACTTCAGTGACAGCAGAATGTGAACTAAAATGATCCCTCATTCATTTTTCATGGTCCTCTCTGAGGATATAGTACCCTGAGATCAAAACTCTCATTTTATCAGATACACTAGTTCTCTATGTTATGGCTAGATTTTAGATGAAAATTACATCTTATACTTAGATGTCATATGCTTCAGAAATAGAAATAGATGCTATAAAAACTTTTTATTCCACCAGGATCTATTTAACAACCAGAAATATTTTTTCAGTAAAACAGAGCCACTACTATTGTTTTTTCAGTAGACCAGAGACACTAATATTGCATTCACCAACTGATGGAATGAAAAATGCATTGAGAATTTTTACATAAGCCACTGTTCGTTCTATTTCTGGGTAGCTCTAACATCTGTACATGTAGAAGTCTTATTTGGGCTGCTGATGGAATAAAACATTAGCTGCTTTTATTAAAGTCTTAAACATTAAATTTGTAGAAACTTTTATAAAACAGTGGTATTTCTTGCTCTAGCAGAAGTCCAAAATTTAACAGTACCTATCCAGAGAAACAAATTTAAAAGGTGTCATTATAAAATTATCTGATGAACCTTTACTACAGGGGTATTCATTATCAGATTTTTGGGACTACATTCTGTCAGTGTTTAAAAACTACAAAGAAACCCAGGAAGATCACAGCAGATCAGTTGACATAGTGTTCACCAGGTAAGAACAGTTTCTGACTGGATGTTTGATCTTGACCATCTCTGTTCTTCATAAAAGAAAAACAGAAAAGTGCCTCTATTAATTTTTCATATCATAGAGAACACCAGTGAAGATCAAAGAGGTAAACAATCCACAAAATGCACATGCTGTCTGTTTCTAGCTGTCCTTTTTCTACTCTCAGGAATGTGTCTCATTGAAAAACTATTCAAAGAGACTGTAAGCCCTTATTGCTGGAGGCATGGTATTTGTATCTTCTTATCTTGGAGGAGGAGACTTTATTACTTCCTGCTTCCAAAGAAGAGAGGAGGTGAATTCAGTTGAGAGAATTGAATGATTTTAGTTGCTGCGTTGCATTCACATCAGTCATTTTTTTAGTTCCATTACCAGATTAAAAGAAATAGCAAAGGTACCTGCTTTCATAAGTAGGCAGCCAGCATAAAGCTTTTCTGAGATCCTCAGTTGGAATATATTATATTCCTGTATTAATCACCTGTACAGGGTGCTGCTTTGACCTTTCAGTAGCAGTGAGAACATTTAGGAAAACACTGCTTTGGCTATGTATGCTGCCAGGCTGTGCAGTTGTTCATATATGAAAATGTCTGGCTTACAAAAGACATTTCTTGTGAACAGACTTAGAGTACCGAATGCAGTCATCGGTCTGGTACAAGAATATAAAAGGTATCAAAGGAAGCCTGCAAACAATGTATAGCTAAAGAAGAGGGCTTCTTTTTTTCTCGAGTAGTCTCTTATGAAGGATGCCCCTGAAAAAGCACACAGTAGACCTTTTTACTATGTCTGCCCTGTAAAATTTATGGCCACAGTTCTGAGCTCACAGAAGCATGAGTAAATGTACTGTTGATGGATGCCAGACTGCACTGTGAAATCAAGTTTGCAGTTTCCAGTATGAACGTGGTCACTTTTTAGGTCATGTGACCTCTTACAGACATGTAGCACCTCATGCGATAGCTTTTGTCATTATTTATTTATAGACATAGAAGAAGCGAAATGATTCTACAGTCCAGATAAATGCATTGTGGAGAAAATGCATAGAGGGTGTTTCTTTGGAGAGCAAAACTTTCTGGAATTTTGGAAGGTAGATTTAGTATGGAGTAGTGTTTTTATGGTTAAATCAGCTGATACATGCTTTTCTACCTTGAGCTATTACTGTCAAGTAACCTAGATTTACCCGTAACTCAGAGTAGCCCCAGCAATTTTGTCTTTCCTAATTATTTGAAACATGTACAATCTATGTGCCTGACTCTCAGGACACACCCGGTGACAAAAGTTGCAGGAAGTAATTTGATTTGCTGTACCCAACAAAATGTTAATGACTGTCTGAATTAGAAAGATTTTATTACACCTTTTAAACTCATCCTTTCTAACTGTAGAAAGAAATCATACAAGAAGATACATTTTCAAATTAAAATATTTAAGTGATAATGTAATCAGTGTCACATTTCTCTTTGTACTTAACATTAAAAAATACATTGGATTATGCTTTCTCCATGTAGTGAAGGAACCTTTTCCACAGTTTGTGTGCATCTAGCATGTATGTATAGTACTCTTCAGTTGACAGTCTCTTGACATTTTCATGTTCACTTACAGCAGCATTGTACAGAGGATATAACATTACTCATTCACCCAAGTGATATGAGTCATGAATCTGGTTCTTCTCTAATGACATCTCATTCATCTGGTAGCCGTGTTCACTTCTACGCCTTTTCGTGAAGGATGCTTTCCTTATAGCCATGAGGAAAAGAAGGTCTTTCTCAACCACAGTGGACTCATCTACTGAATGAAATCGGTGTTAAGTGAATTATTGAGCTATAGCTTTAGTTTTCTTCCATACATTCTGTGGTGATTACAGAGAGGTTTGCTATTTTTATTCAGAACAGCATTTTTAGATCAAGATCCTTGATTGTTTTGTTTTGTTTTCTTTTGTTTTCTTTTGCTTTGTTTTGTTAAGTGGTGTTGTAAGCAGCTGCCACCACCAGCTGCTCCTGGGGATTCCTTTTGCTCAGCCCAGAGACGCTGGGCTCTCCAGCTCAGGCTGATGGATGTGGCTGCTGCTTTCCCATTTGCATGTTTGACCAATAGTGAGGGTAGGTCTGGCTTTACACTAGGCTGGTGACTTCTGTCTCCTTTTTATTACCCTGCTTGGAAAGTCTCCAAGTGAAATGCAGACATGATGAACAGAAAGATAGCTCATGAATTCAGTAGGTGGCATTTTCCAAAATTTCCCAGTGTGCATTTTGACATAGAAAGAGAGCTTGTTTCTAAGATTATCAATTGCCAAATGTTTTTTATTCTTCTGAACATAATAAATTAAATTGAGGCTGACATTATTTTTCATAAGTATATTTTAAATGTGAGTCATTTTCAGCTGTTGTGTCTTCATTTTTGAAGAATCAGAGGGATGTATGGATTTTCAGTGTTTAAGGGTGTTTATGTTTGCATTTATTTACCCTTTTTTTTTTTAGGTGCAGTACTGATAAATTCCTAATTTTGGATGTTGGGGTACTGTAATGAAAAACATTTCTAAAAGCACAGCAATCTATTTTTTGATCACTAAGTGCAATAGGATGACAACCCATTGTACCTTCTTTTCCTCCTGACATTAATCCAGGAGTCCTGTGATAGGTTCCCCACCACCACTTTTGAGGGTATAAGGATAGTTAAGTTTGTTTGAAATGTGTATTCGACTAGAAATGTGTGATCTTCCCAAATTCTCCTTGGTTTTGCTTTTCCCTCCAATGGTTGCTAATTTCTAGTCCTGAGTCATCCATCAAAACTGGCCTTGTAGTATGTTTAGCTTCTGCAGTGACTCATCATGGATTTGATGTAGGTAAGGAAACTGCAGCTGGCAAGTTAGAGCAGTAGATCTCTCAAAAACATATAAGAATAAAGTGCAAGTGAGCTTTGAGAATTCAAGTATATTTTTAATTTGACTTTCAGAGAACCCTAGATGCCTCCAGATGTAATGTAAAATGGAATTATTGCAATAGTTAAACTGACCTGAATAGACTTTAATCTTTTTTTTTACTTGTATACCTTTAGTGTGTTGTGTTTGTGTTGTGTTTGTGTAGTGTTTGTGTTGTGTTGTGTTTTGTTTTTTTTACAGTGGGGTGTAGAATCCTGTGGTAAAAATATCACAGTCTTGTGTTGCGTTGGTTTTTACATGTTCCCTGAGGAGTCGTCCATGAGCTCCATGGTTGAAACCACTGATAGAGAGTTCTCAGAGTAGAAAAATTAGGAATAGATAAAACTGTAGTTAGCTGAATTGAAACATGACCTTGAAATTTAACTTTTGTTTTCTTAAGCTCAAATCTTATTTTTTTATAAATATAATTCGATTGATATATCATTCTAACTTTTGTCACTTTTTGTTAATGAATTGAAAGTCTGTTGTATTTTGAGTATTTTCCAGTCAGTGTGACAAAGTACTATCTTCTGAAAAGACTCAGATACCTAAGGCTGCTGTTTCCTGCGTATGCCATTTTGTATTCTTAAGCTGCAGTATCTCTAGAAGTTTGTATGGGGAGTATTCATTTTGCTATCACTATTGTGGCTTTGAAAACACATACAAATAAATGTATTGTGGAAGGAAAATAGATGTCAGGGGACTGGTAAACCTCTGCATGATATTACTTGACATTTATGTTGAACCTCAGAGTACTTTGAAGCCCGTCCCTTGAAAACTGAAAGGTATTCAGTGGGTATGCGGTACTCTGGAAGAATTTGTGGTTTGTCAGTTATCTGAAGATATGATCAATCTCTTAATTCACTTCTGAAAGAGTTAAAATAAAATCCTAACTTTGATGTCCAAACTCAGTTTTGGAAAAATTGGGAACCATTAGTAGAACAACTTCATTGCATATTTGCACTTAGTAAAATCGAGCCATGTGATGTAAAAAACAAAAGCAAAACTGACTTCCTCCCTTTAAGTGCTGTGGATAGTAGTAAAGCAAAGCATGTTTTTAAAGTTGATCTTAGTTGCTTGATTTGTTAGAATTTGGGTAATTCATTAACTGGACTGTCATTCATCCAAGCATTTTATCTCTTTTTGCTTCTGCAGTAGCCATAATCTTTATTTTTAAGCGATCATGAAATGATTACTAAACTTATCAGGCTTCATCAGGAAGATGTTATTTTGGTGGTGGTAGGACTGGTAGCAAATCCTGGTGTTACATCTTAGCACCTGTGCATAGAACTTAAGGTGTTTTACAAAGAACAGTTTAAGTCTGTAAGCAGACTGTATTTTACAAATATGAGAACTGGCACTGGAGTGTCATGTATAATTTTATTGGTAACAATGCAGAGAGGATTTTTTTCCCTTTCATCCTCTCCCAATACATTTCTTCCTGGTTGAGAATATTGTTCCCATTCTTGGGTTGACCTTTATATGTGCAACAAAGCTGTTTGCTAACTGAAGCCCATGGAAAAAATCCTCTGGCCCAGAAAAAGAGATTATATCTGTGAGGTTGTATATATTAGGCTATCAGCAGAGTCATGAGTGACCTATGTCATCCTAAAACTTTTGGTAAGTTCTGATTCTTTTCTAGTCTCTGAAGCTTAAAAACAAAATGAAGAAAGGCACTTTTGCAAATGTTAATTAAAAAAAAAAAAACAAAACTGTGCTGACCAAAACCGGAAGAGATATTGAAAAAACCCAAATGTGTGTTTAGACAAAAAGTCATTCATTCACGAGAGCAGCATCTTGGAGAAAGCTTTTTTCTCTTGCACTATGAAGACTATTATTTTTCCTTTTTATATGTATATGGCTAAGATTTGTAACTGCTAACTCAAGCATCTTTTACTTGTTCTAAGCACATTTTCATTGTCTGCTAATCCTTGTTCTCAGATTACTGAATGAGTTTTGGCTCTGTGTTATTGCTGATTTGTGTTGATTCAGTGGAAAAGATATGTTGTTAAACCTTTCCCTATGTGATTGCTGAAGGAAAGTGAGTCAGTCGATTATTTTGTGGAAGAGAGCAATGATAATCCAAAAACTTGCTACAAATCCCAGTCTCCCCGATACTGCTTTTTAAAATAAATCTTGATTAGATTAAGAATTAGACAATTTGAGCTGCTCTGGAAAATTCTGCCTGCATTTTTTTTTTCCAATGAAGAATGCATTTTCTGAAAAATGAAGTTTTTCACCGAGTGCTGTGCCTTCATTGCTTACATGCTAAACCTTATTTGAGATCTAAACCTTATTCAAGTTCTATATTGACTTGGTATATGCTACACAGTGACTTCATTGTTATTATACTAAATGAGAATCAATATTAATATGCCCAATAAGGCAAGGCTGACTGGAAGCATTTCCTTAAGATGGTTAAATAAAATAAAAATATTTCTACTTTATAGTAGAAATACATAGTCACTACTGATCTTTTTCTTAAAAAATAAAAATTTGAAATTCCTGTATACAAAAGAAAAATGTTATAACTTTTTGTTTTGAAATACTGTTTTCTCACCACATTCAAAATAAAAACAAGCAATGAGAATAATGTTTGACAGATATTGCATATTTCTGTGTATAGTGAAATGTTTACCACAAAGCAATGCAATTTGAAAAGGTGGAGCAGAGTGAATACTTAGTACTTTCTACATGATTCACAGGTCATTTCCTGCTAAAGTAAAGAATTCATTGATCAGTACCTGCTTATTATGTTCCAAGTAGGCTAGAAGGACTTAAAGTACCATAATCATGGTCAGAAATCTGGAAGAATTGATTTAAACAAGGTAAAAAAAGTGCAAATAAACAGGGCTAGAACAAGCAGGGTGATGGATGAATGAATAGGCAGTGAAGGCTTTCGTACATTAAAATACATCATGAAGTAATGTCCTTGGGGGGTGAAGTTGCGTGAGCCATTTTTTTGGCCTGTATAGAACTAGATCATAGAAAAATCTACCAGTAAACAACAGAAATTAAATATGTCTAGTGAATAGTTATGATACAGATGATTTCTTATTTTAGCCTTATTATTATTACCAGATATGCCACTGTCTTCAATATCTTAAAACCTGAGTTTTAGATTGCTATGATGCTATTTAATAGTATGCCAGTACTGTGATGGAAGATAAATTCTCCAAATTAATATTTAAAAATGAACACTGGAGTGCACATTTCAATTCTGTGCTGTTTGAATAAAGAAGATAATTAAATAAATATCAGTACTTTCTCATTATTCAGACCTGCAAAACACTGTATATCAGCAGTAAATACGTAGTCCAGATGGTGTTTGTCATCCAGAAAACTGTAGTTCTTCATTCTGTATCATCTCTTCATGTTTTTTAATTTGTGAGAGAGCTGTAGTTCTTGTAACTACCATATAAGCAGAACTTGTGTAAGGCGGCTACGGGGATGTCTTGCTAAGAGGCATTGTAAGATATAGAATATGGAATGCTGTTGTGTGTTCACCACAAAGGACCAGGCACAGGGGTCAACACAGGGGATACAGGTGTTTTCACTTGAGCTAACCCAAGCTTTAATTACTTACAATAAGTTTGTTAGAAAACCCCTCAAAGTAACTGATACAAAAGATGAGCAGAAGCTTGTATGTGGCTCTAACTTTCTTTTTAACATGACCTAAAGAACTGTGGATAGTAAGTAATTACTGTTCTCCTTTTCACTTTGCAGAATTACTCTTAATTTCTGTTAATACATGTTTTGAAACTTTGCATTGGCCAATTCATCTGTGGCAATGGGAAAACTCTGCTGTAGAAAATCATAACTTTTTTAAAAAGCACATTTCTTGAAAAATAAATATGAGCTAGAAGCTCATGGAGTATTTTTCTTACAAATGTAGGTTGGACCAAGTATGTAGTGGCTTTCTAAGCCTTTGGTAAGACAAATCCAGTATGCTGCTTGCTTGTATTTTTGTTCTGAAGTGAACGCTTACCAATCCTCTGTTAATTTTAAGGTGGTTTATCAGAGAGTTCTGAACATCATTACACTACTATCTTTGGAGAGTTATGAGTAACTTGCATATGCAAAGAAATACTTTCCAAGCTTTTTTCCAAGCATGTTTATAGAACTGGAGCTTTACTAGATAGACTCTTTGCTAATTGTAAACCTTGTCATTTTATTAACATAACAGAAGAAAATCCTCCTGTTTTGTTTTCTGAAGCTACTTCTCTTTTCTTCTTTCATCACATTAAGCAAAGCTTGTGTTAGTACTTGACTTGACTTGCCAAACCCTTTATAAATGCAAGAAAGCCAAGCCTCGTACTCACTGTATCAAACCGCTTGAATACTTTTAGGCCTGCACCTTTATATATAATTTATGAATACTTTTGAAAGATAGTCCCATAGACACAGCATACTGTACCACTTGCATGAATAGTGAATTCTGCTTTAGGGAAGAATGGTACTAATTTGGATGTGATGATATTAAAAATATCCAGCAAAGCAGCATAGAGTATATTTCTTGATTATATAATTGCATTCTTTGCTGTAAGTGTTCTATTAAAGACAGAGTCAGGAATGAAACTGTAGCACTAAGAAAAATTTAGAATATTTTTGGGGGGTTATGAAATTCTAATAATGCAAGGGCTGTCAAATAATGTGTGTACCATCATCAAAAATTAAGGTTGGCTTTAACTGCTTAAAATGGAAGCTTGAATAGTCAACTGTCAAAACAATTGTAAACTTTCATGACTTGTCTGATACAAAAATTGGAGGAAAGGGGGAGGCAGAAATGGAAGTTTTCCAGTGTTTGTGTGGTATGTAAGAACTACAGATAGCAGAGTTTTTTCTCTAATTGTGTCAAGTTAGTTGCTATTATTGGAGTAAAAATAGCAAGCTGCTTAAAATATAAAGTATATCCTAAGTTTGTTCATTTGTTTGCTCTAAGATTACTGAAGTTGTTTGGTGGGTTGTTTTGTTTTGTTTTGAAAAACAGAAATTTTTTGGATGGAGTTCTAATGTGGAATAAAAGAGATTTATTTTGTATAGTCCTGCTGTTTTTGGATAAGAAAGATATTTAATGAATTTTGAAGTTTTCAGATCATAGATTCTGACAGCTTACTTACAGAAAACAGTGGTTATCCAGCTATGCAATGCAACTGCTCTTAGTTAAGCATGCCATTTAAGGTATAAAGTTCTCTTAGATGCAAAGGTGCAAGAATAAGTCTAATCAAATGAATTGTGTGACATTCTCACCTCCCAGATACAATGCAGCAATATACTTGCATGCACGGTTTACACAGGAGGTAGAATGAATGGTAATCCAAATAAAGAATAATTAGGAGGAACTTTGGGTAAATAGGACAAGGTAAAGAACCAAGGCCTGTGAGTGCTGTTCTGTGACTTACTAAAATATATTAACATGCTGTTTCTGATGTCCTTTTTTCTTGTAGCTAGCATGACATGAAGTATCTCGACAACAGCAGCAGTTTTATTGCATTTTTGAAATACATATGTGTTATTTAAACTTTAATTGGGAAGAACTTTCAGGTTCCTAACAGAATTGAGACAGAGCCATCTACAAGAGTGGTAGTTTAGTGGGTAGAGCACTCTGCCAAGTTTAGACCAGAAACTGAGTTTTGAATCTGAGCTTTCTAATGATGAGTAATATAGCTAGAATTTGATATCTCGTTTGGTTTATACAGTAGGACATTCATTATATTTGGACTTGGAAGCATTGTAAAAGTTGTTCTTCATGTGTAGCTTAGAAAAAAAATGAAAACTTTCTGAATAAGCTGCAGAAGTTATGTCGTCTTTATGGAATTTTGATTTTTTTTTTTTTTTAAGTTCTTACAATATCAAAGCTCAGATGTGTAGGATGTTGAATTACTTACAAGCTGTACTGTGTAAAGGTATGAATGAAAGGTGCTGTTTCAGCTTTAACCTCAGTTATTTGCCTCTTTTCTGTATAAGACTAAACTGTTCATCAAAGCTCTCATTTCTTCTTCAAAGTGGTTGTGTGCACTTAGGTGTACCACCTACCCTGAGATCTCAAGGCAGTATTTTTGCTTAATAGAATCCATAGGAATGCATCCTTCTGCCTTCTCCCTCATCGTCTGGCGCCCGTTCACTGTGGCTGCCATACAGTGGTTCCTGGCAATAGGCAAGGCAAATCAGGGATCTTTTTGAATGACCAGCTTCTATTCTGCTTGAAACTTGTTCCTCTTGTTTCAATTCTCTTCATTCTGTCTCTTCTTTCCTTGCTTACAGGCCAGAATCTGACAAGAGTATCTTGTGTCAGCATACGTGAACGCATTCGTCGTTCGGATCCTTGCAGTTTGATGTTATGCAAATCTTCCTTTGTGGGTGGGAACCTTGCCATTTCTTCCAGTGCTGAATTTCAGCTGTGCTTGCTGCTATGGACGTGTGCTGTGCAGATACTAGCTGCTTATATAGTACTGGAGAGGACAGGGTCTTTGTGAAGGGCCGGATCATTAGGTTCCTTAACCTGTTGGTCTTCAGGGATCAAGAACTCTATTGTTAAGCTACTCTTTCCTCTATAGGGTACTGGTTTATGAAAATACACGAGTCCTCTCCCCTTCAGCCAAAGGAGAATTGTCTGTGCCTATTCCTAGGGAGAATCAGAAATTTCACAAAAAACAGCAACAAAAAAACACCAGACAAACTCTTTGGTCTTGAGTATTTATACATTAAGTTACATGGCAATCTTTGCTTTTTTTTTTCAGCTTTTCTCTTGAATAAATTTTCTGAAAAACCGGTATGCTCTATGGATTTTATACTTTGTCTAATCTAGCAAGCTGGTTGCAATGACATTTAAAAATCACTAAGTATGTTATAAATTAGTGACCTGAAAAAAATGACACTAGAAAATGTCATAAAGCATCAGGAAAAATGTAAATATTTAAGGTGACTAGCTTAAAGTTAATGAAAGGTTTAAGCTTAACCTATGGGGAAATCAGTAACTTCACACTTAAATATCATTTTATTGTTTGTTCAGTAAAAAAGTGAATATTGGAGAAGATGGGGTTGGTACTTATGAATACCTACACCAGGCTACTGTATTTGGGTGAAATTTTAGATATCCTTTTTTGTTCAAAGCACTTTGTTTTAATAGTTTGAATTTTTGCTGTTTTCTAAGAGCTATAGTCATTAAGTATTTAATAAAAATTACACATGAAAAAGTGATACTTTTGAAAAAATGTGGAAAAGTTAATTAGAAAGCAGAGAGAGTCTGCTTGATGCTGTTTATACAATTTCCAGTATGGTAGTGTTGTCTGATGTCTCATTACACACCCTGCAGATGTAAAATGTGCATTAACTTGAAAGAAATCTTAGCTACAGATTAAAAATAAATTTGTGGATTACCTACTTTTTCTTCCTATTTTTCCTGCGGAAAGATAGCTAAATAAGAGAAAGGTAGAGCTTTACAAGTAAAAATAATAGCTCTTTGCTTTAATATTGGTTCCAGTGAATTAGATTCAAGGGCCATCTGGAGACACGTAAGGTAAGGCACCTGAAAATGCTCTATGATATGCTACTTTCCCAATACTTTTTGACCTGCAACAATTTATGTCCCAGGGAGTTCCTGAGCCAGATGTGGAATCTTTGTATTTAAAAATAGTTATATCCCTCCTTGCATCTGTGGAAACTTGTGGCATCTGCACCATTTGATGGCATGGCCTAGCTTCAATTTACAAAGATGTGCCACTTTTTATTTGTTTTGAGTGCATTCCCTCCTGGCTTCATTTGATGCCTCCAGGTCTTCTGTGAGAAATGACAATGAGCAGTGAGTCCCTATCTGCCTTTTTTATGCCTTTCATGGTTTTTAGATCTCTGTCATGTTCCTTCATTCTCCCTTGGCTTAAGTTATGGAATTGTTTCTCATACAGGAACTGTTCCTTGCCTTTTCTAATGCTGTTATATTTTTTGAGATTGGGCCTGGGAAACCAAGTCTGTGCAAAGTACTCAAGATACGTGATAGGGGAGTAATGTTCTCTGTGTTGTTCACTATTGCTTTTTTAATAATTCCAAAGGGTTTGTTTCTTTGAGCGCTGTGGAGCACTGATATTCTGATTCTGAATGGTGTTGGTCAGCTCTGAACTTATTTTGTATGTGAAGTTAGAATTGCAGCATTTTGCATTTTTGGTATTGAGTTTCATCTGCCATTAAAAAATCTACTTTGTCAGTCCTGTGAAGTTCTTACGTTATTTTCCACAGTCTACCTTCATTTGCACTACCATGAGAGGCTTAGTATCCACAGCAAACTTTGTCACTTCATTTTTCTCATCATTTTTTCTCTTCTGTTTTAATTTAGTGAAGAGATTAAACAGGTACAACCCCAGAGAACTGTACTGGTGGTTTCTTTTAATGTGAAAATTGACAATTTACTTTTTCTTCCTACTTTTAGGCAATTATTTATTCATACAGAGCCTCCTCTTTTTTTGCTGCTCTGAAATCTTGGGTGGGAAAGGGAGTGGGAGGTCAGTGAGAGCTTTTGAAAACACATGTAAATTATATGAACTAGATTCTGCTTAAGTGCATGATTTTTTGCTTCTTTCAAAATGTTGTCTTAGATCATGCAGCAGCACTTTCCTTTTCAAATGCCGTGTTGACTCTTCCCCCAAATACTATGTTTATCCATACCTCCATTGAATTTCTTATAGTTTCTACTAATTTGCCCATCAAACACATTGCGCTCGTATTGCACTGTCTTCAGTCTTCCTTTCACTGCTCCCAATATCCCCGTATTGTTATTTAGCTTTTTGAAACTTTAAAGACTTAACGGCATTCCAGTTTCTTTTTATTTCTTAGTCACCTGGCGTTCATGTGGAAGCACGTGTACTACTGTTTGTTTTTCTGAACCTCTTCAAATATAACTTTATTTGTTCTGTTTTCCTGTTTTGAATCCTGCCAACCTCTGCTTTAGCTTTTAATAAAAACAGAGGTTGTGAAAATGTTTTCTTTTTTTTTTTAAACCATTGTGTTCTTTGCATTTGTTGGCTTCACTGTGCTCCTCATTTGAAAAATTGGCATCTGTCCTTGATTTCAATAGGCTGCAGTTCCTCTATATGTTAAATTAGTTCTGTTCTTCCTGAGTAGACACTCTTTGTTCCAGAAGCAGCACTGGTTTCCAAAGATCCTTCATTCTTACTCCTTTATCTGCAACATATTTTAATTTTAGAGGACATCATTGATCAAGGATAAATGGTCAAATTTGGTCAAATTCATATATTTATTTCTGGAATTGTGACTAGTAATACTGTGTAGTTGTGCCAGGGAATCAATTTAGAATATGTTTCTTTTTGAACCTGGTTACAAATATGCTTTATAGTTTGCAGTGCAGGCTACAATTATCCTTGACATCAGTATGTTTGCACAGAGCTCAAGAACTTCTACTGGTAACAGTAGAAGAATGTTATTTAAAATATTTTCTTTGAGATATCCATTCTGCTGGTAGGTAGAATTTTTATGCTGAGCTGTTGCATAAGCCTTCTGGAGTTTGTAATACACAACTGTGCAACCTACGGGTGAGTAGCAGACCTGGGAAAAATGTAGGTTGTGCTAAAGTATTTGTGGTGAAGGCATGTTGTTTGGAAATATCTGTCGTGTTCTTGGTAAAAGACAGACTTTGCAGTGACTTGCAATATTACTGATCGTAATATCTAAAGAAAACTAATAGATGTTGAGTTCTTACAGTGTCTTTATGTGTTGTTTTCATATTCTCACAGTCTGAAAATGTCTATTACTGAATTTATACTCATAGCACATTGCAGCCTTAGTCATAGTAAAAGATAATAGTTACAGTGTGTACTCTACTGAAGCAGAGAAATTTAAAAAGCAGAAATAGAAATTAGTGATGTTATTAGAACTGTCATGAAGAGTATTTGGAAGCTTTGTGTTTTCCAGATGTCTGTTTCTCAGTATTACATGCTGCCTCATTGTGGGAACGTTATCGTATCTGGATGATTATCTGTTTGATGTGTATAAAATTATTCATATAAAACCTTTGCAGAACATGCATTTTGTAGTGTTGAAAGAATATTTATTATGAATTTGTGCATATGTAAATCTCCTTTTGTAGGAGAAAAAAAGGAAAACTGTTAGGTGTCCTATAAAAGGAGGTCTTCAGTGTTATTTATCCAAAGAGATTTTTATATAAGATGAGCATTAATTGTAGATAGAAAATTAATATATATATAATATAGATAATTATCTATATATATCTATTTTATATATATGAAAAAATCACACTATGTGGAAACACTGTGTAAGGAGAAAAGGCATCTTTTGATTCCAATGATGTTGCAAAGCACCCAGTCTGTGGTTCTTGCTGTTTCCATGCTGTTTTCAAAATCATCTAGTTAGAGCAAGCCATGGCATGGGTGGTTGGGAGTTCTTCCTCATGCTTTTTCCTCCAGTTTGAGAGAGATTCACTCACACCTAATTCATCCCAAAAGACTGGTAAGCTTTAGTTTTCTCTTTGTGCTGGTAAGTTAGCTCAAAATTCATGACTTAGTAGTTGCCCACCTTTTTTATCATCTATAGATTTCTGTCTTCTCTTGGACCTTTGACGTGAAGTCTTACACTATTAAAAGGGAAAGAACATGTTGCTTATCTTCCCCCTGACTCCTAAAGAGTTGGTCAGTCTTACATGAACCACTGACATTGGATAAGATTTCAAGTGTCATTCATGCCTGAACTCTGCAATTCAGATTGTTTTTCCTTGCTGAAAAGTGTTAGATTGGAGGATCTGGTTCTTTTTTTCACCTTAAAAATAATATTTTTCTTCTGCATACTCATGAATAAGGCTGGTGGAACAGGCAGGCAGCTTGTTTTGATATTGTATCCTTCATAAATAGTGATGAATTGGGGATGTCTTGAAAGTTAAACTTGCAAAAATTGCTTAAAACTTATTCTAAAGATTGACTTTCTTTGGAGAGAATCTTCTCAATTGAGTAACTCAGGAAGACCTTTGTCTAGTGTTTAGATAGAGGGTGCTTTTTCAGATACTTTAGATCTCATTGTTACTTTCCCAAATATAGCTAGGTTGTACTTTTTTGTTATGGTTTATTTAGTTCAACTGCATACTGCCATCATAAATTTATTGTATGTTATTTAGCTGACTAAACAGACTTGTAGGCAGAGGCTTAAATTCTCAAAATAAAATAAATGAGATGAACAAAGATTGGAAAACCCCAGATAAGTTTATCAAAATCATTGGTGTTTAGGAGAAGGTAAATTCTGATGTAAAAAATGGGTTTGGAGTCTTATATTTGCCCTTGCAGGGCTTTTTTGGAGTCACAATAGTCTTAGATGGATCCTGTTACATTGTTTGATCGTTACTCCCCTCCAATTTGAAAATCTCAAAGACTATAGAATGTTTTTCCTCTGTCTTCAGTAATGTTTTATGTCTTTTGTTTTTAATGAATTAGAGAGTCAAAATAAAAAAAATCTTTCCACTGATACATCAGGTTTCCTACTGAAAAGTGGTTTTCTTTGATTTTTCTTTTTTTTTTTTTTTTTTTCAACTTTTAGACTCATTTCATAGATTGGAAAATATTTATTACAGATTACAGGTAGTATTTGTTTGATTCTGATATTCAATGAAGAGATAATTGGGCTAATAAGACTATGAAAAATGTGTTCTATTTAAATCAATTGATTTAGCTTTAAAATGTATTCACATTGTAGGAAAGCATGGTGGTTTAGATCTGTTGTTCTTTTGTAATAAAGTTAAATCTTATACAATAAAGAATATTAAGGCTTATTATGAATGTTACCAAAGACAGTGTGTGAAGTTTACTGGAATGCATCATTTTTAGCTACTCTGTATTTGAAGGCCAAGTGATATTTGTAAGTAACGTAAAAACTATTCACATGAACTATTCACATTTACTTTGGAAGGAACTCAGTTATTGCAAGAGGTTTGATTAGTATTCATGGCATAAAAGGAAGTCATTTTCAGGGTAAAGGAATTTGTGAAAAGATAATTGGTTAGACCAACATTCTCATTAACCTAATTTGCATTAAATGTGCTACTGTGAATTGTAGTTATTGCTTTTCCATTTGAAAGGCATGCTTTGTTAACTTATTTAAAGAGCCTAGTTAAACTACAGTTTTAAGTCATACCCTTTAATTCAGCCATACAATATCAAACTGAGGATCTGTTATTACCAACTTTGTGAGTGTGGAGAATCATAAACCAGTTCTTGAGACCAGTGGATTTTCCTGATGAAGTAGATTTGTTTAGCTGTTTTGCATCTGGTCATTCTCAGATACTGAAAGCATTTGACTAATCCTTTAGTTTAATTTTACTCCTTTATAAGAGCAGGGGAAACTCTTTGTTTCATCTGTGACACAGAGTGAGAAATAACTGAAGGAGTCTTGGGGATACTGGAAGAAAATATTTATGCCTTTGTTCTAATAGAATAAAGACTTTGAGGATCACTTAGTTTAACTATTTTTCGATAAAACTTCTTTACACATGTAACTAAATTGAGCCTTTAAAATATAAGTTGTTAAGACATAAATTAATTTGCACATTTTTGTACCCATTTTAAAATCCTGAGATTGAAGAATGAATTTGGATTTCTTTAATTTTCAGCATTAGTTATTATTCATGGTATTCTAGATGTTTTGAAACAGATGGATTCATTTACTATTGTGCTGTGTGCAATGAAGTGGAGGGCACCTTTGTCAGTAGTGAGTCAACTGTGAGTGCTCAAGTTAAGTATTTGCATCTGCAGGTAGATACATAAAGATAGGATCTTATATTTCTATACTGCTGAGCATACCTGGCTGTCATGGAACGTGGTGTTTGTGAATTATATGAACTAAACTTGTATAAAATTATTATCTGCTTCTTAGATATCTAAATGTTAATTTCAGTGCTTAATTTAAATTATTTGCACTTGTACTGTTTGACATTGGTTGTTTTCAAAATAGTAATATGTGGAGGTATTGAGTGTAAACCAAATCCTAGCTGATCAGCAAGGCTATATATCAGCCCAGTAATGTTGGATAAACCTAATGAAAACAGGGAGATGAAAATTCAAGCTGGGCATAGTAATGGTCATAAATATCTATGTAAATACTCAGCTGAGAAGGTCACTTTCTTGTTGTAATGACTCTGAAGATGATGATGATGATGGACATGCCAGCTACACAGTGTGATTGGTACATGAGTACATTGCATAGTCAATGAGCATACATGAAATGCAATGAATTAGAAATGCACTTAAGATATTAAAAAAAAAAAAAAAGCCATGACCAATAATTTTACATTCCAGCTGGGAAATGGCTAGATCTCCCTTTTTTTTTTTTTTTTTTTTTTTTTTTATTGTTTGGCAAATAAATATGCCAATTACTATGCCATTTTGCTGCTTATTCATTCTGTTTGCAAAACAGAAGCTGGCTGATGGTTGCACTATTGAGTAAAATTGCTGAAAGGCTGAACTCACGTACATTTTGGGACAGGCAGACAATGGAAAAGAAGCCAGTTTGGGGACAGCACATTATATGTTCAGATTTTGTATGCCGGATTAAGGGCATGATTCAGGAATTGTCAAAGTTATGAATGGCAGAATATACAGAGCCGAATGGAAGTTAGATGCTCAGTTGGTAATGTCATTGAAAACTTCTAGTGCGTTCGCTCTCTATTAGAGGTTTGGAAAGAATGAACTGTTGCTTCTCAACCAACTGCTGGACTAAATCCTAGTGACTTATAGGTGGTCTGCAATTCTTGGGATCAAATTTCATCTCCTACACACGATCATTCAGCGGGGTTATTTTTCTTCAAGTAGAGCTCCTGAAAAAGCTATTTGTTCTCAAACTGCATAGTCTAAGGCAGCACATGTCCTGCATCAGCAACACCTTTTCTTTCTGCTACTGTAGACCTTCGGCCATCATCTTGCAACCCTAATATTTTGTGTTTCCTTACTAATTTTTTTGATTTCCTGGAATTCTTGCATGTTTTTCAGTGAGTAGATTTATAGTACTGTCTTTTACAACGTAGCATGGTACTGCAATAGAAATATCATATCTAAAGCAGACTAATAACCCAAGCCCCCCTATAGTAAGAGGAACTTCCTGCTGTCATGGAGGAATGTGGTAGGAGGTTAGAAGACCCTTTAACTAAGTTTACATGTGTATCTTGATTAGCCCTATTTAAGGTTTCTTTTCATTCAGTCCCTTATGCACATGAATTGGAGTTGAGGGTTCAGTCTCTTTTTTTGATGACATGCTGAAGTAGATCAAGGAAGAGAGAGTCTGGAGCATTTAGCTACCAGACACCAAGGAATCTTTACTTGGCCTGTACAAACTGATTTTAGGACATTTATAACTCATTTTGAGAGATTTAAATGTTGATAAGGTCTAGCTCTAGCACTTTCAAAGCTGTTCATTAAAGATGCACTCTGTGAATACTGTAAGTATACCTAGTATGTTGTCCACATTGGACTTCTCAATGAAAATCTTGCTTGTTGACATAGCACTTAAGACCTCTTCATTCAGTTTTTGAATTTGTTGCACCTTTTTTCAGTACTGTTTTGCAAATAAGAGATTAAAAGATCTTTCTACAGAACTTTGTTTTAAAGAAGTTTAATGTTGTGAATGCAAATGGCAATAAAATTAAATGCAAATTTGTTGAAAACATGATGTTTATTGATTGATTTTTACATCTGTAGGGGTGGGAACTTTGGAGAGAGTTTGCTTTGGTTTTTGTTTTTTGTTTGTTTGGAGTTTTTTAAATTAATATATTTTTTATTTCTTTCCTGTAGGAGATTCCTTTACACAGTTCCGATTTGCTGATGAGAAAGAATGGCATAGAGAAAACATATGGCATAAGCAGGTAACAGAATTATCATTCAAATGAGTTCGTATGGATAATCGCCTGGCACAAAATACCTAGGCAGTCGTGCTTTCAGCAACAAAACGTTTAATACAATAATAGCACTCTTTATTCTGTATATTTTTATTAATTTGTGTCTGATGCTGGAGTCTCTTGAGTCTTGTCTTTTTTTTTTTTTTCTCTTGGAGACTAATCAAAGTAGGAGGCTAGGTTTTTAAGTAACATGGAAGAAAAGAACAAGCAAATCCATCCAGTGAATGGAAAATAAGGGACTGTCACTTTGCTATCCTGACACATAAAGTCAGCCTTCCTTTTTCAGCTGTATTCAAGAGAAAATAGTACAGTAAAATGACTACAACAAAACCTACATGAGTATATTCATATATTTGACTCTGAAGCTTGTTCTAGTTTCTTTTCTTGCTGGAATAAAAAGGGTCAGAGCAATAGGAGTCTGCTGTTTTCTATATCAGGATACTGGAAAGTATCTTAATCTCTGCAGCTATCTTCTTCATATAAGTCACCTAAATTATTGCAAGATAAATGCTTTTGTCTTCCAAGCTTTTCCTAAAATTGGTGCTAAACTGTGCTTGGGTGTTTCTTGAAACGTACATATGTATTCATATTTTAAATTTTGCTGTTTATTTCTTAAAATGTTAACAATAATTATTCCCTGGGAAGTGATATTTAAAGGTACATTAAAGTTGCAAAATCAAATTAGAATGAGGAAATAAAACCAAGTGCAGCATTTGTTTAAACCATCATATGTTTGTTTAGTGGGATACAGTCTTTCAATGACTATATTTTTTTTTATCAGTTCTTCCTGCTCCTAGTGTGCAGCATGTCTGTATCCAGAATATTAATTTCTTCATAATTTCCTCATAGGCTTATCATTACAGCATTGAGGTGACTTGAACACATTAATTAGTTTCTGAGTGGCTAAAGCCATTGTTAGCAGGGTGAAGTTGCACGTTGCCAGTGGATTTCACCAATATTCTTATGGCTGCCAGTGACGAGACTGCACAGATCTGGAGCCGGTCCCACGCTCTTACTCCTCGTGAAGCGTGCTGTGGTGGGCACGTTCATCTGCCCCTGTCCCTACCAAACTGTAGTCATTTGTCCTGCACCAGCCACATTCATTGTTTCAAACTCTTTCCTGTCTTTCACTGTTCTGATGTCAGTTTGAAATAATTTACTGCACTAGTCACCGTTACCCTTCCTTTGATTTCTTATTTTAGTTCAGAGTCCTGGCCCAGATGGTTTCATAGCATTGTCTAATTTTTCACATTGTCTCTGGTCTTCAGTCCATTATCGCCTTTTTATTTCTGGTCCATCTTTCTTTTCCCTGAAAGCTGGATCCAGGTCTAATTTTCATCCTAGATCCACCCTGGCAAATTCCTTGCCTTTGCCTCTTAGCTCGCCTGTTTCTAGTTCTTTGTCTGTCTGTACATTACGTCCAAGAGCAGAGAATTGTAAACTGAAGTAATTATGATGGAACAAAATAAAGCAGAAAAGACATAAAAGCAGTTGCAGAATGACTAGATATTTCCCATTCCCTATTATTTGTAGACAGCAATGGCAAAGCATCAGTTTCAAATGTGGAATGGAAATGTAACAGTGACATTAACAATAGCGAATTTTCAGTTTATTGAGAATATTATCATTCATTGTTAAAAAAAAAGTAGATCTGGATTTACTTTATTGTATATTGATAAAATGCAATAAAAATGCAGACATGGTCTGCAATATAAAAATTGAACAGGTGACAGTAATTTGGATTTTCCAGTAAAAAATAGCAATTCCAGCAACAAAGTATGCCTCTACTTATTTTCTTGAATAAATAACTACATGTGCCACGTAGTGTTTATTAAATACTGCTTTGATCCCTATGTTGTTTGTTTTTTTATTTTTTTATTCAAACACCACTTTTAATGAAATCGCTACTTGGATATTGAATTCCTTCTTCCATTATGTTATTTCTCCAAATTCCTCTTTTCCTTCACCTTCAGACTTGCCTCCTCTTCCCTGTCCATTGTCACCCTCATTCACAATGTTCATTCATGTTAGTCTTTTGGTAAGTGTACTTAGCTCTTCCCAAATGCACTTAAATTTTATTCAATGATACTTGACTTTTTACAGTTTTGTATGTTACCATATTCATGTGATTTCCTTGTCCTTTGCAAAAGTGCAGAAGCTATATTTGATCTTCAATAGCTGTCAAAAGAACTGGGTTTTCTGAAGTTTTAGTTCATTGCTGGGCAGCAAGAATTGCTTGTTGAAGACTTTTTGAGGTTACTTGTACCAGTGAATCATCTTTGGTGATGGTGATCACTAATCCTTTGTAAAATAAAGTTGTTAAGAAAGAAGAAAAATTCCAGCCATCTGATATTTAAGTTATTTGGTCCTTTTAGTCTTGTTGCTAGATACCAGAATCAGAATTTGGACAAAAGAAACTGTTAAGCAAACTGCATTGTTTCTTTTTAAAATTTATTTTAATTTTGTAAATATGCTATTGGAACACACTGTTTTTGATGTTCATCCTTGCTCTGTGTGTGGGTGTCAAAAGCTGTCCTGTTGACTGGCTTTTGGGAGCAGTGTGAATTCCTTTGACAAATCTCTTCTGATATGTCACAAAACACTCTCTCCTAATTTATGAGTATTTGAACTTCCAAATGTCTGTGTCAGTCTATATCGTATTGAGTGGGACAAATTTTTGTCTCTAAGCTAGATTTAGAAGCAGCTTCTCTGCTTCCCTGAAAATGAGAGGATAGACTGAACTTAAGCATTTTGTAGTCAGATTTTGAAATATGTGATGGATATCAAATTATCTTTTTCATCAATAGTGAATCTGCTCAGAATGTTCTGCTGTACTGTTAGCTCAAAATCTGTTTAAGTCTACCAACTCCAGAGCGTTCTGTAAAAACATCAAATATTGCTGGTCTATTTTGCATAAATTTGTTTTTAACAGTTTACAGCAACAACAAAAAAACCAACCAAACAAAAAACCAACCAACCAACCAAACAAACAAAAAAACCCCAAAAACAAAACAAAACAAATAAACAAAAAACAAACCAAAAACCAGAGGCCAAGAGAAAAGGAAATGTCAACACCTAATTAGTGACAGTTTCACCTTTTAAGCAACTAGTCAACAGTATTGTTCATGAATATAATTTTAGAAGTGTATGTAACTATAGTTTGTTCCTTTTGTAAGCATTGAAGCAACATTCTAAAAGATGGGGAAGTATTAAAAGGGACATGTTGTTTAGGCAGTAAAAGCAGTAGAGCTACATACAAGCTACATGGTTTGATTGCTTAGAAAATAGTAGCAACTTGTTAAAGAATGGCAATTCCCACTGCATAGAAAACTTCAGAGATTAAAAAGCCTCTTATGACATTGTCAACTTGCAGAACTATTTCCAGCTTGGGATTTTTGAGACATTGCCTAAGGAACATTCCATTTATGCCTTGTTTTTAAACCTTTAAGTGACTATTTGCATTGTAGGTGTTTATGTGTGAATTTAGCCAAACTGCATTGTACATGGTTAACTTAAAACCATGAATTCCTGTATTTCATCAGTTTGTTCCTCACATTCCTTGAATGTGTGGAGCAGGGGAATGTAATAGTTTAAAGTAATTCTTAGTTCTTTTTTTCTTTAATACAAGCATACTGTGTGTTGAATTGTATTTCAGTTATCTGCAATTCCTGTTGACTACCAGTCTGTGGCCCAGGCGCTTCAGGAATTGCCCCTGCATCTGAGGTTGAATGTAGATGCTGAACTTGTGCAGGTAATGGTGTGAATTTTCACAGGAAAATGCAAATATTTTAAGTGAAACAATCTATGCAAGAATGGTTGCTTTAAACTTGGCCTTCAAACATAATTAGAATGTATTTTATAAATAAATGCATTTCTTGAGACTGGCGTGTCAAATGGCATGTAATGCAGGATGCCCCTCTATCAGCACTTTTAATGCTTTGTTGGCTTAAGACAAAATGCTTTGATGTGCAGCACATTAGATATGAAGCCAGGTATCAGAGTGTTTGACATGGAATGCTTGCATTTTTTTTTTTTATTTGCTTCTCTTGTGCAAGCCATTAAGAGCTTGCACCAAAATTCTGAAAGTACTTTCACATTCTTTCCTGTTATTTTAATTGTGATTTACTCGTTTATATAACTAATAACATACATGTTTATTCCATGAATCATATGTACATCTGTGTTACAACAGGTAGAACTGTCAATCAGACCAGTGAAGAAAATGTCATTTATGCTCTAGTGAAAAAAAAAAAAAAGCAACAGAATATTAGGAAAAAATGTTTCTTCAGGCTCTGAAAGAGAAAATATTTATGTAAGGGCAAAAAAACCAATGAGACTTAAATATAAAACCAAAATTATTAAAAGAAAACCCCTCCATCTACTCAAACAAGAAAAAAGGAACATGGCATTTACAGAAGAAACTTTACTTCTGTTTGGAGTTGCATGAAGTGTTTCTGTGACTGACACAACCATGCTCTTTCTTAAGGGAACACAAATATGTCTGCAGATGTTATGTCTACAGGAATCTGCAAATAAACGTTACTTTCAAATACAGTTTTATTCTTAAGAGTTCTAGTTATGGTCTTTAACTTTTATCAGGGTTATAAAGTGTGTTTTATGGTATTTAATCTTTGTCTTGTCATTCTGACGGGCGCTGTGGTCATCAGATAAGCTGCAGTGTTATTAATGCCACAGCATCCGATAAAAGCAGAATCTGTGTTCCACGGTTAAATAATGAGTTGCCATTTCTTGTTTCACTATTTGATAATGTATTGTAATTTGATTTCATTTTTCAGAATGTACAGCTATATATTATAACTTTTGCTGAATGATTTTCAGCGACCTGTAGTATGATTTGCTTTCAAGACTGGAATTTTGGAGGGAAGGCCTAATATGGGAGAATGTTTCTAGTCAAATTCTGACTTCAGTCATTCCAAAACTCAGAGTATTGATGGGATTTCATTACATAAGAATTAAAGAAAAGTAACTCTCCAGGAAGTATTTGTGAAACAATAGAACTTGCTGATTTAGCATACAATCTCATACTCCTTAATACGGGATAAAAGGAGTTTAGATTTTGTAGCTGCTTCTGTAAAAGTATCATCAAGATAACTTTAGTTTACTTTTACTTCTGACTTCAATTCTGCTGAAATTCATTGTACCACCTTAAATGATCAAATATAGGAAGCGTGGATTACAATCCAATTTAGACAAATAGTAAGAATGGAGTTAATCATTAGAAAGACTCAAGTCCTTTCTTGTACTCTTAGGCAACATCACCTGCAGAGCTCCCACAGATGAAATATAAAATTTTTGAAGACAGCAAGAGGAGAGAGCTGTTCCAACAGTCTTTGGCTCAGAGGGAAATGGTGCTGGTCTCCCATCCTGTTGGTGATTCTGTTGCTCCATCAGTGCCTGAAGGTAAAAAGGTTCCTAGGGCATGTGCAGCAGAACCATTTCAAACAGCCCATCCACTACCAAAGCAAGAGATTGACCATTTGGATGAAGAACTAGATGTTCTCCTAAATCTGGATGCTCCCGTTGGTATGCAAAACAGACCTGTGTCAGGTGCATTATCCTCCAACATATCAACTGAGAAAGATTTGAAAATGGATATTAAGGAAAAAGGTAAGATTTCTCTTCTACCCAGCATGCCCTTATTTAATTTCCATTGCTCTCTGTTCTGGTGATGTTTTTGAACTCTTGATTAGCCAGTCAATAGTACTGCTGTCATCATCTGTGTCACTGCATTTCATTTATCTGGGGCTATGTTCTGACCCATTTGTTCCTTTTCAATTTTAACTCCCCACTAAACTAAACTTTTACCATTATCAGTTCATTTTAAACATTAAGAGAAATTCTGCAGAACAGCATTAATCTTATGATTCAGCAAAATTTTAAGTTAAAAAAAAAAAAAAAAAGGAGGATTTTAATGAGAGGAAGAATAAAGCTTTGTGTAACATTATCAGCCCTTAGTTCACTGTGCTAACAGTATACAGAATTGACAGCTATTTCCAATGGTTTCTTATAAATGCTATTTTCAAACTTTATTAGCATTGATTTTACAAAATTAAGTTTAGTACGGAAACACAATCTACACAAAAATGTTCATTTCAGGAAAATCAGCAAACCTTTTCTTTTGATTACATTCCTAGAAGCTATACTACTGTTTGTCATGGTTTGATGGTTTGCTGCTCCTCCCCAGTCCACAATGCTGTAAGAGAATTTTTAGCATATCTGATTTTTTTCTGAATTATTTTCTTGCTGTCGTAAAAATTAAGTCCAAGATGGTTGGACATGTAAGAAAGATGTCACCACAAGCAATACAGCAAGCCATGTTACTGAAGACAATTTTGAAGTGCTCTTTCATTTCAGTGGTATGTCATGTGTTCCACTCCAAGGCACAGCGTAAATCCCTTAAGAACACAGTGCCATCAGAATATGGAATCACATCATGCTGTAATCGTCACACAGAGTGATCTGCTGTTGTGGCCTCCTGTTCCTCTGCTACATTAAAGTAAACTCTGCAAACAGATCACAGCAGGGGGATGGTTCATAATCTGTCTGCGGCAAACCAGGCCCTGCACATCTTGAATGGGATGGAAGCCACATGGCTCTGGTTGAGTTTATTAAGCTGCCTCCTTTTTTTTTTTTTTTTTTTTTTAATTGTTGCTGCTATTTTCAGACTAGGACTTGCTTTTCTTCAAAAAAGAGAGACTGTATTTAAATAGAGTCAGTTGTGCATTAAAGAGCAAAATGATCCTGGACAAAGATCTGGTACAAAATTGTTTCCAGATTTTTCAGGTCTCTTCACTTTTCTAGACTCTTTAAAACTAGATACACCTGAAGAGAAGAGTACAGCATCACAGCAACAGCGAAGTACATCTAAAGATCTTACTGCAGAAGAGCTTGAAGAGTGGCTGGACAACATGATTTCCTGAAGCTTAAATTTTCTTATGTGAATAACTGACTATAGCAAACATTAAGTACAATGTTGAATCTTCCTTTATCTCCCCAGTATTTGCTTTATCTGTTTCACTTCATTCAGTACACCAAATGCCTGGTTTTCTTTACTGGCACCTAAAATTCTGTGCAACCAGAATTCATTTAGATGTGATTGAAAATTGTCTAAGACTAATGTTCTTTGAAAGGTCTAAAATTGATGATGAAATTAGGATTTTCTTTGCTAAAGAGGCAGGCTACAGCAGACTAAGAGAAGTTATTGTACTTGCTCTATGCAGTTCGTAAAATAAAGCTATGAATGAACACTGAATACATGTGGTTTTAGTCACCATCCTCACACCCCATCTCCATATTTTAGAAGAATGAGAAAGACGACAGCAAAGGTAATATTTGGTTTATAATACTTTATTGCAGTGGGCACTTTTTATTAGAGGAAAAAAAAATATGCATAATCCTAGCAGCTTCTACTTGCAGGTGACCATAGAACATTGTTTTATTTTGGCCTAAGATTTAAATTGTATTCATTTTGATACAGTGTATGTCTTTTAACAGCAGCATATAATAAGCTGTTATTGAAGGTAGTATATAAACAAACTTCAAGTGCAATTTCATACTGAAGGACAGAAAAGCAATACAGTTAATGGATCTGTTCATCTAGGACACTAACACAAATAAAAAGTTTGCATAGCTATGTCTACAGAGGTTTTAAGGCACTTAATGTTTCAAGGTTGACGAAGTGTTTGAAAATGTTTTCTTTTTAACTGCTTAAAGCTTTTCAAGCTGTATCTTAATACATTCACTAGCAAATACGGGGGCGAAAAACTGGACAGCAGTTAGTTAAAATTTTTTTTTGAGGCATGGCCTCTGATGTTCAAGTTCTTAAATGTCGAATGTTGTGCAATTAAGACACCTTTTAGCCCTTTCAACTGTACTGCCAAGCACTAGGTTAACAATGTGGTCAAAAAGTTGTTATAATTTCAGGCCATGTTTGAACTGGAAGGCTTAAGTTAATCTGGCATAGTTTCCTCTTTTCCGATTAAAGTTCCAACAAAAGACTTGTTTGATATGTGGTACAAAAAGGCTGTGAAATAGTATCGAATTTTATGTATGTCTTGAAGTTTAAAGACATTTGAAGCAAATACAAGCTGTGAAATTACACCATGAAAATAAAATAATTACTTTTTTTTTGTATACTGGATCTTGACAGTTCATGAATAAATAATTTCTTTTGTGATGATATTAGCTAAGTTGATCCTCATACTGTTTCCGGAAGCAGTCCCCTGCTGGGAAAAAATCCCAACATCTTTCTTGGTACATCTTCCACACAAATGACTCCTGAAAATGATAAAGAGTATTTATTTTAACAGATACATTGCAGTCAGTGCTCTAGGTAAATCTTTAACAATAACTAGCTACTGTGCTTATTACCATGGAGTAGAAATGTAAAGACATAATATTGTTCTGCAGTTTTCTACTACTGAAATTTAAGCCCTATTAGAAAAAATGTGTGTCAATTAATCAGTCTAGTTATAGCAGAGCAAACCTGTACACAACCTGTATACATAAAACGTTTAGTTTGCTTGGAAAACATTGAAGTGGAAGGTACTTTTGTAGTGTTTCCATAACAGCTGCTTCTTTGAGATAAGATGTAATTAAATCCTATTTATTTACATTTAGGGCCTAGCAACACTAAACATACATACACACATCCATGTCCCTATCTATGTACACATATATATGGATTTAGATGGAATAATCCAACTACTTAATCTTTTGGGGATCAACGACTGGTATATTTCAGGGTTTTATTTCAGAGACAAGTTGACAGTAAGATTACTGGTAACTGACTTCTGACATTGTTCAGTGCTGGGTAGGATAGCACAGTGCTGCAGCCCACCCCTCCCTTTTCTTTCGCTCCCAGAAGATCCTCAGGGAGGGTGGCATCATCTCCACTCCTTGGTGGTACATCAGTTCCACCTGGTGGTACACAGCTACAAGGCTGGAGAAGATGAAAATGTTGAAAGGTAAGAAAAAATGTTTAAGTTTTATTTTCTACTCACCTGGCCGGTATGCTCAGTTTCATCCTTGTTAATGAGATACATTAAAAAGAACCTGAAACAAGCACATGAAGCAGGTATTAATGCAGAAAACATAACATCTCTGCCTAACCTTTCCTAGATTAGGGTCTGTGAAGGAGATTATGCCAGCAGCAAAGTAATGATATTGCTAGGTGTCTAAAGTACTTATGTTAAAGGAGAAAATTCTATCCTCCAGAACATCTCCTGTGAAGCGGTAACAGATGTAAAATCTGCAGAAGTAGAAAAACATAGTTTAGCATTTTCTTCATTTCAGTGCTAGGAGCAATACCTGAGTTAGGCATATGCCAACTCCTATACACATATGCTCCAACATCTCACCTTGGAACAAGTTACTATGGCTACTGTGCAAGAAGTTAGAAGTGTGGCAACTGCTCCTGCCATACAGCTCCTAAGCTGAGCCCGTCTCAGATTCCTGTGCTCGCTCAAATGTAGAGAGCTTGAACTAATTAGACAGACTGCAGAGTGCTATCAGCAGTCTGTTTCTATGTAACACAGCCCTTGGTTAGCCACTTCACACACAGTGCATTTGGAATTAAACTTGGCATGTGCTTTCACTGTAAAGAAAGGAATGTACACTGATTATAACATTTGTCTAATTAAAGGGCAACCTGGTTAGAAAGATTGTTCACTATATATTCTAGTATTAAAGAAATGGCCATTTTTAATTTACCGGAATTACAACTTCGCATATACCAATTAAGCAATTCAATACAGTAAGGTTGGAGGTTGTAGACTGGTAAAACTATGCAAGTTAATGGAAATTTGCCTTACAAAAGTAATGTGCATTGATTTTGCAGTGTCAGTTGCTATGCAAGGAATAACGCAGCCTCCACTCCACTCCTGTAAAAAGTTCAGATGCAGTATTCTAAAGCCAGACTTCTGTAAGATACCACCAATTCAGCTCCTTTGGTTCTGTGGGCACAATGCTCGTGTAATTATCATTGTTGCAAGAGTAACTGATGCCACCAAATTAACTTTTTAAATATCCTCTTTGATCTGCTCTGTATTTACTAATGAAACTACTTTCATTGGTCTTGGGAGTCATGGTCTTGGGAGTCTGGGCAATAGCCTAAACACACACAACTCCTGATTGCTTTGAGGATTCAGAAAGCTTCGCTATCAGTAAAGAAACATATGATCTGACTTGTACATTATTTTTTGTAGCTTATCTTTCTGGACTCTTCTAGAAATGTGCTTTTTTGTCTGTTTTGTTTTGATGTTTTGCTTTGAGTTTTCTTTTTGTCAAATTGAGGCTAGTTTTCAATGGTCTCATCGTTACCAAGCCCTGAGAAGACACAATTAAAACTTCCAAACTAAAGCAACTTGTTTCCTGTAATTTTGCATATCTGGGTTTCATTCCAGAGGAATAAGGAGTTGGTGTGCCTTCAGATTTCATTCCGCTGAGGTAGCTCATGTGTAAGGTGAGCACTTTAAAAATAACCATCAGTGTGGAGTAGAGGAGGGGAGACCAGAAAGGAATAGAGATATTCCTCAGTCTGACAGAATTCTGTCTTCTGATTGTCAGCAATGTGTATGCCTAAATTACTCTGGAGCTGAAAGGTCTCTGTCATAATTCCAGTAGTAAAATATACTTACAAATAGTTTGCCAAGTTGTGTTCTTGCAAAGTATGCGTTTCAAAGCCATGTGGGGTTGTGTCAAAATAGTCATTGCCAATTCCACAAATAAAACATTTGGTCTGGAAACACAAGTTGGGGTTATAAATTAATTCAAAGACACTACTTTAACTGGTAAAAATCTAGATGAATAAGAGTAATGAAAAATGTAGTGTGTTACTTATACCTCCATATCTTCTCTCACTTGTTCTTGCTGGTCTCTTAATTCACCAAAAGCATCAATAATCAGACCTATTTCAAATGGAAAAGTATCAGCACTTAGAAATATTCATAGTTCAAGCAATATCTGTCAGACATCCTCCACTGTCTTTGGCGTTTAGTGTACTTCTGTCTAGGTTAAACAATACAAGTTACAATCTACCAATTTCCAGACATCTAATGTGTTTACACTGCACTCCTACCA
Organism: Tyto alba; assembly: GCF_018691265.1. NCBI lineage: Eukaryota > Metazoa > Chordata > Aves > Strigiformes > Tytonidae > Tyto > Tyto alba. Next base: position 14,171,042 of record NW_024881280.1, read on the forward strand.
CTAAGAATTTCTCTTACATGGAAATACAACCTTGAGAGTGGAAGGGCTTTTCTGTAGTTCTGTTTTGGTTAATTTAAGCTTCCATCATCTTGCCTCTTTTGTTCCCATGAAATAGTTTAATTTTTACTCTCCTGTGCCAAGTTTTGTTCAACAAAGACAACTGTGCTCCCCCAATCCTCACAGCCAGCTTGTGTCGCTGTTTCGCATTTGAAGCATTACTCCTCCACTTCCCACGTATTAAGAATAGAGCTGGATCATTTTTGGGACTGACATTTGTAACGTTTTCTCGGTATAGATGTATTACATTTTTTCTTTGCCACTAGATTGCCATAAAACAGTGTTTTTTCCAAACAGCCTTAGGTCAGTCTATACACTGAGTGTTGAATACTGAGTGGTTCTTCGGAGAGGTCCCTTTCTCTGTAAACCACAACCACAAACCAATTAAAACTGCAAATCACCCTCTAAAGAAAGAAGGAAGTGGGTAAGTGGCCATGGTGACTATCTCTGTGTCACTTCATTCCCCAGCCAGCTGTGGTGGTTCCAAGCTAAAGTTGTGAAGTGGCTACAGCAAGGCTCTCCAAGCTTCAATGGTTATTACAGGAAGAACAGCGATCCTGCACAAGCTGCGTCACTGCTGGATGGTTGTCAAAATGCTCATAAACACTGTAACCCAGGTAAGTTACATTTCTTGTGCTTTGTCTGTCTGTGGTACTTGGGACAATGCATTATTTCTGAATTAAGTATAAAATTATTACTTTCAGAATTAATGATTTTATCAGCTCAGAAAAGTCTTTATAGCAATACTGGTAAATTTACCTCAAACACATAAGTGGTTTAAATACATCACAGAACCTAAGTAAACTAAATTCTAACAGCTTCTACTAAGGTAAGGGACAGTACCTTGAATAATAGCCAGTAGGATAACAATGACAAAGAAGAAGAATGTGATGTCAAAGACAATTCGATACATTTCATAAGGGTCTCCAGCAGGATCCTCAATTTCATCTCCAATGCCACCACCAGCTCTTACGCCCACATACATGTGGAACAGATAACACTAAAAAAGAGAAGAAAATTACAGATGTATTTACCATAAATAATTCCAGGCTTCTTTCTTTTAGTTTATATGATTCTGCTCTGCTAATTCTCTTCACAGATAATAGTAACAAAGATAACAAACACATAAAATCATTCCTCTTGTATCACACACGCTGCACCAGAAATCTGGTACTGTCTTAACTAATGTGATTACATCTTCAGGTACACTTACTAAGAGGGCAGATCAGCATAAGCTGTTACACTTTCCTCACTCACTAAGACTTACAGACTAAGATCATTTAGGGGCATTTTTCTTGTATTTGTTACTGTATTCAACTATACCCCTTATATTAAATCCTAAGGTTCTAGCTTGCTATGAGTAAGCAGAAGACATCTTTGAAAAAGTCTTGGAATGGAGTTTAGAAATGTTGGCAAATATTGCCACAAAATAAATAGTGACATATTCACAACAGGTAGATCTATTTGTGTTTAGGTGGTTTCTGGAAAATTTCATTTTGCAATACCAGATGTCTGGGGTTTAGCGTATTGTAAATTATTTATGATCTGGGAAACATATCTTGTGTTCAGGTCAGTGCAGAAGAAATCACTTTACAGAAATGTTGCTGGATGTAATTTTTTTTTTTTGAACATATAAGTCTTCATGGAAGAATTTAAAAATCTGGATATTTAAGCTATGTAAGTATATTAGAATGGAATCTTCTGCTGAAGCAATATACTGCAGACGTTTCTGTATGAATCGGCTACCCAACCTTGTAAACCACCTTTGGTCACAAAACATGGGTTAAAAATGAGGGAAATCTCTAAGCCTAGCTTGTGTTCTGAAGTCATGTTAGGCAGCAATGCTGGTGTTAAATAATCAGCAGAAAACCTGACAAATCTTGTCTTCCATGAGCAAACACTCAGCAGAACTATACATCCATTTTACAATGCAACTTTACTGTTGACATAAGAGGCTGGTACTAGTTTAATCATACTTAAAAATGTAACTTGGAATTGATTTACCTAACTTGGTAGAGTGACTTAAAATGTAATATAGTTTCATTATTCTAATTACTTCTACACCTGTTTTATGACCAGACCATTGTATCCAGCTCGCAGAGGGACCAGTTAAACAATACTGCTTGGGCAGTTCTCATCATTTCTATCATTTGCACATCTGACCTGTACTGAGTGTTTGAAAGGAAGGTCAAGAATAGGGAAGATCATTTTGTGAAGTCCATGACACACCTCTGTTCTGAGGTATTTTATCTTTAACATTTAACACAGAGCAGAGAGTGCCTATTCCATGGAAGAAATGAGCTGGCCACAAACTCAGAATATTACATTTTTAATACCTGGGTTTGTGCTCTTTTCCATATACAGCGAGAAAGTCAAATCCTGTTCATACCATGACATGTATCTGTAGAGAATCTTTTAATGTGACATACATGCCATTATGTGGCAACAGGTGGAAATCAGAAGGGAAATTAGAATCATTAGATTATCATCTGTAATATGTTTTAATTTCCCCCTTCTCTACTTGCCCTTGACTTCTTATTTCCTGACTAAATTTCTAATTGTAAGCAGTTTGGAGTAGAGTTTTATAACTAGTGCTAATAACACCATGTACTTTGTATAACCTAAGTAAGCATAGGAAGAGCTCACACACTTGAAAACACTGGGAACAAATAGGGTTTATTTGTGCTGCAACAACACAGCTTCTTTTTGCAGGGCTGACCAGTTTGTCATGAAATTTCTTTATTGTCATACTTTTAGGATTTGCCATCTTCACCTGTAAAAATTGCAGCAAATCTTATACCACAGTATTTAGGAGAAAAATCCAGAATATCTTCCCATACTGGTGAGTGTCATCTATCTACTGTTGAGTTTAGACCACTGGAGAATGCAGAGGGAATCTCAAGACCATTCGCATTTTCAAAATGACATACAACAAGAAGAAGAGACCCAGGGATTTATCAACAAAAACATTCCTCCTTGCTTATCATTTTATCTTAAGTATCCATTTGAGAATTCAGGATGAGATTTGAAGCATGCTAATGATATTTTAGTTACCGTCATCATGTCATCACACTTCATGTCTGGTTCATCTTCATCTTCACTTTTGTTGTAGAATTTGCGGAAGAAGTTGAACGCCACAACAGTGTAAAGATACACTACTACAGCAAGGAGTCCTACAGTAAGCACAAGCTGTGTATGGAGACATGACATGAAAATAGGTTTCAATTTCCTTCTGTCAGAAGAGATATGCTAGCTTGGTGTATTGCCTTAAGTACTGAAAATGTATCATATTGTACCTTTCCCACTAAGAAAACTAAAGATAGCAGTTACAATGGCTTTGAGGTCTCCCTACTGCTTGGATCAGCGTAGAGGTGTTCTTTACCCTGCTCTCGTGTGAAAATCAAAGGGAAAATCAGTATCAAGAAACTGAAGTTGTTTCCATCTTTGAGCTGCATGCATACAGACTGTATATCACTGAAGGAATGTTACCACTACTTAATTTAAAAGTTAAATTCCAGTAACTTGGAAGCGGGATATACAGTGAAAAATAAATGGAAAAAAATAAACCCCTTTAGTTAATATGATAAATAATTCCAACTGGGACTTTTTATGACTTATAGTCTATTTTCTCTTCCAAAGTTGGTTAGCAAAGCTATTGAGAAAGTGGATAGAAAATTTTTTAGATAACCAAAGAGTAACTAATTTCCAGGTCCTGCTTTTAAGCAAATGCTATCCTTAGGTGGAAAAATTTAGCACATCTTGAGACTAGATTATATTGTTTGTTGGGGTTGGCATTAGATGATTCAGCTCTGGAGAGGAGTTACTGAAGGCTACATATTTTTAAAGGTGCAACAATTGGTATTACTCTTTTAAAAGAAATGTAAGAGTGTTGAACAATGAGCTGATCATCAGTCTATCACTTTCTGCAGATCTGTAAGTATGCTCCCAAAGTGAACATTTCAACTGAATGTTCAGCTGTCTTTCAGTGTTCATATCTACTAGCACGAAAAGCAACAGGATTATAAAAAATAATCTTCGCTTGTTGAAAACGTATAGTAAAAGTTGTCCTGAGTTGAAACAGTTTTGTTAATTATGCTCAGTTTTGGGTATTATATTTAGAAAAATCTCATGAAGAAAATAGTCATTACATTAAAAGTAATATAACTGTGGCCATCCTGGAGGAAAACGAAGGGGATAAAGGCAGAGACTTCATTTGTTTGTGTGATGATACTGAAAACATTCTCATATGGACTATTTTAGAAACTTCCATTGGTCAACTGAAAGATGAAAGAAATAAAAGAAAGGATTAAGCAAACACAAAAGATATATATGAGTTAAACTAAGGGGATATTCTTACGCTTCTTCCAAAACGTTACGAGGTTTAAAATGTTTTGACAAGTCTAACAGGGCGCAAGAGTGGACTTAGAATACGTTACTGCATTTGAGAAAAAACAGAATGTGTATGTTTGAAATTTAATTTTAAAGAAGTTCTGTTAGATTTCTTAAACGTAAGTTAAGAAGTGTGTTAGTGAAAAGCTTGTTTTTCACTTGGTATGCTAGCTAGAAACACAGAGCCTTTAGAGATCAGAGAATGAATCCCTGCATAAGTTTCAACAATTAATTTTGAAAGTAGATTTCATTAATCTGATTTTTGCATGACAAAGTGACATGTAAGTATATTGCAGCATGCAGAATGCCCACACCTGTAAGCACATTCTTACTAGCTAAGTATTGAAACCTCAGTGCCCAAATCATTATTACTTCTGTAGCTGAGGAGAGATTGTGAATTCTTATTAGTTATCACCAATTAGTTCATCACTGAGCATAGAAAAGAAGGTGATTAAGTTGTAATTCATATTCTCTTGTTCTTCTAAAATGATGCATTTTTCTATTGTGTACAAAACTTCTTTAGCTATCAGCACTCTGTGTGTATAGACTATTATAATTTCATAGGATTTAATATGTATTAAATGTGCTGCAGAAGACACAATGGGATGTATTCTTTAATGTAATCGTGATCAAAATGGATTGCATTCCAATATTTCCTACGTACCACAATATTTTTCCTAGTACTCTTACAAAACGCATTCATTTTCAGACCTTTGCATGTAGCACTAACCTGTTTGCCATTGTGAGTGACTGAAGACAAAATGGTTCGCAGTGTCTTGAAGCCCATAGCAATATCCAGTAGGTGAGCAGCAAAGAAGAAGTTGTTGTAGTGCCCAAGGATAGACATAGTCGTATACCAAGCTAAGTATAAAAACGACTGCAGAGAAAGTGAAAATGTTAGCAGATGCTAATGTGCATTACTGGATCCAGAATATGGCTTTCTTTTAGTCACTCAAGTTACAAAATAAGTAATACTATCACGATCTGATTTGAATCACAGGCTGAATGTAATACCTCTATTTTACATACTCAGACTGTCTTGCTCTGTCTCTTATCATCACTGCTGTTCATTTAAGGAGTGTTTATTGCTTAGCTTTCCTAATGAGACCTCTATCTTAAACCTATTTAAACGCAGTCTTTACCATATATGTTATTAACATCAAAATCCCCTACCTTAAAACTGTTTTGGTTGGGGAGGTTGTTACGCAGTACTTTAAATTTTTATACTGATTCTGGAGGAGAGAAAATGCACTGTATCATTCTTGAGACACTGTTTAAATCTCAGACCATGTCAACCAGGATACCCAGAAAACCTAAGGCACATGATACATCTTATTCTTCTAACGAGCAGTGAACCTGAAGCCACTTTGACGTTAACACTCTTGTTGAGGAACAATGGCTCAGTGTGCTTTTAATGCACAATGAATTTTATACATCAACACTTGATTCACCTTGGCCTTCTTGTTTGTTTGGGAATGCTCCAGAGAATACAAAAACATGATTCACAAAAAAAGGAATTTTAATATAAACATAGTCCTTTCAAAGGAGAAGGTATGAAAGAAAAGAATTAACCAAGCATGTCAAACAGATGATTCAAGAATAAAAAAGGATAACTTTCGGTAGACTGTGCTTGATTTTAGAAAAGACACCTTTGGTTGCTAGATAGATTTCTACAAAATTAAATTAATGCACCATTAACTTCCAAAGTGCTGACACTGTATTAATGGTGGGGAGGTGCATATCACCCTTTAGAATCAAAAAGAAAATTCTGAGATAAATTAAAGCAATTTGCTACAACACAAGACAGAAAAAAAAAAAACAACCAACATTTTAAAATGGCTCTGTAATGCAATATCATTTGTGTATGTTTGTTTAAAATAAAAGCAGATGGTGGGAGTCATACAATCAAGTTTAGAGTAAATCAAAGCATACTATTCTAGGCTAACATACTCACATTATCAGTGAAAACAACTCCAAGCTTCCAAATGTGGTACTTTGTATCAATGGAGCTTAACCTAGGAAATAAAAATTTTTGAAATGCATCAATGTCAAAATTAAGTATTGAATTCTGTAACTATAAACAACAAACTAGGTTTGGCTCTTTGCAGTGGTTTGCTGAAGGTGATATAGATCAGCTATTTTTTGATTGGTGTCGGTGCTTCATTCTTCTGAGAGTATTCATTAATGCTGAGCACCCATACACAGTTTCTAAACCACTGAAACTGTAGGAACAATTTCAGTAGGAATGATGGTGCCATATCCCAGATTTACAAAAATTAAAATGTGTGTTAAAAGTAGTGAAATGTTGAACCCAAATTGCTTGACTTCAAAAGATATGGGTTCTGTCTAGGGTAAAACATAAAAGGTAACGCCTTCTTCAGGATTCTCAATATTTTATTAGCCATTAGATGACATGCGAATGGAAATCCTTCTTCTTGCATACCTTAAGTATGGAGGAAACTGAACTCTTGTAGGAGCATAAATCATTTGAGACTTCGATACTTTCAAACTCTAATCTTTACTGACAGATTAAGTCGCCTCTGAATTTCTTCTAGATACCTGGCATCTAGATATTTGTTATCAATACTTTTTCTGTCTTTTGGTTTATAAACTAACTGTGTTGTAACACCTAAAGAACTTTTAAATGCTGCATTGATCTTTGTTTAAAAGTGTGCCCAATTCTATCAGTCAGCATCACCTCATCTGACTTTTTTTTTTTACTTTTATAGCATAAGTATAAGTATGTTTTAGAACAAACAAAAAGCTTTTTTATTTCACTTCCGCACATCGAAGATGTCTTCATTTGAATTTTCCATGCTGAGGAAAACATCACTACACTTTGAATATAAAAAACCTGTTTTATTTTTGACGGTGAAGTTATGCCAACACATAATTTGTCTGTGATTTTCAGAAGACATACCATGATACAAGAGATGCCTCTTCTGGTTCACTCTCTTCCACTGGACTAAAATCAAGGGCGCTTTTGTCCAAGCCCAGAAGTTCTGCTATGCGCTCTGCTCCATATAAGTCTCCATACTTGTTAATAACCTAAAAATGGAAGAAGATAAGCTTTTGTTCAGAGAAAGACCTCAGTGACATTCACCCTACTTTAAGCCAGTAGTTGTCAGAAATTAAAAAAAAAAAAAGTCTTTCACAATTAACACTACTAGAACAGTCAGAACTCCCAGGAAGCTAGGCAGGAGGAGCATAGAAAAGAAAAATAGAAGCATTAAAGGCCATTATCTGAAAGCTTATCTATAATTTGCTGTCATTTAAGCTGGCATGTTTTTCTTTTTTTAGGGGGATGAGGGGGCTTTGTATCCTAAAGATGACAATGACTGTAAATTAGACCTTCGTGGCTGATTGACAGCACAAACTTATTTCAAATGCCTGAGTCTAGGAAGGAAACCACAGCCTTCTGTCTTCCTCCCTCCTCCCACCTACGCTGCAGCTGCCTGTTCACCGAGACATTTACCACAACACTGACTTCCATAAAACAAATTTCAGTTCTCAATTATTTGTATATTTATGTGTATGGAAGTGTATTACACACAGATATCCAAATTAACTGAATAGTAGATTATTGCCATGTCTAACATAATAGAAATATAAAACGCCTACCTTCCGTTTTACAAATTTGTCCCAGTAATTGTTAGGAAAGGACCTACATAGATAAGGCAAAGATATTTCAAGTTATTTAGCTTGTTAGGGGAAAGAAAAAAACAACCCAAAAATCACTGCAGGTTCTGGTACAATTGTATTCACTCACACATTGCACTTTGAATTACAAGAACAATTTCTTTTCATGTGGGCAGCAGCTGTTATTAATCATCATTTGCTGCAAATTGTATTTTATTCCCCCCTCTTTTCTTTTCCACATCCATAAATACGATTGGCTACAAAAGGACAGCAGGCTAAATATTATCACCTAATGAGCCTAACAAATAATAGCACAGTAGTCACTGTAATAACATTCATCTCCTAAATAAATACTTTCTTGCTGCTAGCCATACATGCAATATGGACAATGATTTTCAGAGGAAAAGAGTCTTGTAACATAAGCAATTTTTAAGTTCACTGGGTGACATTTCAAATAGAGGCTGAACACTTGGGAACCAGTGGACAATTTGTCAACATGAAATTCAAAAAATATTTTAAAAACCCCAGAAAATCTCAAAGATCATTTGGCAAAAAACAGGAGTTAGTGATAATCTTGTTCTCAGGTGTATCATATTGTTGTTACTGGATCTGATGTCCCAGAACAAGACAAGGTAAAAAGCCTTTCTAATTCTAAAGCTGAAAGACAGTCCAGCTAAATAGCATTTTGCAATCTCTGCCTCTGAGCAGCCCTGCCCACACTGGTAATTAGAAGAAAAGCTATTGTGTACACAAAAGAGAAGGAAACAAAGCAGTAAATCTTAAATATTAAAGAGATGTCAGGGGATCTTCTAATGAAAATCCCCTGCTTTTTTTTTTCAGTAGTGAGCAACCACAATGCTTCAATAAGCAACCAGTTTTATCCAGGGGAGATCTTAGAACAGACACTAGGAAATACATCAGCTTTGACCTGCAAGAAAAAAGACAGTGTTCTCTTATCAGTGATGTTTCCCTGATCTTCAACTCGAGCATAACAAATATTGTTCTTGAACTGTCTTATGAATAACAGTGCCCAGGAGTTCCTATTTCTGATGGTCTTACTGCATGTTATGTCCATTTTGAAGAATGCCAATTAGCAGGAAACACTGCAAAATGTAAGGTTTTTCTCTCCCTGTTTCCTGGATGTAACATTTCGTTGAGCAAATACACAAGGTAAAAAAGAAAAATAACTGCTTAAACTGAAGGACAGTATTGGTAAAATAAAGCAAGTGTTAACATCAAAAGAATGAGATTCCAGAAGACTGGTCTGCTGGGATGTAAGACAAACTTCCCAACAATTTTTTATTTTTCTGAATTAAATTACTCCCAATAAAGGCAAATGGTTCCAGTGACTCAGATGGTATATTCTGGTCCAATGCTCTATACTATTTCTTTCCTTGATTTCTTAGACTTTTAAGCTAAATATGTCTCTAATGTACCCAGCTCGTGTCTATCTCTTTTACCACAAACATCTAATGGTGCTGCATTTATCAGGATACCTCTTTTGCCTGTTTAATTGCTTTTTTTCCACTTAGAGAAAGCACATTTCAGTATGTACACAGTACTGGGTACCCTCCAGCAGTGGTTTTCCTGATGATACAATACCTGCACTAAACCTCAAGAGTCAGTTCACATCAGATGGAAGGATTAGTCTACTTAAATTAGCCTAAATCTTTTATTCAACTTCAGTAGATAGCACAACATGCTGAGAACAGGCTGTGCCATATGTCATGTGGGATAAGCTGACAATGTATCTCATTAATTCATGGTTCATTTTGCTGACGATAAACTGACTGGATGTCTAGATAGCTTGCTATCACTAGTTAACGAAACAGGTTGGAAATTAAGCAAGCTCTCCATTTTTCCAATTATATTCTATTGTAATTTTAATATGTGCTAGTCTGTATTTCCAACTGAAATTAAGAAAAATTCTTAAAATTCAGGTATAAGAAAACAAAGCATTTGAGAACCTCTGATATTTTAGACATTCTGATTTTAATGAAAGTACTAAGGGCACTATTTATAATGTACAAAAATTGAGCATGACTGATAAGATAGATATTTTGGCTATTTGGCAGCATATTGTCACTCTGATGCATTTAGTTGATTCTTTTTGCTGTTTTGTTCTTATCAAATACTTACTTAGGCCTGCACAGACTAGCCACAGCTACTCTGTGACTTGTACATAACTTTGTTCCTTTCCAGCTTTCTGTTACTGTCCTTAAATTATGATACTACTAGGGAAAGACAGGAATCTAAGCCTAGGTATACTAGTACCAAAACGTGACTCCAGTTGTTTTGAAAGAGTACATTCTGAAAAATAGCCTGTAGACAAGGCATTGTTTCAAGAGAAGAGAGCTGACTTGCTACATTTCTCTGTGTCACGCCTACAGACTGCTGCAGCTTGCTGATATTTTTCTTTTTCTTGCCTACACTTGTATCATTCACTCACAGAACAGCAGGTGAGTCTCCTAGAACCAGTATATGACTACTACAGTATTTGCTAATGCATACAACCTGACAGTAATTCCTGTCAGACCTACTCAAGTTATGGGATCGTTATTTCATACTAGATTTACTTCCCTTGTCATACACAGATTTAGTTAGCAAGAAGTGGGAAAGAAAGGCAGCAGAATACTCCTATACAATATGAATGTGAAATGGAGACACTGAAAAGGATGGAAGTTATCTTTTTAAAACTTTCTCGATAGTGACTGGTATGTGAAATGTCTTGGAGAGAGCTTGTGAGGTAAGATGTACAATCCTTGCAAAGCCTAGAAAAATTAAAAGGAGGTGGAATATACATGTTACGGTAGTATTTATTAAATAAGCAGATAATACGGGATTTCACATTAGAATCTACTACTGTAGCATCCAATATAAGGTGAAAAAATTATTTCTTTTAGATGAACTAGCTGGCAGGTGGACAGGGAAGGTTCTAGATCATTAGCTTAATGAGCTATAATTCTTATAAACAGTTTACATATAACCATTTAATTTTACATACGGGGTATTTATAACCAGGCGATCCCACTGTCCTTTAATATCATCTTCAGATGGCTGTTCAGTTATGTATAGTCCGTCAAATTCCAGCTTTCTAGCTACCTCCTTTTCTCTCTTGAATACAACTAGAGGGACCTACAAAAATGACAGTGGACATCCTTGTCATGGTTTATGTATTTTTAGAAACCCTGATATCTACCCACAATATTAAGTACTCTTTATAATACTACATAAGACCAAACATCACACTAGCACCTCCCACAAGCAGATCACTGCCTAGCCAGTCTTTGAGCAAAGGCCATCTTGGAAGTCAAGCTCAAGACCCCTCAGCCCCCCTGTTTTGACTGCTGAGCATGATGGTACATGGCATGGAATATCCCTTTGCTCCGTTCAGGTCAGCTGTCCCAGCTGTGCCCCCTCCCAGCCTACTTGCTGGGGGATGCACAGGGTGGGTAAAGCAAAGAGAAAGCCTTCACACTGCAAGCACTGTTCAGCAATCACCAAAAGGGGGGTGTGGTACCACCCCTGTTTGAACCACACATCAAAACCACACACACTGCTGTGAAGAAAGTTAACTCCATCTCTGCCAGACTGAGCACATGAGGAAAACATCTACAGATTGACTAGTGAGAATTTGTAAACAATTAGGTACAAGTAGGTATTCCAGTATTAGTTCCAAAAAAAATCACTGGGACATAGCCTATGTTCTTTAACAAGTGATAGATTAGTAATAAGATTCAGAACTTGCCTTTAAGCAATAGTATCCAATCACACAGACGAAGGAGATGATAGTATGAATAACTGCCAATGCTCTGAGAGCAGGTGCCATGTAACCTGTACTTTCTTCTAAAACAAAAAACACCATGCCCTCCTCCTCTTCCTCTTCATCAAAAGAGTTCCAGAGATTAGAGTCTTCCTCTACTTCATCAAGTGGCTCTTCCGTCACCTGAGAGAAAATCAGACATTGAAAACACACAATAAACTTAAAAGCTTTTCCTTTGCTAAGATGACAAATTAAGTTTGCAAAGCCTGCTCATGGGAAGATGACAGAGCATTAGCTTTGAACAGTAACGTCCTTCATTTTCACAGCAGAACTCTCCACATCATCTCATGTCACTGAAAAGAGAATCTAGTAAAAGCAAGCGCAGGCATATGACAGTTTAAAAATCTCTCCTTTAACAGTGCCACAGCAAAACCAAAACAGAACAATGAAAAAGTCATGCAAAAATGTTATCTTGGAAGAAGCAAGCAATGATAGGGTTATCTAATATGACTATATTTATGGTTTGTTTTGTAATCTATGTTGTTCCTGATTATACTAGAATCTAAAAAGAAACAAATTTCTCATGTAATCAGCTTGTACGTTGCCCATAAACTTTTTATTTTATGACTTAGTTACAAATTAATATGGTATTTAATTACAAAATAATACGGTATTTAATCAGTATTTTGTAAATAACCCAAGCCATAAAGCTGACATAATGCCCTAAATTCTTCCAGTAACTTTAACAACTTGGCTTTTAAAATTAAAGCCTTTAGTGTCCCTCTTTGGACAGCTTCACCTGAAAGCTGAAGTCCTGTTCCATCCTGTTTGGCTCTCACTGACCCTTTCCTATCTATGACAGAGGAACTTGTACTGATAAACACAAACTTCTGTCCTCGCTCTGCAATAGAATGGGTTGTTGGCTGACTCACAAGGCCCAAAGAAAAGCAGAAGACAGTGGTGAGAAGAGAACTGGTTCTACTTTGTTTCGTTGGGTTATATACCAGAACCTGAAACAACTCATTATACTCAGGTAAAACCCTAAGGTTATGTTTAAAGTACGGCTGTATAGTCTTCTTCATCTGTGATATAAAAAAAAGAACCGTAGCCTGCTATGAAAAGGCTTCTTTTACTTTATATTTCTTCTGCCTATTCATACCAATCAATTAAAGTCCCAATCCCAGTACAGAAATATCTTCATCACAACAGTCACTAACAACCATATGGGCAATGACAACAAAGAAAATGGAGGACAGAAGTATGAAAACTGAATTATATTCTCACATGAAAACACAGAATGGGAAAAAATATACATTTGATGTTCACTAGAGATTAATAAATTAATGAAAAATTATGAAAACAGAAATTAAAGCAAGCACTCATCCCAAAATGCCAAACCCCAGGCTTTAAATGCATAAAAAAAAAAAAAAAAAAAAAAAAGAACAAATTAAGTATAACTAAAACATATGAGCTTATCTAGTTAAATTGAGACATTGATCTGATTCTGAAATTATGTATAAACTATTTCCCAATCAAAAAATTAACGTAGTAAGTAGGGTTCTTTAGAAAAAGCAGAAATATAATAATTGAGAATAACAGGTGAACAGAAGTCTCTCAGCATCTTTAAAACAAATGCGAGGAAAAAATTAACAGTTTTGACATTTAAGTTATTTTACTTGGATTTCAAATTTCCCATGACAAGATTAATAATCCAAACAATAACAGATTTATGTGAGTAAATTTAAAAACGCCTAGAAGCATAAACTCAACTATAAAGAATCAATGAAATAAATGTTTTCATTCAGCCTCAGGAAAATAAAAACAGAATAGGTTTAATATCACAAATTTTAGTCACAAAACTTACAGTATCATTTTAACTACTTCATATCTAAATGCTTTAGTTCATGTTTGAAGGGCTGGTTTTGGCTACTTTATTAACAAGCCTAGAAAATATCATTAAACATACCTCTGGAAGTAACCGAAAAACATTTAAACAACAATGCATAACCTTACCTTATAAAATAGAAGAATAAAGTTGATGGCAAATGCAACAAATAGAGCAAGAAACCTTAAGTTATAAAAATTTCTTGCCAAGTAGTGCTGAAAGTAAAAAAAAAAAAAAAAAAAAAATTAGAGGTGGTCTGTAGCTAATGTCAAGATAAGAAAAGTAGGCAGCAAGGTTTCTAAGAAGGTAAATACATAATTGTGTTGCCTTCATACACCAGTTATAATGAGCAAGGGCACTTCTTGGCAGCCTATTCTCCCGTTTAATGATACGCAGGATCAAAAATAATGGGCTTAAAATAGCAACAGGGAAGACTGGTCTAGAATATTAAGGAAAACTTTCTAGAAGGAAGTCTCAAGAAGAAATGCTAGAATACTGGAATAAACTACTTGAGAAGGTTTCAGAGAGTTCATAACTTGATGTTTTTAAGAACAAAGAAAAATCTCATAGAAAATAGAATTGCAGATTCTAAAAATTAGGTTATGGAAGATAAGGAGCTCCTAACAAGAAGCTCAGAGTAATCTGTCCTGTCAGACCACTATAGGAGGAATTACACATACAGGCACTTTATTTATATAACTCTATGAAGTATTACAAAAATCATAGAAGACTGAATAAAGCCATGACATTTCTCCCTTCAATATCAAACAGAAGTTCTATATTACATAAATAAAAATTCAGTGACTAGAAGAATTTAAGAAAAACTTACAAGCATTTTTGTCTGATAAATTTCCAAAGCTTTGAAGAAGTTAGCCATAACAGCTTCTGGTTTCTCAATTTTTTGTCCATGCCTTCGCTTCTTTTTCTTCATTTTCCCTTCTTCCAGCTGCTCAGATTGTACTTCCTTTGCTTTATCTTGTTTCTCACCATCTTCCATGCTAGAAGAAAGGTTGTCTAAACAAAAATACCTAGCCAAACTTCTGTACTGTAAATGCATTAATTTAGAAGGAAATCTAATTTAGAGAGTTTGGCATTGAAAGTTAGTTTTGACACTGGGAGAAAAATGATTGTAAGTAAAAGACTTGAGGTAGACAGTAAACCCAGAGTAAAAAAAGTGATCTTAGCTTCAAGTGATATGAAAGAATAGAGTTGTTGAGGGGAGATGAAAAGGATAAAAAGCTAAAAAACAGGCAGAAGCTACTGTGCCAAGTGCGAAGTGGATGCTTGCCAAAAACAGTGATGTACATATATTCTCAATACAACCAACAAAAAGCTTTTAAAAGTTCACACGTACTTTCTTGAGCCTGGGGCTGAAGAAGAGAAATAAAGCTTTTAGGATTTGGTACACAGTATCATAACTGAATCACAGTATCATAAAATGAATTAATATCAGTCAAGGCAATCACTCTTGTTACAGAGATGAATGAGTAATAACAAGGAAGTTTGCTTCAGAGGGTCGCACCTTACAAAGCATATAGATGACAATTGTACCTCCTGCACTTGCAGACTAAAGTGTCCTTATGAAAAATAAGTAAAAAGACTATATGCAGTAATGGACGAATTTAGTTACTAAACTAAAAAAAGCTGAATTTGCATATATGTAAAAGAATGTTGAGGCATTGAGGTGGTTGAAAGTTTAAGGCATGAGGATAACAAAATGCAGTATGTGCTTCACTTTATCACACTACTTCTGCAGTAGGAATCATATGATGTGTGTCTAAAAATGTGTTTTATCTTTTACCAAAAAAGTCCCTGTTGCAGCCTCAGAAATGTAAGCCATTTAAACTCAAATTTGTAAGCTGAAGCCAATTTGAATAAACCACAAAAGTACTTGAGAGGAGAATTAAGCATGGCAGACAAGAGAAGACAACATGAAACAAGGAAAATAAATCCAATAAAATAACAAACCTAGGAAGAGATCATGCTTATTGAAAATAAGAGGTGAAAAAGCCTAATAAGAAAATGAGTAGCAACAGGAGATTTGGGGCAACTGTGATTTCAATTAAAAATTTAGATTTTGAAGCAATTTTTATAAAAATTGCTTCATTGAAGCACTGGTGACTATAGTGCTAATGTCTAAATCAGGAGACCATAATCAGTCAACAAAGAAAAAAACCCAGCAGTGATACAATTTAACAAAACTTTTAAAAGGGGTCATTTGGCAAATCTAAATGTTAACCAGCTAAATAGTACATTTTAACATGGTCTAGATAAAACAACAGTTTCTGAAACTGCTTAATTTGAAGTTACTGTCTTCATACTGAGTAATGTTCATCAACAGATTCTTTGGATACATGCTATCAAAAAAAACACAGAAGAGTTTAACTGCACTTTTTAATTACCAGAAGTACTCTAAACAATTACAATAATATGCTTAACCTCCGTGCAGGGATTGGAGAGAGAGACAAATCATGTCAAAACAATTCTGTTACAGTAAAATGCAAGAAAGGGACTCTTAAGTGAAGGGACTCTTCTTAAGTGAGGAAGCATGTTAGATGCAGCCTGAAAGGTAGCAGATAGGAAATGAAAACATACTGAACCATAACAGTGTTGGTGGCATACTTTAAGGAGGCAACAGAAAAAAAAAAGAAAAAAAAACAACAGAAAAACCCATTTAAATGCACACATGTGTGAACATAGATATGTGTACACATTTTTGTCCATGTAAGACATACATTTATGCATTTACACATACGCATACATACACACATACAAACATATACATACCGTGGAAAAAAAAAGGATACTTTTCAGGCAAGCTATACAAAGTGTATCAGCTCCTAAAATATTGACCCCAATGGCACACTTAAAAATTAACTTTGGCAAATAAGGGGAGAAAAGTAAATGAGGCTGAATTAAACATTTTAAACATGAAGAAAAATGTTATGTATGGCTTTTGAGTATGTAAGAATCTCTAGGAGATCTTTTGCATGTGTCTACAAATATTTTAAGGGCATTCATCAGGCCTGCAATGTGGCTACAGGTCCGGAAAGACAGCATGCCCCTTAAAAGCAGGGTGCTGCTAAAGCAAGGCAAGCATTTTAAAAGTTGTTTATAAGGCAGTCATATGTAGGATGACTGGACAAAGGAATGTATAGGCTGTCAAGTGCACAACTTGAGAACAGATGAAACAGCAATAGTGAAATTTGTTGGGTTAGTCAAATCTTGTGTTTCAATGATCAACTATTTTTGCCTGAAAACTATAGTGGGAAAGTGTAAATAGCAGTAATGACAAATTGCAGAGTTTTTTTCAAGTCGGGTAGTTATGGGAATTTTTAAAAAGACAATGGCCACAGATTTATATATGCAGAATTGTCAAGGACCACAAAAATCAGATTACCATTATGTTGCCCACCGAGATGGTCTGCCACCTTTTGGGGACTGGGCTGCTTTTTAAAATATTGATGAGACAAAGTGTACATAAAATGCTTTGAATACTGAGCATTGCTTGGATTCTTTCTGGCCAAATTATCTAGCATTAGGAAGCAGCAAGGAATTAAACAGGAATTGTGTAAAAATAACTTACTCAGCCTTCTCAGTTTCTGCTTTTCTTTTTGTTTCAGCTTCTTTTGCAATTTCAGATATCTGCAAAAAGTATATTAAGTGTCAAAATGGATCCATTCAAATAAAATTTTGGTAACTTCAGTTACTGTTTTCTAAGAAATAAATAAAATAGTTACCACACTGTATTTTTTAATTCCACTTTGCACTTTTAAAGTGTTGGATTTTTAAAAATAGACAGTTCAAACTAGATTTTAAAGGTGAAAACTGTAGAAATTCTTCTGATAGCCTTTTTCAGTATAGTGTTATCAATACTGTAACTAGCCCAATTGACCGAACAACTTAAAGTAAACACACATGACTCAGACAGATTATGTGACCAGTTGATGATGAAGGTCACTACATCCAGATCATACCTTAATACAAAAGTCACTCACAAAGACTTAGTGCAGTTACAGGTTATGTGGAAAATAAACATCAGTTTGCCTCATTCCAAATATTAAAGGAGGAATAATATATCAAAGATAGCATCAAAAATCTGAAAAAGATCTGTGTACTTATTGTAATTATCAAATATTACAAACCCCAATTATTTTATCAAGATCAACTGATGCATTTGAAAACAGACAAATATTTAAACAACTTCTACTTATGCAATGTTTTCTTCCAACTTAGGTGGGCTGATGGTTCATTAAACCTCTACTGGCACACCTCACAACCATTTAAGTATGTGTTTACAACATTCCCTTGAGATGAGGAAAAACCAATATACAATTTTACAGATGGCTAACTTTAGCAAAGGAGCTGGTGCCTGTAATTTCAAACACCCTTAAGCTCAGTGTTGCAAGACCAAATTAAACTGATTTCAAATGCAGTTCGTGTATCTCAGCTTCACTGGAAATTAAACAGATGCAAAAATCTATCTTAACACTTTACCCTCTTCTGTATTCACACAGAGTGCTTAGACACCCATTGTCTATTGATGCATTCTCCTACATTTCTGTTTAATGCATACATACAGTTATCTAAACTCTTCCCCCACTACTCATCTAGATGCTTATCTCACACGTAAGTAGTGAAAAAAATTGATGAATGCATTTACTAAATCGATCTTGCTTTCCTTGTCTCACCTCTTATCTGCGGCACTTCATTTAGTACAGATGATGGAAGGAACCTCATCTAGTACATGTGATGGAAGCATGTGTGACTCTTCCTCAAAGAGCCTCCCCTGAGATCTCAAGCTGGTGGAGGGTAATTCAGCAATCATTTGATGAGACCTAGTTCTTCTAAGGGGTAGGGTAGGCGAAGAATTAATAAATCCCTACCCATCCCCTCCATCCCTCTATCATATGCTGTCCCAGTTGTCTCCTTTCCAGGCTCAAGAACCTTAATTTACTTAATTCCATACACAAGATTTGTTCCATATCAAGTTTTGATAACTTTTTAAACCCTCACTGAACCTTTTCCAGTTTTACCACATTTGTTTTGAAATGGGGGAACCTGGTCTTCAAGACACAGATATACTTTGGGTTCATGGAGCCTAGTAATATTCTGGGGGGTTCCTCTCTCTATTTGTTTCTCAACAATTCAAAATTTCAGTTTGTCTTTTTCATCTGTGTTGTTTGACATTTTCACTGAACTGATACTTCTGTACAACTGTATTATATTCCCAAGATTTCATGCCCAAGCAGTAACAATGAGCTCAAAATCAAACACTTCACATGTAAAATTATAACTTTTCCTCCCATATACATCACTGATTTTCATCTGCTATTTTAAGGCATTTTTGCACTTAGCTCTTGATTTTACTTCTATGAATAACTTAGATTTATTAGCAAACTCTGTTAGCTCACTACTCATTACTTTTTTTATTTGTGAACCTGCATGGTGCTCAGCACAGAATCCTGTGGAACTTCACAGTAAAAACTAAGTCCTAACAATCTTCATCACATACAATTCCATAGGATATTTTGCAGTTTCTCTGGCTATATGGTTACGTTGTTGACCTTACCACTGCACAATTGCGTTGCCAGTATATAAATTGATAAATTTCTGGATTTTATCCATTTCTGTAAGTTTTATTATTATAAATGCTTAAGAAAGTCATAGTGACTTCCTGAAGAAAATTTTTGATTCTTAAATTGTAATTTCTTCTTTGAGTTCTACTTAATAGGTATACCCAGTGTTATAACTGGATTACTTGAGCTGCTCATATACACAATGTGAATAGCAATTTCTGTAATACAGAATTAGTGTAAACATTATTTTGGTGAGTTTCACTAGATAACACTAAAAGTAAAAGCTGGATAAATTGCATAGCTGACTTTGCATTAATGACTCAAAGTATCTGCATAAATTACTGATCATTTTTATTAAAATCTACAAATAAATCTGAGAGAAATATATAAATCAAAGTAAAACAAATTCTAAAATATTTACTCAGACCTGCTAAGATCCTTAAGTTAAAATAGTATTTTTAAATACCAACCACATTACACTTATGCTAAATGAGAAAAGATTTTAAAAGACTGTCATTTTTAAGTGCACACATAAAAATGAATTAATAAATACATAAGAAAAATAAATGGAAAAATATAGTTTGATTTAGGCAATAAGCAGATCTTGGAGAAAAAGATACAAATGAAGAGGAAATAATGAATGAAGAAGTTGTACAGTGGAGATTTATCTTGAAAATATCTGGAAAGCATACCATAAACGGTGGATTAATGAAGTACATGAATAGAAGGATGTATATGAATAACAAGTAGAAATAGATCTGAAGTGTTGAGTGAAGTAATGGCTTCCAAATATGAGAAGTGCATTTGGGTTTTGACATTTAGTTCAATCCCTTTTTAAACAGAATGATAAGTTATATGTGGGTCAGTGAGTGAAACAAAATGTATTGCTCATAAACCAGAATAAAAGTAAAGAATGATTATATGATAAACATTAAAGTAACAATAAATTCGGGCAAAATTATTTCAAATACTAGGAAAAAATGATATTTTATTGTATGTGATCAGTAAAGCATGTAGAAGAAAAGACGATAATGATAAGGCATTATTATAGAGAAAGCAATTTGTAAAAGTAATTGAAATATACTGTGAAAAAATGGGTTACACAGATTAAACAAGACTATAAACCATTTAAAGCAAAAAGTGTGCCTAGGAAGCTGCTAGCAATTTTTGTTTATAATAAAGTCCAAATGAGCAATAACAACAATTTACTGCAGTGAAAGCTAAGCACTGGGCTGAATTTTTCTGCCACATAAACTCTCCTGTTTGTTTATAAGAGTACAGATTATAAATAACATTCCTATAAAGAGCCTTTATTGATCAGTTAACTGGCAAATAAATAATTTACTAACATAAAATTCAATAATATATTTCTATGATTAATATTATTATTTTCTGCAAAGAAACACAAAATCTCTTTAACATACCTGTAATCCTTTTTTCTTACGAACTGTGTTTTCCAAAGATGACTGGATATCTGTACCAAGGATTTCTGCAATATCTCCAAGTCCAGCATCATGACCATGTTTTGAGCCACCTTCTTTCTTTGTATGAATGCCAAAAATGTCCGAAATTATATCAGTTTCTCCCTTTTCACCCTTCACAAACTGCACTAGTTCAGCTCTGATGCCATGCTCAACACCTTCAGCTTTTTCTGCTTCCATAATATCATCATGGATTCCAAACTGTGTTGGGTCAGGCATGTCCCCTAATATTTTGGTAACTTTAATATTTTTGGCTCCTTCGACCAGGCCACCCCCAAACACAGTGCTCCAAAGAATCTGGAAAATTCCCCACACTATACTGAAGAACAGTTGGAAGATCCCTACAAATAGGATCCAGAAAAAGGAGAAAAACACTTTCACCATCTCTTTTACTGTCATCTTTCTCACTTTCCTGTATTGTTTCCTTAGGTTCTTCACAGTGACCATTTTAAAAATGTTGGCAATGTTCTTCTTCACCGCAACACAGGCCATTGCAAAAGCTGAAGCAGTTTCCAGGGACTTTTCTTCATCCTCATCATCTCCAATATCCACTACGTAACAAGGCTCTGCCTCTTCCTCTTCCTCAGGCCTCTCGGATGAATCTGTTTCAGAGATCTGGGATGCTAACTGCATTTCAAAGATCGTGTCTTCGCAGAAATTCACAAAGAGTTCCATTTTTTCTTGCTCTCCACCTTCATTTACAACATCAAAGATGAACTGCCTTTTGGATTCCTTCACCTGAGGCTTCTCCCACTGCATTCTACTGGATTCACTGATTTCAAAGTAAACTCTTTCTATTTTCTTGGCTCCACCCATTATTTCAATACGGCCAAGATACGGTTCAAAGTAATTAAGAACACTTTCTGCAGGTTCAAGTAAGCTCTGAAGGCGTGAATCATTAGGCATGTGCTCTGAAAGGTTTGTTAGCAGAACTGCTACATTAAATCCAATGTCTTTGGCTGGTTCATGGAATCTTTCCACAAAATCAACATAGTTAAACATATCATTTTCATCAGCTTCTGCACAGGACAGCAGGAATTCAATCTCTGACTGGATGTATTGTTTCTGAGCCTCCATTGATTTCTGGAATTCCTTCTTTGAAATGATGCCTTTACCATCTGGGTCATGCTCTTTGAAAGCATCTGAGTTAGTCAGATCTTTTAACTTGAGGAACATGTCGAAGAACTTCAAAATCATTTCTACATTGCTAGATGATTCTACAAGCGTGTCTACCATTTGTTTTCCAATAGTTCCATTTACAACGTTACCTAAGTAGTGTGTTAAAACAGGAAGTTATTTGGCATGGTTACATTTTAAATAAATAAACTTCATAAGCCTGCTATGAACAGAACAAAAATCTTCTTAAATCTTTTAAATATTTTTTTCAACATGCTTTTCTGTAGTATCCCTGTGTTTTTCATGACTGTGTATATTCCAGAATAATTGTTAAATAAATATGAGAAGGATTTTTTCCTGGCATTACATAAAGGCAATTTAAAAACAGTTTAGAAAGATTAACATAATTATCATACTTTATGAAGCTGAGATAATCATATCTGACCATAAAGAATGCCAGGACCAACCTTCAAGCAGTGACAAGAGCATCACTACCATATCCTTTAGCAGATCTAGAAGTTCTTTAAGCAATTCTATCTGAGCAGAGTCCTGTAAAAAAAATGGAGTATAAGGTTGGGGTGTTTTTGTATTTAGCTGGAAAACAACCAGTATGCAGAATGGTCATCTAAATGTAGTTCACATTCT
Organism: Tyto alba; assembly: GCF_018691265.1. Lineage (NCBI taxonomy): Eukaryota > Metazoa > Chordata > Aves > Strigiformes > Tytonidae > Tyto > Tyto alba. Next base: position 14,193,596 of record NW_024881280.1, read on the forward strand.
TCAGCAACATTTCATTGTAATTTTATTATGATTGCTATCAGAAGTCTTATATAATATGAGAAGTAACTTGCTACAGCAGAGGTATAAATACCATAAAGATAAGCTTTAATAAAGCATTAAGGAGTACCAAAGTGCAGATGAGGGACAGCAGAAATTCACAGAATTGGTTACTCTGCAGATCTGGCAGTATTCATCTCAGAAAGAACCCATCCTTTCTCACTTCACATGGAATATTTATTGGCATAATGCATTGCCACTCAGAGCCAGACCTACTTAATTTAACTGCAGAACATGGTAAGTCTAACATGGATTTGTGACTAACATTAAGAACCTAAAACCTGTTAAGTATCCTCAAAATTCTGATATACTTCTGTAGGGTGGGAAGAAGTCTTATAAGTAAGTCAGAGGGTAGCAGGGACACTGCCTAAGAGTGAGGAAATGACTCTGCACTGTTGCATTCAGTGCCTAGCATGGCTTGAGAGTATGGGTGCATTAAGTTGCAAAAGAAGAGAAGCCTGAAACTGTGAAGAAGGGAGGAACTCCACAATGCCCTGCACAGTGAAACGAACTCTGCCTGTTGCGCTCCTGCTCAGTGCCTGTGATGAATTAACTGGACAAGTTGACTGACTGTTACATTCCCTCCCCTCTACTGAATCTTTCCCAGCTTTTCTCTTGCCCTACTTAGCTGTAGCATGGGAACCATACTTTTAATGGTGCTTCTGCTCTGACAGATCATCAGGTTTTGGCAACAGAGGAAGGGACCAAATTTCCACCTTCATTATCAGAAAGGTATAATTGAGTTGGAAGAAGTGAGTTTGACTGATATGAAGATGCTAAGTCCTGAGATTCAGTCTTGGACCTCTATATTACAATAGACCCATGCACAGCCAATGAGTATCAGCACATTAACTGCTTTACAGCTTTCAACATTCACTTGACTGTAATTGATAGACATATGGAGAGAAGGATTACTTGACTACTGAAAATACCTGTGAGAGTTTCATCTGCATATTGGCAAAGACATGAAGAAAGCCAACAACTGCATCCCACAGCCTACTATGAGCCAGACTCTGTTGGTTACCTATGCAAGGGCCCTAAAAAAAATTAAGAAAACCACATTTTTTATTTATATTAAATAAAATGAAACAAAACAAATAAAACTAGTTGCTTTCATAAGATTTCTCCCTGGAAAAATAAAAAAAGAAACTTTAAGCTTCCATGAAGCTCCATGAGAAGGCTTCCCAAGGTCTGTTTGGTATCTGGTGCATAAATATTAGATCATATCGTATTAAATATGCAGCCATTCATATGTTTTAGTATTAACTTTACACTGGGCCAGTGTTTCCATGTGACTTTATAAAAATTAAGAAAAATAAAGCTAAAGTATGTACAAATTTATGATAGGACATGATCAGGCCATGTAATCCCAGAACTTCACTGTTAGGACCCTGAGCAAAACATACTGTTTACCTGAATATATTCTGTAAGGGAATTGAATATTTGTTTGGTGACAGCCAGAGCTTTGGAGAAGTTACGTTGTCCTGATTCATCAATGAAATCCTTTCCTGAATAGTACCAATAGAAGTCACTGATTGATTCCTAGGAAAAAACCAACGTTATTATCTTCTAATTTTAGATTCTGTACACAGTATTTACTGCTTGTATTTGTATCACCAAAAGTTGAATCAGCAGCAGATGAAATTTAGTATTTCTGTGTTAATCTATTTCTCATGACAATAACTTTTTGCATTTTTATCTAATTATGCTCTCTGCAGAAGTGAACAATTAAATAAATTAACAAACATCTGGTTTCACACAGAATTCTGAAAGGTCATCCATTTTAAAAGGAAAGAAGAGATAAAATAAATTAAATCAGAATTCTTTATTTTAGATAACCCCAATGAGAAGATTTTCACATTTGATTCCAGTAAAATGTGAATTTATAAAAATGAAGGAAAGGCAAATATGTCATACTTCATTTTCCTCTGTGTTTTCCTCACCTGAAGACGCAAGAGGTAGTCGACTGTACTAATAATAATATTCACTGTTGTGGTGTTGCCCATCTGAGTACGAAGGTAATTTTGAAAATCTGAAATAAGAAGTGATTTGTGCTTGATTGGTATATACGGGAATAAAAAATACAAGGTTATTTTCATACTTTCATGGAGACATGGAGAGTACATTCTTTTTAAGTACCTTGTTGGATACAGATGCTTATGTGGTGGAAATTGAACTACAGTAGATCACAATGTAAATGCAACTAAAGAATTGTTAACCACATGAATTGCAATAGGCTTTACTATTAACAACTGGCATAAAAACTGAAATTACATTAAGAGTTAAAATTCAAATTTAACTCCGCAATTCAGATTGTTGTCATGCCAGTCTTCCCTCATAAAACTAAATGAATTAGAGGAAACAAAAACATTAGAATTGGTTCTTTTCAACTCTGTTTAAGAACAAACTCATCACACATTTTCCCCCAAATTAATTCAGTTTACCTACCATTGTTATGCCCTTCACAGAGCAGTTGTAAAAATCTAAATAGATCTCTAGTAAATTCATCATGCTGCAACACTTTTTCACCTTTAAAATATATAAATACAATAATTATGTGACAACTGTTGTGATTAAATATGCAGAACACATAATCTTACAGCAACCTTTAAAACTGGAATTCTAATAAAAACAGTATTATAAAAGCGTTAAAGCAATTTAAAAGAAACAGATAATAGACTGATAATAAAGAAAAGAAAAACTGAGACAGAAGAAGCAAAGCCAAAATATTTAGCACTCCAATGCATCCATGGTTAAAAAAAAAAAGAAAAAAAAAAAAAAAAGAAAGCAACAATATATATATCTAATAAGTAAATGGTTAGTCATAACTAAAATCATGCCTTAAATATGAATGACACTTCTTTAATAAGCATCAAACTGTTTATACAAGCTGAACACACAACCTGCTGCAGACCATAAAGCTAAACCTAAAGATATCTGGGAAGATGCAAGGAAAGATTTCTCTCTGTATTTGCAACACATTTTTGCAATAATAGTATCAAAAACTGTAAACCCAGACATACCACGCTCACGAACGATGACTGTGGATCAAAGAAAAATAACAAGAATACAGGATAAGAATATTGGAAGTTACAATGTTTTTCTTAAAAATTATTGCTAACTATTTTGTAAATATACAGCATATTCAGAACTCAAAGCCTAGAATTATAGTAAGTTTATCAATAGAAACCTCAAGTAACAATAAATAACAGTTCTAGTTAAATAAGGAAGCACAAATAATGTTTTAAGCACTACTGGAATCAATTTAATTCTACTTACGAGTTCCTTCTTCGGTAACCATTCCCAGGCCTTCTGCTTTATTTTGTCTTTCAAACGCATTCAAGTCAAGAACACTTATATTGGGGAAAAAAACAAAACAAAACAAAACAAAAACAACAGGAAAAGGTACTATAGTACACAATAGAAAATTATTTTCTTCTAGGAAATCTCTGGAAGCCTTCAACAACTACTCTTGACCCACTGTGACATGCATTGCCTCATATTTTATTTAATGTGAATATTAAATAAAAGAGCTTGGGATGAAAATAAGGGTCCGGTGTCCATTTCGGAAAAGAAATGAGTCTCAGCTCAGGTCTCACCACTTACCTAGCTTAACTTCCAATAACATCATTCATGGTTTCATGTATAAATGAAAAGTGGAAAAAGAACCTGAAATATTCCTCTTTATATTCACTTAAACCTGCCTGCCAAAAGGACATTACTGCAGTTATTTCTTAGTCACACTGTTTTCCACTAAGTTATCGCTATTATTTCTATTATATTGTTACTGTATACATTATGCATTATTACGTTATTCAGATGTATGGAATCTCTGGTTCCATATTCAGAATGAATATGTCAAAAATACACTGATGTCTGAATTTTCTTCTACTAACTTGGCATAGCCTAGCATGTGGAATAGCAGATGATGATTTTTCTCCCTACTCAGTCAGAATTAATTCAAATAGTTAGGATATAATTCTATGCATATCTATTTATTTTTTCAGTTAAACAGCAATGCAGTCACATATTCTACTATTGAGCCACATGATTAAAACCAAAAGCATTTTTTAAAGCATCATTTTCATTCTCTTGTCAGTGTTCAAGTCACTTTATCAAAATATTTTTAAATGGAATCCTCAATGATACATATACACAAACTGGTAAAATTGATACAGGTCTCATTTGAGCAAGTCCTTGCTAAATTGTTCTACATATATGGAAAAATTACAAGATAGATGTTATTTAATTAGGTTGCAACTACTCAGCAAGAATTTCTGCAGTCCAAGTCACCATTCCTTCCACATTTTTCCCTGTTTTCATACAACTTCTCCACTTCTAATTCCCAGTCTACTCCATCAGAACACTTCCCATTGCTTTAAAAGGCTGAGAAAATGAGGTTGTCTACTGTAAGAGTATCAGAAACACCAACAGTTTTCCACCTTCTTTATGGGAGTCCTTTACACTAACTAATGTGAAATTCTGGTTTATCAAGGGAATGTGCTACTGTAGTCATCATGTAGCCACATGCCATCTCTAACAAACCTGATATGTATGCAGAGGATTCAGATGAAGAGACAGAGATTATGTAATTTGTCAGAGATATGCAGAAACTGAGTACTCGGTAAAGCTCCCCTGGCCTGCTGTTCCTTCAGTGATGGCTTTTTTCCATCCTTAGAACCACTCAGTCAGAAAACTTGAGGGATCTGAGATCAGTGAAGGAGCCAATACATTTTAATTTTCTGCTTCTCCAAACTAAGTCTTCAGAGGCTTACAGAGTCTGCTTTATTTTCTCCTTTGGAAGAATACTCTAAGAGATTAACATACTATTCCTTTGATTCACAAAAATTTCCCACAGGAGTTCTACAATCTGTGATTCCCATAATTTAAATCTAACATATCCATGTGCACTGAGCAATACGCCACAAATCTGATTAAAACTGAAACAATACAATTTATGCTTTTACCTGCAGGACTGCATCAAGCCAGACAGACTTTGAAAAAATCCAGCATCCTTTTTCTCCTTCAGGTAGTCTAGCATTTTCTACAGATTGTACATTTTGGAGAAAAAGGAAATCTATATTAAAATTAAATGAATGAACAACTTTCTAAATTACCACTCAAAATGTAAATCACTGGCAAGCAATAATATCATTGTTACTGTACCAAAAATTTCCTGATATTTCTTCACTGTTTAGCTTAAAATTAAATGTACTAAAATAAAGCCACAAGTGAATGCTAAAATTCTCAAAATTACTTGCTGTCTTCATACAAGCAAGAATCACAGTAGTTAGAAAAGCATTACCTGTTGAACTATGGTATTCCCACCATTTAGAATAGCAATACCAAGTTTTAGTGTTTCAACAACCATGGGTCCTGTATGACCTATCAAAACAAGGGTACAGTCACTAAAACTTGTAATTATGAGCTATTCAATCAGAAAAGCAGCCTGGAAATTTTACCTAGTATAATTGTAACTGATAGTTATTTTGCCTCATCATATACCACACGCATCATAGGTATAATGACATAATCCACTATATATCACATCAGCAGAGACGCTGCAGCTGAGCAAGGCAGCCCAGTCCGCTCCCCATGTAAAACCCAGTGGAACTAAGAGAAGGTGATGGGTGACAATAGTAGGTGACTCTTCTGAGAGCTACGGAGGCACCATCTGCAAACCCGATTCACTCTAGAGAGGGGAGCTGCTCACTGGGGCTCGTATCAGGGGTGTCACCGAGGCACTGACAAGCCTTGTACAACTCACTGACTATTATCCACTGCTGGTGTTTCACGTGGGCACCAGTGATTCAGTCAGGAGCAGTTTGAGGAGTATCAAGAAGGACCACAGAGCCCTGGGAGTGGCAGTGAGGGACTCTGGATCACAGGTAGTTTTTTCATCAATCCCCGCAGTCAAAGGGAAGGGGTTTGAAAGAGCCAGTCAAAACTGGCAAATCAACAATTGGTTATGGGACTGGTGCCACAGCCAGGGGTTTGCCTATTTAGACCATGGGACTCACTTTGAGAAACCTGGACTACGGGGGGCTGATGGGGTCCGTCTACCAGAAAAGGGGAAGAGCATCTTTGGGCGTTGGCTTGCTAAGCTGGGGAAGAGGGCTTTAAATGAAAGTTGCCAGAGGAGAGGAACCTCAATCCATTCCACTCCTACCAGCTTGATGCCAGTGCCAGCAATGGATGCCCAGAGGCTGGAGAGGGGTCACACGTCAGCAGGAGAGCACCCAAAGAGCAGCACAAAGGAATTCCAGCCAGTAAGTTGGCTTCATCTGGGGCCCAACTTAAATGCCACTATGCAAACGCACGTAGCACAGGGAATAAACAAGAAGAGTTAGAGACGTGTGCAGGCCTGCAGGGCTGTGATCTTACTGACATCATGGAAACGTGGTGGGACGGCTCCTGTGACTGGAATGTTGGCATGGAAGGATACAGACTCTTTGGAAGGACAGACAGGGGAGACGAGGCGGGGGGTCACCCTCCATGGCAATGGAGTGCATGGAGCTCTGGTTGGGGATGAAGCTGACTAGGACCTTATGGGTCAGGATTAAAGGGAGGGCAGGGACGGGAGATGTTATAGTGGGGGTCTGCTGCAGGCCACCCAACCAGGAAGACTGATGGGGAGGGACTCTTTATCAGGGAGTGTAGTGATAGGACAAGGGATAATGGTTTTAAACCGAAAATGGGTAGATTTAGATTGAAGAAGAAGTTTTCTACTGTGACGGTGATGAGACATTGGAACAGGTTGCCCAGAGAAGCTGTGACTGTCCCCTTCCCCTCGAAGTGTTCAAGGCCAGGTTGGACGGGGCTTTGAGCAACTTGATCTAGTGGAAGGTGTCCCTGTCTGTGGCAGGGGAGGTGGAACTAGGTGACCTTTAAGGTCCTTTCCAACCGAATCCATTCTATGATTCTATGATATATGTATAGCATTATACATATATGTTTATCTTGTATACTTTTAACATTTCACAGAACATTACCTTTGCTTGCACTAATCATCTGAAGGACCATCTCAGCAGCTCCACGATCATGTAAGCGAGCTTGCTGATACAGAGTTCTCTGTTTTTCCATTTCTTTCTCCTGTGTTTGGGAACAAAAGTGAGAATGGAATACAGACCGGAACTGGTTCAGAAGAAATAGGAAGATAAAATCTGAAGTTGTTGAAGGCCATCTTCCCCCATACTCCATAGGTATTTGAACCAAAACTTCAGAACACATTGTCTTTTATATGAATAACATAGTAAACCAGGTCAATGTACACTGTGGTATTCTTGCATTTATTCTAGTGGGCATATTTAAAATACTTGCACATTAGGCAATGAGAAAGAAATGCTATTTAAAGTCTCACCTCAAATGTCTTTTCTTTTTCTTCTTCTTCCTCTTCTTCTTCTTCCTGACAGCTCTTTTCATGTTAGAAACAGAAATCACAAGATTTTGCTTATTATGAAATATAATGCCTATTTTTACTATAGTATTTCTACAAGAACAATCAGATTTTTTCAAGCAATAATTAAAAGCATTAAGAAGATTTAAAATCCTTGCAATTGTAAATGTTTGTGCTCATCCATTACAAAGAAGCCAATATTCCCAAATGTATGAGAACTTCAGGGCATTCATCCAACTCCATATATACCCTATAACTGCAGGCTATGCGTTCTCATGTCATATCTCTATCTATATCCATAATATTTATCCTCACAGTCAAACTCCCCTCATGTGTCAGCTGTAGTCGAGATGTTGCAGAAACTGATGGTCAACTGATTTTTTGACAGACTTCAAATAATAACTCAATTACTCAAAAAATAAAGATAACTAACGTGTTAAGCCTGTTCATGAGTTAATCCTGTAAAAAACAAAGTGCCAAGTGATGTCAGCAAGATTACACTTACTGGAATTTTATCATAGTATTTTACGGTAGGAAATTTCTCATTATATATATAACTCTGAACAACATTTGCTTCATTAAAAATACAGGAATTACTAGTATCAAGCAGTCCACATAAGAAAGAGAAGGAAAAGGGCTAAAAATCATCTGAAATTAATGTGAAGTACCTGAGTGGTGTGAGGGATGGAGCTTGAAATTATATATTTACCTTTGCCATCATGGCGGAATAGGCAATATATAAAGGATCATCTTCTAGTTTGCTATAAAGAGTAAATAATATTTTAAATTATTTTACAATGTAGTAATAAAATGTCATATGCCTAGTAATATTTAAATATAATTTTTATGAATTTTATTTAAGTAGATACATGTCTACTTGAACTGCTATTAAACTTGAAAATCATACTATAAATGTATTTTCTTATCTCAAACCAAGTCTCTGTAACTTTTTAATTAAATAATTTAGAGGTATATTTGGACATCCAACCTAGTCATGTTGGATAAGTAAGGATCACTGGCTGTTGCAGGTGCAGAAAAGTACTATGGAGATTTAAGTTGGAATAATTATAGCTGTCAGATGGCAAGATTATGTTAGTCGTACAGAAGTACATGAAGCAGAGGAGTACTCTACTCATACAAAATACATATTCTAATGAACAATCTAAATTCAAACTGGCACTGAAAGAGATTCATGCTAATCATCAACGAAACCTTTTCAGACAAACTGAATAAAACGTAATGAATATAAACAACAAGAACACATATCTATTACCAGCAGAGACCAGGGGAGGGTAGTCTGAATGAACCAGAGTTCCTGTAGACATTTTGTTTCTATGAGCATTCATGCTTGTCTATTTCTGTACTGAGTATTTACCAAGCTTTTAAAATGTCAAAAATTGTCAATATTTGTCTCAATATAAAGGTTCTACCAAGTTTAAATAGATGAAAATGCTAACAAAACAGAGGCAAAGAATTATTCATCATGCACAATAACGAACTGCAGTTGTGTTAAATCACTTCTGTAATGTTACTAGAAATTCAATTACTGTGTGCTTTTACTCAATGTTCTTTTCAACACAGCTCTTTTTACCTTCTCTCTGTGAGAGCACTGCGACTAAAATAGAGGATAATCTGATGAAGTGGATCAGGTTGTTTTTTCTCAGTCTCTTCCTCTTCTTCTTCCTCTTTTTTTGGAGGTGTCTGTCTCAAGATTTATATCAGAATATACAATTTAAGCTTCATGAGTAAGAAAAAAATTGAGTAATTAAGTTTAGGAAAGGATTTCAGTAATTTTATTCTGTCCAATTTGTATTAACTTCCACTATTCATCTTATTCAGCAGTTTATAGCATAAACTGCAACATTATATCCCTATATTAATCAGAAGGAGTTAGAGTACCTGATTGTTAATCATATTCGATAGCAGCATTAGAAGTTTCTCATTTGTAAGTTATTGAGAATGAGACAGTAGAAAATCTCAGGGAAGCCTTATTCAGCAGAAATTATGTGTTTCTAGTGGATTGGAATTGAAAGAAAGTCCTAGCTCAATTATTTAACAGAAGAATTACTGGTAAATGGAAAATGGAACTGTTTTTAATAATATTATTAGATACATCCTATTCAGAGTACTGTATGCTACAATACTTTCATATATCATTTGTAGGTAAACTTGATTCCGCAAATGTAAGGACTGCTCTTATTGTCAACTTCAAACATTTTTTTGTCAGTTTGAAACATAACATAGCCAGCACTGGCAAAAGAGCAGTGTTTTACCTTACCTTACTTTACCTTTACTTTACTTGTGTTATCACCCCTTTGTAGGGTTTGTAACAACTGTAAATTATTGTCATTATAGTAATAATTGTAATTACAGACGTTCAATTTAACTCTCTAGTAATTCTGAAAGCATTGGAATCACTGTTTTAGTTAATTGACTCATTCCTTCCCTCAGAAAGAAGTAAGAAAGTCAAACAAAGACTATGACCATATAATTGTCCAGAGTATGAGAAGAATATATTAGCTGTAATTTTAAAAAAAATCATACAACCTTCTATACCAGTGGGTCTTTAAAAAGCACAACACGACTCCTTTTAGCAACACTGAAGTATCTCCTGATGCATTTTCATGTGATTCATGAACCTATATACTCACTTTCATGGCGTTTAGATACTATGGAGATAGGCCCCTTGAAAATATTTTAGACAAACTAACTACACAGAGGGAAGAGAAGATGAAGTAGGCTTTCTGAATCAATATTCAGTAACAAAGTGCTGAAGTTTACCAACCGCTTTTATCAAGTACACATGCAAGCTAAATTTTTGCTGAATATGGCTGCATATATTTACTTCTCCTTATGAGGCACCAAAAAAACAGCAAAATTATTTTGTATCAAAGCTGAAAATGTTAAAATTAAATATTATGCATCAACAAAAAATTTAAGAAGGGGGAAAGGATCAATTGTGTAAAGCTTTAAAAAACCAGTAAGTAAAATATAGGAACATAGGAATTACCATAATGACAAAAATAGTCTGACAGTTCATCTAATCCGTTTCTCTTCCCAAGAATGAATATCATATAGTTCATCTTGAAGGCATAAACCACCTTAATGCACTTCAGTGTGCATCACAGGACGAATGTCTTTTTGACCACAGCAGAAAATGACCTTATGCCCTGAAGCATAAGGGTTAATATTTTATAAGTTTATGCATAAGCATACAGTACACAAAAATTCGATATATAATAGATACATAAAATAGACACTAAAGTGGGCACTGAAAAATATGCCCACTTAGGTAAGTACTTACAGCCAAATCCTGAACTAGTTTCTCCTCAAATGAATATTCCTCTGTTTCTATCCAATAGTTCTGATAGCCATGGAGGAAGAGGTTAATAGAACGGTGCCTGGGGGGGGTGTGTGAAAGTGAGATCAAGAGGGATAACAGAACACAATATAACAGCTCAGGTGGTTAATGATTAGTAAGGATATATATTTGTACAATTCTGATCCTCTGATTGGTCAGTGAAACAAAATGCAAAACATAGCTAACATTCAGTGACAAATCTGCATGTACTTTTGAATGTTCTTACTATTTTTTTAAATACACGTATGTATACATTGATTTTTGTTTTGAATGCTTTGGGAGTGCTACATCATATGTGAAAACGTAGGACTGGAACATTAATGAAAGCATGGGAAAAGTACACACTTGAACAGACTGAGAATGAGTGAGTGGGATTTACACCTAATGAGATGTAAATCTAGTTTACTAGATTTAGTACATTGAGACAGCAGAAGTTGGCCATCAACACCAAAATAATTATCAAGTGCTTTCCAGCATGTTATCTGCAGACAATCATTGCCTTCTTCCACATAAAGAAGCCTAACCTCAGCTTCTTTTCTTTCAGTTCCAAATCAGGGCAGTGTTAATGTGTCCTCAAAGAAGCTGGATTAGAAATGCACAAAACCTGCTCTAGAAAATGACCAATTTTTGAAAACTCTTAGACATAATAATTACTACTAAACAGTATTAATTAATTTAACTTTCCACAGAAAATACAGCTCATGGAAATAAGACTACACACAATAATGGCCAAACCACCCATCTTTACATTACATTTATGGGAAACTTTTGTTTTGAGGTGCACAATGCGAATCCAAAGGTTGTTCCACATAGCCTTTTCATTTACTTTTATCCTGAACCACTAACAGAAGCTATGCAATTGGCTGTATATACGATGACGTGTTTAAATACAATGTGCACATAAATTATTATTTTATAACAGAATAGCTATTGAGCCAACCTTCTAGGCTCTCCTGCTGGCAATGGTGCCATCTTATTATCAGATTTCAAAAACTGACCAATCAGAATCCCCTCTGAAAATTGTACAAATTCATGTTTTATGATAACATCAAATTATGGCTGGGAAGGAATAAGTGTGCGCATAAGCAAGAGGCTCTCCACAAGTTACATTACCGTTAACTTGAGTATAAGCCTGTCATACTGAGTTTTTTCATGTACTTTTTCCAGCCAAACACGTTGAAAGGTGCTCAGGAAGAAATTGCTAATTTTGTGTCTGAAGAAAAGCATATAGGTTTTCATTGAAGAAAGGCAAAAGTTAAATTCAATAGTCAGAAAGAATGTATTCGTAAACTGTGTATGAAAAATTGCCATGTACAACTTCGCTGTATCTATGTGCATATACAGATGACAGACAATAGGACAAATTTTTTTACAAATTAATTTCCTTAAAACATCAAACATAAAAGACACACACCTCAAAACATTTATCACATAAGACACTTTTTCAAAGCCATGTACATTCATTAAACACAGAACATGAAGAATTAGTATTTCCTAACTTAACTGATGCTCTTTTCCTTGCAAAATAAAAATATTTTAAAATACAACTATTTCTTTTGTATCTCCAGACACTTCTCAGAAAAGGGAGTACTTGGAATATTTACAGTAGAAGTTAAAGTAATTTTCCTATGAATTAACAAATACCTGCACATCAATAGACATTTCAAGTTCTGAAATATCTTACTGGAATTCCTAAAAACTGATACATATAAGAATGTATTTTGGAGAAAATTAGATTAAAATATGAGACTAACATTAGATTATATAAAAGGACCTAAATCTCCAGGAAATTTTCAAAAGAAAGACCTCATTATTCACTGAAGATATTACTCTTTTCTAGGATAAATGAAAGGGTACCACCATAATGCTTGCTTACTGCTCTTTAAATTAATTGATTCTAGCATCAAATTTAGAACTAACACTCCCATTATAAAGCTACAACTAAAATGAGGAAGTATACAAGATAACAAGAACTGCATTTGAAACTCTGGCTCAAAGGGATTTACATAGCTCCTAGAATTAATCATACCCCACTTGAAATAAATCTCTCTGGGGTTCACAGATGTCTTAACAACACAGTCAATTTAAACTATGGAGACAGTTATAGGTGAATAATAGTGTGACAGCCTTATTTTCCTGTCAGAATCCTATGATTTATGTAGGAAAAAAATATGTGTCTATAAACTAATGAATTTTAAAACTTTGTTCTTCACCTATCAGTTGAGCAATATACAGATATGACCCTGCTCACTGCCGGCAGATTGGACTAGATGACCTTTAAAGGTTCCTTCCAACACAAACCATTCTCTGATTTTGTGATTCTTAGCTGAAAGTGTTTCACTCTTGCCTGTTTTGAAGTACAGACACCACAATTAATTGGCTAAAATAGTTTAATGACTGCTTTTAGAATCTACAAGATTAAATAACTGGACAGATTTGCCTCATATTTATATTTAAATGAGGAGTAAACTCCACCACAAAATCTACCATGAAGTTTGAGAAGAACAAACCTCAATCTTTTTAAGACAGAAAAGTTTTTAATGAAAATTACAGATAATGTAAATGTTCTACTTCAATGAGTATTATTCCATATTTTCTTGAAAATGAAAATACAGATTCATAACCCATTTTGCCCCTTGGCAAGTGTTCCATCAACCTCAAAAATAATAACAAAAAGTGTTTTTTTTTTAAAGGCGAAGATAAGATGAACCATTTTTATCATTTGTGTGCTCATATATATTCCAAACATTTTAAGAATTTATAAATCCAGAATATGGTTGTAAAAAAAAAAAAAAGCTGAAAAAATGTTCTACTGAAATCGGTGCTCTTTGTTCCACTTCCTCTTATTTTTCCAAACACAATTCTTAAAGATGAAATGGTTGATGCTAGTCAGTTTGCTTCATGTTGTACTTAAACCTTTTATTTTCTTTGGTTCTTTAAAGATTGCCTGGTAGTAGTGTGACCACTTAGAAAAATTATTATAGTCTAGAAATTACTTCTTTTTGTAAAGGAAAGATGTGTGCTTTTTACAGTATAACTTGCTTTTTATTTGTCTTGTGCAAACCTAATATTCTTCCAATATGCTAGTGGCACAGCTGTAGACCTTCAGCCAGCATCAAGCATGTAGATTGGCTTTATTAAAGGCATTTAAAAATGCAATGCAACTCTTCTGTTAAATACTTCACAAAGAATCTTTGAACAAGAAAATTAAACATGAAAGGTGAAAAAGTACAGAAGAATGTAAGAAGCAAACTTAATTAAAGATGTGCTTAGGCTGTATCTGAATAAAAAGATTTGTTGAGAAGGAACAGTGTAAAGGAAATTACCCCAATTTAAAGCAGCAGATGGATCCAGGCACAGGACGCACTTTATCTTGGACTTTGTGGTATCCACATTCAACTGGAGTAAGGAGCAGAGCAACACACGAGTGCAAAACACTGCACTGCTCTACCCCTATAACCACTTTAATGCATATAACATTCTGATGTAGGAGCTAGAGACTGCCTTAGGCAAGCTGAAGAGCATAAAGCACTCATGCAATACGAGAGGAATAGCCATACAAAGTTAAAAAAAGGATAAAAGAATACAAACACAGGAGAATAAATGGTAAAGAGAGCAACGAATCAGAGGTAAAAAAGGGACGGAAACAACAACATCTTAAGAATTTTAACAGATAACTTGAGGAACTATACAGAGTAACAGCTGAAAAAAATGAAGCATTTTGGTTTTGAAGCAGTGTAATTCCTATGGACTTTTCCCCCTCTGGTTATTTGTCATGAGACAAGTATTTTGCTACTGTGAGGAATTAGCTGGTAACTAACCAACACTTTTGTCTCTTGAACAAAATTACATGGGCCTAACAGTCAACAGACTTGTAGGTATACACACAAGCAATATTTGCACTCAGAAATGTAAATAAAATAAACCTTTAAGCCATTTACCTTGGCAGGTTATATAATGGTGCCATTCGGAAACACGCAACAACAGCCCTTTTGCGTTGTTTCGACAGGAGTTTGTGCCAAACAGCTTTCTTTGATCTCAGTGGTTGTTCAACCTATGGAAAAATTTCTTCTAGTATATACAATGGAAACTCTTCAACTTTTATTCAAAATTTTCTATTTAGCTAGTGTTTAATGTAGTTAGCAAATTAGAAAATGCTAGAAACACTCCCCATCATCTAAAAAAAATGCTCTTTTTAGTTTTTTGTTTGTTTGGTTGGTTGTTTTTTTTTTGTTTTTAAATTAATAACACAAAATACTGGGGGCCTTACATATATATAGTATCTCTCAGTTTATACAGAAAAGCTCAAGATGCCAGAGTATCTCATGTGTGGGACTCCTTGGTAAAATTCCAAAATGGTTATTTTGCCTGTTTCTAACTATGCATATTCAATTGTTCATGTGAACAAATTTCTGTGCTATATCACTTGTGAATGAAATGAATTAACTTTATGTGGGAAGAGTACAAATGTCTTTTTGTATTTAAATTGTATCAATTGAATAAACAGGCAAATGACCCAAAAGTTGCTACAGCATCCTCAGGTGCAGAAATAGGAGACGGTCTAAAATCAGTATACTAAAATTAAATGCACATGCAAATATCTTTTCCTAAAACTACAGATTTTTCAGATACTGAATGGTGATGATTTGTATACTATACTACTTGCAATTGTTCACAAAGTTTTGCAGAGGCAAATGCATCCTGAATTTTCCTGGAAGCTAAAATTGAGGCACTTCAACAGATTACATGAAAAACTTTGTATATATCTGTATGTCTGTGTGTATGCACATGAATGCACGTGCAAAAGTAATTTTTATCTGGAAACTTTAATAATGACACTCACTGAAGTCAAAATAATCTCTACAAGGAAAAAAACTCATGTTACTTCAAAACAAACACTGTATAGACATTTAACTTTTAACCTGTTCCAGATGATACAGAGCAGCTGATATCCTCTGCACACGTTCCACATTTCTCTCAGGATCAGTAGGTTCATCACTCTTCAAAATGTCTTTGTACAGATTTAACTGCCATTTCACAGCTGGATCATCAGACTAAAAACCAACATATTTTGTATGTAAGATGCTGAATTAAGATACCGAATTTGACTACCACCAATATTATTCTCATAGAATAATAAAGAATGTTATAGATACTCTCACTACATCTGTCCTCTTTTTGTCAGAATTGGCATTTGTTAGCTACTCAGAAAAATGTCATTAGATTCTGTATACTGTTGGGTAACTGAACTCAATTCTTAAGCAAGGTTCTGTATTTTTATTTAATGAAAGCAAATAAAGCACTCTGAGGCTTCAGTATCCCATTTAACTGCATTAAAAATAAGGAAGCACATTTAGTACTGGGACTGAGTTTAACTCCTTGAAGGAGTTCTGTACTGACAGCGGAAGGCTGTTTTATGGAGTTTATAAAAGACAGCTGGAATTTCAGCAGATGAAGAGTTACAGGAAAAGGTTTTGTTTTTTTTGCAAGACAGAAATAAAAAAAGCACATTATAATTACTTAGTGTGTTCAATTTAAATTTATATAGGTACAAATTTATAGCAACCAGACAGTCATCTCCCCTATGAGTTATGTTCAAAGACTGTAGGCAATGATCTAAATTATTTAGTATTTATACAATGATGAAGACTTCATTTTGGTATCACCTTTGACAGTGTATTCAGCATATAAATAGTAGGAACACAAATGTGCTTGTAAAACTCTTAAGTGTTAAGATGACACAAGATTTTCTTATCACAGTGATTTAAAAATATTCTTAGAACTATTATTTAATCATTATTGCAAGTTAAATTCAAGAAGAGAAGCTGAAATACTACAGTTTAGATTTTATTTATTTCTTAGATTGAGCTGATTCTATGTAATAATAGCTTTAGAACTACCCATATCTCAATCCTTTACACTTGTCCCACCCTACTGAACTTCCTGAAACTTGAAAGTACTAACCAAAGCTACAAATAAACTATTGTAATGAAAAAATTATGAAGAAAAATGGTAAAATGGCAATTTTTCTAATAGCTTTAAACATTTTTTTTTATATCTCACAATAAACAATTGTGATTTCTGTGTTTTGAAAGTGCACATCATCATCTTCAAGACAGATTTTTTTATATTACCTTTTCCTGCAAATGTAAATTGTTACGTAAATGCTCTTTGACTTCATCATCAGTATCCCTCTGCAGAAAGACAGAAGTATTTTTCAATTCAGATTATGATTCATCTCATAAGAACATGTACAACACAGAACAGCTATTATTTTAATACTGAAATTTAACCTCTTTTCTTTTCAAAGTACATAAGTTACCAGAAAGGCATGGGACAAAGGCTTTCTTTAATTTTGAACACAAAATAAGGAAAAAACTTTGAAGAGAATTAAAGCTAACTAATGGTATTTCAATATTTGGTCCAAATTAATATGTATATGTAAAAATATACATTGTATACAAATGGAAAATGACATGGAAATGATGGCAGCTGTCTATACACATCACTTTTTCTTCTGAAAGCAGCTAGCAGCTATAACTGCTTACAGTACATTGATATATTTAATTATATTGACTGCTCAGATATTTATGCCTCAAAGTTTGGTTTATAAAGTTCTGCTTATTTTACATTAAAAAGTATTACAAAGTATACACTTACATGGCTGTATCTAGTCTTCGCCAAAGAGATGAGCTCTTGATCCCCAGGAGTACACATATTCAAACCAATAGGAAGCATCTTTTTAAGTGCAGCTACAATCAAGGATGTTTGTATGGAGTACAAATCCCCTCTACGTTTTGATTTCTTTCTCTCTTGATCTTGTCCTCCAGACTATAATTAAAAAAATAGAAAAGTAAATGACTGCAATTCTCTGATCACAGACTTTTCCAACATGCCCTTCCCCTAATGGTCCAAGGAAACTATGTTCCTGATGTAGTACAATTAATTAAAAATGCCACATTACAGGAAGCATTTACAGTCTTGAGTGGGAAATGTAAAGGAATACTTCTGGTGTATGCCAGTGCAGAAATTGCAATAACAGTAATATTTTAATAGCAGTAACATATGTGTGCATTCATATGTATGAATCTAACTATATTTTCTGGATCTTACCTCTCAAATCAGAAACTACCCTAAAATTAAAAGCTGACTCAGTCTCAGGAGACACTATTAGTTCTCAGTGTTATAGAGACAAATTCAGGACGTTTACAGTTTTGTTAGAAACTTACATAAAGATAATTATCCAGGATCTGAATTAATTAATATTGTCTGATTTGTCTCAACTGAAAAATACCAGTATCTAAAAGACTTTGTTTGATTCAATGCAATAAAATGCCAATAAATTAGTGTCTCTGGGAAAAGCACTGCCCTTTGGCTTTAGCTAATATAAGTAACTCTGGGATGAAAAATTAAGTCTTTTGCATCTTTGGAGATCATGAGTAATAAGAAAAGGAAAACAGAAGAGGCAGCAAAGTAAACACCACAACAGAATAATATCTGCCCTATCTTCTTACAACAGACAGTGTATAACAATATTTCACACACTTTTCCCTTATGAGACAGAAAACCAAAATCTTTCAAACAGACCCATATATTTAATGAACATATGGTAAACAACAACAACATAAAACCAGCCCAGTTCTGAATTCTGTACCTAGATTAAACTCCTACTACACACAAGGGGAGTTTTGCCTAAGATAAGATTTCAGGACTAGGCCTCCAGGTTTATACAACACTACAAAACAGCAAATGCTTGCATTCAACCCTCCACATCCTTTTCCCTCTGTCAATTAAGTTTTACTGACTACTGTTTTCATAATACATTGTGTAGTTCCACATAAGGGTACAGAAGAATCCATTGCAATTCATTATTAATCAATTATTACCACACTTTTATCACTGTAATCACTGGAATAAACAAAGGCAGCCATACATATTCTACTCAGTGGTAATTTTGGCAAATTCTGTCTTCTAGATGGTGAATCTCTGTGTACGTAGCTGGTGTTGAGCATTTTGAAGGTCAGAGGGAACACACAATGGATGTGGCTTCCTTTCTTAAGGAACTAACAATTGCAAGAGAGTACTTTGCCTCAAAGCTTTGCTTTTGGAAGTGCCTTAGAAATAGCAGTGATGTAATGGCTATAATAATGACATTATTTGTACTCTACATTGACAACAGACAAACAAATCCCACAATGTATCACTGTATTCCAGTGGCGTCACTATGCGTCTTAAGGAATAACAAAATATATAATAGATATATTAAAAAAAAAAAAGGAAAAGAAGGAGAGATACTAGTTTACTTTTTTGCATCTGTATGCTTGAAGACATTTTACACATCCAATTTTATTTTCATTTGAGATTAATAACTAGGCACGAACAGGATAGGTGAACTTTAAAACCTAAACATTTTTAAAACATGAAAAGAAGATCCATTCTGCCTTTGCCGTCAAATTCTGCTGTCTGTGAATTCACAACTGCTGCTGATAAATGTGTAAGTAGAGTCACAGACAGAAACCTAAATGACAATAAAACTATGTCTCTTTCAGTTCTAATATGCACCTATATGAGTAAACAAAATACCTTAATTTCATATGTAAAGAGCATTAAATTGAATAGATTTGCCTAAATAATTAACTGTGCTAAAAGGACCGCAACAAGAATGATATGATCTTGTTGCCTAACAGCACATAATGATCTTACACACAAATGGACATTTCTTCAACAAACATACACAGAAAAAGAATTATAGATTCTCCAGCAGATTCATAATAATTAAATATATAATCAAAAAATTATAAAGAATTTATACTAAAAAAAAAAATCAGCAAAAACTAGTTAAGATGAGGGAATTTTTAACATTTCCAACCCTCCTTAAACCTTCAATTCTCTGAGGTTATCATGAGAGCATTCATTAAATCCTACTCTATATACCTGGGGAAGTTTGTCAATAGCAAAGCATGAAATCAGGTATATTAGCTTAACACAACTGCTCACTTTTTAACTTATGACTCTAATTTAATTGACCAAAAAAGTCTTCACAGTATCACGTGTGCTTCTCAGCAGACAGGGTGAAGGGAAATATGAAAGCGCGTTTGCTGTTCATTCTGCTTCACCAATGAAGAACACACCACAGGATAAAAACCATGCAACTATATTAGAAATTCATAATAAAAAAAGATAATATGAATGATGTAAAGGAAGGTGAACTGTGGTTCACTGGAGACAAAGCTTTGAATACATTAAATACATAAAAGAAACAAGGATTATTCAAAATCTTTGTCATACCTCACATCTCTAGTAAAGATCATCTTAATTCTGGAAAACATTAGGATTTGAACTCTGTATCTTATTTGAACATCTTGGTTCTAATACAATCTTCAATTCACTGACAGACAAGGTATTGATTATAGCACGTCTTCCATATATTTTTCTTGAATATCACAAGCCAAATACATGTTTCTGATGACTCTACTTAGGTATTGCTTTTATAATGTCTGCTTCAATATATCAGCAAAAGAATCAGAATGCAGAAAGACAGCAGAGGCGGAACGTACATCTTAAATAATTACAAAAGATTACTACATTTTCACATTAAGCAACATGCGGGAGTGCCAAAGGGAATTTCAGCTGCTCTGGTCCATTACTGCCACTTTAACTCAGAGAAAATTTATAGTATGTGGAACCCAGGCCTCTCCTTTGTGACGCCACTGCTATGATCAATGGAAAGAATGCTTGGAGCCTGATCATCTCTAAATCTAAAACAGACACATCATGCACTTTGACCTGTACCTTTACTTGCATGGCCTGTACGAAAGAAAAATAAAGGGAAAAAAATGTAAGAAAAAGAGATGAAAAGATGATAATTTTACAGGTTAGTAATAAACACACTCAGATTTATCAGGACAATAAAAATATTATAAGTTTGTAGCTAAAACAATGGTCTGTAAGTGTATAATCAATTGAGACCTTAGTGAAATAATTTTTATTCAGCTTAACCTTTATTAAATGATTGAACTTCTGAATTTATCTGTTGCTATTCAGCACGACCATTTGTTGCTTCAGCATATAATGAAGTACATTTAGTAAGCAAGCACATCAGTATACTAATTACTGCATCTTTTCTGAATATTGTTAAAAGCAGAAAGCGTCTGGAACACTGGATATTCCAATAATGAAAAACACTAATGTTTTCACCAAAATAGCTCTTTCTACTTCTTTTCCCCACCAAAATGAATGAGAAAAAGTATGTTTAGAAACGGAAACCAAACTATCAGTGTTAAGATGCAGCATTTCATTTATAGATGTATTTCTCCATTGCATAGCTCATTAGTGTTTTGAAGACAGCCTGAGAGAAAACTTGACGTAAGCTCACCTCTCTCAGCTGTACCTATTTTGAGAACACTATTCAAAACTCAACTCTAAAACGTACAGTTTTTTTTTTTCCTGTACACTCTGTTAATACCATAAATATACTTAAAGAAGCATGTATTCCATAGTCAACACTATAATATCATAGTGTCAGGCAATCTTAAGAAGATAACAACAAAACCATGTAGTTATGGTAAAACAGCAGAAAAATGCACCTGTTACTCAAAAGAATCCTTGACCAGGCATGGGAAAATACCATAGAAAACGGTTGGTTAAAAACAAACAGAAAATAACATAAATACAAACAAGCCCCCCTTCTGTGATAGCTCTAATAGTAACTCTTATTTCTTGTGATACTTGAATTAACCTCAAAATGCTGAAGCTAAGCTACTATTAAAATCTCTTTTTATATCCTACTATATTTACATCTCATAGTGAAGAAAATCAGGTACAAGTCAAGAAAGACTGAAAGACTAATCATCAAATTAAGTGTTAATCGTCTTAGAATCTTCAATACCTTACTCAGACAAACAGCAAATTTTAATTGAAAATTTCAATTGCGTGAAATATGTAGATGCTGCACAGACATGTCTCAGCAGATATACACTGAAGATAAGTAAAGACAAGATGTTAATTATATTTCATTTATTAGAGATGATCCTAAAAGGAAACCACTCATGATTTACCACAGTATATCTAAAGGAAATGTATTATATGCAGTTGAAATAGCCTCAAAGAAGAGATCTAAAATTATTGCAGAAAATACTAACATGAAATCCTCCAATTATTGTAAACTTGCAAATAATATGTATTACATATTAAAAATGGGCACAAACCACAACGTTTCATAATACAAAGATGGATTTTATGACTGCCTCAAACTTCTGTAACAGGTCTATGCAAACGATTTTTAAAAGCAGATACAAAAAAATTCATGAGGGCCAGTCAAATAAAACTTCAGTAGGATATGCAAGTGTTTAGCAACTGAGGTTCTATATCCAGCCACACATTCATTTTGATTCCAAAACTTACACAGAAAAATTGGCCACATATGTATTACACATTTATTATGTACATGTGAATGTATAAGCTTAGTCTTTTATACCAATTAACTCTAAAATACAATAGGACATCATTGTATCTCAATCAAAATGCTGTTTTATCAACAAACCTATGAAGGGTTCAAAAATAACAGATTAGTGGAGTTGAATGTGTTTAAATTCTCCATTTCAACACTTCTATCACAAATCTGTTATTTCAATGCAATCTAATTTACCAGCCTCTCTCAGACTGAAAGTTCTCTAACTTACCATTCCCCTCCGAGCAATCTGCTGCCATTTTTTTAGAAAAGAAAAATTAAAAAACTTGCTCAGCTGTTAATACATTTATTTGAGAAAATATTAACAAAGTTAATATTGTATAATCAAAATATAATGGGTACTTATTCAATTTACTGATTGTAATGATGAATCACTTTTAACCACTATTAGGTAACAATAAATAATGTAATCCTAATCTTTCATCCCCTGTGCATTTTTTTTCCGCATATGGCATGTAAAGATATAGAACCATCACGCCTTACACACTAATACTATCGCAGTATCTTGTATCTTAGGAGAAATACTAAACCTCTGTTGTAGGTCAGACAGTCGTCTAAATCTGTCTGAGATCAGCATAAGGCCTTACTCCTTTAAGAGATCCCAAACTATTCTGTCTTGGGCCAACTGTTAATAGCCAATGTTCATATTCACAGTTATCTATACATTTCCATGCTTGATAAATATGGGATATGATTGCTTCCACTAAAAATAATGTGAATAAAGAGGAACTGGTCATAAATACGAAAGTGCTAATTATTCTGTTAGCGTACTACTTCCTGACCTGAATGTTAATGTTAAGGCAAGAAATTATAAAAATAATGTTCCCTAATGTAATGTCCTCTACTGATTATTCTCTGAGGATATAAATAAGTATCAAACCTTGTAAGAAATGATGAAATTCAGTTACTTAAATAATCTCTTGTTTATTCTGAACGATGCAGTCTTAAAAAAAAATTATTCAGATCTAAATGTATGTTTTAATGAATGCGCTGGTTTTATAGCATTTACTTTATATATTAGGAAATGTTATCCATTTTCTGCTTAGAAACCAGATTTAGAAGACCAATATAGCACTTGTAAGAGATGTCTTGTATCATGGTATTTAAGTCATCATGAAAGAAATGCCTATCTAAATGATCATCTGTTCTGCAATGACTCCTGCAGATATGGTACCGTATTAATAAAATATTCAGTCATGAACAATAAATCTTTTATTTCTTCCTCTATTATCAATAACCATGCACAGTGTCTTTGAATGCTATGATTTGATATTAATGTTTACAAAAAATTCTATGCACATAAAAAATTTTATAATCTCCTTGTACTGTATACGCATATGAAGAAAAGCACATTTACTTATGCATCTACATCCCTGTTACATATAAATATATTTATACAAATATTTATACATAATATATCTGTATATTCAAATATACACAACAGGTATTTGAAAATGTAATTTCAAAAATTCTTTCAAATTTAGGTCATATAGATTCTTGATGTTAAACTCCTGAGATTTTATCCAAATCGAAGCAGTATAAGGGATACCTATTATTTATTTTGTAAAGATTTGTTTTGTCATTCTTTCCATGCCAGACTGACTAAAATATGACACTAACAGTTTACATCATATTATCCCATTATCAATACTGCAGTGAGACACAATTTAAATTAAACATGAATCATCTGATTCTAATCTATCATGTTTTAAAAAAAGTACACCAATTCTTGACTCCTCAGGCCAATTTTAACGTATAAATGTTGAAGTATACACATTAAATATATGTGTAGTATTCTCTATATAGTTTGAATTTCTGCCCAGTGCCAGTCATTAACTAATGATGAGCAGAAAATCTGTTATTTTTGCTTGTAAACTTTCCAGCGTAAGGGTTTGGCTCCACCAAGTTTCAGTACTTAAAAAAGTATAATAAAAAGGAAGCAAACATTTTTTTAAGAAAATCAAGAAATGTAATGGCACATTTTATCTGACTATTGTCAAAAGTTGGACCTACAGTAGCTAGGTTATAGACAATCAAAATACTGTGAAATACAAAACAATAAACCCCATCACTTCTCTTTCAAAATAGGATTACTCCAAAGACACTACAAATATGAATAAAACAAAGTGTTATTTGCTACATTTACGAACACTAATTTGGAATTAAACTTCAGCTGGCTTTAGTTGAGTAAGGCAATCTTCCTCAGCAAATGTCAAAGAGGCATTTTTTACCTTGACAATATGCATTTTCTCTATTAAATAGTAAGAAATGTACTTTCCAGCCATCATGTCAGCATCTTGCCATATTGAAAATGAGCAAAAAAGAAATGAATGTGGTCATTAATAAGAAACAAGAAAAACAGTGCACGTGGCACACTATGTGTGAATAACGAGGCATTTTCCTCCATCAAAGTTGACAGAAAAATACTGATTGACATTCACAAGAAAAAGGTAACCAATGTTTCTTCACTTGCTTTTATAAAATAGTCTACCTGTTTTTTGTTCATGAAAGATCAACAACCCACATTCTCCTGTACATGTAACTTTTTCAAATCAACACCTTTATTTTAATCTTGTGTCTTTGACTACTTAGCAGACATTTAATAAGTAACTCTAAGGTACATGGCCTGTATTTTGCACAGTTGTTGTCATGTCTGTCATCAAGAAGCAAAATTATTTTTTGTTTCTTCTACCAGCACAGCAGCTGCAATCTGAGTATATTTTCAGAGCCTTCTTACAACACACTAAACACATGCTGAAGATACAATGGATCCACAAATTTTTATTAACTTACTTTAGACATCTTGCTCTTGGTGTCCCCTGTTAAAAATGCCAAATTGTTGATTTCATTCTGAATCACAAAATTTTGTTCCTCTCTTTTGAAATTCTAAAGATGCAAAAAAGAAAAAAATCACAAGAAGTTTCATTCATCCACATGTACCAAATTTATATTTAAAGATAGAATAAAATGGAAGAAAATGTATACATCTTATCTTACATGCGATTTACACCACAGGATAAAAACTTCAGCTACCATTCGAAAAAGTTCATCAGAATCTGTGTCTGGTTTCTTCAGCCAATTGGCTCTAGTTACAAAAACAAGAGAAATTTAAAATAAGACATTTGAAATAAGACAACTGCACATAACAATTTCTAATCAATAGATCAGTTTACGTTTGTATAGTTAATCTTGAAATTTAATGAGAATCACTTCAATTTTCCATGACCATGGTTAGAAAGACTATTTTTCACGGCTAACTCATCTCCCACAAAACGTCTAATTCTTGTCTACTTCTTTCTGCCTGCTCCTCATCCCCATTGTGCCAACACATGTTTTTGTGCCTATTCCATGAACCAGACTAGAAAACAGACCTGCCTGAAAAGCAAAACACTTTATCTGAATATTTCTCTATTTCTTTTTTTTTTTTTTTCTTTCTCCCCCCTAATAAAACTTTTTTATCAAAACTTTGTGTTGATGCAAAAGAGAACACTATAATGGGGAGAGGAGGAAGAGTACAGGGAGATGAGTGGGTGGGCAGAGCTGTAAGGACTACTTCAGTTGTTTTATTTTTGTAATCCAGGAACAAATACAACTTCAGTCTGGGTCCATCTGCATAGGATGCTCAGAAAACTTGGGGAAATGAACAAACAGATGCAGCCGCCTTAAATGTCTCTAAATTAAAATACATTCATATGACCATACATAAAGTGGGCATCTGACAGCAGACATGTAAGGACTTATTACATTGTAATTTATGCTCATTAACTCTACCTTTCTAGTTGGATTTCCCACAGCCCAGTTAAATCTATGTTTTTTAAAAATTTGAAGTGTTTCCTTGCCAACAAGGTCTGACATAGTAAAGCCTTAAGTTCATCTAGAAAATTAAATAATTCTACTGTAAATTGGTTCATAGCATAGATGATCAAGCATGCAACGAAAATGCTCCTAACTAGCCCAATATGTATTAACACCTAAAAGATATAAGTGGACAATGATTGTGTACAGAACAACAATGTTTTTTAAGGGTAGGATTAAGATACTGAGATACTGTAAGACACTTCAGATGCTCTTCTGAAGAGCATCTTGGAGTCATGTGCTGGGACAAAGGAAAGGCAATACAATGTTGTCCAAACCCTTCATTAACAATTAAGGGGTTTAGCCATTTTTTAACTTTTGAAAGTCATATTCATTTGTAACACCATTGGGCTCTGGTAGCATATATGAAAAGTTTTTCAGGATATGCATTTTCAATGATAATAGTACAGTTACAATACAACCAAATAATCCAAATGCATGTGAGAAAAAGGTGTGAATTCAAGGTACATCATTCTGTAAGTTAAGAATCTTAAAACACTGAGGATCTGATTTTCAGTGTAACTTTAAATGCATTATATTCTTTCTGAGTATCTGATCATGGACTCCGGTACATTAAATAATAAATATGAGTTTAATTATTGGTTTTATTTACCTATTGTTGTCTACATAACGTATCAACATTGGATAGAAGGCATAAAGGTCCCTACAGAGAACAGCAAACTCATCAAGAATGAGTAACTCAGCTTCTTGGGTGTCAGTTTTACTATCTGCCCTCAGTTGCTCCTCTTCCATCACAATCTTTATAGCTTTCTTCTTCAATTTCTCCAGTGTTGGAATAAAGTGTGTTTTGAGCAGATCAGGCCTGGCTTTGCTGATGATAGGTTGAGCATAAACTATACATAAAAATACAGATAAAAATATGATTAATGGACAATTGCATTATTTATAATATAATGCACAATTACATCATATTTGTAAGATGATGGTTTTTGTGTTATTTATATGAACTCTGCCATTCTAAAAAACATATAGGTCATAGTGCTTCACATATTTCTGGAACATCATAAAATTATTAATAAACCCATGAATATAGCTTTGTAACAGCTGTGTGTATTGAGAGGTTAAAAGCTATTTACTTGGAATTCAGATTATAAGTATTTCAGTCTTACCTCAATTATATTACCATGATTTTGGCAAGTCACATGTGTCTAATTTAGAAGCTAAATAAAGTAGGGCTGAGAAAAGTCCTCACAAAATATTGTTGCAGGTTTTTTTGTGTGTGGTTTTTTTTTGTATACAATGCCAGAAAATAGTCAGAAGACAGTGTTCTGGAAGAATTCCTGTCCTGGTTTGGGCTGGCATAGAGTTAATGTTTCTTCTTAGTAGCTAGAATAGTGCTGTGTTTTGGATTCAGTATGGGGTTTGGTATGAGAACAATGCTGATAGCACACTGATGTTTCCAACTGTTGCTGATTTCAAGGACTCTCCAACTCCCCATGTCCTGCCCGTGTGCAGGTGCACAAGAAGCAGGGAGGGAGCACAGCCAGAGCACTGGACCCAAATTGGCCAGTGAAATATTCCATATCGTGGAACATCATGCTCAGTATACAGAGGAGGGCCAGCTGGGAAGGGGGTCTGGCTCTCTCTCGCTTCTGGGATTGCAATTGCAGGATCTTGGTATTTCGATATCGCTAGCCGGGAACGGGCTGGGTATCAGTCACCTGGTGGTGAGCAATTGCATTGTGCATTGCCCGTTTATATGTTCTATTACTGTCACTGTTTTATTTTATTACCATTATTAAACTGCTTTTATCTCAACCTGTGAGTCTTCCTTTACACCTCCAATTGCCTCTCCCATTCCCAGGTGGGGGAGGGTGGGAGAGCAGCTGCATGGTGTTTGGCTGCCATCCAGGTTCAAACCACAACAATTCCTTTACCTCTTTTGCCTTAGGCAATCTAAAATGCAGAGAATTAATGACTAATTCAAAATCATAGATTGATTTTCTACAAGCATTAGTAATAAAATGCAGACCACCTGAGTCAAAAATCCTTGCAAGAACTGCACTAGTCCATTCTCTCCTGTCACAAATAAGCAGGCACTACAAAACTGCAAGCAGTGGTCTCTATAATTAAACAGCAGATTTCTTACTAAATTTTAATGGAATCCTTATGATTATAAAAGACATTCCAGTATTTAAAATAATACTGAAAACCAGTACCAATGGGGCATTAAAATTTAGCAGGAAATTGTTACCTTTGCATAGATGATTTTATTTTTTCTTTATTGGTAATATGGACAGTGGGATTGAGCACACCCTCAGCAAGTTTGCCAATGACACCAAGCTCTGTGGTGCAGTTGACATGCTGGAAGGAAGGGATGCCATCCAGAGGGACCTGGGCAGGCTGGAGAGGTGGGACCATGCAAACCTCATGAAGTTCAACAAGGCCAAGCGCAAGGTCCTGCGCATGGGTTGGGGCAATCCCATATACACAAATGCACAAATACAGGCTGGGAAAAGAGTGGATTGAGAGCAGCCCTGAGGAGAAGGACTTGGGGGTATTAAGTGGTAGAAAACTGACTATGAGCCAGCAATGTGCGCTCACAGCCCAGAAAGCCAACCGTGTCCTGGGCTGCATGATGAGAGATTTGTCTAGCTGGTTGAGGGAGGTCATTCTCCCCCTCTGCTCTCATGAAACCCCACTTGTAGTGCTGTGTCCAGCTCTGGGGCCCCCAGCATAAGAAGGACATGGACCTGTTGAAGCAGATCCAGAGGAGGCCGTGAAGATGATCAGGGAGCTGGAGCACCTCCCTTATGAGGACAGGCTGAGAGAGTTGGGGTTGTTCAGCCTGGAGAAGAGAAGGCTCCGAGCAGAACTTATGGTGGCCTTCCAGTACTTAAAGGGGGCTACAGGAAAGATGGGGAGGGACTCTTCACCAGGGATTGTAGTGATAGGACAAGCAGTAATAGTTTTAAACTGAAAGAGGGTAGATTTAGATTAGATATAAGGAAGAAATTCTTTACTGTGAGGGTGGTGAGGACCTGGCACAGGTTGCCCAGAGAGATTGTGGCTGCCCCCTCCATGAAAGTGTTCAAGGCCAGGTTGGACGGGGCTTTCAGCAATCTGAGGTAGTAGAAGGTGTCCCTGCCCGTGGCAGGGGGGTTGGAACTAGATGGCCTTTAAGGTCCCTTCCAACCCAACCTATTCTATGATTCTATGATTTTCTTGAACCACCTTATTGGATATTATACTCTTACACTGTTTAAGATTAATGATAAAATTTGGATATAGTTGCCCTGGTTTTGGCTGAGATAGACTTATTTGTCTTCATAGTAGGTAGCACGGTGCTATGTTCTGGATTTGTACTAGAAACAGTGTTGAGAATGCAGGAATGTTTTAGTTATTGCTGATCAGGGCTTACACAGAGCCAAGGCCTTTTCTGCTTCTCACCCCACCCCAGCAGCGAGTGGCTGGGAGGGCACAAGGAGTTGGGAGGGGACACAGCCAGGGCAGCTGACCCCAACTGACCACAGGGATGCCCCAGACCATATGGCGTCATGCTCAGCATATACAGCTGGGGAAGAAGGAGGAAGGGGTTGACAATCGGAATGATGGTGTTTGTTTTCCCAAGTCACCATTACACATGAGAGCCCGACTGTCCTGGGGATGGCTGAATGCCTGCCTGACCATGGGGAGCGGCGAATTAATGTCTTGTTTTGCTTTACCTATTAAACTGTCTTTATCTCAACCCATGAATTTTTTCACTTTTACTCTTTTGATTATCTTCTCCATGCCACTGAGCGAGGAGTGAGCAAGCAGCTGTGTGGTGCTTAGGTGCTGCTGGGGTTAAACCACAACAACAGTAAATTTCTTTAGCTAGCTAGCTACTAAATGTTACAGGACATTTTGAGAAATCTTCCTGCTCATTTAATAGCTGGCACAGTTACTCAGGCAGAGCAATTAATTCTGAACTTGGGTTACTCCTGGTATAATTTTACCATATGCACTTTCTTTCTCTTTTGTCCTGATATTTCATGAACAGAATTCACTGGACTTACACCCTCTACTGAAGTATTCAGTTCCTTAGGTGTCTTGAAAAGCAATGGAATTTACAACTCCAAATTAAATACTAAGGCTCTTATACAGTGCATAGAGAAGGTAAGATTTGATTTTCAAAATCCATTATGTGGTACAGAAAGCTCTCTGCTTACGGGGATGCTACATAAAAAGAATAGTAATTTTTTAAAAATTAAAATATATTTATCTTATTGTTACTTATATTTACTCTTCATCTTTCTTTCCTGCTGTTTTTCATTGCAATTTATTATTATTATATTACTTGGTAAAATGGTAAAGTCTAGCAAAATAATCAAATATTATTAGGTACAATTACTCTTTAAAAATTACAGTACCTGCAATTCTTTTCATCCAAGATGCTTCATCTATTCCCAGATTGTTGTTAATGATTTTCAGAATGTTTCCAAGAATGATGCTCAGATGCTCAGATGTTATCATTGTACAGCAAGGCCCAGCAGTTGGAGGAACACTCTCAGACCCTCTTTCCCACCAGTAGGATAAATAGTTGCATAGCATGGGTAAGATAACCTCAATTACATGAGGCATTTCAGTATACCTTGCTCCAGACTCTGCTAAATCATTAATTTCCTTTATTAGCCCATCCAATTGAGGGATCTCTGGACACATCTCTTCTACTGTATCAGGCATACCTAAAACTGCAAGTATGGGTAGAAAAGCAAAAGAATCATTAACAAAATAAAAGAGAACATCTATATTCATCTATGTTTAAGCTCAAAATACAAATAACATTGTCATTCACGTTTTTTCCTGTCATGATCTTGGGCAGACATAAATAGAGTAAGACTTCAGGGTATACATGGGTCTCTCATCTCATAAATTATGTGTTTCTGATGATGTGCATATAGCACTGATGTAGACAATAGCTGCCTTTACCATAAGGTGTCCTGCAATTATCTGGTGAGCAGACCAGCTATGTAAAAGTGCAAAACTGAGAGCTTATATCAACATTGGATAAACTGTAGCCATTGTTTCCATAATCATTCACAACTCACATCAATTTGCAAAAGAATAAATTTACCTCAGGGGAAGGGAAACAAACAGCTCAAAACTATGGGTGAGATTAAAATTAAACTGTACCTAGTTCACAAACTCTGCACATCTCTCTCCCAGCAAAAATGCCAGGAAAGAGTTCCAGTTGTCAGATGCTTGTATTAGAAACTGAAGGGTGCTTATTCAGCAATTAACAACACAGCGTAATCTAATGCCAATCACCCTAGCAAAATTCTTCTTCTACCAGTGCTGCTTCTATAAAGTAGAGCTGACAGGAAGGAAGGGCTAGCTCAAGCTTTTCCATAACTGCTTTTATACAGAAAAACTTATGAAGCATATGGAATCAATCTACCTACATTTTAATTTTGTTTAAAGGAACAATGATTTTGGCAGGTAACACTCTTACATGGATCAATGAGGATATTACTGGAATACTTTAAGATATGAGAGTCCAATAAGAGTAAGTCACGAGAAAGGCAAGCAAAGAAAATCTACGTAGAAGGATTCATCTTCCTTTGATTAAGGTTTCATGGAATCAAAGTTTTATTCTGTCAGGAGTGCCCTATACCAAACTGCATTGGAGTACTGGTAAGACAACAAAAGAATACAGATAATTTTCATGTTCACATAAATAAGATACTACACCTCTTGCATGTTGCTAGTAAGAACACAATTGTACAATTGGCTAAAAATTTCTGTAATGTAGATAAGATCTTTGACTAAGCTTCAAACATTACAGTATGCAGATTCAGAAAATAATTTAAACACGTTCAGAAAAATATCCAAATATGCCTGGAAAAAGGGAACAATGCTAAGATAGCCTTAACAAAACAGTGCAAGGCTAAAATGACAAATAATGGAAGACTAACAGTAGGAGTTCTCTACTGAGGCATTCGGGTTTTTTCATTATTACAGTTTTTTCTTTCTATTGCTATTAGTTTCTATTACTACTGGTTTAGCAAACACTTCTTTTTTTTTTTTTGCATATGGAACAGTACTTACTCGCTCTCTCTCTTGCACTTTTTGTGTTGAACACAGACAATGGGTTGTAATGGTTGAGAGAAGGTTCAAGGAATGCTACTGGAATGGCTGCTGCAAGAGATGCTAAACACTCACCAAGTGCAGGACGCTGCCTGTATATGAGAGATACTAAAAGTTACAGGAGAGGAAAAGTCTTCCACTAGGCTTCCAATGTCTAGCATGCATTATAAAGCAGCATTAACATTTATTGCTGATTTATCTTTTTAATACATTAGGAACTATTTGACTATTTTGAAAAATTTTATTTCTGACATGAACAAAATTACTGTAAATTAGAGTGGTATAAGAAACACAGTTTTTAAAAAAACCCAATCTCCACCAAGTATTGTATATTAAAGGTAAACAGCTTCACAGTGCAACTACAAACTATAGAAAATGTTTAGAATATGCATAAAGTAGATTAGTAACCACACATTATTATTATACCTGTGGTTTGCTTAAATAAAGAGCAAATGCATATAATCAACAGGAATTTGTCCTGGCAGTCATACCCTTTTTCAAGATTTCACTTCTTTCCTGTACACACATATATATGTGTAAATACTTCTTTTGCTTTGCAGATTACACTATTTATGAAGTTAAATGATGAGAAACACTACTGCTACTTACATAAATACTTCTTTTGCTTCATGGATTACACTATTGCAGGGGGT
Organism: Tyto alba; assembly: GCF_018691265.1. Taxonomy (NCBI): domain Eukaryota; kingdom Metazoa; phylum Chordata; class Aves; order Strigiformes; family Tytonidae; genus Tyto; species Tyto alba. The sequence goes on from NW_024881280.1 coordinate 14,226,478, forward strand.
TTAACTAGAGGACCTTTAAAGGTCTCTTGCAATCCACACTATTCTATGATTCTATGATTGTTCAACTTCCAGGAATAACAACAATCTCTTTAAGATACCTTTGTGTCAATAAAGCCTTCCTCATTATTTGACCCAAAGCTAAAGATCGTGACCCATCTAATACCTCATCTTCAACTGCCTGTGTCACTTTTTTAATTCACAATCATGCTGGAATGTGAAGAGGTACGCAACTATATACCCTCCAGCTTCTTTTGTTGGAGGAGAAACAAAAGAAATTGGCAAAAGCAATGGCCTTACAGAATTGAAAAACGTTATAAAAAAGGATTTTTGTTCACTTGGGTATTTCAAGTAACGTGATTCATATAATACTACTTCATTTCAGGGGTGAATGCTCATTCATTCTCTGTACATAATTATTACAGTTTACTGTTGGCTTACTACTATCAAAGAAATGGAGAATGCAGAAATCAATTACAACAAAACTAAAAAGAAACTATGTGATCCATCTATATATTGGTGTCATTTTCCTTATGTTCTGACTGTCCATTTTGCAACAGAATACATGATACATTAGTATCACAGATGGAAACCACAGAACACTTCATTAAAAAAACAAATTTTTGATAATGTTAGAATTCTTACTGTATTTTAGAGCACAGCAATGTTCTTTTCCAATTTAAATTGTAATGAAAGATTCAATATAATATATATAGTTGATTTCATAAACTTTCCTAAAAAGGAATTTTTATTACATCTTTGCCTTCTGTTGGATCAAGAAGGAAAAACTTGGGATGTGTCTGTGTACATATATATGTACACAAACACATATTAAAAAGTACTTTGAAAAGACCAACATCACATGCATCATAACGTATACCCATCTTTCTATATGAAAGGAGGATACCAAGATGCCAAAAGAAAAGCGAGCAGTTATACAAGGTTAAGAAAATTTCTTGAACTACACAGATATTTTCTGTCATTGAAAAGTCCTAAATATGACAAACCAAGGGAAATCCTATAATTTGGCAGGACAGAAATTAGAAAAAATAAAAATAGTTTCAGAGTAGATAGTCACTGACATAAAAGCAAATAATGTAAAGTAAATCACTCAGGGAACTGAGTGTAAAAGGTACTTAAATAAAAGTCAAATTAACCCTTTACACAAAATATGTTAGGATGACAACTGTCTGGAAACATTCACCCCAAAGAATGAGAAAGAACTGTCAGAGGCTTATGTGCAAGTCTTGGAGGAAGTGGAAAACACCTGAAATGTAATCAAATCAGTTCAGATTTTGAAAAACCAAAACAAGATAAAGGACCACCAGTTGATGCTAGTCATGAAGAAGCATTTCCTATTACACCATTGTTATAACAGACCTTATTGCATCTTCGGCAATTTTCGAGAGGCCTCAAATAGGTCAAACTGAAGTCTTAAACTGAACTATCTGAATATGTATGTATGACTGAATACAGCAGTTAATTTTGTCATATTTAACTACATACCTAAAAATATATATGTTATAATTTCTTAACTTATACAGAAGCTTCTATTTCTTATTATTGATACAGATATTTTATCATCTGTGCTAAAAATCCTTTGGAAATGTGTTTCTATAAACTAACCAGGAAAAGACCTATACACCATAAAGGGACATTCCACGTCCTGGGTATGAAAAGGGAGTCTTCAACTCCAAATTTGGGACCTAAATTCCTGATGCAGTGAATGAAACTAAATGGGCACCTGGGTATAGAATTCATAGTCAGAATGCCTATAGCAGTAATACTACACTTGCCAGTAAAGCATTAGGGCTTAATGTAGTCAAGGACCACTGCATTTCTCATCCGGTCCTCAACATTCATGGGACGTTTAGGGAAGAAAGGTCCACAGAGAAGTCATCAACATTTCCAACCTCCTAAACAAGCTAAACAATCTACAAAACAGAAGTTTGTCACAAGACAGCAGCAGCAATCTAGCTTAATATTAGCTTTGAGCTCCAGCAGCCAGGAGTCTTGTAGAATCAGCTACTGAACTATTTCAGTCATGAAAAATGATATTAATTTATGAAAAGTGAACTATGACTCATCCTGCACTGGAAGGTAAAACTTTCTAATGTCCCTGCCAAAATTCACTAGAAGAACTGCACTTTGATCCTAAATCTGAGCATTTTTTAACTTGAGTAACTTTGTCAGCTCAACCGTTCACTTCTAAGTTTTGCTGAAATATTAAGCAGTGTGTTTGAAATCCTACCTCCCACCTAGACACTGATGTCTGCCTACAGCCTTAATTTAAGAGCCTGGGTGAGTCTAGTGAAGACCAAACTAAATGAAATCTACAGTTGGAAACCTCTCACACAGACTTAGGAGACTAACTAATGTCCTTGGATATATCTGATCTGACCACTCTTCCCTTCTAACAAAACATCTGCAGTAGGAAAATGAGATGCTGCTAACATCAATATTTAACTTAACTGTCCAGTGCTTATAGCTCTTGTCAATCAAGTAGAAGCCTTTGCTGTGAGCAATTCTTAATCGAAAGGCAACTTGAACACAATCACCTTTTATTTCATGAGAAGACCCTGACTGATAGCTAGAGAAGGGGGGTAAGGCACTTCCTATTTTGCCTATCAGATCTGTGTCAAAGAGTATTTAAGATTTTCAAGCCCAGACAGTGAAGAGAGTATAGCTTTGTAATTTAGTGATGGATGTATAAATGATTAAATGTGGACATACACAAGGACGAGCTTGTGCACACATGTACACGTACATGCATGCAGAGTACATGTGTGTAGGAAAGAGACTGTTCACCACACTGCTCTTACATTTTGCATTAAATAATTACTGAATGAACTGTGGAATGAAGGAAGTGGAGACCACCAGTCCTCATACTAGGCAAAGCCTTTTCTAACCAGACTACAGAGTTGTATTTCCTCTGGTTTAGTCTCTCTCTCAGGCCCTGTGGACCTTAAACTTTTCATTATAAGAAAGTTAATGAAAAATGCTTAACCTAAATCCTTCCAAAGCATAAGGAAGGGTTGATTATCCTGGCTCTTGTCTTGTGATAGACCAACAATTAGGGTTCTCTTTTCTGAAGTAATAGATATGGTTATGAGACTCTTTTACTAGAAGAGGATCTAAAATCCAGGGCTTGGAACATACCATAGCAACTTGATACTTAAAAGAATTGTAGACCCTACTCTTTATGAGTTGTAAGTAACTGGTAAAGTGGTTTCCTCTGTAGAGTTAAAGGCTGTCAGAATGCTCTACATATGCTCAGTACAATTTTTTTGAGAACTCATTATATAGTTAAGTGTGAGACGGATGCAGCCTACTTAGTACTCAGCCTAGTTACCACAGTAACATGCAGTAGCCAAACTTTGGGAACCTTAGTGGTAAGTCACAGAAAAATTTAGTTTTCCTACAGGAAAAATTAAACTCCCTGCAGATACACTGACACATGCAGGATGAGCTGTTTGCTTTTATTTACTTTTTGGGTTGTTTTTTTTTTTTTTTTTTTTGTGTGTGTGTGGACTTGAACTCTAAGATATAAGCAACTACGTTCCAGCTAACGTATATTTTAAACATGCTTATACAGTTTCAGATTCACCTTCCATTCAAACTACTTTATTACTCAAACAACACACTCTTAAAGAAAACTTGACATGCTGAGTTTTTCATTAAATACCGTTCAACATAGATGTTCTTCCCAGTCCCAAGGGAATAGAGGCTACAAAGAATTCTGTAACATGAAACTTGTACATCACCCACTAGAGGAAAATGAGAAGTAGATTATCAGTATTTATTCAACTAAAGACTATTTTTCAAATATTAAACATTTGGTTTACACAATATGATAGTGTCTAAAATGTTTAGTATATGTACCACTGAACATTCTAGGCTGTTAATACTCTACATGTGTTATTTATCTTCAATCTTTCCGATACCTGGTCTGTCATCTACAGTCATTCTACAACCTAACAGATCATCAGACACTCCAAGAGGCCAACAGATAATTGCTAAGAAGATACTGCAGGTTATCACACTTCCAGAGTACAATTTTAAGATAAACCATATCAGTCAGTGTGTGTAACCTCTAGGAACAACATCTAAGGGCTGCCTACCTTTTTAAAGAAATTTTTAAATTACCTTTCGCTTTAGAAATGTGATCACCCAAATGTATATAAAATTTTGGAACAGCATATTGCTGAGTCTGAAGAAACCATTTCAGTAATTTTAAACTAAATTATGCTAAAAATAAGGGAAATTGAAATTAAAAGCACTAAAGTGGTTTTCAAATGTAAGAAAAAAACCCACAAGGAATAAATAATAAACTGTCTCCTTTGATCTAATGAAGTAAAAACATGCAACAAAAATAATTTTCTATTGGAAACTAGTGTCATCCACACAGTTGGTAAGAAAGGACCTAAGGAGAAATTTTAATTTCTCTCAATATTTGGAGAAATATTGTACATAATTAACTTGAAGCTTACTAAGTGTTATTTTTAAACATGCAATAAAAATGAGGTACTATGCAGCTAATTTCAGACTGAATGCTGAAAATGAAAACAGAATTTCATCCTTTGAATTCATGTAATCATTACTAAAAAGCATTTGTACTACTATAACACAATAAACATCAAAAGGAAAATAAAATGCTTACAAAGTAAATCAATTCCAAACTGGTGTTGTGAAATATGTTCAAAAATTGATGTCAATATTGGTAACAATGCTACTGTAGTATAATTGATATTCTGTGAAACACCCTTGATTTGTGTTCGTGAATGGGTAAATTTTCCAAGTTTAAGATTTTCTGAAGTTTTTTCCAGGTCTTCAGCTGCATTTTCAAAAAAGGCGCGCAAACCAGCTTTAACAAGCTCAGATCCTGATTTCATAACAGTTCTGAAAAATAATAAGGGAAAAATATTAACTTTGCACTGATCTTTAGTAGTTGTATATATATATATATATATGTACATGTTAGTTACATTCTATCAGTCTTTGAAGATACACACATGTATCAATGAACTTTAGGAACTCAAAAGGACAGTTACATCTACATAGCAGGATAATCAACAATTAGCTTGGAGTATTTCATACAAAATAATAAAAACAAAGAACTTGCTTCCTTACTCTTGTCTTTTTGGTTCCTGTGATTTGCTTTGAAGTAAGATCATGCCTCCTCAGCAAACATCACAGGTGGTGAGAAAGCTCCTCTGTACAATATACTCAAGAAAAGTAACTTTTAGTCCCTAATTTTCTAGGAGAGCCACAGTAACTAGGTATGTAAGTCAGGATCCATGCCTACCTATCTTCAAAGCACCCTAAATCTGGAAAATGCAACTGCAATACCAGCATCACAGTCCCCTTCCTTAACTTTTTTGCACTGTTCTCCAAACCCTTAATGAAGCTTTCCAGCGTTATTCATGAGCTCATTGTCAGGCTGCCATATAACATATCCAGGCCAGAAAACAGCTCAAATTAGAAAACTGTTCTGGCCTGTGTTTTAATCTACGTAAGCATTTCAATGGTAAAAGTTAGCAAATGTAATTATGCCCATATATTAACACATTCTGCATACATCTAATGTCACATTTTCCAATATGCACTAAATTGTCTCAATAGCTGCAGGCTCCAAAATACTTGCAGTTCCAAAGTTTGTGTCAATTATACCTCCGAATAAAGTCTTCAAATGACCTTGAAATGGGTGACAAATGGTTTCAATGTTTTAATGACAGGCATTGAACAGAAAAATGTAGATGAAACACTTCAGATGAAATCTTTTTTTATGGAGGTCAATATCTGAACTATTGATACTGCTACTATCATTAATTACAAATAAGGAATAAAAAAAATACAGAAACAATCCAACTACTCCTGAAAATCTCTGCAATACCTATGTAGTTTATAGCTGGTACAAATGTTGCAAACTTACCGTGTATCAAGAGACTGAGCCAAGATGTGCAGGCAGTTCACCATTGTAGCAGAATCACTACCTGGTTAGAAAGAGATACTATGAGAGCACAACAGTATAGAAAATGCAGGATAATCTAATGATCCTAAATGTCACTACTGAAGATGCACTGGTTAAAGAAGACATGACATAAGTCTTCCACCTTAGGTCACTGGAAGGAGAGTTAGGTCTGGTTCTAGAATTAACTTTCCATTTCTTAAGTCCATTTCCATACAAGAACTAAAAAGAATAACTAGTGTCTACTTATGGTTTAGTTTCATCATTTGATCCTGCAACATTTGGAACTTTATATCCTGTAGTACATTTCTTTTATAATTTACTTACCAATGCCTTTGAAAAAGGTATGCTATTTTTGCCTACATCCCCCTAGCCTACTGAGAAATTATTGGATTCATCAGTTGGATGACAGAAATCAAAACAATTAGTGTTTTTTGAAAAGCCGAAAGTAACTGCAAAAACATGAAATTTTTTTTTAAAGGAGTCTGAAAATCCTAGAAGCTGATATTTTGTCCTGCTCCAACACTTTACATATTCTATTAACTGTTAGCTTCAGAGCCATGTTCAATACACTTACTAATTGTGCTACAAGTTTATGCATCACTTTATAGAATTTTTCCTATAGCTTGTGAAAAGCTTCAGGTAAGATAGAAGCAATGATTATACATTCTTTATATTTTAAACTTTATCAAGATCTTTCTTAACAACTTACCAAAAAGTGAAATCCTATGTCTAACAAGAGCAGCAAGTTTGCAGAACAGGCTAAAGTAGAAAAGAACAGAAAGAGCAAGACAGGACAAAGATTAAGGATTTATTTAGAATAGGAGGTGAAGAGTAGGAGGAATATGAAAGAGAAAACGCAACATAGCTCCTGGAAAGTGTATTTTGAATCGTGTATCATAGCATTCAGTCAAATACTGCGTTAAGCAGAATAACTTTTTCAAGCTTCTGAATTCACTTATTTTCTAAGCATCACTACTTCAGAGATGACTTGAAACGTGAAACTTTGAGTACAACGGTTTCCAACAATTGCATATTATATGGTTGAATCATTCTTCATGGCTATTATTTCTGAATAAGGAATTTTTTTGTAAGAACAAGAAAAACTGAGTAACATCTTGGTGTTTTATTTGGCATTCTGCAGGAAACAAATGTTACAAATCTTCAAACTATTTAAAAAATATGCAAAGATATCCTCTATAATAAATAAATCTGCGTTTAGCCACTGCTGATGATGAGATGAATCTTGAAATATATACAGACTAGAAGAGCTTCTTGCAAGTAGGTCAGAAACTTCCGTATCTAACATATCTTTCAAAATAATAGGATAATTAAGAGAAAGGAAAAATAACTAACTTTATAAAGATTAAAGGGGCTGGTTCTAAAAACAAAGACAGCTAAACAGACTTGTTTTGCATCTATGCTATACTTCACAAATGGAATTAGGACGTAATGAAGCAAATATACCTTAGGAATTGGTATGGTCTCTTAGTAACAACAGATTGTCATCGTTATCTTAACAATAGTAAGGAAATACTATGCTTCCTATAAGATGAATATAACTGATAGTCACTATTCCAATGAAGAATGGATTAAAAATCATAAGATATTTCTGAATTTATAATAGCCAATATGCAGGCTAGACATCTAGCTTCCTTCACGTGCCTTTGTAAAGGCATTTTGTACAACTCTAGTAAGCATCTTTCTAGATTTATTAAGCTGACCTGATAGATGTTAGGGAAGTAACAGGAGTATCTATATAGGAGTATCTATAGGAGTATCTAAATAGGAGTATCTAATAGGAGAGAGGAAGCATAAAATTGAAATGAAATGAAACTTCCATCCTCCTGAACCTGATCTGACTTCCCCAGATACTGGAGGACTATCTTGCACAATTGTATATAATATATCTGAAAGCTCAGTAAAGCAGAATCTTAGGGATTTAGCGTTCATTCTTATAGGCAACTGCTACATAAGGACTAACTACCCACCTAGAAGATGGAAACGAAAAGGTAGTAATAATGATTTAGAGAAATGCAAAAATACTTTGGAAGATAAACTTAAGAATGGAATCTAGAAAGTTCAGTGGTGGGCCTGATCTTCTATAACAACAAGTAAGTAACTGTTACTTTCAAATTTTATATCTACTCTTTTGTTGGAAACTCTGGTCAACATAGTGAAGTAAAGCAAAAGAAATTTGCGAAACTGACAGTTAAAGTCGGAAAACATGAGAGTGAATTACTGTTTGAAAGATTATGATACAAAATTTCCCAAAGAAAATAACTAGCAGCACACTTTTAAGGGGGAGAAAAAAATTGGCAACAAAAATATTAGATGACAGTCATAGTTAAAAACAAATTAAATATTAATTTTTCAATGTTAATTGCAGAAAAAGGAAATTAGTATTTTTGTAAAGGCAACACATTATAAATTAAAAGGCAACTGTCTCATTTTAGTTGAGTTTTCTAGAATAACTTTGAGTCAAATGCTGATTCCAACCAAATCTGAAACAGTACAGATGTCTAAAAATTAAGTTCCAGCAATTTTTGTGCAGGGGGCAGAAGTAATTTTGTAGAGAAACGAGAATCCATAATTCCCACCAAAAATGTCACATCATGGTATTTTCACATTTTTTTGATATCTGAAAATTTAAATGTGAGACCATTTAAATGACCCATCAGTGAGATAAGCTTCAACCAGAAATTGCCATCAACAATGAAACACAAGCCGATTAAGTTTTATTAGCTTTACTGCTTGCAGAATCAATTATTAATGTTTTTGATGTTTTCATTCACAATTATATATTGTAATGCATATAATTAGTATATATATGTAATTCTTTAAGTATATATTAAAGAATACTAAAACTAGGAATTCTGTTAACTCACTGCCTTTCTGATACAGAATAAACTATTCACTTTCTATTTGAGGAAAGTGAGCTTTTAAACTATCTTTCTCTTTAATCTAAGAAGAGACCTTTAATTATCTACATAGAACCCTCCTGTGTATACCTTAATTTTCTACTTACCTTGCTACCATTTCCTTTTCCTTATTTGATGCATATCCACTGCTACTGAGTGTTTTTGTTGGAGAAGACAGGAAGTAGAGGCAGTGATTTGTAAAGTACTGATCAACTAATGGTAAAAGAACCTAAGAAATACAGATACAAAATGTATTTTTCACAGAGCACAATGGTAAATGTAGCAACAATGCTCTGATTGGTCAAAGCTCATTCAAAGAATTTCAGAAGTTCTGTAACAGTTGTATTTTCTCATTTTGGACACAAAGTCATATAATTCAAAATCTTAAGTCTTAACAATTTTACTTAAAAGTTATGTAAATAATAAACAGAGTTACACAGTTCTATTTTGGATCTAATATTGCAGGCTTACTCTTCTCACATTCAACAGTGCTAAATATCACTGAACTAAGAGGACTCTTCCTCTCCACTATTCACATAACTGTCCAGAATGGATATAAAGGGAGAGGGCTTTTTTTTTTTTTTTTTTAAGATCCTAAATTAAATCCTAAATGTTCCTTACTTCAAATCTGATTATTGACATTTCTCTTATTAGGTACACAAATGTGCATGACATTACTATGTACAGGAATACTTCTTCCTGTTAATTAAAAGATACTATGCACATCAGTGATATACTGAGGCAAAAATTTTCAGAAACAATTTATATGTTCAGCAAGAGGATTTAATTTCATGTAATAAATAAGCTGCCTTTTAATTTCTATGTTCCTTCTCATGTAGAAGCAGATATATCAAAATATTTTAAAATATCTGAATCCAGGAAATATATTGAAATATTTTTGAAGATATATTGAAATATTTGATAACAATATTTAATTGATTACTTACCATGAAAAAAATAGGAATGATATATTTCTATTACCTGAAAAGCAGTCTAACATTACAAATTTCCATGTTCTGTGTCATGGAATGTATACATACATTACTTGAAATACTAAATCACTCACTTTGGCAAAGAATTTTATTTCTTGGTCATGTGGAGATTTTTCAGTTTTTCCACTGGTTACAATGGCTTCTGCAAGGATACAATTGAGACAGACACAAATAAGAAGTTGTCTAATAATAAATAACACAATAGCTCTTTGATATATCCTTGCAAATTTAGTTTTGCTGAAATACAGATAAAACAGCAGAAACAGTTTAGCTAGTTTCAGGTGTCCATGAATTCAATCTGGAAATTAAAGGATAGAACTTAAGTTTCCTTAAATGTGATAAAATAGTGGTCACTACAAATTTAAACATTTCAATCCAATTATTTAAATATCAACAGTTTCAATTATTTTCAAAATAAAATCTGCAGCTTACCTAAGTGCGCAATAAACTCTTGAGCAGAATCAACATATTTTAAAATTTTCTTCAGAAACTTAAAGGCAAACCTCTTTTCCATGGATGAAGCATCCAATTCCATGTCATTCAGACCCCTGTTTTAGAAAGAATTAAGATAAATAGCACCGATGATGACAGTAGTACAAATGATGACAGCACTATGAATTATTCCATTCATTATTATCGTTTAATTATGGTATATTTTCATAAGATGGAGAAAATTACCTTCCATAGCAACTCTTAGTTATCATCGACACAGCAAGAAATCTTAAATTCAGTTCATGTTTCTCTATGAGGTATCACAGCTTTGGATTAAAGTATTCAAAATATACGTATTTTAGGATAAGATCTTCAAAGAGCTATCTTATGGCACAAATGAAGTCGTGGTACATTTGAGTCTAACAAAACAAGGCATTCCCACTCAATTTCTACTACTGGCAGCTTAAAGTGCCAAATGTTTAAGAAGTCAGCAATTACAGCTTTAGAAAAATCAGTCTAAGTACTACACTTCATTATCTGCTAATAAACTTCATTTTTGTCCTTGAATTTTATGAAAGACAAAAGACAAAATGGCTTAAGCTACTAAGTGAAAACGTAAATGCAAGTAACAAACTACTATAGTATTCAAAGTATTTGAAAAATTTCAACAGTATGCAATACTTTCTAAAGAGACATGTATTATTTATTCTTTGAGATAAATTCATGACTTAAATAATGACCAGTGCATGCAAGATATTAAAGAGGAATAAAAACGTGTGTGGTTGGCTGTACCTAGATTTAAAATATTAGATTTTATTTTAGTTACAAATGAAACCTACCTCACTGAAATTCTAAAATTCTTTAGGATCACAAAAAAATTTAGGTTGTAAGGAACCTCTGAAAGTCATCTGATCCAAGTCCCATCTCAAAGCAAAGCCAAATCCAAAGTTAGATCAGGTTGCTGAGAACCTTGTCCAGTAACTTACTGAATATCTTCAAGGATCAAAATCTCATGACTCTGGAGAGCTACTAAAATGTTTGACCACCCTCACCATGGAAAAATAAGGGTGAAACACTTTCATGTGTCTAACTGTAATTTCCCTTGCAAACACTTGTTAATTTTCAGGAGATTATGTTTGACCTCATTGCCTCTATAACCTTGCATTAGGTAGTTGAAGACAGTGATAAAATTCCATTGTAGCCTTCCATTTTAATACTGAAAAAATGTAGCCTCTCCTTGTATGACATGCATGCCAATCCCTGAAGTATCTTGGTGGCCCTCCACTTTGCAAAACGCCTTAGTGAAGCAAAACTGGACAACATACTCCAGATACAGTCTCATGATCACAAAATGGAAGGGGAAGAAAATCAACCTGCACAGCACAATTAATAAAGTAGCCTAGTATGCAGTTGGCCTCCATCATCACAAAGACAGACTCCTGATTCATGTTCAACTTGCACAATTCAAAGTGCTTTTCTGCATAGATGCTGTCAGGCTCAGTTTCTCTATTCCTGGGGTTATTCCATCCCAGGTATAGGACTCTGCATTTACCTTTGCTCAAACTCACGAGAGTTCTATCAGCCCATTTCTCCAGCCCATCAAAGTTCTTCTGAAAGGCAGACAAACTCTCCAATTTATTGCTAAGGGTTCATTCTACAAAACTGCTAAGGATACACTCCCTCTCATCATCCAGGATGTGAACAGGGATTTTCTTATTTTTCTGTTTGAAGTCACAGAACTCTACAGATTTTTAATTTATTCTGTTTTCAGACATACTTTTTACAACTCACTAATGTTTTCATCTTCATTTCCTTGAGGTTTTCTTGTACATTTGCTTAGTTTGCAACTTCTTCACAGTCTGTTTATTCTAACATTAAGAGAACTGAACTACACTTGAGATTTTCAGTTGATAGATGGTGGCCTACACCCAGGACATCTAACTGTCTTGCCAAGTGAGAAAGTAACTGAGTAACATTAAGGGAAAGCTCTGGTTACTCATAATGGCTACTTGATTTGCTTCTGTACAGACTCTTTGAATAGTAGTAGATAAGAAGACTCTCCCTTTATCAATTAGAGAAAACGACCTGGCTAAAGAAAATACAGAGACTATAGATGGGTTGAACAGTGTGTCAGAAGTAGGGAAGAAGTGAGGGAATGGTAGTTTGTGGCACTGAGACAAAAAAAGCAAGAAAGGAACAAGAAAGCAGGCAAGTTGCTGGACTCACTGTTGCTGTATGGAGGAAATGCTCATTCGTCCTGACATTCCTTAACACTGGTGTAGGAGTAAATTAGGGAGAATAAATGGAAGATTAGACTAACAGTTGAAAAACAGCTACGAGGTGAATCCAAGGAAAAAAGTAATTCTGTGGGTGAAGGCTGATGCAGCAGAAATTTTAACAACAAAACCATCTTATTACTAAAATGTATGTTCTTGACCATGTTAGTAAGAAGAGAGGAATGGTTATGGTCTGGGGGAATAGACTATAACTAGGGAACCAAGGAATATGTTCCAATCCCATTTTACACATAAACATAAAAGGACTAACCTCTAATCTTACCATTTCATTTGAAGAAAAAAAAATAAATTCTATTTGAAGAGTCTTATCATATATGCTTTTATGATCTAGTAATTGATATATCACATGTGTAGTCAAATGATTTTGTATATATTAACAGCTATGTATGGTTGACAGGCACCTCCTGCAGCCTCACTCTCACAGAGGACAACTAAATATCTGTATTTCCAGTGGGATCACTGTAAATATTCTCTTTTTCTGTTTATAGTAATAGTTACTAAGAGATTACATGTACTTTCCTAAATAATTTTGAAAGACATTGGTAGTTCTGTTAAATAACAAAGGTGACATCAAAAGAACTTGTAGAGGTTGAAAGATACTTAACAAAATACCATGTTGTTTCTAACATATACTTGAGTAAGGCCTGAGATATTTATCTGTATGTCATAAACACCCAGAAGTGCTTCAAAAACATTCTCAAGAAAGAAAGAGGAGCAAAAATCAAAACAGAGGCAGATGGTATATATAAAGTAAACACATTGTGCCGCCTATACATTTCCAATTATAAAGAATTTCCATGTTTTAATGATTAGTCCAAAGTTTTTAAGAATGACATTCTGGAAATGTGATCATTGCAACCAGTACTTCAAAAGATTTTATATATACTTAATATATGCATATATTCATCTGAAGAAAACTGAGAAGAGGACAATCTTGATTCATTCTGATATAGACAATTACTGCAAACTCTTTTCCCATACCCCATAAAGAGTTTGAACAGGCTTATTCAAGTTGACTTGTCCCATTAGTTAATACTGAAAATACTGTATTCCTAATCCAAACAAATGCAGCTGCAACGAGATATTAAAACTACTATGGCCAGCTGACTTTCAGACATTGCAATTTGAGTACAAGTAATGAAATCTATGCTTCTGCCTGAGCACAAGGATAAAATCTCCATAAAATAGCCACTTCATCTTACTGCTTCACAGAATTCAAACCTGTATTTTTCTTAAAAACTGGATTAAAAAGCACTTTTACGTAGATGTGTTTCAGTATTAGACCTCAGATTTATTTTCCCATGATCCTTACTAACACTGCTGGCTGCTGATTTAAAAGTTTTGAAGCATCTGCTTGTTTAATTATACTACTGTTGCATTTTGTATTTACTGTGATCACATACTTAACTTATTAAAAATGTTACCTGCCTACACTATTTATGGAGGGTCTTTCTGAACATAAAAATAACAAGGACTCTGACTTACAGAAGATATGCCAAATGGTAATTATGTTAATAACCAACAGACTGTAGTGCAATAAGGACAATCATCATGGTTTGTGCACTGAATGGAAGCAAGCATCTCAAAAAAATGTGCAACTTACCGAGATATGATTATACCATTGACTTGAAGGAATTTAAACAGCTCTTGTGCCTTTTCACGGTCCCGTGATTTCTCCTTGGCTGTCAATGTGTCGTAAGGTACCAATAAGGGATGACTACCTCCACCTTTAGCAAGTTGAAAGAACTGTAAGTTTTTCTACTGTAAGATTTATTGTGCTTCAAGTACAAAAAAGAACTATTCAATTTTGATTGTCTTACACTGTCTTCTTTCAGACTGTTTCTTCTCCCTCATTTTCCTTGTCTTTTTTGTGTGGTTCACAGGATTCTGGCTTACCTTTGCTTTCCAACTCCATTTTCTTCTTTTTGGCCCATATATTATGGTAGTTTTCTGCCATTACCTCAACCATTCCCTACATTACCATCAGAAAAAAACAAGATGCAAAATTAAAAGGTGACAGTTAGAAATTCTGCAATTCTACACAATTTTACTTTCTTGAGTAAAGTCTACACTCTTGTGGTAAAGGAACATCACAGTCAAATGTCATTTTTACATTCATCTGTTCTTTGAAGTCAGCACAGGTACAGGACACACATCTGTCACATGCTGTTTACAGCCCCTTCCCTAGATTCATGATAACTTTTTCCAGGAACTCATGAAGCATCAATGGGATAAACACTAGAAATCTCTTCTTTAAATATGTAAATAGTATGGCATGCACCATACAACAGTATAACATGACCAGAGTCACAAATACACCCATAAAACCTGACAAAATTCAACTCATTAATAATAAAAAAACAAATCTATTAATTCTTTTCATCACAACATATGCAAAACATAAATACAAACCTGAAGCTCCCTAGAAAGCACCACATTAGAGAGATCAAGTGGTGCTGGGATATATCCATTTCCCTGCCAGGAAAAAAAAAAGTTAATTATTTTCAGATAAAAGAATCAAGTATTCAACTACAGCTTCTCTGTTGTTGATTGGATTAGAGTAAGACCATTCACATTTTTAAACTTTCTTGTAGAAACTGTGTTCACCTTTTGTTTTGCAATGTGCTGAAGACACACTGGATGATTAACAGAATACATCTGCTGATGTAGAAATAGGAAGGTTGCTGCAGATACTTAGATCCCTCTATTCCCAACAGATGGCAAGCTGCTAAGAACTATGCTTTTCAGCCTCAGAGAGGAGACCAGTCATGAGGCATACAAGATGTGCCTTCAAAACATAACAGAACAGTGTGGCAACAGCCTGAATGAACCATATACTAAAAGACAAGACATCACAACAAAAAGTTAAAATAGGTTATTGTCTTGTGGAATTTACAGACTGAGAAAAAAGGAGGAGTGTGATATATTTATGCAGTCTTTAAATGTTTCAAGTGTGAACAGTCACATATCAATCAGTGATTTCAATCATGTACTGAAGTTAAACGTGTGCTGAAATCTTCTACTCAATCATGTCTTTATCAAGCATCGTGGGCGAGAAGGCCCAACTGCAGAACAGGTTCAACTGGCTGGAAGCAGCGATGGTAGAGACAGAAGGACTCCCTGTAAGGGAGTGGTTTGCTGAAAAGATAAGAAATGTTGAAGTATTGTGTTGTAACAGAGTGCTCTGGAGCCACTTTCGGTAAGCAAAACTGGTGCTGGGGAATACACCCAACGCCGGCTTAAGGTGCCTGATGCTGATGCTCACAGGACCAGTGCTGGTGCAAGTATGTATAAGGAATTAGCTCATGACACATCTTTGCACATTCCTTGCAGAACTGCTTACAGCAGTAGGACTATGCCCAATGCACTGCTCATTAAATCTCTATATTTAAGCATAAATGTGTGTTTAACTCATCTCAAGGGGTACAATAAAAATTCCCCAACACATGTCATAGTTTTAAACAGCTTTCCCCCTCCAAGACCCAGACACATTGAGCATAAGTCTCAATATGCTATTACAAAAAGCTACAAATGAAAAAAAATAGTCTATATCACATTAGAACGCTAGGTAATATATAATTACCTGCAGATTTTGCCTTTAGGTTTAACAAAAAATATTAAACACGCAATCTTCTTTGTCAGTCATAATCTTGACAAAAGCCCATTTCAGGCTCTTCTGTCTGACCAAAAAAGAACATTACTAGATTTATTTATTATAAAATAAAAGGCTTTAAATACTCAGCCATGTATTCTTTGAATGACTAAATGAAAACTCTCTTTGTGTCTTCTGAGAAAATTAATAGGTATGGTCTCTGACAAACTTATTGTCTTAAAAGTTGCTGCCTTCTTGTGATCCCCTTTTTAGTGCTACTGCACAAATTTTATTATAGTGACTTGACTTCCAATCTCAGAACTCTTCACATTAAAAGCTTATTTTCATTAAAAAGAATATAAAATTAATGTAATTCTGTATAATTTCTTAGTAAATTAATAAACAAGCCTTTTGTTTTATAAATTTAAGCAATTCTATACCTGGCTAGACTGAGATATGCTGCGGAGCTTTTCATTTTCACGCTGATGTATAATTGCTTCTCCTCCTTCCTTGGTCCTTTCTAGGCTCCATCCCATGGCCAACATGGTTTTCAGTGATTCTCTGGCAGGCCAACGATAAATTTCCTTTTCCTTTAAAGAAAATAATGTAAAATTTTCTGTATTTAGCAAGTAGCAAAAACTCAGTACAAATATTCTGTCCTTCTTTATCAATTGTCACATGCCACAAAAATAAATAAAATTTGTATATTATATCTGAGGATACGATACAGTTCTTTTTGCATGAAAAAGCAGCTTCGGTTTTATTCTTAGTGGCATTTATTGTTGGGATATGTGTTACAAACTAACAGCACTCAAGTGAGCTCTGGAGCAACAATGTAGTTTGTATCTGGAAACTTACTCAGTGATTCCATCAATTTTTTATTATTTTGGGCTAGTGGCACTACAAGTGCTATGAAATAGGTCAGGCAACTATGTACATTTGAATTCATGAGTATATGAGGCCTTTTTCTTTTTTCCAGTCTTCCTATATTTATTCACAGAAACAGAACATTACTGATCTATACACCTCTTCATATAAATACAGCCATCGATAAAAAGTTAGGGAACAGCCTGTATTCTAATACTCCTTTGAAAAGTAAAGGTGTTATAGAAAATCTGAAAAGTTGTGGCAAAGAAAATTGAGTATGTCATATTAAGACTTCTCAACTCAACCTAATGAAAGTATTCCAGTTCTTACCATAAATAAGAATTTTTATGACAGTTACTTAACATAACAATTTTTATGGAAAGACCTGATTTTTGTTTCAAAAGTTCTAATCTGAGACAATTCAGAAAATTCTCTTTGAACTGCTTTAATAACAACTCAACCAATAATTCATCAGCTCCTCTCCAAAGATTTCAAAGCAATTTACAAACCTTTAGAAATTAAACCTTTTAAATCCCTCTTGATTTTTGTTATCTCCATTTTCTGAACAGGAAAATAGTGGTAAAGAGAGACAAATGTAATTGACTTGAGTCACCTAATGAATCATTGCAAATATATGTAACAGAATTCAAATTCAGTTCACAGTTCTGACAACTAGAAGATATTCATGCCTAGTCAAGAAATTAAAATAAAAAATGCATTCAAAAGAGTTTAAATGTTTTTCCTCATTTTCAACTGAAGCATCTCCTACTCTTTCTTTAAATTTTTCCACCACCTTTCTTGAAGACAAAATTGCCTTCAGATATGTTAAATTAAACTTTAATCTAAAACCCAGGAGTGGCTGTCAGTCCTTCCTTATCCTTGAAGGCCTGAAAACCCTCTGCTATTGATACTTTTAATAGAAATTGGCCCAGGCTTATGGCAACTGCCTAACAGAAGCAAATTACCTAAGATTCTGTGTAAGATTAACTAAACAACCACTTTAGCATACAGATGTTGATATTCTTAACTGTAAGAATTCTAGTTTGTCTCTCTTCCTTTTATGGCATATATTTGAAATGGATTTTTAAAAGCACACAAACCAATCTACTTTGTATTAATGCAACTGAAATCTCTATTACCTTTTCAGTTAAAGTTTTGAAAGGTCTTATTAATGGGTGAGTCTTCATATTTTCATCCAGTGAAACACCGTATTTCCATCCACTATTAGTCTGAAAAAAATAAATATACTGAAATAAGATGAGAACAACATAGATGAATAACAGCAGATTGGTCAGTTTAGTTTGTCATATTCAACTGCTAATCTACTCCAATAGCTATTCAGCGGTACAGAAATTTCTAATAAAAGAGCATGCATCTGTCTGTGGATACACCAGAAGAAAACATGGCCCAGACAGATTAGATGCCATCCATGAGTAGTAGGTCTCACGTGAGTCTAATGTACATTGGCCCCTTTCAAACAGACTCATGCATTGAGATGGTACTGGCTAAGGTAAAAGAAGTGTCTATTCTCTGGGAGGCTCAAATCAGCAAGACAAAGAAGAAAATGTAATTTAACAGATCAATCGCTAAAGAACATAACCTTAATTAATCCCATACTTTAAACAACATTATTAACTGAAATTTATGGTTTAAGAATAATGTGTGTATATTTACCTATCCATATATATGTATACCTTTCTCTACAGATTTGTACAGATAGCCACACACAACAGAACTGTTATTTCTATGTGTTTTACAAAATTGCTATTAATTTGTTATGAATTGGTATAACAAATTACTTAACCCCGCCTTTATTTTTTTCCTTGAATGAAAGGGGTTTAAAATTCATACTTGGATTGAATGAGTTATTCATATGCAAACACTTCCAACATAGTTATTAAAAACTGCAACAGTTCCTTTTTGCTCAAATTTAACTCTAAAAGTTATATTTATTAACAGTAAAATCTATTTGTAAAGTGTAACAATAAAAAGGACTTTATTAAATATTTCACTGTAACATTAAAAAGATATAAAAAAAAATCACTTAGTGTATATAATCTTGTTTTATGGCTATTTTGAAGTAGTGAAACAGAAACACGACACAGTGACAGAGTACTTGGAAAAGGATAGAGAGAATCAATACATAACAGCCTTCTTAAAGCTAAAAAGAAAGAAAAGCTGTAACTACCTTTTTTGAAATAAAAGAAAAAGGACTTTAGGCTTCCCAGGTACTCTTAGATCACAGAGCTGCTGCAGTAAAGTTCAATCTCTGACACCCAGTCAAAAAACATCATTACCAGGCAAAATATAAGCTAAGATCTATATATTCTTACTACAAAAGAAAAAACAAACAAACAAACAAACCCCCCCCCAAAAAACCTAACCCAAACCAAGTACCCCTTCTTCATTTCCCTCAACTCTTTGTCCTAATAAATTCTGGCCACTTTGAAAAACTAACAAATTTCAATGCATTTTCTTAAGCAAAAGGTTTCTTCCACATATCCCTAAAGATATATGCAGATATTCATGTACTTCAAGCAAGGGCCTAACAGTTAAACAGTCCAGTTTCTCTTTCAATGTTCACCCCAGGTATTATTTACTAGTCCTTTTCTGATAGTTGTCAGCCTTAAAATAATTCCTACCTTATCAAAGGCCCATTTATCATGGGAATGTTCAGCATACTTGCTGACAATATACTCCAACTTTTCAGGAAGTACAAGGCTGTAAACAAAGGGCAGTATGGTCATTCAATCATAAGTTACTGCAGTCTGATTTATTAAAAAAATGTCAGTATAATATAGCACTGATCAAAATGCTTCACCTTCAGATGAAGGCAAGACATTTGGCTTTACAGTTCCATTTTCTTTAGAAGAAATGCCACAAAACGAAGCACAGCTATAATGGCATTTACAGGAAATCTTCAAATATGTAACAGTTGCACTCATTAGCAACCGAAATGACAAGAAAAATAAGACCTGCTTCATGATAGCCTACAAGTATTTTTCTTGGTGATTCTTACTACAGGATAATATTAGTATGGATGTTTCACAATACATAATGATGGAGGGGTAGGATTTTAATATCAAGATTCAACTAGTGATCCTCAGTTCTAGAATAGAAAACTATTCAAAATCTGTATTTTAATAGCACATGATTACTAGGAAGCCAAAATCCCTATTAAATCATCACACATGATCTGCTTATTTTGCCATACCAGGTTGCTACAGATCAATTTTCAAAACTAAGTCAAGATTTTATGAAAATTGGGCAATAGGGCAACTGAATCACCAGATTTTGTTGATCTTGCACCATTTGTCATAAGCACACTCTAAATAATGACAGCATCAAATGTATCGCAGGTGTATATATCCCAAACTTTTGAACTATTAGGTAACAGGTTACATAGTAAGTATAGAATTCACTATGTACTCTGCAGATATAATATGGAAATATCTAACATCTGTAGAGTGCTGAGAAGAATATGTTTTATAATTGGTAAACAGGATATGTTGCAGTGAAGTATTTGGCAGGAGGAAGCAAAAATCCCTATGCTATTTCTGAAAGGTACCAATGTCATTAAAAAGTCAGTCACCAGCCAATTCTCCATACAGAGGAGAAAAAGATGCTAATAAGGAATAATATAAAAACATTTAAGGAAAGGAAATCACTGTGATTTATAAGACTCACTTTGCTGTGCTGACAGGTTTGGGATCAAAATTTCCTTCTGGATCAACTGAAGTCTGCTTTTCCAAAGTTGACCTAATTCGTGTATCTAAATAATCAGGGGGCAAGGCACCAGCTATAGCACTTAGACAAGGCAAAGCCATTCGAAAGAGCTCTGGATCATACTTCTGCAGGAGAGATAGGAACTGGTTGGAAAATCCAATAGAAAAACATGCAAAATGTTAGTGAAAACCAAGCAGCCATATGTACAAATATTAAAAGATGCAAACAAACAATAAAGCACATTTAAAAATAAAGCATTGAGCAAAATTATTGCTGCATGATATCTATTTTTTTTTTTATATCAACTTGATGCCTTTTTAAGACTACCCGAATTAACATAAGAATATGCTGACACTTGTATAAGTATATACAATACAAGTATGACTCTTAAGCTTTCTTTAAACCATTAAGGCCTACATAGGAAGAGTCAAGGGTTGTTTGTCTAGTTATAGAAGTACGATCATCTATACAATACTGTCCTAGTTCTAAAATGGCTAATTCTTATCTTAACTGCAAAGCCATTGTTGTTTCTCCCTCTTTTCCCCTAATCTACTTCAGTTTAAATCATGCTGGTTAAAGGAAATTGTGTTTTGCTGTAGCAAAGTTAGTTCATTATTTTTCAAAATTGTCTTGCTAAGAGGTGAACTAGCACATTTGCTCTTCTAAAGAGTCATTTTATCTCTGGGGAGAACATAGAAATACCTGATATATAAAAAAATACATTGGAATTATATTTGAAGAACTTATCCTTAGTAACTTGCCATGAAACATATTCAAGGTCAACTTTTATGCACTAGATCATAAGAAACATGTGCTACAGGAAGTAGCAGTAGATCACTGTAGGCCAAGGTTCTCCTTCCAGCTCTCAAACAATATCCTTAGGAAAAAAAATAAATATATTCACTTCTCTATCTTTCAGAGTCGTCATCTGTAAAATGGGCATAATGATATAGCTTTAAGAGGCTTTAAGATCTACCGATGAACACTACAGCGAAAGAGTTTGATGCTACTATAATTATTTAATAAAGTTTTACTCAGGTAGCACAGGCATCTTTTTGGTGTTACGACAGGCACCAATCAAGTATTTACAGGACAAAATTTTACATTGCAAGAATATTTCTCTTGCCTCATTATTAGAAATAGAAAGACTTTATGCTTCTATAAATCTGAATGACCACTTCATCTCAAGACAATGATGAACAGTTTTAAGATTCATTGAAAATACTTGATGATAAAAATATATATTTATATCACAGCAAGCAGAATGCCTAAAATCTTGAGGCTGTAACTTCCTCTAGTTTTGTTTCAGCATTCTTTAGTGTGTATGGCACAAACAAGAAAAGTGAGATCACAGGGTAAATTGCTTCCACTAAACAGCTGGAAGCCATGAAAATACCAGATCTGTAAATATCTCCGTACAAAACAGAACAATGGAGAATACTGTAGCTCAGCAGATTTACACAACTCTCCTTTCATTGGACTAACAACCATTTACAGAATAATGAAAGTGCTATTACAGAGGGCCACCAATACTGGCAGAAACATCATTTTCATTTATCTGTAAAAAGCTAAGGTGCACTAATTGGAAACATTTCATTGTGTCAGGCCCTCCTGACACTCAGCACTGGTGACAGCTGTAAGAGAGGTAAATGTTGCTAAAATCAAATACAAATAAGGCTTTAAAAGCCATTTTAGAATAATGCAGATACCATGTTCATTTCCATACTATAAATCAGAATGCCTAGAGAAGCAACCATCTAAATCTGTTGATTAGAACTGGAAAATAAATTCAGTGAGATGCAATAAAAAAATGTATTATAGTCCCATAGTGACAACCTGATTTTTGAACCAATCAAATAAAAAAGGATTTATCCAGTAAGGCATTTCTTCTATCAGAAATGTAACTTTTTCTTAGTCTGAGGAAAAATGAGTTAGTGAAAAAATCCCAAGATCACATTTTGGAACAGGAAAATGGAAAAATTTCTAAGAATGTTATATTTCTTAAGCTGGGCAATAACCAGAAAACTAACAAAATACAATTTTATGTTTGAAAACAGACAATGTAAATTTAATGTACATATACCAACAATTTGACAAGCATATACATACATTTATTAAAATTAATTTTATGTCAGTAAAAAGTATTTTAAAAAGTTTAGTATAGCTAAGATAGAAGAGAAGACAACACTGACTTGTTAGTGCAGCAAGCAATCTGCCTCATTACTAGTGTAAGGCTGTATGAATATATCAAGACAAAGATTTAACATTTCATTAGTTTGGAGAGAATCATTTAAGATTCAGCATTCAATTTTTCATTAGAAAGTTACTTCATTATAAGCAATCATTGCCATATCTCCCATATTAGGTGAAAGAATTGTTAAAATAGGGATTTTCTGCACTTGGTGCAGCAAATTATCATTGTAATGCTTTTATAGTCAGCCCATACTGTAACATGAATTTCATTCATTACCTTATGAGACAAGGAATCAAATATTCCCCAGAACAGTTTTTCAGTTAAATGTAATTCTTCTTCTGCTGCAATTCCATAGCTTCCCATTCCTGAAGGCAGACAATAATATTTCCAGCACTGCTCATAGTGATTTGTCAGAAGCTAGATTTTAGAGAAAATAAAAATGCATGTAAAACATTGGTATTTAATGAAATAA
The DNA here is from genome assembly GCF_018691265.1 of Tyto alba. NCBI lineage: Eukaryota > Metazoa > Chordata > Aves > Strigiformes > Tytonidae > Tyto > Tyto alba. The sequence continues at coordinate 14,249,936 of NW_024881280.1, forward strand.
CATACTGGTTAGTGAAGTCTGAGTTGCCAGTATCTGTTTAAACAGTTACATGAGTATTATAATTTATTTCTGTCTCTTAATTTCTAGTGGCTTATAAAAAAGGTCTTTTTCTTCTTCTTCTTCTTTTTGGGAGAGCAGTAGAGCCCATGCTGTGAACATATAAAGCCTGTATTATCCCCAATTGCTGCTGTGGGATTCTCAGTGATGACAGTGAGTAGCAAATTTACAAAATTTCAGGATTGTCATAATCTGAGTACAGATTAGCTCACAAATAGCGAAAATGAAATGGGTATAAAACAGGACATGATAGATTCCGGTAAAGATTTTTTACAAATTAAACCTTATTTTACTTCTGTCATTTGTAGTTGATGGCCTCAGTATTACGCAAAACGTTGCAAAAGACACCTGCAGTACACCCTTTTAGCTGTACCTGTTTATCTCTGGAAAAACCTATGGAAAAAACTGTTTTACAGACAATCTGTAACATACCAGTTAAAGAGCAAGTGTATATGATTATTGGTGGCTTTTCACATAATTTCAATTTTCTACTGATTTCTTCTTTAGAACTAAAAATTCCGATCCCATGGGAAATTCTAAAATTTCTTTTAGCATCAGACTAGAATCTTGATATTTTAATTTTTTCTGCATTTTTTTTTTTTTAGGAAGGGAAAATAATAATTAAAAAAACAAATCAAACACTCCCTCTTTGCCACACTTTTGCTCCAAAATTACTGATGCTCCAGAATACATCTGTGAATCTGGTGGTTCTGCTTTAAAGTCTGACAGAATTTCAATTCTGCCATAAAAAGACCTGTAGACCTAAGATCAGGCCCTTTTATCCCAAGAGGAACAGGAAGCAAACCTAACAGAAAAATTTTAAGTAAAAGTTAGTTATCATCTCGCAAGTGTAATTCTCTATTTACAGAACAAGGAGATGGGTAAGACTTCATTTAACAACTGGTCAGAAATAAAAGGTGAATTCTGTTCCCTGTATCCTATTCCTCTGCAGAGTTCACTCAATATTTATTCCTGACTATCCATCCTACCGAGAGTTATTGTATTTCATATAGCAGAGGAAGAAATATCAAAACACAAACATTTAATTTGGTACTTTCAAATAATCTTTTGCTGAAGCAGTGAAAAAGTCAGCAGCTCACTGAACAAAATCACATTATCAACTTACTATATACTGCTTGCATTAGGCAACATTTCATGTTTTAATTTCCTTTAATTATCACATTAAACTCAAGAGACTTTATAAAACAGTAACATTATTCTCAATTCAGAAGTCATTTCATATTGCTTCACCCGGCACCATTCTGTTTTTAAAAACATAACAATGACAGATTATTGTGAAGTATGTTTTACATGGAATGGATGTACAGAAAGTAAAGCATTTACCTTGAGCGGCATTTTACAGTATTCGTTGAGTAGGGGCACATCGAAAACTAGCCTTCTCAACAGCTGTTGTAGCATAGAGGGACGCAAGTGGCTGTAATTTGAAAAAATAGACATTCTCAGTAAAATTCATACAGTCCAGTGAAAATCAATTAAAAATTGAAATGAATTTTCATATTGGAATTCAAATCACTCATTAAAAGTATTTTGAAAAACCAATGGCAGGTGATTAAGGAATCTCACTATGTCTCATCTGCATATAGAAGGATATAGCATAGAAAGAGGTGTTCTGGACTCTCTTAAGTGTATGATGTGCCATATGACAACAGAGGGGAGGGTGCTGGATTTTTTTCAAAGGGTACAATCTAAGCAAAAGAAATAGAATATTATCCTAATTGAATGGTTCCTGATATGACACTAAAAAGCAACAAAACTCTCCTAACTGAATCTGATCTGGGAAAATACATTATTATTATTCTTATAAGAAATAGATCTCAACTGCAAAACTGAATAAATTACCCAGTATTTCTTTTCTAGCAATTTAATTTCAGTGATCTACAAACTCAAAATCAATGTTAAAATGCTCCTTTGGTATCTTCCCCTCAATCATCACTTTTTTCAGGCTAGAAGATTCCTGGTCTACTAAGCTGTTCCAAAAGAGTCAAATTATTTCTTCTGCTGATCCTGCTTGTTAGGCTTTTCTGAATCTTTTTCATTTCTACTATATTCTCTTTTTGGCATGGGTCCAGAGCTATACAGAAATTGAAAATTCACACTGCATCACTAATTTCACAGTTCACTGTGCAAACAGCACTATAGTTCATAACAAAGATCAAGAATTATGATTCAGTTGGCAATCGACAGTTCAATTCCTGATATAACTTCAGTGGTCAGTTTAGTTTTCAGATTTGGAGAGTGGGAGGAGGTTTTTTTGAACTGTGGCCAAGATTCTTCAAACCACAATCAGAAATACTAACACATCTATCCCTTAAATCCCCAAAAGACACTCACTGCTAGACTTGCCAGAACATTTTTGGTAATTACTGGGGTTTTGTTTTTGCAAATAATCAGAATTTATTCTGTATCACCATAAAGCTCATATCAACATGACAGCCTGTATAATGCAGTACCCATAACAGAAAAATCAAATCTAGTTTTTCTTAGGAAAAAAAAAAAAAAAAAATCTTATCATACGCTCTGGTCATTTATTTCATGTAAGAATAAAATAATCTTAGTTCTATATTATACACAAAGAAATAAATTATTAAAATAAATATACTGCACAAAAGAAATCAACTTGTACACAGGTATCATACATACTGACAAATGGCAAGCAGGCATTCTTCAATAGTGTCTCTTTGTGCTTTTGTAAGGGAACGTCCCTTGGATAACCTATATATTGTGTGAAGCATGGAGTCAACCAGAGAGGCATGATGCTCTGTTCCAGAAAAGAGGGGAGCACATCTTTTGAGTAATGGAAACACAGCTGAGCAAATATATCTATTTAGTGCGAGAGCTGCTTCTGTGGTACTTAGAGAAACCTGTATGAAGTAGTAAATGATTGTTAGTATCGTATAGAATAAAGGTTACCAAATATGAAGTCTATAAAACACAATAATGAAATACTCCTTTAAGTCCCATTAGTGGCTGGGTGCTAACGTGATATCCCTAGAATACACATGAGGACAAAAGCTATTTTTTTTTTTAACTTGAGAAAATCCAAGTCATCCACTTCTCTCCTATCTCTTGTCCCACTGCACTCTGAACCAATAACAGCAAAGAAGAATATGCAGCTTCTTTCCTTAAACAGATTAGCAAAACCCATGAAGCATTAAGGACCACTTTTCATCTCACTTAATTTGTTGATACCTACACATACAAGAATCTTCAGCGTAGTTCTTGGAATCACACATGAAATAAAAGTAACAATTAATCTATTACAGCATATCCAATGCACATACTGTATAATTAATGTAAGCGTGTTTTGAAGGTTTTTAAACTATGTTACACTATTGCTTCATAAGGTCGTATTGAATGCTTACAATCAGACTTAAGCACTATAAATTAATAGTAACTGAATTATTACTGTTTGTGCTTATAGCAAGCCTATACTACCATTTTTATTTTTTTATATTTTTAAAAAGTTGCTTTGACTTGAAATTATGTTTCTTACACTGAGAGAGCCACTATATCCAGCCACTGCAGCTAAACTCCAAAGCAAAATACTTACTGTATCCAAAGAGGCAGAGGCTCTTAAATCTGGTAAAAATCCAACTTCCAGTAGGTGAAGGAGGAAGCTTTGGTCCTTAATACCATAGACACGGTCCAAGAAGAGTACCATGGGTGCTTTATGATCAGGGCAGAAATTTGCAGACATGTCTGGCTCGTTTACTGTGCCATCTACACAAATATATAAGGCAATTTTTAATAGTAGATAACTGAAAAAACAAGAAACACCAAGGCAATGAAAGACACTATAATTACATTTAATGTGTAAAATCACATGTTCAGTGAAAATTATATTATTGTTCAGTTTTCTTGTATGTGGAAAAAGAATACCAAGGGTTTTTTTTATTATAAAAACCCTACTATTTTGCAGTTTATTAACCCTTCACTTGTTAATGAAAGCTTAAGAATGAATGGTAAATTATTCTACTTGTTTCATTACTATTACAGATAATGTTTCTATAGTAAAATTAAAGATCAATATTACTGTAAATATTAAAAATATATAGTAACTGTGAAGTTGAAGGTTAAAAATTTTAATATTTGTCTCATGTAAACTAGAGTAAAAAGAACATGGAATCCAAGGGGAAGACAACAATAACACAGAAGTCAACTGTGCATCAGTTAAACCATCTCTGACTGTAAAGGGGAATAGACGATTCTTGTGAAACAAAAAGGAGAGAAGAAAGAGGATAAAGTTGCCCTAGAAGAAAATGACAGACTAGTAATTTATAGCTCATGGAACACGGAGAAATTAATAGTAAACATGGAGATCATATGGCATGAAATCCTCATCCTCTGCTGAGTTTATGCTTTATAGAAAATTTCAGTTTGTATGGTTATCTTGGAAGTTATTTTATGGAAATAAATCCACCCTGGATAACCACATTGACTGCTTCTAGGAAAGAATCAACAGTCTCATAACAAAAAAGAACACCATCATGAGTATACTTCTGCACTCTGAACTCTGATTTTGAAATATTTTTGAGTTCCAGAGTGAAGAGGGTGAAAACTCAAGAGTTTTCACTGATTTCCCTTTAACAGGAGGTGTTAAGAAGGCTGTTTGTTCCACTGACAAAAATTCAATTTCAATCTCAAAGACAGATAGGGCTCCAGGTACAGATAGGGAGCTACACAGTTTGATGCAGAGGGAGCAGAAGGTCCTTGCCGTGCCCTGGGTTCAGGTTTTCTATGTGCACCCACAGTACACAGTGTTTGGGTTTTCACAGAGTAGTCTCATTCCCCAGAGGTAAGAATGGGTGAATCAGAGTAGTAAGAGAAACAGATCGGTCCTACAGCAACACAGCAGCATAGCCTCAACTCCACAGTGGCAACCCTTGAGGTACTGAGGGGGTACATAAGTCTAGGGGAAGGAGTGTATCTACCTGGGAAGGAAGGATCTAATCTCCTAAGAGAAGAGCCACTCCTCCACCCTATGTTCATATGTCCCACTGCACACAGAATTCTGCTGTGATAGATGGGGCCTCCAAGGATATGGAGAAGCAGGCAGTGGGAGACTGTTGTATTAGGCACTAAACTGGGTGGCTTCGTGATGTGTAAGAGGATTCCATGATAGCTTGTCTATACCTTATGGGAAGACCTTCTGGAAGGCAGGCAGAGATCTTGAGTCTCAAAGGATGGGTGAGATAGTGGTGTAGAGGAGAGGGATTTAGTTAGATTTACTATAAAAGGAAGAATTTTTTTTGGAACAAGACAAACAAGTACAGAAATAGCCTGCACCTTAATAAAAATAAATCAGGCTTCTAGGATTAAATGTTAGAGGTCAGAGTGGACCTAGAAATTGGGGAAAAGCTGTGGAGGAGCAGCTTCTTCAGACCAGGACAATCCCAAAGCAAATATGTCTGACTTTCACTTCCTCTGAAAAGGCCAGGGAAGAAAGAAACAGTAGAGTTCCAAGAAACAGGAAGGGCAATTAAAATGCAATGTACATGTGCAACATTTTAATACAGCAAGGACAAAGAGGACTCTATACCAAGTCATCAGTGACCTGGAGAAGGAAGCAAACAAAGCAGCCTGAAAGTCTGCATACAACACTAAATTATTCTGTAGGGTTAAATCATTACCAAAACTGAGTAGAGAACTGCACTTCAATGCAGATAACTCTAAGCTAATGCATCTGCATAAAAATAAGACATGCCTACATGATGCTGAGCTTGGAACTGACATTACAATGAGATCCCAAGGTCATCACTGAAATTCTGTGAAACCATCAGCAAAAGTGTAGCAGCAGACCAATTAAGTCAACAAGATATTGGGCAAAATCAGAAAGGGGTATTCAGAATATGAGAGGGAGCATCATTCTGCTGCTATGTAAAATAGAAAATTAATACACAAACCAAACTATTGTGTGTCCATGTTATCAGCATAACCTACTCCCATCTTGTGTACATCCCACAGCGGTTTTCCATATCTCAGGACTGCAGAATAGAGATAGTTAAGGTACACAGAAAGGCAACAAAAATAATTCAGGCGATGGAGCAGTTAAAATGAGAGACTAAAAATCTGAGATTCTTCAATTTGGCAAAATGATGACTGAGGAAGCATATAAATGAGATTTAGAAAATGATTAATGTAGCTGACAAGGTGAATGAAGAACTGCTATACACCAAATCCCCAAATACTACAATTCAAAGGTGTTAATTAAAATTAGTAAAGTATAAGGTTTCTTTTTTTTTTTTTAAGGGAGAAGTTTAAGATGCTTTTTTATGTAGCAAATAGTGAAGTTCTGGAACTTAATGCCACATGAGTTTGTGGGTACAGACATTGTTCCAAAGGAATTAGATACACATTCTTGGACACCAGGTCCAGAAACAGATATTAATGGGCAGGGAGGTACACTCTAATCTTTCTGAACAAATGATGGGATGATGTGGAAGTACAAAGGGATTTAGTCCAATCTTACACATTCTACCTAAAGAAATAGCATCTCTACAGTCACTGCTGGAGACAACGAACTGGGATGGACAGCCTATTAGTGTGATCCTGCAAAGTATTTCTTATGTTCTTACATTCTCTGCTCCGCAGGAGTAAGTATCTGTTCAACTGGAGCACTCTAATTGATACATACTTAACTAAAATCTGAAGAACAATTCTCTGCTTGTGCTCAACTCTAACAGAACTCCTCTATTTTACATGTGAAGGCTTAAGTGACAGAAGGATTTTACAAAAAAAAGAACCAATTGAATAAAAGTATTGAAGTTACCTTTGTTAACTGTTGACAGCTTTAGGGGTATACTTATAATCCCAACCAAATCTTCAGTTGGCACTAGAGATCGAAGGATTGACCTGATTCGAATAGCTTCCCCTTTTCCACTTTGAATAAGCTGTTAGAAAAAGTTTATCAATTAAGAAATTTAGTACTGAGGGTCATGAGAAAAATTTCCTCAAAATACTTATATTAATATGTTTTTTTTCAAACACTGGAAAAATATGCACAGACATTCAATTTATCCCAGCACTCAAATGGAGTTGCTGTTTTTCAGCTGATCTTACTTTTGAATAATAGTTTTGATATAATCAGTAAAGTAAGGAGACTACAAACCAAATTTCTTGCTTAAACTAAGTATTGCACGTGGCTGTTACAGGAATGACAGTCAAAACAGTTATTTTACAAATTTTTCCATGTCTTCATGTGGTATAAATACCATATTTCATCAGTATATGAAAAAGTAGCTCTGTATCACATTCTTATGAAAGTGATTTTTATGACTTTCTAGAGACCTGTAAAGGGCCAGTTTCAGAAATGTAATTGGTAGTATAAATGTGCAACACTAGTAGTTCACCTTTGCTTTTATTCCATAGTCATATAAAAATTCTCAAAATTTTAGGTAAATAAAAAACCATAAAGAATCTCAAGACCATGATGCCTCTTTATAAACAGCTTTCAGGGAACACATCTGTCTAGATACAGTGATAAATGCAATAAAGTTCACCTTCTGAAGGAAAGCCTTTGAATAGAGAACAGTTTAGTTAGACATGTACAGTTTTGTTACCAATCTCCTACATTTTCTGGGCAAGTGACAAAATGAACTTACATGCATTTCAGGTGCACAGCGTCCAAGTAAATCTATGAGAGCTGAGTAAAATGACATGATTGCATTGCCCATGTGCACAATCTCCTCCTCTTCTTCCTCCTCCTCATCGTCACTAAAAGGTAAACAATACCAGTTAGCATTTTTGCTAATGTAAGTTTATACCTCCCTCTCTGGAGCTAGATCCCTGATCCAGAGACTACTAATCAGATATAGTAATTTCCTCTGACCCTAGATCACACTGTTTTCATCCCTAAAGTAAGCATGCAATTGTACAGTAATAACTGACTTCACATGAGCCTTTTATCTTTCTCTTTCACTTTACCTTACCTTCATTCCACAACAGCCTTCTCCTTCAGGCTTCTCTTCTATAACTTTTACTCCACTTCTACCTAGTTCAGGCTTTATCAATTCCTTATGACAACTGCTTGTGGGTGCAAATCTCTAATGCTCAATGGATGTATAATGCCTTACTCAGCAAGGCCTATTACCCACATACTGCAAGCATGGTTACACCAGCTATTAATCATTTGCCAAACAAGCATTTACATTTATGTCCTGGGTTTGAGTGAGTAGTGGGGTTTTTTGGTAGCAGGGGAGGGGGCTATAGGAGTGGCCCCCTGTGAGAAGTTTCTCAAAGCTCCCCCAGATCCAAGTCAGCTCCACCTCTGCACCAAATCTGAGCTAATCATCTGTGCCTCTGCGATAACGTATTTAAGAAGGGATGTGGTGAGGAGGAGTCCGACTTGTGAGGAGCAGTTGCAGCAGCTGCGTGAACACCAAGGCCAGTGGAGGAACGGAGGAAGAAAGGAGGGGGGAGGTGTGCCGGAGCAGAGACCCCCCTGTATCCTGTGGTGAGACGGCAGGGCGGCCCCCCCTGCCACCCATGGAGATCTACGGTGGAGCAGACACTGATTTATAGCCTGTGTTTTGTTTCGCCCGGATGAACAAGGTGCTGTGCCTGAAGAAGGCCGGAGTCTCGTGGGAAAAGGCAGCCCCGCTGCTGTAATTCAGCACTGGGAAGATTGCAGCATGTGGGGGTGTCCCACGCCGGAGCAGCTCGGGAAGGGCTGCAGCCATGGGAGGGAATCCAGTTGGGGAAAGTTGGTGACCCATGACGGAGCAGTGTAAGGAAACGCTGCAGCCCATGGGAGGGACTCATGTTGGAGAAAGTTTGTGGAGGACTGTCTCCTGTGAGAGGGGGACCACAATGGAGCAGCGGGAAGAAGCTCCAGAAGCTCCCCCCACTGAAGATTAAAGAAGCAGCAGCACTGACTGCACCGCCCATTCCCTGCCCCTGCGCTGCTGGGGGAGGAGGTAGAGATATCGAGAGCAGAGCTGAGCCCGGGAAGAAGAGAGGGGTGGGGGGAAGGTGTTCTCAAGATGTGTCAATGCTTCTCACTGTCCTACTCTGTTAAGTGTTGCTGTTAGTGTCTGTAATAAATGTATGTTCTTTTTTCTCTTCCCCTAACGAGTCTGCCTTTTGCCTGTGACCATAATGGGTGATCTGCCCCTCCTGGTCCTAACTCAAATCCCAAGCCTGGCTTCTTTGTCACTTCTAATCGCTGGAGGAAAAGGGAGGAATGAGAGGCTGTGTGGTGCTCTGTTGCCCTCTGAGCTCAAACCACGATGATTTACTTACCCTTCTCTTTTGTATGACTGGGAAGGAAGGTCACGAGTAGGATTCTCTGAGATCCTGATAGCTTCCTGCATAGCTGCCAGCAAACCATTTCCTCCCTCTCCCCTAAGGTCTGGTCCAAAGCACTCTGGTCGTCGAATAAGGAGCTTGACAACAACGCTTGCATTTTCCTCAACACTTTCACCTGAGGACCAAAAACAACTATACATACTTTCTCCTGAAAGGTATCCTTAAGTCAGAAGGCTTAAGGATTTTCCCCTAACTTTTACAAAATATAAAACAAATCCTCATCCTTATTTTTGAAAACAAAAATGTATCAAGATTGCAGCATCAGGTACACTTTATCAAAAATATACTAAGGCTTAAAAGTGACAGTGTAGACTTGCCTTGCAAAAGTTTTACTACACTCAATCTAGAAAGGTTCACTTTATAAGGTTAATTTGTTTTTTATGGCAAAGACTACTCTCTCTGGTATAATGGTTAATAGTCCCAAGAGGCAAGAAGTTCACTACTGAGGAGGGTGGGAAGGAAGCTTTGACTCCAGCCAACCCACCCAACCTCTCACTCTCTCCCCTGTCCTGCGGAAGAGGGAGAAAATAGACAGAAGGTGTAACGACTCATGGATCGAGATAATGGCTGTCTAGTAAAAAAAAGCAAAAGCATTCAAGCAAAGCAAAAAGACAAATTCATTCAACTGCTTCCCAGGCAGATGTTTAGCCACTTCCTAGAAAACTGGGATACAGCACTCATAATGGTTGGTTGGGAAGACAAGCACCATAACCATGAACATCCCCCCTCTTCTTCCTCATTTCCCTGAGCTTTTGTTGCTGAGCACACCACCATGGTATGAAATATCCCTTTAGTCAGTCCGGGTCAGCTGTTCCAGCTGTGTTCCTTCCCAACCTCTTGCCCACCCGGAACCTACTCACTGGGGCCAGGGAAGGAGGCAAAAGGGTAGACTGGGACAAATAACGAGAAAGCCTTCACACTGCACAAGAACTGCTAGCAATAGTCAAAACATTGTTATGTTATTAATGCTGGTTTAGCCATAAATGAAAAGCATGGCACTGTACGGGTTGTTATGAAGAAAATTAACTCCATCCCTGACATGGCGTGAGAGTTACTTGATTTTTTAATGGGCCAACTGAAGCAAGGAATGTTGCTTAACATTATGCCCTCAGTACTTCATCAGTGGTAAACTCATCTCAGAGTTTTATCTTCTCAATATGACTAAAGAATAACATATTGTATTTTAGGTTAAATATACCTAGAGTAAAATCTCCTGATTCTTTCTACTGCATTTTAAAATATTCACTAAATCTTCTGCATGCTATTTAAAGCCTGAAATTGAATACTTCACCTTTTCTATATACAAAAGTCACATTACAATCTGTTTTGAATGTCATGGCTTGCCTGAAACAACCCCATTTATAACAGCTTTGTGTGGAAAAACGTATGTATATTTGAAAAGGGAAAAGAGTGGGTTTAACTATTATATAAATCCAATACAGGCGGGCAGGTTGTGATCTAAATACTTGCTGAATAAAAATCATTAGGAAGAGGAACCTTGATATAAATCAATTCTTTGTATGCAACTAACTGCTTCAGGACTGCAGTTAGTAGCACATGGAAACACGGTAGGAATAATAATTGGGTCAAATACTCAGCTTATAATTAAATGAAACTCTTTCAAAATTCAGTCACTACCTTATAAGAGTACTGATAATCTGTACTAAGATATGAAATTAATGAGACATGTAGGAAGAAAACAGATTACAGGAAAAGAAGCAGTTCACAGTCACTGAACTAGTGATGTCAGTTAGCTTGGATCACCAGTATCTGTATTCTACATGCAAGCTACAAGACTAAACCAGTACAGAAACACAGGTATCAAGTTTATATTAAGCTGAGTGCTACAGCTTTAGCAGCCACTAAAAAAGTAGGATTAGAAATTGTGGTTTAGCTGAGAGCAGCAGCATTGCTATTGGAAAGACAGAGTCAACAGAAGGCAATGGTAGGTGAGATAACTGGGATTGACTGGCTCTAGAAGGTGCAGCTAAACACTTTAAACATGTCAGTCTTGTATTTTTCTCACTTAAAACACTGGTATGAACATAGGACAAGAGGAAATGGTTTCAAGTTGCCCCAGGGGAGGTTTAGATTGCGTATTAAGAAAAATTTCTTCACCAAGAGGGTTGTCAAGCATTGGAACAGGCTGCCCAGGGAAGTGGTTGAGTCACCACCCCTGGAGGTATTTAAAAGATGTGTAGATGTGGCACTTAGGGACAGGGTTTAGTGGGACTTGGCAGTGTTAGGTTTACATTTGGACTCGACGATCTTAAGGGTCTTTTCCAACCCAAATGATTCTATACCCTGACTACTGACCTCGCACAGTCAGTAGGTTTGCTTTTTATTTTCTCTTTTTCATTCACCTTATTTTGATATTGCAGGGAAAAAAATAGATTTTAAATATCAAAGTCAACCATTTTAGTTTCATTTGGTTAAAACCTTCTAAGTGAAGATTTTTAAAAATATAAATTAAGTTAGATCTAATCTCAAAAAAATTCATGACAAAGCTCTCTATAGATATACAAACAATCATCAAAACATGTGGAACACTAAGCCACAATTACCACATGCTCCTGAATCCTTGCGTGTTGCATGCATCTTTTGAGGAGGCAAATACAACACCCCCTTAAAAACTGTAAGGGACTGTTTGAATCCATATTGCAGAAGCAAATAGCAAATACAAATAAAATGATAAAAGGTAATTATTTTTTCGTTTAAATAAAAGAACTGCAAAAATTGTTCTGAAGTGCCTTGTTTCTAATACAATTTAGATCTAGATGTTAAAAACTTATCTTAATTTGGGCAGTTTTTGACACACCAGTGATAGTTCTTTGACGAATGCAATTTAGAGTAAAAGGAAGCACTTATCAGCAAAAGCCCCTTGCAGGTAGTTTTGATTTAGAATGTGCAGGAAAGAAGCTTACTTTAAAGATTAATTTGACCTCTGTGCTTAATGTTACTCTAATAAATTCAATACAAATTTATCATGAATTAATTAGTCTACATTTTCAATTTACAATTTTTTGTACGCTGCATTTGCTGCCAGAATCTTACTCTGACCTTTTTCTGTACGTAAATTTTTTTTCCATATCCCTTCTGATGGGATACCAAACTGCCAAAAATAGCTTTAGTATCTTGCAGCTTGCTCTAATTTACCTCACCGGCAAAGTTAATCAAGAATTTTGCTTGAAGAAAGAGGTTTTGCTTATTCCAAAGATTCGTTGGCCAGAATCAAAATTCATTCATGTGTTTACAAGTATGTGCTTGCTGCTTTTGTCTCAACATCCCAAATATTATACTTATTTATGTTTGTAATTGTCCTCTCAAGCAGAGAACATAGAGAAATTAGTAACCTGATATTCAGAAGTGCCGTCTCCAAAACTGTCATAATAAGAAAATTCAAAACCCCAACCGTAATGGTTTGTCAGAAAAAAAAGAAGCTGAAATACTTGAAACTAAATCTTAATTCTACTAACAATCCATCCAGCAGTTTAATCTTCATACTAAATAAATTACCACAAGTAAGACCAAAGTTATCTTCATCTAATTATACAGAGTACTGTTAATGTTTATTTATAAAATCAACAATGGTAACCACACACTTTATTAACTCAATGACTGCTTGTTCTACAGTTCTTTATCATAGCAGTTTGTCAAGTTAGTTTAGCAGCCTACTCAGCAGCTACAGGCTTATCAATGAATGAACATACTTCAGGCGTATTTACTAAACTGAACAGCAAATATGTTTATTGTTTCTGTTTCATGTATTATTTGCTAATTTCAGGCCAATAATATGTGAATAGAACAGGCAAAATCTAAAAATTAGACTGTTTAAAATTATTTCCCTTCTGGCTGTCTCTACATGTCCTTTAAAACACTTTCCATATTGGCAGACCAGATAAATGGTGAACAGACAAATCTTTTGATCTCATCTAATCTCTAATCTAAATTACTAGTTTCATGAAAAAAATCCACATGAACTGGAAAATGTTTTTTGTTTAGTGGTATTCAGATAATCTAAATTAGATTTTAGCATATTTGTTTCATAAATTTCAAAATTAAATTGTCCACAGAAGCATGTATAAGATAGTTATCAAAAGAGAAGATTTTTTTCTTTTTTTAAGACATCGGATTTAAGGTACACTGTCAGGTGCTTTACAAACACTGATCCCTCAAAACTATGTACATGTAACCTATTGGAAGTTTGCTTTTTGTAATGTAAAATGGCCTAATTGCAAACCTCTAAATCTCCCAGTGGTATAGTAACCAAAAAAGGTCTAATAATCAGTGCTGACTGGTTACATTTATAACCAGCATATGGGGTATATGTAAATACCACAGTTTACTTACTGAAAGAATACCTAACATAATTTGCTACGGTTAGTCTATGAAATTATGCAAGTTGCAAAAAGAGTAAGGAAAAATGCAACTAATTATGAAGATTCAAAACATTACAATAAGCAGAATATACCAATGATCTTGTATTTGTAATTAGAACAGTATGCATTAACCTCTATTCATACAGTAACACATTTTTATGGTTAGAAACGTAATTTTAAGCAAACTTTTTGACAGAATTTGGATGTCAAGAAACTACACTTACTGTTAACGAAAACTGCAAATCTTAAGAATGACAGGTAACGTTCACCCTCTATTGGGTTCCATCCAATGTCTGGATATCCTTTAGCCAGCAACACCGGACAACTCTGCAGGCCACAACCCGCCAGGTAGGTAACAACCTACAATACAGAAGCAACCATTCACTCACATGTTTATAAATAAATTTCTAAAATTAAGTATGAAACAAAATGAACATGGCTATTTTTTTTTTTAAATAACAAGGTTTTTATATACTAGGTGTTTCATCTGAGAAACTACCAGCATAGCTTATCACTGCATCAGTCTCAGTTTCTACTTCTTGCTTTTGATGATGATCAAAAAAGCCAAGCACTCTTTATTTCTGAAATTACCTAATTATCTGCTGATACAGTATACAAGTTGCCTCAAAAAGGCTGCAACAGAGATAAAAATGGGCTGATGTGAAAAATTTGTTTATTGCAACATGCAGTAAGGAAGTTACTCAGTGCACTCGGTGGAAAAAGTATGCAATTCCTAACAGATTTTGATAGTTTTCTAGTATTCCTTCAGAAGATGAGTGAATACACACTTGCAGGAGTCTAGAGATTGGAGTTCACATAGAACGTAACAAAACTGGTAGAATCAATCTCTTCTCTGTCTCTTTTCAGATTTTATGCTACTACCAAACCCCATAATTTTAATCTATTCAGTTTATTATAGTATATCATCAGGCTGTGGGATACTTTATTGTGCAATCCTCTACCTTCCACAAATTCACACATTTGCAGTAGAAGGATATCAGATTTGCAATGGCAAAAGTTCAAAAGTCGTCTCTGTGTAATTTACTTGCTTTGAACACAGGCTTTATGGTACAAACTTTAACCACACAGAAATGCTGTATCGTTCTGTGAGTAGGGTATGTATGCCACATCCATTGAACTAATAGCTATACAGTATTTGCTTTTTCTTGTTGTATGTATTCACTGAATAATATCCACATACTGCATTAGATAAAAGTTATTGACTCACCAATGCTAATGTATTACAGCCAATACACTACCATTCTTACAACTAAAGTGTCTGATGAATTTGGGAAGCCCAGTCTGAGACATATACAGCCTGATTTTTCAGCATAAAATACTGCGTATGTTGCAGCTGACATCTGTTACTTTTTGAACATTCAGCACTTGTATGGTGCCAAGTATTCCAATGTAAGCAATCAGTAAATGAGTAACATGCATGGTCAACAGTGAAATTCAGTTTAAGTGACTTGCCCTACAGTACTTTGCATGAAAATGTGAGACAGTCACTGGTGGTGTTCCAATTAGTAGTGGTGTATCCTAAGGGTTGATACTGGGGCCAATACTTTTTAATACCTTTATTAGTGACAGGACAGAGTGCACTCGCAGCAATTTTGCAGGTGATAGAAAACTGCTAATTGTTCTTAATGCTACCTTTATCTAATTAGTATATTTCTGTGATTTCTTACACACTTCCTATTCATATTCTTGTCTCTGTCTTCTCCTAGCTATCCCCATCATACTTGCATTTATTTTCATTTCCCAGCTTTTCCTCTCCCACAGCAGATGCTGATCACAAACACCCCCACAACCAGTTCTACTCTTACCACAGAATTCTCCCATACCGCACAGAGGCTTTCCCTGTGCTAAGCCATCATTTAAGTGCTTAACCGTTCTCCTCCATTTATATTAAACTCTGCCTTCTGTTTTCTGTTCCCCAGTGCTGTGACAGCACATATCACTTCCTTTCTCTGCTTTCCTTCTCTTCTGACTGTGCACCCATCTTCTATCTCTTAATCGGTTTTCCTCCCTGGATCTACAAAGAATTTTCATGCCATTTTTTGTATCCTTTTACCTAACCATTTCTAGTTCATCCTGCCTCTCCTCACATTTCCCTTTACTCCTAACCATTGCCAATGACCTGAGCCCTGGATTCAGTTTTCTACTATGACTACCCTTAAAACCTTGTTGCAACTTCCCTTCTTCAAATACCCGCCCTTCCATCTTCTTAGCTCTGACCTCCATCCCCAACAATCTCTATGATTTTTTTAAGCCAAAAGACCTGCTTCCTTTCTTCACATCCTCCTCTTCATTCTCAAACTTGCTTCTCCCCAAACAATGTTTCTTGATACGCTTTTTTCCTGTTTCATGCCTATTTTCTTGCTATCCTTTCTACCTGGTAACAATAGTGAAAGGATGCGGGAGATAGAAACAAATCTCTTCTGCTGTGATTCTCACTAAGCATAAAGTGAGGGAAAATACTGCTCAGTCAATCTTACCTTGAGACAGTACATACCTAGAGCAAGTATTTCTGAGATCATATCCAAAAATTACTGTGATCAAAATTACCCTTTTTCCTCCCAGCACAAGTACACTATCTAATAAATAGCTAAATAGGTTAGAGTGATTGCTTACCTTATCAAGATCTGGCTCCTCCAATGCTAGTGCAAGCTCATTGTTGTCCATTACAGAGGCTGCTGCAACATCTAGTGGTGTTGAACCTCTCATTGAAGGAAATGCTGCAGAATAAAGTTAATATTGAGTAATTAAATTCAGTTCGCAGTATTCACAGTCGTACAGCAGAGGGCAGCAATTACACTGGAATCTAGAACATAAATCTATTCCTAGTACATTGTATTGCTGTTCTTCGGTCAAGAACATGGTTAACTGTTTTGAATAATGTCAAAATAAATGTTGAAATTTTTTTCTGACTTGACATCCATATCTGTAAACAAATGCAACTATGCTGGTTTTAAACGCAGATGAAGAAATCAGTATTAACAACATAGCAAATCATAGGAATATTATACTATTTCTTTAGCAGAGCAACATGTTAACTATGCAATTCTGAACAATCCCATTAATTCAAGATTTTAAAATATGCCCATACTAAGCTAAAAGAGAGATTTTTCATGTGTGGTAACCTGTTTTCTTTCTTTGAATCTTATCCCATTTTTTTGTGTTTAATATGGGAAATGCAGGCATTAAAATGGTCACCAGGAACAGCTAAAGCACAGTGAAATCACATGCCATCTTGCCTTGCTATCCCTTATTAATATAGCCATCTATCTAGCCAAGACGATTTTCTTTGTGTTACAAAATCTAATGTGCACACATTAAAAAAAACATACATGCAGTGTTCCAAAAGAAAATTATGAAATTTACATCAGTGGCCTAAATTTCAGAGGGAAGGAAAAGTAAATAGGCGAGTGCCATAAAAGGTTAATTTAATCTTAGATTTGCACTCATAAGTATTTTGAATGGAAAAAATGTCAAACTATGTATTTGGACTATTCTGTTTCTAATTTTCTAATACAGTTCACAGACACATAAGGCTGAAAGGAGGTGAAACCACAAAGTAGTTTAAACTTCAGAGAGGCTTCATTACATGCTTCAACTTGCTATACAAATCAGATACTGGTCTTGTCATATCACAGTTCCTCCCGGCCTTGCTTTTGGCTGTTACAGTTACTTGACATACCTAGTCCAACGCTGCTGTTTTCCAGTAAGTAACTAAGATGCTCAAACATGGCCTTTTGGTTTTGACGACTAATTCGGCAGAAGTAGCAGAGGAATCGACAACAGCTTGCCACCATCTTAGGAAAAACGATCTGCTGAAGAAGAAAGTTGACAAAGCAGTGAAATATGTTAATTACCAATCTGTTCCAATTCTTCTTCCTGCACTCCTAATAAGGAAAGTACAGTGAAGTTACCAAGGTGATAAGCAGCTGACAGTTGTTTTGCTTCTAACTTAAGAAAGGACCCATGTTTCCTTTTAACTTTTGTATTCACTAAGCCAGTAGATCTAAAATATTGAAAAGTCATTTTGCAGAGGACTATAGGGGACATATAAGGAGAAAAAAACAGAGAAATAATTCTCATCAAAGCGTTTTGCAGGCTAGCAACTGCAGTTATGCAAAAGCTATATTTTAGCAGCATTACGATAACAACCTCAACCCCAAATATTAGGTCATAGCAGAATAAAGAATATTCAAGAACCACAGTTTATCCTCCCATATTACAATAAGAATAAAGTCTTCATATGAAACATTTCTACAAGACTCTTATGTCGTCCAATGCATAGGCCTAATGAAACATGAATTTGCATTAACTATCCAATGCTTTTAAAACCAAAAACAAACAAAACACCTCCAACATGTTACTCGATGCACATTATATGCAAGGATTTTTCCTCTGGAAATAAAATAATTTAATCTGTAGCAAGTTACAATTAGTCATAACATCTTCTGAGATGAACAAGTTATGCCATTCTCACATTTTACTGAAAAAACAAGATCAAAAATCATGGGACAGAAATACAGTAGCTATGTGACCAAAGAGGCAAAGAAAGGGGCACACAGAAAGCATTCAAGTAATGAAAAGTTTTGAGACAAGATGAGCACAAGGTAGTAAAATGGGGCTGAGAATCATTCCAGATATGTAAGAATGAGTGGCCAAGCAAAAGCAAACAGGATCAGGAGACCCCCTATTTTTGGAAGGGAGGCAATAGGATAAAAACATCAGGTATAAGCAAAGAGAAGAGAGAAGGTAAGCCTGCTTCACTTCTGACTTTCTCTAGTCGCCTGTGTCCAGTTAGCCTTCTCAAAATTTATGCCACTCTGCTTTTAAATACACACATATATGTTTATGTACAATGTTAAGAAATGGGAAAATGCTGCACTGCAAGAAAATTATTGCCCAGTTCAAGTATTCAAATTTGAACATTCAAAATTAAGTTGGTGTTAATCTCTTATTACAGTTTATTGCTAATAACACCTTATTTAAAATGAAGGGGTATATTTTCCTAGCAGAGTTACATCTCCCATAAATGCAGCTAGTGTATGAATTCAATTTAAAATAAGAAAAAAACCTTTTAAAGTCCTATTAAAAGACAAATGAAGCACCTATAACCTTGCACGTCTTAAAAATCAGGTCCTAGAATCATGGGCTTCTCCCTTTAGTACTATAAAAACATCAGTATTTCAATTTGGACAAGAAAAATTCATCTTACATGAGGGGGATCTATTTTTCTTCAGATACTTCCTCTTAAACATCGTAGTATACTTTTGGAAAGGTCCAAAATGCAAAACACACAGTAAAATTATGGTGAAATTACCTGAGATCTATCTCCTCCAAGCACATTCACCATCACATCCATAACAGTCTCATGCATGCCCAAGACTCTCATTAAGTTAGGATGCTGATAAAACACCTTGTTGTTCATTATATCCCTAAAAAGGAAGGAAAATCAACAATGTGTTTTTAAGAAACACCATTTTAATTTAAATCAATGATGCACTATTAGGGATTTCAAAAATATGTATTTACTGTAGCAACATCATTTTAAATTCTTAGATTTCAGCATAACACAAAAACATCTGACAAATAAATGCTTCACTTTTCAATATGCTGTCATTCCTCTAATTTTCATTAATTCTATACACTAAGAATCAAAACTTTTACATTATTTCAAAATGGTATTTCTTTATCTTTAAATTGCTCTTACCATCTGTTCTGTTAAATGAAAAAAAAATATTCTGTGATGATCTAAGTGGAAAAGAATATATTCTGTTATAAGTAGAGAATAGGGATCTAGAAATCGAAATCTAATCTTGCCTCTGCAGTAACACCCTTTAATTTATTTTCCCAGTTCGAAGTAGAAGACAATAAATAGATCTAATATTCAAGGTTATCTGTTAAATGTTTCATCAATATTTCCAAAATTAAGACCATCTCTCAGAAAATGTAAACTGGCATACAGTCCCCTTAAATAGGAATATTTTAACATTTTCACTCTGCCCACCATTCTCCCAACATGTTCTAGAATTTGCTGTATTGGTTTCATACTCCAGAACACAATTTATGTGTTTCAATAGGGCATCCAGGGATTTCTAACATTTCAGGTAAACCTGTTAAAAATAAACGGCAAATAACAGACATCATGCCTACTTTAAAGAAATACAGAAATCTCAGAATGGTGACGACTCATAATACAGCACCGCTGGCTAAGGGGCTACCCACACGCCGAGATCAGACAAAACTTACCCTTCACCCCTCCTAGAATTATAAGCAACTTTACAAACTCAGAATCAGCAATAAATCATGTAATACTGCCATGTACTAACTGATGATTTGTTACCATGACTTGCTCAATTCAACTGAAAAGATTAGTCTTTGCAATTTTTACAAAAACAACAGAAGTGAAATAGTAAAAATAATGGAAGTCCCTTTCGTCTGTTGTAAAGCAGATAAATTGTTCAATGTTCTTGATGAAGGACAAATAAATACAGTTCTCAGGTAATCATGCTATCATTTTCTCTCTTTTTAAATACACCATTTTAATTGAAGTAATTAATGTTCTGTGATTTTTTTTCCCCCTTCCAACATTAAATGGCCTAATCTGGCAATTATTCATGTAAGAGAAGTAACAGACATGCAACATGCACCATAATAACACTGCTTAACAGAGGTAATTCTATAGCAAAGATGCAGAAAAAATATTCTCACATCAGCAGGCATTATGTAAAGGCAATTTCTTATTCTAATGCTGTAAAGGATAAAATAAGCAGTCTTCCATGTTCAAATACATTAAGTTCCCACTGATGATGATATAATAAATACTAACTAGTTTGAAATATTTCAGATCACAACACCACTTCGCTGGTTCTACCTATCTGCCTGCATAAACTTTCCATTTAAAAAGACACCAGCAAGTTTATTCACTCATGCATGAATTATAACGTGAGCTTTCAGTTTGAGAAAGATGTAGTATTGATGTCAATAAAGATTTAAGTTATTTGTTTTCTCCAGAGCTGCTAAAACATGTACTTTGACGAAGGTTTAAGCATTAGGTTTAACTATAGTGGAAGGAGTCCATCTGCTTCAGATGAGAAAATACTTTAGTTCACAGCAACTCTGACACATTTGATACTGCTAGAAAGATTAACTGGAGCCATGTTGGAAATATCTGTGAAAATTAAAATTTCTGGTACATATTTGCATTTTAGTACTTTTGCATTTAGTAATTTTCATCCAGGATCTAAAATAAAAAAAGATTTCCTAATATAACAAAAAACTTAACACAAACTTAAAAATAAAATTATGTTAATTCCATACCCTAATCCATTAATCATTAGCAATTCCTCCTCTTTTCCCATCCTGACACTGAGAAGTGAGCGAATCTGGCCCAGTGCTGCAAGCAGATTAATGGTATCCTTCACAGAGGCAGCACTAATAGTGTATGCTTTCCTCAGAGCTTGCAGTAGCTCACCAATGCTGTCATACTGCCTACGAAGGAGGGTGTACATAATCCGAACTAATTCTGGATCTTGAATCTGATCTTCCTGGGACCAGCGCACCATAGTCTGGGATATGAGTTCTTTCAGTGTAGCTAAAAGAATAAAATACATAAAATGTTACTAGTTATTACAACAAAAAACATCAAAAACATAGTAAAATATTAGATAACGGTACAACGAGGCAGTTGTAAGAGAGCAAAAGAACACAGGCAGACTGAACAGGATTTTTCAAGTGGAAAAATAACTTTCAGAACTTTCAAGATAACTGTGATGCTCTTGAGAGATGGAAAACAATAAACATCTACTTAGAATTCAATACCAGTACTGTTGACAATGAAGACTTCTTAGTTGATCCTGATTCTAAGAGTCACCCTTGTAAGTTCAGTATTATATTTAAACTTTTAATTTATTCTTCATTCCTATATCAAGAGTTATAAAATAGCACCAAGTGCAGCACAAACATGTTTTCATTAGGAATGACTGAAATCTAATTTTATAATGCCAACCAACCATAATATTTTTGATGATCATCAGCCTAGGTTTGGAATATAGAATTTGGTAATTAAGTTTTCAGTAAACAGTTTATTAGCTGACAAGTATGAGTTCAATTACAGCAGAAATATTCATGAATGTGAGCACAGCTTGCCAATCAATTTTGCCGGGGGGAGGAGGAAATAAAAACCGTTCTAATGAGATAGCTGCTTTTTAAAATCAAATATCCAATTTAGGGCCTACCCAGGGTGGCTTGAGCAACTTTTGCTGCTCATTCATTTGACGAATATTTAGTTATTTTGTTGTTCAAACAAAGGATCTGTATTGTCTTCAAAAAGATGATCTGGAAACATCTCAGAATTGTATGATGATGCAAACACACTAAGGAGCAGGAGATGCAAACTGATTTAGGGAAATTTAATCTGTATCTCCCACCTGTTTGGGGAAAGTCACTGTCATGGGAATACACTTTCTAAAAAATGGTATTGTTTGGAACTACACAATGCATATTGCTTGAAGCAGTTCTTTTGTATACATTTTATGTTCAATGACCCTGAATACAGTTTTTCTGAGACCAGAGTTCAGAAAATCTGCCTGAAAACTAAACACACGTTCCAGCCCTGGTTCCAACAGATGTTCATTGTTGATATCAAGTAGAACATGAATAATCACCCTCCCCCTTAAAACAATGCAAGTTTCTTTCCTCTATTTCCAGCAGTAATCTTGACTTTCCCAAAGTTTCTTCAATGGTAAGAACTGCCCCCTCCCAATTTCCAGCACAAAAGTGTTTATATCTAGTGCGTACCCCTTTATTTTTGTGTCTACACTATCCTTTCACTTGCTACCTCTTCTCCCTTACAGTTTACTTAATGATTGGGACAGATTTTGTACTGGATTTAAGATTATTATTTTTATTAAGATTTAGGACATTATTCATTAAGACAGCTCTATTCTTAGGAGCATGTTATGAATGAAACATTAAGCAAGCTTTGTTCCAAAACACTGTATCAGCTTTCTTCAATCAAAGCAATTACTTCTTTCAGTGCAATAAGGCAATCTCCTCCTCTGATTCTTGCATTAAATTCTTCTTTCCTAGAATAACTAATAATTTCCCATACCTTTCCAACTCATTGAGCATCACTGATTTCTGGTTACATAAATATAACACACTTCTTTTGTCAGAAAGTCAATGATCTTATTAAAGAATGTAAGTACTTACTCTGGCTTTCTGACTGGGGGGAAGTGAATAAACATAGGATAAAAGCAACCTGAAGTGGTAAACTCAAGGAGGAGGTTAAGGTTTCCTCCTGTGAAATTATGCTAGGTCTTTGATAGCTCAGGTGATGGCCCCTTTCACAAGGCTAAAGGACAAAACATGCACCAATTTTTTGCCTTTTTCTTTACAAATCTAGTTCCTAATTTCCTTTGTACTGCCAGAAATATATAATTCTTGTTGGATTGAAAGGAATATTTCTTTCAAAAGTTTTTGTTTGATGAGGGAAAATAACATATGATTCACTCCAAATAGATACTTTCCACTTCAGTAACAAAAATATTATTTGCACTGACTCAGTTATGAGGGTGATTTTATACACTTGAGTTAACCATCAGATATTTATATATATAACTAAAAGATTATCACAATTTTTAGTACAAACATAATATTCCACACGAAACACATTCTCATGAAATGAACAAATGAAAACCAAATTGTTTCCCTGATACTGAATTGTCTATGCAGAGGTTCCGATGTGTCAGTGCAACAAAATAGCCCTGTGTTTTTTAGAGCTTCTCTCTAGAGTTTTGAAAATCTTCCTCCATAACAAATGTGTTTTTTAGGTTTTAGTACCTTTGAAGGTTTTGATTTTTTTCTTCTGATAAGCTTTTATGAGGCATATTGCTATATGCAAATATTTTTAGGCAGTATGGCAAACAGCTTTTTAGAAATCAATTAGCTCTGTCCTTGCATGTATGAATTATTGGTCAAAAGACAAGAAACAGAGGGCAGAAATAAATGGTAGGTGTCACAAAGAGAGAGAAACAGCAGTGAAGTTCTGCATATATCCATGCTGTGTTCTCTGATGTTGAGCACCTTCCTTCCCTATAAGACCTAAGAAGGTGATAAGCAGATGCAAACAAATTTGATAATACGAAGCTGTGAAGGATAGCAAATATGAGTGTTACTGTGAAAAATAATGCAGAACTTGACAGGACAAAACTGGTCAATAAAATGGTGATGAAATTCACTTTTAATAAAGTAATTGTAAATAAAATGATGTAGGAAAATACAGTCCTCATTTATAAATAGAGCAATGAGATTATAACAGAGAAAAAATCTGGCAGTTCTATGAAAATCAAAGAATCACAGAATAGTTCAGGTTGGAAGGGACCTCTGGAGGTCACCTGGTCCAATCCCCATGCTCAAGCAGGGCTACCTAGAGCCCGTTGTCTAAGACTGTCTAGAAGGTTTTGGAATATCTCTAATATCTACAGATATAAAATCAATTATCAGTATCAACTACAATTCACTGGCTGTCAAAAAGATCAAATCAAAAGCCAGGATTTATTAAGAAAGTAATAGTTAATGTAGAGTACATTATGCCAT
The DNA here is from genome assembly GCF_018691265.1 of Tyto alba. NCBI lineage: Eukaryota > Metazoa > Chordata > Aves > Strigiformes > Tytonidae > Tyto > Tyto alba. The sequence goes on from NW_024881280.1 coordinate 14,274,313, forward strand.
TATTTTAATCCAAAAGTCACACTTTTCATCCAATACAAGAAGAGACCATCAAATAAAACCTATTCACAAAGCAGGACCTAAGCAAAAAAGAAATCTGTATCTTTACATAATGGATGACAGAACCCTGAAACACCCTGTCAAAAATGTGTCAGATGCTAGAAGTTCACATTTGCTCAAGTGGAGACTACACAAATATCTGTCAGAAAAATAAAACCTCTTTAGACTCAGGAAACCAGGAAAGAGAACCTTGTCAAACTCAAGAAATCTCCTGAACTCGAGATAACTGGAGAGTGGGGCAGCATTAAAGTTGTAAGTATCTGACTGTTTTATTCTTACTGGTCCCTAGATAACCATTTGTGGTCACTGCTTGAAACAAGGTATTGGGTTGGATGGATCTGAACCATTACAGCCTGTTTACCCATCACATTATTCCAAAACTGTAGTCTGCTTAGTGCCTCCAGCACCGAGTGTATAAGGGTCATTCCCAGGGTTAATTTTTTAACTGAATATTTCTTAAAGATACAGAACGTTGCAGTGCAGTTTCTACTGCCTAAAACTAGAGAATTCTCAAGTTGTCGCTCCCAGCTCTTCCATATACTCGCCCACATCTAAGCACAGCAGTACACTCTCAGGACTTCCAGATGAACTTCTGCAAAGAGGAAAGCCAGAAACACTTGCAAAATTTGACAAACACTTTATTCAGAATCCTTAGAGTTAAAAACCTCAGGAAATAAGAACATAGTTATTTCTAGGGTGCTCTTATGCCTTCTGTGCATCTTAGTTTAGATTTAGCAGAGTCTGCTTTGAATCTCTTTTTCTAATCGGATATATTGTGACAGTGATCTGTTGTTTCCTCCCCTCTAAACCTTTCTACTCTCTTTTGTCCTGTACTGAAACAGAGAAGCTGCTGTGTTTGTTGCACTTGAGGAAAAGATCTCCTTGCAACTCAGCCAGAAGATGGGAATAGATGAGAAAAAAATCAAATGTGATGACTCCAGCATGGTCTCAATAACAGTCAGCAATAGTCTGATATTCTTTCTGACTGCTAATAAATCACAAATGTACTGTACTGCACATGTTCTGTAACCAAAATTTAAAAGACAGGCAACAAAATAACAAAACTAACAGCCAGTGGGAAGTGTATTGTAAGTAACAACTAATAAGTTAATATACTCTGTGGTTTCAGTGTAAGTAGCACTCTAAGGAAAAAGGCTTAAAGGACATAAATCTATGATTCTTCAACTTAATGCTACAATTGCCTTTTATATATATATATATATCCTCAAACATGCGGTGGATATTATTCAACAGATACTTAACCTTTTCACACAAACCTTCGCATATATCCACATTAAGATCACTTTGAAAAATCCATGGTTCATTGTTTTAACATAAGAACTGAATTAGGGCATTTGTTCAAACCAGTAAGTTCTATTTTTCTGATTTCTATAGCAGGACCAGTAATCAAGTGTATACCTTCAGAATATATGGTCCTACATGAAAGTTTCATATAATAGCAGATACCCTCCCTAAGTTAGAGGCACCTGAAGAGCCATAGTTAAGTAAGCCTGACAGCCATAGTTTCTATTCCCAAAATGCATGAACAAGATCATTGATCTCCTTTCATTTCTACCTGCAAAAACCTAAAAAGCAGACATATTACTCATTATCTTAAATAAAAACTCTTTATTTGCCATTTCTTGTGTGTAAGGGACACTATCCCTTTTATCCCAACACAAGCCTCTGGCTTGGGGAAGGAGGTGAAGGGCAGGCCAGCATATTAACCTGTAACAGAAGCTGGGAGCAATCTGAATATTTGGCACGGTGATACCCATAACCAGCTAAAATAACTGCTAATGTTTTTTTCAATTTTTAAGTTTTAACAAGAAATTGCAGTGCCTTAACAATCTTTCAAGGCTGCATTATGAGTACCCCATATATATATCTTATCTAAATTATAACCTGACAGTTACGTAAGTCCCACCATCATAGTTAACATTAATTTAATGCCTCAGTGTTTTTATTCTCTGAGTTCTAGCTTGTTCTTTAAAGCCAATTTTACTAATTCATCATTAACACTGGTTTAAATTGTTGGCATTCCTCCCTTAAAACAAAAGTACATTTGTGAGTAGATATGAATGCATGCTTAGAGGAATGGAAGATTCCTTTGTAGAAAATAGTTCCTTCCTATGAATATTCACACCCTGAGTATGTATGACAAGACGCTCAAGGCCAGAAACTTTTAGCCCTGACAACAGATACACACCATGCATACCACCACCCTTCTTTGTGCATATAAGAGGACTGGGGTACCTTCAGGGTACTTTCACTCTCTGAATTCCAAATTTCCTCGTGGGTAAATAGGAAGTGCACACATGGACTACACATCTCACAGTCTCCAGCTACAGCCAAGTATATAATAGAATAGAATAGAATAGAATAGAATAATATAATAATTGTAATATAATATAATGTAATATAATACAATATAATATAAGATAAATTGTCCTCTGAATGACTTCAGCAATTTTCATATTTGTACTATGTCTGAAGAGAATTATCTGAAATTTCTAGAAAAACAGACACTGTAGAATCACTTCTCCAACCTGCATTTCTTGCGACCCAAAGCTGCAGTATATGAAATATGTAAACTGCTCTGTTCCAAGGACCAAACACCATGTGCCCTGAGGCTTTAGGAGTGAAAGCTTCCTGATTCATGACAAGAAAATCTGCATGAAGCCTGAAGAAGAAACGATAATTCCCAGATACCAAATAGGTCTTATTACCATTAAAGAGAAAGCAGATGCTAACAGATGAGTCACTGGAGAATTAAACCCTTTTTCATGCAACACATGAGATTATTATAACAATTAATGTATTTACAACCTAGTATCAAGACTAACAGACCAAAATATGCTTTCAGGGCAGGATAAACCCTCTTTGGTGCTTTACAGAACAAGCAGATCTTCTAAGTGGTGTCCTGAGATATAAAATAGCATTGCTGTCTAATCTCACACAACTCTTGATGAAATGAATAAATCTGAAATGAAATTAATTGTTCTGGGTCTGTACAAAGACCTATTGCCACACTGAGCAAACTGGAAATAAAAAAGGAGCACTTACTCTACCATTGTTAGTTGCAAGACCAACCTCACGTCACTTTCACAATTCTGCACAAGATAAATGGATGGTGATATAGAAACTTAGAGCTGGCAAAACCCAATCTTGATTTGCAAAGACAATTAGAAACCTCAGCAAAAATTTATGTTCTAATGGAGGACCTGGAAAAATTTGACTTTGCCTTACTTATTTCTCACCATCCATAGTCATTATCAAAGATTGAAACCCCATAAATGTAAGACAGCAAAGACAAGATTTCTGAGATTCACACTACACATCTACCTCACCGGGGCTAATACATGGCAGTGAAAGCCAGGTGAGTTGCCCAAAGAGGTTCAACAAAATGCTCATTCAGATGGTAGAAGAATTAATTGCAAGCACAGCACAAATCTTGCCTATTTAGACCATGAACACTCCTCCTGTGTTAGGGAGCAGGGTATGAGAATGTATGTGTTCAGGAATACTGCTCAGAATAAGAAGTTGGTGATTTCAAGTGTTTCAGGGTGTTTGTGTGCATGTATGTATGTTTGTGTGTATACATACCCTAAGAAGATGTAGTAGTAGGAAAGAATATGAACACTTTGTTTTGTTACTAGTCATTCCCTGCCAGTAACAGAACCAGCTACAATAAATAATTTATTAGAGGAAGTAGAGCCAAAAGAACAATATACCTTCAAAATGCAACATGAAATATTGCAAAGATGAAATAATAATGACAAATTGCTACTCAACTGAGGCAGACAGAACTTGAGATAACTTCAGGATGTAGGACTTTCCTGTCTTCCATTTACAAACAAGCTCTGTTTTGCTCTCTGTTAGCGAAGAGTTTGAACTAACCTTTGTAACAAACGTTACAGAAAGGTATCTGTAACATTTTTTTATTTCATTGATTCCTTTAATTAAAAGTTGTGTATCTTTGAGACAGCAGTAATACATGCAATAGTCTATTTTCAGCTTTCCATTTCTAAAATGACTGGATGTAGTTATCTCTTAATGCACGTGCTTATTTCTTAAATTGGTTAACCAACTAAATAATATTCTTCAAAGCATTATGAAGACATGACCAGCTGCTATATATGACATCCCTTTGTGATAATGAACACACTTGGTTTCTCTGAAAATCCAGGATTTCAGAAAACCAAAATGGTTCACAAATGGTATAGCACTTATTATAAGCTCTGGCAGCATTTACAAGTTAAAATTGATTGAATGCAGTAAAAAACACAAAAATTCCTCTCTATAAAGGTATGTAACTAAACATATTATACCCTGTAAGTGTTCAAATATTTGCTGGATAATGCTTCTGAATCTGGTTATAGGAATATGAAGAAAACTTGCTGAAACAAATTCTTAGTCTTCTTTTCTGCTTGTTTTATGCCATTAGGCATGGTAAAGTAATAGAAGACAGATATGAAATATGGCAAGCATATGGCATTTGTATATAACTAACAACAAATGTAATTTTAATTTAGTCTTCTACAGAAAAAACAGATTTTCCATCTTTTTGTACTACAAAAACTATGAGCTAGAGTGCTGCATTTATTCATCATTCCTCTGTGTGCAGAATAACCTTGATTCAACTACGTACATGTTTGTTACAAGAACTAACTTTAATTCAAGAGTAAAAACTTTAATTAACATCTGCCAAGCTTTGCACAGCTTTCTCTCAAAACAGTAATACAAAGTGGATATACATGTTATCAGCTGACACATACATCATATGAATCAAGTCCAAACAACCTCCAAGGTACTTTGCAACATGTAGTATCAGGCCTTTTTAAAAAGAAAGCTCATCAACCTATCTGCTCAGCACCAACCAAGACAGAGCTTAGACTGTTTGGCCCAGAGAAGACAAGGCTCAGAGGCAAATCTCATCTATGTATATAAATACCTGAAGGGAGAGTGCTAAGAAAACAGAGGCAGGCTCTTTTCAGAGCCCAGTGACAGGACAAGCAGCAGTGGGTACACACTGAAACACAGGAGGGTCCATCTGAACAAAAGTAAACACTTTTACAGTGAGAGTGCCTGAGCACTGGCACACATTGACCAAGGAGGTTGCGGAGTCTCATCCTTGGAGATATTCAAAAGCTGTCAGGACATGGTCCTGGGCAACCTGCTCTAGGTGGCCCTGCTTGAGCAGGGGGGTTGGATCACACAACCTCCCTTCCAGCATCAGTCATTCTGCGGTTCTATGAATCACTGCCACAGGGCATTGATTCATCTATTGGCTTAAAAAGCATTAAACTAATTAACTTTAAATAAATTACTATATTGTTTCAACAGTTACTCTCAGTTCTCTGTTGTGCTTATTCAGCTGTGTTAGGTGGAAGGACTGTTTTCAGTGATGTGATATACATCCTCCCATATGTATTGTTCCTAGGTTTGTGGACTAAATCGTCTCTCATCTCATTAGACTGAAAACATACACACAGACTCTTGAAGTGTTTTGAGTTAAATATTTCTATTTTTAATAAATATTAATAGTTTAGTATTACTTAGCAAACACATGAGGATATCCTGGTCTTCCTCCTCTATAGTATTCTGGCTAAATGGTGTCTGTTCTCATTTATATTTAAGCAACATAAAAGCTCACTGTAAAGGGCAATGAGATTTATAAATTGTAGAGAAAAGTTTTCATGTAAACTGATCATATCTAAACAATATTTTTCTCTGCCCTCTGATTTTAGAGAGACATGTTAAAGATCTATAGAAGCAAAGAGCAGAATAGAAGAAAATAACAATACTAAATTCTAGAAAATTCTGTTAAGCTTTTATGAATACAGAATTTGTACTTGGGAAAATAAAGATGTTCCTTGTATTTAATTAGTCAAATAGATTGAATATTTCTTTAAATTCAGAAAGGATACAGTATGGATCTCTAGAAAATAAATTCTTGTTGACTGCATACATCTTTAACACTTGCATCATAGAAGTATTTATGTGGAAAGAGAACTTACTAGGAGATTTATCTTCTTCCTCCTTAGGTTCTACTTTTTCTGCTTTCGGTGGACCTTTGATTTTGTACATTAATGAACGGAGTTTGCCAGTCAAGGAGGAATCTTCCTCTTCTTCTTCCTCCTCTTCTAGTGGAATACCTTAGCAGACAAGAAAACTGGTTAGAAACAAAATTTAACCTTTGAAGATTAAATCCTTTAATATTTAAACAATACCAAAATATAAACAGGAATTTTTTTTAACTGGCATATTTCACACAGTATAAAAAAAATTTAGTAAGGCCAGCAACTTTAACGTTTGCTACTGTTGTACCCCTCAAATTATGTTAATTTCAGTACACATACTTCATATATACAAATTTATAGTATTATTTTTTCAGTATTATGACTTTGAAGATTCTACTATGGCAATTAATTTTGACTCAGAGTCGTATTTGATTAAATATACGACCGTTTGTTTCATATTGCAGAATGTAAGCTAAAGAAGGAAAAGTTTGGCTGTATCTATAGTACAATTTTTCAGTCGAGATATTTAGCAGTCATAAACAAACATATTAACTGAATTTAAAACTGTAGGAAGGCAGATGTTCAGAGATTATATCAGTGATACATGTTTTTCATTAAAACGTATACGATGAGATGGAATGTCATTTTACAAGGTAGTTTAATACAGTTCAGTTCACTATATTGCTTCACAACCATTCAAAGCATTTTCAAATCTTTCACACCTCTCAGTGATGATCAGATACCACATACATTCTGTGCAGAAGCAGAGAACATCTAAGCAAGTTCCCTTCAGACCAGAGCTAATTGTGCCGAGCTGAAATGTAAGCTTTTGCAGTTTGGATGCTGGTCAAAGTGAAATTGAGAAAAGGAAAAGATTTCCAGACAGAATACTAAAAAGATACAAGCTGGAGCAGAGGGAAAAGGATAAACTATAGAGGCTAAAACTGGTTTTAAAAAAGACACTAAGAAAGCAAAAAATAACTGAAATGCGGTATCAGGTTGGAGAAACTTTGTCATTAGCAGCTACCAAGGGGAAGAAGTTATGATCAGGAGTCACTAAGTGTCTAGGAAGAAAAAAATATTCAGAGGTAGTAGGAGAGAATGAGACAACTAGAAATTTAAATTTGAGACTACATATGGAATTTAAGGAATTGGAAAAGTGAGACTGGCTGGGCAAAATGAAAAACTAAGAATGAAGGAAGGCTACAATCAGTCTGGAGAAAGTAGGAAGAGGAAATGTAGCCAATAAGCAGAGGAAAGAGAAACCAGACAAGGATGTTAAAGAAAGCAAGAAACTACCTGGCATTAAAAAAAAAGCTAGGCCCTAGAAGCAAGAGAGAGACACTGGAAGAAGAACTCTTGAGAAGCTAAAGTGGACAGACAAGAAGAAATGCACTGGAATGAGTTAAGACATTGCTGGACTAGAGGAGATAGGGTCTGCAACTGCTCCAGATGGGGTCTCCTTCACTGCTCCATATCATTCATTATTACTTCTGCATCCTCAGAGTTGCAATCCATTCAGAAGCTGACCATCTCATGTTGCTACTGGCCAATCACTTAATTAAAGTGGCAGAGGTCTGTGCGCTGGAAGAGATGGTTCCAACCCAGATTAAGTGTCAATTTGATATTATGCAATAAAATCTGTTGTACATTTGTTTGTTTTATTTATAACCAAGAAATTACACACAGAAATTACGATAGAGGACTACTATTTTACTGGCAAAATTAACCACTCATAGTTAGGACATGTTAGGATTAAGTTTGCCTGAGTAACATCAATTCAGACTATTTGCATATATTCATTATGAAGCAGCCTTTAATTACTTGATTGCATACATATTTTTCCACTTAGACTGCAAAGTATACTTAGTATTAAAAAGCTGATTAAATACTCCAAGCACGACTCCTATTCATTTTATTTACAGCTGTGATTGCTTAGTACTGATTTTCAGGACTAAGTCAGGACACAGATAATGAGGATCATTTATCCTCAGTGACCACCTATGGTAAATCTGTACAAAGTAATGAATACGGTTTTGTTTAGAATCCAGAGGATGATTAAACTAGCTTAATCATGAGACTATGCTTTATCTTCAGTTCTCTTTCTGATTCAACATAAACATTTATAATGTAGTAAACAATAACAGAACTACACTCCTAAAAAGAAGAAAACCACCACAATCAGTAGGGTTTCACCTCACAAAAAGATGAAGAGTGATTGGGAGCTAAGCCACCTCAATAGTAATACCAGCAACAGGATTTCAAGGTAGAATAAATATACTGCAGAGCTAAGACACTTCCAAGTAAATCACGGGTCTTCCATAATCTTCATCCTGGAGCCTCAGAATTCTCTGATACCAAGTAGGCACTATCTTTGAAAAGCAGAGGTCAGATCAAGCACTAAGTGACTGAACAATGGAGATGATGGTACCTATTCTTAATAAAAATGGGGAGGAAGAGGTGTATCTATGAGGATATAAACTATTCACTTCAATGCTCGGAAGAAAAATGGTAGAATGAAAGAAAGAGTTTTTAGTAGGCACTTAGAAGCAAGGATGAGTAACTATCAACAGAGGACTGTCAAAACCAAATTATATTAAACCAACTGAATTTCCATCTATAATGTAGCTAACCTTACAGATATAAATCTCGATTTTAAGGACCTCTAATACCATCTTACATAATATCATCAGAAATAAGCTGATGAAACACAACCTGGATACCCACTGTCCTACTCATCTTTGGCTGAGGCTAAGGCTGAGGTAGTTGACAAATGGTAATTGGATTATCAAAATCACAGCTTGATGGTTGCTGGAAATTCTAAGAGGGTACTAAAAAATAGCAGCACAAGATGATAGCAGAAGCCTTAAGAGTACAAGCACAGAACAGCATGGGACGCATCATGGCTACAAAGAGAAATCATAAACTGTTAGAGGTCACTAAAAGAATGCATTTCCATGAACTGGGTAAAACTGGTTTTAGGAATAACCAGTGAAGAAAGAACTTGCAGACTGGATTAGTAAACATTTAAAAGTGATCTCAAACAAATAGAAGGAGGAAGAAGAGGAAGAAACTATTACCATACTCTTCCAGGGGAAGAAACTGAGATGCTGTCAATTCACTGTAATGACCCTGTCCCATTCTTCTTGAACAAGATGGGTGCCAACCATCATAGGACCAAGAAATGAACTGGTAGAGTGACTACCAATATACCAATCAAGTATGTAGATACGAAAAAGCTTGCATATATCAGTTTTAACTGCATAATTATTGGGAATGAGCAGTAATAAGTGGATGACTCAGACTATAAATATTAGTATCATTGCACATGGACTAACAATTCCAAGATTGTCTCGATTAGACTAAGATCTCAACAATATTTTTGGCATCACATATGAAATGTGAATACTTAACCCACATAAATTGCACAGGGTATCTGATATAGCTCACCCTTGAGGATACCCTAAGGAAATTAAAATTCAACGACTGGGACAACTCAAGCTATAATCTTCAGTGCAATAGTAGTTTATAATGATTGACCATCGCAGTTATGTATATACCAGGAAACTAAGCTAAAGCAGCAGCAGCACTCCTCATTTAGTGTTTTTTATTAAATTTTCTACTGCTCAGCTTCACAGCAATAATGTTCTTTCAATACTTTTTATCTACTTGTACACATACACATGCCTATGTAAATCTTTTAAGATAATCCAACCTTCTTGTTTGGATGATTTTTTTTTTTCTAATTAAGTCTAAAATTGATATATAAACAAAATAATATTGGATGATATTCAATACATATATTACAATGAAACTTAGAGCCATGCATAGGATTCTCATACTTTTATAATATGTACCAGTCTGCCAGGAAAGTCACCATGTAGACAGTAATATGTATAACAAAACCCCCTTATACTAGGATTATTTTTTAAACCGATCTGTTATTTTTTCATGTAACATGTCAAAAAAAACAAACAAAAAACATAACAAAACCTTGCCACTCACCACAGTGAATTAGAAGATCGTCATGAAATTCATATAACTCATCACGAATTTCCTCCGGACAGGGACAATCCTCCCCCAGTTGAAAATTCAGCAACATATTAATCTTTAAGGGAAGTAAAACACAGTTAAAACACTGAGATAGCCTAAAACAAATTCTAACATATAGCCATACTTCATCTGTTTATAATCAAATTTATAACTAAAATTAACATAAAACATAGATTTCTAATACATCTTAAGCAAAATACAAAGCATTTACTTTGTAAGCTTTAATTACAAATAACATCAAAACACCATTACACTTAATAATAAAGTTATTTTCTGGAGGTAGAAAAGACTACTTCCAACACAGATGTCAGCACAACACTAACATCATGCTAAATTTTAGCAACTAAAATTATTAAATTATCATCATCTTGCAGAACTGAATGCATCTCAGCTCCTCAATGTTGGGCAGTAATGTTCAATTTCTCTATTCTGTTGAGAAATCTTATGTCAACTGTCATTTCGAGCTTTCATTCTGAAGTACAGGTATAAGCATTCTGACATTCGGTATTCTGAAGCACCCTAATAAATTTTATTTCAAATTCAATTTTGGTTCTCTAGCAGTTCCAATGGTAGTTCAGAAGTCAGAACTCTATTTTATCATCACAAGAATTTTTATCTTTAGATTGAACTATTTGTTTAATATCACCTGTTCTTGAGGAGGAGACCGAAATTCTTTAGTCTTCTTGGCAGTCAAAGCAGCAGACATGTTCAAGGCTTGCATGAGTTCATTGTACCTGTATTTCTGATTGTATTGCAATTTTGATACGTAACGGTCTGCAAATGATACAATTGCTTCCACTCTATGTTGTAGCTCACAGTCACAGAAATAATTGAGTAAATGACACATCTAGGATAGAAAAAACAGACATAAGTTCAACAGTTTAATAAACTCCAACTGAGAAAGAACTGCAGTGGATAGTACACACTGCAACAGACTGTAAAAATGGGAGACTTTTTTCCCATATTTTTGGCACTGTAAAGGTGAAAAATTTATAGTTTTATTATCTGATCAATAATACTGTATTGCATTCACAGTCTTTCACTCCATGTACTCAAAACATGTAGAAATCATAGAATAGTTTGGGTTGGAAGGGTCTTTTAAAGATCACCTGGTCCAACCCTCCCTCTTTTAAAATACAGCTATGAAATAAGTATTTGCTATCTATTTTGAGTGTAGATATATGTAGAAAGAATTGCACCATCATCAAATCTGGTTATTAATGTGAGGTCATAAGGCTCAAACCACGACACAAAGTGTAATAAAGTTCTTCAGGATTTCAAATCTTATAGACAACAGAGCAGACAAAAAGTACTACCTTTGTTTCATCAATAGTAGAACATATACAATACATTTATATTAAGTGGTCACCTGAAGCTTAACAGATTCTGGCAATCTTGTCTGCAATAAGCCCTTTGCAGGTGCTTTCGTTACTTTTATTGCTTTCTCCCCAGCTTCTACGGCTTTTTCTTCAACTTGTGTAACCTCTTCCTTCTCTGTTCTCTCTTCTGTTTCTTCCTTGTGATCTCCAAACACATTGGGATCAATGAGAAGTAACACCTGCTTCACATCATCATCATCAAAAATCCCCATTACAAGCAATGTTGCTATCAGTTTAAGAACAGGAACAAACTGGAATGCAACCTGTCCTCCAACAGGGTCGCGTATATGAGCACCACTACACTGTACTGCCTCTGTTAGCATACTTATGGCCTTGGATTTAAGTGTATCAAGAGGTATCTCTGGGCTGGATGTCTGACGTTCTTCACTGGTCACAATAAAGCATGGAGTAGAAAAATTAAAGCCTGGTTTCAGACAAGTGCTAAGCCCTACTCCAGGTAAACCATGTTTCTTTGTTTCATCAGGATATAACTTAATAGTTCGAGTTTCATCTGTAACTGGAATGATAAATTCATTGTTCATCATGAGCTTGGCTTGCTTGGCATGCTCCAAATGAATACTAATGAGCAAGTCGTAGAATCCAGAACGTAGGAGTCCAGGTAAGTATTGATTATCTATTGTATAAAACAGCTGAGATATATCCACGTGGCTACAAAGTGCATAAGCAACTCTAGTATTACCTAGAGCGCTAACTGAGCTATAGAGTTTTAAAGTGTGGTAGTGAAACTTCATCAAATCTTCTTGTTCACATAATTCCAAAATATCAACACATCTGTTACAAAATAAAGAAACAGAACACCAGTCAATTTAATGAATAATAACTTTGTAAAATAGGAGTTTCATAATCTCTGCACATTTTGGTTGGTTCCACTTTACAACATTAATATTAAGGTTGATACTGACTAATCTTAAAATGTGCATCATTAAAACACAGTAAACAATGTTAATAATTTGATGACATTATTTACAATTAGTACTTCATAGGAAAAAAAAAAAAAAGGAAAATGTAAGACAGAGAAGCTTCTTTGGAAGCTATGGTAAATTAGAGCTTGTTTTTAAAATAAATGTATTTGGGATGATGAAACTCTGTGGTAATACTGTCACCAAACAGTGCCTTTATAGTTTACTGAGGATAATGGTATCATTTTTTTCCACAAAACAGAGTATTTTATAATCTTTTCTTGAGTTTGGTTTTATTAACAATAAATAAAATTGGTTATTGGATTATTAAAAGAAGCTGCAAAGTAACTGATGAAAGTACAGCAGTTAAATTATCTTTCGGCTATGCTTTTGCTTATAGTTTGGTTTGTCACTGGTTACAATATTTAATATTTAGATACATCTTTATTATCCACACTGAAGATAAAACCTAATGAAAATCTAAGAACATCAGGATTTTGTTAATAAGAACATAAAAGCTTAATTCATGTAAATTCAGAGTAGATGAAATATGAACAAATGATGCTTTATTACAGAAAAAAAATCGGCAAAATAGGCCTTGCCTGTTCTTTATATTTATTTTTTACAAGCTGAGAAAGTCTCTGTTTAAAGACCTAGAGATTTAAGAGACTATGCTATAATTTAAATAAAATCAAATAGTCGTGTTCTCTCTTATGTATGCAAATGTTGTCACATGGCATAAAAATTATTCAGCCTCCTGTACCCACTTAACTTTAACAAATATTGTATTATAGCAGATAAGATCAGAAATTCTAAACAACCTTAGTATAAATATTCTCCACAGCAGGTTTAACCAATACTCAGATACCAGCTTTCAATACATTTTGTCCACATCAAGTCACTGTATCTCCTTCCAAACGTACCTGTTTTCTTCTGGGATATGAAGTGCCATCATCTGAAGAGGTTCCAAACACTGCACAACCCAGCCATGACGTTCACTGACACGCTCAGTTTCTACTTTTAGAAAGCTGTTTGGCATCCTGCTCCATAAAACAGGTGTAATTGTTTGCACGTCAAGGCGTGGGGGACACTGAGGAACAGGATTTCTTTCTTCACTTTTAAAAATTGCTGCTGATAAAGGCATAGTATTCTGAAACAAATAAGTGCATTATAATTAGATGTTACAAAAATAATTTTGAATAAACCTGTAATACCAAAAGGAAGCATAATTTATTGATAGCAAAGAACTCATAGAAATACATGTTACTGCAATAAACAAAGTCCACTAAAAATCCCCAACAATGTGTTCTCACCAAATAACTTTAGTTTATTTTGACAAATGCAGTTTAGATTTGTTGAACAATTAATTTCATACAACAGTTACATTTACAGAGGTAAATGTAGGAGTCAAATAAAAAGTCATGCCATTGATTCTATTTTCCTAAACAAATTCAACTCAGCAGGAATTTCCATGGAAATAAATTTTTTGTACCTTTAATTTACCAAGTTCAAACTGAACTAAGTTAGTGCTTGTAGGCTGTACAAAAGTTGCTGGAAAAAGCTTTGTGTTTGGTTCAACCTAGAAGAGAAATGAGATTAAATTTTAAAAAATTATAAAAGCAACAAGAATCTCCTTCCATAATATGATATGATATGATATAAAATAAATACTATATAGCTTACACTTCATTATCAAATAACTGGAGACACTATATTAGTGTTGATTAGTAGTTTACTTCTAATATAATAATGCATTTGCTGAGTTATCTTTGTAGGCCCATCTAGCTTTCAGGCACATATGTCTGCTGCCTTATATGCTTTTAACACCCGTAGCAAGAACTTTGGTAACACTACATGTTGATTCTTCTCAAACACACCCAAATCCAACACCTTATTCTAGAGCAGCTCCTTAAAAATCCAGCCATTTTACAAATACATACTTTGGCTTCTGGTCTAGGAAAAGCACCCCCCACCCCCAACACAGACTGAGGGTAGATTACAGCTTTTTAGATCACCACACATCTTCTAGGATTCTTTCACATTTTATGCTGGACAAAATAATTCACTACCAAAAAAGCTCAAAACCAAATTTCTGAAAGAGGGAACCAGAGGGGGATAAGAAGAGGGTGAGAGTGCATCATTTGATCAGGATAGTGCAAGTCTTTATTTCCTATTAGGATTAGTGAATTTCTGATCCATACTCCAAAAGTAGAAGAGTGTAATTTCTTTTTAAAGATCTCAAAGATCTCTTATATTCCAGGCTTAGCATTTGTCTCTAGTGTTTCAAATCACAGTGAATCACAGTGCTGCAGTTTTAAAGCATCTGGTTGGGTTTGGGATTTTTGACAACCATGTAATTCTCCTTTCTCTATTATATCTGGACTCAAAGTACATGCCAGAGTAGTAATACCAGTTTGCCCTGAGGAATTCTCTGCAAGATCATCCACCCCTACACTGTCATGAAAAAAAGAATTAAAAAGATACTTATGGAATAATACATTATTAAGAAGATTTCAGTGCTCCAGGGTGGCTGAAAAAAGGCACACTCTCTACAACCAACTCAAGATTTCAGGAGTTAAATTAAATATTTTAATTTCATCATTGTGTATTTTGTGTATTATATATACTAAGTACAATTACAATACCCCTAACTTTAAGGATAGGAAACTATCAAAAATTGCAAAACAATAAACTGAGAGTCACAAAAAAAAATTAAAAACCCATATTCTTTTAGATGAGAAAACAGCTCCAAAACACCATATAGTTTAAACAAAATGTAAAATGATACCATATAATGAAAAATTTGTATGCAGAATAAAGTTTTTTCAAAACTAATACTATTAGGATAGATAAAACAATGTAGGGCCAGGTATGTACATTCTAATCTTTTTGGTCAGAAAAAAACCCCACAAACCCAAATCCAGAAACAAAAGGTATCCCACACTGAAAGACACTACTAATAAAATGTGTCTTATTTCATTAAAGCCTGAAAGGGACTAGAGAAAATGTAACTCGCAGTTTCTGATCAAAGATAGATATTTCCTAGTAATAATTATTGAATTTGTGATTTCTAGTCTTCTTTGAGGGTCTGAAAACAACAACTAACTGAGAATAAAATAGAACGTCCTATAAATCAGTATTTAAGATCTTGTTTCTGGTTCTGAATACCTTAACATTGGCCTGATAATTAATGACAAAATCTCAAATACATGCATATACACTTTCGTTTACTTTTCTATTATAGACAGTGGGATTTTTTTTCTGAATGTCACCATGACATTCAATACCTAGATCAAGAACTACAGCAAAAGTCACTTTTCCTCAACAGAGGCCTTTTAGACTGAAAACAGCATACAAATCTTGTCCCTCTACTTCAGTTAAGACAACTGAAAAGTGCAAATGCTTACAAGGTTAGAATAATTATCCTGCAGCCTCTATACCTGAGAAACATCAGACATTTGCTGTAATTTGAGTGAGAGATTAGATTTACTAAAGTATTTTAAATAGTTTATTTTGTGGTAAAAAAAGTTCAAGAAATGAAAATAAAAGCTACCTAAGACCATTTTCATTATTTTCAAGAACAGAGAAGAGTTTTAAATTACTTAAGCAAAAGTTGAGAAATATTTAATGCTGAGATGTAACAGTCCTGTTGGCATATACCATTGTATCTTTACAGGAAGTGCTGGATATTCTAATTTTTCAACAGACCAGATGCTAGCAGGTTTGTTGAAAAACATTTTCAAAAGCAACTCCAGGTATTTTTCCATGGAAAATAGATGAAACAGGAGAGAAAGAATTGCATTTTCTGAGATTATTGCAAATTTAGTATCAAGAACATGGTTATATTACTTGTAAATCATAAGAGGAAAAACCTGAAAGCGTTTTTTATACTAAAAGCAGGAGCAGGCATCTTCTACATCTATATTTTTCCTGGATTTCTTTGCAAAATTAGAAAAAGCAGATAAAGGCTGTTCCTTGAAAAAAAAAAAAAAAAAAAAAAAAGAAATCCAACACACTAAAATTCCATGGAGTTTTGCTCAGAAGTTGTAATATTGATTTGTATCTAGCAATCAAAAAGTAAAGCATGGGGCTTTACTTTCATCTCCTGTTTTCTTTTCCTAGGATGTTGACATTTAATATCCTCCCAGCATGGCACTGAAGTTTCTGACCAACCTCACAAAATATACCAAAATCACAGCTGCTGGATCATCTCCCATACCCATTTACAAGCTGTGCACAGCCCTGCCTCATTCACTTTCAGTGGAGTCAGTATGCAAAGTTCCTTTAAATTTAGTTAAATAACATTTATCTGTACTACAGATTTGTGGTTTTTTTTTGTTGACATAGAAGAAAGCAATGCATTGTTCGTAACACTGGATAATCTCTTCCACAGTGGATGCTCTACTATGGACAACTGACCTTACTAAGAGCAAATCTCATCAATCTGGTGCTGAAAACTTCTGTCAACTACTGATCCATTCGTATAATGACTCCATGTTTTGAGAACATTAACAGCATTTAGTGCCCGCTCCATTTATTTTGGCTTTGCACATTAATATACAATTGAATTTTGGGTTTTGAAGCTTATCAAATCACAAGATCTTCAAATTGCAGCTATTTGCAGAAGACACAAACCCCAGTCAGAAAAACTGAATTTATATTCTCAATCTATATCTAAAATTACTATATGTAAAGTCTGATTTTGACCTTATTGTAATTTACATAATTATTTCCCCTATATTGTATAACAGATTTAGTTGACAAAAAAAAAAAAAAGAATAATTAACATTCTAAGTCAAGATTCTGAACCACAAGAATTGATAGGTATGAAAATATTTCTCTGAACATATCTGCCAACAGTCCTCCTTTAATACTTGAAGTAACTGTAAGCAGTTGGAAAAATGTAGTCTTACAAAAGAGAGAGAGAAAATGAGAGATAAACCAGAATAATATAGGAAAACATATTATTGTCACATGAATGGCATTCAGTTAGATTTCTGAAAAGGAAAGGACAATTTTATAATAGCATGAAAACAACCATCTTCCTAGTTAGCTTCCTGAAAATCTGATACCTGATAACAAGTGCCAAGCTCTTTTCCATTGGCTGTGAATGACAACATTCCAGTAGCCAGGTCAACAAAGCATCCAATTTCTAAATCAACATTACTGCGACCTGATCTCTGGGAATTAGCAATTACATCTCCTCCCCAAACCATATAGCAATTGCTGCGCTTCACACTGAAAGAACAAAGAAAACAAATCATAGGTCACTCTGAACTTGACTAAGTATTCAGTGAAGATGTCCTTTTAAATGGAGTAATAGTTAGAGATCCTCAAAGGTGGTTGTGCTGCTATTAGCTTTGTTTTCTCATTAACAAACCCCATTTTTTAAAAATAATGCAAGCATCGCAGGTAAGGAATCAGACTAAATGCACATTTTTTTTTCCTTTTTTATAATTATGAAACAATTCCACATGCTTCTGTGTGCTCTGTAGGATACATTAAAACAAATAACAGGTTCATCCAGAGTGACCAAACATGGAAGTTAAATGAAAGAAGCATGACAAAACATTCTTTCAAACAGAACATTAATCTATGTAAAACACATTCACATATAAATGAGCACAGAACACTCCTACTCCATAATCACTTTTCTTATTAGTTTAAATTAATGTTTATAATATCATCAAGCTTGTGAATAATTCACTTTTGAACAGCATTAAAATACAATCTTTAATAAGTGATAAATAAATCCATACCTTTCATGAACCCTGCCTCTCTCATCACCTAAAGTAACTGTCACTGTACAATTTTTATTTAGGTCAAAATTCTCACTGTAAAAATGATAGTCTGGTGTTACCCAGCCAACCCAGACAGAGGATGGGTCTTGGCCAGCAAATATCCGTAGTGAATAAAAACACTGAAAAGAGGAAAACAACATATTAGTAATAGAAATCTAAATTATTTTATCAAGGAATACTCAAATAATGATTAAAACCCCCTATGTATCAAACTTTAATAACAGTAATTCACATTCTCTTAATGAGACATGTAAAATGCTCATAAACAGACTAGTGGTTTAAGATAGTGAGGTTTATGCCTAAAGTTATATAACTCTGGGCATTATTATTTATCCACAGTGTTATATCATAGCAAATGATTAAAAAGGCTTGTTTCAACAGATCAATTTGTAATGAACATGCTGCCACAACCAAATCTACTTCAAAAAGTAAGTACCACCAAACATCTCAACATATTTACTTACTGTAGTATAAGGAGGAGCAATTTCTTGGCTGTGCTTTCTAAAGATAAAGGAACATCAGTAAATTAGTATTTTTTTAAAAAAAAAAGTTAAAAAAGTTCTCATTAGTAAGCTAAGTGTATTTACAAGCCAACTCATGTTTGCTGGATACTGAGTATGCATGAGTAAATTAAGAACACAAAGACTGTGCAAGATACAAATATACACCCAAAATTATTGATTGTGGTTAAGGTGAAGAGGTGGGGAAGAGATAGATTTACAGCAGATGAAGTCAATGCTGGAAGATGCTGAATTCAGTAGTACCTGATATCTTTAAAAACCTTTCCCTCAATCTTTTTTTCTTTGCATGGATTAGTCAGTTTTCCAATAACAATGAGCTATTGAACAATAATGTAGACGAGCATTAATCCAGTGGGCAAAATATTCTAAGCTGGTTTTCCAGCCTGGCTGAAGAACTCTGAAAATCTCAATGATTTTGAAAGGATGGCAGCTGCTTAGCAATGAATAACTATAAAGCTTGTGATGCACCTCTTCAGAAGGTTCTCTCGTCTTCCGCAGCAAAGTTGCGTTATAAATTTATTAAAACCATCAAGAACAACAAAAAAATCTCAGTAACACGCATCCCATGCTAGTTCGTGCTTATTGCAGAAACAAGTATGAAACCTTGAGTGTAGAGTAATAAAAAATAATAGAATGTATCACATGTACATTGACAGCATAAAATAGGATAACTAAACCCAAGCCTAACCGTTTTTGGAAAACATCAGATGAAGTATTTTCCACACCCACACTGAAGTTGAATGATGAGCGGAACTCAATGGGCATACTCAAACGACAATATATCATGTCTGAATTGCTGTTCTGTGTGCCAAATGTTTTGTGAGTAACTTTTAACCGAGGTGGACTCTCAATGGTTCCATCAATTCTCCATATCTAAAAATAATAGAAATAATTTTAAGATAATATTATTCCAAGAAAAATGCTGAAAACTTTCATTAAGAAACTAGAGAATGAGATAACGGAAAGAGTCAACTTAAATTTTTCAAAATTAATTAATTTCAAAACTATGTAACTTCCTTCTCTGACAGGGAATCTATCCTGAAGAGCAAGGGAAGCAACAGATTCAGCACATGCTGACTGCAGTAAAAATTTTCAAGTTGTTCCATACAGCATTTAAAAAAAAAAATATATAGATTTTATTAAATTAATTCACTTTGAGTGCACGAGTAATTGAAAAATTGCTTCACAAGAACCAGTATTTTTCTACCACAACAAGAGGAAATATCAACTAGAATCGCTCAGATAAACATTATGAAGTCTGATTTTGATACTACTTTCTCTTGTGCTGAAAAAGTGAGTATGACAAACTCAGTGATAGGAACATTTTAAAAACATTTAAAGACAGGAATACAGTTGAAATGATCCTAATAAACTGAAAAAAAATGTTGAGATCATTTAGTTGGAATTCAGTGAAATGTATTTTGTTTAAGAAGAAAATGTTCAAAGACAACTATTGGGGAGTAATTGGCTAAACACCTAAGTTAAAGTAAACGGCCTAGGGATTACAGTAAAAGAGCTGATTAAGAATTCAAACATATCATTAGGGAATATATCAATATGGAATATTTTATACAAAACATAGGATAAATTATTCTGCTAGTAGATCAGTTGTGGAATTCCTATCACTGGTGCACTGTACAAATGAATGAAACAAATTACACTCGGTGACACCACAGACACTTAAGTGTCCCTCAGATTAGTGAAGTGGACTAGGTCTCTATTTAGCTCACACTTCCATTAATGTAAATGATGCTTAATTCAGCTGAACACTTAGATATTTAAGAAAAATGTATAGTAGAGAAGGTTTAAAAAAATGAAAGTGAATATAAGATAGAATATAAAAAATGGTTCTAAGAAATCACAACTGACATGTTTCAGGTAGCTAACCACAACAACATAAATTAGTAAGATATAATAGAACAGACAAGTATATTCATATGAATGGTAATACTACCATAAATGAAGTTGGGGACAGACAAGATCAACTGGAATTATCTAAGAGAGACCTAATAGATTTACATGACAAACTATCTGATGACAGTAAGTATTAGTAAGGGTTTAATGTCTCAACTTACTAAACTAACAGTTGATAAACAGGTGTCTCCCTAACATGTAACGTTACCTCAATGTGAGGATGATTTTTTGGCACATTGACAAATGTTGGTAAGCGTTTACTAAACCACATAGCAACATCTCGGTTCATGTTGACAGCAAAAGGTTCAAAACCTTCTTGAAGGCCACACATTGTGTAATACTTGAATGTACTGGCATCCATTCCAAGGTTCATACGACCAATCTGAGATAGACCCAGTGCACAAATTGGAACAAAACCTAAGAAAACAATACAACAACAACAAAGAAACAACAACAGTAATTTATTTGGAGAACACAAGCATTCTGGTTTGGATCCATCTAATGTAAGAGCTAAAGTTTAGCTCCTACAATTAATGCACGTGAAGTGGTGACAGTAGCAAGGATTTAAAGCCAACTTCTAATGTCTAAGTTCAATATAATCGATACTCAAAACCCTGAGAAATTAGGCAATGAATGGACACTACAGACACTATTCCATTTATTTTAACATTAAATCAGTTTAACAATGGTTAATAGTAAGTAATAGTAGATTTGTGTGAAAAACAAGAAAAATGTCAAGTGAGGAGGTAGTTTTGTGGACAATCAGACTGGAAAAAACAAAATTTGTTCTAGTCAGTTATTAATTTATTAGAAGAATCAGTTATCTTCATCATATTTAGACTAATAAACATGCCTGTATAGAACAAACTGGACACTGGAAGACAACCTTGGCTAGATCCAAGTTATTAACAAATGTTAAGTATGCTCTCTGAGGGTACTGAAGTTTCAAAAGGACTTTGAGATAAGGTTCAGGTATCTTAGTACAACTGTTTAAAATTTAGTTTGTCATCAGTAGCCATAAATTTGTTGCCAACTGTCATCACTCCATCATTCACGATGGACAAATACACAGTTCTTTAATATTGGCATTTTTTATGACTGAACTTTCCTGCTCTCCCTATACCTGTAGCAGACAATAGACAGGGATGAAAGGCTGTTGAATTATTTTTCCATCTCTCAAGAAACAGACTTTGGAGCAACTTCAGGGAAAAGCCAACAGTCCAACCTCTAGAGGAGAAAATTTCTCTCCCACACTTCAATTTTAAGGCTCTCTCAAGGCAGTCCCTCATTCTCTACCATTAGAAAAACCGTATCAATGCTCAGACCAAGGAGGGACAGGGAGGAACTGCAGTCTTCTGCCAATTCCTAATGGGCATGAAGCTACTACTGGTTGGAGGAGATATGCTTCCAAGGAGAATGTCAACAGAAAAATGAAACAAAAGTTTAAAAATAGTCCCTGCCTCCTTTAATACTGTCATGTAGATACTACTGTTCAAAAAAACAAAGGCAAAAAACAGAAGAGGAAAAATAGGCCAGGAAAGGAGAAATGCAGATAAGCTATGAATAGGAGGGAGGAAAAAAAAAAAAATTACAAACCAGATTCAATTTATGTTGGAAATATTTGTTCTTTTGGTGCAGCCTGTTACCACACAGTACTCATTTGGTCCTTCACAGACAAGAACAAAATGTGCGTATGCTCCAGTGAGATAATCAAAGACTACATTTTCAGCTTTTGGGAATTTTTCAAAGTGCTTATTATTACCACTTCTTCTTAATACTGAAGTTCAGTCCTGTAAGCAAGCCTAGCAAGGCCTGAAGAAAATTCACCTACTCTGACTGCTGAAATCCCATTAATATCTACTTGTGGTTAAAGGAAGAAAAGAAAATCAATTTGTGCCATATAAGCGTTCCTAAAATAAATTTTTATGAAGTTAACGTGTAGCGCATTCTCAAGGCTCATATCAGTGAAATACAATTTCCCAGCTCATGAAGCCATTATGACAGACTAGTTTTTCTGGGTCTTGTTTTGTTTTATCTTCTCTTAACCTTGTAACTATAAAAGGAAGATTACCAGTTTCTATTCCAAAATCAGCAAACGCAAGTTCTGAACCTTTACTGGTTATAAGCAACTCTCCATTCAGAGTAAATATAATTGATTTGTCATCCAAGTTTATCATACAACCAACCACATCTCCTGGTTGCCAGCTTCGTCCAAAGAATCCACTGCCTTGATGCCAACGCTGGCCCTAAACAAAAAAACAAGTAAATAAATACTGTGTTAAAATTAAAAAATAAAACACAAAATAAAGCAAACAAATATCTCACATTCCAGGATCTCACAAAAATTTGCAAACAGTACTGATCATGACTTTCAGGTAATTAATTTAATTATCTTAGTTATTTCACATAGAGAAACTAAAGCACCCTAACTTCAGTAATATGCAAACAGTAATTTAGAACCTGGATGATAACCACTTGTTCACTGGATTCCACTTCTCACATGCAGTGTCATTATCATCCTTCTGGTCCTTCAGGAGTTAAGTTTGGGAAGAAAGAATGTGCAGAAAGAAGAAAACATAGAAAAGGGAAAACAAAACTGTGGTTCTCTCTTCCAGTCACTGAAGAAAATTTGTTTTATCTTTGTAAAATACCACTTATATAAAAAAGAAAGTGAATACTATATTTTGTTCATGCTTATGACAAACTTCTTTACTCAGCTGGGTATATCCTAGGAAGATAGATATAAATCAACACACTTTTGTTAACATGATTTCAGTAACCAGAACTGAAATGCAGATAACTAACCAGCATGAAACAGAGCTCAGATATATCTTTATACGAATCAAAAATACTTGAGTAGTTGATCTGGAATATACAGCAGAAGCCTATACTGTAGTTCTCTGCCTAGCCTGTTCATAGGTTAAAAAAGATAAAGATGTACTGACTTTGCTTCCTTCAAATACAAATGCTTGGTCATCCGCTCCCAACTCTATGTCAGGTCGACAGGCTGGCCTGGCCCAGCCAACACGCATATCTCCACCTGTCACAGCTTCAAATTCGAAGTACCACTTTCCAGACTTCACTGCATAAGACTGTTCTACTCTGAAAAATCGTATCTTGTCGATGCTGACTTTTTCCACTGTTTGGTCAGCTGTAAAAATAAACAGAGAAAAAAACCC
This sequence comes from Tyto alba, assembly GCF_018691265.1. Lineage (NCBI taxonomy): Eukaryota > Metazoa > Chordata > Aves > Strigiformes > Tytonidae > Tyto > Tyto alba. The sequence goes on from NW_024881280.1 coordinate 14,298,160, forward strand.
CACACTTTTTATAATTAGATGAAACTGTAAATGCCACTGTTTAGCTTTTCATCTGTCACCAGTATTTTCTATCTCTGAAAACAGATATTATCCATCACTGCATGTTTAAGAACCTTCACAGTAAACGTTAAAAAAGGAGGAACAGTAATCAGCATACACGTTCGAATGTGTAGCTAGCACATTCTAACTCTATACAGGATGTGTGGTTATCCGCTATTTAGAAACAGTTGATACTTTCAATGTCAAGCCCCAAACACAAAACTGACTAGAGGAAGCCTCAGAACTGTAAGATTACTACATGCAATATAATGTGATTCAATAAAGCAGCATTACAAAAAAATACTTTCCTAAAGTGGCCAATACATTTAGAACATTTTTAAAAAATTAGCAAATAAGTTTTCTTTTCATTTGGATTTTTATCAAAAACTTACAGAGGTATAGCAGATGGGAAGAAAAACTTCTAAAATAAATTTCTGCTCCTTATTTCAATAAAAAAATAATTACTGAACTCAGTGCGCTCCTTTGACTACTTCTTAAGAGCTAACTTTTACTTGAAGTTGTCAAGCCTAATCTGCAAACCATGTAAAAAAAATATTTTAAATTAATTCTGTATTATTTTCTTTCTTTCATTATTTCCAAATGAAAACCAGTATGTTCACTCACACACAAGATTTTTTCCAACCTAAAAATCACGGAAATTGTAATTATCATATTATCTACAACCAATCTTTTAAAAAAGTGTATCTAAGTAATATACAAGTCATTCACAAAGTATATTTGCACGTTTCATTAAAGTCCACTGCAAAAACACACTACTATTAATTCATATCTTAGATTTTCCTTATCTATTTCAGTGGTTTATGTTTTTTTCATTGAGCACTGAGGGAAAAAAAAGAGACCATGATTCTTATTGAAAGTACATACCTATCTCTTGATCAGGTGGCTCAATGCTATAACCATAGCCCGCAAATGTTCTAACAGCTTCACGGAGGCTATCTCTGTTTGATTTTTTAGTACGTTCATCTAATAAAGCATATGGCACTAGCCGAGGGTTACGTTTGTTCTTAAGATCCTAAAAGGGTATAAAAAAGAACAAGAAAACTGTATTTAAACATCACAAAGATTTTATATAATGAGACTGTATTCTGAAAGAATGTTAAGATTACAGGAGAGAAACAATATTGATAAAGAACAGTTCCATGAATGCAAGTCCCATTGTCAATAATATTAAAAACCTAAAGATAAGAATGAAAGAGAAGTATGGAAATATGTTCTTACACATCCTGCAGCTGCAGCTATGCAGGTCTGAGAATCTACTCAGGCTTGCATGGGTAACTCTTCTTTTCCTGCTTCCCACCCCCTCTAACTTTTCCAGACATTATATAACATTCAGTATTTATCCTCTCATTTAACACTCCCAACTGATGTCATAGAAAACAAAATCTCACACTTTTAACTTATTCCAGATGCATCTAAAGAAGTCTTACCTGCTGAATGCCATAGGTCCATCCTTGTTTTATTCTGTCTTTGGCCCAGACATTATGTGCATTTTCTGCTAGTTTGTCAACCAGAAATTCTTGAGAAGGTAGCAATTTCACTTCAGAAAGATCAAGAGGGGCAGGTTTATATCCATTTGACATCATATAACTGTAAATCAAAAAGGGAAATCAGAAAGTAAAGATACCCCAACTGGTGGTATTTGAAGTTTTTTATGTGGCATTCATAGGGTGGCATTCACTTTCTCTCTCCATTTTTCAATCCTCTATTCTCCCATTTCTTTGCAAAAATCCTGCATTTCATTTCTTCGTTGGCTACAATATAAACTGTATTCTAGCCAAGTCTCATTTTCCACCTATGTGCACCCTGTATAATTAAATGTGACCCAGATCCATATGTGAATCTCTAAATAGTTGCCAAGAAAAAAACAAATTGTTATTAAATGAGTAGTCTATTTTTTTTTTTTATATTTGTTGTGATAAATAACAAAAGAATTTTGCTTTCGCTAAAAGTAATTAAACAATTACTTTAATTGAGTTTGGCTAAAGCTGTTATTAAAAATTAGTGTTGTTAAAATTATAACAGTGAAGCAAGCCTTTTTTGATCACAAGTTAGGCATATGGTTGGGCACTGTGTGGAGCTGGGCAAGCAAAAGGATGGGGGGGTGGTCTGTGGTTAGGTATCATGTAAAGAGGAATGGAAGCCAGCAGAAAAAGGGTTAAGTGAAGCAGTGGAAAAGTGCAGGGAGAGGCAGCCCTGAAGAAACCAAGAAGTAACAGTGCAGGTACAAAAAGGAGGACTGGAACTATAAAACGAGGCCCCTTCTGGGGCAGGGCACGCCATTGTGCCCAGCGCTGTATTCTTTGCTCCACTGACTTTGTTCCCAATAAAACTTTTTTTATATATATACGTGGGCTTGTTTCTCACATTTGTCATTTAAGACTTTCACATAATTTCTATTTCAAAGATCTGCATGATGACTTCTTATGAAAGTATTTTTTATGCATTATTAAATATGATATTATTTTATATACTAGTCTGTAAGGATTGCATTACCATGTTTCCAACAGAAGAAAACATATTTCAACTACTGTTCTTCCCACTTTTTCACTGAATAATAAATTTAGTAGTTTTTTAGTAGTAGGTATTGCCCCCTGCAACCATTCCACACAGTATAAAGACTACTCTGCTGTTTCAGACATATGCAGACTCTCTTGCTCAAATCAGACCATTTCCATTTGTTAGAATGATCCATGTAGGCAGTTGATATTTTAACAAGAGTCAGAAACTAAGATTTATTTGTTCTGTTATAGAAGACAATAGAATCAAAACAGTATTATTATAGATTGCCTGAAGTATGAACCTTGGGAATGGCTTTTCTTCTTTTTTTTTTTAATTAACACCATCAACTGGATCAAGATTATGAATTCCCATGTAAAACTTTATTTTACTGCTCTCTTTAAAAACTTAATTTTGTTTCTCATGGATAAAGCTGTTTCAGGAAAAAAGACATCTTGCGGGTTGATAAACTGATGTGAAATGGTAAGTAACCAAACTACTGTTTCTGTCTTCAAATTCTGTTGCAGGACGGGGCTTTAATCTGTCCCAGGAAGACTACAGAATCCCCACAGACAAGGCTGAAATAGATATGTAATCCTTGATTAATCTTCACCACTTTTAGGTTGATTACTACCGATGACTTAAAGATGTCTAAATAAAAAAAGATTATTCAACTACTTTAGTTCCTACTGTCATAGTTTAGCTACCAAATAAAACTTAAAGCAAAAACCAGATTGTATTTTATACAATAACCTGCATATGTACACTTCCTAGAAATGTGCATTCTAAGAACAGTAAGTTTCATTTTTTTTTTATCTTCTTTAAAGAAATGCATTCATAATGTCTCTGGAAATGTGTGCATGTTGAAAAAACATTTTCTTGGAGGGGAAGGAAGGAGAGGTGCAAATCAAAACAGGAGTTATAGGAAAACAGTATATCCTCTTTCAAGTAGATCAATTTACCATCATATACCATTCTTTGCTATGTGACAGAAAAGCATTTCAATGTTGTTTTTAACTCTGGTATATCTATTCAAAGATCATGTAACACAGATATAATTGCATGTGGTTTAAGTATGCGACAATTTGTGTTCCTGTGAGTCACTCCATAAGGTGATGTAATGCAGCAGTATTCAGCGTCAACCATCATCACAGGCAAGGTAACCGACCAACAATGTGCTATGCCTGTATCAGGTATGGGGTTCACAGCAAGCATTTTTTAAGTGACCTTAGAGTATTTTTTGTTTACTCTGTAGTTGCAAATAACATATAATAGTTACCATAAAGTACATACTTTTTAGGAAGTTTGACTTTTTTAAGATCTTCCTCAGCTGCTGGATGAGCATGAACAATGTGACATCCAAGGGCCAAAAGGGTTCTGCCAACATAAAAAAATGGCAGTAGTGAAACACGTTATAGTGCTCACCCATTTTATAAATTTCTTTTGGTTTTAGTATAAATATGCAGAACTAATGATATCTAAAAACCAGAAAAGTCATTCAAAATAATGGAACTTCAAAACCCAAATATTTTAACTTCTCAAAAACAATAAACAAAACCTTCAAAGTCTAAAAAGGTATAAATCTGTGCTTGAAAGTTATGCCACTCTATTAAAACCAACAGGATTTGGTGTTGTTTTTCCCTTTGTATCTTTGTAGAGAAAGGATTTTTTTAAATAGCTCTGAATGTGTTCCTGGAACTTCTAGAAAATTTAGCAGAACACACTTTGAATGAGATATTCTAATACTTTTATATCTTACAATATTATAAAATGCTTGAATTAACAAAAAAAACAACAAAACAAAACAAAACAAAAAAACCCACAACAAATCCCCTTTTTTTTTTTTTTAATTTTTATTTTAAAGCTCACTTGAGGGTTTCAGTTGACATCTGTAGATTATAATTCTTCTCTGTCTCGGGTAATTTTGAGAATTCCACAAGACAAGGATGATGCCTTTTATTATCATCCCGTATCTGTAACAAAGCAACAGAAAAAAGTACTTGCCTGATACCAGATTCAAGCTAGACTCAGAGTCAAAGAAAAAAAAAAACCAATAAATTCTTTGCAACAATGAAGACATTGTAAGCAATGCTATTTATCTTTGCTCAATGACAGTTACTCATCACTATATAAATTAATTTTCCCATGATTCATTTACAATGCACACTGTAAGTACTCCTCCATAACCAACAAAATCAGAAAAAATCTAGCTATTTCATGTGTTCTGCATAAATACATGAAACATAAGACAGCAAGCCTGTAAACTCAATGAAAATTTCTGCTGAATGCCTGAGCAATATATGCTCGATAGAGCAGACTGATTTATTATACACATTCTGATTTAAAAACCTTAAAGCATCAGTTGATAAAGTTTTCCAAATTCTACTAGATAAAGTAGAGCATTCTTTTTCTGACAAACACAAGTCTTCAAATGCTTAACTGACTCTTAATTAAATAAGCTTTCACTCAATGCCAAGTGCTTCTATTCTGATGGCAGCTAAGAGTCATACACAAAAACATTTTTCAATTGCCAAAGCTGAGAAACATTAAAAAGGTTAGTAAAGCTCAGAATTTCAATAGCAATGACATTGTAGCAAAGAGTATGATAGAGTTATTGAAGAAAAAGTTAAATCAAATCCATAAGTAAAATCAGCAGAAGAGAAGAAAAAAAATTGTTCTAAGGTAGGATACAGTTGTGATGGGCACATGAAGGACTACTCCAGTAAATCTGAATTTGAAAATAAGCAAGATGAAAATCTAAATTCAAGACAAAAACCAGACTCTTGAATTTTATATTACTGGGGGAAGATATCAATTTTAATATAATTGTTGAATATAATATTATTGGCCTACCCTTTTTAGCTGTTTTTCATTTGGTGACATCCATTGGGTAGAGAATGTCTTCTCATATGCATTTAAGTAATGTTGACCAGATGGCCTTACTTTCATCAAGTTGTTAGGTTATACCACATTAGAAGGGATGATTATAATGATAAGTCTTAACTGTAACTAATTAAATAAAAAACCTGAGCTTTGAGGAATTTGAATGTTTACAGAAGTCACCATAACCCTGTCTCCATTCTCAAGGGAAGCAAATTTCCACAATGGACTTTTTGCTTGTTATCTCTTTGATCCCCAACACTAGAGTAACCACAGTTACTTGACGGGTTACTCACTATTGGTATGATTTTCAGTAGAATTTCATCTAGGTATAGCTAGTATGTTTCTCAATTAAGAAATCTTTTCAACTGGTTAATTACCTATAATGCTAAATTATGTATGTTATTTATATTCCAAATTTTCTTTCTAATCACTAGTTAATATCATTGTCTCCTGCCAGCTTACATGTTCATCTATTATTAGTAATGTACAGACTACCATTAAATACTCTGTTCAACTTCCAAGTCCAGGTTTTCTGGCAGGAGACTTAACCTAGTACCGGTGACTGTACCCAGATAGGTCACTCAAAACATACCTTGCCATATGTCCAGCCCAGTTCTATTTTATTCATTCCCCACAGCTCATGGATATTTTCAGCTAGTTTGTCCCTGATCTTTTCAAGATGAAAAGGAAGAGCAATCTAAGAAAAGAGCATACCAATTCCACATATCAGAAGAGATTCCAGTTATCACACTTTGTAGATCCGAGATCATCTAGTTCAGTTAAATACACCACAACACACAAATAATGAATTCCTAAGAAAGGGGGCAAGCTAGCTTAGTTTTTATAGTGTGAATTTAAATTTTGTTAAGACATATTTTACAATCCCATTATTGCATACTTGACATACCTGACTGGTGTCTATTGGACAAGGGATAAAGGAAGCTTGGGAGAGGAATTGTGTTGTCCCCAGCAAATCCCTCACTCCATCAGAGTCTCTCTTATATTCTTTCACTGGTTCAAGTTTCATCTTCTCTTTTGGAAGCAATGCTTCATAACAGGGAGCATAGCCAGATGGAGGAAGAAATTTAAACTCTCCGTGACGTCCACCCAGTAAGAAACGAACTCTGTGCAATTTTCAATGAAGAAATTATACTCTTAAATAGTCAGCATACACTAACATGATAAATAATTAATTTAGAAACTTAAACATCTCTCTGAATAACATTTACAAAAATGCAGGTGTATTTCATGTTTTGATAAACACCAAAGGGTTACCAAGCATTCATACTAGCAGATACTGTCAACACCACCATCACCTATCCACTATTTTTTTAAAAATTTGTTTTTGAAAAAACCAAAATTATTATTCAAAGCAGTAGCGTATTTAAAAAAAAAAAATCCTACTTAAAATCAAATGGCTGTAAACTGTGAAATTTTTAATGCATTTAAATTATTTGAAAACACAAATCTAATTTAAGTTGGACCATCACTCTAAAAATTCCCATAGTAACTATTTATATACCACTTAAAAGTTTTAAAGTAACTTTCTCAGTGCTCTCACACAGGCAGTTGGCAATTGAGGAAAAAAACCAGAGGATATGGTGAAAAAAACCCACACTATAATCATAATACATAAATCAAGAAAATAAAATTATAAAAAATACTACAACTGAGTTTCAGAAGCATAACTGAGATTCCTATTAAAACCCTAAAGTTTTCTGGTTTTCCTTAGATATATAATTTTCATATAAATTCAACAGCATACCAGGAAAAACAACAAAGACAAAAAAATATCTAATGTCACACATTGGTCCTCATGTAGGCAAACTCCAGAGGTGACCAACCACAGAAAAGTAAAAACCATTTTTATCTCTAGAAAATATCCAATACATTTCTTGTGATGGGGTAACCAGAATAAGCCTGTACCACTTTTTACTCGCACTTCTAGAATAAGCCTGTACCACTTTTTACTCGCACTTCTAGAAATACTATCAGATCAACGTATTTCATTGACAGTAAGAGATATTAATAATATATAAAGAGAAGAAAAATTAAGACACACAAGTTTTCCCAAACAGGATGTACATAAGCACAAGTCACAAATATCTGAAACAGTTCAACGTCAACAAGAAGTGCAATGTTATTGATTACTTCTATTAAGTTTGAACTTTCTAATTTAATTTTTTAAATACTTTGTTTAAAATATTTGAATGATTCCAAGGCAGCTAAATATTTGAGATGATGACTTTGAGCTTAGACCTCTCTATCGCAAACCCCAACACAGATCAAAACACTTTAAAAATAAAAAGGTCAATTATACGTTAAGACCTAGAAGTCCAACTTCCTAAATAGACAAAAGTCAAAGAAAGAATCAAAATGAACAGTCTCATGCAATTCTTCCCTTGCTGACCACACCCTAGTAAATAGGTCCTTGTTTCCCGAAAACTTGGTCAATTTTTCTGAGTTGTAACAAACCTTTAAATCTCACCTGATCTTTATGATATTCTCATTCCTTCAGAAGCCTGTTTTCTCCCTGCTCTTCGCTGCAGTATCTAAGCCTCCACACAGGTTGTATCCTCCTAATGCTGCACACTCTCTTTTAAAAACCTGGACACTCCAAGAAGCTTTGTCTGCTTCTCTCATTTTAAATGAAATGTACAGATCTTTGTATTTGAAAAACTTGTTTTAATTTGACCTTAAGCTTTAAAAAAAAATCCTCCTGAAAATCAAATAAAAAGCAATGTAACTCCTAAAAGGCAGCTAGAAATAGTTAAACAGATTGATGTAGGTTAATTACTACTCCTTTTGCTTAATTTTGGAGTTGGGCTGTACATAGGCAACTGCACGTACCATTCTAGCAATCTGCTAGCAGTTCTACTTAGTTTCTGTAGCCTTAATTACAAGACTATGCTAAATAAGCTTTTGCTTACTACAAAGGCTGTTTGTGAAAGACAAGACCCCCATGATAACAGTATTTAATGTACCTCATATTTAATTACTAAAAGCACCAGGCATTTACTTTTAAGATGTTGACCTTTCATGTCAACATATCCAGACCCCTAATTTTCCTAAAAGCATGTTGGATGGCTTATTTAAAGTTAATCTCATATTACATTTCTTTATCCCTATGTTTAAATACTTTTAAAGAAGAGGTTAAATAAATCTGAATAGAAGAAAAGAAAATAAATACTTAATACATAGCTGCTGTTTAAATTCTTTGATTATTTGAATGGCCATATTGTAGTAACACAAGCAGAGCTCATAGTATCACTGGTAGAAGGAGAAAAAAAAATGATAGGGAGATAACGTACAGTAAAAAACAAAGTGAGAGACAGTGTGGGTAAGCAGGTGCTGACAAAGGTTTAGAGAGGAAAAACTGATGATGGAATTGTGAAGCAGACTGAGAATCACAGACTAAGAAAGACACAGCAGAGGAAAAGCAGATAAACCACAACAGAAGTAGAAACATGAGTCTGTGCCCAATGCAGAACACTCCTCTACTTATGAACTCAGGATTCCCATGTAGTAACATTTCTTGGATATTAACACGACACAGAAGTTGACATGTAACCTGCTACTGCCATCAACTGCTATTAACTACCAGGGAAAATACTCTCACAAAGTACACAAACAACATCAAATAAGAATGAAGAAAAATAATTATACCAGTTTAGGCAGATTTCTTAAAGAAAAAGTAAGAAACATTTTCAAAAGCTCTTATACTAATGCAGCTACATAGCAGGGTTGCTCCCAGAGAATAAATGAAAATTCATTAAGGCCTTCCCAGGCCTCCTTTATTCTGTTTGGTATCTTAGTATTCTCACCTGGGAGGTTCTCTTAAGTGTGAGATGCTCAAAATATTTATGTATTGATCACAGAAGGAAAAGCACACAGAGAACTATTTATCTGATTTGCTTCACGTTAGAGAAACAAAGATTTATTTTTTCTTAATTGTTATATGTATGGGCCATTTATAACCTGAGCTTGCTTTCCGTTATGAAAACTATATACTGTCTGTTCTGGCCATACTGAACCTTAATTTCTTAAAAATTACCATGTATAAGAGAAACTCTCCTTTAAATAAAAGCCAGCCTTTTGCATCTTTTCACTCCTTCACCACAATCTTTTACTCCACTCATTATTTCTACTAAGTTTGGGCAGTTTCTGACAGCTATTGACATCTAAACAATTAGCATTTTTTCATAGTGAAAAATTTTCATAACTTATCTATATCTTATGCAGAAATCCTGCTCAGCCTACAAAAGACAGAAAAATCCCAACCTTTCTTACTGAAGAATTCTCCTTAATTATCTTTATGTCTTTCCATTCTAAAATTGTTGCCTGTCAATACCAGCAGTAAAGATGCTCTAAAATGAACTGAACAGAAATTGTTGCAAGAGCTAATCTTTTGTTGTTGTGTCAGCTTTGTAATGTTAACACAAGTATTTTGGCCATCTAAGTAGACTGACATTTGCAGATTTTCTAAATGAATTTAAGGTAGAATAACACTAGAAACCTGAAAATGGTAAGCTTGAATGTCAGTATTTTTTGCTACAACCAGTAAGAAATGGGCAATATTAGTAACGACATTCTAAAACTGCTTCTCATCAGTTCTTTGTGTTTCCTACTGTGAATATAGTATCAGTTTTCATGATAATTTAGTTTTTTTATTTCCTGCTGAGAAAGCCAGTGAGAATTTTAATTAGTGCCAAATGTGGTGCTATGTTTCTAAGGTGCTTTTTTTTTTAAATGATAATTGGAATGAGACAAAATTAATTTCCCCTAGGTCATCAAATGCCCATAAAATAATAATTTTCAGACACCGTGACTTGGTCAAATTGCTAACAGGCTCACATTCCACCCTTAAGTGAAATCATCTTTAAACTAATCAGTACTTTCTTGCATCCCACCCAGCTGCTATTTGGGCAGAACCAAAACAACAAAACAGAACAAATCATACATTAATTTGGACAATACTTTGTGTGACAAGACAGCAAAGAAACCAACAATTAAAATTAAGTTGTACTTACTTTACACCTGCTGATAAGCTTACAACAGGGAAGAAAAACCCTTCTGTACTGAAGTTCTCAAACATTCCTTGTACAGGCTGTCCATTGATACGGAATGAAATGCTGGGTACACCTAAATCCAAGCAGCAGCTAACCACATCATCAGATGCTAATAAATGCTGATTGACAGATGCTACAGCTCTGGGTACTCGACCTAAGATAAAAGTATTCAGCAATCAGAAGCTTTAAGCAGACTCTCACAGGTTTAAAAATGAAGTTATTTCCTTGAAAACACCATCAAGTTTTTTGTTTGTAGTCATGAAGACATGGATCTTGCCTTCATTTGTTTTATGAACAATTCTGCTTTTAGAGACAGTGAGTCAACATTCTTCAAACTGACATGTGGCAGAAAAGTGCATAAACTGAACAGATCACTTCAGACCCCTGACACTGTCCATAAGACAGAACATGCTCAGCTGAAATCACACAAGTTCACACTAGCCTGATGCAAGAGTTCTGAGGCACAGTAAATTACGCCCTCTTTATAAAGCTAACACTGATATATCCAATTTTCTTTTTCTTTAGTTGTTTGTGAAATACCAGATTCACATATCTGTGAATATTAATTGGTGAGGCACTGGCCCAGGGTGCCCAGAGCAGCTGTGGCTGCCCCCTCCCTGGAAGGGTTCAAGGCCAGGTTGGACGGGGCTGGGAGCACCCTGGGCTGGGGGAAGGGGTCCCTGCCCGGGGCAGGGGGGTGGGAACTAGATGGTCTTTAAAGGTCCCTTTCAACCTAAGCCAGTCTATAAATTCTACTGGAGCTGTGATTTTGACCAATATCTAGGTGTACAGTACCAAGAGGTAGAGTGGTATACTGAGTTATCAAAAAATGGATCAAGAATTCAATGGGCCAGGTTTTAACAACTGCAGCCATACACTAAACAGAAGGAGCTTCATTTTCCCTACCTGGGAAGGTGGAATCTTAGAGCCATGCACAGGACTCACCAACTATAGTAACAATTAACTGAAGATAAGATATCTTAAGTAAACTAACCATACACATTTATAGATAACTGCAGTTTTTCAAACGTACTTGAGTAGCTGAGTATAATTTTAGCTAAGGAATACATCTTCAGAACTCTTTTCAAAACATTCCCCTTGAAAACATTTTATTTTTCCAGCTAAATTTTCCCTTACTGCAGGAGATAAGATTTAAGAGTCTTTCAAGCACTGTATTTCTGAGGTTCAACTAGTGTTCCATTTTGTATTTATGATTTATTCAGTCATTTATAATGGAGTATGTTACAGAAGTCTCTGAACTTACTCCCCAAAACCATTATTTCTGTCATTTGAGATTTGTGCAGTAGTGCTGAAAAAAAAAATTAATTATGTATGCGTGCACATACACAGATATTTTATATACAAAACCCTATACTAGAACAATGCTAATATAATTGAAAAGTCAAACACACCCAAATTAGGCAATGTTAGAAGGCCATAAAATCAAAGTCAGCGTATTTATGTACACAGTATTTACAACAAATCTTTTAATTGCATAGCACCACACTATTCTTTTCTAAGGAATTAAAAACTACTCTGCTGTATATAGCATTTCAAGGCACTAAGAAATATGGGGAAGTGAATGATTTTGACTACATGCCTTGAATAGCACACACTAAATAAAGCACAAGCTACAATTTGAACAAGCTAAAAAATAACTATCATTTACTGTGTATGCAAGAGAGAACCGGAAGGAAAAATAACATGCTATACACACAAGGACTGAAATGTCTTTTTTTCCCCCCAAACCTCTGAATGCTCATGGATGGCTACACACTTGAGAAACAAAACTATGAAATTAAGACAGATCTCTAGAGTGTGCTAATACTGAAGTTTTTTCTAAGTCTTTTGAACAAATTTTAAAAGACTTCTACAAGAAACATACGATGTTAAATACCTGGTGAAACAAATTGTTACAAATGTCCTGCACAACAAAATGTTACATTCCCAACTCAGTGTTTGAACATTTCAGAGAAAAGGTGGCTAGAATTGCCTAACCTTGGAAAAAAATGCCCACATCTCATTCTGGAAAATTAAATCAGTTTTCAGCTCAATTCTATCTTGAGGCAGAGACGCAGCCAATAAAATTTGTTCTCAAACAATTTATGAATACCAAAGTATAAACCAGAGAAAAAACAATATTAATAAAAGGTGATCTTCCAGTTTCATTTATATTCTTAACAAAATCTTCTTTATGAATGCAAGACTTTTACCAATTAAGATCGATTGTTAAATATTTTGTTACAAAATCTAATTGCCAGAGCTCTGCTTTAAATATTTAAGAAAGCAAAACCAACCATCAGCATTTCCTGTGTTGCCATTTGATTCTTACAATTAGCCAATAGCATTTTGCTAGTTGTTTCTATAGGAATGTACATTGATATGGTCAAAAGCTATTCTGCTGCGACAATCTGTCTGTTTATAAAAAGTATATTCTAGTTCCTTTGCCAGGATATAGTATTGGGAAAGGGATAACCACACAATAAAGCAACAGACTTGCTCATAGCTCCAAAGTCCCCTTCCAACTGACTATGCACCCCCCTCCAAAGCATCCTAATCAGATTCTTCTGTTTTCTCCTTTTTCCTCAGTGGTTAGTCTCTATTATAACACACTCATTATTACAAAAATTATTTAAACTGCAACACTTCAGATGAGCCCACCTGTAAACTCCTTGTACTCTTCTAGAGCTCTTACTTAAATCTACCTGACTGCATGGGCGGTGACTTCCACTTTTTCGTTAACTCAGCCCACTAACATCTTCAATTTACTTGAAAAAGAATGGCTAGTAAGACCACAGGTTTACCTTCATTGATCCTTAAGTGACCACAAAATGTTCATTTGCTGGCATCCATTAACTACTTTATAAACTGCAAGTGTAACCACTTCACTGAAATACCATTTGAGAGTGTCCTAGATAACTACACACATTAAGAAGCATTTCTAGAAAAGCTCTATTTTATTCTACTAAGCCTATTTTAGATAATAATATGAAAAAATAGTTTTTCAAACAGCATAGTAACTACAGGTTTTCAGTTTGATATTTCACTACAGAGATTTCTGTTCTAAAAATAACTGAAGTTGGTAATAGTGTAGTAGTTCTTATTTCTAATTGCCAAAATTATCTTTCATTAAACTATTTATCAAAATTTAAATTCAATTTATTAAATGTATTAATAGATGTGAGAATAATAATGTCATTTTAATTCAACTGTAGATACAAAGTGAAAGATTAATGCAAATGTAGATCCATATACAATTAATTCATCTGAGATCAATACATGCATTTATTTTGAACAGATAGACCTAAGCCAATATCGATCAAGATCTGGAAAATCCTATTTTGATCAAAATTGTGAAAATAGAAGCTATTTGCTAAAAAGCCTAACTGGTATAATTGAATATTGACTAAAATCTCAGACAAGAAGTCTGATCTGAAATTCTAAACAAATTCATGGTATCCTGGAGTTCTGAATATAGCTCACTATGAAATAACATGCTATACACACAGGTACTGAAGATAAAGGTAAGTAACTCCTAAGTGTAAGGATAAGTGGAAGTGAACAAAGTACTTACCAGACCACAGATGAAGGCCATCAAAACCATAAGAGTACAGGTCATCACCAACACCATTGCCTCCCCATCCTTCCCCACCCCCAGGATAGGGGGCATAACCTGAAGTAGAGGCCCATCCAACTCGTAAATGGGTGGGTTCTGCCGTCAAGAATGGATCAACGTGATCAATTATTAATTCAAAGTACCACTTCTTGTATTGTGCAGAGCCCTCAGCAACACCCAAAAATATGTTTGGCCTTATGCTAAGGAAGAAAATGTAATCTAGTTAGAACAGAAAATGTGACATATGAATTATATTGCTGTATAACAGCCAAATTCACTTTGCAAATACGGCAAGAGTGTAGATGTCCACATTTTGCTTATAATAATTAAAATAGTGACCAATTTTATGACTTTATAAAGCTGTTGTAGAATCATCTTGTAAGGTATAGGTTCCATGTTTTGAAAAACCTAGAGGAATAACAAGATTATTTCCTAAAATCAAATCCCTCTTAAAACACACAAGTACTTCACAGTATGTTTATATACTCCATAATAATTATTAGGTAAGGCATGTTCTGTTTTGAGTGAGAAACAAGCAACTTTCATCTTTACATTTCAGAACAGATCTTATTGTTAGCGATTTCTATTTGAACACAGTTTCCATTACAATTCCCATATTGTTTGTAAAAATAGGTTTTGCAGAAGTTTATATATAAACACTTCCTAAAGTGTGTGTCTTAATATTCACAACTGTGGAACATCTCTTAGGTTGCAGTATTTTCTTAAATTAATTATTGAAGACATGTAAGTTGCATTTTTTCTAATATAACAATAAAACATGTCACTGTACCTTGTCACATCATTAATCAAACGTGTTTGCAAGAGTAAATCTCTTCTAGGCAGTAGATTGTCACAGATCAAATTTTGATTAGCACGAACTGCAACTCCATTACAGACACAAAGAGAGCAAAGCACATCGAGAACCTTAAAAAAAAATCAGAAGAAAGTTGGGTAAAGGCAGCTGCATATACTATCATTCAGTTGTTAGCTTAATTTACATTCAGATGAGACCTAAAGGATGGAATATAATACACATTATTGTTATTGTTTCCCAAATACTTTTCACATATATGGACCAAGTGTAGTCTGTACTGATAGAGGATATCAAACATTCATGGAACACAAATTCAGAACACAGGGTTTGCAAAATGCCTCAGAAAGTCTTCCTTTGAGATTCTTTTTCTCATTTCAATTAGAAAAAAAGCAAAGCTAGAATGGCTGTATGTCAACTCCTTACATTTTTTTTAAAATTCAATCTCATTAAAAATTTGAAATGTAAAAGAAACTCTGTAAGAAATTTACAGCAGCCCAAAAGACTTTCTGAGCAGAATTAGTGGACAATTTTCAACTGCAGTTCTCAGACTGATTATGAACCTGTTCTGAAAACATGTTTTCAATATGAGAAGTAATACATTCATTTTTAAAATTAAAAAAATTTAAAAGAAACCACTATAAGGCAAAACACAGTTTCAGAAAGACCTTATTCTAAAATTTTAGCATTTTTTTTGTCACAGTCTGAAAAGTGAAAGAGATTTACATAATTCTCTCACAAATGACTGGAACAGAAGGTTTTGGAAGAGAACACAGTAACATAGTGTTGTTTAATGCTGAGGGACAAAGCTGTATACTTTTACAAAAACCAGAGAAGCTTAAAGATGTGCCTGAGCTCTGACAAGCAACCATTGAGCAATGAGCCCAAATGATCTAAACTCTTACAGACCATCTCCAAGACAAAGAACCACCTTCACATTGCCGATTACCATTTTGGAAAGTGTTGTACAACACAAGGAGCAGCAGAACAGAACATGTATTTTATCCACTCCTGTTCTCTGCCCAGAGGAGTAGCACAAAACCATCCTCAACAGCAGTTTAAACTACTATATTGTGAATTTTGCTATGTCCTGGCCCATGCATTTTTCTTTCTAACATCTCTGTTATTGGGCAGAAACCTCTAGCAGAAGGATAGAGGTAAAAACTTAAATAACCACAGAAACTCTGACAGGCACTCAGCTGTATGTGCCTTAATAAACACTAATGATTATCAGTAACTCAGAATTTACGTATCAACTGTTTAAATAATCTCTATACATTCGCTGATCATATTTCTGATGCAAGGCTTTTCATTTAAAAAAATCTTTCAAGTCAATAATTTCCAAGACAGTTTTGGTTACTAATATTACTGTTTCTTATTTCCTAAATCACAACGGGATTGCTAATCTATCAGAAGAACAAGATGTATTGTTTCCGGAGTAACAAATAAATTCATTACTTCACATTACTCCATTACTTACTGATGTTTAGTCAAAGACATTACAAATGGAAATCTGCAAATCTATTAAACAGTCTAATTCTGGTCCTGTATACAACATTTTCCTTTTCTGCTTTAAGTTCTCTCTATGAGGTTCAACATTAAGATGCTCCAACTGAAAGGTTCTCTTTGCACGTGACTGGCACAGCACAATAACCTCGCTAACAGCTAAAAATAGTAAGCTAAACTTACCACTGTAATTTTAACTTTTTCCTTATGCCTACTTTTATCAGTTCATGCTTAAAAATACTTCTCTCATTTTCCGTATCTGTAGTTGGTTACGTTCTCCACAACACCTTCTCCTATAAATCAGTAATTTCATCTGACTAAAACTTTCTTTGTTCTTCCTCCAGGTTATCAGTCTTTCAAGTAATATTTTAATTGAAGAAGGAAACTCGCATCAGAAAATCACACATAGAACTATATCCTCTGTGTTGTGATGTCATCCTGATCACAGCCAGAAACTGTGTTCACCACCTTCTATCATAATAAATTGCACATTGATGTCTAAATTAACTTCCACCATTATTTCTTCTGGTATAACTCAGGGTTCTTTTCTTTCTTCTGAACACCTGTGTTTTCAGATATTTGGATTATTTTTCTGATTTCTTGTTTTATTTTGCTCTTTTCTGCTACCATTATTATTACTCAAGTTAGGAATGACTTGACAGGATTTAGTTCTGTCTTTCTGCAGATACAATGGTAGTTCACTGATTCTGCCGAGCCCTACATCACAAAGCAAGCTACTCCGTCCATGTGTTTACAGCCACCTGAACGCATCATTTTCTCAGCAAATCCAGAGTTCTGACTGGTTTTTTCTTAACTATTTGCTTGTCCTACATGTTTGATGCATTTGAAACTGAAAATTAATTATATATTAAACTTTATTTAATCTCAACAAAACAATTTTGCAATGTACTTCAAGGTTGTTTTATACCTCTAAAGGTACTAAAATCATGTATTTCCATGTAGACATTTCTCTGGTTTTTCTTTCCACAAATCATTGTAAGATTATCAATACATCCTTAGTTTTTCCAAACACACCTTGTAATTGCGCCCATGTTTATCCAACAATGAAATAATGGATTTGATGTGCTCCTCAGCTATTATATTTAAAGCTTCTGGGCTTTCAATCAAGATGCAGTGCAACACTTCCAAGATACCTGTATGAAGGCCACAGAAATAATATTGTCACTAAATCGCCTGAGCAACTGAACACAGTCTAAAAACTCAGTAAATAACAGAGTATCTGAAGAGATGCTATCTTTTCTCCAGCCGAAGAGAATTAAAACACTTTTAAAGAGTATTAGTATGACCGGGACGTGAACCACATTATACATAAATACATTATGAAGGTGTGAATTTTTGATTTCTTCTGAAAATAGCGACAATTTTAAAACCATTTGAGAAAAATGCAGGTTTAGCTCCTTCTTTTCAGTGGGAGAGATGAAAGGTTTTAGCAGGGAGCACTGTATAGTATTTTGATATTTTGTTGAACACCCCATAGAAAAAAAAACACAAACAAAAACAAACTTCTCTATATATACGTGTTATTTGTATTTGTGTCCACAAACAACTCTGGTGTTATTTAACAGCAATGGCACAGTAGTCTTGATACTGTCTGACCCAATCCATTAATTCACCAAAGTCACGTGCAACACTGTCTGGATGTGGTATTGCACATACCAAGTGTATGAACAAAAAAAATGTGATTAAATGTAATACTTTCCTCAATTTAAAAAAAAAAAAAAAAAAAAAAAGGCAGTGTATTTGTTTTCCAATGCATGTTTTTTTCACAGAAAACTCCTCTGACATTTATAACGTAAGACAGCTGTGTATGGCGTATTGGTAGTTAATTTACATTGATAAAAGTGGGTCTCACCTGAGGAAGATTCTACTCTGTCCAATTTGCTTATTAGCCAATCGAGGTTACTGGAAAACTGAGTACAATTATTTCTGTTGCCACGGATGAGAGCAGCTGGAAAAAAACCAGAAGGTATAATTTTATAACAGATTTTTTTTTTTTTAACTCACTAATGTTAATTGTATATATTTTAACACAAATTTTATAACAACTTCACAAAATAATAAACAGACAAATCCTAAGTACATATACATATGATAATAAGGAATTGAGATTTTCATTAATTGGAATATCAGCAACTGACATAACTTCTAAAGAACATGTAGTTTTTGAAGTTAATGGGGTCTACTGGATAAACAAGAACTTCAGCAAAAAACTATCTTACTTATGTTTTATTTTAGGGTTAAATTTAAATAGAAATTATCCACCATCCTTGTTTTATGCAAATATCAAGCACTGTCATGCTCAAGATGCTGAACAACTTTTTCTATTTCCTCCTACCAATGAGTAGGAAGATCATATGCAGAAGTTTAAGCTCAAGTGCAGGTTGGGTGTATTGCTCTTTACATTCTGATTAAAACATGTTATAGAATGGATAGCTTTTAGTCTTCAGCAGTGCAGAACACATTGTTATTTGACTGCACTTCAAAAATTCACCAGCATTCAAATATTTTGAGCAATACTGATTTTTTTCTTTCAGAAGTTATTACTGATCATAGAAAAAAAAAATGCCTTTTGTATACAATTGTCAAGGATTTTTATTATGAAGCATTAACTTAATATTATTACATGAGAATGAATGTGTTCAAGATGTACCTGCAAAAGAAAATCAAGACAAAATCTGAAAAGGCCTACATAGCACTAAAGAGTTCTTTTTCATCCTGCTTTTCTTTAAACTTGTAAAACTAGTAAAATAAAGGCAATGACATCTCATTACTTTCTAAAGCAATGAGGAGACTTCACCAGAAATATCTGCATGTCTGTGCTACATGAATAACCTCACGCTTCAAAGTGCTCCCCCGGGTTTGTTTCATTCTTGTCCTGTCAACTTCCATATTTTACCATGGTTTGGAACCAACTTTCTTTGTAAAAATTAGAATGTACTTAAACTCCATCAAAAGATGAGATTCTCCTATATGAGAAATTACACAACGAAGGTATCAAATTAGTGATTTAAAGAAATACACACATACCTACTTCATACCTCCTCTATAATTTTGGCCATATTACAACACATAAGTTCAGTCTAGAAAGCATGGCATTGAAACTGAAAGGAATATTTTAATTTCTGTTTTATGTAATTATTTTTATTAAAATTAAATCTAAGCCTCAGGTGACAAACATGGATCCAGTAGACCTACAAGCTCTGACTATTACTTTTAGGCTTCTCTTCAGCTTCATATATAAAGACAGTTTTCCAGTTTTTCTAAGTTTTAAAATAATAATTCACACCTATTTGAATACCACAGGTATATTTAAATTAAAAAAAAAAAAAAAAAAAACAAACTACCACATTTGGCATGCTGCACCAATCTTTTTCCAAATAGATGAGATTTATTTTTCTGCTGTATCATTGCTCAGTGAACTGTTCTCTGTAATAAATATCAGTAAGTATATGTAAGAAATTCTGTAATTTACATGATAGAATGAATAACACACAAAGTATTCTTTGGTGGTGAAGCAACAAGCAGAATATAAAGAATACCTATCCTGTTTTTCTACATTAGTAGATTATTGAAGAACTTACCTAACAATTTGTAAAGGAGATTTAAAATTTCTTTCCATGCTGTACCATGATCTTCTCTTGCAATTCCTGCAAAATGAGCTGCGCTGTTGTAGTCATTTAAGCGATCAATGCAGTTCAAAACTAGTGCCAGCATTCCCTAAACACATATGACAGAGGAAAGCAAACTGTACATGAAAAAGTGTTTGTTGCCATTTTAAAAGATTTTTTCCTGTACACATTTAAAAGTTGAATCATCTTACATTAAAAAAAACAAAACAAAACAACATTGTGCTTACAAGATCTGAACATGTATTTTTCTGTATCAGAATCATCCATTTTAGAGAATGATGCCATACTGTTCCTTACTCAGCTAAGTGTTACAAAAAGTAACGAATAAATAAAGCTGACAATAATGGCTCTTATTTTTGTGAACAGACTCTTTTTTACATAAAACCTTCCTTACATAGGAAAACAACCTACACTTTAGATTTATATACAAAGGAATTTTTGTTGATTAAAAAAGGTAGAAATTTTGCTATCCAGTAAAATATCTGTAAATCAAACAAGTTCAAATACTAGAATAGATTTTTAACTTCAATTTGATTGGAGACTAAAATGATATTGAAAATTTGCAAGCAATCCAAACATGTCTAAGAAAACTGTAAAATAAATTTCCTATTTATACAGAAATGCAATTATTAAATTTTCAGAGAAGAGCAATTCTACAATTATGTTAATACATATCGTTCTCTAAACCCAGCATTCTTCCAGATTCTAGAGATAAAAAGTTCCTATTTCACAACCAGATGAACAGAAAAGACATCAGAAATACTACCTATCATTGATCCAGGTTTTATGATTCATTTGGGGTACTCAGGATGTGGAAAATCATAGAAAAATACATTTCTTGTCACAACCATGTCTTTTAAAAATGACATCTGTTTAAGATGCTCAGAAG
Organism: Tyto alba; assembly: GCF_018691265.1. Taxonomy (NCBI): domain Eukaryota; kingdom Metazoa; phylum Chordata; class Aves; order Strigiformes; family Tytonidae; genus Tyto; species Tyto alba. The sequence goes on from NW_024881280.1 coordinate 14,319,140, forward strand.
AATTAAGACCAAATTTTAGGAGAGAGTGCTAGTGGCTGGCCTGTGACAAGTGTGGAAGTGAAAAATATGTAACATCAAGTTTTCATATGGCATTACAGTATATTATACATGTATATATCAGTTATGGAACTTTACATTATAAATCATATATATGCATCTAGTTTATAATCTTTAGGACGTTCTCAATGTCTGTGACACAATACACTTAAAATTAATGTAACAATTTCTCTCTCCGTACCTCTTCTTTGAATAGATTTTGTCTGTTTTTGAGTGACCGAAGCTTGCTTTGCTTATCTTCATGTTCCAGGTCTTCTTCGGGAAGCTGGAAGTAAGTAATCAGGTCTTGCAGAGTCTGAGCCATCTCCTCAATAGGCAGGGCAGTGGGTGATAGTGTTCTGTTATTTACACTACAGAAAACAACAACGAGAAAGACTAGCACCATTATTCAATTTCTCACTGTAATTTACAGTATTAGGTAGCAGTCTATTTTTTGTTGGTATCTAAATCAAGTCTTGTTGTACGTGACATGTATATGAGTAACAGCTGATTTGAATTGCAAATCATTCAGACATCTATTGTTTGGGTGTCCAGCACTCAGAGCTTCCTGAAGTGGAATCATGTTTCCCTTTCTGCACCGATGTAAAGAGAGAGAAGAATTAAAAAAAATTTTTAAAATGAGCAGAAGAAACAATATAGGGCAGCAAAAAGATGAAACAGAGAAGAAAGATGTACTGAAGTCCTTTCATACAGTAATTGATTTTGTTTAGATACTTTAAATCCTATTTATGATATAGGCATATATGCAGATAGACTAAAGTAGTAGCAGTTACTGAGGCTGTACACTCCCAGTCTTCTAAAAAAAGAACAAAACAATAGTAGGTAACTATAACCATTAATAAGGTCTTCTGTATCAACTCTATACAGGAAATAAAGGAGGAGGGAATTTAAAAATATAAAGCATTTCAATGAATCTCAGTTGTCATTAAAATAATGTATCTTTTCTGTTGAAGCATTTGCTCAATCTTGGGTGACAACCCAAATTTTCAGGGTCTGACTCACTACTATAAATAGTATAATCTAGGAGGAGCTGACTGCTGGAAGAGGTGGCTCTGTTTTTATATCCTCAGCACAAGAAATACAAAGGAGTAGTGTAGTCCCTTGTGATACTGAAGAAGTAACGTTTTAAATGCAGTCTCATATGGTGGGTTCTGTGGAAGCAAATTTTTAACTCTTTTTTTTTTTTTTTTTTTTTTTTATTATTAGATAGTAATACAAAGATGACCGCTTGGTCATCATAATTAAAACTTCTGCCAAGCACTATGAAAAAATAGTTTCTTCAGTACTACATACATTCTTACCAATTTCACTGTGCATGCTTATATGTTCATCTTAACAATTTTAAATTAATATGCATTGGCACAGAATTGTATTTTACCCTAAAAATTTTCAGACAAAAACATATCATATGGAAGAGCTATAGTGAAGAAAACATGGAACTTTCACTGAATTGAAGATCTTGCTGCTTGTCAAAGAGCTATTATTGTGTAAGTTTAGTAATGCAAGATGACTTGAACACTTTAAACAAGTAAAAGAAGGGGAACAAAAGTAACAGCATAATAAAATTATGCTTCAAAATGCCCCATATTTTCAAACTAACAGCTAAATATATTATTTAAAAAGTCAAATACAACCACACCTGTAAGACAGTTTTCATGATACCTCCCTTCAGCGTTCAAATACTAAAGCCCTTATGAGAATAAACACTACAATTACTTCCATGAAAAGTCTCAAACTTATTGATAACTAAGGTCTGTCAAAATTAAGTTAAACTGGTAGTGACAGAAAACTTTCTGAACAGTTTTGTACGAATTGACAAGCCAGATCAGATAAAGCAGTAGAACAAACCTTTTTAAGCACAACATATACTTCAAGAGGACTGGAAAATATTTAAGCTGAAGAGAGTGCATTGATGTGGTGAAAGCAAGTCAAATTTTGATTCAGATAAATCTATTTCATAAATACTATTGTTTAAATACAGGCTTGCATCCAGAAAAACAAACTAGGGAGGAAATGTGATAAAGACAGGATCTTCTAATGCTAATTTTTTCAATGGTTTATTAAGAGTCAACTTCTCCTGAGGACACAAAGGCTCTTCAGTCAGTGATGTACAAACACAGATGAACTGCTTTAAATTATATTCATGTCCAACACATTTGTTTTGCTATTGTCCAAGATTGTATTTTTCCATTAAAATTATGTTGACACATCTGTGGCAAGTATATTAGGCAACTACTTAAGAAGTACAGCTCTTTATATAACCTTCTCAGTAAATCAAAGTTGTGACAGATCAAGTCTGATGCCATATCAAATTGTTAAAATTCCCTAACTTTCTAATATCCTTTGTAGTACTGACTCCATGTTTAGGGTGCTCATATATTGGATGTTTCAAAATGCCCAGGTATCCAAGGTATTTGGAATTTTGATCTGTGGAAATAACAATCACTGCTTCCACATCAGTTTTTGATCTCTGTTATGCAGTTAGTAGAACAGCCTAATCTCAGATAATTCTTACTGAGGTGTAATTAATTACTAACTGCATTGCTCTCTAGTTCAGCAAAGATTTGAAATATAAATACTATTAAGAAGGTAATTCTATTGACTCCATTCTAAAGTCTTTGAATCACAACTTGATTTGTTCCTTAAAATCAGATATAGTCACTGTCTCTCTGGTGAGATGATGTTACTGACTTTGAATACCCGTAAATCCGTTTCACTGAAAATAAACATGTTGGTTTAAACTGGAGATTTATGAATGCTCACATAATAATTTATCTGAGAGAGGAGTTAAGAAGTTGTTCCTTTTACCTCCTCAGCTGACAGCCTTCTGCCCTAATTGTTGTTACTGCATATAATCTGTTACACTGCATAGAGAGAACTGCCTCTCCTCTGGTCTTTAAACCTTCCAGATATGATCAGCAGAGTGGCAGACAATTTGCAGGATCAACAGGATGGGTGATTAAAAAGGTATAGGTAAAATGTTTCAGACCAGATTTTGAAAGCAATAAATTGTTATTCCCATCCCAGACATGTAGAGATATATTTTGTACTTACTTCTATTGTTTATTTTCATGGACTCAGGTCTGCTATGGTTTCCCTTCACATTTTTGATCTAAACAGTATTAGGTATCAATATTCCTTTCAATTAGTTTGGCAAATTTCAATAGAGTTAGCTATAATATTGGGTCAACCAAGAAAAACAGAAAAATAAGAACATTTTTATATTTTAAATTCCATCTACTGTACTTATTAATGGCTTTACACTAAGATCATTTAGCATGCTTTCTTCAATCTGGATCACAATACAGTTTGCTTCTGGCTTCAAGGTATTGAATATCATGTAAATAATCTTAAATACACTGTTTTATCTATTTAATGGCATTACTCATCAAAATCACAAACATAACACAGTAAAAATATATTGCTAATAGCTTCTAAATACCAATACTTGAAAGCAGGAAATAAGATTCTGTTAGAGAAATTCTTATCATTTCAGAATACTTTAAAAAACAAACAAAAAATGATTGTATAAAAGATGGTAACAACTACCTTATAAAATGGCTGAATAAACTGGTAGTATTGCGAATGATTCGGGCAGCCTGGGATTCCTCATGCTGACATCTTTGTAAGGTTAGACCATCATCCATATGACCTTCTTGGTGTAATATAACCTATTGAAAATCAGTAATTATTACAATAATTACGTAAAAAACCTTTGTGCTTTTAAACATTTTGTAACTTATTTCAATATTGCACTGAAAACAGTAATTGCATATACACTGAGCTACTACTTCTTAATCACTTTATCTGAACAGTTGTTGATTAACTAATTATGAATTTGTCAGTCTCACATAGAAGTTTTTCAGAGAGAGATTTTAATGTACCACCACAATTCATTAAACATATATGCTTATCAAGTATTTTCTGACTGAAACAAAAAATGTCATTCTTTCTATATTCAGCCTGTCAGGGAAAGAGCATCTTCACTGTCTTAAGCATCATTTACGGAAGGATTCATCCATGAAAAGGCTACTGACAAGAAAGTCAGGCTGGAGTGACAAACATCATGAAAATTACAATGCAGCTAAAGAAGCAACAATATTTATAAGTAACTTCCAACTCATTTAACTATTCTCTACACATTATGTTGGATTCTTGTCAGAACCAGATGTGAACATCATATGAACTTCAAGCAATAACAGAGATGCTTTGGTGGGTTTTTAATTTCTCACTTTAAATAAATACCCAATTTCACAAAAAGCCAGCATAAGTTTTAGGTATCACAAAAAAACAAATCTTGATCATTTTGAGTCATTAAAATCCTACAGTACTTTTGTAAGAATTAAATGTGAGTTATCATGCTTCTTTGCCTAAGATGTAACCTATTGAATTTTTCACTGAAAAATGTTTTTTTTTCGCTCTGAGGTAGTAAAAATTTGCTGCCCAACTTCCCAGTTAGCTGAGTAATTCTGAAGGCACTGAATAGTTAACTAAAGAAACTAATAATGTTATACGAGTGGTTACTGCCACAAATGGGAAGGATATTTACCAACACCTTTTTGTACATACTGGCACATAGGTATCCAAAGCATTGGAAAGCGATGCTTTCCTGTACTTGGCAGAATACAAAGTACACATGTGCTCTGTTCCTTCCAACATGATGAGAAAGTGCTTTAAGAAGAGGCAAACATTACCTACAAGTTTATCTGGGCCCCAGAATCCACAGAAATGTGATGGAGAACACTAGGAGAACATTTTTGAATGACTATGTTGACAATATTATCTTAAAGGAGACAAGTTTACATATTGGTCATCTTTCCTCTTTATTCAAGTACTTCTTTATATAGAGTCACACTGTGGGTGACTTTGTTAACTGAAATATCACTGGTTTCATAAAGAAGGGTCCTTGGGTCCCTCCCGTAACTGAACAATAACTAAAGAAATGTTCTTCCCATCATAAAATTAGTAAGAAAACATTTGACAATCAGATAATCTTTCATCAGGCTACTGCATGTAGGTCCAGGAATAAAAATTTTTGATAGATAAGATATTAAAGTTGCCACACCTTGCAAAGTATTTGCACCTTCACCATTGTGTAGGAGATATGCACTCTTCTCCCTAAGTATGCAGTAGATCAAGGAAGAGGGAAGTCTTTTAGAAGGACCTAATCTTCCATATTTCTCTGAAGAAAAAAAAATAAAAAAAAAGCAAACCCAAACCCTAAACTAAATCAGTAGAAACATCATAATGACAGGAAAATGCTATTTAGAACTCCAGTAAGTAGATCACCACCAGAAGCATCCAGCACTGCCTTGTTTGTTGAGGTACACCAAGGCATTGGTATTGACCATTGGAGCAGTGGTCTGCAGGACATGAATCCAACACATCTAGCATGTTTTTCTGTTCTCCGAGCTCCAGCATCCTGGAGCTCTGCAGGAGTTCAAAGCTTGCACAGAAGCAAGCTCTCAAACTGAAAGATAAGCATCCATTACTCATGCCGGATGGTGAAGGAATGTTAAATAGAATAGTGATGTAAACATCTTCACTGCCTGGAAAAGTCTTGAACCCTTGGTTACCAAGATCTCAGAGAGAGAGGGATACAACAGATCAAAATTCTGGCAGATATCATGCAACAGAAGCCTCATAAATGATGCCAGAATTTCTTATATATTGTGTCTTGCAAAGACAGCATGGTAACTAGATACATGAAACTACACCAAAGCCAAACAACAGAAATTTCTACTTGTCATTCTGAGTATTTTATAATGCAATTAATCCCACAGTTGTTTTCTCCTCTCTGTAGATTTGCAGCAGCTGTCAGTGATAATAGATAGGTTATGTGGAAAAACCACACCCTTTGCCTCTTGCAAAAATAAGGTATTTCTCAATCCTCCTAGGGCTCCTGAGGCATGCTACAAAAAGTGCAGGTCAGTTTGAGAAGAATTACAGTGAACGAAAGTGAAAATCTCCTGACAAAATGATGGTGGAGGATGCATACAAAGCTATGACTTCAATTTTACTGCAGAAAAACAAGTTTTATACAAAATTTAAAAGGATCTAGATATCTAAACTTGCTTACAAAATTATAGTCTGGTACCATGTTTTGCAGAAGATGAAAAACTGTTTCTTGCCTCCACAGGAATATCAATTACAGGAAGCTAGAAGGTTTGGGTTTTCTTCTGTCTAAAGGCACTTAACAGGAGAGTATTCTCCAGGTGAGAGGGCAAGAAAAGATTTGGAGTCTTTGAACATGAATGAAATGGTTTGAAAGGAGAATAAAAGTGACAGGCAATTATGGAGGTTCTTTTAGTCCCATGCTGCTGAGCAAAAAACTGGGGGGAAAAAAAAAAGCAAAAACAAAACAAAACTTCACAGGAAGCTATTACAAAAGTCTTCATTGAATACAGAGGAAAAATCTACATGTTGCCTTTTCAAGAAGTAAAATTGGACTCTATGAGGAAACAGAATCCCATAGTCAATGCTGGCATGGGAAAGGAAGAGACCATCACTGTGTGATTAAATCTCTTAACAAGAAAATACCGAATGACTGACATACAAAGAAGAATCTGATCAGCCAGGTTGCTGAGTAGAAGTGATAGCGTTGGGCACTCACTACCCGTTTATGACCATGTGGGCTGCATAAATGAGATTGTGCCAAGGGTGTGCTGAGGACCTCTTTTTGTTTTTTATATTACAGCACTCGTGTATGGGTATCCTCTTGTGAATGTACATACATACAAGTAATTAAAGAAGAATTCCAACTTCTGTTCAGTAATGAACTTTTTTCCTTCTTTTTTCATGTTTTAACAATAGGTGCAAGTTGTAAAAATCTATGAACACAGAATCAAAGGATCACTTGGTGACGATGCAGTTATGTGAAGCTAGTACTAAACCCCTTAATTCTGAATTAAATGTCAGCATAATTTGAAGAGGTAACAGGACATATGCCCCAAACTGGGAATATACTTGTACTCTATAATCAAAAGGCTGACAGACCTTCTTGATGACACATCACAATTACATCTAACATTTTGGCAGGAAATTAATATCCCTTAAAAAACTTGAGGAGTTTCTAGGGCCATTTCTTAAGGAACAAATTTAATTGACATTTCATACAATATACGCAATTAGAAAATCCAAACCACCAGTGAATATAAAACGACTTACAAGTTTTTACCCTTAAACAGTTAAACGTAGATTTCAAAAAAGTGATTTGACCATCCAAATCAGTAATTTCCATATTTTACTGGTGTCAAATATAAAAACTGAGCCCAAATTAATAATTTATTCTGGCAATCAAAATAGCTAAATAAATTTCTTAGTGGCAACGTTTTTCTTCAGTTAGTTATGTTAATTTCCACCACTGTTTTAATTTTTAGAATGAAACATTCACATAATTTTCAGTAAAACCAAACGATTAAACTCACAATTGCCACATTGGTAGAATGGCAAAAAAGCAGGACAGATGCAAACTGTTATGCAACATTCATTTTACAAGTAATTAAAAAGCCCCTCATACATTACCTTTCTTTTCAAGGGACCTAAACGTGCTGATTTAGCATCTTGTGCTTTGTAAGTCAACCATAAGGCACTGGCCACATGTTGAACAAAACAGATTGAATCACCGTACTTGATTTCTGGGACTCCCATTCCATCCATATCACGTTTAAGACTAGAATCCTGCTTTTCTTTTAGCTCCTAAAAAGATAAAATAGAAGTTGGCACTTAATCTCTGTACTGGAAGATAAATCATTGAATTCTAAACTGAAACACATTCCAACACTGAACAATGTTTATGCTACTAATGTTGTTAAGATGCAGATAAATTTAATTTCACATAATTTCTATTTCTGTCCAATTAATTAGTCAGATTCTGATTAAAAACAATTTTAAATCTGAAGCATTATTTTCACTGAAACAAGAAAAATCGAGTAAAATCTATTGCCATGTAAAGATATATATATTAAAAAAATCTTTAAATATTTAACCTAACCGAATCAATAATTGAGGTCCTGATGTAATTAAAGTTTCAGTTCAGTATTCTGTAGAACTCCATATCAATGAAATTTTTTCATTTTAGCTTAAATAGGAAAAAAAAATGAGCAGGAACATATTTTGAAATTTATTTAAAATATTTCTATGCTAAATAATTTTTTGCTTGTAAATAGTATATGCAGACAAAAACTTCCCTTGAAATAATGCCTCCGTATCGCAACAATGAGCAAAGTAGATGAGAGAAAATATTAATTTTTAAAATAAGTATGATTTGGCTTTTACATTTAATTTACTCTTGCATTTCTTATTTTTATTACATTTATTTTATTTTTCCATTTATCCTCTGTAAGAGGAACCTGATTCTTTCAAATCTCTTTTAAAGACATTGCTCAATGCTCAGCTGGATAACTCAGGACAGTTTGTAAATCCAACCTATATCTTAATCCCATTATTCTCCATTTACAAGCAGAGGATTTTAAGTCTCCAGCACAAAAGCAATCTTTTTATTAAAAAAAAAAAAAAAAAAACAAAAAACCAACCCAAACTTCTCCTTTCAAAATTGAATTCAGGAATAAGAACAGAATTATGCAGCAAATTCTGTAATAGCAAATTATAGATATCTGTGCATATGTGTGATTAAACAAAAAACTCTAAGTAGAGTAATTAAATTATATAATTTTTCTATGATTTCAAATGCTGATGGGCTTAATTTTAAGTATATATAGTTGTTCATTTGTTCCTAAGTAAAAAAAATATGTTAGACAGTGATATACAGTTTAACTTATTATATGTGTAAGAGGTTCTGTTATTTCATTTCTGTTTACTGCACGTTCAAAATCTGTGGAGTAAAGAGAAGGTCTACTTCAACCATGATAATCTACTTTCATTTATACAGAATTTAGCTGTCACATTTCAACAATAATTTTAGTTGAAACAGACAGCATTAGAATGCCAAGATGAAGTAGAACGAAATTACAATACATTCTTTGGGGATACAATTACAATATCAAAACTATGGGGAGATCATATCACATCATATTTACATTGACTGCACTATCACGTACAGAAAAAGATGAACTATTCCAATACATATTTATAACGAGGCCATTAAATTAAAAATATAATAAAATAGCACAAATTCATTAACTGTCAGCAATTAAATATTTGGCTTTACATAGCACCCTGAAGATTAAAACATTTTTCTCAAATATTACATCTGCGTCAATAATCAAGTCTCAATGAACATTTCAATGAAAGAAATCATAATGTTGTAAAAAGTGATCCTAATTAAGTCACTGTTTTAAAAAAAATGAGTGATATTGATGCTTTTTGATGACACTAAACACAAAGAAAAACCATGATTTTTTTGAATTTCAGAAATAAAGCTTTAGAATAATTTTGGGGGGCTGAAGGCTGTTCTCACTTTAAGCAATACAGCATAAATTCCTTTTTGTGGTGTTTTGCTCTTTGTGTTTGGTCCAGTTTCCCTAGGATTTCAGCCACGTCATTTGATAGCAGTGTACAAAGAGAGGGTGTATTTTCTAACATTTGAAAAATATAGTCAGATAAAATTATCTGGGAGAAGGAAAAAAAAAAAAGTATTTCTACATATCTTAGCAGCAAAATATCTAAACATATTCTCCTTCAAAACCCTCTCTTCCCAAGCTATTCTCAGTTTAAGTCCCTCAGGCCATGAATGAATCAATTTGAAGAAAACAAATCACGTCATGGGTCTGGAAGATGACAAATGAAAAATAATAGTAAAAAAAAAAAAAAAAAGAAGGAATAAACAAAGGAACTTGAGGGCAAAGTTGTCAAAGATGCAATTTTCACAAGATATTTAATATACTAGAAGGGCAAGATTTAGAAAATGAGATAATTCATAGTATATTCATAGTATCATAGGTTCCCATGTGATAGAAGGTAGGTAAGGAATGGCAGTGTGAACAGGACAAAAACTGAACTGCCTCTACAATGTTTTTCTTCAACAATTTTGTAAAAAAGTACAGAAAAAACTCTTGATAACTGAATGGCTTGTTTATGTACCCCTAAGAACGGTAAGACAACCTAACCGCTGAACTCTTATTAAATCTATGTGAGCTAATTAAAATTGTATCTTTTGGTGTTACACACTGTTACTGCATTAAAAGCAATGCCATAGGCTACCCCAATTTAACAAAAGTCAAAAGGTCTACAAATATAAAAGCAGAGGACTGATACACTGAGCTTACCGATTTCACTAGTGGGCTTACTCTACTCTGTATATGTTGCTGCATGCATTTCTACACCCCAGTAAGCAAGGAAAAAAAAAAAATGGTGATTTTATTTTCTACTTTTTCCTCCCATACAAAGTAAGTAGAACAAATAACTTAATACTGTATTTGAAATGTAGTGCTCGCTGGGAAATGGTAATTGTAAAATATGAACTTACAAGTAAGTTCTTGAACTTTTAGAGACAACTGTAGGTAAAGGACTCTGTAATACCTATCATACCAAAAACGAATTAAACTTTATGATTACTACTAAACTATTACGACATCCTAAAGCCATGTTGAGCCCCTAAGATAGCTACATGCTGGCAGTAATATTAAAACGATATCAAATCCTTCTGCATGAGTCATCTGTGTCTTTTGAATGTGTTAGAATGTTACTTAGACTACACCAGTAACTTCTTCATTGTCAATTGTATATACCATCACAAAAACAAAATATGAAATCTCAAATATTAATTCTGGGCTACAACAATTTTTAAATAAACAAATATTTTAAAATATGCTCTTATTTTTCACTCTGTTTATTCTCATAGAACTTTATAAGCAGAATCAAGGTTCTGCTCAGCAGAGTATTCTGAGCCAAGTACTGTGCTGGAATGGGAACATCCCATTTCAAAACAGGATTCCATCTGCTTTAGGGAAACTGCCATCTCTTGGTCACAAGGCATTACAGAACTGTTGCCTTAAAATATAAAGGTTGACATTTTAAAACTTTGTCAAAAGTAAGCTCCTTATTAAACCCAAGAAAAGGTATGATTTTGGGGGTTTGCCATCAGTTTCTGTTGCTTGTAAGCTTAATATGCAATAATTTCTAGTAAATAGACATATATTGCGTATCCTGTTTTCATTGAAATCAGCACCATAATTATCTTTAGTATATTATTTCATTTTTTCAAAGGCTCCCTTTTATTGTTATTTATGTAAGGTCATATTAAGGAAAGCTCTATTTTGAGTTTCATAATTTAAAATACCTGTTGTGTTTCCAGTGTTACACAACAAAAGGAAACAAAACAGTGAAAGTAAAACATGATGAATGCAACCACAGGTTTTGAAAAGCAAGTAACACACAAGACTGCTGAAGTGATATGCAGCAATACTGAGGATGACGGTGTGCTTTTTGAGCAAGAGGGACTCTACAACAACTGTTGGAAAAGTAAAACTAAGTCATGTGTTACAGGTTCCTGGGAAGCCCTGTGGATTTGATATACTCCACATAGCTCTGCCTACTGGAAAAGATAATCTCTTTTTTCCACAAAACCCCTTTTGCTGGCTTAGAAACTGTAAAGAATACCTCAATGGAGAAATGTTTTATTTCCTTTTGGATACTCAGCAGCAATGTATATTCTGAGCAATTTGGTCTGAATACGGTGTTGACCCCACCTGGAGCAGAAGGCTGGACTAGATGACTTCGCAAGGTCCTTTTCAATCAGAATTATTCTATGATTCTAAGGGACAGGAGTGCTGTAACTAGCCTGGTATTCCAGCACACTATTTGTAATGATCTGTATACAGCTGCATAGGAAGGTATTACACAGCTATCTTAAAATTCTCCTTAGTACATGTCATATTATGGCCCAGGCAAGTGAAAATATTTCTTCATTAAGAAAGTAAACAAGAGAAAACAAAGATTTACAAATACATAGGTGCAGAAATTAAGAAAATCACACTTGCACATATCTAGGTTAACTACTAGTTCTACAGTTCTTTTTACCCTCAATCTGTATGCAGTCAGCACTTGGCTTTAGGAGTCCTTTCCTTCTTACAAGCCAGATCATTCTTTGGGGCTTATTTGCTTCCAAAACCTCACCTTTCTTTCTTCAGGAAGAGTTATCACTGCTTGTTCCCCTCACCTTTGGAAACACTAAAGTCTCTACCCATGGGCCAGTGCAGCTCTCACCTGCCCAGACAATAAACAACTATTCTTATTCTTGGCACAGTCAAAACCAAGTTTATAAACTTTTGTTAGATAAAAGTATTCTTTTCTATATAGGAGAGCACAAATACTAGGATAATGAGACATTGAACTTGTATTTCATATTAAAATGTACATTAACAACCATATTATATACAAACACAGTAGAAGGGATGAATGCATTACACAGTCATTATTGACTTCCACGTAATTAATTGCTACTGTACTTCACCTTAGTAATTTTGGGGATTGTAACAAATTTCACTAATGTGTCTTTGAAGCACACCTCAAGAAAATAGGATATGTTTACTCAATGTAACAGAAATGATTTATTTTATGAGTATGCATACATAAGCAGAAAATCCATATACTTAAAATTTATACATTTATATGCACAGATTAAAATATTAAGAAATTGCAGGACAGTGTCCAATTAAGCAGTATGTTATGTTTAAATTCCTATAATGTTAAACCAGTAATGGTAGCATTCCTGGCATTCTCATCATCCTTACCAGGGTGCCATGATTTGCTAAAAATGGCAAAAAGTTACAGCTGTAGTAAATGCCCTGCACAACATCATATGCACAATCTACACGGCATAGACTTTGCACTGAAGGAAGAACCAAACACTGTTTGGTGAGCAGCTAGTAATCTAAGGAAATTTTCTGATAGTTTTTCAATTATTTTGATTTGTTAAAATAAAAATTCTCAGCATATCATATGCAGTCACACTAATAAAATATTGTTATTTTAAACATACTAAAAATAAGTATCTGCTTTATTATACAAACAAAAGTCTAGAATCTGTCAAGACCCTAAATGCTAGATTTTATATAGTATATATCTAACTTTAAATATTCTTTTTCACTGACCTTCAGAGACCATACAGCATTCAGAATTACATGTAACATTTAGTTTCTCATACTTAATAAAAAAACATTGTAGCAGCTATGGAAACTATTTGTAAGTAATATCATGAAAGCATGTAAAAACTTTACATCATTGGTGTAAAAACCTCTCACTTTCTGGAAAAAAGTTACTAATTTTGCCTATATCCATAATCGTTCTTCATTCTCTCTCACTTGTAGTGCTTTTCTCAGCTGGAAACAATGAAAAAGCAAGTAACATGCAATTAGCAACTCACTAAAGAGCACAGTTTGAAAACTGACTACATTTTCCTTGTAATTGACCTATCAACACACTGCACAAAGAATAGTAAGGGCAGAATTTTGCCCAACTGAACTGAATTCAACTCAATTAAATTACGACAGATAGAGCTGAAATGAATAACATTCTACTGAGATTCTGTCCAACTAAAACGATTTTATAATAATTATAGCTTTAGTATTAAACCTCTGTATCGGGCATTGTATTAGTTTTCAATCTTGGTTTTTTAACCAGTTAACAGTTTAGCTTACTCTAAAATGTATTCATCGTCCCCAAGTAAACCTCTGTTACTCTCAACTCTGGTTGTTTACCTTTGTATTTAAATGCATAATCCCTGTCAATTGCTTCAACTGAGAAATTATGAATAATTTATAAAGTCATTGAACCAACTCAGATCTAGTATTTGAGTGTTACACACTTAAGACAAATTTACATTGATCTTATTTACCTTTGACACTCTAAAACAAAAGGCAGTAGATGTTGTGTCTGACTTTTCTCTGTCTAACATTGCAAGTCCTTCATCTTCATTCAGAGCCAAGTACTTTCCTGTTGTAATATGTCGAAGACGGAAAGGTTGTCCCCATCTGATGTTACTTCCACTCCAGCTAAACATATGAGACATCAAAAAATGACTTATGAAGTAAGCAAAACTAATATTTCTATTTTGGGCTTTAAAGGATGTTCAGAAAATATAATGTGTTATATATACTCCTTTATGCTTCTGATTTCAATATTAAAACATTGCATTAAAACAGATGCAAAACTGTTAATATATTTTGAAAGGGAACCTTAGAAAGGAGTATAGCTTTAATTTTCTTGTTTCTATACCCTCTCTCTGTTTTATCAGGGTGTTAGAGACAATGTCCATAAAAAATCTTACATGTTTCTGAAAAATACTAAAGTGTAAATTAAGTGCTGTTTTTCAGTTGACTGCCTAAACAAACAAACTAAACCTAAGTGAGGACTCAACATTCCAAAGAACTATCCTACATTTCTATTAGATATGAGAGTATTTTATTTGCAATCACAAGCACACCAAGAGTAAAACAAACATACAGTTCAGAAGGCCAAAGTTAAAACATATATACCCTTATGGTATACACTGAAATTTCACTTGCAACGAGTCAACAGAGATAGAGTCTGAAAAAAAAAAAAAAAATGGACACCCACGAGGGTTATTACCGTTCTGATTTCCACCCACGCTTCTAAAATTCCAAGTAAAAACTAGGAAGGCATTTTACTTTTGGACAGAAGCAATGTCTCAAAATGACGTATCTCATAGGCAGCACTGCATTTGATACAGGACACAGACCAAGGGAAAAACCCCCCAGTATTAAAATACTGACATTGCCCGTATATCATGGAAGATAACTTTTTATTATTTCCAGTGAACATACTAACATATATCAGGGAAAATATATTACTCATGTTCTGCCTTAAGGGTCTATAAAATTCTAATTGCTGTTAACATAACAAGAGTGGCTAACAAAGAAGTTCAAAAAATATCAGCACCTTATTCGAAGGGGTTCTACTCTCCACAAAGACCTTGCTCGAACGCCAGCTCCTCCAGTTTCATAAAGTACTTTCCTACAGAAAAGATTCAGAAGATAATCTGCTTGTGTTTGTGATAGATAGTATTTATAACTCACTCCTCTGTAAACCGTATATGACTCGCTGCTTCTCCCCAGCTAAACAGATGGAGTTGAATCGACAGAGTATTTCCACTCATCAGTGAGAGCACAGATACATGATCCAAATGTCCCAGGTAAGCTAGGCTACTTCCATTAAGCTACTGTCTCTCAGAAGTTGATATACTTTGCCTTCAAAGTGGCTGAGAAACTTTTGCTGTTACTAATCAGTCATAAAAATATGTACTTCATACAGTTCCCAAGAAATTAATCTAAATTACTAATGCTCTTAAGTACATATAAACACAATATTAAAATAAACATGCATATTTGCATACTTTAATGATTATCTGCATGAATACAACATCAGAGACTTCACTCCTAGAATTCTAATATTAAAAGACAAAAATGGTGGTGATAAAACAAAAATGTTGTATTATAATCCTTATAAAATAGATAATACAGATAAAACTATGTATTAGTTTTAGGAAACTCAGAGAAACTAAAAAACAGGAAGTGAAGGGATTCAGCCTTTAATATAATCTAGTTTTCTTGAATTACTGGCTGGGGATTAGTGACATGTTTTGGTGGTGAAACTAACATTCCACTCAATAATCAAATACAAACAAATACAAACTATGGTGGACTAGTCCTGTTAACAGGAATACATGCAAGAAAGTTTTTCATCTTTCAGTAATCATTCACATCTTGTCATCTAAGCATCGGAATTCATATGAGTTTTTTCATATATGATAGATATAGGAAACACAGTGGATCATAGGAAAGGTTTTGATCCAAAACTCAGGATAGATAGAACCTTTTTTTTAAAAAATAATTTTTAATAATATTTTAAATATTTTTAAAACAGTAATTTTATTTGTTACATTCTGCAACAGTAGACATTCAGAAAATAATAAAATTCTAATCAAATACCTTATTTAATTATAATAGTAAGTTGGGAAGTTTGATGTACACCTTACCTATTTTAAAATATTGTGAGAGTCTCTTAACTAAGTAAATTTATTTTATTTTACATGTTTTTAGACTATTATCTGCAACATTACTCCTATTGAGAAACTGTATTAAAGGCTTTGCTTTTACAATGTGCGTCCCAAGCTGTCCTCCATACTGTACTATGTAAGGGTTTATTGCACCATCATTATACCAATAAATTGAAATGTTCTGTTACTGGTAGCAAATGCTCAGTGGATGCTCTAATTGAACAGAAAACTGTTCACACAGCAAAACAGTTTCAAATGATGACAAAATTATTTTTTGCTATGGCTACTTCTTCATTTGAAAGAGTGACATGACAACAGCTATGTGTAAACTGTGAGTATGGTCAGAAACTGAGCCCTCCAAGCAGATGCCAATAAGAAAACCATATTCTTAATAATTGTAATATACTGCAGTACATTCCTTCATAATTTGAGCAAGAGAGAAGTGTTCAGACATACAAGCAAATTTATCCCAGATGCAAAACAAACCGATTCACTAGCTTCTTTTCAAAAGCACAGTGAACTTCCAAAATTTTGTTGGATTCTTTAATTTTCCTTAGGGCAATATAAGCAGCCAGCCTTTTTTACATTTCTAAATTTTTCTGGCAGTGGTTCTTTCTATTAATATATTTATTTATTTATTGATATCTAAAGGAGAAGTTTGTTGAAACTTTCAGCACGATTATTTGATTTACGCTTATTCCTAAATGTTTTCATCAATTTCTAATGATAAATTTTGATATGCCTTTGTCAGATGTAAGAACAGTAATTCATAAAACTTGTTCTTCCCTTTCCCAAATGAAAGAAGGGGTGAAGAAAGATTAATAAAACAATTCCGCTGTTCCTTGTTTAATTAAAATATCTGGAACTGACCTCAAACCATAAAGACAGTTGAACTGAAAACCACAGAATAATGCAGAATGAAAAATGACTAGATCATAATGTGATTAAAGTACAAAAACAAGTTCAAATTACAATTTGGGTCTTAGGAAAAGATTTTGTTTACCCCTCACAAGAAAAACAAAGAAGCAAACAAACAATCTAGTAGTACAGCAGTGAAAAGCTTTTATTATTATTAAAAAAAAAAAAAATTTCTATGTATCCTGAGTTTCAGATCAAGACCTTTCCTATTATGCATTGTCTATGAGAAAGGTCATACAAATTCTGAACCTTGGATGACAAGACACGAATGATTATGGAAAGATGAAAAACTTCCTTACATGTATTCCTGTGAACAGGACTGATCCACCCTAACATGCACAGGAACTGGACCTTCTATTGTACTAATGTATCTGCAAAAATGTGCAGCAAGGGAATTTAAAATCTGCCTTCCTACTCTGGCAAGCTTGACTGAATGCTACACATGCATACATAAAAATGTCACAACACAGCTGTTATACAACTTGTTCTGAATCAAAGTAGCATTTTGAAATGCAGAATTTTAACTGACTTTTCATATTGTCAAATTATTTTCCTTTTTCAACAGTTAAGAGTAAAAAAAATTTTTAGCATTCTTCATGTGCAACTATGGGACCTGGAACTCAACTTGTGAAATGAACGTTTTGGTTTTAATATCTGAACAAGTATTTCTATGACTTTTCTTCTATTGAGAACAATTAAGATTTTAATGTATCTAATATTCTGCTTCTTGATCAACATCACTACATTCCAGGAAGAAAATATTAATATGAAGTATACTGGACTATGACAAACCATTTGCATCCAGTTATCTTTATAAGATGATGGACTTGTACATCATCTTTATAAGATGATGGACACCTGTACATTATTTAGGAGTCCCATTTAAGAACACACAGGTGATTTCAAAAATTTCAAAATGAGTGTACTGTAAGAGTAAGAATAGATATTCCTCACAGTACAAGTAGTAGCATTTTCTACGTATCTTGTCTTCAATAATAAAGTTTTTGATACTCCAGAATTAAAAAATAGAAAATGACAACAATAAACCTAGCAATCAATTCATCTTCATTTCCGGACTCTGTGATGATTTTTCGAGGTCCCTTCCAACCTGGACCATTCTACAATTCTATGATATACTGAACACACAATAACTGTCTGGAATTTTTCTTTTCCATTTTCATCCTAGATCTTCTTTGGTCTCATTCACTTTACTCATGTTACTTTTGCCAGACTCAAATGACTTCTTCCTAGCTACGCTCGAAAGTAATAATTCATTTCCACTCTCTTTGACCTCCTTCATTTCTCCTTGGCCCAACTCAACTATTCCTTCACTGAAGAAATACTGTAAATATGTCTCTGTTCACCTTTTATACTTCTTAAGTTCCTATATTACTTAAATCCTAGAAACCTTTTCTAGCTTTTTCTATATGCAACACTCTACTAGCATTAGTGACCTGCCCTTGCAGTAACAAAACTTCAGGTAAAGAGAATTTCTGCTTTTACACAACATTATCCTTGTAACATTTTCTTTGTCTTCTCCTTGATTCCATCCATCTTATTCTGAGTTTTTGCCAAGCCTGCTTTTCTGATGTCCAGTAAGTCCATCCCCAATATTTTTGCTTGGCCTGTAATACAAGACCTTAAGATTCTTGGCAGTGAATAGTCACTGTGTGAATTGTTAAGGAGCATTCTCTACAGAAACCTTCAGAAAATTAAATGTCTGTTCTATGAAAATAGAAATAATCAAATCTTGTCTAACTTAGCTTATTCAATAGTCCTAATGGCATGCACAGAACTGATTAAACAAAGAGACAGAAATAAACACAATCATTTTCTACAGCTCTTTCTCCTGTTCCTATTGCTATTTTTTTTTCCATGTATTCATTTTGTTTTGCATAATGTAAATGTGACTCCTACAACTATGACACAGTACAAACTTGGCCTTATGTCTATTGTGCAGCTCACCAAACCAGAAGATATGACAACTACCAAATCATTAATCTTAGCACATAGTATCACTACCACACATCTGAAAACGTTCAATATATCAATCACATTATTCTCCTGTTTTAGGAATACACATACATAGGTTTCATTCAGAAAAATAAACATCTTGTAATTTTACCCTTTGATTCACATAGTGGTAGAAAAATGGAAGTAGATCTTAAGGCAGTAACAATACACACCAAACATATTAAGAACAACAACATAGGGCAATAGGACTCCACAATTATTTTTGGTTTCAACTGTATCTGACTTCTAGATAAGTAACAGTGATAGCAAAGTACAGCAATTCTGAACATACTGAAAAGGCTTGACATTCTAACCTTATTAAGACTGGTTGCTTATAAGATTAGTCTGAATATGATATCTGTTCCACACAGGGTATCTAGATCCTAATACTTTTGTTAATAATTTTATGAGGTGTGCACATTTTCACACTCAACACAAACTTCGCATCTTTTTTTTTTTCCTCAGAACAGCAATAAAAAAATCAACTGAAGTTTTCTGACAGTTTGGTTTTTCTCTTGACTTTATATCAACATGATATATAACAACTGTAGATTTAAGTTTAATACAAAAGTGATTTAGTCAAGCTAATATGATTTAATTTTCTTAACATATTAATCACATTTGAGAGAGCAAGCACTTCCAAAATGGTGCAAAATATGTAAAATATGAAAGTCATTGTAGACCCCAAACTTCCAGAGATTTTTTTATACGCCTTTTTTAAAAAAATTACCATCTTCCCTGCTAATGCTTGCTTATAGTAGTACACATTAAAGACAAACAACATAACAGGCTGAAATCTTAGTTGAAGTCAACTACTTGAATTTCAGCAATAAAAGGACTCATGACTGATTTTCGGTTTAGTAGGTCTCAACTTCTTGTAACAATGTCACTCCCTAATTAAAGATTGCTGTAAATAGTGCTTAACCTCTAATTCAACTGACAAACAAAAAAATCTATTTCTTTTTTATGAAAAGGAAATGTATAAAAATGCACCACCACTTACTTGTGCTGTGAATCATTCTGATCTGTAGATGGAATTGTCAAACACTCATCATGGCCATGGAAAAATCGTACTACATGCCCACCAAGAAGATATCCTGTAGAAGAAGCACCTTTACACTTCAGCTTAAACACTGGCAATATGAAAATAACACTCTCCAAAAAAAAAATTTAAAAATTAAAAAGATTTAGGTGAAATCTGTTTTCAAAATTTTCACTCATAACTGAAATTAAGCAAGAATAATAAATTCAGTATGACAACCTATTCTTTTTTAGTATCTTTTTCAGTTAAAAAAATATTTCTTTTGAAAATGAAAACAAAAAGAAAGCATTCTCTTAACAATTAAAAATCAAATTAGTATTCTGGGACAGAAAAGGAAAATAAACTATTTTGAAAATTTAACACTTTAGGTAAAAGCTAAATCAAATATATAATACTGCAGCTTCCTTCCCCTTAACACCTTTAAATGTTCTCAATAGAAAATAATTTGGTGAATTCATCAGTTTGTTCTGACATTTATCATTTGTGTCAAAATCAAAACTGCACAGCAGCAGCAGGAAACAGAGTACAGAAAAACACCTAGCAGTTCTGAAGATTAAGTTTAATGGAAGCTAACTTTCCAACCCATTTAACACAAAGACTACAGGTCAAAACTAGGCACTTTGCCTCATAGAAAAAAAGAAAAGAAAAAAATGGTGTAGGAGGAGAATGATTCATCAGACTGTCAGTCCAAACTGTTCTGACCTTGTAAGTGAAATTAATGCCTTTTAAAAGAACAAATACACTTGAATGAGGAAGACTAGAAAGAAACTTTCATACTGTTCATAGAAGTAAAGTACAATGTTTGTTATGACAGTGTCAATGACAGAGTATGGCATTGAAATAAGGAGCAATATTGAGTGGATGTGCCTTTCATTACAGAACAAGACATTTCTCAAACAGAATAAGGTGATGCTTCTCAAACATGGTTGTAAAGTGCAGTCAAGTACCCAGAAATAAACCCTGACCCTGTAGTGTGGGATTTAAGGCTGATTAAGAGGATGCATGTAGAGAGCTCATTTTCATTGACTATTACAGAGAGGCAAGAAGGAAGCATGACTGAGATCCAGAAAGGATATTGAGAAAATATCCTTAAAAAACAGAAGTGACTGGAAAAGGAACTATGAGAAACCTGCTTTCCATTTCACCTGTACCTTTATCTCTGTTACAGGGCAACTGAAAATCCTATACAAAATTGAAGTTTACTGGCTTTAGTTATTCTGCAGCTCCTACTCCCCAAAATGAAACTGAAGGCAATAAACTCATCTGTTGGTCTCTCTCAGTCTTCATCCCTCATGCAGCTTTTTATGCTTTGCTATTTTAAAGTTACAGCTTTTCTTCCCCATCTTCCCTTATGTTATTCTCTCCTATGCTCATTTTCTTCATTTTCATTCAGCTCTTTGGTTTGATGTTCTGAAGATGGGTTTTTTTTTTCATTTTCACTCTTTATGAAAAGCAATATAAAGTCATCTAAAATACATACATTTCTAAATAAATAAAATGACAAACCTTCTGTAATACTGCTTCCTGAGCATGTAGGATGTACATTCCATAGCGTCTGCATAAAGGAGGCATCCACCTGAATACTTCCATTTGATATGGAGAGATGCTGAAATAAGATGACAGTAACAGAAGACAGTGAAATTTATGTACTTAAAAATATTTTGTATATTAATTTCTCAACAAAATAGAAATACCTCATAAATATACAAATCTTCTTTAAAAATGAGTAGTCACTTGCTTTTAAAATGAACTCTTTTCTAAATCTAATGAGCAGACTCCAGCTGCAGCTTAGAGATCTTCCACAGTTACAGAAATAAAAACTTCCCAAGATGGAAAATGCTGAACTACACCTTGGGATAAAGGCATGGAAAAAGTCTTGTTCAAGGAGGGGGAAATCTTTCATAGAGGAAAAAAAAGGTGCATTACAACGAGGCATTATTTCCTAGATTAGAACAAACCTCATCCATAATAATCACAACCATTTTCCCCAACTCCTCACAGCACTTAGTATTTTGCCCACTGTGTGTCCACTTGATAAACAAACCAACCTACCAGATATCTTTCA
Organism: Tyto alba; assembly: GCF_018691265.1. Classification (NCBI taxonomy): domain Eukaryota; kingdom Metazoa; phylum Chordata; class Aves; order Strigiformes; family Tytonidae; genus Tyto; species Tyto alba. The sequence goes on from NW_024881280.1 coordinate 14,341,211, forward strand.
GAGGACACACTGACCAGGATAAGATCATCACCTATTCGAACTTTTTCTCCTTCTGATCTTTGTTTAGAAGCAGGGTGTATTGTCCACCAGCAAGCCTCACCTAAAGGACAGAGATATTTATCAAAGGTATACAAAACAGACAGCTCCTAAGAAATGTAAGGATGTGTTTATCCAACATTGAAATAACGTAATAAAGAATTGTGTCTTATAAGACATTCACCTTATAAAACCACCTCATTCCTCTTTAAAATACATTTTTTTTTCTTTTTCTTTGAAACTTTTTGTCAACCAATCTTTGTCACTACTAAAGCTGATATTTCTCTTTTCATGTTTTTTCAAAGCAACCAAACATTTACAAATCACTGCTTAGAACTGCCCTCCCTTCAAGGCTCTCGCTGCCAGTAAATTGCTGACAGCTACCTCAGTCTTAATTATGACATTTTGTGTCTTCTTTTGCTTAATGTTCATATTTAATTCACAGTCTTCTGTCTCATTTCCACTCTAAGCTACATTTAAGGTGTAGAATACAGAATTTCAAAACAAATACTCCATAACTTTACAATATTGCTACACTACAAATACCAGTTCTGGGAGAAGTTCCATTAGCACTACAGACCATATCACTACAGGATAGCCAAGACTAAGGGTGACAACCATAGAACATTACCTATACATTAAACGTAACATTCCAGATTACTTTGTGTGTACACACACACGATTCTGGGAAGATTACCTAATTCATTCCACAATTTCACACACTTCATGGATTAGTTAAGACCCTGAAGAAAATGCGTTGAATACAGCTTTCTCACTGGGCAATGCAAAGTCAGAGAAAATTACAGAAAGGTAAAGTTGGTAGCATAAGACAAAGCACAAAAATCTGTTTGATCAACTAAGAAATTTCATGTAAAACCTCCTTAAAACAAAATTTGAAGGTTATGAAACTAGTTATAAAGAAGACAATAAATAAGTTACAACCCTAGAAGTGTGAAGTGCTAATCTTTAAAAGATAATAATTTTAAATATCCAGTGGCTTTTCACTCAATACCTGCTAGGTGAAGAACACTTCGTGCAGCTGAAATTGATGCAATAGGACAGTTTCATGGTTAGGGGAACAGGGCAAGGGGAAGTGATATCGTGGTATTCGGTTTATGAGGTTTACAAGCATGCAGTAGTTATAAAAATCCTCTCTGCAGAAACTCAACTAGGCATTCCTTTTATGTGTTGCTTTTTATATCTTACTTACGTGTTACAAGAGTCTTCTTATATATGTACAGTTACACAAATACCAATATGAGACAAGTACAGATATTCGTTATAAAACCTCACAAGCACAAGCTGACACATGCATAATAACTCTGAAAAAGACTATAAAATTATAAAGACAGTTTTAACTGAAACTATTTGCAGAGAAATAGAACACATACATTCCTTTTAGCAACATGCCTAAAGAAAATGGTCTCCATCTAAGGCAGCAATCAAACATATAATCAAGTAAGAAACCGCTAATATATCCGTCTGAGACCATCTTTTGTATAGCTACAAGAAACTGAGACAAACTTCTCTCATTCAAAACACAAGGTCATGTAGATAATCAGTGCCACCTGAAAAGGAATTTTCAAAGATCATGGTCCAAAAACATTTTAACACCTACAATGGCAGTGCCTCTCCATCATCAATTAGTCTATTTTGATTTTAATTTATTTTCAAAATAATGAAAAACCAATAGAAAACACAGGTTTATATTAATACAACTAGCATTTTTTTATTTGAAGCTTGACATTAATGAGGTGTGCATACAGGTACTTAGATTTTCTCTTCAAGGTATATGTCTGGGCCTGGCTACTACCGGGTCACCTATTATTTTCTCATGAGTACTCATCACTTTCAGTAACCATTAACACTATGTATACAGCGGCACGTAAACCTATTTGTGGCTCTTGGTGGCTGAGCTGCTTTTAAATTCATTTAACACAGCTTCCAGCGGTATCTCATAATTTATATCTGAATTCATGGAAGCACAACTTGTTTAACCTATATTTCTGTCTGCAGTATTATTACTGGCAGTACTCTCAGAAATCTTTTAACTAGATTTTAAAACTTTATCGCCATTTCTTGTTTGTGTCATCTCTCTTCCACTCTGTCGCATTATTATTTTGTTCCATTGTATGGTTTTTTTGTTGTTCAACTCTTTTAGCAATGTGTTCATTACATTTTTTGTTCTCCTCCATTACAAGTGGCATAATACTTTTGTTGTATGATTACAATGTATATTGTGAATGCACCAATATATGGCTTTTCTGTATTCTAATTCTATTGGAAGTGCCAAGCCATAAAAATAGAAAACAAATGCATCAAATTTATTTTATTTAATGGAAATTGTTTACATTGACCATTATCACCAGTGTTATTGCAGTTGTGGTAACTCAGTTTAATTCCAAGGCGTTCTCACATTCTTTCACAAAGTCAGTTAATTTAATGAAAGTCACCAGTACTGACAGTCATCATTTACTTTCAGTAATCTTATTTCTAATGAACACATAAGTATGACATTTATAAATTTACAGTGCCATTAATCTCAATGCGTTTTCTAAAACCAGAAATGTGTTACACATTTTCCTTCAAAAATAACTTGTCATACCTGCTGCATTTTCTCGTAATCCCACATCAAATGCAAGTTTATCTGTCTGGGATCTTGATGATGTTAAACATGTCAAATACTGCAAAACAGTGAAGTTATTGAAAACAAAAAACCAACAGTATCCATTAACACACTCGCCATATCAATACATTCACAGTACTCCATCTCACTCTCACCCTGTGCTTTTTTAAAATTAGCTAAGCATGATGTTATTTGTATACAAGCTCTTCCTAGAGTTTTTTAAAACCTTCCAAGTTCCTTAAAACATCAAAATCCTTTTCAACTTTAGTATATTATTTCTCTGTGCAATTTAGCTCCTAACTTCCAAAGTTTCACATAGTTCATCAGATAGGAACAGGCAAACATCTTATTACAGGGTTAGTGCCATAAGTTTGTTTCATGAAAATACAGCAAACATACCAAAAGACAGTAATCATACTTGCAAACCTAGTACATCAAGGCAACTACAATTTGTATGGTTCACAAGCATAAAAAACAGGGTTTAAAGACTACTGCAGAGTGCTCTAGTACAGGAAAAAGGAGGGAAGAGGTTTTATTGACTTCTCATTTCTTCAACCTCTGTTAGATATACCTGCATGAGCCCTAAGAAGTCAAAGATCCAGAACAGTTAAAATTTTCCAGTTGTACAATGTAGTGAAACAAAATTTAATCAAGGTAGCCTGAAGATAGCATGTTTGCAGGCATAGACTCTGGGAACTATGGGATGTTAAAAGGAACACCTGAACTTATGAAATATGATGGAAAAAATAGCACATATCACAACAAATTCATTTGCAATAGCAGCAACTTGCTAATGGAATTACCATTAAAATGGATTCCTTAAGGACACAGAAATAATTCATGTCTAAAGGAGCTTTTCAGCTACATTTCCGAGTAAAATGGATTGAAGAATCTGAACTTAAAATAAAAGAGACACTTCCATTTTGTTGAGACACCATAAGCTAGCCACATTTTTTTTTCAAGTGCAGAAGAGAACTTAAAAAGTTCTAAATTTATGTATTTTTTATATTGATAGGAAGACATTTATTTGGGTTTCATGTTACTCATTCTGTGCAAGTGCTTTCACTTACCATTTCACTGAACGAATGTCGAAGTAGTATAGCATGGCCATACAGCAGGGTTCTGTGACCACCCCCTTGAGCTGCCTACAAAACAAGACAGAGAAGGTCAGAACTCCACTTCACTGCATGGACTACGATCAGAATCGTGTAACGTGAAGAGCTACTACAGTTCAAGTAAGAAGTGCAAATATTAAAGCAAAATATGAAATCATAAAATCATAGAATGGCTTGGGTTGGAAGGGACCTTAAAGATCACCTAGTTCCAACCCCCCTGCCCCGGGCAGGGACCCCTTCCCCCAGCCCAGGGTGCTCCCAGCCCCGTCCAACCTGGCCTTGAACCCTGCCAGGGAGGGGGCAGCCACAGCTGCTCTGGGCACCCTGGGCCAGTGTCTCACCATCATCACAGGAAAGAATTTCTTCCTTATATCTAATCTAAATCTAACTTCTTCAGTTTAAAACCGTTACTTCTCATCCTATCACTGTAATCCCTGATAAAGAGTCCTTCCCCATCTTTCCTGTAGCCCCCTTTAAGTACTGGAAGGTCACTATAAGTTCTGCCCAGAGCTTTCTCTTCTCCAGGCTGAACAACCCCAACTCTCTCAGCCTGTCCTCATAAGGGAGGTGCTCCAGCTCCCTGATCATCTTCACGGCCTCCTCTGGATCTGCTTCAACAGGTCCATGTCCTTCTTATGCTGGGGGCCCCAGAGCTGGACACAGCACTGCAGGTGGGGTCTCATGAGATGTGTATGCTGGGCAAAAATCTTAATAATATTGCTACAGCAATAGACAAACATCTGCCAAAGGAACGAATGTTGTTCTTGGTTAGACTCTTATTGTGACCGAATTTTTATTATAATTAAGTAAAAACACTGGATTTAACAAAAAATGTTTTCAAGTAAATAAGATACTGCTTACCTTTCTTATAAACTTCGTAGAGGCATTAAAAAGATAACAACAAAATAAGTATATATACACATACAAAAACTGAAATCTGAAAGAGAAAAAACCACACCTATTGCCCAGAATAGTTTAAGCACTTACTAAGGATATCTACTTGCTAGTATTAATGTAATCTTAAGCATTTACCAGATTCATTAAGGCAACTGCATCCATAATTTCAACCAAGCACAGTTATTCATTTTGAATATGGAAATTGATAACAAGATCTGGGAGAGGAAAAACTGAATTTTTCCATATACTTCCTTTAGAGAATTTAACACATATCTTCCAAGATCCTTCTGGTGACCAGAAAAAAATAAATTTCAAGGGAAGAATCTTAACAAGAAAGTTACCTATGGAACAACAGACAACAAGCTTTATACGTTTTCAAACCAAACTCATGTATAATGACTTTTGAATCTAGATAGAAAATGTGTTAGATTACTGCAAAAAATTGGAGAAATATATAAGAGAGCTATCATTGGTCACTCAGAGAACTTAGCATACTTTTACATATCATGATAAAAAACTGATCAGAAATAATAAATAAAAAAATTCCAAGAGCTCCTCCAAAATACGTCACCCATAAAAAATGGTTTTAATAATATATCCTGCATCACTGCTTGAGGAAGAAAACCAGAAAAACGTCATGTAACAGCTTATATAATAATTATGTCCTAAATTACAACTTTTATTTAATCAACAAGGAAAAGCTTAACAACAAAATCAACTGTAATTACAGACAGGTTGTCAGAAGATAATTACATATAGCCAGTTTGTAACAAATATGCACATACTAAGAACAAGCAATAAAATACCTCATTCTATTTTTTTACCAAAAGCTTTTAAGTGAATCACTTCTAATTTTAAGGCTGACTCATTAAAAAAAAAATAAATGAAACAATAAAACAACAAAATCCAAAAATCCAATATGATATGTTCTTCCTCTAGAAAAACCTGAAACAAACAGCAGAACTCAATTACAAACTGAATTTAATATGGAAAACAAATCATTCAATAGAATGATAGACTGGTGGAACCAACAAAAGATTAATGTTATTTATATGAGGCCAAATTCTATTCTTAACCATGCTTTAATACTGAGAACAGAGTGTAAATGAACATTTTAAGATGTGCATTCCTACATTTCATGCTGTCATTTTTCTCTACATCTAAAACAACTATTAAAAGACAGTATTTTGTATTCTTCATCTCAAAAAAAGCTTTTTCTGAAATCTACTTTAGAAATCACTTATTACCATACCAATTTGTTTTCACGGTGCTAAAGATAGTGCCTCATAATACAAAATATTTAACTTGACTGGTAGTTATGACATATGTCTCAAAACAGAATCAGTTAATTGTAACTTTAAAAATAAGCCATCCGTTTTACCAGCAGCTTGTTGACAGAAGCTAATTAAGAATCCACTTTCTCTGAATGTAATAAATCCATGTGGTCCAGAAAGAAAGTTTCTTGCATTAACGTTCAGGCTTTCATTTTTTATTTAATCCTTGCTATTTATATGAACTTCTGTGCTCCTGTGATGATTTCCCCAATGGATGCTACCCAGCTTCAAAACAAATGAAGGGCAAGGCAGTTTTGAAATAAATATGGCACAACAGACTATGCTTTCTTTCTTTATTGTCCACTGACCTCAAAGCAACAGTATGATCATTTTTAAAGTAATTATTTGTCCTCTACTGCCAAACCCAGATTAAAGCTTTTGACTAAATTTTGGGGTAAATATTTTGTAAATACTAAAAATTGTGTTATTGCTCTGCAGTGCAAGAAGTGTTTACATCAATCTTGGTTTGCCTAAGCAAATGCTTTTTTCATTGAGTTCCATTTTCTAGAAAGCAATTAATTGCATAAATCAAAAACTACACTTTAAACTGGAGAAAACAGTGTAAAACAAAAGGTCAATAGGAATGAGCTCTGTAAGTATGCAAAGGCTGACATTGCAAGAATGGAGGTGATAGAGCAGCGCTCCAGCTTCCTGAGCTGTGCCATGACATGAGCCAGTTAAAGATCTGTGGTACAGAATAATCCAGTTGATGTGGTTATTCTGCCGATAAATTACAGAGGAAAGTAAAAATTAAGGAAGAATTTAACACCTGTGAATCAAATAGCAGCATGTGATGAGAAAACTTTAATACCGAAGTCTTTCTGAGTACATATAATACACAGTGTTTCTATAGCACATCTTATCGACAGGCAATCTAAACAAGAAGGATTGCTACAAGAATGACAAATTAATATGGAATTAAAAAAAAAAGTGATCATAAGACATCAATTTATTTCCGTTTCTCTTTTCAAGGTGACATATTTGTGAAATAGAATCCATATTTGTTACTCCACTATCATATTTCTCTATTAATTTGTATGATATAAAAAATTTATTATGGTAAAGACCATTTATTATGGTTTATTATGGTAAAGACCCATACATTAAGAAGTGGCATTTCCTGTTTTTTTTTCAGATTTCAGTTCCTCACTAAATAGAACAATAAAGGTGATGTCACATTTTATTGTAAATTCCTAAAACTTATACACATTAATATAACAGAGAAGTGACCAACTGAGCAGAGATCATAGATCATTTCCATTGACTTTCAGAGAAACACAAGCTCTACCTAAGTATATAGAGCTAGACAATTTACCTAAATTACTTACTTACAACCAATAAACAGATGCAACAGCAAGCATAACTTGTAAACCTTGCTGAAGCATTAGTACATAGATGAGAGGTAAATCTGTCTCAACAATTAGCAATGAGGTTCAGCTGATCATTGAAAAATGATCATTGTTCATGCAGATCATTAAAAATACAGGCAAATCTGCATCTGGGGTTTGGACCAGGCCTAATTTTTACAAAACCATCACCTTTTGCCAAACCACTTAGAAGTTCTATGAAAAATATAGTTCTTAAATAACTCTGTCAATAATAAATAATGTATAAGGAAGTGCACAGGGTTTTTTTTTGCATCCTGATTGCTCCAGCGTGAAAATCCTCTTTCAGTCATTCTTAGTAGTATTTCTTAGATTTGAAGTGGTAATTCAATTGAAACTTCAATATGAAATGCAAGCTTAGTTAGATTTCACTTTACTGCAATGCCACTTTACACTATACCGTAAGCATTCCAGTATGCTTGTGCTAATATTGTAAAAAATTAAGAAACCCATAGAAGAAAATTTAGAAATAACTATTTTTTTCCAACAGTTCTTGCGTGTTACTACATATTAAATAACTTGAAATTATACTGAAACAGTTTAGCTGTACAACTACAAAAAAAAAAAAGTGTTTTTATATCTGAACTAAAATAGATTTAAACTTGTCACTATCTCATTAATAAGATTTAATTTCTAGCTGTTAATTTCATGTGAGGATTAATCAAATTAAATCCAAATACCTGAAATGCTTTCGTAACTCAGTGAAATGAGATAGAACACTTACATGATGAGAAAATTATTTTGCTTTCCCCATTAATAAATAGCACTATAATACGATAATGTTTTTATGGCAATGATTTGTGTTTCAGACAAAACCTATCTCATATACTTTCCTCAGGTCCATAAAAGACAGACTCGTTCCAAAGGTTCTGTTACTCTTTTTTCAATATCCAGTTCTGGACTGATGGTAATAAAATATCTCTGATGATGTTTCTGTTTTTTTGTAAGCATTTCAGAAGACTAACTGCAACTATTTTTCAATGCTAAAGAGAAATTAATATGATTGTAGTAGCGAAGCAATAATGTCCCAGGAAAACAGGAAAACTGAAGAATCTGTTATGACATGAAGCCCCTTCTCCTAGAAAATCCTGGAGCAAGGAAAGAAATGTGAACAATACATATTCAGAAATGTAATATTCTTTGATGTCAATTTACTTACCCCTTCAGTAGCATTATCCCCTGTGTTGGCCAGCATTTCTTGAAGGGCTCTGACAGAAAGGGACTGTTCAAGGACAAAATTACAGATGCAAAGGTCCGGAGGAACATACTGTAAAAATAAAAATAACAGATCAGCAGAGTAGCTGAAGCAGGATAAAAAAATGTCTTTGAACACACAATGTATTTTAATTTTTAAATCCATACTTAATGTTTACTCATTTGTTTTTGAGATACATCCCATTTCCCTGTATGAAAATAATGTAAATCCATTTTTCATAACTTGTTAGTGCAGTAACTTTACTTTTTCTATAGTTGTATTCCTCACAGTAAAACAAAACATCTTCAGGTTCAAAATATAAAAGTTTGTCTCTACATAGTATTGATCTCCTGTCTTAGAATTACACCATGAACATTACATTGTCTTCTAATGTCATTGACAAAACAGAAGAGGTGTATGATCTTATTTGGCATTGATGTTCTGAACATATTTATAGCTGTCACTAAATGGCAAAGATTCAGAATCTTATGATATAATAATATGAACTATTTTAGGAGATCATCTCAATCACTGGATCAATAGGACTGCTGGTTTTGAAACACGAAGCTTATATTCAGTTCAGGAAAAACAGACTTTTTTTCTATTTGTTGGCAGTGATGTGTCCAAGGAAAAAAGTCTAAAGGGGAATCATTAATATATATAAACACATGACAGAAAAACACAAAGAAGACAGAGCCAGACTATGCAGTGGTACGCAGTGAAAGGAGAAGAGGCAATTGACACAAATTGATATACAGGAATTCTATTTAAAAGGAGGAACCCCCCCTTTTTTACTAGGAGCATAGTAAATACTGGAACAGGATGCCCAAAGAGGTTGTGGAGTCTCCATTCTTGGAGATATTCAAACCCTGACTGTGCAGTGTCCTGAGCAGTCTCCTCAGCCTGAACCTATTCTGAGCAGAGGGCTTGGGCTTGATCTGCACATGTGCTTTCCAAAGTCAACGATTCAGCATTCTGGGATTTATGATATATATCAAGGCTATGAATGAGCTTTAAAGTCATATACACTCCTTTCTCTTTTTTAAATTGGTGTGACAGGTGGGAATAAAATTCTTGATAATGCTGAGTTTAAAGGTGGTGAAAAGGGAAATTATACAATTAAGAGATTTCTAAACCTGCTGAAAAAAAGTCTTTATAGCACGCTAATCAAGTACAGTCTTAGAATTCCCACCGTTTTATCTCTATTATAGACTCTAATTTTAACTTTTTTTTTTTTTTTTTTTTTGGTGTTTTCAAACACATTTTGAAAAGGCTTTTAGGCCAAAGACTTCACAGTGAACTTGCATACATTTTTTTATACGTACATATATATATGCTGCATATATTATTGAGGTAAAGTGAACTCTTGCATCTTTCTTACACAACTGAATAATTTTAAGTAGCTCATCATTTCATTAATTGCAACAGGAACAACTTAAACCATAATACTTGTCATCACTCCTGTCCACTATGGGGTAGTATTCTTTTTAGCATTCATTAACTGCATCTGTGTACATATATACACACACACAACAGACTCTGTTATATAAAGTCATACTATACATATATATGTGTGTGTGAGTGGGTACATATAGCATCCATATACATGCACACACGAACATACAGATCGTAACTGGAAGTTTAACTTTAATACGTTGCATTCAAGGCCTCTCATATAACTGGACACAGAAAGATAATGTAATTTCTCACTTAAATGAATTACAAATGAAAATAGGTTAGATTTTGTGTCATATTTGTTAGGGAAGTCTGGAAATACTTATTTAGAGTATTTTATTGCTATGAACATAAAAATCTATACAACATTAAGTAGTTTTTACCTCCCAATGAACCAGACAGGTAAACAAAACCTCTGAGTAATACTTCACCCATTACTTTACTGCCTTTAATTGCATGTAGAAGACAAATAAGCCACAGCGTTATTTAAAAAACAAAACAAAACAAACAAAATAACCCAAACAAAAACCCCGGATATTTTTCTGTTGTAATCCTGTGGCAGCTTTCAGATTACATAGCATCCACTTTATTAACAAATTATGTTTTGCGTGTGTATTAAACCATGCTGCCTCTGAAGTACGTTTGAATTTAAAAGAAAGAAAGAAAAAAAAAAAAAAAAAAAAGAAAAAAACAACAATCTTTATAAAATCTTTTTATTTTCAAAATGGGACTTAAATTCAGAAACTAAACTGGCATTTTATCTGGGAAAAAATAATATATCTAGTAATACAGTTTTAATCAGCATCAGATGACCTCTGGCACTTAATCCCATTCCAAACTGAATATGGCACAATCAGTATGATCCAACACCTACCAACTGAACAAAAGAATTCCCATCTGTTTCACTGGGCACTGGTCTTGTGCCACATATACTGCATTTTAACTTGAAAATTGTCGCAGCCCTTACTTTAGTGCTGTATTAATGAAAGACACTCTAAAATGTACTCTTAGTCACAGTTTGGATAAAATGTACATCTTAGGTTAACGCAGTTAGTTTTCACTTCTTATTCTTTTTCATAGCCTATGGAGCATCCAGCGTTATTTAAGAATATTGACACTGAGAACTATGAAATTAAATGATTTTTCCACCCATGACTTAGAGCAGCTAGTCCTTCTTTCAAACTTTCAGTGTTACACAATAAATTAACACATGCATGTTATCACACACCCCATTTCTGTGGTTGGATAGCAACAAGTTTTTTTTTTTTAAATTCCACTGACCTGAGAAATAGCAGCGAAAGGTAATTTATGTGGATGGTACATAATCTACGTAGCAACTAACCTCCTTAGTTAATCTAGATTGACTCCTTTAAAAAAAAAAAATTAAAAAGTTTAAAAATTAACTATTAAGTCTGTCAAGGCTCATTTGTTTTCTGGTCTTTTTGTCAATGATACTGTTTCACAAGTTCGATATTCAACAATCCATGTGGCAAACCATTTTACACTCTTAATAATTGCACAGCTAAAAAGAGTTTAATAAAATCTTGAGCAGCTGCTAATCTATGCTTTTTTCCCCAACTCTGAGCAATGTTGTACAGTAATGGAATCCCACAAAAAAAAAAAAAATGCCAATAAGGGTTGTTCAGTGAAACAAGAATAAAGACAGATGAGAGCTAAAGGTTGAAGATGAGGAAATATTCATGTCAGGAATCCTTATGCTGAAATGAAAAACAAAACAGTTTATAAATATGCTGCAAAATAACAATAGGTATTTATCTGCATTCTGGCTATGGGAAGTTGGAATGAACAAACAGAAGACAAGAGCATTTTCAAGAATCATCAATAAAGGAAAAAATTCAAGTGAAGAATTAAGTATTTTATTTTACAGGCATTTAAAGATATGCCAAGCAAGCACTACTGTAAGTAGACTGATAGGATATACAATAAAAGAAAGTGGGAATTTGGAATAAACAGTTCTTCAGAGTTAATCAGAGTTTTTGGGAGTTCTTCAAGAACAGCTCTGAGCAGTCTTGTCCATACATAGAGGAAAACTAAAAAATAGACAAATTTGATATAGGAAACCTACACAAATTTGCAAAGTAAATCTGAAGAAACAATTGACAGTTCTACCCTGTAGAGAAAAGAAAAAAAGGCAGAAAACCTGCTCTTTTAATAAGAAAATGATTTATTTCTAAACAGGTTTTGCATGGAGAGTTACCAGTTTTCCATCAACATATTCGTAACACTGGATATACCTAATTTGTCTGAATGAGATGTTAAGATAAAGAAAACTAGCTACTGAACTGGAAATGTTCAACAGATCTGAAAAAAACTTGAGTCTTAATATAACTCTATTTTCTCATAGAAATTAATCGGATTCCAGATCAAATTACTTTATTTTCATCTAAATTGATTTCTGGAGGAAGAGCAGAGAGCAGGTAAAGTATATCAATAGGTCAAAGCTGACAGGAAAGGTGACGTGAAGAAACATATACAAGCCACACAGTAGCTAGAGAGGAGCAACATAAGCAGTTACAGAAAAAATGACCTACAGCAATGAAATGGGGCCTTACTTTGTAGTAAATTAAAAAAAAAAAAAAATCTATTTAAGTATGTAGGATTTCTCTCTCAAACAGCTCAATACTCTATAGAAAGTACAGAGCTGAACAGCAACCCACCATTTTCAGAGACTTCTGATTGACCATAGATACACCTGTCTGCCTTAGTTTTCCATTTAAAAGGGAGACACCAGAGAAAATTTTTTTTCCTGTGAGGTACCCTGTGATTTACTAATAAAACATAGTATTTTCACAATTTGGTATTAGTTATTAACATTGTAAAGATATGTGCATACCTAATCACCAGCAGTGAAGGAGAACTACCCGTTCTAAAACAGTCAATAACACATACACTGGTCTAATTTTCACTCATAGTTTCTTAGAATAGACAGCAAACTACAGCAAGACAGAAAAATAAGGCCACAAGAAAAAACACTGGTAAGGCCACACCCAGAGTACTGTGCCCCCTTACAAAAGTTGTATGAAGCTACTAGAGAGAGTCCAGCCAAGAGCCACTAAGATAATTAAGGGACTGGAGTATTTTTCACATGGGAGAGAGATGAGATGATGATTAGTGTGTATAAATACCTGAAGTCACAGTGCAGAGAGCATGGAACCAGGCTCTTTTCAGTGGTGCCCAGTGACAGAACAAGCAGCAGTGGGCACGTACTAAAACATATGAGGTTCCCTCTGAACATCAGGAACCACTTTTTCACTATGAGGGTGCCTGAGCACTGGCACAGGTTGCCTGGAGAAGCTGTGGACTCTCACCCTTGGAGATATTCAAAATCTATCTGGACACAGTCCTGGGCAACCTGCTCTGGGTGGCCCTGATTGAGCAGGGGGGTTGGGCAAGATGACCAGAAGTCCCTTCCAATATCAACCATTCTGTGATTCTGTGAAGAGTAAATTCCCTAATACCAGGCTTCTACATACAGCCCCCAAGGTGGACAATGGATTGGCTCAATGCATGCAGTTAACGCTGGCTGAAACATTCTTTCAAGAATGTTCTGATGAAGAGTGCTTTATATCAAAAGATTTCAAGGAAATATTTTCTACATCAGAGAGATGTAGCCAGGCTAGTACAAAGTGGCAGTGGAGTGAGCACTGAGATAAGTTTTATGCTGAAGTTTAAACTTATTCCTCAGCAGTTTTATCTCTATTTTGTCAGTCTAATATTATTTCAATATGCAATTGTTATTATTTATTATAAAAATAATAGCTGTGCAAATAGCTGTAGGGCAATTTGTCGTGGTTTGAGCCTGGTCAGCAATCAACCACCACACAGCCACTCTTTCTCTCTTCTCTTCCAGCAATAAGAAGGGACAAAGAGCCAGGCTTGGGGTTTGAGATAGGACTGGTATGGGGAAAAAAATCACCCTTTATGGGCATGGGCAAAAGGCAGACTCGTTAGGGGAAGAAAAAAAGAACATACATGTATTACAGACACTAACAACACTCAAGAGAGTAGGACAGTGAGAAGCATTGCCACATCTTGAGAACACCTTCCCCCCACCCCTCCCTTCTTCCCAGGCTCAGCTCTGCTCCTGATATCTCTACCTCCTCCCCCAGTGGCGCAGGGGCAGGGAATGGGGGGTGCAGTCAGTGCTGCTGCTTCTTTTATCATCGGTGGGGGAAGCTTCTGGAACTTGTTCCCCCTGCTCCATCGTGGTCCCTCTCTCACAGGAGACAGTCCTCCACAAACTTTCTCCAACTGGAGTTCCTCCCACGGGCCGCAACATTCCCCACACTGCTCCGTTGTGGGTCACTAACTTCCTCCGACTGGATTCCCTCCCACGGCTGCAGCCCTTCCCGAGCTGCTCTGGCGTGGGACACCCCCGCATGCTGCAATCCTCCCAGTGCTGAATTACAGAAGCGGGGCTACCTTTTCCCACAAGACCCCGGCCTTCTTCGGGCACAGAACCTTGATCATCCAGGCGAAACAAAACACAGGCCATAAATCAATGTCTGCTCCACTGTAGATCTTCATGGGGGGGGGAGGGGGGGCACCCTGCCGTCTCACCACAGGATACAGGGGGGTCTCTGCTCCGGCACACCTCCCCCCTCCTTTCTTCTTCTGTTCTGACCTTGCTGTTCAGGCAGCTACAGCAACTCCTCCTCATAAGTCCCACTACTCACCACCGTCCCTTCTTAAATATGTTATCGCAGAGGTGCAGCTGCTTGACTCAGTTTCCAAACAGAGGTGGAGCTGCCTTGGAGCTGGGCGAGCTTTGAGAAGCTTCTCACAGGGGGCCGCCCCTATAGCTCCCTCCCCTGCTACCAAAAAACCCCACTACTCACTCAACTCAAGACACAATTTTAACCATTTTATATATAATTATGCTAAGTTTGTGCTGCATTGCATAGGGGGAAACAGAGGCCCATAAAATGGCTAAAAGGAAAACCCAGCTCCCACATTACACTTTGAAGGCAATTCAGTCTTTTGGATTCCTCCAGGCACTATCATAACCTTAAATTCTTGCAAGTGATATGCTTGCTAACCAAATATTTGCCCAGAGCTCCTGGTCTGCAGCATAAAAAACACTGACATAAGCTGGTACTGATTTACTAGGTTTACTTTTACCAGACCAATAAACTATGACATTCTGTCATTGGGACAGAAATCTTATCCAAATTAGTTATAATTCCCTTTGGCCATTTAAGTTTACTTGACAATTTTGTTACTAAAAAATATGTTAGTATATTGCAGTTCCTTTTGTGGTGTCTATTTCTTAGGTGTCAGTAGAAGTTAGCCTTGATACACTAGACTATCATCTTTGAAATACATCATCTGTTAAAGTATCACTTTAGAAACAAGGAAACCAGCAATGAAGTAATGAAATTAGATCACATCATTTAACAATTCTGCTATTTCTTGTTTAGTATAAAAATTATCCTTTTTACCCTTTAGTTAATTAGATTTTTCCCCTTACAATTTAAATATCAGACATTATCTAATCAAATACCTTCTGATAATATAAAAAGGAGCCATATAGATGAGTGGAACATAATTTCATACAACTGAATTAATGCAAAAGTGCTTTTAAAAAGTGCACTTAAAATCCAGTCATCATAATATAAATTATTAGCAAACCAACACTGTAATAGCTTTTACTAATAAATTGTAAAGAAGTAACATGCAAGTTGCTTATGGATTGATAGCAAAATTTTAACAGAAGTATCTCATAATTGTTATTCCATTCAGCACGTCACAAAAAAATCACCAAAACAGCTAATGGCTAACCATAGAAACTGTATTTTTTACAATTTATTTTTCTAAGAACTTTTTTTACTTTTTTCTTTTTTTTTTTTTTAAAAAAAGAAATATAACTTCTCTTTCCTTGCCTCCCTTTCCTTCTAGCTACTTCAATCTTCTCACTTTAACTACATCAACTCAAATTAAAAAATTAATCATAAAGCTACACCTCTTAATTCTGGAATTAAGAGATACAGAGTTATTTTCCTGTCTATCTTGTTATGTTTTCCAGAATTACTTGAATGGAAAAGCATTTGTTTTCTTGAATTAACAATATTTGGATGAAGTTTAATGAGTGAAGAAGCTGTCACGTGTACTGCAAATACATTTGGGCTTTGGTAAAGTGGTCAGCTGGAGAAAAGAAGGTAGCAGCAGGTAGAACTGTGATTTTCTGCTCTGGACCTGTGTTGATAAACATGCCTTTAATATTCTTTAATGCAATTTCTTCTTCACACACAGAAGAAATCTAGCTTTATAAAGTAATTTCCAGGGATAAGGAAGATGATAAGGAATCCATCTCAGGTAAATAGTATCATTTTAACAGGAGGACAGTCTTCTGCTGTCTAAAATCAAAGGACTTCTGCTATCAACATTCTAATTTTACAAGTTTATGGGCAGTCTCCATATCATCCTCTTTTAAACCAAATACACTGTGTCCTCCTCCAGTCATGATTCTCATAGCACTTCCTGGACCAATCTGCATTTTATCGACATTCTTACGAATCTGAATGCCATGACTGCTCGGTATTCCAGCAGCATTGCCACAGCAATAATAATAATATGCAAAGATAGTATAACTTCCCATCTCTTACCCGGTTTCTTTTGATTATACCTCCTCTAAAGACTATGCTAGATCCCTTGAACACATAATCATTCAGGGAACTTAGGACTGTGAAATATCCACTATGACCTTCACATTCCTTACAAGGCACAGGAATGGTTTCCCATTTTGTAAGCATATTTACACACTCAGTTATTAGTGTAAATGTAATGTAGCTCTACTTTCTATTAATATACAAGGCACTGCAGATCTTCTGTGTGGCGTAGCTTCAACAGTTTCCAGTTCCCTAATGTCTTAATTGACAAAACTACTCAACAGCATAGCAGTGAGAACAGAACCCTACAGGATTTGATTACAAACACATCTATTAAATAACTATTTTTTAGTCCACTGGATGTGTGTCATTTTGGTTTTCTCTTTCTTATTTCCTAACCAAAATTTTGTCCAAATGTAAATGAAAATAAGCATCATTGATAACAGTGGTTTCTAAGTATTGTGCTCTCTAATCATCCAGATCAACTTTCTACACTTCTTATTTTTTAAACAAATGTATTTACATGCTTTTTTCCAAAATTCTTCACTGTTCTCAGTCGGGACCAGCAGTTCAGAAAGCTCCTTGATAGGCTCTTTTAAGGCAGTTACATACAAGTTTTCTGAACCTCTTAATTCTAAACAAACTTCAGAAGCTTCTGTAGTATTATCTGCTATTAAGACACTTATGAAATGTAAAGTAGATCTATGGCATTCTACAGTAACACGTACCATTCCTCCTTTTGTTATAAGATGAACAACATGCTGTCTTACAGATTGAGAAGGTCATCATCAGTAATACCACACTGCAGTTGAGCTGTCGATTAATAAAAAATTCCCAATCACTGTTGAAGATTTTAATACAATAGTTGAAAATACATATGTGAAAACTGCTTTTACTTTAGCATGTGAAAAGATTGTTGGTGATTTGTAAGGACACTGGAGATAAATTTTCTGAACTGAATGCTTGGAATGCAAAGAAATGCAAAAAAAGAATCGAAGCAGCATAATTTTTCACTTTAGAGATGAACAAGGACCTCTCATAATGCATAAATAAACACTGTGCATGTAAGACGGTCATAATACTCAGACTAAAAATAGGACCACATGGCAACATTTCAAGAGAAAAAGATACAAAGACCTCTCTAAAAAAAAAAAATCAGGAAAAATAAATCATCAGAAAGAAGAAAAAAGAAATAGAGACAAAACAAAGAAAAAAAATAGTGCAGAAAGAACAAAGAAGAGAGGGAGGAGGTCCTCCTTCACTTGCCTTTAATCTTAACATTCTACTCTAGTACAGGTCTAAAGTTTAATCTTTCTTCTCTCGTGCTCCTCTTACTACTCTATTATTTTTTTCTTCACAGCACTGTAGCTTATTTTTTCCATTTGCCACTTGTTATCTTTAAAACTCTTGAATTACTTAATAATTCTGTTCCCTGTACTCTCAACTTTCTGATTAATGAACAAAGTTAGAAGCAACCCTTAATGCCAGTAACTAACAGGTGACAATGCTTCTAAAATTATCAATCCAGTATATCAAGATATTTGAACCTACAGGAGCAGTAGTAATAAGTTTCTTAGTGAGCTTATATCTTAAAAACACTCTGGAGACTTAATCTTGAAAATATGAAGTATTTCAGTTACATGAATTATTTTAGATAGTTAAATAGTGGCTTTTGACTGTTAACAGGTATGCTTCAAAGTATATTTAGAATCTCTAGGAAATCTCATGTTGCAGTCACATAAAAAAAAGCATACAAAAAGTACATCTAGCATCACATTAAAGAAACCATGATTAAATATATTTGTGGATAATAAGTGGGTTAACATTCACTGATCAGTTACACCAGTTGAGTATCGACTTCTTACTTTAGCTTCTGATGTTGGTTCCAAAAAGCACAGACGATTCCCAAGTCCCTCAGCTGCCAAGCAAAACTTCCTTTGTTCTTTGTGAATACTGGCAACACACTGAAGTACTACTTCGTCATCCTGTCACAAAACAAAGTATGAGAAAAAAAGTAAATATTTGGCAGTTACGTTCACACCATAATGCTAAGAAATCCTGGAACACATAATCTGTTGAAAAGGAACACTCTACACTCCTATAACTGATCCCATGTACATATGCAGAGATTCTTTTGATGTGCATGTAAACAGATGTTTATGTATAGATTTATATTCAAGACTATTATCAAAGTGACAAAGATTACATACTGTCTCTAGGGCTTTCACAAGTGTTGTGTCCTTCTGTTGCTTTAGCAGTGGCTTACTATAGTGCCATAAAAAAAACCTGCAAGTACACTGTTATTTGGTTTTACTCAGTAAGCCATGTTTAACATTTACAGGAAAAACCTGTTACTGTGATTTTGCAAACAACAATAACCTAAATATAAATGAATTTGGTTTGTTAGCACAGTAAGCCCTCAACACAAGTCCTCTGAATGCACAATCTTAACTTTTAAGGTCTCATTTAATTTAGAAACCTCTGAGTACAACCAAAGATCCAAGAGGCATTTTTCAAGTGACAAAGAAAGAACTTGCTCCTCAAAAGACATATTCCTAAAGAATAGGAACACTCTGGAAAAGTGACATGAAACAGCCCTATCGTTTAGTTACCCTAATTGTTCTAAAAACTCTTTTACAAATTGTTACATAATACAATGCCAAAGCCACAGTTACTTTATAAAGTACCAGGCCCATATTCACCTCTTTACATGTGGTACTAAAGCTGATATAAGCAAGTGAAACCAGATTATTTTTAGTGTTCAACTATGTGAAAGGTATATACAGAATTAAAATTCATTTTAGTTTCCAAAGCTTGCCCACTAACCAAGAAAAACGCCACTTGCAGACTAGAATAT
Organism: Tyto alba; assembly: GCF_018691265.1. Lineage (NCBI taxonomy): Eukaryota > Metazoa > Chordata > Aves > Strigiformes > Tytonidae > Tyto > Tyto alba. The sequence goes on from NW_024881280.1 coordinate 14,360,740, forward strand.
AGAAGAACTTATTTTTATACAGGTATGTAACTGCTCACCAAAAGGCATTACCTTAGAAGTTTTTAAGGGGGTGGAAGCTGATAAAACAAGAGTGATATGATATGTCAGTGTCCCATCCAGCTATGAAGTTATACTGGTCTCAATTATTATTGTCAAAACAGATACACAACAGCCGCCTGTACTGAACTCAGAGATCACTTGAACAATTATGTTCTAAAAGCAGCATTGCTTTTTCCAGTCCCCTTATGCAACTGCAATACTATGATAGTAGCACAGCTATTGGCACTTGAAATAAGAGCTGAGAGTGACAAAGTGGTTTTTCACCATAGGAATGAAGTGGCGCACCCTTTAAAATGGGAATTCAAAATCAGGTTTTTCACTTGTGGGATTTTGCAAGCCTGTGCAAGTCATATGGCTTTCTTTTAGGTGTCACTTCACTGCCTACTTACTACTACTAAAATTTACAGCTATTAGATTTCAAACTAATCAGCAGTTACAGGCAGTGTTTTCCTTATCTAGCTTTGCAGAACAAACAATAGCATTTTTAACGGTACAGAATGGGAATTCAACAGACTTCTATAAACAATTCTAAGATGTATAGTCAAGTAAGAAGTAGGCAGAATTAGCTAATTAATGCTAAACAAATTCATTTTCTTTTTCCCCTGCTGCTTCTGCTTCCATTTCTGTAAAATTCCCTCTGAAATTTTCAGCTTTCAAATTCATTAGTAAAAACATTTCTGCTTTTTAAACTTCACTGTAATAAGTTGCAAAATATAAACAATGCAATTAAGCACTCATTACTACATCCCTCTGTTCATGAATATTTAAAAATTGGCACCAGAAGCATATCTATTTAGGGGGAAAAAAAGATCAGAACTTGTATATGATAAAAATTAAGATAATAAAAACATTTGTCATCATCTGGTTCCTGTGTCAATCTTCAAACATACAAATTTCAGAGAATTAAAAAGAATAAAATACTAAACATGAATATGTAAATACCAAGATTTAGAATAGAATTTAGATTTACCACTTAGCCTGCATTTATCAGTAGATTACAATAAATTACCTATATATAGCTGAAATTGTGTTTATTCTACCTACTACATTAAATTATTCATCATTCCAGAGAGGCACATATATAGTATCTATTATAATTCATAGTATTCTAAAAAATAAAAATATGCCTTTAGACAACATACATAAGAATTTAAAGTGAGAATTACTTCAATAAAACAAATAGTTTCTTTTTAAATCCATATGCATAGAAGAGTAAGAGTTTCCAGAATAATTAAATTTATATTTTAATTTTCTAGAATTCAAAAAATAAGCATTTCTTTTCAGAATTTACACTGGTGTCACAAAGTCTTCATCAATCATTAAATGCCATGACACCAAAATACAAACATTGATAATGTCTTCAGTAAGGACTGTACGCAGCATTCAACACTGATGTTTTACATTATTCCGCTAAATGTCCAACATACCCTTTAATTTGTGTTACAACACTTAACAATCCATTTGCTGCACACGATGAAAAACTTTAAGAGTTTATAAATAGTGGCAATAATAGTGTATTTTGGAATGTTTTGGAGCAGAGTTTTAAAGAGTTTATCATTCAGGTGCAAGTGGACTGAGCATAAGGAATTAGTGGAGTCTATATAACCTGAAAATAAAACAATGAGTCACTGTTAAAATGACTCAGTGTTATAGTGTACTTACTGAAGTAAGATCATTCTAGCTGAGGTCTGAAATTGCTTTTCTGGCCTGAAGATGCTAATAGAAATTATTTTTATGGAGTTGTTATCCTATAATGAAATTGCAGACCATGTCTCAGCAATATCTTGCTTTCGCTCACACATATTCTAGTATTCTGAAACTTTTTTCCAGGTAAACTCATTTTCTTCTTTCCCCAGTTTACACGTCTCTTATACAGAATTTCATCCATTTACTTCCATATACCTTTTTTAGTATGAAAAGGAGAAGCCTGCACGCCCAGTGAAATGCAGAGGCTCATGCAATTAGCAGTGATGAGTTGTTAGTTAAGTTATATAGAGCCAAATCTCAGAGATAACCAAAAGCAAAACAAAAGAAAAAAAAAATCTCACAAAAATTCCTTGAGATCCAGTTTGTCAAGCAATAATTTAAGAAATTTAAATGTTTTAAATTTAGTAAGTATTTTAAATGCAATATTTCTCATGTAGCAGCTTTGACATTTTTGTGTTTAGAAATTTCTTTTACTCTAGTCCTTTTAGGACTAGGTGGGGTTTTTTTGGTTGGTTGGTTTTTTTTAATAAAACAGATTTAGAGTGCATGGAATCACATACTGGAAAGGACCTCTGTAAGCAATGGTCCAACACCTCACTAGAGAAGGGCTAATTTAGAACAAATTTTGAAGATGATCTAATGGGCTGAATTTAAGAAAAAAGTCCACTTCAAAGTTCTGATCAGCTTGAGGTGTTGTTACAGATTCACACTTCTCTCCACATCAAAACTGTAATATGTAACAGTCATATCAAAGATCTCTAAATTTTTCAAGGTTTTGCTCCAGTGAGCAAGTGGGGGGAATAATTTCAGGTTGCTCAAAATACCTCTATGATTTACTGAGCGCACAAAAAAAATAATACATTTGCATACCACTAGACCTCACACAAGAAACTGCCTTCACTACTGTTCCTCAAAAAGTACAGACGTTCAAAGTGCCTATTACTAATAATTAGTCTCCACTAGTGGCATCATCAATAATTACATAAAGCTAATCCTGTGATCAACTGTGTACTATCATAAGTATCTATTCACAAATACAGATAAATAGCAACCTTTAACTCTTTTTTTCTGAATGAAGAAGTAGTGAAAATTTTCCCCTTCTGTCCAGAAATATCTTATCTGGTTAGAATTCTTCCATCAGTCCTTCAGGAAAAGGACACAGACCAGGTAACTCCAACCCCAATCCTAAGAATGTTTATACGCAGAAACACATTGATATTACCGAGATATATTTCAGGTGGATGGAAATCCTGCAGAATCTACCAAGTGTCATGTAGCTACTGTGTCATAGTTCTACCTAATATTATTCACCTATTCACACAAACGCATAACTCCTGCAAAAAGAACAAAAGACAGCTTTGGAGATTTGCTTTCTTTTTTTGAAAGTAGGCTATTATATAACTGTGTGAACTGTAAACATAAATTTCTATTCACTTTGGCCAGAGCTGAAGCTGCAATCTGAATTTGCACTATATAACTGTGTCTGCATAGACTGAGAAACAAAGGTATTTCTAAATGAGAGCCACTCACTCAGTATCTTCTGCTTTTAAGACTGAACAAGTTACCAAAACAGAACTTGACTCTGCAAAAGTACATCTAACATTACACAATTTCTTTAACAAAAACTTGTGATTCCTAGCCTTCATCAATATAGCATTAAATGACATACTTTTTAATTTTAAAAAAGAGTTTCTAATAAACCACAGTCCAGCGGTTCATTATCAGACAGTATTTAGTCTTGGTCTTCAGGCTGTCTTCCTCCTCAAGTTTCATAATAAATTTATGGTGAACTTAAACTAAGATCCTTGTGATGGAGTAATGAACCAAAGCATAAACAAAATTGATTTTAATTAATCAATGACTTGCTGCAAAGTGAGTCAATGATCAAGGTGAATCCATGTATTGTAAGCACGATCTTGCTTCTGTTCAGTTCACTAGTTTTTCAACTCAGAATTTGAGGATAAAGAAATTGCAACAGCTAATGAAACTCTTTTTTCATTCATCTTGCATATATATCCTAGAATTAAGAATTATAGTAATTTATACAATACATTTAACTCTGTGTAGAGGTTTTATTCATATTAAGAAGCACAAAACCATCAAAACACTAAATATTTACATACACGTTTATATATACATATAAAATTTGCAAATTTTGCTGCAAAATAGTAGATTTAGTTACCTACTGATTCAACATCTACCAAATCTCTGTATTCTTTATTATATTCAGTACTGAAAATGAACTGATAAAATGAAATTGACATGACACTAGAAACTAATCAGTTTTAGAAAAGTAATCAGCTTTGTTATTAAAACTGTATATTGTAATAAGAAGAAGATATTTCCTCAAAAAAGCATACATATTTTGCTTATGTTTTACTCACAGCTGCACATAAACATGCAAGTGGGTTCTTGCACATGAATAACTAAGTTTAATGTAAACTCATACGGAGTTGTTTTGAAAATACATTCTTCTGTAACACCATGAAAAAGTTGTATTTGGTAATATATTCTTTCCATGAACAAATGTATATTACTTTAAAAAAAAAAACAAAAAACAAAACCGAAAACAAATCTATTAAACAAAAAAACCTCAGAGCTCCTCTCTTCTATGGTGAAACAAGCAGGCATATCAAGCTGATGCTCTTTACAAGCCTAATTACTATATGACTGTGACACTTGCTGAATGCAGATCAGTGTCGCAAAGAAATGTATTAAGTAAAAATCCACAGTCACCTTCACTCTTTGATAGACAACATCCTACTCGCGTATCTTACTGTATCACAAAGCACAGGGTATAAGCAAATATCTTGATTAGCATGTGAACACTAGCTACAACCTGATTTTTCCACAGGGCTGCATTCCTTTCTTGTTTTCTGGAATAATCTTGGAGAACAAGTAAGATTCATCAGAAATTGCTATCTACAGAGGCTGCATTCTTAACAAAATAAGGAATTATAGGCAGAGTTGACAATGCTCTAAACAAAGATGGATTTGGTAAATTTGTGCATGGCCACCACTTCCTTTCACAAGGGAAATGGTCTCACTGCAAAGCTGTCTCCATGCACTTGTATTTTTGCAGCACTTTGTCCAAAATGCGCAACTTCAGTGCGTAGCCTAATATCATGAAATATTTTCGGTTATTTCTAAAAACAAATACAGGAGACATACAGTCTTTGGCCCATTTAAAAAATAATCTTACAGTCTTTTAATTGAGAAATAGAAGAGTATTTCTACTTTGAAGCTGGAGCTTTAACAACAGTGTTTTATCCTAGGATATGAAACTCAAAGGGAAAAAAATCTCTCCTAAATCTGACTCCATTAAAAGCATTTGAAGTGGAGGGGGATGAGGTTAAGGTGGAAATCACAATAGATAAACACACAATTCCTTACTAGAATTTTACATTTGCTGCAGTTTCATAACTTAGATTTGCAAATATCTTGACTTCAGAGTACAGAAGAGAGTTTCCTATGCTGCCTATGATTTCTTCTGAATTATCCAGGATTCAAAGTGGATGAGCACCATTATTTTCAGTTCAGTAAAGTTTCAGATCCAGACATAGCTTTTGAAGATGAAGTGGATATGCCTTTCATCCATCCAGCCTCCTCTTGAATCCATGTAAAATTTTAACTCACAACCTCCTTTGCTCTGCAGTGATACAGCTCAGCTACAGGAAAATTAAATTGTTGTGTTTGTTTTGAATCTGGTTCCTACAAGCTCCATTTAATATTACCAAGCTCCCAAAACACAACAGTCAGTTAACCAAGATTATTGTCCATCCTCATCAAGTCACATCCAGTCTGTCTTTTCAAGGCTGAAAAGTCCTGGCCTCCTAATAAGTTGTTCCTCATCTGATCATCATCCTGATCCCCATCTGACCTTTCCCTGAATATTTTTCTGTTCTAAATGTTTATTTTTAAAATGAGGTAGAAATTAATTCCATATACTATTCAAAGTATGGAAAAAATTACACAGTTATGCAATAGAAAAAATACGTTCTCTGTTATGTTCTTTATTTTGTTCTTAGTATTTTCTAAAGTTTTATTGCCTTTTTTTGCCATTAATGAGAATTAGGCTGATGTTTTCACTGAACTATTATAACACCAGGATCTCACTTTTCAGTTCTGAGCCAACAATTTTAAACATTAGGCTGGATTGTTATTTTTTTTCTTTATGTCTACAATTTCATGCTTGAATTTCATCTGCCATTTTTACTGCAGTTACTTAATTTCAGAAGGTCCTTCTAGACTGGTTCACAGCTTGTTCACTTCCTTGCTACCCTAAGTAACTTCCTACTGTGAGTGGCCTCCCTTTTCCCAGGTCTTCTTTCTCTCTTTCCCTTCCCTGTCTGTGAGGATGGTCAACCATAGATTGGTTGTGGAACACCCATCTTTGGAGACCTCAAAACCCAACAGGACAATGACATAAGCAACCTGCTCCAGAGATCCTTTCCTATCTCAGTGACTCCATGGTTTAGTGAAATAAATTTAAAAACCAAAACAAAACAAACAAAAACAAAGAAAACAACAACCATCACCACCCAAAACAAAACAAAAACCAAACAAACACCACACACACCCCCCCAAACCTCTCAACTAATTAGGACCATGATAAACAGTTTTTAAACATATGTAAGAAACTAATCCAAAATGGAAGGGAATATTATGTTTCCCACATGTAACAGAAAGAACTAGTAATATAAATTATTCTTGCAATAAAGCAAGATTCAGGCTGGGTATGAGAAAAAAGATTTCCTTCTCCTTTCATAACGATATGGATAGCAAGCCACTAAAATTGGGTAGGTTGTAGAGCATGTATCACCACAGGTCTTTGAAAATATTTTATGTTAACATCTCTGGTTACGATGTTACATGGTTATAGTCAGTCTTTTATTTAGTAAGGGAATATATGCATCATGAGGTCTCAAAGATCTGTTTTTTCAAGAGCCCATAATCGATACATAATCCTTCATGGCTACTGTATACTAGAACATGATTTACAATGTACAGTACATTATCCACAGCTTAAACTCTACAACAACCCTTATGCTGGGTTGATCCTGACTCAAAAATGTAATGTTGCCCTCTGCTTTCTACTTATATATGTTTTTATCATGTCTCATTAGAAGGAATGCACAACCTTAAGGAAGCTATTAGAATATGAAATATACCTTATCATTCTGTTTTCTCTGTATCTTATTTGCAATATGTTGTATTTATATGATTTGCATAAACTGATACAGAAAACAGTTCTGGTATGGCTTTTTATTTCTGCTACTGCTTTTCTACTTCAGATTAATTTATTATTTACCAGGGCAACACAGTCCTAACTATTCATGTTTCCTAATTAAGTAGTTCAAAAAAAATGAAAAGATTCTTTGATTAACGTTTACTTGGATTGTTTCAGTTTTGAGGCTATGCTCCAAATAATAACTTAATGTATTTACTTGCCATCTAGTTAAAACTATACTATTTGTTTAGGTTCTTGTACTGATAAAACAATGTAATTTTCCTGTAATTAATAACAAGAGTTTGGTAATTCTGTGTCATATGTCCATGTAGAAGCTAGATTCAGAGCAAAGTATATATCTACATCAGAAGTCTTGCTGCATGGTCATATCACTTCTCTGCCAAATCCCGCCAGGGTATAACTCACAACAAAAAATTCCTTGGAGAAAATTTCCAAAAGTTCTGTTGTATTTATCTATACATTTATTTATTGTGCAAATGGCAATTCCATCCTTAATCAAAAGCATTGTTTATTGTACTGTTATGACTGACACTGATCTATAGTATGTGGTACATGGACTAATTGAAGTTTTGGATATTGCTTTTGTTGAAAGAGAACAGATTACTCACTTGAATTTTTTTTATTATAAATACAAAACATTTGTTCATTATAGATACAAAACTATAGATCAAATAACATGGATTTTTTGCTTTTCTTACTCTTTATAAACTTAAACTATTTTTTTTTTTTTGGACTAGTCATGGAAAAGAAGAAACAAGAAACCAAGTAAAACCTCAAAAAGGTTTTTAAGCCTCAAAAAAACCCCAAAACACACACACAAATAAACAGAAAACTATCTACACTCTACTAAGCTTACAGACTTAGCTGTAAATGCAACATACTGGTGACGTACAGTATATCCTTACTGATGACTCCACATTAATCAGAAGTCTTCAAAATCACCACAGACTCCCCTGGGATTCACCGAATCCTGATTAGCTCTTCGAAGAATCTTTCCCTTACCAAGCACACAGGAAAATGTACATTACTGAAACAGTTACATTAAGAAGCAGGAACCATTACCCTTGGTCTGCCAACTTGGAAATGGAGAAGGTGATCTGAATCTCCTCTTTGGACATAATCTAAGAATGTACATTAGAGAAGAAAGTTTATTATGACTTCCAGGACAGATTCTTTTGTGTATTCTTTTATTCTCTGCCCTTTTTCAGAGCAAAACGATTACAAGTCATCCGGTTAACTGACATATCAAGTCTCTTTTTTTAACTTTTTCTCTTTCCTCTCTTATCCTCAGAGGGGTGCTACACTTTCAAACCCCAATTTCATTTACAGATACATTCCTATGTAAAGAAAGACCAAGTTCGGACTAAATTTATCTTCTCTGGTTTGTATATGTGTGTACACACGTGGAGGCGGGGCGGCTGGTTGTTTTTTATAATGGTATGACTTGACTTGATACCTTGCTTTTAAATCAGGGTTGCTACTTCTTTGACCTTTCTGTCAATATAGGTTACACAGACTGAAATCTAAACTGAACAGAAACATTTACAGGTTCAAGATAGTACTGAAAAACAGATAGGCAGACAAAGATTTTGTATGAACTCTTTCCTTTGGAAATTAAGAAACAAGCTACAGAAAGAAATCTCAGTTCAATTAATACTAAAACATTAATTAACTCCTCGGGAAAACAGAACATGAAATAGGATAAATAATGGTGAAAATTCATGTAAAGAACCCTTCTTGTTTGTCTCAGGAACTAGTTGATGCTGACCATTCTCTGCCTTGTTTGTATTGCTAAAACAAAGCACTACTTTAAGAAAGTAGAGTCAAGTAATACGAATTTTAATCTCATACTTACCCAAAACTAGAAACAAACAGAACAAGGAAGCAATATGCAATACTTATGATCCATACAGAAGGTATTAGAACATTTTAAAAGTTGTAAAATTTGCATGTTTATTTTATAACCTTATGTTTGGACATACCTAATTTTCCTAATTTAAATGTTCTTATAGGTAACTTTATATTTCTATTCAACTTCAAAGGCTGAATAACGGATACTCATATGGCCATATTTTATTCAGTATTTCCATGTTTAAGAGTTTCAGTCATATTTCCAGGCAGCAAGGGGGATAAAAAACAAAAAAAGACCAAAGAGCTCATCAAAAAATACATAAATAAAAAATAATAATAAAGGAAAAAAATGAAACACAACTGCAAACTGCTAAGACAGACAATCAGGTTATCAGAATAAATGAAATCATCATTTTTTTTAAAAAAAATCCTACATTGACAGTCATGAAATCATTTGTATTGGTTTTTGTCTCACATACATGCCATTAAAGCCCGTGTTTCCTGTTCACAAAACTCCAAATTTTGTCTCACAGCAGTTACGTTCTGCCATAAGGACATGAGTCTTCTGTACATCTCTTGAGAGTATGTTTTTCCCCACACTATCCTCTTACAGTACTGAAGGTAAAATTTTCAATAAATTCTAATTTATTTACTACATAAATATTAGCAATATTGTTTACTAAAGCACATATCCAAGCACCAAAGCAAAGTTTAATATCAGAGTAAGCTCATGAACCAGAAAAGGTTCATAAAAGATTCAAGTTATGTTTTCATTCCTGTAATTTAGAAAGTTTATACAGCTATGCTGCAGTATGATGAAGTTTATTTTAGGACCTCCACATAGAAGTGCATACTACACAAATATTTTCGTCCCAAAATACAGACATCACAGTCATGCAATTGAATTAGGAAAAGGTCACATGAATATATCATCTTAAGCTTTCTTTTGCTTTAAATGTCTATAAATAAATCTTCTGGCAAGCACTACGTGTTAATTTCTAAAACAAAAGTGTGCTTAAGACACAACTGTCATGTTGTAAATCATCACAAAAAACACAAACAAATGAAACCAGTACCCAGAGCAGATCTTAAATCAGTGGTGGTAGTGGGGAGGTGGATTCCCAGCAGATTTAGCTTTACTTTCATTACTTGTTATCAGTTGTTTTTAACATCTTTTTAGAAATTAAAAGCTTTTATTTGCTTGCTAGTAACATACCAAGGCCCTTCTTCCCCCAGTAAGTATATGAATTTTTTCCAGTAAACACAGCCAATTCACTGCAAATGGATCCTTATGATGACAGCAGAGTTATTTGATGGAAATTCACGCACCCCCATCTGACAGTTCTCAGAAGATTTTAAAAATAGAGTTGGGGTTTCCGTTGTCAGTCTACTCCTTCAGCAGTGGTTGGATCAAAGCCTAATCTCAACTCTGGAACATACTTCCATATCTTATATCAGGTCATCAGCAAGGCAGAATAAGCAAAACATTAGACAGCAATAAAATGTAGTCAGTCCTTTTCACAAAAAATCATACTTCGGAAATAAAAATTCCTTCAGAAAGTTAAGTATTTCAGTATTGACCATTTTGCCTCTTTTTTTTCAATACGACTTCCAGGTTGCAGACTAGCCATTGAAGTACTTACATAGTTTGCTGTCTTTTGCATCACAGCTTTCCCACTTCTCCCCTCACTCAGTTCTTCATGGAAATGACATAGCATGAGATAGTGACAACAAAGGAACAACCACACCAAATACCAAGATCAAAAGTAACATCCAAAACATTTATTCATTATCTGTCATAAAAGCTGAGTACTAAATATTCTTTAAAATCACTATTTTGATTTCAAACTGTAAGGCAGGAGAAAAAGAAGCCTTTGTAACAGAGCTGGGATGAACTAGCCATGCAGACCTGCTTGATGCAAATCAGTGGCAAAATCAACATGTCCTATCCTTTCAGGCAGAGTCCTGTCTTGCTTTAAGAAATGAAGTGACTTTAAGTACACCTGTTAATTCTCAGAATGGCAGATTGACTGAAAGCATCAAGATACACTCCATGCTGATCAAGGAAGTAGAATCAGCCAAGAAAGCTGCAACCTGCATAAGCACCTTATCATCTACTGGATGGACCTGTTCGAGCGGGTCCCAGAACGGGCCATGGAAATGGGATAGGAGAGGTTGGAGCACCTCTCCTATCAAGAAAGGCTGAGAGTTGGAGCTGTTCAGACTGCAGAAGAGAAGGTTCCAGAGAGACCTTATTGGGGCCTTTCAATACTTAAAAGGGGCTTGTAAGAAAGATGGAGAGACACTTTTTACCAGGGCCACTAGTGACAGGACAAGGGACAACAGTATTAAACTGAAAAGAGTAGATTTAGATTGCACACAAGGAAGAATTTTTGTTTAGGATGGGGTTGGTAAGAATCAGGAACAGGCTGCCCAGAGAAGTTTGGATGCCCCATCATTGGGGCAAAGTCGGGCTGGGCAGGGCTTTGAGCAACCTGATCTAGTGAAAAATGTCCCTGCCTGTGGCAGAGCGTTGGACTAGATGATCTTTTAAGGTCCCTTTTGACCCAAACCATTCTATGATTCTATGAATTGTGATGTCAGTATTGGCATTCTTCACACTTCTGACATTCATGACATCTGGCATAATATTGTATGAGCAAATGAAGAAATGACAAGATTTATAAGGAAAGGAGGGTAATTACAGTTCAATTTTAATGGAGCATCCCTTTGGACAGAAAAATGAATGCAAGAAACATTATTGTGTATGTACATACTTGCGTACATTTTGATTGTTTTCCCCATTTCTTTTACATGGAGTACAAATTATATACTGGCAGACCAAACAGCAACAGAAAGGTTTAATATAGGACATCCATAACAACAAATTTATTTTCATTTCGGCAATTAACTGGTAACTGGATCTTACAAATAAGAGAAAAAATTTGGCATAATAAACTCAACTTGCAGGGTTTAACTTATAAATTTTCACTGTTTAACAGATGATCAGAAATATTAATGGAATAGCCAGTGTCTTGTCTCAATTACAGATGAACCAATTTTAAAAACTTGGCACCTGACAGCAAGAAGGAATCCAAATAGAAGCTGTCAGCCTTTTGGAATCTTCGTGCATGACCACTACCAGATTAGTAAAGATACCAATAGCAGCAGACATTTAGGTCGTATCTATTTCAAATGAGAATGGGTGTGCACAGTATCTAACATATTATTTAAATCATGTATTCTGTATATAAGATCACCATTATCTCTAAACTATCAACTATAAACCTCTCAGATGTTTATTTAGCATAACATTTTGAAAAAGAATGTAAGCTTTGTCTTCTGTACTAATGGTTTTTGCAAGGAAACTTAAATGGTAACTTTGAGGCAAAAATCCTGTGGATCATTTTAAAGAATCCAATACTGTTCAGGATTTTAAGCATTGTCTATGCCAACTGTTGGTAAGAGGGATACTTAAGGTATAGCTTTGAAGACTAGGGACCTACAATGGAACAAACAATTATCTATCTCAAAACAAATTGGAAAAGGCTCTACAAAAAGATGAAACAAAGCAGACATTGCTCAGTCAGGATACAAAGTTATAGACTAGCTGCTTTCTACATGAAAATTATGGGAAATCTTTTCAAGTATTTTTTTAAAATAGTAACCTGGGAGGAGATTTTACAGTGTCACAGCTACCTGAATTTAAGTCCTGTCCTTGTCAGGTGTAGGCAGAATAAGCACAGACAAATGGGCAGTAGCATTTAAATACATTGTTTGCAAGACCCAGGTCTTTGAACCAGGTCTCAGAACCAAAGTGAGCCTCTGATTAGACAATAAATAGTTAAATACTATTTATCAATTTTGGGGGAGCAAGGAGAAAAAACCAAAACAAAACATGTGAGCTGGAATGTCACTGTACAAATAGAAAGTTTTTGCTAAGGATCCAAAGATGGAATGACATCAACGTTAAGGCAAGATGGGTCTGAAGCAGAAATGAAGCAGACCACAGACTCTAGAATTATTTGATGCCTGCCTTTTAAAATGTAACTATTTTATATCTAGGGGAAAACAATGACATGTTTTAGAAGAGTTTTCAATCAAGAAAGAAGAGATTTAGACTAAATCCCAGGCTTCTTCCCAAAACTTTCTATAGATAAGACTGAAATATGGCTGTGAATACATTGCAAATGAGCTGTCAGGCTTGCATGGGTTGGTAAGAACAGAATAGGTATGAATCAGGTTCAAATGTTTACATGTACACAGAAAAGATCAAATTACCAAAGGATAAATTATACAGAGGAACAGTTCTAAAGGAACTACAATACCTATAGTTATTCTGTATTACTGAATATACAGATATATCAAGGTACAGGCATATATGGATATATTCAGTTAAGGTATAGATATATTAATGGATATAGAGAACATTAAAGAGCTTTTACATGCAGTGCTCCTCTTCAAGCAATTAAATTTCTCTAATACTACCCTTGACTGAATATCAGAATGGCACATAATGCTACCATACATATGGTAGTAAATGTTACCTAGCAAAAAAAAAAAATTCTGGTCAAAGCTTTCAAAATTTACATGACAATACATTTCAACAGCACATTCCATTCTATGGATATAGAGACTACATACACATGACTCATCATCAACCATAATTACTTCCCAAATGCTAAAATGCAGAATTAAATTAATCTTTTTAAAGTGAGCTATAGCACCTACAAATTATTTTAAAATATGTTTCATATAAGGACATAATGTCTTTGAAATCCCGCTACATCTTCCATTTCTTAGTCCATACTCCACTATGCTGATACTACACTACGTATACACACATACCTGTTAGTTTATCATGTTTTCTATCAGTAAAACTCTTCAAACAAGGGTCTGCTGAGATGAATTACACTCCTATTTTGATAAAAAATTCTGAAAACTATAACCTACTGTCATGTATACTTAAACTTAACTATCTGTTATGATCTTGAATTATGGCTTGCCAGAAATTTATTTCAGAAGTGAGCTCTCTGATATTTTGGCAATTCTTTAAAATAAAAACCTCACTATACTCAGTAATCATCCACATCTGTTACAGTTTAAAAGACAGAAGGCATCAGATGCAGGCAAAATTCCAAGAAAAATCTTTCAAACCGGATTTGAAAAAGACAGCAGATATTTTAATGCCTTCATACAAAATATATGAAAAAGGACAGAATAAAGTAGAAAAGATGGCACAGAAATAAAATGTGAAAATTGAAGTATGTTCAACAGCTGTCCATCCAGTGTCAAGTATTCACACATGTTAGTCAAGTTGGACTATAGAATGTGGAATACTCAAGGTTTAGACAAGAGCTGGCATGGACAGGATACTGAAAGAGCTTAAATGAATCATATCCATCACATATATCCTCAAAACCAAAAATTTAAACCACCAAAGAGCTGCATAGCAGTTTCCCTTGCATAGTGATTTTACAGATGTTGTATAGTTATTGCTACTTCACCAGGAGATATCTACAAATCTACTAAAAAAAGTGACAAATCAATCGATATCCTCTAGCAAACTGAGTGGAAATATGTGAGTTAGCTACATGTTCAGTCACAGATGTCTTATGTCAACCGTGTTTTCGTTATGAGAACAACTACAATTAACAGGAATAGAAAGATTTCCCATAGAATTAAGAGAAATATTTCTCAGTGTCTACCTAATTGATGTTACAAACCATAATAAAGACCTGTTTATTTGCTTTGGGGTTTTTTTTAATAAATTTGACAGTGGACCCTTCCAAGGAAAGTGCACATAATTTTGTAATTAAGTTGATTTCTATAGAGAAGTCAGTATCACTGTATTTCCCACTGATTCTGTGCCAGATAAGATGTTAGCAGTGCTTGCTTACGTGAAAATCACTTCATAGGGTTCACTTACAAAGTCTGCAGTATCTGTTCTACCAAAAATCAGCCATCATATTCACTAGCAAATTACAGAGCCAAACCTTGATGAGTTTTCAGCAGTTCATAAAATTTTACTACTATTTAATAATCACTGACATCCTTTGCACTTTACAATTTTTAACCACACAGAATCACATCAAATTATGGTGAGTTGGAAGTGGCCTTCAGAGACTAGTTCTGGACTCCAAGCAGAATCAACAGCAGCGAGGTGCTCAGGATCATATCCAGCGCCAGCTTTTGAATGCCTCCTGAAGCAGAGACTCCACAGCCTCCCTGGACAACATACTCCAGTATCTGACCATCTTCACTATAGAAAAAACTATTTTATTTTTAGAGCCAGGATTAAAATTTGTCAGTGAAACTCTTTAGACTCACAAGCACACAAAAATTTGCAGTTCCTTCAACTACCAGCACAAGCCCTCTGCCTGTCTAATACTTGGGCCTCACACTTGCCAGCTACTCCAGTTTGTGGTTTGCCAGGCAAATGCATCCCAGGTTATCGGAAAACATAAACTCTAGTCCTTCCCAGCAGTTGGTGCTGAGGTACATCTGCCCTGTGAGCCATAGTTGCCACTCCAGCTGCTTATACGAAGACTCTCACTTCGTTTCACTCACCCCAGACCCCCACAGCTTGCACCCAGGACATACAGGGCCTATGACCCATAATCCCACACCAGCAGCTGACACTAAAACCCTCGCTTGCTCCCATTGCTGGTACAGACACAAGTGTTCCTTCACCCAAAGTCTAATTCCAGTTCCTGGATCAAATTCACCCACTCCAGTCTAGCCAGTAGCTGTCAGTCCTTCTAAGATCCATAGTCCCTCCAGCCACTGATGGAGATACTCTTACTTGCTCCACTTGCTGGCACCACAGACAGATGGGCCATTTCACCTGAGGTCTCATTCCAGTTGTTGTCTCCAAGTTGACTCCCTCTAGATTTCCCAGTTGCTAGCACTCATTCCTTACAGCACTCATGCACAGGGTAAGAGCAAGATAATGCGAAAGACAGTTAGGAAAGTATTTAATAGGAAGATAAACTGCAGTGATCAGGCACAGGGCTGTCAAGCAAGCATACTGACTGGACACAGTTTACACACACAACCATCCGTTTTATATCCCCTAACACCACCTTGCTCTTCCCCGATTCCTTTCCCCTAAATATCTCTTCCTAACTTCGGCAGAGTCCTACAGATCCCCCTGAAGTATTAAAAATCTTCATGTTTGCCACCTTATCAGTTACAGAGTGCACACTGGCCCTTTCCAAAGTGCTGGCTGTAATTTCTTAATGGACCATCAATTAATTGCTGAAGAGCTTTGGTCTTTGTAATTTTCTCATGTCTACAAGGTTTGGTATCTCTGTGTGCTTTTGTTTATCTACCAATCCACCCCTCCACCCCTTCTTCTCCACTTAGTTCTTGTTTTAAGAATGCAAGGAAGAACACTCAGCAAAGATTTTAATGCTACTTGGGGAAGGAAATGAATTGGGAAAGACCTCATAGGATGCTTGAATTTTGTAATTTCAAAACCAGCTACAACAGGTGCACTCCTTGATGAGTGCTTTATACAGCGGAAAAAGCTAAAGGCTTCACAGCATGTTAGGTTTATATATGAGCAAAATACATGACCCAAGATGTATAGAACACTAGTGTTTTTTTTAATGCTACACCATCATGAACACCTGATTCAACTGATTCATGATGCAGATACGACGCAGCACACAGTTGCACGTAATAAAACAGAAGTTTTACTTTTGATATCCTATTTCAAATGCAGACACTCTTCTGTTTCAGAGTAAGAAATTTTATTCTTCAAGTTTACAAGTTACTGTGTGCCTGAACTTTCCAAATTCGTGATCGTACTGCCTGCTTCCATGAAAACTTAGTTATCACTGGAAAACTACATTAGATTTTCTAATCAGGAATACCAAGGCTGATTTTATGCTTGCTTGTGCTAAACTGGATTCATATCTTCCTTGACATATGAAGAAAAAGGAAATTACAAAATCTTTCAACACTTCAAGCTGTCTTGAGGGAAACTGTTATATTCTCACTATGAGTTTCTACCACAAAAATTACTACTTGACATCAATGATTTCAAAATCTTAATATATATGAAACTCAATTGGGGTAGAAAAATCACTTAGAGATATGAATCTTCAAGTATTCCATGACTTTTTTAAAAATCTAGATCCACATTTTGCCTTTTTTTTAACAGAATCTATAACTTTCTGTTCATCTAAACACACAAAGGATAATCAAAACCTCTTGTTCTAATGTCATTACCACTGGGTAGATCAGTGAATGAAGATACTTTAACAGATCCACCCATACTTCAAAACAAACAGAAGTAGAGGTGAGATAACCAGAGATTTGAAGTGTATCTGCTAGATCTTCTCTACATAGTGACTTTCACAAGAAAAACAGAGAGGCTTTAAACCAAAATATAGACAGATAAAATTTCACATCTTAATAGAATAATTCAAAGAGTAAACTTTAAATAGTGAAAAACGTGTCAGCCTCACAACATAAAAAGGACGTTAAGGTACCTGAATGCATCCAGGGAAGGGACAACAAAGCTGGTGAAAGGGCTGGAAGGCATGCCCCATGAGAAGCAGTTAAGGACTCTGGGTTTGAGTAGTTTGGAGAGAAGGAGACCAAGGGGCAGCCACTTTGCTCTCTACAGCTTCCTGAGGAGTTGGAGAGGAGATGATGATCTCTTCTCCCTGGTATCCAGTGATACTATATGTGGAATGGTTCAAAGCTGCACCAGGGGAGGTTCAAACTTGATATTATAAAAGATTTCATAGAAACACAGAATGCTTTAAGTTGGAAGGGACCTTAAAGATCATCTAGTTTCAACCCCCCCGCCACGGGCAGGGACACCTTCCACTAGACCAGGTTGCTCAAAGCCCCGTCCAGCCTGACCTTGAACCCTTCCAGGGAGGGGGCAGCCACAGCTTCTCTGGACAACCGGTGCCAGCATCTCATCACCCTCACAGTAAAGAATTTCTTCTTTAGATCTAATCTAAATCTACCCTCTTTCAGTTTAAAATCATTACCTCTCATTCTACCACTGCACTCCTCGATAAAGAGTCCCTCCCCATCTTTCTCATAAGCCCTCTGAGTACTAGAAGGCCACTATAAGTTCTGCCCAGAGCCTTCTCTTCTCCAGGCTGAACAACGCCAACTCTCTCAGCCTGTCCTCATAAAGGAGGTGCTCCAGTCCCCTGATCATCTTCGTGGCCTCCTCTGGACCCACTCAAGCAGGTCCGTGTCCTTCTTATGTTGGGGGCCCCAGAGCTGGACCCAGCACTGCAGATGGGGTCTCACAAGAGCAGAATAGAGGGAGACAATCCCCTCCCTTGACCTGCTGGTCACACTTCTCTTGATGCAGCCCAGGACACGGTTGGCTTTCTGGGCTGTGAGCGCACATTGCTGGCTCATAGTCAGTTTTTTACCCATTAATAACCCCAAGCCCTTCTCCTCAGGGCTGCTCTCAATCCAGTCTTCTCCCAGCCTGTACCTGTACTTGAAATTGCCTCAACCCATGTTCAGGACCTTGCACTTGGCCTTGTTGAACTTCATGAGGTCTGCACAGGCCCATCTCTCCAGCCTGTCCAAGTCCCTCTGGATGGCATCCCTTCCTTCCAGCATGTCAACCTCACCACACAGTTTGCTGTCATCAGCAAATTTGCTGAGAGTGCACTCAACCCCACTGTCCATGTCATCAACAAAAACATTAAACAGCATTGGTCCCGATACCAATACCAGCCCCTGAGGGATGCTATTCATCACTGGTCTCAGCATGAACATCAAGTTGTTGACCACAACGCTTTGAATGTGACCATCCGGCTATTTCCTTATCCACCAAGTGGTTCAGCTGTGAAATCCACATCTCTCCAACTTAGAGAGCAGGATGGCATGTGGGACAGTGTCAAATGCTTTGCAGAAGTCCGTTTCTTTACTGAGACAGTGGTGAACCACTGGAAAAGGCTTCCTAGAGACATGATCAATGCCCCATGGGTGTCGTGTTTAAGAGACATTTGAACAATGCCCTTAATAACATGGTTTAACTCTTCGTGAGCCATTAAGTGGTCAAGCAGTTGGACTACGTGACTGTTATAGGTCCCTTTTAAATGAATTATTCTATTCTAAATAGAAAAGAAAAAGTTAATGGGGAAAACCCAAGAGTATAAGCAGAGGAGCATAAAACAACTGTTGCCTGCCCATTTTGCCACTGCATACAGGTTCTTCTTTCAAAGTTTGGTGTGACAAAGATCAATTACTTTTTGACTGATTGTAAATCTAAGTGCTCAGAAAGATCTGTCTTCACTGGGACCTCAATGGCTGCATCAGGTTCCTTTCAGAAGCTGTTGAGCTGTAGCCTCCCACTTGCATGTTATTTCGAAGTTACAGCTATATCACAGTAGAATTTTTCCACCCCTCAGTGCTCCCAAGCTCAGTAGCAGGAAAGGAACCGACCCGGCCTTCCCAGTCTGTCCAGTCCAGCCCCAACTCAGCCATCCCTAAGAGAAAATAAACACGAATAACTGTTGCCTATTAAATATGGTTTTCAGGAAATAACTGTATGTTCTAAAAAAGTAAGGCTAATGCAGTCAGATTCGTTACTAATTTTGTTTAAGATTCACATCAGGGAAGCTAGTGAAAAAACATGCAGCAGAACATTTGTTTCAATAATTTTACTCAGATCAGATTGAAATTTAATTCAGTTACAAATCAGGCGCCTGAAGTTAAGAGAATGAATGAGAACCAACTTCTGTATACCTGAGTCCAGACAAGACCAAAAGCTTGGGAAGAAACAACTACTAGAGCAACTAGTGTGGCTCTTGTGGGCGCTCTGTCATTCATGACTCTTATTTGCAACACTGATATATTACTAAGTCGAGGATCGGAGATCTGCAAAAATCACAGCTGCTATAGTCTCAGTGTTTCTATACATACTTAGATACGATATTTTTCTATTTTCTTTGCCTTCTATTTCATGTATAGACCAGTGTGCTCTAAAATATCAGTCACAGATCTTATTCGACGGAAGTGAACTAAGGGCAAAAACCTGAGTACAAAGAAATCATCTATTTGTTGGGAAGTTATATGGAAAGAACACAATAGCAGTGATGCCATGAAGATGAACAGGGGGCTGGAGCACCTCCCTTATGAGGACAGGATGAGAGAGTTGGCGTTGTTCAGCCTGGAGAAGGATCTGGAAACACCTTATACAGCCTTCCAGTACTTAAAGGGGGCTTATAAGAAAGATGGGGAGGGACTCTTTATCGAGGAGTGCAGTGGTAGAATGAGAGGTAACAGTTTTAAACTGAAAGAGGGTAGATTTAGATTAGATCTAAGGAAGAAATTCTTTACTGTGAGGGTGATGAGATGCTGGCACCGGTTGTCCAGAGAAGCTGTGGCTGCCCCTTCCCTGGAGGGGTTCAAGGCCAGGTTGGATGGGGCTTGGAGCAACCCGGTCTAGTGGGAGGTGCTCCTGACTGTAGCAGGGGGGTTGGAACTAGATGGTCTTTTAAGGTCCCTTCCAACTCAAACCAGTCTATGATTCTATAATATTAACAAGGCAGAAATTATTTTATATAATGGCAAGAAGCCGTATTACTCTTACATTATTCTTCCTTCTCTGTTGTCAATAATGCACTCTGCCTTACAAATTACTTTTTCAACATCCACCAGATGTTGTTCTAAAGTCATAATAAAAGGACAGAATTGGACCTATTTGTCTTCATATAGATTCTAGGCAAATTTTATATGTATACATGTATGCATGGTGATGAAAACCGGCAGTGTGTTTAAGATCTTTTGGAACATCTCCTCCACAGACAAGATTTTTTAGGCAGAAATAAGAACAGTAGGACAACCAGACACAGAAAAACTTCCAGCCTTATTTGACTGTTTAGTAATTAACTGAACATATAAAAGACATGTTTAAATGACTGCACCAAGATAATTACATGCACCAAGGCAATTATAGGCATTCATCGAGCTGTTTAACCCCCTCCCCACACACACCTTTCATTAAGTAAGCATAGAGTGCTTAAGGATGTTATGTTGGAGCATACAAAAACAAGTAGTCTTCACTTTTCAGTTATTTACTATATGCTGACTGTATGTGCTGTCAGCTGGTAGACTACTGATGAGAAAAATCTACCAATAAAACTGAAATTTTAGATCACCATGGTAGGCTACATAGTATCTTTAGACACCCTCAGCAGCATGAAATCCCTTGAGTGTGATCGTTACAATAAAACCTTGAAGATAAGCCTGAGTTAACTGCTAAGAATAATATTTCCTTCACAGACAAGACGAGAAATAATGAACTAAACACAGCAGACAAATGCATAATAAGTATATGGGGCTGAATGTTAAAATCATGAAAACCCAAATTAGAAGAGACACGTTTAACAATTAAGTGAATGAACAAAATCAGCCTTTCTGCACTTTATTTCATGAAAAAGGTTATAAACATACTAACCGTCATTAATGATTTCTTCTCTGCAGTTTTATAGGAGAAAAAGGGACTTGACTTAAAGCTGTATCTAATAAGAAAAATATTTATTTATTTATTTAAAACTATTTTCCAAATACATAAAAAATCAGATTTTTATGGTGCAGCAGTGAGTTAGTTTTTAAATCTATTCCACAATTAAATGAGACACTACTGGAATCAGTCATGCCTCCCACTAACAGTTTTCTAAGCAAAACAGGAATTACAATATTTAATTCCTCATACTTAATGGGCATCTACAGTTTATTCATGTAGTCAGATAATGTATTATTTGTAGACATACTGTAAATAAGTTACATACACATACTGTGGAAAAAGCAATTGCACTGCAAAGACACCGCTCACTATCTTTTTTAAAAATATTCAGATGAGACTGCTGACATGATTTTAATTATAGTAAGAGAGAAAAAGCTATTTCAAGAAGACTGTCTGTCCCATATATAGACAAATATTCCAGTCTTCTTTGAAGCTTAATTGTTTCTGTGCCCTACAAAAGTGATATACTAAAATATGAAAAGTTATATACTTGCAGAAAGGCAGGTATAAAAATAATGACGTTAACTATAAAATGTTTTATATTGCAATCAGAGTGAAAAAGGGCGCTCTGCCATGTTCAAGTTTTCTCACACCCTCTCCTCTGTTTTCAGCAGAGCACAGTTTTATTAGTTCAAACTAAAATTGGCTAGAATATTTGAAAACTTAAAACATATCGCATGCAAGTTTAACAAAATCTTCAATTCTACATTCTTGGTCCTGTATCTATTCATTAGTAAAGGCTCAAAGACATGTGAAGCTCCAACACAATGACTTTGTTCTTGTCTTTTCAACCATATCCACTAAAGGAAAATATGCTTATGTGAATAACAAAACTTCTGAAGTATCCTCCTATGTCTAGATGAAATTTTCTGCATCACTACTAACTTCAACCATTCTTTTTCTTTCAGAAGGCTGCACCACTAGTTACAAAGTTCACATAAAAAAGTTACTAGTTACAAAGTTCACATAAAATCAACTTAAGTCCTATAACAGTCATTTTTTCATGGTCTTTGTTTTAATAGGAATTCAAAAGGTGCCTTCAAAGATTGATGTGTACTATAATAATCTAGTGTCTATCTGACACTAGATTATTATAAATTATACTCTATACAGAATCAGCAAAATCTGACGAATTTAGATATGTCTTTAACAGTTCCTCTTCTACATTAAGATCCTAAAAGAAAGCTTTCAAGAATTTGAATCTACCTAGCCTCGCTATAAGTTCCTTTTTTTCAGTTTTGCACGTCTCATGTTCATTTCTTGCATCATCTCTCACCTCAGTCTTCGTCATATATTGATTTTCTTCACTCTTCATTTACCATGTCAGTCTTATAACTGCTTCTCTCTGTGTGTTCTGTCTGCCGTCTCCACCCCACATCTGATGTTTCTATTTCAGTTAAAGGAGAATTCTGGCTACTTCTGATGTGCATGGGCATACCAAATGCCCAACTACTGTTCTTAAAACTTAAACTGTCTTTCACAATACAGACAGACACATCTTGTGTGATAATTTTGTACTCAGAAAAAAAAAAGTAAACAAATTGTTTTAAAGTATGCAATCAAAGAAGTTGCTGTAAACTATAAATCACTGTTAATTTTGTGGTTTGATAGTTGCCAAATCTCCCAGCCAGATCCAGTACAGCATACAAACAAATAGGCACAACTTAATACACAACAGAGCTATAAACACTTTTTTTTTATTATTATTTTTTTAATCATGAGGAAATGCAGATCTGTCTGTTAATGAACTAGTTTCTACTGTAAAATATGTCACTGTGTGCTGTACTGGGTAGTGCTAATAGGGCTCCAGTAATTGAGTTCATCTGTTCCTTATTTGTAAATAGTCCCAGATGTAAGACAAAAACCTCTTTATCCCTACAGTAAGTCTGTTCTTTGAGGTATGCCAACATATACACTCCATTCAAAGCTCACTTCACATATGCTAAAGACAGTTGTTTGATCACTGATTGTCAGGAACAGCAAAATGTAACATCATATCTAGTTTTTGTCTAAGAAGTACATCAGAAAATGTAAGCACTCTCAGCACGTATACAATAACCAGATAACATACTTTTTTAATATGCGCGTCATAGTCTGAGCTCAGAGGGCAAGTGAGCACCATGCAGCTGCTCACTCCCGCCTGCCCCCCAGCACTGAGAAGGAGAAAATAAAGCAAAAGGCTCCATGGTTTGAGCTCAGAGAACAACTGAGCACCATGCAGCCATTCATGCCCCCTTCCCCACCAGTGCTGGGAAGAAGAAAATGAAGCAAAAGGCTTGGGAATCAAAATAAAAAGAAGGAGGGACGATTCACCCATTACGGTTATGGGCAAAAGACAGACTCGTTAAGGGAAGGAAAAAAAGAACATAAATTTAGTACAGACACCTAACAACAGTAACACTTAACAGACAGAGTAGGACAGTGAGAAGAATTACAACATCTTGAAAACACCTTTCCCCCACCTATCCCTTCTTCCCAGGCTCAGCTTTGCTCCTGAAATCTCTACCTCCTCTCCTCCCATGACACAGGGGACAGGGAAGACGGGGTGCAGTCAGTCCTGACACCTCCTCCATCTCAGAGAGGAGGAGAAGGTGAGGGGCGACAGGGATTTCTGGCATTCTGCAGCGTGGTCCCCCTCTCACAGGAGACAGTCCTCCACAAACTTCCTCTGAATTGAGTCCCTCCCACGGGCCGCGGCATTTCCCTAGCTGCTCTGGTGTGGTCACCCCGACAGGCTGTAATCCTCCCAACACCTAACTACAACACTGAGGGCTTTTTCCCACAGAGTCCCAGCCTCCTTCAGGTGCAATCACCTGCTCCAATATGGAGTCCTCTATGGGCTGCAGGTCAGCCTCTGCTCCACCACAGACCTCCATAGGTGGGGCAGGGGGTGGTGGTCCTGCCATCTCACCAGGGGATACAGGGTGGGGCTCTACACCTGCACACCTCCCCCCCACCCCTTTCCTCCTCCATTCTTCCACTGACCCCAGTGTTCACACAGATGTTACAATTCCTCCTCACAACTCCAACTCCTCCTCCTAGGTCGCCTTCTTAAATACGTTATCACAGAGACACAGCCACCATCACTAATTGGCTCAAGCCTGGCCAGAGGTGGATCTGACTTGGAGCTGGGGGAGCTTTGAGAACCTTCTCACAGAGACTACCACTATAGTCCCCTCCCCTGCTACCAAAAATCCCTGCCACTCATTCAAACCAGGGCAATCTGAAAACTTAAGCCTGAGAAACCGCTGAAATTAATGCAAATATGCTAGAAGCTAAGAAACATACTATCCTTTCCTAATGCCTTCTGGTCCACACACTACATAAAATGTTTCTCTTGTATTACACAATACCATATCAAGTACCTTGCTAACTGAAATATAATAGAAAACCATTGTAGGGGCATTATCAAATTTCTGCCTCAAAAGCATTAGATCAACTTACTGAAAAACGTAAATTAAAACCTCAAAATATTTACTTTTTTCCCAAATCACATAGAACAGTGAAGAGTAGAGCACATATATAGTAATAGTGCTTTCTACTGTTTATCAGTAGGCTCATTTAAAATTTAATAACAATTAAGGAAGTCTGCTACATGTAGCATTAGAATACACTTAAGATTATACACAACTGTATGAAGAGCCTGCAGCAAAATACTAATCTTTGAAATTGTTAACAAATCCATCTCTCTAAAGAAGCAGATTTGATTCTTAGCCATCAACAGAAACAAGGAATATTTTTAAAAGGTTATTATATTCTTAATGTTTTCTCCATAGCTGAGTTGAGACATTGTTAAACACTATGTTCTATGTCAACTTTGCATCATACACCATACGATCAAACACTATAGTATATGGTGACCTGACATCATAATACCTTCATCATATGATGAAGGACAGGTATTGCTAACTTGCAGTGAAACCAACCACAGGCTTGATCATTATTATTTGGTGCAAAACTGAGCCTTTCTTCTACCCTTAGTGGAAATCCTATACAGCATATATATGCAAAACCTCCAACCATTTGTGGCTGTACTGCGAGAATAGCTGGGATATCCACTAGCCAACATACTGTTACGTTATTTTTATATCAAACACATTTTATTAGCAATACTGTTTATAAGCCACCAAGAGAAATCAGAACAAAGTTCACAAAGCAGCAGAGTTCTGTGCATGAAGCTCCAAATTAAATAGTGAAGCACAAGTAAAAGATTTTTAATGCAGAAAATAAACATTGTTAACAAAAAATTGCTGCTAAAGCTTTTAAACCAACTGTGATGCAAAAGTGAATTGAATAAACTCTATTTTATATACAGAAAAAATTGGAAAGGGTTACTGGGTCAGTCAAAGCATAAGAATATGTAAATACTTCTTTAAATTCCATTAAGGTTGGACATGGATTAACATGTAAAATCAGCATAAATAAAACACAGCTGTGAATGTTGGAAAGATCTGGACTAATCTTCTAATGCAAGCCTGAGAAAACTCCCTTACAGGACTTTCTCAACTTTCCAATTCCATATCATGGTAGTTGGCACATCAGATTTCTTTTCACGACTGGCTTGTCGCTTGTTTAACATCGAGTGTAAAAAAATTCCTTGATGGTTCTACTGCATGCTAGAAGAGTTGAGAGAGAATATTTTCTAAATATTAAATAATTCTGAAATTATTACAACTCCAAACAAAATTAAGTTTAAATTAAAGGAATAACTCTCATTGTTGATAAAAGACAAAAACATTTAAGTAACTACAGTCATCTCCCACCACTAGCACTATAATTTCATGATGATTACATGTCATTTATATAAATAATTGATTCAAATTTCTAAAATAGGTTTTATTTTAAAATATATTGCATTAACTGGAAATAGGCTAGGACCATAATGAAAAACTGGCATTTAGGTTTGACAAATCTGAAATTGCTTAAGAGATCTTACTATATTTTTATTTAAACACCTGGAGTAGCATAGCATGGTTCAGTGAGATTGCACAAGTAGTAAAAGTAAAATATGTGGTTCAAGTATTCTACATGTATCTTTAGTGAACATTATATGATTATTAAGATAAACATTCACAACTATTTTTTTCACATAAGGCTATTCTAAACCCCACATCTGGGAAAAACACATATTCCACAAATCTTAACACATTCAGACCAATCAGCCATTCATGACTTCAGCAGCCTTCATGGGACAACCTTCATGTTATTCTTCCTTCATTTTCGAAAAAAGTATAAAACACTGCATCCAACATGGATTTCACCCTGCACTGGATAACATATGCTGAGATCTTTAAATAAAGCCCACCTCCTAAATAAAGGGCTTCTTCTCTGAGTTTTGATTAAACATCTCAAACTCAGCACCTCAGAACTGAACTGGCTGCTATCCATATAAGCAACAAATTTGGCAACAATAGAGGCCTGTACTGGTTTGCATTGGAAGAGACTCCTGCCTCTCTTGTTCTCCAAAGTTTCTGTTTCTCTTTGTCTTCTTCCTTGCAAAGAAAATACCAAATTTATCTCATCACTTTTTTTTTTTTTTTAGTCTAAGAACACAAATTCAGTGACTCAATTGGTACTTTTCTGCTTTTTGTATAAAAAGTACATAATTTTGTATCTCTCCACAGTTTAAGGGCTAATCTCATATTTTAATTCCAATGCTTTTACTTGAGTAACTATTTTATTTTATTAAATGCTTTTTATTACTAAAGCTCATTTTTACATTGGAACTGGTCAAGCATGCTAATGTTCTACTGTATTCTGCTTCCTACCTTCCAAGTAATATATTTCCTAGAGCTCAGCCTCATTTTGGCTTTCACAGACAACTTTTTAAAATAAATAATTAAGCACAAAACTATAATAAATATTCAAGAAAATCAATTTAATAACCAAGATAATAATGGTGTTCTCATTATATTAATTTTTCTCATGTGATTTGATTAGTATTACAAGAGCTATTTATCAGAGAGATGGGCAAGATTAATGACTTTCTGAATTAAGACCACCTTTGTGTTCTGAGATTTTAAACACACCAAACATAATCAAATGTTGATCCAAGGCTATAACTCTTTGATATTGTTATATGGAAAAAAACCCCAAAAACCAACCAAACAAACAAAAAAAAAAGCACTTGACAAAATACACACAGATAAGTGAACTGAACTTTCCGTTCTGAATTTGGAAATGGGTGAATTGAGGTTGAGTCAGGAAGTGATATGACTTGCAAATCTACTGTGGATTATAGGTCATCTGAGATAGAAGAAGAAACCATCTCTTTTTCTATATAAAGGAGTAAATTAGATGCAGCTATTTTCTTAGTGCTTCCATTATTGTAAAGAAGAAAAATGAGCAAAGCTGTCTTATTTAAGCAGAATCTCTTAAAGACATGGTTGGTTTTTTTTAAAGGGAATTCAAAAATTATTAGTCAGAAGACTTAAGATTCTCCTTTTCTTCCTTCTCCTTCGAGGCTCTAATAATCTTAATTTTAAATAAAATCCTTTGTTCACCAAACTTAAGAAAATACTGCAATAAATCAGATGTTAATTTACCATGTATTCTACTATGCTAATGTAACAGATACCCAATTTGGAAATACAAAGAACAAGTCAACTTGTTAGTACCCCAAAAAAGGGAGGTAACCAAACTGCTGGTCTTAATTTTCTCTCTGTATGCCTGAAAATATTTACAAAAGATAATATGTTGTAACCACAATTTCCCTCAAATGTGTTATTCCTGACAAACAGAAAAGAGAATTGACACTTATTCTCCTCATCAGTTAATATAGTTTGTCTGGTAGGACTTGAAATAGATTTGACTAACAAAATGGTTTGTGCTATCATTCTAGAGGGCATTTAAACCTATGTTTTCCTAGCTTAGAGTTTCAGCTAGGAGGAGGATCCATGTTCTCTGACAGTATTTTGTAAGCAATGTGGGGCAAAGACAACCTATAATTCAAATAAATAATTTTTTGTTTCAGTAGAATTCAGATCCAAAGAAATGGGACATTTTTTAAAAATACTGCATCCGGAGTACTACGTGTAGTACTACTAAAGCCTCTGGTGATATAAGCAAATGATTTCAGCTATAACAAAATATGTATTGTTTTCAAGCTGTGCTAAATTTTTATAGCTATGTCTTCTACTAAGTAGAAAAAAACAGTAATTCTAAATAAAGACTAAAAAGAGACTTACAAAAAAATCCATCTATTGTGACTGCTATCGTAACAGCAGTATACAGATTAACTTCAAAGAATGATGTGAAGGTCTTAGGCAAGTCATCCGTATTTCAGTATGGCTTCATTCTAATGACTAAGCAATAGTACAATGATAGTAAAATGGAAGTGTAGGCTGAAAGACTCATATCAGTTGAATTTAATTTTTAATTTCTGACATGGTATCTGCTTAAAAGAGAAGAGGTATATAGAAGAAAAAAAAAAAAACTATATTCAGTATGCACAGGCATCAGACTTCAAGATGAGACAGAACTTTCTCTCCTGCGTTAGACAGCTGACTGAAAATAACTGAAATCCACAAAAAAATATATCATTAGGTTTTGGATCAAATAATTTCAGCAGCAGTCAGGATCGGTGATCTAGCTACTGACATGTCACTGTGATTTATAGTGAACACTGTTGTTCTGAGGAAAGTAGAAAATATTCACAAGCAGCCTTCCCCTTCATTGTATGCTCCACAGATCACCATGGAAATCTGAAAAAGTCAGTTATCTTAAAACATTCTTCTGGAACCTTCCTCCTAAATCTTCAAATGTACAGAGGTCACTTTACTTCTCATATACTAGGGTGCAGAACTCCTTGCAAAACCTTTGTACATTTCTTATTATAAATCCTATATCCTCTAGTGTGTTTAATTCTTTCTGAATGTGAGACTTTTACTTCAATATGATGTCACCTTTCACTTTCAAAATTTATTTTATTTTATGAAACAAAATGAAAGGCACTCATATGTAACTTACAGATTATCTCTGTCACAGCACTGTTTCTTTTCTAAAGGTCACAATTATTTCAGCATCATTTCATGCAAGAATATCTCCATACTCATCATACTTTGTTTCCCACGTCCTGAACTTTAAAAGGTGGTAATAGTACTGTTCCTGCAAATTGTGAGACTACAGTGTGACTCATCATCTTGGCATTCCTTTGTCTTTACTCTGTTTTTCTCTGTGTTTTCAGGACAAAAACATGAAGAATTAGTCTGAAGTGACAAAACCTTGCTTAGGGGAAGAGGCAGGAAGGAAAGGCAGACTGTTAGAAGGAGACTAGAGTAGATTTAATCATTAGATAAGAGGGTTTCTCTACACTGACAAGATTCCTTAAGAGTTAAACTGGATATGGTTACCATGGAGCTAAGACTCCCACAGAAAAAAAAAATTACAGCATTTTGAAACATTTGTTGGAAGCACACAGGCAGTCAAATAAATGACACTGCACCATTTTCAGGCTTTATTAGGTCACTTAAATTCTACCTGCAAGTGGAAGCTCAGGGGATGAATTTTTACAGGCTTTTACCAAATATTTCAGCCATAGCCTTTCTAATTTAGAAATCCTTGCCTGAGAACTGCAGATAAGTTTCTTGCGCAATGTGAGACTTCACTATATTAATATAATTACTTATTAATAAAAATGTTTCCAAGTAAATTAAGGGGCATGGTTTAACTGTGAATATGAAAAAAAAAAAATGCTGACTCCATTCAATCTTTCCCCTTCTTTGTTAAGAACTGCATTTCTACTATTGAACTTGATAACATAAATGGCATCCCATGCTTGAAAGAATTACAGATATAAAAATTACCTCTCAGTAGCTGGGCAAGACACTGTCTTTCATGAAATGTGTTTTTCTTTTGCCTCAGACCTAATTAATGCATACTCCAAGAAAAGAGGATTTGCCAGCTCTAAAGCCATGGTTATAAGGGCATAGTCAAGTTTTCTGGGAAATTTTTATCATCAACTATTGTATAATCTGCAGAAGTAAACTATCATGCACTCATGGAGAAGGATACTATAGCAGTTAGTTCCAGTTCTGCCCTAATAGCCTTTGATTGCCTGTTCTATCTTGGATACAAGTTCTCACCATGTGCACCGTGAGCACAAGTCATTTAACCTTAGGGCTGCCACAGATCTCCAACATATGTGAGTGAAAATATTTCGCTATCTCACACAGCAACGTTAAGCATATTAAAAGTCTGACATTCCTATAAGTCAGAGACTTGCTTACATTTTCTTTTAACACCACATTCTTAATAAACATTCAATGGTCAGGAATGCCCTTCCTACTGCTTGAGGATGGTTTCAGTGACAGAAATCCAGCTAAGACTGTAAACCTGATTTGGAGAGTTTTCGCCTATAAACAAGCTACAGTGCTATTCCTAAACTCTTCTTTCTTACTTGGCACTAAAGACTTTTTTACTGGACAATTCTGTCTCAGAGGGTACAATCCCAGAGAAGTCCTGTGCCTTGTACAATATAAAGCTGGGTGAGTAAACACTGTTAGAAGAACTAGGTCAGTCAGCAGTAACAAATCAGTTAATTGCTCCATCCAAGTTAATCCACCTTTGCCCCTCACGTTATTCATCTCTTACCTATTACCATTGCAATGAAAAGGCAAACAGTAGGATGTTATACTGAAAACATGAAATTTTAGAGTTATTTATATTTTGTTGTTTAGAGTTATTTATATTTTGCTGAAATATGTAGCAGAGTTATGAAGCAGCTCAGTGGTTACAGAGAATAATTTGCCAAAGCCAAAGCTGTTATTTTTCTCTTAAGTAAAAGCCCTTATACTTCTATGGTCAGGAACTAGGATTGCTTCCATAAAGAATTATAAAAATAACAAAGATGAAACATACACTTCCCCAAACCAAGGAGAAATTTCAATCAATTTTAACCTTTTTGCCTGTTGTAACAGGTTCTCATGAGAAAGGTCTCTGAACAGGGTGCACTGAAGACAGCCACAGACAGCAGAGCATACCTCACCTTGAAATATTTCAGAATCTGAAGGTTTGCAGAAGTTCTACCCACATCTTAAATAAAAAAATATTAAGTTATAACTAATAGTGAAAAACGGCTATACATCTCAAGAATGTGACTACAGGCATTTATCAACAGAATTATGAAAGTGGTTGTCCTAAAACAGATTCCTATCAAACAGCCTAAGAAACATCAGAGATTGTCATCCCTAGAATTCTTTACCTTCTGACAAGGTGACCTGCTTCATGGATGAGAGAAAGGCTGTAGATGACCATTACCTAAAATTCAGTAAAGCCTTTGACACAATTTCCCACAGCATTCTACTGAAGAAACTGGTTACTCATGGCTTGGATGGGTAAACTCTTCGCTGGGTAAAAAAATGACTGGATGGCCAGGCCCAAAGAGTTGTGGTGTGAATGAAGCTAAATCCAGTTGGTGGCCAGTCACAAGTGGTGTTCCCCAGGGCTCAGTACTGGGGTCAGTTCTATGTAATACCTCTATCAATGATCTGGATGAGGGGATCAAGTGCACCCTCAGTAAATTTGCAGATGACACCAAGCCGGGCAGATCTGGATGAGGGGATCAAGTGCACCCTCAGTAAATTTGCAGATGACACCAAGCCGGGCAGATCTGTCTGAGGGCAGGAAGGCTCTGCAGGGGGATCTGGATAGTCCTGATCGATCAGCCAAGGCCAATTGTATGAGGTTCAACAAGGCTCAGTGCTGGGTCCTGCACTTGGTTCACAACAACCCCACGCAACGCTACAGGCGTGGGGAAGAATGGCTGGAAAGCTGCCTGGTGGAAAAGGACCTGGGGGTGTTGGTTGACAGCCGGACGAATGTGAGCCGGCAGTGTGCCCAGGTGGCCAAGAATGCCAACAGCATCCTGGCTTGTGTCAGGAAGGGTGGCCAGCAGGACCGGGGAAGTGATCATCCCCCTGCACTTGGCACTGGTGAGGCTGCACCTCGATTGCTGTGCTTGGTTTTGGGCC
This sequence comes from Tyto alba, assembly GCF_018691265.1. NCBI lineage: Eukaryota > Metazoa > Chordata > Aves > Strigiformes > Tytonidae > Tyto > Tyto alba. The sequence continues at coordinate 14,393,102 of NW_024881280.1, forward strand.
CCTCACTACAAGAAAGACATCGAGGTGCTGGAGCATGTCTAAAGAAGAGCAATGAAGCTGGTGAAAGGTCTGGTCTGGAGCACAATTCTTATGAGGAGTGGCTCAGGGAACTGGGGTTGTTTAGCCTGAAGAAAAAGAAGCTGGGGGGAGACCTTATCGTGCTCTGTAACTACCTGAAAGAAGGTTGTAGCAAGGGGGGGCATCAGTCTCTTTTCCCAAGTAACAAGTGATAGGACAAGAGGAAACAGACTCAAGTTGCACCAGGGGAGGTTTAAATTCAATAGTAGGAAAAAATTCTTCACCAAAAGGGTTATCAAGCACTGGAACAGGCTGCCCAGGGAAGTGGCTGAGTCACCATCTCTGGAGGTATTTAAAATACAAGTAGATGTGATACTTAAGGACATGGTTTAGTGGGACTTGGCAGCATTAGGGTTAACAGTTGGACTCGATGATCTTAAAGGTCTTTTCCAACCTAAGTGATTCTATAAAGAGAAAGTATCTTCCTGGCATTACTTCTTTCTGACTTAAAGTTAACTTTCCTTCAAAACTAAAGTGTGATACTGAACAGAAATATAACCTTCATAAATGAACACTCTTAAGATTATCAAAAGGAGTACGAAGCTCCTCTTTAACCAATGCCAATACAGAGACTAGCAACTACTGGGGTATCTGACATTTCACTGCTTTTTTCTAAAACTTTATAAAGAGTGACTGCACTGACACAAGACCATGCATTTAACTCAGCACAAACCTGGCAAATATATTGCCCTGTACCTACCAGAACCTTGCCAGAAAATACCTTAGCATGACTTGGGGTACTAAACAGGCCAGGGACTGTTCCCAATAGGCAGTACAGATAAATTCACTCCAGGAAATTAGTTTAGCTGTATGTATGTAAGATGTGTGCTTCCACTTCACCTCAAGGTTAGAGAACTGATTGTGGCTATTTCATTTACTAGCACAGTCAGAGACCTTACAGCATTCAGAAAAGGGTTAAAAGTGTAGCTTGTCTGTTTCTAGGTTGAATTTATATTCTTTAAAATATGTCAGTATGGCCTTGCTATGAAAGGTAAGCAACTTCTGGCCAAGAAAACAGTAAAGTATTATGTCACTGTCCAAGAAGTGGTTGTCACTTATGTTTAAGGGATACTCAGCCAGCAGGAGTACAAACAAGAGATAACAAAATGGTGAGGAAGCCAAAGATCCAGTCATATGAATTTAAGTAAGCTAAACAAACCCAGGTCACCTATTCCAGAAAAGTCAAACTGAAGAGGGAATAGAATTCTTCTTCATGACTATATTGATACATGACATTGTTGGCACACATCAAGAAAAAGTTAGAAATACATAAACACATTTAAGCTGAAAATAAAATGAAGGACAATTACTAAATCAATTAATTGGTGCCTTAACAAAAGTAGCAGAGGAAAAGATATAATTAGCCTTTAAACTAAACTTCAGTTCAAAATGGATCCAATGACTCAAAAAGTTCTTTCCAGTTCTATGTTCCTGTGATACATAAATAAATATTTCCACATGAAATTAAAGCAAGTGCAAAACTAATCTAAGCAAAGATAATTCAGATGGATGCTGTGTGGTAAAAATAAAGGCAGAGACAGCAAACAAACAGAAACACTGGCAAGTCTCAATGACTTTACAAGTCTGAAAAAGAACCTATGAAGATGAACTTTGAGGAGTAATGACAGCAAAATTTCAGTGTTTTCAGCAAATATTTGTTGCATTCCTCCCATGAATATGGGGCCTTGCTCATTTCTGAATGTAGATTCCACTTTGAAGTTTTTATTTTCCACAAAAAATACCTACTTATTCATAATTTTCCCATTGAGAGCAATTAAATTCCTTTTTTAAGACTCTCGATTTTGGCAAGGCATGCATGTCAAAATGAATAAAAAGCCTGCCATTTCTTACAATTCCTTGAATTTTTTTATGACCTCAAGCAACAAGAGACAGGACAGTTGTTCTCACTCTGGTTTTTACAGCCTCAGGTAGAGCTAAAGGGGAAATGTGTAGCAACTGGTGTCTTGGCCTCTCTTTCCAGTTTCTCCTTGTGAATATTCACTAATAATGCATATTCACAGTGATTGAATATAAATATTCTTTGGCTCCCTAGTCAAGTCTTACTCCATACTACTATTCTTTTTTTTTTTTTCCTCATCATCACTATGATATTACTATCCTTCCTGTCACACACACACAGATCCATCTCTGTGGGATAATTGCACCTTAGTCTTTGCCCTTTTCCTGCTTATCACATCAAATAATTACATTTTTTTACAACTCATCCCTCTTAGTTGCCATCCCTTCGATCATGAAAACTCCCATTTCTAATAAATTTGTGGTACTAATCACAAATGCCCATCTACAAAATACTGAATTTTGGGGTTGTTTTTTTGTTTTGGTTGGGAGGTCATCTACCATCTCCCATAGACAGAACTTCCCTGCAAATGTAACCATGTAACCCACTACTGAGCTAAAACCCAGCTTTTAATCATGGTTCACTTGAGATGGTTTAAGATAATCCTCTCAAGTTTGTCCATCACTAGATCACTGAACTGAAACGACTGCTTGGTGTAATATAAGGAGCGGTTGTTATACTTGTTTAATGTTGAATCATCGTTCCACAAGCAAATCTTTATATAAACGTAGAAATTAAATTTTTGCTTAGTCTGATCTTCTGATTAGTTCCAACTAATTACCATTTAGCAACAGTACACCTTCATCACATGCAAGTACCAAGGACTGACTCTTACACGTAGCGGTAACATTTTATCAAGTTCCACTCACAAACATTACACTAACTTTCAAATAACTGAAGCCAAGGCCTGCTGCCAGGGATCCAAGCACAGCTAGCAGTCACAAGAACCATGCAAACTATGCATGTACTAAACAGAAAGTAACCGGAGTGAACAGCAATTGATATACATATATAACATTGTAACAGGAGAAGAAATACTTGGGAAGAAGCAGGTGTTGCCATTGCTTCAGACCACTATTTTAGGAGTGCAGCACCTTTCCCAACATTGTCTAATGCAACGTTTCTGCAAACATTGTAACTCTTCACCTTGTGTACCACCCTCTATCCCCCCTCCCAATGCTTACAAGATTAATGGGCTGTTATCCCACAATCAAACCACTAACCTTGTATCTGATCAGCACAGAAAAGTACAGAACCTTCCACCATTTAAAGAAACCAAACAATGGTCATGCGTGCCAAGAAGCCTGACTACATAAATTGCTGCTTGAACAGAGGAGATCTAAGTTACTCTTGAGATGCCACCTCAACCATCAAAGAAAACAGCACCTGAACAGCAACATGATCTGAGTGGGGCTAATGCAGCACTGCTAAAAGCTCACTATTTTTGCCACGTTTATCCAATATACCTACTTTTCAGTAATAATAACCATGGTTTTGCTGCTGTACTCTGCAACTACAATTGAGAAGAATACCTCAGTGACTTCCATTGTAACAACTGCAAGTTCGAGCTTACTGCAAAAAAAATATGGCTAAATAAATGATAGGAAGATAAACCAGAGTACACAGAAATTGGTATCTGAATTTAGAGTTCCAAGACAGCTAAATTCCACAGCTAGATCATAGGGTCTTTCCTCACAGTGTGCTGGAGACGTAAGGGATGCACAAAAATAAAGAGATTGGATTTTGTTAACTGATGTTGCCTGGAAGTAGTCTGAGGTCAGGATAAACTTCCATAAATCCCCATGTTATTATTGACTTTGTCATTACTGATGCTGTTTTTTTTAGATAAACAAAGAGAGGAAACACAGATATGAAAAATAAAAGTATTAAACAGATTAAGATAAGGTTAGATTGCATGAACATATGACATGGCTATGCAATTGCATGTTTAATTTTCTAAACAGCACTAGAAGCATTCTACTATGTCACAAGTTACCTATAACCGAATATCACCACTATCATCTTTTGGATATTTTTTTTTTTCCCTTGAAGATTTTGCACCCTATATTCTATGTGGTGATGAATGTATTTCACCATTTAGAAAGTTGTTATTTATGTTTCTAAATGGTCTTCATATTGGCAAGAATAGGAAAGGTAACATTAGCACTCTAATTGGCAAGTTAAGCCTCATATACAGGCACTTATTTAGTGAACTATGTTATTTAAGGTCAACCTTGAGAGAAACTGACTTGTGAAGATCCTTGGCAAATGAAAATGGGTAAGCCTCTCTAACAAAAACAAACTTCTGTCATGAAATGAAAGTTACATGCTCAGAATCAATCTAGAATCTTCCATACTGTCGAGCTTCCTGAATTTCAGATTAATCACAGAATGCCTGTATTTCCTGATTCAGTGTCTCTCAAAGCTGGTGTTTTCTCAGTGACAAGGCACCAGTGGATACAATTTTACAGCTTATTGCTTGTGCACGGGTACAACAAGAAATCAGAACCATACTCTGGTTAGCAGTAAAAGGTCATTAATGACAACTTCTGTAGCTTATCTGCAGTTAGGCTAGGTAGGACATTCACAATGAGTCACCAGATTGTGGCCTTTCAAAGAAAAGATGAGCAAAAGCCTGGGTAAGAAAAACATTTTCTCTTCTGATAAAATCCTCTTCCATAATAAAGTAAATTATTTAGCATTATCAATATATTCTCATAAATAGAAAGTTTAAACGCAGGTGATAACCTACTTTTTTTCCTGCTTGAGGAAACTCAGAATTGTGTAACAATTTAGCAATTAGAATGTGTTCTATACTGGAAGAACAATCTGGCTGCTTAAACAGTGTTTGCAACAAGTGACATACCATACCAAGTTCTTCTTTTAGACCTCACCATTTGTTTATGTCTAGCTGGTTTAGTAGCTGCTATATGCTTCTCTTAACTTTCACAATCATATGAGCACATCATACAGCATATTTAGTTTTGCACATAAAGAAGTCCGGGTGCAAAATGCATAACAAACAACTCAAACTCAGGCTGATTTCCATGAGCAAAGCAAAGTAGTTCTTCATTAAGTCAAGTTTGCTATACTAAACTCTTGCTGTTTCACACATTACACTGAAGTAACAATGGGCAAATGTTCACATCACTGGTGAAGAATATAATCCCGCGTCCTATATCCTTCTCCAGTAACACCATTATATGCACTTCTGTGAAAGAAACTTGTCCCAGTAAGTTTGTCTTTTCAGTGCTGCATAGAATCATTGCTTCATAACCTTAAGTGGGAAAAAAGGTCCTATAGTTGTTGCTGAATTTTCCTTCTCTTGTAAAACACAAATTTATATTAATATGCTTCTATTATTGAAGTTATTTTTTTTTTGTAAGTGCTATCATAGTTGATTTCATTATGTATGTACAAAGCAACCTTATTTTCTCATCTTTATAAAAATCAAAATATTAAAAAGTAAATTTTAAGTACTAGAAGAAATACATTAGAAGAAATACATTTACATATTTATTAAGATAAAATAAAAACACGAGGAAAAAAATGTTATGTGTTTGATTAGACACACATTCAAAGATAATCCTATTATCCAAATACCCTGCATTCATATTACCTGGTACAGTATGAGATGCAACGTCACTTAATTGTACAGGTGGAAAGATTTTGGATTCTTACAAGATCCAAAATTTTACCTTATTTCCATTTTATGGAAGCAATTTTTAAAATTTTATGGATATCTTGAGCAAAACCACAATATACAAAATAAATCATGAAGAAAACCAAACACCTAAAGCAAACATGAATACTCAGCATTCCCAGAGACTGATGGAAGAGATTAATATTGATTAATAGAATTTATTTAAGGGTTGTAACAGAAAAAGGTTCACTAAAATTGTTAGATTCAAGTTTAATGAAGCTTAACTGGAACTTTGATAATAATTGTCAATAATCACTGATCCCAGATTTTGTTTAAGTGTTAGTATTGAGGTACTACTCGGTATTCAAGCACATAACTATTTTACACACTCATGGGACAGAGTTAAATTAAAGATGGGGCCAATTTAACATTAACTAAGACAGTTACCTAAGATCTAGTATAGCAAGTAGGGAAAACTTGACATTTTTGAAGTAAATGCATTTTTTGTTACATTGTGGGGGTTTTTAATAAATAAGTCACTATCAGCCACTTCTGTAGTTTCATCTATAACAGATGATCTACAACTATTTCCATGCATGGTGATGAAGTAACTAAAATAAAGATCACAAAGGCTGAATGCCACATTATTCAGGCAGAACTATATCCAAGAGATCTGCAAAACCCTACTAAAAAAATCAAGTAAGGAGTCTTAAACTCAGTCTACAGCAACTCACAACTCTTACAGAAAAGGTTTAGCATCTGCAAATTAAAAGGTTAGTTTTGTTCTATGAATTTTAAAACCCTCACTCCTTATTTATTCTAATATATGTAAATAGCACATTAAAAAAAGGGGGAAAATGCAAAGTTTTAAATGAAGGTTTGGCACAAATTATTAATACAATCGCTATTTACTTCCCATGGATAAAGACTGACCAGGAAATCAAATCTTATTAATCCCTATTAGCATGTTTTCCTGTGACGGTCAACATGTATGCAGCAAAGAATCTTTTGTACTGTGAATGTTCTGCATGAAAAGGTTACCTGGTAACAACAAAGGCAAGCATGACACACACAATCAGACTGAGGTCTTTCAAATTCTAAAGTCTACCCTTCCCAGCTTTGGCTACATACGAACTATAACATCTACTAATTTTGATCTTTTGGAAAGTGGAACAGAAATTAATATGCTAGGTCATGCTAGTAGCTTGGAGTGTAATACTGACAGGTTGGGGTTTGTTTTTGTTTTTTAAATCAAAATGTTAAATGACTGTGCAGTGACTTTATCAACATTTTGATACATTATAAAACAGCTTCTGAATTCTACAAACCATTGACATTAAGTATTTTTAATATGTTCAAGGTATATAAGTCTTCTGGGCATTTTCCACATACAGAAAAAATGAGACAGTGCAGTCAGTGAACTTCAGAGGGAGTCTGGGAGATTGAAGTCATTTGGCCCTAAGCATTTTAGTGAATCATCTGAGGCATTTTAGTATATATTCTAAACCTGATGATCCTTGTACTCCCATTTGTACGTGGTACTGCTGATGCAATTTGAAAGCATGTTAAATCTTCAGTGTTTTAAATTAGTTCTGCATCTGCTGCTAAACAGATGTTTCATGTCTCCAAGTTGAAATTCTATTGTTTGTACAAGTACTTTGTAAAGGGGTTTATTTAAGTTGAAGTTCTTTTCTGTTATATCATTATGGGAAAGAATTCGAGTTGTTGCAATTGGGTCAAGGGAAGTTGGTTTTCTGGAACAAGGTACTGGAGAAACTGGTTGAGTGCTGAAGTAGCTGAAATGCTCAAGATTGACATAGAAGTTTGTTGTGGACTAAAAAGAGCTCAGGCATGTGCTGATTAGTCATCTTTCTGAGGAACTAGCATTTGCTTTAGATAAAAGCCCAGCAGAAGGAACAAACCTGATGTTACTACTGAATCTTTCACCTTATGTTGCTGTTGTCTCTGTCACTGCTTCTATTAACTGAAGTTGTCACTCCTCACCATAGACATGATGTACCAGAAGGGGGACTGGAAGAGAGAGGTTACCTGGACAACAGACTGGCCATCAGCTCCTATTTACAGCTGAACCACATCTGTTAAAACTGAGATTTGACTGGCAGCAGGTGGGAAATGGCTGACAAACACATGTATGTATATCTCATACTGCAGGTGAGACACTACCAAAAGCAGATCTAGGAGTGGGGAAATAAAAAAAAATTATCCATTTTCCTGTATGTTTTTATATTTCCTATGCATAACCCAATCTTGAACTACTTTAGGTACACTCTGAGGATGTCACATATTTGCCAATTATGCTTCAGAACATTATTGTAATTTTCAGAAAATATGTTTCCAAAAGTTACCCAAGGAAATTAAGTATTTTGGAGGAAAAGTCTTCTACAATTAGAACATATGCTTTTTAAGTAATATCTCGTATGCAATTTTAAATCTTCCAGCACCAAAACCACTACACTCTACTAACTCGTAGACGTAATTAATGGTCTGGTGATTTTTTAATGGCATTAAAGACAGAATATAAATTTAAAATTTCTACATTGAGCAAATAAACCAAAATATTATTTGAGGCATACACTAATGACTCATGTTTTCTTTTCTGAATCTTTTAAAGTTTAAATTAGCAATTGTTTTCTTAAATTGAGATGATAATTTTACTGCCTATAGAGGTCTGTGTTTATTATCTATCTGCACTGTTATTATGTGCCATTGGGAAAATGTGTTTCACAAATGAAGCCAAGAAATATATGACTTTAAACTAGTGTCCTGCAATTAAATTCAATATATTCAATAAATTTGTAACTGCGTGACAAATTTATTTTTCTTCTCCTCCCTGTCCACAACTCTTCTTTAATTTTTGGAATCTGTATCTAATGCACCTGGCAGCATTTGGCTGTGTGGTCACAGCACTGCCATGGGAACTGAGAAAGAAGCAATATTCACAGCTGGATGTCAATGTGAATCATACCCAGTTAGCATAGCAGGGGATTAGAAAAAAGGCACAGACATCAGGCAACCCACTTACTACATTCTATAAAAACGTGAGAACATCACTAGCAAACTCACTGTTTATTACTGAAGATATTAATCCCCATTCAGACACCAAAAAGCAGAGCTTGAGCAGAAGACAAATATCCACAACAGTCATCAGTAGGGCTAGGGGGAAATAGGGAAAAGTATGCTTGGAGTTTTAATTTAGGATTATTACATGGTCACAAATCCTATCAAAAAGGCTTTTAACTCACTAGCATTCTAAGGTGAGTTTGAAGTTTTTCTTGATTGTAACAAGTTCAATGTCATTTCATCAGACCTGCATTGACACTGATACCCAAAAAAAACAACCTGAAGAAAAGAAAGAAAAGGAAAGGAAACAGACAATGATTTAGATCTATCCTAGGAGTTAAATTGATCATGACTAGAGTCAACCTTGTAATTATTTTTTAACAATACACTGTATTTACAATATTGTAATACATGCAGTGATTTAATTTTTGAAATAGTTTTAAAAACTGTAGAAAGAAACAGTAGTAAAACATGATGCTGAATTCATGTAGTGCAATGTTGCTTTTTTTTAACTGGTGTAGACTGGGCCAATAAGAAGCAGCTTTCAAAAGTGCAGCTCATTACATATTTCCCATATATATTTATATATCATATGCCATATGTATACATATATCATGCATACATATATTATCATTACATATAATACAACATGCAGTGTTGTACAATGATGCATGTCTTAACATCACTGTTCTATGTCCTTGCAGAGCTAGGTTTACAGTCTATTCTATAGATCCATGCTTAAAAAAAAAAAAAAAAAACAAACCCACAACAACCAGTACCAGAGAAACAAACCAAACAATGTACCATTTCCAACAGCAGCCTGTAACATCAGGACCTTTAGAAGCATGTGCCTAACTCAACTACCTTCAATGTGACAGAGAGAAACCAGCCTTCACCTCTGACTAATCATGATGCAAGTCTTCACTGCCCACCTGTTTTATCTGCAAAAACTCTATTTGCCTTGTTTCCTTTCTAAACCCCTTTTTCAATATGGGGTTTAGAAAGGAAACTTTTTCAAATACAATTTTTCAATATGCTATCATCTAGCAAATGCATTTCTCCCAGAATATTTATTAAAGTGTTTTTTTTTTTTTTTTTTCCTCATGACACCAGTAAATATACTTTATAATTATTTCTGTAACTGGAATGTAAAAATTACTACCTAACAACATGCTAGATATCATTTCACTGCCTTCTCATATTCCCTTTTTGCCTTCCTCTATTATCTTTCCTCTTATTTTAATTGAAAGACTTTGGAACAGTGTAAACATTCCGTTTGTTCTGTATTTGTACCACAAGCTGGGAACAGAACTCAAGATCCTAATTCAGAGAATGAGAAGGACTTGAGTATATCAAGACAAATAATGTGAAGTTCTATGAAATTATAATGCAGCTGTGGCTATAACACTTAGCACTCTCTTCCTCAACAGCGCTTACAGAACTCCAACCATTAAATAAACTCCAAACAACTTTCATTATATGAAACATAAACTACTTAAGTGTTTCCCTTTTCATCTAAATGGTGCAATTTTCCCAAGGAACTATTCCTTACCAGAAGCCTGAAATACCCACTTAAATGAGATGATTTCTCTCCAAAAGAGAGATTGTTACAAATTAATTTAATAACCCTGATATAGACATCAAGCTACTAACTCCAGTGTGTCGAGAGCTAAAACACAAACACAATATACAGTCTGAAGACATAACTGTTAATAGAATGGCAGAGCACATTTAAAATTCTGCCTTGAAAGGGGTAGCAATAAATTGCAGAAGATCTTACCTTTATTTCATCGAAAATAAACACTCACAGTGTACTACAGCACATGATGCACTGGAAAATTTGTCATATTGGAGATCTACCTTAAAATATTTCCCAGACTTTTCACAAGGTAATATTCCCAGGCAAAGAATGAGCCTAAGCTATCTCTTTTGCATATAGTGATCTGAGCAAACCTATTCACAAAGTTGTGAATGCATACAGGGAGTAAAAGTGACAATTCAATGGTTTAAAATAAACTGAGCAACACTATTTGCAAAGAAGGATGCTACAAGTTCTAAGAAATTTAATTCAGGATAAATTCTTAAAATTAAGTATGATTTCCATGGTAGAAACTGAAGGATAATAAGGCAAGAAGAGTCATTGCAGGTAGCTATACTGGTGATAGCCTAAAGTTTAAGAAGTAAAAAGAAATCTATTTGAAAGATATTTTTTTTTTAATCAAGTGGAAGAGACATGGTGGAATTTTTGTTTTGTCTGTTGTACAAGTCTTGTTCTTCTTCTCTAAAGACTTTGAAGTATGGACAGCTAAACAATTGTCAAAAATTATGGCAATAGGATCAGAAAGGGGAGATTTAATGCACAGAGATAGATACAGAGATACATAAACATTTAATTCAAATATCACTTAAGCTCCTAATATACACTGGTTCTCAGAAGCAACTCAAGTTTTATATAACATTATTCTTCCTTTCTTTTTATCCTTTTCCTAAAATGAATTGACTAACTAATGGACAACTACTGTATCATGAATTGCAGAACATTTCAGTGACAACAGACAAAATGTCCTAATTAATTTGAAAACAATTACCACAGAACACACTCAGCTGTTCAAGAAGCATGCAGAACCTGCACCAGCTGTCTTAAAAGGGGCTTCAGGAAAATTCCACCAATTCGATCTTATGGCATTCCTTAGCCTCTGTGACTTTTACTATATATAAATTTCTATAGTGCTTTTCTATAATCTCATACTCAATTCACTGAAAACAATTGTCATATTTTCCTCATTTTTATTTAGCCACTGCTAAAAACTTCTTTCTAGAAAGAATAAAAAAAAACTTTTATTACTGACATTTGTCCGATGTATCTGTTTGCAGATATTTATCTGGTGAGCACTATATAGTAGATACTCGCACTTCACTGACTCAAGTCACAGATCAATGCTACAGAATACCAGCATGCAGTGAGAAGTATAACTATTAGATACTAAGTCGGACTATTAAGGATGAATTATTTTAATGTTTCCACTTCACACATTCTTTGTTACGTTACTAGGAATTGATAAAACAACATGTATTAAAAGCATCTAAAGAAGAACTGATTTTATGCCACACTAATCCTGAGTGAACTGAACTGCTTTAGTACATCTCCTAAAGTAATGAAAAAAGGCATGATATAACCACATCTTATATTTGGCAATAGTAAAAATGATTGAAAAAAGGAAAATCTAGCTCATACTGTAACTGGCAGTTCATATTGTAAAACTGATGTAACTTCCCATTTCATTTTTAACATCTGAACAGTAGAAGAGCTCATTTTCAAGCAATATAAATAGGAAAGTGTATCCACATATAAACATGTATGAGCCACCCAACTGTCTTGGTTCTGAACAGCAATATAACACACAAATGAACAAAAACATACCTAAAAATATCTGTAAACTTACTATGTGAATCTATGTACGTGGACTAGATCCTGAAAAAAAAAAAATTCCAATATTCTAGTCTAGGTCTTTGTAACAACAGTACTTGGTTATTTAAGTATAACAGATAACTACACTCTGTCTATGACTGAAAACAATTTCCCACTCCTATCTGCCAATTTTCAGATAGTGATTGGAGAGGTTTATCAGAACACTTAAAATTAGGTCATTGAGACAAGCTGTTAAAGGAGCAAAAGTCAAAGAGGAATCAATTGTTACGGCCTTTGTCACTCAGAGAAATTAAGAATTTGTAACCAGCTGAGGAAAGAGTCACGCATATTCAGACACATGCACAAAGACATACACGCACTAATACCTATACACACCAACATACACTGTTCAGATCCCTGGAAAACAAGTCCAGCTTTCTTGACCAACATGTTATGAGCCATCTCAAAAAAGAAAAAAATTTCTTTGTATTAAAATAAGTGGAAACACTTCCAATTAATATGATTACTTTAAAGAAAAATAACAAAGCAATACACCTATGAACTAATGTTACCACCATAATTTGGACTGTAAGATGACAAACAACTTTGACATGCTACGTTACAAGTACATTTAAGCTGCTGCTATGCTTTGGGCAGGGGTGTGACTCCCCTCCCCTATTCATGCTCTTTGTTAGCAGGTGACTATATAGGTATTTCTGATGGAAGAAGATAAAATTTCAGCTCCAAGGCATCACCTCATATTTGATTAATTTGGCAGCAGTGGGAACGACAGAGAATTTCAGCATAGTTTCCAGAGAGGAGAGGACTTTGTCACACTAGTGAAGTCCCAGTAGCTAGGAAGGGATCGCGTGAGAATGCTTCACTCACTCATACACATTGTCACTGGCAACAGGGTTCCCTATATATCCCTCAGTATGTTATCTCAAAACAGCACAGGTTAACATATGTGTTCTCACCTAATGCTGCATAAACCTTACTTTCATTATTTTCTCATGTATTCATACCTTAGGAAGAGGTTACAAACAAACAACAGGGCAAAGTAATCTAAAGAACAACCATTACCAGGGCAGGAAACTAAGAGATAGCAGTATTGCATACTACACACATGTAACAAGTGCTTTGCTTCTCTCTTCCATGCACAACATGCAAGTAGGCACACATACACTGAATATCCAGTGTCAAATCCAGATGAAAGCCACCAACTAGAAAACTAGAGAAACAATGCCAAGCATTATTACCGAAACAAAACATCATAGATTTTATAACAAAGACACAGCAGCAGGGTAGCAGTGTAAGAAAAAACTCTTGTGTATTTATATATTTACTTATATTCATAATTAACTTACAAATCAGAGAAAAAATAAGAAAATAAATTACGTTGTATTAGTAACACCCTCCTTTAAGTGCTATCATTGCACATAAAGACTTCACACAAGAACTGGGACTTACTTGAAACAAATACTGAAGACGTACTACTACTACTACTATTACTACAACAATAGTGATTACAATGAAAGTGTTGCTGTCCTCTTATCTCCAGAATTTGTTCTTAAGGTCTTTGTCATTCCCACTGCTGACAAATTATTCAAATATGAGGAATGCCTTGGAAAATAAAGTGATAGTGAAAAGCTTTCCATCAAAGTTTATAAATATGCCCACAAGTTTGCTGCTCCCTAGAAACAAATATAGGTATTATTTTTATGCATTCCTGAGTTTATAGCCCTTCTATATGAAGAGAGAGCCTAAAAATGATGCACAAAACTACACAATAACTTAGACCTGGAAGCAAGAAAAAACATAACCAACAAAAAAGGAGGACAAAGGGAAAGTCTCCCTTTAAGGAAGCAAAAATGAATTTACTAGACTTTTAAGAGTTAATTACCTTGCTTTTTCAAAAAACCTGTAGGATATTTTTGGATTAAGAGAGATTTAATCTTATTTTGTACTGCACCAAGAAAGGGTTATCTCAGAGTCTAAAACATCCTAGAGTATTTCTGTCTACAGATTCAAAAATATGAATATGGAGATCAACAATTTCAAAGGAAGATTCAGCTATACAAGTCCTGGAGACATCCACTAGCAGTCCAAATTCCGAGAAAACATTTTGATGTGGAGAAGACCCTGACTGATCAACAATTTCCCTGGAAGAGTTATAAAGAGCTACTGTATTTCATGTGTGTATGTACAGTGTTTAGGCAGCAATAAAAGCTGTAAGTAATAAGTACTGAAGGCTTACATCACTGTAGCACTCAGTACCTAATAAATGGTTCCTTTCTCAGTATATTGTGAAACAATAATCGATCTCTTCTCCATGAAGGTGAAAGGAGTTGTAACGGAAAGGAGACAGCAGTAACTGATATGATTTTTCACAGCAAGGAGAAGCTGGGGCTTCCAAAACAGAAGTCTAGTCCATTTTTTTCCCCTGTGAAAGATTTCCTAACACCAAGTAGAAGGAAGCCTCACTTCTGTGGGCTCCATTTTTGGCCCCCACTTTTATTTAGTGATTTATTTTACCTGTTGGAAAGAAATGCAACAGAGTTGTACTAGCATGAGAGTGAGTCACAGCAGAAATTGCTATCTCATGTAGCACACACAGGCTACCTACAAATAGGTAAAGCTTCTCACTTCATCACCCAGGAAGACTGTTCAGTCAAGGCAACATCTTTGAAAGTGAAAGGATGAAGGACATTCATTTAAAGCTCTGGTCTTGGATAAAAGTACCTTCTCCTAAAGACTGAGCAATTTACTAAACCATGTAATATAGATACCTCTAGAAAGTGGAGTGGAGGAAAGGGATGTTAAAAAGGATACTTCATTGTGATTATCCATTTCCCTCCCCTCATGAAATGCCCCCAGACTTAAAAGTGCTAATGACACTTCATCACACCTAAGCAATTTACATAAGCAGCAGCAGCTGCCATCACCACTCTTCAACTTTTAATTCCCAGAAATAAATATTCCCAGCCTCCCAGAAATCAGCCTTGTAATTTCCTTCTTTGGGCATTTAGCATGTTTTATTTTAAAGACTTGCCCTTTTAAAGTTGTATCAACTCTAGAGAACACTGTTTCTGGAACATTATTCATGATATGTGCAATGTAAAGATAGTACAGAAAGAGGAGGGAATACACACATCAGTAGCAGTTTTTTCATGCTAGTTACACAACAACACACTCTTAGTCATGCAAGGTAAAAATAAGAAGACACACAAGATGACAGATGAAAAGGATCTTATCCTCTTCCCAAAAATTAATGCATGAACACTACTTGCTTAAAAGTCCAAATTGGTTGTCATACTAGATTTGTGTCAAGCTTTAGGAAAGAATGGTGTGAGAGCTCTTTATAGAAAATTACACCAAGTGAAGGCTATTTCACTAATTAACACTCCTTCCCAAAGAAATCCTTATCTCCTTTTAAAATAAGCTTCTTTTAGGCAGAGAAAAGACCCCAAACATTTGCAGAGCTCCAAATTCAACATCTGTTGGTATTCCCTACACACAAGTGTGCTTCTGTGTGCATGTTTATCAGAAGAGGTCATCAAGGGCTTGCTTGGTTTATTCATCATTTTAAGGCTCTCCTATTTGCAAAGCTTCTGTTAATGTCAGTGAAATCTAACCTAGACAGAAGTTTCAGAGGTCAGATATTTGGCATGCTACATTTAGAAACCCAAGTACAAAGTTGACGAGGACACTTCAAACACAAGGGATTACAGCGGAAATAGGTCTCCTTATACCAAACTGGCTATTGAACAGAATCTAGGAAGAACACACTGAGACTGCCTGATGCTATTAAAGCTCATGTTCTTGCTTTATTTTTTTCCACTGACTAAATCAATTCTCCCGTTTGGCAAAGCCCAGCACAGAAATAACACTTTATTTTTAACATAACAGAAAAGGAATGGACATGAGACTTAAAATCATGTACTGCATGACCTATAAAAAGCAGATACTTACAGTTCGTAGGAACTGTATTTCATCTTCCCCTCCTTCACCCCCTTCAGCCATGGCTCTTGAGGAGTCAGCTCTGCTGAGACTCTGATCGCCTTCACCGTCAGCTCACTGCGCTAGGTACAGCTCCTCTTCTCCTATCAGTATTAGCATATAGCTAATCCACAGCCATATAGGGAGCTCAGCTAACTCCACTGCACTGCAGACTGTCAGTCAACCCCCTCACTGCCAGAGCCAACTGCGCTGCTTTTCCAGCTCATAGCAAGCAATTCTTTTCCTTTTCTCTCTACCCTAGAGGCAAAAAACCCCTACTGTCAAGGTATTGCAGGAAGCATTATATGCATCACTAGGTGTTGTTTTTTTTCCCCCCCAGATACTGTCTGGTCAAAACAGCAATAATGGTGAAGTGTTAATGAAAGCAGAGCTGCGCTTCCATTTCCACAGATCAAGGTACCCAATTTTGCACTGAAATGTATCAAATTCAACAGCTCTGAACCTACTGATTTGTGCAGCAGAAGGATGTAAATCACATGATCACAGGACAAGCTGATTTTGACAGCAGATATTTTCAGCTTGCTTACAATAACTTCTGTTTCTTGCTTCTCTGCATAAGCAGCTGCAAATCTAATTTCCAAGATGACTTAATGATCTGAACCTACTATATGTAGTTATTTGTGCTATCCTTTTAAATGGTATCTATATATTTCTTAAGGATTGCACAGTTTTTATTTGTACCTTTTCAAAACTGCATCTGAATATGTGTAGAGGATGGTACAAATTTACTTCAAAACATATAAACCACAGTTATGTTAAAGTAAAACTTAAAATAGCTTTAAATTCTAGTTAAATAATTAAGAAATTTATAATTAGTGAAAATTGCTAGTTATTACTTCAATACTAGCAAATGAGCAAGAAAAAAAAAATAGATCAACTCTAGAATAAAATTTACTTAAGTGAAGGGAAGAAATGAGAAAGGACACAAGGAAACAGGAGAAGAGAGCACAGAGGAGGCTGTAGCCAGCCAATTCACTATATGATCTTGCACTTTGTGGTAAGGTTGCAACCACAGCCTACGCATACATTCCACCCCTAAGAAGCATTACCCAAACTTTTTGCTGTGCATATTTACACTGATACATACCCTCAGAGAGTACCATATGTATATAGTCTTCTTCCCAGTAAATGCATGCTTTTGTTTTACAAATGAGAAATAGGCATGAGGAAAAGGGAAGAATAACTTCCTTGGGGTTACAAGGTCAAGTGTAGCACAGTGAAACCTGAAACTAGATTCTCTACATCTACAAGCTAATACTTTTATACACAACTGTCCTCTGAACATGGAACCCAATGCACACTGCCCTTTCCTCCACCCCCTACACCACCCCCAAAAAAAACAAACAAACAAAAAAAAGAGTATTCTGATTTTTCAATAACTAAAGCAAACATAGACACAAGACAAAGAATTACATGCCAAATAGTTTCTCTCCTTGAAGGGCAAAATGCTTTAAAAAAATACTTTATTTCACTTCCTTTTACTACCCTGAGAAACTCTGTCCAAAAAATAATTATAATCTCATTACTCAGCAACAGGCAATTTCAGGCCAAAAGCAACTCAAGCCTCCAGCTGACAGTTGTACAGGCTGGCCCTGCCAGTCGGTCCACTCCCCTTCCCCCACCCTGTAGTTTTTGTTGGTTGCTGTGAGCAAGAAAAAAAAGACAGCTTTGTGCAAGACAAAGACAATGTTGCAGCAAACTATTTCTCTGAAGTGGCAGAAAATGGATGTGGTTGGTGTTCTGAACAACCGATTTTGTGTTTGGTTTTTGTGGTGTTTTTTTACCACAGCCATCTCTGAATGAATGTTTTACCTCTTTCCTCATCAATACAAAGACCACAATTAACAGATCTTCCTTACAGAATATAGTTATTCCAAAGAAAAAAATCTGAGTGAGGAAAACTTGCCTTAAGTCAAAGCACGCCACTCTTTTTACTGAAAAGCAGATCAGGTGGAGAGGCCTATGAGTGATACATGCTTATCCATATATTTATATTTAGAATGGATTTGATACATGTATTGCATGGCAAAATCTATACACACAAGGACAATTTTTCTTTAGCACCTGATATGAAACAACCTTTCAAGCATACTACTTTACTTTGAAAGATTGTAAACAAGAAATACCTAAAAACCTGAGAAAATAAGTGCAAGTCATAATATTCATGAAAAGTCCAAGTGCTCTATTTCCTTCACAAATAGAAACCAGTGTCATGCAGTACATTTGCTGGTCAAGTTTTATTTCAGTTACTGCAGTAAGATTTACAGATAGTAAGTTCTGAACATGCAGAGCTGAGACAAATCCATCTGAATCAGATGGAATGGAGGGGGGAGGGAAGGTAAGTTTTCGAGTGTTTTCCTCTTATATCAAAATGATTCCTACAAAACCTTGAGACACTTCTTGAGTAGAAAACATTTACATCAGTTAAAACAAATAACTATAGATACCTATGTAATTTCTAACGAGGCAGCTACAGAGGTTACCTATATTTTTTTTTTTTTTTAAACTGTCCTGGGTTTGATGAGGCACATCAACATGCCAGGATTTCACTTTGCATTTTTAAACAAAAGACAAAGCATATGAAAAAAGAAATATTGGTAACACCTCTAGCATTATAACAGACGTCATCTCAAATTCTGACTCATGTCAAATTCCACCAGCAGGTTTGTTTGTCCTCTTTGTAAATCCATCTATTTTTCTTTATTTGATACTCAGCTTTACAAAATAGCCTGTGCATTGTTTTGGGAAACAATTTCCTGCCCCAGTAAGCAAAATATTTTGGTTAGATTTCATCTTTTTAAAATTGTCAAGTGAACTGCAAAACCATTTCATTGCACTTTTACTCCTAAGTGTTTTGTTCTGCTTGGTATTATCCCTGTATGTTTAATGAGAAAAATATCAGCTGCTACAGCATAATGAAATGTACATCTCCTCGAGACATAGCCAGTTTGCTTCCAGAACTTCCCCATTGATCTGCAATTGAGATTTGGCTGTTTATAGAACTGCACTTGATCAGCAGTCTCATTCACATGAAGTATAATGCCTTGCATTTCTGATTTCTTAACACTTGTCCTGAAAAATTGTAATTTTTTTTTATTTATTTATTTTTTTTTAACCGAAGATATGATTGAAAGAAAATAACATCAGGTCACTGTAGTAAATCAATTCAAAATGATCACATATCACACTCAGTGTATATATATACAGTGACTTTGCTTTACTGAAGATGACCGTAAGGTGCAGCATTCCACCGTGACAGTCACACAGGTCAAATAATCTAAATTGGGACCACTGTGTATTTTACGATATCCTATTCATGCCAATCAATTGTAAATCCATAATTTTGCACTTTTGCTGCTGAATACATTCTGGACAGACTCTATTGTATTTTAAAGCTATCAAAAGAACTTGTCTACAAAACAAATTTAGGGAAAACTTCCTTTCTTTTTCAGCACAAGCATGCTGCCTGCTTATTCTCCAACATAAGATCTTCCTTCTTACCAAGGGATTCAGGCTGACTGACTCTTCACGTGAATTCTTGATTCTAGGTTAGCTTTTGGCAGGCTTCACTGCTGCTGCCATCAAACAATATTTCAGAATTTTTATAGTGGCAGTAGCCTGGCAATAAAATAGTAACATGAATTTTACAAAAGGAACTAAACAACCATCCTGCTGTAACAAAGGAATATCTTAATCTACACTACTTATTATTGTGTATATTTTACCTTTCTGAAGATTGACTTACATCACCTTCAAAGATGTATGGAATACCTAGAAGATATTTACAAAACCTGCAATGGTAAGTACACGGATGCTGCATTTTCAAAAGCATAGGTAATATCAGTTACCTAACTGTATCTTGGGTGAGGAGTCAAAATGGTATTCTCCACAAGCCTAAGGCCTAAAACTTAGCTGCTGCTTAAATGACCAACATGTCTCTACATTCTTTATGCTCTACTTAAGTCTAAACATTTGTATAAATACAGTTTTTAAAAAGCCATTAGAAGAAACACATTGTTTCCTGTATAAAGGGTTCACAAAAGTTTTCAAAGTCATTATGTTGGCTATTTTCAGCCCATGCATTAGGGCAGTCAACCACCTGTCCAGTTCACAAACACTAGGTACTTAGTACAAGATAACATTCCATTCAAAGAAAACTACTCCTGTGAATTTGCACTTGAGTTTGAGATTTTTTGTTTATTCTAGAGGAATTAAATTTCAGTTTACAGTGGAAAATGGAAGATCTTAATCAAGTTGAGGAAAACTTTCACCAGAACATTACTAGTTTGAGTAATTTAAAGAGGGAATGGTTTTATGAATTATAATGTATTTGCAAACTTCAACTACATTTTTTCCTACCTTTTTAAAAATTGCTTTTGCTGGATCCTCATACATATCTTACGTCACTGCTTTGTTATATAGCACAGTTTCACTTTGGTTTTAAAAGTTGAGGTAATCTTTGATGCAATTCTTCATGAACACAGAAAGAATAAAGCGTATTATATTGCTACAGAATCCATAGCATAATATCAGTACTGCTTGTAAAACCTAATTCAGTGACTTTCCAAGCAACTCCTACACTACTTAATTCAAAATGATGAAAGGACAGTACCTCAAAAGAGACACTCAAAACTCAATGATCAACAGTTTATGTTAGATTGCCATCTGGTGGTATAAATTTAAAAAAAGAAAAGTAATCTGTGACAACGTGGTAAACATAACCATTCACATTATTTTAACCCAAGACATTAGGAGTCTCATTTCTAATTTTATTATAGATTATGCAATACAATTCTTGCTATAGTCAAAATTCATAGCACCACAGACATTGCATCTTCTTCATTTTTCTTGAAAAGAAGAAAAAAACACCCAAATAAAAAGTATGCTCACAAGTTTCTTCCTAAACCTAAAATGTCAATACATGAGTAGGACTTTCTCTTATTTCCAAAAACAGAGTTAATCTACTCCCAGTTGACTTAAGTCTGTCAAAATAAAGATTTTCTACATCTCTCCAAAATCTCCAGGTCTAGATGGACAAAGCAGAGGTCAACAAACACTAGCAGACATATTTCACTCTTTGGCCTCTGTTCTCCATCACAGCCATAAGACATTTTTGTACACAAGGCACTACTCCCACACCAAATAACAAGACTTAAATAACCTCATTTAGTACAGTGTATTTCCCATTGAAACTGGAGCTCAAGGAGTAAACAAGTAAATATTTTTCACTTTAACTTCACAGATAAATCTAATTCAGACTAGGTCCTTAAAGCCAACACTTGGAAAAGCAAATAAATTAGAGCTTACATGATGTAAAACACTAAGACTGTGAACTTCAGTTAAGTAGAATAAGAATTTAGTTACAGTGCGTAAATATACTGGTTTTCTGTTTTCTATTTTCTAACTCATAAAAAGTCAGAAGATATGATGAAATTATCTCTGGGAAAACAAAAATCATTCCTGATCTCAAAATGACACCGATACTGAATTTCATGTTTCTGCTCCGAACTACCAAGTTTCTTGTATATATAGTATGAACAAACCTGTATTTTTAAGCTTGCTTTATTCTTGAAATGTCCGTGTTTACTGTCAGGTGTTCCCAAAATCTTATCCATCTGGCATAGATCAAGCCTGGTAGTTTCATCACTAATCTTCTACAAGCATATGAATAGAGACTGTTTTAATAACTAATTAGGAAATTTTAACAAGGGATTTTCAATGTTTTGAACAGAGTTCACTGAAACTAAATTATGATTTTACAGAAGTACCTATAGCAACACATTATGAATTACCTGGAGTTTATGCAAAAAATTTTCATCCCATCAGCCAGCAGAAAATTGCACTAATTCAGTTTGGTTGCAATAAAAGCACAACTAACCATTTCCAAAGAACTGAGACAGAAAGAAGTTTTGAAGCAACAATGTTGAATAGCTGACTGTCCTAAACAGAGTACTGACAAGTGGTAAGTTACCAAAATATAACATGACAGAATTAAGAGTTAGCATATAGTTAGTTTATTTTGCCTCTACCATGTAGTTATAGAATTACCACCAGAAAATGTCAAGACCTTATCAGCTAATTATAGAGCTGCAACTACAAAAATAACTTTCATTTCTCTACCAATCTCAATGCTTTGTAGCTGCTCACTACCTGCAAGACCACTGTAATTGATGCCAATACATTTACTATGATTTTTCTAATCCAGACAGCTAAATATGAATAGATTATATATATACAATGCTTTGTGTATTCGCCTTTGTTGTTGACTTGTGACTGATAAAGTAAGTATTCCAATACAATTTTTGGACTTCCTCTGAGAAAACTGTGTAAGCACTCTCCATTGGATTTACTGTGGTTTCTGATTTACCTTCCTTTTCTCAGGGCTTTTCTGCATAAATAGTTAATTACTGTAGAAAAAAATTATTATATAAAAATTAATCCACATTACTAAACTCCACAAAGTATTTCAATTATTCACACTTCCTCTTCAGAGGAAATAATATATTATAGAGGAAAAATTAACAGTGTGTTAATACACACTCTGTCTTAGAGAAAATGACTTATGGTCATTTATTGAAATTATCAAATATCTTTAATAATTTCATATTTTCCACTGATGTGACTCCACATAAAGCCAGTTTAGCCCGAGATCTTCCATTAGCATAGAAAGAATTAGAGTCTAAGAAATTCGTAGTTGCTATTGCAAGTAATTTTTACTGTATCACAAATTAATCCTAGTCCAATACCAATTCCAGAAAAATGCTCAGAAGAAAGGACAGCTGTGACTGGGAGAGGAACTAGAGAAACTTCCTGTGTAAATTGACAGCATTCTACTCCCCAACAGTGACACTTACCTCTAGTATTTTGTTCTGTGGCTTACGTTCAAACCCTTATGCTTCTGGGTCTCCTACTGCCTATTTCATACATCTCCCTTTTTATTAATTGATGACTGTATTTATGGCTGGCTTGCTCTCATGAATTGTATATTGTATAAGAGGGTCAATGTAGTTAATGTTTTGCTTTTCCAAGAAGCCTTAAAGAACATACTTTAAGTTTTGCTTTAGAAATATTGCAATTTAAAATAATATCTTTTAACAACCCCAAAGTATTTCAATTACTAATTAAGAACAGAGCAGCACTATGCCTCACGCTAGGTTGATTGTTCCTAATGACCAAAATTACACACCAATCATTTCCTTATTATATAAACACTACATAATATGATAAAATGTGCTTTAGAATGCACATCATGAATGTCCTCTTGGTTACCTGGCAGCTTGCTTCAGATCCAATTCTCAGTAGTTTTGCTGGTTTGCCTAGTTTCAACCTTCTCAAAACACACTCTCACCAAAAGCCAACCATGAGTTTTGAATGTCATAGTACATAATTTGACATTCTGGGGTACAATTTGACAAGCTGTGACTATTGAGATGGATGCAATTAATTCATGAAAGCAGGTGGGTCTCTACTATTATTTCAACCATTGCTCAACTGTCATTTTTATTAATCTATTGTGTACAATCAAAAATTTCAGATTACAAAGTTTACAAACTATATGGGGGAATCCGCATGCTTGGGAAAGTGCTTACCACAGAAGACACTAATAATGAAATAGGTCTATAAGACTTTAAAGAAATAGAAATATATTTTTATATTAACCTACTTTCTGTTCACAAAAAGGTACATATGAATTCAACCTTAGAAACTACACTGAAAAGAAAAGAAAGTATGCATAGGTGTGGTTAGATGTAATTTCCATGTGCACAAGTAGGCCTGGGTTTTGAGCTGACTTCAATTCAATACACAGCTGAATTTCTAACCTCTTTAACTCAGATCTGTCTTATGCCATGTCATACTTCTATAAAGCACAAGACTTAAACTGACACAATGGTAACATGAATCCTCCTAGATATATTTTACAGCTATACAAAGAACACAGAGTTCTTAATCAGTAAGAGCTATAAAGGAGAAAGCAAAAGGAATTAAAAAATCTCCTATTAGGTATGAAACCAAACAAGTGCAAGATTTCTCACTTTTTTTTTAAATAGCAATACACACTAAAGAAAGATTTTCTTCAGAAACATTCTACGTATAGTAGAAAAACACATACAAGCCATCATTTGTAAAGCATCGTAAGCCTTTTCTGTTTTATTTTTCCAGGAATTACAAGGAAAGATAGGTCCAAAAAGTTTATTCCTTATATACAGTATCTTATGGAAAATAAGTATCTTTATTTTATAAACTAGAATACCTGGAAAGAATACATCATTTTGTATAAAAAAAAAACCACTCTACCTTAAAACACTTTAAAACAAGGAGAACATGAATGATGCAGCTTGTCATCTGTATCATTCATCAGACTTTTCTGTGGTACAGAAAAAAACAAAACAAAACAACACATTTAGACAATTTTGCTGCATGTGTGTGTGTTGTAATATAAAGAAAAAACTTACCTACCTACCCACACATAATATCCTGGAACCATACACGACAGCAGATAAATTACTCTGACACAAACCATGCTAGATAAATTGTTTTAAGTATATAGCCAAGTGAGCTCTTACGCTTATGAAGTCTGAGTCCACCATAATTGCAAACAATCACGCAACAGACACACAAGCCCAAATTAACCTATATATACACTCAGGGAGCACAGAACCTCCTGTAACAAATGACAACCTTGCTATCAATAATAAGATTCAGTAGAAGTGACAATAGAATTCTTACTCTTTAGATTATTTTCGTATTCAATGAAGTTATCGTGGATTTGTATGATTACAAGCTAGTACAGACAGCCATGACTACTGACCATGGCAACTGATGCATAAAACAGTAAAGGAGATCTTTATGGGAAAAAAAAATGTCAGTAATAAAAAAAAAAATAATAATCAGCATATTTAAGAAAGCATTCAGCTACAAGACTGCATTCTCAGTGTTCATTTATATACAGTGAGCACTAAAATCAGTGATTGAAAAGTAAGGCCACACAGACACACTGAGTACCATTATTCTAGTCTGATCAATTAACTTTTCTGGAATTGGGTTCTGAAGTGAATTAGAATCACTTGTGTAATTTTAAAGATAAAAATGTCTGCAAATGATACTTTACCAGTTTGATTTAACAGTTCTTTAGGAAGGTCATAGGAAGGGATTAATATTAAAAACCAATTTTGAATATACTGTATACAGAACTCCATGTCAGAAGGCTCTTAAGTATTAATATACAATCAAAATTGCCTTATATATCATGCTGACAGTATGGTCTTACAAAGTTTAAGTGTCCATAACCTTACTCTAGCTCATTAGACATATAGCGATTTTACTGTGTATCACACAAACAGGCATCATTTCTGGGTACACCAAATATACAACCATTATTTATTCAAACCATAATAGTCTTTATCTTGCCAGTTCTAGTTAGATCTAACTCAGATTGGACAGCCACATAAATTCAAAATGTATATAAACATTTATATTAGATTTGCAAATAAAATTAGACAGTTACACAAGGACCACTAAGTCAAAATGAAGGCCAGTTCAGCCCAGCTGCCTGTTTCTGGCACTGCCTATTTGTGAATACCTCAAAGTAACGGAGCAAAGCAAATCTGCTGCAACAGTCTCCTCACAAAACCTTCCACCTCCTGCTAACCAACAAATATGGGATTTCAAAACCTAAAAGTTGCATTTGAACAGATGTATGTGGTAACTACAACTCAGTTGTAGAAAACGTACTTTTTTAAAAACAAACTGGGCATTACTAACCTATAAAGTTGTAAAAACATTAATTAAACAAAACTTGTATTTGATTCAATAAAGAATTCCAACTTATATTTTTTAAGACACCAAATTAAAAAAAAAAACATATCTTTTTCTTCACATGCACTAGTAAAAGAACCTACAATAAATAAGCATTTATACGCAGTGCTACCTGTAAAACAGCTGAATAAAATGTTATGCCACACCACTGTGACATCAAAAAACACTTCACATGTGGGGCACCAAAGGATTGCCATTTTAACATAGCAAACGCTTTCTTTTAAAGCCAAGGTACAGTATTTTTAATCTTACTATAGGTCAGTAATTCAATTCAAGTACTACAGAAATCATTCGAAGGAAATGGCATAAAGTTCTATACATTGTAGCACATTCATATACAACTTTTACATAACCAGATCTTTAACATCATCCACATGGAAGTTTCCTATAATTTTTAAAGTATCATTCCCTCCCATAACATGAACTAACATAAACACTCAATTCTCCTACTTACTTTCTATTTCCAAGAGAATTTCGCAGCCCATGAAGAACAGAGGCTTTTAGGTCCCATTAACCGTCATCCTTTGCTGATACAACCTTCATTAAACATCTTTCTTTTTCTGACCTCTTTATTCCCACACGGGAGTACCACCACCTCTCCCACCCTTGCACCCCTCCAGTGCTACAAATACTGTGAAACTAGTTTGAGGTTTAAACCCGCTCTCCTCTCCCCACCTTCACACAACTACCTGTTTGGTTCTGCTTGCTACCTACTCCAACTTACCTAACACCTCAGAAAACCCAACCCGAATCTCGCTTTTGCTCTTTCTGCATTTCCACGCACCCTTGTTTTCCAGTCCTCTTCTCACCGGCTGCACTAAATTGCTAGCTAATAACTGCCAGGTGAGGGCGGGGAAGCCGGGTCTCCTCCCCGAGGCGTTGATTAACACCCGCGGCGCCGGCCCGCCCTCCAGCCCTGAGAGCCCCTGCAGGCAGGGCAGCCTCGCGCAGCTGTCGCGTGCTGGCTTGCAGCCTGGCCGCCATCTTGTGTGTTCGCTGTGGGCGTTGTCCCGTTCGAGATCTTTTACAGAGGAGGAAGGGGAAAAAAACTTACTCCAATGCTTTATCGGAGGAGTATTTACTTTCGGTATTCCTCATCCTGCGTTTGCTTCTAAGAGCATTCTCAGGTTTGTACCCGGGAGTGTAGAGAAGTGCAGTACTTGAAGCAAAACTGCTGTTTCCAGTCTAGTGTAGCTGAAAGCTCAGTTGCAAACCTGCTCAAGCTGAGGGAATGCTCATCTCCAGCTGCAGCAGGTCCAGAGGCACAGATAGAGTGGCTACATGGGCTAGGTTAAAATGCTTGGGGTATTTACAGGCCTACTTATTTCACACTTAGGCTAGGTGGAGTATATGTGCAAAGGTTATAGAATAGCTCCCAGAAGATCTAATCCTTGTTTGTAAAAATGTTACATTTAGAAATAACGGGTGTCTTTACATATACCTTTGGATTTCTTTATGAAGCTTTGCATAAACCTCTAGCTTAGTTATTTTTACAAGTTAGAGACTGATTTCTAGCAAATTACACTTCACTGGCTTGCTTATCAGATAAAGTGTCTGTAATAAATTCTCAAAGTATAGTCACAGGGTGGAAGTCTGTTTGCAACCACCAGTTGTCATGATCATTCAAGAGAATTGCATTTCTTTCTTTCTGCAAGCTGCTTTCTGACCCTGGGGAACGCACACTATGTATTTGTAAGACAGTAGCAGAGACTGGAAATGCAGCTAGAAATACTAGGCATTCTGCACAACACTCCTTCCATCATTTTTAAACAGCAAACTTGTTTTTGTTTGTGCCTTAATTAGGAAGATCTTAATTGAAGAATCTGAATGGGATGGCCATTCAGGTATAAGGATGAAAATGACTGTGTGTGAATTAATCTTAACAATAATTTCACAACAAACCATCATTGAATAGTCCTAGCAACTTTAAAGTTGCTTTTAAAGATAGTGTTTCATAAAACTTTGTTAATAAATTTAATTATGACACATAATTTTTGAATCATTGACTATTCTTTCCATGTGTCTGCTAATGGATTGAGGTTGTTTTCCTCACAGAAAAATTTGTAACATTCAGTAGAAGTTTTTACTTAGCATTATTTGTTTACATAACTGTCTGCAATTTACAAAATAAACACACACTTTCTCATCAATTTCATTCACTCACATACCAACTCCAAGATTATGTGTGCCCAAGCAGCCTGACCAGAATCACCTATGTACAGTGCAGAGTACAAGGGATGCTAGCTATTGAGTCCTTATCACATACCTGAAGTTCTTAATCAGCAACAATGCAGTCGGTTACGAACAGTCCTTTTAGGCAAGACTGCTGTTCATTATGTGTTTTTTCTGTTTATCTGAAAAGTATGTTTGAATATCTGTTTTCCTGGTAGTCAAACAGGACAAGGAAGAGCATATGCCTTATTCTGCAACCTTGTTGCCCTGCCCCTCTTGTTAGACTGCAGGGACTGCTGACAAGTGCTATCCTCTTACCAGAGAGCATGCTTTCTGGTCTTCATATAAAATTTTATTCTGAAATCATTGGACCACTGGGAACAGTGTTCCTTATTATTGTTGTTGTTATTATTATTTCAGGCCATTTTTAAAACCTTTGGTTCACCATTTCTTACGGTGCCTTCAAACGTTTTCATTTATTTCTGTTACAAATCTCCACATACTGATAAAATTGCCTGCTGTCCATGTAGCAAACTACCTGACCTGGCATTGGAGAAAAGAGGAATTGCAAATAATATACTGGCACAGACATTTAAGAGAATTCATATTTGGGTCTCAGAATTATAAAGCCTTACACTAATCTTGTCTAAACCAAATTTGTTTCTTAGGCTTGATTTTTATTCCATGTCTCAACTTGTTCTGGACTTCCAGGATCAGAAATCTTGACAGCCTTATTCCAAGAGAGCAAATGGGGTAAGCCTAATGGTAGTCCAAGGAAAGCTAATGGGATTTACAGCTGTATTTTGAAACGAGCCATATCTAGGGCTTGTAAAATATCAAACTTTTCCTGCATTACTGTTTTTAATCTCCTAATTTTCCAGTGCAACAAACCTGTTCTATATTTTTCCTCCACCAGAGGTCTCCTCCTCTACCTGTCTTTGTATTTCCATAATTACATATGAAAGAATCTGTCTGCTGGCAACATTTGTTCAACAAGTGCATGCAAGCCTTTTAACTGCCTGTGCAGATTCTTCTTTTTACTTAAGTTGTATTACAAAAAAAAAAAAAAAAACCAACAAAAACACCAACCACCGAACAAACCAAAAAAAACCCAAACAGTTACACTATTTGATCTGTGCAAGTCTCATAGATTCTGCTCAGTAAAAACAAAAAATGAAAATATAGGGAAACAATTTGCTAATGAATGTGAAAACCTAACAGAGATATGTAACACAAATGCTGCATGTGACACATTATGAGAAAAGACCTAAGAAGCCTTCACTTGAATAATTGCTAATGGCCCTTTTTTCATCAGTATACTTATTATATGAATATACTGAATTAGGTTTCTACCAGCTGGTAGTTTCTCAGCAATTTCTCTAAGCTGCTGAACTCCCTGCAAAATAACAATTAGAAAGCCAGATTCTGTTTTACAGCTCCTTTAAGAACAAATTAATCCCTACCTCCATTTTCTCCCATTCTTTCTCCTTAAAAAATAACTTACTCTAACAAAATTTTCTAAGTATTTTAATTCATAATGACAGTGCTTCTTTCATACTTTCCTTTGGTTCAGTTGTAAATTTTATATTACCTACAAGGAGTTCACGGAAGTGCTCTCTCACTTCTTAATGATTCAAAACCAAGAAGCCTAAATGTATTCTCCCACAGAGAAAGTGACTTGTGCAGCAGAAGTTTAAAGTACACAGCAATTACTTATCAATAGAGAGAAGTAGTCTTTCTCTCTTCTCCTTTATGCACATTCTAATTTATGTCACCTCTTGTGTTTACTTGGTTTTACTTTCAAGATTTTGTTATTTTTCCATGGCTTCAAAGAGGTGATTTAATAGCCAAATATAAGGCTTCTGTCACAAGTTGTTAACTGATGCTTTTTTCTCAACTTTAGCTTACACATTTTAAATGTATTATTCTTACTCGTGTTGCAGCAAATGAAAATGTGCTGGAGATGCTTTAGTTAACTTTTGTAACAAGATTCTGAAACTATTAGACATAACCTTTTGGGAAAAATGTAGAAACCAGTTATGCAATTAACTCTTCCAAATATTCCCAAGATACAGGAGTCAAAATCTGAGAGAAAGATGCTAAAAAAAAAAAATAATAAATAAAATTCTACTTTCATCTATTATTTTGGGTAAATTTAGGCTCAGAAGCTCTTCTAGAAATGTTTAATAATTTGCATTCATATATTGGATATGAGAAAATGAATACATAAACTTTAATCAATTACAAAGAGACATTGCCTTCTAGATAAAGCAGTGCCTAGCTAAAGCCAGAGTTTAGGTAAGAACAGGTATTAGTCCAGGCATAAGAAGACTACCATCAGATTGTTAGATGGTCTACCTAGTTTCAACAATGATAACTGTTCAAAATTTATGTTAAGGCATCTAATACAGAGACAAAAGAAAAAATAACACAAGGAAATGTTGTGACCTGTTTCAACTCATTCAGTATTTTACCAAATCAAGTCAATCCCTTTGGTTCAGTGTATCTCAACCACAAAATGTTTTGAATTCCATTATACTGGATGGTGGTTAAAAAGAATGTCAAATTAAGAGGTTATTAATAAGGTCAGAGTTCTTTATTATTATTTTTTTACAACAGATTAAACAGTATATAGGCAAAGGAAAGGGAGAGATCTCCAAATTCCTTTATTGCTTAATAGTTAGAACCAAATCAGTCTGTTTTCTCAGAGGGACACTTGTTACATCATCCATGACAAAATTCAGAGTTTGATCTGCATTTGTTTTAATTTTAAAACACAGTGTTCTAATACTCTCATTTTGGTTTAGGTCTCACTCACATTACAATCCAGGCTCATATAGTCTTCTACAAAATTCCAGGTGTCCGTGATTACCTCAGCTATTCAAAATGTTCAAAGTGTCTCTGAAGTTGTCTTCTTAATTCATAGTTTAAGTTGATATAACTCAAAATTGGTTTAAAATAATTTTATGATGATTTATTAATGAAATTACCTTACCTAACTTTACAGTATTAGCTAAATCCAATGACTCAGGAAAAAAAAAAAAAAAAAAAAACAAAACAACACAAAAAACCCCACAACAACCAAGAAGCTATTTTCTAAATAGTAAGAGAAACTCAAACTTTGGTTTTCTACCCACCTTTTGCTCATTGGATTTCTGGAGCCCTTGAACTCTGCCTAAGACTGCAGCTGCTGTTGCAAGACTGCACACACCTTTCATCTGTTACACTTTCTAGTTTATTTTTGTTTTTCCTTCATGAAACCACATAGTGAACTTATATGACCCTTAAGGAAGGCTGTTTTAGGAAACTTATATATGCATTTATTTAAGAAGACATTAAAAAGTGCAGACCCCAGCCTTCCTACACAGTACCTGCCCCTTGACTCCCCCAGCTTCAACAGCTGAACCTTGTTCTGCTTTTCTGAGGCCCCCATCACGCTCAGCTGATCCTGTGATGAGTTACAAGGAGAGGTAATAAAGTGGTTTCAGAGTCGCCGTGTAGAGGGGACTTGAGTACTCCCGTGATCTGAGCAGAGTAATGAGACTTGGGGCACTGGTGAAAAACATCACTCTGTCTTTTCCCCCCTTCTCTCCAGGAAAGCAGAATCACTTCAGTTCCTAGATCAAGCGTTTTATTTTATAGGTTTTCCTAGTGCTGTTGTCTTTCCCTCCTGCCCCCCCCCAATTATAGATGGGAAAGAAAGATGGTATTTCAGTCAGATTGGTGATACCATTCAAAGTATGGTGGGTGTTTAAAAACATGCTGTGAAAGAAGGATAAAAGTTGAGAAAGGAGAATCAACAGTAGATTTCTTAATGAGCAAAAAAATCCCACCAGTAGTAAAGAAGGGTAATGTTTCACCTAGACATTAAACACTAATCATGTTCTTGAGTTAATGAAAGACATGGCTAAATACTGTAAACTGTCATGTTGAATCAGCTTAAGTCCTCAAAGAAAGAGCCGCACAGTGTTTGTACTAATATTTTTAATTATTAATTTTTCAATAATATATTTTTAAGAGAATTGAATTTGGAAAAATTTGGGTATTATGTTGTTGCTTCTTGACCTGAATATGCATATTTCTTTAAATTTACAAACCATCTGGGAACTTTCGGCATGTTTTCATAGCTACATATGCAAGGTCATGTATGTACACCTGACCCTCTGAATCTGGACATTAAGATTTCTGCAGCATTTATATTTCTGTTTTGTCTTTGTCTAATATCTCCTAATCTTAATATGTGCTGTTTTTCTTGATTACACAGATGCTAGATTTATACCTATTTCAGTTTTACCATTATCACATGTTTTTTCATCAAGGAGCTAAGACTGATTTGCTTTCATTTCTTCATTTCTAGATTGCTATCCCTGTTTCTAGATTTATATTGTGTGAGAATTTAAAATTTAATTTTGTAGAACATTGAAATTTTTAGCCCCTTTTGCAATAAAAATGTCCTTCGCCCCAATTTAAAAACAACCAAAAAAATCTGTGGCCCCATCAAATTACCTTTTTAAACTGCAGTATTTTTTTAATATTATCAATTACTTCAAAATTCTTAGGGCTGACATGCTGTGTTTCTCAAGGACATTTGAACAAGTGTTATTTGAAAATGTTTCAGTAACAATTTTGGGGTATAGATTTTTGTTATAGTACATCTTTATTCATAGGATTTTTGTATCAGTAGCTAGTTGCAGTGAAACATTTATAGCTTAGAGAAGAATAAAGACCTATTGAATAATTATTCTAACAGATTAATATTACTATTTTAGCATATCTGCATTCCACAGTTACCTATTAAGGAATACCTGTTAAGAAATTCCATACTACATTAACAAATCGGAAAGATGTAGTTGCACAAGCTACCATACATGAATCTATCGTGGTTTCTCTCTTTTGCTTTTTCTCATATTCTATACCCACTTCACTTTCTGGAATTTGTTAACTTTGACCCCAGAATGATGATTTATAGTGGTAATTGCTAAAACATTGTTAAAGCAGAATTGCTACTCTTTAGCTTACAGATAGAGCAGGAGATAAAGCAGGAGACTGACCATTTGTAATTATTCTCTTCAGACAGTGGTAACACCACCTGCCTAGTATTACTTTTGTCACATGTTTACATTCTTCCAAGGTCATGGATCATTAGAAATATTTAAATGAACAAGATACCTCATTTCTAACTATGCATACAACTTATTAACAAATCTGTCCCACAACAAATGAAGGGGTTAAATATTTATCTCTCTGTAGATCTAGTTAATTTAAATATACTTTTCAGTAGTTCCTTTGAATAAGAGCTATTGTGGTAAAATACCTGCTTTTGAACAGGTTTATAGCCTGAGTAGTACACCATCTGCACTTGTTTCCTGCTTGGGTTATAGTTGAGCTTATGCAGTTATTTTTAATCCATAAAATCCTAAATTACTGAAGACCTAGATATATGTTATCGCAGTAGTATTAGCAGTGCTACTAGAATTAGGTCCATCATTTTTTTATATAATAGAAGGCTATTGGGAGGTTCTTACACTTTGTATATTTTCCCTGCATAACTTTTCCTTTTAATATATGGGACAATGTTATAAAAGATCTAACATCCAAATTTTGCACATCAGATGAAAAACAATAATGACACAATATCTTAAACTGAAATAAATGACATTATTTTTTGAGTATTATTCAGTGCCCATCAATAAGGGTCTATCAGTAGTGTGCTATAAATAATGTACTGTAATCCTCTTTATGCTCTTTTTACTAATTACTGATAATGCTGTCTAAAATTCAGAACAAGCTGCACACACAACAATGAGGAACACCATTTTTGCTAAGTAGATTACAAATAACAGCCTGTACATTATACAAAGATGGAGAAATTGAAATACCAAGAGATTAAGTGAGAAGGGTCAGTGATTTGAAGGAAAAGGAACAATTAAGTAGGTGAGAAGCCCGGCAGGCATAGACATGGAGTTTTACAGGAATGAATGGGTGGCTAACATATCTTAGAAATGCAACAGAGCAGCTAAGAGCATTTTTATCTTCTTGTAATTAATGTAAAGGAGTACTCAGCTTGTGTTATCATATTGCATAAAATTAATTCCCTACATATTCTGCTACATTAAAAAAATATTAAAAGAAATATCAGATGAAGCTACACTTCTAATATGATTAACAAAATAAAACAATTAAATGTGAGTTTGAATAAACATATAAAATTCTTAAGTTACATAAAGATGTATGTACTATTACAGCCATTTAAATAGCATTTTTGGATGTCTTACATTATCTTAATTTGTTCTGACTTATATTTATTCAATAAATAATTCAATGGTTTAAAACTGTATTGTCATAAAATATAGCTGTTTGGGGTTTTTGTTTGTTTTTGGGTTTTTTGCCTTTTTTTTTTTTTCCCCCTAGCACTTTCTTTTCTGGACACATTTCTCTGTCTTAATGCATAGAAATATTATTAAAACTGTATATAAATTCTCCTGCCAATGTTTTACTGGACAAAGTGTCACTTTAAAAACACTTCTTTCCCCTTTTCCACCATCCCTGAAATTTGTATATACGTTATGGGTCTTACAAAAGGGTTTGGTAAAGTGTCAAGTAGTCTAGAAGTGACTACTAATGGGAAAACATGAAAAACTGGTGTTGTGCATTTGTTTAACTTCATTACTGACTCTGGCAATGAGATTAAATTTCATATTAGTATTCACAAATCATACTGAATTAGGATGAATATGAAAGAAAAAGACTGTTAGAAAGAGGGTCAGTGTAACATTTGATCTGAAAAACTGTAAATACATTCTTTGTGGTTTGAATAGAAAATTGGCTTAGGGTATCTATAATTTTAAAACTAATAGTAATTTTTAGTTCAATGTGGCTACAAAATAGCTCAGTCTCAAGCTTCATAACCATGAACCACATCATGGAATGAAGAAGCTCTAAGTGTATTTTTCTTATTTCTTAGCTGTATTTGCATTGATAAGCATTATTTCCAGAACCTTGTGTCAATTCAACTTTGAAATGTGCTTCCTTAAGTCACAATACAACTTCAAATACTCAATCACACCTTCTGCTCCAAGATTTTTTGGTCCTGAATATTTGTCGATTTTGCATACATGTTGGATTTTTCTACAGGGAGGTCACGTCCTCTTCTGAAGTCATGTCCTGTTCTGTACTTTATGACTATCATTTTCTATCCTACACGTTCTGTCTTTTGTTCATATCATAATTTGAGGTGGTGCCAAGTTGCCTTCCTTCACACTCATCTAATAGGTACGAGGCCCATTAAGAGTACTATGTAATATGTTTGAATAGGGTTTCTATGTTAGATGAATACTTATTTTGCAGCATGTCTGTATAGAGTTTTCAGAAGCATAATAAGTAAGAGAAACTTCTGAAGTATGATTTTCCTGCTTTTATATGAGGATAAAATTTTGCCATGGTAGGCTAGCTTCCTGGGCATAAATATAGGACATGAGAATCTTGATAGAACAGTGATTCTATCAAATTACTATATACTGTATATCTTCTTTTTCTTGATAAATGTCTTGATCGTTTACTTATTCGGAATCAACTGCTTTGCAGTCTCCCAGAAAATTGAATGTGTTTAGTACTTCATAAAATCAGAATGTTTTGAAATCAGGAGCAATCCCGTTCTTACAGAAGAAAGTTTAGTGAATATAAAGTATCACCACATTTCTTCTTGAAAATAGAAATTAAGTTATTTCTTCTTGGGATGTGTAAAGTTTTGTGTGTATTCCAAGACAAAGCGGTATGACTTAGCGGAGAATAATTTGAACCTTGACACCAGTAATGGTCTTGAATAGCTGAGGCAAACTAACAACTGAGCTAGGTTAAAAATGGCTAAAATGGAGCTAGGTTTACCATGATCAGCAGAACAGTGATCATGTGATAGCAAAAGGGCTGCAAGAAAA
This sequence comes from Tyto alba, assembly GCF_018691265.1. Taxonomy (NCBI): domain Eukaryota; kingdom Metazoa; phylum Chordata; class Aves; order Strigiformes; family Tytonidae; genus Tyto; species Tyto alba. The sequence goes on from NW_024881280.1 coordinate 14,429,113, forward strand.
AGTGGTGTCTCTTAGTTCTACCTATTTCAGGCTTGCAGGTAAAGTTTTCAGTGCTGATGAATAGGCAGTGAACTGTGGATTCAGAGCAGTACACAGATTTTTCTGTGTCAGTTACGATTGAGTGTTATTTTCTACATTTATTAATATTTTTCATATGCAAAACAAAAATAATAAACAAGCTAAAGTTAAATTTACATTTTTAACAAAGTCAATCTGATGACTGATCAGCTGATTATCCTATTTAACATTGTGACCACTGCATTCAACTGTTAGTATTGATGTCAGGATTCCAAAGCTTCCAGCTGCTTAGAATTTGAAGGTAAAATAAATAGTATTTCTGATTCTAGTACCAATGTTACATATCAGTCCTCTTTCTGGAATAATTGGGAGTTTTAATTGCTTTCATTTCTGTTGCCTTAGACTTGGCATGCTCTGCTTTTCTGTAGACAGTGTGCATGCCAAGTCTGGCCAGCACCAGACAGTTATACAAAGTTCAAATTAGATAGACAGAATTTTAAGAAATGTAGTTGTTAAATATCTGAAGCATTTCAGCTGGGACTTTGTTTTGGTGAGAATGCATAAATGTTTGTTGTAAATAAAATATTTCTTAGTAACTTTCAGTAAATAAAGCTACTTTTGTTCTAAGCTAAATGTTCTTATGAGAAATATGTCAAACTCACATGACCAATTTATGAAGCAGTTCATGTAATTAAATCATGCAAGATTGTTTGTAGTTTTCTTCTTCCAAATATTTATAGTGTTTGCAGAGCAGCTGAATGTGTGATTTCTTTTTTTTTTTTTTTTTTTTTAATCTGAATAAATTGAGGAAAAAAGGTAAAACAGACTCATAAGGAGAAATTTGTTTGGAATAATGTTTTTTCATATAGGATATAATTTCTAGACTTAGTAGCTGTTTGTGGACTGCCAGTATTATATTGTGATATCCTCCTGTCACTGTTCGGACTGTGTCGTATAGGAAGAAGTAGCAGTCCATCTTTGCAAAATATGAGGAGAATTGGATGTTTTTCATCTTAACCACTTACTTGCGGTTGCCCTACACAAGCAACTTTCCCTTAGTATATTCCTTGATTCTCCAATAACTCAGTAACTGAGATTCTCACAAGGTAATAGTTTAATTAAATTTTGTAAAGGACCGTCAGATTACAAAAAATAGTTTAAATTAAGTTCAGTTATTTTCAGAGAGGTTGCAAGAGCCATTGTATGGTTCTGACTTTATTTCCTAGTTATTTTCATACAACTCTGCTGAACATACACATTTTAGAAGAGGCGCAACTGTTTTTTGTTTGTCCATATAGTACTTTTCTTCTTCTCCCACACCTTTTCTTTCAGACTGCTAGTCCTGAGAAATTACAATTTTGCATCTAATTAATTCTACTTAATTGTTACTATTGCTAAACTACATCTGGTTAAAATGGCTTGAAAGCCTTTGATATAGGTCAAAAGAATATGGGTTGTTTTCCTGTATTTTTATTTAGTATGCAGAACCAGCTGCTGTTTTGTATTACAAACATTGGTTCATTGAGTATTGGTTTTTTCTTGAGTAAGCATTTGTAAGAGACAGTGTATTTGTTGAGTAAGCTTTTGTTATAATTTTAATCTCTTTATTTATAAAAAGTCTCTTGCCTTTTTAAATATTAAACTTTAGTGTATACATCAAGTACAAAAAAATGCTACAGTGGCATATTGAAGACAGAGGTCTGAACTGCTTTATAGCTGCTTTTATTAGTATATAGTTTAGTGTGCTGAGAGTGATATGGAAACCATGAGTACTCTGCACTGGTTTTCATTTAGCCTTTATTTTGAATGTAACCTTTCAGTATACAACAATTGGGCTTTTATTTATAACTTTTTCATGCAAACTGAATCCATTTCTACTTCAGGAAATGTATCTGTGATGTTTCATGTTTGATTCTTGATTCAGTAGTGGCTGTAAAATAGCATATGTATCTGAAAGACGGAAAAAAAGGGAGAGAGGGGTAGGTGTGGTGATGAGTTTCTGCTGTCCTAAAATGTTTTTTTCTTTAAGGCTGTTTCTGAGGGCAGTTTGTCTCTACAGTCTTTCAGCCAGTATAACTGATACGTATATCGTGTTGTTATATACTACCTTCTTTTCAGCCCAACACTCCAAACACACACATTTAAGCATCACTTAAACAAATGGTTGTATTGGCAGTTGCTATTGAATACTTCCCAGAAAGTATTTAATACCACACTGTGCTGGGTTTATGTGGTGGGATTTTTGGTAGCGGGGGAGGGAGCTACAGCAATGGCCCCTGTGGGAAGCTTCTAGAAGCTCCCCCAACTGCAAGTTGGACCCACCTCTGGCCAAGGCTGAGCCAACTGGTGATGGTGGTTGTGCCTCTGCGATAACATATTTAAGAAGGGAAACCTGAGAGGGGGCCGAGACTTGTGAAGAATTGTTACGAGAAGGTCAGCTATGCTAACTCTGGGGTCAGTGGAACAAAAGAGGAAGGGAAGGCGGTGCGCCGGTGCAGAGCCCCCCTGTATCCCATGGTGAGACAGCAGGGCCACCCCCCTGCCACCCATGGAGGTCCGTTGTGGAGCAGAGGCTGACCTGCAGCCTGTGGAGGAGCCCACACCAGGACAGGTGGTTGCTCTTAAAGGAGGCTGGGACTCTAAGGTGAGAAGCAGCCCCCACTTTTGTAGCTTGGCACTGGGAGGACTGCAACACACGGGGATGATCCATGCCAGATCCCCCGTGGGGAGGACTTATGCTGGAGAAGGTTCATGGAGGACTGTCTCCTGTGAGAGGGGAGCGACATGGAGCAGGGGAGGAATGTGCGGTGTTCATCCCACCTCCCGAGCAGGAAGGAGCGGTGAGCTGACTGTAACCCCCATCCCCTGCCCCTGCGCCACTGGGGGAGGAGGTAGAGAGATTGGGAGCAGAGCTGAGCCCAGGGAAGAAGGGAGGGGCCAGGGGAGGTGGTTTTAGATGTGGTGGTGCTTCTCATTGTCCCACCTTGTTTGTTAAGTGTTTGTTTTGTTAGTGTTTGAATTAAAGTGATGTTCTTTTTCTTCCCCTAATTTTTGTTTTTGTTCTTCCCTTCTGTCTTTTGCCCCTGACCGTAATGAGTGAGCCACTCCTTGTCCTTATCTTGATTTTGAGACTTTTTGCTTCATTTTCTCCTTCCCAGTGCTGGGAAGCAAGGGGTGAGTGAATGGCTGTGTGGTGCTCAGTTGCCCACTAGGCTCAAGCCACCACATACACACCTTTCTCACAGTCTGAGTGTTTAGTTTGCATGAGTTGTCATGCCAATTTTCTTAATTTCATAAGGATTTGATAGTGTAATAGCTTCACATAAATCTGTTAGTATGTAATATATGCCAAACAGCAAACTCCTCCTTTTAAAAATATTGTAACAGGCATATGGACTGAATTTATAATCATTAGAGAATGTTTGAAATTTCCATGCATATGTTTTCAGACTACAGTATGTAAACCAAGTGATTTTTTTTCTTGGTATTATTCCTTTATTTTCAAGTTGCAGTTGCCACAGTTTCTTTAATTTCCTTCTTGCACTCAAGCCTGGCAGAGAATACCCTTGTATCCATGTACTGACAAAATCGTTCCTACTAACACCCTTACCATTAACAATGTTTTAATCACTTAGATATGTGTTCATTTCCAGAGAGAACTTCGGCATTGTTTTCTGCAACATCTTGTCTGCTTTCTCCAGCAGTCCTGATCATGTTCCTTTCCCCTAAAGATAAGTCATTTTTCACCCTGCTCTTAGAACTTTGCAAACACAAACTTGCTTTTGTTTTAAGATTGGCTTCCCTCCTGTCCAAAATCAGGTTATTTAATAGCAGGAGTTGGCAGCACTGCAGTCTTACGCATTCAGAATTTTGAAAATTACAAAGATTCTCCTCCGCTGTCTTCTGAAGTTCCATATTTATTAATGAGACAGACACTTTGGCCAAAGTTACTTCGTTGTTTGGATGAACTGAAAAAATGGATTTGGTATAGTTTGAAATAGGCAAATCTGTATTTCTCATTAGGATAAAATCTTTTAAATTGATTCATGACAAATGAATTGCTAATGTAAACTGTAATATTTCTGTATTAGTTGGTTTGGGGTCAAGAATTTATGAATAAACCAAATTAACACAATGCAGTATAATATATGTTGCAGAGACAAAAAAAAAAAAAAAACCAACACTCTACCTAAAAAAAAATCCATTCAATCCATTTTATAAATGCATTCCAGTATATCTGCATTCATATTGTTCATATAAATAGCGTTATTGCCTTTTTTTTTTTTTTTTTCTGCATGAAGATACAGAGTAATCTAGGTCCTACAAGTCAAACTTTATTTATTTTAATAATTTTTAAGAAAACAGATGGTGTCTTACACTCAACTAGATTATTTCTTTTTTTTTTTGTCTATCAGTTATGCCAGAATTGTAATTGATCCTCTTAGGGACTCCATAAAATTTCACTATTTATTCTCAATATTATTGAGTAGAATCAGCCTAATGAGTTTTAGACATGAGAAAAAAACTGGCAGGGGGGACAGGAAAGGGATCATGATCTGAAGTAGTAGTTAGTGCACTGAATCCCTGGAATGATGAAGCAAATAGCTCATACTACTGTTCTAAAGCATGGGAAGGTGTGGGTTAATGAATGTAGGATTTGAGGGGGCGGAGGAGGAGGAACTGAGACATACAGAGTTCTGGGCATATATACATATATTGTATGCCATAAACACATTCAATTCATGTATCTAAACAAGTCAGGAAAAAAATTAATTCCTTTGGGTTCAGAACTGGCCATGCAAATGAGTAGTCAATGAATTGTTGAATTATGCACCTGAATGTATTGAGAATTCAAATTATTAATTCTAAATTGGAAATAAGAAATCTTATATCCCTGTTATACTGAAGTGCCAGCTCTGATGTGCAAAGTCAAGACAAGAAAATAAACATACTAAAAGATGGAAACACCTGTTCAGGGATGAGAATTTGCTGTGGGCGTGAAAATAAAGAAAAATGGAGCTGGCTGATACAGGATGGCTTTTTGCTTTTTAATTCTTCAAAGACTGGTAACAACTGCTTTGGCAGCAAGCTGATACCTTCCCTGCTCCCCTTTTTTGCATCATACAATTCATGTTTTCCTCATGTACCTCCCAGAGATTACCCATACATTTTTATGAACGTTTTTCTGACAATAGCACAGGAAAATATTCATCCTTTGAGAGAAGAGCATGAAGAATCATAAACAGTCAGTTGGCCAGCCTGTAGCCTCATTGTGAGCCCTTAGAAGTTAGTTTAGTTTTCCAGACATCAAAGCCAGTCAGTACCTTGCCAATTCAGACAATGCTTCTGAGAACATTGTTATTAAAGTGTTTAGTTTGATGATTACATATGATTTCTGGTGATACTTTTCCAAATAAAGGAGCACCCTGAAGAGGAGGCTGTTACTCATTCCTTTGTTCCGTGAAGGACTTCACTTGTATAAGCCTTCCACACTCAAACTGAGACTAAAATTATAGTCATACTAGTTCCACGCAACAGCTTGAGTTGCTGACTGGAATTTAACAGCTTATAAAAGTTCCTGAAAGGTTTAAGCAACAGCTATCGTTGCTTACCATCCCTAAAGTCACAGATTAAGAAATTAAATGGTAGCTGAAACTAGGATTTATTTCATCGAAAGTGGGGTCAGTTTGCATACTACATGTAGTGAATAGCTTTCAACTCTAATTAGTGTATCAATTTAGCAAATAGATGACTTCCGACCTTTAATGTTCCTTTAAAAACTGAATGGTTTCAAGTTCCTTTCCAAATACATTTCTACATAAGCTCTTACCGCTTGCTTCATACAAATCTATACTGGTGTTCTATATAGGGTAAATGAAGCAGAAGGCAGGTTGCATTTATCCTATGACAAGATGAAAAGCTGATTACGCAGATGAGTGTAGATGAAGTGGAAACCTCTTGGAGATTAGGTTTTGCTCTCAGTGTGCCCTACATTGCAGCCTGACACAATCGTTTCATGTTGGTTGCTTTTTGTGAACTCTGTCTCCATACAAACCACGTGCTTGCAAAAAGGGGTTACTACCAAAGTAATTCTTAATCTTTGTTTGAAAATACTAAACGTCAGAAGAGAAAGCCTTACTTTCAGCCAGGATTTCTTTCATTCCCTAGTCTGCGGCCATGTCTCAATATGCAGAGTATGAGCTAGTATGTATGTATAGGCAATTGGTTGATAGTCAGAAAATTTCAGGTAAAAGGGAGAAAACTCAATTTGTTATGATTTCAAAAGGAAACAATTCTGTGCTTCCTAAAGTGATAGGAGTCTGATGATCCCCACTGTTTCAAATAGAGCTGGATGATTTCTGTTTAAGTAAGATCACATTTGTTTATGAAAAATCTGCACAGTGAGCTAATAAAGAATTTGAAAACCAGACCACATATTAATGAAGCTCAGCAGAACCAAATGTGACATTTTCAGGAGGCTGTAAGTTACAGTGAGAAAAGGCATTTCATTGCAGTGTTTCCGTATTGAGAATAGTCTTAAACACCAATGTGAACCACAAGACTATTTCTCCCAATTGTGTCTGTTACTAGAAATACTTTAACCTTAATTCTGTTGCTTCTGAATTGTCGCTATTATTTTCACCTAAATTAGTTGTTCCAAAGGCCGTTTGCTTCCTTTGTGGTGCCTTCCAGAATGGAGTACTTTCAGTGAAGAGTAGCAGGAAGATAACTTGTGGAAAAATAATATTCAGCCCAATAAAGTAGGTCCTCTTCTTGCTCCATCTAAAATTCTGTCCCTCAGAACAGCTGGGTATTTTATGAGGTAGTTTAGGAAACCCACTTGTATTGTGATTTACCTCTTCGAGGTGTGTTAGGAGTAAAGGGTAGGATTCCTCGTCCTCTAATGCTGCAGTTTGGAGTTACATCTGGTTTGCTTAGGGGCTGCATTGCAACTACTGTGGTAAACGGGAGCTACATGGTTGGCAGCGATGCCCTTCCAGGAGGACACCAGATCTGATGGACTACGCAAAGACAGTTTCTGACAGAAACAGACCGGCTGAAGCCTCGACGTGTTAGCTCCCCGGGAGCCCACGCTTTGCCGGAGAATCAGTTTCCTGACACATCAAGCGGCAAGAATATAAACGGCAGAGCGACAGCCCTTCCCCCGAGCCCCCGGCAGCGGGAGGGCTCCGCTCCGCACACAGGGAGCCTCGCCGGTGCCGGTGCCGGTGCCGGTGCCGGTGCCGCCCCCCGCCCCGCCCCGCCCGGTGCCTGCAGCTGCCGGGCGGCCGCGCTCCGGGCTCCGCCGCCGCGGGGAAGCTGCGCAGCCCGGGGATTGGTCACTTGTCCTGTCAGTCTCTGTGTGCCACCGCCCCCCGCCGGGAGGGCACTGGCGAGGGGCCGTGCTGGGAATGAGCCGGGGGGTGGCCGCAGTCGCGCAGCCACACAGCACCCTGTGTCCTCCCCTGCACCTCAGACAGCACCAGGAGCATCCGAGCCCAGGGCTCCGCTTCTCGCAAGGTAATAAACATCCTCCCCTTCGCTCTGCCCAGCCGCTCAGCTCCCTGCAGCGCCTGCTGTCGCAATCGGGTGGATTAAAAACTAAAACCGCTAACTCAAGACTGCAGAGAAGGGATCTGTTTAGTCCTCATTAGCGTCTCGCCTGCTCGCTCGCTGTTTATTTATAAATAGCTTCTGGGGGGTCACAAAAGCCGGGATCTCTCAGTTTCTCTTGCAGTCCTAAGAAAGTCTGTAGCTTTCTTCCCTCCCCCCTTTTCTGTCAGCTCTATTAATGTCAATTGTTACCGGATTACTTCCCCCTGCCTCAAAATGTCTCTACAAACTGTATGCTCTTTTTCTTCTAGTCTAATGTATGGGATAGGTACAGTGAAGTGGGGAATGCAGATTGTTACAATTCTGTAGCATTTGATGGATGCAAATATCTTCATGCACTCAGCAGGGCAGGTGAGTGGAAAACACGTGATTAATATTTACAGCCTTCAGACAAGCTGATACCCTATATTGTAAAGCTTATGGGAGTCACCATTGCAGATGAGGCAACTGAACTCTTACCCTGAGCGAATGCATTTGTGTAATGACATTTGCAAATATCTTTTACACGTGGGAAGAGGACACACTAGCATTCTGGAGAAACCCTTCTCTTGCTGTCTTGCACAGTCTCCTTTCCTCAGCTGCAGTATTGAATCGCATTATGATACAACTGACGGAGACTTGGACTGGGAACTGTATATACTTAGTCCTTACGGCTGTCCCACTGTCTTGTGATATTTATTTTCCCAAGAGTGTAGCAGGAGTCATAATGGGGCCTTACTTTCTTGGAACTTCCCAGAAAATTAATCAATATTAAAAAAAATGCTGAGAAATTATAGAGATGTTTTAATTATGTTCCAAATTCTAGTTATTTATTTCCATCCATCCTTTGAATTGTTCATGATAGTTTAATGATTTTACTTGTAGAAATGTCTTGTGCAAGTGTTATCATTAAACCATTATGTACCCATTTAAAGATATTTCTACAAGTATATCAGTAATATTACTAGCCAATTCAGGCAAATCACTTCCATGTAATGTTCTGAAACTTTTGCCTGTCAGGTAGCTTGGCCTGTGCTTGCAGGTGAATTGGCTTGTTTTGGTAAGTTTCAGCAGAAACAGTTCAGCCACTTTGGATTAAATGGAGAGTGGAAGAGAGAAAGAATAAATGCTTTTTGTATTATTAAAAAAATAAACTGTCAACCCATAATATCATTAACTTAATTTGAAGGACTGTAGAGAGAATGTCTAGGGAGAGTTGCAGTTTGGTATGAAGTCAAACCATCTTGTGAAGTGTCTTTTCTACAGTGGAAATTAATTTTGACTTGAGTGCAACCTATTGCATTGAAAGTCAAGTGCCATGAACAAGAATGTTCCCTTCTGATTTCTTACAGATGTATGTGTAAGGTATACAGCTACATGGGCATAGATGACTTAATCATGCTATAAGTAGTGAACAGGTGAATGCTTCCCTAATATTTTGCAACTTGCTAGGATAAGACTGGAGCAGAGGCATGGGTAAAAGTATATTATCTCTGTAGAGATTTTCTTACACAGACAGGTATTTCCAGAAAATTTTAAATTTTCCTTTCAATTTCTGTTTTCAGTTTTTCATATTTGTAGAGTGTACAGATCCATCTATCAATCCTTGTTCACTTAATTTAAAATAAGCCATTAATACTTTTCAAAGAAGAAAATAATATTACTAGAAGATGATGATAAATTGGAAAATCTCAATCTGAGAAAGTTTATCAACTAGAAACCAAAGACCTTTTCCTTTTGTTGAAGCTATAGGCAAGTATCAAATAGAAAACTGAGAAATGGCTGTTTTTCAAAATAAATGCCAAGGTAATAAATGTCAACTTTATACTGACTTTTGTCAGGGTATAAAATATGGTGAAGAGCCAGTTCTCTCTGGGATACGAAGAACTACTGTTGCAGGTTTGTTTGATTTTTTTTTTTGGGGGGGGGGTGGGGAGGGGGGTGGGGAGAGGAGAGGAGCTGAGGGAGGTTGTTTTGGTCTTGTTTTTTATTTAACTAGGAAAAGATGAATATCCCACTTTTTCTCTGGCAGGAAAAAAAGATAATTTTTCTACTTTATTTAAGAACAACTCTTAATGATTTGTCTATGTAAAGCATGTAATCTTGTGCCTTTACAATTAACAAGATGATCCTTTCTGAAGCTTTAATCCTGCTTTAACTTGCACACATAAAATGTTTGAAAGTGGAACCAAAAGTCAAAAGCAGCCTTTGTAGATGACCCTAAATGATACTCTCTAGAGAGTGGTCAAGAGTAGGAAAAGGAAGGCAAGAACAATCACAGAGGTCTTAGTTAAGGCTTTAGCGTGCGACAGCTTGCTGCTCTTTACTATAGTATTTAAGAACTGAATGACAAAAAAATTTCCATGTGCCTCTGTGTTGATGTTTTCAAAAATTAGTTTGCCTCCCTTTCTCCACCCAGTCTTCCTGGCATCTGAGGTTTGTCAGCTTTTAATTTTGCTTTTGCTATTTTGGCATGAAAAAAATTCTTCTTCTAGCTTTGATCTCATATGACTTTTAAAATATATAATCTGAATGTATATTCCATTAGTTTTTAGGTATCACGAGGAACACCAAAGAGTCAGGAAACTGTCCATCATGGAGTGACCAAATAGATATAACTCAATAGAATCTGAACCTTAACTGAGTAGAATTTGTTTCTACCATTTCAGCATGCTTTATATATTTATACATTACTCCTTTACACCCAACCTCTCTTTTTATTATTAATATCTCACTGCTGTCATTGCTCATTGTGATCAACCATGTTTATTTGCACATACTTGGAGACAGTAGGAACAAAGATGGCATTAATATTTCAATGACCAAGCCCGACCAGTCAGTCGTGAGTTGAGATTTTTGTTTGGTTTTGATCTGATTGTACACCTAATGATCTGTTCAGTTCAACCTTCCTCTGTGACAGTGGAGCCTGTAGACCCTAGAGCTGCCTGCAACGGGGAACCCGAGGGAGGCTTTTTTTATTTTTGCCATGATCATTAAAGCCTTATGCAATTTCATAACATCTTTACAGATTAATGTTTGTGAAATTGCTTCCCTGAAAGTGTTGCCAGAATAGAGACACGGTATATATAGCATATCTCGGCATTTCAGCCTGAGAACAGGGAAAGAGAACACACAAAATATGCTGCATGAATTCTTACCCATGTAACTGTCTCCTAGTCATGCAGATACTGCTGCTTCTTTCCTTTCCATGGAAGGTTGAACCTTTTAATCATTAATTTGGACATTCAGCTTGATTTTAAATCCAGCTCTATGTGGTGATAATGGAGGGCTTAGTATCTCCACAAGACCATATATATTTTGTTGAGTTGGGCCCTTAGAAAATTACATAAGACCTCTAAATTCTTAATATTGCATTGCTTCTGTCTTCCACTTAAAGTCATTAAATAGTATAAATTATTTTAAATGGTATTACTGAAATCTTGAAGTAAAATTGGTATTTATTATGTCAAGATTTAAGCTGACATTTTTCTCAAAGCCATTCTTTTTATCCAGCTGTATTTTAAGCTTATTACACTGAAATACTATGTCTTCATGTTTCAGTCTTCTTGCTTTTTTCCTATGAGGGTTGTTTTGTTGCTAAAATTAGAACACCCTTGGGGGTCTATGCAACCTGTTCTATCTTAAATCAGTTTGAATTTTACAAATATTTTTAAACATTATTACTGGTAGAAGTGCATTTGCTTGTTGGCAGAATTGCTGAATTTAATAGAAATTTCACATACAGTCTTCCATGATAGGGCACAGACCAAAAAAATCACAATGACATATAAGCAATTAACTGTTTTCAAGACTTTTAAAATTTCCACTTAGGACAGGTAAAACAGACTAAATGCTGTATATATTAAATCAATATTTAATATATCTATTTGTTTAACAGGCCTTTGGAAAACCTATAATCTCTCATCTCGGATGGATAGCAATTGGGTTTATACTTTTTTCTTAATTATAGTCATATGTCAAAACCGCTTAGCTACGTATGAAATGCTGCTAGCAAAAAGCTGCACTGAAGAAAACAAATGCAATCATAGTTCTCTGCTTTAACACTTCCTTCTTTGAAGTGTTAATGTGATCATCCCATTTCATCCAGTACAGCCAAGGTTTTCAAAACTTCAGTGATAAATATAATTTTTGAAGCAACCCAAAATTCCTTAAGGCTAAAGTAATTCCAAGATCACTAAAGTTTAGGAAGGGGGAAAAGATAAAAAGCTTTCTGAGTTTATTCTCAAAATATGGGTAGATAAAAATAGGCTTGTTGATTTATCAGATAGATTATTTCAGAATTTTTTTTGATTCCTAAGAACTTAATGTGGGACAGCATCTTAGACTTTTCACTGCAGAAAGATACATTCAAAGCTTGCTGGATTTTATGGAGGGGTTCTTCTTAAGGTGTAAAGTGTTGTTATGAGATTTTTTTTACTTGCTGTTGTTATTCTTTTAAATTCAATTTCTCTTCTGTCTTCACTAATGAAGATTCCTTAGTATTTACACCTCCTTTTGCAGTTGGTTCAAACTTTTTGCAGCTGGAATTGCTTTCCTTGCTCATGAGGTAACTCAAAGATTTTCTGTAACATAGTTTTTCAATTTTCTTCTCCTTTGCTTTCTTTAAATACTCAAGTTTAAAGTTCAGAATATATGGGTATGCCAGATGTGTCTCTGAAACTGATGTTTGGTGAAAGACCTTTGATCTGAAAGGCTGTGTACTAAATGCTTCATTTAAATATCATCATGACACTAACAAGCATAGACATGCAATAATTAAATAAATAAAAATCCGATGTCTTGGTTTAGTGAAACTAAAGATGCTAAACAATACGAAACAGAACAAGATGCAGCTCTTGCCTGCAGTTTTCTGTCCAAACAAGCAAAATTAAAGCTTTTGGACAAAGATTAACACAGAGACAATTCTTTTATTTAAAAAATATTTATTTAATTAATGTTGTTTTTCTGTAGAAATATCCAGTACTTGCTGCCAGAAGTGGAAAATAGCTACTGTGTATCCTGTAAAACTTACCCACTGATAAACTATTAAGTAAGAAATGTTTTATTTTATGGGGGATTATTTATTTAGGTTAAAACTGGGAAAAAAAGTCATGTGTGCAGTTTATGATCCAAGTCTAAAGTATACAAATATAATTTTGAAAGTTTATATTATTTTTTTCACTATCAATGGAAATTTTTTTGGTTTACTTTTCCTGATAATATAGTATGTTTCTGTTGAAATGTGTGAAGATTACATTTTAGACGAGAATAAAGGTCTGTACAAGCTGTTTTGGTCTAGTAGGGCTTATTTTTGTTTATTACTTGCAAATCAGCTGACCATTAACTAGTACAGCTTTTCATTAAGACCTCTGTATCCTGAGGCAAAAGATCTTTCTTCTTTCCTATAATTATTTTTACATCCCTATATGAGTTCCGCTGAGTATTAACCACATGCCCCTATACACGTATCCAGGAGTAGTTTTCAATTTTACGTTATAAGATTTTATTGTGAGTATTTATCTTAGGTACAGAAAGTTGTAGGGGAGGGTTATTTGTTTGAATAATGTATATATATTACATTAATGCATAATTAATAAAGCACAGAATACCATGTAATACGGTTGCTGAGGAATAAACCCTGTCTTTATTTTAACATAGATGAAATAATTCTAACATTAATTTTAATTTCCAGATTTGGCAAATTACTCTTTTCTTACCAGCAAGGAGAGTTTGGGGTATTGTTTGCTTGTTTATGAGTATCTTTTGCATCCCTTTGTATCATAACAGTTTGTGCATGTATCTTCTAGATTTGGTGAGGGCTATGATAATACTGTACCTGCTGCTTTAGCGCTTCTAAATTTTGGGTAGATATACTTCGTGGATTTGCGTTTTCCTTATATTGTAAGAAATGAAGAAAACATGGTCTGGGGTATGGTGAAGATGTCTTTGGTTTTGTTGAGGAAGGCAGAATTTGACTGTTGTTGGGTTGGACTGGCAGACCTAGGCCAGGAGGGCAGCCCCATCCTCTGAGCTACTGTACTATCTATTAGCTCCAAGAGTTTCCTTTAGAAGAGAAGATCTGAGGATCAGTGTTGGTGCTTGAAACAAAGTCTGGCTGGTGTTTCACGTATCATGCAAAATGGAGATTTTTCCCGTTTCATCTGTTGTGTAAAATAAACTTGATTTTCTGATATTCAATTAAAAAAATCAGTAAGACTGATTACAACCATGAAGTTGTTCAAGCATTTTTCATCATAAAACTCTCTTTTTAGTTATAACTTTGTGATGCATCAGCTATTTCAGCTGCAATCCTCCATGCCAAATGTTGCCTCCTGAAATGTTTTTCCTTAGGAAAAGCTCAGTAAAAAACTAAGGCAGTTGTTTTTGCAAGTAAAACTCAAGGAGTGGGGTAATAAATGACAAATATAATCCTGATTATGTTATAATCTATTAAACCCATTTAATATCTTAAAATTCTATAAGACTTGCTGTTGCCATCACTTAGAGAAACATGGCTATGAATCTTGGCAATGACATTTTGCTTCAAATCTTACATGCTGGATGTATCTTTATCTGAAATGCAGTGGTTTTAGTGATACTTGCCTTGCAGTTTGCCTCGTCAGCAGTCAGGAAACCCTGTTCCAGTCCAAAAAAACCTGAAAGTGAGATGATCGACTCATCTGTTCTCCTGGTTCTTTCCCTGCTAAGTGCCTAGGAGCAAGGTGGGGAATGTAAAAACCTGACCGAAGTGCAGAGGGATTTTGTTTGTTTGTTTAAATACTGTACTTCTTGAAATACTCTGTTTCAAACAGACTGTTACTGTGTTAAGAGTGATTTCTCTGGGCTATGTGTACAGATTGCCTTTGCTCTTTCTCTCTTTTAATGTCTGCTGGTTAACTACTTTCTCCATTAAAGACTCTTCATAGTTATCTGTTGCAGAATTTTTTATTAACAAGCTCCTGAACAGTCAAATGGAGGAGTTTTTGATGGAAATTTCATTTGGTAACGTTGCAAATTAGTCCACTCTCTCAAATAGATTTTTGACAAATACATCCTGTGGTGTTGTTGAAGTCTGCCAACACAGTTTCAGTAGTAATGAGGACATGTTGTGTGTCACGTTTTTACTTTTTTTAACTTGCTGACGCAGTTGTGTCAGAAAAAACATATTGCTTTACTAAATTTTAGTAGGCTACAGAAGGATGAGAACTTTCATGTCAGTTTCTTTAGAGGGGAAGAGGTCTTGTTATTTTCTGTAACTAAAATTGCTAAAGGTGTATTAGCACAGATAAAATATTAACAGAAAAAAAAAAATCCAGTTGTACAAATTGTTTTGTGTATGTCCAAGTTATGGCAGGTTATATTCAGAAAGTACTGCGGGTAGAAGAAACAAACATATTACTTGCTATTAGAGTTTCTATTAGCATGTGCCTATGCTTGCAGTGCAATTCCTTTTCAATTCGCTTAGATATAATACTGTTTTCTTCTCCAAGAACCAACTCATACCCTAACTAAGATCTTTAAAAGCAAAATTATTTGTCTTCCTTGAATCACTAGTAGTTCCATGCAGTTATTTCCTTCTTTATACTCCAAGTTCAAAACTAGACCTGACAGGAAATTATTTTATTTTTGAAAGTTATTTATGAAAGAAATGATACATTAGATTTCTTGCTCAACCTGCAGTATAATAATAAAACTCTTATCTGGATTTTTAAAAATATTAATTTTAAGTATTATATGCTCTTTATTTCCCCTTCTCTTTTTACTGTAAAAGACAGATGTGTTATCTGGATTATTTATTTATTTGTTTGGGTTTTTTTTGTTTATTTTCCATCTGTATATTTTTTTTTTCTAGTGTTAAAAACTCCAATGGCAAAACCATAATTCAGTGAAATTCTAGAATACTTTTAAATTGGAAATGTTTGGAACAACTAGAACGTAGGAACAGCCTGGAGAGCTTTTTTTTAATTTTATACCTGGCTAGGTCAGAAAATGGGATGAGGAATTAGGGGAATAATCCTATAACAGTTTATATATTTCATATCAGGTTTCTAGATATTATTTTCATATTCCCGTGCTCTCTTGTAATAATGCATTAACAAACAAAATTCAGTTCAAATCTTTGACTGTATTTTCTGTGAAATTCTAATGTTCTGTTTCAACTGTAACCATCAGCAGAAAACAGTATTTTATGAGAGATTTCTGTTCTGTGATCTTCATTCCAGCATCATTGTTAATGTACATCACCTTTTATATAAAATACAGATATTATAAAGCCTATAATTATCACACATTTCAAGTTAATGGCTCTCCATAGTCTTGTGTATAGTTTCTTCTTTTGTTAGGAAACAGTGATGAGTTGTTGCTCATAGAATGTGACGAGAGTGATAAAAATAATTTTATTGACAGAACTGTGAAAACCTCAATACGTTTTCATGACATAGAAGTCATGGACAAAGATTTGGGATATTATTTGTGTGTTACCGTAAGATATTTCTGTGAGGTATTTAGTCTGATTGGAAGACAGGTAAAACATTCTCTGAACTCTGAGATGGATTAGGTGAAAAAATTTAATAGCAAATCTAAAAGTGCATATTATCTGGAGATTACATTTCCTTTTCATGTGTGTTCCATCTATTCTCATCCATGTTATGGTGGTTGTAATACAGAAAGGGTTCTTTTGTCAGATGGTTACCCTACATCCATTTCTTTGATTCCTGTTGTGCAGACCATTTCTGCTCCTACCAAGTGATTTACCAAGGCTGTGCTGTGGCTTCAGACAGCCTTGTGAGAAACCAGAAGCATTTGTCTGTGGTTCTTTTTCACATATACTGCTTTTATGAGGAAGTAGTGGAGTGAAAATGAGACTTTATAGTAGTGGAGCTTAAATGTCCTGATCTGGTCATAGGTTGATATTGTACTTTGGAAATCAATAAAACCTCATGAATGTGGTTTGATTAGTGGATGTTTAAGAGGATAGTTTACCTCTTTGTGGCTTAAGTATTGTTGTTTCAAACACTATATAAACTGCCTGGTCCATCTGTACCGTGCTGGTGGCCATTTAAGTATACCTTGGAAGATGTAGTTGGCTCTAATTCATCAGGAGTATCAGGTAACCTGGAGTTTCTGTTAAGTGTTGCTAGAGCACCATTTGTTCATCTACTTAGCTGTAACCTGTTCATGCTTCGTGAATCAAAAGATTCTGCCTAATACAATTTCCTACAGATCTTGAACGAAGTCTTATATTTGCATACCTTTTAATTGTAAACAATGAGAAAGTTCCTTACAAAATGTTACAATCTGTCCTTCCTGCCTACAGTTGGGGCTGATCTAGCAGAAAGAAGTTCTGCATGCTGGTCTGGCCTAAGCTAAGGGATGCTGCTACAGAAGTGTTAGCCTCTTAAAGCAATATTGGCTCATTTTTGTGACTGTTGGAAGAAAGACGGAGAATTGTTTGGCACGATATTTTGCTGGAAGTAGGTACAAAGATTGATATGGTAACAGATATATTCTTTAAAATTAGTTTCTGTTTTGGGAAACTGGAATTATTTCAATTTGCAGAAAGATACGCATGCTCAAGGAGCACTTACAGGAAAATATCTTTTCATTGTTTAGATGAAATATTGGTTTGTCACTAGGCCTAGAAAACAGGGGTAATTATTTGACTGCTCTAAGTTTTGTATTTGAGAAGAGAGGTTTCAAGCACATATCTATATCTTCAGAAATCTTTGATTAACTTCTGGCATTTGAAGATTGAAGGGGTATTTTATTTTCCTCATTCTACTGCCCATTTTAACATCTTTGCTCCTCATTTTTCTGTCTTCTCCTTTGAGTTTTTGTTTTCTGTCATTCTGTCTTTCAAATCCAAAAGGATATAGGAAAGGAGCCAGCATTAAGACATGGATTTTAAGGAGCATATTTAATTTTTATTTTTTTTTTTTTTTTTTTAGTTTACTGCAGATACTTGATTTTAAATAGGGATTGAAACACAAAATATCAGGAGAAATATTTTTACAGAAAGCATAGTGCTGGAAACCTTTTTTTCTTCTTTAGGATCATGTATCTGCTGCAAAATGGAAGCTACTAACACAAGGACATGTCAGAATTTTGTTGCAGAAATACTATGGAGAGATAAACTGTTGTATAAGCAACCACTATTAAGAAATGCCGTGAACAGGAGCAATCAGTTTCAAGGAGATCATTAATATTGTATATATCTCATCTGAAGTCTTTGAAAATACAGGTTTTTAAAGATACCCTTATGATATTTATTACCTTTTAAGGTATCCTTTTTTCTGCTTTTACAGTAGCACTTTTAAAAAATTCCCTGTTCCTTGGTTGAAAGCTTCTCCCTACCATGTGGTGTTTGGAAAGGGATCACTAACAAGTTAGTGCAGGTGCATGGAACTAGCTGGAACTAGAACTACATAGTCGTAATAGGAAAAAAAAAAATTTATGTCTGGCATTTAAATTAGATGAATTGTATCAAAGGTCCCTTGGCTCAAATCATAGGAGCAAAAATCTGAATAAAGGGGCTTTCTTAGTAAGAGTACAACTGAAAATATTTGTCAGGAGTTGTGATGTTTTAAGTGAAGAAGGTCACCGCTTAAAAAATATTTTTATCACTTCAGAAAATAAACTATTAGTGAAGTCAGTAATTTCCATGTAATTCTAGTTTTGCAGTCTAGGAGGACTTTTTAAACAATTTTTGAGACCAGGTGGTGTGAGTAATACATGTATTTTATGTTTGTTTTGCAACCTGACTAGTTAAATTTAATAGAAATTTTATGTATAAATTGTGAGAATTATTTCTAAACCCCAAAGAATCATCATTACTTTTTTCCATCTCCTGTGCACTAAAAAGGTAATACGTTTATTTACAGCTATTTCAAATTACTCAGTTGTCTATAAAGGACCAGGAACAAGTATGTGGCAGTTTGACTTCTGAGAATGTATTTGCTTCTAGTGAGGCTTCATTGTATTATTCAGTCCATCTAGAAACTTTTAAAACCAATTTTAATTAACTTTATGTGCCATGTATAGATCATCTTTTTGTTAAGTTATGATTTTAGATTTCAAGATGTTTAGATTTCCTTATCTTCAGATCTCAAAGACAGTGTATTCAGAAAACTGAGTTTCAGATTACTTTGTTTCATGGACTCAGTTTTGTGTTGGATTAATTTGAACAGACGATACAGTAAAAGACTGTAAAAGATCCAAGGCATTTTAACATGCTTTTCTGGTTATTTCCATCTTATTTATCTATTTGTTGTATAGTTACTACATTTTGTGTTTATGATTAAAAATTGTTTTTGATATACAAAGCTCTCCATTGTAGATTAACTTAATGACTTTCAACCTTATGGTCTGTGTTATCCCTTTATGTTTCATCTGAATTTGTTGACAAGACCCTAATATGCTGTAGTACTTCCCTTGTGCCATTGCATGAGATCTGAAATTTAATAAAGCAGTTCTCTGTCTGGTATAGACTGTTTCTTGTTCCTTAATGATGCTTTGCTAGTGTGGCTCAGTACTTGTGTAGTTGAGAAGAGCAGTGTTTTAAACTACCATTGCTAACAGTATGCAGTATTGTTCAAACTATTGCACAAATAATTAAATACTCTAATTTTGTGGGGTTTTTTTTTGGTCACAATTCAGTAAATGCAATTCAGACTTATAGTTGGAAACAAAATTCTTGTTACAAAATTCTTTATGTCTGAGTTGCTGCAAAGAGCTATAACATTTTGTCTTCACAGAGAGATAATCACTTTTTATCTTTCTAATGATAACACTTGCAAGTCAAATGATAGTTTGAAAGAACCTCAAAGAAACAAGAGAGTTTAAACAAGAGGAGAAAATGATGGAGTTTGTCTCTATCAAACAATTTGGGCTCAGTAAACAAATATTATTGCAGTTTCATTTACGTTTCTTCTGGCTTGTGACATGGATCCTTCTCTGTCCATGTGTTTACCACCATGCTTTTCTGTTTTGGTGTGTTAATTAGCTACATAACACAGCACAGAAAGTTAGCCATAGCATACTCGGGAACAGATTGCCACCTAATAACAATCAGATATTGGGGAGAGCTGGGAAAGTAAGGAGTTCCAATTCTTGCTTACTTAAAGATCAGGGAAAGGCAAAAGACCATCTGCCATGATGAGCAGTGAATGATATGTCCTGCTAGAGAGAAGGAACCGCAGCTATGGAGACCTGACTTCCGAAGAGCATATTTTGAACAGAAAAATGAATGGATGTGTTTGCCCTAGACTTTGAGGAGCACTAAATCTGTGACATTTTTTGTTGGTGTTAAACTGAAAAACTGAAAAACAAAATTCATCAGCAGAGCAAGTTCACTTCTCAGCCACCTATTTAACAATTTCAGTTGTTCCATCCAGTTTTTAGCTAGCTATCTCTGAGTAGCTGTTTTTCTCCTTAAAGTAATATTCCTCACAACTTGAATCTCACTGCTCTGCTACTATGCGTTTGAAAGCTACATGAGAGAAACCATTAGCAGTGATGCTGGAGATTGCTTTCATTGCTCCACACTGTATGTTCTGTACTTAAAATTTGAAGTCTTCTTGGGTTAATGTGCATGTTACTTAAGCTGTAAACTTGGCCTGAATGTGGCTTTAATTTACAAAAATTCACTCCCTATAGTAAGGTTTGCAAATGGAAGTGGGACTATAAACACATTGTAAGGTGAACAGAAAAGTTGGATAATTAGTGTTGTAATTAAGTTTGAAAGTCCTTAAACAGTTTCCTTCCTTAACATAATTCTCCTGATAGTTTCTTATAATGCTTCTGCTTATAGAGCAGAGAGTTCACGACTGTTTTCTAATGGAAGATTATAAAAAAGGCTATATAAGGTGCTGAAGGTACTGAAGAGAAAAAAGGTTTTCGTAGTAAAGAATGTATCTATTAATAGAAATGAGCTTCAAACTACCACTAAACAATGCAGCAGTACATGTTAACATATTATCTTTTACATTAGTCCAAACTTTAATACAGAATATTTTGTTGGCCTAAGTGTCCTTTCTGCTATTGCTATTGTTACTGCTTTTCTCTAAAACTCACTTTTACTATGATTTAATTTTAAAGTATGTGTAAATTTTTTCATCATAAGGAGGGTGGTAACATTCTATTCAAGGTGATTCTGTTGTGTATTCTTTGTGTCAATACATGTGCACCAAACCCAATGTTTAGATTGGTGTAACTAAGAAGAGAACTAATAGGATGTAGCCTTTAAAACAGGTCTAAGCTAGTGAGCTGGTGTAACAGGTTGTCAAAGATGGTAAGAATAAAAAAAAACAAAAACAAAACCAAAAACACTTCAACAGATTTATTTGTTTCTAACTGAAAAAGAGCTTTTAGTTGCAATAGGAGTTAAGGGAGAACTGTAGGTCTCATTTCAGTAGTGTAATAATTCAGAGCTCAGATTAGGGAAGCTGTTTGTGTTTAGGAAGGGGCATAGCCTAGCAAATTTGTGTGGCAAATTTGTGTGAGGCAAGGGCAAGCTAGTTCTCTCCTTTACACATATTCTTTTGTCAAAAAAAAACTGCCAAAAAATACATGCATGTTACCAAGAGAAATGTACTCTTTAGAATTGGGCTGAGTTGCACCTGATGATATTATAGATGTCATTTGAAGATATTAAATTTGGTTATAATGTTTGGGTCTGTAGCTACTGGGTCTATAGTTTCCATGATGCTATTTCCTTGTAGTCACTTAATCATATTTCAATGAGAAAATGCCATGCCAATTGAGGTGAAAGAGAGGAATACACAAAACAACTCAAACTAATCTAACATAAGGCTTTTTTCCTAGATAAGACTGTGAAATACACATAATACAAACTATCTTATTCTATGTATTAAAAAACAATTCCCTTTTTTCCTATTGCTCCTTTCCTTTTATTATTTTCTAAACCAAATGCATCGATAAATACTTTGATGTGATGCACCATCTTCCTTAAGTCAATATTAAGCATAGATTTGGTCTCCTTGGGATATCCACCATCACTTTAGCTAGATTTTTCCCAGTTACCTATTATTTCTTCTTTCTAGTTTAACAGTGTTGCCAGTGGACGAAAATATGGACTGTGCCATCCATTTCCCTGCCTAGTAACTCCCTTGAAATTCTTCTCGTCAGTAAAGTTCTCCTGTAAGTAAAAACTGACTCAGCATGCACTAGCTGGGACTGTTGAGTATTCATTTATGGAAACATCCACAAGTCCACTAGTTCATATTTGATGGAGCTCACCACAGTAGATTACTTGAGGGGCAATTTGGTGCTATGGCTAAGCTGATGTACTGGCAAACTGCTACCATAATGGGTGTGCCCTACTGCTTGGGTGAAGAGTGAGTAGGTTCAAGACTGCTCCTGTAATGAAAAAATGTTCTTTGATGGTTGTTATTTCTGTATGCAGAACCACTTTTGGTTGCCTGTGCCAGTGACATGCCCTGTAGCTGCACGATCACTCAGTTCTACACTAGAGGAGCATCAGGCATTCACAGCTGGAGACAAGGAAGACTAGAAGTGAGGCTATTCTTTTTGGCAGTACTCAGCCTTGTCCATATTTCGAACTCCAAAATCAGACAATGAGTTGAAACAAGAATACAAGAAGAAACAGTATGGCATAATTTTCTCAGAAACTCTTACAGGTCTATGAAACAACAAGCCAGTCTTCAACAGAAGTACTGGCTAAAGGTTTTGCACCTTTCCTACCCCTTCCTCTATCTGCATGGGATTCTGAATCATGACACGTAAATATTGACTGCTGGTGAACAGAATTAAGAAGCTGATCCGGCTTTGATGGAAGATTGTTCTTACCGTTAGTCTCTTCTTTAGGATCTCTTCTCTGTCTTCCAGCATTATGTGTGCATATTAAGAGTTCTGCTGGCATGAAGAGTGATACTACTCAAAGTAAATGGAAAGTTTGAAACTGTTTAAAGAGCATTATAAAGAGATGCAATGCTTTAACAAAATTTATATCAAAATCACTGCAATAATTGGCAACTTGCTGGTAGGATAGGATGTTTTGGGTAAATGCTGCTTGCTTCTTAGAGTTAAGATTCACTGATTATTTATGATAGCATATTGGCATCATTTTATATCCGTCTCTCTGCATAATAAAAACTAATACAATACTTGTATATTGAAATAAATTGTGAAACTGAAAAGTATGACATGGTAGTGTGACAGCTTCCTCTTAATTATTGCTGCTTGAGGCTAAGTTTGACTATTTTGAAATGATGGAAAGTTCTGCTGTATTTATGCTTTGAAAGTTGAAAACTGAAATTCCTGCATTTTTCAACAAAGAGAAGCCTTGGAGCATGTGCTTTCCAGCTTTGTGTGCTGCTGGATTTGCTGCTGAGCTTTAGGTCTTTCCTGGATGCTTATGCATTTCCTAGTGACCGCAGAGTTCTCCACTTCAATTGTTGTAGCAGAGTTCCTTCTGGATAAAAAGCCAATTTAGTACTTAAAAGGAGTAAAACAAGTTCTACCATCGTGTATCAAAAGAATGTAAATATATCCAATCTGTAGCAAGAAAATACCATGTGATACAAAGAAAAGGAAATAACAAAGCTCAATAAACCTGCCTGTAGTAGTACAATTACACTATTACATGTTGAATCAAAATAGATTTATACAGTACCTATATGCTAGCCAAGTAAACAGAACCTTTTTTTAATTTTTCTTCTTGCAAGTTTTCTTGATGTCATGGCAGCTTCACAGATAAATACAGGAAGAAACTGTTCAGCCTTCTGTAATTTTTAAATGTTTTCTTGGTAAATAGAGCAGCAAGAACTAATTACATTGTGATGGTATTACACTGCTGCTTGTGCTGACTGAGTAAAAAGGCAACATATATGCTTGAATGGTTCTTTTGACCAAATGTTCAACAGCAAGTTAACTTTTAACAGAAAGAGAGCAATAGGTTCCAGCGTTAAAAAGTAAAATCTGTTTGAAATGGGTGTTTTAGTAAATATCTTGTGACCTTACAGAACAGCATTGACTGAGAAGCCTGGAGACAGAGGGATGATGTATGAGAGAAATATTATGACTCCAACTATGAGTGTTAGCAGTGTCATCCTTTTTGTGTCAGATTTTTCAAGGTAAAAGATTTGTATCAGAAAATACTGACAGAAGACTGTGCTTCTGCAGGCTTGTTATTTGTCATATTAAATTTGTCATGATCGAGTTTGACAGGCTTCTCTTTATTTTTTCCAGCAGACAATATTATTGTTGAAGATTAGTCAGATGCCTTCCGTCCATTCCCTGCCTCACATGCTATGTCATGCAAGCTTTGAAACACTTAGCACATAATTTAAATGAATGACTAATTTGGCAAGCATAATGGAAGGCACACATAGTATCCTTCAATTGCACAAACCCATTATGGAGCTTTGTTACGTCAGCTTCTATCTTCCAGAGGGAAAAGTCAGAGGATTTGCTTACAAGGGCTGTGTAACTCTGGATAGAACCAGTAAACGTTTCTGTAGCTGCTATCAAGTAAGGGAGAGGTTAGAGATGGAGCTGAGAGAACAGCCATATGAAAACTTGGGAGATATTATTTTCAAGCAAACTACCACGAAAGACTTTCTCATTGAACTGTACAAACTAGCTGCTGAAAAGGAAAAACTGTTATCCAATCTTTTGAGACCACATCCTATTCTGGGCCTTAACACAGGACATCAGGAGGGAAAGAGACAGGATGCTTCTCAAGTCCTGAAGCTTAAACGTGATGATTACTCTAATTTTACACATCAGCAGGAGTTCTTTCTGGATTCCACAAATAGAGACAATTTTAGCCACAAAAAGATGAGGAAATATAGAAGGAAAGAGAGCTTTGAGGAGTTCAGACACCGAAAAGGGGAAAAAAAGGTATATGAGCAACATTTTTCTTTACTGACCACACAAGACATGCAGATGGAAAATAAGAAGATGCTCCCCACAAGATTTCCTACCAGGACTTTTCCCAGTTCCTTTTCCAGTTGGCGAACAGTAAAAGGTAAGGATGATGTACCAGTTGAAAATAGTATACGACCAAAACGGTGGATAGAAGAGGGGTATTTTCTTGAGA
Organism: Tyto alba; assembly: GCF_018691265.1. Taxonomy (NCBI): domain Eukaryota; kingdom Metazoa; phylum Chordata; class Aves; order Strigiformes; family Tytonidae; genus Tyto; species Tyto alba. The sequence goes on from NW_024881280.1 coordinate 14,453,804, forward strand.
GCAGCAAAGTTGTGAAACTGGATGCTGACTTACCAAGTTGTAGCTCAAAAGACAACAAGGACATGGTCACAGTTGAACTAGTGGATAATGGAGAATACACTCCTAAAGTTAAGAAGGTACAACAGAGTATCACCTTGGTAAAGTCATCTCAGGACAGTCTGTCTAACAAACTTGAGACATTAAGTAAATCTGCAGCTGCTAAAAGCTTGAAAAACAGCAATTATACTGAGCCAATATGCAAGCAGAAAGCAGGAATCACAGTTGTTCCTGAAGTAGAGGATTCAGAAGCTTGTGTTAGAAAAGTTGCCAAACTCTCTGCAGAGTCTTTACCTGATTTTCACAGAGATAAAGAAACCATTTCTCCTGTTCTCACAGCAGTACATAAGGAATTTATACCAAGAACTGGTGTATGCTCTGTAGATGAAGCTGCTGAAGACTCTAAAAACACTGCGCTGCAGGAAGAGGAGCAAGACGGCTCTGATTTGCTGTACAAAGCAGACAGAGTGCACATTACTGATGAGTCATTCAACCTTGTGGGAGCAGTCAATAAAGCTCTTCTGAAAGTTATACTGAGCGACAGTTTAGATGAAGCTGCAGAATGGAAGAGACTGCAACAAATTACAAGAGTAGACAGAAACCTGCCAGGCTCAATATATGAGAAAAGAACCACGGTATCCCGGGGAAGCAGCAAGCATCTAGTTTTGAACCTGCCTGTAAATGAAAGTCCTGATATTTCTCAGACAAATAATAATCTTAAACTGGAAGAGAAAAGGCTGCATTCACCCTCGTTAGTAGCAGTGAGTAATGTTTTTAGTAATTCATATCCGCTATCTAATACACACAAACAAATGTCACCTATTCCTTCTCCGTTATCTTCAAGACTGCCTAGCCCACAGCTGCATCATCGGATTCTTCCGTTACCAACACAAAACACTGAGGACGAATCTATGTTCGGTGACTATGGCAGTGGGAGACATGGTGCTATAAACCTCTCTCTCAGTGAATTGGAGCCACAGTTTTATCTGAAGTTTTCTGAACCTGGAGAATTGGGATTTGCCACCAGACAACCAGGCCTACACCAGAATGCAAATGCAGGGCATTTTGAAAAGCGCGCTGTACAAGAAAAATTAACTACTCGGACACAGCAGAATTTCTGTCCAGGTCAGTCCTATTTCATACACTTTTAAATTAACAGAATCAATCAACCCTGAGAGTATTGGAGTGGGTCTTCAATACTAGCCTTTAATAATAAATAGTATGTTGGCAATTAAAGTATTTTTCACTACTTAAGGATTGAGTGAAAAGTTGTTGCATTTTTTTAAACAAAAGTTATAGCTGTATAAATAAAATCCTACAGCTATATAAGATTTCCTTTCAGATACATTTTTTTTATGTCATCTCATATTCTGTCCTGTTGTTCCTGAATGACCTCTTCACCAAAGTTATTTTCTATCTAAAATGAAAAAAAGTTTACATGCTTATTTTCCTGCTTTTCCTGTGCTATGTTCTAGTCTGTCAAACTGTTATGATATCACTGATTATCTAAAACCTTCTTTTTAGTTTGTTTGGCTCAACTGATAGAATATTTTCTGGGCAGGTTAATTTACATTGCCTTAAATATAGGACTGGTGCTTTGACCATTTAGCTACAAGGTGGTGGTGTAAATTCTGTAACAACAAAAGGCTTGTCTTTAAAAGGATTGCATGCAGGAGTCATGTTACAGAGTATTTGAGTACAGGGCATGGGCTTATTTATAAACAAATGCTGTAAACATAAAAATACATAAGTATATTGCATACTGAATAGCTATCTTTGTTAGCTAGAACATCAGCATTTAGACTCTTCATTTTTTCTCCTAGAAACAGGAAGGCTGGAGGACTTAATTCTACAGTGGTCTAGGTGTAGCTTAGATTGGTTCCTGTGTGTTATGGGGAGGGCTGTCAGTGCAAAGTGACATGATTTCACTATAAAAGGGAAGGAAGTGCTAATCTGCAGCCTTATCACTTTTCATGGAAAACAGGATAATTTTCTGTAGTCTCAAATTAAAAGGGAAGCTAGGAAAAATACAGAAAAAAAAATTGACATCTGTAATATTTAGAATTTACCTAGACCTGAGCCTCTTGTGTGATACATCTTCCCACTCTCACCCCTTCTTCCCTTTAAAGGGTGTGTGGGTCTCTTGCCATATCTTTCAGTGATTCAGCTCACTAAAATGGCACAAAAATATTCTCACTCTTTTTTTGGGAGGGGGTGGAAGAGGGTAGTCTGCCATTTTAGTTACCTAAATTGCCTCACAGGGTGGTCCAATGAGTGACTGCCAGAGCTGGTGAAAGATGAGTTACGTGATTCTGCAGTCTAAACCGGGGGGAAGACATGGGCATAAGGGAAGGGGGTTTCCAAAAGGGGAGCTGTGTAGGGATGTGAAACCATCACCTTAGCCAAAGGGGACTGAATACTGCTTATGAAGCTTGCATTTATGCCTGCTACTTCTAGAAGTTGCTTTAGTTCCACTCAAGACTAAATCAAATTTAGAGTGTTTGATGAGTTGACAAAGCTGATGCAAACACTCACTAGCAAAAAAAAAAAAAAGATGGATGCGATGCTCTTGTTCTTTCATTCCTTTTTTGGTTCCTGTTGTGCTGTGTTGTCCTACTCCTCTCATTACTTCTTGTACTCATCATACTTTTTGGTGAGCTGGTTTAGCTCACGAAACCAGCACAAAATTTCACCCCTTTACAAGACTAAAGTAGCACAACCAATCTTTTTCTCCTCACTTTGCATTAGTGTTTTTTTAATTAGCTTATCATTTAGGATCATTGGATGTGGAACTGTACCTATTTTGCAGCATTCTTGTACTGGTTTTGCCTGGGATGGAGTTAATTTTCTTCATAGTTCTCCATGGTTTGGATTTGTGATGAAAATGGTGTTGATAACACACTCATGTTCCAGCTTGTGCTGAGCAGTGTTTGCACAGCATCAATCCCTTCTCTGTTTCTCACTCTGCCCACCCCCCCACCCCCCCCAGTGAATAGACTGGGGGTTGCACAATAGGCTGGGAGGGGACACAACCGGGCAGACAACACAAGCTAACTAAAGAGATATTCCCTGCCGTATAGCGTCATGCTTAGCAATAAAAGGGGAAAGAGGGGGCTTTAGAGGGGTTAGCCATTTTTCGCTCGGGAACTGGCAGTGTATTGGTCTACCCGTGCAAGGTGGTGAGTGATTGCCTTTGCATCACTTGTTTTGTTCTCTTCCTTCTTCTTCCCCTTACCCTTCACTTACTAAACAAGTTTTGTTTGTTTGTTTTATCTTTACCCCAAGTTTTCTGATTTTTATTTTTCCTTTTCCCCCTGTCCCACTTGGGGGGTGGGAAGCGAGTGAAGGACTGTGTGGTGCTTACCTGCCCACTGGTGTTAACCCACAACAGCTCTATAAGAAACAGAACAAAATGCATACAGACAAATAGCCTCTGTTGGCTGAAAATCCTGGCTAGTAAACAGAAACATCTTTGTGGAGAAAACAAAGTACAGGCAAAAGAAGACCTTAGTTCTTGTTTACAATTATCTTGCAACATTAATACAGATAGAAAATATCACTGCAAGTTTCTGAATGATGTAATACTGTTCTGGGGTGGTTGTGTTTTGTTCATTTTCATGTACAATTGCATGCCAGAATTATTAGTGGTGTGTCAGAAAATCTCTAAGGAAAATTTTCCTACTTTGCCAGCATATATAAAACTGTAGGTAAGTGTCTGGATCTGGGATAATATGACTTTCCATTTTGTACTGAATCAGGGGTGGAATCATTCTTATCCAGAGTATTGGGAGGACCACTCTTCTGTACACTGACATCAGTAATAACTAACTGACTATAGTGCAGTGGGGCAAATAATGTATCTCCAAATGTAGGCAACATTAATGATATTAAGATCTACAGCTGTAAATTTTCAGTCTGGGTTTGACCCTTATCAGATTCCTTCCATGTGTGAAGAGCAAGATTCAAGACTATTGTTCAGCTTTGTCTTTAGTGGGGTGCTATTGTGAAATGGTTTCTTTCAAATCTAGTCTGTTATTAAACTGTGTAAGTATCTACAATGAATATGGAGAATTTTGGTTGACTTTATCAGTCAGGTTGGTTGAAGGCTTTATTTCATGTCAGAAATGCTGGTCTTATGAATCGCTTTTCAAAGTTACAGTACTGTCACAGTTTGCACTACTTCGTACTGCAAAACATTTGGAGATTTTTATTACCTGTGTAACTTTATATTTGGAAAAGTTAATTAATGAGTTAAAATATTTTAATTTATTAGTTTAAATAATGAATTGGTTTCATCATACAGCTCTACACATAATTTTAATTCTCTTTTCTGATGGTTTTTTCTTCACTCTCTGGATAATTGGAGAATATCTCTGCAGTTAAAACTGAAACATTTAGCTAAGGCAGAGTGCCTTTATTTCTGTGCTTCCACTTTTTCTGCAAGTTCAGTTTCTTTACAGCAAATATTTATGGCACAAATCTCACAGCTTCTTTACAGAACGTTCTATCACTAATTCACTTGCAAAGACAGTTTTCTGAATCCTCCTGCTGAAGTGCAACTGCTGGCCATGGGAACAGGCCACAGCTTTTATCTTAGCAAGTTAATAGTCAGCTAAGAGGTACTTATAGTTCAACAATAATTATTAGCCATTTTCTCTGTAAGTTGGACTGGGAATTAACATTCCTATATTTGCAGGTAATAGTTCCATTTGAATTATCAAAATTCCAAGTAAAAACTTTAGAATAAATCAGGGCTTTCAAGATTAAACTGTTCAGCTTCAAGCAGCAAAACCAAAAGTATAAACTAAAATTTCTCATAAAAAGACATTTATTAAGTCCTCAGAAACATACTTCCTGCATTTCTATAGGGTGTTCTTTTTATTCTAACATAAAATACATTATGCTTTTATAGCCCTGGAGAAGCCAAACTTGCTTTTGAAACAATCCTCAATGTATCTGAATATCTGTCTCAGGGAAAGATTTTCTGAGACCTTTTAGTTCCTGTCTGTGCTTCTCTCCCAAGCTGTTCACAGTGGTAGGATAAACTAGAGAGAAAATTTTCAGAGCTGTTTTATTTAATTAGTATGGAACGACACCAATATGCTGTTTTACTAAGTATTATCTGAAAGAAGAGGAAGAATATTGATATTTTTAGCAGTTATTGAAGTGAATTTGATTCAGAGCAGGAAACTTAAAAATAAAAATCTCTGGTTATGACATAGCCTCTATGACTTAGGGCAAGTCAGTCAAGACATCTCATTATTCCAGGACGTGACTGGTGACTGTGCTTTGAGTCAGGGTAAGACTGGGATGGGTCATTCACCACACTTTCTGTTTTATATATTATTACTGCTGTGGAAAAATAAAACGCTGGCAAGGGAGAATGGTGAAAGCAAGAAAGAGAACAAATGAGAAGAATGGTGTTACCCTACCCCCAGCCAATGAAGGTTGCTCCTTTTCTGATATCTAGTAGTTGTGAAAGAAAAATATATCCAGCCAACACAGAAATCCAACGTTAGTAGGACTGTAGAGAAACTGAAACTGATGTGGGATAGCACTGAATGATTGAGCCTTGAGCCAGGTAAAATGGCTGAGCCTATGGCACTGAAAGGGACACGTCCATTCTCTCATTATCTTCCCTACTCCCAGCAAAGGCCTCCTCTCTCACTGTGCCTCCCCTTCTTTGGAATAACTTTGGTGTTTTTCTTGCTTTTTGGTAATATGAGTCAAATCACTAAACAAGTTTAAAACTGAGCCAGCAAGGAGAGAGGTAAAAAGCTTTTGCTGGTTTAGTGAGCTGAATGGCTCACTAGTCATCTGATGAAAACCAAAGCTAGGGTGAGCTGCCAGGAGGCAGAAAGGACAAGTGAGCAAGACCACCTCAGTTGGCAGCAGGGAATCATTAGATCTCCAAAACCTCAGTTTCCTCCCAAAAATGGAAGCCAGAAGGCTGGCTGGGACTGGCTAAAACAGTTGTTGGGAGTGGGAGATAAGAGGTGAATGAAGTTGAATGAGGATTCAGAGAGACAGTGATCTTTTAAGTGGGTGGTATTGATGGTGAAGCAAACAAGAAGGGGTGGACAACTGAGAAAGAGGAGCTCCAATGGACTGGGTAGAGAGTGTGTGGCCTTGGCTAGGATGGAGAATAGGAATGGAGTATCACAAACCAAGTGCATCATGGTAGATTAGACATGAGAGAATTAATTTTTTTGTGGGAAAATGTGCAAAAGGATCTGCAGCCATTAGGTTGTACATCATGCCTGTAAACCTCACAGTCTTGCTGCTGATCCATGAAGTCAGTGTGTAATACCATATGGAATTTTGGAGATGCAGGGAATAGAAAGGAGGAAGAAAATTAAAGATGAGGTAAAGGGTTTTGGTTTTAAAGTCTTAGAAGTTATAATGTTTATTGTGATATAGGGAAGTCATCTTAACTGCTGGAAGAGGTTGGTGAATACAATTCTTCAGAATATTTCTCAAATTATTTTCTTTAATTGACTAATAAGATATATACCCAAGAGTTCCTTGCAATATACTCTGGATGTAATTGTAGCTGCACCTATCCCTGCTGATTATTAGATGGAGAATGTTGTGTTTGCTTCTTACTGCTAATGAGAATTTTACGGCAGCAGTTCACTTTTCATTAGAAACAATTGAGAACGGGCATTCTGGCAATTTTGTGTGATTCTCAAAAATGATGAACTGCCATTTGAAAAGATGCCAGCTGCTAATGGCTATCTTTGGGAGATCCATTTTACTGTCTTAAAATATAATAAAAATACTTCAACCTATAAGGAACTGTTTACTATAATATGGATAACTAGTTGATTAAGTATTATTCTTAAATTGGTCTAAGATCATGAATCCTCACATTTTAGTCCTCAAAGGTTTTTAAGGGAATGAAAAGCATAAAATTATACTTTTATTTTAGTACTTCACTTGCTGGTGGCTGGAGGAACAGTTTTCATAACTGTGATCTGAGGGCTGCCCTACTCCTTAGGGCTTTTAACTGCTAGTTAAAACTGAGTTCTCCCAATTTTTCTGGGTTCACTGTCATTTGCAATATAAACATAGCTTAATTCCATGTGAACAAGAATGCTCTGATTCTACAAATATAGCAGTTACATAGTCTTAACTAAGACTAAGTCTACATGTCTGTTTAAATTTCCAGCATTAAAGTAGCAGGTTGAAGTACCCATTTGAGTAAGCCTTAGATTTGAATTTATTTGGGTGTATTATTAACCACAAAAAAACTAATCTATCACAGTGCCAGTGCTAGAAGACTTGTAATTGAAAAATGGGATAGAGTTAATATTTTATCCTAGGTATTTAATGAAGGTAGCAAAAATAATTAATATAAAGTTACTATTTGAATTTTATTTTGCCTTTTCCTAACTTAACTAACTCTTTAAGCTGAAAAAGGACAAATAAAGTCAGTTAAGACAAATTCAATAACAAGACATTATGATGTGTACCTGAACCATGGTTTTGGAAAATGAAGTTTCATATAAATAAAACTCTGTTTGAAGGCTCTTATAACAGGAGACAGATGATATTATATTGTTTTTGATGTTCCTTTTATAAGGAAGGGAAGGGTTTATAAATATCTTCTCTAATTGAAGTGGTTGAGAGAATTGCTAATTACCATTTGAAAAGCACTATAAGGTTCTGTCCATAACAAGTATGCTCTTCATGAGGTAAGTTTGCATATAGATCACATGGAAACATGAGGCATAGTTTCTCACAGGTAATTGACATGAAAGTAGTAGAAATAAGTTTGTTGCTTCACTAAAAATAGTTCATTCAGAGTCCATGTTCTTTGAAGATGCTGTAAAGGAGTTAAGAATTAATAGACCGAGGTAAGAACAGAATTACATAAAAAAAGAAAAGAAAACTAATCATAGAATCTCAGAATCATTTAGGTTGTAAGGGACCTTTTGAGATCATGTGAGTCCAGCTCTCTGTTCAAGCAGGGTCACAGAGAGCAGTTTTCCCAGGCCTGTGTCCAGTAGGGTACTGAATTTCTCCAAGGATGATAACTAAACAACCTCTCTAGGCAACCTATGTCAATGTTTTCTTATGTTCAGGTGGAATTATATACATTTTAATTTGTATCTGTGATAGTTAGCTTTTTTTTTTTTTTTTTTTTGACTTCAAGGGTGCCTTGCTGGTTCGTGTTCACCACCAGGACTCCAAGGTCCTTTTCTGTAAAGCTGCTTCCCAGCCGATTGGATCCCAGCATGTCCTCATGCCTGGGGTTGTTCCTCCCCAGGTGCAGGAATCTGCACTTCCCTTTGTTGAACTTCATGAGGTTCTTGTCAGCCCATTTCTCCAGTCTGCAGAGGTCCCTCTAGATGGCAACATGACCCTCTGGTTTATCAGCCACTCCTCCTGGTTTTGTCTCATCAGCAGACTGGCTAAGGGTGCATTCTGTCACATTGTCTGGGTCAATAATGAAGATGTTGAATAGTACTGGCTCCAGTATTGAGTCCTGGAATACACCACTAGTTTCAACAGTAGTTTGTGCCACTGATCACAACATTCCCAGCCTGGTCATTCAGCCAGTTTTTAATCCATCTTAGTGTGCGCTTATCTAACCTGTACTTTGTCAGTATCATGGTTTGGGCCTGGTCGGCAGCCAACCACCACGCAGCCACTCTCTCTCCCTTCTCTTCCGGCAATAAGAAGGGACAGAGAGCCAGGCTTGGGGTTCGAGATAGGACTGGGATGGGGGAAAAAATCCCCCTTTATGGTCCCGAGCAAAAGGCAGTCTCGTTAGGGGAAGAAAAAAAGAACATACATGTATTACAGACACTAACAACACTCAAGAGAGTAGGACAGTGAGAAGCATTGCCACATCTTGAGAACACCTTCCCCCCACCCCTCCCTTCTTCCTGGGCTCAGCTCTGCTCCCGATATCTCTACCTCCTCCCCCAGCAGCGCAGGGGCAGGGAATGGGGGGTGCAGTCAGTGCTGCTGCTTCTTCTGTCATCGGTGGGAGAAGCTTCTGGAACTTGTTCCCCCTGCTCCATCGTGGTCCCTTTCTCACAGTAGACAGTCCTCCACAAACTTTCTCCAACGTGAGTTCCTCCCACGGGCCACAGTGTTCCCCATGCTGCTCCCTTGTGGGTCACTAACTTTCTCTGACTGGATTCCCTCCCACAGCTGCAGCCCTTCCTGAGCTTCTCTGGAGTGGGACACCCCCACATGCTGCAATCCTCCCAGCGCTCAATTACAGCAGCGGGGCTGCCTTTTCCCACAAGACCCCGGCCTTCTTCGGGCACAGCACCTTGATCAAACAGGTGGAAACCACAGGCTATAAATCAATGTCTGCTCCACCGTAGATCTTCATGGGTGGGGGGGGGGGGCCGCCCTGCCGTCTCCCCACAGGATACATGGGGGTCTCTGCTCCAGCACACCTCCTCCCTCCTTTCTTCCTCCGTTCCTCCACTGACCTTGGTGTTCACACAGCTGCAGCAACTCCTCCTCACAAGTCCCACTGCCCGTCACCACATCCTTTCTTAAATACGTTATCACAGAGGCGCAGCTGATTGGCTCAGTTTCCAAACAGAGGTGGAGCTGCCTTTGAGCTGGGGGAGCTTCGAGAAGCTTCTCACAGGGGGCTGCCCCTATAGCCCCCTCCTCTGCCACCAAAAAAACGCCACCACTCACTCAACCCAGGACAGTCAGCTTGTCTATGGTGATGTTATGAGAGACAGTGTCAAAGGCTTTACTAAAGTAAAGGTAAACAACATAGAGTTTCACCTCACTCACCAAGCTAATCGCCTCATTGTAGAAGGCAATGAGGTTGATCAAGCATGATTTCTCCTTTGTAAATCCATGCTGACTACTCCCGATCATCTTCTTGTCATTCATTTGTTTGAAAATGCTTCCCAGGAGGATTTTCTTCATCACCTTCCTAGGGGCTGAAGTGAGAATGGCTGGCCTGTAGTTCCTTGGATCTTCCTTCTTGAAGATAACAGTGATATTTGCTCTCTTCCAGTCTTCAGAAACCTCTGCCAATTGCCATGACCACTCAAAGAGTGGCCTCATAATGACAATGGCCAGCTCCCATGCCACTTGTGCGTGCAGCCTGTTTGGCCCCATGTATTTACGTACATCCATTTTGTTTAAATGCCCCCTAACATAGTCCTCCTCCATCAAGGGTAAGTCTTCCTTGCTCCAGTTTCCCTCTGATCTCAGGAACCTGGGATTCCTGAAGGCAGATTTTACTGTTAAAGACTGAGGTGAAGAAGGCATTGAGTACTTCAGTCTTCTCCATGTCATTTGTCACCAGTTCCTCACCTCCATTCATCAATTATTTAACTGATAATTCTTCATGGTTTTCCAAACTCGAATAGTCTTATCACAGTTTTTTCTAAATAAAGAGTGAGCTCATATGATAGTGATGTTCAAAAGTTTGGAATCCAAACTTGGATCTTACAAATCCTGTCAATCTATGTTGATTATTTGAAGTTACTGCCTTAATTTTCTACTATGAAATGATTCTGTAGATTACAATCTGGATCAACAATAATGAAATTTTGTGTTAAAACTATTAATATCTTAATAGAATCAATATAATTCACACTTGCGGGGTAGCAGTCATGAGTTCTATTTTTCCTCAGTGTTTTTCCTGGGGATTCTGCAAAATTGAATTATCATCTCAGTGTTGTCAATACCATTAACTTCTATTCCAGACTTGTTTCTTTTTTTCCCAATCTAAAACCTTGATGTGTCTCTACTATCTTATGGGAATTGTGTTACCTAAAGGCTCAGTATGGCTAAAATTGGGGTAATTCTTTCTGAGATCTTTCCAGATACTGGCTTTCTGAATCACAGTGAGTAACACAACTATCCTGACTGCCACTTAAGTCTGTAAGATAGATATCCCCTTTGATATGGATTTCTGTTGCTCATTCTGTAGACAGTTGCCGGCTGTATCTAAAATTTTCCAGTTAGGTCTGCATGTCCTTTCTGGATATGTAATCTTGAAAAGTTCGCTAATAGTATGTCCAACTAAAATCACAGTCAGTATATAGCTCTTTAATGGATCTTTGTTTTCTTGTTATGTTCAGTGCAGTTGCTCATCATATAGTCTGTTATGATTTCCTTCAAGGAGCTTATTGTATGTTCTCAATTGACTCTTATGACACATGGTAATGATAAAAGGTTATTAATACTTCTCCCCAGTGAAGCCAAAATCTTTTTCATAATAGTGGAAACAATGTAAGTCAATGCTGAATTGAAATTGTAGGTTTATAGCAGTTTGAAACAAGTGTAGACAGGACTGGAAATTCAAGACAGTCTCTGAGTTAAAAAGACCCTCTGAGGACTGAGCTTGGTAGATGCTTGAACAAGTAGCTCCTGTTTTATTTGAATGGCTTCCCAGCATGACACACTTAAGTAACAGTTATATTTTCATCTCTTTGTAACATGTGACTCTTCAGTCAAAGGCAATCACTGAGGGGAAACAAAGTGAATTAAATCGGAATGAAAAAACAGAGACAGATTAATGTTTTATGCTGGTCATAGATTAACAATTTTATGTTTCATGGGAGGGAGAAAAGACCAAAACATTCACAGTGTCTTGCAGTTTGTGCACTCAGTTTAAGAGACTTACCATAATGAAATGGACTTCTTTTTTAATCAGTATAAAAATAATTTCTTGAAGTAAATTACTGGCATAACATGGAAGTTGTCATTTGTTAAATCTGTATGTATTTTGGCTATTTAAAGCAAGTTGATAGTAACGGTTCAGCTGACATTTTTCCTGATGGATCAGGATGATATATAAGCTGAGATCAAATTCAAGTATTTACTTCTGTAAGTATAAATTAATAATGTATATAGGAATTTTTAAAAGCTATAGTAGCTATTCTTTGGTGGTTTGTCACTGAAAAAGTAACATTGCACCAAATCCAACCTGTAAAAGTGGTGAAAAAATTCTGCATACTCCCTGCTAAAAATATATTTTAAAATATATGCAGTGAAAATTAAGAAAGATGCAATTTATGTGTTTGTGGTATATCATATCAGTAAATAATTTTAATAGTATTTATTGATTTAGATGCGACATTAAATCTATAATAATACATTTAAATAATACTTATAAGTAGTGAATATTATTTAGGAGTCATAGCATTAAAATACTGCACCTAGTGGCTTAGTGATGCATTTAATTGTTTGTGTCAGAGGAATTTTTCTTTGGAATTAGATTATGACTACCCTTACATTTAGACTATGGTGGCCTCTCATTCACTCCAAATGTTTAGGATTTGCCAGAGCATAGTCAAAGATCTCTTCAGGGTTGTGATCAGTGAGGTGAAAATAGGACAGAGAAAAGTTGAGAACTGTGGGATGTGTTTTACAGGAGGAATTTTAAAGGCTGAGTGAAATTACTCTTTACCAGAACAAGACGTGAGTAAGGTAGGAAATATAAGTAATTCACAGTCCCTCACTTGAGTGACATTCTCTATATACTGCCATTTACAGTGTCCTGTGTGATAAAGATTTTGATGCTTTGTAATATTATACCTTTTTTTACATTCAGGTTTTGGAAGTGTTAAAATGAAAAGTGTTATTGTTTTCATAAGGTTTTCTATTACAGTGATGGGGCATATGGGACATTTTTGTATTTTGGATAAAATGAGATTCTCTGAAATAGTCCTAAGTGATCACTTAGCATTTCTTTGTTGTCAGTACAGAATTTAATTATTTTCATTTGGATAATTCAGAGCTACAAAGATTAAGAGTATAACTGATGAATGATTTAGCTAATGTGTGACCATGTTTAGTCTCATTTCTCTGTAATATGTTGGCAAATTAAGCTGGAAAAGCTTTGTGTGTACTAAAAAAGACTAATTTTATGGAGAAAATATTTGAGTTTCTATTCTATAACTTCTTCAGTGATTTCTGTATTTGTATGTCTACCTTATGAGTAGAAAATATTTCCTGATTGTCATCCTCTGTAAATTGGAACCTCACCAAAACCACTAAATATTTGTGAATAGATGAGAAAACAATTGTTATCATGTGTACAAAGTGAAGTGGATTGGTTCTTGTCCTCTAAGCTTCAGTGTTTCTGTCACAGAAACATCAGTAAAAATAACAAAACTATAGTACAGGGCAGTCTGGCCAATAAAAAGTTATTACTCCTATGACTATATGAACTTACTAATTACTTTTGAGGGAGAAGTTGCAGAAAGGCTAAAACTGGTTGCTTCCATTCCTTTTCCCCCTAACACCTCCCATTTTTGGGCAGCCAGGCTAGCAGCCCTGACAGCCCCAGGAGGCCCCTCCAGCTGGAGCAGCACACCCTCAGTTCCCAACCTGTTCTCAGCAGCTTTAGCTCTTATTATCTGCAAAATACCAGGTGCTTCTGTGTGACCTAAGATGTTAATTATGTTTACCCCATACACATAATTTGTATATGGGATCTGGTTCATATTATCAGTGTATTTATAACAAATAACTTGATTACCATGTCCAGAGAAACTCAGTGCTACAGCCACTAAAGCAGAATTGTCTGAAAGCTGCAGAATTTTCTTGAGCATATTATAGTAAATTAAGAGTATTAGTCAGCAGAGGCCATTCCAAGCTCTTTGGGCCAACTACTAAAAAAATGGCTTCTTTTATTTTATGCAGCACTGAAGTCAGTGTTTTGTCAGCACCTTGACTAGCATTTTGTTAACATATACTTGAGTCTGATAGTTAATGTTATAAAAGTGAAATCTAAAGCTTTGTTTAGTCATTTGGAGAGGGTAGAAGTTTAGGTTTTTTCTTTCCTGTGTTAATTTTATTTAACTGAAGACATATATATAGCCTGGCATTGCACCATTTAATCTCACAATAATTAAAATCTAGAGGTTATCTTCTCTAAATTTCTTCTAGAGTATATATTCCTGTCAGTTATGTAGCTGTCAATATGTTGTAAACTTGAGCACATGTTCACTGATTTCTGATTCTTCAAAATGAGATTTGTTTTGACTTAAGAAATTCAAGTAATTAAGTAGGAAAAATATATTGAAAACATATTATTAAAATAAAAACTATTATATTTTGGAGATTATACATTTTGAAATACATGTATATTTAAATGAAGTTACAGTTATGTATAAATTTTAAATAGATATTACAGTTTAAACTTGAGCATATATTTGACAGTTATACCAATTTATGCCAGTCAGGTTTTCTCCTCTTTTTGGAAAATAACAGCTTTTATAGAAATAAAACTAAAAATAAATTAAAAAAAAAAAAATTTAACAGTATTTTTATTTAATCAGCCAGATAAGAACCTTCTGAAAATTATTTTCCAGGTAAACAATAAAAACCAGCTAATATACCAGGAACAAAAGACCAGCTTTGGCTGGTAATACATCTTTTTGCATAGGCAGAATAGTCTTATATAGGACTTGAGTATTTATTTATCATGCTTTTGTCTCCTAATTTTCTCTCTTGTGCTTCTTTCATGGGATATGGACCTAATAATTTTTCGTACTAGTTTACTACAGCAGGTTATTCTTAAAATCTGATACACAGTGAAATATAGTTTTAAATACTATGAGTAAGAAAAATACCACCATATAAATTCCCAGGAACGGTTTGCACCCTTCTTTCTTGTGATTAATTTGTATTCCACTTTTTACTTATTTATTCAAGTTACGCTTAATTATGCAAAAATGAAAGATGTTTGTTGTCCAGAGATGGGAAGATAAGTGTTAGCACATACTTCAGTTTTTCTCTTTCTTCAAAAATCTCTTACATTTTAGCCTTCAGGCTTCTATATCATCATCTAATTTACAATTTGACAGGCAGTGTTCCATGTCAATATTTTTCTTATATTTTTCCAAGTCTCAGATATTCCTAATTCCATTGATATTCCAAATTTTGTTTCTTAGTTTGACAATCTTAATCCATTCTGAGGTTTTTTTCTGCAGTCTATGGATTACCAAAATAGGCCAAGCCGAATTAGCCCAAATTTTTCATCTCATCAGTCACTGAATGTTTGTCCTGTCATTTTCATCAAGGTGGTTGGATAACTTTTAAACTGTTTCACTTTTCAACCTAGGCTCGTTTCCATTCCATACAGATTTTGGACACCAATAAGAACTTTGAGTTTAAAGGCTTTGTTCAAAGGTTAGCATAAAATAGGCTACGGTTTGAAGCTATTTCAGATTTCCAGGATGATATGAATTTAGCGAAAGGTATCTCTTTTGTTAAAGAGCTACCTTTGTGATAGTCAAGTCCAGTGAGATTACTTTCTTCTGTAACAGCCCCAAAATGAAATATTTTTTATCCATAACAGTCAGAAGTCTGGTTTTTAAAAATTAAATTAAATTGGGCTTCGTTTCCTGCCTTCCACAGTATTTCTGACCATACTAATTTACTTTCAAATCCTACTTTTTTTCCCCTCTGCATAATCCTATTTCAGTTATAGTAATATAGATGCTTTGTATGGCAGCAGTCAGGTAGGGGGGGTTTGCATTGCATGTCTGGTCCACACTAGAAACCCACTGTTTTTCCAGTTTGGTCTATGAGACTCGCTGGATGGATACTTACACAGTTCAAAGACTAGCTTGAGCTTGAACAATTCCTGTGTAGGTGCAGTTGCTAAGATATGACTGCACAGGCCTCATACATGTATCAAAATGTTCACGGCGGGGCTGGCATCACACAGCTTCTCTCACCTCAGTGAGTTACAGTCCTTCCACCCTTGTGGCACAGAGCAAGGGCCTTCAGCTTTCTTCATGTGGGTGAGGTGTGACTGTTGGCTCAAAGGCGATTTCAGGCTACAAACAAGGCTGTGACATGGCCTGGGCTTGAGGCATTAATAATGTGGATGGACAATGAGGCAGAGCATAAAAGCAAGTTCAATTAACTTTGTAAAGTAAGTTGCAGCTCTGTCATCAGAGAGTTGCGTTCTCTTATGTGTAACTCATTGAAACTGATGTTAAATGTGCAAATGGGGCTGACAGCTGGGTGTTCCAGCAGAACAAATGAAAGGTTTCTTGGAATTCAGGTCTGCTTTAGCAGCTTTGGCTACCAAAACCAACATCTAATGATACCAATATTTAAAGTCATGGCTTTGAAAAGTCATGGAAATATTTCCACCCATCCTCTTGGTGATGCATTCATGAACCAGCTGTACAGCATACTGCTTTGCTTTCTTTCTCGGCAGTCAACCTTACTACATTCCCACAGCCCCTTTATCACTTTTGCTTTATTCATATTACATTTCTCCTTCATGTGACTTACGGTTCCCTACCTGTACCTTTTGAAAAAAGAAACCTCATCCTTTGCTTCTTCACCAGAAATTATCTCTGCCACCCATTTCAATACTCTGGGCAATTACCGGTAAGATCATTTCACAAACGAAAGGAAGGAATTCTGAAATACTGTTACCTCCTTATTCCACAAGATTTTTGGAATGGATGCAAAAGTGTGCAGAATGGAAAAAGCGGTTTTATATGCCCTAGGGTGTCTGAGGCACAGGCATAAAGCTGGCAAATCTGACCTGGAATGATCCACGCCTTTGTGCACTGGTGTAAATTAATTTTAGCATCTAACATTCATTTAGGTAACTGAATCCCAATAATGGTATTGTAAATGATGTGACAGCTTTTAATTGCATCAATGTTGTTAACTTTCATGAAGCTGAATTAATCAAAATTGAATTTATTCTTTCAGAAAAACAAAACCAAACAAAAAAACACATCTGAATTTTGGTCTACAGTCTCATCATACATTTTGGTATTTTGTAGTCTGTATTTGTTCATTGTTCTAAAAATTGAAGTCTTATTCAATTCTGCACGATTTCTTCTGGGAGCTAACTGTATTTCCATATTAAATTTCTAGTTAAGTATAATTTTGTTATTGTCTCTGTGTCAATATAGTAAGGCACTTCATTTGACTTTTAACCATGAAACTTAACAGACTGTGTTGGGATTTTCTGGAAAATTATTTTATGGTCCTCAGTCCACTGAAAAAGCATCTTCTTTTTCAATCCTAGTAGGAAATTTGATGAAGTGAAACTAAATGTACTTCTAGGTGACACAAGTGTAGGACTCAGGAGAACAAACCTTAGAGATCTTTGGCCAATGTGCAGAATTTGCATAGCAGGTTTACTGTTACAACAGAACTGTGAGCAACAGAAATAAAAGGAAGTTATGCCTCTCATTTGGTTCCTTTGGCATTTCCATGTTGAAGATGAAAGAACTTTAAAATATAAAGTATACCTGCTGTATGAATCAGAAATATGACCAATAGCATTTTGCTGTCACATTCTTAGAGTGGTATGCTTTAGCATGGCGTATGTTATCACTGTCCCTTGAAAGAGAAAACTACCCTTTTGAAGAACAGTACTGAATGCATGCTTAACTTGAAGCAAGACTGAGAGCAAGTATGTGCTCATGATCAATTTAAATAGGAATGCTTTCCAAAACAAAATTATATGTTAGGTGGCCAACAATTGCTATGTTGTAATTTTATTTTTAAAGTAAATGTAATACTGGCAGCCTTGAGGTTGCTGGATTGCAGTAATGACTGGTATTTATATCTGGTTCATTAGCATGCCAGTGAAAAATTTCATGTGACAAAAATCCATTTGGCTAATGAACCACCTTTTAATTAGACCTTGAATTTTCAAAAGAATACAGCTTATGTTTTTCCTCAGTAATGTAATATAACTGCATGGGACAGTTGCAAAAAATGAATTGAATGACAGAAATATTTTCAAGTGAATTAAGCAGACTGCTTGTTAGGTGCTTAGACATCTAAGGCTTTATTTTGCTTTGCCAGACCTGGCTGAGGCCAACAAAAAGGGCCTCAACAAAAAGGTTACATAATTAAAAGTGTTTTCTTCTGTTTCATAATAGAAGCCTTTGGGTTCTAGAAAGCCTTGATAAAGGTAAGGTACTTGTGGCTGCTTCTGGTGACTTATACAGTTATTTTGATGTGCAAGTGTTATTGATCATGCATGTAGTATATTGCAGATATCATTCAATCAGCCATACATTAAGCCTGAAAAAAAGTCCTTCCATAAAAGCACTTTCAAAAAAATAAAAAGCTGTCCCCACACTTGACTGATTTTAACATGTAGATGTGTCAGAGTTGAGACTGTGAAATGTTGCTTGTCATTTCAGATACTTCTTAAAATATAAATAAATACAGACTGTATTAAAAAAAAAAAAAATAGGCGGTAACTATTGATGTAAAGTTCTAGCTCTTTTTTTACATAATTTCTGATCAGTAGTTTTAAGATTGCTATAATTAGCCAGTGTGTTATTGAATCTTACTGTAAAACAAAGGAAATGAGTGGTGTTGAGAGGTAGCTATTCTAGAATAGCATATTCCCTCATGACGTCTGAAACCTTCTCCATTGTACTGTTCTCCTTTCATTCCCCTCTTTTTCACTATTCCAACATTTCCTCCAGTCCTAGTCAGTCTTCATCACAAACTATAAAATCAATGTTGTTGTGCCTGAGGATGCATATCCTGGTATCCTACCTGATGTCTCTTGGGGGGCAGGAATACTGCTCTAGCCAATGCATCTCTTATCATGCTATTTAGGCAGAAGTGCCATGAAGAACTGGAGAAAGCACTTACAGAGCAGTAAAAAGGCAGGTGAAATTCAAGGAAATGTGTTTCAAAGCACACAAAAATTTGTCATGTGAGGAATAATGAAAAAATCTCTTCAGCCTGGGGAATAAAAAAGATAACTGACAGGATGTATTATATTGTAAAACTGTGAGTGGCTGGAGAGGTTGGACATGGCTGGATTTTTTGCTCTCTCTCCAGTACACCAACTGAAGTGCACCAAAGTGTGTTTGTAGGAGCCAGGTTCAGAAGAAACAAAAGGACATAGTCCTTCACACAGTGTGTGGCAAAGTGTTCCACAGCTCAGCTAAAGGATACTGCAGAGCCCAACATTTCCATCAGTGTAGGGGACAGCAAGAGTAGAAGTCTGCTGAGATTTACTGAACAGCTTGCACAAAACCAGCTGGCTGAGTTGTACCTGGTGTATCATATGTGCTTGCATGTTCTTATACACTTCCTTATGCATAGAGCTCTGTCAGGTGTAGGATACTGAGCTAGTCGGACTCATGTTCTTTTTCTTTTTGATTTTTTTTTGTCTGATACTGTAAAAAAGAAAAAAAAATGTATTCCCAGTTAATAACACTGCCTACACTGATGTTATCCACTGTCTTGTTGAAGTGATCTAGTACTGTTTAAGAATGTTTTGCATTCTGCCCTTAATCTGAAAAGATTTCTGTTTCTCAGAAAGGCAATCAGTTCCCAGAAATGCTGTTAGGGATAAAAAAAAAAGTAATGCTGGTCAAATTATTTTGGCAGATTATTTAATTTCATGTAGTTATTTCATTTTACAGTTTTACAACTGATCCTGGGGAGAAAGGAAAGGAAAGGAAAAAGCTGAGGCAGTATAGATTACTGAACATTTTACTCACTTTAAGTTGTTTTATATTGGACTGTTCTAATACCAGTCAATATACAGAATTGAAAACTTTCCCTTGCTGAGAAGCAACACTTATTTTTAAGGAAGTATGTATAGCTTTCTTATCATATAGATCAGAAGTAGTTTATAACTGGTTTCTAAAGGTTTTTTTCATACTAATGAACAGATGATATCTCTTTTTAATGCCTGGCTAGATGATCATGTTTCATCTACAATGGACTTGAGACGAGTCTAGAAAAGCTCTGATATTACAAGTATGTTTGCAGGTAAGAATTTCAATCCTGTGACAGGTCAGGTAGAAATAAAGGGAAGAATTATTGGCTTTAGTACATTGTGCTATGGTCAGGAACAACTTTATTTTACATAATTTTGTCAATTTTTGTTTCAGTTAATGAGTTATGGTATGTGACATCATATTACACCCACCTACTTCCTGAGTTCTGTACCAATTGTCTAGCTTGCAGGAGGAAAATGTGATTAATAGTATTCTCTGAATACTCAATGTTCAGAAACATTAAATGAAGCTCCACTGCTCTAGTTATAACAGGTGAATATATGTGTTTGCTGCATCTTGACACTCAATCAATATTGACCTGATAGGTCACTCATGCACCAAAATGTTGACAGTAGAATGAATATGGTAACTGTACAGCATCTTGTCTGAATGCAGAATTTTCAGCTTCAGCTAGCAACTATTTTTAACAGTTGAAGAGAAGCCATTCATGGATACCACTATACATTAATCTTGAGCTCACAGATGTTATTCATGTAGAGTACATCTTGTTACATGTTTTCAAAAAAAAAAAAAAAATGCCAGGAAAAGATTAAATGTAAGGAAATAGTTTGAACCTGAATTTATTCAAAGAAAGCTAAAATATTTTAAGCAATTTATTATCATTTCCACACCTTCATGTTTTCACAAGTGGAGGTATCTAAGCAGGTGGCATAATTTGTTTTCAGAAGTATTCTTCACCTATAGCTTCTTGTGGACTCTATGAAAGCAGGGAATATTCTACAGCTGTGAAAATGGAAAAAAATAATGTCCACTGATTGTGTGTAATGATTAAGTCAGAAATGGCACCAAAGAAAAGGAATAGATAAATGAACTATTTTTCTGGAAATTAATTGAGAAAGAAGACAGCCTATGATTTGTTTTTTAACTACTTCAGTCTCATGTTTAATACAGCCAGCTCATGATTAGCTGAGGCAGGTGGGGCTTTGGAATGCCTTAGATAAAATAGAAGCATGGATATTAATAAAATAATGTAAAATAGGCCGTTCAGTATTTACCATTTAACTTTAGTGGAAAGAAGAATGCAAAAGAGTGTCGGTGACACAGCTCAGCTTCTCATACAAGTGCTGGCTGAAACTGAGAAAAACACATCTCAGTGCTCTGTGAACAGAGCTATACTGCTTTCCTGACATTTTGGATTAATTGAAGCCCATTTGTGAATTATGGTCTGCCACAGGAAAGACAATCCACATGTTTAATCGAGAGTTGATTGCGAGCATATCCAAAATTTGTATCCTATCCAGAAACTTTGTCATTGGTGATGGGACTTGAACATAAGTGAAAACTCAATTCAGAGGATTTGCAGGACTGGTGATCAGTTAGTTCCCTTTGCTCAGTCATCCGATTTTCCTAAGACTGCAAAAGTCAGTATAGGTCTGTCTGTGCCTATAAGTTTATTTGATAGTGTTTCCAACATCACAATGATAAGACTTAACATGGCATTGCTTTGGAATTTCCATAGGCTCATGATGCACTAAAAAGCCAATCAGATACCTGCATTGAAAAAAAAGTCAGCTGAATCTTTTGAAAGTTTATATGATGCAGACCAACTTAGGTTCCTCGTGACTCCGTCAACAGTGACACTGGGTGTACTTAGGCCAGATTTACAAGAGTGTGAACCAAAGTAATATCTTTCTATTAGCTACTGCCTTTGCGCTGAGATGTCACTACTGAGAATCTGACCATTGCAGAGAGATTCAGTGCTTGCTTTCTGTTCCTGCCTTGAATAAGCAGAAAAATTATGTATCAGTTGTCAGAGGACATGTGAAATAGTATAGCTGTAGATCTTTGGGAGGCAAAATATGAAATAATTTTCAGTGTCAGACTGGCTTGTCTGCTTCTTTTATAATTAGATGCAAATATTAATGTGGCTGCTTTGCAGAAGAGGATAGATTCCTTAACGACTCTGAACTGTATGATCCTACAGTCACAAAAATGCATTTTTACTAGTCTTGAACACAATTTTTCACATATTAATTTATTACATTTTGACTTATATTGAGTGATAAGTGACAAGCTTGTCTTTTCACTTGCACACATTCATTACTCCCATGGTTAAATGTGTTGATGGGCAAATTGTTGATATCAAGATTATTTTTTATTGCTTATATCCTAAGGAACCTGCCCTCCCAGATAAGTACAGCTGTTCAAGCCATTTGATTATATACTTTGCCAAGAAAATCTTTCTGAGTGGTACTTGTGGTTGTTGCAGTACACTAAAATCTTCTTAATTGGAATCCTTTCACAGTCTGTTTCTTCTCCTAAATCTCCATCACCTTTCTCTCTCACTGTCTTTTGTCTCCTAGATCCCCCTCTCCTTCTTCCTCTCATCTTAATGCTTGACCTTGGGCAACTTTCAGCCAACTGCTTCATTTATTACTTCCTCTGCTTTGTCTCTCTGTTTGGCATCTTGACTGGCTCAAACATGGTCGCTGTTCCATTTCTTTCTGCCTTCTGTTCACTCATGTCTCTCACTCCTTGTACCTCAGGTATTTTGAGAAGTTTCACTATTTGTTTGGAGAGAAATAGTGTAGGTCCTTCCCCATTAAAAATATATTATTATTCTCTGTCTCTTTCAGTCAGTAGCTAAGACTGACCTGCGTTATGTTGTTTGAAATATATTGCCTCTTTCTTTTTTAAAACTCTCAGTTCTAATGTACTGTTATTTTGTTTGTTTAGCATTAAGCGCACTGCTGTGCACAAAATTTTAGTTGATTCTATAGGTTAAATCCTTCCACCCATAAGAGTCTGGCATAGCTGTATGTTCTAAGTTAGAGGATTAGGACATACAAAGTTAGATCTTAAAAAAAAAAAGAAAAAAGAAAAAAGAAAAAAAGTAATGCTTAAATCCTGCAAAATTTTTTTCACCAACATTTCTCTGATTTGGCAGTTCCTATGTCAATTTTTATTTTGTTTTAAAATATTTAATAGCGAACAGAAGCATTTCATTATTATAATGAATTCTATGTCTTTCGTCATTGGACAATATCTCTTACCACTTTCCAGGAAAACATCAATCTAAAATGCACTACATTTAGTACCTTTTAATTTCTTCTAGGTTATTGTGCACTGATCATTGCTTATGGGAATATATACTGAGGACCATATCTGTAAGTTATTAGATAGCATTCCTGCAGATGTGAATTTGGGACTGTCTGCAGTAGGGATAGGACAGATTATACACTGGGATGAAGGCATGTAAGATGATAGTTTGCTATTTAATAAATATTAAGTATTGTTATAGACTATAGTTGTAGCTGTTACTACTGCCTGTCACTTATGCTTTCAGTTCTTATTAATTCATCAAACTTTAACAATTTCTGATAAAATTATACATCTTGTGTCTTAAATTGACATTTTTAAAATGTCAGCTGATATTGTTTGCTGACTTCTGAGAAACAGGTTGGAGAAAAATGTTGTTTGACAACAAAAAAAAAATGTTATATTAAAAAATTATTTGAAGGAAGCTATTAAATTTTTCTGGAAGATAATTTTTTGTTAGGAATATATTTTTATGTTTCCATCAAATGTGGCTAAATAACAGGACTTCAAAAAGAAAAATCATTTGCACTTGTCATTTGAGTCTTATTCTTAGCATTTTTTGCAAAAAAAATACATCTGCAGGGCTGTGCTCCATCTGACCTGTGCTGTTGCTTCCCACCACCACACCCCTGGGCAGTGGACAAGAAGCTGTGACCTTGCTTTAAATGAAAGACAAGAGCTGGTGGATAAATAAGGAAAGGTAACCAAGAAAAGGAGCCAGTGCTCAAGCTCATTCTTGAATTAACAGTTTGGCACTTAACTCCCAGAGGATGGACAGACACCGTGTAACAGTGCAGAAATATCCAACTGGTGTGGAGTTCAACTGGTGCACCTGCATGTCATAGTCCAGTCAGGAAGATATACTAATTTATGTCTGAAGCTACTATAGCTATATACTATAGGTATGTAGTACGGTACAGCTATGCAGGGCTTGTTAAATTTAATGCAGGGCTGCAGTGAATAGCTGTACAAGCAGTACTATTTGTTAGTACTATTAGCTATTAGATTAGTAGTTTTGATGCCACTGGCTTGGACATCCTTCCAGTTGGATGTAGAAAATTACTGTAACGAAAATTTTGTGGGATCTTACAGAAAAAAACAATCTCACAGATCTGTGTAAGGGGATTCTGCCCACGCACAGCATGTTGGCACTCTCACTCGAGACAATGTGTATGTTAAAGCAATCTGGCCAGCATTGCTAATGAGGTTATAGAGAACAAAAGACACCAGCTGTCATATCCTCACTACATCTCTTGGGTTCTTATAGACTGGTGACAAGGCTGGAAGTTTTATCCCCTAAGGATAAAGAAGATTTTCTTTTTCCCCTAAGAATCAACAGTTAGTATGGTGTGATCCTTTCACCATGAAATCTTGTGTATTTTGTCTGTTGTGAATGTTAAACAACATTGCTGTCCACTGTCTTTGTTTCCTGATTTTCAGTATTTTTTGGGCTATCACGTGTCTTTCTGTTGGGTAACGGGCAAAAGAATATCAGATGCAATGCCATAATATTCCAGGAGGAGGAGGAACAGCGCAGGCTGTGCAGTGTAACGCTCTTACCATCTTCCTATTATCAGAGTGCAGTTTTCCACTGATGAATCATATGTACCATGGTCTAGATATAAATAACACACTCAGTGTTAATTAGTTTTGCAGCTATCAGCAGTGTCCCTGGTTATCTATACAGCCTATTCTTTTTAATTGTTGCTTCCAGTGCTTTTGCACATTTCTATCCATACTTCATTAATTCAAGTCTTAATACTTGTTCTAAAAATCTTTATATAATAATATACGTGCAATGAAGTGACCTAAGAGACCTCTGCAAATAGATTCATCAATGATAGAGCTTATTTTAGCAGTTTGCAATATTTTTAAGGGCATTGTAAAAGATGTCGATTATTTAAAATCGATCTTATTACATATGTTATGCTTTTTCACTTATCTATTGCCCAAACCAAATGTTGTCTGTGGTGACTTTGTCTTTCTGACAGTCAACAGAAGAGTGAGAGCCGGTGGGTAAGGGGAAATACTCTAAAAAGCACATGAGAAAAGTAATATGACACTTTAAGTCATTAAATAGCTTATTAAATTTACTTAACCTGCTGATGTTGTGGTCAAGGACTCTGGTAGCCTCTGTTCCTCACTTGCTGCCTAAAGATGTTAGCTTTCAGCTGTGTAGATTTTTGTCTGGATTTTCTATATACTTTTTTATTCTCCTTATTACACTAGCTACAGGCTTCTAACTTTTTCAAAGACTATTGCTTGCAAGGTCAAAACTTGCTAAACAAAATAAGGAATAGAGAATTTAAACGTCATTCTCCTCCTCCACATTCTTTTAGCTCACTGGCAAAGGCCACAGATCAGAAAACTAGTTGTAAAAAGACACAGTGAAACATTCCCCAAGTAGTAGATAGCAATTACAGTATTAGGAATGCTTCAGATTTTGGTAGTTGTTTTGAGTGTAATCTATAACAAATAAGGTATGTACTATGGCTTTATAGAAATTACTTCAGATAATGAAAGAAACAGTTGTGAACAGGTTTTGGAAAATTATTATTACCTATTTTAGAACCTCACAAGATATTTAGCATATGTTTAATACCAAAAGCATATGTGAATTGTCAGATATTTCAAAGCTTTGTGTAGTATGTAATTTTTGTATGTCCACAAATTGCTAACTTGGTAAATGTTGTATACTTAATGTATGTTGATTGGATATTTTACTAGATTACTTTGGGTATTATTCCAATTTGGAAGTTACTGTGAGCACTGAAATTTTTTGACATGAAAATGAGCCTTTCTCTAAAAGTTCCTGGCATTGCGGCTTGGAACCTTGGCCTGAACACTGATTGTGGGGTTTGGCTGTGGACACATGAAATTCCTTTGAGAGTAGTAAGAGATTCAGAATTTTCACCAAAGTGCCAACTGTTTCCTGTGTTATGTCCTCGTGGGATTTTTTGTATCTTTGTTTCTTTGCTTATAAGGACAAATGTGGACACTTTGAGACCATCCTGCTTGCATCTGAAAGCAAGATTTGGCTAGAAAGTGACAAGGCAGGTCCTGCTCATTATTTGTTCAGTGTAACTAAACTGGTTAAATTTGAGTACGTGCTCAAGTAGTATGCTGAATGGGGACAAGGGATTCAGTGGCTTGCAGGACTGTATCTGAATTCAGCAAATACATTCTGTACCTGTTACTAGAGTTCCTATTCCTCAGGTTTCTTGAGCACTTTTTGGATGATTGCACAGCATTGAAACTTGAATATAGTTCTCTCATCTTTCTGCTCATGGTTTTGCTCTTTCCCCTGCCTCCACCCACCCCCAATCCAAATTGTACTAGTTCTTTTACACTAAGTTAGTGATGAGTATTCTCATTTTACTATTAGGGTTTGCTTTATTAGGGGTTGGGGAATTTTTGTCTAGAATAAATAAACTGAGGTGGAGGAAAAAAGTATAAAGTATATAAATTACTGTAAATGTAAACCCTTAATAAAAAAAAAAATCAAATTCACTGTCAACAGTCTAAATGGAAAGTTATTTTAATACAAAAACATGAAATGTATACAAGTAATTTATAGGATTTGATAGACCTCTTTCTTAGGTTTGTGACCATTCTAAAGCATTTTTTGAAAAGCTTTGAGTTGTATCACATGCTCTTCCAGTTAATACACTCTGCATTGAGAAGTTGCACAAATGTTTTTCATATGAAAATAAATATTTTGGATTTCCTCCACATTCCTATGTTTTGTGGTTGTACACTCAAATTTTCTAGGACAGAGAGATTTATCTTCACTGGTTTTTGTTGTTCTTTTTTTAATATTAGAGGTTCATGTCAAGTCTATGTGCAATTTATCTCCTCCTGTGGGAAGATACGCTAATCTTTATTTGCTAGTTAGGGGGGACATCTAAATTTTACTTGGTAATAGGTTTCTGTGTTAATAATTGGATGGATTTTAAGCCACTTAAACATTTTTCTCCATTATTAGCAGGACTGTTGTATTTACTGTTTGCTGGGAGAAATAGGACTCAGTCAAAAGACAGTAAATTGTTAATTGTTTTGGATATTGATACTCCAGGGGCTTCTAGCTCTCTGAGCATACAAGGACCCCAATGATCCACTGTCACTGAAGGGTGTTGCTGCTCCAGGGCTTTGTTCCTACACTCACCACTTTTAGGGATTTGATTTTAAAATTTAACTCAGTACTGTGTATTCAATCTTCTTTGTTAGAACAGTATAGCAAGCAGCAGGACTAACAATTGCTTTTTAAAATCCACAATTTGTCATCATGGAAAAAAAAAATCATTAAATGTACTGTGGAAACATAGGCAATCTTCAGCAAGGATTTTGCTAAACCATTTATAGCACGAATCACCTCATGCTCCAAAAGAGATTAAATAGAAATATAGGAAATAGGGAGGAAGATGGCAAAAAGCCGCATATGTCTTCATTCCCAAAGATAGCATTTAGCATCTTTTCCTAGTTTCTCTAATCTAGCATCTTTTTCCAGTTTCTCTAGTCTTGCACTTAACTACAGCTTTTCTTAATGTGAAGAGGACTTATTAGTCTACCTAGTGCACAATGTTCACATTTTTTTTATGCAGAAAACTACATACTCCTTTACATTCTATCCAATACAATAGAAAGAACAGTATTATATATACTAAGACTTCTTTTCAGTCTTCTCTCGAGTCTCTAGCAGAGCAAATAGGTTCCTTCTCTTTGCTTCCTTCCCATAAAGGAAATCTGGAAAATGAAAAGGAGGAGGGCTCCACATAGGTTTTTTAATTCCCTTTCACTTTTACTTATATTTTTCCCTACTTATTCATATGTCTTCAACTCCAAAACAGAGTTTAATGCCAGAAAAGCAGATCTTATTGTCCTCTGTGTCAGCTACATACATGGGAATATTGGGTGCAAAATTTATATGTTTATGCAGAATTAATGTCTTTATGTACTAACAGATCTGAGATACCACAGATGGCATGTGCATGAAACTGTGCAATATCTTCTACCTACAGGATCTGAAACTGCTGAGACTTCTTCCAATGCTATTTTAAAATGGATATTTATCAAATTGGTGACTGTAGCAACAAAAAGAAAAGAGAAATTTTAAACAGGAAAAATCAGGAAGCAAAAGGTCAGACAAGAGGGATGCATCCTAAAACTTGAGGTACACAGAGCAAAAAATAGTTTTGGTAGGATCTGCATATTTTGTATTTCCACGTTTTTACAAAATATGTCGACTTTTCATCTGAGGTTGTCCTTGCATTCCACCAGTCCTTTCAGTAACATTGGTCAAGCTTAATCTATTTGGGCAAGGAAGTATACCAAAGACTGTTTAATGTGCCGGGACTTGCTGATGTAAGATCTTGCAACACCTCATTCCCTACAGTAATAGCAATGTCTTCAATTAGTAATACCATAAGTGTTCTAAATGTATCTCTGATATTTAGGGTGTTCAGCTCTGCTGTCAAAACAGTGCCTTTAAATAAGCAGCTTTGCCATGTAGACTGTTTCAGTTTTGTGGTCCGCTCGCTGAATAAATCTACTTGGTTATTTATTTTGTTTGTTTCTAAAATTTAAGGCCCCCAAAACCTTAAAGGTTCACCAAACTTGGCATTCTAAGACTCATTCACAAATAGTGTACATAGAATTAAATTTTATTTTATTTACCTTCTTTTCACTCCTTCAAGAGGCTAGCAGTGAACACAAGAATTGAATTAACATAAGGTTTTCTTTATTCATGCTTCACTTACAAGAGTGTTTATAACATTTAATCAAATAGGCAATAGGATTGTACATTACATAGGAATCACCATACAAAAAGAGTAACCATTTTAATTTTATCATGTGTGGTATAACAAAGCAATCTAGAAAGAATGGAATGCAATTAAAAGATTAATATAAAGAATGACCAGTGATCAGGAAACAAAGCTAAAAGGACAGTGTAAACATTGGTCTCCGACTTAAATGTATGGTGGTTAGGCAAACCATATTTCCACAGGGAATGGATATTCTGACTCATCCCAATTCCTTGGACTAACAAAAAAAAAGTTGTTTTGTTTTTTTTTTTTCAAGACAGCTGAGAAAGTACAAACAGGCTTTCTATAGAGAGAGACTGCCCAGAGAAGACCTACTGTGTCCTGTAGAAACCATAGAACTGTGGATTCCACAATCGTAACTTAATAGAAGTATATTACATATTATCTAATATGCCTGTTTGCTAATTTAAGAGATGGTATTTAAAAGACTTTGTATAACAAGAATGTGTCCTTTGTACAAAAAAAAAAAAAGGTGTAATTACCTTATAATTATGTAGGTTCAGCATAGGACTAGCGGATTTAGGAGATCCTGGATGTACTACTATTTATTATCACAGTCTGGTGATAGGACCATGTCTGTATCCCTGAGGTTTCAGTGTGTCTTCTATCTTACCTGTAAATTTGACAAGATAAAAAAGTTGTTTACTTACATGCACAAAGTCTACAAGGTAAAAATTGCCAAGGAAGCATTAAGTACTCAGTCTTCCTGCATTTACTTTGCTCTGTCTTCCATTCCCTTGGGACAATAGGTGGCAGCAAATCTGTATTTGGGCAGTCTTCTTTCTACATGCAGTGT
The DNA here is from genome assembly GCF_018691265.1 of Tyto alba. NCBI lineage: Eukaryota > Metazoa > Chordata > Aves > Strigiformes > Tytonidae > Tyto > Tyto alba. The sequence goes on from NW_024881280.1 coordinate 14,483,266, forward strand.
TTGTAAGAGGCACTACCTAGTTGGTATAAACTAAAAACCTGGGAGACAGTTTGAGTAGCAATTGGACTGTCTTGGAAGCCTTTTTTTTCAGAGGAAAAAAAAAAAACAAAAACAAAAACAAAAATGATGTTGTCAAATCAGGTAAATTGGCTGAAGGATAAGCATATGCATTTTAAAACTTCCTGAATTTAGCCTATGATTGAATGGATATATACATGTGTTTGCATATACGTCCATATAATACATATGACCTTTTTTTTTTTAAACATGCACTCAGATATTTTAAAACATTCATTATAAATTTATATAGCAAATAAACCTAATTTAACCACAGTCTCTGAAATTATAGAAACAATCTCATTTTTCTCTTGGTGGATTACAGTGGGTTGCCAATTTGAAGAAAATAAATGTTTCTTGGATAAGTGTAAGTAGCAGTAAAATCCATCTGTCAGAGCTGACAGAATGGTGAACTTGAGGGAAAAATATGGCCAAGTATTTAAGAATTTGCTTAAAATAGAATAGTTAGAGAGATGGTTAAAGTTCTCCTTTTCTATTCCACTATCTGATGAGACAGATGGGTCCCTTAGCATACAAGTGGTTGTATGCTGACAGTGTGTACCGGTGAGAGCTGGCTCAGGGAAGAATGGGGTCATCAGCTATCAGGGTAAACCCATAGATAACAGAACATTAAGTAATAATTGGAATAGAGTGTGGAGAATAGAGGCCTGGTAACAGACTTGGGAGCAGTCTGCCAACAGCAAAAATATCATAAATTAATATGATGATGCATGAAATTAAATTTGGTCAAAAACTGAAGCTCTGTAGCTGGGGGAGGTACTAATTTTTCTAGTAGCCCAGAAAGCATTTGGCAAGTTGACTGTTCTTAGCTGTGCCACAGTTAATTATGGGAAATACCAGCTGTTGCAAGGAGGAATTCTGAATGTGGCCTCTTGCTACAGCTCTGTATCACTTATGAAGCAATGAAAATCATTGGAGTAACCACATTATGGGTAAAATTCACTGCTACATAGGAATTTTCTCTTTAGCAGTAGCTGACCTAGAATAAACGTTTTGAAACAGAGGGGAAATAGATAAAAATAATTAATTCAAACTCACTGCAGAATGCAACTGGAGTCAAATTTTGAAGTATTGGGGTGGGCAACCAGTGAATAGGTAATTACAAAATGAAAAATAATTCCCCAAAAGCATTGAATTAGAAATGGTAGTTTCCTTTTTTTACTATGTATATTTGTGTTTTAATGCTGGTGTAATGCTACATAGTTTTATAGAAGCATGTATGGTTTTTATAGGTTATATGACAAGATTCCAATTTTTTTGCAATGTAAAGTCAGTAGCTACCCACAAAAACTGTAGCATTGTTATGTGACAGAAATCAGGAGAAAGGCTAAAAGCTGGCACTACAGGTTTGCTAGCATGATACAAATAATGTCCAATTACCTTAAAAATGCTGATTTTTACTTTTTCCTCTGCAGTCACCTGGAACTTTATATTTCCCACTTCATAATTGTGTAGGGTGGCCAGAGGTAACTGGACTAACTGTATGGAGCAATAAAGATGAGGTCAAAATTCAACTGATACATTGTATTCAGTTTACACTACAAAGCATAATATTTGTATTTCTGAGCTTACAGTTTTCTAAATATCAGAATGACTTACATAATGATGTAAGGGCCAACAAGAATAGTTTATCAAATGTGTAAAAATATACAGAAAAGCAATGATTCAGAAAGTCAGAAAACAAGTCTCTCTTTAGATACTTGATCTTAAAGATGGCACATCTGGGCTTCAGTATGTCCTAAAATATGCTGTCTTGTGTTTGAATATCTTAATACAGTTTCTATGTTATATGCAGTGCATAATTCCAAAAAGTGTAAGGTGTGTGTAACACTCTTTTTGCACAAATGCTGTCTTTTGATAGGATCTAATTTTTGAGATTTTGTGTCAATAAGAAAGATGAGATTATTTACACAATAATAACTGATTTGTACTTTGGATTATTGGCCATTTTACTAAGTATTTTACTTTACTATGCCTATTGAAACAGTGTGGCACCTAAATTATTGGGAACTATAAACTTTCAGAAAGTTTGAAAATCAGCCTATATTTAAGCAAACAGGCTTACAGATTCTGATCCTAGTGCCTCTTTTTAGTGTGGTCTTCTAAGATTAGGGAAACTGCAAAAAATTAAAAATAAATTACAAAACTGTAAGTGCAGTTGCTTGTATAATGCTAAGTTACCATATGTAGCAGCCAGGAATTGTGCTAGTATATGAATTTTCCACTAGAATGTGTCAAGATGGATGTGTCTGTGTGTATGAAAGAGGGTATATATTCTAGGGAATATAAAAAGAGATGTGTATATCCTATATTATGTCAGATACTACACTTCAGAGAACACACTGACTTTGTGGACTTCATTGGTTTTCTCGTTGCTAAATTAGGGGCTATCATGTAGAAAAAATGCTTATTACTGTTTTCGGGGACTAATAACCCGAGATGCAAACAGGAGGGAGGGTGCTGGGTGGTTGTAGTACAAGACATAGAGGTCTGCACTCTCCACTGTCAGGTTTTGCTCTTACCTCTCCCGCTAAATTTATGCCTGCTTGTAATTAAACCATTCCAAAATGAGATTGATACTATATTTGAAGCTACTGGGGCAAGGTTAAGTATCACTTCTGATTGAAAGACTCCGCTTTTTATGCATTTGGTGTAAGGGACTAATGTGGATTGATGCAGTGTCCACTAAGGCTGTGTTTAGCCAATGTCAAAAAAGTTAGTCTAATCAGTCTGTAGAGCTTCCTTAAATTAGTTTTATACTTCACAGCCACCTCTGAAAAATGTGCAAGTAACAAGCACATTCAGGAGAGCAAGTAAGAGTGAGTAAGAGTGCCTTGGCAGAGGAGGTGAAAACTCAAGAAACATACATACAGTGTGTGTCTGTGTATGGAGAAAAGACAAGTGGCTCACTTTTTCTGCTAGATCTGTTCCACAAAATTTACTTAAAAAAGCATTTTTGATAAGTGAAACCAAAGCATGTATCCATTTATGCCATTCTCTTTTGTTTTAAACAAACAAGAGAACTGTAAGTGCAAGTGTTGGTAGTGTTTACCAGAATTTCAAAACGATATAGAACTTTCTATATGCAGGGATTATATGCAGATGCATACAACTACTTCATTTCATTTAATTTAATTTCGTTTCATTTCATTTCACTTAAATGTTCCAGCAGAGTCTGCTTTGAAGGATGACTTCACTGAACGACTGACTAATTTGGATGTGGCAAACAGAGACGAAGATACCTGGGGCTTGGATTTCAGACTGGGGCACTCGAACACATTTTCTCATTCAATTGAGAAAGAGAAGATCAACAGAAATGTGATGCATTTGAGCCTGGAACTGAATGTGAGTAGGAATCTATTCATGCTATATTGGGTTTCAACAAGCATTTATTATATACAATTACATCTCTGGTATGCATTTATTTCTGGTATGTCTAAAACCATGTTCAAAAATATCTGACAAAGTGAAAAGTTTTGGACGGGATACAGTTTTGCAGACAGTTTGTGAGTCCATATGCCTGTGTACAGCTAAGCCTGAGAGCAACACATACAGAAAAATTTTAGAATTCTATAAATAGGTTAAGATACATGATGTGTCATTTCTAAAATCATGATGGGTGTTTTGTTTAAATGATCTGTTTTCCTGGAGATGGATTGCAGGAGCTAGCAACTAAGAGATGACAAGGATAAGAGTAAGTACCAGGAAGATTCAAGTCAGCAACCAGTGTGTGTGCGCATGTGTGGGAGTGTGTGCGCCTGTGCGCGTGTGCACAGCCCGGGACTGCTGGGAGCCATGCTGCCGCTTCTCATGGTTTTGAAGCAGCTGAACTGGCACTGGAGTCAGACTGGCCATGAATTTGACAGGAAAAGTTTCTAAACTTCCTGGGATATAAGACACTGCAGCTTCAGATGACAACCTGAGTTGATCACAGTGTGAGACACTTGTCAACACAGCCCAGCCTAATCTAGCTGGAAATACCCATGTGCTCCCAGAGTAAGCAGTAACCAGCCTATAGGTAGACATGTTTTGGCAGTAGTTTTCAAGCTGGAGGGAGAAGGGAACAGAATGTAGTAAAAGAGGAAATAAACATGGAAAGGGTGGAATGGTTAAAAGAAAATGTGTTAAACACTAGACTGCACAATAGCTTGTGGTAAGAAACACCGACACAAATTTGTGTAACAGTGACATCTATTGGTAGAAGTACCAGAATTGACTTAGAAGTACATTTAAAGTGCTTTTAATGATACTTACAGTAGTTATTCTCATGAGCTTGTTGTAGAATTGACTTCTTGTCCTAACCTTCTTTTCCTAAAATAATTAATTAGAATGGTGTTGTAGTGCTGTGAAGGTACAGGTTTATCCTTGTAATAAATTGTTGAGGTGAAAACAACTAACTGGACTGAAAAGAACTGTGGTGGTGGTGTTATCACTGCTACAATTATATGCTACAACGGGAAGAATCCAGTCCTGAAGATACTTTGTCTGCGTTTACAAAGTCCTTGTATAGAGCAGGAGGAGTTCTAAATTAGAAGCCATTTAAGAACAATAATTTGAGTAAAATAAGAGACATCTAAGATTAGTAAGCAGTTTTCTATTTTTCTTACTCTTTTTTAAGCAGCATTTTCTGCCTAAAAATCTAGTTAACTGCATTATGAAAAAGGGAATAATTTCAGTTTCTTGTAGTTAACAATGAAGAATATTTATTTCACTATTTCTAAGAGATTCAGAACCAAAACCTCAATTTCTATGAAGGAGGGGTACTTGGCATGGGCTGATGGGCTGTTAGTGACCCACAAGGACACTTTATCCTGCAGATCACTCCCTGTGACTCTCTTTCTTGAAAGTCTTTCAGAACAGAATTCTGGGCTGAATTACTTGCAGAGGCCTACCATCTCAAAGGCTGTTCTTCTGCTTCAAGATGAGGCCATGTCCAGTTGTGTGTCAAGGGACTGGAGGAGAAGCTGCCAAAAGAGCAGTGGTGAGAAGGCTGCTGCTGGTGCTGCCATCAGAATCCATTTGGATTGCAGCATTGATATAAGCAGCCTATAAGAAAGGTAATGGCCAAAAGTAGGCTGCATGAATTGCTCTGGTGACAGCAACCCATTCCCAGATATTGTCTTCCCTGTGCACTCCTCAGGCCATACAGCAAAACAACTGTGGTCAAAAAAATGTGCCTTTGTCTGAAGAGCAACTCTGAAACAAAGATGATGTTTCCAGGAAATAGCAGCTGAAATGTACCAATTGATTTACTCAGTCGCACTACTTCCACAGGTGTGATCTATGGCCCCTTCCTGCTGTTGGAAGAAAAAGTTTAGCCTGACTGATTAAAAAGTTAGGCACTACTGTTTTAAAATGTAGTTATATTCATAATAGTGACAGTGTGAAAAACAAAGCTTCTTATTGAATAGTTCTGATTTCTATGGCTTAGGAGCCTCCTTACATAAATATATAATATATTTGTATATGTGCATATATATTGATGTACTAGTGTTTGCTTATGGTGTTGAAAAGATGTTTCTACGTTTCAATTAGTTAGAAGGAGGCAGGTAAAGTAGACGAGGGTGAGAGTGAATGAACTCTGCTCTGACAGGAATTTCAAATGCACAATCTGTATCAGAAGCCTGAAAGAAAATCTTGCATGAGTTTTTAAATCTTAGTTGGAGCGTGCTGTGTTCTCATTCACAATCCAGCATAGAGAAGTTACAGAGATACAGAAGATAATGAAACAAAATAGAAATGCAACTCCACCCTACTCTTTATGCAACATTTAATCTCAGATAAAAAAACACATAAATGAGATGTGAAAATGCAGCTAAAATAACTATTAATAGCTAGTAATTACTTCAGAAATTCTGGTAAATTATTTGACATGACTGTGGATTTTATTTTATAAAGTTTTTGTTTAATCTTTAAACTATTATATCATACTGTAGATGGGGAGCAAAAGGCCTGTTGAAATTAAAAGAAGATGAAAAGAGAGCAACCTAGAAATGGAAAGCACAAAGGGAAAATATTAAAAATTCATCTCCATTCTTTGTTACACTAAGTGCCGGCCTTTGTACCTTAATGCACAAAGATCTTACTCAGTTTACTCACAGAGTTTACAGTGATCTTCTGTTCCCTGTCTTTGTTACTTGTTTGTCTGCTAGTTTTAACCAGAAGATCAGTCAATACATCTATTCTCAAAGTTCTGCCTCAGAACTAACATTGGTTTTTCATATGATGGGTTTTACAGGCTAACTGTTCCACACCTGTAATAATACAGTATGTATTCCTTCAAAATAGTAAACTGACTCTTAATATGCTTTCCGGTTTTATAACCATATAACTATTATGATCTTTTTTTGATTTCTCTAAAGTAGTGCATATCTCAATGTCAAGCAGAATTTTGATGAAGACGTTAAAGAGCACATTGCATTTCCACAGCCCCCTACACCAAATGTATCTGGTGTCCACTCATTCTGCTAACATCATGTAATGCTGAATTTTGATAAGAATTGTCTTATCTATGTTTCTGTTGCTGTGTCTAAACTTAATTACTTACATTTAAAGTGATTATGTTGGTGATACTCAGATCCTCAAACCTCAGGAAAATTGCTCACATAATGGTCTATAATGAGATAACAAGGCTGAGAGAAATTCCAGGATTTGCAGGTTTCCTTCCATCTTCTCTGCCTTTTCTATTTTAGAGCTTTTAGGGAGTTAAAATACTAAGTATAAAACCAGATAAACAGCGAGAGATAGACAGGAGAGCAGAAGAATGTTAAGATCTTTATCAGTCAGCACAGTAAGCACTGGGCTGGGGAAAGGGTAGAGGGCAGGACTGCATCAGCTGAGCTTCAGATCATTTCAAACCACCTGAGCCACAACCACAGCCTGCTGCTTCCTGGGGCTCTTCTGAAGCCTAACACAATTTGTGCGTACTTGATTCTATTATTATTTTCAAGAAATTATGCAAAATTTTCTTGCTTTAAGGCTCATCATGTTGAAAAAACAGTAGAAAGTTGGTTTTCTGTACAGTTTAGCCACTTGGCTATTTTGTAGAATGTGTCTTCAAGCCCTGGTCATGTTTCTCTAGTTTGCTATTACAGTGATCTGAAAAGACAGTCTGAATAGATATGGGGTCAGGAAGCCTTGAGCCCTGCCATATGATAGCGATAGAAAGCAGATTATTTTGGTCTGGTTTACTATCTGTTTTCTCAAAGCCAGTTTTAAAACCTGCTCCAGGGGAGCTCTCAGACGTCTCCAGAACAGGAGCAAGCTATAGGTGTGACCTCTGTCTGTGATGAAATGTAGGTCAGAAAGGGTGTGGATTATTAAATGTGCTTTAAACTGTAAGGAATGACTGTCCTTTTGTATAATACGTGCTTTGACTGCCCTGAAAGTTGCTATGACAGGTTTTAGGGGCTTTTCTGAGGCACCAGAGTTGTCGGTTTTATTAGGTAAAAAGACTTGTAACATTATCATGACTGATTTTTTCTAGAGATATTGAAGTTGTTTCTTCCTTCACATGCAGTATTACAGCCTGTCATGGTTTAAGCCCAGATGGCAACTAAGCCCCACACAGCCACTTGCTCACTCCCCACCGGTGGGATGGGACAGAGAATCAGAAGAGTAAAAATGAGAAAACTCATGGGTTGAGATAAAGATGATTTAATAGGTAAAGCAAAAGCCATGCACGCAAGCAAAGCAAAACAAGGGATTCATTCACCACTCCCCATGGGCAGGCAGGCGTTCAGCCACCCCCAGGACAGCTGGGCTCCATCACGTGTGTCGGTGACTTGGGAAGACAAACGCCGTCAGCCCAAATGTCCCCCCCTTCCTCCTTCTTCCCCAGCTGTATATGCTGAGCATGACGCCACATGGTCTGGGACATCCCTGTGGTGGGTTGGGGTCGGCTGTCCCAGCCGTGTCCCCTCCTGACTCCTTGTGCCCCCCCAGCCACTCGCTGCTGGGGTGGGGTGAGAAGTAGAAAAGGCCTTGGCTCTGTGTAAACACTGCTCAGCAGGAACTGAAACATCCTCTTGTTATCAACATTGTTTCCAGCACAAATTCAAATCACAGCCCCATGTTAGCTACTATGAAGAAAATTAACTCTATCCCAGCCAAAACCAGCACACGGCCCATTCAGAGAGACTTTCCTTATGAGATAGGTCTACCCAGCAATAAACCACTTCTGCCAACAAACTAGCTCTGTCTCCATCTCTCACATCACAATATGATGATCTCCTTCTTGTGTAAAAATATTAAGGGCACATACCAATGTATGTATTTTACCCAGAAACACTCTATTTGCTAAGTACAAACGTGTATTTCATTATCAGTTATCCAGTTCCTCAACAGGGGACTGACCACTGGGATGATCATATTGAACTGTGAGAAACAAAGTCCTTGCAAAGGTGTGATTTGGGGCTGGGGGTTTAGGGACTGCGTGGTGAATTTGAGAGCCTGGCAGGCTTCCAGTTTTTGGTCTTTTCTCCAGGGACAGATATAGAGATGAGTTCCTTTGTTCATCCTAATGCTCAAAAAGCTTGAAAGTTTCTTCTCACTTCCTAGAGTCCATTATCAAGAAAAGAGGTACATATAGAGCAGTGTAATTTTTCTGCAGGCCAGTGGAATTTCCTCTGGTTTTATAAGGTATATTTCTACTTCTGGAGTTTTAATTATTCAGTGTTCAATTCTGGGTTTTCTAGCATCTCAATACATTGCGTAACTTTGGCCTCACACTCAAAGCACCATCCTTTTCACCAGCAATTTGATTGTTGTATCATAAATTTTGTTGGGATATTGTTTAGGTGTGAAGCATGGTTTTCCTGCTTTTAAATCCACTTTTAAATAAAATTTTCATATATACTAATATACTATTTAAATCTCAAATAATTAGATAGTGGCTATTGTCAGTAAACTATGTACAATATTCATAGGACTATTACAGCCTGGTGACCCTACATTATTACAGAGAAGTTTTATTCTAAGTGTGGGTTGTCAATATAAACAGATAAATAAATATTTTGGCATAATCTGAATAAGTATGCTTAGTTTAAAAGGTACCATGAAGTTGTTCATCTAGGTATGTTTTTTGTTAGTGACCAACAAAACTGTTCTTGAAAAATATAATGTTTATCCATTGTAAGTTAACCAAACCCCGTATAAATAGGTACATAAATAAATAAGCAAGGCATAACCACAGAAATTATTAGGGCAATGAACAATTATTCCTGTGGTTGAACAGAAAAATAGATGTAAATTTAAATGTAGAAAACTTTTTTGGTTCAGTAGAGTCACTTTGCCCCGGTTATTTTGTCATAAAATGAAATTTAGAATTGCTGTAGATTTGCCTTCAGGAAATCTTGTTTTAAGGGAAATCACCAGTGCTGAGGTAGCTGCCTTTCACTTGTTTTATTAACCCTGGGATTATAGGAGTAGGTTGGCATAGGGTGTGATAAAGACTCTGTGTCTCTTTCCTTATGTAGAACTTCCTTTTGTGATATTAATCTATATTAAGCCTAGAAAACCACGGGAGCCATGGCCTGTCAGTCGTTTCTGTCCTTGGCACCTGATGATTAAGCATAGTGGAGGAGCAAGTCTGGAGCTTACTGCAGGGAATGGCAGGCGGGGAGGCAGAAGACATTGTTCTTTGTTAAATCACAGATAAAGATGGGAATGATTCCAGTGCCCTTTGTGTATAGGTGTGCATGCAACCCTGTAACTGAAAAGGTGTCTCCAAGCTTCATCTAAGCCCTTAGTATTGCAGTCTGATTTTCAGGAAACTTTGTTCCTGCAGGAGATACCAATGACTTTTGCTGTTGACTTAATGATCTTTCATTATATGTTGAAAAGGTAAACACAAACTTTTTGTATGGTCTACATTTTCAAACATTAAACCAAAAGGTAAATGTGTTGGAATACTTTGTTGTTGTTTGTTGTCTGTAATATTCAGCTTTTCAGTAAATGTTTTTGAGTAATTTGACACAGTGGTGTGATCTGCAGCTGATTTCCCCGGGAAGGACAGTTTTCCCTGTGTTGCTTGTTTAAGATTACTCATCACAGCTAAATGGCTGACTGTAGAATGACCCTGGAACTTGGGTTAAAAAAAAAAAAAAGAAAAAAAAGTATCTTTGCGTTTCTAAGGTACCACTGGAAATTTGAGTAAACTAACTTCTTAAAGGCCAGGAACTAAGAAAAATATAAATCCCTGCAGATTTGAAGACTTCGTAGTTCCAAAAGTAAGGAAGAAAAATGAAGACTTTTGACTGGAACCCGACCTAAATGTTACTGACTTTCTGAATATCAAAGGTGCTTAAGAATATTTTGTACTTTCTTTATATATATGGTATAAAAAAACCAACCAAACAACCAAACTACTATCCCACACAGCTTCTGTTAATATTGAGTTCTACAGCTTTGAAGATTTCCTGCAGGTGGGTTTGCCGGTATTAAGTAAAACAGCTCTCACACCTGCAGCCTTACCGGGGCGGTACGTGTAGATGAAAGCTATCAAAAACTCTGCCGGCAGAGATTGCTCTGCTGTGGAACAGCCCAAGCCCGGGTGCAGCGCGGAGGGACAGCCTGCCTGCCTGGTGCGGGTGTGCCGGAGTGCGGGGTGCCGCGCCGCGCCGTGCCGTGCCGTGCCGCGCCGGACCGGGCGCGCCGGCCGCCCGCGGGCGGAACCTGCGCGCAGGGCGCGGGCAGCTCTCTGCGGGGCTAGGGCAGCAGTAACATGAAACCAGTCTTGTTGGTTTTTGTGCATGGCCCTGCAGGCTGAAATCTGCATTCCAGATGAAACCTGCAGCAAATCGGAAGAGAGCCGCCTTTTTTTTTTTTTTTTTTTTTTTTTTTTTCTTCCCCCTCACTTCTTTCTTCGAGGGCGCTCTCCCAAGTTGGCTGTGGCCGGCCGGGGGCCGGGGTGGCTGCGCTGGGGGTTTCCACTCGGGATTTGGGGGCGGTGATGGGTTTGCGGCGGGAGCGCTGGCGGGGGGCGGAGGTGCCGTGCCAGGGCTCCGGCCGCTCGCGGCCCGCGCGCCGGCACGCGGAAGTGGCAGAGCGCGAGCGCGCCCGGCCCCGCGCGGGAGGCGGCCGCCCGTCGGCGTAGGCGCCCGCGCGCGCCGGGAGGGGCGCGCGGCCCGCGGGGTCCCCGCCGCGGTCTCCGGGCGGGCGGGGCGGCAGCGGCTCTGTCGCGACAGCGAGCCCCCGCTGCAGAGGAGCGAGCTGCCGACGCTGCTGGGAACTTTTTTGGTTGGTCGGTCGGTTGTGTGGGGTTTGTTTGTTTGAGTTTTGTTTTTTGGTGTTTTGTTTTTTTTTTTTTGTTTTGTTTTGTTGGGTTTTTTGTTTGTTTTGTTTTGTTTGGTTGTGGTTTTTGTTGTTTGTGTTTTGGGTTTTTTTTTGTTTTTGTTTTTGTTTTTTTTTTTTCTCTCACGGTGGGTCTTTGTGGCGCTCCCGAGGTGGAGTCTGCAGATCCGAGGGACACCTGGGCTGGAAGCGGAGGGAGGGGCAGGGTGACCTGGGGGGAGGCTGGCAGCCCTCGCAGGGCCTGTCCCGGCTTCTGTCTGCTCGCCAAGTGCGGGTAGGAAATGCTCGTCTAGCAGCCAGGAGCGCTGCTGGAAGCAAACCCACTCTGCACTGCATGCAACATGGAAGGAGAAAGTGCAGTGCCCGGTTGTCGTGAGCTTGCAGACCTGGAGAGCACAGCAGAAAACGAACCTGATCCTTTCACTACATTTTCTGTGAAAAAACTTTTTGGATTTACAGCTAAATCTGAATCCACTGCTTCCAAAGAAGAAACAGTGCTTAAAGCATTTCAACCTTTGTACACCAATAGAAATACTCATGCTGACACCTGGCATGAGAGGAATGATAATGATTGTAATGATGACTTGGAAAATCAGCGTGGCAGGAATAGTCCCAGTGGCCAAGCTGACCCAATGTCTGGCAGGCAAACTGACCTGGAACCGGAGTTAGCTGAGCAAAATGAATTACTTCACCATTTAAGGTTTGTACAGACTTCTTTGTCTGAATCCGACGATGATGGCAAGGACGCGATTCTTGTACAAGGTACTTTGGTTCATACAACAAGTGATACAGAATCGGACACGGAGAGTAAGGACCTAGACACCGATGAAAACAATACAAGCGAATCTGGGCTAAATAATGCTGCTTTGTCTGCTGGGGCTTTGGACGATAACAAGCAAAATAAGGAAGAGCCAGAATCAGAAGGGCACAGCAACAGTGATGACACTATGGATACAGATGACATTGAGTTACACCCACCAATTTCTAAGCAGCTCCCAAAAGAGCTGGATGGTATTCTGGAGCATGACTCCAATCAAAAAGACAAAATATTAATGGATGAGCAGTTCAGTCACTTGCTTGCTACAGGGGAATGCCCTCGAGAACTTCCAGATGAAGAACAAAGACCTTCAGCTGATAATACATCGCCACAAAAAACAGCCCTGGCTGAGAAGACTTTCCAGCTGCCCGCTTTCTTTAGTGGACTACGTGTGAGGAAAAAGGGACTAACCACAGAGGATGGGGAAACTGTTACAGAAATTAAACCAAGGGAGAATGATTTAGCTCTGCTTAAATTACGACAGCCTGTTAAGAAATCCAGTATTACATCAGGTTTGACCACTAAAAAAAAATCAACTGAACCTAAAACAAGTCCTACTTTCCTGGAACAGCTCTCACACTTGTTAAACATAGACGTCTCTAAGAATGAAGATAGAACCGAGGACTCTGGTGAGGGATCTGGGGAGACCGAGGACAGTGATGAAGCTCAAGAGAACAAAGCCTCTGGCAAAACAGAACCACGATTTCCCTCTGAGGAAATAAAATCAAGCCCTGCGGAATCTGCACTGGACGTCTTCAAAGCTTTATTTACACGGCCTCCCAAAAAAGAAACAACTGCGGATACTTCAGAGCTGGAAGCCATAAAACGCAAAATGAGAAATGAGAAAGAGTCTTTGAAAGCTGTATTTGAAAGGTCAAAATCAAAACCTGGGGATGGAGCATCAGACAAATCTGTAGGTTGAATTACTTTTTCTTCCTAAGATCTGGAAGTAGATGGATAAAAAATAATTTATTGTTTAAAAATTATTGGTGGGGACTTAAAGCCAAAATGTTAGAATTGACCTCTTCTCTTGGCAATCTCAAATTTTGGATTCCCAACTGAAGTAACTGTGGGGCTAATTTGTCAAGATTCTCCATCGTCAGCTGTAGTAGAATTCAGTGGGAACTGGTGATAGTCACAGCTTTTCAATTAGAAGTGAGAACTCAAAGATTGGTTTCTGATTTTAAAAGATCACTACAAAACAGTTGCCCATAGGTTAAGTATGGCTTTAAATAGGTTTGGCGCTGCAAATATTTACTGTAGGAGTATTTAATAATTTGTCAATCTCACTCTGTTTTTCTTTCATTGAGTTTTTTATTTTTAAAAGTAATATTTCATTTTTACCTTTAGGAATAATTCTATGATAAGAGCTGATACACGAAGTCATGGATGATTTTCAACTCAATTTATCCAAGACATAGACTTTAAAGTAATTTTTTTCTTATTTGCATGCAAAGATTTGGCTTTGCAAATATTGATAAGTATTTAAGCTTATCCAAGTATAATTTAGGGATTCCCATTAGATGGCTAAAATTATGGATTACTGTAAGCATTTGGAAGCTTAATATTCCTAGGCATATGGAGATTTAGTTAGTATATTTTTAAGGAATGAAAAAAAAAAAAGAAATCTATGCTAAGTTTTCTTAGAAGCTTAACGATAAATGAATTTGAGTGTGATTTGAACTCTTTAATTAAATGAGTAACCCTTGGGTTGTGGTTCCCAACCCAAAATTCTTATGGCTACATCTTTGGCAGATATAACCAGTCCAGAAGATTGTTCTTGTTGGCTAGAGGGACCATTATTGGAATTATTAATTTTGCAGGGTTTAACCCTAAACCTGAAGCTACTCAAGTTAATTTGCTGTGTTGGTTGTACTCTCTTTCAAATTTTTCTTCTTATATAAAATTAAAAACTTTTAAAAATCTTGACTGACACCTGGGTAGACTGATAATACCTGTTTGCAGTAAATTACCCATGGGGAGGAGTAGCTAGGTCCTCGCTGGCGGTGGCAGGCTCAGCAGCTGCGGACTGTGTGTGCCCTGGGCTGGGCTGGCGTGAGCCCCTCCGGGAAGCTGCCATCCACAGCGGGATGGAGCGCAGGGGTGGCCAGGACTGGCCTTTATAGACCTCTGCTCCATGTCCGGTCGAGTACAAATGTAACTTTTTTTTCTCAGGGCAAAGCCAGAGTAAAAAGGTCTTGCCCCTCCTCTTCCCTTGCTCATGCGGGCCATTTATGGAGCCACTTTCACCCGGGGTTTTGCTGTTGCTGTAGTTGTGTCTATGCGATTACTCGTAGTAGCCTGTTATAAATCAGACTTCAGGAATGTTAGGGATGTAAAAAACCAAACAGAACGTAAACCTCTAAAAGAATGCTTGTTTAGTCTGTTGGTGGTGGTGGTGTTTTTTTTTTTTTTTTTGTTTGTTTGGTTGTTTTTTTTTTTTCTGCCCTGTAAAGGGTTATTTTAGCATTCCAGTTGACAGTGCAGTCCCATTAACAGCTGCAGCAGCACTTTGATGTGGCAGTGTTACGTGGTATGTGGACTGAGTAAGCTGCCGGGGGTGGGGCAGGAATTTCATAAACTAGCTCTGCTTCCAGAAAATTGTATCGTCAAATGATGTCTTAGGCGAATTGCACTAGTGTTTACTTGTAAGAGAAGCACAGATGGGTCCTTTCACTCTGGAAAAAAAGACACAGGGAAAAATCCTACTGTTCTTGACCACCTCAGTGATTCACCAGAGGATAGAAAGCTTTTTACACCAATGTGAAGTTTCACCAAGTCCTTGTATGTCACATGCATTATGTTATTTTCCTCCTCAAATTTATTTTTCTACACTGGTTTCATTGTATCTCTTCCAACCAACTGAGCACTGTTTCAATCAGCAGAATGAGGCAGATAACTATTCTGGACTACACATGTAGAGCTGAGCATGGCAGTTGCTGTTTCGGGATCCAATGATACTGCAGACTTTAATTTTTTTTCTTGCGTAATTTTAACAGCCTGACCTGAGTCCCTCAGAGCAAGATGACAAGACTCCAGGGAGACTCCAGACTGTCTGGCCGCCACCAAAAGCAAAGCACGAAGAAGTAAAAGTAGGATTAAAGTACACAGAAGCAGGTAAAACAAAGAGGTGAAGCATTTGCAGAAATTGGTTTTTGACATTTTTAATCTTGTTTAATACAGAGATGGTGATAAGTCACAGTGTTACCTTATCTGGAAAAACAGACCTTATGTTTTGGATGTGTTGTTTAATGGTATTTGTTAAGCATTTGATTTTTAAAAGTGAATGGCTAAACCTGTGTTGAAATCTAAATGCTTGCCTGTACAAATTCACGAGGAAAGAAGTGGGCTTTTTGATAAGCTAGGTTATCCATTTCTAATGGGATTCTGTTCAAATGAGCAACAGGGTATTGAATGAATGGAAACCTGAATGCCTTTTCCATTGCCTTCAGTGGCCTGCCAGACTCTAGACTGGCTGCAGATTTTCTTCAGGTAGTGTCCAGAATAAAAGTAATGAATACCATTATTACAGCTTGTCTGTAAACAGAGGAATACTCATATCCGCTCAGATCACTTTTATAGCTAGCCATGTATAGTGTCCTATACAAATGTATGAGAGGGTATGTCTGAAGTGCAATGATAACTAGCTATCAGATAAGCTTTCAATAAAAAAATATTTCTTAATATTTTGTTATTTAGTTAAATACTTACATAACATATTTACAAGGGGAAAAGTGATTATTGTAGCCACTGCAACTCTGTTTCAAATTTGTCTTCTTAAATATAAAACAGGAAGTCCTTGTTACTCAGAAATCAGTCATAAACTGTGGAATTGTCTGACATATTGAAACAAAAGGCACTAGACCATCTGTTCTTTAGGTACCTGGAGGTTTTAGAAAATACCAGCTAGAATGGATTAAGTGGAATTACAACCCAAGCTTTTATACTACCTTGCTGTGAGAAATTGTACAGGGTAGTGCTGTATGGTTCTTTCCAATTCTGGTGGATATCCATTTGGCCGTTTACGAGAAAGAATAAATAGGAGTACTGAATCTACTGCTTTGCATTACTTTGTATTACTTCTTTCTCTCTCTTTCCTCAGTTTTCTCTGCCTTAATCTTCCTTTTTTGTAAAGTAGGCAGGATGCTGGAATTTTCAGAAAACTTGGTTTTGACAGGAACAACATGATTCAAATATAGACAGAACTGAACTTGCAGTGCATCTGATTGGTTTGAGGTGTGGGAATCTAGTGATAGATGACCAGGACATATTCAGCTGTTGACAAGGAATGCTCCAGGCTCTCTCTCTTACTCTTAGATTCTTATTATAGGCTATATGCTTGCTGCATTTAATTCTACCCAAATAAGTAATTTTTTTTTCTTAATGACTGTAATCATCTGTGGCAAAAACATATGCTGAAATAAAGAAAGGAAAGGAAACTGAATTAAAAAAAGCTCCAGATTCTACTACTTGTAGAGAAATTAGGTCATGCTTCTGTGAAATTTGAGTAGGAAGGGCAGACTGGCTTAGAGCCCATGTAAATTGTTACTCTTTTGTTATTGTGATATTTTGGGTGGTAGTGTCATCAACATGCTAATAGTTAGTTTGCTAAGTCAGATTTTTATACAGACCAGATTCTGCAGTTCATTAGTCACTCCAGTGTCTGGCAGAGAGAGGGATTTGAATGAAAACAAACTGCTGGTGATTCATCTAGGATGATACAGAAGTGGTGCTTTTAAAAGTAATAGGCAAAGACTATATTTGCAACACATGTTGAGAGCAGTAGAGTTCTAGGTGTACCTCAGTGATTAGCAGGTTTGTGTTTCTTTCAGCTGTTCCTAGATGCCCAGAAAACAGTTGTGGCAGCAAGAACACTGCAATCAGTTGTGAGTTGCATATGATGGATCAGTTATATCTGCTTTTTTGAGTATTGGGGTGACTGTTTTAAAGCACTATGCACAGGAATGAATTTTTGCAGTCTCCTGCAACTGAAGGAAGGTATTGTTCATGAGCAGTGCCGGTATAATTAATAAAACCAGAGTTTGTATTCAATGTTGGCCTTACTGCTGAAGGGCCAGGTTTGTAGGTTTTTTTTTAAATGAATATGAAAGCAGCTATGCAGCATTACTTCTAAAGTCAGTATTTTCTCTCTGACAATTGTTGTTACCTTCAAAGCATATGTGTGTACTGGAGTTTCCCCTCATGCCCCTTCCCATCCAAAATTCCCTCCCAGACACCGGTATCTTAGGAACTTCTTGTCCACAAAGGAGGCTTCTTAAAAATATGATATAAAGCAGGTTAATGATCACTATTAAACTGGCTGGTCTCAACCATTTTCAACCTGAAACACTATTTATTACTGCAGTGTCTTGTCCCAACAGCTAAGATCAAATGAAAAATTCTTGATTTCAGAATAAAGTTCAAAAATCGTGTGTGGCAGGGATGTTTGTGATTCCAGTCTTCCTCCACTGATGTTCCTGAATAGGTGATAATCTGTAACAAAAAATGCTCAAGTAATCTGTTTTAAATTTCAGTCAACGATTTATGTGAGTGTTATTTACCAAAACAATAGGAATCCATATACAAACAATAATAACAGACTGAATTATTATCTAAATAATCATTTAGCACAGCTTTATTTTAGGTTTAAATGAAATACACCTGTCACAAGTGTGATCACATCCAAGGACAAATATGTGGACATAAGCCTTTGTACTTCTGAAAGGGTGCAAGAATATGTACTTATTTTGAGGTAGCACAGATTTTTTTCATTTATCACAAGAAATTAGTATTTAAAGTAACACTGACAATTCGAAAATTGAAATACTGTAATCTCTCTTAGAATTCTGCACAAAGTCTTTGATGTACTTTGTTCATCACTATGCACTACGGCAGCTATGACATGAAGGTAGGGATATTGAGGGAGAGGGTTCCCAGCTTTTTGATCTTTTCCCACATCCTTGCCATGTTTTTCCTCACTGTTCTTGTTGCCTAGTGGAAGCAAGAAATTCAGGCTTCATTTGGCCTACGCAGCAGACATCACAGTGACTCATAGCAGCTTGGAGAAGTAGCTAACTCCCTCCTGAGGCTTGTAGTCTGGCTTGATGTGTGGGAAACAAACTGAAAAGCAAATGGACATAACAAGTAACACGTGTGTGGGGCTGACTAGGCCTGTTAGCAGTATTAGAAGTGAAAGAAGTTAATGAGCAAATATAGCTCTGCAACAGGTTTGTTTTCATGCCTTTGATAACATCTTCTGTAGTCATAGTATTGTCACCCCCAACACCTGCATCTTGAGTTGTAAATTTTGAATTAAAAGGATGAAATAATGATATTTTGGCATATTTTATGCTTTCTTAATCCTTTAATTCCTCTGTTTCCATAAAGCAAGTGACTGTGTTGTCAACTGACTCTCTAATTAGCACAAGCTGCTTACATGGTTCTCTAGAGAAACTGGAACTTCTTTGAAGTGTGTCAGTCTGAAATAGCTGACGTCCAAAAAGTCTGTAGTACATTACACCAAAGACTAGAAAAAGGGTATTTTAATTTAGAGCTACAAGTTTATTCCATGGAAATCTTTACCATGTAATCAAAGACATTTCTGTGCATATTTCTATGTACAGTCCTAAAGTTCTGTTCTCATGTTTTCATTAAAAGTTCCTTTTTCCTCTATAATTCTTCAAGAGATTTCTCCCATTTTTAAAGAATTACATCTGATAGAAGGGTAGACATGACAGCTGTTACATATGGTGAAAATACCTAGCCAGGTAGAGGAGACAAATTCATATCTATACTGAGCAAATGCATCTGTGATATCAGATCACATAGAACCCCTATACAATGAGTGTGTCAGCTGCTGTGTATGACCTGATCAGCACTTGCAGCCTCTCACATCCAAGAGGAGGAGTTTAGACATGAGTTCTGCTGCTGATAAAACTATTTATGTTTGAAGAATAGTCTTCCCAGTAACGTAGTATAAAGATACAGATCCTGTGATTCCTATTAAAAATGTATTTTTAGCCATTAGGATCAAAATAGTTCGCACATAAAATGGAGAGAGTTTAGTCTTTTGCTTAAGCAAAACAGAAATTAGAAAACTGATGAGAGAGAAGTATTTGACATTCCTGCTGAAGAAAATGTTAAAAAAAGAAAAAGTCAAGTTGAAACATTGATCCATTTAGGGCTTTTTTTCATTACATGTTCTTTTGTTAATTCAAATGCCCCCTGTTCTCTAATAGTTTGTCAATTCATCATCCTTAAATCTGCAACGAGGTAATGCTGTCTCTATGGTGCCACAATTTCTGTAATAAGTCTCTGATGGTGTAAGTACAGTTTTCAGGGTAAATTAAGAAAAATCAGGAGGTGACTGAGAAAGCTCTTCTTAAACAAAAAGTGTCTAAATAAATGATGAATGAAATATAAAATAATGGCAGAGGTTTGTTGCCAAGTCTCAAATGTCTTAAAGCCTTGGTCCCCTATGCTCTGGCTTCCCAGCAAGAAAATCACTTTATGGTCATGATGTAAATGGAGAGAATAACCAGTTTATGTGAGAAAAAGAGAGGCATAATGGTCTGAACAAAGAGATGAGGGATAAGAACATGGTATCTTATCTTTCTATAACATAGACTTCCTTTGTGGCCTTGAACAATATGTGTTGTGTTTCTAAAAGAGACATAATGCTTGATGTTAGTATTCTGAAGGAATTTCTAGTAACAGGGGCTGCTAAGAGTAGGTTTCATCTTAAAATAAATAAAAAAGACATTTTTGTAGTAAGTTCAGTTTATTTGGTTTCAGTGTGGTATTTGAGGTTTAGTTCTGGGATTCTATTACAAATTTTATTGTATTAGATAAAGGAGGAAAACATCAAGCAGGATATTGTTCATTTGTTGAAGATAATGTTTTTGTGATTTAATGGTCACTGACCAATTTGATGTGACCTCAGTGTGCAGGTGGGCTACATAAAGGTTTTATAAATTATTTGACTACATCTTACTGCATTTATTGTGCAGCATGACAGGCATATTTGGCCATGTTATGTCAGTGTTTCATATTCCTACAAATACACTAGCTTGTTATTGAGAACCTGAGTTTTTAATTACAAGTCAGAGTGTTGTAGCCCTATCACATTCCTCTAGAGTAACGACAACATTTTCTTCTCTTACTTATGCCATCTAAAGCTATAATTTTATGGATTTGGAAGGTATTTGGCATAGTGGTGCTTGGAAATCTCTACAATCTCAAATGAGTAAGGTGTACATGTGCTGATTAGTGTAGCAGCCACTTTTCCAGATACGTTGCAGCCCTGTCTGCTAAGATTTACTTTGAAAATATTAAAAAAACCCCAACACTCAAAACCAAGCAAGCAGCAGAAACTTCCTTTGCTTTTCTCTCCCCACCTCAGCTGATACTGTCATTCGTGCTGTGCCTCTTGAGATGGGAACAAAAAGGTAGGCATCTGTTAATGCTGAAGGTTTGTTGTTAATGTGCTTGTGTTCTACTTCCAGCCCTTTTGCTACCTTCTGGAATTGACTTCATGAAGGTTGTGAGACCTTTCCAAGCTTCAGTTTACTTATCCGTAAAGTTGGGATAACAATCCTGACCTATTTTTCAAGCCAAATTAAATTCCTCTTCTGTTTATAGACTATTAGTATTAGAGATGCAAGTTGTAAAAGGATACTGACTTCCTAAACTTAAATCTGCGAAAAGCTAGCACAGTATGATAACTGTGCCTAGGGCTGTGTGCTAAAATGTTCATGCCTTCCTATACACTGAGGATTATATCATTACAAGGTGAGAGGGAAGAAGATTTATGCTTCACTTTTGAATATAAACCCCTGCTTTATTTGCATTATGCATACCGTCTATAGAAATGTAGTAATTTTAGGAAACCTATTGCTTTTGAGTCTGGATGCATCTGTTGAAGCAGATGCCTGACAAGGACATGTTTTACAGTGTACAAAGCCATATCTGGATGCTTACATCTGTGTAGCCATAGATACCAGTGTACTTAAGCATTCACATACAGAACAGCTTTGGTCTATTCAGAGTAGAAACTTGATTTTTAAACTACATTTTTCCTACTGAAAAGATGAATCTGTTGTCTGAATATAATGAAGGCAAGTTCTGTGAATTGTTCCTTTTACTGTAGTTTTTATTTTGAAATATAAGTACCACTGGGTCCTACCGACATGATGTTTCCAAGGCCCAAAATGGTCACAGGGTTTTGCCAGATGTTATATAATCGAAACACAGTGAAAGATCAATTGTGTACAGCACAAGAATGACTTCGTATTTTATTTCCATGGTTTTATTTCAAACAATATGAGGCCCTTTGTGTTACAGAAATGCCTCTGAATTTTACTGAATTCACTTTCCTGTTCTCCAGTCTCACTGTTCACGTGATCTGAATTTCTGTTTGGCCCAGCATTTGAACATGAAAGATTTAGATAGCTGTCTGAAAATTTGTGCCTGGATTTAGAATTGGATCCTTGTTGGTTTTTTTCAGTTAAATTTGATATCATCCCTGCCAAGTTTGTTCCCTCTGCTATGGCACAGTCATACACTCTTCTGTGTAAAAAAACCTGACTCTATTTATTGTACGTTTCTTAGTTTTGTATATATCCATGTGTTAAGTTTGTCAACAGTTCTAAACTTGAGAATTGCTGAGAATATACTGGGGAAGTGATGTGTCTATGTGTGTGGAAATGCAGTGTGCCTATACTCCCCCACATGCCCACCCACATTTGAATAAATATACGCTTATACTACATATATAGTATGCATGCATTCTCCATGTATTCCTACTATATATAGTATACAGTGATTGCAAAGGTGTCATAGATCTAGAATAAGTGCTCTGTGTTTTAAATTTGTGCTAGGTGAAGTAGAAAGTCTGTAACTCATCAAAGAAATTCTGTAATAAATTTGTTCCTCGTGTTTGCTGATAAAGTGTTATTTGTTTACTATATTGTATTAGTGAATGTGATCTTGTAATAGATTGGTCTTGTAAATATGAATTAGGGAGCTTATTGAGAAAGAAATCGTGTTGACTGTCCCCAGCAGCAGTACCTCTAATGGTGCCTTCCTGGGAGGGTGAAAACCACAAGTGAAACTGTTCATTTCTGCTGTCAGGTAAATGAACTGTAGCAGTAACCTCTCACAGGAGAGGAGCAATCAGGCAGATAAGTTACTCAGGTGACTGCTTCTGAATAGTGCTTTATACTGCTTTGCAGTCAGTGAGAGAGCTATCTTCTTCATTTCCATAACAGAGAAACGAGGGGTTGCTGTTTTTTCCTTCAGGAGGCTGCTTTTCTGTGGGTATCATTCTGTTGGTCTCAGGGAATTCAATGAATGTTGTGAACTCTTACATCATCTATATTCAATATCCAGACACTGTTCACATACTGGACTATTGGCTTGTTTAGGACTCTGTTCTCCGCATGTCCCTCTCCATCTGTCTCCCTTCCTCACATCTTCCATATTTTCACTGTATCAGAATCTTCAAGAGCTGAAAATCATTGCAACTTTAGGCTTGGAGGGTTCTTTCTTCCCTTAAAAGTCTTATTTATTTTTTTTTAAGTTAAAGTGAAGCATGTCTGCTCATTTGTCTGGGGAATTGACATCCTTATTGGTAGTGAATTATGGGGCTGTAAAAGAGTTCAGGTTCAATGGGGTTTAGAGAAGAGAGGACAGATAGGAGTAAATGGAATGGGGTGAGGGAAGAAGGAATAGAATAAGGTATCAAAACTGCATTCAGTATTGTTTTAGCCAATCCCCTGTCCCTAAGAAACAGGTAATTCTAGAATTTCTTTACTCACGGATCAATTTTAATTTCCTGGTTCTAAAAGGATGCTTAAATGCAAAACTTGTTGAAATTAGTGTTCAGAAAGTTTAAGGAAGTCTGTCTGTCAACTTTTTACAAACCTAAGCTTCGGGTTTTCACTGACCAATTATCTTGTAAAAAATGTGTAAGCCACAATTTGTCTACTTAAAATGCTGCATTCATGTAGCTTTTCGAATAAAAGTCTGTAGTTCTTCCAGTGTTATTTATTCAGTGTGAAAGTTATGCTTCATAAACACCACTCCAAGACTGAACGAATAACATGTTTTCGAAGTTGCTCATGACTGTTTACTGGAAGAAAAGCCTGAACATTTGTAGCTTTTTAGGACCGTAGCCTGAAAAAGCCCGGAAGGTTGCATCAGTGCGTCCGTAAAAATAAATGGATAAATAATAAAAAAGGTGCAGCTGTGGTGAGTAGATTCCCTTCTGACACCTAGTGGTTAAAGGGGAAAACTACATGGGGAAATAATGGAAGAGGAAACAAAGACTGTAGTAAAAGGGAATATTGACAATTATGGGACCGAGGGTTACCAAGGAGGGAGAAAAGATTAAAATCCCCTCACTATTATGAAATTTAATGAATCCGCTCAATTAAAAGTTAATGATTTTCTTTATGCTACAGGGTGTGGTACATTTCAAGAGAGGTAGATTGCACTCAAGTTTCCCAGCTTTTGTTTTTAATTACTTTTAAATTGTGTTAACATTGCTGTATGTGTTTCCACATACTGAGTTTAATAGGTAAGATTTTTTACAGAAATGAATGTACTGACAAGAAGTGGTTCTATAAGTCATTTTATCTTCAAAGCTTCTACTTTCTACTTGAAGATTTGAAATCATGGCAAAGAAGCTTCCTAAATTGCTTATGTAAAGTTTGAGGAGTAACTCATCTATTTGAAATGTGAGTTATGGAGATTTCTGTGGGAAAGGCTTACATATAAGATTTTCATTAAAGTTATCCAAGTAGGTTAAGTTGTTTTATTATCAAAGAAAAAAAGGTAATTTTTACACAGCACAGTTTTGAACACAAATAGAATAATACTGAATAATATTTGAGTATGTATACTTGCTTTTTGCAACAGCTTTGGAGTTTTGTTTAGAAAATTGCCATTTGAAATATTATGACGCACTGTATCCAGTATTCCCAAAGCTGTAGGTTAAATTTTCAGGTTGCCAGTTTTACCAGTAAATGCTTGTACCTTTTCTTTTAGATATAGTGATAAACAGTGCAGCTCGCTCAGTGTCACGACAAAGATTTACATGACCATGTATTGTGTATATTTGCAAATGTTCTTGCTGCTCTGTGTTTGGATAATTTCTGTGAGTATGCAACTGAACATATGTTAAGCATTTTCACAAATTACATAGGTTGTCCAAAACATCCAGATTTTATTTCATGTTTGGTTTTCTATGCATCAAGGAGAAACATGCATACTATAGTGTGTATTTTCTTTGCCAAACAGTGAAGCATGCCTCATACTTTACTAATAATTAGTAATATCTTACATGCTTTATTTCTACTACCTGATGTCATATGTCATACATTGGCCACTGTTATTGCACAGTCTATCATTTTTTTTTTTGAAAATGCATGTTTTAGAAACAACTTAAAAAACAAACCAAGGAATTCCTGAAAGCATTCCCACCCCAAACTTGTGGCTTCTAATCAGATTGTATGGAATGAATCTGTCAGAAGAGGCTAAGCTTTCTGATCTAACAGCATTGCTCTCCTTGCCTTACCAAGAAACACAAAAAGACGATAATGCGTGAGCAGCATTGTTATTTCCAACTGAAAATCCTGAGGAATGAGTAAATTATTTAGTCATTCTACAGTGTGTAATATTCAGTTCTGTGTATGTATACCGAGCTGAGAGCTTTGCAGAGATATTTGCAAGTTTGTTTTCATATTAAGTGTTACTGCACGTGGCCTATGGTTAACTAAGGAATGTCCATGGGAATTTTTACATGGTAGAAACTTATTTGAATACTTGCTATTTGATTTTGATTTGATTTCGTAAACAGTGCTAATATATAGAAATATCTAGGAACGCTCAAAAAATGAAGCCATGCATAAACAATTGGTATTTTTTTGCAAGACAAAATGATATAAATGGGAGCGAAAATGCTGATGGAGGTATATGTTTGCAGTAGTCATTAAAAAAAGCAGAGTTTGGCAGACACCCTGCTAGGATATTTATTTAATGAGTGTAAAAATATAAATTCCCTGTGTGAACTTTAAATACAATATTACTTATGCTTTTGTCTCTAGCTCACCTAAAACTTTACAAGGAGGGACCACCAGGTGGGTGGAACAGTGTAATGTTGTCCGTCTGTGTCTAGTCTTCGGTCTCTCTTGTTATTGTAAAGACAGTATTTACTTTTCCTTGATGGAATAAAAATGGTAAAGACGGAGTCTGCTCTACCTATCACCGTTTAGAACTAAAAATTTATTATAGATGAGGAACTGTTTTTAGAATTCTAGCTTATGATACTTCAGTTTCAATGGCTGCCATCTCACTAAAGTGAGTTGAACTTGGGTTAATTTCTTTGACTTTCACATCCATACCACAATGCTGTGAAATTTTGCAAAGTTAAGATCTGAATTCTGATTGGAAGAATAACACAATTGAGAACTGGTGTATTACCTTCTGGTTCTTCTTCTTGTTCTTGTTCTTCTTGTTCTTCTGTTTGTTAGTTTGTTTTTTTTTCCTCATTTCTAATATTCCTAATACTCAGGCTTGTTATAATCTAGCAGTATTTATTCAAAGGATCTTTGAAGCAAAGACTGTAGGTGTAGTGAAAATTGAGCGGGGAAAAGTTCTTTCTGCACTGGTGGGCTATGGTTCTCCATTGTGAGGTTTATCTTATTTAAAACTGAGGTAACAGCTGAAATTAAGCAAAAAGACAAGGTCAAATGAGTTAATAAATGATGACAAATATTGTGACAGCATACTTTTACTGATTTCAGCAAATGTTGCACATAAAAATGGAAACTGAAGCTTTTTGTACAAGAATGGAATTTGCCCTGTTTACTGGTTTAGTACTAATCAGTTTGAAAGGATTAAAGGGACAATATCTTTTTACTTTTCCATAACCTTGATGTATTTGGATACAAATACTTCATTCAAAATGAGCACATTTAACACTGCTGAAGAAATATGATAAAATCCCACTGAAAACCGTGTGAGGGCTAATTAGATACTAAGTGATAATGCTATTGGGAATGAATCAGTAGGGATGTCTTTTGAAGGAAAAGGAGATTTAATTGTGCTTTAAGAAAGGAAATGAACAATCCTAACCTGATTTATGGAAATTTATTTCAGATACAGCCCCTGCTGTGTCTTTCTGTGTTTTCTTGCTCAGGTTTGTATCCCATGAAGAGTGGGACACACAGAGCCCTGGCCATTGTTGGATTTCAAATGAGGCTTAAGGAACTTATTTGTACAAACTCTTATGACTTGGAAACTCATTTTAAGCAGCTCTTTAGAATTATCAAATTATTACTGAATGTGTGATAATAACTGAAGCTGAGTTGGAACTCGTTTTATTTTAAAAGACGAATTTATGATAGTATTCCTCTTTTTTTTCTACAATGACTTGTCAATTCTGCAATTGCTTGCTGAAATAAGTGTCATAGTTAGGGCATGTTACAAAGAATTTGTATTTTTCCGCGAATGTGGAAATCGGAGAAAGCAACATTTTCTGAAGGGTCTTTCTGTCACAGCTGAGATAACAGAGGTTTTTTGTGGTATTTTAGGTGAAGACTGACTACTTGCATTCTGGTGTCATGAAGGTGGTGAACCTGTGTACTTTTTATAAATGTGCTGCTTTTTTTCATATTGAGTTTATATAATCCATAATGTACATGAAGTACTCTGAAATTTCGGTCTGCCTTTTTTGCTAAAGTAAATATTTGAATAAAAGCTTCCTGAATACATTCTCAGATGATGAAATACCAACTCCCTAGTGATTAAAACACCGTTTATGAGGAACAGGAAGTTGTTTCCTTGTTGTCCTCCTTTTAGTGTAAGTTACTGCCTTTGTATCTCTAGCCTGTCTTCTCCTTTATTTCTGTAAGTTAAGAAAGTGTCATTATACTGTGTATGGATGATCATTATTTGTTTACTCATTAAACAGTTTCCTGTTCTCACGCTTTTCAAACAATTACAGTGTAGCAATCTGCTGAGTTAAAACTTTCTAAGGATTAAGATTTGTTTTCTTTTTTTTTTGATCCTTTTTTGTAATTGAGTTAGGAATGCTACACGTTGTTAGTGAATATTCAATGTGATTATTTTACAAGACTTATAAACAAACCTTTTGACCAGGATACACTCTTGATGCATTATATCATTGAAGAACAAGTTAGTCCTTACTTCTATCATGGAACACTATTTAGATGATGATGCAAGTGGGCATCATATTAGAAGAAATAAATCCAAAGGACTTTGAAGCCCTGTCCAATTCTCTTTGAAGTTTCATAATGAGAGTCCACCCATGTTTGTTACAGCTGTGTGAATACTTCTTAAGAAATAAGACAGTGTTCAGACATTTTTGCATTAAAGCAATTTATATTGGAATTTGTTAGAATTTCCCTGCACATACCGTCAATAATCTTAGGGTAGGAAAGTTACATTGTCTATATAAACTGTCATTAAGTGGACTTCCATGGAGTCTGGTCTGACCAACCCATCTCTCCCTGACAATTAATTGCTAGTATTTTCCATTTCCCTTACTCAAGTTAGGCCCTACCTTACAGGACTCTGGTGGTGGTGTGGAGGTCCTTGGAACACTTAGATATTGAGAGTTACAGGCCACTCATGATTTACTGTCTGCTTGGAGACTGGGCCAATGAGCAAGCTATATTACATTTGCCCATCACATAAAAATCCCCTATTTTTCCCCTCCTTTCCAATGGAACAAATAAGTAAACAACATCTGAGAATTGTTCATGGAATGGAAAAAAGAAAATCATACCACTCATCTCTACCCTAAAAAGGTGGGGTTCTGAGGTGAAGGAATTCTGGCCTACACAACTTCTTGAACACAGTAAACAATATTTACTGATCATATAGATGAATGGTTCAGTTTTTGAAAGTCTTCTGAATTTGTAACTAAAAAGATTAGAGGTGTAATTATTTGGGAATTCTGTGTGTTTTAAAGAAGCCAGCTCAAACTAAACCCTCCATTCCGTATCCTTAACACCTTAACATCCTAGCTCAACTTTCTCTCTAGAAACTGTAGACCCCAACAGGCTCACAGAAGCTAGAGGTGGAGACCATGTTTATTGCAGAAGGTCAGGATAAATGCTGAAGCTGAACAGTTGGAGCAGTAAATATTGATGGACTCCTTCAGATATCAAGGGCCTAATAATACTAGAATATGCTGCTATTTTGAGTACTTGGGTTTTATGATTATTAAGGCTAGATTAGAGCAGTCCTGTGTTATACTTTTTATTTTCAAGAGTAGCTTTGAGGGCCAAAATTTTAGAAAACACAGTGCTGT
Source organism: Tyto alba (assembly GCF_018691265.1). Classification (NCBI taxonomy): domain Eukaryota; kingdom Metazoa; phylum Chordata; class Aves; order Strigiformes; family Tytonidae; genus Tyto; species Tyto alba. The sequence continues at coordinate 14,511,792 of NW_024881280.1, forward strand.
AAAAATTAGTCCAATATATCAATATGTCTTGCTTTGTTTCAGATGATTCTGTGTTTTAAACTCACAGTTATAAAATACAATAACTAATAAAAAGTACGTTTTGTGTGACTTACATCAGGGTAAGCAACTTTCCTCTATTGCTTTACCTTTTTCCTCACGTATAAATTTTGGTATCTGTCAACTTTTTGGGTTCAAGATACTTTTGTTTTTAAATTGCTATTCAAGAGAATGTGAATAAAATGTTCTGCTGTCGTATCTGTGCACCCCTAATGTTCTTTCGTGTATTTGTACAATCTTTGCTCCAGCAGATGCTATGTATAAATGATTATAGGCATTTGTCCACTGTTTCACAATATGTGATACTCAGTTGTTTTCACACAGCTGATGTCTGTGATTCTATAACAAATTCAATTTCTTCCTTCTTGGAGCATTTTAAGCCCTTTGTTAATCTTATCCATCTTAATCATTCACCCATTTTTAATTGTTTGGATTTGCTTCTTCAGCTTTTCCATTGTGTTTCCACAATAACTCTTGTTATCTGTTTACATGCTATGTCTGATGCAATTACAGGACACAGAGTTGCTTCCTCCTTGCAGTGGGTATTTAGTTAGAACACAGTCTCATTTCCTTCTTGCAACCCATTACTTTGTTGTAGATGTTAATTCCATGCTTTAACTGGAACATTTCAAATGTTGTGGTAGCTTATGATAAAGAAAATATAGGAAAATCTTTGCTTTTAGATCCAGATTTCTTTTCTTGGTATAATGATCTCTTTTAGTCAATGTTATCTTTATATGATCCATATTGCCAACATACTAAAATCATGAAGCAGACTGATACCAAATCTGGAAGTTAGCTATGGAAGAATGTTATCAGATTTGCACTGGTTCTGTCTTTGCAATGTTCAATGCTAAAAAAATTGTTTAAAATCATATAAAATATTAATTATAAATATTTTTTTCCTGCAATTGTGTGTAGGCAGAACCACATATAGTATGATTAGCAGTAGAGTTATGATGCTTTCTAATGTTGACTATATCGGTGACAGAACAGGATCATAACATTGGCCTAGTTGATCACTCTAGAAATTGTGGTGTTTTTCTTCCCAAGCACATTCTAAAAACATACAGTTGAATTGAACAAGGAAATTTTAAATTTATATGTTACTATTAAATAAAATTTACCAAGCTAATCATTAGGAAAATTATAAGACAAAAGACTGTATTAAAATAAAAATCTAGATTAAAAACTAATAAGGTAACAAGTTCACATCCAGAAGAAAAGAACAGTGTATCTATATCCATAAATTGATAAATCATAGTTTAACTTCAGGAAAAAAAAAAAAGATTATTAATGGAGGATAAAACTGCCACCAGTAGAAGTGGCTAATTTTACATTTTTTCAATCTCCTCCTTCAGATTTTCAAGAAATCAGAGATCTATTTTCTTGTCATTGTAATGTATAATATATTTACTCATTATGGAAATTATTCCCAATTTTCTTGTTTTAATCATAATTATATTTATCTATAGTAGAGAATAATGTCTCAAACAACCAATACAAAAGAGAATTCTGATTTTACAAAAGATAACTTTTAATGTACATTGAATATTGCAATGCATATATGAAGTTAGATTTAAAACCCCTCCCCATCTCTGTTGTGCCCGGGAGCCCAGCGCTGGACCCAGCACTCCAGGTGTGCCCTCACCAGTGCTGAGCAGAGGGGCAGGATCACCTCCCTCGACCTGCTGGCAGCACTTCTCCTAGCACAGCCCCGGACACCGCTGGTCGCCTTTGTCTCAAGGGCACGTTGCTGGCTTGTGTTCAGCTTGGTGTTCCCCCAGGTCCTTTCCTGCAAAGCTGCTTTTAAACTGGTCAGCCCACAGCATGTCCTGGTGCATGGGGTCGTTCCCCTCCAGCTGCAGGACTTTTCACTTTCCCTTGTTGAACTTCATGAGGTTCCTGTCAGCCCATTTCTCTAGCCTGTTGAGGTCATTCAGAATGGCAGCAAGACCCTCCAGCTTATGAGCAACTCCTTCCAGTTTTGTATCAGCAGCAGCAGACTTGCTGAGGGTACAAACGCTCTGCAAGTCTACACTCTACTCATATTAATAAATGAACTGTAAAAGAGAGAGTTGAAGAGGGGAAGTTTGCAGCCAATATGAAGTTAGTAAGAGTAGTGAAGATGAGACCTGAATGCAAATTTAACATTCTCTCATTAGAATGCAATTTTTTTTCATGAGAATTAAAAAAAGGTAAAAAAAAAAAAAAAAATCTAAGATTGAGGGACTATGCAATGAAATGACAAAGGAAATACAAAATATAGAACTATTAAAATGTGCACATGAGGAAAAAAAAATCCTAAATACATATAGAGAATGATGAACTCTGATTTGATCATTATTCTTTTAAAAGCAAGACCTTGATGTTAAAGTAGATCTTGGGAAATGTCATCTGAGTGATTGGTAGTGATCAAAAAGCAGCTGAAGTGGTAGGACGTAGTAGGAAAGAAATAGAAGATAAAATCTTCTAGATCATCATGATGCTGTTGTATAAACACCTACATTTTTAATTTCATGGGAAACTGTAGTTTTGTCAACTCAGAGGGACAGTGGAACTGTAAAAGGTTCAGGGAAGGACGGCAACTTTGATCAGCAATAGGGAACATGTTCCTTATGAGGAAAGCCTATGCAGACTAATATTTTTTCAACTGGAGAAGAATCAGTTCAAGGGTGCATATGATGGAGATCTCTAAAATAATAAGAAACAGCAAATGGGTAAACGGTTAACAATTAATCACTGCTTCTTCCAGCACAGGAACTGGAGGCATCAAATGAACCAAACAGGTGCAGATTCAAAGTAAAGAAAAGGGTCTTTACCTAGTGTGCAATTAATTCTTTGCTGCAGGATGTTGTCTGCTTGCAGGAGTTTTAAAATCAGCAACACACATTCATGGAAGAGGAATCCACCTGCAAGCTATTAAATATGCAAACAACTTCTCTGATTTAGAAAGCTCCTGAATTACAAATCAGGTTGCTGGAAGAGTGTACTGGAAAAGTGCTACTAGCTTTTTACTGTTTTTTAATTTTTTACGTGTCACCTGCTTTTTGGCTGCTGAGAGAGGATACTAGGCAAAATAAGCTATTGGTTTGTCTCAATAGAGATACAGTTTTGTTCACTATGAAACTGAATGGTTTTTATTTCACAGCCACACTGCTGTGCACTGTGACAGTTCTCAGTTTACCTCTTCATGGGCCTGTAAAAATAGGAACAAAACCAGAGGGTAAAAATAGGAACAAAACCAGAATACTTTGCATTGTACCCTCAGACCTCTGTAAATCAAGGTTATGTGAAATGAGTAATCTCGAAGTAGCATGTTTTTGCTTAATTCACTGACTTTGGAGTGTCTTCTGGAAACCAAATCCGTTTCTGGTAAGAACTTCAGCTCCTTTATCCAGCATTTTGCTGCTTTAATGGTCTACAATGAGCCTATCTTCCCAAACTATATATTTTTGTTTACCTGTTTAGCTATTTTCCCCCTATTATGCCTCAGTGCAGCTTTACTATAAAATCTGATTGACTGGATAACCCCCAGGTACCTTTAGAACTCAGAACTTGGAAAACTCATTTGATTTAGACCACAGGCATTTCTTTGTCCAGCTTCTATGTGAAGAGAGGATTTTCATGGCTTAATGTTGGTGTAAGTTGCACATTGGATGCAAAATACGTGTGGCAAGTCCTAGAGGCAGAAAGTATGAATATAAAGGATGGAACTGCAGAAAAGTGGTAGCAGTGGTGGAGGGAAGGGTCATTTTGTCGTCATTATTGTTCTCATGATAATAAGGTCCGAGTAGAGTTTTATTCTATCTGATAAATCCATATGATTAGCGAGACTGCATTAGATACCTGCCTTATCCACTGACTGACAAAACATGGGAGTAAATGGAAATTACTGATTTATTTTTCAAAGAACAACGTAGAAAAGGGAAGATTTGCATTGTCACATCACTGAATATCTTTAGTTTTCACTGAGGTCTCTATCCAGCTTCCCTTGTACTTTGTCAACTTTCATGTTATTTTACAAGAAGTGTTTTAGCAAAACATTTTTCACTAACCTGGTATTTTAAAGTACATTGCGAACTATCAGCAGATGTAATAAATACTTGTGTTTAAGACTTTATAATATATATCTGCTTTACCTCACTATCTGTGAAAAAAGCCATCCAGTTTTAGGAAAGTTTTCTTTAGCTGCAGTGCGTTATAATTACTGACTGAAGGAAGAATCAAATTGCATCATTAAAGAGTATGCCCAAATGGGCAACAAATGCCATCATTTATTACATTTTTCTTGGGATAGAGTCCTCTCAGAACAAAGGAAAAAGTAATAAATTAGAAGCACTAAATGAAAATTAAGAATTAGAGCTGGTTGGAGCTGAATCTATGCAGTGAGATTATTTACTTTTTTGCTTGTTTGCCTTATGTAAAGAACTAACGTGTTTAGCTGTTTTCTCAGTAATGAAATACTAATTCTCTTGTTCTAGTTTTTCAGGAATGGAGCACTTGCCGCCTGATTTGTATCTTGATTTATTTGTTTCAAAAGCCCATCAGAGTAGTATCTGCACTAGGAGGGATAGCTAACTTAGTTATGCCCTACAGCCACTGTCTTCCTGGCAGGCTGTTTGGACACCAGGCAAGTACAACAGGATGCTTGTACAATCAGCCTTCTGGTAATCCAGCGTAATGAAAGACTTTAAAATCTCAGAAAATACAACCCCCCTGACATTACATGAACTAGGGGATGTGCTGGCATGGAATACATTAGAGTCACCTTGTGACACAAGATCAGCTTGGATCTATAAAGTAGGGAGTAAAGAAGAGGGAGCCAGGCTCTTTTCAGTGGTGCCCAGTTGGCAGGACCAGTGTGAGCACACACTGAAACACAGCTAAACATCAGGAAACACTTTCTCATTGTGAGGGTGACAGAGCACTGGCACAGGTTGCCCAGAGAGGATGGAGAGGTGTGGGAACATTCAGAAGCTCTAGGGGAACCAGCTCTAGGGGGGTTGGACCAGACGACCTCCAGAGACCCCTTCCAACTTCAGCTGTTCTGTGATTTATTTCCATGTTGGTCTTGAAGGTCCTTAAGGTATTACAGCACCAGGAAGTGGGAGGTCATACGGCCCAGCTGCAACCTTATATCTCAGCTGGCTCTGAGAACTATCCACATATGTTCGCGTGTCTTAGCTAGTAGGGCTGGATGAGTTACAGTGATTATGCGAGAATCAGGCTGCTACACACGGAGTTATATCAGATTTCTTAAACTCTGGCATAGTTAATTGGTAACCTAGACAAATCACTCATTGATAATTTAGTTTACAGTATTTCTAGATTGTTTCTGTAATCTAGATGAATCTCTTTTGTGAGTTAAATGGAATTTAAGAACTCAGTAGTTTCTAAAGCCTGACCTATATTTTGTTAGTAGTACAGTTCCTTCCGTTAACATGTCATTATTGTTTACTTTGCTGCTGTGATTTTACCATTCTAAGCAGCATCCCAACACCACTAAATAATTAAACTTTATTATTCTGTTGCAAGTATGTTCAGAAACTGATTTTTGGAATTAGACAATGTGATTATTCTTTCTAGTAAAGTTTTTCAGTGTTTTAATGATTCAGATTGCCATCTCTATTGCAGTCTGGGATGTTAACTATCCATGTAGAATTATGCCAAATTAAGATGACTTTATGAAAAGTATGAAAGGAATGGACATGAGTTACTTTATATTATACAAAACTGTATTTGTGATATGATTTCTTTTTCATTGTAGTATCTTACACACAAAAATAAATGTTTGCTTGAGAAGAATCCAAAAGGTACTTTGCTGGGTGTCAGCTTCTATCCAGTAGATAGTTTCTTCCAGTTAAAAAAGAAATATAACGGAAGAAAGGAATGGAAGAAGCTTATGCTGTAGAATGCCAGTTTATTGCATAGTAGGCAATCTATTAAATATGTTACTGTAAATCAATTTATTATACACTTGCTTTTATGTAGTAACAATGCTTTAAGTAATGAATTATGTTTATTAATTCTTATAAACTAGTACTTTCTAAGCATATTTTTAAGGAAGAAGTAAACCATAAAAGAATTGCTACTCTCTGTCTTACCTCTCCTTTAGAACAAAAATTAAAGCAATTGCTAGAACTTATTTCAGAGCTTTCATCTAGGAGACATAATGAAAAACACTTGACAAATAACTTAAAATGATTATATCTTTCAAAATGTCTGTCACAAAATGACATATACTTAATTTTTTAAAAAAAATTTTAACTGTTTATGCTGTGTTAGGCTTCATCCCTGAGGGTTCTTCTGTCATTTTCTGACTGCACAAACATTTGAGCAACAGAGAGTTGGGAATTGGTAGATACGGTGAAAAATCTGCTCTTGGTGCCAGTGCAGGTCTATGTCGGCACAGGTGAACTATGACACTCTTACCCAAATCCCAAAGGATGTTAAGCATTAGGCAATCCTACATAAAGTAGATCTTTTGTTAAGATAGATTTGTAGATCTGTATCCTTCTGTTAGCCAAACTAAGGACTGATTGTTAGCAGCACTTTGAAAGCCTGTTGTTTGCTTCAGTTATCATGTGACCTTAAAGAGCTAAACTTCAAGTCGGGATGTTCATAAGGTTCCTGCCCCGCAAGCTGAGCAAGTGCTTAACCAGCTGAGGTGCCAGGAGGGTCACAAATTTCTCTAGGGACCTGAGGCAGCTGTTTTGTTAAGTCCTGTCTAGCAGAATGGATAAGCAGAGCCTGTGTCCTGAGGGAATATCAACCAGCCAAAGGAATTAACAGCAGAAGATCTAAAAGTCCGTAGACCCTAGCCAGTCGTCATTCTAGTGGAGTAGTCAGGCAATTTTTCCATGCTGGAAAGCTTTAAGTAGAGCCCTGTTGAAGATGAAGCAGTTTAGGTGATGCTATTACTACCTGGAATCGTCCAAGTTTGTTATTTTGTGTCTTGTAAAGTATCAGTCCTTTTTCCTTTTGATTTTGTATCTCAATTCAGCTGCTTGCATATAGCTTCACCTGCATTTGAAAAAAATAGTTTTGCATTAAAAGCTTCCGTGTCATACAGATTACATAGTGATGATCAGGTTATCTTTCCTTTTCTCTTTCCTCCATGTGTTCTCAAGAGAAAAAATAAATAAGAAAAAAAAAAACAAAAACAAAAACAAACCCAAACAAGACAAACCAACAGAAAAAAGCACCTAAACACTGGGATATTTTACTGATCTGGTGCTTTGCTCCATGCTTTGATGTTTTCATGCTGTTTTATTGGTTCTGCTGTTCCAGGGACCATACAAACCCCTTAGAGAACATTGACAGTAAAATTTACAGTCTTTGGACTATTTTCAATCCTTGTTTAAATTAGGATTTGATTCCTTTTTTAGTTGAGGAAGCAGAAGCCAAGCCAGGGAACTGGAAATACATTTCTGGATTAATTTTGATTTGGAAACAGATAGAAGTGGGACTTTGGTGGTCTAAGAACAAACTCCAGTTCCTTTTTTAGGAGGGCTGTAGCTTCTGGGCCAATGTCTTACAGAAGACAGGCTTCTCTTAAAACTTTGCACAGATGTAAGGAAAGGACTTCTCTTCTTTGTCTGGCCAAATGTAGCCATGGTATGGATTTTATCTTGCTGATTTCAATTTCTCTGGCTTTGTTTCACGCGTTCAGTTTTGTTATATCTTTGGATTTTATTATATTCTTGCTAAATGCTACCCTGTGAATGTACTTAAATCCTGTAATTAATCTTCATCTGATAGAATTAAGTCAAAGAATTCTTTGTATCTCTTGCTATTGGGTATTTTTCCAGGTCTTCATTTGTATTTGTGATTGTTCTTTTATCCAATTTGCCTGTGTATAGTGATGGTATGTTTACAGTTAAATATTAATCATTGTATTTAATTCATGGCTTTTTTAGAATTCAAGTGTGTGTGTGTGTGCGTGCATGCATGTATATGTCATAATACCCTATCAGCTCTACATTGATCTGCAAAGCCAAGCAAAACTAGAGTTTCCTCTTGTTATCTCAGTGTGACATATCTTCCCCTCATTTTCCCCTCTCAGCATGGAAGGCCTCTTTGCTTTATCCTCAGCTTTTAGAAGCACCATGGAAAATCTGGTCATGTGGTCTTAGAAAATAATGCTAATTACTGTGTTTGGGTTTTTTTTTCCATCACCATTGTAAAAGGTCTTTTATTTGAGAGGCTACATCTGCATTCTGGACCTGGTGGTGTATGAAATACACTATGCTGAAGACAGTACATTGTTTTCTGACTCTAATGAAATGTACTTTTTTTTTATTTTTACAGAGTACCAAGCTGCCATTTTACATTTAAAGAGGGAACACAAAGACGAAATTGAAACATTAAAGGTATACTTTTGTGATAATTTTTTTTTTTCCCTGACTCTAGTGTATTTTACAGATTTCTGTAGTGCAAACATACTTTCCATCACACGCTAAGAATGTAATTGTTTCTTTCTAAAAGTTTTCAGTTGACTGATATCTCAGTTAAAATTATTTTAGTTAGAATCCATAATGCACTCATATATGATGTCAAAAAGCAAAGTTTTACATAATTTCCCTTTGTAGTTTTGCTTATTGTTGTACTGATAAATTTTTCCCTCTAACTCAGCACTGCAGTACTTTTATATTTCCTTGTCATAGTAAGACACTGGCATTTAACTGCTCTTTCTCAGTGAAACATGCTTCTGTAGAAGAATTTTTCTGTAATTTTAGACTGAAAAATAAGCATGGTAATTCCATTTGTGAGACTCTGAAGTTTTGTATTGAACACTACCGATGTCTGGTTTTGTAAGTGTAAACTTGACCAACTGTCTAAAATCAGAAATAACAAAGTTTAATGTTAGAACTCACTTTCCCTCAGCATGATTGACTCTGCTAAGCAAAGTGAAATATTACTAAGAAGCGTTTGTCTCATAAAAGCAGGAACTTAAATGGCAGTATAACTTAAAGTGAATTTGTTGAGCTGTCCTAGATTAAAGAAAAATTTACAGCATCTTGCTTTTCTCCCCAGTTGTAATATATTCTTAAGCATAGCTGCACTGTCTTCTAATACATGTCCATATGCTAAATCCTTAGTGTACAAGTCATCAAGTACAAAACATTCTGTATTTTGTTGTAATTAAGGCAAATAGAATGGAAAAAAAACAAATTTACTAACAAAGGAAGTCTGATAATCCAGTTTATTGCTTCATTGACCATGTCATTAGGCAGATCACATATAGCAGTCATCAGACTAGTACAAGTACAGTATTTGTATTACACAGAGTATTTATGTCTTTGTATCTGCACAAAGGCCAGCCCATAATGAGTGTAAAACCTATGAAGTTGAGAAGACTCGATGAGGTCTTTGAGTAGACAGGGGTGGAATGATGGTAGTGGATAGTGGAGTGGACAGGACAGGCAGAGTCCCTATTGTGTGCAGCATCTCTTAAAATTCAGCATAGGGAAATGCAGGTTAGCACTAAAGTAAAGACAACAGTAATGCACAATAAATATTGTTAATAATAATTCTTAAAAAGAATAGCATAATTCTCTCACACAAGAACAGTAGATAGACGCAAGGGGGATTTATTTGTTTTGAGAGGGTATTTCAGAGAATACATAGTGTTGGTGAGAGAGAAAAATGTGCTTGTGCATCTTCAGCAGCCCTGGAAACAGTAGAGGCAGAGGAGACAGGTGTACTGGCAGGCATCCGTGGAAAATCACACATCCCTCCATCCTTCATTAAAAGAAAGTTCATCTTGGCACATTTTATTTTCCATGAGAGTACATCTGAAAGACACTGGAGGAGAAGTAGATTCATTTATTTGCTGCTCACAACTTTGTATGATATAAACATTCTCTTTTAAATCAGATTATTATTATTTTTTATCTGAATTACTTGAGTTTTTCCCAAATATCATCATGTCTTAATGATTAATTATGTTTTTATGTTATCTTGTTTAGTAGTAAGGAAATTGTGAGTAGGCTGTTTCCAGAAAAGTGAAATTGTGACGTAAATTTCAGCACCATAAAATCTCACCATTTTATATATCTACGTAAATATAATTAGAAATGAGCTAAAATGCAAATATTTGCTCTCCATGATTAGTAGAAGACTTATGCACTCTTGGCAGCAATGTCATATGCATCATGTTTCCTTACGTTGCATGCATTTGACAATTTTCATGTTTGGTACTGTTTTGTCTTATACTATGTAGTTTCAAACACCAACCAGAAAAGGTGATATGAATGTTTTGTAGGCGTTTTAGGTAACAACAGTGAAGTGTAAGGTCTATGTCATGATAATCGGAAAAATAATGCTTAGGTTTATTGTATGCAAGATGTAATTCAAACAAGATTTTTGTGTGTCCATTTTGGAGTCAAACTCGTAAGTTACTGGAAACCTTTCACAGAGTTCTGCTTGTAAGTTTGTATGTCTGATGGTTCCTGAGATATAATGTGATTTTTCATTTTACAATATTGAAGGATGTAAAAACTTCCTTTACCAAAGGCCAGTTGAAGCAAATATCCTCTCTCTAGTAGTGGGTGCTTAGAAAACACGTATAAGAAATACAGAGTGTAAGGGTAATGCTTTCTTCCTGTATAGTGCTTTTTGTTTTGGTTTGGGTTTTTTTTGGCAAGTCAGGCTGTCTTCATGGTCTCTTCCTTATTGCTTCTACTGCCACTGCCTCCGTGCCCCTTCCTTAACAGAGTGCTGCTTGATTTTTGGACCTCATCCCAGCCTGGTGTAAGGCATCAGGTTCATGAAAGATGCATAGTGACTAAATTACTGAGAAATGTTGCCCTAGTATACCATTTCCAGCAATTAGTGTTTTAAGCGTTTCCTGAAACAGTCTGAACACAGGTTATGGTATATAGTACTGATGAATAAATTATAGTATTGCATGCTTCCATGACTTCTGAATACTATGCCATCTGACTAGTGTTTCTGTTTCTTTTCTATATGTCCTTGATAATTCATTCTTTTTACTAGAATGTGACCCATTACAGATGCATCCTTTTTGTTTGTACAGTTGATTTGGAGGTGTTTATTTCCCTGAAATATGTAGAATGCCATGTGATAATTCCTATATAGTGCCAGATTTATAATCTAAAAGCATGTGGGCTGAAAATATTGAATTCCTATTTTCTTAATATGTCCTGTGTCCAAAGGAGGTCAGCTCTAAGTTATTAATTTTTTTAAGAGAATGTCAAGTTTTACTGCAGCATATTATTTTTTATAGTGGGTGAGATCTGAGAGCCAAATGCTGCTGCATGCTCCTCCTGCTTTGGTAAATCATGAATTGTTAGTTCTGCTTCTAAGTTTTAGTAGTTTTCTAAATGAAAGTGTATCATTTCAAGCTACCCCCTCCCCTTTTTATAGCCTGTCTGCTTTAAGAGGTTCTTTCTCTTGTGTCTGTGATGTTCAAACATTTTAAAGAACAATTTTTTTTTCTCCACATCTCTGTTGCTAGCCTTCATTATTTTGTCTTTAATTTCAGAGGAATTTTTCCTGTTTTTTGTGATACATTTAAAAATTATTGCTTTTCCCTGAAATCACTTCAGTCTGTAATATTTAAATATAACAGCAAAGGAACATGATTTTTGTTCATTCTTTATGTTACCAGCATTTGCACTGGGAAAAATGGAATGCATTAGAGAAGGCCAGACATTGTTTCTATACTCTCTTTCTTCTGGCTTTTCATTATTTGAAGGAAGGGAAAAATGTATTTTAAGATAAAAAAATATGTATTACTACATACTGCTGTACATATGGAACTTTACATTATAAAATTTCATATGGGAACATGTGAGGAAATAAAATTGTGTTCTGATATAATGTAATAATTTGTTGCATTTAATTATTTAAGGGTATAACAGAAAATTGTGGTGGTAGATATCCCAGCTATTGGAAATATTTGGGTTTAATGTGATTTTGTACTATACACTGAAGGATCTTACAAACAGAAATTTCTCTGAACCCGCTCTTTTGCAAACTGATCCAAATCTCGTATCTTGTATTTATGAGGGAGGTTGATATCATACCTCCTCTGTAAAAGATTAGGAGTGAGACCCTTAATCTTAATGCCTTAACCCTTAATCCTAAAATGCCTAGAAATATCTAAGGAGCCCTGGAAGATATGTGTAGGGGAAAGTTCTCAAAAAATTATTAAACTGTACTCTGAAGGTGAAAGCAAGCAGTTATCCAGAATCTGTCCCTTAAAATCTGGATATAGCGGCTTATAAATGAGAGATCTGATTACTCTTTAGCAAAAGAAAATGTCCTATACTTCTGTACTGTTTCTTTTGGAAGTTATTTTTTTCCTTGACTATGTGAATGAAATTCCTAATGGGTTTTTATTCTGTTGGAGTTGCTGTTGCAGTGTTTATTTCCTATAAACTTCATATGGAATACCCAGAGTACAGACAGAGCTTTAGCCATACCACCAGTTTGAAAGGGTTGGTGCTGATTCGGTAGACCGTTGAAGTTGCAGCAAATGTAGTGGTCTTGAAGGATGTAAAACAGTCACTGACAGGGAGGGTGAATGACAGTATTGTGTTTATTTTATGTTGCCATCTTTATGTTATTGCAGTATCTTGAAGCTTTGTTCCTTTTTCTAATGTCACCTGAAATCAATTCATGTAGTGTGCATACTAATTAAATTGACATTTATTGCACCAAGTAAATTATTGATGAATCTGTACCATATCATATTGCATAATCAGAATAACTCATAACATCTCTTAATGGGTTCACTAATCTACCTAATTCCACTGAGTCATCCACATTAAGATAATCTTTAGAAAGGGTAATATAGTAGAAATAAATGCTTAGTTTTTACCCACTTAGTTTTAACTACACTTACTAGTTGTTGTGTTCAAAACATTTACCGATTTTCTCACCTATTATTTACAAAAAATTGAACAGTATATTTTTAAGACATTGTATTATTTCTGTTCTCTATTGTTGATTTTTTTTTACTTTTCCTGCTCTTGCCACTAGATGTCAGCTAAGTCTTTCAGAAGAAGCTCCCAAAGCATGTCACAACTTCTCTGTATGTGTGCAAATTTCATACTTACTTCTAAACTATGAGAGTATGTGTGGTGGTAACATCCTGCCCACTGTTTGTGGATCTGTCACAGTCTTAGTTTTAGGACAAAAGTTAGCTTGCATATTATGGAACTAGAATCAAAGTTGTTCAGTAGTAGCTGTCATCACTTTCATAGTATTTTCCCTACAGAGCCAAGCCTACAGTATCTAATAACCAACTAAGTAGATGACAGTGACTTTAACATTAAATCAAAATACTGTAAATGACCTACTGACTTCTGAAAAGAAGGAATTAACTTGAAGGCAATATTCTGATTGCAGTACTTATTAATTAATCCAACACATACCTGCACAAGGTTTCAGCATACTTTTTTTTTTTTTGTCTGTAAGGTCATTTGATAAAATGTGTAGAAAAAGGTTTTTTTTCCCTAATTTCTCCTTCTTCCTTTTAGCACAAGGGTACCAAATGTCCCTTCATCTTCCATTACATGGAAGTTTAACGCTGCCTTTGGAAGATGGAAACAAAGCACTAAGCTGTTCTATAACTCTGTATATAAGCATGTATCTTTTTCTCTGTTACAGGTTATTAGGCTTCCCTCAACTCACTACATCTTTTACATGTTCCCAAACTGAGAATAGTAGTGTCTTAAGCCATTAATCACAGGTTTCAATAATAATTTTACTATATATTATATGATGCACATTATATAATACACTCTATAAGAAATAATAGATATTTGATACCAATAAAATATAAATTATATATAGCTTGTAAATTATACATTAAATATTAGACAATAAAATAATAATTCTACATCTCTCAAAGTATCTCATTGCAAATTTTAGAAAGAAATACCTGTAGTTGCATCTAACACAGTTATGAACATATTACTGAAACTTAAGAAATAGTTAATGGTAATGCAGTGACGTATAATTGCCCATGACATTATGAAAGAACAGGCTGCCCTTATTTAAAGAAGAATGTATCATGGGGTGTTCATAATGACCTTTGTGGTCTCCTTAGTAATGTTTGCATTTTTGCGAAGATTTCAAGAGCTGAAATGTAAAAGTGGGTAGAAAGACATTTCCTTTTTTCACAGAAGAACTTGCTTAAGTTTGAAAACAAGTTCATATCGTAAATTGAGGTTAAAGACCAGGACCTCGGAGTATGACAGCAGAAGGTTGAAAAATGTGGATGAAAAAAGAATGGGGAAGGGAAAGTCACAGCACAAGTCAGAACTGTCTGATAACTTCAAAATTATTCATTTTTATTTTGTACTGAGACCACAAAGACATAAAAATATTTTCTCAGCTACTGAGTAAAGTAATAAAGCTTTACCTATATGACAACCTTTTTATTCTTTTACAGATCTGTTTTTAGATCTCTCATGCTTCACAAGTGCTTCCCTGGCCCTTTGTCTTTTCACTTTGCTGTTTGTTTTCCCTCATGGTCAGTGTGCTTCCACTGCTCTTTAATTATAATATGAGTATAAGAAAAGGTGCTGCTTCTTCTTGATACATTTTGAAAATTGTAATTTGACTGTGGGAGGCAGTGGTGAATAGGATTGAAGGCTGTTCCATGCCAGAATGCTTATCAAAAAAACTTTTATGGAAGTGGGTGATTTCACTTTTATTTTGACAATTTAAAATGTCTTTTTCTTATATGTAAAAGTGAAATTTCATTTCAGCTTCAGAAAGAACATCAGAAATTAGGTGCTTTAACACCAAAACATTTTAAAAGATTTGAATTTGTCTAAATCCTCTCTTTCGTAGATAGTCTATTACAAAATAGTGGATTTTTTTTTTTTTTTAACAGATTCAACTGAAAAAGTTTTGACCTGGGTGCTCTTAGGTAGGGATCTCTATCATTCCCTTCAGGAAAAAATAAACTTTTTATCCCCCTTGTCAGTTTTATGTATGCACATATGAATTCTTGCATAGTATAGGGATTTTACAATTTGTCAGAAGTCACTATGTTTTGAAATCTACTATTAAAATATGGGGGCCAGTGATGAATAGTGTTGAAAGCTTTGCTTGCCATAGTACTTAGCAAAACAACATTTAAGAAGTGGTAATATGCTAAATTTTGGTAATAAAATTTTGTTTCATGTTGCTGATAGTGGTGTTTTTAACCTTTACAAGATGAAATGCATCCTTAAGATGGCTTGTTGCTTTGTGTGTTCTTCACTGGACTTTCACATCTCAGCATGCACAAATAGAAGAAAATCCGTCTCATGTATACTTCTGTCTGGTGGAGTTGCAGCTCAAATGAGCAGCCAAGGTCAGCAAGGGTTTATTAGTCAGTCTTTCCTAATGAGCTGTTCAGGATTTTCAGCATTTCCATGTGGTATTACTGATGAAGGTCTCCCAGCTTGTGGTTAATTATTGATACTACTCTTGCCTAGCTTGAAATGATTCAGTCTTTTGTGCTTAGCTGCTAAATGTATGGTTTTGCCACTGTGTGTGTACCGTGTATCTTTATGAATCTTCTGCTTGGCTACTTTGTCTTCATGAAGGAATTCTTGTTCAGTGCAGAGCGTCTCTGCAGTGCAAGACAGTGAAAATATAGAGATTGAGAAAAGTATAAAAAGTATGAGAAAGAAGAGAGTAAAATACTATGAAATCATATTAAAATGTCAATTAGAATACTCCTAAGGCTCCCAGACAACAGAAGCAAGATTATCTTTGAAGTGTGTATTTCCTGAAATAGAAAAATCCCAACAGGAGAAAAATAACCCTGTAATGAAAAATTTGCATGGCCAGTGCTAGAGAAGGTGAAGTAGCAGACTAAGGAATGATAGCAAGGGACAACAGCAATAAAACAGTAACTTTCTGCAGGGTGCATACAAGCACACAAAGAGCTATCAATAAGTGCATTAATATCTTTGGAACTACTTGTTGACAATTGCATCTTCATACAGAAAGGAAGCTTAGAGTGATTCTTCATCATGTATGAAGATATTCCCCAATTCAATGCTTAATTATGTTTTAAAATATTGCATACTGTAATGCCTATATTCATGTCATAATGTATAATCAAAATCTTGATGAAGTTTTAAGTATTTCTGCTGTGCTGTGATACTTACATTAAGCAAAATTTTCCCCCTTCTCCGTTGTCTTCCTATTTTCCATATTTTTGATGCAAAAGGTGCTTTTCATCCTTATTTTCCTTTAATCCTATGTTTACAATGTGATTGTTTTCTTATCAGATAGCTTGAATATCCAAGAATACTCTTCTCTTCTGTTGCGTTGGGTTTTTATTTCACTGCTACTTGCCATGTCTTATATTGCCCATCTATTATTTTCATCAATACAGTTTCACTGTAAGAACTTGGATTGTTTAGAGTTCATGTCAGCTGCCAAATGTCGTTAATTCGACATGTTGATCCAAGGATTCTTCAGTTTATTTAAGACCATATTCCGTATATTGAATGCAGTGAAAAATCTCTTTACCTCTGTTTCAGCACATGAACACGGACGTGGTATTATATAGTTAAAATGTGAATAGAGATCAACAAGATAATTTATAGCCTTAAAACTTCAGCAAGACTTAGCTCCTGCTCAAATTTAGACACATTACAAAGCACTCTGCTTAATTAAGGGGAAAATGAAACTCTTGTAAAAAAAAAATAATTCTAAAATCCTGCATTTATCATAGTTTGTGAAAGTTAATTTATCCTGTCACCTTGAATAAATATGTTATACACTCTGGAGAATGAAGTAGAACACATACTGTGAACATGATGACATTTTATTTTGACAGATTTGGAAGACCTCTGTAACATAGGAAACAATTGTCTACAAGAAAAATGAACTGAAATGTGATCATGGGAGTATAAAGGCCACTAAAAATTAAGTAGTATCAATGTTATCTTACCATTTTGATTTTGAAAACATGTAACCCATGCCTCCTTGACAAAATTATCTGCTTTTTGTAATTTACTACACCAGATGTTTGCTCATAAGCCATTTCTCTGAATGAAGTACAGAATTTTCTGTAGTTTAAAAACTAGTTCTAATATTCCTGGTTTTAGAACAGAGAGATTTGGCAAGGATGAACATTTTGCTGATAGAGGGAAAAATCTATCTGAAATTGGAAGTTAAAACTTTTGAAAGAAAACCTTTTTTCTCATATTCAGTAAAGACTTCAGATTTTAGCAGCTTCTGACTTTGCAAATCTAGTGCTTATTGTACCTATTGCACCTTCCAGTGCTGACTAAATTTTTATTGTGACATTTCCACAAAGCCACTGAAGATACTGAAGCCACCAAAGCTGTTATTTTATAACACTGGGGTGAAACTAAGTTCCACTGATTAATGGGTGCCACAAGTTACTCTTGGTTAGGTGGGGATCACCCTTCCAAGGGTGCTTTGAAACTGAAAGGTAGGAGCATGTCTCCCAACTCATTTTTTTATGATGAGGCAATGTGAAAGAAAAGCCACTGGAATCTAAAGCAGACTACAAGAGCTGGAAAGATGTATGGAAGCGTGAGAGGTAGAACTTTAGGTAGAAAATGGTGAGTAGAAATACTAAATGAGACTGGCAAGCTGAAGGGGGAAAGTAGTAGTCTGGAAGTTGAGACAGAAAACAGTAGGAGATAGGTTGCTGAGACTTGGATCTGGGCATCACAATACAGGTTTTACTTAGAATGTGTATCCTAGAATGAATGCAGTCTATTCAGTATTTGACTGTATCTTTGTTGGTCAGTGAGTAATACCCTTCCTTGTTTATTAATCAAAATGTGATCTGAATATACTTTCATTATGGATTTTCCAACGTCACAAGTTTTAATTAGTCAGGATGTTTCATATGCATAAACTGGATTTTAAAATATGTATTCAGGTAGACATGTATTATTATTATTCAGATTTTATGCAGAGAGACCTAAAGTATAACACATTTATTGGGATGCTTATGTTTGCATGTATGTTCATATCACGTTACATTTTTAATTTACCTGGCAACTATAAATTGGATCCCAGAATCTCAAGATAGTTGCTTAGAAAATAAGGTGTATCATTGGTTACCACCTGAGAAACACTGACTAAAATGACTTGCAACTGACTCCTCTCGCAGGAACTTCGCAGTTTGAGCAATTACAGAATCTGCTTTTCCAGGTCAGCATTAACATGCTGCTACTACAATACTGTTGTGTCTCTTCCTGAGGTTCCACACTTTGTTCATTACATGCCTTGCAACTTCAGCACACATAATGCACAAGTCTTAAAAGCTTTCAGCTTTTTCATGACACAGTTTTTAACTATTGTCCGAATAACTCCTACCGTGTTCACTGAATGAGATACTGCATCTGTTGAGGAGACAGTTTCTACATAGCTGTGCTACATGGAAACATTGATGGAGAGAGAGAAAATTAAGGTTGCTCTGGCAACCACACTTGTAGTTTTCCCCTTTGAATAATTAACCGAGGTTGGGTTTTAACACATTTGTGTGTGTGCAGTATTTTCTTCAGTTTCCATAATGGGAATGTCTAGAATAATGTGATGATGTATAATTAGCATGTAGTATACATTAGTTTAAAGTAGGTATGTCTTTTACACAATTACAGAGTCATTTCCATAATTAAAGTTATACTTCTGTTTATCCAGATATAATCTCTGGAATTTATAAGTTCTATTTTAGGTAAGTGTACTGGTATCTTTATCTGCTAAGTATAACATAAACATCTCTACAGTGTAAAAAAGAAGACTAGTTATAAACACAGTGTTGGGTTTTCTTCTAAATGTTACCTGATCGGTGAATATTCCAAGACTGTCTTCTGGTTTTACCACTAAAGTTTATGATAGTGTCTCCAGAATTGGAAGCTTCCTAGTTAAACTAAGATAAAAGTCATGAAAGTTAACGTTGTGTGTGTAGGATCTCCTCGTATACTTTTCCTTGACAAGGATATACAGTTTGAATTTTTTCTTTAACCATTGTAATTGAGGCAAGTATTACATCATCAGTATGAAAAAATCTTTTCTCCAAATGGAAGTTGTGAGGAAAGAAATGGATTTTTTTTTTTTGTCCTTCCACAGATAATGTACCTTAATGAAAACTGTTGTTTTCTGAATGTGTAATTAACCCCTGCCTTCATTTCCTTTGATATAGGGAAACAGGTAGTATTTTTTGTAGTATAATATATTTTATGTTGACGGAAAAACTGTTTCACCAAGCAATCCATTTGTTTTAACATGTTGAGGTCCCTCTATAACATGAGGAATGTGATAACTGTAGGCATCAGAGGATAACTCTTAGGTGACTATATTCCTTAAAGCAAAATCAAACCTCTGTTATTTTGATATCTGGTGTCAAAAAGGCCCCAGGAAATTACTTTCCCTTCATAGCTAGAAAGTGAATGGTTTGCTACACTTTAAAATCTTTTTAGTTGTTTTCATTGCACATGTGAACTCTCTATATATTGGTGGAGAGGCTAGTCATCTCTTCAGTGTAGGTGGTATTAGAATTTTTAGACAAAAATTATGTTCATACAGAATGGAAATCTTCGATTTCTAAAAGTGTAGAGTTGTTTTATTCTCATAGTAAACTCATAGCACTATTTGGCTGAATATTTCCTATTGGAAAGTAGTAGTCATTGTTGCCTATTATCTTTCTGTAGATATATAACTTTCTTTGCTTACTGTTTTCCATATGCTGTACTTACACTGCTTTTTGCTTTGAATTTTGCTTTTGTTGCAACTTAGCAGAATGTGATGTATATCATTACTTTCCTATGTAGTTAAAAGCTTTGTTATAATGGCTTACTCTTGGAGTCTGGTTGCCAAAGAAATTAGCTCTTTATGCTGTGAAGCAATGTTGACAGTAAACTCTCCTTTCCTCTCCACCCCCTCCCCAAAAGACAAGGAAGAAAAGAGAAGAAAAACAAGGTTGCATTACAATTCTGGCAACATCAGCCACACTAATAAAATCAAATTCAATGTTGTTTTACGACTTTGAATTTATGTGACTGCGCAGGATCAAAGGATTTGTATCCCACTGGACTGCAAGGTCTATAGTTCATGGCAAAAAAACTCATCAAAAAGAACATTTTAGTAGTAAGGCTTTTCATTTTAATCAGCCACAGTAATAAAAAAGCTGTTAGGTGTCCAAAAACATTCTCCCAAGATCAGAGACAACTTGCTCTCTACTACAATCAGTTTTCTTATTGGATCCATACTGCCTCTGTAGTTTTTGTCACCGAAACTTCATCTTCAACTTTTTTCAGCCATTTTTTGTACTTTTTTCACATTTTACATGTGAAATCATTATATTTTTTGGTAAAAGTAATGATTCATAATTTCTCTGGTAAATTAGAAATACTGTAACTTCTTTAACATGAATTGTCATAAAAAAAAGTGGTTAAAATAGAATTTGAAATAGTGGTCCATATTTTTATATATTATATTTTAAAATATTTGAATATCAATATTTTTTTTTCTTAGATATAATCTTTTGAACACCACCACAAAGCATAAGTGTTAGTATTTTTGTATCTATACAGACATAGAATCCTAGGATGTCCTAAGATAAAGGTAGCAGCTGCAAGGGAGAAACAGAATAGGGAAGTAACTACAGTGTTTGTGATAGAAAAGGCTGTTGTTACCATGTTTGGATTCTGCATGTTAATTGTTTATGTTCCTAGTGCAACTGAAGTTTGAAATGATTTTTTAACATATGTTTTTAACATTTTGAGAGATTACCAAGAAATTTCAAGGACACATCAAGGGTTCTATCTGGGTGTTTGATTAGAAATTATGGAGAATGGGAGTGGTTTACTCTTTAGAGGGTTCATCTGAGTAAAGTTACATGTAAATAGGACAGGTGTAGAAAAGCAAGGACTGGAGATGAGCTGTTGTGAGCTATGTATTGTATTACAAATTTTTCTGAGTTAATTTGTGAAATATGAAATGGTTGGATGGTAGTTATTAACAGGGAAAGGACTGAGGGGGGAGGATAGGTATATGTGCAGGAAACAAAACCTAGATGAATATAATTTTACAGAGACATTTACAGAGCAGACACAAGGCAATCAGGATGAGGAAAGCAAACTTTAAGACAACCTGGAAGTCACTCTGTGAGGAGCATGGAAAAGAGGACAGAACATTGAGGGAGTTGAAGGTCTGCAAACAGCTGGAAGAGGAAATGCTGAAGCTTGGGATATATGTGTGCAGTCCATAATGCAAGGGATGTTTGTATTTTGTATGGAATAGTGCCTTGAAATACATGGTCCTTGTCAGAAAACAGCTACAGAGTCCTTGTGTCATAGATATGCTCTGCATGGATATTCGTACTGTTCCCATAGTGACAAAAATGGAGGTGTGTGTGTTACCTTTATACTCACATGGTCACTGAAAGCTTAGCACTAGAATGAAAGAATGAGCTGATTCAATTCCTGCTCCCACTATATTCTATTGTCAGCAGAGTGACTTAATAAGTTCCAGTTGTGTATTTCCTTTTTTTCTTTTTTAAACTTATGGTATTTTAAAAAAAACCCAAAACAAACAAACAAAAAACAAAACAAAACAAAAAAAACCAAACCCAACAGCAAAAAAACAACCAACAAACAGCTATTTCTTATTTATTGTCTTTACAGGGCCACTAGACTCAATATGTACAAATGCACTGGCCAAAAACTTACAGATCTTTGGAGAGGCATTTCTTGTTGGAGGCAGGCACACAGGCTTTGCAATTGTGAGGGCGGTAGCCTGGCTATTATTGATTCTGTGTCCTGGGAAATGGTAAAGAGGAGGAAGAGGAGACAGAAAGCATATATAAAGAATCAAATTGCTAAAGAATGGGAATTAATTTAGGAGAGGAATAATTTTATAGTAATATAATAAAAGTGAAGAGTGACAGCAAGCCTATAATGAATATAGTAATTTCAGTGACATGTTTCCCATGTAGCATACAGTTTAATATACATAGAAGATGAACTAGGAAATATGAAGAGAAAACCGGTGCTGGGAATTGGTAGGAAGTGAGTTCAGAGAGCAAAGCAAAGAGGTAATACAGCTAGCATACTATACAGAGAGAGGAGAGTGAAGAGTAGCTGAAGATGTTAATAAACATTAATTTCTTATGCAGAACTGAGTCTGTAGAAAAGAAATATTCAAAATGTGTTACAAATGCAAGCTAATTCTGAAGTGGCATGAAGAACATGTTACTGTCTTCATCAATAATAGTTTTGGTTGAAACTGGAACAAGAACATGGAAGAATATTAGAAACATATAAACATACAAGAAAATGTAAGAATATGCTAATTTAAAATTAAAAATTAAAAAAAGCTACTATAAAAATGCCATGCTTGGTTTGAATGTTTTTGCAGTAGAGAGAGTAGATATTATTATGTTGATACCTTCAGTATGTCATTCATTTTCTGTAATCTGAGAAGTGCAGTTTGTGGGCTTTCAAGTTTTTCTAATAAAGAATAAGAAAATATTAGAAGTAACAGTAAGACAGAGTGCAAAACACAGTGAATTTCTCAGAAATAATTTTTCTTTAGGTTGCCTTTAAATACGTACTTGTATTGAGTGTATTGCTTTCTCATACATTCATTCACTTGTTCATTTACCTGTTTGGTTTTTTGAAGTTGATCTTGGTTAAATGGTATTTCTCCCAGACAGGACAAAGATAAAGATGAAGTTAAGCGTGTCATACCAATTATTTCAGTATATTCAGAAAGGTGAGAGGAGGAAGAAGTAGTAGAACTTCTTTTCCATCTCCTTCCCTTTATATCAGACTAGAAATACAAGGTTTTATTTTATTTTATATCCATCTGGATTGTTGGCATAGGAAGGAGAAATTCATGAGTGAATTCAACTTTTGAGATAGGTGTCATTACTTTGTTGTTTCTGGTAGATAGTTCACATGGCTAGTGCAGTTATACTGACAACGCTTTTTAACATTAGTCAGACCTTCAGATAGTATGAATATGAGTCTTATAAAGGCTGGATATGTTAACTGCATCAAAGCTTTATGTCTACTGTTACACTTTTTGTCTGTAAGCTTACAGTAATACACATTTTATAATGAAACAGATCTTTTAACAACTTCACTTGTTATATGAATATGCATCGTTTAAATATAGCAATCCATCTGTTAAGTATGGCTATAAAATATTAAGTAATTAAGTTGTTATGGAAGATGCATTCTGGGCGATTGTAAATGTAACTGATATACTCAAATACTGAATTATTAAAATAATTAATATAGGTTATGTGACTTGGTCATCTAGATTTCATAAATAGGTATTTTCACTATTCTATTTTAAATAGCTAAGGTATTAGAGATCTGCTTTGAGGTTTGCATGTTTAGTGGTATTTGGCATGTCAAGATGCAATTTAATTACAGTGTTGAATAGTTGTGCGACTTAGTTGTTGGAAGAATATAATTTTTTTTAATGTGTAAGCAAATAGCTATGTGCTTAGTGGCTATTTAAAGGTTTTACTTAAGTGTAGTACCCTGAGATTGAGGACCTCTTCATATTATATTCTTGTACAAACAGCAATTGTTCAAGAATCTCAAATCAATCTTTACAAGTGATTGCCAATGTTAAATCAGAAGTTCTATTTCATAACATATCAAACATGATATATATATTCACAGTGAATATTTGACTTATCAAACTTGAAGTGAATTAATGCTTAATAAGTTATGTGAATTTTAAGCCATCTGTAGTCCTATATACAAGTCATCATGCACACGATATTGTTTTAAAGAAAATCTATGTTGCAGTGTAGCTGGCTATATTTTAATGATGTGCAATAGCAATAATTTTGTACTCCCAAATTACTGGCTATAAAGCTGTATTTTTTTCTCAACTATCCAAATGCCACTAATAGTTAAATAACTAAATTTTGAAAAATATATAGAAAAACAATGCTCTGTATACCTGCTATTGTCAAATTTCCTCTCAACTACTTTTGCTACATTTCCTCTATAAAACTATGTATTTAATATTTTTAAAATCAGAAGAGAATTGGTCTCTGTATACATAGCGTATCAAATATTTAGAGTTCTGGGAATGTTTGAGAACTGTCAGTCATTTAGCTTACTTTTTTACAATCAGGTATAAAAATAATCCTTAATGCTTACATTTGAAAATGGTGATATACCATATGTAACTTATTATATTTGTTAGAGAGGAATTTTGAATTTTATGTAAATTGACACAGGTTTATTTTTTTTTTCATTGAGAAATTTTTTGCTAAATCTCTGATTATTGTTAAAATTTAAAACAAATGTATGTTTTTTCAAGGACAGAGATTTAACAAAAAAGGACTTTTTTTTTCCTTTGTCAACACAATACAAGAATAAGAAGTGTGAGCTCTTCCAAAAACTGAAGATGAAATTACTTAAAATGAACAAAAAGTCAGAGACTGTCTATGAAAAATTTGTTTTTCCTCTCTTCTCTATGCACAGTACTTTGATGGCCAAAATACTATTTAAAAGAGGAAAAAAACCCTGTGAAGTCTATAAAAATACTTTCCTTCATCAACTCAATGTTATTATCTTTTTCTCTTCTTTTTTTTTTTTTTTACACCTCCGCCCCCGCCCCCTCCCCCCCCACCCCCACCCCCCCCGTCCAGTTCCTCCCCTGCCTCACCATTTCCACTTCTACAAACCATATCCTTAGATACTTTGTGTCTTCTTTACTCTTTTTGTTTTCATTTTCATGGCTTGGCATAAGTAACTAATTAGATGTAACAATCAGTGTATAAAGTCAGAGAAGGAAATAAAATCAAGCTCACTTTCTCTACCATGTTGCTTTTCCAGCTAATTAGAGCAAAAACTAGTAAAAGTATGTGTTTCTCAGTTAAAGAAGAGGTCTGTCTGATATACATAGAACAGCTTTGTTCATTAAAGACGTGCCATTTTTACACAGTTGCTTTTCAGAGTAGAATTGCACTGTAAACACTAGTGAAAAAATATTTTGCATTAACAGTGAAGCATTAACTTACTAGTTTCAAAGCAAAAGTTCTGTATATTGCTTGCTCTAAAAAAGTGGTTTGGAGAACTTTTTTTTTTATGTCTCATTGCTACACTTCCCAGGATTTTTTTGAACGTAAATGGTGGAAATAAGTCTTCACTAATACCAAGCTAGCAAATGATTTTTGAATGTGGATTGCTGTAGAGTTTTATGGTTTCCTCATATTCACAGATATGAATTGTTCTAAAACTTTTCATATCAGAGCAATTCTATGTTATGGTTAGAAGGTCTTTGCCCATATAAAATCACACTATATAAAGCAATAACACAACAAATATACTTGAGTTGATTGCGTTTAATTGACTACATAGACTAATTGACTATACTGCTTGTATTAAATGAGACTGTGATCTTTCTGTCACCTACCAGAGCAAAGAGAAGAGCTGTCACATTGGTATTGAGATTTGTCTGTGCCAATCCAACATTTCAAATGCATTTAGACAACCTGTAGGTTACATTCTGAATGAGAGGATTTAGTCTTTTTCTTTTGTGCCTAATTAGATGCTTTATCATCTGAGACTAATGGTTAATGGAAGTACAGTATACTGATTCAGTTTTGAGGCCTTTTCATCCTTTGAACATGTGCTTCATATGTTCCTGGGTCTCACAGGACCAAGGCTAAGCTGCTAGCATTATTTCAGAAAGTATATCTTGCCTTTTTTCCTATGTGTTGTGTCAAGTCACTTAGCAGGTGCAAAAAGGAAGGCACTGGAGTCAAGCAGCAGAGAGCTGTGTGTAAGGGGGAAAGTCAGGAAGACATCAGAAAGCTGTTCCAAAAAACCTTGTTTTCCAAGTTACAATGTATCGATATTTTGGGTATTTCCCTAATCATCTTTGTACCATGGCAGTATAATGTATTTTAGTAAGAGGGTTGTTGTTTGGGTTTTTTTAGGGATGGCTTTTATTTTACCCATCACCAGTAGTATATTTTTAGGAAGAAGGTAATACAGGTCTTCTGAGTTTGTATATAAACGTCTGTGTTTAAGTCTGAGAGTCATCTGGTATCATTTGCTCTGGCAAGGTGATTTTACTCAAGGAAAATGGATTGTGCCCATTGCAGTGGGAGATAGCAGACAAACCTTGAGAAATTAAAGAAACTCGTTTGTGAGTACACCTGTGCTGGTGAGGCTTGAGTAGCAAATAGGCATGGACCTTATTTAGTCAGGATCAGGGCTGCAAACACTGAAACCTGCGCTCCAAACAAGGGCAGATTTGGGAGCAAAATGACACTTACCAGGGAGAGGCGTAGACGGAACTGCCTATTCCAGCCTCCTCCAAGTGGATATTGGGTAGAAGCAGAGAGCCTGTGGAAGAATGGAAAAAGAGGTACATCAGCCAGGAAGACTAGTTTTAGAGGTCAGAAAAGCATAGGATTAAAAGGACAGTTCACAATATTTAAGCTGAATTATATCTTGCAAAGCCGGTTTAAGGTACAGTGGAAGTATTCTTCAGCAACAGAAAGAGAAAGAAACTAAGGAAACAAGGGGGCATTGTCCAGTAGGGGTGAGGTGGAGACAAAAGGCAATGTAGATTGAACCTAGAAATTTAATATCGAATGAGCTGCCCGAAATTTCAGTAGCAGTGATCATGAACACAGGGACAGCATTTTCCTTAAACTGAATATACACACAGCTTTTAGTAGCTGAATAGAGAACAAGGTTTACTTTTTTGCATATGATATTTCTATGTATATGTTCTAGTACAGGGTTGTTGACTCATGATCAGTTTGTGATACGCTATCCTTTGCAGATCATTTTTCCCTAGAAGTTCTGTACTACTGATCAGTCCTTCAATGGCTATGTACATTGCAGTTCGCTTTTTGGAATTGTAGCATGTATTTTCAGACAGCTTCCTTATCCGATAAAATTATTATGAATTCTGAATTCTAACAGTAGTCTTCAGCACACTAGCATAGCACTGTTTGCAAATTAAATATTGACAATGAATGCAAGAAAGACTGTACTAAGGTAAAGCAATAGCAAGGTAAACCAAACTATTATGTTCTGATGATAGCCTTTGGTCATTGCTCATCGTAACAGAAGTTCCCAAAGACAGTATATTGGCACCATGATAATAGTAATAATTGCTCACATGATTCAGTAACGAGATACTGAATTATTTGAACAGTATCTATCCAACTGAATAATTTCAACTGCATCTATTCAAATCTCTTTAGTTTTGAATGTAGCTAAAAATTGGTTCTTCACAAAAAACACAGGTATTGTTATGTAGCCATCATAAACATTTTAAACAAGCGTTGACAGACACCTGGAAATATAACTGTAATCTTTCATAGACATATGTATACTATAGCAAAAATCTGTGGTTCTCATTTAGATTAAAACATATGTTAACTGGGAAGGTTGTACAGAAGTGCTTCTAACACTAATTTCTATTCAATAAAATTTCTCTGTTTTGACATTATATTTTTAATATTTCAGGATTCTGGTGACAACGTGTAGTCTAAAAGTAATTTTGATTGATTTATTTTCCACTCGAAATTGTGAGATAGAAATAGTTCTATTATATTCCTTTTCAGTATGTTAGATTTGTTTATAAAAATGTAAAGTATAGAAAGATTCCATTGTCCCTATCCTTTGCGTTATGAATTGTAAGAAAGAAAAGTCTTGCCTGCATCTGTACCGTATTACCAATTGCTATAGTAAATTTTAGTGACTTATCTTTGTAATATAAATATTAACTATAAATTTGATGTATAATGCACCAGAAGAAGGATTCTAAACTAATACAAATCCCACCAGTTCTAAAGAACAAACCATTTGTAAAGTCAAGAAATCATCTTGCATAATGAATGATTGTATTGACAGAAAGGTTGCATGAAAATTTATTTGAGTTTAAACTTGTTATAATTAATTAAACTTAGTTAATTTTGGTTAATTTAGTTTTAGTATGAGTTCTCCATAGGGTCCTTCAAGATTTGAGTATTGAGGACTAGTGATTATCAGTAAGTATTCTGCAGCCTGAATTCTGAGATTTCATTGTAATAGGCAGTACCATGAGAAAAGTTTTAAGCCATAGACAAGTAAAAATTGTAATTTTTTTAAAAAGTTTTTGTAGTTATTGACTGACTTTCAGGAGTCGAAGGTACCTAAGTTTACTACACACTGGTCTTCTTTATTATTTAATACTACATGTTGATAAGGTATCTAACTAATCCTTAGTGCTATAATAGAGAAAATGTAGTAGACTGTATACATACTTGTCATAGTACATGACAGAAAGAGAATGCTTAAATTCTACCTGTGTGGAATGACTGTGTGCTGTTTGATCTCCATCTGATTCTTAGAAGATATGAGAGCATTTAATCTCTTTTGAAGACATATTTACCAGGAAGCAGACCATTATTAAGAATATGTATGTATTATTTATGTATATATATAAAACCAGTAGATATTAATATACATATTATTGAAAGTGCTGAAAATATTATCATAGTTATATAAACTAAAAATACTTCAATGTTACTTACTTTTATTTTGGTGAACAAGATTTATTTTGAGATGCAAGGTAATAAAAATAAAAACTTGTTTTATTACTTACTGTTCTTTTATACTGCAGTCAGTTGGATAAGACTGTTCTCTTCCATTGATGACATGTTCAACACAAATTCCCAGTGGGTCATTTTTGTTAAGCCTGCTTTATGGTTTTGTGTTTACTATTTTTAGCTTTAATTCTTGTTTATGTTCATTATTTTATTATATTTATTAACAGAAAATAATTTCAATATGTGAAAGAGTAAAAAGCAAGACAAAGCATGAAACTATCACCTCGAATATAATTTTGAGTTTAAATCACCAACTATATATTACAAAATAAAGACTGAAGATCTGTAGTTGAAAAGGTATATAATACTAACACAGTTGCTTTCATGCCCAGTTAAATGTAATAAGTAGTTTTGTTAAATACTGTGCTTGTTTTACAGTGTGTTTTTAAGGTGATTTCAGATTTACTGCTGGGAAAATCTTTAATGTTTAAAGTAAATTGTTCTATTGGGGAGTTTTTGATGTCCAATAGGGGCAAAATAGTATGATAAACAAAATAGCTGAATTCCCTAAGGCAAACTTACTTCATTACCTCAATTATGGATCAGTATGCTGAGTTTAAAAAGAAAGGTGATTCAAATGGCAGAAAATCTTGTGACCGTTGAACTGAACTAATAATTAAGCTGAACAACAACAAACTTTGATAGAGTAACAGTAGGAAAAGAAAAAAAGCCAAGCAAGAAATGCTCATTTTGTTGTACATATTAGTCCTAGATCTTCTATAAAATTAATAGAAATTGGTTTGTTCCCAATACAAACCTCTGTTTATCTTTGCAAGACTTGAACCTTGTTTTCTGACCTTTACACTTGCCAGGTAAGAAAAAGAACATTTTGTATCCAGTATTTTCAGATTGTTTACGTTGGATTTAGCAAATTGATTAGAACACAAGCTGATAATACTGCTGTTTGGAATTATATATTGTGTGCATATCTCTTCAAGTTTCTTTGTATGACATAAAATTACAGTATATTACACTACTGTATTTGCTATACTAAGCTACAGATGCATGAGTTGGATGCATATCCGTTAATGCTGTAAACTAGTAACTCTGACCTAGTACTAAAGTTGCAATGATAAGCAGGGAGTGATATGTTGCCACTTCTGTCCATCACTGTGTGGGAATTTTTAAACTGTAAATTGCTGTGCCTACAAGAATTTGGGAAAATCAGAGCTCATTAGCTCTGTCTGTTGAAATGTTGGCTTCCCTTTGTGCAGAGATCCTGAAAGAACCATGGAAAATATTCTTTCAGGATTCACTGCCTTGCAAAGAAACAAGATAACACCGGTCAGCTGCCTGATAGTATAGCATAAGGGAAAATAGCTTGTAGGCACATAATCATCAGGAATAGAAGTATTGGATTGGAATATTTAAATGATAAATTTCTGTCTCAAATGTTTTGTATTTTTCTGAGATATGGTAAGAAAAGTGGATTGGTTTTTTTTCTTCCTTACTTACATATATTGTTGAAAAGTTGTTATTTCCTTCTACCTCAGTGAAATCTTCTTGACCCTCTTGGTTCTAAGATTTGTCATCCTGACTTGTAGATTAAAATATATTTGTTAGAGAAGAAGTTTTAATCTAATAGTAAAGATAAATTTTAAGGATAATTTATGTGTACCTCTGTGTACTTAATTGATGAGATTGGTAGAGTATTTTAATTTGTTTACTTAATGTGTTATCTGGAAGGAATTTCAACTTCTGTTGTGTATATTCTACTTTTTACTTCCTAACATGTTATCTATATATGGCATATTTATGAGATGAAATAGACAATAAAATCATGTCATTAACTACAATACCATTTGAAAAAGGTACCTTTTTTTTTCCATAATGAACTATTAATTATTGCATTCAGCAGTTAAAAATCAGTAAGTCTGCTTAAAGATAAGGTTTGAGTTAGAATTTATGAAATAGATATTCTGGGTATTTACTCATAAAATATATTTTGTTGGAACACACACTGCTTACATTTCTTTAAATATTAGTAGTTGTCCAGTTATGTAATAGCTTGTAATAAAGCCATTTAGAACTGGGAAAGTGAAGTATTTCTGTCTTTGCTTAAGGTAAGAACATAGTCTAAGTGTGAAGATTTTTAATCGCTACAAAATAAACACTTCAGAAAAATATTTGCACTAAGGGGTGTTTTTTTGTTTTTGTTTTTCTCCTACAGTCTCAGTTTGAACTCAGGGTATTTCATATTCGTGGAGAACATGCTGTATCAACTGCTCAGCTTGAAGAAACCATTGCACATCTGAAGAATGAACTCGATAATAAATTAAACAGAAGAAATGAAAAAGCAAAGGATATTAGTGTTTCTACTGAAGATGATAACCCACCAAAGACATACCGAAATGTATGTATACAGACCGACAGAGAAACTTTCATAAAGCCTAGTGAAGAAGAAAACAGAGCTGTGAAAAATAACCAAATAGTACCCAAAAAGCTTAATATTTCTTCTTTGTCTCATAGTATTTCTTCCCAAAGTGAAAATAAGGACAATTACAATGTGCACTCTTCAGAAAGTGTCTTATCTTGTCAACCAAAACAAATGTTGCCTCCACCACCGCCACCACCACCACCACCACCACCACCACCTCCTCCTCCTCCTCCTCCCCTCCCTGATTCTTCACTACCAGGTTTAGTTCCTCCACCGCCACCTTTGCCAACAGGACCAACTTCACTGACATCTCAGTTTGGATCCGGTCCACCACTGCCACCTCCACTTTCGGACAGCTGTAGGAATTTTCAAGCACCACCACCGCCGCCGCCACCACCACTTCCAGGGTTGGGACCTCCTGTTCCTCCTCCACTGCCTGGATCTGGGTTACCTCCACCCCCTCCACCTCCTGGGCCTGGGTTCTTTTTAAATAGCACTTTATCTTCAAACCAAGGTCCTCGAAAACCTGCCATTGAACCTAGACGTCCCATGAAGCCTTTGTATTGGACACGGATACAATTACAAGGTAGCAGGTAAAATATATTTATTTGGATTTGGAGTTGCTATTTATAGGCCGTGATACAAGGGTATGTATACCATTTAAGACTTAATAACAAAACGTTAATAGTCTAAGAATGGATAGTAAAATCAGTGTAGAGGCATGGAATTTACATGTTTTAAGAAAAAAATGGAATCAGTTCTAGAATTCTAAAAATAGATCATAATAAATGATTTTAAAATATTAAATATAAACTAACATTATATGTATTATAAATGAAAATAATGGACGTTATAACAAAAACAAATTTTGTCAATATTTTCCCTAAAATCCAAGTACTCCATAGACAACGTTAGTGACAGAGTGGTTCCTAGACTTAACACTAAAGAGAAAAAAGGTAGCCAAGAGACTAGAAAGTTTGTGTTCTTTTTTTTTTTTTTTTTTAATCTAAATTAGAATTAGTATTGAAATGTTATTTTGGTCAGATAAGAACTTAAGAGTTGCAATTTGCTTTCCAGTCACTTCAGGGTATAGCATTTTCAGAGCACTATGTTGTGTTATCATCTATAATTCCAGTTCTAGAAATGGTTAAACTAGAACTCTGTGTATAATTCTGTCAGAGCAGGTAAAGTAAAGCATGTGTGTAAACATATGCAGCTCAGGAACCTGTAGCATGAGGGATCTCATTACTGACAGAGATCTCTATAGTTTAAAAAAAATAAGTATGAAAAATACAAAAATTACCAATCCTGTTGTGACGTAGTGCTGGGATAAAACGCTAGATATGCTGGACAGAAGGGATGCCATCCAGAGGGATCTTCTCAGG
Source organism: Tyto alba (assembly GCF_018691265.1). NCBI lineage: Eukaryota > Metazoa > Chordata > Aves > Strigiformes > Tytonidae > Tyto > Tyto alba. The sequence goes on from NW_024881280.1 coordinate 14,544,226, forward strand.
CTTGAGGAGTGGGCTCATGCAAATGTCATAAAGTTTAACAAGGCCAAGTACAAGGTCCTGCACATGGGTTAGGACAATCCCCAATATCAATACAGGCTGGAGGATGAATGGATTGAGAGCAGCTGTGTTGAGAAGAACTTGGGGATACTGGTGGATGAAAAATTGGACATGAGCCGTCAAATTGATCTTGAAGCTCAGAAAGCCAGTTGTGTCCTGGGCTTGCACTACAGAGTGGCCAGCAGGTTGACGGAGGGGATTCTGCCCTTCTACTCTGCTCTCATGAGGCCCCCCCTGCAGTGCTGTGCCCAGCTCTGGGGCCCCCAGCATAAGAAGGACATGGACCTGCTCGAGCGGGGCCAGAGGAGGCCACGAAGATGCCCAGGGGGCTGGAGCACCTCCCTTATGAGGACAGGCTGAGAGAGTTGGGGTTGTTCAGCCTGGAGAAGAGAAGGCTCCGGGGAGACCTTACAGCAGCCTTTCAGTACTTAAAGGGGGCTTATGAGAAAGATGGAGAAAGACTTTACCACGTGCCTGTAGTGACAGGACAAGCAGCAATGGTTTTAAACTGAAAGGAGGTAGAATTAGATTGCATATAAGGAAGAAATTTTTTACAAGGTTAGTAAGACAGGAACAAGTTGCTCAGAGCAGCTGTGGCTGCCCCCTCCCTGACAGGGTCCAGGCCAGGTTGGACGGGGCTTGGAGCAACCTGGTCTAGTGGAAGGTGTCCCTGCCTGTGGTGGAGGGGCAGAACTAGATGATCTTTAAAGGTCCCTTCCAACCCAGATCATTCTTTGAAAGCAGTCTAACAGTATATACTGTTGTAACAAATCTAAAGTTCCTATGAAACATACTGTTTTACTCATTTGTTTTTAAGGGGATCATTTGGTGAACAGGCATAAATAAACACTTTTTAGACAGTCTTTTTGAAATTATCCCACAAGATTTGTCTATGCTATCCATTTATTCAGCTGGCAGGAGAAAAGAAGTACTCCCATTTACACTTTCTGGGCCAACGTACCTTACCTGGGCCATGCGTACCTTACTGCCAACAGTGGCATGTGGTTTCAGTGCTGCTCAGCTGCTCTTTTGGATTTTGGCTGATTCTAACATTGCTTCAAGAGTTTATTAATGTAACATAGAGCTCCATTAAGAGGTCTGGCTCAAAAGGTTTTTTTTGGAGATGCTTAAGTGACACATACTATTTCTAGTTTAACAAGGAGTTGCTAGAATCATGAAATAAAATTCAGGTCCTGTGTTATGCAGGTAATGAAATTACATTATTATTCTGGTCTTAAAAATCAAATAATTATTATCTGTATTCAAAGTTATTTTAATGTAAGTGCAGTTACAAAGATGCTAAGTTTATTTTAAGCATTTTAATAAATTACATTATATAATTAGATAATAATATATGTAGTAATAATATAATTATATGTAACATAATATATTACAATCATATGTAATAATTATATATAGTTATATAATTATTATGCTATAGTATATATACACACTATATTACATACTGTATTATATATTCTGATTATATTATATATTATTAATTATTACAGATGATTTATTATAGACTACTTCTTACATTAAGTCACTATAAAATACCTATTACAAATTGTTAATATTCTTAATATTTTATATTATTTTTATGCTTATATTTAAACTGTTAAATATCTGCATTTAAATGTATTTAAATATGAGTTTTACTTTAGTTTACAGCTTTTTGTCTAATTTATTTTGATGAAAGAACCCTTATTCTGGTATAATAAAGCATTGTAAGGTGTTAATATAAAATGTTTGACAGGAGCAGATAATGAAATGTCAGTTGTATTCTTTCAATAATTCAGAATTACAGGTATTGAAATATTTTGGAACAGGAACTTTGTTCATTTTGGTTTTACTTTCCCAAAATTACTAGTGAGAAATTGTTCCATAGTGGATAAACAGTTGGTCCATAATTAAGCCTTATTTTAATTCTTCCTATTGTTTCACTGAAATCAAAAAGTTTGTTCTGAAATACTACTGGTTCATGAAGCTCTGGCTGAATGCAAGATAAGGTGTAAGTCTTAGCTTTCTGGTGAACTGCTGGTCACCAGATGTAATGGTCCAGCATTTTCATGGTCTGCCCTAGAACTGGAAACTTCTTCAAGGGTCTGCTACTCAGATCATCAGCTGCCCAGGACTTCAAAGTTCTTGTAACAGAGCCAGAAAGAATCCTTCATTCTTCTGTGTAGCTGACATGATGGCTAATACCAGGGAGAGTGAAGCTGTGGTACTGTAAGCATGTCCTGTGACACAATATGCTGTATCAGTGAATGCTAATGGAAAAATTAGAGCCTGTTACATTTACAGTGGTAAATATACAGTTGAGTATTAAGTAGAAGAAATCATAAATTTTGAAAAAAAAAAAAATTTTGTTTCCCCTCGAATTGGTAGGTATTGTATTTTGTTGCATATTACATCTAATAGATTTATGTTTAGTGACATCAGCCATTTATATTTTATAAGGGGTTTCATCACTTTTTTTTTTTTATTATTATTATTGCAAATAATTTCACTGCCTTTTAGTGACATCTGCTGGAAGAAGTGGGCCCACCTTCTACCGATAGACAAGAAGAGCCCTCGGAAGTTTTGTTGCACATGTTTTCCTGAAGCACTGAAATTTTGAAACAAAGCTCATTCAAAAATGAAATGCTGGTTTGCAGCACTACATAGTATTTTCCCCAAATCCAGATAAAACTATAGGATTGTGTAAACAAGTTCCAAAGTGTTCCAAAACTAAATCTGGTCTTGGAAGGCAAAAAAAGAAGGAAAGATAATCCACATTTAAAATTTACAGTTGGTTGAATGGAACAGAATACTGGTTAATCTCCCAAAATATAGGCCACATAATTACTCTAGTTTCTCAGAACAAGGATAAATATGAGCATACAGCATTTGCAGTTAACACGAAGTGAATCAAGTCCTATACAAATGACCCTAAATACTGTTAAAACTTGCCTTAATTAACTTTGTTCACTACTGATTAACAGTTTATTTTTATAGGTCTAAATAGATTATTGGGAATTTGTCAAAAAAGCTGCTGTTGAAATACTCCTAATCCTAGTGGAAGTGACAGAAGTCTTTCGAGATGTATTTGCACAAGCTGCAGTTGTAATATTTGGTTGTTGTACAAAAAACTGTACAATACAAATAATGCATTTTGATCGTGTAGCAGTCATGAATGCTAACTGGCTAAGCTTTTTGGTACAGCCCTTTTGCAAAACATTTTGACTCCTTAAAAGAGCAAGGTATAGGGAAGGAATGCTGTTTGTATAGCAGCGGTGCATGCTGCTTTGAGTTTTAAATCTATTACGAATTTTCATCTGTTATGGATATATCTATTATGCTTTTTCATAAATGTTTATTGAAAATTTTATTATTACCTTTCCCTCTATAGGAAAACTGCTATGCTAACATTATGGGAATCACTAGTAGAACCTGATATACTTGATACTACTGAGTTTGAATATTTATTCTCCAAAGATACCACTCAGGAAAAAAGAAAACCATTATCAGAGACTTACGAAAAAAAAACCAAGGCCAAAAAGGTATTCTTTCTTTGTATTTGCTTTTTCTGTGTCAATGTTTAGTTTTCAATTTTAAGAAAACCCCCTTTTTATTTATTATTGAGTGAACAGGTAATAGATGGGCTTGTAAATCTCATTGTAAAACAAGATAGGTAGATTGCTGAGTCAACTCATGCTTGAGAATGCAGGGTTATTATTTATCTTGGAAGGTTTCTTGCCTTTGAGAATGGAAGTTCCACATCCCAATGAGGTAGAGGAAATATTGTATAGGAGAAATGAATGAAAGTCATAATACGTATCTAAGAGTGCCAATATTTCAGGTCATGTCTGCCCTTGAACAGATTTATAATTAAAGGCTGTCATTAAGTTACTCTAGCAAACTTCTCTTTCAGTAAGACTAATTTTATTGGAAAAATAAAGTATAAAGCATGTTAGGACTCAGACGTTTTGAATAAGGAATACCAAAAAATGTTTTTCTGGTATAGTTAAAGAGCTGTGTCAGAAAGGGGCAGGACAATCATGTCTTTAATGACTAAAAGTTTATCCAGTAGCTTTGTCATTACTGTAGTGCAGCTATTGTCTGCCTCATACATGATCCGTTACAGAGAGAGCTTGTACTTGGACTTACTGTATGCAGGTAGGACAAAGAAATAGCATTAGTAGTGTTTGTTGCAGAAGAAAGTCTAGGCTGAATAATAATCGATACTGTTTTCCTAAAACAATATGGTTATATATTAGAAAACCATTTAAATGTATACTGTATTATAAATCTGTTTGGAACCACAAGAGGGCACTTTGTATATGAGCTGTGCTATCTACCTTTTTCAATTTTATAATACATATAATGTGAAATATGGATACATAGATATATATCAGTTCAATCAGATCTTTCAAAACATCTTTTGTCATAAACTTCCATATTGTGTCCTAGTGCAGTACTTAATGAGAAATATAAATAAAGCTATAGAATCTATAAAATTGAAACTCATGTGATGCAAAAAATGAAAAATGGGGCCAGGATGAGGACATGCTGGCACTTGTAAATACACCTTAGAGAAATTATTAATTGTTACAGTCCTTTGAATGTTAGATTGAAGTTGGACATGAACACCTCTGTTGAATAATATTTTACAAATTCTTCCAAGTGCAAATGGCATGTAGTACTTGGCTGTGTCTGTAAATCCTATTAGTTCACATTTCTGATGCCCTCTTTGTAAAATTAATTTTTACATTTCATTAATTTACCTAATTCAGGAAGAATTATTTAATAGGAAATACAGGTTTCTAAAGAACTTTGAAGAAGAATGTAACCAGTGTAACTTTAATTGGGAACTAATATGCACAAATAGTTACCTTTGTATTTCATGATCTCGGCAATTAAGTGAATATACCTATTTCTCCAGGTGTGTGACAGCAAACCAGGTGGAGAATTAGACCTGTATTCTGACAGATGAAATTTCATTATTCTTGTTCCTTGCTGCTTTGTAAACTAACTCTTTTGCTACAACAGCACAATTTTTTAATGATGTCTCTTAACTTTTTCTAAAACTTAATTGAGTAATAGTTACTTTAGACAATATATGAACTAATGGTATAATAAATACTACTTCTTGTGAGAAACCAATGTATTTTTTTACAAAGGTATCCTCTTTATTTATGTCACTGTTTGAATTATTCTCTGATTTTATTAAATGTAAACTCATGGGTTTATGATCATGGTGTTGCAAACCATGGGAATTGTAGGGCTTTCTGTGAAAATTTCAGGAACTCATTTTCAGCAGTATTAAACTTCCCATTATTTAGTCAATTTAAAAAATAAAAATAAATCAGGTGTTAGAATCCAAATGAAATTTGAATTTAATTGAGTATAGCAGCATTCTGTTATTGTATATCCTGTCTTTCCACCTTTCCCTGTTAATTGACTCGTAGTAGCAGCTGAATATTTTTACAGACAGCTGGTCCTCTTGGATGGTCCTGTATTTTCCTTTGTCTCTCTGAAAGCGCAGATGTCTGCAGACTGGCTCCAATGGATCAATCCTGGTGGACTGCAAGTGATACAGTAGTAGAGAGGCATTTTATTTAGTTACAGGAGGGTTTATTAGTAGATAGTAACAAAAAGTTCCTGTAGATTAATGTAAAACTACCAGTTCTGCTGGCTTAATTTGTGCTTTCTCATGTTTTTTCTCAGCTCTCAACTTTTCTTGCCTTTTTTCTAACAATTATATCTATGTAGTAGGGTTTAAACAAAAATCTTTTTCTTTGCTTTACTACAGAAATTTATGCTTGACTGGTTTTAAGAATGCCACTAGTGTCACAGTGTATGGGATTATATAGTCTGGTTAAAGATGCTTTCTACACATATTAAGACATAAAAATCTTGTGAGGTTCATCATACATTATAATTTTTAGCTGATGCCGTGTCATTTTATATTTCTTGGTAAATTCCTTTTGCGTGTTCTATAAAAAAGTCTTCCAGATCAAGATACAGGTACGGCAATAGAATGTGGACAATAGTTTGCTTTTGGAATAGGTAAGCTAGTTTATTTAATATTACATGTTAGTGCTGATTTATTCACTGCATTAAATCTCTTCTCCTCTGCACAAACTTTGTCCTATTTCATACCATCTTATACGAATGTAAGTTCAGCCTGCTTGGTATTTAAAGAACTGACAGACCAATAGGTGGTACAGGATTGCTTATTAAAACATGATTACTTAGTAATTTTCTCCTTGAATGAGAATTACATGAGTGCCTTGCAATCAAATTCCTTATGTAATTGGAAGTAAGATTCTGTCTTTCAAACCAGAGGGGAATTTTTTCACATTTTACTGTGTCTTCTTTATAAAAATAGAGACTTTAACAGTTAGTGGCCTGCTGAATTATGACTTCTTTACCATCTATTTACATTTCTCTTTCAATTCCAAATAAAATAATATTATTCAATTAAATCTCAGAATCCTTATTTTTGTGAAACCAGACAGAATAATCTGTATGCTTAGTCTGTGGAAAGAATGCTTCTGTGGAAAGTATCACATAAAGCCTGTAGAGATTTCACTTGTTCTATTCTTACCTATTTGTCCACATAGTAGACACCTTATGGCAACACAAATTAAAATATTCATTATGTGCTGTGCTTTTGTTGATTACACCTGAGAGACATGTACCATTTTCAGCCAGAAATATCTAAATCTTGTCCTATGTAAATGGAATGGATGGTCTGTTTTCCAGTACCATTTGGCTAGTTATGCTCAGAAGCGAAACTTCCGAGTATATTTTTATATTCATATCTATATTTATACTCATATATGTATAATGTACTTACAATATAATAAATAATCTATAAAATAAATATTTATGATAAAGAATATATTTATACTCATACATATACTCAGTGTCAAAATAGGAGAATGCATTGAGGATTCTGTGGGCATCTATTCTGTGTCCGGTTACCTTGGTATTGTCACTTATGACCTGGATAATGGAATATTAATTCTGCAGCCACCACCTAGTTGCAAGAGGCTTCAAATGGACTGGAGTAGGCCCTTTAGAAAGCTTTCATGTATCGAGAGATATGTTCTGAAAGCTAGGGATAAGCACAAAGCTAATAGTTAACCACAAGGTTAATAAAGTTAAGGATATTCAGCTACCTAAAAATAAGATTGAATACAACTGGCTAAGTGACTAGGTAATAGTTTAGCAGAAAGGATCTTGGGATTATAGTGTCTCACAAGAGGAACATGAATTATCAAATCATGGTACTACGAAAAAGGGAAATCAAAACTCTGATCGATGAATGGAAGTATTACTTACAAGACAATTTACTGAGCTTAGTTAAGAACTGCATCTAGATTTAGGCATGACAGCCCTTCATTAAAAATCTTTACTAACTGTAAAGAGTCAAGAAGAGTCAGAATGATGAAAAGTGTAAAAGTAGTCTCTGAGAAAAGAATTGAATTATTATCATTGTTTAGTCTAGAAAAGAAAAGGTTGATGGGGACACACAGTAAGTGTCATCAAGTGCATGCAGCTGCTGCAAAGAAAAATTATGAAAAGCTTTCTAAGAGTGAGGATGCCAAAGGAATGCAGAATAATTTTGGCTAGGAAAATTGTGTTTCTGTATTGGGAGAGAAAATTTGTTTAGAATGATACACATATAGTTGATACTGTGTTGAAGGGCAGAAATACTTTGGATGACATTTTGAGTGCCTTTCCAACATCATGATTCTGTTACTCAATTCAAAGGCATAAAGTCCAACGTCTGTTCGTTGTCCTATGGATGGAAACAGCTGGCTATCCTTTTTTCCAGAGTGGAAGCACTTTTATGATTCCCAAATTCATTGCCTTCATGCCTGCCAGAAAATGGCTTATTAATTGAGTTATGCTAGTTTCTAGAGGCTGTGGTCCTGACATGAGGATGAAATTATTAGAATTTTAAGTGCACTTGTTAAAAAATAAGGTATTCTAACAAGTATGCGGGGAAAAAAGGAAGGGAAGTAAAGCAGCAATAAGGACTGCTTAGAGGGTGTTTATTTTTAGGTATGTATTAACTTATTTTGGGAAAATATAGTGTATTCACTTGCTAGTGATACAATGTAAAAATAGTATAGTTTAAATGAATATCAGATGTACCTTTTTGGTACACTTACATATTCTTGAAGTTTATTATGGTAATGCTTATCTGGGCTTAGAAGCTCTGCAAAGTGCGTGACTGCTCATGCTTCTTCGATCATGTACTCCTTTGGAAAATTTAACAGCTTTGGAACCTCTTCTGTTTTGTTTTGGTTTTTTTTTTTCCCCAACTCTACATCCTCTGAAATATTTCAGGAAACCCTTATTCTTGTGCATTTGTCAACACTGCACATATGCAATCTTGTAAATAGAAGTTCTACACTGTTATATAGATAATTAATAAAATAAATATTCTATCTTTTCATGTATTATGTCTTGAGTGTAGCATTTGTCTGTTCTGGATGGGGAGAATTTACTGTCTAGATGAATATATTAGTTACATTCCACTATTAGAGCAAAATTCTGTGCAATATATTTAAGAATTAATAGGTATAATTCTCTCATAAGAAAGCTTTTGAATTGTAAGACTAAAAGCATTGCAATCTTATACAAGGTAATACAATGCAGTGATTTTTTGGATATAATAACTATGAAATGGAGAAGAAACTGTTGATTGCATCCTGACTTTCCCAGAGACTTTAGATGGATAAATAATGTATAGAAGTAGTGGGTTTTATTTCCTAGGATGGTTCTGAAGTGGTTGAATCTGCAGCAGGCAAAGTTGAAGTTAATGGACAAAAATAAAGAAGTTCATTAACACCTGAATATGAATCAAATAAATTTCTCTCTGGTTTTGGCTAATTCAGTTAGCTTAATATAAATACCTAAGTTACTGGTATGATGCAGCTTCGTAATATACATTGAATCGGAAAGTGTTTACACCATGTAAGGTGTTGTGGTCTTCAGTTTAAGCTTTTTCAAATGCATGTAGTTTGTCCCACTTTCAAAATTACTTGGAAGATATAGCTTCTTGGAAGTCAAGAAGAGAAAGTGCTAGATCCACAAAGTTATTTTAGTATATAACTTCAATTTAGTTATTGATTCTATAAGCCATTTGGACTTTAAATGCCTTTTAAATATGACTTCTATTTTTAACTCCTGTTTTTAAAGTATCAGGGACATGCCTGTGAAAGTCCAACTGTTAATTTAGACTGTTTTCATTGTCTTTTCTTTATTTAAAAAAACATATTGTAAGTTATATTTGTGAAATTGTAAGTGGACTTCGACTATAAGATTTTATGTACCAAAAATGTTCAACTGCAAATAGATTCAGTACGGTACTATTAAGGTTCATAACTGTTTATGAAGACTGAAAACAATTAGCATAATAAAACTCTAACCTATTTTTCTGAAGAAAAAAAAAAAAGGGTGAACAAAAGCAAAACAAAAAACCCACCCCCCCCTCCCCCCCCCCCCAAAATACATCTGTTTTTGAAATATCTCGGCTTTCCATAGATTTGAATGTAATCTGAAGGAACTATCATCTTTCCCAGACTCTGAAAGTCTTTGATAGATGTTTTCATGTCAGATGAAGGACTGAACTTTTACATGCAAACAGTTTTGCTTTCATTCATCCTAAACTGTTAACATTTCATGTCTGTACGTATCCATGCAAATTTTTAAGCTGGTGGGAACATGTAATTGTTTTCAATCCATAGATTCTCCCTTTCCTGTTAAATTTGTAGAACCAAAATTCGTCTTGTGTAAATAGACGAAAGCCAGAATTAGGACATATATTTTGGAATGAAATAAAAACCATGATTCATTATGTATTAAGCTATGGCTCCCTGTAAGCCTGAAAAAGAGGTAATTTAGAAAAGAACATTCCTTTTCTGTGATTTATTCCATGTGCATTCTGTAACTTCATTGGTGGACTTAAAAAAATTTTTGAAGTTGCATTAGTTTTTCCAATATCTGAGTACTTAGTAACTTATCTTAAAAAACTCAAGTATTTTCTATACTTTTTCAAGAAACGAGTTAGTTGGATGTTTGTGATGCCACTGTCTTCATCTTACAAAAAAAAGTGAGTAAATGTCAAGTAATTTCTGTCAGGTGTATGCTCCAAATGAAAGTCCATCAATCATTTTTGGCCCTTTAGTGCAATGATTATCATTTCAAAGACGCAGAAGGACATTAAAGATAATGGCTTTTCTGTTGTCTATTATCTCTAACAGACTTCACATAATTATTAACATGTGTTCTCATTTAAGAACAGTGTCAATATTTTGAGTGAATTGCATTTTTTTAACTGAAAGGGATATGTCTGTCAGCAAGTTTTTTGTCCATCTAACTAAATGAGGAATTACAATTAATGAATTTTGTGTTTCCGCAAGAAGGACAGATATTGCAGAAAATGTTGGAAGCTTTGCAGGGTTGAAACACAATGACTGTCTTCAGCTGTCTGCATAAGATAATAAACAGCGTTCGAACTTGAGTAGAAGTAGTAAAATGCTAGTGCGTGCTCTTCTGAGGCACTCTCACTTTCTTATTATTTTTTGTGCTGTACTGAGAAGAATGAATATGGCATTTCCTTGTTTACCACAAAGCTCTGCAGTCATGTAGGATATGGAAAGTATCCATAAAGGGTAAATATCTATTTTGTGGTTTTGTCTTGTTTTTACAGTTTTGATAGGAGTAAAGATATTGAAGTAAGTTTCTTGCTAGCTCATTCCTTACCTCTTATTTTATCCTGAGAAATTGCCATCTGCTTGTTCTTTAGCAAAAGACTAAAAGTAGTGGGGTTTTTTTATCCAATGGAATCGCAACTAGAATTACATGTCTCCTAAAGTATCTTTAAAATATTTTTAAAATATAAATCTATGGTTCATCCAGTTTAAATAAAAAACAGTTAAATTTGGCTCTCCTTTGAGTAGGAATAGAAGAGATAATGTCTGTTCTTAAGCTTCTGAAATTTCATTGGTAACTCCTGGGGTGCTTATGTAGAATGCCTTGAGGGGCATACTTACATGCCTCTTGTGCAGGATATTCTTCCTCTGATTGCACAGGGTTTCAGCGGAATACTTATGGATCCAGGCTGTTGACTTCACCATAAAAGTTAATAAGTGGGAATGGAGGGAAACACTGTGATATGCAGAACGGCTTTTTAACTTATGGTTTCTCTCAGTAAATTTAAATATTATGGAAAGAATCCATGCACTAGCAGGAGGAAGGATTTAGCTTTTAATCACTAAAGTAAACTGAATCTGTTCAGATTTCAGCACCCGTAAATGTCCTGGACAGAATGTAGACATTACAGTTAGACAAAACAGTGAAGTCTGTCATATAATATTTAATGAAATATATTTCTGGCTACATTAGAGAAACACCTTTTAATGGGAATGACAGAATAATTTATTAATGTATTCAAGCTTCAGTATGTCTCCAATTTAAATTAGATGGAAAATATTTGAAAGATGTAGAAGGGGCACTTTTGTACAGCAAATCAACTAACTTAATAACATTAAAAAATAGTCAGGGAACACCACATAGAGGAAATAATGTTATGGATCAGTGATTTAAATGAATCATCATCAGCAGTCACAATTTTGTCACTGAGCCAGTTGATGCTGCATCCATTTCAATGATACTTTCGTAGTCTAGAGGAGCAGCAGGCAGCTGGCAAACCATGCCAGCTGGCAGAGTAGCATCAACTGGCGTCAGCTGGATTTTAGCTGCTTACCTGTCACTGCCAGCCACAAGCAAGTCCCAATATGCTGAGAGGTGATCTGTGATTTGTCTTTAAAAGCATAGACTAAATAGTTCAATGCAGTCTTTACAAACTTTCATTTTATTTGCCTTATGGTTTTTATGACCTGGAAAAGTGCTGAATTTTTTGTCTCCTTTCCATTTGTAACTCACACAGATATTTAATTCCCTGTCTGTGACTTCCCCCGAATAACTGTAATTTTGGGCAAAATAAGTATCTCTGAAAATATGTTCTCTGATTTACTACTGTTTATATATTTTGTTGCAAAATCTTTCAAGTTACACATTGGTTCTAAAAATCTATGACAAAATACCTAACATTACAGCAGTGTTTTTAGAGTAGTCTTATGCCAAATTTAAGCTATTCTCTTGTCTCGTTGCCCCCCTTTTGCTCTCTAATGAATAAAATACTAGCCTTCAGTTACAGATTTCAGTTGGTTGAAGATATTTCAGGTAGTCTGAGATTGATGCCTGGTAATTGTGACCATGTGTACATTTGTCAAAAATGCATGTGAACATACAGTTAGTTTGCCATTTTAAAACATGAGTCTCTCTTTTAGCTTTTAAAATTATACCATGTCTTCTTTAAAATTTTTTTTCATTAATCTTTTAGGGATGAAGTCTTGCTTAGCAACGTGAGCTAGTTTGATCATATCTGCAGAACATATCAGCACTTTAAAATACTTTAATAGAATGATTTCAAATGTCATATTGTCAACAAAGGCTATAGTCTGGAAAGGTTTTGCTTCAAACTAGCCATGTCTAATGGGGTTTATGACAACCTATGAATTTGCCCCTGAACAAGGTCAACTTGGAGGTCAGTGAATGCTATACAAATTGCATGCTACTCAAGCCTGTAATTATCCCTGTAAGAAGTTAATGTGCTGCGGAGTTCAGCAAATTCATGTAAAGCTTCAGAAATGACCATGATAAACTGAGCAGTTACTTACATTTGCTCTGAAAAATTGCAGTCAACAGGATGTGATGCTTACAGAGTATTTGTTTATGGTAACATAGCCAAATCATATTGTCTACTTGTGTACTCAGGAGGTAAAGAGCCTGAATTTTTTCTGATTTGAATAAAACACTGTAAATAGTATTAATTTCTTAATAGCCAGTATACATGCTGTACATATAGAATGAAAAACCCTCTCAGGGTACATTCTGTTTCCAGTTCTGGTAGAAAATATGCAACATCTACTTTAACATAAGTTCTTTAAATGTTGAGTTCCTACAACAGGGATGTAAAATATGTCAGATCTTTGTTGAAGGCAGCATGTATTCCAGCTTGTTCATGTATTGTTCAGTTTCAGTACTCTATAAATAAGAACTACCTTCGCATTTTCAACTGAAAATATCACTGTCATTTCTCTTTTTCCTATGTTTTTCAACTACAAATCTACTTTTATGTAGGTGAATGACTAAGTAATTGAGCAGTTAAATATTCCTAAATCCCATAAAACATAGGTAAGAAACATTTGTGTGAGTTATTATTAATTTGGCCAGTTAACTGTTTGTAATGCGAGCATCTGTAAGAATATTACAGGAATAAGGGATAACAATTACTGAAAGTTTTCTGTATTACTAAATATCCAAATATTAGTGCCACCTAACTATTAAAATTAAATTTGGATAAATATAGATTAAATATTGTTCAGATACTATGAATACAAATTGAGGGAAAATTTAGCTATTAGTTTTGATTTTATATATGAGTTAGTATTTTTAATAGCATTTGTCCATCAACGCTACAAAGTAAGCCAGCTGCTTGGATCTGAACTTATTTTGTATTGCCTGTTGTGATGTGGTGCTGTCATATCTTCCTTATAAATCAAAATCACAAATACCAACAGTCCAATCATTGTGGACATTTCTAACATCTGAACTACACTGATAAAATTCTGATGGTTTACTTTTCATTACTTTATTTATGGACTGATCCACATCAGTGTCACTAATTTCAACCAGCCAAAATAAATTCCTCAAGGTTTCCCCTCTGCCTTTTTCTTCTCTCCTACCCAACATCTGAAAAGATTGCAATCTGCATGTCAGTATATTATACTAGCAAGTGTCTGTTACCCAAAATGTGAAAAAGATCCTTAAATCCTTATGAAGTGTCAAGGGTGTGGAAGAAGCACATTCAGACAAGAGTGAAAGAAATCCTTTCGATAGCCCCTAGTGTTCCAGAAGTAGTGTTGAGAAGGCACGAGAAGACAATTCACCAATTCTCCTTGGTCGCGAATTGATCCTTTGTCAAAAAGATTTAAATGTGTTCACACTGAGATATAAAGTAGCAGACAAACCAGGTAACTTGTGATGTACTCAGTCCCTTATATAGTTCTGCCCTGATCACCTTAAGGAAAAGGGGGGGAAAAGTATACTTCAGAATTAATATTTGATATGCCTTTTTCTTCCTTCTTAATAGCATCCTACAAGTAAGAGGTGATGTTCTTTACTAGACCTGGTGAGAATTCAAGCTTACATTTTTCAGGCATTTGTTAAGGTGCAGAGCACAGAGATAAGATGAAGGTCCTAATACCATATTTAGTTAATAAAAATGTTTGATCTTTGAGAGACATTGAAGTCAATTCACAAATTAGCTTCTGTCATTAATGTGAATGAATCTTTTGTAGAGTGCTCATTTGATCTCAGATAATTTTGCTCCATCTTTCTTAGATTATCAAATTGTTGGATGGAAAGCGGTCTCAAACTGTAGGAATTTTAATATCCAGTTTGCACCTGGAGATGAAGGATATTCAACAAGGTAAGTGTTTCTTACACCTGATGTTTTATATTTGCATGGCTATTTTCTCATAGTCCCCTTCAGAGACTTTCTTACATTACAATATGTGTTTTGAATATAGTTCTCTTTAAGATAACAGAAGAACGATTCTTCCACTATATGTAGTTTCACCTAAATAATCAGAATTGAATTTAGGCACAACTCCTGTACCATTTCAGTTCTCATATCACTTTCAATACAGTGTTTTCTCAAAACTGTTTCATATTCGTCCCTTACGGTTCCCTCCTTTTCCTTAAGCAAGTCCTCCACTGACAAAAATGAAATGGAGGGCTTATATGTAAATCTTTTGGGCATCAAGCATGCAGTTGATATTTGCTGAATGTTTAAATTTTTCTTCATTATCAGTATAAAAAGCACATCCCAAACTAATGCAGTTACGACATAGCAATCAGAAAGATGATTACCGAATGGCATTTTTCAAAGCATAGGGCTACTCAGTGTATAAATTCCATTACTGTTACAAATTATCTGAGTTTGCCAATACAACTGTAGAGAAATACAGATTTTTCAGAACACTGGGGTAATTCAGATTCTGCTTATGTTCTGGATTTAAAAAGATATTGTTTAAGGATATTGTTTATTTCTTTTTCACATTAAAAAAAGGAAAATATTCACCATTTAAAACAACTGTTGGAAGAATTCAAGTTGATGTCTCCTTTTTGCTATTGTTTTCCTTCCATCACATGCAAATACTGGGTAGGGTGTTGAGATGCTGCTGGCATTGATTATTATTAATTTCAAAAGGGCCTTTGAGCATCTAGCTCTTTAAGAGCACAAGGGCTTACAGATGTCTCTTGGGATGGAGGGAAACAACGAAAAGAAGGAATAACTTTGTGCCTGCCAGTATTGTGTGAAAGGTATCAGAATGAGATGGAAAAAACTGCTATTACTAAAGGTCTGAATAATTTGCTGGCAGAAATTACAGCAGCATAGGATAGGATAGCAGCTGTATTATAAAAACTGGGTAGTATTCATAAGTATCTTCAGACATGTTTTCATGACTTTTTATTTTCCGTGCCATGATGTTCTACTAAAATAGAACATCTTTGTCTCTCTGTCTGTCTGTCTATCTATCTATCTATCCATTGTTTGCTGTACTTCTGTAGCTTTTGAAACCCTCTGTCCAATTTATACTAAATTTAAGAGAAAATAAGTCAAATGTTCAGGTATGTGTACACTAGCATTTTAGCTTGAGTCAGCAGTGCACTTTCAAATCAAAGCTACCAGTTGTCCTCTTTGCTGTGTTTGCATTGCAGAGCAATGCAGAGCAGTCTCAGAGTGCGAACATCCTTCAGAATTAAGTTAAATGAGATGACGTGCTCTAGAAGCATGCCAGCAGTCACCACCTATAGCAGGCTTTAAATCGTGCAGGATCAGATCAGAGATAGTTAAAACTCCCTGAAATGTGTATAGTGTGCACACTGGATCCTTAGTACCAGCTGTTGCTGTCTACAAATCGATTTCTAAAGACTATGCTACTTGCAGTTGTAGACATAGCTAATGTAGTCCCTCAAGTTTAATGAAAATTATGAGTGTTGGTAGAAGAGACACCAAAACAAGTGCTGTCACTGAAGGAAAGTTTATAACTCATCACCCTCTCTATTCTGAGGTAGCAAATGACTGGTCTGTCACCACATGTGTTGCTCAAGGCAGCAATAGGATATGCTGCCTTTTGCTTATGGAAACAGCTAGGAGATACAAATGGGATTTGGGAATGGTGTTAGTTGAATTTATTTTTAAAATATATTAACAAAGCAGGATGAGTGACTCTAATCAAGATCTGTGTGCAGAGACTACCTAGGGAAAAAAAACAGGTCACCAAACTCAGGGAAAACATCTTTTTCTGTAGAGAGGATCTTTAGAAATGCTAGACATCAGTAGAATTATGCTTGTTTCTGTTTTAGTGTGTGTTTATCCCTTGGCATTTTTTTTAATTTAAATCTGTGTGCAGTCCTGCCAAACAACAAACAAATTATCTGAAGCCCGCTATAGTCAATGTACTGGATGAAAAAAGATCAGAAGAAGCTAAATAGTTCATGACAGCACCTAACTGAAAAAGTGTATGATCATTCAGTGATGAATGTCGAAGTTCGGTTTTAGTTTTGTTTTTTTTTTTTTTACAAAGTGAAGTTACAAAGAGCTACCTCTAAGAAACATGAAGTTTAAGCACTGATCCCTTTTTTCAAGCAAATTTCCATTTCATAATTCAATATGTGAAAGATAGGGAAGAGAAAAGTTAATGGTCTTTGGCAGCTTCCAACAGAGAAAGTAGAAACTTGAAGCAAAAGAAAGTCAAAGTGAAGGAAAAAAAAAAAGGTATCTGATTTTATTTCAGATTTTTCTGACTACATTTGTACATGTCTTTTCAACAAACAAACTTACTGTCTATGTATAGTATACTGGTTACTCTACCTTAAATAGCAGTTACAAAAACACAGATACAGAAAAACTGTCCTCAGATTCACTGCCCTGTGCATACAGATGCATGCAAAATTGTAGAGAAGACAAAATGGGTAATCACAAGAAAAATTACATCCTCCTTTAAAATAGTATGAGATTTCTGCATATATAGGATTATGCTCTCAAATTAGAGTAAAGATCTTCACAGCAGATTCTATAGATAGTTCAGCAATGCAGAAGAAGCAAGTGACCAGATCTGGAACCCAGATGTTTCAGTTTGCATTTGATAATGAGCCAGCTGCCACACTTAAGCAAGGGAATCTCCCACACATGTTTGTTTAAGAGTGAAGTTCGTGCATTGGAGTTAAGTTTAAATTTTTGCTGTATGTGAATACAGTCTAGAGAGAAGACAGTGTAAGACCAAGTGATTATTTTGGCTAGTGTTGGTGTTATATGATGCAGAGAGAAAGTTAACATTGTCATGCTGCACCTGTCCTAATACTCAGCTTTTTGGTAGGTGGGAGAGGAGGACAAATCCTAGGTGCTGTAATGTTCTCAGAATACTAACAAATTTTACTGATGAGTCTGGTACTGAAAAGGGTAATATAGTTTTTGATTAGACCATTACTAATAATACTAATTTCCTGAGCAGAAGGAGCAGGCAGAAAATATGTCTGTCTCAATATGCTGTATAGGATCTGTATTTATATTTAAAAGTCTGTCCTGGCTGGGGCTGGCCTAGAGTTCCCGTTGGTCTGGCAGCGGGAGGAGCTGCAGCACCCTGAGACCCCAGGGGCTCCCCAGGTCCCAGTGCCCTCACCTGTGTGTGGGGGCGGGGGGAGCACAGCTGGAGGGCTGGGCCCCAATTGGCTGATATCCCATGTCATGTGACCTTGTGCTCACTATATAAAGGCAGGAGTGGGCCAGGAGGGGCTCTCACTTCTGGGAGTGGGGCTGTGGGGCCTTTGTGTTTGGGATGGCCAGCCGGGAGCAGGTGGGTGTCGGTTGGTTGGTGGGTGCTGAGCAGCTGTATGGTACATTACCTGCTGATTCTGCTGTCAGCGTATTATTCTGTCACTGTTATTAAACTGTTTTTATCTCAGCCCGCGAGTCTCCCTTTGCCCCTCTGATTCCTTCCCCATTCCCAAGTGTGGGGAGGGTGGGTGAGCAGCTGTGTGACATTTAGCTGCTGACCGAGCTCAAACCACGACAAAATCAAATAGCAATAATGAAATTGTGCATACGTTTGAGATAATTTTCAAGGCTGCTTCCCTGTGTTTTTTTAAAAAACATTTATAAAGACAAGATAAGGAATAGTGGAGATCAGCTGTCAGGTAGGGAACATGCTTTAACACTACACACTTGGAGAAGTAATCTGCACTTCAGTCTTACTTTTCCTATCATTGTTCAGCTGGCATGTTATAGCTTGAGAGACAAACTTGTGACTCAAGACTACTTGTGTGGCTTTGCTCTTGAAATATTATAACTCACTACACAGTGAGGTGTTTCAGTTCTCTTTCTAATGGGAAATACTGATTGATTATAACTGTATGCAAAGACCCTCTGTGGGCACTGGTCCCAGCTTTTTACAGGGCAACATTCCAGTCACTCAGGCAGTTCCCAGTATAGTAGCTAGCAATAGCAGTATACTCGAAAATGCATAATAATACTCTTTTCTGCAGCATACATCATCTGTGCCGGCTTCCCATGAGCTACTGAGATCTTTGTTCAGGAGTAAATTGGCAAAATTGTGGGGCAGCCCAGATGGAAAAAAGTTTTAGTGACACAAAATGGGCTGTAAGTAAAATGTAGATACCTGTGTCCAAAAGAGTGATGTTTTGCCACTAAAATTGTGAGGCACCAGAAATTGTACTTCTGTACATTGCTGGAAATAGTTTACTGTCTCCTACCCCTGATTTCCATCAGGATGCATTAAGTGGATGGTCTCACATGCTGGTATATATTCTTTGGGACCAAATCAGTGGGATGCAGCAGATCACACCAAACGCACACTTGGTAGCTCATTGCAGTCTTTGTGGCCATAAAGTGCTGTATTACCTACACAGAACAGCTGCAGCCTCTGCTAGTACCTTTACCCAGGCAAGAGTTTAACTGTGGTGCTGCATCGCTGGCAGAACTTAGCCTATACGGCAAAGGGGAGAATTTAACGCTGATCCTTGGCATTGAGACTATTTCTAATGCTAATTTAGTATTTGATTTTTTTTTTCTTTCATAGACTTTAAGCAATTAAATATAATGCCTGAGACTCAATTTGTTAAATCAGAGTAGCACTGGCCAACCTGTTCTAGCGCATATGGGGGACCCAATATGTTTGTTGTGCATTTGGAACATTCTTGTGTTCACCAACAATGTAAATTATCTATGCAGAGGCGCATTAAACTTTGAAAATATTAGAGAAATGTATTTGATCACACTTAGATGGGATGGATTAGAATGGATTTTGTAAAAAGCCTAGGTCATGCTATCTGCTTTTGCAGGTTAACCTTCATTATTGGTTTTCTTTTGGTTGCTCCTCAAATGTGGAATATATTTTTACTATAGTGTGACAGTAATGATATTCTGATGGTGAGCAATGCAAATAAGTGTCACGCCATTCTGTATCAAAATTCTTTGCATGGCATGGTAGGAAGGGACCAATTGTCTAGAAAGAATGCAGTTATGATGCTATTGTATGATGCAGTCAATCAGTCAAAAAGCCATTAGTCTTCTCCATCTTTGATTTACCCTCCATTGTCAACCTATTGGAGTAAATAATTGGAAGAATGTGAACAGCAGTTTAACTCAGTCAGACTGATGATTAATGCAATAATCATTCTAATTCTATATTACGTTCATAATCATCGTGGGATTTCTATGTGGTCTTCCTCTAATGAGAGGCCAGAGAAGTTACATAAAGAGGTTGTGTTGTCTTGATGCAATTTATGGTTTATGGTACATCTGAACTTTAGCGAACGGTACCATTCTTAATCAGGCACTTTTCTTAGCATCTGAAAGACAATGTTTTATATGTATAACGCAAACTATTCCAAAGCAACTCTAATCTGCAGACTTCAGTGTGCTCAGAATAATGAATTCCAATTTCTGCTTTAACTATATCATGCAGCACAAATAGTGTCACAGTTTCTTTCTCTATTGTATTTTGGAAATACTTCTGGATAAAGATAAGTGCTTTGGGATACATCTTATTGCACTGTGTGAAAAAAGTTTTACTGGGGTTTCAACTAAAATATTTTGCAGGATGGAAGTATAGATTATAGAAGTTTAAAAACTGTTGTTCCAAAGTTGTCTGATTTTTCCACCTACAAAGAATATTACATGTATGCATTCTATATATACTGTATACTGTGCATGAAGTATAAAGATAGCTGCATACTCAAGTCAGACGTTGGGAAACAATTTTCTTTAAAAGTTATTTTCTTTGTTCTGGAAAATTCACAGCATATGTTTTTGTGAATCTGCCTTGGGCATCCAGCCTGATGTGGGTAGGTTAACGTTAGTGCCAGTCTTATGCTCATTACTTCTTGCAGGAGTTGAGCTTTCTTAGTCTTGTAAACCTACATTGTGCCCATGGTGATTCTTTGTGATGTATATTTTAATGGGTTTTCTGTTGCACGAGAGAAAACCTTTAAATAAGTTTAGAACATAGCAATTTGTGAGAAGTAAACCAGAGCAATTTGGATACTTTAGGCAGTTTTGCCAAGTAGGGATTTGTACTTAACAGTTGTTGTCATTATCTAATTGACTAGATCAGACACAATTTAATTTAAATTTCCCAGTGACGAGCTTCATGTTCCCATAAAATCAAGCCTTACTCAGTAGAATGTACTACATAAAATAATGAAGAACTTCCAGGTCAAATAAATGTATATTTGGCAAGCTCTTTTTATTTAAATAACTTATTTCTGTTTTATCATTAGGAAGCAGTTAAGGTGATTTCTTCATATTTCATAGTTTAATTGTCACATTAAATGGTTTGATACCGCTGAGTACATGTAAGCTCTGTCATCAGGACTTAAATCCTCATTTAACCAAAATGTGTTTAGTAGGAGTGAGGCTGTATTTCAGAGTCAGCCTTAAGACTGTTGGTATTTAAGCTGGTTAAGAGAAGTATCTTTTTCATATTTAACCTCTAAATTCTACAGTTGTATGTAGACTGCACACAGTATGCTTTAAATTCTTAGCTTTTCTTTGTTTTATCACTTCAAAAATGTAAACCAGAGTATGTGAAAAATCTGTGCAGTAGGGGATCTGTTTTTTACAGTTAGATTCATTTTAAGAAAGTGAGTCTGTTAAGAACCTTTGGTACAAGTTTATATTCGAAGCAATACTCTTAGTATGTGAAATGTAGTTGGCAAGTATTTTTATGTGTGCCTGTTAGTTTGAATGCACGATGCTGATCTGTTTTTTGTCCTAGCTGACGGTTATTATATCCTAATGGGTGCAACCCTGCACTAATGATCCTTGTGTATATAAATTCTTCTTGTTGTGAGCAGACACCATAGGCCACATAAAAATGTTTGCCTCAATTTCCCTGCAAAAAAGGATCTCAGAAACCAGACTTGGCCAAGTAACAGATTTTTTAAAGGTAGAGGAACCCAATAAAATTACCAGCTTTTCACAGCATGAGTCTACTTCCTTTCGACATATTGTGAGGTGTAGGTGAAATATTCTAACTGAACTGACAGTGTAAGGAAGACAGCTAACTAGAAAGCAAGATAAAAGTAAAAACCACCGATGATGATTGATATTGTAATAGCTATTAATTGTTTTGGAGCCTCTTTTGTAGATTTATGATACTTCACCTATATTACTTACACTTATGTGAGTCTTGATATAATGAGATTTAATGCAGTAAAGTGTCATGGTTAAATTCACTGTATCAGGAAGAGTATTTTGAAAAACTTATCATGGTTTTTACTAATTTTAAGAACGTTAATATACATATGATTAAAACCGGGTTTTGTTTTTCACAGAAAAATTAAGATGCTTTTGTTCTTTGTAACTCTAAGTAAATAGTAAAATAATTAGTTTCTTTGATCTAGTGTAATGGGGTTTTTTCAGCTGCTGCAATTCAAGTTAATTTACACAACATACTGTGAATGTATTGCACATGCCATATTTTAAGAATAAGAATACTGACACACCTGTGAATTTAGGGATTTCTTCCAGCTTTTCAAAATCAATGCTTCTTTTTTTAAAAAATGGGTCCCTCTTCATAATTTTACAAGTTTTCATTTTTCTCTTCTGCTCCAAATGTGTATGGTATTAAGTTCAATCAGTCTGAATGAAAAAAAAGATATAAGGACAAAGATGAAGTTTAAAATACATAAAGATGAAAAAAAGGAGTCTATGTGGATTTTGGCAGTACTTCTGACTTTTTGGGAGTGTTTCTCTACATACATTAACATCCTAAGAGTTCAACTGTCATTGTTTTGAATAATATTGCTAGATTTTTAACTGCAGCCTGTCTGCATGGACATTGCCAATTATAGCATGACAGGTTGTATAGCAAGTAAATCAGATAATATTTTCTTGGTACTTTTATACAATCACATACTTGTCAAAAAAGAGAAAATAATTCATATTAATATCACTTAATACATATTATTATTAATTATGTTAGAAAGGTGTTAATTTATCAGATTGTATTTTATTAGTTTAATCTCAAACACTCTTTGCTTTATTATACCACTTCAAAACAATGCTGATTTGTTAGAACTGGTGTTGAATACAGAAACAGTGATAAGAAAATGCAGCATTAAAAACCACTTTGTGATTTTGGGGTCTTTTTGTGACAAATCTCTGACTGAAAATTCCAGTTAGATGTACAAACCTTGATATTCTTATTAAAGTGTTCTTTTTTTTCAAACCACTTCCTCTCATTGTAATAGTTCTGTACCTAAAAAAAAAAATCTATTAATAGATGTTTTGCGTTTCTAGTATGAGTTAAAATTATCTCCAGTAAGTTGCTTTTTTAAATAAGTGTAGACAAATTTTTCCTTCTAAGCAGATTTCAGAATATTTCAAAATAGGATGAAAGTGAAACCACAAAGGGAAGTTTTTGAATTCAATATGTGTATCTTAAAATTTTAACAATTACATATATTGGACTGTGAAACCAAGTTTCCAATAGATTTTCCAATCTCTTAGGTTCTTTTGAAATTTCATTGGAAGATAATGAAACTCATGGAACTGACTTGCAACAGCCAACAGATGATCTCATAGTTTCAATCCCTAATGATTTTTCTTAAACAAAGATTTTTGTCAAGCACGGTTGTTCGTGCTTTATATTTGGTTACACTCAAGCATTTTTTGACTCTTTCCAGTAGGATGAAAATAGTTGGAGATACTGCTTTATTTTTTTTTTTCCACTTATACTGTCTTCTTTTGTATAATTCTTTACTTCTAACCAAGGTGTAATGTCAACAGATGGAATCATAATTGACAGGCAAAATTTTAAAGCATTCTAAATGTCATTGGACCTTTTAATAAAATTAATTAGCCTGCCACAGAGAAAATTTACTAGCCTGCTGGTTAATTTCACAATGTAAAATCATGGGGTAGGTGGAAGAGCAGGCGAAAGCTTATTACTTTTAAATAATTATTTAAAGATGTGTGCCTTGTCCCTTTCAAACATGGATTGAAAATGCAGCAAGAGCTTTTAAAATCTTCTAAATTCACAAGCAGTCAAGTTTCCTTTGAAGAAACGTATTACAGTTGAAATTAAAAGTTGTCAGGTACTAGCTAATTATGAGTCACTGGTTATGCTGAAAATTGGTAGAGGCCATAATCTTGACTCTTTGGGATTAATGTTCCCAGTAACATTTAAACATAAGTCAGGAGTTCAGAAATTGTGCCTGGTCCCATTATGAATCTTGATGAAATGCTGTTTTCAGAAAAATTAAACATTCAAAGTTATTTCTGTTCAATTGTGCTTGTCTTAGCTTACTGGAATGTAGCATTAGAGTGCATTAGAAAGTGCTGTGAACCAATCATTTAGTTTTCAGAAAAGTCCCAGTACATTGCCTAAATTATAATGGGTTTTGCAAATGTTAGAAACACCTAATGCCATATATCCCAAACATAGTATCATTTGGAACTAAGGAAATATTTTGAGACTTTTCATTTTTGGTAATGAGGCATAACTGATCACTGAAGAGTATACTTTAGGTGTCTCTGTGTGATGTTTAGAAGTATTTATCTGGAAATTGTCACATGAGTAGTTTTCTAGTGGATAAAGCTAACTCAAATGTGAGCTGCTTTATGAGGATATCTCAAAAATCTGTAGCACAGTTTTTTGTGCTTGCAAATTTGCAACTTGCAAATCTTGCAAGTTTGTTTACCTGTCTACTTCCCAAGACAAGCAGATCTCCCTGTTGTCATATCTTCCTGATCTCCCATGCACATAAGGAGACCTAAATACCCTAACTCTCCTATCCAGCCTTCTAAGCTACCATGAAATGTGCTGTTCATTGTCTGGTATCAGTTGTTCTCATGTTCTCCTGCCTGGCCAGATACGCAATCAGCTGAGTACCTGGCAGGTCATGTCTGACTGCTGAGTATACTGGAGAGGAAAATAGAACTCCATTCTCCTGAGAGAGAGTTTATAGTGAGTTCTTGTGTGAGTGTTCTGACTTGAAGTCAGAACAAAAATAAAATGCTGAAAATAATAAAGTATTAACTGGATACAAATAAATTCTTTAGCTAGGTCAGATCCCTTTAGTCCATTTCTCAGGAAACAGAATTGAACTCTTACATGTGTTTTCTAGCATCTAATTTGTGATTGTATTCTATACAGCTATACTCTGTATTGATGACTCCGTAGTAGATCTGGAAACACTGGAAGCACTGTATGAAAATGTAAGTAAGCTGGAGTAAAGCTGTGGTTACTCACTGTAGTATTTCAAACACAAAATAAGTAAAGTTTTCTTTTATCTTGACATTTTAGACTACAGACATTATACAGAAAAAGTCTTTAGGGAATTTAGCAGTAATAAAATAGGTAACATAAAAAAATACCCATTGACATGCTATTTTTACTTACTGGCTTAGCCCTTAAATGTCAGAAATTTAAAACAGTGAAGTGCCTTTGGAATCAGGTTAAAAATGCAACAAAGGTGTAACATCTAGCAGTGTTCTTTCCTGAGCTGCCAGAAAAATACTGTCCTTACTTAAAGCCAATTTCATGCTAACATGCTGAAATTTTCTTATTCAAGATGTAAGTGGCTAAAACAGTTAGCTAGGCTAGTGCATTGCTGTACTTAACAAAGTTGCTCTGTACACTAAGTATATAGCATTCATGAACTGTGTGACTCTGGAGTTGCATGAAAGAATACATTTACACTTGGCTGTAGAGATATCAGAGCTACCTCGCTGATCTAAATTGTGAAGCATCCTATGGCTGTATCTGCAAGGGTGCTCAGCTTTGTGGCCATTGGTAGTAAACGGCTCTGCAAGGCACTGAAGGAATTAGTCATGGATCTTTATGTCTCACTCTCTTGCATAGTCTAAAGTTTCCCAATAAAAAATACAATTGTTACTTGCAGACAAACAGATAAATTAGTAATTTATTAATTTGTTATTAATTAGTTATTAATTACTTTATGTTAATTCACTCAGAGAGCACAAAAGGATGAACTGGAGAAAATCAAGCAATATTATCAGACTTCAAAAGAGGAGGAACTGAAGCTTCTGGATAAACCAGAACAGTAAGATTATTTTGGTAATATTTTATCATTATATAGTATAGTCCTTTGCTGATATGTTAAAAGGGATCTTTATACGTAATTTTTGGTAGCTAACCTTTAACTTTTTTTTTGTGTTTCAAGGCATGATGAAAAGTTTGTTGTTATCAAACAACTTTTTTTAGACATGACAGATTTTGCTACATCGACTTGGACCACCAGAACTGATAAAATATGTAGCCTTGAATCAATAAAAATTTCTGTTCCCATTCTTACATCTGTAAAAGGCTTATCCTTCCCTTAGAGCTTCAGGGCTAAATTAATCTGTCATAAAGCAGGGCTAGACTGATTTTCATTGTTGATTATTTGAAAGGGCTACATAAACAGAGGGTTTTGGTGAGTCCTGTGACAAAGACACAATGTACATTCTGGGCATGCTGACTGAAAACCTACAGAGCTGGTTCCACGGTTCATCTGTGACTGTTGTGGGCAGTGACAGCTGTTAGGACAAAAAACTTCTTAAGTGTTGCTCCTTCTGTTGTAATAAACCTTAGACAAATGTGCAAATCACAAGAATCTGTGAGCAGAATAGTAGTCCTGAATTTTAGTTTAGTGTATACATTTGATTTCAGATTTTGGCCTACCAGTGGTTTGTCTTCTGCTACTTTGCTACTTTTCCCTTTGTACTTCCATCTTTTTTTTCTAATGACAGTGCAATTTCCTGTCCTGAGGCCTCTTTGCCATCTTGCTTCCTTTTCCCTCTTGTCTGTTTTTGTCTTTTCTGCTGTCTCTGGTGTAACAAAGGGTAGGGGGAGGAAGAACTGAAACAGCAGATACAGTATATGATTGGTTGATGTCAGAAATATTAAATTTTCATACCTTTTTTTGCCATTAAAATGTTAGTGTTGAAGAGCAGAATTTTTTTCTCTGTCTGCTAGCACAAGGCAGCTAAATACTTATTTGTGACTGTCCACGAGGGAATAGGTTAATGTTGAGAGATGAGGCTATCACACTTACTCTTGGTTAAGAGTGGCTATCGTTCTTGAGTAAGACTTAAGACAAATATCTGTAACATGTATATACTAGCTTCTTGCATCCCATATGCACGGCTTTCATTGCATTGGCTTGGGGCATAAGAATACATTGTGTGACTAGTTGATGTTTTCCAGAGCTTGAATCTTTGGCAATCTGTTTGCTGTACGTCTGAGTCAAATAAATATTAATGCATTTTGTATTGTGGAGAACATGAATCTTGTAGAGCTCTAGAGTTATAAAAGGTTGTCTGTTTTTGTAAATTATAATGGAGAGGTTGATCTCAATTAAACACAAAGTTGAATTTATGCTATCATTGTTCCATAATTAAAAGAGCTGTAAATAAAGCAGTTACGCCTGATCAAATAGTGAAATAGTAGTATCAAAGACAAAAGCTACTTTTTATCAATTATTGCTCTGTTTTCTCTGAAAGTCTTAATTATCTCATTTTTACCCTATTATTAAACTACATAGGTTAAGAAAACTAGTTTTTTAAAATGTTGCCTCGAAGGGGAAACAATTTGGTGATGATGCACTTATATAAATTTTATTGGACTTTCAAAATAATGTCCCTTCTGAAAAGTCAGTAGATCAGGTGCTGCTGGTTTTGTTGTCTAAGTCAGCCTCTAAACTGTTTTTAAATGCTTGGATTACCAGACAAATAGCTTTAGTGGTATCACTGGTGCTCTCCTGCACATGTGATTTTGATTTGTTTTGTTGGCATGTTAAATGTGCTATTGTTGGCACTAGCTGTAAGTGTGACAGCAACATGACAATACCCCCCTAAATTACGCTTCATGATAATAGTTGTTAAAATGCTAATATTCATTAACATGGTAAAGATTTATATGCACAATTGGCCACAATTTGGGGCTTTGCTAGTAGGATGCAGATGCTTTAGCTAGTTTCTAAGATCCTTTTAGCTGTAATATAATTTCTATGAAGTCATCTCTACTGTGAAAGAAATACTAACGAAGGAAATAGTAGCAAAATATGGTACTGAGCTTTGCTGTTCTGTATGTAGTTTGAATTCAGGAAGTAGTGAGCTGTTGATAATTGCTGTCCAAGCAATGCCATTTGCTTCTCTTTGAAGACCACTTTCCTTTGACTTCAGTTTAAATCCTGCTGGTTTACTTAGAAGCTTGCAGGGTTAGATATGCCTTTTTCCCAAAAAATTATTTCGGAATTTTATATTCTTCAAATGTGGATAAATGTGAACTGATAAATAGTTTACCTCCATAGAATTAGCCTTCTGTGTCTATATTCTGGAAGAATGTTCTGTTACACTAACAACACGGTGATATGCCTGGCTTGAAAGTACTCCCAAGTCCTTTACTACAAGATTCTCATAGGAAAAAAGAGTTCTCAAATAAATGGATTTTTTATTTACAGTTTCTGCAGGAGAGGAGTAAAGTGGACCTCGCAGAGATGAACAGCAAATCCTCTTATGTTTAATTTAGGCCATGAGAAGTATAGCAAAGAGAAGCCCATCAAAAAGCTATGTGATAGTATGTCATCATTACTTTAAGTCAAAATTATACTCTTCTTAGACAAAAATTGAAAAAATAACTAAGATTATTCTTTTCACTCCAAAAGTTTTGTCCACCTGAATTGGTGGTTTATCTTTGATAACCACAGATTCAATGCCATGACTTTGTGTTTAGGGACTACATTTGTAGTCATTAAGATTCCTTTTTGTGATAGATTTCAGTTATAAGTGTTCTGTCTGGATAGTTACATTGAATACTTCAATTTCCAAAATCTGGAGATATTTTCTTTATATGCTGATGCTTCTTTTATTCTCAGCACAATTACATTGTATTTCAGTGACCAGCAGTGTAGGAGATAATTCCCTTTTCAAGAAAAGACAAGAATATATGTCATTTGAGTTTTTTAATTTAAACTTTTAAAATGTATGTATGTTAGAACTTTAGTGAAGCAGTTTGAGTTTTTCTTTCTTTTGCTTCTTTCACACAAAGTGCGAAGTATCCTATTTTTTTCCTGGCAATACCATTCATTCCCAATAGGAAGCATTTTTATTAATACCAGCTTGGCATTTCTTTTTTTCTCACTGCTTAAGTGTAGGAGCCAAGCCGGGCCTCCCCAGTCCTTCTCTCACAATAGATTTTTTCATCAAGCAAGAGAGGAAAAAGAAGGAAAAAAATGATATTCCAATTACAACGTAGTATTTCACACCAGCCACAGGTGGATTTTGCTGATTTTTTAGGCAGTCATTATGTATTCAGCAAAGCATTGTATGCATGAGAAATATATGAAGCAAATTTGAAAATACTGATATTTTTTCTTAAGAAAAATAAATAATTTTGAGAAATCAGATGCATTGGCTCAAATAATTAAAATAAATTTAATAATTCAAGCTAATAATGGTTCACAGAATTTCCCATAATTCAGTGAGGTAAAAAAATCTTTTGGCATTACATTAAGGGGAGTCTAAGGATATCTGTAGCCAGATTAGAAGAATGTTTCTAAAATGGTATTAGAGCAAAAGACAGCTCGCTTCTGGATTTCAAGAAAGCATGTGTATCACTGAAATCCTAGACTCAAACCCCACAAAGCAAATTATGCAAACCCTGTTATTGTAAGAAATGCTAAAGCTTCCTGTATTACTTAGCCAAATTCTTACATTTTAAAATGAAGAATAGAAAAGGGAGGAATTACTCATGCCTTTGGGATGCTTTCATTTTGTGATATCCGAACTGGAGTTGTTGAATATGCTTCTAATTATTTTTATTTACCAAAGAGTTAAAGGAAGAAAGCTGGAATAGAGTCATGAGGAAAGTGTATATGTGAGGACGGATAAAAAGTTAGTAAATTTGCTGAACAGTGACTGAAGAGAGATATAATCTGCAAGAGCTAAATAAATGGCTAGGTGCATTACCATAAAACATGCTGCTATATAATTGGATGTGTGGTGCAAATTAGTAAAAGAAAATTGAGGCTGAGCATCAGAAGAAATTTCTTGACAGACATTTTATGTTATGAAAAAGCCTTATAGGAATATATTGAGTTCCGTATTGCTGGGCACATTTTTAAGGGAAGCAAAACCACATGAATGAAAACAGTAAATAGATAGTGTTTCTCTAGCTCCTTCCTTTTCTTTTTCTTTTTTTTTTTGACCTCTGATCTAGGTTTATGATTCTTATGTTCATTACTATGCAGCTGTGATAGTGAGTTAGTGGATTAATGTGATAATGATTAATGTCTCACCTTTTTCTTGAGATTTATAGGAATTCTTATCACACTGAGCATAAAGAATATAACAATTATAAATTCTGTCAGATTTGATTCAAAGAAGGAAAGATTGCATGTGTATTTCATGATCCTACAGATTTGGTCCATTATGTACCCCACAAATAAGGAATATAAAGATTCATTAATACTCTTTTTTTCCATAGATTTTTATATGAGTTATCACAAATCCCCAACTTCACAGAACGAGCTCAGTGTATTATCTTCCAGTCAGTTTTCTCTGAAGGGATAACATCAGTGCACAGGAAAGTTGATATCATAACTCGTGTTTCCAAGGTAAGTTCTAATGAAAGCTGAATAAAAACATAAATATATTTTAGAATATTCATTCTTTTTTTACTGTAAGTGATGAATCTTAAACCTGGCTATTAGCTTTTCAGGCGAATAAAAATATATTACATTTTTTAGCTGCTTATAGCAACAAAAGGAGCAGGAAAGAGGGGAAGTGAGTTGTATGTGATGCCCTATGCTCTATGTAGAAAAATTTATTTTTATTTGGATAGCACGTTTTTGTTACTTTGCACATTAAACAGAGTAAGAGATAATCTCTGTGAAATAGAAATTAAATATCAGACTAGCTTATTACAGGGCCTTGCAAACTTACTTTTTTTTGAAAAGCACTGTTGATGCCATTAGCAATAGATGCCTATCATGTTCATTAGCTTACTACTTTCCCCTGATATCTGTACATTTCTGTTAACCCTGTTACAGCAGATTTTTTAGTACCTGACAAAGCTTTACCTAAGATTTCTATAATAGGAATGACTAAGGACAAGATTTTGAAATTATAAAAAATAAAACGTGAAAAGTAGAATGAAATAAGAATGAAAAGATAAATTAGTGACCTAAAGGTATAACATCCTGACCGGGATGTTATTTAATTTTAAATTTTTTTTCCAATTTGAAAATTAGCTTTTGGTTAGCTTTAATGCCACGAAGTAACCGTGCTCTATCCCTTTGGATTTCTTTGCATGTTCTAACAATAAAAATAGTTACTAAGTGTTTCCTTTCCAAAGGAGACATAAATAAAGAAACGGTTTTGTGTGAGATAGGGAAAGTGGTATGTCCCTCAGTTTATTTATGAGGAGCTCACACTGCAATTACTTTATCCAATATGTAGTATAAAGCTACATAGTTAAGATTTAGGCCCATGGCCTCAGATTCTTGATTGACAAGATAAATGTCTTTATATGTAAATTAAAAAAATGTATTAGTTCTCCACTGTGTTACTAGATTCTTTTCTGTTTTGAGGCATAGTATTTTATATTAGTGATTAGAATTTTTGTGCCAATGGAAGTTACAGACTAGTATTCATTTTCCAGGCTTTGCTGAACATGACAAGTGTAAAGGAAATTTTAGGTTTGATTCTGGCTTTTGGAAATTATATGAATGGCGGGAATAGGACCCGAGGTCAAGCTGATGGATTTGGTTTGGAAATACTCCCCAAACTAAAGGATGTCAAAAGCAGAGTAAGTACTCATTTTTAATTAAAGATGATTTTTCTCAAGTGATCTTTTTTTGTTCCATCATATGTCAGAAGTTAATCTCTTTTTCTTTCTTACCATTCTTGCTTGAAAAAGCAAGGCACTTTGTACCATTTTCTTGCTTTTTTTTTCCTCCCAATTTTCCATAATCTCCAATTTGTCCTATTCAGTACTACTAGGATAATTATCTTATGTGAGAACTTATGTGTGTCTCTTTTACTAGTAGGGACTTAATTACAGTAGGGTAGAGAGAAGTGAGAGAGCACAGATTGCTGAAGTCTTCTCCAGTAAATATCCCCTTTCTCTTTTTTTTTTTTTGCTCTTAATGTAAGGTAGCTCTGCGTAGGTAAAAATATTTTAAAAATCAGGTTTAAAAGCAAAATATCAG
Source organism: Tyto alba (assembly GCF_018691265.1). Lineage (NCBI taxonomy): Eukaryota > Metazoa > Chordata > Aves > Strigiformes > Tytonidae > Tyto > Tyto alba. Next base: position 14,576,161 of record NW_024881280.1, read on the forward strand.
TTAAAGCTCAGTGTAGCATACGCACTAAGGAATTATACCTAAGGGACATAAATATATAATATACAGGATTTTAATCCTCTTCAAAGAGATGTCTCAGACCCAACAAGATATATTCAGGTGGTTTTTTACTGAATTGACAGTTAAATGGATGTAGGGCATGAATTCTGAATGGCAGGCATGAGAAAATGCTGGTAGATGGCAGTAAATTATTTTGTCAAAAATTGAGACCTACTAGCAGCTTTTGGATTAGGTATGCTTGGATCAAAGTCAGGCTCAAATACACTCTGGACACCTTTTGAGGTGAGGTTACTTTATTCCTTATTTCAGTAGGCCAGAGGAGGAAGTGCTAGATAATGCAGGCAATGGAAACACTACTCAAAGTTTTTCTTTGCCAAAGCATACCTAGAAACCACATGGATATATGTAGCAGCAAAGAACGGGAGGTATTTTCAGCTGATGCTGGTACATATTTGGAGGGTGAGAAAAAAAACCTGTTCTTTCATGTTCTTCCTCTTTTCCTACGTGAAGTGCTGTCTTGAAGTATAAGAAAGGTAGATTTTATGGGTTTGTTCCCAGTTATGCTTTGTGTGCATAGGAATGCATTTGTGAGACAGGCAATGTCAGGAAATCAGTATGTCTAGGGAGCTTTTTATTTTACTTGTGAATGCCATCACTAACAAAATGTAAGACTACATTTAATAAATTGTTCAGTGAGCAACTGTATTAAAGTTTTTCCAATGGATTTGAGTCCTTTGTTTCCTAAAGATGTTGAGGTGCTGGAGCATGTCCAAATAAGAGCAATTAAGCTGGTGAAGAGCCTAGAGCACAAGTCTTATGAGGACCAGCTGAGGGAAGTAGGGCTCTTTAGCCTGGAGCAAAGGAGGCTGAGAGGAGACTTTATTGCATTCTACAACTACCTGAAAGGGGGTTGAAGCAAGGGGGGTGTAGGTCTCTTCCCAAGTAACAAGTGATAGGACAAGAGAAAGCAGCCTCAAGTTGCCCCAGTGGAGGTTTAGATTGGATATCAGGAAGAATATCTTCACGGAAAGGGTTGTCAAGCATTGGAACTGGCTGTCCAGGGAAGTGGTTGAGTCACTATCCCTGTAGGTATTTAAAAGGTGAGTAGATGTGGCACTGAGGCACTTAGTGGTGGACTTGGCAGTGTTTGGTTTATGGTTGGAATTGATGATCCTAAAGGTCTTTTCCAACCTAAGTGATTCTACAATTCTAATTATTACTTTTCACTGCAATGGTTGAGCTGTTCCCTATGACCACTTCTCTACCAGTCCTACTCCATGAACAAGACGCAGTATAAACTGCAACTAAACTAGAACTAGGCCAAGTTTCCCAGTAGTCAGGTGTTTGTTGATTGGCTGGCTGACATGAATTAAAATGTAAAACAACTGAGCCTTGTCTAACTCTTCCCAGTAGAAGTACTAATTTTAGTCTTGCTCTTCTATCTAACCATAAACTTGTAAGAATTTAATTCTCTCTGGGACTTTCCAATTTGGCTGAATTTAGCCAGCACGTTCCAAAATTATGAGTTATGAAAAGGAGTGACAGATGTACAGTATAATTGCACAAGACTTGTTCTTTAGCAAAACAAGCTGAAAAGTCACAGTATTTACAGTTTCCTGGTAGTCAAAATAAATATATTATTAGTTTAGACTAGTCTCCAAAATGCGTAAAAACTCAAAGGGACCAGCTGCTACAGGCAGACGTGAAACCTCAGAGATACTTGATAGACCATATTTGCAAGGAAGAAGAATACAGGATCTTGTATATTTGAACACTATGGTATCTTTCCTGTGTCCCATTAGTCCCTTTTTGGGAATTAACAGCAAGCAGTATTATGTCTAGGTAAGGTGAATTCCAGGAGCTAAGGTAAAGAGTTGATGTTAAATATCTATTTCACATAGTAGTCATTTGTTGTCACGTGAACCTTGAGAATTACTTAATATGGAGATTTTTTTTTTTAAATGTGACTCACCACTTCAAAATTGCCGTGTTTTGTTGTCTGCAAATACTCTTGAAACCCAAGTAGTAGGTTTGATAGTTTAGTGTATAGAAAATAGAGTAACAGGTGTGTTTTACTCTAAAAGGGCAATCAGATGTTCATGAGTCACCTCAGTTCCTTTTCGTCACATGGACTGCCAGCAGTGTCTTCTAAAACTGTTATACAAGCCGAGTGTCTTTGCGTGACAGCAATGACTTGCTTAGCTAAGAATTTTGCTGGTGTGTGATATTAGTAAAATATAATGTGCTGCAGGCTCTAATATAGGCAAGACAGCTCTGTACAGGCATCAGACATTGTTCACATACTGATGTCCTGATACCTGTCAGTATACAATATGAAGACAGATCCAAAAGAAGGAAAAGACTTTTCAGATATAATTCCCTATATTACCATTGCTTTATGTTGTTGAACAGTGCCCTGTAACATGTAAGTCTCAGTTTTACACTTTTCCATTAGTTCATCTGGCCTTTGCTGATCCAATGACATGTATCAAAATAAAATTACATTGTGTACAGTTGTATACAGGACCATGGAAATGGTGATTCCACAAAGTGATTATTAAAATTCATATTTATAAGGCAACAAGGCATGAAATACACTTGTTAAGTATACATTGTCTGGTTTTATGTTTGGAGTAAAATATGAAAAATATCTATGCCTCTTTCAGATCTTCATTATAGATCAATTGAGGCTAGAGGAATCAAGAAATTCAGTTCGCCTTAATGCATCTGAGGTGACTGTAATATTTGGTTAATATATATTCAATAATATTAATAAGTATTATTATTCAAGTTAATATTATTATTCAGTAATGCCTTGTATTATTAAAAAAAAAATATGGCGACAGCTTCTCCTAGTGCATGGTTTCTTATCCAGTATTTAGGAACAAAAGAAGCCCTAGATCGTCTGGTGGTATGATCAAGCCTATGTTATAAAAGATTGATTTTTTGGTAAGTAATGCTAGGGCTGAAGATATTGTGAGTCCTATTAATCTCAGCAATATAAAATAATGATATATTTATTTTGAAATAGAGTAAATTTTTACTCACTTTGAAACATTGTTAATTATACACGTTTTTAATAATATATTCATTTTTTTCCTAGGATAATGGTATTAATCTTGTGGATTATATCGTCATATATTACCTACGCCATTGTGATAAGGTAAAAGATTCATTTGCTGTATCAGCCTTTCCAAAAGTGGGCTTCTTTAAGAGATTGTAAAAGGGTTTGTATTAGCTTTTTTAAAAATCTGAACACAGTAGCTCTGATGGAAAAATAAAATCAATTTCTTTTGCTTTCTTATAATAATTGTGGACCTCAATAGGTCTGAAATTTGCTATAGGTTTTATGATAAGGTTTTGAAAAATTTTACATTAACTGTTGAACTCACCACTGCAGGCAATTGCCTGTGACTGTTGCAGACAAGTAGTCATTCCAGTTCTGTCTTCTTACATCCTGGTTACTGTAATGTTGTAAATCTTGTTCTGATGTGGTAATAATGGAAGACAGAAGCAGGATTTCTCTCTCATGACAGAAAGCAAGGACAGGTTGATATCTTAAGATAGGTGAGTCAGCTGATGAGGCGTTAGGGGTTGAAAATGTGGGAAGAGGTGCGGCTGCTGCTGTGAGCGAGTTACATTTATCAGGCTTTTTGATAGAAGTGCACAAGGTTTTTGAGTGGAAAGTTTGAACTGTTGTCTTTTAAATGAAAATGTCACTATTAATTGATTTTAAGTATGTAATTGATCATTTTTGAGATTAAGAAGGTATCTTTACCTAATCTTTGAATCTAAGACTAGTGTAATTTTTCACAGCCCTATGTCTGGTTGAATACAATATTCTTTTTTTCTTTTTTTTTTTTTTTTTAATTTTTACATAAGGATGTTGAATTGATTATTTAGTAGTCATGAGTATTTTTACCAGGAGTAAGACTAAAGTAAATGAAGACTAAAGTAAGTGAAGACATTTCCCTGTCCATGGCAGGGGGGCAGGACTAGCTGATCTTTAAAGGTCCCCTTCCAACTCAAACCACTCTGTTTCTTTGATCTCTAACACTGGAGGGTCTGTATGTCAGGAGCCTGTGGAACAGTTTTTGGGCCTGAACTGCAAAGGAAATTAAAAAATAACAGATATGTAGATCTGTACTTGTTTTATTTCCTTTTTTTTCTTCTTCTTCTTTTTTTTTTTTCTTAGTTTTTTTGGGTTGTTTCTTTTTTTTTTTTGAGCAGGGAAATAAAATGTCATCACTTTAACCTAAGTACCCATCTCTTAAAAGCCTCATAACAAAAACAACTCTGTCTGACCTGTAATGTTTCTCAGTTCTCAGGGTATTCATCTATGTATTGTTTTCTCATTTTTTAATAATGCTGAAGCCGACATTTACTAATTCATTTATTTTAATATTTCTGCAAAGTTTCTACTATGCTGTAATTTTACTACAGGGAATTTTGAAAAAAGAACAGTTTTATCTTCCTTGGGAGGAAATGGACACAGTGTAAATGTCATCCACTGTATATTTTCCCCAAAAATGTTCAAATATTTATTATATTAAAATTATATTTTCCCTGTTCACAAAACAATTAGTTCTCCAACCTATGAGTTTTCCTTTGTTACAGAATGAAATCTGTGACAGATAATATTTTAAACTTGCTAGTATATGCTTATACACAGCAATGTCATATTAATACCATTTATATTAAATTTCCACCAGAAATACTGCTTTGAACCTTGTAAGGACTTTTTAATTTTCTTTTGTTTTATTTATGATTTTTTTTCTTATTGTACTAAAAATAAGGTATATACTTAGGAGTTCCATACAGACATTAACCCATGTGATTTATTCAGCCACATAAACCTTCAACTGTGTATTTCTATCTGTATAAAATACTTCAGGCAAAATATAAATATTGTTTTCAATTTTTGCTTATAAAGTAGGTGTTGTTTAATGAATTGAGAGAGAGAGTGAAGCCACAAACTTTTGGCATAAGATTACTTGCTGCATTAAAATGGGAATTCATGTTATCTGTTTTTAAGAAACTTTTGATTCCTTATCTAAACCTTTATTGATATCAAATGAACTGAAATGTGAGCGCAGTGTTTTTTCATAGTTGAAACTGAGCAGTTTGCTTTACAACATCTAAAAGGAAGTTTCAACAATCAGAGAGGTCAGGATTTCATCTTGAATGATATATAAGTTGTTTTAGCAAGAATGATTTAAAATATGTTATTCTTGCAGTTTTATTATAGTGTTTCATAGATGTCATTTCAAAAAAAGTAATTTATTTCACTGTAAATGCATTCAGTTTTCATAGTGGTCTGTTTGTTTGTTTGTTTAGGAAGCAGGAACAGACAAGAGTATTTTTCCTTTACCAGAACCACAGGATTTTTTCCAGGCCTCCCAAGTTAAGTTTGAAGACCTAATAAAAGATTTAAGGAAACTGAAGAGAGATCTAGAAGGTAACTGGGAACTTTCACATTTGTTCTGCTAACAACAAAGTGCCATTTAAAATGTGACCTTTATGAGGTTTTCTTATTGCTAATTAGGTTTATAGTGTTGATTCATTTAGAGTTTTTACACTGTGGCACAAATTACTCATGTAAATTAGAAAGGAAGAAAAATTCTAACTCATGACTTAATAAAAATGAAAGTAAAGATACTGAAAAGTAATCTTCCCTTTTACAATTGAAAGGCCCATAGATAAATCTTTCTGAAATATTCTTTAGTTATGTGTGAATTTTCCTCTGGCTTCTCCAGAACTGTGTGTTTAACTGTAGATATCTGTTAGTTCCATAACATAAATACTTTCTTCAGTACTTGTATAACAACAACTTAACAGCTACAAGAAAGAGTTGAATACTATTAATATAGAAATAAAACACAGCTTGCCAAAGCACAACAAATGGAAATGAAAATGGAAAGCTCCAGTTCAAAATATTTTCACCCTGGGACATAAAATAAACATCTAAAAATGTTTATTATAAGGAGGGGCTCAGAAACCCAGCTCATCTATCAATCAAGGTACTGAGTGGAAATAAAGTAGGAAGGGTTTCTCTCTAAGAGTTCCAAGCAGTTTCATTTTTATTTTGTGCTTCATACGACTTTCTAAAATAAATCCAGCAAATTATGACTGAATATATTAAGCCTGTCTTTTTGTTAAGGAAAAGTTGGTACTATTAGTGAAGCGGTTTTGTGTAGAAAATCAAGTTTAGGGAGAACATCTGCAGAAAAGTCTATAAAAACTTCTCCATTTACATTTATATCTCTGCATCAAAATGGAAGGGTCCTTTTAGAATCAGAGTTGAACAACGTGATTGTTTAAATTTTTTTTTTAATATAAGGCAGTGAAAACCATTAGAGCATAATTTATCCTTACAGTTAGAAATTGCTGGATTAGGTCACTGCCATCTTTAGGACAGTTCCAAAGGTTAACAGTGGTAGGAAAGTATCAGTTGTTGTTTGTTCGACCTGGGCCTAAGTGAGTGCTCTATCTCCTCTCATCACTTGGCCCTGTAAACCCTTTGGCCTGCCCTCTTTGGGGCTAGTTTGTGCAGAAACATGATCTGTGTTTGATCTTGTACTTTTTCAGCATGTAGTCTTGCTGTCATGCATCTTAGTCTTGCAGGATCTGCATTGAGGCTGTGACATTCACATCATATTTGTTTTACATTGCAAAGACACAGACAGCATGTAGGAAGGCTAAGCACTTTAACTGACTCTTAAAATAAAAACTGCAGCTTTCTTGTAATCACTGATTTCTATTTTCTAAAACAAATTTTCTTAGGCATTTATAGAAAATCTAGAAAAATTGTTATGTTGAGGTTGTTTTCATAATTCCTCTTTGCAAAGATATATTTGAAACCCAGCCAAACCAATTAACATATAAAGTTAATGACAGCAAAGATTTGAAACAAAAACGTTATGGGAATGTTTTCAGATGTTGGTATTTTATCACTCAGAAATATGCAGCATAATTCTAACAAACATTCCTGTAATTAGTTTCTCTTATATTTAAACAAAGAAAAAATCACTCATATAAAAACATTATATCTCTCTCAAAAATTCCCTTTCAAATTTTTTCCTTCAGATAATGCTGTAGTTTATTTTCAAATCAAAATTTTAATTGAAGAGGTTATAATTTTAACACATACAACAAAGATTTGATGAGTCTCTGTAGTTTATTGTAGCCATTAAAAAGTTGTGGCTGCTGGCAGAATACCAGTGAAAGTCTAAAGCTGAAACAGATGTGAGTAGCAGAAACCAAGTCCAGAGAAGCGTCGGGCCCAGCTATCCAGACAGGCGCGGCCCTTCAGATGTAAATAATTTGAACAATATTAACTGGTGCTGCCTGTGTTATAGGGTACATTGGATTTATTTCACAGTTTGGTTGGCTAAAGTAGTCTTAAACAGATTACCTTGGAAGTGGGATGAGACAAAGGTAATAAATGAAATAGGGTTTTCTTGTTTCCCATTAGGGAATGAACTAATATTCCTGTTAGTGACTGACTTTTTTTCCGAGATTTGTACAGAATGATATAAAAAAAGATAAATAACACCTCTTGTGACAGAAATGGCAATTTTGATAGACACTTTTCATAATAATTGTCATTTACTACTTAAAAATATTTTTTAAAAGTTTATCAAGGCATTCATTTTTCTTTCTATCATAGATATTAACATAGGAAAAATTGAGTTATCATGAGTGGCATTTCTTAATGATCTAAACCTCTGGTTTGAAATACCTAGACACTGTGGAACCAAAAGTTCAAATCTAGATGAAGCACAAACCCTTTCATCCTTGTCAGATAAACAGATTGGATTCCATACAATTTGCTATTTTGAAGTCTTTTGGATTAGACTTTAAAGGGACAGACTAATTTTAGTCTAAAGGGATTAGGCTAAAGTTTGGCTCAAAAATTCCAACAAAGTTTTTGGTGAACCTTAATCCAACACGTTTTTAACACATATTCCAGAACAAACCTTGTGATCATGAGCATTTTTACATTAAAAAGAATGATAAACAAAAATATGCATTTAATATAGGCTTTTAAGGGGAAAGAAGTGCAAAAGAATGCAATATTAAAAAGTGAGATGAAAATTTCAGAGTGAAATCTGGTTCCACTTTGAATTCACAGGGAAAAAAAATGTTTTCTGTAAGCTCAGGTATTCATTCCAGGTCTTCATAGTCAGTGTATTTCCGAGGTTTTCAAATATTGCATAGTAGCATAAACAGGTGCATTTAATCATTTTTATTCATTAGCTTTCCAGTTAATCTTTATGTTTATGGGAAAGAACAGTTTTTGCTTTGCATTAATATTTTAAGATTGTAAGGTATCTTATTCCTTGTTTAGGACAATGATTTTTACTTTTTCCTTTTCCTATGACCAAACATGATTTCCTTTCTATACCGGACATTGTTACTTGATTGGTATTCTTCTGGAATAAGCACAGAATGTTTGAAATGCATAATCATAAGATTTTTAGAAAAAAAAAGCCACTTTACCATTGTATGTTTTATCATGAACCCTTTATTCTCTCTCTTCAAACTTCAACAATCTTAATTATTCAAAATTACTTGCACTGTAGATTGTTTCCATCGTCATACTCATGGGTCCTTTTTGCAATACAGTTTGTAAAATGTTAAAATGCTGCTTCATTAGTGAAAAGAAAGCAATATTAGATTGCTTGTATCATTTACTCAAATGTTCATTATAACTTTTTAGTATTCTTGACCTTAACAACTGAAAGAGCAAAGATATTTACTGAATGGTTAATATGGAAACCAAATTAAGTCTGCTCTGAATACTTTCAAAAGTCACACATTTATTGCTCGTAACTAAGTTTCCTATGAGACCATAACATTGTGATCCCATTGAAAATCCACATACCTTTTGCTTTCACCTTTCTTCGTGGCCACAAGTAGAAATATTAGTTTCTATTTTCATACTAATATTTTTTTAGTACTGTATTGTCCTGGGTTGAGTTTTAATTTTTTACTAATATAACTGTGTATGAGTATATATAGAGTTGTTTACACACACATATACATAACTGAAAGGAAATAATTTCATCTAAAATAGAAGCAAGACTTCATGGATCAGCTACCTATAATAATCAATTGGATTTCAGTACTCCAGGAGACATGATTTCAAATTGGGAACCTCTTAACCTAATTGTTGACAGGTCTGTATCTTGCATAAGTATGTTACCCCAACTTCTCCACATCTAAGTAGTGGAACTTCATCAAAACTTCAGCTTATGGCAGACCCTGTCTTGTGAAATTCTGTAATCATTATAAAAATGTTAAAAGGGAAGCAATTAAAACTATGTATGAAAAGTTGAAAAAATACAATGTTACTTTGGCTGTTTTCACACTGGTTTAATACAGAAACATTATAAGTATCTTAAAATCATAGAGAAATTAAGGTTGCTTGGTTGGATGGATGGTACCTCTGGAGTTCCAGTGGTCCAAAGCCTTTGAGCAGGACTAACTTCATATTTCGATCAAGTTGTACAGAGCCTCAGCCAGCTCAGTTTTGGATCTGAGGATGGAAATTCCAACACCTCTCTGGGCACCTGTTCCAGTGCCGAATTACTGTCTTGAATATTTTTCCTTATTCTGTGTGAGAAATTTTGTATGGCAACTTGTGACTATTGCTTCTTTTTCTTTAGATCTGCATTTCTGAGAAAAGTCTGGCTGCATATTCTCTATAGTTATTCCTTAGGTAGTTGAAGAGAAAAATTAGATCCCTAGCTAGCTTCCTCTTCATCAGGCTTCCGCTGCCTCTTCAAGTGCTTCATTTTATTTTCATTATCAAATGGCATGACTTGTATATATATATTATTTTTCAGTTATGAATATGTGTGTACATATATATTCATATATATGTGTGTGTGTGTGTATATATATATTCTTTTTTGTAGAACTAGATCCAGTGCATAAGTATGACTAGCATGGTGTTGCTGTACTGATACGAGCATAATAGCTAATTAACCCTGTCTCTTAGCGTGGCTGACTAGACTAGACTACACTAAACTGTTGCATCTACATTGCTCTCACTCAGTGCCTCTTCAAGAACCTTTGTATCACATTATATTGCAAAGTGGATATGCATTACAAAATTAAAACAAGAATGGAGGAGAATTTAGAAATGAGAAATGGATGGAAATTGAAAAGGGTCACTCATTCTCGATTCTTGCAACCACTGTGACTAGAAATAGAGACGAGGAGGAAGCTGCAAAAAGAAAAACTAATCATTTCATGCTCATTTAAGACTAAAACTCTCTGATTTTTCAGATTTAAAATACTGAACAACATCTGGTTTTGTCAAGGATTTTAAGTGAATATATTTACAAATAAGAGAATACACAAAACCAGAAAAGTTTAATCGCTGTTATACACAAGAAGTTAATTTAAAATGCCTAAATACGTGTGTACCCATTAGAGTCCTCAAACTGAGTTAAAAGTTTTTGCAGCAAAATATCCACTAACTAGCTATAGACCATTTTTGTTCTAGAGATTAATTGATGCTTTCAATCAATGAGTTGAGACATTTTCAGCTTTTGTTGGATTTCTATGTAAGCACAGATGGATAAATTAATTGAATGTGTCAGTATTTATTCAGATGGAATTATACTTTTAGTTCATACATGATACAGCCTTAGATAAAGTCTGGTTTAAGAAATTGTTTTAGTATGATCGTGATACAGTAATTATCAGTAGGGCAATGATTACAATGTTAAGAGGTTTTGTCTATTTAATTTGCTTTATAGGCAGTAAGTTTACTAGATCATATTTGAAAATTCTAAATATTAGATCAATTATCTTTTTAAATACTATGTTGGACCAGTAGATATTTCTTAGTAAAAGGTGATTGTTCATTCATTAGAAAAGGTTAGTATTCAGAAAAGTATTAGAGGCCCTTTTCTAAAATATTTTCAACCAATTGAAGCCTTAGTCTAATTTAAATGAAATGTTTTAAGTCAATTTAAAAGTGGGACTTGGACATCTGAGTCACATACATGTTCTAGAAAAAATTTCCCAGCAGGAGCAGAGAAGTTATATGATACTTTTCAAGAACTAGTCACTTTAGTTTTCTTCATGTTAATTATACTTCTAAATTTTAAAATTAACCCCAGTATTTTGGAAGTGCAGGCAAATAGCAATTTGAACTGGGTGGTGGAACAGGAGTAGTGAAATAGGTGGATGTGTTATTTCTTTAGACATTAGCATAAATGGAGCACATTGTTTTGTACTTGGTGAGTATTGCTATATTTTTGCACTGTCCAACATTTACATGATATATTTTGAGGCAGTGCAGAATGGTGTAAGGAAAAAAGCAAAGGACAGCTTACTACAGGAAAAGTTATTTTATTTTCAGTTTTTGTTTACAAAATGACACTCTCCTCCGTCTCAGAGTTTTCTGACCACTTTTTGATTAGTCTCTTGCCTCAGCAGGATGAGGTATATTTCAGTTTGTTTTGATTTGGCAAAGATACAACACAGGCATTAAAAAACACATTTTGTATATGTGCATTGGATTCTATTTTACAATAAAACTAACATTTTGACAGTGTTCCGTTTGTAATGTTCATTTGTGAATACATTAAGTGGAAATTTTCCTAAGTGGATCATTTCATAAAATTCCATTAGATTTTCTAGGTTGTGATAATAGATAATAGTATGGAATGGTTTTAATAAGATTCAGAAATATAACAGAGGAGCAGAGCAATGATGTTTTAGAAGAGTTTATTCCCTGAAAGCAGATGTCTGCATGTGTGCACAAAGGCAAGGGAAAAAGCTTTCTGTTGGTTAAACAATGACATGCTGTTAATTTTTTCTTTTATATTTTTTTCTTTGGCTAAAGAATACTGAGAAATTCCTTGTTGAAAATCATCCTGTAAATGTTAAGATTCTAAAATGAATCTTGGTAATACCACAGTTATGATTTCCTTGTGCACTTTTCTGTGTGCCCTTTAATATAAATAAATGTGTGTGTGAGAGAGTGTGTGTTAAGCATTAGTTACATAACTATATGTACTGTACATCTGGGAGCAGGAGGAGTATTGTCCCTGTCAATATGTATGATGGATAACGAATGATGTAGTTTGAAGAGTGTGTAATACGAGCATTGGGAGGAACAGTGACTTCATGTTTATGGACCGCATCAGCTCTTCCTCTTTGTGAGAGTATGCACTAAAAGAAAAGGGAGATTTGTGCTAGAATTGAGGCAGTTGCTTATATATTTGCTGCCAATGATCAAAGATTGAAAGTACTTTAATTCAGACAGTGGGTTACAAATTAGTAGTAGTGAGGCTAATTAGCACTTTGCGGAGTGTTCCTGCTAATATTGTAAGTAGTTTTGATTTTACATGATTTTAAATCTAAGCAGGATGCTCTAGCTGATCTAAAACCATAAACTTAGTAGAAGAATTAATTATGTGGAACTTTATGATCTGTCTTGCACAGAAAATCAGAGATCCAGCAATACAGATAGAAACAGAAGATTAGTTCTCCCACCTCTACAGTTTCAGCTCATAAACATACTGTTTCAGCTATTGCCCAGCAGTTGTCTTCTATCTGATCCCTTGCTCAATATGCTAAGTAATAATGTGTTTGTGTGTTGGAAAGGTCTTTTTTTTTTCTAGCACAGTAAAAATCTTAGCTCATCTGATTAAAAAATATTATTATTGCTTCATAAAAATTTTGTCTTCCTCTAATTTAGCCAAACAAGGCTCTTCAATTTCAAAATACTCATTTTTTGTACTGTTCAGACGGAAGGCAAATGTTCCAATTTCTCATTGGGTTCTGTTAGCACACATTTCTACACTTATGACAGATCTCAATGATGTGTGGAGGTCTGTATGTTTGGATCTTGACACTAAACCAAAACTTTCTACTAATAATGTGTGCTGGAATCACTTAAGGAATCTTACAAAGACTGGACTGGAAAATTATGAGGGTTTAGTCATTATATTAATTTCTATGTGCTGTGTAGTCGCTTGTAGTATGCTTCTCTGCTGAAGGCCACACTGAATGTAAACTACCATTTCAGAGAGAATACATTAACCAGAGTCTCAGATATGTTGCTATGGTGTGAAAAATATTTAGTTTTGCTAGAAGTCTTTGTTTATTTTGTTAAATGTACTCTTAGGAAGCAATCTTAACAGAAAGGTTTTTAAAGAATTTATATCAAATGTTGATACCCTTTGACAAAACAAGGAGCAAAAAATTTTATGTTAGTTGAAATTAATATAGGCCTGACAGTTTCTCTGCATGCCATTACATAGTGTAAATGTTCAAAATTCTGTTAAACATAAAAGAAGCAACAAAAAAACCTTCATAAATCTTAAATCTGAAAGACAAACCCAGAATATCCAATCAAACTTGTGAGAATTGTGGAGATGTCTGACTTTCAGCTTCCATAAAACTCCATTAGAGCAGGTGAACTTTTCAAGGTGTTTTGTACGCTACTAATTCAATTATTTCACTTTCCACAGCTTAGGACATATCACCGAAATGTTTTTCTGTCTCATATGTGAGAGCTTGAGCACCTAAACAGATACTTGTTTCTGTGTGTCATGAGGAAAATGTATTTCAAACAGACAAAGAACGGACTGTTCAAAGCTTTTCTTACTAGCTATTATCTTCTGAAATGGCGTTTTAAGAAAAAATAATTATTGAGTGAAGAAAATAATTGTATATAGAAGCACATTTCTTCTAAATTAGCTGAAAATAACTTCATAGAACAGTAGCTATGCAAGCAATTAATGGGTTAGAATGGTGTATTTAAAGTGTGCTAACAGTTTTTTTGCATTAAATTGTTAACCTTTATTTAAGTCAAAAAAAACAAAGCTTGAGAATAGAGTACCTCCACAATTTGATCCTCTTCCACACTTTTCTCAGATACTTTTGTCTCAGAAAACCTCTCACCCCCCACTTCATGGCATGTCCCTCTCTATTTGTTTCAAAGACTTCTCTATCAGTCAACCCAGCTCTGGCTTGGGTGTTAGTGCTTGAACCTTTGTGTGTTGCCGTCAGTGAGATGAGTACTGATTATCAGTGTGTGTCCAAAAATGCAAATAAAATACTGTCTCTGAAACTTCTCTGGGTCAGTAGCGACATCACCACTTAACAGTTAGAAGTTGTCAAAATTCTTATACTGGACTCCGAAGGAATCAAGATAAATCTCTTCTGTACATTTATTTAAAATTCTATCTGAAAAGAAACATTTACTTCAAGTTTATAAATAAGCACAAGAGCTCCAGATGGCACAGATATAATGGATTGCAATAAAGCCAACATTCTTATGTGCATACCTGAAGTAAATATGTATCTAAGTTACGTGTAAAAACAAGACAATATAACCAAATTCTGCAAGTGTCCAATGACTAAACATGCACATGCTGTAACTTTTTTTTTTTTAACTTGGAAAATTGTTTGCAAGTAAGAAAATGTAATAAAGCAAAACCAAACAAACAAATCATGGGGAAATTGTATAGCACTTGAGGAATAATTGAAATTTATGCATTTTATCTGAAGTTAGATTCTTATTTGGGTATATAGGCCCAAGTAGCATAACAGGCTTCTGCACTGTAAAAAATCATGGATCCTCTCATACAGAAATTTGGGGTTATTTAGTGCTACATTGAATTCTTTTGTGGTATGGTTTCAAATCCCCTTTGAGACAGAAGAGGTAGGGGTTCTAAAAAAGAATTATCAAATAGTAACACTCTTGTCAAAGATAACCCTGCATTATAACAAGAAAATAAAATAGCAAGCCTGGCAGTATAACCTGCCCAGGCTCTGAGCAGACAACAGGAGGGGTGTGGTTTAGCAGCTTTCACAGTGGCATAACTCATGGGGGATGGTGTCAGTGACAGGTTTATAGGAATTCATGGTGTTGATACTTGGTTTCACTGTCAGGATGATTCCTGTAAATGCTACTGGTGGGTCTGGTGAGTAAATAGTTAGTAATTTACTGTTATCAACATTAAACTATTTCTGGTTTTGCGTTTACTTTAAAAATGGTGCTTAAAAAAATTGAAATCCTATTTGATTGACACTGAAATGCTCTTTACATGAAAGTTTGTTTATGGGCAGTGATTCTTTTGACAGATTTACAAGTGCCTGTGGAGTTTTAAAAGACTATTGCCCAATAGACATTAAGTGAGAGACATTCTATTTTGTAAATATTTTCACTTATATTGGGGATTTTTAAAGAACTTTTTGAGCCAAGTACTGCATTAAATCTGAAGACAGTGGCAAACTGATAATCAGCAGTTTCCAGCTTTGTTCTAATGTTTTGTTAATGGTTTCCATTTCTGTGGCCAAGATTTGCAGTGGTTGAAGCATGATGTACATCCAACAATTTCTAATGGCTTTCAAATACTATTGCACACTCTTATTTTCTCTTTTTTTTTTTTTTTTTTTTTTTGCAATAGCTCATTTAGAAATAAACAATTCTTAAAGTAGAATATAACATTTAATTTCACTAACATACAATACATACCAAGAAAATGAACCAAAAGTTTATTACAGTAATGGAGAATTTGCATCTGTTTGAACTCAATAATGCTGAAACAGGTTGTTTATGTTCTCAGATGATTATTTTGGAATGAGGTGGTGAGAGGCGTACATGTGGTGTGTTAGCTGTCAGATTCCTCAAAATTCCTTCAGATTCCTCAGAATTTCAGAATTTTTTCAGAATTAAACTTTTCTGAATTTGTTTCAAAGAAGCAATGCATAATAGGAACCTTTACCTCAGAGTCATTTTAATAAAAACTTGCTAAAATAATTTTGTTTTAGAAAGGAAAGGGTTTCTATTGTAGCGAATATGAGAACAAAACATATAAAATTCACTCAATGTTCATTTTTAGGAAAGAAAAACAGAGCAACTGATGGAACAGAACTTTTCAGGTTTTTTTTTTTTATGTAATGTTTGGCATGACTTGGTAATTTTTTTTTTTTTAAACAATATATTTAAAATAAATTTTTGAGTAAACAGAAAATAAAAAGAGCTTACATAACAGGAAATTCTATGAGTGTTAGTTACCAGAAACCTTTATATTATGGTGTGTAGAACTGAGGCAAGTCATACAGTTGTATGGTAGCCTTTCACCAGTATTACAAATCTAGGTTGACAAAGACCAGCTGACTTGAATATGTAGAATATCAGCTGTCATTATATTCAAAATCTTTGATTTAACCCTGACATTAAAACCTTTTTCCTCTTCCAAGTGTGTCTTTATTTGTATCTGATTTGCGATTCCTTTGAACACGCTTCCACCATTCTTTGCCATACCTATCCCCAAGCAAATTTGGTGATGTTCCAGAATTCTTCAGCCTAAATGATACACTTGTTTGGTGCTCCTAGCCATCATTTTCTTTTAGGTATTGGACAAGGAATTGTTATTCTGCATAGGACATTTCATTAAGAGAAGACTGAGACTGGAGAGATTTCAGCAGGAATGCAAAATTTTTTGAGACTGCAGTTCCACCTGAAGTTAATGACTGCCTTCAGCCAGTGACTCCATAACTATGTGATGTGTCTTATCTTTAACATTAACAAGTAAATAAATTCAGGTTTTATTCAAATATTTCATTGCAGTTGAATTGAAACAGAATTAGCTAACCTTCAGTTGACCAGATACATTTTATTTGTGTGTAGACCAAAAGTATAGGTTAAGTGAAATATAACCTAAATTCAGAGTCATTTAAAGGAAGGTTAGGCAGTATAAGACATTGCTTTTGTGATTAACAGATTTTCACTTCATCACTCTTCAGCTCAAAGCTGAAACTTTCTCAAAGCCTTTCGGTCTATTTTGGCAATTATCTGAAAGAACTTCAGGAAGTAAACAGATAGATTTTAGTTTTAGATAGATATCATCTAGGTAAATATCATCAGCAGAGAGAATCATCCAAAGGTTTCTTTTTAAGACTTTCCAATAATGTAAATTCTTAGAGTCTGCCAGCATTTACTTGACTTCTTTTGTCTCTTTCAGTTTCATTGTTTCAAGATGACATAAGCAATGCAAATTGATACCTATCTCATTTCATTTTATCTCATCTCAAACCTTTAGAGTTTTCATCAGCACCCCTGATTCACTTATTTTACGTTATGTCTCATTTGCTCTTCTCTTCTGTGCCTTTCTTCTTACTCTTCCTCTCCCCTCATGTCAAATGCTGATGTTCTTGTTAAGGATGTCCAGATTCTTCTTAAGAATTCACTACCCAAATCAGCTTTTTCTGTATACCTTGGTACTTCTTCTTGTCCATGTTTTCCTCTAGCTTTGTCATCTGATTAAGATTAATGTTGGTCATCTTCATCTAAAAAAAAAGACAAAAAGATATTGAAGGTGTTTTATATGTTCTTTTTCATTTAGAAGCAGTTAATCCTAGTCTCAGTCATTTAAATATTTACATGACAGCTTTTAAATCTTGTGTTATTAAAGCTTGTAGGAAGCATCTAGGAAGCTTTCAATACTCCAGACAATGCATTAGCAACACCATATGTTTGGGTAAAAAACTTTCTAGAGTATGTTAGAGTATATTTAGGTACTACTGTAGCTACAAGCTTATTATTATAATACATATTCATAGAAATCTAATTTTGTAATGATTTATACAAATTTATATAAGATTATTATAAAATAATTATTGGTTTTCAGTCGTTGCAACCTTAAATGATTGTAATAATCTTGTGCATTATATAGTCACCATGTACCAAATGCCCAATCATAAAATGTGTACTAATACTTTTATACTTTTGTCATTTTATATTTATCAAAATAATTTCTAAATATTGCCTTATGTGATTTTGTGTAGATTTGTTTAAACACAAAGAAGAAACACAAACCTGTAGCTGCTACTTTGTTCAAACTTTAGTCAGAAACTGAATAATACTGTCTCAGTTATTTTGCTAAATTTTTTCCTCTTGTGTCCGTGAATTTTTTCCTGTCTATGTCTATCTTCTTACAAAGTAAATGTTACAATTTGCTTGAATAGCTGTAGAAATCTCCTTCTAATTCTTTAAACATAAATGTTAGGTAAACATAAATTTCATTCAGTGTATGATAACAGTCATGGAAAGTTCAAATTTTGAATGGTAAGAGGCATATATCATAAGAAAATAATCTTTAAGAGTCATATAAACTTCCCTGATTTCTGATTTGTTTTGCTTAATTTAATAAATTAAAGACAGATAACTGAGCAGCTAATAAAAAACTTTTTTCCCAATCTGTTTAAATTAATGCTTCAGTCTGTCTGCTATCTGGCATGCAAACAAATATCCATTAACTTTACTCTGAACAGTTTCAAAGGTCTATCTTATGCTACAGGTTGCAAGACTAGTGATTAAAGATGAAGTTAGACTGTAGCCCAGGCCGTTTTACATGTGCTGTGGAGCTCCCCAATAATGTCATAGTTCACAACTTACATGAGTTGTGGAGGGATGCTAAATTAAAATACTCACTTAGGTGGGAATAGGTATCTTTTCAGCATTTTTTCTGTAACAACAACTGTATTTCTGATCTCAGTTAATTGAAAAGCTGTCTTTTTCAGTAAGTAATGGTGGTCCAAGAATATTATAGGCCCGCTACTAGTTGTACAATAAAATGTATGCATTGGTTTTCAACCTTCCATTGATTTTTTCACTGTACTGCAAACCTGCATTAATATGACATTTTGATTACAAATTCTCAACTTTCACAATTTTGTGTTAATTTTTGCTGGAGTAAGTTGAATTATGTAATGGTGGTAGCAATATGGTGTGAATATGTTTCATGCAGCCAAAGTGTAACTCTTTGGTTTAACTCTAAAATAAGTTTCCATCTAAATTTAGTTTCTTGGGAATGAAGAGTTATGGGGAAAAAAATCTTACAGTAGTTCATAAATTCAGTTGCTAAATGGAAGGTAACTGCATTTTTATTTCTAAGAGTCTCATTTCATCTTTAATGTGGAACTCTGGTATCTACAAAGTTTACTAGAAGTTCTAGGAATGTTAACATTCATTGTCAAATAATCTGGAGTTTTTAGAAATTGGCATGGCATCAGGTCTTAAAATAACACATTAAATAGTAAACAAATTGCAGTTAGATGTAAATTACCTTTTTTACAGACATCTACTATTTCATATCATGACCTGGCATTTGAATACTTACGTAAAGCTGAATTCCTTCATCTGTGTTAGGAAAAATGGTTGAGTATAGGATGCCTGGCATTGACTGATTAAAATCAGTCCAGATACATTCACCACAGAAACAAAGTTTAGAGCTTTAAATACCATCTAGAATTTGTGTGTGAGGCAAGCTGTGTTAGTGGCAAGTCTTAGCACACAGCTGGAGTTTTAGGGCAAAGTCATTACTAAAGACAAATTCAACTCTTTAAACACGTATAGAATTTGGTATGCTAGACGAGTATTGGTATTTTTTATTTAATGTAATTACTGGATTCCTTAGTGCTTGTTTATTTCCATTTCCTCTAAAGTATGTCTAGATGGCTAATTTCAATGTAGGCTTCTACAGTGTTGACATCTACTTCTGGTAGACGAATTATTCCACAACTGTCTCTTAACTTCTTTTTGTAGCTTCTGAAAAGCAGATGAAGTTAGTTTGCAGAGAGTCTTCTGAAGAGCATCTCCAGCCCTTTAAGGAGAAATTAGAGGAATTCTTCCAGAAAGGTAACCACATTTAAAAAAAAAAAAAAAAAAAAAAAAAAATTATTGGGAAATAGTGTAGTGGTTTACAAAGTTATACATAATGTAAGGTGCATTAAGTTATTGTTAATGTTGCCTCTTAAAATTCCTACTGTTATGGATTATGTTCTTAATGTGCGTTATATATGTTAAGAATAATGGTTACACAGATCTCAGACATCACTTCTCAAAGGTGATTGTTCCCTTGATCTCATCTATTTCCTCTTGATTATTTTCTGCTTTGTTTTTTATCATTATTTGTAGGCAAAGTGAAAAACATATTCATCATAGACCAAATTTATAAGAGAGTATATAAAGCTTCAAATTTGTAAAAGACAAGAGTGAAAAATACACTTCTAGAGAAAGTCCACAAATATACATGAAGTAATGGCATCTTTTATCAGTAATGTGGGTTTATGAACTGACTAATTCATATTTAAAGATTTTGTCTTGTGTGAGACAGAAATAGGCATAATGAAGTGATTTACCAGGGTAGAGTCTGGAGTCAACAGGGGTGAGATCCAAAGTACAATTTGATCATCAGTTCAAGACAACGTAAATGCGGGTTGTTGTGGAAAAGAGCAGTCCTGCTCTCCTGTTTTCCAGACATGTTCCCAGTCACCTACTTCTGCCAGCACCATTGTCTTTGGAGCTGTGCAAAACAGATAAGGGAATAGATTATTTTTTCCCTACAGGTTGTACGAGTACAGACTATTTGGGTAAACAGAGTAAGTGCTGCATTTCTGACCACTATGTTAAGAATTGTTAAGAATTAAATATTACCAAAGGGCTAGTTTTTAGCAGAGAAATCACGAACAGTTTAACAGTTTACTGCTTGAGAAGTCAAGTGAACTATCTGAATTTACTAATCCAGACAGAATGCTTACTATTAGTGATCACTCAGATTGTTGTAATAATTTATGAATTAGCTTGATCTTTTTTATAAACTCTGTCCTAATGTCATTTTAATAATTTTATTTCATGAAGCTATCTTATTAAATACTTCGATAAGTGAAAACAAGATGTTTTAAAAGTACCAGTCTCTTAAATTGTACTGTTAAATAAACTAGTGTTCCTCTTCACCCTTCTCGCAGGCTATGGAGCTGAATGGTTATATTTATTTGATATATTTTTTTAGTTGGAGGTATATTTGGACAGTATTAAATCTCTGCCACTGCAGGACAGTTGTATTGTCTTTTCAACTTATTCAGAAATTTTCACTTACAGTTTAATAATAACATCAAGATTGAGATAGTACTATATATATATTTGTACAGAACCATTATGATCTCCAACATGCTTCTTGATCTTGCTTGCCCAAAGTATTGTAACAGATCAATGTCATTGTATCTTGTAAAGAATAACTGATTCATTGTACTGTATGAATTACCCTGTTAGAGCAGCTCAGAAATTAAGTCTGTATTCTTTCCTCACTACTGGCCAGACATGAATCAGAGCAGAGCATTCAAAATGATAGACTCTGATATAAATCTGTACTGTAATTCAATTTTGCCCAGGTCTTGCCAAGACTGTTACCAAATGGTGTCTTCCACGAACTTATCACAGATTCTGTAATTCTCGTTACACCCTGGATCTCTTGAGGACTGCTGTGGTTAGTCCAGTAGGCATCTAACCACTACACAGCTGCTCGGTCATTCCCCCTTGCTGGGGTGGGAAAGAAGGTCTGAAGGGTAAAAGAGAAAACTCATGGGTTGAGATAAAGACAATTTAACAGGGAAAGCAAACGTTGCATGCACAAGCAAAGCAAAACAAGGAATTGATTCACCGCTTCCCATCAGCAGGCAGGTGCTTAGCCATCTCCAGGAAAGCTGGCCTCCATCACATGTAGCCACTACTTGGGAAGACAAACACCATAACTCTGAACTTCCCCCTTCCACCTCTTTCCCCAGATTTATTGCTGAGCACAATGTTACATGGTCTGGGTTATCCCTTTCATCCTTTCAGCCAGCTGCCCCAGCTGTGTGGCCCCTCCCAGCTCCTCATGCAACCCCACCCTACTTCCTGGGGATCAGCATTAGAAATAGCGAAGGCCTTGGTGCTGTGCAAGCACTGTTCAGCAACAGCTAAAACATGGGTGTGTTATCAACACTGTTTTCATCTCAGATCCAATACATAGCACCAGACAAGCTGCTATGGCGGTTAACTCCACCCCAGCTAAAGCCAGCAGAAGGAATAGGAAATGCGTATCACCACAGTCCCAACGATAAAGGCAACGCAATACCTGGTTTATACTGCAGAGATGAGCTACCCTATTTTCTGAGGAATGGAATATGATAAAAAAGACCTAGTTGATCTTGGAAGAAGATTAGTTCTACTTTACAGAAAATTGCAATTTAATTGTGCGTTTTCATTTCAAATAGAAAAAACACATTCCTCCAAACATTTGCCCTGTTTATGCCTATTGACGTGGAAATTCAGATAAATTTATCTTCGTCAGTATAACAGAAAATTTTATCCTTATTTTTGTGAATAATGTATATATTAAAAAAAAAAATGTTCCTGCATGGTGTTCTGCGACAATGAGTTCTTTACAGAAAGCATTAAATTTATTGGACACTTTTTAGTGTGTCAGGCATTTTGTATTCTAGAAAGAGCAAAAGCACATGGCTTGTCCACTTTTTTCTTATGTTGTCTTGGTCTCCTTTTACTTTATAATATTATGTATTATGATATCTAATCATACAAATTTAATTTTGTCTAATTTAACTTGTCATCTTTTGACATTTCTGTTTCCTCTACCTTTTTCTGAGATGAGTTGTCAGAAAGTTGTCAGATCCTATAATTATTGACCCTGTTTCTCCTTCAGTCAGCAGCCTGATTTGAATCTTTATAACTTGGTGGGTGATACTTTCTGTGGCACTGGAATGGAAATCCTTTAAAATTCAACACTGAAGATAGGTAAAAATAACACAGAAACACATACTGATTTATGGTACTAGATTACGCATTGGACAGATGTCAAGCTCAGAGGTTCAGTTTAGATAAGTGTCTGCAAACTCAGCTGCTTCTCTGAAATTAGGAGTTAACTGATAATACTGAGCATCCGTTAAGCATCTGCTTTCAGTTTTGTTTGTTTAAAAAAGAGTTGTGGCTGGTTTAAGCAAATGTAAGAAAAAATTGTCTGTTATCTTTCTGCCAACTCACAGCAAGTATCCAAAGCTCAGATGCTTTTCTGAAACTTCTGGCTTGAAAATGGGGCTGGAACTCATAGATACTCAGGTTTTTCTCACACGCACCATTTCCCATAATTTCTAGTGAATGCTAAATTAGAAATACTGTAAGAAAATCCATATTGATTTGCTTAAACTGAACTGTTTACATTTCCTAATTACAATTAATACCAATTAAATCTTATACTTGCTGTTTTGTAACAAAAAACACTGAGAGTGTTATGGAGACTGACATTCTAAAATGCTAGAGGGGATAAACTGTACTTCTGCTGATGTCAGTGCTGTTTTCTATAACTGGATTTAATGTAGTCTAGTGCCTTCAACAGGGAATTAGGTGCCAGAACCTTTAGGTTCTATTTCCAGTTTAGCTACTTGACATGTGATGCTAGAATAGTTGGTTAATCTCTTTTTCTGAGAGCATCTCACTTTTCTGGTACACAGAATGTTAAATAAAGATTCTTGCTATTTTTTGTAGTGAAAGATAATCTTTGTCAAGTACTTTGTGATTCTCACATGAAAGACATCATGTGTAAACTGCGTTAATACTTCATTAACTGTATTTGATATACCCATGCTTTTTGAAAAGGGATTAGATATTCTCAAAATGGAAATGCTCTTTAGTAGGTTTAGTTATATGCAACAAATTATATTAGTTTTACTATAATATGGAGACCTAATAATTACTGTAAATTAATATAGACACTGTTTTTCCAGTGGAATTACTGTATGTTTTGGTTTTTTCTTCCAGAGATATATTCATAATGTTTTCCATTTAAATTCCGACTATATGCAAAAAAACTTTGAAATCATGAAATTAATGATTGTCTTGGAATGTTTCTTAATTTATGACATTATTGCTCAGAATTGCTTAGAAGAAAATTCCTCTTTTGATAAGAAGCTACCTCACAAAAATGATCAGAACAGTTAGATGAACATGGGAAAGGTGCAAAATACTCTATTTTGAAAAGGAGAAAAGAAATAATTTGGTTACTGCATCTATGAAGCTCACTGTGAGGGGAAGCTGGCCAGTAGCCATTGGTGTTAGTTTTTCATGACATTTTTTATTCTCCTTGTGCATTCTCTCAAGAGTAATCTAAACCATAATGTAAATGACATACAGGAGTAGGCAATTAGCTGTAAAAAAATTTATTTCTTATTTTGCAGCTTGACTATTTCATATTGTTTGTCAGTGTTAATAAATGTGGAAATACATAGCACAGATTCATGCAGGATCTTGCAAAATCTGGTCCCAAATTCCCCTTCATTGGTTCCAGGTCAGAAAGTACGTAAAAAGTTTAATCTGGGCTTGATTTCCTCCCTCATATACTGGAATGTGCAAATCAAAAAGTCCTATGCTTCACTCCAGTTAGCATAGGAAGAGCATAGCTGCCTCTCTTAGTTTCTCTAAGAATAAAGCATCTTGACGATGAAGACTGTGCTATTGAAGGAATTCATTTAGTTTACAGCAGAGTCTGGGAAGCAAATAGTCTGATGTCCAGACAGAACAGTTGTTGAAAATCATTAATAGTGGAAAGCAAAGCTATTTGGGAAAGGCACATGAAACACTGAAGTGTCCAAGGTAACAAGCAAGATGGATAGAGAAGCATTTGTCAATTAGGGTAGATCTGTTAAGTAAAAAAAATTGTCCCGCATTTAGAATTCTAGCATAGCACTTAAGAGACATTGGTTAAGTTAACTGCTTTGCTGTAACTGCTGTATGTCTTATACTGTGTAAAAGATCAACACTGTGGAGCAGTCATGGGACTGTACAATAGAAAAATAGTCATAGACCAAGCTACTCACTACAACATTACGTCAGGAGGTAATGCATTTTTCAGGCAAGTTTAGCAACCACATGGAAGATGTCAGTACATCTGATTTTAACTGCTGAGTGATTTCTTCTTAATAACTTTAACCAGGCTGCAGTAGCTACCTGGGCATGCATCCAGCCTGTTGCACTTTTTAATGCATTTCTGGTGCAGAACAGAAGCTTTGATCCACATTTCCTCATTTGCCTGTTGGAATGCACCACAGAGGATTGTTGAGGTAGTTTAGTGGGAAAGAAAATAGGAAATAAATTCTATTAAGGCTAGCCCCCTTCAACTGTATGTTAACTGCATTTCTGTTTTATATTGTTCTTGGGGGAATTTTACCAAAAAATTAAGAGATGTCGTGAAAAAACAGCATCCAAATGTACTATCCAGAACCTCGGATCAAAACAACCCCACTTTGACATGAGAATAGGGAGGATAAACAGGTGGACTTGTGTGGTTCCGTAACACACCTGGATGCCTAAAAAGGCAGAGAGATAGCTCCTGGCCTTTTCAAATGTGTGAAGCAATTTCACGTTAATTGTTTGATCTAGGTTACTGCAAATACATAAAGAATGATTACTTCCTTTCTTATTCATGTCTCCATGCCTTCATACCTATCAGTTCTACCTTCATAACTTTATTTCTAGAAAAGTAATTTCTCATGTTTACATAACAAATTCTCACTGGATACTGTGATTCTGTATTTTCTTACAAATTTGTTCAGCAGTAAGAAGATGGAATGCTGAATCTTTATTTGGAACCACTGGGTTTTAGATCACAGCGTTCTTAAGTGAAACCTCATTGAAGTATATTTGCCTTCTTCTAACCAAATAATTGAAACCATAAATCACTTAGATCTTTATTTCAAGCTAACATCCAGGAAGATATTTTTATTTTGGTTTTCATTCATAATATCCCTACTCAAATAATTTTATTACCACATTACTTATTACCATCTTAAATATATTTTCAACCAACTTTACTTGTTTCCATTTTCTCCCTCAACAGTACATAAAATACCATCTTATAATAGCTTTCACATAAGAAATTTATGCCACTAACTTTTCCCTAGCTCTAGCTGGTATATTTCAGCTCGCAGACTTTCAGTTTCTTGTTGATTATTTCCTACTTGTTCCTGAGTATATAAATATTCCATTTTAACTGTAATTCTTGTGCTACAGGTGCTCATGCATGGTGATTTATTCTCTTCATCTAATAGCACCTGTTGTATTAACCCAGGGAAAGCAACCTTCCTTAGTTTATAGCCCCATACATATTATGAGTGTAGGAGGATGGTAGTATAATTTCTTATATTACAGAAAAAAATTTTTTTCTGCTCAAAACTTTTTTTTTCAATCAATGTAGTCTATGAAGTATAAAGCAGGATTCTAACATCATTTAGTAGTAGTGAATCAGAAGTCAAGAAGACTCCAAGACACTATTATCAGTGCCATTTTCACAATACAATAATATTTCTTATTTCTCGCTTCCTGTCAACAGGACATACTTTTTTAAATTTTAGTAGAGTCAAAGATTAGAAAGAAATTTACATTGGCACTTATAACATTATTTTGTTGTTTTTAAAACAGACAAAGAGATTATGTTTTATGTCCTTATTCATAAGATTTTGGTAGAGCTTGCCTGTAATGACATCCCAAAATATCAGAATACCCTGAGAAATATTTAAAATTCTTGCTTCTCTGCAAGAAAAATAGTGCTTTTCTCCCCGAGAAGAATATTACCAGAAAGAAAGAAAAATATTCTAAAACTGTATATGACACTAAGTCACATACTTTTCTTCCCACTAGTGTTGTACTTCTCTACCTTAGTCTACATATCAGCTAATGGTACTTGTGTCCCATTTTATTTGTAAAGCTCTTGAATGTTTTAATGCTGAATAAGTGAAGCAAGAAAATCAATAATTTTTAAGAGCACTGAATTTCAGTAACAGCTGCCTTTTAAAATACAGTCTGTAAACAGCAGCAGCAGAGCAATATCATTTACAAGGATCTAACAGTTGTCCTGATTTTGTTACCTGCAGTTATGAAGCTGCTTCTGTCAACCAAAAAACATATCTCTGTAAAGATAACCAGTTGTACAAGACATCAGACTCTTGCAGATTCTGTGGCTAACCAGTGTGCGTATCAAGTACTGATTCTTCCTTTTGTGAATAAACTGTACAAATATGAAGACTTAACTTCAAAGCTTTATTTTCTGTTCTACTTATCATAACTCTTTTTTTCCCTTCATTTGTTTTCACTGAGATGTTTT
Source organism: Tyto alba (assembly GCF_018691265.1). NCBI lineage: Eukaryota > Metazoa > Chordata > Aves > Strigiformes > Tytonidae > Tyto > Tyto alba. Next base: position 14,603,148 of record NW_024881280.1, read on the forward strand.
ATTATCTCTGCCACACATATGCAGTTCTCACATTAAACAGTGTGGGAGGATATTTATGTCCAGTGTCAAACATGAAAAATATGTCATACTTCCTTGCAGTGATAATGTTTGCTTAAAACTTTTTATCCTTCCCAGCAATGACATTACAGACCAGGCAAAGTTTGTGTTTAGATCTGGAGCACTGTTTTATATGCCAGCACCAGAATTACTTTAATCTTTCAAACTGTTTGTGACAGTCATAACTGTTTTCATCACTCAAAGATTGTTGTATTTAAACAGATGAAAGAGTGATTTACATAAATTGGCATGAGTTTGCAAAGCACAGAACCTTATTGGTGTGGTACTCTGAGATTGTATAGTTAGACAATAGCCTCAGTCCATAAGATACCAAATAAGGTGTCCTGGAATGTGATTGCATCCATATGCCTCTAACTAATGCAATATTGACAGTGAGCTGATTCAAAGAACAAGGATTTGCTCTGAAATGAATGTTTTCTCCTACACTACCAGAAGAATTACCAGCATCAAAGTCCTGAAAATGGATGTTAATTAAAAGTATGACTTTTCAGGAAACTTTCAATTGAATATTTTTGAAACAGATGTACATCAAATTGCTATAATAATTTCCACTCTATCATGACTTACTATAAAAATTGGATGGTTAAACTCCGTTAGAATTTGTAATATGAATGTAATTTAGAAGGACTTGTAATTAAAAATGCAGTGTCATACTCTCTTAGAAGACAAGGAAAGAATCTCAGAGACAACAGTTCATTCCAGCTTCTTTTCAATTTGATTGTGTTATAGTGAGTTACCATGGCTTCTGCAAAGTCACTGGCATTTCATGACAGAGAAGGATTTCCTATTAATAGCAAGAGGGTGATGTAATGAATGTTAGTGTTGATACCTTTGATTTAAAACAAAAAAATTATGTATATGATTGCTATAAAATCTTTACCTAGAATTACTGATATTTTTAGTATAATTACTGTCAGCTGTCTAGAGTCTATCATTCTCTGTAAATTCTCACCAAAACCTTTATTTTCTGTTTCTTCCAGTGCCTATATGATAGGCTTATAAGTAAACAGAACCATAGGTTATATGTGTTGTTTTTTCACAGGGATCCTATTGGATTATTCTTTTAGTTCAGCTGTTTTCTTCTTCTTTATTGTATTAATATGAATTTCCTGCACTATTTCCTATTTATCTGCTTATCTCCTTGTGTCATTATTCTCTGTACTGGAGGCAACGCCACTAGCATGCAGTTTCTCTGAATTTGCTCTGCTATTGACATCCTTGTCTTGCCCGGTTTGTGCTGATACTCAAAGTCCATGAACTAATAGAGTTTAAATCCCTGTCAAAGCTTTCCTTGGTAGGAAATCAGGATTCTCACAGATTCATTACTTCAGATTATATATCCTATGAGCAAGTGCTTACATATATGGAAAATATTACTGCAAGGAAAGAGCAGAGTCAAGTACTGGAAAGGACTGGGTAGAAAATATTAATGCACTTAAACAATGAAAGGCCCAAGCACACTTGCCCTCAAAAGACTTTAATACCTGCCATCACACTGGTCACTCTCACCTTTTTTTGTCCCCTGTATTCTGTAATTTCACACCACAGTTTTTGCATTAACCTTGGAAATACCCTTCACTGCTACCATAATAAAAACTCATTATGACAATAACATGCTTAATTTGATACACTTTTATGTAGAATTTCTCTGTAGACTTTCGTAACTTTGGTATGTTGGTCATTTTTCTCAATTATGTTTTGTACCCGTGCAAACACATGAATATCCTGTTTTACTGCTTTTGAGCATGATTGATAAAAATACTAGATGCTGAAAGTTTCAGCAGGAAATGGGAGCTCTCTGAATTAGGTTCCATTATGGTGTAAACTATTTTCCTGTTTTAAGCAATAATAACAGGTAAAACCTGTATGCCAGACAGAAAGTAGCCATCAGAAGGAAGCTTCTTTCTAAGAAAAAAAGCTAAATAAATTTGACACCCAAACTTATTGAATAGAATGTATCAGGACCATTTGTTTTAAGAATAAAAATAAAAATTGCAATGTTCATGGGGAAATTCTTAGAAATTTGAAGCTAGTTAAAAGCACCAGGTTGCTACTAAGGTCTCAAAATTGGAGAATGACAAAGTAAAAACATATGGATGATACAGTGTTGTAAGATTACAGCTGTGATAAAAGACAGACTTCTCCTAAATGTAAGTCTTATTTCAGGTCATCATTCAACTTCTCCTGCAATTTTTTCTGTTATACCTTTATGCTTTAATACTTCAGAAGCCAGGGCAAGATATTAAAAAATGTACCTTTGTCCTGCAAAGAGCCATTACAGTGCTGCTTTGTGAACACCCTGACAGAGGTGGAGAAATCAGTGTTATTTCTCTCAAGAGATGTATGTATGGAATTGATTGGAACAGTACTTCTTTCATGGATGTAAATCAACTCAAACTTTTTAGCATCAGGATTTTTCAGCTATCTAAAGTTTGTCCCAAGTCAGCTATTTTGAAAGTGTCTAAAAAGTATTTCATAAAGGACTTATTTTCAACTACTGTATAGCATATTTTAGGCTATAATTATTTGTACAAAGCATGTGAATAAAGTCTTTCTTCTTGAGAATGCCTTACAACCTGAAAATTCCCTCCACAAAGTGTTGCCATCTCTGGAATGCAACGTGGTATTAGAGAGGGTCCTAGTGCCCTACGACAGGCAGGGATACCTGACTAGATGCAACAGTGTATCTTCTGTGGCCAATGAGAAAACTTTAAATGTTAAAGAATATAATGCTAAAAGGAAAAACTGCCTTATTAAATGTATTTGGTTTGATTGTCTATAGAGTTATAGATACAGTTTATCAGTAAATGTTTATAATGTGTTTCTGTACCTTGAGATTTGCACAAAGGGCCTGACACAGCCTTGACTTAGAGTTGAATGGGAGTTGGATAAGGCATATTTATGTTCAAGATTATTTAAGCTTTCCACATCAGGGATTCTTTCCTTACATGTAATTGGGCAGTTCTAGGACAGAGAATCCCCAAGCTTAATTAGGAGAGCTGACTCTACATTTCTGATGGAAATAATGGTAGGGGAACTTTGACTTTCCTGCCTTTTAAATGCCAGTCATTTTTCATTTTAAAATAATTTGATATTGGGTTGGTTTTGATGTAAATGAAATAAATTGTCTCAAGGTTTAAAATTTCTTTTCAAATTAAAAAAAAAAAACCACACACACAAAGATTTATAACATTTCCAAAAATGTTATAAAATAAGTTGTCCTATTAAATATTTGATGTAAAGAATAACCTGCCTTTATAGATACAGATGCATCAAATTCCAAAGTGCATTACTACTTTTATTCTGCATATATTTTTTTAAGTCCATTCAAGACTTTCTTGTTCTACTTGAGAAAAAAACAGGAATTAAGCTCATTATGACTGGCTTATTACATCAGAATTAATTTAGATACAAATTATATTAGTATGGTTTGTGTTAATTATCATTCTCAGAAATAGTTTTTTTGGTTTTTAATAGGTAAGATCAAATCAAAATGGTAGTCAAATAAAACTTCAACTATGACTACAATTTATTTAACTCTTCTACTAATAAGTCAGTTGGAATTGCCTCCATATTTTATGATTTCTGTTAAATGTTCATTATCTTATATTTCTATTCTTCTCTCTGCCTTTTGCATGGACCTAGTATTATTACTGAGTAAAAGCCATTTCCAAGAGATAGGAGGTACCTCATGGACAATAAGGTAATAATAAAGGCCCAGAGGTACAGGGAGCAGAAAGTCTGCAGTCATGGGCTTGGCTGCTGCACTCATATTCCCTGGTCTTGCTATGTAATACTTGTATTCTTTCCTCTTACTTGAGGATAAACGTGAACAACTAAAAATGCTTACATCCACTGTGTGTGCGGGGGGGGGGGGGAAATACAGATACTCTCAGCATAGAGTTCAACAGAAAATAAGCAAGCTATAAAAAAACAAAATAGATCGAGTAGATGGAATAATAATTCTTGTTATTTTCCCAGTCATAAAATAAGCTAACGAGATTTTTTTCTTTTGTATACACTCTCATTTCTGTCATCATGGTAGTATCAGAGTACTTGCTAGGAATGAATTAAATGGCCTGACTAATGTGTCACATATGCTTTACTTTTCCCATCATCCTTTCCCTATAAGAAGAATAGCTTTTTGTTTAGAAATTTAGATATAATTTTTAAAAATATATTCTTCTATGTGTTTATCACAAAGGCAAGCTCAGAAAAACTGGATGCATTGTACTTGGTTACAGTTTGATGTTTCTTGTAAAAACATAGATTAAAAGGATCCTAACAAAATACTTTTAGAAAGTTAGTATGTATTTTGTTTGTGGCAAGAAGGAAAAATATTGCAGGCCCAAATTTGCCTCTTTCTTACGTTTTGTTTCAAGTTACAGGCCTGTCAAACTAGTAGCTATATAAATTTTCCTGCATAAAACTAAGTTGTAGAAGAACTTTGAGTTAAAAACAAGAATTAAATACATTGGTAGTTTGAAATCTTTTGACAAATATTTGTGATTTTGTAGAGGAAATTACTACATTTTTGTTTGGGAAATTATTGAATCTATATTATGTTATATATATATATTTCTCAAGCTGAATCTTAGGCTTTCTTACTGAATAAGAATCTTTATAAACAGGAAGATAGTTGGTTAAAAATTCAGGGTTGAAAGACTTTCTCTTTTGTATGAGGCATACATTGTTTTTTCTTAAAGAAGATCCTGCTAGGTGTTCTCCAAATTCAGTTTTGATTCAGTTATGATGAAGGCTAAAACATTGACCTTTAGAGGCCAAACTATATCAGGTTCAGTCATGATAACAGATAAATGTGAAGAAGTTTGCTATATACCTTGTTATACCTGATCTGTAGTTGTATGAGAAATTTTTGAAACAAGAAGTGTTGATTTTGGCACATTTCACATCACTAAAATGCAGTTATGGATGCTAAAAAAAAAAAATAAAAATAGGCAAAATCTACCTTATTATTTCACCTTACTTTTAAATGTGAATAACTGATATCAATACTTAGGTTTAATTTTATTTTCACTTTATTCTGATTTACCCTTAATTTTGGGTAGCTGTGTATTTGAAAATGAGTTTGGGCTTGGAATTCTCATCCCCCATCCTGTCTTTATGGCTGAACAAAAAGGGGAAGGTGACTGTCATACTTCCAAGCAGCACATTTTTAGAAGGTCAGAATGATTAGATTCGTTCTCAATAATGTAGTTTTTCTGTTCATGCTTTTTATTGACAGTCTTTGTTTCTTAAAGAGCCTTCATTGCTTTTTTTATTTAAACAGAAACGTAGCAAAGAAACAGATGTGTCCCATATAAAATATGCAATAAATCTTGTCTCACAAATTCTTTGCTCTGAACTTTCTGACAGAAACTGTCAAATATCCACTTTAATTCTAGTATAAAATGTTCACTTTGTGTCATGGCGCCAACCACCATATGCTGGAATAAAGTCAGTAACCAGCAATAAAAAAAGGCAACATACGCACCTTTGAAACAGTACAAGCAATCAACAGTGAGAAAGGTCTATATAAATCTATGGAGAATTAATCTCAGCTTTGCCACTATCCTGCTGTGCATTTACAATGAGACTTTGCTCTCGACCACCAGAAGTGGCTTACTTTGCAGGAGGAGTGTATCCTAATGAGGGGAAAATGTATTGAAAACAAAGCAGCAGCTTTTAACCCCCTACCCTCATCCTTTGGATCACCTAGAAGAGCATGTCCTAGTGTGTTCAAACATGTGGGGCCACTACACATCACGTATTGCTGTACTTTAGCTGATCATGTGAAACCAATCTTGACTGAGCTCAATCAGCAGAAATTACTTTAGCTTCATAAATCATTGTTATCATTCCACAGGAGGAGGCAATGCTATGGCTTTTCCCTCCTAAAAGTTTTCAGACCACAAATTTCACAAGCTTTTCTGAAATTAGTTTATTTCTATTTGTATAATTATTCACTCTTTACCTTCAGGATTAGCAGTTGGTTCACCATCGAACTAACTTTTTTTTTTATTTTATTATCTTTCTCATGTTTTTGAGAAGATCTCCTGCCTCTTATTGGTTTTAATAATCATTCAACTATTTAAAAGTATTGTCCTTGGTATAAAAATGTGCTGATCCTTCACGTTTTCACTTCTGCTTACAACAGGAGATTGTCGTTACAGATAATCTGGATAGTTAGTTTTTCCAAACATAGAACAGATTGGATTTAACCTTTTTCTTTTTGAAAGGATTAGAACTAATTTTTCAGTTCCATAAACTGTTTAGATACATTTAGTCATCTCAAAGATTAATCTTGGAATTAGACCTCAACATTATAAGAGTTTGTTGAAAAGAAATTAGAATTAGAATATGTTTCTATAGTGTGTTTAAGTACTAATAGGCTTTAAAAAATATTTATTCTCTGCAACCTCAAGTGTGGGAGAATAAGAGATTAATGGCTTGATTGAATTTTAACAGAAAGCAGTTTCAAATAATTTCATTAGAATAAATTGAAAAAATATAATGCTAAATCTTGTTTTGTAATTAATAACTTCAGAACACAGGAAAGTAAAACTAATGTTAGTCCTAATTTTAATGAAACAATTACCTTCTTGTGTAGAAGCTAACTGAAAAAATGGCTTTAATTTAAAAATCTACTCTTACAGAATGCAATAGAAGCATTGTACTAAGAAATGTATGCTTTAAGAAATAAAGGGCTTTATGAAAATATAATTTTTTTTTCATAGTTAGTTCTAATGTTCTGGTAAAATGACCTTCAACACTTTTTCTGGCACATTTATAGACAGCATTATCACTTTTAAAAGAAAACATAATTTCCTAGGCTTTTTATTACCTATGATAATAAACACTTTCTTTGAACATGTTGCTTGAGTGTGTTCTGCTGGTGTTGTGTGCCTCTGTGTGTGTACAAATGTCTACAATTTGTTATGATTTGCTAACATTAAAAATACTGGCTTTTATAATGTTTAACAATTTCTGTATGGTATATGTTAATTAATTAGTCCTTGTCCAGTACATAAGATACAGGTTGGTAAATAATATTCCTGATTACTTGTTGGGAAACTTTTTTGTTAAGCAGCTTTCCAAGACTGCACAAAAACTCTTTGTACGTTGGAAACATTTGTACATTTTCATCATTGGATGTGGGTTTCTTAGTTAAAAACAATTTTTGTACCACTGCAAAGGAAAATAAACTTGTAAGGACTGTTTCAGGAAAACATGATTAAGACCTCATGGCAGCAAGTGTTCTGAAGATTGTTTTGAAAGGGCTTAGGATGTCTATACCAGTATTTAAACCATCTTAAAAAAAGAAAAAAAATCATAGCCAAATCCTGTAATCAAAATGTGATATTTTCTAATTTAGAGAAGAGGTAAAGGAAACAAGGCTTATGTGATCACACTGCCTGTTGATTGTTCCCCTGCACTAATTTTTAATGCATTGGCCAATTTTGACCAAATGTGACAGAGTTAGAGATCCTAAGATATTAAGCTCCTAAAATCTCAATAAAAATATGTGGCTAAATAGACAAGAGTGACCCTATTAGCCTTCCAGGGAGAGAAAGGCTGTATCATGAACTCAACCCTTAATTAAACATTAATGAATCCATCTGGGAACTAACTAAAATACAGATCCATGATAGGCCAAGTTTCATTGATTCCATTGCTCCCAGACCTTCTTGCTTAACTGATACCATAGAAGAAAGATCTCTTGATGGGCGTGGGATTGTTTATTTTGGGGATTTTTTGCATTCTAATATACTGACGTAGAAAACTATATTAGACATACAATGAAATATTTACATGTAGTTTCCATGCTGTCTGTTGAATTCCATGAGTTCATAAAGCCTACCAGTTAGAAGTTAGTAACTAGCTAAAGAAAGTTAATCAAGTAATACATATTAGAAAAAATAGTTGCTAGGAATCTATACATAGAACACTTAAGGTTTTTTATTATTTCTGAAGTACAAAACTTTTATAAGACAAAAAACTCCTGCATGAGAATGGTGGACTGTAGCCAGGTGAAATAATTTGCAGTCATATTAAGTATTTATTTTTCAAATTTGAAATCGAATACAATACAATGAAAAACAAAATAGATTGGAAAATGTTTTACGCTCTATGTATTCTCTCCTATTTGCTATGTTTACATGTGAAGTCAATTCTTAAGTAATAAGAATTCTTTTGTATAGAACTAAAATAGAAGTAATATTATTTACCAAAAGACAGTTCTATTAAAAGCAACTCAATATAATAATGTGGAAATAGCAGAAAATTCAGGTTTTATGTACAACTCTAGATAGATTTTTCTCAAGTATATCTCTAGAACAGGATACATGCCTCCTCTAGAACTTCTAAAACTTCATAATGTGATGAAAGCTTTTAAGATTGTTAAGAAAGCCTCTTCAATAATTAGAATGAAAAGTATAACTGTCTGAAATTATGAAATTCATTTTTACTGTGAGTACCTAATTTCTGACAACTTTTATATGCTGTGTTGCTGTATGCTTCGTTATAGGATGTGTTTTCAGTGAACCAGTTCTAAAATAGAATTCAGTCTGTATGAAATGTAAAACTTCCTCCCAGTAGCATAGGATACTAAATTAGAAATTGAATACCCATGTCTTTAACAATTCCAAAACCTCAATATCCATACTCCATACCATACTTATTCTTGTTAGTCAAGCCGTGTTTTCAAAATACAGTATATTCCAGTTTAATAATGAAAAAAAAAAAAAAAATGAAAATTGAGATGATCCATTTTCTGATTTTTACGTTCGCTTTCATTCATATGTATATTTTCATGAATACTTGTTCATTTGCACTTGACATTTGTTAATTTTTTAAAAAGGTTCCATTAATATGATTTCCTTTAAAATTCACATTTTAAGAAAGCAGATTCTGGTAATGTCAGGTAATGAAATATATTTTCATGTGTTGTAGTATACAAATTGTTCATTTATAACTTTTGCAGTGTATTCTATTCATCGACTTTTTATGCAGGGCCCTATCTTTTTCTAGACAGTAAGATAACACTAAACAGCAAGATTAAATGGATATTAATGATACTTGCGAACACTTTGTATAAATTGTTAGCCATATGCAGTTAGCTTTGCTATCATCAGCTAAACAATAAAACTTCATACTGCATTGAAAACTACAGATTGATTAACATGACAAATCACATGGCTGGACACCTTGGCTATAATAAAAAAAATAACTATAAACTTGATTTTTATGCTTAAAAACTGTCCAAATGATCCAGTTGATCTAAACCTCAGGATTCCTCTGCAGTGATTTTTCTATATGGCTATGTGCTGTTGTAGTGGGTCTAGCTGGGATGAAGTTAATATTCTTCATAGCAGCTGGCATGGGGATGTGTTTTGGATTTGTGGCTAAAACAGTGTTGATAACATAGGAGTGTTTTGGCTATTGCTGAGCAGCACTTGCACATTGTCAAGACTTTCCATTTTTCTTACTCTGTCCCCCCCAGCAAGTAGGCCAGAGGTGGGCAGGAGCTGGAAGTAAACACAACCTGGCTAGCTGACTCAGACTGACCAAAGGGATATTCCATACATGTAAGGTCATGCTCAGCAATGAAAAAGGAGTGAATGATTTGGGGAGAGGTAGTCGTTGCTTCAAAGATGGCTGGGCATCAGTCTACTTGTGGGAGGTGGTGAGTGATTGCCCTTGCATCACTTGTTTTTCTCTTCCCCGTTTCTTCATTTATTGAACTGACTTTATCTTGACCTGTAAGTTTTTCTCATCTTGCTCTTCCTATTCTCTTCCCCATCCCACTATGGAGGGAGGGGACAAGTGAGCGAGTGGCTGTGTGGTGCATAGCTACTTGCCGCAGTCATCCCACCATGACTGTAAAATAACAACCCTTAGGAATTTTTGCATTTTCATTAGATTGATCATGATTGTTCTTTGCAGCTCAAAGAACTGCCATGTGTTAGCAAACACACCCCTATGAAAATTTTGTTTTCTGTATTATTACTTGTAGTCCAGTAAGACTTGAGTAAAGGATTTCTTAAAAATTAAGTCTATTTGGAAAGTTTCACTGGTAAAAGATCTATTGAAACCAAAGACAGCTAAACTCATTGTGCTGTTGATCCTGCTGTTCTTTGTACTACTATAGTGTCTCGGAGTTTAAGCATGTCCAGAATTATGTACAGAAACAGATAACAACTATATTGCTTTTGATGATCCTCTCCAGTCTTTTTGCCCACCTGGAAAACCACCTTTGAGCTTTTTCTTCCACTCTGCATAGTCCCTGATTGAACAGAGTTATTAAAAAGTTTCCCTTGTATGACAATTGTACTTGATGGTGGAGATACATATAGTATACTTTTAGCCATACAGTCTTTTGACCTCAGCTTCTGATACCCAAGTTTATCAGCAATGGATCATTTCTAAGAGATTTGGATGTTATCAAATGGTGGTATGTCTTCATGCTTTAAAAAGACCAAGAGAATAAGGTCTATTTTTGCTTGTTCTCCTTACTCAGTGGTATCACAGAATGTGACATTTGGCACTTTGGAAAAAGATATAACCCAGCTGAACCTCTCTGGGGATATACTTTTCTTTCTTAACCCTTAATTAAGTGGCTAGTATGTTTCTAGCACACGTTTCATCTTTTGACTACCTTTCAACATGACTACTTAAGAGGTTTTAGTCTTGACTGATAAGGAAGGTGAGTTCTAGGTGAGCCTGGAAAATGTCATAATAACCTTTTGCCACTGTTTTAACAGCCTCTGTCCAGGCTCTATATAGTTCAGTGAGAAATGTCATTAAGGATTTTGTTTGGGTTTTGTGTGTTTTATTTTGGTGTTTGGGTTTGTTTTTTTGTTTTGTTTTTTTTTTTTTTTTTGTTAATTGATATTGTTTTGTTGGTAGGTTTTTATGGTGGCTTATTCTTTTTTTTTTTGTATATGTCTTACCCTAGATTCAGTCTTAATCTTAACTGTGGTTGGTTGGAAGACATGAGTCAGAAAAGACCTATTTCCTTCTTTGGGGCAAAAAAAAATCAAATACTTTGTTTTAGGGTGGGTTTTTTTCTCTCACAGAAAAACCTATAATTTACCAGTTTTTAAAAGTTCATGAAGCATACATTTTTGAACCACATGAACTCAGCCTTGGAATATAAAACTAAGAATTCTGATGTCTCCATCCTAACTGCTAGTTGTCTGAGTGTTCTCATAATTTTGAAGATTGTCAATGCTCTGGACAGCTTAGAAAAGTTATAAAAAGTTATGCATCATATCTTTCAATTCTTAAAATAGTAAGACACTGAAAAATAAAAAAGCTGTCATGGGTACAACTAGATCTGTAGACTTGTGTGAATTATTCTTCTTACATGCACTCATATGTATAAGGTCAGAGAGAAATACTAGAAAACTTATCCAGTCAGACTCAGTAAGTGTTAAAAATTTTCACTGGAGGGGAAGAAGTAACTTGGGATTTTTGTGCAGTTGTGTCTGCCCACTTTTCTTTCTTTGTCCTCCTCTCTTAGAGCAGGTAGTTTCATCATTCTGTGCTTGCCTCTGTTAGTTACTAACCTTCTCCAACTTTCAGTCTGTGTCAGTATCCGGTATTTTCTTTCCTTTGTTTTTGGAGGAACTATTTCATAGTAACCTGATGCATAAAGAGGTCTTCAATCTGTTGTAGCTGGAAGCTGCTCTGCATATATTAGACCCATTAAAAATAAATATCTTCTGGTAATTTCTCATTCTCAAAATAGTGTTTGACATGCTGTTCCATCCTCCACAAGTAGAATAAGTAGAAGAAATAAGTTGGGGTTTTTTTTACCATTTCACTCTAGTACTCTTTCACTCTTAGAACTGTTATGGATTCCTGACTCTTCAAATGCATTTCAGTAAAAGGAAGTCACCAGAAATATCTCAGGTTCATAAGGCAAATTCATAAGATCATAGTCCATTTATTCTTTGAGCTAGATAAAGATAACAAGATGAACAAGTCTAGTGGCTGGTCTTCAGAGTCTATAGCTGTCTGTATTGCAAAAGACTACTATTACAGCAAATTAGAACTGCGTATTCTGTAAATACCTGTTTTCCTTTCAAAGCTCTTGTCTGTAGAGAGACACAGAAATTATTAATTGATCCCAGCTTTCATATCTATATTGAAGGAACATACATTGATTAAGATTGTCTGCTTGTCATAGGGCAGGATCTGATACCTTATTCAGGATATGGACGTAACCAAATCCAAACAATCGAGCATATTAAGAACTTGTATTTAGATGTGAGACCAGACAGAAAATGTTACATTTGACAGTTTCCTGTCATTTTCAAAGCTGGTCAAGCCTATTGACTCCAAGGCCAGACAGAAGGGTGTCTCCATACCAAATGCACCTTATGGGAAGTTATTTTGAAGGACCTCTATGTAATCTGTATACATGTAATGTAGAACATCTACAGCTACATTATGAAATAATTTGGTGCAGTAGGATTGCATCAGCAGATTGAAAGAGCAGAGGCCAGTATGTTTACAGTAGAGATTTAATCTTTGTATTAGATTTAATCTGATGTGAACATCTGCACCTCATGTGTTTCAAAGCTGTCTGAAGTCTCAAGCATTATTTTGGTCCTTTTGTCCCTATTAAGTATTGAAGTGCATTTGCGGTGGAGGTTCCTGTTTAGTTTCTTCCTAATAAAAATTAGTTTGCAAGCTCCAAAACTTATCTGCAAAACAAATCAATGCTCAATAAATGGGGACAGTGAGGAAATTAGCTTCAAAAGCATCCTAATCAAAAAGCTAATGCCAGTAGTCACTGTATTTCAGTGTTCACTGCAGTCATGCTTTTCTTCAATACAAGAAATAGAAAGTGATACAGGAGTCCATTTCAAAACAAAATGTGCTACATGTTGTTAGGCTGTAGAACACTTGCCACAGCAGTTTGTGGAAGCTAAAAATCTTATAAAAGCTTAAGCAGAGAATGAGCAAGTTCTTGGGAGAGAGTCCATTGAAAATTATATTGAAATGACATCCAGAGCAGGAAGCATTCTGTATGAACTACAGAACCTCAGAGGCAGAGAGAACACTCAGGGGAAGTGCCGTGTGTTTGTCGTCCTGGTCCTTAACTCTAACTGACCACCTGCTTCAGTATCTGCCAGAGGCAGGATATTAGGCCAGATAAATCCCTGTGCCAATCTGATATGGCTGTTATTACATTCTTAACTTAAGGAAACTGAAATCAAGCATGTGGTCTAAGGATGAAAGAATTACATGATCCCACTTCAGCAAAAAAGGAAATTCTATGCAAGTAAATGTGGTGTTGCCAGAGAAATAAAAATAAAGTTCTTTCAATTATGTAATTCATTTTAGTTGCCTCCATTAATTCCACAAGTTAAGATGAGGATTGATATCTTGAGGATGGGGCTTTGAGGATTCTGTTAAGGAAAATGCAAGTTTTAATGGAAACCTTTACTGACAGCATAGATAGTGTTAGTTATTGCAGGTTGTGGAGGGGGAGAAAAAAAGCAGGATATTACAAATTCTGAGTGGAAGATTACTTAGAAAATGTATGGAAGATAGAGAACTGCTCTCATTTCTTGTCTTACACATGTAGTATTTTTGTAACTCCTATTTGGTTAGAATTTGTTGCATAGAGTTGTTTGTTTTCTTAAATAGTCTCAACATCTAAATTTCAAATAAATGCTTTTGAATAGTTCCTTAGTAAACATACTTGTAGTTAAAAATATGGTTATCATACACTTATTTTCTTACTTCCTCTTTTCCCTTATATTGGTACACAAACACACACACTTACATTAATGTAAATTTTGTGTGTTCTTTCTTATAAGTCACACCTTTTGTCTACTTTCTGTTGAGTGTAGTAGGTTAACTTCAGCTGAATTTCTCAGGAGCCTGAGATGAATGCAATAAATCAGAGCTGCCCTATCTATTTCAGTTGCAGCTGTCTTGCCACCAAGATTTGAGGTGGAGAGTTTAATGGTATGGAGTTAATAGTTTTCCTTGAAAAGGGCATGCAACATTGTTTCTGGTTTTTGCCATACTGAAATAATTTGAATAAGTATCTCCAACACACTCAACCAATATAGGTAAATTTATGAGTTGAAATTAATTTGTTTTCTTAACATCAAATGTTCTGAAGTAATCCAGTTTTTATGTTATTTTAACTGTCTTAGTAAAAACCCCTGTGTCAGTAGCCTTATAATGAAATAAGATCAATTTTTCAGTGGCCGTGTCTGTGAACTCAAGTCCGTAACTGTATTTCAGCCAGTCAATGCACTCCTATAGACTGAGCAGAAAAAAGATACAGTTCTTAATCTTTGTATAAAGAAGTGTCTGAATTATCTTTGTCTTAACATTTACATTTAGAGGATGATTCTAATGTGGAATAGGAATAATTTTTCCACGTTAGTATTGTTTTACATCTGTGGTATTCAGCCACAGCTAAAGTTGTTCCACTGTATTAAGAAAAATTGATCAACATTTTGTGAAAAAATGAGTGCTTTTGCCTGAGTATCCAGCTCAGGAAACATTTTCATAAGTAGAGAATGCCCATCCTTTGAAAATCAAATCCTTTTAAGTAGTTCGTGTGAGCATTCTGTAACAGAGGGGCTCAGATTCACTAACCATATTTCAAAATCTTGGCTGCTTTTTCAAAAAAATCATGTACATACCATACATTTAAAACTTAGTACATGTGTTTTCACTTTCCAGCTTCCTGAACAAAATGTGATAGCTATATGGAACAGTTGGTGTTAACTATGTTTGGTACCTGTTCAATTCCAATTGAACTTCCAATTATTTGCACTGCAAATACAGGTTTAAATCTGTAAGTCCAGGTCTGCAACACTAAAGAAACATACACAACTTAATGTTCTTTTCATAAATCTGGAAGTCATGTTTAATTATTTGCTTTTTGTTCAGATTAATGTCTACCACAATGTATTCTAGTATGGATTTTAAATGTCTTTTCAAATCCAATACACTTTATTGGTACATTAGAAACATTCACTTAATTACAAGAAGTAAATAAAAATTGAAAATTAGCAAATATTTATCACTATTATGATATTTAGTATACAACCTATCCAATTTTGAGTGTAAGAGATGTTCAATCTGTGGGATCTCTAAAACAGTAAGGCAGTGTTTTATATCTTTGAAATGTTTTTCATTGGCAGCTAAAGAAGAACATAAAAAAGAAGCAAGCAGTTTGGAAAATGCACAAAAATGGTAAGGTTTCTGCTAATGTTTTCTGACAGTTTATTTTGGTCAAAGATATTATTGATCTTAGAAATTACATTCAATAGGAAAAAGGATCTGTACTTCAAAGAAGTAATATGCTTTTCAAAAAATTCTTATGTAGTCTTTCAGGAAAAAGTGCAGTTGAATGTTTAGCCAAACAGTGTGTACTGTATTTGAGGTTTTAATTACTGTCAACATTTAATTGAATCAGAATTTGACAGAATATTGTAATAACTGATTAACTACTTAGTGTAGTAAAAATGTATTTCATCATCATGAAATATTTTCAGCACTTAGGCTATTGAATGCAGTATACTAAGAAACCAGTGAAATACTAATGTTTTTATTGTCTGAATATCTGTGCCTTACTTAGGCCAAAGGAGACAAAATAGAGGGAGAAGTGAGAGAAATTGTTTTATAAATAGATAGTAAAATATTTAATAAGCTAGTATTTCTAATAAATTTTGTTTATGAAATTATAGTTTTGTGAGAGTGAAGGATCTGCCTTTAACCTTGTGAACTTGCAGAAGGTTCCTAAATTGGCTAAACTACTGGCTGATATTATCTGGGGCTCTACCTCTTAATTTCATTTGTCCAGGGTGGCTGGCTGACTTGTTTCCTTTCTACCTAGCTCCAAACCTACATTTTGTGGCACGGGCTCTTTCATATTCCACCTGATTTGTAGCCTTTCTGGAACAGAGTAGAGTCTCCAGGGTACGGAGGTACATTTGATTTGCAGATGACTTAAGCATCTGGTTGTCTGATGCAGAGTTTGGGTTTTTCAATTGCTAACTAAACATTCCATATTTTAAATTACTGCTAAAAAGATCTGTTACTTTTGAAAGTCAGAAAGCAGCCCAGTAAGCTAGATCAAGCTGAGTGAAAGCAAAACTGTGCCATAGCGGGAAGGGCTGAGGATGAAACATGAAGAGAGGATGAGGAGTGATTGTCATAATGAAGGCAAAGTGAGAGAGAGTGTGCAGGAATTCAAAATCCCAGAGCATGTAGAGACAACAGGGTCAGCCACAGCTGGGATGGAGGAGGGTTCTGGTAGGAAGAAGAGAGCGGGATGTTACTGGGGCTGTTGTTACACGAAGCGAACCTGAGAAGAGAGTTTCGGATCTTGCTGTTCCTGGCACAGCTGTCTTTGTCAAGGGGTATGAACACCTGAGGAATATTTGGCCCAAGTTAATGTAATGGAAATTACATAGACCAGTAGACATAAACTGTTTTAACCATGTGATTATGACAAAGGTATGTTAGTATTTTTAGGGTTTTAAATCCCAGAATAGTTTACACAGATATTTAAAGCTGTATTAGTTTTTTTCTTTATTTATTTATTTTCTCCTTGTTGTGTCACTACAGGACCCTTCAACTCTGAATATTATGGGCTTATTCATAATTATTTCATTGTGATTCCTTTACCATGGATCACCAATTAACCTGAACTATAGTTACATGTTTCATAGAAAGCCTATGTAAGAAATTTAAAAGGTTAAGGTTATCATATATGAGAATTTTAAAAACTGTTATATTATTAGCTCACCTTGAACAATATGTGATATTCTTCAGCATGTCCTAGAAGCTATATCCATATTTAAAGTACCAAAAAACCCTCAGAGCATACTGATGGTTACTTTATATGCTCCAAGCCTAGCTAAAAGCTTGAATCTCAACCTAAGGCAAAAAAACTTGACCCTATCCTTGGCAATTCCATGTGAAAACATGCAACATAGACTATGCAAATGCAAGTATAAGAAATAAATATTCGCTGAAGCTCCATCTGCTGCTCAAGTAACTTCTGTTGAATAGTTGGGAACTCCATACAAGTCTTTCAAATACCTATTATTTATTTTATTTTCAAGATTTACACTTCCTGTGTTCTAGATTCAGGGCCTATTGGCAACTGTAAAGACTACTATAACTTTCTTTTGCTTAAATAAAATCAGTATTTTAAAAAAAATAGTTATTTTGAAATGTGTTGTTACCTTTCTTTTTAGATTATAGCAACTTTCACAACCGTTACATTACTTTGAAGATAAAAATGATTCAACCCTTTAAAAAGTGAACATACTTTTGTTTTGTTTAGATAAATACTTGGTCATGTGACTCATGCCATCTTATCTATTCAAAGCAATACCATAAATTTTAAAAATGCACATTCAATCAAAATGCTTACAGAAGTATTGTCTATAATAGACTATTTTGAAAATATCCAGCTGTATAGCAATTCAGTTGCCACATTGTAAAATAAAAAAGCATTAAAATATTTGCATTGTATTTTCATAAAATTAATTATCTGCTTACTGACACATGTGGAAGGAGATGATTTGTTTTCAGTAAAAACTTTGCAAACTGACTATTGGCACTGTCTGTGGCTTTTTTGTTGCTACTCCCAATTCTCCCAAAGTACTTGAAGGTTATTTTTAACCAAGGCTGGAAATTTTTTCCTAACTTGGCATGTGACTCTAACATAGTCCTTCAGTAAAGATAAATGGGAGAATAAGATCTTCATGGAGTGTTGCAGAATAAAATCAAAGAAATAGATATAATATAGCATTTCCTGAAATGGAAGAAGTTACGTTTTTCTCACTAAAATTGAATGCCCATGATTTGCCTATGTGACATATCTCTATGATGGCTTATGCATCTGTAAGTTATCCCCCTGGGAATGAGGTAGGTGTTGGAAGGTTAGTTATACTCAGCATGAATTACTGCTCTGATTTCCAAGGCTAAGGGGAAGTTACGGTAATTACCAGCCTTGACTACTGAATAAGGAACCAGCCCTCAGAGAAGCTGTTTCCCCAGTGGGCTTATGTGTTGACAGTTTTTTCCCCCCTCCCTCGTAGCTTTGAAGAAACAGTGGGATACTTTGGGATAAAGCCAAAGCCTGGTGAGAAGGAGATCACACCAAACTACGTTTTCATGGTGTGGTACGAATTCTGCAGTGACTTCAAGACCATTTGGAAACGAGAGAGCAAAAGCATTTCCAAGGAACGGTAAGGTTCTAATAAAGTCATTAATACCATTTTAGATGTCTGGGAAACTGTTCCTTCTCAAACCCAACAAATTATACTCCTATATTTCACAGGCGTCATTGTTTTCTTTCAGATGTAATGGACATCAAGGAAAGATTATTCCCTCAGGGTGCATAGGAAAATTCACCAAAGGCATGCTGTCCCCACAAAAAGATAAACACATATAATCTGATAAATTACACTTTTGTAACCCCTTCCAATTACTAGCTAGTAAAATGAAAGGGGAGCTGTGCTAATTTGTAACAGATTGCTTCTCTGTGCATTTTCATGTTGAACTAGCCTAAATGAGGCGATATTGCTGTCGCAGACAGTACAGACAAATAAAAGTGAATGCTTTTCCAGTTAATATACTGCACTTGCATCAAAGGGAAGCCCCAGAGATTCAGGCCACACTTAGCACAGTGTCGAAGCCCCACACTGAATTTACAGCACTACTTCTGACTTTTGGTGTCCTGCTGAGGACATCAAACCACTTGCCGCTAGATCTCACCACAGTCTCCTGATTTTATTAGTCAGAGTTAAAAAAAAAAAAAAAAAAAAAAAAAAAAAAAAACCCACCTTCAATTATTTTCTTTATTTTCTTAAAGAAGCTTAAAATCTTTTACAAAGGAAAAACAATTCCACTACAAGTATACCATGCTTACCATATCTCAATTCATCTGAAAGGACCTGAAGAGTGATAGTGGGGTCATGCTTTGGAAAAGAAAGGATTAATCACTTTCAGCATGGAATATAAATCCAGGTGCTTATTCCAAATTGACACAGATTTAGAGAAAAATGTCTTTAAAAGTAGTAAACTCATTTACATTTACATTTTACATTTTTCTACAAATCAATGGAGGTCTTAGCTTCATGTAGAAGTATATTTTTAAAGGCCAAGATGTAGAAATTATAAATTCTCAATTATTAACCATATCAACATTGTTTTACAGATATTACACGTTTTAAACACTTGAAAGCTGTAGCTTTTTGTATCACCTGTGTTATGATTAGATTGATTTTAGAAGCTGACAACTGCAAACATTTACAGAGAAACTTTTATTTCCTTGTGTCGTAAATCAATATGTAAAGTTGATTTACATGTTAAAAACTGTGTAAAATAAACAGTCACTAGCAGATTGCTATAATCGTGATAAGGATCATCTCAGGGATATATTTTCTGCTGACTCATTACTTACTTTTGTTCCAAAAGCAGTCAGGAGGAACAGAAATTAACTATCCAAGGAAAAAAAAAAAAAAAACACAGACCATACATCCATTCTCTTTTATGTAATTAGCACCTTGCTGATGTCATACAATGATCCCCTCAAAGAAATTGATTTAAAATGCCTTGTAAATGTTTTAACACTACATAATTTCTTAACTTTCTTAATACAATACTCAAGAAATCTTTTTTGTAAGTAAACTGCTATACTCTGGGTGAGATGAGAATTTCTTATGATTTAATAATTATATAGATAAAATCTACAAATAAAAATACAGCATAAGTATTTCATCAGCCCCTTTGATGGATACCTTTATTCCTATTCATAAAAGTGAAGCAATACCAGTAGAATGCATAACACCAGTTACTATAATATGGCAAGATGCTGACACTTTCTGGATATATATATATATATGGATTTTATATATACATATATAGATTTTCAGAGTTCACTTCAAATTGCTTTTACAAAGTTTCGTTAATCTCAAAAGGGAATTCATTGTCCTTTACATTCAAAATTTGGATGATTCATCAAGACAATGAGCGTCTGAAATGAGGAGCGTTGTGTAATAAGTAAATTAGAGTGACAGAAAAACTGTTTTTATCATCCTAAATTGTTGCATAATGTGCTACTGAAAAGAAGAAATCAGTAGATTTAATGGATTTAGTCATGAAATCAGTAGATAAGAATGATGGAAAAGCTATTTTCGTTATCTGAAAATGTCCTGTAAAGTCATGACCATTTAAGGGTTCTGTTTTACAAAGCATGAGACTAACAGTTAACGAGCTGCTGTCCAGAAAAGTTTGACAGCAAGCTAAGAGTCATTGTGCACATTGGTAACTAAAAACCTTAGTATGACAGGAATGGACAGCTGTCTTCCTTAACTGGCTAATTAATTGGTTGCACTATTTGTTTTGCATTTTTTAAATTGTAATTTAATTTAAAAAAAAAAAATCTGTTTATCATGAACCAATTCTTTTGTCTTGAAGGAAATTTTAAAGAGGAAATATTGGCAATGTAAGTCAATATTTTCAAACTTGGATTCTGAAACTGATCATTGATATCCTTGTGTGAACACATTTATAATTGGATTACCCTTTGATTCTCAGGAGAAGCTGCAGAAAGTCAGTGTAAAATGTGTCTGAATTAGCTAGCCACATAGATACCTAAAAATGCATTTCATTGTTTACATTTATATAGGAAAGTTAATATTGGATTATAATTTGTCTCTCAAAAAAATATGGCTCAGAAAATTAACATAATAATAATAATAATGATATGCCGAATCATCATTATGCAAAGATATAATTAAAAATTTATTATCTTAAAATTAATAGTAGTAAACATAGGTCAAAATATCTGAGATTCCAAAATTAAAATTTCATACTCTAACCACTTTGCGTTGTATAACAGACAACTTTAAAATCTCTGAATTTCAAGAAAAAAGAGTACCGCCTTGAACTAAATGACAGCCTCAGCTGCAGGAGCCTGTTTTGTCTAAAAACTACTTGGCTCCTAAATGTAACACAACTGTAGAAATTTAATTAGATTTCTATGAGACTTTTTCTTAAAGCAAAGGAAACACTTTAACTGAGTTGCCCTGTATTTAACCTACCGTGAAAATAAATTATCTGCCTGCAAAATATAGTTGAATCATTGTCTCTTTCCTGGACAAAATTTGCACACCATTTAGGAATGCAAGACAGAGTTACAAATAGATAACAAACCTAGATAGATACGATATATGATATGATATGATATATGATAAATAAGTGACTGTAAAGATAAAATGAAGAAAGTTTTCAAAACCATATTCCGGATAGGAATATGATGACATTTTCTTTCAGACATAGTATTCATCTCAATACCAGAATGCAACTACAATACAATAAAATTTGCTTTGACAATCACCTCTTCATCTCTGACAAACAGCTTAATGTAAATGCACCATAATACCAAATATAGGAGACTTTTGTTTTATTTTGTTTTGTATCAAAACCCAGTTTTGTTATTTACAGCTTTATAATTTAGTATGTCTATGCATCCGGGTACATCAACTGTTTTTATGCTTTCTTCTGTTTTTAAAATTTTGAGATAGCTAAATTGAAGACTAAAACAGAGGTGGTGGGTTTTTTTTGGCAATAAGTCACATACACCATGGTAGATTGCATAGAATTCCACTCTCACATCCTTTTCTTAAACTACTAATTTTATTTGTTGTGGGCAAGTCTATGAATTCAGACTCGAAACAAATACGTATTTATAACAATTTAAGTACTTTATATATATATATGGATGCCTATCTATAAGTCTATTAAAGCATTCAAGATCTGTTAAAGTATATTTTAAGTGGATATTCTAGCCATGTCTGAATTTAGGGAAAAAGTATAAATACAGAAAAAATACTAATAATTTGCAGTGAGTAATTTCATCAAAAACCATGATTGCATGTTTTGCAGTAGAAATGTGACAAGGATTATAATTATGTATTTATGGGTGTTACCCTTTAAATATAAAATATTTAGACATACAATGAATTATTGCTGTTAATTTTACCCACTGCTTATACTGCAAAAATATGATTGCTACAATAGTTACTGTACTGGATTAAGCCATCTCTTTCAGACTGAAAACGCATATAAGTTTTATAGATCAGAATTCAGAAGAGGAGAGCCAAAGTTGGTCTCAGTAGCTGGAGAAGACAATCATTATTTAATGAACAGTATTCTATAGTTCATCTTAAAAATAGGAAAAAAGTCCTGTTTTTGAATGGTACCTTTTATAAAAGTGCCTTTTTAAAAAATATTTTATTTGCTCTTGAATTTAATCTCAGCACAAAACATGTTGATGGTTTCAACTTAATTTGTGAAAAAAGACATAGTGGGGTTTTTTGCCACAAAGGTAGTAACAGGTTTGAAAATCAGAAGATCTAACTGTAGCACTGTAGGTAGCTAATGGTAAAGATTAAAATGTCCTGACAAAAGAAAAAGCCTTGAGCTGTACCCAGCTAATCTTTGTTCATTGTAGTAAATTGGAGCAGGCTATAGCTTTATACCCAACTAGTTTATTTATTAAATACAGAATGAATTGTATTCATTGCCTTCTATTTCTGCACAGGAAATGAGTAAGTCTGGGGAATCCATGTTTGTAAGACCACATGGTCGTAAGAGGTAACATGTAAATTGCAAAATCTCTTAGCAGTGCAGGCCAATACAATATTTAATGTTTTTAACCATTGATTAAGCTAATTATGAGCCAAACAAATGACTGAAATTTGACACAAACACTTGCCACAGAGGAACTGGTGGATTATATTTTAATTTTCAATATCACAGTGAGCAAGGAGGAGAAATAATATTTGGTTCAAGACATTATATCTATTTTAGAAGACCAGATTTGTTTTACAGTTTTATTTTAAAAGTGAATTTCTCTTTCAACGATTGTATGTCATGTATATGTTACCTGAGACAATGAGAGTTGGTGAGAGTCTAGATTTGCAGCCATTTTGATCAATTTGTACTGCATTTTGATCACTCTGTCCTGCACGTTAGTCAAACACTCCAAAATAAGGCATCATCCAGGTATCATACTATCTGCATGTATGATAAAAGCCAAAAGATGAGTGTAAGAGTTGTTTATTTCATGTGATATTAAACTAATGGTCTAATAAAGCAAATTGACATAAATGAGTTTTAAGGAAATATTTGAAATATGATCATTAGGTGACTTCATGGATTTATGCTGGGAGTTCTTCATACACATATATAATTTCAGCATCAGGAAAAGGCAACGTATTTGTGAGAAAACTTGATCAATGAGCCCTACAGCATTACCAGGAAGGAGGCTCATGGTTCATTTTCAGAGAAAAGTTTTTGGAGTGAGTTTAAGTTAATTGTTCTTGAGTGAAGAAAAAGATGGTGGCATCCTACATGTCTACATTCCACATGCATTTTGAGTAGACTTTAGGTGGCCAGTGTAGCCTTTGTGTCTACCACAAAGTTAGGGTTGAAGAAGTTGGTATGTGAATTAGTGAAGTGTCGTATCAGATTGTTTAGCAATGCAGACAGAGAAAAAAGGGAGGGTTTTTACATGTTTCTGAGGTTATGGTATAGCTATGGGTCAAACTGAGGAGATAATTGCATATTCCAGGCCTGTGCTGCAAAATAGAAATGGCTATTTCCCATAGAGCATACAACAGATCTGGCAAACTGCTGCATCAAGGCTCTTGCTCTTGGAAAGAAAAACAGTGTTTCTTTTTAGGTGTTATTAGGAAAGCACTATAGAACAAAACAGAAAACATCACTGAATCGTTATATGAATCTACAGTTACCCATATGTAGTTCTTCCATCTTCTCCAGAAGGATGTGGTAGAGCTAGGAGAGATAAGAATAAGAACGATCAGGCACTGAACAGCTTCTGCATAAGGAACCATTTAAATACAGGGGAATCCTCTGGCTTGGAAAGAACCTTACTGAAAAGGATACGATAGGGATGTGTACAAGCACACAGGGTGAATGGGAAGTAGTCAATGGAGACCTCGTCTAACACAGCAGTTGAAGAGCATCAGATGAAATTACTAAGTAACTGGTACAAGCCAAATGCAGTGATGCTTCTTTGCAGCAGGCATATTTAGTCTTTTGAACACTTTGCCAGCAGGTGTCACAGATGCCAAAAGCTTGCATTGCTTCCAATGGTGACAGTACAAATTCATATTAGAAAATTCCATGAAGGACTTTTTCCAGTTGTGAAAGTATTTTAGAATTTATCACTTTATGCTTTGGCTGTCCTTATACGCTCTTAGGTATCTGCTAGTAGCCAGCTCAGATGGACTGAAGCATATTTTTGATCTGAATTGGTGCAGTCTTTTTCTTCCTATTGGTTTTTCTCATGCACCAGCTTTCCTAAAGGCATGAAAATAGGGTTTTTTTCTGGTGACTACAGAGCTACAATTTCTCACCTACTTTATACAGATAATCAAAACACTGTCAGTAGATCCAGAAAAAAATACAAACATAGCAAGCTTATTAGCAATTTGAGGTTTGGAGACAAATTCCACTGACAACATACATTTTACTGTATTTGTACTGATTTAGTTAACATTTATTCTAAATGCAATTTAAAGGTTTGATCGATAATGACCAAGTTCCTTCCAGTAGACTTAGGCCTGAAGGCTTGATCAGACAATTGTATTGTACAACACAGTAATACAAGTGGACAATGTTCAAACTTCATAGTCTGTTACAAGACTCCTAGTTGTGAAGCTAACCAAGAACTCTATAAAATCATCCGCCAAGCCAGGTAATACACAGGCATCTGTCTTCTAAAATTTTGAGACTACAATATAGCCTGTTATATTGCATGGGCTAACACTGTTTTCAGGAAACGGTGCTGTTACTTAAGGATTAGTTTACGGGCTGCATACAAAAACTATTGTATGACTTAGAGCAGTAAGGCATGTAACACATGAAAGGAATTTGAGCTATGGGGATATTTCTTAGTCTCTCAAGGGGAGTCACTGTTCAGCTGTGTTAAAGATCTGGCCTGGATGTGCAGCTTGGCTATAGGTTGAACAGTTGATGTTGACTGTAGATACCTCTGCTTGTTCATTTCCACCCATATCTGAAGATTTGGTTTGCACAACAATTCCTACGCCAACAGTCTTACGGGAGAAGTTTGAACTTCAAGTCATGGAAAGCTCAGGTGGCACAGAATTGTCATTCCAAGCTATTTCATAACCCGCAGCTATCCACATAACCCACCAGCTGCATGGAAGGAGCTGCAGAAGTGAAGAGAATGGATTATTCCAGAATATCAGGAGATTGAGAGAGAACAAATTAATTTGATCTCTGTCTTCACACAATAGCAGAGCTTGAACATATATGAGTAGCAACTGGCTTGTTTAGAAGGGACTCTAGTTTCTCTAACTGGAGGCTTTACAGCATGGATCATGCCAGCTTGCACCTTCTTCTGTCTGACTTGAATGGAAGGCAGGAGTGAAAATGATAATGAGTTTATCTGCTTAGTTCCTGTCTTGATAGTAACTTTTCCTGTAAGGAGGAGAAGTATTTTCATGAGCTTATGAAGGAAACCTTTAATAAGTATGGGCTGATGTTTAGATTTAGTTTCTGTGTCGCTAGTTACAAAATAAAAATAATAATTTTGAATAAAAATAATGTCTTTATTTTTCAGTAATATCTTCTAATTTAAGAGGCCTGACTTGTATCCAGTTTACGGGGGAAGACAACACCTGCCACATAGAGGCATGAAAAAAACAATTACATTCCCAGTGCTTATAGTACCATATGCAGTATTGGAGTCATGGTTCTCCTATTTAAAAATACATTGTTTTGATAATTTCATTCAGTTTTATTTTCCATATTGTGTGGTAATGTGCAATACTGCTCAGTATTACATTTGACACCACATCTTCTTTATTGATTAAGTTATATTGACTTCTTTTGCTCACTGTTGGAGAGCAACTTTTCTTTTGAACACATCAATGTTTCAGCTGGTCAGACTTCAAGGCTTAACCGACCTGCACTTCTTAATTTTTTGGCCTCATTATTGCTTACTATATTACCTCCTGCATGCCTTCTGTCTCTGTGTTGTGATTCAGCTATTCTACCACCCTTTCTGATCTCTATCCTCTGCAGTGCACTCAATTCAAAAGTGTCCTTGTTACTATTTTTCTAGCATGTTTTGCTACACATTTCTATCTCTTCTTTCTTTTCTGTTTTAGATATACTTCTGTTCTATTCCGTCTTGCTTTTCTGTTTTAGATATACTTATGTTGACTTTTCTATTCCACTTTCTTCCTCCTTGATTTCATATTTATTAGATTCAGTCCCAATTTCTCTTCCATGAAATCTCTAAAACATGGCTAGACTAGTGTGTCCGTCCATGCTATTTTATACTGATATAGGAAGAAAAAAAAATCTTTTCAGTGAGTCCATACCTTTGCACATCTCCAAACTCCTCCGTATGGTCATGCCTAAGTGTTCAGTTTATGTGAGCTGCTCCCCTGTACGTTAATTCACATGGTACAAGCTCAGAAGGGGTATAGAGTGGTTGGTGGGATCCTTAGTTTGTGTTGTTCAGCCTATACCTGAGTTATAAATTGTGGAGCTTTATCTCAGGGCTTTATTCTGCTACTGTTTCTGCAGGGTAAGGCTCTTGAGAGTATTCTTGTCAGAATACATATTGATTGAACTTCCCTAAACTGAAGAACTTATCAGTCCCTATTATCTTTCCACCTGGGAACTGAGGTTGTTTAGCCTGGAGAAAAGGAAGCTCAGGGGAGACCTTATCGCTCTCTACAACTGCCTGAAAGAGGTTGTAGTGAGGGGGGTGTAGGTCTCTCTTCCCCAGTAACAAATGATAGAATGAGAGGAAATTGCCTCAAGTTGCACTAGGGGAGGTTTAGATTAGATATTAGGAAAAATTTCTTCACTGAAAGGGTTGTCAAGCGTTGGAACAGACTGCTTGAGGAAGTGATTGAGTGACCACCCCTGGAGGTATTTAAAAGACATGTAGGCTTCTATTTGATGTCTCATTTAACGCTTAAGTAGCAAACAAGCTTAAGAAACAAGATGAAGTCAGTAAACATTTTAAGCTCATATTTTGTAAATCTCACCCCCTAAGCAGTGTCACTAAGACACTACTTAGTCTAGTAAATCTACAGTAAATGTTCTAGTAATGTATTTCAAAGTCCTCTTTAGATATTTTGTTAGCCCTTACACTTAACACAAGACTTAAGTGGATTTTCTGTATTCCCTCAAATTCTTTTCTATTCCACCTAATTTCTATAAAGTATAAATGTTAAAATTGGCCACCTTCATTATCATCTAATATAACTGCAATTACAGAGAAGAAGGGAAATTTAATAGAATATTTATTAACTTTACATTTTAACATTCTATCACTTAGCTTCTGTTTTACTTCAAACAGACTTTGAACAAGTAATTGCTGACCAATTAAAAGTAGTCAAGGAAGTTTATACTTCTATAAGTTAAACAATTTACATATATATACATTCTCATAAGCTACAATTAATTCCTTAGAGAACTTTATAATACATTTAATAGTTTATTTTAAGTTAATGAAAAATAATAGTACGTTATATGGTGTATCTGCAGATCCGTTAATAACACGATATATGGTATGGGTCTAAGAAAAGATCAGAAAATAATTAGTAGTTTAGTTCCATCCTTTTGAATGTACTTATTTCTAATTTTGTTATTTATGTACTTTGTTCATCTATATTTTACTTCTAATTTTAATATACTTCTATTTTTTATTATTTTAATGAAAAGCTTGACAAACAAAGTTATGCTATTATATGATTCATACAAATGGGAAATTATTTCTGTTTGTGCTAAGGAAGGGTGGAAGAAAAAAAATAGAGTGAACGGAGAAGAAGCTTACCCAAGTTGAATTAACTGAGTTTGTCTAGTTGCTAGCTAATAATTCAAGTGTGTGATTTGTTTGTTTCTACTTATCTATTTCAGTAACAGACTCAGTCAAATGCTATACATACATTCAACTTTAGATCATAGGATCAGAATAGTTTGGGTTGGAATGGACCTTTATAGGTCATCTGGTCCAACCCCCTGCCATGGGCAGGGACATCTTCAACTAGATCAGATTGCTCAGAGCCCCGTCCAATCTGGCCTTGAACACTTCCAGGGATGGGGCATCTACCACCTCCTAATTTCATATTTGCGTATTTAGGGGTGTACTTATAGCTTGAATCAATGTTGTAGCTCAACAGTGTTGAAAATAAGTTTACTTGAAAGTAGTGTAACTGTTTCCTCCTATTTTCAAGCACTGGAAAGTGAGACAACACCAATAACTACCCAGTAGATGCTTCTAAAATACATAGCTCAGAAAAGGAATTTTAGTTTCCAACACTGAGCATTGATAAACACAATCATGAACTTATGAATGCTTTCTGTATTTTTAAAATAATCTAGTTTGCTGCTAGTGTTAGAGCAAGGAAGTACACATCAGTAATTGCAGATATAATCCACTTTCCTTTTTGCTTTTCTTCCAAAATTCCTCAAAAATTGAGTGTGTCGAAAGTGGTTTGAACTGGACATGGTATTTTAAATACTTTTTGACTGGCCATAGCAATTATTTCTGCCAGTGGAAAAAAATAAATAAGAGAAGAAAGTAGAATTTTTCAGTTCAAGAGTGCCAAGAAATGTGCTGTTTCTAGTAAAAGACTGATTTGGTGTGCATTAGTGAAAATTGGTTTGCTGAGTTCCCTGTGCTTGTAAAAATTCACTCACAACTTCTTTCCCTCTGCATTTTGCATATAGAATTGTAAAGTAGGTGTTT
The DNA here is from genome assembly GCF_018691265.1 of Tyto alba. Classification (NCBI taxonomy): domain Eukaryota; kingdom Metazoa; phylum Chordata; class Aves; order Strigiformes; family Tytonidae; genus Tyto; species Tyto alba. The sequence continues at coordinate 14,632,054 of NW_024881280.1, forward strand.
ATAGCATCAGCATTTTAAAGGCACAGATAGCTGGGCAGATCCTGTCTTAGGAGTGCCAAGATTTTTTTTTCCTTTTTAGCACTGTGTAGCACATAATTTCCCCTGCCCTTTCTGCTGTCTGTAAGAGGAGAGTCAAGTCCCTTTTTGTTAAATTCTCTGTTTCTCCTTTACCTCCTGATTAAACTTCTGATTAGGTTCTTCTTGTTAAATCCCCACAGAAATAAGAGTTATGTATGCAAGAACCTAAGAGCAAAAGGCAAGAAACAGCAGAATCATATCTGTGCTCTTTCTCCTTATCTCAACTGTGCTCTCAGTAGACTGGTCTGTAGCTGCACAGAAGACAGACTTAACTACCTCTAGACAAGAACCCCTTCTAATTTGCCTCTCCTCCTATTACCACATCAGTGAGGCTGGTCAGTCAATTCTATGTAAAGCAGTGGGGAAAACATCAAGGAACAACTGGCAGATGCTTTCATGTCAAGGTTTTCAGAGGAAATATAATGTGTAGCCTGGCAACTGGCCTACTAAAATAGTATGTTCTATATATACAACAGCTTGAGCCAGCTAGCTTTTGGGGTTTTTTTCAGAGAAATATCTTCTTGCCTTGACACTGCAGCTTTTTTGATGGGAAAGATACTCCATAAAACCCAGATACTCCATAAACCCTGGATTCTGCAAGAACAGAGAAATTGTATGCCTGGTGACATTTTCAGTGAGCAATACAGGAAAACTGTCCTTTTGCTTTTGATTTTCTTTATTTAAAAATGTACTTTGATCTACTTTTGGTACTTTATTAAGTGCCTTTGAATAGTAATAGCAGTTTGTCGGGCTAATGTGCCTAAAAAAAATTAGTGGTGATGGTTCTTACAGATAGAGTATATACCAAGCAGAACCAGAACACCTTTGATTTCTTTGAATCTAACCCTGTCTTTTCTATGTATTTTCTTTCAGAATTAAAGTGGCTCAGCAATCAGTAAGCAAGTTAACTGCAGAGAAGAAAGTTGAAACAAAGAAAATCAATCCTACAGCTAGCCTGGTATGATGTGTTTCTCAGTATGACATTTGTAAGGGGTTTTGTGACACTATTCTTGTCATTCAGAATGATGGCGGCTTTCTGCTGTTGTTGAAAGGTGATGTAGTATGCTTAGTTTGAATGTAGCAGGGTGATTTTCTTCCTAAGGAGAAATCTTTAAGATTATGTCCTATGGTAGTCCATCATTTAAGTTTGAAAAGTAGTATACTTATGCCTAAGCATGGCTCTGCTCTTTTAGATACCAAAATTGATAAGACCTGCTTTTCTGTTTTTTTCCCTGCTTCCACTGAAGTCTCTTGTATTTTCTTACATGCTTCATAGTGCATTGAGGCTCAATGCATATAATTGTCCAATGGCTGAGTATGATTTTTTTCAAAACCTTACAAAATCTCATTTGCTCTGTTGAATAATGATAGAAGGGATTAAATCCCGATTTTGTTCTTGCTGTTTCCCAAGGCTTTTTTATACAAAAGAAAAAGAAGGCTAATAATTTACACTGTAGATAAAACTTTTTTTGTCTGTGTGTGAGGCACATCAGTTAGATCGGCATTTCTCAAACTGTAGGAAGCAAGAGACTAAGGGCAAGAAATATACATGAAGGAATCAGTATATTATTTCTATTCCCAGTAGAGCACATCAGTTGCACGGCAAGCGGCAGAGACATGAATGACTACACTTGCTTGGGAAGAAGTCATTAAACAACAGAATCTAGCTAATGCTAAATTAGAGACTTTATGTCAGCAGAAACCATTCCAGACAAGAGAAGGTATTAGATTCATACGAATTTGAAATGTATCTGGTTTTCTCTAGCTGCACTGGTCTTCACATAGCTGTGTATTTTTAAAGGTACACAGTATTTGACAAATGTGTAGATAAAGCAAGATCAGTTTTTCTACGGTAAGTAATGAACTGGTGCTGAGCCTTCCTTGAGTGCTCCAGGCGTTCTTTTTTTTTAGTTAAAGGAAACTCTAATCTACTGTGACTTGTTTAGTACTTCTTAGTCTTCAAGACCAAATGTTCATGTCAAGTTGAGAGAAGATGGAAAGTTACAGACAAGAATGATAATAAAACTCTTTCTTTAACAGAAAGAAAGACTACGTCAGAAGGAAGCCAATGTGACTGCCAACTGAAAGAAGGAAGATGAAAATGATAGTGTGGCTTTATACCTTGCATGATGCTTTATTGCACCCATGGCCCAGGGAGCACCTTATGTTAGATACTGAATTCTTCTTTGCTGATCTGTTCCAAGACAATCCACTAAAGACTTTTTATTTCCTTCAGAGGGGTCTGTATGTTCAGTGGAGGGAATTCTAAGAAGGTTTTTACATGGGAAGGCAAAATTATTTTCTGTAACTCTTCCTTACATTGCTTAAAATGCATCTGGTTGTTAATGGTTATTTAAAGTACACTATGCATAATGCATTATTATGGAAGAGCTAAAATGAGCATTTTGGATGCTAATTAATGACTAACAACCTGTAGGTTATTTACAGGGCTTTGTGTAGATGAGAGCAAATATGCCATTCAACTCACAGAAGACTATTACATCGTGCTTTTTGTTACTTCAGCAGAAACTTAGGTAAAATTAATTGATTCTAAATAATTTTACAGTGTCTAAGTATTGGATGCATCTTTCTAAAACTGATTAAATGTAATTATAGATTTATGCTGTATTTTACTAGACATATTTTTATAGAAGCTTCAGCTTATGCCATACATTGAAATGGAAACAATATTTTGCACATGAAAAGGAATAGTTTCAAATTCTTTAGTTTTATGATTGATGGCATAACTGATTCATTATTTTTATGGTTTTAACCTAACATTTCCTAAATCTTGAGCTTCAAAAGAAAAAATATAAAAATGTATATTTTTATTTCAGTATATATTGAAAATATCAATTCCATAAAATGATGAGTTTATTAGTCATTATCCATTGAACTAAAATACACCAACATGTCTCCATGGAGTTAAACATTTGCCATTAAATCTCTGGCTTTCAATTCTATTGAAAGCTTTTTTTTAAACAGTGAATATCTCACTGCTCTTGTCCCCCTATATTTGTATGAAGAATGTGTCCAGCATACATATAGATATACCTTTATATATACATAAAATACTTTAATAAGACTTGAGGAAGAAATAAAAGAGTCTTGCTGTCCTCCTATAACATTATAACCATTGCCTATATAGAATCAGAGCCTGAAAAAAACCCTACAAAATATCCTCTGTTACTTGAAGATTCTTACCTCATTTTAAGGATTTGGATTGTTAGAATGAGAGATCTTGAAGCTGAAGTTAATTTAAGGTAAAACAGAAAAGTGATTTTTAAATACAAGTAGGTAACAGCCTGTAAATAGGAACAGCAAACTGGAGAAAACATACTTCTACATGCTATCCATGAAAGAGAAATCCCCTTCTTTATGACAATGGTGTCTGAAGTTGGTTACGAAGAGAAATTAGGTGAAACAAAAAACTACAGAAAGGTAATAGGGGAAATGTTCTAATCATTTGCTTAGAAGCTGGAAAGAATATGCATGAGACAGACATGGGTTATCCATACAGCAAATTAGATAGAGAAACTGTGATGAAACCTAAGGCAAAGTCATCCCTAGAAGTGTACATTTATTAAGGAAAACAGCAGTCGTGGAGACCCTCATTCATGAATTCACTTGAAGATTTCATATATTGCAGCTTTCTTAAATGAGTCTCTTATTCCTGCATAAATAAAACCAAGGGAATCAAGATTCCCTTGTGTGTTTTGGAGTTTCTAGCTCCTGCAGATATACTCAAGATATGTAAGCATAATTCTTATTAAAACAGTCAATAATATACCAGAAAAAATAATCTGATCTGTAGTTTGACTATTCCCATTGCAGAAAAAAGAAAATTCCAAAGATTTAAGTTTTCTGTCTTCCACCAAATAGGTAAAGTACATTTGTTTCCAATATTATTAGTGATAAAAAACAGAAGCAATAACGTTTATAAAAGCCAAAGAACAACAGTAAGCAAGGCAATTCTGATGAGTGTTTAAACAAACAAGTGTTGAGTTTTGATATGGTTTTCTATCTGTCATGAAGATAGCATGTATTGCCATTTGACTTGATCGGGAATTTTTCAATTAAATGTTTTACTTGAAATATTAATCAACAAGAGTAGCACTGTTTGTAAGAAAGGATTGGTCTTGAAAATTCTTATTAGAAATATATTATAGAAAAAAGTTTTAAAATTATTCAAGGGTCCTGTTTAAAAATTTCTAAACGTGAAGTTTCATTTTTCAGTTCAAATTGACTTTTCATTTTGAAATGTTGAAAAATGTATATAAAAAGGGATTAAAATTAAAAGTATTGATATAAAGCATTCCTTGATCAGACTTCTAATTATTTTTTCAGGTTATCAATTTGCCAAAGTTCTGAGAATTTAGGCTATTTTTTCAGGATTATTCAAAGATATATAGCACAGAGACATTTTTTCTTCCTCATCTTCAACTGTATTGATTTTCCTCTCAGGACAGAGATTCTGATTCCAGCTTCACCCATGACTCAGATCCTCTACACTAGTTAAACTATTTTTAAGTGAAAAAAAAGCATTCACCCAGACTATTTGATTCATTCTCTTAATCATGACTTTAGGATTCTTGGATGGAATTCATCAGCTAAATATCACACTTAAACCACTACTGATAGCCAGAAGTGTCTTCAGGCAGTGATTGAAGTGACAGTGATACACCTACTACTGACCTTAACTAAAATGTATTAGAGAAGAGATATTAACTGATATATCTGTGTAAGCTGTCTAATTATGAAGTATTTAGACACTACAGACATAAAAAGTGAGAATCAACCAGCGTTCATCTTGGGGTCACCAAAAGTTATGCTTTAAGCTTACATTTAGTTTGGTGCCTGACTTTACCCCGAGCTTTCTAATTTGGGGGGAATAAAAGGAGAGAAGGAGAAATGAGAGAAAATAAAAAGATTGAATGGAACAGAAGTCTCTGGTACATACCTAGATTGCTGTCAAGGAAGTAAAAGTAGAGTGGACTAAATTAAGCCAAGCAGCAATAGCTAGACAGTTAAAATTTTCCAGCTATGTAATTTAAAATACCTCTACACTACATAGAAGTCACTTCTGTGACCACGAAGTAGATGTGGCTTAAGAGGGTTTTTTTCTGTTTTTTGTTTTGATTTCAACTCTGTTATTGCCAAGCTTTTCAAAGTCTGTAAAGCAAAGTACTATTAAAACCCATATTACTCAGTAGGTGCATATTACCCAGGAACACTATATACATTCTTTGTAAATTGAATTATTAGGAAGAATTCAGTTTAGATGAGTAAATATCAATAATTTGTGGTCTTTACCTTACTTACTTACCACTTACTTACCACCTCCTGATTTTAAAATAAAAGACCTTTTATCATCTTTGAGATATTATGACAATATAAATTATATTTTCATTATGTTTTTATTAATCTATGAAAACTACCCAGGTATTTTGCCATGACAAACCCATGTAAATGTTTTATCATGTGCTTTATTATAGGGTTGTAAATGTATAGCTTGAATATTATACTTTTGTATTTAACTTACAAATTTTTGGCAGCAAAACATAAACTGTATGATCTTCAGTTTCTGTACATACAGAAATTAAAATAGAATTGATGGAATACTCAGCAGAGAGAAAAGTAATTTAACACCTTAAGTGGTTCTAGGAAGGATAAAGTTTACATGGGATCTCAACCTTTCTGAATTGCTGAGGATATCTCCTCCAACCAGATATAAACAGCCAGGGTATCTCTGACCAGTCTAACTTTTTTCTACATGAAATATGAATAATTTGTTTTCCATATGACATACAGGCTTCTTATTGCCCTGATTTTCCAGGAAAATGTTAGCAGTTACTTTCTTAGATCTAAGGATCTTTCTTAGCTGATGAATACACGGCAATGAAAGACTGTGTATTTGCTTATTTAGTAATACTGTTTCTTCATTGCTTCATGTCAATATCTTAAAAATAGATGCCTTAATCTTGTCGGGGTGTGGAATTTCAGAAACACCAAAACAAGTTAGAAATATTCGTATCATTACACTATTTGATGTGTTTTTGAAAATCCACCTCCTTAATCTGTGTTTAGGCACCATTCTAATCTTATCATTTCAGAAAATCATATCCACCTAGTTTTTGCTCATTCTTGGCCTTGTCTCGATCAATATGGTTATGGATCTTGCTCTTTTTTTTTTTTTCTTTGTTTCTTAGTTTTTTGCTTTGGTTTGGGTTTGGTTTTTGCTTTTTTTTGTTTTGCTTTTTTTTTAACACCTTTAGAATTTCTTAATGCCAGATAGTAAATTTCAGGAAAAATATTAAAAAAAAAAAGTATAAAAATTAAAACCAGATAAATTAAAATCAGTAATAAATTCCAAATTATTAGTAATGAGACTATTTAACCACAGGAAGAAGTTAACAAAGATAGTTGTAGTTTCTCCATTTTCTAATGTTTTTAAATCAGGATGGAACATCTTTCTGAAATGTTTGTGTAGTCTAATACAGCTTATTGGACTCCGTTCAGATGTACCTAAGTGGTAGCCCATATCCTTTGACTCACCAGTTCAAATAGTTCCTCTAGACAGAAAAATGTAAAAATAAGTATGTCAAAATACCTAATCTTTTTTTTCCTCTCAGCTGTAACGAAATATCCAAGGTGGAAGAGCTCTTTGTTGTGATTTTAAATTTAAAATATCGCAAATAGTGTGATGTAGAACAACATAATGCAGGAAACTATTGTCTAATTATAAACATTTGGATTTCAAATAATTAATATATCTCTGATGCATCTTGTGTTATTTGCAATGTAGCAAATTTATATGCTCTGGAATTCAACACTGTTTTAGAGATTCATAAGCTAGGTCTGAAAAAAATGGCATTTGGATTGCACAATGTGAAATTCTGGATTCACAGAAACCCTAGTTCCTTGTCATAGGTTTAAGCATATGCAAGGGAGTTTACTTTGGATACAGCTAACATGATGCAAAATTTAAATAACAATCTTTCCTTTTAGTGAATTATTAGATATGACCTGTTAATACCATTACCAAATGTTTCCACTGCTCAGTAGATCTTGAACCATAATGATTTTATGCAATTGTTTTAGAGATACAAAGTTCAAAAGTTGTGCAAGCAAAATTACTTGGTTTTGCAATTTTTCAAAACACCTTCAAGAACTTTTCTTTTTCATTTTTTTTAATTCAAAAAATATTCTTAGAAACATTGCTAAAATGGATGCTGTTTTTTTTCCACTTGTTGTAAATGTGATACACATGAACTCTAATATTTTCAGTAAATTTGGCAAGCTTCAACGGGCTTTAAATGATTTTGATTTAATACCTCATAGAATTCAAGCTTTTAAAATTAGGGCCTCTTTGTAAAATGCAAGTCCTATTTATAAAAACATTTGTTTTAAGAAACAATGAAGTAAAAATGCTGAACTGATAACTTAGACCCAGAATGCACCACCTTCATGGGAGGACATTATCAAGCAGCATAAGCTTTCCCACAATGTACATCAGCACTGCATTTCCCATGGTTTGATTCTGACAGATGTCATCTTAGAGTAAATCAAAGGCAGCAATTATATTTTTTTTTTCATTAGGTATTTCTGTTTAATTTCATTTCATACTTTGTCACCTCAATTTAATCTTCAACAATCTAATATTGAGGTAATATGAAGCCTTTTTATAGAGGCTGATACTGCTTATATATGCAAGGATTTTTATTTATGTAAGTATTCCTGTGGCCCACACAGTACAAAATATCCATAGAGGACATTATAGGGACATGGGACTGAATAAAATCTCTTTTAGAATCCTGTTATGACAATTACGCTGAACTATTCCAGTAAGGGGAATGGATTTCTTTTCTGCAGTAAGATCTGCCTCAAAAGGTTTTGGAGCTTTCGGAGCTTCTGGTGGATGGAGGATGAGGCTGTTGGTATGGAATCATTGCTTTAGCCATCAATTCCTAAAAGTACAGCTTCTCTGGAGTTACACTGCATTTGAATTCCCTGAGCCAAGATTGACCCAGGGACTACTGGAAGAGATGCTGGAAAATATCATCAACAGCCGTATATTTTCAAAAGGGAAAGAGATCATAGTTATATTTCCAGATTAAAGCAAAAGCTAGGAGACTCTTCCAAAATAGCAGAAATTTTATATAGTTGTTTGTATCCTTTAATTAGATTCTATAGATTTCAGAAATTCTCCATTCATATATGAATTTCCTTCTGTGCCTGTGAAGAGAATCACTTATGTATTCTTATGCTTTTATTGTGCGGTGACCACTAAAATGTTGACTACAAAAACTGTTGAAAGAGAGATCCATTAACAAAGTCCCAACAGACAGTTGTATTTCAGGTTTCCCAGTACTGTCCTGCCAGGAACCTTCATATTTTCCTAGAGATAAGAAGAGTTTAGCTGCCATGCCATCTGCGTTCTCAGCCTTTCCTAATCATAAACTAGTACTTGTAGCATAGAGCCAAATGATGGGGCCAGATTCCATCATCACTGATAACTATTGTGTTTACTACAATTAAAAGTTAACTAGGTCACAAAGTCATCCTAAAGATGACAGGTGGGCTGTTTTTGTGTTACCCATTAAACTGTAATATATTTGATAAGCTCAAAGTCCTAAAGAGTACTGACACAGTCTGAGATTTATGTAGTCTGTTGACTCTAACACACAGCATCCATATAGTTTAAGCTCAAATGACTTTAGAAAGAGTAGCTGTATTAGCTGTTCACTTGTTGATAGTGTTTCTTTAGTCTTTTTTTTGAATCTTTACCAAGATAATTTTTGTCTATCTATGAATTCCACATTTGAAAACTTAAAATGGTACTTTTTCTTTCTGACTTCTCCCAGAGGGACCAGGCTTGTAGTTCAGTATTCTTACTTTCTAATTTGGCATGCTGTAAATACATTCCATTGTAGTTGGACAAATGCTCATCCTGAGCAACTATCCACAGAAAATGTATTGTAGAAACTGCAGAAACTGTGTAGAGATCAAAGAACATAGCATTATTTCCTACTGCTTTGAGCATCAGTAGTCAGCAAATAAACATATATATTGTATAGCACCTGATGGTTATTTCTTAGTTGTAAAGTAGTTTAAGGAATGTATTGCCATTCGCAGCTAATCACTATAAACTGGATAAAAGCCATGTTGTTCTTATATATTTTTTTTTTTTTAGTCTTTATTAAAATGAGTTTTTGTGGTACGGGTATCTTCTAGGTTTTAGGGAGGAAGATACCATTCTGTAATGAATCAAAATGCAGCAGAGTCACAGCTCTATTCTTTCATACCTGACAGGAAGGTGAAGGAATAAAACTGATTTCTTTTCATTCCACATAAAACTAATACTTTTTTTTCTGATTACTTTTCATTGTTGATCATTTTGTGTTACAATCCAGTGCATTTTAGAAGGGCTGTAAAGAAATTAGAAGGTTCAGCTATGAATCTCATTCCTTAAAGATTCCCTGTAATGTTCAAATTCATCAGACTGGCATGGGGAACACCTCCCCTGTCACAGTTTTTCCTCAGCGATTTGTATAACTCTCCTCTCCTTTCTTTGTTAAAAGCAAAGTCATGTAGCTACCAGACTGGTTGCTAAAGGTCCAGGAAAACTTAACTATTGGGTATGGAGAGGTCAATTAACTTCCAAATTATGATAAAGACTTATGCAGCTTTATTACATGAGTTGAATCTTCATAATTCATCTAAGTTGAACACAATTCATTTTCAAAGAGTTAGACAATCAGTACAGTGTTTTCATGCATTTCTGTTACTTACAATTTTATGTCAAAAAAGCCTGTCTCACTGGGTAGGAAACAGAACTTGTGCATTTAGTTATGTAACCAACTTCTGCTTGATTCCAGACCAGAAGTATGTGTGATGTGGGAGATGTACCTGAGTGTTTTGGCATTACATTTTATACATATTTCCCATCACTTATCCAGGGGCCAAGTAAAGAGATTCAGTAATGTACCTAAAATGAAAATGTTGTTAGAAAATGCCACTGAAACAATATAAATCTCGCTATTTCTTTTTAGTGAATTTTCATTTGAAGAAGTCCATCCTCATGTAACTTCCTGTTGAGGTGTTTGGGTTTCTTTGTTTTAATTAGTAGATGATATTATATAAGATAATCAAGCCAGCTTGTCTTGGACAAACTTAGTAGGGCCTTGAGTGCTAGTCAAGTAAAATAATCTAATCGGTGTGCATGCTCAACATGCCCACTTGTAACTACTGTAGCCTGAACAGCACTGTTTTATCTGCATATAGCTCAGATAAGAGAGAGACTTGAGAGGGAAATTTAACAGATTTTCAGGTGTCAGATTCGGAAAAGCTATGTCAAATGAAATGCATTCTTGTCATATTGGACTGGTTTTGCAACATCAGTGATACCTGTTGCAAAGGAAGAGAAAACTCATGCTCCATGCCGGGTGGGATTGGGTAAGGACGTTTTACAGAGAATTGGTTAAAGTACTATTTCTTGTCGGAGTTCTCAGCAAAGCTGTGAATGCCCAGCTGATAACTGGCAATATATTGCCCAGGAGAAACAGAATTATTTTTATACTTTTTTGAAAATACATACTTATTATAATGACACTTTAGTTTTGGGAGTATATCAGCCACAAGAAGAAAATCTGCCCCTGTCATTGTACTCAGCTATTACTCTCTGTACAAGCTAAAAGCTTCGCCATATTCAGAAGCTATAGAAAACAAAAATGGAGAAATATCTTTTTGGGAGGAATCACATTTAGCCTCTGGAAGGTGTTTTTGGTAAGATTATAGTATGATTTTCAAGTTTCATTTAGTGATTTTGAAATTTTTTTTGTTTTCCTTTCCAATCATTTTGAGTTGAATAGTTGCACTGTTGAACGTTATTGTTGTTGGGACTCTTCCCTCTCTTATGTCCATATGACTCAAAACCATAAAAATACATGCCACTTTGGCTGGTTAACTTCTCTTTGAAGATGTAGCAAAATAGCAAATTCTCTCACAATGCTATTAATATTCTCTGTGTACCTAGCAAGTTTCACAGACATAACAATGCTTAAATCTCTTATGTCCATATGGGATTTTCTTTAAAAAAATCATAGATTTGCTTGAATGTTCACACATACACTCAGCATTTATATATTTGCTGTCAATTGAATTGAGCTCAACTTTGCATTTTTCATCCCACAAAATGTACAGCGAAAATAATGGAATATTAGTATGGGTTAAGTTTTTTGTTTTTCAGGAATCAATCTCCTTTGGGTAGTTCTTGAATAAATATGTTATAAATGTCTTAAAAGAATAAACTAAATAGATTCAGGTGATTTTTCTCCTCCCTTAACACTATTATTATATGTGTGTGTGTGTGTTTCTACTATGTATCTGAAATTTTCATTTTCTCAGAATACAAGGTGTGCACATGATTAACTTTGTAAAAGTTACTGTAGTGGAATGAAATATTTATTTTTAAATTAAATTCTTAAGGAACCATTGGCTGTAAATAAAAGACTATATTTTCCTCCTCAGCAATTTTTCATTTTATCAATTGTATTTTTGTATTCAGAATACATTGTTGAGATACTGTAGTTTTCTCTGTTTGAATAGTTGTGTCTAAATGACGTTTTTAGTTACACTGCTTTACTGATCCAGTTAATATTCCAAGTTCAGGATGCTTGTTGAAAAGATGCACTGTATTTTGGAGATGTGCAAAGAATTCAAATATGTAGTTTACTGATATAAATTTCTTGAAGGTATTTTAATAGATGTGGGGGGAGGGCTTGCATCTGAAACAATTTGCACACATATCTGGGGATGTGGATTTCCTTTAGTTCTCATGCCACTTTTGGCAACTTATCACGTTTCCAAATACATAATATTGAAAAGCTCCTCAATGCTTTTTGGCAACTCAGAGCATGCTGCCCACAAAATTATATTAAAATGGTATCTCAGAGGTTTGTATCATTCATGTCTCCAGACACTAATATTTGGGCTCCATTATTTAAGGGGAGAAAAAAAAATCTAGAAATTACATAATTTTATCTATATTTTACTGTTATTTGTATTACTCTACACTGACAGCCTAGAAAAATTTACCATAAATTGTTAGAGATATTTTTTCCAGTTTCTCTACAGTCAGAATAGAAAACTACTACAATTTAAGTATAAAATTATGCAGTAATTTCATCCATCAACTGGCCGTTGGAGGAATCCAGAAACTGGAAGCATCTTCACCAACTCAGCAGCTCTCCAAAGTCTGGTATATTTTAGCCAGTTTTGAGGGATTTTTTTGGCATCACACATCACATACCTTTAAAGTAGAAAGAATGTGATTTGGTTATAGATGTTTCTGAGAACAGCATTAGTGTGTTTGAAAAACACTGTCCTTAGCCAATCAGAAGTTGGAGTGATCATGCCAACGGAGTAAGAGCCAAAGATATGCTATGAAGGACCTTGAAAACCATAACAAACTACTCAGATTAAAAGAGGGAGTCAGAGGAGATACTCAACAAATACACAGCAGCATGATCAAATGCATGGTTTTTTGTTTGAAAAGTTGCATGTCTCATCACAGAAGAGACTACAAGAACCTGAGCAAGGATTTCAGCTAGATAACTGAATTGGAGATGCCAGATAGAAATGATCACCAAGAAGTAGGCATTAACCAAGTATGACGAACTGTTTGCAATCAATTTCCTGTAGAAGACAACACATAGGTATTGGGAAGACATGCTAGATACATAATTCCACAATGGTGAACATCATAGAAATATCTAGATAGGCACCGAACATTCAAGCAAGTACGTAATAAGTTAAATCATCCTAAATAAAAATAGCTAAGCCAACGCAATGCAACTTAGAGACAGTTTCTCTCTTTTCCTTCTCTTACTATTTATTGTCTAGTTGCTTGACCCTTTAAGACAACAAAATGGTGTGCTGCTGAAGAGGCAGGTGTTATGAGCTTTTCTGCTCTGAATCCTACTGATATGCCAAGATGTTAGGTGACGGTATGTTTTTCTTTATCCACATGAACAACTGATTAAATATTCATTAAGAACCTAGATTTGACTGCTGAAGTTCTTGGTCTTTATGCTTAACCCACAAGATTGAGCCAGTGAGCAGTATTTGCTGTAGGGCTGTGCCAGTTATTCTGAGGGAGAAATACCACGTACAGGGAGGCAAAGACATCAGATAAAGTGACTTCATTTCCAAGAGTAAACCTATATAATAACACCAAAGTTGAATAGAATTCCAAAATACTGAGTCAAATCCTGAAGTTCTAAAATAAATGCTACTCTTCTGAATATATAAAGCTCTCATCAGATACAAACCTTGTTTTCTATGCTGTAGAATTCTTCATTATTTAACTGTCAGTGTATTTCAGCTCTAGGTTTATTGAAAAGTGTTATTTCATAAATACAGGATGAAATTATGATAGACTGCTGTTAAGTACTACGGTACAAACTGCTTTTATTTAATAGACAGATTAGATTCACACAATTAAATAATTTCAGCGATGCATTGTTTCATATCTGTAAATATTACAGCTATTTATCCACAGGTTAAAGTTGGAGATAAAAGCAGTCAATTCCTAAGTTATTTTATTTATAAATATGCAGATACATATATATGCATATGTATATTATTTCTTCTATATATACACACACACACACATCTTTAATACAAGCTATGCTATTTATATGGCAAAAGAAATTGATCAAGTCATAAATCTAAAATCTATATTTCAATAATGTATAATGAAATTTTCATACATCCATTAGTTCATGAAAGGATAGTTAGCATCAAATCAATATTAAAAGCTGGAATACTGCAGTGATTGAAGTAATTTAAAAGCAAATGAGCTGATAACTATCATCTGAGATGTGCTTGTCAGAAAACTTTAATCAAAGCAGACTGGGGATTTCTATGTGTAACCTCTTTCATGAGATACATCCCGAGGTGCTTTGCAAAATAATGAAATTAACAACGCAAATATTGATGAATACACTAGGTCAAACAAAGCAGTCCTTGGTCTTGAGAGTGCCACTACCATGAGTCAACAAACCAAGGGATTCCAGATGAAAAGAAAGTAAAAGCCACAAGGCCAGCCAAATAGGATATCTGCCTTTCACTCTGTGCTGGATTTGGGAAGGATGAAAAAAAATGTTCAAAACAGTTTGCAAGTCTTGGTTTTTCTTTCTACATAACTGTTCCATTTCATTGTGTCTATTTGCTCTAGGTTTTTTGCATCTTACATAAATGTGCCAAATCTCTTCTGTAAGACAGTGGATGAACAGGTGTATGGGCTCCAGAAGTTTCTGGTTTCCATGTTGGCTATCTACTGTATGGGCTACTGCTGGAAGAAATACTGTTCTTATATAGGTAATTCCAACACATTTAAGAAAAGTTGGGATTTTTCAAGTTTGATCTTACAGTACTTTTTTACCTAATCCTGACAAGAGAAACTAATGGTCCACAGATCACAGCTGAAGACAGGCTCAAAAGAAATGAGTGGTGATTTAACTTTTACAACTTATTCTTTCTGAGTGAAACTTGTTTAGACATGCTGGGCGTTCATGAAAACCCTCTGCAGCTTCTTAAAAAGAATGTGAGGGGTGAGTGAGGAATAATTTTTTCAATCGCAGTGTGTTATAAGACTTCTGTTTTTTTCTTTTGCATTGTTTCCTCTTTCTCCCTCCTTGTTTAAGAAACCAGTGCTAGCTTCATGTGCATTTATCCAGCTCCAACATTTGTTCATTGCTAATAATGAAATTTATTCAAATTGTAAATTCCAGGACTGCAATGATTAAGCCATTTGAAATGTCTCCATTGATTGATCTCCAAATTTCTCAGCCAGATTATTGGATATACTTGTAAGTATTTGTACTAATACTTACAAATTTTTATTTCAGACTCTATTAATCAAAGAGTCAGGGACAAAAGCCTCCCACATGATTCATAACTAATCAAAAAAGTGCCAATCAACCACTGAGAATTCTACAATTATGTAATTAGCTGAGCAGTGAAATTTGAAATTAACTTGTTATGAAAAGCTTGACCCACAAATGGCCATGTAAAATGAGCTCCAAAGGACCATGTGTGTGAGTTAAGGGAAACATTCTTGAATGCTGATGTCTATATTTTTTATCTTTTACTTCTCTCATTAACCTCAAAAAATGGCAACATGATGATGTTTGAAAGTGCTCTTTGCCAATCTCCCTCACAGCAGCTGTAGCAGTATTTTGGGCTGTTGAATGGTTATGAATCAGACAGAAGTGTGCTGTGAACATTTTTTTTTTTTACTTTGAGCATCTTTGATTTCCATTGAAGTATTGATAAATACTAGATTTGCTAGTTTTATATGTGATTCAGAGCAGTCATAATGAACCTGTCTTTGAGAAATGCAATGGTCTGATGCAAATGTTCTGAGGATGCTGTGCATTCATGATGTGGGATAACAGGGTTCTCATTATAAATCACAAAATGCTTTCAGATGTTTGAGGTGTATGCATTCCCAAAACATTGCTACCCTTAGGGTCTGAAGTTCAGTGATTTTAAAGATTTGAAAGATTTTTAAAGATAATTTTAAAGGAAAGCACAACATGACATGTATTCTCTGATTACAGAAATTAGTTCCTAGAGGATGGATAAAAGGCAAAAACTAAAAGGAAGAGAGAGAGAGGGAGGTGTTTCACCGTGTGAATTTTTCCCTCTCTTTTTTCCTGATTTAAATTCATAATCAGCAACTCTCATATGATGATATTCCCACACGCATCCCTTGGATAATGCATTCCAAAACTCCAAAATTATGATGCAGATCCAAGATGGGTTTCTGAGACTACTTCATGCACGCACTTCTGAAGTTGTCATCCTTATTGCTTACATACAATAGCATATATTTGGAAATTTTCACGATATTATAAGAATATGTCTTCTTTCTACTCATTGCTCTTTGTTTGGTGATACTTCCACAGAAAGCAAGTTATGGGACCGTACACCATGTCCTGACAACAAAAAGAACACCTTGAGCTTTTAAAAGAAGCTTCCCATCTCTTCTGGTATTAAGTGTCTCCTAAAATACCAAACCAAATCCATCTGCAAGCCTATTGTGAAACTACTACATTAATAAAAAAATGTGAAGGGAAATCAGTTTCCAGAAGCTGAGAAAAGAGTTAAGATTCTTAAAAAGAGAACAACTTGCATATGAATCTAAGGATCCTACTCAAAGCCAGGCAGAAAATCTGGACATTTTCCAAAAGCAAGATTCAATATAAACTTGCAGTATACTGTGATGCTAGCATGTCCTTTCCGTTAAGCAGCATTGAACAGCTGAGAATCATTCACCTTACTTTAGCAGACATTTTTTGAGAAAAAAGGGGCAAAGGCAATATTAATTTTTAAGTAATATGAGCAGAAGAAATCTGATGCCAAGCTGCCCTTTTTGCTCCTGGGATTCTGTTCAGCTAATTCCCAAGGCATCCTTCTGAAAATGTATCCTTTGGACTGAAAAAAAAAAAAGGCAAAACCCACCCTCTTGGACCCTACAGTTTTAGTTCCCTGTGTGAATCTTCTGGTTTGATTTAGGAATGTGCTGCTTGGTTCCCATGTGCATTGTTGCTGTAGTATTTACTTTGGAAGGAAAAGTGAGTATACGGTTCACGCCTTAACCTTGTCAAGCTTCCCCCTTACCAACTTGAACTGACACCATACAAATTCTGAAAGGAAAGGCCACAGCCAAAATTAATCATAAACATTAACCATAAAATATTACTCTTGACCCTAGCAAGGGGCAGACCTCTAGGAATAACATCCTGCTCCTTAAGAAAATAACATCCCTCTCCAACCGAGAGGAGCAGACGGTCTTGTCTATGCATGACGGACGTGCTGACCTGTGCCTCAGGGAGTAACATCCGATTTCAACTCAGAGGGTAATAAGCACTTCAGGCCTTACATTATGGAAGTCCTTCCCCAAACACTGCCCTACATACAAGCTTTGGCAGCTTGCACTGACTGCATAAAACAAGTCCTGTCCAAGGTTGTGCTGTAAGGTTAGGTTTTTACGCAAAGAGAAACACACTAAGGCTGAGGCTGGAAAAATTAGAGCTGCCACCCCAGCTTCCAGGCTGTTTTGACCTTAAGGAAAATGGTATATATACTTCTTTGTACCAACAATGAGCCCTGAGGAAAGGCTACAGTCTGTAGCTCCTTGGTAATATTTCACTTGAATAGACTCTGTGCTTAGTTTATTCATAGAGGCACAATCCACAGTTTGGAGAATCTATTTCCATAGCTATCAAGCAGTATGTTGTTCAGCAGCAAATTGAATTAATTTTAATTAAGCCTCTGAAATCAGAAAAATCCAGAACCAAAATGTATTGCTGAATACTAATTTTATTTGGAAAAGAAATAACAGATCAAAGAACAACTTTATGGCAAGTCACTGGAGATGAGACTTAGGTGCCTAAATCAAGCAAGATCTGCAACACTGAATTAAGCATTTCCTAAATATCACAAAAAATCTGAAGGTGGAGCAATAAACTAGATTGCCTCCCAGGAGATGTTGGTTGTACTGGCATTGACAGTGAGAGATTTCAGCAGCAAGCTGTTGAACTTGTGTTGAGTATACCCTGCAGATACATTTCTGATACTGCACTCCTTCCTGAATTCATTTCCTTGCCAGCAAAGGCAAGAGGGAAGTAACACCAAACCCCATTTTGCAGGGGTTCTCTTCAACATAAACCCTCTCCTCAGTGTCACCTCACCAAGTGATTTTTGGCCTTCCATTTCCCAATGTGTCAGCCTCAGGAGGAAGCTGAGCTGCTGTTGGGACAGGCAGATTAAGTGGGAAGAGAACCAGGAAGAGAATAGGATGTCATTCCTAAATGATGGTGCTCTTAGCAATGATGTGATGTAATCGTTGTATAAGATTAAAGGAAAATTTCCATGATAACCCTTGTTTTTCCCCATGCTGGGACAGACAGCAGGGTTTGTCTCACCCATTGAATGAAGTTAAATAAAAAATTAACTTCAAGCTTTTGCAACTAAATTATTGCTGGTAACCATGTTTGTGAGGTTACAACTTCTCTGGGATTTCTATGCTACACTGAAGTACAGTTATGCCCCCAGAAAGTGAATGTGACAGATTTGATGGGGTTGGAAGAGGTTACTGCAGTGTCATCTGCTGGATAAATGCCTTGAGGTGAGTGAATATTTTCACAGGAATTGATCTGTACTTGATTTCTACTTGAGTAGTCTATTCACATATAACAGATGTAAACTTCTCTACCCAGATGTCTTATTTCTGACAACACAATACAAACTGAGTACACTCCCCCTTTCACACTAATGCCAATACATCTCTCCTGTTATTAATAAGCTCTTTATACACATTCTGACAGCAGACTAGACCTCATCTTTGAGATCAGTACCTGACGCTCATATTTCTTTCCTCTTGCCCTCTGTTTCTTTCCACCATCCATCACACTGACTCTTACTTCCTATCCTCTCCTGTGAAATAGACACTACCCTCTTTTTTCACCAACAGTAAAACAGATCAAGGTGGTTCCATGTGTTGGTAAAGATAAATGTCGAGGCTAAAGTCTTTCCTTGTGTGGCTTCCATTAAATTTCATTGCGTAGCATTTGCACACCTTTCAACTATGATGCACAAAGGCTAGTGTTGCAAAAGATTTTCAGTCTCATAACATCACGCCTTTTTAGGAAACTAGTGCTTCTGCACACTTCTTAATTGAACTCGAATACCATTTAAACCTCCCTATATTTTGTGACTTAGTTGTCCTGTCTTTTCTAATAGTCCCTTCTCTAGTGGTACAGGTGGTATACTATGTCAAGGAGAGGACTGATGAAATATGCCTTGGAGTTATGCAAAGAGTATTTCAATGTAACTGTGCTAAATAAAGATAGTAGAGTACATTACAGATGTTTTAGGTCTGAAGATGTAGCAAAGATAAAGAAGAAAAGATATGAAGATGAATTTGAACCTAAAGCAGTTCTCATTGGAAGAGTTTTTTGCTTTACCCAGCTTCTCTCTTGGGGTGAGGTAATGGGAAGTCTTCTCACTTGTCATGGTTATGTGATAGGAAGAGAAGAATATTTATTATCATCTATCTGCGTATAATGTTTTGTACTTGGTACTGGACTAAAACACATGGTCCTGAAGGAAGGAATTTTTCTTTTGGTTTACAAAGGAGTATGTTGCAAGAACCAAACGTGGTGGTACAGGAGTAGGAAGACTGCTGACCTCTGACAGCCCATCAACACTGCTAGTTCAAAAAGGCCTGCCTGGGTAGCTGTTCTCTCAGCTGGCTGAGTGATTGCAGTTTCATCAGCAAAGTTCAGATTTTCCTTCAGAGGAAAACTGACTCTGGCTTTTTGAACTTTCAGACTACTAGGCTGAGCAGAGTGAAAACAATTGTTTAGAGACATCATGCATGGATCTAAGGGACAGATGGCTCTAAACTATGCCAGAGAATTATGATACATTCAGGCTGTACATCAGGATTTTTTTCTATTTATTTCTTTTAAATCATTTTTCTTGCTCTACCATTTGTTCTCAGTCTCACTTGCTTTTCATTATTTCCCAGTAATAGTGAATATATGAGATATTCTGCTAGAAACCTGAGGCCACTTAGTAAGCAGCTGTAATCTGAATTCAACTCACATTCACAGAGCAATGGCCTCCTTGAATGTGAAGATCCAAACTGAAGGCAAGTTGGATGCCTCTTGGCTGTTACGGATTCTTAGAGGCGTTCACCAGTGTCCATTCAGTGGCAGCTCTCTTTTTAAAGCATATTCTGTACAAAATGAACCCTAAAAGCTACTTAACGGTGAAATTAAAGATCTACATAGGTTACACACACTCTCAATGCAGGGAATGGATTAACTTAACTTTCAGCTCCTGCTGCTTATGTTGGTTTAATATATTGTCTTGACTTTTAATAAGGTTATTGAAAGATAAAAGCATATAAGGAGCTGTGCCACAGATGCGACAGTCAGAACTTCATATGCAAAATAAAAAGAGACATTATAATAAAAAGAAAATTGAATGTTGCTTGTATAAAATCTGGCTTTGTTTTGATGCATAAACCAGCAAACACTGATCCACACTGAGGTTTTCAAGAATGTCTTAAGTATACAATGCTTCTGATGCCACCCCAGTTGCCTATATATAGATCTGTCTTGTGTAAAGAATTTAAAAAGCATTAGAATGGAGAAATCAAAGAGACAATAAATTTTAAACCAATCTTATTGTCTGCAGCCTAAAGTGTTATTAAGATCAAAGTGGAGCAAACATCTGGCATCTGCCTTTCTGCAAAAATTAGATCAAATTACCTACCATAGGATTTAGATCCATTCAGTAAGTTCTTTCCATTGTACACATAGTTTTCTTTCTCCTTTTTATTTGCTAAATCTAACGTAACACCCAAATTCTAGCCTCTTCATTCATTCAGAGTTGAAATAAATTAACAACAAAAATGGAAATATATGTTCCTCGTGTACATCTGTTTCCTAAGGAACGTTCAAGGTCCTTCAGATCCTAAGGCGAGAGGTTCTGCTAGCCTTCATCTTTGCCATTAAGTGTAATTGTCTAGAAATAAACTTCCCTGAGTACATTTTTCAGACTTCTAAATATATCTAATGCATTTCTAGGCTTTTGATACATTTGTTTAGAGAGATAAATACATGTATGCTACATCTATATTAGCAAAATTTTTTAATTCTCTGAATAGAAGAATGCACTAATACAAAGCTAAGGTTGAGAACATGTCTCTCTTCTTAAATACAAAGAAGACCATGCCTTTAAAACACAGAAATTCAGTAAAGTTTAATTTAGAGAAAAAACAGTATTAAGACCTGCAACTTCATCATTAAATAAATCAAACAAATTTAACAGTGCTCTGTAGTGATGCCATGCAATAACTATAAAATTATGATTAATGAATTTGAGTGTTGCTGTCCCAGATGAGCTGTAACTGACTCATTAATTCTTTCCAATTGCCTTCTTGCTGGAATCCATATTGATATTACTAGGCAGAAGGATAAGATATAGCTCTCAATTATTCTAGAGAGAGATGCTGATATTATTTAACCTTTGTTCTTTTGATCTCTTGTAATATGAATTGGAATATGGCTATTTCCATAAGGCACTCTGTAAAAAAGAAATGCAAACATGGTGATTTCAAATTTTATTTGCAGAACTTTTATTGGGAGTCAGTGTAACTTCTCCATTTAATTCATCCCCAAACTATGTGATTTACATCTGTATCACAGCAAGGAGGGTTATTGCTTATCGCAACTTAGAAGTTTGGGTTTTTTAATGCAATCCCAAACATTCTTCTTTTATGTCAGTATATAATTTGATCCTCATATCTTGCTTCTTGATCATTCAAAAAAGGCAGACTATCAATTTTATTTTCAATATATTTAGAAAATAATAGCGAAGGGAGCAAGTGACAGTTAAAATTTCTGTACTCCTCCCCTCAGATCCATAAAAGCTACAGGAGGAGTTCAGGCAGCCAGAAGCCACACATTGTCAAAGGGCACCTTAAAGTCATCACCTACATTCCCAGGCAGGCAGTGCAGACAGGCTTCAGATGTTTTTATGAAGCTGCATTACAAGGTAGCATCAAAAATCTGCACTGGGATTTGTTATGATACCTGTGTGTTGCTATGTATTTCTGGGTTCAGTCTCAGCCAATAAAAAAACAATACAGCAAGGTGTCTGAATCTTATTATGATTAATCTTTTTGATGCCTTAAGGCCAAGATATGATGGTTATTAAAAATATGTACCAATGATATCTTCAGTGTTTTGACTAAATACAAATGCATATTAGTATTTTCCATTCCCTGAAATTTTAAATGATGCAGCTCTCCCCTTCAGAAGCCATCAGTTAATGCAATCGTCCAGGAAAGCAGAATGTCTCAGAAAAGATTTTGGACCTTCTTCTGCTGATATTGACTGCTGTAGTGGTTTCTAAGGCAGGTTTAAGTTATTTGGAGAGAATAAGATGTATAGTTTTTTAAAAGCGAAGAATATGCAAGGGGATGATTGGGTTAAGCAAACCAGCATTCTTGTCTCAGTCTTTCTACCAGCAACTTGGTGCTTGTCCTTTAGTCAACTTTTTGGAACTAACAACTCTTAGGTTTACTCCTGTACACTGGATAACACAAAAAAACATCAGTCCCTAAGGGTACAGTTCTCCAGTGCTGCTTTTTGTTTTGTTTTGTTTTTGTTTTCTCTTCTTCTCAGGAGAAGGTAAATTAGAAAGTTGAATTACTGCATCGTTTTTGCAAATGCAGTGTCCCTCTTCCCAGCCAGGCAGTGCTGCTGACAGGCAGCTGGAGCGGAGCCACGGTGCTGTCTGTCCCACTGACCCCTCCAGGACGCACTGTACCTACTGTGCGCATGTGTTGCTCAGATGTTTTGCACATGCTCCGCAAATCTGACATGCTCTTGATGCCTCAGTCCTAGAATGTGTGTGCGAATCAACTGTGTAGCACATGGATGGCAGAGCACACACAGAAATCCCAAACAGGAATACTAGCTGACCTTACTAAGGGAAGAGAAAAAAATAGTCTGATTTCTATCTGTGTACCTGAAAGCTGATTAAAGTGTGTGAATTCTCTGTTATCTTCTTTTGGTCAGTGTAACTATACACAAAGCGCATGGGACTTCACAGTGGACATATCTTCAATTCGAACTGCTATGTAGGTCAAACGTAAATTATAATGAATGTCTGAACTTGTTAGCACATATATAGAGAGAGTACTAGAAAGGTAAGTCCAGGATATTTTTCTCTCTGTTTTAAATATTCAAATAAATATATATATGCACATCTTTTCAAGGAAACATTTTGTCCAACTGTGCCCATATCTCAGACCAGAAAAAGCCAATTGCCTTCTAAAAATAATGGTTTTAATGTCACTAGCCTTTCAGGAAGTTTTAGAAGCACAAAAAAATCTAGAAGAGAAGGAAGACTAAACCAAAAAACCTTTAAAAGACCCCAACCAACCAGTACTATTAGGCTGCTATGCTCCATTATTGCATGAAGGAAGAAAACACCAGATCTTACCAGCACCCAGGTTTTCAGAGCTGGAAATGGGACATCCGACCCTTTTCTCTGGTTATCTGTCTATGCCATGGGAAAACACTACATGCTGTTCCCTCATATGACTGTATATCTAATTATGTCATTCATTCCTTTGAACTAAAAGGTGCATGTCTGAAAATTACTAGGCTCACATCTGTGCTCAGAGGTTTATGTGAAATCAGAGACGTTCCCAGCCCTGTTCAGCGAGGTGGTGGTCCCTGTCAGCAGCTTTCTTCACAAGGACAGACATTGCCACTGCTACTACAGACAGCAGGATTGCACGGGGGTCTGCAATGACTGACCGAGTCCCTCACACATCTGTCACGGTGACAGGCTGGAAAGGTAAAATTTATACCACTGCTGCCTATCCACCACCACCAGTGGGTGGAAAGTTCAAAGAAACCTGTTCTCTGTCATTGCAGTCCTTCCTCAACCCTGGCCATACTCTAGCTTTGCTCAAGGGTCAGATCTTCCTATTTACTTTTATTATTATTTTTCACCTCCTCTGTCCCTATTTACAGCTTGTAAGGTGGTGTATTGTAAAGGTCTTCCTTACTCTTTTTTTTTTTTTGTAAAAGTGGGACTAAACTGCTAGCTAACATGTAAAACTGAGATAAGGTGTGAGGCAGGCATGACAACTCCAACTTTAACTCTACAATAAATCAAGGCTGATTTTTATTTTGAACTGTCACTATATGGTTTACAAGGGGAAAAGTGCGAGTAAAGATTGAGATGTTCCTTCTATAAATTGTGGAAGGGTGAGGGGAAGTGACAGATCTCATTTAAAAACCTTATTGAAGTAGCTGGGTTGAATGATGGTGCCATAGCTTGTCTCTGTGTCTTGTTGTCATAATGTAAGCCCTTTTATAATTATAAGAAACCACAGAAGTCATAGTAAAGTACAACAGATCCAGAAAGAGCTGGAAACTTAAGGAAGAAATAAAAAAAAAAAAAAAAAAAAAACAACAATAGAATAGACATGGGCTGGAGAAGATATTTTATTTATTTGTTACTAGTAGTTAAAATGACATACAAAATGCTGGGAAGAAAAAACTCCAATTCTATTCAGTTACAAAATAATTAAAACTTCA
This sequence comes from Tyto alba, assembly GCF_018691265.1. Lineage (NCBI taxonomy): Eukaryota > Metazoa > Chordata > Aves > Strigiformes > Tytonidae > Tyto > Tyto alba. The sequence continues at coordinate 14,656,335 of NW_024881280.1, forward strand.
TTTTAAACCAAGTTTTGCTTTGTGAGACTGAGCATGAAAATATTGCAGCCTTAGGTTATATAGTCCATTGTTTTTAGAATAAAGCAGACATTTAAATACATATTGTGGTTGATATTAAATATCTCATATAATTGTAAGTTAGCAGAACTTTCTTACTCTCGGGCAATAACTAGCAATTCATAAAAGTTCTTTGTATAAAATTTACATATGGGGGGGGGGATCTGCCTCAAGGGGAGTTCCGTCATGATCTGTGCACAGGCTGTTTTGGAACATAAAGATTTGTAAAACTTTTATCTATTTTCCTTCAGAATGCTAGCCTAATCTTAAATAAAAGGGTCAGCAATGTCCAAAGCTTTGCTTAATGGCTAAGGGCTTAGGGACATAGCAGTCACTGTAAAAGACAGTGGGAGTTTTGTTGTCAACTTCATATGAATTAAAAAAAATCACTCTTAAGGTGTTCCCATTTCTTGAACAGAAACCGTAGCCAGTACAAAACTTTCAACAATGACTGAGATTGGCCCTTTCCCCTGCAAACCAACTCAAAAAAGTAATTTAAAGGAAAACAATCCCTGCCTACTATCAGTAAAAGAGGATTTGTATTAATAATAACATTAAATATCCCTATCTTTTTGTTCAACTATTCACATTCCACACAGTGGAAATCTATCTCCTGTAATTCCAGATTTTAAAACTGGCTTTTAAAATCCATGAAGAAATGTGTCAAACCTGCTGAGTGAGAGTACACCAGACAAAATGCATTTTAATAGCATCAATCAACGGGTTGCAATCTCTTAATCTTACAAATGCAGACCTCATAGCAGTGGACCTTACAGTAAAAATATATTCAGTACAGAGATGCAGGATATCACCAATAACTGCATGATATGTTGTGTAACAGCTAGGGCATTGAATATAATGAGGGAACACAGGATGCATCCATGACATGCCACTCACTATATTTTTCCCTCTGGACATGTTAGTAAGAGTAGAATTATCTTCCTCCATGTTTGATGGACAGAAATGTTGTCAGGAAAATCACCTGGTGGCTGAGAGGCATCTGGCGTGAGAGAGAACAGTTGCATCGAGAGTGGATACTCGAGGGTACTGCTGCTGAACGGGGAAACGGAGTCTTGTGCTACCCAAGCCCCATCACACAATTAATGTGGACCTAGCTCCCATTTCACTCACGTCAGGGATGTCAGAGTTGCTTTCAGGCCCGGTACCGTCTCTGGCATAGGAACACACCTTTCCTTTGGTACCCCACCGGACAGGGCTGGATGCTGGGCCCCGCAGGCACAGGCGGCACAGGAGCGGGCAGAGGCAGAGGCAGAGGCAGAGGCAGAGGAGCAGGAGCAGGAGCAGGAGCAGGCAAGAAGGTGTGCAGCACCCCACGAGCAATCCAGCACCTGGCTGGGAAGCCCCCTCGCAAAGCCAGCGCCCGGGACAGCATGAGCAGCCTACACCCCACGGGGTATGAGACGCAGCCAGCGAGACAACCCCCAGGCCTCCCACTGAGCCCCCAGGAAGGCAAGGGCAATGCTCATGGAAAGGCTGTCCCTTGGGTCCCATGGCCCAGGGTCCACCTAGCTAAACCAGCTTCTTTTGCAGGACCTTCTGTGCTCTTGCCAAAACCTACTGCCCTGAACAATTTTAAGCTCCTAATCCTGAAGGAAAGAAAAGGCAGGATAACCTCACAGGTGAGGTTCCTCAAGCTGTTGGAAGTAGTGCGTCCCCTCTATGTTTTTTTCCCCCAAAATGAGAGGGGCTGTTAGCCCTTAATTTTCAGGAAATTCTCTTTACTTAGTCCAAATCCAGTTTAAATGCAAGTCTGTGGTAAAAGATATAAAAAGAGGATTATTGCTGGCAAAGTTCTGCATCTCTTTTTCAACAAACTGCATGCCTGTGGCAAAGCTAAAATAACAATAACAATGCAATGTTTACTAGTCATGAATGTCGTGTCTTTTGTCTCTTGTGTGGTTATTGCATTTGCAGTCACATGATGCTTGTTTTAATTTTTGCTTTGCTCTTTATGTACTAAATTACTGCCATTCTGTACTTGATCTTGGTTAGCAAGATTTTTATGCTGTGGTTATGTATGTTTTTCATGTATGTGTGTGAAAAAGAGAAGGAGAGAGTTCGGATACACATAACAAGTATGCATACTCATTGTATGTATGGATAGATACCAATGACTAAAAGATACTGCATATACATATATATGTAGATATGAAGAATAACTGGTATCAGAAATACAAGACATCAAATGGATCTAGTGGCACACGAGTGGGTTTTGACTGATTTAGAGAGCCATTAGAATTCAGAAGTATATATAGTTTCTCTTTAATTTATGTAATATATGACTAGGTATATAAATTAAAGCAAACTGTAAACAGAAGACAATATCTCTTCCTCTGTGTCTTCCTATTTATATATCCTTTTTCTGTTCCCTTTTGTACTCTCCCTGCCTACTTACTTCAGCCTTTTGCTTTCTAACTTGCTGTAGCTCTGTTTTCTGTCCACCTATAGTGACTTTTCAACACTCCCACATCCCCCCATTGTTCTCCAGACATGGCTTTTAGATTACAGTTATTTTTTTGAAGAAGCATTTTACAAACTCTTGATATAGTTGCTATTTTCAGTGATGATTTTGCTACACTTTATATTGCTTTTTGCCTACTTTGTATTTAAAAATAGATTCATGCTTTCAGATATATTGTCCTCGCACTTTGATGTTTCTCTTAATACAGTAAAAGCAGATAGCACGGCAGGTGAACATTAGCAAAAGCCACAGCTCCACTTTCCCAGCAAGCAGCAAAAATGTGCATATACACTAGGAAACCTAATTAATGACTGTGGGTAAAGAGATATTTTTAATCTTTCATACACCTGTTAATTTTTTTGGTTGTAGTCAACTTTCGTATATTTGCTCATACACATCCACTTTTTCCCTTAAACACAAACACACACATGCATGCCCTTCCCTTGCATCGATTTTTTTTTCTTTGGTTTTGGAGTTATTTTGCTTGTTTTAGGTAATTCACTAGGTTCCTTTCAGTTTTGTCCAGCCCCGAAGGTATGCTAGTTCATTCCACGCACTCCCACGCTGGCAATGATTGCGTACAGTCCGACCTCAATCGCTGCATTTGTCTCAGTTTAGTCCAAGTCAATAGATATACACCGACATTCCTTAACGCGGGTGATTCTTTTCTTCTTTCTCGGGGGCTGCAGCTCAGGGCAATTGAGTGTAACAGTCATGGTGGTGAATTTCTTGGGCTTGCAGAAGGAACACGATTGGAAGGAGCCTTCCTCTTTACGGACGTGCCTGGGGATGTAGAAGGAATTGCACTGGCCGTAGCAGAACCTGTTGATAATGGTACGACTGTTGCAGCCCTCTTCATGGATAGTTTGTTTGAGGGGTTGAGTTTTACACCAATCCCGCTTTAGGTATTTGCGCTCAGTGATGTGCAGTGCCTCCTGACTGGACTCCAGCACCTCTTCAGCAGGCATTGAGGTGCCTTTTCCTCGTTCTCGATGCCTGGAGCCCGACTGCTGCTGTGTCTGCATTTGCTCTGAATCATTGGGCTGATCTTTGTCAGGAGGAGGGATAGCACCTTGAGATCCACGGTTCCTCTTTCTCCCTTCTGCTATCGGTAGCAGCAATCCCATCAGAAGAAACACAGCCCCGATGGCATACAGTGTGCGGACCATCCTGTATGGAAGAAGTTGAGGGAAAAAAGCACAGTTGTGGATTTCAGATATCAACAGAAGCCAGATATGCAGTAAGTTTTCAGATCCATAAAATAATGTGTGTATGTGCATGCACACACTTATAAAAGATAAGCAGAAAGCTGCTTCCAAATTACCAAGTGATAAAAGCTTTCATATAGCGTGATTGAAAATCAGAGACTAAAGTAAGTCCAAACAGAATTTCATTTTGTGTAGCATTCATCTCCTTTTCCCACGTGTATTACCCTAGTTAAGAGTTCTCGTTCCCTTCTTACAGCTCACTGACATTAGGAAGGTTGCTCCTGAATTACACTGGTGGAAGAACAGATTTTATGCTACACAAGGATTTATATGACATAGCTATCTACAATACCAGAGGAGTTAACTCTTCGACTCCTCTTCTTCTTCTAGACTCTTCTTCTAGTCTAGCTATGTGTTCCTTAGTCATATACAGAAGCTTTGTACAGCTTCTTGCATAATATACGTACACAATATAATGTGCATGCTATATCCACCCATTGTTGGAATTACAGCATCCCAAGTGCTGTCACGCTGCACCTCTGAAGTGGTCCAGTGTGTCTGAGTGTAATGACGCTTAAGGTAAAAGGTGTGCAACAAGACAGGCAACGAATGTGAAAGAATATTTAGGTATAGATTGAAAGGGATGAATCTGTCATTACAAATTACACCTTCTTACCCCGTATCCTTGACAGGAGTTACGCAGACTCAGTCACAGTGTTAATTTTTCAGATCTCTGAATTTTATTAATTATATACAGCATGATATTGAAAGGACACATGAGGACACCAGAGTTATGCATATGATTTTAAGTATCACATAGTTTGTGCACACACACACAAAAAAAAAAACACTTCAAGAAGTGCAGTAAGTGGAGACTATCAGATTCTTCAAAACTGCACCCCTGTTCCAAATGTAATTAATAATGTAGGAACAGCCTTTCTTGCCTCTGTTATTCCGCCATTTCTGCAGCTTCCCAAAGCTCTGAGTTCTTTCAGCTGCTCAGTCAGCTCAAGACACCAACCAGCCAGGAAGAAACTCATCAGCTGTCACACTTTTCTCCCTTCCAGAAATGCCATGGTTTCCATGCTGTTCTGGAAAGCCAGGGATGTGGCACCAAGACAGACAGATCGGGGAATGAGGCTCTCAGGGGACATCCCCATGGGAGTTTGGAAGAAGCCACCAGAAATGAGCGACTGCTTGCAAAATCCCCATAAACCCGGAGAACTGCAAAGAGGCACATGCATTACAAAAGGGAAGAATTGTGAACAAAAACTGAGAAAGTTGGTGCCTTCTACCTATTTGGAGCGCTGCAGTCGTATCCCTTATTTGACTTATTTTATCAGTAAGGGACAAATCAGTGTTTGAACTGAAGAGTCCTGCTTGTGTTACTGCCCAAGAAACGTGGGAATCCAAGGGCACCATCTTGCACGGCTTTATCCGCTCTGCCTGCGACCACACAGCGAGGCAGGAAAGCAGCCAAAGGGCAACGCCGAAAGGGCCACCTACAGCCTCCACAGAGGCTCAGGGTAAGTACCATTTGCTATAAAGGATAACTGGTAATTTCTCAGTTCCTACGTCTTTGCAGTCACACGGAGAAAATAAATGTTATATTATGCTGTTCAAAAAGCATTTCTCACCGAATGGGCTGGGAACGGAGTTACTGGAGTGGAAAAATATCATAGGGGGTCCCATTGTATTCAGGGATTTGTTTGTGGATCTAATGTATTAAGTACTTGTCTACAGATTGTTAAAGCACGTAGAGTTTATAATATGTATGATAAATACATGCATTTATTTTATTCATTTATGTTTATGTACCAGTATGTCCTATGTTTGGCAGAAGCTTCAGGCTTCAAGTGAGGGATGTAAGAATGATACTATTGCCAACTCCAACAGACAACTTGGAAGGGCTGCTTTTAATATCTATATGAAATATGGTACAGAACATGGAATTTTAATAACCTTAAGGCTCTGACATAGAACAAAAAAAAAAAAGTTGGGAATTCTAATTGAAGATTAATGTAGCATAATTTCAAGTGTCAGCTTGGACTTCACATTTGCTGTTTTTTCCCCATTTCTATTACAACCTGAATGGTATTTAAACATGTTTCTTTTAAAATTTAATTTTGTCTTTAAAATAATTTTTTTAAAAGACTTATAAACCACTGCTTATTTCCTCAAGAGACCAGAATGACTCCTTCCAAAACTATTCCTATTTCTCCCACAACTGTATACCCATGCTGTATTTAGACAGCATTTTAATATGCACTTTATTTACTCAACATAGTGCCAGACCCTTAAAAGAAAAAAAAAAAAAAAAAAAAAGAAGTCATCGCATGCAATTGAAAATAAATTGCTAGTTTATAAGCAGTGCCAGGAAACTTCAGGTATTTGTTTAGTGTCCCATAACTGAGTTGAAGTTCCACCAACATGCATAATCCTGGATTACTTTTATTTCTAAAACTGATGACCTCCACATTGCTTCACTTTTTTTTTTTTTTTTTTCCATAAATCTGCAATTGATGACCCAGTAAGGTCTAGTCATGTGAAAATGAGGTGTACTTTGGGACGGGAATTTGGGGGGAAATTTGATGGTAGTGTTTACTACCATAAGATCGGTATCCCAGATTCATGCTGGTGCTTAACCCTAAGGAACTGCAAGCCGGTGTGTCAATATAATCCTAAACTAGAGGTAATTTTTCACTGAGGTGGTTTCCAGCCTTAAAGGTGGAGCTATATTACTACCCTCATAAAAGAAATTGTGATTCAAATGAAAATTAGCAACTCAGCAAAAGCATTTGTTATGGTTACTTCCAAAACACACATCTAAAAGTAACAGCAATCCAATCATTTAGAGATAAATACAATTTAAGCATAGACCCGCAGAAGAGGCTGTGTGAACTTCATGGCCCCCACAACAACTCAAGCAGGACCTTCTTTTAATAATAATAACTTATTAAACATTTTTTTTAAAAATAATATTTTTTTTTAAATGCCACAAAGGAAAATGAGGTGATATGTATGCCTCAGCAAGGAAAGCAGCCAAAACGCAGTGCGGGCACTGCGCATCACCTCTGGTCCCCAGGCAACGCGTTCGCTTTTGAGAGAAGCCGACACCTCTGTCTGCTTACACTGGGAGCTAGAATGGTTCCTCCATCTATGAATTAGTGTTTGTGAATGTTTCCTTAACAGGTTTTTTTAATTACTGAAAAAAAATATGACACAGAAGAGTACTAGTAGCTAAATCAGTGTTACCATACCCAAAGTTTTACCAAAAAGAAATGTCTTCTGAAGTAAACGGGTTTTTTTCCTGGTCACAGCCATAACTGCAGAAGTAATAGCTCTGGACCTGGACTTTGGGTAGAAGCTGTGAGAAATCAGGTTGTAAAATCTTATATTCCAAATTTCTGCAAAATTTTCAATGCTTGATACTGGCTGTTACACTGGTATAACCAGATATCCTTTTGAGAATCCTTTGAACAAACAGATGACTATAAACAAAATGGTCAATTCCCACTTATTTTGGTGAGATCCAGAAATTAATATTTATTTTTTAAAAGTAAGAAAATACTTCCAAAATCTATTCTTTCCATATTTCACTGCTAAACTGAGTTCTACTTTTCATCATCTGTAAGCTCTTAGTCCTAAAGCCAAGAGAAGTTTTATTGCTGACTTCAAACAGGAGCAGAATTGGGCCCTGACATTCATATCACATCATATGTGGTTTATCTAGAGCCTGGGATCTCATCATCTAAAACAGATCAGGAATTTTGTGGATTAATATTCGCAACCATTCATAGAGGAGTGTAAACACTTTCAGGTTTATTATTTCATACAATTAAGCTGTACTTTTTTCATTTATATATTTTCTGTTGTAAATTAAGGATCTCCACATGTCAGTGCGTAAATAGCACTTCCCTATGAGTTCCCAAACAGAGTCAGAAAGTTATTACTGAAGTTTTTAGCACAAAGCAACTTGTTTAAAAGAACTGGATGGATTCCTGGTTCTGTTGAAATATACGGCAAAAATTCTCACAGACCTCAGCAGGCCCATAATTTCATCTGTGAACCATATTTACTAGGAAAATATTATGATGAGCCATGGGCTCATGTGCTTCACAGAAAATATGAAAAATAATCTGATGAAGACCTAAAAAAAAAAAAAAAAAAATATTTGGTGGGCTTCAAATACCAGCCAAAGAAAGAGGCAAAACACAACCCTTTGACTACTGAGAAAATTGAAGCGGTTTGCATCCCAAAGGATCAGAATAATTTTATGCCTGGCTTATTATATATGAATTACAGAAATAGTCTTATGTAATGTTTTTATAGTTCATAGATCTGTATTTTTAAATATACAAAGACTCATGGCAATGGCAGTTCCCAGAGAACCTTTTTTTTTTTTTTTTTTCCCAGACATCAAAACTAACATCTCTGGTAGAATTTGGATACATTTACATTTCAGATAATTTCTTCTTGCGAGTCATGGAAATGGCTTTTTTTGAGACACATAATGAGTGTAGGAAGCAATACAAAAAAGAAGAGCTTTGAAACTTTGAGAATTGCCCCTGTAGGAAAGCATCGCTCTGTGGGCCACCCTACGGGACCGCAGGGAAGTTGAACATCAGGGTGGGCACGGCTGGTACCGACCCCCCAGAGGCCCACGCAGCGCGGCAGCTCCGCTCCCCGGAGCGAAACTCCCTTCAGACAGGTTCGCTCAGGACCCCCCACGCCCCAGCCTGGCGTGGCTCCTGCGCACGGCCACGCGTGAGGAGAAGGAGAGACCCCTCGGGAGAAGCTGCGCGTTTCTGAGCGGCACCGCCGGGAGGAAAGCAAACGGTTTAGCACAGCGTGGGACTGAATCCTGAAGAGGAGCAGAAAGGTAGGGGCTGTGGTGCCCCTTACCCCTCACAGGCGGGCTCCGCCGCAGGATGTCGGTCACTCGCGGGCTTCCCGGGCGCGGCCGGGCGTGGGGGCCGGAGGGCAGCGCTGCCCCCGCGCCCCGGTCCCCGAGCTCGGCTCAGAGGCGGCGGCGGCTCGGGGGGTCCTGGCGCTGCGCCCCGAGATCCCCGCGCACCTCACAGAACGGGTAACCGAACCGCCGCGTCCTTTCAGCAGACAGGGGTGAGCCGTCCGCACCAGGGCGTCTCGGAGCGCTTTTCTACGCAAAAAGAGGTTTTCCCGGCACTGCACCTCAGCCCCGATGAGCGAAACGGGGTTCACCCGCGGGCCTTTCCCCGGGAGGAGCCACGGGCGGGACACATGGAGCGAGGCCGCCGCTGGCGACCGGGGCGGAACAGAGGGCTGAGGCCGCGCAGCGCAGCCCGCGGGGGTCGCGCACCTTCCCACCTCTCGGGGGTGCGGGGACTGCGCACCTCCTCGGCCCGCCACCGCCGCCGCGGCCCCGGCCCCGCAGCGGGCAGGACGCCCCACTCGGGACGGGACGGGGCCGCTGCACCGCCCAGAGCGCGGGGGTGACCGGCGACCGTCGGGGCGGAGGGGCCGGCGGCTCGGCGGGACTGGGTTCGGCGCGGCTCCCCGCGGGCGCGGAAGCTCCTCGGGGCGGCTGGCGACACCGCCCGGCTCTGTGTCCCCCCCCCCCCGGGAGGTGGCCGCCGTCTAGGCATACCCAGCGGAGGACGGGCTCCCTGGGAGTGGCTCCTGAGCCCCCCGGGGGATCGCAGTAAAACGGACGAGTAAACCAGCGTCCTCCGGAGGGAAAAGCCCAGCGCCGCGTCGCGCCGCGGGCCCGGGGCCGAAAGGAGCGCCGCCAGTCCGCCCCCGCGGGGCCGCACCGGGCCGGCGCGGTGCCGGGAGGGCTCCGGCCCGGCCGAGCCGAGCCTGAAGCCTGTCAGCGCCGGGAAGGGGAGCGCCGGCCGACGGATGCGCGGAGCCGTCGGGGCGGCAAAACGCGCCTGGCTCCGAGTCAGGTGGGAGGGCAGGGCTGGGAGGCGGCCCAGGGGGAGGCGGAGGGGAAGGCGGAGGGGCGCCCAGCGCCGCGGTGGAGCCGTGGCCCGTCCCGCCCGACGGCGCCCGCGGGCGCGCTGCCAGCGCCGACCCTCCGCTCCGTTCCGCTCCCTTCCGCGGCGCCCGGCCCCGCCGGCACAGGCCGAGTGCCCCGGGCGGCTCCTGGAGGTCCAGGCGCACGCTCCGAGGAGGAGCAGAGGTTTGCGAAGGCGGACCGGGGCAGAGCCGGGGGCGAGAGGTCTCGTAGAGAGCAGCTCGGCGGGACAGGACGAGAGGGGCCGGGGCCGGCACCTGGGGATCTGCCCCCGCCCCGCTCCGCACAGAGGCCGGGCCGGGCCGGGATTTTGCCGTGTATGTCGGGTGGGCGCCGAATCCAATTTGTTGGGAGCGATGCTGTAGGCGGAGATGAGAGGCAGAGCTAACGGGGCTTTTGCAATCGCTGTGCTTGTCAGGGGAGAGAGATGTAACGGCGCCCTGACCCCCGGCACCGCGGCGGAGCCGTCGGTGCCCGCCTCGCTCCCGCGGGCGGGCAGGAGGGACGGGTGTCACCCTCTGCAAAACCGAGGCGCCCCGGAGCATTGCTAGATACTGATGAACGACTCCTTCCCTTCCCCCTCCCCGAAGGTAGGATAGAGAGTTTAACATTTTGCCCCCCACAGGGCCTGGCCGTGCTCTGCAGCTGCCGGACCCGTTTGCGCCCCCGCTGTGAGTGCGCGCAGCGCAGCGCAGCGCAGCGCGTCCCGGCTCACCTGCGCGGCGGCGGCGGCTCCGCGGCGGGGCCCGGCTCGGCGGCGGCGGCTCCTCGGCGGGACCCGGGGCTCGGCGGGGCGCTGCCCGGCCCGTCACTCGGCGGAGCGGGTGGCGTGGGAGCCCGGAGCTGCCCGGGAGTCCATAGAGAGAGAGTCTCGGATCCTGCCTACAAATTGCAGCAGCGCCGAGCTGTCTCCCATTTAAATGTCTGCCAGCTGAGATCTGCTCTCCAAGCCCCTCCAGATCATTGGACAAGCGCCTCCAAAGCCCGTGTTATCCGCCCCCTTTAACACTTCCATAAACTTCCACCAGGGAAAGCTTCCAGTCACCCAGATAAACACTCGACTACTTTCCTCTCTTAAGACAATCGGTGCTAAAGGTCACCACCCCAAGGAATCGTTCCTGGAATGCACAGAAAATTCACATTTTCCATCCCCATTAAAGTATGACATTTAAGAAGAGTTAAATCTCCCGCCTCCGCCCCCCGCCCCCGCTGCCCGTCCACGCACGCTGCCCGGGCCCGCGGGCTGGGCTGCCGGGGCACTTCCCCACTCGAGAGGCGGCCGCGGGGAGCCCCTTCCTGCCTGCCCCGGCCGGGGGGAGCCGCCACCGCACCGGCCCTCCCTCTTACTCACCGGCAGCGCTGAGGTTTGCCTTCTGCAAATACGCTGGGATTTACGCAGCTTTGGCAAAAAAAAAAACGGTGTGTCTGCGCGCGCGCGTGTGTGTGTGTGTTAAAGCGTGGCTCCCGGTGCGCAGCAGCGCTCATAGTAGCTCCTTATCTCTTAGGCGATTTTTCCTTTTTTTTTTTTTTTTTTTTTTTTCCTAAAAAAAAAAAAAAAATCGGTCCCGCAAGAGGCGGAACACCTCGGGCGGCTTTTTTCCCTCCCGTCACTTCGTCTCTCAGAGGGCTGCGGGCTCCTCGGGCATCCCGCGAAGGGCAGGGGCGGCGAAGGAGCGACGCGTCCCGCCGGGGCTGAGCGCGGAGGTGGCCGGAGCCGCCCGCCCGTCGGGGCGGTCGCGATGAGGAGCCCAGCGCGCCGCTCCGCGCCCGCGGCCGCCCCACAGGCTGCCGCTCTGGACCCCCAAGGCAAGGCGGCCGCGGTGCCCGGGCTACCCCCGACGGGGTCCCGGGGGTCGCTCGGGATTCGGCATTAAGCGGCGGGGACCGAGCGTCTTTGCGGGCCGAGCCCCCCGCTGCCGTCACCGGGGCCGCCTCCCCGCGCCGTGGCTTCCCGAAGCTTGTGCAGAGCCAGCAGCCGCCGTGGGGCCGGCGGCATCGAGGGGCAGAGCCCCGGGGGCACTGAGGGGAGCCCGCAGCCCCCCGCATCCCCCCCCGGAGCCAGCCGCCCTCCCGGTGCTCCGGCACCGGCTCTCCTCTCCCGCGGGCGCGGTAGCACGGCGGGCTGCAACGCGACCCCGGCACCGAGTCCTTACGAGCAGGAGCAGCCTCTGAAACACGGGTTGACCTTTGGGTTTGGCTAATCCAACTGAGGCGGTGGTCAGCTGCCACTTCCAGCCGTGGGCATCCCCCCAGCGCGAAGCGAAGTGCCCTGCGACGGGCCCGGGCCGTGCAGATGGTGCTGCCAGCACCGATTTGTTTCGTCCCGACTGTCCGTCACGAATTACCCGCCTGTGACCCAAACCGGCCCTGCGCCTCGATGACCCAGCCCTGGTAGTCAGCACCCACCTCGGGCCTCAGAGAGACCCGGATCTCACCTGGCAAACAGAGATTTTTATTGTCCCTGGTTTTACAGATGGGGAAGACGAATTTAAATGGAAGGATCTGCTACATTAGGGGTGCCAGCTCTAGGCAAGATGCCAGATTTCTGGTTTTCCAGGGTACGTAGCATCAGCTTGCTCTTTGCTCAGGCCAAGGCATGACTCCACTTAGCGCCAGTTACATAGGTGAGGGCTCAGCAAATTAGGCCTGTTGCTGTAATTCACACACACCTTCAACAATAACTTCTTAAAAAATAATAGCTTCAATTAATTGTCCAGCAGCATGTAGAAATGCTGCAGAAGCAACAGGGCAAGCAACTGTAGTGCAGTGGTAGGTGGCAGCATGAGAGAGAAAATGTGTTGGTGTGCAGGGGCCACTGAAACTCAAATACAATGAAAGGGGGAAGGATTACTGGGAAAAGAATCACAGCAAATGACATCTAGATGGATGGAAGGAGAGGCCTGGGGAATTTGGGGGATTTTTTTTACTTTACTCAAAAAACTGCTATTACAATTAATACATGTTTTTAATTATCTGGGGTCCTTCCTTTGTGAATTCAAAGAAAAAGTCACAATTCCCACCTCTCAGTATGTTGACAGACTTTATGCTCCTTTTCTTTTTTTTCTTCTGGTAAGTAGCTGTACTGATGTGTAGGGAAGGGCTTTATTCACCTCTCTTCTGCTCTCTGTCTCTCGCTCTGCTTACCTGCCCTAGAGGTGGAAGGGGGGGCTGCCCCTTTCCCAGGGCCGTGGTTCAGGCCTTTGGTGCTGGAGGAAGTGTTTTGTGTGGTTGCTCTGAGCTCCTGTCGGTGCCCGATGATGGCCCTGGCCCTGCGTGTGCTGCCAGGCGTTGCTGCTGGCCTGCAGGCAAAGCTGCCTCTCTGCTCTATTTTGCTGGGATGTGATTTCCGCGCCACTCTGGCATTGGCCTTCCTAGATGATGATACTTCTGGGCATCTATTACAGAGTAGTCACATCCGCTTAACATCTCACTGCAGTCAGGCATCTCGCCCAAGCGGCTGATCCAGAGTAGATCTCAGTCTGACTTAAAGCAAACTAAGAAACCCTTTGGAAGCATCTCCATGTGTGGAAGACGTGTTGCCTCCTCAAGACCTCAATCCATTGTGGCTGAATGTTCTGCACCATATTTCCCCATCTGTTTTCATTCACTCAGTTTAATCCAAAGCGTTTCAAGTAGGCACAAGCATCTTGGGTCCAGCAAGACAATTTTTCAGATTTCTCTGATCATTGCAAAGTATAATTATTCCTGCAAGAGTTTGCCTGCTCATTCAGAAAATAAACCAGTTGGGTACCAGCAAGGTAAATAATTGTAGCTTGTATCTGCTTCCTTATACTGAATGAAGGTAGAAATTAAAAAAAAAAAAAAAAAAAAGAAAGATGTGGCAAAAAATAATAAACACTTATGTCTATTTTTATTTCTTTGTGGTTAAGGAAGGTGGGGAAAAGATGTCTTTTTCCTTGTTGTTCTTTTAACATCAGGTATCCAGATCATTTCCAGCTTGAAATTTTGTATTCCTTTTACTGCTAGATTCTTTAACAAAACATTCTCCGACTTTACTTCAAACGTTTATCTGTGCTGGTCAGATCCCAACCAAAGATGAGGTTCTGCTACCTTCTGGCTTTAAAATCCCCCACTGCTTAAAATAAAATACTTCCCTTCCTACCCCCTTATCCACCCTTGGAATTTTGTTGTTGCTCACCAGTGCTGCTAATTGGAGCTGGAATACCAATGGGGAAATTTTATGTAATTATTTAGTATAAAAGAAGCCTATGGGAATATATGTATTTTTGTGGCATAGGTTTGGGACAAAGAGCTTTAATGCCATGGGGTGGTAACAGCGTGTACTATGAACCTGGCTGGATTCAACTACCCACTCGCTATTGTTTTGTTGGGACTTTTTTTTTTTTTTTTTTTTTTTTTTAAATTTCCTCTTCCATTTCTTGCTGGTATTCGCTGTGTGAGTTGTTCTTTGTTTTAGTGGAACAGTAAGAATTGTTTTAAGCTTAAAAGAAGTGCTGTACTTAATTCTTGCAGAGAAAAATGTTATTGGGCTGCTAACTAATGCTATTGGGTAGCTAAGTCTGCTACTGCTAACTTTGAGCGCTACTCAATATATCCTCACTGCCAGGACAGTTGGCGCCTTATTAAAAGCCTTTGCAGGGAAGCCAAAGACTAAGAGGGGCCAGATCCTTTTCTTGAGTAAATTGAAAAAGCTTATAATAACTTCAGGGAGATGTAACTGACTTATGCCAGCTGAGAATCTGGCCCTAATATACCTAGAAATCCAACTTCTCTCACTCCTAGACATGTTCCTCCAGGTCATGAGTAAGACAAGCTGTTCAGAAGAGACAGGGCACATCTGAACTGCTTTAGTTGGCATTTTGAACTGTTCTTCTAAGGAGAAAAAGGAGCTTGGTTTACAGGGCTATGAATCTGGCACCAATTTACAGAGGGAAAACTAAAAGGGTACATAAAACTCAGCCACTGATGGCAAAATCTCTAATGTTTTTGGTATATTTTGTATGGCAGCAGCTTGAGATACTTCCTTTCTGTTGGTAACACTCAAGAAGAGGACTGCCAAACTGCTCTAGTCATGTATTTCGAAGCAAAAGGTAGGAATGTACGCATCTACGTGCCTACCTACCAGCGTGCCTCAACTCCGTGTTAATACAGAGGTAGTGATGTTTTGCTGTGATTTCTATCCTTTAAAATTCCAGTGGTGCTTGTGAAAATCTTGTGAAAACAAGGGGAGGGAAGCATTAAAGAAGAGGTTGTCTCACCAACACGGCCGTAACTTTTCTCCCTGAGCTCGTAAGGAGGCTAGAAGCCAGCGCTGGCTCCCACCGCCGTCCGCTGCTCGCCACCCTCCCGCCGGGGCGGCCCGAGGCTGCCCGGCTGCCTGAGGCGGCAGAGTCTGGCACGGTTGTTACCTGCTGCGGCAAAAGGCGTGTGCGTCGCAGAGGTGTTTGGTTTCAGAAATGAATTTTGCGGGATGTGCTCTCAGAAATGAGGAATGTCTTCACGTTACGGGGGTTCTTGACCTTCTGGGGGTGTACACAGCTGGTTTTCCTGTCTTGGTGAGTAAGATGAGCAGCGTAATTCATGACTTGGAGCATAGGCAAGATTATACGTAGTGTGTATTGGATGGGCTGCGCACAGAAATGCTCCGTCGTTACGTTGTTGCCCAGGGGTGGGAGCTTGTTTGCTTTATGTGGGAAAAAAAACAAACCCCATGTTTTATCACAGGAGAGAAGTGAGAGCCCTGTAGGATTTAGATATATCCAAAAGTAATGGACAAAAAGCTTTATGATAAACCAACAAGGAAAAAGATTTTTCACATTTTATTTCAAACCTAAGTAGGTAGACAGTAATAAATGGCATAAAATGAGGGAAGGAGATTGTGGGCTTTGGCTTCAAGATACTCCATTAACATACCAGTCCTGTAGTTCTTGTTCAGGTACTCCACTGTTTATTCTATTACAGATTTATTGTATGAAAAAAACCCTCACTTAAATAGGATAGCTGAACCTTATCTGACCACTCTATTTCTCATCAAGCCATATAAAATAATACCAAAAAAGGCTGAGGGTAGTCTGAATTGAGTTAAATTTCTCATAAAATTTACTAGAAAAATCAAGCTTGAGACTATGCAAAAATTACTTAAGAATAACAAAGTTCTGTTTAATTAAATAATTTAAATCTTTATCTTATTTGAGTTTTGGAATTAATGCCCGTGTGGCTGAGGCTCCAACCCACAGCCTGAGAACGAAGATTTTGATAATATTGTACTTATTGAAAAAATATTATTTTAGATTTAGGTTGACAGAACATCAACATTTTAATTTATAGATTTCCATCAGCTGAATGAGAGAAAATTAAGCAAGGGAAAATGTTGAGTTATTTATTTATTTATTTTTAATGAAATAATATTACTTTTTTCATTTCAAAATACTACTTCATCTAGGTATATATCCCCATTTCATTCGTGAATATTCAGAAGCAGAACATGGGAAACCAAGAGAATGTATGGGTTCAAGATAAAATCCCTAGCTTTTGGCACCTAAATACTTTAAATGTCTGGGATCTTGCTCTGAAAAGTATGGTGGCCTGGTATGCCTGCAGAGCTTTCTTGTTTAGCAGACACTACATGTGGAGTCAGGCTCTGGGCTTGTAATGATCTCTGCACCTAGAGCCATGGTCACCCACCAGCATTCCACTCTGTTATGTGCTGCAGACATAGAACAAAAAATATGTTTTCTGGCCTCAAAGCACCTACATATGTAATACAATCCATATGTGACTATTTTTCAAAAGTGATTTAGAAAAGCTTATTTTATTAGGATGAAGTTTGACTGCTGGACAAATATAAACTTTTGTGCCAAATGAGGAAATATAATTTGTCAAGCTAACCTTTTTATAACTTTCATGCAATTTTTTTTTTTGATGCATCTTATGTATTTGATGGCTATAGAAGAATTTGCCAAGAAAATGAAAGCCATAAAATACCCATGAAAAATTACCCTGCCCTCATGCATTTGCTTTTCTTTTTCTTCTGTCTCATGAATCTGTAGGAGGTGTTTGCTGACATGCTTTGCTTTCAGGGCAGCTCTGGAGCAATGTGATACAAGAAGTGACTCAGCTAAGCAAACTGAGTTTGTATGAGCATAAGAAGCCCTTATAGTCTGAAGCCGTAACTGGGAATGATGAAAGGAGGCATCGAAGGAGCTTGATGTGTTATTTGCTTATATATTTCACTCCAGGGATATGACAGCTATGAAATATAGTTTCCAGTTATGCTCCAAAACTGAAAGACTCCCTCCCCACACCTTGCGTCGCAACATCTTTGACAGATTACGTACACTCTTAATACACATATATATATCTCATACACAGTTCTGGCAAAACAGTCCCTTTTATTGCTTTCTTGCTATGGTGAACGGTAGTTTGTCATTGTGTAACCACCTGCAACCGAGGAGGTTACCTGGAAGAGGAGTGCTTTCTCTTCCCTGCAGTGTGGGGCCTTCTGTGCAACACCTGTAGGTCATACGATGTCAGCCCAGCAGGTAAAATATATAGCTGGAAGTTAAGAAGTCTAGGCTCTTTTCCTGACTCTGCCACTTACTGCCTGTAGTGAAAGAAAAATGAGTAAGAGAAGCAGAACTATTTTATTATGTAAGAAGACTTGCAACGCTTTTATTTTGGTTTGGGTTTTCCTTTTACCCCATTGCCCTCTTTCCAAAATTCAAATCTTATCTGTTCTTTTTGTTTTTCCTGGCAATATCTGGGTGAAAACGGAATACCAGATAGCTTTGCAGGAATGAAAGAGCTGAAGCCCTTTTTTGGCTGAGATAACAACTTATTTAGACTGTGCAGAACTTCTGCATTTTATATTTGAAATCCAGTGTCACAAAAATGGCTGCTGTGTTACGGGGAGGAAAGATCTTCGTTAGACAGTTGTACTGCTGCAGCATCAGTTAGTCCATTTCTCGGAGTGAATACTAATGCAGGTGGGAAGAAACAGAACTCTTCCTCACCGCTACTTTTTATTGAGATGGTTTTTGTGTCAAGAAGAAGAGGTGTGAGAGGCACAAGTACACCCCACCCCCAACTTCACCCTTTTCCCTTTTTCACTCACACTGATTTTCTCTTGATTCCATTTCCCCACCTATAAAACTGCAATAGGGAACAGAGTTTTCAAAGGAGCCAGAGTCATTTTGGCCTAAATCCTTAAGCTGGTTCAGTACCAAACTTCCCGTGAAATAAGCAGTTAATAAGAGGAGTTGAGAGTTTGACTTAATCTGGGAAGATAAATCATATCTTTTTAACTTTCCCCCTATTTTCTGTCTATGTGCTTGAATGCATCCATTTTGAAATTTCTAAAAGCTTTTAATGGGGAAGAAGGCCTTTTAACTTCTATAATTCTTCACAATAAAATAAAATAAAAAAAAATATATTTCCAGTGAATAAGCCAAGTTTTCACTGTTGTGGACAAAAAAAAAATCTGAAAGCAGACAAAGAAGTGTTTAACCAGCTGTGGTTATCTAAAAGAACTGCTAAAGATAAGGCTCCAACTTAACAATCTTTGTTGATCTGAACAAATGAGTAGCAGTTCAAATAAATGCAAACAGATAGTTAAGTATTTTGGTAAGAAAGGTGGATTTGTGCACATACTTCATTATTTTGCTAAA
Organism: Tyto alba; assembly: GCF_018691265.1. Lineage (NCBI taxonomy): Eukaryota > Metazoa > Chordata > Aves > Strigiformes > Tytonidae > Tyto > Tyto alba. Next base: position 14,674,731 of record NW_024881280.1, read on the forward strand.
CTTAGATTCGGACCCAAATCCTGCAGGGATTTGCCAGATGCTTGATTTTGCTTTCAGCGGGGCTATTCGGAGTGTATAAAATGAAGCGCACACAACAGTCCAAGAGGCTTGAGTCAGACGTGCCTTTCTAGAAGACTCAACAATAATTTATTTATACATCTTTCCCCTGTTAAAGGGCATTTTAGTTGATATGCATATTAGAATGCTAAACTTTATCACCTTAAGAATTAAAAATACAATACAATAATAATAAAATACAAAAATAGCCTATTTTTTATCTGTATGGTTACCAAAAATTTACTCTTTCAAAAGTTGCCAAAAAAAAATCACTTCTGGGAAACTACACAGGCGAGCCTAGGGCCAAATCTCTTGTCTTGATATTTCCAACTGCTCTGTTTTGCTTCTTCTGTTTCCTTGTCAAAAGTATCCTGTTTAGCCTGTTTGGCTAAGGGCAGCTGGATATTTATTCATTGATCTTTCCCTTTCTTACCATATCTTGAATTCTAATTAGTGTTTTGCAAGTCCTTTTACTTTATTTGCCAAATATAGCTACAACAGACATCATTCTTCCCTGTTTGTGGAGCTGTTCAGAGCCGTGGAAGAGCTGTCATCTCACATTCTGGGACTAACCACACTACCCAGCAATTCTCCATTAGTTGCCTTCATTTTCAGCTTGATTAAATGATTTTTAATTTTTTTTTTTTCTCCTACAAATAACATGCAATTCAAGGTGCCTGGAAAAGTGTAAAATCACTTGATGTTAGAAGAGATTCTGTAAATAGGCTTGGGAGTAGTTCTGTAGGTGTTTGTAGTTAATCAGGCATCAAACATTTGGAGCTTTTGGATGCACTTTTAAAAAGTTTAAAAATGTAAACAGTTTTCTTTCTTCTCCCCAGGAAGTCTTAATGCACTAAAGACATAAGTGAAGAAGTTAAATCACAAGTGAACAATTCAATTACACTTCAGATCGGACTGTGACAGGGATTTTTGGTTCTCAACCAGATGGAACTAGACTCCTTGTGAAGGAGGTATTATTGTTTCTTGTCAGGGAGTCAAAATGAACGTACGAGTTCACAGTAAAAATTACATATTTTTCCTTTTGAAAAATATAATACAACATTTAGGGAGAAGAATTCCTGGTAGTTGGCATCACCAAAAGCTATCGGACACATTAAAAAAAAAAAGGAAAAAAATCCTTCTAGCTATTTCATGTTCTTCTGATCTGACCAGAGAGAAAACAGAAATAAACAGGATATTTTCCTGCATTGTGAGACAAAGTAAAAATCCTCCTTTTTAATTTAGTAAATTCTTGGATTCAGAGTTTATGACTTCTTTGGGCTATGCCTTTCCGGTAGACTGAAGATTCTACATTGAGACAGCTATCATGATGTAAAAATCTGCCAGAGACAAGGTACAGTGGTTTTTGTCTTGATGTACTTAGTTGAGAAAAATCCAGGTGAGGGCACAGGCTATCTGAAGGCAGAAAGCACTTTTTTATCCAATGGAGATGGGATGATTTGTTTAGAAAGCCTCTGCATATTAGGGAGGAGGTGACTACTACAATCAAGTGTATCAAAACTGCCTTCTTATAAGACAAAAATTGCCGTAACCAAACGGGACTTCTTTGTTTCTAATTTAGAGAAGTACTTTGTAAGACCAAGTACTTTTATGTTTTAGTATCAAATCAAGTTGTTTGTTTTATCTGGGGTCCAAATCCCTCTTCCTTTGAGTATACTACCACCAGCTTCAGGAAAAAGATTGAAATCCCCTTCAGTATTTGTCCCTGCATGTTTTAATATGGAGAATTCCACCTGAAATTGCCTTGAAAGGAATTATTCTTGTTGATGTGGAGTTAAAGACTGTGACTTAGCTTTGATGCTGAAAATTCTTGTAACAGAAGTTCTTATAACAGAAGTTCTTATAACAGAATTCTTATAACAGTTCTTATAACAGAAATATTCTTGCTATAAGAAGATACCTTGTTAGCAACAGTAACAGGGTTTCTTAGGATCACTGGAGCTCTTGGTCAACAAACTCGATGGATAACGATGACCACAAAATCAAACTTGTCACTGGAATGTTAACAGTGAGTAAGAAAGTGGGGTTTTAAATCCATTCTTTTCAATAGATGCAAAATGAGCTAAAGATATTTTTTAAGTTACCAGGATAAAAAATGCACAGTCAAGTAAATGACCTCTTGCTAATTGGTCATGCTAAATGTAACATTCTTCCAATTATTTGGGTCGCAGCTAAATACATCTAATTTTCTTGCAAAAATAATACGTTAAAAACTAGTAAAGAAGGCTATTCTTATTTCAGGAATCAGAAAATAAAAGACTGTGGTCTCTACTCCCTGGAGGGGTTCAAACCTATACTTCCTACACCTCCAGAGGTGTAGCTGCTTGGCCATGAGACAGGAGCTTCTGTCTACAGGAGGACTCTGCACCTCCCCTGCTGAGGCTGTTGAACAATTCAGGAAACAATTAAATAAAGGCAGGGATTCAAAATAAGTCATCAAGTAAGGAGGATGGGGGAGGGTGGTTTCATTTTCACTATGCTCTAACACTACTGACGTATTTTAATCTAGTGTCTCTCTGGCTACCGAAGCACTCCTAGAAAATTAGGTAGAGCCTGGGTGTTACTCTGTCCTTCCTCATGTTGACCCTGCCCTACTAGCCACTAGATGACAAATTTGTGTTCATTCTTGATCCCCTTCTCTGGTGCTGTTAGAGATCTGACTCTTTTGCTATACCTCTTCCAGGCACTTTTTTTTTTTTTTTTTTCCTTAATTAAACTGCCTACTTCTGCTGTGGTATTTTGTGTAATACCTGGTCCTGTAGACAGGTGGGAGGTGGGTCCTTACCAGGCTGATTCCCCCCAAGGAATACAGGAGAGGAATTGCCAAATTTGAGGATTCAGGTTGTATTTAGGACTTAGAGGAAACAGTCTTAAGCATGCACAGAAGTAGAAGTTCAGGTGCCTGAGGTACTTCACTGACAAGAAAACATAGTTTTGTATATGCTTCAGCTGCCTCAGCAATCGAACAAGGGAGGCTGGGCTCGCGGATCACGTGCCTGGACTTTGGTATTTGTATTGCACACAAGTCCAACGATGGGCACTTACACCTTTAGTGGAGCTGACCCTCAACCTCTTTGCAATTGTTTACCCATCTGTTAATTGGAAATAATTCCCAGTTTTGTAAACCTCCAGATCCACAACAACATAGACACAAAGTGTTTTTAATAAGCAACTGATATTTTAGGGGCAGTCTATGAAGGTCTTGTCTTCAGGTTTGTGGATAATTCTTGTCCTTTTAACGGCTCATAGATTGCTGCTGAGAACATAAAAACACAGCAGGAAATAGCCAATATGGTTAGAAATTAGAATATAGCTTCAACTACTGAGGTAGAAAATAATATATTTTAAAGCGACAGAAATTTATATCATTCTGATACATATTGCTTGCACTCCTGGGAGCCCCAGAAAACAAATCTATCGAGATCCCGTAACTTCAGGCCCAATAACCATCAGAAAGGCTGCAGCAAAGCTTGAGCCACTGTGGAAGTAGCAGGAGAAAGCTACAAGGACTCAGTAGCAGGGCAAACTTTTTAGCTTTTCTAACTGTGTGCACACACATTACCTGCGCATGCACAGACGCCTGTGGCAGCTCAGTCATAGGCTTGTTTGGGAATTTAACCATTAGCCAGGGTCTATGCATAAACTATGACAGCAATGATATTTAAATCAGCTACAACTATTTTTAAAACTGGTAAATGGTTTATGCAGCATTAAAAATAGGTTTCTTACTTCAGTTGCAGTAACACAGCTTTAAAACTCATAAATCTTACAGCCATTGCATTATCCATTGGAGTCACCTAAAGTTTTGCAATTATGTTAGTCACTGGTTGCAGTGTTGTTAAAAAAAAAAAAAAGGAAAAATTAACCAATCGTGAATTATGAGTGCTTCTCTGGATGACCTGACTTGTTCTTTCATGAGTCTGTTTTGTCCATTTGGAAATACAAAATGCCACAGTGTGATATTTCCCAATGTAGAAAGGTGTTCTATGTTGGGATGGGGAATCAGGATGACATTTCCCCAGAGGGGCTATCCCACTTGAATTTCAGCCACTTTTAGAGGACTTTGGGGCATTAGAATGTATATAATGCACTGAAGAACTGCTGGGGTTTTTTTGTTTCTCAGAATAAAGAATTAATTAAAAGAAGCTAAGACTGAATTCAGCATCAAAGTTGTATGCACCTTGTATGTTCCAACAAATATTCAGATGCCCAGACCTAAAAAACACTATCAACTGTAACAGAGATCCTTGGTGGCTCCCAAGAATGTTACATTGTCATCTGGTGGCTAGGTTCAGAACAAAGATCTGGAATAAAAGTAGTCAGTGTTTATACATTTAAAATCCAAGCTTAATGGTCTGTAAATGAATGAGACTGGTTAAGGAACAAGGGCAAGTTTGAGGGTAGTAGCAAATAGCACATTATTTTTCTTTGTGCTTTCTCCTTTGCCTCACTCATTTTACAATGAAATTTAGCCACCGACTCCCACCACTGTTTTTCTTGGAGAGCAGAGGAGGATGAAGAAACACAGCGATTAAATATAAAAGATGGTTATGCATTGCAATAGGGGCTGGATTCCATGTGTTTTGGTAACAGGAACTATAGGAAAAAATAGATGTGACTCAAGTCTACCTAATCTTTAAATTCTGAAGCATTCTCAATTCCTATAATCTCTGATCCCTTCCCAACCTCTGTAAGTAAGTCACTGTCAGTGGCTGAGCACTTTAAGGGAGCTTGTCATCTTTGCTTGTGGTTGGAATCTGCCTTTGGCTCTAGGCACCACAAACAGGCAGGACTTTCAAGGGACACAATAATTCTGTATTTAAAAAGCAGACTTATTTGAGATAACACCTGGACAGATACTTATTTAAGAGTATTGAAGGTAATAGTATGACTTCAAACCAAACCAAATTTTTAAGTGTATGCATATGTATACATGTGGCAATGGATTCTATATGCTTTGGTTTTTGTTGCTGCTGTCTTTTTAAGGAATATCATATTGCCATCCTATTTGTAACAAGCATGGTGGAAATATAATTCAATCTAATTGTCAACTCCGCTAGCCTGAAACCTTGGATTCAGGTGTCTCAAAATTGGAGATAACGTCCTCTGATTCCCTGAAAGCCTTGATAGCTTCTGACTTGGACAGAGAGGTACCTTAAATCTTACCTATAGCACACTTAGCTAACAAACCAGTGAACACACTCATCTCCCCTATAGATCCTGGGAAACTGTACTTTCCTTGTACATTTTAAATTTTTGTGTGGTCATGGTAGCATCTTCTGAATCTGTGTACCTTCCCCTTCTCCTTCCATAAATCTGAGTCTGCAACATTGACTAAAAAGTTATCTTTATATTCTTTGTCCTAATGATCCAGACATTCCTGACTTGAATGTAAAAAATAAGTACTTGCATAAAAATTAATTCACGGGACAAGTGTTACAGCATTACAAATGAGGTAAGAGTTGGTTTAGTGAGCTTACCAGCAAAAAGGCCAGAAGATGCCAAGTCTGGTTTGGGTTTGTGTTGTTATGGGCTTTTTCCAACAAATTTAGATCTTCAAAAATTAGTTTTTGTACAGCATGAAAATGAAAACAAAGCCCTTTCAACGCTTTCACACAGCTACTGGTTAGAAGCCTGATTTGAGGGCACGGATTCAAGTCTCCTCTTCATCATCAAAAAATACTTGTCTTCATCCCCAACTCCTGACATTTGGAAACAAAGGGGCTTGAGTGTCACTTTGTCCACAGCGAAGCCGAAAACATAACTGACTTGGTAGCCATCTTTCTGCCTGTTTCGTTCTTCAGTTTAACAGATGAAAATACACTTCATCATATTTTGATAAAATAAGCTTCAGATCAGCTTTACTCACAGTCTTGTAAGTGACTCTTGGGATTCTGACATCAGATTCCCAGAACTAGTTCCAAGTTTCCTTGGTTTGCTCATGAGTTGCTGAATAGATTAGCGGCATGGTTTTGTTAGGTGAATGCAAATGTGCCAAGAAAAAGAAGCATATCACTATTTCCCCTCCTAAATAATTCACTAAGCTCTTTTATAGTACTTTCTTCTGTGGGCTGACATCTTTATACTCTTTACTACTCAGTTTATTATAAGACTACATTATCTTTTAAAAAGTGTATGTTAGATACGAGCACCCCCAGAGTAAGTTTTGTGTCACAAATCTAATACTATAATCTGCTCATTTATACAGTGTTTTTTTTAAACTAAGGTTGTAAATATTTCTTTACCAGACAAAACCAATGTTGCATGGCAATACACTTTATTTTGTATAGCTTCTTTTAAGCACATTTTGTCTCAAATATGTTAGAGGTAATTAACACGCATATTTTAAAATAATCTAAGATTTTAGTTTAATGAAAATTCTAAACAACAATAGCAATATACATGCTCCTTAGCTCACGTGCATCATAAATGTAAAAGGGTGATTACACCTGCAAGAGCTGAGCAACTATTTACATTCTTGTAAATCTTGGCTTGGTGGAATGAGCTCTTAGTGAGGGGGATAATTGGTTTTTGTCCATCGATTCCAAAAGATCAGCACTGTGATGAGTCTTTATAAAAAACTACATCTACATGTTTGGACTGGAGCAGTAAGAGGGACATTTTTGCTTGGTTTTTTGTTTTTGATTTAGTTTTGTTTTTTTTTTTTTAATTAATATGGGACTACCAATACCAGTACAGAAAGGCAGCTCTACTATGAAACTGAAATGAGAATAATTAATCTCATTATCATGGTGTAATAGCTGTATTTTATTAAAATTTCACAATAGTGCAGTTGAGTCTTCCTGGTGAAACACTCAAGCTGCCTGATGGACTCTGCAGATGGCTGTTCACCGCCACGCATTTGATTTCTTCCAGCAGACAGTTCCAGTAAGATGCATCACTGTATTGTGCAGTGTAAAGGGGTTTTTTGCCTGCAATTAAAGACAAAAACATCTCTAAATTGTGTAATTTTTTCTTTGCCTGCTCTTTGCATATCTATGACAGCCAGAAGAGCAGCTGCTCAGGCCCTACCAGGGATCTCGCTCCGGTCAGTCTGCAGTGCTGGATTATCACATCCCCATGCAGGGTGTGTAGTGAGCTAAAGCGCTTCAAGAAATCAGATGTGGGATTTCTGATACTATTAAGCAAACAATAATGATTTGCTGCTCCCTTTTTAAGCCCCTCCTTTACTGTTCACACTGCCTTTATTATGTTCTGGTCCTTATTAAGAGCTTAAAAAATTAAACAAATTACCTTCATGTTTGCTTCATTTTTGTGATTAAAATAGATTTTACTGGACCTAGCAAGGACCTAATAAGAATGTTGCTCAGATTACTTTAGAAGTGTTGATAAGACAATTGAGTATCTTAAGAAACACCAGTCTTTTAGGGATGGAAATCTTGCCTCTGACTATCTGGAAGCCTTGTGGCAGCACCAGTGTCTGGCTGTGGGGTGAGCAGGGAGGAATGCCCGTTTCACATACTCTGGGCCAATGGGCATCAGGAGGTTCTGATTTCAGATTCATGCCATAATATATATTTTTTTCTGGTTTCGGAGACAACTTTTGCAGTTCTGCACTCTCAATACCCATGCGAAGACTAAACAAGGGGGGCAGATAAAAAGAGTAAGTTTCAGAAGCAGATAATGCAAGTGAATCTCTCGTGTTAACAGCTGTGTTACTCTCATCCCATTCCAAGCACTGGAAGGGGAAGGAGCTCCGCGATTCACACAAACTTCTCAATTTTGTGTCATGTGTGAGTAAAAACTCCACTGCATTTCATATTATTTAGTTCTCTCTTTCAGAATTTTTTTAAAGAGGAAGTATGATGGAAGACATGATCTTTCAGCCTAGAATGTTATGGAGTTTTGCAATCTACCCATAAATGACATGAGAGTACTGACTGTCCGCATACATAAGTTATTACAAATTACTAAGTGCTGGGATAGAAAAAGCAAACACCATACACAGTCATATTTGTGTCATCCTGTTAACTTTACTCTTATGTAGCTAGGGCCTTTAGTTTCTCTTAGTTTCTTATCTGCTTTTTCTAAGGGGTCACCAAGATTCTACTGTGTCTTTCTATAGGACAGGGAAGGAAACTACATTTTTTTTTTCCATAGATTTGAACTTCAAAGGTGTAAGCTAATGCTCGTTTCTGTAATTCCAATGCCTCATGCACATGGCTTGAAATATTTCAGATGCACTCTGAAAATAAAACAATTTTATGTAATTCTATATTCTCATCTTTCAGAAAGGGAGAACTCATTTTCTGGAATATAAAGTTCTTCAGTCTCCTAGGGGCAAAAAGGCAATTTAAGCTTCCCGGAGCAACTTCTAAGAGCAGTGATAGCTACCAGTGTTATTAGAGTTTCATAGTTTTTCAGAAGATCATCAACTGTAATCTTCATATCCTGGATTTAGATACAGAGGATGTTGACACAACATTACTAACACAGACAAATGTCTCCATCTTCACTTATATCCCAGGGACACATAATTTAAGAATGTTATAATGCATAAATGCTGCTGTTACTAAGACAAAGAACAGCGGGGGAGATGAATTTCCACACAACAAGTACCATTGATAAGGAAGAAAGATGTGCAAGTGTTCAGGAAAGTTGTGGACATGGAATGATTAAAACTAACAGAAAAATATTCCAGTGAATAGAGTCAGAAAGCAGTTCTTTAATTTTTAAATTTGCACAGCAATAACCAAGACAAATGGGCCTCTGAAATATTTTGGAAAATGTCACTTTGCAAACCTTGTGGATTGCTTAAATGTTTATTAAAATGAACCAAAAGCCAGAATTCTCTGGGTAAAATAAATACTTTGTCTTTGCTAAGTAACAATATTTGTGAACAAAACATAAAACTATAATTTTCATGTGTCAAACATAGTAACATTTAAGATTAAATGTTGGAGTCAGACCGGGCATTTTTTTACATCTTCCTATTTACAAGCTGCTCATTAAGACCATTTACCTCACGTTAGCTATTAAAATGACTAACATTTTTTAAGTTTGCTCCATGACTAAAATAAAAACAACAGAAATGTTCTTTTACCATAACTTAACAAAAAGCAGAACCATATTTTTGTTATCTAGGAGAACATACTGTTATAAATACAGCTGTTTTTCATCTACAATTATATAAATAATAAACATGCTGCCATTCACAAGGATTTTAATAGATGATTATATATAAGCAATATTACGGTCTAGCAGAGGATGGCATGAGTTTTCATCATTCATTTTTACAGTACTTATTCAGGACCCTTGTCTTCATCTGAAAAATGTGGAACAGACTTCTTTGCTACAACATTATCCAGTCGCTGTCCTTGCAGATATGGGTTCACACTCTGAAAAAGTTAAAAATTATTTATGTGTATTAGAAAAAGGGAAACATATAAAAGGTAACTAGGATTAGTGGATACATTTATGTATTTGTTACCTGTCAAATACTTGCAGACTGAAGAAAAAAAAATAAATTGCTCCCAGGGAGTAAATCTAGAAGTCGATCAATGTTTTGTTTTCTAACATTTTTTGGGTGCAAGAATTTAATCCAATCCACTCAAAAGAATACAAGTGAAGGAGGACTATCAAGAATATAGGACAGTCTGAATTAAACACTGCCTTTTTGCTCCGCTCCTCCTTTCCTCAGAGAAGCAGAGGCAGATCTAACTCCCTAATTCTTGAGGCAGGACAGAACTTGTTAAACAAGTACAGGTAAAGCTCTAGCTTAAATCACTAGCCTCTGGTGGACCTTATGCTGGGAGACAAGTTAGATACCACAATACCATTTTTGACCGTTCTTCAGCCCATCTCCCCTTCAGGAAACCCCTCCTCGCTTCCTCTGGATGCTGCGATGAAGAACGGGTGGCCCAGAGCAGAGTCAAGCAAGGTTTGGCCATAGGAAATGGCTCTCCTGCTGCTGCCAGAACAAGGGAACACTGGAAAGATCATCCCCAGAGAGGGCTTAACTTCACCTTGTGCCATGCAAGCAGCACAGTGCGAGACTGAAGATGAACAGATCCTGTCTAAAACTGTTTGGAGATCATAGTACGGTAGAACGTCTATGCTTGAATTTTATCTATACCAATGGAGTAAAGTGTATTTACTGTATTTGCAAGTATTGAGCAGTTTAGTGGAGCTTCGGAATTAGATTAAATATTATTTACACGCACTTTCTGGCCTGTTACAGTGTCAATGTAAACAAAATTCGAGTATATACTTTCTCCTTCACAGATACAGACAAAATTTCTAGTGTACTGGCTTTTGATGCCAATAAAAATTGTTTGCCTAAGGACAAACTTTGGAGGAATGCAAATTTTCCAGTAACTCCTGATTCTTGTCAGGCTGGCTGTATCATAGAAATTACTTTTCTGGAGATATTTCTTTGCTTCTTTCACCAAAATATAGAAGTTCAAAACGATGCAAAAAAAAAAAAAAAAAAAAAAAAAAAAAAAGCACTTTTAAAATAAGCATGCAATATTTATTTTAAAATATTTTAAGTATTTGTCAAATCTCAGTAAAAGATTTGGGGTTTGTCTGTCTTTGAGTTTAAGCCCTTGGGTTTCTCCAGATTTGTAGATGCTATCATTAATACTTAGTCATAGCACATAACACCCCTTTTGCTTTCTTCTATTATTTTTTGAGTGCTTTGCCTGCTGCAAGTTAAAACACAAAAATATTAAGAATCAGAAATGAATGTGGAAGAATCTTTGGAAGTAAAACTAACACTAATTTGGTGCTTTAAATTGTTAAAAATAAGACACATGTAAATGATTTGTTTGTGTTTGTTGAAAGAAGTTCTGTTTAATGTTAATTTAGTGAAATTCAGCTGTTGCATAAACTTCTAGGAATTATTTGAAGATTCCTAGCAAGATTAATTAGTCTTATTTTTGGAACGGTACTTGCTTGCTACTTTTAATAAAGTAGAAGAAAATGAGAATACATAAAAATTTGAATCCTTCTCAGCCGACAAAAGAAAACATAAAATATAATGCAAAATTTTTGGCTGATTCGACTAAAAAAATGTTTAATCCTATACAGCTGTGTAGAATTCAAAGCAATGTGGTTCCCAAGTACCTTTGTGCACAGCTTCAAGCCCACAGCAGTGTGACTCAGTGATTACAGCAGCACTCCTGTCATGTCCGGGATATTAGATTCTGGACAGGGCTATGCTCACACATAGAAATTTTAAAAAGGGGGAGAACTGGTAGTTAAATTAGAGGTAACTGGAGACTTCCTTGTCTTGCACTGCAAGGGCTGCCAAAAAATAAAAACAGTAGCAAATGGTAAAATACATACTTTTGCTATATATACAGATTATGTGTATGTATGCTTGTATGTGTGTTTATATACATACATATAAATATACGGATATACACACAGAATATGTAGTATTGTAGACTCTAGTAATGCCTCTGGGACTGTTGCACTACAGCTTCATATAGACACAACGCAACTACTCTCCACAGACAACCCAACTCTCCAAATACAATTTGCTTTAAGCTAAAATTGGGACATTCTAACCCAAAAGACCAATCTGTTGGCAAAAGTTGTCCTCTCTAAACTCTCTGTCTGTGCAGAAGGGCATGGAGGAACGGCAGGGACTGCAGAAGGCAGGAGGGGAATCCTGTGGGCTTTTTGGTTTCTGGAAAAACACACTCTGCTGCTGACAGCTCGAGGTTACCCTTCTGCTGATAAAGTGAAAATTCTGAATTGTTCATTAAAGCATTAGTAAAACAGTATTACTCACAAAACAATAAAATACTATAAAAGATAATGAATTTACCATTAAAGTGACATGCCTGTGCTAAGAAAAGAAATCTGCTGCTTCAAACTGAAGCTTCACATCCAAAATTCTGGGTTACCCCTGGCCATGTGGCTGTCATGTCTCTCCAGCTATTATTCCTTTTGTATCTGATGATGTCAGTCAGCACACAGACAGAAAAATTATTTATTTTTTTCTCATGTATATCTTGCACTAATCCTTCTTTAATAGGCTATTTTAGCTATTAATAAATAATCCACATAACAATTTCCAGAGTAAATTCTACTTACTTTAGGGTTGAAATCAGGTAACTACCCTTTTTTCCACTAACAAATTTAAAAATCAAATGTAAGCAGAAGGCAGATACTAAGCTCAAGATTGATGATTAACTTATGGTTGAACAGTGTTTATTACCAGTGATGTGTGAACTGGTAAGAAATCAATTAATCTCCCTTTCTAGCAAAGACTTTAGGTTTGAGAGTTAAATAAATAATTAAATAAATCATCCTCACACGCTTCAGTTATTTTAAACCAAATTTACTTCATTTACAATATAAATTGTGCTGTCATATTTTGAAAAGCTACTTTCTGGCAGAGAGGTAGACTTATTTCTTGTGAAAAAAAAACAAACCAAAAAACAAACACACACATCTATATATACGAGCAGTAAGGCTAAAGACTTTGACTCTGACTGAAAGTGATTTTTTTTTTTATTTGTAAAAGCAGGGCTGACACTCCAAAAAAGAGAGATGATAGTGAGATAGGGTGTGCAGTGGTTCTCTGTGATATGTGGATTGCTTTCCTCCTTGTTTCAGGGGCAGAAAGATGAGAACCTATTTGTCTTTGTCTTCCAAGCAAGTGGGACACAGAGATAGGAGTTCAATCTGAGTTAAATCTAAGTATGTAAGTGGATCAAATTACACCAGCTAAAAACCCAGTTGTACTGTCATTGACACCCAAAAACATACTCACATGTACAGATAGTGGTAATTTATTTTACCAATATTTTTAGTAGGAAGCTTTTAAATGCTGTTTTAAAGACACAAATAATTTTAAATGGCTTTATGCAAATAGGATCAATTTAAAAACACAGATAATATAAAGTTTTAAAATTAACGCTCTGTATTGAAGTGCATCTTCTGAAAGCAACAGGCTATTTAGAGAAATACATCTGGTACTTGGTGGGCAGCCCTGAAGCCTGCTGTAGTAGTTTATCACAGAGATTCCCTGACTTCATGCATTATATAAGGTATAATGCAGATGCATTAGACTAATTCTTCATTTCAACAGAATAATTTAAATTCTTATTAGTTCTCTAGATGATACAGGGGCTATAAAGTATTCTGATAATTACCCTCTTTCTTCTTTTTGGACCACCATTAATCTTCTCAAAGAGTAAATTCTTGCTCTAGAAGGGGAAAAAAATGCAGCCATCAATTTCATGACACTTTGTTTAAAATACTATTTTTGCTGTTAAATATTAGCAAGTTTAGAGGGGGTGTGCAGTTTTATGGGAAAGATAAACCACAAATAAATATGTTCCTGCTAACGTTTTCAGTTCTTCAGGAGCAGTCACACTCTTATCAACAATTAAAAACCCAGTAATTTTCCACTATGTTACATTATATTACCATCTGTGTTCAGCCAATAAGTGCTTTGAGTACATGCTAGTATAATGATATAGACTGGATGCTCTCCATCATGTGACAAATACATATATATAAAAAAAAAAAAAAAAAAAAAAAAGAAAAATAAGAGTGAAAGGGAGAAGAAACTGGAATCCTGCCTCTGTTATTTCTTTCTATACATCTGAGGTGACACAAGAAGAGAAGCAAAAAATATTTGCTTCGCAAGGGATTTTCTAATTCTTTTTAAAAACTGCAATCAGCATCATTCCTACTGTTTTGTTGTCTTTGCTTATTCCCTTCCAGATATCAACACTTCCCAGTGCAAAGTTCTGCTGAAAGGAGTTCAGCGCCAACTCTTCCTTTGTTTAAGTAGTGCCCTCAATAAAGTTTCTTAAAACCATTTGGTCTATAACATTTTTAATGGCAAACCTTTTAAAAACTGCCAAAAACATCTTGGCAGAAGAGAAAGTTATGATGATGAGAAAAGAAAAAAAAAAAAACAAAACACAAAAAACCCCCCTCTGACCATAGTTTACATAAGTGCATCCACATATTGTTGTATTTCATACAAGTAGTGAATTCTAATAAAGTCTGGAATAACACACACATGCTCAACACATTTTGTTTCAATTGTGTATTATGAAGAAAAACAAAACCAAACCCTAACCTGAAAATGGAAGGAGAGAAGAACTACATGTATAAAAGCAGAACACTGTATAAACAAGGCCATTAATTCTGCTATAAACAACTGACCTAACATTGATTATATAAATAGAAAGTGTAATTCTAGCGCGAGACAAATTCACCAAACACTTCTACCCTCTCTGCAGCCTTGATATGAGAAAAAACAAACATTTTCAAGTGTTACAATGAAATCTGCCAAAATTGTCTGTTTTGTACTTCTCGTGTTCATTAAACCCCAAATTCACAAGGACTATCTCTTGCCCAACCTCAGTTATTTTGTCTGAGCTGTGCCAAAAGGGAACAGAGATGAAGTTGGCCAAGGGAGACATTCTTGGCTAGTCATTTATGCAAACTCACTTTGGGAAAACTTAAATTTAACGTTTTAAAGAAACCCACGGATGCGTAAATTATTCTTTTTAGGAAACAAAGCACCGCCGAAGCCTCTCTTTGTAAACTGTTTGACCTTATACTTTTCACAAGAGGAAAAATAGTGTTTCTGAAATAAAAAGAATTTCATTACTATTGGAGCTAACATTTCTGTCACTCAGGAAAATTCCTTACAACTGAACTGTTCCTGCTCAGGAAGGTCGCATTTTGTTTAGTCTGTTTGAGAATGTTTTAAGACCATAACTACTATTTGAGCATTATGTGGAGTCCAAAGCAAATGAGGTTATGGAGCATAAGCTGAAAGCGTGCTTGTACACTCTCAATCCTGAATATACATTCCACTGTGTAAAGGCTTGAGCTTATCACCCACCAAAATTTTCCCGTGAAGTGCTGACCATCCTCATCTGTCACCTAGGAGTTGCTAGAAATGAAGGCACAGAGTCTCTCCAGTTAAAGATACACCTCATATGGAGACACACTGCACACGAATTGCTACTTTCCCTTCACTCCTAGAACTTCCTTTGCAGCATCCTGGCTATTTGGGATAGCGTACTACTGGTTGGGACTTGAGTGGGAGAAACTCAGAAGTTAAAATGATTACAACCAGCTAACTAATGCCAGAGAGATTTATCCTTAGATCTTTCAGACTTCACTGAAACTTCTTGAAGTCAGTAATAATCCACAGCTCTGTAATCTGGACCTGAATAATTATTAAGAAAAATTGAAAAGGAAAATTGCATTGCAAGGTTGTACTCTTTCAGAGGGGCTTTTTTTCAGTCAATTTAGTCTTATCAGGAATATCAAGCATGAAAATTTCTATTACACCAAGCATACTGCACTAAATTAAACAATCTGTACTGTCTGAAGTTGAAGAGGGGGACCAGACCTACCATAACCTTTCCTAATAATGCCCACTGCCATCCAGATATTTAACAACATCAGTTAGTAAAGAAAGATGCACTTAATGTTGCTCACTATAACTGGAGTTGGAATAAAATAAAATCTGAGTGACCAGTTTCAGGTTTCCATTAAATTAGGAAGTCATAGATGGTAACTTCTTTAACAAGCAGTTTAACTTTGATGAATATTTTTATCCCTCCTTCCCATTTGCCTTTCTTTGTACTGTATGTACAGCTCCACTGTAGCTGACAAGTAAAACTGGCATTATTCCTACCCTTAGAGTGAAACGTTATCCATTGCTTCAGTAAAAATAAGTGCTGCTGGAAAACATAGTTACTTTTAATTTTCTATTTGTACTGATACTGGTGTCAGAAAACACAGCTGAACTTCCCTCCTCTTTTTTAGTTCTACATGTGGTAGTGGTTAACACTTTGTGTTTCAATAAATAACAACTTACATATAAGTGGTTTTTAGTTTTGTACTGTAAATTGTATATTGTAAACTATCATCATGCAAGTCTTTCTGGATGCCAACAACACTTCTCCAGACCATCTAAAGAGTCAAGTTGCAAGATTCAGGAAAAAAGTCAAACTCAAATGCAAAGTACCTGTCTCCTTCAAGGAAAGGTCTGAACTGAGGGGATAAAAAGGCCCCAGAAATCTTAGAAACTGTAGTTGCACATTACGGTAGAAACCTCCAAAAGTCTCTCATCTTACTATTCCCACTGTCCCCTCTATGTTTTCCACATATGAGGAGAAAAAAACAGTCTTTGCGGCTGGGGTGGAGAGTATAAGCTGTGTATCTCACCCTATAAACAGGGTCTGTTCCTGAGACTTCCCATAGGAATTCCATGTAGATATATGGAGACTTGTCCCAAAGACAGGAAAACTCTTCCTCTTTCTTTCCTCTTTTAGCCTGGTATACATTTATCATGATTTATGTATTTGTATCTTCAAATGCATTAGCAGTATTCAGACAGAATATTTAGCATCTACACAGAAACATACGCTTTGCTGTATAAGACAGTTTCTAGACTTTTTTCGCCCTTATAAAGTGTGTCTATTATCCACAGGGTATTGCAAAGGTCCCACAGCTTTGCAAGCATAAGAGTCTGTCACCAGAACAAACCAACCAACCAACCTGTTTCTTTGCCATTATTCATGAACAAGCAGGTCTTTTTTTTTCTTTTTTTCTGACCTGCTAATGTAATTTGGGCTTTACTGTGGTTACGCTAAGGAATGCGTGCTGGCTCCTCGAAAGGACAAAGCAGTGGGAACTATAAGACTGCCTCAACCGCTCCGTGGCAGGAAAAGGCAGGGGAGAAGCTCCCCGGGGAGCTACGAGCACACGCCAGCTCGCGTGGCTCCGGGAGACACGCTGGCTCCGAGGGCTCCCGATGGTGGTGACAGCCTAGTGTCCTCACAGCACACAGGAGTTCGTGGAAATGCCATCTGTAAATACACAACCAGTACAGCCCCTGGGGCGTCTGGTCCTAGGCTCTTCCACGGCAGAAGCAGGAATGGGCTGCTGGGGGGCAGAGGGGATTTTGGTGGCTGGGGGCAGTGGGAGGATGAGGATGCACACGGTTATCCGCCCGGCAGCCCACAGTCAGACGTGTTGGTCATTTACAACCTAATCCAGATGACAGTAAGTGACTTAAAAGATCTGATCTACTTTATCTCTCCTTTATAACGTCTCAAACAGCTAACTTTTAGAGTACCTTTCTGCTGTTATTATTCCAGAGAGATAAAAATAACAAAATCAACCATAAAACCAGATATCGTTGTATTTATCTTTTTAATGTGTAGTAATATACAACGAGGAGGCAATTGGGGCAATTCTCCTGGACCTCAGCAGAGCATTTGCTCATGCATGTTACCAGCTGTTTCATCTCTAATTAAAAAGATCTGGAGTTGGCTATGCTGCAGCTAGATATGATTACTGTTTAGTACCTAACAGTCTGTTTTAATCTATGCATGAGCAGTTTTTTCCCCTGAATTAGTACTGATGGATGGAGAAGTGCAAAAAGGCCAGTATTGACTAATGATTACCTACCATTTGTTAAGTATATATTTTGCTGATGACAACACAGTATGTACACTTGATTCTGAAATATTGCTATATGCCAAAGATTTACAGAAGTGCTTTCACAGTCTTCAAAATGGTATTATGAAAGTAAATTACTTATGAATAACAAGCAAACTAACAGCATTATCTGGCATAAATAAGAAAGTTCACCATCTGCTGTTTTTAAAATTAAAACCTTTGATGGTAATTACTTAGAATGCAGTAAGTTTCCAAAATTTGGATTTTTGGCATGATTCTCTCTAGAAATTTAGCATTCACATAAGTAATTAAGACTATAAATCTTACACTGGTTTGATTATGAACGATGAATCATTGTCTCACAATTACAGCAGGAGAAGAGGCGGCCAAACATGTCCATTTATCAATATATGCTTACAGAGCACTAGTTAAGGGCAATCTTAATTAAAGTGTTATAACAATATAAAGTGAGATTTTATTATTTACTCTAGAAGCATAAATTATGATCATTGTTATTGTTTTCCTGGCGCCTGGAGATGGATTTGGGATTGGACATTTAACTGATGTAATCTAAGATTAAGCGGCAGAGCTCTCTTTGGAGCCTCTAGCCTGCAGAAATAGCCTTGCTGGAGTTTAGTCCTTGTACACTCAGAGCAATAGTTTTGCCCTTAGTGCAGCTTGCTGTATTTATTATATGCAACGTGTAAAATAAGTTTTCATTATAATACAGTAAGCAACCTAAACAGAAGAAGCAGCAACACCAAGTCCTCCAAAAATCCTTAAACCAGAGAGGATTCCTTAGAACAAATTGTCTGGACCTAGATTTTTTGAAGGTGGTTAGGCACTGCTGCACTCCATTATATTTTTTTTTTTTTTTAATTTAAGTAGCTGAACACTGAATAGTCACTGAACCTGGATAATCTTTCAAATTAGGACCCTGTTATGTTTTTTTATGTTATGCTAATTTTGGTGACAAGTTCATTGTAGTTTGAAATTTGTTTTGTTGCACTTATCAAGCACATACATAGTTGACATGCTTTGGGACAGTTAATAAGACAAAGAATTCTACTCTATTTTTATGGGCTTTTGATCAATCACAGGTATTACTTCTATATTTTTAAGGGCAAATTCACCTTTTTGAGAAGTTTCCCTTAGGGTGATAACTTCTCCAGCAATAAGCACAATATTCTTTGTGGTTTCATAGTATAACCCACACAGCAGACAATACCCAGATTCACAGGCAACAAAAATAGGCAAGCAGCATCTACTCACCCACTTGCTCATGTTGGGATAGTCGTGCTCTGGATCAAAAAGGTGTTGGTGCAGCTGGTATTCCCTGCTGAACTCTGCTGTGTCTGGGGTGTTTTCTAGACACCCATCATCAACTGCAAAAGTATGGTAGAAAGCACTGAGGGCTTAGTAGCTTTGAAACAATATGTGCCACAATAAACAGCAAACTTCTTAAATAAAATTACGTAATTAAAGAAAACCCCCAATATTTAAAGAACTGGACGAGTGGAAAATATCAGGTATTTTTTTTTCTTTTGAAAGAAGTTTGTCAGGATATAGTTAAGTATTTTTTTAAAAAAACACAATGAAACCTCAAAACTAAACAAAATTATTTTCCAAGCTCTCCCCCTCCTTTTTTCTTTTTTTTTTTTTTTTTTCATTTTGAATTAGTGATTGAGCTTGATTTTACATAAAACTGCATGTTACTCATTTTTAAATGCTCACAGGAAGTTGTAGAAATTGAAGCTCATGGTAAAAAAGTTGTGAGCAAGGAGCATTTCCTTCACTGAGCAGCAATTCATGGAACTCCATTTCTGGTTTGCTACTTTGTTCAAAATGGCTGAAAATCATTTATGCATCATAAGCTCTCGTAAAAATGCAATGTGGCAGAAGTTTTATACTGAAGACATTTCTGCATATTGGTAACTAAACTGATGGGTCCAGAAAGATGGTTTTGCAGACAGTGTCACATCAAGGATAATACTATTTTAAAAATTAGCTTATGGACTTTTAACCAAAATAAGTCATCTTTAGATTAAACAAAGCTTCAGCAACTTGAGGCCAGTGTAGCTCTTTGGATAAAGTCTGTTCCTGGACCTTCCTCTGCTTTGTCAGTGTGGGGAGCTTGCAGCCTAAGCTCCTCTCAGACATACCCAATGAGATCCCACCACCCAGGGCATGATGCTGGGCATCCAGGCAGCTACATCTGCCAGAACACAAGCGCTCCAGAGGACATAGCTGTGGACTGTCCCTTCTGTCCTTGTGTGATCACCATGTAAAAAGATTTGCAGGTGGATTATTTTTTTTCCTTAGATGTGGGAAACAGTAAAGACATGACTTAAAAATTAGTTGATTCGATGACCTGAGAAGGTTATTGCAAGTCCAGCAGATCCTGCTTTCTATCTTTTCTTCTTAAAATGAGGAAAAAATTAAAGTTGCATACAGGGGAAAACTTACCACACTGGCTAAACAACTCGGAAACCGTTAAAGTTAACTACAAGCACTTCAAAATTATTTCAGTCTCAGCATGGACAGGGTCACCTCTAGAGAGAAGCAGCTGACAACAGAAATGTGGCAGACTTTCTCAGAGCCTCTATGTCTTTTGGTAGAAAACACAAAAGGTAGCTAGACATATGTGTGCCCTCTGCAACTACTAATCCAACAGTCTTCAAGCTCAAGTGCTACAGGCTTATGTATTCCCGCTGTGGAATGTGCATATGTAGACAGTGACTGGAAAAATTGTTTTCCATTAAGCAAATCCACAGACCTGATTGAGGAAGGCCTCTGGTAATTTGTATGCATAATACAGTTACCACTTGAATTTCCATTTAAGGCTCTGAAAAACATTTTACTCTAATCCTAGCAGATACTATCTTCACTACAACAGAGCCATTTATCTGAGCGGGCAGCACTTTCCTAAGAATTCCCACTGTGCTCAGATCTGACTGTATGAGCTTAACTAACAACTTTTATTTCACCTAAGATAGAAAAATTGAAGGGATTTTCAAAGGCATTTCTCTGGATGCCAGGTTTTTAATTTATTTATCTAATCACTAACAGAAATCTAATGGGAAAGCACAGAAGATAGAAAGTCTGTGTGTGTGCTGGTGTATGAGAAAACCTAAACCCATCATTTGCAACCTGTCAGACAACAGCTATACTGAATAAAATGGAAGATTAGATATTGTTTCAGAAGAGATGCAGGTATCATCACCAAATGGGCTGTAATAGAAAACAGTAAGAGAGGACTACTCAAAATTTTGTCATATTTTTGAATGAAATGTAAAAACACTGCAAAACTTTTCATGACAAATATTTATTTTTTGATCAATTCTAAGCTAGTTAGAACATTTTTTAATAAGAACACAGACAACAGTTTTGCATTATCCAAATAACATAAAAGACTAAACAGAAAAGATTTTGAAAGGATCTCTTAGCTCACAAATGAAAAATGAGAGAAAAAGAGTGCTCATTCCCAGATCCAACTCCCAAGGCAGCCAATGGGTGTTTTACTACTACTTTCAGTACTGGAAGTCATTCCTTGGCTCAGATGACAGGAAAAAAGATCAATTCCCTTCGGACACGTCTGTATCACGCAGACGCAGTGGTGCTTCAGCGATGCCCCGGCACTGGCCACCCGGCTGGCTCGGTGCCGGCGCAGCAGCAGGCCGGGGGACGTGGCGGGGGCCGGGGGCACCCTGCGGCCGCACGGCTCCTCGGCCAGAGCGGGCCTGCCTGCAGCGTGCCGGGTGTGTCCACGCAGCTCTCCGTTTCTTGGCACGGATGCACCCGCGGTGAGCTATAAAGCCACGTGGATTGGAGCCAAGGTATCTTAAATATTGACTCATGATCTGGGTTGGAGATCAGGGCAGACAATTTCATTCCTCTTGGCACGATGAAAGTCTCTAACATAAGGGTAAATCTCATCCGTACAGAACAATTTTTTTCAGGGGCCAGCCTAAAAATGAACTCCCTCAGGAACAAGACACTATCATAAATTTCACTACCTACTCTGGGGTCAAGATGATTTCTTCCATCCAACCTTCTCTAGCAGTCATACAGCAATACAGAAGGTGCACATATTAAAAAAATCTCATCTAAAACACCTGATTGATCAACAGTTCTGCTCCTGGGATAGAGAATGAAAGAAAACATCCATTGCTGATCAAGTGTTGTACTGCCTAGTACAGTGCTGAAAGACGTACAGTGAAGACAGAGGGTCGAAGGCTAGAGCAGAATTACCTGTTTTTCCAACAGGGCAGGGATTTGGAGGATCAGGATATCCTTGATCTTCACTGAAATCCTTTGGCACATTATCTCCTGTCAGCTCAGCCACGATGTTCGGGATGTTGCCATAAGGACCCAAGTGCTGGAGACCCTCATGCGCACCACCTAGCAAAGACAATTTACACATACGGTCTTTTAACAAGATTAAAAGTGTAAGTGCCTTAGTTGTTTCAAGTAATCCAGACTTAGATTATATATATATATATAATTGTTATAGAGACAGATCCAAGTTTAGATTTCAAATGTCTCTTTTAGAAACGTAACCCTGTGACCTAAATCAGATAACTCGGGTAATGAAAAATGAAACTAGGAAAGAAAATCAGACACTTATTATTAATCTGAGGGTTGTTTTTTTCCGTAACTATTATAAGTTATAGGTAAGAAAATGCAAAGAAAAAGAAACACGACAGTAATGGAACTTAATACATTTACTGCACAATCATCTTCAGTCACTGTTCACTGTAGCAAGTAATAATTGAAGAAGATATGGCAAGACAGCATCATGACAAGAAGATAATGACGCTGTAGAAAGAAATAATACTATTTGCTCAGCCTAGAAATAAATTCATAAATTAACTCATGTGAGGTGACCCAAGATATTACAGCAAATTTGGTTGTATACAGCTAGGAAAATGATTTTTAAATCAAACCAGTTCTTAAACGCAAATTTCAGTTTCCTGCAGTAATTGTGAAAAGTGATTAAGAGTCCATATTGTTGATGGGAATACCTGTGCATGTGCACCTACACAGTAGTCTTTAGGGTATGAAACATCACTTTCAGTGTCTTTTACACCTTTACTTAATACATCAGTTCTAGTTGCAGGCTTTTATATTTGCCCTGTGAGACTTGGAACACCATCACTGCAGGGTTGTAACAACAGCGTGCTGCAGGTTTTATAACTCAGTGGCAGAGGACATGATGATGGGGTCCCTGTTCTTTGGCAAATACACACAGAAGTGGTGTGCTACAGCCTTCTTCCATGCACCTCAGCTTGGCCGCCTTGCCTTTGACAGGTGGGGCCTTCCACTAAAGGTTTGGGAACCAAACTCAGGCCATTCTCTCTATATGCCTCTCTACAAACATTTATCTGCTCCAGATCTTTGCTGCATACATTACTGGCCAAATGCATCTACAGGCTAAAGCCCAGCTGCCTGTGTAGTTTTTCAAGTACTATTGTACAATATTCTTCCGAATTTCAGGCAAATAAAAACTGAGTTTAAATCACGCTCTTTTTCCCTGCCACAAGACAGCCAACACACACACTGCAGCAACAGCTAATGTAGTTATTGAGTACTGAAATGGTTTTGTGGCAGCAGAGCAAAGGTTTTTTTTTAAAAAAAAACTCTATAAAACGAGGGACAACAACATACAATCAACATATAAATTCCACCAACAATGAATGAGAAGAAAAGGAAATTGAATGATTGGAAAAATGTGAGTTTAATAGTGAACACAGACATGACTCTTTGGGTAAACACCACAATCACCATTTTATCACCAAATAGTCTTATTTTCAATTTCTAAAATTTTCATAGATCTGTAAGATTGGAATAAAGCTTCTGAACATGAAATCTACTCCAGAAGAATCATTCAAGTACTCCTGTCCCAATTTACAAAAGAAATACTACCAGCTTGAATCATCTTTTTTATAGCTAGGCATTGTAAGTTAACAAAATAATTTTCAAAAATTACTAACAGAAGGCAGTCTTGACAAATTTTGTATTCATTTCAATGTTTAGAAGTGGTAGTTGAGTCAAATTGTCTATATTTTGCAAATAATCAGTTGGAAGCTGGTATTATAGTACCAAAAGCAAGTTAGTCTATAAGCATATATATTTCAATTTTATTTGCATGATGGACTAAAATCTAATCAGTGTGCTAATTTTCCCCCTCAAGTACAAGCTTCTTATTCTGTAATACAGTAAAGTTTTACAGATATGTAAGAAACATAAAAGTAGCCCTATAAAAAATTTGCATCTGTGCTATATGAGGTTTTCCCTTGTAGCTGACCATGAGATCTGGTACTAAAACCAGAATAGCGTTACAGACACTATGAACGTTATGATACAGTTATAGTCCATAGTCAACATAAAGATGATGCTTGTAAGAACTGCACAGATTCACAATAATGCTATGGTGATGAGGTTAAAAAAATGTATAACATACGTTTAAACTAATGTCATTTAATCTAATGTCTAATGTATAGCATAAAACATTTCTTTTGTACTGAGCTTCTTCACATGAAGATTGATTGCACATATGTACTTAAAAGCATCAGGTTATGATTCTGCTGTAAACTACAGAACCACATAATCAATACGTGTTTGAACATCATGTATACAATGCGGTTCACTATGGGACAATCCATCAGATAGAAGCATATCTACGCTTACATGTGGTGCAGACCTCTTGGCACCAAAGCTCCATCCATAAAGAAAACAGAGGTACTTAGCAGGCTCCAGTGTGCTATATATACATGTAAGTTTAAACCGACTGCCAAGAACTCCCTTGACTGAATACAAAACAATATTTTTATATTAATATGAAGGATTGTTTCCTTTAGGTATAAATGTCCAGGATGGTTTAAGGGGTTTTCCAAAAGAGCTGGAGACAATAGCACCTGCTCTGGTGCCGTAATTTAGCACTCGAGTGATTTAATAGCATTATCAAATTTCATTCCTTATAAACTCTGATAAATAGTGCACTGTAATAATAAAAATTAAATGCTATGAATGTACCAAATAGAGGTATTATGTAATTCACAAACTGCATTAGTTTTGATATTGTAATGTCACTGATCTGGAGAAACATATTAGGATTAAATACACAGCAGCTACCGAGTCAAAATATTGTGATACAAACATATACAGTCAGCTACAAAAATAGCACAAGAGAGGTCTCTTGAACCTTGAGGCAGAGACTGAAAGAAAAAGATGAGACTACTAAATATCAAGGAACTTTTCATAATTTCAATAAAAAGAGAAGCATGAGAGACATCACTGTTAAATTCTTTGAAATTGGTCTAGCAAAAATCCAGAAGAACAGTACAGAGAACATTCTTGTACTGAGAAAGAATGGGCTATATAGGTCTATGTTTTTCCCATCTCTCCTTACTTCTTGTATGAACTGGCTTTTGTGTGCCACACATTAGCAAAAACACCCCTCCAAAATAATCAGCTGCCTTTCGGGTCCAGGATTTCTGTCTGAGCATGTAGTTATTTTACATCCCTAATGGATAAACTATAAGTATTAGGTCTTTTGGACTGAGGTCAGTATTTTCATAAGTAAGTTTTGGATTTAATTTAAAATACATGCATATATGTAACCATCTTCTGGCACTGGTCTTGACCTGTTGCAGGGTGGAAAACAAAAATAGAACAATGCCCCTCCCCTTTCCTGTAATTCTGAAAAAGTGTTTAATCATCTCACCAACTGCTGGTACCCTCTCAATTAGAGATACTTGGAATGATTAAAAATTTAAAGTGCACACATTTTAGCTCATTTTTTTGTAGGAGCAATACTATGTCTATGGGTGAGAGGACAACACAACCACTCCATTCTTGGAGAAAAACAAAACAAAACAAACAAAAAAACACACAACAAAAAAACAATAGGAAAAGCAAACACAGAGCAACTAGTTTCCTGTCAGTATTGAATATTCCCCCAATCAAACACATCCAGTGGAAATGCTGTCAGTTCACTGAAGTTCTAGTTGCTGCTACCCATCTATTGGTAGCATAAAGCACAACTGAAACAACTCTGCTCTCAGAGGCAATCCTCCATATCAAATAGAAATAGGCAATGCTGCCCCGCAGAAAAGTAATTTTAAGAAAGTCAGTGAGAATGGATTTTCAAAAGTATAAAACAATTGCAGAACATTTAAAAACACATAATGGGAAAAATTTGCCTTTCAGTCTGACTGGATCACTTGCCCACATCATGGTGTAGATAGGATTACCACACCTCCAAATTCAGAAGAGAGGTGGTTTAGCCAATCTTAGCAAGGAGATACAAAACAGAAGAGATCATGAGTATCTGTTGTGAGTAAATAAATCCCAGATCCCAAATGAACGCCCTTTACTTAGAGAGTCATGTTAGATGTCCTAGTTTTAATATTTTTCCTCTTAAACGTCATGAAGGAGATTCTTAAAGTGTCCAAGCCCTTTCCAGATGCACAGAGAAGTACTCCCCCTGAGTAAGGATTGCACCTCTTATGATCTTGAGCTGTACAAAACTCTAAGCAAATATGAGCTGCAAGGGAAGCCTGGTATGCCTTATCCCATTTGTGTTAGATTCCTGAACGAGTTACTGAGAGATTAATCAGAGATGCAATACCATCTTTGCTACTTTGCAAAATCTTTTGTTAACTAGACTATTAGTTCTTATCAGTGGGAAAAATCTTCAAAATTATTTCCAGTGTCCTCTCTGATAAAGAGTACGCTCTTTCTCGTGCCACTGTGGCTGCTTTCCATACTATCCTACACTCCTGTTCCCCGTCATCTTGATCTATCTACCTCTGCTATGTCACTGTCACATTCAGAAGTGATGTCTCATCCCTAATCAAAGGAAAGTTTGGCAGAAGGCTTTCTGGCGTTCTTGTGTCTTAAAATGGGACACCATCCACTAACCTCCTTTTTCCTTTTGTTTATTATCTGCAAGACTCCCCACCATGTATTCTGATTAATTCAAACTGTCAAAAAAATCCTGTATGCAAAAAATGCATTTTCATTTTCCTTACTCTTTCTAACATCACTAAAAGCTTTACAGTCTCAATGTAATTTCCCCTGTGCATCTTCAGCTAGACAGTCCTATCCTGGTTGCTGAGATTAAGATCAGGAAATGAGAGGCACTGGAAAAATTATAAATGAACACATTTTGTCTATTCCATGGAAGCTGCTAAATAGGAGAACGGGGAATGAGAAAGAGCATAGGAGAACCAAGAATGGAAAAATGCAAACCTAGCCAACTTCCTTAACCATTCAAGAGCATGCCTTGGGAAGCCTAAGCAAACTACAGCTATATGTAGTCAAGCATCCCAGATTCCAGAGTCAGTTTGTCTTCTCCTTAATGACATGAAGTTTCTTAAAACTATGAAGATTAATTTTCTTTTTCTCTGCAGAGGGACAAATCCCTTTGAACGTGTTTTCTAAAGCCTTAAGCACACACATCACACAATTACCAACCTTGCTTTCAGTAAATAATTCCATTTTATCCCATATTTTAATTACAAACAATACAAATATTTATGATATTAAATACTTTTGTTGTGAAATGCTTAGGACCAAAGTAACGCCCATGCCTCTCTCACAATAAATTTAACAGTAGCTTATATTCATTATTCAAATTGTACACACAATAAAAAAATCCAGCAGCTCACTTGCTGACAGAGCACAAAAGCAATCTTTCATGCCTCCCTTGGTTGCACAGTCCTCTAATGGACTACATTAACCTGCCCTTCAGTCCGAGCAGAAAGCTTTTGCACTTCGCCATGCGGATAAGCTTATCCTTCTCACGAACGCGGTGCAACCTGCCGCGCGCAGCAGGAGGGCCCCCCCGGCGCTGACCGCCCGCAGCAGCGGCGTCGGGGGAAAGCACACCCAGCCAGCAACACCCCTGCAGCTCCCGCAGCATCGCCTCGCCAACGGCCTCGTGTGCGGCGCGTGGCCCTGCGAAACGCAGCCACAAAAGGAAGCCGGTGACCTACTTTATCCCGCGAAGGACGGGGCACTATTTCAATCCTATAAATGTAAGTGTGCCGATGGAAAACTGGAGCACTTTATACACTGGCATTGATGCCAGCTGCATGAGAAGCCCAGATGCTCCGTCAGCATCAACATACTTGCAGAAAAAAAAACTCCTTTCGCTCCTGTAATGTGAAGCATGGAGGCACCAGAATTGTCCAGAACGGGACCATGTTTTCTGTCTACTGCTCCACTGAACTTCACAAAGTTTTCCTGTTTGTTTCCCCATTCACATTCATTCAATTCCATTTTCCATGCAGATGGCTCAAAGTCCCAGCTGGTTCTTCAACAGAAATGTTTAAAAGCTTTGCACGCCTGTCCGACAGCTGCCACCAGGGTAGAATTTCTTACTCCCCCCATGACCTCATCGTGAACAAGACCAGTGTGGGGCTACAAGGCTCCCAAGTCTCGCCTTTGGTGAGCTGAGAACCTCACAGCTCCAAAAGCCAAGGCCTTCCTGGTCAAAACTCCTGTCAACACGGCCCGAGTCAAAATGAGGTGTCTTTTGCACTTGAATAAAGGCACACAATGAAGATGCAAGAGAGTGGTGAGACGAAGAGCCTCACCAGGTAAGACCAGGCCCAACGCTGCTCTTCGGCGCTGCAGCAGGGACTCGGTCCAGCTAGCCTGATGTTAAAGCATCCCAAGGGGAAAGAGCAGCTTCTTCCTCCCTCCTGTTCAGCAGCTGAGAACATTCCTCTTCTCATTCATCCCTGCAGCAGCTGTGAGGGCACTGCTGAAAGCACGCACAACAGGAAGCAGGGAGAGAACAGCTCTGGAAACCTCCAGAGCGTGCCAGAGATCCTATCATCTGCACACAACACCACAATCAAGAAAAGCAAGAACCTCTTCTTTGTCTAGACTTCTAAAATATCTTTTCATAGAACCAAATAAAGTAAAAAAGCTTTTCTTACCGTAAGTTAATTTAAAATTCAGGTGGGAGCAGCAGAAATGTGTATGATTTTGAGAACAATCACAAAAAGGTATAAATCCTAACTAATGTGCCCAAGGATTTATTTTATGCATGTGAAAGACAAGCAGGGAAAAAAATCTTTGGAAACAAAAGCTCATCATAATTTGGCTGATCTTCACTGGCAGATGGACCATATTCTATTGCTAGATAAAATTTTACAGTTTCATATTAAATTTCAATATACCATCTGCCAACATCAGAAAACAGAAGTACTATAAAGCATTAGACAATACAGAACTATCATATTCCCTCTCCTCCTCGGGTTTCTTACCTCTCTTATTGGATTATTTCCCTCTAGTAACATGTACAAAAAAATAATAGTGGCTACAAATCCCATTCTAATTGATTAATTACCTTTAGGTACATGTGAATCTACCTAATTCTAAATCCCTCCAGACCTGCCACCTTTCTTCCCTGAAGAAGTCCCATCTCAAGCTGCTTTCTCCTTCTGTGGCATCCTTTAAAGATGACTTTATGAATAGCAGTAGTAGTCTATACCACATAACAGTGGTTAGTATGAGATTTTAAGAGCTGAAGTCACTTTATCTTCTTGGTTCCTTAGAAGAGGGATGTGACACCTGCACTCCCTCCTGCATCCACGAGGACTGGTATACGTACATTCTTTCAAGAAAAGGTTCAAAGCCTCAAATCTAAATAGGTCCCTTAGCCAGACCCACATGCAAATAACAAAGATCAAGAGAGAAACAGAGATTAATACACTTTTTTTATAGCGTTCCCCATTGACTGACTTCTGTGACGAGCACAATGGTTTTGAGAATTTTGTCTCCCTCTCCCTGGACAGACTGAGGAGACAGGCACAGTGCCTGCACACCTCCTGCAGCGCTGGGCCGTTGAGGAAGGGCACCTCCTCAAATTCAGAAGTGGCAGAGCCCACAGTGGAGACACCCACAGCCGCTGCTGGATCCTGCCCTTGCTCCTCAAGAGGAAAAGTTGTCCCACACACTGAGGTAACACAATACCACCTCCACATAGCAATATAAACATCAACTTTGTTTTTTTATTATTCACTGCTTGTCATGTCTTATAAACTCATATGGAAGCAAAGATATTATGGGCCAATTTTTCAAACACTTGTCTTTCATAAAGAAGAAATAAAGTCATACCACCTCACTGTTTTCCTGTTTGTGCAGTTACAGGTATAATCATTCTACATGCAATTTCTTCACAGAGCTGTGCCATATCACTTAGTCAGATAAGGAAAATCCACTGTAAACCACCGCTGTCATTTGGCAGTGTCGTTTGGCACTGTCATTAGCTTTTAAATTCAGGAATTAACTTTCTAAATCGCCTCTCTTACGACATGCACCACTGCTTAACACTCAAATTCTGGTTATGTTTGACATTACAATTTGGGAAATAAAACACAAAGAAAATGATAGGTATTTTCAGTCAGATCTGTACAAATCCAGATGTCTACCATATAAATGCATAAAAAGGTGTAGATTTACCATTTTTATTTTAGGTTACAAATTTGAGATGTCTGTGTCAAATTTTGAAATTATATTTTCTGGGCTATTTCAGTAATTTGCAAAAAACCCCCAACAAACAAACCAAAACAAAAATACCCTGAAAGCAGAGACTAGTAGAGTAATGTTGGGGTTTGTTTGTTAAACGTTAGGCTCGTAACGCAGCGTTTGATTAAAGTCATGTGTGCTTCAGCAAAAGCAGTCCCAATGTGAATGTAACTTTACGCTTTAACTGCAGCAGGACTTTCTCTATAGAACAGATACAATAATCCAAATCCCCAATGATTGTGTGGTCTCTTTGCACTAAATCGAGGGTGCAGAGCAGCCCTGAAGCTGTGGCATGGGCTGCGGGAGGTCTGGCCCAGCCCGGTGACACGCTGCCAGCCCGGGGCCTCCTGCACGGCTGGCACCGAGGATGCAAACCAGAGCAAAGAGGACGCAGCCACCCTGCTGCCATGTTTGCTGACCCCCAGATGCCGCACGCCCGTGTGTCAATGGCTGTTCCTTCCAGGCACCCAAGGAAGTCCAAATAAACGCGGGGGTGAGTATAGCACATGCTAGCCCAAATGCAAATGGGAGCAAAAGTAATTTCTGTACTAGTTTCACTGAGTGCATCCGTAAGCAAAAGTTTTGGTAGCTTTCTAAAAAGATTTTAGCATCCTTGTAGCAAACAAGTAGCGGTCCTGCAGGTATGTTACAGGCCAGACAATGAGGTAATCCAGCACTGCCTGTCTTTGTTTTCTTATTAGGAAAATGTAAACAGAATAGATATTATTGGCATGCATGAGTAATCTGCATAATTTTACAGACAGTGAATTTCATGCAAAGTGCTATTTGTACAGAGCCTGTGCTGACAGGTCACTAACTACCAGTTGTTAAGTAGAAATATTAGCATAATGTTCCAAACTCTACTGAGTTTTATCATCTGAATCGGGCAAACAATAACCACCTTTTTCTAAAACAATAAACAGGTATTTATTTCCTTTCAAAATAATCAAATAAACCCCAGCCTTTTCTCAGTAGCTATAAGCAGTATTTGCAGGAGAGACAAAAGCCTCCCAAAGAGGCATCATATTTTCTTATTCCTACAAATGATGATTTAAGAGACATCAGTTAATGTTATCACTGAGGTTGACAGCATTACACCTCTTTTGCAGATTGAAACCTTCAGACTCTGGGCTGTCATACCAGCACCTTTATCAACTGTCATCTCATATGTTTTTAAGAAATAAAAGCAAACCAACCAAATCAAATACAAACAAACCAACCACCCAAGAGGCTTTCTGTTGTACTGAACTGTACAGAAGGCAATGAAAACGTAAGGAGATGGTATTTGCAAAATGAAAATAGGACTTCATATTTCCCCACATGAAATTAAGTGCTACCAACTGCCCTAGCTGAGCTACTGGTGCCCCCATGTGTTTAAGTGAGATTTTACTGTTCTCCTGTTCATGGAATAATAATCCCGAAATTTGCCTTATACACATACTCCCTTCCCCTCCCCCCAAAATCCCCTTAAATATTGGCACAAACTTAGAAAAAAATCCATGTGGTCTCTTACTTCATAAGCTCCCTGACAGGCAGAAAAAATAATTTCTGTGTTTTTGAAATGTTGATGGCATTTCTTTACTTTATTCTTTTATCTTCTACTAACATAGATACAGCCCCCTTTTTGTCTATAGAAAACCTGAATATAGCCCAGTAGTGCTTGTACAGTATTTTAGTGATAAACCTAAATAGTAACTACAGAAACATAACTACTCATTAAAAATTCCTATTTTGCTTTTCTATGTTTTCCCCCCTCTTTTTATTGATGTGACTAAGTAACTCCAATATAGCTTTCTGAAAAGATAAAATAACAAGGAGAGCTAATATTATTAGAGAAATTAAAGTACTTAATACGGGTTTATTACTTTTGGGAATTGAGGGGTGTACAGAGAGAAAAATCTATGATGTGGTCAGCAAAAAACAGCTGCTCCCATGATACCACCTCGTGTGTTAAAAATGTCTTCGCTTGATGCTCATCACGCAGGATCTGTTTGGCTTCTGCCGTGCTGACATGCCACGCACCATCTGCCGGCTGAGGTACACAAGTACAGGGAATCAGCCAGCAAATTCCCATTTTTATGATATATTTATCATTTGAACTGCTTCCACTCAGCTAACAGAGCCCTAGCAAAGGTGGAGGAGCCGTCCTCCCCAGGCAGCTCTCTGCCGCCGAGAGAGAAGAGCCACCGCGCTCACAGCCCTCCGAGCTCTCCCTGGGTCACTCACAGGTTGAACCTCGCAGTAATTTCTTGGTAGATTAAACTCTTTGTTAGGCATTTTCTAGACTCTACTCCTATTTCAGCATCTTGACCTGAGGTAACAGGTAAACTGACAAATGAAAGAACCCCATGTATTTATAGATTTCAACACAATAAAAGACAGCAACTTCTTTCAATTTCAACAAGCTGTACCTTTTTTTTTTTTTTTTTTTTTTCTTCTATACATCAACAAGAAAACCATCTGGTCACTTAGGAAAGAACACATGCTGATAAATGTATTTTCTGAAAGTATCTGTCTTTTAGTTGTCTTTGGTACAGAGTAATTTTGTGACTTCACTTACTACAGTCACGGCAGCCCCAAGCCTTTTTCTTTTCTTTTTGGTGGCTAGGGGAAAGACAATGTACAGTTCTTTGCAACACACCAACCTTCTGGTTTTTAGCATTTTAAAGTCAAAATATGATGATTAACACCAGAAAAAATGTAGATAGCAGAGCTGGAAAATGGGCATAATTAGGAAATCTGCTTATGAACTAACAGCACTAGTATTTTTGTTACACAAAATTATTAAGATCTTATTCAGCTGGAAAAGGTTATTATAATAATCACTGAAATTTGCAAGCATTTCATTTTAGTCAGGCTGCTTGGATAAACTTGTCTATATTATGGCAGCCTAAATTTGTTTCCAAATTCCAAAGCCACAAAAATTATTTTTTCCTGACAGCACCTCGTTTGCAAGCGTACACATATAATGGGTAAAATCTTGGCCTTTTGAAAATCAGTGATACTTCTGGAATCCTGGCTTGGCTGAAGCCAATGGCATCCACAGCTATCAACACTGCTGCAGGTCTACACCACTGGGGCGATTTCTGACAAAAACATTCTGTTAAATAA
The DNA here is from genome assembly GCF_018691265.1 of Tyto alba. Lineage (NCBI taxonomy): Eukaryota > Metazoa > Chordata > Aves > Strigiformes > Tytonidae > Tyto > Tyto alba. The sequence goes on from NW_024881280.1 coordinate 14,707,887, forward strand.
AACAATTTTCTGTAGAAACATACTAAATTTATTCAGCTCTGACTAATAAACTTTTTTTTTTATGCTGAGATGCAGTATCTGGTCAAAATGAGAAACAGACTCACTCCAGAACAGTCAGTGGGTTGATGATGAAGATGCTGCCATGGGATGAACCAGGCTTTAAACTGTCTACATTGGTCACTGCAACCTACAGACTGAAAGATGGCTGGAAGTCAACACCCTTGGCAGCTCAGAATTTCTCATAAATAATAAGAATTTCATACCCAATTCTACTTTCTGCTACTTCCAGGCAAAAAGTTCCCAATGAAGACAGCACCTCAGGAGATTAGTTAGTGAATTACTACTTTGCCATGATGGTATTTAGGATGAAAATCCTATTTTGCTGTGACATATTCCAATTATTGCTAAACCTCTTTCTTTCATTTCCTCTTAGTTTTCACTTCTATTATCTTGCAGAGTTTTGTAAGCACTTGCACACAGCATTAATAGCCAGTGATAACAGTGTAACTGTCTTGTGGAAAGCCCGTAGGTGAATCCTTCAGAACCTGAAACCTTGTACTGATGCACATTAAAAATACATGCAGTTAATTTGTCTATAGCTCAACCATAAATTATTGTTCATATGGATACCACTGGGAATATCAATGACAACTCCTCTGTCAGTCCTCCTCAGTACTCCTGCCAGCCGACACCTGTGCTACAGGCACAGGTTTTTTTTGCTTAAACATTACAACCCATGACACTGTCTCTTGTGCTGCTCGGTTCACCTCCTTGCGCATTGGCCAAGAAATATCTGAGACACAAGCAAGCTGTAAGAGCCCAGCATTATCAGAAACATTCTTCCAGAAAGTCCTGAAGGTCTGTTTAGCAGAGAAGAGATTGGCATTTCCTCCTCTGAAGAAATTCTCTTTCTACATCATGTGATGGAATTTCACAAAATATATGTGTAAGTTCCAGGCCTGCCCCCCAAAGAAAGAAAGAAAGAAAAAAAAAAAAAAAAAAAACAACAGTTCAGAGAGGCCACAATATTTCTACTACACTGAGTATTACATTTCATGGGAGTCCTAGTTCAAATACCTCCTGTCCTCGTTCCTTGACAGAAAAGGCCTTTGTCTGAACCCAGTTCCCATTCTATTTTGTTCAGAAAACATTGGCTGACTGGATCTGCTGGGAGGTCAGGAATGTCAGTCCCCTGGCAATAACCAAGTAGTGGGCAAACTGCAGGGAAGGTGGTAAAAACTGCATTTTTTTTCCAGGCAGATACTATATGTGGAAACATTATGTATGGGAGTCTCTTGCAGAACTAGACTGCTTTGAATAAATGTCTTACCATGCCATTTTAACAGTTCTGTTTCCAAAACAGACACGTAATAGAAAGTCAAACCCATTGTGCAGGTTTTTCCCCAAATTACACAAAATAAATACTGAAAGAGCATTGTTAACTCATTAGTAATTAGCATATTAAATTCTGAAGATTTTCACAATGTAATAATTGAAATCACTGGTACAGAATGAAATGCAAATTTCATTGGATTACCTATCCTCTAATTCATGGTCTATATTTAAAGATAAACTCGTGGTGAAAATTTACTGAATTATAGGTACTTTTTAAAAAAGCAGTATGAGAAAATATTGTATAGAATGACATAAAACCATGTTAATCTTGTAACTGGAACCAACACTTTCAAAACACTTTCTTAAATTGAAGTTTCTAATCAGAGACTTTAAGAGGTACCTATCTAGCTATAGACAGACACGTATCACCATAAGAAACCAAAGAAAGAGCGAGTGATTACTATGTAAAAACCAGCAAAACACTCTATGAAAAGCAACATTTGACATGAAGGTCTGATTTGCATGTCTATTCCTACACTGACTGATAGCATTCACCTCACAAGGCTTTTTTGCTTTCGCAGAAATTTCCCAATAGGCTGTTAAATATCCGTGGTAGACTTGAAAAAAAGAGTCATCCCCATATAATCACGAGGGGAGTGTTAGATATGATAAATAAACTGGATTTATCACCTTTCAGTTTTAGTCTGTTTTATATACAGAAGGTATTTTTATTTTTAAAGAGAAAAGAAAAAAAAAAAAGTTTGTCCAACCTGCTTTTTGTGGAAGACTATACAGATGACTGGAAATGTAGTAGTATTAGAGTCTCACAAGAGCCAGAAAAGTTTCAATACTTAAGAGATTCTTAATCTGGTTTTGCTAACATTGTAATTAGAAAGTAATTGCAAACAGCTAATATGAAACATTTGCCAGAGATCCAAATTTACATATTTTTTCTAAGGTTTAAATAAATAATAAAAAAAAAGTCTGGGGAAAAGAGGGAGATGGAGAGTAAAATTACTCACTTCTACCAATCTGTTCCAATTTCTCTACGTACAAACATTCATACAGGAGAAGGAATGGGCATAGACCAAATTTTCCTCCTTAAGCCTAATTGCTACCATTTAAACTTGCAGAAAAGCATATGTCCATCAAAGTTTCTTTAGAAAATATATAAATTTAAGTCCGCAATTATCTGGTAGAAATGCCTATTCAGCTTTAATCCTCTCCTTAGCCACCATTAAGGCAACTGTATCTCTTTGCCTAGGATAATCTGTAGACTGAAGGGGGACAAAATAAAGGGCACAGGCTTATGAATTTGTGCAGACTCGTTATACTGTGACAAAGTGGTTTAATTCTGAGAGAAGGGGAGTTTCTGCTCTGTTTTGGTGTTTGCAAATAAACCATAATATTTGAAATTGCATACCTTCAACCTCTTTCTGTAATCCCCAAATAAAAACTAGTTTATTACAATTCAAATAGCAATACATTGCAACATTATCCTAATACCCTAACATTTGAGCCAGATATTTCAGATGGTTTGCATAGTTATAAAAGACTGATTCCAAGGAAAATTTACTCACCCAGAGTGAGACCAGAAGTACTGGCCAAAAACAATGAACCTGAGCCCAGATCATTCATCAAAGCAACACAGTGTTGAGGTGCTACTTGTGGTCACGGGGAGAGGAGCACCCGTGTCCTTCCCATCCCAGGCCCTGGAGCCCTGCGTGCTCCAGCACCGACCCTGCCCCACGGAGGGCTACAGCACGTAGGAAGAACCCCCCATATAAAGTTTCTCCCTTTATCTTGCATGACACTGCAAACGTTTGACCTCTTCTGGTCTGCAAATGTTTCTAAAAATCTGTGAGATTTGGGATCTATGGCTTACATTAGTTTTATGTAAAACATATATGTGATACATTTATACACACTAATGGGGAAGAATTTAGTAAACCCATTGTTTTGAGGTACTAGAAACCAGACAATTCTAAGACAACACAACTTTTTCTACAAAGCCTGCACATTAAAACACCCCACTACTTTCACCAAAATCATTACATTAAAGATGGTAAAAGATGGATGATGATTTTAAGACAAAGATCATGTAACTACATGGTGAAAAAGTCCATGATTTTAAGATCAGGATATTCTGCATCTATATGCAAAACAATAATTATTAACCAAAGGATAGTAATAAATTCATCATAAAGTAGAAATGAGCTACCTTCGATGCTCTGTGGACCAACGAGATTCATAGCCTGGTGCGCTGGATATTCCACCCGGGGTCTGGCAATGCCCAATTGCTCCATGACCCCATGGAGGAGCCTCTGAATATCTGCTTCAGAAACCCTGTCAGGGGTCCTAGGGCTGTGGCTAAAAGCCGAAGCCAATCCAAATGCCAGCAGAAATATCATGTTACAAAGCAAGGAAGTTGTCATTCTGGTAGCCACTCTTATCCTGTGAAAAAGGAAGGAATTTGATTATAAATGATAGTGGAAAAACAGTCCAGTATGCATGCTGGAAATAACTTCTGATCTTACTAATGCACATCACAGTTTACTACCACAGTTTCTAAGGGCAGCTGAAAATCTAGCCAGCTGAAAACTGAGGGGAGGAGGGGTGGGGGGGAGGGAGGAGGTAGGAGCAGGGGGAATGGGGTGGATAGGTTCTTCTCTTCTAAAAAGCAAATAATTAAGCAGAAAACTGCAGAAATCCGTTTTCTGATATGCATTTGCCCATACCATTCATTGACAGTCACTGCAAACAAAATGGACCCACTGTTTCATTTAGTGAGAATATGCTTCCCTTCCCCCCCCCCCCCCACACCCCCCCCCCCCACTTATTATGCTATTTTCTATAGCTGTGGGCTAAAAGCAAAGAACTCTTTAGCCAGAAGCTGTGTTTTCCAAGCTCTATCCTTGCATTGCCTGAAAATAAATCACTAAAAACTGTTGAATATCCTACAGTATATTTTATTTGTTCCTTAAGACAAGAGGCTTCCTACTTCATATGCATCATCTTCCCCACCTGAAGCAAATAGGTTTCATTTGTTTCCTTGAATCCCTTTCACTATACAGCTGCACTTCCTAGTTTAATTAGGATTTAAAAATAAACAAACAAACAAACAAACAAAACAAAAAAAAAAAACAATTAAAACCAAAGCAAGCACCACTTACTGTCCTATTTGAGAGGCCAAATTTTAATCGGAACGCTTGTTTCTTAAAGCTCCTTTCCCCTTCACGAGAGAATAATTAAAACGCATCACTCCCAATCCCTTGAATAAACAAAAATCTCTCAAATCCCCCTTATCCTCCTTAAAACGCACACAGCGGCCTTATTTCTCCACGCCAGGCGTTTCAAGATGTTCCGCTGCTCCACCCGCCCCACGCAAGGCACCTGAAAACGTCTTTGAGACAAAAATGGCTGAAAACCCCGATGCTGGAAATACCCCCCGCTCCGCCTATGCGCGGCTCCCCCCCCCCCCCCCCCGCTCCCTGAACAGGAGGCGAGCACCTTTTTTCGATTTAAAGGGAAAATAAACCCGCTCGCTCCGCCCTGCTCCCCGCCGCGGGAAGCGGGGCCGCGGCCCCCCCCGGCCCCCGCGCTCACCTCCCGCTCCCGCCGCGCCTCTGCGGCTGCGGCGGCTCCGCGGCCGCGCATCCTCCGTGCGCAGCCGCGGACCCTCGGCCGCCTTCCCCCCGCAGCCGGGCCCCGCCAGCTTCGCCCCGGTACCTACCGCGGCCGTGTGCCTGCTGCAAGGGTTTGGCCCCTTGAGAAGATGACACAAATCGGGGACGGACGGACGGACGGACGGGGTGTGTGTGTACTGAAGATCTCCCTTTTCAGCCAAACACAACAGTCTAAAAATAAACTGAAGGTTGTTGGTGGATTAGCGGTTACAGAAACGAGATGCTACATATTCCTAGGATTGTGTCCGTCTTCCCGCTGTGACCCCTCTCCCCGGCATGGCATGATCTCTGGTTTGCTTATAGAGTGATGGCATTACCTAACTGGTAACAACACGGCAACCATCTTCAAGCACTTGCAGGTAAAGGTCTCCAGGTCAACCAAATCTATATGCATCATCCACAGCAGAGGTTAACAAAAAGGCAATTGTAAAAGGATCTTGCTAAATGAAGTCTATCGTTTAATAGCACTTGGAAAAAAGGCTATTTTATGTAACACATCCTCACTGCTACTGCTGTGAATGTGACCGCTTCCATTTGAGGGTAGGTATCTAGAGAAAAGCTCTGAGATTATACCCCATGCACCCCAACAGATCCATGAACTGCACTTTCAAATGTAAATGTAAATTACTCTCTCTAGTACACTATACACATCTAACTTGCAGGATTAAAGCAGCAGGGACTTCCATTGGGCATCTAATGTTCCTAATTTTTCTCCTAAACATGATCAATTTCATGTAAATGGATGTGTGTCTCAACTGTTCCATAAACCCTCTAAAAACAGAGCCTACAACTTTGACAATCTTTCCTGGTGTTTAAGGGTTTGTTTGTTAGGCCCTTACCAAAATCTCCCTTTCTGACATTTAAATCTACTGGTTCAAGACTGGTTTGCAATGATGATCAAAAATACTTTACTGTTCCATCCCTGCCATGTTGTCGAAACTGCATTAGCATTCAAAATATTTAGTACATATTAACAATAACAAATCTCATCTTGCCCTTTCAAACACAGTGATGCAACAGCTCATTATTACAGGAGTCTGATGTCATTTTCTTCCTCATTACATTGCCTTTATCTCCTTCTGTCCTATTTCCACCTCCTAACTCCTTGCATCAGCTGGCAGTTGCCTTATGCACCTCAGTGAAAAAATACAGCACGTGGTGCTCTGGTGCCTACTGTCAGCATAGGGCAGGACCTGCCAAAGTGTTGCAGAAACTCCCAAACCACTTAACAAAAAAAAAAAGCAACATTTATTCTTATACACAATTAATCAACATTCTGCAAACATACAAACAACAGGTCCAAGTGTCCCTGAGAAGAGAACAAACTATCACTACGCAAACTTCTGGGGTTTAACAACAACCCAAAACACCAACCAGGGGCTATGGCAACCCCAAGCACTCAATCACTTACCCAATAAAAGGTGAGGACTCCCAACCTTGAGGAACATCTCAGGGCAGTACCCCAACTGTAGGAACCCCGAGGAGTCTCCTTGGGCAGCATCCCAACCCAAGGGGAGGGTCCTTACCTGCACCACACTGCTCTGGGCGGGACGAGCTCAAAACTTTCCTCCAAGAGACTCCATTTATACCCGAGCCAAATCTGACCTGCGGTCATTACCAGCCCCTATTGGCCAAAGACCCCAACTGCCATAAAGCCCTGAGAACAAGGGCACAGGGAAGGTTCAACAGCCAGGGAGCCACAATTTCACTGGGCAGGTGCACCTGCCACATGAAGGCAGAGGGTTGGAGCAGGTCCCCGAGCGGGCAGAAGCAGCTTCCTCTGTGGAGGGTGGAACTGGTACGTTGGCTCCCTTACGTCATGGAACTGAAGCTCCTGCTAGTTAACCACAACAGTAAACAATCCTGTCAGGATCCCCTCATGGCTGTTTTCTCTAGTGTTAGATCTTGACCATAATGTAGCAAGAGGCAGGCAGCTCAGCTGGGCTGGTGGGACAGCAGGTTCCCCCAGATTGCCGAGCTGAACCAGTGTAGCTAGTGAATCGGTGGGTATGTGGGGAAGTAAGTAGGCAGGGAACAGAAGGCAAGCAGCACTACTCCTTTCATTAACATATCACTCAAAGTTTAGAGGCCTGCTCTTGCTATATTATGTTGCACTGTGGCTTTTGATAGTTGTGAAAATCACCAACATATTCCCAAGATGATCAAAGAGAAGAGTCAGAACAGAATCCCTTCTGCCCTCAGTATTTTCAGACTTACTCATTTCTGATGTCCACATATGGTAACATAATCTGAATTTCTAAGTCATTATAGAAGAACGAGCTCAGAAAAAGGACAAAACCAATGGTTTTATTAAAACCAAAAGTATGCAGTGCTTTCAGCTCTTACATCTTGCCAATAAGCAATTCGCACATACAGAAAGCTAACGAAGAGTTTCAAGTGTTTACTCAATTTTACCGATGACAAACAGTTAATTCCAAAAGATGTAAACATTTGCTTGTGCAAACCAACTTTTAACACACAATGGCTTCTTACATTCATCTCTTGCAACATTATCAACATCTAAAACCTGCTTCCGCACCATCTAAGTTAACACTATTCTATTGCTCTAAGAATAAGTTAAAACCACCCTTCCATATTACGATAAAACATCTTACTGCTCACAACTGAAAATACTTGGTACCTATTGCAGAACATATTGCTGGATCAAGTTTTAAGACTTTTCAATTCTTGAATAAACTGCACATTTACTTTCCATGTGTTCTAATAATTCTCCAGTGTATGCACACATGTCAAAATATAATTAATTTACCTACTCAAGGAAAATATGCTCCCAATCTACTGCAGTAGAAATAAACACTGTTGTCTCAAAAGTAGAACAGTTGGTGTAAGGTCCATCTGAAATACCAAAGTGTGCTACAATACTTAGAAAATGTCTTGATGCTGAGTATTGGTAATCAAATTTATTTACAACTTATTTTTTTTCACATCTGTTAGTTTTGTTTTAAATGTCTGAGAATTTTTGAGAAAAGTTGGTACTTAGTCTAAACGTTGCAAAAATTGTTTTGGGAGATGCAGCATGTTTTTAGAAGCAGAGATAATAAAATATGAGATCCAACACAAACATTTATAAAAACAGGTTATTTTTGTTTTAGAAGTCAAATTCACTTGGATGAACTGACTAGCATTTGCAAATGTTTCAGTAAATATTTTATGTTGAGGTTTTCTTCAAGTTGTTATTTGTACAAGTCCATGACTCATACAGTTAAAAAATAAATCAAAAAATACAAATAATTAGAGCTAAAAAAATAATCATACAAAGTTAGATTTTCCAAAGGTTAACCAAGTTATAATAAGCCCATTTAGCCATCATATGCGATCTTATAGGTCTACTGGTTTTGCAGTTGGTAGCAGTTTCACTTTAGATATTGGATTCTTTGGAGAGCCTTTATAACAAACTCTTTCTTTTCCTGGAGCACTTCTTGTGATTATAGATTTTTCTGGGGCAGTATCTGGAATATTTATATTTGCATTAACTTTTAAACTGGATTTTGCCGTTTTATGATTGGTTAGATCTTCTAGAACCGACTTGGATGGATGCACAGTTGCTTTCTGTTCATGGATCCCAGTAGTTCTGACAGAAACATCAGGCTTGTCTGATGGATTTAACGGTCTGCAACATGATTTGGATGTCAAGTCTAGTTGCTTATGAGATATAGAAACTTGGTCATATGTACTTTCACTCTTGAGTGGCAAAACCACGGAATTCTTTGAGGGCTTTTCTGTGCAGGAGAATAGTGCAGAATCGTAGCTCAAAGATTTAACAAGCGGTGAACCCACATCTCTTGCTTTAAGCAGCTGAGAGCTCACAGATCGCCTGTTAGCCTCCAATAAGGAATTAATTCTTCTTACTGACTGTCTAACAGGAGTACGCTGAAACTTAAGAGGTGGTTTAGTTTTGCTTGCAGAACTTGGATCATTTAATGAAAGCTTGTTGAACCACTGTATGTGGTCAGACACCTTTCCATGGTCAGAAACAGTTAATGTCTTAGTTAAAGTTCTGTCAGAATTTTCAGCTTGCAAGTATTGGTTGCCTACTTCATTTTGTGATTTAGGCAACTGTGAAGTAGGAAGCTGTCCTGCCACAGAGAGATTAGCAGTATCTTCTTCCAAATTATAGCATTTTACCACACACTTTTCAGCTGTTTGTGAGGGTGTTAATTCTATTTTCTCTTTTATTCCAGCGGAATCTAATTTGTTGAAGTAATCTTTTGATGAACTGTTCTGAACAGACAATTCGTCTTCCCTGGCCAGTACTTGAGGCACAGGAAGTTCTGTTACATTTTTTATATCTGGTTTTGGGACCTGAAGTTCAATCTCAATAGAAGTTTTGAAGTTTCTTTTCTCCAAGACTTTAATTTCATCTTTTTTTGATTGCTGTTTATCAATAGCATAAGATTGATTAAATTGGTGTAACAGTTCTCTGGGTTTTTTATTTGCTACATTTTCAGAAACTTCTTCAGCTAACAAGCCTTTCTCCAGACTGAGCCCCGTGAGACATGGAGTTTCCATTAATGTTTCACCTGCTACATCTGAAAAGGAAGATTTTGTGTCACCCATCAAATTGTGAAGATTACTTCCAGATGCAGAGAAGGCTTGCTTAACTTTCAGTAACGTTGCTGCAGTTGAATTACTTTCCTCTTCATAAAGTAGAGGTTCTAAGCTGTTGTCTTGTTTGCTTACAGTTGTGGCTTTAAATTCATCTGGAACAGCTGGTGGTTTTCCAAATATCAAAACAGGTTCTGAAGAACTGATTCTCACTTCAGAGTGTCCTGGCAGAATTCCCTCATTCTTGCTGATCACCTGAGAATACGTAACCGTAGGACTATTCCATGACATTCGGTGAACTACGTTATCGTGACATTTTGTAGTTAGCAAGTTCTCCTCTGACTTGCTCGCATTCTTTGAACCTAAAAATAAATATCACAGTGTTTAAGAATAATATCTTGACATTTTAATGATCATTATAGGCAAAATTCTTGCTAGAAACCCTAATTATCAAAGCAGCACTAAAATTAAAGATGCCATTACTCAACCTTAAGTTCCATTGACACAAATAAAGGTTGTAATATTAAGAACTGAGATCACATATCTCATCTTGCTTAACAAAAGAGAGCTACTAAAATACACTAGAAATACAAGCCTGTCCTAAACTGATTCTTTTTTGCCAAGAGCCACTAACATTCAAGTAACTTTTGTCCTAGTAGCTAGAAGCACTTTTAATCCAATTGCTTTTTATACCTTTATCCGTAAAGTTACTTTCGCTTTACAAAAGCAAAAGTTTTCCCCAGCTAAGATATTCTGTTAAATACTTACTTTTCTTAGGGAATTTTTCATTGACACATGGGCTGAAGAGTAAATCTCTCTTTGCACATTCTGTTCTGCTTTCCAAACCTTGCTGACTTGCAAGACGCCTTCCAATATTTTCAGATCTATTACCAACCACACATCCTGATACAATATTCTTGAACAAACAGAAAGTATTGATTATTTTCATATAAACTTGTAATTTGGAATCTCATTTACAGAGGAACCTCCAAGCCTTTTCTTGGCCATACTTCATCTTCCCTCTATACTCTGTAGACCTAGGTAGGGAACAATCCACCTGCAGTAAGGCAGGCTTAGCCACACTCTGAATATAGTGATTCTGTGCATAGACTCTGTAATATCGGGATTTCAGGAACTGTCAGACTTACTGATCACAAGTGTGGGTTGACCCTAGCTTGCATGTGAGCTCCCGCCGCTTGCTCACTCCCCAGCAGGAAGGGGGAGAAAACTGGAAAGGCAAGGCAAGGGGAACAAAAAAAATCCCAAAGCCGCAAGTGATGCAAAAATCACTCACTCACAAGTAGACCCATGCCCAACCAGCCTCTGAGCAGTGGCCACTTTGCAAAAACTCCCCCCATCCCAATTTTATTGGTGAGCCTGATGTTATATGACATGGAATAGTTCCCTGGTCAGTTCAGGTCAGCTGTCCCCTCCCCCCAGCCCGTTCCCCACCCCAGCTAAACCCAGTACATGCTGATCAGTCACAGCTACAAAAACATACCTAGGGCTCCTTGCACTTGATAGCAGGCCCAGTTATGCTATGATCCCTGTTACCAAATAAGTCCTTCCTACTACTGAAAAGCAGTGCCCAAAATTTAGGACTAAAATTTGCACAGTAACAAGAAGACTGGATTAGAAGCAGAGTACTTACCATTTCTCTGTTGCTTTTCCCCAAACCAAACTTCAAGCGTAACGACCTACGAACTATTTCTTTTCGGCTAATCTTTGGAGAAAAGCAACCTGTCTTTCCTGATTCAGCCCTGGGAGGACAGAGGGGAAGAAGCAACACGTAAAAAAACTCTTTAGGAGGGTAATGAAAACATCTTGACACTTATTTATGGTTATTTCTTCTAGTTTTACTACTTCTATTGTCTTCTTGTCAAGCTTTTTTATAGGCACAGGAGGCTACTGTACGAGATCTTATTTTGTTTTCAGCTCTGTTTTGGCACAATGGAAAACCTGGTGATTTTAGGATTTGTATATAAAAATTTGGTATGTTTTGAACACCAAAAAATATAATTTTAAAGATGGATTGAGATTTTACACATCATTAGTCAAGGGGTCTAGACTTATCCAATTTATTTTTAGTTTCTGAGAGTTAAGGCAAATTACCTGTATAATTTTTTGCTTGCATGTCTTTTACTTCTTCTGTTCCCTGTACCAGACAGATGATTTTCACCACCAGTTGAAGGAGACAGTGAGGTTTGTGATGACTCAAGAGACACAGAAGGGCTTGCTTCAAACTGAACTATAGGAACAATATCATATTTACATGATCTTAAAACAGTCACATTTTTTCAGATAAAGACTTAACAGTTAATACAATAAAGAATAGGTTTTTAAACAGCACAGATTTGCTTCCTTATTTTGTGGAGTGCTTACTTGAAAACACTTTGCATTTCTGCACTTTAATATTAAATGAAGTTGTTGCTTATAGCATCCAGAGAAGTAGCTGGATTGCAATTAATTGCACACTACTTATATATCAATACCTCCATTAAGTTTCCACACTGTTATCATCAGATCAGTTCCTCAAATTTAAGAGCTTAAGAAAAATTACATTCAGTCTTCATATTATTTGCAGGGTGCTTTTTTACATGCCTAGCCAGAACAGTCAAAGAAACAATAAATCAAAGAGTTGCTATTCTACTACTATCTTTACAAAATGTCATTACTTTGGTTTGCTTATCCATAGAAACAAGAATTTCATGGATGAGCATGAAATGATTTAAAAAACCAAGAAGTTTTATACCACTCAACTGTGGAAAAAACCAAAATTGATCACTAGACAAAACACAGCCAATCTAGAATTCTTCTTTTTATTCCAACTTCAGTTAGCAGCACAATAAGGAACCAAACAAAAATAAAATAGGATCTGCAGAAGAGCCTGACAGTTGGAAGCATGCTAGTAGAAGGAAACGGTATTAAAGCACTGTCAAACAAAAGGTAAAACATTTTTTATAGAATTTTGAGGTTATTTAGCATCTAGACAAAACAAAAGGTGTTTGGACTCAAGAACGAACCTTTATATAGCAACAATTACATTTCACAGAGCTAAAACCAGCTATTTAAGTGTTTAGGAGGCAGAAGGAGGCTACAGCTTGCAAAAGGTTGGAAGCATAGGCAGTCTTCATGGATCTGTGCGCTGACAGAAACATGAGCATAACTTAGGTGATAGAGGGACTGAAAAAGATAAAAGGACATCAGGACTGCAGATTTGAGATTAATATAACAGAAAACAAGAAACAGAATTTTGTTTTGCTCAATCCATGTAACATGACAGTCACCGATAAACATAAACATAGACTATTTACTAAGACAGGAAAGTAGTGTAAGGAACATTAAGTGAAGATTATCGGTGACTGCCTAACAATAACAAAAGACTGTACACTTAAATTAAAAGCCATAAACAACCACTTCAAGCAGGAAGGAAAAAAATTAAGGCACTGTACCTGATGCTGGTGTTGAGCTGCTGCTAAAAATGCTATTTGGTAACAACTCAAAAGCAAAACTATGCTTAAAAGATCTTCTCTTCTTGCTGGACAAGCCCTGAGAGCAATCAGTTGGAAGCTTACGCTTGGTACTTGGAGTAAGAACCACCGGAGTCACTGATGAAAGGACTGAAATTAAGGAAACCAAAATTGCAACAACAGCTTAAAAAGTTGAGAGTTTACTAAAAGTATAGAACAGGCAAAGCAACCAGTATAGCTTAGGGTTTGGTTTTTAATTTTGCTTTTTTTCTGCAAATTAGAGTACCAGAAAGGAAAATCCGAACCCACACGTTAATAAAATAATATAGGTATTGTTGCTGTTGCAACCTACAGTTATATTTCCATGTGCTCATAGCAAAGCTTAACAAATTACAGACCTGCAGTACTACTTATGGTATCTGGCAGACATCAGGTTGATTTTAAACTCATCTTTGAAAATAGATAAAACATAGTAATACTGTGTTTTACTACATCTGGACAAAGAGTAGAAGCTGCCTGCTACCAGAACATATTCCACGGAGTTAACAATTTCTAACTGTTTCTCCTCAAAATTTTAAGTCACAAACGCTTATCACTCTGCAACTCCAGGATGATCTCCCTTCTTCAGAGTAGAAAAGCACATTGCACAAAAACCCCCATGCCTTGGTTAAGCATATACAATAGTAAAGCCTTAATTTCAATTACTGTCAGGTTTAATATTCCAGGTACATGAGCTAAATACATACTCAAAGTATTGTAGCAATACATACGAGATCAGTATTACAGTGGATTTGAATCAAGACAAGTATATATATTCCACAGTATTTCCTCAAAGATAATGCAGAAGAACAGAGAAGATACCATTTGTCTGTCCATATTTGGTAAAAATCTCCACAGTCTACTGAATAGCTAAACTGAAAAAAAAAAAACCCGCAAACCAACAGATCCATATCAGAGCACACAGTATCCAATAATATCCAGTTTAGAGTTGCACCTCAAAACACTGATCAGTTACTCTAATTCAAAACACACACACCATTTATACCTTTGCCTTCTTAGCACCTGACTTATCAAAGTAAGCCATATCTTTGAATGTGCAAGGGTAATTTCAAAACTAGCAAAAAAAAGAAAATCATCTTTACTTCATCAGTGTTCTGCAACAGGATCTGAAGTTGACTCAAAAAGCTGGAACATTAATCTGGCTTCACAAACGTGAACACAAGCAAAATAGCTCATTTGGTGGACAACAGACACACTACAATAAACTCAGAGTAAATATACAATAAAGTGATGTGATTACTGAAGTCTTATACAGATTTTGCAAATCAATCCCAACCAATTTCAGACATCTATTCCGCTTGTGGAAGAAGCAAGTGCTTAGGATAAGCACACCTGAAGTCTCAAAATAATTCTATTTTAGTTGCTGAAATTTTCACACAACATACCTACCCCCAACACTTCGGTGCTTCCTCCTCTTACATTCACTGGGCGATTCATTTTCACTGTCTTCATGGCCACACAGTGAGGGAGTAGATTGGAAGGCATCAACACCTAACATTGCAGGAATCTTTTCCAAGACAAATTCTGGTAGTTGTCCTGAAGTAGTTGAGAAAATTTTTTAAAGTTGTTTAAATAAATTGAAAAGAAAAGCTGTATACAGTATGTGCAACAAGACACTGTGATAAACATTTATAATCTTACCAATTTCCGCAGCATGGTCAATAAGTGTTTGCACAACAGCGGCTTGCAAGCGAATTTTTTTTTCTGTAGTGGCTGACATCTTTTCATTTTCATTCGAGTGCAAGAGGTTGGGAGCAAAAATCACTGCCAGATTACTGCTATCCATTCTGTTTTCACTAGATCTTAACAAGAAAAGGTTGTTTTGTTTTTTTAATACAAATTATGAGGACATAAGCAGTGGAGAAAGAAAAGACCAAATAAAACAAATGCAGTTGAAACAAAAACAGTCATTCACTTGAGTGTTCACATACCAAGATTGTTGACTTATGTACCTCAGGCTAAGTAACTGCATGACTATGTTATTAAAATCAAAAAGTTACAGACCCTGGTCAGTTTAGGGGGAGTTCAAGGTATCATATTATGTTACTTTTATCAGTCACTTCTTTTGCTTTCCAAAGAATGAGGAACACAACTACGAAACAATGGAACAAAGTCCAAATAAGACCAAAATAAGGTTTCATAAAGAAAACGCTTTGGATTTATGAAAGAAAGGACCATGAGTGAATTCTAGTGAATGACTGCGGGTAAGAAAGTTTAAAGTCACAAACCACTCACAGAAACTTACAACAGCTGTTTGGAGAGACAAGTTGTTAAAGGAATTGGGAGCTGCTTACAAAGCACTGTCTTTGCACTGACCTTTGGGACACAGTTCTCAGAAAGTTGAAAAAGTATCTCAAAGCTTCAATTATTCTGTCAGACATCAAACACGACAGCAACACAGTTGCAGTTTTCTTCTCATGTCCTAGCTGTTGAGCTCTGATAAGGCCTTCCTGCAGGTAAGGTGGAAGGATGGGTTCTGGCAGCTCCCTAAAGAACTGTTTCAGAAGCCCTGCAACATCACATGGCAGAGCAGCTGAGAGGCAGTTTTCACCCTGTTCCAGTTTAGTCTGAAATTGTTCATAAGAAAAACGATTTGAAGTCGTCAACATACCATCAGATTTTAAATTTAGGCATTAATCCTCTAGCTAGTATCAGAAAAGACAGTGACATGTTCCCCATTTTTAGTTTCAGCCTTATGTTTTACCTAACTACAGTATCTACAGAGACAGACAATGCTGTCAGACCACATGTGTTAATTTACAGGTTTCCTAGGTACACATCCTTCTGGGAGAAGGCTGCTAAACAAATATCCTCACAGTATCCAGTGTGCACAACTGCTAACAGGTTTGTTAGTCACAAATGTATTCTCACCATCTGGAAAGCTGAAAAATTACACCCACGCACACCCACACACCCCCCAAAAAAAGGTGAAGTTTACCAGTTTCCAAACTAGATCTCCTCTCATTTTTAAAGCAGGTGATGTTACCAGTCTACTTCTAGTATTAAAACTTGAATATGACCAAAAAAAGTCCAAAAACTAAAACGTGCAGATGATCAAGTGAAATGCAGTTTATTAAAAAAAAAAAAAAAAAAAAAAAAAAAAAAAAAGGCTTTAAAGAATACCTTTAAAGCTTTTAAACGAACAAGAGATCCAGACTTTCTGAAGAGTCCCTCGGTATGAACATGTTCTTCCAAATATTCACAAGTATCAACTAGAAAGCTGAGGAAAGAAAAGTAACATACTTTTGACACTCAGAATGAAGATTAGCTTTTCTGGAAAAACTATTTCATGATAAATAGATAAAACTTAATATATATGATAGTTTTCCCCAATGACGAGAAATACAATGAAATACAACTAAATGATAGCTGTGGCTCTGAATTACCCATCTAACTTCTGCATCCCTCCTTCCCCAACTGAAACTACTCTTATATCCCCCATAAGCTTTAGGAGGTCTGGAACAAATATATTCTCACAAGAGTTCAATACTATGAAGCTAGCAAAGCAAATGTAAATCTAAGTATAGTGTTAATTTACCTTGGAATATAACCATATTCTGGCACAAATGATTGTGGCAATGCATGGAATGATACTCCAAAGATTTTACCCTAAAATACAAAATCCAATTAAAGTTTTTCAAAAATTGATAGGATTACCAACTACAGATTACAGCAAAGTACTTATTCCACAAACAGAAGAGTAGTTAATACAAAAAACAAGGTCTTTCAGATAAAACAGAAGAGGTATTGTCAGGTAAAGCACTGTCATCTCCAGATATCTGAGATGGTGCTGATTCTAGTTATAGGGAACACCCCAGATTAGTTTGAAAGAATAGAAAGGTTTTCTGCAGTATGTTTTGCACTTTGTATTTTACAAGGAGTCAGTTTTCCTATGAGGCCCCATAGTCAGTAAGGATATTAAACAGACTGTTCTGGAATATCACTTACATTTTCAAATTGACTAAATCCTATTTTTCTTAAAAATCAACACAACACATTTGAAGTAACTTTTTCTTTTTTTTTAAAGTATATTTTTCTTTATCAGAGTCACTCAAGATTGCTGTTTCAGGGAGAATTTAACTCAACAGAATAGCCTAGAAAACTGCTTGAAACTCTCATATTTAGAATTTGTATTTAAGAAACTTACAACTGTTCCCTTATAACAAGACAGAATATCTGTGACATATTAGAAAACAAGCGGTTTCTTCAGTCACGTTCACCTACAGTGTTTATCCGAAGTCACTGCACAGTTGTTTTAGTTATAAAAGCCCACATTTTGACATAACAACTTGTACTTTTATTTCTTTGCCCCACCTCTTTACTATTTATATTTACAGAACATGCAAGCCAGCCCCTGCCCCAACCAGACAAGGATTGGGATCATGCCCAACTTGTTATCAGAGATGAATGCAAACTCTTGGTCATTTATACCTGAAATTCAAAGTGCTGACCATGTTGGGAAAGTAGTTAATCAACAACTAACCCATTAGGTCACCTTGGGCCTATCTGTCCTACAGAAAACAAGCATAACATGATAAGGAAAGAGAAGCAACGTAGGTTTGTCATTGTATTCTGGGTTGCTACTGAAAGTACAAAAAGAAAATTAACTCCAAGATACAATGTTTTTCTGTATTTACAACATTATTTAATAGAGAATTCCAGTGGCTTGTAATTCAACATTTAAAATTCATAATTGATATCCTCACTTTACAAGGTTTTGTTTGAAATATCAGTTGTGATTTAAATTCTTAAAATAAACCTGTCTGTTCCCTTACAATAGAAATAGAATGCCCCCCAGCAAAACAAATGTTATTCTATATCTTTTCCTACCTTGCTCTGTTGTAATTCAAATATACATTTTCTTCCTTGCATAAAATTTAAGCACTACAAACAGCTAGAGACATATTTTATCATGACATAAATATATTATTCACAATTCTTATTACCTTCCCTTCAAATGAAAAAAAAAAAAACAAACCCAAGCCAGTCTAGAACCATATACTTGATACTGACAAGAGGGAAGAAACTAATTCTCTCTACTCTTGAACTCTCCCTTTCCAAACAACCCCATTCAAGCATATGTTTTTGCAACTTCTTTGCCTTACATTGACCAAGGTTTACTGCAGCATTTTGTAGCATCTTCTCAGCCTTACAGAAAGCTCGTTCTGAGAATGCTCAGTTCTGTGCTATACCAGTTGCACAGGGATCTTGTTTAGGACTTGATAGTGTTCCATGCTTTATAAATTAGAGCCTACCAGAAGAACAGTGTTCTGAAATGGACTTCAGTGTTGCATGAACTGACATCCGTTAGGATACTTTAGTTTTAATTAAGAGTCCCGACACAGAAAACACACTTTTTTCCTTCAACAAATTCAAAGTAGGTATTTAAAATTACAGGGCAAATTTAATTCCTCAGAGCACAGGCAAATCAAGCCCAGGTCTGTCTATACCAGAATACCTATAGTCACATCTTGTACGAAGAAACGGAAACCATGCACATAAAGGCCTTCAAACAAAAAAAATCTACGAAATCAAGTAAAATAAAAGACATAGAGCTTTGAGAAACTACACAGTAGTTATGTATTCCAAGAAGTAATATAGTGACTAAGATTTAAATCCCATAGCGAGTGCCATTAAGCACAGTAAAGTGCAAAAAGCTCCTGCATAGGCCAGAAGCATGCATGCGTGTTTGGGAGGGTAACAACCACACTAACACAAAGAGGAACACATTCCGTTCACCATCGGGTTTGCCTTTCAACATTCGGGTCCGAAACGGGCGGGGGCGAGCTCAGCACCACAAAAGCCATTATCTCACTAAATCACAACACGGGGTGTCCTGACGACCGTCTGGAGCGCTCGCTCGCTGAGGAAAAAGGGGGAAAACCCGACTTTCCCCGTTGCCGGGGCTAAGGCGTCTCCCCCGGAGAAAGTTACACCCTGCCAGGAACAACGGCGTGAGGGCTCCGGCACTGATGCCGGAGCGGGCGGCCACCCGGGGAACGGCCTCTAACCCCGGGTGAGCTTTGCTCCCACAGCGGCAGCCGCCGCTGCCCGGTCCGGCCCGGCCCGGGGAGCGGGCGCCCTCCGCCAGCCCCGCAGCCCTACCGCCCTGCCCCCCCTTACCTCCGCGGCCGCCGCTCCCGGCTGCTTGGACGCTGCCAGGCAGCTCCCGCTCTTCACCTTAATCCCGTAGGAGACGCGCAGCTCCTCCAGCACGGCCAGCCGCGCCAGCCGCCGCCTCTGCTCCGCCATCCCCGCGGCCGCTCAGCCCCGGCCCGGCCGCATCCCGCCCACCGCCCGTTACCGCCCGGCTCGGACCCAGCGCCCCGCCCGCGCCTCCCATTGGGCCGCTTGCGCCGTTCGAAATCAGGCCCCACCCCCGCCCAACGGCCAAGCGGGGGCTGCCCCGGCGGCGCCTGCCTCCTGCGCCGCCTCCTTCAGCTCGCCTTCGGGCGATCGCGCTGGCTGCCCAAAGGCCCTCGCAGCCGCCATGGCGGGTCGGGGTGAGGGGGACGGTGCCTCCCAGGAGGAGCGGCTGAGCGCGGCGGGAGGGGGAGCGAACCAGCCGGCGGCCGGGGCAGAGCGTGAGGCGCGGCAGGCCGGGGTGTCCTCAGACGCTAAACCCACCGCGTTTCCTTCCCCTCCCCGCCAGCCGGTTTCAGACCCACCTTACCAAGTTTGGGGTTGGTTGGGTTGGTTGTTTACTTTAAAATAAATGTTTGTTTGACAATAAATTTCGATTTAAAATAGCAAACCACCGCAGTTCTGTGAATAAACTGAATTCTTCAGGGAGGAATGAGTACACAATGTCGACATTACTTGATTATAATGGTGGTACGTATTAAGATAAAAAAAAATAGGATCTTCACATCTACTTTAGTCAGTGATGCCACTTTCTCCTGCATTAGCCTTGGGCTGTGCGGATCCACCCAAGATGATTCATTTTCTGTGGACAAACCCACAATTTACAATTTTATGTGGCAGTTAAACCATTAGCACCAGGTTTGTTTGTACCTTCTAGATCTGAGCTTGCTTACCTATTCCATACTATTTTCTCATGCACCTCCAGGAGGGTCATGTGGGGTTTTGCACTGTGTTGTTATAGGAAGAACTACAGTTATTTTTTTAAAGTTTCTATTCCAAAGGTAACTCTTTCAGTGTTAATAGCAATCTAATTAATGAAACACAGTTTTTCTGTGTAGAGTCAGAAATAAGTGCTGCAGCAAAAATAAGCTTTCCAGCTTTTCCTTTACACATATTCTGGTACTAGTTCTAAAGTGTGTCTTCACTGAGAGGAAGAGAATTACACAAAGCTTAGCCACAGAAGGGTAACAATCAGACTATGGTGCTCTGAACTCCTATGGACACAAAAACGAGAGAATAAAAACAGCTGGAGTTTTTCCAAAAGTCATCAAAGTATAAATGGAAAAAAAAGAAAATCCTATAAAGTTATGTGGAAGAAAGACATAGCGGCAATAATAAATAGCAGATTAGACATTCATTTTAAGTAAAACCCCCAAGATTTTGATTATGGACATGAAAAGAATGTCCTTGAGCAAAAGTAATATTCCTCTAAATGTAGTTTTAGTGCAGCCTTACTGTAAGTGGTATTATCTGTCCTGGCACTGAAATTATATGGAAATATGGAATCCCAAAACCTAAAATATCACTGATAAGAAAAGTAAAAGTAAATACATAAATAGGTATCATAGAATTTAGTTTTCTGTAGTTACCATGAATTACACAAGAGGGAGCTGTGTCCTGATAAATATATAAATACTTATGTCAAGTATTTTCCCTTCAGTATTCACCTAAGAAAAAAACATGATGACAGCATGTGCTGTATTTTTTTTCTCCAAAAAGTGGAGGTAATCTTTTCACATTTTGCGGAAGACATTTAAAGCCACAGTATTATCTAGTAGTTTTGTCAAAAACATTTGTCAAATATTTTAATATCCTTTTTGGTGACTATTTTAACATTTTTCTCCTTTATTTACAGGTAGACACTGGAGCAGAAAAATTACTTTGCAAATGAAAACTAGGCATCTAACTTTGGAACCAGTTGTAGCATCCCAACTCAAATCTATTATACTCTTTCCAAATTGAGTTAGAAGAAATAAACAGCTACTTGGCTATTTCCCCCCCCCACAGAATTGTCTAAGAATTGACATGCCAAGTTTCTGGCATTTTAAACAATTATAATTTTCAGAGGCTATGGATGAAATCCTGTCCTGAATGAAGTAAATGGCATAACTCTCTTGTCATCAGGAGGGCCAGGCTTACACTCCTTTTCACATCCAGCATGTAATACACAAATGTATTTGTACACAAACACACAGACACTCTTTTACACTATCCATATATATGTTTACAATTTATGAGGAAAAAAAAAAAAAAAAACAAACAACCTTGACCATCTACATTTGATGTGACATTTTGTGAATTTTGGAAGCTACTCCAGAAATGAGATCTTTAAAAAATTAGTCAAAAGTTTACTAGTAGTCTTATTTTAGTAACAACTCAGAACAGTCACTGTTCAAATTAACCAGAAATGCAGCCAGAGGAAGCAGAACAAGCTACTTCAATAAGCAGAGTAACATCGTGAGGAGTACGGAAAACATACCTTGCTCCAAAGTACCTGCCCCGAACACAGAGCTTGGTAGGAAAGAGTGTAAGTATCCCTCACGGTGGCAATACAAGGGCTGGCTTTGCCTCACTTCTTCAACCAAACAAGCTGAGGGCAGAAAGATCTAAGGGCAGGTCATGGAAAAGAAAGCTCATGAGGGCAGAAAGGCAGACCATAGCATCCAGGTGAAACTGAAAAGTAGCTGCGTGAGGGACGTTTATGCACAGATGTTCTCAGAGTCTGACTACTAGTACAGTTTATTCTGAACATCCTTAGTCATTCTCGTCTCTTCCCGGCTTTCTCTCTTAAGGAGGAAGTATTTACTCCAGTTCCTAGTTGTCATCTCTCCATGCTGTTCAGCCTCTGTTTATGTTACTTATGTCCCTTTTCCATCTCCCACTCCTTCTGCTGCTTTGTCTTCTCTGCAGTAAACTATTTTGCCCAGGACTGAAAGTGTTGGAGGAAGATCAGTCTCATGCAATGGTGTCCCTGCTTACAACCATTCAGAATTATGTCAGAAGCAAAACAGTCTGGATACTCTGAATACTTTCAACATTTAAGGTTAACTATATTCCCTACTGCTGTGACTAACTTGATGAAAACTAATTCCAGATCAAGAAAATAACAAGGAAGAGAATTTAAAGTGTATGTGAAGTAAGAAAATAAAGTTAGAAAGTGTCTTCCAAACTGTTATTCAACATTAATTTCCTCTGAACCGTGGTTTGAGGACAGGATAATTCTATTTAACCCACATTTCATTTGGGTTACACATTTGGTTTTACCATCTTCTCACTTCAGATTTTTGAAGATACTATTGCAGAAAATTAGATAGGACAATCTTAAAACCTTAGTATCAGCTTTATAAATTGTTAATTCTATATCTGAGTTTGCTCCATATACAGATTTCTTGGAGACAGATCAAAGCTAACTCATTCAAGTTTGATTATTCCACATTAAAAATCATCAGTATTTTGTCTGAAATATTCTAAATCTTGATTTTGTGGAAAGTAGTAATTGAATTTGTTTTTTTACATTCACTAGTGCAGTAGTCAAATAAGTTCTTCTAATGAAATTTTGGGACAGGGACAGCTCTGGGAGAACAGCAGTATTCAGCATACCTTTCCTTCATTTACTCTGCAAAACTACATGTTTGAAGGAATGGAGGAATCACCAGGTGAGGGAAAAGATACCTGCATCTCTATTTTATGTAGGTGAACCCAGAGAAGTCTGAGGATTTCATAGGCAGATTCTAACATATGTAATACTAGGATCTTGAGTCAGTGACTAAACTTACATGCCTACTGCACTGAGGAAGCACTTTACCTATTTTTCTTTGAGGCTGGAGACGGTACTTCTGATACTTTCAAATACTAATTAGAATAAATTGATTGATTGTGAGCAGGTTTCAAGCTCACCACATCATCTGGAACTCTGCTAGAAAATAAAGAATCAGAAAATGACAAAGTAACAAGATTTGTTGATTAGGCTGAGAAATTTGAAAAATTCCTTTTACCACACTAAGAAGAGGGACAGTTTATTTGAAGCCACATACTGTCTTGGAAACCAGCATGCGAGATTTAAAGAGTGCTTCTGTCCTGGAAAGCATGCTTTTGTTTAACAATACTAGAAAAAAACTTAGAGAAATTTTACTAGTTCTACCAGTAGTAGCCTATAGTAGATAAAAAAAAAACAGTTAGTGCTTTGTTGACATCCTAAGCAATATTGATAATTCAGGATAAATAGCTTCAGAGTGGATAATCTTTTACTTACATTGAATTTTCCTGGAGCACTTCATTTCTCAGAGAAGATACAGCAGTCTTTTGTTTCTATTCAGGGTAGCAATTCTATGTTTTGGTTTTTACTTTTGACATATACAAAGCAAAACCAGTTTGAAATCCTGGCATGATAGATTTATTCAATAACAACTGAAAGTAGTTTACAAATCTGCTCTAAGGATATAGGTAGGATAATGACAGATACCCTGCCACTAGTGTACAGAAATGCTTTTGTTTGTTTACATCTTGCAGACATAGAAGCTTATTTGGACATCTGGGTCTTAGCTGCTGCTGCATCTCTTCCCGCATCAGCAAAGACTGCAGAATTCCCCAGCAAGTTCTCAAGGCACTTATTGCAAGTCTGCTTGTTCTCTAAATGCAGGGACAATAGCTTATTCAGCCTCAAGCAAGGTCTTCAGGGCAGAGCAAGACGGTAATTACTTCCCTTTCAGTGGAAAAGGGATAAAAAGGGGGATTTAAAAAAAAAAAAAAAAGATAAAAATGGGAAGAAAGATGCAGTACCATAGATTCAGTACTGCTCTCAGACAAAAAAACCTGAAATTGTAATAGTTTCCTCTAACCAAGTCTGAATCAAGGGTCTATAGTGACACTCAGAAGAAAAAACCCATCTGTTTCTCTCACTTCTCACCCTCTACTTTCTTTTAAAATTCTCCTTAATATAAACTCTTTTTTCATCACATCCCTTTCATAAACTTCCTGGTAGGGTAAAGGAGAAACTGGCTCCCTCTAATATCTTGTGAATCCTGGAACTTAGGGATAATATTCTGGTAATAGGAATTTTAATTTCCCTTTCTCAGCTCTACGTAAGTAGAGACTGCATTTAGAGCATTACAGAATGTTTCTGGTAAGAAATTTTAATTTTGAAATAATAAATAGTTAATTAATTGAAGGGTTGGAAATGTATATCCAAGGCAAAATCCAGGTTTTTAAAAACTCTGTGTCAAGAATTCAGTTTATTTGGGTAACCACTATTTTAGAATACAATTGTGTGACACTGACTCGAGCTGTAAGGGAAGCAGATGCTAGGCTCTATGAGGTTATCAATGGAGTTGAGTCACTGAACAATTTTGTCAGTATTTGCTACATATTTACTATTACTTCCACTGTCAGGAAAGAGTGATGGGTTGTGTGTCTTTCTGCTTTTGCATAGACTTGCAGGTGTCTTATGTCCATTACATGTACCATAGTTCAAGAGATGTATCTTCCCAGTTCCCACTTCAGTTGAAAAGATACAGACACCTTGCCTAGCTAATTTGAGAAATGAACTAAAGACAGCATGGTTCTGTGGTGTGTTGACTCTGGCTGGACACCAGGTGCCCACCAAAGCTGCTCTATCACTCCCCCCCTCAGCTGGACAGGGGAGAGAAAATATAACAAAAGGCTCATGGGTTTAGGTAAGGACAAGGAGAAATCACTCAGCAATAACTGTCATGGGCAAAACAGGCTCAGCTCAGGAAAATTAATTTAATTTATTACCAACCAAATCAGAGTAAGGTAATGAGAAATAAAACTAAACCTTAAAACACCTTCCCCCCACCCCTCCCTTCTTCCTGGGCGCAACCTCACTCCCAATTTCCTCTACCTCCTCCCCTCTGCACGGTGCAGGGGAAGTGGGCTGTGGGGAATGGGGGTTGCGGTCAGTTCACCACTGATTGTCTCTGCCGCTCCTTCCTCCTCAGGGAGAGGGCTCCTCACACTCTTCCCCAGCTCCAGCGTGAGGTCCTTCCCACAGGAGACAGTTCTCCATGAACTTCTCCAACATGGGTTCCTCCCACAGGGCTGCAGTTCTTCACGAGCTGCTCCAGCGTGGGCCCCTCTCTTCATGGGGCCACAGGTCCTGACAGGAGCCTGCTCCAGCACGGGCTTCCCATGGGGTCACAGCCTCCTCGGGCATCCATCTGCTCCAGCGTGGGGTCCTCCACGAGCTGCAGGTGGAGATCTGCTCCACCATGGACCTCCACGGGCTGCAGGGGCACAGCCTGCCTCACCACGGTCTTCACCACGGGCTGCAGGGGAATTTCAGCTCCAGTGCCTGGAGCACCTCCTCCCCCTCCTTCTTCACTGACCTTGCTGTCTGCAGGGTTGTTGCTCTCACATATTCTCACTCCTCTCTCCAGCTGCTATTCCACAGCAGGTTTTCTTCCCCTTCTTAAATACATTAAATACATGAGGTGCTACCACTGTCACTGCTGGTCTTGGCCTTGGCCAGTGGTGGGTCTGTCTTGGCGCCAGCTGGCTTTGGCTCCGTCAGACATGGGGGAAGCTTCCAGCAGCTTCTCACAGAAACCACCCCTGTAGCCCCCCCTGCCCCCCAGCTACCAAACCCTTGCCATGCAAACCCAATATAGGTTTCTCCTGTGGAGAGATGGTTTTGATCCACTGAAGCAATCATGCTGAGAATGCATTACTGAGACAATGCATTCATTCTGAAGACCTATGTTTCTAGAGTTTAAGGGTTAATAAAACTTCTTTGGGAGGAAATAAAAGCTTCAGATTGGTATAATTCTGTACATGGAAAAGAAATTAAGATGCCTCTTATAATAGTCCACATTTATAGAACACTTGAGTCCAGAAGTGCTTCACAAACTGTGTATAGGACTCAGCTCACCTGCTGAAATCCTTAGTCAGTTGAAAGTACAGAGGCATTGACTTGGGCAGACCCTGAGGAAAAAGTTAGGTCGGACACTAAACATCATGTCTTGTGTCACAGAACGTGTCACAAATATTCCAGAAGGACAAGGTTTTAGTTTTTCATTGTTGCCTTAGCAAATTGTTTTCATGTTGTGAAAGCAGTGATTCAGAGGCAAAATGTCTTTATTTATTAATTTATTTGTTTGTTTACTTATTTATGACAACACACAAATTTTCACAGATTCCCATGGAGTTTAAAGCCAGAAATTACTCTTAGATTGTCTAGTCTAACCTCTTGTATGTCACAATCCAGCAAGTTATGTCCTAAGGGTAACAATTGATGGTTAGACATTTTTTCTTATGGGAGAATGATGTGTGTTTTACTCTTGGGCACAAAAAAAGTAACAATAGCATTCTTTGGCAAATGCTGTAACTGTTATGAAGTAGTATAAAAGATGGGAATAAACCTCTCCTCCAGCTACACTGATAAAAAAGCAAGATTCCATTTTACAGTCTACCCAGTCATATAGTCCTATTTTGAGGAAGCCTGTTAGATCATTACTGAAGGAAGTTTTACACTAAGGAACTAATTTCTAGATTTCAGAAGACCTTTGATATGAGGTAAATCAGAAGGGAAGGAAAAGGCCTTTTCTTCTGGCACATCTTATGGGCAGGTTCATATTCTAGACACCATGAGAATATAAAAATCAGAGGAGGAATTTTTGATACTTCCAGTCCTGACTGGAAGCTGAGTGGAGGTTTTAAAGTTGTTATTTTCGACTTGTGCCTGCAGTAGGATCTCAGGTGGAATGCAACTGCCCAAGTCTTACATGAGGCTCCCACGGCTTTAGTCAGATATACCATAGCATGTTTGAAGTAGGAGCTGTTCTTAAATCTTTAGAAGTTTAACTCCAGACCCAAATCTTGATGTTTTCTTTCCTGACTTTTGATCTCTCCCTTTCAATCAGTGTGGGAAGGAGAGATGGTAAAGCAAGCTGTGTATGGGAAATTAAAATGAGAACAAAAGCCTGTCCAAATTATGCAACAAGGATCATTATGCTATAAAATTGCTCTTCAAATGTGGCTGTCATTGAAAGATATTAAAATTTCAAAAGTTATTTTCTTGATGAAGACTTAATTTCTTGCATAAAAGGGGTTTTAAGCTTAAAGCTATGCCTACACAATTAATCTCCTTTGGTTTTTGGAATGTTTGAAGGGTGCTGAAGGATTTGAGTGTTATAGAAGTATTTTTCATCACTGCAGATCAGATGTCTCAAACTACTTTCACAGTAGCCTTATAATTTAAACAATTCACAAACATAATGTATCACTAGATACAATGATCACTACATCATTTTGCAGTAGAATGTATGTAGTTTTGTGAACTCCATGCAGGCTTGAGGGTCGTGCTGCTGTATCTAGAGCTAGAGTTGGGGTTGGACAAAAAGAAGCAGTAACAAAAATTCATCTGCCAATTCAAAGGAGACCTTTACTAGAATACAACAGAGAACAGAAGCCACAGATTCCTTTTTATAACCCCACTCTCTTTTTCTCTTACGGAATGCGGTTTTCCTGTGTGCAGTGAAGCAGAAATAAACTGTTTTAACATACCAACAGTGAGAGTGTCCGAAGAAATAAAATCTGTAGATAATACTCATGGTGGCATTGTTTAGTTTCATTGACTGCATAGTGATGTACATGTCACTGGAGGGCTCTGCTGAGCATATCTGTAATCAAAGCATACTCTTTGGCCTAGGAACAGCCACCTGATGTGTGGTTTTAAGCAAACTTGTTTTAAGGAGCACACACAGGTTTTCCTCAGTTTTCCTCCTAGTCATCCTATACTCATCAGTTACATAGTTTTTCATTGTGGGGTTGTTATGATACCCCAGTGCTTGGGATGGGAAATCTGGCCCCTGTTTTTAACTGTCTTTCTCCTGCTGTGTGGTCCTGGGCTCCTCTTAAACCTCCATCTTTAAAAGTCTCTCTGTCTACTGAATGTTTAAAGGGCAGTAGATATTTTGTTGGTTTATTTAATATATTCCCCCAACTCTTTTACCATTATTTTAGTCTTTGGAGTTGCTTTAATTTAATTTCTGTTTACAAATTCACTTCCCCCCCCCCCCCCTTCAATAGAAAAGATAATTGTATGTCAACAAGAATATTCACTGTTATTTTTGTTACTTCTTTTTTTCACCTTCCCTTTATTTTCACAAATTTATATCACAGATGTGCCCGCTGGACTTATCTAGCATTTTAACCTGCCTATGCTAAATGCTACTACATAAATCCAGTAAGAGAGAGGACCTGTTAGGAAAAGGTCGGAATCGAAATAAACAAGGCAGCATGCATTATTAGGTAGAAGAGGCACAAATCGATGATATGGCTTGTCTGAGAAGGTCAATAGCTAACCCAAATATAGAATCCAGGTCTCTTGACACTCAGTCCCACTAACCACCCACCTACTCAACCTCTTTTTTCATAAAGCTTCAGTAACTTGAACTGGGTAGAAACAGTGGTACTGTGAGACTTGGATATACAGCCAAATTGTGTTACCTTTGTAATAAATATAAAGACTTCTAAGGGTTATTGAGTCCAGCTCATATTGAAAAGCAAATTAGTAAAGGGACCATACCTTCAAACAGGCTTACACAAACAGTTCAACCAATGCACCAAGTATGTTTTCACAAGTTGGGACTGGTTAGTAAATGTGATGGAGAAAAAACTGATGAGACCTTGGCAGCAATGAAAAAAGGAGAGTGGCGATTGTTTTAAGAGACCACAGTATAACTTTATCACCTATTTTTGGATCTGAATAGTCTACTGACAAACTTTTCCAGAAAACCAGGCACAAACATGCAGCATTATTGTAGGTGGCAATAGTAAGGTCACATTCATTACAGTTACTTTTACCAATAGCACTGACATCTCACAGTCATAAGGGTTATATGTGAATGTAGTTAGAAACAGTCTTGTTACTTACAAAGCCACAATCCTGAAACCTCTTACACATATAGATACCTTTCTATTATTTGTGGGCGGGTCTTAATCCATCTCACAGACTCAGCATGTTGTGGGCGCAGAGAAGCTCGGGTCAGCTTTCTGTGCATGACTGTGGGAAGTGGATGTCTGCAGTGTAGGTATGTCTGGTGGGGTCAGATGGGACCCAGCCCTGGGGGACCGGGTTTGTCACTCGGGGGTGGCACCACACGACCCTTGCTCCGCAGCTCCCCTCGCCCATACATATGTGTGTGGCATGCCTCCTCATGTGAGCTTGCAGGCTTTGGAAACTGTCTGCACTTCACAGCTAAGCGTTGCTCAAGGGTTAATCTTTTCTTTATTACATCTGATCATATATTCTTCTAGTTTTACTACCTAAGTATTTTATTATTTATGTTTTAATTGTGTTATCTCGTTCCTCATCACCTCAGATAAATGAAAACTGACTGTATTTAATGTTAACATAGTCAACCATCCTATTAAAATAAACTTGAAATTTCATGTTGTAAAACTGTTTATTTTACAGGATGAGACTTAAGTGTCTGCTCATCTATTATTTTCAATTATATTAGAAGAAAACATAAAAGATGACTGAAAAAGACTAAAAACATCAGGAATGAGAACTTAAGAGAAAGCAGCAACTCAGAAGGTAAAAGAATGGAAAAGTTTCTTGAGACAGCTAATGAAAGAGGCAAATAAGAACCTACTGCTGTATAATTAAATTGCCTCCATTCTTTGTGATCTCTGGAATTTTACATTGTTTTTAACATAACATTTCCAAATAACTCTATTTTCCAAACTGTTGTATTGGACTTTTTCCACAGCTTTTCTCTAGTAGGCAAACTAGTTCTAACTATGTATACATAGCTATTTTTATTTATATGTTATTTATATATTATATTAAAATTTATTTTATTTTTCGTTACTTACTTTTGCTCCTAAAAATACATATAAATCAGCACTCACCTAGGAAATGTAGAAGTTCTGTTTTTTTTGTCTCATGACTACCAATAAGTTTAGATTCTTACCGCATCTGAAAAAAATTACCTGCCTGCCACTTGAAGGCTTTCACACTGGTGTCAAGATCTTTTGCTGTGCCACCTCCAGTGAAAGGCTGTCAAGGTGAAAACGCTACCTGTCATCCTAGCTTCCCACGCTACATCCAATTTTAATTTACTCTTGAATTGCCACATTATCTTGTGAGTACTGTATTCTATCGAGTAAATGTTTATAATCCATGTTTCCTTCAAAAATAAAAAAATAGAGGAATATGGAAACTAAAGAAATACTGCACTTTTCAGATTGTGGTATTTGTAACTGTTTTTGTCAGAAAGCAAAAGTGAAAATGAGACATTTCCAATAAAAACAGACTATTAATTTCACATGTTCTTGGAGGAAATTTTGCCAGGAATGGAAGACTAGCAGCCACCAGTTCCAGTGACACAGCTGTAGGACTGCTCTTCTCCTTTTCAGATTAGTTTTCCCTTTACCAGTCAGATACTTCTCTAAATAACCTACATCATGTAATCCTTAAACAAGCAAAACTTCCCTTCATGTTTTAGAGGAAATAAAGTTGGGTTATTGCATAAGCTTATTATTTCTTCTATTTGGTTTCAGTCTTTCATAAATATACAAGCTCCCAAGACAGTTAAGTGTAGAATTAAAAAAAAAAAAAAAAAGGAATGTGAAGAAATTCTCATTTCAGTAATTTCTACATCCATTTATTTTTAGCTTTCTGAGATATTTTCAGGTAGCTACAGAGATACTTAACTCTCTCTACTGACTCTGCACAAAACTATCTGTTGAAAAACCTGCAAAGATCAAACAATTCCTACGTTGGTTATGTTAGCTGCAGAAAAACCACCAGCCCTGAAGCTGATTTCCTGCTTGAGAAACCATAAGCTAATTGCAGAACAAAAGGTACATTTTGAGAGGTCCTCCACTTTCAGCAGTTACTGCGCTAAAACATATCTGATGCAGAGCAGCTTGTAAATGTTTTACATGTGCTGTGAAAAAGATATTCTGGTTGATGTATGCTGTTAATACTGCTGGATGTGATGACATAGCATGAAGCAAAATGAGCTGCATCCTTTAGTGTCAAAATTTTCAGTTTCAGCAGCTCCAAAGAGCATGTATTTGGGTAAAGAGTAGGCAGCTGCTTTTTTTCAGTCAACTGTCATCTTTACCAAGTCACTTTCCACCTGCTGCTCTTTGAAAAATTAAAATCCTTCCCACTCTCTTCAAGTCAGTTACCAAGATTCAGACCCATGGTGCCAGGATAATGTCTGTTACATGACTGACAATGGAAAGAACAATGTGACTAGAGCAACAGGTAACTTGTGGTACTTAGCAGATTGATTTTTAATTAAAATATATTCATTGATATTTATTATTTATTGTCTGGTGATGATGACTCCTAGTTTTCTACTAATTTTTCAAAGCCAAAAGTTCAGTGTATTTAATGTCCAATTTAAAATCTTTTCCATAATTAAAATGATCACGAATTAATGAAAATAGCTTACTTTAACACCTTAAAAAATACATTGTCAGAAAACAGCTTCATTATCTTAGGTATTCAGCTTCTAAAAGTATTTAGGCAACACTGTGTTCAGTGCTGCTAGGCTTGTGTGACATTGATGAGAGTTTTATCTCTGAAATATGATAGGAATCCCTTAAACCCAGACATTCTAACTGTCCACATTAAAGGTCTGTTAATCTAAATCCTCAGCAATTTTACTTCAAGTCAGGGCCTGAGGTCAGTTGGGTGGCTCTGCCAGGTTGCCTCTGTCTCCTCCCCACTCTTTGTTTGAAACCTGTCCGTGTGTGAAGGGCTTGAGCACAGGCAGCCAAGCAGAAGTAAGTCAACTTGCTGGTCCTGGCTTCCCATCCATCCACGCTTCACTTGCTGCACCTTTGAAATACAATCCCATGGTGGAGGGACACGGCTGCTTCACGGGGCAGGGGTGGTTCTACCAGCATTACATGGCCAGCCGAGGGACAAGGTACAAAGACAAGTTGCGCACAGGAGACAAGAAAAGGTGTTACAGGGCTTCAGGTGCTGAAAATTATCTCACTGATGGTTCGCACACTAACAGTGTTACAGGTCAGCTTCTACCACTAAGACGTGGGTCCTTGAGTTAAATGGATTTCATAAAGTTGACTGGGTTAGTACTTAATAATTAAGAGAAGGGCTGTAGTGTTTTAGGATCTGTTTGAATTAAAATGCCATTTTTGACTGATTATCTCAAAAAATCTAGGACCTGATGCACAGCAATAGTCAGCACTAAGAATAACTGGTGAAGTCACTAATGGGCATCCCCAGAGACTTGCCAATCAAGTGTAGAGAAAAATTAAATATCCATAATGACTGGCACTTTTGAAAACAAAGTCCAGATGTAGATTTCAGGTTTTAAATGCTCTGATTTCACCCATTCAAAGATTTTCAAACTTTTGGGTGTGGATATGAAAACGCTTCTCATCCATTATTATCAGCACTCTCATTTTTCCTGGTTCTACTGATTATGAGCCTAATTAACTTGCAAATCAACAGCAACTCCATTAAAATCTTTCTGACTTTGTAGTGTTCTAAGTGGTCTAAGACAAAATAAAATACTGTCTAAATGTCTTTTGTTAAGTTTATATAAATATATATTTTTATAAATACACATATATAAGCATTTCAATTTAAGCTAAACAGAATTTATAAAACCTTGAAGAAATAACTGTAGACTTTAATATGGTATAACCATGATTTATAACATAACTTTTGATACCTGTATAATTTTTGCTATGAAACTAGTATGACTGTTTATATGCATCCACATTAGACACCTGCTATTGGCAAAGTGAAATAAGTTGGCTTATATTAGCCAGGTAGAAGCAGAACTTCAGTGTAGTTCTTATTGGCCTAGAAAAATATAACTCTTAGGTGAAGTTCTTTGTCAAGTGATGTAAAATCTGCACATTGTACAATAAGCAGAGATAAATTAGGATTTTCATTCAGTTCTATTGCAAATGTTTTCTCATCATGGAGGTTTCACTATAACAACTACATTCCTTATATACTTTTTGTTTAGCAGCCTTCCTTCTAAAAGTTCAACATATCACACAAATGACATGTGCCACTCTTGTGAAAATCCATCCTTCTACAAAACTAAGGGTTGGCAGCAAGACTGGTGTAAATATTTCGTTGGGTTTTTTTAGACAGATTTAAAAAGCCTCTTTTCCCTTGTTATCCTTTGAATCTTTCTACCATAGGCAATTATTTATATTTATAACCAGAGGACTGGAGCACCTCCCTTATGAGGACAGGCTGAGTTGGGGGTGTTCAGCCTGGAGAAGAGAAGCCTCTGGTCAGACCTTATAGTGACCTTCCAGTACTTAAAGGGGGCCTACAGGAAAGATGGGGAGGGACTCTTTATCAGGGGGTGTAGGGATAGGAAGAAGGGTAATGGCTTTAAACTGAAAGAGGGCAGGTTTAGATTAGATGTAAGGAAGTTCTTTACTGTGAGAGTGGTGAGGCGCTGGCCCAGGGTGCCCAGAGCAGCTGTGGCTGCCCCCTCCCTGGCAGGGTTCAAGGCCAGGTTGGACGGGGCTGGGAGCACCCTGGGCTGGGGGAAGGTGTCCCTGCCTGGGGTAGGGGAGTGGGAACTAGATGGTCTTTAAGGTCCCTTCCAACCCAATCCATTCTATAATTCTATTCTATGATTCTATAATGGGACAATCTAAATTTTTCCTAGTATGATGAAAGGAATAAAGAACATGTATTGCAAGGGAAGACTAAAAGAATTGGCTTGTGTGGAAAAAAGAACAAATTCAATTGTCTAGAAAAACCCTTTAGAGATAAAGTAAGATATTTAGATTAAGGCTAATGATAGTCAAGGCACAAGTAGATATATCTGCTATAAACACCTTTAGATTATAAATTAGAAGAAAATGTCCAACCATCAGAAAACTAAGGTTCCAAAATAGCCTTACAATAGGAGTAACATGGTAATTAACCTCACTGGATTTAAGATGGCACCTTATACTTTACATAAGAGATTTCATGGTTGCCTATAAAAGGGAAGTACACTGAGTGACTCAAAAAGTAACTTCTAATCCTGTGTTTCCAAATTCCACTTCTTTCTTTGGGTGGGGGCATGGGGCAGAGTAGAGTTTATGTAGAAAATTGAATCAAGTGAATCATTAATGTTATGTCAGATTTTAAAAGGAGAAATAAGGTAATGTGTTTATATGCTCAGCCATCTAAACATAAATATGGGGGAGAGCAGTAAAAAAATGTACAAGACTAGGTTCGGTTGCATATAACTACAGTACAGTAAAAATGATGCAGTGGCTTTTATTACTTCATGCCTGTGAAGTGCATACCTATACTTTATTGGTCTTGTAGAAAAATTTTAATAGTACTGTCCAATTTATATGCAGCTACATTAAGTTTCTATACAGGTAAGCAGGCTTCTTAAATTATATATATTAATGAGGAAAGATGGGAATTTTCTGTAAGATGATTCAGACTACCTAAAATGGGGCAGCAATGTGACTTCTGACACAGACATTCTGAATAGCCCCACAGAAGCACCTTCCTTATGTCATTAACTGTAGAGCACTCATTTAGTCTTCCAAATTGGGGGCCTAAAATTGAGAATGGAAATAATTCTGCTTCATTTTCCTAAATAAAATCTGTATAGACATGAATAAGGAAAGCCCCTGCCCTGAGGGTCTTATGATGAGAAGGCAGAGCATTTCAAACATTTTGCTGCTTTATGGGAAGTTCGTTATTTCCAATATGTGTCCAATTACTCTTTATCAAATCAATTAAACCTGTACAGTAGTATAATAAACAATATATTTTTGTGCAACTCTCTCTGTATCAACATTATTACATGCATATTTGTGATGGACTGAAGATGTAGTTTTATATATTTTTGAAGTAGAGATGTACTTTTATATATCCTTAAAATTGCCGATTTTTATATAGTCAACCAATGCAAATAAAGCAACTAATGCATGTTACTGTTACAGGACCAGAGCTCTAGTTTATTAGTATTCTTTCCTCCCTCTTTAATTAAAAAAGATTTTTAAGCCCAGTTTCTTATGAAATAGCATCCCATTAAAAGCAGCTTGCAACTTACATAGCTGCCGGTCTTTAGTTTTAGCTAACTACCACTGATAGAGTAAGATGAAAAAAGTTTTCTTTGTTTTGCTATGTATTACTTGCTGAAAAATCAGATATAACAAGTCCTATCAGATATACTTTAGTCAAGTGGGTCTACCAATTGTGTTGTAGTTTATACAACAGCAGAAGAGAAACATACATTAAAATTACATAAGGTAAAACCACAGAGGTAACAGTATAAGACAGATAAATCATCTAATTTTACTTGTAATTTGTTTTTGAAATTATCTAGATACTAACTTAACTGATTTCCTTAAATATAGGTGTTTATGCTGAACTCGCTTATGTGCCTCTTCAGTAGCATTTCCTGACAAATTTTACTTGTTAGATACTATAAAATACCAAATAACTGAAAGGAAACCAAATTTCACTCTGATCATCAGGAATGTCACATCTGTGTTTATTTGTGTTGGCTGATGCATGGGTGGTGTTTCTCTGCACAGAAATTTATTTTTTGTCTTTTTTCTTGTTCCATAATGGGAAACAAGCCCCTAGGTCCAGAGCTCAAGAGGGAATGGAATTTCCACCCTGCAGCATTTCTCTGAAACCACTCTCAGGTTGTGAATCTCTTCTCTGCTGGTAATGGAATCCCACACAGAGCCAGTCTATACTAATGATTTTAGTTGCCTCCAGCACCACTTATGACTAAGTGCAAAACCTTCTCTTCTACCTCACTACCCCCCACCTTGCTGAACCGCAAGTCTAACAAGATAATCAAGCCTTTTTCTTTTAAGGACTTCTTCATAGTGGAGCTAATTATACACAAAGACACGAACACTTCCTTTGAGAGGTAGCAATAAAGACATCATGCCTGTCTATGTGGTCAGGAGCTAAAATTGCTGCAAAAGTATGTGTAACCAAGCTACCTGTGAGTTCCTCACAGTATTTTTACACTCTGAGGGCTGGAAAGGCAGAAGATGATAAACTTTTTAAAAATCTATATACATATTCTATTACTTTATAATGTTATATATTGTACAATGCCACCCAGTGTTGTCAGAGTATAAAAGCCCACTCTCAGAAATGTGTTCACTTCAGGTCACATCTAAGAAGTTTACAGTATGCGAGTTCTCATTCTGCAAACTCTTAACCAAGAAGAAAGCTTACCTGTTTTTTGAGTTGAAAGTTAATCATTCTGTGTCAACACAGTGCAACCCCAGTTCTAGCCAAGGGGTCATTCTGCCATGGGTGTGTCACTCCTTATGTGCAAGACTTTGGGAAGTTTTTAGGCATTTCTTCACCCCTCATGCATTGCACCAATGACAAAGAGTGGGTTGCTTCTGCAGAGCATCAGTTTGGGTGTTATTGTACTTTCCTAACTCATGTAACTATACCTGGTCTTTTTAGTTTGCCAGACTAGTAAAAATATCGTTTCCTGATTTTTTTTCCAATTGATTTTCCTTGTCATTTCCCAAAAAGTATCCCTTAGATGTTTAGGCTGCCTGGTTTCATCTATTACTTTGTGTGTGAGAGAACCATATAGTGAATGATGGGCATTCTGATTGCTTTGACTCTCTGACAGACTCCTACATCATTGGAAACACTCTAAAAATCTGTTTCCTAGCCTTTTCTTCCAAGTCAAACAGAATTTTGCCAGTTTTGCTCAATATGGCATGGCCAATGCAGTTATGGCTTCTGGCTCCCATACTGCTTGTCCAACTTTGTTCCTTGCTTTTTTATCAAGGTGAAGATGAGATGAAGACATGATGTTCCAAAGGGACGTGATAGTCACTCTATCCAATGACATGGATGAGTCTTGTGAAGAACAAAGCAATAATTCACCTCACCAGTCACATGTCATTTGGACAAAAACCATGAAAATTTCAAAAAGAGAATGAGATTATTTTCTTTGTGCAGGCCAGGTACTGTGCAAAATATCAATTCTAATCCATCCACTGAGGTGCATATGCTTTCCAGTATAACATGCATTCAAGTTGCTGTTGTAAATAACTAGTTTCTTTCAGTAAAATATGAGTTGTTAGTCCCATGGCTAATACACTGAACAGCCTTAAAACAGGAATTCAAAACAAAAATTGTAACTGAGAAAAATAAATTAGGAACTTCTTTACATTTGCATTTCTACACTCTTTGACATTGTGTATTGATTTTTATCTACATATTCAGCTGTTCTGAAATACTGATAATATAAAAAAGAGATACAAAATTTAAATCTGGCAATATCTAGGAATAATTTCAAAAAACAGCCTAAATTTAAAGAACAATTTTTTCTAGCAGTTAATTGATAATGTACCTACTAACTTCCCGAGTCTGGTATTTGAATTTATTCCTCAATTACCAATGCAATTAGTTGTAGCTATTCATTTGCCTATTTTTAGCATATCAAGCTCATAGTATAGGAGATTAAGAACTAGATCAAAGTCCAACAAATGATGGTACTCTATATATGAAACATCATATGCCTGATTAGATATTCTTTGTAACTGAATTCTCTAAAGAGCCTACAGGAATGGAGCCTAATGGGCCTTTTACTTCCTTTTGAAATGTTCCCTGGTGTTCATCCTTTGCATCATGCTAAGATTATTTCAGTTAAGGGGAACTGTCATGCTGATTTCTGTCTTATTATATTGCAATACTGGATGACTGGATAAAGTTGTGCTCTTGCTTGCTTACTAGAGAAAGCATTTCTAAAACAAAGGATGTGCATCTCAGAATGAGTCCAGATTTCAAATAACATTACAATTTTA
Source organism: Tyto alba (assembly GCF_018691265.1). NCBI lineage: Eukaryota > Metazoa > Chordata > Aves > Strigiformes > Tytonidae > Tyto > Tyto alba. The sequence continues at coordinate 14,745,940 of NW_024881280.1, forward strand.
AAGAGTCTGGATGTAGGTTCGGAATGACACTTTATTTTAGGCAATTTTAAAGTTTTCAATACTTAAAGATTAGCCATGTAGTCAGTATGTTCTTTAAGAGGCATCTTTAGCGTAGAGATACAAGAATATATTCTGAAAGATTCAGCTAGGTTCAATGGAGAAGAATACTGTTTAGCAATAACTTTAAGTGAAAATTTATCAATTACTCTGAGTGTTAAATGGTCTGAGTTATTAAATGTAAAATGACCTCATTAAAGTGATATGGCTAAAAGTGGTCATTCTTTTGTCAACCAATCTTTCCATTTAATTAAAATGTTCTATTATTTACTAAGCCACATGGAGTTTCTGGTCTTTTTGTTCAAATGTATTAAAATGTAGACCTGCTGAACTCTTTTTATCTATATATATTTTTCAGCCTAGAACAATCAGACATTACCTATATGCAATACATGAACAATAAATATTATTTTCCATTAAAAATAATAAATTAATTCAGAGAAGTAATAAATGCATAATATTTGGTAAGTCTTTTTAAAAATAGCTTTTAACTAAAGAGAAAGCTCACAGTCAAGTTTTAGACATATTTAATGTTCTATTGCTTTCAAAATATAGTCACTCAGTTCCATTTAATAGATGAATATTATTCTTTTCTCTATAGCAGTGCCTTATCATTTTGCCATATGCTACTGTCCCCTTTTTGAAAGCTCTTTTTATAATGGCCTTTGATGTTTCCTTACAAAACTTTGTGTTCTTTTCCTCTCTTTCCATTTTAGTTCCAACACATGCTCAGGCTGTAAAAGGAACATCTATTTAAGAATTCTTCAGACCTAAAGAATATGTATTCTTCTTTGGATGAATGCTCAGTGGTATAGCTTCTTCTTTAATCAACCATTACAAAGCTCAGAAACACTGCTGATAACATCTGAAACTTTATGTACTTATCTATAATAATCTCTAAAAATTGCTTCTTCCAAATCATTACTCCTTTGCACGGCTGCTGAAAGGTATATAGCGGAGATTGTCTCTTGAATATGTAATTAAATACTGAATGCAAGGCAACTTGGGCTCTCACTAAAAGAGCTTCCTTCTGTGACAAATATATACATTAAATTTTTCTTGTGAGAGTGAAAGTAGATCAAAATAGGAGGATGTATCGTCTAGTCTGTTCTTATCTTAGTTTTTGACACCCTGCAGGAAAACAATATTCAGGCCTGTGCATTATCTCATGCACTCAGCAAGAGATGCACCTAGTTGGTTATGGTGTTCACCCAAGGGCAAGATAGAGGTCCACATGTCTGGTCTTTCATCTGAATGCTTGCGTATATACTGGTGTAGAAATGAGAATACAGATGATTACTCTAGATAGTAGGCTAGAGTTTAAGGCTGATTTTTTAATTTAATTTTTAAATTATAAGGTGGCTAAGGTTAAAGTAATCAGCAAATCATGGAGCTTACAAGGTACAGAATTGTCTAGGCGTAGAGTTAGGGTGAGAAGGCTGTAGCCTCCCTTTAGCACACATGGTATACCACCTCAGCAGAAAGGCGATGTAGTTCCTTCCTCTTCTACTGTGATGTTGTTTCCATCTATTCGTTAAAGAGTGTATAATTTATTTGTTTATATAACAAGGGACATATTTGTGACTTCTCAAAAGACAGCAAATAAATTACTACTCTGAGAGGAGAGGGAAAGAGTGGAAGAGAAAGAAGAGAAATGAAACCAAAGCAATATTTCTGATAGGGTAAATTTTGCATTAAGTGAACCAATGCCTGGGAACTTTTTCAATAAGAAATGTGGTTTTGTCTTCTCTACTCAGTGATACATGTAGCACTGGACTTTACATCCATCTCTCCCTCAACCAATTTGTTCAATTAGTTAAATATAATTCTCAATTCTAGAATTTATTTTTAAAATGTCTTGTCTTATTTGTCAGGTGTTACATGCCATACAAACAGAAAGGTAATCTCTCTGTTCGAGAAATGTAAATTTTCCATGACATTTTTCTTACTGAGTAAGTGTTTACTTCACAGGGAGCTTTGTCTGCACTTTTAGCTAGAGTGAAAAGAAAATAATTTAAGTTTTCATCTCGTGGATTTACTATTTGAAATATAGGTGGTGTTCCTTTATACAAAATCCTGGATAGAGAATGGGACTTCAGCTGTTACTCATTTAAAATTCATGTTTCGATATCTACTTGCTTTTATTTTATTTATTTATAAGTCTTCCACATTTTCAAACCAGAAACAAGTACTTTCTAAAGCACAGACCTAGGCTATAAATGAGCTAAATACTTTTAGATGTTGCAATGTTGTAGCATATAACATTCAAGTTAGGGTAGTTCACTTAATTAACTTATTTGAAATCCGTCTGTCACATGTGCTTTCTTCAGACTCAGTATAGGACCACAGTTGAGTTATTAAATTAATGAGCAAAATTTTAATAGACAAAATACAAAAAGATTGCAACATGGATTCATCTTTAAGCAGTCATTCTAAGTTTCCATAATTAAAGTAACTTGAAGGGCTATTCTGCAATTTACCACTCACTGTTCAACACTAGGTGAAATGAAAACATCGGCACTTCCTATGAGAAGCATATGCAAAAGGAAGATATTTGTTTTACTATAATTAACTTGTCTGCTAAAATTTTCAGGTTTTACCTTCTCTTTGAAAGGAATGGTATCAAAACCAGCATGACCTCCTTGGTTAAAGCATATGGTAGGTGAGCGTGATAGAATACTGTAACATGAAGTTCATTAAGATACAAATTCTGGCTTAAATCCAAGACTTCAATAAATATCTGAGAGAAAACACTTCTCAAATGCACCTGTGCAACCTGCAGCACCTTATAGTGTGAGAAAAGTTCAGGTCTGACTGTTCAGGAATTCTGACTAAATAAACTACTTGCACATGACTGAGAAAGAAAGTTAAAGAAGAAACTGGTATCTGGTGATGAGATTAATGCTCTCTTTTTTTGTCAGAATTTACAAAATCACTACTACCTGACAGGCACAAAGATTTCCCAGAAGGACACTTTAAAAACACATATTGTATCACAGTTTTTAGAAGCGCTCATACAGGCTGTGTCAAAATCAAAGCAGAGCATGTAAGGACAGAATAAAACTACAGCTTAAAAACAACATTCCCAGCTTCTTTTTTTAAGTAGGGCACTAAGTGCAATGTTTATGGGGTTAGCATTTGGTAAGTATTATAATTATCATATATTTCCATAATAACTTACTTTTTCTTGTTTCTAACTAACAAACTGCAACTATTTGGGCTTAAATTCTTCATGCCACTGTTTGCCACTATCTGGGTATTTCTGTAAATTTCAGCTACCACAATGGAGCCATGACTGAGAGTAAAATCAAGAGAAAGTACAGTGTATTGTCTGTGTTAAATTACATTCTAGACTTCTGTAGACTGAGAAGATCAAATAATAGGATCAACCAACCTATGCACAATACCAGCGGATATAATCAATCTTTTCATGCTTTGTTAAATTCACCGAGATGATGATGGTGTGGACTTGCCTGCCCTGATTAAAACATGTTTCATCTGATAATTTTGTAATGACTACAGCCACTTTTACCAAAGAGCAATTCACAGTTGAACTTTTTTGTCTACCCAAGCAATGGTCACACATCTAGTGTCTAATACAGACATGCCCAGAAGTCATTGCTCTATAATACTGTGGCTTGAGGAACTATTTGAGTTGATTGTTCCTGGACTCATGCGGTAGTGCACAGCTCCCTTCTAGGCTGAGCCAGAGCAACAGTTTGTGAGTCATTCTGTGAACTGGAAGACTTAACTGATTTATGTTAGAAAGAAAGAAAACGCGCACAAATAAGGCAGATCAGTTGGCTGACTTAATTCACAACATAGTCCCACAGTCAGCTGTAGAGGTATGAGGTGGGGGACATGAACTGCAGCACTGCAGTAATGAATGTCCAGGAATGGGAAAGACAACAAGGCCTTAGACTGGCATTACCACTGAAGCCCCGTATAGTGGAATTACAGCCTGTGGCAGCTATCCTCCAAACCAAAACTCAGGGGGATAATAACAGTGACTGGTAGAGCACCTAACAGATTCCATTACTTCAACTATGTTGTCTAATTAAGTCTTTTGTGTAAGGTGCAAATACAGCACCATTTCAGTTTCAACCCTTAACAGTCACCTTGAGATAAACCATTGCTTGGATAAACAAACATCTCTACTTGTTAGGGACAAATCAGGTGAAAAGAAATATGGTATTTTGCTACAGCTTAAACGTAGTGTTATAGAACATAATGGAGGATTTTATATTAAATAGCCTTTTCCATATATTTCTTCAATCTAAATATCACTCAAGACACGTGAGAAAAAAACAAAAAGCACCTGTGGTCTGACTTGCAGCAAAGCTGAGTTTCCTAAGCAGAAGTTAGTGATAAGTATGATTTAAATATAAATTTCTAAATACTTGGAAAAACAGATTATAGAAATCTTAGATGGGACACCCAACATTACTTGATTACTTGATTGTTTGGGTTTTACTCTCACTACTTTGGTATTCCATATATACAACATAAACAGTTTTTCTTTCAATCCTTATGTCTTGGTTTGGGCTGAAATAGAGTTAATATTCCTTTTCAGGGACTAGATGAGTGCTGTGTTTTGGATTTAGCTTTGGGTTTGGTATGGGAAAAATGCTGATAGCACACTGGTGTTTTCAGCTGCTGACGAGACTTCAAGGACTCTCCGACTCCCCATGTCCTGCCCGTGTGCAAGGGCACAGGGAGCAGGGAGGGAGCACGGCCACAGCACCTGACCCTAACTGGCCAGTGAAATATTCCATAGCATGGCACGTCATGCTCACTGTATAGAGGAGGGGTGGCTGGGAAGGAGCTCTCTCTCTCTCTCTCTCTCTCTTGCTTCTGGGATTGCGATTGTGGGATCTTGGTATCTCGGGGTCGCTGGCCGGGAACGGGCTGGGGATTGGTCAGTGGGTGGGGAGCAATTACGCTGTACATTGCCTGTTTATATATTGCTTTTTGTTTTCCCCCCATCATCGTTATTGTTCTCATTTTATTGCCATTATTAAACTGTTCTTATCTCAGCCTGCGAGTCTCCCTTCACCCCTCTAATCCCCTCCCCCATTCCCAGGTGGGGAGGGGGAAGGGAGGGTGATTAGCTGCGGGGGTTGGCTGCCGACCAGGCCCAAACCACAATACCTTACTAAAATGAATTAAGTAAAAACAACAGAAATTGTAAAATGGAAGCGAATTATTCTGTATTCAGTACAGACTGCAATAAACTGCAAGTAATTGATGGATCCGTATACTCTTGAAAATAGCAAACTGTTCAGAGGACCATACAACTATCAGACCTAAATTATGCTATGGGTCACTAAATCTAATTTCCTGCAATTGCAGCCAACCACATAATCCAATCCTCTTCCTAAGTGTTCCAAACTCATTTTAAGGATTATTGAACTGCTTGTCCATAACAGGAAAAGCCATAACCCAGCCATCTCTGGATTTTACTGACCATTTTGCCAGAAGGTTCTAATGCTCAGTCTGTATTAAATGTGGGAAGTTTCTATCTGTTCTTGTGCTAATGTTTTCCTTTAGAATGAAATGTCATATATTCAGCTAAATGAACAAAGATTTTATGACAGATTAAATTATAGCAGAGAGATGGAGCACTTCCATAACATTTGTTTCACTCGGAATTCATCTCTCTTGAGCTTGGATGCCAAGAACCATTGCAGATGAGAGAGCTCCTGCACATCAGATAACACAACTGCTTTCCAACACTACTGTAACCAGTGTCATCTAGTACACTTGCCTCTTCCACAGCCATATCACAACGGTGACTCATAAATCATTCTGTGATCAACCACTCACTGCAGTTGTCCCCACCACAGCTGTTTCCAGTCAGTGAGCTCACAAATTAACAGAAACTCTCAGTATTAGTCCCAAAGAGTACTTGTACTTCATACTACTAAATTTCATCCCTTTTATATTATTCCAGTCCTTACAGTCATCCAGATCTCCCTGGATATTGCAGCTTTCTTCTGTGTTAATGATAGGTGTATTTTTTGCTGTTGGCAAGCACAATTATCACACTCTTGTATCTCCATGCCAAGTTTATTAATTAAATTATTAAACAAGAACTGTTTAAAGACTGACCTTTGAAAAGCTCCGGTAATCATACTCTTGTAACAGCACTTTCCCTTTCAATTCTACTTGTTATCTTCCTTTTAGCTAGCATTCTCCCTCACAATATGCTGCTTTCAATAATTAGTGAGCATTGATTATCATGAGCACCAAATTCACAGTCATTAGGCAGGAGTCCTGCAGAAATAATATGTTCTTATTTAGGTAAAGACTATCTAATGATGCATGTTTATCTAAAGTAATGATTTCTATAAATCCAGGGAATATTTTTAATAAACAAAAATTTATTTTTCTACTGTACTAACACTATTTGGAAACAGTAGTTGAATCTGATACATAATACTAAGACATATGGAGTGTTAAACTCTAGATTTTTGGTGTTAAGGCAAAAGTTTCAATTTCATAAATGATGAAATATTTTTGAAAAATCATGTCTTGTTTCATTACTGATCTAAATTAAAAACAACTGAAAAGACCCAAATGTTACATGAAATAAATGAATAAAATTCTTAATGACTCATAATGAAGTATTTTTTTGTGAATCCAGACTAAGAAAAACATATTTTGAGGAAAAAAAAAAAGAAGTATTTGACATAAAATGAATGTACTTCCTTATAATTTTGATTTTTCAATGGAACTGAAAATAATAACTTTTTAGCCGACTTCTAGTTTTATAGGTAGCATGAATTCTGGTCTCCTCATATGCCAACTCCATTGCTTTTCAGGTTTAGTGTTTTTTTATCACAGTTTTTTCAGGACACAATATGAAAATAAATAGCAGTGTGGCAGAGACAGCTCTGATCTTAAAGCTCAAATTGTGTCCCACTATCCACAAGCATAAATTCTGGAGAAGGTTGAACTAATGGAGGAGTGATAGAAACTGCAAATATCCCCAGTCGCTGCAAGAAAGCATTTCATGCAGGGACACACACAGTGCCACGTGCATAAACAACCTGTAGTTCTAAGATGAAGACATAGAAGCATATATCAAAAGCCATATGAACATTTGAGGTAATGTTTTTGTACTGGTCATCAGAAAAAGCTAGGAGAATCTTGAAACAAAGATAAAATCCAATTATAGGCAAGCAACAATGTTGACAGAGGGCCAGTGGGAAAAAAAAGTAAGTCAAGGAAAATCACCCAGGAAACTTGTATCACATGCATATGGCAGAAATAAAAATTTGTTTATACTGAAATGTAAAAAAAAAAAAATGTCACATGTATCAGCTAGGGATTGTGTACAATACAACTCAATAATTATTTGAAGGCATAAAACTCCATACTGTTTTCCATAATGAGCTACTGAAAGAAATACTTATTGAATAAAAAACGCTACAGATTTCTTCATTATATGCTTTAAAAAAAATCTAACAGATACTTTATATGTCAGAGTGATCACATATACCCTAGCAACCAGGGTGTTATTGAAGTTCTACATACAAGTGCACGAGTCATTTTAAGAGATGTAGTAAGTCCAATAATGAATGTTTAATGAATGGCAGAAACAGTAGATTTTATAAATATGCAAAACTTGGTAAATTAGTTTTACTCATAAATGTGCTGATGAGAAAGGATAAATATCTGTGCTAATTTTTTTAAAAAATAATGATAAGTAATATTTTCAATGTTGTCAAGTTATTTCCCTTATTTATCATCTGAAGTTTTCACATAGCAACTTCACTTATCTCAGTTGTAAAGATGTGTTCTAAAAACATATATACATCATATCTCTCTTATCCTGCCCAAAACCTGAAAAAGAGTCTTCTCTACTCCATGTATAGCTGTGTGGGTACAAGTGTCATATATCTAAGTTGCAGAAAACATCCATGTAGTGTTTTTGATATGTCTTCCCTGAGACTAGTTTCCCAATATTTCAGTTCTGAGCTTCAATATACAGAGGCATTACCTGTTTTTTTTAAAAACAAAGTGTTCTGTAGTTACTTCACACAATTTGCACAGTGTACTGCTTCAAAGATCATCACAAGGCATCTAGAAAGAAAAAAAAAAAAAAAAAAGTGGAAATAGAATTAAGCCCCAAAGTAAAATTTCTTTACTGCTAGAGGATCTGAAAAGGTCCTGTTTCATGGCAGTACTGTTGCATTTGTAACAAAGTTGAACCCCAGCTACTTGAGATTCTTTCCTAAGCAGCAGTCTAAGTACAAAATAGCCTATTATAAAGTCTACAACACATGATGGAAATGTTTGCTTAACTAAAAAATAAAAATTCACATTTTTAAAGTCTTGCTTGAAGTACTTAATGTATTATATAAATGCAAGGTTCAAGGCTGAAAGGAAAGAGCATTGCTGTATTCTAGAATGACAGTTCTCACATTCCTAGCACAGACAACATATTTGCTTCTCCTTACTATTCCAACCTCTATTCATCAACTTAACTGTACTCTATGCTACTGCATTTCATGCTAATTTGCATAGAGCATCAGTTAATGACAGCTTAAAGGGTTCTTTTTTAGTACTCAGCTGTTAATTGATGCTGTGTATGCTAGTCCTACCTTTTTCTTAAAATTCCTTTTATGAATCAGGAACAAATTCTAACTAATTATCAACCAGGTAGGAAAATTACTCAAAAGTTTCTGAACATTGGAAATTCTTAGAATAGCACATGAAAGAGGAGCAGGCCTTTGTTAAACACGCTGTGTGTAAGAAGGAGACCTAAAAGTAATTGGAGGATGGAGGTGGCTTTGTCAATATAAAACTTGTTACTGATTTAACATAAACTGAGAATGATAGACACCTAATCCAAGCTAAGTCAAGTTTCACTGGCTGTTCCTCATAATGTGCACAGGCTTTGTGAAATCACTGTTATATTAAAGCACTGCACACGTTTTTCATGCAAAATGAGACATCAGCTATGGTTAAGCCCAGGATGGCTTTTTTAACAGTTCAGAACCCTTCTTTGTAGATGTTAAACCTGAGGCATGAATCCATTATTTTAGTCTGTGCTGAAAGAAAAGCAGAGGTAAACAGAATCTCAGAAAGGCAGTGTGAATGAAAACCTGTCATTTTTTTTTTTGATGTAACTGAATCTAGGGTGTGGTGCATGCTTACTATCTTATCGTAGAACCTATCCCTTGGTCTGTTTACAGTAAGGAACTGAACAAGCCAGACTTTTATAGCTCTTTTGAACTCACTCAAAAATTCTACTACAGTTATCAGCAGTTATACCACCATCAACATCAAAACTAGACAGAATTTCTCAATGTAGTTTTCATTCTCAATTTAGAAAAAGGAGAAATCGTAAGACCGTGATTCACTCTTAGGATCCTTGCATTTTCTAAATATCCAAAGAAATGAGTGCTTAAGAGAAGAATCCTTAAGAAGAGTTCTTAAGAGTAGAAGAAACTTGTAATTTAGATTAATTCTTCATAAAGAGTAATTTATTTGATTTTTTTTTCTGCTTTTAAATCATCCAGAAAAAGGTGTACGAGTTTAAAATTGTCTACAAAGTCAATAAACAAATCTCCTCTAATCTGCAGGAGTATTTAAAAAAGTTAGCTGTAAACAGCTCTATCTTCTGGTATATTTGTAACTGAAGTCCTCAGATGTTGCTTCTGTTCTCGTTAGTTATACAATAATGAACTAGAGGAATGCTTCACTATGTACTTGAATTGATTTTTACAGTCTTTCAGGGGTGTCATCATGCTAAGCACTGTAAAGATATGGACAAAATGATTGCTCCTGCCTGACCAAACTGTGTCTAAACAGGGAAAAGAGGAATTGGGAGATGAGAACTTGACCAAAATTACAGAACTGACTAATAGCAAACAAAGGAATCAAGATTTCCTGCATTTAAGCCCGATAAACAGTGGATCAAGCTGCATTTTACCTGTAGAATTTACAGGGGAGACTATATACTCAATTTTTTCACTTGCTAGCATGTGGATAGCATATTGGATTAGGAAACAGAGTTTTGGGTTTTCTGGTTTTGCCTCTTGTTTTCAGTCTGGTTTCCTAAGGAAATGAAACTTGTGCAATCACAGTGGGTGTGTACGGGTGCCTGCACATGTGTTCAAAGCACTAACTGGAACCTGTTGGCAAACAGTAGCAAACCTGGACACAAAGTATTGGTCTCAAAGATAACGTAATTCAAAGTTACTGGTCTCAAAGGTAGTGTATTGCAAATGTTGTGAAAACAGGGAGACAACTGTAGATGCCAGATTGTAGCCTGAGAACAGGAGAAATCAGGTGATAGAAATCACACTACTTTAGTTTTGTTGTTAACAGAACCACTCACTGACCTCCACAGTTAGGTTTTGGAGTTCTCCTCCATATTAAGAAATTTATTAGTTAAAAACCCAACAACAAAATGGAATCGGAAGAAACAATCCACATTAGGAACTGGAGCTTAAAGGAGGAAAGCCAAATACAGTATTATTCATAATAAAATAATTAACTAGAATAACTGCTAATTCATGGATGATGTGGATCTCTCCCTTCAGGCTATGGGTATCATGTCTTTATGCATGGCCACAAGACTGTTCAGATTTCCTCTGTGCTTCAGACGGTAAAACTGGTGGTAGCAGAAAGCCTCACTGCTGTATTTAAAGGAAGAAGAAGGAAACAGAGATGAAAGCTGGGGTGAAGCTATGTTCATGATTGAGAATATTTATGCTAGTGATCTCAGAAGTTATAAACAGGCAGTGTCTACTCAAAAATATCAGTGTAGACAAGGCCTCACTGAGGCTCAGGGAAGGCAATGATTCAACTTCTAACATTAGAATACGCAGTTTGAGCACCGGTCTCATGTTAGAATTCATTTGCTCCTTTATCAGAACTGCTCCTCTTCCTAGCTGTAAGAGTGTGTGCATGAAGCTGGAGAGAGGGTACATATGCTTCATTTGAGTACTGCTGAGCAGGTCAGAAATTTTATTTCCATGTTTAAAACAAAGGTTCTAGTATAATTTAGTTTTCCACACTCACTAATGTGAGCAGCCTTCAACCAAACCAAAGCACACAATATCCGTTGTGTCACACACACTCACTCAGCATAAGCATCAAATTGAAGCTGAAACTCTAAGACCTTTTTACATGGGATGGGCTAGAGAATGTTATTATTCTGGTTGCTATAGTAATGAATACAGATAAAGCTGATTGCGCAATCACTGCAATTACACATTTAAAGAGTAGCAATTTCAAACAGTAGCAATACAACTACAGTGCAAGAAGGTAATGTAATCAAAGAAAGATGGAAACATTAGTCAACATCATGCTTATGATGTGTTTATTGGATTATGATGAAATATTTGAGAGAGGAAGGCTGGCTCTTTGTTAAGATGTTAGCATCAGATTTTTTACATCTATATTCAGTATTTTGCTCTTCCACAGCTTTCTTTTGTGACCTTGACCATGTCATGAAGTTCAGATCCAGTGAAACAGTGTTGACTAAAAGTTATGAGCAGGAACAAGCCACTTCAGGTGCTTGGCCATGGAGCAGAATCTATAACCTTAAATTACTCAGATTGACAACAGGCTGCATTCTGAGCTGGGAGCAGCTGAACATAGTTAGCAGTAATTTCTTTTGAATGATCATATCTTAAATTACATCATCTGAGGTGCATAAGTGGTCTTTGTTGAAAGGAGGCACTTCTTTTACTTGATGTTCTGGAATCTCTCTTCAAGATAGTTTCCCTTCAAAGGGCAAGGAAGTCAACACTGTTTTTGTAATGCATTTAAATTCAATGGCTCAAATGCTAGGAGCCCTCATAGAGAATGCTCTAGCACTGATGATGTCATTATATGAGACACCTAGGTTCAATTCCTTCTGCTGTCTGTGGAAATTCAAATATTAGCTCCCATGTCTCGGTGGAAAATGCCAGGCTATAGGCTATTTAAAAGGGAAAGGTGTTCTCACTGTCTCTTATTCAATAATTAAAGAACCTTGTGTGCACAGGGAAGGCATATAACAAACACCAACACAGCCAACTACCAGAACATTTTACTGGGAAGGGAAGAAATTAGGTTCCATTAAGTAGTCCTTGGAACAAGCTTTTCAAGCAACATAGACAGAGGAGGAAACAGCCTAAGGATTTTGATTGCTGGGGATTTACTAGCGTCTCCAGAAACAGAGCTCTAGATGCCGCCAGATTAAGAAAGCAACTATGTCAGGGTATTAAGAATTTTAACTTGGATCTAAAGAATTTGGAATACAAAATACTATACGGACTGAGCTGCCAATCTTGCTGAACAGGTTTCCATTAGCAAAATTACAATGTTCATAGTTCCCTACCTGCCCTAAATTCTGTGTGATTAACTACATTAAAGCTGTAAGAAAATCAGAAATTACCACCGTATGGCCATGGAAGATAAAAATACAACTGACAAAGATATAACAAATTTTAACAGCTTCAAATTAAAAGATTCCTTAAGCAATTTCAAAGTATCAAAAAGATTAAAAGAATTAAGTTTGCAAAAAGCATAGTATTTAATCAGTCAACAGGTAGCACAAGGACTTTGTATAATGGGAATTCTGTTGTTTTTCAAAACATATTCCATAAACTAATTGAAGAGCACTATGAATAATTGTCTTGTTAAATAATTTGCTTTGTGACAGCCAAAGAGACAGATGAGATACAAAGAAATAAAAAGGAAAAGGAGATATTTGCACAACAGATAAAATGAAATTTATAAAACCCCTAACAGGTACTAATCTGTATATAAATGGCAGAAAAAATGAAAGAGAGAAGGCACACAATTAAGATAAGCTTGTTAAATAGCTGGGGTGACCTCCTGAATTTCCTCTTATCAGTGATGTTTCCAAAACCACTGAGATTAGAATTCAAAGAACAGGTGTGTCATGGTTTAGGCAAATGATGAAAGTAGTGTTGATGAATACAAACAATACTTGAAAAGTGGCAGCATATTAACTGGAACTATATATAAGTAAAAATAGGCAGTTAAAATAATACATGAAAACAAAAGAAAAAATCAATGAAATAACTCTTTCAGTCTTGCGTGATATAGCTAAGCATGTTCTGCAATCTACACAGCTCCAAGGGAACAACTTCCTATGGAAGCATGTCAAACGTTAAAATTGTATCTGTCTGTCTGAGCATCATCACCACAACTATTAGCGTAACACAGTCTTGGAAATTTGTATGAAAATAAAATGGTCTAGCACATCTACATAATTGCCCAACTTCTAATGCTGATGAACAATGTAAAGTCAGCATGGTACATGAGTGCTTCCAACTAGTGGGTCAAACTGAACCCTCAGTAACTATTAAAGTACAGTGTGTGTCAGAGAAATCATAAAAGCTAGGCAAAAAAGCTATAAGGTTCTGCATCTCAATCAGCAATTACTCCTACAGGGTGCTACTATCTATTTCTTGCCACCTATCCTGCAAAAAAGCTGAGGGATCTACAGATCTATTTTGTTTAAGAGTTTGAACTATTTTTTCATCGCCACAACCACAGACTGAGATAAAAGCACTTAACCTTCCTGTCTGAATATGAATAGTTTGAACCTTGTAAAATAGTGATTTGAATATTGGTAGAATCTGACATGTCCATTTAAGCACAATTTTCCTTCTTTATTGCCATTTCTCTCTACTATGGAAACACGCTTTAAACTTTTTTGTCCACATTCTTAAATACTATTCTGTAATTGATGCTGAGAATAACAGTGTTTGGCATATTCTTAAAATCAATGTAAAATAATCTGCATTAAGAATACTAGTTCAATTACTCTTATTCCTTAGTCACAGAACTTATTGACAATGTTTTCCCCTCTTCCTCCTCCTTGTTTTCTTACCTTTTAAAGATAGATAGCATTAAGTTTAAACTAAAATTTTAAAATGTGCTTGTATTTGACAAAGAAATTTTTTTTTTAAACCTGTGAGTCATCCTGAACAAACATTAAGAACCCTTCCTTTCAAAATTCCAAAGTGATAAAATAGGACAGGTAGATCGGAAGAGAGAAAATACACCCAAACAACCACTTTTTAGACAGAAATAGAATCTCTAACTTTCACTATCATATTAATTTCAGGTTGTCATAAGACTTCACTGTTCATGTTTATACCACAGGATTTCAGAAGCTTTCAAAAGCATTAAAGAAAGGTACTGTTAACTCTTTTTTTTACAGGTGATCGAAGGGGCAAAATAAAAAGCTGCAAACTAACAATTTTGAAAAAAACTTCTAGTTGAAGCTACATAAAGTTTTGGAAACTTTACCTAACCCTCTTGTAGCCTGACTACCAGAAATCTTAGCACTAAAGGTGCTCAGCATATCTTGAAAATTGTGCACTGTTTTCTAAGTTAGATGTTCACAGAGACACCTATAATTAGAGACTAAGTTCCTGAACCTAACAAAGTCCTTGACCTAGGGCTTTAACCTAGTATTACCCCTTAATATTGCCCCTTGGGGAGCTCCTAACAAATAAGAATTTCTTTTAAAACAGAATAATTTTCAGTATATGAATTTTCAGGCTGTCCATGTTTGGCATTTTAAAATAAGACTGGGTTTAAATGTGTTTGCTGAATTGGTGCCCAGATACCTTCAATTGATTCGATTATTGATATAGTACTGAACATTGGTCTTGATATATATTGACAGTTACATTCTGTTCAGTACTGCTATAGCTACCCTCCCTGGTAGCTGAAGCCAGCAATAGAAAATGCTTCTAAACCAAGAAAGTGACAGTAAGGCTTGACAATACTGCTATTCTGAGCAGCCATTTAAAACAGGAAACAATACACATTGCTTTAAAGCTGGGAATGTAAAGTGGTATAAAACAGGGAGAAGGAAAAATCTCAGATCAGGAAAACTTGCATCAGTTTAGGCCTAAATAATTGACATTTCCCCATATTCATTTTACATTTAGCCACAATGAAACACCAATGAAGATCATCCATTATCACTCTGCTTACTCAAAATTTTCTTTATTGCATTCACCTGACTGATCCTGTTCCTAACATAATTTATTGCAAAGTGTCTATTAAATCCAGCAGACTGAGGAACAGGTTTTACATTCCCTTCATGTAAGTAGAAGTCTGATGGTATCAACATAGGAGTGTTAAGTATTCTCCTGTAAAGCGCTTGAGCACAGTTTTGCCAGTATTTTGGTTGCCCACCTCTTCAAAATATTTTCTCCATTCATTCTTAGTAACCCTAGGAACTATAGAGACTATCCAGTGCATTGATCTATCTTGATTATATTCTTCAGGGACAAAGTAGAAATTCAGCAAAATACTGTTGTGTAACAATTTTTGTAAACATCTTTGAAAAAAACAGGATTTTTTCTAACTAGCTCCAAATATGTTATGTAATATCAGTTCTGTTCAACTGAAAAGATGTCAGATAAATTCTTCAGACAATCACCCTTCTTTCTCCAGTACATGTAAAGCAAATAGACTCCAGGTCAAGCCATAAGTATATAAACTAACTGAGAACAAGAGAGCACAAGAAACAAATGGAGTCCTGGAAAGATTACCTTTCCCTTCATGCATACATATGACTGGTAAACTTAGCATTTTCAGCCCCCAGCTAAGACTATTTTTTTTTCCTTTTAAATAACGGTCAACTTACTGTTAATTCTTGTATCAATAACAACAGAAGACAGAACCCCTTAGCAGCCACTGCTATTATCTGCAGCCACACTGCCTTTATTCTTAGCCCTGTTCTGCTTCCTTCTGATCCCCCATCACCAAGGGCTCCAGTGAGCAGCTGGAATGGCTTTGAGGGAAGATGCTCTTCCTCCCCTCTCCTCTCACTTCCTCTCTTCCCCAGCTGACTCATGTACTGAGAGAAACAGAGAGGGCTAAGCAAAACCTGGTGAGAAGGGAAAAGAGCATTTCCCCTAAAGCCATGCAAAAGGAAAGAGAGTCCCTCAGCAGAGGAGGAGTATGGGGCTTGTCTATGCAGCATATTATGTCCACTTACATTTTCAGGACTCAATCCAGTGTTCAGTTCAAATCAGCACAATTTCGCACGTCAGGGTGAAATCCCCTTGGAAAAGGTTCCTGCCCTGCAGATGAGATCAAAAAGGGCAGAGAAACACTACTACGTACACACCCACATCCTGTGAAAGCCCTGTGATTACTCCTCATTGCTCCTCACCTCAACTGTCACTGCTGCTTCTGCACACAGTCCATACCACTGACTTTGTCACTGCAAATAACAAGGGCAAAATCATTAATACTGGCCTTGAACACTGCAGCAGCAAAATTAAATTTTCCCACTCAGTTTGGAAAATTTGAAGCAGCTCTGTCAGAAAGAAACCACATGGAAATCATGTCTACATTTCTTTCCAACTCAAAAGAGCACTGTAACTTTAGCTGCTATCTGCTAAACAGAAAAGATTTAAGTAAATATTACATTACACAAAAAAAAAAAAAAAAACAAAACAAAAAAACAAACAAACAAACAAACAAACAAACAAAAAAAAACAAAAACAAAAAACCCCCCCACTTCTGTGAGCCTAACTTTCATCCTGTGATACTTTCAGTGGGACTGTTATATCCACAACAATTTACCTGTGAAACCACTTTTAAAAGGTTAAAACAATATACTTAATGTATTTCTAGTGAGTGGTGTCTTGCCTCTTGTTGCTGACCAAGAGATATCCTGTAAAGGAAGTAGCTAATCACTGTCTCCTTGGGAAATGTTTACAAAGGGACGTTTGGGATGATGTTATCTACATCCTGTTTCAGTAGCTGTTTTGTTCTTTAAAATCAGATGGTGAACCAAAAAGAATCATTCTCAGTAGTATTGTTATGGTTTTCCTTTCTGTATCTTGAGTCTCATCGTTTCTGGACAGTAGCTATACTGGAGGTACCAGATGATTTTCACTTTATCTATCCATACTTTATACACATACATTTTAAGAAAGAAGGTATTGCAGCATGGTTGGGGTTTTGGGGGGGAGTGGGAGGAGGAAGGGAAGAAGATTAATTTTCCTGCAAATCTTATCAAAACCAATTGGTAAATTGTATATACACATAAGCATCCTCATGACCTGAGTCAAAACTGATCAACTTTGTTAATTCTGAAAGACCATAAAGGAAAGAAAAATATTTTGCTATGGCCTACTGGAGGGAAATGGAAGTTATGATGAGAATGTCCTTGATCTTAGTTATAGTAAATAAAAGCTTTTCTCTTTCCCTGATGTCAGAATTAAATGTGATTTTGGTGATATATAGAACACAGATTTCAGTTATCAATACCATTAGGTTTCACTGCATATTGTAGTATCATAATAGATCCACTGTGTGCTACTTCTGAAACAGCTGGACATTAATGCAAGGTAGGTAGATGATCCTTATAGGCAGGTGATCAGTGCTTATTGTATTTCCTAAATAGGAAAACACTAAAATCTTTAATCAATAGAAAGGCTGAGGTACTGCTTGTAGGACTAAGCCTCAAAGCCACACAAATGAAAATGTGCTTCTACTCAGAAGAATTCCACCAGCTAATAAAATTTTCTGACTTACCAGACTTGATGTTTTTATATATTATCAAGATATATGTTCATTGCTTTTCCTACTGGAACAATTAATTTTAGTTCACTGTTATTTAAAATCTTCCAGATTAAAAACAACCAAAAAGCGTAACAGTTTCAGTTACACATAACTGACAGTTCAAGACCATTGCCAATCAGCAGCTTGCAAATTATATGTACAAACAACTAATGATAAACTTAGGCATAGTTCTTAAAGTAAAGTTTAGACTCTTTGATGACTTTTAAGCACTTTAGGGAGTCCAGGGTGAAAACAGAAGGAGAAATTAAGTTATTAAAAATTCTGAAATATCTAAATTTTCAAGGACCACCTCACTTCATCTTGTAAGATTTGTCTGAAAAGAAGAATTTGGCTATTCTGGGGGGGATTCATCTCTGCTCAGAATCCATCACGGTACTGATAAAACTCAGGTATCAGTGCACTGTATGCACTGCCTGATGCATATATACATCTATTGGTGCCAAATTTCCAAGAATGCGAAATCTGGGTTGCAAAATCATGCACTCATGTATACTGTGCTCCACTGGAATAAATGAGCATTTTCACAAGCATAAGTGCAATTATTTTCAGAGTATTGTTAAGCAATTGGATATATTCTCACCAACACACCTGTCAGTCAAGAAGAGATTTTCTCAATCATCTTTGTGAAGTGCAGTGAGATTGTTTTTCCCATTTAAAAAGGGGAAGAAGAGGCACAAGGGAAAGGCCACAGAAGTTGTCGTACTTGAAATGAGACAATGAGGATCTTTCCTCCAAAAAACTAATTAGCTTTACTTAGTACTTTGCATGGTCAAAGTACATGTTTTTATTTAATTTTCACTAGTGAATTCTCAGATTTCTGAAATTTCTGTAGTCAAAAGAATGCCCAGTCAGCATCCAAAACCTGAGGAATACAGTCCATAGATGTGTGGAATGGGATTATCAGACCAAAACCCGCACTAATACAACTTTCTAAAAATAGTAATGTTTGATAAATTAGTGAAACCACCCAAAGCCTAGATCATCCTGATCAAAAGTTATGACCCAGGCTTGGAAGAAGACACTAAAAATGCTCTACTAGCTCTAATAGAAAAAGACACACCAACAAAAATTGTTTTAACAGCTACAGGCTTTAATTATAACAGAGAAGTACAGTTAGATAGCGCCTTAAGTAGGAGAGCTATTCCCATCAGCTGATCATATGAGATAGCCTCATCTCTGGTGTATCACAGCCCAGATGAAGGGAGTTTTTTCATGTGTAATTGCTAGCAGGCTCTCACTGACGACAACTTGTTAAACCCAGTGATTCTAATTACTACCTAGTTTGTATAACATATGTCAATTTTTCATACAGTGACTCTTCATAGTTTTCCATTTGCTGTCCTTTCCAATTATGTTAGCAAGCTTTCCTCCTTTACTGGAAGTGCTTCCTACACTGGATTGTTTGGCTTGCCTTTCTGTTGTCTACTGACTCCACCAACTAGGAGATGCTCTGTCCGCACTGAGGAACCTTCTCATTTGTGATCACAAAAAGACAACGAAAAGCTTTCAGAATCAGGCTGTGATTTTACAATGATCTGTGTAAAACAGATCTAAGTGAAAGCTACTGGAAAAATGTGTGGTCTTGCTCTCTTGCCCTTGTTCGGTTGTGGCAGCAGTTGAGCTAATATGAGTGGGTGGTGAAATGAATTAAATAACTGATACTGCATGGCAGAACATGTATCATTTTTACTTGGGTTGGGTTTTTTACTTTGATAAATTTTTGTGTATAACTTAGTATGTGGTTGTACAAGCTCCACTAGTTTTCCCATTTTAAAGAGCAGCAATATGGGCCCCGGAAAGATGGCAAAATAAATGAGCTTAAAGTAGATATGAAAGAACAGCTTAAGAAAATTATTTTCACCCCAGTTCAAGGCCAATCTAGGTTTGTGGGATCATACTAACTTGGAGGGAGAAAGGCATATCTTGAAGTACAACAGAACTTCAAAGATTCAGCTTGCATCTGAGGCAGTAAGTTGGTCCCTTCACTTGGTTCCAGTGGTAAAATCCAATTTATAAGTTACTGTTGTTGCAAGATCTTCCAGGAATTTGAGAAAAGCAGTGTAAAAATGCCTGGCTGATCATGCTCCCTCAGGAGATATGGCCCATCCTAGCCAACATCATCTTGCAACTCTGTTAGCATGGCTCCTTTGGATTGTAAGTTATATTTCAAAATAATCATCTACTGAATGAAGCACTGAGAACAGAAGAAATACCTTGCCTTTCCACTGAGCAAATCTCTGATCCTCTGAGGACACAAACTAGGCATGAATATACTTTACAGTAGACCATTTCATCTGAAGAATGTCACGTTCAAGGATCAGTATGTCAGACTGCTGTGAGGACATGTAAGTTACAACCGAATTTTTGTATGAGATTGTGTGCTGTAAGGTTTATATACAGATTACCTTCTAACCACAAAGCTAGAGCGTATTCTTTCTGTCAAACTTCCATTTATTTGTGTGTGTGTATGCATGCACATAAACATCTCAAGGAAGTGTTAAAAAAAAAGCAAAGCTAGCTGGGATATACTCCTCTGAAGTAGAATTCAGCCAGGGGATTGGCTTAGCAACATACTTGATACAGATAATATCACAGACCACGTGACCTGTGGTCTTGGATGTATATTAATGCATTTGTGTTTCTTAAACCACAGTGACCTTCACGTTCTGTGCTAGGAATGAGCTTAAAAGTTACTTAGAAGAACGTGACCTACTCAATCACAGATGTGGTTTCCAGGATGTAGGAGTTTTCCTTTTATATGGAGGTCTTCAGCAAAGCAAAAGTCAGGTTTGCATGGCTCCTGTTGTGCTAACGGTAGTTACCACTGCCTCTGAGAAAATGCCAGTGAGCCACGTCCTTTGAAAAACTGACCATTTTGGAGACCTAAAGAGAAATGTGCCCTGGTTGTTGGTGGAGAATTACTTTGAATATGTGGACCTTCGCAAATTAGTCTTCAAATTAAAGAAGAAGTTTATGAAAACTATCTGGCTCTTGGTGTGAGGCACAACGGCATTATGAATGCCCAAGTGCTTTTTAAGAGCATAAACTGAGCTCTCAAAATATGCTGTTGAGAATGCAGCAGCCAGAGTTCCCGGTGACCCAGTACTTTTGTACTGCTCCGTCAAGTGTACTTCTCAACAAAAGACCATTTGGTCAAACTGTAAATTACAGGGTATGGGGTGAGTTTGCCCTTTCAGATTTTCTGCCAGGTTATTTCTCCTCAGAAGCAAGGGAGCTGTCAATGATTAAAAGCTCTCAGAACCTCGTAGTTCTGATACAAGGACCGTGAAAGCTACTGGGTCCCCTTCCCTTACTCTGCGATTAAACTGGAGGGACAGCGTAAGGTGCCAAATAAGCACAGAGGCTCGAAAAGACTAACCGCCCAGTGTGGGTATCTCAGTTTTGCGCCCCCACGCCAGCATCGCCCAGACGCGTGCTTCCAGCTGCCCGTGCCCCGCGGGGAAAGACCCGGGCGCCTGCCCGCCCCTCAGCCCCCGCCGCCCCCCGCGACAGGTAACGGCGCGGAGGGGCCGCCGCCTCACACCTCGCCCCGCCCCTCCGCCGGCCGTTGGCGAGCCGGCCAATCAGAGCTCGCGTGGGGCCAGGGCGCGCGTGGGTCCACCCCACCCGCAGTCACGTAGCCCCGCGGCGGGGGCCCGGCGGCGGCCGGTACTGTTACGGGCGCGGCGGCCGGCTGGGTCTCGGCGGCCGGCTGGGTCTCGGCGGCTCCCGGCAGCTCCCTCCGCCCCGCCCCGCCCCGCCCCGGCACAGCCCTCCCGGGTGCCCCGGCCGCGGCACGCGTGAGCCCCGCCGTGGGGAGGGGGTCCTGCTCGCAGGGGGAGCGCCTGCCCCGCCCCGCCGGGCCGAAGTTGTGCCGTGGCAGAAGTTGCGGCCGCTTTCGAGCCGGGCGGTGCGGTCGGGGGAGCGCATTTCGGTACCTGGTAAATCCGGTGGCTTCAGAGAAGAGCAGCCCGGTAGCTCAGTACTTCCTTCTGCCGATAAGATCTTCGCCTGCGCTCGTCACGGGGGGCGGCTGCCGCCGCCGCTGCCCCGCTCGAATCGGTCTCAGGCTCCTCCCGAGGCGAGCCGGGGAGCGGGAGAGCGGCGGGGCGGGAGGCGGCGATGCGCGGGCCCGCGCGGCTCCCCACGGCCCCCTGCGCCCCGCGTGGTCCCGGTCCCTGCGCTGCCGGCATAGCCGGCCGGGCGGCGGAGGCGCGGCTGGTGCCGGCATGGGAACCTTAGGGAGAAGGAGAGAAAACCAGTGAGTTCGCCGTTGCCGTTCGATTCCCCCGCTGCCGGCGGCGGAGCGGGCTGCGCTCCGGGGGTGGGCGGCGGGTCGCGGGGGTCACACGAGCGTGAGGCGCCCGCCCGGGGCGGTGGGGACGGGCGCGCTGTGCTGCCCCCGCGGCCGCGCTGGCGTGGGCTTCCGTGGGGCGCGGTAGTCCGCGCGGCTGGGGTCCTCTGGGGTGGGAAAGAGGGGGGGGGGGGCGGAAAGAAGCGCTGGGCGGGTGGGTGTGTGTGTGTGTGTGTGATGTTATTTCAGCCTGTGGAGCGCAAGTGCGCGCCGGGCAGCGCGGGCCGGGCCGGGCCTCGCGTTGCGGTCGCTGAGCGGCGGCGGCGGCGGCTCAGCCCCCGCCCGGGCTCCGGTGCCCGGCGCTGTGCCGGGGGGCAAGGCTGTGCCCCCCCCTCCCCCGGGGCAGCGCCGCCTCCCCCAGGCGCCAGTTCGCGACCCGGGGATCGGCTGTTGGTGACTTCTTCCCTGGCGCCGAGCAGCGCGCAGGGCAGGCGCGGGGTGCTCGTCTGTCCCCCCCCCCCCCGCCCCCCCGCACTGCTTTAATCTATTTTTCATGTCAAGCGGCTGCTGCAAGGGGATCTGCTCTAATGAATGGCTAGTTTCAGGCGTGCCACCGGCTGAGTTTTGCCTGTCCAGTGTTGCCAAGTCGGCCGCAGTGCTACTGTAAACTTTTTTGGGGTGTGGACACTTAGTTTTTCTACATTCTGTTGCCAAGACCTCAGATATCTTCTGCCGTAACTCCTGCTTTACTATTCTTGCCTTGTTAGGATCGTCTGCCCTGTGTAGAGGAGACGCTGGAAAAAAAATAAGAGAAGGGTTTAAGTTTGTAAAAAGTAAACCCTGAAAGCTGGTCAGGCCCTTTTCTTTTTATATGAGAACAGGAAGTCAGATCACAAAGCTAAGAGGGAAATTTAGAGAAAGGGGGAAGCAAAGAGAACGTTCTTTGCAATGCCACTGTCAGCTTCACCTCAGAGGAGCTGAGTGATGGTCACTACCTCTGCAGGCTCTGGCTTGTATTTTCTTTGTTTTGAAACTGTGGAGGGCTGGGGTCCGTGATGGGTTGTAAGTGACATTGTGGGCAGTTCTGTGGCTTTCCCAGTATTCAAATGAGACAGAAATTTACGATGAGGCTTGAACTTCCCTGGGATGAAGGAGGGTCCAGTCTGTCTTCATAAGGCGTACATATTTCCAACTTCATCCAGGAGTGCCTATATGGGGATGTTTGTGTCTTTACCTTCCCTATCTGTATGTGATACGCACACTGGATAAATTTCTATGCCTCTTTTTTTTTTTTTTTCCGCCAGGACTGTCAGTTTATTAATAAAGTCTTGCATAGTGTTCCGAGAAAATTTGTAGGAAAGCTTAAGATGGCATCTTAAAGATGCCAGAGTCACTTGTTTAGGAAGTCTGTGGAGTGTAACTTGCCCCTGAAATAAACCCGTTTTATTGAAACGTCATTAGTTGCCCTTTTGTGAACTATATGATTATACTCTCAAGTCAGATTTTGAAGTGGTTCCACTTACTTGCAGGCAAAAACGTTTCAGCACTTTTCATAAATATAATAATGTGCCGATTTACTATTTCATACAAAATTATGAACAATGAACAGCCTTTAATAGTATCTGTAGATTTGAAGAATGTGTACGTCTAAGATATTATATGATCAAAACACAAGCCCTAATCTAGATACCTGCTTTATTCTGGTCTCTCTTACCTTTAATAATAAAGACATCAATTTACTCATGCATGCAATTTTAAAAAAACTTAGTAGGAAATAATAGTATAGAACAGATGCAAATTAATATTTGTTGGTTTGGTTTTTTTTGTTTTGGTTGTTTTGGTTTTGTTTGTTTGATTGTTTTTTTTTTAAATTGTGAAATAATCTACTGTAAAGTTTCACTGATTTATTGTTTACTTAATAGTGATTTTTCTAAATGAAATTAATAAAGCTAATCTGGTGTTTTCTGATGTGTGTAATAATTGATTATAGTTATAATTTTTTTCTCTTTTGATTTTGGTGGGCATACAAATACGTGGTGGTAGATTACTGCATAACAATATTCCTGTTACATAGTTTGAGGGCTTTTTATACTTGTGCTGAAAATGTAATATAAGCATAACTCCCCAACAAAGACTTCTGGTAATCTTGACAGATCTTTCATGGAGCTCTATAGCAGTGTGCTCCACAATCCACGTTTAGCAGGAAAAAAAAAAAATTCACTTACTGAGCAATCTCCTTCATGTGCCTATTAAGTGGGAGGGTTATGTCTTTCAGCACCCTAGCTACAGGGAGTTAATTGTCCTTTAAATCTCTCCTCCTTTCCCATGAAGTGTAAAATTTGCCACTTGATCTTCTTGTATTTACTTCACTTTTCTGCTTTCTTTTAGGCAACCTGCCCAAGCATGCAGCACGGCCCCTGAATCAGCACTTGAGCTGAAGCAGATCAGTCATTGTCCCAGCCTTTCAACTTTTACCCAGGTCACGATGGTGCCACTGGGACACTTAGCCAAAGGGGCCACTTTGGAAGATCTGCTTGAAACCTGCATTCAGTCTTTTGGTGAGTGTCTGAAAGTTTTTAGAGTTGCATTAGTTTGTTTCTGTCCTGGCTACGGTTAGGTCACTTGCTAGTGAGTTGCATTAATTTATTAGCAGAGCAGAAAGGTGTAACTGAGAATTTTCTATGCTGTAGGTGAGCTCATATTTTTATAGGTCTGTGAATCTGTTTATGCATGTGTGTGTAATATATGCTAAGAGATTAGTGTGACCATGGCTTTTTTGTGAGATAATAAGACAAACACGAGTCATCTATACTTCTGTGTGTGTTTTTTGTTGTTTCTTCAAGTACCAATTTGGTAAACTTCAGCAAGTAATCATTATATTTTGCATACTGCTGTAATATTCTC
Source organism: Tyto alba (assembly GCF_018691265.1). Classification (NCBI taxonomy): domain Eukaryota; kingdom Metazoa; phylum Chordata; class Aves; order Strigiformes; family Tytonidae; genus Tyto; species Tyto alba. Next base: position 14,770,790 of record NW_024881280.1, read on the forward strand.
ATAATACATGTAGACAATGTGTTTATGTTAAACATTTTGAAATGAGAAGGGCTATTTTTAAACTAGGAGAAATAACATTGGCTTACTTCTTGCATTATCAGTATAGATTCAAAGTTACTTTTTGAGCCGATCGGTTATTTGTCTCTTTTTACAATAAGGATTGTAATATATGGACAAGCATGACTGTTGCCTAAGCCCTATAACACTAGTTTCATTTTCCAACTTTTAATTAGTAAATGTGTTTATTTTTTATGTTATTAAAATATGTTAGTACTGAAGGCACTCAAAATTATTCTGAATAGTTTGCTTGTAAGTCATGCATCTGTTTGTTAATGCGGTGTTTTTCCATGCTATGAATTATTCCCAAAGCATGTGCAGCAAAATCTTAGTTTCAGAGTAGTCCTTAGAAAATAAATGTACTTGAACGCCCACTAAGCTCTAAAATAATTAATCTATGTAGTTAAATAGTAATACATAGTGCTGATCTAGTGATACAGCACAAATACCATATAAACAATGACTAATCTTTCCCATTCATTGGAAATGCTTTTTTTTTTTTTAAAAAAAAAAAAAAAACAACCAACCCCCCCCAAAAAACAACCAACCAACCAAAAAAAAAAAAAAAACAACAACAAAACAAAAACCAAACAAACCAACAACTTTAGAGCCTTCTAATCAGCATGTGCAGGGAAATGCATGTCTGAGAAGTTGATGAAACCTATAATTGTCAGTAACATTTTGGCTTCTTTCCTCCTCCATTTAATTATTGTAAAGAACATATAAGTGGAACTGCTATAAAGCTCTAATTCCTAAAGAAATGTTGATTAATATTTTTATAAGTTTTGGTTTACTAGGAGTGAGATAAAACATCCAAAGCGTGTGTAAGACCTTCATACAGTTTTAATATTGTGACTAATTGACCAATAATAATGTGTCTACATTTTTATGAAAAAGAAGTATTATAAATGTAACTTTATAAAAATCTAGTAAAATTATTATGATGATTGATTTCAAGTAGTGTAGGTAAAACCCTGAACAGGATATCGTTGCCTTAATTATTTTAATACTTTTAAAATAATCTATGTATATCAGCATACACATGTTTATGTGTTCTCGGATTCCTGGGCATCCATATATTATAAGGACTAAGGTGACAAAGAAAAGCAAGTGTACCTGTCCAGTTCAGCTATATATGCATGTAAATCTTTCTAAAGGATTTTATACTTCAGTTAGAAATTTACCATTGTCTACTGAATAGGGTTTTCCTGAGCCTTGACAAATGATACGTAGGTCTAGCAAAGAGAATTGTAGTGCATCTGCAAACATAATCTTAAAGTCACTAAGGACTGCTAGTTTAGACTCTTTATTGGGCAATTCATAGTAGTGTCTGTATTTGTACATCTTCTATGACATTATGCATGTTCTTAAGCTATATTGGAATTTCCCAGTAGGGTATTTACATAAATTGTAAAGTGCAACAGTTATAATTATAGATAACCTACATAACGAAGTTCCTTAAAGAAGGTTCTTGTAGCTACCAGCAAAAGCACTGTGCAAAATTCATTCACATCATCGTACCAATAAAGGAAAAGATGGAAAAAGCTTAATCTGGGAGTTTGAGGAGGGGGGGGGATAAGGAGAAAAAGGGAGGAAAAAAAGCACAGTAGCTGAATGATTACAAGTAAACTAAGGGATTGAGCAAGTTTCTTCCCGTGCATAGTACTAAAGTAAAGCTATTACCCTGTACTCTAATATTTCTGTTCAGACTGAGGTTATATATTCTGTCTCAGATATGCTGACCTATAATATTTCATATATTATTCTAGAAATTTATTATTGTGATCTAAACAAGTTTTATTTCAATATTAAAAATATAGAAAACCCTAAAACATATACAGAGGAAATCGGTGCTTATTTTAAGTTTACATTCTGGAAAAATCCCTTTATCCATTTGCTGTCTAGAGTTAAGGAGAACATCAAGCAGTAGATAGAGATGATGATGTGTCACATTTCATAATATATACTGCATCATGTTTATATTATACTGTACTTGCTAATATTATGTGTACAATTACAAATACAATTCCTATGTATAGTATGCAGCTGAATTTATGTTCCTGGACCCAATTATACAAATTTGTAAAAAGCAGATGATGTGTAAGAGAGGCTGCGGTCAACAATGGTGTGTAAGGGAAAGTTGGCAGCCTTTTGCCATATATGCAGAGAATATCACAAGAAGGTTTAACCAAGAAGGCATTAAGAATTAATACACACAGTGGTGAAGAACACAAGTTTAGGTTATTTATCTTACAGTATGGATAAGGGAGGGGTGGGGGGTGGGGGGAATGAAAAAGAGGGATATGCTAAGTTGAAGTTAAGAGTGAGTAGGCTAAGCATTGCTGTTATTGTAAATGGATTTCAGGATGTTTTATAGCAAGACAAGTGTTGTCCAGTGAGCTATGCTAATCTAAAACCTGTGCTAAGGAGTCAAGGTGCAAAGATTTGGATCTTGGAGTTAGTGGTATTGTCTGTGGTTCTACAGCAGTGCTGGGTAGAAGATGATGCTAGAATGTGGACAGAATAGTGTGAGTTACAATGGTGGTGTCATACCTGCTAATTCCAAAAGTAAAGAATTAGGAGGCCTTTTGTTTTTGTTTTCTTTTTTAGAAAAGACCAAAAGCTCATTCAGTGCAATTAACTTAAACATCTACTTTTGAATGACTTGTGTGTGTTCTTTCACCTCTCAAATTTTGTCTTCTTTAGCTTGAACTGATGAATGACAGGCATGTGCTTTATAGGCAGAAACAGTGACGGTCATATGAGATAGTGTGAAGTCACGTAGATGATCACTACATCTGAGAGATCAGCGTTACAGCAGTGCTTATTCAATAGCATGATGACAAGGAGATGCTGAAAGTAGAGGTTTCTTCAAGTCCCATGAAAGGTTGCATCAAAATAAGTAAGATGAATCATCCTGCAAATGAATTGCCAAAAGTAAAGGCAACAGAAAAGCCAGGATGTAAGCTAGGGCAAGAGTTCAGGAAAACTAGCATGATGAGAGATTGAAGGCAGGAAGTGTTTAGAAAGGAGTATTGTTCCTGAGATTAGGATATTTGTAGAGACCTGAAACCTCTCTTATCAGTTTGAAAAGATTTGGTTATATAGGACAATGATTCAAGACATGTTCTACATGATTTGGAAGATCTCTCAATATTCTAAGTAGCTATGGGATGCTGTTACTGCTATGATCTGTATTGACAAGAAAAGCACAAGTAAATGCATCACGTGATGCTTTAGAAAAGAAGGGGAAGTGTAGAATGTAAGTGGAGCTGACAATAACTTGTAAAGATGAAAAAGTGATGGTGTGGAAAGTTGTAACAGAGGAGGAAAAGAGATATCAAAGAAGGGAGGAGAGTGCATAGACAAAGAGGAGGAGGAAGGGTAAAATGATTAAAAACACCAGAAAATACAGAGGCTGTAGAAGGTTTCACTGAACCTAACCTTGTCAGAGGGGTTTATTCTGAAAAGAAAGATCATAAAGAGAAAATTAAAGGTAGATGTTCAATTGGCAACAAGATGACTGATATTGTGAGTTCAGGGAACCAAAGAATAATTAATAGTTCTTGGATTGGAATATGACAGCTTCAAGAGGGGGATAATTTATTCTGGAGGAAATCTTCATTAGTGACTGTTATTCTGGAGTGGAATTGTAAGTAGAACAGTGACTTTCACTCTCTGTATTAATGTTTTTCCATTCTGTATTATATAAAATGCCTGGAAAAGAATGTACTTTTGACTGGCAGATAGTTCTCTGAAAGTCAATATGGATTTGTCTCTGACTTTGTTGCTGGTTTTAAAGACGCTTATTCTATCAGCTTTGTAGTTGAAACCAACAGAGTAGGGTATAGTTTGCCGGTCCATGGCCATATTGACTATTTAATGCTGACAGTTCAGTAGAACACAGGAAGCATATGCTTAGTAGCACAGCCCTAATTTTGCTAGCCATTCTTATAGTAATCTTTGTGAGACTGCCTAAATGCATGTTAACATATATTTAGTCCAGAGAGTGTTACATGTCAGAAAGGAAAACAATATACCAGCAGTGTTCACTTCACTGGATATTTTAATTTGTTAATTGCATATCTGCTAACTGTAAAAATTAAGTAATAACTGTTTATAAGACTTTTCACCCTAGGCTATCCTTATGCTACTGTGAGTTTGATGTTCTGACTATGTGTTAGAAAATTGGTTTCTATTCTAGCAGATTTTTTTTTTTCTATTTGTATCTTCACTACATGTGTGTGCATGGTAAGAGGTCCCTATTTCTTTCCTTTGACTGTAAATGTCTATCTTTATCTTATAAATGTACACTTTTTAAAAATCTTGAGTAGGGTTTAAAGGTGCTTGTTTTTTGGTTTTTTTTTTAAATGAATACACCTTTCAAAGATTCGTTGAACTATTTTAACATACATTCAATCTTATAGAGCAGGTAGCATCAGAGGGCCTTTTTCTGACCCACACAAAACATTTGTTTAAATTGTTTTTACAAGCATTTAAAAACTCCATTGCAGTTGGGACAAAATGTATCTTCAGCATAGTGTCACTTTGCTATCTCCCTGCTTTGTCTGGAGTAAAGTCCTGAAGCACTACCTACAACTACCTAATAAACAATGCCAAGAGTGCACATGGAAGTCATAATCTATACAAACACTTGTGTCTTCCCAAAAGCATCTGAGGGTCATTTAAGAGCTGAGAAATCCCTAAGATCTGAAAAATTTAATATTATGAAGGTATTTCTGTCCTTAACCCTTTGAGTGTGAGATCTTACTCATTTTCCTCTTACATTTGAGTACTGGAAGCATGTTTACTGTAGCACACAGAAGACCTATGCTTATCCTACAATTCAGGCAGTTTTGTTACTGTGAGACAAGATGAGTGTGCTCAAGGGAAAAAAGAAATCATGAAACATCATCTTTAAGTGCATGTCACCATGCAGTGTCCTTATGTGTGCTTTCTCGAGAGATGTAAGTAAAAGGACTTTAGGAAAGCAACTAAAATGTTTCTAAGAACATGTAGCATAATTCTATGTGGAAGCTCAGCCATGATAAGCTGTTGGCAGTGGAGTTAGTTCTTTATACTCATATGTTAATCTTCAATATGAAAAAAATTTAAAATAAGACTTAAACACATGGCTACTATTTTTCAAATAAGTAAAAAATCATAACCTCAGAGATTAGCAATGTTCTTAATAGAATTTATGTGCACCTAGTTCAGTCTGCAATTTCTAATGGTCATAATACTCTTAGGTCTAAGAGTAGGTTGTAATGTAAATTCTTCTGCAGTGTCTGATTGGTGCTAAACTAGCTTGTAGCCTCAATATGTGATAAAGTGAGATGTTTGTAAACAAACCTTAGAAATTCTGGAAACCACTTCCAGACTCATCTGGAGGAAATATGCCACAGAATTGTTTTGATAGAAATCAGAAAACTACAAATTAATCATAGCTAACATTTTCTAGAATAAAAAATAACTACATTAGCAGAGCTGTCTACTTCTGTGAACTGTAAGATTTTTATAGTTTACTTTTGTATCAATATAATGAAAAAATAGATTGAGTCTTAGGAATTCTTTGAGAGCCAGGTAAGTATTGTGTCCGTTTTACAAACAATGAAACAGGCAAGTTAGAAATCAGTCAGGAGAACCGTAGCCATCTTCTCCTATAAAGTACAGAAAATTTGAAAGTCTTATTCAGTTTTTGCCCTTTCAGTTATCTAGAAAAATCCATGCTACTCTTAACAGAAGTACATTATTCCAGTCTAGTTAAAATGTACAATAACTAGTAAAACAATCACAGTTCCAGTACCAAGTTCCTCTTTATCCTTTTACCAAATTTACCAAATACCAAATTCTAACAGAATTCTGACTCAAAAGCAGTTACATCTTTCAAGGCATATGCACACCCACAGAGTGCAACTTCGGTCATTTACTTTTTTCTATTAGGTTTGCCTGAACAGTCATTTGTTTTTATCTCATGCTCCAAAAACTTGCAGATTTCCACCTGAGGCCTAGGCTGAACGTTGAGGTCTCTAGTCCCCCCAGAAGTAGTTAAAGTTAGTTAGTTAGTTAATCGTATTGTTCTGTCTTAAAATATTGTTGATCATTGTATGTTAGGTAATCTGGGTATGATTTGGTCAAATACTGTGCAGAAACTTTAGTATTGCTTGGCAACAGAAACTATGTTAATGATCAATTAATGACATTGTGGGAACAGAAGAGTCATTACTGCTCTGTAGAATGCATGACATTGTGAGAACAGAAGAGTAGTTACTGCTCTGCAGAATACTAAGTGCTGTTTAGCTAACTATTAAAGTTAATTGTGATTGTACTAAAATGAAAATAGATTTCTTTTTTAATGTGATGTCTGGGGAAAAAAATTTCCCAAAGAAAAGAAACTTTAGAGTCTTTATACATATTTTAAAGTTCTATTCAGCTAATTTGACTTCTGTTTTTTCAATACAGTTTTCCAAAGTCAAGAAATAAGTAATAAAAGAAAATTAAGAAAACTTAGACTTCTTGCTTTATAACACCAGTCTCCCATTTACTTATATTTACCACAGGGATATGACAGAAATTTCTAGCTTTATAACTCTAAATATAATTTAAGAAAAAACAATGTAACTTTTAATTAACAATGCAAAAAAGCTTAGAAAACAACAGAAAATAATTTGTTCTCCTCAGAATGTTGTACGAATTTAATTCTTTCTTCTCAATCTATGTATGAAGTTGAAGCAAGAGATAAGTTGCTTGTTCTTTAGACTTCCCCATGCATTTTACTTTCTATGTTACTCAGTTTGGTCTGTGTGTGCTTTAGCGTGAAGTCTTTCAGTGTTTTTCTGTGTATCACCAAGTGTGAAGATGTATTTTTGCATTGCTTTTTTAAAAGTCTGAAAAAGAAGACTTCTTTTAGACTGTTAAATGGTTCAGTAGATCTTTCTGTTATGCAGGACAGGCTGGAGATTAAAAGCTAAGATAACTTGCTAAACATGATACCACCTTTTTCCACCATTACTAAGGTAAAAAGGTGCGAGTGCAACAGCTGGCAAAAGGCAAAGATAAGAGAGTACCTGTTGGGAGTGATTAAGATTACACTTGCATTAGGGATAACTTTAGGAGCCCCTCAACACTGCAGTTTTAATACTCAAATGTATATAGAGGTCGTGTTAAAAAAAAAAAAAATCAGTGCCTCGTGTCACCTATATTGTGATGAAAGATCATGTAGAGATATGCCATAATATCTTTCTTTCAAAATACAGAATTCCCCTGGCAGGGAACAATAGTGTGAGATATCAAGAGGTTCTTTTCTATTTTAACCTTTACAATTTTTGGAAGAAAATTCACCTTCAAAATACTCGCTTTGGGTATGGGTGAGTTGTCTTCTCCCTTCCTCCAGGAGAACCAGTTATGTTTAGTGTTGATCTCCAGTATGTACTGTTACTCTTTTAAAAGTATTAATGGAAAAAAAAAAAAAAAAAGTACTTGTTTAGGTTGAGTAACATAGAAAATGATCAGATACCTTTAATAGAAATATTAAGAAATGCCCTGCAACAGTACTTAGGAGGAATAAGACTCCTCCTATATGCTAGACCAACTGATACAATGGGGCCAATAAAGCTTACACTTGAAGATGTGGGAGTGTTTCTCTGTTGAAAATTTGGCATTATGCAGATATTTGATGGTGCTGCCTGGTGATTAGGTATGTTTTAAGTTTGGAGTGAAGCTGCAGGATGATTTTGAAACTTTGGATCATTCGGTCCCTGGTGAACCAGAGAAGTTTCAGTCTAAGGATGAATTGTTGTTGTTTAACTCTGGCCATCAGCCACACAAAACACAGCTGCTTGCTTGCCCCCCACTCCCTGCCCCGTGGGATGGGGGAGAGAATTGCAAGGGTAAAAGTGAGAAAACTAGTGGGTTGAGATAAATGCAGTTTAATAAGTTTTTAAAAAGCACAAAGCCAACAACCAAAACACCTAAACAAAACCAAGAAAAACATGTCATGTGAAAAACCCCAATTGTTCATCGCCAGCTGACTGATGCCCAGCCAGTCCCCGAGCAATAGCAGCCCTGGCAAATTTCCACCCAGTTTTTATTGCTGAGGATGACATGATATGGTGTGGAGTATTCTTGTGGCCAGCTGGGGTCAGCTGTGCTGGCCCTGTCTCCTCCCAGCTTCTTGCCCACCCCTAGGCACTCCTGGTGGGGCAGTGTGAGAAGGCATGCCCCAGCTGCTGGGTTAGAAGCTAGTTTGCCAGTCTGTAAACACTGAATCCAGAAATGTATCTAGAAGTTAGAGCAAAGACTGGGAAGCTGAGGTATCTAAGGGAAGGAAGCCCGGAACAGTAAGTCAGAAATACTAGAGTAGGAGTAGAGTTGGAGCATGCGTCAGTAATGAAAATCAAGGCCAGGAACTGGGGTCTAAGTGATCTGCGACATCTTCAAGTCCCTGAGAGGAAAGCAGCTTGGTATCTGCCAGTCCATTACAGTTTGAACCTTTGAATGAGGCTAACTTTGTGCTTCCTTGGATCCGCTGACTGGCTGCCACTGGATCAGTCATGCATTTAGAGAGAAGCTTATTATAAAGCACTGCAGTTGCGGGATGAGTAAGTTCTAAGCATGCAGCAGGGTTCAGTGGTCAAATAGTGATACCAGCCTTAGAAGTTTCTGATTCTGTTCTGGGAGTCTCATTTGTCTTACCCATCAGTGCTTATGCCAGCACAGCTGTGTTGCCAGGCATTACACTTGAATTATTCAAGAGTTGCCTGCAGCTCAAAAGCTGCACGTAGCTCCAGTATCATGATTTAAAGCTTTGAAAAAAACCTTTAACACTCAAATTATGTTTTGTAAGCTTTTTAGAAAAAGTCTGTTTGATTAAGAAGTTCTCATCTAAATTTGCTAAAATCAATATTTTAAACATGCTGTAGAACAATGTATGGGGGGGGGTTGTGTGTGTGTGTTAACTTTTTATCTTCTGTGTACTTGATCTGAATTTCCAAGGCTAATGGAGTGCTTTCCACCCACATTTCATTTGGTTTCTCTCGAAGTACATTTTAATTTCTCAAAATCATCCCATTTCCCTTGACAAGAGCTTTTATCATCTTGTTTTCACTTCAAAGAATTACCCACCCAGAGCCCTTTCTGCAAGATGTAGCTTTCCAAAAGCTGTTTCTCAGAGTGGGTAATGGCTTTCCCTTGAGGTTTTTCTCCCCTAATGTTCTCTACCCTTACACAGAACAGTCTTATTATCCTTTTTGGATGCATATTAGATTCACTTGTGTCTTGGATATATTTGCATTGTTAATGAGTATTTGGAGGAACAGCAGTGTGTTCCCCCTGTTCCACACACACCCCCCCCCCCCCCCCCCCCCATTTTGTAGGGAGTTTGAAGGGGGAAATAGACTTAGAGAAACATCAAGTTTGTAGGGTTTCTTCCAACATCTGTGTTTAGTTGGCTTGTTTAGGGTTCTGTTGGTGCAGGATTGATCACAAAGTACTATGATTCTTTCCTCTCTGGAAAATGCTGATTTGTTCTCATTTTAATTTTGGAGTTTTTACTCCTAGGACCAATTACTTGTGTAAATAAATTTATGTATGACTCAATAATTGCAAGCATGAATGGACAATGAGCCAATTAAAAAAAAAAAGGGGGGGGGGGAAAGCTGTAGTGCAATTCCCTGAGTATTTTGGTGCTGTCTGCTAAACTTTATAGAATTCTTGTTGCACGAGGGGGAACACCACCATCCTGTATGGAATTAAATGTAATCTGGAGAGTTCAAGACTTTACTTGCTTTCTGCTGCAGCTAAAATTAAAACATTCTTTTACCTAATTAGTGTGTCATCTTTGTAAGGACATTGTAATTAAGTTATGTTAATTCTGAAAGATACTAAGCACTTAAAATAATGATCTGAAATAAAGAAAAATTCACTAAGGACAAGTATGAAGTTCTGCACTTAGGGTAATCAGTTGTAAAAACACTATAGTAAAGTCCTTGATATATAACATTTCTGCAGAAAATTATCTCAATGTGAAGGTGGATTTTAAAACTGAAAATGGTTTAATGATGTTGTACCACTGCATAAACTCAAAGGAGATAAGTGCATGCTGAGAGAGATGTGTGTGCTTATTTTTTTTTTATATGTTATATAGGTACATTTACATATATTAAATTGTATATGTATATAAAGGTATTACATACAGGATATTAAAAGTAATATTATAACCGATGCTAAGACCTCATTTGGAATACTATATCCAGGTTTGCTTCATAGAGGTGCAAGCTGCAAAAGGTTCAGAAAAGGACATCGAAGTTGTCCAGAAATCTAGAAAACTCAGCTTCTAAGGAAAAAAATTGACAAAATTGGTGTTTCCTAAGTCAGAAGAGAGACAAAGGAAGCAATCCTTAAATAGAGAAAATATATTGATAAGGGAAAGAGAATGCTTTTTTTTCTGTCTGCTGGGGCCCAGGTGTAATGGGCTTAAGCTGCCCAAGTTGCCTTAAGTCTTTGATTGGATAGTAAGGAGAAATCTCTGATGATGGAGATGCTTGGGTGCTGGAATAAGTCACCTTCAGAGGCTGTGAAATCTTCATCACTGTAGAATGTTAACAACAAATTAAAGTGGTTCTGAAGCATACTGGTTTCAAGAAAGCTGATTCTGCATCGGAGCAGGGGAATAGAGTACATTAGCTCCTAGCCCTGATTTCTGCCATCAACTGAGCTTTCAGCTGTCATTAAAAAATAAAGGTAATTTCCAACTCAAAAAGTAAACAACCTAGTTTAAGTTGAATCTGCTTTCTGACCCTCAATAATGGTGTCATAACTTGTGAGCAAGATGGTAGCTTCTTATGAATCTGATTCTGACCAAATGTGATCAGTTTAATGATGAATTAAATGACTACCTCTATCATAGGATACCAAATTCTAACACAGCAATAATAAGGCTGTAGTAAGAAGACTGCTATGTGTTGCATAAGTTTTGAGCTGAAGGAGAACAAAGTGTTTCCTATTTGTGAAGGGAAGTTTCAGGAAGTATCCTTAAAATACTCCTGAAATATTTAATTCAATTTTGGTTAAAAAGGTTATCTCATATTACTGCACCTCGTATGTGGGCCAGAGACATTGACTTCTGGTTGTTTCAGTTCAGTTACTAAACCCTAGCATGTACTCCCACATATACCTCCATATTTCATACATATCTGTGTGTTTTATCAAGGTCTTTGAGGCCTTAAGAACATCTGTTCCCCCAGTTTTCAAATCGTATGCTGCTTTAATAATCTGCAAACATTTATAACACCATCCCCATGCCATCTTCTTTAAGCCACCAGCAAAAAACCACTGCAGAAATCTTGAAGAATTCTATGTAGCACATCAGTATAGCAACCTACGACTTTCAGCTTTGCACTTAGTAGAACTGCCTGGCAACTGCTTGATGTGATGCTTTCTTACGTTGCATTGTTTTTGGTCCTACTTTTTGATAACCACTAGAAGACTTAAGGGAGTTTACAAGAAGTTATTCATGTTCTTAGTAGCTTAGTCACTGATCACGTGATGTCAGTGCTCTGTGAGTCACTTCTGATTCATTTCAAATTGTACACTAGGTGATAGAGTTGGAACCTGGTTATGAAATAAAGGTCTCTTAGACCTAGAAAAGTTAACTTTCCTTTCTTGCAAAATTCAGTTCAGTTAAGACATCCTTGGCATTCTTCCTGTTGCCTTACCATTGCACTTATGAGTGGGAAGGTCTTGGTATAATGATCGTGTGTATTGAGCATACTGTTTCTGTTAAGTATATTTACCACAGTCTTGATGGCCATCAGGACCTGCTGAGAAGCAGGCAGTTTGTTCTTAAAGCTTTGCTTATTAGCTTTTGAATACTTTGATTCTTTCAACTATTCTAGGAGCAAGTGATACTTCAGTTATTTCTAAATCACAGTTTACAGGGAGCCACCAATTGGATCGTGCAATAGAGTGGCTGCTGGGCCCAGATTAGGATGTTCTTACTCTTGTGTGTATTGAGTCTCTCATATGCAATGGAATTTTTGTAATTGTAGTTTTTAGTGGCTTTGTGTTACTACATAGATAATAAAATATTTAATCCTAATTGTCTTTGTGCTTTCACTCATGTAGTTAAATACTGGAAAAGCGTATTCAACTCTTGTGTCCTTGTTTGTTTCAGAGAATATTTATTAAAACATCTTAGTACAGTAAGGGCATTACAGGAGGAAGAGCATGTAACAAGTGGGTTATTTGTATATTTGTATTTTGCTGCAGTGAAACAAAGCTAAGGCTTATGCGGTATTTTGCAGCTTTCTTTAAGGTAGATTGACTAACTAAAACACACCCATTCCACTTTATTTAGTATTCACTTAGTGGTTTTTGCTCAGCAGGGTGTGTGGTTAGAAACAGGTATACAAACGGAAATGAAAATGAGTCTCAAAGTTTTAAAACAAACTGCTGGAGGTTCAAGATAATGCTGCAGAGGCATTCGGAGACACCCTTACAGCACAGTCAGGAGAGCTCTCTTATTGGCTTCACCATTTGCACAAAGATCATTTACCATAACTTTTGTTACTTGCTTACACACAGCTATGTTTAGCAGGTTAGCTCCGAAAAGAAGTGACCTAGTGGTCAGAGATGCGAAACACCCAATGACAGTTCTGAAACCAAAACTGAGCTGGAGTCTCTTCTCACCCAAGGCCCATTTTTACAGATTTAACTCCATGGATTTTTTTGAATTATGGATTGGTGAAATACAAATGGAAGAGGAATCAGATTCGAAATTTTTCTTTTTAATAACATTTGATGTATCATGGTATATGCACTCAAAGAGTGCTTCCTTTTAAAATTGGGCAGGAAGATGACATTAAATATTTGATACTGCATGTGTTTGTAAAATCGTGTGCTGCTACAGTTCCATACAGGCTTGCTGTTCAGTGCTGAACTGTACTGGGAGCCTAAAGATTTTTTGCTGCACAGTGTTTGTTTTGTTTTTTAAACCATCACTAATACAATGTTTTTCTTTGTGGAGATGAACCTTTTAGTTGGGTGAGAGAATGGATAGCACAAAACTTTGTACTGCTTTAATGTGTGCAAAATAATTGCATGTCATCATAATGAAGTCTATCTCTGTTGTGAGATAATTAGGTCTGTATCTTGTGAAGCATAAATGTGTTTTTATTATACAGGAAAATACCATAAATGTGTTGACCTAATCACCAATAGTAGGCAGAACATACTGTTTTTCTCTGCATCTTTGTAAAATGGAAAAGAGGCCTTCTAGAGGACACAAATTCAAGCTGGAACCTGGTGCCAAGTGGTACCTGGGTCATGTCATGGCGGAGGATTTTGGAATACACATGGAGAGAGAATGCTAGGAGAGAGAGTTATTTGCCGTCTTTGTCAGCTGGAGATGATCTATATTGAGCACTTCTGAAAAGCTGGTGATTTAATTACAGCTGTATATACTTAATAGTATGTGTGCACATAACCATTTGGCTTCCAAGATAAGCATATATTGAGCTCCTTTTCTGATTAAACAAGTGCTGTTGGATGGAGGCTCTGGCAGAACACCAAGTTTGTAAAATGGATGAAAATTGATACAGGCCTCTGTGCAGGCCTAAAATAATTTTACTCTTCCTGAAGACACTGGAAGAGTACAGAATGCCAAATACTAAAGGCCTGAATAAATATTGATTCCTGATGTCCTGGCCTTCCTCTGCAAATTTCCTACTTCTCTGGCTGAATACTTTGCTGTTTTGCCCTCAGTGCACCTGCTGTAATACCTAGGCAGTTTATATCCCAGAAAGATTCTTTAGGTAATTAATGAAACTATGTAAGAGCACAAACAAGGAATGCATAAAGTTTAGTTCATGCTATCAAAATGAGAACCTGTAGTATAAGTCAAAAGGTAGCTCAAGAACTTTTAGTTACTTGGAATCTATACTGCTCTCATTTGTGGGGCTCTAGAACAGGCAAGCTTTCCCCTTGCCTATGTCACTGTAAGTAGAATTGCTTCTTACAATTAAAGAGTGACTGCAGAAGGTAGATTCAGAGACTGGTCTCTCGTGTTCAGTGTTGAAGATCACCTGATGCATAAAGTCCTCATTCTGGGCTTGATAGTGCTAAGTGGGTTGCTGCATGTTCACACAGGCTCTGCCAGAATTTACTGATCAGGACTCTCCTGCTTGTCTTGCCTGAGAGGCTGGCTGTAGTAAGGTATTTCAAGTCTGTTTATTACCCACACGAGGTATATATGATACTCAGCATGTCTTCTGCTTTCAGGGCTTCAAACAGTCAGCTAAAACAATAACTTCACTTGTAAACTATAGATCTAGGCCATTCTGAGTCACCTTCCTACTAAACTACATCTACTCTGCGTGAAATAGAGACAGCCTGTCTGCCAGCCTAATCTAAGTTTGATAGAAAGATAAGAATCTCAAAGAATTGCTTGTGTAGAAGAGAGACATCCAGATCGGTGCCTATATATGTGTAGGAGCAGCTGTGTGAGCCCAGCATTGGTTTGATTTGATTTGATGTGTGGCCAGTCAGCTGGGATTCAGCTACAGCACGTAGTGCTTTTGTGTAGCTGATGGCTTTAAGTGTGAATGAGGAGTTATGGCATTGTTGGGGGGAAGAGAAGGAAAAGACTTTTAGGGAGAGTATAGTGATAAAGGGCATGAATAGGACTATTGTGAAGAACAGAGGAGACAGATCTAGAGGAAATCAGGCTTTATTAGTGCTACTAAAGATCCAATGTATCGTTCAAAAAGAAATGCCCGGGCTCTGGGGTTCGTTCTTCACATTTGGTACCTTCCTGTAGAAGGACATGGAAACTCTTGCTCAGTGACTAACATGGATTATATTGTTTTGCAAGTGGGCTAAGTTTAATGTTCCTTTTTGGTTTTGTGCAATTTAAAATTTTTTTCCCCCCCTCTAGTAATAGATGCCATTTCATATGCTGCCAATCTGCTGTTTCACCTACCTCTTCTATTTTGCCTTATTGTACATTGCTTTTGTATATTGTTCCTTTCATTGATGTTTTAAGTGATAACTACGTTTATCCTCATAGAGGACAATGTATTTAAAATTATTCAAAAAGGTAAATTTTCTTTTGTATTTGAAAGGGTGTCTAATTCCAGTTCAAGCTACTTAGGTTCTTTCCTGGCAGGGTGTAGAAAATCATCATCTGTTAATGTTTACAAACACTTTCACTACTGTTTGTTACAGAAATGGAAACTTTTTAAAACGTTCTGCTACATTTGATGTCCTTGATCTTTTCTGAATATGGAAAAAAACACCCCACAAGAC